>NC_136430.1:219154943-224667443 GCF_052849685.1 Lactuca virosa | reverse complement strand
ATATATATATATATATATATATATATATATATATATATATTGTTGGGAAGTTCACAACTATGTTTTTATCTTCTTGAAGATGCACTAACGCTTACGATTTTAAGGTCATGTGTTTAATCAACGAAGTTTTAAAGTTACGTGGATTGATTCTTGTTGTCCATGTCACGCTTCAATCATGCAGCCTTTTAGGGCATGTAATATCTTCCAATAGCTGGTATACTAAGATTGTTGTCTAATAGTGTCTTATATTCCTTAGTAATATAGATTCTATATTACTAGGCCTATGACGTTCACTTTCAAGTCTATTAGGAAGAATTTTAAGGATGTCAGTTTCCTTAATAACTCTTTTAAACACGAATTAAATGCTAGAACATTTATAGGTTCTTCGTTGGTTGACTCCTGAATCTCATCAAGATCAGTATGGCTGCCACCGACTCTTTTGGATATCAGCTCCTTCTGAAGGAGGACTGTCTTTCGAGCAACAAACATTTGTTCTCAAAATGTTTGTAAAACAATTATCCATAAGTCTTGGTGGAATGTCCAACGAGATAACACATCACTATTTTAAGTTCTAGATTATTGAGGGCTTTAAGAAGAACGTAAGTCTCATAATCGTTGACTTCCAAATCGTTGACCAAGGTCTATTGTAACACTATTCATGACATAATCCATGAACTATTGGTAAGCATAGTACGACTCATTATGTGCCAAATCAATCAATGATTTGTTTCTCTTTTTAACTACAATGCTTGTGGCATTGTTCTGGGGGGAGATAGCTTATGAAACTTTTCCATAATTACTTATATGATCGATAAAATTTTGACTAAGATGCTCACTATCCCTATTGAATTTAAGTATCTCATCTTATTTCCCAGTTGATTCTTAACTTCGCTTTATGTATGCTCCGGACACCTGTAAGGTTCGAGACTCAATGTTTATTCGAATAAACATGTTCGAACAAAGTTAGTATTACTATGCATTGGGGTTTATCTAAACGGTCCATTAGTGTGAACTAATTCTAACAAATTTTCATATTATAAAGTAATGTATTCATCATCTATCTTTATAAAAAATATTTTCATTTTTCATAAGACTTGCGGTCAAATGATATCAAAAATCTGATCCAACTAGATATTTGGTAATGCATTTCTCATTTTTAATACAATGACTCCACACATACGTTTTATCTAAACTTTTGGATGTATTTGAGTTAGTACGTATTATGGACAATCTGAACGGACAATTAGTTAAAATTAATTTAAATAAATATTCATCTGTATTGACTTATAAGGCTTTTATTATAAATTTGTATATTTGATTGTAGACTAAATATTCTGAAATGAGTTTCCTCTTGATCCTAAGGATAGTAGCACAAGCTCAATATTTGTGACCAAAGTCTCTTTTTTATGTTCCAGTCTCTCATAGACAGATTCGACAAGAATGCTTTCTAAGTCCTTTTCTTATTTCAGAAACAAATAACCTACAACACCCCTCGCATGGGCCTATTTAAATTAGCCTTTCAAATCTTTCAAAATAATTTCAGAGTTTTAGTTTGCGGAAAAACAATTTCGAATGTTTAATTCTAATACTTTACAAAGTTCAAACGCGGATAACGATCCCAGTTAAAACTTTCAAAACATTTATTGGTTTAATACAACAAATCATGCGAGAATGCTACAATAGATATCACAACAAAGGTTTAAGAAAATATTACAATCCAAAGGTATTATAAATATCCAAATCTTATGAGCCTCCTAAGTTTATGACAATATTACTAAACTGCAACAATTTGTCAACAAGTGGGTGAGGCTATAGGGAGCCTAGTGCGTACGATCCAATGGTTAGACATTATGGGCAGTGTATGAATGATCATTGTGGTTTATACACCAATTTACAAACCCATACCATCTCAAATCAACAAAATCAACATCAAAAGTCAACTTGGGGGTAAAATATTATGTTAGTAAAAGTACATTGTCATTTATGACAAATCCATAAAAACTTCACAAGTGAATAAACAATATGAGACATATGTCCCTCAAGTAAAAGCTTCTCAATAATCAAACCCACAAAATATCGTACAGATCCAAATAATACTCATACGAGTTACAAAACACTAAAAAATGATAGTCCGATCAACAAATAAGTGTATAAAACTTGTCACTTTTCCATATATATATATATATATATATATATATATATATATATATATATATATATATGTATATATATATATATATATATATATATATATATATATATATATATATATATATATATATTCAGAAAAAAACAATCTGAATGGCTAATGCAATACATGCAAAAATCTGAATGGATAATACAATCATCAGATGCGAAGAACTCATGACATACAATAACCTTTTGTACTCACATCCGACAACAAAATAGTGATGGCCACGTGTGAAGAACAGACGACATACGAAACTGTTGAGTCACCCTTACACCCACAAACAAGGCACTAGGGCCATCTAAACTAGGCCACATGAGGGGTAGTGAGCCTCTACTCGTGCACGTGAGGATTATCTAGAAATCTACTCAAACAAACAACAAGCAACAATTGTCCATTTGGGTACCCGGGACCATAAAGTCACAGCCATCCTAGCATGATATGCATGCAAGCAACAAGTAGGATGGCAAAAATCTCTTTTCTTAAAATAAGCATTTTAGCTTTATATCAATCAAAAGCATTTCTAAAAAATATAATTGCATGAATGCACAAATAATCCCTATACAGGCAACTAGCACTCAAGTATATGTTAAATTGTTTCAAAACACAAAACCAACAATAAGGATGTATGCTCTTGATAACTTACAATATAGCAAAATGGAAATTGTACCCATAATACTAAAGAGTAAGTTTACCCCCCCCCCCCAGAAATGAATCAATTTCTCAAAACATGTCCTTAATTCAAAAGGACGTCCCCGAATAATAAATTATCGTAACGAGAAAACAAAGCATATATTTTCAAATAATATACATACGTATAACATAAAACAAAAGGGAAAACGCAAGTAGGATACTCATTTTGGGGAAAAGTGTTCCAAGGTAAGTGTACTCACCAAAAGTCCTAAGCTTGCAACCCACAAGATCTTCAAATCTTGAGCTATGACACTTCCAGCTCCAAAACTTCCCAAATCAAACACTTAGTATCATTACAATGCGTCAAATGACCATAATACCATTCTATGGGCAAACTTAACATTATAAGCTCAAAATAATACATAAATGATCTAAGGTGAATTTAGGATGCCAAAAGGGACCAATAGAGTGATCAAGAATCAACACAAAAGATCATAATTATAAAAATGGAACAAATAAGATTTTGGGCTTTATTTCTCATTTAGCCAACCAACTTCAATAAAACTCCAAAACAATTCAAATGACACAAGGACATCAAACATGGGTTAAAATACTTCCAACGAGCATAAGAAAGGATCACCAATTGGTTCATATCCTTGAAATAACCTTAAAACATACACGTTTTTATAAAAATCATTTTAATCATCAAAGAAGATAAAAACTTAAAAGTTGAAGGAGTTGCTTTAGAAAACCAATTCCTTTGACTCCATACTTACAATAAACGCACCAAAGCCACTTCATGAGAGAATAAGGATGTTATATGAAACTAGAACCTAGAACATAGTTAAATTCCGAGTTCCACATCCTTAGAAATTTCACAAACCATTCAAACACCAATTAATGGAACCGATGAGCATAACGCTTCCCATATTCTAAAAGAATGCTTGGATACCAAAACTAAACAGGTGGATACATTTAACATGATAATTGAAGCTTGGAACATAGTTCCATAATCAATTAAGTTGAAATCCCAAATTAAAGTAAGGTTCTAGTCTAAATTTCATAATCTCACCATGAGACAATAATTGCCAATGGATCATAGAATTCATCACATGTAAGTTAAAATTGAATCAAACTCTACAAATCTCACCATTAGTTATCATTTAACAAAAATGGTCACAATTTTGAAGGAACATAAACAATCTAATCACAAATATAAATTCATATTATTGCTTGGAATAAATAGTTTGAATAAATGAATCTTAGAAAGGAAAATACACAAATTACCACCATTGGAACAAGAATTTTATTCAAACATCATGGAATCTCACCATAAGCCAAATGGTTGACAAATGGATAATTGATTAAAGAGAATGTCCAATCTAACTATAAAATCAAGCACATATCATTACTTGAAGCTGCAAATTCGGATTTGAAGATCTAGGGTTTTAGAAACCTACTAAATCACATCCAAAACCACAAATCTCCCAACTATTGGTTAGTTGGAGTTTGTAGATAGATCAACGAGTTAAATCATATCAACAATTTCACAATAATCACCTAATTTAAGCATAAATTCGGATTTCACCATTAACGGTTAAGAAAACTCATCAAAACAACTTCAATCTCATAAATCTCACAACCATTTGTTGGTTGGAGTTTGGAGATGGATTAGGGAAAGAAACTACAACATTAAATTTAAATAAACATATTTAATAGAGCAAGGAAGGAATTCGGATTTTGAAACCCCACAAAACCATAAATCAAAATAGGGGAAAAGAGGAACAAAACTACCTTAGATGCAAGATTTTTGAAAGCATTTATCCAAGGCATCATCCAACATATTCAAAGCATTAAAACCTCATGAATTTAGAGGGAAAATTCGAGTATAAAGGGGGAAGAAAGCTGGAATCGAGAGAAGAATAAAGCGGGTGGCAAATGGGAAAAAGATAGTACAAACAATGCTGATATAAGCTATTCAGTGTTAGGACACGGTGTGCCACCCATAGGGTGCAGGGCGCCCAAAAAGAATTTCCGGATTGACATTTTTGGCCCCTCACTAAAAATTCCTTTCATACTTGGTCCCTAACTTGGCTAAAAACTTAATAAAATTTATCTTTAGTCTACAATTGGTCCTTCTCCACCATAACTTATGCAAATCTAGTCCATAATGCTTATTTGGTCCCTAAAACTTAAAAGTTTTTTTTTGACGCCCAAACTCTATCAAAGTTTACTTATAATTAACAATAAGGTTTATTATGGTTATTAATCAAAACTATTTACTTTCATTTATTTATGTAAAATTAAAAAAACTTTATATTTTTACCAAAATGCCCAAAACTACTATCCCCAAAACAAGATATTACATAGTCTATCAGAACATGTCTCAGAATAAGACTTCCTATTGTCCTTGCCATTTGGGGCCAAATTAGGTATATCAACACTAATCGCCTTTTCACTATGGGCAAATGGCTTTCTCCTTCTTGATAGTTCTCTTCATAATAGCGAATATAGGAGAATTTGAAGTTAGAGTTTATATGATCGGTAATGTTAGAACCAAAGGGTCTTAACATGTCATGCAACTCCTTTATGGACATTTCCAAGTTGTTCTTATCAAAATTAGCTTGAACTGAATATATGTACATGTCAACTAGTTAATTATGATAACCCTAGTTAACTCCTAACTAATATGAAATTCCATCTCACTTCAATATGTTTATTAGATAACTATTCTTACAGTTTTAGAATGTAGTGGTTAGAGGAACCTTAGGAAGAGATTTATCTAAGACATGATCTTTCCATTTGACTATGAGAACTATTAGTAAACTACGAATTTTGACTAGAATTATTATCCTACCAGCTAATCCTTTTGAGGTTTTATAGCAATAAATTTTAGTGGATTATCTTATAGACACCATTCAATACCAATTCCATTATTTTTTTATTAACCCTTAAAATAATTTTAACCCTAATTAATTATTTACTAAGGTTAGGATCCATATTTGGCTTCGTGATGTGTAAAGGGAGGTCGTAAACACACCACACGGTTATTTAGGTAGGCAAAGCTCTTTGCCAGTTTCAATCTCCATGAAACTCTTAGATCTTTTAAGATTCATTGAGTGGGTTCAATGGTATGTTAATATCGGATTATGATCATCTCAATTCTATGACGGGGATGTCATATATCATAGAACATATGTTGAATCAACCATGCAAAACCACATTACCCTCAATCCAAATTATTCGCACATTGATGTGCTAGTTAACCACACACACTCCATCAACAAAATAATTTTTTCGAGTGCCACATCATTTTCAACTGATACCCTCATTTTGATGTGCCGATTAACCATACACGTTCCATCAATAAAATATAAAAAAAACATGCATTTTCATGGGTAACACATGACTCACATTTTTAATAAATCAAGATTTTGATTTAATAACCTTTCATTCCTTTTTAATACATTAGTTATTACTTTCTAATTTTAAACACTTATCATATTCCACCCTTTCGGTAACTCCAATCTCAAAACGCAACGAGGTGGTGAGGGTGGTATGCCTAATTAATTTTAATAATTGACCTCATTCGGAATCGAAGAGACTAAACCTCTCTTATATCATTAGACTTGGACGCACCTAATCTTGGTTTGACGATAACGTTTTTACTAAACATGTGAGGACACATGTTTGTATTAATCTTACATATAATAATAACTAGTAACTTAAAAACCCTCGTTTTACGGGGGACTGAACTTCCATAACGACAAAAGTGTAGGGATCAAAACTGCAAATATACAAAAGTAATATGGCCAAAGCGTGAAACCAAGAAAGTGTAGGGACGAAACATGACAATATTTTGCAAGGGCGTAGGTGGCGTAATCTGTAATTGTTCTATTAGGTAAGGACTCTTTTTTAATTTTTGAAACATATGGATTATTTTTGTAAAAAAAAAATCACAGGGACCTTTTTCATAAATTACAAAACTATATGACTAAATCTGTGAAAAAAAAAACCAAAATTTTTGTAGAAAAACTCTAAAACCAAAAAGCTTTGTGCAATGTTCCAAAAGAAAAAAAATAGTTATTCCTAATAACTTTGTTTTTGATATAATAAATTTATTATAATCATAATATTACTATATAATAAATTTAAACCTTTTAAATTTTTATCTTTATCTTTTAAATATTCTAATTTAATTCTCTTAAAATAATATTTAAACTTAAACATTCATATCTAAATTCTAATTTAAATAATATCCAAAATTTATATAATTAAATATTCAAATTTAAATTCTTATTTAAATAATATTTAGAAATAGTATTATATTGAATATTCAATTTTAAATAATATTTAAAGCAAGAGGTTTATCCACAAAAATCAGAAAACATCAAAAATCCAGAAGTATGAAAAATGTCTAGTCGCGCTGCAATCAAGAGGGGACAGACCACGAACTCTGACTATCAGGTTTCCAGATTCCGATTTTAAGAAGTGCTCTTAATTAAAACCTAGAGGCTCTGATATCGCTGTTCGGTTTTATTACATCTATACACACTAGATTATCACATTAGAATAATCAAAATAATCTCTATGTGTACATGCACCATATGATCTAAGTTTTACTAATTATAGCTACATAGTTTAAAACTATAAATCTACTAAGAAAGATAAAATTACTAACCTCTTGTATAGCTCAATGTTGATCTTCTTAAACACTTATTAAATATTTCTTAATCCAACCATGTTGCTTGGATTAGAGGACCTAACGGAGAATCCCTCTAATCGAATCACACCCAATAATCCAAAGAAAGAACCAAAAGAAAACTAGGATATTGTCAAATTTCTACAAGCCTTAGGAAGGGTTAAGAAATTCGTCCCAAAGAAAGGGAAGGAGGAAGTAGGCGAAAATTTCAAGTCAATGTGCAAGGAAGAATGAAACCCTTAACACCATATTTATAGCCTTAAAGCCCTTCTCAAGTTTCATCTCCATTTCCATGTGGGATAGAGATAATTTTCGAAATCCTCTCCCATCCCATGTGGGATGGAGATTTTGAATTTCCCTTATTTCCTAAGGGTTCTAGAATATTCCTATTTTTCAATCTTTTAACTAATTAATATTCAACCCCTTGAAGTAATTAATTCTAAAATAGTTTCTATTTAATTTATTAAACATAATAAAATAATAAACTAATT
Source organism: Lactuca virosa (assembly GCF_052849685.1). NCBI lineage: Eukaryota > Viridiplantae > Streptophyta > Magnoliopsida > Asterales > Asteraceae > Lactuca > Lactuca virosa. Next base: position 224,659,429 of record NC_136430.1, on the reverse strand, counting down.
TTCGTTTTAATTCAATTTCTTTTAATTTCTCATTTCTATCATGTGCGGGCAACCGGAAATGATCATGCTATTATTTAAAAATATTACCAATAGTTAATGACATTAGACATTATTTCCAACATTTTTTACCATTAAGACAACATTGCGATTGATGTAATCAAATATTAGAAAACAAAAATATATCATTACGAATAACTAAAAGGTCTTTGGCTTAACATTATTGGGAGTTAACAAAAAGATGTCCTTCAGTAAAAAAATGAGATTTCAAGTCTCATATGAGACAAAATTTATAGATTTAAGGGTAAAATAATGACCGTTTGAGTTTTGTTTTGAACGTCCGATTAGTTGTTAAAAGTTATTCTCACCATGTTAGTAAAATTTACTAAAGTCCGGATTAAAATCTGAGTCCTCCAATCTAAAAGGCAAAAACCTCTACCAAGTTGGGTAGTCCAACATTGGCTAATGATTGTTTGAGTTAATATCCTTTTAAGGAAAAATATGTTAAACCAAAAACTAGCATATGGTGGAAGGCTAGTGTTTTACTAATTGAAAATGTTTACTAGAATTTCATTTTGATATTAAGTTTATAATTTTCTACATTGACCCATTCTCTTGCACCGAACCTCTTCGTCATCGGCACTACTCGTTCCTACCCTGCAGGGTGCAACGCCACTCTTATTCCCCTTTCAACAAACATTGGCATTGTTCTCTCCCAGACCAAAGTTTTCATGATTGAAGATTTTATTTTTTACGTTTATTATATTAGATTAGATTGCTGTGTTTCAATCTGGAAATTTATAAATTAGGGCATTCATCATTTTTAGGAGAATTAATGTAAATGACATCAACTTTATAATTAAACAGTTTTTAATCTTTTTGCACTTTTGGAGTTTATTGGCCTAAATGAGTGTTCTTTTTAGTTTATTGTTGTTTAAAAATATGTTTATTGGATAAAGGGCCATGAAATTGTACTACAATTACGGTATAGCTCAAGTTTGTGATGCAAGTAGCAACTAATAGTTTTTTTAGGACAACAGGCAATTTTTGAAGATAACAATGAGTTATTAAAACTATGGATTTTGAAAGCAAACCAACCTAGTTTGAATTAATATTCCTATTCTTATTATTCACCAAATGAAAGATTTGATAGAACTCAGTTTTTCAGGCTTGACTTTACCAAACAAGTTATTATTCCAATAACTTCCACATATCTCTTAATAATAGCCTCATGAACAAACCTCCGAACCAAACCACCTGTTCATTATAAAAGGCTAATGGTTGATGAATAAAATTCCACATTGAAGGTCCATGGTTCTGGCACACCCAAAATATTGCTAGTGTTTGACGATTGACGCATCACATTGGCATTAGGGTGACTTGATGTGATCCGCTCATATGGTGCGGTTTACTATTTTTTTTAAAGAAACAAACTGGAAAATAAAACCCCCTGCAATTACAATTAACTTGAGTTCAAACCGCAAAAATCACGGGACAATAGAAAACAAATGATTGGAAGACTCATCTCCTAACTTACAGATATGAAAGACCACCAATGATAGATCAATGCCTCGGCTAGCTAAGTTGTCTTTATAAAGGGGTTTTTTCATAAACAATCATTCACTTTTATTGGGATTAAGGAGTGAAGAGTGTTTTAAATCGAGTTTAGAATATGAAATCAATCACTGAAATCAATAAGAACACGATTGTAAATAATATCTGATTGGCTCATTAATTGTCTGAAGAGTACACAAGTTCTAGAGAGAGTATACAAGAACGAAATGTGCAAAACCTTCTCTCTACCCCTATACTTACTCTATTTATAGAGTGTTACAGACACAAAAAAAGATGCAAGGACTTGACATTGGACTTTGACATCAACAGGTTCCTTGCAAAATACATACATTTCGAAGTACATGAATTCACACCTAAATAGACTAAAACTACTTTCGACTTCTCAGTAGACATTTCGCACCCTACAATCCCCCTTAGTGAGACAATTCGAAATCATGTCATTAGCTTCATAGTCTGAAGAAGTACACCGTGAATCTCCATATACCAAAGTATTGTCTTTCAAATTTTAGCCTTGTCAACTCCTTCATTTCTTTTGTAGTTATTAACTCGAACAAGAAGGCTTGTATATTGGGAATCCGTGTACCTCTCTACATCGCATACTTGAAACAAAAACTTCATCATCCTCCCGTTCTTGTTTCTGCCACGAAACACCACTCCCAAAGGCTGATGAATGATTTCCCCATCTTGATATTCATCAATGTTGATCTTCCCCTTTAGCAAGGATTATGGAACCGTCAAACTCTCGTTGATAGCCATAGCCAGCTCAATATCAGTGATTGTGAGGCAATCATAATAGTTATCAATGAACACCTTTATATGAGTAAAGACAATAAGAAAATCATCCTTGATGTTCTCTAGAAGCTTCGTAACATCCACATTGCTTAAAATCTTTGTCACAGTGACCAAGCCATTTAAGTTCATCAACAGAAAATAAGCAATTGAAAAATCACAGAGTACATTATTCGCTCTAACACCACATAGCGAAAATTATGTAGTATGCCTTCGAATAGGTTCTCAAGTGAAATAGACATCACTTTTCTGATCTTCACAGATGACCATACCTCGTCTTCACTTTTGCCCGAGATTGCATGAAATCGCATATTCAGTCTTTTATATTCTTCTTTGTCATTGAAGTGATCGACCAACTTATATTGAGAAGAAATGTACATCATATGATTTATTGGGAAATCAAGTGGATTAAAATCAGAGTTCTCAATCTCATAACTTTTCTTTGGTACTTTGTGAAAATACTCAAATTTCCCAATTGAAACAATTTCCTCAATAGTTTCGTAGCACCAATGCTTGTTTGGATCACCCTTGTTCAAGCCTGGTGGATCATTCTCATTCTCCTCAATATGCAATTGACTTGCCTTTGCCTTTCGATATCTAAGGCTTGTTGTTTCTTCTTTTCTTCTTCTGATGGAGTAACCTCAACACCTTTTCCTTTGTCTCCCTGATTTTTTTTCCGAAGGAGGTGGCATAGAGCTCGAACCGGAACCTCCAACACTTTCTCCTATAACAATCCCTTTCATAATAGGTCTTTTTGTGGTTATAGTTGAGGTTGTTGTAAATGAAATTGGAAGTGACGTGGGTATTTGAGTGGAAATCACCTGCCAACAACTGCTCCTTTATCTATATCTTTCGAAGATCCAACGCTTCCACATCCTTTCTCTCCCCCTTGTGACACTTGCTTCATAGGTGGAGCATTAGTTGGTAAAAGAAGAGCCAACTCAAGGATAGGAGCAAGTTCCTCTTTGATATTTGTCTCGATTGATGAAATCAACTGAGAAATTGATTCTTGAGACAAAGAAGATTGATTCGAAAGAGCAACTTTCAAAATGGATTCCTTAATACTACTTAAGAATTCCTCCAACTTTTCAAATACTTTGGAATCTTTTTTTGTCTTCTCATCAAGCTTAGTCGAATAAGCGGTATTGTATTCAACTAGCTTCGCAATAGCAATAACATCAGCAACAACATCAACTTTTCTATGAAAAACAGAATAACTTTTCTCTATCACCTCAACCTCTTTGGCCATCTGCGTTTTTAGTTGAGCCATATTGAGATCAACAGACTCTTTCATTATCTTCACTTGCTCAATGAATATTTCATGACGCTCCTTAGCAAGATCATGAAGCTTTTGAATCTCATACTCAAAACTTTTGGCATGAACTTCCAGCCTTTCAAATTGTTGATTCTCAATATTTTCCACCAAACTTCTAAGACAATTCTCTTGTGACTTTAACATGTACTCCATTTCGACCCCATAAATAAAATTTCGACCCCCAGTATCTGCTTGGATCTGTATAAGAGAATTGAGTTTGTTGTTGTTGAAGATCTTGAATTGTTTACCTGACATTATCATGTTATCAAGAACATTATTTTCCTCTTGATCGAATTACAAGTCAGAAAAAGAAACCATGATGTCATCGTCATTTGGTTCATCGTCTTGAACTATTCGCTCTGATTTATGGATTGCGAAGAGAAAAGAGTAGTAATTAGTTCTTGCATTATGCTGGAATATGTTGGTCAGTTGGTGGAAACAGGAAGTGAAGATGGGATAAGAGAAGATAATGGTGGTACGAAGTTGATGTGTCAAGGATTGAGGTTTGGATGGTGGATGAAAGTATGAGTGATGTTGGAATAGTAGATGATGCACGATTTTAAGTAGCAAAGTCTTCGTTGTTCAACACCCCTTCACCCATGTTGACATTTATGTACGTATCAGATACGTTCACATTGTTGTCTGAGGTTCGAACCTCCTCCGTATAGGACTCAGTTAGTGAAACCTCGGGTGGTATGAGCTTAGTCTTTTTCAGGGATGAATTTAGATGTGGGATCACAAAAGAGAATAACTTCGGGTGGTATGAGCTTAGTCTTCACTCAAATTGGTAATTGTATCCGTATTAGATACATTTACATTTGCACCAGGATTTTCAGTCTCCTCGAAAATCGATTTTGAAAAGAGAATAACTTCGAGGTGACCCAAAACCAGAGTCCTAAATTCGAATATTAGACCTTTCGGTGTCACTTATATGATATGTTTCCACAGTGACTTTGTCAAGTGGGTCTTCAATTTGTCTCTTCTTCTTCTTAATCTTTTTAACCATTTCCTGGGATTGACGTTTCTTTGAAGAAGGTGAAACAGGAACATAAATTTCTCGAAATAGCACACCTCTTCTATTAATCTGAGGTTTAGGAATCTCCTTTATACCTTTTTGGGAAGACTGAGTATGCGAAGACTCATGCTGAGGTTGTGCAGTGGTATCAACTTCAAGCTCTGCAATAGATGGTCTGATAGGAGAATGATGAGGTCTTTTGGTTGGTTTCTTGATTCTCTTGAGAATTCTAGTCTTTGAAGGAATAACTTCCTTAGAGACTTCCTCCTCCACTTGTTCTTGAATAGGTTTTGGTTTCATAGTCTGCTTCTTTTTCTTTGGTGCTTTAACACCCTTCAACGAACCCTCATCCCCTTTTGGAAAAAGAACTCCAACTGTAACATTTGTATTAATGGATGCCAAATATGTTGGATTAATGTCTAAGTCCATAATTATAATTGGTAAGACTTGACCCGACCCGGCATGGTCCATTTGGGTTGCATGGCATCATGCATTTGGATAGACTATAATGAGAGAAATAACACTTAAGGTTGGTTAATATATTATAAGTTCTAATATATTAATAAGGTTATTTAATTAGTATTGATCAAGAATTAATTTGGAATTAATTAAGTGATCAAAAGGAGACTAATTAAATATATGGGTTGATTGTGTAAATCATTCATTCTTATATATGTGGGCTTGTAATCCAAGATTCCTTATGTTGGACTAAGTCCATGGGGTGACCCATGGATACTCCATGGAGGTTAAAATCCATGGAGCATAAGGAATGGGTAAAGTTATGAGTTACATGGTGTAACCCTAATAGCCACCATATAAAAGAATCCCATGGCTCAAGAAATCGTGCACTAATGTGTGAGTGTGAGGGATAGACGATTTCAAGGAGTGTTCAAGTTTCTCTCAAGTTATTACAAGTGTATTTGGTGTTGTGTGAACCATTTGAGGTGTCACACTTGGGGCACTAGGCACTCAAGCTTCATGAAGACATTCTACATCAAAGAGGTATGTATTCTATCTTGTTATATTTATTATTTTGTATGCTAGATTAGGATAATACCTTGGATGTTCATAATTGTATGTATAATAGAGAAAACATAGATCCAAGGTATTTAGGGTTGCATGTACACTTAGGAGTGTTAGAATGCTCATAACCCAACAGTGGTATCAGAGCCTAGGCTTGTTTTCTTGTTATACTTGCAAAAGTAGCTGAAAAATCGAGTTGGATGCATATATTCGATTGTTTTGGCTGGAATTGGACTAGGAACATTACCCTAAGATGTTTTTGGACTTATAAACTTGTTTTTGATGTGGTAATGTTCATGCTAATCCAATTTCTAAGATAATTGTCATAATTTCAAGATTTGTATTAGTTTGTATGTTCATGCTAATTTCTTGAAGATTGATGATTTGAATTATCTTGTTCTTATGAGGTTCTTAGATTAATAGAAAAGTTGTGTGAAATACTTGTTTTCAATCCATTTTAATCTAAGAGTTGATTCCAAAGTGTGTTTTTGTAACTTGTCCTCAAGTTATATGAAAAGTCACATTTAAGAATCATAAAACTCATAAAAGTTGGCAAAGGTTACAAAATGAGGAGTCTAGTTCTAATTAAATGGTTTTATGACTCCATAACTTGTCCTCAAGTTATGGAGGTTCAAGAGTCTCTTCATTAAATTAAAAAAAAAAAAGTGTAACCTTAATTAGTTCCATAAGTTACAATAAAAAAAGTTATTTTTTTTTATTAATTAGTTTAAATTCTTCCATAACTTGTCCTCAAGTTATGGAACTTGAAGAGTTTTTTTTTTAATTAAAACTACTTTAAACTCATAAGTTATGGAATTAATTAGTTTTGAATAGTTTCAAAACTTGCCCTCAAGTTTTGGAATTTGAAAAGTTTTCACTTATGAATACTTTAATTCCAATTTAGCCCTTAGAATTTTAAAAGTTAAAATTCAACCCTTATACTTTATAGTATTATAAGTTAATAATAAATATATGTATAAGAGCAAGTCAGTCTTACCGTTAGTAGGCCTCATTCACGAAGCCGGTCTATAAGGGGGATATAAGGTTACTGCCTATAAAATGGCAGTTTAATGGGTGTCCACTCTCACCCACCGCTTCCTTGACTGGTGGAGGGTCGTTAGCCGAACGGGTAGGACAAGGACTATAATTCTCCCTTCATTAAAAGTATTAATGATAAATACTAAGTAACTAAACACTTATAAATTCCCAATCTTAGTTACTTAGGAAAATGTGAATAAGGTGCTAATCCATGAAATTACACTTTGCACTTTGTTTAAACCGTTAGTGGAGCGTGTGTGGTTAACCGGCACACTAACCTGGATTTAACAAAGTAGGCAAAGGGTAACTTAATATTTATCATAGTATCGGTGGAGCTCGTGTGGTTAACCGGCACATCGATTGAGGGGTAAATATTAAGGGTACCAAGTATATTTGCATGGTTACTTCACACCTTGTTTTGTGATCGTCGGCATCCCAGTCACAAAACCTGAAGGGCACACTCGAGATTGAAACATGCCATTGAAAAGTTCAATGAATCTCAAAAGATCTAGGAGTTTCAAATCCAATTAAAAACCTAATTACATTATTTTGTTTTTCATGGTGGAAATTGGTAAATCGTCATTTACCTACCTTCAACTATTTTATAACTCGGATTACGGCATCCCTCTTCCAGTTATAAATAGGTTGTTGGATCATAGCCTTAATATTTCATATTGGGTGTTATATTAAGGACTTTAGATCAACTATCTTGAATATCTCCCAAAAGATCTCTAGTTCAGACATCTATGATCTTCCCAAATCTCTTGGAACTTTACTTCCTCTACCTCCTCCAATTATTCTCCCTAACCCACAAGTTCAAGGTCACTCAAGCCCTAATGGCAAGCAAGGTCTATGTGTGATCACATCTTAGAGATGAAGTCACATATTGACAAGCTGGGAGAGTTGGGTGTCAAAGTCTTGAGAAAGTTGGATGTTCAATCACTTTCTAAGTCACATAGTGAGTTCCTTTGGGACTACTATGAAACAGACTATGACATGAACCTTAATGATCATATCTATTTGCTTGGTGCTGCTGAATCAGCAATGATTTGGAACGATAGTAAAGCAAATTTGATTAGAAGATCAACTTCCCAAAAACTTTATGGACAGTGACAATGGTGACACTGGAAATCCAGAAAAAGCATTCTCTTCCCAATGGAAAGGGATTGGCCATAGTCAACTCGGTTGACCAAATGGTAAGGAGAAAGGCTAAGTCTGAGATAGTCCCATTAACAAAGGGTCCATATGTTTATTTTGCCAAAGGACGGGGCGTTGATTGCAAAGCTGCCAAGTTTACCTAAGGATGTTAAAGTCAATAAGTATGACTCTACTTCAGGTAGAGCCCATTATCTAACTCTGTTAAGTTTCTATTCTAAGATCCTCATTACATGATGTGACTGGGTCACATGTTGATGTTTTAAGAATCAAAGAATAGAGAGAAAGCTTAAAGGAAGTATATGCTGATTCTGATCGCGTAGGTGGATTTCGATCGCATCAGAATTTTGAAGCTGTTACTTAGGAGTTATGATATATTGCTTAGGAATAGATAACAACAAGTTTTTCTGTATGCATTTGCACTATAAGGATAAGTTTTTTTTCCGCAAAGTTTTGAAATAAAATAAAAGTTTTTAATTTTATATTTATTTTAAATATCCTTACAAGTGGCATTTGAGAAAAATGGTTGTTTATATGATTCCATTGATAGCAATATTTGAAAAAAAAATGGACTTGATTCTTTCGTTTGTGGTAGTGTCATAATTTACCAAATAAGGAAAGATTCTCATTCCCAAGGCTTCAGTTGGATAGAAACTTGGAATCATGCAAGTTGAATAGTATGATGAATGAGAACTTTCAAGCATTGGAAAATTAAGACTTGTTCACATGGATGTGTGAGTCAAGTTAAGGACTAAAGGGATCGAGTACACATTCTTGTGCACCGGTCAAGTCCACCACAAAGCTCGTTAAGACTATTCGTCATGATTTACTAAAGCTTAGTAAATATGGTTATACTTACAAGTTTAAGTATAATTCTGAAACATTGGAAAAGTCTCAATGTATGGCAGAACGAATGGGAGGAATCAACTTAGGCAGAAAGATAAAAGTTTCTCAAATCTGAAAAGATGGGAGAGTACTTTAGTATCATGTTTTGTGATCATCTTAATGATTAAAGAACCACATCACAAATGGTCTTCTAAGGACATCTTAGTGCATTCTTATGACTAAGAAGAGGAGTCATGAATTGTTGAAATGGTTAAATCAAGAAGATGATTCATACTTCATTCCAAAACAAGTCTTAGAGTCATACTCCAAGACTGTAAGTTGAGTGACATATCTTAAAGAAAGGTTTAAAACACTTGTCAAATGTAAGAGTAAAAGTGTCCTACTCTTGTACATTTGAAATTGGTAAGTTGTGATGTTTTGGATAAAACAAAGACCAACTTAGGCCAATTGTGTGAATTGTTTGTCTTGATAAAGAATCTGCACTATCTCTTGAATATTTGGCAAGATAGTCTTATATGTCAAGAGGACAGTGGGAGTCTTAAAGATCCTAAAAATAATTTCAAGAACTAATCAAGAATAAAACCTGAGGTTCTTTACCAGCACACGACTTGAGGTTTATAACCTATCATGTTGACATATTCTGTGCCCATTCCAGTTAAAGTTGGATTTGCATAGGAGTTCTGAAAGTTCTCAATTGGTTGCATAACAACTTGGAAGCAATGGCAGGCCCTGTACTGCCAGGTGGCAAGAAGTTAAGATTGCATAAGTTCAGTCCATATGAGTTAGGATTTGTCATTATCCTTGTCTTGTGACTATGGTTTTGACGATTCACATGGATAAGAACACATACACCATAAAATCTAAGGGTTATAAGGTTTCTCTCCGATTCATGAAAATGATAGTGAGGAAACACTTCCACCAAGTAGATTTGAAGCAGATGGCAAAAGGTCTAAACAATTGAGACTATGATTACGGCATCCCTTTTCACAGTTCTGAAATTGTTTAGACACACATGCATGCTATCTAAGGAAAGGTGTATGATTTTGATAAAGTTTTATCAAAGCATCTCGTATCAGAAATCTGAACTTTGGTAAGAAAGTCAATAAAGTATTGATTTCTAGAAGTCCAGCTGATTTCTGAGTACATGTCAAAGCTAGTGGGAGCATAAGTGTTATGCTAATAATCATCATGTTAGTGGGAGCATGATAATTATTGTTAGTGTTGCAAGTTAGCAATGTTAATTATAGAAAACAAAAGTTTCAATTCGTGAGGCTGCAGGGATTGAAAAAGTTGTTTTGCTATAATTAAGGGAGAGGATATACTTCATTTCAGTTCTAAAGGCTTAGATTGAGACCTTAATCATCTTTAGTCAAGAATATATATATATATATATATATATATATATATATATGAATTTCATGTTGGATTGGTTCAACTTAAGGAAATTCTATATATTGCGTCCTGAAAATTCGATTATGATTACGACATCCCTCTTCATAGTCAAATTTTGAAAACATGGCAAATAAAAATATTGTAGCAAAAGACTGGTCTAGAATCATGTCTTTATGTGAGACATCATGAATCGTGTACCATTTGCTTTGGGTACATGATCGATTGCATTGCTATAATATTTGTCATTTCTAAATTTTTCCAAATGCCCAGAGGCATTAAGAAGGGAAAAGGTCTAGAATTGGATATGACTAAAATGATTAAGCAATTGTCGAGGACAATCTGAGGTTTACCAAAGATTGGTTGCTCAGGGACAGTTGGAAGTATAGTGCTAATTTTGGAAGGACCATATTGACATATTCTGAAAAGAGGCATCTCTTATTCAGAAGTGATAGTCAAAATGAGAATATGGAGTTGTCTCCATAGGTGGAAGTTATCTGTGTAAGATTAGAAAACTTAATGCAAGAAGCATGTCCAAAGCAATGTACTTTGAATATGAGACTTAGTTTCCATGGAGTTGATCTCCATTGGAATACCTTATAATGACTGTTGACAAGTCTTTGTGACTTTGTACATATTCATTACAGGAGGGTCAGTGCATATAAGTTTAAAATCTAAACAGATTTCGATAAATGATAGGAATTTGAAATTCTCACATTTTTCGATAAGGATTTGGGAGTGTGAAATTAGAATCATTGAAATTATGTTCAATTGGTTTATTTCACAAAGTAAGGATCATAGACAAACATAGAGTGCATACTTGGTGTATGGCAAAACTATTGTTTAAGAAAAACATAGTGTACATGCTTGGAGCATGGGACAACTAGTGTTTTTAATTCAAGTATAAAGTTGATAAAACCGAAACAATGAATAATGAGTAATCAGTATGGTGATAAATAAAAGTGTTTATTTATATTCATAGGGTTTGATACCATATTTGATTCATTTATTCTTGTGTTTCACTTTGCATGTTTTGACTTCCAGAATAACTAAGTCGCTCTTCCTGAATGATTAAGTTATTCAAACCATCCACAGTCGGTCATATGTTGGAAGTAGATATGAATCAAGACTGTCATGGGGTGGTTTGTAGAGGTCCAAGTTGGTGGACAAAGTGGTGCTAGAACACTCATGAGTGCTCATAAGTTTTGAGTATTGGATTCAACCCACGCTCATTTGAATCACTTCATGGATTTTATCACGAGTGATCATGAGACGATAATATCTTATATTCTTCAAACCTAGAGATATGAGTTGTTACTATGAGTTGGTTATACATTGATTGCACGAAAACGCATTGGTAACTCGATGTTATAAAACATGCCTTTGTGTATGATTCAACAAGTAGTAGAACAAGCCATATGAGTCGAAGTTTATCCATTCCTTTTACCTTCGGGATAAAAGCGATATCTGTGGGCCCCTCGATGATTAAAAGATGATACATGTGAGTGCTTGGCCAAGCCAGGACTGATTTGATTTGTTCAATCAGTCAGTCATCATGAATCGGAAATCGGGAAACAACAAATGGACAGAGAGAATGATTGATAATCCATGTCTCAGTCCATATGATATCTAGAATGGAGGAATATATGATCCCTTATCTAATGGACAAGTCATTGACAAAGGTCAGAGTTCATCGACAAGGTCAGAGTTCGACAGAAGCTTTTGAGAGCTACGATTGCTGATCGGTTCCTGAAGTCATACGCAATAATAGTTTTAGACTTATCCAAGTGACCCATGGATACTCCATGGAGGTTAAAATCCATCGAGCATAAGGAATGGGTAAAGTTATGAGTTACATGGTGTAACCCTAATAGCCACCATATAAAAGAATCCCATGGCTCAAGAAATCGTGCACTAATGTGTGAGTGTGAGGGATAGACGATTTCAAGGAGTGTTCAAGTTTCTCTCAAGTTATTCCAAGTGTATTTGGTGTTGTGTGAACCATTTGAGGTGTCACACTTGGGGCACTAGGCACTCAAGCTTCATGAAGACATTCTACATCAAAGAGGTATGTATTCTATCTTGTTATATTTATTATTTTGTATGCTAGATTAGGATAATACCTTGGATGTTCATAATTGTATGTATAATAGAGAAAACATAGATCCAAGGTATTTAGGGTTGCATGTACACTTAGGAGTGTTAGAATGCTCATAACCCAACAAAATACTTAACAAAAATTCGGTTTTCAGGATCAATTCACCTTAACATCGCTTATGGAATGCGAGCAATACTTGGAAAAAGGACTGGATCATCAACAACCAATTTTGGTTCCTATAAAGTCGAGAATTCAACTTTTTCATCTTTTGACAGAACCAAAATCCCTTCCAGTTCATAAACTTCCTTGAGGATTAAACTCCAGTAGCGTGCACAACAAACACCATTCGACAGATTTGTGTGAGTAATAGTCGTACCAAACTCCTCCCAAAGTTGAATAACATAATCAACATTCAAATCATAATAGAGACCAACAATCATCTCATAAACCTCCAATTTCTCCTTATCTAACCCTGAAGTACGATCAGTCAAGCATCGTAGTATAATGCCAAAGAGAAAATTCCAAACACATGGAAGACTTGACATGCGAAATAGGCTAATCCCAGTAAGAACAGGTTGATGGCCCATCTCATTAAACATATGAAGAACCTGTTGATTCGTAACCTCATAAAAAGTACCCGAGTATGGTAGCTTCATAATCCGTGCAAACTGTTTCTTGGTGAGATCTCGCAACTGGTTGTTTGTCAGTTGGAAAGCAACAACCTTAGTTGTTTTGTATAACACCGCCGTTGAACCAACAAGAGATAACCATGTCATTGGAACAAAAAACAATGATGATAAGACAATTGAAAGAACAAAGTGATTTTGGGCTAAAATCAGCATTTGTAACTGTTCATGGTATTGATCAGTAGTTGGTAGAAGAAGAAGATTCGAACTCTGAATCTTCAACAAGATTTGTGAAATCTCTTCTTCATTGGTGTTGTTTGAATGATCAACATTTGTATTAGGAGTTTCCATTGTTAGTGTTGCAAAGGTTGTTTGAAGACGATAAACTTTGGAGAATTTTAGAAAAAATTTGATAAGATAGCATAAAGTCTTCAAATAACACCACCAAGTTCCTTTAATAGTCAACGGATAATTTGAATTTGAACCGGTAACCAATCAGATACTGCCACGTGTTGCATTGATTATGGGATCGGTCGCCGAAAAAACGGCCACGTCAGAAAAAGTGATCATCACGATTTCCTCAAATCCCGTGAGATATCGAACCGTTACGTTCGTTGAATTTTTCTTTGTTCCCAATTGGATAAGAACCGTCACATGTTTCAAACTGTGGAACAAGTACATCGTATGGTTTCAACACCAATAGAATACCATGCCTTTGCTTTGAGGTTAGACGCATTCACTTTTGGGATTGTAAAGCGAAATCATATGCCAGACTTTGTGAAATCTAGTTTTCGAATTGGTAGTACCCAAAACCTCAAGGATTCCAGTGCAAATGTGTGCCAAAGAATGAGTGGGAATCAAATTAAAAAAATGTGCGATTAGTGATATCAAATAGCATTTGATACGAAAGCAGTTGGATCGCAGGCAAAGATCTCTTCGTTCGGCATCAAGAGAGATGATGAAATGCTTGCGTGGTTTCACGTGAAGTACAATCAAATACTCATCAAGGAGCATCGAAGGGCCTCTTTTCTATCAGTATCGAAGGCAGGCTCAGTTTTGCTCAACACCAAAACTTAACATAAGTGTGAGTTAATTGAACAAAATTACTTGGATGACCAGTGTAGGCAAGAACAAGTAAGGTTGGATAAGTTTTGAAGTAACAAGAATTCAGAAAAATATTCAGACTGAAATCACATTCCAAAAATTTAAGATATGGATCTTGTTGGGCATAAATGTCTTGGTTATAGATCATTTTGTCAAGATCACGCATGACGAACGAAATATGATTTTGAATATCGAAAATGGTACTGAAACAAGTGTTTTGTTATAATCTTGAACAAGAATGTTAACCGTCAATGCCTTAGTAGTTGGGATTGCTGGGTTTCACCATCATCACAAAAGAATGAATCGGGATCATAAACACAGATCCATTAAGGCTACGAACACATAAAGTCTATGAGGCTTGAGGTCAACATACATCAACATGCTTTTAGGGACTCCTAACTAGTACATTAGTTCAAAATAATACGTGTTCCCCTTTTTGAATATGATCATTTAGCATTCGCCAACACAACATGTGTTGGATTAGATGTCTAAGCCTATAACTACAATTGGTATATACTTAAATTGATAGTAGCACAATCCTTTTGGGTTGCCCTCAAACTAGCAACTAGACAAGATGATTTTAAAGAAAGAGGTAGAATTTATTATTTGATTAATAAACTGAAATAAATGATTTCGTACTATATTATGAGAATAATATATTAATCGCAATATTTAATTAATATTTAATCAGAAATTAATTGGAAATAATTTCGAGATTAAAGGAATTAATTAAAAGTACAGGGACTGAATTGTAATTGTTTAATAGTTGAGCAAGAGGCAATCTAGAACCATCCATAAGGTGGGGACGGTTTCTTGGAGCCTAAGGGTTCTAGAATTATCCCTAAATGGATAATCAGGAAAGTGGATAATTACCTGATTTAAGATAATCTTGGATTTGGGCGTATCTAGGGTTTCCAGACTGCACTATAAATTGGGCATAACCCTATGATTTGCGGCTAACTGATTCCCTAGAGGGTTAGGCCGAAAATTTCATACCCTCTCCTCTTTCTCATCCATATTCCTTTGCTAGTGTTGGGTGTGGACCATTAGAGGCATGACATTTGTGGCGCTCGCTCTCAAGGCTTCAACAACACAAGGTTTTCATTATTATTACTACATAACAATTGAGGTATGATTTTCTTAAAGCTAATTGTCTATTTTGATTATATACTAGTGTTCTAGGGTTTATAATTTGTTGTTCAATTTGTATGTTCAATTAGAGAAAGTGTAGATCAAATTATTTAGGGTTGCATGCACACATAGGATTGTTTGTTATGCTAATAACTCATCAGTGGTATCAAAGCGTACGATTGTTTGGAAATTTTTGTATCGGTTTGGGTAAGCATCATTTGTGGTTTAATTATAAGTTATTAATTGAGTTGTATCATTAAGAATTGTTATATGTCATTTGCATGCCCTGAACCATTAGTGGGTCAGAAGGGGTTGCATCTTGTTGAGCGGATTTCAGTGTGTTCGGTTGTTATTCTGGTTCTTAGTTGGGATCGGTTCAGGGGTATTATGTGGAAGGTCTATGGCCATGTTCAGTGGGTTAGTTTTCCAGTATCGCCAGGGTTTAGTGGTTTTAGCTTTTGTGCTTGGTTCGCCACTGGGAGTGCCAAGGGAACTAGTCTAATGCTAAGGTTTTGGTATTGTCATCAGTGTAAGCTCTTCAAGAGTCGGGTGATGTGTCATAGAAAGCATCTAGAGTTATTAGATATGCTGGGATTTTGGGGAGTGTTCATCTGGTCTTCAATGGTTGTGCGGTCTTTGGGTTTGGCTAGTAATGGAGCATTGGAATTGGTAAGCGTAGGTTGTCAGCAGTTCGATCATTAGAGGGTAAGATGGATTGGGAATCCTTCAAACCTTGTGTGCTGTAAGAGCATAGTCGAATCAAAGTGGGGGAGAACCGTTTGGATATACGGGAGCGGAATCAGGCGTGAAACTAGGATGAGTTTCACATCCCCGTCGGGGAGGAAGGCGGCCCAAGTGGCCGTCTGGATTGAGGATTGTGCCAGTTAGGAGTTCGGGAAACTTACCAACAGTTGTTTAGCACCTTCTTGGTGATGGATATCAGGATTTTGGTGGACCCAGGTTGGGGTTCCAGGTATGACTCGAGTCCAGCTTGGGCGCTTGGTCGGGTGCATGTTCGACTCTGATTGTATAGGGATGGAAGATAGATGAGCGGTAAGACCATGGGCGGTGGCTTTGGAAAAGTAGAAGTGTTGTAAGACAGCGGGGTGGCCCGTAGCATTCACTAGTTGGCAGATAGTGTTGAATTGTTGTAAGACTGCGGGGTGGCCGGTAGCATATACTAGTTGGCAGATAGTGTAGAAGTGTTGTAAGACTGCGGGGTGGCCCGTAGCATTCACTAGTTGGAAGATAGTGTAGAAGTGTTGTAAGACTGTGGGAGGGACACAATATGTTTGTAATCAGGAAGTAGTAGGTCATTGGAGACCGGACATGTTGTAAGACTACAGTTGGTCATGTAGCATTCATTTTAGCATTGCATTTGGTGGCGAGATGGTTTGGGAAATTATTGCCAAAGGATATTTTCTTTCAGAAGTCGTGTGAGGAAACTGTGTGTGTGTGTGCCTTTTGACTCAGCAACTGGGTAGGAGTTCGGTGTTTCAGTTGGTTGGCATACAAGTTGGGACCACGAATGTCTCGACTGATTTTGGAATACAGCTCGGGGACAGGAAGATGAGTCGAGGCGGTTTCAGTGATTTGGGATTCTTGTGTGGAGTCGCTTGTTATTCGGGGCATATGCTAAGTCGCTTGCAGTTGGATTAAATAATCTCAGAGTGGTTGAATTGACCCTGTTGCGCAACTCTCGTTTGAGTCTAACCGTTGTAGGGATGAATATTTTACTCGAAGGATTATCTGAGCCTCCTGTCAAGTACAAGTGTTCTGCATCTATGGATGGTCAGTGGTTTTGTTCTCTTCTGAAGCATCAAGATAATCAAGGGTAGGGAGTGTTTGTTTAAGTATGGAATTCAATGAGGTTCTGGCATGGTAGTGGTTCAGTGAGGCCGGTATGTTGAGAAGTCAGACTGATTCAAGATTTCAGGTTTCAGAAAAGTAGAAGTGGTTTTCTGCAAGGGATTAAGGATTCGTTCTTCTTCGTCTTTGAAGATTTCTGCTAGGGTTGGTTTCGATTGCCTTGGGAAGGTTGTAGTATACTCGGGTTTGTGGCTGTATTGCTCAGGATGTTTGACGTGTCGGGAAAGGTAAGGACTGATTTCGAGGACGAAATCTAATTTAAGTGGGGGAGAGTTGTAACGCCCTGTGCCGAATCGTTATCCATTTGGGTGTGGGTGATGAAATGTAGATGATTCGGGCATTCGGATTTGGTTTTGGTGCCAAGGGGTATTTTGGTAAAATGACAGCAGGCTCTTATGGAAATTGGATTTCCGTTCGGGGAGCTATATGGCAAGTATGAGTTGATAAAAGTGTAGAGTTTCTCGTTACCTTTTAATGGATATAAGGATCGTCGAAATCGGATTTGTAACGAAGACGTTATGACCTTCAGAGTATTTTAGGGTTTGAGAAGGAACCCTAGTACACGAGGCGTACATAGGGAGTACACGGGGCGTACTGATGTGAAGGATGTTACGCCACGTGTAGTGAGGTGTACGCTTAGCGTAGTGCGAAGTTTGGATCGGGGTGCGAGACCTCGTATGTTGGGCGTACGAGGGTGAGTAAGAAACCCTAATTTTTCGTGATGTACCCTATATAAGATTTATGTTAGCCTCTTTTGTTCATTTCTAAGCCAACCTTCATACCCTAAAAACCCTAGATCAACCCTTTTAGCCTGTTAGTGGTGTTATTGAGCTATTATAAGGTTTTGGTGCACATTTTGCCCTTAGGAAGGAAAGAAGAGAAGCTTGAAGTTCTTTTTGTTTGGTGGAAAGGCTTTGGATCCAGAATCATCATCTTGTGGGGAAGCTTTCTGAGGTATCAAGTTTGCATCTTGGCTTCTATATGTCTAGATCTCTTCTTGGGTAGTTTGTTTTGATTTTGGTCTCCTTTTTGTGTCTATGGAGGATTTGGGTTGTTTTTGGGCTTGTTCTTTTAGATATGAGTTTATTTTGGTATCCTTAAGCATAAAGGTGCAAGATTTATGTGAATTTTGGTGTCATGCATGCATTAACTCATCTATTAAGTCCCTTTTAAGCTTAAGAGCTTCATTTAGCCATGTACAAACGTAACGTTGGCAATTTTACATGATAATCTAGCTAAAGGAAGTTATATCTATGTTTTGGAACTTTGTCTTAATGGTTTAAGAGAAAAACCATGTTTGAGCTGAATAGGGTGAGTACGTTGGGTGTACAAGCAATTACGCTTAGCGTACAAGCCTCCAAGTGAGTACGTTGCGCGTACGTGCTTGAACGCCCCGCGTACTCGGTCTGTTGGGCTTTGTATGTTTGGGCTTTTGTTTGGGCTATCTTTTGGGCTTGGTTGCTTTGGGCTTTGATGAGCCATCTAAGAATATGTGTTTTGGATTAGGGAAAAGTTAATGGGATTTAGGGTAAGGCCCATGTAAGGGTTTGGGCCATATTTCGAAAATTGGGCCATAAGTGGGCTTTAGATGATTATTGGTTTGTGGGCCATTATGATTGGGAGTTTGGGCCTTAGTCTTGGACAAAACTAGGTGAGGAGTAAAATGGTCTTCTTTACCCCATATATGGATTGTTGGATTTGGATTGGAACCCAATTGTTAATTGGGTGTTATTTGTTTGATAGCGCGGGGATTCTAGCGGATCTGCAGTCATAGATTTGTTCGTGGGTTTAGCTGTCAAGGTGTGTCTCTCACTGTACTATGGGTCGAAGGCACCAATGCCAACCCATTTGGTTTATGTATTATAGGAAGACAATGGGATGGCCCTTGGCATTTGCATGAAAGACCGGGAAGTGGCTCCTAGAAGATCTGTATGCAAGACCAGAGTTTGGACTCTGGCAGTGAAGTAGATAAGTAGTTGTAGATTATATTCTAGTTGTCTTTGTGATGCTTGCATGGAAGACCAGGAGGTGGCTCCTGGCCCTTGTCTGTAAGACCGCGGGTTTTGGTCCCCGGCTTGGCAAGGAAAGACTATGATACGGCTCGTGGCATAATGACAAGACTATGGTTGGCACATAGCACCTCCTATTGCACATTTGATATGTATGACTCGTATCTTATATTTGGTATGTGGTATTTGGGAAACTCACTAAGCTTTGTGCTTACAGGTTGTGGTTTATGGTTTCAGGTACTTCTGGTTGGAAAGGGAAGGGCTCGGCTTGATCGTAGCGCATACACCCGTGTTTTCCGCAAACTCGTGATTTCGGGAATGTACCCTAATAATTTTTTTTATATACTTATAAATGTTTGAATAAAGGATAATTGAGTGTTTTGATTATATTAAAAATAAATTTTTTATCCGATGATTTTCGGGACGTTATAAGTTGTTATCAGAGCCTTGGTTTGAGGGATTCGGGCATACTCTTGGGTATGCCTGGACTGAAACTAACGGTTTGGTGAAAATTTTCATAAAATAAATGTTTTATTAAAAAGGGTTTATAATCAAAGAAAGGGGTGTGATGCGTGCAATCGGCCGAGCTCAAGTAAGTGGTTCCCAAAATACCAATACATGTTTATTATGATATATGATATGATTATGAAAATTGCATGCTAGATTAGGGCTAAGGATCTGCTCATGATTTTATGATTGGAGAGATGCCTTTATATGCCTGACTATATGGGCTTTTAGAATTGGATTCTAGTATGGTTCTCATATCAGTGGATAGAATGGTTTGATTAGTGTTTGCTGGTTAGATTTTTCGTTGACTGAATGCTGCTAGCTTTGTGCTTTGTGGGACTCTTAGTGATGTGAATTAACTGTTAAGTGAATATGCTAAGTCACATGTGGCACATGTTAAATAATCTCAGATTGATGGATTTGACTCTATTGCGCAACTCTTGTTTGAGTCCAACTGTTCTAGGGTTAAGTCTTTTACTCGAAGGATTATTATCTCTGTTTCATGTGACTATATTCATGAGGTAGCTAGTTGACATTGATGGGAATCTTTCAGCAGCTGAGGGTAGGGTGAGGTTGGGAACCTGGGAGAGCCTAGGAAGTGCTTCAGTGGGTTTAGTTGCACTGTTTAGTGAGTGTTTGGTGCATCGGTTTGAGAAGGTGACTTAGAGGATTCAGGATGATTCTTGAGTAAAGTATGGATAGGTGTGGAAGGTAATATTAGGCCTATACTACTGAAAGCAAAGGATCCATACTCTAATCAGGGAGAGTCTTGGAGAATCTAAGAAGCTTGTGGGAAAAGGATTCTTGGGTATGTTCTGATCATTTGCATGTTTGTATTTTAGTTTGGTGATGAGCACTCGGGAAGGAGCTTCTGGTTCTGGTTCCAGATCATGTGCAAGTATTGAGCCGATTAGCGAGCAGATGCGAGAGTTCATCTCATCGGCGATTGCCTGCAGTATTTTGGAGCAGACTCCTTTTATCTTTGGTTCGGTCAAGTAGGGGATTCTTGAGATTTTGGATGAGTGCTTTTCGAACTTGCTTTCCGTGAGTTTCGTGCTTGTGGAGCTCCCACGTTCTCTGGGGAGAAGGACCCCATTTCCAGTAGGAGATGGTTAGGAGATATGGCTAACATGTTCAGGACGAGTTTCTGCCCCGAGGAGGAGAAGGTCAGATATGCTTCCTACCTTTTGAGGGACAGGGCACGAGATTGGAGGGAGGAGGTAGGACGTGAGGTCGGTGATGATGCAGTTGATACTATGTTAGGGGATGATTTTTCGACCATGTTCCGAGCTGAGTTTGCACCGGTGATTGAGGTGCAACGGTTGGCGCGAGAGTTATAGGATCTCCGCCAGACTACTGAGACTGTGGCAGAGATAACTACCAAGTTCTGGGAGAGGACTTTATTGGTTCCGCGGTATGCAACAGATGAGGAAATGAAGAAGGTAAGGTATCATGATATGCTGCGAGATGATATCAGGGATTTTTTGAGTATTTCAGGGTGCAAGACCATGAATGATATGATTTCTAGAGCCCGAGAGCGGGTGATCGATTTAGAGCAGCTAGGGAAGAGGGGGCCAAATCAGATGCAGGTAGTGAAGGGTCCCAGGAAGAGACACAAGACTTTAGATTAGCAATTGAGGGGCCAATAGGGCCGGAGTTAGTGCAGCACATGATGGAAACTACACGATGGGGGTTTGTCGTTCCAGGAGCTTGGGTTGCTACAAGTGTGGTAGGGTTGGTTATGTCAACAGGAATTGCCCTTAGGGGGCAGGTCCGTTATGTTTTCATTGCAACCAGGTGGGCCACAAGAAGGCCGACTGTCCGATGTTGAGTGGAGGAGTAGTGAGTGCACCTGTTCCGACTACTTTAAGGATCACTGATGATCGTGAGGGTAGGGCTGGAGCCACAGCAGAGAGGAGTCGGGCATTGCAGTGTCAGTATGGGAGGTCAGGACACCAGCAGGCAATATTGCGGGTATGTTATCTTTTGTTTCCTTTTCGGTTATTATCAGTATTTATGTTTTTTTGAAATTTTGTATCGGTTTGGCTAGGAGTCATTTGTGGTTTAATTATCGGTTATTAATTGAGTTGTATGATTAAGAATTATTATATGCCATATGCATTCCATAAATCATTAGTAGGTCAGAAGGGGTTGCATCTTGTTGAGCGGATTTCAGTGTGTTCAGTTGTTATTTTGGTTTTTAGTCGAGATCGGTTCAGGGGTATTGTATGGAAGGTCTATGGCCAGTTTCAGCGGGTTAGTTCTCCAGTATCGCCAGGGTTCAATGGTTTTAGCTTTTGTGCTTGGTTGGCCACTGGGAGTGCCAAGGGAAGTGGTCTAATGCTAAGATTTTGGTATTGTCATCAGTGTAAGCACTTCAATAGTTGGGTGTTGTGTCATAGAAAGCGTCTAGAGTTATCAGCTATGCTCGGATTACGAGGAATGTTCATCTGGTCTTCAAAACTCCACAGTCGATCATACTTTTGGAAGTAAGTAGCGAATTAAGACTGTCATGAATAGAATTGTAGATTCTCTATAGGGATAATACATAGAAATTGTTTGCTGCAATGTTCATGAGTACTTGGAAATGGGGATTTTGAGTATTGGATTAACCCACGCTCAGAGAATTATTTCATCGATTTTATCACGAGTAATTTTGAGACGATAATATCTTATATTCTTGAAACGAAGATATATGAGTTGTTGTTTACAAGTCGGATGTGCATTGATAATACGTAAACGCATCAGTAACTTGATGTTATAAAATGTGTTGTTGAGCGTGATTTTATGAGTGAATAATACAAGAATATAAGTTGAAGTTTATCCGTTCCTTTTGCCCAAACGGAAAAAGCGATATATGTGGGCCCCTCGATGATTTGATGATGACATCTAAAGCGTTTGGCCAAGCCTGGACTGGATTGATGTGTTCAGTTGGTAGTCTGAATCGTTCATCATAAATCAGAAATCGGGAAACAAATCTTGGACAGAGAGATTGATTATAATCCACGTCTCATGTCTATACGATATCTTGTAGAGCGGAGGAATATTTGATCACTTATCTTACGACACGTAACTGACTAGGCCAGAGTTCGACAACGGCTTTGAGAGCTACAATTTGCTCTTCAATTAGGAAGAATATAATGGAAACTATAGTTATTAGACTTATCCAAGTGGGAGACTATAGGATTAGATTTCTAAGCCCATAACTATAATTGGTATGTATACTTAAATTGATAGTACCACAATCCTTTTGGGTTGCCCTCAAACTAGCAACTGGATAAGATGATTTTGGAGAAAGAGGTTGAATTTATTATTTGATTAATAAGTTGAAATAAATGATTTGTTAATATATTATGAAAATACTATATTAATAGTAATATTTAATTAATATTTAATCCGAAATTTATTGGAATTAATTTTGGGATTAAAGGAATTAATTAAAAGTGCAGGGGCTGAATTGTTATTGTTCAATAGTTGAGCAAGAGGCAATCTAGAACCATCCATAAGGTGGGGACGGTTTCTTGGAGCCTAAGGGTTCTAGAATAATCTCTAAATGGATAATTAGGAAAGTGGATAATTAGATGATTTAAAATAATATTGGATTTTGGCTTATCTAGGGTTTCCTGACTGCACTATAAATAGGGCATAACCCTATGATTTTTGGCTAACTGATTCCCTAGAGGGTTAGGCCGAAAAATTCATACCCTTTCCTCTTTCTCAATCATCTTCCTTTGCTAGTATTGGATGTGAACCATTAGAGGCGCGACATTTGTGGCGCTTGCTCTCAAGGCTTCAACAACACAAGGTTTTCATTGTTATTACTACATAACAATTAAGGTATGATTTTCTTAACCCTAATTGTGTATTTTGATTATATACTAGTGTTCTGGGGTTTATACTTTGTTGTTCAAATTTTATGTTCAATTAGAGAAAACATTGATCAAATTATTTACGGTTGCATGCACACATACGATTGTTTGTTATGCTAAAAACCCATCAACATGTTGTTACAATGAGCCACGAAAGGTTTAACACAATATGAAATAAAAACAAGAAAATATTTTTGGATTTTTTGTTTTTGAAAAACAAATATAAAAACAAATAAGAAAATATTTTTGAGTTTTTGTTTTTGAAAATTAAAGACAAAAAAAATCTTTTTGGATTTGTGTTTTGGAAAATTAAAAACAAAAACATACTAATAAAGTGTTACAAGTGGAATTCGATGTAAGAAGTAGCAACTCCCAAAGATATTATACAACAAACAACTTTCTTCTCCCACAAAGCGAATTGAGGTCAAAACGATTCAGATGAATTTCGAAAGCGAACAAATGCAAACGCTGAATCATGAACAGTAACCTCTGAACTCTTTAGTGGCACATGAACCAAATCGACATCTTTTCAATCAAGAAGAACTAGGAGCAGAGCTTGCTTCAATCATCCCTAAACCTTTCAAAATCCTTAAAAATGATTTCTCATCTAAAGGTTTTGTAAATATATCTGCAAGTTGATCCGTTGTTTTCACAAAATGAACCTCGATGTTCCCGTCTTCGACATGATCTTTGGTAAAGTGATAGCGAAGAGTAATGTGTTTGGTCTTCGAATGTTCGACAGGATTATGGCAGATGCGAATAGCACTTTTTGAACCACAATATAAAGGAATCTTCTTCATATTGATTGCATAATCACGCAGTTGACTTTGAATCCAGATTACTTGAGAAGTGCAAGTTGCAACAGCTACATACTCTGCTTGTGCTATAGAAATTGAATCACATGTTTGTTTCTTTGATTGCCAGGTTACGAGCTTCCCGTTCAAAAATTAACATCCACCTGTTGTACTTTTTTGATTTAGTTGATATCCACCTAGGTCTGCGTCTGAAAAAGCTTGAACAAAGAATCCTGTCTTCGAAGGATACCAAAGACCCAACAAAACTGTTCCTTTAAGATAGCAAAAGATGTTCTTCACAACATTAAGATGGGATTCTCTTGGGTTCGATTGGTACCTAGCACAGTTACACACAACAAACATGATATCAGGTCGACTCGCAGTTAAGTATAAAACCGAAACTATCATGCTTCGATATGTAGTTAAGTCCACTGTTGGCTTGTCCAAAAAAGGATTCAAGCGTGTTCCAACTGCCATCGGTACTTTCAGTTTTGTGTTATTCTTCATCCCAAATCTTTCAAGCAGGTTGCACTTGTATTTTTCTTGATTTATGAAGATGCTTTCCCTGCTTTGACGAATATGTAAAACAAGAAAATTATTAATTTTTCCCATCATGCTCATTTCGAACTTGCTTTTCATAAGCTCCTCAAATTCCTTTGACAACAAAGGGCCAGTTGAACCAAAGCATATATCATCGACATAAATTTTAAAAAACATCAAGTTATTCACAACTTTCTTTCGAAATAATGTGGGATCAACTGATCCTTGTTTAAATTTAGAAACCTTCAAAAAATTGGCTAAGGTTGCGTACCAGGCACGAGGTACTTGTTTCAACCCATAAATTGTCTTATCTAAAACATCACAGTAATCAGGATACTTATCATTGACGAAAACAGGTGGTTGTTCGACATAGACCGCTTCCTCCAATACACCGTTCAGGAAGGCACATTTCACGTCCATTTGATATAGGTCGAAATCTTTATGCGCTGCATAAGCAAGAAAAAGTCTAACAGCCTTGAGTCTTGCGACAGGGGCAAAGGTTTCCTCATAATCTATCCCTTATTGTTGAGAATCACCTTTAACAATTAATCTTGCCTTATTGCGAATCACATTACCTTCTTTATCAGTCTTATTCTTAAAAATCCATTTAAACCCAATTAACAAAACATCCTTTGGTTTAGGAATTAACCTCCAAACTTTGTTGCATTCAAATTCTGCCAGTTCAGATTGCATTGCAACAACCCAATCTGAGTGTTCTAATGCAACCTTTACTGTTTTAGGTTTAAGTTTCAAAATAAACACGTTAAACATACAATATTCTTGGTGAACATTAAGTACCTCATTCTTATCTCGAATTTGTGCTCGTGTCATGAATCCATCATGTAGATCACCAAGAACCTGTTCCTTAGGATGACTACGTATCCATTTATCCATTGGTGGATAGGCATGATCAAAATATAAAAGTGCATCTTCGAATATTTCATCCACTTCTGAACCTTCCCCTGCATTCGAAACATTGTCAACAACATCATGGAATTCATTAGTTTGATCATTTAAATCATTAGTAATCGACCCATTTAGCCCTTCCTTAACTAATGGCTTCAAATTGAGATGCTCCCCCTCGACGTCATCGTTATTCTGCATATGCTCCCCTCGAATGGATATGTAGGTTTCTCATGCCCCCCCCCCCCTCAACATTTGAATCATGAATATGACCATGTGATATCGAACTCAAGTGCTCCCCCTCCACTTGATCACCTGTCGAAACCGGTATACGTTCAACATTCACTTGTGAAGTTGAGGTAGAATGAGAATCATCATCTTCCCTAGTAACCTTTGAATCATTTGATTGATTTGATTCTTCAGGAATACGAAGGTATCAACATGGATTTCAGCATCTATAACTCTATCTGGAATATCAAAAATCAAGTCATAGTCAACATCATAAGAATTCATAATTTCGGACTCCTCATTCGTTTAAAAAATGATTAGATTTTGTACGAAGGACTGTTCGAATCGTTTGACGTGATAGTCATCGAAAGTAAGATTGAAAGTTTCCTCAACCTTTCTTGTTCATTTATTCAACACCCGATATGCAACGGAATTGTGTGAATAACCCAAGAAAATTCCTTCATCAGCTTTTGACTGAAATTTAGAAAGATTGTCCTGGAGATTCATGATAAAGCACCTGAATCCAAAAACATGAAAGAATTTAACATTAGGCTTTCGTTTGTTAATGATCTCGAGGGATGATGTTGAAATGACAATGAATAAAAGAACAATTTTGGGTAAAACACGCCCTCGAAACAAGTTCTGCCTAAAGATATTGAGGCAGATTCACATATGTCAGCATGGTTCTTGCAGCTTTGCATAGAGAGCGATTCCTCCTTTCAATTACACCATTTTGTTAAGGTGTTTAAGGAGATGAAAAGTTATGTGAAATTCCCAATTCAGCCAAGAATGAATCAAAAATTTGATTTTTGAATTCTAAACCATTGTCACTCTTAATTCTTCGAACTTTCTTCGTCAAACTCAACTCAATGTTTTTTTATGAATATAATCATCACTTCAGTAGTTTCAGACTTCTAACGAAGAAAGAAAACCCAAGTAAACCTTGAAAAATCATCAATAATGACCAATATGTACTTCTTCGTATTGAGAGTCTCAATACTATAAGGTCCACATAGATCAATGTGAAGAAGTTCCAAAGGTTCGATGATCTTGGAATCGATGACTATTGGATGACCTTTTTTATGTTGCTTTCCCTGTTCACAAGAAGCACACAACGAATCGTTATCAAATTTTAATATGGGTAAGCGTCTAACTAGATCATGTAAAACCAGCTTGTTGAGATTTTTGAAATTCAGATCGGAGAGACGACGATGCCATAAACAGCTAAGGTCTAACGAAGCTTTCGATAGTAGACATACAGAAGGAACACCAACTATAGGTTTCATGTCGAGTGTGAACATATCTCCCTTTCTTTTCGACTTAAGAAGAATTTCCTTCGTTTCTTTGTTAGAGATGACACTTCCTTCTTCATCAAACACAACTTGATTGCCAGTGCCCACAACGAGTTGCGAAAAACTTATCAATCTATGTTGTAAGCCTTCGACATACGCCACTCTATTCACATTGAATTTTCCATTCATCACCTTGCCATATCCCTTGACTTTGTATTTGTTGTTGTTTCCAAACTTTACTACTCCTGCATTATCTAGCTTCTGATAGTCTCGCAAATTCTCCTTTCGCCCAGTCAGGTGATGAGAGCAACCACTATCAGTGTATCAATGCTCATCGTATTGCTCGTCACATAGTATTTGCGATCATTCAGAAGAATTTAGGTCCCACAGGCTGTTTGGGTCATTGTACATTAGTTTGAAATGCACTATGAAAAGATGAACGTAGTACCCAATTTCGATCCTTTGACTTTAAACTGTCAATTAAGTCAATTTCGACAGATTTGGGCATCGAAATGTAATCATTCAACGGGAAAGGTTCAATATTGATTTTCCCTTTTCCATTCTCAGTTCGATGTCCTTCAACCTTCTTCTTGGGAATTTCTTTCTGCTTTTTCACAGATGGATTCGACTCCTATGACGATGAACTACCATTCATCGAATCATTTAATTAGCTCTCGTAAGTAGACTTGATTTGCTCTTGAGAGTACTTTCCCAACTGAAATTGTTTCCCTTTACCTTCGAGCCAATGATTGATGTTTTTTACATCACTACTTTCTTTCATAAAATATGCTTTCACCTTCTGTTTCGACTCAGGATTTGGAAAGTGTGGATTTGTGGGCTTAAAAGGTTCATTTTTCTTTCCTTGAACATCGAAATTTTCAAAATTTTGTTTTAGAAAAGATGGTTTTAATAAATTTTGAAATTGATTTTGAAATTGATTTTGATATTGATTATTATAACCAACTACATTTCAATTGAAATCATTTTGTCCTCATTGAAAACGTATTTGACCATGAGTTGGACTGAAATTTCTTTGTTCATTATTTCGAACAAAATTCATTTGATTTTTGTTTTGAGCAAATCTTTCATTTTCACGATTTGGACCAAAATTTCTCGGATGTTGATTTTGAACAAATTTTCCATTTCCTTGTTTTTGAACATTTTGAGATCGAAATTGATTTTGAACATTAGTTTTACTTTTTGAAAACTCATTTTGCTTTTGAGATGGCTTGGTTTGAACATACGTCTTATTATGAAAGCGATGAGAATGATGTTTTCAATGTAGAGGGTTGATCACTGCTAACCTTCATCATTGAATCATGACAAATTTCTTTGCCTTTTGCCATCAAATTGACATTAATAACAGATAATTAAGAACAATCAACAATTTCCTCCTCCTCAATGTCACTGATATTATCAAAATCATCTTCGATATCAGCAAAATTTTGTTGAGAGTCTAATGTCGAATTCTCAGTCATGTTCAAAATTTTAACTTGTTTATTTTTGGTTAGAGTTTCATTACCTATATGCACAAGTTCATCAACAATTAGGCATTCATCAATTTTAACAATTCCATATGCATACGAGTCATTAGGAACTTTATTAAACTCGAAAATTTTCTTTTCACGGTCATAAGATGTAGCATCTATTTTTTCTCTTTCATAAGCTAAGAATGGTAATATTTTTCGATGCTGCTCTTTGCAAATATCAGAAGAATGATGCAATTCAGTAATCTTAGCATACAATCGTTTAGCAGAGTTACATTAGATATTTCTTTGTTTAACTAACAAAACATTATAATTCCTAATCAAATCCCTATCTACTGTAATGTTTTGCAATTGAAGCTCTAATTCTCTATCATACTCTTCTTAACCTCCATCTTATTTTGAATATCATATAGTAATGATTTCGATTGTTCAACTTCTCTACTCACGGAAATCAACATATCATTCAGATAAGAAAGAGTATCATCAAAATCTATTAAAACTGCATGATAAGTACTAGAGTGAATATTAAGAGATTCAGGAAGATTACGTACCTTCGCAGTCATTGGTGATTTGTCGGCTCCAGTTGAGACAAAGCGAGTTCCAGTAACCTTCTCATCCTTCGAATTATCCTCTTCGAACTGAGTGAACATTGCTTCATAGGTTGGATTCCTCATTTCCTCATCATCAGAACCGAATAACCAGATCTGATATGTCCCATCACTCTCATCTCCTCCTTTTGCCATCAAGGAGATTCCCTTTATTCGTGCCTTCAACTACTCAATTTTCTCAGAGTAGTACGCTTCATCTTTCACCCTCTCCTTATTCTCTTCCTTCTTTTGCACCATGCAGTATTTGGCCAAGTGATTCGAACCATTGCAATAGTTGCAATCGTAGCCCGAATCCCCTTTCAACTTTAGTGGCTTCTTCTCTATCACAGTCTTTCCATCCTTATTTTCCTCCTTCGACTCCACTCTTGCACCTTTACCTGTTGAGCTATTCGCTTTAAATTCACTACTGTTCTTGTACTTTGGATGAAACGGCTTTTTGAAAAACTTTTTCACTTTATTACTCGAGTAATAAGTCATCGCCTCATCCTCAGAGTTCACCAAAAATCCTTCTTCTTCAACATCCTCTTGTTCACCAGATTCGATTTCAAAGTCCTTGGCAGTCACTTTCGACATTAATGTCAATGGTCCTCCTAAGCTCAACTTCCCTTATTCAACAATCTCATTAATCTCACTTTCATGGGATTTAAGAACATTGTACAAATCAGTCAGAGAATAATCATTGAAACTCTGTTGAGTTTTGATCAGCAAGCTTGTGTTCCTCCATTCCTTTCGCAATCCCATCAAGAAAGTCAAATTATATTCCAGAGTCGAACGAGTGACACCATAGTGAGTACACTTAAAAATAAACTCATTCAAGCGATCATAGTATAACTCGATGGTTTTGTTGTCTTTCTGCTTGAACTCACCCAATTCCAACATGCACTGCTTTACTGAACTTTTCTTGGTCTTCTCACTGCCCTGATATTTCTCTTTCAACATATCCCAAATTTCCTTCGTGGTTTTGCAACTATGAACATAGTTGCAAAACTACTGGCGGAAGAGCACCACGTAGTTCTCGAAGGCATTTCTTATCATTTGCTTTCTGTTTGCAAAGCAACATCAGCAGAAGAACCAATAGTTCCGACCTGTTCAAGCCTTTTAGACGATAGTTTCCACTTGTAATACACCTCCAAAAATCTTCATCGATGCCGTTGAGATAATCCTCCATTCGATCGGACCACTTCTCATAGTATTTAAGTTTGAGCATTGGAATCTTCGTAGATGATCCAAGCAAATGAGAAAAACTTGATATCGTGTTCATGGTGAAGTTCACCATTTTTGTACGGACAAAAGTAATTTTTGATTTTAGAAAAGAGATCCAACGGAAGAATCAACCAGAAAATGATCAAGAAACACTCGATCTAACAAACTGATTGCAGAATTGAAACAAATCAATCAATTAACACAAGTTTTCTTAATCAATAATGTGGAAAACTTTGAATCGGAAATAGCGATCAAAAATATTGAAAAAGTACGAGAAAACTTGAATTGACAGAATGTATCCTGCTCTGATATCAATTGAAGAGTGTTTTAAATCGAGTTTTTAATACAAAATCAATCACTAAAAGCTATAAGAAAACGATCGTAAATAATATCTGATTGGCTCATTAATCGTCTGAAGAGTATACGAGTTCTAGAGAGAGAATACAAGAACGAAACGTGCAAAACCTTCTCTCTACCCCTATACTTACTCTATTTATAGAGTGGTACAGACGCACAAAAAATATGCAAGGACTAGACATTGGACTTCGATATCAACATGTGTCTTGCAAAATACATACACTTCGAAGTACATGACTTCGCACCGAAATAGACTAAAACTAATTTTGACTTCTCGCTAGACATTTTGCACCCTACAAAAAGTTCTAATGGGTTGAGGTACGACTAATTAGTAAAGTAAGCTTATCAATAAAAATTATAGTAGAGGCGACAAAAAATTAGCGTAGCCCTACAGAGACAATACCAGTGATCTCGTTCACCAATAACACAAACAAAATGCAACAAATCAAGAAGGGTTGCCCGTTGCACACCTTTATTACCCATCCCCC
This sequence comes from Lactuca virosa, assembly GCF_052849685.1. NCBI lineage: Eukaryota > Viridiplantae > Streptophyta > Magnoliopsida > Asterales > Asteraceae > Lactuca > Lactuca virosa. The sequence continues at coordinate 224,628,174 of NC_136430.1, read as the reverse complement.
TTGGCGCAAAACACCAAGACTCTAATCACCCAACTTATGACATTTTAAACTTGACTTTGATCGACTTAGCTATTTCCAAAACAAACAGTCTCGAGGGCATAATACAGTGGGGGCAAGGGGACGCCATGACCCCTAATTTTTGCCCAACTAATTAGTAGGTATTAATATAACTTTTTATTTCATCATAATAACAAAGCTTCTTTAATCTAATATCTAAATAATCTAAATCTTATCAGCAAATAATCAAAAAACCAATTACATATCTAATTTATAAATCATTAACTCAGTAAAGCCCTAAAATTTTGACGCATATTGTTGCCAACGCTCATGAGAAATAACAAGGTACTGCTCACCGAAAATAAGTTGTATTTACTAGTTGGTCGATACATGCTTGAAAGTTAATATCCTTCATTAGTTTCACAATTTCGTCGCTTTAAACAATTTTAATCTAGTTTTGGTTAGTTAGCCATTTCGGACCGTCATCGCTGCTCATTGGAAATAAGACCTCTCCCTTCATCGGAAATAAGATTGGGCTCCTTATATCCTTACCGCTCCCTATGCCTCCATTGCAAACACGATTTTGTTGAGACGTCGATGCTCACCAGAAATACTCTCAATAGTTTGATAAGTGAGGAGAAGAGTAATCACTCAAAATCAATTGTTTAACTATATTAAAGGCTACAAAAGCTACAAAACCATTATGTTATATAATGTTATTCGAGATATAAATTTATATTATCTTGTTAGTAGTTATGAACTTATTGTTATATTTTTAATATATTAAGTTGTATTTTTGTCCAATAATTACTTGTGTTTTAAAATCTTTTTGTTAAGCATGTGTATACAGATCTGCTAAGATTTTTTGTTTTGGCTCCTCTAGTTTAGATGTTCGTGTTCTTTCCCTCAACACTCTCGAAAATTAGGATTTTAAATGAATTACCCAAACCAAACATCCTCCTAGCAAGAAGTATCATCTCAAACATTTTTTCATGCAAAAAAAGGATGAATACCCTTATCTCGCAAATGAATAGAAGCCTAATCATGGTTAAATTAAATATGCATCCTTAAATCTACTTATAATCTATATTTACATATCAAGGAGGATTTGAACCCTCAATAAATTGGCTAGTGACATTTTAACAAAGCTACAAGTCTTTTGGTTGTGGTTGTGTTGACCTATTAATATAGTTTTATTAATTTGTTTTAGATTTTATAAATAAATTGAATACAACTAAAATATTATTAAAATCATGATTAAATGGTTTATTTAAGAAACGTAATTTAAGTAGGTTGTAAACACTTTGAATGTATTTGGATGACTTTTGAATTTGATCGGTTTCTATTTCTTGCTAAAATTTGTATTTCTACCTGACTCAATTTTAATTTTTTTTTGTCAAATCTAATCTATCCCAAAACTACTCTTATTATCATCCACGTCTTGAACCCAACCCTAAACCTTAAAAATGACATTATCATCTACTCTTATTATCATCTACGTCTTGAACCCCTAAACCTTAAAATAATCTCAACACAAAAAAGTTAGATAAACATTTTTCTTAGATATTCTTTATCCACAAACATGCTTAACAATAAAAGATTATATTTTATTTGTAGTTAGACGTTCAAAAATATACTTTCAAGTTTGATATAATGATAATTTCATAAAATAATAATAATAATAATAATAATAATAATAATAATAATAATAATATTTAACCAATAACAATTATATTATTTTAAATATCATGTTTATTAGTTGTTTTCACCATTGTAATCTTCATTATGAGAATATTATAATTAAGAAGTTATTCATTTAAAATAAATGATCACATTGTGAATTGAGACTCGTAAATAATTTTATTAAATTAACATGTTAGCTAAAATTCAAGAAATAATCACGTAAGGTCAGATATCACTTCTTTCTTTATTACCAATTTTCCTGATTCGGTTCAAGTTTGTGATTTGTGGAGAGTCTGTGGACGAGCCTTTGATCGTTTGGGAATTATAGTAGATGTGTTTATTGCAAAAAAACTATCAAGATTGGGGAAACGGTTTGGATTCATTAGGTTTTCGGGTGTTTGCAATTGTGATCTTCTGATTAAACACTTATGTGATGTTTGGTTTGGCTCCTATAAACTATTTGACCATTTTCCCCGTTCCTTGAAGACAATCTTCGTAAACCTCCTATTGTTGTCAATTCCAAAGTAGTACATCAGGATGTGAGTGGTAACTCTTATGAAAATGTAGTTAGAGGCCCAACCAACATTATTACCAGCATCAAAAGGTGGAAGAGATCATTGAATTAACTTCTGGGGATTTTATTGTGGAAAAAAAACAGCAGGCGTGTCTCGTTAAATCTAGAGATTTCTCTACCCTTCCCAATTTACGGGTGCTTTGTTTGGACGAAGGTTTTGATAATTTTGAAATGAGATACATGGGAGGTTTATGGGTGTTGATTGAATTTACTTCCACCGATGCATGTCAAAACTTTATGAGTAGTGCTGCAATGGATCATTGGATACTAGAAAAATGTGTATGGGATCGGGACTTTGTACCTTCGGAACATATAGTATGGGTTGATGTTGAAGGATTACCACTTTGTGCTTGGAGTAAAGAATCTTTCAGAAAAATAATCTCTAAATGGGGTTCAATAGCTCAACTAGATGATGATCTTGGGGAAGATGTGGGTAAGAATAGGATTTGTATTCTGTCATCTATTTAAAGCATTATTTCAGAGGTGGTAAAAGTTCGTGTGGATGGGATTATATACTGGATTAGAGTTAAAGAAGCTCCGGGGTGGACTCCTTCCTTTGTACATGATTTTCCTAAACCCGATCTGGAGGAAAGTGAACTACAAGACCATCAAGAAAACGAAGAAAATTCTCAACCTTTAGATGGTAAAGAAGAAGTATCTCCGGACCTGTTTGGTATTTATGATGCAATTGAAAAAATGAAAATGGATGAGGTGATTAATGATATTCCAAGAGGTTTTAACAGTTGGGGTAATGGCAAAAAGGTCAAAAATTTTAAAGAAGGATCCGAGGGGCAAAATGGGAATGTAGTGATAGAAAATTTGTTTTATTCAACTTCTCCTATCTTGGAAGTTGAAAGAAATGCCTCATGCTCTCCTACAGCATCGTCCACAAACCCCTCCATTCAGCCGGATGTTGTTGCCTGTTCCGGTAGTGAAGCCGGTTGTTGTTATTGTTACGAAAGTGGAGCAGGGTGACCAGGAGGTTGAACTGACAGTAGCCCCTGCTGCTTCAACGAATTCAACAACCCCTATTGCGGTTTCTGGGCATTTTTCAGCAAATGTTGCTAACTTGAAGTCGTTTCAACCGGTTAATGTTGATACTAATAAAGTTGCTCCAGTTGGGTGCTCGAGTGGTTACTCTCGTATGTCGGGTATTCAATCCATGGAAGAATCCTTATCTCATCCACCTGGTTTTTCCAATTGAGTTCATGGCGAGAAAGAATTGTTTTCGGAAGGTTCGTTCAACATTGATTCAAATGAACTCAAATCTATGAAAACAATTAAAATGGGAGAGTTGGTTGGTTACAATATGGATGGTTGCTCGTCGCAAGTTAATAATATTGTTCAAGGAGATCGGGTAAAATAAATTTATCCATGAATTGTTTATTAGTCAATATCCAAGGAGCGGGTTCTTTAGAGAATTTGTGCTAAATTTAAGATTAATTTTTTGGTTATACAAGAAACAAAAATGGAACTTATTGATCTTTCTATGGGTCGTTCTTTTTTGGGGTAATATTTTGTTTTCTCACGCCTTCTCCCTTTCTCGTGGTGCTTCGGGGGTATTTTAGTTATTTGGGGACCCGGATCACTTTATTCACAATACAGTGATCATATTTGATTGTTATGTAGCGGTGGAGGGGGTTTGGTTAGTCTTTGGGAAGGATGTTCTGCTTATTTTAGTCTATGCTCCTCAAAGGGCTGATTGTAAAAGGCAACTTCGGGGGGGGGGGGGGGGCATTTCTCTCTTGATTGCTTCATTCTCGAGAGAATGTGTGGTAATGGGAGATTTCAATGAAGTCAGGGATGAGTCAGAAAGACTAGGGTCTCAGTTCCAGCACATCCCTTCTAGAACTTTTAATCAGTTTATTGATCATGCTGAGTTGGTTGACATTCCTTTGGGCGGTCCTCGGTATACTTGGAGTGATAAGTGGGGTTCTAAGTTCTCTTAACTTGATCGTTTTATGGTTACTGAAGGCTTCTTGATGCGTTATCCTCATTTCACGGGCTTGGTTCTGGAAAAAAGATATTCCAGATCATCGCCCTATAGTCTTATTGGAACAGTGTGTTGATTATGGTCCGTCTCCTTTTCGATAATTTCATTCTTGGTTCAAGCTGGATGGTTTTGATGATGTGGTTCGTAATTCTTGGAATTTTGTTGTTGATGAGAACACAAATGATAATCCTTGGGTTATTTTTAAGAAGAAACTTCTACTTCTTAAAGCTAACCTAAGATTATGGAATTCTAGTGATCGAGACCGTTTAATTAGTAAAAGAAAAAATTTACAAGATAAGGTTGATCAGATTGATGCGTCTCTTATGTTTGATGGAGGTAGTGCTGATCTTCGTGAACAGAGGGTTTCGGCCATTAAAGAGCTGACGGACTTGGATTATCTTTCAAGGGCGGAGCTTGCACAAAAAGCGAAAGTTCAATGGGCTATAGAAGGGGATGAGAATTCTGGTTTTTTTCATGGTATTATTAATCGGAAGAGGCATCAACTTTCTATCAGAGGTGTCATGATAGATGGTGTTTGGGTGGATGACCCATGGAGGGTTAATAAGGAGTTCTAGATGTATTATGAAAATCCCTTTTCCAGGAAAATAGGGAGGCTTCCTTCTACTGATGCTACTCTGTTTCATAAGCTCACGGAAGACCAAGTTTTTTTCCTCCAGACTCCTTTCTCTCATGAAGAAATCAAAAGGGTGGTTTAGGCTTGTAGTTCAGATAAGGCTAAGGGGCCTAATGGTTTTTCTTTTCGTTTCTTGAAAAGATACTGGGATCTTATTTCTAACGATTTGGTGGCTTTCGTTCAACATTTTCATGGTCATTGTTCGATTCCCAAAGGGTGTAATTCTTCTTTCTTTACGGTCATCCATAGTTCGAGGCCCAAAGATTATTAGAGATTTTAGACCTATTAGTCTAATTGGTTGCCAATATAAAATTATTGGTAAATTATTAGCTAATAGGTTGGCAGAGGTAATTGGCTCTATTGTTGGTTTGGAGCAGTCTGCCTTTGTAAAAGGTAGGCAAATTTTGGATGACCCTTTTCTTCTCAATGAGGTTTTAGCTTGGACTAATAATTTGAAATATCTACTTATGATCTTTAAAGTGGATTTTGAAAAGGCCTTTGACTCAATCTCGTAGGAGTATCGTTTGGAGATTATGCAGATTATGGGTTTTGGCAAGTTGTGGTGTGATTCGATTATGGAGCTTTTGAGATCTTCTAGGGCCTCTGTCCTAGTTAATGGGTCCCCTTCTGATGAATTTCAAATCCAAAGGGGTTTGAGGCAAGGAGATCCTTTGTTTCATTTTTTGTTCATTCTGGTGATGGAGGGACTTTATGTAGCTTTGCTTAAAGCTCTTAACGCGAACGTCTTTCGAGGAATTTCTATCAGTGGGATTGATATCTCGCATCTGTTTTATGCTGATGATGTTGTCTTGATGTGAAAACGGGACCCAGAAAATGCTTCCCGTATCATTCGTATATTGCAGTGTTTTTATTTAGCTTCCGGACTCAAAATCAATTTGCAAAAAGGAAAATTGATAGGAGTGGGGGTTCCTTTTTCTCAGGTGGAGGTGGTGGCTCGTAAGATGGGGTGCTCTTCAGATTCTTGTCCTTTTATTCATCTTGGACTCCCAGTTGGTCATAATATGTCTCGGGTTTCTGCTTGGTCTTCTGTTGTGGACCGTTTTCGCTTTAAACTTTCGGGTTGGAAAACGAAATGCCTTTCGACTGGAGGTCGCCTTACTTTGATCAAGTCAGTTCTTGGAAGTCTGGGTTGTTGCTTGATGTATATCTTCATGGTTCTGATATCTGTTGTCAACACCCTAGAGTCTATTCACCAAGTTTTTACTCCCAATCTTTAATCGGATAAGACTTAGAATTGAGAAACAGAAGAGAGAATGTTCAAGATGTTATGAAGAAGAAGTGTACCAACAACAAATTTCGGATATGATCATATAACCAGAAAAACTTCCAGTCTTAAAACTACCACATGACAGTTTTATGTCCTAAAACTGTCAAAACGTCATAAACTAACTTAAATTCAGGTCTAGAATATGGATCACAAAACCGGGTACATTTACCAAAAATCCGGATTTCTGATGCATTTTTAATATAGTAACATAACATTTACAAAACCGGGTACAACTCGACCCCAGCCATGGGCTGTGCCCCTTGGACCCTGCCAGGGGCTGCCGTCCCTTGGACCCCGCTCCCAGGGGCGCTGCCCCCGGACCCCAGTTTAAGTGACATTGATCAACAAATTAACCCCATTACACTTAAATAACATTAGTAATATAAAATCACCAACAAACTCCACCATTTTAGTGTAATCTTGATTAATTTAACATTAAAATTATAACAACAACAAACTGATGCATAAATGAAATATCGGACGATTGAATTTCATATTAGTATATTGCTCATTCCAAATATTCGAATATCAGGGAGTCACTAAGGATTTAACCCTTTCTATTCTAAGTGAATACATGAAGATAATATACACAACAGTTTACATTCTCAAAGTTCTAACCTGACACTATATTTTACTAGCTTGTGTCCCATCCTTCAATAAGCATATCAAAGCCAAGTCCTAACTTCTTGAAGCAGCTAAACTTCATACTTATATAGGTAGTCCTTTTATTCTTGCACGTGCAAATGCAGTTTTTCAAAAGAACTATTAAGAATATAAATTCAACCTCCTTAACTTGCAGTACTGAACACATACCTTGGGATGATGATAATAATGTGTTCCAATCTTCAAATATCAAGCTTTCCACATTGAATTCAACATCTAATATTACATTAGATGGGAATTGGGTGCCTCAATATAAAAGATTTTAAGTGGACTTTAAACCCATCCCTATAGCTGCCTTGTGCACAAGATCTCTTGCTAACCCTTTGGTTAGATGATCGGCTAAATTCAACTAAGTTCTTACAAACTCCACAGATATCACACCAGTCATGATGAGCTCACGAATCATGCTATGTCTAACACCTAAATGTCTAGACTTTCCATTGCACACTTGACTATAAGCCTTAGCCAAGGTTGCAACACTATCACATCTGATAGAAATGGTAGATATCGGTTTGGGCCATAATGGAATTTCATAAATCAATTTCCTTAGCCACTCAGCTTCTTTACCATCAGCAGACAATGCAACAAACTCAGACTCCATGGTGGAGTTAGTTATACAAGTCTGTTTCTTAGATGCCCAAGAAATGACACCTCCTCCAAGAAGAAACACCCAACCACTTGTAGAGGAGTGATCCTTTAAGTTGTTAATCCAGCTGGCATCTGAATAACCTTCCAAAACAGAAGGATATCCACTATAAGTTAAACCATAATTCATGGTCCCTTTCAAATACTTCAATACTCTACTTACAGCTTGCCAATGATGTGAACTAGGATTACTAGTATATCTACTAAGCCTTCCCACAACATATGCTATATCAGGCCTAGTACTAATCATGGCATACATTAGACAACCAATAGCCCTTGAGTATTCAAGTTGAGACACTGGAGATCCTTTATTAGGTAGAAGCTTAAGACTAGGATCTATAGGAGTGCTAACAGGAGAACAATTCTCAAAGTTAAACTTCTTCAATATCTTCTCAATGTAATGAGATTGTGAAATTGAAATCCCAATGTTTCCTTTTCTAATTCTTATACCAAGAATTACTTCACCCTCCCCCATGTCTTTCATGTCAAAACTAGATGATAAGAATTTCTTGGTTTTATCAACTTCACCTTGATCAGTACCAAAGATTAACATATCAGTAACATATAGACAAATTATAACTCCTTTACTAGAAGAATCAAATTTGCTATATACACATTTGTCAGCCTGGTTTAATGCAAAACCATTAGACAATATCACATCATCAAACTTTTGATGCCATTGTTTTGGTGCTTATTTCAAACCATATAATGATTTCTTCAACTTACACACCTTATGTTCATTACCAGGCATCACAAACCCTTCAGGTGGTTTCATGTAAATTTCCTCATCTAAGTCACCATTCAAGAATGCAATTTTCACATCCATTTGGTGAATCACAAGATTATGTATAGCTGCAAGAGCTAACAATAATCAAAGAAGTCAATACCTTCCTTTTGCCTAAAGCCTTGGATAACCAATCTGCTTTATACTTATCAATTGTGCCATCCACCTTCATTTCCCTTTTGAGGATTCACTTACTACCCAATGCCTTGCAACCAGGAGGTAAATCCGGCAATACCCAAATATTGTTATGCATGATAGAATCAATCTAATCCTGAATTGCTTATTCCCAGAAATGAACATCCCTGGAAGCCATATCTTCACTAAAAGTCTTTGGATCCTCCCCAATATTAAAACAATATTGATGTTGACATATAGTCTCATTCATTGTTCCTTCAACTAGATAAAGTTGAAAATCAGATCCAAAAGACTTGGCTTTTCTTGCTCTTGTGCTTTTCCTAGGTTCAGGTACAGAACTTGCACCAGCAGAAACATCTTCAGCTTGAGTAATACTCTTGTTGGAAGATAGATGAATCATGTCCCTTGGTCTAGGTATAGATGTAAATCTTTCTTCATCAACAATAGCATCTCTTGACTCTATCACTGTGTTTACAGACACCGAGTCATTAGATTCTAAAACATAGAATCTTTATGCTTTGGAATGCTCAGCATATCCAATAAAGATACAATCTACACCTCTCTCACCCAATGTTTTTCTTTTTGGTTCAGTGAGCCTTACTACTGCTTTACAACCCAAAACTTTGAGATAACTCAAATTTGGTACCTTTTTACTCCAAAGTTCATAAGGAGTATTCTTACTTCTTTTATTTAGAGTTTTGTTCAAGATGTAACATGCAGTTAACATTGCCTCACCCCAAAACCCTTCACTTAATCCAGAATAGGACAACATGGAATTAACCATTTCTTTCAAAGTCCTATTCTTCCTTTCAGCTACACCATTTTGTTGTGGTGTATAAGGAGTTGTGGTTTGATGTATTATTACAGTTGATTCAAAATAAACTGGATCATAATATTCACCACCTCTATCAGTACGCAAGACTTTTATTAATTCACTTTTATGAAGCTCAACTTGTTGTTTATAAATTTTAAATTTATCAACTGCTTCATCCTTAGAATGTAGCAAATAGACATAACAATATCTAGATGCATCATCAATAAAAGTAACAACATACTTTTTGTTTTCAAGGGAAGGTGTTGCATGGAAATCACATAAATCACTATGTATAAGATCCAACACCTTGCTTTCCCTAACAACATCTTTGAAACGTTGTCTAGTGATTTTAGTTAGCATGCATGTTTTACATTTTTCATTATTTTGCATATCAAAAGCAGGAATTAAACTCATTTTAGACATGTCTTTTAATCTCTTGTAATGAATGTGTCCTAGTCTAGCATGCCATAATTCATATTTATTAAAATTATTGCTAGTACTAGTAGAAGCCATGCAAACAGAATTATCAATAAAAGGATAATTAATATTAAATCTAATCATTCTATTGCATATATATCCAAATCCCATAAAAGAACCATGTCTTGACAAGATATACTTGCCACTTTATAATACTTGTTTGTAACCACAATTATTTAAAACAATTTCAGACACAAGATTCTTTCGAATTCCCGGTACATATATAAAACATTGTTTAGACACAAATACTTTCCAGAAGTAACGTAAAGTAAAACAGATCCTAAACCCTTGATTGGTTCAGTTACAATATTTCCCATTTTCACCACAGATCCATCTTCAATTGGTTGAAATTTCTTGAACCAACGAAGATCCTTACATATATGGCTTGTTGCTCCCGAATCAACCCACCATGCAACATCATCATCCTTGTTGCTTTTCTGGATCCTTGGATCCACTTGGTCCAACACCATCCTTGTTCACTTTGCGAAGACGACAATCTTTCTTGAAGTGACCCGATTTGTTACAATTCCAACAAACCAACTTAGCCTTCTTGTTGGAAGACTTGTCATCCTTTCCTTTAAACTTCCTTTTTCCATTAGACTTCTTGGCATTCTTTGAACTTTCTCCTTCCACCATGTTCATAGAAGAGGAACCAACTTGGTTCTTGCCTTTAGGATTGTTGTCAAGTTCTTGAGTCCTTATGGACTCTTCAATCCTTAAATGGCTTCCAAGTTGAGTTAAAGTCAATTCCTCTTTGTTATGTTTTAGATTGTGTTTAAAATATTTCCAGGAAGGGGGCATTTTGTCAATGATCACAGCCACAGAAATGGCTTCATCCATTTTCAAATTATGTTGAGCAAACTGTCCCAAAATCCTTAACATTTCATGGAATTGTTCCATAACAGGCCTGGAGTCAATCATCTTGTAACCCATAAAGTTACTAACAAGAAACTTCTTACTAAAAGCATCTTCAGCCCTGTACTTGGATTCAAGAGAATCCCACAGTTCTTTTGCAGATTCGAAATTTTGATAGATATCAAAAAGAGAGTCAGACATACCATTGAGAATATGACCACGACATATGTAATCATCATTTTCTCACTTTGATCTTCTTCTTGTTGCCTCCAAAGGTTCATCTTCAACATATTCTGGTAAGACTGGCATGGGTGTACTCAGAACATACACCACTTTCAGAGTGGTAAGGAGAAACTTCATCTTCTTCTGCCATCTACAAAAATCTTGCCCTTCAAACTTATTCAGTTTTTCAAACTTACTTGTCATTTCCTTCACAGAATCACCACTTGCCATGATCACATAAATACTTTAATCTTTGTAAGAGTGGGGGTATAGAAAAGGCTTGGAAATTTTGAGAATTGTGGATTTCACTTTCAGATTAAAGTATTTGGGTGGTACTCCCAATCTTTAATCGGATAAGACTCAGAATTGAGAAACAGAAGAGAGAATGTTCAAGATGTTATGAAGAAGAAGTGTACCAACAATAGATTTCGGATATGATCATATAACCAGAAAAACTTCCAGTCTTAAAATTGCCGCATGACAGTTTTATGTCCTAAACCTGTCAAAACGTCATAAACTAACTTAAATTCGGGTCTAGAATATGGATCACAAAACTGGGTACATTTACCAAAAATCCGGATTTCTGATGTATTTTTAATATAGTAACATAATATTTACAAAACCGGGTACAACTCGACCCCAGCCAGGGGCTCTGCCCCTTGGACCACGCCAGGGGCTGCCGCCCCTTGGACCCCGCTCCTAGGGGCGCTGCCCCTGGACCCCTGTCAGTTCACGGGCTTCGCCCCTAAATAGCAGTATACTTTCAACAAAGACAAAATTAAACAAATGTGCACTCCGCACCATACCGATTTGTACAATAATTGTCAAAGTGCAATTTATCAACAAATTAACCCCATTACACTTAAATAACAATAGTGATATAAAATCACCAACATTTTTTTGGGGTGTGGATTTGGATGAGAGACGCATGCATTGGGTTCGCTAGGATAGAGCTTTAGCTGACAGAAAAGAAGGGGCTCTTGGTATTGGTAGTTTGTTTTCCTTCAACCGAGCTTTACTTTTTAGATGGCGTTGGAGATTCTATCATAATCCGGATTTGATCTAGGTTAAAGTCGTCAAAGTTCTTTACGAGTCTGATGGTGGCTGTAGATCTCTTTCACCGAGGAGAGGGTCGACAGGTCCTTGGAATGGTATTATTTGGATGTTGGTCCAAATAAAAAATTGTGGTCTAGACCTTCAGTCTCTTTGCTCTATTAGGATTGGTGATGGGAGTGTGACTTCATTTTGGCACCATGTGTGGAAGGGAGATGCTCCTCCGACTATTCCTTTTCATAGGATTTTTGCTCTGGATACTCATAGATCTCTGTCGATTCGTGATAGAGTGTTACTTGGATGGGCATCTGATTTTCTCAGGCGGGCTCCTAGAGGAGGCATTGAGCAGACTCAATGGGCTGCTTTTATTTCTTTGATGCAGGATGTTCACATTCAGTCGATTACAGACCGTTTGGGGTGGACTATTGATGTGTCTGATTCCTTTTCTGTTTCTTCTGCCAGAGCTTTTTTGGATAGTGGGATGTTGTACACGGGTGGCTGTGAATCTAGATGGAATAATTGGGTTCCTATAAAGGTGAACATCTTCATCTGGAGATTGCAGTTACGAAGTATTCCTACTAGAGAGACTCTTTCTCACCGAGGCATTACTTTGGATTCGATTTTATGCCCGGTTTATTCCAATATTGTTGAGACTATCGATCACATATTCGCAGGTTGTAGTCGGTTGTTAGAGATATGGACATGTGTTGCTATTTGGTGGGGTGTTCAAATTCCTCAACACTGTTCTATTGATCATCTTCTTTCGTGGTCAGATTCTATTTCCTTGAGAAGAGGGCAACGCCAAACCTTTAATGTAGTCATTTTGACTACGTTATGGGTGTTTATGGAATTTTCGAAATTTTGCCATTTTTGGAACGACTTTACCTAGGAAATCAGTTATTTTAGATGAGGTGATAAACAAAGTTTTCTTTTGGATTTCCAATAGGAATAGAAAAGCTAAAATTAGTGGGACATCTTGGTTACATAATCCTCTTTTAGCTTATAATTTGTTGTGATGACTCTCTTTTTGTAGATTCTTGCTAGTCTTTAATAAATCTTCCGCCATTCAAAAAATAATAATAAAAAATAATAATAATAATAATAATAATAATAATAATAAATAGTAAACCAAATAATAAATAGTTGCCCAACTATTTTGGGCGAGGAATAATAGGGCTTTCTTACAAAATAGTATATAAGACGTTGTACGAGGTATAGGCAATGAAATTTATTTTGGACATTTTAGTTTTAACTTAAACTTTGTTTTGGATAATCTTATATTTTTATTTAGAATATCAAGATATTTTGATTTGTTTTAGCAAAAACTTAATAATAAATTTAGATTTTGGATTGTTTTGAAGTATTAAAAATAATAAATTTTCTAATTGTTTTAACAAGATTTTGGATTGGTTTATATTATTAAAAATAACAAATTTTCTAATTTTATTTAATATTTTGAGGGCTAATAAAAAATAACCAATTTCTTAGTTGGATTGAATCAATCTATTCAAACAAACACCTCTAATCTTATATGATATTTTTAGGGCTAATAAAACATAACCAATTTCGTAATTTATTTAATTATTTGAGAACCACGTAACAAAATAGCTCAACTAACCATTAAGCTTATAACTTGTTCAAAACTCTCTCTTATTCCACAACTCGAAGTACAATTTAAGACTTATTTTCTAATGATTTTTCTTATAAACATGATATAATAGTTAAAAGCATGCTAAATGTAGTTGAAATGAGTTTCAACTGTAAGTACATATTAAAAACTATATCAACCTCTTCGAAACTTTATAAAACATGTTTGAACTAGATGAACTTTTTCAAAATTCTATAAAGTTCTTCCCAGATTGGTGTATGAGCATGATGTAGGTGTATGAGCATGATGTAATAGTTAAATACATGCTAAATATGTATATAATTTACTAGAGTATTGCATGTGTGTTAAATAATGAGTTGTGAACTCAAAGAATATGTTCAAAATTTGAAGAACACGTTTTCAACTTTGTTTGCAACTAAGTGTTATTCTATCATTTTTTTCCTAGTGTTTTCTGTTGACAAATAATTTTCCCATATCATATCACAAATATTGTATTCCACCAAATATTTATAATACAAATAATCAAAAGGCTAAGAATGTGGGCTAACTATACATGACCCACATACTAAAAGACTACAATATAAAATAACGTATACATGAAATATATACGGCTAACATCCCACGCAGTCGTAACGGGAGATCAAGATCGAACATTTAGACTGGATCTAAAGTAAAGAAACAAAGTCAAGGGAAGCCATTTGGTGAAGATGTCAGCATACTGAGACGAGGATGGGACGTGTAGAACACGAATCTGACCCATAGCGACTTTGTCACACACAAAATGAATATCAATCTCAATGTGTTTTGTGCGTTGATGTTGAACATGATTGGTGGACAAATAAACGGCACTGACGTTGTCACAATATACCAAAATAGCAGAGAGAGGAGGATAGTGAAGCTCACGAAGTAAATTGCGCAACCAGCATGTCTTGGCAACTGCATTTGTAATGCCTCGATACTCAGCCTCAACACTGGACCTAGAAATGCTACCCTGTCTCTTTGAAGACCACGAGAGGAGATTTTGACCCACAAAAACACATGGGCTAAGAATGTGGGCTAACTATACATGTGTCACATACTAAAAGACTACAATATAAAATAACATATACACGAAACATTTTCTAGTATTATGAAAATCATTCGCGAGGTGTACTTTATAACACAATGTTTTCTTGCTACAAAATCTCAACAACACCTTTGATAAAATGTCTAGTGGCATGCGTGAAGCATATTTAATGCCATTTATTTGATATTGGTTCCATAAACCTTCTTTCTCAATTTAACCATTTGCGACATCATATGTGCTCCATAGAGACCACATAAGAGGTTATATCCCTCAAGGACTCTCAACAATTAGTAGCGTCTTCATTACTCTGTCTAAATATATGAGGGGGGTCTTGTATTTCATGGATATAGTTGAGGTCGTGTGCGTGGAACTGCCAGCATTATAGGTGTGGAGTACATTAATATAACATCTCATAAACTTAACTGGAACTCACATGTAATTGATTACATATCACTATGAGACCGATATAACAGAAGCTTATGCGACTTGAGGAGTTCCAATATGACATGGATGATCATCAATAATTGTTACATATTTCTTTGCTATATTTTGTTCTGTAACTTTTGGTAACATACTATGCAAACCTAACGTCATATTATTTTGTAAACTACAAATGCTATATTCATGTATGAAAAAGAAGATGGCCAATAAGATTATTGTTTGACATTATTTAGTCACTGATCAGATTGATTAAATAAATCACAAAATATCTTACTTATTAACATGAATTGTTATATGTAACAAACGTTTTACAATATATTACATAAATATATAAACACTTTGTTCAAGGACGCAAGGAAGGATGCTACTTATACGATATTACCTGGCGTGAAAAGAATAGTCTCAAACATATTTCCACATGAGTTTTCATTGACCAGAGAAGTAATGAAGTATATATCCTTTCCATGATGTTTACAATCATGAGTCTACATAATCTTGGGTCTGTGAGATGTTAGATCCCGGGTCTTCGATTTATGGAAGAACTAACTATAACCAACACTATTACTTATGTTTGGGGATAGACTATTTAAGTATCGAATCTAAAAATTATATCAAAATAAGTGGGTTTAAGGTGTTCAATCTCAAAAGCGTGTGTTAGTGAATAATATAGACGTAGAATTTAAGATTTAAATTTCATATTTATGGAATCAGGGCTTTAGGCTAATTAATATAATATGTTTAGATTATATATTGAACTTATTTATATATTTTGCCATGCATATTCATATGTGTTGGGCCTATTTTAGGATTGGACTTATCTAAATGTTAGATAATGAAACTAAGGAATATGACTTTCATCTATTTTACTCTAAAATTCATAATTGTAGAATGATGAGGTTTTAAATATAAATTTGGGATTTTTGAAAAAAAGAAACAAACAACAGATCTGTGTTTAAGCCTTCTAAAAGTTCCATATGTCACACATTGGCCAGTAGTCATGTGTATGTTAGTGTTATCTAAGATTGCTTAATTCCTCTAATTAATCTCGCATGAATTTTTTATTATTATAAGCTCTATCCCGATGTTCAATATTCATAAAATTACAGTCTTATGATTAAAATGGTAAAGTAGGAGTACTACTCACCTTAGATTTTAACAATTGGGAAGTCAGTGATGCTTTTTCTTCCATCAAAACCTCAACTTGATTTTATTGTTAGTAATTCCTTTATTAACATGGAGTTGATAAAGTTAAATGTGAAAACATATAACCCTCAAATCTTAGTGTTACAACTACCTCCCATAGGATGATTTTGTCCATAGATTCATTGATTCTGTAAACAAGTAAGGATATTGTTTCTTCATCTCCGTATTTTTTCCCAAGTGAGGTTTGATCTGCAAGTATGATTCTCTCTCATAATAACTAAATCAATTACTGTCATTCTCTACTTCTTCATCATACGACCCAAGATTTCCTATGGTTTTTCAATCAATCTCTATTATTAGAGTTTCCTTAAAAATCATCCATTGGGACTAAATTAACTTTTCCCCAACCTATTCTCTCAAATAACACACATGGAAAGTATTTTTGATAGCCTCATGCTTAAGAGGAAGTTGGAACATGTAAGCTTGTTTCCCAATTCTCTAAAAAATAGTTAACAGATCGATATAGCATGAGTTCAATATTCCATGCTTCTAGAATTTGAAAGTCCCCCCTAAAGAATAGACTTGATAGAAAACGAATCATCCACACAAAACTCTATTGGTCCGTACTTCAATTTTCATAACTATTTTTCCATTGCCGCCACGTCTTCTCTTGCATAAAACTCTTTAAAACAATATACACAATTACACATTGAAAAAGTCGTACCCTTAATAGATCTTCTTTAACAAAACTCCTTTTACCTGAAAACATTTATAGCTAGATATATATACTACCACGAAATACATAGTAAATAGCATGAATGTCTTCACTTTGGGCCTAAATTTTTTGTCCAATTGGACAATAATTGATAATTTATTAAAAAACTTTTAAATAAATAAAAAAATAATAAAACATCCCATAAATATATTATAAGAGTTTATAATACTTGGTGATGAAACAATTAAATTAGAATATTTAAGTCAGGCCTTAAAACCAAGATTCTAAATAACATAAGGTATGATGTGGCGGAAAGTCAAACTTTAAGCCATGATGAGCCATAGAGTTTTCAAGCCGTATGAATTTTATATACATTAAAAAAAATATAAATCACATAATTATTGAATTATATAAATATGTCAAGTTTGTAGAAGTGCTAAATCAATACTTAATATGAAAAAGCTAACCAAAACTCAATTGTTTCAAGTTTGATCAGAAAAAAAATCGTGCGTTGAAAAAACTAATACCATAACATGATAAGGCGCGCTTTGCCACACTTTTGGGCACTACGCCTAACAAAGGCGCCTTGAATGTTTCCGGACGACTACCTCACTCCTCGACGCCCTAGAATCGCCATGGAACAACATTTTAGAAAATTCAAAATTTTGAGCCTAGACTTAACCAAGTCATTTAGTCAAGAGAAGAAGAGCGTGTGTATTGTGTATGAAATTGAGAGAGACTCTGTCCTTCACTTAGATCCATAACGTGTTTGAGAGAGGATAGGTACTCCAATCACGATTCCAATTTTTGAGAGAGATATAAGTTTAGGTTTGAAGATTAAGAAGAAGGTTGAATCTAGAGATCATTACTAAGGCAATTGAGGTATAATCTTCTTATCTTTAGCTCAAATCTCGATTCAGGATTTGGTAATTTCATCAAATCTTGCTTTATTAGTAAATTGATGTTGTTTAGTTGATTCATGTTATTGATACATGTTATAGTGTTATTGATACATGTTATAGTGTTGGGTTATCGGGATACAAAAAACATATAAGTTTGGTAATTATCTAAAGATCTGAATTTAAATTCTTTACACTTAAATCCCTTTAAATCTATAAGTTTCTATTAATTAATTATACACTTAAACAATTAACAACCTAGATCCCCTTTTTTTTCTCTCACATCAATACTACAAGAAAAAGCCGAAATAGCTACAGAAGGTTGTTATGGAATGTATTTTCGTTGTTATTTTGCAACCTATCGTGATATAGAATGTCGTTCCATAGCAATTTTGCTACAACATTTTCTACATAATTAATTTTCCGTAGCAAACATGGGAATTGCTACGACAACTGTTACCGACTCGAAATCCGTTGGTAGATTGCTACCGATATTTTTATGGAAAAACCATTCGTAGCAAATTTGCAATAAATTTTTTTACGAAAATACTTTCCATTGTAATTCTGTTACAAAATTAAATATTGTGGTTAATCTGCAACATAATTTTTCAACAGAATAAAATTCCATAGATGCTTTGCTATGGAAGTAGCATTCATAGCTATTTATCAACGACATTGTGCTATAGAATTTTATTTCCATTGCTTGTTTTGCTATGGAAAAAAATCCTAGCTAAGTTGTTAGCAATTTTGTTACGAAAATAAATTCCATACAAAATTTGCTAAGGAGTTCAAATTCATAGCTAATCAACTATGAAAATTTGCAACGACAATAAAACTCATGGAAGTTCTACTATGGAGCCAATATCCGTTGCAACTTTTGTTACGAATTTTGTTAGGAATTATTTTTTGTAAAATATTTTACATTATAATGCCATATTATGAAATTTATTTTCATAAAGCGGGTCTTCCAACTCCCATATTCGCAAAACCACAAGCCGAAGAAGAGAAATTATGGCAAATCAATGTCGGCATATTCAAGCAGATGTTGGGTTTTTATACAAAAATCCAGTTTCATAGCCGGTAAAATTGACAACGGAAGCTTTAAAAGTGTTGAATAAAACTAAAACTATTTTACCCACCAAGGATCATTTTGCAAGAGTTAGAAATATTAAAACAACCATAAATGGGAAAACATAACAACCTTTGAAGACTTTGATCCTCATGGGAGGTTGGAAGTTGATGAAGTGTGACATGAAACTCTAAATAAAAATTCCCAATTATTAAGATATAACTTATAAATAATCATACTTTATGATATATTTCATAAGTTGTTATTTCTCCAATAAATATTATTTCCACAAATAAAAATTCCCAATTAGTAAAATATTATTTCCATGAAATAATAATTTTCCAATTAAATACAAGTGTTGATATATTTATTAATAATCAAATTATACTAATAAATAACCAATTGATGGTAAGTTGTTATATGGTGTGACCCTATAGGATCATATATTATTAACAATATCATTCTATAATGACTCTTGGGCATACAAGATCTTTCAATCTCCCACTTGCACAAGACTCATCATAGATTGATATAGACAGTGGTGAATGTCTAGCAACATTTCACTGCCCCCAATTACATATGACGAAGAATGCCATTCATTAACATCCAATTCCCAAAATCTCTAAGCTTCAATTGATGTATTAAGGTAAGTTTATCAATTATCCCTTTGTTACAGACGTCCTGTTGAACATGAGCCTTGGATCGCAATCAATCTCATTTGGAATTCAACTTTGGGTAACGCGCGTTAGATGTCTAACTCTCAACACATAAGAGGAACAAATCTCATCTTGACTACATAAGCCTCTTGCATAGTTCACACCATACCCGAATGTGACTTTTATAATTGCCCGGTTAAGGAACAACATTTGGTCATATCAAAGCACAACACTCCCTACACTTAAGTCCCACTATGTATCTCAGGTGTTAAGGATACAAAGATAGTACCTTTTAATCAAGTATCACTCATAACTGCGATCTATGAGATGATCTTGATGCGGGTCCGTTCAGTACTAGTTCTCTGGAAAGCTTAGCACCAAAAGGATGATGCCTCTAATGGCTCACACCCAAACCCTAGAACTAGAAGACAAGGGGAGAGAGGATAGGGGAGATTTTTGGCCAAAGTATTGTTGTGGGAAGAGTATGCCCGAAAATCATAACCCTTGGGGTCCTATTTATAGTGTGATGAGACAAGGAAACCTAGATTTGAATAATAAAATATTCATATTTATTCTTATTCAAATATGGTATCCTTATCAATTTTAGGAATATTTTAGAAACCCTAGAACACTCCTACATTTCGTTCACCACTATATGGGTTCTATAATTTTCTTTCCTTGCTCAATTAGGAACAATTAAAATTTAACCCTTAGACCTTTAAGTAATTCCAATTAATCCCGAATTAATTCCAGATTAATTCTGATTAATACTTAATTAATTCTAACTGATTTCACATTAATTTATTAATCATATAACTTAATGAATCAATCATTTAACAACTGGTCTTATATTAATTTATTAATCACATAATAAATTAACAAATCAATTATCTATTTGTAATTGATATATTAATCATAATATACTAACAAATCATTTATTACAATTTATTCATCATATGATAAACTAATAAACATATCCTCTCTTT
Source organism: Lactuca virosa (assembly GCF_052849685.1). Lineage (NCBI taxonomy): Eukaryota > Viridiplantae > Streptophyta > Magnoliopsida > Asterales > Asteraceae > Lactuca > Lactuca virosa. Next base: position 224,607,773 of record NC_136430.1, on the reverse strand, counting down.
CTAAATGTCATTCTTAGAAAGTGCTAGTTATGAGGGAAAACCAAAAAGGACTTTGCTACTAACTATAAAAATATACCAATTTAGTTATTGGCTTAGACATCGTAATCCAACAGTCTCCCACTTGGATAAGTCTATGACTATAATTGCAAGTATAAACCTTGAACTAAACAGCAAAGTGTGCTTTCCAATGCCACTGCAGAACTCTGATTAAAATTAAACGTTGGCCCTAAGATAAGTGATCAACTATTACTTCGTACTACAAGATATCGTAAGGAAATGAGGCATGGATTAGAATCAATCTCACAGTCCAAGATTATGTTTCTCGATTTTCCCGACTTATGATGACTGAATTCAGACTACTAATTGATCGCAACAATTTATTCTGGGCTCGGCCAAGCACTTCAGATGTTGGTAACAAATCATCGAGGGGCCCAAAGATATCGTTTTTCCTATTAAGGCAAAATGAACGAATTACTTTGAATATATGGTCATATATTTTACCAACCGAATCATACTTGAAGTTTGTCTTTACAACACCCATTTAGGAGTTGTGTTTGGGTAAACCAATGCACAACTGATTTGTTAACTATGAACTATATATCTCTATTTAAGTATAGTAGATATTATCGTCTTAGAATTACTCGCGGAAAAATTCATGAAGTAATCTCTAAGTGTGAGTTTTTCTAATACTTAAATCTCTATTTTCAAAGTACTCACGGATATTATAGCAATTCCAATTACAATGTCTTAACCTTAATCGGCAATCTACAATCAACTCAAGACAATCTTAAATCAATACTTATTTCCAAAAGTATAAGCGATTGTGGAATTTTGAATAATATTAAAATTACTCTCGGAAGTAAACATGCAAAGTGAAACACAATAAAAAAATTAAGTAACTATGGTTTCAAACTTACTGAATATAAATAATTCCTACTATTTAATCACCATAGCAATTACGAATTTATTCATTGTATAATGTTTCGCGTAATCAACTAACCACTAGGATTAGATAACATTAGTCATGCCTATATTATGAACATGCATGCTATGTCTCTCTATGGTCGTTCCTTTGTGAACAAATCCACTAGACACTATTCCAATGATGCATATTTCACAATTCCAAATTTTTATCATTATCTAAGATGTAATGGAATTTCATATTTACATGCATTGTCTCGTGTGATGTCGGGGTTCTAAAGTCACAAAGATTGAACCTATGATATTACAAAATGTTCCAATGGAACTTGTTATTCAGAACAATTCCATGGTAACGAAGCCTCAAATTCAAGATACACTTTTTGAATACTTCTCTTGCCTTAAAGGTTCCAACTTACATGAAGATTCTATAAGCATCTACCATAATGGAAACATTTCCATATTTCCATATGGCAATCAATTCTGACCAAGAATCATATAAATCCAGAACATCACTATGGTCCGTCCTAACAATATCATACTTTCAACTGTCCGCAAGCAACCAGTCCTCGGTAAACCTCATAATGTTCTTGATAATAGTTTAACAAATTTGGTCATATGAAATTCTAATCTTTTCACACAATGGTAAAGGCATTTGAAAAATTAGAATAGATGAATATTATAGCATATGTGATTGATCCAATATCCGCAGCATATGGGACTCGACTTATTATGTCCTACACAAGGATTGGATATATATGTTCAATCTCTTGCTATAATATTTCTATATATCAAATCTCCTATGTTGAAACATTTCAACATGATATTTATATATGTATTTAACTAAGTTCTATTAAACCATACGATCTAAACGTTTAGAATCGAAATGAAGTATGAGTTTCATCTCCCTTAAGTCCAGTGTAGCGAAACATTTTCTGAACTTTGCAACTTGCAAAAACAGAGACATTGTTCCATACGAATAGTATTGTCAACATGCAATAGTAACATAACAATTATGATCCTACTAGCATTGACATGTACCTATAAATTAACTGGACTTCTAGAAGTCAACATCCTTTGACTTTATTAAGGAAGTGCATATTTATGTTACACGATGTTTCGATAAGTCTCCAACTAGACTTCTTAAGCTTATACACCTTAGTTGGATAATGTGCGTGTGTGTGTTTAAACTCTTTCAAGATAGATAGATTTATCCCTCGGATTTCAAACAATTCCTTTCCATTCCACACAATTCAAAATATAAAGAGGGATGCCGTAATCATATTGTGAATTTGAGAATACAATTTACACAACCAACATCCATATAGATCAGATCTTAAAACTCTATTAGCGAAAGTATTTCCTCATAACCATTTTCATGAATTAGAGTGAAACCTTTGCCACTTAGATTTTATGGAGCATACATGCCCATCCATGTGAATTTATCGTTTCCAACCTACAGTCATAAGACAAGGTTTAGGACAACCCAAATTCAGATTTAGTTTCCTTTATGGACTAAACTTCGCTTTATTAGTTTCTTACCTTGTGGTAGCTCAAGGGCCTACCAATGCTTCCATGTTGTTAGTAGCTCACCCATACTGACCAGTATACTTTTGCTGACTAATGTGATTTGCCTTTTGTAGTTAAATGAAGATCATAGAACTCATAAGCATTACCAACTAAACTGGAAGTACACATAAATTAGAGTATGTCAATTAAACACAACAAGTTATAAACCTCAGGTCGAGTGCTAGTGATAACTAAAAGGATCACTGTCGGTTGACACTTATATGTTCTCAAGATCAATACGACTCCTACTGACTTCTTGACCTATGATATTTCTCTCAAGGAAGATTCCTTGTCGAGCTAACACAAATATTCAAAAGTTCGTGTGGATTCCTGACAAGAAAACACTTCATAGAATTGATCTCAGTTTATCTTTTGTTTCTCGATTAGCGAAAAACATCAAAACTCTAATTCTAAACGTGCTAGAGTAAGGAAAACATTCTTTAATCCACATATTATGAGGTGTCGTCATCCTTCTTAGTTTGAAATGAGTTTCAAGATACGATTTGCAGTTACTAGAGCATGGTTCTAAATTTTGATTGTAATAACCTATGACTCATCTATGATCTAACCATTTCCAACAATGTTTGATTCCTTTTCTTAGTCATACACTTGTACTAAGATGTTCTTTGAGGATTAATTGTGACATAATTCCATAATTACTAAGATGATGATAAAGCATGATACTAAACTACTCTCATTTCTTTTTAGATTGGAGAATCGTTTATCTTTTTGTGTAATAGATTCTTCTATTTGTTCTGGTACTCTTTGAACATTTCAAAATTATCATAATTATGCTTAATCGTATAAAAATAATCATATTTACTGAATCATCAGTAAATCATGACGAATAGAGTTCTCATCTCTTGTGGTGAATATGAAGGGTCCATATTAACATGCATTAGATCCATAAATCCTTCACTTGTTTCATATGAACATGTGAACTATGATTTAGTCATAATTTTCCAATGAATAATATTCTCGTGCATCATGCAATTCGAATTGTATGACTCCAAGTTTCTGTCCATTTGAGACTTAGTGATGAGATTTCTCTTTAGTTGGTCAATTATGATAGTACCACAAGCACGTTCTTGAAGAATAAATATCCACTATTAATATTGCTATTATTAGAAACATAACCAACACTTTTCATTAATTCCATTGCAAGGAAATATAAGACAAGGAAACCGCATAAACCAAAACTTCATTTTATTGCTAAAAGTAAAATTGGAACAAGTCCTTACAATGCATAAAAATGAAAAACTACATTTCTAGACATCTCCGAAGAGTAATAGCAATCTATTAAAACTATCCTAACTCCTTAGTAGTAGCTCCAAAATTCTGACCATCAAACTATGTGATAAAGTCCATTTCTAACAATTAGATTTAGCTCACTCTACTCAAGCTTCCTTTTTTTCTTTTAGATCCTGCAATGCCGTCAAAATGTGATCATCACATCATGTATTAAGATTCTAATAATAGGAACTTATGGAGTTAGATAATGGATGTACCTGAAGTAGAGTCATGCAAATTGAATTCCCTATCTTTAAGATCCTCCATGTATTTTGGGCAGCTTTGTAACCAATGTCCCTTCAAATGGTAGTAGAAACAAATGGACTCTTTGGGTTTAGCACATGGAATGATCCCAAAATTGAACTTTGTCTTTACCATATGATCAAATGTTTTGATCTTGGATGACCCGTTTCTATTTGGGAGAAAATTATTTTTTTCTGGATCAACAATGTTACCATTCTCAACGTCCATGGAACTCTTGGAATTAGACCCTTTAAGCAACTCTGCTTCAGATGTGTTCTTAAGAATTTCTACTTCAGCAACTATTAACATCTTGGTCAGATGAATTAGGGTCACGTCAGGATTCCTCTTATAAAAGTTCTCTATGAACTAACTATATGTCTTTGGAATCGAGAGAAGAACCAAGTCAATGGCTTTCTCCTTCGGAAAAATGACACCCATTCTACCCAATATGTCAATGTACGATTTCATTTTCAGAACATGCGTGCATATAGAGTTTCCATCTTGAGGTGTACATGCCAACAAGGCAGAAGTAGTATCCTATCTTTCAACTTGAGAAAAATATGACGTTGGGAGAGTCACAAGAGGAGGTGGAATAATTGAAGAGAGATGATGTCCAGTTCCACCATTAACCAAAGAAGGGAAAACGTTTTCACCTTGACTCGAATGTGGAAGACCATCTTCAGAAGAACGAGGAAATACATTTCTAGAAGAATGATGAAGACCATTTCTATCTTCATAAGACATCTAAAGTGGGAGAAGAGTGGATTCAAGTTAGTTCATTTTAATCCTTAATCCTTAACCCATAAATTAAATTAAGGCTAGTATCCATATTTTTGATTCGAACTTTGAAGAGGGATGTCGTAATCAAATTGCGAATCTATCTTAGGTAGGTAAGGCTTTTACCAATTTCAATCTTAAGAAACTCCTAGATCTTTTGAGATTCATTGAATCTTATCAATGGTAAGTTTAATATGGGATTATGCTCTTACCAATTGTGTCTGGGATGTCGAGGATCACAATTAAGATATGAATAACCATGGAAACCCTCTTGACAACCTCGAGGTCATTTATCGTCTCGAATTGATGTGCAAGTAAACCACACACGCTCCATCAATAATGATAATTTTCGATTTGTCCATCGCCTCAATTTTATAGTCCCAAATTAGTGTGCCAGTTAGCCTCGCACGCTCCACTAACGACATATAAAGAGTGATGTGAGTTTTCATGGATTAGCATGCACTTCACATTTTTCCTAAAGTAACTAGAGTGAGATTTATAAAGTGGGTTCTAGTACTTTAATAACATTATACTTTTAAGAGGTTATGTCCTATCAAACCCGTTCGGCTAACGAACCTCCACCAAACAAGGGAGTGGTGGGTGAGAGTGGACACCCATTCAACGACCATTTTATAGGTCGCTTCCTTATACCCCCTTATAGTATGGCTTTGTGAATGAGGCGTACTAGCGATTTGACCGACTATTCTTATACATATTATATATTAAACGTTTAATCATATATAGTATAAGGTGTATTTAAATCTTTTCAAAATACAAGGTTAAAAAATTAATTATCTAAATTAAACTTATAAATAATTTATCCTTTTAAAACTAATATGAATCTATAATTATCTTTTAATTAGTATTATAATTAAATTAATTATTAAATTCATAAGGGATAAGTCAATTTAATTTATCTAATTAAAAATTATCAAATAAGGATATCTCCTAATATTTAGGGTTTCATTAATTATCACACAAGGCATTCAAAAATTCAGAATCAAGCAGGATCAATACCAGATAATTACTAACAATAAGACCATAAACCAGATTAGGCAGATAACAACCGAAATTCTAGTAAAATACATCTCATGTCATGACAGAAGCTCTGTCACGTCGTGAGATCAGTAATTTTTTCGAAAACTGTTTTGTTCAATTCATATCATGTGCAATCAATATTTGTCAAGCCAAATCTCTAATACCACTGGTGGGTTTTATAGAATACAAAATCATGCACAATGCAGAAAACACTTAACAATTAAGAGGTTATATGCATCCTATAAAGGATCTATGTCATAACACTTTGAAGGCAACATACAATAAACAATAAAACTAGCATAAACCCTAATATAATCAAAATCATGGTATTAGGGTTACATACCTTTAATTTGTTGTAGTAAACAAATCACTTCAATCCCTTTTAGATGTTGGACTTGGAAAGATTAGCACCAAAAGGATGACACCTCTAATGTCTGACACTCAAACCTTAGAACTAGAAGACAAGAAAAGAGAGGAGAGAGGAGATTTTCGGCGAAAGTATCCTTATGGGAAGAGTATGCCCAAAAATCATAACCCTTGAGGTCCTACTTATAGTGTGGATGACACAAGGAAAGCCCTAGATTTAAATAATAATATATTCAGATTTACTCTTATTCAAATATGGTATCCTTATCAACCTTAGGAATATTCTAGAAACCCTAGAACACTCCTAAATTTCGTTCACCACTATATGGGTTCTAGAATTTTCTTTCCTTGCTCAATTATGAACAATTACAATTTAACCCTTGGACATTTAATTAGTTCAACTAATCTCGAATTAATTCCAGATTAATTCTGATTAATAATTAATTAGTTCTAACTGATTTCACATTAATTTATTAATGATATAAATCTATGAATCACTCATAACAATTGATATCATATTAATTTATTAATCACATAATAAATTAACAAATCAATTATCTATTTCCAATTGATATATTAACCATAATATACTAACAAATCATTTATTACAATTTCTTAATCATATAATAAACTAATAAACATATCCTCCCTCTCTAAATGTCATTCATACGAAGTTCTAGTTATGAGGGCAACCCAAAAAGGACTTTGCTTCTAACTACAAGAATATACCAATTTAGTTATTGGCTTAGACATCTTAATCCAACGGTTGGATCGAACTAATGACATTTAAACAAAACTGTGCTTTTCCTTGGGTAATGACATATAACAAACTAATAAACATATCCTCCCTCTCTAAATGTCATTCATACGAAGTTCTAGTTATGAGGGCAACCCAAAAAGGACTTTGCTTCTAACTACAAGAATATACCAATTTAGTTATTGGCTTAGACATCTTAATCCAACGGTTGGATCGAACTAATGACATTTAAACAAAACTGTGCTTTTCCTTGGGTAACCAGGGTACTCGACTTCTAAAGATTTCACCACCTTACCATAATAATCACCTCTTAGGCTACTAATACACACTCCGTTATCCATTGTTGATTTGTTCAGACCGCAAGTTTCTATGTGAAACTTGTAACTATTGACAAAGTATACATTATATAGTTTGACTGTCCTTAATGGCATTCTATAAAGGTCAAATATATACTTGTTCTTTATCTTGTTCTTACATGCCTATATGAAAAATGGTGAAGCATTTAAGAATTATAATCAAAACCAAAAATAATAAAATATTAAAATAAAAAAATAAAAAAATAACAGCCACATAGTTTTCAAGACATGCTGCAAAGTTCTTTCGCACTTCAACTGCAAGCTCCTATTGAACTATATCCCTGATAATATCTTTCAAGTGATCTTCAAATATTTTGTATTACCATTTAAATTATATTTTCAAAGTTACTATGATGCAATAATCATAAATGTTATTCGGATCAATTAAACAACAAATTGCTATTGTTGTTGATCTTAAAAGTGAAGTATATATTACCAAATGTAACACTTGATATTATCTTCATTAATGAGTATGTAAGAATGGGCGACATTGAATTTTTCATAGGACAACATTCTAGTCTTCAGTTTTCCATAATGACGACCAGGATATGAAAATGTATCTAATGTTTCGTTGTCATCATCAGGTTACTCATCTCCTCCTCCATCATCATTTCGAGGCAACTTTCTCTTACGTGTGGGGACACCACTCTCAAAGTAATGAGTGCAAAATATTGATGCTTCATAAAGCGGGTACGCGTTAACAATGGACCCTTCCACTCGAGATTTATTTTTCACATCTTAATTCAACTGATTGATACATACATATATATATATATATATATATATATATATATATATATATATATATATATATATATATATATATATAGCAAAATAGATGTAAATTAAGTCACAGTTACAACTTACAAAAATAGCAACATACATTTTGAAGTAACAGACAAACGTTTCGAATTGACACATCCAACGATATTGGACAGGATTGGCTATCATTGATTCCTATGACAAATGTACTGGTAAATGTTCCATGGAGTTTAAAAATACCTGGGAATAAGATGGTCTCTAATTTACATAGAATTATTGGGATTTCAACTTCAATCCTTCACATGTCTTGTGTAAGGATTGATGTTGCAGTTTTCTTCGGTGTGCATGCTAGTAACTAATCTGTATGGTGTTTCGGCCCCAAACTGACAATATTACCCTTATTACTTTTTTTAGTTAAAAAAATTGGTATTTAGATATAATTATAAGGTTTTAGGATATGTTTCTATCCTTTTAATTGTACTATTTCTAGCACATTTCTGCCAAATTATATTTAATACAATTTATCTACTTAGTCATTGGCTTTTTCATTGTTTTTTTTGAATTGTGTAACCAAAAGTCAAAAAGGTGTCATTAAAGTTGAATGCTATTGTTGGTATTCTCTATGTGAAACTGTTTGGGTTTGGAATTTCAGGTGTAAAAGGAATATAAGAAAACTAAGACAGTTTTACTGTAAAAGAGAAATATTGTCATTTACTTTTTTTTTCGGGGTTCTGATGCAAAAAATTGGTACAGACCCTAGTAACGGTTTATGTCCCCTTCTAAAGGGTATTTTGGTCGACGTAAAGGAGCCCTTCAGATGCAACTTTAACCATTTGGTTTGTACATGTTGACATCACTCCAACTGTTATATGACCAAAATAGGTTCCCAAAATTCAAACTGATATATATGACCAAAACTCATTTGATGTAGGAAATTCCAACAGCCTTCAAACGAAATAAAATGACATTTTGGTTTTGAAAAAACTATCCCAAGTTATATAAATCAAATTGTTGACCAGTCAACAAAGGGTATTTTGGTGATATTTATTTCTGTGAACATGATTCTTAATTATAGGTACAAAATAACAGAAAATTACAACCTATTACATCTAGATACTAACCTCCTTCAAATTCAGTTTATGTGCCTATCAATTCTTAAATTAGTTATGAGTTTTTGAATTAATATTATGAAGATATGGTTATGGTTAAGCATTTACGTGAAGATGGTAGAAGTGTTCATGAGGGTCTCCCTTTCTTTTGTATCCTTTTATTTTTGTTTTATAAAAATTCCCAGAGGGTCTCCTTCTTTCCCTAAAAAAAAGACGAAGCACAAAATATATTAATAAGTCATCAGTACATACTTACATCAACATATTTTTGTTTTATGAAGATTATTTTTTAAAATTAGACATACACTAGTACAAAAAGAAAGACCATACTATAATTATATTATAAAACATTATTTTTTTTCTATAACTAGATTTACCTATAAGCATACGTAATAATTGTAACCATAACCAAATGCTACTTACACTTACAATATATTTTTTCAAAGCGAATTCATCATATTTTAACACACATAATAAAAGGCACATGACCATAAACCACTAAAAGTAACGAGTTTTCTTGCTTTTACTAAGTCACTAGTAAACACCTCCTTATGGGCATACAACTATTTAATGTGGCCATATGTATCACCTGTTAGCTACATTAGATTTCATGTGTCTAAAATCGCACCATGATACAGAAGCGTATACAATTGCCTCATGTGACCATATATTTATCTAATGTCTCTTATAAAAACATATCACAACGTTGATAAGCACACATGGCTGATGGTCACATACGACCACATTGTTCAACCGTGGCTAATAATTGTCACATTTGTATAATTAAATGTGGTTAAAGCTTTGATTATTTATACAATGGTCAAACAAATTAATTTAAATGTATCCGAAAAGGCGAAAACAATATCTAAAATTTTTAGTGACCTTTGGCCACACTTTTAATAAAAAGTGTCACATGCTGTTTTTCGAAAAGTGTGACCTTAGGTCATTTTTGTACTAGTGAATACGAATGACCCATGACCCATGACCCATGAAACCTAACCCATTTTCACGTGTCATCTATGGGTCTTCACATGATACTATAAGCCACTACCACCCAATGCACATGACCCATGACCCATGAACCCTAATCCATTGTCACTTGCCATCCATGGGTCTTCACTATAAGCCACTACCACCAAATGGATATTACCCATGACCCATGAACCCTAGCACATTGTCACATGTCATACATGGGTCTTCATATGACACTATAAGCCACTACCACCCAATGCACATGACACATTTTTTATATTGTTTAATTCTCATTTATAATTTTAAATTAAAAAATTTAGATAATATCTAATGTACTGATGGCATATTCATCGTTATGGTGTGAATATCTCATTACCCTTTGTTCATTCTTCACATTAATACTAAAATTACCCTTTCTATCTCACAGTAAATACTTCTAAAAAAAATTAAATTACTAAATAATTTAGCGCTAATTCGTATTTGAACCATATTAATATTTCACTAGTGGAGATTCAAAAAATTTCGCTAGTCCTTTCCCTTCAACCTACACATGTTAAGCCTGCATATTAGGGTCGGTTACCTTATTAGAAATAGGGTTTGAATTTTCTGTCATCATCTCTAGTGGCTCATTGATCCAAACCTACATTTCTTCAGTACGTTTGTGCACTGACTTTGGCGATATAGGTTTTCACTTATCTAAAATTTATTTTTGTTTTATGTGGTATTGTGTCGATCAATGTTTCTTGTTCTCTAATCATCATGATCTGATCATCTTAAATTACAACTACATTGGTTTTGCCTTCATAATACAAGATTGACATGCACTTTAATTACATGTTCACTAAGATTGGCGATATTATTCAAAAGTTTCATTCAATTTTATGCGTAGTAATGGCTTCGTGGGATTGGGTCCAATTTTATTTATTTATTATACTGTATCATATGCTTTACTTATATTACGATGATTGGAAGGATAACAACCTTATATGGAATATATTTAAGGTGTATGAGTGCAAAGTTGAGTTATATTTTTTGTTTAGTTTTTTGGATACACGTAATAAGTTATATGGTATAATTAAGCATAAATGCATATTGTCTTATCTTTAAGATATATTGTTGTATTCTATGTAATGTGTATGTTTAACCTATCTATGTAGGGATTTATTATGTAGGAGATTAGTATATGTTACTGTTTACATGCATGATATTGCTTAATTTTTTTTAATAAATTGGTATTGACTACTTTTTTTTACTTGTAATCAGGAAAGATGTCACACTTGAAACCAAAATGAGCATTATGTGGTAAGACAAAAGGATATATTGCACCTCAAGTTTTGAACCGCAAAAGGAGTTCAACTGCAAGATTCTTAAACAAACCTATAGTTGATGAAGAAGTCAACTTCTCAATATCAATCCTTAGTCCATACACCTCAATATCTAAGATATGAAGTGCACCATTTTCATCGTCAAGATCATTGTCTCCTAATTTATTTCACTCTTCAAGTAGCCCCACTTTAACAACCAAACCTTAACACCTACATCATCGACCACATGCTCATCACCTACATCTACTGCCATAACCTCAACACCTACATCATCGAAACCATCCTCAATACATACATCGACTACCACATCCTCAAAACATAAACAAACTACCATATACCCATTAGATACATCAAATACGAAATCCCAATTAGCCACATCAACTACCACATCCTCATTATCTACATTAACTACCACATCTTCCTTACTTAAACAAACTATCACATCCTCAACAGATACATCAAATATCCTAGCATCCAACGTACAACCTACCCCAAAATCTACATCATCACCAACACCAATGGCCATAACTACAACCAAAACAAATGCTAATGGATCTGTTATGCAAACTGTAGGTGGTCAAAAAAATTCCTTTGCTTATAGACCAAATAGACGTTTAAGTATTGATGTTTGAAAAAAATATGTGAGTACCAATCATATCTTACAATTTTTTCAATATATAATTGTGTGGTCTACACCTACATATGAATTCAAATGTGAGATGGTCATATTATTTGCAGGCTCGTGCCAACAGGCCCTTGTGCTACCTATATTAGTGGATCCTTTGTTTAAAGAGTAGGTGCATAAAGGTATACTTGGGGAAATGTAAGAAACGAAATTTAGGAATTATATTGGTAATTAATTATATGTTTTATATTATTGTTTGGTAAACATTTAAATTTAAGCTTATGCGTATATTGTTATGTGTAGAAAAGCTATTGTTGGGATGAAGCAAAAGACTCACAAATGAGACATGCTTGGGAAAGTAAAGCGGCACAAAGTTATGGTCAATATCTCTTCAACACGCAGAATCGAAAAAGAAACCCAACTAGAAGGAAACCACCTCATATTTCACTAGAAGTGTGGAACTCCTAGAATGCAAAATGGAATATAGATGAATTAAAGAATAAAGCTGTTTAAAATAAGATCAATAGGCATAATGGTATGGCTGATGGAATACCACAACCTACACATAACACTGGATTTGTTTCTCATTTGATGGTTGCTTCTGATTTGGTAAGTTCTTTCTATTGGTTCATCAGCATTTGTATGTTTATGTTTATGTTTATATTTTTCATTTTATGGTATTTATGCAAAAGAGGAGTTTATGACGTGATCCACCGCATAGTGAATTGTTCTTGTATACAGATACAAAGAATCACCATGGAGACACATTTTCAAATGAAAAAGATAGAAAACTTCATGTAACATTCATTTGAGTGCAAAGTTATATATTGTAGTCCTTCATGTTATTCATAAATTTTATTTCTTTTTAAATTATTATTATTTTGTCGGCGGCCTTTACAGAAAAACAAGAACGTTTGAAAGATGTAAGTGAAGAAGTCGGCGATGATCAAATATTTTATGATGTTGTTGGTGGTCATGACAAGAAAAGAAGACTGTATGAATTTGGCTCAAATGAAAAGGTGGTTCCCATGATTAACGGTACAATGGGAGTATGTTACATTCCAGAAAAAATGATGAACTGTAAGAATTAAGGGAGCTTGTTACAAACAAAAGCAACAAGAAGAACTTAAGGAGATAATGAAGGCCAAAGATGACCAACATAACAAAAGAATCGAGCAGCTTACTAAACAACCACAATCGATAATGGCTGTTATTAACGCTTTTAAAGAACCACGAAAATAGTAAGTATTTATTTTAAATTTGCTACTTTCATTTTCCTTGTAATAAATATTTATTGATTTATTTTATGATATAAATGTTATTTGATTTTTTTTTATTTTTGTTTTTATATATTACTACAAAATAATTTGGAGTTAATTTGTAAATTAATTATCCATCCATAGCTATCTAGCTTTGCAAAAAAAAAATATTCCAACAAAACTTTTCTATGGATTGTGCTACAGAAACGTAGCAACGAGCATTATTACGGAATCATGTCTACATAGAGCGTGTTCGACGCAGAGCGTTTGAGAGCTTCTAGCTTCTGTTTTGAACAGAAAACCTCGTTCGGCACTACAAGATTCTAGCGTTTAGTTTAAACCAGTGTTGCAAATATCGGCCTAGGCGGCCGATTAATCGGCGCCTAGGCGCTTGGCGGTCCTCCAGCGTCGACGTTTATAGCTAATCGGCCTATATAATCGGATGTGGTCAAAGTCGGTCAAAGACGGAGATAATCGGGTCTAGGCGGGTCTAGGCGCCCTAATCGGTCAACACAAGTCAAAGTAATTGAAAATCATTTAAGGGCAAAACGGTCAAAATGTAACAATTATTTCTAGGGTTGTGTCTAATTTCTCTCATTCAATCGTATGCAGTCAAAGAAAATTAACCTTCTCTCTCTAGACTCAACCCATAAACGAATGAAAGAAGTGAAACGACAGCGTATTCTTCTTCCGTTCACCGGTTCACGACGTCGACTTTAGCTCCGGTTCGTCATCACCATTGAATAACACCATCACAGTACCCTTACAAGCACACAAGTTCGTCATTACCTTCGAAGAACGATGTCGACTTTAGCTCTGGTTCGTCATCCTCTTCCGACAGCGTCGCCCGTTCCTCAGAAATCCCATCGACATCAATCACATTATCTGTAAAGGTTAGTCTCTACTTTTATTTATTTCATTTACTGATTTTATGAGTTCATTGTTGTTCTTGTCACACAAGCTGTTCGATGAAAATCCTCACAGAGTTCTTGGAACACCTATTTCGAAATTTGGGAGTATGCACACTAGCTGTTTGATGAAAATCCTCAATGAGTTCATTGTTGTTCTTGGCCAAAGCAGACATAAATGATGATTAAGGATCTCAATATGATGACTTTTTTTTCTTAATCACTAACTTTGTTCTTGATTGCAGCTTGAAGAACATGAAAAGGTACTGAGAGCACTTGAAGCTAGGAACTTCACCATAAAAGTGAAGAGTCACAAAAACTGCTTGGTTTTGCAGCTCTTTATCGGTTCTTTCATTACCCTGGTAGCCAGAGGTTAAAACTTGGTCAGGTATGTTGTTAATATAGTTGGTTGCTCAAACGGTTTTCTTAATCTGTTATTGTTTTGGGATGTTTGAGGTGGTTGTAATCTCTGTTGAGTTTGTAGATTTATAGACTTTTTAGGATATGAGTTTGCCGAGATTTTGGGATTTATTTAGTTGAATGTTAACCTGTGTAACATGGTTAGGTTATTGTGCTCTGTCTTCCTCTCCTATTAAGTTGGTAGGATTTGTAAAACCTTTAAACAAAAAATTTTATTAGCTTATTGTGGTTTGACCCTTTTACCTTTCTCAGTTTAAGACATTTATAATTTTGATTTTGGAGCAGAAGAGAGCAGATGAAAGAATGTTGAAATTGGTTGAATACATTTTTAGAGAGAGAAAAAGAGAAACTTCACCACAAGATCATTGATCTTTAAAAGAAGCTTGATGGCAAGCAACGACTGGAGCTAGAGTTCAAACTAATGGAAGGGGTCATGGAAGTAATGAGACACATGACTCATGAAGATGTTGATGCAAAGAAGAAATTTGAGTCCATTGAAAAAGTTTTGAAAGAAAAAGAAGAATTTGAGGACATTGAAGCGCTTAATCTAACAAGAATGGTCTTTATAGCTATTACTATTAAGTTGATTCTTTTCTGGATGTTTTTGATGTACAATTGGCTTGTTTGCAACCCAAATCGGTAACCAAAGTGAGGTTTTTGTCATCTTATTAAACATATTCAACAAATTTGGTTAAAAGTTGAATATGAAAAACCCAAAATGTTAAGCTTATTATTAAAATTTTATGCTTATTTATTTATATTCTTAGGATTAAAATTAGATTTATTAATTTTGAATAATTTTTTAAATAATTAATTGTATCCGATTAATCCCCCGATTAATCCCCGCATAGCCGATTAATCCCTTGATCCCAGTCGACCGCCGAGCTACCGTAGAGCGATTTCTGCAACCTTGGTTTAAACAAAACGTTCCAAATCCAAATGCTACTTCATGTAGCGTTTAACAAAACGCTACAAGTTACAAGCTATCCGCTACCCGCTAAAAGTTACCCGCTATCAGCTACTTTTGGCGAACACGCCCATAATTTGCTATGGAATCTGCTATAGAATCTAGACCACAAATTTAGCTATGGAACCAAGACCACGAATTTAGCTATGGAGTCATCACCACAAATTTATCTAGGGAGTCATCACCATGGATTTTGCAATTAAGGCATCATCATGGATCTTGTTAGGGATTCATCACCATGGAATTTTCTACAAAAATATGGCTATGGAAGTTGCTATGGATTCACTCCAACAAAATTTTTGATGGAATAAATCCAATGGAATTAGGTACGGAAAGTGGACTACAAAATTCGTGACAGAATCCTTCTATGGAAAACGCGACGAAATACCCTCTACCGTGTATTTCATTTCGTTATCATATTTGCAACGAAATTATAGTCTCCGTTGCAAACCCTTCACTAGACGTTTTTAGGGACAAAAATCGGTCGCTGCAAATTTCATAGCTATCCATCTTTTCCAACGAAATTTCAGCTTTTTGCAATGGATTTTTTCTGTAGCAAAATCGACTTTTTCTTGTAGTGCAATATTTCTTAAATCTTTTCTTGTAGGTAACCTAAAAGGGCCCTACTATTAATAGTAATATTACCAATTGTTGTGACTATGTGCATTATTTCCAATAGTCTCCCACTTTCAACCAACACTGTGTGGTCCAATATTCCCTAATAATAAGTAGAGAATGTGCCATCTAGTTCAACTGTTGTACTCATATAAACTGTTGTAAACACCAAGTAATAAAGGGGCCCAAAGATATCAACATACAATGTTAAGGCATAAGGACTAAATATAATTTGTCTGCACGGACTCCACCTATTCCTCATATTATATCCAGACAATCCATGTATGGTTGCTAGTTACGAACAATGTTTGAGAAAACTCAAGATACAACTGATTGCATGACAAAAGTGTCATGCATCTCCATTTGAATAATATAGGATATTATCATCTTAAAATTATTTAAATAGTATTGGATATTAAAGACTATCGAAAAATCTCAAATCCTATATCACATAAAAGTGGTTTCGACCCCAAATTGGTCAATACCCACAAACACAGTCGATGCGAAACTCGACTCCAAACCAATTTCGCATTCACATATCGAACTCCTAGTTAGACATCGACACATCAAAGTCAACCTGTTCATCCTAAAAAAAATCAGTCAAACTCACAATGCTCTACACATCAAACTTCCAACATCCTACACATGGAACATCATCTGTTTTCTTCCCCTGTTCGATGTCTAGTATACGTTCAATTTCAAGGCATTCGATTCCAATTTCACTAATTTCAATCGAAGTCGACCCTAATTTATCAATGAATCGTTCGACCTCATATGAACATAGTCGACCCAATTGCAATCGACGAAAATCAAAATCAACTTCGACTTCTAATCCTCAATTGCATACAATACGCTTTCGACTCCAATAACTGATAAAACAATCGAAATCCGACTCCAATTTTAAACAACATGAATCGAGTATCGATTCAGTCACAATCTCATAATCAAAAGTCGATTTTGACTTTTAGTCAACACTTCGATTGAATCGTTGATCAATTAAACTCATGAAATCAGCCAAATGTCGATATTAAACTCCGATTCACATCTGAATCGATCAAGAAACATGAAAAAAATTTGACGAATCTTTTAGGATTATTCTTTTTGGATTAATAAGATATGGATCAAAACAAATCAATGAATTGGGCTTGAAAGTTGGATCCATGAACAATATCAGTTCGAAATTTTGATTTGGGCTAAAAAAATGATTAGATGAACAATACTGGATTCCAAATGTGGGCTTCGAAACTGAATGAACAGTAACCAAAAAAATTGAAAATTTAATTTTGATTTTGGTGATTGATCTAAAAACAAAAATATTGGATCAACAATGGGGTTTGAAACAAAATAGATCCAACGAGACAAAACGATAAAAAATGAAAAACGAAACGCACAATTTTAAAAAAATTATTGAATTCGAGTTTTGAGAAAAAACCTTGATCGTTCATCTTCGATCTCAACATGAATTTTTCGAAATCCACTTGAGAATTTGAGACACCTTCTTGATGATTGTTTTTTTTTGTTTGCAACACACGAATCAATCATTGAAGATCTTGGTTCTTTTGTTGGAACAAGAAAATCTCCAATCTTCACATTGTACCACCCACGATGCGTGTTGTACAAACTGTTCTTCGTGTTCTTCAACGATATCTTCATGAGAATCATCAACACTTTTGGGTTTTCAATTCAAATTCATTACAACACTTGATGATTGTTGCTTTGGAACCCAAATTTGTTTCATAGATTTCGGATTCATAACAACTTTTGAAGATTTTTGTGAAGAAACCCATTGAATTTGCTTTTGATCTTCTTCTTCGTTTTCTTCCTTTTCATATTTTTGGATCTTGAAGATTTGAATTCAAGAACAACTTCATTATTGACAACTTCAATTTTTCAAGTTTGAATCAAATCTTTTGGAGTTTGATACATTTCAACTTCTTGGATTGAAGGCTTTCGATAAGGCACCATTCCTTCAAAGGAATCACAAGAGCTCAAGCACTCATCGGTTTGAACTCCAATTGAACAAAGAAGTTTCACATCTTCATCAAAATCACATTGAATTTCCATTTCTTGAAATTCAACAAACTTAAGAACATGAAGATCATTTGGGTCTTCAATAAGAGAAACATATTCCTTTTTGAATAATTCTCTTTCTTTTCCTTCCTTTTGATTTTCACACCAAGATAACATAATCATGGTGATTTCAAGCAAACATCCAATCTTCGAAAGTGGTTGAAATATCAATCTTCCATGATCATCTTTCAAGCCTCCATAAGAAATCAAAGTTTCCCATGAAATCAACCAGCCTTTCAACAATAACCCATAAAATTGTTTCTCATTCACTACCACCAAATATATATTCCCCATGACCAATGAACCCTAGCCCATTGTCACATGTCATCCATGGGACTTCATATGACACTATAAGCCACTACCATCCAATGCACATGATCCATGATCCATGAACCCAAACCCATTGTCACATGTCATCCATGGGTCTTCACTATAAACCATTACCACCCAATGCACATGAACCATGGCCCATGATACCAATTGTAGTGATCCTGATTATGATGACATGTGCGGAATTTAAAAGATTTAGTGAATCATTCAAGAAACATGAATACAAGGAGTAAATAATCAGGTTAAGCTCTCATTAGTTCAAGTGAGTATTACAAAGTGGGTAATGTAAAAATGCTCTCACTAATCTAATCTCTCCAAAGTTCATTACATAAATGAGTGTTACTCACTTCCTATTTATAGGAAAGACAACTCATTACATAATACAATAGGGTAAGCCTACACTCCACATCCAAGGAGAACTTTGCACCTAACACCAATACTAAAAATCTCCCTTTAAGTACTCATGAGTATTAGTCGCAATCTCTATGCTATGTTCATCACCATGAACAATCTACTAAATACTACATAATAATCTTAAATAACTACTTAATTCCAAAAGTACGAATTAATATGGAGGTTTGAGTGAATTAGTACTCTGAAAGTTGGTCAAAACATGCAAATAGGAACACAATGATAAACTAATGAAATGATTGATCTCCAGAAAATATTAAGATCTCTACTTAATAATCACCAAATCAAATAAAGATTTATATTTCTTAAGTTCAAAAATCAAAACAAACTAAATTAAGTGTGCTTAAGAAAATTCATTTACAAATCTAATGCCTTTTGACCTTGTGTGCCAAACACACTTAGTCAGTGACAATGGCTTAGTGAATGGATTGCCAAGATTCCTTTCCGATATGACTTTACTAACTATGATGTCTTCACATTTCACTAACTACCAAATGTGATGGTAGTTACTGAGTATATTTCTTGTGCACTCACGTGATTTTTGAGGTCGTTAGTCGAGGCGACTACACCTTTATAGTCATAGAAAGATTTCAACTAAATCATTAAGGTTTGAAAAACAACACTGAGAGCATTGATGAATACGTTTAGCAACTTAGCCTAATTTGTAGTCTCACTTACTGCAATATACTCTACCTTTTTTTAAGTCCACTATGGTGTATTACTTGGTAATATTCCAAGTCAATGCTTCACCATTCACTAAGAGCACAAATTCTGACTACAAGAATAATTGTCTCTACTAGTCTGAAACTAACATCAATGTAACCCTTACATTGACCTCATTCATACTTACGGTAACATATATTTTTCATCCTAGGATACTTAATAGTGTTCTTGGTATCGATTTAGTGATTAACTATGAAGTTAATATGATATCGACTAGTCATGCTTAAGGTATACGAGACATCAACCTAGTATATGATATGGCATGCATGATCGATACCACAATAGAAGCCTATGGAAATCGACTAATATACTTTAAATCATCACTAGAACTAATACATAGAGAATTGCACAATGTCATACCATGATTTTTCGGCACCAACTTTTTCGACCTCTATATATTGAATTTCTTTAAAATAGTATGTATACTGCCTCAATCCAAAGATTCACTTAGATCTATCTCCATAGATCTTTACATTCAATATGTATGTTTCTTCTCCCAAGTTTTTCATTCAGAAACAAATCCCAAGACAAGCTTTTACAGTTTGCATAGTTAGGATCTGTTTCATATAGGTTGTATATCATCAAAATGTTAGTACAAAGGTGACAACAACACTTCCACTAGCTTTGACATATATTCTTGGCTTATATTTGTTTCTTAAAATTCCAAACTCTTTGACTTTATCATCAAAGCAAAGATTCCAACTACGAGATTCTTGTTTTAGTCCATAAATGGACTTCATAAGCTTACACACCCTTCACAACCTATCTCGGTTCAAATTTGTGTGCATTCCTATCCATGTTTGTATTTTACTTGATGACCTTCTTACACACAACTTTTTAATGGAAGGTGTATGATCAACCAGAATCAATATTGATTATCATTCATGGACTGAGTCTCACCCTTTATTGACTCCTTCCATTTTGTAGACTTTTTGGGTCTGATATACCTTTCGATAGCTGGTAGACTCCAATCGTCATCTACTAGTGAATCATTTCCCTTAATATATATATATATATATATATATATATATATATATATATATATATATATATATATATATATATATATATATATATATATATATAACTACGTGCATGATGTCCCCTATCAGATATTTGGAGAACATATGGAGACATGCCAAATTCCTCAACAACCTTTTGTTGAGACTCAATAGGTCTTTTAACCTCTTATTGAGTGCTAATGCCAAATTTAAGTTCTTCGTTGGTTGGCTCTTTAATTTCTTCAAGATCAATATGATCCTATTGGCCTCTTTGGATATCAACTTTCTCTCTCGAAAGACTGACTTTTGAGTAACAAACACTTTGCACTTAGAGGGTTTGTAAAACAAACTCCCAAAAGACTTGGTGGGATATCTAACGATGTAAGACATCTCTGTTCTAGGTTCTAGGTGAGTGCTTCACACAAAGACTGAGCCTCACAATCATATACTTTCACGTGTGATAGTAACAGAAGAACCTCACTTCACATCTCAAAGAGCGTCTCGTAAACCTTATAAGTTGGTACAAGTTCAAGGACTACTGCAACAATCTTGATGGTACAGCCCATGAACTATTTGGAAGCATAGTTCGACTACTCAATTTACCATAGAAAAAATGATTGGTTTTTCTTTCCAACTACATTGTTTTCTTATAATGTTCTGGGTGGAGATAGTTAAACTATTTCCCAGTTCCTTATATAATCGTTAGACTTTTGACTAAGATGATCAATATCCAGATATGATCTAAGTATCTTATCCCTTTGCCTAGTTGATTCAACACTTCATTTTTATGAAAGGTGTAAACACCTTAAAAGTTTCAGACTTATCAAAGAAACATGCCTAACTACTATAGGTAACGGAGTTTGTCTAACTATGTATTATGATAAATTTGATCGATCCATTAGCATAAACTAAATCCAATAAATACTTACACCACCAAGTGATGCTTTTGTCATTCATCTTAATAAATAAGATTTGCATTTATCATATATGCCCAATAAGAAAATTTCATGAATACATATCATAAATACCTTGTGGATGTAATATAATCAATGTTGAACATTTCTACTATACTAGTTACATAGATTTCATGACATGGTTTTTAAAATTGAGAACACATTTTTTTAATAAATAAAACATTTTACATTTAAATAAGTTAGAACCATCTAATGAAACATCAAATAACCAATTTCAATCATAAAATCATAGGAAAAACACTAAAGATCATAAAATCATAGGAAAAACACTAAAGAGAACGATTTTACTCTTGGTCCTATGGATATTAATAAGGGCTCGGTATCCATGATGAAATTCTATTTTCTATGTTTCAGCCTTTTACTTCCTTTTAGTCACTACAGATTTTTGGAAATGTCAGTACCTCACCATGGGTTTAATACTCAATGGTTGGGAATAATATTCTAATGGTATTATGAATTCGTATATCTGACTGTGTGCCACACTGTTTGGCTTACAACTTTTTAGCTTATTTAAATATGTTTGGCATATATGCTTTCTCAGTCCTTCTCTTTCTTTGGAACCAAAATTGCCTTATCCGACATTTGTCTTAGTGTTAGCCTTCCTTTTTTCCATGACGTTAGGGTTGGAATTCAGTACACCAACTTTGACCTTCCTTTACCAATGGGCAATTGGTTTTCTCCTTCTCGACCCTTCATTTTCTAATAACAAATATAAAAGTAGTGAAGCTACAGTTTTTATGCATGGTCATGTTTGTTTCAGAATTACTTAACATGCCATGCAACTCCTTCATGGACCTTTCAAAGTAGTTTATATCAAAATTAGAGTGAATTGATTATATATACATGTCAGCTAGTTGAACATTGATGACGTGCCCTAGCGAGCACAGAAGAGTCACGCCCAACCACGGTAGGAAATCATGACGTGCCTCAGCGAGCACAAAAGGGTCGCGCCCGGCCGTAGTAGAGAACGCCCCAAGGCGCAGCATGCCTGACCGGCTAAACCCAACAAAATCTCGGACCCACCAGCGCCCCTAAGAGCAGGGCGCTCTCCAGAAAGGCTCGGTCCCGCTTGAGTCGCCTTTCACTCCGGGACAAACACAACGGTCACGCGACAAGGCAGATGCTTAGGGCATTACCACCGCAACCAATCGTTGGTCCTGACAGATTCAGGAGCATGATCCACCAATCAGCGTCCCCGATCCTGTTGGGTCTGATGCCTTTGTCTCATACGGACTAGCATGGGAGTTCAGTATAGTGATTCTCTACCAGTTTACGCTCCACTCAACCCTAGAGAGTACCCACTGACTTGACCGTCAGAGCGTTTTCCCAGGAGCTCCTCCCGGAGAACAGCTGACGACCTCTTTCTTACTGTGACCCCACAAGTTCACCAAAGTTACTCAGTCTGGAGGACGAAGAGCGAAAGACTAGGTCACATCATTTGGCGCCATCTGTCGTGTGACGAAAAAAAAACCAAAAGCACACCACTCATAAGAGAAAAATGGAATCCGGTGATACAGGAGGAACCATCGGAATGCCAACCAGCCCCATTCGGTCTATAACGTCGATAGAGCAACCCCCTACCCCGCCTCTTGCAATAATCATTGGAGAAACATCAAACGAGGGCGGTTCAGTGGTAGTTGTCGTACCACTGGCCGAACAAGAGCAACCAGCTAACGGAGGACAACCTCCCTTCGCTGTCGTGTCATCAATAAGCGTTCTGATGCAGACATCCCATCTTCCAGCAACGCCAAATGGTATCGTGTCGTCGGCGGTGGAAGACCTCAGCATCACACTAGCGCTTCTCTAAGAATCGTCAACACATCAGGCGACAGCTGCGCAGCCGGTGGTTTTCCAGTCACCACCACCGCTAAGCCAGACGACAACTGCGTAGTCGGTGGTTTTCCAGACACCACCACCACTAAGCCAGATGATAGCTGTACAGCCGGTGGTTTTCCAGACACCACTACCGCTAAACCATATGGCAGCTGCGCAACCGACAGTTTTCCAGACACCACCACCGTTAAACAAGACGACAGTTGCTCAACCGGTGGTTTTCCAAACAACACCACCACCAAACCAGACGATAGGGGCACATCCCATGATTTTCTCACCACCAATAGCACAGATGGCGGGGGAAGTGCCAGTGACTCTTCAAATGCCACCACTCGACCAGTCGGGGAGAAACCAAACAATGACCTTCCTGACAAACCCATTTCTAGCGAATCCCCCTTTTCCCTCTACGATCCCACATTACCAACATATCACACCTAACAATATCCATACACAAAGCCCGCCCATATTTCCCACCCAGATGTTAACCGTACCATTTCCACACCAAGCATTTTATGGGCCAAACCCTAGCCACTACTCACCATACAACAGCGCGACCACACACCCATATAACAAAACCCCACAACACAACTCACAGAGTGCTTTTTCTATCCCAAACCAAGACTTCCTATCGCACAGTGTGACGTCTCTATTCGCCAAGGAGCTTCTAGACTACGAAATCCCAAACACAACAAAACTGCCACACCTAAAAACCTACAACTGAACCACAGACCCTGATAGCCACATCGATACGTACGAGTGGACGATGACATCGCTTAAGCTGGATTAGCGATTCTGGTGTACGTATTTCCCGACCACCTAGGACGGCAACGTAGGAACATGGTTCAAAACATTAAGACCAGGAAGTATATACAACTTGGGGCAGCTAAAGTATCTCTTCTTAACAAAATTTATGCATTTGAGGAAGTACAAAGGGGATTCACACTCAATCATTGGCTGCAAGCAAAAAGAAGGAGAAATAATCAGAGAATACCTCACTAGGTTCACCAACACCACGCTGGACGTCCCAGGCCACGATGAAGGCTTAATAGCGGGCGCCTTCACATGGGGTCTCCTGTCAGGCCCATTGTCTCAAAAGCTCATGAAGAAGAAGCCGCAAACACGGGCAGAGCTAAAAGAGAAGGTGGAACGCTATCTAAGACAAGAGGAAAGGGTAGCAACGAAACAAGCATACCTAAATGCCATGACCACCCCGACCGCCAAGCGTCACAACTCACCATCCTACCCAGAAACCCAAAGTGGAAGCAAACACTTTGGACGAGGGAGGCGTCTGCAGGGGTGCTTTAGGCCGTTCCCGAGGGACGAGAGACGCGGCAGGCGGCCAAATGTCTATGTGGTCTCTGAAAAACAGCCAACCAAAGGAGTGAAAGGGCAATTATGTGAATACCACAAAAGCAAAACCCATTACACAGTCGATTGTTCGGTGCTGAAACATGAAATGGAAGAAAAACAACTCAAAGGAAACCTTGTCGAAGTGGCACGCAGCCTCCGAGCTAAATTTGACGATGAAAACGCCAAAGACGTAACAAGAGAACACAACCAACCCCATGAAATCCTAATGATACAGTCCAAGCGGGAAAGGCAATAGGAACATGATGACATAGACGAACTCACCAGGTCAATGCATGGGCTCACGTTTTCAGTAAAGGACCCTCGTCCAAAGGGTTGGAGGGGCGACGACCCACTTGTAATTCAAGGGTCTATCAAGAACATAACAATTCACAGGGTATACGTCGACACAGGAAGCTCGACGGACATTATTTACGAACACTGCTTCCGCCTCCTCCCCGACAGATGGAAGGAGAATCTCAAACCTACCATGGGAAGGATAACAGGATTCACAAGACACAGCCTATGTGTCACACCCCCAAACCAGAACGGCGGAAACGTTCGGGGGCGGAGGACGTCATGCTCAGTATCATAACCATAAGGAAGAAAGTAAACACAACCATCATAAATATAATTTAAAAGGTTACATCGTTTCAAAAGTATATGTTTCCAAATAAATTACATATGATGTCAAAATATAGCAAAAGAATCTACGCCTTAGCGTCTTGACTACAGAAATCTTGTGATTACCTATTTTATTGATTACTTGAGAATACAAGTTGTTTTGAAAGAGTATCAGCATAAAGCTGGTGAGTTCATAAGCAATTTATGAATGAAAAATGAATGATGTTCCTTTTTGTTTGTTACAAGTTTGTTTCCAGAAAATCCAATGTTTTCTAAAGGTTTGTTATAGCCTTAACTAAACCAAGACTTAGTGTATGTAAGTAAATCGTCATACTTGTGTGTGTGTGTGTGGTTTTATATTTAAATAAAACTCCTTAAATCCTCGTGAACTGTGCGTTTTGTTAATTTCCCATGTGAGATGTTTTAACCACGCTAAAACTCAAAGACCTCGTACTCGACGTTCTTCAGGCATCGAAATGTTATGACACTTGTCACCCCAGACCTGTCGGTCTAGCTGTTGCAAGTAGCTTAGGTGCGGGTTTGTCAGACCCAATGTAGATCTATACACAACTATCACGCTCTCCCTCCAGGAGATTCTGATTATAACTACAGGACTTTACTGTGGTACTTAAGAGTACCCCGAAGGAGAATGTCTCACAAATTTATTTATTAACAAGTTCACATAATTTGTAATGAAATACCCGTTTTGTAAATCGATTGTGTTACTGTTTTCTTTGTTAGACGAAGTGCTCAAACTATACCTATTATAGTTTATCAAAAGTGTTGTGTGTTTGAATGAATCCTTGTTATGCATGTCTTTGTATTTCAAATAAATGACATTGAAAATACTAAGTGTAAATCGTACACACCTTGCTCAGCATGTTACAAGGTGTGAATAACTCTTAACAGTTTTACCCAAAACTGTCACTGTTTTAGAATATTTATAGAAAAATCAGCGTAAGTCGAAAACTGAATCCGTAAACTCGGAGAGTTTCTAAAAAGAGTCTACTATATTCATAATTTTTCGTATAATTTTGGGTGGTCTCAAACCAGTGTGAAAATGTTCATCTTCACAACCTGGTCCAACTTTGATGCTGCAATGATAGGCAGTTTTGTAAAAATCACCATAAATTGTAGAAATATCGTATGAAGATGTGCAAGTAGTAATTTTAAAGGTATAGACCTGAACTATTTGCATATTAAACAGTTTTGAAAAATATTAAGTTTAAGTTGGCTAAAACAGTTCTAGAACTGGTCACAACGTTTCTGTTGTAAGCTGTCAAGTTAAGTTTCAAATATGTTTTGGTGTTTTAACTTGTAGTCCCCCCCCCCCCTAAAAACTAAAGAAAACGGGAAAATGTAGGGGTATGAACTCACCTTGAGTGATTTCTTGAAGAGTGGGAGGTTGAAGACAAGGAGTATCAAGTCAAGAACACTTGATGAACACGTGAAAGCTTGGATGATCCTAAGAACGATTCTTTGATGTTAAAATGTGTGTAGATGATTCAAGGATGTTATGAAAACATGGAATAATACTTGAGTTTAGATGGAATACTTACCAAAAAGTGAAGTAGTAGCTCAAGAACACTAGCACAAAGTGGTGGGAAGTAGAGAGAAAAGAAGCTTTCTTGAGGTGTTAAGAAATGTGTAAGTTTGGAATGATCAAGGTAAACCAAGAAATCCTCCAGGGATTTTTTTATATAGTGAAGGTTGCTGGAGAAATTTGCAAGTTGAAATGATGTTACCTTGGTTTGTGTGATGTGGATAAGATTGGGCTAATGAGAGGATGACACATGGAGGCAAGTGGGCACACTCGACCCACTTGTGGGGTAGAATACTCATCTTAATATAAAATAATGATTTTTAATTAATAAATCCTTCAGAAATAAATAAAATATGAGTTTTGGGGGTTTAAAATGGTAAAAATATAAATTTGGTGAAAAAATCCCATCAAAAACGTCAAAAACAGGCTTAGGAAGCGAAAGTAGTCGAAAACCGGGCAATAAGGACCGAACCTGCGAGGTTTGGCTCTTAGGAGGTGAGAACCGAGAGTGGGAGAAGGAAGGGACCGAAGATGCGAGAGGAGGAACCGAAGGTGGAGGCTCGGTCCGAAAGTGCTATGGAACCGAAATGGACCGAGGGTTCGGCCTATTTCGGTTGTAGGGAGGTTTCGGTCCTGCATGGTTTCGCTTCTGACAACTTCGCTTCTGAGAGCTTCGGTTCTGAGGGGCTTCGGCTCTAATAGAAGGGTTCGGCTCCTAAGAGGGTTTCGGTTCCTAAGAGAGGTTTCGGCCCTAATTCGCTGTTTTTCGATATAACTCCCAGATTCAAGCGGTTTTTGGCCAAGTTTAAGGGTCGGGATGACCCGGATGACTATAAAAAGTTTGAGAGAGATTTGGGAGAGATTTCACATACTTGGAGAGATTTGGGAGAGATTTCACATACTTGGAGAGATTTGGGAGAGATTTCACATACTTGGAGAGATTTGGGAGATATTTCACATACTTTGAGAGATTTCACATACTTGGAGAGATTTGGGAGAGATTTCACATACTTGGAGAGATTTGGGAGAGATTTCACATGCTTGGAGAGATTTGGGAAATATTTAATCTTAGCCATTATTATCGTATAATCTCGTAACGTAAGGTTCGTGAACCCCGTTATGCTTCGTTTATGATTGTTTTAAGTCCCCAAAAGGGTCCATAGTCGTGTTTTGATGCATTTAACTCCCTTTTTAGGGTTTTTACATTGCTAAACACATAGATTCTTCGAGACACTTGAACTCTTGACACACAAATGCACATTTTTATACATAGAATAACTTTTAACATACAAGTACTAATTAAGTTTGACCGGTTTGACTCGTTCACTTTGACTTTGACTTGTTGACTTTGACTTAGACTGGAATTTGACGGTTGTCACATTATCCCCCCGTTAGAAGGAATTTCGTCCCGAAATTTGCATTTTGAGTGGGACCTTAAGGGTTGGGGAATAGATGTGGATACTTTTGTTTCATTTGGTCCTCACGTTCCTAAGTAAATTCGGGTCCTCGCTTGGCGTTCCACCGGACCTTTACGACGGGAATGCGGTTTTGTTTCGTCAATTTGACCTCTCGATCCATGATTTCAACAGGTTCCTCGACGAAGTGGAGGTTCTCGCTGATCTCAATTTCTTCCAAAGGAATGACGAGGGTCTCATCAGACAAACATTTCTTCAGGTTTGACACATGAAAGGTAGGATGAACGTGATTGAGTTCCTGGGGTAATCGTAGCTTGTATGCCACCGGGCCAATCCTGGCGAGGATTTCGAATGGCCCGATATACCTTGGATTTAGTTTCCCACGTTTTCTGAAACGTATTAATCCCTTCCAAGGTGATAATTTTAGTAGTACTCGATCCCCAACTTGGAACTCCAAAGGTTTTCGTCTCTTATCCGCGTAGCTCTTTTGTCGGCCTTGCGAAGCCTTCATTCGTTCTCAAATTTGGACGATCTTTTCGGTTGTTTCCCTTATGATTTCTGGGCCTGTGAGTGTGCTGTTAGGAACTTGCCCTCTTGCTAGTTGCGTATCGCCCACCTCAGCCCAGCACAGGGGTGATCTGCACTTACGGCCATAGAGGGCTTCGAACGGAGCAACTTTGATGCTAGTGTGATAACTATTATTGTATGAGAATTCGATAAGAGGTAAATGAATATCCCAAGCTTTACCAAAGTCTATCACACAAGCTCTTAGCATGTCCTCTAACGTTTGAATGGTTCTTTCACTCTGCCCGTCAGTCTGTGGGTGGTAGGTTGTACTCATGTCCAGCCTAGTTCCCATAGCTTTCTACAGTGACTGCCAGAATCGGGACGTGAACCGACTATCTCTATCGGAGATAATGGATATCGGTACTCCGTGAAGTCGCACTACTTCTTTAATGTAGAGCCTTGTCAGTTTCTCCATTTTGTCTGTTTCCTTTATTGGTAGGAAGTGTGCGGATTTGGTTAGTCTGTCGACGATTACCCAAATGGTGTCAAGTCCACCCGTTCTTTTAGGTAACTTGGTAATGAAATCCATCGTAATCCGCTCGTCTGTAACCACGTTGGCTTTTCCGGGGTGATAACGAATCTCGCATTCGTAATCATTTAGCAATTCCACCCATCGTCTTTGCCTCATGTTGAGTTCTTTTTGATGGAGGATATGCTGAAGACTTTTGTGATCGGTGAAGATAGTGCACTTGGTGCCGTAAAGGTAATGTCTCCAGATTTTTAGGGCGAAAACTACTGCTCCTAGTTCGAGATCGTATGCCGTGTAGTTTACCTCGTGTGTCTTCAGTTGTCTTGAGGCGTAGGCAATGACCTTTCCTCGTTGCATTAACACACATCCTAGACCTTGGTTTGACGCATCACAATAAACCACAAAGTCTTCGGTTCCATCTGGTAAGGACAAGATCGGAGCACTGCACAGAGTTCGTTTCAGCGTTTGGAACGCAGCCTCTTGCTTATCCCCCATAAGAAATTCACTCCTTTTTGAGTCAAGGTGGTGAGTAGTTTTGTGATTTTGGAGAAGTTTTGAATGAATCTTCGATAGTAACCGACGAGTCCTAAAAATTGTCGGATCTCCGTGGGTATTCTTGGTGTTGCCTAACTTTCGATTGCCTTGATCTTTGAAGGGTCCACATGGATTCCTTCCTTACTGACTAAATGTCCGAGGAAATTCACTTCTCGAATCTAGAATTCGCACTTTGAGAATTTTGCATACAATTTCTCCGCCCTCAGCGTCTCCAGGACCTGACGTAAATGCTGGCTGTGTTCTTCCTTACTTCGGGAGTAGACTAGTATATCATCGATGAAAACAATCATGAACTTGTCTAAGTAAGGTCGACACACCCGATTCATCAGGTCCATAAACGTTGCGGTGCATTTGTTAAGCCGAAAGGCATCACTACAAACTCGTAGTGACCATAGCACGTTCTGAAAGCTGTCTTGGGAATATCCTCCTCTTGAACTCGTAGTTGATGGTACCTAGATCTAAGGTCAATATTCGAGAAGAAACTTGCTCCTTGCAGTTGGTCGAAGAGGTCATCGATTCGAGGCAAAGGGTATCAGTTTTTAATGGTAAGTTTGTTTAATTCACGGTAGTCAATGCACATACGAAACGATCAATCCTTTTTCTTGACGAACAAGACCGGTGCTCCCCAAGGCGAGAAGCTTGGCCTAATGAAACCTTTGCTCAGCAGTTCGTTTAATTGACTGGATAATTCCTGCATTTCGGCTGGGGCTAGACGGTATGGCGATTTGGCTACGGGGGTAGCTCTAGGGATTAAGTCAATTCGGAATTCGGCTTGTCGAGGAGGGGGCACTCCTCGAAGGTCTTTCGGGAATACCTCGGGGAAATTACAGACCTCCAGAATGTCCTTGATGTCTTTCACTCCTTGTTCCTTGTCTACGACGTGGCCTAGGAAGGCGTGGTACTCCTTGCGGAGATACTTTTGAGCCTTGACACAAGAGATGATCTGAAAGTTTGAGCTAGGTTTGTCGCCATAGACAACGAGAGTTTCGCCACTCGGCAGATTAAGGCGAACGGCCTTTTCGTGACATAGGATTTCAGCATGGTGAGGGCATAACCAATCCATGCCAATGATAACATCAAAACTTTTTATGGTGACCGACATAAGGTTGATTTGGAAAGAGTGATTGTTTAAGGTGAGGTTACACCCGGTGTAAATGTCGTTAGTGCTCTCTGTTTTTCCTTTAGCCATTTCTACGGTGAATGTGTCTTTTAGTGTTTGTGGTTTTTATTTAACCAAGCGTTTAAATTGATGGCTCACGAAGCTTTTCTCCGCGCCACTATCGAAAAGAATGTATGCGTATGTATTGTTGAGGAGAAACGTACCGGTGACCACAGTTGGATCTGCAACTGCTTCCTCATGACCTATCGCTAGCACTCTGCCCACTTCACCAGGGTTGGGGTTTCTTGCCTTCGGGCAGTTACGCTTGAAGTGTCCTGCTTCTCCACATCCATAACAGGTTCGGCTGACTCCGGCGTTCGCAGCTTGTGCGTTCTGTTGGACCGGAGTCCTACAAAATCGGGTGGTGTGCCCCTTTTTGTTACAGTTAGTGCAATGCATTTCACGGCATGCACCGTGGTGGTGATAGTTGCACTTGTTGCACTTGGGTAGGTTCCCGGCATATTGCCTTATCGGGGTTGGGTTGGTAGTGGTTGTGGCAGCGTGCACAGCAACCACTTGTTGTTTCTTGGTAGGGTCTTGAGCAGGTTGGCCATTCTTCTTATCCCAGAACTTCCTTTTGTTGTTTCCCCCTTTTGCTTGCGCGGAGATGGTCGTTACAGTGCCATGGCTGGCTTTATGGTCGCTGAGTTGTTGTGCTAGTTCCTTGGCACTGTCAAAGGTAATTAGCTTTGAGGCCAATACGTTTCCTTGAACTTGGGAAGATAGTCGCCATATGTACCTTTCCACCTTCTTGCTTTCAGTAGGAACCATCCCGGGACACAGCATGGGTAGATCGCTGAACCTTGAGGTGTACGACAGGATGTCAGAGCCTGTCATTTTGAGACCCCAAAATTCTTCTTCCAGCTTTTGTATCTAGCCCCTGGGGCAGTACTCTTTCATTAACATGGTTTTCAGGTCTTCCCATGTTATCGAATTAGCCACCGGGAGTGTTAGTGCCTTGACGTGGCCCTTCCACCAGGTGAGGGCTCTTTCGGAGAATGTGCATGAAGCAAATTTGACCTTGCTTGCTTCAGGGCATGCGCATATTTCAAAAATGGTATCGGTTTTCTCGAACCATTGTAGCAACGCTATGACACCTCCACTTCCGTTGAAGGTTTTGGGCTTGCCGTTAGTAAAGTCTTTGTAGGTACACTCTCTCGAGCGTCCCTGGCCGTCCCCGTTATTAGAATTAGAGGCACCACTACCCGCACCTCCTGAATTACTGGGGTTGATTTGGGCTATCGCAGCTACCACTGTGGCCGTCACGGCATCCTGGAACATTATTGGGTCGAACTGAGGGGGTGGTGGTGGTGGCGGTGGTGTAGCTCCTGCGGCGCCGCCACGTCTAGGATTTCTACGAGGTGGCATTTTCTACCGTATCAAGAATGAAAAAACATTAAGTCTTTGATACCGCTCACAATTCGAGAGTTAAAACTAAACATTATTAGTTCTTTATATGCATCATGATTCCGACCTGTAAAGATTTTATATGAATCGATTCATACTAGAGGTCTATAGATAATGAAATATAGACTTTATGAATGCTGATAGTTTTGATTCACATGAAATGTCTGTAATAGAATCCATACCGGGCCCATCCATCGATCGTTTGTGCCCACAACCAAACAAGGAACAGGATCCAAGGCGGAACCACCATTTCTAGGTCGACATGGTCTTAATTATATATAACTTTGATTTATACACCAAACAATCATAAATCGGACACTAGTAAATTTAATCTGAAAACAATCCCTGTCATGAACTTGATGTAATAAAGCAAATAGCGTGTCAATTTCATTGATATAACTTAGTATATAATATTGGGGAAAATTTGACCCTACAAGGGGTCTATGCTACATTAATGTATGGTAAAATTTTGACCGCCTAACAGATCCCGGAAGTGTAAACACTTAAATCGCGAGATCGGACATGAAATACTAGAAAACGATAGTAATATTTATCCGCAAAACTAGATTAAACTGAAGCGAGCAGTGCAAAAACTACTTGCGGCGGTTGAAGCTCTGAGGATCACGAAGTGAAGACACGAAGTTCCTCAGTTCGGCTCTGGATTCAGCCGCTTGGCGCTCTGCTTCTGCCAGACGTCCTTCTAAAGTGGCTCGGTGTCACACCCCGCTAAAGCGGAAACACGAGGCGTGGCAGTATAAAGGGTTTCATAGCAAAAGTTAAAAGACAACACCAACCATAGTATTAAAAATCATTACAAATTTACGATGGGTTTGAACAACTTTTAAAAGAAATTACAATGTAAATTGAAATACAACACATGCGAATGCTCCTAAAAGTGAAGTGTCCCTAAGTGCCACTTACTCGATGATTCCTGAAAAAGCATGTAAAACGAGCGTCAACTATAAAAATAGTTGGTGAGTACTCACAGATAAACAAAATAATATTGGTTTCATGAATTGAAATCAAAGTTTTGATAAAAGTTTCCAATAATAAAAGTATATTGTTAAAATGAGTAAATAAGTTTGTAAAAAAAAACAAAGTTCTTTCTCATCATGAGAGATAAAGTATGTTGCCCAAATAAGATGCAACATTCATATCCTCATGGAAGATAAAGTTCGTTACTCAAACGAGTAAACAAGTTTCATTGCTAAAATGAGCAATCAATTTCGTTGCTACAAGGAGCAAACAATTTCATTGCTAAAACATGTATATAAGTTTTCAGTAATAAAAGTTCGTTGTTGTAATGAGAAACAAAGTTGATTGCTATAATTGATAAACGAGTTTATTGCCATAATAAATAACAAGTTTGTATGTGTATGAGCAAAAAATGAGTTCTCAACCAAGCCTATGACTGAAGCCCTATCAAGATCTATGCTTATTGTTCCATAGATTATATGGTATCATGCACTCCAGCAATCGGGCGAGTGAGGAGTTGTCAATTCCTAATAGCGCTATCCACAATGACCATTGGCTCAAAGAGTTAATGGTTAGAGAAAAGTGTAAGGGAAGGGCCTTAAGACGATAAGTTCTCATGTTCCGTGTTGCATAGACATACATAGAGAGATATAGCAATAAAATAGCAATCATGTTTGATACAAATCAATTTACATACAACGAACAAATAATAGTTTTTCGGGACATGCTTTTCCACCCCAAAACATAAAAACTGAAAATAGGGGAGTGCTTGAATACTCACAATGCATTGAGATGATGCAAATGGTGCCTTGAACTACGCTCCACTCGTACCACTATCGTTTTCCTATAATGATGTTACACACTAATGAGTCTCTAATCGAAATCTAACACTAGTATACATACTACTACAATAGAATTATGCCAATATGTGTCAAAATTTAATATTGATAAGTTACAAACATTTTTCTGTGAAAATTAAATTTCAAAGAATCAATTGTTATATAACAATTTAAGTGGAAAATTCCCATTATTGAAATGTTAATATTTAACATTTTAAGAGGTATTCCAATGATTAAATATTCAAAAACTAAATCAATTTAGTTCTAAACTTTTTTCCAAACTTTGCATTTCAGTTTTAATTGAAGTCAAAGACCTTAAGATAAATTTTCTTGACTTTTTGATTTGTCTAATTATTTTTCACCATTTAATTCCTTGAATAATCAAAAAATCATGGAAAAATAGTAAAAAGTTAATTAAAATTACCGAACTCCAGATTTTGGTTCTAACTAAATTAAAAGACTTCCACATAAATTTTCATGGTTTATAGATATGTATAACCAACTTTCTTATATTTAATTCTCTAAATAGATAAAAGTTCATGAAAAATAGCAATCAGTTAAGAAAATTCCCCAAACTTCTTATATTACTGCCATTACACATACTTAAGCTGGGAAAAATATAAAAATGGATTTATAAACTGTTTAACCCAATTTTATGATTTTTGTGCATTTATTCTAATAAAAATGGAGATAAATAGAAAACAGTTTCCAAAATTGTCCAAAATTTTTGTACCAATGTTATTACATATATAGAAGCTGTGAAAAATATAAAAGATATTTTTCAATTAGTGTTGCTATTTTTCCTTGTTTAATCCTCTTAAATAATCATTAATTGAATAATAATTATTAAACAGTTAAAGTAAATTACCAAAAATTTTGTACACTTCAATTACAGAGTAAATAATCTGGGAAAAATACCAAATGTGGTTTTTATATACTGAAATCCGATTTTGTGGATTTAAGTATATATAATCTTAGAAAATAGGAGAAAAATAGTATACTGAATAGAAAAATCTTCAAAAGTTTTATTTAGAGTTTTAATATATGTTATGGTCTTCTGGTAAATTTGCATGAATTTTGGATAAGCAGAACTATTTTTCCTGTTTTTAGTCCATTATATACACAAAAATCAGGGAAAAATAGGAATGCATTATGAAAAATTCTGAAAATATTTTTCTAAGTCTTAATGATAGGTTAAGAGCTGCGAAAATTATTAGATAGCCTTTTCAATTTGTCTAAAGTGGTTTTATGATTTATTAGGGCTAAAAAAAAGAAAATTCAAAACCACGCTAAGCAGTAACAAAAATCGATGAAACTTAGTGAGAAGTCTTTATTTAGCATAGGGCTCATCCACGAATTTACCTAGGATTTATAGACCTCAGAAAGTATTTTATATGATTTATTTCCCTAATTTATTGCATTAATTATAGTAATTCGAGAAAAATGAATTATTTTCTGAAAATTTGTAGAACATCGCATTTTGTTAGTGGGAATCTGGGAAAAATCGGAATTGGTCAGAGAAGGAGTTTTAGATATTTATTTGGAAATAAATCCTTCATGAACATATTTGAAAGCTTTTAACAACAAACATTGATCATCAAGCATCTAAGCTTGAAGATTATCACATGCATGTTATTTTGAAGACCATTCATGAGTTTTAAATGTTCAAAAATCGTTTTTGGAAGAAAACATAGAGTGCATGTGGTGATTTTCCACCAAAACTTGTAGAAAAGTGCATTTTCATGTTCTTGACTTAGGTTTAGGTCCTTAGATTTCACCATTTACAACATGCATGTTGTTTCTGGGTGAAATCCTACCACCGTCATCATCAAAACTGAAGTGCATGAACATGCACACATATTTTCTAAGAGAAAGGTGTAGAAGAAGAAGGAAATGCAAGAAAAACCTTGAAAACATGGAGGAAAATGAAAGGAAATCGTGTTCTACCTTAATGAACACCACTAGATGATGAAGATTTTGTGTTTGAGGTGTGTTCTCGGACTTGTTTTCTGGAAATTTTCGTGGTTCCTAGAGAGAGGAAGAGAGAATAGAGAGAAAATAAAGTGAGGGAGTGTGAGAGAGAAAGTGAAATATGGAGAAATGGAGTGTGGAGGGGAATTGATTGAGTGTTTTGGGAAGAGGAGAGAGAGGAGAGAGAGAGGAATCCGACTTTTGAATGGAGAGAGGGTCTC
This sequence comes from Lactuca virosa, assembly GCF_052849685.1. NCBI lineage: Eukaryota > Viridiplantae > Streptophyta > Magnoliopsida > Asterales > Asteraceae > Lactuca > Lactuca virosa. The sequence continues at coordinate 224,571,063 of NC_136430.1, read as the reverse complement.
CCTCTTTTAAATTTTATAAAATATAAATTTATTTTATAAAAATATCAAGTTTTTATAAAATATGTGCCTTATCCTAATTTTCCTTCACAAAACCTTGATTTTCGACTTAGAAAATAAGGTTAAATACTAATGACTTAAATTTTATTTCTCCTTGGTTATATTTTACTACATTGAGTTATTTTAAATTGATATTATATAGTCCATACCAAATTTTATGGATTTTTAGGTGTTAAAGTTTATAAATTTGAGTTTTTAGGGTTTTTAGGGTCTTGAGATTTAATAAATATTTGGATATCAAAATAAATTAAATTATCTGAGATTTCAAATTATAATAGAGTTTCAAACTCTTTTCTAGTTAAAAATAATGTTTGTAATTTATTTTTATCGATTTATTGGCATTCTATGTAGTGGTTCCGAGATCCAAACCGAAATTGAGGAATCAAGTATACTAGTCATAGTTTTCAACTTTAACTTAAGTTCCTACGAGACTCGGACCTAATTTCTACTACTAGGTCAAGTGCATGATGTGTTTATATGATTAATGAAAAGGTGTTTGAGTCAAAGAGTGACCCGAATATGGATATTCACTATAGTTAAGTAGATGTGGAATTCACATATCAATGTGAGATCTAAGTACACTATCCATTGATTCTAATTGTTTCCAGTTTCTAGTAGGTTATAACTTAACTTCTAGTTACTAAGTCTAGTTTGTGTAGTGCCTATATGTGCAACTAAGTTTAGTCAAATCTAGAACCGACTCGAATTTTGACGGTTGTCACAGTCTCCCCCGGTTGAAAGAATTTCGTCCCGAAATTCAATTCGTGACGTATTCTATTAGAACTCAGCCGAATACAATTGTATAGTTGGAGAGGTGGTGACTTGAAGAGCTCTTTGATTATTTTGGGTTAATTTCTCAAGGGAAAAACCCAATTCTTTAGCTATAATCAAATTAGTGTCTCCTTAATTCGAGTTCTATCGTCTAGATTGTGGGAAATCTGGTTCATGGAAATCATGATCCAACCTTGGCGACCTAGTTGAAAATATTATCTAGTTAGATATTATCTAACTTAAAAGAACGTTATAAGTTTTGCTGAAGCACCCACTGCATTGAGCGTTAAATCCGCATTGATCCTCAAGTCGCATTCTAAATTAACACTAAGTGTAAATTCGCCGCTTAATAAAGAAGAGATTTGGAACAATTTGTTCACTTCCGGGTTGGCTATTACATCTGGAAAAGATATATTATGAAATAAGAAGGGGTAGCACGAATGAAAGGGAAGCGATCGAGGGTAAGTTCCTAAAAATACGTACTAAGGGTAGGCAACGAACTTTTGGTACATCTCCAACGTAAAGGCTATTTAAGTGTCGTCTACAAAATAAGTTACGAAATGATTGAGGATCTCGGAGGCTATAATTACTACTACGGTTACTCTTACAATAGTAGAACTATATTCGAAGAATATATATATTTAGAGAGTCAATGTTGCAAATGGAGGCGATTAAATCACATTGTGTAGATAGCATTTTAAGTGTTTAGAAGTGATAAAAATCTCACTGTTATCAAAATGTGTGTTTAGAAATGATAATTAATCTCACTATTATCAAAATATGTAATAATTCCAAGATAACGAAAATACATGTGTGGCGATCAAACGAAGTAGTAAAATAATAAAAAGATAAATTAAAGTTAAATGTTTAAGTCGTCATTAAGGGGAATTTTTTTTAATAGAAATATTGATATTACGCTTTTTGTAAAACTGACTAATTGTCTAAGTCAAGACAAAAATACAAGTTTAAGAGAAGTCGGAATATTTATGAAAACAAGTTTGAGAGTTTAAGAACTCACTGAAAATTGTAAAGTAGAATGCTATTTTTAAGAAATGAATAAAAATATCGATAATTGAAAATAGTGCATTCTTAGTTTAGTGTTTCTACAAAAACAATCATTTAGAAAATAGATAATCGTAAAATTCAAAACTTTTGATATATTTAAAGAAAAGAAGAAACATAAGGAAACATATCCTTCACATATATTTTCCGGATATAGAAAAATTATAAGCATAAGGGTATTAATATTGTGTATTAATTATAAGGAAAAATACAATGAAACCTGTTTTTAAATTAAGTTTCCGAATTTAGAACGAAAGAGCAAATGTAAATAAGGATTACTTGTTTATTGTAGATTTCAAAATAAAAACAAGATGTATATGGTAAAAGGCGTAATTGAATATATCAAAGTTGACTAAATCAAAATTATGCCTCACAACTATACACGTATTAATCGCTCAAAACGAAAGGGTAGACTTCTAGTCTTTATGTATACGAACATGATACCAGGAGAAGCAAAATAGACAGTAACAAAGTTAGACAATGCATTATGTTAATATTATGGCGTGTGAGATCTAAAATCAGAAGGAGAGCGAGAAATCAAGTTCGGAGGAAAGAAAAAGGAAGGTAGCGGCGACAATGGTTGTTATTGTTAAAATTTGAAGAACAATACATATAGGTAGATTTAAAACCAGGTTGAGATATATTTCAAACTTCAATATTTGATGTATGTTGATGGTTACATAGACATGTGGGAGTTTTAAAGTGTTTGCTAAGGATTGCTAAAAATTCATAAGTTATCTATTAAGTTAAATTCCATTTGTGGGAAAAAAAAGAAGCCCTACAAATGACAATTGAAAATCTGACAATTTTGACTTTTTAGACTGAAGTCCAACAATGATTAAAATGGATAAGGTAAAGACTCAATATATTTAGAAGAATAATTATTCATTGTTGAGAGTGTATCACTGGAAATTTAAAAGTGAACACTAAGTTTTCAAATGCGATAAATTTTAAAAACTTTATAGATTATAAAACCATATTGAAGCAAAGTACACAAATAAGGTATGTTTTGAAATACAAGCATTAGAGATTTCTTATAAACATGTTTGAAGTAGAAATTTGCATAAATATCGTGTTGGGTTTCGAGAAAACACATTAACGTAAATTACAATGTCTAAATGAGAAAACTGTTCAAAGTGTCGAAACAAAAGTGTTTTGAAGATTCGATGAAACTTTTTCACATATTAAGAACTTCAATATCATATGTTTAATTTTTATAGCATAGAGTTTAAACACTTTTATAAAAGAAAATGTTTCTAAGTTTTTCGAAAACGTGTCAAAATGGTAAGCAAGGATTAAAATGGTTTACATGCCCTTAAAAGCACATCTATCCATTGAAATGGATTTGAAATGAAATTAAAATTGCAAGGTTAAAACAAATATTGGTTAAATTGAGTTTTGAAGAAAAGTGTTAAGTTAAAGCAAGTTGTCAAAAGATTTTTAGCGAGAATATGGCTTACATTGTTAGGAAATGTCTACTAAGTTGAATGAAGTGGTTATAAAATATTTTATCGATGATAAATAAAACCGATGAAGTGAAATAATTTTTCGATGGAAGATTAAGAAGTAAGGAGAAAGTATGTTAGTGTAGTTGATCGTACCTAAAAACTAAGGCGAGTACAAAACGAGTATAAGGCGAGTGCCGATGTCTTTTCCCCATAATAAAGGACAAGAAAAATTGTTTGAAAAACATTTTATGGCGTCAATGCAGTTGACGACCTTTTATAGAGGTCAAAGGGATATCCTATGTTAATTTTTAACCTCAAGGTGGAAACAACCTAGAGCTAAATCGTTGCGTAGAAATAAGATCTCACATATAGGTTAAACCTCCGTGTCTCCTTGTGAGTCAAATCCGGAATGCTCGCCAATGGTATCCAAGTGATTACTTAGTGGCGAATCATCTACCTCCTTACGCGATGCTCCAATTATCATTCGTGTCGGTATCGAAACGCTTTTTCCTAGTTGTAACTCTAGTACGAAGACGATGAAGAGGTATTGAGGAATAATTTGTATAGGTTTCGACTTATGATTATTACTAGTGTATATCTTGCTACTAACCTTACATCTAAAGTCAATAGCTACCAAGGAATACTCATTTTCAGTACTAAGTGCATTGCTCCTAGAGTAGCTAGTGATATAACCTAAGTGGTTAACCTAGCACTTGATAAGGGATAAGAATATTTCTAAATAAAGGCATTGTCATAAAAGTGTACTTAGTTTCTAAGTGTATCTAGATGAATGCCTATAATATGCAATGCCCGTACGCACACCGAAAAATTTTGTTTTTCAAAAGTTTAAGTTGAAAATTGTTTTGAACATAATTCTACTATAACCGTTTCCAGCCTCACATTAACTTTCCTTAATTAAGCATAGTTGGCCAGGCTATACTTAATTAAAGTCCAATAATGTGTACTCGAATTAGTTATACTAGTAGTATGTTCAGTATTTTAAAAACGTTTTGAAAATTTTTGGCTATAGTTGTGGTTCTCCAAAGGAAAACCGGTATTCTCTATAACCTTCGGCTCTGATACCATTTCTGTCATACCCCGCTAAAGCGGAAACACGAGGCGTGGCAGTATAAAGGGTTTCATAGCAAAAGTTAAAAGACAACACCAACCATAGTCTTAAAAATCATTACAAATTTACGATGGGTTTGAACAACTTTTAAAAGAAATTACAATGTAAATTGAAATACAACACATGCGAATGCTCCAAAAAGTGAAGTGTCCCTAAGTGCCACTTACTCGATGATTCCTAAAAAAAACATGTAAAACGAGCATCAACTATAAAAATAGTTGGTGAGTACTCACAGATAAACAAAATAATATTGGTTTCATGAATTGAAATCAAAGTTTTGATAAAAGTTTCCAATAATAAAAGTATATTGTTAAAATGAGTAAATAAGATTGTAAAAAAAAACAAAGTTCTTTGTCATCATGAGAGATAAAGTATGTTGCCCAAATAAGATGCAACATTCATATCCTCATGGAAGATAAAGTTCGTTACTCAAACGAGTAAACAAGTTTCATTGCTAAAATGAGCAATCAATTTCGTTGCTACAAGGAGCAAACAATTTCATTGCTAAAACATGTATATAAGTTTTCAGTAATAAAAGTTTGTTGTTGTAATGAGAAACAAAGTTGATTGCTATAATTGATAAACGAGTTTATTGCCATAATAAATAACAAGTTTGTATGTGTATGAGCAAAAAATGAGTTCTCAACCAAGCCTATGACTGAAGCCCTATCAAGATCTATGCTTATCGTTCCATAGATTATATGGTATCATGCACTCCAGCAATCGGGCGAGTGAGGAGTTGTCAATTCCTAATAGCGCTATCCACAATGACCATTGGCTCAAAGAGTTAATGGTTAGAGAAAAGTGTAAGGGAAGGGCCTTAAGACGATAAGTTCTCATGTTCCGTGTTGCATAGACATACATAGAGAGATATAGCAATAAAATAGCAATCATGTTTGATACAAATCAATTTAAATACAACGAACAAATAATAGTTTTTCGGGACATGCTTTTCCACCCCAAAACATAAAAACTGAAAATAGGGGAGTGCGTGAATACTCACAATGCATTGAGATGATGCAAATGGTGCTTTGAACTACGCTCCACTCGTACCACTATCGTTTTCCTACAACGATGTTACACACTAATGAGTCTCTAATCGAAATCTAACACTAGTATACATACTACTACAATAGAATAATGCCAATATGTGTCAAAATTTAATATTGATAAGTTACAAACATTTTTTTGTGAAAATTAAATTTCAAAGAATCAATTGTTATATAACAACTTAAGTGGAAAATTCTCATTATTGAAATGTTAATATTTAACATTTTAAGAGGTATTCCAATGATTAAATATTCAAAAACTAAATAAATTTAGTTCTAAACTTTCCCAAACTTTGCATTTCAGTTTTAGTTGAAGTCAAAGACCTTAAGATAAATTTTCTTGACTTTTTGATTTGTCTAATTATTTTTCATCATTTAATTCCTTGAATAATCATAAAATCATGGAAAAATAGTAAAAGGTTAATAAAAATTACCAAACTTCAGATTTTGATTCTAACTACATTAAAAGACTTCCATATAAATTTTCATGGTTTATAGATATGTATAACCAATTTTCTTATATTTAATTCTCTAAATAGAGAAAAATTCATGAAAAATAGCAATCAGTTAAGAAAATTCCCCAAACTTCTTATATTACTGTCATTAGACATACTTAAGCTGGGAAAAATATAAAAATGGATTTATAAATTGTTTAACCCAATTTTATGATTTTTGTGCATTTATTCTAATAAAAATGGAGATAAATAGAAAACAGTTTCCAAAATTGTCCAAAATTTTTGTAACACTGTTATTACATATATAGAAGCTGTGAAAAATATAAAAGATATTTTTCAATTAGTGTTGCTATTTTTATTTGTTTAATCCTCTTAAATAATCATTAATTGAATAATAATTATTAAACAGTTAAAGTAAATTACCAAAAATTTTGTACACTTCAATTACAGAGTAAATAATCTGGGAAAAATACCAAATGTGGTTTTTATATACTGAAATCCGATTTTGTGGATTTAAGTGTATTTAATCTTAGAAAATAGGAGAAAAATAGTATACTGAATAGAAAAATCTTCAAAAGTTTTATTTAGAGTTTTAATATATGTTATGGTCTTCTGGTAAATTTGCATGAATTTTGGATAAGCAGAACTATTTTTCCTGTTTTTAGTCCATTATATACACAAAAATCAGGGAAAAATAGGAATGCATTATGAAAAATTCTGAAAATATTTTTCTAAGTCTTAATGATAGGTTAAGAGCTGCGAAAATTATTAGATAGCCTTTTCAATTTGTCTAAAGTGGTTTTATGATTTATTAGGGCTAAAAAAAAAGAAAATTCAAAACCACGCTAAGCAGTAACAAAAATCGATGAAACTTAGTGAGAAGTCTTTATTTAGCATAGGGCCCATCCACGAATTTACCTAGGATTTATAGACCTCAGAAAGTATTTTATATGATTTATTTCCCTAATTTATTGCATTAATTATAGTAATTCGAGAAAAATGAATTATTTTCTGAAAATTTGTAGAACATCGCATTTTATTAGTGGGAATCTGGGAAAAATCGGAATTGGTCAGAAAAGGAGTTTTAGATATTTATTTGGAAATAAATCCTTCATGAACATATTTGAAAGCTTTTAACAACAAACATTGATCATCAAGCATCTAAGCTTGAAGATCATCACATGCATGTTATTTTGAAGACCATTCATGAGTTTTAAATGTTCAAAAATCGTTTTTGGAAGAAAACATAGAGTGCATGTGGTGATTTTCCACCAAAACTTGTAGAAAAGTGCATTTTCATGTTCTTGACTTAGGTTTAGGTCCTTGGATTTCACCATTTACAACATGCATGTTGTTTCTGGGTGAAATCCTACCACCGTCATCATCAAAACTGAAGTGCATGAACATGCACACATATTTTCTAAGAGAAAGGTGTAGAAGAAGAAGGAAATGCAAGAAAAACCTTGAAAACATGGAGGAAAATGAAAGGAAATCGTGTTCTACCTTAATGAACACCACTAGATGATGAAGATTTTGTGTTTGAGGTGTGTTCTCGGACTTGTTTTCTGGAAATTTTCGTGGTTCCTAGAGAGAGGAAGAGAGAATAGAGAGAAAATAAAGTGAAGGAGTGTGAGAGAGAAAGTGAAATATGGAGAAATGGAGTGTGGAGGGGAATTGATTGAGTGTTTTGGGAAGAGGAGAGAGAGGAGAGAGAGAGGAATCCGACTTTTGAATGGAGAGAGGGTCTCCCTCTTTTAAATTTTATAAAATATAAATTTATTTTATAAAAATATCAAGTTTTTATAAAATATGTGCCTTATCCTAATTTTCCTTCACAAAACCTTGATTTTCGACTTAGAAAATAAGGTTAAATACTAATGACTTAAATTTTATTTCTCCTTGGTTATATTTTACTACATTGAGTTATTTTAAATTGATATTATATAGTCCATACCAAATTTTATGGATTTTTAGGTGTTAAAGTTTATAAATTTGAGTTTTTAGGGTTTTTAGGGTCTTGAGATTTAATAAATATTTGGATATCAAAATAAACTGAATTATCTGAGATTTCAAATTATAATAGAGTTTCAAACTCTTTTCTAGTTAAAAATAATGTTTGTAATTTATTTTTATCGATTTATTGGCATTCTATGTAGTGGTTCCGAGATCCAAACCGAAATTGAGGAATCAAGTATACTAGTCATAGTTTTCAACTTTAACTTAAGTTCCTACGAGACTCGGACCTAATTTCTACTACTAGGTCAAGTGCATGATGTGTTTATATGATTAATGAAAAGGTGTTTGAGTCAAAGAGTGACCCGAATATGGATATTCACTATAGTTAAGTAGATGTGGAATTCACATATCAATGTGAGATCTAAGTACACTATCCATTGATTCTAATTGTTTCCAGTTTCTAGTAGGTTATAACTTAGCTTCTAGTTACTAAGTCTAGTATGTGTAGTGCCTATATGTGCAACTAAGTTTAGTCAAGTCTAGAACCGACTCGAATTTTGACGGTTGTCACACTCGGTGTTCTCGGAGCTCTCGTACTTCGGCTTGGGTCGTGGCCATTTCCCGTCGAAGAACCGGCAAATGCGAACGGAGTTGACTTGGCTGGTGGCACCAACTTCCATGAGATGTCGGGTGTTAACTCTTGTTTGCTCTTCGTGGCGTGTGACATGGTGAACTATGACAGGGAGGGCTCGGTCGGCTGACCCTCCTCTGCTGAGATCGTGGAAACCTCGTTGCATGCCATAGGGAGGTCGTTGACCTTGCTCTCGTCTCCATCGATGTATAGTTTCGGCCCATTGGGGCGTCGGGCCTTGGAAGTGTTGTGGAGGGATAGGGACAGGGTGTGGATCGTGGACTTCGGGGTCGGAGTCGGTTCCATCTGAGTCTTCTTCCTCTTCACCGTCTACAGATTCTTCCTCTTCCATGGGTTCGTCATCCTCCATGGGTTCTTCTTCGGGTTCTTCCTCTGGGTCTTCCACAATCCAACCGACATTCCCTTGGTTGGGGAAATAGGGATCACCCGGTAAGTGAAATCCTGCCATTGTGCCTGTACGAGAATAGGGATAAGAAGGATGTCGCGAGAAATTTTGGAAATAAGAAGTTAGTTATCTTAATTTATTATGTGATTATTACGGTTTTAGTGTTAAAATACTCCTATAGTATTTTTATGTTTGATTCTCGAAATTTTTGGTAAGTTGAAGACTTGTTGCTCATGATGATCCTTCTTCGGCATATATTGGTCCTACCTTGGCTAAATATAGTTGATCAGGCTATATTCATCCAAGATCTGACTACATACCCCGAAGCTGAATCATGGTGTCCAACTTGCCTTGATACTTTTATGTTATTGCCATTATGATACCGAATTAATGAGTGCGATTGTATGAATAATTTTATAAAAATAAAAATTTTTATTTTTAAAGTATTTTTGAAAAGCTACGTCAGAGAATTTTGTCCCGTTGTATTTATAGTTTGCATATCTTACGTGGTTCGATATACTTAGTTCACTATAAACAGAGCTCTGATACCAATCTGTCACACCCCCAAACCAGAACGGCGGAAACGTTCGGGGGCGGAGGACGTCATGCTCAGTATCATAACCATAGTGAAGAAAAGTAAACACAACCATCATAAATATAATTTAAAAGGTTACATCGTTTCAAAAGTATATGTTTCCAAATAAATTACATATGATGTCAAAATATAGCAAAAGAATCTACGCCTTAGAGTCTTGACTACAGAAATCTTGTGATTACCTATTTTATTGATTACCTGAGAATACAAGTTGTTTTGAAAGAGTATCAGCATAAAGTTGGTGAGTTCATAAGCAATTTATGAATGAAAAATGAATGATGTTCCTTTTTGTTTGTTACAAGTTTGTTTCCAGAAAATCCAATGTTTTCTAAAGGTTTGTTATAGCCTTAACTAAACCAAGACTTAGTGTATGTAAGTAAATCCTCATACTTGTGTGTGTGTGTATGTGTGTGTGTGGTTTTATATTTAAATAAAACTCCTTAAATCCTCGTGAACTGTGCGTTTTGTTAATTTCCCATGTGAGATGTTATAACCGTGCTAAAACTTGAAGACCTCCTACTCGACGTTCTTCAGGCGTCAGAATGTTATGACACTTGTCACCCCAGGCCTGTCGGTCTAGCTGTTGCAAGCAGCTTAGGTGCGGGTTTGTCAGACCCAATGTAGATCTATACACAACTATCACGCTCTCCCTCCAGGAGATTCTGATTATAACTACAGGACTTTACTGTGGTACTTAAGAGTACCCCGAAGGAGAATGTCTCACAAATTTATTTATTAACAAGTTCACATAATTTGAAATGAAATACCCGTTTTGTAAATCGATTGTGTTACTGTTTTCTTTGTTATACGAAGTGCTCAAACTATACCTATTATAGTTTATCAAAAGTGTTGTGTGTTTGAATGAATCCTTGTTATGCATGTCTTTGTATTTCAAATAAATGACATTTCAAGTGGGGGAGAGTGGTAACACCCCGATTTTCAGGTATTGTTTAAATAAGGTTTTTGGGTTAAGCCCTACTCGACGAGTTGGTTGACCTACTCGTCGAGTAGCAGCGGGGCGGGATCGCGTGTTAAGTGACCTACTTGACGAGTCCATATTGGGACTCGGCGAGTAGGAGCTGGCAGATGAAACCCTAAATCCCGGGATTTGCACCCCTATTTAAAGGAACCTCAGCCTCCTTTGGCCTCTTTATAGTCTTTGAGAGCCCTTAAAACCCTAATACGTGTGTGTGTGTGCCCATTGTGTGATTGAAGCTTGAAAAGAGAATCTTTGGAGGGAGAAGGCTTAGAGGAGAAGGAGATTGGAGCAAGTAGAGTGTGGAAATCAACTCTTATCTCAGTTATCATCTTCTGGAGGTAACCAAATCACCTTTTCCTTGTGAATCTCTTCTATTGGTTGAGTTTTAGGGTTTTTAGTGAGACTTTAAGTTGGAAAAATGAGCTATGGGCTAGATCTGAGATTGTGGCTTCAGATCTGGACCCTCCTTGGATTCTATAAGCATAAAGTTATAGTCTTGGTCATGATTGAGGTCCCTTTTGAGCATAAAGTTCCATTAAGAACTTAAAATAGGCATTTAGAGCCTTTACAGCCATGCATGCACGTAAAGTTTGCAACTTTATGTGATAAGCATGCCCTAGAAGCCTGGATCTGTGATTTGGAGCCGCTGCATGGGTCAAAACAAGTCTGTATGGAAAAGGGACTGAATGGACTCGGCGAGTCGCAAGGTTGACTCGGCGAGTCACATGAAGATGGTCGTGGACTCGACGAGTTGGGTGAACAACTCGGCGAGTCCGATGAAGATTACCATAAGACTCGACGAGTTGAAGAACAACTCGGCGAGTCGGATGAGTTTTCCCTAGGATTGTATGCGTGTGTATCGGTCGAGTTTCAAGGAGGGAACTCGACGGGTGGTCATAAAGTTTGAACGGGAATCGAAGCAACTCGACGAGTCACCCCGATGACTCGGCGAGTTGGATTGTGCTTCAAGGAACTCGGCGAGTAGCCGAGGGTACTCGGTGAGTTGGGGTCAACATGGACTGTTGACCTTGACTGAGGACTTTGACTTTGACTAGGGGTTGACTGGTGGGTTATGGAGTACCTTACAGAGTTAAGGACTTATGAGTATATGGTACTATGGTCATAGGTGGTGGAGCCTGTGTCAAGTGATCCGAGAGTTGGAGTTTACCTTTCGAGTCGACATCTGCGAGGTGAGTTATCCTCACTATATCGATAGGGTCTACGGCACCAAGGCCGGCACTTTAGTTGATATTGTTATGGTATGCTACATATGGATTTGATCTGCTAGATCGGAATCAGGGTAGACAGTATGTTATGCTTTTATGATCCGTAAGGATTGATATGTTAGTGACCTGCTAGGTCGGTACTCTCGTTACGAGAGGATTCTATGATTGATGATTAGTGTGACATATATGTTTGATGTTTGTATATGCAAGTATGTGATAGTTATGCAAACATGGTTATTTACTTGTTGGTTGGGTTGAGGCGGTCCTGCTTTGTGCTGAAGGCCACATACCCTATGAGCGGTCCGGGGAGACTGCAGGCCCACGGGGCGGACCAGTCATGCCGAAGGCTCGGGATGGATTTAGATAGACTGTAGGCCCAGTAGGGCAGTCCAGTCAGGCCGATGGCCCAGTATGCATGTTGATTGATTGATTGATTGACTGATTGTTGCTGACATGGTATTGTGAGTGTGGTATTGGTATTTTGGGGGTAGCTCACTAAGCCCTCGGGCTTACAGTTTTCAGTTTATTGTTTCAGGTACTTCAGTAGATCGTGGCAAGGCGAAGGCGTGACCGTACCGCTCCTCATCCTTACGATCTGTTTATGGGACACTCTGATGGATATTGATTTGGAAACATTTTTGTAAACAATACTATTTGACTTTTATTTATGGTTGAAAAAGTTTAAATTTGGCGTAAAATTTTTGGATGTTACAAGTTGGTATCAGAGCCTTGGTTTGAGTGAATTGGAGGATCACTCATGTGAATCCAGTCTCAAATCAAGGGGATTTTCGGAAGGAAATTTTTAAAAATGGTTTTCAAAATAAAGGATGGAGGATGCAGAGGGTACGATCAGTCGGAGCCTGTAAGTAAACCCCAAAATACCACACAGTTATTTGATATTCTGATATGTTAGAAGAGCATGCTAGTGCTAGGCTAGGGATCTTTAGGAATCGCATGATAGATTTGCCTGATTATATGATACCTATTAGCCTAGGGTTTCTGGTATACGGAATTGACATCATAACTGTAGATGTTTAGTATATGCATCACGGCTGTGTATAGTTAAGATCTTATAGCCTGAGAATGTCTGATTCGACCTTAAGGTAGGACTGGATATTCGAAAGTCTATCGGGTCCAGCGTTATGTGCGGCTAGCATACACTAGCGCTGCAGGGGCTGATGGAAGTTCCATGGAGGTGTGAGTTGTGCAGAGCTGTGGGATCAGTTGTGAGATAGGCGGTGTCCCTTAGTATTGAGGGTTGAGCGCACATTATGTTGAGTATAGTATTAGGGCGTTGTGGTGATACTTGAGACAAATATGGGTAGGTGTGGAAGGTAGTATGGGCCCGTACTACTGGAAGCACAGGACCCATACGCATAGCAAGGAAGTCACAACCCCTAGGATATGTGGGTTTTGGTCTCCCGATACGATGTTGTTTATCTGATGTCTTGAATGTACCTTTCAGTATGGTGGTGACGAGACGTTTTGCTGCTGGGTCTGGATCGGGAACCGGATCAGGGTCAGGGACGGGGGACGGAGGGCCAGAGGTGCCGGTAGCACCTGAGCCCGTGGTGCAGATGGGGACTGAGGAGCTGGATGCCAGCATCCGGGAGATTCTGCACGATGAGGTCGCTGCGGATTTCCGAGCGCAGCTACCAGAGATGTTTGGGTCGATCAAGACCGCGATGGTCGAGTATTTTGATGAGCGATATGCAGCTCTGGCAGAGACAGCAGCAGCTGCAGCCACTTCAGCTGTAACTACGACAGGGGTTGGAGGAGTAGCCGACAGGGCTTTTCAGTACCGGGACTTCGATAATACGAAGCCCCCGACATTTGATGGTACTTAGGATGCGATCAGAGCTATGCGGTGGTTGTCTGACGTGGAGGCTGTTTCTTCACGTGCTCAGGTCCTGCTGACCAGAAGGTCAGGTGTGCTCTGAACCTGCTCAGGCTCGGGGCAAAGGACTGGTGGAGATTGACGAGAGGTTCATATTCTGATGATCAGCAGGCTGCTGTTACTTGGGAGCAGTTTCGGGATATGTTTCGCACCCGCTACGTTCCGCGCGTGGAACGGGAGCGGCTTGCTCAGGAGTTTTTGACATTGAGGCAGGATGGGGAGTCTGTGATGGAGATTACCCGGATGTTCACTGAGAGGGCTATGTTTTGCCCAGAGTTTGCGTCGGAGCAGTCTCAGATGACTCGTTATCTGAGTATGCTCAAGACGGATATACGACATTTTGTGGCTACACAGCGTTGTGAGACCCTCCTGGATCTACAGGAAGCCGCGAGGCGGCGTGAGTTGGAGATAGAGCTGCAGCAGAAGGAGCATCATCAGGCGCCGGCACAGTCTCAACCGGCCCCTAAGCGGTCTAAGACCGCTGATGCACGGTCTGGGGGTCAGCAGAGCCGCACTTGTGGAAAGTGTGGCAGGGTTCACTCGGGAGTTTGTAGAGCAGGAGGTGGGTGCCACAAATGTGGCAAGGAGGGGCACTATGCCAGGGACTGCCGTCAGTCCGCCTCTCCAGCAGATATGCGGATTTGTTACCATTGTCATCAGGTTGGTCATGTGAAGACCAACTGTACGCAGCTCGCCGCCAAGTCGGCACAGGGTCCCGCGCTAGCCACTGTGAGGATTGGAGATGGGAGGCCAGCCAGAGTGGAGCCTCCGAAGGCTCAGGGCCGCGCCTTCCAGCTCACGGCCGAGGAGGCCACGGCAGCACCGGATGTGGTTGCTGGTACGTTTCTACTCTCCGTCTCAGTTATTGTATTAGTGTTATGCTTATTGATTGTACCTGTGGTTAGGTACGTTTTTAGTGAATTCTTTGCCCGCTTTGGTATTATTTGACACGGGGGCGAGTCGGTCGTTTGTATCTCGGACCTTCTATGGAGGGTTTAGTGTGCCGATAGATGATCTTGAGTGTCTGTTGCGAGTTTCGATCGCCAACGAGCACAAGGTTTCTGCTTCCTCGGTCTACCGGGGATGCGAGTTGGAGATTTTCGGGGTGTCCTTCCCGATAGATTTGATTCCTATGCCCATGAGGGATGTATGCGTGATTGTAGGGATGGATTGGCTTAGCCGTTTCGGCGCCATGATCGACTGTGAGGGACAGCGGGTGGTGGTTCGAACCCCAAGTGGGGGAGAACTGGTAGTATATGGCGAGGGCAACAGGTTGGGATCAGGGTTTTGTTCGGCAGCCAGGGCTCGACAGTACATACAGCACGGGTGTGCCGGTTATTTGGCATATGTGGTAGATACGCGGACTAGGGATCAGCCCTCGGTTTCGGAGGTCCCAGTAGTTAGAGAGTTTGCTGACGTGTTTCTGGAGGAGTTTCCCGGAGTGCCTCCAGAGGGGCAGGTCGAGTTTTGGATTGATCTAGTGCCGGGTGCGGCCCCTATCGCTAAGGCGCCGTACCGACTGGCACCGCCAGAGATGCAGGAGTTGTCATCTCAGTTGCAAGAGCTGCTGGGTAAGCAGTTTATTCGTCCGAGTAGTTCACCCTAGGGAGCACCGATCCTTTTTGTCAGAAAGAAGGACGGTTCGCACAGGATGTGCATTGACTATAGGGAGCTGAACAAGTTAACGGTGAAGAACCGTTATCCGCTTTTAAGGATAGAAGATATATTCGATCAGCTGCAGGGTGCATCTTCGTTTTCCAAGATTGATTTGAGATCATGATACCACCAGGTCAGGGTGAGAGAGGAAGACGTGGAGAAGACCGCGTTTCGGACTCGTTATGGTCATTACCAGTGCGTGGTGATGCCGTTTGGGCTCACCAACGCGCTAGCGGTGTTCATGGATCTGATGAACCGAGTATGCAGACCGATGCTCGATCGCTCGGTCATTGTGTTCATAGATGATATCTTGGTATATTCCAAGACCCGAGAGCAGCATGAGGAGCATCTCAGGGAGCTGCTGGAGGTTCTGCGGCGAGAACGACTGTATGCCAAGTTCTCGAAGTGTGAGTTTTGGTTGCGAGAGGTTCAGTTCCTCGGACATCTCGTTAACCAGGAGGGGATTTTGGTCGATCCGGCCAAGGTGGAGGCGGTTATGCAGTGGGAGACTCCAATATCTCCCTCAGACATCAGGAGTTTCTTGGGTTTAGCAGGGTATTATCGAAGATTCATCCGTGATTTCTCCAAGATTGCCGTACCCCTCACTCGTCTAACGAGGAAGGGGGTGGATTTCCGGTGGGGCCCGGAGCAGCAGAGGGCGTTTGAGACCCTCCGACAGTGTTTATGCGAGGCGCCGGTGTTGACACTCCCCGAGGGAGTGGAGGATTTTGTGGTATTTTGTGATGCGTCCATCACAGGCTTAGGAGCAGTCCTCATGCAGAGGGGACGAGTGATAGCTTATGCATCGCGGCAGCTAAAGCCGCATGAGACGAGATACCCCACACACGATCTTGAGTTGGGAGCGGTGGTCTTCGCTCTCAAGATTTGGAGGCACTATCTGTACGGGGTCCGTTGTACCATATACACGGATCACAAGAGTTTGAGACACATTATGGATCAGCCAAACCTGAATATGAGGCAACGCAGGTGGCTGGATGTAGTCAAGGACTATGATTATGAGATCCTTTACCATCCTGGTAAAGCGAACGTGGTTGCGGATGCTCTGAGCCGCAAGTCAGCTGGGTCCTCGACCCCAGCCAGGTGTATGAGGATAGCGGTGGATTCCCCGCTGGTGGGTTTGGTCAGGGATGCTCAGATTGAGGGTATGAGACTGGAAAACTGGAAGTTCGAAAAGATTAAGGGCGAAAGCGCCCGGTTTGTTCAGGATGGCCGTGGATTGTTGACCCGTTACGGTCGAGTTTGGGTTCCAATCTCCGGAGGGGTCCGGCAGACAGTGATGGAGGAGGCTCATAAGTCTCGTTTTTCTATTCACCCGGGAGCCACCAAGATGTATCGTGATTTGAGTTTGAGTTATTGGTGGCCTGGCATGAAGCGAGATATCGCTTGGTTTATTGAGAGGTGCTTGACCTGCAGGATGGTCAAGGCCGAGCACCAGAGGTCGCATGGTAAGCTGCAGCCTCTGGAGATTCCCATGTGGAAATGGGAACGGATCGCGATGGATTTCATCATGAAGTTGCCGAAGACGGCAAAGGGGTTTGATGCTATATGGGGCATCGTGGATCGATTGACTAAGAGTGCCCATTTCCTAGCCATACGGGAGAGTTCGTCGGCAGAGAAGTTGGCCGACTTGTACGTCCGTGAGATTGTCTCTCGCCATGGGGTTCCAGTTTCCATTGTTTCTGATCGAGATGTCCGATTCACTTCCCGTTTTTGGCAGAAGTTCCACGAGGAACTGGGTACGAGACTGCATTTTAGTACGACGTTCCATCCGCAAACTGATGGGCAGAGTGAGCGGACCATCCAGACCCTCGAGGATATGTTGAGGGCGTGCGTCATCGATTTCGGTGGGAGTTGGGATTCCCCACCTACCGCTTGTAGAGTTTGCCTACAACAACAGCTATCATTCCAGTATTGGCGCCCCGCCTTTCGAGCTGTTGTATGGACGGAAGTGTAGGACCCCAGTCTGCTGGGGCGAGGTTGGGCACAGAGTGATGGGTCGGACAGACGTAGTTCTGCAAACTACCGAGATGATACAGCAGATTAGACAGCGACTGCAGACCGCTCAGAGTCGGCATAAAAGTTATGCCGACCGACGCCGATCTGAGCTGGAGTTTCAGGTGGGTGACATGGTCCTCCTGAAGGTTTCACCCTGGAAGGGAGTGATCCGCTTCGGGAAGAGGGGAAAATTGGATCCCCGCTACATCGGGCCGTTCAGGATTGTTGCCAGGGTTGGCAGGGTGGCTTATAGGCTAGAGCTTCCGGAGGAACTTAGCCGGATCCACAGCACTTTTCATGTTTCGCAATTGCGGAAATGCATCATGGACCAGGAGGCAGTGGTATCTTTGGATGACATTCAGGTCGATGAGCGCCTGAACTATGTGGAGAGGCCTGTGGCAATTCTGGAAAGGAAGAAGAAAATTCTACGGAACAAGGAAATGCCTTTAGTAAAGGTACAGTGGGAACATCAGAGGGGATCCGAGTGGACATGGGAGCCGGAGGCGGAGATGCGCGAGCATTACCCGACATTGTTTATTCCAACGGACTTCGAGGACGAAGTCTAGTTCAAGTGGGGGAGAGTTTTAACGCCCCGATTTTCAGGTATTGTTTAAATAAGGTTTTTGGGTTAAGCCCTACTCGATGAGTTGGTTGACCTACTCGTCGAGTAGCAGTGGGGCAGGATCGCGTGTTAAGTGACCTACTCGACGAGTCCATATTGGGACTCGGCGAGTAGGAGCTGGCAGATGAAACCCTAAATCCCGGGGTTTGCACCCCTATTTAAAGGAACCTAACCCTCATTTGGCCTCTTTATAGTGTTTGAGAGCCCTTAAAACCCTAATACGTGTGTGTGTGCCCATTGTGTGATTGAAGCTTGAAAAGAGAATCTTTGGAGGGATAAGGCTTAGAGGAGAAGGAGATTGGAGCAAGTAGAGTGTGGAAATCAACTCTTATCTCAGTTATCATCTTGTGGAGGTAACCAAATCACCTTTTCCTTGTGAATCTCTTCTATTGGTTGAGTTTTAGGGTTTTTGGTGAGACTTTAAGTTGGAAAAATGAGCTATGGGCTAGATCTGAGATTGTGGCTTCAGATCTGGACCCTCTTTGGATTCTATAAGCATAAAGTTACAGTCTTGGTCATGATTGAGGTCCCTTTTGAGCATAAAGTTCCATTAAGAACTTAAAATAGGCATTTAGAGCCTTCATAGCCATGCATGCACGTAAAGTTGGCAACTTTATGTGATAAGCATGCCCTAGAAGCCTGGATCTGTGATTTGGAGCCGCTGCATGGCTCAAAACAAATCTGTATGGAAAAGGGACTGAATGGACTCGGCGAGTTGCAAGGTTGACTCGGCGAGTCACATGAAGATGGCCGTGGACTCGACGAGTTGGATGAACAACTCGGCGAGTCCGATGAAGATTACCATAAGACTCGACGAGTTGAAGAACAACTCGGCGAGTCGGATGAGTTTTCCCTAGGATTGTATGTGTGTGTATTCGTCGAGTTGCAAGGAGGGAACTCGACGGGTGGCCATGAAGTTTGAACGGGAATCGAAGCAACTCGACGAGTCACCCCGATGACTCGGCGAGTTGGATTGTGCTTCAAGGAACTCGGCGAGTTGGGGTCAACATGGACTGTTGACCTTGACTGAGGACTTTGACTTTGACCAGGGGTTGACTGGTGGGTTATGGAGTACCTTATAGAGTTAAGGACTTATGAGTATATGGTACTATGGTCATAGGTGGTGGAGCCTGTGTCAAGTGATCCGAGAGTTGGAGTTTACCTTTCGAGTCGACATCTGCGAGGTGAGTTATCCTCACTATATCGATAGGGTCTACGGCACCAAGGCCGACACTTTAGTTGATATTGTTATGGTATGCTACATATGGATTTAATCTGCTAGATCGGAATCAGGGTAGACAGTATGTTATGCTTTTATGATCCGTAAGGATTGGTATGTTAGTGACCTGCTAGGTCGGTACTCTCGTTACGAGAGGATTCTATGATTGATGATTAGTGTGACATATATGTTTGATGTTTGTATATGCTAGTATGTGATAGTTATGCAAACATGGTTATTTACTTGTTGGTTGGGTTGAGGCGGTCCTGCTTTGTGCTGAAGGCCAACATACCCTATGAGCGGTCCGGGGAGACTGCAGGCCCACGGGGCGGACCAGTCATGCCGAAGGCTCGGGATGGATTCAGATAGACTGTAGGCCCAGTAGGGCGGTCCAGTCAGGCCGATGGCCCAATATGCATGTTGATTGATTGATTGATTGACTGATTGTTGCTGACATGGTATTGTGAGTGTGGTATTGGTATTTTGGGGGTACCTCACTAAGCCCTCGGGCTTACAGTTTTCAGTTTATTGTTTTAGGTACTTCAGGAGATCGTGGCAAGGCGAAGGCGTGACCGTACCGCTCCTCATCCTTATGATCTGTTTATGGGACTCTCTGATGGATATTGATTTGGAAACATTTTTGTAAACAATACTATTTGACTTTTATTTATGGTTGAAAAAGTTTAAATTTGGCGTAAATTTTTTGGATGTAACAGTTTAGATGGAATATTTACCAAAAAGTGAATTTGTAGCTCAAGAACACTAGCACAAAGTGGCCGGAAGTAGAGAGAAAAGAAGCTTTCTTGAGGTGTTAAGAAGTGTGTAAGTTTGGAATGATCAAGGTAAACCAAGAAATCCTCCAGGGATTTCTTTATATAGTGAAGGTTGCTGGAGCAATTTGCAAGTTGAAATGATGTTTACCTTGGTTTGTGTGATGTGGATAAGATTGGGCTAATGAGAGGATGACACATGGAGGCAAGTGGGCACACTTGACCCACTTGTGGGGTAGAATACTCCTCTTAATATAAAATAATGATTTTTAATTAATAAATCCTTGAGAAATAAATAAAATATGAGTTCTGGGGGTTTAAAATGGTAAAAATATGAATTTGGTGAAAAAATTCCGTCAAAAACATAAAAAACAGGCTTAGGAAGTGAAAGTAGTCGAAAACCGGGCGTTAAGGACCGAACCTGCGAGGTTCGGCTCTTAGGAGGTGAGAACCGAGAGTGGGAGAAGGAAGGGACCGAAGATGCGAGAGGAGGAACCGAAGGTGGAGGCTCGGTCCGAAAGTGCTATGGAACCGAAATGGACCGAGGGTTCGGCCTATTTCGGTTGTAGGGAGGTTTCGGTCCTGCATGGTTTCGCTTCTGATAGCTTCGGTTCTGAGGGGCTTCGGCTCTAATAGAAGGGTTCGGCTCCTAAGAGGGTTTCGGTTCCTAAGAGAGGTTTCGGCCCTAATTCGCTGTTTTTCGATATAACTCCCCGATTCAAGCGGTTTTTGGCCAAGTTAAGGGTCGGGATGACCCGGATGACTATAAAAAGTATGAGAGAGATTTGGGAGAGATTTCACATACTTGGAGAGATTTGGGAGAGATTTCACATACTTGGAGAGATTTGGAAGAGATTTCACATACTTGGAGAGATTTCACATAATTGGAGAGATTTGGGAGAGATTTCACATACATGGAGAGATTTGGGAGAGATTGCACATGCTTGGAGAGATTTGGGAAAGATTTAATCTTAGCCATTATTATCGTATAATCTCGTAACGCAAGGTTCATGAACCCCGTTATGCTTCGTTTATGATTGTTTTAAGTCCCCAAAAGGGTCCATAGTCGTGTTTTGATGCATTTAACTCCCTTTTTAGGGTTTTTACATTGCTAAACACATAGATTCTTCGAGATACTTGAACTCTTGACACACAAATGCATATTTTTATACATAGAATAACTTTTAACATACAAGTACTAATTAAGTTTGACCGGTTTGACTCGTTGACTTTGAATTTGACTTGTTAACTTTGACTTAGACTGGAATTTGATGGTTGTCACACTATAACCCTTGGCCACGATTCACCTACCTTTCACATTGACCAGTCATGACAAAAAAAGAAGAAAGACAGGCCTGATAGACTTCGTTGTGATAAGGCACTCGATGGAACACAATATTATCTTGGGGAGGACATCCCTACTTTAATTCGGGGCGGTCCCGTCAACAATGCCTGGGATTATAAAACTCGGCACCACATAGGGGCCGGGAACAGTCCTAGCGACGCCGCCAAAGGAGCTACAGTGTTGTGAGATCATGCAACCGACAGATATCGTGCAGGAAAAAAAAGAAGTCGCGCGCCGAGCCAGCGAGCGACCAAGAAATCATCAACAAAGAATACCCAGATCAATCGGTCATTGTTGGCAGGAACCTTTCCCCGACCACAAGGCATGCACTGACCAGCCTCCTGAAAATATACATACATTTTTGGCTTGGACTCCCACAAAAATGGTAGGGGTAGACATGAAAGTCATAGAACACAAGCTCTTGATCAAGCCAGGAACGAATGAAACCAAACAAAAGAAACGGGTGCAAGGAGGTGACCGGAACAGGGATTTTAAGAGAAGCGATTTTCCCAACGTGGATCGCCAATCCTGTCATGGTAAGGAAGCATGATGGTCCTGGCGTATGTGCATCGATTATTCTGATTTGAATAAGGCATGTGCCAAAGACTGTTATCCTCTACCAGAATCGAGCAAAAGGTGGAATCATTACAAGGTTTCAAGTTGAAGTGTTTCCTGGACGTGTACAAAGGATACCATCAGATCTTGATGAGCAAAGAAGATGAGGAGAAGACAGACGTTTACACGGATCATGGAGCCTTCTACTACACCACAATGTCGTTTGGTCTGAAAAACACAGTGGCAACTTATCAAGGACTAGTCGACTCCATCTTCGCCAAGCAAATTGGAAGAAACATTGAGGTCTATGTTGAAGACATGGTCATCAAAAGTCTCGATGAGAAAAAGTTGTTAGACGACGCGGAGGAAACTTTCAAGACACTGGAGAAAGTGAAGATGAAGCTGAACCCAAGCAAATGCACCTTCAGTGTAGAGGAGAGGCAATTCCTGGGATATTATATTACTAGGAGAGGTATACAACCAAGCCCTGTCAAGGTCTACGAATTCATGGAAGCGCCCTCCCCAAATACCCCAAGGGACTAAACGGAAAGCTGACAACATTGAGCTTCTTTATCTCCAAGTCAGCAGAGAAAGCTCTGCCGCTCTTTCATACACTCAAGGGGTGTATTGAGAATAGTAACTTCCAGTGGAAGGCGGCAATATAGGCAGCGCTTCAGCAGATCAAAACAGCCCTGCATGAACTACGCACGCTAGCCAGTCCTATCCCAGGCGAAAAACTGCAAGTATACCCTCCAGCCTCAGAAGAGGCCATATCCTCAGTCCTGGTCGTAGAAAGGGAAGGCAGGCAACGCCGGTTTACTACGTCAGCCGCACATTACAGGGTCTCGAGATCAACTATCCCATACTCGAAAAGTTGGTACTCGCGCTCATCTACGCACAGCGACGACTGAGACGGTATTTTCAGGCACACCGGATGGAGGTGCTAACAAACCACCCGATCAAGAAAATACTGCTTAAACCAGAGACGTCCGGACAGCTAGCAATGTGGGGAATCGAGCTAGGTGAACACAACATCAACTACCATCCACACACCAACATCAAAGGCCAAGCACTAGCAGACTTCTTGCTTGAAATCCCAGACGAAGGAAAGAATACCGCTTAGGCAAAGAAGCGGCTAGTAGAGGATGAATCTAAAGGAAATCCGAGATGGACTTTGTATACAGATGGAGGAGCTAGTAAGGAGGGCTCTGGAGGAGATGTAATCCTGAACAGCCCGGAAGGGGAAGAAATCACTTATGCTCTTCGCTTTGACTTTCACACTTCCAACAATGAAGGAGAATACGAATCTTTGCTCGCCGGGCTGCGATTGGCTAAACAAATGGGAGTAAAAACAGTATTAGCTCTAACGGAGTTAAGACTAGCTGCCAATCAGGTCAACGGGGATTTCGAAACGAAATACAAACGAATGGAAAAGTACGTGAAAGTAGTATAGCGGCTTGTTGAACCTTTCAGAGAATTTACCATCAAACAAATCCCAAGAGGTGAAAATAGAAGAGCGGATGCTCTCAGTAAGTTAGCATCAACGTGCTTCGACCACTTATCCAAGAAGGTCCTTGTGGAGGTGCTCAAATAAGGAAGCATCGATGAACAACGAGTAAATTCCCTAGCACCAGCCAAACGCACGTGGATGCCACCACTGGTTGAATACCTATATCATGGTAGTCTACCAGACGGCCATGAGGAAGCCCGAAAAGTGTGAGTTAAGGCGCCGTCATAAGCAATCATAGATGGGAAACTGTACAGGAAAGGATTCGTGTCACCATGGCTAAAGTGGGTGGAAGAAACCAGAGGTAAGGATGCTCTCAGTAAGTTAGCATCAACGTGCTTCGACCACTTACCCAAGAAGGTCCTTGTGGAGGTGCTCAAAGAAAGAAGCATCAATGAACATCGAGTAAATTCCCTAGCACCAGCCAAACGCACATGGATGACACCACTGGTCGAATACCTATAGCATGGTATTCTACCAGACGGCCATGAGGAAGCCCGAAAAGTGTGAGTCAAGGCGCCGTCATATGCAATCATAGATGGGACACTGTACAGGAAAGGATTCGTGTCACCATGGCTAAAGTGGGTGGAAGAAACCAAAGGTAAGGAAGCTCTCCAGGAGTCACACTCCAGCTCAGCAGGCACACATGAAGGGGCAAGAGCCCTAACAGGGAAAATACTCTGGATGGGCATCTGCTGGCCAACGATACACCAGGATGCATTGGAATTAACAAGGAAGTGTTTGGAATTCCAGACGTTCTCCCCTGTCCAAGGGAACCCCCCAGTGCCTCTCACGAGTGTCTCCAATCCATGGCCTTTTTATCAATGGGGAATAGACATCGTGCGACCATTCCCAGATGCTCCAGGAAAAGTAAAATACCTAGTAGTCGCGGTGGACTACTTCATGAAATGGATAGAAGCTGAACCACTGGCGTGCACATCCGAGAGGTAGATGATCAAGTTCATGTGGAAAAATATTGTAATCAGGTTTGGAATATCTAAAGTGCTTGTTAGCGATAATGGGCTTCAGTTCGCTGAGAATTCGTTCCGAGAATCGTGCACCGAAAAATGAATCAAGCAGCAGTTCACATCAGTGGCACACCCCAAGCAAACGGCCAAACAGAGGTGTCCAACAGAACATTAGTGAATGGGATCAAAAAGTGCCTCGGAAAAGCCAAAGGCAACTGGGTCGGGGAATTGCCAAGCGTACTCTGGTGGTATAGGACGACCCCGAGAGTAAGCAAAAAGGAAACCCCGTTCAGCCTAACTTATGGCACGTAGGCAATGTTGCCTATGGAATTGACAGTAGGATCACTGCGAACAACCCACTTTGAAGAAGAAAACAACAACAAGGACCTGAGGGCGAATTTGGACCTAATTGAAGAACGACGCGAACAATCGAACATTCGACAAGCTGCTTACAAACATGTTGTCGAAAGGTACTACAATCAAAGGGTTAAGGAAAAGACCTACAGAGTGGGGGACTATGTGTTGAGGAGAAATGAGGCAAGCCGAGCCCAACCGCAAGGGAAGATGCGACTCGTTTGGGAAGGACCGTATAAAGTTATCGAAACCAACCGCAGTGGCGCATACACATTGGAAACGATGGACGACAGACAAATGCAAAGAACATGGAATGCAAGGAACCTAAGGAAATTCCATTTCTAATGCTTTACCAAGCCCAACCACCCCAAAGGCACCGGAAGCCGAAGACTCAAAGCGCTTAGGCAGGCAACTTTATTTTCCTTTTTTTTAATCAGTTAAGTGTACCATGGGGCCAAGTAGTCACATCTCCTCCTTTCTCGAAAATACTCAGTGTATTTGTACAGTTCTTCCATTATAATACTCAGTGTATTAAAAACAAATACTCAGTGTATTCACAAGGCTCAGAATAGCAATAAAATCTAAACACTTAGTGTATTCAGAAGGCTCGAAACAAGCCGTAAAATCTCAATACTTAGTGTATTAACAAGTCTCAGAACAGGCCATAAACGATTAAGTACTTAGCATACTTACAAACCAAAACACTTAGTGTGCTCATACAGCTCAGAGCCATACTTAAAACATCCAAAAATTCAAACATACCCAACAAAGGGAAATAAGGTCTAACAGTAAAAATGCTAAAAACAAAAGCGTCGTTCACATTGCAAGATAAAGATTATTACAGACAAGGGCAAAGAGGCCACCATCAATTACAAAAGCTTCCAAATTTTTTTCACACCCCAAGGGGCAGCACACGGTATGAAGTACCCTAAAAGACAATAGGCCCAACACCACCAACGTCATTCTTTGCCACTGCATCACTACCAGAACCATCGCCAACAACACCATCACCACCAAAATCATCGCCAACAACACCATCACCACCAGTACCACCAACGCTGTCACCACTCGTACCATCAATACCACCCCCGCCACCGCCACCACCTTTAACCACTGCACATTTAGAAATCTCATCAGTGTCCACCAGGGTTAAAAGCTGTCTCTTGCCTTCCATATCCAAGCTTCCCAAGCGTTAAAGAGATGCGTGATCCATGGTAGAAAATGCCAAAAGAGCTTCATTTACACTCAGAGCGTGACTAGACCGGGAGTTGCTGGTGCCAGGATCATGGGAGCCAAACTCCATCGCAGCTTTCAGACTGCTCCGGCCAGATTCCTCCCCAGCAACAAATTTTGCATTCCTAATCAATCTCACAACGCCAGTAAACTCAGGGTTTTCGGTCACGTTGGGCAACTTATGCCTTTGGCCGAGCATCTGAAATTAGCTTGTCACGATCACACACATCACACTCAAGGCTTTCATTCTGAATCATGAGCCCTTCATTGGCTTGGGTCAGGGCATCTAATTTCGACTCTAAGGCGGATCGAACCTCCTCGACAACAACTTTCTCTGACGCAAGCAATGCACACTTCTACTTTAGACCATGGATATCGTTCTCAAGTTTTGTAATCTAACATTTCAAGCTAGCCTCCCGGACGTTACATCCAGAGTGGGTGACCTCCATATCGTTAAGCAATTGCACCCGTTGAGCACCGACAACCAGATAGAACATAGCTTAGGCAGCAGCGTAAGACATATTATGGGACAAAGGGGGACATGTATGTCGGGAAAATTACATGGCATTAGCACGAACGGACAAGCGAGATTCATTCCATAAACTCCAGGCTAGAACAAACACATGAGAACCGGGATCATCCACAGTAGCCTCATCACGGGGAGGAGTTTGGTGCGACCCAGTGCCCCACTAACCTCTAGGGGGAGAGAAACCAGAAGAAGATTGGGAAATAGGTTGAACAGGAACTACGGGCTGCTGAAGCACCCCTTGATCCCCCTCAGACTGTTGAACGTCGTCATCGGGGATCACAACAATTGCCTCCGACGTCGAAGATATTGAGTTCAACATACCAGTAAAATTACGTCTTGTATGAACCCTTCTCCCAACGTTAAAAGCACCGACGGAGGCCTCGCCCATCGCCAATACGGCCTTCCTTTTGTAAAAAATCCGGCGAGCATCGGAGATAATACCATCCTTACTGTCTTCGACCATCTCTGTGTGACCAGAATAGTCAGCGGAGGAAGGAGCAACAATAGTGATCGGCTGAGGACCCAAAGGAGACTCCCCGACAAACGCCGACGAACCTCCTGCTACTAGCGGCATGGAAGTAGCAGCAGCATAGGCGATCTGATAAGCTCGACGAGGCAGAGGAAGAGTCTCAACCAGATCAGTCTCTCGATGCTCAAATTATCCATGATAACGTTTCCGCAAAACCTCGTCCATCGATAGTGAAGTCTCCATGCCTGCTCAAACAACAGCAAGACAGAAACGCATGACAAATCACGGGCCAGTTGTCCTTTTCCACTCAAAATAAAGGAGGGGAGGAAAGGGGGAAGAAGAAAGAAGAAGAACAGCAGGATTACTTACCGTCAACAATAGTGAAGGAGATAGGAATTTTTCCTCGACGCCTCCAAGAGGGACTCATCCCTACACCAACAAGTAACGCCTCAGAGTACTCATCAGGAGAAACTTGAACACCTTTCAACAGATCAACAACGACCTGGTTGTGAGGAAACAGTTTACGGGTGACATCAGCAAGAGTATTCGCCCTATACCGGCCACTGCCAACCAAACCATGGTTAACCCATAACCATTTATCATGCCAGGTTTTAGGGGTTTTCCCGTTGGGAACCAAAGTATGACCCCCTCGCCGGACAAAAAAGGTGTACTTATCACCGGTAGCGCAAAACCTAAAAAAGTACTTGAAGACGAAGTAGTATGGGAGTAAGCCATTAGCCCGACAGATCATTTTGAACACCACGACCTTGTTCACAACGTTGGGAGTGAGCACCTGAATGCTGCACCTACTTTTCTGCAGAACCTCCTCCTAAAAGTCTGAAAGAGGAAGACGTAAGCTGGCGTCAAGGGTCTTCAAGTAAACACCCACCTTACCCGACAGAGGAGACGAGATCATTGATTCCGGTAACGGAAACTCAACCCCATCCGCCGGTGAAAGACCGTACGCATCTCGAAGAAGCTTAAACTCGGCTTCAGACGGGGTAGAACCAGGTTCGGCAGCGATGAAGTCAAAGAGCAGGAAAAGAAAAAAAACCCTAAGAGGAAGAAGATAAAACGGGGAAAAGATGGCATAAATAGAGAAACGCTATATAAGATTATAAAGGATGAGAAGGGGCGGGACATTCAAAATCCCTGGCGTAATGATGTAACTGACTTCCATAATGGGCAGTCACGTCGCCGTAAAAATCGAAGCGACAGTTGAATCAAGAGCTGACGCGTGTACCGAGAAATTGAGACCAAAACATCATATCTAGCCTAGCAACGGTACGACTACTGGACTAGGGTCTTGATGACGTACCCTAGCGAGCAAGGAAGAGTCGCACCTAGACACGGTAGGAAATGATGACATGCCTCAGCGAGCACGGAAAGGTCGCGCTCGGCCACAGTAGAGAACGCCCCAAGGCGCATCGTGCCCGTTCGGCTAAACCCAATAAAATCCCGCGCCCGCCAGCGCCCCTAAGAGCGGGGAGAAAGGCTCGGCCCCGCTTGGATTGCCTTTCGCTTCGAGACAAACACAACGGTCAGGCGACAAGGAAGATACTCAGGGCATTACCGCCACAACCAATCGTTGGTCCTGATAGATTCAGGAGCACGATCCACCAATCAGCGTGCCCGATCCTTTCAGGTCTGACGGCTTTGTCTCATACGGACTAGCAGGGGAGTTCAGTACAAAAGGCTACCCTCGATGTCTTGAAAAGTAAGTGATTCTATACCAGTTTATGCTCCACTCAACCCTATAGAGTACCCACTGACTTGACCGTCGGAGCGTTTTCCTGGGAGCTCCTCCCGGAGAACGGTTGACGGCCTCTTTCTTACTGTGACCCCGCAGGTTCACCGGAGTTACTCAATCAGGAGGACGAATAGCGAAAGACTAGGTCACATCAAACATGATACCTATAATCAACTCCTGACATAATGGAAGTATACTTGATACTTGCTCTTTCCTATAACTAATGATGCTATAGCTGGTGGAACCTTGGGGAGAGCTTTATCTAGGACATGATATTTCTTTTCATTCATGAGAACTACCTCAAGCTACGAATCCAATTAAGATTGTTCAATGTAATCAACTTATCCTTTCATAGGATTTACAACATTAAAATTTGTAGTGGACAATTTAGCGTTTCTAGACATCATTAAATATAAATTTCTATTCAAGTTTCTTTTATTAATCATTAAAAAAAATTACCCAATTCAAAATTCATTGTTAAGGTTATGATTCATATTTCACTGCAAAATGTGGAGAGGATTAACTGTAATCACATCGAGGAGCTATTTAGGTAGGCAAACTGTTTTGTCACTTTCAATCTCTATGAAACTCATAGATCTGTCGAGATTCATTAACTTACGTCAATAGTATGTTGAATCTCATCCATGCCCATCTAACATTCATGACTAGATTTACCGAGGATCATGTATTTAGATGGTAAATCAACCCTGAAAAAACATATGATCCCCGGCTCAGGTAATACTTGAAAATCGTGAGCATCACATTACGTTGACTATAATCTATTTAACATGTTGGCCCCGTGCACTAGCCCAAGTCAACATATTATAATGAAGTTTGTGTTTTTCATGGGTAACGACGATTTATGTTTTTCTAAAATAGGATTTTATTTTGTGTTTAGTTAAAACACTTTAACCTTCCTTTGTTAACTTTTAACAATATGTGATTCCAGTTTTATGTTAGTAAACATGCAAAATAAAACAACCACATAATCATACAAAACACAACACAATACAATAACGATACCACACACCTCGATGCTATGCATCTCCCTTATGAGCCATCAAAGGAGAGATGAGGCTTACTAACGACAAAGGAACACTTCAACACTTCAAAGCTCGCACTCGATCAACCACCAACTCTTGATGTCAGATCGAACTCCATGGAACTCCTAACTCCTTCATGTATCTCTTGGTCTTCAGTTTTTATATCATTACAATTTTCTATTCTAATACAAATGTCGTAAATAAATATTATAATTTTGAAGAAACACTTATATATTACAGAAAAAGAAAACAAATGACATGAAGACCAAAAATACTACCATTCATTCAATACATAGGTTGAGTCGAGGCTCGGTGTATCGAATCCATACAACTAAAAAAACAATTATATTGATCTTGGATAACAAATTCTAGATTAAATATATGACCATAATGTTTCTATGATATCACATGCAAGAGATCATCTAAACAGCAATGTCTCAGTTTATATTGTAGTAAATTAGAATTAAACAGTTAAAACTAACAAAACAAGATGATAACCAAGTTTTGTAAAACCAACCGATTTGCATGAACTTATAAATCTAATTTAGATGTAGAAAGTGACCACAGATACTCAGATTAGAAATATATATATATATATATATATATATATATATATATATATATATATATATATATATATATTTTCTCTGCACAGTGACTACGTACTGCAAACGATGAAGCCATGCTCCACATCCCACGATTGAAATCGTGTCGCGTACCATAAATTAGGGTTTCAATTACTGCCTGCCAACACGTTGCGTATGAAGAAGCGACGCACTTTGTAAACATATAAGAAATGATTTCTACTTAGAAACCCTAGTTTAATTATTCAGTTTGCAAAAAGGTTTTCAAAACTTTTAAAACCTTATAATAACGTATGCTAATTAGTCCATTATCATGAAAATATAATTACCACACAAAAATTAGAAATCTAAGTGCAAAAGAGATGTGAAGTAGTGGCTCTTATACCCTTTGTTGTGAAGAAGCTATTTACGTGATTACTCTCCAGTTTATTCCATAGAACACGGCATGGTCCACCACTTGCCATGACGTAGAAACACCCCATTCAACTTATTATTCGAGCATTGAAGTTTAGCTGTCCTCCTCATATTTTGTTGCCAAGAGTCCATTTTTAGCAAGGATGTTCAGTTTCCAGAAGTGTTTCAGTAGACAAATTCAAGTTTAGTATCAACAAGCAACCCACAATAGTCAATCCAATCTCGCAACTACATTCCCAATGCGAGTTCGTTCCGTTTCTCCCTCTTTAATTTTATATGCTTAATTGTTATTATATACAATGAGGACATTGTATAAATTAAGTGTGCGGCAGGGGATCGAAAATAGCATGTTAGATTGAAATAAAAAATAAAAAATGCTATATTAAAAAAATTGAAATAAAAAGACTTGAAAAAAATGGTCTGAAATAATCAATCTAGAAAATTAAAATTTTTGCTTTAATATTATTGTGTTAGAACTAAGTTTGCTAGTGTTGTGTGGGATAATTTGACGCGAATTTAAAAGTTTTGTTTACCTAATATGTTATAATAGATTTGTGGCTTCTCAGTGCTAGTGAAATCATGAGATAAAAACATGAATTTGTGTAGTTTAAGGGACATAGTATGTTATGCACCGTGTATTGAAATATGTACATGAAATTTTATATAGTCATTGCACTTTAGACTAATGCCATTAATCAATAAAGGTTGATGTTAAGTTCCCTTGCTTAAGAATATGTTTTTCTTTTAGGTTTTAGTTTGAGATAAAAAAAAATGAGTTATGAAAAAAGTTTTGAAAAAGAAAAAAAGAGAAAAAATAGAAAAGGAAAAAAGTTTTCAAAAGTTTGCGAGTGAATAAGAGTTATAAAAGTATGAAAATCTTAAAGAAAGTGAAGAAATAAGGCAAATTGCCAAAAGCCAAGGGCTTAGTATTTAAGTTGTAAGTTTTCTTTCTAGGTAATTTTATCGTATGTATGCTTGAGAATTTAACAAAAATAAGTTGAGGTTAAGAAATTTTATGAGGATGTATTCGGAATCATGCATAAATTAATGTCGCTTAAAATAACTGGGGAACATTTATGTTTATTGTGAGTATTTAGGAATTAGACACAAATATATGCATTTTAGACGGGACATAATTGGCGAATTTAAATTGGGTTATTCTTTGTGATGATGGTGAACAAAGTTTTAATATAGTATAATAACAATCTAGTTTGCTTGAGGACAAGGAAAAGATAAGTGTGAGGTACTTTGATATGACCTTAATTTAACTATATATTTTAGGCCATTTTATCAATATATTTGATTAAAATGTTATATTTTAAGACATATGCTACTTACTATGCTTTGAAATGCTCACTTACACTTAAAATTGGATATGGGATGCAAAAGGAGAAGAACGGAGCTGAAAAAAAAGACGAAAAATGACAAAAACATGAAACATAGAAAAAGACGCACCACACACTTTAAACGACGCGCCGCACCCCTGTAGTAAAACGAAAAATTTTGAATTTCCTTAATACGCAAGTTTACGTGTTGGTGTGCAAACCACTACAATGTGGTGAGACCTCTTCCACGTGTTGGTGTCTTTGTGTATCGTCCCAAAAGTAGTAGAAAAAATTTACATTCAAGTCATACAGTCATATATTTGAAAACCAACACAGTAAAAATGTATTTCTCAAACATCAGAGTAAATCAAAAGTAATGAGTTTGGAAAAGCCTTCAAGGGATGCGGTGTAGTCAAGCCGATCCCTTTCCGTTGGAACTGGAAATACCTGAAAATGTTTAAACACCGTAAGCATAAAGCTTAGTGAGTTACCCAAGGTACCACATACCATACATAACATCGGGCCCCCGCCCATATATCGGGCCCCACCCATCATGACGGGCCCCACCCACTTAACGGGACCCTGCCCACATATCGGGCCATGCCGATCATACAGCCCCGCCCAACCCAACATAAAAACAGGCCCCACCCATCATACATACAATGCAACCCAAGATATGAACGGGACCCTCCCACCATACAAGGCAAGAGTCACAAAGACTGCTAGCATCCTACACACTATAGTGAGAAGACTCACCTGTCTCACGAAATCAGCTAAACCACAACACAAAGCCCCGCAAAAGATGCTACAACACTCCTGTAACAACCCAAAAACAATGATAAAATTTTTCATTTTAAAATAGATAGTTTCAATCATTAAATAGTTCCAAGTCAATCATAAAATATAATATCCAAATCATCAGAGTGAAAATATCCAAAAAGTGTGGAAATCATGAGGGGGTAAATATTGTGCCATCACGTTGGGCCCTTCTGTTTTGTAACAGAAGTACTTGAAACCACAAACATAACTGTAAGCATAAAGCTTAGTGAACTTCCCCCGAAATACCACATACTTCATACACATAATATAACAACACATGGCTGTGTTAGGTACGTATCAACCCCCGGGTTCGCACCAACCCCAAATGACAAAAAATAGTTGTGTGTGATTCGTATCACCCCCCGGGTTCGTATCAACGCCGAGTCCATAATGACCCCAAGCCCAGATTGGCTCCATGCATATATAATGTAATCACGTTAGTCAGAGCCATAAATAGTATACATTCTACTCATATAATATAGTGAGCCGGCCTTGGTGCCTTCGACCCACTAAGGTGGTAAGAAGACTCATCTCTAACAGAAAATAGTTGAATCGTACATTAGAGCTGTTGCGAACGCAGCTCCTCACGTTAAACATACTCCAATAATGACCCTAATTAATTATTAGGGTTTTAACCCATAATCAATGGTCCAATTCATCCTTCAAAATATAAAGGGAAAAAGACAATTTTGCCCTTTCTTTACATAACCCAACTAATCAAAGCTCAAAACCCCTAATGGCCAAGGCCCAAAATCAACCCAATGGGCTTTTGAGAGTACACCCGGCGTACTCCATATGATGTCTGGAGTTACTTACGCCCAACATACTCTGGTTTACACCCATCGTGATCCTCTGAGTTCCAAATTCTAAACTAAGGTATTAATGGCTTAAGACCTAACATCCAAACTTTAGATCTAAGACTAATAAAACGACTAAATCCATAAAGTTGCAACCTTTATGCCTTGTTATGGCTAGAAGGATCCCAACACCAAAACTCTAACTGAGTTAACTCTCTAAAGCTCCATAACTCTTGAATAGAAGAGTACCAAGGTCCAAGCTTGCATTTTTATGATCCTAAACACTCTAAATGTCCTGAAAGGAAAGCTCAAAACTCTAGAGTGTTCCAAACTCACAAAGATCAAGATATTGGGACAAAAAGGACTTAAAACTAAGCTTAATCATGTTCTAACAAAACACTCAAAAAGATATGAGCTTATACCTCCTATAACTGCACTAAGATGCAAAGTGGTCATATCCAAAAGCTTGAGAGCAACACTACAAGTCCAAGAGCTCTCCTTCACCACCAAGAACACCAAAATATCACCAAAATCTTGAAGTTTTTACACACGAGGTTAGGGTTTCGAGATGGATGCTAAGAGAGATGGAGGTTGGAGTTAACAAAGGGTTAAAGGCCATAAAGATCTTTAAAGAGGGTCCAAACCCTAAAAATTAGGGTTTACCCTCTACATATGGACGTCCGGCGTACACATACGTACGCCCGACATTTGTGCAAGAAGGCGCGTCCAGTTCGCTAAGAACTAACGTCCGACGTACCCATCTCTTGCACCCGACGTTTGGACCATTTTTGCAAACTTTTAATGATTAAATTCCAAAAATGAAAGTACATGGGAACAAGAGTTACAAATATCCCCCACTTGAATCAGACTTCGTCCTCAAAGTGCGCTACTACAAACAATCGCGATCGGCCTCTCCACGTAGTTCGGGCGCTCATCCACCTGAATGTCATCCAAATAAATCGCTGCCGAATCAGTGGTTACACACTTCCGTAATTGAGAGACATAGTAGGTGTTGTGGATATGACTAAGCTCATCGGACAAATCCAGTCGGTATGCAACCTTGCCCACCCGGGTAGAAATCCTGAATGGAGCAATAAATAGGGGGCCCAACTTGCCCTACTTCCGAAACCAGATGCCACCTTTCCAAGGTGAAACCTTCAGAAGCACAAAGTCCCCCACTAGAAACTCAAGGTCCAAGCAGCATCGATCTGCATAACTCTTCTGTCGGCTTTGTGCAACTAGCAACCTGTCGCGTACTTGTTGAATCAAATTCATGGTCTTAAGCACTAATTCAGTAGTCCCCATGACGGGATGCCCGACCTCGCCCCAGCAAACTGGGGTCCTGCACCTTCTCCCGTGTAACATATCAAAAGGTGGTCGGTCAATACTTGCATGATAACTGTTGTTATAAGAGAACTTGGCCAGCGGAAGATAAGTATCACAACTCCCTCCAAAATCTAGCACGCTCTCCGAAAGCATATCTTCGAGTTTCTGAATCGTCCGCTCACTCTGTCCATCGGTCTGGGGGTGGTATGATGTACATAAGTGCAACTGAGTACCCAACTCCTCATGAAAGTTCCTCCAAAACCTAGAGGTGAAACGAATATCTTGGTCTGAAACTACTAAAACTGGCACCCATGCCGAAGCACCACCTCCCAAATGTAAATTTCATCCGACTTCTCAGCAGATATACTCTCAGCAATTGGTATGAAGTGTGCACTCTCGGTCAGTCTATCAATAATGACCCAAATGGAATCAAATCCACGCACCGTCTTGGAAACTTCATGGTAAAATCCATGGTGATCTCTTCCCTTTTCCAAATAGGAATGTGTAATGGCTGCATTTTGTCGTGTGATCTCTAATGTTCGGCCTTGGCTTTCCTGCAAGCCAGGAACTGCTCTACAAACCATGCTATCTCCCTTTTCATACATGGCCACCAATAACTCAACTTCAAATCCCTATAAATTTTTGTGGCCCCTGGATGGATCGAAAACTTTGACTTATGAGCCTCTTTCTAGAACTGTCTGCCTCACCACACCAGTAGTTGGAACCCAAACTCCGCCATACTGAGTTCATAAACCCCAACTGTCTCTGACAAATAAAGGAATCTGCCCCTGATCCGCTTTGCCTTCTAACTTTCCTTCTTCAATCCTTCTACCTGAGCCTTCTTTATGTCCAACAGAGGTGAAATAAATAACCATCCTCAGACAAATATCCCTGATATGAGAACTCACTGCCTTACGGCTCAGGGCATCGTCCACCACATTGGCCTTTCCAGGGTGGTAAGAGATCTGACAATCATAATACATTACCATATCCAACCATTTTTGATGCCTCATATTCGAGTTCGGCTAATCCATCAGATACCACAAACTCTTGTGGTAAGCGTATATAGTACATCAACCCCATACAGATAATGCCTCCAAATCATGAGGGCAAAAACCATGACCCGCCAACTCCAAGTCATGTGTATGGTAATTCGCCTCATGAGAATTCAACCGCCTCGAAGCCTAAGCAATCACATGTCCTATTCGCATGAGGAAAACTCCCAAACTGAGATAGCTGCATTAAAATAAACCACAAAATCTTCCATGTCTTCAGGAAGCGGGGGGAATTGGGGCCTCGCATAATCTCTGCCTCAGAGTCTCAAAAGGCAACTGCTGATCAGGACCCGACCGAAAATTAACATTCTTCTTCGTCAAGTGGGTCAATGGCACTACAATCTTGGAGAATCCTGGATAAATCTTCGATAATACGCTACGATACCTAGGAAGCTCCACATCTCAGATGGCGTCCTCGAGACCTC
This sequence comes from Lactuca virosa, assembly GCF_052849685.1. Lineage (NCBI taxonomy): Eukaryota > Viridiplantae > Streptophyta > Magnoliopsida > Asterales > Asteraceae > Lactuca > Lactuca virosa. The sequence goes on along the minus strand of NC_136430.1, from coordinate 224,534,621 downwards.
TCACAGCATCACGGCCTCGATCTTGGCCGGATCGACCAATATTCCCTTCTGGTTGACGATATGCCCTACGAACTGCACCTCGCGCAACCAAAACACACATTTGGAGAATTTGGCATACAACCTCTCTCTTCTCAGGGTCTACAATACCTCTCGCAAAAGTTCCTCATGCATAAAGGAGATGAAGAAAAGACGTCCTTTCACATAGATATAGGTACATTTTTCTAAACAAAAATGTCATTCGGTCTCAAAAATATAGGAGAAACGTACCAAAGGATAGCAGACAAATTGCAATTGAAGTTAAACACCAAGAAATGCTATTCAACATAGAGGATCGAAAATATTTGGGGAATATGATAAAAAAGAAGGAATAAAGGAAAATACTAAAATGTCAACTCAATATTGCAATTTTGGTCTCCCATAATTGTCACAGAAGTGCAAACACTAAATAACTAGTTAGAAATGTTAGGAAGATTTTTAGCAAAGTTAGATGAGAAGACACTACCTTTCTGTAAAATACTAAAAAATGAGTGGACAAACAGGACTTCAAATGGCCAGAAGAAGTAGTCCCTATATATTTCGTAAGTCGAGTTCTACAAGGAGCAGAGATTATGTATTTAGACATGGAAAATTTAGCCTTATCCCTTGTTAATACAGCTAGTCGGTTGCAAAGATATTGGTTGGCACAACCAATCAAAGTATTAACTAATGCACTAATATGGCAAGTGTTGCTTAAACCGAAAAATCAAGTCGTCTAGCCAGGTGGGCGGTAGGACTAAGAGAGCACGGAGTTGACTTCATGTTGCGAACAAGTATAATGGCACAAGCCTTAGTAGACTTTATAACCAGAGATCACTGATAAAACATAGGTAGCGTTGGTCAATGAAATTAGAAAGGAAAGTGAGCAAGTGGAGGAGAGAGACAAAGATCAATGGATCCTACACATAAACAGATCCTCAAGTGTAGATGGAGCTGGAGGCGGATTAATTTTGACTAGCCCAATAGGAAAAGATATAACATATGCACTACGTTTCGACTTCACAACATCCAATAACGAGTCTAAATATGAAACCTTGATAACGGGCCTATAGATTACAATAAAAGTAGGATGCTACAATATAAAAGCGTTTGTGCACTCCATGATCGTGGCTAACCAAATAATTTGTCTTTATGAAGTTTGAGGACAGAATTAAATGCAATACCCAACAAAAATGAAACTAATAAATAAGAAATTTACAACTTTCAAACTACAACATGCACCGAGGTCTAAGAATAAACGAGCGGATGCATTAAGCAAGTTATTATCGTCATCATTCTCGCATCTAGCAAAATGTGTTTTAGTGGAGATAGTCAAAACAAAATCAATAAAAGAACAACCGCCAGTCCTAACCATTGATGCAACACATGATTGGCGACACCCGATAATGGAATTCTTGTGAAAAGGAAGATTACTAGAGGACGAAAAATAAACTGGAAAACGAGTTAAAGCACCATCTTTCACTATCCAGAATGGAATATTATACAAGAGGGGATAGTTTTCACCTCACCTGAGATGCGTAAATATTATTGAGGAAGAATACTTGTTAAGTGAAATGCACGAGGTAATAGCAGGAGCACATGAAGGCGCAAGAATGATCATACAAAAGATAGCCATGTTAGGATATTACTAGGAGACAAAGTATCAAGATACGAAGGAAACAATATACAAATGCGAGAAATGCAAAAAACAAGCTACGATACCGCGAAAGGGAACAACACATATGATAAGTATAACAACCACTAGCCTTTTTCATAATGAGGTATTTATATAATGGGTCCTTTTCCCAAAGCACCAGGAAAAATAAAATTCCTAGCGCTGGCGATCGATTATTTCACAAAATGGGCAGTGGCTGAACCATTAGCAACGATCACTGGGCAAAATATGATAAAATTCTTTTGGAAACAAATAATTTTTTGGTTCAGAATACCACTCACACTCGTATCAGACAATGAAACATAATTCGCCAATAACCCATTCTTTTATTGGTGTGAAAACTTGAGGATAAATCAAAGGTTGTCTCATATCGAAGCAAATGGTCAGACGAAAGTCACCAATAATACAATAGTACATGGTTTTGCAACAATTCTAAACGAAGCAAAAGGCCGTTGGGTAGATGAAGTACCAAGTGTATTATGGATATATAGAACAACGCAAAGAATGGAAACAAAAGAGACACCATTCATTTTAGTATATGGGTTAAAAGTAGTAATATTGTTAGCGCTAACTGTACTCACAACAAGGACAACGAATTACAATCAAGTAACAAACGATGAGGGGTTAGGAACAAATCTGGAACTCTAAACGGTAAGATGAGAAGTAGCAACAATTCACCAAGACCATTATAAGGTAAAAATAGAAAATTATTATAATCAACGAGTACACAATCGATCTTCCCGAGTTGGTGAAAAGGTGTTGAGAAACAACGAGGTAAGTAGGGAAGATTCGCAAGGGTCCATACAGAATAAACAAAGCAAACAAGGACAATTCATATACTTAGGAAACAATGGATGGAAATAGCGTACCAAGATCATGGTACATCCAAAATTTGAGGAAATTCTATGTATAAAGAGGTAAAACAAATACATATCAAACCAATTTCTTCAAAAATAAATTATTGAGATGCTATCACATCACATATAAGTGGCAAAGGACACTCCGACAAGGTCAAAAAATCACCTTGGTATATCATATTTAAATATGAAAACATGCAACATGAATTAGAATGGGAAAATGATACCCCGACAAGGTCGCAACATCACCTTGGTATATCATATCAAAGTATGACAACATGCAACATGAATTACAAGGGGTAAATGACACCCCACCAAGGTCGCAATATCACCTAGATAGATAATATCTAAATATGGAAACATGCAACATGGATTCCCCGATAAGTTTGCAATATCACTCTGATGTATCATACCTAGTTAAGATAAAGGAAGTATGCAACACATGGCCCGACAACACTTGTGCATGACCAAAACATTAATTGGATTAAAAAAGGCGCTAGAGGACATACATATAAAAAATCAAGCAACCTTAATGTTTTATACCTAAAGTACAAATAGAAGGTTGAAAAATGATAGAGAAAAATAACAGAGAGGAGCTAGTGAAAATTAAGATAAATTCCTAAAATGAAGTTGCATGGTAACAAAAAGACAAAGAAGTACAATCCCTTAAAGTCAATACGAGATCATGATAATAGTCTACATATAGAAACCAGTTCCACCTATAAGAGACCCCCCATAGAAGAGTGATGAGATTAAAACGTTTAGATCGATAAGATTCTTAAACAAATAAATCAAGAACACAATGAAAATAGTAACACCAGATGAATCAATGCTTGTGTCGAATGATTAATCAGTCACACCTCAGAAGAACTCTATGAAGAATTGCTACTGTAGAGGTATGCTAGGGTTACAATACGATGAAAAGAATAAAACTTATCAAAGGCGTACATACTAAGGTGCATGCATGGACTATATAAGTAAACCCTAATAAATGTAAACGGCTGGACAGGCCCATAACCGAGAACATAATAGACCTAGACAAAAGGCCCAATGACGCAACACTTCAAGATCCAACAATCTCCCCCTTTGCGTCAATTGAGGCGAGAGATTACTGCTGTCGAACCTGTGTGGTCTTCTTTACGGTTTTGAACAGCTTCGGTATAATAGCAAGAATAGTGCGTCGAAAGTTGATATACCACCGAAGCATGTCATTGAAGATCTTCTTCGCAGCATCATCATTGGATTTACATCTATTGATTACATCCATAATATGTTCAAGAGAAAAAGTAGAAAACAGATGTTTGTCTCACAAAGCGAACATGCACTTTAGTGGAGTAGCCGAACCTCCAACGTCTTTAGTAGACATCACCATTAGATGTTCGGTGTCAATCTTGCCCATATGCATTTTTTTCACATCACTAGCCTTGCCAATGGATTTGACAATGGGCTTCTTCCTCAGAGCCGAAGCGATCTCCTGATCAAGCTTCGCTACTTCATGTATATACGACACCAACATTCTTTTTATGTGATCAAGAATGGGTTCGTACTTTTGCTCATTTGACAACAAAATGTTAGTCAGCAGAATCCGGTCATGAGGATTGAGATTCGGCAGATCAGCAAGAGAAAATTCATGAGCTGAATCATCCGAACCACGAGTAACCCGAAATTTCACATTGATGAATTTCCCCGCGGCAACTGGCTTCATAACCTTGACCGTAGTAATCTTCTTTGCACTCCAGGTCAAATACTGAGGTTGCGAGAAATAAAGGTAGTAATCGATTAGTTCTCTATCAACCTTCGGGTTAGGTGAGGGAACATAAGCGATTGGATCAAAACAATGAAAAATGAATGCCCTTCGTGTGATCGGCATATCGAATTGTGAGTCTTTAGAATTAACCAAGTCAAACGAAATGATTGGTTCGAGCCAATGAGTACTAAGAGACTCAATCGCTTCCTTCAGCAGGTTTTCCAATGTCCCTAATGGAAAAAGAGATTTGCTTCGTTCCAAAGTGTCATGGGCATCTTTAGCTTTCCTATCCCTCTCTTCGGTTTCAAGGGTTTGTTTTAACAACTCATCTTAATTCACATCTTCTTTTTCTCCACTTTCACCAACAAATTTCTTTCCTTTATGTTGAATAGTTGATCCCGAAGCTTCATTATCCTTCGGTTCTGTGGTGACACTTGGTTTAACAGGAGGAGGTGGAGGATTTTCGGTTGTTGGAGTTTGGCTTTTGGGGTTTTGTTTTGGTGGATATTGACTTGCTTCTACCCCTTGTTTTGGAGGGACACCCGCCTCCGAAACACCTTCTATCCTGTTTGAATTGCAACTGCAGGACGCAATTTTTCAGCCAAACGTCTCCTGATGGTGATGGTAAGAGCATGAACATCACCAACACAGGTAGTTTCTCGAGCTAGCTCATCCATCACCTTATTTTCGAAAGCTAGATCAGCCTGGAGTTTGTCTAAACGAGAGTTGATAGACTTAGTGAGTGCCAAGTGATCAGCCTGGATGTCAGAGCGAACAATATCAAACTTAAGTAGTTCGTCTTGGAAAGAAGAAACAAGCTTCTCGACAGAAGAAGCTACTGTGTTGACATGTTGCTGCGACTATGTTTGCAGAGATAGCAAAAATGCTTTAGTGTCGGCCATTAGTTTATCGACTTTTTCGGTCGCTATCTTAGTGGATTCATCGACGGCTTTGGTTGCTTTCTCGATTGAAGATTCATGCTGCTGGACCAAAGTGGCTAATAAAGATTGGATAGCAGCATCAAAATATTCCGAAGTAGAGGATTGAGATGAAGAGGCGAGCAAAGTATCAAGCTTCTCATTTAACTCCTTGAGATGCCTCTTGGTGACTGGGGCATCGTCATCGTCATCACTTTGAACAGTGTAGGGACTGTAGTGAAAAGTATCAAACTCCACATCAGCGCCATCGAGAACAGTATCAAATTCATCTGAGTGGATTGGTGATAAAGGTTTTGAGGTAATGGGGGTTTCAACATCTGAAGTTTGTGCCCCCGCATCAGATGCGTTGACAGGAGGTGTAGGTAAAGTAGAAGTAGTGGTGGTGGTTGCTTCGGTGAATAATGGTGGAGATAGAGGTGTAGAAGTAGGAATTTGAGTGGAAGTTGGAGGAGGACATGGAACGATTGAAATAGGAATAGTGGTATGATGAGGAGAAGGAGGTGGAGACGAAACAGTGTTAGTATCGATTACCTCTGGAGTGACTTCTCAAACTGAATCATCAGAATTATCTTGCTCCGGCTCTTGCTCAACTTCAACATCTTGATCTGAAGGAACGAATTCAATGTCACTAGATGATGGAGCTTTCGGCTTGTGTGCCACCTTTTTCAGCTTGCGCTTCTTTGGAGCCGAAGGGTCTGTAGTGGAACCCTTTCGCTTCTTTGGTGTGACAGGTTTAGAAGAAGGCCCTTCTTGAATTTCCTTCCTCGAATCCCCTTTCTTGCCCCGTTTGGCTGGTTTATCAGCCATGTCAAGCGATTGTTGCATCTCTGGGGTTAACGGTCTCGGTCCTGAGGCTGGAAGCGTTTTGTACTCATTGATTAGCTTGCTGGCCTTTGATACACACTGATACATGGACTCCGGAATTGAACCGATAAAAGAAAATTTGGTGAAATCAGCCACAATGATTTTTGTGGTGTGAAATGTAGCAATCGCAGACTTTAAGGAATCCGCCATAACTGGAACTTGGAACTTCTCCATAGCTCGTTGTGTGATAATCATCCAGAATCTCCCACAAGAAATCTCAGTGTGACGAGATGAAGAATTCAAACTTTGAATCAACTGAGCCCAGAGAACCGACCCATAGTCAAGGTTGATTCCATGATACAGACCATAGAGAATGCTCATGAAACCCTTGCTATCACCATCAGAACCTACAGCACGTTCAGAAAAACTCTTCGATAGAAGAGTAAACAATCCATTCCATTGAGGAGGAAGGCAGGACTTGTTAACCTTTGTAATTGTGGTGAGAATGTCGTTGTACCCCATGTTATAGAACATCTCGAAGAGTTGTACAGTGGAAATCGAGTCGGGGTTCACCAGTGAATCTGCAGAAGGTAGCCTTAAAAGTGAACAGAAACGAGCCTTCGAGACTGAAGTCTTCTTATAACAAATCTCAAATAAAATTCTTTCATCGGCCTTGATGTATTTTGCAGAAGAATAAACCTGAGAAAGAAGAGACATTGGAACAACCTCGACTTTGGTAAGAGCCGTCACCAATGATGAGTATTTCAGACATTCGACAATCTGCAGCATGTAGGGATCATAGGAGTTCGACACCAAGTTGATAATTAGATTCTGTTTGGGCTTGAGTGTAAGTTGAGAAGATTGAGCGGTGTTGTCTTGAATGGAAGAAGAGTCTGCCATTGTTGAAGCTGGGTGGGGAAGATGAACAGTAGAAGAGAAGAAATCGCTTTGTAAAGGTTGTAAAGATTAGAACGGAATGAAGGAAAATCCTTCATACGATTTCCAGGAGAGAGAAAGTATCCTTAATGACGATGGTGTGACGTACTGAAAGGACGCCTAAAAAGTAGCGATTTGACAACTGTCGTTCCCCAAAAGGCGTGTCAGGCGGCGTGAGGATAGGGTTAACGTTTCAAATTAACGCGCCCTTTTCAAAATCTTATCCATTCATCTTCTCTTTTAGAGTAACCAATCGTTTCAAATTCCCTTTCGAAACCAATTATCCCATTTCGCCTTATATTCCAAAAATATTGATTGAGCATCTGTCACTTCTTTATTAATAAGACCACCGTTGTATTGTAGAAGCGAAACAATGATTTAGAAAAGTGACAGTGAAACAACGAACCAGATTTTGGAAGATCATAAAGAACTTCGTGCAAGAGTGTGCCAAAGAAAAAGAAATAAAGCAAGTTATTTATGTGGGATATTAGTGATGTCTTTTAAAGACACAAAACTGTGGATCCCGGGCACGAATCTCTTCCTTCAAAGTCAAGAGAGACTAAGAAGTGTCTGTGTGGTTTCCCATTGAAGTACGATCAAATGCTTGTTAAGAAGCAATGAAAGGCATCTTTTCAAGATTTGGTTACAAGGGTGGCTTTCGCTTCAACTGAACTACGAACCTTGATATAAGAACGAAAGTGGAGTGAAGTACTTGTGTGGCAAGTGTAGCCAAAAACATCAGTTAGGTGGGTTCATTTTTCAGTAACTTGGTGATAGCTTAGAAATCTCAAAACAAAATTACAACTGGATCTTTTGGGTAGAAATGTCCTTGTGTTGGAGAATTTCATAAAGATCTCATAAAGTGAAATAAAAGAGATTTCATGGTACCGACCACAAATGTGGTTTCGTTAATACATGAGTGAAAACTAGAACATTTGATTGTTCACCGTCAATTCATTTAAGGTATTGGATTGTGGGTTTCACTTAGTACGTAGTGAAACGAAACTAAGATCATTAACACAGATTTTGTGTAACCATAAGCCTTAGTGGTAAATGCTGAGAGTCTCAAGGGTTACGATTATGAAGCGTAATGAGATGGAGAAAGGTATAAAGGTGGTTAAGGAACCGAAAGTACCTCTGCTAAAAAAATTCGGACCGAGCAGATAACTCTTAACCCATGGAGAGTGTTGAAAAATGTTTTTGTATGTGACCTTGTATGTGACCATCACTGAAATAAGACGAGTTGTTTTTGTATTATCTAACAAATATTATCACTTATTTCAGGTTGCATAAATTCGTGATCAAACGGAAAATACGAAAACACGCAAATGACGAAAACGCATAGACGAGAAAATTAGTTGTGCGACTGAACAGTTTCAACAATATATATATATATATATATATATATATATATATGTATGTACGTATTATATATGTGCATATGTATTATATATATATATATATATATATATATATATATATATATATATATATATATATATATATATATATATATATCATTGTGTGAAAAGTCAACAATGTTGAATAGTCAAACCAAGAAAAGTCAACAAAGCAAAGGATATGAGAAGCAAAACCCCATCACACGTTTTTTGCTCCTAGACCTCTACCACAACTTGCATCACCAGCCATTACTCTTTCACTAACAAATCAAGTGTTGGTAGATATTTGTTTCTCATATATATACATGTGTATGTAGTGTGTGTTAGAGTTGGTAAGAATAGAAGAGAGTAAGAGATATTCATATGTTATAGTGAGTTTTCCTTTGTAAAACCACACCATCTCAATCTTCATCCCTGGAGAAAGTGAAGAACACAAAGATCAAACAACAATTAAGTGAAGAACACCAAGATCATCAACAAGCTAAATGAAGAACACCATCAACCATCTTCATGTTCTTCATTGAAACTCAAGGTTCTTCATCTTCACCATCTTTGATCATCACACCATACACCACAAAACACCTCCCTTACATCAAAACACCAAAACACAACCATAAAACACCCTAAAACCTTCTGCATCAAGATCAACAACAAACCCCATCACTATTCATCATCATCTTCATAAAAATTTCACCACCATCACCACATTATATCAACCTCCTTCCAACCTCTAAACAACCTAGAAAACATCCTCAAAACACCATAACACCATTACCTTAGCCAAAACATCACAAACAAAACTTACCTTCAAATCACAAAAATCCCGAAATTGACTCCTGTGTGAACACGGCCCGTGTTCAACATGCCTTATATCAGACACAGCCCGTGTACTCATCTGTTTGCCTCTGGTACTTCAACACGGCCCGTGTTAATCCAAACCTAAATCCAACACGGCCCGTGTTCAGGATCATCATAAAGAAAACCCTCCAAAACCCTCCTAAAGCTTCCTACACGACCCATGTTACTTGTGCCTTATCTTACATGACCCGTGTGCATGTTTTTACCCAAAAATACCTCAAATACAAATACATAAACTCATGTATTTTGTACTATTATGTAAACACCTGTTTTCCATAAAAACCCAGCTTTGAATGAACATTTTGTTACTTATCAAATACCGGATTGATCTTTGAACAAATATCGACCAGTCGTTCCAAGAGTCCCAATATCGACCAGTCGTTCCAAGAGTCCCAATATCGACCAGTCATTCAAAGAGTCCCAATATCGACCAGTCGTTCCAAGAGTCCCAATATCGACCAGTCATTCCAACAGTCCAATTATCGACCAGTCGTTCCATCAGTCCAGTTCAGTCAATTTATTGACGAACCTACTTGATATATATTTATATACTTATATACTTTATTATAGCTTTATGTCATTTAAATACAGTCATTTATATTATTTATAGCTTTACGTCATTTAAATACAGTCATTTATATTATTATAGCTTTCAGTCATTTATAGCTTTCATATTTATACTTATTCCGCAATTATTATTCTTTATATATATCTACATCTTATATCTTTAATTTACATATCTGTCACACAGTAACTGTATCCGAGCCTTTTGTTGTGGTGATCAGATTTTTATATTTCCAACAATCGGTATCTGAGCTGATATAAAAGGAATAATAGCCAACAATTGGTATCAGAGCTTGTGTGATTTACTCTGACATTTTTGTCGAAAAATTTTGGTTAGCGTTATAAACCTTCCATAAGCTTTTCTTTAAAAATTTCATTTTAATATCACTTGTTCAAAATCCTTTCAAAAATTTCAAAAAAATGTCTTTGGCAAATTACTCCAACATGAACTCTGTTTCCATTGCAAATAGCTTAGGATCTGGTTCACGGTCACCCATACTTATTCCTGAAGAGTATAATTCATGGGTTGGCCGTATGAATCTTCATCTTAACGCTATAAATGAAGATGTCTGGAAATGCGTAGAAGGAACATATATTACTCCAGAAAATATGGCTACCCTTGCTTCAAATCAAGCCACTCAAACCGAAATCATAAGAAAGTTGGAACTCCAAGCCAAAAAGGAACTTGTGTCTGGAATACCTCACAGTATTCTAAGTCAAATGGATGACATTATACTGTTAACCGCAAATCAAATTTGGGAAAATTTGAAAAATCGTTTTTGTGGAAATAAAAGAATTATCGGAAAAAAAAGAACATCTGTTTTGAATGAATTCGATAATTTCAAAATGCTTTCATCAGAAACCATCCATGATGCTCACAATAGATTCAATCTTATTATGGTCAAAATGAAGAATTTGGGTATCAAAAAGACACAACACGAGATAAATCTCAAGTTTTTTAACAATCTTTTCGAAAGCTGGAAAATGGTTAAACTCATTATTCAGGAAAATCCAGCTATTCATACTGAAACTTTGTACAATTTGTATGGAGAACTTCAATCGTATGAATCCTTGATTGACCCACCAACCACTACAGCTTTTGGAGGACCACTTGCTCTTGTGTCCACAACTTCACAAAACCAAACACCTTTCAATGATCAAAACTTTAATCATTTTAATCAGGCTACATCTTTTCAAAACCAAGCCTTCCAGTGTGATTCGAATGATGAAGCAGACAATCAACAATTGTGTGCGTTGGTTGCAAACACAAATCTCCAGAGATTTCTCCCAAATCATGGTCAATCAAATTTTAGACCAAACTTTGAAAACAGACCATCTTTTGGACAAAATTACTCAGGTTTTCAACCTAGACCTTACTTTGGACAAAATTCTCAAAGACCTTCCTTCTATAACAACTCAAACCAAGGTTTTCAAAACCAGGGATTTCAAAACAATCCCAACTCAGGTCATAATAATAATCCAAACAACAATTTTCAGAATCAAAACAGAGGTTTCCAAAATCAAGGTTACAACAATCAAAACAATGGCTTTCAAAACAACCAAAATTTTGGATTCCAACAAAACCATTCTCACCCTTCCCAACAAACCCAAACTCAAACACCTGAAAGACTTCCGGTTAAGAGTCAAAAGGATGAAAGTGATGAAGAAGTGATCATTTGTCACAACTAAAAAGGAAAAAATCACTATGCCAGAGAATGTCTAGCCAAAAACAAAACCAAAATCAAAGACTCAGCATACTATGCTCAAAGATCTGATGAACTGAAGAAACTGGAAAACCAAGAAAAACAAAGAGCATTGATGGCAATCCATGAACAAAGCGTAGAATACTGGCCAACTTCTGATGACGAAGCTGGCAATGAACCAGCACAATCAAACTTTTGCTTCGTAGTTGGGGTTGATATACCTTCAAGAGCTCCCAACGTCATAGAGCATGTATGGTCTATGATCTCTGAACGTGGTTTTTCCAAAACAATTTTTGAGTCCCACATAACCAAAATTGAGAAAAGTCTGGAAGCTGATCTCAAAACATATCATGACACAATGGTCAATTTTGATATTTGCAAATCTGAGTTCCAAACCTTGCAACTCAAATTTGGAGAATCAACAAGAACAAAAAGCAAATTGGAAAGAGACATTGAAAGAAAATCAGAAAATTATAATCACGTCTTGGAACAATTAAATCAGACCCTAATTCAGAAAAGGGATTTGGAACTAAAAAATCAGTCAGTCATTTCTTCTTAAATAAAAGATGTTTTAGAAATGGAAATCCTTCAGTTGAAACAAGACTTTCAAGAATCAACTGATAAATACAATATTTTAAATGAAAAACTGACTAATTCTTTAAAATAAATCAATTCTCTTGAAACCGAGAATAAAAGACTGATACGGAATATGGATTCTATCAAAGTTGCTAGAAAACTAAGTGATGATATATTCATCAAGGCAAACACCTTAGGAACTGGCAAAATTGATACGAATTACAGACCGGGAATTGGAAGAGAATCCTTTGAAATTGAACAAGCAAAACAAGAAAACATGACGAATTGTGAAAACTCTGAATCCACTCTACCAGATCTTTTCACATCTGTTAATGAGGAAGATTCAGGTGACGAAACAGTTATCCACTGTAGCCCAGATGTTACTGCTTTCACTGTTTCCAAAAAGTCTTTCAAAAGAATTGTAAATTCTGAAACAGACTCTGCTAGTTCTTTAACTCACCGAATCAAACATACCGACGAAACCACTAAACATAAAAACCTTTTGAATGGAGAAAATTCCTCTTATGAGGATGGTAGTACTTCTGTACCAACTGCTTTTCCTACAATGAGTTCATCAATTGTTGGGAAAACTAGTCTGGGACAAAAATACTCCAAGAAACAACAAACAAGCAAAAAATCCATTCAAGTCACCAAAACCCCACTTATCAAGCCAAACATTTTTGAAAACCAACCAAAGAAACCAGTTAAACCCTACGTCATACCTCATAAACAGGTTTCCAAAAAAAACAAAACCTTTTCGAAAACCTTTTGAAAACCGCTTTCAAGATATCACTTTTCATCATTCAAGGAACTTTCAAAAACCATCACATCAGAAAGCTTCAAACCATCATCATCAAAAAGCTTTTCAAAACCGCCCATCACATCCGAGATATGAAGAAAACTTTTCAAACAAACCTTCACATCTAGGATATCTTTCACCAAATTACAAATCTTATCAACCCATAAGTTTTCAAAAACAAATCACATTTTGGGTAAACTTGATAAATCAAATCAAACCTCAACCATTGCATCATCATAAACCAAACTCTTACAACAACGCGAAGTTAAATGCTAATAGATATTCATTAAGCAAAGCACCCGAAATAACAACTGACAAACCAGGACCCATTCAGATTTGGGTACCTAAACTTTCAGTCTGATTGCAGGTACTTAATGCTGGAGAACCCAAGCATATGACAGGAAACCGGAACTGCTTACGTGACTTCAAACCTACACAAACCAATCAAGATGTTACCTTCGGCAACAACATGACAGCAAAAATCAAGGGTTATGGAAACATAACAAATGGTAATTTCACCATAAAGAAAGTTGCCTTCGTCGATGACTTGAAACATAACCTCATCAGTGTTTCTCAACTGTGTGATAACAATCTTGAAGTTTTTTTCACCAAACAACGAAGCTTGATCATGGACGCCAAAACCAAAGATGTTATAGTTGATTCTGACCGTGCCGGAAATATGTATCCACTTGACATGGATCTTATCTATGGTAAACCCGATATATGTCTGCTATCTAAAGCCCTAACAGATATTAGTTGGTTATGGCACCGCCGCCTTTCCCATCTAAACTTTGGCTACATCAACAAATTGATCGGCGATGATCTTGTTCGAGGGTTACCACTTCTAAAGCTTGATAACGAAACTCTTTGTGCCGCATGTGAAAAAGGAAAAATTTCCAAATCCACTCACAAAAGCATCTCAGAATCTAGTGTATCCGAACCACTAGAATTGTTGCACATAGACCTTTGTGGCCCTACCAAAACCCAAACCATACAAGGGAAGAAGTACATTCTCGTTCTCGTTGATGGTTTCTCGCGCTTTACTTGGGTCTTTTTCTTAAGACTAAAATCAGAAGCACCTGAATTGATGATCAACTTCATCAAACAAATCGAGCTCAAACTCAAACGACCTCTTCGAAGAATCCGAAGTGATAATGGTTTAGAGTTCAAAAACAAGACTCTAGATTCATTTCTCAAAGACAAAGGAATTGAACATAACTTCTCAGCCCCATACACTCCACAACAGAACGGTGTTGTCGAAAGAAGGAACCGAACTCTATGTGAAGCTGCAAGATCAATGCTTATCTTCGCTGATCTTCCACAATACTTCTGGGCAGAAGCAATAGCCATAGCTTGCTACACTCAAAATCGTTCCTTAATCCATAAACATCTTCATAAAACACCATATGAAGTCATTAACAACCGAAAACCCAACATCAAAGTTTTCCATATTTTTGTTTGTCAATGCTTTGTAAAGAACAATAAAGATCACCTTTCAAAATTTGAATCAAGGTCGGACGAAGGAATTTTCCTTGGTTACTTCAGCTGCTTATCGAGTACAGAACAAACGTACTAGAGTAATTGAGGAAAGTACCGATGTTCATTTTGATGAATTTTATATCAGGAAATTGGATCGTGAACACTTTGGATCTAAAATGATTGATAATATTTTTCAAAATCCAATTCAACAAACACCTTCTCCTGACATAGACATTGAAATCGATCTTGATTTACTTTTTGAACAACCAAAAACCGCTTACAATTCTGAACTTCTAACTACTTCAATTGATCCTATAGGAACAGCCACTGAAGGAACTCCACAAACAAACCAAAATGATGCAGATCGATTTGAGGGGGAACCACCAACACATACTTCCTCTTTGGAACAAACACCAAATCCTCCTTTGAACACCCCATCCCCAAATAGCCAAAACAATCCCGATGCATCATTTATGGGGGAACCTTCAATCTTATTCCAAGATGAAACACCTAGAGAAGAACAATGGGATACTGAAACTCTAATTATTATAGCGGAAGAGAATCGCTTAATAAAGTGGACCATAAATCATCCTACAGACCAAATCATCGGAGATCCCAACTCGGGCATTCAGACTAGAGCCGCATCCACAAATGAATGTTTATTTGGAGCCTTCTTATCCATGACTGAACCCAATACCATACATTCTGCTATAAAAGATCCAGACTGGGTAAAAGCTATGCAAGAAGAGCTAGCAGAATTTGAAAGAAACAACGTATGGAATCTTGTTCCTACTCCACCCGATGTTACTGTTATAGGTTCAAGATGGGTATACAGAAACAAGACTGACGATCAAGGAATCATTTGTCGAAACAAGGCACGTCTTGTAGTAAAAGGATATTCACAACAAGAGGGAATCGACTACGATGAAACGTATGCTCCAGTTGCCCGAATTGAAGCAATTCACATCTTTCTTGCATATGTTGTGCATAAGAACTTCAAAGTATTCCAAATGGACGTTAAATGTGCATTCCTACACGGAGAGATAGATCGCGAAGTATACATCCAACAACCACCAGGTTTCAAAGATCCCAAATTTCCAGATCACAGCTTTAAATTGCAGAAAGCTGTCTATGGCTTGAAACAAGCACCCCGAGCCTTGTATGCCACGTTGTCATCATTTCTCGAAGAATCAGGTTTTAAAAGAGATTCAATCGATCAAACCCTTTTTCGTAAAATATTTAATAAACATCTTTTAATCGTACAAATATATGTTGATGACATTATTTTCGGTTCTACTGATGAATCTTTGAGTGTTAAGTTTGCAGATCTAATGAAAAGCAAATTTGAAATGAGCATGATTGGGGAGATGACTACTTTTCTCGGACTTCAAATCAAACAGTCAATTGATGGCATTTTCATCAACCAAGAGAATTATGTCAAAAACCTACTCACTCGCTTTTCAATGGACAAATCCAATACCGCAAAAACCCCAATGGCTTTTGGATACAAAATCGATGCAGACTTAAATAGCAAACCCGTTGACCAGAAAAGATATCGTGGAATGATCGGATCACTCTTATACCTCATTGCCAGCAGACCTGACATCATGTTTTCTACATGTGTGTGTGCCAGATACCAAGCAAATCCTATGGAATCCCATGTAGTTGCTGTGAAACACATCTTCAAATACCTTAAAGGCACTCCCAAACTTGGCCTTTGGTATCCAGCTAAATCCGATTTTCAGTTGAACGCTTTCACCGACTCAGACTACGGAGGATGCAAGCTAGATAGGAAGAGTACATTTGGTAGCTGTCAATTCTTAGGAGGTAGACTAGTGAGTTGGACTTCAAAGAAATAGACTTGTGTGTCCACATCAATAGCAGAAGCTGAATATGTCGCTGCCGCTAGCTGTTGTTCACTAGTCATATGGATGCAAACTCAATTGCGTGACTATGGCTTCAAAATCTCACAAATTCCCATATTTTGTGACTCAACCAGTGCAATTGCCATTTCTCACAATCCCGTTCACCATTCCATGACAAAGCACATCGACATTTGATAACTTTATCAAAGACAACATTCACAAGGGTCATATCGAACTACACTTCATCAACTCCGAAGATCAAATTGCCGATGTCTTCACTAAGGCTCTCGATGAAACAAAGTTTCAATACTTCCTAGGCCGTCTAGGAATGTTAAATCCAGATAACATCCATCCTTAAACTTTTACTTTTTGTTTGTACAAAAGTGTGTTTACTTTCATTCAAAAACAATTAAAAATTACTTTCTTTTCAAAAATACCAAAAACATTCAAATAACCAATATTTCCAAAAACATTCAGATAAACAAATCTTCAAAAAGAAAATAAAAGACTTACCATAATAAGCTTTTATAGAACCTTGTGATTAATCGTCTCTTGACTTAATTTTCAGATGCTTATGCTCGATGAAGATTTCAAGTCATATTGATTCTCAATTGGAGTGAAGGTTCAAATCTCCTACTTTTCATAATGTATATAACTTTATTTCCTTCGATTTCATTTCATTATTGACAATTTTAAACAATCAAGGGACATAAGGTTAGGAGGTTCAGATGAAAACAAAAACCCATGTGAGAATTTGTGCCTCGTCAATCTATATCACTGTGGAATTCATTTCTTGTGAGCTTAGGTGTGTCACTATTGCTTATAAGGTATACCCAATTATACCTTGTCACAGTCTCATTTTTGCTTAGATATAAAAATGACCAGGGACGATACATTCACTTCTTACATACTAGACAAACTGTCTTTTATGCCACCAATCCCTACCTATATATAAGCCAACCAAAAATGAAGTCTTGAGATCCTGTGATCCATCAACAAGAAAAGATGAAACGAAAAGGACTTCAACAACCGCTTATCAAAGAAAAACAAAGATCTATCCACATCCAGTCGTCAAGGACGAATCAAGATAAAGACGAATCAACAAAAAGGCCAAATCATTCACCGAAGAAATACCAAAGAAAACAAAAATATTCTACATTTGGTATTTTCAAACAAACTTTTCAACCAAATGGTTATTTCAAAACAAACATCATAAGATCCCGTGATCTGTTTTTAACCATTTTTCACAAAAGAAGTTGTCTTAATCCCGCAAGACAGATACTCTCAAAAAATCCCAATTTTCTAAAATGCAGCAAATTCTCGATGCTAAAACAAAATATCTTTTTACAATAAATCGATATTGATCAACAAACAGGATACCATCAAAGAAGAAGCTGCAACAACAATGGATTTCCCGGGGTACTGTAGCCTTCATCACTGAAGATTCTTAGATGCAAACTACACTATGAAAATTGGTAAACCCCTCTACATGTATTTCCCGACGGAGAGAGAGTGAACTTTAATGGAATGAATGAAGAAACCCACTGAGTAATGCCGAAACCATTCTTATGTGATTGATTATCTAATAATGAGACTAAGTGACTTTCAGGAAAAGCATAGATGAACACCTCCAATATGAGTGTGAGTCGTCAGAGAGAGATATCACTCATTTTTAGTGATCATTAACTTGTTCTGCTGCCAGAACAACCAAACACCCAAGTGAAGTGTGAGCTATACCTATGAGCGTTCATCTGAATCGACCTGTTAGACCACTTGTCGTCGTTAATAATGCTATAAAATCTTAGGAAATTTCTTTAGATACATATATGGCTACCCTTTGATAACCGAACCCGAGACTTTGATTCGGAAACAAATTTTTGAAAATCTTTTACATAAGATATGTTAAACCAAGTCACAAACTTTCAATACAATCACTATGTTTTATATATCTTATCTATTGACAAATATTTTATCTCGAATCTTCAAAAGTTCTAAATGGTCAATATGATTAAATCATAACTGTCCTTATTCCAGCAATGCTCACATAGGGGGAAATTGTTGAAAAATGTTTTTGTATGTGACCTTTTATGTGACCATCACTGAAATATGACGAGCTGTTTTTGTATTATCTAACAAATATTATCAGTTATTTTAGGTTGCATAAATTCGTGATCAAACGGAAAATACGAAAACACGCGAATGACGAAAACGCATATACGAGAAAATTAGTTGTGCGACTGAATAGTTTCAATAATATACATATATATATATATATATATATATATATATATATATATATATATATATGTATGTATTATATATATGTATGTATGTATTACATATGTGTATATGTATTATATATATATATATATATATATATATATATATATATATATATATATATATATATATATATATATCATTGTGTGAAAAGTCAACAATGTTGAATAGTCAAACCAAGAAAAGTCAACAAAGCAAAGGATATGAGAAGCAAAACCCCATTACATGTTTTTTGCTCCTAGACCTCTACCACAACTTGCATCACCAGCCATTACTCTTTCACTAACAAATCAAGTGTTGGTAGATATTTGTTTCTCATATATATACATGTGTATGTAGTGTGTGTTAGAGTTGGTGAGAATAGAAGAGAGTAAGAGATATTCATATGTTATATTGAGTTTTCCTTTGTAAA
This sequence comes from Lactuca virosa, assembly GCF_052849685.1. Lineage (NCBI taxonomy): Eukaryota > Viridiplantae > Streptophyta > Magnoliopsida > Asterales > Asteraceae > Lactuca > Lactuca virosa. The sequence goes on along the minus strand of NC_136430.1, from coordinate 224,515,713 downwards.
ACCACACCATCTCAATCTTCATCCCTGGAGAAAGTGAAGAACACAAAGATCAAACAACAATGAAGTGAAGAACACCAAGATCATCAACAAGCTAAATGAAGAACACCATCAACCATCTTCGTATTATTCATTGAAACTCAAGGTTCTTCATGTTCACCATCTTTGATCATCACACCATACAACACAAAACACCTCCCTTACATCAAAACACCAAAACACAACCGTAAAACACCCTAAAACCTTCTGCATCAAGATCAACAACAAAACCCATCACTATTCATCATCATCTTCATAAAAATTTCACCACCATCACCACATTATATCAACCTCCTTCCAACCTCTAAACAACCTAGAAAACATCCTTAAAACACCATAACACCATTACCTTAGCTAAAACATCACAAACAAAACTTACCTTCAAATCACAAAAATCCGGAAATTGACTCCTACGTGAACACGGCCCGTGTTCAGCGTGCCTTATATCAGACATGGCCCGTGTACTCATCTGTTTGCCTCTGGTACTTCAACACGGCCCGTGTTAATCCAAGCCTAAATCCAACATGGCCCGTGTTCAGGACCATCATAAAGAAAACCCTCCAAAACCCTCCTAAAGCTTCTTACACGACCCACGCTACTTGTGCCTTATCTTACACGACCTGTGTGCATGTTTTTACCCAAAATACCTCAAATACAAATACATAAACTCATGTATTTTGTACAATTATGTAAACACCTGTTTTGCATAAAAACCGAGCTCTGAATGAACTTTTTGTTACTTATCAAATACCGGATTGATCTTTGAACAAATATCGACCAGTCGTTCCAAGAGTCCCAATATCGACCAGTCGTTCCAAGAGTCCCAATATCGACCAGTCATTCAAAGAGTCCCAATATCGACCAGTTGTTCCAAGAGTTCCAATATCGACCAGTCATTCCAAGAGTCCAAATATCGACCATTCGTTCCATCAATCCAGTTCAGTCTATTTATTGACAAACCTACTTGATATATATTTATATACTTATATACTTTATTATAGCTTTATGTCATTTAAATACTGTCATTTATATTATTTATAGCTTTACGTCATTTAAATACAGTCATTTATATTATTATAGCTTTCAGTCATTTATAGCTTTCATATTTATACTTATTCCGCAATTATTATTCTTTATATATATCTACATCTTATATCTTTAACTTACATATCTGTCACACAGTAACTGGTATCCGAGCCTTTTGTTGTGGTGATCAGATTTTTATATTTCCAACAATCGGTATCTGAGCTGATATAAAAGGAATAATATCCAACAGAGAGAAGAGTAAGGTAGCTCGTGACTTAAGTGATATTGGTAGCCTGATTGGGAAGAAACGGTTTGTATATACCGAATCAGTAAGGCTTCACTTAGAGTCTGTGAGGCTTTGGTCAACATGCATCAGCATGCTTCTATGGACATTTAGCTAGTGTACAGAGTGAGAGTATATACCTTCCCCATAAATCATGATTGAGATAAGCAACAAGACTGGTAGAAAAATGCAAGAAAATATTTTTGTGTTTTGATATATCTGAAAAATAAATAAAAGAAAAAAAAACAGAAAGGAAAAATATTATTGTATTTTTGATGTTTTTTTTTTAAAAAAATGACATAAAAAAAAGAAGAAAAATATTTTTGTGTTTTAATTTTTTCTGAAAAAGACATAAAAACAGAAAGGAAAAATAATTTTACAAAAAGTATACAAAATGAATTAGCCGAACGTTCGCCTTAGAATAGATGAGGCGAAATAGATCGAGCGTTCAGTTCAATTTGGTTACCGAAAAATCCAGAACCGAAATAGACCGAGCATGCGCTCTATTTCGCTTGTTAAATTTTAAAGAGGCAAAAGCGAAAGTAAAGCTTAATGAAACGAAGATGGGTTCGGTACAGATTCAGCTTCCATCATTCCTAAGCCTTGGAGAATTCTATTGAATGTTGCTTCAGGCAAAGCTTTCGTGAAAATGTCAGCCAATTGATCAACAGATCAAACGAAGTGAACTTCGACATTACCATCTTCTACGTGATCCTTGATGAAGTGATATCGCAGTGCAATATGTTTCGTCTTGGAATGCTGCACTAGGTTGTGACAAATACGGATTACACTTTCTGAGTCACAATATAGGGGAATTTTCTTCATATTCAGTCCATAATCCCTTAGTTGGCTTTTGATCCAGACGACCTGTGAGGTACAAGATGCTGCTGCAATATATTCAGCTTCGGCAATGGATAGGGCTACACAAGTTTGTTTCTTGGACTGCCAGCTGACGAGTTTGCCATCAACAAATTGACAACCTCCACCGGGTTTCGTGAATGAGAAATATCTTGATCGTTGCTACATTCTTGACAAAGTAGTTTACGGTCTAAAGCAAGCCCCCAGAGCCTGGTATGAAACTTTAACTCGTTTTCTGAAAATGTCTAAATTCAAACAAGGTTCGGTTGACCCAACCTTCTTTCGCAAGAAAGAGGGTAACCACCTAATGATAGTCCAAATTTATGTCGATGACATCATCTTCGGTTCTACAAATCCCAACTTAATAGTTGAATTCCGAAAATTGATGGAGACTAAATTTGAGATGAGCTCAATGGGTCCAATTAACTTTTTCCTTAGCCTGAACATAAGACAGGGACCAGATGGAATTTTTATCAACCAGGAGGCTTACACAAAGACGATACTAGAAAATTTTGGCATGATGGGAGACTCAAGAGTAAAGCTTCCAATGGCGTTCGGGACGAATCTGACACCATCCCTGGATAAACCAGCTGATGACATGACTCTCTATCGTCAAATAATTGGGTCACTAATGTATCTTACAGCTTGCAGACCGCATATCATGTTTTCTGTTTGTTATTATGCCAGGTTGCAAGCCAATCCACGCGAACCTCACATGATGGCTATTAAGAACAGCCTCAGGTATCTGAAGCGAACCTCGTCTCGGGATATGGTGTCCATCCAAATCAGGCTTCTTCCAATTCCCTATTCAAGAAAGCACACTTAACGTCCATTTGAAAAACTTCAAAATTCTTGTGTATTGTATATGCCAAAAAGATACGCATAACCTTGCAACAGGAGCGAAGGTTTCTTCATAATCGATCCCTTCTTCCTGACAGTATCCTTTCACTACAAGTCTCGCTTTGTTCCGTATCACGTTCCCTTCTTTATCCATCTTATTACAGAATACCCATTTTAAACCAACTACAGATGCATCCTTTGGAGTAGGCTCAGTCTCCAGACTCGGTTTCTCTCAAACTCGTTGAGTTCGTCTTGCATAGCTTGTACCCAATCAGAATGATCGAGAGCAGTGTAGACGGTTTTCGGTTCCATCTTGGAGACAAACGAATTAAACATGCAAAATTCCACTTGTGAGAATAAAGCAGTTTGTTTCGCTTTAACTTGAGAGCGTGTGTGGACTCCCTCAGATGATTCACCAATCACTTGTGTTTTCGGAAGATCTCTTGTCTATTTAGTGAGTGGAGGGTAATCTGGATCATAGGTAGGATCTAGTTCAACATTCACTTCCTTTTCGAATTCTGACTGAACGTCCGAATTATCATTTGTATTCTGATTCTCCCCCTCGAATGATGAGACGGTTTCAACATCAGGTTCATAATTCTCCCCCTCAATTGGAATTTCATGGGTCTTGGTTGGAGATGAGTTCTCCCCCTGGAGGGGTGAAGCTTTTTCACTTGATGAAGGCGAATCCTCCCACTGCAGTGGCGTGCTGTCTTTTGGAGTGCTATCATTTGGCGTGCTTGAAGCATGAGGTTCACTTGGACTCTGGGGTTCGCTTTCCATATCTTTTGCAGCGTCATTGATTATCTTCTTTAGGCTATTGATTTTTTTATCACCTGCATTCGCTTCAGAGTGGATGGCCTTTTCTGGTTCGTCAAAAATCAACATGTACTTTTCAAACAAGTTGGATATTGGTGCATTGACTTTACCAGTAACAGGAAAGATTTCCTCCGTGGAACCTTCGCTTGATTGGAATTTCTTCATGTAATTGTCATCAAACGTGACATAATAGGTTTCTTCTAACTTCTTTGATCTTTTGTTGAGAACCCTATATGCCTTGGAGGTTAGAGAGTACCCCAAGAAAATCCCTTCATCAGCTTTCACATCAAATTTGTTTCGGTTCTCTTTGGAGTTAAAGATGAAACATCTGGAACCGAAGACATGAAAAAACTTTACGTTAAGTTTGCGATTATTAAGAAATTCATAAGGAGTGACAGAACATCGCTTGTTGAGAAAGGATCGGTTCTGTGTATAGCAAGCAGCAGCGATATCATCGGCCCAGAAATACAGTGGAAGAGAAGCGAAGCTGAGCATGGTAAGGGCTGCTTCACACAAGGATCGGTTGCGTCTTTCAACCACTCCATTATGCTGAGGAGTGTAAGGAGCAGAGAAATTGTGTGTGAGTCCCTTTTCGACTAGAAATTCTACAAACTCTTTGTTCTTGAATTCTAATCCGTTGTCGCTTCTGATGTTACGAACTAGCTTTCGCAACTGAACTTCCACTTGCTTTATAAAGTTCTTCAGCTTTGGAGTAGCCTCTGATTTCTGTTTAAGAAAATATACCCAAGTGAAACGGGAAAAATCATCAACAATAACTAGTATAAACTTACTACCGCCGATACTCTCAATTGCAGATGGTCTACATAGATCAATATGAAGAAGCTCAAGAGGCTCGATGATCTTTGTATTTACAAGAGTTGGATGACTCTTTCTCCTTTGCTTTCCCATTTCGAATGCAGCGCATAGATGCTCCTTATCAAACTTCAAGATGGGAAGACCTCTCACATGATCACCAAGCACGAGCTTGTTGATATCTTTAAAGTTGATGTGTGAGAGTCTTCAGTGCCATAACCAGCTTTCATCAGAGTGAGCCTTAGTTAGTAGACATACAACAGGCTTCCCTCGTATCGGATTTAGATTAAGTGGATACATCTCGCCTTTTCGCTGCGACTTCAGTAGAACCGTTTTCGTTTTCTTCTCTATGATTTCTGATCCTTCATCATCGAACGAAACCTTCAGACCAGTTCCCACAACCAATTGTGAAACACTGATTAAGTTGTGTTGCAATCCTTCCGCATATGCAACTTTACGGATTGAGAAATATCCATTTGTAATCATCCCGTAGCCTTTTATTGTGTCATAAGAGTTGTTTCCGTATTTGACACATCCACCATCTTTGAGAGCACGAAACTCCCTCAGCTCTTCCTTCCTTCATGTCATGTGACGTGAGCATCCACTATCAATATACCATTCGTCGTCGAACTGCTCGTCACGTATAATCTGTAAAAATTAAGCAGATTTAGGAACCCAAATTTGTTTGGGTCCTGGTGAGCCTTTTACAGTACAAGGAAAAGCAATAGAAAGATCAACCATATACATTCGTTTTATTAAAGTGGTTTCGTCTTTTCTTTTAATGGTGAAGACTTTGATTTTGTTATTTTATTTTGTTTGAATCATTTTGTTTTTCTTTATGTTGATTCTTAACAACTCCTTTCGTATCCTTCGTAGGGTTAGCAGTCGTCTTCTTTATTTGCTCTTCTGAATCAGAGACGAGCTTTCCCTTTCCTTTAACATCCTTGAGTGGAGTTTGATTCGGTTGAGAGCGAGGATGGTTGTTTTTTGCGGTGAACTTTCTTAGTGATAGTGAGCTGTGAGCAAGTTGTCCCTTTTGTTTCTGTGGAGCACAAGAATGACAATGAGAACATTGTTTGGGTTTCACCTGCGAATTTACTTTCGCTCTTTGAGAGGAAGACTATCCTTTATGCACATAGTTAGAGTTCTGGGATTGCCAAAAGTGCTTCCTTTCATTGAGATTCTTCTGATATCTCCTGTTTCGTTGACGCTTTTGCTCTGCAAGTTGCTTGGAAGATTTGTGAATATTCACATTCGGTTTCGGTTTCCCTGCATGAGTTTCGCTCCTTGTTGTCTGAGATTCGCTTGTCCTTTTGGTCTCGCTTTGAGCTTCTTTTGTACCACTTGTACTTGCTTTAGCAGAGTTAGATGACTTATTGATTGGCTCAGCCACGTATCTTCCTTTTACCCTCCAAGAGGTTCGTTACGATAATCCTTTTGTTTCATCTGCATTATCAATCGGGGATGACCAAAAGTACTCATCACAGCCATCAGCATTATCTTCATCAACCAAGGAAGTTAGCTCAACAGTTTGCTTCTTGGTAACTCCAGTGGTGGTGTACACTTGATTCGGTATAGTTTGTACCTTTCGGTATACCACAGCCTTTTCAGGACTTTGTTCTGGTCTTTAAACGATCGAGCGAACTCAACGAAGTTTTCAGATATAAGGACTTTTGCTGGTTCGGGTTCGGTTTTAACAAATTCAGAACATTCAACCATGCCCTCTACATAAATTTCACTCATATCATCTTCCTCGTCAAATTTAGAAGTATTGTTAACATCAATGTTGTTTTCTGAACTTAACTTGGTACTCAATGAATCAAAAATCTGTACGGTTTCGGTCTTAATTTTCAACTTATCATTTTCGTCCAATAAGTTTTTAAGCATCTCCTTGTGGTCTTTTGACTTAATAAAGGACTCAATTTTGTCCATACCAATCCTATAGGCATCAGTGGTTTCTTCTGATGAGACAATTGATTCACAATTATAACAATCAACATCTATTTCGTCTTCCTTTAGTTCAAGAAAAGGTAAAATCATTTTGTGAATCTTTTTGCCGATATCGCAATCTAGATGCAACTGAGTAATATTTGTATAAAGATGCTTAGCAATTAAACAAAAAATATTCCTTTGTTTCAAAATTTTCAAATTGTCTCTTTGCAAATATATTAATTCATCTCTTGCCCTAACCAACTCTAACTCCTTCTTCACTATCCACATCCTTCGCTCCTCACTCTTGGACAACACCCTACTAATTTGATGAATTAGGTTAGCATTTATGAGGCGAGTTTGTTTTAGGCTACCACTTAGATTAGAAAATTTAGATCTTAAATCATTTAATTCCTTTTCATAGTTAGAAACGGGTATTTTGAGTGTTATGAAAACAGAATGTACCTTCTTGATCAACTGATCACATTCGTTGATCTGTTCTCCAACTGGTTTCGTTGTGAAGCATCTATCCTCCCTCTCTTTCGCTTCATCATCCCCGCCATCTGTAGTGTAACCTCTCATTTGTGACACCCCACCCGTCACCATTAGACATTTTTCCTGCCAAACCAGAACCTTCTTCTTTCGCTACGAATGCCATGCCATGAGTGGGCTTGCGTACTTCCTCATCTTCCGAATCAGTAGACGAGATCTCTACTCCACCGAACTCGTTTTCTTCAACATTTTCCTCCAGAAGTAACACATGCATGGATTTATCGTTAGACTTATTTTTCTTGGCTTCTTCAAGCTTACAAGTGTGGTAAGCTCCATCGTCTTCATTCTCTTTCTTCTCATTCATTCTTCTTAACATGCACTATTTTGCTAGATGGTTTTTGCCATGACAATAATTGCAGTCATAGCCCAAATCACCCACAAGTTTGCTCTCTTTCTTTTCCTCTTATTTCTAAGACGTACTTTTAATTTCCTCTTTCGCCTTCTCTGAACTATAGCTTCCCTGCCAGTTTCGGTTCTTGGCTGGGAACTTCTTTCATGCAAACCGCTTGGGACTGGATACCATCAGTGCATATTCTTCATCTGTCAGATCACATTCAGAAATGTTAGATTCTGTTTTTTCTTCAATCAAATTCTTACCCTTTGAGATAATAGCCAATGATCCCATTCCAGAAACCACTTTCATTTCCTTGTTCACAACATTTTCATGAGACTTGAGAATTCCCACGAGCTTCGCCAACGAATAGGATTTAAACTATTCATGAGCTTTAACAGTTGAAACCACAGCCATCCATTCTGGCCTCAGACCATTCATAAAGGTGACTTTCTGCTCGATCACCTCTCTGCCAATTCCATGCTTGGTCATCTTGTTGAGAAAATGGTTGTAACAATCGAATGTTTGAATGATACTTTCATCTTGCTTTTGCTTGAAGTCACCGAACTCTGAAAGCAGAAGAGTTTGAGTAGAGTGTTCAAGATCCTCATCGGTGGAATACAACTCCTTAAGCTGATCCCAAATCTCCTTTGCAGTGGTACATGCACTCACCAGACGAAAGGTGTCAGATTGTAAAGCGAATCTTATCATCCTCATTACTTTTATGTTGCTAAGCAGCTTGTCCTTCTCGTCTTGAGCAACATCTTTCATGTCAATCATCAGCTGATTATACTCCTTTTGAGTCTTGATGGTTCTTTCGGTTCCAGTATGAGAAAAAGGACCCACCATAATTGCTTCCCAGATTAAATATCTGTTGTCCTCTGAACCCAGCACATAATCTTCAAAGTGAAGAGCCCAGACTTCATACTCTTGAGTACATAAGATTGGAATCCTTGTAGTCGATCCAATGATGTTGGAGATGTTAATGGGATTGGTTTGAGATTCGTCGTGAAACATAATGACTTAATCTGTTTACCTGTCAAGAATCAGACTTGTAAAGCGGTATTAGGGAAATATCGAGATCTATGAACAACGTCAACGAAGAGATGACGGCTCAACATATTCAATAAAAGCGGAAACCCTAAAATCATTCTTTAAATAGAAGAGGTGCGTATGATTTACATAGTCTCCCGCTCCGATACCAATTGATGAGATTAATACATTTAGATCGATAAGATTCTTAAACAGATAAATCAAGAACACAATGAAAATAATAACACCAGATGAATCAATGCTTGTGTAGAATGATTAATCAGTCACACCTCAGAAGAACTCTATGAAGAATTGCTACTGTAGAGGTGTGCTAGGGTTACAATACGATCAAAAGAATAAAACTTATCAAATGCGTACATACTAACGTGCATGCATGCACTATATAAAGTAAACCCTAATAAATGTAAACGGATGGACAGGCCCATAACCGAGAAGATAATAGACCTAGACAAAAGGCCCAATGACGTAACACTTCAAGATCCAACAAAGAGCTTTCTCAGAAATAGAGGTTGATATGTAATGAACTATACATATTTTAAGCAACATTTTTAATACTTTTCTACACATTTTTATATATAATTGATACTCAAAAGATATAAATTTGTATTTTGCGGATTATAAAGACTAAAAGATAAAATAGAAGATATTTAGATCATATTCTGGAAGAAATTTGTAGCTTGAAGACTAAGAAAGATTTAAATAAAAGAAATCTCCAGAATGCTAGAAGATTTCAAATATTTCTGAAGATCTTGTAATCCGCGCCACAAATGTTCTGACGCACCATGATTTAAGTTGCCCTAAAAAGATATAAATTAAGTTGATTTTTGTCTAAACCAGAAAAAGGAAAGAAACCAGAAGATCTTAGGAAAGGGTATGTTCAGAACCCTAAAAGGAGCGAAAAAGAGTAGAAGATATATGCAGTTGAAGTTCTAAAGAATTTTGGTTTGCAATATGTTTAATTTCTTTGTTCTTATTAGCTATATAGTTTTGATTATAGCCTAAGCACCTATACTTTTGATTATATGTAGAAGATCTATGATTATGGTTTATATCATTGAAAGGACTTTGATAGTTATTTAGTATATTATGTTAATGCTTAACTGAAGATCTATGAGTAGTGATAATGATTATGCAATGTTTTTGTAACCGAGCGCATGATCTATGATTAGATTTAGATTATGTATCTTCAACCACGTTGTTTATTAACTTGTCCAAGCTAGAAAACTGAGTCAAGAGTGTAGGCAGTGGTGACTAGTGGAGAAATACCCTAGGTTAAACATAATAGAGCTATGATTAATATTTTTTATTGTTCCAATAACCTAGACCATTTGAGCGGTTGCCACTAACCTTGGGGCTAATCATACATGTTAAGTCATTGCATAATCTGAATATATAGACTGAGTGTAAGAAAGTTATCTTTGCCGGTAGATAAATTAGAATGAGAGGATTAATGATATTAGCATTTAGTTAATCAAATTAGAAACCAGTGAATATCTATCAAATTGCCATTGCACTTCATATTAATTAATCATATTTCTATAGTGATTCGAAAATCTAAACAAAGGTATCTTTTAATTAATAGTATATTGCTTATTTCATAATTTCATTTTTATATTATTTTATTTAGTACACTACAATTCCCCTTGAGTTTGACACCTTACTTACATCAACTAATACTATTCCTAATCAGGTACATTGTTTGGTGTTAATAGTCAATTTAGTTTGTTAAGATTTAGAAATTTAAAAATACGATTTGTAGTTTGAATCGATTTCAACTAAGTAGAGATTGAATTTATGAAGTTTTTCTATTTTCTTAAACAAAAGACTGATTTTTCATTTTAACCATTTTTCTCGCTGCTATTAGAGTGACAACCGTCAAAATTCGAGTTGCTTCTAGATTTGACTAAGTTTAGTTGCATGTATAGGCAAGAAACATACTATACTTAGTAACTAGAAGTTAAGTTATAACCTACTAGAAACTTAGAAACAAGTAGAATCGAAGGATAGTGTACTTAGATTTCACATTTATATATGAATTCTACAACTACTTTAACTGTAACAACTATCCAAATTCGGGCCATTCCTTGACTCGAGAATCTTTGTATACTCATGTAGGCACATCATGCACTTGACCTAGTAGTATAAATTAGGTCCGAGTCTCGTACGAACTTAAGTCAAAGTTGAAACTATGACTAGTATACTTGGTTCTTCAATTTCACTTGAATCTCGGAACCACTACATAGAAATGCCAATAAACAGACAAAAACGAATTAGAAACATTATTTATAACTATAAAAGAGTTATAAGACTCAAAAATAATTTGATGTCTCCAAACTTCAATCTATATTGATATCCAAAGATTTACAAACTCCTTAAAACCCAAACAGTCATAAAAACTTAAATTTATGAAATTTTATATTAAAATCCCAAATTTTTTTTATAAACCCTATAATATCAAATTAATATATTTAAAATGTGAACAAATTTTATATAAAATACACATTTTATGTAAATTGAAAGAAATTTTTTATAAATTAAGGAATTAATACAAAAGAAATAAAATAAAATAAAATAAAATTTCCTCTTTCCACTCAAAAATCGGCCTCATCCCTCCCAAGACCACTCTTCCCCAAAACTCAGTCATTTCACTCACTTATTCACTCTACCACTCCACTTCTCTCTCTAAAGTTTCTCTCTTCCTTCTCTCTAAAGGAAATCTGATGTTAGGAGCAACTTTTGTGGGAGATATTTTTCCAGTTCATTACTAATATATAAAAACAGATCTCTGAATTTTGGTGACCGATGTTAGTGGATAGAAACCCCAAAGAGATGACGAGAGAGATTGGGTATCGAGAGATGAAATTTTTTTGTTCTCTCTTTTCTTCTTTCTAAAACCCCCATTATTTACTTCTATGAATTAACTCCAAAACCCACGAAATTTCCAGCAAAATATCCCTCATTTTACTCAAGAATCTTCATCATTTGAATTTGATCTTCAAGGTAAAATCAATTTCCTTACATTTTATTCACTTTTCTTTAAAAAAAATATCAAGTTTTCTTGCATTTTTCTCCCTTTTCTACACCAATCTTTATGAATATTCATATGCATGTTCATGCATGTCGAATTTGATAATGATGATGGTGGTAAGATTTCACCCAAAAACAACATACATGTTGTTAGAAGGTGAAATCCAATGACCAAAAACCTAAATCAAATCCATCAACTTGAGTTTTACAAGTTTTAATGATCAAAAACCACATGCATTCAAGTTTTTCATTTAGAAACATTATTTTGAACAAAATAAGTTCATTCATGGTCTTCAAATCATAATGCATGTGATGAACATCAAGCTTAATGGCTTGATGATCAAAGTACATTGTTAAGAATGCTTATAAACAATTTTATTTACATAAAAATAGCCAATGTACATTTTCTTCCCAAATCCGATTTTTCCCAGAATCCCACCAAGAAAGTGAGAAGTTCTGGAAATTTTTAGAAAATAGTTCATTTTTCTCGAATTATTATAATTATTGCAAGAAAATAGAGCATACACTGATAGACATTTTGTAAAGTTTTATGCATTTCTATGACTGTTTTCTGTTTATTTCGATTTCGTATTTGTTGAAGAGAAATTATTTGTACAATATAGTTATGAATGTCACAAACCTCATTTGATAATTTCCGCACATTCTATACATCAGAAAGACTCCATGACAAAATTTACACATTTTCCATGATAATTTCGTATTTTTCCCAATTTAATGAATGTTTAAAAGATTAAATTGATGAAAAATAGTTACACTTACCCAAAAATTTTACAACTGCATCAGAATATCTTATATTATACATTAATCGGAAATAAACAGTTTGGTGAATTATTCATGAATTAATGCTTATTTATGAGAATAAATAAAGGAAACATAGTTAAGCTATTCTAAAAATCACAAAAAACAATTATAACATTATGTATTACATTGTAAATACAAATAAATTTTTTGAGAAATTTTATAAACTGTTTGATATTTATTTGTATTTTTAATAGAATAAATACACAAAAATCAGACAAATAGGTTAAGTTGTTCAAAAACCAATTTTGATATTTTTCCTAGTTTGTATACATCAAATCACCATTTTAAAATATTTTTAAAGAATTATCAAATCCGCTTATTATTTTTGCTATATTTCTTTCATTTAAAACACATAAATCATAAAAACCGGAGTCTACTATATGAAAACAACTTTTGATATTTTTACCAGATTTGATACATTGCATGTAAGTTGTACAAAAAGATTGGAAATTTGTTTTAACTGGTTGCTATTTTTCATGAATTTTTTAGGATTCAAGTGGTTAAATAAAGGAAAAATATCTATACATATCTAAAATTCATGGAAAATTTTCTAGAAATCCTTTATTTCAGTTGGAACACAAATAAAAGGTTTGGTGATTTTTAAATACTGTTTGATATTTAATTAAAATTTCTTGGTGAAAAAGACATTTAAATTATAAAACCAGGTTTTATTGATCAAAATTGGCATTTAATAAGTTTTCTAGTTTAGGGACACTGTGAATCAGTAACACAATAATTATAATAATTTTCCATGATTATTTACTATTTTCCCCAAATTTTATAATGTTTCAAGGAATTAAATTGGTGGAAAATAGTTAGACAAATCAAAAATTCAAGAATATTTATTTTAATGTCTTTGACTTCAGTTAAAACTAAAATACAAAGTTTGGAAATTTTACAACTTATTTAAATTAGTTTTGAATATTTAACCATTCGAAACACCTTCCAAAATGTTATAGTTACACTTCAATTAACATTGCCTAAAATGGGATTTTTCACTTCAATTTTTTATTTACCAAATTGATCCATGAAAATCTGAATTTATAGAAAAATGTATGTAACTTATACAAAACCTAGTTTTGACACAATATTGGCATAATTGTATTGTAGAAATTAGGTGTACTAGTGTTAAATTTTCGACTAGAGACTTACTAGTGTGTAACCTTATCGTAGGGAATCGGTAGTAGGACGTGAGGGAAGTTAGCTCAATGCATCACAAATACCTTCGCGCATCATTGTGAGTATTCACGCCTCCCCCTATTTTCAGTTTTTAAATGTTTTGGGGTGGAAAAGCATGTCCTAAACTATTTATGTTCGTTGTATTTATTTTGACTCGTATCAAACTTGGTTGCTATATTTTGCATGTATGTATATGTTAATTTAATTCATGAGGCCTGTATCGCGATTAAGTCTCTGGAAACATTTGACACAACTCATTAACTCTTTTGAGCCCATGGTCATTATGGATAGCGCTATTAGGAGGTAGACAACTCCTCACTCGCACGATTCACTTGAGTGCATTTTACCATATTTTATACACTATGTTTGTGATACACATAGTAGTCAATAGGGCACGATTTCGTCATTAGGCTTGGGTTGCGAACTCATGAATAGAAACTTGATGCACATATGAATATTATATCTCATTTCAGCAACAAAACTTGTATACTCATTTTAGCAATGAAACTTGTATACTCATTTTAGCAACGAAAATTATATACTCATTTTCGCAACGAAACTTTTTTAATCATTTTAGCTATGAAACTTGTTTACTCGTTTTAACAACAAACTTTATTTCCCATGAGAATATGAATCTTGCATCTCATTTTGGCAACGTAGTTTATTTCTCATGATGACAGCGAACTTTGTTTATGCAAACTTATTTACCCATTTTAGCAATGTACTTTTATTTATGGAAACTTCTATCAAAACTTTGATTACAATTCATGATACCAATATTATTTTTAACATGTGAACTCACCAACTATTTTTATAGTTGACGCTCGTTTTACATGCTTTTTTAGGAAACATCTAGTAAGAGGCACCTAAAGACACATCACTTGTAGGAGCATTCGCATGTGTTGTATTTTAAATACATTGTAATTTCTTTTAAAAAGTTGTTCAAACTCATTGTAAATTGTAATGCTTTTTAATACTATGGTTGGTGTTGTCTTTTAACTTTTGCTATGAGACCCTTTGTACTATTGCGCCTCGTGTTTCCGCTTTAGCGGGGTGTGACAATTAACAAATTCATGTTGCAATTAAGGTTTTTAGTCGCAAATCGCTCCGCGATTCCAAAATCTCATCGCTAAGTCAAAATAGATCTGAAATTTTGTTCTCTAGAAGGAAATTTATGACCAGAGGCTCGTCGTCAATTTTGAAAAAAGCACTCGACGATCCTGAAAAAAATTATTAAGGCAACTAATATAGGGTGTAGATTAAGGAACTATAGCACTCGGAGGTTAATATAGGGTGACAAGTTAAAGTTTAGATTCCGTGTTTCCATGTATTCATCTATTAATGCGTAATTATCATAGGTTTTGGAGGTAAGTCACACATTGGTTTAGTTATTTTTTTGTCGATAAATCATAAGAATTAATATAAACTAGGATCGAATTTTAACATTCATAGGTTGATATAGAACGGCAATTAGACTTTAGAATCCGTACAGATTAAGTACCTCAGATCGGTTGTAGCCTCAAAAGTTTAAATAGCGGAGATATGTTGTGATATATAGAAATGAAGAAAGGATGATGGTTGAGTTCTTTCAGGACAGAGGAATAATGGTTATCAGCCTTTGAAGGTGTGTGAAATTTAGATACACTTCAAGTAAAACAAACAAGAACAAAGTTACTAAGTAATTAAAGAAGAGAAAAGTAAATAACACAGAGGATTCACCAAATTGTCTTTCACCAAGAAAGAGGTTGTCACAAAGACCATCACAAAGGCCATTACGACACCAAGCCATAGGTTACATTAGGGTTTCACCCTAATGTTGAATATAAATTATCTATACAAGTATATCCCTTGATTGAAGGGATTATATCTAATTATAATAAGAACCAATCCTTATCACTAAGATATCGGATCTGCTATCTATTTTATACTTATCTGTATCATTAACCTAATATACAAAAAATTACATAGAATAACCATCTTCACGCTGACGCTGATAGACTTTATATGTTGACGTTGATAGTGATTTACATTTCGACATTGGCAGATAGCGTGTAGAGTATTTAGCTCATCAGATCATAAGGAGTGACCTTACAATCTCTCCGTATCTGATGATGTCAAAACTAATATTCTTCTTTAGAGTAATCAGAAGAACCATTTTAAAACTTGTCATCTTTTTTCAAGATCTCAGGCTTAACCCATATGAATTCATCAATTTGAGGCTCTTCTAATCTTTTAATTAGCTTCAAAGATATCAGCACATGATATCCTCTCTCCATTTCAAAATGACTAAGTCCTTCCAAGCAAAGATGAAACAAATGTTCAGTGGGAGCAGCAGGAAGATCATCAGTACGTTGAAAGCACATGTGATTTTGATTGTCAAGATAGAAAATGCCACGCTCTGGTTCTCGAATGAACATGTACTGAACTGGTTCAACACCTGCTGGTAGTTCGTTGTTGATGTACTGAGTGGCATAAGGAAGAAGAAACTTGGTATTCTTGGACTATATGGGATCTCTTGTTCTTCTTGAGGAGGATGGTCTAGACGGACCAGCTAATGGCACAAGGTTCAACTTCTTGACTTTGTTTAGTAGCTGTTGAATTGCCAACTTGACCTACTGAGCATGAATAGCCTTGTCTTTATCAATAATTTCATGAATTTTCATCCACTAGTTGTAGCCAAATTTGACTAGCTCACGAGCAAATACAACCTCAGTGTATTCGTATTTAGTTTTCTTCGTGACCAAATGAAGCTTCAGTGACTCGTTCCTTGGTTTGGTGCATCTCACTTTGATAATGGGACCAGGCTTTGTTCTACAAGTCATAACATCTCGAACCTTCTCTCTATTGATCATGTCAGTCAGCTGTGAAACCCTGTGTTGTTTCTCCACACTATTATTGAAGAGTTGAATTTACTTGAGTTGATCATTAGTGCTTTGAACATCAACACTTTCATCAACAAAAGCAAGAGATTGAGCAAGTTTGGCAGACATGATGTCACACCCCCAAACCAGAACGGCGGAAACGTCTGGGGGCGGATGACTTTCACGTACAATATCATAACAATTGAATAGTAGCGATCAAAGTATTACAACCATTGTATTGAATATTTAATAAGTTTACATTGTACTTGAAAAATTGTTTTCTTGACATCAAATGCATATGACAAAAATAAATAACGTGATGCGATGACGCCCCATCCTCCAAAAACTCTTTGATTACCTGTTTACTGATTTCCTGAGAATACAAGTGATTTTGAAAAATGTCAACAATTAAGTTGGTGGGTTCATAAGCGTTTTGTATGAGAAAAATCGTAGCTTTTCTTTGTAAAATGATAGAGTATGCTCCCATATTTTCTTTAAAAAAAATGAACTGTAAGTCCTAACCCAAGACTAAAAATGTAAGTAGTGCTGTACTGGAAAAATAGTGTTAGATATTTCTACAAAATTACTTGAAAGTACATTAGCCCCATAAACCAAATGTTTCGTTAATACTCCATGTGAGTTATTATAACCATAATAATACGACTAGTGGAATGAACGACATTCTTCCGGTGGCGGAACTGTTACGACATTTGTCACCCTAGACTGGCCGGTGTAATTGTAGCTAACAGCTGAGGTGCAGGGTTGCTAGTCCCGTATAGATCTATACACAAGTGTCACGCTCTCCCTACAAGAGACTCTGGTTATAATTCAGGACTTTAGTGTGTACTATGGTAGGTACGGTGAAGCCAAATGTCTCACAAGTCTGTATCAACCGGTTTACGTGTAGCGTACAGAAAATCGTTTTTCTTGTAAATGAGAGTATTACTCTTCCGTACTGGTTACATAGAGTAAAAATAATTATACCTTTAAATAATTATAAGTTTCTTCTGAAATGATAGTGTTGTGTTTGGGACTCCCAAACTATACCAATTATAGTTTATCTTGTTTGCTTGTTGAGACTATTTATATAATCTTTTATATAAATACATAGTAGTTTTCTTGTCTAGTGTCAAAATGTATGGTCAAAACATCATATTTTTGGGTTGTAACCCACAAAATGGTGAAATAACTAGAATGTAACCCTTTTTATTAGAAAAACTATATTTTGGTATAAAGCTTCAAAAACCTTGTAGTTTTAAAAATCATAATTTTTCTTATGATTTTAGAACATAGATTATGTTTTGATTTTATTAGTTTTGCATTTCAAAACTAATTATCACAAATAATTGTCCAAAAGCTAATGATAATCATATTTCATGCAAATAATGTCTTATGCATAACATAAAGATGAAACATTTCAAGTATTTGTATGATAAATCAAAAATTTTCTTGTATCCCCCCCTCCCCCTAAAACATGAACTTCCTTGGAAATGATCTTATCCTAAGAGTTTTAACACATAATAATGTGTGTAAATAAGATGAAACTACTATAAAAGTATGTAAAAATACTAGATAATCAAGAAGAACTTACCAAAACTCTAAGTACAAACTTGGAGAATTAACTCTTTGAAAAATCTTGCACTTGTTCTTTGAGAGAAAGGTGATGGGTTTTAAGCATAACAACATTCCTATGGTGTACATGCAACCCTAGTTGCTTTGGATCTAAGTTTTTCTCTATTGAACACGCAAATACAAAATCCAAAGCAATAACCCTATGACTAGCATACAATTTTCGAAATTGACATATAAACTAGGGTTAGAAACTTTACCTTACTTGTTATGTAGAAATAACAAGAACTCCTTGTCCTTTGAAAGCTTAGTGCCCCAATTGTTGCACCACTAATGGTGTCACAAACACTCTTGCAAAGGATCACTTGGAGAGGTAAGGAAAATCAGCCAGGGTTCTTCTTAGAATGCATAGAGCCGAAAATCCCAATTAGAGGGTATTTAAATAGTTGTGGTTGCTAGGGTTTTCAGTTGGAAACCCTAATACCTTGCTTAGGCACCAAGCAGCCCATGGACTCCTTATTTAGAGCCCTTGGACTAAATCTATAGGGATTCCCCCTTAAGATTTCGTCCACTCCACTCTATGGATACCATCAGCCCAATTATGCAACTATCAGTAATTTGCACAACAGTCCCTTAATTATTAATCAGTTCCTTTAATCCCAAAATTAATACTAGATAAATTTCTGATTAATTACCAATTAATAATATGACTTCCAAATAATATATTAATCTCATAATATATTAATAAAATCATTCTTAGTACCAATTTATTATTCATATAACAAATCTTACTCTCTCTCCTCTTGTCATCCTATCAAGTTGCATGAGTGAAGGCAACCCAAAAGGACCATGCTCATAATCAAGTAAAGTACATACCAATTATAGTTATGGACATAGAAAACTAATCCAACAGTCTCCCACTTGGATAAGTCTAATAACTCTTATTACAAGTATGACTCCAGAATCTGATCAGCAATCGTAGCTTTCAAAAGCCGCTGTCAAACTCTGATCTTATAAGTAACGCGTCCTTTAGATAAGGGATCATATATTCCTCCATTCTTCAAGATATCGTATGGACTAAGACATGGATTATAATAATTCTCTATGTCCATGTGTTGTTTCCCGATTTCCGATTTATGACGACTGACAACAGACTACAATTGAACACATCAACTTAGTCCATGCTTGGCCAAACGCTTAGGGTGTCATCACTAAATCATCGAGGGGCCCATATATATCGCTTTTATCCCATTTAGCGTAAAAGGAACGGATAAACTTCGACTCATATACTTGTACTATTTACTTATCAAATCACACACAACAATACGTTTTATAACATCAAGTTACTGATGCGTTTACGTATTATCAATGTGAAACTGACTTGTAAACTACAACTCATATGTCTCTGTTCCAAGAATATAAGATATTATCGTCTCACAATCACTTGTGATAAAATCTATGAAGTGATTCATGTGTGCGTGGGTTTAATCCAATACTTAAATCCTATTCCAGAAGTACTCATGAACATTGCAGCAAACTTGTGCTATGTCTAAACACTTATACAATCTACAGTCGGATTCATGACAACCTTACCTCATTACTTACTTCCGAAGTATGATTGACTGTGGATGTTTGAATAATATTATTATTCGGGAAGTAAAATATGTGAAGTGAAACACAAGAATAATCTAATCCAATATGGTCTCAACACTTTTGAATATAAATAAAGCACTTTTTATTTAATCACTATATTGATTACACATTATTCATTGAATAAGGTTTCGACTAATCAACTTAATACTTGAATTAAAACAATAGTTATCCCATGCTCCAAGCATGCACACTATGTTTACCTATGGTCCTTACTTTGTGAAATAGATTAATTGAACACATTTCCAATGATGGTCATTTCACAATTCCAAATCCTTATCATAAGTGTAAGAATAGAAAATTCTTCCACTATTAGAATGTGTTAGATTCTAAGCCATCATGCAATGATCATTTTGTAATGTCTAGGCACCAAAGTCACAGAGACTTTTCCAATAACAAAACATTTCATTGGAGATTGTTACAAGACAATTCCATAGATACGAAGTCTCATATTCAAAGTACATTCCTTTGAACATCCTTCTTGCATAAAAGTTTCTACACATAGATTCGTAATATCCAACTCCCATTATGGAAACATTTCCATATTTTCCATATGAAAATTCATTCTTAATAGAATCCCATCTATTCATAATTATGCAAATATGGTCCATCCATTACTATACTTCCAACTGCCCACAAGCAACCATTCCTTAGCGAACCTTAGATCGTCCTTCACAGTTGTTTAATTACTTTAGTCATATTCGATTTTGGTCCTTTTTCCCTCTTAATGCCTTAGGCATTTGGAAAACCACAACAGGCGAATATTATAACATATGCAATCGATCATATACCTGAAGCATATGGGATAATATTAATAATAAAGATATGATACTTTACCAATCTCTCGTTATAATATTTCCATATATGGAATTTCCAACGTTGAAACATTTCAACTTGCTATTCATATATGCTCATGACTAAGATCAATTAATACTTCAATCTAATCTTTTAGATTCGAAATAAAGTATAAGTATCCTCTCCCTTACTATAACAAAACAACTTTTCAAACTCTGCAACTTTGCAAATCAAAACTTTGTTTCCTATAAATAGCATTGCTAACTCGCAACACCTATCATAATGATTATGCTCCCACTAGCACAATAATTATGTCCTAACTAGCATAACACTTATGCTCCCACTAGCTTTGACATGTACCCAGAAATCAGCTGGACTTCTAGAAATCAATACTTATTGACTTTCTTACCAAAGTTCAGATTTCTGATACAAGATGCTTCGATAAAACTTTATCTAGGCTTCTCAAACACATACACCTTTCCTTAGATAGCTCATATATGTGTCAAAATTATTTCAGAACTTACAGCAGTAAGTCCCGAATATTCACACTATTTTCCATTTCTCACAATTCGAACTATGAAGAGGGATGTTGTAATCATAATCGAATTTGAGAATGCAATTAACACAACCACTATCTTTTTAAATCTACTTAGTGAAAGCGTTTGCTCACAATCCTTTTATGAAGCGGAGAGAAACCTTTTGCTACTTAGATTTTATGGTGTATGTATTCCTATCCATGTAAATTTGTCATAATCATAATCACAAAAGAAGGTTTGTCATAAATCCAAACTCCTATGGACTGAACTTGTTCCATCTTAATTTCTTGCCACTTAGTAGTACAGGGCCTACCATTGCTTCCAGGTTGTTGAGCAGCTCACCTATACTGGTCAATGTACTTTCATTTATTAAGGTGCTTTTCTTTGTGCAATCAAATGATAACTCATAGACCTCACATGCATAGTCAACAGGAATGGGCACAGAAACAAGAATGTGTCAACACGATAGGTTACGAACCTCAAGTCGTGTGCTAGTGATGAATAATAGGTTTATTCTGGATTAGTTCTTGAAACTTTTCAAGACCTCTAAGACTCCCATTGACCTCTTGACATATAAGATTCTTTGTCAAGAACCGTTCCTCGACAAACAAATATTCAAGTGTTAGTACAGATTCTTATCAAGAAAAACACTTCATATAATTGGTCTTAGTTGGTCTTTGTTTTATCCAAGACATCACAACTGCCAATTTCAAATGTGTAAGAGTAAGAAACATTTCTACTCCACATTTCATGAGGTGTTATAAACCTACTTTAGATATGTCACTCAAGGCGCAGTCTTGGAGTATGACTCTAAGACTCGATTTTGAAACGAAGTATGACTCACCCTTTTTGATTCTACCATTTCAACAGTTCCTGATTCCTCTTCCTAGCCATACAAATTTACTAAGGTGTCCTTATAGGATCAATTGTGACATGGTTTCATAATCACTATGATGATCATAAAACACGATACTCAAGTACTCTCCTTTCCTTTCAGATTGGAGAAACTTTTATCTTTCTGCCTAATTCATTATTCTTATTCGTTCTGCTATACATTGAAACTTTTTTAATGATTCAGAATCACACTTAATCTTGTAAGCATAACCATATTTACTAAAATTTTAGTAAATCATGACGAATGGTCTTATCGTTCTTTGTAGCGGACTTGACTAGTACACATCAATGTGTACCAGATCCTTCAGTCCTTCACTTGACTCACATCTACATGTGAACAAGGAATTAGTCTTAATTTCCCAAAGATGTAAATTCTCATTCCTCACATAATACAAGTCGTATGATTCAAAGTTTATGTCCAACTGAAACTTGGGTGATCAGAATCTTTCCTTATTTGGTAAAATTCTGACACTACCACAAACGATATTACTAAGAATCAAATCCATTTTCAATATTGCTAAAAATATATAAACACCAATTTTCACAAATGTCATTGCAAGGAAATATAAATAAAACAAAATCAAAAATTTTCTTTATTTATAAAAATGCGGAAAACTTGTCCTTACAACGCAAGTACAAATGAAAAGTATGTCACTAAATATTCCTAAGCAATCTATCATAACTCCTAAGCAACAGCTCAAAAATCTGATCATCGAACCATGCGATCGAAATCCATCTCTTCGCGGTCATACTCAACTCACTCTTCCTTTAAGTTTCCTTTCTCTTTTCCGATCCTACAAAACATCAAAATGCAATCTTATCACATCATATATTAAGAATCAATAAATAGGAACTTAATAGAGTTAGATAGTGGACTTACTTGCAGCAGAGCCATACATTTTGACTTTACCATCATTACGATCTTTCAAGTAGATACGGCAGCTTCGCATCCAATTCCCCTTCTCTTGGCAATAGAAAGAAATAGACTCTTTTGGAACTATCTCAGACTCAACCTTTCTCTTTACCATCTGGTCAAACAGTTTGATCTTGGCCGATCCCTTTCTATAGGGAAGAGAAAGCTTTTCTCGACTTCCAATGTGGCAATTGTCAATGTCCATGGAAGTTTGGGAGATTGATCTTCTAGACAAATTTTCTTGACCAGTGCTCCAAATCATTGCTGATTCAGCAGCAATAAGCAAATAGGTTAGATCAATAAGGGTCACGTCGTGGTCTCCCATATACTAGTCCTTAATGAACCCGCTATATGACTTAGGAAGTGATTGAATAACCAAGTCAACAGTCAGCTTCCTTGAGACAACGACACCCAACATTCACAGCCTGTCAATATGCAACTTCATCTCGAAGATGTGAGCACATACAAACTTTCCATCTTCATGTTTGCTTGCCAATAGGGCTTGAGTGACCTTGAACTTTTCAAGTCGACGAACACGTGGGTTAGGGAGAACAATTGGAGGAGGTGGAGGAAGAGAAGTTCCACTAAAGTACGAAGAATGGATTGATCCTTTACCTCGATCGTCACGTGGAATATCATCTTCATGAGGAAAGCTTTTCAAAAATATTCGGGAAGACCATAGTTGTGAGAACTAGACATCTACAAAAGGGGAGAAATTCAACTTAGTTGATTCAATCCTTAATATAACACCCAAATGAAATATTAAGGCTAGGACCCAACACAATAATTCACAATTCGGAAGAGGGATGCCGTAATCCATATGTAAACCATTTGTTGGTAGGTAAATGACGATTTACCAATTCCATCACGAAAACGAAATTTTAAATGAATTAGGTTTTAAATGAAACTCCTAGATCTTTTGAGATTCATTGAACTTTTCAATGGTATGTTTAATCTCGATTATGCCCTTCAAGTTTGTAACTAGGATACCGAGGATCACAAACAAAGTGTGAATAACCATGCAAATTAGCTTGGTACTCTCGAAGTCATTTATCACCTTATCAATGTGCCGGTTAACCACACACACTCCATTGATCTATGATAATCTACGAGCTACCCATTACCATCCTTCATTAGTCCCATATTAGTGTGCCGGTTAACCACAAACACTCCACTAACGACCAATAAGGTACAATGTGCAATTTCATGGGTTAGCATCTAATTCACATTTTCCTAAAGTAACTAAGATTGAGAATTTATAAAAGCATTTAGTTACTTTGTATTTTTATTATACTTTTAATGAAAGATTAATGTCCTATCCTACCCGTTTGGCTAACGACCCTCCACTAGTCAAGAGTGTGGTGGGTAAGAGTGGATACCCAATGGCGGTCATTTTACAGGCCGCTTGCTTAAACACCCCTTATAGACCAGCTTCATGAATAAGGCCTACTAACAGTAAGACTGACCCTTTAATTATACATATATAATAAATTAATTTTTTTAATGTTATAATACTATAAGGGTGTATTCTAAACTTTTAAAATATTAAGTGGTTTAATCTAATAAATTATACTTTTAATTTAATTAAATTTAAACCATATTATTATGGATTTATTAATTTTCTATCTTAATTAAACACTTAATTAATTTAATAAAATCCATAAGGGGTTAATTAAACTATTCAAAATACCAAGGTTCTAAATTTAATATTTCAAACTTAAAACTGTTTAATCAAATTTTAAATTATAAAACCATGAGGTGCACTTTTGAAACTCTTCAAAATACTTGGGTTTAACTATTTAAATTTCTAAAACTAAAACCTTTAATTTCAAATTTAAACTATAAAACCAAAAGGGTGTAATTTAAAACCTTTTCAAAATTACAAGGTCAAATATTTGAATCAAAATAATCTTATATTATCCATATTTAACCAAATCCATCAATTTTGAAAAGGATATCTCATACCAATCAGAAAAAAACAAATTTAGGCATTAAAAAGGACTTATGGTAATTATCCAAATCAAAATCTGACCAAAGAATCGAAAAAATCGGCACCAGACGAGTCAACTCGTCGAGTCCATCCATGGACTCGTCGAGTTCAGTAGTCAGACAACACAAATTTTCAATTTATTGCTCTTTTGGCAGTCCACTCTTGCACCAATTTAATTGAAAAACATCCTAGGCTCTTATACCACTGATGGGTTTTAAGCATAACAACATTCCTATGGTGTACATGAAACCCTAATTGCTTTGGATCTAAGTTTTCCTCTATTGAACATGAAAATACAAACTCCAAAGCAATAACCTTATGACTAGCATACAATTTTCAAAATTGACATATAAACTAGGGTTAGAAACTTTACCTTACTTGATATGTAGCAATAACAAGAACTCCTTGACCTTTAAAAGCTTAGTGCCCCAATTGTTGCACCTCTAATGGAGTCACAAACACTCTTGCAAAGGATGACTTGGAGAGGTAAGGAAAATCGGCCAGGGTTCTTCTTAGAATGCCTAGAGCTGAAAATCCTAATTAGAGGGTCTTTAAATAGTTGTGGTTGGTAGGGTTTTCAGTTGGAAACCCTAATACCTTGATTAGGCACCAAGCAGCCCATGGACTCCTTCTTTAGAGTCATTGGAAGAAATCTATAGGGCTTCCCCCTTAATACTTCATCCACCCCTCTCTATGGAGTCCATCAGCCCAATTATACAACTATCAGTAATTTGCACAACAGTCCCTCAATTATTAATCAGTTCCTTTAATCCTAAAATTAATACTAGATTAATTTCTAATTAATTGCCAATTAATAATATGACTTCCAAATAATATATTAATCTCATAATATATTAATAAAATCATTCTTAGTACCAATTTATTATTCATATAATAAATCCTACTCTCTCTCCTTTTGTCATCCTATCAAGTTGCATGAGTGAAGGAAACCCAAAAGGACCATGCTCATAATCAAGTCAAGTACATACCAACTATAGTTATGGACTTAGACACCTAATCCAACAAAAGGATGAAGGGAAATGAAAGGATTTGAAGAATGAGATATGGTGGGGTTTGTGGGTGTTTTCTGTCGTGTATAAAGAGGAAAGGACGATATGATATTTTCCTAGTTATTTGTTGGATAATAACATCGATACACGTTGGGTGCAATTTTGTATTGGAAAGGTGGAAACATCAAGTCACGAAGTCAACCCTTTTCTTTTCTTTATCCCACCAAAAACCCAGTAGGAAACCACCAAAATCATGTGTGATTTCGGCCTATGCATCAACCGAAATCACATGGTGATTTCGGTCTTAAAGCAAACCGAAATCACATGTGATTTCGGCCTATGTGTCAACCGAAATCCCATGATCTTGGGGTCCTAGGTCGAAACCTATAATACAAGGTTTAATTCATGATTTATGCTCTAACTTGTTGGCTTTCAACGGCTTATTACAATAATTTACTTATACAAATAATGCCCCTTTTTAGCTTTCAAGGACTTATTGTAACAAGGTTACGATGTGGTTTCACTTATACATGATACATTTTAGACTTTGTTTGACTCAAAATTTGACGGTTGTCACATCATCCCCCCGTTAGGGGGAATTTCGTCCCAAAATTTGCATCTTGGACGGGTTGTTGCAAACTATTGGAAAATTTGTAGGTATTTCTTTTTCATTTGGTCCTCTCGTTCCCATGTAAATTCAGGCCCTCGCTTGGCGTTCGAGCGGACCTTCACTACGGGTATGCGACTTTGTTTCGTCCTTTTGACCTCCCTGTCCATGATTTCCACAGGTTCCTCTGTGAAGTGTAGACTCTCGTTTACCTCGATTCCATCGAGTGGGACTACAAGAGTCTCATCGTACATACACTTCTTCAGGTTGGACACGTGGAAGGTGGGATGTATGTTACTGAGTTCTTGTGGCAGTCGAAGTTTGTGAACCACCGGGCCGATTCTAGCAAGGATCTCGAATGGCCCAATATACCTTGGGTTTAGCTTCCCACATTTGCCAAAACGTATCATTCCCTTCCAGGGAGAGACCTTCAACTGTACGCGGTCACCAACCTGGAATTCAAAGGTTCTTCATCGTTTTTCCGCATTGCTCTTTTGCCGATCCCGGGACGCCTTTAATCGTTCACGGATCTGAACGACCTTTTCCATAGTTTCTCGTTTGATCTAAGGGCTAGTGAGTGTGCTATTAGGAACTTGTCCCTTTGCAAGCTGCGTGTCACCCACCTCAGCCCAACACAGAGGGGATCTGCACTTGCGCCCATAGAGGGTTTTGAATGGCGAGACTTTGATGCTAGTGTGATAGCTGTTGTTGTAGGATAATTGGATGAGTGGAAAGTGGGTATCCCAGGCTTTACCAAAGTCTATCACACAAGCTCTCAACATGTCTTCTAGCGTCTGAATGGTTCTCTCACATTGAGCGTCTGTTTGAGGGTGATAATTTGTACTCATGTCGAGTTGGGTTCGCAAGGACTTTTGGAGTGATTGCCAAAACCGTGAGATGAATCTACTATCCCGGTCGGAGATGATGGATATTGGAACTCCATGTAGTCGTAAAATTTCTTTAATGTACATCCTTGTTAGCTTCTCCATCTTGCCGGTCTCTTTTATTGATAGGAAGTGTGCGGATTTGGTTAACCTATCACGATCACCCAGATGGTGTTTAGTCCACCCGTCGTCTTGGGCAACTTGATTATGAAGTCCATGGTTATCCGCTCCCACTTCCACTCGGGTACGTTCGGTTGTTGAAGCAAACACGAGGGCTTTTGACATTCTACCTTGACCTTGGCACAAGTCAGGCACTTGCCCACATAGGTAGCGATCTCTGCCTTCATGTTCGGCCCCTAATAAAGTTTCTTGAGGTCCAGATACATCTTGTATGAACCGGGATGAACGGATTATTTGGTATTATGAGCCTCGTTCATGACTATGTCTCTATACCTGTCGAATCACGGTGTCCAGATTCGATCCATAAGGTAACGAGCTCCATCATCCTTGACTTCAAAGTTTTTATCCATTCCCCGCAATGCCTCACCTACGACATTTTCGGGTTTCAGGGCTACTAGTTGCGCCTCCATGATCTGTGTGGACAGGTTTGAATGGATGGTCATGGATAACGATTTTACTCGGCGGACCGAGTATTCTTTCCGACTTAGGGTGTCTGCTACTACGTTGGCCTTGCCCGGATGATAACGAATTTCACATTCGTAGTCATTTAGCAGTTCAACCCATCTTCATTATCTCATGTTGAGCTCCTTTTTATTGAGAATATGTTGAAGTCTCTTATGTTCTGCGAAGATGGTGCACTTTATGTTGTAAAGGCAGTGTCTCCAGATCTTCAGGGCAAATACCACGACTCCTAGTTCAAGGTCGTGCATGGTGTAGTTGACCTCATGAGTCTTGAGTTGTCTCGGGAACCTCTTTCTCCGGAACTCTGAGCTGATGGTATCCTGACCTTGGACCAAATTTCTGTGAAATAGCTCATTCCTTGAAGTTGGTTGAACGGTTCGTCGATTCGGGGTAGGGGTATCGGTCCTTGATGGTTAGTTCATTCGGCTCTTGACAGTCAACGCACATACGGAATGATCCACCTTTCTTCTTTATGAACAAGACTAGCACTCCCCAAGGTGAGAAGCTCGGTCTGATAATTCCTTTACTCATTAGCTCGTTTCATTGACAGGACGGTTCCTACATTTCCGTTGGCGTCGATCGATATGGGGATTTGGCTATGGGAGTGACTTCAGGAATCAAGTCAATTCTTAACTCGTCTTGGCGCACGGGTGGTATTTCTGGAAGGTCTTCTGGGAATACATCAGGAAGTTACAAATTCCTGGATGCCCTTCACTTCCAGATTCATATTCCTATCGTGGCCTAAGGAAGAGTGTGGTACCTCTTGCCTAGGTACTTCTTATCCTTGATGCAAGGTACGATTCAGAGGTTTGTGTCGGATTTGTCATCATATATAACAAGGGTTTTGTTATTTGGTAAGTTAAGTTGAACGTCCTTTTCGTAACATATGGTATTGGTATAATGAGGATTTAACCAAAACATGTAAATGGTTGCGTCGAAGTTTCCTATTGTCACCGGTATTAGGTCGATTTAGAAGGAATGTTTGCTTAGAGTTAGTGTGCATCCTAGGTATGTGTTATGGGTGGATTTGGTTCTTCCCCTAGCCATCTCCACCGGAAATATTTTCGTGAATGTTTGGGGTTTTTTTTTTTAGTATGTATTTAAACTGGTGGCTCACGAAGCTTTTCTCCGCACCACTATCAAATAATATGCATGCATATGAGTTGTTTAGGAGGAACGTACCAGTAATTCCAGTGGGGTACCTTGTTGCTTCCGCATGTCTTGTTGTTGAAATTTTTCTAACGTCTCTGACATTTTTATTTCTAGTATTTGGGAACTCCCTTTAGAAATGCCCCGCCTCCCCACATCTGTAGCAAGCGTGACCCATTCCAGCACTGGTGGCCTGGGTGGTCTGTTGAGCTGGAACTCTACGGGAACGAGTGGTATGCCCCTTCTTGTTGCATTTGTTGGAATGCAATTCTCAGCAGAACCCATAGTGATGAAAGTTGCACTTGTTGCATTTTGGCAGGTTTCAAGCATATGGTCTTGTTGACACTGAGGCAGTAGGGGAAGTGGTGGTATGTACTGCCACAGGTTGTTGTCTTTTGGCAGGTCCTTGAGTCGGACGACCCTTTTTCTTGTTCCAGAACTTTCGTTTCTTGTGTAGTACTCCTCCATTGTCATCGGAGTTCTTAGTTTTGTAATTTGGGGTGTCCTTATAGGCACACACTCGTTGGTGCCCTTGGTTGTCACCATGATTGGAACTGTGGTTACCGTTCCCGTTTCCATTCGTATTGTTAGTGCTAAGTTGTGTCATGACGGCTGTCATGGCGGCCATTACAACGACTTGGAATGTGGCGAGATCCATTTGTAGAACAGGTGTTGCGCCGGTATGCTGGTTACTTCCGCATGATGGCATGATTCGTGTTGTATGGTATGAAACGAGTTCGTAAGTGACTATGGTTATTGTTAGTTGTACCCATAAATTTACATGTTTTGTTGCACGATTTCCAATGTTTCGACTAACATCATCGAAATGTACTTATGGTGGTAGGTAGTAGTAGGTATTGTACAAATGTTAAGTTACCAAACTAGAACATAGATGTCAAAACATTAAGTTGATTCAGGTTACATCGGTCTTTGGGGAGGTCATATCCTGGAAGGAGTGAGGTGAAAGGGTCCCATACCTGCTCCTGATGGGGTAAGGTTTATTTACGATCTTCCCAACGCCTTTCTCTTCCTCGTAATTCATTTCTTGGTACCCTTCAGGATCCGCTTCTGGATCCTCCTCATTCTATCTGTTGGCTGCAATGGCATGGTAGTAGTGGTCGTCGTGGTGAAACCCGGTCATGTCATCTGTATGAGAATAGGGTATAGGAAATACATGAAAGGCTTAAGGGTATGATTCCGTAATATTCTAAAAATACTCTTGTAGTATTTTTATACTTGAGGTTTGATTCTAGAGTTTTTTGGTATATAGAGTTGGTAAGTTTTAGACTCGTTGTTCACCATGACTATTCCCAGAAACATGTTGGTCATATCTCGCATGAATATAGTTGATCAGGCTATATTCATCCCAGATATGATTACATAACTATCAAGGCTTAATCGTAGTGTCCAACTTATCTAAATACTTTTATATGGTTCTTATTACGACATCGTTCTAGTATGTATGCATGTATGTATACTTTTTATAAGAATACTTATATTTTAAAAAGTAAACTTTTAGTCAGAGTGTTTTATCCCCCATTGTATTTATAGTTGTATATATTACATGGTTTGATATACTTAGCTCACTATAAACAATGTTTTGATACCAATCTGTCACACCCCAAACCAGAACGGTGGAAACGTCTAGGGGCGGATGACTTTCATGTACAGTATCATCACAATTGAATAGTAGCGATCAAAGAATTACAACCATTGTATTGAATATTTAATAAGTTTACATTGTACTTGAAACATTGTTTTCTTGACATCAAATGCATTGAAAAAAATAAATAACGTGATGCGGCGACGCCCCATCCTCCAAAAACTCTTTGATTACCTGTTTACTAATTTCCCGAGAATACAAGTGATTTTGAAAAGTGTCAACAATTAAGTTGGTGAGTTCATAAGCGTTTTGTATAAGAGAAATTGGTAGCTATTCTTCGTAAAATGATAGAGTATGCTTCTAGAAAATCCAATATTTTCCTTAAAAAAAAATGAACTGTAAGTCTTAACCCAAGACTAAAAATGTAAGTAGTGCTGTACTGCAAAATAGTGTTAGATATTTCTACAAAATTACTTGGAAGTACGTTATCCCCATAAACCAAATGTTTTGTTAATACTCCATGTGAGTTATTATAATCATACTAATACGACTAGTGGCATGAATGACATTCTTCAGGCGTCGGAACTGTTACGACATTTGTCACCCTAGACTGGCCGGTCTAACTGTAGCTAATAGCTGAGGTGCGGGGTTGTCCATCCCGTATAGATCTATACACAAGTGTCACGCTCTCCCTACAAGAGACTCTCGTTATAATTCAGTACATTAGTGTGTACTCTGGTAGGTACGGTGAAGCGAAATGTCTCACAAGTTTGTATCAACCGGTTTACGTGTAGTGTACAAAAACTCGTTTTTCTTGTAAATAAGAGTATTACTCTTCTGTAGTGGTTACATAGAGTAAAAATAATTATACCTTTAAATAATTATATGTTTCTTCTGAAATGATAGTGTAGTTTTTGTGACTCCAAACTATACCAATTATAGTTTATCTTGTTTGCTTGTTGAGACTATTTATATAATCATTTATATAAATACATAGTAGTTTTCTTGTCTAGTGTCAAAATGTATGGTCAAAACATCATATTTTTGGGTTGTAACCCACAAAATGGTGAAATAACTAGAATGTACCCCTTTTTGTTAGAAAAACTATATTTTGGTATAAAGCTTCAAAAACTTTGTAGTTTTACAAATCATAATTTTTCTTAGGATTTAATAACATAGATTATGTTTTGTTTTTATTAGTTTTGCATTTCAAAACTAATGTATCACAAATAATTGTCCAAAAGCTAATGATAATCATATTTCATGCAAACAATGTCTTATTCTTAACATAAAGATGAAACATTTCAAGTAATTGTATGATAAACCAAATTTTTACTTGTATCCCCCCCCCCCCTAAAACATGAAAACTTAAAAATTTGGGGGTATGAACTCACATTGAGTGTGTTTGTGGGTTGTTTGAAGAGATGATGTGAAGATTTCCAAGCCTAAACAAATGAATGGGGTTGATGAACTTCCGTGGAAATCATCTTATCCTAAGAGTTTTAACACATAATAATGTGTGTAAATAAGATGAAACTAGTGTAAAAGTGTGTAAAAACACTAGGTAATCAAGAAGAACTTACCAAAACTCAAAGAACAAACTTGGAGAATTAACTCTTTGAAAAATCTTGCACTTGTTCTTTGAGAGAAAGGATGAAGGGAAATGAAAGAAGTTGAAGAATGAGATATGGTGGGGTTTGTGGCTGTTTTATGTCGTGTATAAAGAGGAAAGGATGATATGATATTTTCCTAGTTATTTGTTGGATAATAACATCGATACACGTTGGGTGCAATTTTGTATTGGAAAGGTGGAAACATCAAGTCACGAAG
The DNA here is from genome assembly GCF_052849685.1 of Lactuca virosa. NCBI lineage: Eukaryota > Viridiplantae > Streptophyta > Magnoliopsida > Asterales > Asteraceae > Lactuca > Lactuca virosa. The sequence continues at coordinate 224,483,212 of NC_136430.1, read as the reverse complement.
TCAACCCTTTTCTTTTCTTTATCCCACCGAAAACCCACTAGGAAACCACCAAAATCATGTCTGATTTCGGCCTATGCATCAACCGAAATCATATGGTGATTTCGGTCTTAAAGCAAACTGAAATCACATGTGATTTCGAACTATGTGTCAACCGAAATCCAATGATCTTGGGGTCCTAGGCCGAAAACTATAAAGTAAGGTTTAATTCATGATTTATTCTCTAACTTGTTGGCTTTCAAGGGCGTATTACAATCATTTATGTAACGCCCCGACAGTGTCCCCTACTAGCAGCCAAGCCGGCGCAGGCTCCTACGCCGGCTACACTGAGGATCACTGACGGGAGTCAGGGTCGAGCAGCGCCCCCGAGGGCCCAGGGACGCGCCTTCCAGCTTACAGCCGACGAGACCAGAGCAGCACCAGATGTGGTTGCTGGTATTTTTCTATCCCTTATCTTACTGATGATACATGTTTATTGCTTATATGTTTGTACCTGTGATTAGGTACATTTTTAGTGAACTCCTTACCTGCTTTGGTATTATTTGACTTGGGGGTGAGTCGGTCGTTTCTTTATCAGTCTTTCAGTAGGGAGTTCGAGTTGCCAGTGGGAGAGTTAGAGTGTCGGTTGCGAGTCTCCATCGCCAACGAACACGGGGTTTCCGCTTCTTCGGTCTATCGTGGTTGCGTATTGTAGATTTTCGGAGTATCTTTTCCGATAGACCTGATTCCGATCCCCATGAGGGAGGTATGTGTGATTCTGGGTATGGACTCGCTTAGGCGCTTTGGGGCTATGATCGATTACGAGGGCCAGCGAGTGGTGGTTCGAACCCCAAGTGGGGGAGAACTGATTGTATACGACGAGGGCACCAAATTGGGATCGGGGTTTTGTTCGGCTTCCAGGCCTAGGCAGTACATTCAGCACGGGTGTGCGGGTTATCTAGCGTTGTGGTGGATACGCAGGTCAGGGAGCAGGTGTCAGTATCAGAGGTTCTAGTGGTCAGAGAGTTTGCTGACGTGTTTCCGGAGGAGTTACCCGGAGTGCCTCCGGAGAGACAGGTCGAGTTTAGGATCGACCTAGTGTCGGGTGTGGCCCCTATCGCCAAGGCGTTGTACCGGTTGGCACCACCAGAGATGCAGGAGTTGTCATCACAGTTGCAAGAACTGTTGGGGAAGTAGTTCATTCGTCCGAGCAGTTCCCCGTGGGGAGCGCCGATAATCTTCGTCAGGAAGAAGGATGGTTCACACCGGATGTGCATCGACTACCAGGAGTTGAACAAGTTAACGGTGAAAACCCGTTATCCGCTCCCGAGGATAGATGATCTTTTCAATCAGTTGCAGGGAGCATCTTGGTTCTCCAAGATAGACTTGAGGTCCGGGTACCATTAGGTCAGGGTCAGGGAGGAGGACATGGAGAAGACCGCGTTCCGAACTCGTTATGGACATTACGAGTTTGTGGTGATGCCGTTTGGGCTCACCAACGCGCCAACAGTATTTATCGACCTGATGAATAGGGTCTGCACACTGATGCTCGATCACTCGGTCATAGTGTTCATCAACGATATCTTGGTGTATTCCAAGACCCGGGAGCAGCATGAGGAGCATCTGCGGGAGTTATTGGGAGTTCTGAGGTGGGAACGGCTTTATGCCAAGTTCTCGAAGTGCGAGTTCTGGTTACGATAGGTCTAGTTTCTAGGACACCTCGTTAACCAAGAGGGGATTTTGGTCGATACGGCCAAAATCGAGGCGGTTATGCAGTGGGAGGTTCCGAAATCTCCCTCAGTCATCAGGAGCTGTTTGGGATTGGCAGGGTACTACCGGAGATTCATACAGGATTTCTCCAAGATTGCAGTACCCCTCACTCGTCTGACGAGGAAGGGGGTGGATTTTCAGTGGGGCCGTGAGCAGCAGAGGGCGTTTGAGACTCTCCGACAGCGTTTATGCGAGGCTCCAGTACTGACTCTTCCGGAGGGAGTCGAGGACTTTGTGGTGTTTTGTGATGCATCCATCACGGGACTGGGAGCGGCCCTCATGTAGAGAGGACGAGTGATAGCCTACGCATCTCGGCAGCTGAAGTCGCATGAGATGAGATACTCCACTAATGATCTGGAGTTGGGAGCGGTGGTATTCGCTCTCAAGATTTGGAGACATTACCTCTGTGGGGTCCGCTGTACCATCTACACGGACCACAAGAGCTTGAGACACATCATGGATCAGCCGAAGCTGAACATGAGACAGCACAGATGGCTGGATGTAGTCAAGGACTACGACTGTGAGATCCTTTACCACCCAGGTAAAGCGAATGTGGTTGCGGACGCGTTGAGCCGCAAGTCAGCTGGATCATCCACTCTAGTGACATGCATGAGGATTTCAGTGGATTCTCCACTTGTGGGCTTGATCAGGGAAGCCCAAACTGAGGGTATGTACCAGGAGAACTTGAAACTTGAGAGGATCAAGGGTGAGAACACCCGGTTTGTGCAGGACAGTTGGGGATTGTTGACCCGTTGCGGTCGGGTCTGGGTTCCGATGTCTGGTGGAGTCAGACATGTTATTTTAGAGGAAGCTCATAAGGCTCGCTTCTCTATTCACCTGGGGGCCACCAAGATGTACTGGAACTTGCGATTGAGTTACTGGTGGCCGTGCATGAAGCGATAAATTGCTTGGTACGGTGAGGGGTGCTTGACCTGCAGGATGGTCAAGGCCGAGCATCAGAGGCCGCATGGCAAGCTGCAGCCTCTCGAGATTCCCATGTGGAAATGGGAGCAGATCACGATGGATTTCATCACCAAGCTGCCGAGGACGGCAAAGGGGTTCGACGCTATCTGGGTCATCGTGGATCGATTGACCAAGAATGCTCATTTTCTGCCCATTCGGGAGAGATCATCTGCCGAGAAGCTGGCCGATGTGTATATACGCGAGATTGTCGCTCGTCATGGGTTCCAGTCTCTATCATCTCGGACCGTGATGTTCGGTTTACCTCCCGATTTTGGCAGAAGTTCCACGAGGAACTGGGCACATGGCTGCATTTCAAAACAGCCTATCATCCGCAGACGGATGGCCAGAGTGAACGAACTATACAGACTCTTCAGGATATGTTGAGAGCCTGTCTTATTGACTTCGGTGGGAGCTGGGACTCCTACCTACCACTTGTAGAGTTCTCCTACAAAAATAGCTTTCACTCTAGCATTGGTGCTCCACCGTATGAGTTGTTGTATGGGAGGAGATGCCGCACCCCAGTCTGTTGGGGTGAGGTGGGTCACAGGGTGATGGGTCGGACTGAGGTGGTCCTGCAGACTACCGATATGATTCAGCAGAATAGACAGCGGCTGCAGACCGCACAGAGTCGGCAGAAGAGCTACGCCGACCGACGCCGATTTGAGTTGGAGTTTCAGGTCAGTGACATGGTACTCCTGAAGGTCTCATCCTGGAAGGGTGTGAGCAGCTTCAGGAAGAGGGGGAAAGTGGTTCCCCGATACATCGGGCCATTCAGGATCATTACCAGGGTTGGCAAGGTGGCATATAGACTCGAGTTACCAGAGGAGCTTAGTCGGATCCACAGTATGTTCCACGTTTCGCAATTGCGGAAATGTGTTCTGGATGAGGAGGCGGTGGTGTTGTTAGGCGATATTCAGGTCGATGAGCGCCTGAATTATGGAGAGAGGCCGGTAGCAGTTCTGGAAAGGAAAGTGAAGGTTCTATGGAACAAGGAAGTACCTTTGGTAAAGGTACAATGGGAGCACCGGAGGGGATCCGAGTGGACTTGGGAGCCGAAGGTTGAGATGCGGGAGAATTATCCAGAGTTGTTCACCACAGCAGACTTCGAGGACGAAGTCTAGTTCAAGTGGGGGAGAATTGTAACACCCCGACTCTTAGGTATTAATTTTATGGCTTTAATTTTCATAAATTGCAAGGTCTACTCGACGAGTTGGATGCCCTGACTCGTCGAATTGGAGCGGGTTTGGCCATGTGTTAAGTGACCGACTCGCCGAGTCCCAGATAGGACTCGACGAGTAGGAGCTGGGGGATGAAACCCTAATTTCCGGGGTTTTGCACTGTATTTAAAGGATCATTAGCCTCATTTAGCCCCTCACAGCCCCTTGAGAGTCCAACAAACCATAATCCGTGTGTGTGCTCCATTCTTGTGTATTTTAAGCTTTGGAAGGTGGATCTTAGTGAGAAAAGCTTGGAGAAACAAGTGGCTAGAAGCAAGGAGCGTGTGGGGGTCTGAAATCTACCTCAGTTAGCATCTTCTGAAGGTATCAAGTCGTTACCTTGACCTCATTTCCTTCTAGATCTCATTTGGCTAAAGATTAGGGCTTTTCTAGCATTTTAGGAAGCTATTCTTGGGTATGAGCTAAGATCTGAAGTTGGAACTTCAGATATGAGCTCTCTTTGGTCTCTAAGTCCATAAAGCTTCCATCTTTAGCAAGTATGAACCTCTCCTTAGGTGTAAAACTCCATTAGAAGCATGGTTTTGGTATTATAAGTCTTTAGAGCCTTGCATGCACGTAAAGTTTGCAACTTTACGTGATAAACATGCCTTGGGAAGCTGGATCTGCAATATGGAACCTTAAAATGGCTTAAAAAGCATCTGAATGGATAATGGACTGAAGGGACTCGGCAAGTTGCATGGGCAACTTGGCGAGTCCGATGAAGATTGTCATGTAAGGGCTTCTACATGGACTCGGCGATTCAGTAGGGTGACTCGGCGAGTCAGTTAGGGTTTCCCCAACATTTGGACACGCATGAACTCGGCGAGTTACAGGGAAACTTGACGAGACAACCAAGGATTTCACAACTTCTTGAGTTCAGGAAGGACTCAACGAGTCGGTGAACTACACTCGATGAGTCGGGTCAACATGGACTGTTGACCTTGACTGTTGACTTTGACTTTGACCAAGAGTTGACCAGTTTGACCAGTTTGACCTTTGGGGGTATTTTGGTAATTTGGAAATTTATGGAAACGGTTTTATGGTAATTATAGGTCGTGGAGTTAGTGGTGGTGGTTCGTGAGTTTGAGCTTATCATTTCAGTTCGACAGTTGTGAGGTGAGTTTTCCTCACTATGCTCAAGGGTCTAAGGCACGAAGGCCGGCCCTTTTTGATTGTGACTATGATATGTGATGATAGTATGAGCTGTTAGATTAGCATCCTGGTAGAGAGGATGGTATTATATTGCGATGATCTGTAGATCAGTATCCTGCTAGATAGGATGATGTTATGCTAGTATGATCAGTTAGATCGGTTTGTATGTCTATAGACTGTTATGTGATTATCTGATATATGTGCACATATTGATTGGTGGTGAGCCTCATCTGCTTTGTGCGAGAGCCAATAGACCTGGGCATTCCAACCCGATGGTTATGGGCCGTGAGTATTCCATCCCGAGGATGATTGGACTCATAGTATGAGGGCATTCCAACCCGATGGTTGTGGGCCTGGGGTATTCCATCCCGAGGATGACTGGACCTATAGTATGAGTGGCATTCCAACCCGATGGTTGAGGGCCTGGGGTATTCCAACCCGATGGTTGATCGGACCCATAGTATGCTGTTTGTGGTTATATGTGTATTTTTGTGTGTATGGGTATTTTGGGGGAACTCACTAAGATTTGGGCTTACAGTTTTAGTTTTGGTTTCATGTACCTCAAATGATCGCGGGAAGGCAAAGGCGTGATTGTACAGCTCCTCACAATTTATGACTATGTTTCTGGGATACTCTGACATGGAACTATTTTGGGAACAAATTTGTAATAACTATTGGTTTTTAAATGTTTTTAAAAGTTTAAATTTGGCTCGATTTTTATGGATGTTACAAGTTGGTATTAGAGCCTTGGTTTGGGTGAATTGGAGGAACACTCGTGTGAATCCAGTCTCAAACTAAGGAAAAATATTTTCTAAATGATTTTAAATGGTTTTCCAAATAAGAAAAGGAGGATGCAAGTGTACGATCAGCCGGAGCCAGTAAGTAAACCCCAAAATACCTTGCAGTTGTTTGATTATGTGATATGTTAGAACAGCATGCTAGTACTAGGCTAGGGATCTTCAGGAATTGCACGGTAGAATTGCCTGATTGTATGATGCTTGGTAGCCTAGGGTTTTCACTATATGAAACTGACATCATTACTGTAGTTGCTTAGTGTATGCATCTTATAGCCTGAGAATGTTTGGTTTGGCCTTATTTCCTGTTCTTGTTTGATGAAGGGCTTAGGGTAGGATTAGGTATTCGAAAGTATATAGGGTCCAACATTATGTATGATTAGCATGCACTAGTGATGCAGGGTTGGTGGAAGTTTCATGGATGGTTGAGTCGTGCGAGGTCAGTAGACCAGTTATAAGATAGTTAGCCTCCTTCTAGGAGAGCGGATTGATCGATGACCATGCATATGTATATTGTTAGGGTATTGTGATGAAAACTTGACACAAATATGGGGAGGTGTGGAAGGTAGTATGGGCCCGTACTACTGAAAGCACAGGACCCATACGCGTAGCAAGGAAGTCACAATCCCTAGGGTTTAGTTGGGAGTTGTTTCCCTATTATTTATGCGGATTATCTAATATATTCCTGGTATATTTTCAGTATGGTGGTTACGATGCGTTTTGTGACGGGATCCGAATCGAGATCAGGGCAGGGCAATTAGGGCGCTCCGACAGAACCCGAGGTTATCGGCCAGGGTGGGCCAGCGTTGACAGAAGATCGTGTCAGCGAGATCATCCGTGTTGAGGTGGTCGGGATTGTCCGGGGTCAGATTCTGGAGATGTTTGGGTCTATTAAGACCGCTATGATAGAGAATTTTGATGACAGATATGCAGCCCTAGCTGAGACGGCTGCCGCAGCAGCTACAGCGGCTGTAACAGTGGTAGGGGTGGAGTTGGCAGAGCTTTTCAGTACCGGGACTTCGATAACAGAAAGCCCCCGACATTTGACGGTACTCAGGATCCGATCAGAGCCATAAGGTGGCTGTCTAACGTGGAGGGCTGTTTCTTCACGTGCTCATGTCCTACTGACCAGAGGGTCAGATGTGCCCTAAACCTGCTGAGCTCTGGGGAAAAGGACTGGTGGAGACTGATGGCTGGGTCTTATTCGGATGATCGGAGAGCTGCTGTTACTGTGGAGCAGTTCAGGGATATGTTACGCGCTCGCTACATCCCACGGGTGGAGCGGGAGCGGCTGGCACATGAGTTTTTGGACTTGAGACAAGATGGCGAGACAGTGGCGGAGATCACCCGCATGTTTACTGAGAGGGCGATGTTCTGCCCGGAGTTTGCTTCTGATCAGGCTCAGATGACACATTATCTAAGCATGCTCAAGACGGATATACGATACTTTGTGGCTACCCACTGATGTGACACTTTGCTGGATTTACAGGAGGCCGCCAGGCGGCGTGAGATGGAGATTGAGTTACAGTTACGAGAGCAGAGGCGAGCCCCGGCGCAGTCACAGCCTGCGTCGAACCGGTCCAAGACCAATGATACTAGGACTGGAGGACAGTCGGCCGGCACTTGTGGGAAGTGCGGGAAGGCGCACTCGGGGGTTTGCCAATCGAGGAGCGGGTGCCACAAACGTGGCAAACAGGGCCACATTGCTAGGGATTGTAGGCAGCAGACTCCAGCTCCTGGGGCTAGATTAGCATCCTGGTAGAGAGGATGGTATTATATTGCGATGATCTATAAATCAGTATCCTGCTAGATAGGATGATGTTATGCTAGTATGATCAGTTAGATCGGTTTGTATGTCTATAGACTGTTATGTGATTATCTGATATGTGTGCACATATTGATTGGTGGTTGAGGCTCCTCTGCTTTGTGCGAGAGCCAATAGACCTGGGCATTCCAACCCGATGGTTGTGGGCCGTGAGTATTCCATCCCGAGGATGATTGGACTCATAGTATGAGGGCATTCCAACCCGATGGTTGTGGGCCTGGGGTATTCCATCCTGAGGATGTCTGGACCTATAGTATGAATGGCATTCCAACCCGATGGTTGAGTGCCTAGGGTATTCCAACCCGATGGTTGATTGGACCCATAGTATGATGTTTGTGGTTATATGTGTATTGTTGTGTGTATGGGTATTTTGGGGGAACTCACTAAGCTTTGGGCTTACAGTTTCAGTTTTAGTTTCAGGTACCTCAGATGATCGCTGGAAGGCAAAGGCGTGATCATACAGCTCCTCACATTTTATGACTATGTTTCTGGGATACTCTGACATGGAACTATTTTGGGAACAAATTTGTAATAACTATTGGTTATTAAATGTTTTTAACATTTTAAATTTGGCTCGATTTTTATGGATGTTACAATTTAATTATACAAATAATGCCCCTTTTTGGCTTCCAAGGACTTGTTGTAACAAGGTTATGATGTGGTTTCACTTATACATGATACATTTTAGACTTTGTTTGACTTAAAATTTGATGGTTTTCACACATGCGTTCTCTTTTTCTAGCTTCTTTCTTTTGTCGAATAACAACATTATTCTCTATCATCATTTCTCTTACTTCATCAATAGTTATACCCCATATTTTAGCCAATTTATCCAGATCAAAGATAAGCTTGATTTTCTTGGAAGGAGGAGGTGCTGAAGGATCACCAGCAACAGAAGAACTTCCAGCTTCCGCATCATGAGCTCCCCTTAAGAAGGAAGCCTTCATCTTTCGAGGATTGAGCTAATCATTATCATAATCAATGTCATTGTTAGTTCCTTGAGGAACCTCCCCCTCAAAGTAAGAATCAAGGTAAATAAAATTCAAAGGAATAATGGGAACAATAGCTTGTGGCATGAATCCAAGATTAAGAAACCCTTCATAGTCATCGGTCTCTAATTGATCACCAGTTTCTAGAACGGGCTAATTATTGGTTGTTGCATCGATGTTTGGAATGTCAGCAACAACAACCTCCTTTTGAGAATCATCTTCAAACCTTCCCAGTTCAGACATCTCAAGCTGAGATGGAGTTGGTGTAATCACTACCATTTTCATTTGCTAGTCAGGTCTCTCTTGATTATTCTTCTCCTTTTTGACAACATCAGATTGAAGAGGAGAACCAGGAGGTGGTGAAGGAGTGCGAGGAGGAGGATGAGATGGTGGAGAAGTATTTGATGATGGAGGTGGAGGTGGAGGAGGATTATTACATGGAGAGTTTGGTCGAGTGTCATCAACAGCCATATCCTCAGCATCATCATCATCCAAATCCATAAATCTCTTCATATCATCCACATCCTGTTCAACTTTAGACAATATTTCTTCCAACGATTGAGTTATGTTCACAAGAAGAGAAATTTGAGAGAGTATAGTTGTTTTAAAGTTGGAGCTTGATTCCCCTTGATAAACAGTAGCAATCTAAATAGGTGTTGGCATAGGAGGAAGAGTCGTAGCTTGAGGAGAAGGAGATGCCAATCTTGGAGAAACCTCGTCTTGGATTATTTGCTCAGCGGTTACCACAAAAGGTGGAGTTGATCCACATTGTTCAGCATCACCTGTAGATGGAGTGGATGAATAAGTAGAGGAGAATCGAATGTGATTGTTCACCCTTGGCAGGGGGTTCATTCCCTGAGCAAAGTCTTCTCCCTTATCAACAACTGATTCACATTCATCATTATTAGTTGTCACACCCCCAAACCGGAGCGGCGGAAACGTCCGGGGAGTGGATGACTTCATGCTAAGTATCACAACAAATGTATCATAGTAATCAAAGTACAACAACCATTGTATTAATAAAGTAAAAGTTTTACATATGTTTTCAAGTCATTGTAAATATGACATCAAAAGTATTATAAAAAAAGATAGAAGACGTGACTCTATACTGCTCTGTCTTCTCAAAATCCTGGGATGTACCTGTCTACTGGTTCCCTGAGAATACAAGTATTTTCAAAAAGAGACTATCAACATTTAAGTTGGTGAGGTCATAAGTATTATGTTTTAGAAAGTAATTCTTTGTTCCTTAAAATATGTTCGTTTGTTTCTCCAGAAAATCCTATATTTTCTTATTAAGTAATAACCATACAAGTTCCCTCTATGATTACTTAATGTATACAAGTTATATATAATTTCGATCGGATGGACAGTCGAATGCGTGGATCTGCCCTAAGTCCATAACCAAACAAGGAACAAAAAATGAGGCGGAAGTCACACATTCCACTGTCTATCGGATCTTCATTGTATATAACCAAATATATCCACAAAGTAATCATATCGACATGTAAACTATCGTATTTGTTTCCAATATTTTCTAATGTAATTGAAAAGTAGTTTTAATACTATAAAACCGTTCTATGTGAGTATTGTTGTACTATAAAATAGTATAACTTAGTTTTAGTTTAGTAGAACTATAAAGTAGTTTAACATAGCTTTAATTCAATAAAACCATAAAAAGAATGTTTTCTGTATTGTTTATGTTTTACAAGTTTTGTAATTGTACTCTTTGAAAACCCTGCAAAAGTGAATATGCATGACTTCACTAGTTGAAGTTGTAAAGTGTAATATAATACTGTAAATCATATTATTGTAAAACCAGTACTTTGTATTCGTACTCTTTGGTTTAATTAAATCATACACTAATGGTATTTGTTCATATCTTTTTGGTGAGTTATTATAACCATACTATGAATAGTTGTCCTGCTATGACACTTTGTAGGCATCAGAACTGTTAACGACATTTGTCACTCATAGGCATGCCTGCCCGGCTGTAGCTAACAGTCTGATTGCGGGATTGTCAATCCCTTATAGATCTATACACATTTGTCTCGCTCTCTATCCGGAGATTCTTGTTATAATATCAGGACCTTACTGTATTGCCTAAATGAATAAGAAACTAAACATTGTCTCACAAAAAGCATTTTGACGATTACATATATAACAAATGATTAAAAGTCGTTTTATACAAATGATAAACTGATAGTATGATCTTTCTATAATATTCTTGAATGTAAAGTATTTGTACAAGAGTAATTTGTTAAACTTTGTATAACTAGTTCGTGAAAATAGTTTGAAAGTTCCATAAATTATATCTATTATAATTTATATAAGTTTTCTGTTTGGTATGTAATATTCATGAAAGTATCCCCTTTGCTCGACATGTAACAAAGGGTATATGAATCTGATTGAATTAACTTATATATATATATATATATATATATATATATATATATATATATATATATATATATATATATATATATATATATATATATATATATATATATATATATATAATTAAAATTGAAACAACATTCGGACAAATAATTCTACCCTGAGCCCACATCCAAACAAGGAAAAGGGAAATAAAGTGAATTATCAGTCCTAAGCCCTTTAAAGCTTATATATATATATATATATATATATATATATATATATATATATATATATATATATATATATATATATATATATATGTGTGTGTGTGTGTGTGTGTGTGTGTGTGATTTTGGCAAATTATAAATTAAAAAGTGTTTATAAAACATTTAAAGTCATTTTAAAACTATTTAGAAATCATTTATTTGTAAACACAATATTCTTGTGTTAAACTTGTATTCCCCCCTAAAACAGTAAAAATAGTAAAAACGCAGGGGTATGAACTCACCTGATAGGTAGTGATTTGGGCAGCGTTTCGTTTCTAGAAATGATTTTTCCTTGACAAAACCGTGAGTTTCTGATAAAAAACTGGGCTTTATGCGGGCAGAGTTTCGACTGAAAAAGATTATTTTCTAGAGAACTTCGGGGCTCCGAGCTTTCTTCGGGTGTTAAGGGTGCTCCCGAGGCTTCGGGGGGTTTTAGAGTGGCTTGAGAAGTGTTTTAGAGTGAAAGAGATTGAAAATTAGCAAACAAATCTGGAAAGTCTCGCACCCCTTTTATACCCAACCGAAGTCTCGCCTTACGTTCGGCGTACCTCGGTACGCTGGGCGTACCTTTGTACGCTGCGCGTAGGTGAGACGTGGCTTCTGATCGAAACCTGGCCTCGAAGTAAGCACGACGTGGCCGACTCCTGACCTTGTTTCCGAGTACGCTAGGCGTACTCCTCCGGTCCAGCCTCGTAATTTGTGCCATAAACTTCAAAATTTCATATCTTTCGCATACGAGCTCGGTTTTTGACGTTCTTTATATCCACGCATAGGTGATATTATACTCTACAACTTTTGTTTAGACTCCGTCAACTAATTTTGAATTTATTTTTAATGTTATATTTTTAACAGGCCGGGACAGGAAAAATCCGTTAAAAATTCATATCTTCTTCGTTCAACATCCGTTTTCGTCTGTCTTTTTACCGTTGAACTACAAATGACGAGATCTTCGATTCTCGTTTAGGTTGTGTCGGTGTAACATCCCGATTTTCAAGACCAAAAATTTTCATTTTTAAATATAATGCTTATAAAACCATTTACTGAAAAGCAACATCATATCATATCAACTCATAACCCATATGTCAAATGTCATAAAACATGTCATGGAATAATAATAATAATAATAATAATAATAATAATAATAATAATAATATCATAGTACAATCCCAAGGACATCATAGTGCGGAAATCGAGTGTGTGTGCGATGCGCTGCTACCGCGCTGGCTCCTTCCCCTTTGCTGAAGAGGTGCCTAAAACAAAACTGAAAACTGTAAGCACGAAGCTTAGTGATTTCCCCCATCATACCACATACCATACAACATACATACTGTCGGGCAATTCTAGGGTGCCCGACCTACCCATGTCAAGTGGTTCTGGGGTGCTGACCTACCCATGTCAAGCAGTTTTGGGGTGCTGACCTACCCATGTCAAGCAGTTCTGGGGTGCTGACCTACCCTCTGGTTTATCCCAACTGGCTACAGGGACTATTTCACCCCTACTACTACCACACAAAGCATAGCATAAACATACTGTCAGGCATATCTGGGGTGCCGACCTACCCTTCGGTCCTAACGACCGAACTCGGGCACTACTCCCCTCCTACTACCACTAACACATACAACGTATCATTCTAGCACATAAAACACATCAGGTAGTCGCAAACCTAGATAATTATCACAAAGACAATCATCTATCAACAATTCCTACTAGTGGGCCGGCATTGTGGCCGTAGACCCACCGCTACTGGAAGGTAACTCACCTCGATGTCATGTAGTGTCTGCGCTATCCTCGGTACGGAAATCAAATCTTCTCGACTCCTCGATCCATACACAAAATCCTTTGTAAGTCACCATTTCATACTCATAACCCTAGAAGCGTCAACTCAAGTCCAAGTCAAAGTCAACTTTTGTCAAAGTCAACATCTAGTTGACTAGACGCGTCGAGTTGGTCCACCAACTCGTCGAGTTCCAACGTCCACGAAGTGCTACAACACCGTCCCTACTCGTCGAGTCTAGCAAGAGCTCGATGAGTTCGCCTTCAACAAAACATCAGGACCTTCTTCGACTGACTCGTCGAGTTCATCCTTGAACCCGTCGAGTTCATCTTCATTCGTATGAAGGTGTTTAGTCCATAACTCGCCGAACTCTCCTTGAAGTCGTCGAGTCCGTCTTCATGTGGTTGGGACATTGCCTTGAACTCGCCGAGTTCCTCCTTGCACTCGCCGAGTCCTTTGATATTCAAGTCCATAACAAACCCCTACAGGCTGAGTTTTCCTTCAACTCTACCAAAGACCATTTCCAGAAGACGTTTGGGGAAAACTGCCACCCGACTCGCCGAGTCCCACGTTGTCCAAAACTATATACAGACGATTTCATTGGGTCTTAATGCATCCAAATCATAGATCTGCCCTTCTAGGGTCCATTTTATACATAAAGCTACGAACTTGATGTCCATGCATGGGGTTTTTGGCTCAAAATGTCCATAAAAAGGGGTTTATATGATGGATGGGTCTCCCATGGCCATAAAGTTCGTAGCTTTACGTATAAAATGGACCCTAGGAGGGTAGATCTATGATTTGGATGCATTAAGACCCACTGAAATCGATAATATGATGGCCTGTGCCTGTTGAATTATATGCTAGAGCTAATTAATCAACAATATGATGGCCTAAATAGGATATGCTTAGTATGGCTAATCAATGCTCAAATGCTGCTTGCTTCGTGCTTTTAGGAGTTCTAGTTATCTTTAGCTAACTAGTAAACGAATACGTTAAGTTATATATTGCGAGGACGAAATAATTTCAGAAGATTAGGTCTAGCCCTATTGGGCAGCTCTTGTTTGAGTCCAACCGTTGTAGGGTAGGACCTCTCATTCGAAGAATTATCTGGTCTTAGTAATATGTAATGGTATTCGTAAGCTAGTTAGGTAAAGGAGGCAGGAATTCCTTATGCAGCTGATGGCAGAAAGTAGGTCGGAGAGTACCCTAGGTTAAGCCTAGGATTAGATTAGTGCAGAGAACAGTAGTAGTAGAAGGGAATTGGTAAAGTCAAGGCAATCCTTGAGGAAAGTACGGATAGATGTCGAAGGTAGTATGGGCCCGTACTACTGAAAGCAGAGGATCCGTACTCGAGTCAAGGAGGGCCGAGATGGAACCAGGGAACTTGTAGTGTGTGAGATCCCTTATGGTTATGTATGACCCTTACAATTATATGTTTTGTTTCAAAATGGTGATGATTACGCGACATGGAGGAGGAGGAGGTTCAGGGTCAGGATCAGGCTTAGGATCAGGTTCGGGATGTTACAATTGGCTAAAAATCGCTCGATCTTTAATTCGAAATTTGGGTTGTGTATTACTATGCCGAATCTTAGAAAAATCATAACTTCCTCATACGAAGTCAGATTGGGATGTACTTTTTATGGATGTTCTCATTTTAACGAATTCTACGACTTTCATTTTGATCGTTAAGGCTAAAAAGCATTCGATTGTAAACTCACTTTTTACGTCACACAGCGTTGTGCCGGTTCTGTCGCGAAACTTTGATAGGTTATAACTTCTTCGTTATAACTCAGATTTTGGTATTCTTTATATCTTCGGAATCCTTGTCATGATTACTATCACTTTATTCCTTGATATTGGGTTTATTTAACATTTTATTTTTGACGTGAAATAATGGGTTGTTACATTAGTGTCTTCGTCACTATCATCTTCATCATTCTCTTTATCAACGTCTGCATCAATGATTTCTTCACTATCATCCTTATATCTTCTTCTTCAGAGTCAAAGGACTCAACCACAAAGGGTTTATCAATCCATTTTCCATCCTCACAGTAATATGCAAGTCATCTTTAGTAGGAGCAGTATTAGTGATCTTTGTGGAGAGGGCAGGAATTGGAATGATAATCCCATGACTTTCAACATAGCCTTCTTTACGAGCTATGATTAGTCCAAGACAACTGGGAAAGGGAACATACACTGGCTTCTTATTGCCAGTGATGCACTCACACACTTGATCAATAAAAAGTTGAGCAAAATCCAGTTTTTTATTGTACACGATAGAAAATAAGATCCTTTGCTCAGAGAGATTCAGTTGATCCAAACTTACAGTCTTGTGTCCAAGAAACTTGCCAATGCCACATGTTAAATACTTCCATCCTACACTAAAACAATGACGAAGAGTGTTTTTGTATGCATCACGAGTAATGCCCTGAAGTTTGAAATTATACCCTAATTTTTCACGAACGGACTTGAACTTTTCTTTTGAGGGAGTTTCAGAGTAATTTTCAAATCGAGGAAGACGAAGAGCAGTTTGAAAAGCTTCCACATCAAAGTAACCCTATATTGACCATCTCTAATGGTTCTAGTAACGGTTTGAGCATCAGAATCAACAAAGCATGAATAGTAGAACTCACATAATTGTTTAGGGTAGAATAGGTCTGGGAAGTTGCAGAATGCATATCTAAGAGGACAGCTCTTGACATAGTCAACTAAATCTTTGATTCCTAAGTTTTTGAACTGCTTTGGTATGTCATCAGATAACGCCACATTGTTCGCTTGAATAACGATGGGAGAATCAGGGGCATGAGGTCCTTTGACGAAATTAGTGTTGGGACAAACTCGTATAGAGATTTCATCATGGTGAAAGCTTGAGGAAAATGATGGTTGAGAGAGCCTTTTTTTAGAGAGAAGGATCCAATTGCTTTAATAGCTTGTAAAAGTGACCTAGGATGGAGTATTCCCAATTTATACCAAAAATTTCCTTCCTTTTTACGTAGTCATGATTGAAGAGATATGCGCCGTAAAGATCTCGTATCCCAAGATATTGATAGACCTTTTAATCGTCATCCAAAAAGTTATCGTTGAGATAAAGAAATTACATCAGTGAGACATGGCCTCAGCGACAATAAACATCAGCGTGTGGCTTTTAATGGTCACCCAATATGTTTGTGATGTCTCTTGACAGTGTGGGCTTAAATTACCATTCACTGTCATAGTATTGCGAGATCTCATCAATGCGTGGTTTCATACGCTGACTCATTAATCACTTTTATTAGAAGAAAATGGCAAGAGTGGTATGATGGGTGTAATACATTCCGGTATGAAATGTACCCATCGGAAAATATTTTTCGAATTCTCATCAGCGTCTGGTATCATGCGTTGAATCATAAAATTGTAAAGATGAATTTAAGGAGGGAACGGTTTGATGCGTGTGATAAGTTGTGGTCTTTTTGCTTAACCATCGGCATAGATTTTTCAAACTCTCATCAGCATATGGTACATTACGTTGAATAATAAAGCTTTAAAGAAGAAAATAGAAAGAGAATGGATTGATTCAGTCATGCTGAGTTGAAATCAATGTGAATCATCAACAATGATAACCCATCAACACGAAATGGTTCAATCCTTGCATCAAAGAGTTAGTTGCATCCTAGAATCAAGGATTCACTGTCAATTCATTATGTTACCATGTCATACCTCAGAGCAGGAGGTCAGGGACATGAATAACCCTTTGTCTTTTAAGGACCAGACAAGTAACTCTTACACTGATGACTATGCAATCAGGGTAAGCCATTAGGTTATGCTCAATGTTGCAGCAGATAATGAGACTTGATGCATACGACAAGCATAATTCCATGGATGAATTCATGTAAGAGATAATTAAATAAGAGTGGACACCAAGGCCCTGCTAGAATTTTTAATTTGGACCAGGCAATATCACTTTGAAAGCTTAAACTATACTAGACAATCAGCGTGACCAGGTGACTCAATGTTCTCAGCAGATGGTCTCGTTGGTGAGATACTTAAAGAGATTTAGGCACATACAATAGCATACTTCTAGGAACAATAAATTGTTGATGGTTACATACTTGGCTTAAAAAGTGCCACCGTCAACGTCAAAAAGAATGGTACAAAATAATAAATAACAAATAATATAAGAATACAAACAAAAGACTTAGTCAAACAAAAAAATATTCTAAAAGTGAAATATGTGCAACTTTTTACAAAGATGATAAATATTGTATCCATCAAATCTTTTGAATTGAATAGCCATAAATGAACTTCCATTTTCTGAGATATCTACCCCTTGACACTGTCTATAAAAGAGAGCAAACAAGATTAACCAAATCAAACAAAAACACAATTCATAGTAAACAGAGAGAGAGAGAGAGAGAGAGAGAATGCCTTTAATCGTTGAGGTTTTTCAAATTGATTCCAATATTCATGTTCTCCAAGAACGAAGCAAGAGCATAAACCACTCTTTGTTACCAGCGAGTTAAGAGGATCCAATATTTGTAACCTTCAAGTTATGAGATTCACCAATACAAGACTCGAAGGTTCCACTTGTTGTGAAGGAAGAGAATGTGGGACCATTGTCTTGTTAAAGACGCCTCTGGATTTCTATGGGGAGTTGGTGTTGCAGTGAGAGCATCTAAGAAAATAGATGTACTATGTTACCAAACTTCATCTCATTCCATTTCAACAAAGATAGGCTCTTCAAGAAGGAAGATATATGTGCCTAGAAGAACACTTAGTGGCATAGTTCTCTCCTATCTGGTCTCATCAACAAGATGCACCTAGTCAATCTGTGTGGGCATCAACTTCAATGAGAGAGGATTTGTTGTTGAAGAAAAGATGCAGATTCAATGTCAACTAGCTCCATAAGGAGGGTGATGCATTCAAGGAATGAGACGTTGATCCTTTCAAAAGAAGCAAATCGGATATGATCATTATCGATAGAGAATAACATGTAGGAAATGTTTGTAAAAAGTTGTACAACGTATACTTCTTTGGTAAAATCAAAGTTAAAAGAAATTTTAAATGCACAAAATCAAAATAAACTAAAACTTTAGCAGCTTATGTTCAGAGATTTAAAAGTAGCGAAGCTTAAAGTCAAAAACATAAAATAACATTGTCTAAACAAATAGAATCAAACCATGTAAATATTGTTGTCCCTATATACAATTAGTAGAATTTTGTTTTCAGAGTCGAAGACATTTCCTTCATGGCAATCGAAAAGATCTTTATAACCAACATCAAAAAGTTGATTGATGCAGATAAAATTGCCTTTTAGACCTTTGACATAAAATACATCCTTCTGATTGATCAACTTGCACTCAAAAGTTCCAACACTCATAACAATTCTTCCACTATTGTTACTAAAAACCACCATTGGACCATCCTTTTCTACAAAGTTTGATAAAAGAGACTTGAAACCAGTCATGTGTCTAGAGCATCCACTATCTAGGTACCAAGTATTTTCAAAATTTTGACTTGATCCTTGGATAGCTTGATAGGAATTAGCGTCACACCTGATATGATTATCACCAGGGGAATCATTGACAAGAGTCGTTAGACCCTTAACATCCAGCCTGTCATCTTCAAATGTTTCCTCTTTTTCCATCCATTCTTCATGATCCTCTTGTTTTTCAATGAAAAACTTTCGTAGAGAGATGTTTTCCTTCATCATGCAAGCCAACAGCTTCTTGTACAACACTTCATAATTCTCAGCACTTTGAGCTTCTTTCTTCTCTTTGTAGTCCCTAGAAAAATGGTCCGGACTTCTACAAAGAAAACAGTTACCTGAGATTTTCTTTTCTGAAGTGGATCTTCTTGCTAAACTTCCTCCCTTGAACTAAACTCTTTTTCCCCCATTTGATCTTCTTTCTTCATAACGTTTGACAATAAGTACAGTGCTGGCAAAAAGTTCATCAGTGAGATCTTCATCACTCTTTTCACCCTGATCTGAGAAATCTAAGTCTCTAATGTGCTTCATTGCTTCCTTTTGTGAAACCGAATCTATAGATTTGTCCTTTCTTGATTCCTTCGTGATATCTTTGCGGAGAGCTTTGATCTCTTCGTAGTTTTGATGGTTTCGAAATAAGGAGTTCAGATCCATGGTGTGGATCTTTTCACTGTTTTTAAGAACCTCATCGTGATGTTCCCAGAATTTTCCCAGAGAGTCCAGGAACTTCAGAACTAACTGAGAAGAGTGCTTGATAACTCATAGCCTGCGTATATCATTAACCAAGTAGTTAAATCTGTTGAACGTTTGGGTTAGTGATTCACATTGTTGATCGAAGATGTGCTCGTATCTTCGATTAAGATTGTTGATGGTTGTGGCCTATACTTCTATAGTGCCTTCATAATCCACTGTCAGTGTTTCAATTATCTCTTGGGCTGAGTCATAATTCTGCACAAGATGATACACGTGATAGGGAAGAGAGTTTCCTATCGGAGCTCTGCCTTTGACATCAAGATTAATCAGTCTCTTGTCTTCATCGTCATTGCTAGTCTCTAGTTTTTGCTTCAAGGACCAACGGGAGCATTATTGGCCATAGGTTGATACATAGGAACGTGATGACCTTTTTCAACAATTTTACGAATCTCATAGTCCATGGTCTGAAGAACAACCATGGCCTTAGTTTTCCATATGCCGAGGTTGTGTTTATCGAAAGGAGGAATCTTGTTGAGACCAAAGGACTTTGAATTAGTGGAAGTCGATCCTGAGCTGCTAACATCCTCTCCCTAATCACTTTCAGCTTTTCAGCAGTTTGATGAACTATCTCAGGTCCCATAAACTGCTTTTCCCCAGCTTCAAGCCAACATGACGGCGTTCGACACTTTTTTCCATACAAATCTTGATAAGGTGCCATATTGATGCTCGAGTGAAAACTATTATTGTAGGAAAATTCTACTAGAGGTAAATGTTCATCCCAGTTACCTTGGAATTCTAGGGTACATGCTCGTAGCATATCCTCCAATGTTTGAATCGTTTGTTCACTTTGACCATCAGTTTGCGGATGGTAGGCTGTACTTAGACACAATTTCGTACCCAATTCATCTAGTAGACTTCTCCAAAACCTCGACGTGAAACAACTATCACGATCTGATACAATCGTTAAAGGAAAACCTTGAAGTTTTACTATCTCCTTCACGTAAGCATTTGCAAGTTTATCCATAGACCATTTTTCGTTGGTTGTTATGAAGTGTGCACTTTTAGTAAACCGATCAACGACCACTCAAATCATGTCGTGACCGCTCTTCGATCTAGGCAGTTTAGTCACAAAATCGATGGTGATGTCTTCCCATTTACCCATGGGTACAAGTAAAGGTTCTAAACTCCCATATAGTTTCTGATGTTGTGCCTTAACTCTCGCACATGTCACACACTCGGCCACATACTTTGCAACATCAAGCTTCATCGTCGGCCACCAATAGTAGGGTTTCAAATCCCTATACATTTTTGTGCTGCCAGGATGAATCGAGTACATGGTCTTGTGAGCTTCTTCCACCAGAAGATCTCTTATTCCTCTGGGTTAGATCACAAATCAACCCAGCTCCAGATGCGTCACTACAGACTACGAAGTCTTCAACTCCGTTTTCGGAAACACTAACAAGACATGGCTTGTATAATGACTTCAAAAGTTATCTCTTCATCCTAGGTAATAGTCGTAACTATTATGTTTCCTTCGAATGAGTATCTACTTTTGGAATTCTTGTATGCAGGCGGCGTTCGATCTTGCACCCGCTCCCTATCCCATGTTGAACTTTCATTTGTGACCTTCAAATCACAATCTCAATCTTTATTGGAGACTCCTCCAAACTTAAGATAAGTTCTTTCCTTCGATTACCCTAGTAGACTGATGGGTCATATTCTAATGACCTCTCATCGTATTATGTACTGCTTAGCCTCAAGTCCTTTAGAGTCGAGTTTCTTAATATAATATATCTTCCTTCATTTTTCAATGTGATTACATTCTAACATGTAGTACTTCTAGCTACAAGCCTCTTCCTTTAATAATGATTGGGATACTTCAATCTTCTCATTTGAGTAAGATACTACACCGGACTTGGTTCTCTAAACCACATGACTAACTCATCTTGGTCGGACTTGATTCGATATAACCTCTTGGGTCGAAATAACAATCATCTTCCTCAGTCATTACCGAAACGATGGTAACGACAGACTAGAACAAAACAGGATCAACTAATAGCTCCTTGGTAACCTCGTGACTTTCCCTGATCCAAGTGTGAGTCCTGTGCTTCCGGAAGTATAGGCCTCTACTACCATTCCCACCTACTCATACTCGTCCCAAGTATTGTCTCGCAGTCCCCAAGTTCTTATTTCATAAAATCACAAAACAATTTAACACATACGAATGTGTCCAAATAATCATAAATATTTCCCTAGACTCTACTAGGACTTCTTCCATGCATATCTTCAATAACAATTCTGCTTCTACTCGGTTGGTGATGGAAACACCAGACGATAGGACAACTTTAGGAATTATACCAATCGTTCTATCATCCCGCCAATCAAATGTGTACATTCGTACGTACCATACTCCTCTATACGTAACCTTATTTTACCAAACGTATTCTAAAAGAGAGATACCACTCTTACGATATCTTCTGATAGCTATCATTCACTATCGTAAGCCTTCTCATTTCCTCCATTTATTCAATTCACTATTAGTCTTCACCAAGGCGTTATGTTCACAGAAGCATGCATTCAGTGTATCGAGTCGAGAATATAGATAGAGAAGATTTAGACGCGTATTCCTCCTTATTACTTCGAAAAGTTACATGCCTATATCGTAATTAAACGTTTAGAAATCTGAACACATAAAATTTCCAGATCCGGTCGGCAACAGACCATAGATCCGATCAAATAATGGCATATATGGCAAACATATAGCATTTAGCACATAAAAGCATTTTAGGCATCTTTCCTAAAATATACTAGTGCTCGTGTCTAAAATTGAAGGGTTTTGAACATTCTAACACTCCTAAGGTGTACATGCAACCCTAGAAACCTTGGATCTATGTTTGACTAAGATACATGCAAAATTGATTTTCCAAGGTTCATAATCCTATCTAGCATACATGGGGAACTTTAAACATAAAAGTAAGCTAGAAAAACATACCTTGTAGTAGTTTGGATTCCTTGAAAACCTTAAGAGCCTAGCACCCCAAGTGTGATGCCTCAAATGTCTCACACAACACCAAATGCACTTGGAATAAACTTGAGAGAAATGTCACACTACTTGAAATCGGCTAGCCCTCTTCTTTCTTGCTTAGTTGACGATTTTGGTGAACATAAGGATCCTTATATAGTGTGTTACAATTAGGGTTACACCATGTAAACCCTAATTGTTATGACCTTTCATTTCCATGACCCATGGGTTTTATAACCACCATGGAGCATCCATGGAGCATCCTATGGGTTTTAGCCCAACTTGATAATACATGGAGCATTAGCCCACTATACAAGTATGAGTGATTTACACTATCAACCCATATATTTAATTAGTCTTCTTTTGATCACTTAATTAATTCCAAATTAATTCTTGAACAATACTAATTAAATAATTTGGTTAATATATTAGAACTTATAATATATTAATAAACCATAAGTGTTATTTCTCTCATTTTAGTCTATCCAAATGCATGATGCCATGCAACCCAAATGGACCATGCCAAACCGGGTCAAGTACATACCAGAAATAGTTATGGACTTAGACACCTTATCCAACAGTCTCCCACTTGGATAAGTCTAATAACTATAGCTGCGAGTATGACTTCAGGAACCGATCAGCAATTGTAGCTCTTTCAAGGTCTCTTGGAACTGAGATGATGATGATACGCCATTTAAGATAAGTGATCATATAATCCTCTGTTTTAGATATCAGCCGGACAAATACATGGAACAATGTCTTACTTATTGTCCAGCAGTTTGTTTCTCGATTTCCGATTTGTTTGACATAGAACTTAATTGAACACATCAACTTAGTTCTGACCGGGCCCGGTTCATGGGTCAACACAAAATCATCGAGGGGCCCAGATATCGCTTCTAATCCAAGAAGGAACAGATAAACTTCGACTCATATGCTTTTTTACTACTTGTTGAATCATACACAAAAGCACGTTTTATAACATCGAGTTACCAATGCGTTTTCGTACGATCAATGCATAACCAACTCATAGGCAACAAGTCATATCTCCAGGTTTGAAGACTTATATGATATTACCGTCTCACGATCACTCGAGATAAATTCCATGAAGTGATACCAGTGAGCGTGGGTTGAATCCAATACTCAAAACTTACGAGCACTCATGAGTGTTGTAGCCATGTCCAATATCTTAGACCTCTACAACCAACTCATGACAGTCTTGATTCATACCTACTTCCAACATATGACCGACTGTGGAGAATTTGAATAATATGATATACCGAACATAATTATTCTGGAAGTCAAAACATGCAAAATGAAACGATAGTAAACGATTAACAAAAGATAGTAACACTGTACTCATAGATAAATACACCTTTTATTCATCATCAAATGTCAATTACACTTTACACATTTCAAAGCTATCTAACTACTAAAAATAATATCATCCTTCAGCCCTATGCGCCTCGCATGCTGGAGATGCTTAACCCTACCCAGTCCCTTCGTGAGGCGATCTGCCGGGTTCTCATCCGATGATACCCTCTTTGCCACGAGGAGTCCTTCTTCTATTCGATGTCTGATGAAATGGTAATTTCTGTCGATGTGTCTGGATCTCCCATGATCCCTTGGTTCTTTCGCTAAGGCAACGGCACTTTCACTATCACATAAAATTTCCATAGGCTCCTTTATAGCTGGTACAACTCCAAGGTCTCCAATGAAGCTCTTCAGCCATATTGCCTCCTTTGATGCCTCGCTTGCTTCTATATACTCTGATTCGCAAGTTGAATCAGCCACTGTCTCTGCTTGGAACATTTCCAAGTAATTGCTCCTCCGTTTAAGGTAAAGACCCAGCCCGACTAAGAGTGGAAATTATCCCTATCAGCCTGAAAGCTAGCATCACTATACCCTACGACTGTCAAGTCATCACTCCCACCGAGGGTAAGGACCTAATCCTTAGTCCTCCGCAGGTACTTGAGGATATTCTTTACCGTGGTCCAGTGAGCCTTGCCAGGATTCCCCTGATATCTGCTAACCATGCTCAAATAAAAGGCAACATCAGGACGAGTACAGGTCATAGCATACATGATCGAGCCTACAGCAGAAGCATAAGGTACTCGACTCATTTCTGCTATCTCAGCCTCGGTACTCGGGCTCTGAGTCTTACTCAATCTAGCGTTACTCTGGATGGGTAACTCTCCCTTCTTGGAATCTTGCATGATGAACCTCTTCAGCACCTTATCCAAGTAGGTACTCTGACTAAGTCCTATTAGTCTTTTACTCTGGTCTCTCAAAATCCTTATCCCTAGAATATAGGCAGCTTCTCCTAGGTCTTTCATAGCAAAACACTTTTCATGCCAGGACTTCACTTCCTGCAAGGTTGGGATGCCATTTCCTATGAGTAGTATGTCATCTACATACAGTACCAAAAAGCTGACTATACTCCCACTAGCCTTAACATATACACAAGATTCATCTTCACTCCTCGAAAAGCCAAACTCTTTGACTCTCTCATCGAAACAAAGATTCCATCTGCGATGTGCTTTTTTCAATCCATAGATGGATTTCTCAAGCTTACACACTCTATTAGGGTATTCTGTACTGACAAAAACATCTGGCTGACACATGTAAACATCTTCAGCCAAAATTCAATTAAGGAAGGCGGTTTTGACATCCATTTGCCATATTTCATAATCACGAAATACAGCAATGGCTAACAGGATCCTAATAGACTTAATATTTGCTACTGGTGAAAAGGTATCATCATAATCAACTCCCAGAGTTTGAGAAAAGCCCTTTGCAACCAGGCGTGCCTTATATGTGTCTACATTACCATCCATGTCGGTCTTCTTCTTGAAGATCCATTTGCACCCAATTGTCTTACGACCTGGTACATTGTCAACCAAGTTCCAAACTTGATTGTCATACATGGACTATATCTCGCTGTCCATTGCCTCTTTCCATTTAGCAGACTCGGGGCCTGCCATGGCTTCCGCATAGTTGTTAGGTTCATCCGGTCTTACCAGTGTCTCATCACTGATAAGTGTCTCACCTTCTGCAGTAATATGGAAACCATAGTAGTGCTCAGGTGCATTCCTAACCCTTGTGGAACGCCTCAGAGGTACAGACTCGTCAATTGGATCAACAGGAGTTTCCTCCTCAGGTTGACTGCTAGGGTTTGAAGTTCCTTCACCACTTGACTCTTGAATTTCTTTGAGGTCAATTTGCCTCCCACTATTTCCTTGGCTTATGAACTCTCTCTCTCGAAAGACACCCCTCCTTGCTACAAAGACCACATTCTCACTGGGTCTATAAAAGAGGTAACCAAAGGATTTCTGTGGGTAGCCAATGAAAATACACCTCTCACTTTGAGGTTCGAGCTTATCGTGAGTCTCACGCCTCACGAAAGCCTCGCAACCCCAAATCTTGATGTGTTCTAGATTAGGAACTTTTCCAGTTCAGATCTCATGAGGAGTTTTGGCAACTTTCTTTGTAAGGACTAGATTAAGGATATGGGCGGCAGTCTCTAAGGCATACCCCCAGAATGAGATTGGTAACGAAGCTCGACTCATCATGGAACGAACCATATCCAATAAGGTTCGATTACGCCTCTCAGCCACACCATTCAACTGTGGTGTCCTGGGAGGTGTCAATTGTGAGACAATCCCACGTTCCTTAAGATAGTCGAGGAACTCTATACTAAGATACTCACCACCACGATCAGATCGAAGCATCTTAATGTTCCTGCCCAATTGATTCTCTACTTCCTTTTTAAACTCTTTAAACCTTTCAAAAGTCTCTGACTTATGCTTGATTAAGTAGACATAACCATATCTACTATAATCATCAGTAAAAGTCACATAATAACGATTAGCATCCCTTGTGGCAGTTTTGAAGGGTCCACACACATTAGTGTGTATAAGATCCAACAAACCTTCACCCTTGCGCAAGAGCCAGTAAAGGGTGACTTTTTCATTTTTCCAAGTAAGCATGATTCACAACTATCATCTGATTTTAGGTCAAATGACTCCAAGACTCCATCCTTTTGGAGTTGTCCTATGCGTTTCTTGCTTACATGTCCAAGACGACAATGCCATAATGATGTTTTATCCAAGTTATTATTAGAAGAATCAATACACAACATATTATTTCCTAGGTTATCTACAACAGACACAGCTTCATACACACCATCACAAGGTAATGCTTTAAAATAAAGAACATTATTAAGGAAAGAATTTATTCCACCAACTTCATTATCAAAAGAAAAGGTAAACCCTTGTTTGTACAAAGCATGAAAGGAAATAATATTTCTTTACATTTCAGGCGAGTAACAACATTTATTCAAATCTAATGTAAACCCACTACTTAGCAACAAAGAATAAACTCAAATCTTGGTGACAGGTGAAGCTTTCCTATTCCCCATGATCAACTTTATCTTTCCATGCTCCACATTCTCACTTGTTCTTAGTCCCTGCAAATCAGAACATATGTGAATTCCACAACCTGTATCAAGGACCCAAGAGTTAGAATAGGGTGAGTTATTAGACAATATTGTGTAAATACTTGCATGGGTGGGTTTCACTTTCCCATCCTTAATATATTGCTGGTACTTTGGGCAGTTCCACTTCCAATGCGACTTTTCATGGCAATAGAAGCATTCATCCTCTTTTGGGTCAGATGAAGGAGTGACGAAACCTTTCTTGGTTCCACTTGAAGAGGAGCCATCAAGGGTCTTACCCTTGGTACCCTTCGAAAGGGTCTTCCTCTTCTTTCCTTTACCTTTCCCGATTGCCAAGACAGGGGCGGAGTTTGGAGTAGGAGTAGAAGTGGTAACAACCGACTTACCTTTAAGACCACTTTCTGCGGTCTTTAGAAGTCCTTGAAGCTTGCTGAGGGTAACTTCTTCCTTGTTCATGTGGTATGTCATGCGGAATTGATCATAACACGAGGGTAAGGAGTGCAAAATGATATCTATTGCCAACTCCTCGGGGAAGTTCACATTAAGTTTTAGCAAACGGTCCACATACCTTTGCATTTTCTGCATGTGGACAGTGATGGGTTCTCCATCCTTCATCCTGGTTGTTATGACGGAGGAGATTATCTCATACCGCTCTTGACGAGCACTTTGATGGTATCTTTCCATCAAATCTTGGTGCATCTCAAAAGGGTAGTAGTCCCCATAGGACTTTTGGAGTTCAGCTGTCATGGTAGCCATCATGATACATGCCACTTTGGTAGCATCCCTTTCATGGGACTGATATTCAGCGACCTCCTCAGGAGTAGCAGTCGGCTCGAGTTCTTTAAGCTCCTTGTCGGGGACATATTCCTTGTCCTCATACCGAGTGACTATCCTGATGTTCCTGATCCAATCCATAAAGTTGGATCCATCAAAGATGACTCTCCCACAAAGATTCATGAGAGAGAAGGAGCCGGTAGGGTTTGAGCCAGAAGCAGTATTGTTGGTTGACATCTGAGAAAAAGAAGAGAACACGTTTATATTAGATATAAAGATAGTCCTTAATAAAACACCCAAATGTAATATTAAGGCTAGGATCCAATCACAATATATTATAACTTAGAAGAGGGATGCCGTAATCTAAGCTATAACATATTTGAAAGGTAGCTGAATGACGATTCACCAATTTCCACCATGAAAACGAAATATAAATTATTAGGTTTTAATTGGTTTTTAGAAACTCCTAGATTCTTTTGAGATTCATTGAACTTTTCAATGGCATGTTTCAATCTCGAGTGTGCCCTTCATGTTTTGTGACTGGGATGCTGAAGATCACAAAACAAGGTGTGAAGTAACCATGCAAATTACTTGGTACCCTTAATGTTTTTCACTCAATCGATGTGTCGGTTAGCCACACGCGTTCCACCGACCTATGAAAAACCTTAAGTCACCCTTTGCCTACCTTGTTAAGTCCAAGTTAGTGTGCCGGTTAACCACACACACTCCACTAACGACTTAATCAAAGTGCAAAGTGTAATTTCATGAGTTAGCACCTTATTCACATTTTCCTAAAGTAACTAAGATTGGGAATTTATAAAGAAAACATTTAGTTACTTTATAATAATCATTATACTTTTAATGAGAATTGTAAGTCATTGTCCTACCCGTTCGGCTAACGACCCTCCACCAGTCAAGGAAGCGGTGGGTGAGAGTGGACACCCATTAAGCTGCCATTTTATAGGCAACAACCTTATACCCCCCTTATAGACCGGCTTCGTGAATGAGGCCTACTAACGGTAAAACGACTTTGTTCTTATACATATATAATTATTATTAAACTTATAATATTATAAAGTAAAAGGGTTGAATTTTAACTTTTAAAATTCTAGGGGTTGGAACTAAAGTTTACTAGATGACTTTACATGTTCCAAAACTTGAGGGCAAGTTTTGTAACTTTACAAAACTTTTTCAATTCATAACTTATGAGTTATTGTTTATTAAAAATGAAGACTCTTCATTTTTGTAACTTATGTGTTCTTTTAATGGATTTTTTACAAAGTGACTTTTGGTTATCCATAACTTGAGGACAAGTTATGCACTCCATTAAAACACATCATGATCCTGAATTAACTATCAATCAATAGCACATAATTCCTATGATCTTGTAAGAACTCATAAGAACATGAATATTCATATCAAAGTTTCAAGAACATATAAACACATATAAACATGGGATTTTGATATTAGCCATTGTAAATGAATTAGAACAACCATTACTCCATCTAAAACAAGTTTTAAAACACCAAAACAGTTTAGGGTAATGTTTCTAGTCCATTTCTAGCAGCAAAAATCGAAAATCTGCTCTCTACCTGGCCAACTCGTCAAGTGCAAGAACTGACTCGTCGAGTTGGTTGAAGATACGCTTGGACTCGTCGAGTCCCCCCATGGACTCGGTGAGTCCCCTATGCAGACAGCAAGAATTTCGACTTTTTTAGCTATTTTGCATCGAGTATCAAACAAACAAGCCTAGGTTCTGATATCACTGAAGGGTTTTGAGCATTCTAACACTCCTAAGGTGTACATGCAACCCTAGAAACCTTGGATCTATGTTTGACTAAGATACATGCAAAATTGATTTTCCAAGGTTCATCATCCTATCTAGCATACATGGGGAACTTTAAACATAAAAGTAAGCTAGAAAAACATACCTTGTAGTAGTTTGGATTCCTTGAAAACCTTGAGAGCCTAGCACCCCAAGTATGATGCCTCAAATGTCTCACACAACACCGAATGCACTTGGAATAAACTTGAGAGAAATGTGACACTACTTGAAATCGGCTAGCCCTCTTCTTTCTTGCTTAGTTGCCGATTTTGGTGAATATAAGGATCCTTATATAGTGTGTTACAATTAGGGTTACACCATGTAAACCCTAATTGTCATGACCTTTCATTTCCATGACCCATGGGTTCTATAACCACCATGGAGCATCCATGGAGCATCCTATGGGTTTTAGCCCAAATTGATAATCCATGGAGCATTAGCCCACTATACAAGTATGAGTGATTTACACAATCAACCCGTATATTTAATTAGTCTTCTTTTGATCACTTAATTAATTCCAAATTAATTCTTGATCAATACTAATTAAATAATATGATTAATATATTAGAACTTATAATATATTAATAAACCATAAGTGTTATTTCTCTCATTTTATTCTATCCAAATGCATGATGCCATGCAACCCAAATGGACCATGCCAAACCGGGTCAAGTACATACCAGAAATAGTTATGGACTTAGACACCTTATCCAACAAAAATATGGTAGACACTCATCTCACGATCATCGCTTAGAATTTTAAGTTTAAGTCTAGAAATCCTATAAATTCCAAGTTCGCCTAAACTAATGCTCTGATACCAACTGTGACATCCCCATTTTCTCGGCCAGAAAAGACCGATTTCGTTTATGCTTTTTAAATTAAAATCAGAGTAATCTTTCAAAAGGTGTTGCGGAATTTGTCCCCAAAACAAAATATGATAAAAATTTATCAAAGCATTTCTTAAAGAAATGTATTTTCATTGTATTATAAAACCTTGGGATGTCATGTTCCGATACAGATCAAAAGCATAAACAGTACAATATAGGCCTTATAACATTTATTTATATCTCCTGGCCTATAATCCAAAATCCTTCGTCATCGTCCAACTATGCTCTTGTTCCACTACCTGTAATACAGAAAAACTGAGTGGATCAGGCTTGGGAGCCTGGTGAGCATATAGGGTTTTCAACCCACGATAAATGATTTATTAATTTTCATCAACCAACAATAGATTTTATTAATTTCATCAACCAACAATAAATTTATTAATTTCATCAACGAATCAATAACCCTGATTACCCATTCCCGTTATCCTCACTTTACGTGCCTAAACATATATACCATAGACCTAGCCTAAGGATTTTCATCGGGATGACAACATTGCTTTTCCTCAGCAATTTATGTCAAATAAGGCAACCATCGGGGTGACAACACTGCTTTTTCTCAGCAATTTATTTCAAATAAGACAACCATCGGGGTAACAACACTGCTTTTCCTCGGAAATTTATGTCAAATAGGCACGAAGTACAACGTCGCCAGGTTTATACAACAGACACTAAGTCCATAGCTGCCAGGGTTTATACAACTTGTGCTAAGTCCATAGCTCTCATTTATCGACAACATTATTCACGGGAATCCACCTGCAATGCATGTCAATGGGTTTTTAGAGTACATCTGATGAACATATAGTTCACAACACCTACAGGTTGCGAGCCTGCTAGTGTTCCACAGACCATCTAGAATAGTCCATGATTGTCATCCATACTCTGTTGAATGACGGGGGCCAACGTTTGGGTAATGGTTTTTCTCACTTTTCACCTCTCACCCTCATCTCATGATCTATATCACCTTTCTTCTCATCATCCAACTCATTTTTTTCATCACATACCAACTATTTCATCTACCCATGTTTTACCCAACATATTTGTAGATATAAAATACATATACAGTTTAAAACCTATGCAAAACATTTATTCAACATCCATCTCAAATAAACAAACAACATATATACACATAGCACGTATTTTTATATAAAATACTTCATATCTATGTCTAAGATTAAAGTGACTATACACTCGCTTAATTTAACGATAATCGGGTTGCACTTCGTTTCTTAAAACGATCGTTTCCGATGAAACCAGGAGCTTTAATGAAAACCGGGCCTTGCGAGGGTTGAGCTTCAAACCGAAGTGATATATTTCTCAGGGTCTTCGGGCACTTCGGAACGTTCTTAGGGTGTTAGGTATGATCCCGGGGCTTCGGGGAATCTTTAATAGCTTGAAGGAAGGTTTAAAGTGAAAACGTGTGCAAAAATCCAACGAAAATCGGGAGGGTTTGCACCTCCCTTTATATAGGGTGCGAAGGCCTTAGACCGAAGAGAAGAGGGAGGACACGCGGCTCGCATGCGAGGGGCCAGGTGTCGGATGCGAGGGCTCGCATGCGAGGGGCCAGCGTCAGCAGCTGGTTGGACCGCGCTTCGGACTCGAGAAGGATGCAACACGCGTCGGACACGGGGCGCCTGCGAGGAGTGGGTGACGTGGCCGAACCTTGGCCTAGTCCTTGCGAAAATTCTCGGATTTTGTGCACCAAATTTCCAAAATTCATAACTTTCGCATACGAGCTCCGTTTCTGACGTTATTTATATGCACGCGTAGGCGAGATTATACTCTACAACTTTAGTTTAGACTTCGTTGACTAATTTTGACCTTATTTTTCATATTATTATTTTTAACTGACCGGGATAGGAAAATCCGTTAAAAATTCATAACTTCTTCATCCGACGTCCGTTTTCGTCTGTCTTTTTACCGTTGTACTACTATTGACGAGACCTTCGATTCTCATTTAGGTTGTGTTGGCCAAAAATGACTCGATCAAAAATTCAAGTTATGAAACTTAGAAAAATCATAACTTAGAAAAATCATAACTTCCTCTCGGTTTAACTTTCTCATTTAGGTTGTGTTGGCCAAAAGTCAAATTTGGGCATTCTTTTTATGTACGCCCTCGGTTTAACAAACACTACGACTTTCGTTTAGATTGCTAAGGCTAAAAAGAACTTTATTGTAAATTCACTTTTTACGTCACACAACGTTATGACAGTTCTGTCGCGAAACTTCGACAGGTCATAACTTCTTCGTTATAACTCGGATTTTGGTATTCTTTATATCTCCGGAATCTTTATGTTAACCACTACAACTTTCTTCATAGATATCAGGTTTGTCTAACATTTATTTTCAACGCTTATTTTTATCCTTAATTCATTAAATTATAATAATTAAGCATAAAACACATAATAATCAAATAATACATCTTATTATTTCAAAACAAGTTACAAATGTTGGCCTAGACTATTACATCGTCATTAGTGCCTAGCCTAGAAACACGGGTGTTACAAGTAGCCCAAAACCCTTAAGTTTCACCAAAAGTCAAACTTTGTCAAAATTTTAATGGTCAACGGAAGTCAAAGGAAGTCAAAGTCCAAAGCAGGTTGAGTACAACGTACTCAATCCCTACGCTCAGCGTCTGAGACTTAGACCTTGTACACCCAACGTACTACTTAGGTACGCCCAACGTATGCGAGCCTGTTCTCACTCATCCATTAAGCGCTAATCCTTTTAAAGATCTTTCTTCCAGAACTCATATTTGAATCTAAATAGCATTCTAAATCATAAAGTTTCCAACTTTATGACTTTGTGTCACACCCTCGAACCGGAGAAACGGCGGAAACGTCAAGGGGTTGGGTGACTTCATCTTGTAATACCATCACAGTGTATATAATTGAATCACGACAACATCATCATCACATATACAATAATACAACCGTCATTGTTTACACCAGTATTTTGGTTTACAAAATTACATTCCAAAAATATAAGTGTACGATGATAGCAAAAATACATCAAAATCCATGAGTTCTTGAAGACCAACCTGCTTAACGATTTCTTGAGAATACAAGTTATTTTGAAAATGGTCAACATATATAATGTTGGGTAGTTCATAAGCATATTTGTATGAAAAGTTTGTATCACTTTGTAAACACTAGAAAATCCGATATTTTCTGTAAAAGAAATAAATGGTTTGAACGCTTTGTATCAAATCTTGTATTAAAGCATGTGTGTTTCTGTTTTGAATACGTATAAGGAGTGTATTCCAGAATTCCTATGTTTTCTATTGTAAGTAGAAGGTAATGTATAATTGTGTGTTTTCCCAGAAAATCCGATATTTTTTGTTTATAAAAGTGTTGTGGTCTTAAACCCAAAGACCGTAAAATGGTGTTTGTATAGAATTATAACTGTAGGAACGTGTATGTATTCCGTGAATTTTACAGTGGATTTAATTTCTATGTGAGTCGTTATAACCATACTTGATATGACTGATCTGCCTGTCATAACGTTTTTCAGGCGTTGCTTGTTTAAGGTAAGACATTTGTCACCCTAGACTGGCCTAGTCTAGATGTAGCGAACAGCTCAGGTGCGGGGTTGTCAACCCCGTATAGATCTATACACAAACTCTCGCTCTCCCTCCAGGAGACTATGGTTATAACTACGGGACTGAAGGTTGTACACTAGGTAGGTACGAATGAAAGAACGTCTCACAAGAACCTTAACAATGTTTACGCAAATATTGTATCACCTTGTTTATCGTTTCAAAATAATGTTTTCGTGTATGTATTTAGGTTATAAGGTCCAATAAACATGAAATCAATATACAAGACCTATAAAGCATGTAAATGGGTCACTAAGGCCCAACGACATGTGATGAATGTATCAGGCCCAATAAGCATGTAATTGGATCACTGAGACCCAATAAACATGTAATATCTATTCCAGGCCCAATAAACATGTAAATGGATCTCTGTGGCCCAATAAACATGTAATATATATTCCAGAACCAATAAGCATGTAAGTGGACCACTAAGGCCCAATAAACGTGTAAGGTATATTCTAGGCCCAATAAGCATGTAAATGGACCACTAAGGCCGAATAAACATGTAAGGTATATATTCCAGGCCAATAAAAGTGATAATGGCGTATTTAGTCTGTTTGTTATTACGTTGTTTGTTTTAGCTCAATTATTTACCAAAATGACATAAAATGCCCACTTTTTGTAATGATTACATTTTTGGTCCATTAAGCCGAAAATTTACAATTAAGGCACATTTTTGGCAAAAATGACACTTTAGGTCCCTTAAG
The DNA here is from genome assembly GCF_052849685.1 of Lactuca virosa. Taxonomy (NCBI): domain Eukaryota; kingdom Viridiplantae; phylum Streptophyta; class Magnoliopsida; order Asterales; family Asteraceae; genus Lactuca; species Lactuca virosa. Next base: position 224,448,687 of record NC_136430.1, on the reverse strand, counting down.
ACCAAAAGTTTACATTTAAGGGCTTATTTTAAATAAAATAACATTTTTAGCCCACTTTTGTTAGAAATAACATTTTCGGCCCAATCTTTGATGAAAATTGACATTTGCAGCCCAAATGTATAGAAATTTACCTTTTCTGCCCAATTTTAATAAAATTGTCATTTCCAGCCCATTTAACCGAAAATTTACATTTTTGGCTCAAATTTGTTTAAAATGACAATTTAATCCACAAAGGTCAAAAGTTCACAAATTAAGCCCACGAAACCGTGAAGACCCAAATTTAAGCCCATTTTGTGAAAATTAACACTTTTGGCCCCTTTAAAATCATGAATATTATAAAGATCCATTTTTATTTAAAAATGACTCTTTTAGTCCTTTAAACCGTGAATTAACATAAAGGTTTTACTTTTTGTATTTTTTGTCAAATAAGGCCCCTCTTACGGTTTTGTTTAGCTTTCAACATTCTTAACATGTTTTATCCTTATAATCTCATGGTATGTGCATAAGTGATTTAGTTTGCAAATATCACCAAGTTTTGGTAGTAATTTCGAATTTCATGAAGTTTCAACACAAAATCACAACATATAATATGAGAAACACACATAAACATGCACAAATACATAGATCTAATACAAAGGAACTTGTATCCTCCCTCAAAACATAGTAAAAACCGAAAACAAGGGAGTATGAACTCACTTTGGGGTGATGGATCGGTTTTTGAAGAAGTGAAAAAAGTTGTTTTCGGCCTAGCAAGCTCCTTGAAGAGATCTTGAAGATGTGGGTAGTTCTACTAGCATAAACACGAAATAAGAGTGGTTTAAGGGAAGATTTTTAGTGTAAACTTGAAGTTAAACCATAGAGTTAAACAAGAACTTACCAAGAAAGGATGTGCTTTAATGAAGAGTTCTAGATGCACACAAACAAACCCACAAAAATTTGGAAGGATGAAAAGAGGAATTTCTTAAGTTAAAGATGGAGAATGTTTGAAGAAGTTTGAGTGAGGAGAGGTAGTGAGAGTTGGCTTCGGCCAAGAATTAAGAAGGGAGAAGGGTGGGAATGGGAAATGATGTTGCATGGAAGTAGGAGATGGTCTATATATATATATATATATATATATATATATATATATATATATATATATATATATATATATATATATATATATATATATATATATACATACATACATAACCGAGAATGAGAGGGGTAAAAAGGAGAAAAGAATAAGTGTTGGGTCCATATAGATAATCAATCATATTTGTGTAGCCCAAAATAAATTTTTTGGCCCATTGGGCCCTCTTATGAGTTCACGGCCCAAAAGGGGTAAAAAAAATGGGTTTTCGGCCCATTACAATTATTTATGTGGTTTTTGGCCCAATAATATGTTTGAACCGGGAAATTAGGGTTACAACCCCAAAGTAAAGTGAATGAAATGTATCGACTTAGGTTTTGGGCTTCACGAGTGAGTTTTGATTTGAATAATTGTTTTTGAAATGAATAACATGTATAGAATCAATCTTAAAGTTACAAGATACATCGAGAGTTGATCATAGATAGACAAAATTTCCTAGCCCAAAAATGCTAGTTGTGACATCATCCCCCCGTTAGAGGGAATTTCGTCCCAAAATTATTTTGAAAGTTGTTCTTCGGAACTAGAGAAAAGGTGAGGGTACTTTTGCATCATTTGGTCTTCGCGTTCCCATGTGAATTACGGTCCGCGCTTTGCGTTTCATAGAACCTTCACTATCGGAATGCGGCTTTGTTTTGTACTCTTCACTTCCCTGTCCATTATCTCAACCTGCTCTTCGACGAAGAGGAGATTATCATTTACTTCGATCTCATCCAGAGGAACTAAGAGGGTTTCATCTGATAAGAAATTTTTCAGATTCGACACGTAGAGCACGGGGTGTAAGTTGCTGAGTCCCGCAGGTAGCTGCAACTTATAAGCCACCGGACCAATCCGGGCAAGGATCTCGGACGGTCCGATGTATCGCGGGTTTAGTTTTCCTCGCCTCCCAAAAAGGATCATCCGTTTCCATGGAGAGACCTTGAAGAGCACCCGGTCTCCGACTTGAAACTCCAGAGGCTTTCATCGTTTATCAGCAGAGCTCTTTTGTCGCTCTCGCGATGCTTGGAGTCGTGCCTTGATTTGAACTATTTTCTCCGTCGTTTCCCGAATGATCTCGGCTCTTGTAAGAGTGTTGTTCGGTGTTTTCTCTCTTGCCAACTGGGTGTCTCCCACCTCAGCCCAGCAAAGAGGCGATCTGCATTTGCGACCATACAAGGCCTCAAAAGGAACAACCTTAATGCTCGTGTGATAGCTGTTATTGTACGAGAACTCAATTAAGGGAAAGTGGGTATCACATGCCCTGCCGAAATCAATCACACAGGCTCGGAGCATATCTTCAAGCGTTTGGATGGTTCGCTCGCTTTGGCCGTCATTTTGAGGGTGGTAAGCAGTGCACATGTCTAGTTGTGTTCCCATTGCATTCTGGAGCGACTGCCAAAATCGTGACGTAAATCTACTATCTCGATCCGAGATAATAGATATTGGCACCCCCATGGAGTCTCATAATTTCTTATATATAGATTCGTGTTAACCTCTCCATTTTGTACGTCTGCTTTATTGGTAGGAAATGGGCAGATTTAGTTAACCTATCGACAATCACCCAGATAGCATCCAATCCGTCTGTTGTCTTATGTAATTTGGTTATGAAATCCATGGTAATCCTTTCCCATTTCCACTCGGGTATTACTGGTTGTTGTAACAATCACGAGGGCTTCTGATATTCCACTTTCACTTTGGTACATGTGAGGCACTTGCCCATGTAAGTGGCAATCTCTTCTTTCATGTTCGGCCACCAATAATGTTGTTTAATGTCCAGGTACATCTTATCATAACCTTGATGGAAGGAGTATCGTGTTTTGTGCACTTCGTTCATGACTACATCTCTGAATCCTCCAAATTTTGGGACCCAGATACGTTCCATGAATTAGTAAGCTCCGTCTCCTTTGACTTCCAGATTCTTATCCATTCCACGCAGTGTTTCATTAGCGGCATTCTCCGGCTTCAATGCCTCTAATTGATCTTCCTTTATTTGTGAAGTTAGGTGAGAGTGGATAGTTATCGATAATGTTTTCACCCGGAGACCCGAGTATTCTTTCCTGCTCAGGGCATCGGCTACCATGTTAGCCTTTCCTGGGTGGTACTTGATCTCGCATTCAAAATCATTTAGCAGCTCAACCCACCTTTGCTGGCTCATGTTCAACTCCTTTTGATTTAGAATGTGCTGGAGGATTTTGGGGTCCGTAAAGATGGTGCACTTTGTACCATAGAGGTAGTGCCTCCAAATCTTTATGGCGAAGACCACGGCTCCCAGCTCGAGATCATGGATGGTGTAATTTACTTCATATGTCTTCAATTTCCTGGACGCGTAAGATATCACTTTTCCACGCTGCATAAGAACACAGCCTAACCCTTGATTCGAAGCGTCGCAATATACTACGAAGTCTTCGGTTCCCTCTAGTAAAGATAGCACTGGAGCACTACAGAGGGCTCGCTTCAAGTTTTGGAAAGAAGCTTCTTGTTTGTCCGTCCAGTTGAAGGGTACGCCTTTTTGTGTTAGAGTGGTGAAGGGCTTGGCTACCTTGGAGAAGTTCTGAATAAACCTTCGGTAGTAGCCTGCAAGGTCTAAGAATTGTCGGATCTCTGTTGGCGTTTTCGGAATCATCCGGCCTTCAATAGCCTTGATCTTGGAAGGATCCACATGAATTCCTTCCTCACTGACTACATGACCCAAGAAGTTCACACTGCGAATCCAGAACTCACATTTGGAGAGTTTTGCATATAGCTTTTCGGCTCTCAGAGTTTCTAAGATCTGACGTAGATGCTGACTGTGCTCCTCCTTACTTTGAGAGTATATGAGTATCTCGTCAATGAAAACAATTACAAAATTATCGAGGAATGGGTGGCAGACTCGATTCATGAGGTCCATAAATGCCGCGGGGGCATTTGTCAGACCGAAGGGCATAACAACGAATTCAAAATGGCCATATTGAGTTCGGAAAGTAGTTTTTGGAATGTCTTCTTCCCGAACTTGGAGTTGATGATAACTGGATCTTAAATCTATTTTAGAAAAACAACTGGCTCCTTGAAGCTGGTCAAATAGATCATCAATGCGAGGGAGTGGATATCGGTTTTTGATGTTGACTTTGTTCAACTCCCGATAGTCGATGCACATTCTGAAGGATCCATCCTTCTTCTTGACAAACAAGACCAGAGCTCCCCAGGGTGAGAAGCTTGGCCTGATGAATCCTTTACTCAGAAGCTCGCTTAATTGACTGGATAGCTCCTGCATTTCGGCGGGAGCTAACCTGTAGGGTGATTTGGCAATTGATGTGGCTCCAGGTATTAGGTCGATTCGAAATTCGACCTGTCTTTCGGGGGATATTCCCGAAAGGTCTTTAGGAAAGACGTCTGGAAAGTCACATGCCACTGGGATATCTTTGATCTTTATTTCCTCTTTTGCTTTATCCACAGCGTGAGCGAGGAAGGCATAATTTTTCCTATGCGGGCATTTTTGTGCCTTGATGCATAAGGTAAGACGGAGATTGGCGCCAGGTTTATCACCATAGATTTTTAGGGTTTCGTGGTTGGGGAGGTGAAGGCGAACGGCCTTCTCGTGGCACATAATATTAGCACGGTGGGGGCTTAACCAATCCATGTCGATTATCACATCAAAACTCCTAATATTTACTAGCATCAAATCTATTTTAAATGAATGGTTATTTAATGGTAATGTGCACACTGTGTAAACATCTTTGGTTGTTTCTGTAAGGGTCGAAGACTAGTTGTAATATGTCGAAGTCATAAGTTTATTTTACAAGGCACATTTATAACGAAGTGTATTGTTTTAGTCCTTGTAATTTTTTGTATGCTTTCTCGTTTCCTATAAATAGGAAACATTACTTAGAGTTAGATAAGGGTCTTTGTACGTCTTGTTTATTTTTCTCTCTGTAACAATTGAAAGCATAATAGAGCTGAAACCAGATCATATTTACATCTCGTGTTCAATCTATATTCGTAGAACTCTGAATTGATTCATACTTGATTCCACACTTCATCAATTGGTATCAGAGCAGGAATCATCATCTGCGATCTGATTTTCACTCTGGTTCAAAAGTTCCGTACCTTTTGACGTGAAAAAGCGTTCTAGATCTTCAGTTGTGATTCGATTCTGCAACTGATTTGTTGAATCGAGTATTCTACTTGATATTTCTGATCAATTCAGCAATTTGCTTTCAAATTCTCTTTGATTTCTCAAAATTCTCAAAAATTTTCTTCCGTACAACAATGGCGAACTTCAACCTCAACTCGATGACTTCATACTCTCATCTGCTAGGATCTTCAACTAAGATTCCTATGCTTATTCCAGAATACTATGATCAATGGGCGGATCAGATGCAAGATTACTTGAATGGAATCGATGAAGAGCTTTGGTCATGTATCTCAGGTAATGTTACTCTTCCGACGAATCTTCAACCAATTGGATCGTCATCTAGTACTACGAGTGTGGAAAATCAAACTGATCGAATGAAGAAACTTGAAAAACGATGTATAAGGGAGTTATGTGGTGCATTGCCTCCAGTTGTGTATAACTATGTCAGGAGTTGTACAACTGCAAAAGATATCTGGAATAATCTCAAAGACAAGTTTCAAGGTAGCGAGAAGACCAAAATCAATTCAGTTAAGCAATGTTTGATTGAATTGAAGGATTTCAAGCAAAAAGATGGTGAAACGATTGAAAATTACTATGATAGGTTGAACGAGCTAATTTACAAATGCAATCGTTATGGAATCACGAGGTCTTCCATGGAATTCAATCTCACGTTTGTTATGGGACTCCGTAAAGAATAGAGGAGTGTTAGTATGATGGTGAAAAATCAGCAAAGTTTCGACACATCTTCTCTAAATGATTTGTACAATCAACTAAAAACTCACGAAACCGAAGTAAATGAAATTGCAGAAGAGTCGAAGCTTAGTCTTGGAGGTCCATTAGCACTTGTCTCGAAAGTGTCTGAAAAGGAAGCAGTCAAAAAAGGTGATTCTGATGATGAAGAGGGGTTTCTCATGAATTCGGATGATGAGGCGGTAGCTTTCTATTCAAACAATAGAGTCAAAAAGTTTTTCAAGAAACCGTTTGTTTCAAAGATGAAGCAAAATGAAGGTAAAGGTAATTTTGTGAATAAAGCTGCTGGAGAGGAGAAGAAGAAGTATGAGAAGAATGATGGAAAGGTTGCTGAGGAGAAGAAAGAGAAGAAACTGAAAGGAGATTCTGGTATGGATTGTCATTATTGCAATGGAGCCAATCATCTAGCAAATGATTGCATGCTTCGAAAGAAATATGAGAAAAAGAATAGAGTGAAGGATGAGGCATATTATGTGGAGAGGTTGGAAGAGGTGCATACGAAGGCGAAAAACTTGTCTTTAGTGGCTCAAGGTGAACAGGAGAATGATGGCACATATCAAATTTGGTCTTCGGGCTCCGATGATGAGGAAATGCATAATCCTACGCATGGGGCCATGTTTGCGAAGCTGGAGGAAGATTCAGATGAAGAGGTCAAGGGTCGATGCTTTGTGTCAAAGTCTGTTGATAAGTCTCCAATGACAACAAAGGTACGTAATATCCTTCAATATTTCAATATTCCTTTGAGTGCATATGATGCTGAAATTGTTGCTTTTGATGATACTGTTGCTTATTTTGATAATTTGGTTTTTCTGCTAGCAATGAAGCTAAGAAATTAAGCAATCAGTTGTTAGAGACTCACAAGAAGTTAGATTCGAAAGTTGTCAAGATGGAATGTTTAGAATTGCAAATAAAAAACATTATGTGTGATAGAGATTCGTTGTCTAGTGATGTAAAACTCTTATTAGCTCAACGAAATATCTACTGCAATTCTGCTAAACGTTTATATGGAAAATTAACTGCTTTGCATCATTCATGTGATATTAGCAAGCAACAACATAGGAAATTATTACCTTTTCTAGCATATGAGAGAGCGAAGGTTGATAATATTTCGTATGATTGTGAGAAAAATATTGTTGAGTTTGACAAAATTCCTGATGATAGATATGCTTATGGAATTGTCAAAATTGACGAATGTCTTGATTCAAATGAATTAGTTAACATTGTGAATGATACTTTGACAAAATCAGAACAAATCAAAATTTTGAAAAAGACTGAGAATTCGACATCTGATTCTCAATCTAATTTTGCCGATATTGAAGATAACTCTGACAATATTAGCGAAATTAGTGATATTGAGGATGTTGATTGTTCTCAGTTGTCTGTCATTAATGTTGCATCAAAATCTAAAGGAAAAGAAAAAATTAAGGATTTGAAGGTTAAGATTGACACTGACAAACCTTCTACTTCGAAAGATTGTGATTTTGTGGATATCCGAGATAGTCAAATGGATAGCAGTGATGATGAAAAAGATGATGATAATTTAGACAAAAAGGTCTCATCAAACAAAGATTTGAAAGAAAATGAAATTCCACGTGTGGTTGTTGATCAAGTGATTGGGGACACTGAAAATTTCGACAAAGTGTTGTCTGAAAAAGGAGCTCATTATTTGGAAACAAATCAAGTGGTGTATCCGAATTTCAAGTGTACAGATGATGTTGTTTTCCCCAATCAAGTGTTTGTTACCACTGGAAATGTTAAGAACATTAAACCGGAATTTAACAAAATGGTCGAAGATGACAACAAGAAAACAACAAAAGAAGGGTTCTTTTCAAATCAAAGCACTGTTGAAAATAATCTAACACACAATTCGTATGTTTTTCAAAGACAAAAACCAACACGCAAATGGGTTGAAAATCCGAAAATTATGAAAGAGGTTATTATGGAGAATGAAGTTGTTGTCACAATAAATTCCAAAGAATTTAAAGCTCAATTTGACAAGTTTTCAAAAGAAAATTCAATTTCAAAAAGACAAGCTCGGAAGAAAATTTTTTGGCAAACCGTTGAGTTACGAAAGCAACAAAATGGTTTGACAGTAAAAACAACTGAAAACAAAAAGACTAAATCTGTTAAGAACAAGTCTTCACATTCAGAAATTCATTCAGATCAAAAGAAAAATCTCGCTCAAACAAATAAAACAAGATCTGAATTTTATCCAAAAACAAATTTTTCAAAAGGTTCAAACTCATCATTTTCTAAAGATAACAAAAATACCTCAAAAAGTGTTCAAAATCAATCATCACTACAACGATTTTCTTCTCATCAACAAACTAGGTTTTCTCAAAAACAAAAATCTCAAATTCAGTTTTCTCAAAATATAAGTGTTGGAAACAATGATGGAAGTCGATATGCTATGACATTTTGACCTAAATCAAATGTTGATTTTGTTCCACAAAAACAAAATTATCCAAATCCTAAGGGCAAAAAAACCTTAAAAATTTCATATACAAAAGGGTTGTCTCGTGACAAAAACATCGATCATTGGCTTGAAGGAAAAGGACGAATGTATCAATCAAGGAAATATTCTCAACAACAAATTCACGAAGCTTATGAGAAGTATGTGAATAATTCGTCAACTGAAAGCTCATCTTTAAATGACTCGAATGTTTCAGTGAAAACTTGGCAACCAGTTTCGAAAAAAAAGCATGTACAAACACATTCTAAAAAGACGAAGGCATGTGTTAGTGACAATCCCAAACTAACAAAAACTTATGTTTCTGTTCCTTTACCTAGTGATGTGGACTTAATTGATAGACTCAAAACTAAAGTTTGTGATTGGGTTAAAAGTTCTGCAATTCATTCTGTTTTCCAAACTAATTTCCAAGGACCTAAACAGCCTTGGGTACCTACATTCTTTCATTAATTGTAGGTACTATGTGATGAGCAATATGATGAAAAACGGTATATCGATAGTGGTTGCTCACGTCACATGACTGGTCGAAAAGAAAATTTAAGAGATTTTCGAAGCTTGGAAAATGCTGTTGTTGTGAAGTTTGGAAATAATCACAAGTGCCAGGTGAAAGGTTATGGCAAAGTCACGAATGGAAAGTTTACTGTTAATCGCGTAGCTTATGTCGAAGGTCTTCAACATAACTTGATAAGTGTTTCACAACTTGTTGTGGGTACTGGAAATCAAGTGGTGTTTAACGAAGAGGGCTGTATCATTTCAAATGTGGAAACTAATGAAGTTTTGCTCAAATCCAAACGACATGGTGACATGTTTACTCTTGATATTAAACCAATCATCGGCAAACCCTCAGTGTGCTTACTTTCGAAAGCTTCATCTGACATCAGGTGGCTATGGCATCGACGTTTATCGCATTTAAACATTCAAAATCTGAATAAATTGGTTGTTGATGATCTTGTTCGAGGTTTACCTGTACTAAAGTTTGACAATGATACCTTTGTTGGATTAATGTCTAAGTCCATAACTATAATTGGTAAGACTTGACCCGACCCGGCATGGTCCATTTGGGTTGCATGGCATCATGCATTTGGATAGACTATAATGAGAGAAATAACACTTAAGGTTGGTTAATATATTATAAGTTCTAATATATTAATAAGGTTATTTAATTAGTATTGATCAAGAATTAATTTGGAATTAATTAAGTGATCAAAAGGAGACTAATTAAATATATGGGTTGATTGTGTAAATCATTCATTCTTATATATGTGGGCTTGTGATCCAAGATTCCTTATGTTGGACTAAGTCCATGGGGTGACCCATGGATACTCCATGGAGGTTAAAATCCATGGAGCATAAGGAATGGGTAAAGTTATGAGTTACATGGTGTAACCCTAATAGGCACCATATAAAAGAATCCCATGGCTCAAGAAATCGTGCACTAATGTGTGAATATGAGGGCTAGACGATTTCAAGGAGTGTTCCATTTCTCTCAAGTCATTCCATGTGCATTTGGTGTTGTGTGGACCATTTGAGGTGTCACACTTGGGGCACTAGGCACTCAAGCTTCATGGAGACAAGCTACATCAAACAAAGGTATGTATTCTATCCATTTGATTACCCAAGTATCAAGTATTGTATGCTAGATAGGGTAATACCTTGGAAAGTTCATAATTGCATGTATAATAGAGAAAACATAGATCCAAGGTATTTAGGGTTTCATGTACACTTAGGAGTGTTAGAATGCTCAAAACCCATCAGTGGTATCAGAGACAAGGCTTGTTTTCTTGTTATACTTGCAAAATTAGCTGAAAAATCGAATTTTGGAATCCAACAGTTGGAACCCCTGACAGCATATATTCGACTGTTTTGGCTAGAAATGGACTAGGAACATTACCCTTAGATGTTTTTGGACTTATAAACTTGTTTTTGATGTGGTAATGTTCATGCTAATCCAATTTCAAAGATAATTGTCAATAGATTCATGTTTTGTATTAGTTTAAAAGTTATGCTAATTACTTGAAAAAAAAATTGATGTGAATTATCTTTGTTCATATGAGTTTATTAGATTAATAGAAAAGTTAATTGATTATGTGTTTTCAATCCATTTTAATCTAAGAGTTGATTCTAAAGTGTGTTTTTGTAACTTGTCCTCAAGTTATATGAAAAGTCACATTTAAGTTTCATAAAACTCATAAAAAGTTGGCAATGGTTACAAAAATGAAGAGTCTTGTCCTCATTAAATGGTTTTATGACTCCATAACTTGTCCTCAAGTTATGGAGGTTCAAGAGTCATTTCATTAAATGATAAAATGTGTAACCTTAATTAGTTCCATAAGTTACAAAAATAAAGAAAAGTTACATTCTTTTATTAGTTTAAAGTCTTCCATAACTTGTCCTCAAGTTATGGAACTTGAAGAGTTTTTTTTTAATTAAAACTACTTTAAACACATAAGTTATGGAATTAATTAGTTTTGAATATTTTCAAAACTTGCCCTCAAGTTTTGGAATTTGTAAAGTTTTCCCCATGAATACTTTAATTCCAAGTTAGCCCTTAAGATTTTAAAAGTTAAAATTCAACCCTTATACTTTATAGTATTATAAGTTAATAATAAATATATGTATAAGAGCAAGTGAGTCTTACCGTTAGTAGGCCTCATTCACGAAGCCGGTCTATAAGGGGGGTATAAGGTTACTGCCTATAAAATGGCAGTTTAATGGGTGTCCACTCTCACCCACCGCTTCCTTGACTGGTGGAGGGTCGTTAGCCGAACGGGTAGGACAAGGACTATAATTCTCCCTTCATTATAAGTATAATGATAAATACTAAGTAACTAAACACTTATAAATTCCCAATCTTAGTTATTTAGGAAAATGTGAATAAGGTGCTAATCCATGAAATTACACTTTGCACTTTGTTTAAGCTGTTAGTGGAGCGTGTGTGGTTAACCGGCACACTAACCTGGATTTAACAAAGTAGGCAAAGGGTAACTTAATATTTATCATAGTATCGGTGGAGCTCGTGTGGTTAACCGGCACATCGATTGAGGGGTAAATATTAAGGGTACCAAGTATATTTGCATGGTAGCTTCACACCTTGTTTTGTGATCCTTGGCATCCCAGTCACAAAACCTGAAGGGCACACTCGAGATTGAAACATGCCATTGAAAAGTTCAATGAATCTCAAAAGATCTAGGAGTTTCAAATCCAATTAAAAACCTAATTACATCATTTCGTTTTTCTTGATGGAAATTGGTAAATCGTCATTTACCTACCTTCAACTATTTTATAACTCGGATTACGGCATCCCTCTTCCAGTTATAAATAGGTTGTTGGATCCTAGCCTTAATATTTCATATTGGGTGTTATATTAAGGTCTTTAGATCAACTATCTTGAATATCTCCCAAAAGATGTCTAGTTCAGACATCTATGATCTTCCCAAATCTCTTGGAACTTTACTTCCTCCACCTCGTCCAATTATTCTCCCTAACCCACAAGTTCAAGGTCACTCAAGCCCTAATGGCAAGCAAGGTCTATGTGTGATCACATCTTAGAGATGAAGTCACATATTAACAAGCTGGGAGAGTTGGGTGTCAAAGTCTTGAGAAAGTTGGATGTTCAATCACTTTCTAAGTCACATAGTGAGTTCCTTTGGGACTACTATCAAACAGACTATGACATGAACCTTAATGATCATATATATTTGCTTGGTACTGCTGAATCAGCAATGATTTGGAACGATAGTAAAGCAAATTTGATTAGAAGATCAACTTCCCAAAAACTTTATGGACAGTGACAATGGTGACACTGGAAATCCAGAAAAAGCATTCTCTTCCCAATGGAAAGGGATTGGCCATAGTCAACCCGGTTGACCAAATGGTAAAGAGAAAGGCTAAGTCTGAGATAGTCCCATTACCAAAGGGTCCATATGTTTATTTTGCCAAAGGAAGGGGCGTTGATTGCAAAGCTGCCAAATTTACCTAAGGATGTTAAAGTCAATAAGTTTGACTCTACATCAGGTAGAGCCCATTATCTAACTCTGTTAAGTTCTATTCTGAGATCCTCATTACATGATGTGACTGGGTCACATGTTGATGTTTTAAGAATCAAAGAATAGAGAGAAATCTTAAACGAAGTATATGTTGATTCTGATTGCGAAGGTGGATTTCGATCGCATCGGAATTTTGAGCAACGAATAGATAACAACAATTTTCCATGTGGATTGTAAGGATAAGTTTTTCCGCAAAGGTTTAAAATAAAAGAAAAATTGTTTAATTTTATTTATTTGAAGTATCCTTACAATGGCATTTGTGGAAAATTGTTGCTTATATGATTCCACTGACAGCAATATTGGAAAATGGATTTGATTCTTTCATTTGTGGTAGTGTCTAAATTTACCAAATCAGGAAAGTTCCTCATCGCCCAAGTTTCAATTGGACCGAAACTTGGAATCATGCAAGTTGAATAGTATGATGAATGAGAACTTTCAAGCAATGGAAAATCAAGACTAATTACTTGTTCACATGGATGTGTGAGTCAAGTGAAGGACTAAAGGGATCGAGTACACATTCTTGTGCACTGGTCATGTCCACCACAAAGCTCGTTAAGACTATTTGATTTACTAAAGTTTAGTAAATATGGTTATATTTACAAGTTTAAGTATAATTCTGAAACATTGGAAAAGTCTCAATGTATGGCAGAACGAATGAGAAGAATCAAATTGGGGAGAAAGATAAAAGTTTTCTCAAATCTGAAAAGATGGGAGAGTACTTTAGTATCATGTTTTGTGATCATATTAATGATTTAAGAACCACATCACAATTGGTCTTATAAGGACATCTTAGTGCATTCTTATGACTTAGAAGAGGAGTCATGAATTGTTGAAATGGTTAAATCAAGAAGATGAGTCATACTTCGTTTCAAAACAAGTCTTAGAGTCATACTCCAAGACTATAAGTTGAGTGGCATATCTTAAAGAAAGGTTTATAACACTTGTCAAATGTAAGAGTAAAAGTGTCATACTCTTGTACATTTGAAGTTGGTAAGTTGTGATGTTTTGGATTAAACAAAGACCAACTAAGGTCAATTGTGTGAAGTGTTTGTCTTGATAAAGAATCCGCACTATCTCTTGAATATTTGGCAAGATAGTCTTATATGTCAAGTGGACAGTGGGAGTCTTAAAGATCCTAAAAAGCATTTCAAGAACTAATCAAGAATAAAACCAGAGGTTCTTCACTAGCACACGACTTGAGGTTTATAACCTATCGTGTTGACATATTCTGTGCCCATTCCAGTTAAAGTTGGTTTTGCATAGGAGTTCTGAAAGTTCTCAATTGGTTGCATAACAACTTGGAAGCAATGGCAGGCCATGTACTGCCAGGTGGCAAGAAGTTAAGATTGCATAAGTTTAGTCCATATGAGTTTGGATTTGTCATTATCCTTGTCTTGTGACTATGGTTTTGACGATTCACATGGATAAGAACACATACACCATAAAATCTAAGGGTCATAAGGTTTCTCTCCGATTCATGAAAATGATGGTGAGGAAACACTTCCACCAACTAGATTTGAAGCAGATGGAAAAAGGTCTAAACAATTGAGACTATGATTACAACATCCCTTTTCATAGTTCTGAAATTGTTTAGACACACATGCATGCTATCTAAGGAAAGGTGTATGATTTTGATAAAGTTTTATCAAAGCATCTCGTATCAGAAATCTGAACTTTGGTAAGAAAGTCAATAAAGTATTGATTTCTAGAAGTCCAGCTGATTTCTGAGTACATGTCAAAGCTAGTGGGAGCATAAGTGTTATGCTAATAATCATCATGTTAGTGGGAGCATGATAATTATTGTTAGTGTTGCAAGTTAGCAATGTTAATTATAGAAAGCAAAAGTTTCAATTCGTGAGGCTGCAGGGATTGAAAAAGTTGTTTTGCTATAATTAAGGGAGAGGATATACTTCATTTCAGTTCTAAAGGCTTAGATTGAGACCTTAATCATCTTTAGTCAAGAATATATATATGAATTTCATGTTGGATTGGTTCAACTTAAGGAAATTCTATATATTGCGTTCTCAAAATTCGATTATGATTACGACATCCCTCTTCATAGTCAAATTTTGAAAACATGGAAAATAAAAATATTGTAGCAAAAGACTGGTCTAGAATCATGTCTTTATGTGAGACATCATGAATCGTGTACCATTTGCTTTGGGTACAGGATCGATTGCATGTGCTATAATATTTGTCATTTCGAAATTTTTCCAAATGCCCAGAGGCATTAAGAAGGGAAAAGGTCTAGAATTGGATATGACTAAAATGATTAAGCAATTGTCGAGGACAATCTGAGGTTTACCAAAGATTGGTTGCTCAGGGACAGCTGGAAGTATAGTGCTAAATTTGGAAGGACCATATTGACATATTCTGAAAAGAGGCATCTCTTATTCAGAAGTGATAGTCAAAATGAGAATATGGAGTTGTCTCCATAGGTGGAAGTTATCTGTGTAAGATTAGAAAACTTAATGCAAGAAGCATGTCCAAAGCAATGTACTTTGAATATGAGACTTAGTTTCCATGGAGTTGATCTCCATTGGAATACCTTATAATGACTGTTGACAAGTCTTTGTGACTTTGTACATATTCATTACAGGAGGGTCAGTGCATATAAGTTTAAAATCTAAACAGATTTCGATAAATGATAGGAATTTGAAATTCTCACATTTTTCGATAAGGATTTGGGAGTGTGAAATTAGAATCATTGAAATTATGTTCAATTGGTTTATTTCACAAAGTAAGGATCATAGACAAACATAGAGTGCATACTTGCTGTATGGCAAAGCTATTGTTTAAGAAAAACATAGTGTACATGCTTGGAGCATGGGACAACTAGTGTTTTTAATTCAAGTATAAAGTTGATAAAACCGAAACAATGAATAATGAGTAATCAGTATGGTGATAAATAAAAGTGTTTATTTATATTCATAGGGTTTGATACCATATTTGATTCATTTATTCTTGTGTTACACTTTGCATGTTTTGACTTCCAGAATAACTAAGTCGCTCTTCCTGAATGATTAAGTTATTCAAACCATCCACAGTCGGTCATATGTTGGAAGTAGATATGAATCAAGACTGTCATGGGTTGGTTTGTAGAGGTCCAAGTTGGTGGACAAAGTGGTGCTACAACACTCATGAGTGCTCATAAGTTCTGAGTATTGGATTCAACCCGCGCTCATTGGAATCACTTCATGGATTTTATCAGGAGTGATCATGAGACGATAATATCTTATATTCTTCAAACCTAGAGATATGAGTTGTTACTATGAGTTGGTTGTACATTGATTGCACGAAAACGCATTCGATAACTCGATGTTATAAAACGTGCCTTTGTGTATGATTCAACAAGTAGTAGAACAAGCCATATGAGTCGAAGTTTATCCATTCCTTTTACCTTCGGGATAAAAGCGATATCTGTGGGCCCCTCGATGATTTAAATATGATACATGTGAGTGCTTGGCCAAGCCAGGACTGATTTGATTTGTTCAATCAGTCAGTCATCATGAATCGGAAATCGGGAAACAACAAATGGACAGAGAGAATGATTGATAATCCATGTCTCAGTCCATATGATATCTAGAATGGAGGAATATATGATCCCTTATCTAATGGACAAGTCATTGACAAAGGTCAGAGTTCATCGACAAGGTCAGAGTTCGACAAAAGCTTTTGAGAGCTACGATTGCTGATCGGTTCCTGAAGTCATACGCAATAATAGTTTTAGACTTATCCAAGTGGGAGACTGTTGGATTAATGTCTAAGTCCATAACTATAATTGGTAAGACTTGACCCGACCCGGCATGGTCCATTTGGGTTGCATGGCATCATGCATTTGGACAGACTATAATGAGAGAAATAACACTTAAGGTTGGTTAATATATTATAAGTTCTAATATATTAATAAGGTTATTTAATTAGTATTGATCAAGAGTTAATTTGGAATTAATTAAGTGATCAAAAGGAGACTAATTAAATATATGGGTTGATTGTGTAAATCATTCATTCTTATATATGTGGGCTTGTGATCCAAGATTCCTTATGTTGGACTAAGTCCATGGGGTGACCCATGGATACTCCATGGAGGTTAAAATCCATGGAGCATAAGGAATGGGTAAAGTTATGAGTTACATGGTGTAACCCTAATAGGCACCATATAAAAGAATCTCATGGCTCAAGAAATCGTGCACTAATGTGTGAATATGAGGGCTAGACGATTTCAAGGAGTGTTCCATTTCTCTCAACTCATTCCATGTGCATTTGGTGTTGTGTGAACCATTTGAGGTGTCACACTTGGGGCACTAGGCACTCAAGCTTCATGGAGACAAGCTACATCAAACAAAGGTATGTATTCTATCCATTTGATTACCCAAGTATCAAGTATTGTATGCTAGATAGGGTAATACCTTGGAAAGTTCATAATTGCATGTATAATAGAGAAAACATAGATCCAAGGTATTTAGGGTTGCATGTACACTTAGGAGTGTTAGAATGCTCAAAACCCATCAACCTTGTGTGCAGCTTGTGAACAAGGGAAACAGCACAGGAAAGGACATCCAATTGTTATAGATTCGAAAATTGTGAAACCGTTGGAACTTCTTCACATCGACCTTTGTGGACCATCAACTGTTGAAACTCTCAACAAGAAACGGTACATTTTGGTTATTGTTGATGATTTTTCACGATTTAGTTGGGTATATTTTCTCAGGTTAAAATCTGAAGTTGCTCAAACAATGATCGAGTTTATAAAGAAGATTGAGATGAGTCTAAAGAAAAATGTTCAAAAGATCAAAAGTGATAATGGATCTGAGTTTAAAAACAATGTGTTGGATTCGTACTTAACAGAAAAAGGAATTTCACATAACTTTTCTTCGCCCTAAACACCTCAGCAAAATGGTGTTGTTGAAAGACGAAATAGGTCACTTTGCGAAGCCGCGAGAACTATGTTGACATATGCAAATCTTCCTCAATATCTGTGGGCTGAAGCAGTTTCGACAGCATGTTTCACTCAAAATCTATCTTTCATACATCGTCGATTCAATATCACTCCGTATGAAATTATCAATAATCGAAAACCTAATGTCAAATTCTTTCATGTTTTTGGTTGCAGGTGCTTTATAATGAATCTTAAAGATAGCCTCTCAAAATTTCAAGCTAAGGCTGACGAAGGCATATTTTTGGGATATTCGCACAATTCGGTTGCATACAGAGTGTTAAATAAGCGCACACGAAAAGTCGAAGAGACATTCAATCTTACTTTTGATGATTATTATGTCAAACAAGTTGAAAACCAATTTGAACAAAAACTAATTATTAATGAATCATCTGATGAAACTGAAGAATCAAATTCATCTGATTTTGATTATGATTTAATTTTTGGTATTCCTGACAGGGCTATGGATGCTGAAATTCATGCGAATGATAAAGATCACTCTGAATCATCGAAGCATACTGATGACTTGGAAATCCCTCAAAATATTGTAGATGATAAATCAACAACGAATTCTCCAGAAATTGGCGAAAGTATGCATAATAATCCAGCGGAAGGAGAGCACTTGGATTCGAATACTCTGGTTGAGGGGGAGCATTCTTTCGAGGGGGAGAATGGAAGAATGGATGAAGTTTTAGTTGTTGAGGGGGAGCATCTAGTTGAGGGGGGGCATCAGAATGATCTTTCTGTTGCAATTGAACGAAACAATAATGATTCGATAAGTCTTGATAAAAATGATGAATTTCATGAAATTAATGATAATCTTTCTGTTACAGGATCTGAACATGAAGAGATGTACGAAGATGCACCTTTAGAATTTGATCCAGCATATCCACCGTTAGAAAAAAGGACAAGAACTCATCCAAAAGATCAAGTCATTGGAAATCCTCAAGATGGAGTATTAACAAGAGCTCAAATTCGTGCGAAAAATGAGGTATTAAATACTCATCAAGAATTTTGCATGTTCAATGTTTTCATCTTGAAAATTGAACCAAAAACAGTTAAGATTGCAATGGAACACTCAGATTGGGTCGTTGCAATGCAATCTGAACTAGCTAAATTTGATAGAAACAAGGTTTGGCGATTAATTCATAAACCTGAAAATATTTCGATTGTCGGGTTAAAATGGATTTTCAAAAACAAAACCGACAAAGATGGAAATATTGTTCGAAATAAAGCACGTTTAGTTATAAAAGGACATTCGCAACAAGAAGGGATGGATTATGAAGAAACCTTTGCCCCTGTTGCAAGACTCGAGGTTGTTCGAATATTTTTAGCTTATGCAGCTCATAAGGATTTCGATGTCTATCAAATGGATGTGAAATGTGCTTTTCTTAATGGTGAACTTGAAGAAACTGTTTACATTGAACAACCTCCAGGTTTCATAAATGAAATGCATCCTGATCATGTATACATTTTAGATAAAGCTGTATATGGGTTAAAACAAGCACCAAGAGCATGGTATGCAACTCTTACCAGTTTCTTAAAACAGTCGAAATTTAAACAAGGATCAGTTGACCCCACATTATTTCGAAAGAAATTTGGGAATCATCTAATGCTTGTTCAAATTTATGTCGACGATATTATTTTTGGCTCTACTGACCCTACTTTGTCTAGTGAATTTGAGAATTTGATGAAAAGCCAATTTGAAATGAGCATGATGGGTAAAATCAATAATTTTCTTGGTTTAAACATTCATCAAAGCAGAGAAGGCATTTTCATCAATCAGGAAAAATATACAAGGAATTTGCTCGAAAAATTTGGAATGACAAATAGCACGAAGCTAAGAGTTCCAATGGCAGTTGGTACAAGGCTATCACCTTCGTTAGAAATGCCTGCGGTTGATCTTACCTTATACAGGAGTATGATAGGTTCATTGCTTTATCTTACTGCAAGTAGACCTGATATCATGTTTTCTGTATGTAATTGTGCTAGGTATCAAGCAAATCCACGAGAACCACATTTGACTGCTGTGAAGAATATCTTTCGTTATCTCAAGGGAACAATTTCGTTAGGATTGTGGTATCCTTCAAAAACAGGGTTTTTCATTCATGCATTTTCAGATGCAGATCTAGGAGGGTTTACTTTGGATCGAAAAAGCACAAGTGGTGGTTGTCAATTTTTGGATGGCAAATTGGTTAGTTGGCAGTCGAAGAAGCAGACGTGTGTTTCGATTTCTACTGCTAAAGCTGAATATGTTGCAGCTGCTGCTTGTACATCAAAAATTATTTGGATTCAGAGTCAATTGAGAGATTATGCTGTTAATATGAAAAAGATTCCATTGTATTGTGATTCGCAAAGTGCTATACGCATTTGTCATAATCCAATACAACATTCAAAAACAAAACATATTGCTCTTCGTTATCACTTTATCAAAGATCATGTGGAAGATGGCAATATAGAAGTTCATTTTGTAAAAACAACGGATCAGCTTGCTGATATTTTTACAAAAGCTTTGGATGAAAAATCATTTGTTCGAATTTTGACAGGGTTGGGGATGATCGAAGCAAGTTCAGTTCCGAATGATTTCGAATATATAACAACGAAGTGTTATATAAATATGTCGATTCAGAGGTCATCATGACTCATTCAGAGGCTGATAGTCAACCATACAGAGGTTACTATTCATAGTCAACGCTTCGACATGCTTCGACTTCGTGATATTGAGCATTTTGGTATGGTGTAACTCTTTTCATTAGTTTTTCAAATTTCTTTTATATTTCAGTATCTTTTCGAAAAATCAAAAATTACAAAAAGATTTTATCTTTGTTTTGTCATTTTCTTTTCGAAAAATCAAAAACCACAAAAAGATTTTATTTCTATTTTGTTCTTTTACTTTCGAAACATCTCAAAATCCAAAAAGATTTTCTTTTGTTTGTTAAGTGTTTCTTTTAAGAAAAATCAAAAACATCAAAAAGATTTTTGTTCTTTTGTTCTTTATCTTATATGTATACAGATCTCACGAAGGAAATACAAGGTTCATGCCTGTGTTTCTCTGGGAAGGTACAATTTCGACACCTTTGTACTAGTTAGACTGTCCCTAGAAGCATGTTGCAGCATGTCGACTCAAGCCTTCACAGACTCAATGTGTGTTTACGAAAGCCTTAATGAAATATTTCATACGAAAATTTCTTCCCAAGTCAGGCTTATATTCACATTAGTCGAATGAGCTACCTTACTCTTCTCAAATGAGTTAAGAGTTGTCTGTTTGGTCCAATTATAACAGAGGTACAAGTGTTTTCTAACACCAATCTTTTTCATCACAAAGTTCTAACACATTTCACACACAATGACATATGTCCGAGAGGTCATCGATCAAATCAATCATGACTTAGGCATATCAAAATTCTGTGTTAATGATCTGACATCATGAGACCGTGATGAAAGTGAAACCCAACATTCCATCCTCGTAAGGAATTGACGGGGAACTTTGTTCCAGTTTTGACAAAACATTTGTTTCTGTACCATTTTTCGAAACTCCAAATCATATTCATTTCTTATGCGTAATCCTGATCAAACTATCGAAGCCCACGATGTTTGTTACCCAACAGGATTCAGTATCAATTCTTTCGTGAATATGATTTCCGTGTGAGTTTCATTTCCTTTCGAAGTAACTTCCAAAATAATTCAAAGCATACTTGTCACTAACTACACTGGTCAAACAGGTAATTTCGGTTACAATTACTCACCTTATGTTTAGGTTGATATGTAACGAAATTGTAAACCACCCACGAAGCCTTATAAAAGAAGCCCTTCGATACTTCTCCATAAGTATTCGATTGAAATTCACGGGAACATACACAAGCAGTTGATTATCTCTCTTGATAATTAACGAAGCAACCTTTGCCCGGGGTTTATCCGCTTTTGTGTCGAAATTTTTTTTTGACATCACAGATCCAAATTTTCGTTAATTTGCTTCTTATCTTTTCTTTGGCACACTGCACTCACGAAATCCTTGACGTTCTGGGTAAAACCAACTCAAGCTGATGATTTCAAACATCTGGCAAATGACTTCGCTTTTTATCCCAAAAGTGAAAGAGCCTTACCTCCATTCGAAGACTGGTGACGGTTACAATTCAATTGGGATATACGATCAGACTGTTTGAAAAGACGTTCTGTATTCAGTCCGGGTTTCTCGGTAAAATGACAGCTACTTTTTGACGCATGGCTACTTTATCAGCAGTATGGTGCGAGATTCAAGGTGCCACGTCGGATCTCATTTAATGTCAATCCCGTTTCAAAATCAAACACTAGGGTTACATATAAAAAAGGGGAATCAAAGCGTGTTCTCAGTTTACGCTTCCAAACGAAAAATTCCCAACTTTTCTCTGAAAATTTCTAATTGTTCTTCAAAGCTTCAACAAACCATAATCATGGCCAATTCTGCTGATGTTGTTGTTCAATCCCAAAACACTAAAGATATTACTTCTCAACCGATCATGAAGATTCAAGGAACAAACTATCAAGTTGAAGATGATGTATCTCTTTATCCCGACGAATTAAAGATGTTGGTAGTCGCATTGAAGATTTTTGTTCTTTCCACTGCCATGTTCAATTCGTTTGTAGTTCCTCTTTCATGGCTTTCTCAAGCAGGATCCACTGCTACGTACAACAAAGCAATGATATCATCACTTTTCAACTGGTGAATCACAAGAAGATCCGATTGTCCAAGAAGATCTTTTGTCAGATTCTTGATATCCCGAATTCTCCAATCTATACTGATCTTTCTTCTACACAAATCATCCATATGTTCAATGAGATGGGTTATCAACCCCCACTCACCAAGATCAGTGATTTCAAGAAGTCAGGACTTCCAACTGTTTGGAATTTTCTCTTCGGAATCTTTTTACGCTGCTTGACTGGTCGCAGTGTCGGTTTGGACAAAGTTCGAATGGAGGTGTATGCGATGGTGGCTGGGTTGTATTATGACATCAATGTGGATTATTCTACACAACTATGGAAGGAATTTCAAAAGAGTGTAGAAAACACGAATGTTGTTCAAGGAATTTCGTGTGCTAGGTATTGGAGTTTAATTCTTTGATATTTCTATGCCAAAGAGGGAATTGCGGTGCCTGCTGATGAGGAGACTGCTGAATTCATCAAGTATCAATTTCCGAAGGAGGTTACGGATGATGCTGAAATCTTTACACACATTGCAAGAATTCCAGATGCAATGTTACAACGTGTTGATCCAGCGAATTTAGTTCTAATGGAGTACTTGGAAACAATCAATCCGGATGATGGCTCCGGGAAGTTGTTACCAAAAGAAATTGTTGGTCCTTCGAAGAAGTCTCGCAAGTCAAAGAAATATGTAACAATTACTCCTGAGAAACCAGTACATGAGCCAAAGAAAAAGAAATCCCCATCGAAACAAACGAAGCCCGATGCGCAAGTTTCGACTGTTGTGGTTGACCCGGTTGAGCCTGTTGATGATACTCAAGAAAAGAAAACACTTCCATCCAAATCAGGTATTTTTCGAAGAATAAAGAAAAAGTCTCGAAGATCACGAAAGTCTTCTGATGGTTCATTTAAGTCTTCTTCGATGGTTCGTAAACCATATCTGAATCATCAAGGCATTCTCATTCGTGAGGTTCCAGCTCCTGTTTCTCCTTCTTCCAAGAAACGAAGAGCTGAAGATGTTGTTACACATATTTCGAAGAAGAATTTAAAGAAGAGAAAAATGATTCTTCAAGTAGAATCATCCGAAGGGGAGAAAGTTCCTGAAACTCCTGAAGCTACAATTCTTCAATCCACATCTCTTCCTGAGCAGTCTACGGTCACACCACCCGAAGTTTCGATAACTGAATCAATTCTTGAGGAGGTTCGAACTTCAGACATCACTACACACGTATCTGATACGGATGTAAATGTCAATACGGGTGAAGGAAATACGAATAACGAACTTGTTGTTTCAACTCAAGGTATTCCTGCATCTTCTGCTACTCTTGTTTCTTTACCACCATTTATTGTACCTATCACGAACACTACCAATTCACCCACATTTGAAACCATTCTCACCCAACCCATCACTACATTGTTCTCATCGCAAACCACTGATCCACTTCAAAATACTGAGGATATTGATGTTGACGAAGGGGGTTTGGGGGGAACATTTGAAGAGATGGAATTTGACGAAGAAGAAGAAACTTACCCTGACAACATGTTAATGACGATGAAGCAATTTAAGATTTTGAATAAAAAGATGAATTCTATTATTCAGTCTCAAGCTGACATGGGGGGAAGTTCATCTCTTTCAAGTTTGGAACTTGACGTTATGCTCAAAGCATTCAAAGCCAGAATGGTTAGTAAAGTTTCTGAGATGATTCAAGATTCTGAGTCTAAAATCATGGAAAAGGTGGATCAAAATGATAAGTGCAACGAACTACGGGTGAAGTCTCAATCTTCGAACTTTGTTAATGAAGTTCATGATTTACGAAGGGTTGCAAAAGAAAGACATGTCTTATTTGTTAAAGATGTAAAGCAAGTACGCGAAGATGTCAATCTCAAGCTTCAAGAACTTCGTGAAGACATGATCAAAGAGATTGCTAGTGCTCAGCAAAACTATGCATCTTTGAATCAAAAGGTCGATATTATCTGTGATGCTGTCACAAAATTTGTCAAGCTCTATGAAAGCTTGAGTCCTCAAATAACTCAACTTTCTACAGATAACAGTAGAAGCTTTGTGGAGCTTATCTCTTTGCTAAAAGAGTTAAAAGATTTGTCTACCACACCTGTTGATTCTTCGATTATAACTCCAGAATTCTTATCTCAGAAATTTTCTCAGTTCGAGGCTGTGCTGCACAAACAATTGGCTCCATTATCCAGGTTTTCGAGTCTTTTACCAACGGATGCCCCACCTGTGGTTACAGGGGTGCAAGGGGGAGAAAAGAAGGTTGGTAGCGCGAAAGTTGGTGAGATTTTGCATGCTACTGAGAAAATTGATGCTGGTAAAACTGTTGGGAAGATTTTTCAAACAACAATTCTAGTATCAAAGCCAATTATTTCAACTGCTGGGCCTATTACTTCAACAGTTGTGACAACAATGCCAATTTCTACGAAACCAATTTCAAGACAAATTTCCAAAGGAATTGTAATTAGGGAAGGTGGTAGTAGTTCGAAGCCTAAGGAAGTTGGTGATAGTTCGTCAAGCAAAGACAAAGGAAAAACAATTTTGGTTGAAAAGTCGAAAGAAGAAAAGAAAGCTAAAGTTGATGCTGAGATAGAGAAGCTAAGAGTTGTACAAAGTATTTGAAGTCTTTGTGCATGTGACCCACCTGGAATAAACAAGGGTGATCCTGCAAAGCATTACAACTATGAAACAATTGAAGCAAGAGTTGCATATAACCATATGTATGCTTTTGAGAAGAAGCCGAAGCAAAGCTATGCAGTTGTTAATACGGATATGAGACAACTGGATTTCCCAATCAATGAAATGATTTTTATCATGGCTCAATACAAAATTGCTAAGAAGTTTGATAATGATGACGATTATACATACATAAAGCTCAGGTTTCATGTTGTGTTAGGGAAACTTCCAGAGGAAATATGGTCACTAGTGAAGATAAAGAAGGTGATCAGTATTAAGAGGGATGTTCTTTTCGAAGACATGATGCAGAACCTTCGATTTTATGTTGCAAGGGCGAATGGTCAGGAATGTGATTTCTCGATAGCTGATTTTCCATTAATGAACTTGTATGATCTTATACAAGTTGCATTACTTTTCAAAGACAAAGATGCTTCTTATCTTCGAGAGACTGATCCAGAAGTATTTCGTCTTGGTCTAGCTCACATGAAAATATTCATAGATAACTACTATGAGTGTTTGGCCTTAACGGATGTGGAGTTAGCTACTACGAAGGGATTAGAAGTGAAAGTACCCATGGAACCAACGAAGACTCAACCTGAGTTGAAGAAGTATGCTGATGGGGAAATATGTTTGAAGCCTTTTGGCATGGTCTTCGCAGGAAAAGACAAAAATGGAAAAGCCAAGAGATTCTTATTCCAAGCTTTCGAAGTCGAGAGATACACTACGTCCCAATATACGAACTTTATTGTTCGTATGAATAGCTGCAAGAAGAATAACGAAGGGGACAAGAAAGAGTTGAAGAAGATTATTTCTTGGTACTCGAAAATTCGAAGGGTGATGTTGTATGCTATACAGATTCTTTTGAACTAAAGATGGTCGACATTATTACAAAGGGGGAGAATGTAAGGGTCGAAGACCAGTTGTAATATGTCGAAGTCATAAGTTTATTTTACAAGGCACATTTGTAACGAAGTGTATTGTTTTAGTCCTTGTAATTTTTTGTATGCTTTCTCGTTTCCTATAAATAAGGAACATTACTTAGAGTTAGATAAAGGTCTTTGTATGTCTTGTCTATTTTTCTCTCTGTAACAATTGAAATCATAATAGAGCTGAAACCAGATCATATTTACATCTCGTGTTCAATCTATATTCGTAGAACTCTGAATTGATTCATACTTGATTCCACACTTCATCAGTTTCGGTTTTCCCATTATCCATCTCCACCGTGAAGGCTTCGCTTAGCTTCTGGGGTTCTTGGTTTAGTAAGTGTTTGAATTTATTACTCACGAAACTCCGCTCAGTCCTACTATCAAATAGAATGCATGCGTAAGTGTTGTTGAAAGGAAACGTACCAGTAACAACCGTCGGGTCTTGAACTGCCTCTCCTTGACCCAAAGTCAGGACCTTGTCTGATCCTCCTGCTCCTTGGATGTTGGCTTTGGGGCAATTTCATCTAAAATGGCTAGTTCCTTCACACCCATAACAAGTATGACTGGCCCCAACGTTGTTGTTGTTGTTGTTGTTGTTGTTGTTGTTGTTGTTGTTGTTGTTGTTGTTGTTGCTGCTGCTGCTGTTGTTGTTTGGTTATTGGTTCTGTTGGGGTTGAGATTTGTAGTACCGGGCTGTGTGCCCCTTGCGGTCGCAGATGGTACACTGCATTTCTCTGCACTCGCCGTGGTGGTGGTAGTTTCATTTGTTACATTTTGGTAGGGTTCTAGCGTATGCCTTGGTAGTTGTTTGCGCAGATGAGGCTGGAGCAGCTGGTGCTGGCTCAACTTGAGTGATAGCAGCATAGACTGCTACAGTTTGCTGCTTTTTGGAGGATCCCTGGTTATGTCGCTCCTTTCGTTTGTTGTCCCTGTTTTTCTTGTTATCCCCTTCCTTCTTGGTCTCGGTCTCAGCATTTTTGGCTCCTTTCTTGCTGCCATGGTCGTAAAGCTTTTGAGCTAGCCTTTTCCAACTGTCAAAAGTCTCTGGGTTTGCCGCAATCACGTTTCCTTGGATTGGGGAAGTTAATCCTCAAATGAACCGCTCAATCTTATTCCCTCCGACGTGATCATACCCGGGCAAAAAAGGGCTAGTTCACTGAACCTTGAGATGTAAGCCTCGATGTCTGAGTTTTGTACTGTGAGATTCCATAACTCCTGCTCCAATTTCTGTACTTCCCCACGGGAACAATATTCTGCCATCAACATTTCCTTGAGCTCCTCCCATGGCATGACATTCGCCACTGGGAGTGTCATAGCCTCCACATGACCATTCCACCACGAAAACTCTTGGTCGACAAACGTGCAAGCTGCAAATTTCACCTTGCATTCTTTAGGGCATCCGTAGATCTCAAAGAATGACTCGATCTTTTCCATCCATCGCTTTAAAGTTATCACGCCTCCCGTTCCGTTGAATGTTCATGGTTTGGCATTTGAAAAGTCTTTGTAGGTACAGACCTTTGTAGGACCTTGGTTCGAGCTTCCAGTTCCTTGACCGTTACCGCCACCATTGTTCCCGGTTTGAATGTGTGCCAATGCTGCGGTGACCGCAACTGATACTGCTGCCAGAAATGCAGCAGAGTCTACCTCCGGCGGAGGCGGTGGTGGTGGTGGTGTCGTGTTGTTTCCATGATTCGGTCTTTGAGGCATCTTCTGCCATAGAACAAAAAGATGGTGAGTACGTAGTAGTTTGTGGTTTCGAGTTCCTTCATCATCTAGTGGTTTCGATGGTTCGATTGTGCATATAAGTGAATCCGTATAATATCATGAAACAAGGAAAATAGAACACATAGCAGATAACAACATCACAAATAAAACATAGAACTATTTCATTAATGATAAACTTTGTAGTACAATGCGTGAAAATTCGCCTTGGAAGGCGTACAGTACATAGAGACATATATGATTCGACAGCACATCGGCCTTATAAGTAGTGTAGTCACTTAAACATAAAGTCGGTCCTACATACAATAGTACATAAAAGAGAACCATAACAATAGTGGTGATGGGTGGAACGGATCCTAGTCGCGGCGGGAAGTGTCTGGTGGTGCTGATGATCAGATGCTGAAATGACGCACCAAAAGGTTAGCCAATTCATTCATCTCCCGAGTGATTTCGTCTCTCTCATGCTCCACCCGAACTGCTCTCGCTTCTGCTGCAAAAAGTTGTTGCCTGAGAATGGCAACTTCCTCCTCCAAGGAGCGCGTCCGGTCTGTGGGGTCCTCATGTTCTATGTGTGAATCTTGTATCATCTCTAAAGGTTGGGATTCACTAGGGACTTCCCCAACGCCCTCCACCTCTTCAGTTTCCTCATCAGATACCTCATCCTCGTAATCTGTCTCTAGATACTCCTCAAGTGCTATCCCTGGATCTGCCTCTTGAACCATGTCAGGTTCCTCCTCCATCCACCCATGGGCCACCAAGGCCTGATAGTAAAGGTCACTTTGCTGGTATTCAACCATGATGTCTGCACGAGAAGTGGAGGTGTGAGAGGTGTGTAAAGGGGGTGTATGTAGATAGCATTTGAAAATACTCCTATAGTATTTTAATTGTTTATGTTTGAGTTCCTTAAAACTTTTTGGATACGAGGTTGGTAAGTTTCTAGATTCATTGCCCACCACGATCGCTCTCAAGAACATGTCGGTCGTATTTTGAATAAATATAGTTGATCAGGCTATATTTATCCCCAATATGACTACATAACTGTCCGGGTTTAAACACGATGTTCAATTCCTTCAAAGACTTTTATTGTTATTGTAATGATGCATACATAGGTATGTATTTCATTTTTGTTCAGAGTAGTTTAGTCCCAATGTATTTATAGTTGCATATCTTGTATGATTAGATATGCCAATTCACTATAAACATTGCTGTGATACCAATCTGTCACAACCCCGAACCAGAGAAACGGCGGAAACATCCAGGGGTTGGATGACTTCATCTTGTAATACAATCACAATGTATATAATTGAATCACGACAACATCATCATCACACATACAATAATACAATCGTCATTGTTTACACTAGTGTTTTGGTTTACAAAATTACATTCCCAAAATATAAGTGTACGATGATAGCAAAAATACATCAAAATCCATGAGTTCTTGAAGACCAACCTGCTTAACGATTTCCTGAGAATACAAGTTATTTTGAAAATGGTCAACATATATAATGTTGGTGAGTTTAGAAGCATATTTGTATGAAAAGTTTGTATCACTTTGTAAACAACAGAAAATCAGATATTTTCTGTAAAAGAAATAAATGGTTTGAACGCTTTGTATCAAATCTTGTATTAAAGCATGTGTGTTTCTGTTTTGAAAATGTATAAGGAGTGTATTCCATAATTCCTATGTTTTCTGTTGTAAGTAGAAGGTAATGTATAATTTTGTGTTTTCCCATAAAATCCGATATTTTCTGTTTATAAAAGTGTTGTGGTCTTAAACCTAAAGACCGTAAAATGGTGTTTGTATAGAATTATAACTGTAGGAACGTATATGTATTCCGTAAATTTTACAGTGGAGTTAATTTCTATGTGAGTCGTTATAACCATACTTGATATACCTCATCTACCAGTCATAACGTTTTTTAGTCATCGCTTGTTTAAGGTAAGACATTTGTCACCCTAGACTGGCCTAGTCTAGCTGTAGCGAACAGCTCAGGTGCGGGGCTGTCTACCCCGTATAGATCTATACACAAACTCTCGCTCTCCCTCCAGGAGACTCTGGTTATAACTACGGGACTGAAGGTTGTACACTAGGTAGGTACGAATGAAAGAACGTCTCACAAGAACCTTAACAATGTTTACGCAAATATTGTATCACCTTGTTTATCGTTTCAAAATAATGTTTTCGTGTATGTATTTAGGTTATAAGGTCCAATAAACATGAAATCAATATACAAGACCTATAAAGGATGTAAATGGGTCACTAAGGCCCAACGACATGTGATGAATGTATCAGGCCCAATAAGCATGTAATTGGATCACTAAGGCCCAATAAACATGTAATATATATTCCAGGCCCAATAAGCATGTAAATGGATCACTGAGGCCCAATAAATATGTAATATATATTCCAGACCCAATAAGCATGTAAATGGACCACTAAGGCCCAATAAACATGTAAGGTATATTATAGGCCCAATAAGCATGTAAATGGACCACTAAGGCCCAATAAACATGTAAGGTGTATCCTAGGCCCAATAAAAGTGAAAATGACGTATTTAGTCTGCTTGTTATTACGTTGTTTGTTTTAGCTCAATTATTTACCAAAATGACATAAAATGCCCACTTTTTGTAATGATGACATTTTTGGCCCATTAAGCCGAAAATTTACAATTAAGGCATATTTTTGGCAAAAATGACACTTTAGGTCCCTTAAGACCAAAAGTTTACATTTAAGGGCTTATTTTAAATAAAATAACATTTTTAGCCAACTTTTGTTAGAAATAACATTTTCGGCCCAATCTTTGATGAAAATTGACATTTGCAGCCCAAATGTATAGAAATTTACCTTTTTCTGCCCAAGTTTAATAAAATTGACACTTTCAGCCCATTTAACCGAAAATTTACATTTTTGGCTCAAATTTGTTTAAAATGACAATTTAATCCACAAAGGTCAAAAGTTTACAAATTAAGCCCATGAAACCGTGAAGGCTCAAATTTAAGCCCATTTTGTGAAAATTAACAATTTTGGCCCCTTTAAAATCATGAATATCATAAAGATCCATTTTCATTTAAAAATGACTCTTTTAGTCCCTTAAAACCGTGATTTAACATAAAGGTTTTACTTTTTGTATTTTTTGTCAAATAAGGCCCCTCTTACGGTTTTGTTTAGCTTTCAACATTCTTAACATGTTTTATCCTTACAATCTCAGGGTATGTGCATAAGTGATTTAGTTTGCAAATATCACCAAGTTTTGGTAGTGATTTCGAGTTTCATGAAGTTTCAACACAAAATCACAACATATAATATGAAAAACACACATAAATATGCACAAATACATAGATCTAGCACAAAGCAACTTGTATCCTCCCCTAAAACATAGTAAAAAACGAAAAGAAGGGGGTATGAACTCACTTTGGGGTGATGGATCGGTTTTTGAAGAAGTGAAGAAGATGTTTTCGGCCTAGCAAGCTCCTTGAAGAGATCTTGAAGATATGGGTAGTTCTAGTAGCATAAACACGAAATAAGAGTGGTTTAAGGGAAGATTTTTAGTGTAAACTTGAAGTTAAACCATAGAGTTAAACAAGAACATACCAAGAATGAATGTGCTTTGATGAAGAGTTCTAGATGCACACAAACAAACCCACATAAATTTGGAAGGATGAAAAGAAGAATTTATTAAGTTAAAGATGGAGAATGTTTGAAGAAGTTTGAGTGAGGAGAGGTGGTGAGAGGTAGCTTCGGCCGAGAATTAAGAAGGGAGAATGGAGGGAATGGGAAATGATGTTGCATGGAAGTATGAGATGGTCTAGATACATGATGTGTACTGCATGGTTGTATGGAAGGTATTAGTAAGGTGTCATGCTCTAATTAATCCCATATTATCTTTTATTAATTTTTTTTACAATATATATATATATATATATATATATATATATATATATATATATATATACACACACACACATAACCGAGAATGAGAGGGGGAAAAAGGAGAAAAGAATAAGTGTTGGGTCCATATGGATAATCAATCGAATTTGTGTAGCCCAAAATAAATTTTTCGGCCCATTAGGCCCTCTTATGAGTTCACGGCCCAAAAGGGGTAAAAACAATGGGTTTTCGGCCCATTACATTTATTTATGTGGTTTTTGGCCTAATAATATGTTTGAACCGGGAAATTAGGGTTACAACCCCAAAGTAGAGTGTATGAAATGTATCGAATTAGGTTTTAGGCTTCACGAGTGAGTTTTGATTAGAATAATTGTTTTTGAAATGAATAACATCTATAGCATCAATCTTAAAGTTACAAGATACATCGAGAGTTGATCATACATAGACATAATTTCCTAGCCCAAAAATGCTAGTTGTGACACTTTGCAAGGCTAGAAAGTATTCAAAACCAAAACCCTAACTTATTTGACAACTCTAATATCTATATCACTTGCATGGGTGAACGGAAAGAATCAAGATGGCATTTTTATGACTCAAAGCACCTAAAAACGTCTGGAAATGTTGTCCATAAGGTATGGAGTTGATCATACTCAACTTGACCATGGATATGGGAAAAAAGTACATAAAATTGACATCTTAGCTAGATCTAATCAACGAATAAACTCCAAACCTTCTAAAGGATGCTAATGATATGAAAGTTCCAGATCTACAAAGCTTGATGCTTCTCAAATGCTCTCCAATGGACTCCTTCATTCAAGGATGAACAAAAAATAGTCAAATAGCTCAAAAACTCTCAAATGGAGGATAGGGTTTGCAAAGGATCATTTGGGAGGATGGAGGCTGAGAATGGAAAGGGTTTATGGAAGTTAAGGTGTTTAAATAGGGTTCAAAACCTTGGATTTAGGGTTTGCATTCTGACCACGTACGCCCAACGTTCTAAATGTTACGGCCATCATAACCTATCAATGACGCGTCTTTAGAAGTCAGTATGCCTAACATACCTAGAGTACACCCAGCAGACCACCTCACTTTACCATCCAACTCAGATTCAAACTGCCATAAATTATTTGTTTCAATTCTGATTTCGACGTTCTTTATATGCACGGAAAGGCAATGAAGAGCCCCACAATCCAATATAATTATTTTTGATTAAAAATATCTCGGAATAAGATCCTTAGTTCATGCAAGAAACCTAGTCCAGAACTTTTCCCTTTCAACCCTTCAGTCAAATACACAAATCAAGGGTTAGATCTCACAACCAAAACCACCTCTCAAAAGTACTAAACTTTACTTCCTTATGGTCCAAAGCCTTTACATGATCGACTTTCAGTCTACAACCCTGAATTTAGAAATGACCACAAACCTGGGTGTTACAGTAATAGCTGCAAAGTAGTTCGTTACATATATTAAAAACGTATGGGTTATTTCCAATTGTGCTTACCGGCTTGTTTAACATTTAACAAATATGGTGATCTACTAAAATGGTCAAATGGTAAAGAATTATCACATTAATTTAATTTACAAATGTTTAATAAATAAAGTAAACTTTCCTAGTAGTAAGGGTTGGGTTTATGGTGTAACTGATATTAAACTAATTTCACATTTTGATAGAAAAATATAAAATAAATTTAATAAATTGGAACCATTAAAAAGAATAAAAAATAAGATCATTTATCCATTTTGAAAGTATATGTATTAGTTATCTAATATATTATTAACACATCAAAATAAAACGATGATTATGTAAACACAATATAACATGCCGGTAATTTACAAAAGTGTAACAAAAGAATGTAAACTTTCATACTAATAGTTGGTACAGTGTATGTCATATTATACAAATTTTACATATTCAAATAACAAAATTTCAATAAATTTAAAACACCAGAACAATTAAGGTGAAGAAAAAAACATTACGGTCTTTTACCATTTTAATGGTGTATGTACCATTTATATACTATACAATTAAAAATATTAATACATAACAATAATTATTGAGAAACAAAATCACATTGTGAGTAAATTAATATAAATAATCTAAATTTTTTAATGAATATATTTTCCTTTATATTATTTTTCCAGGCAAAATAGCAATTTCATATTTTCCGTTCCGGCTAATAACCAAAACAAAATGAATATACATCCATTTTTCTAAAATTTTAACCAAACCAAAACACAGTTACGAAACATTGTGTACTACAAATAAATAAACATAAAGGAAATATCAATCATTATCTACTCCCCAAGTTACATAACAAAAAATCTGAACGAAAAGTAAATACACCATAAGAACAATGAACCTATATAACCTTGTATACATCACCTCTTTTGTAGATGGAAATTTGCTTATTACGGATATCCCATGATTCATTGGCAATATCAATGTCCATACAAAATTCAATTTATACCAAGAAGGCTAAAACTATGTGAATCCAATGTTTCAAAATACCATCAGCACACATACATTCAATTACCAATTTTCCCAGATGTTTTTCAAGCGCCATGAAGTATAAACTATAATATCACATATTGGAGTCGGCGATGAAATTGTTTCCCACTCAGTTGAATATGCATTAAACTTCAATATATCACCATTATCCAATGACATGTACACATTACATCTACTAATAATTGGTTCATCATTCATCAATGATTTCATTTTCCAATGACTTGTAGCTCGTATAATATCGAATGTTCTTAAACAAGTTCGAGAAATAACCTCAATCGGCATGTTAACATTAAAATCACATTATGTTCTTGATATCTTTGTTGTCTCTATTGTACCCAACAAAACAAGATATGATATTTTATATGTTAAATATAAACAATAAATATTGTATTTATAGATAAGTTGGGCCAAACCAGTTATATATCCCTAGCACTCGATGTCTATCACGATTTTATCTGCAAAACCAATTTTGTTTAGTAGATAATGCGACATGGTTATATAAATACTTTGGCATATGGTTAAAAAGAGAGTGGTGTAGACGGTTACATGTGGAGTATAGGAGGTTATAATATTGAATAACATCCATTATATCTAATCCTACATGTATTAGTAGCAGTTGGTATTCTTGTAAAAAATACATGGATATTTTTATTAAAAATAAAATAAAAAGACAGTGTTTATGTACAATAGTAACAATTATAGTGATTCATAAAAGCTTCTGATCTAGATCCAGCTGCATCCTGTCATGATTTCATTCGAGCTACAATAGGAACAGTTAAAGTGATTCATAATATGGTGATCTTGATCCATCTGCATCCTATCATGCTTTCATTGGAACTAAACTAGGAGCAGTGATGCCAATCACGCATCCGGAAGATAATTGGTGTCTTCAAATATTGGTATACTAATTTTCAGTTTCTCTCGCTCAAACTAACTCGTGTTTCAACAACAAATAAAAAGTCAATATTGTCTTCAACGAATGAAAATAAGTTCAATTTTATAAGCATAAATGTTATAATCTGCGGTCGCCAATTGACCAAAGTTAATATGTAGTAAACACAACTGCCTTGAACATAGGACAATGCAACGGATGTAGCAATGTCATATATGATAAAGACAACATTTGTATTTAATAAAAATATAAAATTCGTTCATCATACCCATCTTATTTAGAAACTAAATGAGATCTTTTATTCTAAAATTTTTAGCAATACCCAGTAAGTGCAACTGCCATTGTGTACCAATATCGGCAATTCTCCATGTGTATGTAATGAAGAAAACAATAAAACTTATGAACAATGACCATTTCCGTACAAATATTACAAAATAAAACATTATATATATTTTTTAGAAGCCAAGGAAAAAATACATTCTTTATGGTTTCCTTCACAATAAAAGAAGCATAAACCAAACACACACGACAAAGATTATCATCAATAGTTATTGTCATTTACATCCTACAATCTACCAATATGTAACTGACATTCTTGCATATTATAGCCCTGGTAACATGTAACATATAGGAATTCAAAAAACATAGTGTTCCCAAATGTAGTTAGTGGCATCTTCAAGAGTTGAATCCGGATTGGCGAAGACAAATTCATAATGCAAATTCCCAATTTTTTAAGGATAAGCCCTCTTAAGTATTTCTGGCCAGAAAATATCACAACTGGGTGGTTCTTGATTAATGAACATGTAAACAATAGTGTTTCAATCATCGGGAAAAATACTTCGTTTAAAACTATGAACGTCCTACTCAATGTGCAGTGGTATGAGACCGTAATCCAATGTATGACAACATATGAGAGAACACCAGTTTACATTTGTTTTAATCCCAAGTTCACATGTAATTTCTTAGAGTGCTTGAGGAGTAAACTTATGAATGTTGACAAACTCCACATAAGTGACTCGCTCTTTGACATACTTCCTCTCAGTTCGCCCTGTGAAAAATCCATGATGATGCACCATAATCGTGATATACATTGCATTATAATATCCATACACATTAGAAGAAGGCCATGTAGGTGTCGATGCTCTGATCACCCAAGGGACATTGTACTTGCCCATTCTTACAAAAAGGATTTTAGAAAGGGGATATCAAATCGTGTAATAAAAATAAGTTAAAATGATGAGACTAATTTACGACATTTATAAGAACTTCAAGGTAAATTTAAGGTCAATCAACTTAATAAGGAAACTAAAGTTTATTCAAGTAAATCAATGAAGATAATTGTCAGATTGAAAATTTGAATCTGATTTATGACTAATAAAAGACAATAACTGTACCTAACATATTGATCTTTTAAATTCAATGAACCTTTAACACATAAAGTCTTTAATAGAAAAGTAGATTTATTACTTAATAAAACTGAATAGATAATAACTACATTTCCATACCTAAACTTTAATAACAATACTCTTGAAGTGGTGTATGTTCTAAGTACCCCCTTGCTTGAATACGCCGAAGATGAAATCTTGGAAGTGCCATGGAGGATATCAAAGTGAGAGAACGATGAATACATATGCTGTTACCACATATTAAATGGTATGTCTGCAATTAAATTGGTACCATGTATACCAAACTTCACACCAATGCTAAAACAAAATATACAAAACAGTAATCAGTAAACTGTACATTAAAAAAACAAAATTGTACATAGTAAAAGTTTTAAATACCACTTATCGGCGTACACATCAAACCTCTTTGTGATTCAGTAAACTATCCAAATCAAACCTCCATATGCTTATATGTTGATTTTTGGCACTGATCAAAGCCAAGTTGACATGACCAAAAAAAATAACATCTCAGTTCTCCATGAAGGACATGGGGGAGGTAGAAGTGACTTTTGGAATAAGAATCAAGCGTGAACAACAAGAAAGTACATAAGAAGTTGAATTTTTTAGATTGTTCTCTAGTAAGTACGCCTTTTGATCCAAGTTTTAAACTTATGCCAAATACTGATGTAGCACTTTCACAAATTAAGCATTCAAAGGTCATATGTCGTTGCCACATCTTAAATGGTATGTCTGCAATTGAATTGCTAACAGGTACACCAGTACTGAAAAAAAAAATATACAAATAGTAATGAATAAAATGTCTATCACAAAAACAAAAATATACATAGTTACAGTTTTAAATAACATTTATCGGCATACACATCAAACACTTTGTGATTCAGTAAACTATCCAAATCTAACCTCCATATCTAGGGGGTGTTCGAGAAGCATGGTAGAGAAATTGATGAGACAAATTGTGGAATTCAAGCACGAAGCATCCAATTGAAATCCATATATAAGTTGACTTCTTCAAATTTCTTCTAAGTCGGCCAAGAAAATCAAATCAACTTAGAAATATCTACCAATTAGATCAAAATTAAATTAAACAAAATAGAATCGAGTGATAGATAGGATTTAAAGCATAAGATCGAGGGTCTAACATGGATTTGATGTCACAAAATTTTCATATTACTTGATACTTGCAACAATAAATCAATCAAATTAGCAGGAACAAGAACATAAGATGAAGGAAAATAAAAAATGAATAGGAGGTAGAGGCCTTTATACTCCTTGAAAAAAAAAACAACCAGACACAATAAATAGTGGGAGAGTAAGAACTTGGAGATGAAGTTGAACTCATGAGAGGATGAAGGACAAGTGAGGTTGGAGGTTGTGCGATTGTCCATTGAAGAAGGAACATGGGGAAGGAGTTGAACAAAATGTCTTAATAGTATTGGATTTTAATAAAATGATAAATTCTTTATATAATCTCAAGGTTCTAAATAACGTGAGACGTGACATGGCGGCAAGGTCAAAGTTAAGTCATGCCAAACTTTGGTGAGCCATGATGTTTTTCAAGGTGTGACTATTTTATATATATTAAAAGAAATAAATCATATAATTATTGAATTTTATCAAGTATATCAAGTTTTTAGAAGTGTTATATTAGTGTTGAATATAAAAAGTTAACAAAAACTCAATTATTTTAGGCTCGATAAAAAAAACTCGCGCCTTGATAAAAACTCGTGCCATAATGCGAGAAGGCGCGCATTGACACGTTATTTGGGCGTCACACTAAACAAACCCGCATTGGACGTTTTCGTAACGGCTACACCACGCCTCGCGAAATGGCACGCCTTGAGGCGCGCTTTTTGGAACCATGTGTAATCTTATATTGACAAAATTTATTTTTCTAAAGTTTCACATCCAAGACTTAAAAATTTGGCACATATATTATGTTCACATCAATATTTTGTCTTAATAAATTATATATACAAAAAAGTGTCAAACTAATATTTGTGTCATAATAGATACATAATTTGCTATAAATAACTGAAATAACTGAGAAATTAAATATCCTGCTATCTTTAATTTCTATTTATCTTCTTACCCATATGAAATGGTAACAAGTGTCATATTTTGATAAAATTAATTATGTTTTAAGACACTTGTCATCATTTGAAATTTGAAATAGATAGGAAAATAATTAGGAAAAAAAGTAGAAAGATATTTAATATTAAGCCTTTAAATCCAAAAATTTGTCCATAATAGATCCAAAATTAAGCAAATTTATTTTTAACATCAAACAAAATATATAATCCTACGGTTTTAGTAGATTTTGGACATTTGTATTATTTATTTCTAATTTATGCCTGAAAATAATCAAGAAAATAAGCCTGTAAATCCAGAAATATCTAGAACTGTTCCAAAATTAAGAAAACTTTAGTGTTAACATGGAATAGTATAAGCCTTCTATAAAACTTTGGGAATTTTGGAAATTTGTATCATTTATTTCTAATTTATGCATCAAAATAATAAAGAAATAAGCCTATAAATTCAAAATTATCTAGAACAATTCCAAAAAATAATATAACTTTATTTTTAACAATAAACTGAAGATATTAGCTTTTTGTAAAAAAATAGGAATTGTTGGACACGGATAATATTTATTTCTAACTTATGCCTCAAAATAATCCATAATATAATATTAAATACAAAATGGTCATAAACATTAATGAAAAAATTACCATGACTTGTTATATCTATATTGTAGTTGGTGTAGAGGTTTCAAGTCGTTTCGATGAGTAGAAGATGGTTTTACAAAATTATCATAATTTAAGGAACAAAAATCAAAATAAATATTAAACAGTTTCCAAATTAGGTAAACATTTAGGTGGAGTGATTTTTGTTCATATTAGCAATCCTGACAAAAATCTAGTAATTATTGACCTCGGGAACTAATTTTTGTGATTTATCACTCTATTTTATTAACATTTTTGTATTAAAATAAAAAAAAATACATTTGAAGTTGAAAATTTTTCAGATAACATCATAACACCATCATACCGTATACTAATTGAGAAAAAATAACATTAGCCAGTTAATGTCATATAGGTGCCTTGTGGCTAAATGAGTTTACGAGAGATCCAAATTTCATGTATTCATGCTTTAAATTTTGTTATTAATTTGTCGCAATTTTTATAATTTTTTAAAAAATTCTTATGATCAATAACTTTTTATCCAACTTATATTATTGTCTTACGAATCGTTTGACATAAAAGCACAATTTTTAGAGATGGTTACGTCCCTCAGCCGGTCTCGTGACGACTGTTTTGAGGTCGAAATCTTTGAATTGTTACGTGTGGGTTTGAAAACTAACTCGAAAATATAGTGAGTTATGGTCTTTCAAATTCAAGTATCACAATATGCCAGAATGTTGCATAAGTATCGCAATATGCTCCTTTGAAATCCCAGATATGAGCTTGATTTTTAGTACATGCATCCTGATCTAAATCACATGCATGAATATAAAATAAGTTCTTGGTGGTTTAGAAATGACTTAGTTACAAAAATTATAAGGAGAAAGTGTCAAAATTTCCATTGATGTTAGCTAGAATTTGCATGTGTTCTTTCTTTGATCTTAACTTCAATTTGATCATGGATTATCACCATTTTAATATATGAAACATATTATGGTGAAATTATACAAATATCAAGATCAAGAAGAGGATTATAGCAAGAAAAGGCTCTAAAAATAGAATATATATATATATATATATATATATATATATATATATATATATATATATATATATATATATATATATATATATATATATATATATAGGGAGAGGATCAAATGCGAACACCTAAAAGGTGGAGAACGCGAGAACAGTTGTAGACCAATCATTTTATGAGGGCATAAATGGAATTTTACCATATAATTAAATTATGATTTCCTAAATTTTAGTGATTATGATGACAATTACCCAAAATATCTCATTTTTTAGATCTTTTCCTTTTAATGAACCAATAATTAATAAAATCATGATTTAATGTCTATCTATGTAAACATTTTTTTTTCGTTTTTCATTTTTATGTTTCATTTTTAGAAATTAAATATCAAGAGAATGAATAATTTATCGGTTTACCTCATTTATTTTTAAAAAAAATATCTTCATAAATAATGATTTATACATTTCACTTTAAAATGAATAAAATTGTAAATTATAAATGAATTAACTCAGTTGTATTTATGAATACACTTGTAAAATCATAAATGAATAAAACCCGAAAAAAAGATTATAAAATCAACTAAAATTGTACTCATATATAAATAAATAAAACATATTTGTATTCATATAAGAATATAATTATAATAGTAAATGAATAAGTTACAATATATATTTTTTTGACACGGAAACTAGTACTACAATTACAATCATAAATGAATAAAACATATTTGTGCTCCTTCCGACAGAGGTATTGGTGTCAGTGTTTCATTTGGTAAATCTCCCACCTTCCACTATATGTATGTTTATTCACTGTATCTACAAAAATGTTAAACAAACAATTATGTATAATTATATAGTCATTCACACATAAATACACTGATATTCACAAATGAATACACTGCTATTTATAAATAAATACAATATAAAAATAGTGTAAAAATTATCATTTCTTCATAAAATGAATACCCCTAATTATAAATAAATACACTTA
This sequence comes from Lactuca virosa, assembly GCF_052849685.1. NCBI lineage: Eukaryota > Viridiplantae > Streptophyta > Magnoliopsida > Asterales > Asteraceae > Lactuca > Lactuca virosa. The sequence goes on along the minus strand of NC_136430.1, from coordinate 224,407,849 downwards.
TTTATCACACATGAATACCTTAATATTCATAAATAAATACAGTAATGCAAACATAAATTCACACATAAATATACTGATATTCACAAATGAATATAAGAAAATAGTTGTTACCCTTTCATTTCAGCCCTCAATTCATCTCTTTTCTCATTCCTTTTTGTCAAGTATTACCATACCAAAAGTACCCTTTTAATGCTTAATTTGCTAGTGAAATCAAAGACAAAGAACAACTACAAAAAATTACCTTTCTAGTCATAGTTAGTTGTTGAATTTTGAGTAAATCAAGACCCAAGAAACCTCCATTGAACCCACTTTTTGATGTTGAAAATGATGAACTGATTTCTGCTCCTTTTCCTTTCTTCTTCTTCGTTCCCTTCCAAGAATAACCACCATGATGGGGTTGTGTTTCCGATGAAATCAAAAGAGGCAGCAGCCTCTTGGCTTTTTTCCCCTCACCTGCATTGTTGTGGCTGCTTGCCTTGCTACTCTCGGACCAGCCTCATGGAGTACTCATTGATGATTAACTGCAAATGAGACATCTGACATTGTATTCATATAAGATTATGACTGAATATTTATTGATAGATTCACATAGTCACATTCATAATGAATAAAACTAGATTCACATATATTAAAACAATGATTCAAAAACCTTAAATGAAAATTGAAGACCAGAGTGTCCCTACCATTTTCTTGAATATTTGTTGATAGATTCACATAGTCATATTCAATCGTTACCGAAACCATAATTTCATAAAACAAAAATAAGAAGAAGATGAACAGAGGCGGTGGTACCTGTAGGTTAGCAAAATCCTAAATTCTTCATTAACCTCATTAACAGAAAATCCAGACAGAAAATCCTTAGTAGCCCACCTTCAATAGTTACCGAAACAATAATTTCGTAAAACAAAATAAGAAGAAGATGAACAGAGGCGGTTGCAGAAAAAACAGTGACTATGAATCATGTGTATTGACAAAAACAAACCTTAAATAAGAAGAATATTAACAGCAATAAACCTTAAATGATTCAAAAATAATTTCGTCTTGGGAATGGATTAACAGAAATAAACCTGCTTCTAAATTCCCTATCGACTTCAAAGTCGTGGCGATCGAAGATGAAGCGGCAAGTTCGATCATCGGGGAGTTTGAGAGCCTGAAAATGGTGAAAGATGTTACAGTTGATTCAAGCAATCAATTAAGGAACTTGCAAGGTGGAGATAAGAACGAAAAGCAAGAGAAAGTCGGAGCATTTTCGGATGGTAGAAAGAGGCCTGGGAAGATCTTCACTTCCATGTCATTTGGTGCTGGCGGTGATAATGTGGCTGCGGAGGCGTGCCCTATATATATATATATATATATATATATATATATATATATATATATATATATATATATATATATATATATATATATATATATAGAGAGAGAGAGAGAGAGAGAGAGAGAGACATCAAATTGAAAGGAAAGGAAAGAGTGTGAGAAGTTATAGGAATTAAATAAACGCTCAATTACTATTATGCCCTTTTCAGTGTTTTAAAGTTACAATTTAATACCACTAAATTTCATAATTTATATAAATGGTCTGTCTGATTATAACCATAGATTTGAATGTTTAGATGGTCTAGATCTGTTCTCGCGTTCTCAACTTTTTAAGTGTTCTCATTTGATCCTACTCCTATATATATATATATATATATATATATATATATATATATATATATATATATATATATATATATATATATATGTGTGTGTGTGTGTGTGTGTGTGTGTGAGACTAGAAACTTGTAAAAATTTGTTAAGGAATAAGTATTATTTAGAGATGTAAACTATTCAACTTGGCTTGTTGTGTAGCTTGAAGAACGCCCAAGAAACATCAAAAATTTCGTGGTTGTATGGCAGAGTTTTTTTAAGGAGATGTAGCAAGAGTTAGAGAGAGTTAAAGGGAATTTTAGAAAGGATGGGAAGTGTGCTAGTCAATTAGAAGAGCTAAATAGAAGAGCTAAAGTGAGATAGCAGAGAAAGGTGGAAGGGGTGTGGGAAGAATTAGAGAGTTAAATAGAATTTTAGAGAGGATGGGTAGTATGCTAGTAAAATAAAAGAGATAAAGTGAGATAGGAGAGAAATGGGGAAGGGGATGTGTATGGCTGGATTTAGAAGAGGAGAATTGGGGAGAGGGGAAGTATTTCTTGGTACATAGTTTGCCTTTATTAAACGGATTGAGATATGAGTTTATAAAAATTAAGTGGAAGTTTATAAAATTTAAACTCTAGTAGTTGGATTTTATAAAGATTTAACTTCTTAAATAATATGATGGGTTAGAATTTGTTGAATCATCAAAACTAAGTAAAAATGTTAAAAACCATAATTATTTTAGTTAAACATTTAGAATACTCTAATTGCTCACTATCTTTAGAACACTTGTAATAAATGAAGCCTTCTAAATCAATATGGTTCAAGATAAATTATATGTCTTGAACCATATTCATTTAAATAAATTCGGTAAGTTGTAGTTTTAAGATGATCGTTTTACACCCAAGACATAAAAATTCAACAATGAAGTAACATTTGGCCTGGAATACACTTCTTGCAATAAAATCAATAAAGTCATCTTAAGTTATAAAAGATGTAAATGGTATCTGTACGATTATAGTAATGATATTTATTAAAGATGATTCCAAAATTTCCAAAAATGATATATAAATTATCATTATAGTGTTTTTTAATAAAAAGAAAGTTATCTTTATTTTGAGATTTTTGATAAATAAATATACGTTTTATTCAATTAAATTTAGAATATATATATATATATATATATATATATATATATATATATATATATATATATATATATATATATATATATATATATATAGTAATGCCTACAAATTCGGGTTAGACAATTAAAATAATAAAACTTCATTTTTATAGAAAATTATTTAGAATAAATAATCTTAATCAAAGTTAGAGTATATTTGACAAGGATTCCGTAGATATAAAGAATACTAAACTATAAATTTAGTCCCTGTGGTTAGCAAAAAAGTATGGATAGAGTTTAAAAAGTTTTCAACTTTCATCACTTGTCCAAAATCACAAACTTTCCATGGATTTGGTCCCTAAACAGTTTGAATGACTCTTTTACCATTTTCATTTGTTTTTTCATTTTTTAAATCTGTATTATTATTATTATTTAATTAAAAACTAAACAAAACCCACGCACACAACCCTCCCACCCCCACCTTCACTCATTGATTGCTCATAATCTCTTGTTCTTCATCATCTCTTCTGCCGACAACATAACGCCACAACCCCTACCTTCTTATTGGAAAGGAATTGCCACAACCGGAGATGAAATCAACCTCGGTTTGTCGGAGCTTTCGCCTCCCACACTTCTCCCTTCCCCTCTCCCACTTCACGATGTTATCCCTCCGACCACCATCGCCACTTCATCTCCTCAAGCCATATCATCGCCCTTACTTCATCTCCCCCGTCGTAGACTACCACCTGATCCATCATCACCATCTTCACCATTGTTCTTATTTTTCTGACCTAACCAAAATCATCCAACCACTAGTAAATTACATCGGTTGACTGATATCTAAAACACCACCATACAATCACCTCTCAAACTAAAACCATTAGAATAACACCATCGTCGATTTCTCATCAACTCAACAGACCAATACCATAGATTATAGAAGTATCAAGGGTAAAGGAAGAAGACGATACTCAATTAGAACTCAAAATTTAGAACCCTAAAATCGAGAACTGGAACCCTAAAATCAAGAATTTGGGAAGAAGAGGATACATTAATGGTGATCTTGATGTTATTGAGGACATCTAAATCAGAACATTGGATGAAGATGACGGTGGTTCATAATGGTTGATGATGTTGGGTTTGCTGATTTAGAGATGGTGAAGAGCTAGTGGTGGTCGGTGGTCCGATGAAGTAAACGTGGTTATTAGATTGAATATGATGAACATGGGTCTTGATGGTGTGTATGATGGTTGTGGTGGTGGTTTTTAGATTGATGCTTGAAGATGTAGAGAAATGGTGATGATCCAGGTGGTGGCGGCTGGAAGAACATTAGAAGATGAAGGTGTGGCATTTTCGAGAGTAGGAGAAGGATAATAGAAGGGGTTGGGTGGGGGTAATTTTTTTTAATTAAAAGAATAATAAAATAAATTAAAGAAATAAAAAAAGAATTGCTTAAGGGGCATATTAGTCATTTTATTTTGGTGGTGGACCAAAACCATAAAAACATGCCAACCACAAGGACCAAAGTCACCAAAAGATCCGAAATTGGACCAATGGTGCAAGTTGGGAAATTTTTGGACTCCATCCACACTTTTTTGCTAACCGCGGAGACCAAATTTTCATTTTAGTCTACAAAGAACTTTGAAATACGACTTCATATGAAGAAGTTATGTTTCTTCAAAGTTTCACGATTAAATAGACACATCTATGCGCGTCGTAAAAAGTGAATTTTAGATAGGTTACTTATTAGCCTAAGAAACCTAAAACAAAGTCATAGTAAGCGTAAAATTGAGAGCATGCATATAGAGAATGTCCAAATGTTACTTCATATGAGGAAGTTATGATTTTTCAAAGTTTTGGTATAGTAGTGCGGACATAGAAATCGAAAATCGAATCAGTCGATTTCTAGCCGAAACAATCTAAATGAGAGTTGAAGATCTCATAAATAGGAGTCCATCGATATAAAAACAGTTGAGAACGAATGCCGTATGAAAAAAATATTAATTTTAAACAAAGCGTAGCAGTCTAAGCCTTTTAAAATAATAAACAAAAAATAGATCATAACTAGCCGATGGAGTCTAAATGAAAGTTGTAGATCTTGTCGATAGCTACGCACGGATATAAAGAACGTCAAAAATGGAGTTTGTATGAAGAAGTTATGAATTTTTGAAATTTGCCTATAAAATTCCTCACCTGCTCATTCTTTGTCCCGCACCTTTAATAACATTCTCTCTCTAGTTTCAACTTCGTTAGCGCAAAAATTCTTAGTATTTAGGGTATTTTCGCAAAGCTCTGAGGTCCCTGAGTGCCCGATATTAGTAGTTATCAGGTCGGAGTTCTGCCAGTGCAATTTTCGGATTTTTGTCAGGAAAATCTCTATAAGTTAAGCTACACTTATATCGCTTTCAGTGTAACCTATATTAATATTCATAGTCGTCGTTATAAATTTTTAAATAATATTCATCAATGATTCCAAGTCATTATATTGATTGATCTATTTATGGGTGTGATGTATATGCTAGATTTAGTGAGGTGTTTAAAGTGGGATTTCCAAACAATATACTCTATATACCAAACGGACCCTACCTCCGATATGATCCTTCCTGGTTATTCCTTACTTGATAGATCTTGATGTAGTCATTAAGATTAGTGAGGAATCTAGATTATCATTAGTCTCCAGGAATTTAAGACCAAGACTTAGTGATATGAACCTATGTCACATCAAAGGAATAACTACGTACAGAAGCGAGCATTGCCCAACTTTCTAGTCATCCACTTTTAACAAGTGAGTGCATAGTTACTTTCGTCTTACACATAAATATGAAGTCTTTACATAATTGAATTATTTATGTGCTTATATGCAAAGATGTTCTGTGTTAGATGAAATATTATATAGAACAATTTTATATGATTTATACCATATATGTATTTTCATATCTATATTATATTGGGTAGTGATCGGCAATGAAGGATGAATAGAATAATGAGGGGGATGGATGATTAGAGATGAAATTAATGTAACTACCCAAAAATCATGATAAAATTTTTCATTCAAAGACTATCAATTTCATTCATTAATTTTTCCAAAAACCAACATCAAATATAATATTCAAAATATTAGAGTACAATTACTCGAAATGTGGAAATCATGAGGGGAGGATGTTTTGCCATCATGTCGGGCCCTTCCCTTTCGAACTAGAAGTACCTGAAACCATAAACATAAACTATAAGCACAAAGCTTAGGGAGTTCCCCAAAGCACCACATATCAAAACATACAATTGGGCTTAACCCTGGGGTATAAATCCACCCGATATGCACATATGGGCCCCGACCTGGGGTGTATTAGAACCCGATCAACACACATGGGCCCCGCCCAGGGGTATTTTTCAACCCAAACATACAACAGTAGGCCCCACCCTAGGGTCTATTTCAACCCGAACATGCCATAGTGGGCTCCGCCCTCGGGCTTATTTCAACCCGAACATGCAAAAACATATATGTCACATAACAACTATCATCCTACATAACACGATAATGGGTCGACATTGGTGCCTTTGACCCATGTATACAATGAGAAAACTCACATCATAGACGAATAATAAGCTTAAACCACACGCTCCTCCGAAACCAACTCCACTGGTCATCTTTACAAATAATAGTGACCAAAAATCAAGCTACAACTCAAAATACCCAAAATACCCCTAAGTCAAACTTTAGTCAAATCCTGACCAAAAATTAAAAGTCAATCCAACTAGCCACCACGTCGTTGCTTCGTTGGCCACGTTGTGGTCTTAAACCACCAAAACAGACGTGTTTAGACCAAGTTAAAGCGTCTTGGCGACCTCAACCACGTCGTGGTGATCTGTCTGAACAACTTAAACTATTAAATCTTTTTCCTTCAACTACTAAAACTCCAAGGCTCAGATCTGGTCCTTCCCATGGTCTTGATGGGTAAAGTTTCCAACTTTATCCTTCAAACCCTTCCATAAGCCAAACTCCCAAACCCAACCACTAATGGTGACTTAATGCATCAAGATTTTCATTAAGCACCAAATCCTTAGAGTTGCACCTCTAAAGTTTCCAGAATGGTTTCACACTCCAAAGTAACCTTAAAAAATTGTGGCTTTATGGACTTGCATGTCCAAAACATCCCTTTTCCATTTTAGGGAAAACGTAGGGTTTAATGACTAAAATCTCATGCATGACATCAAAACTTGATTATAACCTAGATCCAAGACACTACTTGCTCATTTTGACTTGGAGATTCATAAAGTTGCAAAATTTATCAGATCCCATCACTTAAGTCCATCTAAATCATGGAAAAAGGGGAAAAACAAGAGATCTAGCAGCATGGCAAGAAAAGGTTTAGTCTTCGGCACTCACCAATGTCTAAGAGATGAGCTTAGCTGAAGAAATGATGCTTTCCATAAAACTACCTCACCAAAAGCTTCCTTCTTCTTCTAAAATCACCAAAATGCACGAAGAATGAGCTCACAACTTCAATGGAGGCTAGGGTTAGGGTTGTTGAGGTTGGGGGGAAGATGGAGGCTGAAACCCTAGCCTTAATGTTCCTTAAATAGGGTCCAAGTCCCGAAGATTAGGTTTTCACTAAAAATCACCCGCCATGTCGTGGTGCCTCAAGACAACATCGTGGTGAGTCATTAAAATCCCACGATCCAAACTGATATGCCACGTCGTGGTGATGTTTCACCACGTCGTGGTCACTCCTTTTAAAATAAACACAAGAAGATGATTCGTACCTGGACCAGATGTTACAACTCTCCCCCACTGGGATTAGACTTCGTTCATGAAGTCCTCAACTACAAATAACTCAGGGTAGTGCTCTCATATTTCTGACTCAGGCTCCCAAGTCTATTCGAAACCCCGCTTCTAAAATCAGATGAACCTTTCCAAGGTGGCACCTTTAGAAACACCAAGTCCCCTACCTGAAAATCGTGGTCCGACCGTCGCTGGTCTGCGTAACTCTTATGCCAGCTTTGCGCAACTCACAACTTTCCGCGCACTTGTTGAATCAATTCAGTAGTCTTGAGTACCACCTTCGTATTCCCCATGACCTAATGTCCGACCTCGCCCCATTAGACCGGGGTCCTGCACCTCCTCCCATACAACATCTCAATCTGTGGTCGGTCAATACTGGCATGATAACTGTTATTGTAAGAGAACTCGGCCAGTGGAATATAAGTATCCCAACTTCCTCCAAAATCTAAAATGCATGTCTGGAGCATATCTTCGAGCCTTTGAATCGTCAGCTTGATCTGACCATTGGTCTAAGGGTGATATGATGTACAAAAATGCAACTGAGTACCCAACTCCTCATGAAACTTCCCCCAAAATATGGAAGTAAAACGAACATCCCGGTCCGAAAGCACTGAAACTAGGACTCCATGCCAAACTACCACCTCCTGAATATAGATGCCACCTAGCTTCTCAGTAGATATACTCCTGGAAATTGGTATGAAATGAGAACTCTTGATAAACCTATCCACAATGGCCTAGATAGAATAAACTCCATGTGCCGTCCTTGGCAGCTTCGTGATGAAATCCATGGTTATCTCTTCCCACTTCCACATGGGAATGGCTAACAGTTGCATCTTACCATGGGGTCTCTGATGTTCGGCATTGACTCTCGTGCAAGTCAGGCACCACTCAAAAAACCATGCTATCTCCCTTTTCATATAGGGCCACCAATAACTCAACTTTAGATCTCGATACACCTTTATGGCCCCGGATGGATTGAGAACTTTGACTTATTTGCCTACTCCAAAACGGTCTGTCTCACCCCAGCAATATTCGGAACCCAGCTGCTACCAAACTGAGTCAACAACTCCTGACTATCTCTGACAGATAAAGGAATATGACCTCTGATTTGCTCGGCTTTCAATTTCTCCTTTTTCAATCCCTCCACCTGAGCCTTTTTGATTAAATCCAACAAAGGAGAGGTAACAACCATCGTCAAACAAATATTCTTGATAGGAGCACCCACTGCCTTACGGCTCGAGGCATCAGCCATCACATTGTCCTTTATAGGGTCGTACAAAATCTCATAATCATAGTCCTTAACCACATCCAACCAATGTTGGGATTTATACAAACAATCCTATGTGTGCATGCAACCGTAATTTGGATCTATGTTTTCATTATTAGAAATACAAAAAATAAACACAAAAGGGAACCCTAGAATGCATCTAATATTTTGAAAATAACAAACAAAAGGGATTAGAATACATACCTTGTTGTTATATAGTAATAACAACTAAATCTTGAAGTTCATTTGCTCTTGAGAACAAGTACCACAAATGTAGTACCTTTAATGGCTCACAAACACATAATAGTGAAAGGATGAATATGAGAGAGAGGAGAGAATGTAACTAGCACTAGAAATCGTCTCTTCTAGGGTTTCTCAAGGGGTTGGGGCGAATTCTTAAGCCTAGGGGTCTATTTATACTTGAGGCCAGCTAGGGTTTCAGGGTGGAAACCCTAATCCCTTAGCTTAGGGCCTAAGCAAGTCCATGAACCTCCTTGTATTAGGCCTTGGACGAAAACTCCTAGATCCTTCTAGGATTTCGGCCTAGCCCTAACAAGGGTGATCCAATGGCCCAAAGCCTCAACTATCAAATAATTACAAAACAACCCCTATACTTTTAATCAGTTCCTTTAATCCCAAAATTAATTCCAAATTAATTTCTAATTAAATACTAATTAATAATATGATTCCAAATTAATATATTATTCATATAATATATTAATAAATCATATTTATGCCCCAATTCATTATTCTTAATAAGAAATTAGCCTCTCTCCTCAACAATCATCCTCTTTAGTCACTAGTGTGATGGCAACCCAAAAGGACCATGCTACTGTGGGGTCAAGTACATCCTAATTATAGTTGTGGGCTTAGACACCTAATCCAACAGTCTCCCACTTGGATAAGTCTAATAACTATAACTGCCAATGTAATCCGATTAGCAATCGTAGCTCTTAATAGCTGCTGTCGAACTCTGATCTTATCAACAACACGTCCTTTAGATAAGGGATCATATATTCCTCCATTCTAGATATCGTATAGACATGAGACATGGATTATAATCATTCTCTCTATCTATTTTTTGTTTCTCGATTTTCGATTTAAGACGACTGGCAATAGACTTGAGTTGAACACATCAACTTAGTCCAAGCTTGGACAAGCGCTTAGGGTGTAATCACTAAATCATCGAGGGGCCCACAGATATCGCTTTTATCCCTATTAGGGTAAAAGGAAAGGATAAAATTTGAATCAAATGCTCTCTTGTACTTAATCATCAAACCACACACAACAATATGTTTTATAACACCAAGTTACTGGTGCGTTTACATATGTCAATGTGCAACCGACTTGCAAACTACAACTCACATGTCTCCATTTCAAGAATATAAGATATTATCGTCTCACAATCACTCGTGATAAAATCCATGAAGTGATTAACGTGAGCGTGGGTTTAATCCAATACTCAAATCTTATTTCAGGAGCACTCATGAACACTGCATCAGACTTTTGCTATGCCTAAACACTTAGACAATATACAGTCGGAGTCATGACAATCTTACCTCGTTACCTACCTCCAAAATATGATTGACTGTGGATGTTTGAATAACCTAGTTATTTTGGAAGTCAAAGCATGTGAAGTGAAACACAAGAATAATCGAATCTAATATGGCCTCAAAACTTTTGAGTATAAATAAAACACCTTTTATTTAATCACCATATCGATTACACATTATTCATTGTATAATGTTTCGGATAATCAACTTAATACTTGAATTGAAACAATAGTTATCCCATGCTCCAAGCGTGCATACTATTTTTATTTATGGTCCTTACTTTGTGAAATAGATCAATTGAACACATTTCCAATTTCACAATTCCCAATCCTTATCACAAGTGTAATAATATCAAATTCTTGCCACTATTGGAATATGTTAGATTCTAACATTTTATGCAATGATTCTTTTGTAATGTTATAGCACCAAAGTCACCAAGACCTTACCAATGAAATTACAAAGTGCTCTATCATATTCAAAGTACATTCCTTTGAACATCCTTCTTGCATAAAAGTTTCTAACCTACACATAGATTCTTAATATCCAACTCCCATTATGGAAACATTTCCATATTTGCCATATGAAAACTCATTCTAAATAGATCCTATCTATTCATAATAATGTCGATATGTTCCATCCAATACTATACTTCCAACTGCCCACAAGTGACCAATCCTTGGCGAACCTTAGATCGTCCTTGACAGTTGTTTAACTAATTTTAGTCATATCCGGCTCTGGTCCCTTTCCCTCTTAATGCCCTAGGCATTTGGAATAGACAAAACAGTTGAATATTACAACATATGTAATAGATCCTATATCCAAAGCGTATGGGATACGATACATAATGTCTTACATAAAGACATTGTACTTTCCCAGTCTCTTGCTATAATATTTCCATATATAGAATTCCCTTATGTTGAATCTTTTCAACATAACATTTATATATGTCCTTTGACTAAATTTGATTAAAATTTCTCGATCTAAGCTTTTAAATTTGAAATGAAGTATAATATTCTCTCCCTTAATTATAGCAAAACACCTTTTCAGCCTCTGCAACTTTGCGAATTGAAACTTTTGTTTTCTATAATTAATATCGCTAACTTGCAACACTTAACATAATAATCATGCTCCCACTAACATGATAATTATTTCCTTACCAATATAACACTTATGCTCCCACTAGCTTTGAGATGTACTAGAAAACAGATGGACTTCTAGAAATCAATACTTATTGACTTTCCTTCCAAAGTTCATATTTCTGATATGAGATGGTTCGATAAGCTTTATCTAAGCTCATACACCTTTTATTAGAAAGCTCATATGTGTGTCTAAACAATTTCAAAATTTATATCAATAAGTCCCAAATATTCAGACTAATTGCCAAATCTCACAATTCGAACTATGAAGAGGGATGCCGTAATCATAATCGAATTTTAGAATGCAATTTACACAATTGCTATCTCCTTAAAATCCTCCTAGTGAAAGCTTTTCCTCACAATCATTTTCATGAAGCGGAGAGAAACCTTGTCACTTAGATTTTATGGTGCATGTGTTCCTATCCATGTGAATTTTTCATAACCATAATCATAAGACAAGGTTGTGACAAATCCAAACTCATATGGACTGAACTTGTTCAATCTTAATTTCTTGCTATCTAGTAGCACAAGGGTCTACCACTGCTTCCAAGTCGTTCAACAGCTCATCCATACATATCAATATACTTTCATTGATCAAGATGCATTGCCTTTATGCATTCAAATGAGAACTCATAGAACTCACATGCATAGTTAACTTAACAGGAATGGCATAGAAATAAGAATATGTCAACACGATAGGTTACAAACCTTAAGTCGTGTGCTAGTGATTAACAATAGCTTTACTCTTAATTAGCTCTTGAAACCTTTCAAGATCATTAAGACTCCCACTGACCTCTTGACATATAAGAAACAAATATTCAAGAGTTAGTGCGGATTCTTATCAAGACAAACACTTCACACAATTGGTCTTAATTGGTCTTTGTCTTATCCAAGACATCACAACTTACCAATTTCAAATGTGCATAAATAAGAAACTTTTCTACTCCACATTTGATGAGTGTTATAAACCTTCTTAAAGATGTGTCACTCAAGTCATAATCTTGGAGTTTGACTCTAAGACTCGATTTTGGAACGAAGTATGATTCACATTTTGATTTTAACCATTTTAACAATTTCCGATTCCTCTACTTAGCCATACAAGTGCACTAAGGTGTCCTTAGAGGATCACTAAGATGATCATAAAACATGATACTCAAGTACTCTCCCTTCCTTTTAGATTGGAGAAACTTTTATCTTTCTGCCTAATTGATTCTTTCTTATTCGTTCTGCCATACATTGAAACTTTTCAATGATTCAGAGTTACACTTAATCTTGTAAGCATAACCATGTTTACTAAACTTTTAGTAAATCACGACGAATATTCTCATCGTTCTTTGTGGTGGACTTGATGAATCAAAGAATCGAGTATTGAATTAATCAGAGTATGAATTCAAGTATGAATGCGAGATTGAACACAGGATGTAAATATGATCTTGTTTCAGCTCTATTACGCTTTCGAATGTTTACAGAGTATAATAGACATGTCTGTAAAAACTCTTATCTAACTCTAGTAAATATCCCTATTTATAGGGAACTGAAAGCGTACAAAAAATATACTAAGGCATAGACACTTAAGCTTCGAATAAAAGCGCCTCAGTAAAATAGATTACAAAATATTCGAAGAGTTCAAAATACATTTCGACTAATCACAACAATTCGACCCTTACAATCTCCCCCTTTGTAATAATAGTCGAACTCATTAATTTGTAAGAAGTGTGATGGAATACATCAACACTCTTCGAATCTCCGTGTACCAGGAGATAATATTCTTCAGCTCTTTCTTATATCCTTCATTGTTCTTCTTGCAATGATTCATACAAACAATTAAGTTCGTTTAGCTTTTCCAGCTTTGTCTTTTCCTGCAAATACCATTCCAAAAGGCTTCAAGCAGATTTCACCATCAGCATACTTTTTCAATTATGCTTGAGTCTTCGTTGGTGCCATTGGTGCTTTTATTTCCATTCCTTTGGCAGTAGCTAATTCCACATCTGTTAGTGCCAAGCACTCATAATAGTTTTCGATGAAAATCTTGATGTGAGCAACCCCAAGCTTGAATTCATCTGGTTCAGTGTTTTGCAGAAACGAAAATGATTTATCTTTCAAAAGCAATGCAACTTGTATAAGATCATACAAGTTCATTAATGGAAAATCAGCAATCGTAAGTTCACAAATATTTCCATTTGCCCTGGCAACCACATACTTAACGTTCTGGACAGTGTTTTCGAATATCAAGTCCTTTTTCATACTTATGACTTTCTTGATTTTTATTAAAGACCAAACTTCTTCAGGGGCTTTTCCAAGAACAGCATGAAAACGAATTTTCATGTGTGTACCTTCATCCTTTTCTTTAAAATTTCCTTCAGCTTTGAACTGAGGCATGATGAACATCATTTCATTTATTGGAAAATCCAGCTGGCTTGTATCAGTATTCGTGACCAAATAACTTTGTTTTGGTTTCTTCTCAAACGAATACATGTGATTATACGCTACCTTGGCCTCAATAGTTTCGTAATTGTATTGTTTTGATGGATCACCTTTGTCCATTCCCTTCGGATCACTAGCACGCTGAGTCATAATGCTTTGAATAACCCTCAGTTTTTCGATTTCAGCTTCAGCCTTCTTTTCTTCTTTCGACTTTTCCACAACAATCGATTTCCCTTTATCTTTCAAGACTGGATTTTCAATTGCCTGTTTTGGTTTCGAACCACTTCCACCAGTCTCCGTAGATTTACCAATCACAATTCCTTTCGAAATTGATTTTGCAATTGGCATCGTTGTTACAACTGTTGAAGTAACCAGTCCAGCAGAAACTATAACTGGTTTTGTTGTTGGGATTTTTGAAGAAAATACCGTTCCCACAACTTTCGCATCTTCACCACTAGCCTTCGACTCACTAGTTTTTCTTTCTCCCCCTTGCACCCCTGTGAAAACAGGCGAGGCAATTGTTGTTGGAAGAAGGCTTGATATGCGAAAGAGAGGAGCAAGTTGCTTGTTGAGAATTGCTTCGAATTGGATAAACTTTTGAGATAAAAATTCAGGAGTAATCAGGGAAGAAGAAACCGGCTTGTCAGAAATTTCTTTTAACTCCTTGAGCAAAGTAATCACTTCCTCAAAGTTTGCACTTTCAATTGTTGAAAGTTGAGTAAGTTGAGGACTCAAACTTTCATACAATTTGACAAATTTGGTGGCAGCGTCACAACTTATATCAACCTTTTGATTCAAGGATGCATAATCTTATTGAACAGTAGCAACTTCTTTTTGCATATCTTCACGAAGTTCGTGAATCTGCAAATTTACATCCTCCCTGACTTTCTTCACTTCTTGAACAAAAAGAACATGCCTTTCCTTTGTGACATTCTTCAACTCTTTCAGATCTCCAGCAAACTTCGAATTTTGAGAATTGATTCGAATTTCATTGTTTTGATCACTGAGATCAATCTTCTCCAAAATTCGTGATTCAGAGTCAGTAAGCATTCCAGATACTTTGCTCACAACTCTGGCTTCGAACATCTTCAACATAGTATCAACCTCCAAACTTGAAATAAATGAACCACCCCCCAGATCTGCTTGAGATTGAATTATCGAATTCAACTTCTGATTCAGAATTTTAAATTGCTTCATGGTCATCAACATATGATCTGGAAACTGCTCTTCTTGTTCTTCATGAAATTCCAATTCCTCAAACATGCCTCCAAACCCCTCAGTATCAGTTTCTGTTTCCATAAGAATGGTTTCTTGAATAGGTAAAGTGGGTTTGGGTGTTTCAGTAGATTGAGAAGAAAAAATAAAAGTAAATGGTTGATCGAGAATGTGTTTGAATTTAGGAGAATCAGTGGTTGAAGTAAGAGGAGTAGTAGATGATGGTAAAGAAACAATACTTTCGAAAGGAGCAGAAGTAGATTGACCTTGAGCGTCATTTTTCGAACCTCCTTCACCCATATTGACATTTGCATCCGTATCAGATACGTTTGCAGGGATGCCTGAAGTTCGGACCTCCTCAGAAACTGATTTGGCAACCGGAACTTCGAGTGGTATGATAATCGGCTGTTCAATAGATAAACTTTCGTGATGAATATTTGTTTCTGGTGTTTCTGGAACTTTTTCAGCTTCGTCTTCTATGGACTCATTTGTAAGCAAAAGTTTTCGTGAATGCTTCTTCTTCTTCTTCTTCGATATGTGTTTTGCCATGTCTGTAGCCCTTCGTTTCTTTGAAGATGGAGAAACAGGCACTGTCATTTCACGAAACAAAACACCCTGATGAGTAACCTGAGGCTTTCGTACCACCTGAGATGATGGAGACTTGCGTAGATGCGAAGACATCTTTTTAATTCTTTAAAACATACCAGTTTTCGAAGGAATAACCACTTTCTCTTGAGACTCAGTAACAACAGGTTCAATCATTTGAGTCTCTGCCATTGATACTTCTTGAACTACTGACTCGTCAACAATAACTGGCTTCTTCTTTGGAGATTTCGAAGATTTCGAATCCTTGGTTTGCTTTTCAGAAGAATCAGGTTCAGACTTCTTTGATCGTTTAGACTTCTTTTCTTCCCTTGGCAACAATTTCCCAGTCTGAACAGAAGAATCAATTGTTTGCAAATATGTTACTAAGACTAAATTCGTAGGATCAACTCTTTTGAGCATCGCATCTGGAATACGAGCAACATTTGGAAAATCGTTTGCACTATCTGTGACTTCCTTCGGATAGTGGTATGATTGAAAAACAACTTTTTCCTCATCATTGGGTACCAAAATCTCTTCCTTGTTATAAAAATATTACAAAATCAAGCTCCAGTATCTGGCACACGAAATACCATGAATAGCATTCGTATGTTCTACACTCTTTTGGAATTCCTTCCATAATTGTGTAGAATAGTCCACTTGAAGATCATAATAGATGCCAGCAACCATGGCATAAACCTCCATTCTTCCTTTATCAAGACCAACTGTTCTCCCAGTTAAACATCTTAGAAAAATACCAAATAAGAAATTCCAGATTCGTGGAAGACTAGACTTCTTAAAATCACTAATCTTGGACAGTGGAGGCTGATATCCCAACTCATTAAACATGTTAACGATTTGAGGGAATGTAAAAGCAACATATGGAGGCGAATTCGGAATGCCAAGAATTTGGCAAAAGAGTTTCTTGGATAACCTGAACTTTTTGTCATTCACCAGATGAAAAGTAATTGTATCGGAAGCTTTGTTGTAAGTAGCGGTTGATCCTGCTTGAGAAAGCCAAGACATTGGAACAGAGAATGAACTGAACATCACCTTAGATAAAACAGAGCTCTTCAAGGCAACGATCAGCATCTTCAATTCTTCCGGGTATTGAGAAACATCACCCTCCAAGTAATAGTTAGTTGCTTGAATCTTCATTATTGGTACCGACGAGACATCTTCAGTAGTTTGAGAAGGATCAACATCAACGTGAACAGAAGTCGCCATTGTTAGGGTTTGAAGATTTTGAAGATCAGAGAATTTGGGGAATTTTTGCTTTTTGATTGCGTAAACTGATAATGAACCCTTGAATCCCCTTTTATATGTAACCCTGAAGTTTGAATTTGAAGCGGGATGTGTATTTAATGATATCCGACGTGGCACCTTGAAAATCGGGCCATTACTGCGTAAAAGTAGCCATGCGTCAAAAAGTAGCTGTCACATCACCTTGAAAACCGGACAAAATACCATACGTCATTTATAAACAGCCTGTATTGTTATCCCCAAGAATATTGTAACCGTCAGAACCCTTCGAATGGAAGCAAGGCTCTTTCACTTTTGGGATGAAAAGCGAAGTCATATGCCTGAAGTTTGAAATCATCAGTCTGAGTTGGTATTACTCAGAACCTCAAGGATTTCGTGAGTGGAGTGTTCCAAAGAATGTAGACGAGAAACAAAGATAATAAAAATTTGGGATATTGTGATGTCAAAATATCAATTTGACACAAAAGCAGATGAAATCTCGGGCAAAAGATTACTTCATTAATCATTAAGAGAAATGATCAATAGCTTGTGTAGATTCCCGTGAATTACAATCGAATACTTGTTGATAAGTATCGAAGGGCTTCTTTTGGAAAGCTTCGTGGGTAGTTCAAAAATTTCGTTACATGTCAACCTAAACATAAGGTGATAAATTGTAACCGAAATTACTTGTTTGACCAGTGTAGTCAGTGACAAGTTTGCTTTGATAAATTTGAAATGACATTGACATTCGAATGAAACTCACACGGAAATCATATTCAAGAACAAGAATTTATGCTGGATCTTGTTGGGTAACAAACATCATGGGTTTCGAATGTTTGATCAAGACCACTCATGCGAAATGAATATGATTTGGAGTTTCGAATTTTGGTACTGAAACGAATGTTTTGTTAAAATCTGGAACATTGTTCCCCGTCAATTCCTTAAAATTGTAGTGAAAATTGGGTTTCACTTTCATCACGGTCTCATGATGTCAGATCATAAACACAGATTTTTGATATGTCTAAGTCTCGATGGGTTTTATTAGAGACCTCTCGGATATATGTCTTCGTGTGTGATTGTGTAAGAACTTTATGGGTGAAAAAGATTGATGTAAGACATGAAAGGTACCTCTGTTATTTTTGGACAAAACAGTAAACTCTTAACTCATTTTGAGAAGAGTCAGGTAGCTCAAAGACTAATGTGAATATAAGCCTGATTGGGAAGAAATTTCCGTATGAAAAAATTCATTAAGGCTTTTATACACACACATTGAGTCATTGGAGACTTTGGACAACATGCAGCAACATGCTTCTAGGGACAACTTAACTAGTTCAAATGATGAAAAATTTATCGATTCATACGAAAAATGTACCTGACCCTAGAACTGCAAGCATAATCCACTCTGTATCTTCATGATTATCTGCAACAAAATACTAAAAAGAAATAAGAATCAAAATATTTTTGTTGTTTTGATTTTTCGAAAGTAAAGACAAAACAAACGAAAATCTTTTTGGATTTTTGAATTTTCGAATATTGAATGACAAGACAAAAACAAATGAAAATCTTTTTGGATTTTTTTTTCGAAAATGAAATTATACTGTAGTTGTTGCAAAAACACGAAATTTTATCATCCCCTGATAAGTGACAAATGTACGAATTCGAAGAGGTCGAAGCGTTGACTATTAACAGTAACATCTGAATCATCCCTTAAAATAAGTGACAAATTTACGAATTCGAAGGGGTCGAAGCGTTGACTATGAACAGTAACCTCTGAATGCTGAATGACTTTGCATTGTCTTTTATTCAGTGCCTCTGATTTATTCCTGGTCAATCATCATTCTGCTTTTTCGTATGGAACAGAATTTCCATCGATCATTCCAAGCCCTTCTATAATTTTCACAAGGGATTTTTCATCTAAAGGTTTCGTGAAAATATCAGCTAACTGATCAGTTGTTTTCACGAAATGTACTTCAATATTTCCATCCTCCATGTGATCCTTGATGAAATGATAACGAACTGCTATATGTTTAGTCTTCGAATGCTGCACAGGATTATGACAAATTATTATTGCACTTTGAGAATCACAATATAATGGAATCTTTTTCATATTGATAGCATAATCACGTAATTGACTTTGAATCCATACAATTTGTGAAGTGCAAGCAGCAGCAGCCACATATTCTGCTTCAACTGTTGAAATTGAGACACATGTTTGCTTTTTCGACTGCCAGCTCACCAATTTGCCATCGAGAAATTGACATCCACCACTTGTGCTTTTTCTATCAAGATTACAACCACCCAAGTCTGCATCCAAATATGCTTGTACAAAGAACCCAGTGTTCGAAGGATACCATAATCCTAATGAAATTGTTCCTTTAAGATAACGAAATATATTCTTCACAACAGTGAGATGTGGTTCTCGTGGATTTGATTGATACCTTGCACAATTACAAACAGAAAACATGTTATCAGTTCTACTTGCTGTAAGATAAAGTAATGAACCAATCATGCTCCTGTAAAGAGTTAGGTAAACTGCAGGTTTATCTAACGAAGGTGTCAACTTTATGCCCGTTGCCATTGGAACTCGTAACTTTGTGCTATTCGTCAATCCAAACTTTTCCAGCAGATTCTTCGTATATTTTTCTTGATTAATAAAAATTCCTTCTCTGCTTTGACGAATATTCAATCCAAGAAAATTATTGATTTTTCCCATCATGCTCATTTCGAACTTACTTTTCATCAAATCTTTGAATTCTCTAGACAAAGCAGGGTCAGTTGAGCCAAAAATAATATCATCAACATAAATTTGAACAAGCATTAGATGATTCCCAACTTTCTTTCGAAATAATGTGGGATCAACAGATCCTTGTTTAAATTTAGATTGTTTTAAAAATGAAGTAAGAGTTGCATACCATGCTCGTGGTGCTTGTTTCAAACCATAAACTGCCTTATCTAAAATATAAACATGATCTGGAAATTCCTCATTAATAAAACCTGGGGGTTGTTCCACATAAACTGTTTCTTCAAGCTCTCCATTTAAAAATGCAGCTTTACGTCCATTTGATAAACATCAAAGTCTTTGTGAGCTGCATAAGCCAGAAATATACGAACCGCCTCGAGTCTTGCGACAGGGGCAAAAGTTTCTTCATAGTCGATTCCTTCTTGTTGTGAATATCCTTTAATAACAAGTCTGGCTTCGTTTCGAACAATATTTCCATCTTTGTCGGTTTTATTTTTAAAAATCCATTTTAACCCGACAATCGAAACATTTTCAGGTTTAGGAATTAATCTCTAAACCTTGTTTCGTTCAAATTCAGACAATTCAGATTGCATTGCAACAACCCAATCTGAGTGTTCCATTGCAACCTTAACTGTTTTTGGTTTAATTTTAGAGATGAAAACATTGAACATGCAAAATTCTTGATGAGTATTCAATACCTCATTCTTTGCACAAATTTGAGCTCTTGTTAAAACTCCCTCTTGTGGATTCCCAATTACTTGATCCTTCGGATGATCTCTTGTCCATTTTTCCATTGGCGGATATGCTGGATCAAATTCCAAAGGTGCATCTTCGTATATATCATCATTCTCTAAACCTGCAATCGAACAAACAATATCAAAATCATTATTATTCTCAATGTTTTCTAAATGTTCCCCCTCAACATTATGCTCCCCCTTAATTATTATTCTCAATGTTTTCTAAATCATTATTATTCTCAATGTTTTCTAAATCATTATTATTCTCAATGTTTTCTAAATGCTCCCCCTGCTTCGTATAGAGACCTATTTCTTCGTTCAACAACACCATTTTGTTGTGGTGTGTATGGAGATGAAAAATTATGTGAAATCCCTCTGTCCACCAAAAATGAATCAAGGACATTGTTCTTAAATTCAATTCCATGATCACTCTTAATTTTTCGAACAATCTTCTTCAATGTTGTTTCCATCTTTTTGATAAAGTCAATCATGATTTGTGCAACTTCGGATTTAAGCCTGAGAAAATAAACCCACGTAAATCTGGAAAAATCATCAACAATAACTAAAATATACCTTTTCTTGTTGAGAGTTGAAACTGTCGAAGGACCACACAAATCAATATGTAAGAGCTCCAAAGGTGCGACAATTTTCGAATCTATCATAATTGGATGACCTTGTTTATGTTGCTTGCCAACTTCACAAGCTGCACATAAAGAATCATTGTCAAATTTAAGTACAGGTAAACCTCTTACCAGATCTTGTACCACAAGTTTATTGATGTTTCGAAAATTGAGATGAGAAAGTCTTCGATGCCATAGCCAACTTAAGTCTGATGTTGCTTTCGAAAGAAGACATATAGCAGGTTTCCCTACTATCGGATTGATATCCAAAGTGAACATGTCACCTTTCCTTTTGGATTTCAGTAACACTTCTTTACTGTTGACATTTGAAATAATACTTCCTTCTTCATTAAAAAGAACTTGATTGCCAGTGCCCACAACTAGTTGAGAAACACTTATCAAGTTATGTTGAAGACCTTCAACATATGCAACACGATTCACTGTGAATTGTCCATTCGTGATCTTCCCATATCCTTTGACTTGACATTTTTGATTGTTCCCAAACTTCACAACTCCATCATTTTTTAGGCTTCGAAAATCACGTAAATTCTCCTTCTTCCCAATCATGTGACGAGAGCAACCACTATCTATGTACCACTTGTTATCATATTGCTCATCACATAGTACCTACAATCAGTGGAAAGATTTAGGTACCCAAGACTTTTTGGGTCCTTGGAAATTAGATTTCAATTTCGAATGTAATGAAGAATTTTTAACCCAATCACAAACTTTGGTTTTGAGACTATCAATTAAGTTTACATCTTCATTTAAAGAAACCGAAACATAAGTTTTTGATGGTATCGAATGTTCACTGACATTACTCTTCAAATTATGAGTTTGTAAATGGACAATCTTTGCTTTTAATACTGGTTTCCAAGCTTTGACTGATATGTTCGAATCCTTAGAAGATGAACTTCCATTTGATGAAGTATTCACATATTTCTCATATGCTTCGTGAATTTTCTCCTTCGAGAATGTATTCGACTGATACATCTTTCCTTTGCCTTCAAGCCAATGATCAATGTTCTTCCTTGAAGTCATTCCTTTTTCACGTGAAGTTTTCATAGTTTCTTTCTTCGTATGATTAGGAAAATTTGGCTTTTGAGGAACAAAATCAACTTTTGGATTTGTTAGAAAAGATTGAGCATATGATGTATCAACTGTTGATTTAAAATGTTGACGTTGAAAGAATTTTTGATTTGGATTTGATTTTATTGAAAATGTTCTTGAATTATTAGATTTTAAAACTTTCGAAAACCTTGGTTGTTTATTCACTTCAGACCTTGAATGATTTGATTGTAATGAATGTTGATTATTTGTTGAAAAAGAGGAATTTTTAGCTTTGAAAACATTTTTGGGTGATTGTGATTCAGACATCTTTTTAGACTTAATATTCTGCCAAAATATTTTCTTCCTAGCTTGTCTTTTTGAAATGTTGTTTTCCTTCGAAAATTTGTCAATTTGATCTTTAAATTCCTTAGAGTTTAGTTTGACAACTTTTTCATTTCCCTTTTCAACTTGTTTTGATTTTTCAACCGATTTTCTTTGTGGTTTTTGACGTTGAAACACATACGAATTCTTTGTTAAGTTGTTTTCAACTTTGCTTTGATTTGCGAAAAAACCTTCATCAGTTGTTTTTGAATTATCTTCTTCAACTAACTTCTTTAATTCTGGTTTGATATTCTCAACATTTCCAGTAGTTACGAATACTTGATTTGGAAAAATGACATCATCTATACACTTGAAATTTGGATAAACCACTATATTCGTTTCAAGATAGTTTTCACCTTTTTCATTCATTATTTTTTCGAACTTTTGTGTATCACCGTACACTTGATCAACCACTATTCGAGGAGTTTCTTCTTCCTTTGAAGATTTCTTTTCCTTTGAAATTTTCTCTTCATCTTCATCATCACTATCATCAGTTTGACTGTCTTTGAGATCTACGAAGTCTATATCACAAACTTTCGCAGTTGAGGGTATATCAATTTCTTTCTCAACCATCAAATCCTTAACTTTTTCGTTCCCTCTAAATGTTGATGCAACATTAACAACAGACAACTGAGAACAATCAACATCTTCAAGTTCACTAATTTCACTAATATTGTCAGAATTATCTTCAATATTAGCAAAATTAGATTGAGAATCAGATGTTGAATTCTCAGTCTTTTTCAAAATTTGAATTTGTTCAGATTTAGTCAAAGTATCATTCACTATGTTAACTAAATCATTCGCATCAAGACATTCATCAATTTTGACAATTCCATATTTATATCTATCATCAGGAACTTTGTCAAAATCAGCTATTATTTGCTCACAATCATACGAACTATTATCTACCTTAGCTCTTTCGAATGCTAGAAACGGTAGTAATTTTCTATGTTGCTCTTTACTTATGTCAAATGAATGATGTAAATCAGTTAATTTGGCATAAAGTCTTTTAGCAGAATTACAATAAATGTTTCTTTGTGCTCGCAAAAGTTTGACTTCACTCGTTAAAGTATCCCTATCACACATAATATTTGTTATTTGTAATTCCAAACAATCAATTTTGCTTATTTTCAAGTCTAATCTCTTTTTGGTCTCTAATAACTCCATGGACAATTTGTTGGCCTCATTGCTAGCAGACACAACAATTGAATCAAAATAAGTAACCGTCTCATCAAAAGATATTAGTTCAAAATCATAAGCATGTGTAGGAATATTAAAAGATTCGAGAATTTTACGTACCTTTGTTGTCATTGGAGATTTGTCTGCTATCTTGGATACGAAGCATCGTCCTTTTACTTAGAATTCCTCGTCATCTGAGTCCTCCTCCATTTTCGCATACATTGCTCCATGTGTTGGATTCCTCATTTCTTCGTCGTCTGATCCGGATGACCAGATTTGATAAGTTCCATCTTCATCCTCATGTTCACCCTTTGCAACCAATGACAAATTCTTGGCTTTCGTACGAACCTCCTCAAGCCTCTCTGCATAATACGCCTCATCTTTAACTTTATTCTTCCTCTCATCTTTCTTCCGAAGCATACAGTCATTCGCAAGATGATTAGCTCTGTTGCAATAATGACAATCTATTCCTGCATCACCTTTCAGCTTTTTCTCAATCTTTCCTTCAGACATTTTCGAATCTTTCTTCTCAACTTTCTTTTTCTCCTCAACAACATTTTTACTCACAGCACTTCCTTTCACCTCAGCAAGCTTTGTCTTCGAATTGAACGGTTTTTTGAAAAACTTCTTAACACGATTATTCGAGTAAAATGCTATTGCTTCATCATCCGAATTCATGATGAATCCTTCTTCTTCCTCTGAATCACCATTTTCATCTTCTTTCTCAGAATTCTTTGACACAAGAGCTAATGGACCTCCCAAATTCAGCTTCGATTCCTCAGCAATTTCATTTACCTCAATTTCGTGTGTCTTCAACTGATTATACAAATCATTGAGATTTGATGTATCAAAACTTTGCTGATTCTTCACCATCATACTCACGCTTCTCCATTCTTTTCGAAGACCCATCACAAAGATGAGATTAAATTCCATTGAAGTCCAGGTAATTCCATAGCAATTGCAACGATAGATTAACTCGTTCCGACGATCATAGTATACTTCGATTGTTTTTCCTTCTTTTTGTTTGAAATCTTTCAGCTCGACCAAACATTGTTTGACTGAATTGATTTTTGTCTTCTCACTTCCTTGAAACTTATCTTTCAGATTGTTCCAGACCTCCTTTGCCGTTGTACAACTCCTTACATAATTGTACACAACTGGAGGTAAAGCACCTCGCAGTTCCCTCATACATCTCTTCTCCAGTTTCTTCAGACGATCAGTTTGATTATCAACACCAGAACTTGTAGAAGATGATCCGATTGGGTTAACATTCACTGGAACATTGACACTTCCAGTGATACATGTCCATAATTCTTCATCAAGACCATTCAGATAATCCTGCATCCGATCAACCCACTGATCATAATATTCTGGAATTAGCATTGGAATTTTGGTCGATGATCCTAACAGATGAGAAAACGAAGTCATCGAATTGAGATTGAAGCTCGCAATTGTTGTACGGAAGTTGATTTTTAAAATTTTTAAGTAAATTTGGAGATTTGAAAACAAACTAGTTGAATCAGATCGGAATTACAAGAAGAACACTCGATTCAACAATTCAAATGCAGAATCAAATAACAAACTAAGATCTAGACAATTTTTCACTATTAAAAAGTGCGGAAACTTTTGAACCAAAAAGTTGATTCAAAAACTTTTTGAATAGATGAAAATTAGATCACAGGAGTGATTCCTGCTCTGATACTAATTGATGAATCAAAGAATAGAGTATTGAATTAATCAGAGTATGAATTCAAGTATGAATGCGAGATTGAACACAGGATGTAAATATGATCTTGTTTCAGCTCTATTACGCTTTCGAATGTTTACAGAGTACAATAGACAGGTCTGTAAAAACTCTTATCTAACTCTAGTAAATATCCCTATTTATAGGGAACTGAAAGCGTACAAAAAATATACTAAGGCATAGACACTTAAGCTTCGAATAAAAGCGCCTCAGTAAAATAGATTACAAAATATTCGAAGAGTTCAAAATACATTTCGACTAATTACAACAATTCGACCCTTACAGGACTTGACCTAGTGCACAACAATGCGTACTAGACCCTTTAGTCCTTCACTTGACTCACATACTTGTGTGAACAAGGAATTAGTCTTAATTTCCCAAATACGAAGGTTCTCATTCATCACACAATATAAGTTGCATAATTCCAAGTTTCTGTCCAATTGAAACTTGGGTGATGAGAATCATTCCTTATTTGGTAAATTTTTCGACATTACCACAAATAACATAACTAAGAATCACATCCATTTTCAATATTGCTAACAATAGAAATATACAAACATTAATTTTCACAAAAGCCATTGTAAGGATATATAAATAAGAAAGAAATCAAAATTCATTTTATTTATAAAAACGCGGAAAAACTTGTCCTTACAACGCAATTACAAATGAAGACTATGTTACTAAATATTTCTAAGCAATCTATCATAACTCCTAAGTAGCAGCTCAAAAGTCCGATCAATCGAACCATGCGATCAAAATCCATTTCTTCGCGATCAGACTCAGCTCACTCTTCCTTTTAAGCTTCCTTTCTTTTCTTCGATCCTACAAAAACATCAAAATGCAATCTTATTGCATCATGTATTAAGAATCTATAAATAGGAACTTAATAGAGTTGGATAGTGGTTTTACCTGAAGCAGAGTCATACATCTTGACTCTCCCATCCTTTTAATCCTTCAGGTAGATATGGTTGCTTCGTAACCAATGCCCCCTCTCTTGGCAGTAGAAGCAAACAAACTCTTTTGGAATAGCACATGGGACAATCTCAGATTCAACCTTTCTCTTTACCATCCGGTCAAGTGGTTTGACCTTGGCCAATCCCTTTCCATTGGGAAGAGTAAGTTTCTCTAGACTTCCAATGTTGCCATTACCAATGTCCATGGAAGTTTTGGAGGTTGATTTACCAGTCAAATTTGCTTGACCAGTGCGCCAAATCATTGCTGATTCAGCAGCAATAAGCAAAAAGGTAAGATCAATGAGGGTGACGTCGTGGTCCATCATATAGTAATCTGTAGTGAACTCACTATATGATTCGGGAAGTGATTGAAGAACCAAGTCAACATCCATCTTCCTTGAGACATCGACACCCAACATTTTCAACCTATCAATATGTAATTCCATCTACAAGACGTGAGCACATATAGACTTTCCATCTTCGTATTTTCTTGCCAATAGGGCTTGAGTGACCTTGAACTTTTCAAGTCTTCGAACACGTGGGTCAGGGAGAATTATCGGAGGAGGTGGAGGACGTGAAATATGATTTCCATTTCCACGATCCAATCGTGGAACATCATCTTCTTGTGGAAAGCTTTTTCCAAAGAGTTCAGGAAGACCATAGTTGTTAGAGTTTGACATCTACAAAACGGGAGAAATGCAAGTTAGTTGATTCAGTCCTTAATATAACACCCAAATCAAATATTAAGGCTAGGACCCAACAAAATATTCTACAACTCGGAAGAGGGATGCCGTAATCCAGTTGTAGAATATTTGAAGGTAGGTAAATGACGATTTACCAATTTCCACCATGAAAAACGAAAAAGAAATTTTTGTTTTAAATGAATTGAAACTCCTAGATCTTTTGAGATTCATTGATCTTTTCAATGGCATGTTTAATATCGATTATGCCCTTCATGTTTGCGACTGGGATGCCGAGGATCACAAACAAGGTATGGATAACCATGCAAATTAGTTTGGTACTCTCGAAGATGTCTATCACCTAATCAATGTGCCGGTTGTCACACCCCAAAACCGGAACGACGGAAACATTCTGGGATGGAGGACATCATGTTTAGTATCAAAAGACATGCATCATAGTAAGCAAGTAATAAATGAGGGTGACGTCGTGGTCCATCATATAGTAATCTGTAGTGAACTCACTATATGATTCGGGAAGTGATTGAAGAACCAAGTCAACATCCATCTTCCTTGAGACATCGACACCCAACATTTTCAACCTATCAATATGTAATTCCATCTACAAGACGTGAGCACATATAGACTTTCCATCTTCGTATTTTCTTGCCAATAGGGCTTGAGTGACCTTGAACTTTTCAAGTCTTCGAACACGTTGGTCAGGGAGAATTATCGGAGGAGGTGGAGGAAGTGAAATATGATTTCCATTTCCACGATCCAATCGTGGAACATCATCTTCTTGTGGAAAGCTTTTTCCAAAGAGTTCAGGAAGACCATAGTTGTTAGAGTTTGACATCTACAAAACGGGAGAAATGCAAGTTAGTTGATTCAATCCTTAATATAACACCCAAATCAAATATTAAGGCTAGGACCCAACACAATATTCTACAGCTCGGAAGAGGGATGCCGTAATCTAGTTGTAGAATATTTGAAGGTAGGTAAATGACGATTTACCAATTTCCACCATGAAAAACGAAAAAGAAATTTTTGTTTTAAATGAATTGAAACTCCTAGATCTTTTGGGATTCATTGATCTTTTCAATGGCATGTTTAATATCGATTATGCCCTTCATGTTTGCGACTGGGATGCCGAGGATCACAAACAAGGTATGGATAACCGTGCAAATTAGCTTGGTACTCTCGAAGATGTCTATCACCTAATCAATGTGCCGGTTGTCACACACCATAACCGAAACGGCGGAAACATTCTGGGATGGAGGACGTCATGTTTAGTATCAAAAGACATGCATCATAGTAAGCAAGTAATAAATGAGGGTGACGTCGTGGTCCATCATATAGTAATCTGTAGTGAACTCACTATATGATTCGGGAAGTGATTGAAGAACCAAGTCAACATCCATCTTCCTTGAGACATCGACACCCAACATTTTCAACCTATCAATATGTAATTCCATCTACAAGACGTGAGCACATATAGACTTTCCATCTTCGTATTTTCTTGCCAATAGGGCTTGAGTGACCTTGAACTTTTCAAGTCTTCGAACGCGTGGGTCAGGGAGAATTATCGGAGGAGGTGGAGGAAGTGAAATATGATTTCCATTTCCACGATCCAATCGTGGAACATCATCTTCTTGTGGACAGCTTTTTCCAAAGAGTTCAGGAAGACCATAGTTGTTAGAGTTTGACATCTACAAAACGGGAGAAATGCAAGTTAGTTGATTCAATCCTTAATATAACACCCAAATCAAATATTAAGGCTAGGACCCAACACAATATTCTACAACTCGGAAGAGGGATGCCGTAATCCAGTTGTAGAATATTTGAAGGTAGGTAAATGACGATTTACCAATTTCCACCATGAAAAACGAAAAAGAAATTTTTGTTTTAAATGAATTGAAACTCCTAGATCTTTTGAGATTCATTGATCTTTTCAATGGCATGTTTAATATCGATTATGCCCTTCATGTTTGCGACTGGGATGCCGAGGATCACAAACAAGGTATGGATAACCATGCAAATTAGCTTGGTACTCTCGAAGATGTCTATCACCTAATCAATGTGCCGGTTGTCACACCCCAAAACCGGAACGGCGGAAACATTCTGGGATGGAGGACGTCATGTTTAGTATCAAAAGACATGCATCATAGTAAGCAAGTAATAAAAAACCAATTCAATAGAAAGAAAGTGTTTACAAAGTATGTGATTCGCATAATATAGAATACATAGCAAATAACAAAAATACATGAAGCTATACTGCTCCGTCTTCTGAATCCCAGTGCGCGTACCTGTCTACTCGTCTCCTGAGAATACAAGTTATTTTGAAAGCGTAGATCAGCATTTAAGTTGGTCAGTTCATAAGATTTTAGTGATGTAAGTAAGTTGTAAGTTCTGTTTAGAAAAGTTTGCCTGTTCCTCCAGAAAATCCTACATTTCCTGCTTTGATGAAAGATAAGGAAAAATGACTCTACAGTCCTTTCTATGAGTACTAAGTGGATACAAGTGATATAAAACCCAGAGTAAACAAACAATGGGATGTGTGTATCTGCCCTAAGCCCACAACCAAACAAGGAACAGGATATGAGGTGGAAGACACACATCCCATTGTTTGTTAGATCATTGTAGTATATAACCCTGGCGTATTCACTTGGTACTCACGGAGTTAACTGTAATAGTTCCTTTATATTTGATGGAAAGATTCTTTAAGAAAACCCTTATTTCTTATGTTAAAAATGGTAACCACAGTGGTTCCTTCTATAATCACTTAGTTTATACTAGTTATATATAATCTAACATCGAACAGATAGTTAATTGTGTGGATCTGCCCTAAGCCCACAACCAAACAAGGAACAGGGAATGAGGCGGAAAGCACACATCCAACTACCTATCGGATATTAATTATATATAACCTTGATGTATGACCTACGATATTATAGAATTGACCACCTAAGGTCCTTTAAGTTTATACTGGTTTAATAAAATGGATAAAACCTTTACTGGTAAGTTTCTAGTTTTGTATATCAAAAGTTCTATTTGAAAAGTATGTTTTGTACTAGAAAACTATGCATTGAATTAATGTCCTATGACTTGGCCCATACCTGGTAGCCCTTATGATTTCTTGATGTATACAGGACATATATATAGCTAAGATCGAATATATAGTAGACTGGGTGAATCTGCTCTAAGCCCACAACCAAACAAGGAATAGGAATTAAAGCGGAAAGCACACATCCTACTACCTGTCGGACCCGATTAATATATATCCCTAAATGCATACACTAAGGAATCATAAAGTTAGCATTATAGGCCCCCTTTCTACAGAATGTACTAGACTCGACTGTTCTGTTTGTCGTTTGTAAAATGTAAGTTTTCCCTAGTTTATAACTATCTTGACTCGAAAATAGTTTGCATTAACTTTCAATTGGAACTGTCACAAAATGAAAGTAATAGAAAATTATAAGTACACAGTTGTCTTTTGAATTGACATCCTGCAGTACTGATTACCTTAAAACATGTTTGTTTTATTAAGGTCATAATGTGATGAATAGTCCCCATACTATACGCTCTCCCTGCAAGAGATTCTGGGAACCAAACGCGACTTCAGCAAACTTGTTGCCGAGCCGTGAAGTAGGCTCACATTTAAGTTATATGATCATGTATACCCAATTTAACTATCACCTTTTGTTTAGAACAATAAGTTAGTGATACATTGGTATAATTAGATCGTGCAGTTGTTCTCATGCCATAGCATCTTAGTATATTCGTTATGTTATAGTATCTTAGTATGTTCGTTCTATTATCATGTATAGTGTATAGTATGTCTCTCTGATGTATTGTATCTACCTCCCTGTTTCTCTTTATAGTATGCTCTAGTATCTAGTATGAACTGAACCTCTAAACTATACCCCTTATAGTTTACTAGTGTCTTACTTGAACTGTTACTGAAAAGACTCATTTATCTACTAAGTTATGATTGTACTTTAAAAATGGAGTTTTGTTAAACAATAAAGTAACATAACTTTAAAAGAGTTTTTGAAATGTTTTGATCACTTATAAAAGACATAAGCAATCTTTTGAAAGATGTTTATAACAAACATTAACACAATTATCATTGTGTTCAACTTGTATTCCCCCCCCCCTTAAAAGCATTTAAAACAGTTAAAAGATTCATTATAGGGGTAGGAAATCACCTTATGTGGGTGATTCAAACAAATATGCGCGTAAGGATGAGAAGTTCCACGAATGAAGTCCCGAGACTTAACGAGTCCTAAATAACATATAATGGCATATATTGACATAAATATAGTGTTTAGAAGCAACCAAATGCAAGGAAACACCTTACGGGACTAGGAAACACTTTGACTAAGTGTTGGAATCACATGTGATTCACTTAAAGTGAGTATACGGTCACTTTGAGGAGTGTGCGGCCATGGGTGTGCGGCCAGGGAGTGTGCGGCCGCACACTCATGGTAATGAGTGCACAAAAGTCTATTCTAATGATAGGGAAGCTTGTAGGACTAATGCTCATCAAGTGTTGAAGCTAGAAAGGCACTTTGGAGGCCCTTAAGCACCAAATAAAGGGGTGTACGGCCACATAGAGTGTGTGCGGCCGCACACTCCTTGATAAACATGGTTTGGACGTTTTCTAAGGCTCATATCTAGTAAGTAACAAGCTTAGGGAGTGGTACTCACAATATAGAAGCCTTTCGGGGTGTTTTGAGGGTGTTTTAAGGATGTTTTGACGGGTGTACGGCCAGAACTGTCTGTGCGGCCGCACACACCATATGTTCTTGAGTTCTGGGTATTTCTAAGGACTTAAACTAGTGTTCTAAACAATATTCAAGCATTGGGAAAGAGTACTTACGATCCGGAGGCTCGAAAAGGCTCAAAATCACCAAGAACAAGTGTGTGTTCTTGGTGTTCTTGGTGAGATTTGAAGATCTAGTCAAAAGATGATTTCCAATGGATGAAATCAATGAGTGTTACTAGCTTAAGGAGATTAATAACAAATCAAAGGAAGAACACTTACATTCTTGGAGATCTATGCTGAAAATCGGATGATAGTTGAGAGAGAAATCGAGTTTTAGGCTTAGGAGGGTGAAAAGGGATGAAAGAAGGCTGAGTTCTACCTTTGTACACATGAGTGTGCTGCCAGGAGAGGGGTGTGCGGCCGTACACTCCTTATGTTGGAGTGTAAGGCTCGATTTTGGTGCTAGAAGTGTACGCGATCCAATCCTATACTCGAGGCTTGAATGTACGGAGTTTTGAACCATTAAACGAACTCTAAACGAGGCTAAATGATAGCAGAAATGAGTCTGACACTCAGCTGAGCTGACTGGCTGAGCTTTACGAGGCAAAAGTTTTCGGGTTGTCACATCATCCCCCCGTTAGATGGAATTTCGTCTCGAAATTAGCATTCTTAGCCGTACTACTGGGGTTGCGCTCCTCTGAATTGCAGAATACCCACTCATAGACCTGTCAACTTTGCCCTACTGTTCATGATAGGATTCATAATCGGTCCATCTATCATTACCTCATGTATACAAGTCGTATATAATTAGGATTTGTTAGACGTTCGGATGTGCGACTCTGCCCCAGGTCCACAACCAAACAAGGAACAGGAAATAGAGCGGAAACACACATACTAGATCTGCGTAATCATAATCATATACCACCCTCAGGTATACACTAAATAGTGATAGTTGAGCTGTATTCGTCCTTAGCCTCTATACTCGAACTTGGTCTGCTGGACGAGTGGTATTTTGGAAAGGTCTGTGGGACATACGACAACAAGGTTTCGGAAGACAAAGTACTCTTCGCATGAGTACTTCGGGTTTTAGAATACGAAAGACAAAACTGAGGTTTAAGTCGGACTGTCGTTACGAATGACGAAGGTTTCGTGAACTTGACGGTCAAGGCGATAGGAACATATGAACTTAGTATGGTGAGGACCACACCAACTCATGACGAATGATAGTAACAGACTCTTTACTGAACAAAGTTTTTGCCGATTTGAAGGAAACGTTTGTTATACGATGATGTACTTCCCTAGTGTGCTCGAAAATGTACTCTTTGTAAATGTTCTAGTGCATTCTGTTTTCCTCTTGTTTATAACACTTCTACGTATCGTACCGTGATGGGCGAATACATACCGTGAAAGTGCTTTGATAACTAGTGTCGATACTTTTTACTACGATCCTCCTTGGTACTACTATGATCGCCTGTCATATACAAGTTATGAATAATTAAGATAAATAAGACGGTTGACTGAGTCACTCTGCCTTAAATCCACAACCAAACAAGGAATATGAATTAAGGCAAAATCACTCACTCTAGGTCTGCAAGATCTTAGCTATGCACAACCCTGATGTACATACTCAGCAATCATAGCTTCTCTGAACGGATCTTTTAGTTCTCTTGAATATTGTGACTTATTTCAATAAGTGAGTTATTATAATTACTTTTAAATGTTTTCCCCAAGTTTTAATCTTATATAAATATAAATTAATTTTTAAAATAATTATTTAACTCGAAAACGTACCGCTGCTCATTGACGACTCCGGGGTTGATTCTCCTGCGGTGATAATCAGAATACGTCCATCCGCTCCTGAGTTCTTTGTTATCGGGCAGTCTCTCTAATAGTGTCCAGTCTTACCACAGCCATAGCAGGCTTGGTTTTCTTCAGCTCCGGGGACTTGGGAGATCGGTTGAGCCGATGCCCTGCAGAAACAGACTGTGTGTCCCTTTCTGTAGTAGTTCAGGCACTGCATTTCCCGGCATACTCCGGTGTGGTGATAGTTGCACTTTACACACTTCGGGAGGGTTCCAACATATCGACTGGCAGGTGCTGGAGTAGCAGGCGTTGTGGCGGCGTACATAGTACTCGTTTGTTGCTCCTGCGGGGGTTCTTGCGATGTTCGCTTCTTCTTCCTCTTGTTCCTCGATTTCTAGCTATTGTCCTCTTCCCTCGATGGCTCGGGAACGGGGAATTCTACACCATGGCGGACTCCATGGTCGATGAGTCGCTGAGCCAGGCGTTTGGCACTATCAAATGTGGTTGGGTTAGAAGACAGTACATCTCCTTGGATCGGGGCAGTTAGACCCCAGATGTATCTTTCTATCTTCTTGCTCTCCGGGGTAACCATCCCGGGGCATAGTGCTGCTAGGTCGCTGAACCAGTCAGTGTAGACCACTATGTCTGAGCCGACCATTGTGAGCTCCCATAGTTCCTGTTCCAGCTTTTGAACTTCGCCCAACGGGTAGTATTCTTCCAGCATTAACTCTTTTAGGTTTTCCCAACCTATTGAGTTAGCCACTGATAGGGTCAGTGACTTAACATGGCTATTCCACCATGTTAGGGCTCTGTCTGAGAAAGTGCAGGCAGCAAACTTCACTTTGCTCCCTTCTGAGCACGAACAGATTGCGAAGACCGAATCTGTTTTCTCGAACCATCGCATCAGAGCGATGACTCCACCATTTCCATCGAAGGAATTGGGTTTGCAGTTCATGAAGTCCTTGTACGAACACTCCCTTGGGTGTCCGTGAGTAACTCCGGGGTTGGTTAAGTGGGTATCGCTACCAGATCCGAGGGTACCACTTTCACCGAAGTGAGCTAGAGTAGTTGCCACTGCGGAGGATATCGATGCTTGAAGAGCAGCAGGATCGAATTGTGGCGGGGGAGTTGGAGTTATCGGAGTAGTGCGTCTGATTGATCTGCGAGAAGGCATCTTTGCTAAAAGAATACAAAGACGAGATGGGATAAGTCTAAAGCAGTAGACATAAGCCAAAAGCTGAAAAGACAAGGTCATCCTAGTTCTGGGTGTATCGGGTCCTGACTTCCACAGGGTTCTGGAAACAATTCATAAAAGAGTCACATACCTAATAAACTTTATGAATTTGGAATGGCTATCCTCGAATGAATATCTGTTACCTGAATAACTGTTACCAGCTGCATGTAAGAAAATAATCCTAACACATAATGTGAGCAATGTTTCCAATAACTCAATAAGTTAACCAAGATTATTATGTTGGGTTTTGAGCATTCTAACACTCCTAAGTGTACATGCAACCCTAATAAACCTTGGATCTATGTTTTCTCTAAAATACATGCAAATAGTAATTTCCAAGGTTTACATCTTAACTAGCATGGCATGAAGAACTAGAATCATAAAACACTAGAAGAATGACATACCTTTTGATAGTGATTGATTGCTTGGAGTTTGAGAGCCTAGCACCAATAATGTGAATGCCTCAAGTGGAATCACAAATCACCACAAACCTTGGAACCTTGAGAGAATAATATATGTGCTCTAGAAATTAG
Source organism: Lactuca virosa (assembly GCF_052849685.1). NCBI lineage: Eukaryota > Viridiplantae > Streptophyta > Magnoliopsida > Asterales > Asteraceae > Lactuca > Lactuca virosa. Next base: position 224,372,476 of record NC_136430.1, on the reverse strand, counting down.
GTCACCACTCTTGTTCACACACCACTAGTGTCATTTCAAGCATCATAAGCTCCTTTATATAGTGTGGAGGATTAGGGTTACATCCATGTAAACCCTAATACCCATGACTCTTCCTTTCCAAGGATCCATGGGTTAAAAGCTCCATGGACTATCCATGGATTCCCATGCATGCCAAGCCCATTCCAAATGAGTATTAGCCCACACTACATAAAATACAAGAGCCCATATTTAATTAGTCACCTTTTTGATCACCAAATTAATTCTAAATTAATTTATGGCCAATACTAATTAAATAATATGATTTAATATTAATACATTATAACTTATAATATATTAATAAAGTATGAACATACTATTCTCAAAAGATTATCCAAACAAATTGTTCGGGTGAAGTGCAACCCAAATGGACCATGCCGGGTCGGGTCAAGTACATCTCAAATATTGTTATGGACTTAGACACCTTATCCAACAGTCTCCCACTTGGATGAGTCTAATAACATATTTGCAGATATGACTTCAAGAACCAACCGGCAATCGTAGCTCTCAAACCCTGTTGAACTATGAAGCGCCATTTTAGATAAGTGATCATATAATCCTCTGCTCTCATGATATCAGCCAGACAAATACGTGGAACAATGTCTTACTTATTGTCCAGCAGTTTGTTTCCCGATTTCCGATTTGCTTGACAAAGAACTTAATCGAACACATCAATTTAGTTCTGACCGGGCCCGGTACATAGGTCAAAACAAAATCATCGAGGGTCCTAGATATCGCTTCTATTTCTAGAAGGAATAGATAAACTTCGACTCATATGCTTGTTCTACTACTTATTGAATTGCACACAAAGGCACGTTTTATAACATCAAGTTACTGATGCGTTTACGTGCAATCAATGCACAACCAACTCATAGGCAACAACTCATATCTCTAGGTTTGAAGACTTATATGATATTACCGTCTCACGATCACTCGAGATAAATTTCATGAAGTGATGCAAGTGAGCGTGGGTTGAATCCAATACTCATAACTTATGAGCACTCATGAGTGTTGTAGCCATGTCCAACATCTTAGACCTCTACAACCAACTCATGACAGTCTTGATTCATATCTACTTCCAACATATGACCGACTGTGGATGGTTTGAATAACTTAATCATTCGGAAAGAATATCCTAGTTATTATGGAAGTCAAAACATGCAAAGTGAAACACAATAATGATCGAATCCAATATGGTCTCAGAACCCTTTTGAATATAAATAAAACCACCTTTTATTTATCACCATATTGATTACACATTATTCATTGTATAATGTTTTAAATAATCAACTTAATACTTGAATAAAAACAACAGTTGTCCCATGCTCCTAGCATGTACACTTTGTTTTTCTAAACAATAGTTATGCCATACTCCAAGTATGCACACTATGTTTGTCTATGATCTTTACTTTGTGAAATAGATCAATTGAACATGATTCCAATGATGCTTATTTCACAATCCCAAATCCTTATTGTAAATGTAAGAATTCCCAATTCCTACCATTTACCAAAAATCTGTTAGATTTTAAACTTATATGCACTGATCCTTTCGTAATGATTATGCACAAGGTCACCAAAACCTTGTCATCAGTCATTACAGAGGATTCCAAAGGAGATCAATTCCATGGAAACGAAGTCTCATATTCAAAGTACATTGCTTTGAACATCATTCTTGCATAAAAGTTTCTAACTCTCATAGATTCTTAATATCCAACTCCCAATATGGAAAATTTCCATATTCCCATTTTGATTATCATATCTGAACAAGAGCTACCTCTTTTCAGAATATATCCATATGGTCTTTCCAAAATTTAACACTATACTTCTAACTGTCCCTTAGCAACCAATCTTTGGTGAACCTTAGATTGTCCTTGACAATTGCTTAATCATTTTAGTCATATCCGGTTCTATTCCTTTTTCCCTCTTAATGCTCTAAGCATTTTGAAAAATTTAGAACGGATAAATATTATAGCACATGTGACCAATCCTATACCCGAAGCATATGGGACACGATTCATGATGTCTCACATAAAGACCTCATACTAGATCAGTCTTTTGCTATAATATTTTTTATTTGCCATGTTTTCAAAAAAATCGACTATGAAGAGGGATGCCGTAATCATAATCGAATTTGAGAACGCAATATATATAGAATCTCCTTATGTTGAACCATTCCAACATAAAATCCATATATATATCCTTGACTAAAGATGATTGAAATCTCAATCTAAACTTTTTAAGATTGAAATGAAGTATAATCTCCTCTCCCTTAATTATAGCAAAACAACCTTTTCCAAGTGAAACTCTTGTTTTCTATAATTAACAATACTCATCATAATTGATTATGCTCCCACTAGCATAATAATTATTTAGCACAACAATTATGCTCCCACTAGCTTTGACATGTACTCAGAAATCGACTTCTAGAACTCAATACTTTATTGACTTTCATCACCAAAGTTCAGACTTCTGATACGAGATGCTTCGAAAAAACTTTATCTAAGCTTCTCAGACTCATACATCTTTCTTTAGACCTGTTTACCATTTCTCACAAGTCCATGTTAATGTGCCGGTTAATCACACACGCTCCACTAACGACTTTGAGAATGCAAACATCACAATTGCTATCTACTTAAAATCTTCTTAGTGAAAGCGTTTCGTCACCATCATTTTCATGAATCGGAGAGAAACCTTATGACACTTAGATTTTATAGTGTATGAGTTTCTATCCATGTGAATTTGTCAAAACCATAATCACAAGACAAGGTTAGTGACAAATTCAGCGTTACATGGATTGAACTTGTTCAATCTTAATTTCTTGTCACCTGGTAGCACAAGGCCCACCAATGCTTCCAAGCTGTTATGCACAAAGTTTAGAACTAATAGAACTCATATGCATAGTCAACTTAATAGGAACAGACACAGAAACAAGAATCATGTCAACTTAATAGGTTGCAAACCTTAAGTCGTGTGCTAGTGATAAAACTCAGGTTTTACTCTTGATTAAATCTTGAAATCCTTTCAGGATCTTTAAGACTCCCACTGTCCTCTTGACATATAAGTTTCCCTAGTCAAGGACCATTCCTTGACAAAACAAATATTCAAGGGATAGTGCGGATTCTTATCAAGATAAACACTTCACACAATTGGTCTTAGTTGGTCTTTGTCTTATCCAAGGCATCACAACTTACCAATTTCAAATGTACAGGAGTAGAAAACATTTTACACTACATTTGATAAGTGTTTTAAACCTTACTTTATGTCACTCAATGTTACAATCTTGGAGTATGACTCTAAGAGTTGTTTTGGAACGAAGTATGATTCATCTTTTTGATTTTAATCATTCCAACAATTCATGAATCCTCTTCTTAGCCATAAAATGCACTAAGATGTCCTTAGAGGATGAATTGTGACATGGTTTCTTAATCATTAAGATGATCATAAAACAAGATACTAAAGTACTCTCCCATCTTTTCAGATTTGAGAAACCTTTTATCTTTCAGCCCAATTTGATTCTTCCCATTCGTCCTGCCATACATTGAAACTTTTCCAATGTTTCAGAATTGTACTACAACTTGTAGGTACAACCATATTTACTTAAACTTTAGTAAATCATGACGAATAGTCTTATCGATCTTTGTGGTGGACCTTGACCAGCACACACCCAGTGTATCTAATTCCTTAGTCCTTCAATTGACTCACATATGCATGTGATCAATGAATTAGTCTCAATTTTACAAATATGAAAATTCTCATTCATCATACAATACAGCTTGTATGATTCCAAGTTTCTGTCCAATTGAAACCTTGGGTGATGAGAACCTTTCCTCATTTGGTAAATTCAGACACAACCAGAAATGAGAGAATCAAACTCATATTTCCATTATTGCTAGAAACATACAAACATCAATTTTCCATAAATGCCATTGCAAGGAGATATAAAATAAAGTAAAACAAAATTTTATTTATTCATAAAATGCAGAAAAACTTTTCCTTACAATGCAAGTTTAAATGGAAACTATGCTATTACATATTTCCTAGCAATCTATCATAACTTCTAAGTAGTAGCTCAAGAATCCGATCTTCGAACCATGCGATTGAAATCCATCTTCGCTATCAGATTCAACATACTCCTTTTATTAAGTGTCCTTCCCTTTGCTTGATCCTGCCAAACACCAAAATGTAACCGAGTCACATTTTGTATTAAGAATCATCAATAAGGAACTTAACAGAGTTAGATAGTGGACTTGCCTGAAGCAGAGTCAAACATTTTGTTTCTACTTGCTTTCAGATCTTTCAGGTATTCAGGGCAGCTTCGCTTCCAATGTCCCTTCTCATGACAATAAAAACATATAGACTCTTTGGGAATGGTACACGAGACAATCACAGACTTAGCCTTTCCCTTTACCTTTTGGTCAACCAGGTTGACCAAGGCCGATCCCTTTCCATTGGGAAGAGAAAGCTTTTCTGAACTTCCAATGTACCATTGTCCATGTCCATGGAAGTTTGAGAAATAGACCTTCCACCCATATTTGCTTGACCATTGCGCCGCATCATTTCTGACTTAGCAGCAACAAGCAAATAAGATAGATCTATTAGGGTCATGTCGTGATCTATCACATAGTAGTTCTTAATGAACTCACTATATGAATCTGGAAGTGACTGAAGAACCCAGTCAATAGCCAACTTCCTTGGGACAACGACACCCAACATTCTCAACCTGTCAAAATGTGACTTCATTCCTAAGACATGATTGCACACAGGTCTTCCATCTTTATGTTTCATCGCTAGTAGGGCTTGAGTGACCTTGAATTTTTCAAGTCTTCGAGCTTGTGGGTCAGGGAGAATAAATGGAGGAGGTGGAGGAAGTGAAGCATGATGTTGAGGGACATCATCTTCAAGAAGAATGTTTGTTCCAAGAGATTTGGGAAAATCATAGTTATCTGAACCAGACATCTACAATGGGAGATATTCAGGTTAGTTGATTTTAAGTCGTTAATATAACACCCAATATGAAATATTAAGGCTAGGACCCAACACAATATTTTATAACTTGGAAGAGGGATGCTGTAATCCAAGCTATAAAATATTTGAAGGTAGGTGAATGACGATTCACCAATTTCCACTATGAAAAACGAAATGAATTATTAGGTTTTAATTGGATTTGAAATTCCTAGATTCTTTTGAGATTCATTGAACTTTTCAATGGCATGTTTCAATCTCGATTGTTCCCTCTCAAGTTTTGTGACTGGGATGCCGAGGATCACCAAACAAGGTGTGAATAACCATGCAAACTCACTTGGTACCCTTAATATTATCACCTAATCAATATGCCGGTTAACCACACACGCTCCACCAATCTATGATAAACATTAAGTCACCCTTCGTGATCCTTACTAGTCCAAGTTAGTGTGTCGGTTAACCACACACGCTCCACCAACGACTTGGTAAGGTACAAAGTGTGAATTTCATGGGTTAGCACCATATTCACATTTTTCCTAAAGTAACTAAGATTGGGAGTCATAAAAAAATTTAGTTACTTTATAATAATCCTTATACTTTTAATGAGAATTAAAGTCATTGTCCTACCCGTTCGGCTAACGACCCTCCACCGATCAAGGAAGCGGTGGGTGAGAGTGGACACCCATTAAGTTGCCATTTTATAGGCAACAACCTTATACCCCCCTTATAGACCGGTTTCGTGAATGAGGCCTACTAACGGTAAAACGACTTAATCTTATACATATATATAATAATTAACCATTAATGTTATAAATAGTATAAGGGTTGAATTTTAACTTTTAAAACTCTAGGGTATGGAATTAAAGTTTGTGTGCGACTTTACAAATTCCAAAACTTGAGGGCAAGTGTTGAACAATTCAAAAACTTTTGGATATTCATAACTTATGAGTTTTAATTAAGTGTTTTAAAACTTTTAATGAAGAGACTCTTGGATATCCATAACTTGAGGACAAGTTATGGAGTCCATAAAAGCATTTATTAGAAAACTCTTCAAGAAAATGTAACTTATGACTTCTTAAAAAAAATTTAAAAGAAAGACTTTTGGAATTCCATAACTTGAGGACAAATTATGAATTCCATTCAAACACATTAAGATCAAGAATTAACTAACAAACAATTTGCAAATAATTCCTATGATCTAACAAAACTCATATGAACATGAACATCCACATCAACAATTTCAAGAATCATATGAACACATATAAAACTTGGAATTTTGATATTAGCCTTGAAATTGGTTTACCACAATCATTACCACATCAAAAACAGGTTTTATAAGTCCAAAACAGTTTAAGGTAATGATTCTAGACCAATTCCAGCACAAAATCTCGAAAATCTGCACTCAGGCCTGCCAACTCGTCGAGTGCATGAACTGACTCGGCGAGTTGGTTGAATATATGGATGAACTCGGCGATTTCCATGACGGACTCGGCGAGTCAGCTGTGCATAATGCAGTTTTTCGACATTTTTCAGCTATTTGCATCAAGTATTCAAGAAAACAAGCCCAGGCTCTGATACCACTGTTGGGTTTTGAGCATTCTAACACTCCTAAGTGTACATGCAACCCTAATAAACCTTGGAACTATGTTTTCTCTAAAATACATGCAAATAATAATTTCCAAGGTTTACATCCTAACTAGCATGGCATGAAGAACTAGAATCATAAAACACTAGAAGAATGACATACCTTTTGATAGTGATTGATTGCTTGGAGTTTGAGAGCCTACCACCAATAATGTAAATGCCTCAAGTGGAATCACAAATCACCACAAACCTTGGAACCTTGAGAGAATAATATATGTGCTCTAGAAATTAGGCCACCACTCTTGTTCACACACCACTAGTGTCATTTCAAGCATCATAAGCTCCTTTATATAGTGTGGAGTATTAGGGTTACATCCATGTAAACCCTAATACCCATGACTCTTCCTTTCCAAGGATCCATGGGTTAAAAGCTCCATGGACTATCCATGGATTCCCATGCATGCCAAGCCCATTCCAGATGAGTATTAGCCCACACTACATAAAATACAAGAGCCCATATTTAATTAGTCACCTTTTTGATCACCAAATTAATTCTAAATTAATTTATGACCAATACTAATTAAATAATATGATTTAATATTAATATATTATAACTTATAATATATTAATAAAGCATGAACATACTATTCTCAAAAGATTATCCAAACAAATTGTTCGGGTGAAGTGCAACCCAAATGGACCATGCCGGGTCGGGTCAAGTACATCTCAAATATTGTTATGGACTTAGACACCTTATCCAACATATTATTTATTAGTGTGACGCATAAGACGTTTTGGCTACTTCGGCTGGCCCTTCTTTGAAAGCTTCTCATGAACTTGCTCTTGTTCCTCCTTGACTCATCTATTGATCGCTATGAGGAAGTGGTCACATTTATCTGGGTTTGTCATGCGAGAATGGAAGTGACTAAAGAATCTATGAGATTTAAATGGAACATTATGGGGTGATCCTTACAGAGTCCTTCTATAATTTCACAATGTATACAAGTTGTATATAATTTAAGATTAAATAGACCATCGAATAAGTGATCCTACTCCAAAACCACAACCAAACAAGGAACAGGTAGTAAAGCGTAGATCACAAATTCTAAGTCTATAAAATCCCAATTATCCGTAAGGGTCTTTTAAGTTATCACATAAATTATTTTTATAGTGCCTAAAATACTCCTATTGTATTTTATCGTACTGTACTTGGTATGTTTTAAACTTGTTATCGCGTTATAATATCATAGAATACTCCTATAGTATTCTAACTCTGTGTACTTGATCTAGTATTCTCTTGACTAGTATTAGGTAAGTTTTATGGCCGTTGCAACACCACATCACTCCTAAACACATGTCGGTCACATCTCGAATGAATATAGTTGATCAGGCTATATTGATCCTAGCTATGATTACATAATTGTCCAGGTTTGACTATAGTGTTCAACCTTTAACTTCTTCTGTTCTGTTCTTGTTGTGATACTTGTTCTAGTATGTATATATGTATACGCAAGCATGTATACTTTTATAAGGTATCATTATATATTAGAATATATTATTATCCAGAGCACTTCGGCCTCATTGTATTTATAGTTGTATATCTTTTATCGGTTGATATACTTAGTTCATTATGATATCCTCTGATACCAATCTGTCACACCCCAAAACCGGAACGGCGGAAATGTTCTGGGGTGGAGGACGTCATGTTTAGTATCACAAGACATGCATCATAGTAAGCAAGTAATAAACAACCATTTAAATAGAAAGAAAGTGTTTACAAAGTATGCGATTCACATAATATAGAATACATAGCAAATAACAAAAAGACATGAAGTTATACTGCTCCATCTTCTGAATCTCAGTGTGCGTACCTGTCTACTGGTCTCCTAAGAATACAAGTTATTTTGAAAGCGTAGATCAGCATTTAAGCTGGTGAGTTCATAAGATTTTAGTGATGTAAGTAAGTTGTAAGAAAGTTGTAGTAAGTTGTAAGTTCTGTTTAGAAAAGTTTGTCTGTTCCTCCAGAAAATCCTATATTTCCTGCTTTGATGAAAGATATGTAAAAATGACTCTACAGTCCTTTCTATGAGTACTAAGTGGATACAAGTTATATAAAACCCAGAGTAAACAAACAATGGGATGTGCGTATCTTCCCTAAGCCCACAACCAAACAAGGAACAGGAAATGAGGCGGAAGACACACATCCCATTGTTTGTTAGATCATTGTTGTATATAACCCTGGCGTGTTCACTTGGTACTCACGGAGTTAACTGTAATAGTTCCTTTATATTTGATGGAAAGATTCTTTAAGAAAACCCTTATTTCTTATGTTAAAAATGGTAACCACAGTGGTTCCTTCTATAATCACTTAGTTTATACTAGTTATATATAATCTTACATCGAACAATGAACAGCGAATGGGGCGGAAAGCACAAATCCAACTACCTATCAGATATTAATTCTATATAACCTTGATGTATAACCTAAGGTATTATAGAATTAACCACCTAAGGTCCTTTAAGTTTATACTGGTTTAATAAAATGGATTAAACCTTTACTGGTAAGTTTCTAGTTTTGTATATCAAAAGTTCTATTTGAAAAGTATGTTTTGTACTAGAAAACTGTGCATTGAATTAATGTCCTATGACCTGACCCATACCTGGTACCCCTTATGATTTCTTGATGTATACGGGACATATATATAGCTAAGATCGAATAGATAGTAGACTGGGTGAATCTGCTCTAAGCCCACAACCAAACAAGGAACAGGAATTGAAGCGGAAAGCACACATCCTACTACCTGTCGGACCCGATTAATATATATCCCTGAATGCATACACTAAGGAATCATAAAGTTAGCATTATAGGCCCCTTTCTACAGAATGTACTAGACTCGACTGTTCTGTTTGTCTTTTGTAAAATGTAAGTTTTCCCTAGTTTATAACTATCTTGACTCGAAAATAGTTTGCATTAACTTTCAAGTGGAACTGTCACAAAATGAAAGTAATGGGAAATTATAAGTACACAGTTGTCTTTTGAATTGACATCCTGCAGTAGTGATTACCTTAAAACATGTTTGTTTTGTTAAGGTCATAATGTGATGAATAGTCCCCCATACTATACGCTCTCCCTGTAAGAGATTCTGGGAACCAAACGCGACTTCAGCAAACCTGTTGTTGAGCCGTGAAGTAGGCTCACATTTATGTTATATGATCATGTATACCCAATTTAACTATCATCTTTTGTTTAGAACAATGACTTAGTGATTCGTTGGTATAATTAGATCCTGTAGTTTTTCTCATGGTATAGCATCTTAGTATGTTCGTTCTGTTATAGTATCTTAGTATGTTCGTTATGTTATCATGTATAGTGTATAGTATGTCTCTCTGATGTATTGTATCTACCTCCGTGTTTCTCTTTATAGTATGCTCTAGTATCTAGTATGAACTGAACCTCTAAACTATACCCCTTATAGTTTACTAGTGTATTACTTGAACTGTTACTGAAAAGACTCAGTTATCTACTAAGTTATGATTGTACTTTAAAAACGGAGTTTTGTTAAACTATAAAGTAACATAACATTAAAAGACTTTTTCAAATGTTTTGATCACTTATAAAAGACATAAGCAATCTTTTAAAAGATGTTTATAACAAACATTTACACAATTATCACTGTGTTCAACTTGTATTCCCCCCCCCCCTAAAAGCATTTAAAACAGTTAAAAGATTCATTATACGGTATCAAGTCACCTTATGTGGGTGATTCAAACGAATATGCGCGTAAGGATGAGAAGTTCTACGAATGAAGTACCGAGACTTAACGAGTCCTAAATAACATATAATGGCATATATTGACATTTAATATAGTGTTTAGAAGCAACCAAATGCAAGGAAACACCTTACGGGACTAGGAAACACTTTGACCAAGTGTTGGAATCACATGTGATTCACTTAAAGGGAGTGTACGGCCACTTTCAGGAGTGTGCGCCCATGGGTGTGCGGTCAAGGAGTGTGCGGCCGCACACTCATGGTAATGAGTGCACAAAAGTCTATTCTAATGATAGGGAAGCTTGTAGGACTAATGCTCATCAAGTGTTGAAGCTAGAAAGGCACTTTAGAGGCCCTTAAGCACCAAACAAAGGGGTGTACGGCCATATAGAGTGTGTGTGCGGCCGCACACTCCTTGATAAACATGGTTTGGACGTTTTCTAAGGCTCATATCTAGTAAGTAACAAGCTTAAGGAGTGGTACTCACAATATAGAAGCCTTTAGGGGTGTTTTGAGGGTGTTTTAAGGATGTTTTGAGGGGTGTACGGCCACAACTGTGTGTACTGCCGCAGACACCATATGTTCTTGAGTTCTGGGCATTTCTAAGGACTTAAACTAGTGTTCTAAACAGGATTCAAGCATTGGGAAAGAGTACTTACGATTCGGAGGCTCGAAAAGGCTCAAAATCACCAAGAACAAGTGTGTGTTCTTGGTGTTCTTGGTGAGATTTGAAGATCTAGTCAAAAGATGATTTTCAATGGATGAAATCAATGAGTGCTACGCGCTTATGGAGATTAACAACAAATCAAAGGAAGAACACTTACATTCTTGGAGATTTATGCTGAAAATCAGATGATAGTTGAGAGAGAAATCGAGTTCTAGGCTTAGGAGGGTGAAAAGGGATGAAAGAAGGCTGAGTTCTACCTTTGTACACGTGAGTGTGCTGCCAGGAGAGGGGTGTGCGGCCGTACACCCATATGTGCGGCCGTACACTCCTTATGTTGCAGTGTAAGGCTCGATTTTGGTGCTAGAAGTGTAAGCGATCCAATCCTATACTCGAGGCTTGAATGTACGGAGTTTTGAACCATTAAACAGACTCTAAACGAGGCCAAATGATAGCAGAAATTAGTCTGACACTCAGCTGAGCTGACTGCCTGAGCTTTATAAGGCAAAAATTTTCGGGTTGTCACACCGGTTAACCACACACACTCCATTGATCTATGACAATCTACGAGCTACCCATTGCCATCCTTCATTGGTCCCATATTAGTGTGCCGGTTAACCACACACGCTCCACTAACGGCTAACAAGGTGCAATGTGTAATTTCATGGAATAGCATCATTTTAACATTTTCCTAATGTAACTAAGATTGGGAATTTTATAAAAAAAAATTAGTTGCTTTATTAATCATTACACTTTTAATGAGGAATTAGTTGCCCTATCCTACCCGTTCGGCTAACGACCCTCCACCAATCAAGGAAGTGGTGGGTGAGAGTGGACACCCAGTAAACTGCCATTTTATATCCAGCAACCTTATACCCCCCTTATAGACCGGCTTCGTGAATGGGGCCTACTAACGGTAAGACTAGCTTAATCTCATATATATATATATATATATATATATATATATATATATATATATATATATATATATATATATATATATATATATAATTATTAATCTTATAATATTATAATAGTATAAGGGTGTATTTTAAGCATTTCAAAATACTAGGGTTTTAATCAAATTTAAAATTTTTGAAAATTAATACCTTTTAATTTTAAAATCTTAAATATTAAAACTTTGATTTAATAATTATCCAAAATTAAAAAATTAATTTAAATTATTAAATCTTGAAGGATTATCCATTAAATTAAACAATTAATTTAACCTAATCCATTTATCCCCTAAAATTCGAAAATTTGGGATGGGATAATTCGAAGATCTTTAATTATCTATTCAAATAATTAAAGGGATAATTACAAAATATGACATTATCCTAATCCCTAAAATCTTGGAATCTTACCTTGGGGAATAAGGCATTTTCGAAAACCCTAGGGTTAGACAACCATAGTTTCGAAATTTTAATGCCAAAGGAAAGGGTTCAAGAAACCCTAATAAAAATTCGAAAACTAGGGTTTTGGAACCCTAATTTCGAAAATCCAAGCCCTAGGGTTTATTAGCCATAAACCCTAATTTGTCAAGTTCATACTTTTGTATCAAATCCAATTGAAAACAAAAACCAAAGGCTCTGATACCACTATTGGGATTTATACAAACAATCCTATGTGTGCATGCAACCCTAATTTGGATCTATGTTTTCACTATTAGACATACAAAAAATGAAAACAATAGGAAATCCTAGCATGCATCTAATATTTCGAAAATAACAAACAAAAGGGATTAGAATACATACCTTGTTGTTATATAGTAATAACAACTAAATCTTGAAGTTCCTTTGCTCTTGAGAACAAGTACCACAAATGTAGTACCACTAATGGCTCACAAACACACAAGAGTGAAAGGATGAATATGAGAGAGATGAGAGAATGTAACTAGCACTAGAAATCGTCTCTTCTAGGGTTTCTCAAGGGGGTGGGGCGAATTCTTAACTGTAGGGGTCTATTTATACTTGAGGCCAGCTAGGGTTTCAGGGTGGAAACCCTAATCCCTTAGCTTAGGGCCTAAGAAAGTCCATGGAACTCCTTACATTAGGCCGTTGACGAAAACTACTAGATCCTTCTAGTATTTTCAGCCTAGCCCTAACAAGGGTGATCTAATGGCCCAAAGCCTCAACTATTAAATAATTACAAAACAACCCCTGTACTTTTAATCAGTTCCTTTAATCCTAAAATTAATTCCAAATTAACTTTTGATTAAATACTAATTAATAATATGATTCCAAATTAATATATTATTCATATAATATATTAATAAATCATATTTATGCCCCACTTCATTATTCATAATAATAAATCATCCTCTCTCCTCAACAGTCATCCTGTCTAATCACTAGTGTGAAGGCAACCCAAGAGGACCATGCTACTATCGGGTCAAGTACATCCCATTTATAATTATAGGCTTAGACACCTAATCCAACAACCACCTACTCTGCCACTAATACAAATTCGGATGATCCATCAAGTACCTCTAAGTCTTGTGGTCAGAGTAAATAGTACACTTAACCTCATAGAGATAGTGCATCCAAATATTAAGGGAAAAAACCACAGCCCCCAACTCCAAATCATGCGTAGGATAATTCACCTAATGAGGCTTCAACTGCCTCCGAGCATAAGCAATCACTTGACCCCTTTGCATCAGGAAAGCTCCCAAACATGAAATAGAGGCATCACAATAAACAACAAAATCATCCAATACTTCGTGAAGCACGAGAATCGGTGCCTCGCACAATCTCTAGCTCAGAGTCTCAAAAGCCGACTGCTGATCAGGCCCCCACCGAAAACTCACATTTTTTTCAAGTGAGTCGCAGGCACTGCAATCTTGGAGAAATCCTGGATACATCTATGACAATACCCAACAAGACCTAGAAAGCTCTGAAACTCATGGGGGGTCCTCGGGACCTCCCATCACATAACGACCACGATCTTGGCTGGATCGACCAAGATACCCTTCTAGTTGATGATGTGCCCCAAGAACTGCACCTCGTGCAACCACAACTCACATTTGGAGAATTTGGCATAAAGCCTCTCCCTCCTCATGGTCTCCAACACCTCTCCAAGTGCTCCTCATTCTGCTTGTTGGTCTTGGAGTAGACCAAAATATCATCAATGAATATGATCACCGATCGATCCAACATCGACCTATAAACCCGGTTCATAAGATCCATTAACGTTGTTAGTGTGTTGGTGAGCCCGAAAGACATCACCACGAACTTGAAATGACCATAACGAGTCCTGAAGGATTTCTTCTACACATCATCATCCCTGACCTTCATCTGATGGTACCCCGATCGCAAATCAGTCTTGGAAAACCAAGATGCACCCTGGAGCTGGTCAAATAAATCGTCAATCCTTGGGAGTGGGCAACGGTTCTTCAACGTTATCTTATCCAACTCCCAATAGTCAATGCACACCTTGTATGAACCATCCTTCTTTTTCACGAATAGGATCAGTGCTCCCCAAGGTGATCTACTCGGTCGAATAAATCCATTGTCTTGCAGCTTCTGAAGCTGCGTACACAACTCCTGCATCTCTGGTGGAGCCAAGCGATATGGTGCCTTGGCTATTGGAGCTGCGCCAGGAACCAGATCAATCCAAAACTCAACCTACCTCTCGGGAGCCACTCGTGGAAAATCCTTAGGAAATACATCGGGGAAATCCCGAACGATGGGCACCCCACTCAACTCTGTCATGCCGTCAACTCGAGTGTCTACAACATAAGTTAGGAACCCATAACAACCCTCCTAAATATATCTCCTAGCCCTCACAGCTGAACTGAGACCCAACCCATGCGATCCTCCCTCCCCAGGAATAACCAGTTCTCCCCCAGTCTGGGTTCGAACTCTCACTAGCTATCGTTCACAGTCAATCATGGCCCCTTTCAAGCTTAACCAATCCATCCCGATGATAACCTTTGATCCTTGCATAGGAATCGACACCAAATCAGTAGGGTATCTCTTACTAAACAGATTTAGAACACACCCACGATGAACCATCGACACACTTAGAGTACAATCATTCACAATCTCGACCTACAACGGGTAATCCAGAGTCCCGGGAACATCAAAAAATTCTTTCTAAGCGTAAGAGATACAAAGGACCGCGTAGCACACAAATCAAACAGAACATGAGCAATCATATCATTGACCAAAATGGTTCCTAAGCAAGATCAAATATAATCATGAGAATCAATAAGGAAAGCAATAAAAGATAAGGATAAATCACATACCAATAACCACATCCGGTGCTGCATGAACCTCACCGGTGGTCAGTTGAAATGCCCTGCTCTTCACCACAGGAGGCTCTACCTTGCCTTGGCGGCCATCAGTAATCGTCAAGGTGGCTAGTGCAGGCGCCGCCACTGCTCCTCCTGACAATCTCGGATAATCGGCCTTTTTAAGGTTGTTCTAATTGCAATGAAAGCAAATGAGATCAATCCTGGGGCACTCTCTACTCATGTGGCCCGACTGACCACATCCAAAACATACTGAACCTGACAATCGACACGCCTCACCGTGCAGCTTGCCAAACTTACTGCAACAGCTTCGACCCTATGGGCCTCTTGTACGTGAGTCGAAAGTCTTGGGCTTCTTAGCCTGGACCACCGTTGTTTGTACCTGCTCCGACTTCCGATTCATCTGCAACTCCAACTCAATCTCCCACTCGCAGGCCTTCTTAATCATATAATTATGGGTCATACACCCCGAAAAGCTCACAAACTCCTTGATATCCTCTCTCATCATGTCATGGTATCTCGTCTTCTTCATCTCCTCATCCGCAACGTACTACGGAACCAAGAGAGCCCTCTCCATGAATTTGGATGCAATCTCTGCCACAGTCTCAGTAGTTTGGCGAAGGTCCTAAAACTCCCTCGCCAGCTGCTGCACCTTAATAGCCGATGCAAAATCCTTTTGGAAGCTCAAAAAAATCCTCCTACGTCATGACTGCCACTTTCGTTGACCCTATAGCTCAGCCAACTTCATCCTAACAATCGTGTGCTTAGTCTCTCAGTAGGCAGGATGTAAATCCCATATTTGCCCCCCTCAAGGCAAAAAATCGTCCATTGAGCGTTCTCTGTGTCAGCGATCCAATGTCGGCTAACGATGGGGTCCTTAACCCCAAACAACTCAGGAGCTCCACAAGCCTTGGAATTCCGAAATGAGGGAGTTCGAGCTCCTATCTGACCCACATGACCTGAGCCTCTCATCCATCAGCTCCATAATCCCCTGCTTGATGGTACCGAACATGTCACACCCCCAGCTAGTAGCGGAAACACTGGGCGATGTAATGTCATTTCTCGTATCATAGTTATATAACATACATTGAACAATACTAAAGAATTTTATAAACTACATACCTTTATTGATGGTTGAAAGTTACATTATTATTGTTTCCTAGTATTTATTACATATTATCTGACTATTGCATACGTCTTAACGAACAGAAAGGATAATACTAAAACTTCTCTTGTTCGAGAAATATTCGGCTTATCAAGTTCGTGAAAAGACATGCATTTTGAAAATACGTCAACATAAAGTTGGTGAGTCCACAAGTTTTGACTCTATATAAAATAATACTTTTTCAAAGTATAAAACATAGCTTAAATGTGTTATTTTGGCTCATACTTGTTTCTAACATATAGTATATATCCTAGGTATAATGGTTTACTTATTAAATAAGTAGAATACCTATAAGTTTCATATACTATGCATATAAGTGTTTGGAATCCTATACAAACAAAGGTTACTACGTATACATCTTATTTCAGTTATATACGAGTGTGTGTACTGGGTATAATTATCTACTTAATGAACAAGTAGTATACCTACAATTTCCTTGTACTCAGAGTATAAGTATTTGGGAAACTTATAGTTAACATTCATACTTGTATATCGACAAAGTATAATGTTTATGGAGTATTATTGTGCTACCATGAGTCCATAACCGCGGATGTATGATTGTTTCAAACTTCTGATTGATGCTACAAGTTTCGCACCTTAAGATAAACTCCGCACGCTTCATCGATGTCGGATAATAATAAAATGGGCAAGTTCGTCACCCGCCAAATGTTGGGTTGTAGCTAGAAACCATGGGTGGGGGTGTCAACCTGCATAGATCTATACACAAATTCCTCGTTCGCACGGGATTAGCGGTTACTGGTCAGAGGATTTCCACTAAAATTTCCAATCTTAGTTGATGAATACAATAGCTCATGTAGACTTTTCAAGTTCCGTTAGTTCTAATAGTGAAAGCATATCCGCGTCTAAAACCCTAAGTTACTAGACTATGCTTTAAGCATTACTCCTAATATTTATAATACTTAGGCAGTACAAAAGCTATAACTTGAGGTAAAACCCACTACTAGAAAATAGCCCTTTAATGACACGCAAACTATGACACACACAGATTTATAATACGCAAAAGTGTGTGCCCTAAAAATAATGTCATCTATCCCAAAATTAGAAGGATTTAGGACACGCATTTTTGTGTGCCCTAAAATTAGTGTCCCGAAAGAAGGGGGAAAAAAAACCACGGAGGGCACCTAAAAATATGTGTGTCGTGTAGAGGTGTCACTTTATATTTTTTTTACGGAACGCGCGTTTTGTTTAGTAGCTAGGCGGAAAACGAAATCCCAAAAAAATCAAAAAACCCGCCTTGTTCTGATCTACCTTCATTTCGATCTTTCTCTTCCTCTTTCTACCAGGTATGTATCTCTTCCCTCAACCTCGGTTTGTCTCCTACAACAGCAAGCACGTAGAAGAAAGATACAATGGATTTCTATCCTTTCTTCCGTTCTCTGGATCTCATTCCCACCCCGTCTCCATCATTCTACCTGTTTAATATCATTCTTATATATAAAAACCATGTTTTTCTCCTTCTTCCTAAAAATTTACGAGGTTCTTCTCACGCCACGGAACTTGCCTCCATAAATGATGCAACTTCCCACAAAAAGAAGAATCTTTTCTTTGTGTGTGTTGGCTCTATTCAGGCAGGTTTCAGGGAGGTTTCAGGATCTCGTCGCCATAGGCACCGCTTCCCTTTCCTTCTAAAGGTATTCTCCGTATGTCCCACACTGTTCGGCTTCCTGTGCTCCTTAGACACCACTTCCCTTATACATGCGTTATTACCGATACCATCATCACTTCAATTTCGTTTCTGGCTTGTTTCTTTTCTCGATCTCTGTCTCTTTCTTTTCTTGTTGTTACCGGCAACGACCTATCAAAATCGATGATCAGGTGAAGCAGTATCCCATATACAGCCACAACTGTAATCGATTACGTAATCTTTTCCTGCGATGCCCCATAAGGTTGGTCATCTATTCTCTGTGTTCTTTTCAAAATTGACTCTGTTTTCTTCTCAAAATCTATGATTGTTGATTCCTATTACGTTTCCATAATAGTTTTCTACAGTGCCATTTTGTTGATTACACTAGAGAACTTGTTTGAATAATGGCAATCAATTTTAGGGTTTTATTCCTCTTTCTATAGTTCTAATCTGCAACTGTTAGAATTTTTACAGAGGATGGCCTGAAAATTCAAGTCCTAAAGACGTGATTTTCAGTCTAAAAGAGTGCCCTATATATCCGTGTGCAGTGTTCTTCTCAAAATATGACTGTTGATTCCTATTACGTTTCCATAATAGTTTTCTATAGTTCCATTTTATTGATTACACTAGAGAACTTTTTGAATAATGGCAATCAATTTTAGGGTTTTATTCCTCTTTCTATGGTTCTAATCTGCAACTGTAAGAATTTTTATAGAGGATGGCCTGAAAATTCAAATCCTCAAGACGTGATTTTCTGTCGAAACTAGCAACCCTTCAATGTATCTCTGACAGATAAATTTTTCTTTGAAATCCTTCCTTATCAGTCTAAAAGAGTGCCTATATATCTGTGTTTAGTGCTATTCCAAATCCAAGGTCTCAACAAAGAAATCAATGTAATCCTTTTTGGGGTCATTATTTGCCAAAGGTTTCTCAAATTCATTTACATATGTAGATATTATACTTTTGTTTATTGTAATGTCAAGCCCAAAATTAGAAGAATCAGATTTACGGATAACAGGTCATGCTTATTTGATTATTTTGATACCTGATGGTTCCTCTTTTATGATTAGAAACTGGTATCTTCTACTTCGTTTCTTCTTTTTCTTATTATTATTATTCGTGAATGAGAAAAATAGAAACTGATCCAAAATTAAATGAATTGTGCAATCGATGGTGCTTAAGGGCTTGTGATCATGGGTGTTTTTGATTTCCCTCAATAAGTTATAACAATTAGATATTTTATTTCTTTTTTTTTTTCATAAAAAATCTAACCACTAAAACCATCAATGTTCAAAGTTGGGGTTTTTATTTAATGTTAGTATTTGTTGGCATTTAGTTTTTTCAGCTTGACACATTTGTTGGCAGTTAAGTTTTTATCGAGGGGGATGGTTCTTAGAGACCAAGTGAGGCCCTTCCATAAACTGATTTCTACTATTCTTTTCATTTTATATTTTAAACCATGTGGATGATCATAAAGTTATACGAAGGTTGATGCTAAATCCTTGTTAGTCATCGAGGATGTTAAATATAATATGCATATTGGCTATTTTAACTTGATAGAATAGAGACATATACATTTAATTATAATTTTTATTTTCCTTGGAAGTTTTGATCTAAAACCAAAAAGAATCTATGTCAGGTATCTATGCATACCACCTATTAGATGAAAAGAAATTGAATAATGTAAAAATCTTATTTTGGTTATCATGGGTTTTTGGTCGTGGACTTTAACATGTAATCATTGTTCTATTTGTTGTAGGTTGGTTAGATATTTGTTGAAGTACCGATTTTTTGTGTGATATGGTCACTTTTCCTATAACTTACGTTGTATATGAAAAGTGGAGAGGGGTAAAACCCTCGATGATGTTCCTGATATATGAAAGGTATATCCCTTTTCTTTTATATATTATCGCATTATACATCCTTTCCCATTATTTTATTTGGTACTATAAAGCTATAAATTAAAAGAACAATTCATGGGATGAAAGAAAGTGAAATGATATATATATATATATATATATATATATATATATATATATATATATATATATATATATATATATATATATATATATATATATATATATATATATATATATATATATATATATATATATATATATATCCGGTAAGAAATTTTTTTTGATAGGAAGGTAAAAAGTGTTTTTTTACATATTTTTTTGACGAACAAAATAAATGAATCACTAGATGATTCATTTGTAAGATGATTCATAAAAAAAATTCTCAAAAAAACATCTTTATGATTCATTTTTAAGTAAATTAAGAAAAAATTCATTTTTATGACAATTTTAGTGAATAACAACAAAATCATTGTATAAATGAATCATCGAAATGTTTTTTTGAGAATTTTTTCTTGTGAATCATCTTACAAATGAATCATCTAATGATTCATTTTGTTTGTTCGCGAAAAAAATATTTAGAAAAAAAACTTCTTACCTTCCTACCAAAAATTTCCTTCTTATTTGATCTTGACTCTATATATATATATATATATATATATATATATATATATATATATATATATATATATATATATATATATATATATATATATATAATCTGAATGGAAAATAGTATAATATTTTATTAGTTTTACTTTGTTTCTTTTTAATCTTAATAGGCTTAATGGGTTAAGCACTTAATCCAGAAAGCTACATATAGTCGTTTCCTTTTGACTTAATATGGACATAATGACTTGATGAGTTAACCAAAAAAGCCTGCCACATATTTTAGATAGGGTATTATGGGAAAATCTTACGAATAAAGAGCTTATTAGTCGGAGGGGCATTTTGGGTAATTGTTTATATATTTTGTTTGTTGCAACAAAGTATATAAGTGGGTAGAAGGATTGAGGGATGGTTATCTTTTGACAAATCTTGTTGGGAGAGGTTAGGATCTCAAATCACAAGCAAAAATCATTATGGTTTATTATTGTTATTTTAAGTATTATCAATTTAGTGAAGCTTTATATGTTCTTGTTTTCTCATTCCATATTAAAACCTGTTCATAGCAAGACACTCTTCACCTATGTGTCCATTTCCCTTCTAATTCCTTACATGTTAAAACTGATGAATATTGTAAGTTTTGATTTCTATTTTTTTATGTTGGTGTTTTTTTTTTCTTATTTGTCTCCAACTCTTTGGCATATTGTTAATCATTCACTGCACGATGTATATTTTAAATTTCACACAACACTCTTTGGTGAAGTTTAAGGTATCATAGCAATATATTAAACTCTAATTTCATCATTGAATTTCTTTTCGGTATTTGTTGGTTCTTCAAGGCTTCTTCTATTAAATTTCGATGGGTTTATATGCTTTGTAGTGAATGGACACTTCTGTTAAACAAATTCCTGCTAAAGTTAAGTTTTCTATTTTCTTTTTTCACTTTTGTGGGTTTATATGCTTTGTAGAGAATGGACACTTCTGTCATTATAAATGAAGATTTTCACTGTCACTACCTTCTCTGCTATCAGGAATATACATATTTCATGGTCTTTTTTCCTTTTTTTAAAGGTAAACATCCATCAATTCTGAATGAACTCTCTCTTTTGGTCTTACTATCATCTTTTTCTAACACATACAAATGGGCTTTCCAATTTGTTAGAAGTTATCCTATTCTAATGATGATTTTTGTTTTTTTTGTTAAAAAGACACATATATTATTATTTGCTATTAATATGAGAAATTTGGTGAATGATTGAATGTAGTATGTAGTTACCTCTTCTTGAAACCTCTGAAGAATCAGACGTTTCTATTCAAGATCAGATGCATAGGGGTTAAGCTGATATTAGTGTTTAAGACCCTGATCTTTATGAATCTTGATTGTTACTACAAGATCAAAGATAAATACTCTCGTATCAGTAACAGATATGCGCAGAAGGCTCCCTTTATCGCATATGATGTTTATGAAATCATCATGAAGGTAACACAAGCTCATCAATTCAGAACTAATGGTCCTTAATGTACTTGTTTGTCTGTTGAAAACAGGGAGGAAGTTGGACAGGACAATTTTTTCCTGTCTGGAGCAACAACAGATGAAGTTCCCAAGCTCAGGAAAGATCGAGAAAATGGGGTGGTGAGAATACAAAAAAAATATTTGGTTTTTGAATGGTTAATTAAATATTATAATTTATTTATTTTTCAGATAAAAAATGATTTTAAGAGTTTTTGTAACAGCACCAAAACAATGATTTTAATAGTTTTTGTAACAACACCAAAGGAAGTGTCTGATCCAGTTTATTGGGATTTGTTGGTTTATTTGAATCTAATGGTTACATGATTCAAATTTGTAAGTCTTGTTGATGTGTATAGTGTCAACTTGTTATATTAGGTAGCTAAAATTGACTGTGTGATTAACAAAATATTTATATAACAACTCTATCAGGTAGCTAAACTTGATTGCATGATTAATAAAATCTTTTTTGTTTAAGCTAATGTTCAAGTCATTATTGATGGGTTTTGAGCTTTCTAACACTCCTAAGGTGTGCATGCAACCCTAAAAACCTTGGATCTATTTTTTCTCTATAATACGTGCTAACTTTCATTTTTCCAAGGTTTCATACTGACTAGCATACCATGAACTATATGTAATACAAAAAACTAGTAGAATGACATACCTTTTCTTGTAGCTTGATTCCTTAAGCCTTTATGAAGTTAGTGCCCCAAGTGTTGCACCTCAAATGGAATCACACAACACCACCAACAAAATGAAGGAACTTGAAAGGAGGTTACTAACACTCATGAAATCGGCTTGCCCTCATGTTTAACCACTAGTCACCACTTAAGTCTTTCATAGAACCAATTTCATGAGCTAGAGGGGTTCTTATATAGTGTGGCAAACTAGGGTTACACCATGTAAACCCTAATGACATTCCATATCGCTCATGCTCCATGGGTTAAAACCTCCATCGAGTATCCATGGGTTACCACATGGGTTTAGCCCAACATGAAGAACTATGGATCACAAGCCCACTTTATAAGAATGAATGATTTACCAAATCAACCCCTTATATTTAATTAGTCTCTTTTGATCACAAAATTAATTCTTGATCAATACTAATTAAATAATATGATTTCATATTAATATATTGGAACTTATAATATATAAATAAACTATAAATAACCTCTTCTCAATTATCCATCCTTTAGATTGTTCCGGTGCCATGCAACCCAAATGGACCATGCTACTCTCAGGTCAAGTACATACCAATAATAGTTATGGGCTTGGACACCTAATCCAACTGTCTCCCACTTGGATAAGTCTAATAACTATCATTGCAAGCATGACTCCAACCCGACTAGCAATCGTAACTCTTAAAAGCCGTTGTCGAACTCTGACCTAGTCAATGACGTGTCCATTAGATAAGGGATCATATATTCCTCCATTCTAGATATCATATGGACTGAGACATGGATTATAATCATTCTCTCTCTCCATCTGTTGTTTCCCAATTTGCGATTTATGACGACCGACTAATTGAACAAATCAAATCAGTCCAGGCCTGTTGTCATCACTAAATCATCGAAGGGCCCACATATATCGCTTTTATCCACATGGGTAAAAGGAACAGATAAACTTCGACCCAAATGCTTGCTTGTACTTACTCATCAAGTTACACACAACAATATGTTTTATAAAATCCAAGTTATTGGTGCATTTACATATGTCAATGTGCAACCGACTCGCAACTACAACTCACATGTCTCCGTTTCAAGAATATAAGATATTATCGTCTCATGATCACTCGTGATAAAAACAATGAAGTGATTCAAATGAGCGTGGGTTGAATCCAATACTCAAACCTTATTCCAGGAGCACTCATGAACACTGTAGCAAAATTGTGCTATGACTAAAACACTTCTACAGACCCATTCATGACAGTCTTTCCGCAATACCTACTTCCAAAGTATGATCGACTGTGGATGATTTGAATAACCTTGTTATTCAGAAGTCAAAACATGCAAAGTGAAACACAAGAATAATACCAATCCTATATGGCCCAAAGCTTTTGAGTCCCATATTGATTACTCATTATTCATTGTATAATATTTCGAATGATCAACTTAATACTTGAATTAAAACAATAGTTATGCCATGCTCCAAGCATGCACACTACGCTTGTCTAAACAGTAGTTATGCCATGTACCAGGCATGCACATTATGTTTGTCTATGGTCCTTACTTTGTGAAATAGATCAATTGAAAAACATTTCAATGATGCTCATTTCAAAATTCCAAATCCTTATTGCAAGTGTAAGAATTCCAAATTCTTGTCACTGCTAGAAATTGTTAGATTCTAAACTATCACGCAATGATTCTTTTGTAATGTCTAGGTGCCAAAAGTCATAGAGACTTGACCAATGATATTACAAAATATTCCTTTGGAGATTATTACAAGATAATTCCATGGAAATGAAGTCTCAAATTCAAAGTACATTCCTTTGAACATCCTTCTTGCATAAAAGTTTCTAACTTTTTCATCTATTCTTCAACTCCCAATATGGAAACATTCCATATTTGCCATACGAAAACTCATTATTAATAGACTCATGTCTATTCGTTATAATGTTAATATGGTCCTTCCATTACTATACTTCCAAGTGTCCTTAAGCGACCAATCCTTGGCGAACCTTAGATTGTCCTTAACAGTTGTTTAACCACATTAGTCAGATCCGGTTCTATTCCTTTTCCCTCTAAATGCCCTAGGCATTCGGAAAAATAGAACACGAGAATATTATAGCATATGAATCGATCCTATACCCGAAGCATATGGGACACGATTCATAATGTCTAACATAAAGACATGATATTTGATCAATATTTTGCTATAATATTTCTATTTGCCATGTTCTCATAATTTTGATTATGAAGAGGTATGCCGTAATCATAATCAAATTTTGAGAACGCAATTAACATGTCCATATATAGAATTTCCTTATGTTGAACCATTCCAACATAACATTCATATATATTTTGACTAAATTTGATTAAAATCTCACAATCTAAGCTTTTAGATTTGAAATGAAGTATAAATTTCTCTCCCTTAATTATAGCAAAACAACATTTCAAACCCTGCATCTTTGCAAATTGAAACTTTTGTTTTCTATAATTAACATTGCTAACTTGCAACATTTTCCATAATAATTATGCTCCCACTAGCATAATAATTATTATCTTTAGTAGCATAACACTTATGCTCCCACTAGCTTTGACATGTATTCAGAAATTAGCTGGACTTCTAAAAATCAATACTTATTGACTTTCATTACCAAAGTTCAGATTTCTGATACGAGATGCTTCGATAAGGCTTTATCTAGGCTTTTCAAACTCATACACCTTTCCTTAGATAGCTCACATGTGTGTCTTAATAATTTTAGAAATTACAGCCATAAGTCTGAAATATTTATACTTTTGTCATTTCTCACAATTCAAATTATGAAGAGGGATGCCATAATCATAACTAAATTTGAGAATGCAAATATCACAATTCTATCTCCTTAAAATCTACTTAGTGAAAGCGTTTACTCACAATCATTTTCATGAATCGGGGAGAAACCTTATGACACTTAGATTTTATGGTATATGTGTTCCTATCCATGTGAATTTGTCATGACCATAATCACAAGACATGGTTAGTGACAAATCCAAACTCATATGGACTAAATTTGTTCAATCTTAATTTCTTGTCACCTGGCAGCACAAGAGCCTGCCATTGCTTCCAGTTAGTTATGCAAACAACTGAGAACTCATAGAACTCACATGCATAGTACACTTTAACTGGAATGGGCACAAAAACAAGAATATGTCAACACGATAGATCACAAACCTCAAGCCGTGTACTAGTGTTTAACAATAGGTTTTATTCTTGATTAGTTTTTGAACCTTGTCCAAGATCTTTAAGACTCCCACTGCCCTCTTGACATATAAGATTCAGTTATCATGAATCATTGCTTGACAAAACAAATATTCAAGAGTTAGTGTGGATTCTTATCAAGACAAACACTTCACATAATTGGCCTTAGTTGGTCTTTGTTTTATCCAAAACATCACAACTTACCAATTTCAAATGTACAAGAGTAGAAAAACTTTTACTCTACATTTGATAAGTGTTTTAAACCTTTCCTAAGATTATGTCACTCAAGGTTACAATCTTGGAGTATGACTCTAAGACTTGTTTTGGGAACGAAGTATGACTCATCTTCTTGATTTAACCATTCCAACAATTCACGATTCTTCTTCTTAGCCATAGAAATGCACTAAGATGACCTTAGAGGATCAATTGTGATATGGTTTTCCATAATTATTAAGATGATCATAAACACGATACTCAAGTACTCTCCCATCTTTTCAGATTGGAGAAACTTTTATCTTTCTGCCTAATTTGATTGTTCTTATTTGTTCTGCCATACGTTGAACCCTTTTTCTAATGTTTCAGAATTATACTTAAACTTGTAAGCATAAGGATATTTACTAAACTTTAGTAAATCATGGCGAATAGTCTTATCTTTCTTTGTGGTGGACCTGACCAATGCACACCCAGTATACCCGATCCCCTAGTCCTCTACTTGACTCACATATACATGTGAACAAGGAATTAGTCTTAATTTACCAAAGATGAAAATTCTCATTCATCATACAATACAACTGGCATGATTCTAAGTTTCTGTCCAAATGAAACTTAGGTGATGAGAATCCTTCCTTATTTGGTAAAATATGACACTACCACAAACGAAATGATCAAATCCATATTGCTAACAATAGAAACATACAAATATCAATTTTTCATAAATGTCATTGCAAGGAGATATAATAAAAAAAATCATTTATTTATAAAATGTGGAAAACTTTTCCTTACAATGCAATTACAAATGAAAACTATGTTACTACATATTTCCTAGCAATCTATCATAAATACTAAGCAGCAGCTCAAAAATCCGATCTTCGAACCGTGATCAGATTCAACATACTCTTCCTTTAAGCTTCATTCCCTTTGCATAATCCTACAAAACATCAAAATGCAACCTTGTCACATCATTTATTAAGAATCAACAATTAGGAACTTAATAGAGTTAGATAGTAGACTTACCTGAAGCAGAGTCAAACTTTTCGATTCTGCGTTTTCTCAGATTTTTCAGGTAGTCAGGGCAGCTTCACAACCAATGCCCCTTCTCTTGGCAATTGAAACATATAGACTCTTTGGGAATGGTACACGGGACAATCTCAGACTTGGCCTTTCTCTTTCCCTTGGAAAGAGAAATCTTTTCTGGACTTCCAATGTTTCCATTGTCAATGTCCATGGAAGTTTGGAGAGTAGATCTTCCCATCAAATTTGCTTTTCCAGTGCGCCACATCATTGCTGATTCAGCAGCAACAAGCTAATAGTTAAGATCAATAAGGGTCATGTCGTGGTCTGCTACATAGTAGTCCTTAATGAACTCACTATATGACTCAGGAAGTGACTGAAGAACCCAGTCAACAGCCAACTCCCTTGAGACTTCGACACCCAATACTCTCAGCCTGTCAATATGTGACTTCATCTCCAAGACGTGAGTACACACAAGCCTTCCATCTTCATGTTTCATTGCAAGTAGGGCTTGAGTGACCTTGAATTTTTAAAGTCTTTGAACTTGTGGGTTAGGGAGAATTATTAGAGGAGTTGGAGGAAGTGAAGTATGACTCCCACGATCCAACCGTGGGACATCATCTTCAAGAGGAAAACTTGTTCCAAAGGATTTGGGAAGACCACAGTTGTCTGAACTAGACATCTACAACGGGAGAAATTCAAGTTAGTTGATTTAAGTCCTTAATATAACACCCAAATGACATATTAAGGCTAGGACCCAACACAATATTTTACAATTTGGAAGAGGGATGTCGTAATCCAATTGCAAAATATTTGAAGGTAGGTAAATGATGATTTACCAATTTCCACCACGAAAAACGAAAAAGAATTTTAGGTTTTAAGTGAATTGAAACTCCTATATCCTTTGAGATTCATTGAACAATTCAATGGCATGTTTAAATCTCGAGTGTGCCCTTCAAGTTTGTGACTGGGATGTCGAGGATCACAAACAAGGTGTGAATAACCATGCAAATTAGCTTGGTACACCCAATGTTACAACCACTCAAAAAATGTTCCGGTTAACCACACACGCTCCATTGATCAATGATTAACATCAAGCTACCCTTTACCACACAGTTTCAGTCTAAATTAGTGTGCCGGTTAACCACACACGCTCCACTAACGACTTAACAGGGTGCAAAGTGCAATTTCATGGGTTAGCACCATATTCACATTTTCCTAAGTAACTAAGATTTGGGAATTTATAAGTGTTTAGTTACTTTATATTTGTCATTATACTTTTAATGAAGGGAGAATTAGAGTCCTATCCTACCCGTTCGGCTAACGACCCTCCACCAGTCAATGAAGCGGTGGGTGATAATAGACACCCATTAAACTGCCATTGTATAGGCAGTAACCTTATACCCCCCCTTATAGACCAGGTTCGTGAATGAGGCCTACTAACGGTAAGACTGACTTTACTCTTATAGATATATATAAATATTAGACCTATAATATTATAATAGTATAAGGGTTGAATTTTAAACTTTTAAAATTCTAGGGTTTGGAACTAAATGTGTCAAAAGAAGACTCTACATTTACAAATTCCAAAACTTGAGGGCATGTTTGGAACTATTCAAAAACCTTTGGAATCCATAACATATGAGTTTAATATAGGCATTAATGAAAAGACTCTTGAAAATCCATAATGTAGAATTGTAGAAGTGATTAATCGAGTATTAGAATCAAATCAGAGTAAAGATGAACACAAGAAGTAAATAAGGCCTGGTTCAAATCGTATTACTTCCAATGAATAAGAGTACAAAACGATAATAGAAATGGGAAAACTCTACTATCAACTCTATGTTCAGCTCCTATTTATAGGAGGCTGAAAGTACAAAAAATACTAAGGCTAGACTTTTAAGGTTCGAAAACAAAATGCCTTAGCAAATACAAAAACGAAACATACGAAACAGACAATTACACAGACTTCGACATATTACAATATATTTCGACTCTACAATCTCCCCCTTTGTAATCGTGTCGAACTTCTCAATTCGTGAGAATCTGTGCAGCAAAATGCATCATCCTTCGTATCTATGAGTACCAAGTCATTATCTTTCTCAACTCCATTTTATCACCATCATTGTTCTTCTTGCAATTGTTCATACGAACAATGAAGTTCATAAAGTGCGAACTTGTATATCTTTCTATCTCTGAAGCCTGAAACAAAAACCTCTTTGCTTTTCCATTCTTATCTTTTCCAGCAAAGACTAATCCAAAAGGTTTTAAGCAAATCTCTCCATCTGCATATTTCTTCAGTTCAACTTGAGTCTTCGACAATTCCATCGCAACTTTCGCTTTCTTTCCCATTTCTGATGCTAATTCCAGACCAGTCAATGCTAGACAATTATAGTAATTGTCTATGAAGATTTTGATATGCGCAAGACCAAGCCTCAAAAACTCTTTGTCAGTCCCTTGAAGTTGCGAAGCCTCCATGTCTTTCAAAATCAATGCAACTTGAATAACATAATTCAAGTTCATTAGAGGAAAATTAGCAACAGAGAAATCACAAACTTGATTGTTCGCCCTTACTACATGATAACGAAAATTATGTATCATATTCTCGAACATCATATCCTTTGTTATACTAACAAACTTCTTGATCTTCACCAAACACCATATTTTTTCTGGTTCTCTCCCAACAACTGCATGAAATCTAAGTTTCAAATGGATATAATCGTCTTCATTTTCGAACTTCTCCACTATCTTGTACTGAGCCATGATAAACATCATTTCGTTTACTGGGAAATCAAGCTGACTAATATCAGTGTTAGTGATAAAGTAGCTTTTCTTTGGCTTCTTCTCAAACGCATACATATGATTGTAAGCAACTCTTACTTCAATATTCTCATAACTGTATAACTTCCTTGGATCTCCCTTTTTGATACCAGGTGGATCAATTTCACAAATGTGACATCCTTATTTTCTTGGCTAGAAAAGACCGATTTGTTTATGCTTTATTTTGAAAATCAGAGTAACCTTTTAAAGAAAATTTTTGTGGAATTTGTTCCTAGAAAAACATGATAAATACGTTATCAAGCATTTCCGAAGAAATGTATTTTATTCATTTTTAAAACATTGGGATGTCATCGTCAATACAGAAACAAAAGCATAAACAGACCTTACATTCTTTTACACTAGTGATCTACAT
Source organism: Lactuca virosa (assembly GCF_052849685.1). NCBI lineage: Eukaryota > Viridiplantae > Streptophyta > Magnoliopsida > Asterales > Asteraceae > Lactuca > Lactuca virosa. Next base: position 224,342,102 of record NC_136430.1, on the reverse strand, counting down.
CTCTTTTAAATCTATCAGTGTAAAGTAGCTTCGTATCGACACCTGTGATACAAATAAACTTGAGTGGGTCAGCTTGGGAAACCTGGTGAGTAGATAGGGATTTCAATCCCACAATGTTATATCATATATATAATTTATAACTCACAAAATATACAATTTCACCATATATATAAGCAACTCTTACCGCACCCCGTCGATCCTCCCAACAACACTATCCATACTCTCGGACCTTAAATTTTACCTCTGACTTAATCCATACTCTCGGATCTAATCCATGCTCTCGGATCAATGAATGTGTCCATTCTATACTCTCGGACTAGGGATAAATGTCTATGTCTAAATCCATACTCCCGAATTAATGACAAATAACTATGTCCTATCCATACTCCCGGACTAAGGACAACTGACTATGTCTTAATCCATACTCCCGGATTAATGACAATTGACTATGCCCAATCCATACTCTCAGACTAGGGACAATGACTATGTCTAATCCATGCTCCTGGATCAATGACATATTTTAAAGTTCTATTCTCTGTGTATAACTCACTCGTACTCATAAGAAGATACTACCCAATATTCCCCATAATTAATTTAGGTTTACTCTTTATCTTAAATCATCATATATAATAAGGTATGTTCTTTAACACGTATTTCAGGCAACATCAAATAACTCGCATATAAACATATATTTAATACTTCAATCAATACTTGTATTAAAATCGTGTTCATGAAAGGGACTATGCATTCACTTGTTAAGGTGGTGATTCCGAACTCAGACAGCGCTTTGCTTCTTAAAAATAATTTCCTTCGACGAAACCTAGTATTATTACCACTAGATTTTAGTCTAATATTTACCATGACTAATTATTAGTCTTATTATTATTATAATTATATAAGCGTTTAAACAATATTTTCCAACCACAATGTACAGACAGGGGCCAGACATAAAACACTGGAGGGCAGGACCATTTTGGCATATAGCACTTCTGAAATTCAACAACCCTATGCGACCCTTTAAACCAGATTTCCCGTACCGCGAGTAGTTAAAAATATATTATAACGACACTTATATAAGTCATAATAATAGCCAAAATATTTATTATAAGTTCATAATAACAATATTAATCTTAAATATAAGCTATATTAAAATAGAGTAAGCATAACTTACTTACAAGGGGGTTTTAGCTAGGAGCCGAGCTCTGCAGGGGCAGAACTTCGTCGCCGAATCTTTCTAAGAAAGATTCGCGTAGCGCTTCAGCGCTCACCTAACTATACTAAAACTATAGAAAGAGAAGTCGAATCACGAGGGACCGAAATGCTCGGGGGATAAGAAGAGAAAGACTCTTGAATCAAGACAATGGTGCAAGAAATATGAGAGCCCAATGCTCTTATTTATAGTAATTGAATTTACAAAAACTACCCTCCATAATCACTTAATAACCGTATAGTTATATAAACGACTAAACACCTCTTCATAATACTATTTTAAATAGATTTAACGATATTTGTACTAAACTAATGTCGAAAATACTCAACACTAGTCTGATAATGACCGCATCATCGATTCCTTTCTAATGATATATACATTTGTATATATATGTATACGTATATATGGTTTATACTTTATTTTAATACGTAAATAAGCTATTATAATTTATAATTTGCTCATACGAACTCCGTTTTTGACGCTCTTTATATCCACACGTAGGTGGAGACGTACTCTACAACTTTCGTTTAGACTCCGTCGGCTAATTTTGACTTTATTTTTAAAGTTATATTTTTAACAGGCCGGGACATGAAAAGTCTGTTAAAAATTCATAACTTCTTCATCCGACGTCCGTTTTCGTCTGTCTTTTTACCGTTGCGCTACTATTAATGAGATCTTCAATTCTTATTTAGGTGGCGTTGGCCAAAAATTGATCGATCTAAAATTCGAATTTCGGGTTGTGCACTGCTATGCCAAATCTTAGAAAAATCATAACTTCCTCATACGAAGTCAGATTTTGACGTTCTTTTTTTGTAGGTTCTCGGTTTAACGTATACTACAACTTTTGTTTAGATCACTAAGGCTAAAAAGTCTTATATCGTAAATTCACTATTTACGTCTCCCGGTGCCGTGTAGGTTTTGCTGTAAAACTTCGACGCGCCATAACTTCTTCGTTATAACTCGGATTTCGGCGTTCTTTATATGTATGCCCTTGTAACATATACTATGACTTGGTTAAGATTATTCATTCTAAATAATATTCTATTAAAAAGTCATTTTTGACGCTTATCGTCTCTAAATTGACTAGCCCGAATCTACGGGCGTTACAATTATCTCCCCCTTAGGATGATTACGTCCTGAAATCATCAACGAAACAGGGTTGTATAATGACTCCCTACATTATCTATTCATCCTAGGTAGTACTCGTAACTTCTATGTTTCTTCGAATGCGTATTTAACTCCTGATCTTCTTGACTGTAAGCGGTGCTTGATCTTGCACCCGTTCTCTATGTCTTGTTAGACTTTCAATCATGACCTTCATGTCACAACCTCACTCTTTATTAGAGACTCTTTCTTCTTCTTAACAAACTTAAGTTAAGTTTATTTGATTTCCACGATAGACTGATGGGTCGTGTTGTAATGACCTCTCATCGTATGATGCAACGCTTAGACTCAGGTCTCTTAGAGTCAAATTCCAGAATGGAATATACCTACCTTCATGTTCTAATGTGATATGATCACATTCTAGCATGTAGCACATCTACCTACAAGCTCCTTACCTTAACAAAGGTTGCGATACTTCTATTGATCGCTTCGATTATCTTTCACTTCAATCTTATGGCTTAAATCAAATGCTACATCGATCTTGGTTCTCTGAACCTCATAACATACTCATCTTAGTCGGACTCGATTTGATATGACGACTAGGGTCGGATTAACAATCATCTTCTTAGTCATTACCGAAACAAAGGTAACGACATACTTGAACAAAACGGAATCAATTACTAGCTTCTTGGTAACCTTGTGACTTTAGCTGATCCAAGTGTGAGTCCTGTGCTTCCGGTAGTATAGGCCTTTACTACCATTCACACCTACTCATGCTCGTCCTAAGTATTGTCTTGCAGCTTTCCAAGTTACTATCACAAAAACAATGTTAACACATAAAAATGTGTCCAAACAATCATAAAATTTCCCCTAGACTCTACTAGGACTTCCTCCATGCGTATCTTCAATCATCAATTCTGCTTCAACTCGGTTGGTGGTGGAAGTTCCATACGATGGGATAACTTCATGGATTATACCAAAAATCTTTCTTTCTCATAATCGGAAGTGCACTTATCCAGTAATAGACGTATTATTTATTAGATGCATTCTAAAGGCAAGATATTACTCTTAAAATATCTTCCGATAGGTATCATTCAATATCATAAGCCTTCTCATTTCCTCCATTTGCCCAGTCTGCTATGAGTCCTTATCATGAAATTCTATACACCAAAGCAGGCGTTCGGTGTATCGAGACGAGAATATAGATAAAGGAAGATTTAAACGCGTATTCCTCCTTATTACTCCAAAAAGTTACATGCCAGTTCTAATATCGTAATTAAACGTTTAGAAATCCGAACACATCAAATTTCCATATCTGGTCGGCAACAGACCATAGATCCAATCAAATAATGACATCATAAAGCATCATAAATCATTTAGCACATAAAAGCAATTTAGGCATCTTTCCTAAAATAAGCTAGTGCTCGTGTCTATTTAGGCATACTTCCTAAATATAAACGACACTCATCTCACAATCATCGCTTAGCATTTTTAAGTTTAAGTCTAGAAATTTCCTACAAATTCCTAGTTCACTTAAACTAATGCTCTGATACCAACTGTGACATCCCCATTTTCTCGGCCAGAAAAGACCGATTTGTTTATGCTTTATTTTGAAAATCAGAGTAACCTTTTAAAGAAAAGTTTTGCGGAATTTGTTCTCAGAAAAACATGATAAATACGTTATCAAGCATTTCCGAAGAAATGTATTTTATTCATTTTTAAAACATTGGGATGTCATCGTCAATACAAAAACAAAAGCATAACACAGACCTTACATTCTTTTACACTAGTGATCTACATCTCTTTTAAATCTATCAGTGTAAAGTAGCTTCGTATCGACACCTGTGATACAAATAAACTTGATTGGGTTAGGTTGGGAAACCTGGTGAGTATATAGGGATTTCAATCCCACAATGTTATATCATATATATAATTTAAAACTCACAAAATATACAATTTCACCATATATATAAGCAACTATTACCCCACCCCGTCGATCCTCCCAACAACACTATCCATACTCTCGGACCTTAAATTTTACGACTTACTTAATCCATACTCTCGGATATAATCCATGCTCTCGGATCAATGACTGTGTCCATTCCATACTCTCGGACTAGAGACAAATGTCTATGTCTAAATCCATACTCCCGGATTAATGACAAATAACTATGTCCTATCCATACTCCCGGACTAAGGACAACTGACTATGTCTTAATCCATACTCCCGGATTAATGACAATTGACTATGCCCAATCCATACTCTCAGACTAGGGACAATGACTATGTCTAATCCATGCTCCCGGATTAATGACATATTTTAAAGTTCTATTCTATGTGTATAACTCACTCATACTCATAAGAAGATACTACCCAATATTCCCCATAATTAATTTAGGTTTACTCTTTATCCTAAATCATCATATATAATCAGGTATGTTCTTTAACACGTATTTCAGGAAACATCAAATAACTCACATATAAACATATATTTAATACTTCAATCAATACTTGTATTAAAATCGTGTTCATGAAAGGGACTATGCACTCACTTGTTAAAGTGGTGATTCCGAACTCAGACAGCGCTTCGCTTCTTAAAAATAATTTCCTTCGACGAAACCTAGTAGTATTACCACTAGATTTTAGTCTAATATTTACCGTGACTAATTATTAGTCTTATTATTATTATAATTATATAAGCGTTTAAACAATATTTTCCAACCACTATGTACAGACAGGGGCCAGACATAAAACACTGGAGGGCAGGACCATTTTGGCATATAGCACTTCTGAAATCCAACAACCCTATGCGACCCTTTAAACCAGATTTCATGTACCGCGAGTAGTTAAACAGATATTATAACGACACTTATATAAGTCATAATAATAGCCCAAATATTTATTATAAGTTCATAATAACAATACTAATTTTAAATATAAGCTATATTAAAATAGGGTAAGCATAACTTACTTACAAGGGGGTTTTAGCTAGGAGCCGAGCTCTGCAGGGCAGAACTTCGTCGCTAAATCTTTCTAAGAAAGATTCGCGTAGCACTTCAGCGCTCACCTAACTATACTAAAACTATAGAAAGAGAAGTCGAATCACGAGGGACCGAAATGCTCGGGGGATAAAAAGAGAAAGACTCTTGAATCAAGAGAATGGTGCAAGAAATATGAGAGCCCAAGGCTCTTATTTATAGTAATTGAATTTACAAAAACCACCCTCCATAATTACTTAATGACCTTATAGTTATATAAACGACTAAACACCTCTTTATAATACTATTTTAAATAGATTTAACGATATTTGTAATAAACTAATGTCGAAAATACTCAACACTAGTCTGATAATGACCGCATCATCGATTCCTTTCTAATGATATATACATTTGTATATATATGTATACGTATATATGATTTATACTTTATTTTAATACGTAAATATCCTATTATAGTTTATAATTTCTTCATACGAACTCCGTTTTTGACTCTCTTTATATCGACACGTAGGTGGAGACGTACTCTACAACTTTCATTTAGACTCCGTCGGCTAATTTTGACTTTATTTTTAAAGTTATATTTTTAACAGACCGGGACAGGAAAAGTCTATTAAAAATTCATAACTTCTTCATCCGACGTCCATTTTCGTCTGTCTTTTTACCGTTGCGCTACTATTAATAAGATCTTCAATTCTTTTTTAGGTTGCGTTGGCCAAAAATTGATCGATCTAAAATTCGAATTTCGGGTTGTGCACTGCTATGCCAAATCTTAGAAAAATCATAACTTCCTCATACGAAGTCAGATTTTGACGTTCTTTTTTTGTAGGTTCTCGGTTTAATGTGTACTACAACTTTTGTTTAGATCACTAAGGCTAAAAAGTCATATATCGAAAATTCACTATTTACGTCTCCCGGTGCCGTGCAGGTTTTGCCGTAAAACTTCGACGGGCCATAGCTTCTTCGTTATAACTCGGATTTCGGCGTTCTTTATATGTACGCCCTTGTAACATATACTATGACTTGGTTAAGATTATTCATTCTAAATAATCTTCTATTAAAAAGTCATTTTTGACGCTTATCGTCTCTAAAATGACTAGCCCGAATCTACGGGCGTTACAACGAAGTCTCAGTAAGCTCTGTATTTGCCTTTGCTTCTCCGTTTCAGCTTCAATTTCGACTATCTTCTCTTCCTTTGATTTTTCAACCACAATCACTTTTCCTTTATCCCTATCAGCTTCTGAAACCTTTAGTTTAGACAAACTTGAACTCCCTCCTTTAGTTGTCGAATTAAATACAATACCCTTCAGAATGGGTCTTGTTTTTGTCTTGATAGCTTCTGTTGTATTCGTATTTGGAACTATAGGAATTGTGACTTGAGGAGATACACCTTTCGTTACTGCACCAGTAGTAGTAACAATATTCTCAATCTTTTTCGGCTTATCACCCTCTTTTGTAATTTTCGAAGATTTGCCTTCTTGAACTTTCCTTTCTCCCCCTTGCACCCCTGTGACAACAGGTGGGGCACCAGTGGGTAACATGTGTGCAAATTTCGAAATTGGAGCCACAACCTTCTGAATGGCTTGATCCAAAGAATGTAACTTCTGAGTTAAAAACTCAGGAGTTAAAAATGAAGTTGGAGCTGGCTTCGACACTAACTCTTTCAATTCGCCAAGCAAAACACCCATCTTTTCGAAATGTTGAGCATCGCCTGTATCCTTTACATCGAACTTTGGAGTTAAAGCTTGATGCCATTCAAAAACTGTTCGGACAGCAGCCGCAATAATGTCAACATTCGACTTGATTGTCGAATAATTGGTATTCAGCTCATTCAGTTCTTTGGTAACTTCAACCTTCAACTCCTCAAGCTTTCGATTTACATCTTCCCGAACTGTCTTGACATCTTTAACAAAAAGAACATGTCGTTCTTTTGCTTTCAAACGAAGAACTTTAAGTGCAGAATTGAACGAATCAGTCTGAGATTTGACCCATAATTCGTTATTTTTATCCAAATCATCCATTTGCTTTTGCATTCGAAGCTCTACAGCTTTGAGCATCACATCAACTTCTATTCCCGAAACTGAATTCTTTGCTCCGGAATCAGCTTGGGATTCAAGAATAGCATTGAGTTTTTAATTTGAGAATCTTGAACTGCTTACCAGACATCAACATGTGATCTGGTACATCTTCTTCTTCCGAATCAAAATGTAGATCATCAAACGTGCCTCCGAAACCTCCTCCATCTGTTTCATCATCGGAAGTTGGTTTTGGTGGATCAGTGGATTGTGATGGGAAAAGTGTAGTGAAGGGTTGGTTTAAGACTTGATCGAAAGTTGGAGAAGGATTGGTAGTGGAAACAGGTTTAATAAAAGGTGGAAGTGATACAAAGGTACTGGAAATAGGTTCAGGAATACCTTGAGTTGATGGATGAACACTCACCACAACATGTGCATACGTATTAGATACATTTGCAAGAATTGGAGAAATTGGAACCGCTTCAGGAATTGATTTGGTGACAATAATCTCAAGTGGTACTGATATTGTGGGTAACGAAACATTTTCAAGAGTGAGTGGTTGTGAGACAATTGGGGAATTCGAACCCAAAGGAGATTCTGGAACAACCTCTTCTTCTGAGGACTCATCTTGAACCACCAACTTTTGCTTCTTCCTCTTCTTGTTGATATGCTTCGCCACATCCTCTGCTCTTTGCTTCTTGGAGGACGGGGAAATAGGTGCTGGAATCTCACGAACTTTCACTCCTTTTCTGTTTAACTGAGGTTTGCGAACAGTAGGAGACTAATCGGATGAAGTTCGTTTCTGGTAAGTGAAATTCCTTAATCTTTTGAACACACCTGATTTCGAAGGGATGAATTCCTTCGAAGATTCAGGAACAACTTTCTCCTTAGGCGTCTCAGTTTCAATTTCAATATTCTTAGACGACTTGGTTTTAGGTTGTTTCTTGGGACTTTCTTGAACTACAACCTCTTCAGGAAACTTCTTCGACTTCTTCGACTTCTTGGATGAACCTTCATCATGCGTTTGCAGCAAAATCCCATTTTCGATTGAAGGATTAACATGTTGCGAATATGCCACTAATATAAAATTTGTTGGATCAACCTTCTTCAACATCCCATCAGGAATTCGAGCAACATTTGGAAATGCTGCTGAGTCATCTGCTACAGTCTTTGGAAAATGATACTTTGCAAATTCTGCCTTAGCCTCATCAACAGGTTCTGGAATACCTTCTTTCTCATACACATACTGAAGAACCAAACTCCAGTAACGTGCACACGAAATTCCTTTCAACACATTCGTGTTTTCCAAGCTCTTGATAAACTCTTTCCAAAGCTGAGTAGCATAATCAACACTGAGATCATAGTATAACACTGCTACCATAGCATAAACTTCCATTATCCCCTTATCAAGCCCGACACTTCCCCCAGTTAAGCAACGAAGGTATATTCCAAACAGAAAATTCCATATGCAAGGAAGACCAGATTTCTTGAAATCACTGATCTTAACGAGTGGTGGCTAATGACCCATCTCGTTAAACATGAACATGACTTGATCAGCAATAGGTTTAAAGAATGGAGGGGAATTTGGAATTACCAAGATTTGAGTAAACAACTTCTTCGAGAGCCGAATTCGCTTCTCATTCACCATATTGAATGTGATTATATCAGTGGCTTTGCTGTAAGAAGTAGTGGAAACAGCCATCGTTAACCATGACAACAGAACTTCCAAAGCATTGAACATTGCCGTTGCGAGACCTGAATGTTGAAGAGCCACAATCAGCATCTTGAGTTCTTCTGGATATAGTGACACATCTCCTTCAACCTGATAGTTGGTGCTTTGAATCTTCATTAGTGGTTGAGATGCAACTTCTTAAGTAGTGGAGGTTGGATCAGCCGCCATTGATTAAGGTTTTGAGAACTTCTTGAAGAACAGAGAAATTTAGGGCTTTTTGATCGTCTGAGAATTTGAAAGCGTAATTGTAAAAGGAGAGTAGAATTTCCTTTTATATGTAACCCCTATTGAATTCCAAATGTTTTCTTGAAAGAGTAAGCCACGTCTGTCCTTGAAAGTCGCACCACTAGCCGTTAAACACGCCATGTCAGATAAAGTTCCTTGAAATTCAGGCCACGTTGTCAAACCGTCACATCAGACTGCTCGTGAGTACCAAGTAGATAGCATCGAAAACCTTCGGCATGGAGGTTGGGCTCTTTCGTCTTTGGGATGAGAGACGAAGTCATTTGCCAGACTGTCAAAATCATCATCCTGAGTTGGTAATACTTAGAACCTCAAGGATTTCGTGAGTGCAGTGTGCCAATAGAATTAGATAAGAAGCAATTTTAACGAAAATTTAGAATCTGTGATGTCGAAAAAATAAAATTTCGACACAAAGGCAATTAAACCCCGGGCAAAGGTTGCTTCGTTATTTATCAAGAGAGATAATCAACAGCTTGTGTATGTTTCCGTGAATTACAATCGAATACTTGTAGAGAAGTATCAAAGGGCTTCTTCTTCAAGGCTTCGTGGGTGGCTTAAAAATTTCGTTACCTATCAACCTAAACATAAGGTGAGTAATTGTAACCGAAATTACTTGTTTGACCAGTGTAGTCAGGGACAAGTATGCTTTGGATTAATTTTAAAGTGACTTTGAATTTCAAATGACACTCACCCGGAAATCATATTCAAGAAAAAAATTGAGCTGCATCCTGTTGTGTATCAAATATTGTGGGTTTCGACAATTTGATCAAGATCTCGCAAAAGAATTGAATATGATTTGGAGTTTCGAAAGTTTTGTACTGAAACAAATGTTTCGTTCAATCTGGAACTTAGTTCCCCGTCAATTCCTTAAAAAGTTAGAGAATTGGGTTTCACTTTCATCACAGCCTCATGATTCAAGATCATAAACATAGAGTTTTGATATGTCTAAATCATGATTGGTTTAATCAATGACCTCTTGGACATACGTCATTGTTTGTGACATGTGTTAGAATTTTGAGATGAAAAAGGTTGTTTCCTGAATTCAATTGTACCTCTGTTATGTTTGGACCAAAAAGAAAACTCTTAACTCATGTGAGAAGAGTTAGGTAGCTCAGTAGACTAATGTGAATGCAAGCCTGATTGGGAAGAAATTTTCTTAATGAAAAATTTCATAAAGGCTTTCAAAATCACACATTGAGTCAATGGAGGCTTAGGTCGACATGCTGCAGCATGCTTCTAGGGACATTCTAACTAGTACAAAGTTGTCAAAAATTTACCTTACCCTAGAAACGCAAACATGACCCTAGTAAAACTTTCGTGAATTCTGCACAAAGAAAGAAAAGACAAAGTACAAAATAACACAAAAAAATCTTTTTGGTATTTTATGTTTTTGAAAAGAAAGAAAGTATTTTTGTGTTTTTAAGTTTTTCGAAAATTAAAACAAATAACAGAATAAAATCTTTTTGGAATTTTTTATTTTTCAAAAATAATACAAACAAACGAAAATATTTTTGGTTTTTCCAATTTTTCGAAATAACAAAAAATAGACGAAGCGTGTCGAAGCGCTGAACGTGAACAGTAAATTAGTCCTGAAACAAAACTTGCTTCTATCATTCCCAATCATGTCAAAATTCGAACAAATGATTTTTCGTCCAATGCTTTTGTAAAAATATCAGCAAGCTGATCAGTTGTTTTTACAAAATGAACTTCAATATTGCCATCTTCCACATGATCTTTAATAAAATGATAACGAAGTGCAATATGTTTGGTTTTCGAATGTTGTACTGGATTATGACAAATGCGTATAGGAGTTTGTGAATCACAATACAATAGAATCGTTTTCATATTAATTGCATAATCACGCAATTAACTCTGGATCCAAATGATTTGCGAAGTGCAAGCGGCAGCTGCAACATACTCAGCTTTAGCAGTAGAAATTGCAACACAAGTTTGCTTTTTCGATTGCCAACTTACAAGCTTCTCATCTAACAATTGACATCCTCCACTTCTAATTTTCCGATCAAGTGTACATCCTCCCAGATCTGCATCCAAAAAAGCTTGAATGAAAAATCCTGATTTCGAAGGATACCACAATCGTAACGAAGTTGTCCCCTTGAGATAACGAAAAATATTTTTCACTGCAGTCAAGTGTGGTTCTCTTGGATTTGCTTGATACCTAGCACAGTTACATACAAAAAACATGATATCAGGTCTACTTGCAGTAAGATAAAGCAATGACCCTATCATACCCCTATATAAAGTAAGATCAACCGCCGGTGTGTCTAAAGAAGGATTTAGCCTTGTTCATCAAGATTTATGGTTTCAGTATCATCATGCTCCCCCTCGACATAATTGTCATTCTGATGCTCCCCCTCGACAACATCATTCAAACTTTTCTTCTCCCCCTTGAAAGGATGCTCCCCCTCAACAATTGAAGGAATATTCAAGTGCTCCCCCTCCACTTGAGCATCTAGCATACTTTCGCCATCAGCAGTTGTATCGGTTGTGATTGTCGAATCATCAGTATGTTTCGAAGTTTTAGGAGTTTGATTATCAGCAGCACGGACTTCAGCATCTATAGCCCTATCAGATTCATCATTTAATTCATTAAGAATTGGTTTTTTTGGAAATGTTTTTCAACTTGTTTCACATAATAATCATCAAAAGTAAGGTTAAGCGTTTCTTAAACTTTTCTTGTTCGTTTATTCAACACTTTGTATGCAACCGAATTATTTGAATATCTCAAAAATATTCCTTTATCAGCCTTAGCTTGAAATTTCAAAAGATTATCTTTGAGATTCATTATAAAACACCTGCAAACCAAACACATGAAAGAATTTGACATTAGGTTTTCGGTTATTTATGATTTCATACGGAGTGATATTAAAACGACGATGAATAAAAGATCTATTCTGAGTAAAACATGTTGTCGAAACTGCTTCTGCCCATAGATATTGAGGAAGATTCGCATATGTCAACATTGTTCTTGCTGCTTCGCAAAGAGACCTATTTCTCCTTTCAACCACACCATTTTGTTGTGGTATATATGGCGATGAGAAATTATGCGAAATTCCTTTCTCAGTTAAGAACGAATCGAGCACGTTATTTTTAAACTCGAAACCATTATCACTTTTGATTTTACGAACTTTCCTTTTCAGACTTATCTCAATTTTCTTGATAAATTCGATCATTGTTTGAGCGACTTCAGATTTTAACCTGAGAAAATACACCTAAGTAAATTGTGAAAAATCATCAACAATAACCAAAACGTATCGTTTCTTGTTGAGAGTTTCAACAGTTGATGGTCCACAAAGGTCAATATGAAGAAGTTCCAACGGTTCAACAATTTTCGAATCTATGACAATTGGATGTCCTTTACGATGTTGTTTTCCTTGTTCGCAAGCTGCACATAAAGTATCATTGTCAAACTTTAGAACAGGTAGACCTCGAACAAGATCGTCTACTACCAACTTATTCAGATTTCGAAAGTTTAAATGAGATAAACGTCGATGCCACAACCAACTTATATCAGATGAAACTTTTGAAAGTAAACAAACTGAGGGTTTCCCAACAATAGGTTTGATGTCAAGAGTGAACATATCGCCATATCTTTTTGATTTCAGCAAAACTTTGTGTGTCTCAACATTTGAAATGATACTTCCTTCTTCGTTAAACACAACTTGATTGCCAGTGCCCACAACTAGTTGTGAAACACTTATCAAATTATGTTGAAGACCTTCGACATAAGCAACACGATTTACAGTAAATTGTCCATTCGTTACTTTCCCGTAACCTTTTACTTGACATTTGTGATTGTTCCCAAACTTCACAACACCAACATTTTCCAAACTTCTAAAATCTCTCAAATTCTCCTTTCTTCCAGTCATGTGACGTGAGCAACCACTATCAATGTACCATTTCTCATCATATTGCTCGTCACACAGTACCTGCATTCATTAAAAGAATTTAGGTACCCAAGGCTGTTTGGGTCCTTGGTCATTAGTTTGAAAAAGGGAATGAAATTTAGAACCTAAAGCCCAATTTTGACCTTTGGTTTTGAAAGTATCAATTATGTCAACATCATCGGTTAAAGGTACCGAAACATAATTTTTCGATAGTTTTGGACTTTCCCTGACTTTCTTCTCATGCTTCTCAGTGTGTCTTTAATTGGAGATTGGTTGCCATTTTTGAACTGGAGTATTTGATTCATTCGAAGATGAACTTCCATATGAAGTATCATTAAAATACTATTCATAGGCCCTCTGTATTTGATGTTGATAAAACTTCCCCGATTGATACTTTTTCCCTTTGTCTTGAAGTCAATGATTGATTGTTTCCACCCCAGAAAAACCTTTTGTATACGAAACATTAGTGGCTTTATGTGCGGATGGATTCGGAAAATTTGGTTTTTGTGGAGTAAGCTTTGCCGATGTTGTGGTTGTATTATTCACAAATGTATGATTGTCTGCAATCTTTCGAACATTTTCGAAATTTCGACCATTCTCAAATTTTCGAACATTGTCAAATTTTCGAACATTCTCAAATTTACGAACATTGTCAAATTTTCGAACATTCTCAAATTTACGAACATTGTCAAATTTTCGAACATTCTCAAATTTTCTAACATTGTCAAATGGACGAACATTATCAAAAGTTCGATTTATTTTATTTGAAGAAAATCGACTTTGATCGTTTGTTGGTTTTGGAAAGAATGAATTTGAAGTTGAAAACTTTTGTTGGTTTTTTGGATGAAAATTCTATTGTTGCACTTTTGATTGAAAAGTCTTTGAAGATGATGATTTTGAAAACTTCGTTTAAGAATTTTGAGTTGAAAATTTCGTTTTTACTGATTTAGGCAACTCATTTTCAGACATTTTCTTTGTTGGTGTATTTGATTGTTTTTCATTGGACACTACTTGCCAATAAATTCTCTTTCGTGCCTGTCTTTTCGAAATTCCTTTTTCATTCGAAAAATTTTCAACAAGATCCTTAAATTCTTGTGAATTAAGTTTCACATTTTCATTTGTTTCATTAGATTCCTTTTTCAAACTTTCTTTTGTATTTTCTTGTTTATCAACCCATTTTCTTTGTGGTTTTTGTCTCTGAAAAACATACGAATTCTTTGTGAGATTGTTTTCAACAGTGCTTTAGTTTGAAAAGAATCCTTCGTCTGATGTTTTCTTGTTATCGTCTTCAACCATTTTGTTGAACTCTGGTTTGATGTTTTCAACATTTCCAGTAGTAACAAACACTTGATTCGGAAATACAACATCATCTGAACACTTAAAATTTGGATACACAACAGTATTTGTTTCCAAATAATGAGCACCTTTGTCAGACACAATTTTTTCGAAATGTTCAGTATCTCCAAACACTTGATCAACAACAACTCTTGGAATGGATGTTTCATTCGAAACATTTTCTGGCTCAGAATTGTTCGAAACTTTTTTTTCATTCTCATCATCACTACTATCTTTTTGACTGTCTCTCACACTCACATGATCAAAGTCACAAACTTTCAAAGTAGAGGGTCTATCAGTGTCATCCGAAACCATCGAATCATTACAAATTTCTTTACCTTTTGACTTTGATGTGACATTAATGACAGATAATTGAGAACAATCAATACTTTACTCCTCCTCAATTTCACTGATTTCGCTAAAACTATCAGAATTATCATCGACATCAGCAAAATTAGATTGAGAGTCAAGTTTCGAATTCTTAGTTCTTTTCAAAATTTTGATTTGTTCACTTTTGGTCAAAGTATCATCCACTATCTCAACAAGTTCATCAGCATTCAAATATTCGTTTATTTTAACAATACCATAAGCAAATTGATTATCAAGCACTTTATCGAATTCTGCTATGGTTTTCTCACAATCATAGGACAAACTATCAACTTTCTCTCTTTCGAAAACAAGAAAAGGCAACAATTTCCTATGTTGTTCTTTGCTAATGTCAGACGAATGATGCAATGAAGTCAATTTAGCATATAGTCTCTTTGCCGAATTACAATAAATATTTCGTTGAGCAAGTAACATACTAGCATCCTTATCTGGACAATCCCTATCATTATTCACATTATTCAATTGCAATTCCAAATACTCTACTCTGCTTCGTTTCGAATCTAACAATTTTTGGGTCTCTAGCAACTGAATGTTCAGTTTCTTAGCTTCATTACTAGCAGACACCATAATTGTATCAAAGTAAGAAACAATATCATCAAAAGCAATTATTTCAGATTCATAAGCTTGTAAAGGAATGTTAAAAGACTGAAGAATAGCACATACCTTTGTTGTCATTGGTGATTTGTCTCCTGATTTGGTCATGAAACAACGACCAGTCACCATTTCATCCTCTTCTTCTTCAAATTGTGCGAACATAGCCCCATGAGTCGGATTACACATCTCTTCGTCATCAGATCCTGAAGACCAGATCTGATACGTACCATCCTCCTCACCTTCACCTTGAGCAACCAAGGACAACCCCTTCGTCTTTGCACGAACTTCTTCCAATCTTTCAACATAATAGGCTTCGTCCTTGACCCTATTCTTTTTCTCCTCTTTCTTACGAAGCATACAATCATTAGCCAAATGATTTGCTCCGTTGCAGTAATGACAGTCAATGCCCGAATCTCCCTTAAGTTTCTTCTCAATTTTGGCTTCAGTTGCCATCACATCATTCTTCTCGAATTTCTTCTTCTCTTCACCCATAGACTTATTCACGAAACATCCTTTCACATCACTCTACTTCACCATAGGATTGAAAGGTTTCTTGAAAAACTTTTTAACTCGGTTGTTCGAGTAAAAAGCAACCGCTTCATCATCAGAATTCATTAGAAAGCCTTCTTCATCAGAACCATCTTTCTCAACATCTTCTTTCTCAGACACTTTCGAAACAAGAGCTAAAGGACCTCCCAAACTCATTTTCGACTCTTCAGCCATCTCATTCACTTCAATTTCGTGAGTTTTCAACTGATTATACACATCATTCAGAGATGAAGTATCGAAGCTTTGTTGATTCTTCACCATCATGCTGACACTTCTCCACTCCTTGCGAAGTCCCATCACAAAAGTAAGATTGAACTCCATTGATGACCTTATGATTCCATAACGATTGCATCTATAGCTCAGTTCATTAAGACGATCATAGTAAACTTCAATCGTTTCACTCTCTTTTTGTCTGAACTCTTTCAGCTCCACAAGACACTGTTTAACAGGGTTTATCTTCGTTTTCTCGCTTCCCTGATACTTTTCCTTAAGAGTATTCCAGATATCCTTTGCAGTTTTACAACCACGGATGTAATTGTAAACAACAGGTGGCAAGGCACCGACACAATTCTCTCAAACAACGCTTTTCGTTGTTCTTCAGCCTGGTGGATTGATCAGTAACTGCAGGTGATGATCCAGATGATCCAATATGTTGAACATTTGGTGGAGGTTGAGCTATTCCTGTAATGCAGCTCCAGAGTTCCTTGTCTAATCCGTTCAAGTAATCCTCCATTCGATCAACCCACTGATCATAGTACTCTGGAATCAACATAGGAATCTTCGTAGAAGATCCTAACAGGTGAGAAAATGAAGTCATTGTGTTCATGTTGAAGTTCGCCATTAACGTACGGATGAGATTTTTCAGAAAAACTTGAATAAACTTGAAATTGAATGACTGAATTGATCAGAAACTCAAAAACGATTACTCGATTATACAATTCAAACGCAGAATCAAACTAAAACTGTAGATCAGAGATGATTTTTAGAATTAAACAGTGTGGAAACTTTTGAGACAAACTCGCGACTCAAAAACTAGAGATTCAATTAAAAATCAGATCTTTGCAGTATTGATTCCTGCTCTGATACCAATTGTAGAATTGTAGAAGTGATTAATCGAGTATTAGAATCAAATCAGAGTAAAGATGAACACAAGAAGTAAATAAGGTCTGGTTCAGCTCGTATTACTTCCAATGAACAAGAGTACAAAACGATAATAGAAATGGGAAAACTCTACTATCAACTCTATGTTCAGCTTCTATTTATAGGAGGCTGAAAGTATAAAAATACAAAGGCTAAACTTTTATGCTTCGATAACAAAATGCCTTAGCAAATACATAAAGGAAACATACGAAACATACAATTACACAGACTTCGACATATTACAATATATTTCGAATCTACACATAACTTGAGGACAAGTTATGGAGTTCATAAAACATTTATGGGAAAATACTCTTCAACACCATAACCTATGAGTTTAATGAATTCTTTAAAAGAAAATTTTTTCACTTTCCATAACTTGAGCACAAGTTATGGAGTACATTAAAGGCCATAAAGATCATCAAATAAACTAACAAGCATGTCAAATAATGTCCATGATCTACATTAAACTCATATGAACAAGATAATTCATATCAAACAAATTTCATGTAATTAGCATAATCATATAAACTAATACAAAAACATGAACTGTTGACAATTATCTTATAAATTGGATAAGCATGATCATTACCACATCAAAAATAGGTTTATAAGTTCAAAAACAGCTTAGGGTAATGATCATAGTCCAATTCTAGCCAAAAACATCGAAAATCTGCATTCTTAAGCACCAACTCGTCGAGTGCAAGAACAAACTCGGCGAGTTGGTAAAAATTATGATGGGACTCGGCGAGTCCACTGTCCAGAACAACAGAAAATCAATTTTTCAAGCTTAAACAACAAGTAGCATCAAGTATAATTGAAAACAACCCTATGCTCTGATACCACTGATGGGTTTTGAGCATTCTAACACTCCTAAGGTGTGCATGCAACCCTAAAAACCTTGGATCTATGTTTTCTCTATAATACATGCTAACTTTCATTTTTCCAAGGTTTCATCCTAACTAGCATACCATGAAGTATATGTAATACAAAAAACTAGTAGAATGACATACCTTTTCTTGTAGATTGATTCCTTAAGCCTTTATGAAGTTAGTGCCCCAAGTGTTGCACCTCAAATGGAATCACACAACACCACCAACAAAATGAAGGAACTTGAGAGGAGGTTACTAACACTCATGAAATCAGTTTGCCCTCTTGTTTAACCACTAGTCACCTTTTAAGTCTTTCATAGAGCCAATTTCATGAGCTAGAGGGGTTCTTATATAGTGTGGCAAACTAGGGTTACACCATGTAAACCCTAATAACTCTCCATATCCCTCATGATCCATAGGTTAAAACCTCCATGGAGTATCCATGGGTTACCACATGGGTTTAGCCCAACATGAAGAACTATGGATCATAAGCCCACTTTATAAGAATGAATGATTTACCAAATCAACCCCTTATATTTAATTAGTCTCTTTTCATCACAAAATTAATTCCAAATTAATTCTTGATCAATACTAATTAAATAATATGATTTCATATTAATATATTGGAACTTATAATATATAAATAAACTATAAATAACCTCTTCTCAATTATCCATCCTTTAGATTGTTCCGGTGCCATGCAACCCAAATGGACCATGCTACTTTCGGGTCAAGTACATACCAAGAATAGTTATGAGCTTAGACACCTAATCCAACAATTACTTGCCATCCATGCCCAGTGGACAGCAGCCCAATACACGAGGTGGCAAACGAATAATATAGAGGATTTTTTTAACGTGATATCTAAAACAAGAAGGTGCCCCTTAATAGCAATGTAGTATTAGGTTATATAGTTAGGGAAAACCTCTTAATAACAATGTACAATCAAAACCCCTTAATATCAATGTATTACTATTTTTTGACATGATGTTATTGGATTAAATTGATTATTTTGGTATATATTTGTTTATATATGTATTATGCGTAAATGAGCATCGTAAAGGCACGTCCTATATGCATATCGTAAATGGTTGCAGATGTTTATGACACACAAATGTGTGTCATCTTCATTGATGACATGGGCTTTAATGATACACAATGCGTGTCCTAAATGCGCGTCGTAAGGTTACGACACACAAATGCGTGTCGTCTTCCTTTATGACAGGGCCTTCCTTGATACGTATTGCGTGTCGTAAATGAGCGTCGTAAATGTGTGTCGTAACTGTACGTCGTAAATGCGCGTCGTAAGTAGACGACACACAAAAGCGTGTCGTCTTTCGTTATGACAGGGCCTTCCTTGACATGCATTTGCGTGTCGTCTGAGCATTTTACGACATGCATTGTGTGTCGTAAAAGGCTGTTTTTCTAGTAGTGACCAGGTTCTATCTTAACATAAAACCAAAAATAGCAACATACTTAACAAGTATATACAGAACTCCTTAATATACCTTCAAGGCTATCTTAACAACCTACCATGTTTTATTTTGACGTAAAACCATTAATAATAATATACATAGCAGTTAGTATATATTAATCCCGAGTATAACTTCGGGCTATACCATACATAATATATATATATATATATATATATATATATATATATATATATATATATATATATATATATATATATATATAGAATACCTGAGTATAACTCAGGGTCTACATTAGTATAATAACATGCTAACAAGTTTATGATAGTTGTATGTTTTCAAAATATCAGATACAAAACAACTATATCCCAGTTAATATAACTATTTATGTTTATACGATTATCCTATCATATACACATATTATTAACTTATATACAATATTCAGCATGCGTTTTCCCCCTGAAAACATTAAAAGTGGGGCCATGAACCTCACCCTAGTAGCGGATTTTATGTCATCTAACTAGAAACAGTCAGCGGTTCGTGATCGTCGGGCTCGGGCTCGGGTGGTAGAATGACTTCAGCAACGAGAGAGAGAGAGAGAGAGAGAGAGAGAGAGAGAGATTTGTGTAAGGAAGGTTAGGGTTGAACTTGCTATTTATAGGCTGTCCAAGACAAGTCCACGTTAGGGGCTTATATGTACACGTCGTGGAGTGTGGCTGCATCACCTCGTAGACTTGTCATTTGGGTCCAAGCATCGGAAGGTGTCAAAATACTTACTTCACGTCGTGATCTTGATGGCCACGTCGTTGAGTCTTAACACATCACTCACGTAGACTTGCCATCTGCATTCTAGCCTTGAGAAGTGTCTTAGATCACATTCACTTTGTGAATCTTATGGCCACGTCGTGGAGCGTGGCTAGATTAGGGTTTCTGCCACGTGTCACGCTCTTAAACTGCTACATCTTCGGAAGATCATATCTTTTGCATACGAACTCCATTTTTGACGTTCTTTATATCCACGCATAGGTACTTACGAGTACTACAACTCTCTTTTAGATTCCTATAGCTAACTCTCACAATATTTTTAACTTCTCCTTATAATAGAGATTTATAGTGTTAGAGTTTATCATAACTTCTTCATGTGAAGTTAGATTGAGATTTGTATGGACATATACTTTGATTTATACCACAAAGTATGTATGAAAGTTCATATATGTATTAGAATTTACCATGAACTACGTGGTGAGTTTATTACATTACTTGTTTGACATAATCACATTACCTGATTAACATAATCACATGTGTTTGTTGTTGACATATTTTTATAGATGTTACAACTCCCCCCGTTGAAATAATTTTGTCCCGAAATTTATCTTGTGGATGGGGTATTATTAAACAGTTGGGGATATTTTTTTCATATGATCTTCTCGTTCCCAAGTAAATTCAGGTCCTCGTAAAGAATTCCATCAAACTTTCCCTATAGGAATACAACTTTGTTTTAATTGTTTGACTTCTTGATCCATGATTTCGATAGGTTCTTCTACAATGTTGAGTTTGACATTGACTTGTATCTCATCGAGAGGTACAACAAGAGTGTCATCGGATAGACATATTTTGAGGCTCGATATGTGGAAAACTGTTGGGTACAAAGTTATCCATGTATGACTTTGTAAATGGTTTGACTTTTGTAGACCCACTTGCATGTGTTAATGTAGCCTTGTGACATGAGAGATAGATAGAGAGAGAGAGAGACATGTAAACACCTCTATATAAGGTGGGTTCATACCACTTGTAGAGGTGTGCATGAGAGATGTAGTTCATAGTGATTAGTGAGTGAGGTATTTATGGAGTTTTAGATCTAGTACCTTTTTTGTACTCATTTACTATGATCGAATACACCTTTTAGCACCCAAATCACCATGTTCTTTGTGTGTTCTTTAATTCCGCATGCCAAATCAATGCTCATAATCCACATCAATTGGTATTAGAGCGGGTCATCGAAGATCAACATGATTTTTTGAAGAAACGATTCTCAGTTTGGCTACAATCATCATTACTGGAACATTTATAGTGAGTCTGTCGATGATCTCTTTTAATCTCTCGGATTTTTTTTTATTTGTGCTTACGTTCTTGAATTTTTTGATCGTTTTGACTCATTGGATCAATTTTTTTTTTGAAAAACCCATTTGTTATGATCCAATAATTTTTTCATTGATAAAGACCCGATCTAATTCTATTTGTTGTTTGATTTGATTCTCAATTTCAATTATTTGTTTAAATCAAGAATTTGGCCCAAAAATCGTGTTATGGATCCATTTATTACATTTTGTTATCTTGAATCCATGGTTTTGATGTTCGTTACTGTTCATATCCAAATATTGAGCCCAGTTTTCAATCCAATATCTTAAAACAAAAAGTCCAAATGTTCATTAAAATCAAATATACGATTCGTTGATTCACTGTTCTTCATTCTGTGCATATACGAGTTGTACATCTTGATATTCTTGATATTCCAAGCGATTCATCTGTTGCGTCATCGTTCTTGAGTTCCGATTTCATTTTAACGATTTTGAATAATCAATTAGAGTTTGTTTTGATTGTTAAATGGGCCTTATGAATCAATTTTATGTTTTGTGTTCATTCTTAAAATCGATTTTCTTCAAGTCAAAGTTGAAAAATCGTCAAAGTGTATCTTTGATTTGGATGAACTTGACCAAGAACACATGAATATGATGAAGAACAGTTGATTGAATACTTTTTGATTTGAAATTTGGTGTTGGAATCTTCAATTTCGTGTTTATTAATCTTTGACTTCGAAAAGTCAAACCCATAAAAAGTCAAACTCGATTTTTATGTGGTGATTCTATGAATTAGAAGCTAAAATTGGTTAATATGAGTTGAACATGGGCTGTAGATATCGAAATCAAGTCTGATTTGGGGTTTAATATCGAAGTTGGATGTATTTTGTTCTTGATAACGAAGGCTATGACTTGTTCGACACTTGAGTTTTGATTTCAGACTTGAGTGTGTTTTGGAAATCGTTTGGTTACTAATGTCGAATGGGAAGGATGGATAATGATGGATAGATAAAGAAGGATAGATTGGGTGATATCGAATGGGTCTAATTTGTGAATGGTAAAATCAATTTCGATGGTATCATCATGGGAAATTTCAAATTGTAAATTGAGATTCTGTCGAATGGGTTGATTGATGTTGAAGTGATCTTTGGAGTCAACTTTGGTGATGCTCGGGGTTTTGATAGTCGATTTTGGCAAGATAGATTGGCATCGAGATCGAAGGCCGGTATTTTGGATTGATTTGGGTTGAAAACTGAAAGCTAAGGCTGAGAAGGTGTAATTTCTAAGGCTTATTGTTTGTATCGACATGCGATGGTCGAAGGGTTCTTCAATAGCATCGATGTCGGGGGACCATATAAGGCATCGATGTAAAGGGTCCTTTAGATGGAAGGTTCGGAGATCGTTACCAAGAGTCGATGGTCGATGGTCGATGGTCGATGATGTTCATCCGTTCGCTTCCTGGTATCGCACTGGGAAAGATAAACATGATCATTTCGATTTAAATCCTTCATCTTTCAGCAACTTGGCTATTTTCACCCAATTTTTAAATGGTGTCAAATTTTAATGAAGTATGAAGATGTTTCACATTCAGTCCCTGTAGTTTCGAAAGTTTGGTAGTTTATACCCAACTTCAAAAATGGGGTAATAAAAGCTGAGCAATTGAAAAAGTTTCATTTCTGGCCGTTGCAGTTAATGCGAATTGACGCTATCTACCCAGTTTCACAAATGGTGGAGAATTTCGCATTTTTGGCTGTTTTGGAAGCACCGGGTCATTGCAGAATTTTGAAATTGACAATTTCTACCCAATTTTGAGAAATTTTGTCAAAGGCGGTCCGTGAACGAAGCTAAAAACTGAAGATTTTTTGGATTTTCCGGATTGAAGCAAAATGTTTATGCCATGTGTTAAGGGGGAGTTTTGGATAGAAAAATTCTGAATTGAGCACTTTCTCATTACTTTCTTTGTTTTATAATCCTTTTTCGATTATAAAAAGGGGGAAGGATTTATATGGAAATTCGAAAGATGAATTTTTCATATTACACAGACTTAAAGACCGAAGTGACCTTGAGTATTCGAAGTTTATGAAATGATTCGATTGGAGATTCGGAAGTGGTTTCGGTTCATGATGGGTTCAGACTTATTGAAGATTTTTGGAGTGTGCTTTTATGCTCAACTTTAGGGTGATTATTTTGATATTGAGAAAATCCTAATTATCCATTGATGCTCGGTTTGTATGGTCTCACATTCTAGAACCCAGATTGAAAAATCATTGAAGATTTGAAGATTTGAAGTTCATCTCTACATGTGTCACGTTTGAGGCTCGATTCGCGTAGTTTCTTGATTTTGGAAGATTTCAAGCGGGTCATCCATTCCTAACTTTGAGGGGGATAATGTTGGGTAAAAAGTTATCCATGTATGACTTTGTAAACGGTTTGACTTTTGTAGACCCACTTGCATGTGTTAATGTAGCCTTGTGACATGAGAGATAGAAAGAGAGAGAGAGAGAGAGAGAGAGAGAGAGAGAGAGAGAGTGAGTGAGTGAGAGAGAGAGAGAGAGAGAGAGACATGTAAACACCTCTATATAAGGTGGGTTCATACCACTTGTAGAGGTGTGCTTGACAGATGTAGTTCATAGTGATTAGTGAATGAGGTATTTATGGAGTTCTAGATCTAGTACCTTTTTGGTACTCATTTACTATGATCGAATACACCTTTTATCACCCAAATCACCATGTTCTTTGTGTGTTCTTTAATTTCGCATGCCAAATCAATGCTCATCATTCACATCAAAAACATCATGTATATTGCTTAACTCTTGAGGCAACTTCACTTGATATGCGACAGAACCAATTCTTGCTAGAATTTCAAAAGGTCTTATATATCACGGTTTTAGTTTGCCTCATTTCCCGAATCGAATCATGCCTTTCCAAGGAGAGAGCTTCAACATTACTTTATCTCCAACTTGGAATTCCAAAGGCTTTACGTCATCATAGTTCTTTTGATGATCACGTGCAACCTTTAATCGATCCTGAATTTTCACGATCTTTTCAGTTGTCTCGTGGACTATTTTTGGTCCGGTACGTAAGGTATCGCCTGTACGTTCTTTGTTCATTTGTGTGTCTCCAACTTCTGCCAAAGATATTGGGGAACGACATTTTCGTTCATAAAGAGCCTCAAATGGTGCGGCCTTGATGCTGGTGTGATGACTATTGTTGTAGGAAAACTCAATTAACGGTAAATGTGACAACCCGGAATTTCGGGCTATTATTATAACCGCCAATCTATCCGTGAATCTCTTGTTTATCCGAATTACTGAGTTTTAGTGTATCTTAAGTAAAATAAATAAGTTCATTTTAACTATCATAGGATACCTGATGATATCATGCTTTCAAATGCGTAACGAATCAAACCACACAAACTGTAACCTTAGGAATACGTCTGGAAAATTGAAAATTCATAAAAAGTCATTTTAAGGGAAACAATTATTCTAGCCTCATAATACGTGTTTACCCGTGTCCGACAATATAAAGAACGCCCAAAACGGAGTTTGTATGCAAAAGATACGGCAATGTTAAGAAACCAAACCGGTATAAGATTGGTTTTACCTGTTCTAAGTAAACGATTTCACACAATTGAGGCACTTACATATTTCCAACAAGATTTCTGAGAACGTTTTTGAAATCAGACTATAGTTTATTATTTAATTTCATACTCGAAATATTTTTAGTAAAAAGATTTACAAAAATCGCGAAAACGGACACCGCGAGTCGTTTAGACGCAAAACTTTAAATGCGATTTCCCGGAGTTCTGTAACTCCAAAAATTAATCCATTTCGGTTTTTGAAATCCTGGAATTAAATCCAATCTATCGGCACATTCGAAAAATATTCTCGACATCCGGATCCCGACGTACCCGACTATGTGTGTTTTTGAGCCATTAATAAGGGTGTAACTATTTAGGTGGGACCCCTTAGATTTTGAAGAATGAATCGTAAGTTCATTTATTTGGGATTTCCCACATGCTTTTCCCCATCCCTCTATCTCTTTTCTTGAACTCCAACCCTTTCCCTCCATCAAACTTCTCTTTTTTCTTACACTCCACCTCGTAAGTACATGCAAGGTGGCATGAAGTGTGTAAGTATCCAATCTTACCTGATGCATGAAGGCTCTTTGGAGACTATAAATAGAGGCCTTGTCCCTCCATCTTCAGCACAAAACATCAGCTCTCAAATCTCTCTCTCTCTCTCTATCTCTCTCTCTTCCTTCTCTGTCAAATCTTACCCAAATCTCTCTCAAATCTCTCACGAATCTCTCTTGGTAACAAACACAATACTCCTAACCTATCTCTTAAGCACCCATATCATCCCAACCCTTCATTTTGTTGAAACCCACTCGAAACAGGAGAAGAAAACGGAAAACAACAAGCCAATTTCGAGTTCTTGCCATTTCGTACCTTGTGACTTCGGACCTCTCAATCTCGGACTTAGAAGCTCCGAAATCCTCTTCTGTCTCGGACTCCTCTGAGTCTCGGACCAAGCAGCCTCAGAGCGACTTCCTGTCTCGGAGCTTCTTTTGGTCTCGGATCCTGCCCATCTCGGAGTCTGACCACTTCGGAACCTGCCTGTCTCGGAACCTGCTCGCTTCGGACTCCCCCACTCCGAACCCTCTCAGCTTCAGATCTTCCACCAACTTCGGAGCTTCACTTTGGATTTTGGCACTTCAGACCTTTTCTCATTTTCGGAGCTTTTAACTTCGGAATCTCCATTAGTTCGGATTTTTCTCATCCCGGACCTTCTAACCTTGGATTTTATGCCAATCTCATAACTTTTACTGTTTCAGACTCTTCTAGTCTCCGAGTTTCAACAAATCTACACATTTTTTCACCTCGGAACTTCTGCGTCTCGGAATTTTTGCTACTTTGGATGCTTCCCACCATCATTAGAGATTTCTATAGTATCTTTAATCGTCAATACTAAGCTAATCTCGGAGGTTCAAATTCTCAACAACTAGCCTCGGTTCTCGGATTCTAATACTCGAAAAACAACCCGTTAACAGCATAACGAGGTGATTGTTACGACCCCACTTTTACATATGTTCGAGGGGGGGGGGGGAATACATGTAGTACTTGTAACTATATATTATACCTATTTTACTAAATGCTTTGATTTTACAAACAACATCATCATATTTTTATGCGATATAAATCATACAAAATTATTATTTATGACTCTACTACTCATGGTACAAGGAATCTGGTTTGAAGGGCCGCATGGGTTGTTGGATTTCAGAAGTTCTATAATGCCAAAATGATCATGACCTTGGTGTTTCCTGTCTAGCCCTCGTCTGTACATAGTAGTATGGGTACTAAGTAATATTTATCTTTCAAAATACACGTGATTATGTAAACACCTTTCTAACTTGTGAAATATTCGTTTAAAAACTTACATGTTAAGCTAACAAAATCGTTCTCAAACATCAAGAATTACATATGTTATGTTGTTAAGATGATACAACTAATAAGAATAACACATATATCCCGACTACAAATATGCTTTGACTGTATAGACGGTCATCAACTTGGTAGTTTCAATATACCTCAAACATACGCAAAAATATATAAGTTTATATATTCATACGAGTTATAGAAGTCGTATCTTAGGCTCGTTTATCTACTTGTACTCAAAGTTTTGTAAACTGTTTAAACAAGTATCGTGCATTTTTACACTTACGCTTATCAAATATACTTTTCATCCACCCGTTTATCCGTATCTGCGGTTGTTAAATACAACCTTGGCAGATAACTTTAGCCATATATCTGTATGTATGTTATCCATACAATTCAATTACTATAAACTTAACTAGATGTTCATTACCAAGAAACCTTAGTTTATCTGTCTATCCGTACCATTCCGTTACTATAAACTTGACTAGATGTTTATTACCTAGAAACCATAGTTTATATGATTATCTGTACAATTTCGTTACTATAAACTGGACTAGACTTGTATTACCTAGCAACCGTGGTTTATATTTCTATCTTTATCAAACATTCTTCCAAACATAGTTTTCTTACAAAGGTAATACTTTTTAGACTTTTTTAAAGTATTATACTGCGGCTAAGCAGAAAACCTGTGACACTCACCAACCTTTGTGTTGACCCTCAAACTTATATGTATTCTCAAGAGATCATTAGACAGGCTTTCAGACGGAAGATTAGTCGTGGATTACAGAAGACTTATCTATCTAGTTTTGTTATCTGCCTACTTGTTTAAGGCAACTAATATCTATTATCACTTGTAAGAACCTTGTATTCAAACCTTAATGATGGAATATAAATGCTATTTTGTTTATCGTTGTACTTGTGCTATATATATTCATTTTATCTGTGATCCATGAACTTAGTCCTGCTCCCGGCGTGTTCCTCCTTGGTCGGGGATGTGACAAAAGGGTATTAGAGCTAAATTGGCTATAGGGAACTTGTATCCTCGAAAGAGGAATACAACTATAGCAACTAGCTTCTAATAAAAGTATTATTAATAAAAACACTACTTCTCGACTACTCACGGCGTTTGATGTTCGGCCGTCGTATGTGCACGGTGTTTGGGGAGAACAAATAAAAATTAATAATACTATGAACCCCACCAACCATAATATATAAGAGTTTATATATATAGTCTAACCTGCGATGAGAACACTTAATAAAATTTTAAAGATCCCTTTAACTAGAACTACCAACTCAACCCTTTAGGTCAAAAGCCTAAACTAAGGTTAGTACTGTCCATAAGTCATACCATAAATAAATCTGGAATGCGCACTTATGTTGTTTATGGTCGGGCCGGTGCACTACCAACCTTGAGTAAGGAGTTTGACAGACTACACGGTTGAAAGTTTTAGAGATTGAAGGATGTTCTCCAGATTCGCTATAGCAACCTAGTATCTTAGAATCCATATATACATTTTAAAACACTTATAAATCATTAGCAGTTAAGCCCCCCTTCTTATCACTTGGAAATCTAGAGGATTTCAAAACCAATTATCTTCCCCCTATCATTTTGAAATCTAGAGGATTTCTAAACCAATCACCTCCTATCATTTGGAAATCTAGAAGATTTCTCAACCAATCACCTTCTCCTTATCATTTGGAAATCTAGAGGATTTCTAATTCAATCCCCTTCTTCTTATAATCCGTAGGATTTTATGAACAAATGATACTAATACGCTATCATAAAATGCATCCCATACATGCTTGTTAGGTCTTCACAGTATTAACACAACCTAACATGTCCGTTTTGAACATATTAGGTGATGGCCCCACGAAAGGAAACACGAGTTCGTCCACCGCTAACTCCCAGAGGCAACCTGAGGAAAACCCCTCAAACAACTCAACCCTCGGTAGAAACTTCAAGCAACGAAGAACCTATTAATACAACGAATGTGAACCAAACATTCTAGATCGATTCCACTATGATGTATAACATGCTCGCCCAAGGAATTGCTATGGCTTTGGCAGCGTACGAGGCAACCCAAAATGGAAACACTGGGAATAGTGGAAGTGGCACTCCCGCAACTCACCAGAACAACACCAGACACTCCTCCTATAAGGATTTCATGAGCTGCAAACCTCGATCCTTCTACGGCATTGAAGGAGCTATTGGTCTATCTCGTTGGATAGAAAAGACTAAAGCAGTCTTTCACATCAGTGTTTGCCCCGATGACTGTTGAGTTAAGTTCGCTACCTGCACGTTGATGGACTCCGCCTTAACTTTGTGGAATAACCTTGCGACGTCCATGGGAATCGCTGAAGCTTATGCAGTTGGCTGGGAATCCCTGAAGCAGCTAATAACCAAGGAGTACTGTCCCTGACAGGAGATACATGCTCTAGAGCAGGAGCTTTGGAACCTTGTCTTGAAAGGATCAGAAGTAGCTGCCTACACCTCCCGAATCAATGACCTTGTAAACCTTTTCCCGAGAATGATGACCCCGGAAGACAAGAAGATCGAAAGGTACATCTGGGGACTAAGTTCACCTCTTCAAGGTCTGGTTACGGCATCCAGACCCTCCACCTTCGATAGTGCTAAGCAATTAGCCTATCAGTTGACTGAACAGCGTGTCCTACAGGGTACCATTACCCCACCAGCAGAGAAGAAGAACACTGGAGGCACCAAAAAGAAGTTTCATGGGGAAATAAAGGAGGACTCTAAGCATTACAAGGTTGAACCAGAACCGTTGGCTGTCTACGTCGCAGTTACCAACACTCCTACCGCAACTAAGTCCTACTCTGGGACTTTACCTCATTATATAAAATGCAATTTCCACCATGTCGGAAATTACAGGGAGGTGATCTGCAACAAGTGTAACATGAGAGGTCACATCTGAGGTACTGTAGAAGAACCCCAACCGCTGCGGCAGAAGGGAGCCGTAATTGTTACAAGTGCAATCAACCAGGGCATTTTAGGAAGGACTGCCTACAACTAAAGAATCAGGGTGGCAATGGAAGGGTACTTATGATCACCGTAGGAGAGGCTCTCCCAGAACCACCTGCGGTTATTGGTACATTTCACACCAAAAATGTTTAGGCTTCGGTACTAATTGATGCTAGTGTCGATTAAATCGTTATCGTCCACAGGTTTCGAAACGCGACAAAACATAAAAATTCCGCAAACTTCATGAAACCTACGCTGTAGATATGGCAAAAACACTTAGGGATACTCGCTAATTGTCTTCTCACTCTGAATTAATCATGCTATAGAAACTAAGGACCCTTGCGGGTAATCTATGATTGCTAAGTATATACGTTAGGGTTGTATATAATTAAGATTCTACGGACTTAGGACTTGTGATTTCGCTTTACTTCCTGTTCCTTGTTTGGTTGTGGGCATAAGGTAGAATCACTTATTTCGAACGTTTATTCAATCTTGGGTATATACGAATTGTATGCACAAGGCGATTAGAGAAGGACCAGGAAGGGATCATGTACCATGAAAATATATTACCAATTATCAATATGGCAAAAGTAATGGCTAGTTGCATTCTCACCCTAATATATCACGTCATTCATATAGAAGCTAAGGACCCTTGCGGGTAATCTATGATTTCTAAGTATATACGTTAGGGTTGTATATAATTATGATTCTACGGACTTAGGATTTGTGATTCCGCTTTACTTTGTGTTCCTTGTTTGGTTGTGGACTTAGGGTAGAATCAAGGACCAAGAATGGATCAAGGACCACAAGAATACATTACTATTTATCAGAGCCCTTGTACTACCCGTATGAACTCAATTTTGGGACGAAATTTCCTCTAATGGGGAGGTAATGTGACAACCCGAAATTTATGGCTATTATTATAACCGCCAATCTATCCGTGAATCTCTTGTTTATCCGAATTACTGAGTTTTAGTGTATCTTAAGTAAATTAAATAAGTTCATTTTAACTATTGTTGGATACCTGATGATATCATCGTTTGAAATGCGTAACAAATCAAACCGCACAAACTGTAACCTTAGGAATACGTCTGAAAAACTGAAAATTCGTAAAAAGTCATTATAAGAAAAGAAATTATTCTAGCCTCATAGTACGTGTTTACCTGTTTCCGACGATATAAACAACGCCCAAAACAAAGTTCGTATGCAAAAGATACCACATTTTTAAGAAACTAAACCGGTATAACACTGGTTTTACCTGTTCTAAGTAAACGATTTCACATAATTGAGGCACTTACATATTCCCGACAAGATTTCTGAGAACGTTTTTGAAATTAGACTATAGTCTATTATTTAATTTCATACTCGAAATATTTTTAGTAAAAAGATTTACAAAAATAGCGAAAACGGACATCGCGAGCCGTTTAGATGCAAAACTTTAATGCAATTTCCTGGAGTTCCGTAAGTCCAAAAATTAATCTGTTCGGATTTTTGAAATCCTGGAATTAAATCCAATCTATCGGCACATTCGAAAAATATTCTCGACATTCGGATCCCGACGTACGCGACTATGTGTGTTTTTGAGCCATTAATAAGGGTGTAACCATTTAGGTGGGACCCCTTAGATTTATAAGAATGAATCATCGGTTCATTTATTTGGGGTTTCCTACATGCTTTACCCCATCCCTCTATCTCTTTTCTTGCACTCCAACCCTTTTCCTCAATCAGACTTCTCATTTTTCTTACACTCCGCCTCCTAAGTACATGCAAGGTGGCATGAATTGTGTAAGTATCCAATCTTACCTGATGCATAAAGGCTCTTTGGAGACTATAAATGGAGGCCTTGACCCTCCATCCTCAGCACAAAACATCAGCTCTTAATTCTCTCTCAACCTTGATCATAATCTCTCTCTCTCTCTCTCTCTCTCTCTCTCTCTCTCTCTCTCTCTCTTCTTTCTCTCTTAAATATCTCCCAAATCTCTCTTAAATCTCTCCCGAATATCTCTTGGTAACAAACAGAGCACTCCTAACCTATCTCTTAAACACCCATATCATCCAAACCCTTCATTTTATTGAAACCCACTCAAAACAGGAGAAGAAAACGGAAAACAGCAAGCCAATTTCGGGGTTCATGCCATTTTCGACCTTCTGACTTCGGACCTCTCAATCTCGGACTCAAAAGCTCCAAAATCGTCTTCTGTCTCAGACTCCTCTAAGTCTCAGACCCAGCAGCCTCGGAGAAACTTCCTGACTCGGAGCTTCTTTCGGTCTCGGATCCTGCCCATCTCGGAGTCTGACCACATTAGAACATGTTCGTCCCGGAACCTGCTCGCTGCGGACTCCCCCACTCTGAACCCTCTCAGCTTCGGATCTTCCACCAACTTCGGAGCTTCTGTCACACCCATAAACCGGAACGGCGGAAACGTTCGGGCGCGGATGACGTCATGTTCAGTATCACAACAATTGCATAATAGTAATCAAAGCACAACAACCATGTATTGATAAAGTATAAGTTTTTACATATGTGTTCAAGTCATTGTATATATGACACCAAAATGTATATAGCCAAAAACTAAAAGACATGAGTCTATGAAGCTCCGTCTTCTCAAAACCTGTGGATACATGTTTACTGATTTCCTGAGAATACAAGTAGTTTTGAAAAGAGTGTCAACAATTAAGTTGAGGAGTTCATAAGCATGTTTTGTAATTGAAATCTGTCATTTGTTCTTTGAAAAATGTAAGCATGTTTTCCCAGAAAATCATATATTTTTGTTGTAATGTATTTTAATCGTAACGTGTAAATGTTATTGTACTCTGAAAATAGTATAATGTAGTTTTAATTCATATGAAACCATGAAAAGTATGTTTTCTCTGTACTAGCATAGTATTCTGTATTTGTACTTTTATGAAAACTGTGTAATTGTAAATGACTCGATTCACCAGCTATACTTGTAAAATATTGTATTATAGTTTTATTATATAATAAAACTATGTGAAGTTGTTACTTATTCATACACTAATCGTATTTTTCAATACAAAATTCTGAGTTATTATTACCATGCTTGATGACCTAGGATGGCCTAAACACGACGTTCTTCAGGAATCGAAATCGATACGACATTTGTCACCCAGGCCTGCCGGCCTAACTGTAGCGAACAGTTAAGGTGCGGGATTGTCAGTCCCGTATAGATCTATACACAAGTGTCATGCTCTCCCTCCAGGAGACTCTGGTTATAATTGCAGGACTTGGTTGGTACTTAGATAAGTACATGAAGTATGTCACACAAATGCTATATTGACGGTTACGTGTAGAATATGAAAAGTTACTTTGTAACGGATAAACTTGTAATGGATAAGTCTGTAATATACTCTGAATATGTAAAGTAGTACATATGATTCATAAACTATACCTATTTAGTTTATATGTTTGTTTCCCGTATTGAAATCTGAACTTTGAAAACAATATGTAAGTTCCATAAACCATACCTATTATAGTTTATATGTTTGTGTTTTACTGTGACGAAAACCTTTCTATTGTTAAAAATTCGGCAAGTTTAAATCGTAAAATCTGTGATATGGTTGTTCTGTGAAATTCAACATTTATGTCCAAATGATACTAAAATAGTTTGCAAAAATTATATTTTTGTTTAACAAGTTTTAAATGACTTTTATACTTATATAAATATAATATTTATATAATTATGATTAAATAGACAGTCGAATAAATAATTCTACCCAAGCCCACAACCAAACAAGGAACAGGAAATGGAGTCAAATTATCAATTATATGCTTGTTGAACCTTCATTATATAATATATATGTATATATATATATATATATATATATATATATTAATAACGGCAACGATTGATAAATATTGAAAACATTTAGATATGAACACAAATTTTCTTGTGTTACACTTGTATTCCCCTAAAGCAGTGCAAAATCATGAAAACGTAGGGATATGAACTCACCTGGTGTGTGGGTTCCTGGTTGGTTACGATGTGGTCGTGAAAATTCTCGGGTTAGAACACGTGATTACAGCCGTATCCTAATAATATTATAAAAATATCGTATTTAATTTAACGAAGTAATAATTTAAATATTTAGTTAAAGTGTTAAATAACACTTAATATGTAAGAAGACTTACCAAAATTTGAAATTATTTGGAAG
The DNA here is from genome assembly GCF_052849685.1 of Lactuca virosa. NCBI lineage: Eukaryota > Viridiplantae > Streptophyta > Magnoliopsida > Asterales > Asteraceae > Lactuca > Lactuca virosa. The sequence goes on along the minus strand of NC_136430.1, from coordinate 224,307,916 downwards.
AATTTGTTCACTATAAGAGTTGGAAAGGAGATGGCTCGAAATTTGGAAGAGAAATGAGGTGAAAATGTATACCGGAAGTATCTAAAATGATCCATTTTGGTTGCTTAAGTATGAAGGAAAAAGGAGTCAGTTTGGAGATTTCGGCCTAGAACTCTACCCGAGGAAAAGGAGATGATTTTCGCCGAGAAAGGGTTTGCGGTCCACTGATTTCGGTCTAAGCATGTTTACGGTTCGCAGGTTTGCGGTCCGAAGAAATCAGCTTCGCACGTTTGCCGTCTTGACCGAAAACATGATTGCAGTCTGAGGGGAGGGTATCCATGCGATAGTTTTCCGCCAAGTTTGTTTATTTTCAATTTTTGTAACACTTATCTAATAAAGGGTTTATATAAATTAAAATATTAATTTAGCCTTAATAAATTAACAAATCAACAAATTTGACTTTTATTTAGCAAGTTTGACTTTTGTTGACCTTTGTTGACTTTTCTTGACTTTTACAGACATGAAAATAACGGGTTGTTACAGCTTCACTTCGGATTTTTGGCATTTCAGACCTTTTCTCATTTTCGGAGCTTTTGACTTCAGAATTTCCAACAGGTTCGAATTTTTCTCATCTCGGACCTTCTAACCTTGGATTTTATGCCCATCTCGGAACGTTTACTGTTTCAGACTTTTCTAGTCTCAGAGTTTCAACAAATCTCGACACTTTTTCACCTCGGAACTTCTGTTTCTCTGAAATTTTGCCACTTTGGATGCCTCCTACCATCATTAGTGATTTCTGTACTCTCTTCAATCATCAAGACTAAGATAATCTCGGAAGTTCAAATTCACAAAAACTCGCCTCGGTTCTCGGATTCTAATACTCGAAAAACGACTCGTTAACCGCATAACGAGGTGAGTGTTACGGCCCCACTTTTACATATTTTCGGGGGGGGGGGGGGGTAATACATGTAGTACTTGTAACTATATATTATACCGATTTTCCTAAATGCTTTGTTTTTACAAACAACATCATCATATTTTTATGTGATATAAATCATACAAAAGTATTATTTATTACTATAGTACTCACGGTACGAGGAATATGGTTTGAAGGGATGCATGGGTTGTTGGATTTCAGAAGTGCTATAATGCCAAAATGATCCTGCCCTCGGTGTTTCCTGTCCGACCCTCGTATGTACATAGTAATATGGGTACTAAGTAATATTTATCTTTCAAAATACACATGATTGTGTAAACACCTTTCTAACTTGTGAAATATTCGTTTAAAAACTTACATGTTAAACAAAAAAACCATTTTCAAACATCAAGAATTACTTATGTTATGTTGTTAAGATAATACAACTAATAAGAATAACACATATATACCGACTACAAATATGCTTTGACTGTATAGACGGTCATCAACTTGGTACTTTCAATATACCTCAAACATACGCAAAAATATATAAGTTTATATATCCATACGAGTTATAGAACTCGTATCTTAGGCTCGTTTATCTGCTTGTACTCAAAGTTTTATCAATTGTTTAAACAAGTATCATACGTTTTTACACTTACGCTTATCAAATATACTTGTCATCCACACGTTTATCCGTATATGCGGTTATTGAATACAACCTTGGCAGATAACTTTATCCGTATATCCGTATGTCTGTTATCCGTACACTTCCATTACTATAAACTTAACTAGATTTTCATTACCTAGAAACCATAGTTTATATGTCTATGTGTACCATTCCGTTACTATAAACTTTACTAGATGTTTATTACCTAGAAACCATAGTTTATATGTCTATCCGTACAATTTCGTTACTATAAACTGGACTAAACTTTTATTACCTAGCAACCATGGTTTATATTTCTATCTTTATCAAACATTCTTCCAAACACAATTTTCTTACAAGGGTAATACATTTTATACTTTTTAAAAGTATTATACTGCGGCTAAGCAGAAAACCTGTGACACTCACCAACCTTTGTGTTGACCCTCAAACTTACATGTATTCTCAGGAGATCCTTAGACAGGCTTTCAGATGGAATATTAGTCGTGGATTGCAGACGACTTTGCTATCTAGTTTTGTGATTTGCCTACTTGTTTAAGGCAACTACTATCTATTATCACTTGTAAGAACCTTATATTCAAACCTTATTGATAGAATATAAATGCTATTTTGTTTATCGTTGTACTTGTCCTATATATTCAGTTTATATGTGATCCATGAACTTAGTCCTGCTCCCGGCGTGTTCTACCTTGGCCGGGGGTGTGACAGTAAATGAGTATTCCATGCATTTCCGAAGTCTATAATACAGTCTCATAGCATATCTTCTAATGAATGGTCCTCTCACTCTGACCATCAGTTTGTGGATGATAAGTTGTGCTCATATCTTGACGTGTTCCTAAGGATTTTTGTAGTGATTGCCAAAATCATGACGTGAATCTACTATCTCTGTCATAAATAATGGAAATCGGAAGTCCATGCAATCTGAATATTTCCTTGAGATAAATTCTAGTCAGCTTCTCCATCTTGTCGTTCTCTTTGATTGGTAAGAAATGGGCGGACTTAGTCAATCTATCGACTATTAATCAAATAGTGTCAAAACCACTAGGAGTTTTGGGTAGTTTGGTGATGAAGTCCATTGATATTTACTCCCATTTTCACTCAGGTATTTCTGGTTTTTTGAAGTAAACCCGAAGGCTTTTGATGTTCTTTCTTTACTCTAGAACAAGTTAGGCATTTGCTCACATAAGTAGCAATCTAAGCCTTCAAATTTGGCCACCAATAATGTACTTTTAAATCTAAGTACATTTTGTCAGAGCCTGGATGTACGTAATATCTGGACTTGTGGGCTTCTTCTAAGACCAAGTCCCTGACTCCACCGAACTTAGGCGTCCAAATTCGGTTCATTAAGTGTCGTGTTCCGTCATCCTTTTGTGTAAATTTCCTTTCCATTCCCCGCAAAGCTTTGTACTTGATGTTTTCTTCTTTTAGAGCTTCGAGTTGAGCTTCTCTAATTTGTGCGGTAAAGTTAGGATGGATAGTTATAGTTAATGCTCGTACCCGTCGGGTTTTAATATATTCTTTTCGGCTTAAAGCATCTGGTACCACGTTTGCCTTTCTGGGATGATAACAAATCTCACATTCGTAATCATTCAACAATTCGACCCATCTTCGTTGTCTGATATTAAGATCTTTTTGGTCGAAGATGTGTTGAAGACTCGTGTGATCGGTAAAGGTAGTACACTGTGTACCATATAAGAAATGTCTCCAAATTTTTAGTGCAAAAACTACAGCTCCCAATTCAAGATCATGGGTAGTGTAATTATTCTCATGCACCTTAAGTTGTCGTGATGCGTAGGCGATAACTTTTCCCCTTTGCATCAACACACACCCCAATCCTTGATTTGATGTGTCGCAGTATACGACGAAATCTTTTGTCCCATATGGGAGGGATAGGATTAGTGCACTACACAACATTTGTTTTACTTTCTAGAAAGCAACTTCTTGTTTGTCTTCCTAGTTGAACTTCATATCTTTCTGGGTTAATGTTCTAAGCGGATTGGCTATTTTGGATAAATTCTCTATGAATCTACGGTAATAGCCAACAAGTCCTACGAATTGACGCACTTCTGTTGGCGTTTTTGGTGCTTCTTAATTCTTGATTGCTTCAATCTTCGATGGGTCAACGTGAATCCCTTCGTTGCTAACTACATGACCTAAAAATTATACTTCTCTAATCCAAAATTTACATTTGGAGAATTTGGCGTACAACTTTTCATTTCTTAGTAGTTCCAAGATTATTTGCTAGTGTTTACCGTGTTCTTCCTTGGTTCGTGAATATATCAATATATCATCGATAAATACTATTACAAATTTATCCAAGTACAATTTGCAAACACGATTCATGAGGTCCAAAAACATTGCTGGGGCGTCGGCCAATCCAAAAGGCATAACTAAGAACTCATAATGAACACATCTAAGTTGATGGTATCCTGATCTAAGATCTATCTTTGAGTAGTAGCTAGATCGTTGGACTTGATCGAATAGATCATGAATTCTTGGAAACGGGTAACGATTCTTGATTGTTAGTTTGTTCAGCTCCCGATAAGCAATACACATTCGAAAGGATCCGTCCTTCTTCTTAACAAACAAAATTTGGTGCTCCCCAAGGCGAAAAGCTTGGTCTGATGAAACCTTTTTCAAGAAGTTCTTGTAGTTGTCTATATATTCTTGGATTTTGGATGGAGCCAATCGATAAGGAGATTTCGCTACTGGTGCTGCTCTTAGAATTAAATCGATTCGGAATTCGATTTGTCGAATGGGTGGTATTCCATGTAGATCTCCAGGAAATACATATGGGTAGTCACACACTTGAGGTATGTTATTGATTTCTTTTGTTTTTCTTTTCTTATCTACAATGTGAGCCAAAAATACGCTACATTTCTTTTGTAGATATTTCTGAGTCTTGGTGCAAGACATGACTTTGAGGTTTTTCCTCGACCTATCACCATAGATAATCAGGGTTTCGTCGTTAGGTAAGGGTAGTCGTATGGCTTTTTTGTAGCATAGGTTTTTAGCGTGATGTAAAGATAACCAATCCATGCCAATTATGACATCAAAACTACCGATAGGCATTGGCATGAGGTTGACGTAAAAAAGGTAGTTATTGAGAGTTAATAGACAATTTTCTAGAATTTCATGTGTTCTCTCGGTTTGACCGTTAACGATTTTTACTTCATATATTTCTTTTAATTTACTAGACTCATGACTTAACAGTTTTCTAAACGTCGGGGTTATAAAACTTCTACCAGCTCCAGAGTCGAAGAGTATAGTAGCATATAAATTATTTATGCGAAACGTACCAGATACCACCGAAGGGTCCTGGATAGCTTCCCTGCTTCCGATTATGAATGCTCTACCGCGACCTATATCTCCTTGACTCCTTAACTTTGGACATTCTCTCCTGATGTGTTCAACCTCACCACACTCAAAACACATTCTTCCTCCATCATAGCATGTTACAGCATTTGTTCTCTGATTTACTATTGCAGGTGTTGTGCTCCTCCAGTGCATCTTGGGAGTTTTCCATCATACTGTCTTGGTTGTATGGGTATTGCTGTCGTGGTTGCATAATTAGTTGCCACTTCTTGTCTCTTTTGAATGATTGTCTGGGATTCTTCCCATTAAACATGCGCTTGTTTGTTCCAGATTTGGGAGACTCAACTTTTGAGACCATAAGTTTTCCTTGGATCTGTGTGTTGGTTAGCTGATGAGCTATGCACTTTGCACTTTCATATGTTGTAGGTTTTGATGCGATCACCATTCCTTTGATTTATGATGCTAGACCCCAAATATATCTCTCGATCTTCTTATATTTAAGGGTTACAAGTGTTGGACACATTACTGCAAGGTCATTGAATCTAGCGGTATAAGCATTTATCTGTAAACCCTTCATTGTTAGGTTCCACAATTCTTGTTCCATATTTTTTATTTCTTCTCTAGGAAAATACTCCTCTACTAGCATTGTCTTCAACTCCTCCCATTTCATGGAATTTGCAACATCAATTCCAATTGTATTTACATGATTTTTCTATCATGTTAATGCCGCATCATCGAAAGTAGATGATGCAAATCGTACTTTACAATCATCTGGACAGAAGCTTATTTGAAAGATATATTCTATCTTTTCAATCCACCTGGTCAAACTAACAATCCCTTTAGTTCCATGGAAGCTCTTTGGTTTGCAATTCATAAAGTCCTTGTAGGTACATATTCTAGCGGTTCCTACATTTCCTTCATTCCTAATTCCACGTGTTGCGACATTAGCTAGAGTTGCAGCTATTCTCTGAGCTATAATTTCTTCAAGTTCCGCTGAACTTATTGAGGGGTTAATTTCTGGTGGTGGGTGTTGTTGTTGTTGTGGTTCTGGTTGTTGGTTAAGGTTTAGCCGAACGCTACTTTTTTAGGCATTTTTATTAGTTCCTTTTATAAATAGTAAGAATATTATGAGTTTTATGAAGTATTTTATTTAGTCATTAAAGTACGAGTACTAATGACTTCAATTATTCTTCAAAGTATAGAATATAGTGAACGACACTATTTGGCACATGATTGTTGTAATATAGGCTTCATATTTATTACTAGCGGTTACATCAGTTTATTTTAGGCTTATAAGAGAAAAGTTTCTAAAAACATTGTAAAATTTGCATGGTTTACTACACCCTTTCTATAAACTTTTTCCCTATTACCTTAAATAGTCTGATTTTTATCTTCTATTTTACACAACCACTTGTTCTAGTTTATCTACCAGTATCCTAGGTGATGACCTAGTACGTCAGTGACAAGAGTCACTTCCTTAAGTGCTTGATTTCTCTGCTCAAGCTCTCCAGTGCTTTCCTCGTTTCTCGAGGTTTGATTGTAGATTTCTAGCTCTGCAATCCTTGCATCGTGAGTAATCATGTGATTATAAGCAAAGTTAATGCGATGATGGACATCCATTAATGCCTCTTGATCTCGCGTCCTCTGTCCTTCTATCCTCCGCATCCTTTCTGAAAGATGAGTAGTCTTCCATTCGACAATTTCCATCGTGTTTTTGATTTTCACACTTTTCGCAAATAGTTGTGACAAGGTGTTAACTTCGGAAGAAGGTGAGAGATATGGTCGGTATGATTGACCAATCTCATACTGGTTAGCAGCTCTCTCTTCTGCTACCCACCTGTCAACCGTTTGTGCTATCATTGCAGGTTCATCTTGAACTCTGTGGATGCCTGAAGATGTCCCCTTTTGATTCTTCTTAATCTTTATCCATTTTGGTATGGACTTACGAGCTGTGCGTTTCATCTTCGCTCCTCCTGGAAGTTGACGATAAAGGGTATTCATTGTGGGCAAGGAAGATGCCACCGATTGTGTCTCTTCCATAGGCTCGCTTTCTTCCCATTCGTTGGAAGGTAAATGTGCTCCATCATCAGAAGGTATCGGGTTGAAATTAGTTGGGTTATAGGGTAGTAAGGATCACCAGCCAACATAGGGAATGAAACTTCTTGTTCCACATCTGTATCTTCTATAATTATCCATTCTCGGGAATGAGCAATGTCGAATTCCTAGTTTGAATCACCAAGTATTTAGTCTATCAAATATTACTTCCAATTTGAATAGTCCATATGATCTGATCATAATAAAATGTAGTTGCGCACCTACACCTAGTTGTGATAGGACCTACGCACATATAAACTTTAGTTAGAATATTTGATCTAAATCCTTGAGATCAAAAGCATTCCAGGTGCTTTAGGTGTATTTTTTGATGGGTTTTGAGCATTCTAACACTCCTATGGTGTACATGCAACCCTAGAAACCTTGGATCTATGTTTGACTAAGATACATGCAAATAATTATTTTTCCAAGGTTCTTATCCTAACTAGCATGGCATGGGGGTATTCGAATCAAATAAAACTAGTAGAATTACTTACCTTGTAGTAGTAGTTGATTGCTTGGAGTTTGAGAGCCTAGCACCAATAATGTGGATGCCTCAAATGGAAGTCACAAATCACCACAAACTTGGAAACTTGAGAGAATAGTCACAAACTTCTTGAAATCGGCCCTCTTAGTTTACACACATCAACTAGTGCAATTTCAAGAACCAAGGCATCCTTTATATAGTGTGGTGGATTAGGGTTACATCCATGTAAACCCTAATACCCATGTCTTTTCATTTCCATGAGATCCATGGGTTAAAGCTCCATGGAGTATCCATGGACTTTCCATGCAAGCCTAGCCCATTCCAAATAAGCATTAGCCCACACTATATAAATACAAGAGCCCATATTTAATTAGTCATACTTTTGATCTCTAAATTAATTCTAAATTAATTATAGATCAACACTAATTAAATAATATGATTTTATATTAATATATTAGAACTTATAATATATTAATAAATCATAACTTATACTATTCTCAAAAAATTATCTGTAAATTGTTCGGGTGAAGTGCAACCCAAATGGACCATGCCGGGTCGGGTCAAGTACATACCAAATATAGTTATGGACTTAGACACTATATCCAACAGTCTCCCACTTGGATAAGTCTAATAACTATAGTTGCAAGTATGACTTCAGAAACCGATCAACAATCGTAGCTCTTTAAACTCTGTTGAACTATGAAGGGCCATTTTAGATAAGTGATCATATAATCCTCTGTTCTAGATATCAGCCGGACAAATACATGGAACATGGTCTTGCTTATTGTCCAGCATTTGTTTCCCGATTTCCGATTTGTTTGACATAGAACTTAACTGAACATATCAATTTAGTTCTGACCGGGCCCGGTACATAGGTCAAAACAAAATCATCGAGGGGCCCATATATCGCTTCTAATCCTAGAAGGAACAGATAAACTTCGACTCATATGTTTGCTCTACTACTTGTTGAATTACACACAAAAGCACGGTTTATAACATTGAGTTACCAATGCGTTTTCGTGCAATCAATGCATAACCAACTCATAGGCAACAAATCATATCTCTAGGTTTGAAGACTTATATGATATTACCGTCTCACGATCACTCGAGATAAATTCCATGAAGTGATACAAGTGAGCGTGGGTTGAATCCAATAATCAGAACTTATGAGCACTCATGAGTGTTGTAGCCCCGCTTTGTCTAACATCTTAGACATCTACAAGCCAACCCATAACAGTCTTGATTCATATCTACTTCCAACATATGACCGACTGTGGAGAGTTTGAATAATATGATATAAACCATAACATAATTATTCTGGAAGTCAAAACATGCAAAAAGAAATAATAGTAAACGATTGACAAGAGATAGCAACACTTTACTCATAAATAACAGCTTTTATTTATCATCAAATGTCAATTACATTTTACAAATTTCAAGATTATCTAACTACTAAAACTAATATCATCCTTCAGCCCTATGCTCCGAGCATGGTGGAGATGCTTAGCCCGAGTCAGTCCCTTCGTGAGGGGATCTGCTGGGTTCTCATCCGATGATACCCTCTTTGCCACGAGGATTCCTTCTTCTATTCGATGTCTGATGAAGTGATATTTTCTGTCAATGTGTCTGGATCTCCCATGATCTCTTGGTTCCTTGGCTAAGGCAACCGCACTATTGCTGTCACAGAAAATCTCCATTGGCTCCTTTATAGCTGGTACAACTCCAAGGTCTCCGATGAAGTTCTTTAGCCATATAGCCTCCTTTGTTGCCTCACTTGCTGCTATATACTCTGATTCACAAGTGGAATCAGCTACTGTCTCCTGCTTGGAACTTTTCCAAGTAATTGCCCCTCCGTTTAGAGTAAAGACCCAGCCCGACTGAGAGTGGAAATTATCCCTGTCAGTCTGAAAGCTAGCATCACTGTACCCTACAACTCTCAAGTCCTCACTGCCACTGAGGGTAAGGACCCAGTCCTTAGTCCTCCGTAGGTACTTGAGGATATTCTTTACCGCAGTCCAGTGTGCCTTGCCAGGGTTCCCCTGATACCTGCTAACCATGCTCAAAGCAAAGGCTACATCAGGTCGAGTACACGTCATATCATACATGATCGATCCTACAGCTGAAGCATAAGGTATTCGACTCATTTCTACTATCTCAGCCTCAGTACTAGGGCTTTGTGTCTTACTCAATCTGGCATTACTCTGGATGCGTAACTCTCCTTTCTTGGAGTTATGCATGTTGAACCTTTTCAACACTTTGTCCACATAGGTGCTTTGACTAAGTCCAATTAGTGTTTTACTCCTGTTTCTCAAAATCCTTATCCCTAGGATATAGGCAGCTTCTCCAAGGTCCTTCATAGCGAAACACTTCCCAAGCCAGGACTTTACTTCCTGCAGGGTTGGGATGTCATTTTGTATGAGTAGTATGTCATCCACATACAGTACCAAAAAGCTGACTATACTCCCACTAGCCTTGATATAGACACAAGATTCATCTTCACTCCTTGAAAAGCCAAATTCTTTGACTTTCTCATCAAAGCAAAGATTCCATCTGCGAGGTGCCTGTTTTAATCCATAAATGGATTTCTCGAGCTTACACACTCTACTGGGGTACTCTGTACTGACACAACCCTGTGGCTGAACCATGTAAACATCTTCAGCCAACTTTCCATTAAGGAAAGCGGTTTTGACATCCATTTGCCATATTTCATAATCATGAAATGCAGCAATGGCTAACAGAACCCTAATAGACTTAATCTTGGCCACTGGTGAAAAGGTCTCATCATAATCAACTCCCGGAGTTTGAGAATAACCCTTTGCAACCAGTCGTGCCTTATAAGTGTGTACATTACCATCCATGTCGGTCTTCTTCTTGAAGATCCATTTGCACCCAACTATCTTACGATCAGGTACATTGTTAACCAAGTTCCAAACTTGATTGTCATACATGGACTGTATCTCGCTATCCATAGCCTCTTTCCATTTAGCAGCCTCAGGGCCTGTCATGGCTTCCGTGTAGCTGTTAGGCTCATCCAGATTTACCAGTGTGTTATCACTGATAAGTGTCTCACCTTCTGCAGTAATATGAAAACCATAATAATGCTCAGGTGCATTCCTAACTCTAGTGGAACGCCTCAGAGGTATAGATTCTTCAGTCGGCTCAACAGGAGTTTCCTCCTCAGGTTGAGGGCTAGGGTTTGAGGTTCCTTCACCACTTGACTCTTGAATTTCCTCAAGGTCAATTTGCCTCCCACTGTCTCCTTGGCTCATGAATTCTCTCTCTCGAAAGAATCCTCTTCTTGCTACAAAGACCACATTATCACTGGGTCTGTAGAAGATGTAACCAAATGATTTATGTGGGTAGCCGATGAAAATACACCTTTCGCTTCGGGGTTCGAGCTTATCGTGAGTCTCGCGTCTCACGAAAGCCTCGCAACCCCAAATCTTGATGTGGTCTAGATTGGGAACTTTTCCAGTCCACACCTCGTGAGGTGTTTTGGCAACCTTCTTTGTAGGGACTAGATTAAGGATATGGGCGGCAGTCTCTAAGGCATACCCCCAAAATGAGATTGGTAGCGAAGCTCGACACATCATGGAACGAACCATGTCCAACAAGGTCCGATTGCGCCTCTCAGCTACACCATTTAACTGTGGTGTCCTAGGAGGTGTCAATTGTGAGACAATCCCACATTCCTTAAGATAGTCAAGGAACTTAGTACTAAGATACTCACCACCACGATCGGATCGAAGCATCTTAATGTTCCTGCCCAACTTATTCTCCACTTCTTGCTTAAACTCTTTGAATTTCTCAAAGGTTTCTGACTTATGCTTGATTAGGTAGACATATCCATATCTACTAAAATCATCAGTAAAAGTCACATAGAAACGATTAGCATCTCTTGTGGCGGTTCTGAAGGGTCCACACACATCCGTGTGTATGAGGTCCAACAAACCTTCACCCCTAGCACAAATGCCAGTAAAAGGTGACTTTGTCATTTTACCAAGCAAACAAGATTCACAACTATCATCTGACTTTAGGTCAAATGACTCCAAGACTCCATCCTTTTGGAGTTGGCCTATGCGTTTCTTGCTTACATGTCCAAGACGACAATGCCATAAGGATGCTTTATCTAAGCTAGTGGAAGAGTTAATACACAATACACTATTTCCTAGATTATCTACAACAGATACAGTTTCATACACGCCATCACAAGGTAATGCTTTAAAATAAAGAACATTATTAAAGAAAGCATCAATACTACCATTATTATTATCAAAATAAAAGGTAAAACCTTGTTTATACAATGCACGAAAGGAAATAACATTTCTTGCCATTTCTGGCGAATAATAACATTTATTCAAATCTAATGTAAACCCGCTATTTAGCACTAAGGAATAAACTCCTATCTTGGTGACAGGTGAAACTTTCCTGTTTCCCATGATCAAGTTTATCTTTCCCTGCTCCACATTCTCACTTCTTTTTAGTCCCTGCAAATCACAACATATGTGAATACCACAACCTGTATCAAGGACCCAAGACTTAGAATGAGGTGAGTTATTAGATAATATAATGTATATACCTGCATGGTTGGGTTTTACTTTCCCATCCTTCAAATCTTGCTGGTACTTTGGGCAATTTCGCTTCCAGTGCGACTTTTCATGGCAATAGAAGCATTCAGCCTCATTAGGGTTAGCAGAAGGAGTGACAAAACATTTCTTGGTTTTGCTTGAAGAGGAGCCTTCAAGGGTCTTACCCTTAGTACCCTTAGAAGGGTTCTTTCTCTTCTTCCCTTTTCCATGCCCGATTGCCAAGACATTGGCCGCAGTTGGAGTAGGAGTAGGAGTAGTAACAACCGACTTACCCTTTAGACCACTTTCGGCGGTCTTCAAGAGTCCTTGAAGTTTGCTGAGGGTGACTTCTTCCTTGTTCATGTGATATGTCATGCGGAATTGATCATAACACGATGGCAAGGAGTGCAAAATGATGTCTATTGCTAACTCCTCAGGGAAGTTCACATTCAGCTTTAGTAAACGGTCCACATACCTTTGCAGTTTCTACATGTGGCCCGTGATGCGTTCACCATCCTTCATTCGGGTTGTTATCATGGAGGAGATTATTTCATATCGCTCTTGACGAGCACTTTGATGGTAGCGGTCCATCAAGTCTTGGTGCATCTCAAAAGGATAATAGTCCTCATAGGACTTTTGGAGCTTGGCTGTCATGGTGGCCATCATGATGCATGCCACTTTAGTAGCATCTCTTTCATGTACCTCATATTCAGCAAGCTCTTCAGGAGTAGCAGTTGGCTCGGGTACCTTCAGCTCCTTGTCGAGAACATATTCTTTGTTCTCATACCGAGTGACCATCCTGATGTTTCTGATCCAATCTGTAAAGTTGGACCCATCAAAGATGACTCTCCCACAAAGATTCATGAGAGAGAAGGAGCTAGTAGGGTTTGAGCCAGAAGCATTGTTATTGGAAGACATCTAAAAAGAAGAGGGAATAGATTAGATTAGATATAGAGATAGTCCTTAACAAAACACCCAAATGTAATATTAAGGCTAGGACCCAACACAATATTTTATAACTTAGAAGAGGAATGCCGTAATCTAAGCTATAAGATATTTGAAGGTAGGTGAATAACGATTCACCAATTTCCACCATGAAAAACGCAATATTTAATTAGGTTTTAATTGGTTTAGAAACTCCTAGATTCTTTGCGATTCATTGAACTTTCTTCAATGGCATGTTTCAATCTCGAGTGTGCCCTTCAAGTTTTGTGACTGGGATGCCGAGGATCACAAAACAAGGTGTGAAGTAACCATGCAAATTACTTGGTACCCTTAATGTATTACCCCTCAATCGATGTGCCGGTTAACCACACACGCTCCATCGATACTATGATAAACATTAAGTCACCCTTTACCTACCTTGTTAAGTTCAAGTTAGTGTGCCGGTTAACCACACACGCTCCACTAACGACTTAAACAAAGTGTAAAGTGTAATTTCATGGATTAGCACCTTATTCACATTTTCCTAAAATAACTAAGATTGGGAATTCAATAAAGTTTAGTTAATTTAGTATTATCATTATACTTTTAATGAGAATTTATAAGTCCTTGTCCTACCCGTTCGGCTAACGACCCTCCACCGATCAAGGAAGCGGTGGGTGAGAGTGGACACCCATTAAGTTGCCATTTTATAGGCAACAACCTTATACCCCCCTTTATAGACCGGCTTCGTGAATGAGGTGTACTAGCGGTAAGACGACTTGATCTTATACATATATAGATATTATTAAACTTATAATATTATAAAGTATAAGGGTTGAATTTTAACTTTTAAAATTCTAGGGGTTGGAACTAAAGTTTTTAATTTGACTTTACATGTTCCAAAACTTGAGGGCAAGTTTTGTAAACTTTCAAAACTTTTCATTTCTCGTAAATTATGAGTTAATGGTTATTAAAAATGAAGACTCTTCATTTTTTGTAACCTATGTGTTCTTTTAATGGTTATTTATAAATGTGACTTTTGGTTATCCATAACTTAAGAACTAGTTATGGACTCCATTAAAACACATAAAGATCAAGAATTAATCTAATCAATTATTAGCACATAATTTCTATGATCTTCTAAACTCATATGTTTATGAATGTTCATATCAAAAATTTCAAGAATCGTAAGTACATATACAAAACTTGAAATTTTGATACGAGCTTTTGAACAAAACTTCGATTTTCAAGTTTTTTTTTTTTGCATCAAGTATCAAATAAACAAACCAGGCTCTGATACCACTGATGGGTTTTGAGCATTCTAACACTCCTATGGTGTACATGCAACCCTAAAAACCTTGGATCTATGTTTGACTAAGATACATGCAAATAATTATTTTTCCAAGGTTCTTATCCTAACTAGCATGGCATGGGGTACTCGAATCAAATAAAACTAGTAGAATTACTTACCTTGTAGTAGTAGTTGATTGCTTGGAGTTTGAGAGCCTAGCACCAATAATGTGGATGCCTCAAATGGAAGTCACAAATCACCACAAACTTGGAAACTTGAGAGAATAGTCACAAACTTCTTGAAATCTGCCCTCTTAGTTTACACACATCAACTAGTGCAATTTCAAGAACCAAGGCATCCTTTATATAGTGTGGTGGATTAGGGTCACATCCATGCAAACCCTAATACCCATGTCTTTTCATTTCCATGAGATCCATGGGTTAAAGCTCCATGGAGTATCCATGGACTTTCCATGCAAGCCTAGCCCATTCCAAATAAGCATTAGCCCACACTATATAAATACAAGAGCCCGTATTTAATTAGTCATACTTTTGATCTCTAAATTAATTATAAATTAATTATAGATCAACACTAATTAAATAATATGATTTTATATTAATATATTAGAACTTATAATATATTAATAAATCATAACTTATACTATTCTCAAAAGATTATCCGTAAATTGTTCGGGTGAAGTGCAACCCAAATGGACCATGTCGGGTCGGGTCAAGTACATACCAAATATAGTTATGGACTTAGACACTATATCCAACATTTTTTTCAAGGGTTTGAGTCTTTACATATGACTCTATATTTCTTATTTGTTGTATTCATGCTTTATTAATTACTGTTTGTTACTTCATGTCTATCTGATAAGGCATCGGCCAGTCAGGACAGTCGAAAGGGCCGGATCATTTTAGCATATAGCCATTCTGAAATCCATCAACCCAAAGCGATGTGCTTATCCTGTCACCGCTCCCGTAAGTAGTCCTTCAGTAGAATAATTAATAATACTTCTTATTGTAGGTTAAGGGATATATCTATACCTAAACCTAATAAAGTAAGCCCTAGAATATAGTCGTGCTTTCCTAAGAAAGTATTAGTTCTCTATAGTTAATAGCTCTGATACCAATCTGACACACCCCCAGCCGGCGGCGGAAACTCCGGGCGGTGTAACGTCATTTCTCGTATCACAGTTATATAACATACATTGAACAATACTAAAGAATTTTATAAACTACATACCTTTATTGATGGTTGAAAGTTACACTATTATTGTTTCCTCGTATTTATTACATATTATCCGACTATTGCATACGTTTTAACGAACAGAAAGGATAATAGTAAAACTTCTTCTGTTCGAGAAATATTCAGCTTATCAAGTTCCTGAAAACACATGCATTTTGAAAATACGTCAACATAAAGTTGGTGAGTCCACACGTTTTGACTCCATATAAAATAATACTTTTTCAAACTATAAAACATAGCTTAAATGTGTCATTTTGCCTCATACTTGTTTCTAACATATAGTATATATCCTAGGTATAATGGTTTACTTACTAAATAAGTAGTATACCTATAAGATTCATATACTATGCGTATAAGTGTTTGTAATCCAATACAAACAAAGGTTACTACATATACATATTATTTGAATTCTATACGAGTGTGTGTACTGGTTATAATTGTCTACTTAATTGTCACACCCCCAAACCAGAACGGCGGAAACGTTTGGGGGTTGATGGATTGACTTCATGTATAGTATCATAACAGTTGGATATTGTGACAACCCGAACCTTTTTCCGTTACCATCATCCGATTTCCGTTAATAAAATTTATGTTTTATTGAGTTCCGTCAAAATCCTTTGGTTTGGAAAATCATTTAGTTATACAATTAAAATCTATATAAGGGTCAGAACCAAAATCACGCGAAAAACCCGAGTTTTCTTCTAGTTTTCGACCGGGTTGATGTTCACGGCCGTAAACTCGTTTTCGGCCGTACACATGTTTACGGCCAGTGCCAGGTGGCCCCACCATCGACCATACCCCCAGCCTATGTATACGGGACCCCCACCTTCATTTGAACTTTATTGGCTGAGAACTCTCTCATTATCTCTCTCTCTACCTCCTGACCGTAAACACCAAAACACCCTCTTTACTTCCGAAAATCATCAAGAAGCACCTTTGGAAGTTGTTTTGGAGCAACTAAAACACGTTTTTCATTGAATCCAACATCATTGTTCTTGAGTTTACGGCCGTACACCCTTCATATCTTCAAATCTTCAAAGACCGCAAACTGTTTACGGCCGTACACCCATCGAATCTTCAAAGGCTGTAAACCCTTCAAGGGACTGTTCACGGCCGAGAACAGTTCACGGTCGTAAACCCTTCACGGCCGCAAACTCCTTCACACCGTGAATCTTGGCTACAAACCCGTTTTTCCGATTAGATCGAGTCCCGGTAACATTCCTAAACTGAAAGCAGGTGTATTTCCAACACCATAAATAATGGTTTCGCTAATAAAATACGTATTATGTATTAATTGTATTAGGATTCCGTTGAGTGCCGTGTACATCAACTTGAGGGTCTTCACTCCCAGTTTTTGCTGTTCGACTATTCACACGACTAACTAGGAGTTCATACCCCTATGCTTTTATGATTTTAAATGTTTTCAGGGGGAGAGTACAAGCCAAACAGAAATGATTTTGTGCATTTATACAAAAGGATTTTAACACATTTAAAACCGATGCAATTGATACGATCTTACATTTTCCACATGTTTATAAAATATTTAGATGTTTTATCTCCTTTGTAACATGTCGAGCATAAGGGAGTTTTTCAATCTACAGTCAAATTGCATAGTTTTCAGATCAATACGTAAACCAAGTACACATCATACATGAAAACAATAATAGGTATAGTTTGGGTTTTCAATACACGGTTTTACGAATTCAGAGTTTTAAATAGCAAAACATATAAACTAAGACAAATTTAGTTTATGATATACATTACTACAAGAGTACAACCTTTAATAATTATTTAAGTATAATTATTACCTTATACACTATACCCACGGGTTTAAATACAGTAGATCAATACAGAACTACAAGTAAACTAGTTAATACATGATTGTGAGAAAACACTTCAACTGTACCTTTCGGGGTATAGGTTAAATCCTATCATAGTATAACCAGAGTCTTCTGGAGGCAGAGCGTGGGATTTGTGACTAGATCTATTTGGAACTGACAATCCCACACCTGAACTGCTAGCCGTAGTTAGGCAGGCATGCCTGGGGTGACAAATGTCATTTATCCGACACTTGAAGAACGTCGTAAAGGTCACTAGGTCATATCAAGCATGGTTATACGACTCACAATAGTATAAACTAACCTTACTGTTTACGGGATTACATTCTTCTTTAGTTTTATTTTAATAATAAAACTAGTTCATAATACAACTGGAGGATTTCAGGGATTTCAACTCATAGTTTTATTTTAAGTAATGAAACTACTATACATACTGGTGGTAACCAGGGTTTTCAAACAGAACATATTATATATTACTGGTGATAGCCAGGGTTTTTCATACAAAGGGTTTTTCATTCAAAACAACGTTATACAATACAGTTGGTGGTAACCAGACGTACAAACTAATACATTATACACTACTACAGAACTCAGTAATAAATATATATGTTAAAAAATATTGGATTTTCTTGGGAAGCATACAAATATTTTACAGATTAAATGACAGGGTTTTCAATACAAAAAAACATGCTTATGAACTCACCAACTTTATGCTGATACTCTTTCAAAACTGCTTGTATTCTCAGGAAATCAGTAGGCAGGTACCTCGCACAGATTTTTGTGAAGACGGAGCGTATAGAGTCACGTTTTTTTCTTTTGGTTATACTTTTGATGTATAAAAACATGAATCAAATTGATGTAAATACCTTTTTATATATATTCAATGTAATGGTTGTGTTTACTCTGATTACTACGATACAATGGTTGTGATACTACATATGACGTCATCCACCCCCGAATGTTTCCGCCGTTCCGGTTTGGGGGTGTGACAAATATGAATGAATCATAGCATCACAAACATTCATACATTGGGAATACAAGCTTACATTGTTTACAGACTTCTTTTGCTCAAAAGTTAAGTACAAGAAATTTAAAAGTAGAAATCATGATGTCGTGACGCCTGTCCTCAAAAATGTTTTCGTAATACTTGCTCACTGGTTTCTGAGAATACAAGCAGTTTGAAAAGTGTCAACATTAAAGTTGGTGAGTTCATAAGTGTTTTTGTATGAAATAAATCTGTAGTGTTTCCTTGTAAATGATAGCGTAAAGTTTTCCAGAAAATCCAATATTTTCTTAAATGTAAGATGTAGTCTTAAAACCCTAAGACCAAAAATGTAAGTAGTGCTGCATTGTAAAGTAGTATCATATAGCTTTATATATATATATATATATATATATATATATATATATATATATATATATATATATTATAAAACTGAATGAAGATACATTAGCCCAATAAACCAACTGATTTTTAATACCCTATGTGAGTTATTATAACCACACTTAATAGGACTAGTGGCATATACGACGTTCTTCAGGCGTAGGAGCTGGTAGACATTTGTCACCCTAGACTTCCAGTTTAACTATAGCGAACAGCTTAGGTGCGGGATTGTTAATCCCGTATAGATCTATACACAACGGTCTCGCACTCCATCCAGGAGACTTTGCTTATAATGCAGGACTTAGGTAAAGTACATGAAGAGAGTGTGTCTCACAAACTGTACCAACGGTTTACTTGTAATGTAGTGAAATCCTTTTTGTATGTAAAAGCATTTAGTTTATAGAGTGACATAATTATAGTTCGAATAATTATCTGTAATAAGCCTGAAAGCTAGTACTAGCTTATAGAATCACAAACTATATCCAATATAGGTTAGCTGAAAAAATGGTAGTGTCCGAGAAAAGTAAACCAATTTATATATTTTGTTATACCAAAAATAATAGGTTTAGAAAGTTCATCATTTGGTTTAACCCAAGAGAATATCGTCTTAGAATAGTTATGAAAAGTCATCCTTGATAGAAAGTTTCCTTTTATCATATAAGTCATGATTTTCTTCTTTGTTCATATGGTAAAATTTTAGATCTTGTTTTTATATTGTTTCATACTATAACTCAACCATATTTGTGAACACATGAAACCTTATACATAACATATAGATGAACACATATAACAACATTTTGTTATAATATAGTTTTTCTTGTATCCCCTCCCCCCAAAAAAAAACATGGAAATCTCGAAAAATGTGGGGTATGAACTCACCTTGAGTGGTTTTGTTGGTTGATTTGAAGAGGTGTTGAGAAGTTTTTCAAGCCTAAATACTTGAATGGAGGTTATGAACTTCCTTGAGAATAAGGTTATCTTAAGGTTTTAACACATTTAAAGTGCGTAAATGGAATGATCTAAACATCAGAGTGTAAAGTATGCTAAGAAGTCTCGAATTTACTTACCAAACCTAAGAAAAATGCTTGAAGAATTAAGCCTCTTTAATGCTTGGAACTTGACCTCTTGAGAGCAATGGAATTCTCACAGTAAGTGGACTGGAATTGTGGTATGTGAGGGAGTGGTTTTCATCCATAATAAAAGAATGGAGATGATAAGATGTGTGCTTGGTTAACTGGAGGTTAAGGCATTGTTATTTGGTGGTTAATACGTGGGTTACTGGGATTGTATTGGAAATGGTTGAGAAATCAAATCCTAAAGTAAACTTTTCCTGTCTTATCATCATCTATGACCGCAAACACCTTTAAACACCCTAGTATGACAGTAATCATACATGATTACGGTCCTAGGCTTGATTCTACTAATTGATTTCGGTCCTAGGCCTTTTCCCGTGGTGTTTTCGGTGTTAGTGGATCTTTAGGGTGTGTTTTTGGCCCTAGTGGGGTTGCATGGAGTTGATTTCAGTTTTAATACATCCTACACATTGTGATTTCGGTCTTGAGTAATATAGATCACAAGGGTGATGGCCTTAAAACTCAAGAATTCAAGGTCCTTGCATAAGTACATGTTGTTATGTTAAAACTATTTGATTCTTGTTTGATTTGCATGAACTTTCCAAGGCGTAATTCAACATGAATTTCCAAGTGTATATTATCTTTAATCATACAAATGGTGCCCTCCTGGCTTTCAAATAATATTATTGCATCAAGTTATATAGATATACATTGTGGATACACTTATACACAAGACCCCGTAGACTTGGTTTGACCCCAAAATTTTCTAGTTGTCACATCATCCCCCCGTTAGAGGGAATTTCGTCTCGAACTTAGTTTAGAGTAGGCACTCATTAACTGGGGAAGAGATATGGGTACTTCTGCTTCATTTGGTCTTCGCGTTCCTAGGTGAACTCAGGTCCTCGTTTGGCGCTCCATTGGACCTTCACAATGGGGATGCGACTATGTTTCATTCGTTTCACTTCCCTATCCATTACTTCAACAGGCTCCTCGATGAAGTGGATATTTTTGTTTATTTCGATCTCGTCAAGTGGGACGACGAGAGTTTCATCGGATATCCATTTCTTCAGATTGGACACATGGAATACAGGGTGTACATTTTTAAGCTCATGCGGTAGTTGGAACTTATAAGCCACCGGACCAATCCTGGCAAGGATCTTGAACGTTCCCATGTATCTTGGACTCAATTTTCCCCGCTTTCCAAAGCGTATCATCCCTTTCCAAGGAGAGACTTTTAGCAGTACGCGATCACCGACTTGAAATTCCAAGGGCTTCCGTCATTTGTCCGCGTAACTCTTTTGTCGGTACCTGGACGCCTTTAGTCGTTACCTAATTTGGACGATCTTCTCGGTTGTCTCTCTGATGATCTCGGGATCAGTGAGAGTGTTGTTGGGTACTCTCCCTTTTTCTAGTTTTGTATCTCCCACCTCAGCCCAACATAGAGGGTGATCTGCATTCACATCCATATAGAGCCTCAAATGGAGCGACCTTGATGCTAGTATGATAGCTGTTGTTGTATGAGAACTCAATTAGTGGAAAGTGGGTATCCCACGCCTTGCCGAAGTCTATCACACAGGCTCTTAGCATATCTTCTAACGTTTGGATGGTCCTCTAACTGTGCCCGTCTGTTTGGGGATGGTAAGTTGTACTCATATCGAGCTTGGTTCCCAAGGACTTTTGAAGTGACTGCCAAAATCGTGAGGTAAATTTACTATCTCTGTCGGAGATAATAGATATCGGCACACCGTGTAATCTCACAATTTCTTTTATGTAGGTCCTGGTCAGCTTTTCCATCTTGTACGTCTCCTTTATTGGCAGGAAATGGGCGGATTTAGTTAACCTGTCGACAATTACCCAGATGGTGTCAAGTCCGTCTGCTATCTTAGGCAACTTGGTTATGAAATCCATAGTTATTCGTTCCCACTTCCACTCGGGTATGTTTGGCTGTTGCAATAGACCTGAGGGCTTCTGGTACTCTACCTTAACTTTGGCGCAAGTCAGACACTTACCCACATAGGTAGCGATTTCGGCTTTCACATTCGGTCACTAATAATGTTTCTTGAGATCCAGGTACATTTTGTCCGAACCTGGATGGACGGAGTACTTTGTCTTGTGGGCTTCATTCATGACCACGTCCCTGAACCCACCGAACTTCGGTGTCCAGATTCATGACCATTCCTCGCAAGGCTTCGTTTGTGATATTTTTCGGTTTCAAGGCTTCCAGTGCCTCTTTGATTTGCGCAGACAAGTGGGAATGGATGGTCATTGTTAGTGACTTTACTCGGCGACCCGATTGTTCTTTCCGGCCCAGGGCATCTGCTACCACGTTGGCTTTTCCTGGATGGTATCGGATATCGCACTCGTAGTCGTTCAATAGCTCTACCCATCGCCGATGCCTCATGTTGAGCTCTTTCTAGTTTAGAATGTGCTGGAGGCTTTTCTGTTCCGTAAAGATAGTGCACTTTGTACTGTAGAGGTAGTGCCTCAAGATTTTTAGTGCAAACACGACTACTCCCAGCTCAAGATCATGTGTGGTGTAGTTCATCTCGTGGTTCTATAGTTGTCTTGACGTGTAGGCTATAACTTTTCCTCGTTGCATGAGTACACAGCCTAATCCTTGATTGGATGCGTCACAATAGACCATGAAGTCTTCTGTCCCTTCTGGGAGAGACAAGACCGGGGGGCTGCATAGACCTTGTTTCAAGGTTTGAAAGGCGGCCTCTTGTTTCCTCTCCCAGATGAAGGTTACACCCTTCTAAGTTAGGGCGGTGAGCGGTTTAGCGATTTTGGAGAAATTCTGTATGAACCTCCTATAGTAGCCAGCGGCCTAAGAATTTCTTGATCTCTATTGGGGTTCTTGGGGTTGCCCAGCCTTCGATTTCTTTGATTTTGGAAGGGTCCACATGTATCCCTTCTTCACTGATCACGTGACCTAGGAATTCCACCCTTCAGATCCAGAACTCGCATTTGGAGAATTTTACATACAGCTTCTCTGCCCTTAATGTTTCTAGAACTTGTCGTAGATGCTGATTGTGTTCTACTTTACTTCATGAATAGACTAGTATATCATCGATAAATACTATCACGAAGTTGTCAAGGTAAGGTCGGCAGACCCGGTTCATCAGGTCCATAAATTTCGCAGGCGCATTTGTTATACCGAAGGGCATTACTATGAATTCATAATGACCATAGCGACTTCGGAAGGCGGTCTTGGGGATATCTTCCTCTCGGACCCGTAGTTGGTGGTACCCGGATCTTAAATCTATCTTTGAAAAGTAGCTTTCCCCATGCAACTGGTCGAATAGGTCGTCGATTCGGGGAAGAGGGTGTCCGTTTTTGACGGTGAGCTTGTTTAGTTCTCGGTAATCGATGCACGTACGAAACGACCCATCATTCTTCTTTACAAACAAGACCGGAGCTCCCCATGGTGAGAAGCTTGGCCTTATGAATCCATTGTCCAGTAATTCACTCGATTGACTGAAGAGTTCTTGCATTTCAGCAGGACCTAGTCTGTATGGCGACTTGGCGATTGGTGTGGCTCCAGCTATCAAGTCGATCCTAAATTCGACTTGTCGTTCGGGGGGCACTGCCGGGAGATCTTTAGGAAATACGTCGGGGAAGTTGCATACCTCCGGGATGTCTTTAATGTTATTTTCTCCTTTCTTTTTATCGACCACGTGCGCTAAAAAGGCGTGGTTCTTCTTGTGCAAACACTTATGTGCCTTGATACATGAGATGAGGCGAAGGTTTGTACCGGGTTTGTCACCGTATACGACCAAGGCTTCGTCGTTTGGAAGATGCAGGCAAACGGCCTTCTCGTAACACATAATGTCGGCACGCTGAGGACTTAGCCAGTCCATGCTGATGATCGCATCAAAACTCCTTATGGAAACCGGCATTAAGTCGATTTGGAAGGAGTGGTTATTGAAAGTTAGTGTGCATCCTATGAATACATCGTTTGTTGTTTCGGTTTTTCTGTTATCCATTTCCACGGTAAATGTTTCGTTTAGTGTTTGAGGGTTTTGTGTGAGTAGGTTTTTAAACTTATGTCTCACAAAGCTTCTCTCCGCCCCGCTATCAAATAGTATGCATGCATAAATGTTATTGAGGAGGAATGCACCAGTGACCACTGCAGGATCCTTCATGGCCTCCTCATGTCCTATTGCTAGGACTCTTCCCGTCCCCCCGGCGTTCCTGTTATTGGCCTATGGACAGTTTCTCTGGTAGTGGCCTGTTTTCCCACAAACATAGCACGCTTGGCTCGCCCCAGTATTGGGGGTTTGGGTGGCCTGTTATGGCGATGCCTTGCAGTATCGGCAGTGTGCCCCTTCTTGTTACAGGTTGTGCAGTGCAACTCTCGGTAGGCGCCGTTGTGGTGAAAGGGTCATTTGTCGCACTTTGGAAGATTACCGGCATATTGCTTGGTGGTTGCTGCTGCGGCAGGGGCGGTAGCAACATGAACTGCCACGATCTGTTGCTTCTTGGAGGGTTCCTGAGTTGGTTGCCTTTTCTTCTTGTTTCCAAACTTCCTCTTATTGCAACTTTCCTTCGTCTGTTCGGGTATGGGAGTCATTACGCGTTGTCGAACTCCATGATCAATGAGCTTTTGAGCAAGGCTCTTGGCGCTGTCGAAAATTGATGGGTTTGCAGCAATTACATTCCCATGAATCTGGGGAGATAGTCCCCAAATGAAATGTTCTACCTTTTTGCTCTCCGAAGTGATCATTACAGGGCATAGGATTGTCAGGTCGTTAAATCTGATGGTGTAGGCTTCGATGTCAGAGTCGTTCATAGTGAGATTCGAAAGCTCCTGTTCTAGTTTCTGTACCTCACCCCTTGGGCAGTACTCTTCGAGCATCATGATTTTGAGATCCTCCCAGCCCATCTAATTTGCTACCGGGAGGGTTAGGGCTTTGATGTGTCCATTCCACCATGAAAGGGCCCTATCAGAAAAAGTGCAGGCTGCAAACTTGACTTTGCTCTCCTCTAGATAGGCACAGATTTCAAATACCGATTTTATCTTTTCAAACCACCGCGTCAAAGCAATGACGCCACCGATTCCGTTGAAGGGCTTGGGCTTGCAGTTTGCAAAGTCTTTATAAGTCCATTCCCTTAGGTGCCCTTGGTTTTCACTATGGTTGGAACAGCTCATTCCATTTCCGCCTTCATTGCTGCTACTGCTAATTCTAGCTAGCGCAGCAGCTACAGCAGCGGTCACTGCAGCTTGGAACACTGCAATATCCATTTGTGGGGGATGCGGCGGTGGTGGTGGTGCCGATGTATTGTTCTTGCGCCTGTTGTACCTTCGGGCGGCATTTTTTTCCACAAATGGAATTAACGATATGTCTTGGCTAATGGTTAAGATTTGGACACTATTGTAGCAAAACATCGTATTTATATATATGTCGAGTCTAGTTGTTAATGAGAGTTGTTTTGTACATATAATTGAAATCATATTATACCAAATAAAAATGAAAAGAGAAAGCATAGCAGATAACAACATCCACAAAATAAAATACATTCTCATTTCATTAATGATATGATACTAGTACATGTTTTTGAGAAAATTGACCTCTAAAAAGGTCTACAGTACATCGAAGAAAACAATTTAGCAATATAATGACCCTCCGAATAGTGTAGTCACTTAGACGTAGGGTCGGTCCCACATACATGGAATAGAAAAGGGGTAGCACCAACGCATACCCATAACCTAGTCTACATCAAAGGGTGAGTACGACGAATCCTACTCACGACGGGTAGTCCTTTGTGGTCATTGGGATGAAGTAGAGGCGCCCTGTAGCTCAGCCAATCAATGCTCTGCTGCGATCACACTCTCCTCAAGAGTTGTGTGCCTCTCCTGATATTCCCTTACCTCCGCTCGGGCGATGGTATGATCCTCAATGAGTCGATCCATGGGATAGTAATCCCTCTCAAAGTCTCGAGTGCACG
Organism: Lactuca virosa; assembly: GCF_052849685.1. NCBI lineage: Eukaryota > Viridiplantae > Streptophyta > Magnoliopsida > Asterales > Asteraceae > Lactuca > Lactuca virosa. The sequence goes on along the minus strand of NC_136430.1, from coordinate 224,282,183 downwards.
CGTCTGTGACCTCTTCAGGGGCTCCTAACTCCAGCACGCGGTTCACCGTCGCCCTAGTCTGGTCACCAATGTCCGAGATCTGCTGGATCACAACGGGGAGGGCTCTGTCGGCGGGTCCTCCATGGTTGAGGTTATAAAAACCTCTCTCCATACCAAAGGGTGGGCGCTGCCCCTGGTGTCGAATCCATCTGTCAATGTCCTCCGCCCAGCGGGGCGTAGGTCCGTTGTAGCCTAAATGGTGTGCAAGGACTCTAGCAACCTAGGGAGGATTGATGACTTCGGACACGGCGTCTGACTCCTGCTCCTCCTCTTCTTCGTCTATCTCTTCTTCAAACTCTTCTTGTGGCTCCTCTTCCAATATCTCCTTGGGATCCTCCTCAATCCACCCTCCATTCCCCTGGTTGGGGAAGTAGGGATCTCCCGTGATATGGAAACCTGCCATCATGTCTCTACGAGAATATAAGTATGAGAAGTACATGAAAAGTTTATAATATGCTAAAATACTCCTGTAGTATATTAATTTTTTAGGTTTAGTTGTGATAAAAAATTTCATTCATTAATTGTTCCAAAACCACCATCAAATATAATATTCAAAATATCATAGTACAATTATTCGAAATGCGGAAATCTTAAGGGGAGGATGTTGTGTCATCATGCCAGATAATTCTCTTTCGAACCAGAAGTACCTGAAACCATAATCATAAACTGTAAGCACAAAGCTTAGTGATTTCCCTAAAGTACCACATACCAAAACATACAGTCAGGCTTAACCTTGGGGTATAAACCAACCCGATATACACATATGGGACCTGCCCTAGGGTGTATTTCAACCCGATCAACACACATGGGCCCCGCCCTGGGTATCTTCAACCCAAACATACAATAATGGGCCCCGCCCTGGGGTCTATTTCAACCCAAACACCTGATTCCCGGTATGTAGTTAATTCAAGTATTCTTATGTTTTCTCTGGGACTCGACGAGTTGGAGGCCCAACTCGTCGAGTAGAGTCGGGATCCACGGACATTTTAAGTGACCTACTCGACGAGTCGGTAGACTGACTCGGCGAGTAGGTGTTGTTTGACTGAAACCCTAAAATTAAGGGTTTGCACCCTATTTAAACGTCTTATTGCAGCCTCCATTGTCCCTTATGCTCCCAGAACACCTCTCATCGAAACCCTAGCCGCTTTGAGTGATCTAAGGCCATTTTTGGTGCTTTTGGGTGGTTTTGAAGCTTGAAAGGAAGGAAGAAGCTTGGGAATTCGAGTTGGGGCTTGTAGATCCAGAGATCTTATTCCATCTTCAGCTCAATCAAGGTAAATGCCCCCTATTTTGGTCTTCAATTTGGTTGTTCATCTTTAGGGCTTAGATTTTGGGTGCATTTAGGGCTTTCTAAGCCATTTTCGGATTTGGGAAGTGATTCATGGGGTTCTACTTTCAGATCTGAGTCATTGGAGGGGTCTCATGGCATAAAGGTGCCAACTCTATGGCCATGAGAGCCCCATGCACATTGTAGAGCACCTTTTATGGATTTTTGAGCCAAAAACCCCATGCATGTGCACCAAGTTTGGAACTTTACGTATAAAATGGACATTAGGAGGCCAGATCTCTGGTTTTGACGTGTTAAGACCCATTTAAATCGACTGTATAGTAAGGTTCAAGAAGGAACTCAGCGAGTTGTTCTTGGAACTCGGCGAGTTGTTCTTGGAACTCGGCGAGTCGGTGTGTAATGACCACTAAATCCCTTCTGTGGTTGGACCAGTGGTTCGGGAAGGAAGTCCCGTAAATGTTTTGACTCGTAAAGGGACCTGGGAATCATGGGACTCGACGAGTGCGTGAACAGACTCGGCGAGTCCAAGGCAATCTCCCAACCTTTGAAGATGGGCTCGACGAGTTGTTCATACAACTCGGCGAGTCATAGACTAGACACGTTTCTATGAGGGAGATGAACTCGCCGAGTTGAAGGAAGAACTCGGCGAGTCGGATGAAGTTGGTCCCGATGGTTTGAATGAAGGAAAACTCGACGAGTTCTCGCTAGACTCGACGAGTGGTGTCGGGGTTGGATCGGGTTAGTGGAGCATGGACTCGACGAGTTGGTAGACCCACTCGGCGAGTCAGGTCAACTGGATGTTGACTTTGACCAATGTTGACTTTCCCTGGTTTTGGTATTGACCCTGGTTGGGTTGTATGTTCGGTTTGATGACTTGAAGGTTGTCGTGTAGGGATTGAGGAGTCGAGGAGAGCCGACCTTCACGCCGAGGACAGTTGAGACGTTACACGACATCGAGGTGAGTTACCTTCCACTAGTGGTGGGTATACGGCCACAATGCCGGCCCACCAGTAGGATTTCTATGTTAGATGATTGTCTATGTGATATTCATCTAGGTTTGCTACTACCTGATATGTTTATGTGCTAGCATGATATGGTATATGTGATAGTAGTAGAGTTCGGTTGTTAGGACCGAAGGGTAGGTCAGGCACCCTAGATATGTCTGACAGTATGTGATAATATGTTTATATGCTGGCATTATATGTTATATGTGATAGTGGTAGTAGGAGGGGAATAGTCCCCAAGTTCGGTTGTTAGGACCGAAGGGTAGGTCGGACACCCCAGATATGTCTGACAGTATGATTATGATATGATATTATGTGTTAGTAGTAGGGGTGAAATAGTCCCCGTCTTCGGTTGAGATAGACCGGAGGGTAGGTCGGCACCCCAGAATGGCTTGACATGGGTAGGTCAGCACCCCAGAATGGCTTGACATGGGTAGGTCAGCATCCCAGAATGGCTTGACATGGGTAGGTCAGCACCCCAGAATGGCTTGACATGGGTAGGTCAGCACCCCAGAATGGCTTGACATGGGTAGGACGGGCGCCCCAGAATTGCCCTATAGTATGTATGTTATGTGTTGGTATGGTATTGGTATGATGGGGGAACTCACTAAGATTTGTGCTTAGAGTTTCAGTTTTGGTTTCAGGTACCTCTTCACCCAAGGGGAAGGAGTCGGCGGTGTAGCAGCGCATCAGACACACACATGGTTTCCGCATAGAGTTTTCTGGGAATGAACTCTGATTTATTTTACTTTGACGATATGATTTTCAGACACTTTGTTATGTTTCTTTTTACAATGACATGGTATGGGAAATGTATTGGTAAACTGAGTTGTGAAATGCTTAATTTAAAATGAAATTTTTTGCCTCGAAATTTGGGATGTTACAAGTTGGTATCAGAGCCCTGGTTTGAGGGATTCGGACACACCCTCGGGGGTGTCTAGACTTAAACCGATGGATTAAAAGATTCTTCACAAAGAAAACGTTTTTCTAAAATTCAAGTTAAGGAATTTGAGAAAAGAACAAGGTGTGTGATGCGTGCGACCGGCCGAGCTCAAGTAAGTTTTCCCCAAGATACCCATACTTGTTATGTTATGACATGTGATATATGGTTCTGAGAATTGAATGCTAGACTAGGGCTAAGGATCTAGGAGGATGCCTTGTATGTCTGATATATGATTTTGAGAACTGCATGCTAGACTAGGGCTAAGGATCTAGGAGGATGCCTTGAATGCCTGTTGTATGAGTTGTATGCTAGGACAGTCTAGTCAGAAGTAGGATAGCCTGGTTAGGTTATGCTGGATGTGGTTACTCAATGCACGAATGTTGCTTGCTTTGTGCTATAGGGGTCCTGACTAACTTTCACTAACTAGTGAGCGGATATGTAACAGCATCCGCAAGCTAGTTAGGGAAGGGAGGTAGGGACTCCTAGTGCAGCTGATGGCGGAGAGTAGGTCGGAGAGTGCCCTAGGAGAGCCTAGGATGAGATTAGTTGGAAAGGGATATTGGTTGAGGGACTTGACGAAGTTGAGGCAATCCTTGAGGAAAGTACGGATAGATGTGGAAGGTAGTATGGGCCCATACTCCAGGAAGCAGAGGATCCGTACTCGAGTCAGGGAGGGCCGAGATGGAACTAGGAAACTTGGAGAGTGTGTGAGACCTCTCGAGAGTATGTATGATCCTGACGATTACGTGTTTATTTTCATTATGGTGGTTACACGACATGGAGCAGGAGGTTGTGGATCAGGATTAGGATCGGGCTCGGGTGCAGGGTCCGAGCAGGTTGACGACGGGCTATGCGAGTTCATCGCGTCTGAGATCACGAGAGGTATCCTTGAGTCGACCCCGGTCATTTTTGGGTTGATCAAGGAGGGGATTATCGAGTTGATAGAGGATCGCCTCCGATCATTCAGGAGTGACTTGGCGTCTGGCCAAGCGGGTACGCGCACACTGTCCTTTAAGGACTTCAGAGAGAGTGGTGCGCCGGATTTTCATGGGGTGAAGGACCCCATTGCTGCCAGGAGATGGATCACAGACATTGAGTATGCGCAGTTGACGAGCTTCTGCCCGGAAGGGTCGAAGGTCCGCTTTGCTGCGGGATGTTTGAAAGACAGAGCAAGAGACTGGTGGGAGTCGGTTGGTTACTCGTTGGGAGCTCCAGCCGTTGAGGCTATGACGTGGTCAGATTTCGCGACCAGATTCACGGCTGAGTATGCGCGGGCTGTGGAGCTTTAGCAGCTGGCCAGAGAGTTTTTGGCTATGAGGCAGACTACGGAGACTGTGTCGGAGATCACCGCCAAGTTCCGGGAGAGAGCACTGTTGGTACCCCAGTATGCGGGAGATGAGGAGATGCGGAAGACCCGCTACCATGATATGTTGAGGGCTGATATTCGAGAGCATGTCCGCTATTCAGCCTGCTCGACCCTGGAGTATATGATTGCCCGGGCTCGGGAGAGGGAGCTTGATTTGGATCACGTCAGGAAGAGGAAAGCAGAGACTGAGCAGGTGACAGGGGTTTTGGGGAAGAAACCCAAGGGATCCGACGTTAGGTCGTAGGGCCAGCCAGGCCAGATCCGCTGCAGGAAATGCGGCAGGCCGCATGAGGGAGCTTGTAGGGCGGGATCGACCGGCTGCTACAAGTGCGGCAAGATGGGGCACTTTGGCAGAGATTGTACTGCCCCCGCCCCCACAGTGCAAATGTCAGACCTTATTTGCTTCCATTGCAATCAGAGGGGCCATAAGAAGGCCAACTGCCCTAGATTGTCAGCAGCGACAGCAGCAGCGCTAGCGGCGGCGCCGAATCCAGTGACAGCGCGGGTTACGGTTGGTCGGAAGGCCAAGGTAGAGGCTCCAGTGGTGCGGAGCCGATCATTTTAGTTGACAGCCGAGGAGGCACGCGCTGCACCCGATGTGGTGACGGGTATGATTTCTTTTTATGCTTTTATGTTATGTCGTTGTGATTTTGATATGCTATGTATGTGCTCTGTTTAGGATCGTTCCATGTGAACGGTATCCCAGTTCAGGTATTGTTTGATTCGGGTGCTACCCGGTCGTTTGTCTCTCTTGCGCTTAGCAAGAAGTTCCCTGAGTCTTCGGGCATGTTGGATTTCCCTTTAGAGGTAGAGATTGCGGACGACCGGTCAGTGCGAGCATCAGAGGTCTACCGTGATTGTGTTTTGAGACTGTTCGAGGAACGTTACCTGATAGACTTGGTTCCCATACCTTTGCGGGGGAACAAAGTTATTATTGGTATGGATTGGTTAAGCCCCAATGGGGCAGTGATTTACTGCGCGCAGCAGTTGGTGCGGATCAGGACCCTAAGTGGGGGAGAGCTGGTGATTCAGGGCTAGAGGCCACAGCGAGGACCAGCTTTATGTTTAGCAGTGAGAGCTAGGTGCTACTTTCAGCAGGGTTGCGCAGGATTTTTGGCTTATGTTATGGATACCCGGGAGGCGGGTAAGGCCACAATGGGCGATGTGCCAGTAGTACGAGAGTTTGCGGATGTATTCCCCGAGGAGTTGCCTGGGATACCTCCGGAAAGGCAGGTAGAGTTCAGGATCGACCTAGTCCCTAGTGCAGCTCCGATAGCCAAGGCACCGTATCGGTTGGCTCCTCCTGAGATGCAGGAGTTGTCTACACAGCTGCAGGAGCTGTTAGAGAAGGGATTCATTAGACCGAGCAGTTCACCCTGGGGAGCCCCGATTCTGTTTGTGAGGAAGAAGGACGGGTCGCATCGGATGTGTATAGATTATCAGGAGCTGAATAAGGTAACGGTGAAGAACCGTTACCCACTCCCGAGGATTGATGACCTCTTTGACCAGCTACAGGGAGCATTTTCGTTCTCCAAGATTGATCTGCCTTCGTGATATCATCAGATGAGGGTCAGAGAGGAGGATGTGCAGAAGACCGCGTTTCGGACGCGCTATGGTCACTATGAGTTTGTGGTGATGCCTTTCGGGCTCACCAATACTCCTGCCGCCTTCATGGATCTCATGAACCGTGCAGACCGATGTTGGATCGGTCTGTGATAGTTTTCATTGACGACATCTTGGTTTATTCCAAGACTCGCGAGCAGCATGAGGAGCACTTACGGGAGGTTCTGGATACCTTGAGGAGGGAGAACTTGTATGCAAAGTTGTCCAAGTGTGAGTTCTGGTTACGCGAGGTGCAGTTTTTGGGGCACCTTGTGAATCAGAATGGGATTTCGGTTGACCCGGCCAAGGTGGAGGCCGTGATGAGATGGGAGGTTCCGAGGTCTCCATCTGAGATTCGGAGCTTTCTGGGATTGGCAAGCTACTATCGGAGATTCATTCAGGACTTCTCCAAGATAGTCGTGCCCCTGACCCTGCTGACGAGGATGGCCATGGTCTTTCGCTGGGGGCCTGAGCAACAGGCTGTGTTTGAGACCTTGAGACAGAGATTGTGCGAGGCGCCAATCTTAGCCCTGCCGGAGGGCATGGAGGATTTTGTTGTATATTTTGATGCGTCCATCTCAGGTTTGGCTGCGGTACTGATGCAGAGAGGGCATGTTATAGCTTACGCTTCGAGGCAACTGAAGCCTCACGAGGCGAATTACCCGACGCATGATTTGGAGCCGGGGGCTGTTGTTTTCGCCCTCAAGATTTGGCGTCATTACCTCTATGGGGTTCGTTGTACCATTTACACATACCACAAGAGCCTGGGGTATCTCATGGACCAGCCAAATCTGAATATGAGGCAGCGTCGGTGGCTTAATGTGGTAAAGGATTACGATTGCGAGATCCTCTACCACCTGGGGAAGGCCAATGTCGTGGCCGATGCGCTTAGCCGCAAGGCAACGCCGGTCAGGGACATTTGTCTGAGAATGAAAGTTATGACTCTGCTGTTGGAGCAGATTCGGGAGGCCCAGAAGAAGGCCATGAAGGAGGAACATTGGAAGAGCGAGCGAATTGTGGGCCAGGTTTCCTCCTTCGACTATGATAGCCGAGGATTGTTGACTCTTCACTGTAGGGTGTAGGTCCCTTATCATGGGGGTGTGCACCAGGTATTGATCGCAGAGGCGCACAAGTCCAGGTTCTCTATCCATCCCGGGGCGACGAAGATGTACAGGGATCTTCGTCTCGATTATTGGTGGCCCTGTATGAAGAGGGACATAGTTTGGGTTGTGGAAAGGTGTCTGACCTCCAGGAAGGTCAAGGCTAAGCACCAGAGACCTAACGGCAAGGTCCAGCCGTTGGATATCCCGCTGTGGAAGTGGGAGGATATTACTATGGACTTCATTACGAAGCTTCCCAGGACCGCGCGAGGAGTGGATTCGATTTTGGTCATCGTTGATCGATTGACCAAGAGCGCCCATTTTATTCCGATTCAAGAGAGTATTTCGGCCGAAAAGTTGGCCGACATCTATATTAGGGAGGTAGTGGCGCGGCACGGGGTGCCAGTTTCAGTGATCTCAGATAGGGATGTGCGGTTCACTTCCAGGTTTTGGAAGACGTTTCACGACGAGCTGGGTACTCGTCTGCATTTTAGTACCGCCTTTCACCCGCAGACGGATGGTCAGAGCGAGTGGACCATCCAGACTCTGGAGGATATGTTGCGGGCATGTGTTTTGGACTTCGGGGGTAGTTGGGATACTTACCTTCCTTTGGCGGAATTCCTTATAATAATAGTTATCATGCGAGCATCGACCGTCCTCCTTTCGAGATGTTGAATAGGAGGAAGCGCAGGACCCTGATATGCTGGGGGGAGGTCGGACAGAGAGTCATGGGGAGTACCGAAGTAGTACTGAAGACTACGGAGAGGATCCAGCAGGTTCGGAGCAGACTTCAGACTGCTTAGAGTCAGCAGAAAAGTTATGCCGACAAGCGTCGATTGGACCTGGAGTTCCAGGTTGGTGATATGGTGCTCCTGAAGGTGTCGCCTTGGAAGGGCGTCCTTCGATTCAGGAAGAGGGGCAAGTTGGGCCCCAGGTATATTGGACCCTTCAGGTTTGTAGCCCGGGTGGGCAAGGAAGCATATAGGCTGGATCTGCCAGCCAAATTCAGCCAGATTCATAGCACATTTCACGTCTCCCAGTTGCGGAAATGCCTGGTAGACGATTCGGCGGTGGTGCCTTGGGAGGATATTCAGGTTGATGACAGCCTGAACTACATCGAGCGGCCAGTGGTAATCCTTGATAGGAAGTCAAGGGATATGAGGAACAAGAGAATGGAGCTGGTAAAGGTGCAGTGGCGGCACCGAAAGGGCTCGGAATGGACCTGGGAGCCGGAGGACGAGATGAGGGAGCATTACCCTGAGCTTTTTCAGGATCGAGCAGCAGACTTCGAGGACGAAGTCTAGAATAAGTGGGGGAGATTTGTAACACCTGATTCCCGGTACGCAGTTAATTCAAGTATTTTTATGTTTTCTCTGGGACTCGACGAGTTGGAGGCCCAACTCGTCGTGTAGAGTCGGGATCCGCGGACATTTTAACTGACCTACTCGACGAGTCGGTAGACTGACTCGGCGAGTAGGTGTTGTTTGAGTGAAACCTTAAAATTAAGGGTTTGCACCCTATTGAAACGTCTTATTGTAGCCTCCATTGTCCCTTATGCTCCCAGAACACCTCTCATCGAAACCCTAGCCGCTTTGAGTGATCTAAGGCCATTTTTGGTGCTTTTGGGTGGTTTTGAAGCTAGAAAGGAAGGAAGAAGCTTGGGAATTCGAGTTGGGGCTTGTAGATCCAGAGATCTTATTCCATCTTCAGCTCAATCAGGGTAAATGCCTCCTGTTTTGGTCTTCCATTTGGTTGTTCATCTTTAGGGCTTAGATTTTGGGTGCATTTAGGGCTTTCTAAGCCATTTTCGGATTTGGGAAGTGATTCATGGGGTTCTACTTTCAGATCTGAGTCATTGGAGGGGTTTCATGGCATAAAGGTGCCAACTCTATGGTCATGAGAGCCCCATGCACATTGTAGAGCACCTTTTATGGATTTTTGAGCCAAAAACCCCATGCATGTGCACCAAGTTTGGAACTTTACGTATAAAATGGACATTAGGAGGCCAGATCTATGGTTTTGACGTGTTAAGACCCATTTAAATCGACTGTATAGTAAGGGTCAAGAAGGGACTCGGCGAGTTGTTCTTGGAACTCGGCGAGTCGGTGTGTAATGACCACTAAATCCCTTTTGTGGTTGGACCAGTGGTTCGGGAAGGAAGTCCCGTAAATGTTTAGACTCGTAAAGGGACCTGGGAATCATGGGACTCGACGAGTGCATGAACAGACTCGGCGAGTCCAAGGCAATCTCCCAACCTTTGAAGATGGGCTCGATGAGTTGTTCATACAACTCGGCGAGTCATAGACTGGACACGTTTCTATGAGGGAGATGAACTCGCCGAGTTGAAGGAAGAACTCGGCGAGTCGGATGAAGATGGTCCCGATGGTTTAAATGAAGGAAAACTCAACGAGTTCTCGCTAGACTCGACGAGTGGTGTCGGGGTTGGATTGGGTTAGTGGAGCATGGACTCGACGAGTTGGTAGACCAACTCGGCGAGTCAGGTCAACTGGATGTTGACTTTGACCAATGTTGACTTTGCCTGGTTTTGGTATTGACCCTGGTTGGGTTGTATGTTCGGTTTGATGACTTGAAGGTTGTCGTATAGGGATTGAGGAGTCAAGGAGAGCCGACCTTCACGCCGAGGACAGTTCAGACGCTACATGACATCGAGGTGAGTTACCTTCCAGTAGTGGTGGGTATACGGCCACAATATCAGCCCACCAGAAGGATTTGTATGGTAGATGATTGTCTATGTGACATTCTAATGGGTTTTAGGTAAAACAAATAAACTAGAAAACAATTCCTAAGTTCACATGCAACCTACTTTGGATCTATGTTTTGACTATTGAACATATAACTTTGAATTGCAAAACAAGAACCCTAGAGGAGAGAGGCTAATTTCGAAATTAACAAACTAGGGTTTAGGAGTTACATACCTTTCAATTGTTATAGCAAACAATTGATAATCCTCTTGATCTTGATCTTGATCTTCTTGGAAGCTTAGCACCACAAATGTAATGCCTCTAATGGAATCACACCCAAGAACTAGCAAGAAGGAAACTTGGAGGAGAGAGGATGGAGAGAGTATGCAATTTCGGCCTTAGGGTTTCTTCCAAAGAAATCAGTGACCTCAAATGTGAGCCAGGAGGCTCCCTAAATAGCTGAGGGATCTAGGGTTTAGGGAAAACCCTAGTTATCCTTTGCTTAGGGCCTAAGCAAGATCCAAAGGCCTTATTTGGACCCCTTGGACGAAATCTCTAGCGTTTCCCCTAAGAATTCGTCCACCTCCTTCCAAGGGGGTTCTGGAACCTTCCAGTCAACTATTAGTTAATTGCAGACTAGTCCCTGCACTTTATAATTAATTCTTTTAACCCCAAAATTAATTCTAATTAATTTATGGCTAACTATTAATTAAACATAATGATTTCTAATTAATATATTAATCTTTTAACATATTAATAAATCATTTATATTAATTCATTAATCTTATAAATTAATATCTCTCCTTTCATAATTTCCTTGTCTAGTTGCTAGGTTGAGGGCAACCCAAAAGGACTGTGCTGCTATCAATTCAAGTACATACCAATTATAGTTATGGGCTTAGACACCTAATCCAACAGTCTCCCACTTGGATAAGTCTGTAACTATAATTGCTAGTATGCCTTCTAAATTTGACCAGCAAATTGTAGCTTCCAAAAAGCTGCTGCCGAACTCTGACCCAGTCAGTTACGTGTCCTAAGATAAGTGATCATATAATCCTTCGTTCTGCCAGATATCCCTAGACAAAAGACATGAGATGTAATCAATCTCTTTGTCCAGAATCTGTGTTTCCCGATTTCTGATTTGTGATGATGTAGGACTTCTAATCGAACACATCAATCTAGTCCTGGCTGGGCCCAGCACATAAGTCAACACCAAATCATCGAGGGGCCCACACATATCGCTTTTCCTATTAGGGCAAAAGGAACGAATAAACGTTGACTCATATGCTTGTATCTTTTACTCATCAAATTATACATGACAATACGTTTTATAACACCAAGTTACTGATGTGTTTTCGTATCACCAATGCATGACCGACTTGTAAATTGCAACTCATATATCTTCGTTTCAAGATTATAAGATATTATCGTCTCAGTATTACTCGTGATGAATTCCATGAAGTGATACTCTGAGCGAGGATTTATCCAGTACTCAAATCTCAATTTCTGAGTACTCATGAACGTTGCAGCAATTCTATTGACATGTCTATCCTTAGACAATCTACAATCCAGTTCATGACAGTCTTAATTCACTACTTACTTCCAAAAGTATGAGTGACTGTGGAGTTTGAATAATCTTATTATTCGGGAAGTAAAACATGCAAAAATGAAACACAATAATAAACAATTGACAAAAGGCAGAAACCAAACTTATAAATAATACTTTATTATTTAATCACCAAAAGTCAATTACATTTACTTTGTTACAAGTTTCAGAATAAAACTAATCTAACTACTAAAACTAATATCATCTTTCAGTCCTATGCTCCGAGCATGCTGAATATGCTTAGCCCTACTCAGACCCTTTGTGAGGGGATCTTCTGGGTTATCTTCAGATGACACCCTCTTTACTATAAGATGGCCTTCTTCAACTCTATGTCTGATGAAATGGTACTTTCTGTCGATATGTCTGGTCTTACCATGATCTCTCGGTTCCTTTGTCAAGGCAACCGCTCCTTCATTATTGCAGAACAGTTCCATAGGCTCCTGGATGGTTGGAACAACTCCGAGATCCCCGATGAAGTTCCTCAACCAAGCTTCTTCTTTCGACGCTTCACTTGCTGCTATGTACTCTGATTCACAAGTAGAATCAGCCACCGTATTTTGCTTGGAACTCTTCCAAGTAACTGCTCCTCCATTCAGTAAAAACACCCAGCCCGACTGAGAATGGAAGTTATCTCTATCCGTCTGAAAGTTGGCATCACTGTAACCATCTACTCTCAAAGTATCACTGCCACCAAGCACAAGGACCCAGTCCTTTGTCCTTCACAAATACTTGAGTATATTCTTAACTGCTATCCAATGAGCTCTACCTAGGTTTCCCTGATAGCGACTGACCATGCTCAAAGCAAATGCCACATCAGGGCGAGTACATGTCATAGCGTACATGATCGATCCGACAGCGGAAGCATAAGGTACACGACTCATGTCATCTATTTCAACATTTATACTCGGGCATTGAGTCTTACTCAATTTGGTATTGCTCTGGATAGGTAGCTCTCCCTTCTTGGAATTTTCCATACTAAACCTCTTTAGTACCTTATCCAAGTATGTGCTCTGACTAAGTCCAATTAGTCTCTTCTTTCTATCTCTCAATATTCTAATCCCAAGAATATAGGCAGCTTCTCCAAGGTCTTTCATGGAAAAACACTTTCCAAGCCAAGACTTAACTTCTTTCAAGGTTGGAACGTCGTTACCAATGAGTAATATGTCATCGACATACAACACCAGAAAAGTTACTATACTCCCACTAGCCTTGATATACACACAGAACTCATCTTCACTTCTAGAGAAACCAAACTCTTTGACTTTCTCATGGAAGCAAAGATTCCAACTGCGAGATGCTTGTTTCAATCCATAAATGGATTTCTCAAGCTTGCACACTCTATTGGGGAACTTTGCATCAACAAAACCCTCTGGCTGACTCATGTAAACATCTTCAGCCAACTTCCCATTAAGGAAAGCAGTTTTGACATCCATCTGCCAGATTTCATAATCATGAAAGGTAGCTATGGTGAGTAATATCCTAATAGATTTAATCTTAGCCACTGGCGAGAAGGTCTCATCATAATCAACCCCTGGGGTTTGAGTGAAACCTTTTGCAACCAGTCGAGCCTTGAATGTGTGCACATTTCCATCCATGTCTGTCTTCTTCTTGAAGATCCATTTGCACCCAACTGTCTTACGACCTGGTGCACTATCAACCAAATTCCAAACTTGGTTGTCATACATGGACTTAATCTCGCTGTCCATTGCCTCTTTCCACTTGGAAGCCTTTGGGCCTGCCATTGCTTCCTTATAAGTGACTGGTTCATCTAAGTTTACCAGTGTTCTGTCACTTATGAATGTGTCACCATCTGAAGTAATATGAAAACCATACAACTCAGGTGGCACACTCACCCTAGTGGATCTTCTAATAGGTAATGAGTTATCGATTGGTTCAACAGGAACGGTTTCCTCTGGTTGAGTGCTAGTGTCATCTAAGGTTCCTTCATTGGCTGACTCTTGAATTTCTTCAAGGTCAATAGTGCTCCCACTGTCCTCTTTGAATATGAGCTCTCTTTCAAGAAAGACTCCTCTTCGTGCTACAAAGACCACGTTCTCACTAGGCATGTAGAACAAATATCCAAAAGACTGCTTTGCGTAACCAATGAAAACACATTTCTCACTTCTAGCTGCTAGCTTGTCGTGAGTCTCTCGTCTTACGAAAGCTTCACAACCCCAGACTTTAATACGTGCTAACGAGGGAACTTTCCATGTCCACATTTCGTGAGGTGTTTTGGCAACCTTCTTTGTAGGGACAAGATTGAGGATGTGGGCGGCTGTCTCTAAGGCATACCCCCAGAAGTGAATGGGAAGCGAAGCCCGACTCATCATAGAACGAACCATGTCTAACAAGGTTCGATTACGCCTCTCAGCTACACCATTTAACTGTGGTGTCCTAGGAGGAGTCAATTGTGAGACTATCCCACATTCTTTCAGATAGTCGTTAAACTCGATACTAAGATACTCCCCGCCTCTATCGGATCTAAGTATCTTTATCTTTCTACCCAATTGATTTTCTACTTCATGCTTAAACTCTTTAAACTTTTCAAAAGTTTCTGACTTATGCTTGATCAAGTAGATATATCCATATCTGCTATAATCGTCAGTGAAAATCACACAGAATCGATTAGCATCTCTTGTAGTTGATCTGAAGGGCCCACACACATCTGTGTGTATGAGATCCAACAGACCTTCACCTCTTTCACAAGACCCTGTGAATGGTGATTTTGTCATCTTTCCCAAAAGACAAGATTCACACATATCATCTGATTTTAGGTCAAATGATTCCAACACTCCATCCTTTTGGAGTTGGGCTATGCGTTTCTTGTTAATGTGTCCAAGACGATAATGCCACAAGCATGCCTTGTCTACACTATTAGACAAGTCAATATTAAGTACACTATTTCCTAAGCTATCAACACAAGTCACTGTTTCATACACACCATCACAAGGTAAAGCTTCAAACATAAAAACACCATTCTTATAAACAGAAATTGAACCATTCAAATCATTAAATGAATATTTGAAACCTTGTCTGAACAATGCATGAAATGAAATAATGTTTCTCGTCATCTCAGACGAATAGCAACAATTTATTAAATCTAATCTAACATCATTGCTAAGCAGAAGCTGATAAACTCCGATCTTGGTCACTGGTGAAGACTTTCTGTTTCCCATGATCAAGTTTATCCTTCCTCGCTCTATCTCCTCACTTTCCTTTAGTCCCTGCAAATCAGAACAGATATGAAAACCACATCCTGTATCAAGGACCCATGAACGAGAAGATAATGAGTTATTAGCAGAAATAGTGTAAATACCTGTCGAAGATGGCTTCACTTTGCCATCCTTGATATCTTGCAGATATTGTGGGCAAGATCTCTTCCAATGCCCCTTTTGATTGCAGTAAAAGCAAACGGCCTCTTTTGGATCAGAAACATGGGGAGTGGAACCATTGGGCTTAGCCTTTGGGCCATTACTAGACGACCCAGCTTGAGCCTTGCTCTTCTAGTTTTGCTTGGGAGGACCTTTCCTCTTTTTCCCCTTTCCATGTCCAATAGCCAACACAGGGGCACTTGTAGGCGTGGAGGGTATACTTTTACCCTTCATTCCTGCCTCAGCTGTCTGCAACAAGTTGTGCAATTGGGCCAAGGTCTGCTCAGTATTGTTCAAATGGTAAGTTAGAATAAACTGACCATAACAATCAGGTAGTGAGTTCAAGACCATGTCAATGGCCAATTCCTCATCAAAGTGAATATTGAGCTTGACCAAACGCTCTATGTAGCGTTGCATTCTTTGCACATGTGACACAACCGATTCCCCTTCTTTCATCTTGCAAGCCATGAGTGACTTGACTACTTCAAACTTTTCTTGACGAGCTCGCTTATGGTACTTTTCCATAAGGTCCTTGTTCATCTAAAAAGGCCAGTAGTCCTCATAGTACCTCTGCAGTTCTGGGGACATGGTTGCCACCATGATGCACGCCACTTTGGTAGCATCATCGTAATGTTTCTTGTAGGCAGTAAGATCTTCAGGAGTAGCTTCAGACTCATCAAGCTCTTTGAGCTCCTTTTCAAGAACATATTCTTTGTTCTCAAAACGAAGAGCCATCTTGATGTTGCGCATCCAATCGTTATAGTTTGAGCCATCCATAACGACTTTGGAGCAGATATTGAGCAAAGAGAAGTTCTGGTTGGAGGAGGATGAAGCAGAAGTGTTTCCAGGAGTAGACATCTGAAAGGAAAGAAAGTTTTAGTTAGATTTCAAGATACCTCAATATAATAACCCAAAGATAAAATATCAAGGTTAGGATCCAACTATGAAGATTCACAACTTAGAAATGGGATGCCGAGATCCAAGTGTAAATTTCATAAAGGTAGGTGAATGACGATTCACCAATTCCACCAACAAACGAAGTGAAATTCCTAATTCTTTTGAGATACATTGAAACTATTCAATGGCATGTTTTAATCTCAGATTATGCTCTTCTATTTGTGACTGGGATGCCGAGGATCACAAACAAGATGTGAATAACCATGCAAATGTGCTTGGTAACCTCATTGTCTTTGTCATTAACTATTGATGTGCTGGTAAACCACACACGCTCCATCAAAATGAAAATTATGAGATACCCATTACTACTCTTTATTAGTGCCCTTTAGTGTGCTGGTTAACCACACACGCTCCACTAACGACCAATAAAGCATAATGTGCAATTTCATGGATTAGCATACTTTTCACATTTTTCCTAAAGTAACTAGAGTTGGGATTTTAAAAATAATGTTCTAGTACTTTCTTTAATGTCATTATACTTTTAATGAGAAGTAGTTGTCCTATCAAATCCGTTCTGCTAACGACCCTCCACTAATCAAGGAAGCGGTGGGTGAGAGTGGACACCCATTCAACTACCATTTTATAGGCAGTTTCCTTATACCCCTCTTATAGATTAGCTTCGTGAATGAGGCATACTAGCGATTTGACTGACCATATTCTTATACATATATAATATTAAACTTTTAATCATAATACATATATAGGGTGTGTTTTAAAACATTTTAAAACTTCAAGGGTTTATATAAATTTCGAAATTCAAACTATTAAAGTTAAAATTAAATAAACCAATTAACTAGATTTAATATTTATCTTTTAATTAACTATTAATCAAATTATTAAATCTTGTAAGGATTATCTAATTAAATTAATCAATTAATTTAATCCTAATCCTTATCCCTCTAAATTTCGAAAAATAGGGTAAGGATAATTATCCAATTAATCTAATTAAGTAACAATTATCCAAAACAAGAAACCCTAAAACTTCTAGCACTTTCGAAATTTACAAGGGAAGAGGCTAGGGTTTTCAAAACCCTAACCCTAATTTCGATTAGGGTTCTTTGGAGGCTAGGGTTTTCGAAAAAACCCTTTTATCCAAAACCCTAGAAATCGAAAATTTGGCCTTTAGGGTTTAATAGCTATAAACCCTAATTTGCAATTCAACAATTATAGCAATTCAATTTAAAACAAACCAGGCTCTGATACCACTGATGGGTTTTAGGTAAAACAAATAAACTAGAAAACAATTCTTAAGTTCACATGCAACCTACTTTGGATCTATGTTTTAACTATTGAACATATAACTTTGAATTGCAAAACAAGAACCCTAGAGGAGAGAGGCTAATTTCGAAATTAACAAACTAGGGTTTAGGAGTTACATACCTTTCAATTGTTATAGCAAACAATTGATAATCCTCTTGATCTTGATCTTGATCTTCTTGGAAGCTTAGCACCACAAATGTAATGCCTCTAATGGAATCACACCCAAGAACTAGCAAGAAGGAAACTTGGAGGAGAGAGGATGGAGAGAGTATGCAATTTCGGCCTTAGGGTTTCTTCCAAAGAAATCAGTGACCTCAAATGTGAGCCAGGAGGCTCCTTAAATAGCTGAGGGATCTAGGGTTTAGGGAAAACCCTAGTTATCATTTGCTTAGGGCCTAAGCAAGATCCAAAGGCCTTATTTGGACCCCTTGGACGAAATCTCTAGGGTTTCCCCTAAGAATTTAGTCCACCTCCTTCCAAGGGGGTTCTGGAACCTTCCACTCAACTATTAGTTAATTGCAGACTAGTCCCTGCACTTTATAATTAATTCTTTTAACCCCAAAATTAATTCTAATTAATTTTTGGCTAACTATTAATTAAACATAATGATTTCTAATTAATATATTAATCTTTTAACATATTAATAAATCATTTATATTAATTCATTAATCTTATAAATTAATATCTCTCCTTTCATAATTTCCTTGTCCAGTTGCTAGGTTGAGGGCAACCCAAAAGGACTGTGGTGCTACCAATTCAAGTACATACCAATTATAGTTATGGGCTTAGACACCTAATCTAACATATTCATCTAGGTTTGCTACTACCTGATATGTTTATGTGCTAGCATGATATGGTATATGTGATAGTAGTAGAGTTCGGTTGTTAGGACCGAAGGGTAGGTCAGGCACCCCAGATATGTCTGACAGTATGTGATGATATGTTTATATGTTGGCATGATATGTTATATGTGATAGTGGTAGTAGGAGAGGAATAGTCCCCAATTTCGGTTGTTAGGACCGAAGGGTAGGTCGGACACCCCATATATGTCTGACAGCATGATTATGATATGATATTATGTGTTAGTAGTAGGGGTGAAATAGTCCCCGTGTTCGGTTGAGATAGACCGGAGGGTAGGTCAGCACCCCAGAATGGCTTGACATGGGTAGGTCAGCACCCAGAATGGCTTGACATGGGTAGGACGGGCGCCCCAGAATTGCCCGATAGTATGTATGCTATGTATTGGTATGGTATGTGGTATGATGGGGGAACTCACTAAGCTTTGTGCTTACAGTTTCATTTTTGGTTTCAGGTACCTCTTCACCCAAGGGGAAGGAGTCGGCGGTGTAGCAGCGCATCACACACACACACATGGTTTCCGCATAGAGTTTTCTGGGAATGAACTCTTATTTATTTTACTTTGACGATATGATTTTTAGACACTTTGTTATGTTTCTTTTTACAATGACATGGTATGGGAAATGTTTTGGTAAAACTGAGTTGTGAAATGCTTAATTTAAAATGAAATTTTTGGCCTCGAAATTTGGGATGTTACAAGTGGGCTCGACATTAGGGTTTATTTCAACTCGAACATGCAAACACATATATGTCACATAACAACTATCATCCTACATAACATAGTAATGGCTCAGCATTGGTTCCTTCGACCCATGGATACAATGAGAAAACTCACCTCGCAGACGAATAATAAGCTAAAACCACACGCTGCTCCGAAACCAACTCTACCAGTCACCTTTATAAATAATAATGAACAAAACTTAGGCTACAACTCAAAGTACTCAAAATACCCCTAAATCAAACTTTTGTCAAATCTAGGACAAAAATCAAATGTCAAAGGTCAACCCAACTAGCCACCACCTCGTGGCTTCCTTGGCCACGTCGTGGTCGCAAACCACCAAAACAGACGAGTTTGGACCAAGTCACCACATCGTGGCGACCTCAACCACTCCGTGATGATACGTCTGAACAACTTTAAGCATTAAGTCTTTTTTCCTTCAACTACAAAAACTCGAAGGCTTAGATTTGGTCCTTCCCATGGTATTGATGGGTAAAGTTTCCAACTTTATCCTTCAAACCCTTCCATAAGCCAAACTCGCAAACCTAACAACTAATGGTGAATTAAAGCATCAAAATTCTCATTAAGCACTAAATCCTTAGAGTTGCAGCTCTAAAGTTTTCAGAATGGTTTCACACTCCCAAGTGACCTTAAAAAATCGTGGCTTTATGACTCGCATGTTCAAAACATCTCTTTTCCATTTTAAGGAAAACAATAGCGGTTAATGACTAAAATGCCATGCATAACATCAAAACTTGATTATAATCCAGATCTAAGACACTACTTTCTCATTTTGACCTAGAGATTCATAAATTTGCAAATTTTATCAGATCCCATCACATAAGTCCATCTAAATCATGGAAAAAGGGGACAAAAACAAGAGATCTAGCAACGTGGGAAGAAAAGGTTGAGTATGAGCTTAGCTAAAGAAATGATGGTTTCCATGAAACCACCTCACCAAAAGCTTCCTTCATCTTCTAAAATCACCAAAATGCACCAAGAATGAGCTCATAAATTCAATGGAGGCTAGGGTTAGGGTTTTAGATGTTAGGAGGAAGATGGAGGCTGAAACCCAAGCCTTAATGTTCCTTAAATAGGTTCCAAGACCCAAAGATTAGGGTTTTCACTAAAAAGCACCCACCACGCTATGGTCCCTCAAGACCATGCCGTGGTTAGTCATTAAAATCTCGTGATCCAAACTGATATGCCACGTCGTGGTGATGCTTTAGCACGTCATGGTCACTCCTTTTAAAATAAATACAAGAAGATGATTTGTACCTGGACCGGATGTTACAATTAATAATAATAGGACTTGACATAATAGTATTGCGGAAAAATCCTTGTAACAGTACAATCAACATCGATGATTTTGATAATCCTTATGAAAGATCATTAGGAATTAATATAAAAGAAAACCTAATGATATGTATTGCGGAGAAATCCCTGAAACAGTGTTGTCATCAATAATGATTATGATGATCATTAGGATAGATCCTTATGAATAAAAGTAGAAGAAAATAGGGATGGGTAATCGGGCTAACTGTTTGATAATTAAACATATGAACTATATTATTGTGGGTTGAAAACCCTTTGTACTCACCAGGTTTCCCAACCTGACCCACTCAGTTTCTTTGTATCACAGGTATCGATACAAAGTTATTTGATGTTTGGATCTAATGAAATACTAAAGGAAATATAGGCCATTAGATATTGTATGGCCAATAATGATTATGTTTATGCTTATGTTTCTTGTATCAGTTATGATATCTCAAAGTTTTTAAAAATCAACTAAAAACATTTATTCTGAAATACTTTTTATCGGACAAATTCCACATTTGTAAATAAACTTTGTTTTGAAATAAGCTTAAATAAAACGGTCTTTTCTAACCATAAAAATGGGGATGTCACAGTTGGTATGATAGAATTAGTTTAAGAGAACTAGGAATTTTTAGGATTTCTAGACTTAAACTTAGAACGCCATACAATGATCTTGAGGTGTGTGCCCATTTTATATTAGGTAGTATATCAAAATTAACACAAGAACTAGAATACTTTAGGAATAAGATGCCTAATTTGTTGTAATGTGCTAAATGATATATATTATAGCTTGCCTTAGCTTGCCAAATTGTTATTACTTAACTAAATGAAAGGTCTGTTGTCAACCATAACTTGGATAAAGAATTTTTATGTGTTCAGGCTTCTAAACTTTTAATTACGCTATTAGAACTGGCATATAACTTTTCGGAGTGATAAGGATGATCATATGTCTAAAACATAACTAAAATCTTCTCTATCATAATATACTTGCGATTCTAGTACCCTGAACGATTGTGCTGGTGTATAGAACGTCATGGTGAGGACCCGTAGTGGACTAGCAAATGTAAATGGAAGTCGACAGCCTAAGCCTAAGCATGTGATTGCGCCTGCACCAGTCGTTAAACTTGCACCCGAACCCATCATAGTGGTAGGAGTTCTGGAAATGGTGCAAGCAATGCTAGACCAACATATAGAGGAGACAAGACAACTACTTCAAGAGAATAAGGATTCACTTACTTCACCAGTTGTGCAATATGAGTTGAAGAAGGAACAGTTAGAAGATGGAAACTATAGTAGAGCCATTAGATAGGCTGAACCACGAAGGAGTAGGAAGGACAATACAAATGAAAAAGTTGATAGGGATAGATGCAGGCATGAAGACTTCATGGCATCCCAACCACCAAGCCTTTTCAGAAAGCCAACACCAATGTTAGTTATGGATTGGATTTATGAAATGGAGATGACATTTGAAAGTTACGACTGTAGTGACAGAAGGAAGATAATTTTTACATCCAGACAACTACAAACTGGTGTCTTAAGCTAGTGGAAAAGAATGGTCGTCACTATGCCGAAGGGAGAAGCATGGAAGATGTCATGCGAAGACTTCGTTGTACATTTAAAAAGGGAATACTGTTCAGAAAGAGACATGTTGGAAATGAGCAAGGAATTCTAGAATCTGAAGAAAAGAGACATGGGTGTTACTAAGTACGCTGCAACATTTACTAAGAAAATAAGTTAGCTTCTCACCTGGTTCTTATCGAACCCTCCAAGGTAGAAATATTTGCTAATGGACTACCAACATATTTCGGTCCAATGGTGAAATTAGCAAACACTCTGAAAACAGCCATCCAAATTGCCAAATCTCTTGAAGACATGATCAAAGGAAGAACCACAACCCAAGTTGAAGTCGTAGAGTAGAGGGTTAATGAAGGAACCTCAAAGTCCAACAAAAAGAGTTGGTTTTCAAAACCTAGCCCCAACGACAAGAATCATGGGGAAAACACCAAGTCAAAATGGTGTAAAGGATGCATAAAGAAGCATTTTGGACAATGCAAAGAAGATGTACTCTGCTACAAGTGTGGAATTACTTTTCATTATGCTAATGAATGTAGAAAAATTGAAAAGGTATATTTTCAATGTAAAGAAGAAGGACATCTAGTGAAGGACTTCCCAAGGAAGAAATAAGTTGCACGAGTCTCTCAGATGACTCTTAGGGTGGTAAAGGAGGAAGCAGATGTACCCTCAGGAAGCCAATAGAAAAAAGTTGATTATCCAGGATGTCTAAGATACAAAATGGTCATTGGATATATAGATAGTATTATGTAATGTAGCCTGATTAAAGAGGCATAACGTTTTGTAAACTTGAATAAACATGTAATCGTTTTCAAGAAATAATACATCCCTAATTATGTTACACTGTCATATGTGTTAAATTGTTTTGAAGTCGTTATGTGTAGTAACTTAAATGACTACAAGTCAATTCATGGGACGAGTATTAGTAGGCTTGAAACGTAGTAGAGGCCTATACTACCGGAAGCACAGGACTCAAACTTGGATCAGAAAGAGTCACAAGGTTACTAAGGCACTAGCAGTTGAGTTTGTTTTATTTATTTCCGTCGTTACCATCGTTTCGGTAATGACTAAAGAAGATGAATATATTCCGACCCTAGTGGTCATAACAAATCAAGTATGACTAAGATAAAACCTAAGAAGTAAGTTACTCGGTTCAGAGAACCAATTTTGATGTAGCATACGACTTAAGTTAGGACATTGAAGGGAAAGACAACCGAAGTGATCAACTGAAGTATCAGAGTTATCGTAAAGAATAAGCAACCTGTAGCTAGAATTGATGCATGCTATGCTATAATTATATCACATTAGAACATTTAGGGAGGTATCTTCCATGCTGGAGTCAGGCTCAAAGATACCTGAGTCTAGCCATTGCATCATGTGATGGAAGGTTATTTGAGCATGACCATTCAGTTTGTTACGGTAATCGAAGTAAAGACCTTACCATAGATCGAGTCCGTTTGAGAATGAGAAGGAGTTTATGATGAAGATCGAATGGTGATTCGAACGTTAGGACTGAAGGTCCAACAAAGAAGGAAGGACAATTGCACGTTTAAGCACCGCCATCAGTCAAGAAGTCCAATTGTTAGAAACTCATTTGAAACGACATAAGAGTTATGGTTATTACCTAGGATGGAAAGGTAATGTGCGAGATCATTATACAAGCCCTGTTTTGCTGATGATTCCGGGACGTAATCATCCTAAGGAGGAGATAATTGTAACGCCTGCAGATTCGGCTATAAAAAGACATTTTTATAGAAGATTATTTAGGATGCATAATCTTAACCAAAGTAATAGTATATGTGACAAGGATTTCATAAAAATAAAGAACTTTGAAATCCGACTTCGTTTGAAGAAGTTATGTTTATTCGAAGTTTCACGATTAAACCAACATATTTATGTGCGTCGTAAAAAGTGAATTTTAGATAAGTTACTTCTTAGCCTAAGAAACCTAAACAAAAGTCATAGTAATCGTAAAACCGAGAGCGTGCATATAGAGAACGTCCAAATCTGACTTCATATGAGGAAGTTATGATTGTTCGATATTTCAACGCAGTAGCGCGGACACAGAAATCGAAAATCGAATCCGTCTATTTTTAGACAAAACAATCTAAATGAGAGTTGAAGATCTCATAAATAAGAGTTTGTCGATATAAAGACAGCCGAGAACGAATATAATATGAAAAAGATATGAATATTAAATGGAGTTTAGCAGTCTAAGCCTTCTAAAATAATAAATAAAAGAATATAGTGAGAAATAGTCGATGGAGTCTAAACGAAAGTTGTGGATCTCTTCGATAGCTACGCGTGGACATAAAGAAGGTCAAAAACGAAGTTCATATGAAGAAGTTGTAAATTTTTGAAATTTTTCCGAGTGCGCGACACGCAAGCTTCTAGATGGGCCACACCGCTCCACCTGTTGAACGCCACGTGTCACACTCTAGGAGGCCGACCAGGATAGGGCGTGGTGCACACCTAGTCGGAGTGCGGCGCGATTCATGAAAAACCAGCCGATAAATTGCCTTAACTGCTCATTCTTTCCCCTACACCTTTCCTAACATTCTCTCTCGAGTTTCTACTTCCTCAGCCCAAAAATTCTTTGTATTTAGGGTATTTTAGCGAAGCTCTAAGGTTCTTGAGTGCCCGATATTAGTAGTTATCATGTCAGAGTTCTTCCAGTTTACTTTTCAGACGTTTGTCAGGAAAATCTTTGTAAGTTAAGTTACACTTTATCGCTTTCAATGTAACTTATATTTATATTCATAGTCGTCATTGTGAATTTGTAAATAAGATTTATTAGTGATTCCAAGTCATTATATTGATTGATCTACTTACTAGAGTAATGTGTAGGATGGATTAGTGAGGTGTTTAAAGTGATATTTCCAAACAGTATACTTTGTATACCAAACGGACCCTACATCCGATAAGATCCTACCCGGTTATTCCTTACTTTATATAGATCTTGATGTAGACATTAGGATTAGTGAGGAATCTTGATTATCATTAGTCGCAAGGAATATAAGACTAAGACTTAGTGATACGAACCTACGTCACATCAAAGGAAAAGCTAACTACTTAAGCGAAGAGTTGCCCAACTTTCTAGTTATCCACTTTTAACAGGTGAGTGCATAGTTTGTTTCATCCTACACATAACTATGAAGTATTTATATAATTGAATGTTATAAGTGCTTATATGCATAGACGTGTTGTGTTATATGATATATTATAAAGATAAATTTTATACCATTTATACCATATATGTCTTTTCATATCTATATTATACTGGACAGTGATGGGTAATGAATGATGATTAGAATAATATAGGAAATGGATGATGAGAAATGAATTTAATAATAATAGGCCTTGACTTATCAATACTATCGTACTAAGCGATGTATTCATCTAACACAATATAGATGACGACCACCAAACTATTGATGACAATCCTGTGGAACGCATACATGCTCATAACCTATACGCGTTAAACTACGTGTTCATTTGATGAAGTTTATTCCTACTGATATATATATATATATATATATATATATATATATATATATATATATATATATATATATATATATATATATATATATATATTGCGGAGGAATCCATGTAACAATACCATTATCATGGATGATTTTAATGACCTTATGATAGATCCTTATGAATGAATATAAAAGAAAACCTACTGATATGTATTGCAGAGAAATCCCTGAAATAGTACTGTTAGCAACAATGATTATGATGATCCTTAACGTATATCCTTAAGATAAAAATAGATGAAAATAAGGATGTGCAGTCGGGCTAACAGTTTAATAATTAAAAATATTAATTATATTATTGTGGGATGAAAAAAGCCTATGTACTCGTCAGGTATCCCAACCTAACCCACTTAGTTTCTTTGTATCACAAGTATCGATAGAAAGGTATTTGATGTTTAGATCTGATGAGAGATTAAAGGAAATGTAGCATATTAGATATTGTAAGGCCAATAATGAGTATGTGTATGCTTATCTTTCTTACATCACTTATGACATCCCAAAGTTTTTAAAAATCAATGAAACACATTTTTTCGGAAATACTTTTTATAAGGCAAATTCCGCATTTATAAATAGTCTATTTTGAAATAAGCATAAATAAAAAAGTCTTTTCTGACTGTAAAAATAAAGATGTCACACACACACACATACAAACACACACACATATATATATATATATATATATATATATATATATATATATATATAAAAGAAAAATGTCCAGAAAAGTGTTTAAACTTTTTACATATTAATGAAAAAGTCATCCACGATTCTTTTTTTTTTGTTGTTTTCAGTTTAACCATTAAAACCAGTAGTAACCGGTTACAAAGGTTATATATATATATATATATATATATATATATATATATATATATATATATATATATATATATATAGAGAGAGAGAGAGAGAGAGAGATGTCCATAAATGTGTTTAAACTTTAAACATATTAATGACAAGTCATCCACGATTTTTATTTTTTTTGCAATTTAACCATTAAAACCGGTACTAACCAGTTACAAAGGTTATTTTACAAATGTTCATCGGTTTCAATAGTTTAAAAAAAAAAGTAATGACTTTTGTGTTAATAGAGTCAAAATATATGAACTTTTATGGAGATTTCTCATTTTAAAATGTGGGATTTTTTTATAACTCTATTCATAAAAATAATGTTTTATTATATATAATTTCAATTTTAAATTAAGTCTTTTTCACGCCATATCACAATGTTATTGGTACATAATTCTTCTTCAGCTACGTTGTAAAAAGAATATCACACCACATTCCAACGATCCATGCAATAAATAAAAAGTCAGTTATACCAATTCAAAAAACACATTTTCTTCACTGCTTTTCAAAATCGGAAAATAAAACAAAAGTAATTAAGTTTACAATTTTTTTTTTTTTCAAATTTGTTACTGTGTTTTCCAGATTGTTATAATCTAACCACTTTACCGGTCACCCGTTTGCCTGCTAATGTCGCATAAAGACGTGTAAGTTTTGATAACGTAACATACAGACATGACATGCTAACGTGTCATCATTGATTTTTTTTTTCCACAAAAGACAGTAAGTTTTCACTTTTTTTTTATTATTTTAACACTAGGTTTTAATTTTTTTTTTTTCAATTTTGACAATATTTCTTATTCCAAATCGAATATCAATTTTTCCAATTTTGTTCAGTGTTGATCATTTTTCATTTGAAATCGTATAACTATTTTTTATTACATTTTAAACCCTATAAATATATTTTTTTTCATTTAAACCAAATTTTTCTCTAAATCCAATGTATTTTTACATTAAAAATATATTCAAAAATATTTATAAAGGATAAAGGTGGCCATTCAACCCATTAAATCAAAAAATAACTTTGCAGTTAACATATCAACCGACCAAAGCTTCTCATACGGGAAATTAACATCCAACATAAAATTTGGTTTATGTCTACAAGTGGTGGTACTTCTAAGCTGTGTGCAATACTTAGCAGCTCTAATTTGGGTTTTCAGTGCTCTAAGCTTACACATTCCAACAATCGACGTCGTTTTGCACTGTGGGTAATTCCTGATTTTAGAGTTGATAACCTTGTAAGCACATCACCTTTCGAGGGTAAGCAATAGTTTCATCTGATTGGCTGCTAGTCTTTTACTAAATCTTACCTATTTCTGGATGGATCTTTTGATTGTTTTCATTACCACAAACATCACTTGCTCCTTTACAACACACATAGCATATATATATATATATATATATATATATATATATATATATATATATATATATATATATATATATAAGAGAGAGAATACATAAACTTTAGAAACCTTAGAAATCTAGAAAATCAATAAAAATACATAGAAAAAAATATATTTAAATATTTATTTTTTCTTACTACTATACAAGGCTAAAAATCCGTATCTTTTTATAACAATTTGCTAAAAAAATTATAAATTTTTGTTTTTTTTTTTAAATTTATTATTTCTTTTGCATTTTTTCTCAACGATTTTGAATAAAAAGTTACGATTTTTAGGTTTGTAAAGTCAAAAAAAATTAGATATCTCAAAGTATTTTTTATGTATTTTCAGGGTTTATAGGTTTTTTTTTTTAGATTTATGCATTTTTTTATTGATTCTCCCACTATATATATATATATATATATATATATATATATATATATATATATATATATATATATATATATATATATATATATATATATATATATATATATTCTCTAACTACCCAAAGGTAAAAATTTCATTTTTTATTCAACCATAAATACCATTTACCATTTTCAATCATTCAAAAGTATATCAGAGTAAAAATCGTTGTCAAAATACAATCCCAAAATCATTTGCGGAAACATGGGTGGATGCGCTGCGATCAAGCCACCATTCTCTTTCGAACCGTAAGTACCTAAAACCATAAGCATAAACCATAAGCACAAAGCTTTAGTGAGTTCCCGAAAATACCACATATCATACATATCATACATACGTCGGGCCCCGCCCAGAATCTATCATGCCCCCGCGCGGAATTGGGTCTCGCATGATATTCATCGGGCCCCGCCCGATACAGATTTGTCAGTAACATGCGATGGGGCCTGCCCAACACACTCATAAGGCCCCACCTTGCATCAGGCCCCACCCGGTATACATACAAACTCATGCAACACATGGTAGAGTCACATAGACATCTAGCATACAAATAACAATAATTCATGGTTTGACATTGGTGCTTTCGACCCGTCAAACACTGGGAGGAGACGTATCTCAAACCAAGATAACAAAAATACACGCGCTGCTGCTATCAAATTCCTGGCATTGAACACAACCAAATTATCCGTAATCGATAACTAAGGCAATTTCCCAAAATCCAAGGTCCAATTCATTTTCTATCAATCCAATGGGTAATAATCTATTTTTCCCTTCCCATATCTAACCCAACAACTCATGGCCCAACTCCTAAAAGACCCAAGGCCCAAAAGGCCAAAGAAGGGAACCTTGTGAGTACGCACCGCATACCAGACTTGTATACCCCGCATACTTCTCGATGATGCAAAATGTACAACTCGCCACAACATCAATATCGTGGAATCTGTGCATTACGTTGAGCGTACGTATACATACGCCCATCATACTCACCAGAGGACCAACACATCACATTGAGCACTTAATTCTTAAGACCAAAACGTCTAAACTCAGATCTAACCTCTAAATAAGGTCTTAATCCATAAAGGCGGCAACTTTACTCCTTTGCATGTCTTAATGGGACCTAATGCCCGCTTTTATCCATCTAAGTCCATAGTATGAACACCAACTCTTACATGATCCAAACTCTTGCATGGTTCATCAAAACCCAAGTAAGCCTAACATATTGGATAACACATCCATGATCATATCAACCTAGTACGTCTGACGTACTCCTTGTACGCCCAACGTACTCGGCTTAGCCCAAAACCCTCATAACTTCAAATGGTCATAACTTCTTCGTTTTGACTCCTTTTTCGACGATCCTTATATCCATGGAAAGGTATTGAGGATCTCTATAACCCTATGAAATTACTTTTAACTTAAAAAACTTAGAACTAAAATCCTTAATTCAATAAAAGGCCAAAAGCATCACTTTTACCATTATGCCCTTGGGCTACAAAGTACAAACCGAACTCTTGGATCCCATAGCCCGAAGCCTTATGATACTTGATCTTCGGGTCACGACCCCGAATATTGAAACGACTCGAAATAGGGTGATATATATATATATATATATATATATATATATATATATATATAAGGTTTTGCGATAATAAAATATGAAACATCCTAAAAAATCCAGGGTAAAAGTTTCATATTTATTATAAATAAAACACCATTATGACTTTGTACAAACATTGAAAAAAATTTATCAGAGTTCATTCCCAAAGATCACATATTGTGGAAAACACGGGTGTATGCGTTGCAATTGTCCCGAGCTCTTTCATTTGAAAATTGGAGTACCTTAAACATAAACTGAAAACCGTAAGCACAAAGCTTAGTGAGTTCCTCAAATACTGCATACCATACAATAAACATACTGCGAAGCATATATGGGTGATGGCCTCCCCTTCGGTCTATTTCAACCGGATACTGCCGAGCATATCTGGGTGCTGGCCTCCCCTTCGGTCTATTTCAATCGAATACAGCCGAGCATATCTGGGTGCAGGCCTCCCCTTCGGTCTATTTTGACCGAATACTGGGTCTATCTCACCCTACCACTACCACATAATAACATAAGCAAATAATCACATAAACAACAACAAATACTAGCAAACCAGAAAATTATCACAAAGACAATCATCTTACTATAAACATCACTAGTGGGCCGGCGTTGGTTCCTTCGACCAACAAATTCTGCAAAGGGAGACTCACCTCAAATGCTGAAGCTCACTGAAAGAAATCCTTAGCTGCTGCCCTGACAACTTCTCGAGCTAACAATACCAAAATATTACCTAATTGGCAATTGGGTTCCAAACTATGATCCATAATCAATACTTGGGGTAAAATAACCATTTTACCCCTGGCCCAACAAGATTCATAACTAAGGACCAAGCCCAAATTCAACAAGACCCGAAACTACAAAAACCATAAAAGCCCACTAATGGCCCAATTTTCCAAATTGAGCCCAATCCCATACAGGCCTTATCCTAAGCTCATATTTTACAATTCAGATTGCTTGAAACACCCCTTGGGACAAACTCGATCAAAGGCATAAGTCATAAATCAAAGTCAACGGCCCAAATTGACCCAACTCGTCGAGTTTCTTCATTATACTGTAAAGATCGGGAAAAACCCCCTCAACTCGCCAAGTTCACCCATGAACTCGCCGAGTTCGCCAGAAATCCAACCTCTTAACTCATTAAGTTGACCTTTTTGAAACTAAGGGCTTCTCAACCCAGATCTTAACTGAAATGGCCTCAAGAAGGGTAAAGTTTCCAACTTTACCCCTAAGAACCACCAAAATGGGTTCAAAACCCAAACCCTAAACTTAAAAGGGTAAGGACTTAATCATTAAGCACTTATTCCACAAGGACACCACTCCAAGATGCAAATCTGACCATATGAGGCTAGATGGGCATGTAAAGTTTCCATCTTTACACTTATTCATGATTAGAAGAAGCTCAAAAGTTTAAAAGAGACCAAAAGAAGGACTAAATGAATGCATGAAGCCCTCAAGACCATAAAGTTGGCACCTTTATGCCAAAAGAGCTCATGAAGATCATAGATCTAGAAAGGATAAACACTTGGGACTTCTACTTCCTCAACAACCACCCATCCATGCCTGAAAGCATACAAATAAACCCAAGAAGAGATCTAAGCCAATATTAAGCAAGGTTGGAGCTTTATACCAGAAATGTGTTGGAAATGGAGCAAAGAACAAAGATCTGAAAGCTCCAACTTGAACCACCACCTTGCATCCAGCTTCTCTTCCTTCAAAGAGTCTTAAACACACCAAAACACACCTACAATGAGCTCACAACACTCAAGGAGGCCCTAGGGTTTCGAGATTAGGGTTAGGGGCTATGGAGGCTGGAAATGAGGCCAACACCTGGAACTTAAGGTGTTTAAATAAAGTAGAAAACCCCAAAATTATGGTTTCCTAAACAGCGCCAAACTCGTCGAGTTGGCTCCTCCAACTCGCAGAGTTGTCTCATTAATCTCGCGACCAAAACAACCTCTACTCGCTGAGTTGAATCTCCTCAACTCGTCGAGTAGACCCATTAAATCCTCATGATTCTTCATTTTCAACTGGCCGAGTTGGCTCCTCCAACTCGCCAAGTTCAACTTGAAATTGGCATAATTCCACAATTAAACTTCTACATTCTAGGTGTTACAACTCTCCCCCGCTTAAATCAGATTTCGTCCTCTAAATCGGTCCTTACTAATACTCCTATCAAAACGAACAACCTACGGGACCCAATCGAAAATTTCGCGCGTAGAACAATCTTCCCAAGGCAACCCAAACCCAAACTGAAACTTCTATCCCGAAAATAACATCCAACCCTTCAACCCCTGCAAACCACTTCTACCTTTTTAGACTTGAAGTCTATACTGGCATGACTCCCCCAATAAACCGCCCATGCTGAAACAACTCCATGACAAACCCTCAACGAATAACAGACCAAAGATAACACTTCTAGCTCTGGTCCTACCATGGCCGCTCCAGGTCTATTGAAACCATCCTTAGAGTAGTTCTTTAATCCTGAAGAAGAACGAATCCTTAATTCTCTTGAAACAAACCAATCCTACTCTACCTGAAATCCAAAACCTAAAGTCTCAATGGTCTGACTCCCTATCAGACCTCCCATACCGAGCCGCCACCATACCAACGTCATAGAGTTTCATACCCAACAAAATGCTTCCTACGCCCGATTACAATGTTGCTTTAAAAGGAACAAAGTCGTGACCATATACAACTACGGAACACTTATACTCGACAGAAGGTTCTGATAATCCTTTGAGTAGAAGATTCATCCCTGCAGCGGTTAGACTCAGACGAGAGCTGTGCAACAGGGTCAAATGATTTACTCTGAGATTATTTAATCCCAACTGCAAGCGACCTAACATCTCCCCCGAATACAAGCTACTCCACACACAAGTTCCAAATCAATAGGACTGCCCTTCACGAATAAAACCAATCCAAGGCACAATCACGAGAGCTGGATCCATCATCAAACTGAATCCATTCATTACCCTTGAACCCTTCGACGGATTCCCTCGACATACTGATACCCCAACCCTCAATCCACTTACACAAAAATTCAGCACAACACTTGCAATACCCGACTCGAGATCTCAACCAAAACCAACCCGATACTCAACTCATAAACCAGGATCCACAGATCTGCACTTGCATTTCACCCAAGACTTTCTGATAACGACAGCCCTTTCTAGACTGGGATATAAAGGTTCCCAAACCAACGTTGAAACTATCACTCTCGCACCTGGTCCAACCACCAGGTTCCCAAGAGTCCAGATAACAAGGCTACCCAGCCCAAACATCCCTCCGCACCACTTACTAACCACACACTCGATCCTGAAATCCAAGATCCAATACCTTGACCCTACGGTCTCTACCAGGTCCTACCTGCATTGCTATAAACACACGGGCCTCGCCCATGGGTCCCACCCGAACTAAAGCTACACAGGCCCAACTCCACTTCGGACCCCAATGGTCCTCAATCCAAAACAGGGAAACGTACCTCGGCAATCCCGTCCGTCGTGCCCACGATGTGAACTGATCCCATCAGACTCGTGACCACCTCATCGATAGGCTACCTCAACTGATGAATGCTATGATCACATCACAGTCTTTCCAAACTTCTAACCAACCATGATTACCACCCCGGGTTCCATCACAACAAAACCTTCTCAACCCCAAATATCCTGAATTGAACCAACATACGACTAAAATCAATAAGGTGTTCAAGTCATGCTTCGAACCCCAAAGCCTTCATCAGACTAGAACAAGCGGCGAGGCTCAAACACAACCCTCGACCTGGATCCTTCCACCGACCTGCTATGCATAACAAGAAGATGCCGGCCAGCTGTTGGGAGTTCCCTAAACTCCCACTTACACAACCCCATTCTAAATGGCCACTTGGGTCTTCTCTCTTCCTGACCGGGATGTGAAACTTGCCCTAGTTCCACACCCGATCTAACTCCCGGAAATTCTGATCGATTCTCCCCCACTTGGATTCGACGAAGTTCTTTCATCCCATAAGTTTTCCAACCCATCAACCTCATAAAGCATGAATCGCATGTGACATGCGCTTACCAAAACTAGCATTCCATTACTAGCCAGTCTCAATGATTGCCCAACTCCTGGAATCCAAAAAAATACTCTTGATACCATAACCAGTCTGACGATCCAAATCACCTCCCATGGTACCATATCAATTCCTTGAGTTCTTATGCCTGCGACTAAGAACCATAACCCTTGCCATGCTCTGATGAATATCCACTCCAATTTCCATCCTTAAAGAATTACAGAACTCCAACCGACTGAAACCCATGCGGATATAAAACTCCCCTGGCACTTCCAATGACCAATCAACTCATGCGTCTGTCATCACCATCTACCTGCTACCGCTCCTCTCCTAGAAACAGTAGTGCTTGAACCCACAAGTTCTTCTATAGACAATTACCGACCTTACCAGAACAGATGATAACACCCCTGAACCTTGTCTTCACTGGAGAACTAACCTAATAACCCTGACCATAGATCCTCCAAGCAGTACTCCTGAATTGATCCCGACAAAGACCCGGAACAACAACGGAACACACTTAACACACTCAACAAGATACGATCCTTTTGAAGATTCGCTAAAGACCCCCGACATGCTGAATGGCATATAATGACCCTCGATAACCCAGATAATATTAGAGAATCAACCCGAGATATAACTTATCCAACCCAAGCAGAATCCAAAGCAATACCAACTGCCGATAACAACCCAGAAGAAAACAGAAGATGACAAACCCGCAAAACATCTAAAGGAGTCCCGACCTCCTCCCATGTTACCCTGACCATCCTGAGGGCATGGTACAGAACTCCCCTTCTGATCCCAAATGACAAGAACTAACCACAAGATCCTCTTTCCTGAAGGATTATAAAGATCCACACGCTTTGGGCTCTAGATGAGCCCCCAACTGCCCTGCTATAAACTTGGCCCGAAAGGCCCCGAGATGACCATCCAAGGATCCTAAATTCCCTTCCTTGGTTGAACCAGAGACCCCCAAGGTCCAATCCGAAACACTGCAAGTAATCTCCCATGAGAAGAACCCCCTCGATTATGCCTTAATCGGTTCAATACCCGATGTTGAAGCAGAACCAGAATCTGAACCCCATTCCTGAGTACTCCACACCATACCGAAACAAACATGCAAGAGATCTGAACATAAATCCTCATCCCAAAGGCTTCTTAGATTCTCCAAGACTCTCCCTGTTTCGAGTATGGATCTTGTTCTTTCAGTAATACGGGCCCAATACTACCTTCCAAACCTATCCATACCTTCCTCAAGAATCCTCCTGAATCCCCTATGTCACTGTAACGCCCGCGTTTCTAGGCTAAGCGTTAGTATGAT
This sequence comes from Lactuca virosa, assembly GCF_052849685.1. NCBI lineage: Eukaryota > Viridiplantae > Streptophyta > Magnoliopsida > Asterales > Asteraceae > Lactuca > Lactuca virosa. The sequence continues at coordinate 224,247,321 of NC_136430.1, read as the reverse complement.
GATGTAATAGTTAGGGTCAACAAATGTAACTTATTTTGAAGTAATAAAGAGGAATTACTTGAATATTTTGTGAATTATGTGATTTTATGTGCATTATATTTATTTATAAGATATAACAAATTAAGAATGAAATAAGCATCAAACAATAAAAAAATATAGATAAACCCGATATCTATGCTGAAAGTTGTAGTGGTCGTGACAAGGATTCCGGAGATATAAAGAACCACGAAATCCGAGTTATAACGAAGAAGTTATGACCTTTCGAAGTTTTACGGGTAAACCGGCACAACACCGCGTAACGTAAAAAGTGAATTTTTGACAAATTAATTTTTATCGTTATCGATCTAAATGAAAGTCGCAGTATACGTTAAACCGAGAGCGTGTATAAAAAGAACGTCCAAATCTAACTTCGTATGAGGAAGTTATGAATTTTCTAAGATTTGGTATAGTAGTGTGCAGCCCAGAGTTCGAATTTTAGATCGAGCGATTTTTCGCCGACACAGCCTAAACGAGAATCGAAGATCTCGTCAATAGGAGTTCAACGATAAAAAGACAGACGAAATCGGACGTCGGATGACAAAGTTAGAATTTTTAACAGACTTTTTCTGTCCCGACCTGTTAAAAATATATCTTTAAAAATAAATTCAAAAATAGCCGACGGAGTCTAAGAGAAAGTTGTAGAGTACGTTCGCACTTACGCGTGGATATAAATAACATCGAAAACGGAGCTCGTATGCGAACGTTACGGAATTTAGAAGTCGGAAGGGTGCTGCTGTCAAGTTGGTGACGTGGCGCAATCTAAGCCCTTGCTTTCTCCCCACCCTTTGCCACCAGATGGTGACAAGTGGCACCAACTCGACGAGTTGGAGGACAAACTCGACGAGTTAGACTCATTTCTAGCCTATAAATACCAACTGAGAGTGCCCTTATTCTTCACACCTTAAACCCATTCTTTCTCTCTCTACTCTCTCTAAACCTCCCAAACACCCCCCATGTCTAGGAAACTTCCCTAGCACTAGAAGAAAGCCCCAGAGCGCCCGAATGCTCCAAGAAAAATAGTTTTCCGGTTTGGAACTCTGCCCCCGCAGAGCCCGGATTTCAAGCAAACCTCCCGGTTTCGTCGAAGCGAAGCGATGTCCAAGTTGGAATCACCTCCTTATCAAGTGAGTGGATAGTTACTTTCATCTTACACATAGATATGAAGTATTTTATATGAATTATGTGATATGTGTGCATATTATCTGTATATCTTGAGATCTATGCTGGATGAAAGATTTAAACCTTTTTTTTCTCAGATCAAAACTGTATATGTATTTTATATCTTGAGATCTATGTTGGATGAAAGATTTAAACTTTTTTTCAGATCTAAAATGTATATGTATTTTATATCTTGAGATCTATGCTGGTTGAAAGATTTAATCCCTTTTCTTTTCATATCTAAACTGTATATGTATTTTATATCTTGAGATCTATGCTGGATGAAAGATTTAAACCCTTTTTTTCAGATCTAAACTATATATGTATTTTATAGCTAGAAATATGTTGGGTAAAACATGGGTACATGAAATAGTTGATGAGTGATGAAATAAAATCATAAGAGGCCTCGATTTTGACGATGATCCAGTCATCTAGCGGAGTATGGATGACGACCACGGTCTTTTCTAGACAGTCAAGTGGAACGCTAGCAGGCTCGCAACTTGTAGGTGTTTATTTGAACTACGTGTTCACCAGGTATAATCCATCCCCCTCATGGTTGCCTTATTTTACCTATATTGCTGAGGAATCCCCTAAGCAGTGTTGTCATCTCGATGAAAAATCCTTAGGCTATGTCCCTTATAATAGATACTTTAGGGACGTAAAGTCAGGATAACGGGAACGGGTAATCGGATTGAATGATTGTTGAAAATAATAAAATAATTTATTGTGGGTTGAAAACCCTATGTGCTCACCAGGCTCCCAAGCCTGACCCATTCAGTTTCTTGTATTACAGGTAGTGATACAAGAGTATAGATGCGAAGATCTGATGAGAGATTATGGATTATAGGCCAGTAGAAACAAATGGAATATTTGTGAGGCATATGTTGTTTTTGTTTATTCTTTTTATCTGTATTAAGAATGACATCCCGAGATTTGTAATTTAATGAAAATTTGATTAATTCTTTATCATATTTTTGGGAACAAATTCTGCAACATATTTCTTTAAAAATATACTGTGATTTTCGAATAAAGCATAAACAGATCGGTCTTTTCTGGCCGTGAAATTTGGGATGTCACAGTTAGTATCAGAGCATTAGTTTAAGCGAACTAGGGATTTGTAGGATTTCTAGACTTAAGTTTATAATGCTAAGTGATGATCGTGAGATGAGTGTCTACCATATTTTAGACACGAGCACTAGTTTATTTTAGGAAAGATGCCTAAAATGCTTTTATGTGCTAAATGATTTATGTTATACCTATAAAGATGCCTTATATGATATTATTTGATCGGATCTATGGTCTGTTGCCGACCGGATCTGGAAACCTTATGTGTTCAGAATTCTAAACGTTCGACTATGATATTAGAACTAGCATGTAACGTTTCGAAGTGATAAGGAGGATTTAAACATGTATCGTAAATAAAGATCTAAGTTCACCTACTTTGGTGTATAGATCAACATGGTGAGAACCCGAAGTGGACTCGGAAACGCAAATGGGAACAGAAATCAGCAGCCTCAACCCCAAGGGATTGAGCAAGTGCCGATAGTAGAAGTTTCACCTGAGCCAGTCACGATGGTTGGAGTACAAGCCATGATTCGGGCTATGATGGCCGAACAGAGGGAAGATATGATGCAAATGTTGCTAAGCAATAGGGATGAAACTTCGATGTCTGTTGAACAATCAGAACTGAATGACGGACAGTCAGAAGAAGTGAACTATAGTAGGACCGTTGGTCAAGCTGAACTGCCAGTGGTTAGGAGGAACAACAAAGATGAAGGTGTCGAAAGGAACAGATGCAAGTATAAGGACTTCACAACTTGCAAGCCATCAACTTTCATTGGGAAAGAAGATCCAATTAGAGTTATAAACTGGATCTCGGAAATGGAGTTGGCCTTCATAACATGTGGTTGCAAGGGCAATCTACAAACCGTATATGCAGTACGTCAGTTCAGAGGTGGCATTGTCCGCTGGTGGAACACTCTGGGGAAGACCATAAGCCCTAATGACCCACTACAACTAACATGGGTAGAGTTTTTGGTGCACTTTAAACGCAAGTACTGCTCGGCCCAAAATCTGCTGGAGCTGGAGAACCGATTCCTGACATTGAAGAAGGGAAGCATGTCCTTTGATGAATAGACCAACGCCTTCACAGACAAAATGGAGTTTGCTTTGTGCATCGTCCCAGACGAGCTGACGAAAATCAACAAATACACAAAAGGGACTTCCATGGGAGTATGTCGTGCCGGTATGCCAGTCGCCTACTCTTGAGGTAGCTATCTGGGCTGCCAAGTCTGGTGAGGAGATGATCAAGGGAAGAACCTCCAGCAAGGATGAAGTTGGTGAGAAAAGGAAGTTTGATGGATTTCCAAGGTCCAACAAGAAGAGCAAGTCCGGTTCAAGGAAATTTAAAGGAGAAGGAGGCAAAGCTAAGTGGTGTGAGAAGTGTAGAAAGAAACACTTCGGGAAATGTAGCGAGGAGGTGACTTGCTACAAGTGTGGAATGACTGGGCATTACATTAACGAGTTCACATCCAAAAAGAGGGTGTGCTATGGATGTAACGAAGAAGGGCACATTTTGAAAGTCTGCCCGAATAAGAAGGAGGCACCAAGGCCTAATGTTCCGCCAAAGCCAAAGGCAAGAGCATTCCACATGATCCTTGATGAAGCAGGTGCCAATGCAATAGATCGTGAGTGAGTATCTATATATCCATAGATCAGGATATGGAGTAGCCATATAGATAGTATCACGTGGTATAACCTATTATAAGAGGCCTACTATAGGGTGAACTTAAACACCTATGTAATCGTTTCAAGAAATAATATAAAGCTTGGTTATGTTATCCGCTGTGTTAAATGACTATGTGAAATTCTTGTATGATGACTTGGAAAGCTGCGAGACAATACTTGGGATGAGTATGACTAGGTGTGAATGGTAGTAGAGGCCTATACTATCGGAAGCACATGACTCGCACTTGGATCAGGGAAAGTCACAAGGTTACCAAGAAGCTAATAATTGATTCCGTTTTGTTCAAGTATGTCGTTACCATCGTTTCGGTAATGACTAAGATGATTGTTATTCCGACCCTAGAGGTCATATCATATCGATTCCGACTAAGATAAGTATGTTACATGGTTCAGGGAACCAAGATCGATGCATCATTTGACTTAAACCAGACAATTGAAGTGAAAGATAATCTAACCGATCAAAAGAAGTATCGCAATCGTTTTTAAAGTAAGAAGCTTGTAGCTAGAAGTGTTACATGCTAGAATGTGATTATATCACATTAGAACATGAAGGAAGGTATATTTCGTTCTAGAATTTAACCCCAAGAGACCTAAGTCTAAGCATTGCATCGTACGATGAGAGGTCATTAGAACATGACCCATCGGTCTATTATGGTAATCGAAGGAAAGAACTTATCTTAAGTTTGTTAAGAAGAAGAATGAGTCTCCAATAGGGATCGAGATTGTGACTAAAATGGTCGCGATTCAAAGTCTAACATGAGATAGAGAGTGGGTGCAAGATCGAGCACCGCCTGTAGTCAAGAAGTCTAAGAGTTGGATACTCATTTGAAGGAAGATAGAAGTTACGGTTATTACCTAGGATGAAGAGATAATGTATGGAGTCATTTTACAAGCCCTGTTTTGTTGATGATTCCGTCCTGGAATCATCCTAAGGGGGAGAGAATTGTAACGCCCGCGTTTCTAGGCTAAGCATTAGTATGACGATGTAATAGTTAGGGTCAACAAATGTAACTTATTTTGAAGTAATAAAGAGGAATTACTTGAATATTATGTTAGTTATGTGATTTCATGTGCATTATACGTATTTATAAGATATAACAAATTAAGAATGAAATAAGTGTCAAAAAAAATAAAAATATAGATAAACTCGATATCTATGAAGAAAGTTGTAGTGGTCGTGACAAGGATTCTGGAGATATAAAGAATGCTGAAATCCGAGTTATAACGAAGAAGTTATGACCTGTCGAAGTTTTACGGCTAAACCGGCACGACACCGCGTAACATAAAAAGTAAAGTTTTGACAAATTACTTTTTAGCCTTATAAATCTAAACGAAAGTCGTAGTATACGTTAAACCGAGAGCATGCATAAAGAGAACGTCCAAATTTTAGATCGAACGATTTTTAGCCGACACAACCTAAGCGAGAATCGAAGATCTCGTCAATAGGAGCTCAACGATAAAAAGACAGACGAAATCGGACGTCGGATGACAAAGTTATGAATTTTTAACATACTTTTTCTGTCCCGACCTGTTAAAAATATATCTTTAAAAATAAATTCAAAAATAGCCGACAGAGTCTAAAATAAAGTAGTAGAGTACGTTCTCACTTACGCGTGGATATAAAGAACGTCGAAAACAGAGCTCGTATGCAAACGTTACGGAATTTAGAAGTCGGAAGGGTGCTGCTGTCAAGTGGGTGACGTGGCGCAATCTGAGCCCTTGCTTTCTCCCCACGCTTTGCCACCATATGGTGACAAGTGGCACCAAATCGACGAATTGGAGGAAAAACTCGACGATTTGGATTCATTTCCAGCCTATAAATACCAACCGAGAGTGCCCTTATTCTTCACACCTTAAACCCATTCTTTCTCTCCCTACTCTCTCTCGAACCCTCCCAAACACCCCCCAAGCCTAAGAAACTTCCCTACCACTATAAGAAAGCCCTGAAGCACCCGAAGGCTCCAAGAAAAAGAGTTATTAGGCTCGGAACTCTTCCCCAACCCGGTTTTCAAGCAAACCTTCCAGTTTTGTCGAAGCAAAGCGCTGTCCAATTTGGAATCACCACCTTATTAAGTGAGTGCATAGTTATTTTCATCTTAAACATAGATATGAAGTATTTTGTATAAATTACGTGATATGTGTGCATATTATCTGTATATCTTGAGATCTATGTTGGATGAAAGATTTAAACCCTTTTTTCAGATCTAAACTGTATATGTATTTTATATCTTGAGATCTATGTTGGATGAAAGATTTAAACCCTTGTTTTCAGATCTAAAATGTATATGTATTTTATATCTTGAGATCTATGTTGGATGAAAGATTTAAACCCTTTTTTTTCAGATCTAAATTGTATATGTATTTTATATCTTGAGATCTATGCTGGATGAAAGATTTAAACCCTTTTTTTTCAGATCTAAACTGTATATGTATTTTATAGCTACATATATGTTGGGTTAAACATGGGTAGATGAAATAGTTGATGATTGATGAAATAAAATGATGAGAGGCCTCGATGTTGACGATGATCCAGTCATCTAACGGAGTATGGATGACGACCACAGACTTTTCTAGACAGTCCAGTGGAACGCTAGCAGGCTCGCAACCTGTAGGTGTTTATTTGAACTACGTGTTCACCAGGTGTACTCCATCCCCTTCATGGTTGCCTTATATGCCAGTAAAAATAAATGGAATATTTGTGAGGCGTATGTTGTTTTTGTTTTTGCTTTTGATCTGTATTGACATTGACATCCCGAGATTTGTAATTTAATGAAAATACATTTCTTCGGAAATGCTTTGATAAATTCTTTATCATATTTTTGGGAACGAATTCCGCAACATATTTCTTTAAAAATATACTCTGATTTTTGAATAAAGCATAAACATATCGATCTTTTCTGGCCGTGAAATTTGGGGATGTCACAGTCACCTTCTCAATTCCATACACCAGCACTTGCTAACCCGCGCAACAAAACCACTGAAGCAATCTCTTGGCTTTCCTAGGTTCCCGACCTCACCCTGTTATCAGCTGCTGAAGGACTCTTCATAATATCAGTTAGCTACCTTATGAACACAATCACATGCAACATAGCTTAGATAATCCTTCGAGTAACAGACTCATCCCTACAATGGTTAGACTCAAACAAGAGCTGTGTAATAGGGTCAAATCTGTTACTCTGAGATTATCCAACTTTTGTCACATGTGACTTGACATACTCACTTAATAACTAACTCACATCAATTATGAGTTCCACAAAGCACAAAGTAAGCAACATTCGTGCAGTATCAGTCCAATCCCACATAATACAACTCATACTAGGAGCTCCTACTCCCGCTACTGATTGCCTTACTCCTACAAATCACGCCCAAACCGGCATCCAATGCTTCCTATGCTACCAGGCATCACATATCAGGCCAAACTATCATTGGCTAATTAGAACTATCATGCAAGTCTACAAGCTCATACAATAGGCATATAAAGGCATCTCTCCTAGCATTCTAGCATGCAAAAACTGAGCAGATCCTTAGCCCTAACTAGCATGTGATTCCACAGATTCACAGATAAAAACATAACAGATAACATGTATGGGTATTTTGAGAAAACTTACTTGAGCTCGGCCGATTGCACACATCATACCCCCTTCTTTGATTAGAAATTCCTTTTTAATTAAATGTTCATTTTATAAAAAATTTCACCAAACCCTCAGTTTGAGTTCAGGCGCACCCTGGAGTATGCCTGAATCCCTCAAACCAAGGCTCTGATACCAACTTGAAACATCCCAAAAATCCAGGTAAAAATTTCATTTCTATTATAAACAAAACACCATTATGACTTTGTCCAAACATTGAAAAAAAATTTAAATAAAAACATTTATCAGAGTTCATTCCCAAAGAATACTTATTACGGAAAACACGGGTGTATGCGTTGCGATCGTCCTGAGTTCTTTCATTTGAAAACTGGAGTACCTGAAACATAAACTGAAAACCGTAAGCACAAATCTTAGTGAGTTCCCCAAATACCGCATACCATAAAATAAACGTACTGCCAAACATATCTGGGAGCTGGCCTTCCCATCAGTCTATTTCAACCGGATACTGCCGAGCATATCTGGGTGTTGGCCTCCCCTGCGGTCTATTTCAACCGAATACTGCCGAGTATATATGGGTGTTGGCCTCCCCTTCGGTCTATTTCAACCGGATACTGTCGAGCATAAATGGGTGTTGGCCTCCCCTTTGGTCTATTTCAACCGGATACTGGGTGTATTTCACCTCCTACCACTACCACATAATAACATAAGCAAATAATCACAGAAACATCAATGAATACTGGCAAACCAGACAATTATCACAAAGATAATCATCTTACTATCGACATCACTAGTGGGTCGGCATTGGTTCCTTCGACCCACGAATTCTGCAAAGGGAGACTCACCTTAAATGTTGAAGCTGACTGCAAGAAATCCTTAGCTGCGACCCTGACAACTTCTCGAGCTAACAACACCAAAATATCACCTAATTGGCAATTGGGTTCCAAACCATGATCCATAATCCATACTTGGGGTAAAATGACCACTTTACCCCTGGCCCAACAAGATTCATAACTAAGGCCCAAGCCCGAATCCAACAAGATCCAAAACCACAAAATCCATAAAAGCCGACTAATGGCCCAATTTTCCAAATTGTGCCCAATCCCATACGGGCCTTATCCTAAGCTCATATTTTACTATTCAGATAGCTTCAAACACCCCTTGGGACAAACTTGATCAAACACATAAGTCAAAAATCAAAGTAAACGGCCCAAGTTGACCCAACTCGCCGAGTTGTCCTTCAACTCATCGAGTTGCTTCATTAGACTGTAAAGATCGGGCAAAACCCCCTCAACTCGTCGAGTTCACCCATCAACTCGCCGAGTTCACCAGAAATCCAACCTCTTAACTCATTAAGTTGACCTTTTTGAAACTAAGGGCTTCTCAACCCAGATCTTAACTGAAATGGCCTCAAGAAGGGTAAAGTTTCCAACTTTACCCCTAAGAACCACCAAAATGGGTTCAAAACCCAAACCCTAAACTTAAAAGGGTAACGACTTAATCATTAAGCACTTATTCCACAAGGACACAACTCCAAGATGCAAATATGACCATATGAGGATAGATGGCCATGTAAAGTTTCCAACTTTACACTTATTCATGATTAGAAGAAGCTCAAAAGCTTAAAAGAGACCAAAAGAATGACTTAAAGAATGCAAGAAGCCCCGAGGACTATAAAGTTGGCACCTTTATGCCAAAATAGCTCATGAAGATCGTAGATCTGGAAAGGATAAAAACTTGGGACTTCTACTTCCTGAACAACCACTCATCCATGGCTAAAAGCATACATATAAACCCAAGAAGAGATCTAAGCTAATACTAAGCAAGGTTAGAGATTAATACCCGAAATGTGCTGGAAATGGAGCAGATAACAAAGATCTGAAAGCTCCAACTTGAACCACCAACTTGCACCAAGCTTCTCTTCATTCAAGGTGCCTTGAACACACCAAAACACACCCACAATGAGCTCACAACACTCAAGGAGGCTCTAGGGTTTCGAGATTGGGGTTAGGGGCTATGGAGGCTGGAAATGAGGCCAGCACCTGTAAGTTAAGGTGTTTAAATAAGGTGGAAAACACCAAAATTATGGTTTCCTAAACAGCGCCCAACTCGTCCAGTTGGCTCCTCCAACTCGCCGAGTTGTCTCATTAATCTCGCGACAAAAACAACCTCTACTCGCCGAGTTAAGGCTCCTCAACTCGTCGAGTAGACCCATTAAATCCACATGATTCTTCATCTTCAACTCGTTGAGTTAGCTCCTCCAACTCGTCGAGTTCAACTTGAAATTGGCATAATTCCACAATTAACCTTCTAGATTTCGGGTGTTACAAAATCAAAAAAACGAAGGAGAACTAATAAATTCGAAACGGAAAGGGAGATGGAGTCCAAACACCAATCTCCTTGAAATGTGATTGTATTACCTTTAAACCACCAGAAATTTACCCATAGGAATCGTACCAAACACCCTTCATCGATTTTTCGGCCATATTCATTCTGTGATATAACTTTCTGAGCAAGTTTTTTGATTATTGGTAGTGAACAAGAAGAATGGTGTGTGAATAAAGTGACAATGTATGTTATAGATGGTCATTGATTGAAATCACCCTAAAACAGGTGATCAGAGATGTGGTGTGTGATGATAGAACTGGAGATGTGAGGTGTTTTTTTGTGTATCAAATTGAAAAAAAAACGATGCACCAATTTGATGCATATGATTTTTTTAAGATTGGTTTGTTGGTTCACTTCCCAAAATAGAGTCTGTTGTTGAACTTATTCCATATATATATATATATATATATATATATATATATATATATATATATATGTGTGTGTGTGTGTGTGTGTGTGTGTGTGTGTGTGTGGAAAAGTGAGTGTACCCTTAAAGTATATAAGCTTAGGTACATAAATCCACCAGAATACGTTGTTTTGTATGATATATGCATTATAATGTTCCTAAAATTCAAAATCTATCTTGATTTACTTTCAACATTTTCGAAATTTCACTATTATCTTTCTCTTACATCACATATTTCTGCCGAACAGCTAACAAACTATATATATTATAGTTGAAAATGAAAATTGTATACGCGGAAGACAATGGTGAAATTTATAAAAATCTTGGAAGAAAATCAAGTTAGGAGCTAAATTTTAGGAACTTTAGACGATTACAATGCATATATATGATACAAAACGAAAGAATATGGTGATTTTGGGTACCTAAGCTTATATACCCGTAAAGGTATATTCACTTTGCATATATATATATATATATATATATATATATATATATATATATATATATATATATATATATATATATATATATATATATATTCCACCACCCAAAATGTTATCAAAATCTGAAGATGATGTAGTAATATGTACAAGCATTTCCTCTTCCTGCAGTATATCCTAGGCATTCTGAGCACCTTTAATAAATCGCAACCACAATTATGATCATGTAGTTCTAGGGTTGTCAGCTTTTATGGATTGCCTACGCCTTATGGCTTACAAGTTATAGTGAGCTCTACTATACTAATTTCAACCATATTATTTATTAATCACGATATCTATTTTTTCTCTACTATGTTGATAAACAACATATATCTTAATAAATGTTAATTAGTAATAAAAAATTGAAGCTTCTTCTTGTTCTCATATCACCAGATGCCTCAAGGAATGAGCATGAGCATAAGCATGTCGTCTACTCGAGTGCCAGTACCCCTTGCTTTTGCTACTACCTCTTGCTTTTACTTTTTCATATTTTTTAAAAATTCTATTTTCATATATTAATTTTGAAATTTAAGGAATATTTTTAGATAGTTAAAAAAATAAACAAATTTTAAAAAAATAAAAATATGAAATTCAAGTGTTGTTCCATTTTAACCTTCTTCACCCCCGTTGTTGCTACTGTTTTTGACATATCAACCCTTCTTCTACCATACTCTTAGGGGCCGTTTGATATTGCTACTAATCCAGTCAGAAGAAAGGACTCGGTTCTCAGTCAGAAGTTACTGTGTTTGATTTAGGTTGTTATCTTCGGATTCGGTCCAAAGAAGGGACTCGGTCCAAAAAAATTGATGATTATGTCCTCATGTTAAAACCTCCTGACCGAGTTTTTGGCTTCAGTCACCCCAAATGGCATGCTTTTCCCTCGTCTCCTTCAATCGATCGCACAGCTTCTTCAATCTACCACACAGTTCTTTGTCTCCATTTTTTCCCCAAAAGAAATCGGTAATCTCCTTCCTCCTTCATCCGACATCTACCCCTATCTCCCTTATCATACTCTTATCTCTGTATATGGGTTTGTTTTTCATAATCTTTTATGTTAAAGTTTAAAGCTCTGTTCTTCATCTATACGACTCCACAGAGAAAAAAAGAAGAAATCTTCCCTGCTATTGGTTCCGACTCCACATGGATTTCCGTCTTCTTCCTCTAACCACGCAACCTCCGCCACCCTTCCTCCGACTCAGGTGCGTTTGTTCCCATTTTTCTAATTTTGCTGAGATTTATGATTTTGCTATTCTTGTTTGTGTTATGGGTTTTAATTGCTTGAAATCTCTCCTGCTATCTACATGTTATCTGGAAAATTGTAGCATATTTTAAAGTGTTAGAAATTAAAATTTAAACTAAAATCAACCTCAATCGATTGAATGGTTGTAACTGAAATCGGAAATTCTAGATTTTGTTGTTCCTGTTTGTGTTTTGAAAGTGAAACTGAAATCAACCTCAATTGATGGTTGCGTAATGTTTATTGATATTATGTACCAATTTTCAGGACATGGTTTTCTTGAAGATAATTTGTAGATGCCTGAAGGTGCTAGCATTTGATCTTGGGTCAACATATTAGTTGCTGATACGATGATTTAAGTATGTATATGAACCAGATATTGTAGTTAAACATTGATATATTGTGGTGAGATTAGTATAAAAAGATTGTTTTTTACAAGTTTCTTGATGTTTGAGTTCATAGATGTATCCAGGAATTATTATTAAAAAATGTTATTTGAGGGTAATATACTCATTATGTATAGTCAGTCAAATGAAAAATCAAACAACAAGTTTCAGTTAGAAGTTAACTCAGTCAGAGTTTCTAACCCTTTCAGATTCTAACTCGGTCAGCTATAACCCGGTAAGTAACTATCAAACGACCCCTTAATGTCATTCCCATTACCTTGGTTGTATATGCATATGCTTATTCATATATATCAGCATATGCATATGAATATACATATGTCATTTCCTTATACTAAAGCATATACATATGTCATATACTTATTCATATGCATATTAATAAGCATATCCATATACTTATTCTTATGCATATGTATATGCTTATTCATATACATATTCATAAGCTTATTCATATGCATAGGAATATGAATATGCATATGTCATATACTTATTCTTGTTCATATGAATAGGCATATGCATATGCATATGTCATATACTTATGAATATGCATATTCATGTGCTTATTCATATGCATATGAATACGCATATGTCATATACTTATTCTTATGCATATGCATATGCATATTAATAAGCATATGCATATGCATATACTTTTCATATGGATATGCATATGCATAACTTACTCTTATGGATATAGAGGCATTAAAAATATATATATTTTTTTAAATATATATGTGCATTTACATATGTTTTTAAAAAATATGCATATACATAAAAAAATATGAATATGCATTAAAAATGCATTTTTTTTGAAAAAGTCTTTTTTCAAATATTAATTTCAAAATTTAAGGAATATTTTTACAGATTTATAAAAAAATAAAAAAAATTTTAAAAAAATAATTTAAAAAAAATTTTAAAAAATCAAATATACGAAAATATGCCTTATATTTCGAAAATAAGATTTAAAAAAAATTCAAAAAAAATGCATTTTTAATATATATATATATATATATATATATATATATATTCAAAAAAATGTGCATATATACAAGCATATAATTTTTTTTCAATTTTTTTTTGTAATCCTTTTACGGATATGTATTAAAATGCACATGTGAAATTTGATAATTAAATTCATTTTAGATAAAAAGTTTGTTGGTTGTCTCCCCTAATTTAGTTTTCCATTGATCTTGCATATATATATATATATATATATATATATATATATATATATATATAATCATTTTTGAAGTTTCGACGATTAAAAATAACGAATCTTTTACGATTGATTAATGTGATTTATAATTTTGGAAATTAGGGTTAGTTATAGGAATCCATTCATTATATACTAGATGAGGAAGCCCGCTTTGCGGGGTATGGATTTGTTAATATAGAAGATGCAAAGTCACTATCTTTCCATCTCATGGTAATGTTGATCTGATACCAACTGTAAAAAAAATAACATATTTGATTCTAGTGTCGATCAAATAATGCATTCCAATTTCAGCGTGTAATCCGATTTTCCAACCACGAAATTCTTTACAATTATGAAAATAACATGTTTTAATATTCCTTCTCCAAAGTATGTTGCTATTTCTTTTTATCATTATTTAGTTTATAGATATTTTTTGGGTCATTTTTTCCCATAAAATTAGAAAGTATTGCATGCTTATTACTACCTTTTATTTAAAGAATATATGTTCAAATTATTTTTAATTTGAAAATGCCCTAAAATTCATAGAAATAACATACTATGGAAGGGTATTTCCGTTTGATGAGAGTAACTTGAGATAACTTATTCTGGTAAAAGTTAACTGGAAATTTGTCATCAGAATCACAGAATGCCATGCTTTTTTAGCTTGGGGATGATCTAGACCACTCAATCCCACAAGTGAAGCAGATTCATCTGATAAAAATAGATTTACGTGTTATTCAAGGATAGTGTTAATAAATCAGCCTACTAATCGATGTTTCACTTAATAATAAGATTGTTCAGCCCTTTCCTAACTACTTGTAATTGTCGTATCTGAGTTACTTGTTATTCAACGATAGTGTTATTCAAATGTCGTATGAAGAAATATTGTTTCATTTTTGGACAGTGAGTGTAAAAGACGATTATATCCATATTATTCAAAGTACTATGGAAGTCGACATACATACCATATGGGCAAACTAATCTCCGATCTAGTTTCTTATCTATGGAATCGATTAAAATAACAAACTACTACAATCCAACTTCTAGGCTAGTAATGTGGATAAAATATCATAAATAACCTCTAAAACTGTATAAACGGATAATAAGGTCTTCCCATTGATACCAATGCTTATATATGATGTTGCTTTTGTGTCAGTGACCTGAAATGTAAATTATAGGCATTAAGTATCCATCCTTTAATATAAAGCGTGTAGGAATGTTTCATTAGAGAAGATATAGGAAGGGCATTTTGGGAAATCTAATTTCGGGAGTACTTTCTTGATAAGCTAAAAAAAACCTTTAGATCCCGGTCCGGGCTACCTTCATTGACAATGTCTTGGTCCGGTCCGGTAACAAAAATACCTAGAATTGATGAAACCACTAAACCTGCAATATTGTAGCATTAATCAAAATTATGTACCAGAAAATACAGACTAATAGACATATAGGATATATGATCAGAATCCACACGAAAAAATGAAAAGCTTTGTAACAATCGGTTCCGGATCGCTTTTTTATTCGGGGTTGCGGCCCAATCATCAGTTATCATAAGGTTCAAGGCCTTAAGGAAGAAAGGTTTAGACCCATTTGGATGTGGGTGATGTTGGTTATGTGATGAAAGGGTTCAGGTTGTACTTTAGAGCCCAAGGGTATCGGTAAAGGCGTTGGTTTGGGCCTTTTATGAATTTTGGATTTTTGTTCGGTTATGTTTTAGGCTAAATAATATTTATAGAAGTTTGGGGCTTCTCGTTACCTTTCCGTGGATATAAAGAATGTCAAAATCGGAGTTATAACGAATAAGTTATGACCATTTGAAGTTAGAGGGGTTTTTGGGCCAAACCGGGTACGCATGGCGTACCAACTAGGAACGCATGGTGTTCAAAAGGAAAATGGATGCGGGTGCATTTGGGAACGCCCTGCGTTCCCCAAGGGAACGCGTTATGTTCATCTGGTCAGATTAAACCCTAATTTTTGGGTCTTGGACCCTATTTAAACACCTTGAGCATTTTGGTGTTATTTGGGTGATTTTGAAGAAGAAGGTGTTTAGAGAAGAAGCAAGGGATTGATGAGAGCATGTAGATCCAGAGGTTTTACATAATTTCCAGCTCATTGAAGGTATAAAGTTCTCATCTTGGTGCTTCTACATTATAGATCTACGTTGGGGGTTGAAGTATGCATGTTATGGTCTTTTGAGGCTCTTTGTGAGTTTGAGTCACTCCAAGAGCCTAAGATTTGTAGATATTGCCTTTTCTGAGTTGGTTTTGACTTAAATTTGGAGTCTTGATGCATTAAGTCCTCCCATATTTGAGTTATTGGTCACTTTGTGAAGTTTGGGTGTTTGGAATCATGTTTGGGTCCTTTTGAAAGATGCAAAGGTGCCAAGTGGTCTACTTTATGGATTAAGACACTGATATGGACCTATTTGGTTTCTGGCCGGGAACGTCGTGCATAAGGCTGGGGAACCTTGCGCGTTCCGGCCTGATGTCCCGATGGATGGTCCGGTGACGAGCGCCCACAGCTCCACAAGGGAACGCCCAACGTTCGTGTCACCAGTGGGCTTTTGGGCTTTTGGTCTTGGACTTGGTTTTAGGGTTTGGACTTTCTGTTTTTGGCCATGTGTGGACTAATCTGATTGAATTTCCATTTTGGGCCTAAGGAGTTTGGGGTTGGGCCTTTGTGGGCCCATTTTGGATTTGGGCCGTAGAGGGCCTAGTCGGTAGTTGGGCCTTAGTGGGCCCAATGGGCTTGGGTTAATATTGGTCCTGATTAGTTGGACCGTTTATGGATTAATGGTTTTGGTTTGAGACTCAATTGTTAATTGGGTGTTGTTTGTTTGATAGCGCGGGGTTTCTAGCGAATTTGCAGTCAGAGATTATTCGTAGGTTCAACTGTCAAGGTGAGCTTTCCTTACTGTGCTAACAGGGTCGAAGGAACCAATGTCGGCCCTTTTGGATTGTTATCCTGTTTTATCTTATGATTGAGTATTGTAGTGATCTGTTAGATCAATATCCTGGTAGATAGGATGTTGTTATGCTTAGTGATTTGTTAGATCTGCATGTTATATGTTATGGTTATATGTTCTCCAGTAACATGTGTTGATGTAGTCTGGTTGGGTTGAGACTGTACTCCTTTGTGCTGCCAGTCAACAAACCCGTTAATGTTTATATCGGTACATTATATGTACGCTTATCTGTTATCTATATGTCGACATGGCTTGTGTGTGTGGTTGGGTTAAGGCGTGCCTGCTTTGTGCTGAAGGCCAACAGACCCAGGGCGGCCCGGATAGACTAAAGGCCCATCGGGGCACACCAGTCAGGCCGAAGGCCCGGAGAACGGTCCAAAGAGGCTGAAGGCCCAGCGAGGCGGACCAGACATGCTGAAGGTTCTGAGAACGGTCCAGACCTGTTGATGGCCCAGCGAGGCGGACCAGACATGGTGAAGATTCTGAGAGCGGCCCAGACAGGCTAACGGCCCGGTGAGACGGTCCAGACATGCTGAAGGCTCTGAGAGTGGTCCAGACAGGCTAAAGGCCCGGTGAGGCGGTCCAGACATGCTGAAGGCTCTGAGAGTGGTCCGGATAGGCTGAAGGCCCGGTGAGGCGGTCCAGTCATGCTGAAGACTCTATATGCATGCTGTTATTTGTATATGTTTTGCTGCTAGTGTGTTGGTACCTTGGGGGAAGTCACTAAGATTTGTGCTTATGGTTTTAGTTTATTGTTTCAGGTGCTTCAGATGTTTTGGCAAGGCGAAGGCGTGACCGTACACATCCTCGTGTTTTGGACTTATGATTTCTGGGAAACTCTGATAATGTCAATGTTTTGAAAACTATGATTGAAAGGGATTCTTATTTTAAACAAATGTTTGGAACTAGCAGTTTTGAAAACACTTCTATAGAAAAATGATTGTTTTGGAAAGTTTGAAATTTTACTGAAATTTTATGGATGTTACATGTTGGTATTAGAGCCTTGGTTTGAGTGAATTGGAGGAACACTCATGTGAATCCAGTCTCAAACTAAGGAAAAGGGTTTTCAAAAAAAATTTCAAATGGTTTTCAAAATAATCAAAGAGTATGTGATGTGTACGATCAGCCGGAGCCAATAAGTAGACCCCAAATTACCGCACAATTATTTGAGCTTATGATATGTTAGAACTGCATGCTAGCAATAGGCTAGGGATCTTCTGGAATTGCATGGTAGAATTGCTTGATTATGTGCTGCCTTAGTTCTTATAGAGTTTTCTTGTTTGAATGGTCTATGAATCTTTCGCGTGTGAACTGGCTATTGAGTGGATACACTAAGTCACATGTCGAATGGTTTAAAGGATCTTAGGCTGAGAGGTTTGGTCCTACTGCGTAGCTCTCATCTGAGTCCAACCGTTGTGGGATTGAATCTTTTAGCCTAAGATTATTGAAACAGTGGGGTATGTGATTGTATTCATGCGATAGTCATCTAGCACCAATGGAGGGTCGTGTGATAATTAGTGGTATGGTGAGTCACATGGGGTCCGTCGGCCAGTCGCGTTGTTCGATGATGGTCAGTAGCTTTCTCTGAGTGGGCGCAGTGTATAGCGGGTCAACACAAGGAATGATTAGCCACTCTTGGAGGAGTGAGAGCAGGATGAAGGTGCACCCAAGATGTTGAGATTGGGAGATCGGGGGTTTCGAAAGAGGATCTGCTTTATTTTATTGTATTTAGTGCCAGTCGGATCCTCTGCACAAATGCTGCTTTCTTTATGCTTTGTGGAAGTCATGAGTGATGTGCGTTAGCCATTAAGTGAATATGTCAAGTCACATGTGAAAAAGGTTGGATAATCTCAGAGTGACGGAGTTGACCCTATTGCGCAGCTCTCGTTGGACGTTGTAGGGATGAGTCTGTTACTCGAAGGATTATATGAGCTTTGTCACATGTAATTGTGTTCATAAGATGACTAACTAACATTGTGAGGAGTTCTTCAGCAGCTGATGGCAGAAGGGTGTGGGATCCTAGGATATCCTAGGGAGTATGTTAGTGAAGTTGTTTCGCGGTTGAGAAGGTTTCAGGAGTATTTTATGACTAGAACTTAAAGGACTTGAGATGATTCTTGAGGAAAGGATGGATGGGTGTGGAATGTAGTATTGGGCCCGTACTACTGAAAGCACAGGATACATACTCGAATCAAGGAAGATCTCGAGGATTCTAAGGACTGGTCAGGGAAGGTAGCATGGTTGGATACCATGGTTTTCGGTAGTGGTTATGTTCCTGTCAATATTTTGGTTGGGGCTGGTCAATCATGGGGATGGGCCAGGTATGTGAGCCCATTGGCATCTTGGATTTTGGGTTGTGTGGTGCAGACCTAGTGAGTTTTGGTTTGAGGCCTCGAGGGTTTTGCTCGAGGCCGGGAATGTGAGTCGCGGGACTCAGGAAGAGAGTGATGATTATGATCGGCAGAGTTTTGCAGATGGAAGTAGAATGACTTATTAATGGATTGGAATGTCGTTATCTTTGGCAAGGGTTGTGCCCTTTCAGATTTCCGAGTTAGAAGGAGTGAGTAGGCTTGTGACCCTAGGGTCAGGTTGTATTTCCAGCTCGGGGATAGTTGATCGCAGTAGTTGGCGGCAGTATTTCACCGCTGGTGAGTGCAGGTGGATTGATGTGACATGAGTATCTTGTGAGGCAAGTAAAAGCCCCAAATCTCAGGAGACAGGAAAGTTTGGCGTCGGATTGTTGTTGGGATTGCAAGCAGGGAAGGGAATCATGTTGATTAGTTCATGTCACCTGGGATCAAAGGGGAGTATTTCGGCGTACCCTCAAGTTGGTCGGGGTAACTCAGGAGGAAGAGGTCATGATTTCTTCGGATGCTTTGAGGGTCTGTCATCCCCTGTATTCTTCGGGGTTGTATCGGGAATTGTATTGTGTTGGAATTTTGCTGGATTGGGTAAGTTATATCCCGGGTTGACTTTCTGCTATTTTTGGGTTATTGGGGGTCGTTATATGCCATTTTGCATGCCGGAAGTCTTCAGCTGAAATTCAGGTTTCTCTTGGGTTCTGATTGATCTTTAGCGGGAGGATCATTTTGCGTACGTTATTCATTCCATTGTCAGGAATGATCGTATCTAGTTGAGCCGGTTTGAGTTGTGAGTTGATTTCTAACCATTGGGTGGTAGTTAGTGTTGGATAAGGTGTCTAAGTCCATAACTATTTCTGGTATGTACTTGACCCGGTTGGCATGGTCCATTTGGGTTGCATGGCATTGCAATACTTGGATAGACTAAAATGAAAGAAAGGACACTTAAGGATTATTAATATATTATAAGTTCTAATATATTAATAATATTATTTAATTAATATTGATCAAAGAATTAATTTGGAATTAATTAAGTGCTCAAAAAGAGACTAGTTAAATATATTGGGTTGATTGTGTAAATCATCTATTCTTATATAGTGGGCTAATGATCCATGGTTTGTATGGATTGGGTTAAAACCCAAAACGTGCTCCACGGATAGTCCATGGAGGTTACAAACCCATGGATCATGGAATATGAAAAGCCATGACAATTAGGGTTTACCTGGTGTAACCCTACTTGTGCCACAACTATATAAAGACCCCTAGACTAGCAAAATCGGACTTGTATAAGTAAGTAAGTGGGCTAGCCGATTTTGAGGTGTTAGTGAACTTCTCTCAAGGTTATTCCAAGTATTGTGGTGTTGTGTGAGACATTTGAGGCATCACACTTGAGGTGCTAGGCTCACAAGGTTTTCAAGGAATCCAAACAACAAAAGGTATGTTCTACTTCTAGCATTTATGTTTAAAAGTTCCCCATGCTATGCTAGATAGGTTGTGAACCTTGGAAATCAAATTTGCATGTATCATAGTAAAACATAGATCCCAGGTTTCTAGGGTTGCATGTACACCTTAGAAGTGTTAGAATGCTCAAAACCCTTTAGTGGTATCAGACACTAGGCTTGTTTGTTTGATACTTGATGCAAACTTGTTGAAAAAACTCAGTTTTCTGCATTCTGCAGCATGAACTCGCCGAGTCCATGGGGGGACTCGACGAGTCCATGAGTTAATTCATCCTACTCGTCGAGTAGGTTCGTGCACTCGATGAGTAGGAGCCCCTGAATGCACATTTTCGAGTTTTGCTGCTGGAAATGGACTAGAAACATTACCCTAAACTGTTTTGGTATTATAAAACTAGTTTTAGATTGTGTAATGGTTATGCTAATCCGATTTCAATGGCTATTATCAAAATTTCAAGTTTTATATGATTTATTTATGATTCTTGAAATTGTTGATATGAACATTCATGAACTTATGAGTTTAGAAGATCATAGAAATTATTTGTAACTTGCTTGTTAGTTTAATTCTTGATCATTATGTGTTTTAATGGAATCCATAATTTGTCCTCAAGTTATGGATTACCAAAAGTCACTCTTTTAAAGTCCATTATGGAACACATATGTTACATAAAATGAAAAGTCTCTCATTTTAATAAACCATTTAACTCATAAGTTATTGTTGGGTCTGATGTTGCGTCTTTGGGCTCGGTTATAAGTCCATTTAGTTAACCCGGTTTGGGCCTGTCCAACCATGGATAAACATTAGGGTTAGCATATAAATATTGCATGCATGTATAGCTTTTAGATTGATCGTTCTCATTAATTACTTGCATTGTAACCCTAGCACACCTCTACAGTCGAAGTTCTTCATCGAGCTCTTCTGAGGTTTGAGTTATTAATCATTCGACACCATTGTTCCATTCTTGTGTTCTTTACTTGATTAAATATTGTTTTTCTGTTTGGAATCAATCGATCTACAACTCAAATATTCCAACAATTGGTATCAGAGCAGGAGACTGTGTAATACATACGCATCTCTTCTGTTTGAAGAATACTTTAGGGTTTCCGCTTTTATCAATATAAAGACGCTGTCTTCCTCCGGTTGACGGTATCTCTAGTGTTTGATAAAACCCTAAGTTCAATGTTATAAGTCTGATTCTAATAGAACACGTTCATCATGTCTCACGATGACTCTCAAAGCAATCCAATCAACATCTCCAACAACATAGGATCAAATACAAGGATTCCCATTCTCTACACTCAAGATTATGAAGTATGGGCGCATCACTTCGAAGATTATGTAGTTGGATCTGAAGACAATGGATACTTGATCTGGGAAGCAATAACATTGGGTCCGTTTGTTCACTCTGGAACAAATCGAACAGTCAAGACTCAAAAAGAGTATAAACAACTCCTGGCGGACCAAGAAAAGATGCCTCAAGACGAAAAAGACAAGGTGTTATGTAACGTCAAAGCCATGAGGATGATCAGATTCGCATTACAATCCGCTACCTTTCGTCTGGTAAGTTCATGCATAACAGCTAAAGAAATATGGGATAGGTTGAAAGAATTATATTCAACAGATGAAGATCTAGAGCACTCGATCCAAACCCTTTTGCTCTCTGAGTTTGGTGCTTTTGAACAGAAACCTGAAGAGAATCTTGTTCAGACATTCGAGTGATTCAATCATCTGCTCAGCAAGATGATGAAGCATGGCATTGAAAGGAAGGTGATTGAACAAAAGGTTACCTTCATGAATGGATTAAGGCCCGAATGGATGGCGGTAGTTTCGACTGTGAAGGCTCATGAGCAATTTAAATCATATTCACTGGCGAAATAGATGGGTATTCTAAAATCTCATGAAAGCATGGTGACGAAGGAAGCAAAAGTAGTTTCAGGTGTGGGTTCTCTGGCCCTCGTTTCTAAAAGCAAGAATGTAACAAACGAGGAGGAGGAATCTGATTTGTCTGAGTGTGATCTATCCAACGAAGAATATGCTATGATGGTCATAAACCCAAAGAAGTTTGCTCGCAGAAAGTTCCTAGTCAATAAGAACCGAAACTGGCAGGGAAGCTATAGTTCTGAAAAGGTGAAGGAAGAACCGAAGAACAACACGCAAAATGAGAATGAGAAGACTGAGAGTAAACTTGTGGGAGACTTTGGGTATGATTGCAACTACTGTCATCGCAAGAACCACTTTTCCAAGGATTGTATGCTAAGAAAGATGGCTGAGAAGAAGGAGGGTGAAGATGACGAGTCTTACTACATGAGAAAGCTGGAGGAGATAAAGAAGAAGAAAACTGCTAACGTTTCCATGAATGCTTTGATTGTGCAGGAAAACGTTGTTGATGATGAGTTCGGTGGAGTGGAAGTTTGGTCTACAAATTATGAGGATGAAGAGGTACGCAGACCCTCGCATGGAAGAGCATATGTAGCGAGAGAAGGAGTTGCTGAGTCGGCTGGGAGATGCTTAATGGTTACAACCGAAACTAAGCATGAGGAAGCGAAGGTCATGGAAGACAGATGTTTTGCAGCCAAGCCCATGAGTGAAAAGATCAGCGACTACGATCAGTTGATGAAGAAGGTACAAACTATCCTAGAATCTCATAAAGTAGCAATAACAAACTATGAAAAAAACTTATTTGATTTAAAATCCAAGTTTTCCAATTTAAGTGGTAGTCTTATGCAAACTCGCTTACCCAAATCTAACCTAACTGACCAAATCAGCAGGGAGTCTTCCAAGAGTGAGGAGAGAAGAATATGGATTCAGCAGAAGGAGTTAGAGTTGAGTAGGGCTAGGGATGAACTTATTTATTTGCAAAGAGACAATTTGAAATTTTTGAAACAACGAAATGTTTTATGTTTGATTGCTAAACGTCTATATACAAATATCACTCAGTTACATTTAGATTGTGAGATAGGAAAACAGATTAATAAAATGATTTTGCCTTTCCTTGAATTTAAGGAGGACGAGATCATTGCTGAATGTGAATCTATAATGTCCTCGGATGAAATCTCTGTCACTTACAAATACGGACTGGACAAAATTGAATCTTTCATTGAGTCTAAAGAACATAAGTGCATGCTTAAGAATTTACTGGACGAAAATGATAAATTAAAAATAAAGACCGAGACTATACAGAAATTTGACTCATCCAACGCCAAATTGAGTTCAGAAAATAAAATCAATTTAGAAACCATTTCTGAATTTGATGAGGAGAGTGAGATGAGTGAAATCTCTGTAGAAGACGTTGTCGATTGTTCAGAATTCATTAAAAGCGAACCCGAACCAACAAAACCCCTCATATATGAAAATTCGGTTGAATACGCTCGGGTGTCAAAGGACAAATCAAAGAAGCTCAAAGAAAAAGTTGTTGTCTATCAGAAGGTTCAAACGACTCCAAACCAAGTGTATGCTGTGACTGGTGTAACTAAGAAGCAAACGGCGGAGTTAACATCAATGGTTGACAAAGATAATGCTGAAGGATGTGATAACTTCTTCTGGTCGGATCCCATCGATAATGCAGACGAAACAGTTGGTCTGTCAGAGCAAACCTCATGGAGAGTTAAGGGACGATACATACCCGAACCCCTCAACAAGCCCTCAAGCTTCGATAAACCCAGCATAAGTGGTACAAAAGATATACCAGAGGAACCACTGAAAGCTACCAGCGATTCATCAACTACAACCAGTGCTCATGAGAAGAAAGCGAAGCCGAAGGCCAACATTCACTTAACTCAAGAACAAATTGCTGAACAGAAACAACAGAGGAACAAAAGATACATGAAGAATCTCAATGAGAGAAAGCAGTTTTGGCACTCACAAAACCCCTCTTATGTTCGCTTTGAAAAAGCTTCTACTCTAAAAAAGGAAGCGCGGACCAAGTCTCATTCCAGCAATCAACATCAATCATACCGTCATGCGAACCGAACGACCCGTTTCGACCCTAATACTTGTGGTCACGAGAACCAAAAGACAAGTTTTGGTCCCAGCTCCTACTACGCCAAAAACCGAAGGTCAAGTTTCGGTCCCAACACAAGAGCTCAGAACCGCAATTCAAGTTTCGGTCCCAAATCCCATCCTCCTCACTCTCATCCTAAACCCAACTCAGTGAAGGATGTCAAAGGAAAAGGAAAGTTGTACTCAGATACTGAAATCCAAAACACCAAAAAGTCAACCACCCCTAGATCTTCCAAGAAAACCTATACTGAGATATCTACTAACAATAACACACATCGGTTAAAACAAGATAAAAATAAAATAAAAGTTTACACCATAAAGCGAAAAGATGAAACCACATTAATAAAAAGAACATATATGGTTGATCTTTCGGTTGCAATTCCCTATTCTGTAAAAGACTCACAAGGACCCAAGAGACTTTGGGTTCCTAAATCTGCTTAATTTTGCAGGTTCTCAGTGACGAGCAATTTTACGAAGAATGGTATATTGACAGTGGCTGCTCTCATCACATGACTGGAAGAAGGGAAGAACTTAGGGAGTTTCGGTCCCTTAAGGATGGTGGATGTGTGAAATACGGAAACAACTCTTACGGCACGATCAAAGGATATGGCATGATAACCAACGGAGAGTTCTCTATACGAAGGGTAGCCTACGTGGAAGGATTACAGCATAACCTCATCAGTGTTTCTCAACTAGTGGCAGGAACAGGTTTGAAAGTCTCGTTTGACGATGAAGGCTCTGAAATAATTGAAAAACAAACGAAGAAAATTCTGCTAAAATCAGAGCGTAAAGGGGAAATGTTTCCTCTAAATCTCAACCTGATAAAAGGAAAGCCTGCAATATGTTTGCTGTCAAAAGCGAATTCAGATGAAAGATGGTTGTGGCATCGAAGACTATCGCACCTGAACTTCAAAGATATCAATAAACTGGTGCTTGCTGATCACGTGCGTGGACTTCCTGTTCTCAAATTTGACAAGGAACATCTGTGCGCAGCATGCGAAATGGGCAAGCAAAGCCGAAAAAGTCATCCTACTCGCATCAATAGAAAGATCATTGAACCCCTCGAACTACTACACATTGACTTATGTGGTCCTTCAGCTATTGAGAGTTTCGGTGGTAGTAAGTATATACTCGTAATTGTAGATGATTTTTCTCGCTTCACCTAGGTTTTCTTTCTTAAACAAAAATCAGAAGCGACGCCCAAGCTGAAAGTTTTCATCAAATAAGTGGAAGTCCAGCTGCGAAAGGTGGTACGAAATATAAGAAGTGACAATGGTCTTGAGTTCAAGAATAAAGATTTCGAAGATTTTCTGGCTGAAAAAGGAGTAACTCACAACTTCTCTGCTCCCTATACTCCACAACAGAATGGGATTGTTGAAAGGCGAAACCGTTCTTTATGTGAAGCGGCCCGAACTATGCTGAGCTTCGCCTCTCTTCCACTATACTTTTGGGCTGATGCAATTGCTGCCGCATGCTATACTCAGAACCGATCCTTCCTGAACAAGAGATTCGCCATCACTCCGTATGAAATCTTGAATGGTCGAAAGCCAAATGTGAAGTTTTTCCACGTGTTCGGTTCAAGATGCTTCATTTTCAACTCCAAATAGAATTGAAACAAGTTTGACGTTAAGGCAGACGAAGGAATCTTTCTCGGTTATTCGCTAACTTCAAAAGCATATAGGGTTCTAAATAAACGCTCGAAGAAAATTGAAGAAACCTATTATGTAACTTTTGACGACAATTATATGAAGAAAATGAGAACGACGGAAAGTCCAACGGAGGAAATCTTTCCAAAATCATGTCAGGTCTCGGTTCCTATTGCCAGCCTGTTTCATGAATACATGTTACTCTTTGATGAACCAGAAAAGGAGACCAACTCAGAAGAGAAAGCAGCAGATAAAAAAATCGATAACTTGAAGAAAATCATCGATGAAGCTGCTAAAGACATGGAAAACGAACCTCACCAACCAACCGAGAAACAGTCTCAAAGCGCACCTAATGTAGCAAGTGATCATCCAGCTACTGATGACCCTCCAAGAGAAAGCTCAATAATCCAGGGGGAGGGTTCGTCTACTCCAAAACCACACGACATGCCTTTCCAGTGGGAGAATCCTTCAAAGGCCCCAACCCATGAAGATCCATCTGAGGGGGAAAGCACTGAATCTGACATAGGATTCGGCTCGCCATTTGAGGGGGAGAATGAAAATGCAAATGACGAAGGCGATATGTTAGAAATGGAAGAAGAAGTCAACGCTGAACTGGATCCTACCTATGATCCCAATTACCCTCCTCTTATAAAATGGACAAAGGATCATCCTAAAACACAAATTATTGGTGAATCATCTGAGGGTGTTCTCACACGCTCACAAATGAAAGCGAAGCAAACTGCTTTATTCTCTCAAGTAGAATTCTGCATGTTTAATTCGTTTGTCTCTAAAGTAGAACCGAAGACGGTAAATGGTTCTCTTGATCACTCTGATTGGGTGCAAGCTATGCAAGACGAACTCCATGAGTTTGAATGTAATCGTGTTTGGAGACTGATTCCCACACCAAAGGATGCATCTGTAGTCGGCTTAAAGTGGGTATTTAGAAATAAATTGGATAAAGAGGGAAATGTTATTCGCAACAAAGCGAGACTGGTGGTGAAAGGATATTGCCAAGAAGAAGGGATAGACTATGAAGAGACCTTCGCTCCAGTAGCAAGGTTGGAATCTGTAAGAATCTTTTTGGCATATGCCGCACACAAAAACTTTGAAGTTTTCCAAATGGACGTAAAATGCGCTTTCTTAAATGGAGAACTAGAAGAAACGGTATATGTTGAGCAACCACCCGGATTTGTGAACGAGAAGTATCCTGATCACTGCTATATTCTGGATAAAGCAGTCTATGGATTGAAGCAAGCCCCGAGAGCCTGGTATGAAACTCTTACTCGTTTTCTCAAAATGTCAAAATTCAAGCAATGTTCGGTTGACCCAACCTTCTTTCGCAAGAAAGAAGGCGAACACTTAATGATAGTTCAGATTTATGTCGATGACATCATCTTCGGCTCCACGAATCCTAGCTTAACAGCTGAATTTAGGAAGTTGATGGAGACTAAATTTGAAATGAGCGCAATGGGTCCGATTAACTTTTTCCTTGGATTGAATATAAGACAGGGTCCAGAGGGCATCTTCATTAATCAGGAAGCATACACGAATACTCTATTATCGAAGTTCGGCATGACGGGTGATTCCAAAGTAAAGGTTCCAATGGCATTTGGAACGCAGTTCACTCCATCTCTAGAGAAACCAGTTATTGATATGACTCTTTATCGTCAAATGATAGGGTCTCTAATGTATCTAACGGCTAGTAGGCCAGACATAATGTTTTCTATCTGTTATTGTGCCAGGTTTCAAGCTAATCCAAGAGAAACTCACATGATTGCAGTGAAAAATATCTTCCGGTATTTAAAGCGAACCTCGTCTCTCGGTCTTTGATATCCTGCAAAATCTGGCTTCTTTATTCAAGCTTTCTCAGACGCTGATATTGGTGGATGTGGATTGGACCGAAAGAGCACAACAGGTGGATGCCAGTTCCTAGATGGCAAACTTGTCAGCTGGCAGTCAAAGAACCAGACCTGCGTATCTCTCTCCACAGCCGAAGCTGAGTACATCGTTGCGGCATCCTGCACATCACAGGTCATATGGATACAAAGCCAACTTAGAGATTATGGCTTGAGCATGAAGAAAATCCCTCTATACTGTGACTCTGAAAGTGCAATACGAATATGTCACAATCCAGTGGAACACTCCAAGACAAAGCACATCGCACTGAGATATCACTTCATCAAGGACCACGTTGAAGATGGAAATGTTGAAATTCACTTCATTCGGTCCTCAGATTAATTGGCTGACATCTTCACTAAGGCCTTACCAGAAGCAAGCTTTAACAAAATACTCCAAGGCTTAGGAATTATGGAAGCTGAGTCAGCACCGAAACCTCCTTCTAATCACTAAAAATGAATAAGCGAAATAGAGCGTATGCTCGGTCTATTTCGGCTCCTGAATTTTCGGGAACCGAAATGAACCGAACGCTCGGTCTATTTCGGTTCTTAAATTTTTGGGAACCGAAATGAACCGAACGCTCGGTCTATTTCGGCTATTAAATTTTTGGGAACCGAAATGAACCGAACGCTCGGTCTATTTCGGCTCTTAAATTTTTGGGAACCGAAATGAACCGAACGGTCGGTCTATTTCGGCTCTTAAATGTTTGGGAACCGAAATGAACCGAACGCTCGGTCTATTTCGGCTCTTAAATTTTTGAGAACCGAAATGAACCGATCGCTCGGTCTATTTCGCTTCATCTTTTCTAAGGAATGGTTTCGGTTGTATAATCTTGTAAAGCTTTCTTTCTCTTTCGAATGTTTACATTTATTCCAAAGATCCAAAAATATTTTCTTTTCTGTTTTTTTTATTTTTCAGAAAATCCAAAAATCCAAAAATATTTTCTTTTCTATGTTTCTTTTTGTTTTTATCTAATGTTTCTCTTCTAAACATCAATTATCTAATATCAAGTTCACAGATGCGAAATACGCTGATGATGGGGCAGGTATAATCTTCTTCTCTTTGTACTAGTTAAGTGTCCTTAGAAGCATGATGTTGTATGTAGACCGAAGCCTCCATGACTCTGAGTGAAGCCTTAATGATTCGTTAAACACCAATCGTTTCTTCCAAATCAGGCTGCTTAAATCACTCAAGTCACGAGCTACCTAACTCTTCTCATAGTGAGTTAAGAGTTTTCTGCATTGTCCTTCTAATATAGCAGAGGTACTTTCGGTTCCTTAACCACCTCACATCTCTCCATTTCAGTTTCGCTTCATAAACGTAACCCTTGAGACTCTCAGCAATTACCACTGAGGTTTATGGTTACACAATCTCTGTGTTGATGATCTTAGTTTCGTTTACCACGTGCTAAGTAAAACCCAAAATCCAACACCTTGAATGCATTGAAGGTGGACGTTCTAATGTTCAAGCTATTACTTGTTACCTTACGAAATCTCTTTTTCTTTTTGCGTGATCTTTATGAAACTGTTTAACACCAGGACGTTTCTTCCTATAAGATCCAGTTTATTTTTTTTTTTTTGAGATTTCTTACTATTTTCCAGTTACTTATTATATTTTCAAACCTACTTGTTCAACAAACCACATCGGTCTCACAAGTACTTCACCGGACTTTCGGTCTTATTTCAAGTATCAAAGTTCGGTTGAAGGTAAGCTACCCTATAAAGCCTAAAATTGAAAAGATGCCTTTCAATGTTTCTTTACAAACATTTGATCGTATTTCACGGGAAACCACACAGACACTTCTCAGTCTCTCTTGACTTTGAAGGAAGAGATTCGTGCCCGGGATCATCAGTTTCATGTCTCAATAGACATCACTAAATCCCACAAATATTTTGCTTTATTTCTTTATCATTGGCACACTCTTGCACGAAAGTCTTTATGATTTTCAAAATTCTTGTTCGTGGTTCTAATAGCAATTTTCAGATTTGTGCTTTCGGTTCTACCAGATATGGTGATCTCTTTAATTATGGAGAAGCGACGGTTGATTTCCACAATGCGAAAGGATGTGTCTCGTTTATGGTGAAGCTGATTTATTTTTATAATAAAATTCAAATGAGGATGAGTCAGCATGAAGTTGAAACAGTTCAAATTTTGAATAGGAGATAAGATCGAGAAGGCGCATGAATTTGAAACGGTTTCCATACCCACGCCTGCTGACGCATTTCTAGGGATACCAAGCTGTCATATCGCGCTTTTTCAGGCGACATTTCAGAGATCCAGTCATGATCACAACCAGATTTTTCTCTCTCCTAGAGATGGTATAAAAGATTTTCTCTAACCTCTTGGACTCCTTTACCAACTCTTCTCTCTTTCTCACGAACTCATCGGCAATTATACACTGTTCATCTTCTTCTTTCTCACTGCAACAATGGCGGAATCATCCTCAGTCCAAGATCAAACTGTGTCTTCATCGTTGCTCACGATCAAACCCAATCAGAACCTCATCATTCAACTGGATCCTTTTCTCTACGATTCCTACATGCTCCATGTTGTCGAGTGCCTCAAGTATTCTCCATTGGTGATTGCACTCACTCAGGTGGAATCCCTTCCGATGTCTCTTTTATTCCAGGTGTATTTTACTACTGCATACGACAAGCACAAGGAACGCATCTTCTTCGATATCTTCAATCAAAAAACATCTGTTTCCAAGGCAAGGTTTTGTTCGCTGCTAGGGCTTGCAACTGATGCCTCTGTCATCTCACCGGACTTCATCACTACAACCCAATTATTTCAAATGCTCTACGATATGGGTTACTCAGACATTCTAACAACGGTAACGAAGTTCAAGAAGTCTTGTTTGCCACCTCAGTGGAATGGTTTGCTTACCCTTCTCTACAAGGGTTTAGCAGAACGTGTGGCAGGGTCGGATGGGGCAAGCAAAGGGTTCCTGACCATTCTTTATGGTCTCTATAACGGGATCAATCTAGATTATGGAACAGTTCTTTGGGCCCAACTGGTGCAGAGTCTCAAATCCTCAACGAAACATTCAGAGAT
Source organism: Lactuca virosa (assembly GCF_052849685.1). NCBI lineage: Eukaryota > Viridiplantae > Streptophyta > Magnoliopsida > Asterales > Asteraceae > Lactuca > Lactuca virosa. Next base: position 224,216,308 of record NC_136430.1, on the reverse strand, counting down.
CTCCTGCGGCCGTTTCTCGACTTTGATCACTAACATAGCTATTCAGTCTTTACAAATTCCTGTAATGGAAGGTGCTCTGCGGTCTTCAATTGCGGCCTTTCACATAGTCAAAATTATTGTGACTGATCCAACGAAGTTCATATTTATCAGTTCAACTCGAGAATCGATGTACCGATGCGTCTCCAACGAAAGTAAAATCATGGTTGATTACAGGAAGTTGACCCCTACAGGTCCTCGCCAACTTACTCCCGAGATGCAGGGTTCATTGGATGCTGCGGACAAGCCAACAAAATGAGGGAAGAAGGCTGATCCCAAAGGCGACAAAGAGGGTCAATCCTCCATGGTTTCAACTCCTAAGAAATGCAAGGCAGAGCAAGCTGTGCCTACTGCTTCAAAGAAACGAAAGGTCAAAAAGCAAGCTCGACGACCGAAGTCTCCTTCCCCTTCTACAAGTGATCCTGAATATGTTCCTTCTGATGACCAGCCATATCCTCAGACCACTGATGACGAGGCTACTGAAACCGATAGTCCATCCATAGGTAATTCGCCTCCTCCCTCACCCACTAACGATAGCAACCGAACCTCGCCTCCACGTTCTGTTCCAGTTTCGGTTCATATTACTATCGCTCCTTGTCCTCCACCTATCACATCTACAACCGCTTCATCCATCCCCATTCCAACCCCTCTGTTCTCTACAGCTAATACTACCACAACCACTACTACACCCGAACCTACAGTTCATGTCAACGTATCTGATATGGGGACATCCACTGTCGGTTCTACTCCACCTGTTACCTCAACTCCTTTAACCCCACCTACATCACCTGAACCTGTTCTTGGCGGTGAGGACATGGAATTTGATTCAACTTATTTCAGTCCTTATCGTGTACAAAGTGATGAAGATGATGACGCCCTGATTACCATAAAGCATCTCAAGGCTGTCATGAAAAAGCTTGATCAATTGCTTTCGTTGTCTTCTACTGGTGCATATTCAGAGGTTGCTCTTGAAGCTCTGTTCTCCTCAGTTGTCAAAGATCATGAAGCCTCCATCTCCAATGCTGTCAAATCCATTGAAGCCTCCACCTCCACATGCCAGAAAGCTTCTCTTGCTGTTGAAGCTTCTACCAAAGATTGCAAGGAAGCGACCGCAAAAGTCGAAAAACTAATTTTAGAGGCACAAATTTTTCTCGACTCCCTCCAAGCTGATGCACAGAAGAATGCTGACACAGTGAACGCCTCGGTTGATCATCTTACGCGTTCACTGGCAGCCGAAAAGACACATCTCGAGGAAGCTCGCAAAGCCATTGAGGCTGCTAACCAAGTGCTTCATACTTCGATCGGTGATCGGTTGACTCAACTTGAAGCCGAGCTTGCAGCTAAGAATAAAATTATGGATGAACTGGACAAGCGAACCTCACAGCTTAAGATTCAGAATCTCAAGCTTAAGAATACCACCAAAGAGGTTGAAGATTTAAAATCTGAGCGAGAGGTGATTAAAAGCTCAGTTGGAGATGTGCATTCCATTCTCTTACATCTACTGGAAGCTCACGACTCTATTCTGACCATCTCCATCCGACGCCACTTGGCTGAAAAGCTAAGACCTGCATTGGATGTTTTGAGTCGTATTGAAGGTGTTCCGGCAACTGGTGTCCATCCGAAACAAGGGGGAGATAAAGCAACTTAGGGCAAAGGTCAATCTCATCCACCTCCCAAACCGAACGTCACTACTGAGCCGAAGGTTAATGAAGCTTCGGGCAGTATGAAGGACAAGAAAAAGAAGAAGATTGGAGATGATGATGTGGATGAAAATGATGATGATGATGATGATACAGTAGGGAATGTTTTGAAAAGGGAAAGTTTGAAAGTCAAGCCCACTGAACAAGAAATTCGGGAGAGACTTCAAAAAGAGACGAAACTTCTTGAGAAGGAGTTGAAAGCGAACAAGATTCTAGAGCAGAAGAAGTCCATGTTTCCTGAATGGACTATGGAATCGCTTCGCAGGGAAGTCATTGATGCACCGAGCACTCATTGGCTTGAACCCGTTTTTTCGTTAGGGCTTGAGAACTGGAAGGACTTACAGTTGGACATGCCAATCACCCGAAAGGCATTTATCTTTCACTGCTTTGAGTCGACGGCTGGCATTCCTTCTCCAGACCCGAAGGTAGATCGGGATTTGCTCGAGTATTATCTCGAGTTTGCTCAGCCACAATACATGACCTGGAGCACTCAGATTATCACAACGGTCAAGGTGTTGAAGCCCACTTCGGCAGGGAAATTCATCAACATTAAATTCAAAGTGACCCGAGGCTGTGATAGCTCGGTCCATATGATTTCCCTGGGTGACCTGCCGAACTTGAACCCTCACGACTGGATACTCCTTAATAATATTTTCCTGACCAATCCACAGGAGTATCAGCCCATCATCGATCACATCAAGCGTATGCTCGTTTGTTATATTCATGAGGTCGTGAAGATGGATCAGGAGATCGCTTCTGCTATTCACAAGAAGACTACTATGAAGCCGATGGGGAGGGCAAGTGATATAAATACAATGGTTAGGGGAAATATTGATACAAAACTTCACACTGTTATGTTCATGAGAAGAGAAGGTCAGAAATGTTTATTCGCTCTGATTGACAAACACCTATTTTCCACTTCCTATTTGGAGCACATTTTGGAGATCATACATAGGTGTAATCAGAACAGTGAAGCTGACAAGAAGTTGTTCACTTATATGCTTCGGTGGTATATTCAGTTTCAACAGACGCTTCTTGCGATCATCCCTCGGCTGTTCAAGGTTCTAAAGAAGACCAAGGTCACTCAGCCGAAGTAGTCTCTCGCCTCTATTGACGCAAAGAGGGAGATTGTTGGGTCTGGTGTTGCGTCTTTGGGCTCGGTTATAAGTCCATTTAGTTAACCCGGTTTGGGCCTGTCCAACCGTGGATAAACATTAGGGTTAGCATATAAATATTGCATGCATTTCTAGCTTTTAGATTGATCGTTCTCATTAATTACTTGCATTGTAACCCTAGCACACCTCTACAGTCGAATTTCTTCATAATGCTCTTGTGAGGTGTGAGTTATTAATCATTCGACACCATTGATCCATTCTTGTGTTCTTTACTTGATTAAATATTGTTTTTCTGTTTGGAATCTATCGATCTACAACTCAAATATTCCAACAGTTATGAAAGATGAAAAGTTTTGAAAGTTACAAAACTTGCCCTCAAGTTTTGGAACATGTAAAGTCACTTTAAAAACTTTAGTTCCAACCCCTAGAATTTTAAAAGATAAAATTCAACCCTTATACTTTATAATATTATAAGTTAATAATATATATATATATATATATATATAAATATATATATATATATATATATATATGTATAAGAACAAGTCGTTTTACCGTTAGTAGGCCTCATTCACGAAGTCGGTCTATAAGGGGGTATAAGGTTGTTGCCTATAAAATGGCAGCTTAATGGGTGTCCACTCTCACCCACCGCTTCCTTGACTGGTGGAGGGTCGTTAGCCGAACAGGTAGGACAATGACTTTAATCCTCATTAAAAGTATGATGATTATAAAGTAACTAAATGTTTTATAAATTCCTAATCTTAGTTACTTTAGGAAAATGTGAAATAGGTGCTAACCCATGAAATTACACTTTTCACTTTGTTTAAGTCGTTAGTGGAGCGTGTGTGGTTAACCGGCACACTAACCTGGACTTAACAAGGTAGGCAAAGGGTGACTTAAAGTTTATCATAGGTCGGTGGAGCGTCTGTGGTTAACCGACACATCGATTGAGTGATAAACATTAAGGGTACCAAGTAATTTGCATGGTTACTTCACACCTTGTTTTGTGATCCTCGGCATCCCAGTCACAAAACTTGAAGGGCACACTCGAGATTGAAACATGCTATTGAAAAGTTCAATGAATCTCAAAGAATCTAGGAGTTTGAAAACCAATTAAAACCTAATAATTTATTTTGTTTTAATGGTGGAAATTGGTGAATCGTCATTCACCTACCTTCAAATATTTTATAGCTTGGATTCCGGCATCCCTCTTCTAAGTTATAAAATATTGTGTTGGGTCCTAGCCTTAATATTACATTTGGGTGTCTTATTAAGGACTATCTTTATATCTAATCTAAACTTGTCTTTCTTCTTTTCAGATGTCTTCCAACAATGTTGCTTCTGCCTCAAACCCTACTGGATCCTTCTCTCTCATGAACCTTTATGGGAGAGTCATCTTCGATGGATCCAACTTTATGGATTGGATCAGGAACATCAGGATGGTCACTCGTTATGAGGACAAGGAATATGTCCTCGACAAGGAGCTTAAGGAACTTGATGAGTCATCTGCTACTCCTGAGGAGATCGCTGAATACCAGGCACATGAGAGAGATGCCACTAAGGTGGCATGTATCATGTTGGCCACAATGACAGCCGATCTCCAAAAGTCCTATGAGGACTTCTACCCTTTTGAGATGCACCAGGACTTGATGGACCGCTACCAATAGAGTGCTTGTCAAGAGCGGTATGAAATCATCTCCTCCATGATAACAACCAGGATGAAGGATGGTGAACCCATCACGGGCCACATGCAGAAAATGCAAAGGTATGTGGATTGTTTGCTAAAACTGAATGTGAACTTCCCAGAGGAGTTGGCAATTGATATCATTTTGCACTCCTTACCTTCGTGTTATGATCAATTCCGCATGACATACCACGTGAACAAGGAGGAAGTTACACTCAGCAAACTTCAAGGACTTTTGAAGACCACAAAAAGTGGTCTGAAAGGTAAGTCAGTTGTTACTACTCCTACTCCTACCGCGACCCCAGTCTTGGCAATCGGGCAACGCAAAGGAAAGAAGAGGAAGAGCCCTTCGAAGGGTACCAATGGAAAGTCCCTTGATGGATCCTCTTCAATTGGAACCAAGAAATGTTTCATCACTCCTTCTGCCAACCCTAAAGAGGCTGAATGCTTCTATTGCCATGAAAAGTCACACTAGAACCGAAACTGCCCGAAGTACCTGCAAGATGTTAAACATGGGAAAGTAAAACCCAACCATGCAGGTATATACACTATATTGTCTAATAACTCACCCTATTATAATTGTTGGGTCCTTGATACAGGTTGTGGTATTCACATATGTTCTGATTTGCAGGGACTAAGAAGAAGTGAGAATGTGGAGCATGGGAAGATAAACTTGATCATGGGAAATAGGAAAGTTACACCTGTCACCAAGATTGGAGTTTATTCTTTGTTGCTAAGTAGTGGGTTAACATTAGATTTGAATAAATGTTACTCGCCTGAAATGGCAAGAAATATTATTTCCTTTCATGGTTTGTACAAACAAGGTTTTACCTTTCCGTTTGATAATGAATGTGGTAGTATTAATGCTTTCTTTAATAATGTTCTTTATTTTAAAGCATTACCTTGTGATGGTGTGTATGAAACTGTGTCGGTTCTAGATAACCTAGGAAATAATGTGTTGTGTATCGATTCTTCCTCTAGCTTGGATAAAGCATCATTATGGCTTTGTCGTCTTGGACATGTAAGCAAGAAACACATAGGCCAACTCTAAAAGGATAGAGTCTTGGAGTTATTTGACCTAAAGTCAGATGATAGTTGTGAATCTTGTTTGCTTGGGAAAATGACAAAGTCACCCTTCACTGGTACTTGTGATAGGGGTGAAGGTTTGTTGGATCTTGTACGCACAGATGTGTGTGGACCCTTTAGAACCGCCACAAGGGATGCTAACCGCTTCTATGTGACTTTTACTGATGATTTTAGTAGATATGGATATGTCTACTTAATCAAGCATAAGTTAGAAACCTTTAAAAAGTTCAAGGAGTTTAAACAGGAAGTGGAGAATCAGTTGGGCAGGAACATTAAGATGCTTCGATCCGATCGAGGTGGTGAGTATCTTAGTACAGAGTTCCTTGACTATCTTAAGGAATGTGTGATTGTCTCACAATTGACACCTCCCAGGACACCGCAGTTGAATGATGTGGTTGAGAGGCGCAATCGAACCTTGTTGGATATGGTTAGTTCCATTATGAGTCAAGCTTCACTACCAATCTCATTTTGGGGGTATGCCTTAGAGACTGCCGCCCATATCCTTAATCTAGTCCCTACCAAAAAGGTTTCCAAAACACCTCATGAGATGTGGACTGGAAAAGTTCCTAATCTGGACCACATCAAGATTTGGGGTTGCAAGGCTTTCGTGAGGCGCGAGACTCACGATAAACTCGAACCTCGAAGTGAGAGGTGTATTTTCATCGGCTACCCACAAAGATCCTTTGGTTACCTCTTCTACAGACCCAGTGATAATGTGGTCTTTGTAGCAAGGAGATGAGTCTTTTGAGAGAGAGAGAGTTCATAAGCCAAGGAAACACTGGGAGGCAAATTGACCTTGAAGAAATTCAAGAGTCAAGTGGTGAAGGAACCTCAAACCCTAGCAATCAACCTGATGAGGAAACTCCTGTTGATCCGACAGAAGAGTCAGTACCTCTGAGGTGTTCCACGAGAGTTAGGAATGCACCTGAGCATTACTATGGTTTCCATATTACTGCAGAAGGTGATACACTTATCAGTGATTGCACACTGGTAAGTCTGTATGAACCTAACAGCTACACGGAAGCCATGGCAGACCCTGAGGCTGCTAAATGGAAAGAGGCTATGGACAGCGAGTTACCATCCATGTATGAGAATCATGTTTGGAACTTGGTTGACAATGTACCAGGTCGTAAGACAGTTGGGTGCAAATGGATCTTCAAGAAGAAGACCGACATGGATGGTAATGTGCACACTTATAAGGCGCGACTGGTTGCAAAGGGCTTTTCTCAAACTCCAGGAGTTGATTATGATGAGACCTTTTCACCAGTAGCAAAGATTAAGTCAATTAGGGTTATGTTAGCCATTGCTGCATTTCATGACTATGAAATTTGGCAAATGGATGTCAAAACCGTTTTCCTTAATGGAAAGTTGGCTGAGGATGTTTACATGAGTCAGCCAGAGGGTTTTGTCAGTACAGAGTACCCTAATAGAGTGTGTAAGCTTGAGAAATCCATCTACGGATTGAAACAAGCACCTCGCAGATGGAATCTTTGTTTCGATGAGAAAGTCAAAGAGTTTGGCTTTTCTAGGAGCGAAGATGAATCTTGTGTATATGTCAAGGCTAGTGGGAGTATAGTTAGCTTTTTGGTATTGTATGTGGATGACATACTACTCATAGGAAATGACATCCCAACTCTGCAGGAAGTGAATTCCTGGCTTGGGAAGTGTTTCGCTATGAAGGACCTTAGAGAAGCTGCCTATATCCTAGGGATAAGGATTTTGAGAGATAGAAGTAAAAGACTAATTGGACTTAGTCAGAGTACCTACTTGGATAAGGTGCTGAATAGGTTCAACATGCAGAATTCCAAGAAAGGAGAGTTACCGATCCAGAGTAACGCCAGACTGAGTAAGACTCAGAGCCCGAGTATAGAGGCTGAGATAGCTGAGATGAGTCGAGTACCGTATTCTTCCATTGTAGGCTCAATCATGTATGCTATGACTTGTACTCGTCCTGATGTGGCCTTTGCATTGAGCATGGTCAGCAGAGATCAGGGGAACCCTGGCAAGGATCACTAGACTGCGGTAAAGAACATTCTCAAGTACCAGCGGAGGACTAAGGACTGGGTCCTTACCCTTGGTGGGAGTGATGACTTGAAAGTAGTAGGGTATAGTGATGCTACCTTTCAGACTGATATGGATAGTTTCCGCTCTCAGTCAGGTTGGGTCTTTACCTTAAACGAAGGATCAATTTCTTGGAAAAGTTCCAAGCAGGAGACAGTGGTTGATTCAACTTGCGAATCAGAGTATATAGCAGCAAGCGAGGCAGCAAAGGAGGCTATATGGCTAAAGAACTTCATTGGAGACCTTGGGGTTGTACCAGTTATAAAGGAGCCTATGGAGATTTTCTGTGATAGTGAAAGTGCAGTTGCCTTAGCCAAGGAACCAAGGGATCACGGGAGATCCAGACACATCGACAGAAAATACCATTTCATTAGACATCGAATAGAAGAAGGACTCCTCGTGGCAAAAAGGGTATCATCGGATGAGAACCCAGCAGATCCCCTCACTAAGGGACTGGGTAGGGTTAAGCATCTCCAGCATGCGAGGCGCATAGGCTGAAGGATGATATTAGTTTTAGTAGTTAGATAGTTTTGAAATGTGTAAAGTGTAATTGACATTTGATGATGAATAAAAGTTGTTGTTTATTTATGAGTAAAGTGTTGCTATCTTTTGTCAATCGTTTACTATCATTTCATTTTGCATGTTTTGACTTCCAGAATAATTATGTTATGGTATTTCATATTATTCAAATTCTCCACAGTTGGTAATATGTTGGAAGTAGATATGAATCAAGACTGTCATGTAGTTGGTTGTAGATGTCTAAGATGTTGGACATAGCAAAGTGTTGCTACAACACTCATGAGTGCTCATAAGTTCTGAGTATTGGATTCAACCCACGCTCACTTGTATCACTTCATGGAATCTATCTCGAGTGATCGTTAGACGGTAATATCATATAATACTTCAAACCTAGAGATATGAGTTGTTGCCTATGAGTTGGTTATGCATTGATTGTACGAAAACGCATTGGTAACTCGATGTTATAAAACGTGCCTTTGTGTATAATTCAACAAGTAGTAGAACAATTATATGAGTCGAAGTTTATCTATTCCTTCTTGGATTAGAAGCGATATCTAGGCCCCTCGATGATTTTGTTGTGACCTATGTACCGGTCCCGGTTAGAACTAAGTTGATGTGTTCAATTAAGTTCTATGTCAAACAAATTGGAAATCGGGAAACAAACTGTTGGACAATAAGTAAGACATTGTTCCATGTATTTCTCCGGTTGATATCTAGAACAGAGGATTATATGATCACTTATCTTAAATGGGATATCATCATCATCTCAGTTCCACAAGACCTTGAAAGAGCTACGATTGCTGATCGGTTCCTGAAGTCATACTTGCAGTTATAGTTATTAGACTTATCCAAGTGGGAGACTGTTGGATAAGGTGTCTAAGTCCATAACTATTTCTGGTATGTACTTGACCCGGTTGGGATGGTCCATTTGGGTTGCATGGCATTGCAACACTTGGATAGACTAAAATGAGAGAAAGGACACTTAAGGTTTATTAATATATTATAAGTTCTAATATATTAATAATATTATTTAATTAGTATTGATCAAAGAATTAATTTGGAATTAATTAAGTGATCAAAAAGAGACTAATTAAATATATGGGGTTGATTGTGTAAATCATCTATTCTTGTATAGTGGGCTAATGATCCATGGTTTGTATGGATTGGGTTAAAACCCATAACGTGCTCCATGGATAGTCCATGGAGGTTACAAACCCATGGATCATGGAATATGAAAAGCCATGACAATTAGGGTTTACCTGGTGTAACCCTACTTGTGCCACAACTATATAAAGACCCCTAGACTAGCAAAATCGGACTTGTATAAGTAAGTAAGTGGGCTAGCCGATTTTGAGATGTTAGTGAACTTCTCTCAAGGTTATTACAAGTATTGTGGTGTTGTGTGAGACATTTGAGGCATCACACTTGAGGTGCTAGGATCACAAGGTTTTCAAGGAATCCAAACAACAAAAGGTATGTTCTACTTCTAGCATTTATGTTTAAAAGTTCCCCATGCTATGCTAGATAGGTTATGAACCTTGGAAATCAAATTTGCATGTATCATAGTAAAACATAGATCCAAGGTTTCTAGGGTTGCATGTACACCTTAGGAGTGTTAGAATGCTCAAAACCCTTCAGTGGTATCAGACACTAGGTTTGTTTGTTTGATACTTGATGCAAACTTGTTGAAAAAACTCAGTTTTCTGCATTTTGCAGCATGAACTCGCCGAGTCCATGTGGGGACTCGACGAGTCCATGAGTTAATTCATCCTACTCGTCGAGTAGGTTGGTGCACTCGATGAGTAGGAGCCCCTAAATGCAGATTTTCGAGTTTTGCTGCTGGAAATGGACTAGAAACATTACCCTAAACTGTTTTGGTGTTATAAAACTTGTTTTAGATGGTGTAATGGTTATTGTAATCCGATTTCAATGGCTATTATCAAAACTTCAAGTTTTATATGATTTATTTATGATTCTTGAAATTGTTGATATGAACATTCATGAACTTATGAGTTTAGAAGATCATAGGAATTATTTGTAACTTGCTTGTTAGTTTAATTCTTGATCATTATGTGTTCTAATGGAATCCATAATTTGTCCTCAAGTTATGGATGACCAAAAGTCACTCTTTTAAAGTCCATTATGGAACACATATGTTACATAAAATGAAAAGTCTCTCATTTTAATAAACCATTTAACTCATAAGTTATTGTTGGGTCTGGTGTTGCGTCTTTGGGCTCGGTTATAAGTCCATTTAGTTAACCCGGTTTGGGCCTGTCCAACCGTGGATAAACATTAGGGTTAGCATATAAATATTGCATGCATGTATAGCTTTTGGATTGATCGTTCTCATTAATTACTTGCATTGTAACCCTAGCACACCTCTACAGTCGAAGTTCTTCATCGAGCTCTTCTGAGGTGTGAGTTATTAATCATTCGACACCATTGTTCCATGGAGGTTACAAACCCATGGATGATCGAATATGAAAAGCCATGACAATTAGGGTTTACATGGTGTAACCCTACTTGTGCCACAACTATATAAAGACCCCTGACTAACAAAATCAGACTTGTACAAGTAAGTAAGAGGGCTAGCCAATTTTGAGGTGTTAGTGAACTTCTCTCAAGGTTATTCCAAGTATTGTGGTGTTGTGTGAGACATTGGAGGCATCACACTTGAGGTGTTAGGCTCACAAGGTTTTCAAGGAATCCAAGCAACAAAAGGTATGTTCTACTTCTAGCATTTATGTTTAAAAGTTCCCCATGCTATGCTATATAGGTTATGAACCTTGGAAATCAAATTTGCATGTATCATAGTAAAACATAGATCCAAGGTTTCTAGGTTTGCATGTACACCTTAGGAGTGTTAGAATGCTCAAAACCCTTCAGTTAGAACCCTAAGTGGGGGAGAATTGGGAATTCTCAGGTTGAGTGTCAGGCATTGAAGGTTTTGTCAGTTGCTGTTCGGACTGCTGTTTTTAGATTTTTTGGGCAGATATTGATCGGTAAACCTCTCCAGAAGCGGGTATGTTCAGCTCCAGGTGGGTTTGTGATTCTATGGTTTAGGTGTCAGGATGTCCTCGACCATTGGTCATTGAGTTCTTCTTTCAGCGGAAATTCCTTGATGGATTCAAGAGGCGACAGTTAAGAGCCAGGAATGTGTCAGCCACCCTCCAGTGCAGTGTGTTTATGTTTCCCTTGGTCCTAGGGTAAGTTCACCCTCGGTGGTAGAGTGGAATTTCTTATTCATAGCAGAATCGGGTTTGGCAACCTTTGAGATCGCCTTGGAAGTCTTCTCGGGCTAGTTTTGTGTAGATAGGATCCATGTAGTCTCAATCAAGTATGGGGTCATGTTTCGATAGGTGATGTGGACGTCTTCTGTTATTGATGGAGGTTGGTAATGGCATGGCAGAGAGTCAAGGGTTATACTAAGGTTTTGGTATATCATATGGATTCAGATTAGGAGAGGTTCGATATTGACCAGATTGAGGATCTTTTCTGCATGATTTGTGGTATCTTCAGTCAAAAACTTGGGGTGGATTCATGGATGGCCATTTCGTGATGGCTTATAGTGTAACTTGCATTGGTAATCGCAAGTGTGTCCGTGTGAGGCATGCATTCTGCAGGTCAGTGAGGTAAGTGGTGGAATCTTTTGAGGGTTGTTGGGTTAGAATGTCCCTGTCTTTCAGGTTCTGGGAACCGGGTTAGATCTTTCTCCTGATTATCTATAGCGACACATTGTATTTGGGTGGGTTGAGGTGGTCCTGCTCTATGCAGTAGGACAAGATACCCGGTGTGGACCGACTGTAAGTCATAGGCTCGGAGGCTCAGCGGGAGCGGTAGGGTTGATGTGGTAGGCTAACAAACCCTGAGAATTTCAACCCGATGGTTGATTGGGTTCGACATATTGGTATTCCAGCTCGGGGCTGATCGGACCAGTCATGGGTGTTTGTGGTTATGCTCTAGCAGTGATGTGTGTACTGGCTCGGGAGTTAAAGGAAGCATTGCCGGTCGGCACAAGAAGGTTCATCTCCTAGTTGTCTCCCATTGTTCATCATATCCTAGGGAATTTTGTCATCAGAGTTATCTTTCTCTGGAAGGATTATCGAATCTCTTTTGTCTAGTAATGAGTTGTCGACAGTAGAGTATGATCCGTGGTTCTGTTTTCTGGTAGGAACCTCTGGTTTCCAGGGTTAGTATAAGTGGTATGTAAGGGAGTCAGACCTATTTCGAGTCTTGAGATTTTATGTAAGGAAGGGTTGGTTCCATATAGGGCATGATTGTTTTGCTGCATGAGATTACAGATTCATTTATTTGGGATGGAATTTTCTATTGAGTTTAGTCTCCTTAGAAGATCTTCGTATGAGATGGTTGTGGATTTCCCCCTCAGGATGTCGGGCTGCCGGTGATGGTAAGGAATGATTTCAAGGACGAAATTGAATTTAAGTGGGGGAGAGTTGTAACACTCGGTTCCGGATCGCTTTGTTATTCGAGGTTGCGGCTCAATCATCAGTTATCATAAGCATTATGGCCTTAGGGAAGATAGGTTTGGACCTATTTGTATGTGGGTGATGTTGATTATGTGATGAAAGGGTTCCGGTTGTACTTTAGAGCCCAAGGGTATCGGTAAAGGCGTTGGTTCGGGCCTTTTTTGAATTTTGGATTTTATTTCGGTTGTTTTGTAGGCTAAATAAAGTTTATAGAAGTGTAGGGATTCTCGTTACCTTTCTGTGGATATAAAGAACATCAAAGTCAGAGTTATAACGAAGAAGTTATGACCATTTGAATTTAGTGGGGTTTTTGGGTCAAACCGGGTATGCATGGCGTACCAAGTAGGAACGCATGGCGTTCAAAAGGAAAATGGACGCGGGTGCATTTAGGAAGGCCATGCGTTCCCCAAGGGAACGCGCTACGTTCGTCTGGGCAGATTAAACCCTAATTTTTCGGTCTTAGACCCTATTTAAACACCTTAACTCACCTCCAACCCTCATTTCCTTCAGCCTCCATCGTATCTAACCCTAAGAACGAAACCCTAGGCCTCTTTCATGCATTTTGAGCCTACCTTGATCATTTTGGTGTTATTTGGGTGATTTTGAAGAAGAAGGTGTTTAGAGAAGAAGCAAGGGATTGATGAGAGCTTGTAGATCCAGAGGTTTTACATAATTTCCAACCTATTGAAAGTATAAAGTTCTCATCTTGGTGATTCTACATTATAGATCTACGTTGGGACTTGAAGTATGCATGTTATGGTCTTTTGAGGCTCTTTGTGAGTTTAAGTCACTCTAAGAGCCTAATATTTGTACATATTGCCTTTTATGAGTTGGTTTTGACTTAAAGTTGGAGTCTTGATGCATTAAGTCCTCCCATGTTTGAGTTATTGGGCACTTTGTGAAGTTTGGGTGTTTGGAATCATGTTTGGGTCCTTTTGAACCATGCAAAGGTGCCAAGTGGTCGACTTTATGGATTAAGACACTGATATGGACCTATTTGGAAGTTCTGGATGTTGGGCTTAAGCTATTAAGTCATTTTTGTATTTTTTTGGTTTCTGGCCGGGAACGTCGTGTGTAAGGCTGGGGAACGCCATGCGTTCCGGCCTGGTGTCCCGATGGATGGTCTGGTGATGAACGGCTAGCGCTCCACAAGGGAACGCCCAACGTTCGTGTCACGAGTGGACTTTTGGGCTTTTGGTCTTGGACTTGGTTTTGGGGTTTGGGCTTTCTGTTTTGGGCCATGTATGGACTAATCTGATTGAATTTCCTAGTTTGGGCCTAAGGAGTTTGGTGTTGGGCCTTTGTAGGTCCACTTTGGATTTGGGCGTTAGAGGGCCTAGTTGGTAGTTGGGCCTTAGTGGGCCTAATGGGCTTGGGTTAATATTTTCCCTGATTAGTTGGACCGCTTATGGATTAATGGTTTTGGTTTGAAACTCAATTGTTAATTGGGTGTTGTTTTGTTTGATAGCGCGGGGTTTCTAGCGAATTTGCAGTCAGAGATTATTCGTGGGTTCAGCTGTCGAGGTGAGTTTTCCTCACTGTGCTAACAGGGTGGAAGGCACCAATGCCGACCCTTTTGGATTGTTATCCTAGTTTATCTTATGATTAAGTATTGTAGTGATCTGTTAGATCAGTATCCTGGTAGATAGGATGTTGTTATGCTTAGTGATCTGTTAGATCTGCCTGTTATATGTTCTGGCTATATGTTCTCTAGTAGCATGTGTTGATGTAGTATGGTTGGGTTGAGACTGTACTGCTTTGTACTGCCAGTCAACAAACCCGGTAATGTTTATATGGGTACATTATACGTACGCTTATTTGTTATCTATATGTCGACATGGCTTGTGTGCGTGGTTGGGTTGAGGCGGGCCTGCTTTGTGCTGAAGGCCAACAGACCCAGGGTGGCCCAGATAGACTAAAGGCCCATCGGGGTGTACCAGTCAGGCCGAAGGCCCGGAGAACGGTCTAGATAGGCTAAAGACCTAGCGAGGTGAACAGACACGCTGAAGGTTCTGAGAACGGTCCAGACATGCTGAAGGCCAATCGAGGCGGACCAGACATGCTGAAGGTTCTGAGAGCGGCCCAAATAGGCTGAAGGCCCGGTGAGGCGGTCCAGACATGCTGAAGGCTCTGAGAGTGGTCCAGACAAGCTGAAGGCCCGGTGAGGCGGTCCAGACATGCTGAAGGCTCTGAGAGTGGTCCAGATAGGCTGAAGGCCCGGTGAGGCGGTCCAGTCATGCTGCAGACTCTATATGCATGTTGTTATTTGTATATGTGTTGTTGCTTGTGTGTTGGTACTTTAGGGGAACTCATTAAGCTTTGTGCTTACGATTTCAGTTTATTGTTTCAGGTGCTTCAGATGTTTTGGCAAGGCGAAGGTCTGACCGTACACATCCTCGCGTTTGTGATCGGACAATGATTTGGTAATCTGTCTGTTAGTTTTTTCTTTAACTGCGAGTAATCTGAAGCATTTCTATTGATCTTCATTAAAAAACAGAACTTGAAAAGTTCAGTCATGATTTTGTGAAAGAAATAAGAAAAAAAAATAATGCATCAATAAAATGCATAAGAATATTTTTAATATTCTCAAGACGCAATACATTAGTTCCAGTCTTTGTAATCGAACAATGTTTTAGTAGTCAGATTATTGGTTTTTTCTTTAATTACAGGTAATCAGTAGCTTAAATGATTTGCCATACTAGTTTAATTGGTATGTTCGCTGGTTCGGTGCCTCCATTGAGTACGTTATTGATCTCGCCTCTCTCTCTCTCTCTCTCTCTATATATATATATATATATATATATATATATATATATATATATATATATATATATATATATATATATATATATATATATTTCCACGTCAACCAAAAAACGAACAAGATAAATGTAATGTCACTAAACAACCAGTAACTTCTTTAAAAAACGGATATTTTGGTAAATCTGATAGGTAACAAAAAATGTAATGTTTTTCGGTCTATAAACAATATGTAGTAAGTTTTTCTGAATACTAGTAGACAAATGGTTGTGTTTTTCTATATTTTGTGTGTGTGTGTGTGTGTGTGTGTGTGTGTGTGTGTGTGTGTGTGTGTGTGTGTGTGTGTGTGTGTGTGTATATATATATATATATATATATATATTAAGGTTCTAAAAAGCTCGCATTGTCTCCAATGCTTGTACTTGCAGCCGAGCTTTGACAAAATATCGTCTTAACTCACATATGTATACAAAAATGAATAATAGTAGAAAAAAATATATAAAATTACTAATGATATACAATATTGTCGCCTTAAGTCATTTATTATGTTATTTAGAACCTTGATATATATATATATATATATATATATATATATATATATATATATATATATATATATATATATATATAGGGGTGAGATCCGTTGAGAACTCATTGTTTCCTAAGAACCTGAAAACTAAAGGTGAAACGTTAGATCAAAAGTAACTCATTAAAAGCATGATCGTCATATTACCAATCTCAATTAATGTTAATTTTTTGTGTTATTAGAAATATTAATAAAAATGTGTAAAAGTTAACATAATAAATCAAACTTTTGAATTTTTTTAAATAATATTGTTGTATTTTTTTAAAAAAATGTAGATTTTAAAATAGTAAAATTTTTAAAAAATATTTTAAAATTTTTAAAAAATATTTATTAAAAAAACTGCAAGTTTTTTTGAAAACAATAAAATTTTAAATTCCGGAAATTTAAAAAAAAAAAGAAACTGGAAAATATAAAATAAAAAGAAAAATATAATTTTTTTAACCAAATAAATCAACGTTTTAGATGCATATATGCATATTTTTTGAAGTGCATATATGTGTATTTTCGTATATTATAATATTCGTAAGTAAATCATACAAAAACTCATTTTATTTACTAATCTATAAACATAATAATACAAATATTTTAATATAAAAAACAAAAAATGCTACAAAATTCAAAGCGTTTTCATGTCTTTGTGTCAAGATTGTCATATTTTCTTCAATTTATCACTTTTCTCCTCTTCAATATTTTCGAAAAAATCTTCCAAATCTACAAAAAAAAATTATTAGTGCAAGAACACTCACAAAAATAGATATGTATATATCATGTAAGATTCACATGTGATTATATCATGTAGGATTTATATGTGATTATATAATATGATATTTACATGTGATTGTATCTTTTAATATTCAAATGTGAAAATCCGAAGAAATGTTTAAAAAAATAATTAACGAATAACACTTAGACAAAATACATGTGTGCATATAGAAGCAATTCATATGTGATTTACATGTGAATCACATATCATTCATATGTGATTCACTTGTGATTTACATCTAACACGTGTAATTTATATATGATTCACTTGTGATTTAAATGTAAATTACATGTGATTCATTAGTGATTCATTTGTGATTTACATGTGAATTGTATGCATAGTTCTAAATACCGTGCCAAGGTGTGCCATGGCGCGAGGCTTGAAGAAGTCCTTACGAAAACCTGAAAAACGTCTGTGTGAGGCGTGACACCCAAATAACGTGGCTAGGCGTGCTTTAACGCATTATGACACAAGTTTTTTCCAAGGCGCAAGTTTTTTTTCTGTTTTTTTTTTCAGATCGGGCATGAGAGAATTGAGTTGTTAACTTTTTCATGTTAAGTATTGATATAACACTTCTAAAAACTTGTTATATTTTATGTAATTCTATAATTATGTGATTCATCTTTTTTAATGCATAAAAACTTATCACACCTTGAAAAACACCATGGTTCGCCAAGGCTCGCCCTGGCTTGAGGCTTGACCTTGCCGCCATGCCTCACGCCATTTAGAACATTGATCATATGTGAATTACATGTGAATCACATGTAATTCATATGTGATTCACTTGTAATTTACATGTGAATCACATGTAATTCAAATGCTCAAAAGTTGTTATGTTGTGAACAAAAAGAACTCAACTTAACCATTATACATAATGAAGAAGTGGTAAATCATCCGATAAAAAAAGTTTATATCGATTTCATAAAACATGGAATACATGCAGGAAGAAAGGAATACACAAGAATGAATCTCAAACAATTTGTACCTAATAACTAAAAAAGAAGGTACAAACAGAAATCACATTAAGCAATTCCATGTTTATCATTGAGATACAACTTTATGATGAGATATAAATTAGTAAGATCAGATCACCTGCTTCTCAAAAACAATAATGAACGACCAAATCGTTAGAAATCATCAATTGTAGTTACATACAAACATGATATCTACACATCAAGAAATCAAAAAAGAAAACATAAACAATATAACTTGACATACAATAAAGTACCAACAAATCACAACTATTATATCAATACTATATGGTTTCAAGACGTGGCAGATTCTTGTAAATCCAAGGTAGTTATGTCATTAAGCAATTCAAAGTTTAATTTAATACAAATTCACTTGCAACCTTTTCATGCCTAGCAAATACTAATAGTTATGAAAAATTCATACAAGTAAACCGTATTAACTTTTAAAAGCAAGTCACATACCTGTTTGTACAATTATAGTGAGAAATAATTGAAAACTAAGGACCATGAAAAAGTAGATTCAACAAATCGAAAATAAAATTCAGCTGCATAAAAGCAGTAACAAAAATAAATCAACATGTAACAGTATAAAGAAGAAGGTGAAGAGATTTATAGAGATTTTCGGTTGAATTTGAAGACAAATCAATTGGTGTCTTTATCCGACAACAGTCGATTACGAGAGGGTTACGCCTCCGTGTTTTTGGGTGAATCGTTCGTCAAAAACTATTGTAGTAATTCACCAAATATATGGCAGTAGCGAATGCTGATTCATTCAAGTCAAGCGATGGGAGGAAGACATGAGATCTAGGAGGATTTATCGTTGAGGAGAGAGGTACGACGATGGAGACGTGAAGAAGAAGATAAAGAAGATGTCTCCGGAAACGACAGAGGTTCGAACATGATGAAGTGGTGAGATCCGACCATTGAATGTCTAGCTCTCGCTGAAGATGAGAGAAATAGAGAGAGATCTAGGACGTGTGATCGTTGATGAGAAAGATACGACAGTGAACATATGAACAAGAACATCTCTCAAGCAATGATGGAAGTTACAAGGTGATGAAGAGGTTAGATCGACGATTGAATTCTATATCTGTATGAGGATGTGTGTTTATGTGTGTGTGAGAGAGAATGGGAGTGACGATGAGGAAGAGAGATAAGAATTATAGTTTTAAATATATTTTAACTAATTAATAGATATTTTAAGTTTTATACCATAACTACCCTTCTTGTTTAATGTAAAAACTCAAGGTTGCCATTTAAGTTATAGATAAATTACAAATTTGCTGTTTTTAATCTCGTCATTAAGAAATTTGATCTAACGCTCTATCTTTAGTTCTCAGGTTTTCGGAAAACTTTGAGTTCTCTCTCTCTCTCTGTCTCTATATATATATATATATATATATATATATATATATATATATATATATATATATATATATAGTGTCCGTTTAGACTCGGAAAAAAATAGAAATCTTGAAATTCAACCACAACCTTATATTTCGGATTTGCCGCTTAGCATTTAAACGTACCAGCGTAACAGAAGAGTTATAATCATAAATGATTATATAATGTCGCTCGTTCTTTTGTCCCTGACACCTTCCCCACCACTATAATGGTCACCGCAAATAAGAAATAAATTTTTAACGTTTAAAGTAAAAATGACTTTAAAAAAAATCATAAACTGATTTAAATACTTATTGATTCAGTTTAATTAAAAACAAAAAAGACTCGATACATTAAATTAGATAATGATTATGTTTGGTACTCCTTTTAATTTATAATGATTGCATTCAAAATTGAAACATGAAAGATGAAAAACAAAGTTTACAAGTTGGATTTTTTGGTGTTACAAAAAAACTACTCATGTAGAAAGATTCTCTTCTTCCTTTGACGGTCTTACTCATCAACGTTTTCACTTGTCACAATTTAACCATTCCAATAAAAACAAATACCTCACAATAAATTGAAAAGGGTTAATGTGATAAAAACCTTCAAGTTTGCAAAGTTTTATCGGTTTTACCTAAAATTGAAATTTATGTTCATTTATGCCTCAAACTTGCATTAATTTGTTCGTTTTTAACCCAATTCCAGGTTTGACCTAAAGAAGTCGGTCACCTCTTTGCTGATTGGATGATCATGTGATGAGTCGGCTGCCACGTCAGTGTTGCTGACTTGTTTCTCAAAGGGAAAAAACAGACGAAGTGTGGGAGGCTAAGGGATTCAAAGCCGAGCCTCCCAATACCAATGGTGAACGTTTAACCACCAAGCTAGAAGACATTCTATGTTTTATCTTTTAATTTAATGTATTTAACGTCTCTTTTCCTGGAACTTTTAAATAATAAGTATTATTATTATTATTATTATTATTATTATTATTATTATTATTTTACTATTACTAATATTATTTTTTTCTTTTTATTATTATTATTATTATTATTATTATATTATGAACTTATATATACATTGTGAAATACGTTTTTAAAAGTGTAAATATATTACTAAAGATAAAAATACGATTTAAAGGTATAAATATATTTTTAAAGGTATTAATATATTTAAAAAACATATTTATATATGTAAAAACTATGTAAACATTTAACCGTGTATTTATACATTTGAACGTATAAGAACGTTTTGATTCATGTTTATATATATATATATATATATATATATATATATATATATATATATATATATATAAAAGTTTCATACATTTAAATATGTATTTGAAGGTATACATATGCTTTCAAATATATGAATACGTTGTTAAATGTTTACATATTTTCTACATATATAACTACGCTTTTTGAATATATAAATACCATTAAAAATATATTTATACCTTTAAATCGTATTTTTATCTTTAAAAATATGTTTACACATTCAAAAACGCATTTCGCAATGTATGTATAAGTTTATAAAAAAAATAGTACTAATAATAATAATAATAATAATAATAATAATAGGAAAAAATAATATTAGTTATAGTAAAATAATAATAATAATAATAATAATAATAATAATAATAATAATTTAAAAGTTCCAAAAAAAAGATACATTAAATATATTAAATTAGAAGATAAACCATAGAACTTCTTCTAGCTTGTTGGTTAAAGGTTCACCATTGGTGGTGGAAGACCCGGGTTCGAATGACTAGGCACTCATTTCGTGTTTTTTCCCTTTGAGAAACAAGTCAGCAACTGACGTGGCACCCGACTCATCAAAGGATCATCCAATCAGCAAAGAGGTGACCAGCTTCTTTAGGTCAAAACCGGCTAGGGGCTAAAAACGAACAAATTAGTGCAAGTTTGAGGCATAAATGAACATAAATTTCAACTTTTGGCAAAACCGACAAAACGCGGCAAACTTGAGGGTTTTTATGACATTAACTCAATTGAGAGTAATGTACCCCTTCCATGTTTCTCTCTCTCTCTCTCTCTCTCTCTCTCTCTCTCTCTCTCTATATATATATATATATATATATATATATATATATATATATATATATATATATATATATATATATATATATATATATATATATATATATATATGGTGAGGTTTAATAGAGAACCATAATTAACCAATGAACCAATCTTTTTTTCAACTTTTAGAAATTATTTTTTTTTCGTCAAATTCACAATGTGAATCTTTGAAGATTCACAATGTGATTCCAAAAAATGTATTTAACATTCACAATGTTAAGTTACGAATTTAGATATTTTTAGTTTTTTTTTTCGATAAAGAATAAGCTCTAGAACTTAAAAAAAGATTTGGTTCCTTGGAGAACAAATAATTATGGTTCTCTATTGAATTTTTTCATATATATATATATATATATATATATATATATATATATATAGAGAGAGAGAGAGAGAGAGAACCAAGATGAAATAAGAAGGAAAATTTTTTGTAGTAAGGTAAGAAATTTGATATATATATATATATATATATATATATATATATATATATATATATATATATATATATATATATCACTGTTGTAAAAATCTCGACTAGGTCACGATTAATCTCCGATTAATCCCTAGGCATTACTCGACCGATTAGAGGGCGCCTAGCGATTAATCCCTGCATACATAATGAGTGAAACATTATATATATATATATATATATATATATATATATATACAGAGAGAGAGAGAGAGAGAGAACCAAGATGAAATAAGAAGGAAAAATTTTTATAGGAAGGTAAGAAATTTGATATATATATATATATATATATATATATATATATATATATATATATCACTGTTGTAAAAATCCCGACTAGGTCACGATTAACCTCCGATTAATCCCTAGGCATTACTCGACCGAATAGAGGGCGCCTAGCGATTAATCCCTGCATACATAATGAGTGAAACATTATAAAATTATGAAATTTTAACATTTTGAAGAAGTTTTATCTCAATTGAAACTATTTAAGGCATGATTAATGTTGTATTAATCATATTAACCTATTTTGTTATCATATTAGTGGTATTTATGAACTTTGATATGATATTAGTGGCAAATTAATATGTTTTTGGTCCAAAATGAAACGTTGGTGCACCACTGGTCCAAAAATTGGATCTTTCTATCATTTTTGGTCCTTATGGTTGGCATTATTGTGTGGTTTTGGTCCATACCCTACCTGAAATGACAAAAATGCCTTAATTAATTATTTTTTAATTTCCTTCTATTAATTTCTTATTATTTCAACTAAAAACCAAGAAAAAATACCAATTACGCACCCCACCCCTCCTAATTTCTTTTTAATATTTGGAACCACCACCACCTGGTCACCACCACCGACGGACCGCCCTCCTCCTCATCGGAACACCGCCGTTCTCTTTTGACACCCAATATAATACCTTTACAGGAACCTCCATAAACCACCCTTATACCGCTACCAACAGCAACCTGCATCACGTACGACCACCTACGCCACACTAGCCGAACGACCCCCTACAGCCTCCACTTATTTTGAACATTTTATTCCAGCTATCTGTATCATCACCACCAAGATTAACCCTAATGTAAAGATGACGATTTATTCAAGTATATGGTGTCTAGGTTTGTGTACCCTAGATTTGGCGAATACATGGGTGAATTGGCAACCTGGAAATGTTTCTAAGTCCATAACCTTCCCTTTCCAAGATCTAGAAATCGAAAATTGTTATAGAAATCATATCACCTGTCAAAATCAGAGGAAGGGAGAAGTATGGAAGAACTGTAGGTGGGTCAATCAACGTTTGGATGAATACAATTTTCGAATGGAGAACCAGATGAGCGATGATGGTTTTTTATAGCAATACAGGTGGTGGTAGTTGATGATAGTTGTCGCCCCTCTACACCATCGGCGTTCACCTCTACTAACTTTGTTTATGCACAGATCTAGTAGTGGTAACAACATAAGAGACGGAAAAGAGAGACGGAGAACTTCTCAATCCAGATTTGTATCTCGATTTGGATGAACTCCGGTGGGTGGCGATGTTGAAGGTTGACGGCGAGAATGGAGGTTGTGGAAGACTATATTTGTAGAAGAGAAGTGGTGGCGGTGGTGAACCGGATACCGCCCATCGAGCACGTTTTTCCGGCGATTATGGTGGCCGACTACGAAAGGGGAGGTAACAGCATCTGGCGGCGGGCGGTGATAGTGACTTCCCGGTGTGGAGGCTGAAAACAAATTGCCGAAATCACTTATAGGTTTAAGTGGTGGTGGGTTTTTTTTGAATAAAAATAGATAATAAAAAAATGGAAAAACAAACTATAAGGGCATAATGGTCTTTTTAAGTAGATAGGGACCAAAAACGATAGAAAGATCCAATTTTGGACAAGTGGTACACCAACGTTTCGTTTTGGACCAAAAACACATAAATTTGCCAACCACACTTTCATTATTTATTTTTAAGTAAATCAATAAAAAACTCATTTTTATGAAAATTTTAGTGAATATCAATAAAATCATCGTAAAAATGAATCATCGAAATGTTTGCTCGGATTTTTTTATGAGTCATGTTATTTTCGATTGATTTAATGATTCATTTGTTTTTTTTTCGCCAATATGCCGAAAAAAACTTCTTACCTTCCTACAAAAAAAAAATTCTTACTCGATATATATATATATATATATATATATATATATATATATATATATATATATATATATATATATATATATATATATATATATATATATATATATATATATGGTTAGGTTAATGTGTTTTTTACGTTTATTGTGTGCTAGAATGCACCAATAGGAATTTAGTAAAATTAAACAATTATTTAATTAAATAAAGATAGATATTAATTGATTTTCATAATTGTATGTATATTAAATGATATCTATAATTGTAATTCTCCTTTTATGGAAACTAATTAAATTCTTCATTAATGTCAGCAATAATATTCTTTCAGAATGAATTCATATTTAGGTTTTTATGTATGGATTCATGTTTTGTTTCAAGACACACTCACTTAAAATATAATAAAGTTGCATTGAATATGAAGAGCGAGAGTGTATTCTACTAGAATGTATTTTCATTCTACTAGAATACAATCTCATTCTTCTTCATACGAATTAATTCTGAAAGAATATTATTGTTAACATTATTAACGAATTTGATTAGTTTCTACAAAAAAAGAGTTATAATTACAGATATCATTTAATATACATATAATTATAATTATGGAAATCATTTAATATCTATATTTATTTGATTAAATAATAATTTAATTTTTACTAAATTCTTATTGGTGCATTTTAGTACACAATAGATGTGAGAAACATTTGAATCTACCTCTCTCTCTCTCTCTCTATATATATATATATATATATATATATATATATATATATATATATATATATATATATATATATATATATATATATATATGATCGTGTAGGAACCCAAAAATCGAGAGGAACCACGTTGACTAATCTAAAATCATTCCTTTTGAACATTGGGTGGATGAGATGTATCCCAATTTTCTATTTTATATTTAAGAAATACGATGACATTTTGAAATTAATGTGAACTTCATATGCTTTCCTGCCAATGGTAAAATATATTGGGGCATTTTGATAAATTTCATTAACATAAGACTCTTTATATTGAAATTGAAACCCTAATTCTCCGTTATATATCGTCATTCAACACTACTGATTTGTACGCTTTTGTTATTGTTTTTATTGATTCTCGTAATCGTTTGTGAATCTTCATATTTAAACTTCTTTTCTAATTTTTTTTTTGTTTTTTACTTTGTTTTTTCAATCTTAAGTTAACTGAAGTAGCTAAATGTAACAACCAAAATTTTTGGAAAGATTTGAATTTTAGTCAAATATTGACCAAAAGGACAATTTGGTCCTTTATGAAAAAAATATGAGATTATGAAGTTGTGACTTCATGAAAAATCCAAGAAGAATTTAGGTTACTAAGAAGAGGTTAGATGAGTAAGTTCAAGAGTAAGAAGGCATGAGAATATGTATTTTTGGTTAAAAGGTTAAAAGAGGAATTTTATGGATTTTAGGCCTCCTTTATGACGTAATAGATTAATACCTATACTAATTAACTGGGAATTGACTTATTAGAGTTGTAGAATATGTTTCTAACTTCGCGTGGATATAAAGATCACTGAAAAATTGTAAGAAACGAAGAAGTTATGTGTGTTTAAATTTGGAAGAAAAATTATCTCGAGCTGGAATGGAATCAGCAATGTACTTTGCTGATGTGCAGCCACCATGAGACACCCTCGTTCTCTAACATCTAATCTATCAGAATTATAAAATTTTTATTTAAAATTACGGAAAATATACTCAAAATTTAAAACTTTTACATCCCAGGTTAAATCAGTTGAGCACAATAAAATATATCTAACTATATAGAATGAAGAATACAAAAATAGCGTTCTACTATTTAAATATTGTTCTTGTACTCCATTCTTCTCCTCTGGTACCATGGCTGCTAGTACCCGAACCTACAAAAACATAAAATATCTACTACATCAGACACTAGGTCTGGTGAGTAAAGCTCCTATCTTTTATTACTTTCATTATTGCAATTTATACTCGTCCTCACAGTTACATCTCCAACTCATCTCATACTCTGTGTATATTTTAACTCTGTCTCTAACTCTATATCTTCTCTACTCTGTCTCTCATATTCTATTCAATCTTATCTACACTCAGACTAATATACTCTGTTATATATCATCTATGTTAAATCTCATTCACTCTGTATGTAACATCTGGTTTTTAGGTATTTCCATTTTAGTCCTCGGTTTAATTAAAGTTTGCATATTTAGCCTTTTATGAAAAAGCCTTGCATTTCAGCCCGTACGATGGGTGTACGTGAGGTACGCACAACGTACATAATCGAGGCTTGGAATGCGGGATGCATGCTAATACGTTGGGTGTAGATATGGTATGTCGAGCGTACTAGCTCAACACATAAACCCTAAATTTAGAGGGTTTGCCCCTATTTAATCCACCTAATGCCTCCATTGGACATTTCTTACCACCCTCCACTCCTTACAAACCCTAATCTCGATCATAAGCCTTGTGTGTGAAGATGTTGAAGCTTCTTAGTGATTTTTGTGCTCTCTTGTTGAAGAAGAAGACTATTGAAGAAGGCGGTGTTGCTTGAAAGCTTGTGGATCCAGAAACTACCTCATCTTGTCCATCTTTTGAAGGTATAAAGTCTATAACTTGCCGATGTTCTTTGTAGATATCCTTAGATGGGTTATTATGAGCTTTTTGTCCCAAGCTTGGATCTTTGTGATCATGGTGCACTCCAGAGCACATTAGCTATCCTTGCATGTGCTTTAGGTCTTGTAGATTCATAAAAATGTTTGCTTGAAGGTCCCTTTCTTCCTATGCAAGAGTGTAATGGTTTTGGTTATGATTTATGTTCGGGTTTTGAGGTTTATGCTTCTTTCAGCAATGCAAAGGTTTAAAGTTATGGACTTTATGGATTAAGATGTTCTATGGAGGTCAGATCTATGTTTGGATTACAAGTCTTAATGATTAAGACGTCTGGGAGTGATTTTTGGGATCAAACGACGTACGCACAACATACTTCTGGCTACACCCAGTGTAGCCAGGCCTGACACTGACTCAACTGATTCTTCGAGTACGCGTCGCGTAAGAAGCGTATGCCCAATGTACGCGCTGGGAGGTTGACTTTTTTATGACTTTGAATTTTTGTCAAAGTTTTAGGGTTCAAGCTGATGGGTTTTGAGCATACTAACACTCCTAAGGTGTTTATTCAACCCTAAATACCTTGGATCTATGTTTTCACTATTATACATGCAAACTTGAAGTTTCCAAGGTATTACCCTAACTAGCATATAAAACTTTGATACATAGTGAATAAAACAAGTTAGGAAACATACCTTTTGTTGTGGCTAATTGCTTGGAGCTTTAAGAGCCTAGCACCAATAATGTGAATGCCTCAACTGGAATCACAAATCACCACCAACACTTGGAAACTTTGGAAGAGAACTCTCTAGCTAACAAAATCGGCCTCTCCTTGTTGAATCACTAGGGTGCCTTTTTCTTGAACCAGAGGGCTTCTTATATAGTGTGCACATTAGAGTTACACCATGTAACTCATGACATATTCTGAAAAGAGGCATCTCTTATTCAGAAGTGATAGTCAAAATGAGAATATGGAGTTGTCTCCATAGGTGGAAGTTATCTGTGTCTAAGTCCATAACTATAATTGGTAAGACTTGACCCGACCCGGCATGGTCCATTTGGGTTGCATGGCATCATGCATTTGGATAGACTATAATGAGAGAAATAACACTTAAGGTTGGTTAATATATTATAAGTTCTAATATATTAATAAGGTTATTTAATTAGTATTGATCAAGAATTAATTTGGAATTAATTAAGTGATCAAAAGGAGACTAATTAAATATATGGGTTGATTGTGTAAATCATTCATTCTTATATATGTGGGCTTGTGATCCAAGATTCCTTATGTTGGACTAAGTCCATGGGGTGACCCATGGATACTCCATGGAGGTTAAAATCCATGGAGCATAAGGAATGGGTAAAGTTATGAGTTACATGGTGTAACCCTAATAGCCACCATATAAAAGAATCCCATGGCTCAAGAAATCGTGCACTAATGTGTGAGTGTGAGGGCTAGACGATTTCAAGGAGTGTTCAAGTTTCTCTCAAGTTATTCCAAGTGTATTTGGTGTTGTGTGAACCATTTGAGGTGTCACACTTGGGGCACTAGGCACTCAAGCTTCATGAAGACATTCTACATCAAAGAGGTATGTATTCTATCTTGTTATATTTATTATTTTGTATGCTAGATTAGGATAATACCTTGGATGTTCATAATTGTATGTATAATAGAGAAAACATAGATCCAAGGTATTTAGGGTTGCATGTACACGTAGGAGTGTTAGAATGCTCATACCCCAACAGTGGTATCAGAGCCTAGGCTTGTTTTCTTGTTATACTTGCAAAAGTAGCTGAAAAATCGAGTTGGATGCATATATTCGATTGTTTTGGCTGGAATTGGACTAGGAACATTACCCTAAGATGTTTTTGGACTTATAAACTTGTTTTTGATGTGGTAATGTTCATGCTAATCCAATTTCTAAGATAATTGTCATAATTTCAAGATTTGTATTAGTTTATATGTTCTTGCTAATTTCTTGAAGATTGATGATTTGAATTATCTTGTTCTTATGAGGTTCTTAGATTAATAAAAAAGTTGTTTTCAATCCATTTTAATCTAAGAGTTGATTCCAAAGTGTGTTTTTGTAACTTGTCCTCAAGTTATATGAAAAGTCACATTTAAGAATCATAAAACTCATAAGAGTTGGCAAAGGTTACAAAATGAAGAGTCTAGTTCTAATTAAATGGTTTTATGACTCCATAACTTGTCCTCAAGTTATGGAGGTTCAAGAGTCTCTTCATTAAATTAAAAAAAAAATTGTAACCTTAATTAGTTCCATAAGTTACAATAAAAAAAAGTTATTTTTTTTATTAATTAGTTTACAGTCTTCCATAACTTGTCCTCAAGTTATGGAACTTGAAGAGTTTTTTTTTTTAATTAAAACTACTTTAAACTCATAAGTTATGGAATTAATTAGTTTTGAATAGTTTCAAAACTTGCCCTCAAGTTTTGGAATTTGAAAAGTTTTCACGTATGAATACTTTAATTCCAAGTTAGCCCTTAGAATTTTAAAAGTTAAAATTCAACCCTTATACTTTATAATATTATAAGTTAATCATATTTATATATATGTATAAGAGTAAAGTCAGTCTTACCGTTAGTAGGCCTCATTCACGAAGTCGGTCTATAAGGGGGGTATAAGGTTACTGCCTATAAAATGGCAGTTTAATGGGTGTCCACTCTCACCCACCGCTTCCTTGACTGGTGGAGGGTCGTTAGCCGAACGGGTAGGACAAGGACTATAATTCTCCTTTCATTAAAAGTATTAATGATAAATACTAAGTAACTAAACTCTTATTAATACCCAATCTTAGTTACTTAGGAAAATGTGAATTTGGTGCTAACCCATGAAATTACATTTTGCACTTTGCTTAAGTCGTTAGTGGAGCGTGTGTGGTTAACCGACACACTAACCTGGACTTAACAAGTAGGCAAAGGGTAACTTAATATTTATCATAGTATCGGTGGAGCGTGTGTGGTTAACCGGCACACTGATTAAGGGGTAAATATTAAGGGTACCAAGTATATTTGCATGGTTATTCACACCTTGTTTTGTGATCCTCGACATCCCAGTCACAAAACCTGAAGGGCACACTCGAGATTGAAACATGCCTTTGAACAGTTCAATGAATCTCAAAGATCTAGGACTTTCAAATCCAATTAAAACCTAATAAATTATTTCGTTTTTCATGGTGGAAATTGGTGAATCGTCATTCACCTACCTTCAAATATTTTATAGCTTGGATTACGGCATCCCTCTTCTAAGTTATAAAATAGTCTGTTGGGTCCTAGCCTTAATATTTCATATTGGGTGTCATATTAAGGAATTTAAATCAACTATCTTGAATATCTCCCAAAAAGATGTCTGGTCTAGACATTTATGATCTTCCCAAATCTCTTGAAACAAGCTTTCCTAAATGAAGATGATGTCCCATGGATATCATACTTCTTTCACCTCCTCCAATTATTCTCCCTAACCCACAAGTTCCTAAAAAGTTTAAGGTCACTCAAGCCCTATTGGCAAGGCAAGGTCTAGGTGTGATCACATCTTGGAGATGTAGTCACATATTGACAAGCCGGGAGAGTTGGGTGTCAAAGTCTTGAGAAAGTCGGTGGCTCAACTACTTTCTAAGTCACATAGTGAGTTCTTTTGGGAATCCTATGAAACAGACTAAGACAAGACCCTTAATGATCTTATCTATTTGCTAAGATCAACTTCCTAAAACGCTATGGACATTGACAATGATGACATTGGATATCCAGTAAAGCTCTCTCTTCCCAATGGAAAGGGATCGGCCATAGTCAACTCGGTTGACCCAATGGTAAAGAGAGAGGCGAAGTCTGAGATAGTCCCATTATCAAGGGTCCATAGGTAACTATTGCCAAAGGAAGGGGCATTGGTTACGAAGCTGCCAAATTTACCTAAGGATGTTAAAGTCAATAAGTTTGGCTCTACTTCAGGTAAAGTCCATTGTCTAACTCTATTAAGTACATGCTGATTCTGATCGCGAAGATGGATTTCAATCGCATGGTTCGGTGATCAGAATTTTGGGCTATTACTTAAGAGTTATGATATTTATATTGCTTAGGAATAGATAACAACAAGGTTTTCATATGGATTGTAAGGATAAGTTTTTCCGCAAAGTTTTAAAATAAAAGAAAAAGGTTTTGATTTTATTTATTTTAAGTATCCTTACAATGTCATTTGTGAAAAGTTGTTGCTTATAAGATTCCATTGATAGCAATATTGGAAAAATGGATTTGATTCTTTTGGTTGTGGTAGTGTCTAATATTACCAAATAAGGAAAGATTCTCATCACCCAAGGTTCAATTGGACCGAAACTTGGAATCATGCAAGTTGTATAGTATAATGAATGAGAACTTTCAGCTTGGAAAATTAAGACTAATTCCTTATGTGAATAAGGAAAGGACTAAGGGGTCGAGTACACATTCTTGTGCACTGGTCAAGTCCACCACAAAAGATCAAGAAGACTATTCGTTATGATTTACTTAAGTTCAGTAAATATGGTTATACTTATAAGTTTAAGTATAAGTCTGTAGCATTGGAGAAGTTTCAATGTGAGACAGAACGAATAAGAAGAATCAAAGTATGGCAGAAAGATAAAAGTTTCTCAAATCTGAAAAGATGGGAGAGTACTTTAGTATCATGTTTATGATCATCTTAATGATTAAGATACCATATCACAATTGGTCCTCTAAAGTCATCTTAGTGCATTCTTATGACTAAGAAGAGGAGTCATGAATTGTTGAAATGGTTAAATCAAAAAGATGAGTCATACTTCGTTCCAAAACAATTCTTAGAGTCATACTCCAAGATTGTAACTTGAGTGACATATCTTAAAGAGGGTTTGTTAACACTAGTCAAATGTAAGAGTAAAAGGTTATCTACTCTTGTACATTTGAAATTGGTAAGTTGTGATGTTTTAGATAAAACAGAGACCAACTTAGGCCAATTGTGTAAAGTGTTAGTCTTGATAAAGAATCTGCACTATCTCTTGAATATTTGACAAGGGAGTCTTATATGTCAAGAGGACAGTGGGAGTCTTAAAGCTCTTGAAAGTTTCAAGACTTAATCAAGAATAAAACCTAAAGTCCTTCACTAGCACACGACTTGAGGTTTATAACCTATCGTGTTGAAATTTTTGTGCCTATTCAAGTTGGCTTTTCATAGGAGTTCTGAGAGTTCTCAATTGGTTGCACAACTACTTTGAAGCAATGGCAGGCACCTGAGCTGCCAAATGGCAAGAATTTAAGATTGCACAAGTTTAATCAATATGAGTTTGGATTTGTCACTAACCTTGTCTTGTGATTATGGTTTTGACAAATTCACATGGATAAGAACACATACACTATTAAATCTAAGTGTCATAAGGTTTCTCTCCGATTCATGAAAATGATGGTGAGGAAACACTTTCACTAAGTAGATTTTAGCTAGATAGCAATTGTGATATTTGAATTCTCAAAGTCGTTAGTGGAGCGTGTGTGGTTTACCAGCACACTAACATGGACTTGTGAGAAGTGGCAAAGGTCTAAACAATTGAGACTATGATTACGGCATCCCTTTTCATAGTTCTAAAATTGTTTAGACACACATGTTAGCTATCTAAGAGAGGTGTATGATTTTGATAAAGTTTTATCAAAACAATCTAGTATCAGAAATCTGAACTTTGGTAAGAAAGTCAGCTGATTTCTGAGTACATGTCAAAGCTAGTGCGAGCATAAGTGTTATGCTAATAATCATCATGTTAGTGGGAGCATGATAATTATGACAAAGGTTGCAAGTTAGCAATGTTAATTATAGAAAACAAAAGTTTCAATTCGTGAGGTTGCAGGGGTTGAAAAAGTTGTTTTGCTATAATTAAGGGAGAGGAAATTATACTTCATTTCAATTCTAAAAGCTTAGATTGAGATTTTAATCGTATTTAATCAAGGATATATATATGAATTTCATGTTGGAATGGCTCAACATAAGGAAATTCTATATATGGGTCCATTATTTGCGTTCTAAAATTCGATTATGATTACGGCATCCCTTTTCATAATCTGAATTTTGAGAACTTGGAAAATTGAAATGGAAATATTATAGCAAAAGATTGGTTTAGTCTTTATGTGAGACATCATGAATCGTGTCCCATATGCTTCGGATATAGGATCGATTACATGTGCTATATCCATCCTTTCTAAAATTTTCCAAATGCCTGGGGCATTATGAAGGGAAAAGGTATAGAATTGGATATGACTAAAATGATTAAGCAATTGTCGAGGACAATCTAAGGTTTACCAAAGATTGGTTGCTCAAGGACAGTTGGAAGTATAATGTTAATTCTGGAAGGACCATATTGACATAATCTGTAAGGAGGCAACTCTTGTTCAGAACTGATAGTCAAAATGGAATATGGAAATGTTTCAAAGTTAGAAATTATTCAATCTGTGTAAGATTAGGAAACTTAATAAAAGAAGGATGTTTCCAAGGAGCTGATCTCCTTTGGAATGCTCTGTAATGATTGTTATCAAGTCTTTCTGACTTCGTGCATAATCATTAAGAGGATCAATGCATATAAGTTTAGAATCTAACAGATTTCAGTAAATGGCATGAATTTGGAATTCTTGCATTTGCAGTAAGGATTTGGGACTGTGAAAAGAGGATCATTGGAGTGATGTTCAATTGATCTATTTTACAAAGTAAAGATCATAGACAAACATAGTATGCATACTTGGTGTATGGCATGACTAGTGTTTAGAAAACATAGTGTACATGCTTGGAGCATGGGACAACTATTGTTTTAAATTCAAGTATAAAGTTGATAAAACCGAAACAATGAATAATGAGTAATCAGTATGGTGATAAATAAAAGTGTTTATTTATATTCATAGGGTTTGATACCATATTTGATTCATTTATTCTTGTGTTTCACTTTGCATGTTTTGACTTCCAGAATAACTAAGTCGCTCTTCCTGAATGATTAAGTTATTCAAACCATCCACAGTCGGTCATATGTTGGAAGTAGATATGAATCAAGACTGTCATGGGTTGGTTTGTAGAGGTCCAAGTTGGTGGACAAAGTGGTGCTACAACACTCATGAGTGATCATAAGTTCTGAGTATTGGATTCAACCCGCGCTCATTTGAATCACTTCATGGATTTTATCACGAGTGATCATGAGACGATAATATCTTATATTCTTCAAACCTAGAGATATGAGTTGTTACTATGAGTTGGTTATACATTGATTGCACAAAAACGCATTGGTAACTCGATGTTATAAAACGTGCCTTTGTGTATGATTCAACAAGTAGTAGAACAAGCCATATGAGTCGAAGTTTATCCATTCCTTTTACCTTCGGGATAAAAGTGATATATATGGGCCCCTCGATGATTTAAAGATGATACATGTGAGTGCTTGGCCAAGCCAGGACTAATTTGATTTGTTCAATCAGTCAGTCATCATGAATCGGAAATCGGGAAACAACAAATGGACAGAGAGAATGATTGATAATCCATGTCTCAGTCCATATGATATCTAGAATGGAGGAATATATGATCCCTTATCTAATGGACAAGTCATTGACAAAGGTCAGAGTTCATCGACAAGGTCAGAGTTCGACAGAAGCTTTTGAGAGCTACGATTGCTGATCGGTTCCTGAAGTCATACGCAATAATAGTTTTAGACTTATCCAAGTGGGAGACTGTTGGATTAATGTCTAAGTCCATAACTATAATTGGTAAGACTTGACCCGACCCGGCATGGTCCATTTGGGTTGCATGGCATCATGCATTTGGATAGACTATAATGAGAGAAATAACACTTAAGGTTGGTTAATATATTATAAGTTCTAATATATTAATAAGGTTATTCAATTAGTATTGATCAAGAATTAATTTGGAATTAATTAAGTGATCAAAAGGAGATTAATTAAATATATGGGTTGATTGTGTAAATCATTCATTCTTATATATGTGGGCTTGTGATCCAAGATTCCTTATGTTGGACTAAGTCCATGGGGTGACCCATGGATACTCCATGGAGGTTAAAATCCATGGAGCATAAGGAATGGGTAAAGTTATGAGTTACATGGTGTAACCCTAATAGCCACCATATAAAAGAATCTCATGGCTCAAGAAATCGTGCACTAATGTGTGAGTGTGAGGGCTAGACGATTTCAAGGAGTGTTCAAGTTTCTCTCAAGTTATTCCAAGTGTATTTGGTGTTGTGTGAACCATTTGAGGTGTCACACTTGGGGCACTAGGCACTCAAGCTTCATGAAGACATTCTACATCAAAGAGGTATGTATTCTATCTTGTTATATTTATTATTTTGTATGCTAGATTAGGATAATACCTTGGATGTTCATAATTGTATGTATAATAGAGAAAACATAGATCCAAGGTATTTAGGGTTGCATGTACACTTAGGAGTGTTAGAATGCTCATAACCCAACAGGTCCTTCATAGCGAAACACTTCCCAAGCCAGGATTTCATCTCCTGCAAGGTTGGGATGTCATTTTCTATGAGTAGTATGTCATCCACATACAGTACCAAAAAGCTAACTATACTCCCACTAACGCTGACATATACACATGACTCATCCTCACTTCTCGAAAAGCCAAACTCTTTGACTTTCTCATCGAAACAAAGATTCCATCTACGAGATGCTTGTTTCAATCCATAAATGGATTTATCAAGCTTACACTCTATTAGGGTACTTAGCATCGACAAAACCCTCTGGCTGACTCATGTAAACATCCTCAGCCAACTTTCCATTAAGGAAAGTGGTTTTGACATCCATTTGCCATATTTCATAGTCATGAAATGCAGCAATGGCAAGCATAACCCTAATAGACTTAATCTTCGCCACTGGTGAGTAGGTCTCATCATAGTCAACTCCCGGAGTTTGAGTAAAGCCCTTCGCAACCAGTCGTTCCTTATAAGTGTGTACCTTCCCATCCATGTCGGTCTTCTTCTTTAAAGATGCATTTGCACCCGACTGTCTTACGACCCGGTACATTGTCAACCAAGTTCCAAAATTAATTGTCATACATGGACTGAATCTCGCTGTCCATAGCCTCTTTCCACTTTGTAGACTCGGGGCCCGCCATGGCTTCCTTGTAAGTGTTAGGTTCATCCACATTTACCAGTGTGCTATCACTGATAATGTATCACCTTCAGTAGTAATATGGAAACCATAAAACTCAGGTGTATTTCTAACTCTACTGGAACGCCTTATAGGTACGGACTCGTCAATCGTCTCAACAGGAGTTTCCTCCTCAGGTTAATCGCTAGTATTTGAGGTTCCTTCACCGCTTGACTCTTGAAGTTCTTCAAGATCAATTTGCCTCCCACTATCCCCTTGGAGTATGAGTTCCCTCTCTCGGAAAACCCCTCTCCTCGCAACGAAGACAACATTGTCACTCGGTCTGTAGAAGAGATAACCAAAGGACTTTTGCGGGTAGCCAATGAAAATACACCGCTCACTTCGAGGTTCGAGCTTGTCGTGAGTCTCGTGCCTCACGAAAGGCTCGCAACCCCAAACCTTGATGTGTGCTAACGAGGGAACCTTCCCTGTCCACATCTCGTGAGGTGTTTTGGTAACCTTTTTAGTTGGGACTCTATTAAGGATATGGGCGGCAGTCTCCAAGGCGTACCCCCAGAATGAGATTGGTAACGAAGCTCAACTCATCATGGAACGAACCATGTCTAACAAGGTTCGGTTGCGCCTCTCAACCTCACTATCAAGCTGTGGTGTCCTAGGTGGTGTCAACTGTCAAACAATTCCACACTCCTTAAGATAGTCTAGGAACTCGATACTAAGATACTCACCACCTCGATCGGATCGGAGCATCTTTATCTTCCTGCCCAGCTGATTCTCCACTTCTTGCTTAAACTCTTTGAATTTCTCAAAGGTTTCTGACTTATGCTTGATTAAGTAGATATAGCCATATCTATTGTAATCATCAGTAAAAGTCACATAGAAGCGGTTAGCATCCCTTGTGGCGGTTCTAAAGGGCTCACACACATCGGTGTGTATGAGATCCAATAAACCCTCACCCCTTTCACAAGAAACAGTGAAGGGTGATTTAGTCATTTTTCCAAGTAAACAAGATTCGCAAGTGTCTTCCGACCTTAAGTCGAATGACTCCAAAACTCCAGCCTTCTGGAGTTGGCCTATGCGCTTCTTGTTGACATGTCCAAGACGACAATGCCACAAGGATGCCTTATCCAAATCATTAGAAGAATCGATATGCAACACATTATTTCCTAAGTTGTCTACAACCATCATAGTTTCATATACACCATTGCAAGGTAATGCTTTAAAATAAAAAACACCATTATAATAAGCATTTATTGCACCAATTTCATTATCAAAAGAAAATGTGAAACCTTGTTTGTACAAACCATGAAAAGAAATAACATTTCTCGCCATTTTAGACAAGTAGCAACAATTATTCAAATCTATTTATATCCCACTACTAAGCAATAAAGAGTAAACTCCAATCTTGGTGACAGGTGAAACCTTCCTATTCCCCATGATTAAGTTTACTTCCCGTGCTCCACATCCTTACTTCTTTTTAGGCCCTGCACATCAGAACAAATGTGAATACCACAACCTGTGTCAAGAACCCAAGAGTTAGAATGTGATGAGTTTTTAGATAGAATAGTGTAAATACCTGCATGGGTGGGTTTAACCTTCCCATCCTTAACATCCTGCAAGTACTTGGGGTAGCTTCGCTTCCAGTGCCCCTTATCATCATAATAGAAGCACTCTGCTTCTTTTGGGTTAGCCGAGGGAGTAGCAGAACCTCCTTTGGTTCCACTTGAAGAGGATCCATCAAGAGACTTTCCTTTGTGGCTCTTGGAAGAAGCCTTCCTCTTCTTCCCCTTACCTTGCCCGATTTCTAGAACAGGGGCATTAGCAGTAGGAGTAGTTACAACATTTTTACCTTTGAGACCACTTTCAGCAGTTCTCAAAAGGCCGTGAAGTTTGCTCAAAGTGACTTCCTCCTTGTTCATATGATATGTCATGTGGAACTGGTCATAACATGGAGGTAGGGAGTGTATGATAATATCTATAGCCAGCTCCTCATCAAAGTTCACATTCAGTTTGAGCAGACGGTCCATAAACCTTTGCATTTTCTGCAAGTGGCCCATGATGGATTCACCATCCTTCATCTTTGTTGTAAACATGGAGCAGATGATTACCGCTCTTGACGAGCACTCTGATGGTATCTTTCCATCAGGTCCTGGTGCATCTCAAAAGGGTAGAAGTCCTCATAGGACTTTTGGAGTTCAGGAGCCATGGTGGCAAGCATGATACAAGCTACCTTGGTGGCATCTTTCTCATGTGCCCTAAAATCGGCAATCTCCTGAGGAGTAGCAACAGACTCATTGATATCCTTGAGCTCCTTATCAAGGACATATTCCTTGTCCTCGTAGCGAGTGACCATCCTAATGTTCCTAATCCAATCATTGAAGTTAGTCCCATCAAAGACGACTCTCCCACAAAGATTCACAAGAGAGAAGGAGCCGGTAGGGTTTGAGCCAGAAGCAGCATTGTTGGAAGACATCTGAAAAAGAAGAAAGATAAAGTTTAGATTAGATATAGATTCCTTAATATAACACCCAAAATGAAATATTAAGGCTAGGACCCAACACAATATTTTACAATTTGGAAGAGGGATGCCGTAATCCAAGCTGCAAAATATTTGAAGGTAGGTAAATGATGATTTACCAATTTCCACCATGAAAAACGAAATTGACTTATTATGTTTTAGATGAATTGAAATTCCTAGATTCTTTTGAGACTCATTGAACTTTTCAATGGCATGTTTAAATCTCGATTATGCCCTTCAAGTTTTTGACTGGGATACCGAGGATCACAAACAAGGTGTGAATAACCATACAAATATACTTGGTACTCTTAATGTCATTTATCACCTAATCGATGTGCCGGTTACCCACACACGCTCCATCGATCTATGACAAACATTAAGCCACCCTTTTCCACCGTTACTAGTCCATGTTAGTGTGTCGGTTAACCACACACGCTCCACTAACGACTTGGTAAGGTGCAAAGTGTAATTTTATGGGTTAGCATCAATTTCACATTTTCCTAAAGTAACTAAGATTGAGAATTTATAAAACATTTAGTTACTTTATATTTATCATTATACTTTTAATTAGAATTATAGTCTTTGTCCTACCCATTCGGCTAACGACCCTCCACCAGTCAAGGAAGCGGTGGGTGAGAGTGGACACCCATTAAGCTGCCATTTTATAGGCAACAACCTTATACCCCCTTATAGACCAACTTCGTGAATGAGGCCTACTAACGGTAAGATTGACTTGTTCTTATATATATATATATATATATATATATATATATATATATATATATATATATATATATATATATATATATATATATATATATATATTATTAAACTTATAATATTATAATAGTATAAGGGTTGCATTTTAAACTTTTAAAATTCTACAGTTTGGAATTAAAGTTTTAATGTGTGACTTTAGAAATTCCAAAACTTGAGGACAAGTTTTGAAACTCTTCAAAACTTTTCAACTTCATAACATATGAGTTTAATGGTCTTTTAAAATGAGACTCTTCATTTTTCTATAACCTATGATTTTTAATGATTCATTTAAATGGAAAAACTTTTGGAATTCCATAACTTGAGGACAAGTTATGGAGTCCATTAAAATCATCAAGAACAACAATTCAACTAACAAGAATGTTCAAGTTCTAGATTAAACTCATATGATCAAGGCAATTCAAATCAAAGAAATTCCATGTAATTTAGACTAATCATATAAACTAAAACAAAACATGAAATTTTGACAATCACCTTACAAATGGATTAACATGATCATTACCATATCTTAAAAACATATTTTTATGATTCAAAACAATTTGGGATAATGATCCTATCCTTTTGAGGCCAAAAAATCGTTTTTCTGCACCCTGGTCAGCTAAGTCCGCGAGTCCATGAACTTGACTCGTCGAGTAGCTCAATTTCTACATGGACTCGTCGAGTCCAGCAGGGGACTCGTCGAGTTCATCAGTCAGGAAGCAAAAAACTCGATTTTTCGAACAGCAAGTAGCATACTAACACTAAATATCTTGGATCTATGTTTTCACTATTATACATGCAAACTTGAAGTTTCCAAGGTATTACCCTAACTAGCATATAAACCTTTGATACATAGTGAATAAAACAAGTTAGGAAACATACCTTTTGTTGTGGCTAATTGCTTGGAGCTTTAAGAGCCTAGCACCAATAATGTGAATGCCTCAAGTGGAATCACAAATCACCACCAACACTTGGAAACTTTGGAAGAGAACTCTCTAGCTCACAAAATCGGCCTCTCCTTGTTGAATCACTAGGGTGCCTTTTTCTTGAACCAAAGGGCTTCTTATATAGTGTGCACATCAGGGTTACACCATGTAACTCATGACTTTCCACATCCCTCATTATCCATGGGTTTTAACCTCCATGGAGCACCCATGGGTCACCACATGGGTTAAGCCCATCATAAGGAAATATGGATTACTAGCCCACTTTATAAGAATGAATGATTTACACAATCAATCCCTATATATTTAATTAGTCTCTTTTGACCACAAAATTAATTCCAAATTAATTATTGATCAATAGTAATTAAATAATATGATTTCATATGAATATATTATAACTAATAATATATTAATAAATCATACATATCCTCTTCTCAAAGTCTAAATTGTTCCGGTGAAGTGCAACCCAAATGGACCATGCTAAATCGGGTCAAGTACATACCAAATATAGTTATGGACTTAGACACCTTATCCAACACGGGCCATGGGAGGGGAAAAATTGTCTTTTTCCCTTAAGGAACATAGTTGTGGGATTGGACATGTGAGTTGGGTTGTGGACATTAATTATTAATTATGGTTAATTATTGTGCTATTAGGTGGAGTCTAGTTCCAGCAGTTCGTGTGTGAGATTCATTTGTCATCCGTATCAGGTGAGTCTCCTCGTTTATTCTTAACTGTATGGTAGAATAGTTGTATTTGTGACGACCAGCTGGGTCTAGCTGTTATTATTGTGTTATGTTGTTTATCTGTGACTGAGACTTCGACTAGTCTCCAGGGTTGCTGATAACCCACAGGACGTGTTGTTTGCCCACTGGGACTGCTGATAGTCCCCAAGGTTGCTGAGAACTCATAGTTGTTTATTTATGTTGTTTTGTATGTGGTATTTTGGGGAACTCACTAAGCTTCATGCTTACAGTTGTTGATTATGTGTTTCAGGTACTTTTGAGGATCGCGGGAAGGTGAAGGTTTGATTGTACACACTTGCTGGGATATTTTATTAATGAGCATTTTGTAGCACTCTGATATTTGTGATGATAATTTGTATTTGATACTTGTGATTTTCCCATGGTTCTATTTATGACAATATTTTGGATAATTTAAAAATAAAAAATTTGGTTTAAAAATTGAGTTGTTACAATTTGGTATCAGAGTCTTGGTTTGAGGGATTTGGATGAACTCTAGTGTAATTCTAAACTCAAACTAAGCATATGAAGATTTTCATAAAAACTTTTCAAGAAATGAAGTTTTTTATAGGAGAAAAACCCAGTGAAGCAGTGTGTACAATCAGCCAGAGCTCGAGCGGTAGTTTCCCAAAATATCTCAATTTATATTATGAGTAATGTAAAGCTGATATCTTTTGAGCTGATAGAATTGCATGCTATTTAGTAGTAGGCTAAGGATCTTGTAGGAATGGTGTGATAGGGTTGCCTGATTTGTGATGCCTTTAGCTTAGGAGTTGTTCTTATAAGATTGAATCTGTCATTTCTATTTGCTTGGTGTAGGCTGTATAATTGTACATAGTTAGAATTTTATAGTCTTAGAATGCCTGATTTAGCCTTTCGTCATGATTCTTGTTTGGTTGTGGATTTGAGGTAGAATCGTTTATTTGAATGTCTATCGAGTCTCGTATTGTGTACGATTGGCATGCACAAAGCAAATAGCAAGGAAAACAGAGATCTTGTGAGGCAGAGCAGTGCTAGGGAGCAGTCTAAAATTAGTGACTAGATGCTTAGTAGTGGTTCCGAGGAACCAGCAGGGCAAGTTTATAGTTGATCTTGAAAGATAGAGTCCTTGTGACTTAGGGTCTTGAGAGCATGACTTGAGACAAATCAGGTTGGTGTGGAAGGTAGTATTGGGCCCATACTACTAAAAGCATCGGATCCGTACACGGCTCAAGAAGGAATCTTAAGGAACTAAGGAGCTTATAGGAGTGTGTAGGTGATTATGTATATGCTTTAACCTGATTCTGGTGGTTTTCTTATGTGTTTCAGTATGGTGGTTACCCGAGGTTCAGGCTCCAGCGACCCCGAGAGGGCGAGTGCCAGTGATAATGAGATTTGTTGGATTGTTGCCACCGAGGTGGTTGCGGCGATTAGAGGGGCTATACTAGATATGTTTGGGTATATTAAGACCAAACTGATTGAGACTTTCGACGAGTGCTATGCCACCGTCACTGAGGCTGCTGCTGCCGCAACCACCGCAAATGTAGCTGATGTGAGACCGCAAGGGGGGGTGATTCGTTGTGGTACCGGGAGTTCAACAACACAAAGCCACCGATTTTGATGGGAACCATGATCTGATTGTAGCGATGAGATGGATGTTGAGGGTTGTTTTTACACTTGATCCTGTCTGGAGAATCTGAGGGTTTGTTTCGCGCTGAACCTGCTTCGCTTGGGAGCAAAGGATTAGTGGAAATTTGTGATAGCTGATTATACCCTTCCAGAGAGTTCTGCGGTGACCTGGGATAGATTTTCTGAGATGTTTAGAGATGAGTTTGTACCAGTGGTTGAGAGAGAAAGGTTGGCCCAAGAGTTCCTATATCTCAAGAAGAAGACAGAGATGGCGACTGAGATCACTAGGATGTTTGATGAGATTTCCCTGTTCTGCCTTGAGCACATGTAGACTGAGCAGGCACGTGTGAGCCGGTATCCGAGTATTCTAAAGAGGGATATTCGTGCGTTCGTGGCAAATACTTCGTATCAAACATTGGATGAGTTGCAATCCAATTCCAGGAGGAGAGAGATTGAGTTGGAGACCCAGGCTATAGAGTAGAGGGAGATCCAGGTGAGAGATAGAAGGCCAATACAGTCGCAGCCGAGGACTAAGCAGCCCAAGCCCGGTGATTCGAGAGCTGGAGGCCAGAAGGGCCGCACTTGCGGTAAGTGCGACAAGGGGCATGAGGGACCCTATCGTTCAGGGACTGCTTGCTACATGTGTGGTAAGGAGGGGCATTTAGGTAGGGATTGCCCCAAAGGATTTCGGGTTTACTTCAATTGCAACCAGAAGGGTCATTTCAGGGATAAGTGTCCTCAACTTGCATTTAGGGCGGTTCAGACTCTGGCCCCCACGTCCATGCGTTACTGATGGCTGGTAGGGGAAGGCCGAGACTCTAAGGGCTCAAGGGAGAGCATTTCAGTTGAAAGCAGAGGAGGACCGAGCACCTCCAGATGTTGTTGCTGGTGTGTGTTCTTTATTATTCTACTAATTTATTTATGTTTCTTATGTTAATGTTCATGTAGGTACTTTCCTTGTGCATT
The DNA here is from genome assembly GCF_052849685.1 of Lactuca virosa. Lineage (NCBI taxonomy): Eukaryota > Viridiplantae > Streptophyta > Magnoliopsida > Asterales > Asteraceae > Lactuca > Lactuca virosa. The sequence goes on along the minus strand of NC_136430.1, from coordinate 224,173,186 downwards.
ATGTACCTGCACTTGTTCTGTTTGACTCGGGTGCGAGTCGGTCTTTTTTGTCATCATCTTTTTGTTGTGGTTTTAGTATTGCACGAGAGGCTTTCAGTAGGCCATTGAGAGTCTCTATACCTGATGAGCGTCCGGTCTCCGCTACTGACATCTATCAGGGTTGTGTGTTAGAGATTTTTGGTGTTGGGTATCCGAGAGATCTTATCCCTATTGCGATGGGATATGTATGTGTGTTCGTGGGTATGGATTTGTTGAGACAGTTTGGGGCTCTTATTGACTGTGAGCGGAAGATGGTGACGGTTCGAGATCCTAATGGGGGAGTGCTGACCATTTACGGCGAATGAACTAGGTTAGGATCAACTTGTTATTCAGCCGCCAGGGCAAGGCAGAGTTTACAGCATGGGTGTATGGGTTATTTTTCATATTTAGTGGATATTCGGGATGAATAGAAGAGACCAGTTTATATTTTTGATGTTCCTATTGTGCGAGACTTCCCCGAAGTTTTCGCCGAGGAATTGCCTGGTGTGCCTCCTAAGAGACAAGTGGAGTTTCAGATCGATCTGATTCCAAGTGTGTCGCCAATTTCCAAGGCATCGTATTGTTTTGCACCTCCTGAGATGCAAGAGTTATCCTCTCAACTTCAGGAGCTGTTAGGAAAGGATTTTCTTCGCCTGAGCAGTTCTCCGTGGGGAGCATCGATCCTTTTTGTCAAGAAGAAGGATGGTTCACACCGAATGTGCATTGATTACCAGGAATTGGACAAGTTTTAGGTGAAGAACCCTTATCCATTGTCGAGGATTGGTGATCTTTTTCGTCAATTGTAGGGGGCATGTTGGTTTTCCAAGATCGATTTGAGGTCTCGTTACCATCAGATGAGGGTGCGAGAGGAGGATATTCAGAAGACGACATTTCGAACTCGTTATGGACATTACGAGTTCGTAGTGATGCCTTTTGGACTCACCAATGCACCGACAACGTTCATGGATATCATGAATCGGGTGTGCATGCCCATGTTGGATCAATCGGTGATCGTCTTCATCAATGACATTCTGGTCTATTCGAAGACCAAAGAGCAACATGAAGACCATCTGTGCGGTATTCTCAGAGTTTTAAGGATGGAGAGGCTCTATGCCAAGTTCTCCAAGTGTGACTTCTGGTTGCGCGAGGTTCAATTTCTGGGACACCTCGTCAATCAGAACGGTATCTTGGTCAAACCAGCCAAGACAGAGGCGGTGATGCGGTAGGAAGTGTCGAAGTCTCTATATGAGATTCAGAGCTTCCTCGTTTGGCAGGATATTATCGGAGATTCATTCGAGACTTCTCCAAGATTGTTGTTCCTCTCACTAAGTTGATGAGGAAGGATGTTGTGTTCAGTTGGGGCCCTAAGAAGCAGGCATCATTCGAGACCCTTCGCCAAAGAATGTGTGAGGCACTACTACTTGCCCTCCCCGAGGGAGTTGATGATATTGTGGTCTACTATGATGCATCAATTGCAGAGTTGGGTGTTGCGTTGATGCAGAGGGGGCAAGTGATTGCATACGCTTTGAGGCAGCTGAAGCCTCATGAAACGAAGTATCCCACTAATGATTTGGAATTAGGAGCGGTGGTTTTCGCTCTCAACATTTGGCGCCACTATCTTTATGGTGTTCGGTGCATCTACACGGACCATAAGAGCCTGAGATATCTTATGGATCAGCCTAACCTAAACATGAGGCAGAGGAGGTGGTTGGATGTAGTGAAAGATTATGACTGTGAGATTCTGAATCATCCAGGCATGGCCAATGTGGTAGCCGGCGCCTTGATCCGGAGGGAGGTCAGTACCCCGATTCAGGATGTGTGTATGAGGATGAATGTGATGACCCCACTTTTGGAAACGATCAAAGAAGCGGAGTCAGAGGCCATAAAGGAAGAAAATCAGAAAAGTGAGCGGGTGATCGGTCAGATTTCAACACTTGATATCGACAGCAGGGGGCTTTTGACTTTTCACGGGTGGGTTTGGGTGCCTTATGTTGGTGGGGATCGACGGGTATTGATGGAGGAGGCCCACAAGTCGAGATTTTCCATTTATCTAGGGGCTACCATGATGTATCTCGACTTGAAGCATGGTTACTCGTAGCCGTGTATGAAAAAAGGATGTGGCTTGGTTTGTAGAGCGATGTTTGATCTGCCAGAAGGTCAAGGCCGAGCACCAGCGCCCTCGCGGAAAGTTGTAGCCCATGGAGGTTCCACTGTGGAAGTGGAGCAGATCACGATGTATATTATTAAAAAATTACCAAAGAGTGATAGGGGTTTTGATGCTATCTAGGTGATAGTGGATCGTTTGATGAAGAGTGCTCACTTCCTAGCCATAAGTGAACGCTCCTTTGCAAATAAATTAGCTGAGATTTATGTTCGAGAGGTGGTGGCTCGGCATAGGGTGCCAACTTAGATTTTTTTGATCAGGATGTTTGTTTTAATTCCAGATTCTGGAAGAGGTTTCATGAAGAGTTGGGCACCTAGTTGCATATCAGTATTGCCTATCATACGCAGACCGATAGGAACAGCGAACGGACTATTCAGATTCTCAAGGATATGTTGTGTGCCTTCATCATTGATTTTGGTGGGAGCTGAGACTCTTATTTCCCAATGGCTGAGTTTTCTTATAACAACAACCATCATGTCAGCATTGGCATGCCTCCCTCTGAGCTTATGTATTAGAGGAGGTGCCTCCCTCTAAGCTTCTGTATTAGAGGAGGTGTTGGACTCCTATTTGTTGGGGCAAGGTTACACATAGGGTTATGGGGATCACTGAGATAGTGCTCAAGACTACCGAGCTTATCCAGCAAGTTAGACAGAGATTGCTGACGGCCCAGAGTCGCCAAAAGAGTTATGCGGACCGACGACGCTCTGAGCTAGAATTTCACATCGGAGATTTGGTACCTCTAAAGGTATCACCCTGTAAAGGTGTTATTCGCTTCAGGAAGCGGGGCAAGCTGGGCCCCAGGTTTACTGGCTCTTTCAAAGTGTTGGCCCGGGTGGGCAAGGTGGCTTACCGGTTGGAGCTACCTGAGGAGTTGAGTCAGATCCATGATACCTTTCATGTTTCCCAGTTGAGGGAGTGTATAGTCGATGAGACAACGGTGGTTCCTTTGGAGAACATTCAGGTCGATGATCGCCTGAATTACATCGAGAAACCGATGCCAATTCTGGATAGAGAATGAAGTCCTTGAGGTACAAGGTAGTGGAATTGGTCAAAGTTCAGCGGCAAGACCGGAAAGACTCGGAGTGGACTTGGGAACCCGAGTCTAAGATACGCGAGCACTACCCTGATCTATTTCCTGATGCTGACTTTGAGGGAGAAGACTGATTCTAGTAGGGGAGAGTTGTAACATCTGGTTTTCAGGTATTTACATTTTAGTCCTTGTTTTAATTAAAGTTTACATATTTGGCCCTTTACGACAAAAGCGTTTCATTTCAGCCCGTACACTGGGCATACGTGAGGTATGCGCAACGTACATGATCGAGCCATGGAACGCGAGATGCATGCTAGTACGATGGGCGTACATATGGTACGTCGAGCGTACTAGCTCAATCCTAAACCCTAAATTTAGAGGGTTTGCCACTATTTAATCCACCTTATGCCTCCCTTGGACATTTCTTATCAACCTCCACTCCTTACAAACCCTAATCTCGAGCCTAAGCCTTGTGTGTAAATATTTTGAAGCTTGCTAGTGATTTTGGTGCTCTCTTGTTGAAGAACAAGACTATTGAAGAAGGTGGTGTTGCTTGCAAGCTTGTGGATCCAGAAACTACCTCATCTTGTACATATTTTGAAGGTATAAAGTCTATACCTTGTTGATGTTCTTTCTAGATCACCTTAGATGGGTTATTATGAGCTTTTTGTCCCATGTTGCTAGTAATACAATGAAACTTGTGGGTGTTGCAAGTAACATTGGTGTGACTTGTGAATGTTGCAAGCCGGTGTGTAAGTGTATAATTTGGTGCTTTTGCAATAACTAAATTCATTTATTTGGCATTGCTATTATCTATGTCGAAATTACAAAATGTAACTATTATATTGTTACTCACTAAGTTTTTTAAGCTTACACTTGATTGAGGATGTTACAGAACCTACTAATATCATCAAAGGGGAAGGTGAAGTAGTTTTTGTTTTGTTGTAAAACTTTGTAACTCGGATTGATCATTGAGCATATTTTGTGTGTTTGGATTTATAATAATCACTTGTATTTGTGGTTTAATGTAAACATATATTGTATTTATTTCTAAAAAGATTTAAAAAAAAATTGGGTATACTTTATGTTAAATTTTCAAATGTTACACGAGGGTAGCAACAACCAGGTAGATGATGATATGGAAAAATTATTTAAAATTAAAAAAGAAAATACATTGTCGATATCAACAGGGGTGATAATGAGTAGAAGGGGCAACACTATTAGCAGCGACATATCAACATAAAACATACTTGAATTAGTGACGGAGTATTAGGGGTTACATACTTACATATTAATGAGCAGTGACATGTCACCGTTAACAGCAATAGTGGTGACATGAGTACTAGTTGCAACAACATGGATCCCTCCCTTTATTGCTCATAATTCTTGTACTGTATGTAAAAATAATTATATATGTATGCTTAAGTCATAACGGAAGGTTTCGCGATTGATAATTAATTGCATTATCAAATGTGATGTTTGAATTAGATTATAAATACTATATAGATTAACAAAAATTAATGAAATTAAAACACATTTTTTTAACAGCTAGACTTCAATTAAAAACAACAAGAAGTTGGAATTACATGATACAATACAATGGGTTTTCAATCCAAGAGTTCCAAAACAAATTCCTACCCCATTTCGCTCTACTCTTAATCAATAAAAAGGCCAAAGCCATGACATCATAGGCAAAAGCTAACAGACTCTTGACCTTAGTATTGGTGATGAAGATCACGTCGTTCCTATATTTCCATATAGTCCATAAGAATTCTCTAAGGTGTCTAAAGACCTACTTCCCACTTTTACAGTAGAGTTTACCCTCAACAAGTCTTCTAAAGTGTCTGTTGAGGCATGAAAATCATTCCACCAAGTCTGTATATGCCCTTGAATCTCTAGTGTCTTGGAACAGTTCTTGAATATGTGTACCTCCACTACAAGAAATGTGAGCATTACGGCGACATGTGTCGCCGCTGAAGAGTACCTACGTCGCCGCTAAAGGTATTTGCGGCGACCTGTCGCCGCTAAAGGGTCTCCGTTGTTGCTTCATCGTTGTTGCTCCGCTTGTTGCCGCAAATATGGCATGTCGCTGCTAATAAGCTGTCGCCACTAATATTTTTGTGACGCCGCTAATACTCTGTCGCCACTAATACTTTTGTGACGCCGCTAAAACATTTTACATTTTTTTAAATGTGACATTAAAATTATAAAAACAGCTACAACATACATACAAACTGCTACAAAACTTCATTTTGTTGAAATATTAGTCCATACACAAATGGTCCAAATATCCATCCAAACCAAATATTCATTCAAACAAAGTACAATATATCCAAAATATTAACTCAAACAAAACATTTCATAAAACCCTAACAAGTAGCTACTCGTCCTCATCACTCCCATCATTTCCTTCATTATCATTTCGTGGCGGCAATGAGCGAAACCAGTCTTCTAGTGCCGTAGAACAAGCCGGGTCCTTTAGTATTGTTTGCAGCATATCCATCTACAAAAAAGCGAAATATATTACCAACATATCATAATAGCATTGTACTTTCCAAAAATTACCAAAATAGAAAATACCAACATCTCAAACTATAACCAACATATCATTATAGCATTCTACTTTCAAAATACACTTAAACATACATCATGCACAATATATACATTATAGCATTGTACTTTGCAAAAAATTACCACTCTACAAAATACCAAAATAGCAAACTATAACCAAACTAAATGATACACAATATTGCATATACATTATAGCATTGTACTTTCCAAAAAATTACCAAACTACAAAATAGCAACATATCAAACTATAACCAAATTACATGATACACATTATTCCATATACATTATAACATTGTACTTTTTTTCATTTTTCCATTATAACATTGTACTTTCCAAAAAACTACCAAACTACATGATAGACAATATTCCATATTCCTTATAACATTGTACTTTTTTTTTCATTTTTCCATTATAGCATTGTACTTTCCAAAAATAACCAAAATAAAAAATATCAACATATCAAACCATAACCAACATATCATTATAGCATTTTACTTTCCATTATAGCATTGTACTATATACTAAACAAACAATTACCAATATATCATTATAGCATTATACTTTTCAATTTAAACTAACAATTACCTGTGATTGTGGTGGTCGTTGTGTCATCGGTTGTTCCTGATCGTACATAGACATAACTGTCACACCCCCTAACCAGACGGTAGAAATGTCCGGGGGCTTGGGTCACTTCATTTTTGTAGTATCATCACAGTATATATAATTGAAACCAAACATCATCATCATCACACATGTAATAGTACAACTTTCATTGTTTACATCAAGTATTCTATCTTAATATTACATGCCAAAATATCTAAATATAGTACTAACAAAACACAACAAACTATCCAGGTATTTGTAACAACGTAAATTTCCAAAACAATTTTTCATTTTTAAATCATACTTTTAATCATAAAACAATATCAAAACATAATGTATCCAATGTCATCATCACAAAACAATTCCCAGAATCTCAACATAATCTCTATGAGTGTGTACTGATCATGTCGGCGCCTTCCCGCGATCCTCACTGGTACCTGAAACACATAACACACAACACGGTAAGCATAAATGCTTAGTGAGTTCCCCAAAATACCACATACAACACATACGCCACTCGAGGCTACAGTAGGACCCTCTGATCGATGTGTCTCAGCGGGACCCTCCAGTCCCGTAGCTCGTTGGACCCTCTGGTCCGGTCATAGCTCGTCGGATCCTTCGGTCCAGTCTGTGTCGTTGGACCCTTCGGTCCGGTCTATATCGTTAGGCCCTCCGGCCCGGTCTGTTCAACACATAACATACATATAACACAATGCACATAATCTCATATATACATATAGCATACAAGACCCTCTGGTCTACTCATAAATACCACTCTAGGTAATGTATAGTGAGAAGACTCACCTCGGATGATGAACAGCTCCTATAGACACTATTGATATGCATCGGCCTCTATCTCTGTGCCAAACCCACAATTATCTCAATTAGGAACTAGGTCCAACCCCTTACTTATTAGGTCTAAAGATAGACCACCTACCAGCCCATCAATGCCCTAAACCCATTGGGCCCACCAAGGCCCAATAATGAATGGGCCCTCACACGGCCCAATTCCCAAACAAAAAGGCAAGCCCAAACCAAGGGCCCAAAGCACATATATACACTTCTCTAGTCCAAGACTCTATTGCATGAAGTCCAAACTCCAGGCCCAACACTCAAGGCCCAACACATTGCTTAGCCCAAAAAACCCCCAGAAGGAGTTACGCGGGCCGTACCCCCTTGGTACGCTCAGCGTACCCAAACGTGCATGGAACTGATCGGGGACCTCAACCCACTACGCTGTGCGTTCTGAGACTTACGCCCAGCATAAGTCCCAGACTCATCCTTTCTATATTTTTGGTCTGAATAGATTAAGACAACAGTTCATATCTCAGATCTCGACATTCCTCAGTCTCCTAAATCATAAAGTCGAGACCTTTAGGCCTTTGCATGGCTGAAAAGGTTATAACTCACTCCAACCTTTTATCCCCTTTTCTCATTAAGACCAAAACTCATGCATGACCCCATAACCATGACCAAGTTTGGATTTTTATAGATCCACAACACATCCTAAACTGAAATGGGTCAGATCAAGGCTTAGGGAGACCATTTACACCAAAAAGTCTCCATCTTGGGACAAAACCCTAGAAAATGGGCCATGAAACACAAAACCAAAATAAAGAGGAAAGTTCTGAGCTTTTTACCTCCAAGTGAAGCTCCTCCCTCTGAAGAACTCAGATCCAAGCTTGAACTCCAAACCCTAGCCTCCACAAGCACCTCCCCTTCTTCTTCACTAACACACAAAGGCACTTTCTAGCTCAAAACACTCACACACAAGCTTTAGAACGAAGATAATGCTCTCTTAGGGTTTCTCTCTGTGAAATGGTGGCTGAGGATAAGGCCATAGCATTCCTTATATAGTGCACAAGTCTCATTTAGGGTTTGAGTCTGGGCCCACTACGCCCAGCGGAGTTCAAGGTACGCCCAGCGTACCGTGAGTATTCCGCGTCCAACTTAAGCGTATGAGTAGGCGCAGCGTACTCTTTAGTACGCCCAGCGTACTCATTTGCCATAACTTTCATTTAAGGGCTAATCTTGACAACTTGAAGAAGAAGAAGGGTTAAATAGATATATCCAAATTCCCGGATGTTACAATTCTCCCCCACTTGAATTAGATTTTGTCCTCGAAATTGCTCCGCAAACCACATAGATCAATTCCAATAATCGAAAAACACCACCGAGAGGATCGCATACCACACAACTATCTCCCTCCCCGGACACCTAATGGGGGAGTGCTGACCATTTACGGCGAATGAACTAGGTTAGGATCAACTTGTTATTCAGCCGCCAGGGCAAGGCAGAGTTTACAGCATGGGTGTATGGGTTATTTTTCATATTTAGTGGATATTCGGGATGAATAGAAGAGACCAGTTTCTATTTTTGATGTTCCTATTGTGCGAGACTTCCCCGAAGTTTTCGCCGAGGAATTGCCTGGTGTGCCTCCTAAGAGACAAGTGGAGTTTCAGATCGATCTGATTCCAAGTGTGTCGCCAATTTCCAAGGCATCGTATTGTTTTGCACCTCCTGAGATGCAAGAGTTATCCTCTCAACTTCAAGAGCTGTTAGGAAAGGATTTTCTTCGCCTGAGCAGTTCTCCGTGGGGAGCATCGATCCTTTTTGTCAAGAAGAAGGATGGTTCACACCGAATATGCATTGATTACCGGGAATTGGACAAGTTTTAGGTGAAGAACCGTTATCCATTGTCGAGGATTGGTGATCTTTTTCGTCAATTGTAGGGGGCATGTTGGTTTTCCAAGATCGATTTGAGGTCTCGTTACCATCAGATGAGGGTGCGAGAGGAGGATATTCAGAAGACGACATTTCGAACTTGTTATGGACATTACAAGTTCGTAGTGATGCCTTTTGGACTCACCAATGCACCGACAACGTTCATGGATATCATGAATCAGGTGTGCATGCCCATGTTGGATCAATCGGTGATCGTCTTCATCAATGACATTCTGGTCTATTTGAAGACCAAAGAGCAACATGAAGACCATCTGTGCGGTATTCTCAGAGTTTTGAGGATGGAGAGGCTCTATGCCAAGTTCTCCAAGTGTGACTTCTGGTTGCGCGAGGTTCAATTTCTGGGACACCTTGTCAATCAGAACGGTATCTTGGTCAAACCAGCCAAGACAGAGGTGGTGATGCGGTAGGAAGTGTCGAAGTCTCTATATGAGATTCAGAGCTTCCTCGTTTGGCAGGATATTATCGGAGATTCATTCAAGACTTCTCCAAGATTGTTGTTCCTCTCACTAAGTTGATGAGGAAGGATGTTGTGTTCAGTTGGGGCCCTAAGCAGCAGGCATCATTCGAGACCCTTCGCCAAAGAATGTGTGAGGCACTACTACTTGCCCTCCCCGAGGGAGTTGATGATATTGTGGTCTACTATGATGCATCAATTGCAGAGTTGGGTGTTGCGTTGATGCAGAGGGGGCAAGTGATTGCATACGCTTTGAGGCAGCTGAAGCCTCATGAAACGAAGTATCCCACTAATGATTTGGAATTAGGAGCGGTGGTTTTCGCTCTCAACATTTGGCGCCACTATCTTTATGGTGTTCGGTGTACCATCTACACGGACCATAAGAGCCTGAGATATCTTATGGATCAGCCTAACCTAAACATGAGGCAGAGGAGGTGGTTGGATGTAGTGAAAGATTATGACTGTGAGATTCTGAATCATCTAGGCATGGCCAATGTGGTAGCCGACGCCTTGATCCGGAGGGAGGTCAGTACCCCGATTCAGGATGTGTGTATGAGGATGAATGTGATGACCCCACTTTTGGAAACGATCAAAGAAGCGGAGTCAGAGGCCATAAAGGAAGAAAATCAGAAAAGTGAGCGGGTGATCGGTCAGATTTCAACACTTGATATCGACAGCAGGGGGCTTTTGACTTTTCACGGGTGGGTTTGGGTGCCTTATGTTGTTGGGGATCGACGGGTATTGATGGAGGAGGCCCACAAGTCGAGATTTTCCATTTATCTAGGGGCTATCATGATGTATCTCGACTTGAAGCATGGTTACTCATAGCCGTGTATGAAAAAAGGATGTGGCTTGGTTTGTAGAGCAATGTTTGATCTGCCAGAAGGTCAAGGCCGAGCACCAGCGCCCTCGTGGAAAGTTGTAGCCCATGGAGGTTCCACTGTGGAAGTGGAGCAGATCACGATGTATATTCTTAAAAAATTGCCAAAGAGTGATAGGGGTTTTGATGCTATCTAGGTGATAGTGGATCGTTTGATGAAGAGTGCTCACTTCCTAGCCATAAGTGAACGCTCCTTTGCAAATAAATTAGCTGAGATTTATGTTCGAGAGGTGGTGGCTTGGCATAGGGTGCCGACTTAGATTTTTTTGATCAGGATGTTTGTTTTAATTCCAGATTCTGGAAGAGGTTTCATGAAGAGTTGGGCACCTAGTTGCATATCAGTACTGCCTATCATACGCAGACCGATAGGAACAGCGAACGGACTATTCAGATTCTCAAGGATATGTTGTGTGCCTTCATCATTGATTTTGGTGGGAGCTGAGACTCCTATTTCCCAATGGTTGAGTTTTCTTATAACAATAACCATCATGTCAGCATTGGCATGCCTCCCTCTGAGCTTATGTATTAGAGGAGGTGCCTCCATCTGAGCTTCTGTATTAGAGGAGGTGTTGGACTCCTATTTATTGGGGCAAGGTTAGACATAGGGTTATGGGGATCACTGAGATAGTGCTCAAGACTACCGAGCTTATCCAGCAAGTCAGACAGAGATTGCTGACGGCCCAGAGTCGCCAAAAGAGTTATGCGGACCGACGACGCTCTGAGCTAGAATTTCACATCGGAGATTTGGTACCTCTAAAGGTATCACCCTGTAAAGGTGTTATTCGCTTCAGGAAGCGGGGCAAGCTGGGCCCCAGGTTTACTTGCTCTTTCAAAGTGTTGGCCCGGGTGGGCAAGGTGGCTTACCGGTTGGAGCTACCTGAGGAGTTGAGTCAGATCCATGATACCTTTCATGTTTCCCAGTTGAGGGAGTGTATAGTCGATGAGACAACGGTGGTTCCTTTGGAGAACATTCAGGTCGATGATCGCCTGAATTACATCGAGAAACCGATGCCAATTCTGGATAGAGAATGAAGTCCTTGAGGTACAAGGTAGTGGAATTGGTCAAAGTTCAGCGGCAAGACCGGAAAGACTCGGAGTGGACTTGGGAACCCGAGTCTAAGATACGCGAGCACTACCCTGATCTATTTCCTGATGCTGACTTTGAGGGAGAAGACTGATTCTAGTAGGGGAGAGTTGTAACATCTGGTTTTCAGGTATTTACATTTTAGTCCTTGTTTTAATTAAAGTTTACATATTTGGCCCTTTACGACAAAAGCGTTTCATTTCAGCCCGTACACTGGGCATACGTGAGGTATGCGCAACGTACATGATCGAGCCATGGAACGCGAGATGCATGCTAGTACGATGGGCGTACATATGGTACGTCGGGCGTACTAGCTCAATCCTAAACCCTAAATTTAGAGGGTTTGCCCCTATTTAATCCACCTTATGCCTCCCTTGGACATTTCTTATCAACCTCCACTCCTTACAAACCCTAATCTCGAGCCTAAGCCTTGTGTGTAAATATTTTGAAGCTTGCTAGTGATTTTGGTGCTCTCTTGTTGAAGAACAAGACTATTGAAGAAGGTGGTGTTGCTTGCAAGCTTGTGGATCCAGAAACTACCTCATCTTGTACATATTTTGAAGGTATAAAGTCTATACCTTGTTGATGTTCTTTCTAGATCACCTTAGATGGGTTATTATGAGCTTTTTGTCCCATGTTGCTAGTAATACAATGAAACTTGTGGGTGTTGCAAGTAACATTGGTGTGACTTGTGAATGTTGCAAGCCGGTGTGTAAGTGTATAATTGGTGCTTTTGCAATAACTAAATTCATTTATTTGGCATTGCTATTATCTATGTCGAAATTACAAAATGTAACTATTATATTGTTACTCACTAAGTTTTTTAAGCTTACACTTGATTGACTTTGGATGTTACAGGACCTACTAATATCATCAAAGGGGAAGGTGAAGTAGTTTTTGTTTTGTTGTAAAACTTTGTAACTCGGATTGATCATTGAGCATATTTTGTGTGTTTGGATTTATAATAATCACTTGTATTTGTGGTTTAATGTAAACATATATTGTATTTATTTCTAAAAAGATTTAAAAAAAATTGGGTATACTTTATGTTAAATTTTCAAATGTTACACGAGGGTAGCAACAACCAGGTAGATGATGATATGGAAAAATTATTTAAAATTAAAAAAGAAAATACATTGTCGATATCAACAGGGGTGATAATGAGTAGAAGGGGCAACACTATTAGCAGCGACATATCAACATAAAACATACTTGAATTAGTGACGGAGTATTAGGGGTTACATACTTACATATTAATGAGCAGTGACATGTCACCGTTAACAGCAATAGTGGTGACATGAGTACTAGTTGCAACAACATGGATCCCTCCCTTTATTGCTCATAATTCTTGTACTGTATGTAAAAATAATTATATATGTATGCTTAAGTCATAACGGAAGGTTTCGCGATTGATAATTAATTGCATTATCAAATGTGATGTTTGAATTAGATTATAAATACTATATAGATTAACAAAAATTAATGAAATTAAAAAACATTTTTTTAACAGCTAGACTTCAATTAAAAACAACAAGAAGTTGGAATTACATGATACAATACAATGGGTTTTCAATCCAAGAGTTCCAAAACAAATTCCTACCCCATTTCGCTCTACTCTTAATCAATAAAAAGGCCAAAGCCATGACATCATAGGCAAAAGCTAACAGACTCTTGACCTTAGTATTGGTGATGAAGATCACGTCGTTCCTATATTTCCATATAGTCCATAAGAATTCTCTAAGGTGTCTAAAGACCTACTTCCCACTTTTACAGTAGAGTTTACCCTCAACAAGTCTTCTAAAGTGTCTGTTGAGGCAGGAAAATCATTCCACCAAGTCTGTATATGCCCTTGAATCTCTAGTGTCTTGGAACAGTTCTTGAATATGTGTACCTCCACTACAAGAAATGTGAGCATTACGGCGACATGTGTCGCCGCTGAAGAGTACCTACGTCGCCGCTAAAGGTATTTGCGGCGACCTGTCGCCGCTAAAGGGTCTCCGTTGTTGCTTCATCGTTGTTGCTCCGCTTGTTGCCGCAAATATGGCATGTCGCTGCTAATAAGCTGTCGCCACTAATATTTTTGTGACGCCGCTAATACTCTGTCGCCACTAATACTTTTGTGACGCCGCTAAAACATTTTACATTTTTTTAAATGTGACATTAAAATTATAAAAACAGCTACAACATACATACAAACTGCTACAAAACTTCATTTTGTTGAAATATTAGTCCATACACAAATGGTCCAAATATCCATCCAAACCAAATATTCATTCAAACAAAGTACAATATATCCAAAATATTAACTCAAACAAAACATTTCATAAAACCCTAACAAGTAGCTACTCGTCCTCATCACTCCCATCATTTCCTTCATTATCATTTCGTGGCGGCAATGAGCGAACCCAGTCTTCCAGTGCCGTAGAACAAGCCGGGTCCTTTAGTATTGTTTGCAGCATATCCATCTACAAAAAAGCGAAATATATTACCAACATATCATAATAGCATTGTACTTTCCAAAAATTACCAAAATAGAAAATACCAACATCTCAAACTATAACCAACATATCATTATAGCATTCTACTTTCAAAATACACTTAAACATACATCATGCACAATATATACATTATAGCATTGTACTTTGCAAAAAATTACCAATCTACAAAATACCAAAATAGCAAACTATAACCAAACTAAATGATACACAATATTGCATATACATTATAGCATTGTACTTTCCAAAAAATTACCAAACTACAAAATAGCAACATATCAAACTATAACCAAATTACATGATACACATTATTCCATATACATTATAACATTGTACTTTTTTTCATTTTTCCATTATAACATTGTACTTTCCAAAAAACTACCAAACTACATGATAGACAATATTCCATATTCCTTATAACATTGTACTTTTTTTTTCATTTTTCCATTATAGCATTGTACTTTCCAAAAATAACCAAAATAAAAAATATCAACATATCAAACCATAACCAACATATCATTATAGCATTTTACTTTCCATTATAGCATTGTACTATATACTAAACAAACAATTACCAATATATCATTATAGCATTATACTTTTCAATTTAAACTAACAATTACCTGTGATTGTGGTGGTCGTTGTGTCATCGGTTGTTCCTGATCGTACATAGACATAACTGTCACACCGCCTAACCAGACGGTAGAAATGTCTGGGGGCTTCGGTCACTTCATTTTTGTAGTATCATCACAGTATATATAATTGAAACCAAACATCATCATCATCACACATGTAATAGTACAAGTTTCATTGTTTACATCAAGTATTGTATCTTAATATTACATGCCAAAATATCTAAATATAGTACTAACAAAACACAACAAACTATCCAGGTATTTGTAACAACGTAAATTTCCAAAACAATTTTTCATTTTTAAATCATACTTTTAATCATAAAACAATATCAAAACATAATGTATCCAATGTCATCATCACAAAACAATTCCCAGAATCTCAACATAATCTCTATGAGTGTGTACTGATCATGTCGGCGCCTTCCCGCGATCCTCACTGGTACCTGAAACACATAACACACAACACGGTAAGCATAAATGCTTAGTGAGTTCCCCAAAATACCACATACAACACATACGCCACTCGAGGCTACAATAGGACCCTCTGATCGATGTGTCTCAGCGGGACCCTCCAGTCCCGTAGCTCGTTGGACCCTCTGGTCCGGTCATAGCTCGTCGGATCCTTCGGTCCAGTCTGTGTCGTTGGACCCTTCGGTCCGGTCTATATCGTTAGGCCCTCCGGCCCGGTCTGTTCAACATAACATACATATAACACAATGCACATAATCTCATATATACATATAGCATACAAGACCCTCTGGTCTACTCATAAATACCACTCTAGGTAATGTATAGTGAGAAGACTCACCTCGGATGATGAACAGCTCCTATAGACACTATTGATATGCATCGGCCTCTATCTCTGTGCCAAACCCACAATTATCTCAATTAGGAACTAGGTCCAACCCCTTTCTTATTAGGTCTAAAGATAGACCACCTACCAGCCCATCAATGCCCTAAACCTATTGGGCCCACCAAGGCCCAATAATGAATGGGCCCTCACACGACCCAATTCCCAAACAAAAAGGCAAGCCCAAACCAAGGGCCCAAAGCACATATATACACTTCTCTAGTCCAAGACTCTATTGCATGAAGTCCAAACTCCAGGCCCAACACTCAAGGCCCAACACATTGCTTAGCCCAAAAAACCCCCAGAAGGAGTTACGCGGGCCGTACCCCCTTGGTACGCTCAGCGTACCCAAACGCGCATGGAACTGATCGGGGACCTTAACCCACTACGCTGCGCGTTCTGAGACTTACGCCCAGCATAAGTCCCAGACTCATCCTTTCTATATTTTTGGTCTGAATAGATTAAGACAACAGTTCATATCTCAGATCTCGACATTCCTCAGTCTCCTAAATCATAAAGTCGAGACCTTTAGGCCTTTGCATGGCTGAAAAGGTTATAACTCACTCCAACCTTTTATCCCCTTTTCTCATTAAGACCAAAACTCATGCATGACCCCATAACCATGACCAAGTTTGGATTTTTATAGATCCACAACACATCCTAAACTGAAATGGGTCAGATCAAGGCTTAGGGAGACCATTTACACCAAAAAGTCTCCATCTTGGGACAAAACCCTAGAAAATAGGCCATGAAACACAAAACCAAAAATAAAGAGGAAAGTTCTGAGCTTTTTACCTCCAAGTGAAGCTCCTCCCTCTGAAGAACTCAGATCCAAGCTTGAACTCCAAACCCTAGCCTCCACAAGCACCTCCCCTTCTTCTTCACTAACACACAAAGGCACTTTCTAGCTCAAAACACTCACACACAAGCTTTAGAACGAAGATAATGCTCTCTTAGGGTTTCTCTCTGTGAAATGGTGGCTGAGGATAAGGCCATAGCATTCCTTATATAGTGCACAAGTCTCATTTAGGGTTTGAGTCTGGGCCCACTACGCCCAGCGGAGTTCAAGGTACGCCCAGCGTACCGTGAGTATTCCGCGTCCAACTTAAGCGCATGAGTACGCGCAGCGTAGTCTTTAGTATGCCCAGCGTACTCATTTGCCATAACTTTCATTTAAGGGCTAATCTTGACAACTTGAAGAAGAAGAAGGGTTAAATAGATATATCCAAATTCTCGGATGTTACAATTCTCCCCCACTTGAATTAGATTTCGTCCTCGAAATCGCTCCTCAAACCACATAGATCAAGTCCAATAATCGAAAAACACCACCGAGAGGATTGCATACCACACAACTATCTCCCTCCCCGGACACCTAAATCCGAACAGTTCTCCCACCCAGAAAAGGACAGACCCTTCTGACTCTCCAGAATCTGGAAACTCTAGTGGCCTGTATCTCTGCCAAACCGCCTTCTCCAGATGTCACCACGTTATTCGCTCCTCGAATAACAAACTACGATAGCTCATTGCCCCTCTGATTCTCCAGTGGGGACCGATAAAACAAGTCTATGCCCAAAACTGGCTACCGATCACTCGTCCCAGACATGATAAACAATCCAGATCATATACCAAGGAATGGGAGGATCACATCACACCAGGGACTCATCCACTGTACTGCAAACACAACCCTTCTGAACAACGAACCCTCAACACCCTGTCCTCAGACACGAACAATGACCATGCTTGTTCAGAAGCGTACTCCGACATCTGACAAACATAAACCTCAGCTCCCTTCTCAATATCCCTTTCAAGACTGAGCACCAGGTCATCTCCCGACCCAGCAATTGAACCTCCAAAGGTTACCCATTTCATGTACCAAAACGTCTCACTGACTTCCTTAACAATACAACTATCTCGGCCCAGTGCGACACACAAGTCGCAAAGTTTGCTTTACCTCAAGCGAATACGAAATTCGACTCACTCTCGATCTCTGCCGTCTACTACTCATCAGTTCCATGCGTTTCACAGTTTTCTCATACCAACGAATTGACCCACTCGGGTCTAAGACATCAGATGGAACCAATACCCCCTTCCAAAGGAAATTCATTTCTGAATACGGAATCTCATTTTGCCTACTCAATACACCACTAGAATCGAACTCAATTCGAGAGTGTGGTCCGGCACAGAGTTGGAACCACTCGTCCCAATGAACCACTCAATTCATGACTCATGACCCGCAACCCATGCGTTCCTCACTTACCCACTTCCCTTTGGTTGCGACAACCACTACTCAATTCAGAATATAACGACTTCCGACAAATATGGAGACCCCAGTCTCGCCCCTGGTTCGACCCCAGGTTTTCGCAAACTCAAATATTAGGGCTACCCAAGCCTATAACTCTTCTGCATCAAGCTCTGATCAGAAAGCACTTCATCACAACATTCTCTCGCTGACTAATGGGTACTACGGCTCCCCGCAGTATCACAACGACCTCTCACTGAATAGTGAGTACTACGGCTCCCCGTAGCATCACCACACCCCTCACTGAATAGTGAGTACTACGGCTCCCCGTAGCATCACCACACCCCTTACTGGATAGTGAGTACTACGGCTCCCCGTAGCATCACCACAACCTCTCACTGGATAGAGAGTACTACGGCTCCCCGTAGCATCACCACACCCCTCACTGAATAGTGAGTACTACAGCTCCCTGTAGCATCACCACACCCCTCACTGGATAGTGAGTACTACGGCTCCCCGTAGCATCACCACAACCTCTCACTGGATAGCGAGTACTACGGCGCCCCGTAGCATCACCACACCCCTCACTGAATAGTGAGTACTACGGCTCCCCGTAGCATCACCACAACCTCTCACTGAGTAGTGAGTACTACAGTTCCCCTTAGCATCACTACAACCTCTCTGCACTAACTCATTGAAACTGCAGCTCCCCGCAGTCTTACCGCACTTACTCTTACCACTTCACAATCTCATCCTCAGGTTGACACCACACTGCGATCATTAACTCATGCTCTGCGACCCAACATAGATAGGTACACACACACCCATCCAGGCTAAGCATCACTGCTTCGGACGACCACCGTCGTGACAAGAACTCTTTTTCTCGCTGGAATTCACATTCTCAAATAAATCCATTTGATATCAATTAGCTGAAGGGCCCCCACCAAAACTATAGACACTTGATACACCACTCGACATCTCAAACTCAAACTCAAACTCAAAATAATCCGAGATTTAGGACATTAAACTCGGATACCCCCGGAATACCATCACAACGCCTCGCAGTGTCTTGACTCTACCACTGATCTCATACTCATGGCATCATACTCAGATACCGCATTGCTTCCTCGGAACCTCGCAACCGGTCTTTCTCTCGTGCCACTTGTAACTCCGGAATACTCCATCTCCCAAATTAAAACATGGAGAATTTGCCAACGACTCAGAACATGAAGATGACAATCCGAAACTTTCTCCTCTATTGCTCAAAACTCATGCAAGAATACTCATAACGACCCTGAAGTTGGTTGCCCAATCAACTTCTTCCCTTCCCATACTGCATAACAGCCCAAACATTGAATCAAAATTTTTCCACCGCCGAACTAACCCTATGAGCCAACCACCTTGAAGAATTTCCTATCCATCACAAGGTCTCCGATCGATGGCCACTTGCCGTGGAGACATTCATCCTTTACCGAACGTATGCCACATGCATTATCTCGCTTTGTACCTCGCTTCAATCACCGATAACCCTGATCACATGAATCCGCACCGCAAGTCTCGATCTCCAAATCTCCAACCGATCTCGAACAGATCTCTGATCCTTTCAACAAAATACCCGGTTCTCCCCGACTCAGGGTTCGAACCAATTAGCGCACCAACAATCTATCTCCCAGGCTGTTTCCACCAGTAACAACGCACCTACTCTTGGAAGGTGCTATGCAACGCTCGATGATCCCCCTGACAGAGACCAAGCAACTCCAAAAACCCTGAAACTCAGATGAAACCCTCAGAACTTCCCACCATGACTGCCTCTAGTCATTCATGATCTCACACTATTCCATCACGTCACTTATCATAAGAGCAGAAACCCTATTTCCACTCTTATTACCCATCAAGTCAATAAGGGCCACCGCCCTGATATACTCCTCTTGATCGTCTGACGCTGCAGCTAACACCTGCCCTACTATACTCAATTAGGGTGTATCCTGGTCCTTGACTATCTCAGTCCCCACTGACGACCTGTTCAAGCTATATCTTTACCTCGCGGCAGACCTACTGCCCTACACTCTGGCTGAATATCACCATCCGTGCAATCCCACAGGGCTCACCCCCAAACTCAAAAACCGAAATCTCTACACCTATTTTGTCTCCCACAGGAAACGGAAATGGCACCACTCGGGTCACAAAAAGTGACCTGTCCTCAATCGGCCGGTTGCCCAGCCCAGAACGTATTCTCCCATAACGCACCATCCCTACTCATCCCTGAGTATTGCGACTCCAACTGGCATATCCCCCACAATCCCTCAGAGCTCACTCGATTTCCATTTTCAAGGGATGCTCCACTAAAAATTGTTCATCATGGCCTTCTGGCCCCATACTCATTCACCTCTGATCTCAGTCTAGACAATCCCCACGGAATAACCAAAAACACTAACCACCACATGTTAGGATACTCAAACCGTGTGGCCACCTCTCGATCTGCTATGGATCATGGTACCTGAACCATGTTATCTCCTCTTAATCTTCTACGAATCATGGTACTCGAACCATGTTCCCTCTTCTCAATCCACCTCACATCATGGCACTCGAACCATGACATCACCTCTCGACCTGCTACAACTCATGGTACTCGAACCATGACGTCACTTCTCAATCCGCTACTTATCATGGTACTCGAATCTTGACATCACTTCTCAATCTGCTACTTATCATGGTACTCGTACCATGATATCGCCTCTTGCGGCTATCGGATCCTGTCCCATCAAACCCTGGTGACTTCGTGTTGCTGAGCTCCTGGTACAACAACGAGTCACCCCCTCGTGGCCTAGCAGTTGCGACAGCTTCGGTGGCTGCAGCAGCAGCAGCTTCCGAAACAGCAGCGTATCGCTCATCGAACGTCTCAATCAACGTGGTCTCGATAGACTCAAGCATCTCGTATATGACCTCAAGTATGGTCGCGGCCACCTCATCACGAATCATCCTGCGAATCTCGTTATCGTGAACTCCGCTGCTCTCTGGTGTGTGACGTGTACCCACCATGATGTCTCTGAAACACAACACAAAGATACCAGAGACTCGATCGAGTATACTCGCACTCGATCACCTAAGCCTACTTGTTCCTTAGTACCCTAAGGATTCTTACTTGGACTGCGCACTGATCCGGTGTCTTCAGTAGTACGGGCCTTATACTACCGTCCACACCGCATCAGTATTCACCCCAAGTCCTCCTCCTTGGATCCCAGATCACAAGTACTCTACATCTCGCTAGCATAGGCTACCCTTCGGTAGACCTCTCATCAGCTCCTCACTGCTACCTACTCACTCTCAAGCATCTCATAGCAGCAGAAATATTCCTAGGCTAAGGCATCACAAATCAGGCCACTTTAGTCCTAATATGAATACCTAGCCTACTCTAGCATGCATAACATATCATAACATATCTCATAACACATAATGTAAGGGTATTTTGGGAAATCACCGTTCGGGCGCTGGCTGATCGTACACACTGCTTCCTTCCGCTTTTCTCAAATTCTTTTACTTCCTTAGAAAAATTGTTTATTTTGTGAAAAACTTCCTCAAACCCTCAGTCTGCGTTCAGATACGCCCGAAGGTGCATCCGAATCCCTCAAACCAAGGCTCTGATACCAACTTATAACAACGTAAATTTCCAAAACAATTTTTCATTTTTAAATCATACTTTTAATCATAAAACAATATCAAAACATAATGTATCCAATGTCATCATCACAAAACAATTCCCAGAATCTCAACATAATCTCTATGAGTGTGTACTGATCATGCCGACGCCTTCCCGCGATCCTCTCTGGTACCTGAAACACATAACACACAACACGGTAAGCATAAATGCTTAGTGAGTTCCCCAAAATACCACATACAACACATACGCCACTCGAGGCTACAGTACGACCCTCCGATCGACGTGTCTCAGCGGGACCCTCCAGTTCCGTAGCTCGTTGGACCCTCTGGTCCGGTCATAGCTCGTCGGACCCTTCGGTCCAGTCTGTGTTGTTGGACCCTTCGGTCCGGTCTATATCATTGGGCCCTCCGGCCCGGTCTGTTCAACACATAGCATACATATAACAGAATGCACATAATCTCATATGTACACATAGCATACAAGACCCTCTAGTATACTCATAAATACCACTCTAGGTAATGTATAGTGAGAAGACTCACCTCGGATGATGAACAGCTCCTATAGACACTATTGATACGCACCGACCTCTATCTCTGTGCCAAACCCACAATTATCTCAATTAGGAACTAGGTCCAACCCCTTACTTATTAGGTCTAAAGATAGACCACCTACCAGCCCATCAATACCCTAAACCCATTGGGCCCACCACGGCCCAATAATAAATGGGCCCTCACACGGCCCAATTCCCAAACAAAAAGGCAAGCCTAAACCAAGGGCCCAAAGCACATATATACACTTCTCTAGTCCAAGACTCTATTGCATGAAGTCCAAACTCCAAGCCCAACACTCAAGGCCCAACACATTGCTTAGCCCAAAAAACCCCCAGAAGGAGTTACGCGGGGCGTACCCCCTTGGTACGCTCAGCGTACCCAAACGCGCATGGAACTGATCGGGGACCTCAACCCACTACGCTGCGCGTTCTGAGACTTACGCCCAGCATAAGTCCCAGACTCATCCTTTCTATATTTTTGGTCTGAATAGATTAAGACAACAGTTCATATCTCAGATCTCGACATTCCTCAGTCTCCTAAATCATAAAGTCGAGACCTTTAGGCCTTTGCATGGCTGAAAAGGTTATAACTCACTCCAACCTTTTATCCCCTTTTCTCATTAAGACCAAAACTCATGCATGACCCCATAACCATGACCAAGTTTGGATTTTTATAGATCCACAACACATCCTAAACTGAAATGGGTCAGATCAAGGCTTAGGGAGACCATTTACACCAAAAAGTCTCCATCTTGGGACAAAACCCTAGAAAATGGGCCATGAAACACAAAACCAAAATAAAGAGGAAAGTTCTGAGCTTTTTACATCCAAGTGAAGCTCCTCCCTCTGAAGAACTCAGATCCAAGCTTGAACTCCAAACCCTAGCCTCCACAAGCACCTCCCCTTCTTCTTCACTAACACACAAAGGCACTTTCTAGCTCAAAACACTCACACACAAGCTTTAGAACGAAGATAATGCTCACTTAGGGTTTCTCTCTGTGAAATGGTGGCTGAGGATAAGGCCATAACATTCCTTATATAGTGCACAAGTCTCATTTAGGGTTTGATTCTGGGCCCACTACGGCCAGCGTACCGTGAGTATTCCGCGTCCAACTTAAGCGCATGAGTACGTGCAGCGTACTCTTTAGTACGCCCAGCGTACTAATTTGCCATAACTTTCATTTAAGGGCTAATCTTGACAACTTGCAGAAGAAGAAGGGTTAAATAGATATATCCAAATTCCCGGATGTTACAGTATTCTTGCTGACCAACCTGCTCAACGATTCCCTGAGAATACAAGTTAATTTGAAAAGGTCAACATATATAATGTTGGTGAGTTCATAAGCATGTTTTGAGTAAAATGTTTTGTATTGCTTTGTAAACACCAGAAAATCCGATATTTTCTGAAAACGGTTTGAAATGTTTGTGTCATATCTTCGATTAATGCATGTGTGTTAATGTTTGTGAGTGTATGAAGTGAATAATTCCAGACAACTCGATGTTGTCTGTTTATAAAAAGACGTTGTGATTTCATTACCCTAAAACTGAATACAAATGAGTTTGTGTTCCCGTATTATCGACAAATGTTGTATTCCGTAAATTTTATAATGGTGTTAATTTCTCTAAGTGAGTCATTATAACCATACTTAATAATGACAAATTCGCCTGTCATGATGTTCCTTGGGACGCCGACGGGTTTATGGTAAGGTTTGTCAACCTAGACTGGCCTAGTCTAACTGCAGCGAACAGCTCAGGTGTGGGCTGTCATCCCCGTATAGATCTATACACAAACTCTCGCTCTCCCTCCAGGAGACTCTGGTTATAACTACATGCTACGATTATACACTCAATTGGTGTCAACCGAAATGTATCACAAGATCCATAACCAAATTTACGCGAATATGAAGTTGCACAGAATATATTATTTTCGTATAAGTATTTGGTATTCATAGCCCAACGTGTACGTTTGTGAATGTGTGAAGTCAACAAGCATGTAAATGGACCACAAAGGCCCAATAAACATGTAAGGTATATTTCAGGCCCAAATAAACATGTAAAATGACAACTGAGGCCCACTAAACATGTAAATTATGTTCCAGGCCCAATAAGCACGTAAATGACGTAATTGATCCGTTTGATGTTACGCTGGTTGTTAAGTTTAGTTGTTTACCAAAATGACATTAAAAGTCCCATTTTTAGTAAACAGACGTTTTTGGTCCTTAAAACCGCAAATTTTACAATTTAGGCTCATTTTTGGTAAAAATGACACTTTAGGTCCTTTAAGGCCAAAAGTTTGTATTTAAGGTTAGTTTTAAGTAAAAATAACATGTTCAACCCTCTTTTGTCAAAAATATCATTTTTGGCTTAAGTTTATGAAAATGTGCATTCTCGGCCCCATTAATAAATAAATTTATCTTTTTGGCTCAAGTTTTAATAAATTTACATTTTCAACCCTTTTTATCAAAAATTTAAATTTTTGGTACAACTTTGTTTAAAATGACACTTAAGCCCGCAAAAGTCCAAAAATTTACAATTTTGGACCAAAAGCCCTGAAAGCCCAAATGAGGCCCATTTGTGATAATTTACACTTTTAGCCCCTTGAAAACCGCAAATACCATAAAGAATCATATTTAGCAAAAATAAATCCTTTTTGGTCCCTTAAAACCGTGAGGTATATATATAATAACCTCACTTTGATTTTTTTGTCATTTTTAGCCCTCTCATGCAATTTTCTTAGTTTTAAACAACTTTGAAGTGTTTAAAACCTTTTCTTAACATTATATGTTGTAAAAAGTGTTATGTTCTATAAATATCATCATAAGTTAGTATACTTTTAAGTTTATGAAGCTTATAACACATAATCACACTTATATCATGAAAAACACACAAAATCATGCATATACACATAGATCTACACAAAACAACTTGTATTCTCCCCCAAAACATAGTGAAAACCGAAAATAGGGGGTATAAACTCACAATGGGTTGATGATTTCGGTTGCGATGAAGAAAATGGACAGATCTCGGCCCTTAGCAAGCTTTCTTGAGTAGATCTCGAACCTAAGATGGATCTAAGGGCATGGATCATGAAATAATGTGTTAAGGAGTGAAGATTATCATAAAATGAAGCTAATCATCATACTTAGAGAGTAGCTTACCAAATGAGTGATGATCTTTGAAGAAGAGTTCTTGATCTTTCTCAAGATACACACGAAATTGAAGAGGTGGGAATGTGAGAGCTTTTCTTGAGAGTTATGAGTGAAGTTTAGAAATGAGAGTGTGAGGTTTGGATGGGATGAATATGGCCGAGAATAAGAAGAAGAGGGGGGAGAATGGAGAATTTAAGACAAGATGGTTGCATAGGAACATGAGATTAGCATAAATATTTAATGTACAATTGCTTGGTTAACCTTTAGATATTAGTGAGGTGGCACTCCCTAATTATCCGATTGTTTTTTTATTAGTATAGCCGAGAATGAGGGGGAAGGAAAAGAGAAGGGATAGGGTTTGGGCCTTGTTTGCTTACTTTCGAAATTATGAGGCCCAAATTGAAGGTTTTCGGCCCATTGGGCCCATATGAGGGTTTACGACCCAAAAGTGGTAAGGAAAGGGAGTTTACGGCCCATTAAGGTCCATGATAACAAAGTGAGACATTTTAGGCCCAATAAGGCCCATGAGAAGTCTTATGGCCCAAAATGCTATTTTTAATGAATGTGGGTGTATTTAAGGCCCAAATCGGGTTCCTTGACCCAAAATAACCAAATTGAGAGTTTACTGGCTCATTAGGCCCAATAAGAGGATCCTGGTCCATTCTGAGTTTGAACCGGGATATTAGGGTTTCAAACCCATAGTTGAGTATATGAGATGCATTGAATTAGGTTTTGAACTTCACTCATGAGTTTTGATTCAAATGGTTTATTTTGAATGAGCATAGTACATGACATCAACTTAGATTACAAGTTATACAAGAGTTGATTACATGAATACAAAATTTCCTAGCCAAAAATGCTGGTTGTGACAATAACCGTAGGAGGTTTACGCCCAATGCATCTGATATGTCCGCGTCGAACACCCAATATTCTTTCAAAACAATTTGTTATTTCACTTGGTGTTAGACCGCTTGCTTCAGAAGAAGATTGGGTTTGTTGATTGATCTTTTGGACTAAAGCCAACTGTATTTTAAAAAAATGATAAACAACATAAAAATTAGATTGCTAAATACCCCTTGACGATATAAACACTTATATGAAAATATAAATTAACCACTTACATATTGTTGCTCGACTGCAGGACTACTAAATACCCCTTGGCAATTGGTATTAGCCTTACGAAATGCTTCGACTCGAGATATATCATATTTAAAATTAAAAATTAGATTAATTATAGTTTAAATGAACAGTTAATATATTCCTACTTCTTTGAAACAGGCATTGCTATAAGAGGTCGACCCCCTCTGTTTATAACTTGTTGTTTTGCACGAACTTCTTTGTTTCACGTCGAACACCTTAAAAATTCAGGCGATTGAAAATGTTTGATTGCCTTCGCCCAATTTTCATGTGACATACCATCGGGGGGGGGGGGGGGGGTTGTTTAATGCCAATGGGATATCCGTAGGTGTCACACCCCCAAACCGGAACGGCGGAAACATTTAGGGGTTGACGACGTCATGTATAGTATCACAACAATTGTATCATAGCAATTATAGTAAACACAACCATTACATTGAATACACATATGAAAAAGATTTACATCTATTTAAGTCTTGTTTGAATACATCAAAAGTGTAAGTAAAGTAAAAAGACATGACTTTAGTTGCTCCGACTCCTCAAAACTCTAGGAGATACCTGTCTACTGATTTCCTGAGAATACAAGTAGTTTGAAAGAGTATTAGCATAAAGTTGGTGAGTTCATAAGCGATGTTTTGTAGTAAAAACTTTTTAATGAATCAGTGAAAATGTTTTGTATGTTTCCAAGAAAATCCAATATTTTCTTTAGTAAAAGGTTTGATAATATAGTAAAAATGTTTGTATGATTGAATTACTACCAGATGTATTGTATGATGAACTTTGTATATAAAATCTCTGTATGAACTGTTATGTTTGAAAACCCTGGTTACTACCAGCATGTATAGTATATCATTACGTAAATATATCGTTGGTATCTACATTGTGAGCTTTATGACCATACATTAACTTGATATGGCGCGAATCGAGCACCAATATCCTTTATGACTTTGTCACCCGTAGACCTGCCGGTCCTACTGTAGCTAGCAGTAAGGTGCGGGATAGTCAGTCCCGTATAGATCTATACACAAAAATCACGCTCTCCTTAGAGGAGACTCTGGTTCATAAGGGATAGTCCTCCCACTTAGTTAAGTTTGTAAGTGCCCAAGGACGTGTCTCCAATTAGATTAACAACTTTACAAGTAATAATATGGAAAAACCCTTTTTATGAATAACCGAAAGGTTTATAAATGATAAGTTTGTAAACTGTTGTTCGTTTATGTATAACCTTGTATGTATCCCCAAACTATATCTATTATAGTTTGTGTGTTAGTTCATGTATAACCCTGTATGTATCCCCAAACTATACCTATTATAGTTTCTGTGTTCGTTTATGTAAAATCATGTATTGATCTAAAAGCTATATGGATAAACTTGTAATTTGAAAACGTCCCTTATGCTCAGCATAATACAGAAGGGATAAAATGTTGAAATATTTTATAAAAGCATAGAAACTGTATGTTTGTCTCGAATGTATCCGTTTAAGTTTAATGAAATCCTTTTTGTAAAATTTTCATAAAGCCATTTATGTTTGGCTTGTATTCCCCCCCCCCCCTGAAAACATTAAAACTCGGAAAAATGTAGGGGTATGAACTCACCTCGAGCGAGTGGTTTGTATGAAAGATCGATATGAGATGCGGAGTGTCAAGTGAAGCCTCGAACACAATTGGATCCTAATTATCATGTAATAACACATATGTGATTCAAATTAGGGTATTTCACAACTAGACATGATAGAAAACCACTATAAGGTCTTGGAAACACTTGAACTATGTGCTAAAATCACATGTGATTGAGTGAAGGAGGTGTACGGCTACCCTAAGGGTGTGTGGCCCATGAGTGTACGACCGTACACTCATGATGAGATGTGTTTTTGAGGCATTTCCAAGGTTCTAACTAGCATCCAAGGACTGTTCTAGGTCCCATGCTTAGTTGTAATGCAAGTTTGAGGCCAATACAAATCATCAAAGTGGGTTTACGGCCCTGAGAGGTGTGTGCGACCGTACAAAGGGGTGTGCGGCCATACACCCTTCATGTCCATGCTAAAGTTGTCGACTTTAAGGTGCAACAAGGCTAGGATCATGTCCAATCTAGAAGATAGGGGTCAAACTCCCACTTTGAAGGGCCTTTAAGGTGTGTATGGCCAACCTTATGAAGGTGTGAGGCCGTACTCCTTCAAAGGATGAAGAACATGATGAAACTCGATGAATCAAGGCTTAGATTAAGAGGTCTTTCAAGTATAACAAGCTATAGGATGGAATACTTACGTTTTTGAAGCCTTGGAGGGTTCACGGTTGAGTAAGCATGAGAGAGGATGGAGTAGTGTGCAGCCAAGAGAAGAAAGGAATGAAGGAAGGGGGTCTACTCATATATATAGGGGTGGGTGACCCACCACCTTGAGTGTGCGGCCAGGAGGGGGGTGTACGGCCGCACTCCCATGTGTACGGCCATACACTACTCCTAAGAGAGTGTATGGCCCGAAATGGTACTTTATGACTTTGATAACTCATCCCTAATCTCAACCTTGGTTGTACTCAAGCTTAGAACACTTAAACGAACCCCTAAAAAGTGCTAAAAGGTAACATAATCGAGTTTAACATTGATTAAATTGACTAGATGTACAAGATAGAAGTTCCGAGTTGTCACATCATCCGCCCGTTAGAGGGAATTTCGTCCCGAAATTCAAGGATAGAAAATACAAATCATGGAATTGGAAAAAGATGAGGGTACTTCTGTTTCATTGAATCCTCACGCTCCTAAGTGAATTCAGGTCCCCGCTTGGCATTCCAGCGAACCTTCACTATTGGGATGCGACTTTGTTTCGTTCGTTTGACTTCCCGGTCAATGATTTCGACTGGTTCCTCCACAAAGTGTAAGCTCTTGTCTAGTTCGATCTCATCGAGGGGAATCACAAGTGTCTCATCGGACAGACACTTCTTTAGGTTCGACACGTGGAAGACGGGATGTACGTTGCTAAGTTCTCGAGGTAACTGAAGTTTGTATGCTACAGAACCAATCCTAGCGAGGATCTCGAATGGTCCAATGTATCTTGGATTTAGCTTTCCACGCTTTCCGAAGTGTATCATGCCTTTCCAGAGTGAGACCTTCAAAAGGACACGGTCACCAACCTGGAACTCCAAGGGTTTTCGTCTCTTATCGGCGTAACTCTTTTGTCTATCTCGTGATGATTTTAGTCGTTCTCAGATTTGTACGATCTTTTCGGTCGTCTCTCGGATGATTTCAGGACCCGTGAGAGTGTAGTCGGGGACTTGACCCTTGACTAGCTGCGTGTCACCCACCTCAGCCCAACATAGAGGGGATCTGCACTTACGGCCATAGAGAGCTTCAAACGGCGTAGCCTTGATGCTGGTATGGTAGCTGTTGTTGTAGGAAAATTCGACCAAGGGTAGATAAGTGTCCCACGACGTGCCAAAATCGATGACGCAGGCTATCAACATATCTTCTAATGTCTGGATTGTTCTCTCACTTTGTCCGTCTGTCTGTGGATGATAAGCCGTGCTCAATTCCAGCTTAGTTCCAAGAGCTTTCTGTAGTGATTGCCAGAATCTCGAGTTAAACCTGCTATCTCGATCGGAGATAATGGATACAAGTACCCCATGAAGGCGAACTATTTCTCGAAGGTATATTTGTGTGAGTCTCTCCATTTTGAAGTTTTCTTTGATTGGTAGGAAGTGGGCGGATTTAGTCAGTCAATCGACAATTACCCAGATGGTGTCGTGTCCACTCGGAGATCTAGGTAACTTAGTGATAAAATCCATTGTAATCATTTCCCACTTCCACTCAGGTATTTCTGGCTACTGAAGTAAACCTGAGGTCTTATGATATTCTACCTTCACTTTGGCACAAGTCAGGCACTTGCCCACGAAGGTAGCAATTTCTGCTTTCATGTTCGGCCACCAATAGAGCTGTTTGAGATCCAAATAAATTTATCTAAACCTGGGTGAACGGAGTATCTAGTCTTGTGAGCTTCGTTCATGACAACCTCCCTGTACCCGCCGTACTTTGGGGTCCAGATCCGGTTCATGAAATAGTAAACTCCGTCTCCCTTGACCTCTAAGTTCTTTTCCATTCCCCGCAGGGCTTCATTCGTCATGTTCTCTGGTTTTAAGGCTTCCCGCTGAGCATCTCTGATTTGCGTAGATAATTGGGAATGGATGGGCATTGTCAATGCCTTCACCCTACGACCTGAATACTCCTTTCGGCCGAGGGCATATGCTACCACATTGGCCTTACCGGGATGGTAGCGTATCTCGCACTCGTAATCACTGAGTAGCTCTACCCATCGTCGTTGTCTCATGTTCAACTCTTTTTGATCGAGGATATGTTGTAGGCTCTTATGGTCGGTGAACACTGTGCACTTGGTTCTGTAAAGGTAATGTCTCCAGATCTTTAACGCGAAGACCACTACTCCCAACTCTAGATCGTGAGTTGTGTAATTGACTTCGTGTGTTTTCAGCTGTCTCGAGGCATAGGCGATAACCTTTCCTCGCTGCATGAGCACACAACCTAGGCCCCGATTGGATGCATCACAGTAGACCACGAAGTCCTCCGTTCCTTCAGGAAAGGACAAGATAGGTGTGCTGCATAGGGCCTGCTTCAATGTTTGAAACGCAGTGTCTTGCTTTTCTCCCCAACTAAAGGTTACACCTTTCTGTGTTAGGGTGGTTAAAGGCTTAGCGATTTTGGAGAAGTTTTGGATAAATCTGCGATAGTAGCCAGCTAGACACAAGACTTGGCGGATTTCTGTAGGTATCTTTGGTGCTGACCAATTCTCAATTGCTTTGATTTTGGAAGGGTCCACGTGTATGCCTTCCTCGCTAACCACGTGACCAAGGAAAGTTACCTTCCTGATCCAGAACTCACACTTTGGGAATTTTGCATATAGTTTCTCCGCCCTTAATGTTTCTAGCACTAGTCTCAAGTGTTGTTTATGATCATCTTCACTCCGCGAATATACAAGTATATCGTCAACGAACACGATCACAAACTTGTCTAGGAAAGAGCGACACACCCGATTCATCAGGTCCATGAATACTCTCGGTGCGTTGGTTAGACCGAAGGGCATTACTACAAACTCGTAGTATCCGTAACGAGTTCGGAATGTTGTTTTGGGAACATCATTCTCGTGAACTCGTAGCTGATGGTACCCTGATCTAAGGTCTATCTTCGAGAAATAACTGGCTCCCTGAAGTTGGTCGAAGAGGTCATCGATTTTGGGTAAGGGATAACGGTTCTTGATGGTAAGCTTGTTCAGTTCTCGGTAATCAATGCACATCCGAAAGGATCCATCTTTCTTTTTCACGAATAAGATTGGGGCTCCCCAGGGTGAGGAACTCGGTCTTATGAATCCTTTGCTGATCAGCTTGTTGAGCTGGCTGGATAACTCTTGCATTTCAGTCGGCGCGAGACGATATGGAGATTTAGCTACAGGAGTAGCTCTGGGGATTAAGTCGATACGAAACTTGACTTGGCGCTCGGGAGGAATCCCTGGGAGATCTTTGGGGAAGACATCAGGAAAGTTGCAGACTTCGGGGATGCTCTCAAGATCTTTAACTTTTTGCGTTTCATCAACAACATGAGCTAGGAATGCATGGCATTCCTTCCGCAGATACTTCTGGGCTTTGATGCATGAAATGATACGAAGGTTCGAACTGAGTTTATCACTATAAATAGTGAGGGCTTCGCCAGAGGGAAGATTGAGACGAATAGACTTCTCGTAGCAAAGAATATCAGCACGATTGGGGCTCAACCAATCCATACCGATTATGACATCGAAGCTCTTTATGGATACAGGCATAAGATCGATGGGAAAAGAATGATTGTCCAGGGTAAGAGTACAGCCTATGAATATGCCGTTAGTGCTTTCTTTCTTTCCGTTAGCCATCTCGACGGTAAATGTTTCAGTTAAAGGTTGGGATTTACATTTGAGTAGATGTTTGAATGCATGACTAACAAAACTCCTCTCCGCACCAAAATCGAAAAGAATGCATGCATAAGAGTTGTCAAGGAGGAACGTACCCGTAACAACGGTAGGATCAGCGGACTCTTCTTCCTGGCCGATAGCTAGCACCCTCCCTGTGTTGCCAGCTGTTGTTGCCTTGGGGCAATTTCTTTTGAAGTGCCCAACCTCTCCACAGCCATAACAGGCTTGAACAGCGCCCGCTCCAGGAGCCAGATTGGTTGGTTGGACTGGTGCTTTGCAGAATCGAGCTGTGTGCCCCTTTTTACCACAGCTGGTGCACACCATCTCCCGGCACTGCCCATGGTGATGGTAGTTGCATTTGCTGCACAGAGGTAGGTTTCCAGCATAGCGGCTGGGGGTTGTTGGAGTAACGGGAACTGCAGCAGGAGTAGTAGCAACATGGACTGCCACTGTTTGTGGTTTCTTGGAGGGCTCCTGCGAAGACTGGCCCTTTCGTTTGTTCCCAAACTTTTTCTTCTTCCCACCACTCTCCTTTTGTGGCTCGGGAACAGCTGTCACCTCATCAAGATCGACCCCGTGATCTATCAGAGTCTGTGCCAGACATTTGGCGCTATCAAAAGTAGAAGGCTTAGCAGACAGGACATTCCCTTGGGTTGGGGGCGTCAATCCCCGAATGTTTCTCTCAATTTTCTTGCTTTCCGGGGTGACCATTCCCGGATAGAGGAGAGCCAGATCACAGAATCTTGCTGTGTAGGAAGCGATATCAGAACCCTTCATTTTCAGGTTCCAGAGTTCGTGCTATAGTTTTTGCACCTCGCCCCTTGGACAGTATTCGGCGAGCATAAGTTCCTTCAGACTTTCCCAACCCATGACATTAGCCACTGGCAGGGTTAGGGATTTGACTTGACCATTCCACCAGGTCAATGCTCTGTCGCTGAAGATGCAGGCGGCAAACTTCACCTTGTTTGCTTCGGAACAGGCTCAAATTTCGAATATGGATTCGATCTTCTCGAACCATCGAGTCAGGGCAATAACACCTCCGTTGCCGTCGAAGGATTTGGGTTTTGCGTTCATGAAGTCCTTATAGGAACACTCCTTATGATGTCCCTGATCACCGAGGTTTTGAGGATGAGTACCACTTCTGGATCCACCAGAGTTTACTTGCGTCATTGCTGCAGTTACGGAGGCTGTAACTGCTGCCTGAAACATAACAGGATCGAACTGAGGGGGTGGTGGTGGCGGAGTGTCGTTGTTTCTTCTGATGGGTCTTCTTCGGGGAGGCATCTTGTTCTAGAACAATCAGGAAGAAGAGGATGATAAGTCCCTTGAATTTAAATCAAGATATATCTCATTCTGAAAGTTAAAGTGTTCTACGAAGCGATATATAAAGGAGGGTTACTATTGCAAGTAACTATCGCTAAGAAGAAATATGTAGCAACACTTGGAATGAATCTCGATACTGTATTCGGCTCTAGCTAAAATACTCCTATAGTATTTTAAGTTGTATGCTTTGTTCTAACGGTATCTGATGTATATATACTTGGTAAGTTTTAGGCTTGTTGTAACACCACAGTCACTCCCAAGCACATGTTGGTCATGTCTCGAATAAATATAGTTGATCAGGTCTACCTATGACTCTAGTTCTGTAATGTATGTATATTTGTATACTTCTTATGAAATACTTATATTTTAAAAGTATACTTTTAGTTTAGAGTACTTCAGCCCCTTAGTGTTTATAGTTGTATACCATGTAAGGTTCGGTATACTTAGTTCACTATAAACAAGAGCTCTGATACAAATCTGTCACACCCCAAACCGGAACGGCGGAAACGTTCGGGGGTTGATGACGTCAAGTATAGTATCACAACAATTGTATCATAGCAATCATAGTAAAAACAACCATTACATTGAATACACATATGAAAAAGATTTACATCTGTTTAAGTCTTGTTTGAATACATCAAAAGTGTAAGTAAAGTAAAAAGACATGAATTTAGTTGCTCCGACTCCTCAAAACTCCAAGAGATACCTGTCTACTGATTTCCTGAGAATACAAGCAGTTTGAAAGAGTATTAGCATATTCATAAGCGATGTTTTGTACTAAAAACCTGTTAATGAATCAGTGAAAATGTTTTCTATGTTTCCAAGAAAATCCAATATTTTCTTTAGTAAAAGGTTTGATAATATAGTAAAAATGTTTGTATGATTGAATTACCACCAGATGTATTGTATGATGAACTTTGTATGTAAAATCTTTGTATAAACTGTTCTGTTTGAAAACCCTAGTTACTACCAGCATGTATAGTATATTATTACGTAAATATATCGTTTTTATCTACATTGTGAGCTTTATGACCATACATTAACTTGATATGGCGTGAATCGGGCACCAGTATCCTTTATGACTTTGTCACCCGTAGACCTACCGGTCCTACTGTAGCTAGCAGTAAGGTGCAGGATAGTCAGTCCCGTATAGATCTATACACAAAAATCACGCTCTCCTTCGAGGAGACTCTGGTTCATAAGGGGTAGTCCTCCCACTTAGTTAAGTTTGTAAGCGCCCAAGGGCGTGTCTCCAATTAGATTAACGAATTTACAAGTAATAATATGGAAAAACCCTTTTTTTGAAGAACCGAAAGATTTATAAGTGATAAGTTTGTAAACTGTTGTTCGTTTATGTATAACCTTGTATGTATCCCCAAACTATACCTATTATAGTTTGTGTGTTCGTTCATATATAACCTTGTATGTATCCCCAAACTATACCTATTATAGTTTGTGTGTTTGTTTATGCAAAATCATGTATTGATCTGAAAGCTATATGGATAAACTTGTAAGTTGAAAACGTCCCTTATGCTCAGCATAATACAGAAGGGATAAAATATCGAAATATTTTATAAAAGCATAGAAACTGTATGTTTCTCTCGAATGTATCCGTTTAAGTTTAATGAAATCCTTTTTGTAAAATTTTCATAAAGTCATTTATGTTTGGCTTGTATTCCCCCTTGAAAACGTTAAAACTCGAAAAAATGTAGGGGTATGAACTCACCTCGAGCGAGTGGTTTGTATGAAAGATCGATATGAGATGCGGAGTGTCAAGTGAAGCCTCGAACACAATTGGATCCTAATTATCATGTAATAACACATATATGATTCAAATTAGGGTATTTCACGACTAGACATGATAGAAAACCACTCTAAGGTCTTGGAAACACTTGAACTAAGGGCTAAAATCACATGTGATTGAGTGAAGGAGGTGTACGGCCACCCTAAGCGTGTATACGGCCATGGGGTGTGCGGCCCATGAGTGTATGGCCGTACACTCCTGATGAGATGTGTTTTTGAGGCATTTCCAAGGTTCTAACTAGCATCCAAGGAGTGTTCTAGGTCCGATGCTTAGTTGTAATGCAAGTTTGAGGCCAATACAGATCATCAAAGTGGGTTTACGGCCCTAAGAGGTGTGTGCGGCCGTACAAAGGGGTGTGCGGCCGTACACCCTTCATGTTCATGCTAAAGTTGTCGACTTTAAGGTGAAACAAGGCTAGGATCATGTCCAATCTAGAAGATAGGGGTCAAACTCCCACTTTGAAGGGCCTTTAAGGTGTGTACGGCCAACCTAATGAAGGTGTGCGGCCGTACTCCTTCAAAGGATGAAGAACATGATGAAACTCGATGAATCAAGGCTTAGATTAAGAGGTTTTTCAAGTATAACAAGCTATAGGATGGAATACTTACGTTTTTGAAGCCTTGGAGGGTTCACGGTTGAGTAAGCTTGAGAGAGGATGGAGTAGTGTACAATATAGAAACACAATATGAATAAAAATTAGACAAACATGAATAAAAGTTAGACAAACAACATGAATAAAAGTTAGACAAACAATATGAATAAAAGGTACACTTCAAATAAAGTTTCTATTACAAAAAAAACATTTGATTTTTTTAATCAGAATCTCCATTATATACTTCAATGTCTTCTTCATCGGTATCATAATCAAAATCGTCATCATCATAATCAATCTCTTCCTTGGAAACATCATCGATTCTACCTGTTGGCAAAGGTACTTCAGTCTCGTCCTCATCATCATAATCAGCATTGTTTTGAGCTACATCAACATT
Source organism: Lactuca virosa (assembly GCF_052849685.1). Lineage (NCBI taxonomy): Eukaryota > Viridiplantae > Streptophyta > Magnoliopsida > Asterales > Asteraceae > Lactuca > Lactuca virosa. The sequence continues at coordinate 224,136,867 of NC_136430.1, read as the reverse complement.
GTTTTGAAAGTATTGTGAGAAGTCGATAAAAAGTCTAGCTCCATATGAAGAGTTGTTTTGAACTATGTCAACATTTTCGGCCTCCACATTGTCGACATCTTGGACAGAGTCACTGTAAGCATTTTGGACACGAGCATTGTCGGATGGTAGATCCCAAATACTTCGATGATTAACATGCTCAACGACACAATGAGGGTTGTTGTTTTTGTTTCTTCGATGATTAACAGGCTTGCGAATGTAGAACACTTATTTGGCTTGCGAAGCATATATGAGTTGATCATCTTGGTACGCTTCTTTTTATGTGTTGATACTGATGAAATTATCATCATGAATATCTCCCGTATCGAACCAATTGCACTGAAATATTACATTCGAATAATCATATGGATATTGCACCTCCATAATCTCTTGTAACAGACCATAATATTTCTCTTTATTCTCACCAACCGCTAGCACCCCAGACTTTTGCGTTTTGCGTTGTGCATCACGACTAAGTACCATAAACCTAACACTGTTGACTATGCACGCGGTGTAAGTATAAACATCCATTTGTGAACCCATTGAAAAGGCTGACAACTCTTTGTGGAATTCTAGAGAGTTTTATTTTTTCCATTTGAAAAACCTATTAAACATATGTTGAAGTGTTATGTATTCTTGATTCGTTATATTTATCAAACATATTTGTTTGTTAATTATTATTATCTTTTCCAGAAATGAGTTGGGGAATTCGGTCTTTTCGTTACTTTAAGGATGTTCAGATTTGAATTTTCTATATTGATGACAACTATATATATATATATATATATATATATATATATATATATATATATATATATATATATATATATATATATATAATGAATGGAAAAAAGTAACAATAAATAATGAAAGATAATTATAATTAATTTAATTTCATTCTAAAGTTAAATTAATTTGATTTTCTAATTAATTTAATATTTTCTTTTTTGATATTAGTTTAATTTTTTTAAACTAGTTTAATTTTATTTTAATATTAATATTAACTTCTTTTTAAAACTAATTTAATTTGATTTTACAATTAAATTATTATTTTTTTAAAATTAATTTAACTTTATTTTAAAATTAATTTAAAATTACTGAAAGTACGTTGGTATTAATAACCTAATTAAGCTAAAGTTGTACTGACCAACATTAAGTCACTAACAAAATTAAGCACTTTGATTTTAAAATTAACTTAATTTTATTTTATAGTTAATTTAATATTTTCTTTTTTGTTATTAGTTTTTTTAAGCTTAATTTAATTTGATTTTATAATTAATTTAATTTAATTTAATTTTAATGTTAATATTAATATGTTTTATAATTAATTTAATTTGATTTTATAATTAATTTAATTTGATTCTAAAGTTAACTTAATTTGATTTTCTAATTAATTTAATATTTCTTTTTTTATTAGTTAAATCTTTAAAACTAATTTTATTTTATTTTAATATTAATATTAAATTGATTTTAAAACTAATTTAATTTGATTTTACAATTAATTTATTATTTATTTTATTGATTTTTTAAAATTAATTTAACTTTATTTTATAATTAATTTAAAATTACTAAAAAGTACGTTGCTATTAATAACCTAATTAAACTAAAGTTGTAATGACCAACATTAATTCACTAAAAAAATTAAGCATTTTCGATTTTAAAATTAACTTAATTTTATTTTGTAATTAATTTAATATTTTCTTTTTTGTTATTAGTTTTTTTTAACATTAGTTTAATTTGATTTTATAATTAGTTTTATTTTATTTTAATATTAATATTAATTTGATTTTATAATTAATTTAATTTGATTTTATAATTAATTTAATTTTATTCTAAAGTTAACTTAATTTGAATTTCTAATTAATTTTATATTTTCTTTTTTGTTATTAGTTTAATATTTTAAACTAAATTTATTTTATTTTAATATTAATATTAACTTGATTTTAAAACAAATTTAATTTGATTTTACAATTAGTTTATTATTTTTTATTGATTTTTTAAAATTAATTTAACTTTATTTTATAATTATTTTAAAATTACTAGAAGTACGTTGCTATTAATAACCTAACTAATCTAAAGTTGTAATGACCAACATTACAAACAATAGCATCTCAATACACAAACTATAACTTATCAATTAAAAACTTTATCACTTCATGTTATATATACCAAACTATTAATCCTAAATGCCACATGTATATGTATACAATACATTCAATTCCAATTTTCATTTCATTTTAGACAAACAATACAACGTTCATATTCTAATTTCATACAATTAAGCATACAATTTCAAACAAATATATACATCCAATTTCAAACAAATATATAAATCCAATTTTAGTTTCATACAAATGTATACATCTAAATACAAAATCAAACAAATGTATACATCCAATTTCAATTTCATGCTAAATTTCATTTTTAAGGCAATAAACCACATTGAGCATAAACATAAATCTGAAAAACATATACAAATTGTTACATAAATTTGAAAAACATATATAATCCCACAAAATTCATAAACACTTCCATACCTCAACATACAAATTTAATCACTCAACCAAATAAAATATGAGAATTATACTACCGATTTATCACCCAAATTAGCACCAAAATAGAAGAATAATAGAAAATAGGGAGGAAACCGACCTTCAATCGTCAAAATTTCGAAATTGCAGCTAGGTCGCCGATAATCGAGCTCTAGGTCGCCGGTAATAGGTTTGGTCGGCGGTGTGGCGGTCTTGTGGTAGGAACAACGGTTATGGATGTCCGATGGCAGATTGTAGCTTGGTCGTCGGCTGGGGGATTTCACAGTGAGAGATGCGATACACAGATACATAGGAAAGGAAGACGACACAGAAAAGGAAGTTGATGGGGGGTTAGCTGTAAAGGCCTTTAGCGGCGACGAGTAGGCAATAACGGCGACGAGTAGGTATTAGCGGCGACACCCTGGAGGGAAAAGTCAACACGTTTTTTCGTTCCTTTACAACCCTTGGATTGAAAACAAATCGAACGAATGTGGCTCGTTTGACGCAGATCGCTATTAGGTTGCCATTAGCGGCGACGCCTTTAGTGGCGACGCATGGCATTAGCGACGACATGTAACGCGTCAATTACATGTCGCCGCTAATGCCATGCGTCGCCACTAAAGGCGTCGCCGCTAATGACAACATTTCTTGTAGTGCTCGTTCTCTTCGAAATCATTGCATAAAGGACAGAAGGTGTTAGGAATGTTTACTCCTCTCCGTGCAAGGTTTAATCTGGTGGACAATTTGCCAAGTCTCACCCGCCTTATGAAGATATTTATTTTCCCTGGAACCACCTTGGACCAAATGGGTGGCAAGTTCGTACTCTTCAGTAGTTGAATGTCGTTTTCCTTTCTCAAAGTAGACACCGTATACTCCCCTCCTCCATTAAGACTCCATCCCCAATTATTTGTGATAATAGTACTTCCTGTGTCAACATTCCTATAAAAAAGATTATTTAAATCGAAGTTGTATTGTTCAAAATCGATGTTCACTTTGCTAATTCTGCCCAAAACTGTGTTCCTGTTAGATCGAGAAATTGACACACTCAGACCACCATAAACCCCACATATGGTAGTGATTACGTTTTCCAGATCGAAATTCGTGTTGTCTCTAAACCCCACCACCATTTCGAAAGAAGTGCAAGGTTGAAAGCTAGCTTCCAATTCCCAAACCACCAAGATCTTTGGAGTTCATCTTTGGACTTGTCTCTAAACACAATTTGAAACCTGTTGAGTATATCATAATTTCATTCACTGCATCCAAGTATATATGCTCCATATGGTACATATATGCATTTTATATATGTACCGATATAAGGTTAGATTACCAACATAAAGATAAAGATGACTGCGCAACATGCTTAATTTCTCTTCTATTTTCCATCGTAGCCTTTTGTTGATTCTCATTTATTTTTTGTTTAAGTCACATTCTTTTTAATTTCTTGTTAGAGGTCTTTGTTCTTGTGATTGTTTAGCTATAGCACACGACTAATAATTGTACTACAGGTTAATATATTCTAAGCGTGGAAACAACTATTAAATCTTTGTTGATAAGATTTCCGACAACCCTAAAGTCGGTCCAAATGTGATATCGATGATGTAGATGTATTTTCACTGAAATGTCATAAAATAAGTATATAACTTTTTTCACGACCATTCCATCCTGTTTATGAAAATTACAAATTTAATATTATATATATATCTGAACCAATAAAATGTTTGATTGAAGCATAAAAGTGGAATATGACTATCCAATGGCCTCCACAAACCGACACGTAGAGGGTAATCATATAAACTTTAAGAGCAGTGAATAAGAAAACATCCCAATCTATTTGAAGAGTATCAATACTGAAACAAATAGTATTAAACAATAGGGTACCTAATGACTTTTGATTCGTAGGGAATGGGGCACACTATTTGAAAGGAAGAAAACACCCACTAGATCAGTGCTAGATTTAGCAAAAAGGTGTAGCCCTGCTACGACGAGGATTCTAGTTTTAGTAAGTAGTGACCAAACATATGGAACATTTTCAGATAAATGCCCCACAACCTTAATGGCATTTCCACTCTCTCCCTCTCTCTCCAAACCCCAAATTTGAAACTCTACTTTGTGTATGCATTTCTTTTTGTTTTCATCAGGGGTTGTGTGTTTGAATTGATCAAAGCACAACAATGAAAAAAAGCAGCAGTGTGAGCAATACTAATAGCTTGGAAGATCATAACAATGGTGGAAGATCAGAGAAACATAGCATCATGAAGGAAAGCAACACTACAACAGATAATTATTCTTGGGGGAACGGTACTGAACAAGATGGTCTTGGGGAAGGAGGTGATTTGCTTGGTGGGTTCTCATGGCCACCAAGATCTTACACTTGTACTTTCTGCAAGAGAGAGTTCAGATCCGCTCAAGCTCTCGGTGGTCACATGAACGTTCATAGAAGAGACAGAGCCAGACTTAGACAAATACCATCTTCAAGAGATCTCCATCTTCATTCTCACAACTGCTCTTCTAATTACAGTCACCCACACCCTAACCCTAATTCAAAACCTAACCCTAACCCTAATTTCTCACCATATTGTTTCTCAAATATGTCATCCGCTCCAACAATGTTACCTCCTTTGATCTCCTCATCTCCCTCTTCCCCACAACCAAATTTTCCATGTGTATCACACTCGACTACGCATCCGTCCTATCGTTTGCGTCATAGAGCTTGTCAAAATTTAACCATGATAAAACCTCAGATTCTACCTTATGGGGTTTGTAAATATGATAGTTTTCCCAATGAAAACGAGGGTGATATTGTCAAGAAGTCAGATATTATTAGGTTGAATTTGGAGATCGGTTTTGGTGAATCAAAGTCTGACGATTTGGATTTGGAGCTTCGGCTTGGATGCTCTTAGATCAATTTTGAAGTTCATGATATCATAATTAATTTGGTTAGTAAGTACTTTTTGTTAACTTTTAAGCCGTCTACATTAATGAAGCGAAGATGGAGCTGTGGCAGGTTTCAATATTATCTCTTATTTAATCTCAATATGCTATGTATTTATAGTAATTTGCAGCTGAATTGTTTTCATCATCGTGGCTGTGGAACATACATATTGTCATCATATATGTATTTTATGTTACGAAATTGAATGATTATTTATTTAGTGTCTTTGGAGCTTTGAAGTTTGAACCCTTTCCATATGTTTAATTATACGACAAAAAACACAGAGAGAGAGAGAGAGAGAGAGAGAGAGAGAGAGAGAGAGAGAGAGAGAGAGAGAGAGAGAGAGAGAGAGAGAGAGAGAGAGAGAGAGAGAGAGAGAGAGAGAGAGAGAGAGAGTTTGTACTTCCTTCCTAAAACATCCACATATTTTTCATTTAGATTTCAACAAAAAATTATATCTTTCACTCATAGCAATCACTACAAGATTTTGTGTATAAGATTTCTTGAAACCATTAGTGTGTATATTTTTAGAGTTTGAATTCTTCGGATTTCAATACCAAAACCATTGACATTTGGACCCTTCGCGCGATGTTCTTTTTGTTAAGTATATTGTACTCATGGATTGGTTTATTACATTATTTTCTTAATTAACTTATAAATAAATCATTGACATTTGGACCCTTCCCGCGATGTCATGTTTTTTATTCCATCTGGGTAATAAAATCTGCATTTTGACTGTTTACGATTGAAATCACATATATTAATTCTGGGTAAGAATCACTTTTTGTTCCGAGTTTTGTGTTTCAGCTGCATTTTGAAAATTTAATTTTTGTTCTTTGGTCGTTTTTCAGTTAATAAAAAATATATATTTCGAAAGGGTTTATCACTATCAAGGAGAAGGCGCGAACTGGTAATTAACTTGATCAATAGAAATCGCATTAGTTGATCGGTTATTTTTGAAAATTGACATGTTAAATTTTTAAGAGACTGCATGGAGCTTCTGAAGGAATTCATACTCTAACCTATGTTAATTACGTATTTTTCTTAACATCACTTATGCTGATGATTTAAGTAATTTACTTTTGTTTCGATTTGACCACACATTTATCAAAGTAAAAAGATAAAAGTTACAAACATTTCAAATAAATTTTAATGAAGTGCGTGCCTGCAATGAAAAAAAATGTAGAAAGTAAAGGAAAAAACATTACTGGCCATTACTAACTTAAGCTGTTGCAAAACAAAAAAGAGAATAATATGATTACTGTACAGAAAAAGGTTTGATTATTAACAAATACGACGGGTATGAAAAGGGACGAAGTATTACCAAAAAGAAGCAAAGTAGCTTTCCTGTCATTGCATAGTGAATAATATGTTGCCAATACAAAAACAGGTTGATAATTATTTCAAGGTTCCTACCATTAACATTTACATTTTCCTTTTTCAATCAAAAAATAGGGCCTTAGTTAATGATTAAATGTATATCTCATTTTCTTGATCGCCGAACTATTGCAGCTAAAATGTTTTTGGATCCACTATCCCATGTCAAATTAGTGTATATAGAGATCTTTTTGGCAACGGCGTTATATATGTGTGGTTAGGTGTCATATATTTAAACTAAGCTGTTGTTTTTTTTTTTTTGTAAAAAACATTTTCAAACCTCTTATTATTGTGCGGCGCATCACATTCAATTTTCATCTCGTAGTTGTTTGTTTTTTTATAAGTATTCGTAGTAAAAAACATTTGTCCGTGTTCTGTTTGGAGCAACACTTGTATTGCATCTTACAACTTTTTTTTGGTTGAAATATTGATGAATCTTGATTATATGTTGTTGAATTCTTGTTTCATTTTTTTTTTGTTTTATTCTTGCTGAATTATTTTTTTTCGTTTTTTTATATTGAATAATTATAATTTCTTTCTGAAATATTATTACTTTTTGCTGAAATATCATAAAATCTTGTTGAAATGTCATATGCTATTAAAATTTTGGTATTAAAAAAACTATTCTCGATATATATAATCAATTTATTTTAATTTTTTAATATTTGCAGCAGCATGTAGATTTTAAAAACAAAACACTTTCTTATTAGAGTCTGCAGCCGTTTGGTCCACCTCTTATGTTGCAGAGAATTGCAGAAATAGTCCGCAGACTTTATGAATTTTTACTTTAGAAAAACAAACAAACACCACATAAGTGTAAATCAATGTGTTGTGCAACAATTAAATTTTCTAGGGACTTATGTTCCAAATAACGAAGTCAAACTTATTATTAACTATAGAAATATTATTTTTGTCGATTTAAATAAAAAAATTGAATATATTTTATTTGTACATATATCCTTACTGAGATTTCCAAAAACAGTTTTTTGTTATTACCAATACAACCTCTAATATTTGAATCAAAACCTTCTTGATATATAGGGAAAACTGCAATAAAGTCCCTAGATATTGGTCTCATAATCGATTTAGTCCCTATATATTTTTTTTATTCAATTAAGTCTCAAATACCGGTAATCGTATTCAATTTAACCCTTTGACCCGGTCAACAGGTCATTCAACTTTCAAAAATTACATTTTTTGCCCGGATTTATAAATTTATTACAAATTTGGTCCAAAATTTACACTTTTGGCCCATATTTTAAATTTTGTTACAAATTTGGGCAAAACTTTACCCTTTTTACCCAAATTTTAGAATTTTATTATGAATTCATCCTAACTTTAGTTTTTTTACAACTTTTTTCTCAAAGAATTGTTTCTAATATGTTTTTTCTTTATAAAATCATATTCATACAAAAAAAACGTATTTTCACAAAAAATTATATATTTTCTATATAAAAAAAAATTTTAAAAAGTTTTTTGTATATGAAATATCTAGTTATAAAAATAGGTATTTATTAAGTATATGAATATATACAAATTTGCTTTTATAAAAAAAATGTATACAAAAACGTATTTTACAAAAAAAAAAAATGTATACAAACACCTATTTTATCTATATATTTTTTTTATAAAATCGTGTTTTTTTTATTCAAACACGTTTTTATAAAAAAATATAAACAAACACGATTTTATAAAAAAATATAGATACACACCTATATATATATATATATATATATATATATATATATATATATATATATATATAAAGGTGATAGGTGTCTGTATATATTTTTTTTTGTAAAATACGTTTTTGTATACATTTTTTTATAAAAACGGATTTGTATATATTTATATACTTAATAAATACATATTTTTATAACTAGATATTTCATATACAAAAAACTTTTTAAAAAATGTTTTTATATAGAAAATATAAGATTCTTATGTGAAAATACGTTTTTTTTTTGTAAAAATATGATTTTATAAAGAAAAAACATATTAGAAACAATTTTTAAGAAAAAAAAGTTGTAGAAAAAACTAAAGTTAGGATGAATTCTTAATAAAATTCTAAAATTTAGGCAAAAAGGGTAAATTTTGGACCAAATTTGTAACAAAATTTAAAATCTGGGCCAAAAGTGTAAATTTTAGACCAAATTTGTAATAAATTTTGAAATCTGGTCCAAAAATATAATTTTTGAAAGTTGGATGACCTGTTGACCGGGTCAAATGGTTAAATTGAATACGATTACCGGTATTTAGGACTTAATTTACTAAAAAAAATATATTGACTAAATCGATTATGAGGCCAATATATAGAGATTTTATTACAGTTTTCCCTGATATATATAAATAGTAGTTTAGTACACCTCTAAAACATGGCTTGACCACTTATATAATAAAAATAATACATAGTAAATTCGAAGAACAAACAACAAAATATATATATATATATATATATATATATATATATATATATAATACATAGTAAATTCGAAGAACAAACAACAAAATTCATATATATATATATATATATATATATATATATATATATATATATATATATATTAAAAAACATATAATATTTAAATTGTAAATTGATATTTTAATGAAAGATTCCACTGTCGACTATTAAAATTTCATAAACTCAACATAGTAACCACAATCATACACACTAATTCATCCGCTAAGACATGTACCAGCCATTAAATCACAAGCTATATTAGAATATACATAAATGAATTTTAAATTCCAAGATTAAAGTATTTATGCACATATTTTTTTCGGCATTTAGTTTCATTTCGAATGTTAAAATGTAGTTTTACTTTTAATGATTAGTTTCATTTCAATCCGACTCAATTCATTTTTTGCATATATAACCTAAAACAAAACCAAGAGATTTTTAAGGTTTTGAAAAAAAAATCATGAATTATTGCTTGACCGTTTTACTTGATATGAAAAACTGAAAAATAAAATTCTAATAAATTTAAATTTTGCAAAATTGAATATTATGAATTTCAATAAAAGGAGTTATTTTTAGTGTTTACCTGCGAAATGCAGCGACATCGACAATTAGTTCCATTTACCTGCAGATTACGATTAGTTTTTTGATGAATTCACATTAAAAGTAAAAGGAGAAATTATTGGATTAAGTTGTCTAAGCTAATAACTAAATTGATATATTCTTAAATAGAAGCAAAGTCTTTTTTGGGTTGCCTTCATAACCGAATAAAATGACTATTGGAAATGGATGTTGATTTGTTAATTTATTATATGATTAATAAATTGTAACAAACGATTTATTAATGTATTATATGATGCTAGTCGAGATACGAATTTTATTAGTGAGTTAGCCATGAAGAGGGCTGCCAAGGCTGTTGATTTGATGCGCATTCTACCACAGTTACATGACCCCCCCCCCCCCCCAGAGTGAACTCTTTTTGCTTCGTAAAAGGTCATTATTTTGTGGTTTGGGCTAGGCAATCATTTGTATAAGTCTTGTTAAGTTCTTGGTCATGTTTTATCTGTTTTGTAAGAGTTTACAGTTGAGTTAGTGTGTACGACCGTAAACAGGTTTACGGTCGTAAACCTGTTTACGGCCTTCTACCCCTATATATAGGTCTTGTCAGAGTTGTGTCAGGGTTGTTGATGAATCACAGAGTGTCTCTTAGTTTACGGCCCCAAGGTGTATTAGACGTTTATTTGATATAAAACGTGTGCATGCTTGGATTAATCTGTCTTCTACTACATTCTTTGTTTGCTCGATTGATATTTGTTTGATCACTGTTCGGATTCTTAGTTTTAGGAACCTTACAATTGGTATCAGAGCAATTCGGTGTCAAAACAAATCTCAATCGTGTTCTCGGTTAAAATGATCTTCAGGTTCTTCACCATTTAAGGCGTGATTCTACGTTTTCATAGCTAAAAGGATTCAATTTGCTGGAAAATCTTGTGTTTTGCCTTTTCTAGATGTTTTCGGTCTACTCTGTTGAAGGGAGTACAACCGTAAACAAGCTTCCGGCCGTAAACACCTCCAGCCATATAATAGCTTCCGGTCGTAAACTACACACCCGTATTCAAGCTTACGACCGTAAAATCTTGGCCGTAAACTCGTTTAGTTTTCAAAAATTAAATTTAATAATTTGAATTAATTAAATAAAATCAGAAAATTAAAAAAATGGATTCACAAAATTCCCATAATGAACTTGACTCTGTCATGGGCACTACCACTCGCATACCCCATCTGCTGTCTGCTGAGGGGTTTCCAGAATGGAAGTATCGGATGGAGAAATACATCAAAATGAAAGATTTCAAAACTTGGAGATGTATTTTGAAAGTCCCCATCAGAATCACCACCACACTTCCGGATAAAACAATTGTCGACAAAGCTATTGAAGAATACACTGATGAAGAATTCGACAAGATTGAACAGCAGGAAAGAGCACTTGCTACACTCACTTTGGCTCTTTCACCTGAAATTGCCCAGGGTTTTCGGGAATTCAAATCTGCTAAAGCTCTATGGGAAGCCTTGATAGAAGTGTATGAAGGAAATGAGGACATGAAACAGAGCCGTCAAGACACATTGAGGCAGAAATTCAACATGTTTAATTATGTACTTGGAGAAACTCTGGAAGCTCAGCTTCAACGCTTCATCACACTCAGCACATAAATAAGTTCAGCTGGTGTCTTTGTGTCAAGATCTGAAGTGAACAAGAAATTACTCAACTCTCTTCCAAAAACTTGGGATATGAATGTAGTTGTCATCAAGAAAACAAAAGATCTTAATCGACTTAGTTTGGCTGAAATCATGGCCATCATTAAAGCCTGTGATCTGGATGACAAACAAAGAGAGATCAATCACATTAATTCATATTCTTCTGCAAATCTTGGAATCCAGTCAAACAATGCTTTCTCATCTTTCACCAATCCTCAAGTTCCACCTTTGCTGCTCCTCAGTCATCATTTGTTCCTCCTCAGTCATCCTTTGCTGCTCAACCTTCATTTGCTGCTCCCCAACCATATTCCCAAGTTGCTTCTTCTTCAAAGACAAATGTTCCAGCTTCTGCTCAAATTCCTTTTTCCAAAGAAAATGAAGAGAACTTGGCTCTTGCAACTGGTCTGGTTAACTTTTATAATGCTTTTGTGGCAGGTGAATTGCCTCCTCAGTTGTCTTTTGCTGACTTGGATCAAATTCACCCTGAAGATGTGGAGGAAATGGATATAACCTGGCAAATTGCTACGGCGGTATTCCGTGCAAAACAATTCTCCAAGAAGACTGACAAGAATAACTGGGGAATGAATGTAGAGAAGAAAGTGGGATTCGGCAAATCTATGCTCCGTTGTTATAACTGCCATGAACCTGGCCACTTTGCCAGAGATTGCCCAAAGCCTGACAGTAGAGAAAATCACGAAAGAACGATGGTGTCAGCCGACAACAACAAGGGAGCTACAATCAGCAATCAAACTGCGAATCTTGCTGTGGTGGCGCAGTCATTTGATTAGGATGATCAAATTCAAGCCATGAACATCTCAGGACCTGAAAATGCGCATCTTGCTCAAATCAACGACAATGCCCAAGGAGAAGCTGAGATTGATCCTGAGGAGGAGATGATGAATCTTCATTTTGCATTCATGGTTCAGAATACACCAGAGCCTGAAAATTCTGAGGTAAGTGAAGTTTCTTGTTCTTCTGATTGCATTAAAACTGTAAATTTTTTGCGTGAACAGGCTGAGTTAATGCAAAGAGAAATTGAGGAACTTAAGTATGAGGGATACCAATTAAGAAAAGGCCAAAAACCATTAAGAGACCAATTAGAGGCCAAAACAAATGATTACAAGAAATTTCAATAAGATTATAGTGACAAGTGTGTTCATTATAGATATCTTAAAATGGACTTTGATGTTGTAACTGCTGAACTTGACACACTGAAGACTCGTTTTGCAAATGCTGAATTTCACTTTAAAAATTTCGATGTCTCAAGTGAAAAGGTTGCAACAATAATTGAAAATCAAATGAAATGGAAGGATCAGAAACAAGTAGGCATAGGCTATGAGAGTGTCCCTCCCTCATTCAATCACACTTATAGTAACACTCCATTGACTCAAGCTGAGATTGATCATGAACCATTTATGGTTTATGGTAAATCAACTGCTGAGCAGGCAACAGACTGTAGTGCTAGGAATTTAGATACTAACGTTTCTACTTCCGATACAGATTCATCAGTAAGCCAAGAAAAGCAGGGACATGGAAGAACTGAATCTGATAATAATTGTGTGTCGAATTTGGCGTTGCTTTTTCAAAAGATGATGAAATTGTTTTAGATGTTAAGACTGATATTTTGCTTGGTGATAATGTGGTGGCAAACTTTAAAACTTCTGATGATTGTGCTGTTATTTTTGTGAATTCTATTAAATCTGAATCTGTCACCAGCACTTCCACTTCATCCTCGCCTGTCACACAACCTGAATCATGCACCTGCTCTTGTGGAAATAGTAGGAAGGTCAATAAGAGCGTGAAAACTGTGAAAGGCAGTACCAATTCTTCTGAAAATAAACAAATTTGTTTTAACTGTGGAACTGCCGGTCATATTTCTCGAAATTGTTCCAACCGAATGTTTGTGTATTTTTCAACACCAAGGAAAGAAAATGAGTCTCGAGGAAGGTCTTTAACTAGAAAGTCCTCGAGATCTCGTCTTCGTGAAGATGATTGGAAAATTCATAATAATGGAAAAAGGGCAAATGCTAAACAGAACAAACAGGTTTTATATAAATTTGCTACAGGTGCTTTGCCGAAATCGACCATGGGTAAGCCAAGGTCAAGTTCGTCAAAGGGTGCGTCTGGATCTTCGACTACTTGTAGCAGAAAATCTAAGCGCTCAAAGAAGAAGAAAACTGTTCTTAATTCACCTGTTAATATTTCAAAACCTAACTACAAATGGGTGCCCAAATCTATAATTGCCCAATCATCATCTTCCTCTGAAAATGTATCTGATATAAAGCTAAAAAAACAAAATGATAAATCTATGAACATCAAGGATAGACCCAGGACTGTAATGACCTGGGTTCCCAAAACTAAATAAATCTCGCTCATTGTGCAGGAACAGCTGCGGAGGAATGTCGCTAGACCTTGGTATGTCGACAGCGGTTGTTCCAGGCACATGATAGGAGACATCTCCCAACTGTACAACATTCAGAATTTTAATGGGGGATATGTTTCCTTTGCTGGAGGAGATGGCGGTAAAATCACTCAGAAAGGAACTGTTTCTAATGGAGTGCTGAGTTTCGACAATGTCAATTATGCGCCAGAGTTAAAGCACAGCTTGTTATGTGTCTCTCAGATCTGTGACAAGGGCTATTCAACACATTTCACAGATAAAGAATGTCTAATTCTGAAGCCAAGCATTGTTATCCCAGATGAGTGGATCCTTGTTAAATCCAAATGGGATGGCAATGCATACATCATTGACATGAATAGTAATCTTCCTGAACAAGTCATTTGCCTCTTCTCAAAGGTTGCAGAGCACAATGCTATGTTGTGGCATCGAAGACTCGGACATGCCAACGCAAAGAACTTGAATCGACTTGCTAAAAATGAATTAGTGTGTTGGCTTTCTGTCAAAGATTTCATCACATTTGAAAAATGTGTGGCGTGCGCTCAAGGAAAACATCACAAAAAGCCACATCTACCCAAACAGGTCAATTCAATCAGCCAGGTGCTCCAATTATTACATATGGACTTATTTGGTCCGGTCAACGTTCTCAGCATCAACAGAAATTCATATTGTCTGGTTGTGGTCGACGACTTCTCGCGATTCACGTGGGTTTTCTTTCTATCCAACAAAGCTGGGGTCGTTGACTTGATTAAGAAGTTTATTGTGATGATAGAGAACCAAACCAACCAACGGGTGAAGGCGCTCAGAACTGACAACGGAACGGAGTTCAAGAATGTTGTCCTTGATCATTTTTGTGCGGAAAAAGGGATTTTGCGTCAATTTAGTGCTGCTCACACACCGCAGCAAAATGGTGTTGCTGAGCGGCGAAATCGAACCTTAAAAGACGCTGCAAGGACAATGTTATGTGACTCAAAACTTCCGGTTTTCTTTTGGGCCGAGGCGATTAATACGGCGTGTTATGTCCAAAATCATGTACTAATCAACAAAGCTCAGATGAAGACCCCGTACGAAATTCTATATGGTCACAAACCATCTGTTAGTCATTTTCGGATATTTGGTTGTCCTTACACCCTCCTTCATCTGGATTCCAACCCAAAATTCAATGCCAAAGCTGATGACTGTTATTTTGTGGGATATGCTGCTCGCACGGCGTATAGAGTCTACAACAAGAAGACAAAGCAAATTGTGGAATCCTTCGACGTGCACTGGTTGGAGGAGAACGAGACGGATGCTAGAGTAGGTCCAGATTGGCTGTTTGACTATACATCTCTGTTCAAATCGCTAAATGTGTTTTCAGATGATCTATCT
Organism: Lactuca virosa; assembly: GCF_052849685.1. NCBI lineage: Eukaryota > Viridiplantae > Streptophyta > Magnoliopsida > Asterales > Asteraceae > Lactuca > Lactuca virosa. The sequence continues at coordinate 224,121,532 of NC_136430.1, read as the reverse complement.
GGTACCTGTTCTGGCTCGAAGACTATGATTGAAGATGAGGACGAAGAAGTTATTTACAGACCACCAGTGGTGTCTTCTAAGACTCCTTCAATGGAATCATTTGTTCTATGTAACTTGTCCGGTTCTCAGAATAAAGAAAACAGTCCAGATGCTGATGCTACTCCACTTACTTCTGATGAAAGAGAGGTTATGTCCAGAGATGCTTCCGCTGATACTCAAATGTTTATGAAACTTCTCTTTCCTGATCTGATTGCTAACGAGATCGTGGTGAGTTCCTCTCATGATCCTAGACCATCTGAGGTGGATCAATCAGCAGATGATGGATTTGTCAATATTCACAATCTTCCCGTATCATTCAATGACATCAGCCACGAGCTACCTTCCAGAATTCAACGAGATCACCCAATTGAAAACGTCATTGGCCAGTCGGGTGATGGTGTTTGAACGCGAAGTCGAAGTGGAGATGTAAATACATGTCTCTATTATTGCTTCATATCTCAAATAGAGCCAAAGAATATTCAAATGGCTTTGAATGAGCCCAGCTGGGTAGACGCTATGCATGAAGAGTTAAATCAATTTGAAAAGCTTGGGGTTTGGAAGCTGGTTGAATTACCTAAGGGCAACAAGTCACTCGACACGCGCTGGGTATATCGAAACAAGCAAGATGATTCAGGGGTTATTGTGCGGAATAAGGCCCGATTGGTTGTTCGTGGATTTCATCGGATTGAGGGTCTTGACTACACCGAAGTTTTTGCTCCGGTAGCTCTCTTGGAGGCTATTCGCATCTTCCTTGCGTATGCTTCCTTCATGAACTTCACGGTTTACCAGATGGACGTCAAGACTGCCTTCTTGTACGACACTGTGAAGGAAGAGATTTATGTTGATCAACCTCCTGGGTTTGTCAATTAAAAATTTCCGAATCACGTCTACAAGTTAGACAAAGATTTATATGGGTTACACCAAGCTCCAAGGGCGTGGTATGCTACTCTTACGAAGCATTTGCTCGAGCATGGCTATTTGCGGGGGACAATTGATCAAACCTTATTCATCAAGCATGTTGGTTCCGATCAAATTCTTCTTCAAATCTATGTCCATGATATCATTTCGGGTCGACGAGTTCAAAACTGTGCAAAGAGTTCGAAAACGTTATGAAGAAGAGGTTCGAGATGAGTTCCTTGGGGGAGATGACCATGTTTTTGGGGCTTCAGGTCAAACAAGAATCAACCGGGATCTTACTACATCAAGCAAAGTATGTTGAAGATATGCTAGAGAAGTTCGGGTTTCGAGATGCAAAAACTGCACTGACGCCAATGGCTGAGAGACCACTGCTGACTCCAGATATTGAAGGCGAATCCGTAGATCAGACCGACTACAGATCAATGATCGGATCGTTGATGTACTTAACCGCAAGCAGGCCAGACATCATGTTTACAGTTTGTCAATGCGCACGATATCAGACTAATCCAAAACTTTCACATCTTATTGCTGTCAAAAGAATCTTTCGGTACCTCAAAGGCAGCTCAAAATTAGGTCTTCGGTATCCAAAAAATTCTGAATTTGATTTATATGCTTTTGCTGACAGTAATTATAGAGGCTGTGAGCTTGACAGGAAATCAACGTCTGGAGGATGTCAATTTCTCGGTGATAGACTGGTGTCATGGCAGTGCAAGAAACAACATAACGTCTCCACCTCAACAACAGAGGCGAAATACGTAGCCGCTTCAGCTTGTTGTTCTTAAGTTATCTGGATACAACATCAGCTCCTGGATTACGGTTTGAATTTTCTAGAAACCCCCATCTTTTGTGACAATGAGGCTGCAATTCAAATTGCTAAAAATCCTGTCCAACACTAAAAAACCAAGCACATCGATATCAAAGTGCATTTCATCAGAGATTGTTATGAGTGCTCGCTCATCCGGTTGGAACAAGTTCCCACTACTGATAATGTGGCGGATTTGTTCACAAAACCTTTTAACAAAGCTTGATTCGATGTGCTTGTTGGATTTTTGAAAATGATACGCTTTGAGGACTAAATTTTGTTTTCTAGGTTATTTTAAATTTGCGCATTTAGTTTTCCTTCTCTCCCATGCACAAATTTAAGGGGAGAAATAAACAAAAACCAAAAAATAATAAAATAAAAAAAATAATAATAAATTATCAAAAATCCAAAAATATTTTTTTTCTTCTGTTTTTTTATCTTTTTCAGAAAAACTTGAAAAACCCAAAATTATTGTGTGTCTTACTTGCTTTTTGATGTTGTGTTGGGAAGTGATATAAACTTGGTGATAACAGGTAATTTGAATTTGTATAAGGTATCAAAGTTGAATTGTCTACGCTCTGTGTTCGATGCGCTGGTAGGCATGAAAGTTTTAATTTGGACTTGACTAGGCATAGATGAACTTAAAGAATCAAATGACATGACAAATCTTGACCTAGACAGATCCATTTAGCCTGCCAATATGACGCTTGGATAGGTTAAGTAGGGAGATATACATGGGAATCTGTGATTACATTAAATAATTTGTATCTAGAACCATGGCTTAACTTTTCCTTGATGTATGGACTCTGTCCTTAATTCCAATATTGACGGGACGGCCGGGAAATTCCGATAAAATAGGTCTGCAGAAGGTTATTTTCTTGCTTTCTTTCTGTTAGTCATATGTTGCTTCCTCTGCGTGATCGGAAGATTCGACCTGGACTGCAACATATGCAACTCTGTCTCTCTGCATATCCTTCTATGCAATTCTTTCTACCTGTTAGCCATATGTTGTCTCCTCTGCGTGACTGATAATCTGACCTGGTACACAACATATGCACCATTCTACTTCTCAATCCCTTTGACTCTGGTTAGACATATGTTTCACCCTCTGCGTGATCGGAAGATCCGACCTGGGTGTACAGCATATGCACTCTAAATCTGCTTTCTCCTATAATAATTGTCTGCTCACCTAAAGTAAGGAGTGCTTCGGAAGTTCTTGATTGTTGGCGTATATCAGGAAGCGGGAAACATGTTCTAATACATCTAAAATAAATAGGTTGTCTGTATATCTCGCTGCTTAACTTAGGTGGACAACAATATCCCTGGTCATCGTCACATGAATGGTCATTAGAAATTAGTTAGAATTGCAAAGTCAAAATGTCCTGTCACTTGCAGTATGACCTAATCTTGTCACAAAATTTTCGTGTTTGAGTGGACCACAATACCAGCGATCGACCAGATCTATTCATGACGGAGAAAGTACTAATAAACAGATTCAGGCTTCCTAAGAATTTTGATCCCAAACTCAAAATACTATCAACTTTGGTAAAAGATAATTAGTGTTAAATCATTGATTATTTTGTTTTTTTGTTTATTTATTTTTTATTTTATTTTATTTTTATTTTATTTTATTTTTATTTTTATTTTGCTAAAAATTAAAAATTAAAATTAAAATTAAAATTATGTTTTTATTAGTTTTTATTTTAGTTTAAATTTTTTAGATTTTATATTATTTTATTTTATTTTATTTTTAAAATCCTCAAAATGTATTATTTTTTAAATTTTTTGTGGTATTGGACTTGGAATTGAAGTGGCCAGCCCATGAGCCTTGGACCAGGTATAAATACTCCTTTACACGGCTATAAACTCTTTCTGCTGACTTTTCTTCTTTACGGCCGTAAACATCATTTTGCTCTCAAAATCACTGTTCATCGATTCTTAAAAATTGCGATTAATCTCGAAATTGATAGTTTGAACGTGTAGGTATGTGCATTCTGACCTTCACAAAGGTGTTCTAACAAGAAACCGACTTTGAATCGAAGCTGAACTAGAAAAAAAAAATGGGTTTCGCGGCGTTTACAGTCAATGAAGGGCTTACGGCCGTAAACCCCATTTCCAGCGGAAAACTCATTTTTGGTTTGAAATTAAAGTCAAAATCATTTTTCTTTGCACAAAACATCTATATTATTGTTGTTTTCACACTTGTCTCAGTTCATGCAGGTCAAAATGGCAGAACTCAAATTTGCAGAATGTCACAATCTGGCAATCTTACTAGTTGAACCTCCTTGCTCATAGTGAATTCAAGTCCATGATTCATGGCTTGAAGGAATGTTGCTTGGCCTCAGCTCTAACTTTGAATCCAACAATTTATCAACGTCTAATCAGAGAATTCTGGAAATCTGCAACAGTAAAGAAAGAGGATGATTCTGTGTTCATTGAAGCTCTCGTTAAAGGTTTCAAGATTATTGTCACAGAGCAAATAATCAGAGATGTTCTGAAGATCAACGACCAATCAATCTTTCCTACAGAAATTGAATTGGATCAAGCTCAAGAGCTCCTAAGCAAAATGGGTTATGAGGGCGATTTTCCTCCTACCTTAAACAAGCTATTGCCACCTTATTGGAGGTTTTTAGCTCATGTTTTTGTGAGCTGTATTTCAGGTAGAAGATCGGGTGCAGATGAGATCTCGCTAAGAAACACTGTAGCTATTGCTGCTCTTGCTGCTGGACTCGACTTTAACTTTTCAAAGTTTATTTTGGATGAGCTTGTTGTGAACATCAAAGCAAAGACAAGAGACAAGTTTCTGATGTATCCAAGGTTTCTCCAAATAATTATCAATGAGCAGTTTCCGGAGATCACTAAAGAAGGTGAAACCTTGGACGTGAAGTCTCTTGGTCCAAATTGTCACACCCCAAAACCAGAACGACGTAAACGTTCGGGGGCGGAGGAAGTCATGTACAGTATCACAACAAGGCATAATAGTAAACAAGCAACAACATCATCCATTGCATTAATAGTATAATTTTAATACAAGTGTGTTCTGAAGTTTATAAGATAGCAAAAATGAATAATCAAAATAAGAGATGAGTCTTGAATGTGCTCCATCTTCTCAAAACCTGGTCATCGGTACCTGTCTACTGGCAACCTGAGAATACAAGTTATTTTGAAAGCGTAGATCAACATTAAACTGGTGAGTTCATAAGTATTTTAGTGTCATTGTTTGTATAAGTTTTGAAGAAAGTGCTTGTAAATGTTTGATGTAAAAGTTTGTAAGTGTTTGATGTAAATTTTTGTAAACTTCCTAGAAAATCCTATATTTTCTACTAAAGTAGTCTTCTACAAAGACTCAACTGTTCTCTATGTTTGTTCTTTTGTAAAAGTGTGAGTTTTCCCAAAGTATGACTATCATTACCAAAAATATAGTTTTTCATTACCGTTTATGTGAGAAGATCACAATGTGAATGAAATGGGAAAATAAAGATGTACTGTAGTTTTATCTATGTAACTACCAATGTACTAACTACCTTAAACTTGTTATTTTAATTAAGGTAAAATGTGATATGATTGTATCCATACTTGATCGACTAGTATAACACGACGTTTGAGACGTCGAAATGATATGACATTCGTCACCCGTAGACCTGTAGGTCCCACTGTAGCTAGCAACAAGGTGTAGGAGGGTCAGTCCCGTATAGATCTATACACAAATTCACGCTCTCCCTCCAGGAGACTCTGGGTACAAAACGTGACACAACAGTATATTTCCGAGCCATGAAGTAGTATCTCACATTAATGTTATAGTATTCTTGTATTTGTATAGTATGTACTAGTGTAATGCATGTTCTCTCTGTCTAGTATGTATTATGTTCTCTAGTGTATAATGTGTAGTATGTATTGTTTCTCGTTATAATATGTATTGTTTCTCTTTATAGTGAGTATTGTCTCTTGTTATAGTATGCTCTATCAGTTTCTCTTTATAGTGAGTATTGTCTATCGTTATAGTATGCTCTATCTGTTTCTCTTTATAGTGAGTATTGTCTCTCATTATAGTATGTTTGTACTGACTCATGTATGAACTGACTCTTTGTATGTTTCATTGTTCTAGTAATAGTATTAGTGACTTCCTAAACTATACCTATTATAGTTTACTAGTAATGTTGTTTGTATAAATGAACATAATTGTACACCTTTGCTACCCAAAGGTATTGAACTCAAGGAAGAACTTTTATATCTATGTACATACACATGATATATAATTAAGATTCAAACGACCTTCGGACAAACAACCGATACCCTAAGTCCACAACCAAATAAGGAACAAGAAGTAAGGCGAGTTATCAGTCCTAAGTCCTTTCAATCCTACTTATATAACTATATCTATATAGATATACTTTTGACAAAATATAAGTTTAAAATTTTTATAAAGAGTTTTGCATATAAAAGAGTTTGTAAAACGATTTGAAGCAATTTTTTTGAAAACACAGTTTGAAGTATAAGAAATCCAATTGTTTGATAGTTATTAATCACATGTGATTGATATAATAACTATTATGATTGTACTTGTATTCCCCCCCATAAAAACATTTAAAATCATTTAAAAGGTAAATTAAGGGGTATGAACTCACTTGCAGTGAGTGATACGAATGAAAGATCGGTTTGTAGGATGCTAAGTGTCAAGTGAAGACTTGAGCACAACGGATCCTAATAAGCATATAATGACACATATATGTATATAATTAGTGTTTATACAACTAATCATGTAAGGAAAACACCCTAGGACTTAGGAAACACTTAGATTGAAGTGTTAGAAGTACAAAGGGTTTCATCTAATGGGTGTACGGCCACACATGTGTGTGTACGGCCACCAGGTGTACGTCCACTTGGGTGTACGGCCTGGTGTGTACGGCCATGGAGTGTACGGCCGTACACTCCTTGAAGAAATGGTCAAAATTTGTTTTTCAAGGCTATATATTGCATCCCCTAAGTGTCCATGACTTTGTGCTAGCATACATCATGAGTTTAAGGCCAATATGCACTAAACAAAAGGGTGTACGACCACATGAGGTGTGTACGGTCATACACTCCTTGATGATCATGGTTTGGACGACTTTTAGGGTGAGTATCTAGTAAGTAACAAGCATAGAAAGTGGTACTTACGATATAGGAGCCTTTAGGAGTGTTTGAGGTCCAAAAACTTGGTAGGTGTTCTTGGTGAAACTGAAGAACACTTGAAGATCTACCAAAATGAAGTGATTTCATGGATGAAATCAATGATCTTTACTAGATAGTGAAAGGAATCAACAAATCAAGGGAAGAACACTTACAATCTTGAAGATCTAAGATAAAAAATCGGATGATAGTTGAGAGAGAATCATTTTCTTGGCTAGGAGTGTGAAAAGAGCTGAATGAAGGCTAAGTCTCTCATTTATACTTGAGAGTGTACGACCAGGAGAGGGGTGTACGGACGTACACTCCTCATGTTGGAGTGTTTTGCCATTTTGCGAAGTGGTGAACTTGTGGAACCCAATTCTAAACCCTAACTTTGAAGGTACTAGGCTTAGAACACTCAAATTGACTCTAAATAATTCTAGAAGATAGCGGAAACGAGTCTGACTTTGATTGATTTGAATAACTGTACAAGATAGAAATTTCGGGTTGTCACATCATCCCCCCGTTAGAGAGAATTTCGTCCCGAAATTAGAGTTTAAACAAATAAGCTATTACAAATAACTAAACGAAAATATGAGGATATTTCAGTTTCAGCTGATCCTCGTGCTCCCAGGTGAATTCAGGTCCTCGCTTGGCATTCCAAATAACCTTCACTATGGGGATACGGCTTTGCTTCTTTTGCTTGACCTCTCAGTCCATGATCTCTACAGGTTCTTCCACGAAGTTGAGGCTCTCTTTGATCTCGATCTCGTCGAGTGGGATTAGAAGAGTTTCATCGGACAGACACTGTTTCAAGTTCGAGACGTGGAAAGTAGAATGTACGTTACTAAGTTCGCGAGGTAGTTTGAGTTTGTAAGCTACAGGTCCGATTCTAGCGAGAATCTCGAAAGGCCCTACGTATCTTGGATTTAGCTTTCCACGCTTTCTGAAGCGTATCAAGCCCTTCCAGGGTGAGACCTTCAATAGAACAATGTCGCCCACCTGGAATTCCAAGGGTTTCCTTCTCTTGTCTGCGTAGCTTTTCTGTCGGTCTCTAGAGGCTTTCAATCGTTCACGAATCTGAACGATCTTCTCTGTTGTTTCCCGAATGATTTCCGGACCCGTAGAGTGCTGTCAGGAACTCGTCCTTTAGCTAACTGAGTGTTGCCCACCTCAGCCCAGCACAGAGGGGATCTGCACTTACGACCATAGAGGGCTTCAAATGGATCAACCTTTATGCTTGTGTGATAACTATTGTTATAGGAGAACTCGACAAGGGGTAAATGAGTATCCCATGCCTTCCCAAAGTCTATCACGCAGGCTCGCAACATATCCTCCAAAGTTTGAATAGTCCTCTCACTTTGTCTGTCGGTTTGTGGATGGTAGGCTGTACTCATGTCCAGCCTAGTTCCTAGGGAACTTTGTAGCGACTGCCAGAACCTCGAAGTTAATCTACTATCTCTATCAGAGATAATGGATATGGGAACACCATGCAGTCGTACTATATCCCTAATGTATGTTCTTGTTAGCTTCTCCATCTTGTCAGTTTCTTTGATCGGCAGGAAGTGTGCAGACTTTTTTAACCTGTCTACGATCACCCATATGGTATCGAGACCACCCGTTGTCTTGGGCAACTTGGTTATGAGGTCCATCGTGATCCGCTCCCACTTCCATTCAGGTATCTCCGGTAGCTGAAGTAAACCTGATGGTTTCTAGTATTCGACCTTAACCTTGGCGCAAGTAAGGCATTTACTTACGAAGGTAGCAATCTCTGCTTTCATGTTAGGCCACCAGTATAACTTTTTAAGATCCAAATACATCTTATCTGAACCTGGGTGGACGGAATATCGAGTGTTGTGAGCTTCGGTCATGACCAAGTCTCTGAAACCACCGTGTTTCGGTGTCCAGATCCGATCCATGAGATATAAGGCTCCGCCACCCTTGACTTCCAAGTTTTTATCCATCCCTCTCAGGGATTCACCCGCCACATTTTCAGGTTTCAAAGCTTCGAGCTGAGCCTCCTTAATTTGTGTGGACAAGTGTGAATGGATAGTCATAGTCAATGATTTGACTCTACGACCAGAGTATTCTTTTCGACTTAGGGCGTCAGCTACTATGTTGGACTTGCCAGGATGATAACGAATTTCACATTCGTAATCACTGAGTAGCTCGACCCACCGTCGTTGTCTCATGTTGAGTTCTTTCTGGTCGAATATGTGTTGTAGGCTTTTGTGGTCTGTAAAGGTAGTGCTTTTCGTACCATACAGGTAGTGTCTCCAGATCTTCAGAGCAAACACTAATGCTCCTAACTCAAGATCATGTGTGGTGTAGTTGACCTCGTGTGTCTTCAGCTATCTTGAGGCATAGGCGATGACCTTACCTCGTTGCATCAGAACACAGCCGACCCCTTGATTGGATGCATCGCAATAAACCATGAAGTCTTCTATCCCTTTGGGGAGGGACAGTATCGGTGCGGTGCATAAAGCTCGTTTTAGCGTTTGGAACACTTTCTCTTGCTTCTCTTCCCAGTCAAAGGCCACGCCCTTCCGGGTCAGTGTTGTAAGCGGTTTCGCAATCCTGGAGAAGTTCTGAATGAACCTGCGATAATAGCCAGCGAGGCCTAGAAATTGACGAATTTCCGTAGGCGTCTTCGGTGCTGACCAGTTCTCAATGGCTTTGATTTTGGAAGGGTCCACGTGTATTCCCTCTTTTCTAACCACATGCCCCAAGAATTCGACTCTTCGGATCCAAAATTCGCATTTCGAGAACTTCGCATAAAGCTTCTCTGATCGCAGCGTTTCTAAGACCTGACGCAGATGTTGACTATGCTCCTCCTTACTACGAGAGTAGATAAGTATGTCATCGATGAAGACAATGACAAACTGATCCAAGTAAGGTCGGCACACCCTATTCATTAAGTCCATGAATACCGCGGGCGCATTGGTCAATCCGAACAACATCACTACAAACTCATAGTGTCCATAACGAGTTCGGAAGGCTGTCTTCAGAACATCCTCCCCTAACACTCGTAATTGGTGATACCCGGACCTTAGGTCTATCTTTGAAAAGAAGTTCGCCCCTTGAAGTTGGTCGAACCGATCGTCTATGTGAGGCAGAGGGTAACGATTTTTTACGGTTAGTTTGTTAAGTTCTCTGTAGTCGATGCACATACGGAACGATCCATCTTTCTTCTTGACGAATAAGACCGGTGCTCCCCATGGTGAGAAGCTTGTTCTAATAAAGCCCTTGCTGAGCAATTTGTTAAGTTGACTGGATAGCTCCTGCATCTTAGTGGGTGCTAGACGATAGGGCGATTTGGCTACTGGGGTAGCCCCTGGAACTAAGTCGATTCTGAACTCGACTTGACGTTGCGGACGTAATCCTGGGAGTTCTTCTGGAAAGATGTCGTGAAAATCGCGTACCACTTGAATGTTCTTTATGTCCTTCGTCTCTTGGCTCACATCGACAACATGAGCAAGGAATGCACGACATTCCTTTCGCAAGAATTTATGGGCTTGAATGCTCGAGATGATGCGAAGGTTCGTGCCGGGTTTGTCGCCGTAGATTACTAGAGTTTCGCTAGACGGCAGATTAAGGCGAACAACCTTTTCGTAACACATGATGTCGGCACAATGAGAACTCAACCAATCCATGCCGATTATGACGTCGAAACTTTTAATTGAGACCAGCATGAGGTCGATTGGAAATGAATGGCTATCTAGTGTTAGTGTACAACCTATGTATATGCAGCTAGTGCTCTTTGTCTTTCCGTTAGCCATTTTTACGGTGAACGGTTCTTTAAGTGCATGCGATTTATGTTTAAGTAAGTGAGCAAATTTCTGGTTCACGAAACTCCTCTCCGCTCCACTATCAAACAGAATGCATGCATAAGAGTTATCGAGTAGGAATGTACCAGTGACCACTGTGGGGTCGGCAACTGCTTCCTCGTGGCCTATAGCCAAATATCTTCCCATTCCGCCGACATTCCCTGCCTTCGGGTAGTTCCTCTTGTAGTGGCCCACCTCGCCACAACCGTAGCAAGCCTGGCTCACACCAGCACTGGGGACTTGGGTAATTGGCTTTGCCGAAGCTTTGTAGAAACGGGCGGTGTGACCCTTCCTATTGTAGTTAGAGCACTGCATTTCCCGGCAGGGTCCATTGTGGTGGAAGCTGCATTTGTTGCACTTCGGAAAACTTCCCGCGTATTGCTTTACCGGTGCAGCAGCGGCAGGTGCTATCGCAACATGAACAGCTACGACCTGTTGCTTTTTGGCAGCTTTCTTTTTCTTGTCCTCCCAGAACTTCCGCTTGTTGTCGGATGCTTTGGAGGGCTCTGAGATGGCTAGGGTTGTTGTTGTTGACGGGGTTCGTACCCCATGGTCAATGAGCCTTTGTGCCAATCGCTTGGCACTATCGAAGGTAGTGGGGTTGGAAGCTAGGACATTCCCCTGAAATGGAGGCACCAGCCCCCAAATGTACCTTTCCACCTTCTTTGCTTCAAAAGGGACCATTCCCGGACATAGTGCTACCAGATCGCTGAATCTGGCAGTGTAGGAGACTATGTCGGAGCCCTTCATGGTTAGGCTCCAGAGCTCCTGCTCTAACTTCTGAACTTCGCCCCTCGGGAAATATTCCTCGATCATGAACTCCTTAAGAGCTTCCCAGCCGATAGCATTTGCCACTATTAGAGATAGTGACTTGATATGGCTATTCCACCACATCAGGGCTCGGTCCGCGAAGGTGCAAGCGACAAATTTTACCTTGCTCCCTTCCGGAGAGGAGCAGATCTCAAAGATCGACTCCGTAGAGCGTACTGGAGCTTCAACTATAGTGGGAGGCACATTCGTCCCACTCCCACTAGTACCAGTTGAAGTGAATTGTGCCAGGGATGCCATAACAGCCGCATTCACAGCAGCTTCAACTATAGTGGGAGGCACATTCGTCCCACTCCCACTAGTACCGGTTGAGGTGAATTGTGACAGGGCTTCCGTAACAGCCGCATTCACAGCAGCTTGAATAGCTGCTGGGTTGTATTGAGGAGAAGGAGGTGGATTTTGATTCAGAGTTCTTGGAGTAGCGCGCCTGTTTGATCTACGGGGAGGCATCTTGAAGCTATAAAATCACAAAGATGAAGATATTGGTAAGAATTTAATAGAGAGTATGATGAGAGTGACTCATGGACTAACTCTCCATAGCCCAACAACACAATTGAAAGCATGATTGAATAGAGATCTAGTACTTAGTAAGATCAAAGCATTTGGATAATTTCCATGAGATTAGATATCTGTCAATAATATTGCTATTACAGATGTAACAAGTTCGGGAAAAATGACCTAGGAGTAGGTCTTACATCACACCAAGATAAGAAAATTTTGACAGAATAAAGACCTAATAGACTGAAAGTTCAAGGTCTTAAGATAACAGGAAATTACGGGGGAAATGCTACTTAGAGCATAGATAAGAAGGCTAATCGTTAGAAAAAAAGGAAATTTGAGCAGAGTAGTCCCTACTGGCGACGGGAACCACTTGGGTGAACCCTTAAGTCAGCCAGCTGACGCTCCATGTCAAGAAGGCGTCGCTCGTACACTCGCTGGCGCACGCGATGTTCTATTGTTGGATAAGGTGTCTAAGTCCATAACTATTTCTGGTATGTACTTGACCCGACCCGACATGGTCCATTTGGGTTGCATGGTACCATGCAATTGGATAAACTAAAATGAGAAAAATAACACTTATGGTTTATTAATATATTATAAGTTCTAATATATTAATAATATTATTTAATTAGTTTGATCAAGAATTAATTTAGAATTAATTAAGTGATCAAAAGATAACTAATTAAATATATGGGTAGATTATGTAAATCTTCCATATCTTATATAGTGGGCTAAGAGGCTCCATGGATTATCAAGTTGGGTTCCACCCATAGGATGCTCCATGGATGCTCCATGGGAGTTACAAACCCATGGGTCATGGAAATGAAGAGTCATGACACATTAGGGTTTACATGGTGTAACCCTAGATGTGTCAACACTATATAAGAAACCCATTCTCCACCAAAATAGGCTACACATAAGAAACAAGAGGGCTAGAGCCGATTTTGCAAGTGTAAGATTCTCTCAAAGTTTACTCCTTTGCATTTGGTGTTGTGTGAAGCATTTGAGGCATCACACTTGGGGTGCTAGGCTCACAAGGTTTCAAGGATCATAATCAACAACAAGGTAAGTTATTCTATCTTTCATTCAAGTTAAAAATGTTCCCCATGTATGCTAGATAGGAATATAACCTTGGAATTCAACTTTGCATGATTATTAGACAAACATAGATCCAAGGTTATTAGGGTTGCATGTACACTTAGGAAGTGTTAGAATGCTCAAAACCCATCAGTGGTATCAGAGCCTAGGTTTGTTTGTTGTTTTTTTTGTGTGCAAACAGCTTGAAAAAAAATCTTTTTTCTGTTTTCTGCTCGTATGAAAGTTTGCACATTTGTTGCTGGAAATGGACTAGAAACATTACCCTAAACTGTTTTGATGTTTTAAAGCTTGTTTTAGATGGTGTAATGTTTATGCTAATCCATTTACAATGGCAATTATTAAAATTACAAGTTTTTTTAAGTGTAATTTTTTGATTCTTGAAAGTGTTCATATTCTTGTTCTTGAACTTATGAAGATTAGATGATCATAGGAATTGTTTGTAACCTTCATGGTAGTTTAATTCATGATCATAATGTGTTTTAATGGAGTCCATAACTTGTCCTCAAGTTATGGAAAACCAAAAGTCTCACTTTTATTAAAGCCATTAAAAGAACACAAGAGTTATAAAAATGAAGAGTCTTCATTTTTATTACTCAATTAATTCATAAGTTATAAGAAATGAAAAGTTTTGGAAGTTTACAAAACTTGCCCTCAAGTTTTGGAACATGTAAAGTCTTGATTAAAACTTTAGTTCCAACCCTTAGAATTTTAAAAGTTAAAATTCAACCCTTATACTTTATAATATTATAAGTTACTAATATATATATGTATAACGTCAAGTCGTCTTACCGCTAGTACGCCTCATTCACGAAGCCGGTCTATAAGGGGGGTATAAGGTTGTTGCCTATAAAATGGCAACTTAATGGGTGTCCACTCTCACCCACCGCTTTCTTGATCGGTGGAGGGTCGTTAGCCGAACGGGTAAGACAAGGACTTATAAATTCTCATTAAAAGTATGATGAATATTATAAAGTAACTAAATGCTTTTATTAAATTCTCAATCTTAGTTACTTTAGGAAAATGTGAATAAGGTGCTAATCCATGAAATTACACTTTACACTTTGTTTAAGTCGTTGGTGGAGCGTGTGTGGTTAACCGGCACACTAACTTGGACTTAACAAGGTAGGTAAAGGGTCACTTAAGGTTTACCATAGCATCGGTGGAGCGTGTGTGGTTTACCGGCACATCGATTGAGTGATAAACCTTGAGGGTACCAAGTGATTTGCATGGTTACTTCACACCTCGTTTTGTGATCCTCGGTATCCCAGTCACAAAACTTGGAGGGCACACTCGAGATTGAAACATGCCTTTGAAAAGTTCATTGAATCTCAAAAGAATCTAGGAATTTCTAAGAACCAATTAAAAACCTAATATTTATATTTCGTTTTTCATGTTGGAAATTGGTGAATCGTCATTCACCTACCTTTCAAATATGTTATAGCTTGGATTACGACATACCTCTTCTAAGTTATAATATATTGTGATTGGATCCTAGCCTTAATATTACATTTGGGTGTTTTATTAAGGACTCTCTTAATATCTAAACTAATCGTGTTCTCTTCTTTCAGATGTCTTCAAACAATGCTGCTTCTGGCTCTAACCTAATGGCTCCTTTACCCTTATGAACTTGTGTGGGAAAGTCACTTTTGATGGATCCAACTTCAATGAATGGATCAGAAACATCAGGATGATTACCCGCTACGAGGACAAAGAATATGTCCTTGACAAGGAGCTTAAGGAGATTGATGAGACCACTGCAACTCCCCAGGAGATCGCTGACTTTCGGGCACATGAAAGGGATGCTACAAAAGTGGCATGCATCATGTTGGCCACCATGACAGCGGAACTCCAAAAGTCCTATGAGGACTTCTACCCTTTTGAAATGCACCAAGATCTGATGGAAAGATACCATCAAAGTGCACGACAAGAGAGGTAAGAAATCATATGCTCTATCATAACAACCATGATGAAGGACGGGGAATCCGTCACGAGCCACATGCAGAAAATGCAAAGGTATGTGGATCGGTTGCTGAAGCTTAATGTGAACTTCCCTAAGGAGCTTGCAATAGATATCATTTTGCACTCCTTACCATCGTGCTATGATCAATTCTGCATGACATATCACATGAATAAGGAAGAGGTCACACTCAGCAAACTTCAGGGACTCCTCAAGACCGCAGAAACAGGTCTTAAGGTAAGTCGGTTGTTAACACTCCTACTCCAAATTCCGCCCCGGTTTTGGCAATCGGGAAAGGTAGAGGGAAGAAGAGGAAGAGCTCTTCGAAGGGTACCAAGGCTAGGACCCTTGATGGCTCTTCTTCAAGTGGAACCAAGAAAGGTTTTGTCACTCCTTCTTCTGACCCTAAAGAGGCTGAATACTTCTATTGCCATGAAAAGTCACATTGGAAGCGGAACTGCCCAAAGTACCAGCAAGATGTGAAGGATGGGAAAGTTAAACCCAACCATGCAGGTATTTACACTATCTTATCTAATAACTCACCCCATTCTAACTCTTGGGTCCTTGATACCGGTTGTGGTATTCATATCTGTTCTGATTTGCAATGACTAAGAAGAAGTGAGAATGTGGAGCATGGAAGAATAAACTTAATCATGGGGAATAGGAAAGCTTTACCTGTCACCAAGATTGGAGTTTATACTTTATCGCTAAGTAGTGGGTTTAGTTTAGATTTGAATAAATGTTGTTATTCGCCAGAAATGGCAAGAAATATTATTTCCTTTCATGCATTGTATAAACAAGGTTTCACCTTTTCATTTGATAATGAAGTTGGTTTGATTAATGCTTTCTTTAATAATGTTCTTTATTTTAAAGCATTACCTTGTGATGGTGTGTATGAAACTGTATATGTGGTTGATAACTTAGGAAATAATGTATTATGTATTGATTCTGTTAATGATAATAACTTGGATAAAGCATCATTATGGCATTGTCGTCTTGGACATATAAGCAAGAAACGCATAGGCCAACTCCAAAAGGATGGAGTATTGGAGTCATTTGACCTAAAGTCAGATGATAGTTGCGAATCATGCTTACTTGGAAAAATGACAAAGTCACCCTTCACAGGCTCTTGTGAGAGGGGTGAAGGTTTGTTGGATCTTATACACACGGATGTGTGTGGGCCCTTCAAACATGCCACAAGGGATGCTAATCATTATTATTTGACTTTTACTGATGATTACAGTAGATATGGATATGTCTACTTAATCAAGCATAAGTCAGAGACTTTTGAGAGGTTTAAAGAGTTTAAACAGGAAGTCGAGAATCAATTGGGCAGGAACATTAATATGCTTCGATCCGATCGAGGTGGTGAGTATCTTAGTTCAGAGTTCCTCGACTATCTTAGGGAATATGGGATTGTCTCACAATTGACACCTCCCAGGACACCGCAGTTGAATGGTGTAGCTGAGAGGCGTAATCGAACCTTGTTGGATATGGTTCGTTCCATCATGAGTCGAGCTTCGCTACCAACCTCATTTTGGGGGTATGCCTTAGAGACTGCCGCCCATATCCTTAATCTAGTTCCCACAAAGAAAGTTGCCAAAATTCCTCATGAGATGTGGACTGGTAAAGTACCCAAACTAGACCACATTAAGATTTGGGGTTGCGAGGCTTTCTTGAGACGCGAGACTCATGATAAGCTCGAACCTCGAAGTGAGAGGTGTATTTTCATCGGCTACCCACAGAAATCCTTTGGTTACCTCTTCTACAGACCTAGTGAGAATGTAGTCTTTGTAGCTAGGAGGGCTTTCTTTCGAGAGAGAGAGAGTTCATAAGCCACGGAGACAGTGGGAGGCAAGTTGACCTTGAAGAAATTCAAGAGTCAAGTGGTGAAGGAACTTCAAACCCTAGCACTCAACTTGAGGAGGAAACTCGTGTTGAGCCAATTGACAAGTCTGTACCTCTGAGGCATTCCACAAGGGTTAGGAATGCACATGAGCATTACTATGGATTCCATATTACTGCGGAAGGTGATACACTTATCAGTGATGAGACACTGATAGGTCTGGATGAACCTAACAGTTACACGGAAGCCATGGCAGGCCCTGAGTCAGCCAAGTGGAAAGAGGCAATGGACAGCGAGATACAGTCCATGTATGACAATCAAGTTTGGAACTTGGTTGAGAATGTACCAGGTCGTAAGACTGTAGGGTGCAAATGGATCTTCAAGAAGAAGACCGACATGGATGGTAATGTACACACTTATAACGCACGACTGGTTGCAAAGGGTTTCTCACAAACTCCGGGAGTTGATTATGATAAGACCTTTTCTCCAGTGGCCAAGATTAAGTCAATTAGGGTTCTGTTAGCCATAGCCGCATTTCATGACTATGAAATATGGCAAATGGATGTAAAAACCGCTTTCCTTAATGGAAAGTTGGCTGAGGATGTTTACATGAGTCAGCCAGAGGGTTTTGTCAACACAGAGTACCCTAATAGAGTGTGTAAGCTTGAGAAATCCATTTATGGGTTAAAGCAAGCACCTCGCAGATGGAATCTTTGCTTTGATGAGAAAGTCAAGGAATTTCGCTTTTCTAGGAGTGAAGATGAATCTTGTGTATATGTCAAGGCTAGTGGGAGTATAGTTAGCTTTTTGGTATTGTATGTGGATGACATACTACTCATAGGAAATGACATCCCAAATCTGCAGGAAGTTAAGTCCTGGCTTGGGAAGTGTTTCTCTATGAAGGACCTAGGAGAAGCTGCCTATATTCTAGGGATAAGGATCTTGAGAGACCGGAGTAAAAGACTAATTGGACTTAGTCAGAGTACTTACTTGGATAAGGTGTTGAAGAGATTCGGTATGCAGGACTCCAAGAAAGGAGAGTTACCCATCCAGAGTAACGCCAGATTGAGTAAGACACAAAGCCCTAGTACTGAGGCTGAGATAGCAGAAATGAGTCGAATACCTTATGCTTCGGCTGTAGGATCGATCATGTATGCTATGACGTGTACTCGAACTGATGTAGCCTTTTCTTTGAGCATGGTTAGCAGGTATCAGGGGAACCCTGGCAAGGCACACTGGACTGCGGTAAAGAATATCCTCAAGTACCTACGGAGGACTAAGGACTGGGTCCTTACCCTCGGTGGGAGTGAAGACTTGAGAGTTGTAGGGTATAGTGATGCTAGCTTTCAGACTGATAGGGATAATTTCCGCTCTCAGTCAGGCTGGGTCTTTACATTAAACGGAGGAGCAATTTCTTGGAAGAGTTCCAAGCAAGAGACAGTGGCTGATTCAACTTGTGAATCAGAGTATATAGCAGCTAGCGAGGCAGCAAAGGAGGCGATATGGCTGAAGAACTTCATTAGAGACCTTAGAGTTGTACCAGCTATTAAAGAGCCAATGGAAATTTTCTGTGATAGTAAAAGTGTAGTTGCTTTAGCCAAGGAACCAAGGGATCACGGGAGATCCAGACACATTGACAGAAAATACCATTTCATCAGACATCGAATAGAAGAAGGACTCCTCGTGGCAAAGAGGGTATCATCGGATGAGAATCCAGCAGATCCCCTCACGAAAGGACTGACTCGGGTTAAGCATCTCCAGCATGCTCGGAGCATAGGGCTGAAGGATGATATTAGATTTAGTAGTTAGATAACCTTGAAATTTGTAAAGTGTAATTGACATTAGATGATGAATAAAAGGTGTTTTATTTATGAGTAAAGTGTTTTTATCTCTTGTCGATCGTTTACTATATTTCTTTTGCATGTTTTGACTTCCAGAATAATTATGTTTGGTATATCATATTATTCGAACCTCCACAGTCGGTCATATGTCGGAAGTAGGTATGAATCAAGACTGTCATGATTGGTTGCAGAGGTCTAAGTTGTTGGACATGGCTACAACACTCATGAGTGCTCATAAGTTCTGAGCATTGGACTCAACCCACGCTCACTGGAATCACTTCATGGAATTTATCTCGAGTGATCGTGAGACGGTAATATCATATAAGTCTTCAAACCTAGATATATGATTTGTTACTTATGAGTTGGTTATGCATTGATTGTACGAAAACGCATTGGTAACTCGATGTTATAAAACGTGCTCTTGTGTATAATTCAATGAGTAGTAGAACAAACATATGAGTCGAAGTTTATCTGTTCCTTCTTGGATTAGAAGCTGATATTTGGGCCCCTCGATGATTTTGTTTTGACCTATGTACCGGGCCCGGTCAGAACTAAGTTGATGTGTTCAATTGAGTTCTATGTCAAACAAATCGGAAATCGGGAAACAAACTGCTGGACACAAAGTAAGACACTGTTCCATGTATTTGTCCGGCTGATATCTAGAACAGAGGATTATATGATCACTTATCTTAAATGGCGTATCATCATCTTCTCAGTTCCGAGAGACCTTGAAAGAGCTACGATTGCCGATCGGTTCCTGAAGTATTGCAGTTATAGTTATTAGACTTATCCAAGTGGGAGACTGTTGGATAAGGTGTCTAAGTCCATAACTATTTCTGGTATGTACTTGACCCGACCCGGCATGGTCCATTTGGGTTTCATGGCACCATGCAATTGGATAAACTAAAATGAGAGAAATAACACTTATGGTTTATTAATATATTATAAGTTCTAATATATTAATAATATTATTTAATTAGTTTGATCAAGAATTAATTTAAAATTCATTAAGTGATCAAAAGATAACTAATTAAATATATGGGTAGATTATGTAAATCTTCCATATCTTATATAGTGGGCTAAGAGGCTCCATGGATTATCAAGTTGGGTTCCACCCATAGGATGCTCCATGGATGCTCCATGGGAGTTACAAACCCATGGGTCATGGAAATGAAGAGTCATGACACATTAGGGTTTACATGGTGTAACCCTAGATGTGTCAACACTATATAAAAAACTCATTCTCCACCAAAATAGGCTACACATAAGAAACAAGAGGGCTAGAGCCGATTTTGCAAGTGTAAGATTCTCTCAAAGTTTACTCCTTTGCATTTGGTGTTGTGTGAAGCATTTGAGGCATCACACTTGGGGTGCTAGGCTCACAAGGTTTCAAGGATCATAATCAACAACAAGGTAAGTTATTCTATCTTTCATTCAAGTTAAAAATGTTCCCCATGTATGCTAGATAGGAATATAACCTTGGAATTCAACTTTGCATGATTATTAGACAAACATAGATCCAAGGTTATTAGGGTTGCATGTACACTTAGGAAGTGTTAGAATGCTCAAAACCCATCATCTATGACTTCAGCTCGAGTCACAGCTAGCTCTTACAAAAGAGACTGATGGTCTCTCGCAGTTTTATCGCGAGCATCCTCCAGACGACGAATGCGGATATTATTGATCCTCGCATTGGCATCAAGTTCCGCAATTCAGTTGAGAGCTGTCTTACCCTGAATTTCGTTACGAGCAACCCTGCGGACCAGAACAGGCAGGACTCTGTCCGCTGAGCCTCCTTCACTCACGTTGTAGAAGCTTCTGTCTCTATTATATGGAATGGGTTGACCCTGTTCCTAACTCCATGTCTCCAAACGTTCCACCCACAGAGGCGTCGGGCCTTGAAAAGTCGTACGAGGGTTAGGATTTGGGTTTGGAGCTACCAGGGGTTGATTGTTGACTTCTGGCTCGGAGTCATAATCCTTCGGGAAGTTCTCTGCAAAGTCATCGTCTAACGGAATTGCGTCATTCTCCTCTGGCTCATCATCGAGCCATCCATCATTGCCGTGGTTGGGGAAGTATGAGTCGCCGTGGGGATGGAATCCAGCCATGTTATCTACGCGAGAAATGGGGTAAAAGAAATAATTAATAGACGTACTAATTAAGATAATTATAAGATGATCCTTACCAGTTACTCCAACATTTGCGTAGTGCGTACCAGTCATATGTAACCAAAACAGGATAGACCCTCGAATAAGTGACCCTAACTCTAAGTTCACAACCAAAGAAGGAACAGGAAGTAAAGCAAAGATCACAGATTCTAAGTCTATGACAGCCTAGTCACATATAACCTTAGCGTATCTACTCAACAACTATTGACATACTAATAAAGATCTTTTTTTTAGTTTGCACATAAGTAATTATAGTAACACAAAATACTCCTATAGTATTTTAAGTTTATGTTCTGTTCTAATGTTCTCATTCTAGTAGTGTTGGTAAGTTTTTAGACTTGCTGCAACACCACAACCATTCCCAGGCACATGCTAATCACTTCTCAGAAAGATATAGTTGATCAGGCTATATCACTCCCAGATCTGATTATATGTCCCCAAGCATGCTTGTGTTGTCCAACAATCGTAATACTTTTGTTCTGTCCTAGTGACACTGGTTTTAGTATGAATGCATGTATGTATACTTAGGTTAAATATTTTATTATTTAAAAGTATAAACTCTTGGTCAGAGTAATTAATCCCGTTGTGTTTATAATTGTATATCTTTTATGGGTTGATATACTCATTTCACTATAAACAATGCTCTGATACCAATCTGTCACACCCCAAAAACCGGAACGGTGGAAACGTTCGGGGGCGTAGGACGTCATGTACAGTATCACAACAAGGCATAATAGTAAACAAGCAACAACATCATCCATTGCATTAATAGTATAATTTTAATACAAGTGTGTTCTGAAGTTTATAAGACACCAAAAATGAATAATCAAAATAAGAGATGAGTCTTGAATGTGCTCCATCTTCTCAAAACCTGGTCATCGGTACCTGTCTACTGGCGACCTGAAAGCGTAGATCAACATTAAAGCTGGTGAGTTCATAAGTATTTTAGTGTCATTGTTTGTATAAGTTTTGAAGAAAGTGCTTGTAAATGTTTGATGTAAAAGTTTGTAAGTGTTTGATGTAAATGTTTGTAAACTTCCTAGAAAATCCTATATTTTCTACTAAAGGAGTCTTCTACCAAGACTCAACTGTTCTCTATGTTTGTTCTTTTGTAAAAGTGTGAGTTTTCCCAAAGTATGACTATCATTACCAAAAATATAGTTTTTCATTACCGTTATGTGAGAAGATCACAATGTGAATGAAATGGGAAAATAAAGATGTACTGTAGTTTTATCTAGGTAACTACCAATGTACTAACTACCTTAAACTTGTTAGTTTAATTAAGGTAAAATGTGATATGATTGTATCCATACTTGATCGACTAGTATAACACGACGTTCGAGACGTCGAAATGATATGACATTCGTCACCCGTAGACCTGCAGGTCCCACTGTAGCTAGCAGCAAGGTGTAGGATGGTCAGTCCCATATAGATCTATACACAAATTCACGCTCTCCCTCCAAGAGACTCTGGGTACAAAACGTGACACATCAGTATATTGTCGAGCCATGAAGTAGTATCTCACATTAATGTTATAGTATTCTTGTATTTGTATAGTATGTACTAGTGTAATGTATATTCTCTCTGTCTAGTATGTAGTATGTTCTCTAGTGTATAGTGTGTAGTATGTATTGTTTCTCGTTATAGTATGTACTCTTTCTCTTTATAGTGAGTATTGTCTCTCGTTATAGTATGCTCTATTTGTTTCTCTTTATAGTGAGTATTGTCTCTCGTTATAGTATGCTCTATCTGTTTCTCTTTATAGTGAGTATTGTCTCTCATTATAGTATGTTTGTACTAACTCATGTATGAACTGACTCTTTGTATGTTTCATTGTTTCTAGTAATAGTATTAGTGACTTCCTAAACTATACCTATTATAGTTTACTAGTAATGTTGTTTGTATAAATGAACATGTTTGTACACCTTTGCTACCCAAAGGTATTGAGGTGAAGGAAGAACTTTTATATCTATATACATACACATGATATATAACTAAGATTCAAACGACCTTCGGAAAAACAACCGACAACCTAAGTCCACAACCAAACAAGGAACAGGAAGTAAGGCGAGTTATCAGTCCTAAGTCCTTTCAATTCTACTTATATAACTATATCTATATAGATATACTAAACAAAGGGGTGTACGTCCACATGAGGTGTGTATGGCCGTACACTCCTTTTTGATCATGGTTTGGACGACTTTTAGGGTGAGTATCTAGGTAGTAACAAGCATAGGAAGTGGTACTTACGATAGAGGAGCCTTTAGGGGTGTTTGAGGTCCAAAAACTTGGTAGGTGTTCTTGGTGAAACTGAAGAACACTTGAAGATCTACCAAAATGAAGTGATTTCATGGATGAAATCAATGATCTTTACTAGATAGTGAAAGGAATCAACAAATCAAGGGAAGAACAATTACAATCTTGAAGATCTAGGATGAAAAATCGGATGATAGTTGAGAGAGAATCGTTTTCTTGGCTAGGAGTGTGAAAAGAGCTAAATGAAGGCTAAGTCTCTCATTTATACTTGAAAGTGTACGGCCAGGATGGGGTGTACGGCCGCACACCCAAGTGTACGGTCGTACACTCCTCATGTTGGAGTGTTTGGCCATTTTGGGAAGTGGTGAACTTATGGAACCCAATTATAAACCCTAACTTTGAAGGTACTAGGCTTAGAACACTCAAATTGACTCTAAATAATGCTAGAAGATAGCGGAAACGAGTCTGACTTTGATTGATTTGAATAACTGTACAAGATAGAAATTTCGGGTTGTCACACAAATACCATTGGGTTAATCAAGCAAAACCGTAAGGGTAAAGTTACTTTTGAAGGCAAATACCCTCTGGTGAAATTTGGCATGTTCACAGAGTCCAGTGAAGCTTCTGCATCCCATGAGTCGTCTGATCGTATGACAATAGATGATGATGTGATAACAATGTCGGACCATGAAGAGAGTAGAGTTCCTCCGGTCGTAATTGTGGCCGAGGAACATGAGTGGACGCCTGTGCATGTTCAGAGTGACTTCAGCAAAAGTGAAGATGCTGATAATGATGATGATGATGAAGATCTTGAAGATGATGATTCTATTTTCGGGGGTAATCTGTCCAGACATAATGATATAGAACTTGATATGGATTTTGTGGACAACTACTGCCCGTCAAACGAGGACCTGGACACGTAATTTAACGATTTCATTGATGTTGTGCAACGCACAACGAAGAAAGGGATAGATGATGTTCAAGACGCAACGCCTCCGTTGGTTGATCAGACTGTCGGCACTTCCAATCCTGTGGATTCAACTTCAAGGCTTCCTCCCCTGAATGTTGAAATTCCAACATATGTGGCATCTGTGAGTGATCCGCTTATGACACATACTTCTGTGCCTTCATTGAAAAGAAGAATAATTGATCCAAGGCCATGGGTACTGATTCAGGAACTGACACAATCTGTTCAGCCCGTACTTACTACATCAACCATGACTCCAACCACTACAGCTGAACCTGATCATGAACAACCAAGAACGACCTTTGAAGCTGGGAGCTCTTCAATTCCTGGGAATGTCTCCTTTACAAGGCCTGACCATGATATTGCCTCTGAAAGGCTTGCCAGGTTCTATGCAGAATTTGAAACAGACCTTCCCTCTCGTGAAAAAGGTATATCTATAGGGGAAGGAAACTTGAAGGGGGGCAGACATATCAAAACCAGAGCTCAGGGAGGAGATCACTATACTCAAACAAAAAATAATATAAAAGGATCTTCAAATTGAGGACCTTGATTGTCGTATTTCTGTGCTCGAAGCTGAAGGTTCCTTAAAGTCCGATCAAAATTTTTGAACTTCAGCAAGATAATGCTCAAAAAACCAAACAAATTTCTGATCTCCAGCTCAACCTTGGTGCTCTTTCAGCTGGCTACTTTGATCTGAAGAATAGACTTATTGCTGAATTTGGAGATAAGTTTCAGATAGCATCTAAGGGCCCAAGTGTTTCTCAGGCCCCTGTAACTGCCCTAGTTGCTATTCCAACTTTTGAACAGACTGATAATGTGCCAGTTAGAACCACAACGGTTGTTGACCACTTTGAGAAGGAACCAAATCAAGCTCCGCCCCGAATCACTATTAAGCGAGGAGGGAGAACGGTTACGTCTCAGAAAAGGGGAGGCTTGCTCTTCATAAAAAATTCTGATCAGAATATTTGTGGTGATCATCCCCAATTAACTGTGACTGAGCTACAAAATAAAAAGTTCCAGCATAAATATGGAGATCGGTCAGGAATCCGTATGTGGGGCTTTCATGATAAAATCAACTGCTGGGAGGTCAAAAGAAAGAGCAACACCGTGGAGTATTATAAGCATCCAAATAATTTTTCTTTGCTTACCAAGGGGGATCTTACTGAATTGTCTGCTGCTCCTTTTTACAATCCTTCCAATGATCCTCGGGCGATAGATTTCAAACACTTTTTAGAAAATCAGGTGAGGAGAGGATTTGATAATATGAAGACTGCAGAATCCTTTTTGAAGACTGCTAAACATGTGTTTGACCCAATCACTAAAAAGGCTATCAAAAATGTTATGTGGCCTCCACCAAAGCAGTTGGCAAAGATTCCCATCATCAAAAATTTATGTGATGGTTCTTTGGACATCGTGTTGTATTGGGTATATGATCCAGCCATGGCCTCAGTGGTTATCAAGTTTAAAGATGGTGTATTCCGTCTAATCGATAAGAGGGATCTTTTACAATTTAGTAAGAGGGACATTCATACTTTGGCAACTCATCAAATAATTTGTGAGCAGGAAGTTCTGGAACCAACTGCTAAAGAATTCACGAGCATGATTTATGAAATCATTAGCAAAGAAATGTGGTTGGGTGCAATGGGAAGATCTGATGTGCTGGTGATTGACAAAGACTGAGCTTATGCTAGCCTCAAACCAAGGGGGAGATTGAAAGATCATTATTTTGTGGTTTGGGCTAGGCAATCATTTGTATAAGTCTTGTTAAGTTCTTGGTCATGTTTTATCTGTTTTGTAAGAGTTTACGGTTGAGTTAGTGTGTACGGTCGTAAACAGGTTTACGACCGTAAACCTGTTTACGACCTTCTACCCGCTATATATAGGTCTTGTCAGAGTTGTGTCAGGGTTGTTGACGAATCACAAAGTGTCTCTTAGTTTACGACCCCAAGGTGTATTAGACGTTTATTTGATATAAAACGTGTGCATGCTTGGATTAATCTGTCCTCTACTACATTCTTTGTTTGCTCGATTTATATTTGTTTGATCACTGTTTGGATTCTCGGTTTTAGGGACCTTACACTTCGATCTTGTATGGGCATCGCCAAAGTTTTCTTTGGCCTGAGAACATGTCAATCCGTTCACATGGAAGAACCTACTTTGTGTTTTGATAAAGGGTTACGTGGGTCGATTGAGGACATTGTGGCTTGCGGGGGTCCGTTCTTTGGGGACCTTCAATGGTATCTGGCTTCGTTACCAATTAGGCTCGGTGGTTTGCTCCTATGCTTTTGTGGCCTAACGCGCTCAATCGTGGACGTTACAAGACCACATCTTACGAAATAGCAGCATAGGTGGTATGGATTCAGATTATGTTTGTGCTTTGGCCTGTCTTCGTGATATGATCCCGAGCTTTGATTTCAACGGTTTCACTAATAAGGAAACCGCCCCTCCAAAAGCCCAACATTCATTGGCGAGTGCCCTTTTTAGTAAAATTTTTCAAGACATGGAAGTTCACTTCGACATGACGATTAGGCAGAAAGCAATTTTTTAGTGTCTAAGGGCCCAACATGCTCAGGATTTCCTTATGACTATTCCTATTGACGGTCTTGGCCAGCATATGTCGCCAGTGGAGTATCGTGCCATCCTTAAGTACCGCCTTATGATCCCCTTATTTCCGGCTGACGAGACTTGCCCTGTTTGTCGTAAGGCATGCTTGGACTCCTTTGGGGAGCATGCAGTTCATTGTAAAGAGCTCCTGGGTTTCAAGTACCGACACGATCTAGTTAGGGATGTTCTTTTCAACATATTTAGGCGCACTGGGGTTTCCACCACGAAAGAGGTACCTGTGAATTTTTTGACTGACCCATTGGAAGGAAGATCAACACTTAGACCAGCTGAAGTTTTAGTATTTGGATGGACTGGAGGAAAACATGCATGCATGGATCTAACAAGGGTTTCCATTCTTGTAGGTCTGGGGAGTGGGGTTTTCACTGTGGGGCAAGCTTCTTTAAAAGCTGCATCAAGCAAAGTGGCAAAACATGAGAAAGCGCGCATGAAAAATCAACACACATTTATACCCTTTGCATTTGATACTTTCGGTTTCCTTGCGCCAGATCTGTGAAGCTACTCAATAGAGTCCAACGGGCATGCATAGTAATGTTATGACTCCAAGATCTATAGATGTTATTTTAAAAAAAATTAGTTTTGCCATCCAAAAAGGGGTTGTGGCACAGCTTTTTGCTCGTTTCCTGTTGCGTCTATGTAAAACTTTCTTCTTATGTTTTATAAAATTCAGGTCCAATACTGAAAAAAAAATTGTATGATTAATATATTAATTAGAAATAGTAATAATTAATTAAGAATTAATCAGAAAGTAACTACGATTAACTTCGGGTTAATTATAATTAATTGGAAGTGCATGGACTAAGTTGTAATTGTTCAATAGTTGAGCAAAGTAGGGTTTCTAGAACCTTCTAAGCATGGCCGATTTTAGGCTAGGGTTTTACTGGTTTATAGGTTAATCCTATTGGATAATTAAGGAGTTAGATAATTACCTAATTTAAGATATTATTATTATATTCAAATTAAGGTTAGCTAAGGCTTCCTTATCATCTATAAATATGATCCCTAGGGTTTCGTATTTTTGTCCACACCTTCTAAGACTCAAGAGCTGAAATTTTTCTCTAAGTGTCCCTCTCCTCAAGTCTTCTAGTTATTAGCTTTTTGTGTACAAGCCATTAGAGGTATCCAAGCTTTTGGTGCTTGCTTTCCAAGGAACTACAAGAGGATTCAAGTTGATTAGTTTCTTTAATAATCAAGAGGTTTGTAACCCTAATATTTATGTGAATTTTGATTTTCATAGCCTCTCTCAAGTGTCTCTTAATATTAATAATTTATAGCTATCAATAGAGAAAACATAGATCCTTTCTAGGTGTCAAGTGAACTTAAGGGTTTAAGAGTTTTTCCGCCACATGAACTTTTAATAACATAGAAAACCCATCAGTGGTATCAGAGCCTTAGTTTTCTATTTGATTGTGTATAAAAGTGAATTGATCAAAATTAGGGTTTATGAAAATTAAATCCTAAAGGCTTAAAATTTTGATAACGGCTAGGGTTCTTGAAACCCTATCCTCCACCCTTATTTTTTAAAATTTGTAGGATCCCTTAGGGTGCGTTTGGTTGTGGAAAATTTTCCAGTTTTCTAGGAAAATTTTCCAAGAAAAATGGAAATTTTGAAAACGCATTTGGTTAGATCATTTTTTCAAAATTTTCCAAGAAAATAAAAATTTTCAGTTTTCCGAATTGTATGTAAATTAGAAAAGTGATTTTTACAGTTTTTCAAAGTTTTCCAAATTTATAACATGGAAAATGAAAACTCCTCCGATTTCAACCAAATGCGTTTCCTAGAATTTTCATTGAAAATTGAAAATGAAAACTCAACACTATTTTCTGAAAACATTTTCTTAGAAAATGAAAACAATTTTCCACAACCAAACGCACCCTTAGGGTTTCTAGTTTCCCTAATTACAATTTTAAATGTCTCAAAATTTGGATAATTAAAAGCCTAGTAACCCTTATCTCTTGTTGAAGGTTTGTGATGATCGGATACACTTCAAGTAAAACAAACAAGAACAAAGTTACTGAGCAATTAACGAACAAAAAAGTAAATAACACAGAGAATTCAACAAATTTTCTTTCACCAAGAAAGGGGTTGTCACAAAGACGATTACGATACCAAGCCGTAGGTTTTATTAGGGTTTCACCCTAATGTTAAATATATACTAATCTATACACGTATATTTGTTGATTAAAGGGATTGTAGCTTATCTATACTACTAATTGATCATCATCACAAGGATATCGGATATGTGATCTATTATATATACCTAATGCCATAATTAGTCTTGGACTATATGGGAGCGCTTGTTCTTCCTGAGGAAGATGGTCTAGATGGACCGGCTGATGGCACAAGGTTTAGCTTCTTGACTTTGTTGAGTAGCTGCTGAATTGCCAACTTCACCTCCTGAGCATGAATACCCTTGTGTTTGTAAATAATTTCTTGAATTTGCATCCACTCGCTGTAGCCAAATTTCACTAGATTATGAGCAAATACAACCTTAGTGTATTCATATTCAGTCTTCTTCCTGACCAAGTGAAGCTTCAGAGACTCATTCCTTAGTTTGGTGCATCTCACTTTGATAATGGGATCGGGCTTCGTTCTTCGAGTCAGAACATCTCCAAACTTCTTTCGATTAATCCTGTCGTTCAACTCTGCAACCCTGTATTGCTTGTCCACACTATTATTGAAGAGCTGAATTTTACTGAATTAATCATTAGTGCTTTAAACATCAACACTTTATTCAGCAGAAGCAAGGGATTGAGCAATATTGGCAGACATACATTCTCCTTTTCTAGCTTCTTTCTTTTGTCAAATAACAACATTATTCTCTATCATGATTTCTCTTACTTCATCAATAGTTATACCCCATATTTTAGCCAATTCATTTAGATCAAAGATGAGCTTGATTTTCTTGGAAGGAGGAGGTGTTGAAGGATCACCAGCAGCAAATGAACTTCCAACTTCAGCGTAATTAGCTCCCCTTGAGAAGGAAGCCTTCCTCTTTTGAGGATTAAGCTGATCATTATCATACTCAATGTCACTGTTAGCTCCTTGAGAAACCTCCCCCTCAAAGTAAGAATCAGGGTGTATAACACTCAAAGGAATAACAGGAACAACAACTTGTGGCATGAATCAAAAATCAAGAAACCCTTCATATTCGTTGGTTTCTCATTGATCACCAGTGTCTGGAATAGGCTGATTATCAGTTGTTGCATTATCCTTTGGAATGTCAGCAACAACAATCTCCTTTTTGACATCTCAGGCACTACCATTTACTTTTTCTGATCAGGTTTCTCTTGATTATTCTCCCCTTTTTTACAACGTCAGATTGAGAAGGAGAACCATAAGGCGGTGAAGGAGTACGAGTAGGAGGATGAGATGGTAGAGGAGGATTATGCGTAATCATCCTGATGAAAAGCAGCAGTCTTAATAAGTGTTGGCATAGGAGGAACATTCTCAGCTTGAGGAGAATAAGACGTGGACTCATATTGGATCATCGGCTCAGCAGTTTCCATAGAGGTGGGGTTGATCAACATTGGATAGCATCATCTGCAAAGGCAGTGGATGAATAAGTTGTTGAGAATTGAATGTTCTTGTTTATCCTTGGAGGAGAGTTCATTCCTTGAGCAAGGTCTTATCCCTTATCAGTGACTGGTTCTTTTTCATTATCATCAGTGTCTTCATTATCAATAGTCTCTTTTTTTTACCAGTGCCTTCTTCATTATCAACCTCATCATTCTCTTATTCAGAGTCAGAGCATTCAAACATATATGGTTTGTTAATCCATTTTTGTAACATCCCGTTATTTTCCTATTTGTAAAGTTAACTCAAGTCAACCGAAGTCAAACTAAAGTCAACTAAAGTTCTTTTTATTATTTGGATTTTTATTTAAGGTTATGATAATAACCTTTATTTGCTAAAATATTTATAATATCTATAGTTGAATTTAGAAAGAAAAAGCTAAAAATCGAGAACTTTGCATCTTATTCTTGCCTCGGACCGTTTACACTTCGGGCCGCAAAGAGCTTACGACCGTAAACACTTTGGACCGTAAACTCCTCGCAGACCATAAACGAGGCTTCGGCCGTAAACATCAAACCGACTT
Source organism: Lactuca virosa (assembly GCF_052849685.1). Taxonomy (NCBI): domain Eukaryota; kingdom Viridiplantae; phylum Streptophyta; class Magnoliopsida; order Asterales; family Asteraceae; genus Lactuca; species Lactuca virosa. The sequence goes on along the minus strand of NC_136430.1, from coordinate 224,090,614 downwards.
CGGACCGCAAACTCCTCGGCCGTAAACCCTCGCACATATATATATAGATTTCCTTCATTTTCTCACTATTTCTCACATATTCAACCCAAGAAACCCGGTTTTCTCTCAACTATCATCAATATTTACACCTTAATCTTCAAATAAGTAAGTGTTTTTCCTATTTTAATTAGTTTATACCTTGCTTAATGTAGTGAACACATACTAGTTCTTTAGGTCGTGAACACCTCATTCAAGCTACAAAACGTAAGTATACATCCTAATACTAGTTATTCTATAGAAATTCATAACTTACAACCTTGAAAACAATCAATTCCAAGCACAATGAGAGTTTACGGCCATGAGCATCTCCCTTGGCCGTAAAATCCTATGAAGAACATCTTAGGCCGTAAACTCCATGGCCATGAACACCTTGTGAGGCCGTAAACACCTATAGAGCAATCACATATGATTGTAACACTTAAATTCAAGTGTTTTCTAGTCCCTAAAGTGGTTTTCTATCATAATTAATTGTTATATACACTAATTATATCCATATATGTATCAATATATGCTTAATTGGATCCGTTGTGTTCAAGACTTCACTTGACACTTAACATCCTACACCAACCTTACATCTGTATAACTTACATCAGGTGAGTTCATACCCCTACCTTTTCATATTTTTTACTGTTTTAAGGGGGGGGGGGGGAATACAAGTCTAACACAAAGTTTTTGTGTTATAAACAAGTGATTTCAAATATCTTATCAAAATGGATTTCAGTTATCATTAAATCAAACGGTTTTCAATGATGTTTTAAAATGACATCAAGTCACCAAAATGAATTTCAAAATATCAAACTTCTTTTAAATATTTTATAAACTTATATTTTTCCCCAAAAATCATACTAGTATACATATAATTATATAAATAAGATTTAAAAGATTTAGGACTAATAACCCACTTTGGTTCCTTTTCCTTGTTTGGATGTGGGATTACAAGTATCATTTGTTTGTCCCAGTGTCATTTAAATTTTACTTATATATATTTGTATATGTATACAAGTATAAAAGTTTGTTCATTTAGTTTCAAATACCCTTTGTAACATGTTGAGCAAGGGGTTGCCTTCATGAATACTCGACATCAATTCCGAAAGTACATATAAATCATAATAGGTAAAATTTATGTATCACAAAAACATAAATTCATAATTCAAGTATACTAGAGTACATTGTTTTACAAGAACAAATGTTTGATTCAAAACTAATCAAGGATATACATCTTTCAGATACATGTTAAGAATACTAATTCAAGAACATACTATCAGTCATTTACTTCAGAATGATTAGGTTTTTCATAACTATAATACATGTAACGTTTATATGCTTTTATGAGTCAAGTAGCACAGGTTGTTTAATTCATTTAAACAATATAGTAAAGCCCTTACATTATAACCAGAATCTCCAGCCGGGGATCGAAGCAATGTGTGTATAGATCTATATTGGGATTGACAACCCCGCACTCGGACTGCTAGCTACAGTCATGTATACACGCCTGTGAGTGACAAATTGTTATCAACATGTTTTCAACGCACTCATAGCTTTGGGTCAGGCCATCTAGTCAGTATGGTTATAATAACTCATTAAAAGATATTAACAATACGTTAGTGTATAATTAATTAAACTTATGTACTATTCCAAAGTACTAGTTTACAAGATACAGTTTACAGTATTACATTACAGTTTACAATAACAATTGATGAATTCAGATAAACTCTCAGATACTCGTTTACAAAAGGATTACAAATATAGAACATTGGTTTACAAATAGAACAGTTTTATACAACTAAGATTACTTTTCACATACAACAGAAAATATAGGATTTTCTGGAAACAATTTACATATTCAAGAAACAGAAGACATTCTTTCAAAACATAAATACTTATGCACTTACTCAACTTTATGTTGATACTCTCTTTTCAAAATTACTTGTATTCTCTGGGAACCAGTAGACATGTACACCCCGAGCTTTTGAGAAGATGGAGCTATTTATGTCTTGTCTTCTTCTTTTGTACAACTATTTAGTTTCAGTATATAATGTTGAAACACATGTAAATATTTATACTTTTTAAATACAATGGTTACTTGTACTGTGATTACTATAATGCATGTGTTGTGATTCTACAAATGAAGTCCTCCACCCCCGAACGTTTCCGCCGTCTGGTTTGGGGGTGTGACAATTTTTGCATCTTTACAATAATATGAAAATCATCCTCAATAAAAGTAGTATTAATGATCTTTAAGGAGAAGACAAGAATTGGAATGATAATCCCATTACTTTCAACGTAGCCTTCCTTACGAGCTAAGATCCGTCCAAGCCATCGAGGATAGGGAACATACACTAGCTTCTTGTTCTCAGTGATGCAATCAATCACTTGATCAAGAAAAAGTTGAGCAAAACCGAGTTTTTTTTTGTACACACTAGAAAATAATATCCTTTGCTCAAAGAGATTCAGTTGATCGAAACTCCCAGTCTTATGTCCAATACATGTGCCAATGACACCTGTTAAATACTTCCATCCGACACTAAAACACCGACGACTAGTGTTTTTGTATGGATCACGAGGGATGACCTGAAGATTGAAATTAACCCTATTTTTTCATGAATGGACATGCAACTTTCTTGTGAGGAAGTTCTAGAGTAATTTTCTAATCGAGGAAGACAAAGAGCATTTCAAAAAGCTTCCACATCAATAGTAACCCTATATTGTTCATCTCCAATGGTTCCAATAATAGTTTGAGCATTAGAATCAACATAGCATTAATAGTAAAACTCACATACTTGTTTAGGGTAGAATGGGTCTTGGAAGTTATAGAATGTATATCTAAGAGGAAAACTCTTGACATAGTCGACAAAATTTTTGATTCATGAGTTGGCGAACTTCTTTGGGATGTCATATGAAAACGCCACATTGTTCGCTTGAATGATGATGGGAGAATCAAGGGCATGAGGGCCTTTTTCAACATTAGTGCTGGGGACAAACTTGTATAGATTTTTTTTCATGGTTAAAGCTTGAGGAAGATGATGGTTGAGAGATCCTTTTTCGAAAAAGAGAGAGCCAATTGCTTGAATAGCTTGTAAAAGTAACCAAGGACGGAGTATTTCCAATTTATACCAAAAAATTTCTTCCTTTTTATGTAATCATGATTGAAGAGATCTTCACCGTAAAAATCTTGTATCCCAAGATAATGATTGACCTTTTAATCGACATCCAAAAAGTTAACGTTGAGATTAGGAAGTTACATCAGTGAGACATGTCATCAGCGGAAATGAACATCACCGTAAGCGATCAACGAGTGACTTGTGATGGTCACCCAGTAAGTTTGTGATGCCTCCTGATAATGTAGGCTTAAACTACCATTCACTGACATAGTATTACGAGATCTCATCAGTTTGTGGTTTCATATGCTGACTTATTAATCACTTTTATTGTAAGAAAAAGGGAAAGAGTGGTATGATGCGTGTAATACATTCTGGTATGAAATGTACCCGTCGGCAAAGAGTGTTGAAGTTTTATCAGTATATGGCTAATACAGTTAATCACTAACTTCTTGAATAGAAGAATAGTTGGGAAAGAGTGGGTAAGTGTGTGTAATATATTACAGACAATGATATACTCATCGACACAAAATTTTCAAATTCTGATCAGCGTCTGGCTTTATACGCTGAATGGTGTTTTAGTTTAACTATCGACATAGATTTTTCAAGCTCTCATCAGCATATGGTACATTACGTTGAATCATAAAGTTTTAAAGAAGAATATAAGGACAAGAATGGGTTGGTGCATGTGATAGCCTACGATATATAGACTAACCATCGGCACAGAGTTTCAAACTTTTATCAGTGTGTGGTATATCATAGTTAATCGTCAAGTTTTATTAATAAGAAATTATGGAAAGAATGCATTGTTTTAGTCACATTGAGATAGTGTAACACCCATAAAAATCATGCAAATTTAAAACTTTTTAAAACATTCAAAACCATTAAGTTATTACAATTTGTTTTCAAAATAGTTTAAACATCAGAGTAGCCCCAGAATCAAATCATGAAAATATAAGGAGGTGCATGATTACGCCTTCGCCTTCCCGCCATCATCAGAAGTACCTTAAACAAAATCAACAACTGTAAGCCTGAAGCTTAGTGAGTTCCCCTAAAATACCAACGCCATACAGATATAACCATATCATATAAACAACACAGTATGCATAATGAGCCATCAGTCTGACTGGACCGCCTCACAGGCCATTAGTCTATCTGGACCGCTCTCCGAGCCATCAGCACATCTGGACTACCTCTCAGGGCTTTCAGCCTATCCGAACTGCTCGCCGGGCCTCCGGCTTGACTAGTATGCCCTAGCTAGGTCTGCAGTCTATCCGTTCCACCTCGGGGATCTTGGCCTATAGCACAAAGCAGGACCTGCCTCAACCCAATCCCCCAAACCAACAAACATGTGCACATAAATATCATACGCTAGCTAGCAAGTACAAATAGTCATACAGATCTAACAGATCACTAACATTACAACCATCCTATTGTTGGATTAGGTGTCTAAGCCCATAACTATAATAAGTATGTACTTGACCCGATAGTAGCATGGTCCTTTTGGGTTGCCTTCACCAGAACAATTTGATAGGATATATATTTGAGAAAGAGGCTATTCATGATTTATTAATATACTATAAGTATAATATATTAATTGAGAAATCATATTATTTAATTAGTATTGATCAAGAATTAATTTGGAATTAATTTAGTGATCAAAAGAGACTAATTAAATTAACGGGGACTGATTATGTAAATCAGTGATACATTAAGTTTGGGCTAATGATCCATGATTTATTTATGATGGACTAAGCTTATGTGAAAGTCCATGAAGTGTTAGTCCAAATGGGTTATTGGATAATAAGCCCAAGTGTATGAATTAGGGTTTACAAGTGACCCTTGGAATTCTACACTACAAATGTAGCCCCTTAGTCCTAAAATCGGTACACACAAGTATTCTAGCAAGAGTATAGCCGATTTTGGTGTCTCCAAGCTTCCTCTCATTGTCCTCCAATTGTTGGTGGTGTTTGTGACTTATTAGAGGCATCACATTTGAGGTTTTAAGCTCTTGAAAGGCTAAGTGCAACAAGCTACAACAAGAGGTATTGTTCTAACTAGTTTTTATGGTTCGAATATCAAGTTGTATGCTAGATAGGATGCATGCTTTGGAAAATTGAAAATTGAATGTATAATTAGAGATAACTTAGATCCAAAGCATTAGGGTTGTATGTGCACCATAGGGACGTTATAGTGCTCAAAACCCATCAGTGGTATCAGAGATTGGTTGTGTTTTCTATTATATTGATGCAACTGTTTATTTTTCAAAGCTAAAAAATTGTGATTTTTGGCCACTAACTGCTGGACTCGTTGAGTCCCATAAGGGAACTCGATGATTTGGATCATATGGTGATGAACTCGACGAGTCCATAGCCTCGCTCGACGAGTTGGATCATCAGATGGCAGATTTTCGGGTTTCTTGGCCAGAATTGGATTATGAACATTGGCATAAACTGTTTTGTATCATAAAATTCGTTTTTTTGTTGATATGGTGATGATTATCCTCATCCAATTAAAAAACAGTTATCAAATTTTAAGTTAATAAGTTGATTATTTGTATTATTTGATTTGAATTGTCTTGCTTTATGAATTAAATTAGGTCAAATTGGTAAATGATAAATTATTTGATAATTGTATTAGTTTAAAATTTGATCTAAATGATTTTGAAGAGTTTCATAAATTGTCCTCAAGTTATGGAATGTGAAAAGTCTCATTCTTGAAACATTAAGTTCATAAGTTATGGAATTCAAAAGTCTTGAAGAGTTAAAAAACATTAAGTTCAACCCTTATACTATTATAATATTAAAAGATTAATACTTATATATATGTATAAGACAAGTCAGTCTTACCGTTAGTAGGCCTCATTCACGAAGCTGATCTGTAAGCGGGGTATAAGGAAACTGCCTATAAAATGGTGGTTGAATGGGTGTCCACTAACTTAGTTACTTTAGGAAAAAATGTGAAAATGATGCTATTCCATGAAACTGCACTTTGCACCTTGTCGAGTCGTTAGTGGAGCGTGTGTGGTTAACCGACACACTAACTTGGACTAACAAGGGTGGAAAAGGGTAGCTCGATTGTGTGGTTAACCGGCACATTGATTAGGTGATAAATGACATCGAGAGTACCAAGCATATTTGTGTGGTTATTCAGACCTTGTTTGTGATCCTCGGTATCCCAGTCACAAACTTGAAGGACATAATCGAGATTTAACCATGCCATTGAAAAGTTAAATGAATCTTAAAAGAATCTAGGAATTTCAATTCATTTGAAACTTAATCTTCAATTTCGTTTTTCATGGTGGAAATTGGTAAATCGTCATTTACCTACCTTCAAATATGTTGCAATTAGATTACGACATCCCTCTCCGGAATTGTAGAATATTGTGTTGGGTCCTATCCTTAATATTTCATTTGGGTGTTATATTAAGGATTCTTGTCTAATCTAAATACTGTCTTTCTTCTCAGATGTCTACCCCAAACGCTTCTGGCTCTTTCTCCCTCATGAACTTGTGTGGGAGGATCCTTTTCTATGGATCGAATTTCAATGACTGGATTCGAAACATTCGGATGGTCACTCGTTACAAGGACAAGGAATATATCCTCGATCAAGAGCCTAAGGAGGTTGATGAAGCAACTGCTACTCCTGAAGAAATTGGTGAATATAGGGCACATGAGAAGGACGAGTTAAAGGTGTCCTGTATCATGCTAGCCACTATGACAGTTGAACTTCAAAAGTCCTATGAGGACTACTATCCTTTCGAGATGCACCAAGACTTGATGGAAAGGTACCATCAAAGTGCTCGACAGGAAATGTATGAAATCATTGCCTCTATGATTACAACAAAAATGAAGGATGAAGAGTCTATCACAACCCACTTGCAAAAGATGCAAAAGTTTGTGGACCGCTGATAAAGTTAAATGTAAATTTCGATGAAGAGTTGGCCATTGACATTATCCTACACTCTTTGCCGCCTTGTTATGAACAGTTTCGTGACTTATCATATGAACAAGGAGGAGGTCACTCTAAGCAAGCTTCAAGGCCTACTAAGAACTGCTAAAAGTAGTTTGAAAGGCAAATCTGTTGTTCCTACTCCTTCTTCTGCTGCCCCAGTCTTGGCAATTGGACATGGGAAAGGGAAGAAGATGAAGGCTCCTTCTAAGAGCCACAAGGGAAAGTACCATGATGAATCCTCTTCTAGTGGGACCAAAGGTGGTTCTACTACTCACTCTTCCAATCCAAAAGAAGCAGAGTGTTTCTACTGTCATGATAAAGGGAACTGGAAGCGAAGCTGCCCCAATTACTTGGAGGACATCAAGGATGGGAAGATAAAGCCCACCCATGCAGGTATTTACAGTATTCTGTCTAATAACTCATCGCATGCTAATTCTTGGGTCCTTGATACAGGATGTGGTTTTCATATTTGTTCTGATTTGAAGGACTAAAAAGAAGTAGGGATGTGGAGCATGGGAAGATGAACTTGATCATTGGGAATAGGAAAGTGTCACTTGTCACCAAGATTGGAGTTTATTCTTTATTGCTTAGTAGTGGGTTAGAATTAGATTTGAATAATTGTTGCTACTCGTCCGATATGGCGAGAAACATTATTTCCTTTCATGGTTTGTATTAACAAGGTTTTAGATTTTCATTTAATAATGAAATTGGTTCTATTAATGCTTTTTATAATGGTAAATTTTATTTTGAAGCATTGCCTTGTAATGGTATATATGAAATTGTGATGGTTGTAGACAACTTAGGAAATAATGTATTGCATATTGATTCGTCCAATGGTTCGGACAAGGCATGCTTGTGGCATTGTCGTCTTGGACATGTCAACAAGAAGCACATAGCCCAACTCCGAAAGGATGGAGTGTTGGAGTCATTTGACTTAAAGACTCAGATTCTAAGTAAAGATGCCGAGATAGCGGAAATGAGCCGAGTACATATGCTTCCGCAGTTGGCTTGATCATGTATGCTATGACATGTACTCGCCCTGATGTGGCTTTTGCTTTGAGCATGGTCAGAAAATATCAAGGGAATCCTGGTAAAGCTCACTGGACTGCAGTAAAGTTTTGGATAAGGTGTCTAAGTCCAGAACTATTTCTGGTATGTACTTGACCCGACCCGGCATGGTCCATTTGGGTTGCATGGCATCACACAATTGGATGGACTAAAACGAGAGAAATAACACTTATGGTTTATTAATATATTATAAGTTCTAATATATTAATAATATTATTTAATTATTATTGATCAAGAATAAATCTAGAATTAATTAAGTGATCAAAAAGGAGACTAATTAAATATATGGGTTGATTGTGTAAATCATCCATACTTATATAGTGGGCTAGATGCTCCATGGATTATCTAGTTGGGCTAAGGTCCATAAGATGCTCCATGGGAGTTACAAACCCATGGGTCATGGAAATGAAGAGCCATGTTACATTAGCGTTTACATGGTGTAACCCTAATGCAACATACTATATAAGCATGCTTCTAGCAACCAAAATCGGCTACACTAGTGAGACAAGAGGGCAAGGCCGATTTCAAGTGTTAGACAATTCTCTCAAAGTTTATTCCAAGAGCATTTGGTGTTGTGTGAAACATTTGAGGCATCACACTTGGGGTGCTAGGCTCTGAAGGTTTTCAAGGAATCAAAACAACAACAAGGTATGTAATTCTAGCCATCTTTTATGATTAAAGCTCCCCATGTATGCTAGATAGGATTATGAACCTTAGAAAAAAGTATTTTGCATGTATTTTAGACAAACATAGATCCAAGGTTTTTCTAGGGTTGTATGTACACTTAGGAGTGTTAGAATGCTCAAAACCGATCCGTGGTATCAGAGCCTAGGCTTGTTTGTTTTGATACTTGATGCAAAATTGTGAAAAAACTCGTTTTTATGCATTCTGAAGCATGAACTCGCCGAGTCCATGGGGGGACTCGACGAGTGCATGAGTAAACTCATCCTACTCGTCGAGTAGGTTCTTGCACTCGACGAGTACGAGCCCCTGAGTGTAGTTTTTCGAGTTTAGCTGTTGGAAATGGACTAGAAACATTACCCTAAACTGTTTTGGTGTTTTAAAACTTGTTTTAGATGGTGTAATGTTTGTTCTAATCCATTTACAATGGCTAATATCAAAATTACATGATTATATGTGTTCATATGTTCTTGAAATTTTGATATAATTATTCATGTTCTTATGAGTTCTTGATAGATCATAGGAATTACTTGTTTAATGCTGAATTCATGATCTTTATGTGTTTTAATGGAGTCCATAACTTGTCCTCAAGTTATGGATAACCAAAAGTCTCTTTGTATTAAAGTCATTAAAAGAACACATAAGTTACAAAAATGAAGAGTCTTCATTTTAATAACTCATAAGTTATGAATTGAAAGGTTTTGTAAAGTTACAAAACTTGCCCTCAAGTTTTGGAACATGTAATAAACTTTAGTTCCAAGCCCTAGAATTTTAAAAGTTAAAATTCAACCCTTATACTTTTTAATATTTTAAGTTTAATAATAATTATATACGTATAAGAACAAGTCGTTTTACCGTTAGTAGGCCTCATTCACGAAGCCGGTCTATAAGGGGATATAAGGTTGTTGCCTATAAAATGGCAGCTTAATGGGTGTCCACTCTCACCCACCGCTTCCTTGACTGGTGGAGGGTCGTTAGCCGAACGGGTAGGACAATGACTTAAAATTCTCATTAAAAGTAAAATGATTATTATGAAGTAACTAAATGTTTTATAAATTCCCAATCTTAGTTACGTTAGGAAAATCTGAATAAGGTGCTAACCCATGAAATTACACTTTGCACTTTGATTAAGTCGTTAGTGGAGCGTGTGTGGTTAACCGGCACACTAACTTGGACTTAACAAAGTAGGCAAAAGGTGACTTAAGGTTTTTCATTGGTCGATGGAGCGCGTGTGGTTAACCGGCACATCGATTACGTGAAAAACATTAAGGGTACCAAGTAATTTGGATGGTTACTTCACACCTTGTTTTGTGATCCTCGGTATCCCAGTCACAAAACATGAAGGGCACACTCAAGATTAAAACATGCCATTTAAAAGTTCAATGAATCTCAAAAGAATCTAGGAGTTTCAAAAAACCAAATAAAACCTAATAATTTATATATTTCGTTTTAATGGTGGAAATTGGTGAATCGTCATTCACCTACCTTTCAAATATGTTTTAGCTTAGATTACGGCATCCCTCTTCTAAGTTATAATATATTGTGATTGGATCCTAGCCTTAATATTACATTTGGGTGTTTTATTAAGTGCTATCATTATATCTAAACTAAACTTGTCTTTTGTTCTTTTAAGATGTCTTCCAACAATGCTGCTTCTGGCTCAAACCCTACCGACTCCTTCTCTCTCATGAACCTTTGTGGGAGAGTCATCATTGATGGATCCAACTTTACAGATTGGATCAGGAACATCTGGATGGTGACTCGGTATGAGAACAAAAAATATGTTCTCGACAAGGAACTTAAGGTACCCGAGCCAACTGCAACTCCTGAGGAGTTTGCTGAATATGAGGCACATGAAAGAGATGCTACCAAAGTGGCATGCATCATGATGGCCACTATGACAGCCGAGCTCCAAAAAGTCCTATGAGGACTACTATCCTTTTGAGATGCACCAAGATTTGATGGACCGCTACCATCAGAGTGCTCGTCAAGAGCGATATGAAATCATCTCCTCCATGATAACAACCCGAATGAAAGATGATGAACCCATCACGGGCCACATGCAGAAAATGCAAAGGTATGTGGACCGTTTAATGAAGCTGAATGTGAACTTCCCCGAGGAGTTAGCAATAGATATCATTTTGCACTCCTTACCATCGCTTTATGATCAATTCCGCATGACATACCACATGAACATGGAAGAAGTCACCCTCAGCAAACTTCAAGGACTCTTGAAGACCGCCTAAAGTGGTCTTAAAGGTAAGTCGGTTGTTACCACTCCTACTCCTACTCCTACTCCAAACTCCGCACCTGTCCTGGCAATTGGGAAAGGTAGAGGGAAAAAGAGGAAGAAACCTTCGAAGGGTACCAAGGGTAAGACCCTTGATGGCTCCTCTTCAAGCGGAACAAAGAAAGGTTTCGTCACTCCTTCTTCTGATCCCAAAGAGGCTGAATGCTTCTGTTGCCATGAAAAGGCACACTGGAAGCGGAACTGCCCGAAGTACCAGCAAGATTTGAAGGATGGGAAAGTAAAACCCAACCATGCAAGTATTTACACTATATTATCTAATAACTCACCCAATTCTAAGTCTTAGGTCCTTGATACCGGCTGTGGTATTCATATTTGTTTTGATTTGCAGGGACTAAGAAGTGAGAATGTGGAGCATGGAAAGATAAACTTGATCATGGGGAATAGGAAAGTTTCAGCTGTCACCAAGATTGGAGTTTATACTTTGTTGCTAAGTAGTAGGTTTACTTTAGATTTGAATAAATGTTGTTATTCGCCTGAAATGGAAAGAAATGTTATTTCCTTTCATGCTTTGTACAAACAAGGGTTTACCTTTTCTTTTGATAATGAAGTTGGTGGAATAAATGCTTTCTTTAATAATGTGTTTTATTTTAAAGCATTACCTTGTGATGGTGTGTCTGAAGTTGTGTCTGTTGTAGATAATTTAGGAAATAATGTGTTGTGTATTGATTCTACTAATGATAATAAATTGGATAAAGCATCATTATGGCATTTTCGTCTTGAACATGTAAGCAAGAAACACATAGGCCAACTCCAAAAGGATGGAGTCTTGGAGTCATTTGACCTAAAGTCAGATGATAGTTGTGAATCATGCTTACTTGGAAAAATGACAAAGTCACCCTTCACAGGTTCTTGTGCAAGGGGTGAAGGTTTGTTGGATCTAGTGCACACATATGTGTGTGGACCCTTCAAAACTGCCACAAGGGATGCTAATCGTTATTATGTGACTTTTACGGATGATTATAGTAGATATGGATATGTCTACTTAATCAAGCATAAGTCAGAGACTTTCGAAAGGTTTAAAGAGTTTTAACAGGAAGTCGAGAAACAATTGGGTAGGAACAATAAGATGCTTCGATCCGATCGTGGTGGTGAGTATCTGAGTACAGAGTTCCTCGACTATCTTAAGGAATGTGGGGTTGTCTCACAATTGACACCTCCCAGGACACCACAGTTGAATGGTGTAGCTGAGAGGCATAATCGAACCTTGTTGGACATGGTTTGTTCCATGATGAGTCGAGCTTCGCTACCAATCTCATTATGGGGATATGCCTTAGAGACTGCGGCCCATATCCTTAATCTGGTCCCTACAAAAAAGGTTGCCAAAACACCTCATGAGATGTGGACTGGAAAAGTTCCTAGTCTAGCCCACATCAAGATTTGGGCTTGCGAAGCTTTCGTGAGACACGAGACTCATGATAACCTCGAACCTCAAAGTGAGAGGTGTATTTTCATCGGCTACCCATAGAAATCCTTTGGTTACCTCTTCTACAGACCTAGTGAGAATGTGGTCTTTGTAGCAAGGAGGGGTGTCTTTCGAGAGAGAGAGTTCATAAGCCAAGGAAACAGTGGGAGGTAAATTGACCTTGAAGAAATTCAAGAGTCAAGTGGTGAAGGAACCTCAAACCCTAGCAGTCAACTTGAGGAGGAAACTCCTGTTGATCCAATTGACAAGTATGTACCTCTAAGGCGTTCCACAAGGGTTAGGAATGCACCTGAGCACTACTATGGTTTCCATATTACAGCAGAAGGTAAGACACTTATCAGCTATGAGACACTGGTAAGTCTGGATGAACCTAACAGCTATGCGGAAGCCATGGCAGGCCCCGAGTCTGCTAAATGGAAAGAGGCAATGGACAGCGAGATACAGTCCATGTATGACAATTAATTTTGGAACTTGGTTGAAAATGTACCAGGTCGTAAGACAGTTGGGTGCAAATGGATCTTCAAGAAGAAGACCGCCCTGGATGGTAATGTACACACCTATAAGGCGCGACTAGTTGCAAAGGGCTTTTCTCAAACTCCAGGAGTTGATTATGATGAGACCTTTTCACCAGTAGCCAAGATTAAGTCTATTAGGGTATTGTTAGCCATTTCTGCATTTCATGACTATGAAATATGGCAAATGGATGTCAAAACCGCTTTCCTTAATGGAAAGTTGGCTGAGGATGTTTACATGAGTCAGCCTGAGGGTTTTGTCAGTACAGAGAACCCTAATAGAGTGTGTAAGCTTGAGAAATCCATTTATGGATTAAAGCAAGCACCTCGCAGATGGAATCTTTGCTTTGATGAGAAAGTCAAAGAGTTTGGCTTTTCGAGGAGTCAAGATGAATCTTGTGTATATGTCAAGGCTAGTGGGAGTATAGTTAGCTTTTTGAGACTGTATGTGGATGACATACTACTCATAGGAAATGGCATCCCAACCGTGCAGGAAGTGAAGTCCTGGCTTGGGAAGTGTTTCGCTATGAAAGACGTAGGAGAAGCTGCCTATATTCTAGGTATTAGGATTCTGAGAGACCGGAGTAAAAGACTAATTGGACTTAGTCAGAGTACATACTTGGATAAAGTGCTGAAGAGATTCAGCATGCAAGATTCCAAGAAAGGAGAGTTACCCATCCAAAGTAACGCTAGATTGAGTAAGACTCACAGCCCGAGTACCGAGGTTGAGATAGCAGAAATGAGTCGAGTACCTTATGCTTCAGCTGTAGGCTCGATCATGTATGCTATGACGTGTACTCGTCCTGATGTCGCCTTTGCTTTGATCATGGTTAGCAGGTATCAGGGAAACCCTCACTACTAGAAAAACAGCCTTTTACGACGCGCAATGAGTGTCGTAAAACGCTCAGACGACGCGCAAATGCGTGTCAAGGAAGGCCCTGTCATAACGAGAGATGACATGCTTTTGCGTGTCGTCTATTTACGACGCGCATTTACGACGCGCGTTTATGACACGTATTTACGACGCGCAGTTATGACACGCAATGCGTATCAAGGAAGGCCCTGTCATAAAGGAAGACGACACGCATTTGCGTGTCGTAACCTTACGACGCGCGTGTTTATGACACGCAATGCGTATCAAGGAAACCCCTGTCATAAAGGAAGACGACACGCATTTTTGCGTGTCATAATTTTAAATGTTTTTAAAATTATATATTTTTGATAGATTTACTAAATTTCAAATTAAATAACACATTAAAAGTCTAATAATACAAAACAAAAACCATAAACAATAAAGATAATTCATTGCACTAATATGTCAAATACAAATAATCATTCCAATAATAAGTAAATGTAACACATTGCTAATATTGCATAATATTTATTATAGAAAACAAAACATGTACAACATTAAAAGAAACCCATGACTAAATTCTCCTTTGACAATTTCCTTTCTAAAAGAATAACCTGAATAGATAAATTGCAGTGTAGTCTATAACAGGCTCTGAGATAAAGTTGGTTGGCCGTGAATACCATTCTGGATCTTCTTCCTACTCGAAAGATAAAGATAAAGATAAAGATAAAACAAATTAATCAAGTTTCTAGATAAATATTTGCAAACAAACTCGTGGAATAGATAAATTATTATATCGATATATCAAAAAGGTATTGGTATACATACTTGAACATGTATTAACCATTTTAATAAATTGAAGCAATTTGGCAAATGTCATATAAACACCAGATTTAGCAAATAGCATAGATCAGATTCCATATAACTAAATAATTACTTTATTTTGGATTTCAATTTTGAAAATTAAAATATCGATTAATTCCGTAAAAATCACAAAAATCTCAAATAAATGGATTATTTCATTTCAACCTATAATTACCTTACTAAAGAGAACAGTTTGAACCATTGATGTCAATATCTGAACCTTGTTGAATGGAGTCCTTTCCAGGGGTAAACTTACTATTTATCATAGTTTTTGCATGGTAACTATCATGAAGCAGACAGAGTATTAGAAAGATAACAATTGTAAAAAGGAAAAAGGACCTGCAAGTGTAGAAGGATGCTTTGATTTCATTGGTATTACCCATCCTTTTGTAATTCACCTTTCAAAACTCTAAAACAAAATAGAAGAATACTCATTAGATTCAAAAATAAACATTAGTTAGTTTGACTCAAAATCGACACCTAAGTTTTTTTATTATTCTTATTTGGCATAGAATAAAATGTGGTTATGGATTATACATTGAGGAGCTCTCCCATATTAGTAAAATCAACATATACATCATAGATACTAACTATTATCTAGTCACATAATTAGTATTAGTATGTCTGCTATATGCAATGACCAAGAATGGAATAAACAAGGTACAAATTAAACAAACTAATAGAACATTATTAAAACCCAAATAAGATTATAATAGGAAAATATGTCTTCTATATGCAATGACCAGGAATGGAATCCAACAGCCAGGAATGTAATTAAGTTTTTTACTCAAATCTAATCATACAACCAAAATAAGTCCAACTCAATAACAGAGTTATCTGCTTCCAGAAATTGTAAGGAGGAGAATCTTAATCTTACCTTTTGAAAAGAGGCTTGCAATGTCCACTTTAGGCTTTTCCTCCTCAGCATCACCTTCTGATTTTTTTTTAAATTACACAAAAACTTAGTCAAAGACAAACCACTTTAAAAGATGATAAACAAAAACAATGTGAAAAATAATAAGAATAATACCCAAATCCTCTACATCATCCGGGTTGTTTTCTTCATTCTCCACTATTGCATTACCAACATATACTGGCTCTAGCATTGCTTGAACCCGTTTTTTGGAGCTTTATTAATGCCTGGAAGTGTGATCAAATCTGCTATTCGTATCACTCGTGTCTTGCTTCCTTTATTGTATGCCTTTGTCAGTGCAGCTTTTACAGCAGGTTGCACACCCTCAAGTAAATTAGGTCGCCCCTACACACATACAATAAGAATTATAAATTTATAATCCAAGTGAATAGAAAACCACAACTTGTTATTTACCTGAAACTTGGACATGAGCATCAGTGACTCAAAATCCTCCTGACTAATGGAGTATGCATCCATAAACTCAACAACCTTTTCAACACCTTCATCCTGCCAATTAATTACCCAACACCAACATTTAATAAAAAGAAACACTTTTAAAAAAAAATAAAAATAAAAAAATCACTTGTACCTTTGGCAGTGTCTTCAATGGATCAGTCATGTGCTTAAGTAGAAGAGACAGATAATCGAGACACATGGTTGACTGATACTGATTCATAATTGTTAGGCCTTGATATAAATAAACTAGGAATATTACATGTGCATTCTAGAAGGGGCAGAAGGGCAAAAATGGAAAGTGGCTATAAAGTTAGTTAGAGAGAGAGAGTAGAATAAAGAGGGAAGAGTACCTTCATTTTGGGGATAGCGATTAGGATTGTTCAATGTTCTTGGCTCTTATCATTTAGCTAGTGAGAGAGGGGGATTCCCTGGGATTGTTTGAGGTTCTTGCTTCATTCAATATAGTTTGTAATTCTTTTCATTAGATTCAATGCTATCATCTTCTTCTTCTCTGATTCTTCCTGTTTCTCTTTAGTTTCATTAACTATTGATTTCTATTTCTCATCATTGACCTACACCAGTTGACCAAAATTATCAAACTGTTACATTTCGGAGAAAAAACCAAAAAAACACTCAATAACTTATTCAGAAACTATATATCACCTGCCCAAATTGAATTGTAGAGAAGCTAGAAGATGAACATGAGCATCTTCAAGAAGCCTATAATTCTTTCCCGTGGTAGAGTTCTTTCCAAGCCACCCCCCAAATCTGTTAAAGTTTCGTTCACCCTATATATAAAAAATAAAATAAGCCACGGTAAATATTTATATTTTTATATACATACATAGATTTATTTATATACCCAATTAAAGAACTTTTACCGGTTCAAGTGTTTCCCTTTGTCCACGTAGCAAAGCAGCCCTTTTTCAAACAAAATTTTTTTATCATCATCTACAATTATCCACATAACTAAAAATATTAAAACTAACTTACGGGATTATAGCTAACACAAGGGAGCTACTGTGCTATCAAGTTCAACCTCTTCACTTATGCCACTTTTATGCCACTTTTGGTATCTTCTTATCTATACCTTGATTATATCTCCACTTGCAATAGAATCAGCAACATGTGCTATCAAGTTCAACCTCTTCACACCATTATCATCTTTGCCAGCTATACTTGGCCTGTAGTTTATATAGTTTTCCTGAATCAAAATAGGTACTAAATCCGTATCACTCATGCTCAGATCAAACCGTTCATCCATCCGGAGCTTTTTCATCACTCTACCCAGAAGCTTCCCTTTCTTCCATTTTGACCCTGGGCTAGGTAAATTATCAGGCCTCCCTGGACTTCTTGGAACAGAAGGTGAAGTGGCTGCTGAATTTGACTGAGAAAAGGGTAAATAACTGGAAATTTTAACCACCGGAGGAAGCGGTAACCGGTGACTTTTCTTGTTTCACATCTTCTGACCGATCTGCCCCTCCCCTGCCCTTGGATGAAGTGGTGTTACTGACCCACTATGGATTCTAGAGCTAGGACCTGGACTTGTCATTTTAGGACTAGGAAGTGGAGAACACTCTGGGCTACCTCTACTTGGTTTCCAAAATAACCCTGCCATGTCACCTCCCATGGATGTTAATTTTCACTCTGTTATGAGTAGGAAGTGGAGAAGTTTCATTTTGTCTCATTCGACCAGTGAATATGGTCCACCTAAACAATGAAATTGTAGTGAATCATAGATTGAATAAATATCAATAAATCACAATGCTTTGAAAATAAAAATTAAAGAGTTGACCTCACAATTCTTAGAAAATAAGAATGCAAATGAAAAGGATTGAAGAAGAGTTAAGAACGGTAGGATTGAACAAACTATCACACACTACCTGACTTGTAACTAATTAAATACAACAAATCGAACCCTAAGGTGCAATAGAATCGAAGTAAACTCGTTCAAAAAATCAAACTGGGAAAATTATGATTCAAAAATCAAACCTGTGATGGAAATCAAAAATCTTACCTATGATGGAATCGTCGGCTGGAGTGGAGTCGACGGCTGTGTCTATGTCGGAGATGAAAGCCTGGCAGGAGATGGGTGTTGTCGCGTCGTCTGGTCTGGTTCGCATATGGGGGAGTGGAAGAAAGGGAGGCGTTTTAGAGCCTTTTTCTTGTTTTTGTTTTCTGGATACACTGAGTCCAGACTCGGTACGAGTCATACAGGAAGGGTGAAGAACTGGAAGAGGGAGTGGTTGAGCTTGAGGTCTTTCTTGAAAACTTTTACATGTTGCCACAAGTTTGGATTCTTTGGAAGGTGACGCGGATCTGGACTGAATCCTAGATAGAGACCCAATCTCTGAAACCGTGTCACTGCAACCTCTCCCGGAACCACCTGATTTTTGGTCAGAAGAGATTTGCGAATTGTGTCAATGATACTATCCTTGTTTGTAATCTTATTTGCTTCTTAAATCGTAATAACAATCTCTATGAAATCGCAGGTTGGGTTTTAGGTTAGAGAGAGAGAGAAGAAGACGAAGACCCTAGGCTTCTTTCTTGCTAATTGGAAGAGGAGCGGGTTTTAATTTTTCACATGGAATAGGCGGCATTTTAATTTTTGGGGATTTCATTTCCCGCTTAAAAGGCGTGTTTCATTAAAAAAAATATAAAGCAACACACTTACACGACACACATTTTATGATTGGCGTCCTCCGTAAATCTTTTTTTTTCTATTCTAACACAAATTTTAGGGCACGCGCAAATGCGTGTCCTTTATCCTTCAAATTTTATAAGAGATGACATTATTTTTAGGGGACACATTTTTGCGTATCATAAATCACTGTGTTTCATTGTTTGCGCGTCATTAAAGGTCTATTTTCTAGTAGTGCCTAGTAAGGCTCACTGGACGGCGGTAAAGAACATTCTCAAGTACCTGCGGAGGACTAAGGACTGGGTCCTTATCCTTGGTGGGAGTGATGACTTGAGAGTTGTAGGGTATAGTGATGCTAGCTTCCAGACTGATAAGGATAATTTCCGCTCTCAGTTGGGTTGGGTCTTTACCTTAAACGGAGGAGCAATTTCTTGGAAAAGTTCCAAGCAGGAGACAGTGGCTGATTCAACTTGTGAATCAGAGTATATAGCGGCAAGCGAGGCAGCAAAGGAGGCGATATGGCTAAAGAACTTCATTGGAGACCTTGGAGTTGTACTAGCTATAAAGGAGCCCATAGAGATTTTCTGTGATACTGAAAGTGCAGTTGCCTTAGCAAAGGAACCAAGGGATCACAGGAGATCCAGACAAATTGACACAAAATACCATTTCATCAGACATCGAATAGAGGAAGGACTCCTTGCGACAAAGAGGGTATCATCGGATGAGAACCCGACAGATCCCCTCACGAAGGGACTGGGTAGGGTTAAGCATCTTCAGCATGCAAGGCGGATAGGACTAAAGAATGATATTAGTTTTGGAGATTAGATAGTTTTTGAAATTTGTAAAGTGGAATTGACATTTGATGATGAAAAAAAGTTGTTGTTTATTTATGAGTAAAGTGTTGCTATCTTTTGTCAATCGTTTACTATTATTTCTTTTGCATGTTTTGACTTCCAGAATATCTATGTCGCGTTTTACATATTATTCAAATTATCCACAGTCAGTCATATGTTGGAAGTAGATATGAATTAAGACTGTCATGAGTTGGTTGTAGAGGTCTAAGATATTGGACATGGCCTCAACACTCATGAGTGCTCATAAGTTCTGAGTATTAGATTCAACCCACGCTCGCTGGTATCACTTCATGGAATTTATCTCGAGTGATCGCGAGACGGTAATATCATATAAGTCTTCAAACCTAGACATATGACTTGTTGTCTATGAGTTGGTTATGCATTGATCGTGCGAAAACGCATTGGTAACTCGATGTTATAAAACGTGCCTTTGTGTTTGATTTAACAAGTAGTAGAACAAGCATATGAGTCGAAGTTTATCTGTTCCTTCTTGGATTAGAAGCGATATCTGGGCCCCTCGATGTTTTTGTTTTGACCTATGTACCGGGCCCGGTCAGAACTAAGTTGATGTTTTCAATTAAGTTCTTTGTCAAACAAATCGGAAATCGGGAAACAAACCTACTGGACAAAAGTAAGACATTGTTCCATGTATTTGTCCGGCTGATATCTAGAACAGAGGATTATATGATCACTTATCTTAAATGGTGTATCATCATCTTCTCAGTTCCGAGAGACCTTGAAAAGAGCTATGATTGCTGATCGGTTCCTGAAGTCATACTTGCAGTTATAGTTATTAGACTTATCCAAGTGGGAGACTGTTGGATAAGGTGTCTAAGTCCATAACTATTTCTGGTATGTACTTGACCCGACCTGGCATGGTCCATTTGGGTTGCATGGCATCATGCAATTGGATCGCCTAAAATGAGAGAAATAACACTTATGGTTTATTAATATATTATAAGTTCTAATATATTAATAATATTATTTAATTAGTATTTATCAAGAATTAATCTAGAATTAATTAAGTGATCCAAAAGGAGACTAATTAAATATATGGGTTGATTGTGTAAATCATCCATACTTGTATAGTGGGCTAGATGCTCCATGGATTATCTAGTTGGGCTAAGGTCCATAGGATGCTCCATGGATGCTCCATGGGAGTTACAAACCCATGGGTCATGGAAATGAAGAGCCATGTTACATTAGGGTTTACATGGTGTATCCCTAATGCAACATACTATATAAGCATGCTTCTAGCAACCAAAATCGGCTACACTAGTGAGACAAGAGGTCAAGGCCAATTTCAAGTGTTAGACAATTCTCTCAAAGTTTATTCCAAGAGCATTTGGTGTTGTGTGAAACATTTGAGGCATCACACTTGGGGTGCTAGGCTCTCAAGGTTTTCAAGGAATCAAAACAACAATAAGGTATGCAATTCTAGCCATCTTTTATGATTAAAGTTCCCCATGTATGCTAGATAGGATTATGAACCTTGGAAAAAGTATTTTGCATGTATTTTAGACAAACATAGATACAAGGTTTTTCTAGGGTTGCATGTACACTTAGGAGTGTTAGAATGCTCAAAACCCATCATAAATAACATGCTTAAGTACCTGCGGAGGACTAAGGACTAGGTCCTTACCCTCGGTGGGAGTGATGACTTGAGAGTGACAGGGTATAGTGACGCCAGCTTTCAGACCGACAGAGATAATTTCCGCTCTCAGTCGGGCTTAGTATTTACCCTGAATGGAGGAGCAATAACTTGGAAAAGTTCCAAACAGGAGACTATAGCCGATTGAACGTGCGAATTAGAGTACATAGCAACAAGCGAAGAGTCAAAGGAGGCAATATGGCTGAAGAACTTCATCGGAGACCTTGGAGTTGTACAAGCTGTAAAGGAGCTTATGGAGATTTTCTGTGACAACGAGGGTGCGGTCGCCTTAACCAAGGAACCGAGGGATCATGGCAGATCCACGCACATCGACAGAAAATATCACTTCATAAGACATCGGGTAGAAGAAGGACTCCTCGTAGTAAAGAGGGTATCGTCAGAGGAGAACCCAACAGATCCCCTTACGAAGGGACTGAGTAGGGTTAAGCACTTGCAGCATGCTAGAAGTATCAGACTGAAGGACGATATTAGTTTTAGTGATTAGATAGATATTTTGAAACTTGTAATAGCTAAAATGTAATTGACATTTGATGATTGAATAAAAGGAGTTTTATTTATAAGTAAAGTTACTATCTTGTGTCAATTGTTTACTATTGTTTCACTTTTGCATGTCTTGACTTCCAGAATAATAAGATTATTCAAACTATCCACAGTCGATCATACTTTGGAAGTAGGTTATGAGGCCAGACTGTCATGAATAGGTTTGTGAGATTGTATAAGGTGTTAGACATAGCAAAAGTTTGCTACAACATTCATGAGTGCTCCTGAAATAAGAGTATTGGATTAAACCCTCACCCACATGAATCACTTCATGGAATTTATCATGAGTGATTGTGAGACGATAATATCATATAGTCTTCAAACCAAGATATATGAGTTGTTGACTACAAGTTTGTTGTGCACTAATAGTACGAAAACGCATTAGTAACTTGATGTTATAAAACCTGTTGTTGTGTATGATTTAACGAGTAGTTAGTACAAGCATATAAGTCGAAGTTTATTTGTTCCTTTTATCCTAAGAGGAATAAAAGCGATATCTTGGGCCCCTCAATGATTTTGTTTTGGCTTATGTGGCGGGCCCAGTCAGGACTCAATTGATGTGTTCAATTAAGTTCTATATCAAACAAATTAGAAATCGGGAAACAAACTACTTGAAAATAAGTATGACTATGTTCCATGTATTTTTCCGCATGATATCTTGAAGAACAGAGGATTATATGATCCCTTACCTAAAGGACGCGTCAGAGTTTGACAGCGGCTTTTTAGAGCTATGATTTCTAATTGGTTTTTTACTTACAATTATAGTTATTAGACATATCCAAGTGGGGGACTATTGGATTAGGTGTCTAAGCACATAACTATAATATATATGTACTTGACCCGATAGTAGCATGGTCCTTTTGGGTTGCCTTCACCAGAACAATTTGATAGGATAGATATTTGAGAAAGAGGCTATTCATGATTTATTAATATATTATAAGTATAATATATTAATTGAGAAATCATATTATTTAACTAGTATTGATCAAGAATTAATTTGGAATTAATTTAGTGATCAAAAGAGACTAATTAAACTAACGAGTACTGATTATGTAAATCAGTGATACATTAAGTTTGGGCTAATGATCCATGATTTATTTATGATGGACTAAGCTTATGTGAAAGTCCATGAAGTGTTAGTCCAAATGGGTTATTGGATCATAAGCCTAAGTGTATGAATTAGGGTTTACAAGTGACCCTTGGAATTCTACACTATAAATGTAGCCCCTAAGTCCCAAAATCGGGACACACAAGTATTCTAGCAAGAGTATAGTCGATTTTGGTGTTTCCAAGCTTCCTCTCATTGTCCTCCAATTGTTGGTGGTGTTTGTGACTTAAGAGAGGCATCACATTTGAGGTACTACGCTCTTCAAAGGCTAAGTGCAACAAGCTACAACAAGAGGTATTGTTCTGACTAATTTTTATGGTTCAAATATCAAGTTTTATGCTAGATAGGCTTCATGCTTTGGAAAATTGAAAATTGCATGTATCATTAGAGAAAACTTAGATCCAAATAATTAGGGTTGTATGTGCACCATAGGGATGTTATAGTGCTCAAAACCCATCACCTATAACCAGGATACCGATCTAACCGATCACTAACATAACATAATCCTATAACCAGGATATTGATCTAACTGATCACTAACATAGCATAATCATATAACCAGGAAAGCGATATAACAGATCACTAGCATAGCAGCCATCCTATAACCAGGATACAAATCATAAAGGTTCGACCTTGGTGCCGTAGACCCTATTGATATAGTGAGAAGAACTCACCTTACGATGTCGAACTGTAGTGATAAGATCAAACTCCTGAATCACAGTCACGAACTCCCCCACCTATAACCACCATAGGACGAAGTCCATCAGAATCCCAAATTACCAAAATACCCTCAAAAGTCCAACTGGTCAACCCTTGGTCAAAGTCCAAGTCAACAGTCAATAGTCAACGACCAATACTCAACAGTCCATGTTGACCCAACTCGTCGAGTGCAGCTAGCAACCTGTCGAGTTCCTTAAGAACTCAGGAAATCACAAAACCCTAATTGATTCGCCGAGTTTCGAACCAACTCGTCGAGTCCATGCGTGTCCAAATTTCGGGAAAACCCTAACTGACTCGTCGAGTCTTCTTATGGACTCGCCGAGTTCATGCAGGACCAATACATGCAATCTTCATCCGACTCGTCGAGTCGGCTATGCGACTCGTCGAGTCCCCTTCAGTCCATTTCTCATCCAGACGTTTTTAAGCTACCCCAAAGCTCCGTATTGTAGATCTAACCTCCTAGGGTATGGTTTCCACGTAAAGTTGCAAACTTTACGTACGTGCATCGTCCTAAATGCTAAAACCAAGCTAAGGGAAAGGTTTAACCCAAAGAGAAGGGCCAATGTTTGCTAAATTTTGTAACTTTGTGGCTATAGGGACCAAGAGCAGTCCAGATCTGAAGTTACAACTTCAGATCATGCCCACTACCCGAATTGACTCACAAATATGCTAAGAATGACCCTAAACCTATGCATGAATAGATCTAGCTAAAGATAAGCCAAGGTAACGACTTTTTACATTCAAAATGATGCCAAGATGAAGTAAAGTCAGATCCACAAGCTTCCCTTTGCTTCAAGCTCCTTAGTGTAAGTCCCGAATTCTAAGATCCAAATCTGTGATTAAATGATATTGCAATCAATCAGAGTGTAGAAGAAATAGAAGAAGAATTAACCCAATCATGCACACATTTATATCATATAAACGTCAAATACACCTTGGAAAACACACACATACGTCACACTAATACAGACACAGACACCTGCTATTTATAGCACACCCAGCAGTACACGAGTGTACAACCGCACACGCGTGTACGGTCGTACACAGCCATACAAAGGTTACAATCAACAAAC
Organism: Lactuca virosa; assembly: GCF_052849685.1. Classification (NCBI taxonomy): domain Eukaryota; kingdom Viridiplantae; phylum Streptophyta; class Magnoliopsida; order Asterales; family Asteraceae; genus Lactuca; species Lactuca virosa. The sequence continues at coordinate 224,065,834 of NC_136430.1, read as the reverse complement.
TAAACCCCAATACCCTATCCAGACTTATATAGATGGATGCCTAGCCCAAACCATAATATTAGGACCTATCAATCTCCCCTTGGTTTGTGGCTAGCATAAACTCATTCTTTCTCAATGATTAGTACATCAGATCCCTCCATGGCCCCACACCACATCTACTCCTTAATGATCTACGCAACCATTCCAGTGTACTCCTTAGCGGCAGGTTCAAAGATCTCCTCGGCAACCCGAATTTGATGAAGAGCCAATTGATGAATATCCCACTTTCCAAATTTAAGAAGATCCTTCTTGTCAAACAAACGAAAACAGCCATCTGGGAATTTGATGATAGCAGAAGCTGTGGCTTTATCAAATACCCAGTAGAGCATGTTCTTTAAAGAACCATCGAGGAATTTTTGCAAGATAGGGATCTGTTTCACTTGATTAGTGGCTAGCCACATCACTGTTTGGATAGGTTTGCCAGTCAATGGATTAAGAACGTCAGGGTGGCTCTTGAGAAAAGATTCAGCAGTCTTCATACATGGAAATCCCCTTTTTACTTGATCTTCCAGGAAATGCTTGAATTTAGTCGCTTGAGGAACATTTCATGGATTGAGAAAGGGAGCATCAGCAAGTTCAGACAAGTCAACTCTCGTAAAAGAGTTGAAATCATGAATGCTCTTGTAATACTCCACATTGGCACTTTTCCGCTTCACGAGCCATAATTTTAATTCATCATGATGTCCCCATGACACAATTCCAGATCTATCTCCATATGTTCCACCAAAACATCTCGATTGAAGATCTGTAACAGTGATTTGGGGTCGGCCTCCACGAACATTTTGATTTGAGTTCCTCTTGAATAGATACTTTTGCTTATTAGAGGATGACACAGATTTGGCAAGTTTCAAAGTAACGATGTGAAGAGATTGAGCTAGTTCTTTCTCAAATCAATCAACCACTCTTGTGGTTCTGGGAGAAGGCTGAACAACCGGATTGTCATGAGGGGGAGACTGGTCTTGAGCACTGCAAGGATCTTCAATATCGTGAGGCTGTTGAAATAAAGATTGGAACTTATCACCAAAAGCTTCAAATAACTTGTTCTTCAAGTTGAAGTAAAAAGCAGTCGCAGATCCAAGATTGGTTTGCAACTCAGAAATCTGTTTAGACTTCAGTGCATTGTCTGCTTCAAGCTCAGCAATCCTGATATCATGCTTTCCAAGTAAAATGTCCTTCTCAATATTTTTCTGTTTTAGAATGCCAATATCTTCTTTGAGAGAGGACACAACAGAATGATCATCCCCTGAACGACCTTCCTCGGTAGATATTCCTTTTCCACGAGAGGAAGGTTCTGGACTAAGTTGAGCCAAGTGCCTTGCTAGCCTGATGAAGGCTTCATGTAGCGAAGGCCTTGTGGGGGAGTATTCTGGAACAGCTGAAGAACCTCCAGTTTCATTTAAAGAGATTGGGTCTTGAAAGGTTGGTTCGGGTGGTGCAGTAACTGTTGTGGTGGTGATTGTGGATGAAACTGGGGGTGCTTGATCTTGAAGGGACATACCCTGCCTCGGATCTACACGTCTTCTTTTCACAGGAGGCAGAGAGGTCTGTGTCTGTGGAGGATCACTAGAAGATGGCACAGATGAAGGAATAGTTGTATCATAGGGATGAATCTCTGAAACTGCATCCTTATGGCTTGAAGTTTCTACCATCAAACTAGATGTAGGAGGCATTGTTTCAAGAACGTTTTCAGCAACCCTAGTCTCTGTTGCTGTTTGAGCAACTTCATTGACATTGAAAAAGAACCTATCAAGGAACTCTGAACTTGGACCTAGGTTGTCATGATCAAAATCAAAATTAAGTGGGGTTTCTTCATCGTCAAAGCCAGAGAAATGCATGTCTTTGAGAAAATCATCATCACCATCATTCTCTTCAGCATCACCCTCTTCATTAAAATTGCTCTGAACCTCCACATTTTGCAGTTGGTCATGCTCTTCTGCCACAATTGCGACAGGGGAAACACGACCTTCTTCATTTTCATGTTCCGAAACCGAGATAACGACATCATCAGTTTCCATGGGGCTAGAGAGATCATTGGATTCAGATTGATCATTCCCTTCAGAAAAGATTCCAAACTTGATCAGTGGATATTTCCCTTCAAAGTTAAACTTTCCTGGTCGATTTTGCTTCATCAATCCGAAAGCACTTGAGCCAACAGACTTAAGATCCAGGGTCTCTCCTTCTCTTTCGATTTCTGCGTGCTTGACATTGAAGATCAGTTGGAGGAATCTTGGGTACAGGAAGAACTTATCCCTCTTGTTTCCTTCAATGTTCAAAATCATCTCATGCAGAATAAACTATGAGAAATTGAACTCAAATCCAGAAGTTAAAGCAGCAATTGCACCGGTGTTAACCAGAAATATTTCATTAGCTCCTGATTTCCGGCCAGAGATACAGCTCACAAATACATGAGCTAAATATTTCTAGCACGGAGGCAATAACTTCTTGAGAGTGGGGGGGGGGGGATTTCCTTCATCACCCATTTGATCTAAAATCTCGTGAGTCCAATCTAGATCAATCTCCATCGGGAATTCAGGCTTATCACCGATCTGCAAAGTTTCTCGAATAATTTGCTCGGTAACCAAAATTTTCTTTCCATGCATAGAAGCCTCCAGATATTTTGTACCCTCATTGTCCTTCATCACAAGTGCGTTGCTCCATAATGCCTTAATCAATTTTTGATATATGATCGGACTGGTGGTGAGAGCAGAGAACAGACAGCATCTTCTTAGGCCATATACTATGAATTGAAACTCAGAGTGAGCCTCTGGAGGATCAGCAAGGTAAACAGCCAAATTGTGAACTTTAGCGAATTCAAGATCTGGCATATTGAGTTGAGAAAAACACACAAGAAAAAAAATTCATCAACAAACATCAAGTGTTTTTCTCAATAAACCGTTAAATCAAGTTGCTCACTGGTTAAATTTCAATATCTTAAAGGGCAAATTGGAGTGTGCAGCCGTACACAAAAGTCCAGCCGTACACAGGGTGTGAGGCCGTACACGGAGTGTAAGGCCGTATACGGGTGTGCGGCCGTACACGGTCTAATATTGCCGAAAATCGTTTTTCTTTCAATAAACTGTGGATTCTCAGTCTATTAAGCTCAAGAACACCATTACGAGGATCGATTAGATGGTACATACACAGATGAGCAGTCAATTTCAAGAAAAAACGAGGTTTTTGAAGATCTTAAGAGAGATGGAGTGTTTTCGGGTGTGCGGCCGTACTCATAGAATGAAGAGTAAGAGTGAGTCCGGCCACCACTCCTTATATACTCTCCCTTTCACTTGAAAATGGGCTGCAACCCAATAATGAGCTCAAGCCCAAAAACTCAATAAACTTTTAAAAATAATGCATTTCAAGGACATAAAATATAAAAAAAATAAAAAGATAAAATTGAAATTAAACGAAACTAATTTCTAATGAAGATAATATTTAAAAAAAATTAAAAAAATTAAAAAAATATCAAACTAAAATTGAGATTAAAATGAATTAATACTAATTTCACCTCAACTAATGCTAATAATATTTTTGTGATATTGGGATCAAAGTTGTTAGACAGCCTTAATCCGCTTATCGGTATTTCTACCTTCATGTCCATGTCTGGTCGATCGCCGGTATTGTGATCCACTTAAGCACGAAAATTTTTGACAAATTTTGGACATGCTATAAGTGACAAGACAATTTGATCCTATGATCCTAGATAAACTTCCTCAGGACCATTCAGCTGACGACAACCAAGGATATTGTTGTCCACCTAAATTGAGCAGCGAGATCTACAGACAACCTATAAATTTTTAATTTTAGTTGTACTAGAACGTGTTTCCCTCTTCCTCATATACCCCAATAATCAAGGACTTCCAGAATACTCCTTACTTCAGATGAGCAGACAATTATTAAAGGAAGAAGTTTGATTTAGAATGCATATGTTGTACACTCAGGTCGGATCTCTTCCAATCACGCAGAGAGTGAAACATATGACTAACTAGAGTTTAGAGGGATTGAGAAGTAGAAGGTTGCATGTACTGTGTACCAGGTCGGATTTGTAAGTCACGCAAAGGAGACATCATATGGCTAACAGGTAGGAATAATAGCATAGAAGAAAATGCAGAGAAACAGCGTTGCATATGTTGCAGTCCAGGTCGGATCTTTCGATCACACAGAGGAGGTAACATATGACTGACAGAAAGAAATAAAGAAAATAACTTTCTACAGACCTAATTTATCGGAATTCCCCAGTTGCCCCCCCAATATCGGAATTAAGAACAAAGTCCGCACACCGAGGAAAAGTTAATCCACAGTTCTAGATACAGATCATTTAATGTATCTGCAGATTCCCGTGTATATCTCTCTGCTCAACCTACCCAAGCGTCGTAAATCCTGGCTGTACTGATTTCAGTGGTGAGTGTGGTAAAACGCTGCAATTGGGCTTCTAGAGTTTCTCCAAGAACATAATTAAACATATTGAATTTTTGTCTTAACATGTCTTGGCGACTCTATTTCATGTCTTCATTACCCTCATAGACCTCAATTAAAGCTTCCCACAATGCCTTGGCTGAATCATACTCTATGAATCCTTGAGTTATATCGGGAGATAAAGCCATAGTCAAAGTAGCTACAACCCTTTCCTGTTCTTAAACCTTTCCAAAATTCTCATCAGTGTAATTAGCATATGCTTTGTCTATTATTTGTCCATTCGCAAGAGTAATAGTGATTCTGACTGGTCCTCCGAGAATGCTTCGCCAAACCTTAAAGTCTTTCATCTTGATGTATTTCTCGATCCAGTATTTCCATTCCGGGAAACCTTCCGCAGATAACAAGCGTGGAATGCGAGTGGTTGTTTCCATGATTGAATCCAATTCATGATGAATTGTTGGCCTTTGAGAATCCATTTTTTTTTGTTTTTGGCTTTTAAGAAATGAACAGATTGAAAACTTAACAAGAAAGATGCTTAAAATTAAGAGGTTCAAGCAGCTAAGGAGTTTACGACCGTACACACCTTCAACCGCACACTCTACCGCACACACATCCGTACACTCAACCGTACACTCAACCGTACTCTCCAGCCGTACACACAACCATACTCTTCAGCCGTACACACTTAACCGTACACCTTCATCCTTCAACAGCACACCTTCAGTCTTCAACCGTACACCTTCAACTGAGCTCAACCGTACACTTGATTTTTAATTCAAAGCCTTTAAATGTTTGTTCAGCAACAGATTTTCGAAATATCTTCAAAAATTGTGAAGTTTCTCTGGCCGTACACTCACGAGGATCCAAGTTGACACTGATTTGGCTCTGAAACCAATTGTATGTCCCGAATTCTAAGATCCAAATCCGTGATCAAAGGATATTGCAATCAATCAGAGTGTAGACGAAGTAGAAGAAGAAATAACCCAAGCATGCACACATTTCTATCATATAAACGTCAAATACACCTTGGAAAACACACACATACGTCACACTAATACAGACACAGACACCTTCTATTTATAGCACACCCAGCAGTACATGAGTGTACAGGCGCACACGCGTGTACGGCCGTACGCAGGGTGTACGACCGTACATACATGTCCAGCCGTACACAGCCATACAAAGGTTACAATCACCAAACCAAACCCCAATACCCTATCAAGGCTTATACAGATGAATGCCTAGCCCAAACCACAATATTAGGACCTATCACTTAGACTTCAAGCCTTCTTCACAAAATGCACCAAAAGCACTCTTTAATCCTCACAAACACTCAAGAACAAGGTCTAGACTGATTAGGGTTTCTACTGGCCGTCAAGAGGTGGTAAGGGGATAGAGGAAAGTACTTAAGGTCCTTTAAATAGGGTATAAACCCTAAAAATTAGGGTTTCCATGCACAGACTCCACTCGTCGAGTCAGGGTCCTCCGACTCGTGGAGTAGGAATCATAAACCACGTAGGCCAACTAGGTTCGACACGACGAGTTGGGGCCTCCAACTCATCGAGTTCCCTCAATAAAATGGAGATAAAGCTTTTGAAAATTATACCTGGGAGTCGGGGTGTTACAATTCTCCCTCACTTGAACTAGACTTCGTCCTCGAAGTCTGCTGCGGTGAATAACTTGGGGTTATGCTCCCGCCTATCTGCCTCCGGCTCCCAAGTCTATTCGGATCCTCTCTGGTGCTGCCAATGTACCTTTACCAAAGGTACTTACTTGTTCTGTAGAACCTTCACCTTCCTCTCAAGAACAACCACAGGCCTCTCCACATAATTCAGGCGCTCATCAAACTGAATATAATCTAATCATACTACCACATCCTCATCCTGAATGCACTTCTGCAACTTGGAGACATGGAAAGTGTTGTGGATCCGACTAAGCTCCTAAGGGAGATCTAGTTTATACGCTACCTTGCCAACTCTGGATGTGATCCTGAATAGCCTGATGTATCGGGGACCCAACTTTCACCTCTTCCTGAATGCACTTCCAGTCGGCGTAACTCTTCTGCCGACTCTGTGCGGTCTGCAACCGCTCTCTGATATGTTGAATCATCTCGGTAGTCTGCAAAACTACATCGGTCTGACCCATCACCCTGTGACCAACCTCGCCCCAACAGATGGGGGTGCGACATCTCCATCCATACAACAGCTCATAAGGTGGAGCACCAATACTGGAATGAAAGTTGTTGTTATAGGAGAACTCTGCAAGGGGTAGGTAGGAGTCCCAACTCACATCAAAGTCAATAATGCAGGCTCTCAGCATATCCTCGAGAGTCTGTATGGTCCTCTCACTCTGGCCGTCTGTCTGTGGATGATAGGTTGTACTAAAGTGCAGCAGCGTGCCCAACTCCTCATGGAACTTCTGCCAAAAATGGGAGGTAAACCGAACATCACCGTCTGAAACGATAGAGACCGAAACCCCATGGCGAGTGACAATCTCGCGTATATACACATCGGCCAGCTTCTCGGCCGATGAGCTCTCCCGAATGGGCAGAAAATAAGCACGCTTGGTCAATCGATCCACGATGAACCATATAGCATCGAACCCCTTTGTCGTTCTCGGCAATTTGGTGATGAAGTCCATCATGATCTGCTCCCATTTCCAAATGGGGATCTCTAGCGGCTGCAGCTTGCCATGCGGCCTTTGGTGCTCGGCCTTGACCATCCTTCATGTCAAGCACCTCTCCACGTACCAAGCGATTTCTCGCTTCATGCACGGCCACCAGTAACTCAATCGCAAATCCCGGTACATCTTGGTCACCCCCGGGTGAATAGAGTGTTGGATTAATGTCTATGTCCATAACTATATTTGGTATGTACTTGACCCGACCAGGCATGGTCCATTTGGGTTGCACTTCACCGGCACAATTTATATGGATAGTCTTTTGAGAATAGTATATTTATGATTTATATTAATATATTATAAGTTCTAATATATTAATATGGAATCATATTATTTAATTAGTATTGATCAAGAATTAATTTAGAATTAATTAAGTGATCAAAAAGAACTAATTAAATATGGACTCTTATATATATGGAATGGGCCAAGTTCATTTAGGTTGGGCTAAGCTTTCATGGATGGTCCATGGAGCTTTTAACCCATGGATCCTATGTAAATGAAAGGTCATGGGTATTAGGGTTTACATGGATGTAACCCTAATCCTCCATAATATATAAAGGGGTCCTTGGCTCACAAAATTGGTACAAGTGTGTGAAAATAAGAGTGGGCCGATTTTAGTGTGCATACATATTCTCTCAAGTTCTTCCAAGGTGTTTTGGTGATTTGTGATTCCATTTGAGGCTTCCACACTATTGGGGCTAAGCTCTTAAAGCTTGAAGACATCAAGCTACATCAAAAGGTATGTCATCTAACTAGAACTTTGTAGTATAGGTGCTTCATAATATGCTAGTTAGGATGAAACCTTGGAATAGTTAATATTTGCATGTATAATAGAGAAAACATAGATCCAAGGTTTATAGGGTTGCATGTACACCATAGGAGTGTTAGAATGCTCAAAACCCAACAGTGGTATCAGAGCCATGGGTTGCTTTCTATTATATTGATGCAAATGTTTTATTTTCAAGTTGAAAAAAAAAGGAAAAAAAAACATGACGTTTGTCAAATTTTAAGATAATTACTTGTTTTGTGAAAAACGAATTATTTGTAAAATTTGAATAATTTGTTATATGAGCTGAATTAGGTCAAATTTAGTAAAAGATAAAATGATATGATTATTTTATTAGTTTTAAAAGTTTGATCTAAATGTTTTAAGGAGTTACATATTTTGTTATAAAATTTTGGAGCTCAAAAGTTTTTTTTAAAGTTGTGATCTTAAGTGTTTTTGAAACTTCCATAAGTTATGGATATGAAAGTTTTTTTTTAAAAAAAAAATTTGATTCAAAGTTTTTATGGAGTTACAAAATTTGGTGTTAATGTTTTAAAGAATTCCATAATTTGTTCTTAGGTTATGGAACATGGAAAGTTTCATCATAAAACACCATTAATTCCATAAGTTATGGAATCCAAAGGTTTTCAAGAATTACAAAACTTGCCCTCAAGTTTTGGAATTTGAGAAAAGTTTTTTGATGAAAAAAAGAATTTAATTCTGAAACTATTGGGTTCATAACTTAAAGAATTAATTAAATGGTTTTAATTTTGAGTTTAATAATTGGAATTATGATGTTTTGTTGAATAGTTCAAATTAACTCTTATGGACTTTATTAATAGTTAATTAAAGCGTTTAATTAAAAGAGTATTATTAAATCCATAAATATATGGTTTGAGTTTAATTAAATTAAAAGTCTAGTTTAATTAATAGATTAAACCACCAAGTATTTTAAATGTCTAAAATACACCCTTGTACTATTATAATAGTAAAAGTTTAATATATTATATGTATAAGAGCAAGTCGTCTTACCATTAGTAGGCCTCATTCACGAAGCCGGTCTATAAGGGGGGTATAAGGTTACTGCCTATAAAATGGCAGTTTAATGGGTGTCCACTCTCACTCACCGCTTCCTTGACCGGTGGAGGGTCGTTAGCAGAACAGGTAGGACAAGGACTATAATTCTCCCTTCATTATAAGTATAATGATAAATACTAAGTAACTAAACACTTATAAATTCCCAATCTTAGTTACTTAGGAAAATGTGAATAAGGTGCTAATCCATGAAATTACACTTTGCACTTTGTTTAAGCTGTTAGTGGAGCGTGTGTGGTTAACCGGCACACTAACCTGGACTTAACAAGGTAGGCAAAGGGTAACTTAATGTTTATCATAGTATCGTTGGAGCGTGTGTGGTTAACCGGCACATCGATTGAGGGGTAAATATTAAGGGTACCAAGTATATTTGCATGGTTACTTCACACCTTGTTTTGTGATCCTCGGCATCACAGTCACAAAACCTGAAGGGCACACTCGAGATTGAAACATGCCATTGAAAAGTTCAATGAATCTCAAAAGAATCTAGGAGTTTCAAAACCAATTAAAACCTAATAATACATTTCGTTTATCTTGGTGGAAATTGGTGAATCATCATTCACCTACCTTCAAATATTTTATAGCTTGGATTACGGCATCCCTCTTCCAAGTTATAAAATAGTTTGTTGGGTCCTAGCCTTAATATATCATATTCGGTGTTATATTAAGGACTTAAATCAACTTTACGTGAATTTCTCCCATTGTTGATGTCTGGTTTAGACAACAATGATCTTCCCAAACCAAGCTTTCCTAATGAATATGACTTCCCGAGTTTGGCTCATGGAAGTCATACTTCTCTTCCTCCACCTCCTCCAATTATTCTCCCTAACCAAAAGTTCAAGGTCACTCAAGCCCTAATGGCAAGCAAGGTCTATGTGTGATCACATCTTAGAGATGAAGTCACATATTGACAAGCAGGGAGATTTGGGTGTCAAAGTCTTGAGAAAGTTGGATGTTCAATCACTTTCTAAGTCACATAGTGAGTTCCTTTGGGACTACTATGAAACAGACTATGACAGGAACCTTAATGATCATATCTATTTGCTTGGTGCTGCTGAATCAGCAATGATTCGGAACGATAGTAAAGCAAATTTGATTAGAAGATCAACTTCCCAAAAACTTTATGGACAGTGACAATGGTGACACTGGAAATCCATAAAAAGCATTCTCTTCCCAATGGAAAGGGAATGGCCATAGTCAACCCGGTTGACCAAATGGTAAAGAGAAAGGCTAAGTCTGAGATAGTCCCATTACCAAAGGGTCCATATGTTTATTTTGCCAAAGGAAGGGGCGTTGATTGCAAAGCTGCCAAATTTACCTAAGGATGTTAAAGTCAATAAGTTTGACTCTACATCAGGTAGAGCCCATTATCTAACTCTGTTAAGTTCTATTCTGAGATCCTCATTACATGATGTGACTGGGTCACATGTTGATGTTTTAAGAATCAAAGAATAGAGAGAAATCTTAAAGGAAGTATATGTTGATTCTGATTGCGAAGCTGGATTTCGATCGCATCAGAATTTTGAGCAGTTGCTTAAGAAGTTATGATATATTGCTAAGGAATAGATAACAACAATTTTCCATGTGGATTGTAAGGATAAGTTTTTCCGCAAAGTTTTAAAATAAAAGAAAATTGTTTAATTTTATTTATTTGAAGTATCCTTACAATGGCATTTGTGGAAAATTGTTGCTTATATGATTCCACTGACAGCAATATTGGAAAATGGATTTGATTCTTTCATTTGTGGTAGTGTCTAAATTTACCAAATCAGGAAAGTTCCTCATCGCCCAAGTTTCAATTGGACCGAAACTTGGAATCATGCAAGTTGAATAGTATGATGAATGAGAGCTTTCAAGCATTGGAAAATCAAGACTAATTACTTGTTCACATGGATGTGTGAGTCAAGTGAAGGACTAAAGGGATCGAGTACACATTCTTGTGCACTGGTCATGTCCACCACAAAGCTCGTTAAGACTATTTGATTTACTAAAGTTTAGTAAATATGGTTATACTTACAAGTTTAAGTATAATTCTGAAACATTGGAAAAATGTCAATGTATGGCAGAACGAATGGGAAGAATCAAATTAGGCAGAAAGATAAAAGTTTCTCAAATCTGAAAAGATGGGAGAGTACTTTAGTATCATGTTTGTGATCATCTTAATGATTTAGAAATCATATCACAATTAGTCCTCTAAAGGTCATCTTAGTGCATTCTTATGACTAAGAAGAGGAGTCATGAATTGTTGAAATGGTTAGATCAGGAAGATGAGTCATACTTCGTTCCAAAAAAATTCTTAGAGTCATACTCCAAGATTGTAACTTGAGTGACATATCTTAAAGAAAGGTTTAAAACACTTGTCAAATGTAAGAGTAAAAGTGTCCTACTCTTGTACATTTGAAATTGGTAAGTTGTGATGTTTTGGATAAAACAAAGACCAACTAAGGCCAATTGTGTGAAGTGTTTGTCTTGATAAAGAATCCGCACTTTCTCTTGAATATTTGGCAAGATAGTCTTATATGTCAAGAGGATAGTGGGAGTCTTAAAGATCCTAAAAAGAATTTCAAGAACTAATCAAGAATAAAACCTGAGGTTCTTCACTAGCACACGACTTGAGGTTTATAACCTATCATGTTGACATATTCTGTGCCCATTCCAGTTAGAGTTGGTTTTGCATAGGAGTTCTGAAAGTTCTCAATTGGTTGCATAACAACTTGGAAGCAATGGCAGGCCCTGTACTGCCAGGTGGCAAGAAGTTAAGATTGCATAAGTTCAGTCCATATGAGTTTGGATTTGTCATTATCCTTGTCTTGTGACTATGGTTTTGACGATTCACATGGATAAGAACACATACACCATAAAATCTAAGGGTCATAAGGTTTCTCTCCAATTCATGAAAATGATGGTGAGGAAACACTTCCACCAAGTAGATTTGAAGCAGATGGCAAAAGGTCTAAACAATTGAGACTATGATTACGGCATCCCTTTTCATAGTTCTGAAATTGTTTAAACACACATGCATGCTATCTAAGGAAAGGTGTATGATTTTGATAAAGTTTTATCAAAGCATCTCGTATCAGAAATCTGAACTTTGGTAAGAAAGTCAATAAAGTATTGATTTCTAGAAGTCCAGCTGATTTCTAAGTACATGTCAAAGCTAGTGGGAGCATAAGTGTTATGCTAATAATCATCATGTTAGTGGGAGCATGATAATTATTGTTAGTGTTGCAAGTTAGCAATGTTAATTATAGAAAACAAAAGTTTCAATTCGTGAGGCTGCAGGGATTGAAAAAGTTGTTTTGCTATAATTAAGGGAGAGGATATACTTCATTTCAGTTCTAAAGGCTTAGATTGAGACCTTAATCATCTTTAGTCAAGAATATATATATGAATTTCATGTTGGATTGGTTCAACTTAAGGAAATTCTATATATTGCGTTCTCAAAATTCGATTATGATTACGGCATCCCTCTTCATAGTCAAATTTTGAAAACATGGCAAATAAAAATATTGTAGCAAAAGACTGGTGTAGAATCATGTCTTTATGTGAGACATCATGAATTGTGTACCATTTGCTTTGGGTACAAGATCGATTGCATGTGCTATAATATTTGTCATTTCTAAATTTTTCCAAATGCCCAGAGGCATTAAGAAGGGAAAAGGTCTAGAATTGGATATGACTAAAATGATTAAGCAATTGTCGAGGACAATCTGAGGTTTACCAAAGATCGGTTGCTCAGGGACAGTTGGAAGTATAGTGCTAATTTTGGAAGGACCATATAGACATATTCTGAAAAGAGGCATCTCTTATTCATAAGTGATAGTCAAAATGAGAATATGGAGTTGTCTCCATAGGTGGAAGTTATCTGTGTAAGATTAGAAAACTTAATGCAAGAAGCATGTCGAAAGCAATGTACTTTGAATATGAGACTTAGTTTCCATGGAGTTGATCTCCACTGGAATACCTTATAATGACTGTTGACAAGTCTTTGTGACTTTGTACATATTCATTACAGGAGGGTCAGTGCATATAAGTTTAAAATCTAAACAGATTTCGATAAATGATAGGAATTTGAAATTCTCACATTTTTCGATAAGGATTTGGGAGTGTGAAATAAGAATCATTGAAATTATCTTCAATTGGTTTATTTCACAAAGTAAGGATCATAGACAAACATAGAGTGCATACTTGGTGTATGGCAAAGCTATTGTTTACGAAAAACATAGTGTACATGCTTGGAGCATGGGACAACTACTGTTTTTAATTCAAGTATAAAGTTGATAAAACCGAAACAATGAATAATGAGTAATCAGTGTGGTGATAAATAAAAGTGTTTATTTATATTCATAGGGTTTGATACCATATTTGATTCATTTATTCTTGTGTTTCACTTTGCATGTTTTGACTTCCAGAATAACTAAGTCGCTCTTCCTGAATGATTAAGTTATTCAAACCATCCACAGTCGGTCATATGTTGGAAGTAGATATGAATCAAGACTGTCATGGGTTGGTTTGTAGAGGTCCAAGTTGGTGGACAAAGTGGTGCTACAACACTCATGAGTGCTCATAAGTTCTGAGTATTGGATTCAACCCGCGCTCATTTGAATCACTTCATGGATTTTATCACGAGTGATCATGAGACGATAATATCTTATATTCTTCAAACCTAGAGATATGAGTTGTTACTATGAGTTGGTTATACATTGATTGCACGAAAACACATTTGGTAACTCGATGTTATAAAACGTGCCTTTGTGTATGATTCAACAAGTAGTAGAACAAGCCATATGAGTCGAAGTTTATCCATTCCTTTTACCTTCGGGATAAAAGCGATATCTGTGGGCCCCTCGATGATTTAGCGATGACACATGTGAGTGCTTGGCCAAGCCAGGACTGATTTGATTTGTTCAATCAGTCAGTCATCATAAATCGAAAATCGGGAAACAACAAATGGACAGAGAGAATGATTATAATCCATGTCTCAGTCCATATGATATCTAGAATGGAGGAATATATGATCCCTTATCTAATGGACAAGTCGTTGACAAGGTCAGAGTTCGACAGCGGCTTTAAGAGCTACGATTGCCAGTTAGGTTTTGAAGTCATACTCAATAATAGTTTTAGACTTATCCAAGTGGGAGACTGTTGGATTAATGTCTAAGTCCATAACTATATTTGGTATGTACTTGACCCGACCCGGCATGGTCCATTTGGGTTGCACTTCACCGGCATAATTTATATGGATAGTCTTTTGAGAATAGTATATTTATGATTTATATTAATATATTATAAGTTCTAATATATTAATATGGAATCATATTATTTAATTAGTATTGATCAAGAATTAATTTAGAATTAATTAAGTGATCAAAAAGAACTAATTAAATATGGACTCTTATATATATGGAATGGGCCAAGTTCATTTAGGTTGGGCTAAGCTTTCATGGATGGTCCATGGAGCTTTTAACCCATGGATCCTATGTAAATGAAAGGTCATGGGTATTAGGGTTTACATGGATGTAACCCTAATCCTCCATAATATATAAAGGGGTCCTTGGCTCACAAAATTGGTACAAGTGTGTGAAAATAAGAGTGGGCCGATTTTAGTGTGCATACATATTCTCTCAAGTTCTTCCAAGGTGTTTTGGTGATTTGTGATTCCATTTGAGGCTTCCACACTATTGGGGCTAAGCTGTTAAAGCTTGAAGACATCAAGCTACATCAAAAGGTATGTCATCTCACTAGAACTTTGTAGTATAGGTGCTTCATAATATGCTAGTTAGGATGAAACCTTGGAATAGTTAATATTTGCATGTATAATAGAGAAAACATAGATCCAAGGTTTATAGGGTTGCATGTACACCATAGGAGTATTAGAATGCTCAAAACCCAACATAGAGAAGCGCGACTTATGAGCCTCTTCCAGTATAGTCTGTCTGCCCCACCAGATATTGGAACCCAGACCCGATCGCAATGGGTCAATAATCCCCGGCTATCCTGCACAAACCGGGTATTCTCACCTCTAATTCTCTCAAGCTTCCAATCCTCATGTCGCATACCCTCATCCTGAGCTTCCCTGATCAAACTCACCAGTGGAGAATCCACTAATATCCTCATACACGTCACTGGAGCAGAAGATCCAACTAAATTGCTGCTCAGAGCGTCCGTAACCACGTTCGCTTTACCAGGATGGTAAAGTATCTCGCAGCCATAATCCTTGACCACGTCAAGCCACCTACGCTGCCTCATGTTCAAGTTCGGATGATCCATGACGTGCCTCAGACTCTTGTGGTCCATGTAAATGGTACATCGGACCCCATAGAGGTAATGTCTCAAAATCTGGAGAGCTAACACCACCGTTCCCAACTCTAGATCATGAGTAGGATATCTCGTCTCATGCGGCTTCAACTGCCGCGATGCATAGGCTATCACTCGTCGTCTCTGCATGAGGACTACTCACAGTCCTGTGATGGATGCATCATTGAATACTACCAAATTCTCAACTCCTTCCGGGAGAGTCAAGATTGGAGCCTCGCATAGTAGCTGTCTGAGGGTCTCAAACACCCTCTGTTGCTCGGGGCCCCAACGGAAATCCACCCCCTTCCTCTTCAGACGAGTGAGGGGTACTGTAATCTTGGAGAAATCGGTTGGATTAGGTGTCTAAGCCCATAACTATAATTGGTATGTACTTGACCGGATAGTAGCATGGTCCATTTTGGGTTGCATTCACCATAACAATTTGATAGGATGGATATTTGAGAAAGACGTTATTTGTGATTTATTAATATATTATAAGTATAATATATTAATTGAGAAATTATATTCTTTAATTAGTATTGATCAATAATTAATTTAGAATTAATTTAGAATTAATCCATGATTGATTTGTGATGGAATAAGCTTATGAGATAGTCCATAAAGTGTTAGTCCAAATCAATTGTTGGATCATAAGCCTAAGTGTGAGAATTAGGGTTTACAAGTGACTCTAGGAATTCTACACTATATATGTAACCACAAACCCCCAAAAATCAGATACACAAGTATTCTAAGAGGACATAGCCGATTTTTGGTGCTCCAAGCTCTCTCTCATTGTCATCCAATTGTTGGTCGTGTTTTTTGAAACATTTGAGGCATCACAGTTGAGGTGCTAAGCTCTTGAAAGGCCAAATTCTAAAAGCTACAATAATAGGTAATTATCTAACTAGTTCTTATGATTCAAATATCAAATTTGCATGTTAGTTAGGCTTCATGCTTTGGAAAATAAACTTGCATGTATAATTAGAGAAAACTTAGATCCAAAGAATCTAGGGTTGTATGTGCACCATAGGAGTTTTATAGTACTCAAAACCCTTCAGTGGTATCAGACCCTAGGGTAGTTTGCTGTTATATTGATGCATGGTTAACTGTTCAAAGTTGAAGCAAAATGAAAACTGTTTTCGGCCAGACTGAACTTGACGAGTCCCATGCGGAACTCGACGAGTCCATTATCTGACTCGACGAGTTGGACAGTCTGGTGGCAGTTTTTCAGGTTTTTTGGCCGGAATTGGATTAGGATCATTACCACAAACTATTTTGTATCATAAAATTTGATTTTTCTGATACGGTAATGATTATCCTCACCCAATTAAAAGATAGTTGTCAAAATTTTAAGATAATTGCAAGTTTATGTGGTAAGCCAATTATTTGTATTATTTGAATTAAATTAGGTCAAATTGGTAAATGATAAATTATTTGATAATTGTATTAGTTTAAAATTTGATCTAAATGGTTTTGAAGAGTTTCATGACTTGTTCTCAAGTTATGCAATGTGAAAGGTCTCATTACTGAGACATTAAATCCATAAGTTATGGAATTCCAAAGGTCTTGAAGAGTTCCATGACTTTCCCTTAAGTTATGGAATTTGGAAAGTCTCATTTATGTAACATAAATTCTAAAACTCAAGAAGTTTTGAAGAGTTTCAAAAGTTGTCCTGAAGTTTTGGAATTTGAAAATTCTCATTTATGAAACTTTAATTCTAAACCCTAGAATTTTAAAAGTTTAAAATTCAACCCCTATACTAATTTAATATTAAAAGTTTAATACTTATAAATATATAAGACAAGTCAGTGTTACCGTTGGTAGGCCTCATTCACGAAGCTGGCCTATAAGGGGTGTTTAAGGAAGTGGCCTATAATATGACCACCATTGGGTATCCACTCTTACCCACCGCACTCTTGACTAGTGGAGGGTCGTTAGCCGAACGGGTAGGATATGACGTTAATTCTCATTAATAAGTATAATGATATTATAAAGTAACTAAACTTTTATAAATTCCCAATCTTAATTACTTTAGGAAAAATGTGAAAATGATGCTATTCAATGAAATTGCACTTTGCACCTTGCCAAGTCGTTAGTGGAGCGTGTGTGGTTAACTGACACACTAACTTGGACTAACAAGGGTGGCAAAGGGTAGCTTGATGTTTATCATAGATCGATGGAGCGTGTGTGGTTAACCGGCACATTGATTAGGTGATAAGTAGCATCAGGAGTACCAAGCACATTTGCATGGTTATTCACACCTTGTTTGTGATCCTCGGTATCCCAGTCACAAACTTGAATGGCAAAATCGAGATTTAAACATGTCATTGAAAAAGTTCAATGAATATCAAAGAATCTAGGAATTTCAAGTGATTTAAAACCTAATCTTCATTTTCGTTTTTCATGGTGGAAATTGGTAAATCGTCATTTACCTACCTTCAAATATTTTACAATTGGATTACATCATCCCTCTTCCGAATTGTGAAATATTGTGTTGGGTCCTAGCCTTAATATATCAATTGGGTGCTATATTAAGGATCCTTATCTAATATAAACTTTGTCTTTATTTTCAGATGTCTACTTCAAACACTACTTCAAACCCAAACTCTTACGACTCTTTCTCCCTCATGAACTTATGTGGGAGGGTCATCTTTTATGGATCGAACTTCAATGACTGGATTCGAAACATTTGCATGACCATTCCATACGAGGAAAAGGAAT
The DNA here is from genome assembly GCF_052849685.1 of Lactuca virosa. Lineage (NCBI taxonomy): Eukaryota > Viridiplantae > Streptophyta > Magnoliopsida > Asterales > Asteraceae > Lactuca > Lactuca virosa. The sequence goes on along the minus strand of NC_136430.1, from coordinate 224,047,824 downwards.
ATATCCTCGATAAAGAGCTAAAGGAGATTGATGAAAATACTGCCACTCCTGAACATATTGCTGAATATAAGGCTCATGAGAGGGACGCGACAAAGGTGTCGTTTATCATGATTGCTACCATTACTGCTGATCTTCAAAAGTCCTATGAGGACTTTTGGCCCCATGAGATGCACCAAGACTTGATTGAAAGGTACCATCAAAGTGCTCGACGGGAAAGGTATGAAATCATTGCCTTCATGATTACAACAAAAATGAAGGATGGAGAGTCCATTACGGCCCACTTGCAAAAGATGCAAAGGTTTGTGGACCGCTAGCTGAAGCTGAATGTCAACTTCGATGAAGAGTTGGCCATTGGCATTATCCTACACTCTTTGGCTTCTTGTTATGATCAGTTTCGTATGACTTATCACATGAACAAGGAGGAGGTCACTCTAAGCAAGCTTCAAGGCCTTCTGAGAACTGCTAAAAGTAGTTTAAAAGGAAAATCTGTTGTGCCTACTCCTACTGCTGCTGCCCCTGAATTGCCAATTGGACATGGGAAGGGAAAGAAGAGGAAGGCTCCTTCTTAGAGCCACAAGGGAAAGTCCCATGATGGATCCTCTTCTAGTGGGACCAACGTTGGTTGTGCTAAACCCTCTTCCAATCCAAAGGAAGCAGAGTGCTTCCATTGTCATGAAAAAGGGCACTGGAAACGAAGCTACCCCAAATACTTGCAGGACATAAAGGATCGGAAGATTAAACCCACCTTCACATGTATTTACACTATTCTATCTAATAACTCATCACATGCTAATTCTTGGGTCCTTGACACAGGATGTGGTTTTCACATTTTTTCTGATTTGCAGGGTCTAAAAAGAAGCAGGGATGTGGAGCACGGGAAGATGAACTTGATCATAGGGAATAGGAAAGTGTCGCATGTCACCAAGATTGGAGTTTATTCTTTATTGCTTAGTAGTGGGTTATTGTTGCTGCTCGTTTAATATGGCGAGAAACATTATTTCTTTTCATGGTTCGTATAAAAAAGGTTTTACTTTTTCATTTAATGAGATTGGTGGTATTAATGCTTTTTATAATGGTAAATTTTATCTTGAAGCATTGCCTTGTAATGGTATATATGAAACTGTGATGGTTGTAGATAACTTAGGAAATAATGTGTTGCATATCAATTCGTTTAATGGTTTGGATAAAGCATGTTTGTGGCATTGTCGTCATGGACATGTCAACAAGAAGCGCATAGCCCAAATCCAAAAGGATGGAGTGTTGGAGTCATATGACTTAAAGTCAGATGACACATGCGGATCTTGTTTGCTTGGAAAGATGACCAAGTCACCCTTCACTGGTTCTTGCACAAAGGGTCAGGGTTTGTTGGATCTCATACACACCGATGTCTGTTGACCCTTCTGATCTGCCACAAGGGATGCTAAGCGCTTCTATGTGACTTTTACTGATGATTATATTAGGTATGGGTATATCTACTTAATCAAGCATAAGTCAGAAACCTTTGAAAGTTCAAAGAGTTTAAACAAGAAGTGGAGAATCAATTGGGCAGGAAGATAAAGATGCTCCAATCCGATCGAGGTGGTGAGTATCTTAGTATCGAGTTCCACGACTATCTTAAGGAATGTGGAATTGTTTCACAAGTGACGCCACCGGGACACCACAACTTAATGGTGTGGCTGAGAGGCACAATCGAACCTTGTTGGACATGGTTCGTTCCATGATGAGTAGATCTTCGTTACCTATCTCATTCTGGGGGTATGCCTTAGAGACTGCCGCACATATCCTTAATCTAGTCCCAACTAAGAAGGTTACCAAAACACCTCATGAAATGTGGACATGGAAGGTTCCCTCATTAGCATATATCAAGGTTTGGGGTTGCGAGGATTTCGTAAGACGAGAGACTCACGAAAAGATCGAACCTCGTAGTGAGCGGTGTATTTTCATCGGCTACCCAAATAAATCCTTTGGATATCTCTTCTATAGACCGAGTAATAATGTTCTTTTCGTTGTGAGGAGAGGGGTTTTCCGCAAAAGAGAACTTATATGCCAAGAGGAGAGTGGGAGGAAAATTGACCTTGAAGAGCTTCAACAGTTAAGTCATGAAGGAACCTCAAACACTAGCGCTCAACCTGAGGAGGAAACTCATGTTGAACCAATTGACAAGTCCTTACCTCTAAGACGTTCCAGTAGAGTTAGAATGGCATCTGAGTTTTATGATTTCCATATTACTACAGATGGTGATACATTTATCAGTGATAGTACACTGGTAAATTTAGATGAGCCTAATAACTACAAGGAAGCCATGGCGGGCCCTGAGTACGCAAAATGGAAAGAGGCTATGGACAGCGAGATTCAGTCCATGTATGACAATCAAGTTTAGAACATGGTTGACAATGTACCAGGTCGTAAGACAGTCGGGTGCCAATGGATCTTCAAGAAGAAGACCGACATGGATGGGAAAGTACACACATATAAGGCGCGATTGGTTGCGAAGGGCTTTACTCAAACTCCTGGAGTTGACTATGGTGAGACTTTCTCACCAATGGCAAAAATAAAATCTATAAGCGTTATGCTAGCCATAGCTGCATTTCATGATTACGAAATATGGAAAATGTATGTCAAAACCGCTTTCCTTAATGGGAAGTTGGCTGAAGATGTTTACATGAGTCAGTGTTAGGTCATAATTATGTGGTTTGGGCTAGGCAATTATCTATGTATAGGGTTTGGTTGTATTTGGTGTTTGCGGTCAAGTTGTTCATGGTTGTTTACATGTTCACAGCCGTGAACTCTGTTTGGGGATAGTATTGTCCCTATAAATAGGAGTCTGTCAGAATGTGTCAGTGAGTGGTTGCAGAGAGTAGTTCACGGTGTTGTGTGTGTGTGCTCAAGGTGTACCTGGCGTTTTATGCAATAAACGTGTGCATTTCTTGACTAATCCTTTTCTCTACTCCATTCTTGTTTGTTTGATTGATTACTTGTTTGATCACTGGTTTGGTTCCTTGGATTTGGGACTTACAATTGGTATCAGAGCAAATCCGGTGTTAAACTTGTTTTGGTGTTTACGCCCCAAGGTTTTCATAATTTTCGTGTGTGATTCGAGCTTGATCGTTGGATTTCTATATTTGTTCGAGGATTCAAGGCTACCAGGATCAAAATCTATTGTTTTCATCGAAATCTAAGTGTTTACGGTTGCAACAGTCGAAGTGATTACGGTCGTGATCTAATATACGACCGTGAACCATTCAAAGATATCTACCGTGAACTGATTTTTGACCGTGATCCATCCTTGACCGAGAAACCTTCATTCGTTGACCGTGAAACTTCATTTTTGACCGTGTACGGCCGTGAACTGCTGTATACAGCCGTGAAGAGTGTACGACCGTGATCCATATACGGCCATAAACCCCATTTGGTCATTAAACAATTTCAATTGTATTTTCTTTGTTAGTTTGGTTGTTTAGAAGAATTAAAAAAAAATAAAAAAAGTAAAACAAGAAAAACAAAACAATGGAATCTCAAAACACTATGCATCAAGAGCTTGACTCCATTATGGGAACAACTACATGCATTCCAAGACTATTATCTGATGAGGGTTTCCCAGAATGGAAATACCGAATGGAGAAATACATAAAAATGAAAGATTTCAAAATCTGGAGAAGTATTTTAAAAGGACCTGTCCGGATCACCACAACTTTAGAGAATGGAAAAATTATTGATAAGGATATTGAAGACTATATTGAAGAAGATTTTGAGAGAGTTGAACATCAAGATAAAGCACCTGCCACACTCACTATGGCTCTATAACCAGAGATTGATCAAGGTTTCCGAGAGTATACTTCTGCAAAAGCTCTTTGGGAGGCACTAATCAAGGTTTATGAAAGCAATGAGGACATGAAACAAAGTCGCCAGGATATGCTCTGGCAAAAATTCAATATGTTCAACTACATTCTTGGAGAAACCATGGAAGCTCAACTTCAACGATTCATCACATTGACCACTGAAATGAGTTCGGCTGGGATTTCATTGCCAATATCTGAAATCAACAAGAAACTGTTGAATTCTCTCCTAGAGATATGGGATTTGAATGTTGTCGTCATCAAGAAAACAATAGATCTTAACCGACTTAGTCTGGCTGAAATAATGGCCATTATCAAAGCATGTGATCTTGACGACAAGCAAAGGGAGATTAATCATGTAAATTCATACTCAACTGCCAACCTTGGGATTCAATCCAACAATGCATTCTCATCCTTCACTACCCCACAAGATCAACCGTTTGTTGTTTCTCAACCATCATCTTATGTCACTCCACCCATGCAAAATGTTCAATCATCTATGTCTTATCCACAAGCTGCATCTTCTTCGAAAGCATTTGTTCCAGCTCCTGCTCCCAAAGAAAGTGATGAAAACATGGCTTTAGCTACTGGCCTTGTCAACTGCTACAATGCTTTCGTGGCTGTCGAGCTACCTCCTCAGCTATCCTTTGCTGACTTGGATCAAATACATCCAGAGGATGTTGAAGAGATGGATATTACATGGCAGATCGCTATGGCCGTGTTTAGAGCAAAGAAGTTCTCCAAGAAGACCAAAAAAAACAATTTGGGAATGAATGCTGAAAAGAAAGTGGGCTTCAGTAAGGGCAAACTTAGATGCTTCAATTGCCATGAGCCTGGTCATTTTGCCAGAGATTGCCCGAAGTCAGACAGGAGGGAGAATAGCGAAAGAACAATGGTGCCCATGGGAAGCAGCAGGGGAGCTACCATCAACAACCAAACAGCTAATCTTGTTGTGGTGGCTCAGTCGTTTTACTAGGAAGACCAGATACATGCCCTGAACATTTCAGGACCTGAAAATGCGCATCTTGCATAGATCAATGACATACCAGAAGGAGAAACTGAAATGGACCCAGAGGTGGAGATGATGGAACTACAATTCACGTTGATGGTGCAGACCACTCAAGAGCCTGCAAAGCCAGAGGTCAGTGAAATTTCTTGTTCTCAAACTTGTATTAACACTGTTGAATTTTTACGTGAACAAACTGAATTAATAAACAGGGAGAATGAGGAACTTAAGCATGAGCGGTACACCCTTAGGAAAGGCCAGAAACCATTAAAAGAACAGTTAGAGGCCAAGACTAAGGACTTTAGAAAATTGCAAGAGGATTACAGCAACAAATGTGTCAACTATAAATACCTTCAAAAAGAACTTGCTGTTGTCACTGAGGAACTTAACACATTGAAGATACGTTTTCAAAATGTTGATTTTAACTTTAAAAAATTTGATGTGTCAAGTGAGAAAGTGGCAACAATAATTGAAAAACAAATGAAGTGGAAGGACCAAAAGCAAGTAGGAATAGGTTATGAGAGTATCCCTCCTCCATATAATCACACATATACTGTTACTCCTCTAACTCAGGAAGAGATTGATAGAGAGCCATTTATGGTTTACGCCAAACCAGCTGTTGAACAGGCAACAGAATGTAGTGCTAGGGAGTTAGATACTAACATTTCTACTTCCTTTGTAGATTTGTCAGTAAGTCAGGTAAGCAGGAGGTTGAAAATATTGAGTCTGATAATAATTTTGTGTCAAAATTTGGTGTTCCTATTTTGAATAGTGATGAGTCTGTGTCTGTTAAAACTGATTTGATTTGTGATGATTTTGGTGTCAAACTCTAATGTTTCTGATAAATGTGGTGTTGTCTTTGTTAAATCTGTTGAATCTGACACTAGCACATCCACACCTTCTACACCTATCACACAATCTAACTCTTGCACTTGCACCTGTGGGAAAGTTAGAAGAGACAAAAAGAGCACAAAATCTGATAAAGGCGGTATCAGTTCTAATGATAAAAAACAAATATGTTTCAATTGTGGTACTGCCGGTCACATTGATCGCAACTGTCCTAATAAGGCATTTGTACATTTTTCAACACAGAGAAGAGAAAACGAGTATCGAGGAAGCTCTCTAACGAGAAAGTCCTCAAGATTTGGTCTTTGTTATGATGATCGGAAAGTTCATAATAATAAGAAAAGGGCTGATCTTAAAAAGAACAAACATGTTTTTACTAAACCAGCCACATGTGTTTTTCCAAAATCGAATGCGGCTAAGCCAAGGTCGATTTCGTCAAAGGGTGTGTCTGGATCTTCGACTAATCCTAGACGAAAATCTAAACGCGCAAAGCAAAAGAAAAATATTTCTAAATCACCTGTGAATTCTTTAAAACCAAATTATCAGTGGGTGCCCAAGTCTACACTTGTCCAATCATCGTCATCCTCTAACGGTGCATCTGATTGTAATTCAAAATTGAAAAATCAAATGGATAAAATTGTGAATGTCAAGGGTAAACCCAGGGTTGTAATGATCTGGGTCCCTAAATCTAAATGATCCCGCTCTTTGTGCGGGAGCAGCTGTAGAGGAATGTCGCCAGACCATGGTATGTCGACAACGGTTGTTCCCGACACATGACAGGAGACATTTCCCACTTGCACACCATTCAAAATTTTAATGGGGGATATGTTTCCTTTGCGGTAGGGGATGGAAGAAAGATCACTCAAAGGGGAACAGTTTTTAATGAAGTGCTGATCTTCGAGAATGTCAACTACGCACCCGAGTTGAAGCACAGTTTGTTGAGCGTCTCTCAAATTTGTGACAAGGGCTACTCGACGCATTTCACCGATAAAGAATGTCTGATTTTGAAGCCAGGCATTGTCATCCCAGATGAATGGATTCTTATGAAATCAAAACGGGACAACAATGCATATATCATTAACATGAACAACGATCTTCCTGAACAAGTCACCTGTCTCTTCTGAAAGGTTTCCGAGCACAATGCTATGATGTGGCATCGTCGGATCGGACATGCTAACGCAAAGAACCTGAATCGACTTGCAAAGAATGAAATGGTGTGCAGGCTTCCTATAAAAGATTTCATCATGTTTGAAAAGTGTGTGGCTTGCGATCAAGGAAAACATCACAGAAAGCCACACCTGCCAAAACAGGTTAATTCGATCAACCAGGTGCTCCAAATATTGCATATCGACTTATTTGGTCTGGCCAACGTCCTCAGCATCAATAGAAATTCGTACTACTTGGTAGTGATAGATGATTTCTCGCGGTTCACGTGGGTCTTCTTCTTGTCTAACAAGGCTAGGATTGCCGACCTGATTAAGAAGTTTGTTGTAATGATAGAGAACCAGACCAATCACCGGGTGAAGGCGCTCAGAACTAACAACGGGACGGAATTCAAGAATGTTGTTCTCGATCATTTTTGTGTTGAAAAAGGGATAGTACGTCAATATACAGTGTCGTTCGCACACCGCAGCAAAATGGTGTTGCTGAGCGGCGGAACTAAACACTACAAGAAGCCGCAAGGACAATGTGGTGTGACTCTAAACTTCCGGTTTTCATTTGGGCCGAGGCGATCAAAACGGCATGCTATGTTGAAAATCGTGTCCTGATCAACAAAGCTCAGATGAAGACCCCGTATGAGATTCTCTATGGTCACAAGCAATCTGTTAGTCATTTCTGTATCTTTGGTTGTCCTTACACCCTCCTTCATCTGGAATCCAACCCCAAATTCAACGCCAAGGCTGATGATTGGTACATTGTGGGTTATGCTGCTCGCACGGCGTATAGGATCTACAACAAGAAAACAAAGCAAATTATGGAATCCTATGACATGTGCTGGTTGGAGGAGAACGAGACGGACGCCCGAGTCGGTCCGGATTGGTTATTTGATTACACATCTCTTTTCAAATCATATAATGTGTCTTCGAATGATTCATTTGGTTCCTGCTCTGGTTCGAAGGAAGTTATTGAAGATGAAGCTGTTACAAGTACTTCCTCAGGTTCGCCATGCCAACAAACCGATCCTGATGCTGAAGCCACTCCTATTACACCTGCAGAAAGAGACTTCATGAATAGACACACTTCCGCTGCAACTCAGATTTTCATGGAGTTACTCTTTCCTGAGCCAATTGCTAACGGGTATGTGGCTAGCACTTCTAATGATTTAAGATCATCTGAGGTGTCTGATACAGAAGATGACGGACACATCAACATGAACAACCTTCCCATAACGCTCAATGACATCAGCCAGGAGCTTCCCACCAGAATTCAACGCGATCACCCGATCGAAAATGCTATCGGTCAGCTGGGCGACGGTGTTAGAGCGCGAAGTCAGAGTGGAGACGTCAACACATGTCTCTATTCTTGCTTCATATCTCAAATAGAGCCAAAGAATGTTGATATGGCGTTGAATGCACCCAGCTGGGTTGATGCAATGTACGAAGTGCTGAATCAGTTCGAAAAGTTGGGGGTTTGGAAATTGGTTGAATTACCTAAAGGCAAGAAGTCCCTCGACACGCGCTGGGTTTATCGAAACAATCAAGATGATTCAGGGGTTATTGTACAGAATAAGGCACGATTGGTTGTCCGTGGATTTCGGCAAAGAGAGGATCTAGACTACACCGAAGTTTATGCATCGGTTGCTCGCTTGGAGGCTATTCACATTTTCCTTGCGTATGCTTCTTACTTGAAATTCACGGTTTACCAGATGGACGTCAAGACTACCTTCCTGTACGGCGCTGTGATGGAAGAAATCTATGCTGATCAACCTCCTGGGTTTGTCAACTCAAAGTTTGTGAATCACATCTACAAGTTGGACAAGGATTTATAAGGGTTACATCAAGCTCCAAGGGCATGGTATGCAACTCTTGCGAAGCACTTGCTCGAGCATGGATATACACGGGGAACAATAGATCAAACCCTGTTCATTAAGCATGTTGGTGCCGATCAGATTCTTGTGCAAATATACGTCGATGACATTATATTCGGGTCAACGAGTCCACAGCTATGCATGGAGTTCGAAGCCGTGATGAAGAAGAGGTTCGAGATGAGTTCTCTTGGGGGATGACCATGTTTTTGGGGCTTCAGGTCAAACAAGATTCAACCGGAATCCTGATCCATCAAGAAAAGTATGTGGATGATATGCTAGAGAAACTTGGGTTCAGAGACACAAAACCTGCCTTAACGCCGATGGCCGAACGACCCCTGTTGACTCCAGATCCTGATGGCGCATCCGTAGATCAGACTGAATACAGATCGATGATCGGATCGCTGATGTATCTGACCGTGAGCAGGCCAGACATCATGTTCACGGTATGTCAGTGCGCACGTTACCAGGCTAATCCTAAACTCTCCCATTTAATTGTTGTCAAAAGAATTTTTTGGTATCTCAAAGGCAGCCCAAAATTGGGTCTTTGGTACCCGAAAAATTCTGAATTTGATTTATATGCCTTTGCTGACAGTTATTACAGAAGTTGACAAAAAATGAACTTCTGGAGGATGTCAGTTTCTAGGAGATCGGTTGGTGTCATGGCAGTGCAAGAAACAACATACAGTCTCAACCTCAACGGCAGAGGCGGAATATGTCGATGCTTCTACCTGTTGTTCTCAAATCATATGGATCCAACATCAGCTGTTGGATTACAGTTTGAACTTTCTAGAAACCCCTATTTTCTGTGACAACGAAGCTGCAATTCAAATTGCTAAAAATCCAGTCCAACACTCAAAAACCAAGCACATCGACATCAAAGTGCATTTTATCAGAGATTGTTATGAGCGATCGCTCATTCGGTTGGAACAAGTTCCCACTGCTAATAATGTGGCGAATCTGTTCACAAAACCGTTTAACAAATCTCGATTCGATGTGCTTGTTGGATTTTTGAAAATGATACGCTTTGAAGACTGCTTTTTGTTTTAGGTTAATTTAAATTTGCGCATTTCATTTCCATTCTCTTCTATGCACAATTTTAGGGGGAGAAATAAAAACAAAACAAAAAACAGAAAATTATAAAAAAATTATAAAAATCAGAAAAATTAGAAAATCCAAAAATAGCTGGTGTGTAGGTGATGTGATGGGAAGTGAAATCAATATGTGATAACACACAATTTGAATATGTGTAGGGTACCAAAGTTTAATTTTTTAGGCTCTGTGTTCAATGCGCTGGTAGGCACGAAAGGTTTAATTGGACTTGACTAGGCATAGATGAACTTAAGGAATCTGGAGACTTGACAAATCTTGACTTAGATAGATCCGTTTAGCCTGACAATATGACGCTTGGATAGGTTGAGCAGGGAGATATACATGGGAATCTGCGGATTACACTAAATAATCTGTATCTAGAACCGTGGTTTAAATTTTCCTCGATGTGCAGACCCTGTCCTTAACTCCGGTATTGACGGGGCGACTGAGGAATTCCGATAAATTAGGTCTATAGAAGGTTATTTTCTTGCTTTCTTTCTGTTAGTCATATGTTGCCTCCTCTCCGTGATTGAAATACATCCGACCTGGACTGCAACATATGCAATTCTATCTCTCTGCATCTTCTATCTATGCAATTCTTCCTGTCTGTTAGCCATATGGTGTCTCCTCTGCGTGATTGAAATACATCCGACCTGGTACACAGCATATGCACCATTCTACTTCTCACTCCCTCTAAACTCTTGTTATTCATATGTTTTACCCTCTACGAGATTGGAAGAGATCCGACCTAGGTGTACAGCATATGCATTCTAAATCTGTCTTCTCCCATAATAATTGTCTGCTCATCTAAAGTAAGGAGTATTTTGGAAGTCCCTGATTATTGGGGTATATCAGGAAGAGGGAAACATGTTCTAGTACATCTAAAATTGAACAATTAATAGGTTGTTTGTAGATCTCGCTGCTCAATTTAGGTAGACAACAATATCCTTGGTCGTCGTCAGATGAATGGTCCTTAGGAATTTTATCTAGTAACGTAGGATCACAATGTCTTGTCACTTTTAGTATGTCCTAATTTTGTCACAATCTTTCGTGTTTAAGTGGACCACAATACCAGCGATTGGTCAGATCTATTCATGAAGGGGGAGGTACCGATAAACGGATTGAGGCTGCCTAAAAACTTTGATACCAAAATCACAAAAATAATATCAGCAATGATGAAGGAGGAATTAGTGTTATACAATTTTATTTTTATTTTTTCTAAAAATCAAAAATTAAAAAAAAAGTTTAGTTTAAATTTTTTAGATTTTATTTTAATTTTTAATTTTTAAGTCTTCAAAATGTCTTATTGTTGAAATTTTTTGATGTATTAGGTTTGCAACTCATGGGTTTTGAGCAGGATAATGATATAAGGTTAAGTAGTGAAGACCTCAATGCCTTCTTTGACACTGTCCATGATGTTGTGCAACCTGCAACGGAGATAGAAGGAGTTAGTGGTGTTCTCAAAGTGACGTCTCCAACTTTTGATCAGATGGCCGACACCTTTCAACCGATATGGATACGACTTCAAGGATTCTTCCCCTTCCAGTTGTCACTCCAACTCCGGTGCCATCTGAAAGTGATGTTGAATTGACACATGCCTCCCAGCCTCCATTGAAAAGAAGGCGAGCTGACCCAAGGTCGGGAGTACTTATTAGAGATCAAGCCCAGCCAACTCAGCCAGCAACTACAGTCGCCACCACACCATCACATCGAGCCCAAGTTGATATTCAGGAAGGTCCAAGCACCATTTTTGAAACCGGGAGTTCTTCAGCTCTTGGGGATACCTTCCCTCCAAGGCCTATGCATGACAATGCCTTTGAGAGGCTCGCCAGGTTCTTGGAGGAACATGATGATGATCCTAATCCTTGCGGAATAGGAATATCTATCGGGGAAGGCAGCTCAGGGGGAGCTGACCCATTTGTCCCAGAGCAAAGAGAGGAGATCACTACTCCTAAACAGAAGATCATTGAGAAAGACGTTCTGATCGGAAACCTCGATATTCGAATTTCCGAGCTTGAAGAAGAAAACTTTCAGACGTCTAAACAGATCTCTAATATCCAACTTTATCTTAGTGCCCTATCAGCAGACTACTTTCACTGGAAGAACAAGCTTATTGCAAAATTTGGTGACAAGTTCAAGACCACAATCGAAGAGCCTAGCGCCACTGCGGTGATCAAGTTTCGAGATAGCGATAGCGCTATTCGTCTTGTTGATGCTAAGGATCTTCTGCGGTTCAGGAAGCGAGACATACACACCTTGGTGATACTGATCAAGAAGACCTGAGTTCATGCTAGTCCCAAAACAAGGGGGAGATTGTTAGGTCATAATTATGTGGTTTGGGCTAGGCAATTATCTATGTATAGGGTTTGGTTGTATTTGGTGTTTTCGGTCAAGTTGTTCATGGTTGTTTGGTGTTCACGACCATGAACATCTTCACAGCCGTGAACTCTATTTGCGGTTAGTCTTGTCCCTATAGATAGGAGTCTGTCAGAATGTGTCAGTGAATGGTTGCAGAGAGTAGTTCACGATGCTGTGTGTGTGTGCTCAAGATGTACCTGACGTTTTATAAAATAAACGTGTGCAATGCTTGACTAATCCTTTTCTCTACTCCATTCTTGTTTGTTTGATTGATTACTTGTTTGATCACTGGTTTGGTTCCTTGGATTTGGGACTTACAGTCAGCCAGAGATTTTGTCGATGGAAAGTACCCTAATAGAGTGTGTAAGCTTTAGAAATCCATTTATGGATTGAAACAAGAATCTTCCAGCTGGAATCTTTGTTTCGATGAGAAAGTCAAAGAGTGTGGTTTCTCGAGAAGCGGGGATGAGTCATGCGTATATGCCAAAGCTAGTGGGAGTATAGTTAGCTTCCTTGTATTGTATGTAGATGACATACTGCTCATAGGAAACGACGTCCCAACTTTTCAGATTGTTAAGTCTTGGCTTGGGAAGTGTTTTGCTAGGAAGGACCTTGGGGAAGTTGCTTACATTCTAGGGATAAGGATATTGAGAAATAGGAGTAAAAGACTCATAGGACTTAGTCAAAGTACCTACTTGGATAAGGTGTTGAAACGTTTCAGCATGGAGAATTCCAAGAAAGGAGAATTGCATATCCAGAGGAATACAAAACTGAGTAAGACTCAGATCCCGAGTACCGATGTCGAGATAGCATAAATGAGTCGAACACCATATGCTTCTGCAGTTGGCTCGATCATGTATTCTATGACATGTACTCGCCCGGATGTGGCCTTTGCTTTGAGCATGGTTAGTCGATATCAAGGGAATCCTGGTAAAGCTCACTGGACGGCAGTTAAGAACATTCTTAAGTACATGTGAAGGACTAAGGAATGGTTCCTTACCCTCGGTGGGAGTGATGACTTGAGAGTAAGAAGGTATAGTGACGCCAGCTTTCAGACTGACATAGATAATTTCCGCTCTCATTCGGGCTGGGTATTTACCCTAAATAGAGGAGCAGTAATATGGAAAAGTTCCAAACAGGAGACTGTAATTGATTCAACGTGCGAAATAGAGTACATAGTAGCAAGAGAAGCATCGAAGGAGGCGATATTGCTAAAGAACTTCATCGGAGACCTTGGAGTTGTACCAGCTGTAAAGGAGCCTATGGATATTTTTTGTGATAGCAAGAGTACAGTCGCCTAACCAAGGAACCAAGGGATCATCGCAGATCCAGGCACATCGACAAAAAATATCACTTCATAAGACATCAGATAGAAGAAGGACTCCTCGTAGTAAAGAGGGTATCGTCAGAAGAGAACCCAGCAGATCCCCTTACGAAGGGACTGAGTAGGATTAAGCACTTGCAGCACGCTAGAAGTATCGGGCTGAAGGGCGATATTAGTTTTAATGATTAGATAGATATTTAGAAACTTGTAATAGCTAAAATGTAATTGACATTTGATGATTGAATAAAATGATTTTTATTTATAAGTAAAGTTACTATCTTGTGTCAATTGTTTACTATTGTTTCACTTTTGCATGTTTTGACTTCCAGGATAATAAGATTATTCAAACTATCCACAGTCGCTCATACTTTGGAAGTAGGTTATGACGCCAGAATGTCATGAATCGGTTTGTAAGATTGTCTAAGGTGTTAGACATAGCAAAAGTTTGCTACAACATTCATGAGTGCTCTTGAAATAGGATTTGAGTATTGGATTAAACCCACGCTCACATGAATCACTTCATGGAATTTATCACTAGTGATTGTGAGACGATAATATGGTATAGTCTTCAAACCGAGATATATGAGTTGTTTATTACAAGTTGGTTGTGCATTGATAGTACGAAAATGCATCAGTTACTTGATGTTATAAAACGTATTGGTGTGTATGATTTAACGAGTAGTTAGCACAAGCATATAAGTCGAAGTTTATATGTTCCTTTTATCCTAAGAGGATTAAAAGCGATATCTTGGGCCCCTCGATGATTTTGTTTTGACTTATGTGCCAGGCCCGGTCAGGACTCAATTGATGTGTTCAATTAAGTTCTTTGTCAAACAAAACAGAAATCGGGGAACAAACTGCTGGACAATAAGTATGACTATGTTCCATGTATTTGTCTGCATGATATCTTGAAGAACAAAGGATTATATGATCACTTATCTATAGGTCACGTCAGAATTCGACTGCGGCTTTTGAGAGCTACGATTGCTGATTAGATTTTGAAGTTGTATTGGCAGTTATAGTTATTAGACTTATCCAAGTGGGAGACTGTTGGATTAGGTGTCTAAACCCATAACTATAATTGGCATGTACTTGACCCGATAGTAGCATGGTCCATTTTGGGTTGCATTCACCATAACAATTTGATAGGATCGATATTTTAGAAAGAGGTTATTTGTGATTTATTAATATATTATAAATATAATATATTAATTGAGAAATCATGTTATTTAATTAGTATTGATCAAGAATTAATTTAGAATTAATTTAGTGATCCAAAGAGACTAATTAAATTAACAGGGACTGATTATGTAAACCAGTGATACATATGGTTTGGGCTAATGATCCATGATTGATTTGTGATGGACTAAGCTTATGAGATAGTCCATGAAGTGTTAGTCTAAATCAATTGTTGGATCATAAGCCTAAGTGTGATAATTAGGGTTTACAAGTGACTCTTGGAATTGTACACTATATATGTAACCACTAACCCCTAAAATCGGATACACAAGTATTCTAAGAGGACATAGCCGATTTTGGTGCTCCAAGCTCTCTTTCATTGTTATCCAATTGTTGGTGGTGTTTTGTGAAACATTTGAGGCATCACAATTGAGGTGTTAAGCTCTTGAAAGGCCAAATTCTACAAGCTACAATAAGAGGTAACTATCTAACTAGTTCTTATGATTCAAATATCAAATTTGCATGCTAATTAGGCTTCATGCTTTGGAAAATGAAATTGCATGTATAATTAGAGAAACCTTAGATCCAAAGCATCTAGGGTTGTATGTGCACCATAGAAGTGTTATAGTACTCAAAACCCTTCAAAATCCGGTATAAATCTCCAGTAGTACCCTGGTAATCCCAATAAGCTCTTGATATCCGAGGGAGATTCTGAACCTCCCACTTCATAACCGCCTCGATTTTGGCCTGATCGACCAAAATCCCCTCCTAGTTAACGAGATGACCAAGGAACTGAACCTCTCCTAACCAAAACTCACAATTCGAGAACTTGGCATAAAGTCGTTCTCGCCTCAAGACTGCCAATAGCTCCCGAAGATGCTCCTCGTGCTGCTCTCTGGTCTTGGAGTACACCAAGATATTATCTATAAACACGATGACCGAGCGATTGAGCATCGATCTGCAGACCCGATTCATCAGGTCCATAAATATTACTGGAATGTTGGTGAGCCTAAATGGCATCACCACAAACTCGTAATGTCCATAACGCGGTCTTCTCCACGTCCTCCTCCCTAAACCTGACCTGATGGTACCCAGACCTCAGGTCTGTCTTGGAGAACCAAGATGCTCCCTGCAACTGATCGAAAAGATCATCTATCCTCTGGAGTGGATAATGGTTCTTCACGGTCAACTTGTTCTACTACCGGTAGTTAATGCACATCTGTTATGAACCATCCTTCTTCTTCATGAAGAGAATCGGTGCTCCCCACGAAGAACGGCTCGGACGAATGAACTCCTTGCCCAACAGTTCCTGCAACTGTGATGACAGCTCCTATATCTCTGTTGGTGCCAATCGGTTTGGCGTCTTGGCGATAGGGGCTGCACCTGGCACTAGGTCGATCCTAAACTCGACCTGCCTCTCCGGAGGCACTCCGGGTAACTCATACGAAAACACGTCAGCAAACTCCCTTACTACTGGAACCTCTGAAACCGTGGTCTAATCCCCGACCCGTGTATCCACCACATACGCTAAATAACCCACACACCCGTGGTGAATGTACTACCGAGCACTGACAGCTGAGCAAAACCCTGATCCCAATCTGGTGCCCTCGCCAAAGATAACGAGTTCTCTCCCACTTGGGGTTCGAACTACCACCCGATGACCCTCGCAGTCAATTATGGCACCGAAGAGACTAAGACAGTCCATACCCACAATCACACATACATCCCCCATGGGAATCAGAATCAAGTCTATCGGGAAAGATACCGTGAAGATCTCCAAAACGCAACCCCGATAGACCGAAGAAGCGGAAATCCCGTGTTCGTTGGCGATAGAGACTCGCAACGGACACTCTAGCTCTCCTACTGGCAAATTAAACTCCCTACTAAATGCCTGAGAGACAAACGACCAACTCGCCCCCGAGTCAAATAATACCAAAGCAGGTCAGGAGTTCACTAAAAACGTACCTAATCACAGGTACAAACATATAAGCATAAAAAAGATATAATCAGTAAGATAAGGGATAGAAACATACCAGAAACCACGTCTGGTGATGTCTAGCCTCCTCTGCTATAAGTTAGAAGGCGCGTCCCTTAGCCCTCAGGGGCACTGCTCTACCCTGACCCCGTCAGTGATCCTCAGTGTAGCCGGCGCTGGAGCCTGTGCCGGCCTAGCAGCGAGTTGTGGATAGTTGATCTTCACGTGACCAACCTGATGATAGTGGTAGCAGATCCTCATATCCTGAACCGGGGCTGTCTGGTGACAATCGCTCGTAAAATGCCCCTCCTTGCCGCATTTGCGGCACGTGCTACCCGATCTAAAAACCCCAGAGTGACCCTTCCCGCACTTGCCACAAGTGCAGCCATGATGGCCTCCCGACCTAGAATCAGCGGTCTTAGACAACTTTGGTGCGGACTGTGACTGTGCCGGGGACTGCCGCTGCTCCCTCAACTACAACTCAATCTCTAGCTCACGCCGCCTAGCGGCCTCCTATAAATCCAACAACGTATCGTAGCGCTGGGTAGCAACAAACTGACGGATGTTAGTCTTGAGCATGCTCATATAACGTATAATTTGAGCCTGCTCAGAAGTAAACTCTGGGCAGAACATCACCCTCTCCGTGAACAGACGGGTGATCTCCGTCACCGTCTCACCATACTGTCTCAACTCCAAGAACTCCTGAGATAACTGTTCCCGCTGGACCCATGGAATGTAGCGAGCGCGGAACATATCCCTAAACTCCTCCCATGTAACTGCAGCTCTCTGATCATCAGTGTAAGACCCAGTCATCAACCTCCACCAGTCCTTTGCCCTGTACCTCAACAGGTTCAGGGCACATCTGACTTTCTGGTCAGTAGGACATAAACATGTGAAGAAGAACCCCTCCACGTCAGATAGCCACCTCATGGATTTGATGGGATCCTGAGTCCCATCAAAAGTCGGGGGCTTCGTGTTATCGAAGTCCCGGTACTCGAATGCCCGACTAGCTCCTCCCCCCGCCGTCGTTACAACCATTGTAGCTGTTGCGGCAGTCGTCTGAGTGAGTGTTGTGTAACGCTCATCGAAATACTCCATCATGGCGGTCTTAATAGACCCAAACATTTCGGTTAACTGAGCCCGGAACATCGCAGCAACCTCATCATACAGGATCTCCTGGATCCTTGCGTCCATCTCGTTTGGCCCCATATGGCCGATAGTCCCTGGCACTATTGGTGCCTCCTGCCCCCGCCTCCTGATCCTGACCCGGGTCCAGTCACAAATCATCAAGTAACCACCATGCTGAAAATATACCAGGAAGACATCATATATTCCATATAACAATCTGGGAACCGACTCCGAACAAAACCCTAGGGGTTGTGACTTCCTTCCTACGCGTATGGGTCCTGTGCTTTTAGTAGTATGGGTCCATACTACCTTCCACACCTACCCATATTTGTCTCAAGTATCATCACAACGCCCTAACACTATATGTAAGCATGGTATGCGCTCAATCCTCACTCCTAGAGGAAGGATAAATATCTCATAACTGGCGGACTGATCCCACATAGCCTATCCTTGAAACTTCCACCAACCATGCAACACTAGTGTATGCTAGTCAAACATAACTCTGGACCCTATAGATTTTCGAATACCTGATCCCACCCTAAGCCCTTCATCAAACAAGAATACGAAATAAGGCGAAACCAAACATTCTTAGGCTATAAGATCTTAATTACGTACAACCGTGATGCATACACTAAGCAACTACAATAATGATGTCAATTTCATATAAGGAAAAACCCTATGCTATCAGGCATCATATAATTAGGAAATTCTATCATGCAATTCCTGAAGATCCCTAGCCTAGTACTAGCATGCTGTTCTAACATATCACATAAATCAAATAATCTGTAAGGTATTTTGGGGCTTACTTATTGGCTCTGGGTGATCGTACACTTGCATCCTCTTTTAGTATTTTGAAAACCATTTTAAAATATTGTCCTTAGTTTGAGATTGGATACACACGAGTGTTTCCTTTAATTCACTCAAACCAAGGCTCTGATACCAAATTGTAACACCTATAAAAATCATGCCAATTTAAAACTTTTTAAAACATTCAAAACCATTAAGTTATTACAATTTGTTTTCAAAATAGTTTAAACATCATAGTATCCCTAGAATCAAATCATGAAAATATAAGGAGGTTCATGATCACGCCTTCTCTTTCCCGCGATAATCAGAAGTAACTGAAATAAAATCAACAACTACAAGCCCAAAGCTTAATGAGTTTGTAACGCCCGTAGATCCGGCCTAGTCAATTTAGAGACAATGAGCATCAAAACTGAGTTTTTGATGGAAGGTTATTTAGAAGGAGTGATCTTAACCAAGTTCTAGAATATGTCACAAGGGTTCCATACATATAAAGAATGCCGAAATCCGAGTTATAACGAAGAAGTTATGGCCCGTCGAAGTTTCGCGACAAAACCGGCACGACACTACGCGACGTAAATAGTGAATTTACGATAGAGGACTTTTTGGCCTTAGTGATCTAAAAAAATTTGTAGTATACGTTAAACCTAAAGCGTGCATAAAAAGAACGCCCAAATCTGACTTCGTATGAGGAAGTTATGATTTTTCTAAGATTTGGCCTAGCAGTGCAGGGCCCGAAACTCGAATTTTAGATCGAGCGGTTTTTGGCCAATGCGAACTAAATGATAATTGAAGATCTCATTAATAGAAACTCAACGACAAAAATATAGACAAAAACGGAGTCTGTATGTAGAAGTTATGAATTTTACGCGGACATTTAACAGTGTAGTCATATTCTACTGTTAAATTTAATATCGGTCGAGAATTAGCCGATAGAGTCAAAAGGAAAGTTGTAGATCTTATTTTTACCTACGCATGGCTATAAAGAATGTCAAAAACAGAGCTCGTATGCGAAAGTTACGGATTTTAGAACTCGGAAGTGTGTTGTGCGAAAGTGGGTGATGTGGCACAATCTTGGCCAGTGCTTTCACCCCAAGTCTTGCCACCAGATGGTGACATGTGGCACCAAGTTCAGCCATATTTCACCCTATAAATAGAACCTCTCCCACCCTCGTTTTCATCACACCTTTCCCATTCTTTCTTCTCTCTACACTCTCTCTAAACCTCCCAAAAACTCCCCTAGCGCTAGAAGAAAGCCCCGGAGCGCTCGACGGCTCCGAGAAGAAGAGCTTTCGGCTCGGAAGTCTTGCCCTTGCAGAGCCCAACTTCTAGCCAAACCCCCTCGTACGTATGATACGCCTACCTAATTTTTAATATAGCCTGTATTTAAATATAGTAACGTTATTAGGACCTTATAATAATTATTTGAGCTATTATTATGGGTTATATAAGTGTCGTTATAATATCTTTTTAACTACTCGCGGTACGAGGAATTTGGGTTAAAGGGCCGCATAGGGTTGTTGGATTTCAGAAGTGCTATATGCCAAAATGGTCCTGCCCTCCGGTATTTTATATCTGGCCTCTGTCTGTACATAGTGGTTGGAAAATATTGTTTAAACCCTAGTGGTAATGATACTAGGTTTTGTCGAAGGAAATTGTTTTAAGAGTAACCAAGTGCTGTCCAAGTGCAGAGTCACCACCTAATCAGGTGAGTGCATAGTTACTTTCATCTTACACATAGATATGAAGTATTTTATATAAATTACGTGCTGTGTGTACATATTATTTGAATACTTGCTTTGTATGCTGGATGAACGATTTTATACATGTTTTAAATAATTTAAACTGTATATGTATTTGATATCTACGAATATGTTGGGTAAAACATGGGTAGATGAATGATGAGAATCGAAAGATGATATGAGTGAACATTGGCAACTATAGACTTAGTGCCTAACAAATAACATCGGCAGCTATGAACTTAGTGCCTCTCAAATAAACATTGGTAGCTATAGACATAGTACCTGTTAGATAAACGTTGGTAGCTATTTAAATAAACATTGGTAGCTATGGATTTAGTACCTATTAGCTGAACATTGGTAGCTATGGATTTAGTACCCGATGAATAAACTATAGCAGCTATGGAACTAGTGCCTATCATATAAACCCTGGAAGCAATGGGCTTCGAAATGAACGAAGGCAGGATAGACGATTCTTAGGATAGATCCTTAAGAGTAAGGAAGATAATGGGGATGGGTAATTGGGTTGATTTTTTGATGTTTAAACATAATAATTAAATTATTGTGGGTTGAAAATGTTGGATTAGTGTCTAAGTCCATAACTATAATTTTTATATACTTGACCCGACCCGGCATGGTCCATTTGGGTTACATGGCATCGGGACATTTGGATAGACATTGTGTGAGAAGAGGATATTTGTGACATGTTAATATATTATAAGTTCTAATATATTAATATGAAATCATATTATTTAATTAGTATTGATCAAGAATTAATTTGGAATTAATTTAGTGATCAAAAGAGACTAATTAAATATATGGGGATTGATTGTGTAAATCATTCATTCTTATATATGTGGGCTTATGATCCATGATTCCTTATGTTGGGTTTAACCCATGTGGTGACCCATGGATACTCTCCATGGAGGTTAAAACCCATGGAGCATAAGGAATGGGTAAAGTCATGGGTTACATGGTGTAACCCTAATGTACCCACTATATAAAGACCCCATTGGTTGGTGAAATTGGCACTAAGGCATACACAAGAGGGCAAGTCGATTTCTAGAGTGAAGTATCTCTTCTCATGGTTATTCCAAGATGTTCATGATGTTGTGTGAACCATTTGAGGTATCACACTTGGGGCACTAGGCTCTTAAGCTTCATGGAATCAAGCTACAACAAAGAGGTATGTATTCTATCTAGTTTGGTTATCCTATTACATACGATTGTATGCTAGTTAGGGTAATACCTTGGAACATTGATATTTTCATGTATAATAGAGAAAACATAGATCCAAGGTATTTAGGGTTGCATGTACACCTTAGGAGTGTTAGAATGCTCATAACCCAACAGTGGTATCAGAGCCTAGGCTTGTTTTTAAGTTATACATGCTGAAATAGCATAAAAATCGAAAATTCTGGCTTCCTGAGCACTGGACTCGCCGAGTCCACTGATGGACTCGCCGAGTCCATGAAGAAATTCATCCTACTCGTCGAGTAGGTTCATACACTCGACGAGTAGAAGCCCCTGACAGCATATTTTCGACTTTTAAGGCTGGAATTGGTCTAGAATCATTACCTTAAACTGTTTTGGACTTATAAAACCTGTTTTTGATGTGGTAATGATTATGGTAAACCAATTTCAAAGTTGTTATCAAAGTTTGAAGTTTTGTATATGTTTATATGATTCTTGAAAAATTGTTGATATGGATTGTTCATGCTTATGAGTTTTGGTAGATCATAGGAATTATGTGCAAATTGTTTGTTAGTGTAATTTTTGATCTTAATGACATTGTATGGACTCCATAACTTGTCCTCAAGTTATGGATCACCAAGTTTTTTGTGTCGCCTTGTTTTATGAGTTAATTTAGATTAATGAAAAAATTATGTGTTAGTTGTTTTCAATCCAAATTGATCTAAAAGTAGTTCATCAAATGTGTATTTTTAATTTGTCCTCAAGTTATATGAAAATTCACATTTATGAATCTTAAAACTCATAAAAGTACCATAGGTTACAAAATGAAGAGTCTTTTTAGTTTTATGGACTTCATAACTTGTCCTCAAGTTATGGATGTTCAAGAGTCTCTTCATTAAAGTTTTTAAAATTTTAATTAAACTCATAAGTTATGAAAATCCAAGAGTTTTGAAAAGTTTCAATACTTGCCCTCAAGTTTTGGAATTTGTAAAGTTTTGCTTATGAATGGTTTAATTCCAAATCAAACCCTAGAATTTTAAAAGTTTAAAATCCGACCCTTATACTATTATTATAATTTTAATTATATAGATATGTATAAGATAAAGCCAATCTCACCGTTAGTAGGCCTCATTCACAAAGCCGGTCTATAAGGGGGTATAAGGTTACTGCCTATAAAATGGCAGTTTAATGGGTGTCCACTGTCACCCACCGCTTCCTTGACTGGTGGAGGGTCGTTAGCCGAACGAGTGAATAAGGACTATAATTTCCCCTTCATTAAAAGTATAATGATAAATACTAAGTAACTAAACACTTATAAATTCCCAATCTTAGTTACTTAGGAAAATGTGAAATGGTGCTAACCCATGAAATTACACTTTGCAACTTTGTTAAGTCGTTAGTGGAGCGTGTGTGGTTAACCGACACACTAACATGGGACTGACAATGTGTGGCAAAGGGTAACTTAAGTTTATCATGGATTGGTGGAGCGCGTGTGGTTAACCGACACATCAATTAGGTGATAAAGTTGAGGGTACCAAGTCAATTTGCATGGTTATTCACACCTTGTTTGTGATCCTTGGCATCCCAGTCACAAACTTGAGAGGGCACAATCGAGATTCAAACATGCCATTGAAAGTTCAATGTATCTCAAAAGATCTAGGAGTTTCAAATCCAATTAAAACATAATTATATTTCATTTTCATGGTGGAAATTGGTAAATCGTCATTTACCTACCTTCAACTATTTTATAGCTTGGATTACGACATCCCTCTTCCAGTTATAAATAGGTTGTTGGGTCCTAGACTTAATATTTCATATTGGGTGTTATGTTAAGGACTTTAAATCAACTGAACTTGAATTTCTCCCTCATAAATGTCTATTTCAGACAACTATGATCTTCCCAAATCTTTAGGAACAAGTCTTCCTAATGAAGATGATATCCCACCTCCTCTAATAATTCTCCCTATCCCATAAGTTTCAAGACTTGAAAAGTTCTAAGTCATTCAATTCCTATTGGCAAGCAAAGACTATATGTGCTTACATCTTGGAGGTTAAGTCATATATTGGCAAGCCGGGAGAGTCGGGTGTCGAAGTCTCGAGGTAGCTAGCTGTTGACTTGGTTCTTCAGTCACTCCCTGATCATGACATGACCCTTAGTAATATTACTTATTTGCTTGATGCTGCTAAATCAGCAATGATTTGGAGCATTGGTAAAGCAAATTAGATTGGAAGATCTGCTTCCCAAACCTATTTGGACATTGAAAACGGTGACATTAGAAGTCCAGAAAAGCTTCCTCTTCCCAATGGAAATGGATCGGCCATGGTCACGTCGTTTGAATCAATGGTAAAGAGAAATGCTAAGTCTGGACAATCAAGTGTACCATTTCCAAAGAGTCCATATGTTTCTTTTGCCAAAAGAAGAGGAATTGGTTGCGAAGCTGCCGAATCTACCTGAAAGTTCATAAGGATGGTAAAAGTCAAAAAAGGTTTGACTTTGCTTCAGGTTAAAGTCGATAATATAACTCTATGAAGTCTCTTTTGGAGATTCTTAATACATGATGTAATGTAATTACATTTTGATGTTTTGAAGAGTCAAAGGAAACCTAAAGAAAGAGTATGCTGATTCTGATTGCGAATATGGATTTCGATCGCAAGGTTCGGTGATCAAAATTTTGTGCTGCTACTTAAGAGTTATTATATATTGCCTAGGAATAGACAACAACATGTTTTTCATATGTATTTTCATTGTAAGGATAAGATTTTTTTCCGCAAGTTTTAAAATAAAAGAAAAGCTTTTGATTTTATTTATTTTAAGTATCCTTACAATGGCATTTGTGAAAAAATTGTTGTTTATATGTTTCCATTGATACGAAATATTGGAAAATGGATTTGATTCTTTCATTTGTGGTAGTGTCATAATTTACAAAATAAGGAAAGATTCTCATCACCCAAGTTTCAGTTGGATAGAAACTTGGAATCATGCAAGTTGTATTGTATGATGAGTGAGAATTTTTCATTTTTGGGAAATTAAGACTAATTCCTTGTTCACATGTATGTGTAAGTCAAGTGAAGGACTGAAGGATTGGGTACACTAGGTTGTGCGCTGGTCAAGTCCACCACAAAGGTCGATAAGATTATTCGTCATGATTTACTAAAGTTTAGTAAATATGGTTATACTTACAAGTTTAAGTGTAATTCTGAAAAATTGGTAAAGTTTCAATATATGACAGGACGGATAAGAAGAATCAAATTAGGAAGAAAGATAAAAGTTTCTCTAATCTGAAGAGATGGGAGAGTACTTGAGTATCTTGTTTTATGATTATCTTAGTGATTATAAAACCATATCACAATTGATCCTCTAAAGACACCTTAGTGCATTTCTTTGGCTAAGGAAGAGTAAAATGTTTTCTACTCTTGTACATTTGAGATTGACAAGTTGTGATGTTTTGGATAAGACAAAGACCAACTAAGACCAATTGTGAGAAATGTTTAACTTGATAAGAATCCGTACTAACTCTTGAATATTTGTTTTGTCAAGGAATGATTCTTGACAAAAGAGAATCTTATATGTCAAGAGGTCAGTGGGAGTCTTTAAAAATCTTGAGATGGTTTCAAGAACTAATCAAGAGTATTGTTAATCACTAGCCCACGACTTGAGGTTTGTAACCTATCGTGTTGACATATTCTTATTTTTGTGCCTATTCCAGTTAAAGTTGACTATGCTTGTGAGTTCTATGAGTTCTCAATTGTTTGCATAACAATGTGGAAGCAATGGTAAACCCTTGATCTGCCAAGTGGTAAGAAATTAAGATTGAACAAGTTCAGTCCATATGAGTTTGGGTTTGTCTCTAACCGTGTCTTGTGATTATGTTTTTTAAAAATTCACATGGATAGGAACACATACACCATAAAAAAAATCTAAGTGTAATAAGGTTTCTCTCCGATTCATGAAAATGATGGTGAGGAAATGCTTTCACTAAGTAGATTTTAAGTAGATAGCAATTGTGATATTTACATTCTCATGTCGTTAGTGGAGCGTGTGTGGTTAACCGGCACACTAACTAGTGAGACTGGCAAAAGGTCTAGACAAACATGTGAGCTATCTAAGGAAAGGTGTATGATTTTGATAAAGTCTTATCAAAGCAATCTTGTATCATAAATCTGAACTTTGGCAAGAAAGTCAATAAAGTATTGATTTCTAGAACTCCAGTTGATTTCTGAGTACATGTCAAAGCTAGTGGGAGCATAAGTGTTATGCTAGTAAGATAATAATCATTGTGCTAGTGGGAGCATGATTATTATAGTTAGTGTTGCAAGTTAGCAATGTTAATTATAGAAAACAAAAGGTTCAATTCGCTTTGAAAAGTTGTTTTGCTATAATTAAGGGAGAGGATTTATACTTCATTCCAATTCTAAAAGCTTAGATTGAGATTTTAATCAACTTTAGTCAAGGATATATATGAATGTTATGTTGGAATGGTTCAACATAAGGAAATTTTGTCAAGGATATATATGAATGTTATGTTGGAATGGTTCAACATAAGGAAATTCTATATATGTTGCATTCTCAAAATTCAATTATGATTATGGAATCCCTCTTCATAGTTCGAATTTTGAGAACATGAAAAATAAAAAATTTTGTAGCATGAATCGGGTCCCATATGCTTCGGGTATAGGATCGATTACATGTGCTATAACATTTATCCATTCTAAATTTTCCAAATGCCTAGGGCGTTAAGAGGGAAAAAGGAATAGAATTGGATTTGACTAAAATGATTAAGCAATTGTCAAGGACAATCTGAGGTTTGCCAAAGATTAGTTGCTCTTGGACAATTGGAAGTATAGAGATAGGACCATATTGACATATTCTGAAAGGAGGCAACTCTTGTTCAGAAGTGATAGTCAAAATGGGAATATGGAATTGTCTCCATAGGTGGAAGTTATTATTTGAATCTGTGTAAGATTAGAGAACTTAATGCAAGAAGGGTGTTCAAAGGAATGTAATTTGAATGTGAGACTTCGTTTCCATGGAATTGCTCTCCATTGGAATACTTTGTAATGTTTCTTGCCAAGTCTTTGTGACTTGGGCATAGTTATTATAAGGGTATCATTGCATATAAGTTTAGAATCTAACAGATTACGGTAAATGGAAAGAATTTGGTATTCTTACATTTACAAAGGGAGGATTGGGATTGTGAAATGAGAATCATTGAAATATTGTCAATCGATCTGTTTCACAAAGTAAGGATCATTAGACAAACATAGTGTGCATACATGGAGTATGGCATATCTATTGTTTGGACAAACATAGTGTGCATGCTTGGAGCATGGCATGACTATTGTTTTAATTCAAGCATTAAGTTGATAAATCGAAACATTATACAATGAATAATGAGTAATCAATATGGTGCTTAGATAAAAGGTGTTTTTATTTACACTCAAAGAGTTTTGGGGCCATATAGGATTAGTATTATTCTTGTGTTTCACTTTGCATGTTTTGACTTCCAGAATAACTAGGTCATTCTTTCTGAATGAGTAAGTTATTCAAACCATCCACAGTCGATAATACGTTGGAAGTATGTATTAAGACAAGACAGTCATGAAGCTGGTTTGTAGATGTCCAAGGTAGTGGATATAACAAGAGTTGCTACAACATTCATGAGTGCTCATAAGTTCTGAGTATTGGATTAAACCCATGCTCATTTGAATCACTTCATGGATTTTATCACGAGTGAATCATGAGACGATAATATCTTATATTCTTCAAACCTAGAGATATGAGTTGTTGACTATGAGTTGGTTATACATTGATTGCACGAAAACGCATTGGTAACTCGATGTTATAAAACGTGCCTTTGTGTATCATTCAACAAGTAGTCAGTACAAGCATATGAGTCAAAGTTTATCCATTCCTTTTACCCTTAAAGGGATAAAAGCGATATATGTGGGCCCCTCGATGATTTAGTGATGACACCCTAAGTGCTTGGCCAAGCATGAACTGATTTAATTTGTTCAGTTAGTCAGTTCTCATAAATCAAAAATCGGAAAACAACAAATGGACAGAGAGAATGATTATAATCCATGTCTCAGTCCATATGATATCTAGAATGGAGAAATATATGATCACTTATCTAATAGACGCGTCATTGATTTATTCAGAGTTCGACAACGGCTTTTAAGAGCTACGATTGCTAGTCGGGTTATGAAGTCGTACTTGCAATAATAGTTATTTGACTTATCCAAGTGGGAGACTGTTGGATTAGTGTCTAAGTCCATACCTATAATTGGTATATACTTGACCCGACCCGGCATGGTCCATTTGGGTTGCATGGCATCGGGACATTTGGATAGACCTTGTGTGAGAAGAGGATATTTGTCACATATTAATATATTATAAGTTCTTATATATTAATAATAAATCATATTATTTAATTAGTATTGATCAAGAATTAATTTGGAATTAATTTAGTGATCGAAAGAGACTAATTAAATATATGGGGATTTATTGTGTAAATCATTCATTCTTATATATGTGGGCTTATGCTCCATGATTCCTTATGTTGGGTTTAACCCATGTGGTGACCCATGGATACTCCATGGAGGTTAAAACCCATGGAGCATAAGGAATGGGTAAAGTCATGGGTTACATGGTGTAACCCTAATGTGCCCACTATATAAAGACCCCATTGGTTGGTGAAATTGGCACTAAGGCATACACAAGAGGGCAAGCCGATTTCTAGAGTGAAGTATCTCTTCTCATGGTTATTCCAAGATGTTCATGATGTTGTGTGAACCATTTGAGGTGTCACACTTGGGGCACTAGGCCCTTAAGCTTCATGGAATCAAGCTACAACAAAGAGGTATGTATTCTATCTAGTTTGGTTATCCTATTACATATGATTGTATGCTAATTAGGGTAATACCTTGGAAATTGATATTGGCATGTATAATAGAGAAAACATAGATCCAAGGTATTTAGGGTTGCATGTACACCTTAGGAGTGTTAGAATGCTCATAACCCAACAGAAAACCCTATGTACTCACCACGTTTCCCAACCTGACCCACTCAAGCTTATTTGTATCACAGGTATCGATATGAAGCTACTTTACACTAAGGGATTTAAAAGAGATGTAGATCACTAGTGTAAATGAATGTAAGATGTGTTTATGCTTATGTTTCCGTATTGACGATGACATCCCAAATGTTTTTAAATGGATAAAAATACATTTCTTCGGAAAATCTTTGGTAACGTATTTATCATGTTTTCCTGGGAACAAATTCCGCAACATTTTTATTAAAAGAGGTACTCTGATTTTTATAAAGCATAAGCAAAATCGGTCTTTTCTGGATGTGAAAATGGGGTTGTCACAGTTGGTACCAAAGCATTAGTTTAAGCGAACTAGGAATATTGATTTATTTCTAGACTTAAACTGAGAATGCTAAGCGATGATCGTGAGGAGTGTGTCTAATAAAATTTAGGTAATACACCTGAATAGACACAAGCACTAGCTAATTTAGGGAAAATGTCTAACATGCTTTTATGTGCTAAATGATTAATGATGCTTTATGATGCTAAATGTATGATCGGATCTATGGTCTGGTACCGACCGGATCTAGAAACTTTATGTGTTCAGATTTCTAAACGTTTAAATACGGTATTAGAACTGGCATGTAACATTTCGGAGTGATGGGGGAGGTTTACACGTCGATCGTAAATAAAATCTTTCCTATCTTAATTCTCGTCATTTCACACCAAATGCCTAATTTAATGAATAAGATCGAAATGGCAAGAACCTGAAGCGGAGCCGAAAACGCGAACGGAAACAGGAATCGACCCCTAGTGATTGACCAAATACCTTTTGTGGTAGCCGCTCCTGAGCCAATCACTATGGACGGAGTACAAGAGATGATCCAAATGATGTTGGATCGTCAAATGGAGGAGACCAGACACTTACTTCAACAGAACCGAGAGGAAGCTACAATACCGATCGTACAACCTGAACTGGACCCCGAGCAATCGGAGGAAGGGAACTACACCCACCCTGTGAGTCAAGCTGGGACTCAAGGAGAACGAAGAAATGGCCCGGAGAGGGGAAACGACAAGGATGGGCGAATTTATAAGAACTTCTTGAGTTTAAAACCACCGAGTCTCTCAGGAAGCCCGAAGCCTGTAGAGATTATGGACTGGATCTCCAAAATGGAGATGGTGTTTGAGAGTTGCGACTGTAGCAACAAGCAGAAAACCGTCTTTGCGGTCAGACAACTGAAGACCGGAGTCTTGAGCTGGTGGAAGTTATTGGCAGATACGATGCCCAAAGGAGAAGCAAGCAAGATATCTTGGGAAGATTTCCTGGTGCAACTAAAAATGCAGTACTGCTCTGAGCAGGATCTACTAGAGATCAACAACGAGTTTCAGAACCTAAAGAAAGGAAGAATGAGCGTTACCGAGTATGCTGCAAGTTTTACGGAGAAAATGAAGCTTGTTCCTTACTTAGTTCCAACCGAACTCTCCAAGGTCAACAAGTTTGCGCATGGATTACCAGCGGACTTTGGTCCAATGGTCAAGCAAGCAACCACTTTGAAAGCCGCCATCTGGGCAGCCAAGAATGTAGAGACCCAAATAAGGGAAAAGGGTATGGAAAAAGCTGAAGTTGGCGAGAAGAGGAAGCTTGGAGAATCCTCAAGACCTGATAAGAAAGGAAAGTTCCCAAAGTCTAACCCGGATAACCAAAGTTATGGAGCCAAGTGGTGTGAAAAGTGTAAGAAGAAGTACTTCGGAAGATGCGATGGAGAAGTAACCTGTTACAAGTGTGGGAGGATCAGTCACTATTCCAAGGATTATACACAAAATGCTAAGGTATGCTACGGATGCGGAAGCAAGGGGAACATGTCTAGAGACTGCCCAAAGAAAAATGAAGCAGCAAGGCCAGAGGCACCGCCAAAGCCAAGGGCATTCCACATGATCCTTGACGAAGCATATAAAAACACGTGGAATCAAAGATGAGGACTTCATATCCGAAGATCAAGTTATGTAGTAGCATAGTATCGTATGGTGTAGCCTAATAGAGGCATAGTCTAGGGTGAACTTGAACACATATGTAATCGTTTCAAGGAATAATATAAAAACCTTCATTTTGTTATCTGATGTGTTAAGTTGTTATGTGATTTTCTTGAATGGTGACTTGGAAAAACTGTGAGACAATACTTGGGACGAGTATGAGTAGGTGTGAAAGGTAGTAGAGGCCTCTACTACCGGAAGCATAGGACTCACACTTCGATCAGGGAAAGGCACAAGGTCACCAAGAAGCTAGTAGTTGATTCTATTTTGTTCATGTATGTCATTACCATTGTTTCGGTATGACTAAGAAGATGATTGTTATTCTGACCCTAGTGGTCATATCAAATTGAGTCCGACTATGATGAGTATGTTACGTGGTTCAGAGAACCAAGTTCGATGTAGCATCTGACTTAAGTCAGAAGATTTAAATAAAAGATAATCAAAGCGATCAGTAGAGGTATCGCGATAGTTGCTTGTAGTTAGAAATTCTACCATTTAAGATGTGATTAGAACATGAAGGAAGGTATAGTCTTTTCTGGAATTTGACTCTAAGAGACCTGAGTCTAAGCTTTGCAACATGCGATGATAGGTCATTAGAATATGACACATCGGTCCATTGTAGTAAAAAAAGAACTTATCTTAAGTTTGTTAAGAAGAAGAAGTAGTCTCCAATAAGGATCGAGATTATGACTTGAAGGTCATAATTTGGAGTTTAACGTGAGATAGGGAGCAGGTGCAAGATCGAGAACCGCCTGTAGTCAAGGATTCCAAGAGTTAAATACTCGTTATAAGAAACATAGAAGTTACGGTTATTACCTAGGATGAAGAGTTAACGTAGGGAGTCATTATACAAGCCCTGTTTCGTTGATGATTCCGGGACGTAATCATCCTAAGGGGGAGATAATTGTAACGCCGGTAGATCCGGGCTAGTCAATTTAGAGACAATGAGCATCAAAAATGAGTTTTTGATCGAAGATTATTTAGGAGTAATCTTAACCAAGTTGTAGATTATGTCACAAGGGTTCCGTACATATAAAGAATGGCGAAATCCGAGTTATAACGAAGAAGTTATGGTCCGTCGAAGTTTCGCGACAAAACCGGCATGGCACTACACGACGTAAATAGTGAATTTACGATAGAGGACTTTTTGGCCTTAGTGATCTAAACAAAAGTTGTAGTATACGTTAAACCGAGAGCGTGCATAAAAAGAACGCCCAAATCTAACTTCGTATGAGGAAGTTATGATTTTTCTAAGATTTGGCCTAGCAGTTCACGACCCGAAACTTGAATTTTAGATCGAGCGGTTTTTTGCCAATGCGACCTAAATGATAAGTGAAAATCTCATTAATAGAAACTCAACGACAAAAAGACAAACGAAAACGGAGTCTGTATGTAGAAGTTATGAATTTTACCCGGATATTTAACAGTGTAGTCACCTTCTACTGTTAAATTTAATATCGGTCGAGAATTAGCCAACGAAGTCAAAAGGAAAGTTATACATCTTAGTTTTACCTACGTGTGGATATAAATAACGTCAAAAACGGAGCTCGTATGCGAAAGTTACGGATTTTAGAAGTCGGAAGTGTGTTGTGCGAAAATGGGTGATGTGGCACAATCTTGGCCATTGCTTTCTCCCCACGTCTTGCCACCAGATGGTGACATGTGGCACAAAGTTCATCCATATTTCACCCTATAAATAGAACCTCTCCCAGCCTCATTTTCTTCACAACTTTCCCATTCTTTCTTCTCTCTACACTCTCTCTAAACCTCCCGAAAACTCCCCTAGCACTAGAAGAAAGCTCTGGATCGCTCGACGGCTCCGAGATGAAGAGCTTTCAGCTCGGAAGTCCTGCCCCTGCAGAGCCTGGCTTCTAGCCAAACCCCCTCGTAGGTAAGATACGCCTACCTAATTTTTAATATAGCTTTTATTTAAATATAGTAACGTTATTAAGACCTTATAATAATTATTTGAGCTATTATTATGGGTTATGTAAGTGTCGTTATAATATCTTTTTAACTGCTCGCGGTACGGGGAATCTGGGTTAAAGGGACGCATAGGGTTGTTGAATTTCAGAAGTGCTATATGCCAAAATGGTCCTGCCCTCCGATGTTTTATGTATGGCCCCTGTCTGTACATAGTGGTTGGAAAATATTATTTCAACGCTTATATAATAATAATAATAATGCTAAGACTAATAATTAGTCGCATTGAATATTAGACTAAACCCTAGTGGTAATGATACTAGGTTTTGTCGAAGGAAATTTTTTAAGAGTAACGAAGTGCTGTCCAAGTGCAGAGTCACCACCTAATCAGGTGAGTGCATAGTTACTTTCATCTTAGACATAGATATGAAGTATTTTATATAAATTACGTGCTATGTGTGTATATTATTTGAATACTTGCTTTCTATGCTGGATGAACGATTTTATACATGTTTTAAATATTTTAAATTGTATATGTATTTTATATCTACGAATATGTTAGGTAAAACATGGGTAGTTGAATAATGAGAGATGAAAGATGATATGAGTGAACTTTGGCAGCTATAGACTTAGTGCCTAACAAATAACATCGGCATCTATGGACTTAGTGCCTGTCAAATAAACATTGGTAGCTATGGACTTAGTACCTGTTAGATAAACGTTGGTAGTTATTTAAATAAACGTTGGTAGCTATATATTTAGTACCTATTAGTTGAACACTGGTAGCTATGGATTTAGTACCCGATGAATAAACTTTAGCAGCTATGGAATTAGTGCTTTACGAACAAGCATTGGCAGCTATGGACTTAGTTCCTATCATATAAACCCTGGAAGCAATGGGCTTCGAAATGAACGAATGCAAGATAGATGATTCTTGGGGTATATCCTTAAGAGTAAGGAAGATAATGGGGATGGGTAATTGGGTTGATTGTTTGATGTTTAAACATAATAATTAAATTATTGTGGGTTGAAAACCCTATGTACTCACCAGGTTTCCCAACCTGACCCACTCAAGCTTATTTGTATCACAGGTGTAGATATGAAGCTACTTTACACTGAGGAATTTAAAACAGATGTAGATCACTAGTGTACATGAATGTAAGATCTGTTTATGCTTATGTTTCTGTATTGACGATGACATCCCAAATGTTTTAAAATGGATAAAAATACATTTCTTCGGAAATGCTTTGATAACGTATTTATCATGTTTTTCTGGGAACAAATTCCACAACGTTTTTATTAAAAGAGGTACTCTGATTTTTATAAAGCATAAACAAAATCGGTCTTTTTTGGCCGTGAAAATGGGGATGTCACAGAGTTCCCCCAAAATACCAGCGCCATACATATATAACCATATCATATAAACAACACATCATGCATAATGAGTCATCAGTCTGACTGGACCGCCTCGTAGGCCATCAGTCTATCTGGACCGCTCTTCGAGCCATCGGCACGTCTGGACTGCCTCTTAGGGCCTTCAACCTATCCGGACCGCTCGACGGGTCTCCGGCCTGACTCGTATGCCCTAGCCGGGTCTGCAGTCTACCCAGTCTGCCCTCGGTATCTTGGCCTACAGCATAAAACAGGACCTGCCTCAACCCAATCCCCCAAACCAACAAACATGTGCACATAAATATCATACGCTAGCTAGCAAGTACAGATAGTCATACAGATCTAACAGATCACTAACATGGAAACCATCCTATAACCAGGATACTGATCTAACCCATCACTAACATAGCATAATCCTATAACCAGGATACTGATCTAACGGATCACTAACATAGCATAATCCTATAACCAGGATACCGATCTAACAGATCACTAGCATAGCAACCACCCTATAATCGGGATACAAATCATAAAGGGTTGGCCTTGGTGTCGTAGAGCCTGTTGGTATAGTGAGAAGAACTCACCTCACGATGTCGAATTGTAGTGATAAGATCAAACTCCTAAATCATAGTCACGAACTCCCCCACCTATAACCACCATAGGACCAAGTCCATCAGAATCCCAAATTACCAAAATACCCTCAAACGTACAACTGGTCAACCCTTGGTCAAAGTCCAAGTCAACGGTCAATAGTCAACAGTCCATGTTGACCCAACTCGTCGAGTGCAGCTAGCAACTCGTCGATTTCCTTAAGAACTTAGGAAATCATAAAACCCTAATTGACTCACCGAGTTTCCAAGCAACTCGTCGAGTCCATGCGTGTCCAAATGTCGGGAAAACCCTAACTGACTCGTCGAGACTTCTTACTTACTCACCGAGTTCATGAAGGACCACTACAGGCAATCTTAGTCTGACTCGTCGAGTCCGCTATGCGACTCATCGAGTCCCCTTCAGTCCATTTCTCATCCAGGCGTTTTTAAGCTATCCCAAAGCTCCATATTTCAGATCTAAACTCCTAGGGCATATTTTCCACGTAAAGTTGCAAACTTTATGTACATGCATGATCCTAAATGCCAAAACCAAGCTAAGGTAAAGGTTTAACCCAAAGAGAAGGGCCAATGCTTGCTAAATTTGATAACTTTATGGCTATAAGGACCAAGAGGAGTCCAGATCTGAAGTTACAACTTCAGATCATGCCCAATACCCGAATTGACTCACAAATATGCTAAGAATGGCCCTAAACCTATGCATGAATAGATCTAGCTAAAGATAAGCCAAGGTAACGACTTGTTACCTTCAAAATGATGCCAAGATGAAGTATAGTCAGACTAGGTTCGACAAGACAAGTTGGGGTTTCCATGCACAGACTCTACTCGTCGAGTCGGGGTCCTCCGACACATTGTGTAGGAATCATAAACAATGCGGGTCAACTAGGTTCGACAAGACAAGTTGAAACCTCCAAATCGTCAAGTTCCCTCAGTAAAATGGATATAAAGCTTTTGAAAATTATACCTGGGAGTCAGGGTGTTAGAGATAGAATCAGCGTGAATCATAAACGATGTTAATGCATCAACAAACACTGGTTTAACTTTCGTATCATAGAGTTAATTCGAAGTCTAGAACTATATAGTTCAACATCAATTCATTTAATATGGTACATGACAGAAAAATAAATAGTATCAGAATACAACAAAAGATTAGTCAAACAAGGAAAAAGAATATATAGACTTTTTGGAGGCCCTCTACATACCCTTTTTCAGAAGAATCATAAAGGCAGACAATCTTTTGCATTGTATCTTCAAGGATAAATCTTTTGAAGTAACTACTTATTAATTAATTTCCTTTCTTTGAGATATCTTCCCCTCAACATATGTCTATAAAAGAGAGCAAACAAGATCAAATATATCAAAAGAAGAACACAATTCATAGTAAACAAAGAGAGAGAATGCTTATAATTGTTGAGATATTGCAGATTGATTATAAGCTTCATGTTCACAAAGAACGAAGGAAGAGCATGAACTAGTCTTTCTAACCAAAGAGTTAAAAGGATCCAATCTTAGTAACCTCCAAGTTATAAAAGTCACCATGACAAGAATCAAAGGTTCCACTCATTGTGATCCATTAAGGAAGAGAAGTTGGGACCACTATCTTGTTGAAGATGCCTTTGTATCTCTGAGGGGATGGTGTTGTAGTGACAATTTCAATAGAAATTAGACGTGTTATGTCACCTAACATTATCTCATCTTATTGAAACAGAGATAGGCTTCTCAAGACAGAAGATATATATTCCCAAAAGAACACTTAGTGGCAGAGTTCTCTCATATTTGGTCTCATCAACATGATGCAACTAGTCATTCAGTGTGGGCATTAGCGTCGGTGAGAGAGCAGGTGGTGCTGAAGAAAAGATGCAGAGTTAGCGTCAACTAGCTCCACAAGGAGGGTGATGCATTCAAGGAATGACACGTTGATCCTTTCAAAAGAAGCAAGTCGGATAGGATCACTGTCAATAGAAAAGAACATGTATGCAATGTTAGTAAAAAAAGGTACAATGTATACTCCTTTGGTAAAATAAAAGTTAAAAACAATTTTTGAAGCAAAAAAATTTATATAAAATAAAAAATCTAGTAGCTTATGTTCAAAGATTTAAAAGTAGTGAAACATAAAGTAAAACACAACTAAAGTAGCATTGTCTAAACAAACAAAATCAAACCATATAAACATTATTGTCCCTGATTGCAATAAGCACAATTTTGTTCTCAGAATCAAAAATTGTTCCTTTATGTCAATCGAAAAGAACTTTATAACCAACATTAGAAAGCTGAATGATGGATATGAGATTTCTCTTTAAGCCTTTGACATAGAACACTGCCTTCAGCTTGAACGCCCTGCACTCAAAAGTTCCCACTCCCGTGACAACTTTATCATTGTTGTCTCCAAAAACCACCTTGGGACCATCTTTTTTCACAAAGTTTGTTAATGGAGACTTGATACCCATCATGTGTCTAGAGCACCCATTGTCTAGGTACCAAGTATGTTCTAGATTTAGACTTGATCGTTGAACAACATGAGACTTACCAGCGTCACACATGTTAAGATTACCATCAGGGGATTCATTGATAAAAGCCATTAGACCCTTAACATCCCCCCTCATCCTCAGATGTCTCTTCTTTTTCCACCCATTCTTCATGATCCTCTAGTTTTGCAATGAACACCTTTGGAAAATAGATGTTTTCCTTCTTCATGTGAGCCAACAACTTCTTGTACATCACTTCATAATTCTGAGAACTTTGAACTTTTTTCTTCTCTTTGCAATCCCTGGAAAAATGGGGCTTCCACAATTAAAATAGCTACCTCAGATTTTCTTCTTTCAAGTGGATCTTCTTGTTGAACTTCCTCCCTTGAACTGAACTCTTCTTCCACCATTTCATTTGCTTTCTTCATAACTTATGACAATAAGTGCAATGTTGGCAAAAAAAAGTTCATCAGTGAGGTCTTCATCACTTTCTTGTTACCTGATCTGAGATATCTGAGTCGCTGATGTACTTTATTACTCCCTTCCAAGAAACCAAAGCTACAGATTTTTTCTTGCTTGATTCCTTCATGATATCTTTGCGAAGAGCTTTGGTATCTTCGTAATTATGAAGGTTTCCAAACAAGGAGTTCAGATCCATAGTATCGATCTTTTCACTGTTTTTAAGAACATCAGTGTGATGTTCCTAGCTTTTTCCCAGAGAGTCCAGGAACTTTAGAACTAACTGAGAAAAGTGCATGACAACTCCTAGCCCGTGCATATCATTAACCAAACAGTTAAACCTGTTAAATATTTGGGTTGGTGATTCACCTTGTTGAGCGAAGAAGTTCTCATATGTCTAATTGATATTGTTGATGGTTATGGCATGTACTTCCACAGTGCCTTCATAATCCATTGTCAATGTTTCCATCATATCTTAGACTGAGTCACAATTTTCCACAATATGATACACATGATAGGGAATAGAGTTTCCTATTGCAGCTCTGGATTTGACATCAAGATTAATCAGTCTCTTTTGATCATCGTCATTCTAGTCTCTGGTTTTTGCTTCAAGGGACCAACGGGAGAAGTTTTTTGCCATAGGTTGATACATAGGAATATGAGGACCTTTATTAACAATTTTACGCATCTCATAGTCCATGGTTTCAAGGACAACCATGGCCTTAGTTTTTCACATGGCGAAGTTGTGTTCATCAAAAGGAGGAATCTTTTTGAGACCAAAGGACTTTGAATTACTGGAAGTCAAAATGATTACTTGAGTGTATTCAAAAACCCGCTCTGAACCAATTGAAGGTTTGTGATGATCGGATACACTTCAAGTAAAGCAAACAAGAACAAAGTTACTAAGAAGTTAACGAACATAAAAGTAAATAACACAGAGGATTTACCAAATTGTCTTACACCAAGAAAGGGGTTGTCACAAAGACGGTCACAAAGACGATTACGACACCAAGCCATAGGTTACATTAGGGTTTCACCCTAATGTTAAATATATACTAATTTATACAAGTATATCCCTTGATTGAAGGGATTGTATCTTATCTATACTAAGAACCGATCCTTATCACAAGGATATCAGATCAGTGATCTATTCTCTCTCTCTCTCTCTCTCTCTCTCTATATATATATATATATATATATATATATATATATATATATATATATATATCATTACCTAACATACAAAATATTACATATAATCACTATCTTCACGCTAACGCTGATAGACTTGATACGCTAACGCTGATAATCATATACACGCTGACGCTGACAGATAGCGTGTAGAGTGTTTGAGTCATCACATAATAAGGTGTGACCTTACACTTGCTTTCGAAATTAGAAGGGTTATTGGGATAATGATTAAATTTAAATTATTTTATTAATTGTTTAATTGAAGATAATTATTTAATCCCACTGATTTAAACTTAAATTATTTTATTAATTGTTTAATTGAAGATAATTATCTAAATCTCTAACGATTTAAATTTATTTAATTGGGTAATTAAAAGATAACTTGTAAATATTTAATTTTTTAAAATTAATTATTAAAAGTTTAATTCGAAAATTAATTTTAAACCCCAGTATTTTGATGCGTTTTAAAATACACCTAATAGTATATACGATTAAAAGTTTAATATATTATAGGTATAAGACAAGTTAGTCAAATCGCTATTTCGCCTCATTCACGAAACCATACCATAAGGGGGTATAAGGAAGCGGCCTATAAAATGACCGTTGAATTGGTGTCCACTCTTACCCATCGCTCCTTTGTTTGGTGTGTGGTCGTTATCCGAACGGATTTGGTAGGATATAACCTCTTATAAGTATGATATTGTAACGTCCCAAAAAATATAAGGTAAAATTTTCATTTTTAGTTCAACCATAAACACTATTTAATCATTTCAGTCATTTAATAGTATGTCAGAGTAAAAATAGTTATCAGAGTACAATTCCCAAAATCATAAAGTGCGAAAATAAGGGTGGATACGCTGCGATCAAGTCGGGCCCTTTCCTCTCGAACCAGAAGTACCTGAAAACATTTTTAAACATAAAACGTAAGCATAAAGCTTAGTGAGTTCCCCAAAATACCGCATACCATACATATATGTTAGCTCAAGGATGTACATGGTCTATTTCACCCCCGAGTCTATTTCCACTCATATGTCAGCACAAAGCTGTACCGGGTCTATTTCACCCCCGAGTCTATTTCAACTCATATGTCAGCATCAGACTGTACCGGGTCTATTTCAACCCCGGGTCTATTTAACCCCACATGCATATAGAAAACAGGCACACATGCATACAACTCATACAACACGACTCAGAAAGACTACAAGCACATACAATCCTAGTGTCGTATAATATAGTGAGCAAACTCACCTTAGTCCACTAAAAATCCTACAGATGCTCAGGCTACAAGACCGGAGATTCCTCGGGCTAACCAATCAAATACAACCAAAATTAATAATTGAGTCATAACCCATACTCGTGACTTTAATTTACTAAACCCGACTCCTAGGGTAAAAGACCAGTTTACCCTTCCCTTCAATTGGCCTAGTTAACCGTGGCCCAAACTCAATTTCACTTGAAGCCTAATGATGGCCCAAATCCAAAAAAATCTCAAGACCCAATTCTCTAAAGGCCCAAAGCCCAACAATGGCCCATCTCAGCAATACATGTTGCCCAATTTATGTCCAAAACCCTAGAGTCCAAAAGGTGGCCCAAAATTAGAAAATAGTCCACTGCAGCATACGTCCTACGTGCGAAACTAGTATGCCCAGCGTACGGCCCAACGATGCATAAGGTACAACTCTTGACAGCAGGAAAACGGGGAAATAATGCATTACGTTGAGCGTACGAATACGTACGCCCATCATACTCACTAGATGGCCAAAACATACATTAAGCACCTAATGCTTAAAACCAAAACATCCAAACTCATATCTAACCTCTAAATAAGGTCTTAATCCTTAAAGTTGGCAACTTTACTCCTTTGCATGACTTAATGGGACCTAAAACCCGTTTTATCCATATAAACCCATAATATGAACACCAATTCTAGCATGAATCATCAAAACCCGTCAATATGACATTTTTATGCACCAATAACCTCATAAATGCCAATATCTAACATTCTAAGCTCCTGAAGTAGGTGATACTCACAAGGATGACTCAAGGGACCGTAATATGCCCAAAACAAGCCCTAGACTAGACTAACACATAGAGTCATCAAGATAGAAGCTTTATACATTCGAAATGCTGACAAAATGGATGAAGACTACGAATTAATGAGCTCCACTCCAACCAATGCTTGAACACCAAGCTCCTTCTTCTTCAAGCTGAGAAAAAACACCAAAGGTTAACCACCAAAGCTCAAGAACACTCAAATCAAGCTAGGGTTTCATATTTAGGCTTAAATGGAATGGAGGCTAAAGATAAGAGGGTTTGAAGATGAGTTAAGGCCTTTAAATAGGTTCCAAGACCCAAAATTAGGTTTTGGGACTCGCGTATACCCATCGTACATCTGGTATGTCTAATGTACGTGAAGGAGCCTTTGTGATTACTCCAGCCAAGTATGTGCATCGTACATTCCTTTTATGGCCAGCGTACTCGGCAAGCCCCCAAACCAAACTCTCTTACGATCGCCATAACGTTTGCATCCCAATTCCGTTTTCGATGATCTTTATATCTACACAAAGGTATTTAGGAGCTCTACAACAATATCTAATTACTTTTAACTTAAAAAACATCAAACTAAAATCCTTAATTCAAATAGAATGCCTGAAGCATCACTTTTACCATTATGCCCTGAGGCACCAAAGAACAAACCGAATTATTGGATCACATGATCTACATGATGAGTTTTGAGCACTATAACAACCCTATGGTGCACATACAGCCCTAGATGCTTTGGATCTAAGTTTTCTCAAGTTATACATCCAATTTCATTTCATCCAAAGCATACACCCTAGCTAGCATGGAATTGGAGATATACAACATAAAAACTAATTAGATAAATACCTCTTTGTTGTATCTTGTAGAACCTTGCCTTTCAAGAGCTTAGAACCTCAAATGTGATGCCTCAAATGTGTCACAAACACCAAATGCAAAAGGCAGCTTATGATAGAGAGGTTAGGAAGAACAAATCGGCTACGGTTTCACCCTGGAACACTTGTGGTCGATTTTAGCATGCTAGGGGTTACTTTTATAGTGTGGAATTCCTAGGATTTCATACATGTAAACCCTAATTCACCATGACTCTTCATATTTGATGGCCCTTTGGACTAAACACAAATGGACTCTCTCATATAGGTTTAGTCCATGCCTAATCAACATGGATCATTTACCCAAACTATAAGTATCACTTATTTACTTAATCAGTCCCCGTAATTTAATCAGTCTCTTTTGATCACTAAATTATATCTTGATCAATAACAACTAAATAATATGATTTCTCAATTAATATATTATTCATATAATATATTAATAAATCACAAATAACCTCTTTCTCAAATATCTATCCTATCAAATTGCTCTGGTGAAGGTTGTTGAATTAGGTGTCTAAGCCCATAACTATAATTGGTATGTACTTGACCCGAGAGTATTATGGTCCATTTCGGGTTGCCTTCATCAGGACAATTTGATAGGATGGATTTTGAGAAAGAGGTTATTTGTGATTTATTAATATATTATAAGAATAATATATTAATTGAGAAATCATATTATTTAATTAGTATTGATCAAGAATTAATTTGGAATTAATTTAGTGATCAAAAGAGATTAATTAAATTTGCAGGGACTGATTATGTAAATCAGTGATATTTATAGTTTGAGCTAATGATCCATGTTTATTAGAATTGGATAAATCTTTGTGAGAGTCCATGAAGAGTTAGTCCATAAGGCTAATGAGTTAATGGATTAAAAGCCCAAGTGGATTAGGGTTTACAAGTTGAAACCCTAGGAATTCCAAACTATAAAATAAACCCCTAAGCTTGCAAAATCGGCCATTAGTACTCCAAGGTGTAAACCTAGCCGTTTTTGGTGCTCCTAGCCTCCCTCTCATTCATCTTCCACTTATTCATGGTGTCTGCGACTTGTTTGAGGCATCACACTTGGGGTGCTAGGCTCTTGAAAGGCCAAGTTCTACAAGCTAGAACAAAGAGGTAATCATCCAACTAGTTTTTATCTTGTATATCTTCATTTGTATGCTAGTTATAGGTTTCATGCTTTGGATGATTTTGTTGCATGTATAATTAGAGAAAAATTAGATCCAAGGCATTAGGGTTGTATGTGCACCATAGGATGTTAGAGTACATAAAACCCAACCTTAATCTAAGTGACAAAGGTTTCTCTCCAATTCATGAAAATGATTGTGAAGAAACGCTTTCACTAAGTATATTTTAAAGAGTTAGCAATTGTGATATTTGCATTCTAAATTTCGATTATGATTACGGCATCCCTCTTCATAGTTCGAATTGTGAGAAATGGCAAATAGTTTGGACATTCGGGACTTATTACTGTAAGTTCTGAAATAGTTTAGAGACACATATGAGATTTCTAATGAAAAGGTGTATCAGCTTAGATAAATGCTTTTCGAAGCATCTTGTATCAGAAATCTGAACTTTGGTAAGAAAGTCAACAGGTATTGATTTCTAGAAGTCCAGCTTATTTCTAGGTACTAAAAAAGAGATATCAAAGTCGTTTTGAGACGGAGGAGCAGGCAAGAAGAGCAAGTATAGTGAAAGTATCCTCATGGGCCAATCCCGATGGAGGATTTTCTATTCATTGAATATCGAAAGCGAAGACTAGGTCTACGTAAGGTATACGAAGGAAAGCCTATTTTACGTTTTAGCAAATATATTCGCTTTTCAAACTTTATATTGTGCACA
The DNA here is from genome assembly GCF_052849685.1 of Lactuca virosa. NCBI lineage: Eukaryota > Viridiplantae > Streptophyta > Magnoliopsida > Asterales > Asteraceae > Lactuca > Lactuca virosa. Next base: position 224,004,464 of record NC_136430.1, on the reverse strand, counting down.
AATAGCGCGCAATACCGACGTAAATTACTATTAGATTTGATTGGGGTTGGGTTAGGTTGGATTCTTTAACCAGACTCGTGTCATGATACAAAATTCCATAGAATTAGGTATACCAAACGTAGGGTACTATAATTAACTCGTTGACATGTCAAAGCTAGTGGGAGCATAAGTGTTATGCTAATAAGAATGTAATTATTATGCTCGTGGGAGCACAATTATTACGTTAAGTGTTGCAATTTAGCAATGTTAATTATAGAAAACAAAAGTTTCAAATCGCAAAGTTGCAGAGTTTGAAAAGTTGTTTTGCTATAATTAAGGGAGAGGAACTCATACTTCATTTCAAATCTAAAAGCTTAGATTGAGATTTTAATCAAAATTAGTCAAGGATATATATGAATACCATGTTGAAATATTTCAACATTGGAAATTCTATATATGGAAATATTATAGCAAAAGACTGGTCAAGTATCATATCTTTATGTAAGACATTATGTATCGTGTCCCATATGCTTTGGATATAGGATCGATTGCATGTGCTATAATATTCACGTGTTCTAATTTTCTAAATGCCTAGGGAATTAAGACGGAAAAAGGACTAGAACCGTATATGACCAAATTTGTTAAACAACTGTTAAGGACAATCCAAGGTTCGCCAAAGAATGATTGCTAATGGGCAGTTGGAAGTATGGTAATGGATGGACCATATTCACATGATTGTCACATGTATGGAAATGTTTCCATAATGGGAGTTGGATATTAAGAATATATGGGTAGGTGATAAACCTTCATGCAAGGAGGATGTTCAAAGGAATGTACCTTGAATATGAGACTTCGTATCTATGGAATTGTCCTGTGACAATCTCCAGTGGAGTAATTTGTAATATCATTGTTCAAGTCTCTGTGACTTTGGTGCATTGACATTAGAAAAGGATCATTGCATTATAGTTTAGAATCTAACACATTCTAATAGTGGTGAGAATTTCGTATTCTTACACTTATGATAAGGATTTGGAATTGTGAAATGAGTTTCATTGGAAATGTTTACAATTGATCTATTTCACAAAGAAAGGACCATGGGTAAGCATAGTGTGCATGCTTGGGGCATGGGATAACTATTGTTTTAATTCAAGTATTGAGTTGATTAATCGAAACATTATCAATGAATAATGTGTAATCAATATGGTGATTAAATAAAAGGTGTTTTATTTATATTCAAAAGTTTTGAGACCATATTGGATTCGATTATTCTTGTGTTTCACTTTGCGTGTTTTACTTCCCGAATAACTAGGTTATTCAAACATCAACAGTCAATCATACTTTGGAAGTAAGTAATGAGGTAAGACTGTCATGGATCTGACTGGAGATTGTCTAAGGTGTTAGACATAGCACAAGTTTACTGCAGTGTTCATGAGTACTCCTGTAATAAGATTTGAGTATTGGATCAAACCCACGCTCATTTGAATCACTTCATGGATTCTATCACGAGTGATCATGAGACGATAATATCTTATATTGTTGAAACCAAGACATGTGAGTTGTAGTTTACAAGTCGGTTGCATATTGATGATATGAAAATGCACCAGTAACTTGGTGTTATAAAACGTATTGTTGTGTGTGATTTGATGAGTAAATATAGCAAGCATATGACTCAAAGTTTATCCGTTCCTTTTACCCTAAAAGGGATAAAAGCGATATATGTGGGCCCCTCGATGATTTAGTTGATGACACCCTAAGTGCTTGGCCAAGCCTGGACTGATTTGATTTGTTCAATTAGTCAGTCATCTTAAATTGGAAATCGGGAAACAACAGATGGATAGAGAGAATTATTATAATCAATGTCTCAGTCCATGTGATATCTTGTACAATGGAGGAATATATGATCCCTTATCTAATGGACGCGTCATTTACTTGTTCAGAGTTCGACAGCGGCTTTTTGAGAGCTACGATTGCTAGTCGTACTTGCAGTTATAGTTATTAGACTTATCCAAGTGTGAGACTGTTGGATTAGGTGTCTAAGCCCATAACTATAATTGGTATGTACTTGACCCGAGAGTAGCATGGTCCATTTCGGGTTGCCTTCATCAGGACAATTTGATAGGATGGATTTTGAGAAAGAGGTTATTTGTGATTTATTAATATATTATAAGAATAATATATTAATTGAGAAATCATATTATTTAATTAGTATTGATCAAGAATTAATTTGGAATTAATTTAGTGATCAAAAGAGACTAATTAAATTTGCAGGGACTGATTATGTAAATTAGTGATATTTATAGTTTGGGCTAATGATCCATGTTAATTAGAATTGGACTAAATCTTTGTGAGAGTCCATGAAGAGTTAGTCCATAAGGCTAATGAGTTAATGGATTAAAAGCCCAAGTGGATTAGGGTTTACAAGTTGAAACCCTAGGAATTCCCAACTATAAGTTAAACCCTTAAGCTTGCAAAATCGGCCACTAGTACTCCAAGCTGTAAACCTAGCCATTTTTAGTGCTCCTAGCCTCCCTCTCATTCATCTTCCACTTGTTCATGGTGTTTGTGACTTGTTTGAGGCATCAAACTTGGGGTGCTAAGCTCTTCAAAGGCCAAGTTCTACAAGCTACAACAAAGATGTAATCATCCAACTAGTTGTTATGTTGTATATCTTCATTTGTATTCTAGTTATAGGTTTCATGCTTTGGATGATTTTGTCGCATGTATAATTAGAGAAAACTTAGATCCAAGGCATTAGGGTTGTATGTGCACCATATGATGTTAGAGTACATAAAACCCAACAAAGGCAACCCAAAAGGACTATGCTACTATCGGGTCAAGTACATACCAATTATAGTTATGGGCTTAGACACCTAATCCAACAGTATCCCACTTGGATAAGTCTAATAACTATAACTACCAATGTAACTTCAAAATCCGATTAGCAATCATAGCTCTCAAAAGCCGCTTTCCAACTCTGATCTAGTCAATGACGCGTCGTTCAGATAAGTGATCATATAATCCTATGTTCTTCAAGATATCGTGTAGACAAAAACATGGAATAAAGTCATACTGTTGTCCAACAGTTTGTTTCCCGATTTCTGATTTGTTTGACATAGAACTTAATTGAACACAACAATTTAGTCCTGACCGGGTGTAACACCCCGAATTCAAGAGACCTTTAAAGAGAAGAAAACCTCAAATGAGGAAGTGACTCGTCGAGTAGATGGGTGACTCGACGAGTAGGAGCGCGATTTGGTCGCGGGTTTAGTGACCTACTCGACGAGTCAAAAGACTGAGTCGGCGAGTTGGCCAGGTTTGGGGAAAACCCTAAATGCGGGCCTTGTACCCTATTTAAGGAACATTATAGCCTTCATCAGCCCCCTTGATACTCTCTCAAGTCCAGAACGAAAACCCTAGAGCCTCCCTTGAGTTGTGAGTCATTTTGAGAGTTTTGGAGCATTCTTGAAGCTTGGAGGAACAAGAAGAAGGTTGGAGGTTCAAGGAGGAAGGAGTAGATCCAGAAGATTCACTCCATTTGCTGCTCATTTTGGTAATCAAGTTCCTTCCTTGACTTCTACTTTATTTGATCTCTTTATGTCCCTTTTTATGAAGTTTATGGACCAAGAATGATTTCTTGTGGGATTAGGACGTCCCAAGCAAAGATCTTTTCAGATCTGGAGTCCCTAAGAATGGTTAAGGCATAAAGGTGCAAGCTTTATGCCATTAGAAGCCCTCATGCAAGATTAAAGGGGTTATTATGGCCTTTTAAGCCTCAAAAGGCCATGCATGGAAGGAAAGGTGGGTACTTTACGTGTTATACCGATCTTAGGAGCCCGGATCTACCTTTGGGAGAAGCTGTTTGGCTTAGAAATCGTCTGAATAGAATGAGACATAGCGGGACTCGGCGAGTCACTTATGGGACTCGGCGAGTCAGTCTGCTTTCTTGCCCTAAAACCCTTCTGTTAAAGGGTATGAGTTGAGTTGGTATGGGACTCAGTCAGTCTGGGTCCATAGCGGGCATGAAGATCATCGTACTCGGCGAGTTTAATGAGGAACTCGGCGAGTCTAAGGCAACCTTCTTAGTTTATGAAGATGGACTAGACGAGTTTTTCATACAACTCGGCGAGTCATAGTCTGGACATTAATAAGACGGAGATGAACTCGAGGAGTTCAAGGATGAAATCGGGGAGTCGGTTGAAGATGGTCCCGATTGTAGGACTGATGGAGAATCGTCGAGATTTTGCAAGACTCGACGGGTAGGATCGGTGGTTGTATTGAGTTGGAGAAGCATGGACTCGACGAGTTGGTAGACCAAATCGGCGAGTCAAGTCAACTGGAGGTTGACTTTGACCAAGTTTGACCAGGGTGGAATTTTGGAATATTATGGTCTAAATGTTACTTTGGGTATTGATAGTTCGGGGAGTCGAAGGATCAGCAGTTCAGAAGTTGCCGGTTAGCAGTCAGAAGTGTTCAGCTAGTCTTCATCAGTGCGAGGTAAGTCTCCTCACTGGGTGAATGGTTCTAAGGCCACAATACCGGCCCATGTAGTTATGAGTAGGAAGACTCGGGGGTTAGGCCTAGGCACTGTATGCTAGTATGATATTCCGGACCAAGGTCCGATGTCGGGCGGGTGCCCAAGGAATGTTTTGCATGTTAGATTGTACTTGTTGTATGTGTGATACTTGTTTGTGCCTGGTAGGGAGGTGAGTATGGGCGAGGTCTCGTATCTCATCATTAGCATATTATGGACGGGGTCCATACCTCATTAGTAGCAGAGTAAGGGCGAGGCCCGAGATAGGAGAGGAGTGAGTGTGGGCGGGGGCCCGTATCTCACTAACAGCAGGAGCATGGACGGGGTTTAATGACTCGCCAGTAGCAGGACAGGGGCGAGGCCCAAGATATGCAAGACCTTAGTACAGGAATATAGTAGGCTCAGTTAGCTTATGTGTTATGAATCATTTATATGCTTGTATGTGTTTAGTGGGTGGGGCCCAGCGATATGCGGGACCTAAGAGAAACAGATATGTATACCGAGCGGGGCTCAAGCCAGGCGGGGCCTGGGGTCGGGCGGGGTCCGATGTAGCGGGCGAGGCCCGAAGTAGCGGGCGTGGCCCAGTGTTTGCAGTATGTGATTATGTATGGTATGTGGTAGGGTGGGGAACTCACTAAGCTTCGTGCTTACGGTTTTCAGTTTTGGTTACAGGTACTTCCGGTAGCGGAGGGAAGAGCTCGGAATGATCGCATGGCACACACCAAAGAAGTTTAGCACGGGATGTTTACTCTGATAAAATGAACAAGTGTTTTGAAAAGATACTTCGATTTGTTATATAACCCTTTTAGTATGTTTGAAATGATTTGATACTATGATCTAGTAATGTTTTAAAAAGAAATTTTTGGTCATGATTTTTGGGATGTTACATCGGGCCCGACACATAAGTCAAAACAAAATCTTCAAGGGGCCCAAGATATTGCTTTTAATCCTCTTAGGATAAAAGGAACAGATGAACTTTGACTTATATGCTTGTACTAATTACTTTTTAAATTATACACAACAATACGTTTTATAACATCAAGTTACTGATGCGTTTTTGTACTATCAATGTACAACCAACTCGTAACCAATAACTCATATATCTTGGTTTGAAGACTATATGATATTATCGTCTCACAATCACTCATGATGAATTCCATGAAATGGTTCATGTGAGTGTGGGTCTAATCCAATACTCAAATTCTTATTTCAAGAGTACTCATGAATGTTGTAGCAAACTTTTTCTATGTCTAAAACACCTTAGACAATCTACAAGCAAATTCATGGCAGTCTAACATCATGACCTACTTCCAAAGTATGATCGATTGTGGATAGTTTGAATAATCATATTATTCTGGAAGTCAAAACATGCAAAAATTGAAACATAAAATAAACAATTGACAGAAGACAGTAAACCTTACTTCTAAATAAAACCTTTATTATTTAATAATCAAATGTCAATTACATTTATTTATTACAAATTTCGAACTATCTATCTAATCACTAAAACTAATATCGTCCCTTTGGCCAATGCTCTTAGCATGTTGCAAATGCTTAACCCTACTCAGTCCCTTCGTAAGGGGATCTGTTGGGTTAACCTCTGACGATACCCTTTTCAGTACGAGGAGTCCCTATTCTACTCGATGTCTTATGAAGTGATATTTTCTGTCGATGTGCCTGGACCTGCCATGATCCCTTGGTTCCTTGGTTAAGGCGACCGCACCCTTGTTGTCACAGAAAATTTCAATAGGCTCCTTTACAACTGGTACAACTCCAAGGTCTCCAATGAAGTTCTTTAGCCATATTGCCTCCTCTGATGCTTCGCTTGCTACTATGTACTCTGATTCGCACATTGAATCAGCCATAGTCTCCTGTTTGGAACTTTTCCATGTTACTGCTCCTCCATTAAGGGTAAATACCCAGCCCGACTGAGAGCGGAGATTATCTCTGTCGGTCTGAAAGTGGGCGTCACTATACCCTGTCACTCTCCCCACCGAGGGTAAGGACCCATTCCTTAGTCCTTCGTAGGTACTTAAGAATATTCTTTACCGCTATCTATTGAGCTCTACCAGGATTCCCTTGATATAAACTAACCATGCTCAAGGAAAAAAGCCACATCAGGACGAGTACATGTCATACCATACATGATCGAGCCAACGGCGGAAGCATATGGTACTCGACTCATTTCTGCTATTTCGGTATCGGAACTCGGACTCTAATTCTTACTCAGTTTGGTATTGCTCTGGATAGGCAATTCTCCTTTCTTGGAATTCTCCATGTTGAAACGTTTCAACACCTTGGCCAAGTAGGTACTTTGACTAAGTCCTATTAGTCATTTACTCCTATTTCTCAATATCCTTATCCTAAGAAGGTAATCAGCTTCCCCGAGGTCCTTCACAGCGAAACACTTCCCAGGCTAGGACTTAACTTCCTGCAAGGTTGGAACGTCGTTTTCTATGAGTAGTATGTCATACATATACAATACCAGAAAGCTAACTATACTCCCACTAGCCTTGACATATATGTAGGACTAATCCTCGCTTCTCGAAAAGCCAAACTCTTTGACTTTCTCATCGAAACAAAGATTCCATCTGCGAGACGCTTGCTTTAATCCATAAATGGATTTGTCAAGCTTACACACTCTATTAGGGTACTTCGCATCTACAAAACCCTCTGGCTGACTCATGTAAACATCTTCAGCCAACTTCCCATTAAGGAAAGCAGTTTTGACATCCATCTGCCATATTTCATAATCAAGAAACGCATCTATGGCTTGCATAACCCTTAGAGATTTGATCTTCGCTACTGGTGAGAAGGTCTCATCATAGTCAACTCCAGGAGTTGAGTAAAGCCCTTCACAACCAATCGCGCCTTATATGTGTGTACTTTCCCATCCATGTCGGTCTTCTTCTTGAAGATCCACTTGCACCCGACCGTCTTACGACCTGGTACATTGTCAACCAAGTTCCAAACTTGATTGTCATACATAGACTGAATCTCGTTGTCCATCGCCTCTTTCCACATCGAAGACTCTTAGCCCGCCATGGATTCCTTGCAGTTGTTAGGTTCATCCAAATTTAGCACTTTCCTATCACTGATAAACGTATCACCTTCACTTGTTATATGAAAACCATATAACATGGGTGGAACACTAACTCTACTGGAACGTCTCAGAGGTAAGGATTGGTCAACTAGTCCAACAGGAGTCTCATCCTCAGGTTGATTGCTAGTGTTAGAGGTTCCTTTATCGCTAAACTCTTGAAGCTCTTCAAGGTCAATTTTCCTCCCACTATCCTCTTGGCATATGAGTTCTCTTTCACGAAAGACACCCCTTCGTTCTACGAATACCACGTTCTTACTAGGTCTATAGAACATATATCCAAATGATTTCTATGGGTAGCCGATGAAAATACAATGCTCACTGCGAGGTTCGAGCTTGTCGTGAGTCTCTCGTCTTACGAAAGCCCTGCAACCCCAAACCTTGATATGTGCTAAAGAGGGAACCTTCCCTGTCTACGTTTCGTGAGGTTTTTTGGCAACCTTCTTAGTTGGGACTAGATTAAGGATATGGGCGACAGTTTCTAAGGCATACCCCCAGAATGAGATAGGTAACGAAGCTCGACTCATCATGGAACGAACCATATCCAACAAGGTTTGATTGCGCCTCTCAGCCACACCATTAAGTTGTGGTGTCCTAGGTGGCGTCAATTGTGAAATAATTTCACATTCCTTAAGATAGTCGTGGAACTCAATACTAAGATACTCACCACATCGATCGGATCATATCATCTTTACTTTCCTGCCTAACTGATTCTCCACTTCTTGCTTAAACTCTTTAAACTTTTCAAAGGTTTCCGACTTGTGCTTGATTAAGTAGATATATCCATATCTGTTGTAATCGTCGGTAAAGGTTACATAGAAGCGGTTAGCATCCCTTGTGGCAGATCTGAAGGGTCCACACACATATGTGTGTATGAGATCCAACAAACCCTCACCTCTTTCACAAGTACCAGTGAAAGGTGACTTGGTCATCTTTCCAAGCAAACAATATTTGCACGTGTCATCCCACTTTAAGTCAAATGACTCCAACACTCCATCCTTTTGGAGTTGGGCTATGCGCTTCTTCTTGACATGTCCAAGACGCCAATGCCACAAGCATTCCTTGTCCAAACCATTAGACGAATCAATATGCAATACATTATTTCCTAAGTCATCTACAACCATCACAGTTTCATATATACCATTACAAGGCAATGCTTCAAAATAAAATTTATCATTATAGAAAGCATTAATAGAACCAATTTCATTGTTAAATAAAAATCTAAAAGCTTGTTTATACAAACCATGAAAGGAAATAGTGTTTCTCGCCATATCAGAAGAATATCAACAATTATTCAAATCTAGCCCTAACCCATTACTAAGCAATAAAGAATAAACTCCGATCTTGGTGACAGGCGACACATTCCTATTCTCCATGATCAAGTTCATCTTCCCGTGCTCCACATCCCTACTTCTTTTTAGACCCTGCAAATTAGAACAAATGTGAAAACCACATCCTGTATCAAGGACCCAAGAATTAGCACGTGATGAGTTGTTATATTGAATAGTGTAAATAACCGCGGAGGTGGGCTTTATCTTCCCATCCTTAATGTCCTGCAAGTATTTAGGGTAGCTTCGTTTCCAGTGCCCTTTTTCATGATAATGGAAGCACTCTGCTTCCTTTGGATTGTATGAGGGAGTAGCAGAACCACCTTTGGACCCACTAGAAGATGATCCATCACGATACTTTCCCTTGTGATTCTTTATAGGAGCTTTCCTTTTCTTCCCTTTACCATGTCCAATTCCCAAGACTGGGGCGGCAGCAGTAGGAGTGGGTACAATAGACTTACCCTTCAAACTACTTTCAGCAGTTCTCAGAATTCCTTGAAGCTTGGTTAGAGTGACTTCCTCCTTGTTCATATGATAAGCCATACGGAACTGATCATAACAAGAAGGTAAAGAGTGTAGGATGATGTCAATAGCCAACTCTTCATCAAATTTGACATTCAACTTCAGCAAGCAGTCCACATATCTTTGCATCTTTTGCAAGTGAGCCGTGATGGACTCTACATCCTTCATTTTTGTTGTTATCATGGAGGAAATGATTTCATACATTTCTTGAAGAGCACTCTGATGGTACCTTTCCATCAAGTCTTGGTGCATCTCGAAAGGCCAGAAGTCCTCATAGGACTTCTGAAGCTCAGAAGTCATAGTGGCAAGCATGATGCACGACACCTTTGTCGCGTCCTTCTCATGAGCCCTATACTCAGCTATTTGCTCAGGAGTAGCAGTTTCTTCATCAATCTCATTTAGCTCTTTATCGAGGACATATTCCTTTTCCTCGTATCGAATGGCCATACGAATGTTACGAATCCATTCGTTAAAGTTTGAGCCATCGAAGATTACCCTCCCACATAAGTTCATGAGGGAGAAAGAGTCGGAAGAGTTTGAAGCGTTGTTTGAGGTAGACATCTAAATAGAAAAGAGACAAAGTTTAGATTAGATAAAAATCCTTAATATGACACCCAAATGAAATATTAAGGCTAGGACCCAAACACAATAATTCACAACTTAGAAAAGGGATGTCGTAATCTAATTTTAAATTATTTGAAGGGATGTAAATGATGATTTACCAAATTTCACCACCAAAAACTAAATTTAAAAGAATTAAGTTTTATGAAATTCCTAGTTCTTTGAGATTCATTAAACTTTTCAATGGAATGTTTAATCTCGATTATGCCCTTCAAGTTTGTCACTGAGATATCGAGGATCACAAACAAGGTGTAAATAACCATGCAAATGTGCTTGGTACTCTCGATGTCATTTATCACCTAATCAATGTGGGAGTTAACCACACACGCTCCATTGATCTATGACAAATATCGAGCTACCCTTTGCCACCCTTGTTAGTCCAAATTAGTGTGCCGGTAAACCACACACGTTCCATTAACGACTTGACAAGGTGCAAAGTGAAATTTCATGGAATAGCATAATTTTCACATTTTTCCTAAAGTAACTAAGATTGGGAATTTATGAAAAATATTTAGTTACTTTTATAATTATCATTATACTTTTTTAATGAGAATTAATGTCCTATCCTACCTGTTAGGCTAACGACCCTTCACTAGTCAAGGAAGCGGTGGGTGAGAGTGGACACCCATTCAATTGCCATTTTATAGGCAATTTCCTTATACCCCCCTTATAGACCAGCTTCGTGAATGAGGCCTACTAAGGGTAAGACTGACTGTCTTATAAATATATATATATATATATATATATATATATATATATATATATATATATATATATAAGTATTAAGCTTTTAATATTATAATAGTATAAGGGTTGAATTTTACACTTTTAAAACTCTAGGGTTTAGAATTTAAATATTTCATTATTAAAACCTTTTAATCAACCTTTCAAATTCCAAACTTGAGGGCAATTTTTGAACCTTTGTCACACCCCCAAACCAGAATGGCGGAAACATTCGGGGGCGGATGACTTCACATAGTATCATAACAGTTGAATATTGTAAAGAAAGTAAACACAACCATCATAAATATAATAAAAACTTACACTGTTGCGTGTAATACATGTTTCAAAAGAATATTACAAATATGATGATTTAAAATGTTTTGATAATAGACGCCTTAGCGTTCCTTCTCCAAAAGGTGATGGTTACCTGTATTACTAATTCCCTGAGAAATACAAGTAGTTTTGAAAAAATGTCAACAATTAAGTTGGTGAGTTCATAAGCGTTTTTGTACTGAAATTTGTATGTCCTTTAGTAAAAATAACTAAACGTGTTTTCCAGAAAATCCAATATTTTCTACATATAGTTTGAAAAAGATTCCAAAGGCTGGAGTACAATGGTGTCTTTCGTGCTCGAATAGTGATAGTGTATTTATACTCAAATAATGTATTTACTGAATGTATCAAAAGTCTCGTAAATCAAACTTATTTTAATACTACCGTGTGAGTTTTATAACCATGCTATTGACCCAGACTGCCTGTAACAACGTTCTTCAGGCGTTGTAGTGTTATGACGTTTGTCACCCCAGACCTGCCGGTCTAACTGAAGCTAACATTTTAGGTGCGGGATTGTCAATCCCGTATAGATCTATACACAAGTATCACGCTCTCCCTCCAAGAGATTATGGTTTATAATACAGGACTTGAAATACGTACTTGAGAGTACGTTGAAGCTGAATGTCTCACAACTCTTAGTATTTAATAGATTTACGAAAAGAAAAGTCTATATTTCGTGTAGATGAAAGTATTTCATTTTCACAATGTTTACGTAAAGATGTAATGAATAACCCGCAAACTACACCCATTATAGTTTTTCCGAAAGTGTGGTCCATTTGGCGATAAAAACTCGATGTAATACTAACTTTGCATGTAAAGTATAACGTTGATATCAAAGTTATTTTAACATTTATAAAAATGTAAGTGATGTATGTGAATCCGTATAAAACGATAAGTTTTTCTCGTATTGCACTTGTATTCCCCCCCCCCCCTCTAAAACATCAAAAGACGTGAAAAAGTAGGGGTATGAACTCACCTGGAAAGTGTGATGATTCGAAGAAAACGATATTTTTCCTCGGGCGGCACCTCGACCGGAAAGTGGTGAGATTCTCGGGAATCTCGGGGCTTCGGACCTTCGTCGGGGCTGAGGTATGAAACCGGGAAGTCGGGATCGTCTCGAGATGCTAAATGTAGAGTAAGAATGAGAGAGAAGGAGGATATGGGCAAGGAAAGTCGTAGGTCTCGCATCCTATTTATAGGTGAGGAACATTGCCCTCGTACGCTGGGCGTACTCCGAAGTACGCGAGGCGTACCTCGTACGCTGGGCGTACCCTCGTACGCGGGGCGTACGTCAGCGATGATGTCACGGTCTTCGGTCTTCGGATGGGATGGCAGTAGAGTGGTAGGGGCGACGTGGCCGATCCGAGGCCCTCCATTCAGTACGCTGGGCGTACTCCGAAGTACGCTGGGCGTACTCCTTCGGATAAGCTTCGTAATGTGTGCCAAAAACTTCAAAAATGCGTGCCTTTCGCATACGAGCTCCGTTTTTGACGTTCTTTATATCCACGCGAAGGTGAGAAAATACTCTACAACTTTCACTTAGACTTCCTCGGCAAATTTTGACTTTATTTTTAATTATATTTTATTTAATACGTCGGGACACGATAATTCCGTTAAAAATCCATAACTTCTTTATCCGATGTCCGCTTTCGTCTGTCTTTTTACCATTGTGCTACTATTGTAGAGACCTTGAACTCTCGTTTAGGTTGCGTCGGCTAAAAATCGCTCGATCTTTATTCCGAATTTTTAGCTGTCTACCGCTGTTCCGAAACTTAAAAAAATCATAACTTCCTCATATGAAGTCAGATTTGGGCGTTCTTTTTATGTATGCTCACGGTTTAACGAAATCTACGACTTTCGTTTAGATACCTAAGGCTAAAAAGTATTTTATCGAAGTTTCACTTTTTACGTTTAGCAGTGTTTTACCGGGTGTGTCGTGGATTTTTGATTGGTCATAACTCCTTCGTTATAACTCGGATTTGAGTGTTCTTCATGTTTTTGGAAACCTTGGCACGATACCTAAGACTTTGAGTATCCCAATTTATATTTTTGAACACTTCATTGTTGATGCTATTTTCGTTGATTCCAAACAGTTTATTACATTTGACTTTTTGAATGTTACATTGACTTAAAAATATCGGGTTGTTACATCATCCCCCTGTTAGAGGGAATTTCGTCCCGAAATTTAATCTAAGACAGAGTATATGGATTAGGAAAAAGATGTGGGTACTTTTGTCTCATCTGATCCTCGCGTTCCCAGGTGTATTCAGGTCCTCTCTTAGCGTTCCAACGGACCTTCACAATGGGTATGCGGCTTTGTTTAGTCCTTTTAATTTCCCGATCCATGATCTCTACTGGTTCTTCTACGAATTGGCGATTCTCGTTGATTTCAATTTCGTCCAGAGGGATAATGTCACACCCCGCTAAAGCGGAAACGCAAGGTATGACAGCGACAAAGGTTTCATTGCAAAAGATAAAGATACATCACCATAGCAATATTTAAAAGTTTACAACCCATAGTTTAAACAAAACAAAGTACAAGTTTTCCAAAATGACATTGTTCAAAATATAACTTCATAAAATAACTTCCACACGATGCAGCATGCTCTATGATGATGAATCTCTATATCCACTTACTAATTATTTCCTGAAAAAGCATGTAAAACGAGCGTCAACTATGAAAATAGTTGGTGAGTTCACAGGTTTATAAAATCAAGATTTGGTATAAGACTTTTCATAAATACAAGTATATTGCTTTAATGAGAACAAAGTTCATTGCTATAATGAGAAACAAAGTTGATTGCTAAAATTGATAAACGAGTTTATTACCATAATAGATAACAAGTTTATTGCTATAATGTGTAACGAGTTTGTATGTGTATGAGCAAACAATGAGTCTCAACCAAACCTATGACTGAAGCCCTATCAAGATCTATGCTTATCGTTCCATAGATGAATATGGTATCATGCACTCCAGCAATAGGGCGAGTGAGGAGTTGTCAATTCCTAATAGCGCTATCCATAATGACCATTGGCTCAAAGAGTTAATGGTTAGAGATAAGGGAAGGGCCTTAGTACGATAAGTTCTCATGTTCCGTGATGCATAGACATACATAGAGAGACATAGCAATAAAATAGCAATCATGTTTGATACAAATCAATTTAAATACAACATTAAAATAATAGTTTTTCGGGACATGTTTTTCCACCCCAAAACATAAAAACTGAAAATAGGGGAGTGCGTGAATACTTACAACGTTTCGAGTAGGTACAAGTGGTACTTCGGAATGCACCAACGTCTTACTACCGGGATCCTACGACATCAAACACACACTAGTGAGTTTCCATGTCGAAATCTAATGCTAATATACTAAATTCTACATATAGTGAAATGCCAATTTATGTTTTAGTATTTGATTTTATATTAATTGGTTACACTTTTTCTGAAATAATGAAATTCTACAAATCGTGCGATTAATTACAACATTGGAATATAAATTTTCCAAATTTTTAAGTCCTTATTACAACATAAATTCACGGAAATAGCATTCAAAGGATAAAAATTCTCAAACTTTTTATTTAACTGTTATTACACAATACTAAGCTGGAAAAATTATAAACATGGATTTCCAAGCTGTTTAATTATATTTTATGATTTTTGAGCATTTATTCCAATAAAAATTGAAATAAATAGAAAACAGTTTCCAAAATTACCCAAACTTTTTATTTAACTGTTATTATACATAAATAGGCTGGGAAAAATATAAAAGATATTTTTCAGTGGGCATTTCTATTTTTCCTTGTTTTATTCCTTTAAATAATCTTTAATTGAAGAAATAATATTAAACAGTTAAAATAAATTACCAAAAATTTTTGTAACATCATTTACAGTATAAATAACCTGAGAAAAATATCAAAAGTGGTCTTCATATTATATAATCCGGTTTTGGGTATTTATGTGTATTTAAGTGTAATTAACATTAGAAATTAAGAGAAAAATAGTTTACAGTGGAGAAAAATCCTTAAAATTTTTAAGTAACCTCCTACTGTAAAACACGATGTTCTGGTAAATTTTCATGAATTTTGGATAATCAGAACTATTTTTCCTATTTTTAAACCATTATAATTACCAAAAATTGGGAAAAACAGCAAGGCATGATGAAAAATGTTGAAATTATTTTTCTGAGTCACCCATCACAGGTAAGGTATGCGAAAATTGTTAGATAAAATTTTCACACTCTCCAAAGTGGTTTTGTGATTTATTATATCCTAACAAAAAGAAAATTGGAAATCATACCAAACAGCAACAAAAATTGATGAAATTTAGTGAGGGGTCATTATCCATCATAAGGGTCATTCATGAATTTGTTCCGGATTTATTGACCTCTGGAAGTATTTTATGTGATTTATGCCCTTGGTTTCTAGCAATAATTTTAATAAATCAAAGAAATAATAAAAGCTTTTGGTATTTTACAGATTATCACATGCATGTGAGGGCTTTCAAAAGGAAAAATGTTCGAAATTTATTCAGAAGGGAAATAGGGGTATTGAACCCAAACAAGATAAGAAATGTTGCATGCAATGGTGCATGAGATGTAAATGTGGCTGAAGGTCATGAATTTGTGAAGCACATTCTGTGGGGTTTTAAGCCACGAAATTTCAGCCATCATTCACTGGATATGTTAAGTTTCTAAAGTATTTTTCCCCAGATTTATGGTTGGGTTTAAGGCCATTGATCATGCAAAGAAAAAATGGTGATCATAGAAAAAGAGCTGTTTGCGCAACCATTTGTAAAAATTGCCAAATATCGGATATTTAATATTTTACAGTAAGACCAGCTGGGTTTGAAAGTTAACTCATGGAGCTATCCAATGCAAAAAGAATATCATGATTTGGTTAAGGAATGACCGAGATATGGTCGTTCAAAGCTGAATAAAGTAATCTGGCAGATTGCATGTTTGCTTTGAGTGCATCCTTAGGACATTTTGACAAGAACATCATGCATGCCTTTGATAAGGTCCGATTTCTAGCACATGCATGGAGTGAATGAGCATCCAAGATGTACTAGAAATGGTTTAAATGATTTTGACCATGCAAGAACACAAAGAAATGGAGAAGAAGATGTAATACTTGTTTTTGAAGTCACATGAACATATGTGCATCATTTTCACTCCTTGCATGGGTTTGATCCCGGATTTTCACCATTTCAAACACATGCATTGTGTTATGGTGAGAATCTACAAACCACAAGGGAAAAATAAAGATTTCTAGCCATGGAAAGGCATAGAATCCGAAAAGAAGAGAAAACTAAGAAGAAAAGGAAGTAGAATCATGAAACTATGGAAGAAGATGTTGTTGTTTACCTTGGTTTTGATCTTGAGGGAAGTAAGAACACTTCAAGGTCTTCTAAATCTCGAAATTTGGCAGAGAAATGAGAGAAATTTCGTGAGTTAGAGAGAGAGAGGAAGAGAGTTTGTGTGTTAGGAGGGTGGAGTGTGAGAGAGTGAAGAGAGAAGAGGTAGAGTGAAGGTTTAAGTCTAATGATTGAGTTTTGGGAAGAGAGAGTGCATGGGGAGGGGAGAATGGCTGGCTCTATCATGCATTAGGCCTCCTCTCTCCTAATTTCAAATTTTATAAAATTCCCTCCAATAATTTTATAAAAACCCTAATTTTTATAAAAATATTTATTAAGCAATTCTTGATTTATTTGTAAAAAATCTTGTTTTTAACTAATAAATTATGATTATTGCATGATAATTTAATTTCTATTTCAATGATTATAATCCATAATTTGATTAATAAAAATTTGATATTAGAAAGTTTATAGCCAAATTTTATAAAGTTTTTTTTAAGCTTTATGATTTATAAATTTGGATTTTTAGCTCTCTTAGGGTTTTTGGAATATTGTTTGATATTCATCATCATAATGAAGTATAATTAGAATATTTTAATTTATTTTTAGGGTTTTATACCCTTTTTCAATTATAACAAAGCTTGAAAGTTTCATTCAAATTATAGCATTGGCATTTCCTATTGTAGTTAAGCAACTTACTAGAATCGTAAGTGTCAAGTATATTAGTCCTAGGTCTTAGATGGATCCTAGTTTATGTAAGATTTTGACCTAATTTATACTACTAGGCCATGGCATGATGTGCATGAATGGTTATTATAAAGATGCATAAGTCCGAGAATGACCTGAATTGACAGTTGTCACAGTATCCCCCACTTAAAAAGAATTTTGTCCCGAAATTCATTCTATGTCATCGCTTGTCATCGTATGGGAAAAGCTCTGGATACTTTTCCTTCATGAAGTCCTCACGCTCCCAGGTGTACTCCGATCCGCGTTTTGAGTTCCATCGAACTTTCACAATCGGGATCTTACTCCGCTTAAGTTGTTTTACCTCCCTGCCAAGGATTTCTATCGGTTCCTCAACGAAGTTTAGCTTATCATTGATCTTAATTTCCTCCAGGGGTACTATCAATGTTTCGTTGGCTAGACATTTCTTAAGATTAGAGACGTGGAATGTGTCATGAATGGCGCTTAACTCTTGGGGCAACTGGAGTTTATAAGCTACCGGACCAATCCTTTCAATGACTTCAAAGGGTCCAACATATCTCGGGCTTAGTTTTCCTTTCTTACCAAAATGCACAAGCCCTTTCCAAGGCGACACTTTTAAAAGTACCTTGTCTCCTACTTGGAATTCTAATGGTTTTCGACGATTATCCGCATAACTTTTCTGACGATCTCTAGCAGCTTTAAGCCTACCCTTGATGATAGCAATCTTGTCAGATGTTTCCTGGATAAGTTCGACTTTAGTCAACTGTCTGTCTCCGATTTCTGTCCAGCATAAGGGCGAACGACACTTGCGTCCATACAATGCTTCATATGGAGCACATTGGATACTCGTGTGGTAACTGTTATTGTAGGAAAACTCAATTAGAGGCAAATGAGTATCCCAATTTCCTTTGAACTCAATGACACACGCTCGTAGCATGTCTTCCAATGTTTGTATTGTTCTCTCTGTTTGCCCATCTGTCTGAGGGTGGTAAGCTGTGCTCAAATCTATCTTGGTCCCTAGTGCCTTCTGTAACATCCACCAAAATCGAGATGTAAAACGACTATCTCTATCAGAAATGATAGATAGGGGGTACACCGGGCAATTCCTCCGGAAACACCTCGGGATAGTTTTGAACCACTGGAATCTCCTTGAGTTGCTTAGCTTCAGGTTCTCTTTCTATCACGTGGGCCATGAATGCAATACAATCCTTTTTCAGGTACTTATGAATCTTTATGCTCGATACAATGTTTAAACTTCTTCCTGGCTTCTCACCGTGTATGATAAGAGTTTCTCCATTAGGGAGAGGTATCCTAATGACTTTCTCGTAACAACCAATGTTCGCTCTATTCTTGGATAACCAATCCATTCCTACTATTACATCAAAACTACCTAGCTCGATAGGAATTAGGTCAATGCTAAAGAGTTTATCAGCTAAATTCAGAGTACAGCCAGGAATTATTTCATTAGCCCTAATTCCATACCCATCAGCAAGTTCAATAGTATGAGTATTACTCATCTTTCTTGATTTCAAGTCGAGTACCGGTCTAAATGTTAAAGAAACGAAACTCCTATCTGCTCCCGCATCGAATATTACTGATGCAAAATGATTGTTCAGGAGAAACGTACCTGTTATCCCTTCAGGGTTCTGACGAGCTTCTTCTGCACCAATCACAAAGGCTACACCTCTTGGCCGCCCACCTTGATTTCCTTGGAAATTTTGCCTAGCTTGGCCTTGTCCATTGTTACCAGGCCCCTTGTTCAGTTTGGGACAAGCACTACGCAGATGATCAGTACTCCCGCACTCGTAACATGCCCTTTTTCCATCCTTATTCAGCTTACAATACTTCGGGTAATGGCCTGTCTGTTTACAGTTTTGGCACACTGGGCAAGCTCCCTTGTGATGGAAGTTACACTTATTGCACTTCGGGTGCGGTCCCGTGTACTGCTTTCGCTCCTGCACTTCCATGACTTTCTGTTCCTGAGTTTTCACTGGTTCTTGCTCCTGGGCTCTTACCATAAAGTTTCTTGAGACTTTCTGCTTCCTCCCTGACTTGCCTCCATACTTCTTCTCTCCCTGATCTGCTGGCTTCCTCTTGCTACTAGAGCTTTCCTTTGTTGATGCTCCCATCCTTATCACATCATTGGTTAGTCGATTTGCTAGGCTTACTGCACTTTGAATAGTAGTTGGGTTTGCTGAGGTAACCATTCCCCGAATCTCTGGTGCCAGACCCCAGATGTAACGATCTATCCGTTTCTCCTCAGGAGTAACCATGTGAGGTACCGGTTTTGCTAGTTCATGAAATCGGACTGAGTACTTCTCTATTTGTGTTCCAACCATAGAATGGTTCCAGAACTCAGATTCAAGCTTCTGAAGTTCATCCTTGGGACAATACTCCTCTATCAGCAGCTTCTTTAGGTCTTCCCAAGTTAGCTGATATGCCGCTGCACGACCTCAGGTTTGCACTAAAGTATTCCACCAGGTCAATGCCCTATCTTGGAATAGGCAAGATGCATACTCAACTTTGTTGCGCTCGAGGCATTTGCTAATGTGAAGGACCGACTCCATGCTGTCAATCCATTTCAGCAACCCGACCGCACCTTCCTTTCCATGGAACTCCTTAGGTTTACAGGCCATAAAGGACTTGTAGTTGCATTCTCTTTCATTGTTTCCCCGGTTTCCTCCACTACTTCCTTGGTTAGCATTAAGTCCCGCAGTTACTTGAGTGACAATGTTTGGGATTGCTGCCATGAGTTGTTGTGCTACCACTTGAGCAACATCGGGTGTTTCGTTCTGTGGGCGCCCGCGATTAGGCCTTCCTGACATGGTTCTAAGACACAAGAGAAGAAATACGTATAAATACATAAAATAATGTATAATATTTAGTTCACTACTATTTTGAAAACCGTAAGTGTTGTCAAATTAATGGTTTGCATTAATACTAGGCATATAGATTTTAGAAAGGAAAGAAAAGAAAAATCTTTTTATTCAACTATTGACTAAATAAGTTCTAGGGTTTGACCTCATAGTAAAAGTTTTCAAACATAAAATAAACTTCTTCATTACCATTTGAAATAGTCTTAAAACCAAAACAATACATCAATCCCAAAATAAAGTTTTAATGTCTTTCCCCAAAAGATACCCAACATGGGTTTTCATTTCATGACACAATAAAATACTAAAATCAGAACCAAGTACGAATCGCTATCCCAACAAGAAACATCCACACCACAATCAGTAACAGCCCTCCAAACACATAACATGCGGTCATCGCACGACCTGCCACTCGTCTAGCAGCACTAGCAGTGTCAGCAGTCTCCATCGAATGCTGAAACAGGATTTCCATCCTTGTCAACACTTCATCCAAAACTTCCCGATGCTCAGCTATCACAGCAAGACTGTGATGTAGGTGTTGGATTAGGTGTCTAAGCACATAACTATAATTGGTATGTACTTGAATTGATAGCAGCACAGTCCTTTTGGGTTGCCCTCAACCTAGCAACTGGACAAGGAAATTATGAAAGGAGAGATATTAATTTATAAGATTAATAAATTAATATAAATGATTTATTAATATGTTAATGGATTAATATATTAATTAGAAATCATGATGTTTAATTAATTGTTAGCCAGAAATTCATCAGAATTAATTTTGGGGTTAAAAGAATTAATTATAAAGTGCAGGGACTAGTTTGCAATTAACTAATAGTTGAGTGGAAGGTTCCAGAACCCCCTTGGAAGGGGGTGGACGAAAACCCTAGGGGAAACCCTAGAGAATTCGTCCAAGGGCTCCAAGATAAGGCCTTGGGTCTTGCTTAGGCCCTAAGCAAAGGATAACTAGGGTTTTCCCTAAACCCTAGTTCCCTCAACTATTTAAGGAGCCTCCTGGCTCACATTTTGGGTACTGATTCTTTGGAAGAATACCTTGGCCGAAATTTCATACTCCCTCTCCTCTCTCTTCTTCTACTTTCCTTCTTGCTAGTCATTGGGTGTGATTCCATTAGAGGCATTACACTTGTGGTGCTAAAGCTTCCAAGAAGATCAAGATCAAGATCAAGGAAATATCAATTGTTTGCTATAACAATTGAAAGGTATGTAAACTCTAAACCCTAGTTTGTTAATTTCGAAATTAGCCTCTCTCCTCTAGGGTTCTTGTTTTGCAATTCAAAGTTGTATGTTCAATAGTTAAAACATAGATCCAAAGTAGGTTGCATGTGAACTTAGGAATTGTTTTCTAGTTTATTTGTTTTACCTAAAACCCATCAGTGGTATCAGAGCCATTGTTGTTTTAAATTGAATTGCTACAATTGTTGAATTGCAAATTAGGGTTTATAGCTATTAAACCCTAAAGGCCAATTTTTCGATTTCTAGGGTTTTGGATCAAAGGGTTTTTTCGAAAACCCTAGCCTCCAAAGAACCCTAATCGAAATTAGGGTTAGGGTTTTGAAAACCCTAGCCTCCTCCCTTATGAATTTCGAAATATGCTAAGAGGATAACTAGGGTTTCTTGTTTTTGGATAATTGTTACTTAATTAGATTAATTGGATAATTATCCTTACCCTATTTTTCGAAAATTAGAGGGATAAGGATTAGGATTAAATTAATGGATTAATTTAATTAGATAATCCTTACAAGATTTAATAATTTGATTAATAGTTAATTAAAAGATAAATATTAAATCTAGTTAATTGGTTTATTAAAATTTAAATTTAATAGCTTAAATTTCAAAGTTTATAAACCCTTGAAGTTTTAAAATGTTTTAAAACACACCTTATATATATATTATAATTAAAAGTTTAATATTATATATGTATAAGAATATGGTCAGTCAAATCGCTAGTATGCCTCATTCACGAAGCTAATCTATAAGGGGGGTATAAGGAAACTGCCTATAAAATGGTAGTTGAATGGGTGTCCACTCTCACCCACCGCTTCCTTGATTAGTGGAGGGTCGTTAGCAGAACGGATTTGATAGGACAACTACTTCTCATTAAAAGTATAATGATATTAAAAGTACTAGAACATTATTTTCAAAAATCCCAACTCTAGTTACTTTAGGAAAAATGTGAAAAGTATGCTAATCCATGAAATTGCACATTATGCTTTATTGGTCGTTAGTGGAGCGTGTGTGGTTAACCAGCACACTAAAAGGCACTAATAAAGAGTAGTAATGGGTATCTCATAATTGTCATTTTGATGGAGCGTGTGTGGTTTACCAGCACATCAATAGTTAATGATAAAGACAATGAGGTTACCAAGCACATTTGCATGGTTATTCACATCTTGTTTGTGATCCTCGGCATCCCAGTCACAAATAGAAGAGCATAATCTGAGATTAAAATATGACATTGAATAGTTTCAATGTAACTCAAAAGAATTAGGAATTTCACTTTGTTTGTTTCGTCTAATGGTGGAATTGGTGAATCGTCATTCACCTACCTTTATGAAATTTGCACTTGGATCTCGGCATCCCATTTCTGAGTTGTGAATCTTCATAGTTGGATCCTAACCTTGATATTATATCTTTGGGTTATTTTATTAAGGTATCTTGAAATCTAACTAAAACTTTTTTCAGATGTCTACTCCTGGAAACACTTCTGCTTCGTCCTCCTCCAACCAAAACTTCTCTTTGCTCAATATCTGCTCCAAAGTCGTTATGGATGGCTCAAACTATAACGATTGGATGCGCAACATCAAGATGGCTCTTCGTTTCGAGAACAAAGAATATGTTCTTGAAAAGGAGCTCAAAGAGCTTGATGAGAATGAAGCTACTCCTGAAGATCTTGCTGCCTACAAGAAACATTACGATGATGCTACCAAAGTGGCATGCATCATGGTGGCAACTATGTCCCCAGAATTGCAGAGGTACTATGAGGACTACTGGCCTTTCGAGATGAACAAGGACCTTATGGAAAAGTACCATAAGCGAGCTCGTCAAGAAAAGTTCGAAGTAGTCAAGTCACTCATGGCTTGCAAGATGAAAGATGGGGAGTCGGTTGTGTCACATGTGCAAAGAATGCAACGCTACATAGAGCATTTGGTCAAGCTCAATATTCACTTTGATGAGGAATTGGCCATTGACATGGTCTTGAACTCACTTCCTGAATGTTATGGTCAGTTTATTCTAACTTACCATTTGAACAATACTGAGCAGACCTTGGCCCAATTGCACAACTTGTTGCAGACAGCTGAGGCAGGGATGAAGGGTAAAAGTATACCCTCCACACCTACGAGTGCCCTGTTTTGGCTATTGGACAGGGAAAGGGGAAAAAGAGGAAAGGTCCTCCCAAGCAAAACTGGAAGAGCAAGGCTCAAGCTGGGTCATCTAGTAATGGCCCAAAGGCTAAGCCCAATGGTTCCACTCCCCATGTTTCTGATCCAAAAGAGGCAGTTTGCTTTTACTGCAACCAAAAGGGGCATTGGAAGAGATCTTGCCCACAATATCTGCAAGATATCAAGGATGGCAAAGTGAAGCCATCTTCGGCAGGTATTTACACTATTTCTGCTAATAACTCATTATCTTCTCGTTCATGGGTCCTTGATACAGGATGTGGTTTTCATATCTGTTCTGATTTGCAGGGTCTAAAGGAAAGTGAGGAGATAGAGCGAGGAAGGATAAACCTGATCATGGGAAACAGAAAGTCTTCACCAGTAACCAAGATCGGAGTTTATCAGCTTCTGCTTAGTAATGATGTTAGATTAGATTTAATAAATTGTTGCTATTCGTCTGAGATGACGAGAAACATTATTTCATTTCATGCATTGTTCAGACAAGGTTTTACATATTCTTTTAATAATTTGAATGGTTCAATTTCTGTTTATAAGAATAGTATTTTTATGTTTGAAGCTTTGCCTTGTAATGGTGTGTATGAAACAGTGACTTGTGTTGATAGCCTAGGAAATAGTGTACTTAATATTGACTTGTCTAATAGTGTAGACAAGGCATACTTGTGGCATTGTCGTCTTGGACACATCAACAAGAAACGCATAGCCCAACTCCAAAAGGATGGAGTGTTGGAATCATTTGACCTAAAGTCAGATAACATGTGTGAATCTTGTCTTTTGGGAAAGATGACAAAATCACCATTCACAGGGTCTTGTGAAAGAGGTGAAGGTCTGTTGGATCTCATACACACGGATGTGTGTGGGCCCTTCAGATCAACTACAAGAGATGCTAATCGATTCTATGTGACTTTCACTGACGATTATAGCAGATATGGATATATCTACTTGATCAAGCATAAGTCATAAACTTTTGAAAAATTCAAAGAGTTTAAGCATGAAGTCGAAAATCAATTGGGCAGAAAGATAAAGATACTTAGATCCGATAGAGGCGGGGAGTATCTTAGTATCGAGTTTAACGACTATCTGAAAGAATGTGGGATAGTCTCACAATTGACTCCTCCTAGGACACCACAGTTAAATGGTGTAGCTGAGAGGCGCAATCGAACCTTGTTAGACATGGTTCGTTCTATGATGAGTCGGGCTTCGCTTCCTATTCACTTCTGGGGGTATGCCTTAGAGACAGCCGCCCACATCCGCAATCTTGTCCCTACAAAGAAGGTTGCCAAAACACCTCACGAAATGTGGACAGGGAAAGTTCCCTCGTTAGCACATATTAAAGTCTGGGGTTGTGAAGCTTTCGTAAGACGAGAGACTCACGACAAGCTAGCAGCTAGAAGTGAGAAATGTGTTTTCATTGGTTACCCAAAGCAGTCTTTTGGATATTTGTTCTACAGGCCTAGTGAGAACGTGGTCTTTGTAGCACGAAGAGGAGTCTTTCTTGAAAGAGAGCTCATATTCAAAGAGGACAGTGGGAGCACTATTGACCTTGAAGAAATTCAAGAGTCAGCCAATGAAGGAACCTTAGATGACACTAGCACTCAACCAGAGGAAACAGTTCCTGTTGAACCAATTGATAACTCATTACCTCTTAGAAGATCCACTAGGGTGAGTGTGCCACCTGAGTTGTATGGTTTTCATATTACTTCAGATGGTGACACATTCATAAGTGACAGAACACTGGTAAACTTAGATGAACCAGTCACTTATAAGGAAGCAATGGTAGGCCCAGAGGCTTCCAAGTGGAAAGAGGCAATGGACAGCGAGATTAAGTCCATGTATGACAACCAAGTTTGGAATTTGGTTGATAGTGCACCAGGTCGCAAGACAGTTGGGTGCAAATGGATCTTCAAGAAGAAGACAGACATGGATGGAAATGTGTATACATTCAAGGCTCGACTGGTTGCAAAAGGTTTCACTCAAACCCCAGGGGTTGACTATGATGAGACCTTTTCGCCAGTAGCTAAGATTAAATCTATTAGGATATTGCTCGCCATAGCTGCCTTTCATGACTATGAAATCTGGCAGATGGATGTCAAGACTGCTTTCCTTAACGGGAAGTTGGCTGAGGATGTTTACATGAATCAGCCAGAGGGTTTTGTTGATGCAAAGTTTCCCAATAGAGTGTGCAAGCTTGAGAAATCCATTTATGGATTAAAACAAGCATCTCGCAGCTGGAATCTTTGCTTCCATGAGAAAGTCAAAGAGTTTGGTTTCTCTAGAAGTGAAGATGAGTTTTGTGTGTATATCAAGGCTAGTGGAAGTATAGTAACTTTTCTGGTGTTATATGTCGATGACATATTACTCATTGGTAACGACATTCCAACCTTGAGAGATGTTAAGTCTTGGCTTGGAAAGTGTTTTGCCATGAAAGACCTTGGAGAAGCCGCCTATATTCTTGGGATTAGAATATTGAGAGATAGAAAGAAGAGACTAATTGGACTTAGTCAGAGCACATACTTGGATAAGGTACTAAAGAGGTTTAGTATGGAAAATTCGAAGAAGGGAGAGCTACCTATCCAGAGCAATACCAAATTGAGTAAGACTCAATGCCCGAGTACAGATGTTGAAATAGATGACCTTAGTCGTGTACCTTATGCTTCCGCTGTCGGATCGATCATGTACACTATGACATGTACTCGTCCTGATGTGGCATTTGCTTTGAGCATGGTCAGTCGCTATCAGGGAAACCCAGGTAGAGCTCATTGGATAGCAGTTAAGAATATACTCAAGTATTTGCGAAGGACAAAGGACTGGGTCCTTGTGCTTGGTGGCAGTGATACTTTGAGAGTAGATGGTTACAGTGATGCCAGCTTTCAGACGGATAGAGATAACTTCCGTTCTCAATCAGGCTGGGTATTTTTACTGAATGGAGGAGCAGTTACTTGGAAAAGTTCCAAACAAGATACGGTGGCTGATTCTACTTGTGAATCAGAGTACATAGCAGCAAGTGAAGCGTCAAAAGAAGCAGCTTGGTTGAGGAACTTCATCGGAGATCTCGGAGTTGTTCCAACCATCCAGGAGCCTATGGAACTGTTCTGCGATAATGAAGGAGCAGTTGCCTTGACAAAGGAACCGAGAGATCATGGTAAGACCAGACATATCGACAGAAAGTACCATTTCATCAGACATAGAGTAGAAGAAGGCCATCTTATAGTAAAGAGGGTGTCATCTGAAGATAACCCAGCAGATCCTCTCACAAAGGGTCTGAGTAGGGCTAAGCATATTCAGCATGCTCGAAGCATAGGACTGAAAGATGATATTAGTTTTAGTAGTTAGATTAGTTTTTGAAACTTGTAACAAAGTAAATGTAATTGACTTTTGGTGATTAAATAATAAAGTATTATTTATAAGTTTGGCTACTACCTTTTGTCAATTGTTTATCATTGTGTTTCATTTTTGCATGTTTTACTTCCTGAATAATGAGATTATTCAAACTCCACAGTCGCTCGTACTCTTGGAAATAAGTAGTGAATTAAGACTGTCATGAATTGGATTGCAGATTGTCTAAGGATAGACATGGCAATAGAATTGCTGCAATGTTCATGAGTATTCAGAAATTGAGATTTGAGTATTGGATAAACCCTCGCTCAGAGTATCACTTCATGGAATTCATCACGAGTAATACTGAGACGATAATATCTTATAATCTTGAAACGAAGATATATGAGTTGTAATTTACAAAGTCGGTAATACATTGGTGATACGAAACCGCATCAGTAACTTGGTGTTATAAAACGTATTGTCATGTATAATTTGATGAGTAAAAGATACAAGCATATGAGTCAACGTTTATTCGTTCCTTTTGCCCTAACAGGAAAAGCGATATTTATGGGCCCCTCGATGATTTGGTGTTGACTTATGTGCTGGGCCCAGCCAGGACTAAATTGATGTGTTCGATTAGAAGTCCTACATCATCACAAATCAGGAATCGGGAAACATAGATTCTGGACAAACAGATTGATTACATTCCATGTCTTTTGTCTGGGGATATCAAGCAGAACGAAGGGTTATATGATCACTTATCTTAGGACACGTAACTGACTGGGTCAGAGTTCGGCAGCAGCTTTTTGGAAGCTACAATTTGCTGGTCAAATTTAGAAGGCATACTAGCAATTATAGTTACAGACTTATTCAAGTGGGAGACTGTTGGATTAGGTGTCTAAGCCCATAACTATAATTGGTATGTACTTGAATTGATAGCAGCACAGTCCTTTTGGGTTGCCCTCAACCTAGCAACTGGACAAGGAAATTATGAAAGGAGAGATATTAATTTATAAGATTAATAAATTAATATAAATGATTTATTAATATGTTAATGGATTAATATATTAATTAGAAATCATTATGTTTAATTAATTGTTAGCCAGAAATTAATCAGAATTAATTTTGGGGTTAAAAGAATTAATTATAAAGTGCAGGGACTAGTTTGCAATTAACTAATAGTTGAGTGGAAGGTTCCAGAACCCCCTTGGAAGGGGGTGGACGAAAACCCTAGGGGAAACCCTAGAGAATTCGTCCAAGGGCTCCAAGATAAGGCCTTGGGTCTTGCTTAGGCCCTAAGCAAAGGATAACTAGGGTTTTCCCTAAACCCTAGTTCCCTCAACTATTTAAGGAGCCTCCTGGCTCACATTTTGGGTACTGATTCTTTGGAAGAATACCTTGGCCGAAATTGCATACTCCCTCTCCTCTCTCTTCTTCTACTTTCCTTCTTGCTAGTCATTGGGTGTGATTCCATTAGAGGCATTACACTTGTGGTGCTAAAGCTTCCAAGAAGATCAAGATCAAGATCAAGGAAATATAAATTGTTTGCTATAACAATTGAAAGGTATGTAAACTCTAAACCCTAGTTTGTTAATTTCGAAATTAGCCTCTCTCCTCTAGGGTTCTTGTTTTGCAATTCAAAGTTGTATGTTCAATAGTTAAAACATAGATCCAAAGTAGGTTGCATGTGAACTTAGGAATTGTTTTCTAGTTTATTTGTTTTACCTAAAACCCATCAGTAGGCCCACTGCCATCGAATGCATCCTCCGGGACTCCTCCGGGGTCATACCTGACTGCGTGACAGGTATCCCTATAACTCGCTAAGGTGGGGGTGCTCTCGGTCCTGCCATTCTGGGTCCTACCCGACTGGTTCCTGCTGTGCCAAGTCCTGCTGTACTGGTTGCTATCCTTCCTGGGATAGGGACACTCTTCCTTGCTGTCCTCCGAACACGAAGCCCATAAAGTGGTGGTTGTGGCAACACCGATGCAGGCGATGCCTCACGTTGCTGACTCGGGGCGTTGTCATTGCTGATCTCCACCGAGTTTCCTGTATCTTCTGTGTCTTCCGAGGGGTCTTCCTCCACCGAGGCGGGGGGATCACGTCGAGTAATAACAGTGACGTAGCCGGACTCAGCAGCTGAGGCGGTAGCGTGAGAAGATGACGATGTCGACATAGTGGACTGAGACATAGATTCAATGAGATATGAAATAAATGACAATGCATGGCTATAATATGCAATGCTTACACACACCAAAATTAACCTTTTTGAATTTTTGAAATAAAGTTTTCTCAAGAATTTTGTTGAACATATTCCCATTATAATTAGCTCAAGCTTTGTATAAATCTTTCCTTAATTAAACATAGGTGATCAGGCTATGTTTAATCGAGGTCCAATAATACAACTCCCGACCTAATTATACTAGTAATATGTTTGATGTAAAAAGAATTTCTTTGTAAGTTTTAGTTATAGGTTGTGTTTTCTTAAAAAAAAAATAAAAAAAACCGATGTTCTCTATAACTTTAGCTCTGATACCATTTCTGTCACACCCCGCTAAAGCGGAAACGCAAGGTATGACAGCGACAAAGGTTTCATTGCAAAAGATAAAGATACATCACCATAGCAATATTTAAAAGTTTACAACCCATAGTTTAAACAAAACAAAGTACAAGTTTTCCAAAATGACATTGTTCAAAATATAACTTCATAAAATAACTTCCACACGATGCAGCATGCTCTATGATGATGAATCTCTATATCCACTTACTAATTATTTCCTGAAAAAGCATGTAAAACGAGCGTCAACTATGAAAATAGTTGGTGAGTTCACAGGTTTATAAAATCAAGATTTGGTATAAGACTTTTCATAAATACAAGTACATTGCTTTAATGAGAACAAAGTTCATTGCTATAATGAGAAACAAAGTTGATTGCTAAAATTGATAAACGAGTTTATTGCCATAATAGATAACAAGTTTATTGCTATAATGTGTAACGAGTTTGTATGTGTATGAGCAAACAATGAGTCTCAACCAAACCTATGACTGAAGCCCTATCAAGATCTATGCTTATCGTTCCATAGATGAATATGGTATCATGCACTCCAGCAATAGGGCGAGTGAGGAGTTGTCAATTCCTAATAGCGCTATCCATAATGACCATTGGCTCAAAGAGTTAATGGTTAGAGATAAGGGAAGGGCCTTAGTACGATAAGTTCTCATGTTCCGTGATGCATAGACATACATAGAGAGACATAGCAATAAAATAGCAATCATGTTTGATACAAATCAATTTAAATACAACATTAAAATAATAGTTTTTCGGGACATGCTTTTCCACCCCAAAACATAAAAACTGAAAATAGGGGTGTGCATGACTACTCACAACGTTTCGAGTAGGTACAAGTGGTACTTCGGAATGCACCAACGTCTTACTACCGGGATCCTACGACATCAAACACACACTAGTGAGTTTCCATGTCGAAATCTAATGTTAATATACTAAATTCTACATATAGTGAAATGCCAATTTATGTTTTAGTATTTGATTTTATATTAATTGGTTACACTTTTTCTGAAATAATGAAATTCTACAAATCGTGCGATTAATTACAACATTGGAATATAAATTTTCCAAATTTTTAAGTCCTTATTACAACATAAATTCACGGAAATAGCATTCAAAGGATAAAAATTCTCAAACTTTTTATTTAACTGTTATTACACAATACTAAGCTGGGAAAATTATAAAAATGGATTTCCAAGCTGTTTAATTATATTTTATGATTTTTGAGCATTTATTCCAATAAAAATTGAAATAAATAGAAAACAGTTTCCAAAATTACCCAAACTTTTTATTTAACTGTTATTATACATAAATAGGCTGGGAAAAATATAAAAGATATTTTTCAGTGGGCATTTCTATTTTTCCTTGTTTTATTCCTTTAAATAATCTTTAATTGAAGAAATAATATTAAACAGTTAAAATAAATTACCAAAAATTTTTGTAACATCATTTACAGTATAAATAACCTGATAAAAATATCAAAAGTGGTCTTCATATTATATAATCCGGTTTTGGGTATTTATGTGTATTTAAGTGTAATTAACTTTAGAAATTAAGAGAAAAATAGTTTACAGTGGAGAAAAATCCTTAAACTTTTTATGTAACCTCCTACTGTAAAACATGATGTTCTGGTAAATTTTCATGAATTTTGGATAATCAGAACTATTTTTCCTATTTTTAAACCATTATAATTACCAAAAATTGGGAAAAATAGCAAGGTATGATGAATAAAGTAATCTGGCAGATTGCATGTTTGCTTTGAGTGCATCCTTAGGACATTTTGACAAGAACATCATGCATGCCTTTGATAAGGTCCGATTTCTAGCACATGCATGGAGTGAATGAGCATCCAAGATGTACTAGAAATGGTTTAAATGCTTTTGACCATGCAAGAACACAAAGAAATGGAGAAGAAGATGTAATACTTGTTTTTGAAGTCACATGAACATATGTGCATCATTTTCACTCCTTGCATGGGTTTGATCCCGGATTTTCACCATTTCAAACACATGCATTGTGTTATGGTGAGAATCTACAAACCACAAGGGAAAAATAAAGATTTCTAGCCATGGAAAGGCATAGAATCCGAAAAGAAGAGAAAACTAAGAATAAAAGGAAGTAGAATCATGAAACTATGGAAGAAGATGTTGTTGTTTACCTTGGTTTTGATCTTGAGGGAAGTAAGAACACTTCAAGGTCTTCTAAATCTCGAAATTTGGCAGAGAAATGAGAGAAATTTCGTGAGTTAGAGAGATAGAGGAAGAGAGTTTGTGTGTTAGGAGGGTGGAGTGTGAGAGAGTGAAGAGAGAAGAGGTAGAGTGAAAGTTTAAGTCTAATGATTGAGTTTTGGGAGAGAGAGTGCATGGGGAGGGGAGAATGGATGGCTCTATCATGCATTAGGCCTCCTCTCTCCTAATTTCAAATTTTATAAAATTCTCTCCAATAGTTTTATAAAAACCCTAATTTTTATAAAAATATTTATTAAGCAATTCTTGATTTATTTGTAAAAAATCTTGTTTTTAACTAATAAATTATGATTATTGCATGATAATTTAATTTCTATTTCAATGATTATAATCCATAATTTGATTAATAAAAATTTGATATTAGAAAGTTTATAGCCAAATTTTATAAAGTTTTTTTTAAGCTTTATGATTTATAAATTTGGATTTTTAGCTCTCTTAGGGTTTTTGGAATATTGTTTGATATTCATCATCATAATGAAGTATAATTAGAATATTTTAATTTATTTTTAGGGTTTTATACCCTTTTTCAATTATAACAAAGCTTGAAAGTTTCATTCAAATTATAGCATTGGCATTTCCTATTGTAGTTAAGCAACTTACTAGAATCGTAAGTGTCAAGTATATTAGTCCTAGGTCTTAGATGGATCCTAGTTTATGTAAGATTTTGACCTAATTTATACTACTAGGCCATGGCATGATGTGCATGAATGGTTATTATAAAGATGCATAAGTCCGAGAATGACCTGAATTGACAGTTGTCACAGATAACGAGGGTCTCATCGGACAAGCACTTCTTTAGGTTTGATACGTGAAAGGTAGGGTGCACGTTATTGAGTTCCTGCGGTAATCGAAGTTTGTATGCCACTGGGCCGATCCTGGCAAGGATCTCGAATGGTCCGATATACCTTGGGTTTAGTTTCCCACGCTTTCCGAAACGTATTAATCCCTTCCAGGGTGAGACTTTAGGTAGTACCCGGTCCCCAACCTGGAATTCTAAGGGTTTCCTTCTTTTATCCTCATAACTCTTTTGTCTGTCTCTTGAAGTCTTCAGTCGCTCTCGGATTTGAACAATCTTCTCCGTAGTTTCCCTTATGATTTCTGGTCCAGTGAGAGTGCTGTCGGTTGCTTATCCTCTTGCTAGTTGTGTTTCACCCACTTTAGCCCAGCACAGAGGTGATCTGCACTTACGGCCGTAGAGGGCTTCGAATGGGGCAACTTTGATGCTAGTGTGATAGCTATTGTTGTACGAGAATTCGACCAATGGTAAATGGGTGTCCCACGCCTTACCAAAATCGATCACACAAGCTCTTAGCATATCTTCTAAGGTTTGTATGGTTCTCTCACTCTGGCCGACGGTCTGTGGGTGATAAGCGGTACTCATGTCTAACCTTGTTCCTAGAGACTTTTGTAGCGACTCCCAGAACCTCGAGGTGAATCTACTATCCCGGTCCGAGATAATGGATATTGGTACACCATGCAGTCGTACAATCTCTCTGATGTATGTTCTGGTTAGCTTTTCCAGTTTATCCGTTTCTTTGATTGGTAGTAAGTGTGCGGATTTGGTTAACCTGTCGACGATCACCCAGATGGTGTCGAGTCCGCTTGTCGTCTTGGGTAACTTGGTTATGAAGTCCATGGTTATCCGCTCCCACTTCCATTCGGGTACTTCCGGTTGTTGCAACAATCCCGAGGGCTTTTGGTGTTCCACCTTGACCTTGGCGCAAGTCAGACATTTGCCTACATAGGTAGCAATTTCAGCTTTCATGTTCGGCCACCAATATAGTTTCTTGAGATCCAGATACATCTTATCTGAACCGGGATGTATGGAGTATCGTGTCTTATGGGCTTCATCCATGACCATATCTCTAAATCCGCCAAACTTCGGCGTCCAGATCCGATTCGCGAAGTAACGAACTCCGTCCTCCTTGACTTCAAAAGTTTTATCCATTCCTCTTAAGGCTTCACTTGCCACATTTTCGGATTTCAAGGCTTCTATTTGGGCTTCCTTGATTTGTGTGGACAGGTGTGAATGGATAGTCATGGTTACGGATTTCACTCGGCGGCCCGAGTATTCCTTCCGGCTGAGGGCATCAGCTACTACGTTAGCTTTCCCGGGATGATAACGAATTTCGTATTCGTAATAGTTTAGTAGTTCTACCCACCGTCTTTGTCTCATGTTGAGTTGCTTTTGATTGAGGATGTGTTGAAGGCTTTTATTATCGGTGAAGATTGTACATTTCGTGTCGTAAAGATAGTGCCTCCAGATCTTTAGAGCGAAAACGACGGCTCCTAGTTCGAAATCGTGCGTGGTGTAGTTTACCTCGTGCGTATTCAGTTGTCTTGAGGCGTAGGCAATGACCTTCCCTCGCTGCATTAGGACACATCCAAGTCCCTGATTTGACGCATCACAGTAGACCACAAAGTCTTCTGTTCCTTCTGGCAAGGATAATATAGGTGAACTGCACAGAGCTCTCTTCAGTGTTTGGAACGCAGCGTCTTGTTTTTCTCCCCAATTGAAGGTTACTCCCTTCTGAGTCAGGGTGGTAAGTGGTTTAGCAATCTTCGAAAAGTTTTGCATGAACCTTCGGTAGTACCCAAAAAGGCCCAAGAATTGCCAGATTTCCGTCGGAGTCCTTGGAGTTGTCCAGTTCTCGATTGGCTTGATTTTGCAAGGGTCCACGTTTATCCCCTCCTTGCTGACCACGTGACCTAGGAAATCTACTTTCCTAATCCAAAATTCGCACTTTGAAAATTTTGCGTATAGCTTCTCTGTCCTTAATGTTTCCAAGACCTGTCGGAGGTGTTGGCTATGTTCCTCCTTGCTCCTCGAATAGATGAGTATATCATCTATGAACACGATCACAAATTTATCCAGGAAAGGACGACATACTCGGTTCATCAAGTCCATGAACACCGCCGGTGCATTTGTCAATCCAAAGGGCATTACTACAAATTCGTAGTGACCATAGCGAGTTCGGAATGCCGTTTTGGGAATGTCTCCTTCCAAGACTCGCAGATGGTGATACCCAGATCTTAAATCGATCTTTGAGAAGTAGCTCGCTCCTTGTAGTTGGTCGAACAGATCGTCTATGCACGGTAAGGTATATCGGTTCTTGATCGTGAGTTTGTTCAGTTCCCGGTAATTGATGCACATGCGGAAAGATCCGTCCTTCTTCTTTACGAACAGGACCGGTGCTCCCCATGGTGAGAAGCTTGGTCTAATGAATCCTTTGCTTAGAAGTTCGTTCAGTTGGCTAGATAATTCCTGCATTTCTGGCGGTGCTAGACGGTACGGCGATTTTGCTATTGGGGTAGCTCCGGGAATCAAGTCGATCGTGAACTCGACTTGACGTTCTGGTGGGACTCCTGGAAGATCTTCAGGGAAAATGTCGGGGAAATTGCAGACTTCCGGAATGTCTTTAATGTCTTTCACTTCTCGTTTCTTGTCTATCACATGGGCTAGAAAGGCACGATATTCTTTGCGAAGGTATTTTCGGGCTTTGACGCAAGAGATGATTTGTAAATTTGTACTGGGTTTGACCCCATAAATGATAAGAGTTTTGCCGCTTGGCAGATTGAGGCGAATGGCCCTTTCGTGACAAAGTATATCGGCATGGTGAAGTCTTAACCAGTCCATACCGATGATGACATCAAAACTTCTTATAGTAATTGGCATAAGATCGATTTGGAACGAGTGTTCGTTTAAATTTAACGTACAGCCTATGTACATATCGTTTGCGCTTTCCGTTTTACCGTTTGCCATTTCTACTGTGAATGTTTTCTTGAGTGCTTCGGGTTTTTGATTAAGTAAATGTTTGAATTTATGACTCACGAAACTTCTCTCCGCACCACAGTCAAAGAGTATGCATGCATAAATGTCGTTGAGGAGAAACGTACCTGTAACCACCGTGGGATCGGCTATTGCCTCGTTCTGCCCTATTGCCAGCACTCTTCCTACACCGCCAGCATTCTTTGCCTTAGGGCAATCCCTCTTGAAGTGCCCAGTTTCCCCACACCCATAACATGCCTGGCTTACTCCAGTACCAGGAACTTGGGTGATTGGGCGCGCTGGTGCCTTACAGAAACAGGCAGTGTGCCCTTTCCTGTCGCAGTTTTTACAGTGCATCTCCCGGCAATTACCGTGGTGATGGTAATTGCATTTGTTGCACTTTGGTAGGTTCCCAGCATATTTTTTTGTCGGCGCAGGGGTAGCGGGAACAGCAGTGGGGGCAGTAGCGGCATGGACTGCCACTATTTGTTTCTTTGAAGGTTCTTGCGAAGTTTGACCTTTCCTCTTGTTCCAAAACTTCTTTTTGTTGTTGTTGTTGGCATTGCGGTCATTGTTGTTGCTTCCTTTGGTTGGTTCCGGGACGACGGTCGTGACACTTTGGTAGACCCCATGATCAACGATAGATTGTGCCAGTTCTTTGGCGCTGTCGAACGTCGTTGGTTTGGAAGCTAGCACACTTCCTCGAAGTTGGGGCGACATCCCCCATATATACCTTTCCACCTTTTGGCTTTCCAGAATCATCATTCCTGGGCAAAGTGTTGTCAAATCACTGAACCTATTCGTATAGCTTGTGATGTCCGAGCCTACCATCGTAAGGCCCCAAAGCTCCTGCTCGAGCTTCTGAATCTTGCCCCTTGGGCAGTACTCTCGTAGTAGCATCCGTTCAGGTTCTACTACGTTAGGGCTCGCTCGGAGAAAGTACAGGCGGTAAATTTTACTTTGCTTTCCTCGGGGCATGAGCATATCTCTAACACAGCTTCTGTTTTCTCTATCCATTGGGATAGAGCCATCACTCCCCCAGTTCCATTAAAGGGGATGGGTTTGCTGTTGGAGAAGTCCTTATAGGTACATTCCCCGGAACGACCTTGGTTTTGGCCATTGGTAGAGCTATTTATTCCTCCTCCTGATCCGTTGTTACTCATTTGTGCCATTGCTGCGATTACGACAGCTGCTACAGCAGCCTGAAAGGTAGCAGCATCCATTGATGGAGGGGGTGGTGGAGGTGGTGCTGGTGCTCCGTTTGTATTGAAACGTCGGGGATTTCTCCTTGGTGGCATGATTCTGCCACAAGTTAAGAGACGAATTCTTGAAAAGTCATTAGAAATGATTATGGAAGGTTTTAGTATTATCAGTTTTAGTTCTGGTTTTCGCATGTAAATGGAAACTTTCAAAAAGGAGTGTATGATCCTTTTAAGAATTTAATGGAATACTCAAGGAAATAATAAATGCGTGTCAATTTCATTGATATTAGTACATGATACAACGATCAGGAAAATTTGACCTTATATAGGTCTAGGGTACATCAATGAAAATGGGAAAATTTGACCGCATTCCGACCCTCGAACTACGTTCTCACAATTCGTCGGGTTTACATTCTTAAAGGAAAGAGTAGCACCAACACTTATTTGATAGGTATATACATAGCGCCAGAAGTACGCGCTCTACTCTGAGTGGGTGGCACGTTGCGGACCATGGTATGTGGTTATGGAAACCTTAGCTCGGGCTACTTGACGTTCAGCCTCGATGACGCGCCTCTCCATTGCGGCTTGGCTCCTACGGAGCTCCCTCACTTCGGTTCTAGTAGCAGTGATGTCCTTCTGCAGGGAAAAGGTGTGCTCTATTGTTCGCTCATGCTCTTCGTCCAGACGACGAAGACGTACCGCGGTGACAGCAGTGGTGGCCCCAATGTCCAAGAGTTGGTTGGCATTTGCTCTTGCTTGCTCGCCTTGGTTGGCAATGCGTCGGACCATGACAGGGAGTGCCCTGTCAGCCGAAACCCCGTTGCGGAGGTTATAAAAGCCTCGTGTCATGCCGTAGGGTGGGCGTTGCCCTTGTTCCCTGCTCCATCGCTTCAGATCCACAGCCCAGCGGGGCGCCGGGCCCTGAAAGTTCCTTGGGGGATTTGATGCTCCTCGGGGAGGATTGTAGATCTCAGGCTCCGAGTCTGTGCTCCCACCAACTCCTTCCTCTTCTGTATCTTCGTCTGGGTCTTCCTCAGGATCCTCTTCGGATTCTTCTTCGGGTTCTTCCTCGGGAATTTCCTCTTCGGAATCCTCTTCTGGGTCGTCCTCAATCCAGCCTCCATTACCCTGGTTAGGGTAGTAGGGATCCCCGGGAATGTGAAAACCTGCCATTTCTTCTGATCGAGAATACGGGCAAGAGAATTATATAAAACTCGGGAGTAAGAAAGGAAATTTTCGATAAGGGTAAATTTTATTCGACGATTCCTATTTCTAATTAAATACTGAGATTCGCATGCTTATAACAGTTCTTTTAGTTTTTACAAAATACTCCTATAGTATTTCAAATTTGTGAGTTTGATTCTAGTATTTAATTCGGTAAGTTTTCGACTTGTTGCTTACTACAACCATTCCTCGACATACGTTGGTCACATCCAGGATGAATATAGTTGATCATTCTATATTTATTCTTGATTTGATTACATACCCCGAGGCCTAGTCGTAGTGTCGCAACTTGCCTTAATACTTTTTATAAAATTCTGCTATGATACGAGACTGATGCATGCGTGTACTTATACTTTTATATATATAAAAAAATGTATATCACTTTAATTTATTAAAAGTATCGTTTATGAAAACGTTTTTTCAGAGGGTTTTTGGTCCCTTTGCATTTATAGTTTATATATCATATGTGGTTCGATATACTTAGTTCACTATAAACAATGCTCTGATACCAATCTGTCACACCCCCAAACCAGAATGGCGGAAACATTCGGGGGCGGATGACTTCACGTAGTATCATAACAGTTGAATATTGTAAAGAAAGTAAACACAACCATCATAAATATAATAAAAACTTACATTGTTACGTGTAATACATGTTTCAAAAGAATATTACAAATATGATGATTTAAAATGTTTTGATAATAGACGCCTTAGCGTTCCTTCTCCAAAAGCTGATGGTTACCTGTATTACTGATTCCCTGAGAAATACAAGTAGTTTTGAAAAAATGTCAACAATTAAGTTGGTGAGTTCATAAGCGTTTTTGTACTGAAATTTGTATGTCCTTTAGTAAAAATAACTGAACGTGTTTTCCAGAAAATCCAATATTTTCTACATATAGTTTGAAAAAGATTCCAAAGGCTGGAGTACAATTGTGTCTTTCGTGCTCGAATAGTGATAGTGTATTTATACTCAAATAATGTGTTTACTGAATGTATCAAAACTCTCGTAAATCAACCTTATTT
This sequence comes from Lactuca virosa, assembly GCF_052849685.1. NCBI lineage: Eukaryota > Viridiplantae > Streptophyta > Magnoliopsida > Asterales > Asteraceae > Lactuca > Lactuca virosa. The sequence continues at coordinate 223,965,637 of NC_136430.1, read as the reverse complement.
TAATACTACCGTGTGAGTTTTATAACCATGCTATTGTCCCAGACTGCCTGTAACAACGTTCTTCAGGCGTTGTAGTGTTATGACGTTTGTCACCCCAGACCTGCCGCTCTAACTGTAGCTAACAGTTTAAGTGCGGGATTGTCAATCCCGTATAGATCTATACACAAGTATCACGCTCTCCCTCCAAGAGATTATGGTTTATAATACAGGACTTGAAATACGTACTTGAGAGTACGTTGAAGCTGAATGTCTCACAACGCTTAGTATTTAATAGATTTACGAAAAGAAAAGTCTATATTTCATGTAGATGAAAGTATTTCATTTTCACAATGTTTACGTAAAGATGTAATGAATAACCCGCAAACTATACCCATTATAGTTTTTCCGAAAGTGTGTTCCATTTGGCGATAAAAACTCGATGTAATACTAACTTTGCATGTAAAGTATAACGTTGATATCAAAGTTATTTTAACATTTATAAAAATGTAGGTGATGTATGTGAATCCGTATAAAACGATAAGTTTTTCTCGTATTGCACTTGTATTCCCCCCCCCCTAAAACATGAAAAGACGTGAAAAAGTAGGGGTATGAACTCACCTGGAAAGTGTGATGATTCGAAGAAAACGATATTTTTCCTCGGGCGGCACCTCGACCGGAAAGTGGTGAGATTCTCGGGAATCTCGGGGCTTCGGACCTTCGTCGGGGCTGAGGTATGAAACCGGGAAGTCGGGATCGTCTCGTGATGCTAAATGTGGAGTAAGAATGAGAGAGAAGGAGGAAATGGGCAAGGAAAGTCGGAGGTCTCGCATCCTATTTATAGGTGAGGAACACTGCCCTCGTACGCTGGGCCTACTCCGAAGTACGCGAGGCGTACCTCGTACGCTGGGCGTACCCTCGTACGCGGGGCGTACGTCAGCGATGATGTCACGGTCTCCGGTCTTCGGATGGGACGGCAGTAGAGTGGTAGGGGCGACGTGGCCGATCCGAGGCCCTCCATTCAGTACGTTGGGCGTACTCGGAAGTACGTTGGGCGTACTCCTTCGGATAAGCTTCGTAAAGTGTGCCAAAAACTTCAAAAATGCGTAACTTTCGCATACGAGATCCGTTTTTTACGTTCTTTATATCCACGCGAAGGTGAGAAAATACTCTAGAACTTTCATTTAGACTTCGTCGGAAAATTTTGACATTATTTTTAATTATATTTTATTTAATAGGTCGGGACACGATAATTCCGTTAAAAATCCATAACTTCTTTATCCGACGTCCGTTTTCGTCTGTCTTTTTACCATTGTGCTACTATTGTAGAGACCTTGAACTCTCGTTTAGGTTGCGTCGGCTAAAAATTGCTCGATCTTTATTCCGAATTTTTAGCTGTCTACCGCTGTTCCGAAACTTAGAAAAATCATAACTTCCTCATACGAAGTCAGATTTGGGCGTTCTTTTTATGTATGCTCATGGTTTAACGAAATCTACGACTTTCGTTTAGATACCTAAGGCTAAAAAGTATTTTATTGAAGTTTCACTTTTTACGTTTAGCAGTGTTTTACCTAGTGTGTCGTGGATTTTTGATTGGTCATAACTCCTTCGTTATAACTCGGATTTGAGTGTTCTTCATGTTTTTGGAAACCTTGGCACGATATCTAACACTTTGAGTATCCCAATTTATATTTTTGAACACTTCATTTTTGATGCTATTTTCGTTGATTCCAAACAGTTTATTACATTTGACTTTTTGAATGTTACATTGACTTAAAAATATCGGGTTGTTACAACCTTTTCAAAACCTCTTAAATCAATTTGAGAACTATTAAATTAATCACATAATTAACTATATCACAAAATTGACCTAATTTCATATAGCAAGATGATTCAAGTCAATTCTACAAATAATTAGTTTTTTCACAAAATCAAGTAATTATCTTAAAATTTGAAAATCGTCATTCAATTGGATGAGGATAATCATTACCATATAATAAAAATCAAATTTTAACAGTCAAAACAGTTTGTGGTAGTTATCCTAATCCAAAACAAGCCAAAAAAAACTCGAAAATCTGCAAGCAAAAGATCCTACTCGTTGAGTGCATGAACTGGACTCATTGAGTTGTCAGTCTGTGAGTGAACTCGTCGAGTCAGATAATTGGACTCATCGAGTCCATCAGTCAGAGGCCAGAAATGAGACTTTTTCAGCTTTTAAAATTTAACCAATGCATCAATATAGCATAAAACACCCTAGGCTCTGATACCACTAATGGGTTTTAAGCACTATAACAACCATATGGTGCACATACAACCCTAGATGCTTTGGATCTAATTTTTCTCAAGTTATACATGCAATTTCATTTCATCCAAAGCATACACCCTAGCTAGCATGCAATTGGAGATATACAACATAAAAACTAGTTAGATGAATACCTCTTTGTTATATCTTGTAGAACCTTTCCTTTCAAGAGCTTAGCACCTTAAATGTGATGCCTCAAATGTGTCACAAACGCCAAATGCAAAAGGAGGCTTATGAGAGAGAGAGGTTAGGAAGCACAAATCGGGTAGGGTTTCACCTTGGAACACTTGTGGCCGATTTTAGCATGCCAGGGGTTACTTTTATAGTGTGGAATTCCTAGGGTTTCATACATGTAAACCCTAATTCACCATGACTCTTCATATTTGATGGCCCTTTGTACTAAACCCTAATGGAATCTCTCATATAGGTTTAGTCCATGCCTAATCAACATAGATCATTAGCCCAAACTATAAGTATCACTGATTTACTTAATCAGTCCCCGTAAATTTAATCAGTCTCTTTTGATCACTAAATTAATTCTTGATCAATACCAACTAAATAATATGATTTCTCAATTAATATATTATTCATATAGTATATTAATAAATCACAAATAACCTCTTTCTCAAATATCCATCCTATCAAATTGCTCTGGTGAAGGCAACCCAAAAGGACCATGCTACTATCGGCTCATGTACATACCAGTTATAGTTATGGGCTTTGACACCTAATCCAACACTACATTACCCACTTCCAAATAGGTCTAAACCTCTCTTTCCTTAAAGCCTGAATCCTTATGATACTTGATCTTCGGGTCACAGCGCTGAGTTATAAAATGACCTGAAATAGGGTGTTACAGATGCTATTAAAGTACTAGAATCTTTTATATGGATCCCAACTATAGTTACTTTGGGACAAACTGTGAAGTGTATGGTAATCCATGAAAACACACATCACTCTATATCTTTCGTTAGTGGAGCGTGCGTGGTTAACTGGAACACTAATTTGTGACTATAAAGTTGAGTGATGGACAAATCGAAAATTGCCATTGTTAATGGAGCATGTGTGGTTTACAGACACATTAACTTGAGATGATAAAACAACATTGAGGTGATCAAATAGGTTTGCATGATTATTCACATATTATTTATGATCCTCGATAACCTAGTCACAAATTGAAGAGCATAATTTGAGATTAAACATGTCATTGATAAGATTCAGTGAATCTCAAATGATCCAGGAATTTCATGATAGATTGAAATTGGTAAATTTGTATTACCTACCATAATAAATTCGCAAATACATTACGACATCCCATTTCTAAGTTGTGAATTGTATTTTGGATCCAGTTTTGAATATTTATTTTGGGTTAAAAATATTAAGGATTTATATCACTAATTAAAAGTATGTATCTTTATATAGATGTTTAGAAATGATGATCTTACTACTACTCAATCTGTTCCCTCCAACTCAAACTTCTCCCTACTCTCGATTTTGTCAAAAGAGAAGCTCACTGGTCCTAACTACGTGGACTAGATGAGAAACATGAAGATGACTCTTTGATACGAGGGAAAAGAATATGTCCTTGAAAAAAATCCTCTTGTTGAAATTGATCATTCCACTGCTACTCCTGAGGAATTTTCTTCCTACAACAAACATCCTGATGACGCCACTAAGGTTGTTTGCATCATGGTAGCGACTATGGCACCCGACTTGCCCAAGTTCTATGAGGACTACTGGCCATATGATATGAGTCTCAACCATGCAGGAAAGTTCCAAAAAAATGTGAGACAAGAGTGCTATGAAGTGGTCAAGTCTCTTATGACATGCAAGCTTAAGGAAGGAGAATCTGTTTGTGCTCACATACAAAAAATGCAAAGGTATGTGGAGCATCTACAAAGGCTTAATGTCTTGTTTGTCAAGAAGTTGGCTATTGACATGGTCCTCAATTCTTTGCCTCATAGTTATGATTAGTTTGTTCTAACTTATCATTTGAACAACATAGAGACAATATTGACCCAACTCCATAACTTGTTGCAAATTGTTGAGTCGGGATTGAAGAAAAATCATGCCCCTTCTATAAAAAGTGCTCATGTCCTAGAAAATGGATCTGGAAAAGGGAAAAAGAGGAAGGCTCCATCCCAATCCAATAGGAAATGGAAGGCCCATGCTGGAGGGTCGAGTAGTGGGTCCAAGACGAAGCCCAACTTTGATGTCCCTGCGATCAGTGATCCAAAAGAGGTCACTCTCTTCCATTGTGGAGAATAGGGTCATTAGAGAAGAAGTTGTCCTAAATACTTAAAAAACTTGAAAGATAGAAAGATCAAGGCATCCTCATAAGATATTTACACTTTCCAAGTCAATAATACACAACTTTCTCATTCTTGGATCCTTAACATAGGATGTAGTTTCCATATTTTTTCTAATTTGTAGGGTCTAAGCGGATATGCGATCTTCACCTGTTACCAAGATTGGGACATATGGGCTTATGCTTAGTAGTGATATTAGGATTGGTTTGTTGAATTGTTGTTATTCGTCAGACATGACACGAAACATTATTTCATTTCATGCATTGTTCATACAAGCTTTCAAATATTCTTTTGATAATGATATTAGTTCAGTTTCTGCCTTCAAAAATAGTGTTTTCATGTTTGAAGCTTTACCTTGTAATGGAGTGTATGAAACTGTGACTTGTGTAGATAACTTAGGAAATATTGTGTTTCACATTGATTCGTCTAATGGTGTGGAAAAGTCATATTTGTGGCATTATCATCTTGGGCACATAAACAAGAAACGTATCTCCCAACTCCAAAAGGATAGATTATTGGAATCATTTGATCTTATGACAGATGATAATGCAAATCTTGTCTCTTGTGTAAGATGAAAAAATCACCTTTCTCTGGAACATGTAAAAGAGGTGAAATATTATAGGACCTAATCCCTACGGATATGTGTGGCCCATTCCGATCCACCACAAAAGATGTTAATCGATATTACGTGATGTTACATATGATTATAGCAGATATGGTTATATCTACTTAATCAAACATAAATTAAAAACCTTTGAAAAGTTAAAAGAGTTTAAGCATGAAGTAAAGAATCAGTTGGGCAGGAAGATAAAGATGCTCAGGTCTGACAGATGTGGTGAGTATCTTAGTATCGAGTTCCACAACTATCTTAAGAAATGTGGAATTGTTTCATAGTTGACTCCTCTCATAACACCAAAATTGAATAGTATGGTTGAGAGGCGTAATCGAACCTTGCTAGATATGGTTCATTCCATGATGAGTCAAACTTCTCTTCCTATTCATTTCTGGGGGTATACCTTAGAGACAGTCGCTCATATCGTGAATCTTGTTCCAACAAAGAAGGTTGACAAAACACCCTATATGATATGGATATGGAAAGATACCTCGCACGGACACGTCAAGGTTTGGGGTTGTGAAGCACTCGTAAGATGAGAGACTCAAGACAAACTTGAAGTCGGAGCAGAGAAGTGTTATTTCCTTGGCTAACCGTAGAAGTCCTTTAGATACTTGTTCTACAGAGCTAGTGAGAACATGGTATTTGTAACTCGAAGAGGAGTCTTTCTCGAGAGACAACTTGTATTCAAAGAGAACAGTGGGAGTGTTATTGATCTTGAAGAAATTCAAGAGTCATCCCGTGAAGGAACCTCTGACAACACTAGCACTCAACATGAGGAATAAATTCCAGTAGAGCCAGTTGAAAAGTCATTACCTATTTGTCGATCCAGTAGGGTTATCATGCCACCTGCTTTCTATGGCTTCCATATTACATCGGATGGTGATACATTTATTTGTGATAAGACACTAGTAAATTTAGATGAGCCAGCTAACTACAAGGAAACGATGGCAGACCATGAGGCTGCTAAATGGAAGGAGGCAATGGAGAGTCAGATTCAGTCCATGTACGATAACCAAGTGTGCAACTTGGTTGATTATGTACCTGATCGAAAGAGAGTCGGTAAAATGGATCTTCAAGAAGAAGACCGACATAGATTGTAAATTACACACTTTCAAAGCCAGGTTGGTGGCTAAGGGCTTTACTCAGACCCAAAGGATTGACTATGATGATACCTTTTCAACAGTAGCTAAGATAAAGTCTATCAGGATTATGCTTGATATAGTTGCATTTCATGATTATGAAATTTGGAAGATGGATGTTTAAACCACTTTCCTTAATGGGAAATTATGTAAGGACGTCTATACGAGTTAGCCAGAGGGCTTTGGTACATGCCAAGTTTCCTGATAAAGTGTCTAAACCTGAGAAATCCATCTATGGATTGAAACAAGAATCTCACAACTAGAATCTTTGCTTCCATGAGAAAGTCAAAGAGTTTGGGTTCTCTAGAAGTGAAGATGAGTCCAGTGTATATGTCAAAGCTAGTGGGACTATAGTGACCTTCCTAGTCTTTTATGTAGATGACATACTCCTTATAGGAAACAACATTCCAACTTTGCAATAAGTTAAGTATTAGCTTGGAAAGTGTTTTGCTATGAATGATCTAGAGGAAGCGGCCTATATTCTAGGAATAAGGATTCATCGGGATAGAAAGAATCATCTTATTGGTTTTAGCCAAATTACATATTTGGATAAAATACTGAAGCTTTTTAGTATGGAGAATTCAAAGAAATGAGAATTTCTTGTTCATAGTACTATTAAGTTGAGTAAGACTTAAAGTCCAAGTACTGATGAAGAGATAGCTCATATGAGTCGAGTCCCATATGCTTCGGCTGTAGGATTGATCATGTATGAAATGACATGTACTTGCCCTAATGTGTCTTATGCTTTGAGCATGTTCAGAGAAATCAGGGCAGATCCTATTGGATTGCGGTGAAGAATATTCTTAAGTATCTACGAAGAACAATGTTCCTAGTTCTTGGTGGTAGTGATGCATTAAGAGTGAGTGGTTATAGTGATGCTTACTTTCAAATAGACCGAGACAACTTTTGTTTACAATATGGTTGGGTATTTTTATTAAATGGGGGAGCGGTTACTTGGAAGAGTTCCAAGCAAGATATGGTGGTTGATTCCACCTGTGAGTTAGAGTACATTGCAGTGAGTGAAGAATCTAAGGAAGCGGTTTGGATGAAGAAATTTATCGAAGATCTCAGAGTCATTCCAACTATTCAATAACCCATGGAACTTTTCTGTGATAATAAAGGTGTGGTTTCTTTTACAAAAGAACCAAAATATCATGATACATCCAAGAATATCGACAGAAAGTACCATTACATTCGACATCCGGTAGAAGGACACATTCTGGTGAAGAGAGTATCATCAGAGAATAATGTTGTAGATCCTTTTTACAAATTCTCTGAGCAGAGTCAAAGAAAACCAGTATGTTAGGAGCATAGGATTAAGAGACGATATTAGTTTTAGTAGTTAGGTGATATTTTTAAAACTTGTAACAAAAGAAATGTAATTGATTTGGTGAATGAATAATAGAGAATTATTTATTAGTATTGTACTGCCTTATTCAATTATTTATTCTTGTGTTTCATTTTGCATGTTTTACTTCCTAAGTAATTTGAATTATTCAAACTTCCACAATCGTTCATACTTTTGGAAGTAAGTAGTGAATTAAGACTGGCATGAATTGACTATAGATTGTTGATTGAGATTAAGATTGCACGAATTACTAAAATATTCATGAGTAATTTGAAAATAGGGATTTTAAGTATTAGATAAACCCACACTTAGAGATTAATTCATTGATCATGTCACGAGTAATTCTAAGATGATAATATCTACTATTCTTTAAATGGAGATATATAAGTTTTAATTTATGACTTAGTTGTGTATTGGTACTATGTAAATGCATTAGTAACTGATGTTGTAAAACATAGTATCATATATGATTTGGAGAGTAAAGGTTACAGTTATGTAGTCATAGTTTATTTGTTCCTTTTTTGCTAACAAGAAAAATGATATCATTGAGCCACTCGATGATTAGATTTGACATTATAAGTGTTCATCCCATCCAACACTAATTAATATGTTAAATTTGAATTCCAATCAAGTAGTTGCAAATTGGGAAATACTTAAGCAAAATCTTGGAGAATGATATTCATTCTGATCCATGTCTCGTGTCTATCAGAGTTTGGCAGTGGTTTTGGAAAGCACATTTTCTTGTTTATTTCAAGATCTATACTTGCAATTGTAGTTACAAACTTATCCAAGTGGGAGACTGTTGGATTAAGGTGTCTAGTCCAATAACTAAATTGGTATATTTTTGAATTAGAAACAAAGTCCTTTTTGGGTTGCCCTCATAACCGATAACTGAATAGAATGAATTTTGGAGAGGGAGGCTGATTTGTTAATTTATTATATGATTAATAAATTGTAACAAATGATTTCTTAATGTATTATATGATTAATATAGTAATTACAAATACTAATAATTAATGAAGAATTAATCATAAATTAATTGAGATTAATTTCGGGTTAACTAGAATTAATTGGAACTGCAGGGACTAAGCTATAATTGTTCAACATTTGAGCAAACTATGGTTTCTAGAACCCTATAAGCATGCCTAGTTTTGGGCTAGGGTTTTACGGTTTTCTAGATTAATCCTATTGGATAATTAAGGAGTTGGATATTTACCTAATTCAAGATATTATTATTATATTCAAATTAGGGTTATACAAGGCTTCCTTATCAGCTATAAATAGGACCCTAGGGTCTCATATTTTCGTTCACTCCTTCTAAGACTCAAGATTCGAAATTTCGCTAGAATCCTCCCCTCCCATCAAGTAGTTATCAAGATTTTTGGTACAAGCCATTAGAGGCATCCAAGCTTTTCGTGCTTACTTTCCAAGGAACTACAAGAGGATTCAAGTTGATTATTTTCTATAATAATCAAGAGGTATGTAACCCTAATATTTATGTGAATTTCGATTTTCATAGTCTCTCTCTAGGGTTTCTTGATATTCATAGTTTATTGCTATCTATAGAGAAAACATAGATCCTTTCTAGGTTGCATGTGAACTTAAGGGTTTAAGAGTTTTTCCGCCACATGAATTTTTTATAACCTAGAAAACCCATCAGGAATGACATTTTAGCCCTACGACGTTTTAGGAATTGGTCTATTCAGTCCTTTAACTATTTTTGTTCCTTAATAAGAGAAAAAAGTCATTTTTTCTGGTTTAAAAGGTCACTTTTGACATTTTAAATGGGTAAATCGGTTACCCATTCGCGCCCTCATTATATTAATTGCCAAATACGTCCACATAGGATGAAACCCTTTGACATCTTGATGGGTTTAATTTTAAGCTCATATTCAGATACCCATTTCTCTATTTCAACCTCACCTCACCACCACAACTATCCACCGCTCATTTTGTCGTTAACATGTCTCCACAACCATTGTGCACATTCCATTTTGCCGTCAACCTCTCCCCACCATCACGTATCTCCAGAACACAGTAAATGATGATCTATTTAAGTATAATTTAAAAATTAATTTATAGGTTTGAAGAATAAACATGTGAAGATAGATTTGAAGGTCGTTATGGAACCCTAAAATCCTCTACAACATTTCATCCACTTCCCCTATGTCTTTAAATACCCATAATATGATTTAATTCCAATGCGAAGTTGATTACCAATTCAGAAGAGATGATGAATCTTTGGATTGAATCTCAGAACGTTGATCCATCAGAAGAAAAACAAAGACCTACAAAACCCAAAATCACTCGAAAGATCAAACTCGTTACTAAATGAATGAAGCAATTCAAGATCATACGACACCGTCTCCCATAAATATCGAAACTTTTTCAGGAGAAAAATAAAGTTTCACGAATTTTTATCTTTCGAGAATGATATATCTCTTCTACCTTCAAGCACAACCAATGGGTTTCATAATGAAGGAAGTGTTTCCCAATTTTCGTTCTTGTAAATCAAGAAAAAGCTAAAATGCCTTTGTAAGATGAAAAAGGGATTTAGGAGAATAACCAATTGTTTTTTATGGAGGAAGTAATGGATGTAGTTCACCAATTAGAGAACATTTTTACTCTGAAAGATTTTTGAGAATTTCTAACAAGGTTAATATTCAAGATGGGGTACTTTCAAGATCATCCAAATACAAAACAAAATCGAGGTAAAATGAGGGATATGGAAACATGAGCGATAAGATTTCTAACATCTACCTTGAGGCATAGAAACATGTATCAGAGATGTTGAGCAATGGAGATGAGTGTATAGTTTAATGATGGCTAGGCATCCTAGAACCCTTGGAAAGCTTCTATCTTTTCCAGATTATGACTCTTCTTCTAATTATCGATCCTAAAGACGAACCATAACATATGAGGTCAATGAAAGTCAACCTTTGGTAACATATGACGATCATCAAGAACTTAAAGTTTCAGATGATGTTCATGAGGTTGAAAGTACAATAATTTTCCTACTTTTTGATCATCTTTACATTAATTACTTGATTTACAATATTGTTGATACATAGCTATACGGGATATGGTATACAAGGACACAATGATAGTGGTATGGTAAATGTTTGACAATTTTTCTTCTTTGTTTTTTTGGTGTGGAATGCATAAATAGAAACCTACATGTATCTAGTGAAAACCTAGTAATCAAAACCTCAATAAGAGAGAGAAAGTCAGGGGAGAGATAAGGAAGTCATGTCAGCTAAAAGTGTTTATGTGGCTTAGGAACCCTGTTATATTAGGAAGAAGTAACCAAAAAAGCAAGTGTCCGTCCACTTTATGCCCTCATAAAGGAACAAAAAAAATACTTTAGACACTAAATGGACAAACCCTATAAACTTTATAATTTTCAAGACAGACACTTGAATTATTTCCACTTTTATTTGAGTTTTACTAATGGTTGTTGAATTGCCACTACTGAGTAGTAGAGAACATAAAGATAAACTAAGATGCACTTACAAAATATCAACATTTAAAGAATGAGAAAATCAATTACTCAATACTAAAGATGTATTAATTTTATCTTTTCTTGACATTCTCTTCAATGTACATTGTTCCATAAATTTGTATAAAACATAATCATGTCGTAAATCAATTGTTTCTTTTTTGTTTAAGAAATATGACTGGCCAAACTTGAAAACCCAGTTTAGGGAAAAAAAAAGAAAAAGTGAACTGAAGAGTATATGGAAATGTCATAAATATTTCATTCGGTCACTTCAATTTAGAAAAAAATTGAAGACACATATTTTGGAAAGCAGAATAGTAACCTGGAGATGGAAGGAGAAAGTAAAGAAATGTGGTATATGGCATTTATGACTACGATGTAGTAGTTGAAGCACAATGATGATCAAAAAGTGTTCGACTTGTGGATAAATAGGGAGCGGATCCGATCAATTGATGATTTATTGCTTATTTTAAGGGATGAATGCTTATAAAACCGTATTAAGGTGTGTGAGCTGATCAGAGATAAAAAAAAACAGGGAATAATGTAAGATAATGGAACAATAAAATTAAACTTGTTTTTATGAAATTACCTTGAGATGCTCCTATTCTTTGATTTCTTCCTGGCATTTTGTTGCAGACATTATTATCGTAATCTCCATGCTTAATAAAAGCCTCTCCTAGATGCCACGTGTCAATCTCTTAGACCACCCTTCTGCCACGTAGCATTCTCTCCAGCCTTATACTCTCTACTTTTCCCGCCCACTAAATCACTGCATCAATCGACATTCAATTCCTACATATCAGCATTTCAGTTTTCCTTATTTGAAGGATATTATCTTATATCCTAAAATACCTGCAATCAAAACCATAAAATCAGCAATGGTTTTAGGTTAATTAATATTAATATTTCCGAAATTCCTACAAAAAAGGAGCTCATAAGCTACAAAATTTATACTTACATAATTATCTCATAGAAAACGTATATACATTTAAATTTAAAATTACATCTATTGCTAGAATTTCAAATCATAAGATTACTTGGCTCAATCCAATTTAAATTTATACGGAATTTATGTTGATTATATGCAGAACCTTTCAATCATTAATGATACGATTACAATTTCGAATTTATAGGCTAAAATCATGTATATTCAAATTAGTATACGATCAATTTCTTATTTCTTATTCCTTATTATTGCGTACTCACATCATTTTAACCCAGTTATAAAAGTCTTCCCCTGTAACAATTTATAGAGCACCTCCGAATTCGTGATTCTTGAATTCTACAGAGAGGACCTCCGTATTCTACCAACCTAATCTTAGAATAAAATAATACTCATTATTTTTCAACTCATCGAGCCTCTACACATAGAAGAAATATCTTTATGCTTCACATAACTTCGATTCATCGGGTTAGTGTATTAAAATTTCCCTTTTTTGCTTTTATTGACGTTGTTTTACTACATAATGTGTGTGTGTGTGGGTTTTTATGTGATATCGAAAGATCTTACTATCTGGCTGTGTTTTTAAAAAAAAAACTTTTTATCCAGTTTTGTAATGTTTTTTCTGCTACATGGATCATTTTTAACCAAATAATACAACTATAATAACATCCTACTTTTGAAAATGCACTTTTAATAGCAATGAACTTTAGAATACTAAAATGTTTCTTTTTTAAAATAATTTTGAAGCCAAAATATGGCAATGTACTCTTAAAATGGTCACATTAAGGCATCCTATTTTGAATAATCTATAAAAAGTATGTTGCTATTTCCCAAAATGTTTAAAAGTACTCTAAATTCATATCTATTTATTTCTGGTTGATGTTATGTTTTTTTTACATTATACATATTTTATATTTGTTGCGTTTTTTGAATTCATACATATTTTTTTTACTTTATAAATATTTTATGTTTATTGCATTTTCTGAGTTTATATCTATTTGTTTCTGGTTGATGCTATTTGTTTTTTATTTTTTTATCAAAAAACCAAAGTGCATTGCTATTTATTTATCTATGTTTTGGTGTTAAATGCATCAAATAGCAATATGCTTTAGAAGTTAACCTTCAATAATTATAAATAGCTCAAACCTCTCAATTATTTGTTTATACTGTCATTTTATTTTACAATATCTTACTTTCATATTTTACCTACAATATCATTCTACTTTCATATTATTTTATAGGATTTGAGGATTTGCTTAATCTGCTCAAACGGGGTGCAATCTCCTTAGTGAATATTTGTTGAATGCTATAAAAGTTGTTCTATTTCGGGGTACTAACCTTTTAGATAAAGTTTCCCTGTACGAGGATCCAATTTGCCATAATATGTAGTTGGCAAAAAAAGCCATCACCATAAATGTTTTATACTACAAACTCAACAAGTTGCCAGAAAGTAGCATCAGCAGTCAAAAATAGTTAAATTTGGTGACATTTCTCCTTTTTTTTACTAGATTCTCACATCTGATCAGAATTCATTAACTTTATGCTTATATTTAGCTTCAAAACTATTTGATAAGGAGTAATCACATTCTTGAAAAGTATGGTGGTGAAACAAGACTTTTTAATAAAAAAGTAACTGAATAACTCATTACAATATTATATAGTTAGTAACATACTTCACTATTGGTTCCATGTGTTAAGAGGTAAATAGAATCTTGGATTGGGGGTAGAATTTTTAATCATATAGATTATCTTCAAAAAGACAATTGCTATAATTTGTAAAACTTTAAAAATATAGCTTACTTTCTTAAAACTTCATTTTATCTGTAACTATAGCATCCTATTTCTATTTTGATTTCTTGCCCTATTTTTTCTTTATAACTTCATCGACATACATAATACCTTTGCCTTTTGTAATCCTCCGGTGACTAATAGCTAGAACGGCGACAACAAACTGGTGCACCATTTGCTTGTCGATTCCGGTGCAACAAACGGTATTTGGTTTGAAACAAAATATACGAACAACTGGATATGCTGATAATTCAATTTCATGATTGTACCCCAGCTTCAGAAACAATAAAAGCCTTTCTGATTTCCGCTATAGCTATGAATCCAACTCCGATGATCTTAGAAAAAATGAAAGAATTGAGCTTCCATTTTATCAATCACTGCTTGTATACACAACATCAGCAAATCCTAAACTCGATCGGTTGCATAAACAATTCTATTTGATGGTTAGGTTAAACCATAAATCCAGAATTGATGATTTTCTCGATTAAATCCCTAAATAACCGTTGAAAGCGTAAATCAAGAAAAACAAATTATTAATGCATATGATCTTAAGTTTTACATCTACGTACATAGCGAGCGCTACCTTAAGGTTGCCGGAGAAAGCTATTGTCACCGTCAGTAGTGTTAGAAGACAATCAATCGTCCGAGGAAAACAATTAACGAGATGATGTGTCGTGGCAACTGTGGGTTTGTGGTGAAAGAAACTTTCATTCATCTTTTACCAAAATTCAACTTTGCCCCTTGTAGTTTTAAAATATATACATGTTTATTGTTAAATTTTTAGTTTATTATTAATTTTTTTTATTAAAACGTAGATATAACATGTTTATGTTTAGTAAAGTGAATAACACATATTCTTTTGAGAATCAACATAAGTATCATAGGTTAATAACAACCAAAATATATAATATTTTGAATTGTAAAAATGTTAGGTTTGTAAGGATAACATAATTACACCGTAATGAATATTTTTATTTGAAAATTTTATATTATCATGTTTTATTCTAATTTTTATTGTTTTGAAATAATATTTTTCTATGTAATTTTCTATTAACTTCAACTAATACTCTGTACATCCATTTAAATTGTTAAGCATTTATATTTTTAATTCAATCTTTAAAACATTATTTATTTATTTTTTATTCATTATTTTTGTTTGTAATTTATTTTTATTTTGTTCTTATATATGTTTCTTACATTACTTTATTTTATACTTTGTCATATAACAATAACATTTTTATGAATGATTGTTTTTGTTTTTTAATCTATTCAGTTTGTCATATTGTCGTATAACAATGACTTAATTTTAGTAAATCACATATATCATTTTAATTTATAATTGATTGTGTTGGATTTATATATTACGATTTCGAATTATTAATAATTTAAATGTTTTTATAAATGTTTTATTTATTTAACTATAATTGAATGGGTCATTTAAAATTTAATAATATCATTTTATGTATTATGGTAACGAGTTTTATAAGTCACTTTAATTTATATATCATTATACAAGCTGGATATTTTTAATTAATTTATACTTAAACAATCAAAGCATCTTGAATATTAATTATAATCACACGTTATAAAATTAAAGACAAATAATATATATATGTAAACTAATAATCGTGTCAAAATAATTGATTGCTCACATGATTTACAACTATAATTTATTTGCTATTTGATTATTATTCAATTCGTCAATTAAAAGGAGCCACCATTCGTATGTAACCCTTAGTTTCAAATTATTAATTTTACTCTTTTAACTTTACTTTATTATTTTTGATTTTTGATTATATATCAAACAAGAACATGGATGCCACAACGCTAGAGAGCGAAGAAAAAATAAAAGGTTATACTTAGATATTCAAACAACTATCGTTAATTTCAACAAATAATAATGTCATTATCATATTCGTTACAAAATATATACATTTATCAATTGGTAAAGATTTTATTATCAATTTTCAATAATTAATTTATAATTTAATCGAAATTATTTTTTAAAATTTTTCATCTGTGGTGCCCACGGGTTATAACCTAGTTGAGATATAGAAAGTAATGATCTCGGATATTAAAGGGTTAGGGAAAGAGAAAACAAACTTGAATTTCTTGAAATAATACTCTCAAATTGTTGAAGTGAGAATGTTAATGCCTTATATATGAAGTCAACACAATGCCTGGTGACCCGAGTCAAATTTGTAGTTCCCAATTTCTGGTTGATTTTTTCATAGAATTATTCTTGATTTTATGCTTTGATATAAAAACGGAAATTTGTTAAAGACGAATTAAAATTTCTTCCTTATGATAGGTAAAGAAAATTGAAGGTTTCCAAAATAAATAAGAGAAAATTGGGGAGATAGGCGACGGGATTTTATTTTAAAGGAAATCATAATCCTTGATTTATTGAGATTTTATTTATGAAGGTATACTTAATATAACCGTTTGAAATTCAAATTACAAAAAATTTGAAGCTTGAAGGGTATATTAGATAGTACACCTTGAAAGTTTTTTCGGTTGAGGAGATGTCACGTGGAGGGTACAATTAAAAAAAAAGAGTTGATAATGAGGGAATGAATCTATATCACTCATTTCGAATATGTCGCGTAAACGCTCCGATGTACCGGACCGGCGGAACAAATCATATTCATATATAAATACGTATATGTATATGTCTATTCATTTATGAATATATATATATGAATAAGTGTATTCATATATGAACACGTATAATTATATATGAATAAGTATAAAGGAAGTGATTATTCATATACGAAAATGGCGGCGGTGGGTGGTGGCGGAGGTGGCGGTGGTGGTTGGTGGCAGTGGCGGTGACGGTGGTGGTGGCAGTGGTGGTGGTTGGTAGCGGAGGGGAGGTGGTGGATTCATGTATAAATACACTTACATTTATATTCATACATGAATATTACTCATCCTCCGTCATGTCGGTACGCCGGAGAATTTTGCTGCAAAAGTAAATGATTGGTTAAGAATAATTCATTAATTCTCAACATTTTCTTATTTTTCAATTGAACTTATCCCTCTCTCTCTCTCTCTCTCTCTCTCTCTCTCTCTCTCTCTCTCTCTCTCTCTCTCTCTCTCTCTCTCTGGAGACCTAGAACGCGTCCAAGGGTTAAATCGATATTTTTGTGAAAACTTAAGGGCTTTTATATTATTTTCCCTTGTTTTTATTAAATTCCATCTAAAATAAATTAATTTCATTTTGATTATTTTACAATTAATCTAATTAAAATTAATTATGTAAATTTAATTTCAATTAAATACGAGATATACTTTAGAATTCATTAAAAAATAATTAAATATATAAATGTCTAAACTTAATAGTAAATAGTCAGAAAAAAACGAAGTATAAGAAATTAGTACGTGTGCATGTGTATATATTTGTTTTTATTAAATTCCAAATAATTAAAACAATTTCATTTCGGTTATTTTACATTTAATCTAATTAAAATTAATTATGTAAATTGAATTACAATTAAATATGCGATATACTTTAAAATTCATTAAAAAAATAATTAAATATATAAATGTCTAAACTTAATAGTACATAGTTAGAAAAAAACAAAGTATAAGAAATTAGTATGTGTGTATGTTTATATATATTTGTTTTTATTAAATTCCAACTAAATTAAAACAATTTCATTTCGGCTATTTTATATTTATCTAATTAAAATAAATTATGTAAATTATTTAATTGCAATTAAATACACGATATAATTTAAAATTGATTAAAAACTATTTAAATATATAAATTTTTAAACTTAATAGTAACTAGTTAGAAAAAAAACAAAGTATAAAAAGTTGGTATGTATATGTGTATGTGTATATATTTGTTCTAATTAATTTCCAACTAAAATTTCATTTTGGTTATTTTATTTTTAATCTAATTAAAATAAATTATGTAAATTTAATTGCAATTAAATACAAGACATACTTTACATTTCATTAAGAAAATATTTAAATATATAAATGTCTAAACTTAATAGTAAATAGTTAGAAAAAAACAAAGTATAAGAACTTAGTATGCATGTATGTGTATGTGTATGTGTGCGTGTATGTGTATGAGTTTTTGTATGTACATGTGTATGTGAATATATTAATAGGCATTACAATGTTAAACCATGAAGTAGGTAATGGATCATGAAGGTGCACACGACTTTACGAACGTTATTAATAGCTATAAGTTGGTGAAAGTATAGATAATCATGTATAATAGTGGCGTAAAAAAACGAAATGAAAAAAATGACTTTCGGTATACATATTTCATAGACGAAAAAATATTGTTCATAAAGTCGTGTACATCTTCGGGATCCATTACTCATTTCATTGTTCAACATTGTAATTTCTATTAATACTTGTGATTATTTATACACATACATACATACCTATAGACACTTACATACACGTAGAAGTGTGAATGTATGTATATTGTGTATACACACGTAGATATTAGGCATATATATGTGTATGTACGTATATTGCGTATACACACGTAGATATTAGGTATATGTGTGTATGTACGCATATTGTGTATACACACGTAGATATAAGGTATATGCTGATAGTTTTATACAAACAATCATATGTGTGCATGCAACCCTAATTGGATCTATGTTTTCACTATAAGACATACAACTATATGAGCACAAAATAAACCCTAGCATGCTTCTATAATTTTCGAAAATCATATAGAAGTGTAGAAGACATACCTTTGTTGTTATATTGCAATAACAACTAGTTTCCTTGATCTTTTGAACTCTTGAAAGCAAGCACCACAATTGTAGTGCCTCTAATGGCTCACAAACACCTTGAAGCAAGAAGGCAATTAAGAGAGAGAGGGGAAGGATGCTAATTTCGGCCCTAGGGTTTCCCTTGGAATCAAGTGGCCTAAAATTGAAGCATAGGGCATCTATTTATACTGTAGGGTGCTAGGGTTTCAGTCTAAACCCTAATGGATAGCTTAGCCACCAAGCAGCCCAAGGAACCTTCTGGAATGAGGGCCTTGGACGAAAATATGATGATCCCTCATCATAATTTCGTTCCCCCTTAGTCCATTAGGTTTCCCAGCCCAAAAACCAACTATCACACATTTGACAGTTTATACCCCTTTATTTAATTAATCTCTTTTAGTCACCAAATTAATTCCTAATTAATTTATGACTAATACTAATTAAATAAATATGATTTCTCCTTTAATATATTATTCTTATAATATATTAATAAACCATAATATCTTCTCTCTCATATCAAATTACCTTGTCAAGTTGCTTTGGTGAAGGCAACCCAAAAGGACCATGCACACTCGGGTCAAGTACATACCAAATATAGTTACAGACTTAGACACTAATCCAACAGTCTCCCACTTGGATAAGTCTAGTAACTACATCTCACATATGACTTCCGTATCCGATTAGCAATCGTAGCTTTCAATAGCCGCTGTCAACTCTGACCAATAATTTGTCCTTCAGATAAGGGATCGTATAATCCTCTGTTCTAGATATCATGCTAACAATACTTATTGTTTAGCATTTTATTTCTTGATCTCTGATTTGTTTGACATAGAACTCAGTTGAACACATCAACTTCATCCTGACCGGGCCCGGCACATAAGTCAAACCAAATCATCAAGTGGCCAAGATATCGCTTTTATTCTCATAGAATAAAAGGAACAGAAAAACGTCGACTAATATGCCTTTATCATTTACTAGTTAAACCACACACAATAATGCGTTTTATAACATCAAGTTACTGATGCGTTTTCGCATTATCAATGTATAATCAACTAGCAACCAATAACCATATCTCTAGGTTTAAAGATTATATGATATTATCATCTTGCGATCACTTGTGATAACATTCATGAAGTGATACCAGCAAGTGTGGGTCTATTCCAATGCTCAATACAAATTTCATAAGCACTCATAAACTTTGCAGCAAACCTTTGCTATGTCTAAAACTTTTCAGACAATCTACAAACAAATTTATGACAATCTTCCTTCATATCTACTTCCAACATATGAACGATTGTGGACTGTTCGAATAATCTTATTATTCAGGAAGTCAAAACATGCAAAATTTAAACAATAGATAAATAATCAACACAAGATAGAAGCTTTCTTATAAATAACACACCTTTATTTAATCATCAAATGTTGAATACATGATCATCCATTACAAGTTTCCTACCTATCTAATCTAAACTAATATCGTCCTTCAGCCCTACGCTCCTAGCATGCTGCAAATGTTTAACCCTACTCAGTCCCTTCGTGAGGGGATCTGCTGGGTTATCTTCTGACGATACCCTCTTCACAACGAGGAGTCCCTCTTCTACCCGATGTCTAATAAAATGGTATTTCCTGTCGATATGTCGAGATCTGCCATGATCCCTTGGTTCCTTGGTTAAGGCAACCGCTCCTTCATTATCACAGAAAATTTCCATGGGCTCCTTTATGGATGGCACAACTCCAAGGTCTCCAATGAAGTTCTTCAACCATATAGCCTCCTTTGACGCCTCGCTTGCCGCAATGTACTCTGATTCGCACGTTGAATCAGCTACGGTTTCTTGCTTGGAACTTTTCCAAGTCACTGCTCCTCCATTCAGGGTAAAGACCCAGCCCGACTGCGATCGGTAATTATCCCGATCTGTCTGGAAACTAGCGTCACTGTACCCTCGCACCCTTAAGTCATCACTCCCACCCAGGACTAGAAACCATTCCTTAGTCCTTCGTAGGTACTTAAGAATATTCTTGACAGCAATCCAATGTGCCCTACCAGGATTCCCTTGATATCTGCTGACCATGCTCAAAGCGAAAGCCACATCAGGGCGAGTACAGGTCATAGCGTACATAATTGAGCCAACTGCGGAAGCGTAAGGTACTCGGCTCATATCAGCTATTTCTGCCTCTGTACTCGGGCTCTGAGTCTTACTCAGTTTGGTATTGCATTGGATTGGTAACTCCCCTTTCTTGGAATTTTCCATACTAAAACGTTTTAGTACCCTTTCCAAGTATGTATCCTGACTGAGTCCTATCAGTCTCTTACTTCTGTCTCTCACTATCCTTATTCCTAGAATATATGCAGCCTCTCCGAGGTCCTTCATAGCGAAACACTTCCCAAGCCAGGACTTGACCTCCTGCAATGTTGGGATGTCGTTTCCTATGAGTAGTATGTCATCGACATACAATACGAGGAAGCTCACTATACTCCCACTGGCCTTGACATATACACATGACTCATCTTCATTTCGCAGAAAACCAAACTCTTTGACCTTCTCGTCAAAACAAAGATTCCATCTGTGAGATGCTTGCTTTAATCCATAAATGGATTTCTCAAGCTTGCACACTCTATTTGGATGCTTTGCATCGACAAAACCCTCTGGCTGATTCATGTAAACATCCTCAGCCAACTTCCCATTTAGGAAAGCGGTTTTTACGTCCATCTGCCAAATTTCATAATCATGAAACGCAGCTATCGCAAGCATTACCCTAATAGACTTTATTTTCGCAACTGGTGAGAAGGTCTCATCATAGTCAACTCCAGGAGTTTGAGTAAAGCCCTTCGCGACCAATCGCGCTTTATAAGTGTGCACTTTCCCATCCATGTCTGTCTTCTTCTTGAAGATCCACTTGCACCCGACCGTCTTACGACCTGGCACATTGTCAACCAAATTCCAAACTTGGTTGTCATACATGGACTGAATCTCGCTATCCATTGCCTCTTTCCATTTAACGGACTCTGGGCCTGCCATGGCTTCCTTGTAGCTGTTAGGTTCGTCCAGATTTACTAGTGTACTATCACTAACAAACGTATCCCCGTCAGTAGTAATATGGAAACCATAAAACTGGGGTGGAACAACAACTCTACTTGAACGTCTAAGAGGTAAGGACTGGTCAATAGGTTCAACAGGAGTTTCCTCCTCAAGTTGCATGCCAGTGTCAGAGGTTCCTTCTTCTCCTGACTCTTGAAGCTCTTCAAGGTCAATCTGACTCCCACTGTCTCCTTGGCTTATGAGTTCTCTTTCTCTGAAAACCCCTCTCCTAGCAACAAAGACAACATTGTCATTTGGTCTATAGAAGAGATAACCAAAAGACTTATGTGGATAGCCGATGAAATAACACTTCTCACTACGAGGTTCTAGCTTGTCGTGAGTCTCTCGTCTTACGAAAGCTTCACAACCCCAAACCTTGATATGTGCTAACGAGGGAGCTTTCCCTGTCCACATCTCGTGAGGCGTTTTGGTAACCTTCTTGGTGGGAACTAAGTTAAGGATATGTGCGGCAGTCTCCAAGGCATACCCCCAGAATGAGATTGGTAACGAAGCACGACTCATCATAGAGCGAACCATGTCCAACAAGGTTCGATTACGTCTCTCAGCCACACCATTCAATTGTGGCGTTCTAGGAGGCGTCAATTGTGAAACTATTCCACACTCTTTCAGATAGTCGTGGAACTCAAGACTTAGGTACTCTCCCCCTCGATCAGATCGAAGCATCTTGATTTTCCTGCCCAACTGATTCTCCACTTCATTCTTGAACTCTTTGAACTTTTCAAAAGTTTCTGACTTTTGCTTGATTAAGTAGATATATCCATATCTGCTATAATCGTCTGTAAAAGTCACGTAGAAGCGACAAGCGTCCCTTGTGGTGGATCTAAAGGGTCCACATACATCTGTGTGTATGAGATCTAATACACCCTCACCCCTTTCACATGTGCCAGTAAAGGGTGACTTGGTCATCTTCCCAAGTAAACAAGACTCACACACGTCATCGTCCCTAAGGTCGAAAGACTCCAAGACTCCATCCTTTTGGAGTTGGGCTATGCGTTTCTTGTTCACATGGCCAAGGCGACAATGCCACAAGCATGCTTTGTCCAAACTTGTGGACGAATCAATATTCAAAACATCATTTCCTAAATTATCAATAACTAACACAGATTCATAAATCCCATTACAAGGTAATGCATTGAAATAAAAGACACCATTCAAATAAGCATTAATAGAACCATTACTATTATCAAATGAATATCTGAAACCTTGTCTAAACAAACCATGAAAAGAAATGATGTTTCTTGCCATATCTGGCGAATAGCAACAATTATTTAAATCTAGCCCTAACCCACTACTCAACACTAAGGAATAAACTCCGATCTTGGTTACTGGTGAAGACTTCTTGTTTCCCATGATCAAGTTTATCCTTCCATGCTCCACTTCCCTACTTCTTTTTAGGCCCTGCATATCAGAACAAATGTGGTAACCACACCCTGTATCAAGAACCCATGAAGTAGCAAATGATGAGTTATTAGATTTAATTAAATACATACCTGCGAAGGTGGGTTTTATCTTCCCATCCTTAATATCTTGCAGATATTTAGGGCAGCTTCGTTTCCAGTGGCCCTTCTGGTGGCAATAGAAGCACTCTGCTTCCTTGGGGTCAGAAGAGGGCTTAACAGAACCTGCTTTGGTCCCACTAGAAGAAGAACCATCTTGGGTCTTACCCTTATGGTGGCTCTTGTAAGGAGCCTTCCTCTTCTTTCCCTTTCCTTGGCCAATTGCCAACACAGGAGCAGCTACAGTAGAGGATGATGCAACATATTTGTCCTTGAGGTTGCTCTCAGCTGTCCTCAGGAGCCCTTGAAGCTTACTTAGGGTGACCTCTTCCTTATTCATGTGGTAGGTCATTCTGAACTGGCTGTAGCAGGAAGGCAAGGAGTGGAGGATGATGTCGATAGCCAAATCCTCATCAAACTTAACATTAAGTTTGAGAAGACGATCAACATATCTTTGCATTCTTTGCAAATGAGCAGTTAGGGATTCTCCACTCCCCATCTTAGCGGTGATCATGTTGGTGATGATCTCATAGCGCTCTTGCCTCGCGCTCTGGTGGTACCTGTCCAGCAAATCTTGATGCATCTCATATGGATACATGTCCTCATAGGACTTTTGGAGTTCGAGGTTCATGGTGGCCAACATGATGCAATGAACTTTCGTTGCATCACGCTCGTGGGCCTCAAAGGCGGCCATCTCTTCAGGAGTAGCTTCTTCTGGGTTGATCCTTTCAAGCTTCTCGTCTAGGACATATTCTTTGTCCTCATAAGGAGTTATCATGCGAATGTATCTCATCCACTCGTTGAAGTTCGAGCCATCAAATGTCACCTTTTGACACAGGTTCATCAGCGAGAATGACCCAGAAGTGTTGTTGTTTGCGTTTGCGTTTGACATCTGAAATAGAAAGGAACAAAGTTTGATTAGAATGAATCCCTAATTAAACACCCACATGAGAAATTAGGGCTAGGATCCAACAACATTATTTACAACTTAGAAAAGGGATGCCGTAATCTAAAAGTAAATAATTTGAAGGTAAGTGAATGACGATTCACTAATTTTCACCATGAAAAACGAAAGAGGTTAAGTTTTAAATGTATTTGAAAATTCCTAGATTTCTTTTGAGATTCATTGAACATTTCAATGGCATGTTTAAATCTCGATATGCACTTCAAATTTGCGACTGGGATGCCGAGGATCGCAAACAAGTTTGTGAATAACCATGCAAATTATCATGGTGCACTCAATGTCTTCATCACCTAATCAATGTGCTGGTTAGCCACGCACGCTCCATTGATCTATGATAAGACATCGAGCCACCCTTTGTCACCAATGTCAATCCCAAATTAGTGTGCTGGTTAACCACGCACGCTCCACTAACGTTTGACAGGGGTACAAAGTGTAATTCCATGGAATAGCATCATTTTCACATTTTACCCTAAAGTAACTAAGAGTGGGAATTTGTAAAACAATGTAGTTACTTTAATATTTCCATTATACTTATAATGAGGAATTAAGTGCCCTATCCTATCCGTTCGGCTAACGACCCTCCACCAGTCAAGCAAGCGGTAGATGTGAGTGTACATCCATTAAGCGCCATTTTATAGGCAGCAACCTTATACCCACCTTATAGACTGGCTTCGTGAATGAGGCCTACTAGCGATAAGACTAGCTTATTCTTATACATATGTATAATAATTAATCTTATAATATCATAATTGTATAAGGATGTATTTTAAAACATTTTAAAATACTAGTGTCTTTGTTGCATTTAAAATTTTCGAAAATTAGACAATTTAATTTAAAATTTTAAACACCAAAAATCTTTGATTTAATAATTATCAAAATTAAACAATTAATTTAAATTATTAAATCATGAAGGATTATCATAAAATTAAACAATTAATTTATCCTAATCCTTTTTATCCCCTAGATTTCGAAATTTATGGAAAGGATAATTCAAGATCTTCAATTATCTAGTTTAAACAATTAAGTTGATAATCACAAAGATGGCATTATCCAAATCCCTAAAATTTTGGGATCTTGTCTTGGGGGGCAAGGGATTTTCGAAATCCCTAGGGTTTCATAACCCTAATTTCGAAATTTGGAGGCTAGGCAAAAAGGTTTAAGAACCCTACAAAAAATCGCCAACTAGGGTTTCTTAACCCTATTTTCGAAAAACACCAAGCCTTAGGGTTTACTTGCCATAAACCCTAATTTGTCAAATTCATAATATGTATCAAATCAAATTGAAAACAAAACCAAAGGCTCTGATACTACTGATAGTTTTATACAAACAATCCTATGTGTGCATGCAACCCTAATTGGATCTATGTTTTCACTATAAGACATACAACTATATGAGCACAAAATAAACCCTAGCATGCTTCTATAATTTTCAAAAATCATATAGAAGTGTAGAAGACATACCTTTGTTGTTATATTGCAATAACAACTAGTTTCCTTGATCTTTTGAACTCTTGAAAGCAAGCACCACAATTGTAGTGCCTCTAATGGCTCACAAACACCTTGAAGCAAGAAGGCAATTAAGAGAGAGAGGGGAAGGATGCTAATTTCGGCCCTAGGGTTTCCCTTGGAATCAAGTGGCCTAAAATTGAAGCATAGGGCATCTATTTATACTGTAGGGTGCTAGGGTTTCAGTCTAAACCCTAATGGATAGCTTAGCCACCAAGCAGCCCAAGGAACCTTCTGGAATGAGGCCCTTGGACGAAAATATGATGATCCCTCATCATAATTTCGTTCCCCCTTAGTCCATTAGGTTTCCCAGCCCAAAAACCAACTATCACACATTTGACAGTTTATACCCCTTTATTTAATTAATCTCTTTTAGTCACCAAATTAATTCCTAATTAATTTATGACTAATACTAATTAAATAAATATGATTTCTCCTTTAATATATTATTCTTATAATATATTAATAAACCATAATATCTTCTCTCTCATATCAAATTACCTTGTCAAGTTGCTTTGGTGAAGGCAACCCAAAAGGACCATGCACACTCGGGTCAAGTACATACCAAATATAGTTACGGACTTAGACACTAATCCAACATATGCATGTGTATGAATGTATGTGAATGTGTATGTATGTATGTATATGTATGTATGTAAATATATGTGTAGGTGTATGTGTATATGCGTATATGTATGTGTATGTGTATGTGTATGTGTATGTGTGAACATATGTATATCTATATGTGTGTATGTATATGTGTATGTGTATAGGTATGTCTATGCATATGTGTATCTATGAATGTATGTGTATGTATATGTTTGTATGTAAATATATGTGTATGTATGTATGTGTATATGTATGTGTATGTAGATGTTTGTACACACATATTCACACATACATTAATATATACACATACATTCATACATACATATACACATACATTCACACATACACACATACATACATAGTCACACATACATACACATTCACATATAGACACATATATATACATACACATACAAATATATACATACATACATATACATTCAGACATACACACATTCATACATACACATACATTCACATACACATGTATACAAACATACACATACATATATTCACACGTACACAAAACACATACATTCACTCATACCCATAGACACATACACATATATGCATACATACACATCGAGATATATACACATAGACATAAACATTCACACATACACATACATTCACATACACACATATACATACATATGCATACATATACATTCACACATACATCCACATATACACATACATTCACACATACCCATAGGCACATGCACAAATATATACATACATATGCATGCATTCACACACACACACACACACACACACACATATATATATATATATATATATATATATATATATATATATATATATACACACATATAGACATACATTATGTATATGTATATGTGTATGTTTATGTAATTAAGGCTCGTATTGGAATAAAGGGAGAAATTACCACTTTTGTTTGAAACCCCATGTTCTATGCATAAATTTCGGGTGTAGGAAAATGGTACAGGAGAAAAGTAAGAAGTAATAATGGAAATAATAATAATAATAATAATAATAATAATAATAATAATAATAATAATAATATCAATAATGTAGTGACGCGGATTATGATGACATGTGCGGAATAGTAAAGATCAAGTGAATCACAGAACATGAAGAAGATAAGGAGTAAATAAACACGTTTAAGCTCCATTAGAATAGTAAGTGTACAAGTGGGTATTGTTATTCCTCCCACTGAAACTAATCTCTCCAAAATGGGTCTTACAAGTTCTTACATAAATGGGAGTCACTCACTTCCTATTTATAGGAAAAACTCAACCCATTACACATACAAGAGGTAAGCCACATCCAAGGAGAACTTTGCACCCTAACATTCACCCTATCAAAGTTAGGATTGGATGTCCCGGCTTCAATTTCCAAACGGGCTTCCTCGATCAAGACCAACTGCCCCTCAAAGTAACACCGGTCTTCAAATCTGCAAAATGAATACCCCATAAGCTTCAAATACCCATTTCCACATTTTCCCCCTTTTTATAATCAACAAATGATTATAAAACCCACAAAAGATGAGAAGCGCTCGAGGAATAACCTTTAACGAAACTCCCCCTCATTGTGTGCCAAAAATGCAACCGCGAAAATCTTGCACGAAAAAACAATCATGAAAAGATGAGAAAAATTTCCAAATTTTGTGAAAATTTTCGACTTTTGGTGAAAGTTGAAAGAAATTCTAAAACTGGGTATAAAATGTTAATTTCGTAACTTTTGCAGGGACCCGTTGTACCAATTCGGCTTCCAATGCGAAACTTTACCCAATATGTGAAACTGGGCATAAAGTGACAATTCACATTAACTAAAGGGACCAGATTCAAAACATTTTTCCATTTCTCATATTTATACCCAGTGTCGAAACTGGGTAAAATCTGTCAAAGTGCTGAAACTTCAGGGATTCGAAATGAAAATTTTGCGTTCTTCACAAAAAAATACACCAATGCGAAATAGGGTAATTTCTGTCAATTCGTTGAAAGATAATGTAACGCTTGAATCCAGGTATATTTCATTTATGGCTTTTGGTATTGAAGATTTGCAAGTTTGGTCCTTGGCCAGTATGTGGGGCGTATCAAGTTGTTCGCTTAGCATACTAGCTGAAAAGCCAGTACGCGGGGTGTACCAAGTGTTACGCTCAGCGTACTGATGCGAGGGTGGGACGAGTCTCCGGATACGTACGTTGCGCGTACAAGGAGGTACGCGGGGAGTACTTGGTGTTTAATGAAACCCTAATTTAGGGTGAAGTACCCTATATATACACCTTAAGTCATTATAGCTGGCCTCTTTACCAGCCCCCAAGCCCTCAAAACCCTATAAATCGTCCCTAAGCCTCTATTGTTGTATTTTGAGCTCATACTTTGCATTTTGGTGTGTTTTGGGTCCATTTTCTAGAAGAAGGAATTTGGTGCAAGATTGTTGATCAAGAAGAGCGTGTAGATCCTGATTCTCTACTACATTTCTACCTTGTTTGAGGTAAAAATCTTTGATCTTGTTCATTAGAAGCTTAGATCTTTCTTGTTTGAGTTTTGGACCCTTTTTTGGTCCCATGAATGAGATCTCGTGGTTTTTCACCACTCCAGGAGCTATGAGTTGCTACTCTTGGTATTTATGAGGTCCAAGGTCCATAAATTTGGAACCTTTTGGGGGGTTAGAATCATCCATACATGAGATGATGTCCATTTTATGGAAGTAGAATATTATATTTTGAAGTTGGGCTCTTTTGGAACATGCAAAGTCACCAAGTTAGTGACTTTATGGTTCTAGACGTTTATTACGGTTCAGATCTATGATTTGGACTCCTGATCTTAAGCATTAATAGCTTAAGGTTGATTTTGGCTTAATGGTTGGGTACGTTAGGCGTACAAGTCCGTACGCCCAACGTACAACCCAATTTACATGTATGCTTAGCGTACAGTTGATTACACTACGCGTACTCAGTCTATTGGGCTTCGCAGCTTTTGGGCCTCGGTTGGGTAATTTCTTTGGACTTTGTTGCTTTAGGCCTTAGTGGGCCACCTTAAAACAAGCTTTTGGGCTAAGAGTTTGGACTACGAAAATTAGTGGGCTTTAGGATAAGGCCCATGTAGGGATTTGGGCCGAATTTGGAAAATTGGGCCATATGTAGGTTTAGATGGATATTTGGTTTTTGGGCCTTTTACATTGAGAGTTTGGGTTTAAGTCTTGGACCAAACTAGATAAGGGGTAAAATGGTCTTTTACCCTAGGTATGGATTTAAGGATATGATTGGCACCCAAATGTTAATTGGAGGTTATTTTGTATTGATAGCTCGGGGATTCTTCGGACCAGCAGTCAGGGATTTTCAGTAAGATTCAGCAGTTGAGGTGAGTTTCCTCACCATGTGTAGCGGGTTGAAGGCACCAAAGCCAACCCATGATCTGTTGCATTAGATTACTTGTTGTATGTGTGACACTTGTATGTTTATGTGCTTATATGCTTACTGGGCGGGGCCCGATGATCAATCTGTATGCTATTACTTGTTATGTAATATGACTGTATGTGGGTGGAGCCCGTTATGCGAGTTAGGGCGAGGCCCGTTATACTTATTGGGTGGGGCCCGTTATGCGAGTTTGGGCGGGGCCCGTTATACTCATTGTGCGGGGCCTGTTATGCGAGTTAGGGCGGGGCCCGTTATGTGTTATATGTATTGTATGTGGTATCTTGGGGAACTCACTAAGCTTTGTGCTTACGGTTTTCAGTTTATGTTTCAGGTACTTCCAGTTCTAAGGGGAAGGGCTCGGGATGATTGCAGAGCACACACCGTGATGTTCCGCTTTTATGACATACTCTGATTCATATGATGATGTTGATATACTTGTTTCACTTGATGTTGTATGATGATATTATTGAAATACTGGTTTCTAGTAAATTAAAAATAAAATTTTTGGATCGTATTTTTTGGTATGTTTCAAGTTGGTATCAGAGCCTTGGTTTGAGGGATTCAGACATGCTCTCGGGTGTGTCTGAACTCAAACTTAGGATTTGGTAAAACTTTTTCAAAGAGAAAATTTTTCGATAAAAGAGTTTTCTAAGATAAGGGTGTGGTGTGTGCAATTAGACGAGCTCAAGTAAGTTCTCCCAAAATACTAGTACATGTATCTGTTATGATTTGATATGTGGATCTTTGAAAAGTTTGCTAGTTAGGGCTAAGGATATGCTCAGTATGTTGCATGATAGAATGCTCGGAAAGATGCCTTTGAATGCCTATTGTATGAGCTTGTAGATTGCATGCTAGTACTGATTAGTCAGTGATAGGATGGCCTGGTTAGGTTATGCTTGGTTCGGATGAGTTGACGCTCGAATGCTTCTTGCTTTGTACTTTAGGAATTCTTACTAACTTCAGTTAATTAGCCAACGAATATGCTAAGTTACATATTATGGGAACTAAATAGTTTCAAAAGTTTAGGTTTTAACGCAATTGCGCAGCTCTTGTTTGAGTCCTAACCGTTGTAGTGTGAGACATCTCATTCGAAGAATTATGTGGTTTAAGTGATATGTAATTGTATTTGTGATCTAGTTAGAGGAAGTTAGCGGGAGTTCCTTCTGCAGGTGATGGAAGAGAGTCGTGTGGAGATTGCCCTAGGAAAACCTAGGATGAGATTTAGTGTTGAGAGATTTATCAGTGAGAAGTGACTTGGTGGAGTCAAAGCAATCTCTGAGGAAAGTACAGATAGATTTGAAAGGTAGTATGGCCCCGTACTACTGGAAGCAAAGGATTTGTGCTCGAATCAAGGAGGGATGAGATGAGACCAGGGAGCTTGTAGAGTTTGTGATCCCTCGATATATGGTTTGTGATGCGTATTCTGATGGTTAATATGGTCTTTTAGTATGGTGACATTGCGAGGTAGGCCTGCTGGCAGTTCTGGTGCTGGTGAGGGATCGGGCTCAGGTTCTGGAGCTGGGAAGCTAGATGAGAAGACGAGGGAATTCATCTCGTCTGAGATTACATGTTGTATTCTTGAGCAGACTCCTGTGATCTTTGGCACGGTCAAGGAGGGTATTCTGCAGATTCTAGATGAGCGGTTGAGCGCCTTTCGCTCAGAGATAGTGGCCCTAGTTGGGGCACATTCATTACCTTCAGGGAGTTTCGGGCATGTGGAGCTGTAGATTATCCTGGGGCGAAGGACCCCATAGCGAGCAGGCGGCGGTTAACAGATGTCGCTAATGCCTTTCGCACCAGCCGTTATACCGTGGGGGAAAAGGTCATATTAGCTTCCTGCCTTTTGAAGGACAGGGCACGAGACTGGTGGGAGGAGGTAGGGCGTGCAGTAGGTGATGATGCTATTGATGTGATGTCATGGGATGATTTCTCGACTAGGTTATGAGCTGAGTTTGCACTGGTGATTGAGGTGCAGAGTTAGCGTAAGAGTTCCAGGATCTCCGCCAGACTATGGATATGGTGGTTAAGATCACCGCGATGTTCCATGAGAGGTCACTTCTGGTTCCGCAGTATGTGGCGGACGAGGAGATGAAGAAGGCCCGGTACCACGATATGTTGAGGAGCGATATTTGGTAGTTTGTGAGCCGATCCATCTGCAAGACGCTGGAGGATATGATTGAGAGGGCTAGAGAGAGAGAGAGAGCGAGAGAGAGAGAGACATTGACCTTGAGATGGATAGGAAGAAGAAGTAGGATGAGGCTCAGGTGTCAGAGGGATCGGACAAGAGGCCCAATGTTGCTGATTCGAGAGGGAAGGGCTAGCAGGGACGAGGCCGCAGCGGTAAGTGTGGCAGGACACACGAGGGTGCGTGCAGGACGGGTGGTTCTGGTTGCTTCAAGTGCAACCGAACTTGTCATGTTAGCAGGGATTATACTGCTACCACCACCCCCCTCCCCTCGTATCTGATCCGATTTTCTTTCATTGCAATCAGAGGGACCACAACAAGGCCCATTGTCCGAGTTTGGCTGCAGCAGGACCAGTGTCTGCACCCGCTCCTGCGACTCTTTGGATTACGGACAGCCGCCAGGGCTGGGCAGATGCGCCTGTGGCAAAGAGCAGGGCTATCTAGCTGACGGACGAGGAGGTTCGCGCAAGTCCCGATGTGGTGACTGGTATGTATCTTTTCCTTATCTCTTTATTTATATTGAATTGTTGCTTATGTTTATGTGTTTTATTTTAGGATCGTTCCTTATGAACGGTATTTCAGCATTGGTATTGTTTGATTAGGGGGCTACCCTATCTTTTGTGTCGCTGGCACTTAGCAAGAGATTTGATGGAGCTCCGGGGGAGCTGGAATGTCCTTTGGATGTTGAGATAGCTGATGATAGATTTGTTCGCGTTTCAAGGGTTCATCAGGGTTGTACTCTTCAGTTGTTCAATGAATGGTATCCGGTTGATTCGGTCCCCATCCCTCTGCATGGGAACAATATTAATGTGGGTATGGATTGGTTATGCCCTAAAGGGGCAGTGATCGACTGCGAGCAACAGTTAGTTCAGGTTCGGACCCCAAGTGGGGGAGAGTTGGTGATTCATGGAGAGGGACCGCAGCGTGGGCCAGTTATTTGTTTTTCAGCGAGGGCTAGACGTTATTTGCAGCAGGGTTGCTTTGGTTATGTCGCCTATGTCATAGATACCCGGGATAAGGGCAAGGCGACCGTGGACGAGGTGTCGATCGTGTGGGATTACCCGAATGTGTTTCAAGAGGATTTGCCTGGGGTGCCTCTGGAGATGCAGGTGGAGTTCAGGATTGATCTGATTCCGGGTGCGGCTTCGATAGCCAAAGCACCGTATCGGTTGGCTCCTATCGAGATGCAAGAGTTGTCTACACAGATGCAAGAGCCGTTAGACAAGGGATTTATTCGACCGAGAATTTCGCCTTGGGGAGCACCGATTATGTTTGTGAAGAAGAAGGATGTGTCTTACCCTATGTGTATCGACTACCGGGAGCTGAATAAGGTAACGGTGAAGAACCGTTATCCACTCCCGAGGATTGATGATCTTTTTGACCAGCTTCAGGATGCATCTTGGTTCTCCAATATTGATTTGTGATTGGGTTATCATCAGAAGCGAGTCAGGGCAAGGATGTGTAGAAGATAGCTTTCTGGACTAATTATGGTCATTACGAGTTCATGGTGATGCCTTTTGGGCTCACCAATTCTCCAGTCGTGTTCATGGATCTCATGAACCGCGTGTGTAGACCAATGCTGGATCGGTCTGTGGTAGTATTCATTGATGATATATTAGTTTATTCTAAGACTTAGGAAAAGCACGAGGAGCACTTGAGGAAAGTGCTGGAAATGTTGGGGAGGGAGAGAGTCTTCGCAAAGTTCTCCAAGTGTGAGTTCTGGTTGTGCGAGGTGCAGTTTCTGGGACACCTTGTCAACCAGAATGGTATTCTAGTCGATCCGGCCAAGGTTGAGGTCGTGATGCAGTGGGAGGTTCCAAGGTCTCCATCTGAGATTCAGAGTTGTCTTGGTTTGGCGAGTTATTAACGGAGATTCATCCAGGATTTCTCCAAGATAGTCGTTCCTTTGACCCGACTGACCAAGAAGACGGTTACATTTTGATGGGGGCCTGAACAGCAGGCGACTTTCGAGATCTTGAGACAACTGTTGTGCGAGGCGCCAATTCTGACGCTGCCTGAGGGTGTTGATGATTTTTTGGTTTATTATGATGCTTCGATCACTGGATTGGGCCAGTGTTGATGCAGTGGGGTCGCGTGATCGCTTACGCTTCAAGGCAGCTGAAGCCTCATGAGGCAAACTATCTGACGCTTGATTTGGAGTTGGGGGTTGTGGTTTTCGCCCTTAACATTTGGTGGCATTACCTTTAGGTGTCCGTTGTACTATTTACAAGGATCTCACGAGTCTTAGGTACTTGCTGGATCAGCCAAATCTGAATATAAGGCGGCGCCGGTGGTTGGATGTGGTGAAGGACTATGATTGTGAGATCCTTTACCACCCGGGGAAGGCCAATGTGGTGGCCGATGCTCTCAGCCGCAAGGAGGTCGCGACTCTGATTGGAGATATATGTTTGAGGATGATTGTGATTACTCCATTGTTAGAGCGGATTCGTGAGGTACAGGTCGAGGCTATAAAGGAAGAGAACCGAAAGAGCGAGCATATTATGGGTCAGGTGGCTTCCGTCGATTATGATAGTTGTGGGTTGTTGACTTTGCATTGGCGTATTTGGTTTTCATATTGGGGCAGTGTGTGCTAGGTTCTGATAGAGGAGGCTCACAAGTGGAGGTTCTCCATTCATACCGGGGCAACGAAGATGTATAGGGATCTTCGTCCTGACTATTGGTGGCTCTGAATAAGGCGGGATGAGGCATGGTATGTGGAGCAATGCTTGACCTGCAGGAAGGTAAAGGCCGAGGATCAGCGACCTCACAGCAAAATGTAGCCGTTGGAGATTCCCGTATGGAAATGGGAGGACATCACCATGGATTTTGTCATGAAGCTTTCCATCACTACGCGCAGAGTTGATTCGAGATGGGTCATCGTGGACCGTTTGACCAAGAGCGCGTATTTCATTCTGATTCAGGAGAGTATTTCCGCAGAGAAGTTGGCTGAGATTTATATATGGGTGGTTGTGGCACGTCATAGGGTGTCAGTATCAGTTGTTTCTAACATGGATGTCTGATTTACTTCCAGGATTTGAAAGAGGTTTCATGATGAGCTGGGCACTCGTCTCCATTTTAGTACATCATTCCATCCTCAGACCGATCGTCAGAGTGAGTAGACGATTCATACCCTTGAGGATATGTTGTGGGTGTATGTTCTGGATTTCAGTGCGAGTTAGGATATGTATCTTCCGTTAGCGGAATTTTCGTATAACAGTTATCACGCCAACATTGATCGAGCTCCATTTGAGATGCTATACGGGAGGAAATGCAGGACCCCAATCTATTGGGGAGAGTTCGGTCAGCGGCTTATGACGAGTACTGAAGTAGTACTCAAGACCACAGAGTTGATTCAGCAGGTTCGGAGCAGGCTTCAAACAGCTCAGAGTCGGCAGAAGAGTTATGCAGATAGGCGCTGATAAGACTTAGAGTTCCAGGTGGGAGATATGGTTCTCCTGAAGATGTCACCTTGGAAAGGTGTCATCCGGTTCAAGAAGCGGGGAAAGCTGGGCCCCAGGTATATCGGTCCTTTAAGGTTTTTTCCTCGGGTGGTTCGGGTTGCGTATCGATTTTATCTTCCAGCCGAGCTCAGTCATATTAATAGCACGTTTCACGTCTCTCAACTGCGGAAATTCTTAGTGGATGATTCCGTAGTGGTACCATTGGAGGATATTCAGGTGGATGACTGTCTGAATAATATTGAGAGACCGGTGGCGATTCTGGATCGGAAGATGAAAACCTTGAGGAACAAGGTTGTCAAGTTGGTGAAGGTGTAGTGGCGGCACCGCAAGGATTCAGAGTGGACTTGGGAGCCCGAGGACGAGATGTGAGAGCACTACCTGGAGTTATTCGGGGCAACATATTTCGAGGACGAAGTCTGATTCAAGTGGGGGAGAATTGTAACGCTTGAATCAATGTATGTTTCATTTATGGGTTTTGGTATTGATGATTTGCAAGTTTGGTC
This sequence comes from Lactuca virosa, assembly GCF_052849685.1. Taxonomy (NCBI): domain Eukaryota; kingdom Viridiplantae; phylum Streptophyta; class Magnoliopsida; order Asterales; family Asteraceae; genus Lactuca; species Lactuca virosa. Next base: position 223,929,738 of record NC_136430.1, on the reverse strand, counting down.
CTTGGTCAGTATGCAGGGCGTACCAAGTGGTACGCTTAGTGTACTAGCTAACAATAAAGTATGCGGGGCACACCAAGTGGTATGCTTAGCGTACTGTTGCGAGGGTGGGACGGGTCTCCGGACAGGTACGTTGCACGTACATAGAGTTACGCGGGGCGTATGTGGTGTTTAATGAAACCCTAATTTAAGGTGAAGCACCCTATATAAACACCTTAATTCATTACAAATGGCATCTTTACCATCCCTAAAGCCCTCAAAACCCTAGAATTCATCCCTTTGCCTCCATTGTTGTATTTTGAGCTCATACTTTGCATTTTGGTGTGTTTTGGGTCCATTTTCAAGAAGAAGGAGTGTGGTGCAAGATTGTTGATCAAGGAGAGCTTGTAGATCCTGATTCTCTACTCCATTTCAAGCTTATTTGAGGTAAAAAGCTTTGATCTTGTTAATTAGAAGCTTAGATCTTTCTTGTTTGAGTTTTGGACCCTTTTTGGTTCCTTAAATGACATCTAGTGGTTTGTTACCACTCCAGGAGCCATGAGCTTCCACTCTTGGAATTTCTGAGGTCCAAGGTCCATAAAGTTGGCACTATTAGGGTTTAGAATCATCCATGCATGAGGTTATGTCTATTTTATGGATGTAGAATGTTATATTTTGAAGTTGGGCCCTTTTGGGACATGCAAAGTCACCAAGTTAGTGACTTTATGGTTCTAGACGTTTATTAGGGTTCAGATCTGTGATTTGACCTCCTGGTCGTAAGCATTAAGAGCTTAAGGTTGATTTTGGCTTAATGGTTAATTACGTTGGGCATACAAGTCCGTATACGCACGGTACAACCCAATTTGCGTGTACGCTTAGCGTACAACAAAGTATGCCCCTCGTACTCAGTTTGTTGGGCTTCGCAACTTATGGACCTCGGTTGGGTCATGTCTTTTGACTTTGTTGCTTTGGGACTTAGTGGGCCACCTGAAAACAAGCTTTTGGGCTAAGATTTTGGACTAGAAAAATTAGTGGGCCTTAGGGTAAGGCCCGTGTAGGGATTTGGGCCCAATTTTAAAAATAGGGCCATATATGGGCTTTGGATGGATATTTGGTTTTTGGGAATTTTAGATTGAGAGTTTGGGCTTAAGTCTTGGACCAAACTAGATAAGGGGTAAAATGGTATTTTACCCTAAGTATGGATTTAAGGATATCGACTGGAACCCAAATATTAATTGGAGGTTATTTTGTATTGATAGCTCGGGGATTCTTCGGACCAGCAGTCAACGATTTTCAGTGAGATTCAGCAGTTGAGATGAGTTTCCTCGCCATGTGTAGGGGGTTGAACGCACCAATGCCAACCCATGATCTATTAAGTTAGATTACTTGTTGATTGTGTGACACTTGTATGTGTATGTGCTTATATATTGTAACATCCATAAAGTTCTAAAAAATTTAAAACTTTTTCTAACTTCCAAAAATCATTAGTTAGTACAAAATGTTTTCAATATAGTTTCATATCAGAGAATCCCAAAAATCAAAATCATAAAATGTGAGGACGTGCATGATCAAGCATTCGCCTTCCCACGATCATCCGAAGTACCTGAAACAAAATCAACAACTGTAAGCCCGAAGCTTAGTGAGTTACCCCAAAATACCAACGCCATACAATCATAACAAATATCATAACAAACAGCATGCATATAGAGTATTCAGTATGACTGGACCGCCCTCACCCGCCCTTCAGTCTATCTAGCCCACTCTCAGGGTTTACAATATGATTGGACCGCCCTCACCGGGCCTTCAGTCTATCTGGCCCACTCTCAGAACCTTCAGCATGTATGGTCCGCCCTACCGGGCCTTCAGCCTGTCTGGACCGTTCTCCGGGACTTCAGCCTAACTGGTACGCCCCGATGGGCCTTCATTCTATCCGGGCCGACCTGGGTATGTTGGCCTAGAGCATAAAGCAGGACCGCATCAACCCACCCACAATCACACAATCAACACATAAATATCATACGCTACCTAGCATGTACAAATAGTCATAAAGATCTAACAAATCACTAATCATAGCATCATCCTATATACCAGGATACCGATCTAAGAAGATCACTAAACATAGCATCATCTTATAACCAGGATACAGATCTAACAGATCACTAAACATAGCATCATCCTATAACCACGATACAATCCAAAAAGGGCCAGCCTTGGTGCCTTAGACCCTGTTGATATAGTGAGAAGAACTCACCTCACAGTGTTGAACTCAACTAAAAAGATCAAGCTCTCGAATCACAACTCCAAACTCAAGCACCTACAACCACCATAGGACTAATTCTACTAAGACCCAAATTACCAAAATACCCTCAGAAGTCAAACTTGGTCAACCCCGGTCAAAGTTAAAGTCAACAGTCCATGTTGACCCAACTTGTTGAGTTCAGCTAGCAACTCGTTGAGTTCCTTCAGAACTCAGAAAACTGGGAAAAAACCCAACTAACTCGTCGAGTCAGCTCATCAACTCGCCGATTTTATTTAGAATCCATAAAGCGGGAAAACCCTGTTGGGTTTTGAGCATTCTAACACTCCTATGGTGTACATGCAACCCGAGAAACCTTGGATCTATGTTTTCTCTATTATACATGCAAATATTAACTATTCCAAGGTTTCATCCTAACTAACATATTATGAAGCACCTATACTACAAAGTTCTAGTTAGATGACATACCTTTTGATGTAGCTTGATGTCTTCAAGCTTTAAGAGCTTAGCCCCAATAGTGTGGAAGCCTAAAATGGAATCACAAATCACCAAAACACCTTGGAAGAACTTGAGAGAATATGTATGCACACTAAACTCGGCCCACTCTTATTTTCACACACTTGTGCCAATTTTGTGAGCCAAGGACCCCTTTATATATTATGGAGGATTAGGGTTACATCCATGTCAACCCTAATACCCATGACCTTTCATTTACATAGGATCCATGGGTTAAAAGCTCCATGGACCATCCATGAAAGCTTAGCCCAACCTAAATGAACTTGGCCCATTCCATATATATAAGAGTCCATATTTAATTAGTTCTTTTTGATCACTTAATTAATTCTAAATTAATTCTTGATCAATACTAATTAAATAATATGATTCCATATTAATATATTAGAACTTATAATATATTAATATAAATCATAAATATACTATTCTCAAAAGACTATCCATATAAATTGTGCCGGTGAAGTGCAACCCAAATGGACCATGCCGGGTCGGGTCAAGTACATACCAAATATAGTTATGGACTTAGACATTAATCCAACAGTCTCCCACTTGGATAAGTCTAAAACTATTATTGAGTATGACTTCAAAACCTAACTGGCAATCGTAGCTCTTAAAGCCGCTGTCGAACTCTGACCTTATCAATGACTTGTCCATTAGATAAGGGATCATATATTCCTCCATTCTAGATATCATATGGACTGAGACATGGATTATAATCATTCTCTCTGTCCATTTGTTGTTTCCTAATTTTCGATTTATGATGACTGACTGATTGAACAAATCAAATCAGTCCTGGCTTGGCCAAGCACTCACATGTGTCATCGCTAAATCATCGAGGGGCCCACAGATATCACTTTTATCCCGAAGGTAAAAGGAATGGATAAACTTCGACTCATATGGCTTGTTCTACTACTTGTTGAATCATACACAAAGGCACGTTTTATAACATCGAGTTACCAAATGCGTTTTCGTGCAATCAATGTATAACCAACTCATAGTAACAACTCATATCTCTAGGTTTGAAGAATATAAGATATTATCGTCTCATGATCACTCGTGATAAAATCCATGAAGTGATTCAAATGAGCGCGGGTTGAATCCAATACTCAGAACTTATGAGCATTCATGAGTGTTGTAGCACCACTTTTCCACCAACTTGGACCTCTACAAACCAACCCATGACAGTCTTGATTCATATCTACTTCCAACATATGACCGACTGTGGATGGTTTGAATAACTTAATCATTCAGGAAGAGCGACTTAGTTATTCTGGAAGTCAAAACATGCAAAGTGAAACACAAGAATAAATGAATCAAATATGGTATTAAACCCTATGAATATAAGTAAACACTTTTATTTATCACCATACTGATTACTCATTATTCATTGTTTCGGTTTTATCAACTTTATACTTGAATTAAAAACACTAGTTGTCCCATGCTCCAAGCATGTACACTATGTTTTTTCTTAAACAATAGCTTTGCCATACACCAAGTATGCACTCTATGTTTGTCTATGATCCTTACTTTGTGAAATAAACCAATTGAACATAATTTCAATGATTCTAATTTCACACTCCCAAATCCTTATCGAAAAATGTGAGAATTTCAAATTCCTATCATTTATCGAAATCTGTTTAGATTTTAAACTTATATGCACTGACCCTCCTGTAATGAATATGTACAAAGTCACAAAGACTTGTCAACAGTCATTATAAGGTATTCCAATGGAGATCAACTCCATGGAAACTAAGTCTCATATTCAAAGTACATTGCTTTGGACATGCTTCTTGCATTAAGTTTTCTAATCTTACACAGATAACTTCCACCTATGGAGACAACTCCATATTCTCATTTTGAATATCACTTCTGAATAAGAGATGCCTCTTTTCAGAATATGTCAATATGGTCCTTCCAAAATTAGCACTATATTTCCAACTGTCCCTGAGCAACCAATCTTTGGTAAACCTCAGATTGTCCTCGACAATTGCTTAATCATTTTAGTCATATCCAATTCTAGACCTTTTCCCTTCTTAATGCCTCTGGGCATTTGGAAAAATGTAGAAATGACAAATATTATAGCACATGCAATCGATCCTGTACCCAAAGCAAATGGTACACGATTCATGATGTCTCACATAAAGACATGATTCTAGACCAGTCTTTTGCTACAATATTTTTATTTGCCATGTTTTCAAAATTTGACTATGAAGAGGGATGCCGTAATCATAATCGAATTTTGAGAACGCAATATATAGAATTTCCTTAAGTTGAACCAATCCAACATGAAATTCATATATATATATATATATATATATATATATATATATATATATATATATATATTCTTGACTAAAGATGATTAAGGTCTCAATCTAAGCTTTTAGAACTGAAATGAAGTATATCCTCTCCCTTAATTATAGCAAAACAACTTTTTCAATCCCTGCAGCCTCACGAATTGAAACTTTTGTTTTCTATAATTAACATTGCTAACTTGCAACACTAACAATAATTATCATGCTCCCACTAACATGATGATTATTAGCATAACACTTATGCTCCCACTAGCTTTGACATGTACTCAGAAATCAGCTGGACTTCTAGAAATCAATACTTTATTGACTTTCTTACCAAAGTTCAGATTTCTGATACGAGATACTTTGATAAAACTTTATCAAAATCATACGCCTTTCCTTAGATAGCATGCACGTGTGTCTAAACAATTTCAGAACTATGAAAAGGGATGCCGTAATCATAGTCTCAATTGTTTAGACCTTTTGCCATCTGCTTCAAATCTACTTGGTGGAAGTGTTTCCTCACCATCATTTTCATGAATCGGAGAGAAACCTTATGACCCTTAGATTTTATGGTGTATGTGTTCTTATCCATGTGAATCGTCAAAACCATAGTCACAAGACAAGGATAATGACAAATCCAAACTCATATGGACGAAACTTATGCAATTTTAACTTCTTGCCACCTGGCAGTACAGGGCCTGCCATTGCTTCCAAGTTGTTGTGCAACCAATTGAGAACTTTCAGAACTCCTATGCAAAGCCAACTTTAACTGGAATGGGCACAGAATATGTCAACACGATAGGTTATAAACCTCAAGTCGTGTGCTAGTGAAGAACCTCAGGTTTTATTCTTGATTAGTTCTTGAAATTCTTTTTAGGATCTTTAAGACTCCCACTATCCTCTTGACATATAAGACTATCTTGCCAAATATTCAAGAGATAGTGCAGATTCTTTATCAAGACAAACACTTCACACAATTGGCCTTAGTTGGTCTTTGTTTTATCCAAAACATCACAACTTACCAATTTCAAATGTACAAGAGTAGGACACTTTTACTCTTATATTTGACAAGTGTTTTAAACCTTTCTTTAAGATATGTCACTCAAGTTACAATCTTGGAGTATGACTCTAAGAATTGTTTTGGAACGAAGTATGACTCATCTTCCTGATCTAACCATTTCAACAATTCATGACTCCTCTTCTTAGTCATAAGAATGCACAAAGATGACCTTTAGAGGACTAATTGTGATATGATTTCTAAATCATTAAGATAATCACAAACATGAAACTAAAGTACTCTCCCATCTTTTCAGATTTGAGAAACTTTTATCTTTCTGCCTAATTTGATTCTTCCCATTCGTTCTGCCATACATTGAGACTTTTCCAATGTTTCAGAATTATACTTAAACTTGTAAGTATAACCATATTTACTAAACTTTAGTAAATCAAATAGTCTTAACGAGCTTTGTGGTGGACATGACCAGTGCACAAGAATGTGTACTCGATCCCTTTAGTCCTTCACTTGACTCACACATCCATGTGAACAAGTAATTAGTCTTGATTTTCCAATGCTTGAAAGTTCTCATTCATCATACTATTCAACTTGCATGATTCCAAGTTTCGGTCCAATTGAAACTTGGGTGATGAGGAACTTCCCTGATTTGGTAAATTTAGACACTACCACAAATGAAAGAATCAAATCCATTTTCCAATATTGCTGTCAGTGGAATCATATAAGCAACAATTTTCCACAAATGCCATTGTAAGGATACTTCAAATAAATAAAATTAAACAATTTTCTTTTATTTTAAAACTTTGTGGAAAAACTTATCCTTACAATCCACATGGAAAATTGTTGTTATCTATTCCTTAGCAATATATCATAACTTCTTAAGCAACTGCTCAAAATTATGATGCGATCGAAATCCACCTTCGCGATCAGAATCAACATATACTTCCTTTAAGATTTCTCTCTATTCTTTGATTCTTAAAACATCAACATGTGACCCAGTCACATTATGTAATGAGGATCTCAGAATAGAACTTAACAGAGTTAGATAATGGGCTCTACCTGATGTAGAGTCAAACTTATTGACTTTAACATCCTTAGGTAAATTTGGCAGCTTTGCAATCAACGCCCCTTCCTTTGGCAAAATAAACATATGGACCCTTTGGTAATGGGACTATCTCAGACTTAGCCTTTCTCTTTACCATTTGGTCAACCGGGTTGACTATGGCCAATCCCTTTCCATTGGGAAGAGAATGCTTTTTCTGGATTTCCAGTGTCACCATTGTCGCTGTCCATAAAGTTTTTGGGAAGTTGATCTTCTAATCAAATTTGCTTCACTATCGTTCCAAATCATTGCTGATTCAGCAGCACCAAGCAAATAGTCTGTATCATAGTAGTCCCAAAGGAACTCACTATGTGACTTAGAAAGTGATTGAACATCCAACTTTCTCAAGACTTTGAAACCCAACTCTCCCGGCTTGTCAATATGTGTCTTCATCTCTAAGATGTGATCACACATAGACCTTGCTTGCCATTAGGGCTTGAGTGACCTCGAACTTGTGGGTTAGGGAGAATAATTGGAGGAGGTGGAGGAAGTAAAGTTCCAAGAGATTTGGGAAGATCATAGATGTCTGAACTCGACATCTTTTGGGAGATATTCAAGATAGTTGATCTAAAGTCCTTAATATAACACCCAATATGAAATATTAAGGCTAGGATCCAACAACCTATTTATAACTGGAAGAGGGATGTCGTAATCCGAGTTATAAAATAGTTGAAGGTAGGTAAATAACGATTTACCAATTTCCACCATGAAAAACAAAATAATTTAATTAGGTTTTTTTTACTTGGATTTGAAACTCCTAGATCTTTTGAGATTCATTGAACTTTTCAGTGGCATGTTTCAATCTCGAGTGTGCCCTTCAGGTTTTGTGACTAGGATGTCGAGGATCACAAAACAAGGTGTGAAGTAACCATGCAAATATACTTGGTACCCTTAATATTTACCCCTCAATCGATGTGCCGGTTAACCACACGAGCTCCACCGATACTATGATAAATATTAAGTTACCCTTTGCCTACTTTATTAAATCCAGGTTAGTGTGCCGGTTAACCACACACGCTCCACTAACGGTTTAAACAAAGTGCAAAGTGTAATTTCATGGATTAGCACCTTATTCACATTTTCCTAAGTAACTAAGATTAGGAATTAATAAAAGGTTTAGTTACTTAGTATTTATCATTAATACTTTTAATGAAGGGAGAATTATAGTCCTTGTCCTACCTGTTCGGCTAATGACCCTCCACCAGTCAAGGAAGCGGTGGGTGAGAGTGGACACCCATTAAGCTGTCATTTTATAGGCAACAACCTTATACCCCCCTTATAGACCGGCTTCGTGAATGAGGCCTACTAATGGTAAGACGACTTGCTCTTATACATATAATATATTAAACTTTTAATATTATAATAGTATAAGGGTGTATTTTAGACACTTAAAATACTTGATGGTTTAATCTATTAATTAAACTAGACTTTTAATTTAATTAAACTCAAACCATATATTTATGGATTTAATAATACTCTTTTAATTAAACGCTTTAATTAACTATTAATAAAGTCCATAAGTGTTAATTTGAACTATTCAACAAAACATCATAATTCCAATTATTAAACTCAAAATTAAAACCATTTAATTAATTGTTTAAGTTATGAACCCAAGAGTTTTAGAATTCAATTCTTTTTTTCATAAAAAACTTTTCTCAAATTCCAAAACTTGAGGGCAAGTTTTGTAATTCTTGAAAACCTTTGGATTCCATAACTTATGGAATTAATGGTGTTTTATTATGAAACTTTCCATGTTCCATAACTTAAGAACAAGTTATGGAATTCTTTAAAACATTAACACCAAATTTTGTAACTCCATAAAACTTTGAATCAATTTTTTTTATTTTTTTTATTTTTTATTTTTTTTATTTTTTTTAAAAACTTTCATATCCATAACTTATGGAAGTTTCAAAAACCCTTAAGATCACAACTTTAAAAAAAACTTTTGAGCTCCAAAATTTTATGACAAAATTTGTAACTCCTTAAAACATTTAGATCAAACTTTTAAAACTAATAAAATAATCATATCATTTTATCTTTTACTAAATTTGACCTAATTCAACTCATATAACAAATGATTCAAATTTTACAAATAATTCGTTTTTCACAAAACAAGTAATTATCTTAAAATTTGACAAACATCATGTTTTTTTTTTCCTTTTTTTTCCAACTTGAAAATAAAACATTTGCATCAATATAACAGAAAACAACCCATGACTCTGATACCACTGTTGGATTTTGAGCATTCTAACACTCCTATGGTGTACATGCAACCCTATAAACCTTGGATCTATGTTTTCTCTATTATACATGCAAATATTAACTATTCCAAGGTTTCATCCTAACTAGCATATTATGAAGCACCTATACTACAAAGTTATAGTTAGATGACATACCTTTTGATGTAGCTTGATGTCTTCAAGCTTTAAGAGCTTAGCCCCAATAGTGTGGAAGCCTCAAATGGAATCACAAATCACCAAAACACCTTGGAAGAACTTGAGAGAATATGTATGCACACTAAAATCGGCCCATTCTTATTTTCACACACTTGTGCCAATTTTGTGAGCCAATGACCCCTTTATATATTATGGAGGATTAGGGTTACATCCATGTAAACCCTAATACCCATGACCTTTCATTTACATAGGATCCATGGGTTAAAAGCTCCATGGACCATCCATGAAAGCTTAGCCCAACCTAAATAAACTTGGCCCATTCCATATATATAAGAGTCCATATTTAATTAGTTCTTTTTGATCACTTAATTAATTCTAAATTAATTCTTGATCAATACTAATTAAATAATATGATTCCATATTAATATATTAGAACTTCTAATATATTAATATAAATCATAAATATACTATTCTCAAAAGACTATCCATATAAATTGTCCCGGCGAAGTGCAACCCAAATGGACCATGCCGGGTCGGGTCAAGTACATACCAAATATAGTTATGGACTTAGACATTAATCCAACAAACCCGACTCAACTCGTCGAGATGGCTAAGAAACTCGTCGAGTTCCTTCAGCCCTTTCATATTTAGTCCTTTCCAGTCGAATCCAAGGCCCCAAACTACAGATCTAGTCCCCTAGGGTTAAGATACCACGTAAAGTTGCTAACTTTACGTCCATGCATGGCATCAAATGGGTTTAAACACTCATATGAAACTTAATAGGGGGTTTAGAGCATGGAGGATGGCCAAAGCTTGATAAAGCTTGTGTCTTTAGGCCCACGGAGGCCTAAAGGTGTCCAGATTTAAAGTCATTACTTCAAATCATGCTCAACTCTGAAAATGGTTCCAAAATGGGTTAAAAATGCACTAAACTTCCATGGGAGAAGATCTAAGAAAAAAGAGGTCAAGGTAAAGACTTTTTACCTCCAAATGGTTGTTACTACAGTGTAGATGTCGGATCTACAGCCTCCTCCTTCGGCTATGCACTAGTCTCTTCAAACTTCTTCAAGAAATGCACCAAAAAACACTCTTGAGGCTTTCACACTCTCAAAATGGAAGGTTATCACGATTTTAGGGTTTATCTGGAAAATAATGTGGTAAGGGGACTTAAGGTCCTTTAAATAGGGTGCAACCCCTAAAAATTAGGGTTTTCATGCAGAACCTCAACTCGTCGTGTTGGGGTCCTCTAACTCGTCGAGTAGGTTCCATATTCCATGCGGCTTTCTTAGTTTCTACACGATGAGTTGGGGCCTCCAACTCATCGAGTAGGTCTTATGTGATGTACAAAATCCTTAAAATTTCATACCTGGGAGTTGGGATGTTACAATTCTCCCCCTCTTAAACTAGGCTTCATCCTCGAAGCCTGCTTCGATGAACAACTTCGCATAATGCTCCCGCATCTCTGCCTCCGGCTCCCAAGTCCACTCGGATCCCCTCCGATGCTCCTATTGTACCTTTACCAAAGGTATCTCCTTGTTACGCAGAACCCTCACTTTCCTCTCTAGAACGGCCACTAGTCTCTCCACATTATTCAGGCGCTCATCGACCTGAATATCATCTAATGACACCACTGCATCCTCATCCAATATGCACTTTCGCAATTGCGAGACGTGAAAAGTGTTGTGAGTCTGACTAAGCTCCTCTAGGAGATCCATTCTATACGCCACCTTGACAACCCTGGCAATAAACCGAAAGGGCCCAATGTATCGGGGACCCAAATTTACCCTCTTCCTGAAACGGATCACACCCTTGCAGGGTGAGACCTTCGGTAACACCATGTCACCGACCTGAAACTCCAAGTCGGATCGGCGCCGGTCGGCATAACTCTTCTGCGGACTCTGAGCAATCTGCAACTGCTGCCTGATTTGCTGTATCATCTCGGTAGTCTGCAGGATCACCTCAGTCTGACCCATCACCCGCTGACCAACCTTTCCCCAACAGACGGGGGTACGACATCTTCGTCCATACAACAGCTCAAAAGGTGGAGCAGCAATGCTGGAGTGATAGTTGTTGTTGTATGAGAACTCTGCAAGTGGTAGGTAGGAGTCCCAACTCCCACCAAAATCAATGACGTATTCCCTCAACATATCCTTGAGGGTCTGAATGGTCGGCTCGCTCTGTCCGTCTGTCTGCGGATGGTATGCGGTGCTAAAATTCAGTCTCGTGCCCAGTTCCTCATGGAACTTCTGCCAAAAACGGGAGGTGAAACAAACATCACGGTCTGAGACAATCGAGACCGGCACCCCATGGCGAGCAACGATCTCGCAGATATATACATCGGCCAACTTCTCGGCCGACGAACTCTCCCGAATAGCCAGGAAATGGGCGCTCTTGGTCAATCGATCCACGACGACTCATATAGCATCATATCCCTTCGCTGTCCTCGGCAGCTTGGTGATAAAGTCCATCGTGATCTGCTCCCAATTCCACATGGGAACCTCCAGAGGCTGCAACTTGCCATGCGGCCTCTAGTTCTCGGCTTTGACCATCCTGTAGGTCAAGCACCTCTCAACGTACCAAGAGATCTCTCTCTTCATGCATGGCCACCAGTAACTCAAACTCAGATCCTGGTACATCTTGGTGGCTCCCGGGTGAATAGAGAAACGAGACTTATGAGCCTCCTCCAATATAATTTGTCTGACCCCACCAAACATCAGAACCCACACCCGACCGCAACGGGTCAACAACCCCCGACTATCCTACACAAATCGGGTGATCTCGCCTCTAATCCTCTCGAGCTTCCAGTTCTCCTGCCATACACCCTCAGCCCAAGCTTCCCTGATCATGCTCACCAGTGGAGAATCTACAGATATCCTCATACATGATTCCAAAAAGGAAGATCCATCCAACTTGCAGCTCATGGACTCCGCCACCATGTTTGCTTTACCCGGATGGTAAAGGATCTCGCTGTCATAATCCTTGACTACGTCCAGCCATCTGCGTTGTCTCATGTTCAGGTTCGGCTGATCCATGATATGCCTCAAGCTCTTGTGGTCCGTGTATATGGTACAGCGGACCCTGTAGAGGTAATGTCTCCAGATCTTGAGGGCAAACATCATCGCTCACAACTCAAGATCGTGCGTGGGATATCTCGTCTCATGCAGCTTCAACTGTCGCGACGCGTAGGCTATCACTCGTGCTCTCTGCATGAGGACTCCTCCCAGTTCTGCGATAGATGCATCACAGAAAACCACAAAATCCTCCACTCCCTCTGGGAGAGTCAAGACTGGAGCCTCGTAGAGTCGCTGTCGGAGGGTCTCAAAGGCCATCTGCTGCTTTGGGCCCCACCGGAAATCCACCCCCTTCCTCGTCAGACGAGTGAGGGGTACTGCAATCTTGGAGAAATCTTGAATGAATCTCTGGTAGTACCCTACTAATCCCAGAAAACTCCTGATATCTGAGGTAGATTTCAGAATCTCCCACTCCATCACCTCCTCGATCTTGGCTAGATCGACCAAAATCCCATCCCGGTTGACAAGATGTCAAAGGAACTGAACCTCTCGTAACCAAAAATCACATTTCGAGAACTTGGCATAAAGTCGTTCTCGCCTCAAAACTGCCAGTAGCTCGCGGAGATGCTCCTCATGTTGCTCTCTGGTCTTGGAATACACAAAGATGTCATCTGTAAACACAATGACTGAGTGATCGAGCATCGGTCTGCATAACCGATTCATCAGGTCCATAAACACGGTTGGCATGTTGGTGAACCCAAACGGAATCACCACGAACTCGTAATATCCATAACAAGTGCGGAACGCGGTCTTCTCCACATCCTCCTCCCTCACCCTGACCTGATGGTACCCGGACCTCAAGTGTATCTTAGAAAACCAAGATGCTCCTTGTATCTGATCAAAGAGATCATCAATCCATGGTGGTGGATAACGGTTCTTCACCATCAACTTGTTCAGCTCCCAATAATCAATGCACATCCGGTGTGAACCATCCTTTTTCTTGACGAAGAGAATCAGCGCTCCCCACGGAGAACTACTCGGACGAATGAACTACTTGCCTAGCAGCTCCTGCAGCTGATATGGGAGCTACTGCATCTCAAGTGGTGCCAATAGGTACGGCGCCTTGGCGATAGGGGCCGCACCTGGCACAAGGTCGATCCTGAACTCGACCTGCCTCTCTGGAGGCACCCTGGGTAATTCCTCCGGAAACACATCAGCAAACTCTCTGACGACTGGAACCTTTGAAACCGAGACCTGATCCCTGACTCGTGTATCCATCAAAAATGCCAAATAACCCGTACTCCCGTGCTGAATATATTGTCGAGCCCTGGCGGCTGAACAGAACCCTGAACCCAACCTAGTACCCTCACCGTAGCTAACAAGTTCTCCCCCACTCGGAGTTCAAACTAGTACACGCTGACCTTCGCAGTCGATCATGGCACTGAAATGACTCAGCCAGTCCATACCCACTATCACACAAACATCCCCCATGGGAATCAGAATCAAGTCAATCGGGAAGGATACCCCAAAGATCTCCAGAACGCAACCCTGATAGACTGAAGAAGCATAAATCTCATGTTCGTTGGCGATGGAGACTCACAATGGACACTCTAGCTCTCCTAAGGGTAAACTGAACTCCCTACTAAAAGATCACGAGACAAAAGACCGACTCGCTCCCGAGTCAAACAATACCAGAATAGGTAAGAGTTCAGTAAGAACGTACCTAACATAGGTACAACACATATGAGCATAAAATAAATATAATCAACAAGATAAGGAATAGAAACATACCAGCCACCACATTTGGTGCTGCCTTGGCCTCCTCGGCTGTGAGCTGGAAGGCGCGTCCCTGAGCCCTCAGGGGCTCTGCTCTACCCTGACCCCCGTCAGTAATCATCAGTGTAGCCGGCGCTAGATCCTGCGCCGGTCTGGCAACGAGCACTGGACAGTTGGTCTTCATGTGACTAACCAGATTGTAGTGGTAACAAATCCTCATATCCTGAGCCGGGGCTAACTAGCGGAAATCACTCGCAAAATTCCCCTCCTTGCCGCACCTACGACACTTATCATTGGCTCGACAAACCCCATAATTACCCTTCCAGCACTTCCCACAAGTGCGGTCGCGCTGGCCTCTAGACCTAGAATCGGCGGTCTTGGACCACTTCGGCGCCGACTGTGACTGCACCGGAGCCTGCCTCTGCTCTCTCAACTGCAGCTTAATCTCAAGCTCACACCGCCTAGTGGCCTCCTGTAACTCCAGTAACGTATCACAGCGTTGAGTAGCAATAAACTGTCTGATGTCAATCTTGAGCATGCTCAGATAACGAGTCATCTGAGCTTGCTCGGAAGCAAACTCCAGGAAGAACATCGCCCTCTCAGTAAAAATCCTAGTGACTTCCGTCACCGACTCTGTACCCTGTCTCAAATACAAAAACTCTTGTGTCAGGCGCTCCCGCACAACCCGCAAAATGTAGCGAGAGCGCAACATCTCCCTGAACTAATCCTAAGTAACCGCAGCTCTCTGCTCATCAGAATACGACCCCGTCATCAATCTCCACCAGTCCTTCGCTTCGGACCTCAGCAGGCTCAGAGCACACCTGAACCTCTGGTCATAAGGACATGAGCATGTGAAAAAGAATCCCTTAATGTCGGATATCCACCTCATGGCTACGCTCGGGTCCTGAATCCCATTGAAAGTCGGTGGCTTCTTGTTATCGAAGTCCCAGTACTGGAAAGCCCGACTGGCCCCACCACCTGCGGCTGCGGAAGCTGCATTGGGAGCCATCTCAGTAAGGGTTGCATAGCTCTTATCGAAGTACTCAACCATAGCGGTCTTAATAGACTCAAACATCTCCGGCAACTGAGCTCGGAACAGTGTAGCAACCTCATTATGCAGGATCTCCCTAATCCTGGCATCCAACTCATCTATTCTCATTTGACCAATGGTCTCGGGCACTGTTGGTCCACCCTGACTGCCATCTCCTGATCCCGACCTGGATCCGGTCATAAATCGCCTCGTAACCACCATTCTGAAAATATACCAGGAAGATATCATACATTCCATATAATATCTGGGAACCAACTCCCAACAAAGCCCAAGAGGTTGTGACTTCCTTGCTACGCGTATGGGTCCTGTGCTTTCAGTAGGACGGTCCCATACTACCTTCTACACCTACCCATATTTGTCTCAAGGATCATCACAACGCCCTAACAATATACATAAGAATAGGCGAGTGCTCAATCCTCACTCCTAGAGGAAGGCTAAATATCTCATAACTTGCCGACTAACCCCGCACAACTCATCCATGAAACTTCCACCAACACTGCAACACTCGTGTATGCTAGCCATACATAACATTGGACACTATATACATTTGAATATATGATCCTACCCTAAGCCCTTCATTAGACAAGAACATGAAATAAGGCTAAACCAAACATTTTCAGGCTATAAAATCTTAGTTATATACAACCGTGATGCATACACTAAGAAACTATAGTAACGATGTCAATTTGATACAAGGAAAACCCTAGGCTATCAGGCATCATATAATCAGGCGATTCTGTCATGCAATTCCTAAAGATCCCTAGCCTATCACTAGCATATTGTTCTAACATATCACAATATCAAAGAACCGTATGGTATTTTGGGGTCTACTTACTGGCTCCGGCTGATCGTATTCGTACTCTTTGCATCCTCTTTTGGTATTTTGAAAACCATTTGAATATCATTTTGAAAATCTTTTCCTTAGTTTAAGACTGGATTCACACGAGTGTTCCTCCAATTCACTCAAACCAAGGCTCTGATACCAACTTGTAACATCCATAAAATTCTAAAATATTTAAAGCTTTTTCAAACATCCAAAAACCATTAGTTACTACAAAATGTTTTCAATATAGTTTCATATTAGAGAATCCCAGAAATAAAAATCATAAAATGTGAGGAGGTGCACGATCAAGCATTCTCCTTCGCACGATCATCGGAAGTACCTGAAACAAAATCAACAACTGTAAGCCCGAAGCTTAGTGAGTTCCCCCAAATACCAACGCCATACAATCAGAACAATATCATAACAAACAACATGCATATAGAGTCTTCAGTATGACTGGACCACCCTCACCCGCCCTTCAGTCTATCTGGCCCACTCTCAGGGTTTACAGTATGATTGGACCGCCCTCACCGGGCCTTCAGTCTATCTGGCCCACTCTCAGAACCTTCAGCATGTCTGGTCCGCCCTACCGGGCCTTCAGCCTGTCTGGACCGTTCTTCGGGCCTTTGGCCTGAATGGTACGCCCCGATTGTCTTTGTGATATTCATCTAGGTTTGCTACTACCTGATATGTTATATGCTGGCATGATATGTTATATGTGATAGTGGTAGTTGGGGGAGAATAGTCCCCAAGTTCGGTTGTTAGGACTGAAGGGTAGGTCGGACACCCCAGACATGTCTGATAGTATGTTATGATATGTTTATATGCTGGCATGATATGTTATATGTGATAGTGGTAGTAGGAGGGGAATAGTCCCCAAGTTCGGTTGTTAGGACCGAAGGGTAGTTCGGACACCCCAGATATGTCTGATAGTATGTTTATGTTATGATATATCTGATAGTAGCAGTAGGGGTGGAATAGTCCCTGAGGTTCGGTTGTTAGGACCGATGGGTAGGTCAGCACCCCAGAACGGCTTGACACGGGTAGGTCAGCACCCCAGAATGGCTTGACACGGGCAGGTCGGCACCCCAGAATGGTCGTACCGGGTAGGTCGGGCACCCCAGAATTTCCCGGCAGTATGTAGGCTATGTGATTGTATGGTGTGTGGTACGATGGGGGAACTCACTAAGCTTCGTGCTTACAGTTTTCAGTTTTGTTTCAGGTACCTCTTCAGCGAAGGGGAAGGAGCCAGCGCGGTAGCTGCACATCATACACACGCATTGGATTTCCGCACTATGAGATTTCTTAGGATTGTACTCTGACATTGTTACTAAGTTTATGACATGATTTCAGACATGAGATTATGGTTTTACGAAATGATATGACATGATGATGTTTTCTTACAAATGTTTTCTAAATCGTTATATCAAAATTGAAATTTTTGGACTCGAAATTTGGGATGTTACAAGTTGGTATCAGAGCCCTGGTTTGAGGGATTCGGACACACCCTCGGGAGTGTTTGGACTCAAACCGAGGGATTAAAAGATTTTTACAAAGAAAATAGTTTTCTAAAATCTAAGTTAAAGAGTTTTGAGAAAGAACAAGATGTGTGATGTGCGCGACCGGCCGAGCTCAAGTAAGTTTTCCCTAAATTACCCATACAAGTTTATGTTATGATTATCAGCTAGTAGAACAGCATGCTAGATTATGTGACAACCCGGAAACTTCAATCTTGTACACTTAGTCAATTCAATCAATATTCAACATGTTTTGTTGATTTTTGATGCTATTTAAGGGTTCATTTAAGTGTTTAAGCTTGTATATAACCAAGGTTGAGTTTAGGAATGAGTCAGAGTGTTGAATAGTGTGAAAATCGGGCCATACACACCTCTTGGAGGAGTGTACGGTCGTACACATGGGTGTGCGGCCGCACACCCACTCCCTTGGCAGCACACTCACTTTTGGGTAGCACCCTTACCCCTATATAAAGGGTAGCTCCCTTCCTTTCATTCCTTTAGCACCTTGGCAGCACACAACATCATTTCCTCTCAAGTTTCTCCAACTTTGAACCTTTCAAAGCTTCAAGAACGTGAGTACTTCTTCCTCTAGCTTACAATCCATGAAAGAGCACTCTATCCAAGTCCTAAGTATGCAAAAACGACATGTTCTTCGTGTTTGGAAGTGAGTGCGGCCGCACACCCTCTTAGGGTGGCCGCACACCCCTAAAACACCCTCCAAATTGACAGTTTAACTTCCATATTCGATGTAGACATGCCCCTAGCCTTGTTACACCTTGGAATGGACGATTTGGTAATCATTTTGAGGGGTGTACGCCCGCACACACCTGTGTACGGCCGCACACACCCTTGTGCGGCAGCACACTCTAAGTGTGCGGCAGCGCACCCAAGTGTGCGACCACACACTCTTGTGTGCGACCATACACTCATTCTAGGACCATAAACCCACCTATAGGACCCCTATCTTGCACTACAATTCATTATACACCCTGAACACTTCATGGATGTTAGTATGGCCCTTGAGAACACTTCAAAGACACCTCATTTCATGATTGTACGGGCACACACCCTCTGGGCGGTACACTCATGGCCGCACACACACTCTAGATGGCCATACACCCCCTACACTCAATCCTACAAGGTCCTATCACTTGGTGCAAATAGTTTCAAGTCCCTAGAGTGGTTTTCCATCTCTTATAGTGGTGAAATACCTTCATTTGACTCGTTTATGTGTCATTGCATGTTATTAGGATCGAATCGTGTTCAAGGCTTCACTTGAACACCCGGCTCTCCGTATCGATCCTTCAATCAAACCACTTACCCGAGGTGAGTTCATACCCCTACATTTTCCATGTTTTTAATGTTTTCAGGGGGGAATACAAGCTAAACATAAATGTTTTCAAAACTCATGCAATTCTCATACTTTATCCCGTTGTACTGTGTCAAGTATAAGGGACATTTTCATAAAAAATTGCATAGTTTTCCGAACTCGCTATTCACTACGTTATACATGTAAACTATAATCGGTATAGTTTGGGATTTCCTAAACATAAAAAGTACAGAAACTTTCCCTACTAAACATATGCACTAAGACAGAAAGAGTTTACAGTATACATCACTACTTTATCATGGTATTCATAACTGTAATTATCACTACATACGGTATACATACGGATTTTTACTAGGATAGAACGCTACTACACTAACTAGATTGTGCGATACTGTGAGGCGCTACTTCAATGCTGTACCCTTAGGTGTACAGGGATAAATCTTATCATAGTATAACCAGAGTCTCCTGGAGGGAGAGCGTGAGATTTGTGAATAGATCTATTCGGGACTGACAATCCCACACCCGAACTGCTAGCTACAGTTGGGCAGGCATGCCCAGGGTGACAAATGTCATTTAACTCGACGCCTGAAGAACGTTGGAAAGGTCTCTAGTCATATCAAGTATGGTTATACGACTCACATTATGTATAAATCATCTTTAGTTTACAGTCTGGCACTCTTCAACAGTTTTATTTATACCAAATAGAACTAACACACACTACGTATAATGGCTGAAGCCAGGGTTTTCAACCTAAAATCGATTATGCAAGGATTTCATATACGATATACTTATACTTCATTATTAGCCTTAGCTAGTCACATGAAGTAGTATTCTCACATATCACCACAGTTTTTAGTAACGAACATTCATGATTTATACGGAACTGATAATGCTTCATTCTCACTAAAGAAAATATCGGATTTTCTTGAATCTACACAAACACTTTTACAACTCGTCAACAAGTTTTCATTACAAACTACCGCTTATGAACTCACCACCTTTACGCTGATATTCTTTCAAACTGCTTGTATTCTCAGGAAATCAGTAGACAGGTACCTGCTGGATTTTTGAGGAGTTGGAGTAATAAGAGTTTTATGTTTATACTTTACAAAGCTATTTGATGTAATTCAAACAAGTTTCAGACAAAGTTTCAAACTGATGTGAACATTTTTATCTAAGTATTCACTGTAATGGTTGTGTTGCTATGATTGTGATTATTCATTGGTTGTGATGCTACACATGACGTCCTCCGCCCCGGAACGTTTCCGCCATCACGGTTTTGGGGTGTGACAGATTGGTATCAGATCCCTTGTTTATAGCGAACTAGTATACCGAACCTTACATGGTATACAACTATAAACACTAAAGGGGCCTCAGTGCTCTACACTAAAAGTATACTTTCAACAATATAAGTATTTTTATAAAAAGTATACGAGCATGCATACATAACAGAATTCGTGCCATTAGTGGAACAACACAAAGAGTATTTGGATGTTGGGACACTGCGGTTAAATCTGGGCAGCTATGTAATCATGTTTCGGGTGAATATAGCCTGATCAACTATATTCAGTCGAAACATGACCAACATGTGCTTGGGTATAACGGTGGTGTTACAACAAGCCTAAAACTTACCAAAAACATTCACTATAAAATACTATAGGAGTATTTTGCTAGAGCCAAATTCAGTGAGGAGATTCATTCTCGGTGTTGCTACCTATTTGTTTCGTAGCGATAACTTAGTTACATTAGTAACCTTCCTTGTTTATCGCTTGGTAGAACACTTGTTTAGCAGGATGAGATATATTTTATTTCATATATCTTGAGGACTTACCATCCTCTTCTTCCTGATTGTTTCTAGAAAAAGATGCCTCCCCGACCAAGACCCATCAGAAGAAACGACGACACTCCACCACCACCACCACCCCCACAATTCGACCCCGTCATGTTTCAGGCAGCAGTTACAGCCGCCGTGACTGCAGCAATGGCACAAGTGAATGCTGGTGGGGCTGGAGGTGGAACCGACCCACAGAGACAAGATGGAAGTCAGAGACATCAAAAGGAGTGTTCCTACAAGGACTTCATGACTGCAAAACCCAAGTCCTTTGACGGAAATGGAGGAGTCATCGCTCTGACTTGATGGTTCGATAAGATCGAATCCATATTCGAAATTTGCGCCTGTTCCGAAGTCAACAAGGTGAAGTTCGCCGCCTGCACCTTCACCGACAGAGCCTTGACCTGGTGGAATGGTCGAGTCAAAACCCTAACCCTGCCAGTGGCTAATGCCATGGGTTGGGAAAGACTGAAGGAACTCATGCTGGCTGAATACTGCCCGAGGGGCGAGGTGCAAAAGTTGGAGCATGAACTCTGGAACTTAAAGATGAAGGGTTCCGACATCGCTGCCTACACCGCGAGATTTTGTGATCTGGCTCTCCTCTGTCCGGGAATGGTCACCTCGGAAAGCAAGAATATCGAGAGGTACAGTTGGGGATTGACACAACCCACCAAGGGAAATGTCTTGGCTGCTAGACCGACTACATTTGAGAGCGCCAAGGATCTGGCACAGGTTCTGATCGATAATGGGGTTGATCTAGACGAGGTGGCAGTTGTTTCTGAGCCACAGACGGAAAGTGGTGGGAAGAAGAAGAAATCATGGAACAAACGGAAGGGTCAGCCTTCGCAGGAGCCTTCTAAGAAGCAACAAACAGTGGCAGTTCATGTTGCTACTACTCCTGCTGCTACTCCTGCTGCCGTCCCAACCGCTCAAGCTCCTACTGGTGTTTATGCAGGGAAGCTACCTCTATGCAACAAGTGCAACTTTCATCATCACGGACTCTGCCGTGAGTTGAGTTGCAATAGCTGTGGGAAGAAGGGACATACAGCTCGATACTGCAAGACACCCGCTCAACCAACCAACCAGGCTCCGGGAGCGGGTGCTGGTCAAACTTGTTATGGATGTGGAGAGGCTGGACACTTCAGGAGAAACTGCCCCAAGGCAACAACTGGTGGCAACACAGGAAGAGTTTTAGCAATGGGCCAGGAGGAAGCGGTCGCTGATCCTACCATTGTTACGGGTACGTTCCTCCTTGACAACTCTTATGCATGCATTCTTTTCGATTCCGGTGCGGAGAGGAGTTTTGTGAGTCATGCATTCAAACATCTAATCAAACGTAAACCCTAACCTTTAACTGAAACGTTCACTGTCGAGATGGCTAACGGAAAGAAAGAGAACTCTAGCGACATATTTATAGGTTGTACTGTTACCCTAGACAATCACTCCTTTCCCATTGATCTTATGTCGATATCCATCAAGTGCTTCGATGTCATCATCGGCATGGACTGGTTAAGCCCCAATCGTGCTGATATCCTTTGTTTCGAGAAAGCTATCCGTCTCAATCTTCCCTCTGGTGAAATCCTCATGATTTACGGAGATAAGCTTAGCTCGAACCTTCGTATCATCTCGTGCATCAAGGCCCGGAAGTATCTGCGGAAGGAATGCCATGCATTCCTAGCTCACATCGTTGATAAGGCGCAAAAAGTTAAAGACCTCGGGAGTCTTCCTAAAGTCTGCAACTTTCCTGATGTCTTCCCCGAAGACCTCCCAGGAATTCCTCCCGAGCGTCAAGTTGAGTTTCGTATCGACTTAATTCCCGGAGCTACCCTTGTAGCTAAGTCCCCTTATCGTTTAGCGCCGGTGGAAATGCAGGAGTTAACCAGCCAGCTCAATGAGCTGATCAGCAAGGGATTCATAAGACCGAGTTCCTCACCCTGGGGAGCTCCGATCTTATTTGTGAAAAAGACAGATGGATCTTTTTGGATGTGCATTGACTACCGAGAACTGAACAAGATGACGATCAAGAACCGCTGTCCTTTACCCAGAATCGACGACCTTTTCGATCAGCTGCAAGGAGCCAGTTACTTTTCAAAGATCGATCTAAGATCAGGGTACCATCGGCTACGAGTTCACGAGAGTGATGTGCCCAAGACAGCATTTCGAACTCGCTATGGACACTACGAGTTTGTAGTAATGCCCTTTGGTCTGACTAACGCACCGGCAGTATTCATGGACCTGATGAATCTGGTGTGCCGCCCTTTCCTAGACAAGTTCATGATCGTGTTCATCGATGACATACTTGTCTATTCGCGTAGTGAGAGTGATCATAAACACCACTTGAGACAGGTGTTGGAAACATTAAGGGCGGAAAAGCTATACGCGAAATTTTCAAAGTGCAAGTTCTGGATCAGGAAGGTAAATTTCATAGGTCACGTGATTAGCAAGGAAGGAATACACGTGGACCCTTCCAAGATTAAAGCAATTGAAAATTGGTCTGCACCAAAGACATCCACAGAAATCCGGCAATTCTTGGGTCTCGCGGGCTATTATCGCAGGTTCATCCAGAAGTTCTCCAGAATTGCTAAGCCTCTAACTACCCTAACACATAAAGGTGTAACCTTTAGTTGGGGAGTCCAGCAAGACACTGCATTTCAAACATTGAAGCAGGCCCTGTGTAGCACACCTATCTTGTCCCTGCCCGAAGGGACGGAAGACTTCGTTGTCTACTGTGATGCATCCAATCAGGGCTTAGGTTGTGTGCTCATGCAACGAGGAAAGGTTATCGCTTATGCCTCGAGGCAGTTGAAAGCACACGAGGTCAATTATACAACTCACGACCTAGAGTTGGGAGCAGTGGTCTTTGCATTGAAAATCTGGAGACACTATCTCTATGGAACCAAGTGCACTATCTTCACCGACCATAAGAGCCTGCAGCACATCTTTGATCAGAAGGAGTTAAACATGAGACAGCGACGATGGGTAGAGCTACTCAGTGACTACGAGTGCGAAATTCGCTACCATCCCGGCAAGGCCAATGTGATAGCAGATGCCCTCAGCCGAAAGGAGTATTCAGGGAGAAAGGTGAAGACATTGACAATGACCGTTCGTTCCTATCTATCCGCACAAATCCGAGAGGCTCAGCAGGAAGCCTTGAAACCAGAGAAGGTGGCGGATGAAGCATTGCGGGGAATGGACAAGAACTTAGAGGTTAAGGGAGACGGAGCGTACTATTTCGTGAACCGGATTTGGACCCCAAAGTTTGGCGGGTACAGAGAGGTTGTCATGATTGAGGCTCACAAGACGAAATACTCCATTCACCCAGGTTCAGATAAGATGTATTTGGATCTCAAGCAGCTCTATTGGTTGCCAAACATGAAAGCAAAAATTGCAACCTTTGTGGGCAAGTGCTTGACTTGTGCCAAGGTGAAGGTGGAGTATCAAAACCCCTCAGGTTTACTTCAGCAGCCAGAAATACCTGAGTGGAAGTGGGAAATGATAACAATGGATTTTATCACTAAGTTACCTAGATCCCCGAGTGGGCACGACGCCATCTGGGTGATTGTCGATCGGTTGACTAAATCCGCCCACTTCCTGCCAATCAAAGAAAACTTCAATATGGAGAGACTTACACGGATCTACATTCAAGAGATAGTTCGCCTTCATGGGGTACCTGTATCCATTATCTCTGACCAAGATAGCAGGTTCACCTCAAGGTTCTGGCAATCGCTTCAGAAGGCACTTGGAACTAAGTTGGATATGAGCACAGCTTATCATACTCAAACAGATGGTCAGAGTGACAGGACAATCCAGACATTGGAAGATATGTTGAGAGCATGTGTCATCGACTTTGGTATGTCATGGGACACTCATCTTCCTTTGGTCGAATTTTCCTACAACAACAGCTACCATACCAGCATCAAGGTTGCGCCGTTTGAAGCCCTCTATGGCCGCAAGTGCACATCCCCTCTGTGCTGGGCTGAAGTGGGTGACACGCAGCTAGCCAGGGGTCAAGTCCCCTACAGTACTCTCACTGGACCTGAAATCATCCGAGAGACAACAGAAAAGATCGTACAAATCAGAAAGCGACTGAAAGCATCTCGGGATAGACAAAAGAGCTACACCGATAAGAGACGAAAACCCTTGGAATTCCAGGTTGGTGACCGCGTCCTCCTGAAGGTCTCACTCTGGAAAGGCATGATACGTTTCGGAAAACGTGGAAAGCTAAACCCAAGGTACATTGGACCATTTGAGATCCTTTCTAGGATCGGTCCCGTAGCATACAAACTACAGTTACCGCAAGAACTCAGCAACGTCCATCTTGTCTTCCACGTGTCGAACCTAAAGAAGTTTCTGTCCGACGAGACACTTGTGATTCCTTTCGACGAGATCGAATTGGATGAGGGTCTACACTTCATGGAAGAACCTGTCGAAATCATGGATCGGGAAGTCAAGCGTACGAAACAGAGTCGCATCTCGATAGTGAAGGTCCGCTGGAATGCCAAGCGGGGTCCTGAATTCACTTGGGAGCGCGAGGACTCAATGAAGCAGAAGTATCCCCATCTCTTTCCAAGTTCATGACTGTGATTTATTCTTGAATTTCGGGACGAAATTCCCTCTAACGGGGGGATGATGTGACAACCCGGAAACTTCAATCTTGTACACTTAGTCAATTCAATCAATATTCAACTTGTTTTGTTGATTTCTGATGCTATTTAAGGGTTCATTTAAGTGTTCTAAGCTTGTTAATAACCAAGGTTGAGTTTAGGAATGAGTCAGAGTGTTGAATAGTGTGAAAATCGGGCCATACACACCTCTTGGAGGAGTGTACGGCCGTACACATGGGTGTGCGGCCGCACACCCACTCCCTTGGCAGTACACTCACTTTTGGGCAGCACCCTTACCCCTATATAAAGGGTATCCCCCTTCCTTTCATTCCTTTATCACCTTGGCAGCACACAACATCATTTCCTCTCAAGTTTCTCCAACTTTGAACCTTTCAAAGCTTCAAGAACGTGAGTACTTCTTCCTCTAGCTTACAATCCATGAAAGACCACTCTATCCAAGTCCTAAGTATGCAAAAACAATATGTTCTTCGTGTTTGGAAGTGAGTGCGGCCGCACACCCTCTTAGGGTGGCCGCACACCCCTAAAACACCCTCCAAAGTGAGAGTTTAACTTCCATATTCGATGTAGACATGCCCCTAGCCTTGTTACACCTTGGAATGGACGATTTAGGCATCATTTTGAGGGGTGTATGACCGCACACACCTGTGTACGGCCGCACACAACCTTGTGCGGCAGCACACTCCAAGTGTGCGGCAGCACACCCAAGTGTGCGACCACACACTCTTGTGTGCGACCATACACTCATTCTAGGACCATAAACCCACCTCTAGGACCCCTATCTTGCACTACAATTGAGTATAGACCTTGAACACTTCGTGGATGTGAGTATGGACCTTGAGAAGACTTCAAAGACACCTCATTTCAGGAGTGTATGGCCGCACGCCCTCTGGGCCACACACTCATGGCCGCATACACACTCTAGATGGCCATACATCCCCTACACTCAATCCTACAAGGTCCTATCACTTGGTGCAAATAGTTTCAAGTCCCTAGAGTGGTTTTCCATCACTTATAGTGGTGAAATACCTTCATTTGACTCGTTTATGTGTCATTACACGTTATTAGGATCGAATCGTGTTCAAGGCTTCACTTGAACGCCCGGCTCTCCGTATCGATCCTTCAATCAAACCACTTACCCGAGGTGAGTTCATACCCCTACATTTTCCATGTTTTTAATGTTTTCAGGGGGGAATACAAGCTAAACATAAATGTTTTCAAAACTCATGCAATTCTCATACTTTATCCTGTTGTACTGTGTCGAGCATAAGGGACATTTTCATAAAAATTGCATAGTTTTCCGGACTCGCTATTCACTACGTTATACATGCAAACTATAATCGGTATAGTTTGGGATTTTCTAAACATAACAAGTACAGAAACTTTCACTACTAAACATATGCACTAAGACAGAAACAGTTTACAGTATACATCACTACTTATCATGGTATTCATAACTGTAATTATCACTACATACAGTATACATACGGATTTTTACTAGGATAGAACGCTACTACACTAACTAGATTGTGTGATACTGTGAGGCGATACTTCAATACTGTACCCGTAGGTGTACAGGGACAAATCCTGTCATAGTATTACCAGATTCTCCTGGAGGGAGAGCGTGAGATTTATGAATAGATCTATTCGGGACTGACAATCCCACACCCGAACTGCTAGCTACAGTTGGGCAGGCATGCCCAGGGTGACAAATGTCATTTAACTCGACGCCTGAAGAACGTTGGAAAGGTCTCTAGTCATATCAAGTATGGTTATACGACTCACATTATGTATAAATCATCTTTATTTTACAATCTGGCACTCTTCAACAGTTTTATTTATACCAATTAGAACTAACACACACTACGTATAATGGCTGAAGCCAGGGTTTTCAACCTAAAATCAATTATGCAAGGATTTCATATACGATATACTTATACTTCATGATTAGCCTTAGCTAGTCACATGAAGTAGTATTCTCACATATCACCACAGTTTTCAGTAACGAACATTCATGATTACACTAAAGAAAATATAGGATTTTCTTGAATCTACACAAACACTTTTACAACTCGTCAACAAGTTTCCATTACAAACTACCGCTTATGAACTCACCAGCTTTATGATGATATTCTTTCAAACTGCTTGTATTCTCAAGAAATCAGTAGACAGGTACCTGCTGGATTTTTGAGGATTGGAGCAATAAGAGTTTTTTGTTTATACTTTACAAAGCTCATTGATGTAATTCAAACAAGTTTCAGACAAAGTTTCAAACTGATGTGAACATTTTTATCTAAGTATTCACTGTAATGGTTGTGTTGCTATGATTGCGATTATTCATTGGTTGTGGTGCTACACATGACGTCCTCCGCCCCGGAACGTTTCCGCCATCACGGTTTTGGGGTGTGATAGATTAGGACTAAGGATCTAGGAAGGATGCCTTATGTGCCTGTTATAAGTGATTTTGATCTGCATGATAGTGTTGGTTAGATAGAGGTAGGATAGTCTGTTTAGGTTATGCCTGATTATATGAGCTTACATCGCATGCTAGTACAAATTCTTGTTATGTGAATAGATATGCTTGAGTTTGTTCCCATTTTGTCTGAATGCTGCTTGCCTTGTGCTTTGTGGGACTTTGAGTAATGGGAGTTAGCTATTAGGTCAATACGTTAAAGTCACATGCAATCAGGGTTGATTAATATTAGAGTATCGGATTTGACCCTATTGCGTGGCTCTTGTATGAGTCTTAACCGTTGTAGGGATGAGTCCCTTACTCGAAGGATTATCCGAGCCTCGTTGCATGTGATAGTATTCAGGTGATAACTAATTGGAATTACGAAGAGGCCTTCAACAGTTGAGGACTGATTTAGAGTCGGAGATTTCCCTAGGGTAAGCCTAGGATGAGAGTAGCAGAGAACAGTAGTAGTAGAAGGGACTTGGTAGAGTCAAGGCAGTTCTTGAGGAAAGTACGGATAAATGTGGAAGGTAGTATGGGCCCGTACTACTGAAAGTAGAGGATCCGTACTTAAGTCGAGGAAGGCTGAGACAAGACCAGGGAACTTGTGGTAGATGTGATCCCTCTAGATATATCAGTATTTCTGACGGTTGTCATTATGTATTTACAGAATGGTGATACTACGTTCTAGACCAGTAGTTGACAGTTTGGGAGAGGGATCGGGTTCGGGTTCAGGTTCCGAACCATTGGATGAGAGGCTACGCGAGTTTATCGCGTTGGAGATCATGAGAGGTATCCTTGATGCGACCCCGGTTATCTTTGGGTCGATCAAGGAAGGGATAGTAGAGCTGATGGAGGATCGCCTCAGGGCGTTCAGGAGTGACATGGCGACCAGCCAGTCAGGATCACGCACACTGTCCTTTAAGGACTTCAGGGGCAGTGGTGTGCCGGATTTCCATGGGGCGAAGGACCCCATTGTTGCCAGACGATGGATTGCAGACATTGAGTCTGCACAGTTGACTAGCTTCTGCCCCAAGGGGTCGAAGGTTCGATATGCGGCGGGGTGCTTGAGGGACAGGGCCATGGATTGGTGGGAGTCGGTTGGTGACTCTCTGGGAGCCTCGGCTATTGAGGCTATGACATGGCCGGATTTCGTGACCCGGTTCAGGGCTGAGTTCGCACCCGCTGTGGAGCTCCAGCAATTGGCCCGGGAGTTCTTATATATGAGGCAGACGACTGAGATAGTGGCGGAGATCACCGCCAAGTTCCGAGAGAGGGCTTTATTGGTGCCCCAGTATGTGGGAGACGAGTATATGTAGAGGACCCGCTATCACGACATGCTGCGAGCTGATATTCGGGAGCATGTCAGCTTTTCAGCTTGTTCTACCCTGGATTCCATGATCGCCAGGGCAAGAGAGAGAGATTGATTTGGAGCATATCCGTAAGAGGAAAGCAGGGGAGGGACAGATGATTGGGGCTTCGGGGAAGAAGCCCAAGGGATCAGACACTAGGCTGAAAGGCCAGTCGGGACAGGGCCGCTGCATGAAATGCGGCAGGCCACATGAGGGAGCTTGTAGGTTGGGATCGTCGGGCTGCTACAATTGCGGCAAGACGGGGAACTTCAGCAGGGATTGTACCGACCCTGCACCCACTATTCAGACATCCGAGTTGCTGTGTTTACACTACAACCAGAAGGGCCATAAAAAGGCCAGTTGCCCCCAGTTGATAGCAGCAACGCCAGTGAAGGCGCCAGCTCTAGCGACCCTACGGATTACGAATGGCCGGCAGGGCAAGACGGAGGCTCCAGTGATGAGGAGCCGGGCCTTCCAGTTGACTACCGAGGAGGTACACGCCACACCCGATGTGGTGACGGGTATGATTCCTTCTCCCTAGTTTTTTTTATTTGATGCTTATGATATTGATTTCTTATGTGTATACATGTTTAGGATTGTTCCACGTGAACGATATCCCAGTACAGGTGTTGTTCGATTCAGGTGCCACTCGGTCATTTGTTTCTCTTGCACTTAGCAAGAGGTTCCTTAAGTCTTCGGGTATGTTGGATTGCCCTCTAGAGGTTGAGATTGCCGATGACCGATCGGTGCGAGAATCAGCAGTTTTCAGAGACTGCGTACTGAGGCTATTCGAGGAGCGCTACCTGGTAGACTTGGTTCCCATTCCGTTGCGTGGGAACAAGGTGATTATAGGCTATCGGTTGGCTCCTCCCGAGATGCAGGAGTTGTCTACGCAACTGCAGGAGCTGCTAGACAAGGGATTCATCAGGCCGAGTAGCTCGCCTTGCGGAGCCCCGATTCTGTTTGTCAAGAAGAAGGACGGGTTGCGTCGCATGTGCATAGATTACCGGGAGCTGAACAAGGTAACGATGAAGAATCGTTACCCACTTCCAAGGATAGACGATTTGTTTGACCAGCTTCAGGGAGCATCTTGGTTTTCCAAGATAGACTTGCGGTCAGGCTACCTTCAGATGAGGGTCAGAGATGAGGATATACAGAAGACTGCTTTTCGGACTCGTTATGGCCACTTCGAGTTCGTGGTGATGCCCTTCGGGCTCACCAATGCTCCTGCCGCGTTCATGGACCTCATGAACCGTGTATGTAGACCGATGCTGGATCGGTCCGTGATAGTTTTCATTGATGATATCTTGGTCTACTCCAAGACGCAGGAGCAGCATGAGGAGCATCTGCGAGAGGTTTTGGATATTCTGAGGAGGGAGAGCTTGTACGCCAAGTTCTCCAAGTGTGAGTTCTGGTTGCGTGAGGTGCAGTTTCTTGGGCACCTTGTCAACCAGAACGGTATTCTGGCCGACCCGGCCAAGGTGGAGACCATGATGAGATGGGAGGTTCCGAAGTCTCCATCTGAGATTCGGAGTTTCCTAGGATTAGCCGGCTACTATCGGAGATTCATCCAGGATTTCTCCAAGATAGTCGTACCCTTGACTCGGCTAACGAAGAAGGCCGTAGTCTTTCGTTGGGGGCCTGAGCAGCAGGCATCGTTCGAGACACTGAGACAGAGATTGTGCGAGGCGCCGATCTTAGCCCTGCCAGAGGGCGTGGAGGATTTTGTAGTATATAGCGACGCGTCTATTTCGGGCTTGGGCGCAGTACTGATGCAGAGAGGGCATGTCATCGCCTACGCCTCGAGGCAGTTGAAGCCCCATGAGGCGAACTACCTGACGCACGATTTGGAGTTGGGGCCGGTCGTCTTCGCCCTCAAGATTTGGCGAAACTATCTCTATGGGGTTCGATGTACCATTTACACGGACCATAAGAGTCTGAGATACCTCATGGATCAGCCGAATCTGAACATGAGGCAGCGTCGGTGGTTAGATGTGGTGAAGGATTATGATTGTGAGATCTTTTACCACCCGAGGAAGGCCAATGTGGTGGCCGATGCGCTTAGCCGTAAGGCAGCACGGATCAGAGACATTTGCATGCGGATGACAGTAGTGACTCCACTGTTGGAGCAGATCCAAGAAGCCCAGCAGGAGGCTATGAAGGAGGAACATCGGAAGAGCGAGCGTATAGTGCGTCAGGTTTCTTCCTTCGACTATGATAGCCGAGGGTTATTGACTCTTCACCGTAGGGTGTGGGTCCCCTATCATGGAGGCGTGCGCCAGATTTTGATGGAGGAGGCGCACAAATCCAGGTTTTCTATCCATCCCGGAGCGACGAAGATGTATAGAGATCTTCGTCTTGACTATTGGTGGCCCTGCATGAAGCGGGATGTAGCATGGTATGTGGAGTGGTGCTTGACCTGCAGGAAGGTCAAGGCCGAGCACCAGAGGCCACACGGCAAGATGCAGCCGTTAGATATTCCCATGTGGAAATGGGAAGATATTACCATGGATTTCATCACCAAACTTCCCAGGACCGCGCAGGGAGTGGATTCCATATGGGTCATCGTGGATCGATTGACCAAGAGTGCCCATTTCATACCGAACCAGGAGAGTGTATCGGCCGAGAAGCTGGCCGACATCTACATTCGAGAGGTGGTGGCTCGGCATGGAGTGCCAGTCTCCATGATTTCCGACAGAGATGTGCGGTTTACTTCCAGATTTTGGAAGAAATTCCACGACGAGTTGGGTACTCGTCTACACTTTAGCACCGCTTTTCACCCGCAGACGGATGGACAGAGCGAGCGGACCATCCAGACTCTGGAGGATATGCTGCGGGCATGTGTGCTAGATTTCGGTGGTAGTTGGGATACCTATCTCCCATTAGTTGAGTTCTCTTACAACAACAGCTACCACGCGAGTATCGATCGTCCTCCCTTTGAGATGTTATACGGGAGGAAGTGCAGGACCCCGATATGTTGGGGTGAGGTGGGCCAGAGGGTCATGGGGAGCACCGAAGTGGTGCTCAAGACGACAGAGATGATTCAACAGGTCAGGAGCAGGCTTCAGACTGCTCAGAGTCGACAGAAAAGTTATGCCGACAAGCGCCGCTCGGACCTGGAGTTCCAGGTCGGGGATATGGTCCTCCTGAAGGTGTCGCCATGGAAGGGCGTCATCCGATTCAGGAAGCGGGGCAAGCTGGGCCCCAGGTATATTGGACCCTTCAGGGTTATAGCCCGGGTGGGCAAGGTGGCGTATAGGCTGGATCTGCCAGCGGAACTCAGTCAGATCCATAGCACTTTCCATGTCTCCCAGCTGCAGAAGTGCTTGGTGGATGACTCGGCAGTGGTACCTTTGGAGGATATTCAGGTGGATGGCAACCTGAACTACATTGAGCGGCCTGTGGTGATCCTCGACCGGAAGTCGAAGGATCTGAGGAACAAGAGGGTCGACCTGGTGAAGGTGCAATGGCAGCACCGAAAGGGCTCGGAATGGACGTGGGAGCCGGAGGACGAGATGATGGAGCATTACCCAGAGCGTTTTCAGGATCGAGCAGCAGACTTCGAGGACGAAGTATAAAATAAGTGGGGGAGATTTGTAGCACCCGGTTCCTCGTACGTATTTTCATTCAAGTAATTATAACATTTTGGCCTGGGACTCGGCGAGTTGAAGGTCCAACTCGTCGAGTAGGATCGACTTTGGACACGGGAGTTTAGTGACCTACTCGACGAGTCGGCGAACCGACTCGACGAGTAGGCGTTGTTTGGACAAAACCCTAAATCTGAGGGATTACACCCTATTTAAACGTCTTAATGCAGCCTCCATCGTCCCTTATGCTCCCAGAACACCTCATACTGAAACCATAATCGTTTTGTGAGATCTAAGGCTCTTTTTGGTGATTTTGGTGGTTTGTGATCACAAGAAAGATGGAAAAACTTGAGGAGCCAAGAGGAAACCAGAAGATTTCGAGCTTGTGCGGCATCTACAGTTCCTTAGAGGTATAAAGCTTATACCTTGTTCATTCATGTCCTAGATCCCTTTTTGGAGTGAATTAGGGCTTTTAGGAACCATTTTTGGTGACCAATCATGAGTGCAAGCATGGTTGGGGGTTAAGACTCCTGATCCAGGGTCCTTAGGGGACTACATGGCCTAAAGTGGCCAACTTTGTGGCCATAGAGAGCCACATGCACCTTTAGACCTCATTTTTTGGTCCATTAACCTTATACTCCCATGCATGCATGTAAAGTTCATAACTTTACGTGCTAGATAGATCTTAGAAGCCCAGATCTGTCTTTTGGATAAGTGTTGTACATCAGAAATCGAGATATAAGACTTGGAGAACACCGACTCGTCGAGTTGTTCTTGGAACTCGGCGAGTCCAGGGCTTGATTCCCCAGTCTGTTGAGGTTCAAAGGAACCCAGTTGAGTGTTAGAAGGGTCTTAGAGGGGTCCAGGGGAGTGACTCAACATATTAGACTTAGCCATGGACCTGGGAATCATAGGACTCGGTGAGTGTATGAACAGACTCGGCGAGTCCAAGGCAATCTCCCAACCCTTTGAAGATGGACTCGACGAGTTGTTCATACAACTCAACGAGTCACAGACTGGACATGTTCATAGGATGAAGGTGAACTCGACGAGTTGTTCATACAAGTCGGCGAGTCGGATGAAGGTTCATTCGATGATATTATAGAAGGAGAACTCATCGAGTCTTTGCTAGACTCGACGAGTAGAGTCGGGAGGGGGTCAGATGAAAGAATAGGGACTCGACGAGTTGGCGGCCCAACTCGGCGAGTCAGGTCAATTGGAAGTTGACTTTGACCAGGATATTGACTTTGGCCAGGGGTAAAATAGTCATTTTACCCTAAGAGTAGTTATCAGCTTCTGACTAAGTGTCTTTATGGGAATTATAGCCGGAGAATCGCCGGAGCAGCAGACAGAGACTTCTCACTCGGATTGACAGCATTCATTCATACGAGGTGAGTTACCTTCCAGTAGCGGTGGGTCTACGTCCACAATGTCGGCCCACCAGTAGGAGTTATATGTTAGATGATTGTCTTTGTGATATTCATCTAGGTTTGCAACTACCTGATATGTTATATGCTGGCATGATATGTTATATGTGATAGTGGTAGTAGGGGGAGAATAGTCCCCAAGTTCGGTTGTTAGGACCGAAGGGTAGGTCGGACACCCCAGACATGTCTGACAGTATGTTATGAGATGTTTATATGCTGGCATGATATGTTATATGTGATAGTGGTAGTAGGAGGGGAATAGTCCCCAAGTTCGGTTGTTAGGACTGAAGGGTAGTTCGGACACCCCAGATATGTCTGATAGTATGTTTATGTTATGATATATGTGATAGTAGTAGTAGGGGTGGAATAGTCCCCGAGGTTCGGTTGTTAGGACCGATGGGTAGGTCAGCACCCCAGAACGGCTTGACACGGGTAGGTCAGCACCCCAGAATGACTTGACACTGGTAGGTCGGCACCCTATAATGGTCGTACCGGGTAGGTCGGCACCCCAGAATGGCCGTACCGGGTAGGTCGGGCACCCCAGAATTGTCCGGCAGTATGTAGGCTATGTGATTGTATGGTATATGGTACGATAGGGGAACTCACTAAGCTTCATGCTTACAGTTTTCAGTTTTGTTTCTGGTACCTCTTCAGCGAAGGGGAAGGAGCCGGTGCGGTAGCTGTACATCATACACACGCATTGGATTTCCGCACTATGAGATTTCTTGGGATAGTACTCTGACATTGATGCGACATCGGCTCCGACCACCAGCTCTGAGGAGGTGCTTCTACGCTGGAGACAGATCTGCGAGGTCACAACAGAGAGACGCACTAGAGCCGCCCCAGGGACTATGCCCCGGGAGCGGACTCCGACGGTCAAGTTAGATCACCTGGTATATCTGAGATGGTTCTCCTTAGCTAAAGAGAACCATCTTGGTGGTGGTGGTGTATGGTGGTTGACGGCGGAGGGTGGCGGCTGAGCCACCCGGCCGGAGTCTAGGGTGGCAGCTCAGCCAAAGGGAAGGATCCCCTTCCATGGAGGAGGTACTGTTCATTATATAGGGGACAATTAGGTCAAGGGGAATTAGGTCAGGCCTTGGGCCATCCCAATTCAGGCCCAGCTAGCAAAAAGATGGGCGAGACCGCCCGGAGGCGCCGGGCGGGGCTGGCGAGTGCGCACCAGGCAAGGCTAGCGGGCGCGCACCAGGAAAGGCTGGTAAGGGAGCGCCAGGCGGGGCTGGAAGGAGAGTCCCCAGCAAGGGTGGAAAGGTAGTCCCCAGCAAGGCTGGCAAGGGAGAGCCAGGCCAGGGAGCGCTAGGTCGGGCCGGCGGGGGAGTCCCCAGCAAGGCTGGCACGGGAGTCCCCAGCGTTGCTAGCGGGAGCGCACCAGGCAAGGCTTGCATGCTAGAGTGGTCTAGGTCATGCTAGTAGACCATACATCATCAGACATTGTTACTAATTTTATGACACGATTTCAGACATGAGATTATGGTTTTACGAAATGATATGACTTGATGATGTTTTCTTATAAATGTTTTCTAAATCGTTATATCAAAATTGAAATTTTTGGACTCGAAATTTGGGATGTTACACTTTCTTGATGATTCTTTTTCCATTTGCAACACATAAATCAATCATTGAAGATCTCGGTAGTTTGGTTGGAACAATAAAATCACCAAATTTCACATTGTACCACCCACACTGCATGTTGTACAATCCATTCTTCCCATTTTACAACGATCTAGCATCATCTTCATAACAATTTCGCGAATCTTCAACGACTTTGGGTTTGGAATTCAAATTCATTGCAACACTTGATGATTGTTGCTTTGGAACCCAAATTTGCTTCATATATTTCGGATTCAAGACAACATTTGAAGATTTTTGTTTAGAAACCCAATTGTTCTTGCTTTTGATCTTCTTCTTGTTTTTCTTCCTTTTCATCTTTTTGGATCTTAAAGTTTTGAATTCAAGAACAACATCATTCTTGACAAATTCAACTGTGCAATTTTGAATCAAATATTTTGGAGTTTGATACATTTGAACTTCTTGGATTGAAGGATTTCTATATGGCATCATTCCTTCAAACGAATCACAAGAATTCAAGCATTCATCAATTTGAATTCCAATTGAATGAAAAACTTTCTAATTTTCATGAAAATCACATTGAATTCCCTTCTCTTGGACATCAAGAACATCATGAACATGATGGAATTCTACAAGAACATCTTCAACAAACTCAAGAGCATGAAGATCATTTGGGTCTTCAATAAGAGAACCATATTCATTTTTGAATATTTCTTTTTCTTTTCCTTCCTTTTTATTACCATAACGACACAACATTTCCATGGTAATATTAATCAAAATTCCAATATTTGAAACAGGTTGAAATATCAATCTTCCATGACCATCTTTCAAGTCTCCATAATAAATCAAAGTTCCCCATGTAATCAATCCTCCTTTCAATAATAACCCATAAAAAAATTTGTCATTGCCTTTGTATTTGACTTCTTTAATCATCACGATCCAAGAATCATAAGCCAAATACACCATGATCACAAGAACTTGGATATTTCTAAGGTGCGAAAGTGAATTTGAAAGAAATCTATAGAGAAAGCTTCAAGATGAAGATCTTACTACAATTGAGATTCACCAAATCATGTTGTCATCATGGATCAAATTCTTGAGAACTTCAAGAACACCCCGTCTGATACCAATTGTAGTGACCCAGATTATGACGACATGTGCAGAATAATAAAGATCAAGTGAATCACACAAACATGAAGAACACAAGGAGTAAATAAACATGTTTAAGCTCCATTAGAATAGTAAGAGTACAAGTAGCTATTGTTATTTCTCTCACTAAAGCTAATCTCTCCAAAATGGGTCTTGCAAGTTCTTACATAAATAGGAGTCACTCACTTCCTATGTATAGAAAATACTCGACCTATTACACATACAAGAGGTAAGACACATCGAAGGAGAACTTTGCACCCTAACAAATAATAATAATAATAATAATAATAATAATAATAATAATAATAATAAAATTAAAAATGATGATGATAATAATAATAATAATAATAATAAAAGAAATGGTAGTAATGATAGTAACATTAATAATAACTAGTAAAAAAAACCTCGAGCTTCGTCTCGCTTCTGTTTTTTTTTCATTTTAATTAATTGCGGAAACATCGTGAAAACAAAAGCCAGAAGTCATAGGAAGATCGTATTTTTAGAAGCAGTTAATAAGGGACTAAAAGTGTAAATATTTAGAAAGTGGTGCGGCAAAATGAAGGTCAACTTGAAAAGTTTACTAATGGAATAAAAGTGTAAAAGTTTAAAAAGTGGTTTGGCAAAATGAAGGTCAACAAAAATTTACTATTCTTAACTTGGTCAAGTTTTAATATATATATATATATATATATATATATATATATATATATATATATATATATATATATATATATATATATATATATATATATATATATTATAGAGTCCAAAATCAATGATCCAAACCAGTGATCAAAACAATAATCAATCAATACGGACAAGAATGGAGTAGAGAAAGAGATTTATCAAGAAATGCACACGTTTATTAGCTTAAACGTCAGGTACACCTTGAGCACACACACATTGACCGTAAACACTCTGATACGTCACCTCACTTTGACGGACTCTGACACTATTTATAGGAACAGACTGGCCGTGAACTGCGTTCGCGGTCGAACACGTGTTCACGGATGTACACCCGTTCACAGCCGTGAACACCTTTACAATCGCAAACAATCACCAAAACACACATTACAAGACCAAGACCCTATTAAGAACTATTCAAATAGTTGCCTAGCCCAAACCACTAAGTTGTGACCTATCAATCTCTCCCTTGGTTTGTGGCTAGCATGAACTCAGTCTTATCTTATCTTGGCTTCTCTAACAGCATCACATCTAATTTTCCCATAGCCCCTATCCATAGCCTCTTGTCAATGATATTCGCAACCCTTCCTGTGAACTCCTTGGAAGCCGGCTCCATAGTCTCCGACTTGCAGATAATTTGATGACTAGCCAAGGTGTGTATATCTCGCTCCCTGAACCGTAGAAGATCTTTTGCGTCATTCAGACGAAGAACACCTTTTTTAAACTTGATCACAGCTGTGGCTGTGGCCTCATTGTACGCCCAAAATTCCATTTTATTCAGATATCCCTCATGAAATTGAAGAGGAATAGGAATTTCTTTTAACTGTTTGGTTGCCGGCCACAACACTATCTTCATGGGTTCGTTGGCTTGGGGATCGACCACATCATTGTCCGTTCTAATAAGAGAATCTGCAATTTTCATTCCAGCAAACTTCTCCCTGACCTGCCTCTCCAGAAATAGTTTGAAGTCAAAGGCCGCAGGGTTGTGAGTCGGATTGTGAAATGAAGCAATGGAAAGTTCTATAAGATCGACTTTAGTCCAGGAACAAAAGGCATGAGTATCCTTGTAATATTCCATATGGCCTGAGTTCATTTTCACTATCCACAATTTTAATTCGTCTTTATATTCCCACATTTTGATTCCCGATCGATCACCAAATTTGTCGCGGAACCTTCTCGTTTCAAGATCGGTTACAGTGAGGTGAGGTTTGTCAGCACTACGGCTCTCATCAGAGTTCTTCATGAAAAGCGATCCTTCTTTCTTTTCAGCAATAACCTTCCTCTTAGCTTTCCTGATGGTGACTCGAGGGTTGGCTTGAACAGGTTCAGTTTCGAATCGATCGACTACCCTTGCAGTTCTTTGGGATGGAGTATCCACAGTATTGTCATGTTGAGAAGGCTGAACATGAGCTTGTTGAGAAGTCTGAACTCCACTGAAATCTGAGACAGAGAATTTGAATTTCTCGCCCAATTCTTCAGCGAGTTTGCTCTTCAGATCGTAGTAGCAAGCAGTTAGAGCTCCAAGATGAGTTTGCAAGTCGGTGATCTGTTTGGACTTGGATTGATTATCTTCTTTAAGGTCCGAGACTCGGACGTCTAGATTTCCAATCAACACGTCTTTTTCTATAATCGTATGTTTTAACACTCCGACCTCTTCCTTGAGCTTTTGGACAGTTGGGTCCACTCCCTCTGAGTCGCCTTCCTCAATTGATATGCCTTTTCCGCGATGAGGAAGGCATATTGCTTCTTGTTCAGCCAAAACCTTTACGAGCTTATCAGAGGCGAAGTCATGCGCAGGCCTTAGGAGGGAGGAACCTCCAGGAGCTGAAGAGCTCCCTGTTTCAAACGTAGGGCTTGGTCCTTCTTGTGTTTGAACGATTGGTGTAGTAATTGGTGTTGTGATTGCAGGCTGTGTCGACGAGGCCTGTTCCCGAATAAGTACTCCCGACCTTGGATCATGTCTTCTCCTTTTCAACGGAGGCTGGGAGGTTTGATTTATAAGAGGATCACTCACAGATGGCAGAGAAGTTGGAATGTCAACATGAAGGGGAGGAATCCTTGATGCTGCATCCATATCAATGGTAGCGCCGGCCATCTATTCTGAAGAAGGAGGCGTCGCTTCTTGAACATCTTCTACTTCCCTTGTCTCCGTTTCCGGTTGTGCAACTTCATCGACATCGTTAAGGAAGGAGTCGAGGTCTTCATTTGTTGGGCAGTATTCATTCTCAAATCCGAAAGACATGTCAATATCATTAGGCCCAGACATGTCCCCACCAAATATCAAATCATCATCACTAAAACCATCATCTTCACAATTATCATCCGCATTTTCACCCTCATTGAAATCACTTTGTGCCTCCACATTTATCATGTTATCATGTTCCACTGCTACGATTGCAACAGGAGGAACTCTTTCATCACTTTGCACCTCCACATTTATCACATTTATCAGTGACGGTTATGACATCATCTTCAGATTCCATGTGGTCAGAGGAGTCGTTAGACTCAGATGCATCACTTAACTCTTAAAACAATCTGAACTTCTTCAAAGGGTATTTTCCTACGAACATAAACTTACCCTTACGGTTCTGTTTTATTAAACCGAAGGTGTTTGCCCCAAGAGATTTCATGTCTAGTGTTTCTCCTCCCTTTTCCATCTCAGGGTAATTGTTGTTGATGATCAACTGCAGGAATCTTGGGTACATAAGGAATTTATCTCTTTTCTTTCCTTCAACATTCCCGATCAATTCGTCCAAGATGTATTTGGAGAAGTTGAATTCAATACCTGCGGCAAGAGCGGCGATTGCACCCATGTTCAGTAATGAAATTTCATCCACCCCAGATTTCCTACCCGAGATGCAGCTCACGAACACATGAGCTAGAAACCTCCAGTAGGGTGGTAACAGCTTCTTGATGGTTGGAGGAAACTCTCCTTCATAACCCATCTGTTCGATGATTTTTACTGTTTGAGCCATTGCAATCTCAGTCAGAAAACTTGGTTGGTCTTCAATTCTCAGAACCTCTTGGATGATCTGCTTTATAACAATAATTTTTCTTCCTTTAACAGTTGCTTCAACAAATTTTGAGTCACCATCTCCTTTTTGCACCACAGCAGTGCTCCAAAACTCTTTAATTTGACTTTGGTAGATCACAGGACTCAAACCGTGCACCATGGACTTGAATTCACCGTGGGCTGGTGGTGGGTCAACCACGAAGATAGCCAAGTTCT
This sequence comes from Lactuca virosa, assembly GCF_052849685.1. NCBI lineage: Eukaryota > Viridiplantae > Streptophyta > Magnoliopsida > Asterales > Asteraceae > Lactuca > Lactuca virosa. Next base: position 223,888,754 of record NC_136430.1, on the reverse strand, counting down.
GGCTTTCAGCAAATTTTAGTTCAGCCATTTTTGATCTGTACTTAACCAAGCCAAGTGAGAAAACAATTTACTTAAACAATTAAGTTTAGGTTTTACTCATTAATCAATTAATTTAGGCTTTTCTTGATGATTAAGTGTTAAAAACAAAAATTCATTTCCAAAAATTGGGTTTTACGGTCAGAGAGGGTGTTGATGGCCGTAAACGGGTTTACGGTCGTAAACCCTTCAATGGCCGTGAACCCTTCAATGGCCGTAAACGTCGAACAGATGAATTTCTTCGATTGAACCCTCGATTCACGGTCGATTTTCTGTTAGATTAGCATGATAGTGATCGCCATAGTCATACCTACGAGAGTGACGAGAGAGAATCTTGAGGGGTTTACGGTGAAGAGAGAGAATCTTGAGGGGTTTACGGTCGTATGTTGAAAAGTGAGAAGGAGAAGAGGTGTGCGGCCGCCTACTCCAGATTATATATCTGGACCCTACCCGGTCCATCTAAATGGGCTGCAACCCAAGATGCTTCAACTCCAAGCCCAATACCACTAAGTTATTTAAAAATAATACATTTTGAAGACTTTAAAAATAATCAAAATAAAAATAAAATAAAATATAAAATTTTAAACTAAACTATTATTATTTTTTTTAATTTTTTATATTAGCAAAATAAAATAAAAATAAAAGGAAATAAAATTTAAATTTAAATGAATTAACACTAATTTCTCTTTTACCAATGCTAATAGTATTTTGTGAAATTGGGATCAAAGTTATTAGATAGCCTTAATACGTTTATCAGTAACTCCCACTTCATGAATAGATCTGGTCAATCGCCGGTATTGTGGTCCACTTAAACACGAAAAATTGTGACAAAATTAGGACATACTCTAAGTGAGAAAGTATTTGACCCTATGTTCCTAGATAGAATTCCTAAGGACCATTTATCTGACGATGACCAAGGATATTGTTGTCCACCTAAATTGAGCAGCGAGATCTACAGACAACCTATTAATTGTTCAATTTTAGATGTTCTAGAACATGTTTCCCGCTTCCTGATATACCCTAGTAATCAGGGACTTCCAAAATACTCCTTACTTTAGATGAGCAGACAATTATTATGGGAGAAGACAGATTTAGAATGCATATGTTGTACACCCAGGTCGGATCTCTTCCAATCACGCAGAGAGTGAAACATATAACTAACCAGATTTAGAGGGATTGAGAAGTAGAATGGTGCATATGTTGTGTACCAGGTCGGATACATTTCAGTCACGCAGAGGAGACAACATATGGCTAACAGATAGGAAGAATTGATAGATAGAAGATGCAGAGAGATAGAATTGCATATGTTGCAGTCCATGTCGGATGTATTTCAATCACGCAGAGGAAGCAACATATGACTAACAGAAAGAAAGCAAGAAAATAACCTTCTACAGACCTAACTTATCGGAATTCCTCAGTCGCCCCGTCAATACCGAAATTAGGGACAAAGTTCACACATCGAGGAAATGTTAAACCACAGTTCTAGATATAGATTATTTAGTGTAATCCGCAGATTCCCATGTATATCTCCTTGCTCAACCTACCCGAGCATCGTATTGTCAGGCTAAACGGATCTATCTAGGTCAAGATTTATCAAGTATCTAGATTCCTTAAGATCATCTGTACCTAGTCCAATCCATTTAAATCTTTCGTGCCTACCAGCGCATCGCACACAGAGCCTAGACAATTAAAATTTGGTACTTTACACAGATTCAAATTGCCTGTTATCACATGATTATATCACTTCCCGTCACAACACCTACAGATACATTACTTAAAGGACACTATTTTTGGATTTTTGATTTTCTAATTTTTTTTGTTTGGTTTTTGTTTAATTCTCCCCCTAAATTTGTGCATGGGTGAGAATGAAAATTAAATGTGCAAATTTAAACTAACCTAAAAACAAAAATTATTCCTCAAAGCTTATCATTTTCAAAAATCCCACAAGCACATTGAATCGAGCTTTGTTAAACGGTTTTGTGAACAAATCCACCACATTATTAGCCGTGGGAACCTGTTCCAACCGAATGAGCGAACGCTCATAAAAATCTCTGATAAAATACACTTTGATGTCGATGTGCTTGGTTTTCGAGTGTTGGACTGGATTTTTAGCAATTTGAATTGCATCTTCGTTGTAAAAAAAATAGGGGTTTCTAGAAAGTTCAAACCGTAATCCAACAGCTGATGTTGGATCCATATGACTTGAGAACAACAGGCAGAAGCAGTGACATATTCTGCCTCCGCCGTTGAGGTTGAGACTGTATGTTGTTTCTTGCACTGCCATGACACCAGTCGATCTCCCATAAACTGACATCCGCCAGACGTTGATTTCCTGTCAAGCTCACAGCCTCCGTAATTATTGTCAGCAAAAACATATAAATCAAATTCAGAATTTTCGGGTACCAAAGACCAAATTTTGGGCTGCCTTTGAGATACCGAAAAATTCTTTTGACAGCAATAAGATGGGAAAGTTTAGGATTAGCTTGGTAACGTGCGCATTGACAAACCACGAACATAATGTCTGGCCTGCTTGCGGTCAGATACATCAGCGACCCAATCATCGATCTATATTCAGTCTGATCTACGGATGCGCCTTCAGGATCTGGAGTCAACAGGGGTCGCTCGGCCATCGGCGTTAAGGCAGGTTTTGCGTCTCTAAACCTGAACTTCTCTAGCATATCATCCACATACTTGGCTTGATGGATCAGGATTTCGGTTGAATCTTGTTTGACCTGAAGCCCCAAAAACATGGTTATCTCTCCAAGAGAACTCATCTCGAATCTCTTCTTCATAACGGATTCGAACTCCTTGCACAACTGTGGACATGTTGACCCAAATATAATGTCATCGACGTATATTTGCACAAGAATCTGATCGGCACCAACATGCTTAATGAACAGGGTTTGATCGATTGTTCCCCGTGTATATCCGTGCTCGAGCAAGTGCTTCGTAAGAGTTGCATACCACGCCCTTGGAGCTTGATGTAACCCGTATAAAGCCTTGTCCAACTTATAGACGTGATTCGGAAACGTTGAGTTGACAAACCCTGGAGGTTGATCAACGTAGATTTCTTCCTTCACAGCGCCGTATAGGAAGGCAGTCTTGACATCCATCTGGTAAACCGTGAAGTTCATGTAAGACGCATACGCAAGGTAAATGCGAATAGCCTCCAAGCGAGCAACCGATGCATAAACATCGGTGTAGTCGAGACCCTCTATTTGCCGAAACCCACGGACAACCAATCACGCCTTATTCCACACAATAACCCCTGAATCATCTTGTTTGTTTCGATAAACGCAACGCGTGTCGAGGGACTTCTTGCCTTTAGGTAATTCAACCAATTTCCAAACCCCCAACTTTTCGAACTGATTCAATTCTTCATGCATTGCATCAACCCAGCTGGGCTCATTCAGCGCCATATCGACATTATTTGGCTCTATTTGAGATATGAAGCAAGAATAGAGACATGTGTTGACGTCTCCACTTTGACTTCGCGTTCTAACACCGTCGTCCAGCTGACCGATGACGTTTTCGATCGGGTGATCGTGTTGAATTTTGGTGGGAACCTCCTGGATGATGTCATTAAGCGTCACGAGAAGGTTGTTGATGTTGATGGGTCCATCATCTGCTGTATCAGACACCTCAGATGATCTGAAATCATTAGAAGTGATGGCCACATACTCGTTAGCAATCGGCTCGGGAAGAGTAACTCCATGAAAGTCTGAGTTGCAGCGGAAGTATCTCTGGTCATGAAGTCTCTTTCTGCAGGAGTAAGAGGAGTGGCTTTAGCATCGGGATCAGTTCTTTGGCATGGTGAACTAGGGGAAGTACTTGTAACAGCTTCATCCACCGCAGGATTTGTAAAAGGCACCAATGGTGGTCTGTACACAACATCTTCTTCTTCGTCTTCAATAACTTCCTTCGAACCGGAGCAGGTACCAGACGAATCATTTGAAGACACATTGAATGATTTGAAAAGAGATGTGTAATCAAATAACCAATCTGGACCGACTCGGGCGTCCGTCTCGTTCTCCTCCAACCTGCGCACGTCATAGGATTCCACAATTTGCTTTGTTTTCTTGTTGTATACCTTGTACACCGTGTGATCAGCATCACCCATAAAATAACAATCATCGGCCTTGGCGTTGAATTTGGGGTTGGATTCCAGTTGAAGGAGGGTGCAAGGACAGCCAAAGATACGGAAATGACTAACAAATGGCTTGTGACCATAGAGAATCTCGTACGGGGCCTTCATCTGAGCTTTGTTGATCAGGACACGATTTTGAACATAGCACGCCGTGTTGATCGCCTCGGCCCAAAAGAAAACCGGAAATTTAGAGTCACACAACATTGTCCTTGCGGCGTCTTGTAGTGTTCGGTTCCGCCGCTCAGCAACACCATTTTGTTGCGGTGTGCGAACGGAACTGTATTGACGCACTATCCCTTTTTCCACACTAAAATGATCGTGAACGACATTCTTGAATTCCATCCCGTTGTCAGTTCTGAGCGCCTTCACCCGGTGATTGGTCTGGTTCTCTATCATTAAAACAAACTTCTTAATCAGGTCAGCAACCCAGCCTTGTTAGACAAGAAGAAAATCCACATGAACCGCGAGAAATCATCTATCACTACCAAGCAGTATGAATTTCGGTTGATGTTGAGGACGTTGACTAGACCAAATAAGTCCATATGCAACAATTGGAGCACCTGGTTGATCAAATTGACCTGTTTTGGCAAGTATGGCTTTCTATGATGTTTTCCTTGAGCGCAAGCCACACACTTTTCAAACGTGATGAAATCTTTGACAGGAAGCCCGCGTACCATTTCATTATTTGCAAGTCGATTCAGGTTATTTGCGTTATCATGTCCGAGTCGACGATGCCACAGGATGGCATTGTGCTCGGAAACCTTTGAGAACAGACAAGTGACTTGTTTAGGAAGATCGTTGTTCATGACAATGATATATGCATTGCCGTCCCATTTTGATTTCACAAGGATCCATTCATCTGGGATGACAATGTCTGGCTTCAAAATTAGACATTCTTTATCGGTGAAATGCGTCGAGTAGCCCTTGTCACAAATTTGAGAGACGCTTAACAAACTGTGCTTTAAGTCGGGTGCGTAGTTGACATTCTCGAAGCTCAGTACTCCATTAGAAATTGTTCCCCTTTGAGTGATCTTTCCTCCATCTCCTCCCGCGAAGGAGACATATCCCCCATTAAAATTTTGAATGTTGTGCAATTGGGAGATGTCTCCTGTCATCAAGGTTGTAGAACTCATTACTCGGTACCTAGTCAGCCGACTACCAAGTAGCGAGTACCCGGGAGTACTCGAGGAGTACTCGGATTCGGTAATTCATGTAGAAATATTTTTAAGGAAATTATATATGTCAAAATCATAAGTTAAAATCATAAGTTGATTGAAATATAAAACAAAATTCGATACATGTGAATACACAGAAGCTAAAAAACACATAATGGTCTCACTTCGTGAATAATTACTGAAAATTTAAGATATAGATGTAGTAATAATCACATGTGTGTGTTAAATAATAAATCATTATGTATATTATACATATTAATCACCGAGTTGACCGCGTTTTACAACACTACTCAGTTCAGTAAGGGGCTGATCAGGGAGTACTCGGGATTCTGTAACTCGCCTCGGTAAGGGGCCGAGTAGCAAGTACTCGGAGGAGTAATCGGCCAACTCGGCGAGTTTTACAACAATGCCTGTCATGTGCCGGGAACAACCGTTGTCGACATACCATGGTCTGGCGACATTCCTCCGCAGTTGTTCCTGCACAATGAGTAGGATCATTTAGATTTGGGGACCCAGGAAGTAGATATGTTAGTATCTAACTCCCTAGCACTACATTTTGTGGCATGTTCAGCAGCTGGTTTACCATAAACCATAAATGGTTCTCGTTCTATCTCCTCCTGAGTCATAGGTTGAGTATTGTAATTGTGATTGAATGGGGTAGGGACACTCTCATAACCTATTCCTACTTGCTTTTGGTCCTTCCACTTTATTTGCTTCTCAATTATTGTTGCCACTTTTTCACTTGACACATCAAATTTTTTAAAGTTAAAATCAGCATTTTCAAAACGTATCTTCAATGTGTTAAGTTCCTCAGTGACAACAGCAAGTTGTTTCTTTATGTAATTGTAAATTTCACATTTGTTGTTGTAATCTTCCTGCAACTTCCTAAATTCGCTAGTCTTGGCCTCTAATTTCTCTTTTAATGGTCTCTGGTCTCTCTTAAGTTCATACTTCTCATATTGTAAGTCCTCGTTCTCTTTCTTTATTAACTCGATTTGATCACGCAAAAATTTGACAGTTTTAATACAAGATTGAGAAGAAGAGTTTTCACTGACCTCCGGCTTTGCAGGCTCTGGGGTGGTCTGCACCATAAACACGAATTGCAGTTCCATCATCTCTGCCTCTGGGTCCACTTCAGCTTCTCCTTCTGGAATGTCATTGATTTGGTTAAGATGCGCATTTTCAGGTCCTGAAATGTTCAGGGCCTGTATCTGGTCTTCCCAGTCAAACGACTGAGCCACCACAGCAATATTAGCAGTTTGGTTGTTGATGGTAGCTCCCATGTTGCTTCCTACGGGCACCATTGTTCTTTCATTGTTTTCCCTCTTGTCTGGCTTTGGGCAATCTCTGGAAAAATGACTAGGCTCGTGGCAGTTGAAGCATCTAAGTTTACCCTTACTAAAACCCACCTTCTTTTTAGCATTCATTCCCTAATTGTTTTTGCCAGTCTTTTTGGAGAATTGCTTTTCTCTGAACACTGCCATAGCAATTTGCCATGTGATGTCCATTTCCTCAACATCTTTGGGGATGAATTTGATCCAAATCAGCAAAAGATAGTTAATGAGGTAGCTCGTCAGCCATGAAGGCATTGTAGCAGTTGACAAGACCGGTAGCAAGAGCCAAGTTTTCTTCATTTTCCTTGGAAGCAGGAGCTGGAATAGGTGCTTTTGAAGAGGAAGCAACTTGTGGATAAGATACTGAAGGTTGAACACTTTGCATGGATGGAGTGGCATATGATGATGGTTGAGGAGCAACAAAACGTTGAACTTGTGGGGTAGCAAACATTTGTCCTTGTGGTTGTGGAATAGCGAAAGCTTAACTTTGAGGAGTGGTAAAGGATGATAACGCATTGTTTGTAGAAATTATGAGATTTGCAGTTGAGTACGAGTTCACATGATTGATCTCTCTCTGTTTGTCATCAAGATCACATGCTTTGATGATGGCCATGGTTTCAGCCAGACTAAGTCGGTTAAGATCTTTTGTTTTCTTGATGAAAGCAACATTCATATCCCATGCCTTTGGAAGAGAATTCAACAGTTTCTTGTTTATTTCAGATCTTGGCACTGAGATCCCAGACGGACTCATTTCAGTGGTCAATGTGATGAATCGTTGAAGTTAAGCTTCCAGGGTTTCTCCAAGAATGTGGTTGAACATATTGAACTTTTGTCTCAGCATATCCTGGCGACTTTGTTTCATGTCCTCGTTTCCTTCATATACCTCAATCAATGCTTCCCACAGAGCTTTTGCTGAATTGTATTCTCTAAAACCTTGTGCAATCTCTGGGGATAAGGCCATTGTGAGTGTAGCCAGTGCTTTCTCTTACTGTTCAACCTTTTCAAAGTTTGCTTCGCGTGTTGTGGTGATCCGGACTGGTCCTTTCAAGATGCTTCTCCAGATTTGGAAGTCTTCCCTCTTAACGTACTTTTCCATTCAATATTTCCATTCTGGGAATCCTTCAGCGGACAGTAAGCGAGGAATTCGAGTAGTGGTTCCCATGATGGTGTCCAATTCTTGATGAGCAGTTAAAGTTTGTGAATCCATTTTTGTTTGTTTTTTTTCAAATTTTCTTGAAAACAAAGTGTTAGAACAAAAATAGTGTTCACGGTCAAAATTTGTTTACGGCCGTACACACAATCACGGTTCAAACTTTTACGACCAAACAATGCTTCACGGTCCAAGAATATGTTCACGGTCAAGCAAATGATTACGGTCCAGAAAAAGTTCACGGCTCTTGAAGATGAATGGTTTACGGCTCTTGAAGATGAATGGTTTACGGCTCAATCAAGAGTTTACGGCCGTAATCCCTTCAACACAGCAAATCGTAAACTCCCAGATTTTTATGAAAACAAGTGTTTTTGAGCAGATTTTGATTTCCTTAGCCTTGAAAACACAAATCAGATGCAGAAACAAGCTTGAATAATGAAGAAAACGAAGACTTCCTTCAACCGTAAACGCAACTTGAATATGTTTTGACACCGGAAAGGCTCTAATACCAATTGTAGAGTCCCAAATCAATGATCCAAACCAGTGATCAAAACAATAATCAATCAATACGAACAAGAATGGAGTAGAGAAAGAGATTTATCAAGCAATGCACATGTTTATTAGCTTAAACGTCAGGTACACCTTGAGCACACACACATTAATCGTAAACACTCTGATACGTCACCTCACTCTGACAGACTCTAACACTATTTATATGAACAGACTGGCCGTGAACAGGGTTCACGGCTGAACACGTGTTCACGACTGTACACCCGTTCACGTTACAACCGCAAACAATCACCAAAACACACATTACAAGACCAAGACCCTATTAAGACCTATACAAATAGTTGTCTTGCCCAAACCACTAAGTTGTGACCTATCATATATATATATATATATATATATATATATATATATATATATATATATATATATATATATATATATGCAGTTAATTAGTCGTTATAACGTATTAAGAAAGACATTAGTATGGATGAGGCTTATAGCCGAAGTGGTAAATGCTCCTCCAAGAAATGGTGCAGGTTTGAAGCCTGGCATTTTGTTTTTCAAATTTTAATTTAATAGCGACGGATTTGCAACGGAAGTTAAATAAAATAATCTATTTTTTGGTCTGTAGCTATTTTGTTTGTATTTACCAATGGATTTCTGACGGCCTTTGTATTGTAACGTCCCAAAAAAAAATAGTGATAAAATTTTTCATTTTAAATCGATTTCAATCATCAAACATATCCAAGTCAAACACAAAATACAATATCCAAAACATTAGAATGAAAACATCCAGAGAGTGCGGAAATCATGAGGGGGAGAATGTTGTGGCATCACGCCGAACGCTTCCCTTTTGTACCAGAAGTATCTGAAACCACAAACATAACTGTAAGCACAAAACTTAGTGAGTTTCCCCAAAATACCATATATATCAAACACATAAAATAACAGCTTGTGGCTGTTTCGGGTCCATATCAACACTAAATGTCAGCAAATGGATGTATCGGGTCCATCTCAACCCCGAGTCCATAATGACTCTGAGCCAAATTGGCTCCATACATATATCATGCAATCACATCAGTCAAATCCATACAATAGCATACATTCTACTCATACATTATAGTGGGCCGGCTTTGGTGCCTTCAACCCACTAAGGTGGTAAGAAGACTCACCTCTAACTGAAGACAACTAAATCGAACACTCGAGCTGCTGCGAACACAACTCCTCACACTAATCATAAACCAATAACAACCCTAATCAATAATTAGGGTTTTTAACCCATAAAAAATGGTCTAATTCATCCTTTATCATATTAAGGGAAAAAGACTATTTTGCCCTTTCCATACATAACCCAACTAATCAAAGCCCAAAATCCCTAATGGCCCAAGGCCCAAAAATCAATCCATTGGGCTTCTGACAGTACGCCTGGCGTACTCCATATGACGCCTGGCGTCCCAACGCTCATCGCACTCAAGTTTATGCCTGGCGTGAACCTCTGAATTCCAATTTATAAGCTAAGGTCTTAATGGCTTAATACCTAACATGCAAACTACAGATCCAAGACTAAATAAACATCTAAAGCCACAAAGTTGCAACATTTATGCCTTTGCATGGCCACAAGGTGCCCAAAACCAAGATCCTAATTCATATAGCCTTATAAATCTCCATAACTCTTGCATGGAAGAGTATCATGTTGGGTACAAAGTTATCCATGTATGAATTTGTAACTGGTTTGAATTTTGTAGACCCACTTGCATGTGGTAAATTAGCCTTGTGACATGAGAGATAGAGATAGAGAGAGACATGTAAACACCTCTATATAAGGTGGGTTCATTCCACATGTAGAGGTGTTCGTGAGAGATGTAACATTGAGAGTGTTAGTGTGTGTTAATTATATAGATTTAGATCTAGATCCTTTTTTGTAACACCTTACATAATCGAATGCATCTCTTAAACACCGAAAACAACATGTTCTTTGTGTGTTCCTTAATTCCGCATGCCAAACCAATGCTCATAATTCACATCAATTGGTAAGCGGGTCTTCGAAGATCAACATGATTTTTTGAAAAAACGATTCTCGGTTTGGCTACAATCATCACAATTGGAACGTTTATGGCGAGTCTTTCGATGATCTCTCTAAATCCCTTTGATTCGTGCTTGCGTTCTTGAATTTTTTGATCATTTTAACTCATTGTGTAACATACACGTTTTGAAATCGTGTTATGTAATTTGAAAAGTTAATAATATTATGAAATATTATGTGAAATTGAGTGTTGAGTTCTAACATATATTTTTTACTAGAAATAAAGTAAAACTATGTTTAGAATCACTCATGAAATATTGGAAGTCTTATGAGATTCCAATTAAAAGTCAAATAGTGAAATTTAGCGAAAATATAAATTTTGAAATAAGTAAAAATTTATTATTTAAAGTTGTAGATAATCTCATTAGAAACATTTAGGCGAAAACCTCATCGAAATTCGAGTTATAACGAAGAAGTTATAACCAATCGAAGATCCGCGACAAAACCGGCACGACGCCGAATGACGTAAAAAGTGAGTTTTTGATAAACTACTTTTTAGCCTTATTGATCTAAATGAAATTCGTAGTATTCGTTAAACCGAGAATTTTGATAAAAAGAACGCCAAAATCTGACTTCCAATGAGGAAGTTATGATATTTCTAAGTTTCAGCTTAACAGTAGACAGCTAAAAACTCGAATTTTAGATCGAGTGATTTCTAGCCGACACAACCTAAACGAGAATCGAAGGTCTCGTCATTAGCAGTACAACGGTAAAAAGTCTGACGAAAACGGACGTCTGATGAAGAAGTTATGAATTTTTAACGGATTACCAGTCCCGGTCGGTTAAAAATAATAATAGAAAAATAAAGTCAAAATTTTCCGACAAAGTCTAAACGAAAGTTGTAGAGCATAATTTTCTCTACGCGTGCATATAAAGAACGTCAAAAACGGAGACCGTATGAGAAAGTTATGGATTTTACAAGATAGGGCACAATTTTCTATAAAAACGCATGAATAGTGCCAGCCACGTCACCCTCGTTCTGAGTTGGCCACGTGTCCGAAGCAGCTGCGTGGCGCGTCCGAGAAGTGACACGTGTCGCACAGGTGTCCGAAGTCGTCACGTGATCTCGCATGCTTCTCTCGTGATCCGACCCGCGTGTTTGTTCCTGATTCGACCGAGGTGCTGGCCCAATCCGAAGCGCACACCTGTCCGAACCGAGCCTCGCCCTGCTGCCACCTGTTCCGAACCTCGCAGACAGCTGCCCTCTCCCCCTCGCTTCGGATCCGAGGCTCGCACCTATATAAGGGGTGCGAGACCTCCCGGGTAAATGTTTGAAATTTGGCAATTTTCACCCCTAAACTTATATTTCTTCTACTCCCACTTCCCCCGAAGCCCTGGTATTAATTCCAATGCCCGAAACACACCCCGAAATTCCCGAGAAGCCCAAAAAATTTATCTTTTCGGTTTCGAAGCCCAACCCTTGCAGGGCGCGGTTTCAAGAAAACTCCCGGTTTTCAACGAAGAAAGTCATATTTAGAGCCGAAATGTTGCACAAATTATTATTTTGACCCCCGGTTATTTCAAAGTGAGTTTAATATATAGTAACAATTGTATGTTATGTGTTATATGTGCTATGTGCTTTTCCATGTTATCATCTCGAGTTATTATTTCTGCTATTTTTATAGTAAGGCTGTACCTCTGACCACGAAGTGTATGACATAGGCATCACTTGGGTATTGGTATGAACCGTTCACCATGAAGTATATGACATAGGCATCACTTTGGCTTCGGTAGTATTCTAAAATAAGGCTGAAAGCCTGAATATTCTAGCAAAATGATATTCCTGAGTATTTTCCGTGTTATTTTTATTCGTCATTTTTAATAGCAAAAGAAATAGCTTTGACCATGTGATCAGTGGAAGGACTTAGATTCATATTGGTACTGGTATGTAGCCTCTGGCCATGTAGAACATGTCTCCGTAAGAGAATGATTTCTATTCTATGGTATTGGCAAAAGGTTAGACAGGGCTATAAGCCTGAAATCTACCAAAATGTTAATCTGAAGTTGTATGTCTTCTGTGCCATTTGGGCCAAAGCTTTATTGATGTATCTCAAGTATGGACAGTTTGTCACATGATTCACATATGCCTTTGTTGTTCCTTGTTCCTCTTTGCTTCTGCCATATTGAAGTATATATATGGCATAACGTTATATTGTATCTATTATTGAACTCACTAAGCGTCACCGTTTACCCTCTCAATGTTTAACAAATTTGCAGGGAATAAGTAACCAGTATAGTCATATACTGTTGGAAGGTTTAGAATACTTGTAATATTACTTTTGTATTTAGGGATCATCTATGTATAAAATTACAATATCCTGGGTAGTTATGCAAAATATTAAAACATAGTCGGTTTGTATCCAATCGTTTGTAATCACTTTATCAATGTAAAATATTGTTTTTACGAATATGCATGTAGCATGTTTTGGAGTGACTATATTGTGAAATATGAAAGTTTGAGTCTTTCAGAAATATGAAAGTTTAGAAAGGGGTTCTTTCAATCATGGTATCAGAGCGGTGGTTTAAGTGAACTAAATTCCATGGATTGGTATTTAGACTTAAACTATTGGAAGTTCAATATATGAACTGAATCATTGTAAATATATGGATACAAACCATAGGAAATACTTAAGTGGAGTATTGGGTAGTGATAAACCCTAGTATTCTAAGATATTAAGATACTTCAAAAATTTTAGAGAATTAGTTTCTGTGAACTAAGAATTTTAAGAATTTCTAGACTTAAACATAAATTGTTAAGTGAAGATGATACGATGTGTATCTGGTATACTTAGGTTGAATACCTAAATGGAAACAAACACTAGAATATTAAGAGGAGATATGCCTTATATTCTAATATGTGCTAAATGATAAATGAATATAGCATACCTTAGGTTGCTTGCCTTATTGCTATCATTTAAGAAAGTTTACGGTCTGTTGCCGACCTTGATTTAGAAGAGAAAAATTTTTGTTTAGAATTCTAAGAATTTATGTATTAGAATTTACATGAAACTTTTCGAAGTGATAAAGAGACTTATGATAGTCGACATCGATAAGTTTATAAATAAACGATCGCGGGATATCGTAAAATAATAAATATGAAGTATTATCGCGTGTATTAATACCAATAGAGTGGTAATATACATTTAAAGTATGTTTGATATATAATAACATCTTTGGAAGAAAGATGTGCGTTTGAAACACGTTTGGGTGAGATAAATGTGTTGGTACAAATCCATGAATTTGTTCCATCGTTGTCCCGATTGAAGCAGTGATTGTTTATAAAGTCGGAAGAACCAAAGCTGGTGATAAATACTTCGACAGTATTGAAATTTATGTGGTACAAGATTTAGAAGAATTAAATGAAGATCAAAGGGAAGGCTAATGAAGTTTTCAGACTCAATAGGCCAAGGCTTTGTGATGTAGTATGTAGTTAAAGTAGTAACATTATACAAGATGCTCATACTTAGTATTTAATAATACTGAGTGATGATTCACTTCTATCACATCCTTATGAAAGTTCCATTGTGTGTTAAGCCGACTTTAACATACATGATAAGGATGGTGAATTGAGTCATTTAGTAATAAAAGGTTAAGTAACCTACTTGTTTAAGTAAGATAAATTCTTAGTTGAAGAAACAATACACCCATAGTATTGTATGAGAAGAAATGTTGTAGTTAGGAATGGTAGAGAACCAAGTTGAAGCTAGTAGAGTTTGCTGAGATGCAGCTATAATGCAGACTTCTTAGGATAGACTCCTATGAAGTAGACTTAGACTTACTCAGATACAAGAATGACGATGTCATGAAAGGATAATGAAACCAACAAATGTGCATGATGGTTTGCATGAGTTAGAAGATGATGCAAGTAGTTGAAGACCGTTTGTCTCCATGCTGCTAGAGTAAATTTTGGGTGTAGTATGTCTTGCAGAGTAGACACTACCCGAGAAAGAATTTATATGAAGAATTGGAAGTAAAATTCTATCGACCTATGAAAAAGTATTAGAATATGCTAGATCGAGCATATGCGTGAGAAGAATTTTAGAAGGCGAGTATATGTAATTCAAGATATGTTTGATAGAAACGCGAAAACCCTAGTTGAGTCTAGTAGAAATTGTTGTATGTACTTGTTTGAACACACTTAGGTGTGAAAAGTTGCTTTGTGAAAACTTTTGAATGGTGAGTTGGGAACTGCGAGACAATACTTGGGACGAGTATGAGTAGGTGTGAATAGTAGTAGAGGCCTATACTACTGGAAGCACGGGACTCACATTTGGATCAGGAAAAGTCACAAGGTTACCATAAAGCTAGTAAATGATTCTGTTTTATTCATGTGTGTCGTTACCTTTGTTTCGGTAATGACTAAGAAGATAATTATCGTTCAAATCTTAATGTCATAAAGAGTGGAGTCCGATTAGTATAAATCTACAAAGATAAAGTTGATTGGTTTAGAAAGCCATATATTGAGTAATGACGAAACTTCAGTCAAGAAGGAGACGGTCGAGATGGTCGATAGAAATATAATGATCTTCATTAAAGAATTGAGAAACCATTAACTATAGATGTTACCTGTTATGAAGGCGATGAAGAATTTAGTTATTCATGGAAGGATTACAGTATGAAATCCGTGATTTAGTAATCAATCGAAATATTCTGTCATTTGACAAAATTGATGTGTATGTCCGAAAACACGAATTAGAGATATGTGGTGCTATTCTTTCTGTTCCAAAGCATCCACCTGTTGATCAAACTCTTTTTGTTTTCTTTATTCCATCAGCTCAATTTATTCAACCTGATTTTTAATACAAGAGTTTGGTTCGTTATGTGTCCTGTGCGTTATAAAATCAAGGGTCATTAGAATAAGACCATTCGAGTTGTTGTTATAGCAAAAGTAAATACCTTATCTTGGGTTTAGTCTATAAACCAAGAAGGAACAGGAGTCTGCAATGAGAATTGAGTTTTAACTCAAAGATTAGGATCGAAGGCCCAATAGAGAATGATGAGCGGGTGCAGGTTTGAGCACTGCTAGTAATTAATAAGTTTGAAGAGTTTGACAATAGTTTGGCAAACCAAGAGTTAACTATCGTACATTTTAGATTACCACAGAAGAAGTAAGTTAGGACTCGAATGTTGTGACTAGTAATTTTCTCGTAAACTTTAGATCTGCTCATATCTTATTTGATTGTGATGCCTCAGATTCTTTCGTGCCTAATAAATTCGCACACTATTTTCAAATTGCTTGTTACGCAATTGTCCAATCATTTCATATAGATAACATAGGAAATATATCATTACTTGCTGATAAAGTCTATAGAGATAGTGTCATAGGAATTAAAGGTTATAATCTTTTTGCTAACCTAATTCCTATCTTCTTTCCCAACTTTGATATTATTCTCGACATGAATCGATTGTCAAAGAACTACGCAGATCTCTTGTGCTACGAAGAGATGATATGCATCCCTATCGAAAGGAAGGATTCTTTTTATGTCTACGGTGAAAATAATAAATTTCTTTCTTAAAAACTCGTAAATTTATATCGAAGGGATATTCTACTTATCCGGCTTATATAGTTAATACCTTGAAAGAGGAGAAGAAAACTGTGAATGATAGCATTTGGATAATTATCGACCGCCTGATTAAGAGTACATATTTTCTCGCCATATGTGAAACGGCTCCATTGGAGAAATATGCATAAGTTTACTTAGACGAAATCATCGCGAGACATGGTGTGCCACTAAAGATTATTTTCGATCGTGATACTCGCTTCACTTCTCACTTTTGGGCGAGTATGAAACGTGAATTGGGATCTCGAGTTGCTTTCAGCACAGCTTATTATCGCCAGACAGATGGTTAGACGGAGAGAACAATCCAAACAGTAGAAGATATGCTTCATGCATGTGTCTTAGAGTTCTTTAGTAACTGTGAACACCATTATGTTGGCATAATATAGGACAGAAAATACTTGGAGGCCCGGGATTGATTCAATATACCACTGATAAGATTCAATTGGTATGAGAAAGAATGAAAGTGGCCCAGGATCGACAAAAGTTCTATGCAGAAAAGAGAAGATGACCCATAGAATTCCAAGTGGGTGATACTGAAGGTATCCCCGTGGAAAGGTATTATGAAATTTGAGAAGAAAAGGAGATTGAGTCCTAGACTTGTTGGACTTTTCAAAATTATCTAGAAAATTGGTCAACAAGCATATCGCTTGGAATTGCCTAAAGATTTGGCAGATATACATGATATATTTCATGTAAGATATCTACGTAAATACTTGAGCGTATATGATGAAACGATTCCATTATCTGAGGTGAAACATGATAATAAATTAAGTAGAAGAGATCGTAAATGAAAGAACGACTAATCTACGTAATAAAGAAGTGAAGTTGGTGCTTGTCAAGTGGAAACACCATCGAGGCCCAAATTATACTTAGGGAAAATAAGAATGAGATAAGAGCGAAATATCCTCATTTGTCTAAATCGTTGTGATTTCGGGGACGAAATCCTCAAAAGTAGGAGGTATTTGTAACATAAACGTTTTGAAATCGTGTTATGTAATTTGAAAAGTTAATAATATTATGAAATATTATGTGCAATTGAGTGTTGAGTTCTAACAGATAGTTTTTATTAGAAATAAAGTAAAACTATGTTTAGAATCACTCATAAAATATTGGAAGTCTTATGAGATTCCAATTAAAAGCCAAATAGTGAAATTTAGCGAAAATATAAAATTTGAAATAAGTAAAATTTTATTATTGAAAGTTGTAGATAATCTCGTTAGAAACATTTAGGCGAAAACCTCAACAAAATCCGAGTTATAACGAAGAAGTTATGACCAATCGAAGATCAGCGACACAACCGGCACGGCACCGAATGACGTAAAAAGTGAGTTTTTGATAAACTACTTTTTAGCCTTAGTGATCTAAATGAAAGTCGTAGTATTCGTTAAACCGAGAATTTTGATAAAAAGAACACCAAAATCTGACTTTGTATGAGGAAGTTATGATTTTTCTAAGTTTCAGCTTAGCAGTAGACAGCTAAAAACTCGAATTTTAGATCTAGTGATTTTTAGCCGACACAACCTAAACGAGAATCGAGGTCTCGTCATTATCAGTACAACGGTAAAAAGTCTGACGAAAACGGACGTCGGATGAAGAAGTTATGAATTTTTAACGGATTTACCAGTCCCGGTCTATTAAAAATAATAATATAAAAATAAAGTCAAAATTTTCCGACGAAGTCTAAATGAAAGTTGTAGAGCATAATTTTCTCTACGCGTGCATATAAATAACGTCAAAAACGGAGCTCGTATGAGAAAGTTATGGATTTTACAAGATTGGGCACAATTTTCGAGAAAAATCGCATTAATAGTGCCAGTCACGTCACCCTCGTTCTGAGTTGGCCACGTGTCCGAAGCAGCTGCGTGGTGCGTCCAAGAAGCGACGCGTGTCGCACAGGTTTCCAAAGTCGTCACGTGATCTCTCATGCTTCCCTCGTGATCCGACCCGCGTGTTGGTTCCTAATTCGACCGAGGTGCTGGCCCAATCCGAAGCGCACACCTGTCCGAACCGAGCCTCGCCCTGCTGCCACCTGTTCTGAGCCTTGCAGATAGCTGCCCTCTCCCCCTCGCTTCGGATCCGAGGATCACACCAATATAAGGGGTGCGAGATCTCCCGAGTAAATGTTTGAAATTTGGCAATTTTCACCCCTAAACTTATATTTCTTCTACTCCCACTTCCCCCGAAGCCCCGGTATTAATTCCAATGCCCGAAACACGCCCCAAAATTCCCTAGAAGCCCGAAAAATTTATCTTTTCGGTTTCGAAGCCCAACCTTCGCAGGGCCCGATTTTCAAGAAAACTCCCGGTTTTCAACGAAGAAAGTTATATTTAGAGCCGAAATGCTGCACAAATTATTATTTTGACCCTCGGTTATTTCAAGGTGAGTTTAATATATAGGAACAATTGTATGTTATGTGTTATATGTGCTATGTGCTTTTCCATGTTATCATCTCGAGTTATTATTTCTGCTATTTTTATAGCAACGCTGTACCTCTGACCACGAAGTGTATGACATAGGCATCACTTGGGTATTAGTATGAACCGTTGACCATGAAGTGTATGACATAGGCATCACTTTGGCTTCGGTAGTATTCTAAAATAAGGCTGAAAGCCTGAATATTCTAGCAAAATGATATTCCTTAGTATTTTCCATGTTATTTTTATTCATCATTTTTAATAGCAAAAGAAATACCTTTGACCATGTGATCAGTGAAAGGACTTAGATTCATATTGGTATTGGTATGTAGCCTCTGGCCATGTAGAACGTGTCTCCATAAGAGAATGATTTCTATTCTATGGTATTGGCAAAAGGTTAGATAGAGCCATAAGCCTGAAATCTACCAAAATGTTAATCCGAAGTTGTATGTCTTTTGTGCCATTTGGGCCAAAGGTTTATTGATGTATATCAAGTATGGACAGTTTGTCACATGATTCATGTATGCCTTTGTTGTTCCTTGTTCCTCTTTGCTTCTGCCATATTGAAGTATATATATGGCATAACGTTATATTGTATCTATTATTGAACTCACTAAGCGTCACCGCTTACCCTCTCAATGTTTAACAAATTTGCAGGGAATAAGTAACCAGTATAGTTATATATTGTTGGAAGGTTTAGAATAGTTTTAATATTATTTTTGTATTTAGGGATCATGTACGTATAAAATTACAATATCCTGGGTAGTTATGTAAAATATTAAAACATATTCGGTTTGTATCCAATCGTTTGTAATCACTTTATCAATGTAAAATATTGTTTTTACGAATATGCATGTAGCATGTTTTGGAGTAACTATATTGTGAAATATGAAAGTTTGGGTCTTTCAGAAATATGAAAGTTTAGAAAGGGGTTCTTTCACATTGGATCAAATTTTTTTTGAAAAACCCACTTGTTATGATCCAATAATTTTTTCGTTGATCAAAGCGCGATCCCATCTCATATTCGTTTGTTCAATTTGATTCTTAATTTGCAATCGTTCGTTTGAATCCAAAAACAAAATCAATAATGGTTACTGTTCATTAATTCATTTTGAGCCCAGTGAGTGATACTATTCATCTATCATATTTTGAGCCCAACATCTTCTTTCGATCCAATTCCTTTAATTGAGCCCAAAGATTCTCCAAAACAAATTAGATATATCTGCTTATGTCGTCTTTTTTTATCATAAGCATTGATCGATCGTACATTTAGCTGTTCACCATACATAGTATCTGAGTTCTTGTGTATCGGTTTATTCTCGATGTTCTTGCAAAGCGATTAATCTTGTTTGTGATTCTAAACTTGTGAATTGGTTTTAGTTTATGTGTTTAATCTCAAAATCGATAATGATCAAGTTTTGGCTAAGAAATCGAACATTGAATCTTTGATTTTGATGAAATTGATCAAAAACTTTGAAATTTTTGTGAAGAACATTTGATTGAACACTTTTTGATCTGAAATTTGGCATTGAGAATCTTCACTTTCGTATTTATTAATCTTTGACTTCAAAAAGTCAAATCCAAAAAAAGTCAAAGTTGATTTTCTAGAGATGAATCAAAGAATTGAGGTTGAAATCGTTGGATTTGAGTTGAATATGGGATATGAATGTCGAAATCAAGTTTGATTTGTGTTTAATTTCGAAATCAGTTGGGTCTATGTTCTTGATGTCGAAAACAGTTCACGTTCACATCCTGAATGCTTTTTGGAAATCGAAGGTTTTATTATCAATGTCGATGTCGATGGGTATAAGGAGAATGCAAAATTGATTTGTCTTGATATTCAGTTCGCATATGGAAAGGATTCAAAGGCTTTGGTATCGAACATATTTGAATACAGATGGCCTGAGAACGAAAGTTTGTGTTCACTGGTCAAACTGGGTTTGACATTAAGAATCGAATGTGATGAAATTAATAAGGAGACGATTTCGAAGGGTTGAAGGATTGTCGATTTTGGATCGATAGTCACCTGTTGGCTTTTGGATTCATGGTCAAATGGAAAGTATTTGGAGTCAAATGTGTTTTGGGGTTTGACAAGTCGAACTGATAGATAATGGGAAATTGAAAGCTTATATAGTATCGATGTGTTGGGTTGATTATATTTCGAAGAATTGGAATCAGTATCCAATGTCAATTGACTAGGAAGCAATAGTGTGAAAGCGAAGATTTGGGCATAGATGTCGACTAACGAAGAATTTAGTTACTCTCGACACTCGACGGGTTGAGTGAAGTCGAGCATTGAATATCGATGGTCGAAGATTTTTATCGGGAAGGTCGAAGGTTTTGAGTCGACTGGTAACGAATGAAAAAGATAATGGAAAGGTTCGAATTTAATCCTTTAAGTTTCGAATGTTTGACAATTTATACCCACTTTTGAAATGAGGATTAATATTCGACATGTTGGAAGAAAATGGAATATTTCGAAATTGGTCTTTAATGTTTTGAAAGATTGACAGTTTGCACCCACTTTCGAAATGAGGACTAAATTTTTGAAAGTTTGAAGAATTGTGCAGTTGTTTCGAAACTGTTCCTGAAGTTTCAAAGATTTGGCAGAATTTACCCACCTTCGACATTGGGCTGAAATTCTGAGAAATGAATAATTTTCGAATCAGGCCCCTACAGTTAATGCGAATTGACGCTTTCTACCCAGTTTCGCAAATGGGGGAGAGTTTCGTATTTTTTGTTGTTTTGGGCGCACCGGGTCACTGGAGAATTTTGAAATTAACAATTTCTACCTAATTTTGTGAAATTTTGTCAAAGGCGGTCCGTGAACGAAGCTAAAAATTGAAGATTTTTTGGATTTTCCGAATTGAAGAAAAATGTTTATGCCATGTGTTAAGGGGGAGTTTTGGATAGAAAAACTCTGAATTGAGCACTTTCTCATTCCCTTTTTTTATTTTATAATCATGTTTTGATTATAAAAAGGGGGAGAGATTTAAATATGGAAATTCGAAAGTTGAATTTTTCATATTACGCGGACTTGAAGACCGAAATGACCTCGAGTATTTGAAGTGTATGAGATGATTCGATTGGAGATTCGGAAGTGGTTTCGGTTCATGATGGGTTTGGACTTATTTAAGATTTTTGGAGTGTGCTTTTACGCTCAAACTTGGGTAATCTTTTGGAGATCGAGAAACTCCTAATTACCTTTTGATGCTCGGTTCGTATGGTCTCACATTCTAGAACCCAAATTGATGAATCATGGAAGAATTGAAGATTTGATGTTCATCTCTACATGTGTCACGTTTGAGGCTCGGTTCGTGAAGTTTCTCGAGTTTGGAAGATTTGAAGTGGGTCATCCATTCCTAACTTTGAGGGGGAGAATGTTGGGTACAAAGTTATCCATGTATGACTTTGTAAATGGTTTGACTTTTGTAGACCCAGTTGCATGTGGTAAATTAGCCTTGTGACATGAGAGATAGAGAAAGAGAGAGACATGTAAACACCTCTATATAAGGTGGGTTCATTCCACATGTAGAGGTGTGCTTGAGAGATGTAACATTGAGAGTGTTAGTGTGTGTTAATTATATATATTTAGATCTAGATCCTTTTTTGTAACACCTTACATAATCGAATTCATCTCTTAAACACCGAAATCACCGTGTTCTTTGTGTGTTCTTTAATTCCGCATGCCAAACCAATGCTCATAATTCACATCATATCAAGGTCCAAGCTTGCATTTTTTATGATCTTAAACACTCTAAAATGCCTTAAATGACAGCTCAAAACTCTGGAGTATTCCAACCTCACAAAGATTGAGATATTGGGACCAAAAAGGACATAAAACTAAGCTTAATCAAGATCTAACAAAATAATTATCAATATCTAAACTTTATACCTCCTAAGGATGCACCAAGATGCAAAGAGTCCAGATCCAAAGGCTTGAGAGCAACACCACAACTCGAAGAGGTTTCCTTCACCACCAAGAACACCAAAATGTCACCAAAAGCCATAAGTTTTGCTCAAAAAGGGTTAGGGTTTCGAAATGGAGGCTCAAAGAGATGGAGGATGGAGTTAAGAAAGGTTTTGAGGCTATAAGATTCTTTAAATAGGGTGCAAACCCTAAAAATTAGGGTTTGGCCTCTACGTGTGGACGTCTGGCATCCCCATGCTTACGCCTAGTGTTCGTACGGGAACCCGCGTCGAACACTTCAAACGCCAATGACTGGCGTACCCATCCTTACGCCCAACGTTTGGGACCAAAATTGAAAACTTATAAATAATCAATGCCAAAATGAAAATATCAGGAAATTGGCGTTACATGTATCCATCGGTATTCTGTAGGTATTTCGTCATAATATCATCACTAATTTAGGGCATCGATTTCCATAGGTATTTTCCGACCGAATTTTTCCGTAGGTAATATTTCATAGCTATTTCTCATTTTTCTAGTAGTGCTCCCTGACTAGAACCGCCGACATCCATAAGCCTCACCTCCCTACCGCTCATGACAGCTCCAGCCTCCGGCAAACGACAATTCTTTAGTAATGAACAATGTGGTTTTATGCTCTAAATTCATCAATGATTGTGAGTTCAAAGGTGATGGGTAATGGGTTGGGGGTCCCACTCTCTTCTTTAGTTTTATAAATTTTACCGTATAAATAAAAATAGCATTAGTAAACAATAAATAATTAATCATTTACAGGAAACAAAATCAAATCATTAGCATGGCTCGTGTTAGGGGTGTGCAAACAAACCGCAAAACCGAGCCGATCTGGTCAATCCGAAACCGAATTAAACCGAAATAGAAAAAAAAACAAAACCGAAAAAACCGCCTATCTACGGGTTAGTTTCGATTTTGACATTTAGGTATCCGCGGATTTCCGAACCGAACCGTTATATATATATATATATATATATATATATATATATATATATATATATATATATATATATATATATATATATATATATATATATATATATATATATATATATATATATATATATATATGGAAATGATCAAATGAGAACGCCTAAAAGGTTGAGAACGCGAGAACAGTTGTGAACCAATCATCATATAAGGGCATAAAATGAATTTTACAATATAATTAATTATAGATAATTTATGAGTAGTTAATTAATTCCTAAAATCATGGGATTTAATATGATTAATAGATTTTTTACCCAAATATTAGGAACTTGTATAATCTATTTTTAATTAACAAAATCAATAAAATGATTTTAAAAAACGATTTTAGCATAATTTAAAATAAAAAAAACCCGTTATTTTTTTTTTGCTTTAATTTTTTTTTTACCAACCACATCAAAAATACTGACGCATTAATCATTTTATCTGAATATTAGTAATCATGCATGAATAAATATATATTTGTAGTCATGTATGAAGCCGGTAATAATCTTGAATGAATAGATGAATTAATTTATATTCATAAATGAATAAAACACAATTAAAGAAACATCACCATAAATGAAAACATCTAAATATGAATTGCTTCAGTCATTAATGAATATACATTTAATCTTATGAATACATTTAAATACACATTTAATCACTAATGTAAACACATTTAGTTATAAATGAATAGAAAACACCGTTAAGAGACAAAGAATTTCTAATAGGGTATCGGCTTTGGCTTCCTCGGTTAAAGAGATTGATTCGTTGTGGATCTCCGATGGGTCACAGAGGCGTGGTAGTCCGGCGATGATTTTTCTCAGACCGCCTTAATCTTTTGTGTCACCTGACTTCCCTTTTCCATAGCATTCTCTCTATGTGTATATTTTTGTCTGCTCAAGCTATTATATCTATATCTGTTGGGTCTAGTAGTGTTGCGTCCTTGGGCTCGGTCCTTAGCCCAGTTTTGTTATCCGGTTTGGGTCTGTCCAACCGTATTTTTATTATTAGGGTTTAGTATTTGAGGTGCATGCATGCATCATTTGTTTGGGCGCTTTTATTATTCTGATCATTGTACTACAAACCCTAGCTCGCCTCTACAGTGGAAGTTCTTCATCGAGCTCTGCTGAGGCGTGACTACATTTGAATCATTAAGTATTACTTGATTCTATATCGTGTTTATGGTGTTTGTTTGCTTTTATTGTTTAGCCTGTTGAAGATCTAATCGATCTAAGAGTTTTTCAACTCATCAATTGGTATCAGAGCAGGAGACTGTGTAATTCATACACATCTCTTCTGTTGAAGAAGATCTTAGGGTTTTCCGCTTTGATTGATATTGTTAGAGCCGTCATTTGCTATTGACGTAGTTCTTTAAATATTCAATCTTACCCTAACGCTATTTACAAGTCTGATCTTAAGCAGGTTTTTGAACAAACATCGTCATGTCCATGGATGATTCTCAGTCTAACCCAATCAATATCTCCAATAGCATAGGATCGACGACAAGGATTCCAATATTGTACACTCAGGATTATGAGTTCTGGACACATCACTTTGAAGACTGCGTGATTGGCTCAGAAGACAATGGATACTTGATCTGGGAGGCGATTACTGTAGGTCCATTCGCTCACTCAAGCACTTCAAGAATTGTTAAAACACAAAAGGAGTACAATCAACTCGTCAGTGATGTGAAAGACATTCCCCAAGATGAGAAGGAAAAGTTTCAATGCAACATCAAAGCTTTAAGAATGATTAGGTTTGCTTTACAATCGGACACGTTTCGGTTAGTTAGCTCATGCACAACGGCAAAAGAAATATGGAACAGATTGAATGAATTGTATTCTACGGATGAAGATCTTGAGCATTCAATCCAAACATTGTTGCTCTCAGAATTTGGTGACTTCAAGCAGAAGCCCGAAGAGAAGCTTATTCAAGCCTTCGATCGCTTCAATCATCTCCTTAGTAAGATGATAAAGCATGGGATTGAAAGGAAAGTCATTGAACAGAAGGTGACATTTATGAATGGCCTTAGACCCGAATGGATGGCTGTGGTGTCTACTGTGAAGGCTCATGAACAATTCAAGTCTTATTCTCTAGCAAAACTGGTGGGAATATTAAAATCACATGAGAGTGTCGTGACTAAAGAGACGAATGTGGTCTCTGGCATGGGTTCCTTGGCCCTAATCTCCAAAGGTAAGAATGCTGATGAAGAAGAAGAAGATTAGGATCTTTCTGAATATGATCTAACAAGTGAAGAGTATGCTTTGATGGTGTCAAATCCCAAGAAGTTCATCAAAAGAAGGTTCCCAACAAATAAGAACCGAAACTGGCAAGGTAGTTACAGTGCCGAGAAAGCAAAGGAGGAACCGAAGAGTGTTTCTCAGACCGAAGAACCAAAGAAGGAAGTAAAACTTGGTGATGACTCGGGCATTAATTGTCACTACTGCAGAGGCAAAAATCACTTCGCCAAAGATTGTATGCTGAGAAAGATGTCAGAAAAGAATGAAGATGAGGACGAGGAAGCGAACCTCACACCACGATTGGAAGAAATCAAGAAGAATAAAGTTGGATCTAATAACACTATGAATGCTCTTATTGTATAGGGAAATATTGTTGACTATGAGTTCGGAGGTGTTGAAGTTTGCTTCACTTATTCAGAAGATGAAGAAGTGAGGAAGCCCACTCATGGCAGGGCATTGTTGGTGAAAGAAGAGGACGTTGCAGGAAAGTGTCTAATGGTGACTTCTGGGGTGTCACAAATAAGAGGCTATACCACTGATGGGGGACTGGATGAAGCAAAGGAGCGAGAAGACAGGTGTTTTGCAGCGAAACCTGTCAGTGAGCAGATCAACGAATGTGATGATTTGATCAAGAAGGTACAATCTATTCTTGTTTCCTTACAAATTCCAATCACAAACTATGAAAAAGAACTAAATGGATTAAAATCTAAATTTTCTAGTATAAGTGGTAGTTTAACTCAAATTCGCGTCACAAACTCTAACCTAACTGATCAAATCAGCAGGGTATCATCGAAGAGTGAAGAGAGGCGTATGTGGATTGAGAAGAAGGAGAAGGAGTTGATTAGGTCTAGGGATGAAACAATTTATTTTCAAAGAGATAATTTAAAGCTTTTAAAACAACGAAATGTTTTTTTGTTTAATTGCTAAACGATTATATTACAACATTACTCAATTGCATCTTGATTGTCAAATAGGGAAGAAGATACATCGTATGATTTTACCCTTCCTTGAGTTAAAGGAGGATGAAATCGATGTCGATGCATATAACTGTGAAAACGTTGTTTCTTCTGATGACATTTCTCCCGCTTACAAAATTGGTCTTGACAAAATAGAGTCCTTCATAAAGTCAAAAGACCATAAGGACATGCTCAAAAATTTGTTGGATGAAAATGACAAATTAAAAATCAAAACCAAAACTGTACAGAAATTTGACTCTTTGAATGCCAAGTTGAGTTCAGAAAATAAAATTGATATTGAAAACACTTCTGAATTCAATGAGGACGATGATATGAGTGTAATATCTGTAGAAGATGAGGTTGATTGTTCCGAATTTGTCAAGAGCGAACCCGAAATCAACAAAAATCTTCTTTCTGAAAATTCAGTTGAGTTCGCTCGTTTATCCAAAGAAAAGACCAAAGTCCTCAAGGAAAAGGTTGTTGTATATCAAAAGGTCCAAACGACTCCAAATCAAGTTTATGCAGTTCAAGGAGTTACTCAGCAACAGACAGCCGAACTGACAGCATTAGTAGCAGAAGATAATGCTGATGGCTGTGATGAGTTTTTCTAGTCAGCACCGATTGATAACGCTGATGAAACAGAAGGTCTATCTAAGAAAACATCATGGAGAGTAAAAGGTAGGTATGTGGCAGAACCAATTAATGATCCTACACGCTTTGATGTGCCCAGCACAAGTGGTACCAAAAATTCCTTCAGGTGAACCGGTCATAGTGTCTAGCGAAACCTCTTCGCTAAAGGGCGAGCCTAATGCTCAAAGACCAATGAAAAAGGCCAACATCCACAAAAATCCAAAATAGGTGTTAGACCGAAAACATCAACGAAATTTGAGGTACAAGAAGAATCTCACTGAAAGGAAACAGTTTTGGCGATCTCAAAACCCTAATTACGTTCGCTATGAAAAGCCTTCTAAGTCAAAGGAGGAAGGAAAAGCAAACTCTACTTCTCGTGCTCAACATGATGAAAACAACCGAAAGAAGAGTTTCGGTCCTCAGAATCAAAACAACCGAAAACAGAGTTTCGGTCCACAAAGGCACAACAACCAAACAAGAAGTTTCGGTCCTCAAGATGAGAGAAACCAAAATGGTGGTTTCGGTTCTAGACCAACCAGTGAGAGGAACCGAAGGGAAAGTAGTTTCGGCTCTCAACCATGTAAGAGCAATGACCAAAAGTTTAACTCCGATTCCAAATCTCATCTCTCTCGTTCTCCCTGTCACTCACATAATGATAGAAAGGGAAAAGGAAAGCTCTCTCCAGAAAACGCAAAGAAGACGTCCTTTAAACCTGATTTTGAGAATCGAAAGTCTGGCAACGTCAAATTCTCAAATTCAAAAACTCAACTTAAAGTACTCAAATCAGATAAAATCAAAGTTTTCACCTTAAAAAGAAGAGATGAAACAACCTTAATAAATAGAACCTTTTTAGTTGATGTTTCTCTTACAAATCCCTGTTCTGTAAAGGCTCACAAGGACCCAAGAAACTTTGGGTTCCTAAATCTGCTTAATTTTTGCAGGTTATACGTGACGAGCAGTTTGACGATGAATGGTACAAGATAGTGGCTGCTTGCGTCACATGACAGGAAGAAGGGAAGAGCTGAGGGAGTTTCGGTCCCTTACAAATGGAGGAAGTGTCAAGTATGGTAATAATTCTTTTGGCACAATTAAAGGTTATGGTATGATCACCAATGGCGATTTCTCGATACAAAAAGTGGCGTATGTTGAAGGTTTACAACACAACCTTATCAGTGTTTCTCAACTAGTGGTTGGTACCGGGTTAAAAGTTTCATTCGATGACGATGGTTCAGAGATTATTGAAAAGAAGACGAACAATATTCTGTTGAAATCGAAGCGAAAAGGAGAGATGTACCCTCTGAATCTCAATCCCATACGAGGGAAACTAGCAATCTGCTTACTAACGAAGGCTCATTCAAACGAAAGCTGGCTTTGGCACCGAAGACTCTCCCATCTCAATTTTAAAGACCTCAACAAACTGGTGCTTGGGGATCATGTTCGAGGTCTTCCTGTTCTAAAGTTCGATAAAGAACACATGTGTGCTGCATGTGAAATGGGAAAGCAAAGTCGACAAAGTCATCCTTCTCGAGTCAACACCAAAGTTATTGAACGACTTGAATTACTTCACATTGATTTATGTGGTCCATCTTCAATCGAAAGCATTGGCGGTAACAAGTATATACTTGTCATAGTGGGCGACTTCTCTCGGTTTACTTGGGTGTTCTTTTTGAAGCAGAAATCAGAGGCCGCTCCCAAACTTAAACTCTTAATCAAGCAGATAGAAGTTCAACTGCGAAAGGTAGTTCGCAACATAAGAAGCGACAACGGGTTGGAGTTCAAGAACAGAGAATTTGAAGATTTTCTTGCAGAGAAGGGAACAACTCACAATTTCTCGGCTCCGTATACTCCACAACAGAATGGAATTGTCGAAAGGCGAAACCGGTCTTTATGTGAAGCAGCCCGAACCATGCTGAGCTTCGCTTCTCTACCTCTATATTTCTGGGCTAATGTCATAGCTGCTGCATGGTTTACACAGAACAGATCTTATCTCAACAAACGTTTCTCCATCACTCCCTATGAGATCTTGAACAACCGAAAGCCTAATGTAAAGTTTTTCCACGTGTTCGGTTCAAGATGCTTCATCTTCAATTCAAAGGAGCACCGAAACAAATTTGATGTCAAAGCAGACGAAGGAATCTTTCTTGGTTATTCCTTAACCTCCAAAGCATATAGGGTTCTCAACAAGCGTTCAAACAAAATAGAGGAGACCTATTATGTTACCTTCGATGATAACTACGTCAAGAAACTAAAGACGACCGAAGGCTCTGTGGAGGAAATATTTCCAATCTCTGGTCAAGTTACGGTACCCATTTCAAACCTCTTTGAGCAGTACATGCTGCTATTTGATGAACCAGAAAAGGCTATTCTCTCTGAATCTGAAGTTGCAGAAAATAAGGTAGATAACTTGAAGAAGATAATCGATGATGTTGCGAAGAAAATGGCAGAAGAACAACTGGTAGCAACCGAACAGCCAGACACAAGCGAACCTCCAAAAGATAGTTCTCATATTCAGGGGGAGGGTTCGTCTTTTCAACATAACCAAGATTCACCATTCCAGGGGGAGAGCTCATCATCGTTTATTCCAACCGAAAGTCGAGTCCAGGGGGAGAATTTTGAGCCTGAAACTGAGGAAGTATCATCATTCGAGGGGGAGAATGCGAATACAAACGATGATGATACTCAGTCAGAATTTGAAGAAGAAGTGAATGCTGAACTGGATCCCTCATATGATCCTAATTACCCTCCTCTCACCAAATGGACCAAAGATCATCCACAAACACAAATTATTGGTGATTCGACAGAAAAGGTTCTCACACAATCACAACTGAAAGCGAAACAAACTGCACTTTTCTCTAAAGTGTAATTCTGCATGTTTAATTCATTCGTCTCTAAAGTCGAACCAAAGACGATCAAGACTGCACTCGATCATTCTGATTGGGTACAGGCGATGCAGGACGAACTCAATGAGTTCGAGATAAATAAAGTGTGGAGACTGATTTCAACACCAAAGGATGCTTCCCTGGTTGGATTAAAGTGGGTTTTCAGGAACAAGATGGATAAGGAAGGAAATGTGATACGCGAAAAGGCAAGACTGGTTGTGAAAGGTTACTGTCAAGAAGAAGGCATAGATTACGAAGAGACCTTCGCTCTAGTAGCAAGGCTAGAATCGGTTCGTATTTTTCTTGCCTATGATGCACACAAGAACTTTGAAGTATTCCAAATGGATGTGAAGTGTGCCTTCCTAAATGGAGAACTGGAAGAGACGGTGTATGTAGAGCAACCACCGGGTTTCGTGAACGAGATGTATCCAGATCACTGCTATAATTTGGACAAGGCAGTATATGGTCTCAAGCAAGCACCAAGGGCATGGTATGAAACTCTAACTAGATTTCTCAAAATGTCTAAGTTTAAACAAGGCTCGGTTGACCCAACCTTCTTTCGTAAGAAATAGGGTGACCACCTTATGATCGTTCAGATTTACGTTGATGATATCCTCTTCGGTTCCACAAATCCTAGCTTAACAGCTGAATTTAGGAAGTTGATGGAGACTAAATTTGAAATGAGATCAATGGGTCCTATTAACTTTTTCCTTGGCTTGAATATAAGACAGGGACCCGAAGGCATTTTCATTAATCAAGAGGCTTACACGAAGACCTTGCTCGCCAAGTTTGGAATGATGGGAGATTCGAAAGTAAAGGTTCCTATGGCATTTGGCACAAAGCTAACACCTTCTCTGGACAAACCGGCTGCTGACATGACCCTTTATCGTCAGATGATAGGGTCTCTAATGTATCTAACAGCAAGTCGACCATAAATATTGTTCTCTGTTTGTTATTGTGCTAGGTTTCAAGCTAATCCACGTGAACCTCACCTGCTAGTTGTGAAGAACATCTTTCGGTACCTGAAGCGAACTTCTTCTCTCGGTTTGTGGTACCCAGCCAAATCAGGGTTCTTTGTCCAAGCATTCTCAGATGCTGATCTTGGGGGATGTGGACTGGACCGAAAGAGTACCTCTGGAGGATGCCAATTTCTGGACGGCAAACTTGTTAGCTGGCAATCCAAGAAACAAACTTGTGTGTCTCTCTCCACTACCGAAGCAGAATATATAGTCGCTGCATCATGCACATCTCAGGTCATTTGGATACAAAGTCAACTTCGAGACTAGGGCATGAACATGAAGAAAATCCCACTATATGTGACTCAGACAGTGCAATTAGGATTTGTCATGACCCAGTGCAACACTCAAAGACGAAACACATATCATTGAGGTATCACTTTATCAAAGATCATGTGGAAGATGGTAACGTTGAAATTCATTTCATAAGAACCACTGATCAATTGGCTGACATCTTCACTAAGGCCTTGCCTGAAGCAAGTTTTAATAAAATCCTACAAGGCTTAGGAATGATGGAAGCTGAATCTGTACCGAAATCTCTTTTGTCTCAATAAAAGTTGGAAGCGAAATAGAGCGAACGCTCGGTCCATTTCGGGTTCGGTTCTTCCAGGAACCGAAATGAACCGAACGCTCGGCCTATTTCGGGTTCGGTGTCACCGAGCTCGGTTCGCCTCTCATCTCCAAATGATGGTTTCGGTTGTATAGTATGTATACTCTTTTCTCGCAATTTATTTTATGTTTTTCCTTTTATTTTCATAAAATTCAAAAAAAATTCTTTCTGTTTTAACTCTATTTCAGAAAATCTTATCAAATCCAAAAATATTTTTCTTTTCTGTTTTATTTCTTTTCAGAAACTTCAAAACTCAAAAATATTTTCTTTCATTTTATTGCAATTTGCTTCACTCTTAATATAATTTGTGTATAAGGACTATTCTCAATGATGGAGCTGGGGCAGGTATAATTCTTTATCTATGTACTAGCTAAGTGTCCCTAGAAGCATGCTGCTGCATGTTGACCCAAGCCTCAAAAGATTTTGAGTGAAGCCTTAATGACTTGATATATACAAATTATGTCTTCCCAATCAGGCTGTCAAATTCACTCTAATCATGAGCTACCTTACTCTTCTCAAATTGAGTTAAGAGTTTTTCTGCTTAGTCTATCCTTTATAGCAGAGGTACATTCGGTTCTTTAACCACCTCTCATTTATTCTCCATCATACTTCATCTCATAAATGTAACCCTTGAGACTCTCAGCATTACCACTGAGGTTTACGGTTACACAACTTCTGTGTTAATGATCTTAGTTTCGTGCCACTACGTGCTAAGTGAAACCCAAAATTCAAAACCTTTAAAGCATTGACGGTGAACAATTCAATGTTCTAGATTTCACCCTTTGAATTTACGAAACCACTTTTATGAACGTACCCTGAAATCTCCTTTTATTTTTTAGAGATCTTTATGAAAATGTCCTTCACCAAGACTTTTCTTCCCAAGGGATCCATGTTTTTTTTTCAGAGGTTTCTAATTAACATTTGTCAACAAGTCACTGAATATGTTCCAAACCTACTTGTTTAATAGGCCACATCGGTCTCACTAGTACTTCGTTCTATTTCGGTCTTATATCAAGTATCGAAAACCAGAATTGAAGCGAAAGCCACCCTTAATAGCCTTATATATAAAAGATGCCTTTCAATGCTTCTTAACAAGTACTTGATCGTAATTCAACGGGAATCCAAACACTCACTTTGAAGTCTCTCTTGACTTTGAAGGAAGAGATTCGTGCCCGGGATCCACTGCTTTATGTCTTAAATGACATCACAAATTCCCACAAATAGTTTGATTTAATTCTTTATCTTTGACACTATCTTGCACGAAAATCTTGACTTTTCCAAAAGTCTTGTTTGGTTATTCATAAGCTATTCATAAATATATAGCTTCGGTTCCTAATGATGTAATGCAATTATTTCCAAACGAAGGGATGGGTCTGTATAAAGCCTTTGGTAATTATGGTAATAAAGATTCGATTGAAGGTTCAAGCAGTGACCCAGCAGGAAGTCTAATCGATTGGTGATTTGGAAAGAGGATAAGTATGGAAATGCGCGTGAATTTGAATCGTTACCTAATCATGCGTCATCGGCTGTTTTATCGGGGGTTGCTAGTTGTCCAATCACGCCTTTTAGGCATTGTTTCCCAAATTTAAGGAATCATTGCTCGCGATTTTTCTCTCTCTTCAAAATCGTATATAAGGGATTGATTTCTGTGGGATTCTTCTCTACCACACTTTACCTCTCTAAAGCAAAAGAAGGCGATTTGGTATTCACTGTTCATCTTCTTCTTCATCCAGCTTCAACAATGGCAGAATCTTCCTCCGTTCAAGAAACCACTGCACGCTCCACTCTTCTCGCAATCAAGCCCAACCAAAACTTGTTGATCGATCTTACACCATTCCTCTACAATACTTACATGTATCAAGTGGTGGAATGTCTAAAGTATTCCCCACTCATCAAAGCTCTCTCAACGGTGAAAGTCGTACCAATGGCATGCCTCTCACAAATCTATTCCACTGCTACATACGACAAAGGTGCAGAGAAGATTTACTTCTACATTCTCAACCAGAAAGCTTCAATCTCCAAGAACCGATTTTGCTCGTTGCTAGGGCTCACTTATGACGAATCCATGATGAATCCTGATTCCATCTCCACAGGTTAGCTTTTCTCGATGTTCTAGAACATGGGGTACATTGAAACCCTAACTACTGTGACCACGTTCAAGAAATCATGCCTTCCTCCTCAATGGAATGGCCTCTTCACCCTTCTCTTCAAAGGGCTTTCCGAACGAAGTGCAGGATCTGATGGTGCTAGCAAGTCTTTCATGACTCTGCTTTATGGGTTGTACCATGGTGTCAACTTTGATTATGGTTCGGTTTTGTGGCTTCAACTTGTCCAAAGTTTGTCATCTACTTCTCGCCACACATAAATTTCATGTGCCCGGTTTTGGACCATTATCACTCAATGGATTATAGAGAGTTATCATGTTCCTATCATGGCAGACTCACTGCTCTCCTGCATTGCTACATTTCATACCACAAACATCATTATCTCTCATCCGTCGAAGTTTATCTTCGTTGGCTCAATTCCTGAGTCAATGTATGCTTGTGTGTCCCCTGCGAGCAAGCTTATTTAGGAGTACAAGAAGCTCCCCTCTTCTGGTCCAAGGGAACTTACTCCTGAAATGGTAAAATCTATTGAAGAAGCAGACAAACCTGCTAAGCGGGGCAAGAAGCAAGAAGCGAAAAATGGGGATAAAGGAGGTCAAGTATCAAAGGTTCAGACTCCAAAGAAGCGAAAGTCTGAGAAGGCAGCACCTTCCCAGCCCAAGCAGAAGAAGTTCAAGAAACCTGCTCGGAAGCTTATTCTTCAATCATCAAGCGACTCCAACTCTGAGTACGTGCCTACTGGTCATCAATCCACCATTCCTAGCGAATCTGAGAGCGAAAGCTCAGATGATGAAGGTTCGGCTCGTGGTGGTACACCACCTCGTTCGCCTACACCAGAGGTACATGTTCGCTCCCAAGAACCTTCTCCTCCACCTGTTTCCATTCCTATTTCCTTACCTCACACTTTCCCAATAATCACCTCTCAACCTTCCTCTACCATTCCCATTCCTACACTTATTTTCTCTGAAGCTACAACAACAACCCCCACTGGAGTTCAGACTAACATATCTAATACGGGGGTTCGAACTTCAGCACCCGAAACCCGTGTTACCACCAACCCTCCATCACGTACCCAATCGACAGAGACCAATACCGTTCTTGGTGGTGAAAATGTTGATTATGACACCTTCTACTACAGTCCCTACAGGGTGCAAAGCGACGACGATGATGATGCCCCTGTCACCAAGCGCCATCTCAAGGAGCTGAATAAGAAGCTAGATAAGCTGATGGCCTCCTCCTCTACTCAGTATTCCTCTTCTGAGTCTGCTATAAAAGGCTTGATGGCCACCTGGGTCAAGGAACACGAAGCTTCCATCACCAAAGCCACTTTCGCTATTGATGCTTCAACAAAAGTTTGCACGGAGGCGACCGAAAAAGTCCAAAAACTAATTTCTAACGCAAACATTTTCCTTGAATTTTTACAGGGCACTACAGAGCAGAATGCTAACAAGGTCAATGCCTCACTTCAGACTCTCACTCAATCTCTTCAACAAGAGAAAGAGCTATTTGAGGTGCTTCGCAAGAACCTCACCTCTGATCACATCAAACATCAAGCTTCTGTCTCTGAACGTTTGAATCAACTTCAGGCAGATCTTGCCTTGGAAAACAGAGTGATGGATGAACTTGCTCTGAGGACCACTCAACTCAAAAACCAGACTCTCAAGCTTACTCAAGCGAACAAGGAACTTGAAGCACTGCGTTCGGAGCGGTCTGTGGTTAAAAGCTATGTTGGTAATGTTCACTCTATTCTCCTTCATCTTCTTGAAGCCTACGATTCTGTTCTTACCATCTCGGTTCGACGTCATTTGGCTGAGAAGTTACGGCCTGCTCTGGATATTCTAAGCCGGATAGAGGGTGTTCCGGAGTCCGTTGTATCTCCGCAACAAGGGGGAGAAGCGACGAAGTCTTCATCTCAACCATCGAAACCACATCAACCGAACCCTCAACAACCGAAACCGAAACCTCAACAACCGAAGGTGGTTACTGAACCGAAGGGGAAAGAAGCTTTAGGTTCGGGCATGAAGGATACGGGAAAAGGAGTTGCTGATGATATTGATGATGAGGATGATGTTGATATTGAAGAAACGGTTCCTAAACAAAGTTCTCTCAAAACCAAGCCCACTGCTCAGGAGATTAAGGAAAAAGTCACTAATGCCATTAATAAGGAGAATAAGAAGAGAGAAGCGAATCTGCTTAACCAGAGGAAATCGATGTTTCCTCTGTGGACGTTGGAAAGGCTACGAAAGGAGGTTATTGAAACTCCAAGTTCACATTGGCTGGAGCCCGTTCTTTCATTTAATGTCGAGAATTCTAAAGATTCTCAATTTGACATGCCAATCACTCGTAGAGCCTTCATCTTTCACTGCTTCGAGTCTGTAGTGGCGGTTCCTACTCCTGACCCGAAGGTTGATCAAGACTTGCTTGAATATTATCATGAATTCTCTCAACCTCAGTACCTTACCTGGAGTAACAAGAAGATTACAACAATTAAGGTGCTGAAACCTACTGCAGCAGGGAAGTTCATTAACATCAGGTTCAATCTGACCCGAGGATCAGATGGTTCGGTCCATATGATCTCCCTTGCTGATCTGCCAAACTTGAATCCACACGATTGGATTCTTCTGAACAACATCCTTCTCTCCAATCAGAAAGAATATGAGCTCATCATTGATCACATCAAGTGTATGCTAGTGTGTTACATTCATGAAGTGGCAAAGATGGATCAAGAGATTGCCACTGCTATACGCAAGAGGCCCTTAATCAAGCCTGTTGGGAAGGCTGGTGACACTAAGATGATGGTGAAGGGAAAAATTGATCCACAGTCTCACACCGTCATGTTTCTTAGAGGCGAAGGTCAAAGATGCTTATTTGCTCTGGCTGACAAACATCTATTCTCCAATTCCTGTTTGGAGCACATTCTTGAGCTTATCCATGGGTGTGATCAAAATAGTGAAGCAGACAAGAAGCTGTTCTCAGATATGTTGCGGTGGTATATGGCTTTCAGACAAACTCTTCTTGCCATCATTCCAAAATTGTTCAAGGTTGTGAAGCGAACTCCTCAACCTCCACCGAAGTTAAGTCTTGCCCCATTTGATGCAAAGGAGGAGATTGTTGGGTCTAGTAGTGTTGCGTCCTTGGGCTCGGTCCTTAGCCCAGTTTTGTTATCTGGTTTGGGCATGTCCAACCGTATTTGTTTTATTAGGGTTTAGTATTTAAGGTGCATGCATGCATCCTTTGTTTGGGCGCTTTTATTATTCTGATCATTGTACTACAAACCCTAGCTCGCCTCTACAGTGGAAGTTCTTCATCGAGCTCTGTTGAGGCGTGAATACATTTGAATCATTAAGTATTACTTCATTCTATATCGTGTTTATGTTGTTTGTTTGATTTTATTGTTTAGCCTGTTGAAGATTTAATCGATCTAAGAGTTTTTCAACTCATCAGTATCAACATAAAAGCCCAATATTTATAACTGAATAAGACATGAGTGAAAAAAATAACGTAATATAATAAGCCAGACTATGATATTCAGTCTTCATAAATGAATAAGGTGTTAGTTAAAAAAAGAGCTTAATGTCTTAAGCCAATTTTACTTATTCATTGATGAATAGATCAATGAACAAATTCATATGTCTTGTCTTTTGACCCAATAAACAAACCTGGTGTTCCTAATCTGGTTGGATAGTAGAAAATGGTGTTCATAATCTGATTGCAGGAAACTATAAAAAAAACTGAACTTTAAAGTAGGTGGAGTTATACGGGTCTGTTCTTCATTCGGATCTCGCTTCTGGACTAGCATTCCTCCTGGCCGGGACCTCTCATTCATTATCACCACCGGCGGCGGCGGCGGCCATTGTGATTGTTGTTCATATCTTGAATGAATATACTTTAATCTTGCTTTAGAAGTTTCACCTAAAGACACATAGTGCACCTATAACATTCAACAAGTGAAACAACAAACTACTTCAGATGTGATAAAAATATATATATATATATACTTATATAGGACTTGCAACAAAACTACCCTTCAAATTTCCTGAGGGGAAAAGAAAACAAGAGACCATCATTCCAATCCTAAAATGAGTTCATTGTGGCATTTTATCAAACACCAAATGGGCAAAAAAAACTCCCAAAAATAGATTTAAACTAATCAGTTATATCCAAGTAAAATGAAATTGATGTATAATGGATGTAAGAACAAAAACATATGAGAGAATACTATGTATGTATATGTACCAGATAGGAGACGACCACGGCTGGCAAAAGCATTTAGAGCTACTCAGTGTCTAAGTTGATGTCAAATTTGAGAGCTAAACTAAACTACTGTTCAACCGTTAGCATAAAGAATAATTGCTTATCAAGAATGAAATATATGCCATAAGATACATCCGTGAAAAATAAGCATGATAATCATTCAGATTATACATTCGTAAAAGAAACTTTAAACAAATACAAATGTTATATACAAGTTATAGAGAGCAAGAACTCCCTAAACCAAATATATAGGGGGAGGGGGATTACCGAGATAGAGGTGGCATCGATGGTATACCAGGGAGTTTTGCAACGTGAGATGATGAGCAGGAGGATGCGATTTTATTGATACAACCCTAGGTAGAATATGGTGCTCAAAGATGGTGGCTGTGCGATGGTCGTAGATGGAGGATGGCGGAATACGATGAACGCAAACAGTGGTGAAGAAGGTGGGGGTGTGCGGCCGGTTTTTTCAAAATAATTAGACTAGGGTTTTCTAGGTAAGGAGAGAGAGAGAGAGAGAGAGAGAGAGAGAGAGAGAGATTATAGGAATTTCTATTTAATTAAATTATATGGATTTCCTATTGTATCTGTAACACCCCAAATTCAGGAGACCTTGAAAGAGAAGAAAACCTCAAATGAGGAAGTGACTCGTCGAGTAGATGGATGACTCGACGAGTAGGAGCGCGATTTTGGTCGCGGGTTAAGTGACCTACTCGACGAGTCAGAGGACTGACTCGGCAAGTTGGCCAGGTTTTGGGAAAACCCTAAATCGGGAGTTGGTGCCCTATTTAAGCATCTTATTCTCATTCTATCAGCCTCATTTGTAGCCTCCATTGTCCAGAATCTGTCCCACGAAACCCTAGTGTTCTCTTTGAGTGTGTGAGCCTTTATTGAAAGAGTCGTCATTTGCTATTGACGTAGTTCTTTAAATATTCAATCTTACCCTAACGCTATTTACAAGTCTGATCTTAAGCAGGTTTTTGAACAAACATCGTCATGTCCATGGATGATTCTCAGTCTAACCCAATCAATATCTCCAATAGCATAGGATCGACGACAAGGATTCCAATATTGTACACTCAGGATTATGAGTTCTGGACGCATCACTTTGAAGACTGCGTGATTGGCTCAGAAGACAATGGATACTTGATCTGGGAGGCGATTACTGTAGGTCCATTCGCTCACTCAAGCACTTCAAGAATTGTTAAAACACAAAAGGAGTACAATCAACTCGTCAGTGATGTGAAAGACATTCCCCAAGATGAGAAGGAAAAGTTTCAATGCAACATCAAAGCTTTAAGAATGATTAGGTTTGCTTTACAATCGGACACGTTTCGGTTAGTTAGCTCATGCACAACGGCAAAAGAAATATGGAACAGATTGAATGAATTGTATTCTACGGATGAAGATCTTGAGCATTCAATCCAAACATTGTTGCTCTCAGAATTTGGTGACTTCAAGCAGAAGCCCGAAGAGAAGCTTATTCAAGCCTTCGATCGCTTCAATCATCTCCTTAGTAAGATGATAAAGCATGGGATTGAAAGGAAAGTCATTGAACAGAAGGTGACATTTATGAATGGCCTTAGACCCGAATGGATGGCTGTGGTGTCTACTGTGAAGGCTCATGAACAATTCAAGTCTTATTCTCTAGCAAAACTGGTGGGAATATTAAAATCACATGAGAGTGTCGTGACTAAAGAGACGAATGTGGTCTCTGGCATGGGTTCCTTGGCCCTAATCTCCAAAGGTAAGAATGCTGATGAAGAAGAAGAAGATTAGGATCTTTCTGAATATGATCTAACAAGTGAAGAGTATGCTTTGATGGTGTCAAATCCCAAGAAGTTCATCAAAAGAAGGTTCCCAACAAATAAGAACCGAAACTGGCAAGGTAGTTACAGTGCCGAGAAAGCAAAGGAGGAACCGAAGAGTGTTTCTCAGACCGAAGAACCAAAGAAGGAAGTAAAACTTGGTGATGACTCGGGCATTAATTGTCACTACTGCAGAGGCAAAAATCACTTCGCCAAAGATTGTATGCTGAGAAAGATGTCAGAAAAGAATGAAGATGAGGACGAGGAAGCGAACCTCACACCACGATTGGAAGAAATCAAGAAGAATAAAGTTGGATCTAATAACACTATGAATGCTCTTATTGTATAGGGAAATATTGTTGACTATGAGTTCGGAGGTGTTGAAGTTTGCTTCACTTATTCAGAAGATGAAGAAGTGAGGAAGCCCACTCATGGCAGGGCATTGTTGGTGAAAGAAGAGGACGTTGCAGGAAAGTGTCTAATGGTGACTTCTGGGGTGTCACAAATAAGAGGCTATACCACTGATGGGGGACTGGATGAAGCAAAGGAGCGAGAAGACAGGTGTTTTGCAGCGAAACCTGTCAGTGAGCAGATCAACGAATGTGATGATTTGATCAAGAAGGTACAATCTATTCTTGTTTCCTTACAAATTCCAATCACAAACTATGAAAAAGAACTAAATGGATTAAAATCTAAATTTTCTAGTATAAGTGGTAGTTTAACTCAAATTCGCGTCA
This sequence comes from Lactuca virosa, assembly GCF_052849685.1. Lineage (NCBI taxonomy): Eukaryota > Viridiplantae > Streptophyta > Magnoliopsida > Asterales > Asteraceae > Lactuca > Lactuca virosa. Next base: position 223,848,197 of record NC_136430.1, on the reverse strand, counting down.
CAAACTCTAACCTAACTGATCAAATCAGCAGGGTATCATCGAAGAGTGAAGAGAGGCGTATGTGGATTGAGAAGAAGGAGAAGGAGTTGATTAGGTCTAGGGATGAAACAATTTATTTTCAAAGAGATAATTTAAAGCTTTTAAAACAACGAAATGTTTTTTTGTTTAATTGCTAAACGATTATATTACAACATTACTCAATTGCATCTTGATTGTCAAATAGGGAAGAAGATACATCGTATGATTTTACCCTTCCTTGAGTTAAAGGAGGATGAAATCGATGTCGATGCATATAACTGTGAAAACGTTGTTTCTTCTGATGACATTTCTCCCGCTTACAAAATTGGTCTTGACAAAATAGAGTCCTTCATAAAGTCAAAAGACCATAAGGACATGCTCAAAAATTTGTTGGATGAAAATGACAAATTAAAAATCAAAACCAAAACTGTACAGAAATTTGACTCTTTGAATGCCAAGTTGAGTTCAGAAAATAAAATTGATATTGAAAACACTTCTGAATTCAATGAGGACGATGATATGAGTGTAATATCTGTAGAAGATGAGGTTGATTGTTCCGAATTTGTCAAGAGCGAACCCGAAATCAACAAAAATCTTCTTTCTGAAAATTCAGTTGAGTTCGCTCGTTTATCCAAAGAAAAGACCAAAGTCCTCAAGGAAAAGGTTGTTGTATATCAAAAGGTCCAAACGACTCCAAATCAAGTTTATGCAGTTCAAGGAGTTACTCAGCAACAGACAGCCGAACTGACAGCATTAGTAGCAGAAGATAATGCTGATGGCTGTGATGAGTTTTTCTAGTCAGCACCGATTGATAACGCTGATGAAACAGAAGGTCTATCTAAGAAAACATCATGGAGAGTAAAAGGTAGGTATGTGGCAGAACCAATTAATGATCCTACACGCTTTGATGTGCCCAGCACAAGTGGTACCAAAAATTCCTTCAGGTGAACCGGTCATAGTGTCTAGCGAAACCTCTTCGCTAAAGGGCGAGCCTAATGCTCAAAGACCAATGAAAAAGGCCAACATCCACAAAAATCCAAAATAGGTGTTAGACCGAAAACATCAACGAAATTTGAGGTACAAGAAGAATCTCACTGAAAGGAAACAGTTTTGGCGATCTCAAAACCCTAATTACGTTCGCTATGAAAAGCCTTCTAAGTCAAAGGAGGAAGGAAAAGCAAACTCTACTTCTCGTGCTCAACATGATGAAAACAACCGAAAGAAGAGTTTCGGTCCTCAGAATCAAAACAACCGAAAACAGAGTTTCGGTCCACAAAGGCACAACAACCAAACAAGAAGTTTCGGTCCTCAAGATGAGAGAAACCAAAATGGTGGTTTCGGTTCTAGACCAACCAGTGAGAGGAACCGAAGGGAAAGTAGTTTCGGCTCTCAACCATGTAAGAGCAATGACCAAAAGTTTAACTCCGATTCCAAATCTCATCTCTCTCGTTCTCCCTGTCACTCACATAATGATAGAAAGGGAAAAGGAAAGCTCTCTCCAGAAAACGCAAAGAAGACGTCCTTTAAACCTGATTTTGAGAATCGAAAGTCTGGCAACGTCAAATTCTCAAATTCAAAAACTCAACTTAAAGTACTCAAATCAGATAAAATCAAAGTTTTCACCTTAAAAAGAAGAGATGAAACAACCTTAATAAAAAGAACCTTTTTAGTTGATGTTTCTCTTACAAATCCCTGTTCTGTAAAGGCTCACAAGGACCCAAGAAACTTTGGGTTCCTAAATCTGCTTAATTTTTGCAGGTTATACGTGACGAGCAGTTTGACGATGAATGGTACAAGATAGTGGCTGCTTGCGTCACATGACAGGAAGAAGGGAAGAGCTGAGGGAGTTTCGGTCCCTTACAAATGGAGGAAGTGTCAAGTATGGTAATAATTCTTTTGGCACAATTAAAGGTTATGGTATGATCACCAATGGCGATTTCTCGATACAAAAAGTGGCGTATGTTGAAGGTTTACAACACAACCTTATCAGTGTTTCTCAACTAGTGGTTGGTACCGGGTTAAAAGTTTCATTCGATGACGATGGTTCAGAGATTATTGAAAAGAAGACGAACAATATTCTGTTGAAATCGAAGCGAAAAGGAGAGATGTACCCTCTGAATCTCAATCCCATACGAGGGAAACTAGCAATCTGCTTACTAACGAAGGCTCATTCAAACGAAAGCTGGCTTTGGCACCGAAGACTCTCCCATCTCAATTTTAAAGACCTCAACAAACTGGTGCTTGGGGATCATGTTCGAGGTCTTCCTGTTCTAAAGTTCGATAAAGAACACATGTGTGCTGCATGTGAAATGGGAAAGCAAAGTCGACAAAGTCATCCTTCTCGAGTCAACACCAAAGTTATTGAACGACTTGAATTACTTCACATTGATTTATGTGGTCCATCTTCAATCGAAAGCATTGGCGGTAACAAGTATATACTTGTCATAGTGGGCGACTTCTCTCGGTTTACTTGGGTGTTCTTTTTGAAGCAGAAATCAGAGGCCGCTCCCAAACTTAAACTCTTAATCAAGCAGATAGAAGTTCAACTGCGAAAGGTAGTTCGCAACATAAGAAGCGACAACGGGTTGGAGTTCAAGAACAGAGAATTTGAAGATTTTCTTGCAGAGAAGGGAACAACTCACAATTTCTCGGCTCCGTATACTCCACAACAGAATGGAATTGTCGAAAGGCGAAACCGGTCTTTATGTGAAGCAGCCCGAACCATGCTAAGCTTCGCTTCTCTACCTCTATATTTCTGGGCTAATGTCATAGCTGCTGCATGGTTTACACAGAACAGATCTTATCTCAACAAACGTTTCTCCATCACTCCCTATGAGATCTTGAACAACCGAAAGCCTAATGTAAAGTTTTTCCACGTGTTCGGTTCAAGATGCTTCATCTTCAATTCAAAGGAGCACCGAAACAAATTTGATGTCAAAGCAGACGAAGGAATCTTTCTGGGTTATTCCTTAACCTCCAAAGCATATAGGGTTCTTAACAAGCGTTCAAACAAAATAGAGGAGACCTATTATGTTACCTTCGATGATAACTACGTCAAGAAACTAAAGACGACCGAAGGCTCTGTGGAGGAAATATTTCCAATCTCTGGTCAAGTTACGGTACCCATTTCAAACCTCTTTGAGCAGTACATGCTGCTATTTGATGAACCAGAAAAGGCTATTCTCTCTGAATCTGAAGTTGCAGAAAATAAGGTAGATAACTTGAAGAAGATAATCGATGATGTTGCGAAGAAAATGGCAGAAGAACAACTGGTAGCAACCGAACAGCCAGACACAAGCGAACCTCCAAAAGATAGTTCTCATATTCAGGGGGAGGGTTCGTCTTTTCAACATAACCAAGATTCACCATTCCAGGGGGAGAGCTCATCATCGTTTATTCCAACCGAAAGTCGAGTCCAGGGGGAGAATTTTGAGCCTGAAACTGAGGAAGTATCATCATTCGAGGGGGAGAATGCGAATACAAACGATGATGATACTCAGTCAGAATTTGAAGAAGAAGTGAATGCTGAACTGGATCCCTCATATGATCCTAATTACCCTCCTCTCACCAAATGGACCAAAGATCATCCACAAACACAAATTATTGGTGATTCGACAGAAAAGGTTCTCACACAATCACAACTGAAAGCGAAACAAACTGCACTTTTCTCTAAAGTGTAATTCTGCATGTTTAATTCATTCGTCTCTAAAGTCGAACCAAAGACGATCAAGACTGCACTCGATCATTCTGATTGGGTACAGGCGATGCAGGACGAACTCAATGAGTTCGAGATAAATAAAGTGTGGAGACTGATTTCAACACCAAAGGATGCTTCCCTGGTTGGATTAAAGTGGGTTTTCAGGAACAAGATGGATAAGGAAGGAAATGTGATACGCGAAAAGGCAAGACTGGTTGTGAAAGGTTACTGTCAAGAAGAAGGCATAGATTACGAAGAGACCTTCGCTCCAGTAGCAAGGCTAGAATCGGTTCGTATTTTTCTTGCCTATGCTGCACACAAGAACTTTGAAGTATTCCAAATGGATGTGAAGTGTGCCTTCCTAAATGGAGAACTGGAAGAGACGGTGTATGTAGAGCAACCACCGGGTTTCGTGAACGAGATGTATCCAGATCACTGCTATAATTTGGACAAGGCAGTATATGGTCTCAAGCAAGCACCAAGGGCATGGTATGAAACTCTAACTAGATTTCTCAAAATGTCTAAGTTTAAACAAGGCTCGGTTGACCCAACCTTCTTTCGTAAGAAATAGGGTGACCACCTTATGATCGTTCAGATTTACGTTGATGATATCCTCTTCGGTTCCACAAATCCTAGCTTAACAGCTGAATTTAGGAAGTTGATGGAGACTAAATTTGAAATGAGATCAATGGGTCCTATTAACTTTTTCCTTGGCTTGAATATAAGACAGGGACCCGAAGGCATTTTCATTAATCAAGAGGCTTACACGAAGACCTTGCTCGCCAAGTTTGGAATGATGGGAGATTCGAAAGTAAAGGTTCCTATGGCATTTGGCACAAAGCTAACACCTTCTCTGGACAAACCGGCTGCTGACATGACCCTTTATCGTCAGATGATAGGGTCTCTAATGTATCTAACAGCAAGTCGACCATAAATATTGTTCTCTGTTTGTTATTGTGCTAGGTTTCAAGCTAATCCACGTGAACCTCACCTGCTAGTTGTGAAGAACATCTTTCGGTACCTGAAGCGAACTTCTTCTCTCGGTTTGTGGTACCCAGCCAAATCAGGGTTCTTTGTCCAAGCATTCTCAGATGCTGATCTTGGGGGATGTGGACTGGACCGAAAGAGTACCTCTGGAGGATGCCAATTTCTGGACGGCAAACTTGTTAGCTGGCAATCCAAGAAACAAACTTGTGTGTCTCTCTCCACTACCGAAGCAGAATATATAGTCGCTGCATCATGCACATCTCAGGTCATTTGGATACAAAGTCAACTTCGAGACTAGGGCATGAACATGAAGAAAATCCCACTATATGTGACTCAGACAGTGCAATTAGGATTTGTCATGACCCAGTGCAACACTCAAAGACGAAACACATATCATTGAGGTATCACTTTATCAAAGATCATGTGGAAGATGGTAACGTTGAAATTCATTTCATAAGAACCACTGATCAATTGGCTGACATCTTCACTAAGGCCTTGCCTGAAGCAAGTTTTAATAAAATCCTACAAGGCTTAGGAATGATGGAAGCTGAATCTGTACCGAAATCTCTTTTGTCTCAATAAAAGTTGGAAGCGAAATAGAGCGAACGCTCGGTCCATTTCGGGTTCGGTTCTTCCAGGAACCGAAATGAACCGAACGCTCGGCCTATTTCGGGTTCGGTGTCACCGAGCTCGGTTCGCCTCTCATCTCCAAATGATGGTTTCGGTTGTATAGTATGTATACTCTTTTCTCGCAATTTATTTTATGTTTTTCCTTTTATTTTCATAAAATTCAAAAAAAATTCTTTCTGTTTTAACTCTATTTCAGAAAATCTTATCAAATCCAAAAATATTTTTCTTTTCTGTTTTATTTCTTTTCAGAAACTTCAAAACTCAAAAATATTTTCTTTCATTTTATTGCAATTTGCTTCACTCTTAATATAATTTGTGTATAAGGACTATTCTCAATGATGGAGCTGGGGCAGGTATAATTCTTTATCTATGTACTAGCTAAGTGTCCCTAGAAGCATGCTGCTGCATGTTGACCCAAGCCTCAAAAGATTTTGAGTGAAGCCTTAATGACTTGATATATACAAATTATGTCTTCCCAATCAGGCTGTCAAATTCACTCTAATCATGAGCTACCTTACTCTTCTCAAATTGAGTTAAGAGTTTTTCTGCTTAGTCTATCCTTTATAGCAGAGGTACATTCGGTTCTTTAACCACCTCTCATTTATTCTCCATCATACTTCATCTCATAAATGTAACCCTTGAGACTCTCAGCATTACCACTGAGGTTTACGGTTACACAACTTCTGTGTTAATGATCTTAGTTTCGTGCCACTACGTGCTAAGTGAAACCCAAAATTCAAAACCTTTAAAGCATTGACGGTGAACAATTCAATGTTCTAGATTTCACCCTTTGAATTTACGAAACCACTTTTATGAACGTACCCTGAAATCTCCTTTTATTTTTTAGAGATCTTTATGAAAATGTCCTTCACCAAGACTTTTCTTCCCAAGGGATCCATGTTTTTTTTTCAGAGGTTTCTAATTAACATTTGTCAACAAGTCACTGAATATGTTCCAAACCTACTTGTTTAATAGGCCACATCGGTCTCACTAGTACTTCGTTCTATTTCGGTCTTATATCAAGTATCGAAAACCAGAATTGAAGCGAAAGCCACCCTTAATAGCCTTATATATAAAAGATGCCTTTCAATGCTTCTTAACAAGTACTTGATCGTAATTCAACGGGAATCCAAACACTCACTTTGAAGTCTCTCTTGACTTTGAAGGAAGAGATTCGTGCCCGGGATCCACTGCTTTATGTCTTAAATGACATCACAAATTCCCACAAATAGTTTGATTTAATTCTTTATCTTTGACACTATCTTGCACGAAAATCTTGACTTTTCCAAAAGTCTTGTTTGGTTATTCATAAGCTATTCATAAATATATAGCTTCGGTTCCTAATGATGTAATGCAATTATTTCCAAACGAAGGGATGGGTCTGTATAAAGCCTTTGGTAATTATGGTAATAAAGATTCGATTGAAGGTTCAAGCAGTGACCCAGCAGGAAGTCTAATCGATTGGTGATTTGGAAAGAGGATAAGTATGGAAATGCGCGTGAATTTGAATCGTTACCTAATCATGCGTCATCGGCTGTTTTATCGGGGGTTGCTAGTTGTCCAATCACGCCTTTTAGGCATTGTTTCCCAAATTTAAGGAATCATTGCTCGCGATTTTTCTCTCTCTTCAAAATCGTATATAAGGGATTGATTTCTGTGGGATTCTTCTCTACCACACTTTACCTCTCTAAAGCAAAAGAAGGCGATTTGGTATTCACTGTTCATCTTCTTCTTCATCCAGCTTCAACAATGGCAGAATCTTCCTCCGTTCAAGAAACCACTGCACGCTCCACTCTTCTCGCAATCAAGCCCAACCAAAACTTGTTGATCGATCTTACACCATTCCTCTACAATACTTACATGTATCAAGTGGTGGAATGTCTAAAGTATTCCCCACTCATCAAAGCTCTCTCAACGGTGAAAGTCGTACCAATGGCATGCCTCTCACAAATCTATTCCACTGCTACATACGACAAAGGTGCAGAGAAGATTTACTTCTACATTCTCAACCAGAAAGCTTCAATCTCCAAGAACCGATTTTGCTCGTTGCTAGGGCTCACTTATGACGAATCCATGATGAATCCTGATTCCATCTCCACAGGTTAGCTTTTCTCGATGTTCTAGAACATGGGGTACATTGAAACCCTAACTACTGTGACCACGTTCAAGAAATCATGCCTTCCTCCTCAATGGAATGGCCTCTTCACCCTTCTCTTCAAAGGGCTTTCCGAACGAAGTGCAGGATCTGATGGTGCTAGCAAGTCTTTCATGACTCTGCTTTATGGGTTGTACCATGGTGTCAACTTTGATTATGGTTCGGTTTTGTGGCTTCAACTTGTCCAAAGTTTGTCATCTACTTCTCGCCACACATAAATTTCATGTGCCCGGTTTTGGACCATTATCACTCAATGGATTATAGAGAGTTATCATGTTCCTATCATGGCAGACTCACTGCTCTCCTGCATTGCTACATTTCATACCACAAACATCATTATCTCTCATCCGTCGAAGTTTATCTTCGTTGGCTCAATTCCTGAGTCAATGTATGCTTGTGTGTCCCCTGCGAGCAAGCTTATTCAGGAGTACAAGAAGCTCCCCTCTTCTGGTCCAAGGGAACTTACTCCTGAAATGGTAAAATCTATTGAAGAAGCAGACAAACCTGCTAAGCGGGGCAAGAAGCAAGAAGCGAAAAATGGGGATAAAGGAGGTCAAGTATCAAAGGTTCAGACTCCAAAGAAGCGAAAGTCTGAGAAGGCAGCACCTTCCCAGCCCAAGCAGAAGAAGTTCAAGAAACCTGCTCGGAAGCTTATTCTTCAATCATCAAGCGACTCCAACTCTGAGTACGTGCCTACTGGTCATCAATCCACCATTCCTAGCGAATCTGAGAGCGAAAGCTCAGATGATGAAGGTTCGGCTCGTGGTGGTACACCACCTCGTTCGCCTACACCAGAGGTACATGTTCGCTCCCAAGAACCTTCTCCTCCACCTGTTTCCATTCCTATTTCCTTACCTCACACTTTCCCAATAATCACCTCTCAACCTTCCTCTACCATTCCCATTCCTACACTTATTTTCTCTGAAGCTACAACAACAACCCCCACTGGAGTTCAGACTAACATATCTAATACGGGGGTTCGAACTTCAGCACCCGAAACCCGTGTTACCACCAACCCTCCATCACGTACCCAATCGACAGAGACCAATACCGTTCTTGGTGGTGAAAATGTTGATTATGACACCTTCTACTACAGTCCCTACAGGGTGCAAAGCGACGACGATGATGATGCCCCTGTCACCAAGCGCCATCTCAAGGAGCTGAATAAGAAGCTAGATAAGCTGATGGCCTCCTCCTCTACTCAGTATTCCTCTTCTGAGTCTGCTATAAAAGGCTTGATGGCCACCTGGGTCAAGGAACACGAAGCTTCCATCACCAAAGCCACTTTCGCTATTGATGCTTCAACAAAAGTTTGCACGGAGGCGACCGAAAAAGTCCAAAAACTAATTTCTAACGCAAACATTTTCCTTGAATGTTTACAGGGCACTACAGAGCAGAATGCTAACAAGGTCAATGCCTCAGTTCAGACTCTCACTCAATCTCTTCAACAAGAGAAAGAGCTATTTGAGGTGCTTCGCAAGAACCTCACCTCTGATCACATCAAACATCAAGCTTCTGTCTCTGAACGTTTGAATCAACTTCAGGCAGATCTTGCCTTGGAAAACAGAGTGATGGATGAACTTGCTCTGAGGACCACTCAACTCAAAAACCAGACTCTCAAGCTTACTCAAGCGAACAAGGAACTTGAAGCACTGCGTTCGGAGCGGTCTGTGGTTAAAAGCTATGTTGGTAATGTTCACTCTATTCTCCTTCATCTTCTTGAAGCCTACGATTCTGTTCTTACCATCTCGGTTCGACGTCATTTGGCTGAGAAGTTACGGCCTGCTCTGGATATTCTAAGCCGGATAGAGGGTGTTCCGGAGTCCGTTGTATCTCCGCAACAAGGGGGAGAAGCGACGAAGTCTTCATCTCAACCATCGAAACCACATCAACCGAACCCTCAACAACCGAAACCGAAACCTCAACAACCGAAGGTGGTTACTGAACCGAAGGGGAAAGAAGCTTTAGGTTCGGGCATGAAGGATACGGGAAAAGGAGTTGCTGATGATATTGATGATGAGGATGATGTTGATATTGAAGAAACGGTTCCTAAACAAAGTTCTCTCAAAACCAAGCCCACTGCTCAGGAGATTAAGGAAAAAGTCACTAATGCCATTAATAAGGAGAATAAGAAGAGAGAAGCGAATCTGCTTAACCAGAGGAAATCGATGTTTCCTCTGTGGACGTTGGAAAGGCTACGAAAGGAGGTTATTGAAACTCCAAGTTCACATTGGCTGGAGCCCGTTCTTTCATTTAATGTCGAGAATTCTAAAGATTCTCAATTTGACATGCCAATCACTCGTAGAGCCTTCATCTTTCACTGCTTCGAGTCTGTAGTGGCGGTTCCTACTCCTGACCCGAACGTTGATCAAGATTTGCTTGAATATTATCATGAATTCTCTCAACCTCAGTACCTTACCTGGAGTAACAAGAAGATTACAACAATTAAGGTGCTGAAACCTACTGCAGCAGGGAAGTTCATTAACATCAGGTTCAATCTGACCCGAGGATCAGATGGTTCGGTCCATATGATCTCCCTTGCTGATCTGCCAAACTTGAATCCACACGATTGGATTCTTCTGAACAACATCCTTCTCTCCAATCAGAAAGAATATGAGCTCATCATTGATCACATCAAGTGTATGCTAGTGTGTTACATTCATGAAGTGGCAAAGATGGATCAAGAGATTGCCACTGCTATACGCAAGAGGCCCTTAATCAAGCCTGTTGGGAAGGCTGGTGACACTAAGATGATGGTGAAGGGAAAAATTGATCCACAGTCTCACACCGTCATGTTTCTTAGAGGCGAAGGTCAAAGATGCTTATTTGCTCTGGCTGACAAACATCTATTCTCCAATTCCTGTTTGGAGCACATTCTTGAGCTTATCCATGGGTGTGATCAAAATAGTGAAGCAGACAAGAAGCTGTTCTCAGATATGTTGCGGTGGTATATGGCTTTCAGACAAACTCTTCTTGCCATCATTCCAAAATTGTTCAAGGTTGTGAAGCGAACTCCTCAACCTCCACCGAAGTTAAGTCTTGCCCCATTTGATGCAAAGGAGGAGATTGTTGGGTCTAGTAGTGTTGCGTCCTTGGGCTCGGTCCTTAGCCCAGTTTTGTTATCTGGTTTGGGCATGTCCAACCGTATTTGTTTTATTAGGGTTTAGTATTTAAGGTGCATGCATGCATCCTTTGTTTGGGCGCTTTTATTATTCTGATCATTGTACTACAAACCCTAGCTCGCCTCTACAGTGGAAGTTCTTCATCGAGCTCTGCTGAGGCGTGAATACATTTGAATCATTAAGTATTACTTCATTCTATATCGTGTTTATGTTGTTTGTTTGATTTTATTGTTTAGCCTGTTGAAGATTTAATCGATCTAAGAGTTTTTCAACTCATCAGTATCAACATAAAAGCCCAATATTTATAACTGAATAAGACATGAGTGAAAAAAATAACGTAATATAATAAGCCAGACTATGATATTCAGTCTTCATAAATGAATAAGGTGTTAGTTAAAAAAAGAGCTTAATGTCTTAAGCCAATTTTACTTATTCATTGATGAATAGATCAATGGACAAATTCATATGTCTTGTCTTTTGACCCAATAAACAAACCTGGTGTTCCTAATCTGGTTGGATAGTAGCAAATGGTGTTCATAATCTGATTGCAGGAAACTATAAAAAAAACTGAACTTTAAAGTAGGTGGAGTTATACGGGTCTGTTCTTCATTCGGATCTCGCTTCTGGACTAGCATTCCTCCTGGCCGGGACCTCTCATTCATTATCACCACCGGCGGCGGCGGCGGCCATTGTGATTGTTGTTCATATCTTGAATGAATATACTTTAATCTTGCTTTAGAAGTTTCACCTAAAGACACATAGTGCACCTATAACATTCAACAAGTGAAACAACAAACTACTTCAGATGTGATAAAAATATATATATATATACTTATATAGGACTTGCAACAAAACTACCCTTCAAATTTCCTGAGGGGAAAAGAAAACAAGAGACCATCATTCCAATCCTAAAATGAGTTCATTGTGGCATTTTATCAAACACCAAATAGGCAAAAAAAACTCCCAAAAATAGATTTAAACTAATCAGTTATATCCAAGTAAAATGAAATTGATGTATAATGGATGTAAGAACAAAAACATATGAGAGAATACTATGTATGTATATGTACCAGATAGGAGACGACCACGGCTGGCAAAAGCATTTAGAGCTACTCAGTGTCTAAGTTGATGTCAAATTTGAGAGCTAAACTAAACTACTGTTCAACCGTTAGCATAAAGAATAATTGCTTATCAAGAATGAAATATATGCCATAAGATACATCCGTGAAAAATAAGCATGATAATCATTCAGATTATACATTCGTAAAAGAAACTTTAAACAAATACAAATGTTATATACAAGTTATAGAGAGCAAGAACTCCCTAAACCAAATATATAGGGGGAGGGGGATTACCGAGATAGAGGTGGCATCGATGGTATACCAGGGAGTTTTGCGACGTGAGATGATGAGCAGGAGGATGCGATTTTATTGATACAACCCTAGGTAGAATATGGTGCTCAAAGATGGTGGCTGTGCGATGGTCGTAGATGGAGGATGGCGGAATACGATGAACGCAAACAGTGGTGAAGAAGGTGGGGGTGTGCGGCCGGTTTTTTCAAAATAATTAGACTAGGGTTTTCTAGGTAAGGAGAGAGAGAGAGAGAGAGAGAGAGAGAGAGAGAGAGATTATAGGATTTTCTATTTAATTAAATTATATGGATTTCCTATTGTATCTGTAACACCCCAAATTCAGGAGACCTTGAAAGAGAAGAAAACCTCAAATGAGGAAGTGACTCGTCGAGTAGATGGATGACTCGACGAGTAGGAGCGCGATTTTGGTCGCGGGTTAAGTGACCTACTCGACGAGTCAGAGGACTGACTCGGCAAGTTGGCCAGGTTTTGGGAAAACCCTAAATCGGGAGTTGGTGCCCTATTTAAGCATCTTATTCTCATTCTATCAGCCTCATTTGTAGCCTCCATTGTCCAGAATCTGTCCCACGAAACCCTAGTGTTCTCTTTGAGTGTGTGAGCCTTTATTGAAAGATTTAGAGTGTTCTCGAAGTCTAGAAGAAGAAGAAGGAGGTTGGAGGTCCAAGGAGGAGGTTGTAGATCCAGGAAGTTTGCTTCATCTTCTTTATTTTCTGGTAATCAAGTTCTCACATTGACTTCTAGTTTGTTTGATCTCCCTATGTCCCTTTTTATGGAGTTTATGGTCCAAGAAGGATGTCTTGTGGGATTTGGACGTCCCCAAGCTAGATCCTTCCAGATTTAGAGGTTTTCAGAGTAGTAAAGACATAAAGGTGGGAGCTTTATGCCCTTATACCTCTCCATGCATAGATTAAGCGGTTATTAGGGCCTTTTGAGCAAAAAGGGTCATGCATGGGTGCAAAGGTAGCAGCCTTGTGTGATAACCCGGCCCTAGGAGGCCAGATCTGGGTCTTGGATGCCTTGAGCTTGTCTGAAATCGGCTGAATAGTGTTGGACATAGAGAGACTCGGCGAGTCAGTTGTGGGACTCGGCGAGTCAGGCCAGTTCTTGCCCCAAAACCCTTCTGTTAAGGGTATGAGTTGAGATTGGAAAGGGACTCAGCCAGTCTGAGTCCATAATGGTCATGAAGTTCATCGTACTCGCCGAGTTCAAGGAAGAACTCGGCGAGTCTAAGGCAATCTCCTTAGTTATAAAGATGGAATCGACGAGTTGCTCATACAACTCGGCGAGTCACAGACTAGACACATTCATATGTGGATGATAAACTCGAAGAGTTCAAGGATGAACTCGGCGAGTCGGTTGAAGATGGCCCCGATAGATGGTTAAAGATGACCTGTCGAGTTCTTGCTAGACTCGACGAGTTGAATCGAGGGATGTATTGGGTTTAGGGGCATGGACTCGACGAGTTGGTAGACCAACTCGGCGAGTCTGGTCAACTGGATGTTGACTTTGACCGTTGACTTTGACTTCGACCAGAGTTGACTTGGTTTGACTTCTAGAAGACATTTTGGGACTAAGTGTTATGTTGGTATTGGTAGCTCGGGGAGCTGGAGGAGCAGCAGTTCGGGGAGTTGTCAGATAGTTGTCAGAAGGGTATCAGCAAGAACTTCAGCAGTGCGAGGTGAGTCTCCTCACTTTGTAAATGGGTCTAAGGCCACAATGCCGACCCATGTAGTTATGAGTAGGAAGACCCGGGGGTTAGCCCTAGGCACTGTATGCTAGTATGATATTCTGGACCAAGGTCCGATGTCGGGCGGGTGCCCAAGGAATGTTTTGCATGTTAGATTGTACTTGTTGTCTGTGTGATACTTGCATGTGCCTGGTAGGGAGGTGAGTATGGGTGAGGTCTTGTATCTCATCATTAGCAGAGTATGGACGGGGTTCCATACCTCGTTAGTAGCAGAGCAGAGGCGAGGCCCAAGATATGCAAGACCTTAGTACAGGAATATATTAGACTCAGTTAGCTTATGTGTTATGAATTATTTATATGCATGTATGTGTTTAGCGGGCGAGGCCCAGAGACAGGCGGGGCCTAAGAGAAACAGATCTGTATACCGAGCGGGGCTCAAGCCAGGCGGGGCCTGGGGTCGAGCGGGGCCCGATGTAGCGGGCGAGGCCCGAAGTAGCAGGCGTGGCCCAGTGTTTGCAGTATGTGATTATGTATGGTACGTGGTAGGTTGGGGAACTCACTAAGCTTCGTGCTTACGGTTTTCAGTTTTGGTTTCAGGTACTTCCGGTAGCGGAGGGAAGAGCTCGGAATGATCGCATGGCACACACCAAAGAAGTTTAGCCTGGGATGTTTACTCTGATAAAATGAACAAGTGTTTTGAAAAGATACTCCGATTTGTTATATAACCCTTTTAGTATGTTTGAAATGATTTGATACTATGATCTAGTAATGTTTTAAAAAGAAATTTTTGGTCATGATTTTTGGGATGTTACAAGTTGGTATCAGAGCCTTGGTTTGAGGGATGCGGGCACGCTCTCGGGTGTGTCTGGACTCAAACTGAGGAATTGGTATGAAAATTTTCAAAAGGAAAATCATTTTTGGAAAAAGAGCTTTGAGAAAAGAAAGGGATTTCTAGAAAAAGAAAAGAGTTTTTAAAAAGAAGAAAAGAGGTGTGGTGCATGCAATCAGTCGAGCTCAAGTAAGTACCCCAAAATACCCATACAAGTTATGTTATGATATGCTTATTAGAACTGCATGCTAGATTAGGGCTAAGGATCTAGGAGGATGCCTTATGTGCATGTTATATGTGTATGAGCTTTATGAATTGCATGCTAGTACAGATTCCTGAGTAGAGGATAGAACAGTTTGATTGGATTATGTGGTTAGTCTCCCCAATGCCCGAATTCTGCTTGCTTTGTGCTATTAGTAGTTCTAGTTATCTCTAATTAACTAGTAAACGAATATGTTAAGTTACATATTGCAAGGACTAAATAATTTCAGAAGGTTAGGTCTAGCCCTATTTCGCAGCTCTCATATGAGTCTAACTGTTGTAGGGTAGGATCTCTCATTCGAAGAATTATCTAGTCTGAGTGATATGTAATGGTATTCGCGAGTTAGTTAGGGGAGATATGTCACACCCCCAAACCAGAATGGCGGAAACATTCGGGGGTGGGTGACTTCACGTAGTATCATAACAGTTGAATATTGTAAAGAAAGTAAATACAACCATCATAAATATAATAAAAACTTGCATTGTTGCGTGTAATACATGTTTCAAAAGAATATTACAAATATGATGATTTAAAATGTTTTGATAATAGACGCCTTAGCGTTCCTTCTCCAAAAGCTGATGGTTACTTGTATTACTGATTCCCTGAGAAATACAAGTAGTTTTGAAAAAGTGTCAACAATTAAGTTGGTCAGTTCATAAGCGCTTTTGTACTGAAATTTGTGTGGCCTTTAGTAAAAATAACTGAACGTGGTTTCCAGAAAATCCAATATTTTCTACATATAGTTTGAAAAAGTTCCAAAGGCTGGAGTGCAATGGTATCTTTCGTGCTCAAAATGGTGGAAGTGTATTTATAATCAAATAATGTATTTACTAAATGCATTCAAGAGTCTCGTAAATCAAACTTATTTTAATACTTCCGTGTGAGTTTTATAACCATGCTATTGACCCAGACTGCCTGTAACAACGTTCTTCAGGCGTTGTAGTGTTATGACGTTTGTCACCCCAGACCTGCCGGTCTAACTGTAAGATATTATGGTTCATAATACAGTTTAGGTGCGGGATTGTCAATCACGTATAGATCTATACACAAGTATCACGCTCTCCCTCCAAGAGATTATGGTTCATAATACAGGACTTGAAATGCGTACTTGTGAGAACGTTGAAGTTGAATGTCTCACAACACTTAGTATTAATAGATTTACGAAAAGAAAAGTCTATATTTCATGTAGATGAAAGTATTTCATTTTCATAATGTTTACGTAAAGATGTAATGAATAACCCGTAAACTATACCCATTATAGTTTTTCCGAAAGTGTGTTCCATTCGGTGATAAAAACTTGGTGTAATATCAACTTTGCATGTGAAGTGTAACATTGTTATTAATGTTGTTTAATCATCCATAAACAAAATCTAGATAAAGTATTTGAAAAACATTTCTAACGACGTGTGTTTTTAAGTGTGAGTTTATCTCGTGTTTCACTTGTATTCCCCCCCCCCCTAAAACATGAAAAAGACGTGAAAATGTAGGGGTATGAACTCACCTGGAAAGTGTAGTGATTTGAAGAAAACAAGTTTTTCTCGGGCAGCACTTCGACCGGGAAGTGGTAAGTTTCTCGGGATTCTCGGCGCTTCGGACCTTCGTCGGGGCTTGGATATGTAACCGGGGTGTCGGGGTCATCTCGGGGTGCTAAATGTGGAGTAGAACTGAGAGAGAAAAGGGAAATGAGCAATGAGAGTCGGAACCCTCACATGCTATGTATAGGGTGAATTCTCAGGATTCACGTCGTGAGCATGGGATGGCTCATGTCGTGAGTTTGGCCCGTAGACGCGACGACTGGTGGTCTAGCTCTGGCACACATCAGTCATAGACTCACGTCGTGAGTCTCTCTTGCTCACGTCGTGAGTTTCGGATAAGGTTGGTGTGCGTGCCTCGAACTTCCGAAATTCTTATCTCTCGCATACGAGCTCCGATTTCGACGTTCTTTATATCCACGCGTAGGTGAGAATATACTCTACAACTTTCATTTAGACTCCGTCGGCTAATTTTGACTTTAATTTTTAATATTATATTTTAAGTAGGCCGGGACAGGATAATTCCGTTAAAAATCCATAACTTTTTCATCCGATGTCCGTTTTCGTCTGTCTTTTTACCGTTGTACTATTATTGTCGAGACCTTCAATTCTCGTTTAGGTTGCGTCGGCTAAAAATCGCTCGATCTTTATTTCGAGTTTTTAGCTGTCTACTACTGTTCTGAAACTTTAGAAAAATCATAACTTCCTCATACGAAGTCAGATTTGGGCATTCGTTTTATCTATGCTCATGGTTTAACATAATCTACGACTTTCGTTTAGATACCTAAGGCTAAAAAGTATTGTATTGAAGTTTCACTTTTTACGCTTAATAGTGTTTTACCGGTTGTGTCGCGGATTTTCGATTGGTCATAACTTCTTCGTTATAACTCGGATTTGGGTGTTCTTTATATATTTGGAAACCTTGACAATATATCTAACATTTTATGCAACCCAAATGAGACTTTAGAACACTTCATTTTTGACGCCATTTTATTACATCAAAAATAGTTTAATATTATCTGACTTTTTGAACATTACATTGACTTTAAATATCGGGTTGTCACATCATCCCCCCGTTAGAGGGAATTTCGTCACGAAATTTAATCTAAGACAGGGTTTATGGAGTAGGAAAAAGATGTGGGTACTTTTGTTTCATCTGATCCTCGCGCTCCCAGGTGTATTCAGGTCCTCGCTTGGCATTCCAACGGACCTTCACAATGGGTATGCGACTTTGTTTAGTTCTTTTAACTTCCCGATCCATGATTTCTACAGGCTCTTCCACGAAGTGGAGACTCTCGTTGATTTCAATTTCGTCCAGGTGGATGACGAGGGTTTCATCGGACAAGCACTTCTTTAGGTTCGACACGTGAAAGGTAGGGTGTACGTTATTGAGTTCCTGCGGTAATCGAAGTTTGTATGCCGCCGGGCTGATCCTGGCAAGGATCTCGAATGGTCCAATATATCTAGGATTGAGTTTCCCACGTTTTCCAAAACGTATCAAACCCTTCCAGGGGGAGACTTTCAATAGTACCCGGTCCCCAACCTGGAATTCCAAGGGTTTCCGTCTTTTATCCGCATAACTCCTTTGTCTGTATCTTGAAGCTTTTAATCGTTCTCGGATTTGGACAATCTTCTCAATAGTTTCTCTTATGATTTCCGGGCCAGTGAGAGTGTTGTCTGGTACTCGACCTCTTGCTAGTTGCGTGTCGCCCACTTCAACCTAGCACAGAGGTGATCTGCACTTACGGCCGTAGAGGGCTTCGAATGGAGCAACTTTGATTCTAGTGTGATAGCTATTGTTGTACGAGAACTCAATCAATGGTAAATGGGTATCCCAAGCCTTACCAAAGTCTATCACACAAGCTCTTAGCATGTCCTCTAACGTTTGAATGGTCTTTTCACTTTTCCCGTCTGTCTATGGGTGGTAGGCTGTACTCATGTCCAGCTTGGTTCCCATAGCTTTATGCAGCGACTGCCAGAATCGTGATGTGAATCGGCTATCTCTATCGGAGATAATAGATATCGGTACTCCGTGAAGGCACACTATCTCTTTAATGTAGATCCTTGTCAGCTTCTCCAATTTGTCTGTCTCTTTTATTGGTAGGAAGTGTGCGGATTTGGTTAATCTGTCAACGATAACCCAAATGGTGTCGAGTCCACCCGTAGTTTTGGGCAACTTGGTTATGAAGTCCATGGTTATCCGCTCCCACTTCCACTCGGGTATCTTTGGCTGTTGAAGTAGTCCCGAGGGCTTTTGATATTCTACCTTAACCTTGGCGCAAGTCAGGCACTTGCCCACAAAGGTAGCTATTTCGGCTTTCATGTTCGGCCACCAATACAACCTCTTGAGGTCTAAGTACATCTTGTCTGAGCCGGGATGTACGGAGTAGTGAGTTTTATGAGCTTCGTTTATGACAACATCCCTAAATCCACCAAATTTTGGTGTCCAGATCCGGTTCATGAGATAACGAACTCCGGCATCCCTGACTTCAAGGTTTTTGTCCATTCCTCTCAATGCCTCACCTGTCGCGTTCTCTGGCCTCAAGGCTTCTTCCTGTGCTTCTTTGATTTGTGCGGACAGGTGTGAGTGGATGGTCGTGGTTAATGCTCTTACTCGGCGGCCCGAGTACTCCTTTCTGCTCAAAGCGTCTGCAACCACGTTGGCTTTTCTGGGGTGATAACGAATTTCACATTCGTAATCATTTAGTAATTCCACCCACCGTCTTTGTCTCATGTTGAGTTCCTTCTGATTGAGGATATGCTGGAGGCTTTTGTGATCGGTGAAGATGGTGCACTTGGTACCGTAAAGGTAATGCCTCCAGATTTTTAGGGCGAACACTACTGCTACCAATTCGAGGTCGTGTGTCGTGTAGTTTACCTCGTGCGTCTTCAGTTGTCTTGAGGCGTAGGCGATGACCTTCCCTCGCTGCATTAAGACACATCCAAGTCCCTGGTTTGATGCATCACAGTAGACCACAAAGTCTTCTGTTCCTTCTGGCAAGGATAATATAGGCGCGCTGCACAGAGCTCGCTTCAGTGTTTGGAACACAGTGTCTTGTTTTTCTCCCCAATTGAAGGTTACATCCTTCTGAGTCAGGGTGGTAAGTGGTTTAGCAATCTTCGAAAAGTTTTGTATGAACCTTCGGTAATACCCAGCAAGGCCCAAGAATTGTCGGATTTCCGTTGGAGTCCTTGGAGTTGTCCAGTTCTCGATTACCTTAATTTTGGAAGGGTCCACGTGTATCCCCTCCTTGCTGACCATGTGACCTAGGAAATCTACTTTCCGAATCCAAAATTCGCACTTTGAGAATTTTGCATAAAGCTTCTCTGTCCTTAATGTTTCCAAGACCTGTCGGAGGTGTTGGCTATGTTCCTCCTTGCTCCATGAATAGATGAGTATATAATCTATGAACACGATCACAAATTTGTCCAGGAAAGGACGACATACTCGGTTCATCAAGTTCATGAACACTGCCGATGCATTTGTCAATCCAAAGGGCATCACTACAAACTCGTAGTGCCCATAGCGAGTCCGGAATGCCGTTTTGGGAATATCTCCTTCCAGAACTCGCAGCTGGTGGTACCCAGATCTTAAATCGATCTTTGAGAAATAGCTCGCTCCTTGTAGTTGGTCGAATAGATCGTCTATGCGCGGTAAGGGATATCGGTTCTTGATCGTGAGTTTGTTCAACTCTCGGTAATCGATGCACATGCGAAAAGATCCGTCCTTCTTCTTTACGAACAGGACTGGCGCTCCCCAAGGTGAGAAGCTCGGTCTGATGAATCCCTTGCTTAGAAGTTCATTCAGCTGGCTGGATAACTCCTGCATTTCAGCCGGTGCTAGGCGGTACGGCGATTTTTCTACTGGGGTAGCTCCGGGGATCAAGTCGATCCTGAACTCGACTTGACGTTCTGGTGGGACTCCTGGAAGATCTTCTGGGAAAACATCTGGGAAATTGCAGACTTCTGGAATGTCTTTCACGTCTCGTTTCTTGTCCACCACGTGGGCTAGGAAGGCATGATATTCTTTGCGAAGGTATTTTTGGGCTTTGACACAAGAGATGATTTGTAAATTTGTACCAGGTTTGTCACCATAAATAATAAGAGTTTTGCCGCTTGGCAGATTGAGGCGAACGGCCCTTTCGTGACAAAGTATATCGGCATGGTGAAGGCTTAACCAGTCCATACCGATGATGACATCAAAACTTCTTATAGTAATCGGCATAAGATTGATTTGGAACGAGTGTTCATTTAAATTTAACGTACAGCCTATGTACATATCGTTTGTGCTTTCCGTTTTACCGTTTGCCATTTCTACTGTGAATATTTTATTGAGTGCTTGGGGTTTTTGATTAAGTAAGTGTTTGAATTTATGACTCACGAAACTTCTCTCCGCACCACAGTCAAAGAGTATGCATGCATAAATGTTGTTGAGGAGAAACGTACCCGTAACCACTGTGGGATCGGCTATTGCCTCGTTCTGCCCTATTGCCAGCACTCTTCCTACACCGCCAGCATTCTTTGCCTTAGGTGTGACATCCGCCTAAAATGGATTCGGGTCAACCCAACCCAATTGGAAATTTAATAAACCCTACTCAAGATTACTTAACGCTAATAGGATCAAAACCCATGCAATACGATATAACTTGACGTTAATAGCAACATAGTATTGTACAACGTTATAACTATAACCAAAGTAAATTATGATACCATATTAAAAATAAAATCAAAGTATAATGCTCTAATTAAATTAAAAGAATCAAACTTGAATTCTCTAATTAAACTTCAAATCAAAGTAGATTGTTATAATCAAATAATAACCTATCTTTTATAAAACTCCATTTTTATAAACTTTACATTAAATTTTATAAAACTCTATTTTTTATAAACTTTACTTTAAATTTTATAAAACTCATATATTAATTATGTAAAAGATGCTTGTGTTAGTGGGAAATTATGAAGACCACCAAAAGCAAAAAGATTATTCTCATGGTCTCCCACTCACACCTCCCATCCACTTTCCTTTCCTTTTTCTCCCAACACATTATTCTCTTCACCACTTAAATCTTCTCTATTCTTTCTCTCACTCTCAATCTCGAAATTTCCTCCAAGAATACTCATATTCCATCCAAGAACAATCTATTATACTCAAATCTTCATCCCTCTTGAAGCATTCATCAAGGTATGTTGTTAAAAGTTTCAAATTCATACAAGAAACAAATTAAATCCACCAAAATATCTAAAACTCATTTTTTTCATAAACCTGATTTTTCTCAGAATACCATCAATAAAATAAGAAGTTCTGGAAATTTTCAGAAAATAACTTATTTTTATTGAATTATCATAATTATTTCAATAAAGTAGGGCAATAATTCACATAAAATACTTGTTGCATTCAATAAATTCTGAGAAAATTCTGGGATGACCTGTATACTGATTAAACATGATATATGAAGTTTCATGCATTTATATTACTGTTTACTATTATTTATGATTTTATTGATTAATTAATAATGAAATATATAAAAAATACTTCCCATAGTAACAAATATCTGAAACTTATACACTGGGCTCTACATCATGTTATAAAACTATGGTTAATTTTATAGATTTTTTGAGAATCATTTACTATTTTTCCCGAATTTTGTGTTGTTTAATCATTAAAATATTAAATAAATACTAAAACAGTTCAGAAAAATATACAAATTTTACAGTAATTCATATTGTATGAAATAATGATTTCCTAATAATTTCATAATTTTTCAATACTGTTTACTATTTAAAACTATTTTCCTAAGTATTTAAGCATGTAAAAATGCATTTTAATGATTATTTCATATAAATAATTGTTAAAATCTATAAATAATTATAATTAGGCAAGTTATTATTTTAATAAGAAATTATTAAAATCTAGCCTAAATTGAAAATATAAACTAATTATGCAAAGTAAGTAATTCAATTTAAAATTCATTTAACAAATAAATACCTTAATATTATAATCAAAATGAATTATTGTTAATTCATCTAATATAAGAATATGTGTCTAATTATTTGTATTAATACTTCATTCTTGTTTAGCAGTTCCTAAACCAAAACTATTAATTATATTAGGTTCTACGCCATTTTGACCCGAATCGTCTATCGTACGACACACGCATTTCGTTTTGGGACTAAAGTGAGTAATCTACCCCATAATTTATAATTTTCAATACTTTTGGGGTGTATCATGTGGTTCTAATATGTTCCAACTTCATTTTATTTTTTTATCACAATTGAGACATTGTTGGGACATTTATACGTGAGTCATTAATTGTATAACTATTGTTTGTTTACGCTACATGTACTTGTAGTGCATTATCATTTTTAGTCTAATCTCCATGACTATGCCCGTATTCTTGAGGTACGTTATGGACAATAATAGCGCTATTGGGTTGACCACCCCGCCTTGGGACGCTAAGGTGATTGATCACACGTGGTTGAGTGTGTATGATGATTAGATGCTCCATCCTATATATATTTATATATATACATATATATATATAGGGTGAGGACTTATTGTTGTTGTTATCATTTGTTAATCAATTTTTGATTTATAAACATTTATCTCAAATACAATTGTTTGGCGACTTCAAAAGAAAACAAATTTCAAATTATAAATGTTTCAACTTCACAATTTTCTCTACTAAAATTTGATTACTCACCAACTCTCGTAGTTGACCTGTTTTTACCCATGGTGCAGATTTGAAGAAGGAAGAATGATGAAAAATAGGTTGCGCCTTAGAAATCCACAAGACAATTTAAATTTGATGTAATAAATGTTGTTCGTATTTGGATATGTATTTGTATGTTGTGGATCTTGTTTGCATACTTAGTACTTAATTGAATCTAATCATATTATAACATAGTTGTCATGAGACTTTGAACAATATATCACGCCTTGATCGATTCCGACAAGGATCGGGGTGTGACAGATTGGTATCAGAGCCCTTGACTATAGGGAATTAGGTTAATTGCCTTGACCTAGTCTATAGCCTCTAGGGTCCTCTCGTATGCTAGTTTATAAAATGCACACACAACTGTATGCAATTCGCACTTAGAAAATCCTAGGAATACCTTTGTGTGTTAATTGCTCCCTTATGTGCATACGTATTACTCCTGACACTTATATGTGTGCATACACTTGTGAATATTCTCCACTTTCTTTGAAAATAACACGCATACTTAAGTTGTTTAACAAAATGTATATACATATATGTATTCCTTAGAGCTCATAGGAAATTCAAAGTCATCCACTCTAGTTGGGTGGGATCATAGTAATGGACGCGTAGTAACTGGAAGGGGGAGGTGCCGGTAGCCTGAAAGTCCTGACTAGGTAAGCATTCGTATACATCCCAATCAACCGAGGGACCAGTTTGCTTATCTGGGGACCAAAGGCGAGAGTTCCCAAACCTATAGGCCAAAGCGCGTCATTCACATTACTTTTGAGCCATCAAAATACCCGACCTTATCAAACGTATCCGAAAGGATACACTCCAAAATGGCCAACTCATTGGACTATTAAGTTCCCTAATGGGCCTAGAAGTGGGAAAGAAATGTGAAAACTTAGTTTTGTGGGGGCCCACGCAAGTGCTACATGTTTCACATTTAGTAACCATGGAAAGCCCAAAAGGTGCCCAACACTCCTAACCATGGCCCAACAAGTGTTTTACAATTATTTTACCCAACAATGTCTAAAAACTTTATTTCCATAATCAATTTACAAATAACTCACAAGTCCATATGCGTGTTTCTCGTAGATGGCATTACGACCCCCATACGCTGCTCGCAACAACAGAAGGCTAGCTGCCCTGGTCGCCAAGGAGGTAGCAAACGTCATCCCAACAATTGCAACCCAACTTCATTCTCTTCAGCCACAAGCTCCAGCAACAACTCCTCGTTGCTCGTTCAAGCACTTTCGTAACTGCAATCCGCCTTACTTCAAAGGCACCGATGGTGCCACCGCACTCCTCACATGGATTGAAGAAATGGAGAGTACTTTCATCCATAGTGAGTGTCCTGAGGACCTGATGGTCCGTCATGCTACAGGGTGCCTCCTAGGTCATGCTCTCACATGGTGGAACCTAGAAAAACGGGCAAAGGGAGAGGTTGTTGCCTTGGGAATGACCTGGTCAAAACTAAAAGAACGCATGATGGAGAAGTTCTGCCCTGACAGCGAATTGCAAACTCTCGAGGATGAATTCTGGAATCTGAAACAGGAGGGAGGCGACAACGCGACCTACACCAATAGATTCCATGATCTCTCGAGACTCCTACCTCACATGGTTCAACCTATGAAAACTGCAATACGCCGCTACATCAAAGGGTTACCACGCCAGATCCGTGATTCGGTGACCAGCAGCAGGCCATCTACCCTAGAATCTGCCATTGAAATAGCAGGTCAACTCAACGAGGACAATGTGAACGATGGTGTCCTCCCACGCAAGGGTTCAAAGGTGTCAACTGAAAAGTCGACCCCTGAGACCCCCCAAATTGTCAAGTCCGAGTCCTCCCACCGACATGACAAAAAGAAGCGGAAAAGTCATCACCACAACCATGCTGTTATTACCCCTGCTACTCCTATCACCCAAGTCACCCCACCAGCCCAACCAAATAAAAAGCCGTATACCGGACCTCACCCCCTCTGTAACCACTGTAACTATCACCATATGACCACTAGCCCGTGTCGCCTCTGTACGAATTGTGGTCGCTATGGCCACTTGGCGGACACATGTCGTGCACCAAAAACTCAGCGACCACTCTATCTACCCTCAAATCAGCAAACACAAACTCGGTATCCAACTGGAACATGCTTCAACTGTGGTGACCCCACCCATTTCAAAAACGCGTGTCCTAGGCTAGTCAATATCATCAACACCCAAGCCCAGGCAAATCCAACAATGCAGGTTCCAGCTCCCAAAGGCCGAGCCTTTGTCATTACCGCAACCCAAGCAAAGACCGATAACAAGGTCGTAAATGGTACGTTTCTCATAAATAACTGCTACGCGTCAGTACTTTTTGATTCAGGTGCCGATAAAAGTTTTGTGTCTTTGGAATTTGAGCCCATACTTCACACACCTCGCACGATTCTTAATGAGTACTTTACCGTAGAAGTCGCCGATGGAAAATACGTTTCACTCAATGCAGTCATCCAAGATTGCACTTTCGATTTTTCTGGTCATAAATTTTCTGTCAATTTAGTTCCTATGGAACTTGGTAGCTTCGACATCATCGTAGGAATGGATTGGCTATCCCAAAACCATGTTGAAATAGTATGTTATGATAAGTTCATTCGTATTCCTCTCGCCGACGGTCAAAGTCTTCGTATTTATGGCGAGACTCATTCGAAAAAGCTTAGTCTTATGTCATGTACTCAAGCTCGATCATATCTACGAAAAGAATATATGGCTTTCTTAGCCCATGTGGTGGAAACAAAGGTCAAAGAAAAGAAGATCGAAGATATTCCGATAGTACGAGACTTTCCCGACGTCTTTCCTGATGATGTATCTGGACTCCCTCCAGTACGTGAGCTAGAGTTCCGCATCGAACTTGTTCCTGAGGCTACTCCCATAGCCAAGTCTCCATATCGGTTGGCTCCAACCGAGATGCAAGAATTGGCAAGTCAGCTCCAAGAACTAACCGATAAGGGATTTATCCGCCCTAGTACTTCACCCTGGGGAGCCCCGGTTCTCTTCATCAAAAAGAAAGATGGTTCGTTTCGTATGTGTATCGATTATCGGGAGTTAAATAAATTAACCATCAAGAACCGATATCCGTTACCTCGGATCGACGACCTTTTTGATCAGCTTCAAGGAGCTTCATGCTTCTCAAAAATTGACCTTCGCTCAGGTTATCACCAACTTCGAGTACGGGAAGAAGACATCCCCAAAACCGCTTTCCGAACCCGCTATGGTCATTACGAGTTCACCGTTATGCCTTTCGGCCTAACAAATGCCCCTGCTGTATTCATGGACTTGATGAATCGGGTATTTAAACCTTATCTCGACCATTTTGTTATCGTCTTTATTGATGACATCCTCATTTACTCCAAGACAAGGGCAGAGCATGAAAGACACCTTCGCCTAACTCTCCAAACGTTGCAAGGAAATCGGCTCTACGCCAAATTTTCGAAATGTGAGTTTTGGTTAAATGAGGTACAATTCCTTGGTCATATTGTAAGTGACAAGGGTATTTTAGTCGATCCCGCAAAAGTTGAAGCAGTCCAGGATTGGAAAGCCCCCCGTACCCCTAAGGAAATCCGGTCCTTCCTTGGTTTAGCCGGATATTACCGGCGTTTCATTTCAAATTTCTCAAAGATTGCTTTACCGCTTACTTCTCTCACTTGCAAGGGTACACCATTTGATTGGGGACCCAAGCAGGAATACGCTTTCCAAACCCTTAAACAAAGTTTGTGTGACGCTCCGATTCTTACACTCCCTGAAGGATCCGAAGATTTCGTGGTATTCTGCGATGCCTCCAATCTCGGTCTAGGTTGTGTTTTGATGCAAAGGGGAAAGGTTATATCTTACGCATCACGACAACTCAAAATCCACGAAAGGAATTATACGACTCATGATTTGGAGCTCGGTGCCGTGATTTTCGCTCTTAAAATTTGGAGGCATTACCTTTACGGCACTAAATGCGTAATTTTCACCGACCACAAGAGCTTGCAACATATTCTTAATCAAAAGGAACTCAATATGAGGCAAAGACGATGGGTCGAACTCCTAAACGATTACGAGTGTGAAATACGCTATCATCCGGGCAAGGCAAACGTCGTAGCCGACGCGTTAAGCCGAAAAGAACATGCCCATGCATTTCATCTAATATGTTCTCCTATCTTGTCCAATCTCAGCGACCGAATTCGAGGACCCCAACACTCGGCAATTACCGAAAATGACATGCCCACGGGAATTGATGGGGAGTTGGAAACCAAATCTGATGGTATTTTCTATTATCAAGATCGCATCTGGATCCCAGATCGTGACAATCTTCGCATATTCCTGATGGAAGAAATCCATAAAACCCGATATTCCATTCATCCGGGCACTGACAAGATGTATCATGGCCTGAGAACCAATTATTGGTGGTCGGGAATGAAAAAGGATATTGCTTTATTCGTGGCCAAATGTCTTACATGTTCCAGGGTCAAAGTAGAACATCAACGACCCTCTGGACTATTGGTCCAACCAGAAATCCCCAGGTGGAAATGGGAAGCGATCGCCATGGATTTCGTAACCAAACTTCCCCGTACCACAAAAGGACACGACAGCATTTGGATAATCATTGACCGTTTGACCAAATCCGCTCATTTCCTTCCCATCCGGGAAAATTTCAAAGTCGAAAAACTTGCTCGGATTTACATCAACGAGATAGTTAGTCGGCATGGCATTCCTCTCAGCATCATTTCAGATCGTGATGGGAGATTTCTCTCTCGGTTTTGGCAATCACTTCAAACAGCCATGGGAACCCGCCTCGATCTCAGTACCGCCTATCATCCTCAGACCGATGGTCAATCTGAGAGGACAATTCAAACACTCGAAGATATGTTGAGGGCGTGTGTCTTGGATTTCGGAGGAAACTGGGACTCTCATTTACCGTTGGTGGAATTCTCCTATAATAACAGTTATCATTCTAGCATCAAGATGCCACCATTTGAGGCATTGTATGGCCGTAAATGCCGATCTCCTATTTGCTGGCATGAAATCGGTGAGTCCCACGTGATTCGCGCAACAGTGGATTCTCCAATCGTTGGTCCTGAGCTTATCCAGGAAACAACCGACAAAATCACTCAGATTCGCGATAACCTTCTCGCATCTCGTAGCCGACAAAAGAGTTATGCCGACAAGCGACGCAAACCGCTTGAATTTACCGTAGGTGACATGGTCATGTTAAAAGTGTCCCCATGGAAAGGTGTGGTTCGATTTGGACGCAAGGGTAAATTGGCACCACGCTACGTAGGCCCGTTTAAGATCATAAAAAGGATCAGACCAGTAGCCTACGAGTTGGATCTACCAACAGAGCTTAAGAAAGTTCACCCAGTATTTCATATAGCCAACCTCAAGAAGTGTTTAGCAGACGAGAACCTTCATGTTCCTCTCGAGGATATCCAAATCGACGAGACAATGCAATTTACCGAGAAACCCTTGGACATTGTCGACCGAAAGGAAAAGCAACTCAAAAGAAGTCGCATTCCCCTGGTTAAGGTCAGGTGGCAGTCGGCACGTGGACCTGAGTATACATGGGAGCGTGAGGATCATATGCGTACCAAATACCCACAACTTTTCTCTTAAGGTACTCTCTTCTAAAATTTCGGGACGAAATTTCCTAAAGTAGGGGAGACTGTGACATCCGCCTAAAATGGATTCGGGTCAACCCAACCCAATTGGAAATTTAATAAACCCTACTCAAGATTACTTGACGCTAATAGGATCAAAACCCATGCAATACGATATAACTTGACGTTAATAGCAACATAGTATTGTACAACGTTATAACTATAACCAAAGTAAATTATGATACCATATTAAAAATAAAATCAAAGTATAATGCTCTAATTAAATTAAAAGAATCAAACTTGAATTCTGTAATTAAACTTCAAATCAAAGTAGATTGTTATAATCAAATAATAACCTATCTTTTATAAAACTCCATTTTTATAAACTTTACATTAAATTTTATAAAACTCTATTTTTTATAAACTTTACTTTAAATTTTATAAAACTCATATATTAATTATGTAAAAGATGCTTGTGTTAGTGGGAAATTATGAAGACCACCAAAAGCAAAAAGATTATTCTCATGGTCTCCCACTCACACCTCCCATCCACTTTCCTTTCCTTTTTCTCCCAACACATTATTCTCTTCACCACTTAAATCTTCTCTATTCTTTCTCTCACTATCAATCTCGAAATTTCCTCCAAGAATACTCATATTCCATCCAAGAACAATCTATTATACTCAAATCTTCATCCCTCTTGAAGCATTCATCAAGGTATGTTGTTAAAAGTTTCAAATTCATACAAGAAACAAATTAAATCCACCAAAATATCTAAAACTCATTTTTTTCATAAACCTGATTTTTCTCAGAATACCATCAATAAAATAAGAAGTTCTGGAAATTTTCAGAAAATAACTTATTTTTATTGAATTATCATAATTATTTCAATAAAGTAGGGCAATAATTCACATAAAATACTTGTTGCATTCAATAAATTCTGAGAAAATTCTGGGATGACCTGTATACTGATTAAACATGATATATGAAGTTTCATGCATTTATATTACTGTTTACTATTATTTATGATTTTATTGATTAATTAATAATGAAATATATAAAAAATACTTCCCATAGTAACAAATATCTGAAACTTATACACTGGGCTCTACATCATGTTATAAAACTATGGTTAATTTTATAGATTTTTTGAGAATCATTTACTATTTTTCCCGAATTTTGTGTTGTTTAATCATTAAAATATTAAATAAATACTAAAACAGTTCAGAAAAATATACAAATTTTACAGTAATTCATATTGTATGAAATAATGATTTCCTAATAATTTCATAATTTTTCAATACTGTTTACTATTTAAAACTATTTTCCTAAGTATTTAAGCATGTAAAAATGCATTTTAATGATTATTTCATATAAATAATTGTTAAAATCTATAAATAATTATAATTAGGCAAGTTATTATTTTAATAAGAAATTATTAAAATCTAGCCTAAATTGAAAATATAAACTAATTATGCAAAGTAAGTAATTCAATTTAAAATTCATTTAACAAATAAATACCTTAATATTATAATCAAAATGAATTATTGTTAATTCATCTAATATAAGAATACGTGTCTAATTATTTGTATTAATACTTCATTCTTGTTTAGCAGTTCCTAAACCAAAACTATTAATTATATTAGGTTCTACGCCATTTTGACCCGAATCGTCTATCGTACGACACACGCATTTCGTTTTGGGACTAAAGTGAGTAATCTACCCCATAATTTATAATTTTCAATACTTTTGGGGTGTATCATGTGGTTCTAATATGTTCCAACTTCATTTTATTTTTTTATCACAATTGAGACATTGTTGGGACATTTATACGTGAGTCATTAATTGTATAACTATTGTTTGTTTACGCTACATGTACTTGTAGTGCATTATCATTTTTAGTCTAATCTCCATGACTATGCCCGTATTCTTGAGGTACGTTATGGACAATAATAGCGCTATTGGGTTGACCACCCCGCCTTGGGACGCTAAGGTGATTGATCACACGTGGTTGAGTGTGTATGATGATTAGATGCTCCATCCTATATATATTTATATATATACATATATATATATAGGGTGAGGACTTATTGTTGTTGTTATCATTTGTTAATCAATTTTTGATTTATAAACATTTATCTCAAATACAATTGTTTGGCGACTTCAAAAGAAAACAAATTTCAAATTATAAATGTTTCAACTTCACAATTTTCTCTACTAAAATTTGATTACTCACCAACTCTCGTAGTTGACCTGTTTTTACCCATGGTGCAGATTTGAAGAAGGAAGAATGATGAAAAATAGGTTGCGCCTTAGAAATCCACAAGACAATTTAAATTTGATGTAATAAATGTTGTTCGTATTTGGATATGTATTTGTATGTTGTGGATCTTGTTTGCATACTTAGTACTTAATTGAATCTAATCATATTATAACATAGTTGTCATGAGACTTTGAACAATATATCACGCCTTGATCGATTCCGACAAGGATCGGGGTGTGACATTAGGGCAATCCCTCTTGTAGTGCCCAGTCTCCCCACACCCATAACATGCCTGGCTCACTCCAGCACCAGGGACTTGGGTGATTGGTCGCGCCGGTGCCCTACAGAAACGGGCAGTGTGCCCTTTCCTGTCGCAGTTTTTATAGTGCATCTCCCTGCAATTCCCGTTGTGATGGTAATTGCATTTGTTGCACTTTGGTAGGTTTGCAGCATATTGTTTTACTGGCGTAGGGGTAACAGGGACAGCAGTGGGGGCAGTAGCAGCATGGACCGCCACTATATGTTTCTTTGAAGGTTCTTGCGAATTTTGACTTTTCCTTTTGTTCCAAAACTTCTTCTTGTTGTTGTTGTTGGTATTGCTGTTATTGTTGTTGCTTCCTTTGGTTGGTTCCGGAACGATGGTCGTGATACCTTGGCAGACCCCATGATCGACGAGGGACTGTGCCAGTTGTTTGGCACTGTCGAACGTCGTAGGTTTGGAAGCTAGCACACTTCCTCGAAGCTGGGGCGACAGCCCCCAGATATACCTTTCCACCTTCTTGCTTTCTAGGGCCATCATCCCTGGGAAAAGTATTATCAAATCACTGAACCTATTCGTATAGGTTGTGATGTCCGAGCCCACCATAGTCAATTCCCAAAGTTCCTGTTCAAGTTTCTGGATTTCGCCCCTTGGGCAGTACTCTCATAATAACATTTGCTTCAGGTTCTCCCAACCCATGGAGTTTGCCACCACCAGAGTTAGTGACTTGACGTGGCCATTCCATCACGTTAGGGATCGTTCGGACAAAGTACAGGCGGCAAACTTTGCTCTCTTCGGGGCATGAGCATATCTCGAACACGGCTTCCGTTTTCTCTATCCATTGGGATAGAGCCATCACTCCCCCGGTTCCATTAAAGGGGTTGGGTTTGCTGTTGGAGAAGTCTTTGTAAGTACATTCCCCGGAACGACTCTGGTTTTGGCCATTTGTAGAGCTGTTTATTCCTCCTCCTGATCCGTTGTTACTTATTTGTGCCATTGCTGTGGTTACGGCAGCTGTTACAACAGCTTGAAAGGTAGCAGCATCCATCGACGGAGGGGGTGGTGGAGGTGGTGTTGGTGTTCCTGTATTATTGAAGCGTCGAGGATTTCTTCTTGGTGGCATGATTCTGCCACAAGTTAAGAGACGAATCCTTGATAAGTCATTAGAAATGATTATGGGAGGTTTTAGTATTATAAGTTTTGGTTCTAAACATTTCTGGTTTTTGCATGTTATTGGAAACTTTCAAAAATAAGTGTATGATTCTTTTAAGAATTAAATGGAATACTCAAGGAAATAATAAATGCGTGTCAATTTCATTGATATTAGTATATGATACAACGATCAGGAAAATTTGACCTTGTATAGGTCTAGGGTACATCAATGAAAATGGGAAAATTTGACAGCATTCCTGCCTCCGAATTGTGTACTCACAATCCGTCGGGTTTACTTTTATACAAGAAAAGGTAACACCAACACTTAGCCGATAGGTATAGATATAGCACCAGAAGCACGTGCTCTACTCCAAGCGGGTAGCACGTTGCGGACCATGGTATGTGGTTGTTGATGCCTTAGCTCGGGCTACTTGACGTTCAGCCTCGATAACGCGCCTTTCCAATGCGGCTTGGCTCCTACGGAACTCCCTTACCTCGGCTCTAGTAGTAGGGATGACCTTTTGTAGGGAAAAGGTGTGCTCTATTGTCCGCTCACGTTCTTCGTCCAGACGACGAAGACGTACTGCAGTGACAGCAGCGGTGGCCCCAATGTCCAAGAGTTGGCTGGCATTCACTCTTGCTTGCTCACCTTGGTTGGCAATGCGTCAAACCATGACATGGAGTGCCCTATCAGCCGAACCCCTGTTGCTGAGGTTATAAAAGCCTCGTGCCATGCCGTAGGGCGAGCGTTGCCCTTGTTCCCTGCTCCATCGCTTCAGATCCACAGCCCAGCGGGGCGCCGGGCCCTGAAAGTTCCTTTGGGGGTTTCTTGCTCCTCGGGGAGGTTGTAGATCTCGGGTTCTGAGTCAGTGCTCCCACCATCTCCTTCCTCTTCTCACTCTTCATTTGGGTCTTCCTCGGGATCCACTTCGGAATCCTCTTCTGGCTCCTCCTCGGGAATCTCTTCGGGATCTTCCTCTGGGTCCTCTTCAATCCAGCCTCCATTACCCTGGTTAGGGTAGTAGGGATCCCCGGAAATGTGAAATCCTGCCATTTTGTCTAGTCGAGAAATAGAGGTAAGAGAATTTTTATAAAAACTCGGGAGTAAAAAAAAAAATTTTTTTGATAAATATATTTTATTTATTTATTTAATGATTTCCTAAATCTAACTAAATATCGAGGTTCGCACGATTACTATAGCTCTTATGGTTTTATAAAATACTCCTATAGTATTTCAAATTTGTAAGTTTGATTCAAGTATTTTCTTTGGCAAGTTTTCGATTTGCTGTTTACTACGACCATTCCTCGACATACGTTGGTCACATCCAGGATAAATATAGTTGATCAGGCTATATTTATTCTCAATTTGATTACATACCCCGAGGCCTAGTCGTAGTGTCGCAACTTGTCTTAATACTTTTATAAAATTGTTGTTATGATACGAGACTGATGCATGCATGTATTTATACTTTTAAATAATATATATATATATATATATATATATATATATATATATATATATATATATATATATATATATATATATATATATATATATATCATTATGATTTATTAAAAGTATCGTTTATGAAAACGTTTGGTCAGAGGGTTTTTGGTCCCTTTGCATTTATAGTTTGTATATCTTATGTGGTTCGATATACTTAGTTCACTATAAACAATGCTCTGATACCAATCTGTCACACCCCCAAACCAGAATGGCGGAAACATTCGGGGGTGGGTGACTTCACGTAGTATCATAACAGTTGAATATTGTAAAGAAAGTAAATACAACCATCATAAATATAATAAAAACTTGCATTGTTGCGTGTAATACATGTTTCAAAAGAATATTACAAATATGGTGATTTAAAATGTTTTGATAATAGACGCCTTAGCGTTCCTTCTCCAAAAGATGATGGTTACCCGTATTACTGATTCCCTGAGAAATACAAGTAGTTTTGAAAAAGTGTCAACAATTAAGTTGGTGAGTTCATAAGCGTTTTTGTACTGAAATTTGTGTGACCTTTAGTAAAAATAACTGAACGTGGTTTCCAGAAAATCCAATATTTTCTACATATAGTTTGAAAAAGTTCCAAAGGCTGGAGTGCAATGGTATCTTTCGTGCTCAAAATGGTGGAAGTGTATTTATACTCAAATAATGTATTTACTGAATGCATTCAAGAGTCTCGTAAATCAAACTTATTTTAATACTTCCGTGTGAGTTTTATAACCATGCTATTGACCCAGACTGCCTGTAACAACGTTCTTCAGGCGTTGTAGTGTTATGACGTTTGTCACCCCAGACCTGTCGGTCTAACTGTAGCTAACAGTTTAGGTGCGGGATTGTCAACCCTGTATAGATCTATACACAAGTATCATGCTCTCCCTCCAAGAGATTATGGTTTATAATACAGGACTTGAAATGCGTACTTGTGAGTACGTTGAAGTTGAATGTCTCACAACACTTAGTATTAATAGATTTACGAAAAGAAAAGTCTATATTTCATGTAGATGAAAGTATTTCATTTTCACAATGTTTACATAAAGATGTAATGAATAACCCATAAACTATACCCATTATAGTTTTTCCGAAAGTGTGTTCCATTCGGTGATAAAAACTTGGTGTAATATCAACTTTGCATGTGAAGTGTAACATTGGTATTAATGTTGTTTAATCATCCATAAACAAAATCTAGATAAAGTATTTGAAAAACATTTCTAACGACGTGTGTTTTTAAGTGTGAGTTTATCTCGTGTTTCAGTTGTATTCCCCCCCCCCCCCTAAAACATGAAAAAGACGTGAAAATGTAGGGGTATGAACTCACCGGGAAAGTGTGGTGATTTGAAGAAAACGAGTTTTTCACGGGCAGCACTTCGACCGGGAAGTGGTAAGTTTCTCGGGATTCTCGGCGCTTCGGACCTTCGTCGGGCTTGGATATGTAACCGGGGTGTCGGGATCGTCTCGGGGTGCTAAATGTGGAGTAGAACTGAGAGAGAAAAGGGAAATGAGCAACGAGAGTCGGAACCCTCACATGCTATTTATAGGGTGAATTCTCAGGATTCACGTCGTGAGCATAGGATGGCTCACGTCATGAGTTTGGCCCGTAGACGCGACGACTGGTGGTCTAGCTCTGGTACACATCAGTCATAGACTCACGTCGTGAGTCTCTCTTGCTCACGTCGTGAGTTTCGGATAAGGTTGGTGTGCGTGCCTCGAACTTCCGAAATTCATATCTCTCGCATACGAGCTCTGATTTCGAGGTTCTTTATATCTACGCGTAGGTGAGAATATACTCTACAACTTTCATTTAGACTCCGTCGGCTAATTTTGACTTTAATTTTTAATATTATATTTTAAGTAGGCCGGGACAGGATAATTCCGTTAAAAATCCATAACTTCTTCATCCGATGTCCGTTTTCGTCTGTCTTTTTACCGTTGTACTATTATTGTCGAGACCTTCAATTCTCGTTTAGATTGCGTCGGCTAAAAATCGCTCGATCTTTATTTCGAGTTTTTAGTTGTCTACTACTGTTCTGAAACTTTAGAAAAATCATAACTTCCTCATACGAAGTCAGATTTGGGCATTCTTTTTATGTATGCTCATGGTTTAAGATGATCTACGACTTTCGTTTAGATACCTAAGGCTAACAAGTATTTTATTGAAGTTTCACTTTTTACGCTTAATAGTGTTTTACCGGTTGTGTCGCGGATTTTCGATTGGTCATAACTTCTTCGTTATAACTCGGATTTGGGTGCTCTTTATATATTTGGAAACCTTGACAATATATCTAACATTTTATGCAACCCAAATGAGACTTTAGAACACTTCATTTTTGACGCCATTTTATTACATCAAAAATAGTTTAATATTATCTGACTTTTTGAACATTACATTGACTTGAAATATCGGGTTGTCACAAGATAACATGAATTTCTTATGCGGCTGATGGCAGATAGTGAGTTAGAGGATACCCTAGGGCAAGCCTAGGATGATAGTAGTGTTGGGAGCAGTGTTAGTAGTAGTGAAAGGGACTTGGTGTAGTCGAGGCAATTCTTGAGGAAAGTACGGATAGATGTGGAAGGTAGTAGGGGCCCATATTACTGAAAGGAGAGGATATGTACTCGAACCGAGAAGGGCTGAGATGAAACCAAGGAACATGTAGTGTGTGCGGGATCCCTCGATAGTATTGAGTATTCAGATGGTTGTTATGATATGTTTGCAGCATGGTGACGCTTCGGGGTAGAACAGTTGGCGTTTCAGGCGCCGGTGAGGGATCAGGCTCAGGTTCAGGAGCCAGTCAGCTCGAGGAACAGATGAGAGAGTTTGTATCAACTGAGATTACGCGCAGTATTCTGGATCTGACTCCTTTGATCTTCGGTACAGTCAAGGAGGGAATTTTGGAGCTTTTGGATAGCCGCCTCAAGGCCTTCCAGGCCGAGATTGCGGCGGGGAAGTTAGGGGCTCCTATGGGGCCCGATGTTTATGGATCTCTGGGATCCCTCGGGCGGAAGGATCCGGTTATTAGCTCTTGTCGTCAGGGATCGGAGGTGGGGTATGAACCTTGTCTCCAGGAGAGTCAACTACATGATAGGATTGTTGTGGAGGTTTCGCGAGCCGTACGCGAGGAGTTACCCAACTTTATTGAGCATGTTACTGATAGGGTAACCGCTGGGCTTCAGGGTCAGACAGCGACTGTTCAGACAGTTGACGGGGTAATCGGGGTAACTCGGGAACAGGAGATTGGCTTGGATAGACAGCTCGGAAAAAGGAAGCGAGTACTCACCGCAGGACAAATGGAAGAAGGTGGAGAACCCAACTTGGCTGAATTGGATGTTGAGAGTCAGGGAGGCACGGAGGTGTGTGGCAAGTGTGGGGGAATCCATGGGTTTGCTTGTCACAAGTTTAGGTGTTTCAAGTGTGGAGAAATAGGGCATGTGCATCGGGATTGTAAGAAGAATCATATATGTTTTCATTGTCACCAGCCAGGCCATTTCAAGTCTCGTTGTTCGGATTTGGTGGCGGAGAGAGTCCAGGTTTCAGCATCCATCGTTCCACATGAAGTAAAGATCGAGCCGCAATACCTCATCATTAGCAGAGTATGGACGGGGTTCCATACCTCATTAGTAGCAGAGCAGGGGCGAGGCCCGAGATAGGAGGAGTGAGTGTGGGCGGGGGCCCGTACCTCACTAACAGCAGGAGCATGGACGGGGTTTCATGACTCACCAGTAGCAGGACAGGGGCGAGGCCCAAGATATGCAAGACCTTAGTACAGGAATATAGTAGACTCAGTTAGCTTATGTGTTATGAATTATTTATATGCTTGTATGTGTTTAGCGGGCGGGGCCCAGAGACAGGCGGGGTCTAAGAGAAACAGATCTGTATACCGAGCGGGGCTCAAGCCAGGCGGGGCTTGGGGTCGGGCGGGGCCCGATGTAGCGGCCGTGGCCCAGTGTTTGCAATATGTGATTATGTATGGTACGTGGTAGGTTGGGGAACTCACTAAGCTTCGTGCTTACGGTTTTCAGTTCTGGTTTTAGGTACTTCCGGTAGCGGAGGGAAGAGCTCGGAATGATCGCATGGCACACACCAAAGAAGTTTAGCCTGGGATGTTTACTCTGATATAATGAACAAGTGTTTTGAAAAGATACTCCGATTTGTTATATAACCCTTTTAGTATGTTTGAAATAATTTGATACTATGATCTAGTAATGTTTTAAAAATAAATTTTTGGTCATGATTTTTGGGATGTTACAGTACCCTTCTTGCCATTTCAAAGTTACATATTTAGCACATCAGTTTTATAATTGTTCATAAATGGTCCAGTTAATAATAGTCATAGATCTAATTATTTACAAGGTTGTGATCTGTTCTCGCATTCTCAACCTTTTAGGTGTTCTCATTTGATCCTACTTCTATATATATATATATATATATATATATATATATATATATATATATATATATATATATATATATATATATATATATATATATATATATATATATATGTTCAGGTGTTTAAAGTAATTATTGTGTTATTGTATGCATAAATGTGGACGAATCAATTTGAAAACCTAGATAGGGGTAAAATTGTAATCTTAGCTTTTAATTAATTTTGGTAATTAATTATTCAAATCATAAACCCTTTAATTTAGGTAAAATCGTTTACATTTACCGCTTTAAAACCCTAGATAGAAAACATCGACCTTCTTCCTCGTTAACTTCAATCCCACCGACGCAGAGGGGCGGGATGGCCATAGGAGTTCCTACTCGTACACACTCCTCGTACACAGTCAACATTATCAATCCCCAAATCCCAAGATTGCTCCAAACTCCAGGAATTAAGTGAAGTTGTGGCGCCAGAACCAGAAGAGAGTAAGTCGAGAGCTGCTAAACAGCCCATTGCTTCCCCCACCGAGATCGACGACGGCTGCTTCGTCGTCCTCCTTTCTTCAAATCAACTCCGCACCAGAGGCGATCGTTGATTCGTGTGTTGATTTCTGACCTACATTCGTTCCTTATCACTCGATTAATCGAGGATCGAAACCCCTCAACTGATTTATGCCTCCGATTCTTTCTAGCCTCCATATTTTCCATCGATTGACTGCCTTCGTCCACGTTTTTTTCCCGTCGAATGTTCAAATGAAAGAAAAGGGCACAAAAACGCTTCAAATGCTGCAAACCAGTGTGCAACCATGACTCCGACACAAAATAGAACATGGTGATTAACAGGAGTCTGGATGTCCCATTTAGGATCGTGTTCCCGAGGATAGAAATCGCCATACAGGCGTTTACGGATACTGGTGTTGAGGAAGAAGAAATACATGGTAAGATTTATGGTATTTTCATGTTCTGATTTTGTAAGTATTTTCATCTTCTTTTTTTGATTTTTTTCATGGAAATATTTCTCGTGAAAAGTAATTATGTGATTCTAACAAGTCATGATGTTTCAGAAATCTTAAAGAACACAAAAATAATTCTATGAGAATATTGCACACCAGGTGTTTGTAGAAATGTCTGAAAGAGAACTTGATGTTCAAATTCTTGAAGAACACAAAAATAATTTATGAGTTCGTTATTTGTGTTACTTGATTTTATCATTTAGTATGAGTTCTCTTAGAATTACTAAAATTTGTTTTATTTTTGTCGTATAAAAGCATTCTCACATAGTTTTATTCTTGCATAATTCATTTTCATGACAGTTATTCTCATAGAATGAATGAAGTACATGATGATCAATGACCCGAAGGTTGGATGAATGCGTGTGGGATAGACATGAACAATCCTCAATGGTCACCGATCTTCCAGAAAAATGCACTACTCATTGTCATATTCTGTTAGATTAATCTATAATAGAATGATAAGAGTATATGTAATAGTATATTCCAATAGAATAATCTACATATTATATTTGTTTGTTATTAGGGAGTGTTTCATTATTATAGAATAAAATATAAAGTTTTTTATTTTTTCAAGGATG
The DNA here is from genome assembly GCF_052849685.1 of Lactuca virosa. Classification (NCBI taxonomy): domain Eukaryota; kingdom Viridiplantae; phylum Streptophyta; class Magnoliopsida; order Asterales; family Asteraceae; genus Lactuca; species Lactuca virosa. Next base: position 223,808,436 of record NC_136430.1, on the reverse strand, counting down.
TGATAGAAAAATTTTAACTTGTATCTAAAAATTTGTTTATTCTGCGAGAAGTAAGTCTCTTTATTAGTTTATGGCTTGCATTTTCATAGAATATCATTATAAAAAGAATGTCATTCTGACAGAATAAAACCGGATATGATTAAAAATTATGTTAGAATTATTTAAACTAAATTAATTTAAAAAAAATCAAAATTCAAAAATTAAGATAATCAAAGATCCAATAAAATCTGAAAGTTTGTTTTTTTAAATTTTGGTTTCCTAATTTTAAGGCAATGCAAATGTACAATATTACCCTTCTTTTAATTAAATGGCATTATTCTATTTTTCTTTTATTTAATAATATAGGTAAATCACTTTCTTAAAATAAGTAAAATGATTGGCTCACATTTATACATACAATAACACAATAATTACTTTGAATAGAATAACCTAAGCCTATATATATATATATATATATATATATATATATATATATATATATATATATATACTAGTCGTTTACCCGCGCTAAGCGACGGGTATATAGTTTGTTACGTCAATTATTTACATTCAGAAACATGTTATATTTTAAGGAATGTGCGTTACTTTTTGACAAATCGTTATCGTTCAGTGTTTACATGTCATTCAGAAATGTCTCTTTAAAAGTATGTTGCTATTTTAGATTAAATATAGATGTATGTTGATATATTTTGTTAAAAAAATAATATTTATTATGAACGTTCTACTTGGAGAGTCTCATATAGCTGGTTTAATGAATTTTTTCCTTTCGGCCTTTCGGCCAACGGGGAATATTTCATGGACAACAGACGACATGTAGGGAGTTGTTTCATCTCGGTGAAAAAGGATTGATAAATTGTTAATTTATTTTTGTTGATTACTATCCTTGCGTAATAAGGGCTTTGAATATTAGCATCTTGTGTAATTTGTTTAATTTTCTTAATAGTTTTAAGATCAAATTCTTAATGTTAAATGTTATATATAAGTAAGTTGCGTGTAAATTAAAACATATGCATTTCCATTAGTTTGAATATGTTCACGAAAAAGGTGCACACACATCGGTACAAAAAAAACCCAGTTTGGTCAACTCCGATATAAAATACAAAACGCCTTGAAATTAGAATTTATAATGTTTAAACGAGACCACATACTTAAAATCCTAAAAAAAAATTGATAAAGTACAACCAGTTAAATTGTAATGTTCTTTTGTAAGCATATAGCGGACAAATAACTTCCATATATTATTTTTAATAAAAAACTTAATAATAAATCAAGAAAATAACATCAAATTTGTTAAATACAAGAAATGGCAATGGTCTTCCATTTATATGTTTAAATGTAGAAAAAAGAGTAGCCACTTTTTAGTTCATCATGAAAAAAATTCAAAGTACTTTGCTATTATGAGTAAATATTAAAGTGCATCGTTTTAATTGGTTTGTTTTGCAAAATATATTTTCTTTGCCTCAAAGAAAAAAATTCAAAGTACTTTGCTATTATGAGGCAAAAAAATTCAAAGTACTTTGCCTCAAAGAAAAAAATTCAAATAGATGGTTTGATTCATTCAAACTACATCTAGGGGTAAAAGTGTCATCGTGACTGGTTTCTAAACAAAATTAAGATAAATAATGAAATCAGATTACTCAGGGTGAGACTAATTATTATAATAAATTCATCTAAAAAGGAATAGATTGTTTACCACGTGATAACTGTGTGACAGACCATGACGAAGATCAAGTGCCATGAATCTATCATGACCCTTTAGTAATACAATTTCCTCTTTCTGTTTCAGCTAATGATAACCCTTTCTGTTTTTGTTTCTAGGTATGTTGTCCTCGGTTGCCAAAATAATTGAAGTGAAGTTACAAAAGATGTGAACATGTTTGAATTAATGGATGGTTTGATTCATTCAGGTTATATTTAGGGGTAAAATTGGTATTGTGACTGTTTTACTAAACAAACCTGATGCACATAATGTGTAAGAAAAAACATATCCTACTCCAAAGCAAAAGCTGTGTAAATTCCTACACATAAATCCATATGAATTTGGAGCAAAAATTATGGTTAAGTGTTAGTAAGTTTTTCAATATGCAACCAAATCCTTTCAAAATTATGCCTCTAACTATTAAACTTAACAAAAAAAACAATATTAACCCAAAATAGGATTTCACATGAAACTTAATGAGGCCACATTTGAATTGTGAATCTAATCCCAGAAATTGGAGAAGGCTTTGAATCTTGCTTCACATTAGCTTGATTTCTAGCTTCTTCAGAGTACAATCCTATAACATAGAAACAAAATAAAAGAACAATGAAATCACAAAAACATGTACTGACTTACCCAGTTGCAACCCCTCACATAGATGCACTTATAAAAACCCGTGTACACAAACAAACAAATTTTAGTCCCCGTACACAAACATATTTTAGAACCATGTCTAAAATTAATACAATAAAAAATGGATAGAGGTTTGTGCTTATTTTATTATGGTAGAAGATATGAAGTCTATATCTATATAGAATCTCTCTTTATACATTACTACATAAAAAGGCGACCTTCCACATAAGCTAAAATAAAATAAAGACTAAGCTTTTCGTGTTTTACCGTGTTCTGTCCAAGAGAAGCTCTAATAGCCAAAACACAGTATCGCCCAATGAACAACTCCAATCCCAAGCTTTCTAAACTACAAATCGGACCCTGAAATCCCAAGATCAGATATATAGAAATGAACAACAACGGGTTCTTGAAAGGATCTAAAAACGAAAAAAAACTCACTTTTTAGAAACCGTACGACGTGTTCAATCTTCTATAGTGTAAGAAACAAATCATATACACAAACATTGTTAAACAAACACAGTCAGAGAAACGAAAGAGATGGAGAATAAAGATGTTTATGGTTGTAAAGAGAAAGAGAACGACCTCTGATGCGATTTTGTTTGGTAGTGTGCAATGATGGAGCGTTGCTAGTGAAAAGGATGGTGATGTGGTGGATGGTGGTGAGCATGGAGCGTGCGTAGTTGATGAAGATGAGGCAGAGCATGTAAAGAGGGATATGATGTGGTGGAGGTGGTCGATGGCTGAAGTGAATGCGAAAAAGAAGAGCCCTAGCACAACAATGAGGGCAACCTTGGGTATTTACGTCGTCTGGGAGATAAATGAGTCGAGAAAAAGGAAGTTGACCGATTCAATTCACAAATGTGATGGAATACTGGGTCAATCTTATCCGAGAACTTATAAATTCAAAATTTGTATTATGACTTTTTCAAAGGTTTAACAAAAAAATTTGTAGTTTATAAAGTTGTTGTATATGATGTTTTAAGAGTTGTATCTCTTAAAATTTCGCAAAACATGTTAAATGTTTATTAAGGTATATATATATATATATATATATATATATATATATATATTCAAGCATTATTTCTATTGATCATGAAACATTATTTCCAATATAGAGTGAACGATCGTCAAGCAATAAATAAATAAATAAATAACAAATATAAATTTTATTAATATAGCAATAAAACATAATAAAAATATTTCCAGTCTCCGGTTTGCACTTCACCGTATGTAATCTTTTTGTATGTCTAGATTAGTTGACAAATTTTTTTTTATCAAGAAACATGATACGGCCGGTCATAGGAAATTTCAAGTTTGCACTTTGCACTTCTATATTCACATATAGATGTTTCTTGTTATTTTCATTATTATAGTTATTATATAGATTATAATTAATGTTATTTGAACGTCATATTCACATATAGATATTTCCAGTCTCCGGTTTGCACTTTTTTTAGTCCCTTGCTTACTTATTTTCATAATGAAATCGTTGAAATAAAGTTTGTACTTATGATTAAATTTGACGTTTATATTTAACGGGTACCCGTGAACCGAACCGCGGTTACCCGTCTTCATACAGTTCGGTTCGGTTCGGTTTTTTCGCCAATACGGTTCGGTTTCGGGTAGTGCACATGAGGTACCCGCTCCGTGGTCACGGTTCACAATTTTATTACTATCCGAGCCGAACCGCCCCGTGAACACCCTTAGATCATGTTACAATTAAAAAAATGGATTTTATTAAAAAAAATTAACGAAATGGACCGTTTTTCTAAATTACTCAAATCTTTAAAACCAAGCCAACAGCTGGGCCATATCCGGCTGTATTCAAGCTTTCAAAAACAGTTGAAAAATCACATGCATCACTTTACTCTCTATCAAACGATGTACCATTCACAAGAAAACTGCTTCAACCCCTCCTTTTTTCGTATCTAAATTAAGTCCCATCTTTAAACCCACAAATTCATAGTTACACATCAAAAATGGCGCACAATGATGAACAAGATCGAGAAACCAAAAGATTCCACTACCCACTCGACCCTAACAGCTACCAGATCCTCCAAGAGATCGGGAGAGGATGTAGCGCCATAGTCTATAAAGCCCTATGCACCACCACCTCCACCGTAGTTGCTATCAAATCCATCGACCTCGACCGGTCAACCACAGATGATTTCGAAAATATCCGCCGGGAAGCCAAAACAATGTCCCTTCTATCTCACCCAAACGTTCTCAAAGCCCACTGCTCTTTCACAGTCGCCAGTCGTCTGTGGGTGGTGATGCCTTTCATGTCCGCAGGCTCTCTGCAATCCATCATAACCTCTTCTTTCCCTAACGGCATTTCAGAGAATTGTATTTCGATAATCCTTAAAGAAACTCTAATGGGTCTACGTTATCTACACGATCAAGGCCATCTTCATAGAGACATCAAAGCTGGGAACATTTTAATGGATTCAAATGGATCAATCAAGTTAGCAGATTTCGGTGTTTCAGCGTTTGTTTACGAATCAAGTTCTCGTTGTCTTATGCTTAAAGAAATCACAGGAACGCCTTACTGGATGGCACCTGAAGTTATTCATTCACACAATGGGTATAGCTACAAAGCTGATATATGGTCATTTGGAATCACTGCATTGGAATTAGCATACGGAAGACCTCCACTATCGCACCTTCCATTCTCAGAATCTTTAGCAATGAAGATAACAAAAGGTATACGATTTTCACATTACCAGAAAGAAGAAGAAAAACTGCTCAAGAACACGAAGTTATCAAAATATTTCAAGGACATGGTGGGATTATGTCTGGATCAAGATCCTCTAAAACGCCCTACAGCAGAGAAACTGTTGAAGCATTATTTCTTCAAAAACTGTAAAGGGTGTGATTTTCTGGTGAAGAATTTGCTGCAGGGATTGCCTTCTGTGGAACGTAGGTTTAAAGAAACTAAGTTTGAAAGAGTTGGATCAATGAGCAAAGAACAAATGGAAGACGATAATGATGAAGAGGTAGACGAGTTTTTGATTGGGAGTAATGTGAAGAAAAACCGAAGGATTAGTGGGTGGAACTTCAATGTGGATGCTTGTGAGCTGGATCCTGTGTTTCCTGTTGGGGATACAAGTTATAGATCGAAGAGCTTGGACGAAGGTACGTAAAACATGCTTACTATCACTAATGGAAGTGTGGGTATTAGCGACGGATTAATCCGTCAGTATCCTCTTCAATGAAAGATTAACATTTAACAACGTGGTTCTGTTTGTCGCAGAAAAGTTCTTCCTGGTTTTTACACTAGAACTAGGGATAGGATTTTCTAAAAGTAACAATGAATTCAAAAATCTCTTTTTAATTTATCTGTAAATTACTGACAAAAAATAAGCATTCTGTAAAGAATTGAAAGGAATTCACGGCCTTAACAGGGACAAATATAATTGCTATTTAGCAACGCCTTTTCTGTCTCTTGGTATTTTTAAGGACAACGAGAAAACAAAATACGTAAGTAATATTATCATACATTGAATGTGTCATGGCTATTTTTTAGTAATGTGTAACTTATATATTTCAAAGATGTACTTCAGTTACAACCTTTTAGCTTTGATTTTGTTTATATAGGCATGCATCCTCTGTTTTTCTATGTAGGTCTGCATATGAACGCGAATCCTCAAAAAGATGTATTTGCTAAACAAATTACATTTGGCGGAGAAAGTATAATTTCTGAAATGAGAGGGGAGTTAGATGGAAATAAAGTAAGTTTACCTAATGTGGTGACCATTGATGGTGGTGGCGGTGATGAGGAGGTTGATATTGTTGGTGGGAGTGGTGGTGTTGATAGAGAAGTTGTGGTGGGGAGTTTGATGACATTGAAGAGGAGTTTGGATGATCAAAGAGAGAAGGTGGTGTATATGCTTTCCATGGTCGGAGCTGAAGAAACTATATGTAGTGGTGGTGAACTTGATAGCAGAGAAGATTCATTAATGCAAATGATAGAGAAGTTAAGACTGGAGTTGGATAATGAAAAGAGAAAGAGATCTAGTTTGGAAATGGAGTTGGAGTTTTTAAAGTTGCACATAACTAGTAACTCTGATGTCTAAGGTTTTATATCTATCTTGAAAAGCCCTTTACGGTTTATATATGATTATCTATTTATCTCTTAAGACTTGTAATTTTCAGAGTAAACGGTAAAAAAACGTTAGTAAAAAAGCTTTTACTGTGTTTGTAATATTATAAAAGTCCTAAGTTTTTTACGCGCAATTGAAAAAAGGCATTAATATTTCTTTTATTATTACTATTAAGGTCACAACTTTTTTACAGAATTATCATTCTACTCCACTTAACGAGTTTTATGGTTAAGTCTATTATATTTTTTACAGGGCCGGCCATGAGGTGTGCAGCCGCACAGGTCCCCGGCCCAAAATTTTGCTAAATTATTTAATATAATATTTTAAATTGTATATATTTTATATTATTCAATATCAAAAGTAAAATCTGTTTGGTTCAGCTGGTTGAAGACTCTGGCTTCGTATGTTTTTCTACAAAAGTACTTTTTGAGCATTTTTCCCTTCTGATGGGTAGACGTTTCTCAAGTACACGTTTTCTTCCGCAAACATGGAAAAAGACAAAAGACATTTAACCACTTCCAAAACAAACAAAACCTCCATGTTCCGCTTCCTTTTCCCTATCTTTTCCGTGTTGATGTAGGTTCGAATCTTCCATACAACACTTTTTGACTTGCATTGATGCTTAATTTAAATAGATTTTTACTCACGTTACACTTTCAGTCCTTCATGTATGCTTCATATTTTACAATCTATTACACCGTCCAAGTTCCTTACAAAATCAGTTTTTAGAAATACATATTTATCCCCTCAATTTTAGAAAAATGACACTTGTCCTTCTTTTCATTAATTAAACTTTACTTTTCAGACAAATTACCATCTTATATTTTATTTTTTATTATATATATATATATATATAAATAAAAAGTGAATATAAGATTGTTAGGTATCTAATCTTATATATAGAACTTATCAAAAACTATATAATTTGGATTAAATCGTTCATAATAATAGAAGATTATTTGTTTTTTATATATTCTCCTAGTTAATCTCCAACGTAGGCGTCTTCGTCCTCCATGTTATCTATTCATTTTCTTCATTTTTCATTTAATTTCTTATGAAAATATTATTCAAATAACCCATTATATAACCTAAACAAAATCCAATCTGGAAGAAATCAAATTGCGGATATGTTCGTTTATTTTTGAAATTTCTATTCATGATTAAATCAACAATACCGCATTAACAATTTTGAAACATAAAATTATTTTTTTGACAAATCATATTATTTTTTTCTTCATTGCTTTTTCTTTTGCTACAAAACTACTATTTGTGGTGATGGAATTAAATTGAAATTATGAAAGCTAGTGTTTCACAAATGCATAAGAAATTATATATTATAAAATAAATAAAAATGTTTGAAATGGTTTTTGAGGTCGTAGCAGCAAATGTTTGCAAATGAAAAAGCAATTTGTTTTCTAAATGGTTGTTAAAATCATAAAATAAATGATTAAAATAATAATTCTGAATGACGAGGTGATTTAACTGATTTTTTTATCGAAACTACACTAGTTTTATCAAGTTCTACACCCAAACTTGCATACATGACAGCCATATATTCACCAAGCTCATATATATATATATATATATATATATATATATATATATATATATATATATATATATGTATATATATATATATACATATATATATATATATATAGACATATATATATATATATATATATATATATATATGTCTATATATATATATATAGTTAGGTTATAATGTGGATGACATCTATTGTTTGGATGTAGGGATGAATATGGACCAATGGTTTTGATTATTTTAAGAAATTGATTTACTAATATTATTAATTTAAAGAAAATAGAATATATATGTCATTTAATTAAAAAAAAGTAATATTGTACATTTGCATTATCTTCAAATTACGAAACATGAGTTTAATTAATGAAATTTTCGGAATTTAAGGGATATTTGATTCTTTTTATTTTGAATTCTGATTTTTTATAATTAATTCAATTTTAATTCTAACGTTGTTTTTAATTTTACCCGATTCTTTATTCTGCCAGAATGACATTCTATGAGAATGCAAGAATACTAATTTTGCAGAATAACATTGCATTTGAATAACATAGCATTTGAAAGGTTAGAATGTTAATGTAAAAGATATATTCTTGCATAATCTGTTTACACTTTTATACGAATGAAAATAAAAATACATTTATAAAGTGAAATACATCAAATGAATAAAAAATCTAAAAAACAACATTCTTGCAATTCTTGAAGAATCCCCATCTGCTCTTGGTTTGTTTCCAGTATTTATATAATGTAACACTTAAAAAGATTCATTTTTTAAATAATACCCTATCATTTGACCTGCAGACTTGCAAACAGAATAATAGACATTCTGTGAGAATATGAGAGTGCTATCTTTCCTTCAAACACTGCTAGTTTTGCTCGTATTTATCTCAACTTATATTCAGCTTTCATAAGCTCGGTTTCTGGGAATTCCCATGCATCAGAAAGCTGCTGCAACTCACTGGAACTATTTCCATAAACCTGGTGAACATTTTCATGAACAAAATTGGTCATAATTTTATAAGTCTTGCATAAAACATATTAGGTAAAATGTAAGTGTTATGATTGATAATCTATAAATACAAAATGCAGAAAAAAGTACCTTTTGGGTAAGTGTCTGACTTTTTGACTTCAATGAATGAAGGGCAAAGGAAAGCTCAAGCTGCATTTGCTTGAGTCTAAATCTTATAGGATGTGGGCTTACTTCCTTATTTCTATCTTCAAGTTGCAAATCAGGCTGTATGTTGGATGTTTTTTCTTTTGTGTAAACTTTTCCATAATCAATCTCTGCAGCTGCATTTGAACAAAGGGTTGATATTGACAAATTATGGGTGAAGAAAGATAGATATGAAATCTTTAAGGGTACCAAGTTTATAAAGAAAATACCTTGAAAATCTGAGAAGTGTTTTCTCTATATGAACATCAAATGATAAACTTCTATGTTTCTTTAATCTACTCAAAATGCCTTCTACCCTTGTATCTTCATCTACTTCCATTTCACTGATAAAAAGAATTACTTTGGATCAACATGGAGTAGTATTCTATGTCTTTTAACTCAATTTCCATCAATGGGTATCAACTTCTCTTTTTTAAGTAGAAGAATTTACGCTATTCTTGAATTTGTTAAATGGGGTAAACCAATTTTCATTCTATATTCAAGAATCCAAAATAATTTTCTTCAGTCATTCTAAATGGCATTCAATTTCTATTACGTGTTATAAGGTTGAATGTACCAGGCAAGTTTTTCAGGTGAATCTTACATCACAAATTTTGAATATTTTTTTTTTCTATATATAACTATCGAGTGTTTTTTCATTTAAAGAATCCTAAATCAAGAACTTATATTAAAGATTATAGACTTAATAACAAAAATCTTACAGTGATCTACCAGAGGGTGAAGCAGATTGATGAGATGAACTTTGAAAACCCGAAGAATTGTCATATACATCTTCTATTTGTTGAAGAGTCTCAACCCTTGTTTGTAACTCCCTATTATCATCGAAATAATTGTTTGCGAAATTATTTTCATCATTGGAAGAGACCCAACCCAATGTCGGCCACCCACCTGTTTTAGAAATCGCATCCACTAAATCGGTGTATCAATACCTATAAGTGATGTTACATCAGAATCTCGCAAGTTCTTTGAAAACCTGAAGACCAAACCCACAAGAACAAGCATTCAAATTTGAAAGGGAAGAGAAAAGAATCGAGCCCTAGAATCAAATCACGATCTCGAAAAACGATAAGGGAAGAGTGAACAAATGGAGACGGTGGAGAAGATCGGAGGCGATTGCATAATGGAGTCGGTGGTGTAGACATCATTCTTCAGCCAGCGCCACAGTTGAACAGATTGTGATTTTTGTTGTCAACGTAGGATGAAAAGGAGGAAAGAATTCAAGAACATAAAAAACCCTAGTATTCTATGCGGATTAGGTATGAATCAAGTAATTTAAAGTCTCAATTTAAAACTGATTTTGGGAAAAACAATAATGTAATATATATGTAATTAGCATGATTTTAGGAGAATATTTGTGGAAATTATCTTATCTTTAAATAAAAGTACCAAACTAACCTATTTTATTTAATTAATAGTTTAAGTTTTTCTAAATTCGGATTGGTGCCTACGTCCACACAATAAATGTTCATCCACATATGAACCTACCTCTCTCTCTCTCTCTCTCTCTCTCTCTCTCTATATATATATATATATATATATATATATATATATATCGGGGCCTATTTGTTACGATTTGCACATTGCCTTCAAAATCAACGAAAAGGCCCTGATTTTTTACAAAATCAGTCCTAAAATTGGGTTTAAAGTTCAAATTTAATCCCTATAATTTGCAAAAAAATTACATCACATGGCTTTTTAACTTTATATTTCGTTTTTATATATTTTATTTATTTTCATTTATATATATATATGCTCTTTTATTTTCGTTATATATATATATATATATATATATATATATATATATATATATATATATATATATATATTTCTTTTATTTTCGTTAACCTTATATTTCGTTTTTATATATTTTATTTATTTTCGTTATATATATATATATATATATATATATATATATATATATATATATATATATATACTAACCGTTTACCCGCGCCAAGCGACGGGTGTGGATAATTTTTTCAGAAATTAGTTTCTAGAGTTGATAAGTTCTTTTGTTCAAAGAATTTATTACATCTAAACAATTATCAATAAAAGTCATGCTAGCAGAAAAGAAATCAATAAGAATTAAAAATGAAAAGTTAAGATTCTTTACAAATATACATGAACACATTATTGATTATGCATTATTAATCGTGCAACACTTCTTTATACACAACATTTGCTTAGTTTCTTTTCGACATACAATGATTAGTTTCAATTTAACGATTTGGTTACTTCACGACGAACAATATATTCTTTAATGTATTCGTCGCTTCTGTGTATGTTGGATAAGTGTTTTCATATATTGGATCCATTATGTTGAAGTTTAGATCTAGGGTAGTAATCTTAGTTTAGGTAAATTATAGACAACTTTTAATCATGTGAAAACCTACAATCAAAACTCGTATGGATGTAACTACCATTTTTATCTTACAAATACCAAGTATATATCATTCAAGTGTTTAAATTAAGCTACTTTAAAATGACGGTTGCTAAACATTACCACTTTTGTATATAATTCAAGTGGTTAACTGAAGCTACTTTACGATGAAAGTTGCTAAATATTAGATCACGGTCACCAACGTAAACACCTTTAGACTTCTACATTTTGTTTATAAGCATATGGTGATTTACATTGGTCCATGGTTAACCATCTTGGAGGATTTTGAATAATCAACCGAAGCATTCCTTGCAGAATCTCAAAATCAATCCATTTTACATCGAATTTAAAATTTTAGGCCATTTAACCTCAAAAGTACTCCATCACTCCATCCCCTAAGGCATTACTTGTGTGATGCTTTGAATCCGTCCGGTTTATTAAGAAGTTTCAACATTGTTCATTGGACTGCACAATCACTGAATCATTATTTCCACTCTAAGAATCCATTAAAGTAGGTCAATTACTGTCACTTTATTCCATAATATAACCGATCAACATAAACACTAATAAACAAAACTTATAAATATACAAACAATTAGGATTGGTAGAAAAAGAGTCACACATGTTCATAATAATATGTTTTCGACTTATTTCAAGTGATCCCGACCGTTCTTCTTTTGTACCGGTTATTTTTCTGAAATATCTTTTTTCCGGTCTGGTTTCGTTCTAGACCAATTTGGTCTACAGCTTTCTTCCTTTGCTTTTTTTGTTCGGATTCACATTTTTTTTATTCGGTTTTAGAATTTTTCAATTCGGTCTTAATCCGTTTTTTTATTAAAATGAGAAATACGTATTTTAAGGATAAGTTTAATATTGGATAAATATAAAAATTAATAATATACTTCAAATTATTTTAGAATCCTGATCTTTTTTACAATATAAAAATTTTAAATTATTCTTTTATTAATTTCAAATCTTTACTTCATTACAATAATCCGGAAATAAATTTAAATTTTAACATGTTATCTACTACTATAGTTGAATAAATTTTATAGTTATAGGTTGTAACTAAAACTAATTTATAATAATAATGTTGCAGCAAAACAAATACAATTCTACAATACAAATTTACCTAATTGTCATGAAAACATAAGTATTATAGACATTTTATTTAAAAAAAAAACATTTTAAGTAAGTTCTTATCTTTTTAACAAACAACGAATTTAATATAAACATAATTTCATAATTAATGGATTGAAATAAATGAATATTTTAAACAATCAAAATTTAATATTATGAATCAATAGTAATTCAATACCAATATTTATGATTTAAAGGGGACACTTTAACTTTATTTTTAGTTAGACATATGAAAGTGAGTGGTACCTAAACATTTTGACAGTGAATATTTGAACAACGAAGATAATAGATTGATAGCAATGAAAAAAAGGAAAAATCAGTTATGATGACAATTTATATTAAAAAAAATAGAGGAACACCATAATCCAAAAATAACAAACTACAATTCTATTTCAGTAAACCAACAGTAACAGAAAGCACTAATTTAACATCCACCACAATTAAATAAATAGCAACAAAAGTAAAATTGTTAATCGTGGAACAGAAAAGAAAAAAAAATGTTTTTGACATGAATAACCACTACATCATCCGTCAAAATCAACATGCATAAACACAATCAAGATATATCATAAGCTATAAGCTAAAATTACCCCATAAGTTAGATCCACCTAACCTTATACAAAAGTAAGAAATTTCACACATACCAAATCAAGAAAAATTAACACAATACATGTGAATAACATAAATTAACAGTAGAACGTAAAGAAGAAGTTGCTATTAAGACAAACCATGTTGAAATTTTGATGTATATGATAAATGAAGTGAAAAAATCACCATTCGTAAGTGAGATCAATATGAAAATGAATTAGTTTAAATACCATATGTTAGCTAGACCTCGAATGTGTCAGGTTAGTGAAGTTCTAATTCAATCATATCATGTCATCCATGTACTAATTCACAATGTTAGAAGGCTTAGGGGTAGTTTTTGAATTCTAGAAGTACCTTCAGCTACCGGACACAGGAAATCCTGCTAATAATGTGCAGTTCCATTTTCATATAGAAGAAGGGACAACTACTGTCATTTCTTGTTCCAATATGTGACACAGAGACAACTACTACAATTTTTTGTTCCCTAATAAGCTTAGCAAGATGTATACCGATAAAATGAGAATATTTCTTCAAGCATGAAAGAAAAAAAATGCAAAATAGACAAAAACAGCACTAAAGTAAGATGTTTACTGGACATCACTCTTTGTTCTCCTTGTTGTTGTTTCATCTTCCTACATTTACAAAGTTTAAGTTCATAATCTCAAGAATTGAATGAAGAGAGAAAGAGCAGTTTTGAATTGGTGAACACCGACCACAAGTAATTAAACTTTAATCAGTGTGTTGATTGAGAAAACAAATTAAAATGGTAAGATGCACAAATACATTATGGGACACGGATTGAAATCCTTAATCTCATAGCATTCAAATGGACTTCTTTTGATAAAATCTCCTATCTGATACAAATTCCAACTTTTTGCATCTTCTCAGTTGTCTTCCGGAAGCAACTGTGATATGGTTTGAAGCGTAAAAAAAACAAATAGTAGCGGGCCTCTTCATTTGACCTTTTCTTGTACTTTCAGGTTTTGCATCTTTTAGACAATTCTCATGTAGAGAATAGATTAAAACCCCATAAATATGAAATATATTGATTTGATGTAGAAATAAAACAAATAGCAAGTGAGAAAATTACCGCCATGACTGGAATCATGCATATTAAAATCTTGAGCTTTATTCCCGAGTCCTGACATTGAACCATTTATTGAGGATTTTTGGCTAAGAAATCGTCAGAGTAATAAATATAAAGTCAGGTTCTTCAAATTCAAAACATTCAATGATGTAAATACAATGTTAAAGGAAAAAAAAACTCATTCTTTTTGAAGATTTTGTCTCTTATTGTTCCAAAAACCTGGTAAATGTAACCACAAACTAATATAGTTACAAAAGAAACAATAGGATTGCTAGATTCAAAGAATAAACAAATTGCAGTTTCATTCACCAATATAAAGAATTTAACCAAACCATGGAATTACTCAAAGATACATAGAAGTCATCTCCAATAATTTTAAGCGTTTTGGGTTATTTCTCCTCCTTCTCTCGAACTCTTTCTTGTAGGACATCAAATAGAAGTTTAGTGAATGAACAAACCTTTATGTCAATAAAATCATTGGTTTAGGATCCCACAATGCCTTTATCACCACAGGCCCAACACCAGGTTAAGGTTTCATTGGATCCCTATTGAAGCTCGAATACCATCCCCTGCACACCATCAATGTATAAACAATCAAGAATCATATAAATTTGTAAATAAAAAGTTATTTTTACCTCATCAAGCCCTAGGAATAACTGATTTCTAGAAATCCAAATCAAATGAATTAAGAGGATGATAGTGACCTTTTCAAACAAAAAAAAACACCTTTCGGATCTAGTTTCACCAAATCAACAAAAATGTTTTTGATTTCAGGAGAGAGAGAGAGAGAGAGAGAGAGAGAGAGAGAGAGAGCATCAAACATTAGTGTGGAATGTTGTCAATGCGTGTATGTGGATGCGTTGATTTTTAAACATGTTCAACAAAAAATCAATAAACAATCAAACCTCCAATAATCTTTTTAAACGTCATAGATGAAAAAGGATAGATAACTATATATAAAACCTTATATGGTAACTGATTTGGTTGAGCTATCCTCGGTGCACGTACGAAAGATGAAAAGGGCACAACATTTTGCTTCAGATCTATTACCATGAATGTAGTGGTTATGGAGGGATGCATCTCGATCGAAAGCTACAGTTGGTGGTGACTTAGGAAGCAAGCGGTAATTTTTCACAGGTAGTAGGCCGACTAATCAGTGGTGGTAATGAAGCCGATTAATAATGGTGACGGGCGGATGGCTAGGGTTTATAAAGAAAGAGGGATAGAGATCATGGTTTGTAGAGAGAAGTTTAAGATCACTCCACTACAAAATCCAATGTGACCTTTCAAATGTTAGAACTTGAGAGGCTAAAATCTGCAAATTTGGAAGCATACAAAGGAGATGAGATGGCGGCACGCACACACAATCACATTACACATGGTCACATAAACATTTTCTGTTTTTACCACATATATACACAAAATGAAACACACATACACAGACATAGCCAAACACTTACACACACCAACAATTCTACAAAATCTTATAAAACATACATTATATGGTCAATTTTACCTCTATGTAAACTAACAGATCCTATTAATTTACCACAAAAGAATCAAAAGAAAGGAATTTGACTTACTAATGAGGGAATAACAATGGAGAGGAAAAAAAGAGTTCAGACTACACATGATGAAGGTAAGACCTAATTAAAGCAGATGTTCTTGGCACAAAATAAGAAAATTAGGAAAAATCAAAACTGGATTCATCTTCAATAAGAAAGAAAAACTAAAAAATATAGACTTGCACTTACTTCTGTATATCAAAAGAGGAACATAGATGGTTATGTGGTTCTCGGGTGATGGTGAAAGCGGTGATTGGTGTTAACAACGACAGTCAGCAGGTTGGGGCTAGGGTTTTCAGTAGGTTTTCTAGATCGTTAAACAAAGAGACCAAATAAAAATAAATTGGCTGTACACGGTGGTCTCTGTAGAGATTATGAATCACAATAAAAAGAAAAATCGATGAAAAATGAAAATCAAAAGAAAAATTGTTAACAAAAGTAACATTTGGGTTTTTTTTCCTACCAGGCTTCAATCGATCCGAAATATTGTTCTTTTCCAAGCACCAAGTTAGAGTTTCACTTCACCCCTTCATAGAGGCATGCATATCCATAAACAGTGAGAGATGAGATGATATATAAATTGGAGTTGGTGTTTGACCGATTCATTTGGCTGAAAGCTAGGAATACTAATTCAAAGCCGCATGACTTTTTCGTTTATTGACCGCATAAGATTCGGGATGTTGACAGGATAAAGTTGTTGTAAATGATGCAATAAGGGTTGTACCTCTTAAAATTCAGCAAAACATGCTAAATGCTTATTAAGATATATATATATATATATATATATATATATATATATATATATATATATATATATATATATATATATATATATATATATATATATATATATATATATATATAGAGAGAGAGAGAGAGAGAGAAAGAAAGAAAGAAAGAGAAAGAGAGAGAAAGAGAGGTAAGTTCAAATGTTTTTCATATTTATTGTGTGCTAGAATGCACCAATAAAAACTTACTAAAAACTAAATTATTATTTAATCAAATAAAGATAGATATTAAATGATTTCCATAATTATATGTATATTAAATGAAATCCATACTTATAATTCTTTTTTTATGGAAACTAATTAAATTCGTCATTAATGTCAACAAAAATATTCTTTTAAAATGAATTCGTATCTAGAAGAATGAGAGTGTATTCTAGCAGAATAATAGTGTATTCTAGTAGAATACACTCTCGTTCTTCATATTTCATGCAATTTTATTGTATTTTAAGTAAATGTGTCCTAAAACAAAACACGAACCCATACATAAAAACGTAGATATGAATTCATTCTGAAAAAATGTTATTGTTGACATTAATGACGAATTTAATTAGTTTCCATAAAAAAAGAATTATAATTATGGATATCATTTAATATACATACAATTATGAAAATCATTTAATATTTTTCTTTAATTAATTAAATAATTATTTAATTGTACTAAATGTCTATTGGTGCATTCTAGCACACAATAAATGTAATACACACATTAACCTAGCTCTCTCTCTCTCTATATATATATATATATATATATATATATATATATATATATATATATATATATATATATATACCCACACTTTATTTATTTTTATTTTTTAACTTTATTCTTCAACAATTTGTTTTTTTTTTTATCTTTTTTATCTTTTGTTTTCTATTTTTTTTTCAATTTTAGTTATTTATGATTTTCCTAATGTTTTTATTTATTTTTTATTCAACTAAATGAACTTGAATTCAATTTAAAATATTATAACAAGTTTTTTTATAAAGATCGACTATTATTTTATTTTATTTTTTTTGTTTTTTCTTTTAATATATTATCAAATTGAAAAATATTATCTTGAATTTAAACTAGTGATATCACCAATAGAAATATGAATAAATTTGCAAGTTATACTACACATTGAAACATTAATTCTCACTAAACAAGCTATTTTTTTAATTTACATTTTTTCGTAACATAAATATAATAGCACTAAAAAACAAAAAAAACAAAAAAAATTGGATTGAAATAATAAATATAAATATAATTTTTTTATTTACTTGAATAAAAGTAAAGAAATTACAAAAACTGTAAATTACAAAAATTGTAATATACTCTAATATATTAATAAATATATATATATATATATATATATATATATATATATATATATATATATATATATATATATATATATATATAGTCAAGAAAAAGGTTAAAAATACGAAAAATAAAAACAAATACGAAAAAAAATGAAAAAATTAAAATATAATAGAAAATAAATATGAAAAAAACTAAAAAAAATACAAAAAGTGTAAAATGTATGAATATATTAGAGCAAATAAAAATCGAAAATAAATAAAGTATATATATATATATATATATATATATATATATATATATATATATATATATATATATATATATATATATATAACGAAAATAAATTTAAAAACCAAAAATAAATAAAGAATATAAAGAACGAAAAATAAAGTTAAAAAACGATGTGGTGTAATTCTTTGTAAACTATAAGGACCAAAATTGAACTTTAAACCCAATTTTAGTATTGATTTTGCAAAAAAAATAATAATAAAAAAATAAGAAAGTTAACCATTAAACTCGTTAAGTGGACTCGAATGATAATTCAACGAAAAAGTTGTGGTCATAGCAATAATAAAAAAATGTTAGGGTTTTTTCCAATTACACGTTAAAAACTTAGGATTTTTATGATATTAGTCTTCTTTCTTCTATAGATAATTTTTACCGTTTCCTTATTTTTCCGTTTTTCGATTTTGATCCATAGAGAATTTAATTTACAAACCAACGGTTAAGTATACAGAATTGACTACTCCAATAACACATGCTCAAGTTGGCTAACTTTTGCTCCGACCAACGATTTATTTGGCGGTTGTTGAATGTGACTCTTTGAAGTGTTGTTGAACAATTTGAGCAATTGTTGGTTGGAAAAATATTGTTTGTTCAAAAATTGTATACAAAGCTACTTGAATTATGTTAAAGTAAATAATTTTGTTAAATGATTTTAAAGTGACATTGTATCTAAAATTCATGTAGCTCAAAATGCAATATTGTCTTGTGTAGTTTGTTTTACAATGTCATGTATCACATCAGGTTCAAAAGTTTAAAAGACTTTGATCCTTGGAAGATGATCTTTGGATAACTACTAGCTAGAAAGGACTTTTGATGGATAGATGAAGTGAAGCCTTATAGATGGACTTCATAATGTAGACTTGGCTTTTGTTTTATATTATCTTTACTATGGTTTTATGTTGATACGAACACACAATGTTGGTTATTACTTTTGGAACAAATGTTTTTGTTGAACCGTATTTTTTAAAAGGAATTAATATTATGAAATAAAGGATCAACTTGTGTTACTACTATAACCAGCGTAAAGTAAGATTAGAAAAAATGATTGACCTTATAAATGGACTCAAATAAAGAAAGAAATATAGGGCATGTTGCCAAAAATGTAAAGGGTAATAAGTTTAGATCGACAACCAAGAAAACCACATGATAGTGTGAAACAAGTAAGGAAACATGGTTTGTCACCCAAAGATGACCATGGGATTTCAAATACAAGTATTAAGACTTATGATGTGTATTGGTTATAAAATGAAACTAAATGTAACATTCATAAAATTCTTAAAAAAATTAAACTTTTAAATTTTACTCAAAAATCATCATTGTTTACAAATTGTTTTCAAAATAAATTCAACGTTAGAGAAATCCCAAAATCGTGAAATAAAACATAAGGAGGTGCACGATCATGCCTTCGCCTTCCCACGATCCTCTGAAATACCTGAAACATAATCCAAAAATGTAAGTCTAAAGCTTAGTGAGTTCCCCAAAATACCAACACATAGTAAATAGCATAAATATAATAACAACATGCAATGGGTCCACAGCTAACAGACTTGATTACCCCTGAGCCCACAACATAAGTCTGGTTTGCCCCTAGGCTCACAGCTTATGTCTAGCTTGCTCCCCGGCCCTCAGTACGAGTCTGGCATGCCCTACCCGACCCTCAGCTCGCATCTGGAATGCTCGTGAGCCCTCAGTATGAGTATGGCATGCCCTTCCTGGCCCTCAGCTCATATCCAGTATGCTCCAGGGTTTGTTGGCTACAGCACGGAGCAGTACAACCTCAACCCAACCCACACCATATGTCGACATATAACAGATAATATCATATTCAGATAACAAGCAGCATCACAGGTAGTCCTACAGATCTACCAAACTAGCATGCATATTTACTCCATACTCAGCATACAATATCAGGTTATCAAACCAATGGACTGGCCTTGGTGCCTTCGACCCGAAAGTATAGTGAGGAAGACTCACCTCTCAAGTAGTGCATAACCGATAAGGTCTGACTCTGAATCTCAGCTCCCGACTCAAATGCCCACAACCACCATGTGACCAACTCCATCAAAATCCCGAAATACCCAAAATGCCCTCAAAAGTCAAACTTGGTCAACCATGGTCAAAGTTAAAGTCAACGGTCCATGTTGCCCCAACACGTCGAGTGCACTAATAAAGACATCGTGTTTCTATAGCAATCAGATGGTCAGGAAAATCGCAGGCAACACGTCGTGTTGGCTTGCAAACACGTTGTGTTTTCCCGAGCTTAATACATTCAGTTGTTCCTACAATTCCAGGGACTCCAAGACTCAGATATAAACTCAAATGCTTTAAAAAAGGATAAAGTTTACAGGTTTATCCTTTGGGGCTACTCCAAGTGTTCAAAAACCCATCCACAGAGCTTGAAGATTCAAGGGTTTAACCAATAAGCACAAAATCGTTGAGATCTGAAACCCAACCTTTCCAGAAGAGATTCTAGCATCAAAATCAACCCAAAGGTTGGTGCTTTATAGACATGTATGTCCAATGCATTTCTTGAACCCAAAATGGGTCAAAAAGGGGAAAATGACCTAAACGTCATGCATGGCATCAAAACTTAACTAAAGACCACATCCAAACCACTAAAAGGTCACCTTGACCTGGAGATTCATAAAGTTGCAAAATTTATGAGATCTCTCCATTTCAACATCCAAGAATAAGGAGCAAATGGACAAAACTCAAGATCTAGCTACATATATGAATAAAAATCGGATCTTGGACACTTACAAAAGTCCAAAAGAGTGTCAAACTAAAGATGAGAGCTTTGGTTGCTAGATCATTGCTTCCTTCTTCCAACTTCTTCTTCTTTTTCTCCAAAATACCACACTAGCTCACAAATGGGAGGAAAGGATGATTATGTTTCACAAGGGCCGATATGGGGGGACTTAAGGGGATTATATAGGGTGCAAAACCCTAAAATTTAGGGTTTCTCATCCAGCCGCCAACACGCCGATTTTCCCCTCACTAACACGCCGTATTGGTCCATAAAAATACGCGGCCCAAAAGTCCTTCAGCACACCGTGGTGAGGCTTCCACCACGCCATGTTCCAATGGAAAAACATGCTTAAAGGAATAAATCTCAAACCTGGGGGTCGAGATGTTACAACTCTCACCCACTTGGACTAGGCTTCATCCTCGAAGCCTGTTACGATGAATAAATCCAGATAATGCTCCCGTATCTCAGCCTCCGGCTCCCAGGTCCACTCAGAGCCCCTCCGGTGCCGCCACCGTACCTTCACCAAAGGTAATTCCTTGCTACGCAAAACCTTTACCTTCCTTTCCGGAATAGCTACCTGCCTCTCGGCATAGTTTCAGGCGCTCATCAACCTGAATATCATCCAATGATACCACTACATCCTCGTCCAATACGCACTTTCACAGCTGCGAAACATAAAAGGTGCTATGAATCTGACTAAGCTCCTCAGGAAGATCCAATCTATAAGCAATTTTCCCAACCCTGGAAATAACCCGGAATGGCCCAATATATCGGGGACCCAACTTCCCCCTCTTCATGAAGCGAATCACACCTTTCCAAGATGAGACTTTCAGCAACACCATGTCGCCGACCTGAAACTCCAACTCAGATCGGCGTCGGTCGGCATAGCTCTTCTGCCAACTCTGAGCAGTATGCAATGTCTGTCTGATCTACTGGATCATCTCTATAGTTTGAATGACCACCTCGGTTCGCCCCATAACCCTGTGACCAACGTCACCCCAACAGATTGGGGTACGACATCTCCGCCCACACAAGAGCTCAAAAGGAGGAGCACCAATGTCGGAGTGGAAGTTGTTGTTGTAGGATAACTCTGCAACAGGTAGGTAGGAGTCCCAAATCCCACCAAAATCAATGACACAGACTCGCAACATATCCTCAAGAGTCTGCATCGTCCATTCACTTTGGCCATCAATCTGCGGACGA
Organism: Lactuca virosa; assembly: GCF_052849685.1. Classification (NCBI taxonomy): domain Eukaryota; kingdom Viridiplantae; phylum Streptophyta; class Magnoliopsida; order Asterales; family Asteraceae; genus Lactuca; species Lactuca virosa. Next base: position 223,786,196 of record NC_136430.1, on the reverse strand, counting down.
TAAGTTGTGCTAAAATGCAACTTCGTACCCAGTTCCTCATGGAACTTCTGCCAAAATCGGGAGGTGAAACGAACATCATGGTCAGAAACAATGGAGACCGAAACTCCATGGCGAGCAACGATCTCGCAAAGATACGCATCGGCTAACTTCTTGGCCGAAGAACTCTCCTGAATCGCCAGAAAATGGGCACTCTTTTTCAATCGATCCACGATGACCCAAATAGCATCAAAACCCTTTGTCGTCTTCGGCAGTTTGGTGATGAAGTCCATCGAAATCTACTCCCATTTCCACATGGGAACCTCCAGAGGCTGCAGCTTGCCATGCGATCTCCCTCTTCATACACGCCCACCAGTAGCTTAATCTCAGATCCTGATACATCTTGGTGGCCCCCGGATGAATAGAAAAACGAGATTTATGAGCCTCCTCCAGCATAATTTGTCTGACCCCACCAGACATAGTAATCCAAACCCGACCACAACGGGTCAACAAACCACGACCATCCGGAACAAATTTGGTAATTTCACCCCCGATCCTCTCAATCTTCCAATTCTCTTCCCGAACACCCTCGCCCTGATCCTCCCAAATCAATCCCACAAGCGGAGAATCCACTGATATCCTCAAGCATGACACCCCATCAGAAGGTCCAGCTGACTTGTGGCTCAAGGCATCTGCCACCACATTAGCTTTACCCGGATGGTAAACGATCTCGCTGTCATAATCCTTGACTATGTCCAGCCACCTGTGCGGCTTCATATTCAGGTTCGGCTAATCCATACTGTGTCTCAAACTCTTGTGATCTGTGTAGATGGTACAGCGGACCCCATACAGATAATGCCTCCAAATCTTGAGGGAAAATACTACTGCCCCCAACTCAGATCATGCGTGGGATATCTCGTCTCATGCGGCTTCAGATGTCGCGAAGCATGAGCTATCACTCGTCCCCTCTGCATGAGGACCGCACCTAAACCAGTGATGGAAGCATCACAGAACACCAAAAAATCCTCAATCCCTTCTGGTAGGGTCAAAACCGGGGCTCACATAATCTCTGCTGAAAGGTCTCGAATGTCGTCTGCTGCTCAGGGCCCCACTGAAAATCCACCCCCTTCCTCGTCAGATGAGTGAGGGGTAATGCAATCTTGGAGAAATCATGAACGAATCTCTGGTAGTACCCTGCCAATCCCAAGAAACTCATGATATCCTAGGGAGATTTCGGAACCTCCCACTACATCACCGCCTCGATCTTGGCCGGATCGACCAATATCTTATCCTGGTTAACGAGCTATCCAAGGAACTGAACCTCTCGTAAGTAAAACTCGCACTTCGAGAACTTAGCATAGAGTCGTTCTCACTTCAAAACCCCCAGGAGCTCGCGGAGATGCTGCTCAAGCTGCTCTCTGGTCTTGGTACCAGGATATCATCAATAAACACGATCACCGAACGATCGAGCATCAGCCTGTATACCCGGTTCATCAAATCCATGAATACTGCAGGTGCATTGGTGAGCCCAAATGGCATCACCACGAACTCGTAATGCCTATAACGAGTTCGGAACGCGGTCTTCTCCACGTCCTCCTCCCTCACACTGGCTTGATGATACCTGGACCTCAGATCTATCTTCGAGAACCAAGATGCACCTTGCAACTGATCAAAGAGATCATAAATCCGTGGAAGGGGGTAACGGTTATTCACCGTTAACTTGTTCAACTCCCGGTAATCTATACACATCCGGTGTGAACCATCCTTCTTCTTGACGATTAAAATCGGCGCTCCCCATGGAGAACTACTCGGTCTGATGAACTGCTTGCCTAGCAGTTCCTGCAACTGAGATGACAACTCCTCCATCTCAGGTGGTGCCAAATGGTACTGCGTCTTGGCAATCCGGGCCGCACCTGGAACGAGGTCAATCCTGAACTCAACTTGTCTCTTTGGAGGCACACCGGTTAACTCCTCCGGGAATACATCAACGAACTCCCTGACGACCGGAACATCAGCAACCGACACATGATTCCCAACCCGCGTATCCACCACTTAAGCCAAATACCCTGCACACCTATGCTGAATATACTGCCGAGTCCTAGCTATAGAACAAAAACCTGAACCCCACCTGGTGCCCTCTCCATAAATAACCAGTTCACCCCCACTTGTGTTTCGAACTACCACGTGCTGGCCCTCGTAATCAATCATAGCACCGAAACTGCTCAGCCAATCTATACCCACAATCACGCAGTCATCCCCCATGGGGATAGAGATCAAATCGATCAGAAAGGATACACCCAAAGATCTCGAGAACACAACCTCAATACAACGAAGAAGCAGAAACCCCGTGTTCGTTGGCGATAGAAAATAACAATGGGCACTCCAACTCCCCTAAGGGCATAACAAACTCCCTACTAAATAACCGAGAAAAAAAGGACCGACTCGCACCGAGTCAAACAACACTAAAGCAGGCAATAAGTTTACTAGGAACGTACCTACCAAAGATACAAATACATAAGCATAATACAAACATAATCAATAAGATAAGGGATAGAAGCATACCAGTCACAACATCTGGTGCTGCTCTGGCCTCCTCGACAGTAAGCTGGAAATCACGACCTCAAGCCCTCGGGGGCTCCGTCCTGCCCTGACTTCCGTCAGTGATCCTCGAAGTAGTCGGCGCTGGAGCCTGTGCCGGCCTGGCAGCGAGCGATGGACATTTAGCCTTTACATGGCCAACCTGATCGCAATGATCATAAATCCCGAAACTGAGTGCTGGAGCCTGCTTGCGGAAATCCCTCGCCATGTGGCCCGACCAACCACAATTGTGACACCCAGACGATGTTTGAAAATCACCCTTATGAGCCTTGCCGCACTTCCCACAAGTACGACCCTTCCGGCCCCCAGATCTGACATCAGCGGTCTTAAACCGCTTTGGCACAGGCTGCGACTGCGTCGGGGCCGATCTCGACTCCCTCATCCTCAAATGAATCTCAATCTCACGCCGCTTGGCGGCCTCCTTCATCTCCAACAATGAACCGTAACGTTGAGTAGAAACAAACTGACTAATCTCCGTCTTGAGCATGCTCAGGTAACGGGTCATCTGAGCTTGCTCGGATGGAATAAACTCAAGACAGAACATAGCTCTCTCCGTGAACATCTTGGTGATCTCTGTCACCGTCTCAGTACCCTGCCTCAAGTCCAGATACTCCTGGGCCAACCTCTCTCGCTCCACCAGCAGAACATATCGGGAGCGGAACATCTCAGAAAACTGCTCCCAAGTCACAGCAGCTCTCTGCTCAGTAGAATAGGAACTGTTAGTGACCCTCCACCAATCCTTCGCTCCAGACCTCATAAGGTTCAGAGCGCACCTGACCTTCTGGTCAGCAGGGCATAAACAAGTAAAGAAACATCCCTTTACATCAGATATCCACCTCATGGCAATGATTGGATCCCGCACCCCATCAAAATTCGAGGGCTTCGTATTGTCGAAGTCCCGATATTGAAAAACCCACCCGGTCCAACACCAGTAGCAGTCTCGGTAATGGCTACGTATCTGTCATCAAAGAACTCCATCATTGCGATCTTAATAGACCCAACAGCTCTGGTATCAAGTCCCAAACAATGGCTACAACCTCGTCATGAAGAATATCCCTAATCCGGGCATCCAACTCATCTGCCGCAATCTGCCTGTCGGCTCCTGATCCAGATTCAGATCCGATCTTAACTCGCTTCGTAGTCACCATACTGAAAATACACTAGGGAGCTTGTTGGATAAGGTGTCTAAGTCCATAACTATATTTAAGATGTACTTGACCCGACCCGGCATGGTCCATTTGGGTTGCACTTCACCCGAACAATTTATATGGATAATCTTTTAAGAATAGTATAAGTTATGATTTAATAATATATTATAAGTTCTAATATATTAATATAGAATCATATTATTTAATTAGTCTTGATCTAAAATTAATTTAGAATTAATTTGGTGATCAAAAGTGTGACTAATTAAATATGGACTCTTGTATTTATATAGTGTGGGCTAATGCTTATTTAGAATGGGCTAGGCTTGCATGGTAAGTCCATGGATAGTCCATGGAGCTTTAACCCATGGATCTCATGGAAATGAAAGGTCATGGGTATTAGGGTTTACATGGATGTAACCCTAATCCACCACACTATATAAAGGAGTCCTTGGCACTTGAAATTGCACTAGTTTTTGTGTGAGAACTATGGGTGGCCGATTTCTAGAAGTTTTCTACTATTCTCTCAAGTTTTCAAGGTTTGTGGTGATTTGTGACTTCCATTTGAGGCATCCACATTATTGGTGCTAGGCTCTCAAACTCCAAGCAATCAACCACTACTAAAAGGTATGTAACTCTACTAGCTTATTATGTTTCAAAGTTCCCCATGCCATGCTAGTTAGGTTAAGAACCTTGGAAAACAAATTTTCATGTATCTTAGTAAAACATAGATCCAAGGTTTCTAGGGTTTCATGTACACCATAGGAGTGTTAGAATGCTCAAAACCCATCAGTGGTATCAGAGCCTAGGCTTATTTTCCGATACTTGATGCAAATTGTTGAAAAAAATCGAAAAATATACATTCTGCTGAGTGAACTCGCCGAGTCCATGGGGGGACTCGACGAGTCCATGCATAAAATCGTCCTACTCGTCGAGTAGGTTCATGCACTCGACGAGTAGAATGCCCAGAGTGCAGTTTTTCGAGTTTTGTTGCTGGAAATGGACTAGAAACATTACCCTAAACTGTTTTGGTCTTATAAAACTTGTTTTAGATGGTGTAATGGTTATGCTAATCCATTTTCAATGGCTATTATCAAAATTTCAAGTTTTGTATGGTTTATTTATGATTCTTGAAATTGTTGATATGAATGTTCATACATTTATGAGTTTAGAAGATCATATGAATTATTTGCAACTTGCTTGTTAGTTTAATTCTTGATCTTGATGTGTTTTAATAGAATCCATAATTTGTCCTCAAGTTATGGATTACCAAAAGTCATCCTTTTAAAGTCCATTAATAAACACATAGGTTACATAAAATGAAAAGTCTCTCATTGTAATAAACCATTAACTCATAAGTTATGAAAGATGAAAAGTTTTGAAAGTTACAAAACTTACCCTCAAGTTTTGGAACGTGTAAAGTCTCACACATTTTAGTAAACTTTAGTTCCAACCCCTAGAATTTTAAAAGTTAAAATTCAACCCTTATACTTTATACTATTATAAGTTAATAATATATGTATGTATAAGAACAAGTCGTTTTACCGTTAGTAGGCCTCATTCACGAAGCCGGTCTATAAGGGGGGTATAAGGTTGTTGACTATAAAATGGCAGCTTAATGGGTGTCCACTCTCACCCACCACTAGGGATGAGTTAAAAAACCGGAAAACCAGACCGGAACCGGTATAACCGTAAAATGCTTAAACGGTCCGGGTATTGGGTTCCAAAATTAGTCTTATTCGGGTTCCGGGTATTCCGGGTCCGGGTCCGGGTATTCCGGTTAAAAAAACCGGAACCTTTTTTGGAACCATATGTGTAAAAAAACCAGAACCGAGTTAATGGACCGGAGTAATACTCTCAACAGCTAACATTCTCCTTCATTTACAAAACTAAAAAAAAAATCAAAACACCTATATGATATAGTTTCACAGTGAAATTATCATGGTTGGCTGAAAGTTTTTTTGACTACTCAAAACTCGGTTGAAAAATGATAAAACCAAATTAAATTTGGTGTGAGCAAATACATGTGCGAATTAAAATCTTCTAGTCGATGAACTTTTGGGGAGAAAAATAAAAAAAATTATCTTAAAAGCTAAAACAATTATTCCTAGTGCCTACAGCTACCTTCAAAACCATGATGTAGTGAATGATTTTCAAACCACACAACTCTTCTTTCCTGTTGAATTCCCAGTTTTTGTTTACAAGAATTTATAGATGTTTTTTTTGCTTATTTGAGGCTAGTTTAGATTCTCTAGTCCTTTTACATAATATAGGAGGCAACTGTTACGGAATAGAGATCATGAAAGAAGCCATCAATTAATGCATGCAGAAGATAAGGGCATTGAACCTTTAGCATGCATAACCATATATAAAAGTAAAACTCTTTTCTTTTGGAACACTACTTGCCAAAATATTAATCATTTTTCTTAGTTAAATTAAAGGATCTATTTTTAATAAGTATATGATGAGTATCATTTATAGTTATATATTTGTAGAACTAATCTTAACTCAGGTGGTGGATATATTTCATAGGTGGATATATTTCATATTTGTAGCGCCTGAATATGTTGTACGAAAATGAATTATAAAAACAAAGATATATACCCAATTAATTAATAAGTTTGTGAATTGGTATTTGTTTTCACCATTAAAATTATTTTGTGAGCAACATACCAATTTATTTGTTTTCAGCATTAAATTTATTTTGTGAGTAACATGGGATGCTTCACAAGGTGCACCAAGATAATCACAGGAAGAAAACAAAGGAATTGGAACGTTTTTAATTTTTTTCTTTTGTTTAAAAATTCTGGGTTCCAGTTCTATTTACGGGTTTCCAATTATTTCCGGGTCTAATATACGAATCCGGTTCCAATTAGCAATTTCCGGTTCCAACTGGTTCCATACCCACTATACCTGGTTTGATACCCAGAACCGAACTGGAACCGGTTACCGTACACCGGTCTGGTTCTCGGTTCTTATAATCCTTTAATTCCGAGTTCTGGGTTTTCCGGGTTCCGGGTTCCGGGTAAACCGGTCCGGTTTTGGACCCACTTACATCCCTACCCACCACTTCCTTGACTGGTGGAGGGTCGTTAGCCGAACGGGTAGGACAATGACTTTAATCCTGATTAAAAGTATGATGAATGTAAAGTAACTAAATGTTTTATAAATTCCCAATCTTAGTTACTTTAGGAAAATGTGAATAAGGTGCTAACCCATGAAATTACACTTTGCACTTTGCTTAAGTCGTTAGTGGAGCGTGTGTGGTTAACCGGCACACTACCCTGGACTGAACAAGGTGGGCAAAGGGTGGCTTAAGGTTTATCATAGATCGGTGGAGCGTGTGTGGTTAACCGGCACATCGGTTGAGTGATGAACATTTGAAGGGTCCAGTTAATGGTTTGGTCTAGGCTTTCATTGTATTTTGATCAGTATGAGTCTGTAATACAGTTTGTGAGTTGTTTATGTGTTTTTGGTCAGAAAGTGTGTTTGCGACCGTAAACAGAGTTTACGGCCGTAAACACGTTTACGGCCGTAAACCCAGTTTACGGTCGTAAACCCTGTTTGCGGTCCTGTCTAGTATAAATAGCAGAGGTGTAGGTCATTGTGTAGTTGTTGATGCCGTTGCGTTTACAGAGTGTTCCATCGAGTTGTACCTGACGTTTTTCTGAATATAAACGTGTGCAAGCTCGATTTCTTTTCTTCTTATTCTTCTATCTGTGATTGTTTGTTGCTTGATCATTGGTAAAGATCCTTTTCAGGACCTTACAATTGGTATCAGAGCAAAAACCGGTGTCAAAGCTTCATTCAATCGAGATTTGGGGTGCTTAAACTGATATTCTTATTGTTCGAAGATTGGTTTTAGTGTTTTAGTGGTTAAAGGAACTGAATCTTCTGCAAAAACGTGTTTTTGAAGGCTTTCTGGGAGTTTACTGTCAACCGTAAACCCTTTTTACGGTTGTAAACTCAAGATCTTCAACAACCGTAAACTGTGAATCTTCAAAAAACCGTAAACCAAGCTTCATTAACCGTAAACGCTTAAACCGTAAACGTACAAACCGTAAACTCATCAACCGTAAACGTAGTTTATGGTCGTAAACAGCTCAACCGTAAACCCAGTTTACGGTCGTAATCACTTAAACCGTAAACCAAGTTTACGGTCGTAAACTCTTCAACCGTAAATCCAGTTTACGGTCGTAATCATCATCAACCTTAAACTCTTTTGTGACTTCAATCTTCTTTAATTTTAAATGGAATCTCAAAGTCAAAATCATTTTCACGAACTTGATACTGTCATGGGCACTACTACGCGTATTCCAAGATTAATGTCTGCAGATGGTTTTCCTGAGTGGAAGTACAGAATTGAAAAATACATTAAAATGAAGGATTTCAAAGTTTGGAAAAGCATTCTCAGAGGCCCTGTTAGAATCACTATGACAGTCGGAGGCCAAGTGATTGACAAGGCTGTTGAAAACTACACTGATGAGGAGTTTGAGAAAGTTGAAGAGCAGGAAAGGGCTTTAGCCACTCTAACCATGGCATTATCTCCTGATATTGCTCAAGGGTTCCGAGAGTACACTTCAGCTAAAGATTTATGGGAAGCCCTAACTGAGGTATATGAGGGCAATGAAGATATGAAGGAGAGTCGCCAGGACATGTTGAGACAAAAGTTCAATATGTTCAACTACATTCCAGGAGAGACTCTTGAGGCTCAGCTGCAGCAGTTCACAACTCTCACCACTGACATGAACATATCTGGGATTTTCTTGAACAAGTCAGAGATTAACAAGAAGCTTCTAAATGCTCTTCCTAGATCATGGGATATGAATGTTGCTGTGATTAAGAAGACCAAGGATCTAAACCGCCTTACTCTTGCTGAAATCATGGCGATCATCAAAGCTTGTGATATTGATGACAAACAGAGAGAAATTAACCATGTGAACTCGTACTCTACTGCGAATCTTGGAATCTCATCCAACAATGCTCTCTCATCAATCATGACTTCCTCAGGCCAATTGTTCGCTGCTCAACAACCTCAAATTCAAACCTTTGCTGCTGCATCATCCATCCCACAAAGTCAGCCATTTATCACTCCACAAGTTGTTCCCTCTCCAAATGTGCCTGTTGTAGCCTCTTCCTCAAACACTAAAGACACTGATGAAAATCTAGCTCTAGCCACTGGGCTTGTTAACTGCTACAATGCCTTTGTACCTAGAGAGCTTCCACCTCAACTGTCATTTGCCGACCTGGATCAGATTCATCCTGAAGATGTGGAAGAGATGGACATTACATGGCAGATTGCTATGGCTGTTTTCAGGGCCAAGCAGTTTGTTATGAAGACAGGGAAGAGCAACTGGGGCATGAATGCTGACAAGAAGGTGGGATTCAACAAGGGCATGTTGCGATGTTTCAACTGCCACGAGCCGGGTCATTTTGCTCATGAGTGTCCAAAACCAGATCGTAGGACGAACAACAACAGGAAGATGGTTGCAGTGGGAAACAACCGTGCAGGTGGTGCAGTTAATGGTGAAACTGCTATGGTCGCTCAGTCTTTTGACTGGGAGGACCAGATTCAGGCTTTGAATATCTCAGGGCCAGAAAATGCTCACCTAGCTCAGATTGATGATGCTTCCTTGAAGAATGATGCAGCTGATCCCGAAGCAGAAATGATGGAGCTGCAGTTTGCTCTAATGGTGTCTTTAACTTCCGAGCCCAGGAAAAGTGAGGTAAATCTACCGTCTTGTTCTCAGGCTTGTAATGAATATGTTAAACTTCTTCATGATGAAATTCAATTATTACGTAGAGAAGTAGAGGACCTTAGATATGAGGGTTATCAGCTTAGGAAAGGACAGAAACCCCTTAAGGCCCAGTTAGAGACAAAAATAAAGGACTTTAAGAGAATTCAAACAGAATACAGTGAAAAGTGTGAGCTTTATGATTATGTTACAAGACAAAATGATGCGCTAATTACCGAGCTTGATACATTAAAAAGACAATTTGAAACTGCAAATTTTGATTTTAGAAAATTTGATGGATCAGGCGAGGTAGTTGCCAACATGATCGATCACTGCATGCAGTTCAAACGAAATCAGTCAAAGGGTTTAGGATTTGATAGTGTACCTCCTCCTTATAATCATACATATCAGTATCAACCCTTATCCAAGGATGAGATTGCCAATGAACCGTTTATGGTTTATGGCAAGCCATCCGGTTTCGTTTCAGGATGATTTATTAATGTTGAAAGTACTGACATTTCTACTTCCCCTGCAGATCAACCATTAGATCAGGCAAAGCTTGCAGCTGGAGAATTTGTTTCTGCGTCTGTTTCTAATTCTGATATTTCTGTTCCAAATGAAAATGTTTGTGGTTCTGATGTTAAGACTGATAATGTTTCATGTGATGTTTCCACATCTGCTACTGTTAAACTTAATTTCTTTGATATGTTTGATGAATTGTTTGGTAATTCTGATGCTTGTGATTCTCATGAAAACCCATCAATTCCACAAGTCACACCATCTGAGGCACCCTCACTTATCTCACAACCTATTTCTCATGCATGTTCTTCTGAGAAGAGTAAGAGTGTCTGTCAAGAAAATAAGTCTGATAAATGTAGTACAAGTTCAAATAATAAACATATTTGTTTTAATTGTGGTGTTGGTGGTCATATAGCCAGGAATTGTCAAAATAGGATCTTTGTGAACTATTTGTCACCAAGAGGAGAGAACGAATCTCGAGGAAAGTCTTTAATTAGAAAATCCTCAAGAACTCGTTCTCGAAATGATGATTGGAAAGATGATCGAAGCAGAAAAAGGGCTGTTTTTCAAAAGAATAAAAAGGTTTTTACTAACAAAGCTCAAAATAGTTTGCCAAAACCGAACAAGGCTCCGCCAAGATCAGTTTCGTCAAAAAGCAATTCTAGATCTTCAACCACTTCGGGTAGAACATCCAGAGGCTCTGTGCAAACTCATAAGAAACCTATTTCAAAACCACCTGAGAATGTTGTAAAACCTAAATATCATTGGATGCCCAAATCAATTTCCAATCCATCATCTCCATCCTCTGAAGTGATTAGGAACGAGGATCCTAATTTGAAATCTTTAAAAGATAAATCAGAGAAAGCGAAAAGGAAACCCAGGACAATGATGACCTGGGTTCCCAAATCTAAATGATCCCGCTCATTTTGCAGGGACAGTTGCGGAGGAATGCCGTCCGTCCCTGGTACATCGACAGCGGCTGTGTTGGATTAATGTCTAAGTCCATAACTATAATTGGTAAGACTTGACCCGACCCGGCATGGTCCATTTGGGTTGCATGGCATCATGCATTTGGATAGACTAAAATGAGAGAAATAACACTTAAGGTTTATTAATATATTATAAGTTCTAATATATTAATAAGGTTATTTAATTAGTATTGATCAAGAATTAATTTGGAATTAATTAAGTGATCAAAAGGAGACTAATTAAATATATGGGTTGATTGTGTAAATCATTCATTCTTTTATATGTGGGCTTGTGATCCAAGATTCCTTATGTTGGACTAAGTCCATGGGGTGACCCATGGATACTCCATGGAGGTTAAAATCCATGGAGCATAAGGAATGGGTAAAGTTATGAGTTACATGGTGTAACCCTAATAGCCACCATATAAAAGAATCCCATAGCTCAAGAAATCGGCGACTATGTGTGAGGAATAAGGGCTAGCCGATTTTATGAAGTGTTCCAATTTCTCTCAAGTCATTCCATGTGCATTTGATGTTGTGTGAACCATTTGAGGTGTCACACTTGGGGCACTAGGCACTCAAGCTTCATGAAGACATTCTACATCAAAGAGGTATGTAATTCTAACTTGAGATATTCATTTGAATCAGTGGTATTATGCTAGTTAGGATGAATACCTTGGAAAGTTCATATTTGCATGTATAATAGAGAAAACATAGATCCAAGGTATTTAGGGTTGCATGTACACTTAGGAGAGTTAGAATGCTCAAAACCCAACAGGCTGCTCCCGGCATATGACTGGAGACATCTCCCAATTGAGCGACATTCAATCTTTTAATGGGGGTTATGTTTCCTTCGCGGGCGGAGATGGTGGCAAGATCACTCAAAGAGGAACTGTTACAAATGGAGTGTTAAGCTTTGAGAATGTCAACTTTGCTCCCGAGCTAAAGCACAGCTTGTTGAGTGTTTCCTAAATTTGCGACAAAGGCTATTCTACCCATTTTACCGATAAAGAATGTATGCTTCTCAAGCCAGGCATTGTCATCCCGGAAGAGTGGATTCTCGTCAAATCTAAGCGGGATGGGAATGCTTACATTATTGACATGAACAGCAACATCCCTGAACAAGTCACTTGCCTATTTTCAAAAGTCTCCGAACAAAACGCAATGCTGTGGCACCGACGACTCGGTCATGCTAACGCGAAAAACCTGAATTGCCTTGCTAAGAATGAGATGGTCCGAGGCTTACCTGTCAGAGACTTTATTACATTTGAGAAGTGTGTGTCCTGTGCCCAAGGAAAGCATCATAGAAAACCACACCTGCCCAAGCAAGTCAACTCAATCAGTCAGGTGCTCCAACTATTGCATATGGACCTATTTGGTCCGGTCAACGTCCTGAGCATCAACAGAAGCTCGTACTGTCTAGTTGTGATCGATGATTTCTCTCGTTTTACGTGGGTCTTTTTCTTATCCAACAAAGCGGGGGTTGCTGATCTGATAAAGAAGTTCATTGTGATGATTGAGAAACAAACCAACAACCAGGTGAAGGCGCTTCGTACTGACAATGGAACTGAGTTCAAGAATTCGGTTCTTGACCGTTTTTGCGCAGAGAAGGGGATCGTGCGTCAATACAGCTCTGCTCACACGCCTCAACAAAATGGCGTTGCTGAAAGGAGAAATAGAACTTTAAAAGACGCTGCAAGGACAATGCTTTGTGATTCAAAATTACCTGTTTTCTTTTGGGCCGAGGCGATTAACACTGCTTGCTACGTGCAGAATCGTGTTCTAATCAATAAAGTACAGATGAAGACACCGTACGAGATTCTCTATGGACACAAGCCTTCAGTCATCCATTTCCGTGTATTTGGCTGCCCTTGCACCCTTCTTCACTTGGAATCCAACCCTAAATTCAATGCCAAAGCCGATGATTGTTACTTTATAGGATATACTGCGCGCACCGCATATAGGGTTTACAACAAGAAGACTAAGCAGATTGTTGAATCCTATGACGTGCGCTGGTTGGAGGAGAATGAAACAGACGCTCGAGTGGGTCGTGACTGGTTATTTGATTACACATCACTTTTCAAATCCTTAAATGTGTCTTCAGATGGCTCAAATGGATCCTCTTCTGGTTCGAAGATTGTTTCTGAAGACGAAGACGAAGAAGTTGTTTACAGACCTCCAACGGTTGAGGGGGAGTCCTCTGCTCCATCTGAGGGGGAGTCCTCTGCTCCACCTGAGGGGGAGTCATCTGACCAACCTGATAGTCCAGAGTCTAAAGTTCAAGATGGAACTCCTGATGCTGATGCTACACCTTTTACCCCTATTAAAAGAGAGTTCATGTCTAGAGATGCTTCCGCTGTCAATCCAACTTTTATGGAACTACTATTTCCTGAAGAAATTGCTAATGAGTTTGTAGCAGATCCATGCAATGTGGATCAATCAGCAAATGATGGAGGTTTCAACATTCACACTCTTCCTGTTTCACTCAATGATATCAGCCAAGACATTCCTTCAAGAATTCAACGCGATCATCCGATCGATAACGTCATTGGCCAGCTGGGTGACGGAGTTAAAACCAGAAGTCAGAGTGGAGATGTCAATGCATGTCTCTATTCTTGCTTTATATCTCAAATAGAGCCACGTTGGCATGGCTTTGAATGAGCCCAGCTGGGTAGATGCGATGCATGAAGAGCAAAATCAGTTTGAAAAGCTCGGGGTTTGGAAGTTGGTTGAGTTATCGAAGGGCAAAAGGTCTCTTGACACGCGTTGGGTCTATCGTAACAAGCAAGACGATTCTGGTGTAATAGTGCGCAATAAAGCAAGGTTGGTGGTTCGCGGGTTTCGACAAGTTGAGGGTCTTGACTATACTGAGGTTTATGCTCCCGTGGCTCGATTGGAGGCTATTCGTATCTTTCTCGCATATGCTTCCTACATTAACTTCACGGTCTACCAAATGGATGTCAAGACTACCTTCTTGTATGGCAAGGTGAAGGAAGAAATTTATGTTGATCAACCCCCTGGGTTCGTTAACTCCAAGTTTCCTAATCATGTCTACAAGTTGGACAAGGCATTGTATGGGTTACATCAAGCTCCTCGAGCATGGTATGCGACTCTAACAAAGCATTTACTCGAGCATGGATACTCTCGCGGCACTATTAATCAAACTTTATTCATCAAGCATGTTGGTAATGATCAGATACTAGTCCAGATCTACGTTGACGACATTATCTTCGGGTCTACCTGTCCACAGCTTTGCACAGAGTTTGAAGGCGTGATGAAAAAGTGGTTTGAGATGAGTTCACTGGGTGAAATGACCATGTTTCTGGGGCTTCAGGTCAAACAAAATTCAACCGGAATCCTGCTACACCAAGTTAAGTATGTGGAGGATATTCTTGAGAAGTTCGGGTTTCAAGATGCAAAACCTGCATCGACACCAATGGCTGAAAGACCCCTGGTGAATCCAGATATTGATGGCGAATCCGTAGATCAGACACACTACAGATCGATGATCGGATCGTTGATGTATCTTACTGCAAGTCGTCCCGACATCATGTTTGCAGTTTGTCAATGTGATCGCTATCAGGCTAATCCTAAACTCTCTCATCTTATTGCTGTCAAAAGAATTTTTCGGTATATCAAAGGCAGCCCAAAATTGGGTCTTTGGTATCCAAAAAATTCTGAATTTGATTTATATGCTTTTGCTGACAGTAATTATGGAGGCTGTGAGCTTGACAGGAAATCAACATCAGGAGGGTGCCAATTCCTTGGCGATAGGCTGGTGTCGTGGCAGTGCAAGAAACAGCATATCGTCTCTACCTCAACAGCAGAAGCGGGATAAGTTGCTGCATCTGCCTGCTGTTCTCAAGTTATCTGGATCCAACATCAGCTGTTGGACTACGGTTTGAATTATCTAGAAACCCCAATTCACTGTGATAATTAGGCCGCAATTCAAATAACTAAAAATCCTGTCCAACACTCCAAAACCAAGCACATTGATATCAAAATTCACTTTATCAGAGATTGTTATGAGCGCTCGCTCATTAGGCTAGAATAGGTTCCGACTGCCAATAATGTGGCGGATCTGTTCACCAAGCCTTTTAACAAAGCTCGATTCGATGTGCTTGTGGGATTTTTAAAAATGATTCGTTTTGAGGATTAAATTTTTGATATTCATTAGGTTAGTTTAAATTTGTGCATTTTAGTATTTTCATTCTCTCCCATGCACAAATTTAGGGGGAGAAATAAACAAAAAAAAACAAACAAAATTAAAAATTAAAAAATCCAAAAACATCTTGTTTCTGTTTTATTTTTTCAGAAAACATTCAAAAATCCAAAAACATTAAAAATTCAGAAAAATCAAAAATATTGTCGCTTTCAGTTTTGCTTGTTGATATAGTACTGGGAAGTGATATTATCAAGTGATAACAGGCAATCTAAGTCTGCGTAACGTACCCAAAGTTGAAGGGTTTATGCTCTGGGTTTGATGTGTTGGTAGGCACGAAAGATTCTAAATGGACATGACTAGGCAGAGTTGAACTTAAGGAATTCATAGACTTGACAAATCTTGACCTAGTTAGATCCGTTTAGCCTGACAATACGACGCTCGGATAGGTTGAGCAGGGAGATAAACACGGGAATCTACTTGTTACATTAAAGAACCTATACTTGGAACCGTGTATTAACTTTTCCTCGATGTGCGGATTCTGTCCTTAATTCCGGTATTGATGGGGTGACTGGTGAATTCCGATGAATTAGGTCTGTAGAAAATTGTTTTCCTTCTCTATCTGTCTGTTAGTCATATGTTACCTCCTCTGCGTGACTCAAAATCCGACCTGGACTGTAACATATGCAATTCTATTTCTCTGCATCTTCTATCTATGCAATTCTTTCTATCTGTTAGCCATATACTGTCTCCTTTGCGTGACTCATAATCCGAACTGGTACACAGTATATGCACCATTCTACTTCTCAATCCCTCTAAACTTCAGTTAGTCATATGTTCCACCCTCTGCGTGATTGGAAGAGATCCGATCTGGGTGTATAGCATATGCATTCTAAATCTATACTCTCTCTTAATGATTGTCTGCTCACCCGATGTAAGGAGTATTCTGGAAGTCCTTGATTACTGGAGCATATCAGGAAGCGGGAAACATGTTCCAGTACAATTAAAATTGAACACTCACAGATTGTCTATAGATCTCGCTGCTCAATTTAGGTGGACAACAATATCCCTGGTCGTCGTCAGCTGAATGGTCCTTAAGATATAGTATCTAGGAACTTAGGATCACTTTGTCTTATAATTAATAGTATGTCCTAATTTTGTCACAATTTCTCGTGTTTAAGTGGACCACAATACCGGCGATCAACCAGACAAAGACGTGAAGATAGACGGTACCGACAAGTGGAGTAAGGCTGTCTAACAACTTTGATCCCAGTGTCACAAGATAATTTTCAGTGAATTTTGAGATAAATTTTGTCTGTGTTTATTCTAATTTTATTTTTATTTTTATTTTATTTTAATTTTATTTTTATAATTGTCAAAAATTTAATTTTTAAATCTTTTAATTCTTAAATTTTAGAAATTAGTTTATTTTATTTTTAGTTTAATTTTAATTTTACTTTTATTTTAATATCCTCAAAAAAAAAGTTTTATTTTTGAAAATTTAATCGGGATTTGGACTGTGCATAATACTGTGTGGGAAACAGTTAAACTCTAAGGAGGTATAAAAGGTTGGGTTTACTGCTGTAAACCCTTTTCACCTTCCTTTTCTCCTTGCGGCCGCAAAGTCTTTCTCTCTCTACTCTCTCTCATCCTCGAAATTTTCTGTGAGATTTTGCGAAATCAGTTAGTTCACTTCGAAGGTATGCTAAAACCGACTGGGGAAAAGCTATTTGTTCATCGATTCGACTGAAACTTTAGGATTAATCGTCGTTTATGTGTTCGTCGGCGTTTACGGTTTGGGGAGGGTTTACGGTTTAGGGAGATTCAAGAACCGCAAACTCCTTCTGGGCTTACGACCGTAAACCCCTTTTGGGCTTACGACCGTAAACTCCTCTGAGTTTACGACCGTAAACTTAATTTACGGTCAGGTGAACATTGCAATGGGTTTACGGCCGTAAACCCACTTTGGACCGTAAACTCAATGTTTGACCAATATTGACCGTAAACTCCAATTTTTTTTATCTAAATAATTTTTTTTAAGGCCAACATAAAATTGTTTAATTAAGAAAACTTAAAGCTTTAATTGTTTAAATACTTTGTTTTCTCACTTGGCCTGGTTTAGTGCAGATCAATGGCGAGTCTTAAGTTTGCTGACATGCATAACCTGGCAATTGTGTTGGATGAACCTCCTGTTGCTCATGGAGATTTCAGATCAATGATCTACAGACTAAGAGAATGCTGCCTGGCTTGTGCCATCACTGTGAATCCAATCATTTATCAGAACATTGTCAGGGAGTTCTGGCAGACGACCAAGATGTCAAAAGACAATGGTGCGTTCGCTGTTAAAGCTGTGGTTAAAGGATGCAAGATCATAATCACTGAGCAGTACATCAGAGAAACATTGCTGATCAATGATCAACCCGATTTTCCTACTGAAATTGGGATTGATGATGTTCAAAAGGTTCTCAAAAGGATGGGATATGAGGGCATCTACCCTCCCACGGTGAAGAAGCTTTTGCCTCCCTACTGGAGATTTTTGGCGCATGTGTTCGTGAGCTGTATCTCGGGAAGGAGATCAGGAGCTGATGAAATATCTCTCAGGAACACAGGGGCAATCGTTTCACTGGCTGCTGGCATCAAATTCAACTTCTCGAAGTTCATTTTGGATGAGTTCTTGGTAAATATCAACGCTATAAGCCGGGAGACCAGAGATGCATTCTTGCTATATCCGAGATTTATTCAGATGTTCATCGACAACCAATTCCCAGAGATGATCAAAGATGGTGACAAGTTGGATATAAAGTCATTAGGCCCACACACGATTGGTCTCATCAAGCAGAATCGAAAGGGCAAAGTCGTCTTCCAAGGCTTACATCCTCTCATGAAATTCGGAAAATTTGCTGAAATAGATGAATCTTCCGAATCTCATGGAACGTCTGACAAGATGTCTTCTGAGCCCACTTCCTCCGAGAGAGTTGTTTCTGAAGATGTCATCACAGTTTCAGATCATGATGAAGAATAAACTCCAGCTGCTAATGCTCAAGTAGCTGAGGAACACGAATTGACATCTGTTCAGGTACAAGGAGATTAGAATGAGGGGTCTGGAACGGAGACTAATTTATACGAAGGCCTCGACCTCACAGGATTCGATAACGATGAAATTCCTCTCAACTTCGGTAGCAATGAAGATTTCATGACCGGCGTAAACCTCAACACACTGCTTGAAAATATCAATGAAGTTGCTCATCCAGCAACGGAGATAAGGGAAAAAGAAGACGTTCTCAAAGCCACGCCTCCACCTACCAATCCAACGGTGGAAATAGCAATTCCTATGGTGACAGTGCCAGGGATTCCTCCCCTTGATAGTGTTTTACCTACATCTGAGCCTTTGGAAAGTGATCACCCAACTACACAGGTCTCTCAACCTCCAACAAAAAGACGAAGACTTGACCCTAGACAGGGAATTCTTGACTCGAGTACACTTTAAAGTTTTACAGCTCCACCTACAACAACTCCTGTTATCGTTTCATTTGAACCTGTCAGTGAAGGTCCTAGTACCTTCTATGAAGCTGGTGGCTCTTCCTTCCCCACGGATTTCCCTCCTCCCAGGCCAGAGCATGATGCTGCCTCGGTTAAGTTAGCCAGGCTTTTGGCCAGAGAACAACTCACAACGCCTCCCTCACATGGCAAAGGAATTTCTATTGGGGGTGGCAGCTCAGGAGAAGAGAACCCTTCACTTCTTGGACTCCAGAAAGAGATTGATGCTCTGAATCAGAAAAATGTTGATTTAGATCAGAGAAATATTGAGCTGGATATCAAGGTCGCAGACCTTCAGACTGAGAATACAAAGCTCAATATTCAAGTGGCCGAACTTATCGAAGACAAAGCTCTGAAGTCGAAGCAAATTACTGACCTTCAGACGCATTTCGGCCTGTTGACTGCCAGCTATTACGATCTTAAGAAGAAGCTGGAAGAAAACTTTGGCGACAAATTCAAGTCATCTGTTGACGTGCCAAAGATCTATCTTCCTGATCAAGATACTCCCATAGTTCCACAACCTACAAGGACGACCACCATTGTTAACCGTTTTGAAAAAGAACCGGCTCAGGCTCCAAGTGTAATGGCATTAAAACACGCTAAATTGGCCAAGTCAGCTGAAAAGGGTCAACTTCTATTCAAAAGGAGCGCAGATCATAATGCCCCCTGGGATCAACCACAGATCACCGTTACGGATCTGGGCGAACATCGTTTCAGAGACGTTTATGGTGATAGGTCAGGAATCATCTCGTGGGGATTTCATGACACTATGAATATGTTTATGGTGAGAAGAAAGAGCGGCAATACTGAATTATACAAAGATGCTCACGATTTTCATTCCTTTACTAGGATATATCTTACGGAGCTGTCTAAAGCTCCTTTCTCAAATCCATCAAACAATCCTAGGGCGACTCAGTTCAAATCTTTTTTGGAAGATCAAGTAGCTAAGGGTTTCCCTTCAATGAAGACTGCAGAGTCTATTATCAAGATTTACCCTAACGTTATTGATCCCAAAACAAGTCAGCCTCTTCGGTCAGTGATGTGGCCCGCTACTGCTCAAGTAAAGCAGATCCCCGTTCTTCAAAATTATCCAGATGGATCTCTTGCATCCATGCAATAGTGGGTGTTTGATGAATCTGCTGCTGCTGCTGTCATCAAGCTTAAAGACGATTGTATCCGCTTGTATGACAAGAGGGATTTGCTTCAATTTGGCAAGTGGGACATACATCAGCTCTCCATTCATCAGATCAAGGTGGCTGAAGACATTTTTGAGCCCATTGCAAAGGAATACACTTCGATGGTTGCTGAGATTATCGAGAAGGAGATGTGGAACGGAGCTATGGGAAAATCTGATGTGCTGGTGGTCGACAAAAGCTGAGTCCAAGCTAGCACCAAACCAAGGGGGAGATTGAAGGGTCCAGTTAATGGTTTGGTCTAGGCTTTCATTGTATTTCGATCAGTAGGAGTCTGTAATACAGTTTGTGAGTTGTTTATGTGTTTTTGGTCAGAAAGTGTGTTTGCGACCGTAAACCCAGTTTACGGTCGTAAACCCTGTTTGCGGTCCTGTCTAGTATAAATAGCAGAGATGTAGGTCATTGTGTAGTTGTTGATGCCGTTGCGTTTACAGAGTGTTCCATCGAGTTGTACCTGACATTTTTCTGAATATAAACGTGTGCAAGCTCGATTTCTTTTCTTCTTATTCTTCTATCTGTGATTGTTTGTTGCTTGATCATTGGTAAAGATCCTTTTCAGGACCTTACAACATTAAGAGTACCAAGTAATTTGCATGGTTACTTCACACCTTGTTTGATCCTCGGCATTCCAGTCACAAAATTTGAAGGGCACACTCGAGATTAAAACATGCCATTGAAAAGTTCAATGAATCTCAAAGAATCTAGGAGTTTCAAAACCAATTAAAACCTACTAACTTTTTTCGTTTTTCATGGTGGAAATTGGTGAATCGTCATTCACCTACCTTCAAATAGTTTATAGGTTGGATTACGGCATCCCTCTTCTAAGTTATAAAATATTGTGTTGGGTCCTAGCCTTAATATTAAATTTGGGTGTCTTATTAAGGACTATCTTTATATCTAATCTAAACTTGTCTTTCTTCTTTTTCAGATGTCTTCCAACAATGTTGCTTCTAGCTCAAATCCTACCGGCTCCTTCTCTCTCATGAACCTTTGTGGGAGAGTCATCTTCGATGGATCCAACTTTATGGATTGGATCAGGAACATCAAGATGGTCACTCGGTATGAGGACAAAGAATATGTCCTCGACAAGGAGCTTAAGGAACTTAATGAGTCGTCTGCTACTCCTGAGGAGATCGCTGAATACCAGGCACATGAGAGAGATGCCACCAAAGTGGCATGTATCATATTGGCCACAATGACAGCTGAGCTCCAAAAGTCCTATGAGGACTATTACCCTTTTGAAATGCACCACGACTTGATGGACAGGTACCATCAGAGTGCTCATCAAGAGCGGTATGAAATCATCTCCTCCATGATAACAACCCGGATGAAGGATGGTGAACCCATCACGGGCCACATGAAGAAATTGCAAAGGTATGTGGACCGTTTGCTGAAACTGAATGTGAACTTCCTAGAGGAGTTGGCAATTGATATCATTTTGCACTCCTTACCTTCGTGTTATGATCAATTCTGAATAACATACCACATGAACAAGGAGGAAGTTACACTCAGCAAACTTCAAGGACTTTTGAAGACCGCCGAAAGTGGTCTTAAAGGTAAATCGGTTATTACTACTTCTACTCCTACCAATGCCCCTGTTCTGGCTATCGGGAGAGGTAAAGGGAAGAAGAGGAAGAGCCCTTCGAAGGGTACCAAGGGAAAGTCCCTTGATGGCTCCTCTTCAAGTGGAACCAAGAAAGGTTCTGTCACTCCTTCTGCCAACCCTAATGAGGCTGAATGCTTCTATTGCCATGAAAAGACGCACTGGAAGCGAAACTGCCCAAAGTACTTGCAAGATGTTAAGGATGGGAAAGTGAAACCCAACCATGCAGGTATTTACACTATATTGTCTAATAACTCACCCTATTCTAATTCTTAGGTCCTTGATACAGGTTGTGGTATTCACATATGTTCTGATTTGTAGGTACTAAGAAGAAGTGAGAATGTGGAGCATGGGAAGATAAACTTGATCATGGGGAATAGGAAAGTTACATCTGTCACCAAAATTGGAGTTCATTCTTTGTTGCTAAGTAGTGGGTTAACATTAGATTTGAATAAATGTTGTTACTCATCGAAAATAGCGAGAAATATTATTTCCATTCATGGTTTGTACAAACAAGGTTTTACATTTTCGTTTGATAATGAATGTGGTGGTATTAATGCTTTCTTTAATAATGTTCTTTATTTTAAAGCATTACCTTATGATGGTGTGTATTAAACTATGTCCGTTGTAGATAACCTAGGAAATAATGTTGGCTATCGATTCTTCCACTAGCTTGGATAAAGCATCATTATGGCATTGTCGTCTTGGATATGTAAGCAAGAAACGCATAGGCCAACTCCAAAAGGATGGAGTCTTGGATTCATTTGACCTAAAGTCAGATGATAGTTGTGAATCTTGTTTGCTTGGGAAAATGACAAAGTCACCCTTCACTGGTACTTGTGCTAGGGGTGAGGTTTTGTTGGACCTCATACATACTGATGTGTGTGGACCCTTCAGAACCGCCACAAGGGATGCTAACCGCTTCTATGTGACTTTTATTGATGATTATAGTAGATATGGATGTGTCTACTTAATCAAGCATAAGTCAGAAACCTTTGAAAAGTTCAAGGAGTTTAAACAGGAAGTGGAGAATCATTTGGGCAGGAACATTAAGATGCTTCGATCCGATCGAGGTGGTGAGTATCTTAGTACAGAGTTCCTTGACAGTCTTAAGGAATGTGGGATTGTCTCACAATTGACACCTCCCAGAACACCACAGCTTAATGGTGTGGCTGAGAGGCGCAATCGAACCTTGTTAGATATGGTTCGTTCCATGATGAGTCGAGCTTCGCTACCAATCTCATTTTGGGGGTATGCCTTAGAGACTACCACCCATATCCTTAATCTAGTCCCTACCAAAAAGGTTGCCAAAACACCTCATGAGATGTGGACTGGAAAAGTTCCCAATCTAGACCAAATCAAGATCTGGGGTTGTGAGGCTTTCGTGAGGCGTGAGACTCACGATAAGCTCGAACCTCGAAGTGAGAGGTTTATTTTCATCGGCTACCCACAGAGATCCTTTGTTTACCTCTTCTACAGACCCAGTGATAATATGGTCTTTGTAGCAAGGAGAGGAGTCTTTCGAGAGAGAGAGAGAGAGAGAGAGAGAGAGAGAGAGAGTTCATAAGCCAAGGAAACAGTGGGAGGCAAATTGACCTTGAAGAAATTCAAGAGTCAAGTGGTGAAGGAACCTCAAACCCTAGCAATCAACCTGAGTAGGAAACTCTTGTTGATATGACAGATGAGTCTGTACCTCTGAGGTGTTCCACGAGAGTTAGGAATGCACCTGAGCATTACTATGGTTTCCATATTACCGCGGAAGGTGATACACTTATCAGTGATAGCACACTGGTAAGTCTGGATGAATCTAACAGCTACACGGAAGCCATGGCAGGCCCTGAGGCTGCTAAATGGAAAGCAGCTATGGACAGCGAGATACAGTCCATGTATGGCAATCAAGTTTGGAACTTGGTTGACAATGTACCAGGTCGTAAGACAGTAGGGTGCAAATGGATCTTCAAGAAGAAGACTGACATGGATGGTAATGTACACACTTATAAGGCGCGACTGGTTGCAAAGGGATTTTCTCAAACTGTGGGAGTTCATTATGATGAGACCTTTTCACCAGTAGCAAAGATTAAGTCTATTAGGGTTATGCTAGCCATTGCTGCATTTCATGACTATGAAATATGGCAAATGGATGTTAAAACCGCTTTCCTTAATGGAAAGTTGGCTGAGGATGTTTACATGAGTCAGCCAGAGGGTTTTGTCAGCACAGAGTACCCTGATAGAGTGTGTAAGCTTGAAAAATCCATCTATGGGTTGAAACAAGCACCTCGCAGATGGAATCTTTGTTTCGATGAGAAAGTCAAAGAGTTTGGCTTTTCGAGGAGCGAAGATGAGTCATGTGTATATATCAAGGATAGTGGGAGTATAGTTAGCTTTTTGGTATTGTATGTGGATGACATACTACTCATAGGAAATGACATCCCAACTCTACAGGAAGTGAAGTCCTGGATTGGGAAGTGTTTCGCTATGAAGGACTTTGGAGAAGCTGCCTATATCCTAGGGATAAGGATTTTGACAGACAGGAGTAAAAGACTAATTGGACTTAATCAGAGCACCTATGTGGATAAAGTGTTGAAAAGGTTCAACATGCAGAACTCCAACAAAGGTGAGTTACCGATCCAAAGTAATGCCAGACTGAGTAAGACTCAGAGCCCGAGTACAGAGGCTGAGATAGCAGAGATGAGTCGAGTTTCATATGCTTTCGCTGTAGGCTCGATCATGTATGCTATGACTTGTACTCGTCCTGATGTGGCCTTTGCATTGAGCATGCTCAGCAGATATCAGGGGAATCCTGGAAAGGATCACTAGACTGCGGTAAAGAACATTCTCAAGTACCTGCGGAGGACTAAGGACTGGGTCCTTGCCCTCGGTGGGAGTGATGACTTGAGACTAGTACGGTATAGTGATGCTAGCTTTCAGACTGATAGGGATAATTTCCGCTCTCAGTCAGGCTAGGTCTTTACCTTAAACTGAGGAGCAAATTCTTGGAAAACTTCCAAGCAGGAGACTGTGGTTGATTCAACTTGCGAATCAGAGTATATAGCGGCAAGCGAGGCAGCAAAGGAGGCTATATGGCTAAAGAACTTCATTGGAGACCTTGGATTTGTACTAGCTATAAAGGAGCCTATGGAGATTTTCTGTGACAGCAATAGTGCGGTTGCCTTAGCCAAGGAACTGTGAGATGATGGCAGATCCAGACACATTGACAGAAAATATCACTTCATCAGACATCGAATAGAAGAAGGACTCCACGTGGCAAAGAGGGTATCATCGGATGAGAACCCAGTAGATCCCATCACGAAGGGACTGAGTAGGGTTAAGCATCTTTAGCATGCAAGGCGCATAGGGCTAAAGGATGATATTAGTTTTGGAAATTATAAAGTTTTTGAAATTTGTAAAGTGGAATTGACATTTGATGATGAATAAAAGTTGTTGTTTAGTTATGAGTAAATTGTTGCTATCTTTTGTCAATCGTTTACTATCATTTCATTTTGCATGTTTTGACTTCCAGAATAATTATGTTATGGTATATCATATTATTCAAACTCTCCACAGTCGATCATATGTTGGAAGTAGATATGAATCAAGATTGTCCTGAGTTGGCTTGTAGATGTCTTAGATGTTGGACATAGCAAGAGTTGCTACAAAACTCATGAGTGCTCATAAGTTCTGAGTATTGTATTCAACCCACGCTCACTTGTATCACTTCATGGAATTTATCTCGAGTGATCATGAGACGGTAATATCATATAAGTCTTCAAACCTAAAGATATGAGTTGTTGACTATGAGTTGGTTATACATTGATTGTACGAAAACGCAATGGTAACTCGATGCTATAAAACGTGCCTTTGTGTATGATTCGACAAGTAGTAGAACAAGCATATGAGTCAAAGTTTATTTGTTCCTTCTTGGACTAGAAGCGATATCTGGGCCCCTCGATGATTTTGTGTTGACCTATGTACCGGGCCCGGTCAGAACTAAATTGATGTGTTCAATTAAGTTCTATGTCAAACAAATTAGAAATCGGGAAACAAACAGCTGGAAAATAAGTAAGACATTGTTCCATGTATTTGTCCGGCTGATATCTAGAACAGAGGATTATGATCCCTTATCTAAAATGGCGCTTCATAGTTCATCAGAGTTTTAAGAGCTACGATTGGCGGTCGGTTCCTAAAGTCATAATTACAACTATAGTTATTAGACTTATCCAAGTGGGAGACTGTTGGATAAGGTGTCTAAGTCCATAACTATATTTGAGATGTACTTGAACCGACCCGGCATGGTCCATTTGGGTTTCACTTCACCCGAACAATTTATATGGATAATCTTTTGAGAATAGTATAAGTTATGATTTATTAATATATTATAAGTTCTAATATATTAATATAGAATCATATTATTTAATTAGTCTTGATCTAAAATTAATTTAGAATTAATTTGGTGATCAAAAGTGTGACTAATTAAATATGGACTCTTGTATTTATATAGTGTGGGCTAATGCTTATTTAGAATGGGCTAGGCTTGCATCGTAAGTCCATGGATAGTCCATGGAGCTTTAACCCATGGATCTCATGGAAATGAAAGGTCATGGGTATTAGGGTTTACATGGATGTAGCCCTAATCCACCACACTATATAAAGGAGTCCTTGGCACTTGAAATTGCACTAGTTTTTGTGTGATAACTACGGGTGGCCGATTTCTAGAACTGTTCTACTATTCTCTCAAGTTTTCAAGGTTTGTGGTGATTTGTGACTTCCATTTGAGGCATACACATTATTGGTGCTAGGATCTAAAACTCCAAGCAATCAACCACTAATAAAAGGTATGTAACTCTACTAGCTTATTATGTTTCAAAGTTCCCCATGCCATGCTAGTTAGGTTAAGAACCTTGGAAAATAAATTTGCATGTATCTTAGTAAAACATAGATCCAAGGTTTCTAGGGTTGCATGTACACCATAGGAGTGTTAGAATGCTCAAAAACAATCAGAGTTATCAGATAATACGCATAACATAACAGGGGAACCAACTCCCAATAAGCCCTAGGGGTTGTGACTTCTCTGTTACATGTACGGGTCCTGTGATTTCAGTAGTACGAGCCCATACTACCTTCCACACCTACGCGTAGTTGTCCCAGAGGATCATCACAACAACCCTAACAATACTTTTAGCATACTCAAACTCTCAATCCTCACACCCTAGAGGATAACAATATATATCAAAACTAGTCGGCTGACCCCACACCACTCATCCATGAAACTTCCACCAACCCTACAGCACTCGTTTATGCTAGTCATATATAACGTTGAACCCTATAGACTTTCGAATATCTGATCCTACCTTAAGCCCTTCATCAAACAAGAACAGGAAATAAGTCCAAACCAAACATTCTCAGACTATAAGATCTTAGTTATGTACGACCATGATGCATACTCTAAGTAACTACAGTAATGATGTCAATTCCATTAGAGAAGAAGCCTAGGCTATCAGGCATCATATAATTAGGCAATTCTATCATGTAGACATCCTGAAGATCCCTAGCCTATCATTAGCATGTTGTTCTAACATATCATAATATCAAATAACAGTAAGGTATTTTAGGGTCTACTTACTGGCTCCGGCTGATCGTACACATCGCATCCTCCTTGATTATATAAAAACCGTTAGAAAATCATTTAAAAAATCTTTTTCCTTATTTTGAGACTGGATTCCCAAGAGTGTTCCTCCAATTCACTCAAACCAAGGTTCTGATACCAACTTGTAACATTCATAAAATTCTCAAAAATTTTAAACTTTTAAAATTTACTCAAAAACCATCATTGTTTACATATTGTTTTCAAAATAAGTTCAACATTAGAGAAATCCCAAAATCGTGAAATAAAGCATGAGGAGTTTCACGATCATGCCTTCGCCTTCTCGCGATCCTCTAAAGTACTTGAAACATAATCCAAAAATGTAAGCTCAAAGCTTAGTGAGTTCCCCCAAAATACCAATACATAGAAAACATCACAAATATAATAACAACATGCAATGGGTCCACAGGTAACAGACTGGATTACCCCTGAGCCCACAGCATAAGTCTGGCTTGCCCCCTGGGCCCACAGCTTATGTCTGGCTTGCTCCCCGGCCCTTAGTACGAGTCTGGCATTCCCTACTCGGCCCTCAGCTCATATTTGGAATGCTCATGAGCCTCAGCATGAGCCTGGCATGCCCTTCCTGGCTGTCAGCTTATATCTGGTATGCTCCAGGGTTTGTTGGCTACAACACGGACCAGTACAACCTCAACCCAAACCACACCATATGTCAACATATAATAGATAATATCATATTCAGATAATAGGCAGCATCACACGTAGTCCTACAGATCTACTAAACTAGCATATCAAAACTAGCATGCATGTCTACTCCATACTCAGCATACAATATCATGTTATCAAACCAATGGGCCGTCCTTGGTGCCTTCGACCCGAAAGTATAGTAAGGAATACTCACCTCTCAAGTAGTGCAGAACTGATAAGGTCTGACTCCGAATCTCAGCTCCCGACTCAAATGCCTACAACCACCATGTGACCAATTCCATCAAAATCTTGAAATACCCAAAATGCCCTCAAAAGTCAAACTCGGTCAACCATGGTCAAAGTCAGAGTCAATGGTCAAGGTCAACAGTCCATGTTGATCCAACACGTCGAGTGCACCAATAAACATGATGTGTTTCTATAGCAATCAGATGGTTGGGAAAATCTCAGCTAACACGTCGTGTTGGCTTGTAAACACTATTTAATACTTCTCACAAGCGTAAAAACATGTGATTTTCAGTTTATATTATAATTAAAGCCCAATGCGGAACCAATCTGACGCTTATTGCTTATTACCACATTACTAAAACAGTTACGGATTTCAACAACTAATTAAATAAATGATTTTTTTTTAACGACAAATACAATATATTCCTAAACTACTCCTAAATCCACCTATGTCTCAATCGAGACTTGAACTCTCAACCTCAAGGAGGGAAGGCAACACCTGATACCGCTGGGCTAGAAACCCTTTGGTAATTAACTAAATGATTTAATCCTAATCAAATGGTCAACTTAAATAGAGTTAAAAATCAAACATTTATTAAACACAAAATTGAAACCACTAGATAGAAACACAAATTAAAAACCAAATCTTTATATTACCTACATAAAAAGTAGAAGTTTGTGCAAAATTGAAAACTAGGGTTTTTAGTCGGACATGGCAAAAAAACAGTCTAAACAATAAAATAAAACTAACAATAACTTATTAAACTAGTTGATACA
Organism: Lactuca virosa; assembly: GCF_052849685.1. Lineage (NCBI taxonomy): Eukaryota > Viridiplantae > Streptophyta > Magnoliopsida > Asterales > Asteraceae > Lactuca > Lactuca virosa. The sequence continues at coordinate 223,757,451 of NC_136430.1, read as the reverse complement.
GTGGATCCATAATCTTCATATCTTCATAAATCACTAGAAAAGGGAAAAAAATCACCAAAAATTGGTTTTAAAGGTTTCTGTGAAAGTCTTTGCTTGATCTGGGAGTAAGGGAGGTAGTTATAGGCAAGATAGTAGCATCTGATAAGGCTTGTATGAAAATATGGGCTCGACATGCTACACAAACGCCGGGGACACATCACACCCCTCACAAAAGTTATACCCAACTCCGTTTAACGAAGTGTCTTGCTATTTTGGGAATTTTTTCGAAACACGAGCACCAACACATGTGCTGTGTTTGGTGTCCAGACCCTATGGTGGACAAAGTATGAAACTCACAAAACACTTCGAAAATCAGAAAAAACACCTCGAGACTAAAACACGTGTTTAATACCAAACATGGGTTGTGTTTGGTGGATGCATGTTTCAACCATCAAAAAATTTTCAAAAATATGTGGTTAATCTTTGTAAGTGGAACACGGGCCGTGTAAAAAAAAGAAGGCATGTGTTTGGTCATTCCAATGTTTTGGCTCCAGGTAAGCTCCATATATGATCCAGATGTAGTTAAATGCTTTCAAAATACTACTACACTTCAAATTATCTGAAATATTCATCAAAACATGAGCGAGTCAGGCATTTTGGTGAAATACATGAGTTGGCCATTATTTAATTTAACTCTGAGACAAATACATAAAATATGATGAAGAATAATACTAAAAACTAATATAAAACATGCATAAAATGACATCTAACAAATCTCCCAAAACTTAAACCTTACTTTCCCTTAAGTAATAAAAGGAATCAACGTTAAAAACTGATTGAAAAGATGTAGATAGCCCGAAAAAAAAACTTAAAACCAAAATCTGAAATAGAAATAGAAAACTTGAAACTAAAAAACATGAAACTGCAATAACTTAAAAACACTTCACTCTATTTTTTTTTCAATTTTTTTTTCATGATCAGACTTCACATCGAGGAAGCTCGAATGAAATCACAGACTTGAACACCAATCTCAATACCTCTAGTGTAATTCTAGAACCAAAGTCAGAAAAATGTTTAACGATACAGACCGATAAATCAAGCATAAAATTAAATAAATAGTATACCTTAATTTACCTTTCTTCACAAAAATAGCATATTTTAGAATTTTATTTCTTTTTAACTTCGCCATTATTTCCCAACTCAACCTATCCTTAGAGATTTTGACAAGGAAAATCAGCTTTCGCTGAAACAATCAGCCCACCCGAAAGGGCCAATGCCTATTTCTCATTATTTTGAAAGTATCATATATAGCATCACACAGATTCTTCTCGTGCACCATATTTGACTTTGGTTGTTGCCTTGCTCGATTGAAACTTGACTTTGTCTTTTGCCTTTTGCCTTTTGCTTTAGTTTCTTCGATCGCTTTAAATATTTCTTGAGATTTATGCGATTAAGTGCTTGAAACTTGATTTGGGTACCGGATTTGACATTTAGTACCACTATGAGCTCGGATGTGACAATTTTGTTCACTTCTTCATTTTTGTTGGTTTAATGAATACGGTATAAGACACTCATTTTACCTAAAAAGGGTAACTTTTGTCAACAAATAGGCGAAGTTATGTGGAGTCAAGACTTAACGACTCGGTTTCTTACTTAAAAGTTTAGAGAAATTAGTTCCTATATTGTTTTTTTACTTACGTAGTCTCGATATATGATTTACTTTTGTTATATAATTGGGTTAACAATTTACTATGTCTTACAACCTTCCTAATTATAAAGAACTATTGCTACACCTACGAGTGTGAAGAATAATGGCTTAATGCATTAAGAAGGGTTGGCATACTGATGAACTCGACGAGTCCATAAGGGAACTCAGAGAGTTGGTTTGGAATGTTCCTGATTCTGTTGAAAAAGAAGGAACTCGACGAGTCCACAGGGGAACTCGGCGAGTTATGCTGGGAAGTCTTGTTTCTGTTGAGAAGGAGGAACTCGACGAGTTAGAGAAAAACTCAACGACTTGGGTCGCGATATCACGATTCTGTGATTCTTGGAAACTCGGCAAGTTGAAGGGAAAACTCTACGAGTTGAGTCAAATCGGAGCGTTAACTTTGATTTGACCTTGACCTTGACTTTGACCATAGCACCCGCGTTTTTGAGCCCAAACGGCATTTTCTGGTAGTAGAAAGTGCCATTTTCAGTGTGGAAGGCAGTTTTTGCCTCATCCTCTCGTTTCATCTGTACTTGATGGTAGCCCTTGTACGCATCAAGGAAACATTTGAGCTGAAAGCCTTCGAGCGATTGGGCCTTCTGATTAATCTCCGGGAGAGGATAACAATCCTTTAGGCAGGCGTTGTTAAGGTCCAAGTAATAAATGCACATTCTTCATGACCCATTGGCTTTTTTACCATGACAGAATTTGCGATCCATGTTGGGAACATTACTTCCCTGAGTATGCCGGTGTTCACCAGATCGACCACTTCTGCGTTTATGGCCTTGTTCCGTTCTGCTGCATGACCCCTCTTTTTTGTTTAACATGATTGCTTCCAGGCGTGATATTAAGGCTGTGTTATGTAATCTGTCGATCAACGCTTGTCAGATCTGTTGGTTTCCAGGCGAAAACGGTGGAGTATTTCTTCAGGAGTGCTACCAGTCGTGCCCTGGCCTCGTCTGATAAGTGAGCGTCGATTCGCACGAGCTGTTCTGGATATTCCATGTTTATCTGGTGTTGCTCGGTGCAACATCCCTCCTTGGACATCTTTGGTGCTCGCACAAGCTCTGGAGCGACTATGATCTGGTGGCAATGTTGTGCCTTGGTGTTTGTGGCAAGGACCGTCGCTGATCCCTGGCGTGTGCTAAATTTAACGATGTCATGGATCGTCGATGGTACGAGGTGTAGTAAGGATGTTAGAATATAAGAGTTGTAGATCGATAGATTCCAAACAGAAAAACAATATTTAATCAAGCAAAGAACACGAGAATGGATCAATGGTGTCGAATGATTAATAACTCACACCTCAGAAGAGCTCGATGAAGAACTTCGACTGTAGAGGTGTGCTAGGGTTACAATGCAAGTAATTAATGAGAACGATCAATTTAAAAGCTATACATGCATGCAATATTTATATGCTAACCCTAATGATTATTCACGGTTGGACAGGCCCAAACCGGGTAAACTAAATGGACTTATGACCGAGCCCAAAGATGCAAAACCAGACCCAACAATCTCCCCCTTTGCATCAATTGAGGTGAGAGACTACTTTGGTTGAGTGACCTTGGTCTTCTTTACAACCCTGAAGAGCCGAGGGATGATCGCAAGAAGCGTTTGTCGAAACTGAATATACCACAGAAGCATATCAGTGAACAACTTCTTATCAGCTTCACTGTTCTGATTACACCTATGTATGATCTCCAAAATGTGCTCTAAACAGGAAGTGGAAAATAGGTGTTTGTCAATCAGAGCGAACAAGCATTTTTGACCTTCGCTTCTCATGAACATAACAGTGTGAAATTTGGGATCAATCTTTCCCCTAACCATTGCATTCATATCACTTTCCCTCCCCATCGGCTTCATAGTGGTCTTCTTGTGAATGGCAGAAGCGATCTCCTGATCCATCTTCGCGACCTCATGAATATAACAAACGAGCATTCGCTTGATGTGATCAATGATTGGCTGATACTCCTGTGGATTGGTCAGCAAAATATTATTAAGGAGTATCCAGTCGTGAGGGTTCAAGTTCGGCAGGTCAGCCAGGGAAATCATATGGACCGAGCTATCAGAGCCTCGGGTCACTTTGAATTTAATGTTGATGAATTTCCCTGCCGAAGTGGGCTTCAACACCTTGACCGTTGTGATTTTCTGAGTGCTCCAGGTCATGTATTGTGGCTGAGCAAACTCGAGATAATACACAAGCAAATCCCGATCTACCTTCGAGTCTAGAGAAGGAATGCCAGTCGTCGACTCAAAACAGTGAAAAATAAATGCCTTTCGGGTGATCGACATGTCAAACTGTGAGTCCTTCGAGTTCTCAAGCCCGAACGAAAGAACAGGTTCGAGCCAATGAGTGCTCAGTGCATCAATGACCTCCCTAAGAAGCGATTCCATAGTCCGTTCAGGAAACATGGACTTCTTCTGCTCGAGCAGTTCATTCGCTTTCAACTCCTTCTCAAGAAGTTCCTTCTCTTTCTGAACCTTCTCCCGAATCTCTTGATCAGTGGGCTTGATCTTCTGATCAAGTTTAGAAGCATTCCTTTCAGTATTTTCTTCCATATCATCATCATCATCCACATCATCTTCTCCAATTTTCTTCTTTCTTTTGTCCCTCATACTGCCTGAAGCTTCATTACCCTTCGGCTCAGTACTGACTTTTGGTTTTGGAGGGGGTTGAGATTGAGAAACCTTATCTCCCCCTTGTTTCGGATGGACACCAGTCTCCGGAACACCTTCAATGCGACTCAATACATCCAATGCAGATCTTAGCTTTTCAGCCAAGTGGCGTCGGATGGAGATGGTCAGAATGGAGTCGTGAGCTTCCAGTAGATGTAAGAGAATGGAATGCACATCTCCAACCGAGCTTTTAATCACCTCCCGCTCAGATTTTAAATCTTCAATCTCTTTGGTGGCATTTCTGAGCTTGATATTTTGGATTTTCAGCTGTGAAGTTCGCTTATCCAGCTCATCCATAATTTTATTTTCAACAGCAAGCTCGACTGCAAGTTGAGTCAGCCGATGATCAATGTTAGTATGAAGGTCTTGGTTAGCAGCCTCAATTGATTTGCGAGTTGCATCAAAAATTTTCTTCTCTGCCTCCAGTGAACGCGTAAGATTATCAACGGAGGCATTCACTGTTTGAGCATTTTTCTGAGCTGCCGCTTGTAGAGAATCCAGAAAGAGTTGGGCCTCTGAGACTAGTTTTTCGACTTTTGCGGTCGCTTCCTTGCAATCTTTGGTGGAAGCTTCAACGGCAAGAGAAGCTTTCTGGCATGTTGAGGTTGAGGCTTCAATGGCTTTGGCAGCATTGGAGATGGAGACCTCATGATCTGTGACAACTGATAAGAACAGAGCTTTGAGAGCAGCCTCTGAATATGCACCAGCAGAAGACGAAGAAAGCAATTGATCAAGCTTTTCCGTGGCAGCCTTGAGATGCTTTTTGGTAATGGGGGCGTCATCATCGTCATCGCTTTGTACGTGATAAGGACTGAAATAAGTGGAATCAAATTCCATGTCTTCACCGCCAAGAACAGGTTCAGGTGATGAAGGTGGGGTTAAAGGAGTTGAGGTAACAGGTGGAGTAGAACCGACAGTGGATGTCCCCATATCAGATACGTTGACATGAACTGTAGGTTCGGGTGTAGGAATGGTTGTGGTAGTAGTGACGGTAGTGAATAGTGGGGTTGGAATTGGGATAGAAGTTGCAGTTGTAGAGACAGGTGGAGGACAGGGAGCGATAGTAATAGGAACCGAAAGTGGAATGGAACGTGGAGGCGAGGTTTGGTTGCTATCATTAGTGGGTGAGGGAGGAGGTGAATTACCTCTAGATGGACTATCGGTTTCAGTAGCTTCATCATCAGTGGACTCAGGATCTGGCTGGCCATCAGAAGGAACATACTCAGGGTCACTTGTAGAAGGGGAAGGAGACTTCGGTCGGCGAGCTTGTTTTTTGACCTTTCGTTTCTTTGAAGCAGTAGGCACAGCTTGCTCTGCCTTGCGTTTCTTAGGGGTTGAAACCTTGGAGGATTGACCCACTTTGTCTCCTTTGGTATCACCCTTCTTCCCTCGTTTTGTTGGCTTGTCCGCAGCATCCAATGAACCCTGCATCTCGGGAGTGAGTTGGCGTGGACCTGAAGGAGTCAACTTCCTGTAATCAGCCATTATTTTACTTTCATTAGAGACACATCGGTACATCGATTCTGGAATTGGCCCGTTAAAGACAAACTTGGAAGGATCTGAGACAAGAATCCTCGTCGTATGAAATGTACCAATCGAAGACATGAGGGAATCCGCCATTGTAGGAACAGTGAACTTTTCCATCGCCCAACGAGTGACAATAGTCCAAAATCGTGCACAAGAAATTTCAGTGAATCTTGAAGAAGAGCTTATACTCTGAATGAGTTGAGCCCATATGATCGATCCATAGTCCAAATTGATCCCATGATATAGAGCATATAGAACGGTCAGGAAAGCCCTGCTCGTACCGTCTGAACCAGCAACCCTCTCCGATAAGCCCTTGGAGAGGAGCGTTAAGAGTTCGTTCAACTGAGGAGGAAGAGCAGACTTCTTGAACTTGGTGATTGTTGTGAGAAGCTTCGTGTACCCCATATCATAGAGCATCGAGTACAGTTGAGTGTTGGTGATGGAATTTGGGTTGACCAATGATTCAGCAGCAGGAAGGCGTAGCAAGGAAGAAAACCTAGCTTTTGAAATTGACGATTTTTGATTGACGATGTCGAAGAATATGCGCTCCTTGGCTTTATCATAAACGGCAGAGGAGTAGACAGCAGAGAGCATCGACATTGGAACACATTCCACCTATGTGAGAGCGATCACTAGTAGCGAATACTTGAGACATTCGACCACATGTAGCATATATGAATCATAGAGAAAGGGGTTGAGTTCGATGACCAGATTCTGATTAGGTTTGATGGTCAGAAGAGTGGACTGAGCGGATTGATCGAAAACTGAGGAAGATTCAGCCATTGTTGCAGGTAAGAAGAAGATGAACAGTGGAGAATCGCCGATGTGTTCTTGAGAGAGAGAGAAAGTTTCGTAAAGGAGTCCAAGAGGTTCGAGAAAATCTTTTATACCATCTCTGAGGAGAGAGAAAAATCCATTTGTGATGATGACTGGATCTCTGAAACGTCGCCTGAAAAAGCGCGATGTGACAGCTTGGTATCCCAAGAAATACGTCAGCAGGCGTGGGTATGTGAACCGTTTCAAATTCACGCGCCTTTTTCGACCTTAGCTCCTTTTCAAATTTCGAACCGTTTCAACTTCATGTTGACTCACCCTTATGTGATTTTTATTATTAAAATAAATCAGCTTTCGCGTTCTGGAAATTAACTGTCTCTTCTTCACAATAAAGGAAATCGCCATATCTGTTAGAATCGAAAGCATAAATCTGAAAATTGTCATTAGTACCACGAACAAGAATTTGGAAAATCATAAAGACCTTCGTGCAAGAGTGTGCCAATGATAAAGAAATAAAGAAAAATATTTGTGGGATTTAAGTGATGTCTATTGAGACATGAAACTAATGATCCCGGGCACGAATCTCTTCCTTCAAAGTCAAGAGAGACTGAGAAGTGTCAGTGTGATTTCCCGTGAAATACGATCAAATGTTTGTAAAGAAACATTGAAAGGCATCTTTTCAATTATAGGCTTTATAGGGTAGCTTACCTTCAACCGAACCTTGATACTTGAAATAAGACCGAAAGTAGGGTGAAGTACTTGTGAAACCGATGTGGTTTGTTGAACAAGTAGGTTTGAAAAAATATGTTAAGTGACTAGAAATTAAATCTCCAAAAAAAAATTAAACTGGATCTTATGGGAAGAAACGTCCTGGTGTTAGACAGTTTCATAAAGATCACGCAAACAGAAAAAAAGATTTCATGAGGTAACAAGTAATAGCTTGAACATTAGAGTGTTCACCGTCAATGCATTCAAGGTGTTGGATTTTGGGTTTCACTCAGCACGTGGTAAACGACACTAAGATCATCAACACAGAGATTGTGTAACCATAAACCTCAGTGGTAATTGCTGAGAGTCTCAAGGGTTACGTTTATGAAGCGAAACGTAAATGGAGAAATGTGAGGTGGTTAAGGAACCGAAAGTACCTCTGCTATATTAGAAGGACAAAGCAGAAAACTCTTAACTCACTATGAGAAGAGTTTGGTAGCTCGTGACTTTAGTGATTTAAGCAGCCCGATTTGGAAGAAACGATTGGTGTTTATCGAATCATTAAGGCTTCACTCAAAGTCATGGAGGCTTCGGTCTACATGCAGCAGCATGCTTCTAGGGACACTTAACTAGTACAAAGAGAAGAAGATTATACCTGCCCCATCATCATCGTGTTTCGCATCTGTGAACTTGAATTGATGTTTAGAATAGAGATATTAGACAAAAACAAAAAGAAACTTAGAAATATTTTTGAAGCTTTTGGATTTTCTGAAAAATAATAAAAACAGAAAAGAAAATATTTTTGGATTTTTGGTTTTTCTGAAAAATAATAAAAACAGAAAAGAAAATATTTTTGGATTTTTGGTTTTTCTGAAAAATAATAAAAACAGAAAAGAAAATATTTTTGGATTTTTGGATTTTCTGAAAAATAATAAAAACAGAAAAGATACTGAATTTAAACACTCGAAAGAATAAGAAAGCTTTACAAAATTATACAACCGAAACCATTCCTTAGAAAAGATGAAGCAAAATAGACCGAGCGTTCGGTTTATTTCGGTTCCCAAAAATTTAAGAGCCGAAATAGACCGAGCGATCGGTTCATTTCGGTTCCCAAAAAATTTAAGAGCCGAAATAGACCGAGCGTTCGGTTCATTTCGGTTCCCAAAATATTTAAGAGCCGAAATAGACCGAGCGTTCGGTTCATTTCGGTTCCCAAAAATTTAAGAGCCGAAATAGACCGAGCGTTCGGTTCATTTCGGTTCCCAAAAATTTAAGAACCGAAATAGATCGATATGATTAATCAAGCCCGAACGAAAGAACATGTTCGAGCCAATGAGTGCTCGGTGCATCAATGACCTCCCTGAGAAGCGATTCCATAGTCCATTCAGGAAACATGGACTTCTTCTGCTCTAGCAGTTCATTCGCTTTCAACTCCTTCTCAAGAAGTTCCTTCTCTTTCTGAACCTTCTCCCGAATCTCTTGATCAGTGGGCTTGATTTTCTGATCAAGTTTAGAAGCATTCCTTTCAGTATTTTCTTCCATATCATCATCATCATCCACATCATCTTCTCCAATTTTCTTCTTTCTTTTGTCCCTCATACTGCCCGAAGCTTCATTACCCTTCGGCTCTTAAATTTTTGGGAACCGAAATAGACCGAGCGTTCGGTTCATTTCGGTTCCCGAAAATTCAGGAGCCGAAATAGACCGAGCATGCGCTCTATTTCGCTTATTCAGTTTTAGTGATTAGAAGGAGGTTTCGGTGCTGACTCAGCTTCCATCATTCCCAAGCCTTGGAGTATCATATTAAAGCTTGCTTCTGGTAAGGCCTTGGTGAAGATGTCAGCCAGTTGATCCGAGGACCGAACGAAGTGAATTTCAATATTTCCATCTTCAACGTGGTCCTTGATAAAGTGATATATCAGTGCGATATGCTTTGTCTTGGAGTGTTGCACTGGATTGTGACATATTCGTATTGCACTTTCAGAGTCACAGTAAAGAGGGATCTTCTTCATACTTAAGCCATAATCTCTAAGTTGGCTTTGTATCCATATAACCTGTGATGTACAGGATGCTGCAACGATGTACTCAGCTTCGGCTGTGGAGAGGGACACACAGGTTTGTTTCTTTGACTGTCAGTTGACAAGTTTGCCATCAAGGAACTGGCACCCGCCGGTTGTGCTTTTTCGATCCAATCCACATCCACCAAGATCAGCGTCAGAGAAAGCTTGAACAAAGAAGCCAGATTTTGCAGGATACCAAAGACCGAGAGACGAGGTTCGCTTTAAATACCGAAAGATATTTTTCACTGCAATCATGTGAGGTTCTCTTGGATTAGCTTGAAACCTGGCACAATAACAGACAGAAAACATTATGTCTGGCCTACTAGCCATTAGATACATAAGTGACCCTATCATTTGATGATAGAGAGTCACATCAACAGCCGGTTTCTCAAGAGATGGAGTCAGCTTCGTGCCAAATGCCATTGGAACCTTTACTTTCGAATCTTCCATCATGCCGAACTTCGTTAGCAATGTCTTTGTGTATGCTTCCTGATTGATGAAGATGCGTTTTGGTCCCTGTCTTATATTTAATCCAAGGAAAAAGTTAATCGGACCCATTGCGCTCATTTCAAATTTAGTCTCTATCAACTTCCTGAATTCAGCTGTTAAGATAGGATTCGTGGAGCCAAATATGATGTCATCGACGTAAATGTGAACGATAATTAAGTGTTCTCCCTCTTTCTTGCGAAAGAAGGTTGGGTCAACCGAACCTTGCTTGAATTTTGACATTTTGAGAAATCAAGTTAGAGTTTCATACCAGGCTTCTAGTTCTCCATTTAAGAAGGCGCATTTTACGTCCATTTGGAAAACTTAGAAGTTTTTATGTGCAGCATATGCCAAAAAGATTCTTACAGATTCCAACCTTGCTACTGGAGCGAAGGTCTCTTCATAGTCTATCCATTCTTCTTGGCAATATCCTTTCACCACCAGCCTCGCTTTGTTGCGATTAACATTTCCCTCTTTATCCAATTTATTTCTAAAAACCCATTTCAAACCGACCACAGAGGCATCCTTTGGTGTGGGAATCAATCTCCAAACACGATTTCGTTCAAACTCATGGAGTTCGTCTTGCATAGCTTGCACCCAATCAGAATGATCAAGAGCAGCATTTACTGTCTTTGGTTCGACTTTAGAGACAAACGAATTGAACATGCAGAATTCAACTTGAGAGAGTAAAGCAGTTTGCTTCGCTTTCATTTGAGAGCGTGTGAGAACTCCCTCAAATGATTCACCAATGATTTAAGTTTTAGGGTGATCCTTTGTCCATTTTATGAGCAGGATCCAGCTCAGCGTTGACTTCTTCTTCAAGTTCTGACATCTCATCGTCGTCATTTGCATTTTCATTTTCATTCTCCCCCTCAAATGGCGAACCGAAACCAATGTCAGGTTCCGTGCTCTCCCCCTCAAATGGATCTTTATGGGTTGTTGTTTTTGATGGATTCTCCCCCTAGAAAGGCATGTCGGTTGTTTTTGGTGTAGACGAACCCTCCCCCTGGAGTACAGTGCTTTCTCTTGGAGGGTCATCAGTAGCTGGATGTTCACCGGATGTAGTAGCTTTGCTTTGATTCTGCTTCTCAGTTGGCTGAGGAGGTTCTCTTTCCATAACTTTAGCAGCTTCATCGATGATTTTCTTCAAGTTAACGATTTTGTTATCTGCTTCTTTCACTTCTGAGTGGATCGCCTTTTCTGGTTCATCAAAGAGCTGCATGTACTCTTCAAACAGATTGGAAATAGGAACCGAGACCTAACCAGTTTCTGGAAAGATTTCCTTTGTTGGATGTTCAGTTGTTTGCATTTTCTTCACGTAATTGTCGTCAAAAGTAACTTAATAGGTTTCTTCAATCTTCTTTGAGCGTTTATTTAGAACCCTATATGCTTTTGAAGTAAGGGAATAACCGAGAAAAATTCCTTCGTCTGCCTTAACATCAAACTTGTTTCGGTTCTCTTTGGAGTTGAAAATGAAGCATCTTGAACCGAACACGTGGAAAAACTTCACATTTGGCTTTCGACCATTCAATGTTTCATACGGAGTGATGGCGAATCTCTTGTTCAGGAAGGATCGGTTCTGAGTGTAGCATGCAGCAGCAATTGCATCAGCCCAAAAGTATAGTGGAAGAGAAGCGAAGCGAAGCATGGTTCGGGTCGCTTCACATAAGGAACGGTTTCGCCTTTCAACGATCCCATTCTGATGTGGAGTATAGGGAGCAGAGAAGTTGTGAGTTACTCCTTTTTCAGCCAGAAAATCTTCGAAATCTTTATTCTTGAACTCAAGACCATTGTCGCTTCTTATATTTCGTACCACCTTTCGCAGCTGGACTTCCACTTGTTTGATAAAAACCTTCAGCTTGGGTGTCGCCTCTGATTTCTGTTTAAGAAAGAAAACCCAGGTGAAGCGAGAAAAATCATCTACAATTACTAGTATAAACTTACTACCACCGAAGCTCTCAATAGCCGAAGAACCACATAAGTCGATGTGCAGTAGTTCGAGGGGTTCGATGATCTTTGTATTGATACGAGTAGGTTGGCTCTTTCGGCTTTGCTTTCCCATTTCGCATGCTGCGCACAGATGTTCCTTATCAAATTTGAGAACAGGAAGTCCACACACATAATCACCAAGCACCAGCTTATTAATATCTTTGAAGTTTAGATGGGATAGCCTTCTGTGCCACAACCAACTTTCATCTAAGTTCGCCTTTGATAGTAAACATATTGCTAGTTTTCCTTTTATCGGGTTGAGATTTAGAGGAAACATCTCCCCTTTTCGATCAGATTTTAACAGAGTTTTCTTCATTTGTTTTTCAATTATTTCAGAGCCCTCATCGTCAAACGAGACTTTCAAACCGGTTCCTGCGACAAGTTGAGAAACGCTGATGAGGTTATGCTGCAATCCTTCCACGTAGGCTACCTTTCATATAGAGAACTCTCCGTTGGTTATCATGCCATATCCTTTGATCATGCCGTAAGAGTTGTTTCCGTATTTCACACACCCACCATACTTAAGGGATCGAAACTCCCTAAGCTCTTCCCTCCTTCCATTCATGTGACGTGAGCAGCCACTGTCAATATACCATTCTTCGTCAAACTGCTCGTCACTTATTACCTGCAAATATTAAGCAGATTTAGGAACCCAAAGTTTCTTGGGCCTTGGTGAGACTTTAACAGAATAGGGAATTGCAGCCGAAAGATCAACCATATATGTTCTTGTTATTAATGTGGTTTCATCTTTTCGTTTGATGGTGTACACTTTTATTTTATTTTTATCTTCGTTTATCTTGTGTGTTTTATTGTTGGTTGGTTTCACAGTTGAGGTTTTCTTGGGTGTTCTAGAGTTAGCTGCCTCTTTGGTCTTTTGGACTCCAGGTTCTTGATACAGTTTTCCCTTTCCTGTGACATCCTTCACAAAGTTGGGCTTTGGTTGAGAGTGACGAGGATGGGTTTTGGAACTGTAACTTGCTTTTTGATTCTGGGCTCTTGTGTTGGAACCGAAACAAGACTTTCGGTTCTTGGCGTAATAAGAGTTAGGACCGAAACTTGACTTTCGGTTCATGTGACTTCCAGAATTAGAACTGAAACGTGTCGTTTGGTTTTCTTGACTACATGACTGGTAGTTATTGCTAGAATGAGACTTGACCTGTGCTTCCTTTTTAAGAGTAGAAGCCTTTTCGGAGCAAACATAAGAGGAGTTTTGGGATTGCCAAAACTGCTTTCTCTCATTGAGATTCTTCATGTATCGTTTGTTCCTCTGGCATTTCTGTTCAGCGAGTTGCTCTTGAGTCTTGTGAATATTGGCCTTAGGTTTCATTTTCTTTTCAAGAGCTTCGGTTGTTGTTGATGAAACGCTGGTAGCTTTAAGTGATTCGCTTGGTATGTCTTTAGTACCATTGGTACTAGGTTTATCAAAGCTTGAGGGCTTGTTAAGGGGTTCGGGTATGTATCGTCCCTTAACTCTCCATGAGGTTTGCTCTGACAGGCCAACCGTTTCGTCTGCATTATCGATGGGAGCTGACCAGAAGAAATTATCGCACCCTTCAGCATTATCTTTGTCAACCATCGATGTCAACTCCGCCGTTTGCTTCTTAGTGACCCCAGTGACTGCATACACTTGGTTGGGTGTAGTTTTTACCTTCTGATAGACAACGGCCTTTTCTTTGAGCTTCTTTGATTTGTCCTTTTACACCCGAGCGTATTAAACCAAATTTTCATATATGAGGGGTTTTGTTGGTTCGGGTTCGCTTTTAATGAATTCTGAACAATCGACCACGTCTTCTACAGAGATTTCAGTCATCTCACTCTCCTCATCAAATTCGGAAGTGGTTTCTAAATTGATTTTATTTTCTGAACTCAATTTGGAGTTGGATGAGTCAAATTTTTGTATAGTCTCGGTCTTTATTTTTAATTTATCATTTTCGTCCAGTAAATTCTTAACCATACACTTATGTTCTTTAGACTCAATGACAGATTCAATTTTGTCTAGTCCATATTTGTAGGTGACAGAGACTTCATCCGAGGACATTATAGATTCACATTCAGCAATGATTTCGTCCTCCTTAAATTCAAGGAAAGGCAAAATCATTTTATGAATCTGTTTTCCTATCTCACAATCTAAATGTAACTGAGTGATATTAGTATATAGGCGTTTAGCAATCAAACAGAAAACATTTCGTTGTTTCAAAATTTTCAAATTGTCTCTTTGCAAATAAATAAGTTCATCCCTAGCCCTACTTAACTCTAACTCCTTCTGCTGAATCCATATTCTTCTCTCCTCACTCTTGGAAGACTCCCTGCTAAGTTGGTCAGTTAGGTTAGAATTGGCTAAGCGAGTTTGCATAAGACTACCACTTAAATTGGAAAACTTGGATTTTAAATCATTTAAGTCTTTTTCATAGTTTGTTATTGGTACTTTATGAGATTCTAGGATAGTTTGTACCTTCTTTATCAACTGATCGCAGTCGCTGATCTTTTCACTCATGGGCTTGGCAGCGAAGCATTTGTCTTCTATGACCTTCGCTTTTTCATGCTTACTTTTGGTTGTTACCATTAAGCATTTCCCAGCCGACTCAGCAACTCCTTCTCTCGCCACATATGCTCTTCCATGTGAGGGTCTGCGTACCTCTTCATCCTCAGAATCTATAGACCAAACTTCCACTCCACCGAACTCATCATCAACAACGTTTTCCTGCACAATCAAAGCATTCATGGAAACGTTAGTAGTTTTCTTCTTCTTTATCTCCTCCAGTTTTCTCATGTAGTAAGCGTCATCATCTTCACCCTCCTTCTTCTCAGCCATCTTTCTTAGCATGCAATCCTTGGCAAAGTGGTTCTTGCCATGACAATAGTTGCAATCGTACCCAGAGTCTCCCACAAGTTTACTCTCCTTCTTTTCATCGTCCTTTTGGGTGTTGTTCTTCGGTTCTTCCTTCACTTTTTCAGAACTATAGCTTCCCTGCCAGTTTCGGTTCTTATTGACTGGGAATTTTCTGCGAGCAAACTTCTTCGGGTTTGTGACCATCATAGCATACTCTTCATTGGTCAGATCACATTCTGACATATCAGATTCCTCCTCTTCGTCTACTACATTCTTTCCTTTAGAAACAAGGGCCAGTGAACCCACACCTGAAACAACTTTCGCTTCCTTTGTTATTTCGCTCTCGTGAGATTTGAGAATTCCTATTAGCTTCGCCAGTGAATATCATTTAAATTGTTCATGAGCTTTCACTGTTGAAACCACTGCCATCCATTCTGGCCTTAAGCCATTCATGAATGTAACCTTTTGTTCAATCACTTTCCTTTCAATACCATGCTTCATCATCTTGCTAAGCAAATGGTTGAAACGATCGAATGTTTTAATGAGCTTCTCTTCATGTTTTTGTACGAAAGCACCGAATTCAGAGAGCAATAGGGTTTGGATCGAGTGCTCCAGATCCTCATCGGTTGAGTACAGTTCTTTCAAACTATCCCATATTTCTTTAGCTGTTGTGCATGAACTTACTAGACGAAAAGTGTCAGATTGCAATGCAAATCTGATCATCCTCATGGCTTTAACATTGCATAACAATTTGTCCTTTTCGTCTTGAGGGATCTTGTCTTCGTCTGCCAAGAGTTTGTTATACTCCTTTTGAGTCTTGATTGTTTGGTTTGTTCCAGAGTGAACAAACGGACCCAATGTAATTGCTTCCCAGATTAAGTAGCCATTATCTTCAGATCCAACTACGTAGTCTTCGAAGTGATGCGCCCACACTTCATAATCTTGAGTATAAAGAATGGGAATTCTTGTAGTTGATCCAATACTGTTGGAGATGTTGATTGGATTGATTTGAGAGTCATCGTGAGACATGATGAACGTGTTCTGTTAGAATCAGACTTGTAACGTTGAACTTAGGGTTTTATCAAACACTAGAGATACCGTCGACAGGAGGAAGACAGCGTCTTTATATTGATAAAAGCGGAAACCCAAAAGGATTCTTCAAATAGAAGAGATGCGTATGTATTACACAGTCTCCTGCTCTGATACCAATTGTTAGAATATAAGAGTTGTAGATCGATAGATTCCAAACAGAAAAACAATGTTTAATCAAGCAAAGAACACGAGAATGGATCAATGGTGTCGAATGATTAATAACTCACACCTCAGAAGAGCTCGATGAAGAACTTCGACTGTAGAGGTGTGCTAGGGTTACAATGCAAGTAATTAATGAGAACGATCAATTTAAAAGCTATACATGCATGCAATATTTATATGCTAACCCTAATGATTATTCAAGGTTGGACAGGCCCAAACCGGGTAAACTAAATGGAGTTATGACCGAGCCCAAAGACGCAACACCAGACCCAACAAAGGAGATTGCCGACCGTCTGAGTAGAATATTGTGTTCTACTGGATACCGGATCACAGAGAATTCAATTGTTCTTGTGATGCGGTCCCTCTCGTCGTGACTGACCAACATTAAGGGCAGCCGAATAGGGCCTAATGGCCACAAGTTATGCCCGGTGAATCCTACCAATGGTCCATCGGTTGGAGGCTGTAGCCCCTCCTTCCACACATCTGGTAGTTGCCGGAAACAATTCTCCTAGAGTATATCGGAATATCTACCATTGTTAATGTATATTTGATGGACTTTCGTGTTACGAATGAATCCGATTATAAGGAGTGGGTGTCGTGGATCCCAGTTTGATGGTTTAGGATCAGTACTCGAGAAACTAATATTGAGTAGGTTTCTCGATAGTACCTCAATCTCGTCTTCCGTGTGGTGAGGTGTGTTCCTCTTACGATAGTTAGAGATAGTGAGTACTGATGGGTTTTGAGCATTCTAACACTTCCTAAGTGTACATGCAACCCTAATAACCTTGGATCTATGTTTGTCTAATTATCATGCAAAGTTGAATTCCAAGGTTATATTCCTATCTAGCATACATGGGGAACAAATTTTAACTTGCATGAAAGATAGAATAACTTACCTTGTTGTTGCTTATGATCCTTGAAACCTTGTGAGCCTAGCACCCCAAGTGTGATGCCTCAAATGCTTCACACAACACCAAATGCTTTTGGAATGACTTTAGAGAGAATACACACTTCTAAAATCGGCCTAGCCCTCTTGTTTCTTATTGTCACCGATTTTGGTGGAGAACATGTTGCTTATATAGTGTGTCACATCTAGGGTTACACCATGTAAACCCTAATGTGGCATGACTCTTCATTTCCATGACCCATGGGTTTGTAACTCCCATGGAGCCTCCATGGAGCATTCAATGGGTTTAACCCAACTTGATTATCCATGGAGCCTTTTAGCCCACTATACAAGTTATGGATGATTTACATGATCAACCCATATATTTAATTAGTCATCTTTTGATCACTTAATTAATCCTAGATTAATTCTTGATCAATACTAATTAAATAATACTATTAATATATTAGAACTTATAATATATTAATAAACCACAAGTGTTATTTCTCTCATTTAGTCTATCCAAATGCATGATGCCATGCAACCCAAATGGACCATGCCGGGTCGGGTCAAGTACATACCAGAAATAGTTATGGACTTAGAAACCTTATCCAACAGTCTCCCACTTGGATAAGTCTAATAACTATAACTGCAAGTATGACTTCAGGAACCGATCAGCAATCGTAGCTCTTTTCAAGGTTTCTCGGAACTGAGAAGATGATGATACGCCATTTCAGATAAGTGATCATATAATCCTCTGTTCTAGATATCAGCCGGACAAATACATGGAACAATGTCTTACTTATTGTCCAGCAGTTTGTTTCCCGATTTCCGATTTGTTTGACAAAGAACTTAATTGAACACATCAACTTAGTTCTGACCGGGCCCGGTACATAGGTCAAAACAAAATCATCGAGGGGCCCAGATATCAGATTCTAATCCAAGAAGGAACAGATAAACTTCGACTCATATGTTTGTACTACCACTCATTGAATTATACACAAAAGCACGTTTTATAACATCGAGTTACCAATGCGTTAACGTACAATCAATGCATAACCAACTCATAAGTAACAAATCATATCTCTAGGTTTGAAGACTTATATGATATTACCGTCTCACGATCACTCGAGATAAATTCCATGAAGTGATTCCAGTGAGCGTGGGTTGAGTCCAATGCTCAGAACTTATGAGCACTCATGAGTGTTGTAGCCATGTCCAACAACTTAGACCTCTGCAACCAATCATGACAGTCTTGATTCATACCTACTTCCGACATATAACCGACTGTGGAGGTTCGAATAATATGATATACCAAACATAATTATTCTGGAAGTCAAAACATGCAAAAGAAATATAGTAAACGATCGACAAGAGATAGCAACACTTTACTCATAAATAAAACACATTTTATTCATCATCTAATGTCAATTACACTTTACAAATTTCAAGGTTATCTAACTACTAAATCTAATATCATCCTTCAGCCCTATGCTCCGAGCATGCTGGAGATGCTTAACCCGAGTCAGTCCCTTCGTGAGGGGATCTGCTGGATTCTCATCCGATGATACCCTCTTTGCCACGAGGAGTCCTTCTTCTATTCGATGTCTGATGAAATGGTATTTTCTGTCGATGTGTCTAGATCTCCCGTGATCCCTTGGTTCCTTGGCTAAGGCAACTGCACTTTCACTATCACAGAAAATTTCCATTGGCTCTTTAATAGCTGGTACAACTCCAAGGTCTCCAATGAAGTTCTTCAGCCATATCGCCTCCTTTGCTGCCTCGCTAGCTGCTATATACTCTGATTCGCAAGTTGAATCAGCCACTGTCTCTTGCTTGGAACTCTTCCAAGAAATTGCTCCTCAATTTAAGGTAAAGACCCAGCCTGACTGAGAGCGGAAATTATCCCTATCAGTCTGAAAGCTAGCATCACTATACCCTACAACTCTCAAGTCTTCACTCCCACCGAGGGTAAGGACCCAGTCCTTAGTCCTCCGTAGGTACTTGAGGATATTCTTTACCGCAGTCCAGTGTGCCTTGCCAGGGTTCCCCTGATACCTGCTAACCATGCTCAAAGCAAAGGCTACATCAGGTCGAGTACACGTCATAGCATACATGATCGATCATACAGCCGAAGCATAAGGTATTCGACTCATTTCTGCTATCTCAGCCTCAGTACTAGGGCTTTGTGTCTTACTCAATCTGGCATTACTCTGGATGGGTAACTCTCCTTTCTTGGAGTCCTGCATGCCGAATCTCTTCAACACCTTATCCAAGTAAGTACTCTGACTAAGTCCAATTAGTCTTTTACTCCGGTCTCTCAAGATCCTTATCCCTAGAATATAGGCAGCTTCTCCTAGGTCCTTCATAGAGAAACACTTCCCAAGCCAGGACTTAACTTCCTGCAGAGTTGGGATGTCATTTCCTATGAGTAGTATGTCATCCACATACAATACCAAAAAGCTAACTATACTCCCACTAGCCTTGACATATACACAAGATTCATCTTCACTCCTAGAAAAGCCAAATTCCTTGACTTTCTCATCAAAGCAAAGATTCCATCTGCGAGGTGCTTGTTTTAACCCATAAATGGATTTCTCAAGCTTACACACTCTATTAGGGTACTCTGTGTTGACAAAACCCTCTGGCTGACTCGTGTAAACATCCTCAGCCAACTTTCCATTAAGGAAAGCGGTTTTGACATCCATTTGCCATATTTTATAGTCATGAAATGCGGCTATGGCTAACAGAACCCTAATAGACTTAATCTTGGCCACTGGAGAAAAGGTCTCATCATAATCAACTCCCGGAGTTTGTGAGAAACCCTTTGCAACCAGTCGTGCCTTATAAGTGTGTACATTACCATCCATGTTGGTCTTCTTCTTGAAGATCCATTTGCACCCTATAGTCTTACGACCTGGTACATTCTCAACCAAGTTCCAAACTTGATTGCCAAACATGGACTGTATCTCGCTGTCCATTGCCTCTTTCCACTTGGCTGACTCAGGGCCTGCCATGGCTTCCGTGTAACTGTTAGGTTCATCCATACCTATCAGTGTCTCATCACTGATAAGTGTATCACCTTCCGCAGTAATATGGAATTCATAGTAATGCTCAGGTGCATTCCTAACCCTTGTGGAACGCCTCAGAGGTAAAGACTTGTCAATTGGCTCAACAGGAGTTTCCTCCTCAAGTTGAGTGCTAGGGTTTGAAGTTCCTTCACCACTTGACTCTTGAATTTCTTCAAGGTCAACTTGCCTCCCACTGTCTCCTTGGCTTATGAACTCTCTCTCTCGAAAGAACGCCCTCCTAGCTACAAAGACCACATTCTCACTAGGTCTATAGAAGAGGTAACCAAAGGATTTCTGTGGGTAGCCGATGAAAATACACCTCTCACTTCGAGGTTCGAGCTTATCATGAGTCTCGCGTCTCACGAAAGCCTCGCAACCCCAAATCTTAATGTGGTCTAGTTTGGGTACTTTACCAGTCCACATCTCATGAGGAGTTTTGGCAACTTTCTTTGTGGGAACTAGATTAAGGATATGGGCGGCAGTCTCTAAGGCATACCCCCAAAATAAGATTGGTAGCGAAGCTCGACTCATCATGGAACGAACCATATCCAACAAGGTTCGATTACGCCTCTCAGCTACACCATTCAACTGCGGTGTCCTGGGAGGTGTCAATTGTGAGACAATCCCACATTCCCTAAGATAGTCGAGGAACTTTGAACTAAGATACTCACCACCTCGATCGGATCGAAGCATCTTAATGTTCCTGCCCAATTGATTCTCGACTTCCTGTTTAAACTCTTTAAACCTCTCAAAAGTCTCTGACTTATGCTTGATTAAGTAGACATATCCATATCTACTGTAATCATCAGTAAAAGTCAAATAATAACGATTAGCATCCCTTGTGGCATGTTTGAAGGGCCCACACACATCCGTGTGTATAAGATCCAACAAACCTTCACCCCTCTCACAAGAACCTGTGAAGGGTGACTTTGTCATTTTTCCAAGTAAGCATGATTCGCAACTATCATCTGACTTTAGGTCAAATGACTCCAATACTCCATCCTTTTGGAGTTGGCCTATGCGTTTCTTGCTTATATGTCCAAGACGACAATGCCATAATGATGCTTTATCCAAGTTATTATCATTAACAGAATCAATACACAATACATTATTTCCTAAGTTATCAACCACAGATACAGTTTCATACACACCATCACAAGGTAATGCTTTAAAATAAAGAACATTATTAAAGAAAGCATTAATCGAACCAACTTCATTATCAAATGAAAAGGTGAAACCTTGTTTATACAATGCATGAAAGGAAATAATATTTCTTGCCATTTCTGGCGAATAACAACATTTATTCAAATCTAAACTAAACCCACTACTTAGCGATAAAGTATAAACTCCAATCTTGGTGACAGGTAAAGCTTTCCTATTCCCCATGATTAAGTTTATTCTTCCATGCTCCACATTCTCACTTCTTCTTAGTCCCTGCAAATCAGAACAGATATGAATACCACAACCGGTATCAAGGACCCAAGAGTTAGAATGGGGTGAGTTATTAGATAAGATAGTGTAAATACCTGCATGGTTGGGTTTAACTTTCCCATCCTTCACATCTTCCTGGTACTTTGGGCAGTTCCGCTTCCAATGTGACTTTTCATGGCAATAGAAGCATTCAGCCTCTTTAGGGTCAGAAGAAGGAGTGACAAAACCTTTCTTGGTTCCACTTGAAGAAGATCCATCAAGGGTCCTAGCCTCGGTACCCTTCGAAGAGCTCTTCCTCTTCTTCCCTCTACCTTTCCCGATTGCCAAAACTGGGGCGGAGTTTGGAGTAGGAGTGTTAACAACCGACTTACCCTTAAGACCTGTTTCTGCGGTCTTGAGGAGTCCCTGAAGTTTGCTGAGTGTGACCTCTTCCTTATTCATGTGATATGTCATGCGGAACTGATCATAGCACGATGGTAAGGAGTGCAAAATGATATCTATTGCAAGCTCCTCAGGGAAGTTCCCATTAAGCTTCAGCAACCGATCCACATACCTTTGCATTTTCTGCATGTGGCTCGTGACGGATTCCCCGTCCTTCATCATGGTTGTTATGATAGAGCATATGATTTCATACCTCTCTTGTCGTGCACTTTGATGGTATCTTTCCATCAGATCTTGGTACATTTCAAAAGGGTAGAAGTCCTCATAGGACTTTTGGAGTTCCGTTGTCATGGTGGCCAACATGATGCATGCCACTTTTGTAGCATCCCTTTCATGTGTCCGGAAGTTAGCGATCTCCTGGGGAGTTGCAGTGGTCTCATCAATCTCCTTAAGCTCCTTGTCAAGGACATATTCTTTGTCCTCGTAGCGGTAAATCATCCTGATGTTTCTGATCCATTCATTGAAGTTGGATCCATCAAAAGTGACTTTCCCACACAAGTTCATAAGGGTAAAGGAGCCATTAGGATTAGAGCCAGAAGCAGCATTGTTTGAAGACATCTGAAAGAAGAGAACAAGATTAGTTTAGATATTAAGAGAGTCCTTAATAAAACACCCAAATGTAACATTAAGGCTAGGATCCAATCACAATATATTATAACTTAGAAGAGGTATGCCGTAATCCAAGCTATAACATATTTGAAAGGTAGGTGAATGACGATTCACCAATTTCCACCATGAAAAACGAAATATAAATATTAGGTTTTTAATTGGTTCTTAGAAATTCCTAGATTCTGTTGAGATTCAATGAACTTTTCAAAGGCATGTTTCAATCTCGAGTGTGCCCTCCAAGTTTTGTGACTGGGATACCAAGGATCACAAAACGAGGTGTGAAGTAACCATACAAATCACTTGGTACCCTCAAGGTTTATCACACAATCGATGTGCCGGTAAACCACACACGCTCCACCGATGCTATGGTAAACCTTAAGTCACCCTTTACCTACGTTGTTAAGTCCAAGTTAGTGTGCCGGTTAACCACACACGCTCCACCAACGACTTAAACAAAGTGTAAAGTGTAATTTCATGGATTAGCACCTTATTCACATTTTCCTAAAGTAACTAAGATTGGGAATTTAATAAAAGCATTTAGTTACTTTATAATATTCATCATACTTTTAATGAGAATTTATAAGTCCTTGTCTTACCCGTTCGGCTAACGACCCTCCACCGATCAAGGAAGCGGTGGGTGAGAGTGGACACCCATTAAGTTGCCATTTTATAGGCAACAACCTTATACCCCCCTTATAGAACGGCTTCGTGAATGAGGCGTACTAGCGGTAAGACGACTTGACGTTATACATATATATATTAGTAACTTATAATATTATAAAGTATAAGGGTTGAATTTTAACTTTTAAAATTCTAAGGGTTGGAACTAAAGTTTTAATCAAGACTTTACATGTTCCAAAACTTGAGGGCAAGTTTTGTAAACTTCCAAAACTTTTCATTTCTTATAACTTATGAATTAATTGAGTAATAAAAATGAAGACTCTTCATTTTTATAACTCTTGTGTTCTTTTAATGGCTTTAATAAAAGTGAGACTTTTGGTTTTCCATAACTTGAGGACAAGTTATGGACTCCATTAAAACACATTATGATCATGAATTAAACTACCATGAAGGTTACAAACAATTCCTATGATCATCTAATCTTCATAAGTTCAAGAACATGAATATGAACACTTTCAAGAATAAAAAATTACACTTAAAAAAAACTTGTAATTTTAATAATTGTCATTGTAAATGGATTAGCATAAACATTACACCATCTAAAACAAGCTTTAAAACATCAAAACAGTTTAGGGTAATGTTTCTAGTCCATTTCCAGCAACAAATGTGCAAACTTTCATACGAGCAGAAAACAGAAAAACGATTTTTTGTCAAGCTGTTTGCACACAAAAAAAAACAACAAACGAACCATGCTCTGATACCACTGATGGGTTTTGAGCATTCTAACACTTCCTAAGTGTACATGCAACCCTAATAACCTTGGATCTATGTTTGTCTAATTATCATGCAAAGTTGAATTCCAAGGTTATATTCCTATCTAGCATACATGGGGAACAAATTTTAACTTGCATGAAAGATAGAATAACTTACCTTGTTGTTGCTTATGATCCTTGAAACCTTGTGAGCCTAGCACCCCAAGTGTGATGCCTCAAATGCTTCACACAACACCAAATGCTTTTGGAATGACTTTAGAGAGAATACACACTTCTAAAATCGGCCTAGCCCTCTTGTTTCTTATTGTCACCGATTTTGGTGGAGAACATGGTGCTTATATAGTGTGTCACATCTAGGGTTACACCATGTAAACCCTAATGTGGCATGACTCTTCATTTCCATGACCCATGGGTTTGTAACTCCCATGGAGCATTCAATGGGTTTAACCCAACTTGATTATCCATGGAGCCTTTTAGCCCACTATACAAGTTATGGATGATTTACATGATCAACCCATATATTTAATTAGTCATCTTTTGATCACTTAATTAATCCTAGATTAATTCTTGATCAATACTAATTAAATAATACTATTAATATAATAGAACTTATAATATATTAATAAACCACAAGTGTTATTTCTCTCATTTAGTCTATCCAAATGCATGATGCCATGCAACCCAAATGGACCATGTCGGGTCGGGTCAAGTACATACCAGAAATAGTTATGGACTTAGACACCTTATCCAACAAGTACCTCTGTGCCATCATGCGGAGTTTTCTGCAACAGACTGGGATGCGATATCGCCGTCTGAGGCAGTGAACCATCCGAAGACAGTTGTCGAAGTCTGCTTTGGAGTACTGCCTCTGCTATTTCTTTTGTAAGAGGTGGGATCTGTGCCATTAGCACCTGGATTGGGGCATGTGTTCTATACTCGCAGTGATGGTTGTTTGTTACCATCACCGGTGTTTGAAACAGGTCGTCTTCTGTAGTCGTAGATGTTGTTGGGTTTAGATCGCCCGTTTGTTGAGAGCCAGCATCGTTTATTGGCTGTATCACTCTGAGGATACATCCAGATGTCACCAAATGTTGTGACATGCTCTACAGGGGTTTGGATGTCGGGTGATGGATTTGTCCTGGAAGCTCTCCTGAGAACACAACACAGAAGAATTGTTAAAGGACGTCCGGGTGTTCTCCCGGGACGTCATTCCGACGATCAAGTTAGTTTTCTGAGAGAGAGAATTTTAGGGTAAAATTCGTGAGGGAGAAGATGGATCTCTTCCTTGAGGCGGAAGAGATCCTTTTATACCAGTTACTAACAGATCATGGGGACCTCGTCCAAGAGGTGTAGGACGCGGCCTCCTATGACTGGGAGAATTATGCCCACGTTAACTAGCTGTTGGGTGACGTCAGTTCTTGTCGCCACCTAAGCTTTTTGTCACGTCCTTATTGGTCGTGAGTGCATGAGAAGATCACGGGGAATATTCTTTCCTCGTGAAGGGGAACAAATTGCCAATCCGGTGTTGGATTACCTAGGCCAAGGTCGGGCCCTGACCAAGGTTCTGGCGAGATAACGTCTCATTTGTACGTTCTGTTACGTTTAACGTGGCCGTTCGTGGTAACGTTAACAGAAATGGTATCTAAGGGGATTTTTTGGTTCAGGGAGTGAGTAGAGCTGATTTCGGGCAGAGACGTTTCAGCTATCATCCGACATTTGAGGTGAGTTTCCTCCTAGATTGAACGGGTCGAAGGCACCAATGTCGGCCCGTGTATGCTATGTGTGTTGATTAGTAGATAACTGTGGGCAGGGCCCATATCTTACCATTATTTGAGTATGTATATAGAATGGATTGGTAGATTTGGTTATACTTGTTGTCTGTGTGATACTTGTATGTGTTCTTAGTTAGCTGAGTGTGGGTGGGGCCTGAATCTCACTATTAGTTGAGTGTGGGCGGGGCCCGTATCTCCTAGATAGCTGAGTGTAGGCGAGGCCCGTATCTCACAAAGCATGGGCGGGCCCGTACTTCTTAGGGTGAGGCCCGTTATTCGAGTGTGGGCGAGGCCCGTATCTTCTTGAGTGTGGGCGGGGCCCGTATCTCCTAGTTGAATGTTATGTGTATGGTATGTGGTAGTTTGTGGAGACTCACTAAGCTTCGTGCTTACAGTTTTTAGTTTTGGTTTCAGGTACTTCCGGTAGTAAAGGGAAGAGCTCAGGATGACTGCATTGCACACACCATGATGTTTAGTCTGGGATGTTTACTTTAATATATTTGACATATGTTTTGATATGGATATACCGTTTATGATGTTTTGACTTATGTTTTGATGAGATGATTTTGATAACTATGGTTTTATTTAATAATTGAAAATGAAATTTTTGGTCATGATTTTTGGGATGTTTCATATCATAAAGCCGTTCTCACCTCAAAACCCCCAGAAGCTCGCAAAGATGCACCTCATGTTGCTCCCTGGTCTTGGAATACACCAAGATATCATCAGTAAACACAATAACTGAGCGATCGAGCATCGGCCTGTATACACGATTCATCAAATCCATAAATACTGTCGGCACATTGGTGAGCCCAAACGGCATCACCACGAACTCGTAATGCCCATAAGGAGTCTGGAATGCGGTCTTCTCCACGTCCTCCTCCCTCACCCTGACCTGATGGTACCCAGACCTCAGGTCAATCTTGGAGAACCAAGATGCCCCCTGCAACTGATCAAAGAGATCATCCATCCGCGGAAGGGGATAACGGTTCTTCATCGTTAACTTTTTCAGCTCCCTATAATCGATGTACATCTGGTGCGAACCATCCTCCTTCTTGACAAATAAAACCGGCGCTCCCCACAGAGAACTGCTCGGACGGATGAACTGCTTGCCTAGCAGCTCCTGTAGCTGAGATGACAACTCCTGCATCTCAGGCGGTGCCAATCGGTATGGTGCCTTGGCAATATGGGACGCACCTGTCACAAGGTCGATCCGGAACTCGACCTGCCTCTCAGGAGGTACACCGGGTAACTCCTCCGAGAATACATCATCGAACTCCCTGACAACTGGAACATCAGCAACTGACATCTGATCCCTGCCCCGCGTATCCACCACATATGCCAAATATCCTGCACACCCTCGCTGAGTATACTGCCGAGCCCTGGCTTCCGAACAAAACCCTGAACCCATCTTGGTGCCCTCTCCATAAATAACCAACTCTCCCCACTTGGGGTTCGAACCACCACACGCTGACCCTCGTTGTCGATCATGGAACTGAAAAGGCTTAGCCAATCCATACCCACGATCATACAAACATCCTCCATAGGAATCGGAATCAAATCGATCGGAAAGGATACCCCGAAGATCTCTAGAACGCAACACTGATAAACCGAAAAAGCAGAAACCTCATCTTTGTTGGCGATAGAAACTCGCAACTGACACTCCAACTCCCTCATGGGCAAAACTAACTCCCTACTGAAGGACCGAGAAACAAAACACCGACTCGCACCCAAGTCAAACAACACTAAAGCAGGCAAGGAGTTCACTAGGAACGTACCTAACAAAGGTACAAACATATGAGCATAAAACAAACATAATCAATAAGGTAAGGGATAGAAACATACCAGTCACAACATCTGGTGTTGTCCTGGCCTCCTCGACACTGAGCTGGAAAGCACGACCTCGAGCCCTCGGGGGCTCCGCCCTGCCTTGAATCTCGTCAGTGATCCTCAATGTAGCTGGCGCGGGAGCCTGTGTCAGCTTGGCGGCGAGCAACGGATAGTTGACCTTCACATAGCCACCTGATCACAATGATAGCAAATCCTCATACTTGGAACCGGGTCGGACTGGTGGTAGTCCCTCGCATAATGCCCCTCATTTCCACATTTGTGGCACCCACTACCAGATCGACAAGCTCCAACGTGAACCTTTCTGCACTTCGCATAAGCGCGGCCTCGCTGACCTCCAGACCTAGAATCAGTGGCTTTGAACTGCTTCAGCGCCGGCTGCGACTGGGCCAGGACCTACCTCTGCTATCTCAACTGAAACTCTACCTCAAGCTCACGCTGCCAGACGGCCTCCTGCAACTCCAGTAAAGTATCACACCGCTGAGTAGAAACAAACGGGTCATCTGAGCCTGCTCTGAGGCAAACTCAGGGCAAAACATAGCCCTCTCAGTAAACATCCGGGTGATCTCCGTCACCGACTCCGATCCCTGCCTTAGGTCTAAAAACTCCTAAGCCAACCTCTCCCACTTGACCCGAGGAATGTAACGAGTACGAAACATCTCTCTGAACTGATCCCAAGATACTACAGCCCTCTGCTCATCAAAGTACGATCCCGTAACAAGTCTCCACCAATCCTTCGCTCCGGACTTTAGAAGGTTCAGAGCGCACCTGACCATCTGGTCAGCAGGGCATGAACACGTGAAGAGACACCCTTACACATCAGATAGCCACCTCATGGCCACAATCGGCTCCTGTACTCCATCGAAAGTCGGGGGCTTCGTATTATCGAAGTCCTGATACTGAAAAGCCCACCATGTCCCAACACATGCAGCCGTCACGGCTGCGGAGGCTGCAGCAGCTACCGTCTCAGTAATAGCTGCATAACGATTGTCGAAGAACTCCATCATCGCGGTCTTGATAGACCCGAACATCTCTGGAATCTAATCTCGGACGATGGCCATAATCTCCTCATGGAGGATCCTCCTGATCCTGGCATCCTACTCATCTGATCCCATCTGCCTGTCCGTCCCTGATCCCAACCCAGATCCAATCTCAACTCACCTCGTAGTCACCATACTGAAAATACACCAGGAAGATATCAGATAATCCACATAAATAACGGGGAACCAACTCCCAACGAAGCCTTAGGGATTGTGACTTCCTTGCTACGCGTACGGGTCCTTTGCGTTCAGTAGTACGGGCCCATATTACCTTCCACACCTACCCGTGTTTGTCTCAATGATCATTACAACACCCTAAAAATACTCATAAGCATAGACGAACACGCAGTCCTCACTCATAGAGGAAAAGCTAAACATCTCACTACTGGCCGACTGACCCCTCACGACTCATCCATGAAACTTCCACCAACCCTGAAACACTCGTGTATGCAAGCCATACATAACACTGGACCCTATAAACATTCGAATATCTGATCCTACCCTAATCCCTTCATCAAAAAAGAACAAGAAATAAGGTCAAACTAAACATTCTTAGGCTATAAGATCTTAGTTATATATAAAGATGATGCATACACTAAGCAACTACAGTAATGATGCCAATTTCATAAAAGAAAGGCCCTAGGTTATCAATAATCATATAATCAGGTTGTTGAATACTCAATTATATGATAACCAGGATAACGATCCGAACGGCCGGCCTTGGTGCCTTCGACCCAACAAGTACAGTGAGGAATACTCACCTCACAAGTAGTGTTGAACTGGTAAAATCCAACTCCAAAAATCAGTTCTGGACTCAAATGCCTACAACCACCATGTGACCATTTCCATCAAAACCCTGAAATACCCAAAATGCCCTCAAAGGCAAACTTGGTCAACCATGGTCAAATTCAAAGTCAATAGTCAAGCTCAACAGTCCACGTTGACCCAACTCGTCAAGTGTACATACCAACTCGTCGAGTTCCTACAGTATCCACAGAAGCGGGAAAACCCAAGCCAACTCGCCGAGTTGCCAGGACAACTCATCGCGTTTTCCCAGCTTAACTCATTCAATCCTTTTTCATCCATTCTAACGCTTAAGAATGTAGATTTGATACCCAAGAGCTGGAAAACAACATAAAGTTGCTAACTTTATGTCCATGCATGTCACCAAGAGGCTTCAAAGCTCAAAGAAGGCTTAATAAGGGACCTAAAGCATGAAGGGGGCCTAGAACTTGATAAAGCTCGAAACTTTAAGTCCAAAGAGGCCATAAAACGTCCAGATCTTAAGTGATAACTTCAAGGAATGCTCAACCCCATGAACAATCCCAAAATGAGCGAAAAATGACAATAAACTTCCAAGGAAGATATATAAGAAATAGATTAGCAAGTTTTCGACATTTTACCTCAAAAGAGTAGCTAAACTAAAGGAGATTCTGGATCTATAGCTTTCCCCCTTCAAGCTAGGCACCACCAACTTCAAGCTCTTCAAAAGAACACCAAGAAAACACTCTTCAAGCTCACACACACACTCAAAAATAGGAGAGGATGCACGAGACTAGGGTTTCTGGACAGGGGAGATGGGTAAGGAGGCCACCCAAAGGGTATAATTCCTTTAAATAGGATACAATACCCTAAAAATTAGGGTTTCTTAATCAGCCACCAACTCGTCGAGTTTTCCCTTACCAACTCGTCGAGTTGGTCCAAAAATATACGCGGTTCAAATTAGATAGGGATCAAATAATTTGGATAAGGCACCCCACGATCTCCAATACACAGCCCTATAATACTCTGGATGCATAAATCCCATGATCGTTGGCGATTGCAACCCACAACGGATATTCCAACTCTCGGTATACCAAACGGACTATGACAATTCCTGAACAATCAGAAATCGCGAGGAAATCGCGAACCTATTACTGCCTAAAGATACTAGAAGAATAGTTCTAACAATCTACTACATGAATGATTATCTAACCAAAATTAAATCGAGGATCAAAATTTCATACCTGCGACTTCCTGCATTTCAACCTTAACTTCCTACCAGACAGTAGACTTATGGATTTGCGATCCCTCTGCTACCCATGAGGGACAGTCAGGTTTGAGATGACCCAACTCGTGACAGTGGAAGCATACCCGATCCTTCTTGCAGTCGCGGAAGACATGTCCTCTTTTTCCACACTTATAGCATCTGAACTTGTGACAAGCAAACCCATGGGTTCCACCACACTTCTCGTAGATATCATAGCCCCCTTGACTTCCAGTACCCAAGTTAGCATCCTCACTTTTTAAATCTATTGTTGAATGAGCCCTTTTTCTCTTTCCAAGTCATGTCCTCACGTCAAGATCTCCCCAGTTAGTCATCCCAACCGTCCCTCCTTCAGGCTGCAGTTCGCTCCTCGAGCTTGGCAATCTGCCTGCCACTGATCCGATCCACAATACCCGACAATTCCTCTTGCAATATCTATGAAATCTCAACGGAAATCATCTTCCGCATCTGATTCATAGTCCACCCATGCCTGACCTGGCCATCAGCTCCGAATCCCGAACTTGATCTCGTGGTGGACTCCATACTGAAAATGAACCAAAATCATCAGAAATGCTATGATGCACATTGCTACAACCACATGACGAGATTATCCTTCGAGGTTTTTACTTCCTTGCTACGCGTACGGGTCCTGTGCTTTCAGAAGTATGGCCCATACTACCTTCCACACCTACTCGTATTTGTTTCATGGATCATTACAACCACCCAAAACTAATACAACAACAAAATTACTCATACACCCTATCCTTACTCTCTCGAGACTCTCTAAAACATTCCTTCTCAGACCAACCACTCATACACATAGTCATCCACTATGATACTCCCAATACTAGCTAAAAGCACATCATGAGTACTACGTACCCCTAGGTTATCATAGGTTCCATACCTCACCCTACCATCAATTGCCAAACGACCCCCATTGGTTCCAGTTAACTACTGCCTGAACACAATCACATGCAACATGACTTAAATAACCTTAGATTAAAAGATTCAAACCTACCACGGTTGGACTCAGACAAGAGCTGCGCAGTAGTACCAAATCCTTTAACCTAAAATTATTTAACCCATGCAGCATGTGACTTAACGTATTCAATTAGTAGTTAGTTCACACCCGAAAGAGTCATACAACAATCAACAAGAAAACTCTATAGGAAATAAGGAATCATGTAGCAGGCAATTCTATCATATAATTTCTGAAGATCCCTATCCTACAACTAGCATGTTGTTATAATATGACATCAAATAACAGTGTGGTAACTTGGGGTATACTTATTGGCTCCGACTGATCGTACACATCGCATCCTCTTTTTGATTAATTTGACAACAATTTTAAAATCAATTATAAACCTTTTTATTTCCTTAGTTTGAGACTGGATTCACACGAGTGTTCCTCCAATTCACTTAAACCAAGGCTCTGATACCAACTTGTAACACCCATAAAATCACAAGAAATTTAAACTTTTTAAATCAACCAAAATTCATAAATTGTTTACATATCATAATTTTCAAAACATTTTCCAAACATTAGAGTCTCCCAAAATCATAAGTCATAAACAAGAGGATGTGTACAGTCACGTCTTCGCCTTTCCGCGGTCATCCGAAGTACCTGAAAACACAACTTAAAACCGTAAGCCAAAGCTTAGTGAGTTTTCCCCCAAAGTACCAACACATAAACAAATAACATAAACAACAGCATGTCGGGTCCGATCATCCTCGGGATGGAACACCCCAGGAAAAATAACAATATACAATGGGTCCACAACCTATCGAGGTTGGATTACCCCTGGCCCATAACCTATCGAGGTTGGAATACCCATACATACTGGGTCCACAACCTATCAAGGTTGGATTACCCCCGGCCCACAACCTATCGAGGTTGGATTGCCCCCGCCCACAACCTATCGAGGTTGGAATGCCCCGATCTGTTGACTGATGCACAAATAAGTACAGTCTCAACCCACCACAATGTGTCGACATATACAACAACTAAACATATAACCAGTCAACAGACAGTCAGATAGATCTACAGTTAACGAAGCATAGCATCATCCTATATATCGGGATACAGATCTAACAGATCACTACCGTACTATAACATACTACCATATAACAGGATATCTAATCCAGTAGGTCGGCCTTGGTGTCTTCGACCCGTATGTATAGAGAGGAAGGACTCACCACGCAAACTAGACAAAAGCTGATGAGGTCTCGACTAGGAATCTCAGCTCTAACCGTACAATATTCCAACCAAATGACCAATATTATCAACCCAAAATTCCCAAAACAACCTTAAGTCAAACTTGGTCAAAGTCAAAGTCAGACTGGTAAACCAACTGATTCAGCCGAGTCAACATAGCCGAGTCAACTCAGAATGAGTACATGGGGCGTACTCTGAAGGTACGTGGAGCATACTCGCATGCTGACCACCATCAGGGTGGTTGACCTCGTACGCTGAGCGTACTCCAAGTACGCGGGGCGTACTCCCAGAAGCTCCAAAAACTCCTTAAGTGGTTAATGGCTTAAGCACTCATGTCCATTTTAAGATCCATGGCTAAAATACCCTCAAGATTCATAAAGTTTCGAACTTTATGATTTTGCATGTCCATTAAGAGCTTAACTCAACTTCTAAATCCATTAAGACCATCTAAATGATGCATGGAGAAAAACCAACCATTTGAAACACATTTTCATGACTTAAGACCCTTCTAAAGGTCTGAAAGGACAGCTCAATAGGTCAAGAAAAAGCTATGTTCATGAATCATCATTTTAGGACCAAAACGTTTCTTTAAAGAGAAAAACCTAGATCTACATGATGGAGCGGTAAAGATGCAAGCTTTATACTTTCAAGATGTTGCAAACCAACTAGAAATCCTAGATGCAAAGTGTGCCCAACTCCAAGATCTTCTCACCACCTTCAATTCTTCTCTCCTCAAACCACTCCAAAAACTCACTTTAGGGCTCAAAATGGTTCTCTTTTGCTTTAGGGTTGCTTGAGGATCGAAATCACAGAAGGAGGCTGGATAAGAAGAGGGTTTTCGTCCATAAAGTTGCCTAAATATGAGCCAAATCCCTAAAATTGGGGTTTACATGCCACCCACATACTCCCCGCGTACAAAGTGTACACCTAGCATACACACACGTACGCATGGCATACTCAAAACTCCTAATTTTTACCAAATAGCGAAAATAGGCTCTTTTTCACACTTTCTAACACTTAGGGACCAAAATGCAATATAATTCAATTATATGACCAAATTAATAGTACTTGATCATCGAGATGTTACACTGGTGGTGCCTTTTGGGCTTACCAATGCTCTAGCCGCATTCATGGATCTCATGAACCGTGTATGCCGGACGATGCTGGATTGGTCTGTGATTGTATTTATTGATGATATCTTGGTCTATTCCAAGACCCAGGAGCACCATGAGGAGCACTTGAGGGAAGTGCTGGAGACTTTGAGGAGGGAGAGACTTTTTGCAACGTTCTCCAAGTGTGAGTTCTGGTTGCACGAGGTGCAGTTTATGGGGCACCTTGTCAACTAGAATGGTATTCTGGTCGATCCGGCCAAGGTCGAGGCCGTGATGTGGTGGGAGGTTCTGAGGTCTCCATCTATGATTCGGAGTTTCCTTGGTTTAGCAGGTTATTATTGAGGGTTTATCCAGGATTTCTCCAAGATAGATGTTCATTTGACTCCATTGACAAAGAAGACGGTTACATTTTTTTGGGGGTCTGAGCAACAGGAAGCTTTTGAGACCTTGAGACAGCGGTTGTGTGAGGCACTGATCTTGACCCTATCGGAGGGTGTTGAGGATTTTTTTGGTTTATCGTGATGCGTCGATCATAGGTTTAGGGGTAGTGTTGATGCAGAGGGGTCGTGTGATCGCTTATGCTTCGAGGCAGCTGAAGCCTCATGAGACAAATTATCTGACACAAGATTTGGAACTGGGTCTGTTGTACTATTTACACTGATCACAAGAGCTTGAGGTATCTGATGGATCAGCAAATCCGAACATAAGGCAACGCTGGTGGTTGTATGGGGTGAAGGATTATGATTATGAGATCTTTTATCATTCAGGGAAGGCCAATGTGGTGGCCGATGCTCTCAGTCGCATGGTGGTCGCGGCTCTTTTCAGGGATATATGTTTGAGGATGACCGTGATTTCTCGGCTATTGGAGCGGAATCGGGAGGCTAATATCGAGGCTACGAAGGAAGAGCACCGGAAGAGTGAACGTATTGTGGGTTAGGTGACTTCCTTCGATTATGATAGTTGTGGGTTGTTGACTCTTCATTGGCGAGTTTGGGTTCCGTATTGGGGCGGTCTACGTCAGTTTCTGATGGAGGAGGTGCACAAGTCTAAGCTCTCCATTCATCCCGGGGCGACGAAGATATGTAGGGATCTTCATCCTGATTATTGGTGGCCCTGCATGAAGCGGGATGTGGGTTGGTATGTGGAGCAGTGCTTGACTTGCAGGAAAGTCAAGGCCTAGCATCAGCAACCTCATGGCAAGATGCAACCATTGGAGATTCTTATATGGAAATGGGAGGATATTACCATGGATTTCATCACAAAGTTACCTCGGACTGCACGCAGAGTGGATTCGACTTGGGTCATCGTGGATCGTTTGACCAAGAGCGTGCATTTTATCCCGATTCAAGAGAGTATTTTTGTGGAGAAATTGGTTGAGGTTTACATCAGGGATATCAGGTTTACTTCTAGATTTTGGAAGAGATTCCATGACGAGTTGGGTACTCGTCTCCATTTCAGTACAACATTTCATCCATAGACCGATGGTCAGAGCGAGCGGATGATTCATACAGTAGAGGATATGCTTCGGGCGTGTGTTTTGGACTTTGGTGGGAGTTGGGATACGTGTCTTCCGTTAGCGGAATTTTCGTATAACAACAGTAATCACGTCGGCATTGATCGACCTCCTTTTGAGATGCTCTATGGGAGGAAATGCAGGACCCCAATTTGTTGGGGCGAGGTCAGTCAGCGGGTTATGGGGAGTACCGAGGTGGTACTCAAGACCACTTAGTTGATTCAGTAGGTTTGGAGTAGGCTCTAGACAGCTCAGATTCGGCAGAAAAGTTATGTCGACAGACGCCAATCAGACTTAGAGTTCCAGGTGGGGGATATGGTTCTCCTGAAGGTGTCACCTTGGAAAGGTTTCATCCGATTCCGAAAGAGGGGTAAGCTAGGCCCTATGTATATTGGTCCTTTCAGATTTTTGGCCCAGGTAAGCCGGGTTGCATACCGCTTGGATCTTCCAGATGAGCTCAGTCAGATTCACAGCACGTTCCATGTCTCTCAGCTGCGTAAATGCTTAGGGGATGATTCTGCAGTGGTATCGTTGGAGGATATTCAGGTGGACGACCGCCTGAATTATATTGAGAGACCAGTGGCGATTCTTGATTGGAAGACGAAAACCTTGAGGAACAAGGTTGTTGGGTTGGTGAAGGTGCAATGGCAGCATCGTAAGGGTTCTGAGTGGACTTGGGAGTCGGAAGATGAGATGAGGGAGCACTATCCGGAGTCGTTTGAAGCAACGAACTTCGAGGACGAAGTCTGATTCAAGTGGGGGAGAATTGTAACACTTGAATTTGGTATGTTCATATTTGAACCTTCTTATTTAAAAGCATTTCAATTTTGGTTCTTTTTTGGCTAGTATGCGGGGCGTACTATAGAGTATGCTTGGCATACTAGCTGAAGTCTGATTGAGGGCATCGACCACGTATGTTGGGCGTACGTGGGTTACGTTAGGCGTACGTTGGCCAGCGGGAAACCATAATTTTTAGGGTTTGTGCCCTATTCAAGAAACATTAACCCACCTCTTGGACATTTTAGACCAGCCTCCACATCCTCAAACTCTAATTTCGTCCCTTAGCCTTTCTGTGGTGCTTTTGAGCTCTTTTGAAGCATTTTTAGTGTGTTTTGTGCATCTTGAAGAGGAAGGAGAAGATTGAAGACTCGTCCTTTGGATAAGTGCTTAGAGATCCAGCTTTAGCATCTCCATTTCGTGGCTTTTGAGGTATAAAGTCCATAGTTTGTCAACTCATTTCATAGATATATTCATTGGCTTGTTTTTGGCTATTTGGTCCCTTTTGGTTGGTTCTTGTGAGCTAAGGTCGTTTATGGAGTTTAGCCTTTTAGATCTGGACATATTAAGGGGTCCTTAAGCATAAAGATGCAAACATTATGGTGTTTGTGGATTCATGCATGTGTTAAGTCGTTTGTTAAGCTCTTTTGAGCTCTAGAGACCCATTAAGCCATGCATGCACGTAAAGTTTCCAACTTTACGTGATAATTCATCTTTTGGGTCAAGATCTAAGAGTATGGGGTATGGGGAGTACATTGGGCGTACAAGCTGGTACGCTGTGCGTACAAGCCCTAGAGCATGTACGCTAAGCGTATGAGCTGAGTACGCCCATCATACTCAGCAGACGAGCTTCGGAAGTTTAGGCTTCTCGACTTTGGGCCATGTTTGGACTCTAGGTGATTAGGACCTTGTTGGGCTATCAGATCTATTTTGAGCTGATGCTCTTATATTGGGTTCACTTGGTTGAAGGCCCACGAAGGGACTTGGGCCAAATTTAGAAAATTGGGCCATATTTGGGCTTTAGGTGATTATTTTGGAATTTAGGCCTTTTGGACAGTTGGATTGGACCTTGGCCTATGGCCAAGTTGGGTAAAGGGTAAAAAGGTCTTTTACCCTAGTTTGGACTCTTAGTGTGAGTCGGGATCCAATTATTAATTGGATGTTATTTTGTGATTGATAGCATGGAGATTTTAGCGGGCCAGCAGCCAGAGATTTATCAGTGAGATTCAACAGTCTGAGGTGAGTTTTTTCACTGGTTTTAGCGGGTCGAAGGCACCAATGCCGACCCATGATTATTATGTTAGGATGCTAGATGTTTGCTTGAATCTTTCATGTGTTATGTGCTGGTATGTATACCTAGCGGAGCTCGATGTCGGGCGAGGCCCGGTGACTATATTGTATGTTGTTATCTTTGTGATTATTGCATGTGTTAGTATGACTATGTGTTTATATGCTTATATGTGTATCGGGTGGGGTCCGATGTGATTGACAGATCTATAAATTGAGCAGGCCTCGATGTCGGGCGGGGCCCGAGGCCAGGTGAGACTTGATGACTGGCTGGGCCCGATGAAGGGTGGGGGCCCAATATGTGTTTATTATGTATGGTATGGGGTATTTTGGGGAGCTCGCTAAGCTTTGTGCTTACGGTTTTCTATTTATGTTTCAGGTACTTCATGATCGAAAGGGAAGAGCATGGGATGATTACAGAGCACACACAACATTTTTCCGCATTTTGAGATTTAATCTGATATGATATGATGTAGTGACATACTTTGGTCTAATTGGGTTGTATGATAATGTTTTGAATTACCGTCTTATTTAAATTAAAAATGAAATTTTTGGGTCTTATTTTTTGGACGTTTCATCTCTATTCTCTTCTGCCAGTTTTCTACTTTTTCTCAAATGAACTTTTGCATTGTAGTTACTTAAAAGCTATTTAGTTAAACTAATCAATATTGTATATATCCAGGAAAGATCCCGAATATTGTTGAGTTTTTCTGATTTGGTTGAGCAAGACGTTGATAAAATAACATCTATTTAAGTTTGGGATAATGGGAAGTCATTTGAACAGGCTGCTGGAAATGAAAACAACTTAAACAGTAAAGATTGTTAAGAGCTTGCGGGATGTTGTATATGCTGGTTTTAGAGTAAAGATTGTTAAGGCAAGTGTTATGAACATGACGGTTAATTTTGAAAATAATTTGATAGAATTTAGGTTTTAGAGTAATTTTCCGCCCATGTCTTTTCTATAGGATGCTTTGAAGTACAGTGTATTGGATAGTTTGATAAAAACAGGTGCTAAAATAGATCTCAAACTTAGATTTAGGTTTTTTGTATTCATGCTCACTACCCAATAGTATACACTAGAGTTTGAGTTTATGAACTTCCTTTTTTGGTTAACGTAAACATCTCTGGTCGATTTTTTCCAAGAAGTATATATTGAGGGTAGTTTGGTCTTTGAATAACTATATATTTATAACAATTTAGAAATATACAAGTTGAAAAATATTAGGGAAATTACCAACAAGACTTTTCATTTTTGTATTTATAGATTTGCCCTCTATCTGTTTCTAAAGGTAGATGGATGTTTTGCAGGTTTTAAAAGGAAAGAGTGTTGGTGGAAGGTCTTTACTAGAAAGACGTCGAGGGGCTGGTGAACCACTATCTAAAGACTACAGGAAAAGTAAGTAAATTTGAATTTAGAAACTGAAAAAAATAGTTTTCATGCGGCTGATGTTACTTGGTTTGTTATGTATGTTTGTAGTTTTAATTTTGGATTTATGTTTTAATTAAATTGGGGATTTAATTCCAATTACAAATGAACACATCGACCCTATCTGGCGCCGAGTAAGTAATTAGTAACTACACTTCATGTCTATTTTGTTTTCTATATTTCCGGTTTCTAATTTTGGTTTATATTGATTTCGCTTTTTAAATCCCATGTTCATGATGTAGGTGTTTTATGTTCAATACGGTACCACAAGTAATAACTAAAAATCTTTTTTCTTTTGTTTATTGAGTGTGGAGTTTATCCAGTTGTGATTACTTAGGGTATACGATTTTAATTTTGATTTTGTAGTTCCAAGAGAAAAGAATAGATGCAGACATAAGGATCAGTGGCCTAAGAAAGAAACTCCTTTGAGACAATTATTATAACCAAAAGTCTCTTTTAAACAATTTTACTTGGAAAACATATCGGAAGCTTCATGAGTTGACAATGGATGATGTGAGATTGAGAATCATACAGTGAAATAGAAGGTCAGAGGGTAATGATTTGATCTGGTTATATAAAAGAGATTTGTTGCATCATCTGAAATCAATGATGAAAGGGGTTGTAGTTCCATTTGGAAAGTTTTTATACGAATAACAACAATTAAGTGTATTTTGTTAATTGACGAAGGTTCTACACAAAAGAAATTAAATCAAAATAATTAGAGGTTGAACTAGAGAATTTGAGATCTACAAATTATTAGTACGACAGGTGACAGACTGAAAAGCTAAGAGGATATGATGTGATGATGCAACATAAACGTGATATAACTTAATGAACTGTTTATAGACAAAGCTCTACTGTCTCTATAGTTTCCGACCGTCCACTCAGATTAGCGATGGAAATTGGATGCAAAAACATCCAATGTGGGAATAAAGAGAGTTTGTTTTCGGTGTATATTGGAGAAAGCTATACAATCTCTGACGAATGTATTCTCCAATTCGGGCAAGACATAAGGAGATGAACTTGGATAAAACCATTTTCATGTGAATTATGTAGTAGCCGGCATACCAAGGTAGTGAAGACCACATAAATAGGCTCTAAGGACCGATGTACATTTTGATTTTGCTGAGAGAGGTGGATATATAAAGTTATTATTTCTGTTTTAGTAAAACTGTTAGTATTAAGAAGAAAATTTTAATTAGGAGAAGTTCAAAAGCCTAAAACCTATGTTTGTGTGTGTGTGTTTCTATGAATATTCATTTTCTATAATCTTATCACACCATAAGATTGGTTATCAGTTAACATAGTGTTGTTAATTGTATGATTGTAAGTTGTCAAAACATGGTTATGTTACCTGTATAATTGTAAGTTACCATTTTATGCTAACATGTAGTATAATTTCTACTCTACATCTTTTACCAATATAGATACTATACTTAATTTAGTTACCCATAATAGCAATGCACTTCACTTTTTTGGTCCCATTTTATGTCGCAAGCATTGGCGTTTATGGTGGGTCCAAAAAGGTAACTTTTTACACACACACATTTTATCTATACATGATATATAGATATATGATTTGGTGTTGTATTTTTTTAGACATGTGGTCCACAAGATTTTGCGAAGAGAACCGGAAACATGGGATGGAAATACGTGAAAGTAGGTTGCTATAATACACTAAAAGCAAATGTAAGTTGTACCTACAACTGTTTTGGTTTCGTATAGAATGAGTTGTTATTGTTTTATTTTTATCAAACATTGATTGAATTCTTGAAAAAAAATGTTACTGGGCTAATGGAATCAATCGGGTTTCATTTTATTTTTATTTTATTGGTTTTTGGGGTTGATGTAGAAGATGATGTTGTGTTGTAGCGATGGAGTGTTATCGAATGTGTTTCTTATACAGCTGTGGGGACAGGTGGTTTTTATTTAATGGCATTTATGGGAAGGTTTTTATTTTTCTTTTAAGTGTAGGCTATGTAGTAGTTATGATTGCATACATTTACTATTGGTTGCCCTTATCTATAATTTTTATCGGTTTCGAAAGTGACCCGTGGTTCACTACGGGCTCACACACTAGTTGCATATTATGTTGTAACATGTGAACAATTTATCCTTTTTTTGTTTGAGTTTGTCTTATAATATTTTGTTTTGTCAATAAGTTCCAACAAATTTGAATATAAAACGTTGGTGTAGTCGTTCAAAAATTGACATAATTTACTAAAAGAGTCTTTTATTGTTAGTAATGTATGATTATTTTGTGGCATTATACATAATATATCTAACATGAAGTACCATATATTATATTTATGCACAATAATATAAGAATAGATAACTAGATAAAATGACATCAATTACTTCATCAAAATCTCATTCATATTTATTCGAGTAGCTTCTTTATTTTCCTTTTACTATCACATGACCTCTTTCTAATAAAATATGTCATCTAAATAATCTATCGCTAAATGTTTCAAAATCGACATTTTTTTTTGCCAAATATAAATTATGTTGGATTATGTAGTGATATCATACAAATTTATCTAGCATCAAATGCCATATATTATACACAAGAGTATACATGATGATATCAATTATTTCATCAAAGTACATTCCCTATATCTTTTAATTCCAATACCTTCCACATAGAATAAGATTTCGAATAAGTATCGTTAATTCGTTAAGTTTTATTCTTCTTACTTTTGTGCTTGCTTGGTATGAGCCCCTTGAGGATTGGATAACTAAACAATAGAGTTGTCCACGATAAGAAAATCTGTCCAAACATCTCGTCAAGATTACCATCACTTATTACTCTCTTCATGCCACCAACAAAGCATACAACATTCAACAGCACCATGAATGTTAATGGTATCATAAACATCTTCGCACCTTCAAAATCAAAAGTACCCTGCTCATATTTTTCAAGCTTCTCTTTATCGACCACTTTGTTTGTCAATCTAAAATTAGCTTTTGCAACACCAAGCGACTTCATCATCACATCAGCACAACCAAACAGCAAAGCACTTATGCATTTTATGAAAAATATCCTTTGTTCGTTCCACCATGTCACAACTGAGCCATCAGTTGATACCACTTCGTACAAATGTTGAAAAAGTGAGGATACATACACTGTCGCAAAAACTTTGAACCATGGATCCGAAGCCTGAAACACAACATAACAAGTCATTACAAAAGTAAAACATTAATGGAAGCCATGTTTGTTTGTTACACATGACATTACATAATATATCAACCTTCTATTGTGTTTGAAATACGATAATTAGTTAACTAGAATGAACTAGGAATGATGTAAATGAGATAAGAAGTGCAATTTTTTGTCTCATCCAAAAAGTAGGGACATGGACTCGCTCATAATTTTTATTTTTGTAAAGGCTTAAATGCTCTCATCATCATCAAAAATAGCCCTATAGTCTAGTATCTTATGTCCCATAGAAAATGGGACATGTTCTATTAAAAATTTGTAAGCATCCCTATCATCATTGTAGGGTTTTATGATCATTCCTACAAAGCTTGCCTAGTCCTTCTAGTTTAGGCTAGTCTAGTCGGATCTTGTTCCATCCTATCATGTCATGTATAACAAATGACAACATTATGTAACTGGAATTTTGATAGATTTTTACCATGGGATACAATGAGACGCCATTAAGAAGGCACAATGGTGATATGGTGCCATAAATCAGAAATGCTATTGACAAAAACGGAGAGTACATGAAGTAGGCGTAACACATGCTTTGAAGGAATGACATTCTGGTGGCTCCATAGATGAGAGGATTGAAGCTGGAAAGACCAACTTGAAGCAATCCAGATGACCATTTCATGAGCTGAACCATGGCATCTTTCATGTCTATGGTGGTGCAACCTAAGAAACATGGTCTGTTCGGATATAAATACACAGATTTCCATCCTTTGGTATGTAGCAAATACCCTGTGAAACTGCTCTCAAGTAATGAATTGTAGGAGTAACCAATCTGTTTACCCCATTTTGTGTTATCTTCATAGGAACAAGAAGCAAGCTTTGTGGCCTCTGCTACAATGACGGCAGTAAATAAGTCTGTTTGTGTGTCCTCGTTGATTGCTT
Organism: Lactuca virosa; assembly: GCF_052849685.1. Classification (NCBI taxonomy): domain Eukaryota; kingdom Viridiplantae; phylum Streptophyta; class Magnoliopsida; order Asterales; family Asteraceae; genus Lactuca; species Lactuca virosa. The sequence continues at coordinate 223,714,516 of NC_136430.1, read as the reverse complement.
TTAATGAATCGATGAATTTGGTAGACTCTCCATAGCTTTCTTGTGGATACAGATGATGTTCATCTATAAAAATTTAAATTAAATTACAGATTCGTCTATTTAATTTTCCAATATCATATAACGCTCATGCCATGATAGGTTCAATTCTTATTATTATGGGTGTTGATAGTCGGATATCCAAAATTTTGGATAGTTGACTATTGGTATCCGATTTTGTATTCGAAATTTCGGATACAGATTCGGATACCAAAATCGGATATCCAAAAATTTAAAATTTTGTTCAAATTGGAAAGACATATGAAGTTTTTAATTAAAAAGACATATTTTTATATTAGAAAGACATATGAAGTAATATAAGTATTTAATTAAAGGTATTATGAATATGTTTTAGTTACTAACATTCATGTCATAAGACATATGCGATTAAAATAACAAATAATGTATAAACTAAAGTCAAAATTTTCGGATATCGGATATCCAAATTATCCAAAAAATCAGAAAAACACTATCCAATTTCGATTCTGAAAGATCGGATATCCGAAATTTCGGATTTCTGAAAATTCGGATATCCGATTTTTCAAATAATTCGGATTCAGAATTTCGGATATGGATATTTTTGAACATCCCTACTTATTATTAAGCGTCCCGGTCCGGCCAACAGAAAGCTTATTTTAACATTATCTTTTATATGTTAGTAAATAGTAAAACACAAATTCGATTTTCATTATGCATTTGTAGTGTTGTTTCATGTTAGGTGTTATTCTTTTACAATTTGATTCTTCAGGTTAATTTGAATGATATAAATTTTTAATATATTAAAGTAAACAATGACATTTGAAATGTAACCAACTATAATTTTTATGTTTTAAACTTATTTAGAATTATAATATTTCTTAATATATAATTTGAGACATAGTAACATATGTAAATAAACAAGACCAATTGACATATATATTGCAATGCTGGTATTTACATAATACACAAGTGTAATATTCGTTTTAAGTCTGTGTTATGAATACAATTTCTTTAATTTAATAAAATGTTTGTTTTAAATTTGAAAATTAATTTAAAACTTAATTATATCGGGATAATTAATTTTGGTTATATTATTCTAATAGTATAATTCATAAGATTGTTGTCAAGTACAATTGTTGATTTGAACAAAGGTAAAATCATAAACGTTATCAATCTCCTGGTTATCAATATCTCAGAATATCAGTGATTTGGAGGTATCGAAATGACATTGTTTTTTTTTTTTTAATAATTTTAAGAGCATGTATCGTCTCATTTGTGAGGTGCAATTTTTAGCTCTCTTTTGGTTAAAAAATGGACGAGAAAATAGTTTATGACTTTACGTTGGTCTATGTGTTGTAATGGTCCTATACATGTTTGTCTAAACCGTTTGTAACTATAGTATCTCATTAGCTTTTACTTTTATAGAATTTTCTTGTTTGTTTTTCAATAATAATAATAATATATGGAATTTGTTAAAAAACATATATCATCAAAAATATATACAAGTTAGAAAAAAATTGAATATTTTCTTTTTCTATAATAAATATAAAGTAAATGTCATCTATATTCAGCATTGTAGAAATAAAAATGTAACTTGTCTAATACTAAATATATTTCATAATATTTGTATGATTATGTCTAATGTCTAAACGTCAGGATCCTATAATTTGTAGTTACTTTTAATTAACTCGTAAATAATGTTTAATTAGATTTTTAAATGAAAAAGAAAATTACAATTAACAATATCTAATCTACTCTAATAAATGAAGATTTTTTTTTGTCATTTGTCACACTCTCATTCAATTTGTTAAATGTCATTTTATGGTTATTTTGAATTAATTTTTTTTCACATGTCATTTGATGAGTTTTTCTATTTTATTAAATTCAAAATAATATTTTAATATACTAATTGTAATAAATGTATAATAAATAGATATCAACTTCATTAATGAAATTACATTTTAATTTCAAAATTCCAAAATTAAAGCTTATTAGTTTCTTTTGTTTATTTATTTAAATTATTTGTTTAAATTTAAAAGATAAAAAACATTTCAATTATAATAATTCATTATTTTTCTTATTTTCTTATAAATTCAAAGTTCTCAAATATTTTGACATTCATATTTAACCTTTTTTTCTTAAATTAACTCATATATTACATAGATCTCACAACTAGTATTTGTATCATTTTGAACGAATTAATGAGATCATTTTAACGTTATTCTTCAAATATAAAATAACTTAAAGATATAATTAGAACTTAGAACTTAGAACTTTTAACTCTTAACTAACTAGGATCAAGGGGAGTGAATGAAAATTGAGACAATTTTGTGTGAATGGATTGGGCCCATGCCATGATTTTAAAGTGGGTTAAAATTCTTGATGATATCCATGATTTATACAACTTTTTGAAACTGAATATGTGTATAATGATTGCTCTAAAGTCTAAACTCTAAAATTACCTTCTTTATTCGGAGAACCATACAACGCTTTCTTCTTCAAGTAGTAACCTGTTCCTGAACAAATTGTGCCTCCAATGCCATCCATTCCTTGATATTTCGTCTAAAACATCAAAATCCTATCAATCAATCACCCGGCTACAAACTAAGTTGTACATCTAACATGCAAATATGAATGCTTTGCATGAAAAAATCAAAGAAAAATAAACGAACACAAAGTGAATCACCTTGTATGCGGATCTTGCTTGTCCATCGTATATATCTTTTTGGCTAACATTATAGAAAATTTGTGGGTATTGGACAAAAGCAAGCGAACTAGACAGCTTAGAATCAAGATGGAAACACATTGCTTGTTTTGCAGATGTTGGTTCATTGCAATACATGTCACAATCTAACACGAGCATATATGGAGCATTGCTCAATAGCCCTGAAACACGAAGCTGCAAAAAAAAAAAACGTATATGATCAAATGAGACATTGGATTATTATGTGACTATTAACATAAAAGAACCTTGATTGAAGTTCATCAACGTACAAGTGTGTTTAGAGCTCCTGCTTTGAAACGATGAGGAAGAGATGGTCTTCTTTCCCGAGATACGTATACAAGAAGAGGCATTTGAATTTGGTTTTCCTTTCGGTTGTCATTTATTATCTGAAGTTGATATAAAGTGAAACACAAGCGCTATAAATTTCAACTTCTTATAAGAAAAGTAGAGAATTTTTGCCAATATATTTTTAAGGTAAACTTTTCGATGTAATTTATAAAGTTGAGTGTTTGACATCTTGTAAGCTTGTAAGCAGAAGGTAGGTGTATCTACTTCATTTCTAAAGATGACATGTCGGCTATTATAACATGTATATTTCACCTGTCGTTTTGACACATAAAGTGAAAGGTAGCAATCAAGAATCAATATTGTTTCAACTAATATTATGTTTTATACTTTGCATAGAGGTATCTCAAAGTTTGTTTCAACTAATAAAGACAATTCCAAAAAAAAAAAAAAAAAAAAAAGCCACTACATAGCAGTCTATCTTTAATTTTTTGTTTAACTATCCAAAGATTTTAATTTTCTTTAACTATTAAGAGTTTGGTTTCTCTAAAAAACCAGTAATGAATTGCAAAAAACGGTCGGAATAAATTTTTCTGCTAAATTTTGTTAAATCAAAAAACAAACCTTGGGATGGTTGAATAGAAAACATTTGAAATTGTAGTGGTTTTTGTAAAATTTAAAGTTTAATGATATCTTCATAAAAATCAAACTATCATTGGTTAGATCTTAAATAAATTTCTTCGGGTTTAACAATCGAAAAGAATTCCAACCTAAATTATTGGATTTTGGCCTTGATTGAACATTCAACTTTCAAATAAGTCAATTGTTGTCCAATTTTGTATTTTCTTTGTTCCATTGTTGTGAAAATTTAAAAGAAAAATTGATATAACGTTTATATGGGCATTATTAAAATAATTTATTAAATACTAATTAAGTTTCAAATTTCAGTTGTGTTCTAATATTGTGAAAATGTTAAAACATAAAGGAAACCTTTTTTTGTAACCAAGTCTCACAATTTTCCGTCGTTATGAAATAGTTTATTGCTTATCTTTGATCTTAATCATTTCACAAGAATAATCTTTTTAATTTAGACGACGTCTCTTTCTCGTACTATCTTGCAAAGAGGAGGTTAAGTAGTTTGCAAAAATAAAATTAAGAAATCAAGTATAGATAGGGGTTCAAAGAAGCCTAGGAAATCTTTGAAATTTATTGTTGAAATGAATCCAAAAACCATACCGCAATATGTGGAGGTCGATCATTAACAGCAGAAGCACCACTGGTCTTTCGCTCTACGTTTTCTTTGAATTGTTCGTACGCTAACTGCATATATGGAGTTTGTAAACTTAGTATCATCACATAACTTTATTTATTTATTCATTTTGAGATAGGTTAGTATAAAATGAAGCCTGTGAGATTCCATCATGATCTAACTCTATTTGTACAGGTTGATCACCAACATTAGGCACAATACATTTGTTATGGTAGCACATAACATTAACTGGTTGCTAAAAGATTGTTCAACATTAATTTACAACAGCAAAGAGTAGCTGCTAAATGATTTTATTATATAAAAAAGAAGCAAATTATCTAAATGAATATTTTTATAATCTCGAGATGAATAAAACAGCAAACTTTGAACACATCAAACTTTACGATTGTGACATAAAGTTATTATTTTTGTACGTTTGTATTATGAGAAGTAGAAAAGTAAATAATTATTTTATTTTTAGGATATTAATTTACCTTCATGTTCTGTTCATCTTCTTCAAACTCCTGACTTCTAAAAAGCAATTCGTCATGTCCATAGCTAGAAAAGAACCACTCTGGACACCTACTCTTGACCCCATACTTCCTACAAAACGGCAACCACTCCTTTGCAAAAGAACATGCTTCTTTCATCGCATAAACCGTCGACGGAGCACCACCGTCGTCGGACAAATACACCGCCAGTTTGTCCGACGGGTAATCAAGTCCCATGGCGGACAACACCGTGTTCATGACCTCCACCGTCGGCTCCTTACTGGGGTCCGCCGTGCATATGAAGACGTCAACTTTCGGCAACTGGTCGTCATCAGGGAGGTTATGAAGGGCGACGGTTCGAGCCACCGGACGCCACCGGAAGGCTTGAGTTAAGAACCAAATGAAGGAGAAGATAAACTCGGAAACCGTCATGAGAACCCATGGCAGGGTTGGTACGTCGCCGTGGATTAAGTTTGTGAGCCTGTAGTATAAGATGGCGACGGTGGCCGTGAAGTGGAGGAGCATGTGAAGTCTTTGGGCGGCGGCTCGCGGTTGTTGAACGGAGCAGGAGTTAAGAGACATGGTGGCAGCTGCCATTTCTTGGTTAATTTGTGTTCCTTTGAGGTTAATTACTACCTTTTTCTTCTTAAATATTGATTGTATATCAAGTGCTTAAACTCCAAATCTTAATTCTATATTTTGTCACCACTTCTAATCCTTATTTTTGTAATATTATGGCAAGATATCGAATATATTAATTATGAACCGATAATCATGATTAATTATTTAAAAACATATGGAGCTTTATAAAATAAAATAAAAATATTGCTTAGTATATAAATTACCATTTTTGGGGTTTGGCTTCCTTCCAAAAACTTCAATTGTTATGCACGCCCTTCCCTCACGATACTTTGATATATGAATGACAAAGAATTTAGTATACATTAATGTTAATTACCTTAATTAACCACCTTAATTTATTAGACGGCTGAAAGATACCCTATATATATATTGTAATTGTGTATATCAGCCTCTTTTATACTATTGTTCTTTTTCACATAGATATATAGAATACATTTATCAACTTGACTATGTTGTTTGGAATCATGTTTCATTTTTATGTTTTCTTTTATTGTTGTTTTCCACATCAAAAGCTACACCTTGCAATTATGATAAACCACGTGGAGGTCAACGTTTACCAAATTGTGATGACAATGGGTGCTGCGGTTTTGGACCCCAACCCAACCCAACCCATAAATGGTCGGTTTCTGGTTTTCAGAACCCAATAGGATCGGTTTCTGGTTGGTTCGGTTTCTCGGGTTCTATTATCGGTTTGGGCGGTTTCTCGGTTTCTTGGGTTCAACGCATACACTTATGGGTTCTGGGTTTAAACCCATAGGTTTTGGGTTTAAACCCATTTTCCAGAAATGGAGCAATAAGTTAAATAATTCAAAAAGCACCAAATTGAAGTTAAATACTTCAAAAAACATGAGTTTTACAACCAAATTGTCTATTACAAATTACAAACAAAGTCCGAAATAGTTTATTACAACCAAAACACAATCAAAGTAAAACACGAAGTCCGGAATTGTCGATTAGACGATTACAACCAAACACACAATCAAACTAAAACACAAATTCCGGAATTGTCGATTAGACGATTACAACCAAACACACAATCAAACTAAAACACAAAGTCCGGAATAGTCAAATAGTCGATTACAACCAAAACATGCAAACATGAATCTTCAATCCACATCCATGTAAATCTCTTCACCAATTCCCAATTCATCTACAAACCAAAAAACATTAGTATTGATCAATGATTATTGAGAAATAAACTTTTGTAAAAGTATAAAATTATAATTATTAAGTTATAAACCTTTAAAATTCAAGTAAAATCCTCGTCCATGCAACTCCCTTGACCACACCCCAATTCCTCTACAAACACAAAACAATAGTATGTAATTATAAACATATATAATTACAAACTTATAATCATGTAAAAAATAGTAAAATATTTACCGGTTTCTATTGGCACCAACTTCTCTCACGTCTCTGCCATGTATAAAGTCGTCATATTTTTAAACTGGATATCAATTGGGGTGTCCCATATCCAATCTTGTGCGTAAATCAAAGCTTCGGCAGTCACATGTATAAGGGAGCTTCTACTTTCATCAATCATCCTCCCGCCAGTATTGAATGTCGACTCTGATGCAACTGTAGAGATTGGCATTCCAAAAACAAGTTTCGCCACTTCAGAAAGTACAGGAAACTTTGTTGAATTAGATTTCCACCACCCCAAAATCTGGAAATCCTCCGCCCGCTTTTCCATCCCATCTGATAAAGAAATCTCAAGCTCTGTTTTATTAACCCCATCTTCAACTAAATCCTTCATCTTCAACTATACTAAAAGGTTGATTGTCTTTAATACACATGCGGGCTAAGGAATTTCTACATTTCTCTTGGCCGAAGGAATGAACTTCCAAAGAAGTATCACCGGAGTCTCCCACTTTTTTGAAACTCAACACAGATTGTTTTTTCGTATCACCAACTTTACATTTAGGGTCGTAAACAGGAGATTTTGGACAATAGAGTCTTAAATGACTTCCCATTGCACTCGTACCATTTTTCTTTGAATTTGCACACATCATTGTTGGACAATATGGCCATTTCACTTTCTTAGCACCCTTCTTTACGGCCTCTCGATCAAAATGTTGCAATACCCAAGATACTCTATGACCACCACCCTTATTATATGCAACTTCTTCATCATCTCCTTCATCAATGGTGGTTGTTAAGGCCAACAAAATTAATAACCCTAAATATTACACACCAAAATAGTGTACAGTGGTAAAGGGTCGAATCCACGAAGATTGGTTCAATTTATAACTCTATGAAAAATCTCTTTGTACAAATACTTGTAAAATGACAATAAATTAAAAATGGGGGGTTTGGTCTTTTGAAATACTTGAAATAAACTAGAATTAAACTAAAATTTAAATAAACAATTTCAACAAAAATAAGAGTTTGATGTAAAATCAATAAGAGAAAGATGGTTGACTTAAGGTTTCCTCACTTTGACTTTTGATGAACATATTATTAGAATCCAATGGTGCAATACTTGATTTAAACCCTTAATTTGGCTATAGTAATCCAAGGAGCTTGAGATTACCTAGACTTTTCTTAATTGTTGAAATGGTTAGAGAAGCTCATAACAATTTCCTTAATTAAGTCACTAATTCCATTAAGCATGTAATTAGTGAAAGATAACTAGCATTAAGAACCAAAAAGTCACCAAATCCAAGAGGAGTCAAAAGCTTCCACTACCATGTTGGAGAAAATGTTTTTATGATTGTGTGAAGTAAAACTAACACAAGAATCACTTGTTGCTTGCTAATTTGAAGATCCTTTACTTAATCAAGAAATTAGCCAACTAATCACCACAAACACATTTAAACTCATGAATAAAAACATGCAAGTAATGATAAGATGTTAAAACACAAAACATTTTCATAAAGATTCAAACACAAATTCATGGATTCTTCAATATTCAACAAAAGTTCAAAGGATTCAACAATAGTCAACCAAGATTTGTTTACCCAAGCATGGCTAAACTCAAGAAAACAAAGTTAGTGAAGATTGTACCAAACATTTAGCAAAAATTAAGAGATGAAATGGTGAAGTTCTTGAGGGTTCTTGGCCTTCAAAATTGCTCCAAACTCCAGAGAGAAAGTGTCAAAATCGGACATCCAAGATAAGGCTGAAGAGGCACACCAACCTTCCCAATATAGAGCTCTAGACAAAATCCTGAATTTGTCCTTGTCAGGATTCCACGCGGGCCGCGAGGAATCTTACGCGGGCCGCGTGACTATGACGGAGTTTTTGGGCTTCTTCAAGTTTTGGGCCCCCATAGCTATTCCATTGGCCCAGTTCGAGTCCGATCAGCTTCTAGCCCATTTTTCTTCAAGTTCTCTTCAATTTGAGCCCAATTTGACTTTTCCAAATCCTTCAAAGCTCTTGTAATCGCCCGATCATCAGCCTCCGCACACTCGAAAATTCTCCCGCGCCTTGCAAATTTAAAGTTCAAATCTTCCAAGCCTTCAAGCAATTGACAAGCCCACTCCATGAATCACCTCCATAGCCATCAAGCATGAAATCCCCATTTCCCTTCAAGCCCAATCGCTTTCCAAAAGATCCTGCTCCGCTAGTCTCCTTAAAATCTGCATTTATACTCACGAAACTAGAAAGTACCCGAAAGCGGTCATAAAATAAAAAAAAAAGGAAAATATGCATGGAAATTAATTAAAATGCGAATGAAATATGCTAAAATAAACTATAAAAAGAAGTAAATAAAATGGAGCTATCAAATCACCCCAAGCTTAAACCTTACTTGTCCTCAAGTAAGACAAGACTAAAATGAACTCGGGATGAACTATCCTAGGGAAAATAAAAAGAATGGATAGAACCGCGGAACCTGATCACCGTTAGTCAACATGGTCAGAATTGATCTTGCTATTACCTCACGAATTTTTCATCCGATGACAATGGGACCCTAAACTACAGCCAGGACAACTCCTTTAGGTGAGTAAGGAGGGATGAGCAGTCGCAGCCCAATGGAACATGCATACAATGAAGAACATCTGTAGCAGGGAGAAAGCAGTTGGATGGGCTCGTGTGGAGCTCTTCTTTTAAGTGTACACTCTGATCTCACGTCTTCCGGCTACTCTCATGTGTAATTGGGTTTAATCGTTCGGGCACCGTTGTAGGAATCGGTTCACTTAGTGTTGGCCCAAACCTCCCGTAGTATCCGACTCAACAGTCTCTCTAACATCACCAATTTGCGAAAAGAAACAACTCGATCTATATACAATAAGACAACTCTATATAAATGAATATCAAACGCCAGGTGACCAAAATGTAGGAAAATTTGTTCAATAATTGAACCGGTCACCTATCTACGATTATTGCAGCTTGAAATTTTTTTTTTTTTGTTTTTTTGTTTTTGTTTTTGTTTTTTTTTTTGTTAAACACATACTAGTAAACTTGAAGGTAATTCACTAACATATTGAATTTTTGTTTTTTTTTTTGTCAAGAAAACTTTTTGACTCAAAATTTGGTTCCCAAGAGTATGTAAGTGGAACCGAAAGGGTAGTAATATAATCCGAATGGTCTAAGTGTGAAAATGACCATGTGTGGAGCATAAAGATGTAATGTAAGCTCCTTTTCAAACTTGCAATTTTTCAAAAATAATGAAAATGTCCATATGCGGACTAAAAGACTCTCTAAAATCTTAAGAAAATCGCAAAAAAAATGGTGATGTAAAGAGACCGGATATGGATTCTACTCGGGGACAAGCACCAGTGCTTCATCCTAACGGTTCAAACATGATCAAGTGTGATCCTCTCGGCGGCATGGACCGCAGGGCTAAGAACATCCATTGCTATAGTGTATCCTACAGTTGTTAGTATTGCATGCATAATTCTTCATGAAAACTACCTGGCCATGATCACTTACCCCTTTAAGCTTCCAGCATCTGATCCCAAGTATGAAGTCCCAAACTGCAGCTGGTGGTCCCGGTTCGATGGGTTAGATAGCAACAAGATCCTGGACCAATAATGATACAATAACTATGAACCTGTTCCATGGCATCCAAGGGGGTGAGAATAAACAGATAACAAAAATGCATGAATGCTAATGCCCTAAGCTAAATGTTATGCAAAAATAGAAAGTAGAAAAGAAGAAAATAAAATCTTTTTGGAATTTTATAAAAAAAATGAATGCAAATTAGCTTAAAACTAAAATGAAATGCAACCTAACAAAAAAAATGTATGAAAAAGTAAAAGCAAAAGGGAAATGCCCCACCCCAAGCTTAAGAACAAGCATTGTCCTCAATGCTTAAGGAAAGGGCGGAAATGACCTAAATCGGAGGGTTGGGAAGAGGATAGGGGTTTGTAGAGGAGGAAAAATGGTGAAGAATGGCGGTGGTCTCGCGGCATTCCGACCGGTAGATCTCTGGGAAATCGAGTTTTTGTATGGAGCGCGGGCGGGGCGCGGGCCGCGTGTTGGCCACGTCTAGTTTTCTCGAAATCCCACTGATTCTTCTGACCTTTCACGCGGGCCGCGGGTTGGCCGCATGAAGGCTGTGGGACCTGAAGCTTGAAAATGGCCAAAAATCGGAAATCTGTGCGGGCCGCGTGGAACCCGCATTCTGGCCGCATGAGTTGAACACAAAAAATTATCTAAGTGATGGAGGATCTGCGCGGGCAAGGCGCGGGCCGCACGGTGGCCGCACAAGGTCTTACGCGGGCCGCTTGGATTTTCACGCGGGCCGCTTGACTTCCTGCACTTCAAAATTTGAATTTTTTCTAAAAACTTGATTTTTGGCCAAAATGATTCTCGTAAAGTCCTGGTTTCAAAAACACAACAAAAAGTTTGGACTAAAGGTGAGAATAAAGCTTGAATTTTTTCAAAAATGAACATTTTCAAAATCATTTTATTCGGTTTATAAAAGACGAAAGCACAATGTTTCCCAAAAATGCCCTTCTTTAACGTCTTTGGCGAGACGCCTCCAAACTTCACTTTAACACTTTGGGGGGTCCAAATGGATGACATCTTGGACATTTGAATCAAAACCTTCATAGAATGGCTTCAGCCGATGTCCATTAACCTTGAAAACTTGCCCCGTGTCAACATTTTTTAATTTCCACACCTCCATTGGGACTCTTTTCTTGTGTTTTACTTTCTTTTTACGGGAGAACCATACCGGACTTAGACCTTTGATAATAGAAAGAATCCAACCATATTCTTTATTGTACTTGTTTAGTAAGGTGACCAACTCTTCCATCTTCGACATAGCGGTCGAGTTGGTGACCGGTTGGGTGTCTTCCTTCTCGGGATATGTACCATTTAAAGGGTTCGACAGATTTATCGTTTTCGGCTCTTGTGGTTTGTCTACCACTGGAGTTAGTTTATCAATGGTAGTGGGTGGCTCAAACTCTTTTTAGTTAACCCCCAACACGTCCTCTATAGTTTCATTGACATCTTTCTCAATTTCTTCTTCCTCCTTGATAGCCTCTTCCATTTCTACTCCTTCTTCCTCTTCTCCATATAACACTCTTGGGCCATCAAAACTTTTCTCATCTTTCAAAGGAATGGCACATGTGCTATGTCATGGGCTCTCTTCAGACGGTAGTTTGTCTTGAGCTTCCATTATACTTATTGTTTGAGAAATTTGTGTTATTTGTTTCTCTAAGCTTTTGAGGCTAGCTTGGGTTGTTTCTTGGAAAGTTTGGGTAGATGTGGAAATGCTTTTCACAATCTCCTCTAAGGACATGCTTGGCGTTTCAAGTTGTTGAGGAGGTGGAGGATATGGATGTTGGAATTGTGGAGTTGGTTGGTATTGGTCATTTCTCCAAGCTTGGTATGGGCTTTGGTATTGGTTGTATCCCCAAGCTTGGTTGTTGTCCCACCATTGATCATTTTGAGGTTGATCATAACTCCATTGGTTTGACCAGTAGTAGCTTCCCCTTTCTTGTAATTCTTCCCATTCTCCTTGTAAATATGGACATATATCGGAATGATGTCCATTTTGGGCACAATTATCGCAAAGAAGAGGCGAGGGTTGCACACTTTGGTCACTTTCAATCATCATAACTAACTGAGCTAGCTCAGAAAGTTTATCTTCAATGCAAGGAGTGTTCAATTCTGAAGCATAATTTTTTCAATTTTTGATTTCTAAACTAGAGTACCTGCACAATGAGATCTAGGCATAGAGAAACAAACTGATTAAATATAAACCAATCCCCGGCAACGGCGCCAAAATTTGGTGGTTGTCGAGGACAACAAAATTAATAACCCTAAATATTACACACCAAAATAGTGTACAGTGGTAAAGGGGTCGAATCCACGGAGCTTGGTTCAATTTATAACTCTATGAAAAATCTCTTTGTACAAATACTTGTAAAATGACAATAAATTAAAAATGGGGGGTTTGGTCTTTTGAAATACTTGAAATAAACTAGAATTAAACTAAAATTTAAATAAACAATTTCAACAAAAATAAGAGTTTGATGTAAAATCAATAAGAGAAAGATGGTTGACTTAAGGTTTCCTCACTTTGACTTTTGATGAACATATTATTAGAATCCAATGGTGCAATACTTGATTTAAACCCTTAATTTGGCTATAGTAATCCAAGGAGCTTGAGATTACCTAGACTTTTCTTAATTGTTGAAATGGTTAGAGAAGCTCATAACAATTTCCTTAATTAAGTCACTAATTCCATTAAGCATATAATTAGTGAAAGATAACTAGCATTAAGAACCAAAAAGTCACCAAATCCAAGAGGAGTCAAAAGCTTCCACTACCATGTTGGAGAAAATGTTTTTATGATTGTGTGAAGTAAAACTAACACAAGAATCACTTGTTGCTTGCTAATTTGAAGATCCTTTACTTAATCAAGAAATTAGCCAACTAATCACCACAAACACATTTAAACTCATGAATAAAAACATGCAAGTAATGATAAGATGTTAAAACACAAAACATTTTCATAAAGATTCAAACACAAATTCATGGATTCTTCAATATTCAACAAAAGTTCAAAGGATTCAACAATAGTCAACCAAGATTTGTTTACCCAAGCATGGCTAAACTCAAGAAAACAAAGTTAGTGAAGATTGTACCAAACATTTAGCAAGAATTAAGAGATGAAATGGTGAAGTTCTTGAGGGTTCTTGGCCTTCAAAATTGCTCCAAACTCCAGAGAGAAAGTGTCAAAATCGGACATCCAAGATAAGGCTGAAGAGGCACACCAACCTTCCCAATATAGAGCTCTAGACAAAATCCCGAATTTGTCCTTGTCAGGATTCCATGCGGGCCGCGGGGAATCTTACGCGGGCCGCGTGACTATGACGGAGTTTTTGGGCTTCTTCAAGTTTTGGGCCCCCACAGCTATTCCATTGGCCCAGTTCGAGTCCGATCAGCTTCTAGCCCATTTTTCTTCAAGTTCTCTTCAATTTGAGCCCAATTTGACTTTTCCAAATCCTTCAAAGCTCTTGTAATCGCCCGATCATCAGCCTCCGCACACTCGAAAATTCTCCCGCGCCTTGCAAATTTAAAGTTCAAATCTTCCAAGCCTTCAAGCAATTGACAAGCCCACTCCATGAATCACCTCCATAGCCATCAAGCATGAAATCCCCATTTCCCTTCAAGCCCAATCGCTTTCCAAAAGATCCTGCTCCGCTAGTCTCCTTAAAATCTGCATTTATACTCACGAAACTAGAAAGTACCCGAAAGCGGTCATAAAATAACAAAAAGGAAAATATGCATGGAAATTAATTAAAATGCGAATGAAATATGCTAAAATAAACTATAAAAAGAAGTAAATAAAATGGAGCTATCAATCAACATCAAGATCAACATCAACAGTTTGTGGAGCATCAACATCAACAGTTTCTGCATCTAGTTGAGACCTTTCCATTTACATAGAAAAAAATGCAATCAACATCAACAATTTCTGGCATTACCAAAAAAATTATGTTTTTAGGTCATACAGGAACAATATTTCAACATTAGAATGACAGAATTCATAATTAAACAGCCAATATTTCAGCATTATAATTCATATGCAAATTCCAAAACCAAACCATCAACTTTGAGTTAACAAATTGAGTATTATATACAAATTTATAGTAGTCGGAATAAGAAATTGAACATTGGTGTGTAAGATGGTTCAGTGAATCAGAAGAATTAAGAGTCTCTAAGTGTCGCTGTAGAAGAGTCGGCAGCTTCCTGCCATTCCAAAATCGTTGTACTAATTTCATTAATTGAACCCAGAATCGTGTTTTGAAACTACTGGATTACTGAATCAAACTCGTTCCAGGTACCGATTGGAACTATCTCGACAAGTTTGGCTGTTTGGGGATGAACAAATATTTCAACAAGTTTGGCTGTTTGGGGATGAACATGTAATCCAATAGCAGCAAAGCAACGAACCAATTGGCAGTTGCAACCAAGAAGTGAGAAACTGAAAAGCGAGAAGGGAGAAATTTGAAACGAACTTGATAACTTGATAAGCGAGAAGGAAGCATCGGAGGCGTAGCAGGCTAGCAGCTTTGGAAGGGTGGCGTCGGCGGTTTGGGAACGGGGTTAAGCTCGTCGGAGCTCTTGCTGCTACTGGAGTGTTGCGTCGTCGGCTTCGATCAGGGGAAGGGAGATGAGCAATATTAACAAAGGTGCTAAGTGAGAAAGTGAGACCTGATTTCGATTTACAAAATACGCCATTTAGGGTTGTAATATTAAATATTTTGTTTTTTTTAATATATACATGGGTCGGTTTTACGGGTTTAGTGGGTCAGTTTCTATGTAAAAACCGAAACCGAACCCGATTTTTCGGTTTTTAAAAAATTTAAACCCTAACCGTCAGTTTTGTTTCAGTTTCGGTTTTTTCGGTTTCGGTTTAGTCGGTTTTTCTCGGTTTCTTGGTTTGGGTTTGCTCACCCCTAGCTGAGGGTGGACGGCATCGATTTGGAGAGGCTCTCGATCAATGGTGGACACAAAAACTTAGTAGTGGCACCAAAAAATAATAGCGGCATTAATTTTGTATAGATGTTGCACCCTAATAAAAAAAATACATTACGCAGCGGAAACAAAGTAGTGTCCCGGGACCCCAGGAACCACTTAAGCCAACCGCTGCTCGGGATGTTTGGCAGTAACGTAGCTAGGATTTTGTTTTCGGATAGGTCAAATAATTTACGCGTAAAAAACAAATCTAATATTTTTTGTTTTGTTCTCATTGCTGACAAAATTCACGAATCACAAAAATTCCAATTACAAACATACTCTTATGTTTTTATAGGATACAAACTTACATATAATATAATATATATATATATATATATATATATATATATAATTAATTCATGACAAAAAAAATAATAACCTAATTTATTAGAAACTTACGATAAAAATATAAAATCTATGATCTAAATAAAAATAATAATAATGTAATTGAGTAATTAGGATAATAGAAAAAAATATTAATAAAGTAACCTGATGGTGACGATTCATGTGACGATTCATGAATAACGATTAACAAATGGAATAAGAAACAGTGAGCATATGAGCATCATAAACTCTTGAATCGGAAAAGATGGGTATATGTATTCGTCAAAAGTAGTTGCATTCTATTATATGTAATTTAATATTTGTTATTAGGATGGACCGTTAGCCATATGAAACCCAACTTCTTTTCAAATGATATATATATATATATATATATATATATATATATATATATATATATATATATATATATATATATATATATATATATATATATATATATAGGAGTAGGATCAAATGAGAACACCTAAAAGATTGAGAACGCGAGAACAGATCTGGACCATTTAAATACTTAGATCTAATGTTATTATTAAAGGGACGATTTATAAAAAAAATTTAAAACTAATGGTATTAAAGTGTAAGTTTTAAATGATCAGAAGGGCATAATAGGAATTGCAAGTGTACCTATTTCCTATAAGTTCTCTCCCTTTCACCCCTTTCCTTTAATCTTTCTCGTATCTATATTCCCCCTTTCTCTTCTCTCTCTCTAGGGTTTCAAAATAAAGCCGACTCCATCTTTCTCGTATCATCACCTCACGCTGCAGCCACCATTTTCGTCCATCACCGGTGTTACCAGAAGAGGCGCCGCTAAGTCCAGATGAGGAGCCTGCCTTTCTCTCGATTCTTGGGCTAATCTCTCCATCTTCCACACAACACACAAACACACACACACACACTGACTGTTTGCAGAGATGTCCGGTCGCCATGAAAAGGGCGTCAATGTTCAGGTCCTTCTTCGATGCAGGTACTGTGAATCTAATCCTCTATTTTCGTTTTTGTTTGTTCCTGATTTCGATTACGGTTTCGAGATTCCCTTTTTGATAATCTAATTCGTGTGTGGATCTATGATTGTTTGTTAGGCCTTTTAGTGATGACGAGTTAAGGAACAACGCACCTCAGGTGGTAACGTGTAATGAGTATCAAAGAGAAGTTGCGGTTTCACAGAGTGTTGTTGGGATGCAAATCGATAGGGTTTTCACGTTTGACAAGGTACCTGATTTACTAGAACACTTAAACTGATTCTTATTCTTTTCTTTTGATTTGAGGAATTTACAAATTGCATTGCATTGTAAGTTTGTTTGAGGATGTTTACAAATTACAGACATGGTTCTGCGTTTTTATTCATTGTTTTGATGATGCATTAATCTTAACCCTGAAAGCAGTTTGATTATAAATCCACTAGCCAGTGAGTCATGTCATGTTAAACTAATTATCAATTATAGAATTTTAAAATTTAAACAAAGCAGTTGCTTTTTGAAGTACAATAACACGTCTTTGCAATTTGATTGTTCAATTCGTGTATGTTGCTTCCTTGCTCCACTATCTAAGTGTGATCAGTTTATAAATTGATCATGATTTTTAAGTGTTAATCATTTATGATTTTCAGCTCTATTCAATTTATTCATCAGTGTTAATACATGATTATAGTTATCATCATACATGATTTTAGTTATCATCATACATGAATAAATCTTTATTCATTACAAGGTTTATGGTAAAAACTAAAAAAGTTTTTTCCTTTCTCTGCCATCAAAAGACAAACATACATTCATTTGTGAATCAGTGAATATGTATACACAACGTTATTATCTGATTTTTTTAATTATCCTTGAACTTGATTTTGCAGGTGTGAACCCAAGAATAACAATGATCACATGTGCCCTTCTTTGTTTTTGTGTGTGCTGGTAGCAACAAGAAGAATCGCAGCAAACTAAATTTTTTATCTTCTTCAGTCATTTGTGATTACAACTAAAGTAGATTTTTTTATCTTTACATTTTCCTTTATTCATTAATGATTCCAGATGTATTGGTTTTCTATATTTGTAAATGTACTTTTATACGTTTATGATTACGATTGAATTGAGTCTTTATTTTTAGTTATTTTTTTTGGATGGTGTTTTACTCAATCCATTTTTTATTGTTATATATAATCCTTCACAATTAACATAATCAAACCAAATAAAACTGTTGAAAAAAATTAATTTAATGTATGTTTTCTTTCATTTATGAATACAAAAGAAAAAGTGTTTTTTCAATCTTTATACATATAATATCTGATGAATGATAAATTTAAAAAAAATGACTTTTTTAACAAAAAGTTAATAAAAATTATTTTCGTTATATATTAACAAAAAAATAAAATAAAAATCCGTTAATCTATTATTTTAAGTAACTGTAATTAATATTGCTAAAATTTAGGAGATTAAGATTTGTTATAATTCAAATTAAATATGCAATTACTAATATACGTTTGTAAAATGATTGGTCCAGAAGTGTTCTCGCGTTCTCAACCTTTTTGGTGTTCTCATTTGATTATATATATATATATATATATATATATATATATATATATATATATATATATATATATATATATATATATGTAAGAAATTAAATTTTTGTGGATGGACCAAGGCTCGCCTTTGACTTAATGTGGCTACGCCACTGATGCTTGGTACCGCCAGGAACATCTCCCTGGCTGACTTGGAACCGAAAAGAAACAATCGCTTTCGAAAAGAGACACTGCCCTGGGTCTCGATTTCCTTGAGATTTCTAGAAGTCGAGCTTAAGGAAGGGGATAGGCTATAATTTACACGCCTGCAACTCCGACTAAAGGGTGTGGAATAACCATCGACCACCCTTATCCCTCCATTCCAACACCACAACAACTTCAAATCACCATTATAAATTACCATCTTTCAAGCACAATCGAACCCCTGCCTTGTTCATCACCATCGTCCCACCGTCGGAGGAACAAGGGCTAACACGCACACAGGTTTAGAGGACTTTCAAACCCACTGGGGAATCTATTTTAGTTTCGATACTCACATATGTGCACCCGATTTCATAAGAGCCATTCGTTTTCTCCAACCTACACTCAATTCATTTCTTGTCACCGACGATGAAAAGGAATGGCATAAGGGATTGAAATCGGTAGGGAATAAGACGAGGTGTGGGTTAGGTTTAATAAGGTTTTTAATTTTCTTTCTCCTTTTGTATGTTAAAATTAGTTAATAAAAGATAAAAAATAAAAATGGTATAAAAATCTTTTTAGATGGAACATGGAGCCAACGATATAAACTAAAACCACATAAACTTTTCATGAGACCAAAAGAAATGGATTAAACTTAATATTCAGGGTTTCTAAAACCACATAAACCTTTCATGAGACCAAAAGAAATGGATTAAACTTAATATTCAGGGAAACCACAGGGACCATTAACAAAGATTTGACTATGTTATATCATTAGAAGAAAAGCGATTGGTATGAATTGTTATTCACGTACACCAAAATGCACCAACAAATTTTCTTTTTTTTTAACATCAATAATTTTATAGTAAACAAGCTCGCAAGAAGCTAGAATTACATGAGTTTGATACAAAACTCATGTAATTCTATCTTCTTGCTAGCTTGTTTTCTATAAAATTATGCAATTTATTTAATTGAAAATTGTTTTATAAATGAGTTTTGACTCAAATGATCATTGAACTCTCATTTTTCTTACTCGATTTAGCCACTAAACGTCTGATTATGCTAAATTAGACCCTAAAGTCTAAACTTTTGTTCACTTTGGCCATTCCGACCTCGTGCACCCGGTTAGTCAGTTCTCGTGCTTATGTAGCATCCAATGTGGCCTAAGTGGCGGTAAAACAACTCGATTTAAACATTAAACTTCTAATCACGCTAAATTAGACTATGAAATCTAAAAATTTTAAAATTTTAAAATTTTTTATTAAAACTAAACTCAAATTTTTAAGTACTTTTCATTATTTTTATTTTTCCTATTTTTTTTGGTTTTATTTTCCATCAATTTGATAATTTTTTTGACCTTTTTCAAAAAGTATAAAGTGTATGAATATATTAGAGTATATTACAATTTTGGCATTTGAGTTGTTTTTCAGTTTTTTGTAATTTGTTATTTATGGTTTTTCTAATGTTATTTTTTTTATTTTGATTCAAATAGTATTATTATTTCTCTTTTTTTACATTTTTTTTCGCTAAAAATATGGTTTTTTGGAAAAGAAAAAAAAAAGTTATAAAAACTTCAATAAAAAACTAAAGTATAAAAAGAATTATAAATTCACAAAATAAAATAATAATAATAAAGTTGGACGGAAATTACAAATATAAATATATATAAATATATTGAGGGCTCAAATATTAGTTTACTCAGTTTTAATTCAATGGTACGCTTAATATAACGAAATGTTAAATATGATTATACATTATAATAACCACAATGCTTTCAAATTCTTAAAAAATACATGTACTCGCCACATTCATTAACATTCTTTTATATCAAATTAAATGACATCAAATTTTCTATAACAATTTTTTTACAACCGATATACATTGTTTGTTATAACATTATAATAAAGGGATTAACATATAGATGATTACTTAATTTATTATTTTTTGTGCAAAATTAATCTCAACAAGAATAAATTAAAATATAAAAAAATTATAAACATTTCCCAAAAAATTAAAAATATAAAATAAAATAAAGTTTAGTTTAGTTTTGACTAAAGAAAAAAACATATAAAAACTTAAAACTGAGTTTAGTTTTATTAAAAGAATAAATAAATAAATTCAAAGTTCAATGTCAAATTTAGTGTGATTATAAGTTTATTGGCTAAATTGAGTCGTTTTACCCATACTTAAACCAAGTAGGATATCACGTAAGCTGGAACCAGAGCTAACAGGTTGTATGAGGTCAGAATAGACAAAACAAACAAAAGTTGAGACTTTATGGTCTAATTTAGCATAATCAAATGTTTAGTGGTTTAATCGAGTTAAAATCGAGAGTTTAATGGTCATTTGAGTCCAAACTCATTTATAAACTACAACCTTGTTTTTTTTTCAGTTTAATATTTAGTTTTTTAATTATACATATCAAAGAACATTTTTGAGTGATTTATTCTCTTCATTCGAGCTAAACAAGCATGACGGACGATCATTCGATTATTTTGTCATCCCATTACATTATTTATTTCATTCATTTATGATTTCATTTCGTCATACAAAACACACTCTGAGTATAATATTATCAGCAATAATTGATTTGTCTTTTACAAGTTTTCACTTGTTGCATCAACTTCCATATCTATGTTTTATTTTCCAAAATTTTAAATTAAAATTTATATCTAAACCATTTTGTTTGATTATCGTTATCGATGTTAAGATCTCGATTGTACGATCTTAAGATCCCAAAATTAAGTTTTAATCATGGTCTATAAAGAGATCTAATTTTAAGTAAGATCTACGTCATGAACCTCCGATCTTACTGCGATCCAGTCCTACACTTTCACTTTAAGTCAACGGTTTGCCACTCTATGCCCTAGAACAAAGAAATCAGATTCGAAATTTCAAGACAAAGTTCCAGATGAAGCCAAAAGCGCTTCTAACTTCGTCCCTTCAACTCGAAATGTGCACATCATTACAACAAGTCTCACAATTTGATCCATTCAAATCAAAATCGGCATATTCATCCCTTTGTGATACGGTTGGGTTCTTCACTTTCCATGTTCTTGTGTCTCGACTTTTCAATAATCATATGATCTTTGTGACAAGATGCGACTCTTCATTTTGTGTTTCAGTTAGTTGCAAATGTTTGCAAGTTGAAACTTCTAGGTTTTATGGACTAAGAGTGTAATCTCCTTTGCTAAAGTAAGATCTATGATCTTTGTAAAAATGAAATAAGGAACCATTTTTTTTGTAACCATGCTTCTTATTACAAATGTTTTCAAAGTAAAGTTATCCATTTAACTATTTCACTTTGATAAAAATCCTCTAAATCCCAATCCAATCTTGTAAAATGAAAAATATCATAATTTGATCAATGCATCTAATTTACTAATCATATAGGCATTTCCATCAAAAACAATTCCACAAAAACAAAAGTAAAACTATTATTTACAGTCAACTATTGTATCAAGTTACTTTGGTTGATGAATGTTGTCTGCAAACATCCAAGATCCTGACCCTGATTGATTGTTATCCAAAATAGCCCTAAGCCATTTTATTCTATTAGCAAGTTCTTCAAGGTCAAGAATCGATGCTTCTAATATCTTTTCATGCATGATATTTAAATTTATAATGTTGTAATCTACATCTTTCCAAGTATCATCTTCTTTTTCACTTTCTTCCACATGCATACTTGAAATACTATGTGAAGAACTCTCCTTTTCCACATCATCATCATCTATTTTCACTTCTTGACTATTCGGTAATTCCTCCATTGGATCCTCTAATGAAATTACTGATGTACGGGATGTTAAAGATGCATTTAGAGGCGTAGCAATTTCCTCCCTCTCAATATCCATGCCTAAAAGATGTTACAGTTTACCATAAAAATACAAAATCCATGAAAATTAGAATGTTTAATTTGTATTTCGAGACATATGACATTAATTATTAGAACAAAAGATGTGGTTTTATTTAAAAACCATTACCAGACATGACATAGACATGACATGGTACGTTGTACTACTAATGTCAATAGGACAAAACTTTGGTAGGACAAAAAAGTACAACTTTTTGTCCCACCCAAAAAAGTGGGACAGATGACAAAATTTACAAGTGTTATTCGCATGTAATTTACTTTTTTACCTTTTGGTGATGAGAAAATAAGTTGTGCATTACATGAAGTCCGACCTCTCTGCATGTGAAATTTATCAACAATGAAGATATGTTTAGCATAATGATGAAATTCAAATTCCATCAACTTTCCTCTATGAAGCAAAAAATTTAAACATTATAGGCGTATATAATTTACATATAACACCGTATTATTTTGGCATACACAATTTATTTTCTTTTATTTTAACCTCTATAAGTAGTATTTTTGGGGACTTGAAATGATTAGGTTAATATTCCTTTAAACATAAACCCTAATCTCTCAAATTTTATAAAATGAATCAAAGTACATTGCTATAATAGGAAAAAGGAAAAGTACCATGGTAGGCACTATCCAGCCTTTACTTGGAGACCAATCTAAGGAAGGGCGTAGATCCTTACAAAATGCTACATAAACCTTCCCTTGTCCAGCCGGAGGCTTTGGCAACTCTATCTACACAAGATATAAAATTATAGACAAGAAAAACATATAATAATAATTAAAAAAGTTATTACTTTTTCTAAAACAATTACCTTAACCCTCTCATCACTCAATATTTTGATAATACTTGCAGACCAATAACAATCATCTTCAAACCAATCTACCAAATCCCCACTCTTCCATACACCATCAATGATAACACATACTTCTGAAATTCAATTCACAGGTGGCATTTCATTTTTGTGATATATTTGAGGAATTTGAGGTCGAACCATCAGTTGTTTTTTAATATTCTTTGACTTTCTACCATAAGGAGGAATTTCATATATATTTGCCCATTTAATCTCTGCAAATGAAATTAAAGTATAACTAGAAGTAGAATCCATGCTTCTATGATAAATTTATAGAAAAGATTAAATGATAGAAATAGGAACATACTTCCATTCATAACATAAGTCATAAGATTAGTCAACTCACCTTCATCTGGAAAATCATAGTACTCAGGTAAAATCTTGTTCTTCTTCAAGCTTATATCCTTAATCTGATGAAGGGAAAAATAATATATCATAAATCATAATTTCATCTAGATTATTTACACTAAAATGACAACAGTATTAAGTAATTGAATGAAGAGATACCTTGCATTTGAACCAAGCAGAACGATACCCTTTCTCAAATGTTTTGGTTTCAGCCAGTTGACAAACTTCAAACTTAAGAACACCAAGCTTCTCCATTGTCTGGTTCATGTCTTTACATTAAAGACGAGCTGAGAATGAACCATGGTGACTCCTCCCACCTCCATCGCGGTATATGCGGAACCCACTCCGCGAGATACGTCCGTCTAAAGATTCCTCAAAGATTCATTGACATACTGTATGGCATCTGACAACCCTTGCTAACCCAGACAATAGCAGAGAACCGAACCGAGATCTAACTTATCACAATTCCAAAGCGGTGCAAATTCCCGATATCCATCGGGAATGGCCGAAGATAGCATATCCGCAACATCTGGAGGAATCCTGACCACCTCTTCCTGAGTTACCTCGACCACCCTAAGAATATGATGTAACACTTTATTCCGATCCCAATGACAATCCAAACCCTTGGAATGAAACTCCATCGTGCAGTTCCGCAAGCGTTGCACTGGATCCGTCCTGCTGGCCTCTCAAAAGTTGCTCCGAACTTTTGGGTCTCCGCCCGAGATCCTCCACTAATCCACCTGACCTGAACCTCTCTCATTGAGGTACTCCTAATCAATCTTCCGTCCTCGGCTCTGGGATCCGTATCATTCATTCAGGGTCTCGCACCCTGACACACTCACCAGCTCAATCGTCAATGGCTGAACCGCCGTAGCTGGAGCAACCTCTGCTCTAAACCGGCTACAAACTATTCCCAAGACATAGTTTCAAACTCCAAAAGTGCAATAGATCACACCATCAATCCTTGCCGCCTGATACAAGAGATCCAAGGCGACCTCAAATTCTGGCAGTCCTTCCGCTAACTGGCTCACCACTGGAGCTGGGACCAAACCCTGGTTCCACCCATGCGTTCTCATCCGCATTCTGCACCGCAGCTATCCCCCACGTCCAATCATAACCAAGAATTCTCCTTCCCGTAAGCTTCTCAGATTCTCCAAGACTCTTACCGATTCGAGTATGGATCATGTGCTTTCAGTAGTACGGGCCCAATACTATCTTCCACACCTACCCATACTTTCCTCAGTAATCCTCCCGAATCCTTTAAGTCACTTACTCCACCGGTATACTAAACGTTTGCGAAACAGCAAGACAATCTCTACCGTAGCACCTCCTAGGCTCCTCCTAGGTTCCCAACTTCACTGAACTGCCCCACTAAGCTCACTGGAGCATATCCTAGGCTTTCCTAGGTTCCCAACCTCGCCGTGCCATCAGCTGCTGAAGAACTCCCCATGATGTCAGCCATCCACCTCATGGATATCGTCATATCCACTTAGTAGCTTACTCCCATCACTCAAGAGTTCCACAAAGCACAAAGAAAGCAGCATTCGTGCAGTAGCACTCCAATCCAAGAATTATCATAAAACATTTGGCCCACATACCACAACCCACAATGTCCACGTCCATACATCCTCACTGTTGGCTGCCTTTATGCATGCAAATTGTACACAGAACAGGAAACGAGTCCTAATTGTATACAATTTTTAAAACATACACTTAACAGTTATCAATACCGAGAATCATTCTCCTTCTAGCATGGCATCCAGTACTCCAAGACTACAAGCATCTCATATCAGGCCAATCTATCGCTGACAACTCAGCACTAGCATGCAAGTCTACCAGTTCATACAACATATAAAGGCATCTCTCCTAGCCTTAACTAGCATGCGATTCTCAGATTCATAAATCAAATCATAACAGATAACAAATGTGGGTATTCTGGGAAACTTACTTGAGGTCGGCCGATTGCATGCGCCACACCCTTTCTTGTTTTAGAAATTCTTTACTTAAAAAGATTTTTCTTTTGAAAACTTTACAGATCCTCAGTTTGAGTTCAGACTCACCCGAAAGTCTGTCCGAATCCCTCAAACCAAGGCTCTGATACCAACTTGTAACGACCCAATTTTCAAAGGTAAAAAATTTAATTTCTAATATAGCTAAAACATTGATACCATTTATTTCAAACATTTCAAATCATCATTAAGTAAAACATTTATCAGAGTTCATCCCAAAATCTTTCATTGCGGAAATCATAAGTGTGTGCACTGCGATCAATCCGAGCTCTTCATTTCCAAATCGATGATACCTGAAACCATAAACAAAACTGTAAGCACGAAGCTTAGTGAGTCCCCCAGGGCATACCCCACACAAAATCTACATAACACATACCATATTAGCTTAAAAAGCTACATATATCACATAAGCCATGCATATAGACATATAGGGATGTCGTGGAAACCTTCCAAGGTCTTACACCAAACGCCACGGGAAACCCCCACGTGGTCTTGACTAGCCGCCACTGGAACCCCCACATGGTCTTGGCTAATTGCCGCGGGAACCCCCACGCGGTCTACACTACCAAATACAAATTATGCAAAATAAACGGACAAACGTACTAGGATGTCATGGAAACCATCCAGGGTCTTATACCATGTGCCATGGGAACCCCCACATGGTCACAATCCACTGCCACGGGAATCTCCCGGGGTCTTCCATGTAAGCATCACAAAGACAACTAGCATATCAAATACCACGCAATCAACTAGCATACCACATATAACTAAATGTCATGGGAACCCCCACATGGTCACATACATAATACATAACGTATCGATAGCACATTCACAATAATCATCACAACTAAATAAATGGGCCGGCAGTGGTGCCTTAGACCCATTGGTATGGTGAGAAGACTCACTTCGCACTGCAGAAGCTTCCCGCATGAATTCCTTATTGCTGCCCCGCCAGCTTCCCGAGCTGTCACTACCAATCAATATACCCAATTAGCAATTGGGTCCCATACCATAATCCTTAATTCATGCATGGGGAAAAATGATCATTCTACCCCTGGCCCAGTATGATCCAAACTAAGGCCCAATCCCAACACAAAAGCCCAACACTATGTAGGCTTTCCAAGCCCACTAGTGGCCCACTAATGGCCCAATGTGCTAAATTGGGCTTAATCCCTCTAATGGGCCTTACCCTAGGCCCAAACATATCCTTGGCCAAAAACATCTGACTTCTGATGGCCCACTAAGGCCCAACAATCCAACGTCCACTGCTTGGCCCAACCCGAGGCCCAAAACACACCGAGCCCAAAACTGATGTGTACGCGGGGCATACTCCTATGTATGCTGAGCGTACTGGCTGAATGTGGTGTACTTTGCGCGTACCTGCATGTACGCCCAGCGTACTCCTCTGTTAAACCACTTTTCCCATTAAGTGCTTAATACCCCGATCCAGAAGCTACAATTACAGATCCTAGTCCTCTTCAACGTCTTAATCCATAAAGTTGATGACTTGGTGGCTTTCAACCCACCAAATGAGCCCAAACTTGAAATATGACAACAAACTTCCATGAAAAGGGCTAGATCTCATGCATGGTCCCAAATGAGCCCCGAAGATTGAAACTTTACTGCATAAAGGACTCATATGACACTAAGGGTGGCAACCCTGGACCTAGAAACGTGTTTGACTCATAAAGATCCATTCTTGGGACCAAAAGAGTCTATAAGCTCATCCTAAAGGAGATCTAAGATATTAATCAAGCTCATGACTTTATACCTTGCAAAGGCCTGAAGTGAAGCAACAATCCCAGATCTGAAACTTCTCTTTTGCACCAACACCTTGTAATGAGCTCCCACTTCTTGAAGTTCACCAAAAACCACCAAAAATGCACCCACAAAGCTCACAATACCCTTAGATGAAGCTACCACTCGAATTTAGGGTTTAAGATTCTGAGAATGAAAGAGAGGCGCACCCCCTCGGACTTAAGGTGCTTTAAATAGTGAGTCAACCCTAAGAATTAGGGTTTTGGAGATCCTGGATGTACACTGGGCGTACTCCCTGTACGCTGGGCGTACGTGTCCCGCACCCGCGATTCACTTAACCAGCAGTACGTTGGGCGTACCCCAGATTACGCTGGGCGTACTCATACGTTGGCCACCTTGCATGCATGGCACCTACTTGCCAAACATTTCCATTTAAGGACCAATTCTGCCAACAACTTCAAAGTATCATAACTTCCTCGTTCTAAGTCCGTTTTCGATGAACTTTTATATCCACAGAAAGGTGGCAAGAAGCCCTACACTTCTATCAACTCAAACCGTTCTTAAGACCTTCCGAACAAAAATCCATTTTCCACAAAAGCCCGAACTGCCACTCTACCGGAATACCCCTAGGTTCCAAAACACGAATCGAACACCCGGATCACTTCTAATACATCACCCGCACCCAAATGGGTCTAGATCTTACCTTCCCAAGAACCATAATCCTTATAATGACCGACCTTCGAGCCACAGCCTCATACTAGGAATTGATTTAGAACAGGACGTTACACACATGATCCAATTTCATTTCTCTTTGTATTTAGCCGAAATGATTATTTAACCTTACTTATGGATGGCACAATCAAATAAAATCACATTAGTAAAAATGAGAAATTCCATTCACTAATTACCAAAAGACCCCAATTAACAAGTTTTTAAGCCATACACACACTAATAGTAGTCACAACACCCAACTTGCTTCACCTTGGTACTTTAGCAACAAACAACAACAAAAGTCTAAAAACAATCAACTTTCTCCTTCAAACTTCCATGATCCTGAATTTGATCGACCGTTATCAAGAATGCTCTTAAGCCATTTTATTCTATTTGCAAGTTCTTCAAGGTCAAGAATGGACGCTTCTAATGTCTCTTCGTGCATTATATTTAAATCTATCATGTTGTGATCAAGATCATCCCAAGCATCATCATCATCTGTTTTATTTTCTTCCACACGCATCGTTGAAATACTGTCCGAAGAACTCACTTTTTCCACATCATCACCATTGGTTTTCACTTCTTGACTCTGCAATGCTTCTTCTTCTTCGATTGGAGCTACTAATGAAATTACTGATATTCGAGAAGTGGAAGATGCATTTTGAGGTGAAGCAACTTCTTCCTCCCTACTCTCAATATCCATGCCTAAAAGATTTTTACGGTTATAATAAAATCCGTCAAAATTATAATTCAAACAATAAAAATTAGTTTTTAAACAGGTTGTACTGAATTTGGCATGTAGTGGACTAGGACTGGAACTGATGTCAATGAGACAACAATTATAGTTCTTTTGTCCCACCCAAACAGGTGGGACAAGAATTCACATCAATAGGACAAAAAGTACAACTTTTAATCGCTGATGTCATTTGTCCCACCTAAAAAAGATGGGACAGGGATTCACTCTCCAATGTCTAGTCTGTCTTTTCAAAAGACAAAAATGCCCTCATCATCCTAATCGTCAAAAATAACCCAAAAAAGGTTATGTAAAAAAGATTCCTTCTTTGAAAGGCATACAAAATACATTTTATGTTAGAAATGATAAGTTTATACCGATATTTTGAAAAAAAAAACGATAAAATTAATGTAAATATTAAATTAAAATTTACTTTACCTTGCTGTGATGGGAAAATAAGCTGTGAGCTGCATGAAGCTTGACCTCTCTGCATGTGAAATTTTATGTCAGTGAGCACAAGTTTAAATTAATTTTAGACAACACAAAATAAAATATAGATTTACTAGGATTCTACTTAGAAAATATCTAATTTCTCAAAATTTATAAAAATGAATCAAAGTAGAATGTTGTAATAGGAAAAAGGAAAAGCACCATGGTAGGAAATGTCCATCCTTCAATTGGAGACCAGTTTAAGGATGGGCGTAAATCCTTACAAAATGCATCATAAATCCCCCCTTGTCCAGCTGGAGGCATTGGCAACTCAATCTACACACATAATAATTTACAAATTTATAACAATAAATAATAATTTATAAGATGAAAGTAATAAGCTAATAATAAAAATGATAAAATTTCATTACCTGAACCTCATCATCACTCAATATTTTGATGATCCTTGCTGACCAATAACAATCATCTGTACACCAATCTATCAAATCCCCAACTTTCCATTCACCATCAATCACAACACATACTTCTGTAATGGAATTGACAGGTGGCATTTCATTTTTGAGATACATTTTAGGATATGGAGGTCGCACCATTAATTGTTTCTTTATCTGCTTTGACTTCCTTCCATAATGAGGCAATTCGTATATCTTTGTCCATTCAATAACTTCAAATTGATTGAAAGTGATAATTTTAGAACAGATGAAAAGATTGTGATTAGTGGTTCATATATAGCGGGTTAGTCAACTCACCTTTATCTGCAAAGTCAAAGTACTCGGCCAAAATCTGGTTCAAGTTTATATCCTTGATCTGATGGGAATTTTAGAGTTTAGATTTAGAAATCTACATTATTACCATATTTACTGGAAAATGGATATTATCATATTCACATACCTTGCATCTAAACCAAGCACCACGGAATCCTTCTTCAAATGTTTTTGATTCAGCAAGTTGGCCAGCTTCAAACTTCAGATCATCAGGCTTCTCCATTGTGCTGTAGAATTTTTAGTCAAAATTGGAAGAATACAGAAATGTACACAAATTATCTCTTGTTCATGTATTTACAATAGAGACAGAGTTTTAATACATCATAAAACCCTAAAACGGAACACAAATCGATCTGCTACAAGCCCCTACTACTGGTTATCCGGAATACCTAACCTTGAAAATAAAATGTTTGCTTGTTCTTTTTCGTGGAACTGTGTGTTTTCCAAGCCAAAGGAGATCACGATAACAAGCAAATGATTCAAAACAAGTTAAAGGTGATTTTACTCACCTTCTTGATTAGGAGAGTAGAGTTAAATGAGACAAATCTAACTGGGTAGAGATATCGCCCGGACTAACAGCGAAAGCAGGGACGATCACCAACACTAACACTATGAACAACCACAAACAGTAGCGCCGACGAATATGGCGAGAACCTTGTCGTCAGACTTCAATGGACTGAGAGAATTTAGGGATAGGCTTGAGGAGTTCATAAATTGGATATTTACAAAAGGGAATGATAAAAAAATAAAAATAATAGTAATAATATTATATAATTATTAAAAATATATTTTTTGAATTTCAAGACTATTTTTGTTTTTCTTAATTCGGACTATTATGTATAAATTAGTTGTTGGACCATTCATGCATTTTTTTTATTATTATTTTAATGTTATTTTTTTTTCGTTCCAATTATTTTTGCGTTGCTTTTTTTCGGTCGGATTATCTAATTTTATTTTTTCAATAAGAATATTATTGTGTTATTTTTTCATTCTAATTATCTTTGTGTTATTCTACAGGTAATTCATATGGTATTTTTTCATTCACACTCCTTGTATTATTTTTTCATTCGAATCAAAAAAATAATACATGGTTGTTACGTAAAAATGAGTAATACATGTATTCTCCCCCGAAAACATAAAAAGTATAAAAGGGGCCGTAGAGCTTACCCTTGAAGCGTGAAAAGTGTTCGTTTTGGGAATCAGGACTCGTTTCGTGATTTCTCGACTTTTGATCGAGACACTTTTTGGAAAAACCGACACCAAATGCTTACAAATCTGCTCGCCGGGAACACATAAATGTAACTTTTACAGCAAACGGGACTGCCGAAGTTTCTCGTCGGAAAAAAACGAAGCTTTGTCGGCCACGGCAGCGCGTGGCTGCTTTCGCAACAGTTTTGCATTGCTAGCAGCAGCTTGTTGACGAGATGGGGCGATAGTAGGTGGCTCGGGACAAGGCAGCAGGTGGTGGTGCTTCGTGAGGCGGAGGAATGTGACAAAAGTGAGGGCGGCGTCAATCGTCGGCGGCCAGAAAAGCCCTCACCGACAGCACAATTTCCGAGAGAGGGGGGGAGGGTATAGAGAGTACAAAGAGGGAGTGTTGATTTTGAAGAGGATATGGCTGAACTTATAGCCATATGATGGTGTCATGGTGGTGATGTCACCACCTCTCTCATCAAGCCATATATTGCCTCGATTTTCGTGCCCTGAATCTAGCTTTGTAAAAATTTTACGAATGTGCATGTCTATTGTCCCGAGT
The DNA here is from genome assembly GCF_052849685.1 of Lactuca virosa. Classification (NCBI taxonomy): domain Eukaryota; kingdom Viridiplantae; phylum Streptophyta; class Magnoliopsida; order Asterales; family Asteraceae; genus Lactuca; species Lactuca virosa. Next base: position 223,682,906 of record NC_136430.1, on the reverse strand, counting down.
GTGTTGAGTCCAAAAGTGTAAACAAAATTCTCAAACGATAAACGATATTAAGTTTAAATGTGTTCGAAGTTCTATTTTAGTTATTTTATAGTTTTCTCATTACGACGATTTTTACAAAAGTATTATACCTTCGAGCTAAAAATATTCCAAATATGAATTCAATTAATATCATATTGCCCGAGTTTAAAAACGTGTTCGAAAACATTTAACAAGATGTGTAGTTATCCCAACGAAGCGATACGATGTTCGTTTCCGGGAAAATCAGTTATATAACTGATTTTACAACCATAAAAAGGTATAACTTCTTCGTATAATCTCCGTTTTCGATGTTCTTTATATCCACGATCTCGTGTTAACATATTTTATCCAATGTGGTCATTAATTGCTCCTAAGTATACTCAATGCATAAATTTTATTTTTAACACATTAAATAGTACTTATTTTTGTGAACTGTGTTTTGTTCTTTAGCGTTCGACATAAATTGGAGACATGGAGAGTGTTTCACATGCAATTATGAGTATAATGACTTCAATTGCATTCAAAAACATGGAATACTATACAACAGATCCTATTACAATAGGGTTCACGGTGGTTTGACCGGCGAACTTTGACCTATTTTTACCATTTGTTACATTCTCCCTTTATTAAAAGAATTTCGTCCTGAAATTCAACTTGTAGACGGGAAATCCTTATACAGTTGGGGGTACTTTTGCTTCATTTGATCTTCGCATTCCTAGGTGAATTATGGTCCTCGTTGAGAATTCCAGCGTACTTTCACAATAGGGATACGACTTTGTTTCAAGCATTTGATCTCTCGATCCATAATCGCCATTGGTTCTTCAATAAAGTGGAGTTTCGTATTCACTTGGATTTTATCAAGAGGAATGGCATAAGTGTCATCAGATAGATACTTTTTAAGGTTCGACACATGAAAAAATCATGCACGTTGTTTAGTTCTTGAGGCAGCTTTAGTCGATAAGCAACATGACCAATTTTATCAAGAGTTTCAAAAGGTCTTATGTGTCGTGGGTTCAGCTTGCCTCGTTTACCAAATCGAATCACTCAATTCCAGGGTGAGACTTTTAACATTACTATGTCTCCACCCTGGAATTAAAGAGGCTTACATCTCACGTCAACTTAACTCTTTTGACGATCACATGCAGCCTTTAATCGATCATTGATTTGCACAATCTTTTCGTGCGGTTTCATGTAGTATCTATGACCCAGTGCGCAGTGTATATGTATGCCTTTTGGCCAGTTGAGTATCTCCGACCACTGACCAACATATTGGTGATCGACATTTTCATCCATATAAAGCCTCAAACGGTGCATCGTTTATGCTGGTGTGATAACTGTTATAGGAAAACTCAATTAACAATAAATGAGTATCCCCAACATTTCTGAAATCTATCACACAAGCTCGTAGCATATCCTCCAAGTTTTGGATGGTTCGTTCGCTTTGAGCATCGTTTTGTGGATGTAATTTGTGCTCATATCCAAGCGAGCTCCCAAGGATTTTATAATGATTGCCAGAATCGTGAGGTAAATCTACTATCTCTTTCAAAGATAATAGAAATCGGTACACCCTGACTGTTTCTTTGATTGGTGGGAAGTGGTAAAACTTCATTAGTCTGTTGAATACTACCCAGATAGTGTCAAAACCACTTGGTGTCTTGGGCAGTTTAGTGATGAAGTTCATCATTAATTGTTCTCACTTCCACTCGGGTACCTCTAGTTGACGGAGCAAACCCGAGGCCTTGTGATGCTCAACCTTGACTTTAGAGAAATTCAGGCATTTGCTCACATAAGTGACAAATTATGCTTTCTTATTCGGCCACTAATACAACTTTAAATCAAGGTACATTTTGCCAAAGCCTGGATGAACGAAATATCTTGATCTGTGATTTTCCTCCAAGACTAAGCTTCTATGTAACATCCGGATTTCTAGGTACTGTATTTATCTAATTATTTTTGAGTTTTGGAGAGGGACTCGGCGAGTAGGCGCTTAGACTCGCCGAGTAGAGCCGCGCATTGTTGGACTGGATTAATGACTAGACTCGGCGAGTCCACGCTGTTTAATGAAACCCTAATTTCTTGGGTTTGGGACCTATTTAAAGGCCCTTAGGGCCGTCACTTGCGGCTACCAAACCCCATAGAGAAACCCTAAAAGAGCTAGAACGTTTGTGAGAGGAAAGGAGCCATTTCTTGATCTTTGTGATTGATTCTTACAAGAAGGAGGTGATTCCAGCTTGGAGGGGACCAAGGAGGTTGTGCATCTGGGGATTTCGAGCAAAAGACTTCATCTTTGAGGTATTATGTCGCCCCTTTATCTGTTTTGTTGAAGGAATCCATAGATGTAGAGTTTTATGTCTTTTATTGGAAGGACTTGTGAGAATATGGCCCCTATTCACTTTGAGACTTCGGATCTGGACCCATAGTGGTCTAAAGAGCTTATTCCAGCTTGCTTTATGTTGAGCTATGGAGGCAATGAGCTCAGGTTGTTGTTTTTGGGGCTAAATCACCAAGTAAAGCCTCCTAGGCGTCACATGAGTGTCAAGATCCAAGCTTTACGTGATTATCAGGCTTGGGAAGGTCAGATCTATGGTTCTAAGGAACAGATCTGACCTCAGGAGGTCAATTGAGTTTGTGCATGACATGAACTCGCCAAGTCCAAGGGCAGACTCGGCGAGTAGGGTTAGGGTTTCCCGTGAATCACACTGTGAGTGACTTGCCGAATTGGGGGAATGACTCAGTGAGTCGGAAGGGGGATAGAGGACTCGAGTTCACGACTGAACTCGCCGAGTCACATTTGTGCACTCGGCGAGTCTGGTCAAGGGTTGACCGTTGACTTTTGTTGACTTTTGGGTTTGGTCAACAATGGAACTTGTGGACTGTTTGAAGGGTAAAATAGCCTTTTAGCCTTCTTAGAGGACATGTGAGAGTCTAGTCTAGCCTAGAGAGTCGTGATTGATTGAGATGATTATGTTATGTGTATAGGCAGAGGCTAGATCAGTATATACACGGGCGGGATATTATCCGAGACATCCGAGGTGAGTCTTCTCACTATACATTACCTAGAGTGGTATTTATGTGTAGACCAGAGGGTCTTGTATGCTATGTGTATGTATGAGATTATGTGCATTGTGTTATATGTATGCTATGTTTTGTATAGACCGGACCGGAGGGTCCAACGATATAGATCGAACCGAAGGGTCCAACGATATAGACCGGACCGAAGGGTCCAACGATATAGACCGGACCGAAGGGTCCAACGATACAGACCGGACTGAAGGGTCCAACGAGCTATGACCGGACCAGAGGGTCCAACGAGCTACGGGACTGGAGGGTCCCGCTGAGACACATCGGACCGGAGGGTCGTATTGTAGCCTCGAGTGGCGTATGTGTTGTATGTGGTATATTGGGGAACTCACTAAGCTTTTATGCTTACAGTTGTTGTGTGATGTGTTTCAGGTACTAGTGAGGATCGCGGGAAGGCGCCGGCATGATTCGTACACACGAGAGAGGATTTATTTATATGAGATCTTGGGACATGTTTTGTGATGATACAGAGATTTATTATGATTTTGTGATTTTTATGTGGTGGAAAGTATGTTTGAAATAAAAAATTGTTTTGAAAAATTTAGGTGTTACAAGTTGGTATCAGAGCCTTGGTTTGAGGGATTCGGGTGCATCTTCGGATGAATCCGAACTCAAACTGAGGAGATGAGAAAGTTTTCATAAAATAAACAATTTTTCTAAAAGAATAAAAGATTTTGAGAAAGGCAGAAGGAAGCAGTGTGTACCATCAGCCAGCGCCCGAACGGTGATTTCCCAAAATACCCTTACCTTATGTGTTATGAGATATTATGAGGTATTATGCATGCTAGAGTAGGCTAGGTGATCATATTAGGACTAGAGTGGCCTGATCTATGATGCCTTAGCCTAGGAATGATTTTGCTGCTATATGATGCTTGAGAGCGAATAGGTAACAATGAGGAGCTGTTGGGAGGCCTACCGAAGGGTAGCCTATGCCAGTGAGATGTAGTGTACTTGTGATCTGGAATCCAAGGAGGAGGACTTAGAGTGAATGCTGATGCGGTGTGGACGGTAGTATAGGGCCCGTACTACTAAAGACACCGGAGCAGTGTGCACCCTAAGTAAGAATCCATTGGGTACTAAGGAGCAAGTAGGGTTGAGTTATCGAGTGCGAGTATACTCGAGCGAGTCTCTGATATCTTGTGTTGTAATTTCAGAGAGACATCATGGTTGGGACGCGCCACCGGCCAGGGACTAGCGAGGGGGTTGTGAACGATGAGGAGCTCCGCCAGATGATTCATGATGAGGTGGCTGCTGTCATCCGCGCTGAGATTCCAGAGATGTTCGGGTCTATCAAGACCACGATGATGGAGGCTTTTGATGAGCGGTACGCCGCTCTTACGGATGCAGTTGTTGCTGCGGCCACCGCAGCCGTTGCTGCTGCCAGGCCGCAGGGGGGTGACTCGTTGCTGTACAGAGAGTTCAGCAACACGAAGCCACCAGAGTTTGATGGGAAGCAGGATCCGATTGCTGCTATGAGATGGATTACCGATGTTGAGGGTTGTTTCTATACCTGCTCGTGTCCAGAGCATCTGAGGGTTCGGTTTGCGCTGAACCAGCTTCGCTTGGGAGCGAAGGACTGGTGGAAGTTTGTGACGGCAGACTTCACTACTGCAGAGCTGACTGCGGTGACCTGGGAGAGGTTCACCACGATGTTTCGAGATGAGTATGTTCCTCCGGTGGAGAGGGAGCGATTGGCTCAGGAGTTCTTGACCCTCAAACAGGGTACTGATTCGGTTACTGTGGTTACCCGGAAGTTTCATGAGAGGGCGATGTTCTGCCCTGAGCAGGTGTCTACTGAGCAGGCACGTATGAGCCGGTACTTGGGTGTTTTGAGGAGGGATATACGGGAGTTCGTGTCAAACTCGACTTATCGGACATTTTCTGAGCTCCAGGCAAATGCCCGGAAGAGGGAGATTGAGCTGGAGACGCAGGCCAGGGAGGAGGCCGAGTCTCAGAGGGTGGATCGGCGACCGGCACAGTCTCAGCCGGCAGCCAAGCGGGCAAAGCCCGCTGATTCGAGATCTGGGGGTCCGAAGGGCCGCACTTGTGGAAAGTGCGGCAAGAGCCACGAGGGGACATGCAGAGCTGGGGTGTGTTATAAGTGTGGGAAGGAGGGGCATTATGCGAGGGACTGCCCCAAGGGATTCACGGTTTGCTTTCATTGCAACCAGACCGGCCATCGGAAGGCCGAGTGCCCACAGCTACTGCAGAGATCAGCGCAGGGATCTGCGCCTGCTGTTCGAGCTACAGAGAGTCGGCCGGCGAAGGCCGAGGCGCCAAAGGCTCGCGGGAGAGCCTTCCAGTTGACAGCGGAGGAGGTCCGCGCAGCACCCGATGTGGTAGCTGGTATGTATTCTTTCCTCGGTTTATATTGAGTTTGTGATATTATGCTTATTTTGAGGTATGCATAGGTACATTTCTTGTGTGTTCTGTACCTGCTTTGGTGTTGTTTGACTCGGGTGCGAGTCGGTCATTTGTGTCGATAGCGTTTAGTCGACACATCAGTGTTCAGCGAGAGGCGTTGAGTCGACCTCTACGAGTTTCTATAGCCGACAAGCGAGCAGTGTATGCTACTGATGTGATTCGAGGATGTGTACACGAGATCTTCGGTGTCGAGTTCCCGATAGATCTGGTCCCGATTGCTATGGGGGACGTATGTGTCATAGTAGGCATGGATTGGTTGAGCTGATTTGGGGCTGTGATAGACTGCGAGCGACAGTTGGTGACGATACGAGACCCCAGTGGGGGAGTACTTACGGTGTACGGCGAGGGTACCCGTTCTGGCTCAGCATTTTGTTCGGCCGCTAGAGCGAGGCAGAGTCTACAGCAGGGCTGTAGTGGGTTTGTGGCTTATGTGGTGGATACGAGAGTAGATGCAGAGAGACCGAGGTCGGTCGATGAGGTTCCGATAGTGTGTGAGTTCCCGGATGTTTTCCCCGAGGAGTTGCCGGGTGTACCTCCCGAGAGGCAGGTAGAGTTCCGTATTGACTTGTTTCCGGGGGCAGCGCCTATTGCCAAGGCGCCCTATCGCCTTGCGCCACCAGAGATGCAGGAGTTATCCTCGCAGCTTCAGGAGCTGCTGGGGAAGGGGTTTATACGGCCGAGTAGCTCGCCGTGGGGAGCGCCGATCCTTTTTGTCAAGAAAAAGGATGGTTCACACCAGATGTGCATTGATTACCGGGAACTGAACAAACTGACGGTCAAAAACCGTTACCCCTTACCGAGGATCGACGATTTATTCGATCAGTTGCAGGGAGCGTCTTGGTTTTCCAAGATCGACTTGAGGTCTGGATATCATCAGATGAGAGTACGAGATGAGGATATCCAGAAGACAGCATTCAGGACTCGTTACGGGCATTACGAGTTCGTGGTGATGCCTTTCGGGCTCACCAATGCACCGGCGACATTCATGGATCTCATGAACAGAGTATGCAGACCGATGTTGGATCGTTCGGTGATCGTGTTCATCGATGACATATTGGTGTATTCGAGATCCAGAGAGCAGCATGAGGAGCATTTGAGAGAGTTACTTGGAGTTTTGAGATCGAAGAGGCTTTATGCCAAATTCTCCAAGTGTGATTTCTGGTTACGAGAGGTCCGGTTCCTAGGGCACCTCGTTAACCAGAATGGGATTTTGGTCGATTCGGCCAAGATTGAGGCAGTGATGAGTTGGGAGGTGCCGAGATCCCCCACCGAGATCAGGAGTTTCCTCGGGTTGGCCGGCTATTATAGGAGATTTATCAGGGATTTCTCCAAGATCGTCGTGCCACTCACCAGATTGACCCGGAAGTGTGTTGCTTTTTCATGGGGCCCAGAGCAGCAGGCCTCCTTCGAGACACTTTGCCAGAGACTGTGCGAAGCCCCGGTGTTAGCCCTTCCGGAGGGAATGGAGGACTTTGTGGTGTATTGTGACGCATCGATATCGGGGCTGGGAGCGGTGCTAATGCAGAGAGGGCATGTGATAGCATACGCATCGAGACAGCTGAAGCCTCACGAGGCGAGGTATCCCACCCACGATCTGGAGCTGGGGGCAGTAGTGTTCGCCCTCAAGATCTGGCGTCACTACATGTACGGGGTTCGGTGTACCATATACACGGACCATAAGAGCTTGAAGTATTTGATGGATCAGCCCAACCTGAACATGCGTCAGAGGAGATGGTTGGATGTGGTGAAGGACTATGATTGCGAGATCCTGTACCACCCGGGCAAAGCTAATGTTGTAGCTGATGTCCTGAGTCGCAGGGCGGAGAGTGCCCCGATACGAGATGTTTGTATGAGATTGACAGTGATGACTCCGGTGTTGGACACCATTCGAGGGGCGCAGGCTGAGGCCATTAGGCCGGAGAACCGGAAGAGAGAGCGGGTTATCGGACAGGTATCGGAGTTCGTTACCGATGGTCGAGGACTTATGACCTTTCAGGGTCGAATTTGGGTACCATTCGTGGGTGGAACGCGTACCATCTTGATGGAGGAGGCGCATAGATCAAGGTTCTCGATCCATCCCGGGGCCACTAAGATGTATTTGGACCTGAAGAGAGAGTATTGGTGGCCCTGTATGAAGAGGGATGTTGCATGGTTCGTAGAGAGGTGCTTGACCTGTCGCAGAGTTAAGGCCGAGCACCAGAGACCGCATGGTAAATTGCAGCCGTTGGAGGTTCCCGAATGGAAATGGGAACATATTACCATGGATTTTATCACCAAATTGTCGAGGACTGCTAGGGGCGTCAATGCAATTTGGGTGATTGTGGACAGGTTGACGAAGAGCGCTCACTTCCTTGCTATCAGTGAGAGCTTTTCTGCTGAGAGGTTGGCAGAGTTGTACGTGAGGGAGGTGGTATCACGGCATGGAGTGCCGATCTCGATCGTCTCAGATCGAGATGTGCGTTTCACTTCCAGATTCTGGAAGAAGTTTCATGAGGAGTTGGGTACGAGGCTGCATTTTAGTACCGCATACCACCCACAGACAGACGCGCAGAGTGAGCGGACGATTCAGACGCTCGAGGACATGCTTCGGGCATGTGTATTGGACTTTGGAGGGAGTTGGGACACATATTTACCCTTGGCAGAGTTTTCCTACAACAACAGCCATCATTCGAGCATCGGTATGCCACCCTTTGAGCTGTTGTATGGGAGGAGGTGTCGGACTCCCATTTGCTGGGGTGAGGTCGGGGAACGTGTGATGGGTAGTACGGAGATTATGCTTCAGACGACCGAGCAGATTCAGCAGGTCAGGCAGAGGTTACTGACGGCCCAGAGCCGTCAGAAGAGTTATGCGGATAGACGACGGTCCGAGCTTGAATTTCAGGTTGGTGACTTCGTCCTCCTGAAGGTATCTCCTTGGAAAGGAGTGATCCGATTCAGGAAGAGAGGCAAGTTGGGGCCTCGGTATATTGGTCCTTTCAGGGTGATCGCCAGGGTGGGCAGTGTAGCGTATCGTTTGGAACTACCTGCGGAGTTGAGTCAGATTCATGATACCTTCCACGTATCTCAGTTGAGGAAGTGTATCGCCGATGAGTCGGCAGTGGTTCCCCTTGAGGACATTCAGGTGGATGCGAGCCTGAACTATGTTGAGAGGCCGATCGCGATTCGGGATAGGCGGATCAAGGTTTTGAGGAACAAGGAGGTGTCATTGGTTCAGGTCTAGTGGCAACATCGGAAGGGGTCCGAGCTGACTTGGGAGCCGGAGTTAGAGATGCGTGAACAATACCCAGAGTTATTTGCTGAGAGAGACTTCGAGGGCGAAGTCTGATTCTAGTGGGGGAGAATTGTAACATCCGGATTTCTAGGTACTGTATTTATCTAATTATTTTTGAGTTTTGGAGAGGGACTCGGCGAGTAGGCGCTTAGACTCGCCGAGTAGAGCCGCGCATTGTTGGACTGGATTAATGACTGGACTCGGCGAGTCCATACGTGGACTCGGCGAGTCCACGCTGTTTAATGAAACCCTAATTTCTTGGGTTTGGGACCTATTTAAAGGCCCTTAGGGCCGTCACTTGCGGCTACCAAACCCCAGAGAGAAACCCTAAAAGAGCTAGAGCGTTTGTGAGAGGAAAGGAGCCATTTCTTGATCTTTGTGATTGATTCTTACAAGAAGGAAGTGATTCCAGCTTGGAGGGGACCAAGGAGGTTGTGCATCTGGGGATTTCGAGCAAAAGACTTCATCTTTGAGGTATTATGTCGCCCCTTTATCTGTTTTGTTGAAGGAATCCATAGATGTAGAGTTTTATGTCTTTTATTGGAAGGACTTGTGAGAATATGGCCCCTTTTCACTTTGAGACTTCGGATCTGGACCCATAGTGGTCTAAAGAGCTTATTCCAACTTGCTTTATGTTGAGCTATGGAGGCAATGAGCTCAAGTTGTTGTTTTTGGGGCTAAATCACCAAGTAAAGCCTCCTAGGCGTCACATGAGTGTCAAGATCCAAGCTTTACGTGATTATCAGGCTTGGGAAGGTTAGATCTATGGTTCTAAGGAACAGATCTGACCTCAGGAGGTCAATTGAGTTTGTGCATGACATGAACTCGCCGAGTCCAAGGGCAGACTCGGCGAGTAGGGTTAGGGTTTCCCGTGAATCACACTGTGAGTGACTTGCCGAATTGGGGGAATGACTCAGTGAGTCAGAAGGGGGATAGAGGACTCGAGTTCACGGCTGAACTCGCCGAGTCACATTTGTGCACTCGGCGAGTCTGGTCAAGGGTTGACCGTTGACTTTTGTTGACTTTTGGGTTTGGTCAACAATGGAACTTGTGGACTGTTTGAAGGGTAAAATAGCCTTTTAGCCTTCTTAGAGGACATGTGAGAGTCTAGTCTAGCCTAAAGAGTCGTGATTGATTGAGATGATTATGTTATGTGTATAGGCAGAGGCTAGATCAGTATATACACGGGCGGGATATTATCCGAGACATCCGAGGTGAGTCTTCTCACTATACATTACCTAGAGTGGTATTTATGTGTAGACCAGAGGGTCTTGTATGCTATGTGTATGTATGAGATTATGTGCATTGTGTTATATGTATGCTATGTTTTGTATAGACTGGACCGGAGGGTCCAACGATATAGACCGGACCGAAGGGTCCAACGATATAGACCGGACCGAAGGGTCCAACGATACAGACCGGACCGAAGGGTCCAACGAGCTATGACCGGACCAGAGGGTCCAACGAGCTATGACCGGACCAGAGGGTCCAACGAGCTACGGGACTGGAGGGTCCCGCTGAGACACATCGGACCGGAGGGTCGTATTGTAGCCTCGAGTGGCGTATGTGTTGTATGTGGTATATTGGGGAACTCACTAAGCTTTTATGCTTACAGTTGTTGTGTGATGTGTTTCAGGTACTAGTGAGGATCGCAGGAAGGCGCCGACATGATTCGTACACACGAGAGAGAATTTATTTATATGAGATCTTGGGACATGTTTTGTGATGATACAGAGATTTATTATGATTTTGTGATTTTTATGTGGTGGAAAGTATGTTTGAAATGAAAAATTGTTTTGAAAAATTTGGGTGTTACATTCTAGCATCACCGAATTTAGGTGTCCAAATTCGATTCATGAAATATCGTGTTTCTTCATCCTTTAGCATTGTTTATCCATTCTTCGCAATGCTTCACTCGCAGTGTTTTTTTCCTTTAAAGCTTCGAATTGATCTTCTCGGATTTACGAAGTAAGGTTGGAATGGATTGTCATAGTTAACGCTCGTACCCATCGGGGTTTCACATGTTCCTTGTAGCTCAAGGCATTAACTACAACATTTTCCTTGTCGAGATGATAAAGAATTTCACTTGTGTAATCATTCAATAGTTCAACCCATATTTGTTGTCTCTGGAGACTCTTGTGATCTGTAAAGATAGTACATTTCGTACTGTACAAGTAGTGTCTCCAAATTTTTAGGGCAAAAACTATAGCTCCTAACTCAAGGTCATGGGTAGTGTAGTTGTTCTCGTGCACCTTGAGTTTTTGAGACGCATAAGCAATCACCATGTCTCTTTGCATTAATAAGTGACCCAATCCTTGATAAGACGCGTCATAGTATACAACAAGGTCTTCAGTTCCTTCAGAGAAGTGATAGGATCGGTACGCTACACAACATATTTTTCAACTCCTAGAATATCGCTTCCTGCTTATCTTCTCAGTTAAACTTTGTTTCTTCTTGTGTCAATGTTGTGAAGGATTTGGTTTTCTTGGAGACTTTTCAATGAATCTCATGTAGTAGCCAGCAAGGACTAAGATTTGGCATACCTCGGTTGGCGTTTTGTTGCTTCCAAAATCTTGATTGCTTCTATTTTTGAAGGGTATTCATGAATCTCATTTAGAGAACTTAGCGTACAACGTTTCCTTTCTCAACAGTTCTAGTATGTGTTGCAAGTGTTGGTTGTGTTCTTCTTTGGTTCGTGAGTTGATATTGTTATATTTAAAGATATATTTTGTGCAATATCTTGGTATTTTTAGCTACATTTTTTCTTAATTAAATAGAAAAGGTACTTATAATGTTTAAATTATGTTTTGTAGCAACAAAGACATTTTCGGGATTAAAAAGAAGCAAAAATGTGGAGCTGGAAACGGGATTGTTGGATCGAGTCAACAGAAGTCAATGATGGATGAATTTATAATTCCCACGGCGTGGTCACATACCACACCGTGGTGGTGAGTTTTAGCTTGATAGTGTTAAATATGATGAAAAAGAATTGTTGATGAACAATTTAAAAGTGTAGGATTCTGAGGTTTTCTCTTCCTCCCGACACATTTCGTTTCGTAAGTTCTCTTCGTACAGCTAAGGAAATTTGGGATAGGTTGAAAGAGTTGTATTCTGGTGATGTTGATCTGACTCATTCAATTCAATCCACTCTTTTATCTGAATTTGGTTCTTTTGAACAAAAACCAGATAGAACTATTGATCAACCTGTTACTCGTTTTAACCATTTGCTAAGTAGAATGCTTGAGCATGATTTGAGAAGGAAAACGATTGAACAGAAAGTTACTTTTCTAAATGGCCTAAGAATTGGCGTCAATGAGACACAAACTGTAAAAAAAAATAAAATAATAAAATAAAAATAATAAAAAAAAGAAAACAAATCCAGCGTGATAGATAATGTTAATGGGACAAATTATTATTTTTTTGTCTCATCCAAAAAGGTCAGCAGACTGACCTTATAATTTTTGTCTCATTGGCATCTGGACAAGACCGACATCAATAGGACAAAAAATACAACTTTTGACCAATGACAGATGATGTCATTTTTCCCACCCAAAAAAGGTGGGATGACGATTCACTCTCTAATGTCTAGTCTGTCTTTTCAAAAGACATAAATGCCCTCATGATCATAATCATCATAAATAACCAAAAAAAGGCTATGTGAAAATACTCCTTTTTTGAAAGGCACATAAAATACATTTTATGGTAAAATTGAAAATGCTCTCGTCATCCTAATCGTCAAAAATAGCCCAAAAAGGTTATGTAAAAAAGATTCCTTCTTTGAAAGGCATACAACATACATTTTATTTTAGAACTGATATTTCGAAGAAAAAATCGATAAAATTAATGTAAATATTAGATTGCTATGATGGGAAATAAGTTGTGCGCCACATGAATCCTGACATCTCTACATGTGAAATTTTATGTCAGTGAGCATAAGTTTAAATTCGTTTTGGACAACTCACAAGAAAAGATAAATTTATATGGGGATGAGGGTTTAGATTTCAGATTAGTTTAAAAACTAATTAATAAGAAAAAGTGGAAACTTTTTAGCAAGAAATGCATAAATAGTTGGACTAAATGCAAGAAATGACAAAGTAAAGTCATTTTTATTTACTTGTTTATTAGAGCATCTTACTTCCATTTCTTTTTAGTTTCTATAACAACATTTTACTTTCTATTTTTCTCTTTCTAGGATTCTACTTAGAAAATACCTAATTTCTCAAAATTTATAAAATGAATCAAAGTAGAATGTTTTAATTGTTGGATTAGGTGTCTAAGCTCATAACTATATGTAACATACACGTTTTGAAATCGTGTTATGTAATTCAAAAAGTTAAAAATATTATGAAATATTATGTGAAATTGAGTGTTGAGCTCTAACAGATAGTTTTTACGAGAAATGAAGTAAAACTATGTTTAGAATCACTCATAAATTATTAGAAGTCTTATGAGATTCCAATTAAAAGCCAAATAGTGAAATTTAGCGAAAATATAAAATTTGAAATAAGTAAAATTTTATTATTGAAAGTTGTAGATAATCTCGTTAGAAACATATAGGCGAAAACCTCATCGAAATCCGAGTTATAACGAAGAAGTTATGACCAATCGAAGATCCGCGATAAAACCGGCACGGTGCCGAATGACGTAAAAAGTGAGTTTTTGATAAACTACTTTTTAGCCTTAGTGATCTAAATGAAAGTCGTAGTATTCGTTAAACCGAGAATTTTGATAAAAAGAACGCCAAAATCTGACTTCGTATGAGGAAGTTATGATTTTTACAAGTTTCAGCTTAGCAGTAGACAGCTAAAAACTCGAATTTTAGATTGAGTGGTTTTTAACTGACACAACCTAAACGAGAATCGAAGGTCTCGTCATTAGTAGTACAACGGTAAAAAGTCTGACGAAAACGGACGTCGGATGAAGAAGTTATGAATTTTTAACGGATTTACCAGTCCCGGTCTGTTAAAAATAATAATATAAAAATAAAGTCAAAATTTTCCGACGAAGTCTAAACAAAATTTGTAGAGCATAATTTTCTCTACGCGTGCATATAAAGAACGTCAAAAACGGAGCTCGTATGCAAAAGTTACGGATTTTAGAAGGTCGGGGCACAATTTCCGAGAAAACTCGCAAGGATAAGGCTGATTTCGGTGAGTCATCGCGCCACGTGTCCGAGCCGAAGACCCAGCTGCTAACGCGTCGCCTTCTAATTCGTCCGAGCAGCGGCCCAATCCCCGTCCGACGTGCTGCTGACTCCGTGTCCAAAGCATGCGCTGTGTAGTCTCGCATCCGACGCGTGTTTGGTCCGGAGTCCGAAGCGCCAGCTGCCCCCTCGCGTGTCTCTCTCCCTCGCTGCCACCTGCCCTCGCTGACTCACCCTTCTCGGCCAATCCTCGCAGCTCTCCCCTATAAATAGCAGCCTTGCGAGATTACCCGGGGAATTTTGGGAAATTGCCACTTTTCACCCCAAATTTGATATTTTTGGTATTTTGGCTTCCCCCGAAGCCCCGGTACTTATTCCAAAGCCCGAAACGCGCCCCGAGATTCCCGAGAAGCCCGGAAAATTTATCTTTTCGGTTTCGAAGCTCTACCTTCGCAGGGCCCGGTTTTCAAAAAAACTCCCGGTTTTCAACGACGAAAGTCATATTTAGAGCCGAAGTGCTGCCCAAATTATTATTTTGACCCCCGGTTAATTCAAGGTGAGTTCAATATATAGGAACAATTGTGTGTTATGTGTTATATATGCTATGTGCTTTTCAGTAATATTATTCCGGGTTATTTTCCCGTGTAATTTTTATTCGCTATTTTAATAGCATGTTATTATCCAGAGTTGATTTCTCGTGTTATTAAGTTTTGCTATTTTGATAGCAAGGCTATACCTCTAACCTTGTGATCAGTGAAAGGACTTAGATTCACAGTGGAATTGGTATGTTATTATCCCGAGTTATTTTCCAGTGTTATTATTTTTCCGCTATTTTGATAGAAAAGCTATACCTCTTACTATGTGATCAGTTTAAGAACTCAGATTCACAGTGGTATTGGTATGTAGCCTCTGGCCATTTAGAGCATGTCCCCCAGTAATTGAATGACTCTATTCTATGGCATTAGCAGAAGGTTAGTCAGGGCGTGAATACCTGAAATATATACCTTAATATTAGAGTTCATGACTCGTAAGATTATGGACATGTAGAGCATGTCTCCGTAAGAGAATGCCTTCATTCTATGGCATTGGCAGAAGATTAAACAGGGCGTGAAAACCTGAAATCTAATAAAATGATAGTCAGACATTTGTATGTCTTCTGTGCCATTTGGGCCAAAGCTTCATTGATGTATATTAAGTATTGAAATCATTAAGTCTCATTGATCGTAAATCTTTGAATCAAGTCTTTGATTGATATGAAAGCCTGATATATGATACACATATGCTATTGTCGTTATCGTTATTCTTTGCTTCTGTCATATTGGTATATATATGGCATAAGATTATATTGTATTTATTATTGAACTCACTAAGCGTTATCGCTTACCCCTCCCAATGTTTTAACATAATGCAGGCAATAGGCACCCAGTATAGTTGGAAGACTTAGAATAGTTGTAATATTATTTTTTTTTGTATTTTGGTTTAGGTTTGTATAGATTTACAATATCTTGGGTAGTCATGTAAAATCTTAAAACATAGTCGGTTTGTATTCAATCTTTTGTAATGACTTTATCAATGTAAAAATATTATTTTATGAATATGCATGTAGCATGTTTTGGAGTAACTATATTGTCAAGTATGAAAGTTTGGGTCTTTCAGAAATATGAAAGTATAGAAAGGGGTTCTTTCACTATAATTGATATATACTTGTATTGATTGAAGCACAATCCTTTTGGGTTGCCCTCACACCTAACAATTGGACATGATGACTTTTAGAGAGAGAGAGAGAGAGAGATTAACTTATTATATGATTAATAAATTAATATAAAAAGTTTATTAATGTATTATGAAAATAATATATTAACTAGAGACAGTACTATTTAATTAATAATTAATCAGAATTAATTTTGGGATTAAAAGAATTAATTAAAAGTGCAGGGTCTAAAGTGCAATTGTTTAATAGTTGAACAAAAGAATCCAGAACCTTCCACTGTGTAGATGTCGAATTTAGTTGTGAGGTGTCGAATGTCGTTAATATGTTTCGTTAGTTTGTAACTTTATTGCAAGGGCATTTATGTTTCGAAACTTAGAGTATCTAGTTCCTTGTATTTTTTTGTTCGCTTTCATCTTTCCTATAAATAGGGAAGCGTACTAGAGTAGATAAGAACTTTCACTTTTGCTCATTGATGTAATCTTGTCTAAACTCTCTGTACAACTTTGAAAGCTAATTTGAGCCAAACAGATATTATTTACATTTTGTGTTCATCATTCATACTTTAATCTGATCGTATTATTCATTCTCGATTTCATTACAACTACATTTGGTATCAGAGTAGGATTCATATAGATTTGATCTGTTTTCTGAATTTTTGCAAAAGTTTTGAGTCTCGTTCTCGTTCTAGATTTCAATTTTCTGCTCTTTTGCATCAGAAAATCATCTTAGATCTACTGTTGTGAGTCGATTATGCGTTCTAGTAGCTAAATCGAGTGTTCGATTGGTGTTTAACAAGCGATTTATCTGTTTGATCTTATTCAAATTTAAGCTTTTCTCAAATTCTGTCCGTACATCAATGGCGAACTTCAACATGAACACGATGACGTCTTATTCTCATCTCCTTGGTTCATCAAGGAAAATTCTGATGCTGATACCCGAGTATTATGATCAGTAGGCTGATCGGATGGAAGATTACTTAAATGGAATCGGTGAAGAGTTGTGCAAGTGTATTCTATGTTCGTCCACCTCTTGCTGTTCAGAGTATTGGAACTTCTTCCAATAATCAAAATGTCACTGAACTAACTGAAAGATTGTTGAAGAATGAGAAGAAGTGCATGAGAGAACTCAAAGGTGCTCTAACTCCTGTTGTTTACAATTACTTTCGTAGTTGTAAATCTGCTAAATATATCTGGAATACTCTGATGGAAAAGTTTCAAGGGAATGAAAAGACAAAAATCAATTCAGTGAAAAATTGTCTGGTTGAACTAACAGAATTCAAACAAAAATATGGTGAATCTATCGAGTTGTACTACGATCGTCTGAATGAGCTAATATACAAGTGCAATCGATATGTCATCACTAGATCAACAATGGAGTTTAATCTCACATTTGTTATGGGGGTTCGCAAGGAATGGCGAAATGTGAGTTTGATGGTGAAAACTCAACAAAGTTTTGATAACTTTTCGTTGAATGGTCTGTACAATCTGTTGAAAACTCACGAATCCGAAGTTAATGAAACTGCTGAAGAAGCGAAGATTAGTATGGGTGGTCCGCTTGCTTTGGTTTCAAAAGTTACTGGAAGGGAAGCTGAGAGAGAAGCTACTGAGAAGGAAGGTTCGGATGATGAGGGTCTGATTGTAAACTCTGATGATGAGGTTGTTGAATTTTACTCTAACAATCAAGTAAAGAATTTTTTTAAGAAGCCATTCAATGCAAGGTCGAAAAACAGTGATATGAGAGGAAGTGTTATTGGGAAAACTGGAGGTGATGAAAAGAAGGAAGAAAAGAAGGAAGTTCGAGCTGAGGAAGAAAAGAAAGAGAAAAAGCTTAAAGGCGATGCAGGATTCGACTGCTATTACTGCAATGGGGCGAATCATATGGCATCTGACTGCATGCATTTTAAGCGTGATGAGAAAAAAAACAAGGTGAAAAATGAAGCTTATTATGTGGAAAAGCTGGAAGAGGTTTGTACAAAAGCAAAAGGTTTGTCTTTAGTGGCCAAAGGTGTGGATGAAGAGGATGGTACATACCAAATTTGTTCGTCAGGCTCAGACGACGAAGAGATACGGAACCCTACACACGGGGCAATGTTTGTTGTGCATGAGGAAGGAGAGGAAGAGAAGATAACCGGAAAGTGCTTTGTGACAACATCTTCGCATAAATCTCCAATGACTTCTCAGGTACGTTCTCTTTTTCAATCTTTTAATATTCCCTCAAGTGCATATGATTCGATTTTATCTGAGTTTGATGCAGCCATTACTTACGTTAATTATCTACTTATTTCTGCTAGTAATGAGGCTAAGAAGTCAAATACTCAACTCTTAGAAATTCAGAAGGTGTTGGATTCGAAGAAAATGAAAATTGAATACTTAGATATGCAAATTACAAATTTGATGTGTGATAGGGATAGTCTAAATGCAGATGTTAAGCTTTTGTTAAAACAACGAAATATCTACTGTAACTCTGCTAAAAGATTATATAGTAAATTGACAGCTTTCATCATTCTTCGGACATTAGCAAAGAACAACATAGGAAACTTTTGCCCTTTTTAGCATTCGAAAGGGAGAAAATTGATTCTATTTCCTATGATTGTGAACAAAAAATTGCTGAATTTGATAAAGTTCCAGATAATACATATGCATATGGAATAGTAAAAATTGATGAATGTTTGAATGCTAATGAATTAGTTGACATTGTAAATGAAACCTTGACCAAAGACGAACAAATTAAGATTTTGAAAAGAACTGACAATTCAAAAATTGATCTTCAAAATAATTACGCTGATATCGAAGATGATTCTGATGATATTAGTGAAATTCAAGATGAGGAAATTATTGATTGTTCCCAATTGTCTGTCATTAATGTCACTTCAATGGCTAAAGGCAAAGAAAAATGTAATGATTATGAGGTTAAAATTAACAATGACCAACCTTCAACTTCGAAAGTTTTTGATCTTGACCGAGTAATTGTCGAAGATTGTCAAACAGACAGTGACGATGACAATGATGATGTTCCGAAAGAAAACACTAATTCAAGGGTTGTAGTTGATCAGGTTTTTGACGAAACTGAGAAATTTGACAAGATCATGAAAGAAAAGGGTTCTCATTACCTTGAGTTCAATTCAGCTGTGTATCCAAATTTCAAATGCACTGATGATGTAGTTATTCCAAATCAAGTGTTTGTCACAACTGGAAATGGAGAGAATGTTAATCCTGAGGTTAACAAATTCGTTGAAGAGGAAAATAAGAAAGCATCAAAAGAAGGATTTTTCTCAAACCAAAGTACCGTCGAAAACAATTTAACAAAGAATTCATACACATTTCAAAGACAAAAACCACAACGAGTTTGGGTTGAGAAATCTGAAAAATCAAAAGATGTTTCAAAGAAGGTTGAAATTGTCTCTCAAAATGTCAAAATTAATTCTCAAGATTTTAAGGATCAAGTTGAAACAATTTCGAAAGAAAACAATATTTCAAAGAGACAAGCACGAACAAAATTTTTTTTGGCATAACATTGAGTCTCGAAAGAAACAAAATGTTTTGCTTAACAAATCTTCTAAATAGAAAAAGTCTAAATATGTTCAGACCTCTTTTGTAAAGAAAGATGTAATCAAGCAAAATCACACACCAACTCAAAAGAATTTGTCTCCACAAAAATGACAAAATGATTTTCTAAAAACAAGGAACATGTTTCAAAACCAATTCAAAAATCTAATGTTCAAACTTCTTATCATGAAAATTATGTGCAAAATCAACATCCAAAGAGTTTTGTTTCGAATTCACAAAATCAAAGAGTTCTACAAAATAATTTTTCAAGAAGTGATTTTCAATCAAGTAAACAAAAGGATTATCATCGAGTTCCAAATCAAAATCAATTTTTGAACTCTCAAAAAGTTTTTCAAAGAAATAACATTCGTTATCAAAGTCGATTTCAAAATCGTTATACTCCTCATGTTTCCACAAGAAAACCAACAAGACACTGTGAGAATTACAAGTTCAAGGGAGAAGATATGAATCTTTAAAGCCTTATCCAAATCCTTTTCCAAACCCACCTTCAAAACAAACGGTAAAAGCTTCATTTGTTAAAGGAAAAACAAATGTGAAGAATATTAATCATTGGTTGGAAGGAAAGGGAAAGAGATTTCAATATGGGAAATTTTCTCAAGAACAGATCAAGGATGAATATGAGAAGTATCTGAATGAATCATCCAATGGAAGTTCTTCATTAAAAGAATCAAATATTTCTGTTAAACAATGGAGAGCTATTCCAAAGGTAATGGTTATTGAGAAACAAACGGAGAAACAAAAGGCAAAAGCCAGTGAAGATTTTAAACCAACGAATACTTACTTTTCTGTGCCTTTAACTAACGAAGTTGACTTAGTTGATAGTCTCAAGTCTAAAGTTCGTAATTAGATCAAAGGATCTTCATTTCACATTATCTTTCAAACTAATAACCAAGGACCCAAACAGCCTTGGGGACCTAAATTCTTTCATTAATTGCAGGTTATGAGTGACGAGCAATATGATGAAAAATGGTATATCGATAGTGGTTTCTCTCGTCACATGACTGGCAGAAAGGAGAATCTTCGTGATTATAGAACTTTGGAGAATGCTGGAGTAGTGAAAGTTGGCAACAACAATAAATGTCATGTTAGAGGATACGGAAAAGTCACAAATGGGAAATTCACAGTGAACAGAGTTGCATATGTCGAAAGTCTTCAACATAACTTGATAAGTGTTTCGCAACTTGTTGTGGGCACTGGCAATCAAGTGGTGTTTAATGAAGAAAGCAGTGTGATTTCGAGTATTGAAACAAAGGAAATTTTGCTCAAATCCAAATGAAAATGCGATATGTTTACTCTTGACATCAATCCAATAGTTGGAATTCCCTCAGTATGCTTACTTTCGAAAGCTTCCTCTGATGTTAGCTGGCTCTGGCATCGACGACTGTCTCATTTGAATTTTCGAAATTTGAATAAATTGGTGGTACAAGATCTAGTTAGAGGTTTACCTGTGTTAAAATTTGATAATGATACTTTGTGTGCAGCTTCCGAACAAGAAAAGCAGCACAGACAAGGTCATGTCATTGTTATTGATTCGAAGATTGTTGAGCATCTGGAATTACTTCACATTGATCTGTGTGGACCCTCAACTGTTGAGACTCTCAACAAGAAGAGATTCATATTGGTCATTGTTGATGATTTTTCAAGATTTACATGGATATATTTTCTAAGACTCAAATCCGAAACTGCTCAAGCATTGATCGACTTCATCAAGCATATTGAACTAAGTTTGAAGAAAAAGGTTTGAAAGATCAAGAGTGACAATGGCTCTGAATTTAAGAACAATGTTCTTGATTCGTTTTTAACTGACAAAGGAATTTCGCATAATTTCTCTTCACATTACACTCCTCAACAGAAT
Source organism: Lactuca virosa (assembly GCF_052849685.1). Lineage (NCBI taxonomy): Eukaryota > Viridiplantae > Streptophyta > Magnoliopsida > Asterales > Asteraceae > Lactuca > Lactuca virosa. Next base: position 223,661,837 of record NC_136430.1, on the reverse strand, counting down.
GGTGTTGTAGAAAGACGAAATCGTTCCCTTTGTGAATCTGCAAGGACAATGCTCACATATGCGAATCTTCCTCAATACTTATGGGCCGAAGCAGTTTCTACTGCTTTTTTCACTCAAAATCGATCGTTTATTCATCGTCGTTTTAGCATTACTCCTTATGAAATTATAAACAATCGCAAACCAAATGTTAAATTTTTCCATGTTTTTGGGTGCAGGTGCTTTATCATGAATCTCAAGGATCATCTTTCAAAGTTTCAGCCAAAAGCTGACGAAGGGATATTTTTGGGATATTCGCACAATTCGGTTGCATATAGGGTGTTAAACGAACGAACGAGAAAGATCGAAGAAACATTTAATCTCACTTTTGATGATTATTTTGTTAAACAAGTTGATAAAATCTTTGAACAACAACCAATAATGAATGAATCAAATAATGAATCTCAATCTTTGAATTCGTTAGATTTTGATTATGATTTGATTTTTGGTGTTCCAGATCGTGCCATTGATGCAAAAGTAAATGCTGATGATAATCGCGTGCCTGAAGCATCGAAACATTCAGAGGATTCCACTCTTACACAGGATAACAATGATTTGTTTTCATCAACAAATTCTTCCACGAATAAAGAAATTCTACCAATTATGACGAATGTTCAAGTTGAGGGGGAGCATACTTTCGAGGGGGAGAGAGTTAGACGAATGTTGATGTCGAGGGGGAGCATCATAATAATAATCTAATTGTTGAGGGGGAGCAAGTTGGAAATAATACAAATGTTTTGAATGATTAAACTGATGTTTTTCATGATATTAATGATAACTTCTCAAATGCAGGTGAAGGATCTGAAACTGAAGAGATGTTCAAAGATGCACTGTTGGACTTTGATCCTGCATATCCTCCAATGGATAGATGGATTAGAAGTCATCCAAAGGAACAAGTTTTAAGTGATCCACATGAAGGAGTGTTTACAAGAGCTCAATTGCGTGCAATGAATGAGGTACTTAATGTAAATCAAGAATTTTGCATGTTCAATGTTTTTATTTCAAAAATTGAACCTAAATCAGTCAAGGATGCTATGAAACATACTGATTGGGTTGTTTCTATGCAATCTGAACTTGCTGAATTCGAAAGAAACAAGGTTTGGAGATTAATTCCCAAACCAAATGATGTTTCAATTGTGGGTTTAAAATGGATCTTTAAAAACAATACTGATAAAGATGGTAATATTATACGAAACAAAGCTAGGCTTGTAGTTAAAGGTTATTTGCAACAAGAAGGTATAGATTATGAGGAAACCTTCGCCCGTGTCGCAAGACTCGAGGTTGTTCGAATATTTTTAGCCTATGCAGCGTACAAGGATTTTGATGTCAACCAGATGGATGTTAAGTGTGCGTTTCTCAATGGTGAACTTGAAGAGACTGTGTACGTTGAACAACCCTCGGGTTTTATTAATGAAGAATATCCTGATCATTGTTATATTTTAGATAAAGCAATATATGGGTTAAAACAAGGACCAAGAAACTGGTATGCAACTATTACCAATTTCTTAAAACAATTGAAATTTAAACAAGGATCAGTTGATCCCACTCTTTTTCGAAAGAAAGTTGGAAATCATCGCGTACTTGTTCATATTTATGTTGATGATATTATTTTTGGCTCTACTGACCCTGCTTTGTCAAGAGAATTCGAAAATTTGATGAAAAGTCAATTTGAGATGAGCATGATGGGGAAGATAAACAACTTTCTGGGATTAAATATTTGTCAAAGCAGAGAATGAATATTAATAAATCAAGAGAAATATACAAGAAATCTGCTTGAAAAGTTCGGAATGACGAATAACACAAAGTTGAGAGTACCAATGGCAGTTGGAACAAAACTAAGTCCTTCGTTAGATAAACCAACTGTTGACCTTACATTGTATCGAAGCATGATAGGTTCGTTACTTTACCTCATGGCAAGTCGACCTGATATCATGTTTTCTGTGTGCAATTGTGCTAGGTACCAATCAAATCCCAGGGAACCACATCTAACTGTAGTCAAGAATATTTTTCGTTATCTCAAATGAACAACTTCGTTAGGACTGTGGTATCCTTCAAAAACAGGGTTCCATTGTTGTCTAATTTTGTATTTTCTTTGATCCGTTGTTGGGAAATTTTGTAAAAAAAATTGTCGTCACTTTTATGCAGGTGGGCATGATTTTAAATAATTTAATAAATACTATAATTAAGTTTCGCCGGCGGTTTAGGGCGATACCGACAGTACTGCCAGGTCATGGCCCCTTCAATGGCGGGTTCCAACGTTTTAGGGAGGTGGGAACTCTTGTGCGGGTTGTTGAACCCGCTTCAACCTTTACTCCTCCTACATTGACGAATTGGAAAGAAGACAATCTCACAACCTTTACCTTCACTAGAATTTTCCCCATCGTCGATTGCTCCTACCTTATCAAATAGTTCTCCAAATCTTTTTGAACGTCCGATTGAAGATGACAAAAAAGTAAAGAAATCCTTAATCCCAAGTCTTTGAGCGTTTGTTTTTTATGGGCCTTATTTTTAATAGCTTTTATGTGAAAATAGGATTATGAGCCGAAGTTTTGTAAACCCAAATTTTAGTGTGCATCAAATAATAGTTGTAAAATAGTTTTTTTTTTTTTTTTTTTTTTTTTTTTTTTTTGTTTTTGAAATTCCAAGAATCACAGAAAAGATTTTTCTTTTGTTTGAAATTATTTATTTAAAATAGTTTGTTATTTTATATAAGTGTTCATAAATTTATCTAATAGTAACATGCATTTTATGAGAAAGTATTTGGATTAAAATATTAAAAATATAATAAATTAATTTCTAGGTTTTTAATTATTAAAAATAATGATATAGTAGTGGGTTGAGTGGGTTGAGAAACATAGGGTTTATATGTGTTGTGGGTTGGAAAAGATAGAGGAAAAAAGAAAAAAAAACCTGATGTGGTAGTAGGTTGAAAGGGAATAACTCCATCAGCCCTAATAGTGAAAAATGCTAAAAACATAAAGGAAACAATGTGACTAACTAGTAACCGATTCTCACAAGAATAACCAATTTTAGACGATGTCTTTTTCTCGTACTATCTTGCAAAGAGGAGGTTAGTTTGCAAAAATAAAATTAAAAAAGCAAGAATAGATAGGGTTTCAAAAAAGCCTAGGAAATATTTGAAAATTATCGTTGAAATGAATCGAAAAACCATACCGAAATATGTGGTGGTCGATCATTAACAGCAGAAGCACCATTGGTCTTTCGCTCTACGTTTTCTTTGAATTGTTTGTACGCTAACTGCATATATGAAGTAGTTTAGTTTATATTTGAATTGCCGTTCAAAAAAAAATTATCACATAACTTTATTTATTTTTTCATTTTGAGATAGGTTACTATAAAATTGAAGCCCGGACTCATGGCCGGTTCTGAGAAATTAAATATCCTCAAACGCTCAAGAAGAACTAGAAAAAAAAAGACCATTATCGCTATTATTAATTTTTATTTTTAAATAACAATATATACTAAAAAAATTATACTTTATGCAGCTGTTTACCTCAACGCCCCATCATACAGGTTGATCAACAATATTAGGCACAACATAACTTCTATTGGTTGCTGAATTAAAGATTGTTCAACTACGACAACAAAGTGTAGCTGCTTATGATTTTATTATATAAAAAAGAAGCAAATTATAATCTAAATGAATATTTTTATAATCTCGATATGAATAAAACCACCTTTGAACACTTTAAACTTTAAGATTGTGACATAAACTTATTATTTTTGTACGTTTGTATGAAGAGTAAAAAAGTAAAACATTATTTTATTTTTAGGATATTAATTTACCTTCATCTTCTGTTCATCATCTTCAAACTCCTGACTTCTAAAAAGCAATTCGTCATGTCCATAGCTAGAAAAGAACCACTCTGGACACCTACTCTTGACCCTATACTTCCTACAAAAAGGCAACCACTCCTTTGCAAATGAACATGCTTCTTTCATCGCATAAACCGTCGACGGAGCACCACCGTCGTCTGACAAATACACCGCCAGTTTTTCCGACGGGTAATCAAGTCCCATGGCGGACAACACCGTGTTCATGACCTCCACCGTCGGCTCCTTACTGGGGTCCGCCGTGCATATGAAGACGTCAACTTTCGGCAACTGGTCGTCATCAGGGAGGTTATGAAGGGCTACGGTTCGAGCCACCGGACGCCACCGGAAGGCTTGAGTTAAGAACCAAATGAAGGAGAAGATAAACTCGGAAACCGTCATGAGAACCCATGGCAGGGTGGGTACGTCGCCGTGGATTAAGTTGGTGAGCCTGTAGTATAAGATGGCGACGGTGGCCGTGAAGTGGAGGAGCATGTGAAGTCTTTGGGCGGCGGCTCGCGGTTGTTGAACGGAGCAGGAGTTAAGAGACATGGTGGCAGCTGCCATTTCTTGGTTAATTTGTGTTCCTTTGAGGTTAATTACTACTTTTTCTTCTTAAATATTGATTGTATATCAAGTGCTTTAAACTCCAAATCTTAATTCTATATTTTGTCACTACTTCTAATCCTTATTTTTGTAATATTATGGAAAGATATCGAATATATTAATTATGAACCTATAATCATGATTAATTATTTAAAAACATATGGAGATTTATAAAATAAAATAAAAATATTGCTTAGTATATAAATTACCATTTTTGGGGTTTGGCTTCCTTCCAAAAACTTCAATTGTTATGCAAGCCCTTCCCTCACGATACTTTGATATATGAATGACAAAGAATCTCCTATCCTAATAAATGAGAGCACAATTGCCACGTGTCAATTGCTCAGCCATTCTCAAGCTTCTATTCCCGTTCTTTTTTTTTAAAAGTGATTTTCCTAATTTGCCCTTAGTCTACTTTTTACTTAATTAAATATTCAAATTCAAATTCGTCCACCTATTTGAATATTATTTTCTTCCTTAGAGCATCCACAATGGGGAGTTTAATGGAAGAGTTGAATGAGGTGTCATGCCTACTTATCATTTAATGAATACAACTCCACCATTATGAAATGCCACCTTGGCATTTAATGGATTTGGAGTTCAATGGTCATTGAACTCTTCAATGGAAAAAAGGAAAGTCTTTAAATCTTTAAATAAATATTTTTTTAATATGTTTCATTGAACTTGTAGAGTTTAATGCATTGTGGGATAAAAATGAATAGAGTTGTATGAAATAGTGAATGATGATGTGATACTCCATTGAACTTTATAGAGTTCGATGCATTGTGGATGCCCTTATTTGTCTCATTCACCAAAACTTAATGTTGACTTTAAAATGTTCAAATCTTTAACGATAACATTAGGGATTACATATTCAAATTTGAAATCCTTAATATTTATTTAGCCCAAATTTCGTGAATACCCTATAATCCTATTAACTTATTTCCTGAATGTTTGCTACATACCATTAAAAAGAATTTACCGAAATATTTATCTATAAAAAAAACTACATCAAATAAAATCCAATTATACCATCTATTTATGTTGATCGATTATACCTTCCATTAATGTTAAATTCAAAATTCTTTAATGAATAAGGAATCCTGCAATTAAGTCTAGAAATTAGTTACTCTATGAAGTCAAACATTCAAAAGATAAGCATAATCTCTATAATTTGAATAAATTTTCATTGATTTGTTTCCTCTATCTCATTGCTTGGTACAACATAAATACACATAATCGATTTCTAACCTTTGGTAATTTTTTCTTTTGACGTGTCTTTCTGGTGAATCAGATCAACTCTCTGAATACCCTTCTACTTCACAAGTTAAACACATCAGTAAGTTTATGTATTTCTTTTCCCTTATTCCTTCATTCACACTATACTCTGTAGATTAAAACTCTACAAGGCATCGGTTTCAATTTTACATATTTTGGCGGTGTTAGACTTATGGTGGTAGTGTTCATATAATGCAATCATTTTAAATGTAACACCACCGCCAGTCTATAATTCAGTCACATTTTAAGTGTCACAATGCCAACGGATTCAGTATTACATTTTTTTTTTAAAATCCATTTAAACCAATTATAACAATGTACTTTTAAAACATATTGCTATAATATGGATAATAGTTCTTATTCAAATTTTCTTTTGATCAATTAGAAAGGTAGTTAGTGTGTGGTCCTCTTTTTTTTTTTTTTTTAAATATATATTTATACCATTTATAGCAATGTACTTTTAAACCACATTGCTATAATTTGAGTAAATTTATTATTTAATAAATTTATTATTTCACTTCCCGTAGGTACGTCTGTGTGAAATAGCTGCTCAAGGAAGACCTGTAATATCATTTGATTTTCACTAGACATCAATTAAAGTGGTAATACAATTTACATTGGGAATGGATATGGTGATCTTGCATATGCTGACATACACACATGTATATAATTCTCAAAACATTTGATGTTATATTGGTTGATAAAATGTGTCTCTTAGACAAGGGTAATTTCTCCATTTTACTAAAACAACATGATAGATTTTTTTCATTTTTCCCTTTTAAAGTTTAATTTTTTAAATGAAATAGGGTTGGGTTAAACTTACTTTTCTTTGAGCTATTGTTTATGTTTTTCGGAATTATAAAGTTACCTACCAAATTACTGATGTTTATATCCATTTCTTTTAATGTTTTTTTTTTTAAATTAAAACATATTCCTAACTAAACATATAAATATAAAGTATTTTAGTTATAATCAAAATCAATTGTTATATAAGCTACTCTAACAATTTAACTATGACAAATTTAACATACATCTTGATAATTCTTTTGATTTTAATCCGTGAACCTCATATTGCTGGCACCAAAGTTATCGGTGGCTCTTTTCATATTTTCTAATTGGATTTTAAAATGTTGAAACTTCTTAATGAAGTCCAAATAATAAGAAAATTCAAATCTAAGTGTTTGAAGCAATTACAAGTACTATAGTACTTAAAAAAGGTATTTTTATATACATATAGAATATGAAACTTCACCATGTTTTCACTAACATTTAGTAAACTCCTTAGCAAACAATACAACTGCTTCGATTCGTTTAATAAAATATCTAAACATATAAAACAAATTCAATATTAATAACAATATATAAATTAATTTTAAAACTAAATTATAAACTTACTACAAATTTCTATCTTTGTAAATTAACAACAATTAATATATATTTTTTTCTTTTTTTGTAAATATTTGATTAGTCGTTACGATTTCAATTTATAATTAGTAACTTTGTTTATCAACCGTGGTTTCCACAGGTTGAAACCTAGTTTAGTATACATTAATGTTAATTACCTTAATTAACCACCTTAATTTATTAGACGGCTGAAAGATACCCCTATATATATTGTAATTGTGTATATCAGCTTCTTTTATAATATTGTTCTTTTTCACGTAGATATAGAATACATTTATCAACTTGACTATGTTGTTTGGAATCATGTTTCATTTTATGTTTTCTTATATTGTTGTTTTCCGCATCAAAAGCTACACCTTGCAATTATGATAAAGCACGTGGAGGTCAGCGTTTACCAAATTGTGATGACAATGGGTGCAAAGATCATCTCCAATCCCACCCTCAAATCTCATTTTTCACCCCATTATCTTTCAACCCTACCTTATTTTCATTTTTATTTTTAAAAATATAAATAGTATTCCCCCAAATATGAGCAAACATTGTTCATTTCTCCAAAAATAGAGGTGAAGTTTTAATTGTCGGTTTAGTCTCTTTCTTTTTCATTTTGTACATTTATAGTTTATTTTTATCTGTTAATTATAATTCAGATGTAATATTTAATATTTTTAATATCATGTTATATATTAAATTTTATTAATTAATCGTAAATGTAAAGTTTGATATTTATGTATCGAATTCATATAAAAAATAAATACATACTAAAAATTTGAATCACGACAACATATATTATAAAATCTTATAATTGAATAAGGCTTTTCATATATATGCATTTTCATATATAGTTCATGTCGATAAAAAAAGTTATTTTTATATATAGCGGTTTGGTCCGGTTTTACTAATGTTTTTCGACTCCGGTCATCGGCCCGGTTATAATTACTTCTGTTTGGTTTGGGTCGGTTCCAGTTTTTTAATGTCCAGTCTACGAAATAAATTAGTTGATCACTTATGGAAAATTTATTCCAACACAAACATATGTAGTAGATTTTTCAAATATATGTGTGAATTTCTAAAAGATGTATGTATTAAGGTTATCAAGATCGGGATCCTACGTAAGATCGTAAGATCCCACAAGATAAAATATAATTTTAATTTAAAATTTTTAAACATGAAAAATATTTCAAACATTCAATTTTTCGTTCAAAAGTTATAAAAACTTAAAAATATTAGTCATAAGTTACAACACAAAATGAAAACCGTAAATTGGTAAAGGTAAAAAACATAAAGTGGTAAGAAAATTTTCATTTGCACAAAAAAAATCAAGGGGAGGTAGGATCGGATCGGATCCCGATCCTACGATCTTACGATCCTACCTGCTATCTTACCCTAAATACGATCCGTTTACGATCCGAATCGTTTTTCATACCTACGGTCGTAGGACGATCCTACAATCAGGATTGCGATTTTGACAACCATGGTATGTATAATATTTATTTATAAGTGATTTATAAATATAATCTTATTTATTTAATAATTATTCTTAATAAATTAATAATTAATTCAAATTATATATATATATATATATATATATATATATATATATATATATATATATATATATATATATATATATATATATATATATATATATATATATATATATATATAAACATTTTATTTTGTTATGATTTTATGATAAAATAATTGATAATATTATTTTAATGAAAAAAGAATATATATTTGTTAAAATTTAATTAGTAAAAGGGGTGTGTTTGAAAATATATGTAAGTTATAAAAAATGAATATACTAGTAATTAGGGCTGTTAATCGGGTCAACCCGATCGGGTTTCGGATTAAACGGGTCGGGTTAATCGGGTTTTTTCTTAAAAAAATTTAACCCTAAACCCGACCCTATTAAGGTTCGGGTTAGTCGGGTTTCGGGTTAACCGGTTTGGGTTAGTCGGGTTAATCGGGTTTAAATAGAAATAAAATAATATTTGTTTATTTTAACAAATAACTTATAAATATAATGACCTAAAATGTAACATTTTAAAAAGTAAACTATTTGTACATATAATGAATTTAAAAACTAAAAAACGTTGGGTTCATAAACTTGTTGTAACTTACATATACATAATTTTTGTTACCTTTAGTATAACTATCACTTAATTCCTTATATATGTTTATTTTATTAAACAAATGTAATTTACTTTTTTAATACACCTTAATATGAAAAGATCCAATATGTATCCTTCTAGAAAATATAACGTAATATGAGTAAATGTAAAATAAGTCAAACATATATGCATAATACTTTTTTTTATTTCAAGGAACATGTGTTCGTACTTCACATGTGGGGGATACAATATGTAAAAAAAATTATAGTATGCCCTTATTCAGGTTAATCGGGTTAACCCGCAACCCGATTTTTTTTTTAAAATCAACCTTAAACCCGACCCTAAATACAATTTGGATATGTCGGGTTAACCCGAATGACCCGATTTAGAATTTTGACCCTATTAAACCCGACCCTAAGTACCTTATTCGTGTTCGGGTCGAGTCGGGTTAATCGGGTTCGAGTTTTTTTGACACCCCTATTAGTAATATACTTTTAGGGTAAAAATGGGGTTTAGAATTGAGTAGGGTTGGAGATGAAACACTATTTACCCTATTTTTTACTCTATTTTTGGAGGAAAAAATGGAGATGGGTTGGAGATGGTCTAAGGGGGACGGTATCGAACTGGAGAGGCTCGGGATCAGTGGTGGACGCAAAAACTTCTGATACTAGTGGCACAAAAAATAATAGTGGCATTACTAATAGAGTACAAAGTAATATTTATTAATAAATGAATTTAATAATCCAAAAAACTAGCACTTACTAATAGATAAATATTATATGTTAAAAATAATATGTATTAATATATAATAATCTAATAAAAAAAAATTAATGCAATAAAGAAGAAATTTTAAAAAAGAAAATTTAATAATAAAAAAGTAATATTTATTAATATATAAATATAATATATTAAAAAGAATATTTATTAATATATAATAATCCAATATAAAATAATACAATAAGAAAAAAGTGAAAAAGAAAAAAATAATTAAAATAATTAATATATAATAATTCAATAAAATGAAAAAGAAAAATTGCATAATTGGTCCTTGTAGTTTGGTAAAAAGATAAAACTGCAGAAATGGTCACAGGGGTAAATCCGTCATTTACCAAAAGTTAACAGCCATGCTGTTAAACTTAACGAGGTTGGGACTAAAACCGCAACAAAACCATCAAATAGGGACCTTTTTGCTAATAAACTATTTTTTGGACCTTACCCACAGAAATTGACAAACCATAGGGACCATTTTACAATTTTGTCTAGAAAAAAATACATTATGCAGTGGAAACAGAGTAGTGTCCCGGGACCCCAGGAACCACTTAAGTCTGCCGCTGCTCGGGATGCTTGGTACCGCCAGGAACACCGCCCTTGATGGTGACTTGGAACCAAAGAGAGACAATCACTTTCGAAGAGAGACACCGCCCTGGGTCTCAATTTCCTTGAGATTTCTAGAAATCGAGTTTAAGGAAGGGGATAGGCTACAATTTACACAATTGCAACTCGATTGAGGGGTGTGGAATAACCATCGACCACCCTTATCCCTCAATTCCAACATCACCATAGTTTCAAATCACCATCAGAAATTACCATCTTTCAGACAAAATCGAACCCATGCCTTGTTCATCACCATCTCCCCACCGTCGTCAACATCGGATGAACAGGGGCTAGCATACAGACAAGTTTAGAGGACTTTCAAACCCACTGGGGAATCTATTTTAGTTCTGATTGCACATACTTGTACTTGATTTCATAAGAGCCATTCGTTTTGTCCAACCTACAATCAATTCGTTTCTTGTCACCAACGATGAAGAGGAATGGCATAAGGGATTGAAATCGGTGGGGAATAAGACGAGGTGAGGGTTAGGTTTAATAGGGTTTTCAATTTTCTTTTTCCTTTTTATGTTAAAACTAGTTTTAAAAAATATAAAATAAAATAAAAATGGTTTAAAAGTCTTTTTAGATGGAACATGGAGCAACAACGATATAAACTAAAACCACGGAAACCTTTCATGAGACCAAAAGAAGGGATTAAACTTAATATTCAGAAAAAACACATGAACCATTAAGAAAGATTTGTCTATGTTATATCATTAGAAAAAACGAGATCGGTATGAATTGTTATTCACATACACCAAAATGCACCAATAATCTTTTTTTACAACAAGAATTTTATAGAAAACAAGCTAGCAATAAGCTAGAATTACAATAGTTTGATACAAAACTCATGTAATTCTATCTTCTTGCTAGTTTGTTTTCTATAAAATTATGCAGTTTATTTTAATTGAAAATTATTTTATAAATGAGTTTTGACTCAAATGATCGTCGAACTCTCATTGTTCTTACTCGATTTAGCCACTAAATATCTGATTACATTAAATTAGACCCTAAAGTCTAAACATTTGTTCAGTTTGGCCATTCCGGCCTTGGGCCTTGTGCACCCAGTTAGTTAGTTCTTGTGCTTATGTAACATCCTATGTGGCCTAAGTGGCGGTAAAACGAATCGATTTAGTTACTAAACTTCTGATCACGCTAAATTAGACTATGAACTCTAAAAAATTTAGAATTTTAAAATTTTCTATTTAAAGTAAACTCGGTTTTAAGTTTTTCATTTTTTTTATTTTTCGTATTTTTTGGTTTTATTTTCCATCAATTTGATAATTTTTTGACCTTTTTCAAAAAGTGTAAAGTGTATGAATATATTAGAGTATATTACAATTTTGGCGTTTGAGTTGTTTTCTATTTTTTTTTATAATTTATTATTTATGGTTTTCTAATTCTTTTTATTTTTTTATTTTGATTCAAATAATATTACTATTTCTCATTTTTTTACATTTTTTTGCTAAAAAATATGGTTTTTTGGAAAAGAAAAAATAACGTTTTAATAACTTCAAAAAAAGACTGAAGTATAAAAAGAATTATAACTTCAAAAAATAAAATAATAATATAAAAAAATTTGGATGAAAACTACAAATATAAGTATATTGAAGGCTCAAATATTAGTTTACTCAATTTTAGTTAAATGATACGCTTAAGACAACGAAATATTAAATATGATTATACATGATAATACCCGCAATTTATACTTTTGAGTGATTTATTTTGTTCATTCAAGCTAAGCAAATATGAGGGACGATCATTCCATTATTTTGCCATCACATAACATTATTTATTTCATTCATTTATGATTTCATTTCGTTGTACCAAACACACTCTAAAGACAATATTCTCCGCAATAATTGTCTTTTACAAGTTTTCTGGGGTTGCATCCACTTCCATATTTATCTTTAATTTTCCAAAGTTTTAAATAAAAGTTATATCCAAACCATTTTGTTCGAATATCCTTATTGACTCGATTGTACGGTCTTATGACCCCAAAATTATGTTTTAATCATGGTCTTAATGAGATCTAATTTAAAGTAAGATCTACGGCATGAACCTCCGATCCTACACTTTCACTTTTAAGTCTGTGGTTTGACACTCTACGCCTTAGAACATAGAAATTAGATTCGAAAATTCAACACAAAGCATCGCATGAAGCCAAAAGCGCTTCCAACTTCGTCCCTTCAACTCGAAATGTGCACATCATTGCAACAAGTCTCACAATTTGATCCATTCAAATCAAAATCGGCATATTCATCCCTTTGTGATACGGTTGGGTTCTTCACTTTCCATGTTCTTGTTTCTCGACTTCACAATAACTATGATCTTTGTGATAAGATGTGACTCTTCGGTTTGTGTTTCAGTTAGTTGCAAATGTTTGCAGGTTGAAACTTTTAAGTTTTATGGACTTAGAGTGAGATCTCATTTCTAAAGTAAGATCAATGATCTTTGTAAAAATATTTTTTTTGTAACCATGCTTCTTATTACAAATGTTTTCAAAGTAAAGTTTGTCCCTTTAACTATTTCACTTTGATAAAAATCCTCTTAATCCCAATCCAATCTTGTAAAATGAAAAATATCATAATTTGATCAATGCATCTAATTTACTGATCATACAGGCATTTACTGATCATACAGGCATTTCCATCAAAGATAATTACACCAAAAAAAGGTAAAACTATTATTTAAGTCAACAATTGTATCAAGTTACTTTGGTTGATGAGTGTTGTTTTTCAAACATCCAAGATCCTGACCCTGATTGATTGTTCTCCAAAATGGCCCTAAGCCATTTTATTCTATTAGCAAGTTCTTCAAGGTCGAGAATCGATGCTTCTAATGTCTTTTCATGCATGATATTTAAATCTAGAATGTTGTAATCTACATCTTTCCAAGTATCATATTCCTTTTCACTTTCTTCCACACGCATAGTTGAAATACTGTCTGAAGATGCATTGGATCCTCTAATGAAATTACTGATGTACGGGATGTTGAAGATGCATTTAGAGGTGTAGCAATTTCCACCCTCTCAATACCCATCCCCAAAAGATGTTATATTCTACCATAAAAATATAAAATCCATGAAAATTAGAATGTTAAATTTGTATTTCGAGGCATATGGCATTAATTATTAAAACAAAAGATGTGGTTTTATTTAAAAACCATTACAAGACATGACATGGTGTGTTGTACTGCTAATGTCAATAGGACAAAATTTTGGTAGGGCAAAAAAGTACAACTTTTTGTATTACCCAAAAAGCTTAAATTTTGTCCCACCCAAAAAAGGGAGACAGAGGACAAAATTTACAACTTTTTGTCTGAATATTAAAAGTGGGACAAGGACTGATGTCAGCGAAACAAAAATTATAAGTTTTGAATGATACAAAAATTACGGTTTCTTGTTCCACCAAAAAAGGTGGGCAATGACTCACTCTCGGCCTCTTGTCTGTCTTTTAAAAAAGACGTAAATACCCTCATCATCGGTAAGAGCATCTCCAACCCACTCTCATTCGCTATTATTTCCCCATTTCTCTCCAACCCTACTCTATTTATTCCCCCGTTTTGGGGGGAAATGAATAGTATAACATCATATTTGGTGTTATACTATTCATTTCCCCCAAAATAGGGATAAACTTTGAGTTATCGGTTTTACTCCCTCGTTTTATATATTTATACATTTCCTGTTTTTTATCTACTAATTATTATTTAAATGTAATATTTAATACTTATAATATTGTGTTATATATTAAATTATATTAATTAATTATAAATATAAAGTTTGTTTTTTGTTTAACAAATTCATATTAAAATTTAAATACATATTTGAAATTTTAAAACACAATAACGTATTTTACAAAAGCTTATAATTATGTATTATAAATATAATCTTACTTATTTAATATTATTGTAATCAAAAAAATATAGATTATATATTTGTTAAAACCAAATTAATAGACCGACCTCACTTTGAGATGCTCTACAGGAGGAAGTGTAGGACCCCAATCTGTTGGGGTGAAGTCAGTCAGAGAGTTATGGGGAGTACTGAAGTAGTACTCAAGACCACAGAGCGGATCCAGCAGGTCTGGAGCAGGCTTCAAACTGCTCAGAGTCGGCAGAAGAGCTATGCCAACAAGCGGCGTTCAGACTTGGAGTTTCGGGAGGGCGATATGGTCCTCCTGAAGGTGTCGCCCTAGAAGAGTGTCATACGGTTCCAGAAACGGGGCAAGCTGGGCCCCAGGTATATCGGCCCCTTCAAAGTCATAGCCCGGGTGGGAAAGGTAGCATACAGACTGGATCTTCCCGCCAAGCTCAGCCAGATCCACAACACCTTCCATGTTTCCCAGTTACGGAAGTGCTTAGTGGATGACACGTTAATTGTACCCTTACATTGAGAGACCGGTGGCGATTCTGGATCGCAAGACGAAGGAGCTGAAAAACAAGAGGGTTGAGCTAGTGAAGGTACTGTGGCAGCACCGCAAGGGCTCGGAGTGGACTTGGGAGCCCAAGGAGGAGATGAGGGAGCACTACCCAGAGTTGTTTTCATATGCAACAGACTTCGAGGACGAAGTCTAAGACAAGTGGGGGAGAATTGTAAGGCCCGGTTCCCTGGTACGCATTTAATTTAATTATTTATTCATTTTGAGAGAAGGACTCGACGAGTTGGTAGCCCTAACTCGTCGAGTAGAAGGCAGACTATGCGCGAAGTTTAAGTTGTCTACTCGGCGAGTCAGGTCCTTGACTCGGCGAGTAGCTCGGTCAGGGTGAAACCCTAATTTCAGGGTTTTGCACCCTATTTAAACACCTTAATCCCCACCCCTTTGTCTCATTTACAGCTTCCTTGTCCCAAACCCTCAGCTACGAAACCCTGGAGTGCTTTTTGAGTGTGTGTGAGCCACTTTTGAGTGTTATTTGCGCCTTTTGAAGCTTGTGGAAGAAGAAGAAGTTGGAGGACTTAAGAGAAAGACTGTAGAACCAGAAGTTTCATTCCTTTAGCTACATTTTCTAGTAATAAAGCCTCAAACTTGATCATTCTCTTCTTAGATCTATTTATGACCTCTTTTGAGCGTTTTTGGTCCAATATTTGCTAACTTGTGGGTAAGGATTGACCCATGAGTTACTCTTCCAGATCTAGTGCCTTGAGAGGCTGTGAGGACATAAAGGTGCAAACTTTATGCCCTTAGAGTCCTCATGCAAGTGCTAAAGAAGTATTTATGGCCTTTTGAGCCCAAAAAGGGCCATGCATGGAAGCAAGCTCGAGACTTTTAGTGATCATCTGATAGCTAGACCCTAGATCAAGGTTTGCATGCATGGATTAGAGATTCTAAGGCTCTTTGGACAAGATCCATGTCCTAAAGGAATTAGAGTTTTGTCTAAACTCTTTAAGAAGAGTTATGAACGGGAAAAGTTGGAAACTTTACCCTTAGAAAGGCCATTCCAGTGAGCAAACAAACCAAGGACCTTGGATCCAGAAGATATGGGCTTAATCTATTAAGATGGCTCAATCAAAGAGGGGAACTCGGCGAGCCTAGTAAAGGACTCGACGAGTTGAAGTAGGTTGTCCCGATCCTTATGATAGGAAGAACTCGTCGAGTCTGTTAAGGGACTCGATGAGTTGACTTAGTTTACCATGTGTCTAAGTTGTTCATGAACTCGCCGAGTTGGGAGATGACTTGACGAGTTGGGGTTGACTGGGAGTTAACCTTGACTTTGACTTTGACCAGGATGTTGACTTTGACCAGGGGTAAAATGGTCATTTTACCCTAAGAAGGATTATCAGATTCTGATTAAGTATTATTATGGAATTGATAGCCGGAGAGTCACCGGAGCAGCAGACAAGGATTCCTCACTCGAGTTTTCAGCAGTCAGTCTTGCGAGGTGAGTTCCCTTTCAGTAGGAATGGATCAAAGGCACCAAGGTTGGTCCGTATATGTGATATGTTAGTAGCTGACTGTGGACAGGGCCCGAATCTCCTAGCAGTCGAGTGTGGTCGGGGCCCGAATCTCATAGTATTATTGGAGTATAGTTATGTGATTGCTTGATAGATATACTTGTTGTCTGTGTGATACTTGTATGCATGTTAGTAGCTGAGTGTGGGCGGGGCCCAAATCTCCATTAGAGTGGGTGGGGCCCATATCTCCTAGCTGTATGTTATTTGTATGGCATGTGGTAGTTTGGGGGAGCTCACTAAGCTTCGTGCTTACGGTTTTCAGTTTTAGTTTCAGGTACTTCAACTAGTAAAGGGAAGGGCTCGGGATGATCGCATGGCACACACCACAGTCTTTAGCCTGGGAGATTTACTCTGATATTTGATATGAGATTTTGATATGTTGACAGATATTATGATATTTTGAGGCACATGGTTTATGATTTTATACTATGGCGATGATATTATGGTTTTAATAATGATTTAAAAACGAAATTTTTGGGTTGTAATTTTGGGACGTTTCACTCGGGTTGAGTATCAGTTGAGGGTGGTAGGGTTGGGAAGGAGTTAGTCTGACCTTGGATTTGATGGCATTCAAAAGTTAAGGTTTAGTCAGTTGCGCAATTGTAGGATCAGATTGATTATTAAAGCTGGAAAATTTCTTTGAGAAGGTTGTATGGATGATGTTTAAGCTAAAAAGCTTAGGATCTCCCCGCTATGGATTGTGAGTGAATAGTAAAAGCCTTGAAATCGTTGGAGAAGGACTAATTCCAAGTAGGGGAGAACCACTCGTAAATATTGGAAATAATTCCAAATACGAATCATCTTGGAATTCGTATCTAAAGACAAGGGAATAAGTGGTTTTGATCATAATCATAGAAATCAGAGGCTAAGGATTTGGATTATCTCGGTCGGAGGATCTGACTTGTATTGATCTTCGATTAAGTATTCTTGTGGATGGATGACAAAACCATCGGTTGGGCCCATGGCTATTGTGGTGTTTTGTGATGCATCCATCACGGGTTTGGGTGCAGTACGTATGTAGCGTGGGAGAGTCATTGATTATGTTTCTTGACAGCTAAAGTCGCATGAGGTCCATTATCCGACTCATGATTTGGAGTTGGGGGCAGTGGTGGTTGCTCTCAAGATTTGGCGGCACTACTTGTATGGGGTTCGATGTACTATTTACATGGATCACAAGAGTTTGAGATATCTCATGGATCAGAAAAATCTAACTATGTGACAACGCAGGTGGTTTGACGTGGTCAAGGATTATGATTGCGAGATACTTTACCATCCAGGTAAAGTGAATGTGGTCGTGGATGCTTTGAGCCGCAAGTCGACTGGATTTTCGGCTGGGGATATGTATATGAGGATATCCATTGATTCTCCACTTTTGGATTTGTTTAGAGGGGAACAGGTAGAAGGAGTCAAAGAAGGAGAACTAAAAACAGGAGAGGATCAGGGGCGAGATCGACATTTTTGTCACCGATAGTCGGGGATTGTTAACCCGATGTGGTCGGGTTTGGGTTCCAGTTTCTGGCAAGATCAAACATATAGTTTTGGAGGAGGCATATAAGTCTCGCTTTTCGATACACCCGGGAGCCACCAAGATGTATTGGGATTTGAGACTAAGTTACTGGTGACCATGCATGAAAGGGAGATAGCATGACATGTTGAGAGGTGCTTGACCTGTCAGATGGTCAAGGTCGAACACCAGAGTCCACATGGAAAGTTGTAGCCACTGGAGGTTCCCATGTGGAAATGAGAACATATTACTATGGATTTCATCACTAAGTTACATCAGATGGCTAAGGGGCACGAAGCAATTTGGGTGATAGTAGATAGGTTGACAAGAGTGCCCATTTCTTAGCTATCCGCGAGAGCTCATCGGCCGAGAAATTAGCCGAATTATACGTACACGAGATCGTTGCTCGAAATGGTATTCTACTCTCCATTGTATCTGACCAAGATATTAGGTTCACATCTCGTTTCTGGCTGAAGTTCCGTGAGGAACTGGGTACTAGGCTGCATTTTAGCATTGCTTATTTGAAGGGTTATGAGCATAACATCATTCCTATGGTGTTCATGCAACCCTAATTGCTTTGATCTAGGTTTTGTAATTTGAACATACAACATTGAATACCAAAGCAATAAACCCTAATTAACTAGCATACAAATCTAAAAATCACATATAATTAGGGTTAGGAATATTACCTTGATTGTTATGTAGCAATAACAATCACAAACCTCCTTGATCTTGACTTCTGAAAGCCTAGTGCCTCAAATGTTGCACCTCTAATGGAGTCACAAACACCACTAGCAACAAGACGACTTAGGAGAGGGAGCAGAGACACCCAAACATCCAAGATCCTCTTAGGAATGCTTAGCCACGTTTTTGGGAGCCTTAGGGGTCCTTATATAGTTGAGGCTACTAGGGTTTTCAACTTGGAAACCCTAATCCAGTTGCTTAGGCCCTAAGCAGCCCAAATATCCTTCCAGAAGGCCCCTTGGATGATTTCTATATGGACTCTCATATAGAATTCGTCCACTACTTCCTTATGGATCTTAAGCCCAACTTTGTAACTATCTTATAATTACAGTATCAGTCTCCTTAATTTAATTAATCTCTTTTAACCACAAAATTGATTATAAATTAATTCTTGATCAATATTAATTAAACAATATGATTTCTATTTTAATATATTATTCATATAATATATTAATAAGTCATAATTAACCCTCTTTCTCCTTAATTCATCCTATCAGTTGCTAAGGTGAAGGCAACCCAAAAGGACCATGCTCATAATCGGGTCAAGTACATACCAAAATAGTTATGGGCTTAGACACCTAATCCAACAGTCTCCCACTTAGATAAGTCTAATAACTATTTTGCAAGTACGACTTCAGAACCTAATCAGCAATCGTAGCTTTCAAAAGTCGTTGTTAACTCTGATCTTATCAGTAACGCGTCCTTTAGATAAGGGATCATATATTCCTCCATTCTAGATATCGTATGAACTGAGACATGGATTTTAATCATACTCTCTGTTCATGTGTTGTTTCCTGATTTCCGATTTATGACGACTGACAATAGACTACAATGGAACACATCAACTTAGTCCAGGCTTGGCCAAGCGCTTTAGGGTGTCATCATTAAATCATCGAGGGGCCCACAGATATCGCTTTTATCCCACTTTGGGTAAAAGGAACTGATAAACTTTGACTCAAATGCTCGCTTGTACATACTCATCAAATTACACACAACA
Organism: Lactuca virosa; assembly: GCF_052849685.1. Taxonomy (NCBI): domain Eukaryota; kingdom Viridiplantae; phylum Streptophyta; class Magnoliopsida; order Asterales; family Asteraceae; genus Lactuca; species Lactuca virosa. Next base: position 223,641,996 of record NC_136430.1, on the reverse strand, counting down.
ATATGTTTTATAACACCAAGTTACTGGTGCGTTTACATATTATCAATGTGCAACCGACTTGTAAATTACAACTCACACGTCTCCGTTTCAAGAATATAATATATTATTGTCTCACTAATCACTCGTGATAAAATCCATGAAGTGATTCAAGTGAGCGTGGGTTTAATCCAATACTCAAATCTTATTTCAGGAGTACTCATGAACACTGCAGCAGACTTTTGCTATGTCTAGAACGCTTCAGACAATCTACAGTCGGATTCATGACAGTCTAGCTTCAATACCTACTTCCAAAGTATTTATCGATTGTGGATGGTTTGAATAGTCTTATTATTCGGGAAGTCAAAACATGCGAAGTGAAACACAAGAATAATCGAATCCAATATGGTCTCAAACTTTTGAGTATAAATAAAACACCTTTTATTTAGTCACCATATCGATTACACATTATTCAGTGTATAATGTTTCGGATAATCAACTTAATACTTGAATTGAAAAACAATAGTTGCCCCATGCTCCAAGCATGCACACTATGTTTACCTATGGTCCTTACTTTGTGAAAGATATCAAATGAACACATTTCCAATGATCCTCATTTCACAATTCCTAATCCTTATCATAAGTGTAAGAATATCAAATTCTTGCCACTATTAGAACGTGTTAGATTCAAACATTTTATGCAATGATCCTTTTGTAATGTCAAAGCACCAAAGTCACCAAGACTTTGCCAATGAAATTACAAAGTACTATATTGGAGATTGTTACAAGGCAATTTCATAGATATGAAGTCTCACATTCAAATTACATTCCTTTGAACATCCTTCTTGCATAAAAGTTTCTAATCTAGACATCGATTCTCGATATCCAACTCCCAATATGGAAACATTTCCATATTTGCCATACGATAACTCATTATTAATAGAATCATATCTAATCATAATAATGTCGATATGGTCAATCCATTACAATACTTCCAACTGCCCATAAGTGACCAATCCTTGGCGAACCTTAGATTGTCCTTGACAGTTGTTTAATTAATTTTAGTCATATCCAGTTCTGGTCCTTTTTTCCCTCTTAATGCCCTAGGCATTTAGAAAGGACAGAACAGTCGAATATTACAGCATATGTAATCGATCCTATACCCGAAGCGTATGGGATATGATACATAATGTTTTTCATAAAGACATGGTACTTTCCCAGTCACTTGCTATAATATTTCCATATATAGAATGCCCCTATGTTAAATATTTTCAACATAACACTCATGTATGTCCTTTGACTAAATTTGATTGAAATTTCTCTATCTAAGTTTTTAGATTTGAAATGAAGTATAATATTCTCTCCCTTAATTATAGCAAAACAACTTTTCAACCCCTGCAACTTTGCAAAGTGAAACTTTTGTTTTCTATAATTAATATCGCTAACTTGAAATACTTAGAATAATAATCATGCTCCCACTAACATGATAATTATATCCATACCAACATAACATTTAAGCTCCCACTAGCTTTGACACGTATTCAGAAATCAACTAAACTTCTAGAAAACAATACTTATTTACTTTCTTAACCAAAGTTCATGTTGTTGATGTGAGATGATTTGATAAGCCTTTATCTAAGCTTCTCAAACTCATACACATTTCCTTAGATAGCTCACATGTGCGTCTAAACTATTTCAGAACCTATAGCAATAAGTCCTAAATGTTTAGACTAATTGCCAAATCTCACAATTCGAACTATGAAGAGGGATCTCGTAGACATAATCGAATTTGAGAATGCAAATATCACAATAGCTATCTTCTTAAAATCTCTCTTAGTGAAAGCGTTTCCTCACAATCATTTTCATGAAAATGGAGAGAAACCTTATGACACATAGATTTTATGGTGTATGTGCTCCGGTCCATGTGAATTTGTCATAACGATAATCATAAGATAGTGTTTATGACAAATCCAAACTCTTATGGACAGAAGTTGTTCATTCTTAATTTCTTGCCATCAAGGGTCCCACCATTGCTTCCAATTTATTTAGCAGCTCACCTATACTAGTCAATGCAAGATCATCGAACAAGGTGCTTGCCTTTATGCAGTCAATTGAGAACTCGTAGAACTCATATGCATAAGTAACTTTATTGGAAGGGAACAGAAAAAGAATGTGTCAACAAGATACGTTACAAACCTCAAGGCGTGTGCTAGTGTTTAACAATAGGTTTACTCTTGATTAGTTCTTGAAACTTTTCAAGATCATATAGACTCCCACTGACCTCTTGACATATAAGATTCTCTTGTCAAGAAACATTTCTTGACAAACAAATACTAAAGAGTTAGTGCGGATTCTTATCAAGACAACACTTCATACAATTGGTCTTAGTTGGTCTTTGTCTTATCCAAGACATCACAACTTACCAATTTCAAATGTACAAGAGTAAGAAACTTTTCTACTCCACATTTGATGAGTGTTCTTCAACCTTTTCTAAAGATTTTGTCACTCAAGTCACAATCTTGGAGTATTACTCTAAGACTCGATTTTGGAACGAAGTATGACTCATCCTTTTGATTTAACCATTTCAACAATTCCTGATTCCTCTTGTTAGTCACATTTATGCACTATGGTGTCCTTAGAAGATCAATTGTGATATGGTTTCATAATCAATGAGACAATCATAAAACAAGATACTAAAGTACTCTCCTATTTTTTCATATTGGAGAAACTTTTATCTTTCTGCCCAAGTGATTCTTCTTATTCGTTCTGCCATTCATTGAAACTTTTCAATGATTCATAATCACACTTAATCTTGTAAGCATAACCACATTTACTAAACTTTTAGTTAATCATGGCGAATAATCTTATCGTTATTGTGGTGGACTTGACCAGTGCACAATATTGTGTTCTAGTCCTTTAGTCCTTCACTTGACTCACATAGTTGTGTGAACAAGGAATTAGTCTTAATTTCCCAAATACGAAGGTTCTCATTCATCACACAATACAAGTTGTATGATTCCAAGTTTCTGTCCAATTGAAACTTGGGCGATGAGAGTCTTTCCTTATTTGGTAAATTTCTGACACTACCACAAATAACATAACTAAGAATCACATCCATCTCAACATTGCTAATAATACAAACAAACACCAATTTTCACAAATGCCATTGCAAGGAATTATAAATAAGACAAAAATCAAAATTTATTTTATTTATAAAACACGGAAAAACTTGTGCTTACAACGCAATTCAAATGAAAACTATGCTATTACATATTCCTAAGCAATCTATCATAACTCTCTAAGTAGCAGCTCAAAAATCCGATCTTCGAATCATGTGATCGAAATCCATTTCTTCGTGATCAGACTCAGCTCACTCTTCCTTTAAGCTTCCTTTATTTTCTTCGATCCTACAAAACATCAAAATGAAATCTTATCACATCATGTATCAAGAATCTACAAATAGGAAGTTAATAGAGTTAGATAGTGGATTTTACCTGAAGCAGAGTCATACATCTTGACCATAGAAGGTTGGGATATTGATTTACCAGACAAATTTTCTTGACTAGTGCGCCAAATCATCGTTGATTCAATAGCAATAAGCAAATAAGTCAAATCAATGAGGGTCACGTCGTGGTCCATCATATAGTACTCTCTAATAAACTCACTATATGATTCGGGAAGTGACTGAAGAACCAAGTCAACAACCAACTTCCTTGAGACATCGACACCCAACATTCCCAATCTATCAATATGCAACTTCATATCCAAGACATGAGCACATACAGACTTTTCATCTTTGTGCCTTTTTGCCAATAGGGCTTGAGTGACTTTGAACTTTTCAAGTTTTCGAACACGTGGGTCAGGGATAATTATTGGAGGAGGTGGAGGAAGTGAAGCATGATTTCCATTTTCACAATCCAATCGTGGAACATCATCTTCAAGTGGAAAACTTTTTCCAAAGGATTCGGGAAGATCATAGTTGATAGACTTTGACATCTTCAAAAAAAGGAGAAAATTCAAGTTAGTTGATAAAATCCTCAATATAGCACCCAAATGAAATATTGAGGCTAGGATCCAACACAATATTCTACAACTCGGAAGAGGGATACCGTAATCCAGTTGCAGAACATTTGAAGGTAGGTAAATGACTATTTACCAATTTCCACCATGAAAAACGAAAATTATAAATTAGGTTTTAAATGAATTGAAACTCCTAGTTCCTTTGAGATTCATTGAACTTTTCAATGGCATGTTTAAATCTCGATTGTGCCCTTCATGTTTGCGACTGGGATGCCGAGGATCACAAACAAGGTGTGGATAACCATGCAAATTAACTTGGTACTCTTCGAAGATGTCTATCACCTAATCAATGTGCCGGTTAACCACACACGCTCCATTGATCTATGATAATCTACAAGCTACCCATTGTCATCCTTCATTAGTCCCATATCAGTGTGCCGATTAACCACACACGCTCCACTAACGACCAACAAGGTGCAATGTGCAATTTCATGGATTAGCACCAACTCCACATTTTTCCTAAAGTAACTAAGATTTGGGAATTTATAAAAGTGTTTAGTTACTTCGTATTTCATTATACTTATAATGGAAGGTTGTGTCCTATCCTACCCGTTCGGCTAACGACCCTCCACTAGTCAAGAGTGCGGTGGGTAAGAGTGGATACCCATTCAATCGCCATTTTATAGGCAATTTCCTTAAACACCCCTTAGAGACCAACTTTGTGAATGAGGCCTACTAACGGTAAGACTGACTCTTTACTCATACATATATAATATTAACCGTTTAATTCTATATAGTATAAGGGTGTATTTTACACTTTTAAAATACTATGAGGTTTAATCTATTAATAAATTAGACTTTTAATTTGATTAACTTAAACCATATAATTATGGATTTATTAATTATCTTTTAATTGTACATTTAATTAGTTTAATAAAGCCATAAGGGTGTAATTTGAACTTTTCAAAATATTAGGGTCTTAGAATTTAATATTTCGAAATTAATACCTTTTAATTAAATTTTAAATTCCAAATCTTGAGGACAAATTTTGAAACTTTTCATAACATTAGGGTTTAACTATTTAAATTTAAAAAACTAAAACCTTTTAAGTTCAAATTTAAACTATAAAACCTAAAGGGTGTAAATTGAAACTTTTCAAACTTACCAGCTCAAATATTTGACTTATAATAATCCTATATTATCCATATTTAACCAAATCCATTAATTTTGATAAGGATAACCATTCCAAACATAAAAAATCGATTTTAGGCAAGAAAAACGAGCTTTGGTAATTATCCTTAACAAAATCTGCTCAAAAAATCAAAAATACCGTCAACAGCACCCTGGACTCGCCGAGTCTGCTGATGGACTCGCCGAGTTCAGGCAACTCGCCGAGTCCACTGATGGAATCGCCGAGTCGGCGTCGCAGACAGCAAAAATTCGACTTTTTGATCCTTTAGGAGTTCACTTTTGCATCTATTCATTAGAAAAACAACCTAGGCTCTGATACCACTGAAGGGTTATGAGCATAACATCGTTCATATGGTGTTCATGCAACCCTAATTGCTTTGATCTAGGTTTTCTAATTTGAACATACAACATTGAATACCAAAGCAATAAACCCTAATTGACTAGCATACAAATCTGAAAATCACATATAATTAGGGTTAGGAATATTACCTTGACTGTTATGTAGCAATAACAATCACAAACCTCCTTGATCGTGACTTCTGAAAGCCTAGTGCCTCAAATGTTGCACCTCTAATGGAGTCACAAACACCACTAGCAACAAGACGACTTAGGAGAGGGAGGAGAGGCACCAAAACATCCAAGATCCTCTTAGGAATGCTTAGCCATGTTTTTGGGAGCCTTAGGGGTCCTTATATAGTTGAGGCTATTAGGGTTTTCAACTTGGAAACCCTAATCCAGTTGCTCAGGCCCTAAGCAGCCTAAAGATCCTTCCAGAATGTAACGCCCGCAGATCCGGGCTAGTCAATTTAGAGACAATGAGCGTCAAAATTAAAGTGTGAGATAAGCCTGATATCTTTACATAAAGTTGTAGTGGTCGAAACAAGGATTCCAGGGATATAAAGAACGCCGAAATCCTAGTTATAACGAAGAAGTTATGACCCGTCGAAGTTTCGCGATGGAACCGGCGTGACACCGGGAAGCGTAAATAGTGAATTTACGATAGAGCGACTTTTAGCCTTAGCGATCTAAACAAAAGTTGTAGAATACGTTAAACCGAGACCGTCCATAAAAAGAACGCCCAAATCTGACTTCGTATGAGGATGTTATGATTTTTCGAAGTTTCGGCTTAGTGGTGTACAACCCGAAGTTCAAATATTAGATCGAGCGGTTTTTAGCCGACACAACCTAAACGAGAATCAAAGATCTCGTTATTAGTAGCATAACCATAAAAAGACAGACGAAAACGGACGTCGGATGAAGAAGTTATGAGATTTTAACGGACCAATCCTATCCCGGCCTGTTAATAATATAACTTTTAAAATAAAGTCAAAATTAGCCGACGAAGTCTAAACGAAAGTTGTAGAGTACGTTCCCGCCTATGCGTGGATATAAAGAATGTCAAAAACGGAGCTCGTATGAGGAAGATACGAATTTTTGAAGTTGGAACTCGAAAATGCGAAATCTGATGCGAATAGTGATGACGTGGCAGCGCCGCAACCGTCCGATACTGATGACAAAGTTCGCTTCGGATCATAACACGTAGCCCCTCACTACGCCCCGCGTCCGAGGCTGAGTACGCCCAGCGTACTCCGGTCTTATCCGGTTCCGAAGTGCGAGACAGCTGGACGCAGCTGGCATCCTCATCCAAACTACGCCCAGCGTAGTGCTGCTGAACGCGCAGCGTAGTCCGAAGCTGCTGACCCTATAAATAGGTGCGAAGGGTTCCGAGGAAAATGCACCAAATCTCTTTCTCTCTCTAGACTATCCTAACCCCCCCTAAAGCCTAGGTGAACCCCCTAGCACCCGAAGGAAGCCCTGAGCCAGACGGCGGAAACGTTGGTATCTGTCACACCTCCGAACCAGACGGCGGAAACGTCTGAGGGCTCGTGTGACTAACAATTGAATAATCATCATAATGAATATACATGAAACATAACACATTCATCACCAACATTGTTCACATCAAGTACATTGTTAAGATACATAAGTTCTAATTGTTCAAAGTACGATAAGTGATGTTACATAACAAAACCATACACACTTGCATATCTTCCAGCTTAACGATTACCTGAGAATACAAGTTATTTTGAAAACGGTCAACATACATAATGTTGGTGAGTTCATAAGTATATTTGAGTAAAAGTCTTTATATCTTTCATAAAAGCCCAGAAAATCCGATATTTTCTGTAAAATGTTTTGAAAATGATGTGAAAATCGAGTATAAATGCATGTGTGAATTTAATAGTTAAAAACTCGTATGAGTGTAGTTTAGGTTCGTTGTATTTTGAAAAAATGATAATTGTATATGAATAATCTCCCCAGAAAATCCGATATTTTCTGTTTTATAACATCGTTTAGATTTTTGTATCGTTAGATAAGTCATTTTGCATTGACACAATTAAAGAATTTATCTTCAAATGGTTATCTTTTGGTATTGAATCCCTATATGAGTCGTTATAACCATGCATGATAATGACTAGGTCGCCCGTCTTGGTATTTTTCCAAATGCCGGTCTTGCTAAGGATGTTGTCGCCCTAGACTGGCCTAGTCTAGCTGTAGCGAACAACAAAGGCGTGGGGGGTCATCCCGTATAGATCTATACACAAACTCCCGCTATCCTACCAGGAAACTCTGATTATAACTACAGGCTACGATTGTACACTCAGAGGTGCCAACCGACATGTCTCACTAGATTCTCAACCCCTTTTGTACTATGTTTAATGTTTACGGATATGTGGTATGTTTTTGTATTCGAAAGGTACATATAAAAGTATTCGACATTTAATGATATCGCAAAGGTATAGTTACGGTCTATTAACATGTGAAATTTCTATTCCAAGCCCTATTAGCATGTAGTTAAGCCGCAAAGCCCAATAACATGTAAGAGGGTAATTTAGGCCTAATAGGCATGTAAATGGGCCACAAAAGCCCAATAACATGTAATCCAATACTTAGGCCCAAATTAACATGTGAATGGGTCGCATGACCCAATAAACACATCATGGAAAACATTAGGCTCAATATACACTTTATTGGGCCCTTAGGGTCCAATAGCCAAGTAACGTGTATATTAGGTCCAATAAATAGTTATTGTTGTATTTCGTTCGTTTTGTTTTATTCCGTTGTTTGTTTTGACTTGAAGTTCAATAGGTTGGTGATAAAAATCTTCTCTTTGTAAAAACGACGTTTTTGGCCAACAATTCTCAAAATTTTAAGTTAGGCCCAAAGTTTTGTAAAAATGACACTTTAGTCCTTAATTTATAAAAGTTTGCAATTTTGTCCCAAATGTCTATAAATTTACGGTTTTAACCCAAAATGTTATATTTTTACATTTTAAACCCTGTTTTGAAGAAAAATACGTTTTCAGCCCCTTCTTTGTAAAAGTTTACACTTTCGGCCCGATTTTTAGAAAACTTTACATTTTGGTCCAATTTGAAAATAAATGATATTTTCACCTCTAAATTTAGTTTATTTACATTTATGATTCAAACTTTGACCAATTAACATTTTTAACCCCAAAACTTCATTGTTTTTTGCAAATTGGGCCCAAAACTGTGGGGCCCAAAAGTTTTGGCCCATTAAGCTTAAATTTGCATTTTTTGGCCATTTTTAAAGTTTGTTTAACATAAAAATACCTTTTTATACATGTAGGACATGTTTGGCCCCTTTAAAAACATAATTTTCATTTTTTATCCTTATCTTTTGTTTTCTTGACAATTTTAACCTTTAACAAGGTTTTTGTTGGATTCTTTTACATCTTAAACATGTATTTACTTTTGGATTGTTATTATAATGTATATCATGTCATAGTTCATAGATCTTTGTTTAAAGTTTCGATATTTGCTAGGATCTAACCCATTATTACTAAACAAAATAAGAATTCACACAAAACATGCATATAACACATAGATCTACACATTTTACTTGCATTCTCTCCCAAAAATCATATGAAAACCGAAAACAAGAGGGTATGAACTCACCTTTTCTTTGATGCTTCGGTTTTGAAGAAGAAATGAAGAAGATTTTGGTCCTAGCAAGCTTTCTTGAGTAGATTTCGAACTTAAGAAGTTCTAGGAAGCAAAATCACCAAAAACTTTGCTTAAAAGAGTGATCTAATCATGAGAATGGAGTTATGAACTTGGATGTATAAAGACTTACCAAGAAGTGATGATTGTCTTGTGAAAACCTTCTTGAAACACAAGCAAATTTCGAGATTTTTGATGGAAGGAGTAGGATGATCCTTGAGAGTGTTTGAGACAATTTGGTGTAGTGTGTGTGTGTGTGTGTGTTTGTTTGTCTTCGGCCGAGAATAGAAGATGAGAGGGGAGAGAGAGAGAGGTAAGGTGACTAGCTTGGTTGCATGGTGGTTTAAAGTCTAGATGCATGTTGGATTTTATGGAGATGACACTCCAAAGTCAACTCTTCTCCCATTTCACTTATTTTCCCTTTTTTTTATACATGGGCCGATATTGTTGGGCCAAGAAGAAAGGGTAGAGTAGATTGGGCCCATTAACTTTAGCTAGGATATTTGGATCCTAAACATAAAAATTTTCGGCCCATTGGGCTCTTGGAAGCATTCACGGTCCAATTAGAATAAAAGAATGGGCTTATGGCTCACTAATGGTTAATTGGATTAGTTATGGCCCAATAAGGCCCATTAGGGTTAGAATGAATCATTCTAGACTCAAACGGTCCAAAATGTTTTAGATTTATGAATTGGGTCCAATTTGGATCCAATTAGGGCTTCTAAGTCCAATGAGGTTGAATTGGGTGCTTATTGGTCCATTAGGCCCAATAAGAAAATTCTAGTCCAATATGGACTTAAACCGGGACTCCTAGAGTTTTCAAACTCTTTTATGAACATCATTGATGAATCTATATGAGCATTGAGTGAGATTTACTTAGAGTATAAGATTTACAATAGTTGAATGGTTACACAGGAATAGGATTTCCTAGCTAAAATGCTAGTTGTGACATCATCCCCCCGTTAGAGGGAATTTTGTCCCGAAATTCCTTTTGAGAACTAGGGTTGTGATGGAATGAATAGGTGAGGGTACTTCTGTTTCATCTGGTCTTCACGTTCCCATGTAAATTTCGGTCCGCGTTTTGCACTCCATCGAACCTTCACGATCGGGATGCGACTTTGCTTTGTATGCTTCACCTCCCTATCCATAATCTCGACTGGTTCTTCGACGAACAGGAGGTTCTCGTTTATTTCAATCTCTTCCAATGGAACGACAATGGTTTCATCTGATAGGCACTTTTTCAGATTCGAGATGTGGAACACCGGGTGTACGTTGCTAAGCTTGGCGGGTAGCTGGAGCTTGTAAGCCACTGGACCAATCCGGGCAAGAATCTCGAATGGTCCAATGTATCTCGGGTTCAATTTTCCTTTCTTCCCAAATCGAATCATTCCCTTCCATAGAGAGACCTTTAATAGTACGCGATCTCCGACTTGAAATTCTAGTGCCTTTTGCCGCTTGTCAACATAGCTCTTCTGTCGGTCTCGCGATGCCTGAAGTCGAGCTTTGATTTGGACTATCTTCTCAGTTGTTTCACGAATGATTTCGGGTCCTGTAAGGGCAATGGCTGGCGATTTCCCTTTTGCTAGTTGTGTGTCGCCCACCTCGGCCCAGCATAGGGGCGATCTACATTTACGACCATAGAGAGCCTCGAAGGGAGCAACCTTGATGCTCGTATGGTAACTATTGTTATAAGAGAATTCGATCAGAGGCAAGTGGGTATCCCATGACTTGCCGAAATCAATCATGCAAGCTCGGAGCATATCCTCGAGTGTCTGGATGGTATGCTCACTCTGACCATCCGTTTGTGGGTGGTAAGCGGTGCTCATATCTAGCTGTGTTCCCATTGCCTTCTGAAGAGATTGCCAGAATATTGAAGTAAATCTGCTATCTCGATCCGAGATAATAGATACTGGCACCCCATGGAGTCTCACAACCTCCTTGAGGTAGATTCGGGTCAGCGTTTCCATCTTGTAGGACTCTTTTATTGGCAGGAAATGAGCAGATTTTGTTAATCTATCGACAATTACCCAGATAGCATCTAGTCCGTCTGCTATCTTTGGCAGTTTGGTCACGAAGTCCATAGTAATCCTCTCCCATTTCCACTCGGGTATCACTGGTTGTTGTAGTAGTCCCGAGGGCTTTTGGTATTCTACTTTCACCTTGGCGCAAGTAAGACACTTTCCCACGAAAGTGGCTATATCTGCCTTCATATTAGGCCACCAATATTGCTGCTTGATATCCAAATACATTTTGTCTGACCCCGGATGAATAAAATATCGCGTCTTGTGGGCTTCATGCATGACTATCTCTGTAAATCCCCCAATTTTGGGAACCCATATTCTATTCATGAAGTAGTAGGTTCCGTCGTCTTTGACTTCGAGCTCCTTCTCCATTCCTCGTAGCGATTCACAAGCGACATTCTCTGGCTTCAATGCGTCCAATTGGGCTTCCTTGATCTGTAAGGCTAGATGAGACTGGATGGTGATTGACAAAGTCTTCACACGACAACTTGAATACTCCTTTCGGCTCAGGGCATCGGCTACCACGTTAGCCTTGCCTGGATGGTATTTGATCTCGCACTCATAATCATTTAATAGTTCAACCCATCTCCGTTGCCTCATGTTTAGTTCCTTTTGATTTAGAATGTGCTGGAGGCTCTTGTGGTCTGTAAAGATGGTGCACTTGGTACCATATAGGTAGTGCCTCCAAATCTTTAGGGCGAAGACCACCGCCCCCAGTTCAAGATCATGCGTGGTATAATTTACTTCATGAGTTTTCAGTTGTCTGGATGCATAAGCAATTACCATCCCGCGTTGCATAAGGACACACCCTAAACCCTGATTCGAAGCATCACAGTAAACTATGAAGTCTTCGATTCCCTCCGGTAAAGATAGCATTGGAGCATTACAGAGGGCTTGCTTCAAGGATTGGAAGGTAATTTCTTGCTTCTCGGTCCAGTTGAAAGGTATGCCTTTCTGAGTCAATGTGGTGAGGGGTTTGGCTATCCTGGAGAAGTTTTGAATGAATCTTCGGTAGTAGCCTGCGAGGCCTAAGAATTGACGAATTTCCGTTGGCGTTGCCGGAGTTGCCCAACTTTCGATTTCTTTGATCTTGGAGGGGTCCACGTGTATTCCTTCTTGACTGACTACATGGCCCAGAAAGTTTACACTGCGGAGCCAGAATTCGCACTTGGAGAGTTTCGCATACAACTTTTCAGCCCGTAGGGTTTCTAAAATCTGTCGGAGGTGTTGGCTATGATCTTCTTCACTTCGAGAGTATACGAGAATATCATCGATGAAAACGATTACGAACTTGTCAAGGAATGGGCGGAAGACTCGATTCATGAGGTCCATAAATGCAGCGGGGGCATTCGTTAGACCGAAGGGCATTACGACGAATTCGTAATGACCGTAACGAGTTCGGAAAGCAGTCTTATGAATGTCCTCTTCTCGAACTTTGAGTTGATGATAACCGGATCTTAGATCTATCTTAGTAAAGTAACTAGCTCCTTGGAGCTGGTCAAATAGATCATCGATTCGTGGAAGTGGATACCGGTTTTTGATGGTGAGCTTATTTAATTCCCTATAGTCGATGCACATCCTGAAGGATCCGTCTTTCTTTTTAACGAAAAGAACCGGAGCTCCCCATGGTGAGAAGCTAGGTCTGATGAATCCTTTATTCAGGAGTTCGCTTAATTGGCTTGATAATTCTTGCATTTCTACAGGAGCCAGCCTATAGGGTGATTTGGCGATTGGAGTGGCTCCAGGCACTAGGCCGATTCGGAATTCGATTTGTCGTTCTGGGGGTATTCCCAGAAGATCTTCTGGAAACACATCCGGGAAATCACACGTCACTGGGATGTTGTGAATGCTCGCTTCCTCTTTGGTTTTATCCACCATGTGAGCACGGAATGTGTAGTTCTTTTTTTGTAGACACTTTTGCTCCTTGATACTTGAGATAAGGCGAAGGTTTGCGCCGGGTTTATCTCCGTAGATGTAACGCCCGTAGATTCGGGCTAGTCAATTTAGGGACGATAAGAATCAAAAGTGACTTTTTGATAAAAGATTATTTAGAATGAATAATCTTAACTAGGTTGTAGTGGTCGTGACAAGGATTCCGGATATATAAAGAATGCCGAAATCCGAGTTATAACGAAGAAGTTATGACCTGTCGAAGTTTCGTGACAGAATCGGTACGAAACTGCGTGATGTAAATAGTGAATTTACGATAGTGCGATATTTAGCCATAGTAATCTAAACGAAAGTCGTAGAATACGTTAAACCGAGAGCGTGCATAAAAAGAACGTCTAAATCTGACTTCGTATGAGGAAGTTATGATTTTTCGAAGTTTCGACTTAGCGGTATGCAGCCCAAAGTTCGAATATGAGATCAAGTGATTTCTAGCCGAAACAATCTAAACGAGACTCGAAGATCTCGTTAATAGTAGTGCAACGGTAAAAAGATAGACGAAATCGGACGTCGGATGGAGGAGTTATGAATTTTTAACGGACTTTTCCCGTCCCGTCCTGTTAAAAATATAATAATAAAAATAAAGTCAAAATTAGCCGACAGAGTCTAAATGAAAGTTGTAGAGCATAGTCTCACCTACTCTTGGATAAAAAAACATCAAAAACGGAGCTCGTATGCAAAAGATACAAATTTTTGAAGTTTGGAAATGCGGAGTACGCCCAACGTACTCATGGTTCATGGTCTGGGTTGGGCCATGTCGCCCTACTACACCACTCGAGTGCCCCGGGTTCGTAAGCAGTGATGCATTCGGTCTGATCTGCTTAGTACGCCCAACGTACTTGATGTACGCCCAACGAACTGCTTGTAGAGGGAGTACGCCCAGTGTACTCTGAAGTTACGCCCAGCGTAATCGCAGGGATCAGCCCCTATAAATAGAACTCAAGGGCTGCCGAGTTTTGTTGCTCATTTCTTTCCTCTCACTTCTTATTCTCTCGTTTTACATGAAAAATATACCCCCGAAGCCCCGGTATCATCCCGACACCCGAAGCAAGTCCCGAAGCCCCAAAGATCCCAAGAAATAGAGTTGTCGAGCCGAAACTCTGCCCGCGAGAAGCCCGGTTTTTGGAAGATTTCCCGGTTTCATCGAAGATTATTATTTTAAGAGCCGTAGTGTTGTCCGGGCATCGTCTTATCATGTGAGTGCATAGTCCCTTTCATGAACATGATTTTAATACAAGTATTGTTTGAATGTATTAAGTATATGTTTTGTGTGAGTTATTTGATGATGTCGGAATTATGTGTTAAAGAACATACCTGATTTTTTTATGATAACTTAGGTTAAAGAGTAAACCTAAGGTTTGTTATAATGGTTATGGGGTAGTATCTCTTTATGAGTACGAGCGAGATATATACGGAGAATAGAACTTTAAAATATGTCATTGATCCGGGAGCATGGATTAGACATAGTTATTCGTCCCTAGTCCGAGAGTATGGATTGGACTTAGTTAATTGTCATTAATCCGGGAGTATGGATTAAGACATAGTCAGTTGTCCTTAGTCCGAGAGTATGGACAGGACATAGAATTTGTCATTAGTCCGGGAGTATGGATTTAGACATGGACCAATTGTCCCTTATCCGGGAGTATGGAATGGGCACAATTATGGACTCGAGAACATGGATTAGATCCGGGAGTAAGAGTTAGAATTTGAGGTCCAGGGGTATGGATAGTCTCGTTGAGAGGATTAACGGTGTGGGGTAAGATTTGGTTATATATATATATATATATATATATATATATATATATATATATATATATATATATATATATATATATATATATATATATATATATATATATACAGAGAAAATTTTATATTGTGCGAATTCTAAAATTATATATATGTTATAACATTGTGGGATTGAAATCCCTATGTACTCACCAGGTTTTCCAAACCTGACCCACTCAGTTTTCTTTGTATCACAGGTAGTGGCACAAGAGCATAAGTTGGTTGACATGGCGAAAGATTTTGGATTTTAGATCAGTAGTTATAAATAACTGTTGTAAGGTCTATTTTATACTATTTATGCTTTTGGTCTGTATCGGAACATGACATCCCGAGATTTTGTTATTTAATGAAAATACATTTATTTAAAGAAATGTTTTGATAAATTCTTATCACGTTTTGTTTTGGGAACAAATTCCGCAACAGTTTTCTTTAAACGATTACTCTGATTTTAAAACAAAGCATAAACAAATCGGTCTTTTCTGGCCGTGAAATTTAGGGATGTCACAGTAGATTATTAGGGTTTTGTGGTCAGGAAGATGAAGGCGAACGGCCTTCTCGTGACACATAATATCGGCATGATGGGGGCTTAACCAATACATGCCGATGATCACATCAAAACTCCTAATATTTACAGGCATTAAGTTTATTTGGAGGGTGTGATTGTTTAGAGTTAGTGTACACCCCACATAGATATCCTTAGTTGATTCAATCTTCCCATTAGCCATTTCCACCGTGAAGGCTTCATTAAGCTTTTGGGGTTGTTGTTTTAGTAAGTATTTGAACTTATTACTCACAAAACTTCGCTCTGCTCCGCTATCAAATAAGATGCATGCATATGAGTCGTTAAGTAGGAACGTACCGGTGACAACGGCTGGGTCGTGCACTGCTTCACCCTAACCCATTGTCAGTACTCTCCCTGATGTTCCTGTCCCTTGACTGTTCGCGTTGGGGCAGTTTCGCCTGATATGCCCATTATTCCCACATCCGTAACAGGTATAGCTAGCTCCAGTATTGGCGTTGTTGTTGTTGTTGTTGTTTGTCATCTAGTTCTGTTGAAGCTGAGTCCTACAATACTTTGCTGTATGGCCTTTCCGATTGCACCTTGTGCAACTCATCTCTCTGCACTCCCCGTGATGGTGGAAGTTGCATTTGTTACACTTGGGGAGATTTCTCGAGTACTGCTTGGAAGCATTTGGCGTGGATGAGGCTGGAGCATGTGGTGTGGCAGTAGCTTGTGTTGCAGCATGGACAGACACCATTTGTTTCTTCTTAGACGATTCTGATTTTTGCTTCCCTTTTCGTTTGTTGTTTTTCCCCTTCTTGTTCTGTTCTTCCTTCTTAACCTCCGCTTCCACTGTCTTGGCACCCTTCTTATTGCCATGATCGTACAGTTTCTTGGCCAATCTCTTAGCACTATCAAACGTCTTAGGGTTTGTTGCAATGACATTCCCTTGAATAGGTTGAGTCGGTCCCCAGATAAACCTTTCAATCTTTTTCTCTTCTGAGGTGATCATTCCGGGACACAGAAGAGATATATCACTAAACCTGGATATGTATGCGTCGATATTGGAGTTTTGGACTGTGAGGTTCCACAACTCTTGTTCCATCTTCTGAATCTCCCCTCTAGGACAGTATTCTGCTAGCATCATCTCCTTCAGCTATTCCTAGGGCATCGCGTTCGCCACCGGGAGTGTCATGGCCTCTACGTGGCCATTCCACTAGGAGAGAGCTTGGTCAACGAACGTGCAGGCTGCGAACTTGACCTTACACTCATCCGGACCCCCGCAGATTTCAAAAACAGACTCTACTTTCTCAATCCATCTCTTTAGGGCTATGACGCCTCCTGTCCCATTAAAGGTCCGAGGTTTGGCGTTGGTGAAATCCTTGTAGGTGCATGGTCGTGCGGCTCCGTGGTTTGTCCCTTGATTTGTGCTTCCGGCTCCCTGCCCGTTGCCTTCTCTGTTGTTTCCATTACGAATCTGCGCAAGTGCTACAGTGACCACAGCGGACACTGCTGCCTGGAATACAACCGAGTTTATTTCCGGCGGGGTTAGTGTTGCGTTGTTTCCACGGTTGGGTCTTTGAGGCATCTTTCTGTCATGGAACGGAAAGACGTTGAGTGCCTATGGTTTTTGCAAGTTTGTGATCCTATAGACTAGGGGTATAGCATGTACTTAAGTAATTTCACACATTGACATAAAACAAGGAAGTAAACACATATCAGATAACAATGTCATGATAAAACATAAAGCATTTTCATTAATACTAATAGTTTTGATACATGAAAATTTTCCAGAAGGCATACAGTACATAGAACTATAAAATTCGGCAATATGACGACCCTATGAGTAGTGTAATCACTTAAACATAGAGTCGATAGTACATAGCATAGTACGCCTAAGAGAATCCTAATACTAATAAGATATGCTACTAATCCTGATCATACGGAGAAGTGTCTAAAGATGGTAGCGAAATCATATCCCAAAATGTTGCGCCAACAACTGAGCCATCTCGGTCATTTCTCCGATGACCTCATCCCTTTCCTGCTCAGCTTGTACGTCTCGTGCCTCCATAGCAAACAGTTGTTGCCGAAGTGTGGCGACCTCTGCTTCCAGAGAACGATCCTCACCAACAGGATCCGCTGGTGGAGCAGGGTGGTCCTGGTGTGCCTCATCGGTAGGTGGTTCGCCAGGGGCCTCATTCACGTCCCTATCTTCCTCCATGTCTTCGTCAGTCCCCTCAAACTCATAGTCGGTATCGGTGTACTCGTCGTTTCCAACATCATGGGCTCCCCTTTGTTCCCCTTCAGGATCCTCCTCAAGCACTCCTTGAGCCACTGGTGCTTGGTAGAAGTGCACCTCTTGCTGATCATCCTCCATGGTGACTGTATGGGGACGCGGGAGCAAGTCATGTTTTGATTATTCCTATAGTATATTTTTAGTTAATGTGTTTCGGGTTCCCTAGAGTTATTGGAGAGTGGGGTAGGCTTTTGGATTCATCTCCCGTTGTGATCACTCCCGAACACAAGTTGATCATATTCTGAATAAATATAGTTGATCAGGCTATATTTATCCCTAATATAACTTCATAACTGCCCAGGTTTAATCATAGTGTTCAATTTCCTCAAGAAGCTTTTATTAGGTATTGTTAGGTTATTATCGTAATATACGCACATAAGTGTGAAATTTTTGTTTTGTTGAGATGTATTTCGTCCCATTGTGTTTATAGTTGCATATCATGTAAGGTTAGATATGCTAGTTCACTATAAACATTGCTCTGATACCAACCTGTCACACCCCCGAACCAGACGGCGGAAACGTCTGAGGGCTCGTGTGACTAACAATTGAATAATCATCACAATGAATATACATGAAACATAACACATTCATCACCAACATTACATAATACAACCAGCATTGTTCACATCAAGTACATTGTTAAGATACATAAGTTCTAATTGTTCAAAGTACGTTAAGTGATGTTACATAACAAAACCATACACACTTGCATATCTTCCAGCTTAACGATTACCTGAGAATACAAGTTATTTTGAAAACGGTCAACATACATAAAGTTGGTGAGTTCATAAGTATATTTGAGTAAAAGTCTTTATATCTTTCATAAAAGCCCAGAAAATCCGATATTTTCTGTAAAATGTTTTGAAAATGATGTGAAAATCGAGTATAAATGCATGTGTGAATTTAATAGTTAAAAACTCATATGAGTGTAGTTTAGGTTCGTTGTATTTTGAATAAATGATAATTGTATATGAATAATCTCCCCAGAAAATCCGATATTTTCTGTTTTATAACATTATTTAGATTTTTGTATCGTTAGATAAGTCGTTTTGCATTGACACAATTAAAGAATTTATCTTCAAAATGTTATCTTTTGGTATTGAATCCCTATATGAGCCGTTATAACCATGCATGATAATGACTAGGTCGCCCGTCTTGGTATTTTTCCAAATGTCGGTCTTGCTAAGGATGTTGTCGCCCTAGACTGGCCTAGTCTAGCTGTAGTGAACAACAAAGGCGTGGGGGGTCACCTCGTATAGATCTATACACAAACTCCCGCTTTCCTACCAGGAAACTCTGATTATAACTACAGACTACGATTGTACACTCAGAGGTGCCAACCAACATGTCTCACTAGATTCTCAACCCCTTTTGTACTATGTTTAATGTTTACGGATATGTGGTATGTTTTTGTATTCGAAAGGTACATATAAAAGTATTCGAAATTTATTGATTTCGCAAAGGTATAGTTACGGTCTATTAACATGTGAAATTTCCTTTCCAAGCCCTATTAGCATGTAGTTAAGCCACAAAGGCCCAATAACATGTAAGAGGGTAATTTAGGCCCAATAGGCATGTAAATGGGCCACAAAAGTCCAATAACATGTAATCCAATACTTATGCCCAAATTAACATGTGAATGGGTCCCATGACCCAATAAACACATCATGGAAAACATTGGGCTCAATATACACTTAATTGGGCCCTTAGGGTCCAATGGCCAAGTAACGTGTATATTAGGTCCAATAAATAGTTATTGTTGTATTTCGTTCGTTTTGTTTTATTCCGTTGTTTGTTTTGACTTGAAGTTCAATAGGTCGATGATAAAAATCCTCTTTTTGTAAAAACGACGTTTTTGGCCAACAATTCTCAAAATTTTAAGTTAGGCCCAAAGTTTTGTAAAAATGACACTTTAGTCCTTAATTTATAAAAGTTTGCAATTTTGTCCCACATGTCTATAAATTTACGGTTTTAACCCAAAATGTTATATTTTTACATTTTGAACCCTTTTTTGCAGAAAAATACATTTTCAGCCCCTTGTTTGTAAAAGTTTACACTTTCGACCCGATTTTTAGAAAACTTTACATTTTGGTCCAATTTGAAAATAAATGATATTTTCACCTCTAAATTTGGTTTATTTACATTTATGACTCAAACTTTGATCAAATAACATTTTTAACCCCAAAACTTCATTGTTTTTCGCAAATTGGGCCCAAAACTGTGGGGCCCAAAAGTTTTGGCCCATTAAGCTTAAATTTGAATTTTTGGCCCTTTTTAAAGTTTGTTTAACATAAAAATACATTTTTATACATGTAGGACCTGTTTGGCCACTTTAAAAACATAATTTTCACTTTTTACCCTTATCTTTTGTTTTCTTGACAATTTTGACCTTTAAAAAGGTTTTTGTTGGATTCTTTTACATCTTAAACATGTATTCACTTTTGGCTTGTTATTATAATGTATATCATGTCATAGTTCATAGATATTTGTTTAAAGTTTCGAGATTTAATAGGATCTAACCCTTTATTACTAAACAAAATAAGAATTCACACAAAACATGCATATAACATGTACTGCCCGTAGATTATGGCTAGTCAATTTAGAGACAATGAGCATCAAAAATGACTTTTTGATGGACGATTATTTAGAAGGAGTAATCTTAACTAAGTTGTAGTATATGTTACAAGGATTCCGTACATATAAAGAACGCCGAAATCCGAGTTATAACGAAGAAGTTATGACATGTCGAAGTTTCGCGACAGAACCGACACGACACAACGCGACGTGAAAAGTGAATTTACGTTAGAGCGATATTTAGCCTTAGTGATCAAAATAAAAGTCGTAGAATACGTTAAAACAAGAGCGTAGATAAAAAGAACGTCTAAATCTGACTTCGTATGAGGAAGTTATGATTTTTCGAAGTTTCGACTTAGCGGTATGCAGCCCCAAACTCGAATTTTAGATCGAGTGATTGTTAGCCGAAACAATCTAAACGAGAATCAAATATCACGTTAATAGTAGCATAACGGTAAAAAGACAGACGGAAACGGACGTCGGATTAAGGAGTTATGAATTTCTAACGGAGTTTTCCTGTCCCAGCCTACCAAAAATAATATAATAAAAATAAAGTCAACAATTAGCCGACGGAGTCTAAACGAAAGTTGTAGAGCTTAGTCTCACCTACGCGTGGATATAAAGAACGTCAAAAACGGAGCTCGTATGAGGAAGATATGAATTTATGAAGTTTTTAAATAATTAAATTATATAAATAAAATTATTTATTCGGATAATATCCGAATCCGTGACTCACCCATCTGATCCGAAGGGTACGCCCCGCGTAACCTTTGAGTACGCCCAGCGTAGTTCGGCCTTGTGTGGTCTGAGAGAGAGTCGCGTAGCACCACCCGAAGCTCGCCACGTAGCAGTCTGATCCGAACTACGCCCAGCGTAAGGCTTGGTACGCCCAGCGTACGCATGAAAGAGGCATTACGCCCCGCGTACTTGCGAGTTACGCCCAGCGTAACACGAGGGTTCAGCCCTATAAATAGAACTCGACCCCCATCCGAATTTGGTTGCTCAAATTCTTCTCTACTCCCTTCTACTTTCTTCAATATTGCAAGTTTTACCCCCCGAAGCCCCGATATCAATCCCGACACCCGAAGCAAGTCCTGAAGCCCCGAAGATCCCGAGAAATATAGTTTTCGAGTCGAAACTCTGCCCGCGTGAAGCCCGGTTTTGGAGAAATCATCCCGGTTTCAGCGAAGAATATTATTTTAATAAACAAGGTGTTGTCTGATCATCGTCTTATCAAGTGAGTGTATAGTCCCTTTCATAAACACGATTTTAATACAAGTATTGGTTGAATGTATTATATCTATGTTATGAGTGAATGTGTAGTCACTTTCTTCTAACACATAAATATGAAGTATTTGCTATGAAATACGTGCTATGTGTTTATATATTGTTGTTTATTCGAGATGAGTGTGGAATGGATGTTTTATAGAGTTTTAAATGAGTTAAACTGTGTGGATCATGTGAAGAGATTAGTTTTAGATCCGTGAGTAGGGATCAGGTAAAGAGGAAGGTTTTAGATACGAGAGTTTAGATCGTGTCGTTGTGAGGATCGATGGGGTGGGATAAGAGTTGCTTTTATATTGTGAAATTATATAAGTTTGTGAGTTTTAATATATATATATATATATATATATATATATATATATATATATATATATATATATATATATATATATATATATATATGATATAACATTGTAGGATGAAAACCCTATATGCTCACCAGGCTCCCAAGCCTGACCCACTCAGTTTTCTTTGTATTACAGGTAATGACACAAGAGTATAAGTCGGATGACTTGACGAGAGATTTTGGATTATAGACCAGTAGTTATAAATAACTGTTGTAAGGTCTGTATTGTACTGTTTATGGTTTTGGTCTGTATCGGAACATGACATCCCGAGATTTTGTTATTTAATGAAAATACATTCTCTTTGAGAAATGTTTTGATAAATTTTATCATATTTTGTTTTGGGAACAAATTCCGCAATTGCTTTCTGTAAAAGATTACTCTGATTTTAAAAACAAAGCATAAACAAATCGGTCTTTTCTGGCCGTGAAATTGGGGATGTCACAGCTGGTATCAGAGCATTAGTTTAAGCGAACTAGGAATTTGTAGGATTTCTAGACTTAAACTTAGAATGCTAAGCAATGATTGTGAGGAGTGTGTCTAATAAATTTAGGTAATGCACCTAAATTGACACAAGCACTAGTTTATTTAGGAATAATGCCTAAAATGCTTTTAGGTGCTAAATGGTATATGCTTGCCATATATGAAATTGTTTGTTCGGACCTATGGTCTGTTGTCGACCGGGTCTGGAAACCTTTTGTGTTTAGGATTCTAAGCGTATGACTACGGTATTAGAACTAGCATGTAAACGTTTCGGAGTGATAAGGAGATTTATACGTTTATCGTAAATAAAGCTTTCTTATATTAAATTCTCGCCCGGTACACCGAACGTCTGCTTGGATGTTCAATACGTTATGGTGAAGACTCGTAGAGAATTGAGTAAATGGAGGAAATGAAAGGCTTATGATAGTGAACGACACCTATCGGAAGATATCGTAAGAGTGGTATCTTGCCTTTAGAATATGTCTGATAAAATAACGAAACGTTTAGAGGAGTACGGTACGTCTGAGGTACACCTTTGATTGGCAGGATGATGGAACGATTGGTGTAATTCTTGAAGTTGTCCCATCGTCTCGAATTTCCATCACCAACCGAGTTGAAGTAGAATTGATGAGTGAAGATGCGCATGGAAGAAGTCCTAGTAGAGTCTAGGAAAATTTGTATGATTAATTGGACACATTCGTATGTGTTAAATTGTTTGGTGATTTTAGGACTTGGGGACTGCGAGACAATACTTGGGACGAGTATGAGTAGGTGTGAATAATAGTAGAGATCTATACTACTCGAAGCACAGGACTCACGCTTGGATCAGGGAAAGTCGCAAGGTTACCAAAAAGCTAGTGATTTGGTCTCGTTTTATTCAAGTATGTCGTTACCATTGTTTCGGTAATGACTAAGAAGATGATTGATATTCTGACCTTAGTGATCATATCAAATTGAGTCCGACTACGATGAGTTTTTTACGTGGTTCGGAGAACCATGTTCGATGTAGCATCTAACTCAAGCCGCAAAATTGAAATCAAAGCGATCAATTGTATCGCGCTCGTTGTTAAAGAACTTAGTAGCTAGAAATGCTACGTGCTAAAATGTGATTATATCACATTAGAATATGAAGGAAGGTATATTCCATTCTGGAATTTGACTCTAAGAGACTTGAGTCTAAGCGTTACATCATACGATGAAAGGTCATTAGAACATGAACCATCGATCTATTACAATAGATAAAGGAAAGTACTTGTCCTAAGAAGAAGAAGGAGTCCTCAATAAGGATTTATTTTGTAACTCGTAGGTTACGATTGAAAGTCCAACCTAGTACGAAGGGCAGGTGCAAGATTGAGCATCACCTACGGTCAAGAAGTCCAAGAGTTAGATACTCATTCGATGAAACATAGAAGTTACGATTAATACCTAGGATGGAAAATATAACGTATGGAATCGTTATACAAGTCCTATTTTTGTTGATGATTTCGGGACGTAATCATCCTAAGGGGGAGATAATTGTAACGCCCGTAGATCTGGGCTAGTCAATTTAGAGACAATGAGCATCAAAAATGACTTTTTTGATGGAAGATTATTTAGAAGGAGTAATCTTAACTAAGTTGTAGTATATGTTACAAGTATTCCGTACATATAAAGAACGCCGAAATCCGAGTTATAACGAAGAAGTTATGACGAAGAAGTTATGACATGTCGAAGTTTCGCGACAGAACCGGCACGACACAGCGCGATGTAAAAAGTGAATTTACATTAGAGCGATATTTAGCCTTAGCGATCTAAATAAAAGTCGTAGAATACGTTAAACCGAGAGCGTACATAAAAAGAATGTCTAAATCTGACTTCGTATGAGGAAGTTATGATTTTTCGAAGTTTCGACTTAGCGGTATGCAGCCCGAAACTCGAATTTTAGATCGAGTGATTGTTAGCTGAAACAATATAAAAGAGAATCGAATATCACGTTAATAGTAGCGTTACGGTAAAAAGACAGACGGAAACGGACGTCGGATGAAGGAGTTATGAATTTCTAACGGAGTTTTCCTGTCCCGGCCTACCAAAAATAATATAATAAAAATAAAGTCAAAATTAGCCGACGGAGTCTAAACAAAAGTTGTAGATCTTAGTCTCACCTATGCGTGGATATAAAGAACGTCAAAAACGGAGCTCGTATGAGGAAGATATGAATTTCTGAAGTTTTTAAATAATTAAAATATATAAATAAAATTATTTATTCGGATAATATCTGAATCTGTGACTCACCCATCTGATCCGAAGGGTACGCCCCGCATAACCTTTGAGTATGCCCAATGTACTTCGGCCTTGTGTGGTCCGAGAGAGAGCTGCGTAGCACCACCCGAAGCTCGCCACGTAGCAGTCTTATCCGAACTACGCCCAGCGTAAGGCTTGGTACGCCCAGCGTACGCATGAAAGAGGCATTACGCCCCGCATACTTGCGAGTTACGCCCAGCATAACGTGAGGGTTCAGCCCTATAAATAGAACTCGACCCCCAGCCGAATTTGGTTGCTCAAGTTCTTCTCTACTCCCTTCTACTTTCTTCAATATTGCAAGTTTTACCCCCCGAAGCCCCGGTATCAATCCCGACACCCGAAGCAAGTCCCGAAGCCCCGAAGATACCGAGAAATATAGTTTTCAAGCCGAAACTCTGCCCGCGTGAAGCCCGGTTTTGGAGAAAACATCCCGGTTTCAGCGAAGAATATTATTTTAACAGACAAGGTGTTATCCGATCATCGTCTTATCAAGTGAGTGTGTAGTCCCTTTCATAAACACGATTTTAATACAAGTATTGGTTGAATGTATTATATCTATGTTATGAGTGAATGTGTAGTCACTTTCTTCTACCACATAAATATGAAGTATTTGCTATGAAATATGTGCTATGTGTTTATATATTGTTGTTTATTCGAGATGAGTGTGGAATGGATGTTTTATATAGTTTTAAATGAGTTAAACTGTGTATGTATTTTATATTTACAAATATGTTGGGTAGAACATGGGTAGATGAGATAGTTGATGGGTGATAAAAGATGAGTTGGATAATGAGATCAAGAGGTTAGTTTTAGATCCGGGAGTATGGATCAGGTAAAGAGATAAACTTGTTATTAGTCTGGGAGTATGGATTAAGACTAAGTTAATTGTCCCTAGTCCGGGAGTATGGATTGGGCACAGTTATTGATCCGGGAGTATGGATCAGATCAGGAAATTAGTTTTAGATCCGGGAGTATGGATCAGGTAAAGAGATAAACTTGTTATTAGTCCGGGATTATGGATTAAGACTAAGTTAATTGTCCCTAGTCCGGGAGTATGGACTGGGCACAGTTATTGATCCGGGAGTATGGATCAGATCAGGAGATTAGTTTTAGATCCAAGAGTATGGATCAGGTGAAGAGATTAGTTTTAGATCCGAGAGTATGGATCAGGTGAAGAGATTAGTTTTAGATCCGGGAGTATGGATCAGGTGAAGAGATTAGTTTTAGATCCGTGAGTAGGGATCAGGTAATGAGGCAGGTTTTAGATACAAGAGTTTAGATCGTGTCGTTGTGAGGATTGATGGGGTGGGATAAGAGTTGCTTTTATATTGTGAAATTATATAAGTCTGTGAGTTCTAATATATATATATATATATATATATATATATATATATATATATATATATATATATATATATATATATATATATATATATATAACATTGTGGGATGAAAACCTGATATGCTCACCAGGCTCCCAAGCCTGACCCACTCAGTTTTCTTTGTATTACAGGTAATGACACAAGAGTATAAGTCGGATGACTTGACGAGAGATTTTGGATTATAGACCAGTAGTTATAAATAACTGTTGTAAGGTCTGTATTGTACTGTTTATGCTTTTGGTCTGTATCAGAACATGACATCCCGATATTTTGTTATTTAATGAAAATACATTCTCTTTGAGAAATGTTTGGATAAATTTTATCATATCTTGTTTTGGGAACAAATTCCGCAACTGCTTTCTGTAAAAGATTACTCTGATTTTAAGAACAAAGCATAAACAAATTGGTCTTTTCTGGCCGTGAAATTGGGGATGTCACATAACACATAGATCTACACATTTTACTTGCATTCTCCCCCAAAAATCATATGAAAACCGAAAACAAGGGGGTATGAACTCACCTTTGCTTTGATGCTTCGGTTTTGAAGAAGAAATGAAGAAGATTTTGGTCCTAGAAAGCTTTCTTGAGTAGATTTCGAACTTAAGAAGTTCTAGGAAGCAAAATACCAAAAACTTTGCTTAAAAGAGTGATCTAATCATGAGAATGGAGTTATGAACTTGGATGTATAAAGACTTACCAAGAAGTGATGATTGTCTTATGACAACCTTCTTGAAACACAAGCAAATTTCGAGATTTTTGATGGAAGGATTAGGATGATCCTTGAGAGTGTTTGAGAGAATTTAGTGTAGTGTGTGTGTGTGTGTTTGTTTGTCTTCGGCCGAGAATAGAAGGGGAGAGGGGAGAGAGAGCGATGAGGTGACTAGCTTGGTTGCATGGTGGTTTAAAGCCTAGATGCATGTTGGATTTTATGGAGGTGGCACTCCAAAGTCAACTTTTCTCCCATTTAACTTATTTTCCCTTTTTTTTATACATGGGCCGATATTGTTGGGCCAAGAAGAAAGGGTAGAGTAGATTGGGCCCATTAACTTTAGCTAGGATACTTGGATCCTAAACATAAAAATTTTAGGCCCATTGGGCTCTTGGAAGCATTCACGGACCAATTAGAATAAAAGAATGGGCTTATGGCTCACTAATGGTTAATTGGATTAGTTATGGCCCAATAAGGCCCATTAGGGTTAGAATGAATCATTCTAGACCCAAATGGTCTAAAATGTTTTAGATTTATGAATTGGGTCCAATTTGGATCCAATTAGGGCTTCTAAGTCCAATGAGGTTGAATTGGGTGCTTATTGGTCCATTAGGCCCAATAAGAAAATTCTAGTCCAATATGGACTTAAACCGGGACTCCTAGAGTTTTCAAACTCTTTTATGAACATCATTGATGAATCTATATGAGCATTGGGTGAGATTTACTTAGAGTATAAGATTTACAATAGTTGAATGGTTACACAGGAATAGGATTTCCTAGCTAAAATGCTAGTTGTGACAGTATCAAAGCATTAGTTTAAGCGAACTAGGAATTTGTAGGATTTCTAGACTTAAACTTAGAATGCTAGGCGATGATTGTGAGGTGTGAGCACTAGCTTATTTTAGGAATTGTGCCTAAAATGCTTTTATGTGCTAAATGCTTTGTGCCTAATATGTTGTTATTTGTTCGGATCTATGGTCTGTTGCCGACTGGATCTGGAAACCTTATCTGTTTAGGATTCTAAACGTACGACTACGATATTAGAACTAACATGTAAACGTTTCGAAGGGATAAGGATGATTTAAACGTCTATCCTAAGTAAAAAATCTAAATTCACCCTATTCGGTGTAAAGATCAAAATGGCAAGAACCCGCAGTGGAGCCGGGAATGCAAATGGGAACATGAATCAACCTCTAGTGATTGAGCAAATACCCGTTATGGTAGTCGCTCCAGGTCCAATCACCATGGCCAGAGTGCAAGCGATGATCCGGACGATGTTGGATCGTCAAATGGAGGAAACCAGACGTTTGCTTCAACAAAATCGAGAGGAACTTACGATGCCAGTTGAACAGCCCGAATTGAACGATAGGCAGTCAGAAGGAGGGAAATACAGTGGGACCGTTGGTCAAGCCAACCCACTGATAGTTCAACAAAACAACCAGGATGACGGAGTCAAGAGGAATGGATGCAAGTACAAGGATTTTCTGACTTGCAAGCCATCGACTTTCACTGGAAAGGAAGATCCGATCGGGGTCATGGATTGGATCTCGGAGATGGAGTTTGCTTTCATGACGTGTGGTTACAGAGGCAAACTACAAACCACCTTTGCGGTACGTCAGTTCTGTGGAGGAGCAGTGCGTTGGTGGAACACCCTGGGGAAGACTTTAAGCCCCAAAGAGCCCCTGCAGCTGACATGGGCAGAGTTCTTAGTGCAGTTCAAGCGCAAGTACTGCTTAGCCCAAAACCTGCTAGAACTAGAAAACCAATTCCTGACCTTGAAGAAAGGAACCATGTCAATTGATGAATACACCAACAACTTCACAGAAAAGATGGAGTTCGCCTTGCGTCTTGTTCCGGATGAGCTGACGAAAATCGACAAGTACGCAAAGGGACTTCCATGGGAGTACGCGGTGCCAGTGCGTCAGGCACCTACTCTGGAGGCAGCTATCTGGGCTGCCAAGTCGGTGGAGGATATGATTAAGGGAAGAGCTGCCAGCAAGGTTGAGGTTGGCGAGAAGAGGAAAATTGAAGGGTCTGCTAAACCCAACAATAAGAAGATCAAGTCTGGTTCAAAGGAGTTTAGCGGAGGAGGAAACGAAGCGAAATGGTGCGAGAAGTGCAAGAAGAAGAACTTCGGGAAATGTAGCAAGGAAGTGACCTGCTACAAGTGTGGGAAGATCGGGCATTATGTCAACGAGTGCACCGCCAACAAAAGGGTGTGTTATGAATGCCGTGAAGAAGGGCACGTTGCTAAGTATTGCCTGAAGAAGAAAGATACGGCAAGACCAAACATTCCACCGAAAGCGAAGGCAAGAGCATTCCATATGATCCTTGACGAAGCAGATGGCAATGAAAGGGATCAGGAATGAGGATTTATGAAGTAGTCGTGTAGATAGTACCATGTGGTATAGCCTATTAGAGGCATAGTATAGGTTGAACTTGAACACCTATGTAATCGTTTCAAGGAATAATATAAAACCTTTGTTTTGTTATCTGATGTGTCAAGTTGTTATATGATTTTCTTGTATGGTGACTTAGGTGAATTGCGAGACAATACTTGGGACGAGTATGAGTAGGTGTGAAAGGTAGTAGAGGCCTATACTACCGGAAGCACATGACTCATGCTTGGATCAGGGAAAGTCACAAGGTTACCAAGAAGCTAGTAATTGATACCGTATTATTCAAATATGTCGTTACCATCGTTTCGGTAATGACTAAGAGGATGATTGTTAGTCCGACCCTAGTGGTCATATCGAATTGAGTCCGACTACGATGAGTATGTTACGTAGTTCAGAGAACCAAGTTTGATGTAGCATCTGACTTAAGCCGGAAGAGTGAAATAGAAGATAATCAAAGCGATCGGTAGAGGTATCGCGATAGTTGCTTGTAGCTAGAAATGCTACCTTTTAAGATGTGATTAGAACATGAAGAAATGTATAGTCTGTACTGGAAGACTCTAACAGACCTGAGTCTAAGCGTGGGAACATACGATGATAGGTCATTAGAATATGACACATCGGTCCATTGTAGTAATAAAATAACTTATCTTAAGTTTGTTAAGAAGAAGAAGCAGTCTCCAGTAAGGATCGAGATTGTGAGTTGAAGCTCATAATTTGGAGTCTAACGTGAGATAGGGAGCAAGTGCAAGATCGAGCACCGCCTGCAGTCAGGAAGTCTTAGAGTTAGATACTCGTTCGAAGAAACATCAAAGTTATGATTATTACTTAGTATGAAGAGATAACGTATGGAATCATTATGCAAGCCCTGTTGCGTTGATGATTCCGGGATGTAATCATCCTAAGGGGGAGATAATTGTAACGCCTGCAGATCCAGGCTAGTCAATTTAGAGACAATGAGCGTCAAAATTAAAGTGTGAGATAAGCCCGATATCTTTA
This sequence comes from Lactuca virosa, assembly GCF_052849685.1. NCBI lineage: Eukaryota > Viridiplantae > Streptophyta > Magnoliopsida > Asterales > Asteraceae > Lactuca > Lactuca virosa. Next base: position 223,611,779 of record NC_136430.1, on the reverse strand, counting down.
CATAAAGTTGTAGTGGTCGAAACAAGGATTATGGGGATATAAAGAACGCCGAAATCCGAGTTATAACGAAGAAGTTATAACCCGTCGAAGTTTCACGACGGAACCGGCGCGACATCGGGAAGCGTAAATAGTGAATTTACGATAGAGCGACTTTTAGCCTTAGCAATCTAAACGAAAGTTGTAGAATACGTTAAACCGAGAGCGTCCATAAAAAGAACGCTCAAATCTGACTTCGTATGAGGATGTTATGATTTTTCGAAGTTTCGGCTTAGCGGTGTACAGCCCGAAGTTCAAATATTAGATCGAGCGGTTTTTAGCCGACACAACCTAAACGAGAATCGAAGATCTCGTTATTAGTAGCATAACCATAAAAAGACAGACGAAAACGGACGTCGGATGAGGAAGTTATGAGATTTTAACGGACCAATCCTGTCCCGGCCTGTTAATAATATAACTTTTAAAATAAAGTCAAAATTAACCGACGGAGTCTAAACGAAAGTTGTAGAGTACGTTCCCGCCTATGCGTGGATATAAAGAACGTCGAAAACGGAGCTCGTATGAGGAAGATACGAATTTTTGAAGTTGGAACTCGAAAATGCGAAATCTGATGCGAATAGTGATGACGTGGCAGCGCCGCAGCCGTCCGATACTGATGACAAAGCTCGCTTCGGATCATAACACGTAGCCCCTCGCTACGCCCCGCGTCCGAGGCCGAGTACGCCCAGCGTACTCCGGTCTTATCCGGTTCCGAAGTGCGAGACAGCTGGATGCAGCTGGCATCCTCATCCAAACTACGCCCAGCGTAGTGCTGCTGAACGCGCAGCGTAGTCCGAAGCTGCTGACCCTATAAATAGGTGCGAAGGGTTCTGAGGAAAATGCACTAAATCTCTTTCTCTCTCTAATTTCTTTCTCTCTCTAGACTATCCTAACCCCCTAAAGCCTAGGTGAACCCCCCTAGCACCCGAAGGAAGCCCCGAGGCTCCCGGAGTCCCGAGAAAAAGGGTCTTTCGGTTTAGAAACGCTGCTCCAAGCGAAGCCCGGTTTTCTTTAAAACCCGTTGTAAGTGAGCTACGCCTTTGAAAATTTTAATATAGCTTTTAAATAATTATAGTAATGTTATTAGGTCCTTAGAATATTTAATTAGGCTATTATTATGGGTTATATAATGCCGTTATAATATCTTTTTAACCACTCGCGGTACGGGGGATCCGGTTTGGAGGGTCGCTTGGGTTGCTGGATTCAGAAGTGCTTATATGCCAAAATGATCATGCCCTCCGGTGTTCCATGTCTGGCCTCGTCTGTATATAGTGGGTGAAAAGTATTATGTCGCGCTTATATAATAGTAATAATAATTAGACTATTAATTAGTCGCGGTTAACGTTAGACTAAACCCTAGTGATGTTGATACAAGGTTTTGTTAAGGGAAAATTATTTTGAGATAACGAAGCGCTGTTCGAGTGCAGAGTCACCAACTTTCAGGTGAGTGCATAGTCCCTTTCATCTTACACATAGATATGAAGTATTTATTATATAATATACGTGTTGTATGTGCATATTGCCTGAATACTTGTTGTCTATGTTTGATGAAAGATTTTTATACATGTTTTAAATGTTTTAAACTGTATACGTATTTTATATCTACAAAATGTGTTGGGTAAAACATGGGTAGATGTAATAGTTGTTGTGTGACCAAATAAAACAATGAGAGGCCTTGTTATAGATGTTATTGATGATCCAGTCATCTAGTGGAGTATAGATGACGACCACGGACTATTCTAGACAGTCTAGTGGAACGCTAGCAGGCTCGCAACATGTAGGTGTTTATTTGAACTGTGTGTTTACCAGCAGTACTCCATCCCCCACATGGTTGCCTTATTTGACATGAATTGTTGAGGAATCCCCGAAGCATGTGTTGTCACCCAGATGAAAGTCCTTAGACTAGGCCCCTTGTGTTAGATGTTTTAGGGACGTAAATTGAGGATAACGGGAACGGGTAATCGGGTTTGTTTGATTTCATAAAGTTAATAAACTTATTTATTGTGGGTTGAAAATCCTATGTGCTCACCAGGCTCCCAAGCCTGACCCACTCAGTTTCTTGCATTACAGGTAGTGGCGCATGAGCATAGATGTTTGGATGAGAGATAAGGGATTCTAGGCCTGTAAATACGAAATAATGTAGTAAGGCTTATGTTGTACTGTTTATGCTTTTGATCTGTATCGAACATGACATCCCGAGTCTTTTAATGAAATACATTTCTACGGAAATGCTTTGATAAATCTTTATCATATTTTGTTTTGGGAACAAATTCCTCAACTCTTTTATTTAAAATGTTACACTGATTTTCAAACAAAACATAAACAAATCGGTCTTTTCTGGCCGTGAAAATGGGGATGTCACACAGAAGGCCCCTTGTACGATTTCTATATGGACTCTCATATAGAATTCGTCCACTACTTCCTTATGGATCTTAAGCCCAACTTTGTAACTATCTTATAATTACAGTATCAGTCCCCTTAATTTAATTAATCTCTTTTGACCACAAATTTAATTATAAATTAATTCTTGATCAATATTAATTAAACAATATGATTTCTCTTTTAATATATTATTCATATAATATATTAAGAAATCATAATTAACCCTCTTTCTCCTTAATTCATCCTATCAGTTGCTAAGGTGAAGGCAATCTAAAAGGACCATGCTCACAATCGGGTCAGGTACATACCAAAATAGTTATGGGCTTAGACACCTAATCCAACATTATTATCCGCAGACTGACGGCCAGAGTGAGCGGACCATCCAGACACTTGAGGATATGTTGCGGGCTTGTGTCATAGATTTTGGTGGAATTTGGGTTCCTACCTACCTATCACAGAGCTCTCCTACAACAACAGCTACCACTCTAGTATCGGTGCACCGCCTTTCGAGCTCTTCTATGGGAGGAAGTGTTGCACCCCAGTGTGTTGGGGGAGAGGTTGGTCATAGAGTCATGGGAAGAATTGAGATAGTTATTCAGACTACAGAGCCCATCCAGCATATCAGGCAGAGATTGCAGACAACTCATAGTCGGTAGAGGAGCTATGCCGTCCGGTGTTGATCAGAGTTGGAGTTTCAAGTCGGAGATATGGTACTACTGAAGGAATCACCCTGGAAGGGTGTAATACGCTTTAGGAAGATCGGAAAATTGGGTCCCTGGTATATTGGACCATTCTGTGTGATCGCCATGGTGGTCAGGGTAGCCTACCGGTTGGATTTACCGAGTGAGCTCAGTCAGATCCACAACACTTTTCATGTTTCATAGTTATGGAAGTGCGTGTTAGACGGAGAGGCAGTGGTCCCTTTGGATGATATTCAGGTCAATGAGAGCCTGAATTATATTGAGAGGCCGATAGTGGTGGTGGAGAGAAAGATGAAGGTCTTACGCAATAAGGAGATACCTTTTGTTAAAGGTTATGTGGCAACATCGGAGAGGCTCCGAGTGGACCTGGGAGCCTGAGTCTGAGATGCTTGAGCATTTCCCGAAGTTGTTCACAGCAACGGACTTCGAGGACGAAGTCTAGTTCAAGTGGGGAGAATTGTAACATCCTGATGATGAGGTAATTTCGATTTTAACCCTATGTACAGAGAAATATTGCTTTCTGGCCCCTGTGCATGAAAAGGATTGAAACATGGCCTATAGTCGCATTTTTGGTAATTTTGGCTGAGGCTTTGTATGTTGGGCGTACGCCTTGTACGCAAGGCGTACACGCGAGAACTTTGTACGTTGGGCGTACATCGCATACGTAGGGCGTACGTGCGAGGGTTTCAAACCCTAAAATTTAGGGTTTGGACCCTATTTAAACATCTTTTTAGCCCCAAGACCTTCACCCTCATCAGCCTCCACCTAAAAATTATCCCTCTAGCTAACGCTAAGTGTGAAAAGTGCACCTTGAGCTCATTTGTGTGTTTTGGTGGTGTTCTTGAATAAGAAGAAGGTGGTAGAAAGACATTGGAGCTTGGAAGGAGTTTGGATATGGGATTCTCACCTTGCTAGCTACCTTCCGGAGGTAAAAAGGTCCTAGCTTGATCATCTTTTCTTATAGATCTAGATATTCCTTCATTTAGGGCATTTTTGTTCCCAACCTTTGCGATTCTTGACCATGTCATGCTCTTTATCAAATAAGTCGTCCTTTCAGACCCAATGCGGGGTCTTGAGTTATAAAAATGAGATCTTGATGCTTAGTTCTTCCACATGCATGCTCTAGAAGGTCTTTAGGTGTTAAGAAGTTGGGATTGTTTGTATTAAGCACTTAATGGGCATGCAAAGTCATGAAGTTGGAAACTTTATGACTCTCAGTGGCATTTTCGCCTTTGATCTGCATTTGGACGTGAAAAGTTGAAGTATTAAGCTCTTAAATGGTTAAGAAGGAAATATATGCGTACGTTGGGCGTACCGAATGGTGTGCTGCGCGTACGTAGGTTAAGCCCAAATGCCTCGGACCACAAGTACACCCTACGTACATCCAAAGTACGCCCCGCGTACGAGGCCTGAGTTGACTTGGCTGAGTTGTCTCAACTGGGTTGACTCGGTGGATTTTGCTGATTTTGACCGGTTTTGACCAAGGGTATTTTGGGTATTTTGAGCTGTTAATTAAGATTAGGTCCTTGCTTTTGGTAAGGTGATCGTTGGGCCAATTTTATTGGATCGAAGATTTATTCAACTTGCATTCTGACTGAGAAGTGAGTTTTCCTCACTGTACTTGCGGGTCAAAGGCACCAATATGGGCCCAACAGATTGTGTATCATATTATAGGATGTTGTTATAATGTAGTGATCTGTTACTAATCTGTTAAGATCAGCATGTTTATATGTTTGCTGGTATATGTTTATCTGTTATGAATATGTCAACATGGTATGGTTGGGTTGTGGTTGTACTGCTTTGTTGTGACATCCCTATTTTCACGGCCAGAAAAGACCGATTTTGTTTATGTTTTTTTTTTAAAATAAAATCAAAGTAACCTTTCAAAAGGTGTTGTGGAATTCGTCCCCAAAACAAAATATGATAAAAATTTATCAAAGCATTTCTTAAAGAATTGTATTTTCATTATATTACAAAACCTCAGGATGTTATGTTCCGATACAGACAAAAAGCATAAACAGTAAGATATAGGCCTTACAACAGTTATTTACATCTACTGGCCTATAATCCAAAATCCCTCGTCATCATCCAAATATGCTCTTGTTCCACTACCTGTAATCAGTGTTGCAAAACTCGGCCTACTCGGCCGATTACTCGGAATCGGCCCTCCACCGAGGCGAGTAATGTGAACTCGGGAAAAAAACTCGGATTAAGTCAAACTCTGTCAAAAATCGGTCAACATCTCTCTAACTGGGGCCTACTCGGTATTACTCGGTCTTACTCGGGCCTACTCGGTTAAACTCGGCCAACTCGGTCAAACTCGGTCAAAGGGTCAAAATTGTCATAAAAAGAGAAAAAAATCAAGAATTTCAAGATTAATATGTATAACACACTTAATGATTTATTATTTGACACACACATGTGATTATTACTACATATATATCTTAAATTTTCAGTAATTATTTATGAAGTGAAACATTTGTGTGTATTTCAGTTTTTATGTATTCACATGTATTTAATTTTGTTATGTATTTCAATCAAATTATGATTTTAACTTATGATTTTGACATATATAATTTTCCTAAATATATTTCTACATGAATTACCGACTCCGAGTACTCCCCGAGTACTCACTACTCCCCAGTCGACCGAGCAGGTACCGAGTAGCGAGTTCTACAACCATGCCTGTAATATAAAAGTTGAGTGGGTCAGACTTGGGAGCCTGGTGAGCATGTAGGGTTTTCAACCCACAATAAATAAATTTATTAATTTTCATCAACCAACAATAAATTTATTAATTTCATTAACCAACAATAAATTTATTAATTTCATTAATCAAGAATAACCCTGATTACCCATTCCCGTTATCCTCACTTTATGTCCCTAAACATCTAATAAAAGGGACCTAGCTTAAGGATCATCATCAGGGTAACAACACTGCTTAAGAGATACTTATGCAGTTTCTTAAGGTTCCACCCTAAGAATCCTCTAACATTAACTCATTCATTCCAAAGGATTGTCCTAAGGAATAGGCATAAAGTCCATTGTTGCCAATAGCACAGTTGCCAATGTTCTCTATTAGGCACAACTGTCAATGTTATCCTTTAGGCGTAGCTGCCAGGATATTTAGATTACAACTGGTGAACACTTAAATCAAAATACCTGGTGAACACTCCGTTCAAAAATACCTAATGAACACCTAGTGAACACTCAATTCAAAAATACCTAATGAACACATAGTTCAAAAATACCTGATGAACACATAGTTCAAAAACACCTAGTGAACACTCAGTTCAAAAATACCTAATGAACACCTAGTTCAAAAACACCTAGTGAACACTCAGTTCAAAAATACCTAATGAACACATAGTTCAAAAATACCTGATCAACATATAGTTCAAAAACACCTAGTGAACACTCAGTTCAAAAATACCTAATGAACACATAGTTCAAAAATACCTAATGAATACATAGTTCAAAAACAACTAGTGAACACTCAGTTCAAAAATACCTAATGAACACATAGTTCAAAAATACCTAATGAACACATAGTTCAAAAACACCTAGTGAAAACTCAGTTCAAAAATACCTAATGAACACATAGTTCAAAAATACCTAATGAACACTCAGTTCAAAAATACCTAATGAACACATACTTCAAAAATACCTGATCAACACATAGTTCAAAAACACCAACATGTTACGAGCCTGCTAACGTTCCACTGAACTGTCTAGAAAAGTATGTGGTCGTCATCTATACTCCGCTAGATGACTGGAACATCAACAACTTCGAGGTCTCTCATCATTTTATTTCATCACACATCAGTTATTTCATCTACGCATGTTATACCCAACATATTTGTAGATAAAATTACATATACAGTTTAAATCATTCTAAACATGTATAAAATATTCATTCAACATCCATCTCAAATAAACAAACTATATATATATATATATATATATATATATATATATATATATATATATACACACACACATAACACGTATTTTATATAAAATACTTCATATCTATGTGTAAGATGAAAGTGACTATACACTCACATAATTCATTCTTATTACTTCAAAACGCGTTCCAATGGTTGACCTAGACTATTACATCATCTTTAATGCCTATCCTAGAAACACGGACGTTACATTTGTGCGGTAGCCAACAAACCCGGGATCAATCCAAACATAAGTTGTGGTCCCCGAGGGTCAGCCAGACTTATGTTGTGGACTCGAAAGCAATCCAGATATGAGCTGAGGGCCCAATAGGCATGTCAGACTCATACCGTGGGCTCAGGGGTAATCGAATCTTTCAGCTGTGGACCTAGTATATGTTGTTATTTGTATATGTGTGTTGGTACTTTGGGGGAACTCACTAAGCTTTAGCTTATAGTTTTTAGTTTATCGTTTCAGGTACTTCTGAGGATCATGGGAAAGCAAAGGCGTGATCATACACAACCTCATGTTTTATGTCACTGGGTCTTGGGAAAACTCTGATTTGAAATAATGTTTTTGAAACAATGACTTTTTTTGTAAACAATATTGATTAATGGTTGATTTTAAAAAAATTAAATTTCTTTGAGTTTTAGAGTTACATTTTTACATTTTTTTGCTAAAAATATGGTTTTTTGGAAAAGAAAAAAAAAAACGTTATAAAAGCTTCAAAAAAAGACTAAAGTATAAAAAGAATTATAATTTCAAAAAATAAAATAATATAAAAAAAAAAGTTGGACGAAAACTACAAATATAAATATATTGAGGACTCAAATATTAGTTTACTCAATTTTAATTAAATGGTACGATTAATATAACGAAATATTAAATATGATTATACATGATAATAACCGCAATGTATGTTTTCAAATTCTAAAAAAATGCATGTACTCACCACATTCATTAACATTCTTTTATATCAAACTAGGCAAATGTCCGCGCGTTGCGCAGAAACACATATATAGTTGAACTCTTTACAAATATATGTTTTTTAAATATAGCAATAACGTTGTTGTTAAATTTGATATAATAATTCTTATACTAAATTGATATAATATATTGATTATTTTGAATTATATGATAATATATACATCTATTATAACTGCATAATCTCAATCGTTTGAATGACTTCTACCCACGAGTTACACATCAATAAAATTAAACATAATATATGGTTTAATGTTATTTATAGTTGTTGTTATTGTTAATCAATTTTTTAAAATTTAGTTGCTTAATGCTTTAATTACTATCATTATAATTATTTAAAACATCAAACATTGTTTTTTTGATTTTAAAGGTAACAATATAATCATTTATATAGAGTTATTTTTAACTATTTTTATTGTAAATTATTTTAAGCTACTTATTTGAAAACTTTTAAAGATTATAAAAATATCTTTAGGGAATATTTTAGTTAAATTGAGATTGCAATTTAGTTTTTGCATTTATCACTACAATTTATCACTTTTAATTATTTACAAAATATTATTTGGTTTTTTAAGTGGAACTAAAATTTATATTTAAGTTGACATTGTAATGTTATATTTAAATTAATAATTTAAGTATTTTGTCCAAGCTGTTCAAAAGTTGTAGCTTTAAACTGATAATGGTTTACATACAACAACATATTAAATCTAATATGTTAAAATTTAAGGACATAACTTTATAAGTACAAGTAAAGATATTATTTTAAAATTGAAATTTAGCATATTTATGATTACACTTTATGTTTGATATATATTTAACCTTATTAACCAACTTATAATCATTATTAGAAAGACACTACGATTAATCACTTTTAACTATTTACAAAATATTATTTGGGTTGTTTAAGTTAAACTAAAATTTATATTTAAGTTGACTATGTAATGTTATATTCAAATTAATAATGTAAGTATTTTATACAAATTGGTCCAAAATTATATCTTTAAAATGATAATGGTTTACATCCAACAATATATTAAAACTAATAAATTAAATAGACAAAATTGCAAAAATGGTCCTTGTGGTATGCATTTTTTTGGGGTTTTAGTCCAAAACCCGACTTTTTGGTTTCGTGGTCCTTTTGACCATGTTTGCTTGTGATTTTGGTCCCTCGAAAAACTGAAAAGACTAAATTGCCCTTTCTGATATACTTTTTATGTTTTTTCATTTTAATTTAAAGGAAAAATAAAATAGTTAATTAATTTGGGCCCACCCCTCTCTCTCTCTCTCTCTCTCTCTCAAACACAGACATACAAACACGACCATTCAAGAAGAAATCAAACTACAAACAAGATTTGAGAAAAATCAATTGGATCGCTGGGGAAATGGAAGCTTTAATATTCGATTGTGATGGTGTTATTCTCGAATCCGAAGATTTACACTTACAGGCTTACAATCTGGCTTCTACTCACTTCAATGTCCGTTTCCCTCTCTTCTTTGAACCTCTCAATTGGGATATTGAATTCTATAACGTCCTTCAGAACCAAATCGATGTGGTAAACATAAAATGTGTTGGTTATCTCCCTCACTATCCTCTTTGTTTTTGTGTTCGTTATGTTAATTGAGAAATTGTGACTGTAATCAGACTAACATGATCTCCATTAACTATCACCTTCACAACACTCTTTGACACGACTTGCGAAAGTGACATCGTTAGTGCAAAATTAATTGACAATCATCAGGTGTAATCTTTCAACAACTGTAAGAGAAATGTAAATTTCTAACCTATTGAAACTCAACTACTTGTTTTAGTGTTTGTAGGATTGGAAGACTGAAATCTACGAGGAGGTAGAAATTGGGGTCGGTAAGAGCAACACGAAGAATGTGGGTTTCGTTTCTGGAACTGAAGAGCAAACCCAAATTTCTGGGGACGAACTCAAGAACAAACCCATATTTCGTGTGTGGTTTTCATTTCCGGAACGATTTTGGGGAGTATTCTTCGTGTGTATGTGTTTGTATGTGTTTATAAGAGTGTGTGTCTATATGTTCTTGAATGTGTATGTGTTTGTGTGTGTTTGTGTGTGTTTATGGTATATGATTTGTGTTGGATTAGTGTCTAAGCCCGTAACTATATTTAGTATGTATTTGATCCGGTTGTGCATTGTGCTTTTGGGTTGCCTTCACCAAAGCAACTTGATAGGATGATTTATGGAGAAAGAGGATTAATTATGATTTATTAATATATTATATGAATAATATATTAAAAGAGAAATCATATTGTTTAATTAATATTAGTCAAGAATTAATTGATAGTTAGCTTTGTGACTAAAAGACATTAATTAAACTTAGGGGACTGGAATTGTAATTATAAGATAATTGCAATTGGGCTATGGATCACCTTGGAACATAGGTTGGACGAATTCTATGGGAAGCCCATAAGGAATTCGTCCAAGGGGTGTTCTAAAGGGAGCCCATGGGCTGCTTGGAGCCTAAGCAGTCAAATTAGGGTTTCCTTGTTTGATAACCCTAATTGCCTCACTATATAAAGACCTCTATGGCTCCAAAAACGTGGTGAATTCTTTTGGAAGAACCCTAGGACGGTGTTTGGTGCTCCTCCTCTTTCTCATAAGTCATTCTCTTGCTCTTGGTGTTTGTGAGCCATTAGAGGTGTGACACTTGTGACACTAAGCTTCTTGAAGATCAAAGAACTCTTGTAACCATTGTAAAGTAAAATCTAAACCCTAATTCATATGTTGAATCGTTTATTGTATGCTAGATCTAGGGTTTATGGCTTCGGATGATTATTGCATGTTCATTAGACAAACTAGATCCAAAGTTATAGGGTTTGCATGTACACCATAGGAATGATGTAGTGCTCAATTCCCATCAGTGGTATCAGAGCCAAGACTGTTTGTTTGATGTATTTGATGCTTTAGATAATCGTTCATGCTAAAAATCGCGAAAATCTGCAATCTGGAGCCTGAACTCGCCGAGTTCACTGTGAACTCGACGAGTCCATACTTGACTCGACGAGTTTTCAGGTCTGGTTGCTGATTTTGCGGGATTTTGACCTATTTTGCTGTGGGATAGTTACCAAAAACATTTTTCATTAATAAAATCCGAATTTTATCAATATTTGGTGATTATCCTTACCAAAATAGAGGATAATTGTCAAAATTAAGATAATTACTTGTTTTATAAGATAAATATTAATTATTTGTAGTTTTGTTTTTGAATTATCTTGTTAGAAATTGAATTAGGTCATATTTAGATAATTACCAATTATTTGATTAATTTTAATTATTTGTAATTTGATCTAGATAGTTTTGAAAAGTTTCAAAATTTGCCCTCAAGTTTTGGAATTTAAAGTTCTGATTAAAAGTTTAGTTTTGAAATATTTAAATTCTAAACCCTAATGTTTTGAAAAGTTTCAAAACTTGCCTTCAAGTTTTGGAATTTAAATTTTGATTAAAAGTTTAATTTTTTAAAATGTTAAATTCTAAAACCCTAATTTTTTAAAAGTTCAAATTGCACCCTTATGGTTTTATTAAATTAATTAAGTGTATAATTAAAAGAAAGTTAATAAACCCATAGTGATATGGTTTATATTTAATTAAATTAAAGTGTAATTTTTTAAATTAGACCACATAGTATTTTAAAAGTGTAAAATACACCCTTATACTATATATAAAATTAAAAGGTCTAATATTATATATGTATAACTTAAATGCTAGTCTTACCGTTAGTAGGTCTCATTCACGAAGACGATCTATGAGGGGGGGGGGGGGTATAAGGTTATGGCCTATAAAATGGCCATTTAATGGGTGTCCACTCTCACCCACCGCTTCCTTGATTGGTGGAGGGTCGTTAACCGAACGGGTAGGATAGGGCAAACCCTTTCCATTAAAAGTATAATGAATTATAAAGTAACTAAATGTTTTACAAAATTCCCAAATCTTAGTTACTTTAGGCAACAGTGAATTTGATGCAATTCCATGAAATTACACTTTGTACCCTTGCTAAGACGTTAGTGGAGCGTGTGTGGTTAACCGACACACTAAATGGGTTCTAAGAAAAGGTAGCGAAGGGTGACTCAATGTTTGTCATAGTTCGGTCGAGCATGTGTGGTTAACCGGCACATCGAATAGGTGACTGTAACATTGGGGGCATCATGTAAGATTGCATGGTTATTCACACCCTGCTTTGTGATCCTCGGCATCCCAGTCACAAATCGAGGGGCATATCGAGATTTAAACATGCCATTGAAAAGTTCAATGAATCTCAAAGGATCTAGGAGTTTTCAATGCATTTAAAACTTAATCTCTTTTTCGTTTTTCATGGTGGAAAATTAGTGAATCGTCATTCACTTACCTTCAAATGTTCTACAATTTGGATTATGGCATCCCTCTTCCAAGTTGTAGAATATTGTGTTGGGTCCTAGCCTTAATACCTCATTTGGGTGTTTTATTAACGACTCAATCAATCAACTAACTTGAATTTTCTCCCGTTTTATTGATGTCAAAGTATGACAACTATGGTCTTCCCAAATCCCTTGGAACAAGCTTTCCACATGAAGATGATATTCCACGATTCGATCGAGGAACAAGAAATCATGCTTCACTTCCTCCACCTCCTCCTATTGTTCTCCCTAACCCACAAGTTCAAAGGCTTGAAAAGTTCAAGCTCACTCAAGCGCTGTTGGCGATGAAACATGAAGATGGAAAACACGTGTGTGCTCACGTCCTAGGGATGAAATCACACATCGATAGGTTGATAATGTTGGGTGCAACTTTCCCAAAGAAGTTGGTTGTAGACTGGGTTCTTCAATCACTCCCTGAATCATATAATAAGTTCATAAGAGAGTATTATATGATGGATCTTGACGCAACCCTCATTGACCTAACTTACATGCTTATTGCTGCTGAATCAAAAATGATTTGGCAAAGTAATGGAGCATATTTGTCTGGTAATTCAACCAACCATGCTTCCGTGGTCGCTCCAGAAGAAGCCACCTGTTTCTGCTGCCAAGAGAAGGGGCATTGGATACGAAGCTGCCCCGATCACCTGAGGAATCTAAGAGATGGGAGAGTCAAGGAGTATGGCTCTACTTCAGGTAAAATCCACTATCTAACTCCATTAAGTTCTTATTCATTGATTCTTAATACATGATGTGATAAGATTACATTTGGATGTTTTTGCAGGATCAGAGAAAAGAGAGGAAGCTTGATGAAAGAGCGAGATGAGTCTGATCACGAAGAAATGGATTACGATCACATAGATTCGAAGATCAGATTTTGAGCTTAGGAAGTTATGATAGAATTTGTTAGGAATATTTGATTACATAGTTTTTCAGTTGATTTTGCATTGTAAGGACGTGTTTTCCGCTGCTTTTATGAATAAAATAAATTTTTGGTTTGTCTTATTTATATATATCCTTGCAATGAAATCGTTGTGAAAAATTGATGTTTGTGTATTTCTATAAATGGATGTGATTCTTAATTATGATATTATGGAAGTGTCATAATTTTCTAAGTAAGGAAAGATTCTCATCGCCCAAGTTTCAATTGGACAGAAACTTGAAATCATACAATTTGTATTGTGTGATGTATGGAAATCTTGGTACTTAGGTAATTAAGACTAATTCCTTGTTCACATAAGTATGTGAGTCAAGTGAAGGACTAAAGGAACTAGTACACAATGTTGTGCACTAGTCAAGTTCACCATAAATAACAATAACACTATTCGTCATGATTAACTAAAAGTCTAGTAAATGTGGTTATACTTACAAGATTAAGTGTAATTCTGAATCATTGAAAAGTTTCAATGAATGGCAGAACGAATAAGTAAAATCAATGAAGGCAGAAAGATAAAAAGTTTCTCCAATCTAAGAAGAAGGGAGAGTACTTTTGTATCGTGTTTTGTGATCGTCTTGGTAATTGTAAGAACCATATTACAATTCATCCTCTAAGGACACCTTAGTGCACTAGTTTGGCTAAGAAAAGGAATGGAGAATTGTTGTAATGGTTAAGTCAATAAGATGTATCGTACTTCGTTCAAAAAAAATCAAGTCTTAGAGTCATACTCCAAGATTGTGACTTGAGTGACATAATATTAAGTAGGAATGTTCTTACACTTGCACATTTTGGTAAGTTGTGATGTCTTGAATAAGACAAAGACCAACTAGTACCAAATTGCATGTAGGTTTTGTCTTGATATAGACACACACTAACTCTTGGATATTTGTTTTTGTCAAGAAATGTTTCTTGATAAGAGAATCTAATATGTCAAGAGGTCAGTGGGAGTCTAAAGATCTTGAAAAGTTTCAAAAACAAATCAAGAAGTAAACCTATTAAACACTAGCACACGACTTGAGTATTGTAACCTATCGTGTTGATGTATTCTTATTTCTACGCCAATCCAGTTGAGTTGATTATGCATATGAGTTCTACGAGTTCTCAATAGACTGCATAAGGCAATCAACTTATTCAATGAAAGTACATTGACTGGCATAAGTGAGCTGCTAAATAACTTGGAAGCAATGGTGGGACCCTTGATGGCAAAGAATCAAGTATGAACAAGTTCTGTCCATAAGAGTTTGGATTTGTCACAAACATTATCTTATGATTATGGTTATGACAAATTCACATGGATAGAAACACATGCACCATAAAATCTAAGTGTCATAAGGTTTCTCTCCTTCATGAAAATGATTGTGAGGAAACGCTTTCACTAAGAGAGATTTTAAGGATATAGCGATTATGTAAATTGCATTCTCAAATTCGATTATGATTACGGCATCCCTCTTCATAGTTCGAATTGTGAGATTTGGCAATTGGTCTGAACATTTGGGACTTAGTTATATAAGTTCTGAATTAGTTTAGACACACATGTGAGCTGTCTAAGGAAAGGTGTGTGAGTTTGAGAAGCTTAGATAAAAGGCTTATCGAAGCACATCGTATTGTAAATATGAACTTTGGAAGTCAATAAGTATTGTCTTCTAGAAGTCTAACTGTTTTCTGAATACGTGTCAAAGCTAGTGGGAGTATAAGTGTTATGTTGGAATTGATATAATCATCATGTTGGTGGGAGCATGATTATTATTTTAAGTATTGCAAGTTGGCAATATTAATTATAGAAAAACAAAAGTTTCACTTTGCAAAGCAGCAGGGGTTGAAAAGTTGTTTTTTCTATAATTAAGGGAGAGAATGGTATACTTCGTTTCCAATCTAAAAGCTTAGATCGTGAAATTTTAATTGAATTTATTCAAGGATATATTTAATTTCATTCTCAAAGTTCGATTATGATTACGGCATCCCTCTTCATAGTTCGAATTTTGAAGAACACGGCAAATAGAAATATTATGACAATATTATAGCAAGAACCTGGTAAAATATCACGTTTTTCACTGCGAATCGTATCCCATACGCTTCGGGTATAGGATCGGTTGCATATGCTGTAATATTCAACCGTTCTAAAATTTTCCAAATGCCTAGGGCATTTAGAGGGAAAAAGGGAATAGAACCGGATTTGACTAAAATAAGTAACCAACTGTCAAGGACAATCTAAGGTTCGCCAAGGATTGGTCGCTTGCAGATAGTTGGAAGTATAGTCATAGATGGACCATATTGACATTATTATGAATAGATAAGATTCTTTTTAGAATGAGTTGTCATATGGCAAATATGGAAATGTTTCCTTATTGGGAGTTGGACGTTAAGGATCTATGTCTAGATTAGAAACTTCTATGCAAGAAGGATGTTCAAAGGAATGTACTTTGAATGTGAGACTTCATGACTATGGGATTGTCTTGTAAACAATCTCCAATAGAGTACTTTGTAATTTCATTGGAAAAGTCTTGTTGACTTTGGCGCTGTGATATTACGAAAGGACCGTTGCATAAAATGTTAGAGTCTAACATATTCTAGTAGTGGCGAGAATTTTGTATTCTTACACTAATTGATTAGGATTAGGAATTGTGAAATGAGCATCATTGGAAATGTGTTCATTTGATCTATTTCATAAAGTAAGGACCATAGGAAAACATAGTGTGCATGCTTGGTGCATGGGACAACTGTTGTTATAATTCAAGTAAGAAGTTGATTAACCAAAACAAAAAATAATGAGTAATCAATATGGTGATTAAATAAAAGGTGTTTTATTTATACTCAAAAGTTTGGGGCCGTATAGGATTAGTATTATTCTTGTGTTTCACTTTGCATGTTTTGACTTCCTGAATAATAAGATAATTCAAACCCTCCACAGTCGCTCATACTTTGGAAGTAGGTATGAAAGAAGACTGTCATGAATCTAACTGTAGATTGTCTAAAGTGTTTTAGACATAGCAAAATTTTGTTGCAGGGTTCATGAGTGCTCCTATAAGATTAGAGTATTGGATTAAACCCACGCTCACTTGGATCGCTTCATGGATTTTATCACGAGTGATTGGTAAGACGGTAATATCTTATATTCTTGAAACCGAGATGTGTGAGTTGTATCTTGCGAGTCGGTTACACATTGATAATATGTAAACGCACCAGTAACTTGGTGTTATAAAACGTATTGTTGTGTGTGATTCGGTGAGTGAGTACAAGCGAGCATTCAAGTCGAAGTTTATCCGTTCCTTTTACCCAAAGTGGGATAAAAGCGATATCTATGGGCTCCTCGATGATTTAATGATGACACCCTAAGCGCTTGGCCAAGTCGGGACTAAGTTGATGTGTTCAACTATAGTCTGTTGTCAGTCGTCATAAATCGGAAATCGGGAAAAAACACGTGAACAGAGAGTATGATTAGAATCCATGTCTCAGTTCATACGATATCCAGAATGGAGGAATATATGATCCCTTATCTAAAGGACAGGTTGCTGATAAGATCAGAGTTCGACAGCGTCTTTGAGAAGCTACGATTGCTAATCGGATAATACTTGCATTTATAGTTACTAGACTTATCCAAGTAGGAGACTGTTGGATTAGTGTTTAAGCCCGTAACTATATTTAGTATGTATTTGATCCGGTTGTGCATGGTCCTTTTGGGTTGCCTTCACCAAAGCAACTTGATAGGATGATTTATGGAGAAAGAGGATTAATTATGATTTATTAATATATTATATGAATAATATATTAAAGGAGAAATCATATTGTTTAATTGATATTAGTCAAGAATTAATTGATACTTATTTTTGTGACTAAAAGACATTAATTAAACTTAGGGGACTGGAATTGTAATTATAAGATAATTGCAATTGGGCTGTGGATCACCTTGGAACATAGGTTGGACGAATTCTATGGGAAACCCATAAGGAATTCGTCTAAGGGGTGTTCTAAAGGGAGCCCATGGGCTGCTTGGAGCCTAAGCAGTCAAATTAGGGTTTCCTTGTTTGATAACCCTAATTGCCTCACTATATAAAGACCCCTATGGCCCCAAAAACGTGGTGAATTCTTTTGGAAGAACCCTAGGACGGTTTTTGGTGCTCCTCCTCTTTCTCGTAAGTCATTCTCTTGCTCTTGGTGTTTGTGAGTCATTAGAGGTGTGACACTTGTGACACTAAGCTTCTTGAAGATCAAAGAACTCTTGTAACCATTGTAAGGTAAGATCTAAACCCTAATTCATATGTTGAATCGTTTATTGTATGCTAGATCTAGGGTTTATGGCTTTGGATGATTATTGCATGTTCATTAGACAAACTAGATCCAAAGTTATAGGGTTTGCATGTACACCATAGGAATGATGTAGTGCTCAATTCCCATCAATTTGATCACTCATTCAATACTTTTTTTTCAAAATTCTTGTTCATCTTTTTTATGTTTTGGAAATGTTAGGATCAACCTGCGACCAAGGTTTATGCAACTCCAGGTGCTAGATCTAAATCCCAAACTTTTTCTTCTTCAAAAAAAGAGAATATTTTAATACCCTTTTGTATTTACCAAGTGGGTTTTACATGTTCTAGCTAAATCTCCCACACGTCGTTGTCAAAATATGGATATGGTGATTTCCTGTCTAGCTTCATCAAATGACTTTTTGAAGGTTTAGAAAGAGAGAGAAAAAGAGAGAGAGGGGAGAGAGAGAGAGAGAGAGAAGGCGAACCCCTTCTTATTTTATTAATTATTAACATAAATAAATTAATATTAGATTTAAAAAGAAATGAAAGAAAAATGTAAAATAAATACCCCAAGGGTATTACAGTCATTTCACTATTCATAGGGGCCAAAAACGCAACAAAACTAGCTCAAAAGGACCACGAAACCAAAAAAGTCGGATTTTGGACTAAAACCTCAAAAAAATGCATACCATAGGAACCATTTTTGCAATTTTGTTAATTAAATATAATATGTTAAAAGTTAAAAAACATAACTTTCTAAGTAGAAGTAAAGATATTATTTTAATATTGAAATTTAGTTTATATATGATTACACATTAGGTTTGATATTTATTTAACCTTATTAACCAACTTATAATTATTATTAGAAAGAAATTGAAAAGTCATGGGAGTTTCAAATGAATGTGGTGAAAGGAAAAATGTATTGGAGTTTCAAATGAATGTGGTAAAAGGAAAAATGTTTCCTTTATAATATAGTATGATTAAATGACATTAAAATTTCTATAACAATTTTTTTACAACAGATATAATTGCTTGTTATAACATTATAATAATGGGATTAACATATAAATGATTACTTAATTTATTATTTTTGGTGCAAACTTAATCTCAACAAGAAAAAATAAAAATATAAAAGAATTTAAAACATTTCCCAAAAAATTATAAAAATAAAATAAAATAAAATTTAGTTTAGTTTTGACTAAAGAAATAAAAAAATTAAAAAAAACATATAAAAACTTAAAACCGAATTTAGTTTTATTAAAAAAAATAAATAAATAAATAAATAAATTCAAAATTCAAGGTCTAATTTAGTGTGATCATAAGTTTATTGGCTAAATCAAGTCGTTTTACGCCTTTTTACGTCAAGTAGGATGTCACGCAAGCCAGCTAACAGGTTGTAGGAGATCAGAATAGGCAAAACAATCAAAAGTTGAAACTTCATGGTCTAATTTAACATGATCAAATGTTTAATGGTTTAATCGAGTTAAAATCAAGAGTCTGATGGTCATTTGAGTCAAAAACTCATTTATAAACTACAACCATGTTTTCGTTTTTTCAGTTTAGTTTATTTAGTTTTTTAATTATACATATCAAAGAACATTTTTGAGTGGTTTATTCTATTCATTCAAGTAAGCAAATATGAGGAAGGATCGTTCCATTATTTTGCCATCACATTACATTATTTATTTCATTCATTTATGATTTCATTTCATCATACCAAACACTCTAAACACAATATTCTCTGCGATAATTGACTTTTACAAGTTTTCACATGTTGCATCCACTTCCATATTTATGTTTAATTTTCCAAAATTTTAAATTAAAATTTATATCTAAACCATTTTGATCGAATATTGTTATCGACTCGATTGTACGGTCTTAAGACCCCAAAATTATGACTCGATTGTACGGTCTTAAGACCCCAAAATTATGTTTTAATCATGGTCTTATTGAGATCTAATTTGAAGTAAGATCTACGGCATGAACCTCGATCCTACACTTTCACTTTAAGTCTGCGGTTTGCCACTCTACGCCTTAGAAAATAGAAATCAGATTCAAAAATTCAAGACAAAGCATCGCATGAAGCCAGAATCGCTTCCAACTTCGTCCCTTCAACTCAAAATGTGCACATCATTGCAACAAGTCTCACAATCTGATCCATTCAAATCAAAATCAGCATATTCATCCCTTTGTGATACGATTGGGTTCTTTACTTTCTATGTTCTTGTGTCTCGACTTCACAATAACAATATGATCTTTGTGATAAGATGCGACTCTTCGGTTTGTGTTTCAGTTAGTTGCAAATGTTTGCTGGTTGAAACTTCTAAGTTTTATGGACTTAGAGTGAGATCTCCTTTTCTAAAGTAAGATCCATAATCTTTGTAAAAGTGAAATAAGGAACCATTTTTTTTTTAACCATGCTTCTTATTACAAATGTTTTCAAAGTAAAGTTTGTCCCTTTAACTATTTCACTTTGATAAAAATCCTCTAAATCCCAATCCAATCTTGTAAAATGAAAAATATCATAATTTGATCAACGCATCTAATTTACTAATCATATAAGCATTTCCATCAAAAACAATTCCACAAAAACAAAAAGTAAAACTACTATTTACAGTCAACTATTGTATCAAGTTGTCCCGCAAACATCCAAGATCCTGACCCTGATTGATTGTTCTCCAAAATGGCCTTAAGCCATTTTATTCTATTAGCAAGTTCTTCAAGGTCAAGAATCGATGCTTCTAATGTCTTTTCATGCATGATATTTAAATCTATCATGTCGTGATCAACATCATCCCAAACATCATCATCATCATCATCTGTTTTATTTTCTTCCACACGCATAGTTGAAATACTATCTGAAGAACTCACCTTTTCCACATCATCACCATCTATTTTCACTTCTTGACTATTCGGTAATTCCTCCATCGGATCCTCTAATGAAATTACTGACGTACGGGATGTTGAAGATGCATTTAGAGGTGTAGCAACTTCCTCCTCAATATCCATGCCTAAAAGATGTTACATTTTACCATAAAAATATAAAATCCATCAAAATTATAATGTTTAATTTGTATTTCGAGACATATGGCATTAATTATTAGAACAAAAGATGTGGTTTTATTTAAAAACCATTACAAGACATGACATGGCACGTTGTACTGCTAATGTCAATATGACAAAAAAGTACAACTTTTGTATTACCCAAAAAGCTTAAATTTTGTCCCACTCAAAAAAGTGGGACAGAGGCCAAAATTTACAACTTTTTGTCTGACTATTAAAAGTGGGACAACGATTGATGTCAGTGAAACAAAAATTATAAGTTTTGAATGGTACAAAAATTATAGTTTCTTGTTCCACGTAAAAAGGTGGGACAAGGACTCAACTCACTCTCGACCTCTTGTCTGTCTTTTAAAAAAGACGTAAATGCCCTCATCATCGGTAAAAACACTACAAGTTCTCGATTTAAAGTTGTAGGATGAAACTAATATATGAAGTAAAGATGTGTAAATAATTGCAAGTGTTATTTGCATGCAATTTACTTTTTTTACCTTTTGGTGATGGGAAAATAAGTTGTGCATTACATGAAGTCCGACCTCTCTGCATGTGAAATTTATCAACAATAAAAATATGTTTAGCATAATGAGGAAATTCAAATTCCATCAACTTTCCTCTATATTATCAAAAAATGTAAACATTATAGGCATATATAATTTACATATAACATTGTATTACTTTGGCATATGGAATTTATTTTCTTTTATTGTAACCTCTATCAGTAGTATTCTTGGGGGCTTGAAATGATTAGGTGCTTATTATTCCTTTAAACATAAACCCTAATCTCTCAAATTTTATAAAATGAATCAAAATATATTGCTATAATACCATAATAAGAAAAAGGAAAAGTACCATGGTAGGCACTATCCAGCCTTTACTTGGAGACCAATCTAAGGAAGGGCGTAGATCCTTACAAAATGCTACATAAACCTTCCCTTGTCCAGCTGGAGGCTTTGGCAACTCTAACTACACAAGATATAAAATTATAAACAAGAAAAACATATAATAATAATAATAATTAAAAAAAAGTTGTAACTTTTTTTTATAACAATTACCTTAACCCTCTCATCACTCAATATTTTGATAATACTTGCAGACCAATAACAATCATCTTCAAACCAATCTACCAAATCCCCACTCTTCCATACACCATCAATGATAACACATACTTCTGAAATTGAATTGACAGGTGGCATTTCATTTTTATGATATATTTGAGGATATTGAGGTCGAACCATCAGTTGTTTTTTAATATTCTTTGACTTTCTGCCATAAGGAAGAATTTCGTATATATTTGCCCATTTAATCTCTGCAAATGAAATTAAAGTATAACTAGAAGTAGAATCCATGCTTCGATGATAAATTAATAGAAAAGATTGGATGATAGAAATAGGAACATACTTCCATTCATAACATAAGTCATAAGGTTAGTCAACTCACTTTCATCTGGAAAATCATAGTACTCAGGTAAAATCTTGTTCTTCTTCAAGCTTATATCCTTAATCTGATGAAGGGAAAAATAATATATCATAAATCATAATTTAATCTAGATTATTTACACTAAAATGACAACAGTATTAAGTAACTGAATGAAGAGAAGAGATACCTTGCATTTGAACCAAGCAGAACGATACCCTTTCTCAAATGTTTTGGTTTCAGCCAGTTGACCAACTTCAAACTTAAGAACACCAAGCTTCTCCACTGTCTGGTTCATGTCTTTACATTGAAGACGAGCTGAGAATGAACCATGGTGACTCCTCCCACCTCCACCATGTCCAGCCCTTTTTGCAGTACGTCGTTTATTATCTCTAAGCCGGCGGTTGTGAAACCACCTTTGCACCTGGCGATCGGTTAACCCTAAAGTTCCCGACAGTTTCTTTGTTGTGTCCTTCAATGGATACATCTCCACTGCAGAGAATATATGTAATCAAAAACTAAAAATCGAAACAACAAGCGAATCAACATAATGCTTCAAATTTGAAGTTATAACAAAATATATGTGATTCGATTGAATCTATTACAGAACCCCAACAAATTAACGAGGAATCTATCAAATCTAGAAGAGAAATACGCACAGAAATCACGAAACATGGAATCCGAAACCAAAATATCAATAGAATTATGAAGAGATGATTTAGTACATACCGGCGTAGGTTTTTTCAAGCATATCCCGTTGGAAGCGCGTCTTCATCTGGCGTTCACGTTTCTTAGATCCATCGGATTCACCATTGATGTTCTGATCGCTTTCTCCTTCCGAACCAGTCTCCATCTCGAGAATTAGAACTTCGAACAAAACCCTCGATTTTATGTTACAAGCAAAATAACTGCAAAATCTCCTATTTTATCTAGAGTCATTTTTGACACGTGTCTCCTCCTAAAATCTATTTTTCACACGTGTCTCCTCCTACATCTATTTTTCCGTCAAAATAAAATTACTCTTTTCACCAACAATATTATCTTCAATAAATTATTCAACCTAATTTTTATAATTATATTATCAATATTATTTTTCTTTGTTACCCGTGATTTCCACGGGTTGTAACCTAGTGATAATAAAATAATAAAATAAAAATTTAGCCAAATTCCCAACTATTTTATTAAACCAGCAGCCGTGAGACCCATGTATTAAATGGGTAAAAAAAAGTTCAAAATATTTGAAAATTTTGAATTTATAAGAAAATAAGAAAAATAATGAATTATTATAATGAAAATGTTTTTTATCTTTTAAATTTAAATAAATAAACAAAAGAAACTAATGAGCTTTAATTTTGAGAATTTTAAAATTAAAATGTAATTTGATTAATGAAATTAATATCCATTTATTACTACATTTATTGCAATTATTATATTAAAATATTATGTGAAATTTAATAAAATAGAAAAACTCATAAAATGACATGGAAAAAAAATTAATTCAAAATAACCACATAATGACATTTGACAAATTGAATGAGAGTGTGACAAGTGGCAAAAAACTCTTCATTTATTAGAGTAGATAACCAAATTAGAACATTTTAGGTTTAGATTGGAAACGCGTCAAATACTACCCGACTAACCAAAATAACCTAACACCCAATTCTAATTCTATGCATCGAAAATAATATTTATTTATAAACATTTAAATTTACCACAACGAAGCCGTTTTGGCACCATAATTATCAAATAGTCAAATAGCTTTATATAAAAAATTAAAAAACAAGAGAGAGAGAGAGAGAGAGAGAGGGAGAGAGAGGTAGAGAGAGAAAATTGATATACACATCATCCAATTTCATTTCTTTTTGTGTTTGGTCGAATCAGGGCCGGTCCAAAGATTTTATATGCCTAGGGCGAAAAAGATTAATAATGTCTCTGTATTTGTATCATACAGAGAAAAAAGGAACATATAGTTTCCAAAATGAAATGAATAACCTCAATTTTGGAATGGATTTAAAATTTTTATAAAGACATACTGGGTAAACGAGCAACATGCTGTGGTGCAACCCCATTTTACGCCACAACCCCTTTTGAGATGAATAAAGAATGAAACTATATATATTAAGGAAAATAAATATTAGACCCTTACCTTGGTTTGCTCTAGCAAAAATACCCAACACTTAAAGAGTAGCTTTTTATACATTTGGTAAGAAAAAATACTAACATAGAGAGTAGCTCTGTGTACATTTGGTAACTCGCTACCACCCATCTCTAATGATAACTTATTGTAGAAAAGAAACATATACAAGTACAATTCAATAAATAATCATCACTTATTGTAGAAAAGAAACATATACAAGAACAATTCAATAATTAATCAAACTATAAAGGTTATAATACATTCATAATAGCAACTAACAATTCCTACAATTAGTTATCCATGTTTTTATTGGAATAAAAAATCTCTCTTTGTAAAGAAAATTAAACCCAATGTTGTTCATATCGGTCAAGATTTGAGGGAGAGTACAACGATTTGTGTACATAGAAAAATAAAAGATCAATATAAAAGTTCCTATTGAACTCTACTAGTATTATTTTCCAAATTTAACATAACTTTAGCAAAAGATATTATTATATAACATAACTAGTAATATTTTCATTTAGATACATACAAAAGAACAAAACCTTCTTTTAGGCAAAAAAAATCAAAAACTAACTTCCATGACCATTCTTTGGCAGAAGTAACACAAAGCAATCAGCCCTTGATATTTCCTGAACCATAAAAAACGATACAAAATTGCTGAAAATTGATAATATATAGTTAATTTGTTTTGAGGCAGACGTGATATAACACCAGCAAAGTAATCGAAACCAAATATAGCAATGAGGAGTAGGGATGAAAGTGGGTCCAAACCCAGACCGGATGGACCCGGACCCGGAAAACCCGGAACCGATTAACGGGATTTTGTAGAACCGGAAACTGGACCGGTATATAGGAACCGGTTCCGTTCGGTTCTGGGTACGGTACCGGGTAAAGTGGGTCTAAAACCGGAAAAACCCGGAAACATCAAAATGGGTAGGTTGGAACCGGATAAAGTGAGTTTAGAACCGGAAAACCCGGAAAAACCGGAATTTTTTGGTAATTATTTACTACTTAGTGGGTTGAAATTTTAAAATTTTCATATTGATATCCCGACTTTGGGGGACTGTAACTCATTGAATACGAAACCAAATTTGACAAAATTATAGTCTAAAATCATTTATAAACTCTAAACTACACTCTGGAAAAAAAAACCGCATGTCAATCCGACTTTAAATGAATGAGATATGCATGTGTTAATATTTTCGCAGAATACAAAGTACAAAAACAAATAGCTGAAAAGTTGAAAATTTTCAGTTTTGATATCCCGACTTCGGGGGACTGTAAATCATTGAATATTAAACCAAAAATGACAAAATTGTAGTCTAAACTCATGTACAAACTCTAAACTACAAGTTGGAAAAAACCACATGTCAATCCGACTTCAAACGAATTAGATATGTGTGTTTTAAAACTTTCACAGAATACAAAAAAACTGAAAAACTAAAAACTTTCAGCTTTGATATCTCGACTTTGGAGGACTGTAAGTCAATGAATATAAAACTAAAAATGGAAAATTTATAGTCTAATATCATGTACAAACTCTAAACTACATGTTGGAAAAAACCACATGTCAATCGGAGTTGAAACGAATGAGATATGCATCTTTTAAATGTTTCACAAAAAACCGGTTCCGGCCCTAAAAGTGGTTCCGGTTCCTAACAACGGTTCGGGTTTTTAGACCCGGTTTACCCAGACCCGATGGACCCAAAACCGGATTACCCGGAACCCGGATAAATCCAATTTTTAAACCCGGAACCGGAACCGGTTCTATATATTCCGGTTCTAACGGTTCCGGTTCCGGTCCGGTTTTAAATCTCATCCCTAACGAGGAGATAGCAACACCATAATATAAAAATGAATACTCCCTTTGTTATTAGGAATTAAGACGAGGCACAACAGCCAATCTTGAGGTAGGCAAAGATATGGCAAAATAGAAATAGCAGTGTTAATCCGGTTAACTAAAAAGAAATTTCATTCACTAATTACCAAAAGACCTCAATTAACAAGTTTTTAATCCATAAACACACTAATAGTAGTCACAACACCCAACTTGCTTCACCTTTGTACTTTAGCAACAAACAAACAACAAAAGTTTAAAAACAATCAACTTTCTCCTTCAAACTTCCATGATCCTGAATTTGATCGACTGTTATCAAGAATACTCTTAAGCCATTTTATTCTATTTGCAAGTTCTTCAAGGTCAAGAATGGACGCCTCTAATGTCTCCTCATGCATTATATTTAAATCTATCATGTTGTGATCAACATCATCCCAAGCATCACCATCATCTGTTTTATTTTCTTCCATACGCATCGTTGAAATACTGTCTGAAGAACTCACTTTGTCCACGTCATCACCATTCATTTTCACTTCTTGACTCTGCAATGCTTCTTCTTCTTCTTCTTCTTCGATTGGAGCTGCTAATGAAATTACTGATATACGAGAAGTGGAAGATGCATTTTGAGGTGAAGCAACTTCTTCCTCCCTACTCTCAATATCCATGCCTAAAAGATTTATGATTGTAATAAAATCCGTCAAAATTATAATTCGAACAAAAAAAATTAGTTTTTGAACAGACTGGAACTGATGTTAATGAGACAGCGAATACAGTTCTTTTGTCCCACCCAAATAGGTGGGACAAGAACTAACATCAGTAGGACAAAAAGTACAACTTTTTGTCCAATTACAGACGATGTCTATTCTGTCTTTTCAAAAGACATAAATGTCCTTATCATCCTAATCGTCAAAAATAACCCAAAAAAAGTTATGTAAAAAAGATTCCTTCTTTGAAAGGCATACAAAATATATTTTATGTTAGAACTGATATTTTGAAGAAAAAATCGATAAAATTAATGTAAATAGTAATACTAGATTAAAATTTACTTTACCTTGCTGTGATGGGAAAATAAGTTGTGCCCTGCATGAATCCTGACCTCTCTGCATGTGAAATTTCATAGTTTAAACTAATTTTAGACAACACAGAATAAAAGATAAATTTATATGGGAATGAGGGTTTAGATTTTAAATTAGTTTAAGAACCAATTAATAAGAAAAAGCATAAACTTTTTAGAGCATCTTACTTCCATTTCTTTCTAGTCTCTATAACAGCATTTTACTTTCTATTTTTTTCTTATTAGGATTCGACTTAGAAAAAACCTAATTTCTCAAAATTTATAAAATGAATCAAAGTAGAATGTTGTAATAAGAAAGAAGAAAACCACCATGGTAGGAAATGTCCAGCCTTCTAATGGAGACCAGTTTAATGATGGGCGTAAATCCTTACAAAATGCATTATAAATCCCCCCTTGTCCAGCTGGAGGCATTGGCAACTCAATCTACACACATAATAATTTACAAATTTATAACAATAAATAATAATTTATAAGATGAAAGTACTAAACTAATAATAAAAATGATAAAATTTCATTACCTGAACCTCATCATCACTCAATATTTTGATGATCCTTGCTGACCAATAACAATCATCTTTACACCAATCTATCAAATCCCCAACTTTCCATTCACCATCAATCACAACACATACTTCTGTAATGGAATTGACAGGTGGCATTTCATTTTTGAGATACATTTTAGGATATGGAGGTCGCACCATTAATTGTTTCTTTATCTGCTTTGACTTCCCACCATAATGAGGCAATTCGTATATCTTTGTCCATTTAATAGCTGCCAATTGATTGAAAGTGATGATTTTAGAACAGATGAAAAGATTGTGATTCATATATAGCAGGTTAGTCAACTCACCTTCCTCTGGAAAGTCAAAGTACTCAGGCAAAATCTGGTTCTTTTTCATGTTTATATCCTTGATCTGATGGGAATTTTAGAGTTTAGATTTAGAAATCTACATTATTACCATATTTACTGGAAAATGGATATTATGACATTCACATACCTTGCATCTAAACCAAGCGCCACGGAATCCTTCATCAAATGTTTTGGATTCAGCAAGTTGGCCAGCTTCAAACTTCAGATCATCAGGCTTCTCCATTGTGCTGTAGAATTTTTAGTCAAAATTGGAAGAATGCAGAAATGTACACAAATTATCTCCTGTTCATGTATTTACAAGAAAGATAGAGTTTTACTACATCATAAAACCCTAAAACGGAACACAAACAAGTGTCGATCTACTACAAACCCCTACTGATGGTTACTTGGAATACCTAATCTTCAAAATAAAATGTTGGCTTGTTTCTTTTCGTGGAGCTGTGTGTTTTCCAAGCCAAAGGAGATCACGATAACAAGCAAATGATTAAAAACAAGTTAAAGGTGATTTTACTCACCTTCGTGATTAATATGAGATAAATCTAACTGGTTAGAGATATCGCCCGGACTAACAGCGAAAGCAGGGACGACCACGAACACTATGAACAGAAGCAACCACAAACAGTAGCGCCGACGAATATGGCGAGAACCTTGTCGTCTGACTTCAATTGACTGAGAGAATTTAGGGATAGGCGTGGGGAGTTCATAAATTGGATATTTACAAAAAGGGATTTTGTTGGCATACACAAATGGCTTGGTTTACTATTGCATTTTTTTTTAATATTTTTAATAATAGTCATAATATATATATATATATATATATATATATATATATATATATATATATATATATATATATATATATATATATATATAGAGGAGGGTTCAATTGAGAAAAAAAAAGGTTGAGAATTGGAGAATCATTCTCAGCCACTCATTTATTTTTGCCGCAAAAGCCTCCGTCGTACCAGCGGAAATGGGAAAGGAATAGACATGTGTTTTCCAACAAAACATGTTTCCTTAAACTATGCTAAGCATTACCTTAATATATACAAAAACATAGTATTTTCGTTTTTTTTAATTTTTAAGAAGCTATTTTTATCGAAAAATGATTTTAAATATACCAAAATTCATGATTTTTTATTCTCTACAAATAGACATCCATATTGATATAGTTTTAAGATAAAATAAAAAATTTATTTTTTTTATATTTTCAGCTATCGTTATTCATAAGTAAATAAAAATGAATCAGGTTTTTTACTACAGTACATTCGTTATTCACTTATGAATAAAAACTATGATTAATTTTTTTTACAATTTAAGTATCATTCATATATGAATATAGCATATAATAAACATAGTATATTCATATTTAAATATTAGACGATGCATTCACTTGTGAATATTACATAGTTTATTCACTTGTGAATATTAGATAGTATATTCACTTATGAATATTAGATAATATTTTCATATCTGAATATTACGTAGTATTACATGGTATATCACATGTGAATATTACATAGTATATTCACTTGTGAATATTAGATGATATATTCACTTATGAATATTACACAGTATATTCACATATGAATATTACAAGGTATTTTCACAAATATATATAATTTTTATATGTTATTCACATATGAATAACATACAGACTTGCATATTTGTTTTTTTGTTTTAATAATCATATACTGATTCAGATGAGAAAACATATTCATATATGAATATAACGTGGTAATTTAGTTTATGCATTTCATCAAACAGTTGGAGTGCATACAATTTGACTTTTTTAAAAATGTTAAAAACATGATACTTTGACTATTTAAATCTTACAAAATAGTAGATTGATAGAGAATTATATGAAATTTTTCAAAACAAAAAACGATTTGATCTTTTTCTAACCTCAATTTTGAAGTTTTATTTGATAATCGATGTTGAATGAATGATATGAAGTGAATTTTTTGTTGATTATCGATGATGTTGATCTAATGACGCTGGGAGTATAATTAATCGTAGATGTTGAAGATCTGATCGTATTCAAGCAGAATTGAAGGTTGGATTAAAAGAACCAAAAAATGAATTTTTGTTGTTAACTGTTGAATCGTGTTGATAAACATGTTATTGACGAATATCGATGATTGATTAGCACTGGATGTTGTTGATGATGGTTTAATTGAAGAAATCTGGATGATTGTTGAAGGTTGGAGGAGAAATTTGGATGATGAACGATCGATTACAGTTGCGTATTTGAGATTGAAGGTTATTATCATATTTACAAGTTTGCCACCGTGTCTTTTTATGCTTAGATTAAATGAGTGGCTGAGAATGATTCCCCCATTCTCAACCTTTTTTATTTTCTCAATTGAACCCACCTCTATATATATATATATATATATATATATATATATATATATATATATATATATATATATATATATATATATATATATATATATATATATATATATATATATAGGAAAAGTGAATATACCTTTAAGGGTATATAAACATAGTTACCTAATAAACAAAATTATGTAGTTTTGATTAGTGATTTGATTTTCTAAAAACAAAAACAATTTCCTAAAAAAACATTACTACATTTTCCTTATTCACTTATAACATTGAATTAGATTTCTCCTTGAATCTTGATTTTCGAATGGTTCAACAATCATCGTTGTGAAAAACATCGACTACACCAAAAAACAGCAGACATTGATATTCCAATCCACAGGAAAAAAAACAGCAAGAAAAAACGACTTCACGGATATATTTATGATACTACTTTTTTTTCATGAATATAATATATGTTTTGTGTGATTAAATCAGGTCTCCGGATAGTCCAATTACAGACACACAGATATGGGGACAAACTGTTCAGAAAGTAATTTGGACAAGGAAATTGAAAAAAATAAAGAAGAAATAGTGGTGGATACAAAACCTATTGTACTCATCACATGCGTATTAGCTACACTATCAATAAAAGCAAAACAAAATGGAAATGAGAAGCATTAATCAATAGAAACTTTTTTTTCTATGAAATCGTAATTACTTCAGTTGCACTTTCTTTTCTTTTCTTTTTTTTCCTGTGAATTCGAAAATCAAGGATATATCTAATTCAATGTTATAAGTGAATAAGGAAAACGTAGTAATGTTTTTTTTAGGAAATTGTTTTAGTTTTTAGAAAATCAAACCACTAATCAAAACTACATAGTTTTGTTGATTAGGTACCTATTCTAATATACCCTTAAGGGTATATTCACTTTTCCATATATAGGAAAAAGTGAATATACCCTTAAGGGTATATAAGCATAGGTACCTAATGAACAAAATTATGTAGTTTTGATTAGTGATTTGATTTTCTAAAAACAAAAACAATTTTCTAAAAAAACATTACTACATTTTCCTTATTCACTTATAACATTGAATTAGATTTCTCCTTGAATCTTGATTTTCGAATGGTTCAATAATCATCGTTGTGAAAAACATCGACTACACCAAAAAACAACAGACATTGATATTGCAATCCACAAGAAAAAAAACAGCAAGATAAAACGACTTCACGGATATATTTATGATACTACTTTTTTTTCATGAATATAATATATGTTTTATGTGATTAAATCACGTCTCCGGATAGTCCAATTACAGATACAGATGTGGGGACAAACTGTTCAGAAAGTAATTTGGACAAGGAAATTGAAAAAAATAAAGAAGAAATAGTGGTGGATACAAAACCTATTGTACTCATCACATGCGTATTAGCTACACTATCAATAAAAGCAAAACAAAATGGAAATGAGAAGCATTAATCAATAGAAACTTTTTTTTTCTATGAAATCGTAATTACTTCAGTTGCACTTTCTTTTCTTTTCTTTTTTTTTCCTGTGAATTCGAAAATCAAGGATATATTTAATTCAATGTTATAAGTGAATAAGGAAAACGTAGTAATGTTTTTTTAGGAAATTGTTTTAGTTTTTAGAAAATCAAACCACTAATCAAAACTACATAGTTTTGTTGATTAGGTACCTATTCTAATATACCCTTAAGGGTATATAAGCATAGGTACACCTAATGAACAAAATTATGTAGTTTTGATTAGTGATTTGATTTTCTAAAAACAAAAACAATTTCCTAAAAAAACATTACTACATTTTCCTTATTCACTTATAACATTGAATTAGATTTCTCCTTGAATCTTGATTTTCGAATGGTTCAATAATCATCGTTGTGAAAAACATCGACTACACCAAAAAAACAACAGACATTGATATTGCAATCCACAGGAAAAAAAACAGCAAGAAAAAACGACTTCACGAATATATTTATGATACTACTTTTTTTTCATGAATATAATATATGTTTTGTGTGATTAAATCAGGTCTCCGGATAGTCCAATTACAGACACAGATATGGGGACAAACTGTTCAGAAAGTAATTTGGACAAAGAAATTGAAAAAAATAAAGAAGAAATAGTGGTGGATACAAAACCTATTGTACTCATCACATGCGTATTAGCTACACTATCAATAAAAGCAAAACAAAATGGAAATGAGAAGCATTAATCAATAGAAACTTTTTTTTCTATGAAATCGTAACTACTTCAGTTGCACTTTCTTTTTTTTTTCTTTTTTTTTTCCTGTGAATTCGAAAATCAAGGATATATCTAATTCAATGTTATAAGTGAATAAGGAAAACGTAGTAATGTTTTTTTAGGAAATTGTTTTAGTTTTTAGAAAATCAAACCACTAATCAAAACTACATAGTTTTGTTGATTAGGTACCTATTCTAATATACCCTTAAGGGTATATTCACTTTTCCATATATAGGGAAAAGTGAATATACCCTTAAGGGTATATAAGCATAGGTACCTAATGAACAAAATTATGTAGTTTTGATTAGTGATTTGATTTTCTAAAAACAAAAACAATTTCCTAAAAAACCATTACTACATTTTCCTTATTCACTTATAACATTGAATTAGATTTCTCCTGGAATCTTGATTTTCGAATGGTTCAATAATCATCGTTGTGAAAAACATCGACTACACCAAAAAACAACAGACATTGATATTGCAATCCACAGGAAAAAAAACAGCAAGAAAAAACGACTTCACGGATATATTTATGATACTACTTTTTTTTATGAATATAATATATGTTTTGTGTGATTAAATCAGGTCTCCGGATAGTCCAGTTACAGGCACAGATATGGGGATAAACTGTTCAGAAAGTAATTTGGACAAGGAAATTGAATATGGGGACAAACTGTTCAGAAAGTAATTTATGATACTACTTTTTTTTCATGAATATAATATATGTTTTGTGTGATTAAATCAGGTCTCCGGATAGTCCAATTACAGACACACAGATATGGGGACAAACTGTTCAGAAAGTAATTTGGACAAGGAAATTGAAAAAAATAAAGAAGAAATAGTGGTGGATACAAAACCTATTGTACTCATCACATGCGTATTAGCTACACTATCAATAAAAGCAAAACAAAATGGAAATGAGAAGCATTAATCAATAGAAACTTTTTTTTCTATGAAATCGTAATTACTTCAGTTGCACTTTCTTTTTTTTTCTTTTTTTTTCCTGTGAATTCGAAAATCAAGGATATATCTAATTCAATGTTATAAGTGAATAAGGAAAACGTAGTAATGTTTTTTTAGGAAATTGTTTTAGTTTTTAGAAAATCAAACCACTAATCAAAACTACATAATTTTGTTGATTAGGTACCTATTCTAATATACCCTTAAGGGTATATTCACTTTTCCATATATAGGGAAAAGTGAATATACCCTTAAGGGTATATTCACTTGAGCTCTACGACCTTGATATATATAAAAAAAACTTCAATTGCCCTTTTTTCTGTTGACTTTATAAGCTGATTCTTCATCTACCTAAAACATAAACAATATATGATTATTTACACAGTGATGACTCATTCTTCATCTCTCTGTATCTAGACTCTAGAGCGTGCACTTCTTAATTTTTTTATTGTTAAATAGCATATACATGGCCTATATAAAGAAGTATACAGGAACTAAACCTTTTTCATTTGAATGAATGCTCGTTTAACAATAACATCACCAAACCAATAATCATTTATCAAGTTCTAATGATTTAAGTTCAAAAATTTTGATTCAAATTCAAAAACAATAATCAACCAAACTAAAAACTTACAAAGCAATAATAAACCGGGTCTGTTGCAATAACAAGAACCCGTTCAAATTCCGGTTCAAGGCCTAATAAACTGGGTCTGTTGCATTTAATTTGGTTCCGTTTTTTTTTCAAATCCGGTTCTCAAACCTGTTGGACCCGTACCCATTGGACCCATACCCGGAATACCCGGAACCCGGACAAGGCCAATTTTTAGAACCGGCAACCGGACCGTTTAAGAAATTTCTGGTTATACCTATTCCGGTCCGGTTTTCCGGTTCTATAGCTCATCCCTAGTTAAGAAGATTAAGAAAAAGAAGAAACAACTAGTTGATCCACTTGGACGAAGTTGTCATTGAAACAGATCTTGACAATGGAAGCAAACAGACACCTGTTAGTCATGAATAAATTGGATTTGGCTTCGAGACACTTCAAAGGGACTCTCCAATTAAGTCGACTTTCGAAGCAACTGGAGATCTTGGTGGCCATGTACATGTATCTCGTACGAATACAACCACAAATTTGGGTGAATATCCATCTACGACCATCCATGCGAAGGCAGTTGTCATACCACCCGAGGTTTCGAGAAATGAGTCTGTTACATTGGAGGTTTGAACCTCAGGCAACCATGTGCACATATATGATATGTATACAAATGTCACTATGGGTGAAGGGATGATGCATAGCGAAGCCCATGGTATATCTTCCATTGAAACCTCTTCTGTTCATCCCACACTTATTCTATCTTCTACCATTGAAACCACACTTATTGATACTTCAAATTCTTTACCACCGTTCTCTTCTCCGATCCCAACTACAATACCTGCTTCTAATGCTTCCCTAACTTTTTCCAACATCATACATCAACCAATCACCACACTTTTCTCTTCTCAATCCACTGAAGGCGAAAAACCAGTTCAAGAAGATCAACATGATGATGATGTAATGGTTTCCTTTGTAGATATTTAGTTCGATCCTGAAGAAGATAATATTCCTGACAACATACTCATGTCAGAAAAAAAAATTTAATTTTCTCAATCACAAGTTGAATTTTTTGTTACAAATTCAACCTGATACAGGAGGCCGAAACTCTATATCTGGAATTGAAGCGGATATTATGATCAAGTCACAGGAGAATCGCTTGAAGATTGCTATAGAGAAAATTCCGCAAAAACATGAAGAGCGTTTACAACATCATGTTCAAAATTTTGCAAATGAGGTTACACCACTTCGTGATGTTACAAAAGAACATCATGAAATTTTTGTTGATCAAGTCAAGAAGGTGGAGGAATCAGTAAATATCAAGGTCGTAGAGCTCAAGTCTGAGATAACGAAGGAAGTGGAAAAGATAGAGAAGAATTACTCTATTCTTCATGGAAAGGTTGATGTCCTTGCCGAAGCTATCACGAAACTTGTGGAGTATCACAATTTGTTTTCATCCAAGGTCGATGCCAAAACCGAAAAGATTCACAAGTGTTTGACAAGCTGGAGGAGTTTTGGGAATTTTAAAAGACTCTTTGTCGAAGCTTGATTTCTCTCAACAATCTTCTGTCTCCCAGGAATCCATCTCGAAGATGATTTCTTCTCTTGAATCGAATATCAAGGAAGAACTTGATCCTCTTCTTAAGTTGGTACTTTTGTTGCCAACAAATGCCCCACCTACGAAACATGTGGTGCAAGGGGGAGAAAAAGGTGTTGACCTTCGAAAGATTCTAATAAGGGTGTTGTGGTAGGGAAGGTGATTTCAACTCAGATTTCTACATCACTTCCTGTTTCGCTATCAACCATTACTATATCAACAACATCAAGGCCAATAACAAAAGGCATTATTATTGGAGAAAGCACTGGAGGATCTAGTTCAAGCTCGAAACCACCTCCATCAAAAGATGATAATGGAGACAAAGGGAAGGCAATTGAAATAATTCCTTCTGAAGAAGAGAAAAAAAAGGATGTTGGAAAAAGAAATTGAAAGACAACGTCAGATTAACAACATTCTCAGACAACGACAAAGTGATCCACCAGGTTTAAATAAGGGTGATCCCAAAAAACATTGGTGTTATGAAACAATCGAACAAGTCGTTTTGTCTAGGAAGAAGCATGATCTCTAAAAAATTTCCAAAGAAGAGGTACGAGATTGAAAATTCTGACTTTAATTAGTTGAATTTTCTGATTAATCATATGATGTTTTTTTCGACACAGTATAAGTTGGCAGATCAGTTCAAAGACAAAGAAGAGTACAATTAGGGATGCAACTTTGACCCGCGGATTCGGATACCCGCGGTTACCCGACCTAACGGGGCGGGGATTCCCCGCCTTGACGGGTAACGGGGCGGGTACGGGGATTAGTTTTCATACCTGAAGCGGGTACGGGGCGGGGACGGGTATGCCACTATCCACCGATTTAATACCCGATTATATATATATATATATATATATATATATATATATATATATATATATATATATATAAATAACAAAACTATATTATAACGTGATTTAGTGATTAACAAACCCCATTATATATAGGTTTAATTAATGCATTGAGTTTGCATTGAGTTTAACTTTTGTAACTTACACTGCAATGCCTCTCTTATATTGTAATTGCCCACCTTTTAGTTTTAAGCTTCTGACGATGTGGGATTTCTAAGAATAATAACAAATTGTAAAAAACAATAATAAATTGTAACAACTCATCCCACATTGGTCCTTGTACAAACAAAATCACGTAATAAGCCTTTATAAGTATCAAGGAAACATACCACATATTTGTGCTATCATTCGCTTCAATTTATTTATGAATTAATATTTCATTGTACTTTGTTAAATTGTTTGCATATAGTCTTAGCATTTTTGGATTTTCTTAGTAAATGGGTATCCGTCGGGTTACCCATACCCGATGGGGATTTCTGACCCCGAACCCGTCGGGGTTTATGTCGGGCAGGGACGGGGATGGTAATGGGGATTGAAGTTCGGGTACGGGGGCGGGTATTGTCATCTCCGCAAATATCCGCCCCCGTTTGCATCCCTAAGTACAATAGACTGAAGATGAGGTTTTGTACTGTTTTGGGGAAGAAGGAGGAAGAAGTTTGGTCTTTGGTTAATATTGTTAAAGTGATGAACATCTCAAGAGAAAGTTTATTTGAAGGTTTACTACAAAATTTTTGCTACTTTGTGATCAGAGCAAATAATGTAGTATGCGACTTCTCGATCGCAGACTTCCCTCTAATGAACCTGAACGATTTAATCAATGCGACGAAGATTCTAAGCTCTGTTGATGTGTCGAAGCTTCAAAAAAATAAGAAGGATAATTTTTTGATAGGATTTGCTCATATCAAAGTTTTCATAGATAATTACTCTCATTATACCAATCTTCTGGTTCGTCTCAGTAATTGAAAACGGAACATTGCAGAAGATAAAGCAGAAGTTCGAAAGACGATAGTTTGGTATATGGAGGTTTGTCGGGTACTTCATTAGACCATGAAGATGATGGCTTAAGTTCGACACTTCTCACTAAGGGGGAGATTGTAAGGGTCGAAATATGTAGTTAGGTGTCAAAGTACTTTTGGGTCTGAGTAGTGTCGATGTCAAAGTCAAGTACTTCGAATGTATGTATTATGTAAGGCAGTATTAGAGGTCGAAGCATAAATGTTAAACCCTTACGTATTTTTTGTATGGGTCTGTATCACCCTATAAATAGCGTAAGTATAGGAGTCGAGAGTAGTTTTTGAGATTTTGAGCTTTTTTGCTTTTACTCTCTTGTGTTCTTTTGTACTTGTTCAGGCGCAACTAACGAGCCAAACATAATTTATTTGCATACGTGTTCTTAATGCTTTCTGTTCTTGATTACGTCCTTAATACTCGATTCAAACGAACGTCAAAACGTTTCTTCATAATCAATGCCTTCTTGTTGACAATAACCTTTTACGACCAATCTAGCTTTGTTTCGTACAACATTACCTTCTCTGTTCATTTTATTTTTAAAAATCCATTTAAGACCAACAAACAAAACAT
Source organism: Lactuca virosa (assembly GCF_052849685.1). Lineage (NCBI taxonomy): Eukaryota > Viridiplantae > Streptophyta > Magnoliopsida > Asterales > Asteraceae > Lactuca > Lactuca virosa. The sequence goes on along the minus strand of NC_136430.1, from coordinate 223,573,565 downwards.
CACCAAGTTTGGGAATTAACCTCTAAACTTTGTTTCTTTCGAATTCAGCAAACTTAGATTGCATCGCAACAACACAATCAAGATGTTCTAATGCATTCTTGACAATTTTCGTTTCGGTTTTTGAAATTAAGACATTAAACATATAATATTCCTGATGAACATTAATAACCTCATTCCTAGCTCGAACCTGTGCTTGTATTAAAACACCAGAACTAGGATCACCAAGAATTTATTCTTTGGGATGATCCCTCGTCCATTTTTATATAGGAGGGAATGTCGGATAAAACTCCAAATGTACATCCTCAAATGTCTCTTCGGCTTCATACAATTCATCTACAATATAAATATTATCATTAGTATCATGAATTCTTATCATGAGCATCATTACATTATTATGATTTGTTCCACTTGGCTCCCCCTCGGCCAATGGATTCACTATATGGTTCTCCCCCTCAACACCATCTTGCGAAGTCAATAACTCCCCCTCAACTAGAGATTAGTCAAATTCTCCTCTATGTCATGAGGTGTCGAAATCCAGTGATCCCCCTCTACTTAATCATGTGTCGAATTTTGTTCTCTTTTGACATTGACTCTTGAGGTTGATGATGAATGAGCTTCATTTTCTTTATTAGTAATCATCAAATCATCTAAGTGCTTTGATGCTTTTGGCACTTGATTATCCTCAATATGAACCTCAACATCGATTTCCCTGTCATGTATACCAAAGATTAATTCAAAATCAACATCGAAAGTAAGCATCTATTCTGATTCTTCATTTTTCTCTGAAAGAATTGGTTTCTTGAAATTTTCATGTTTTCTTGTTTAATACCCTATATGCGACAATGTTATAAGAATATCCCAAGAAGATTCCTTCATTTGCTTTCGTCTGAAATTTAGAAAGATTATCTTTGAGATTCATTATGAAACATCTGCAACCAAAAACATGGAAAAATTTCACATTAGGTTTTCTTTTGTTAATGATTTCATAAGGTGTGATGGTAAAACGTCGATGAATAAATGAACGATTTTGTGTAAAACAAGTTGTCGAAACTGCTTCTGGCCAAAAGTATTGAGGAAAATTCGCATATGTGAGCATCGTCCTAGCTACCTTGTATAGTGAACGATTCCTCCTTTTGACAACACTATTTTGATGTGGTGTGTAAGGAGACATAATGTTATGAGAAATTCTTAAATTCTTCAGAAACGAATCTAGAACTTTATTCTTAAACTCAGTTCCCTTGTCATTCTTGATCTTGCGAACTTTATTCTTCAAACTTAATTCGATGTTTTTGATAAAATCGATCATCATGTTAGTTGCTTTAGATTTCTGTCTAAGAAAGAAAACCCAAGTAAATTGTGAAAAATCATCAACAATAACAAGTATGTACTTCTTCGTATTGAGAGACTCAACATTCGAAGGACCACACAAGTCAATGTGTAGAAGTACCAATGGTTCGATGCTCTTTGAATCAATTATGATTTGATGACCTTGATGATGTTGTTTACTCTGTTTACTTGCTGCACACAAAAAATCATTGTTAAATTTCAAAACAAGTAAACCATGAACAAGATCATTTAAAACAAGTTTATTTAAATTCTTAAAATTGAGATGAGAAACTCTTCGATGCCAAAGCCAACGGAGGTCAGATGAAGCTTTCGATAGTTATCAAACTGAGGGAATGCCCACTATAGGTTTCATGTCCAAAGTGAACATATCACCCTTCATCTTTAACTTCAATCAGACTTCCTTTGTTTCTTTGTTTTATGTGACACTTCCTTCTTCATCGAAAAGTACATGGTTTCCAATTCCCACAACAAGCTGAGATACACATATTAGGTTATGCTTTAATCCTTCGAGATAAGCGACTCTTTTCACAGTGAACGATCCATTTGTCACTCTCCCATATCCTTTGACCTTACATTTACGATTGTTCCCAAACTTTACTACTCCAATATTTTCTATCATACAAAAATCTCTTAAATTCTCCTTTCTTCTAGTCATGTGATGCGAACACCCACTATCGATATACCAATTTTCTTCATATTGTTCATCACATAATACATGCAATCATTCAGAGAGATTTAGGTCCCCAAGACTTTTTGGGTCCCCAGGCATTAACGTTAAAAATAGTGTGCAATATAGAACTACAGATCCAAATATGAACTTTTTTTTTTAAATTTTGTCAATTAAGTCAATTTTTTGAGTTTTAGGCATAGAAATATAATCTTTCAATGGTGAAGTTTCAACTTTGATTTTCTCTTTTTCAACATTTCCTTGAGAAACATCAAATTTCGTAGCTTTAACTTCTTTCCATTTTGACACCTTTGTCACCGATTCTTGTGACAAAGTACTTACACTCATTGAAGCATTCAAGTGATTCTTATAATCTTGTTAGACTTGTTCTTGAGAATAATTTTTCGATTGATATTTCCTGCAAACCGGTTATTAAAATTTTTCATTTCATTTCTTCCTTTGACAAATGAAACATTTGACTTGTTTTTTGAATCAAGATTTGGAAAATTTGGATCATCACATTTAAATGGTTCATTTTTCCTCACAAAATTTGTCATTTTTGTAAAATCCATTTGAGATAATGGCTTTTGTGGTCGTTGTTGAAAACGATTTTGGTATCTATGATTATAACCAAAATGAGAATCCTTTTGAAAAACTTTCTAATTTTGTGAGAAATTCCTTTGTTCTTTGTTCTGAAAACGATTTTTTGAATTCATTTTATTATTTTGAAATCCATTCATCTTTTAAACATTTTTCTGAATATGATTTGAACCTTCAACATTTCTTTTCTCATTCGAATTTAGAGCAACTTTTTCTTTTTGTGAAAACCCATTTTTGTTGACAACATTCTTTTTTATTTCTTTTGAATCATCTTTAGAAAACTCTTTTGAAGTATGAATTTTTTATTTTTGTGAAAACTTCTTTTCAGGATTTTGAGACATCTTTCGCTTCAATATCTTTGCCTTTTGAGAATCTTTTTGTTTCTTCCAATAAGCTTTCTTTCGTGCTTTAGTTTTGGAAATTTCATTTTTCAAATCAGATTTCTCAACTTCTTTGTCAAGATTTTGACTATTTTCCTTTTGATTTTTGGAAGGTCCTTCTTGTGAAGATGATTTTTCTTTGTTTTTGAAAGTATGAGCCTTTTCCTTTTTATTACTTAAAAATTTAGGTAAAGGCTTAACATAATTTTCATCAGTTTTGCCTTCATCAACAGGCTTAGCCATTTTCACAACCCAAACTTTAGTCGTTTTCTTTTCATTTGCTTTGGAAAAAGGTTTTTGGCTCTTTTGACGTTGAAAAAATTTTGATCGTTTATTCAAATCATTTTGCACAACATTTTGATTAGAATAAAAACCTTCATTAGTCACTTTTTCATTGTCTTCTTTTAACAATTCATTTATATTTGGATCAACATTATCTCCATTTTCTTTTATTACGAAAACTTGATTGGGAAGTCCTTTAATGAAGGATGGATAAAGAACAATATTCGTTTCAAAATAATGTTTTCCTTTTTCGTTTAAAATTTTTGTGAATTCCTCAGAATCTTCATACACTTGAGCTTCAACCACTCGTGGTATTTCCTTTTCACAAGAATCATTGTCACTATCACTTTCGTTGTTTGTTATGTCCTCGAAAATAACAGACTCCTTTTGAGAATCACATGTTTTGATTTTCGAAGAGAAATCGTTATATTGCTTCATTTATGAATCACCATTTTCTTTGCCTTTAGCTAACGCATTGACATTAATAACATACATTTTATAGCAATCAACACATTCATCTTCCTCAATTTAACTGATATTGATTCTTAATCATCTTCAATATCAAAAAAAGTTGTTGAGTACTTTGTGTCGAATTCTCAGTCTTGTTTAACATTTTGATTTATTCATTTTTGGTTAAAGTCTCATTCACAATATCAACAAGTTTATCAGCATTCAAACATTCATTTATGTTTACTATACCATATGCATACGAATCATTGGGAATGGTATCATAGTTAGCTACTTTACTTTTGAAGTCAAAGGTTGTTTCTTCAACTAATTCTCCTTTGAAAGTAATAAAGGGAAGCAGCTTCCTATGTTGTTCAACACATATATCAGACAAATGATACAGGTCTGTCAATTTACCATATAAGCATTTGGCAATATTGCAATATATGTTTTGTTGTTTAACTAGTATACAACTATCCATTCTAATACCATCTCTATCACACATAATATTTGTAATTCTAAGCTCAAAACCTTCTATCTTACTATTCCTCTCCTTTAACTTATTTCTAGATTCGTATACTAAGGCCTAAGATTTTATGGTTCACTACTTTTGGAAATCAGCATGTCATTCAGATAAGAACAAGTTTCATCAAGTTCGCATAAAATAGCATGATAAGAATTCAGAGGAATATTGAGAGAGACAAGAAGATCATGCACCTTTGCTGTCATTGGATATTTTGACGCAGTCGTAAGAAAGCACTTCCCAGTTGTCTCCACATCTTCTTCATCACTCTCATCTCCCTTCGCATATTCCAACCTCTCATCATCACTATCTTCTACATCACCCTCGAACCAGCTCTTTCCTCTTGATTCACCTTCCTCGTGTATAGCAAATAGCACTCCATGGGTGGGATGACGCATTTCCTCGTCATCTGACCCAAAAGACCATATCCGATACGTACCATCACTGTCTTTAACACCTTTTTCCATCAACGAAAGATTCTTAGATTGAGCACGAACTTCCTCAAGCCTTTTCGCATAATAGGCTTCATCTTTTACTTTTTCCTTTTTCTCCTCCTTCTTCCTCAACATACAATCTTTGGCCAGAGGATTGTGACCATTGTAGTAATTACAGTTGTCTCCAGAATCACCCTTTATTTTTATCTCAACTTTATTCTCTTCTTTCACTACTCCTTTCTGACTTGCACTAGAATTCGTCACCGGCTTCTTCTCCAATATGTTCTTGAAATTCCCACTCATCAACGTCTTGTAAAACTTTTTCACCCTATTATTCGAATAATAGGCAACAACTCTATCGTTATAATTGAGAATAAATCCTTCTTCACCTTCTTTCATTTCTTCTTCAGACTCATCCTATTTCGTATTTGTATTAGACACTAACGCCATTGGACCTCCCAAATTCAATTTGTTTTCTTCAACAATCTCCATTACTTCCGACTCATGTGCTTTCACGATATTGTAGAGATTCGACAATGAGCATGTGTCGAAATTCTCTTGAGTCTTTATCCTTAAACAAATGTTTCTCCATTCCTTTCCGAGTATGAAAACAAAAGTGAGATTATACTCTATGGTTGTACGAACCACTCCATATCGATTTCATTTAAAGATAAAATCATTCAGCCTATTGTAGTATGCCTCGATACTTTCATTCTCCTTCTGCTTAAACTCTTCCAATTCAAACAAACATTTTCTTACCGAACTCTTCTTTGTTCTTTCATTACCTTGATACTTTTCCTTTAAAGTATCCCAGATCTCCTTTGCTGTAGTACAAATTTGAACGTAATTGTAAACAATAGGTGGAAGAGCTCCTCGCAGTTCATGGAAACTTATTTTGTCGGTCGCTTTCTTCTTATTTCCTTGTGCAATCATGTCTTCATCTGCAACATCATTTCCAACACCTTGAACCAAATCTTCACGATATGGTCTAGATTCAACAGATCTACAAAGGTCCTCATCAATTACGTTGAGATAATCCTCCATATGATCTGCCCATTGAACGTAGAACTCAGGGATGAACATTGGAACCTTGGTTGCAGATCCAAGCAAGTTTGCGAAGTTCATCATCGTGTTAATGTTGAGACTTGCCATCAAATTCAGTGAAAAGAGGAATTTGTTATAGAAAAATGAATTTTATGTGAGATCGACTGAAAAAAACTGATGCATAATTGATTAATCACACTCGATTAAACAAAGAATTATGATTCGATCTTGCGAAAATATTGAATCAGAAATATCAACTCAATAAGATGAAAACGTGAAAGGATTCTTCAATCGATGTAATGATTCCTGCTCTGATACCAATTGAAGAGAGTTTATAAATGTGTTTAAGTTAATCGATTCAAAAAATCAAGTAAGAACATGTAGATCTAAATAAGATCTGGTTTTCAACTCAATTTATCCGAAAGAGTACAAAGAGAATACGAGTACAAATGTTCAAGACTGATGCGGAAGTTCTTACTTTGCCCTCTAAGTACTTACCCTATTTACAGGGTACTTACGGAACTAAAAATACAAGGACTAAACTTGACAATACGAAACATAATTATGCATTGTAAATACATTAACATAACGAAGTCACATGGACATTCACTATTTACAGACACAATGAGTAAAGACTCTACAATTTGACTTCTCACAATAACTTTCGACCTAACAAAGAGATGCAACTAAGCGCTTGTACTTAGTTTCATAAGACTCTTCCTTTTGATTGTTCTTCTTAGCCTTGAAATCTTGAGCAAAATGACTAGGACTACCATAGTTAAAACATTTACCGTCATCCTTTTTTATGTTACCAGTGTTAGACCTTTTTGACGTTGATAAGTTAGTCTTCACAGGAAACCTTCTTGATCCACCAAAACTTCTTATTGTCTTACCTCTTAAAGTGCTTCACAATAATAGCAATACTTGATTAAATCTTAACATTGAAATCTTCCATAGAATCATCATTATCGGATTTGTCACTTTCACTATCAGAGATAAAGCTTGACTTCCTAGTGACCAATGTAGAGAATTTTTCCTTGCAGCTGTCCTTTATTAATCTCCTTTCCCAGGACCTTTGTTTCTTCAAAATTCTTTAGATTTCCATACAGACTATGAGGATACATAAAGTGAATTTCCTAACTATTATTAAGCACATCCACATGATGTTCCCATTTATCGTCAAGAGAATCGAAAAACTTAAGAACTAAGACAGATTCATGTTTAAAAATATCAAACCTTCTCTTATCATTAATAAGACAATTAAAACGATTAAAAGTTTGAGTAAAAGATTCATTCCTTTGAGAAAACGTGTTCATACTTTCAACTGAGACTATTTTCCCTGGTTATTTACTTCTTTAGTTCCTTCATATGCAACAGTCAGCGTGTCGATAATCTCTTCAGCAGAAACACAATTATGAACGATGTAGTAGATATCATAAGGAAGAGATTTTCCTATTGATGTACGAGCACGAACATCAAGATTATATAAGTGCCTATCATCTTTAGTGAATTGATGTTTAGGTGTCTTCTTGATAACACCAGTTTTAACGTCATCTTTTGTTTCATCAAAGGTGGGAATATGTGGACCTTTATCAGTGAAGTCCATCACATCATGATCCATGGTTTAAGGACAACCATTGCTTTTTTTTCAACATGGCAATGTTTTTCTCATCGAATAGAGGGATTTTGTTTCTTGGATTTGAGCTAGAAGGGGGTTTAGATTCAGAAAAAGAAGATGAAGAAGATGGTTTCGACATTGTTTGGTAAAAGAGCCTGCTTTAATACCAAATGAAGGATTGAGATATAATAGTTAATATCAAACAACGTAAAGAACAAGAAGGAGAGTTAATCAAAAACCAACTTCGATTAAAGAAATCTCTCACACGTAGAGAATGCACTATGCATTAATTACAACATAACCTAGTATAACTTATATACTAGGATGATGATTATTTTAGATTCAAATCCATACATATCATGGATTTGAATAACTATGAAAAATACCATATAAGAAAGATATATATTATACAAAACATATCCTATCATAAAGATAAAGGATTTATATTACTTAACTAACAAGAAATATATCACGTTGCCTCTGAAGTTTGATCAACGTCTCATGACACTAACATTGATTATGTATTCAACGTGATAAAGATTTGACTCGTATGATTATAAGGTTTGAACTTCAATTTACTTTCAACACATATAAGCAATTAAAGTCTGACCCTAAACTACTAATAGTCATACGTTTTTTTTGTTTTGGCATGACCTTCGTTTACTTTTAGACACATATAAAAACTTAAACCGTCACTGGTGTTGTAAAAATCGGCCTAGGCGGCCGCCTAGGCCGTGCCTAGGCACTATGTTGCCTCTTACTATCTATGATTAATGCTAGTCGGTCAAGTTAGGCGAAGTCGGCCCTGACCACCTGGGCGGTCCTAGGTGGTCTAGACAGTCTAAGTCGGTAACAAAGTCAAACAGTCAAAAATTTCAAAAAAAAATCACCGATTAGTCAACTTTATGATATCTGGTGACTAAATTATGATGATTGATGACTAAAAGTGTTAAAATGATCATCAATTAGTCTAAAACTTATTATATATGTAATACAATGATTTAAATATTTAGACTACTAAATATGCCAAAGTTTTATGGTTATTTACTTATTTTGTTAGGATATATGTAATATTTAATTTTTAAAAACTAAATTCTATTGTCTCCGCCTAGGCGCCAATTAATCCCCACCTAGACCGATTAGACCCTCAACCCTAGTCAACCCCCAACCACCGTTTAATGACTTTTACAATCTTAAGTGTCACCATAAATTACTTATAGTTGTACATTTTTTTATTATTTTTAAACAATTACCATAAATTAATTATACTCACACTTTTTTCTGTAACACTCATAAAATTCATGAAAATTTTAAACTTTTAAAATAAACCCCAAATCATCATTGTTTACAAATTGTTTTCAAACTAAGGGGTCGTTTGATAGTTGCTAATTGAGTTAAAGCTGACTGGGTCAGAAGCTGACTGAGTTAGAAGTTCTGACTGAATCCACATCTGACTGAGTTTATGTTGTTTGATTATTTTCTGACCGACTATGATGAATGATGAAAAATGACTATATTACCCTTATGACCACATATGACTAATATTTATGTTGTTTGATTCTTTTTTCATTTGTTTGGGATTATGTTTATAATCGTAAGGAAGAATATGCAATCTTGATAATGAAAACCAACTTATAAAATGTCTTTAAAGAGTGGTTTCAAGAATTATTTCTGTTGTACAATTAAGGGAGCATAACTTTTTCTAAACAAAATTACAAAGAGAAAAACTCTGCCATAATATGCTTGTTTAATACCAACATTACCATGATCATAACATGTTTGCGAGATTCAAAATAAAATATGGTCAAAATTTATGATCAAAAGTACCTGCAGAATAGATTACAATAAAAAAAATCAAAATAAATAGCACCATACGTATTAACGATTTGTAATGGCATTTGATAATGCTTGAGCTGATGCAACACACTTTCTTCCACTCTACGTATTAACTATTTTACCCATGGGTTCGCTTACTTGTTTCCTACTATGCCCTGACCATCTTACCAGCAGGGTATTTTAGTAATCTTCTTGGTTAGGTAAAAACTGCATACCTCAGATCATGTGTAATGAGCAGCAGGGTTAGGTAAAAACTGCATACCTCAGATTATACTCCAAAAATCACTAATTGAAGCTATTTCCAAGTGTCAAAGAATACAAGAATCAAAGAGAGGACTCGGGAGTACCTTTATATTGCTCTTAAAGACTCCGATTTTTTCTGGGTATAACCAAGTTCGCCTGCAATTTGAGGTCTGGTCCATAATTGGAATCACTTCAATATAAAAAATACAACAATACACATCAATGGCACCTGTTTCATTGCCTCATGGTTTCCATTTTCATCCCACTGATCTAGAACTTGATGCATACTATCTCAAACGGAAAATCAATGGTCATGTAATGAGCAGCAGGGTTAGGTAAAAACTGCATACCTCAGATTATACTCCAAAAATCACTAATTGAAGCTCTTTCCAAGTGTCAAAGAATACAATAATCAAAGAGAGGACTCCGGGGTACCTTTATATTGGACTGAGAAACCTTAATTTCGATAGGAATGAGGCCACAAATATGACCCCAAACAGTCGACAGTGACGACCTTCAGAGCTCTCCCCTCGCACTTTAATCTATATTTCCATACCGGAGCGGAGACGAAGAGAGAATGCGTGAGCAGGGGAAGGAGCGATGGTGAATATCATTCTTGTAGGAAGATGCGAAGGCGTACGTGAAAGGTAAAAGAAGGACTGAGTCGGCTTCTTTTTGTTGGAGGACCGAATCGGCATAAAATTGGGGACCTAGTCCCTGATTTGGACCGAGTCCAATAATGCAAAAGGCAAAAACAAACAAGCTGATTAGGGATTGAGGATCGGGTCTTAACTTGGACCCAGTTAGAAGGCTTATCAAACAGGCCCTAAGTTTCACATCAGAGAGATTCCCAAAATCGTAAAAAAAAACATGAGGAGGTGCACGATCACACCTTCGCCTTCTCGCGATCCTCTGAAGTACTTGAAACATAATCCAAAATTGTAAGCCCAAAGCATAGTGAGTTCCCCCAAAATACCACAGCAATACACAATCATAAATATCACAACAACAACACGCATACAGAACCTTCAACATGTATGGACCGACACACCGGGCCTTCAGCCTGTCTGGACCATTCTCCGGGCCTTCGTCCTGATTGGTCCGTCTTGCAGGCCTTCAGTCTATCCGGGCCGTTCTGGGTCTGTTGGCCTTCAGCACAAAGCAGGACTGCCTCAATCTAACCACACACACATGTCGACTTATACATAACTTATAACATATAATTAATCAACAGTCAAACGTAGATCATTCAGATCAATAAGCATAGCAACATCCTATCTACCTGGATTCAGATCTAACAGATCACTACAGTACTCAATCATACGATCAAGGAGGGATTTGGAAATACCTGAAAACCCGGGATGTTACAACTCTCCCACACTTGATCTAGACTTTATCCTCGAAGTCTGCTGCAGGAAACAAATCTTGATAATGCTCTCAAATTTCGGCCTCTGGCTCCCAAGTCCACTCAGAACCCCTTCGATACTGTTGTCGTACCTTCACCAAAGGTACTTCCTTGCTCCTCAAAACCTTCACCTTTCTCTCCCAAATAGCTACGGTCCTTTCAACATAGTTCAGGCACTCATCAACCTGAATGTCATCTAGTGACACAACCGCATCCTCATCCAATACACACTTATGCAGCTGTGAAACATGGAAAGTGCTATGGATCTGACTGAGCTCCTCGGGGATGTCTAATCTGCAAGCCACCTTGCCAACCCTGGCTAAAATCTAGAACGGTCAAATATATCGGGGGCCCAACTTCCCCCTCTTCCTGAAGCGAATCACACCTTGAAATCAACACTATGTCACTGACCTGAAACTCTAACTCAGATCGGGGCCGGTCGGCATAACTCTTCTGGCGACTCTAAGCTGTCTGCAATCTCTGCCTGATCTGCTGAATCATCTCTATAGTCTGCAGAACCACCTTAGTCCGACCCATTACCCTGTGACCGACCTCGCCCCAACAGACTGGGGTACGACATCTCTGCCCATACAAAAGCTCAAAAGGCGGAGCACCAATGCTGGAGTGGAAACTGTTGTTGTAAAAGAACTCTGCAGGAGGTAGGTAGGAGTCCCAGCTCCCACCAAAATCAATAACGCATGCTCGCAACATATCCTCGAGAGTCTGAATGGTCCACTCACTCTGACCGTTGGTCTGCGGATGATAAGTTGTGCTGAAGTGTAGCCTCGTGCCCAGTTCCTCATGGAACTTCTGCCAAAATCGATGGGTGAACCGAACATCACGGTCTGAAACAATAGAGACCGGAACCCCATGGTGAGCAACGACTCGTGAATATACACATCGACCAACTTCTCGGCCGACGAGCTCTCCCGAATTTCCAGAAAGTAGCCACTCTTGGTCAGTCGATCCATGACGACCCAAATAGCATCAAAACCCCTTGCCGTCTTCGGCAACTTGGTGATAAAGTCCATCGAAATCTGCTCCCATTTCCACATGGGAACCACCAAAGGATGCATCTTGCCATGCGGCCTATGATGCTCGGCCTTGACCATCCTATATGTCAAGCACCTCTCGACGTACCATGCGATCACTCTCTTCATGCACGACCACCAATAACTCAAACGCAGATCCCGATATATCTTGGTGGCCCCCGGATGAATAGAAAAACGAGACTTATGAGCCTCCTCCAACACAATCTGTCTGACCCCACCAGACATAGGAACCCATACCTGACCGCAACGGGTGAACTAACCACAACTGTCCCGAACAAACCTGGTGATCTCGCCCCTGATCCTCTCAATCTTCCAATTCTCCTCCCGTAATCCCTCGGCCTAAGCCTCCCTAATCAACCCCATAAGTGGAGAATCCACATAAATCCTCACACATGTCACATCCACAGAAGGTCCAGCCGCCTTGCGGCTCAAGGCATCCGCCACCACATTCGCTTTACCTGGATGGTAAAGGATCTCACAGTCATAATTCTTGACTACGTCCAGCCACTTGCGCTACCTCATGTCCAGGTTCGGTTGATCCATAATGTGTCTCAAACTTTATGATCCGTGTAGATAGTACAACGGACCCCATAAAGGTAATGCCTCCAAATCTTGAGGGTGAAAACCACCGCCCCCAACTCAAGATCATGCGTGGGATATCGCGTCTCATGCAGCTTCAGCTGTCGTGAAGCATAAGCTATCACCTGTTCTCTCTGCATGAGGACGGCCCCCAAACCGGTGATGGACGCATCACAGAAAACCACAAAATCCTTGACTCCCTCCAGAAGGGTCAAAAATGGGGCCTCGCAAAGTTTCTGCCGAAGGGTCTCAAAAGCTGTCTGCTACTCAGGGCCCCACCGGGAATCCACCCCCTTCCTCTTCAGACGAGTGAGGGGTACCACAATCTTGGAGAAATCTTGAATGAATCTCCGGTAGTACATTGCCAAACCCAAGAAACTCCTGATATCCGAGGGAGATTTCGGAACCTCCCACTGCATCACTGCCTCGATTTTGGCCGGATCGACCAAAATCCCATCCTGGTTAACGAGGTGTCCAAGGAATTGAACCTCTCGCAATCAAAAATTACACTTCGAAAACTTATCATAAAGCCGTTCTCGCCTCAAAACCCCCAGAAGCTCGCGAAGATGCTCCCCATGGTGCTCTCTGGTCTTGGAATACACCAATATATCATCAATAAACACGATAACCGAGCGATCGAGCATCAGCCTGCATACCCAATTCAACAAATCCATGAATACCGAAGGTGCATTGGTGAGCCCGAATGACATCACCACGAACTCGTAATGCCCATAACGAGTTCGGAACGCGGTCTTCTCCACGTCCTCCTCCCTCACCTTGACCTGATGGTACCCAGACCTCAGGTCAATCTTGGAGAACCAAGATGCTCCGTGTAACTGATCAAAGAGATCGTCAATCCGCGGAAGGGGATAACAGTTCTTTACCATTAACTTCTTCAACTCCTGATAATCAATGCACATACGATGTGAACCATCCTTCTTCTTGACAAATAGAATCGGTGCTCCCCACGGAGAACTGCTCGGACATATGAACTGCTTGCCTAGCAGCTCCTATAGCTGAGATGATAGCTCCTGTATCTCAGGTGGTGCCAATCGGTACGGCGCCTTGGCAATTGGGGCCGTACCTGGCACAAGATCGATCGTGAACTCGACCTGACTCTCAGGAGGCACACCGTGTAACTCCTCCGGGAAAACATCAGCGAACTCCCTGACAACTGGAACTTCAGCAACCGACACCTGATCCCCAACCCGCGTATCCACTACATAAGCCAAATAACCTGCACATCCGTTCTGAATATACCGACGAGCCCTGGCTGCAGAACAAAACCATGAACCTATCTTGGTGCGCTCTCCATAAATAACCAGTTCTCCCCTACTTGGGGTTCGAACTATCACCTGCTGCCCCTCGCAGTCGATCATGGCACCGAAAGGGCTCAACCAATCCATACCCATAATCATGCAGACATCCCCCATGGGAATAGGAATCAAATCAATCGGAAAGGATACCCCGAAGATCTCCAAAACGCAACCCTGATAAACCGAAGAAACTGAAATCCCGTGTTCGTTGGCGATAGAAACTCGCAACGGACACTCCAACTCCCTTAAGGGCAAAGCGAACTCCTTAGTAAAAGATCGAGAAACAAAGGACCGAGTCAAACAACACTAAAGCAGGCAAGGAGTTCACTAGAAATATACCTACCAAAGGTACAAACATATGAGCATAAAACAAACATAATCAACAAGATAAGGAATAGAAACATACCAGTCACAACATCTGGTGCTGCTCTGGCCTCCTCGACAGTAAGCTGGAAAGCGCGACCTCGAGCCCTCGGGGGCTCCGCCCTGCCCTGACTCCCGTCAGTGGTCCTCAAAGTAGCTGGCACGGGGGCCTACGCCGGCTTGGCGACAAGCAACGGATAGTTGACCTTCACATGGCCAACCTGATCACAATGGTAGCAAATCCTCATACTCTGAACCGGGATGACTGGAAGCAGTCCCTCGCATAATGCCCCTCCTTGCCATATTTGTGGCACACACTACTAGATTGACATGCTCTGACATGAACCTTTCCGCACTTCCCACAAGTACGGCCTCGCTGACCTCCAAACCTAGAATCAACAACCTTAAACCGCTTTGGCGTCGGCTGCGACTGTGTCGGGGCCTGTCTCTGCTCTCTCAACTGAAGCTCTATCTCAAGCTCACGTCGCCTGGCGGCCTCCTGCAACTCCAGCTAAGAATCACACCGCTGGATAGAAACAAACCGCATGATATCCGTCTTGAGCATGATCAGATAACGTGTCATCTGAGCCTGCTCTGAAGCAAACTCAGGAAAAAAACATAGCCCTCTCAGTAAACATCCGGGTGATCTCCGTCACCGACTCCGATCCCTGCTTCAGGTTTAAAAACTCTTGAGCCAACCTCTCTCGCTCGACCCATGGAACATAGCGAGTACGAAACATCTCCATGAACTGGTCCCAAGATATCGCAGCCCTCTGCTCAGCAGAATACGATCCCGTAACAAGTGTCCACCAATCCTTCGTTCTGGATCTCAGAAGGTTCAGAGCGCACCTAACCTTCTGGTCAGCAGGGCATGAACAAGTGAATAAACATCCCTCCACATCAGATAGCCACCTCATGGCCACGATAAGGTCCTGGACTCCATCGAAAGTTGGGAGCTTCGTATTATCGAAGTCCTGATACTGAAAGACCCGCCCTGTCCCAGCACCTGCAGCTGCTACGGCTGCGGAGGCTGCAGCAGCAGCCGTCTCATCAAAGAACTCCATCATTGCGGTCTTGATAGACCCAAACATCTCGGAATCTGACTCCGGACAATAGCAACCACCTCCTTGTGAATAATCTCCCTGACACAGTCCTCTGATAATACTGGCTCACCATGTCTGCCAGCTCTAGATCCCAACCCGGATCCGATCTCAACCCGCCTCGTAGTCACCATACTGAAAATACACCAGGAAGATATCAGATAATTCATATATCATAACGGGGAACCAACTCCCAACAAAGCCCTAGGGGTTGTGACTTCCTTTTTACGCGTACGGGTCTTGTGCTTTCAGTAGTACGGGCACATACTACCTTTGACACCTACCCGTGTTTGTCTCAAGGATCATCACAACTCCCTAACAATACTCATAAACATAACCGAACACTCAATCCTCACCCCTAGAGGAAAGGCTAAACATCTCACAATTGGCTGACCCCACATGACTCATCCATGAAACTTTCACCAACCATGCAGCACTCGTGTATGCTAGCCATACATAACACTGGACCTTATAGACATTCGGATATTTGATCCTACCCTAAGCCCTTCATCAAACAAGAACAGGAAATAAGGCCAAACCAACATTCTTAGGCTATAAGATCTTAGTTATATATAACCATGATGCATACACTAAGAAACTACAATAATGATGTCAATTTCATAAAAGAAGACCCTAGGCTATCAGGCATCATACAATCAGGCAATTCTATCATGCAATTCCTCAAGATCCCTAGCCTATCACTAGCATGCTGTTCCAACATATCACAATATCAAATAACAATATGGTATTTTGGGGTCTACTTACTGGCTCCGGCTGATCGTACACGTCACATCCTCCTTGATTATTTTGAAAACCATTTGAAAATATTTTCCTTAGTTTGAGACTAGATTCACACGAGTGTTCCTCCAATTCACTCATACCAAGGCTCTAATAGCAACTTGTAACACTCATAAAATTCATGAAAATTTTAAACTTTTAAAATAAACCCCAAATAATCATTGTTTACAAAGTTTTTTCAAAATAAGTTTCACATCAGAGAAATTCCCAAAATCATAAAACAAAACATGAGGAGGTGCACGATCACGCCTTCGCCTTCCCACGATCCTCTGAAGTACCTGAAACATAATCCAAAACTGTAAGCCCAAAGCTTAGTGAGTTCCCCCAAAATACCACAACAATACACAATCATAAATATCATAGCAACAACACGCATATAGAACCTTCAGCATGTCTAGACCACCACACCAGGCCTTCATCCTGTCTGGACCGATGTTCGGGCCTTTGGCCTGATTGGTCCACCTTGCAGGCCTTCAGTCTATCCAGGCCGCCCTGGGCCTGTTGGCATTCAGCACAAAGGAGGACTGCCTCAACCCAACCATATACACATGTCGACATATACATAACTCATAACATATCATCAATCAACAGTCAAACGCAAATCATTAAGATCAATAAGCATAGCAACATCCTATCTACCAGGATTCAGATCTAACATATCACTACAGTACTCAATCGTACGATAATCACGATAATAATCCAAAGGTCCGACCTTGGTGCCTTCGACCCGAAAGTATAGTGAGGAAGACTCACCTCACAATGTTGAACTGAACTGAAAGATCCGACTGCCGACTCACCGAAAATCTACAAACTATCACAATAACAAATACCTAATCAAAAATTGGAATTCCACTCTTGACTAAGGGCCCCAAACATAGGGTAATTGTCCATTTCCTTTTCTCTAATTGGGCCAAGGCCCAAGTCCAAAATTTTACATCCAAAAGGCCCAACCATTTCAAGGACTATTATTGGCCCAACTTTCCAAATTATGCCCAAGCCTCTCATTGGGCCTCACCCAAAGATTTGGTCCTCTAATTAGTCCAAACACATTTGTCAAGATGGTCCATTAGGGCCCAAGCATCATAGCCCACCAAACAACCCAATACCGAAAGCCCAAAGAAGCTAAACCCATCAGGCTGAGTACGTGGGGTGCACTTAGCTGTACGCCTTGACCAGAAAATGGGATGCTGACCACCTACGCCCGACATACGCCTTGGTACGGCCAACGTACACTGTGGCCATGCAAAACTCCATTAAGTTCTTAATACCTCTTTTCCAGACGTCCCAAGTCAAATCTACACTCAAAAAGGTGTCCCAAACCATAAAGTTTCCAACTTTAAGGTTATGCATGCCTAATAAGTCCTTAAACTCAAAACGCTTGCTTGTCTTAACCATTTAAGACCTTTATAATATGCATGCAACCACTAGATGGTCCAAGATAGCATTTTTATGACCTAAAATAACCTAAATTTCCAGAAAGGACGGATCCTTTGGTCTTAGAGTAGCTCAACTCATCAAGACCAAGAAAAGGGACTTAAACACACATAAAACCTTTCATGCAAGATCTAAGGGAAAATACAAGTAAAGGTAAAAGCTTTTTACCTTCTGGAGCTTCCCAAGGAGATGAAGGTCTTAGATCCAAGGCTCTTCAAGGAATCTATTCTTCTTCTTCTCAACACAAAGAACCCTCACACACACTCAAACTCACACACAAGGCTAGGGTCTTGGAAAACGTCTCAAAGATATGGCGGTTGAAAATGTTGGGAGAAATGGGCTATAAGGACACTTATATACCACCCAAACCCTAAATATTAGGGTTTTCATCCAGACATGAGTACGCCCTGCGTACTAGGGCACGCCCTAGTACGCTTAGCGTACCCTTATATACGCTTAGCGTACTCCTCCTGCCCAGAATTACCAAAATTGCCATTAGGGCATCCCATGGCTACAATCTTCTGTTCCCAAGGACTAGAAATGACAAAAATAATAAGCAAGGAGGGATTTGGAAATACCTGAAAACTCTAGATGTTACATTTTCCCTTTAGGATTAGTATTGTTACATGTCGACACACATAAGCAATTAAAGTGTGACTCTAAACTACGAACAATCATATGTTTTTTTCTAGTTTACCGTGGCCATTGTAAATTTTTAGACAAATAAAAACGTAATATGTCTCTATACATTACTTATAATCACTACTTTACTTTCTTTTACTATGTGACAAATAAACATCACTCATTCGTCACCCAAAATATGTTATGTGGCCATATGTATAAGCTTTTAGCCACATCACGTTCATGTGGCTAATTCAATTCTATTATTCAAACACAAAAAATTGTTTCATGTGACCATATACTTACTTATCGGCTCACATAAAAACAATCACAAACACCTTCCAAATATCAAATAAATACCTTGGCAATTGGCCACATTTGGTCACATGTTTCGAGTGTGGCTGATAATTGTCATGTTTTTAATCTAAAACAGTAGCTAATACTTTCGAAAAAATATACAATCGTCACACGTATCTCAAAATAAAATATGGCTAACACTAGGCGAGATTTTTACTACTGAGCTTTAGCACTTGAATAATCAAAGTGTGGCAGGGAGGTTTCGGGAAAAGTGTTGTCGTATGTCATTTTTGCACTAGAGTTTATAAATAATTTTAATAAAAAAAATCAAAAAAAGAATAAAAAAGATATGTCTCGCAAGTGATGCAACGTGCAAATGTAAACTAACGATGGATGACATGTACAACTTTTAACCAAACGAGAGACAATTCGAGTTAATTGTTGAAAATACAAACTAAATGTGTGTTTTATCACCTACACGATGGACTCGTGTAATTTACTCTATAATTTAATAACAATGAAAAAAGAAAAAAATGGAGAATAAAGTGTGGTGCAATTGTCGCACGCGGGGGTGGTCACCACCACAGTCCAACGGTGACACCTCAACCTACCGTGGTGTATGGTGTCGTTGCACCATTTGGTCTCAGAAGTTGAGAACCTAGCTATATGCAATTCTCTTTTTAATTTCATAAGAAAAGTTTGATGAAATCATCACATTAGACCCTATTAATCACCTCAAAGGTATGAAGGTTTCAATATTAATTGTCTACCATTAGCATGATTGAAACTAGCCCGGAGAATGCCCACTATATAAACATAAGCCGATAGAGACAACTTCTACAACAAACAAATACCAATAGACCAAAGAAAAAATTCTTGCTTGTCACTTATCATTTCGTAATAAACGTAAGGATTCCAATATTTTAATTGGTACATCATATTAGGACATTTGTCAATAGAAGCACGCGATTTCATCTAAGGTCCATTCCTCTAACAGTTCAGAGAATGGAATGGCTATTGTCTCAACGTGAATTTGAGCACAAAAATTTGGATCTTTATTGGCTAAAAAATACATCAAATCTAAAGTCTCATCACTGAAAATGGGTGCGGACTTAGGTTTGCCACATAGTTCAAAGTGCAGGGTGATCTTCATCTTGAACGTTCTATTATCAACCCCAGAGTGTTCATAGATCAACTTAACAAAATCTCCATACCGCATTTTACGCGAAACTGGAATCATAAAATTTGATGTTGATATGTCCCCCTTGATGGCTCCATTCTCATACTTAATATTTCCTCCATGATAAAAATTGATAAGAAATGGATGATGTAAAGCCATGTTGGTAAATGATTGGATCGTATCTGCATGCACAATCAATCCAAAGCTGCACCTGTCAATATTTAAATATATTCTAATGGTTTTTTCGAATCTAAGAGACAGTTATATTCATCAAAAACATAAACAGTTTGTGTTTATATTCAAACAAATGCCCATACATATATCAAACATAAAGAATGTATAAATCTTCCGAGTTATAGCTGCTAACACAGAACTAGTTTTAGGGTTCCTAATCGACTGTTAAACTCAAGGCAATAGATGGAAACAAAGGGAAAAAAAATACCTTGTTCTTTTGCTATAGATAAATGAGCAGGCAGAAGGAAGTATTTATTCGATGGCTACACTTAATGAAAGGGAATTTTAAAAGCCAGAATAAAAGATTTTTCATTGCCCAGAGAACTGCGTAATAAATGTATCCGTTAGAAATTCGATAACACATATACTCCTGGCATCTACTAACCAGGGAATGCAAGAAATGTGGGTTATTTTTTTAACTTTTGACATATATCAATGTTATTTTTATGAGATTAAATTAATTCATGTAAACCATATAACAAAAAATATGTATTATTTTAAGAGTAACATTAGAAATTGTGGTTTTGGCAGGGTCAAATTTTAAGGTCGATCATGAGTAAAAAAAAAAAAAAAAACAAGCCTACATGGAAAAAATATTTAGATTATCTTAAGGCATGCTAGCTAGAAAATTGCTTATGACGGAAAAACTAGTTGCTAGATTATAATAAATAATATTTGCTAAACTAGCTGAAATATGTAAAATGATATGTACAGAATGAATTTTTTTTAATTAATAAAATATATATTTGGTAAAAAAATTAAAAAACTTAATAACTTGTTTGAATAACTTCTAAAAAACTAGTTTATAAGCTATTTGTTGGTTTGTCATATCAATCTAAAAAAAACCTCAAAAAATAAACTAGATGATAAACTAGTCATGATGTGTTAAACATAACCTTAGTTTTTATTAAAAAACAATATTACAAAATTGAACTTAGAATTTCTTGAACAAAATCAAGCATTCTAACTAAGTAAACTAACAAAATAGATATAGTATTGATGGATTTGAATACAAGCCCGTACTAAAATTGAGATATAATTAAACCAATAAATAAAATGTAATTAAAATTTAACCCTTTTTTAATTATAACAAGAATTGACAAGACAGAGATTTTCTCTAAAGCTATAGTGTGTTGTCTCATTGCACCATGCGATGAGCTAACTTGGCTTGCGATGAGATGTAGTGAACACTGCCCCTCCTTTTTCCCCCTAATGGTTTGCACTTTCACGGTGAGAATGCAACGTAATGTTTCACCTCACTTTTCTTCATTCCTTACTTTTTCACCTATAGAGCACAAGCGAGGAAGGAGGATGAACAATGATTTGACTCTCATGTGACATGAAAAAAATAAGATGAAGAAAAATAAAATGAACGGACTGTAACCTCCCAAATTTTTTGAAAGATTTGTGATATATGTATTTTAATGTAAAAGGGTATTTTGGTCCAAATTGTCAAAGGTTACAAAATGTTAAGTGTTTTGCGGGTTAATACCTTGTTATATGTCAAAATGAGATTTATGAATTGTTATTATGGTCATTGGACTCGAATTTGATCGTTTGATTATTTGTAGTTGTATTGTAAGGATAATGATGAAAGTTTGGTTGACTACTGGAATTGTAGGTGGGATTACGTGAAGCATAGTCTTAGGATTATGCAGCGCATAAAAGGTGATTTGACATAGAACGATAAAGTACAATGTTATATCAAAAATAGGTATTATATTAAGTAAAACGAGGCGCGTAATAAAAGTAGTACACGACGGGCTTGAAAGTGTGATGTTAGACTATAATGAAGAGAACACGACACGTAATGTAAGAGGTACGCGACACATAATGACCATTTTGATGTAACGTTGAAGTACATTTTTATAACATGAAAATGTACTCTACTGTGTGCATGTGACACGTAATGCGAAGATTATGTGACGTGTTCAAAGTGTGATGTTATACTGAGAATGGCGAGACAATATGTATGTTGTATAACACGAAGCAACTTTAAAAAAACATCGCATACACACATGGTACGCGACACGTCAAACCGACGTCAAGGATTATTGTAAGAATGAAGGGGGGGGGGGGGGTCGGTCACTCACCTCATTTCTTACCCACGACTTAGTTAAGAGCTTTTGGTGACAAATTTGACTACTTAAGCCATGGAATTCATCAAGGTACAAGGATGAGAATATCACGAGAAAGGTTTAAGTCTCTACTACTTCGATTAAAGGTAAAACACTTCTCTCCTAGTAAGAGTGAGCAAATTTTAGTGGTGGAGTTTGTTCTTCAACTTGCATCAAATGCTTTGAATATTTAGCTAGTTTGATGTTGTTCATGATTCTAATCTTAGTATGATGAATTTATGGAGAAATTAATGGAATGAATACAAAGGACTCAAATCCTAACTTGATGAATTGGTAGGAAAATGAAAATTAAGCTTATGACATAAAGAATTATGTCACATGCATGAGATATTTCGTGATTTATAACTAGTTTTATTAACAAAATTTGGAAATAAAAGGTTGATGTGATCAACTAAATGGTCATTATGAAATTGAATTGAAATTAATCTCTTTATGTAATAAGACATGTTATTAAGAGATTAATGTACACTTGAATATGTTTTGGCAATGGGATTGATCAAGAGCACCAAGCGAAGGGTAGAAGCCAAAATCGTAATTAGTTTTCACTAACTAGTAAGGTGAGTTATATGGATCTTTTCCTTTAGGGGTACATAGCTTAATGAATTAAGAACTTAACATAAAGTTTAATTGTGTACATGTTTAGGTTTATATGATTTTGAAAAGAATAACTAATGATGTAAATTATGATAAATGATGTGATATATATATATATATATATATATATATATATATATATATATATATATATATATATGAAACTTTTCTCAATGTTATTATTATGATCTATTTCTAAAAGCATGCTACTATGTGTAATCATTCATCATTAAGTGAATTGCATAAGTTTAATGTAATATAAGAGGTGGCTAGTCCAAGAGTCTGCAATTGGACTAATAAGACTCTACTGGAGGGGTATCTCCCATTGCGAAGTAGGAGTCTCAAATGATGGGACCATAATAGGATTATTTATTCTCATGTAGTGGTTTATTAGTAAAGTCATGCAAGGTGATTGATTCCACATATGACTAATGAGACTCTACTGGAAGGGTATCTTTCATTGCAAAGTGAGAGTCTCAAATGATAGGACCATAATAGGATTATTTTTTCTCATGTGGTGGTCAGTAAGTAAAGTCATGCGAGGTGATTGAGTCCACATTAGACTATGACAGTAAATGTAATGAAAAGGAATATAGAAATGGGACGGAACCTATAAGTTGCATTATGATAGGACATGCATTGTATAGTAATGAAATTGTATTAAAGTTTATGAAAGTGATATTTTGTTAAATATTATAAATGTTTTGGATTCAATCCCATATGGATCACGAGACATTATTTTCTTACATATGTTATATATAATTTCATGTATCCCAAGTTCAGGTGTGAAGAACTAGTATATGTGAATATTAGTAGCGATCTTTTGAATAAACTAGACTTACTTTCTTTATTGTATATGTAAATTTTGCTTTACTATGGTTTTGTACATTATCAGTTGTACACCCATTGATGTTTTGAAAACTGAAGCAAACGTTTTGGGTTTTTGTGAAACCAAATTTTATTAATTATGCTTTTAAATTGTAGAAGTATTCTCAAAGCCATAGTATTTCATTATCTAAAAGACAAGTGTTTCAAGCTGGTGAGAAAGTCATAGTTTATTGTATATGCAAATTTTGATTTACTATGGTTTTGTACATTATCAGTTGTACACCCATTGATGTTTTAAAAACAAATGAATTTTTGTGTTACCTATGATTGTTAGAACTACTTGGTTAGGAATTTCCATGCTATCAGCTTTATACATATGTTTTTTATGATACCTATTTACCCAATCAATATAATATATGAATCGGTGCATGCAAGAAGTGGTCACAGGTCACGAAAAAGGCGAGAAACGATCCAACCCATCACAAAGTGGTGGATCGTCTTAGCCCAAGAACATGGGAAGTACTGGAACAAACAAGGATCCACAACCATTCTCACTAAATGCGATCCAAAATCGTCTACAATATATGAAAGAGGAAAATAAGCAAGATATGACACAATTTATTGATGAACGTATGGGCGCTCCTTCCAAAACGCCTTCAAAAATCCTAACTAGTACTCAATATGCTCAAGGTACTTCCTACACACAAGAATCTTCGTATGAAATCCCTCCACATATAGATACAAAGAATGGTTGTGAAATATTGTTATGATCAAGAATCATTATAGAATGATATTTGCTAATAATATATAATCATATAGGGTCACACCTTATAACAAGTATACACATATTGATTATTTATTAGAATTTGATGACTAATAAATATTGTATACTCTTGTATTTAATTGGAAAAATTATTTTATGAAAATAATATTTTCTAAGAGAGAAACAACCAGTAACTCATAAAGTATCATTTAAATGTTTTGTATATTTATTTGGACTAGCTTTGAATTTTGTGGTCAAAAATGTGGTCATCCCTTTGATGTGATGAGTTTGAGTGTGAAGCAACTTCATACAACTATGTGCTTCTTATTTCACGCCATGCTTTCATTTATTAGAAGTATGGTCCATGGTACACATGTGCAAGTATATAAAGAGAAGACTCAATAGTTGTTTTGGCTAATCTTTTCTTCTCTTTCTCTTATTAAAAGTTGAGAGCACTAGGTGCTCTTCTCTTCCCCTTTCTTGCATTGTGTAGTCTAGAGTTTAAGTCCTTATAAGTGCTTCTCCTTAAGGATAATTTGGTATTAGTTCTTAATATCTTAAGAAGTACATAATGCAAGAGAGGACTAGCATCTTTGGTGGGTAACACTTGCTTGGTGGATACATATAGAGGAGCTCTATTTTATGTCTCTCTTTCCATCTTCATAACTTCCAAGTCTTCCATTGAGGAATCAAAGTATACAAAGCTTGTTATTCTTTTCATCATATGATTGTATTAATATTTCTATGAATGCAAAATGATCCTGGGTGGATTAAAAGGGTTTTATGTTTATTTGAATTTTAAATCTTCTGTTGTCGTATATAGAGTTTTTGGGAAAACGATTTTGAATAAAACCCAACAATCGGTATCAGATCCATTTTTGCATGCATGGTTAGATTATAATATTATTTGCATAATTTTTGTTTTTGGAAAACATTGATGATTTTCTGTAAGAAAATATCATACATATTTTCTATGAAAACTTTAAAATGTTTATAATTTTACCGACCAAAATTTTAACATGAATTTTTTGTCATAGAAGTTGCCTTAGAAAACAAAGTGTTGTTTTATATATAAACTAGGCGAATACTCGCGCATTGCGCAGAATACTACAATATATTTGAAATTTTTACAAATATATGTTTTTTAAATATATCAATGGCATTGTTATTAGCTTTTATATAATAAATCTTATAATAAGTTAGTATAAACATTGTTTGTTTTGAATTATATGATAATGTAGATATCTTTTAAAATTATGTAATCCTAAGTGTCTTAATGACGTCTACCTGCAGGTTACTTATGAATAAAATTAAATATAATATATGATTTAATGATATTTATAGTTGTTGTTATGATTAATTAATTTTAAAAAGTTTATTTGCTTAACATTTTAATTTCTATCATTGTAATTATTTAAAACATCAAACATTGTTTTTGTTTTTAAAGACAACAATATAATTTTTGTATATAATTTTACTTTTAACTATTGTTGTTGTAAGTTATTTAAAATAACGTGCTTCGAAACTCTTAATTATTTTAATTGGGTTTCAGAAATTTAACGTTTTTAAAATTTATTTGATGAATATTGTTAGTTTCTATGATTGTAGTTATTTAAAACAAAAAACATTGTTTTTGTTTTTAAAGAAAATATTATACGAATGTTCTGACTTTAAAATGATAATTGCTCACATAATACAACATATTTAAACTAATAAGTTAACTATAATATGTTAAAAAGTAAAAGTCATAATTTTATAAATAAAAATATAATATGAGATTTTAATATTGTAGTTTAGTCAATCGTTTGAATGACTTCTACCCGCGGGTTACACATGAATAAAATTAAATATAATATATGGTTTAATGTTATTCATAATTGTTGTTATTATTAATAAATTTTTTAAAGTTTATTTGCTTAATGTTTTAATTTCTATCAATATAATTTTTTAAAACATCAAACATTGTTTTTTTATTTTAAAGGTAACAATATAATAATTTATATGGAGTTATTTTTAACTATTGTTATTGTAAGTTATTTTAAGCTACTTATTTGAAAACTTTTAACGATTATAAAAATATCTTTAGGAAATATTTTAGTTAAATTGAGATTACAATTTAGTTTTTGCATTTATCACTACAATTTATCACTTTTAACTATTTATAAAACATTATTTGGTTTTTTAAGTGGAACTGAAATTTATATTTAAGTTGATGTTGTAATATTATATTTAAATTAATAATTTAAGTATTTTGTCCAAACTGTTCAAAACTTGTAGCTTTAAACTGATAATGGTTTACATACAACAACATTTTAAATCTAATAAATTAAGTATAATATATTAAAAGTTAAAGACATAACTTTATAAGTAGAAGTAAATATATTATTTTAAAATTACAATTTAGTGTATTTATGATTACACTTTAGGTTTGATATTTATTTAACTTTATTAACCAACTTATAATCATTATTAGAAAGACACTACAGTTTATCACTTTTAACTATTTACAAAATATATTTTGGGTTGTTTAAGTTAAACTAAAATTTATATTTAAGTTGACCCTGTAATGTTACATTTAAATTAATAATTTAAGTATTTTGTACAAATTGTTCCAAAATTGTATCTTTAAAATGATAATGGTTTACATCCAATACTATATTAAAACTAATATATTAAGTATAATATGTTAAAAGTTAGAAAAAAAACATAACTTTATAAGTAGAAGTAAATATATTATTTTAATATTCAAATTTAGTTTATATATGATTACACTTTAGGTTTGATATTTATTTAACCTTATTAACCAACTTATAATTATTATTAGAAAGAAATTGAAAAGTCATGGGAATTTCAAATGAATGCCGTGAAAGGAAAAATTCATGGGAGTTTCAAATGAATGTGGTGAAAGGAAAAATGTTTCATTTATAATATAGTATGATATGATGATGTGTATGATGTGCATGAAGTAGACATGGACCATTTGTGATGATGGTTATATTAATTTGTTAAAATGGTTATAATATTTATTTATTAATGTGATATGTAATAATCAAATAGACACGTGGCAAGATCTAGGCCACAACTTCTTCCCCACGGCTTGGCACGAAATCGCGACACAGTACGCCCAACGTAGCTAGTGAGTACGCTATGCGTACGCAATTCCTCCAGCCTATAAATAGAGCTCGTTTTTCACTCAAAACTCACACCTTCTTAACCAATTCTCTCCCAAACACCCCCAAACCCTCTAAGCTTTTATCTAGCACCTCCTAGGTGTTAGTAGCGAAGCCCGGAGCGCCGGAAAGCCTTGAGAAGAATAGCTTTCAGCTTAGAAGTTCTGCCCGCGCAAAGTCCGGTTTCTCGTTAAACCACCGGTAAGTTGAGTTATGTTTATCGTACTTTACGTATAGCTTATGTTTAAGTTCATTATCGTTATTATGAACCTATAAAAAAATTATCAGTGATTCAAAGTCGTTATACTAATTGATCTACTTGTTAGTGTCAAATATGTTGTAATGTGTCGAAGTTATTTGAGTTAGTTTCGAAAGTCATTTTATCTATTTACTAAGGCATAATAGTTTTGAAGTCTTGATGTTTAGCCCTTAGTATTTTTTGTATACTTTCTTATTCTCCTATAAATAGGAGTTGTACTCAGAGTTAGATAAAACTTTTCAAAGTCATTTTGTCTAGTATTCTCTTTGTATATGAAAGTATAATTGAGCTATAAACCAGATCTTATTTACTCTCTGTGTTTATACTACTTTGATTACTCTGATTACATTCATACTCGATTAAATCGCTACTACAATTGGTATCAGAGCAATCTCTGATTCCGAAGGTTGAAGCCAAGGCAAGTGATGATGTTGTTAGTTTTGGAAAGATGGGTACTTTACTTGTTGAATTAAAAGAGATTGGAACGATGTCTGATTCAACATCAACATTAACTCCTAAGTACTTTACTCAGAAGTTTAATTCTCTCGAAATGGAGATATAGAAGGAGTTGGCCCCTATGACCAAATTTATCAATCTTTTACCAACGAGTGCCCCACCTGTTGTCTCAGGGGTGCAAGGGGAGAGCCAGAGAAGGTTGGTAAAGATGTGAAGGCTAACAAAGGAGAAAGAGAAAAAGTGAGTAAAGGAGAAGTGGAAAAAGTGAAAACGGTGGGGAAGGTGATTTCAACTCAAATCACAACTCCAATTTTTTCGAAAGTTGATACAATAATAGCTACCAAAACCACAACAAGACCCATTCAAAAAGGGATTGTTATTGGTTCGACAATTGGTGGTGGGAGTTAAAGTTCTGCAAAACCTAAGCCATCAGAGGCTGAAAGGGGAAAAGGAAAAGAGATAGTCATTGAAAAATCGAAAGATGAAAGAATAGTTGATATAGAGTTAGAATTGGAGAAGCAACGCCAAATTCAAAGCATCTTGAGGCTTTATGAAAATGATCCTCCTACAATGGATAAAGGTGATCCAAAGAAACTACATAGCTATGAAAATATTGAAGCAAGAGTGTCATATAATGAAATGTATGCATTCGAGAAGAAGCCAAGAAAGAGCTATGCAATAGAGAACACATATATGAATCAACTTGATTTCCCAATAAATGAAATGATGTTCATCACAACACAATACAAAATTATTGAGAAATTCAAGAATGAAGATGACTTTCTACATATGAAGTTAAGGTTTCATGATGTGTTGGGAAAGGATCAGGAAGAGGTTTAGTCCCTTATCAAGATTATGCGTGTGATAAGCGTGACTAAGGATGTGTTGTTTGAAAACATGATTCACAATTTTCGATCTCATGTTGTAAGGGCAAACAATGTGGTTTGTGATTTTTCAGTTGCTGACTTTCCATTGATGAACTTCAATGATCTTATACAAGTTACATTGATTCTCAAAGATATGGACGCTTCGAAACTTCAAGGGACAGGAAAAGAGATTTTGAGACTTGGTCTAGGTCACATCAAAATCTTTATAGATAATTATTATGATTGTCTAGCCTTAACTGATATTGAGCTGTGTACGACACTGGGAAAGGAAATAAAAGTTGCACAAGAAGTTGTGAAGAGTCAAGAAGAACTGAAGAAGTTTGCTGATGGGGAAATTTGTTTAAAACCAATGGGATTAGTTTTTTCGGGAAAAGACAAGAAAGGAAAAGCTAAGAGGTTCTTATTTCAAGCTTCGGAAGTGGAAAGGTATACAACTGCTCAATATACAAACTTTATTGTTCGTATGAATAATTGTAAGAAAAACAACGAAGGAGATAAGGCTGAGCTGAAGAAGGCTATGAGCTGGTATCAGAGATTCGAAGATCAATGCATATGGCTGCTCAAATTCTCACAAACTGAGTTCGACACTGATTACAAAGGGGCAGAATGTTAATGTCAAATATGTTGTAATGTGTCGAAGTTATTTGAGTCAGTTTCGAAAGTCATTTTATCTATTTACTAAGGCATAATAGTTTTGAAGTCTTGATGTTTAGCCCTTAGTATTTTTTGTATACTTTCTTATTCTCCTATAGATAGGAGTTGTACTCAGAGTTAGATAGAACGTTTAAAAGTCATTCTGTCTAGTATTCTCTTTGTATATGAAAATATAATTAACCTATAAACCAGATCTTATTTACTCTCCGTGTTCATACTACTTTGATTACTCTGATTACATTCATACTCGATTAAATCGCTACTACACTACTTACGGGAGAGGTGTCTAGAATGGTCACGTTGGCTTGTTTGTTGGATTTCAGAAAGGCTATACGTCGAAATGGTCCTGTCTCCCAACTGTCCTACCTCACTTATCCTTAGTTGATAGATCTTGAAGTAGACTTTGAGTTAATGATGAATCTAGACTAATAATTAGTCGCAATAAATATTAGACTAAAACTTAGTGATAATTATACTAGGTTTCGTCAAAGTAAAAAAAAATTGATAGAAGCGAAGCGCTGCCCAAATTTCGAGTAATCACTTTAACAAGTGAGTGCATAGTTATTTTCATCTTACACATAGATATAAAGTATTTAATATAAATTACATGCTATATGTACCTATTATCTGTGTTCCTGATATCTATGTTGGATGAACGATTTATAATTATGTTGGGTAAATATGGGGATTAAGATGCTTAAATAGGGTACAAAACCCCGAAATTAGGGTTTCCTTCAGGCAGACCTAGTCGTCGAGTCGAGCGCTCTTGACTTGTCGAGTAGATAGCTTAAAACCCGCATCCAAAACTCGTTTCTACTCGACGAGTCTGGGGCTTCCAACTCGTTGAGTATCTCTAATAAAATGAATAATTTATGAATAAAAGTGTACCAAAACCCAGGTGTTACAATAATCATTACGATAGGTCCCATAAATTAGATACTTTAGGGACAGAAAGTGAGGATAACGGGAACGGGTAATCGGGTTGAATGATTTGATGAAAATTAAGAATTTAATTATTGTGGGTTGAAAACCCTATGTGCTCACCAGGATCCCAAGCCTGACCCACTCAGTTTCTTGTATTACATGTAGTGGCATAAGAGCACCGGTGTGATGATCAGATGAGAGATTTATTGGTTATAGGCCAGTAGAATAATAGACGTTGTAAGGCCTATGTTATTTTCCGTTTATGCTTACGTATTGTATTGACGATGACATCCTAACGTTTTTAATATAATTAAAATACATTTCTTCGAAAATGCTTTGATAATATTTTTATCATTTGGGAACAAATTCTGCAATATTATTCTTCAAAAGATACGCTGATTTTTAAATAAAGCATAAACAAATCAGTCTTTTCTGGTCGTGAAATTGGGGATGTCACATATAATCCTTTCTATTTTACTATGGTTGTTGATATTTGTTTTGTCACACAATTTGAAAAGGTTTTTGTAAAACCATATTTTACTGTGATTTATTACCATAGTAATTGTACAACCATGGTAAATTTTTGGATTACAAAAAGTATGGGTGTTACATTTATGGATCTAATCAGCCGTGTTTGTAAGCATTTCTTTAACAACTTGGTTATCGTATTCATCGATGATATCCTCGTTTATTCAAAGACCGACACAGAGCATGAAAAGTATCTAAGCAAGGTATTTAAATTGTTGAAGGGTGAGTAACTATACATAAAACTTTTGAAGTGTGACTTTTGGTTATGGGAAGTCTAATTTCTTGGGCATGTCATTTCTTGTAACGGAATTAAAGTAGATCCCGCAAAGATTGGGTCGTGATCAAATGGGATCCTCCGAAAACTCCAAATGAAGTACAATTTTTTCTCAGTTTAGCGGGGTATTATCGATGCTTTATTCAATACTTTTCTCGTATTGTGATACCTCTTACCAAATTCACGAGAAATGAAATAAAGAATGTTTGGGGTAAATAGCAAGAGGAAGAGGTTTTGATATTAAATTAAAATTTATATGAAGCATCGATACTGTCATTGCTAGACAGAATGAAAGATTTCATGGTCTATAGTGATGCCTCAGCAAAAGTTATCAGGTGTGTCGTGATGCATCGAGGAAACGTAATTTCTTATGCCTCTAGACAATTAAAAGAAGTCGAGACAAGATATATGACAGATGAAGTAGAGTTGGCAGAAATTGTATTCGTGCTTAAGATTTCGAGACATTACTTATGTCGTACACAGTGTAAGTTGTACAATGATCATCAAAGCCTTCAATATGTGTTTACTCAAAATACTTGAACATGCAATAACAAAAGTGGATCGAGTTGATCAATGATTATGATTGTGAAATAATTTATCACATTGGGAAGACAAAATTTGTAGCTAACGTGTTAAGCTGGAAAGTACAACAAAAGAAAATCAAAAGAAGGTTGATGATCATAGAGTTGATATCTAGCCTTACCGAACAAATCAAAATTTCACAAGTGGAAGCTCTTAAAGAAGAAAATATAAAGCAAGAAGAATTGGGAACGAAAATAACTTTTAAAGAAAATGATCGGGGCTTGTAGACGTATAAAGACTGATTTGGGCCCCCAAATTCGGAGATAATCGGAAGTTAGTGTTAAACGACGTTCACAAGTCTAAGTACTCAATTTGTCGTGGGAGTATGAATACATATAGAGATCTGAAGTTGATGTATTAATGGATCGATATGAAACATTTCATATCTAAGTACATCTCTGAATGTCCCACATGCACACAAGTAAAGTTTAAACATCAGGCGCCTTATGAAAGTATGAATCGTTACATGTGTCGGCTAGAAAATGGAACGAGATTACCAAGGATTTTATCATAGAATTACTGATAACTAGTAAGGGTCACAATGCTATTTGGGTCATTGTTGACCATTAACAAAAATTTCACTCTTCTTGGCATTAAAAGAAATAGCACCACTCGAAAAGTTAGCAAATTTGTATGTGGATGAAGTAGTGAGATTGCACGATATGTCATTGAGTATCATCTCTAATATGGATGCGAGATTTACTTCCAAGTTTTGGAAATTGTTACAAGAAGAATTGGGTACAAATATCCATTTGATCACAACTTATCATCCTAGATGGACATCCAAAGTGAAAGAACGATTCAGACCGTTGAAGACATGCTTAGCGCATGAGTCATTGATTATTAGTGGAAAATGGAATGAACACTTACCATTAGTAGAGTTCTCCTATAATAATATTTATAAATCGAGCATCGGGATGCATCCGTATAAAGCGGTGTATGGAAGGAAATGCAAAATGCATGTGTGTTACCTCAAATATGATGAAAAAAAACTTACAGTCCCATAAATGGTAAGGCTCACATACGAAAAGATTAAAGTAATTCAAGCCAATATGAAGGATAATCAAAACTGGAAAAGATGTTATGTAGATTTAAAGAAAATACCATCTAGGAAGAAGGGTAAGTTAAGTCCGAGGTACATCAGACCGTTTAGTATATTGAAGAGGATTGGATCTCAAGCATTCAAGCTTGGTTTGCTCTAGAAATTAAAGGAATCCACGATGAGTTCCGCGTTTGTTATTTGAAGAACTACTTCGAAAACGATGATGAGATTATTCCTTTGAGTGACTTAAGAGTTGAAGCTCCTAAAAAGTTAGTAGAAGCAGATATAATCACAAATAAATAAGCTAAGAAACAAAGAGATTGAACTTGTGTTGATCCAGTGAAAATATTCTTTAGGACGAAACCGTACATGGGAAACAAAAGACGACATGATGAAACATTATCTTAATTTTAGATTATGAATAGATTCTGAGGATAGAATCCTCATAAGTAGGGTGATTGTAACATCCCTAAAATTTTGAAAGAATTTGAATTTAAGTGTAAAAGGGTATTTTGGTCTAAAGTGAAAAAGGTTACTAAATGTTAAGTGTTTGTGGCTTGATACCTTTTTATAAGACATGATGATATTTAGAAGTTGTTATTATGGTCATTGGCTTTGAGTTGGATCTTATGATTATTTGTAGTTGCATTGTAAAAGTAATGATGAAAGTTTGGTTAAGTACTAGAACTGTAAGTGAGATTACGAGACACATAAAAGGTAATTTGACATAGAATAGCAAAGTACAATGTTATATCTAAAATATGTGTTATATTAAGTAAAACACGGAACGTAATAGAAGTATAACACGAAGGGATCACAAGTAAGATGCTATACTAGAATGAAGAGAACGTAACGTGTAATGTAAGAGTTACACAACACGTAAGGACCATTTTGACATAAATGGTGAAATGCATTGTTATAACAAGAAAGGGTATTCTAGTATGTGAACGTGACGAGTAATGCAAAGATTATGTGACGTGTTCAGAGTTTGATGGTGTACTAAGAAAGGAGAGACGACGAGTATGTTGAATAACGAGAAAAAATTAAGACAACATGACACGTACACATAGGGTACTTGACGCGTCGAACCAACACCACATATTAGAGTAAGAATGAGGGGGGTCGGTCACTCACCTCGGTTATCACCCACAACTTAGTTGAGATACTTTTAAGATGAATTTAAGAGATTGAGCTAGAGAATTCATCAAGGTATAAGGAGAAGATTATCAAGAGCAAGGATTAAGTCTCCACTACTTGAATTAAAGGTAAAACACTTCTCTCCTTGTAAGAGTGAGAAATTGGTGGAGTTTATTCTTGAACTCGCATCAAATGCTTTGCATCTTTAGTTTTATGTTGTTCATGATTTTAAGCTTAATTTGATGAATTTATGGTGAAATTGATGGAATGAATTCAAAGGACACAAACGCTAACTTTATGAACTGTCATGAAAATAACAATTAAGCTTATGACGAAATGAGTTAACTCATACTGATGAGATATTTGTGGAGTATAACTACTTTTATTGGAAAAATTGTAAATGAAATATTGATGTGATCAAGTAAATGGTCATTGTGAAAGTGAATTGAAATTAATCTCTTTATGGAATAAGACATGTTTTTAAGAGCTTAGTGTACTATTGAATAGGTTTTTGCAAGGAGATTGATCAAGAGCACCAAGTGAAGGCTAGAACCAAAGTAATAGTTAGTTTTCATTAACTAGTAAGTTGAGTTATATGTAGTTTTTCCTTTAGGGGTACATGGCTTAATGAATTAAGAACTTGACTTAAACTTTAAATGTGTACATGTTCAAATTTATATTATTTTGAAAAGAGTAAACTAATGATGGGAATTATGATAAATGATTATATATATATATATATATATATATATATATATATATGTGTGTGTTTATGAAAAATTGCTTAATGTTATTATTATGATCTATTTGTAAAAGCATGCTACTATGTGTAATCATGCATCATTGAGAGAAGTGCATACGTTTAAAGTAATATAAGATTCAGCTAGCCCAGGAGTCGGCAAAGGGACTAATGAAACTCTACTGAAAGGGTACCTTTCCATCGCGAAGTAGGAGTCTTAAATGATGAAGCCATAATTGGATGACTGTTCTCCTGTGGTGGTCAGTAACTAAGTCACGCATTGATTGATTCCACACTACACTATGAAATTAAATGTAATGAAAAGGAATATGGAACTAGGATGGAACTTGTAAGTTGGTTTATGTGAGGACATGCATTGCATAGTTATGAAACTGTATTAACGTTTATGAAAAGTGATATTTTATTAAATTATATAAATGTTTAGGGTCTAAACTCATATGACTCATAAGACATTATTGTCTTAGGTATCTTTTAGTTAATGTCATGTATTAGATGCGAAGAAGTAATATATGTGAAGATTAGCTTGTAGGTGCAAAGAACTAATATATGTGAAGATTAGTCTCAAGCTTTTAAAGATACTAGACTTAGTTTATGCATTGTATATGTAAATGTTGATTTACCATGGTTATGTATATTATCAATTGTACACCTTTTGATGTTTTGAAACCGAAGCAAATGTTTTGGGTTTTTGTGAAACCAAGTTTTCGTAATTATCTTTTTAAGTTGTAAAAATATTTTCAAAACTATAGTTTTTCATTTTGTAAAAGGACAGGTGTTACACTTACATCTTATAGTCTAAAAGCATCCACCATTTGGGGTTTTTGAAAATCTCGGATCGTGTCAAAGAAACTTTACCCATGGTCATGAACCACTTTGTTCTACATGAATTAGAAATATTAGTCACTAAAAAGTACAAACTGGTTTCTAGAAATAAAGGATAATGATTAAACTAACCATTATGCAATGGAAATTTAAAGAAAGTAACCCTAAATGTTTTTTGAAAACGAACAACCCATCCGGAACGGGTCATTCCGGTGTCGATTACAACTCAACCCGTTATGAACCAAGTGTAGACTAATTGGCTACATACTTAATGAAATTCTAAAATACACTGAGATACATACTACACATCTCTGACATATTTGAAAAAGTAAAAAATGGCACGTGATCATGATGATATTAAGATTTTACGGGTTAGTTCTTACTTCCTTTACTTGTTTATGTGCTTTTATGGATTATTAACTAAAAAATCCATAGTCCAAAATGTGAAGAAATTGTCCGGAATGGAATGTTAATTCATATTCAAAGCCTTAGAAAACTACTTAATTTTTATTATTGACTTGTTGGTATCTTAGAAAACTATTATAAGGTCATGTTCCTTACCTTTATCCGCCTCTTTTACTTCCCCAGAATGAACAACTGTATTCCATAATGCAAAGAATAATCTATAATATGAAGAATAGTCTGGAATATGAAGAACATCCCGGTATATAATGTTTATAGTAGTCAAGAATGTTGTTCCATCCAAAATTTATTTTTTAAATTGACTAACTTGGTCAATATTCAACATGACGGTTCGTTCGACACTTCCCTTACTTTGTTTTGCAAACCTACTATTTGTGTCGATATTCTAGATAAGCTAAAGCACCGACTGATATGTGATGCTACATTCCGACAAACATTCTTTGGTATGTGGCTCCATATTCCTATGGGTGTAGAAGGGGAACCTTTCCTTATGCATTTATGCTTTTTTTTTTTGCAAGGAAGTCATCATAAACCCTTGAAATTAAGTATAAGAAATTTTTTCTTGAGATCAAGGATTACGAATTGACCTTTTTGGGATGAAGGAATTTTGTCTTGAAACCGGGTTCCATTTTGGTGAGTATTTCCCGGCTTTGGATTCTATTTACGACTTCCGATTATGTGTGTTCCATATGGTTATTCTAACAGACTCGGGAAGATTGGAACATATAAAGAGCTTATCTGAAAAGGAAAACTGCAATAAAGTCCTTACATATTCGTCTCATAATCGATTTAGTCCTTATATCTTTTTTTATTCAATTAAGTCCCAAAAAACCCGGTAATCGTATTCAATTTAACCCTTTTACCCAGTCAACAGGTCATCCAACTTTCAAAAATTACATTTTTGGCCCAAATTTCAAAATTTATTACAAATTTGGTCCAAAACTTACACTTTTGGCCCAAATTTTAATGTTTATTACAAATTTGTTCCAAGATTTACCCTTTTGGTCCAGATATTAGAATTTTGTTATGAATTCATTCTAACCTTAGTTGTTTTTACAACTTTTTTTCTCAAAATTTAGTTTCGAATATGTTTTTTCTTTATAAAATCATATTTATACAAAAAAACATATTTTAACATAAAAAATCTTATATTTTCTATATAAAAACTTTTTTTAAAAGACGTTTTTGTATACAAAATATCTATTTTTAAATATAGGTATTTATTAAGTACATAAATATATACAAATCTTTTTTAATAAAAAAATATATATAAAAAAACGCATTTTACAAAAAAAAATGTATACAAACACTCATTTATTATAAATACATTTGTATGCAACACATATTTAAAAAAAATATATCTAAAAAACACATATTTCATAGTATATATATATCTATATATATATATATATATATATATATATATATATATATATACACACACACATATATGCACACAAATAGGTGTGTATCTATAGTTTTTATTAAATCATGTTTGTGTACATTTCTTTTATAAAAACGTGTTTGAATAATTTTTTATATAATACATGTTTGTATACATTTTATATATAAACGTGTTTGAAGACAAATGCATTTATTATAAAATAGATGTTTAGAATATATATATATATATATATATATATATATATATATATATATATATATATATATATATATATATATGTTTTTACAAAGGTTGTAAAAATCGCTCGGCGGTAACTCGTCGGTCGACTGGGGTCAAACGATTAATCGGTTTGGCGGGGATTAATCGGAGGATTAATCAGGGACCACAAATTACTAATAAAACTATTTTAAAACTTAATATATCCTAAGAAAAAATAGTATTTGAAAATTTAGAATTTTTAAAATTTGAAAATTTGAAATATTTGGTATAATATTTGAAAATTTGAATATTTAAAAATTTAAAATTTTGAAGTTTTGTAAATTTTGGTGAAATATTTGAAATTTTGAAAATTTGAATTTTTTAAAATCTTCCCGCCGAGGACCGCCTAGCCTGAGTTTGACCGATATTGACCAATTTCCGCTAACAGCCCTAATCGTAATCAGTTGCAGACCGCCTAGCGCTTAGGTGCCGCCTAGGCCGATATTTACAACAATGGTTTTTACAAAAGAAATGTCTACGTTTAGTATGAAATACGTGTTTGTATATATATATATATATATATATATATATATATATATATATATATATATATATATATATATATATATATATCAGTTTGCATACAAATATATTTATAATAAAATAGGTGTTTTTATACATTTTTTTATAAAATGCATTTTGTATACATTTTTTTTATAAAAACGGATTTGTATATATTTATTTACTTAATAAATACATATTTTATAAATAAGTATTTCGTATACAAAAAAGTGTTTTAAAACTAAGTTTTTATATAGAAAATATAAGATTTTTTATGTGAAAATACGTTTCTTTTGTATAAATATGATTTTATAATGAAAAAACATATTTGAAACAAAATTTTGAGAAAAAAAGCTATAAAAACAACTAAAGTTATGATGAATTCATAACAAAGTTCTAAAATATGGACCAAAAGGGTAAATATTGAACCAAATTTGTAATAAAAATTAAAATCTGGGCAAAAAGTATAAAATTTGTAATAAATTTTGAAAATTAGGCTAAAATGTAATTTTTTCAAGTTGGATGACATATTGACCGGGTAAAAGGATTAAATTGAATACGATTACCGGTTTTTAGGACTTAATTGAATAAAAAAAGATATAATGACTAAATCGATTATGAGACCAATATGTAAGGAC
The DNA here is from genome assembly GCF_052849685.1 of Lactuca virosa. NCBI lineage: Eukaryota > Viridiplantae > Streptophyta > Magnoliopsida > Asterales > Asteraceae > Lactuca > Lactuca virosa. The sequence goes on along the minus strand of NC_136430.1, from coordinate 223,534,722 downwards.
TTTATTGCAGTTTTCCCTATTTGAAAATTATCTTGATAATTTATCCGACATGGATGCGGTCCAAGTGTTTCTTCAGAGAATAATTTTATTAGTGGGTTGTTTCGTCAGCCCATGAAGGACTTTATTGCAGTTTTCCCTATTTGAAAATTATCCAACTTTGAGGACTTATCATGTATCATGTCCTTTGCCATTTATAGTTAATATATAAATATACTCTGTAATTATTTTGATGTTAATAATGTTTTATTGTGTGGTAACATAGATATCCTAAGGGCATGATAATTTGGGAGCAGTTGCATAGTAAACTAAAGATGGTAATTACAAAAGTTAATGAACTTTTTCATCCTGTCAGAGTAAAGAAACTAAACAAGAAAATTACATACATCTTAAGCGGGTTTATATACACTTTCAAGGTAAAATAAATTTTATTTATAATTTATCTTTTTAGCATTTTCTATTAGCTAATATCGTGATACATGAATTTGATAGATCTGGATTTTGGAGACATTTCCGGTTAGCAATGTATTTGGTTATGAGAAACTTATAAGAATATCCTTCCATATTTAGGTTATGATCCAACTTTTCAACTGAAAGATATGTAATAGCACTAACATGAAGAATGTTTTTTCCTCCCACCTAAAATATCTCACTAGTACTAAAAATGGAAGATTTGCTCAACTTAATCTGTGGAAACGTTAGATTCTCTATCCATCGCAAGAACCACAATCATCCAAACCACTTCCCAACAAACACCACTCTCACCATTCCTTTAATATCCTAGTTAATCCTACGTCGTAACCCGCTCCCAATAGCAACACACGCTTCCAACAACCTGCCATTCACGACCAAACTGCCTATACATAATAATGGATTTAGAATTGTCATAATCTTCAATCTTCATCAACTAGCGATCCTTCTATATATGAGATAATCTTTATGGGATAATCTTGGTAAGGAAATGCCATGTTCTAGGGTACATATGTATTTCCTTGTTTTGAGAAACAAAGTTATGGGTTGTTTGATAAGACTCTTATTGGGTCTGGTAAGAGATTAGGTCTGACTCGGTCAGATTATTCACGTAGTTTGATGTCATAATTAGAAGCCTTTGATTTAGTCTTATAGCCGCTAATATGTCTCTTACAAGATCTGATAAGAGGTTGGGTCTTACTCAGTCTGGCCTTAACTCAATTAAAAACTATCAAACCACGTCTAAGACATAAAAACAATATATTCATTATCCTCTAGGGATATAATTCTACTATCCACATCGATATAGGGCATCGTGAAATGGTGAGAAATGACAATATTTTTATCATTCTTAAGTTCTATCATCATAGTAAAAAGATCAAACAATTGTAAAGTCCTTAATGTTAATAACATCAATATAGTCTACTTTACCATTGACGTATCCTCTTCCTGAGGATGGGTGTGTTGGATTAGTGTCTAAGTCCATAACTATATTTGGTATGTACTTGACCTGGTTGTGCATGGTCCTTTTGGGTTGCCTTCACCAAAGCAACTTGACTGGAGGAATAATATAGAAAGAGGTTATTATGGTTTATTAATATATTATAAGACTAATATATTAAAAGAGAAATCATATTTGTTTAATTAACATTGGTCAATAATTAATTAAGAATTAGTTTTGTGATCAAAAGAAGTTAATTGAACTTAAGGGGGTGAACTGTAATTATGTGATAGTTACAAAGTAGGGCAAGGAAACCCTAATAGATAGGGTGGAAGAATTCTAGGGATAAAGCCTAAAGAATTCGTCCATAGGGATTCTAGAATTATCCTTGGGCTGCTTGGCGGCTAAGTAAACAGATAAGGATAACCATTGAAACCCTAATTTCTACACCTATATAAAGGACCCTAGGCATGAGAATTTCGGCCACTTGAACCCTAGAAGTCCTAGAGCCGAAATTCTCCTCTCCCCTCTCTCTCTTGTTTCCTCCAATTGCTATTGGTGTTTGTGATTCATTAGAGGCACAACACTTGAGGTACTAAGGTTCTCAAGGCTTCAAGATCTTAAATCAACAACAAGGTAGTCATCTAGATCTGTTTACATATGTTAATTTCGAATATCATATGCTAGATCTAGGGTTTGGAAGTCATGGATGAATGCATGTACAAATAGAGAAACCTAGATCCAAGCATTAGGGTTTGCATGAGCACATAGGATGTTCTTTTGGCTCAAGCCCATCAGTGGTATCAGAGCCTTGATTGGTTTCTATTGTATTGATGCCTTGTATGTTCATTCATGCTTTAAAATCGATTTTTGGGCTATCTGTCTGATGAACTCGACGAGTTCCATTGGGAACTCGACGAGTTGGATGAACTCGACGAGTTCCAATGTGAACTCGACGAGTTTAGCTGTCAGACAGAGAGATTTTCGGGATTTCTTGCTGTTTTGCTTAAGGATAATTACCTAAATCGTTTTTGACTAATAAAATCTGAATTTTATTACTGTTTTATGATTATCCTTACCAAATCAAAAAATAATTACCAATTGTTTGAATAATAAATTCCTTATGTGATAATATTTGATTATTTAAATTAATTGTTGAATTATCTTGTAAATAAAATTGATTAGGTCAAATTTAGATAATCATTAAATTAATTGTTTATTTTAAATTATTTGCTATTTGATCATTTGTGTTTTGAAAAGTTCAAAACTTGCCCTCAAGTTTTGAAATTAAAATTTTTTGATTAAAAGTTTAATTTGAACTATTTAAATTTCAAACCCTAGAATTTTACAGGTTTAAAATTCAACCCTGTACTTTATAATATTAAGAGATTAATATATATATATATATATATATATATATATATATATATATATATATATATATATATATATATATATGTATAACTTAAATGCTAGTCTTACCGTTAGTAGGCCTCATTCACGAAGCCGATCTATAAGGGGGGTATAAGGTTATGGCCTATAAAATGGCCGTTTAATGACTGTCCACTCTCACCCACCGCTTCCTTGATTGGTGGAGGGTCGTTAGCCGAACGGGTAGGATAGGGCAACCCTTTCCTCATTAATAAGTATAATGAATTATAAAAGTAACTAAATGTTTTTTTTTAATTCTCAATCTTAGTTACTTTAGGCAAAAGTGAATTGATGAAATTCCATGAAATTTCACTTTATACCCTTGCTAAGACGTTAGTGGAGCGTGTGTGGTTAACCGGCACACTAATTGGGTTCTAAGCAAAGGTGGAAAAGGGTGACTCATCGTTTGTCATAGTTCGATGGAGCGTGTGTGGTTAACTGGCACATCGAATAGGTGACTGTAACAATGAGGGCATCATGTATATTTGCATGGTTATTCACACCCGCTTTGTGATCCTCGGCATCCCAGTCACAACTAGAGGGGAATATCGAGATTTAAACATGCCATTGAAAAGTTCAATGAATCTCAAAAGATCTAGGAGTTTTCAATACATTTAAAAACTTAATCTCTTTTTCGTTTTTCATGGTGGAGAATTAGTGAATTGTCATTCACTTACCTTCAAATTATTTACTTGTTAGATTACGACATCCATTTTCTAATTTGTAAATAATGTTGTTGGATCCTAGCCCTAATTTATCATTTGGGTGTTTAATTGGGGATTCATTTCAATCAAACTTTGTTCTTTTTCTTTTTCAGATGTCGAACGTCAACACCATTCTGGCTCAACTTCTTCTGGCTCGTTCTCACTCATGAACTAGTGTGGGAGAGTGATCTTTAACGGGTCCAATTTCAATGATTGGATCCGCAACATTCGAATGGTCACTCGTTACGAGGACAAAGAGTATGTCCTCGATGAGAAGATAAAGGAGATTGACATCAACACTGCCGTTGCTGAAGAAATCGTGGCCTTTGAGGCCCACGAGTGTGATGCCACAAAAGTCCATTGCATCATGCTGGCGACTATGACTGTAGAACTCCAGAAGTCCTATGAGGACATGTACCCCTATGAGATGCATCAAGATCTGCTGGACCGCTACCACCAGAGCGCTAGGCAAGAAAGGTACGAGATCATCACTTCGATGATCACTACCAAAATGGGTAATGGAGAGTCCCTTACTGCTCATCTGCAAAAGATGCAGAGATATGTCGATCGCCTGCTAAAGTTGAATGTGAACTTTGATGAAGAGCTGGCAATTGATATCATCCTTCATTCCTTGCCTCCCTACTATAGCCAGTTCCGCATGACCTACCACATGAACAAGGAGGAGGTCTCTTTGAGCAAGCTTCAGGGCTTGTTGAGAACTGCTGAGAGCAACCTCAAGGAAAAATCTGTTGCATCAACTCCAACTCCCGTTGTTGCCCCTGTCTTGTCAATAGGGCAAGGGAAGGGTAAGAAGAGGAAGGCTCCCTCAAAGAGCCACCACAAGGGAAAGTCCTAAGATGGAACCTCTTCTAGTGGAACCAAAGTTGGTTCTGCTAAACCCAACTCTAACCCTAAGGAGGCATAGTGCCACCACTGCCACAAGATAGGGCATTGGAAAAGAAGCTGCCCAGATTATCTGCAAGCTATCAAGGATGGGAAGATCAAGTCGTCCTTCGCAGGTACTTACACTATTAAATCTAATGATTCATCGCATGCTATTTCTTGGGTTCTTGATATAGGATGTGGTTTTCATATATGTTCTGATTTGCAGGGACTAAGAAGAAATAAGGATGTGGAGCGTGGAAGGATAAACATAATCATGGGAAACAGAAGATTGTCGCCTGTCACCAAGATTGGAGTATATTCCTTAGTGCTTAGTAATGGATTAGGTTTAGATTTAAATAATTGTTTCTATTCGCCAGATATGGAAAGAAACATCATTTCATTTCATGGTTTATATAAACAAGGATTTAGATATTCATTTGATAATGAAAAGGGTTCCATTTATGTTTATCTTAATAGTGTTTTATATTTTGAAGCATTGCCTTGTAATGGAATATATGAAACTGTGATGGTTGTAGACAAACTAGGAAATGATGTGTTGTGTATTGATTCTTCCAATGATTTGGATAAAGCATGCTTGTGGCATTGTCGACTTGGACATGTCAACAAGAAGCGCATACCCACTCCAAAAGGATGGAGTGTTGGAGTCTTTTGACCTTAGGGACGATGACGTGTGCGAATCTTGTTTACTTGGAAAGATGACCAAGTCACCCTTCACTGGCACTTGTGTGAGGGGTGAGGGTTTATTGGACCTCATACATACAGATGTATGTGGACCATTTAGATCCACCACAAAGTATGCATGCCGCTTCTACGTGACTTTTACCGATGATTATAGCAGATATAGTTATATCTACTTAATCAGGCATAAGTTAGAAACCTTTGAAAAGTTCAAAGAGTTCAAGCAAGAAGTGGAGAATCAGTTGGGTAGGAAAATCAAGATGCTTCGATCTGATCGAGGTGGAGAATACCTAAGTCTTGAATTCCACGACTACCTCAAGGAATGCGGAATTGTTTCGCAATTGACGCCACCTAGGACACCACAGTTGAATGGTGTGGCTGAGAGGCGTAATAGAACCTTGATAAACATGGTTCGTTCCATGATGAGTCGTGCTTCGCTACCTATCTCATTCTGGGGGTATGCCTTAGAGACTGCCGCCCATATCCTTAACTTAGTCCCTACGAAGAAGGTTGCCAATACACCTCACGAGATGTGGACAGGGAAAGCTCCCTCGTTGGAACACATCAAGGTTTGGGGTTGCGAAGTTTTCGTAAGACGAGAGACTCATGACAAGCTCGAACCTCGTAGTGAGCGATGTATTTTCATCAGCTACCCGCAGAAATCCTTTGGATATATCTTCTATAGACCGAGTGACAATGTTGTCTTCGTTGTGAGGAGAGGGGTTTTCCGAGAGCGAGAACTCATAAGCCAATGGGACAGTGGGAGGCAAATCAATCTTGAAGAGCTTCAAGAGTCGAGCGATGAAGGAACCTCTAACACTAGCATTCAACCCGAGGAGGAAACTCCGGTTGAACCAATTGACGAGTCCTTACCTCTTAGACGTTCCGAAAGGGTTAGTGTTCCACCCCAGTTTTATGGTTTTCATATCACTACAGAAGGGGATACGTTCATTAGTGATAGTAAACTAGTGAATCTGGACGAACCTAACAACTATAAGGAAGCCTTGGCAGGCCCAGAGTCTGCGAAATGGAAAGAGGCTATGGACAGCGAGATTCAGTCCATGTATGACAACCAAGTTTGGAGTTTGGTTGAATGTGCCAGGTCGTAAGACGGTCGGGTGCAAGTGGATCTTCAAGAAGAAGACCGACATGGATGGGAATGTACACACCTATAAGGCGCGATTGGTTGCGAAGGGTTTCACTCAAACTCCTGGAGTTGACTATGATGAAACCTTCTCACCAGTTGCGAAGATAAAGTCTATCAGGGTGATGCTAGCCATTGCTACATTTCATGACTATGAAATATGGCAGATAGATGTCAAAACCGCCTTCCTTAACGGGAAGTTGGCTGAGGATGTGTACATGACTCAGCCAGAGGGTTTTGTCGATGCGAAGCACCCTAATAGAGTGTGTAAGCTTGAGAAGTCCATTTATGGACTAAAACAAGCATCTCGCAGATGGAATCTTTGTTTCGATGAGAAAGTCAGAGAGTTTGGTTTTCTGCGAAGCGAGGATGAATCATGTGTATATGTCAAAGCCAGTGGGAGTATAGTAAGCTTCCTCGTATTGTATGTCGATGACATACTACTCATAGGAAACGACATCCCAACCCTGAAGGAAATTAAATCATGGCTTGGGAAGTGCTTCGCTATGAAGGACCTCGGAGAGGCTGCCTATATTCTGGGAATAAGGATAGTGAGAAACAGAAGTAAGAGACTAATAGGACTTAGTCATAATACTTACTTGGACAAAGTACTAAAACGTTTTAGTATGGAGAATTCTAAGAAGGGAAAGTTACCGATCCAAAGTAATGCCAAGTTGAGTAAGACTCAAAGCCCGAGTACCGAAGTCGAGATAGCAGAAATGAGCCGAGTACCATACGCTTCCGCAGTTGGCTCGATTATGTATGCTATGACTTTTACTCGCCCTGATGTGGCATTCTCTTTGAGCATGGTCAGCAGATATCAAGGGAACCCTGGAAAAGCACATTGGACCGCAGTCAAGAATATTCTTAAGTACCTTCGGAGGACCAAGGAATGGTTTCTAGTCCTCGGTGGGAGTGATGACTTAAAGGTGCGAGGGTACAGTGACGCCAGCTTTCAGACCGATAAGGACAACTATCGTTCGCAGTCGGGCTGGGTCTTTACCCTTAATGGAGGAGCATTGACTTGGAAAAGTTCCAAGCAGGAGACCGTAGCTGATTCAACGTGCGAATCAAAGTACATTGTAGCGAGCGAAGCGTCAAAGGAGGCAATATGGTTGAAGAACTTCATCGGAGACCTTGGAGTTGTGTCGGCCATACAAGAGCCTATGGAAATTTTTTGTGATAATGAAGGAGCGGTTGCCTTGACCAAGGAACCAAGGGATCATGGCAGATCTCGGCATATCGACAGAAAATATCACTTTATTCGACATCAAGTGGAAGAAGGACTCCTCGTAGTAAAGAGGGTATCATCAGAGGATAACCCAGCAGATCAGCTTACGAAGGGACTGAGCAGGGTTAAGCACTTGCAGCACGCTAGGAGCATTGGGCTGAAGGACGATATTAGTTTAGATTAGATTGTTCAGAAACGTGTAATAGATAAATTGTAATTAACATTCGATGATTAAATAAAAGAGTATTCTTTATTAGTAATGTTACTGTCTTATGTTAATTGTTTACCTATTGTTTCATTTTGCGTGTTTTGACTTCCTGAATAACAAGATTATTCGAACGGTCCACAGTCGTTCATATGTTGGAAGTAGGTATGAATGAAGACTGTCATGAATTGATGTGTAGATTGTCTGAAGAGTATTAGACATAGCAAAAGTTTGCTACAATGTTCATGAGTGCTTATGAGTTTGATTTGAGCATTGGATTAAACCCGCGCTTGCTGGAATCACTTCATGGAATTTGTCACGAGTGATCGCAAGACGATAATATCATATGGTCTTAAAACCTAGATATATGGTTTATTGTTTGCTAATTGGTTGTGCATTGATAATGCGTAAACGCATCAGTAACTTGATGTTATAAAACGCATTGTTGTGTATGATTTGATTAGTGGATAGTAAATGCATATAAGTTAAAGTTTATCTGTTCCTTTTATCCTAAGAGGGTAAAAGCGATATCAGGGCCCCTCGATGATTTGATTTGACTTATGTGTCGGGCCCGGTCAGGATTGAATTGATGTGTTCAATTAAGTTCTATGTCAAATGAATTAGAGATCGAGAAACAACTGCTGGACAATAAGTATGACTATGTTCCATGTATTTTTCCGCACGATATCTAGAACAAAGGATTATACGATCCCTTATCTGAAGGACAGGTTATTGATAAGATCAAGAGTTTTGAGAACTGCAATTGCTAATCGGATTCAGAAGGTGCATTTGCATTTATAGTTATTAGACTTATCCAAGTGGGAGACTGTTGGATTAGTGTCTAAGTCCATAACTATATTTGGTATGTACTTGACCCGGTTGTGCATGGTCCTTTTGGGTTGCCTTCACCAAAGCAACTTGACTGGAGGAATAATATAGAAAGAGGTTATTATGGTTTATTAATATATTATAAGACTAATATTTTAAAAGAGAAATCATATTTGTTTAATTAACATTGGTCAATAATTAATTAAGAATTAGTTTTGTGATCAAAAGAAGTTAATAGAACTTAAGGGGGTGAACTGTAATTATGTGATAGTTACAAAGTAGGGCAAGGAAACCCTAATAGATAGGGTGGACGAATTCTAGGGATAAAGCCTAAAGAATTCGTCCATAGGGATTCTAGAATTATCCTTGGGCTGCTTGGTGGCTAAGTAAACAGATAAGGATAACCATTGAAACCCTAATTCCTACACCTATATAAAAGACCCCTAGGCATGGGAATTTCGGCTACTTGAACCCTAGAAGTCCTAGAGCCGAAATTCTCCTCTCCCCCCTCTTTCTCTCTCTCTCTCTCTCTCTCTCTCTCTCTCTCTCTCTTGTTTCCTCCAATTTCTATTGGTGTTTGTGATTCATTAGAGGCACAACACTTGAGGTGCTAAGGTTCTCAAGGCTTCAAGATCTTAAATCAACAACAAGGTAATCATCTAGATCTGTTTACATATGTTAATTTCGAATATCATATGCTAGATCTAGGGTTTGAAAGTCTTGGATGAATGTATGTACAATTAGATAAACCTAGATCCAAGCATTAGGGTTTGCATGAGCACATAGGATGTTCTTTTGGCTCAAACCCATCAGGGTGAACATCCCACCATGATGTAGTTTTATGTTCAATATGTTTTCATAGTCTTCTATAAAACCCAACTAAATAAATAAATATTTATTGGACAATCAAATCACAAAAGTTGGTATCATAAAAGTATAGTTGACCATATATAATGAAAGCGGGGGAATAAGAATCAAAGGTGAGGTCAGAGAATCAAAGGCAAGGACAGAGAGTACAAACCATATATACACTTCACGTCTACTTGGTAGCATTTACTTCTCACACTCTACAGCTGAATCAATGACCATGATATGATTTACACTGATACAATTTATGTGTAGTTGAGTCTACTTAAGTCGGATGATCACCATTTTGGGCAAGGTCAATGGACTTGAGTCTACTTAAGTTACTAAACTATGTTAGAAACAAAGAGACGAAGAGGGATGTAGAACGGTACATTTTGAAATGACCAAAAATACTTTTATGTGCATGGCACATGTACATGCACATGAGGGTTTCTTGAGTGTAAAAAAAACAAGAGTTAGCGTGAGGGACCAAAGACGACAATTTAGGTTCAAATAGGAATCATCTTTGCAACAAATGCTAAGTTTAGACCAAAGGTTTATATTTACCAAATGTTTGGACCAAATATGTAATTTACTCTATAAATTATTGGACTTACATGTTCTCAATATAACAGACTTCTTTTTCAACCGTTATATATAATACACAATATATAAATAATATAGAAAGCACTACATTTCCCAAATCTAATAGCCAACGGTGGGAAATTATCTTCTTATCTGATATTTGTAATCTTTATCTTTATGAAATTATAAAAGGAAAACCCTCTTAACAACGAGTCCCGTACCATGATCATTCATAACTTGAAGTAGTCAAGGCCGGATTTGTCAATAGGTTTTGTAAAAAATTTGTTCATGTACTCACTTACCAAGAAATCTTGATATACAGGCTGTGTACTTCCATCAGATTGTAAGGTTAACTCCTTGATTGGTCCATAAATCTTCGGAGGAACAGCAACACCGGTGAAAAAACATGCCATGGAAATCCGTGGGCCATTGTGGTTAGCCAAGACTCTATGATCAACACTTTTAAACTTGTCGTTCGATACAATCTAGACAAAAAAAAAAAAAAAAAAAAAAAAAAAAAAAAAGTCGTTACACCAATAATCTAAAAGAGTGTTTTAAAAACAAAAATAGTGTCTATGAAACCCATGGACGCCCCTTCCAGGTCTCACAACTAAAATGCAAAAAAGCCAAATATCATGTCTCCAGTAAAGTCATGGTTTTGAATCAACTGATGAGAGGTTGCTAGAATAATAACAGAATACAAGGCATGCCAACTAGGAAGTTGAAAAAAACCTGTAAAAAGTCACCGATATTGACCACGAAACCTCCGGCAAGGGGTGGAACGTCAGTCCATTGGTCATGGTGGCGGACTTGAAGGCCACCAATATTATCTTGAAGGAGAAGAGTGAGAAACGAGGGATCGGTGTGTTTGCTAGATCCAAGGGTTAGCTCCGGTTCTGGGCATGGCGGATAGTAGTGGCACACGAAAGTGCGGCCATGACAACACTCCAAATCTTGGAGGTGGTTGGGCCGGAGTCCGAGGGCTTCTGATAATAGCTCTAATAGAGTACCACCAAATTTTGTCACGTGTTTTATGTATTCAAGCATTGTTTCTCTGAAATAAAACCATATAATAATTAACTCTTTGTTTGTTTTTTTTTTTTTTTTACCTTTTCAAAATGATAATTTTAGAAAGTTGAGTTATAATTAATGTATTTCACATTTAATTATGACAATATTTTCTATAATTAATGTTTTTTTTGTGATTTGTAACATATTTAATCGGTTAAAATTTCACTTAAGATGTTAAACTGTTTTGCCTAATCTATGATAAATCATAAAATGTAACCCAAAACAATCAACTTACTAATGTGTGACCTCTATTCTCAATTGGACTAAAACTATGCAACAAAATTAAACAAAAAAATAATATTATTAATATACATATGAAAGCTTTTATCTATTTTCCACCAAATAAATCCATTTCTAATTTGGCTAAGAAGTTTAATATAACAGGAAAAAAAGTCTTAAAATTGCAAAAGTTTTCATGTTCAATAATTTGGATAAAAGTTGGTTGTCATTTTTTGTACCAATTAAATACTAAAAATAGCTACAAAATTAGCTTATAATATACCCTTTCAAAAAAGAAGTCCACTAAAGATAGATCTTATTGTTGGATTTTAAACTTTGGTGATAGAAAAAAGAACCGATTATAAGTAGGAAATAAGAACATAACCATATATAAAAGGGTAAGAAACACCATGCCTGCAAACTGAAGGAACTTCATCGGGAGTAAGTTCATCTAAAATAAACATCGACAGAGTCAACGTATCCCTCCAATTAGCAGCTCGAGATTGATACAGGTCAAGATTACTTTCAAATCTCACCTTGTTCATTCGATCTCGTGAATAAAACTTCATCTTGATTTCACTCTCTTGTTCATGAAACATCCGAATACAATCGATCGTTTCATCCAACAAACTTTTAGGGATTTCATGATTAATCACTTGGAAGAAGCCCCATGTTTCTGAAGCCACTCGAATTTGTTCAACGATCTCCTTTCGTCGATCACCTTTTTCACTGCCTGTTAAATCGATAATCGGAATTTTTAAGCTTACCTTGCTGCTATTCAACTCTTCAACTAGTTCATCATGTGGTCGGATGAAAATTCTGGGAATTTTCGTAACTCCTGCGTCAACTAATCCTTTTACACCTGCTTTCGTTTCATCGAAGACCTTCAGCGCATCAGCTCGATCGTATTGTTCAGTGTCTTCATTGCTGAAGATGTCCATCGTTTCAGTTTGGTAATTATGGAACTGATTGAATGAAAGAAGGAGATGATCTGTATACAGAAAAGATTAACTTCATCGATCTCTATAAGTCAGCTGTAATATTTATGAGCGTTACGTAAAGACGCAGTGATCTGAAGAGCTGTTCATGGTCAACGTTTTTCAGGCACCAAAAACGAGAAAATATTATTCAATTGCTGTTGAATACCTAATGTTTTGATTATTCTACATGGTAAGGTCCATATGTTGATTGTTGACAAAAAGATTGTAATTTTGACTAATATCTTGTTCGAGAAGTTAGACATGTTTCCTCTAAAAAAAAATAAAAAATAAATAAATAAATAAATAAATAAATAATGATACTGGGATTTTTGATTTGTATACATTTGATCACTAATTTTTTTTCTTTCATATTTACTCTTTCAACTTGTTTAATTGTATACATTTAGTCTTAATTACCGGCTACTTCAAGTAAACCGGAAAAAATAATTTAGAAAGGTAATATATTTCTCATTTTGTACACATTTAATCTTTAATATTTTTTTGCACGTTTAGTCATTAATATATATATATTTTTTGCAAAATAAATCCTTATTGTTTTTGTACAAATTCGATACATATAACCGTTTTTTTAAGTTTTCTTACGACATATTATGTGGGACAATCATTAAGAAGGTGTTTAGGGTTGTTCATGCATATGGCCACCGCGACATCGATTAATTGGTTGCTTAGTTCTTGTGGTTTGACTTAGGTCTTGTGTTCTGAACGTCGTAATTTTTTCATACGATCACGGATTTTAACGATCATTATATCCACATGTTCGTATTTGAGTCTACTACAATTTTCTTTTAGATTATTTCCATTAAAATCAATATATTTCTATTTACGATTCTATTAAAAAAAACGTTCATACGTACATTTATAAAGAACGCATGGATATAAAGATCGTAAGTAAAAATGTATTGCTTTTTAACGGAAGTAATCTAAATGAAAGTTGTAGTAGACTCAAATATGAACGCGTTGATATAAAGATCGTTAAAATATGTGATCGGTTGAAGAAGTTTTGACGTTCAAAACACAAGACCTAAGTCAAACCACAAGACCTAAGCAACCAAGCAACCGAGGCAGCGGTGGCCAGAAGCATGAACATCCCCGAACACCTTATTAATGATTGTCTCGCGTAGGATGTTGTGAGAAAAACCTAAAAAAAACCGGTCATAAGTATTGAATGTGTACAAAAACAACAAGGACTTATTTTGCAATAAAAAAATATTAAGAACTAAATGTGCAAAAAAATATTAAGGACTAAATATGTACAAAGTAAGAAATATATTACCCTTTTAATTCATTTTTACCGGCTTACCTGAAGTAGCCGGTCATAAAGACTAACTGTATACACTTAAACAAGTAAAAGGAGTAAATGTGGACAAAAAAAACTCAATGAGTAATGTGTACAAATCGAAAAGTATATTACCATTTTAAGTCATTATCCCTATGGTATTTTATCCATTTATACACTTTGGCATTTCATTGAATTGTTTTCTTAAAAATAGTTCTAAAAAATTTAGACTTTGGCAAAGCAAATGTGTACTTTTAAATACCTGTCTATGAAATCATATATTCCTTGTTTTCTGAACTAAGATACCATTCTACCAAACCAGGGAAAATGATTTATAAGAGTAAGAAAGTACTATAATTGTACAAAAAATCCCATTAAACTTTTTGATGTATACGTATTGCCAACCAACTCTAGCTTTTGTAAACGCGATGGTGGACCGTAGTGTATGCATGGGGTAGTTTGTGCTACTCCTCAAACTTTTCCGAGTATTAGTAAATTTTTGAATTCTTTTACGTATAGATGGAACCACTGAAAAATAAATGTGCTACCCCCTACATTTTTTAGTCTAAGAAAATAGTCCAAACTTGAATAATATGATAATTAAATACCCTACATTTTTTAGTCTAAGAAAATAGTCCAAACTTGAATAATATGATAATTAAATAGCCAAAATAAAAAAGAACTCAATATCCAAACAGAATGACTCAATAGTTTTAATGAAGTTGGAGTATTGGCCCCTGGTGACTTGGTTCGATCATGGAAGAAAGAAAGAAATAGAAAGTTGATATCATGTCTCTTATGCGATGCATGCACGCCCTTATCCCTGCTTCTCCCACTTCCAACGTTTTTTCCGATAACCTTCACTGCCATTGTCGCGTCCGATACTCCCACAACTCCGACGACCTCCCTCTTTACCTGGAAGAATGAAACAAGTAAACATTAAACATTTAAGCAAGTTTTTAGGGTTATTTCAGTTATTTCTTATTTTCTTGAAAACTTGGAAAAACTAAAATTTAGCAATTAGGTTTGTTTGATTAGGGTTAGCACTTAGTTATTGCTTAATTATTACTTATTTTGGTTATTGAAATCAAGTTTATTGTTGGATCTTGAAATTATTTATTACTTATTAGTTAAAAAGGTATACTAATTTGTTGAAATCTTTCATTATAAATTTTTAGTGTACGATAAAATTTGTAAAATTTATAAAAGAAACTTAGAAGTCGTTAGTGATGAAAATGGTGAAGGATCTTCCAAAAAGAATGACTCTAATGAAAGTCCACAAAGACCACAACCTACCCCTACAATACCTACACCAACAAGCTTTGATTTGAATGATCTTTTTTAAGACCCAGGGGACAGCTCAAAGATTACATCTTATAATCCAAATCAAAGGGATGAAATAAGGAGGGCATATTTAATTAAAGGACATTTTCAACCAAAGGGATAAAATTTTCCATCAAAAAAAGTTCGTGAGAAGCAAAGACATTTTGTTGTGGAATGGTTTGATGAATTTAAACGGTTCAAGTATAACATTTATACCGTCGCGATTTTCAAGATAAATTTTTTCATTTTTATAAAACAACATTTCATTTATTCGTGACAAATACCAATGTTTTACATTCAAAAGTCATCTATCTTATTTCTGAGCGTATGCGGAAACATGTTGCCAATGCGTGTGTATAGTCGAGCTTCCGCCTTCTTATTATCTGATGGAGTACCTGAAAAACATTTATAATCAACTAGGTAAGCACAAAGCTTAGTGAGTTCCACATAATATCATATCCCACAATACATATACAAGGCATACACATAATGGCTTTCAACATAAAGTTGTTCCGCCCTTGGGCTCCAGCACGAAGCTGGTCCGCCCTTATTTGCCTACAGCGTAAAGCTCGTCTACACTTTGGCCTTTAGCTTAATGCTAGTCCGCTAGAGTCTATTGGCCTTCAACACGAAGCTAGTCTGCCCTCAACACCCCACATATTATATTAACACATATATTCAGTACAACAGGCAATGATCTAATATTACAGGACACTAACAGAACTAACCTAATGGCGTACTACTGGGCAACTATATCCTAACATACAAAGGGTATATATTGGAACACATAATATAGTCAGTAAACTAACCTTGACAATGACCCATAAGATTGACAGTTGTCTGGCGATTCTATTGACGATCCGAATTACAGATAGTGCGTCGAGCAAGTATTAACCTATAATACTTTATCATATTAATCTCTACGACAATCTGGTAATGAAAACTAGATCTTTCGCTATTCCCAATGAATATTGAGAGTTCTATCAAATAAGGATCAGCCAGGTCTGACAGTTGGGAAGCAATACCATTTCGGCGTATAGTCTGTATGAAATCCCACAACCACGTCAACATGACCATTCTAAACACATCTCCCGTAGATAGATCGATAAATATTATAACTCAGAATTAACGACGGATCAAGCATTTATAGGTTCCTAATGAACGCTATAATTATAATCATAATTTACACGGAAGCAGAGTAAGTGCAGTTCACTTACAGAGTATCCTAGATGAGAACCGGGAACTAAGTGAGCAGAATTCTGACTCGGGACCTCCTACTCAAATATTAAAACTAGCTGAGCACTCAGGGGTGTCGTAGGGCTTCGCCGCAAGCCAGAAATGAAGGAAAAAGGGTCTACATAAGGGAATATCAAGAGAGAGAGAGAGAGAGAGAAAGAAAGAGAGTTTATAGGGGCAATGATGAGGAGCTTATACGAAAATGAAGTTGTATTTATAAAGTTTGGAAATATGCGTCGTGCATGAACAGTGGCGCACCGCGCATATCAGTTGTGTTGGCTCCAATGCTCTTCTGCCGCGTGTTGCTTCCGGGTTCGTCCGCGTCATAGCTTCTAGAATGTCGCCATGTGTCGTGTTATGCCCGCAGATTCGGGCTAGTCAATTTAGAGACAATAAGCGTTAAAAATGACTTTTTGATAGAATATTATTTGGAGTAAATAATCTTATCCAAAGTTATAGTATATGTCACAAGGATTTCGTACATATAAAGAACGCTGAAATTCGACTTATAACGAATAAGTTATGACCCGTCGAAGTTTCGCGATTAATCTGGCACGGCTCCGCGTAACGTAAAAAGTTAATTTTTGACGAAATACTTTTTAGCCTTAGAAATCTAAACAAAAGTTGTAGTTGACGTTAAACTGAGAGCGTGCATATATAGAACGTCCAAATCTGACTTCATTTGAGAAAGTTATGAATTTTCTAAGATTTAGTGTAGGAGTACACAGCCCGGAAATCAAATTTTAGATCGCTCGATTTTTAGCCAACACAAACTAAACGAGAATTGATAATCTCGTTAATAGGAGCTCAACGATATAAAGACAGTCGAAAACGGAATTTAACTGTCTAAGCCTATTAAAATATAACTTTAAAAATAAGTTTCAAAATTAGTCGAAGGGGTCTAAATGAAAGTTGTAGATCACGTCGCTACCTACGCGCGGATATAAAGAACGTCAAAAGCAGAGCTCGTATGTGAAAGTTATGGATTTTAGAAGATAATTAATTTTTGGGATTAACCAGCGAGTGACACGTGGCAAGATCTGGGCCACTACTTCTTCCTCACGGCTTTGCATGGGATGGAGACACGTGGCATGAGTACGCCCATCGTAGCTCGAAGTACGCCCAGCATAACCTTGTGTATGCCCCGTGTACAAGGTTGCTGGCAGCCTATAAATATGTAACATCCGGATTTCCAGGTATCACAATTTGAGTATTTATTTTTGAGTTATGGAGAGAGACTCGACGAGTCGACGCCTAAACTCGTCGAGTAGGATCGCGACTGCTGACTAGGATTAATGAATGGACTCGACGAGTCGGCGAGTCGACTCGACGAGTCCGCGCTGTGGACAGAAACCCTAAATCTTCGGGCATGCGCCCTATTTAAGGGTCCTTATGGCCCTCATTGCGGCCACACACCCACTTGAGAAACCCTAACGAACCAGAGAGCATAGAGAGTGAGAGAAGGGAGCTAATTACACCATTTTAGTGCATTCTTGCAAGGAAGGAAAGGAAATTCAAGCTAGGCTGATTGGAGGGGGCTCAGATATGCTATCATTTCATCAAGGGTTGCTGTTGAGGTATGATTTCAGGCCTGTTCTCGTATGTATAGTAGATTCCATGAATCTAGGGTTTCCTTACCCTTTTTAATTGAGTATTGGAGCATGTGAAGTCCTATTGAGGAATAGACATTGGATCTGGACCTTGAGAGTTCCAGAGAGTCCCAATCATCCAACTTTATGCAGTCCCATAAGAGTTTTGGGTCTAGGTGTCCATTTTAAGTGTTATCTCATCAAATAGGGCCATATGTGCGATGCATGAACATAAAGTTCAGACCTTTACATGACTTTTGGGTGTTAGAAGGTCAGATCTATAGGTTAGAGAAACGGATCTGACCTCAGAAGGTCGTTTGAGCATTCTCATGGAGGAAACTCGCCGAGTCCATGAGAGGACTCGACGAGTCGGATTGTGTTGCACCATGATTCGTGATCAGTGGTAACCCATCGAGAGAAAGGTTAACTCGACGAGTCGAGTGAGGCCTTAGGAGGATTCAGAGGACACGCATGGACTCGCCGAGTCACCCGAGTGCACTCGACGAGTCTGGTCAAAGTTGGACCGTTGACTGGAGTTGACTTTTAGGGTTTGGTCAACAAGTGGATATTTGGACCATTGGAGGGGTAAAATGGTCTTTCCCCCTTCTGTGAGATTATAGGAAGGGATTAGTCTAGCCTATGAGAATCGTTGTTAATTAGAGGTAAATTACTTTATGTGATTAGGCGGAGGCTAGAGCAGTATTTCGACTTCGAGACTTTCCGAGATTACCCGAGGTGAGTCTTCTCACTATACATTACCTAGAGTGGTATCTATGTGCAGATTGAAGGGTCTTATGTGTTATGTGTGTGTTTGAGTTTATGTGCATTGTGATATATGTATGCTATGTGTTATATATACCGGACCGGAGGGTCCAACGATTTAGACCGGACCAGAGGGTCCAACGATTTAGACCGGACCAGAAGGTCCAACGAGCTAGACCAGACTGGTGGGTCCAACGAGCTACGGGACTGGAGGGTCCCGCTGAGACACATTGACCGGAGGGTCATACCGAGTTATAGCCTCGAGTGGCTTATGTGTTGTATGTGGTATTTTGGGGAACTCACTAAGCATTTATGCTTAGCGTGTTATGTGATATGTGTTTCAGGTACTAGCGAGGATCGCGGGAAGGCGCCGGCATGATTTGTACACACTGATAGAGCATTTTGTATTTGAGATTCTGGGATATGTTTTACCGTGATAACATTTGATACACCTGAGTTTTGAGATGATTTATATGAGATATGTTGTGTTTGAAAAATGAAAAATTGTTTGAAAATTTACGTCGTTACAGTTGGTATCAGAGCCTTGGTTTGAGGGATTCGGATGCACCTTCGGGCGTATCTGAACTCAAACTGAGGATTTGAGAAAAATTTTCACAAAAGGAACAATTTTTTTAAAAAGAGTAAAAGATTTTGAGAAAAGCAGAAAGGAGCAGTGTGTACGATCAGCCAGCGCCCGAACGGTGATTTCCCAAAATACCCTTACATTATGTGTTATGAGATATAATGTGACGTGCTATGCATGCTAGAGTAGGCTAGGTATTCATATTTAGGACTAGAGTGGCCTGATTTGTGATGCCCTAGCCTAGGAGATTACTGCTACTATGAATTACTTCGAGAGTGAGTAGGTAGCAGCGAGGAGCTTATGATAGGTCTACTGTAGGGTAGCCTGTGTTTAGCGAGATATAGAGTACTTGTGATCTGGGATCCTAGGAGTAGGACTTAGGGTGAATACTAATGCGGTGTGGAAGGTAGTATAGGGCTCGTACTACTGGAAACACCGGATCAGTGAGCAGTCCAAGTAAGAATCCTTAGGGTACTAAGGAACGAGTAGGGTTGAGTTATCGAGTGCGAGTATACTCGAGCGAGTCTCTGATTTCTCTTGTGTTGTGTTTCAGAGACATTATGGTGGGTACACGCCACACTCCAGAGAGCAGCGGTGTTAGCGATGATGAGATTCGCAGGATGATACATGATGAGGTGGCAGCAGCCATCCGAGCTGAGATACCGGAGATGTTTGGGTCTATCAAGACCACGCTGATTGAGACATTTGACGAGCGGTATGCTGCTCTTACCGATGTTGTTGTTGCTGCGGCCACCGCATCCGTTGCTGCTGCTAGGCCACAGGGGGGTGACTCGTTGCTGTACCGAGAGTTCAGCAACACGAAGCCACCAGAGTTTGATGGGACTCCGGATCCGATAGCCGCGATGAGATGGATCTCTGACATTGAGGGATGCTTCTACACATGTTCTTGTCCTGAGCATCTGAGGGTACGGTTCGCGTTGAACCAGATTCGCTTGGGAGTGAAGGACTGGTGGAAGTTTGTGACGGCAGACTTCACTCCTGCAGAGATTACAGCGGTGACCTGGGAGAGGTTCACCACCATGTTCCGAGATGAGTATGTTCCCCCGGTGCAGAGGGAACAGTTGGCGCAGGAGTTCTTGTCTCTCAAGCAGGGGACGGAGTCCGTGACTGTGATTACACGGATGTTTCATGAGAGGGTGTTGTTTTGCCCTGAGCACGTGTCTACCGAGAAGGCACGACCGATATCTGAGCATACTGAGGAGGGACATTCGTGAGTTCGTGGCGAACTCGACATACCAGACATTTGCCGAACTCCAGGCGAATGCCCGGAAGAGGGAGATTGAGCTAGAGACTCAGGCCAGGGAGGAGGCCGAGTCTCAGAGGAGGGATAGGCGGCCGGCACAGTCTCAGTCGGCAGCCAAGCGGGCAAAGCCCGCTGATTCGAGATCTGGAGGTCCGAAGGGCCGCACTTACGGAAAGTGCGGCAAGGCCCATGAGGGAGTGTGTAGAGCAGGTGTGTGCTACAAGTGTGGGAAGGAGGGGCATATCGCGAGAGATTGCCCCAAGGGATTTTCGGTTTGCTTTCACTGTAACCATACGGGCCATCGGAAGGCCGAGTGCCCACAGCTACTTTAGGGATCTGCCCCTGCCACAGCACGAGCTATTGAGGGTCGGCCAGCGAAGGCCGAGGCACCGAAGGCTCGCGGGAGAGCCTTTCAGTTAACAGCGGAGGAGGTCCGCGCAGCGCCCGATGTCGTGGCTGGTATGTATTATTTTATTTACTTATACTGAGTAGAGATATTGTGCTTATACTGTGGTATGCATAGGTACTTTTCTTGTGAGTTTTGTACCTGCTTTGGTGTTATTTGACTCGGGTGCGAGTCGATCTTTCGTGTCATTAGCGTTTAGCCAGCACATCAGTACCCGACGAGAGGCGTTGAGTCGACCTCTACGAGTTTCTATAACTGACGAGCGAGCGGTTTATGCTACTGATGTGATTCTAGGGTGTGTAGTCGAGATTTTCGGTGTTGAGTTCCCGATAGATCTGGTACCGATTGCGATGGGGATGTCTGTGTCATCGTGGGCATGGACTGGTTGAGCCGATTCAGAGTTGTTATAGACTGCGAGCGACAGTTGGTGACCATACGAGACCCTAGTGGGGGAGTACTTATGGTGTATGGCGAGGGTACCCGATCTGGGTCAGCATTTAGTTCGGCTGCCAGAGCGAGACAGAGTCTATAGCAGGGCTGTAGGGGGTTTGTAGCCTATGTGATGGATACACGAGTTGCCGCAGAGAGGCCGAGTTCTGTCGGTGAGGTACCGTTAGTGCAAGAATTTCCGGATGTTTTCCCCGAGGAGTTGCCGGGTGTGCCTCCCGAGAGGCAGGTGGAGTTTCGCATCGATTTGGTTCCGGGGGCAACGCCTATTGCCAAGGCACCCTATCGCCTTGCGCCACCGGAGATGCAGGAGTTATCCTTGCAGCTTCAGGAGCTGTTGGGGAAGGGATTCATCCGACCGAGTAGCTCGCCGTGGGGAGCGCCGATCCTTTTTGTAAAAAAAAAGGCTGGTTCACACCGGATGTGCATCGATTACCGGGAGTTGAACAAGTTGACGGTCAAGAACCGTTACCCACTACCGAGGATCGACGATCTGTTCGATCAGTTGCAGGGAGCGTCTTGGTTTTCCAAGATAGACTTGAGGTCTGGATATCACCAAATGAGGGTGCGTGATGAGGATATCCAGAAGACGGTGTTCAGGACTCGTTATGGGCATTACGAGTTCGTGGTGATGCCTTTTGGGCTCACCAATGCACCAGCAGCGTTCATGGATCTCATGAACCGAGTATGCAGGCCGATGTTGGATCGATCGGTGATTGTGTTCATCGACGATATTTTAGTGTATTCGAGATCCAGAGAGCAGCATGAGGAGCATCTGAGGGAGATCCTTGGAGTGCTGAGATCGGAGAGGCTTTTTGCCAAATTCTCCAAGTGTGATTTATGGTTACGAGAGGTCCAGTTCTTGGGACATCTCGTTAATCAGAATGGGATATTGGTCGATCCGGCCAAGATTGAGGCTGTCATGAGTTGGGAGGTGCCGAGATCCCCCCCCCCTGAGATCAGGAGTTTTCTGGGGTTGGCCGGCTACTATCGGAGATTTATCAGAGATTTCTCCAAGATTGTCGTTCCCCTCACCAGATTGACACGGAAGGGTGTTGCTTTTATTTGGGGTCTCGAGCAGCAGACCTCGTTTGAGACTCTTCGCCAGAGATTATGCGAAGCCCCGGTGTTATCCCTTCTGGAGGGAATGGAGGATTTCGTGGTGTATTGTGATGCGTCTATATCGGGGTTGGGTGCGGTGCTTATGCAGAGAGGGCACGTGATAGCATACGCATCGAGTGAGCTGAAGCCTCATGAGACGAGGTATCCCACCCACGATTTGGAGTTGGGGGCAGTGATATTCGCCCTCAAGATATGGCGCCATTATTTGTATGGGGTTCGGTGTACCATATACACGGACCACAAGAGTTTGAAGTATCTGATGGACCAGCCCAACCTAAATATGCGCCAGAGGAGATGGCTGGATGTGGTAAAGGATTACGACTGTGAGATCCTGTACCACCCGGGCAAGGCTAACGTGGTAGCCGATGCTCTGAGCCGCAGGGCGGAGAGTGCCCTGATTCGAGATATATGTATGAGGATGACGGTGATGACTCCGGTGTTGGATACCATTCGAGAGGCCCAGGCAGAGGTTGTGAGACCGGAGAACCACAAGAGGGAGCGGGTGATTGGACAGGTGTCTGAGTTTGTGACAGATAGCCGGGGGCTTATGACCTTTCGTGGTCGGATGTGGGTGCCGTATACAGGTGGGGTACGTAGCACTCTGTTGGAGGAGACGCATAGATCGAGATTTTCGATCCATCCTGGGGCCACTAAGATGTATTTGGACCAGAAGAGAGACTACTGGTGGCCCTGTATGAAGAGGGATGTTGCATGGGTAGTAGAGAGGTGCTTGACCTGTCGCCGGGTTAAGGCCGGGCACCAGCGTCCGCATGGCAAGTTGCAACCATTAGAGGTTCCCCAGTGGAAGTGGGAACATATTTCTATGGATTTTATCACCAAATTGCCGAGGACCGCGAGGGGTGTTGATGCAATTTGGGTGATTGTAGACCGGCTGATGAAGAGCGCTCACTTCCTTGCTATCAGTGAGAGCTCTTCTGCGGAGAAGCTGGCAGAGACATATGTGAGAGAGGTGCTGTCGCGGCATGGAGTGCCGATCTCGATTGTGTCAGACCGAGATGTACGTTTCACTTCCAGGTTCTGGAAGAAGTTCCATGAGGAGTTGGGTACGAGATTGCACTTCAGTACTGCTTACCACCCACAGACGGATGGCCAGAGTGAGCGAACGATACAGACACTCGAGGACATGCTTCGGGCATGTGTTATGGACTTCGGTGGAAGTTGGGACACATACCTACCTTTGGCTGAGTTTTCTTACAACAACAACCACCATTCGAGTATCGGTATGCCTCCCTTTGAGCTTTTATATGGGAGGAGATGTCGGACCCCCATCTGTTGGGGAGAGGTAGGGCAGCGAGTGATGGGTAGCACTGAGATAGTGCTTAAGACGACTGAGCAGATACAGCAGGTCAGACAGAGGTTACTGACAACCCAGAGCCGTCAGAAGAGTTATGCGGATAGGCAGCGATCCGAGCTCGAGTTCCAGGTTGGAGATTTCGTACTCCTGAAGGTATCTCCTTGGAAAGGAGTGATCCGATTCAGGAAGAGGGGCAAGTTGGGGCCCCGATACATTGGTCCGTTCAGGGTAACCGCGAGGGTGGGTAAGGTAGCATACCGTCTGGAGCTACCCGAGGAGTTGAGTCAGATCCATGATACCTTCCACGTATCCCAGTTGAGGAAGTGTATAGCCGATGAGACGGCGGTTGTGCCGCTAGAGGATATTCAGGTGGATGCGAGTCTGAATTACATTGAGAGGCCGATCGCGATCTTGGATCAGAAGATCAAGGTTCTGAGGAACAAGGAGGTGCCTCTGGTTCAGGTCCAGTGGCAACATCGGAGAGGGTCCGAGCTGACTTGGGAGCTAGAGACGGAGATGCGGGAGCAGTATCCAGAGTTGTTTACAGAGCAAGACTTCGAGGGCGAAGTCTGATTCTAGTGGGGGAGAATTGTAACATCCGGATTTCCAGGTAACTTTAAAAACGGAATATAACTGTCTAATCCTGTTAAAATATAACTTTAAAAATAAGTTTCAAAATTAGCCGATGGGGTCTAAATGAAAGTTGTAGATCACGTCGCTACCTACGCGCGGATATAAAGAACATCAAAAACAGAGCTCGTATGTGAAAGTTATGGATTTTAGAAGATAATTAATTTTTGGGATTAACCAGCGAGTGACACGTGGCAAGATCTGGGCCACTACTTCTTCCTCACGGCTTTGCATGGGATGGAGACACGTGGCATGAGTACGCCCATCGTAGCTCGAAGTACGCCCAACATACCCTTGTGTATGCCTTGTGTACAGGGTTGCTGGCAGCCTATAAATATGTAACATCCGGATTTCCAAGTATCATAATTTGAGTATTTATTTTTGAGTTAAGGAGAGGGACTCGACGAGTCGACGCCTAAACTCGTTCAGTAGGATCGCGACTTCTGACTAGGATTAATGAATGGACTCGACGAGTCCGCGCTGTGGACAGAAACCCTAAATCTTCGGGCATGCGCCCTATTTAAGGGTCCTTATGGCCCTCATTGCGGCCACACACCCACTTGAGAAACCCTAACGAACCAGAGAGCATAGAGAGTGAGAGAAGGGAGCTAATTACACCATTTTAGTGCATTCTTGCAAGGAAGGAAAGGAGATTCAAGCTAGGCTAATTGGAGGGGGCTCAGATCTGCTATCATTTCATCAAGGGTTGCTGTTGAGGTATGATTTCAGGCCTGTTCTCGTATGTATAGTAGATTCCATGAATCTAGGGTTTCCTTACCCTTTTTAATTGAGTATTGGAGCATGTGAAGTCCCATTGAGGAATAGACATTGGATCTGGACCTTGAGAGGTCCAGAGAGTCCCAATCATCCAGCTTTATGCAGTCCCATAAGAGTTTTGGGTCTAGGTGTCCATTTTAAGTGTCATCTCATCAAATAGGGCCATATGTGCGATGCATGAACATAAAGTTCAAACCTTTACGTGACTTTTGGGTGTTAGAAGGTCAGATCTATAGGTTAGAGAAACGGATCTGACCTCAGAAGGTCGTTTGAGCATTCTCATGGAGGAAACTCGCCGACTCCATGAGAGGACTCGATGAGTCGGATTGTGTTGCACCACGATTCGTGATCAGTGGTAACCCGTCGAGAGAAAGGTTAACTCGACGAGTCGAGTGAGGCCTTAGGAGGATTCAGAGGACACGCATGGACTCGCCGAGTCACTCGAGTGCACTCGACGAGTCTGGTCAAAGTTGGACCGTTGACTGGAGTTGACTTTCGTTGACTTTTAGGGTTTGGTCAACAAGTGGATATTTGGACCATTGGAGGGGTAAAATGGTTTTTTCCCCTTCTGTGAGATTATAGGAAGGGATTAGTCTAGCCTTTGAGAATCGTTGTTAATTAGAGGTAAATTACTTTATGTGATTAGGCGGAGGCTAGAGCAGTATTTCGAGTTTGAGACTTTCCGAGATTACCCGATGTGAGTCTTCTCACTATACATTACCTAGAGTGGTATCTATGTGCAGACCGGAGGGTCTTATGTGTTATGTGTATGTTTGAGTTTATGTGCATTGTGATATATGTGTTCTATGTGTTATATAGACCGGACCGGAGATCCAATGATTTAGACTGGACCAGAGGGTCCAACGATTTAGACCAGACCGGAGGGTCCAACGAGCTAGACTGGACTGGAGGGTCCAACGAGCTACGAGACTGGTGTGTCCCGCTGAGACACATTGACCGGAGGGTCATACCGAGTTATAGCCTCGAGTGGCTTATGTGCTGTATGTGGTATTTTGGGGAACTCACTAAGCATTTATGATTACCGTGTTATGTGATATGTGTTTCAGGTACTAGCGAGGATCGCGGGAAGGCGTCGGCATGATTTGTACACACTGATAGAGGATTTTGTATTTGAGATTCTGGGATATGTTTTACCGTGATAACATTTGATACACGTGAGTTTTGAGATGATTTATATGAGATATGTTGTGTTTGAAAAATGAAAAATTGTTTGAAAATTTACGTCGTTACAAAATAAGTGGTGTTTTTCACTCTTTTTCCCACACCTGTTCACCCATTTCTCTCCCACACACCCCCAAAGCCTCTATTCTTTTCCCTAGCACCTCCTAGGTGTTAGTAGAGAGTCCCGAAGCGCCAGAAGGCCTCGAGAAGAAGAGCTTTCGGCTCAGAAGTTATGCCCGTGCAGAGCCCGGTTCCTCGCTAAACCCCCTTGTAAGTGAGTTATGCTTACCATACTTTAAGTATAACTTATGTTTAAGTTCATTATCGTTATTATGAACGTATAAACAATATTTATCAGTGATTCCAAGTCGTTATACCGATTGATCTACTTACAGGGATGATGTTTAGGTTGTGATTTAGTGAGGTGTTTAAAGTGGGATTTCAAAACAGTATACTTCGTATACCAAACGGACCCTACCTCTGATATGATGCTACATGGTTGTTCCTTACTTCATAGATCATGAAAGTAGACTTTGAGTTAATAATGAATCTAGAATAATAATTAGTCGCAATAAATAATAGACTAAAACTTAGTGATAATAATACTAGGTTACGTCAAAGGAAAAGACACTTGCTAGAAGCGAAGCGCTGCCCGAATTTCGAATCGTCACTTTAACAAGTGAGTGCATAGTTACTTTCATCTTACACATAGATATGAAGTATTTAATATTAATACATGTTATATGTGATTATTATATGTGTTCATGATATCTATGCTAGATGAACGATTTATACATGTTTTACGTGATTTAAACTGTATATGTATTTTTATACCTATAAATATATTGGGTAACGATGGGTAGATGAATGATGAGAGATGAAAGATGATATAAATGATGAGAGGTGAAAGATGATGAGAAGCCTTGACTTCAAAGTTGATCCCGTCGTCTAGCAGAGTATAGATGACGACCACGGACTATTCTAGACAGTCTAGTGGAACGCTAGCAGGCTCGCAACCTGTAGGTGTTTTTGAACTACGTGTTCACCAGACGTACTCTAAAATCTATGGCAGCTATGGATTTAGTGTCTAACATATAACATTGGCAGTTGTGCCTAATTGATAACATCGACAACTATGGACTTAATGCCTGTTAGATAAACCCTGGTAGCGATGGACTTCGTGCCTATTCCTTAGGATAATCCTTAGGAATGAATAAATGAAGAATAGATGATTCTTAGGAAAGATCCTTAAGAATAAAGAAGATAATGGGGATGGGAAATTGGGTTAATTGTTTGATGATTAAACATAATAATTATATTATTGTGGGTTGAAAACCTTATGTACTCACCAGGTTTCCCAACCTGACCCACTCAGTTTATTGTATCACAGGTGGCTATATGAAAGATACATTTTGCTGAGGGATTCAAGGAGTATTAGGCCACTAGTTTAATTAATGCAAGGCTTGTAATATTTCGTTAGGCCTATGTTTCTGTATTGACGATGACATCCCAATGTTTTAATATAAATAAAATACATTTCTTCAGAAATGATTTGATAATATCATTATCATGTTTTCTGGGAACAAATTCCGCAATATTATTTTCAAAAAGGATACTCTGATTTTTAAATAAGCATAAACAAATCGGTATTTTCTTGCCGTAAAAATGGGGATGTCACATGTCGCATTTTCATGGTGCCACATTTCCAGATCTCGTGGTTCCACGTCGCCTTGTCTCTAAGAGGAGGGGACGGCTGGCTTGCCACGTGGTGCCACGTCATCAGCGTGCGTGGCACACTTTGCGCTCGTGGTTTTCCAGATTTTCAAAATGCTGTAACTTCTTCATACGATCTCCGTTTTCGACGTTCTTTATATCCACAGAAAACACTCGACGAGATCTACAACTTTCCTTTAGATCCCAACAACTAACTCTCATTCTATCAGAAATTTATATTTTTGATAGCCTTAGACCGGTAGAGATTGTTGTAGAAAGCATAACTCCTACATACGGACTACGTTCTAGATGGTCTATATTGACGGATACCTATGGATGAGATCTTCAACTCTTCTTTAGATTAGTTTTTCTAATAACCTAATTTTTGTGTGCACACTATTGCGCAGAAACTTCTAAAAATCATAACTTCATCTCATGAAGTCAGATTTAGACGTTTTGTATATGCACGCTCTCGGTTTAACGACTACTACAACATTCATTTTGATCTCTTAGGCTAAAAACTGATTTATCAAAATTCACTTTTTACGATATGCAGAGTCGCATTGCTTTAATCGTGAAACTTCAAATAAGCAGAACTTCTTCATACAAAGTTGGATTTAAGCATTCTATATATCTACAGAAATCTTATCGAAGTTTCCTACGTGTTTATGACGATTAATTGGGCTAAAAGTAATATATTTCTACTTTAAATTTTATAAACAAGAGTTTATATTGAATCCTACGGAACGGTAAAAATGGGGTGTTACAACATTACAAAGAACCAATCATATTTTTGTGTTGTTATTTGTTTGGAGACATTATCGGACAATAAGGTGGAGATATGCATTTGTAACGGAAGGCGTTGACACTTGGAGTAAAAAAAGAGGTTTGTATATCCATGATGTTGGTGTTGGTTATCACCATAAAGCACAAAAAAATGTGATTTAATGAAAAAAAAAACAAATCTATTAGTGAAGCCCTTTGTAAACAAACAGAACTTGAGCAAAGTAATTATGAACTTTTATTACGTGTTATAATTCGTACTTGTAGATTTTTATTGAAAAATTCATTACTGTTTTGTGATCATGATTAGTCGAATAACTATCATAAAAGAATTTTTCATTGAAGTATTATATTTTAATAGAGAAAATAATGTGAGCATTTATAATTTTACTTTAGAAAAGGCTCCTAAAAATGAAAAGTTGACTTCTCCCAAGATGAAAAAATATATTGTCAAATGCTTTTCAAAAGAGATAATCAAGTCTATTTGTGATGAAATTGATAAAAATGTGTTTGTTATATTAGTTGACAATTCTAATGATCTATCCAAAAAATGACAAATGGATATAGTTTTGATATATGTTGATATACTTGGAATTATGAAGGAAAGATTTATTATAGTTGTTCACGTGATAAATGTATTTACCGACAACAAATTGAGTATGGCTCAGGTGAGAAATCATAATCTCTTAATTTCTTTATTACGATATTGAATCTTTTTTTTTTGCTTTATGGCTTATATCTTTTATTGATTATTTGAAATAAATAGGTGAAAGGGAAATGTTATTATTGAGAATGTAATATGAGTGGTGCATTCAAAGGTTTGAAATATATTAATATATAATAGTTATGCACGTTATATACATTATTTTACACATCAACTTCTGTTAGTGGTTGTGGTGGTATGAAAAGACCCATGTTGGTGCTCATGATTTATTTGAGAAACAAGCTTTGGTGGTTACTATGGTTTGTAGTTCTTATAAGAGAAAAGATATGATACGAGAGATGCCCAAAGAAATAGTGTAAGTCGACATTAGTATTGGTGAAACTAAAATTGGAACAAGGTAGAATCAATAGATTTCTCTTGTCCGAGCTGGAGATACATGATGATGTTCCCATTATAAAACAATCATAGTTTTGATCAATTTGTTTCCCGAAGTTTTTGAGGTACTTAATTATGTTGATGAGGATGGGTCTACTTTATCTAACTATAATCAAGAAAATGGCATTTTGTCATATTTCAAGACACTTTGATTTCATGTTTTCTTTTATACTTGATGTTGGAAATTCTAAGCCTCGCGTGTAACACCCTGTTTTCACTTTAAAAGATAATAAAGTACAAGCTTTTGTTTATAAAAATATTAAGTGAAAATATTTTGTGTTTAGCTTAAAATCAACATGAAAGTTTTAGTAGACGTGAATAAAAATTTGTGGATATAAAGAACAAGAAAATTGGAGATCGTATGAAGAAAGTTATGATTTTTTGAAGTTTTGGTGGATTTTAGCATTATACGCAGTGCATAGTTAAGGGCGTGGATCATATCATTAAATGTACCTAACTCTACCAGGTCCGATGGCGCACAAGCAAGAAGAAACCTTGACCAAACCAAAGGAGCAACACATCCCCTTCTAGGATGTGACACGTCTTCCGTATTTTAACCCTATAAATAGAGGGTCACCCCCTCTTCCATCCTTGCACCATTTCACTCTAAAAAATCTCTCTCCCTTTCGAGATCTCAGTCCTTCATGATTTCTCATTCTTGTGTATCGTTAGTGAAGCTCTGGAATTTTTGGAAGGGTGTAAGAAAAAGAAGTAAGTGTTGAAGTTATGCTTGTAGTCGTTCGAATTACGTCAATCGAGTAAGTTACACTTAATCTTATATGAAAGTATATATATTCTTAGTCTTTGTTATGAACTCTATAAGTATAAGATTAGTCATTAATCTCAGTTACAGTTCTGATTGATCTACTTACAAGAGTGGTGTCTAGGGTGGACATGTCGGCTTAGTTGTTGGATTTCTAAAAAGTTATATGTTGAAATGGTCCTGCCTCCTAGTTGTTTTAAGTTGGAAATATTTATTTGATAATCAATCCAGTAAAAGTGGGATTAGTTAAGGATCAATATAATAACTGTTATGCTTATATAATTAGTAACCAATATAGTATTATAGGTTTCTATACGCTTATTGAGCCCATTTAAAAAACCAACCTACTTAGCTGTTTTAAGACTGTTAAGGTGGGTTATTTCACTATACTATGTGTTTTACATTATGTCTTTTGCATGATATGATGTATTGATACTATAGTGTTTTGATTATGAGTAGGCTATAGATTCTACTGTATGTTGATTACTTGATTATATGTTATGCTGATATATTATGTTGAGGAGTAAATGGTGGATCGACACTAGATTCGAGAGCCTAGAATACTCATGTCTATGGTTAGACATCCACTAGATCCGTTAACCCTTGTTTATGACTATACATTCCCTAGAGCTATTAGTCGTCGTTAATGACTAGACGTGCACTAGATTTGTTAGTTGTTGTTGATCAGGTGGATCAACACTAGAATCGAGATCCTTTGTGTGTGTGCATTGTATGTGTATTTCAATATGTGTTATTTTGGGGAACTCACTAAGCTTTATGCTCAGTTGTTGATTTAATGTTTTTCACGTAGTTCCTCTGATCGGGGAAAGGCACCAGCTTGACTGAGAGCATCATTATCGTTTTATCTTAGACTTTTGATGTTATGATTAATTGGTACATTTGGCACTATGATATGATCATGTTTTGGAAAAAAAATGTATTACTTTATATTTTATGAAAATGTTTGGAATGGTTCAATATCATTTTTAAAAGAAAATTATGGCTTGAATTTTTGGGACGTTACATCCCAGATACCTTGTCAAAGCATATTCAAAGGAAAGTTAGGGATATTTTTGGAAGTGGCTTCATTAGTGAAAGGGACAAAGAAAATCTTGATAGCTTTGAGTAAGGAAGCGTTTCCATAAATTTTAAGAATGTGTGTTCTTTTTGTGAAAAAAAATATTAGAATTGAGGAAATATCATAATATTAAGTTACCCCACAAAACCATGGGATCAATATGACTAATCAACATCATTTTAAAGTTGTGATTTTTAACATGGTTTTGTAAATGCATATTCAAGAATTTGGAGATCGATTTAGTAAAGTTAGCACTGAACTGCTAGAGAACATGGGTGTTGAGTCCTTGTCATTCATTTTCTAGGTTTGATAAATTAATGTTGTTGAAGTTAAGCGAGATATAAAAAAATGATTTTGGTGATTCGGAGATGGTGTATCTTAATGGTCAACTTGTTATCTTTATCACCTTTTGCTCCATCATGAAAAATTTGCCAACTTGAAGGGAATTGCGGACATCTCTCATTTGAGGGTGGAAAAAAGGAAACACCACTCTATTCCTTTGGTGTATAGGTTATTAAAACTAACTTTGATTTTGTTTTTCATAACCGCAACCATTGAACGGCGTTTTTCTGCAATGAAATTGAAGAGTGATTTTTGTAATAGAATATGTGATGATTTTGTAATGTTACTTTGATATGTAGAGTAGAAAATGAAGCAATTATGGATGTTAAGTTTGAAAATGTAATGACTCACTTTTAGAAAATGAAAGAACGAAAATGTCATCTTTAAGATGTAATCTCTAGTTTAATTTGTCACTTTGTCATGTTTAATGAAACTGTAGTTTTTATTCTTATTATATATTATGCGGGAAAAAATATGCTACATACCCCTGAACTTTTACCTTGGGTCTGCCACTTTGTACACATATGACCATTAAACTTTAACTTTTGTTTAAAAAACTATCAATGTGTTACTAGAAATAGTAGTTCACATGCCATGTGGCATACTGGCGTGGATTTTACTATTTATTATGTACACGTTATACCATTA
Source organism: Lactuca virosa (assembly GCF_052849685.1). Lineage (NCBI taxonomy): Eukaryota > Viridiplantae > Streptophyta > Magnoliopsida > Asterales > Asteraceae > Lactuca > Lactuca virosa. Next base: position 223,502,127 of record NC_136430.1, on the reverse strand, counting down.
AACGTTTTTATACACAATTTACCATTAAACTTTTTTTTTCTGCACATTTAACCATATATAATTTGTTCAAAGAATATCATTATAAAAAACATATATTACTACAAGCTTATAAAATGTAATGCATGTGTTTCTAGGTTAGGCATTAATATTGATGTGATACTCTAGGTTAACCTTTGTAACTCATTTTGAAGAAATGAAAAGGAATTATGTGAATATTATGTGAATTATGTGTTTTATGCTTAATTACTAGGATTTAATTAATTAAGAATAAAAATGAGCGTCAAAACTAAATATTAGATAAAGCCGATATCTTTTAAGAAAGTTGTAGTGGTCGTGACAAGGATTATGGATATATAAAGAATACCAAAATCCGAGTTATAACGAAGAAGTTATGACCTGTCGAAGTTTCGCGACAAAACCGGCACGGTGCCGAATGACGTAAAAAGTGAGTTTTTGATAAACTACTTTTTAGCCTTAGTGATCTAAACGAAAGTCGTAGTGTTCGTTAAACCGAGAGTATGTATAAAAAGAACGTCCAAATCTGACTTCGTATGAGGAAGTTATGATTTTTCTAAGTTTCAGCTTAGCAATAGACAGCTAAAACCTCGAATTTTAGATCGAGTGATTTTTAGCTGACACAACCTAAACGAGAATCGAAGGTCTCGTCAATAGTAGTACAACGGTAAAAAGACAGACGAAAACGGACGTCGGATGAAGAAGTTATGAATTTTTAACGGATTTCCTGTCCCGGTCTGTTAAAAATAATATTATAAAAATTAAAATCAAAATTAGCCGACGAAGTCTAAACGAAAGTTGTAGAGCGTAATTTTACCTACTTGTGCATATAAAGAACGTCAAAAACGGAGCTCGTATGCGAAAGTTATGGATTTTAGAAGTTTTTGCACAAAAATCGAGAAATTTTGCATGGTGGACTTCGGCCACGTCACCTTCGCTGCATGCGTGCCACGTGTCCGAAATTTGCTGAGTCATCCGAAGTTGTGGCGCATCCAAGGAGTGACGCATGTGCAGCCTCATCCGAGCCTCGCACCACCTGCCGCGTGTCCAACCTTCGCACCGCCTGTCTCCCTTCCCTCTTGCTTCGGGTCCGAACCTCGGACCTAGACTTCGGTCCAATCAGAAGCCTACAACATGACCCTCGCACGTGCGACCCATGTGACTCCTCTTAGGATCTGCTGCCACCTGGAAGCCTCTCATCCGTCCGATCAGAAGCCTCGCCCCTATAAATAGGAGGGTGCGAGACCTCCCGGTGATACTTTGAAAATTTGCCACTTTTAACCCCTCTTTCAATATTTCTTTCATTCCAACTTCCCCCAAAGCCCCGGTATCATACCAAACACCCGAAACACGTCCCAAAGTGCCCGAGAAGCCCGAGAAATTTATCTTTTCGATTTTGAAGCCCAACCCTCGCAGAGCCCAGTTTCTCAATAAAACTCCCGGTTTTATTAGAAACGATCGTTTTAGGAAACGAAGTGCTGCCCGATTATCATTAAATCATGTGAGTGTGTAGTCACTTTCATCTTACACCTAGATATGAAGTATTTTCTATAAAATACGTGCTATGTGTAATTATATTAATTGTTTAATTGAGGTGACTGTTGAATAGATGTTTTATATAAGTTTTAAACTGTATATGTATTTTATCTACAAATATGTTGGGTAGAACATGGGTAGAAGAAATAGTCGATAGGTGTTAAAATGATGAGAGGCCTCGATGTTGTTGTTGTTGTTGTTGTTGTTGTTGTCGTCTAGCGGAGTATAGATGACGACCATGGACCTTTCTAGACAGTCCAGTGGAACACTAGCTGGTTCGCAACTTGTAGGTGTTGGTGAACTAAATGTTCATTGGCGTACTCCATCCCCCTCATGGTTACCTTTAGGACATGTATGGCTGAGGAATCCCCTTAGCAGTAGTGTCCATCCCGATGATATTCCTTAGGTTAGTTCCCTTGTGATAGGTGTTTAGGGACGTAAGGTGAGGATAACGGGAATGGGTAATCAGGGTTATTGTTGATTGATGAACTTAATAAGTTTATTATTATTGTGGGTTGAAAACCCTATATGCTCACCAGGCTCCCAAGCCTGACCCACTCAGCTTTTTATTATTACAGGTAGTGGACCCTGAGCATAGTCGGAGGATGATGAGAGATTTTTGGATTATAGGCCAGTAGTTGTAAATAACTGTTGTAAGACTTATAATGTCTTGTTTATGCTTTTGATCTGTATCAGAACATGACATCCTGATGTTTTGATATAAAAGGAAAATATATACTTTCTTAAAGAAAGGTTTTGATAAATTTTTATCATGTTTTGTTTTGGGGATCAATTCCGCAACATCTTTTAAAAGGATTTCTCTGACTTTATTCTAAAAAGCATAAATTAAATCGGTCTTTTCTGGCCGAGAAATTTGGGGATGTCACATAAAATATTTTTACAAATAAGCTCAAAATATTTCAATATATAAGTAGTTTACATACATATAAAATACTTTTACAAGATATGTGTTTTTTGTGTATAAATAGACATTTCAATGTATAAATACATATTTTTATATTTGAAAACCAAGTATGATCGTGTGGTTTACATTATTACATTTAAATGTATAAATACACAAATAGTCAATTATCCAAACTACGACGGCTTTATACTACATGATTAGACTAGTAGTTTAACTTCGGCTAAAATAATGGTGTATTGAGTACTTAAATATTGGTACATTCAAATCTAGTAACTTTGGCTAAAATAATTGATATTTGTGTACTGATACATTTAAATGTAATAATGTAACATCCCAAAAATATCATAAGTAAATGTTTTGTTTCTAAGTCAACCAAAACCATCCAATATTCATATCAACCAACCAAAGTATGTCAATGTGAAAATAGTTATCATAGTACAATCCTAAAATCATAAATAAAATGTTGGACACGGGTGGAGGCGTTGCGATCAGGCCGGGCCCTTCCCCTTCGAACCAGAAGTACCTGAAACATAAACTTAATATGTAATCACAAATCTTAGTAACTTCCCCAAATACCACATACCATACATCAAACATACATATCATATTATAACATATAACAGGTCTATTTCACGCCTGAGTTCCTTCCGACTCTCTGAGCCCCGTCCGACTCCATGAGTCGCTTCTGACTCCTTCAGTAACTTTCAACCGTTACAGGTCTATTTCATCCCTATAGCTAAGCACACATTCATACTAGCAAAAGTCACAAAGACAACAAGCACATACAAGCATGTCAGTAAGTGTCACCGAGACCACTACTATCCTACAACATAATCCAGTAGGTCGCCATTGGTGCCTTCGACCCATACGTACAGTGAGGAGACTCACCTCAATCTAAAGATGAACAAATCACACTCTCGGGTTGCTACTACCATAGCTCCTCACACTGAACATATCCAAAATTAACCCTAATAAATAATAAGGGTAATAACCCATAATAAATGGTCTCGATTATAATCTAACATGCTAAGGGTTAAAGACCATTTTACCCTTCCCTTAATTAACCCATCTAACCATGGCCCAACCCATAAAGTCCTAAGGCCTAACAATAGCCCAAAGACCTTTTGGTGAGTACGACAAGCATACCACCCTATTACGCCCAACGTACAAGTCTTAACAGTAAAGGAAATCGGAGTTGAACATGTTACGTTGAGCGTACCCAAAGGTTACGCCCAAAATCCATATTAAGCACTTAATACCTAAAGTCTAAACGTCCAAATCACATATATTGCTCTCGGGAATGTCTCAAATGATAAAGTAATCAACTTTATGCCTTTGCATGGCTCAAAGAAGCCCAAAACCAATTTCTAACCTTCTAAATTCATATTATGATCAACAGCTCATGCATGGTTGAGCTTAAGCCATCAAGACACTATTTTTATGCATTAGGGGCCTCAGAAACATTAAGATATACTATCCTAAGATTCTAGAGTAACTTTTACTTATATCAATCAACCCAGGGGACCAAAATATGCCAAAAACCCTAGGCTAACTAGATCTAAGAAAAGAATCAACAAGGTTGAGACTTTATAGCTCCAGAAGGTTGATCAAGACAAACAAGTTCTGGATCTACAAGCTTCAAACCAACCAATGCTTCTCTAAAGAGCTCCTCCTTCTCCAATCTGAACCAAAACACACAAGAATCACTCCAAAAGCTAAAGGACATCACAAGTGGGGCTTGGGTTTCGAGATAATGCTTTGGGGACAATGGTGGCCGGTAATGAGGGAGGCCTTGAGGTCTTATGGTGCTTAAATAGAGTCCAAAACCTACAAATTAGGGTTTGCACTCTGCATGAGTACGCCCAACGTATACATGTGTATGCCCACCATACAAGAGGAAACTCACAATCATTTTTAATGACCTATGCCTGATGTACCTATAATGTACGTCCAACATAGGGACCAACTTTGCAAACGCTTAATAAATCAATCTAAATATGAAAAATACTTGAAATATCGGCGTTATAGTTCTCCCCCACTTGAATCAGACTTTGTCCTTGAAGTCTGCCTCTACAAACAACTATGAATAGTACTCTCTCATCTCCTCCTCAGGCTCCCATGTCCACTCTGAGCCTTTACGGTGCTTCCACTGCACCATCACTAAACTCACAACCTTGTTTCGAAAAGTCTTGGTATTCTTGTCTAGAATCTCAATCGGTATCTCTATGTAACTCAAGCGCTCATCGACCTGGATATCCTCCAAAGGAATAACTCCAGAATCATCGACCAAACACTTTTGTAGCTGAGAGATATGAAAAGTGTTGTGAATCTGATTGAGATCGTTAGGTAACTCCAAACGATACGCAACCCTGCCCACCCGGGCAATAACCCTGAAAGGACCGACATATATGGGGACCAACTTGTCCCTCTTCCTGAACTGGATGACACATTTCCAAGGTGAAACCTTTAGGAGTACCATATCCCCAACCTGGAACTCCAAATCTAATCAGCGTCTATCAACATAACTCTTCTGTAGGCTCTGCATAGTATGTAATCTCCCGCACACCTGTCGGATCAACTTGGTAGTCCGGAGCACCACCTCCGTGCTACCCTAACTCGCTGACCGACCTCACCCCAACAAATTAGGGTCCGACAGTTTCTCCCGTTGAGCATCTCTAAAGGAGGTCGATCAATACTAGAATGGTAGCTATTGTTGTAAGAAAAATCAGCCAATAGGAGATACGTATCCTAGCTACCAGCAAAATCTAGTACACATGCTCGTAGCATATCCTCCAAAGTCTGGATAGCCTGCTCGCTCTGACCACCGGTCTGCAGATGAAACATTGTGCTAAAGTGTAGACGAGTACCGAACTCCTCATGGAGCCTCTTCCAAAACCTGTAAGTGAATCGAACATCCTGATCAGAAACCACCAAGTCTGAAACCCCATGTTGTACCACAACCTCCCGACATAAACATCCGCTAAGTTCTTTGTGAAAATTCTCTCCTGGATAGGAACGAAATGCGCACTCTTGTTCAATCGATCCACGATGACCCAAATCGAATCCACCCCATGTGAGGTACATTGTTGCTACGTGATAAAATCCATCGTAATCTCTTCCCATTTCCAAACGGGAATGCCCAACGACTCCATTTTGTCGTGAGGTTGCTGATGTTCGGACTTGACCTTCCTGCAAGTCAAGCACCTCTCCACATACCAGGCCATATCCCGCTTCATGCAAGGCCACCAATAATCAAGTCGGAGATCTTTATACATATTTTTTGCTCCTGGATGAATAGAAAACCTTGATTTATGTGCCTCCTCCATCAAAATATGTTGCGTACCCCAAAAATATGGAACCTAAACTCTATAATGAAGGGTCAATAATCCACGTCTATCATAATCAAAAGAGGACACTTGACCCACTATACACTCACTCTTTTGGTGCTCCTCTTTCAAAGCCTCGACCCGAGTTGTTCGAATCTGTTCCAAGAGTGGGGTAAACATAGTAATCCTAAACAAACATCGTTGATGGGAGTACCGGAAGCCTTGCGGCTAAGAGCATCGGTCACCATGTTGGCCTTCCCAAGGTGATAAAGGATCTCACAATCATAATCCTTCACCACATCTAGCCACCTACGCTGCCTCATGTTCAAATTCGGAAGATCCATCAGGTACCTCAAACTTTTGTGGTATATGTAAATGATACAACGAACCCCATACAAGTAATGATGCCAAATATTGAGGGAAATAGCCACCTCCCCTAGCTCTAAATCATGAGTGGGATAGTTCGCCTCATGGGGCTTCAACTGGCTCGAAGAATAAGCTATCACACGACCTCTTTGCATCAAAACTGCACCCAATACTGAAATCGATGCATCACAGTACACCACGAAATCATCCACACCCTTTGGCAAGGTCAAGATCAGAGCCTCACATAAATTTTGCCTCAAGGTCTCAAATGTCACCTGCTACTCAGGCCCCCAACGGAAAGTAGCAGACCTCTTCATCAACATGGTCAACGGAACTGTGATCCTGGAGAAATTCTCGATAAACCTCCGATAATACCCAACTGAACCAAGGAAAATCCAAATCTCAGATGGAAACCGCGGAACCTCCTACTGCATCACGGCGTCGATCTTGGCTGGATCGACCAATATACCCTTTTCGTTGACAAGGTGTCCCAGAAACTGCACCTCATGCAACCAGAACTCACACTTAGAGAATTTTGCATATAGCATCTCCCTCCTCATAGTCTCCAGAACCTCTCATAGATGATCCACATGTTGCTCCATGGTCTTAGAATAGACCACAATATCATCAATAAACATGATGACTGATTGATCCAACATCGATCTTCAAACCCGGTTCATGAGATCCATGAAAGTTGTTGGTGCATTGGTGAGACCAAAGGGCATCACCACGAACTCGTAATGACCATAACGAGTCCTGAAGCTCATCTTATGCATATCCTCTTCTCAAACCCTCATCCGGTGATAGCCTGAACGCAAATTAATCTTGGAGAACCAAGACGCGCCCTGTAACTGGTGGAATAAATCATCAATCATTGGAAGTGGATAACGGTTCTTCACCGTCAGCTTGTTCAGCTCCTGATAATCGATGCACATCCTGTGAGATCCATCCTTCTTCTTCACAAACAAAATCGGCGCTCCCCAGGGTGAACTACTTGTTCTGATAAATCCCTCGTCTGACAGCTCCTGCAGCTATGTAGACAACTCCTGCATATCCGGCGGTGTTAACCGATAGGGTGCCTTGGCTATCAGAGCCGCAATTAGGACAAGATCATTACGGAACACCACCTGACTCCCGGAGGCACTCCAGGCAACTCCTCCGGGGACACATATGAATACTCTCGAATAACCGGCACATCATTAATCTCCCTCTTTTTCTCCTCTCTGGTGTCCAACACATAAGCCACAAAACCTGAACAACCCTATTGTAGATATCTCCTAGCTCTTGTAGCTGAACAGAGAGTCGATCCGCGTTGGGCACCCTTGTCACACCCCCAAATCAGAACGGCGGAAACGTTCGGGGGCGGATGATGTCATGTACAGTATCATAACATTTGAATAATAGTAATCAAAGCACAACAACCATCATATTGATAATGTATAGTTTTTACATTTGTGTTCAAATCATTGTATACTTGACACCAAAAGTATAAAGCAAAAACTAAAAGACGTGACACTATGATGCTCCGTCTTCTCAAAACCTGTATGGATACCTGTTTACTGATTCCCTGAGAATACAAATAGTTTTGAAAAGAGTGTCAACAATTAAGTTGGTGAGTTCATAAGCATTTTTGTATTAGAAGTCTGTCATTTGATCCCTGAAAATGTTAGTGTGTGCTTCCAGAAAATCCAATATCTTCTGTTGTAAATGAATTGTAGTCTTAATACCTTAAGACCAAAATGTGTAAGTGTTGTTGTACTTTGAAATAGTATAATGTAGTTTTAATTCACATAAAACCATAAAATGAACGTTTCCAGAAATGTAAGTTTCTCTATACTGGAAAATAGTATGCTGTAATTGTACTTGTATGAAACTCTGTAAATGTATGTGCCTGGATCCACCAGCTGTATTGTAAAATATTGTATTGTAGTTTTATTATTAAATAAAACTATTTGAAGTTATTTATGTATTCGTACACTAATCGTATTGTTAATACCAAATTGTGAGTTATTATAACCATGCTTGATGACCTAAGATGGTCTGATACGACGTTCTTCAAGCGTTGGAATTGGTACAACATTTTTCACCCCAGACCTGCCGGTCTAATTGTAGCTAACAGTTTAGGTGCGGGATTGTCAGTCCCGTATAGATCTACACACAAGTGTCACGCTCTCCCTCCAGGAGACTCTGGTTATAATTCAGGACTTTCGTTGGCACTTAGATAAGTACTTGAAGTGTGTCTCACAAAGTTATATTGACGGTTACGTGTAGAATAATGAAAAGCCATTTTGTAATGAATAAACTGTATGTATGTCTCCTTTCTTAGTGTAATCGTAGTGTAAATAATTATACTTTTATATAATTATTTTTGTATTGCATCCCTGACTAGTAAAATGATATGTATGTTCCATAAACTATACCTATTATAGTTTAAAGTGTATGTTTTACTGAAATGAAAACCTTTGTCTTTTTAACAACTTTGTATGTTTATAATCGTAAATCTGAGATAAAGATATTTCGTGAAATTTAACATTTTTGTACAAACGGTAATAAAATAATTTGTGAAAATATCCTTTTTGCTCAATGTGTTACAAAAGAATTAAAGTTTTAATGAAATAAATTTTATACTTATATATATAAGGCATATATAATTGAGATTGAAAAGACAGTCGAATAAATGATTCTACCATAAGCCCACAACTAAACAAGGAACATGGTTAAGGCGAAATCACCAATTCTAAGCTTGTAGAATCTTAATTATATATATATATATATATATATATATATATATATATATATATATATATATATATATATATATATATATATAAGTTTGAATATTAACACAAGATTCCTTGTGTTTTACTTGTATTCCCCCCTAAAATATAGAAAAATCGTGAAAACGTAGGGGCATGAGCTCACCTTAGGTGTATCCGCGGTTTGAAAACGAAGTGATAGCAATGATCCTCGGGCTAGAACACGTGAAAGTAGTCGTATTCTAATAATATTTATACTCGATATTGAATGTAAATTAGTGAAATAGCAAATAAAGTGTTAGACAACACTAGATTATGTAAGAAATACTTACAATAATCCTTAGAGATGTTTAAAGCTGTTCTTGGGCATCCTTGAATATATGATGGTGTTCTTTGTGTGATTGGATTAAATATGAAGATTTGAAGATAATTTGGGAAAAACTTATGAATATATGGTGTTTACTGATGAGTTTTGAGAGCAAAATGAGGGGTTTTCGTAGTGGAGATGTGAGAAATGAAGTGTGTTTTCGGTTTTGGCTTATAAATATGGGATAAATTGATGTGACATGTTCATTGGAAAGTGTAATTTATCTTCTTGAATTGTGTGCCACCGCCTGAAAATGAGATTTCGGCCTATCTTCTCAACCGAAATCCTTGATTTTGGTCTAAAAGTCCAACCGAAAAGGGGAGTGTTTTCGGTCTAAATCCCACCGAAATCTCCTGATTTATGTCTAGGTTCTCGGTCCAAAAGGGTTTGCGGTCCAAAGGTGGGGTCCTCGCAAGATGATTTCGGTTGGAAGGGTTTTCGGCCTAAACTGATTTCGGTTTAGGCTTTTGATTTCGGTTCCAATTGTTTCACAATTTGTGTTTTTGGTTTTGGTATGGAATTTGATTCGAAAAACCGAAAACATTTTAAGTGGGGTATAAATCACTAATTAATGAAATTAAATTTTAGCTATTTAATTATTTGATTTATAATTTGACGTGTCTGACTTTTATTGACTCCTTTGACTTTTATTGACTGCTTTGACTTTTATTGACCCGAAATAACCGATTGTTACATTATCCCCCCGTTAGAGGGAATTTCGTCCCGAAATTATTTCTAAAGTGGTACTCATGAACTAGGGAAAAGATGTGGGTACTTTTGTTTCATCTTATCTTCCCGTTCCCAAGTGAATTCAGGTCCCCGCTTGGCATTGCAACGAACCTTCACTATTGGTATACGGCTTTGTTTCGTTCTCTTAATTTCCTTGTCCATGATTTCCACAGGTTCCTCTACGAAGTGAAGACTCTCGTTTATCTCGATTTCATCGAGTGGGATTACAAGAATTTCGTTGGACAGACACTTCTTTAGATTGGATACGTGAAAAGTGGGATGTATGTTACTGAGTTCATGCGGTAGAAAGCTCGTCTCCTCAAAAATAGCACGTCCACCTTGCCCTGGCGACCTTCGGTGACCCTCAATATAGCTGGAGTAGATACTACCACTTCACCTCCCGAAAAACATGGACATTGGGCCTTCTTGCGACCCCTCTGATATCAATGGAAGCAAATCAGATCTGACGTCGGGTGGTGGGGCAATCCCTACTAAAGTGGCCAGTCCTGCCGCACTTGTAGGAGCCGGACCCACCCATCCTACCAACTCCGCAGTGCGGCTTGTCGTACTTTCCACAATGGCCCTGGTCGTGATGGCCGCTCGACCATGAATCAATAACCTTGTATTCTTGCTCGAGCTCTCTAATATATGAGCCTAAACCGGCTTCCTCTTCCTCACTGTCTCCAAATCAATATCCCGCTCGCGAGCCCGAGCTATCATATCCTCTATTGTCTTGCAGCTAGACATGCTCACAAACTCCCATATCTCATCCTTCAACATATCATGGTACCTGTCCTTCTTCATCTCCTCGTCCGCCACATAGTACAGAACTAGCAAGTCCCTCTCCCTAAACAAGGCGGTTATCTCCGCCACTAACTCAATAGTCTGGCAAAGGTCCTGGAACTCCCTCGCCAGCTGTTGGACCTCGATCACGGGTGCAAACTCAGATCTGAACCTAATAATAAAATCATCCCAAGTCATCGCCTCAAAAGCCTCGCCTCCCAAGGCATGGCCTACCTCCTCCCACCAATCAAGGGATATGTCTTTCAGAAGACAGGATGCAATGGGTCGACATTAGTGACTTTGACCCATAAGTACAGTGAGGAGACTCACCTCAATCTGAAGATGAACAAATCACACTCTCGCCTCTCGGGCTGCTGCTACCACGACTCCTCACGCTGAACATATCCAAAATTAACCCTAATAAATAATTAGGGTAATAACCCATGACCCAAACCCATAAATACCTAAGGCCCAACAATGGCCCAAACACCTTTTAGTGAGTATGCCAAGCGTACCACCCTATTACGCCCAGCGTACAAGTCTTAACAACAAAGGAAATTGGGGTTGAACATGTTACGCTGAGCATACTCAGAGGTTACGCCCACCGTACTCCTCTGAAGCCTAAAATCCAGATTAAGCACTTAATACCTAAAATCTAAAAATCCAAATCATAGATCTTGCTCTTAGGAATGTCTCAACTGATAAAGTCATCAACTTGATGCCTTTACATGGCTCAAAGAAGCCCAAAACCAATTTCTAACCTTCTAACTTCATATTATGATCAACAACTCTTGCATAGTTGAGCTTAAGCCATCAAGATGCTATTTTTATGCATTAGGGACCTCATAAACATCAAAATATACTATCCTAAGCTTCTGGAGTAACTTTTACTCACATCAATCAACCCAAGGGACCAAAATATCTCAAAAACCCTAAGTTAACTAGATCTAAGAGATGAATCAACAAGGTTGAGAATTTATACACCAGAAGGTTGATCAAGATGAACAAGGTATGAACCTACAAGCTTTAAACCAACCAATTTTTCTCCAAAGAGCTCCTCCTTCTTCAATATGAACCAAAACGCACAATAATCACTCCAAAAGCTCAAGGACCTCACAAATGGGGCTATGGTTTCGAAATAATGCATTGGGGACAATGGAGGTTGGTAATGAGGGAGGCCTTGAGGTCTTAAGGTGCTTAAATAGGGTCCAAACCCTAAAATTAGGGTTTGCACTATGCATAACTACGCCTAGGGTACGCATGCGTACGCCCAGCGTACAAGAGGAAACCCGCAACCATTTTTAATGACCTATGCCATGCATACCTATCACGTATGCCCAACGTAAGGACCAACTTTGCAAAATTTTAATAAATCAATATAAATATGAAAAATACACAAAATATTGGCGTTATAAATAATATACATTTATATACTAATGATCGGCCTATGGTTTTCAAATGTCAAAATATGTATTATACATTCATAAACAAAAAACACATATTTATTGTAAATATGTTTTGTATGTATGTAAAAATATATATTTATACATTTAAATACTTTGTGCTTACTTAAAAAAATACTTTATATGTATGTAATAATATTAAATTATCACCTTGATGACTCACCGGGTAAGACTTGGGCACTCCGGATGGAAGTCTTACGTTCAAGCCTTGGTGTTTCAATCAAGTGATGATCAAGAGAAATATGCGACACAATTCTAAAAGGTACTATTTAGTATCATCACCAAAAACGAGCCATCTCCCCCAAACCTCGCAATATCGAGGAGCCGCAATGGGTGGTGGAGAACCCATTTTTATGTAAGAATATATACATTTTTTGAAATAGTATTTTTGAATAAATTATATAAATTAGAGGTAAAATATGTACAAACAAAAAGCTCAATGGTATAATATGTAGATAATAAACAATAAAATCCCACGTAGCATGCAATTAGGCTTGTGACCAACTATTACTGATAGACCTGGCATGTAAGGCCCCAAATTTCAACCCAAATTTTTTAATTAAAACTTTAAGTGTTTATTCAAATCATAACTACAATTCTTAAAACATTATCAGAGTATCATTAAAAGTTATCATGTGCACAAGTCCCCCATTGATGCGATGCAATCGAGCTGTGCCCTTCCTTTAATATAAGAAAACCTGAAACATGTAAACCACAAGTCATAAGCACAAAGCTTAGTGAGTTCCCAAAAATACCACCCATAGCACGGCACAAATTAATAATTATGGGTTATCAGCAACCCTTGGGACTATCAACAATCTCAGTGGGCAAACAGCACGCCTGGAGGGTTATCAGCAACCATGGAGACTATCAGCAGTCTCAGTGGGCAAACAACAGTCTCGGTGGGTTATCAGCAACCCTGAAGACTATCAACAGTCTCAGTACACAGTATCACATATCATAGTGTCACACCCCCGGCCGAGGCAGCGGAACGTGTCGGGCTGTACGACTAAGTTCATGGATCACAGATAAACTGAATATATAGCACAAGTGAAACAATAAACAAAACAGCATTTGTATTCCGTATTTAAGTTTGAATAGAGGGTTCATACAGATAATAGTAATACATGAATTTCCATAACAGTTAGGCCTAACATTACAAAAACTAGAAATTTAAATTGCCTGCAATCCATGATTTTTCAAATGTGTGAATATGCTTGAAATCACTGATTCCCTGAGAATACGTATAGTTTGAAAGTCAACACAAGGTTAGTGAGAGTTACAGGTATTCTGCTAACCGCAGTAAAATACTTTTAAAAAGTCTAAAAAGTATTGTCTTTATAAGTATAACCATATTTAAAAATAGTTTGAAAACAACCAAATCAATGGTTTGTAGAAAATGAGAGTTTTTAGTTAATGTTTATAGTGATTCCTATAACCGAGCTATGTGACTGAATGTACCCCCCCCCCCCACTACAATGCTTCATTGGACGTTGCAGTAACGAATATAGACACTTATCACCCGCTTCGATTGATCGATCGAGGCTGTAGCTAGCAACCGCATGTGGGAATGTCAACCCCATATAGATCTATACATATGTATCTCGCTCCAAAGATTAACGATTATAGTAGTGTGGATAATACTACGTGATTAAACTTAGCTAATGAATATGGTCTCACTAAAAAGCCCTTAACTAAGGTAGTTCAAAAAGCTCTCAGCCCTAACTTATAAGTGGATAAGTTATTAGACATAATGAATTTGTATAGAGTATAAAAAAAAAGGCCAAACATAAATAGTTTGCAAATGTAGTATAAGCACTAACTTTTATAAACTAAGTATGTTTCTTGTATAAACTCCATAGTAAAAAGGCATATGTTATTTCAATAGTTGTATTATTCTAACAACATAACATACTAGGATAATGAAGTTTAAAATGTTGTTTTTTTATTTATAATATATAAGTGTTTAAACAATGTTTTGAAACTACCATGTACATACGAGAGCCAGACATGAAACACCGGAGGGCAGGATCATTTTAGCAATTAAGTTGTTCTGAAATCCAACAACCCAAGCGGCCTTTCAAACCAGATTCCCCGTACCCTAAATAGTCAAAAGGTAGTGTAGTAATACTTTTGTATAATTTATAATATTTAGTACATGTATTCTCCCCTAAAATAAGTGAATAAAAAAGAGGGGTCGTAACACTCACCTTAAAGTGTGGTTTTCGATTTCTTTTGAGAATTGACGCGAGGAACCGTGACGCTTCAAAACGAACCGCCGAGATTTATTTAGGTTCCTAGGAAATTTTAACATAAATTAATATGTGCAGGGTTGCTTGGTAACTTAACTAAAGCATAGTGTCCATTTGCTAATTTAATAACGTAAATGGACTATGGTTGTTAATAATTTCCAAATAAGGACTAAAATGGTTTATTTAATTTATAAGTTTGAATCTTGGACTTATTTTTCAAATAAACCTCTACATGGGGTTTAATGTAAATAAATGAAATACTAGTTTAAGGTTTAGGACTTGTTTTAAAATGATTTCTAGGAGAGGGGTAAGTTTTGCACATTTTAAAATGATGTTAAGGGACCTAGGACTAGTTTTGTAAAGATTTCTGAAATGGGGGTTTAAACATATATATTTGGAATGCAAGTTTGGTTAACAAGAGGTTTGATACCTCCTGTTCTCATCGAATTCATGCACCAAAACAAAAAAACGCAAATGGTCATGTGGCTTTCTATGGTCGACGAAGGGAATAAGAACACAAAATATCAAGGTGGTGGTAGAGTCAACTTACAGCAGCAAATGGGTGGCGGTCGATGGTGGTGGCAACCGACAGAAGTGGCGGCGTCGAGTTGGCAGGGGGTCAAAGGGTGGCTTGCTTCGACTCCTTCTATTTTTCGAGCTGCTTTCAACTAGAGGGATGCTAGGGAGGTGTTGATGCTTGAGGGAGGAGTTATAAGGGAGGTTTATGGTGGTTTAGGTTGGTGTAATTGGTGGTGGCTATGTTTGTAGTCGAGAGAGAGATAGAGAGAGTATAGAGAGAGAGAGAGAGAGAGAGATTTCAGAGAGGAGAATGGGTGAGGTTTTGTGAGTGAGTTAATAGGTTGCTATGGTGTAACGTCCCAAAAACTATGACAAAAAATTCCAATTTTTAAATTAATAAAACTATTATCCAAGACAACATCATCAAAACCATAGTGAATCAAAGTATATCAATAACATCCAAATATATCAGAGTAATATAAAATGCGGAGCGATGTGGTGTGTGTACTGTAATCATCACGGGCTCTTCCTCTTCGAACCAAAAGTACCTGAAACATAAACTGAAAACCGTAAGCACAAAGCTTAGTGAGTTCCCCAAAATACCACATACTAAACATACATACTGCCAAGCATATCTAGGTGCTTGCCTACCCCTTCGCTCTATTTCAACCGGATACTATCAAGCGTATATGGGTGCTTCCCTACCCCTTCGATCTACTTCAACCGAATACTATCAAGCATATATAAGTGCTTACCTACTCTTTCGGTTTATTTCAACCATATACTATCAAGCATATCTGGATGCTTGCAATCCCCTTCGATTTATTTCAACCGGATATCGTGTCTATTTCACCCCTACTACTACGACATAATATCATAACAGGAATCACAAAGTCATCAAGAAAACACAAGCATAACTGAAAATTGTCACGAAGTCAACCATCATACCACAACATAAACTAGTGGGTTGGCATTGGTGCCTTCGACCCACGGTTACCATGAAGGAAACTCACCTCAAAGTCTGAAAGAATAGCTGTACTAATCACTGCTCTAAAAGCTATCTCTACCGGTCACCTATACAATTAACAAGAACCCATATCTCAAACTATAAATCAAATTACCCAAAATGCCCTTTGGTCAAACTTGGTCAACCCTGGTCAAAGTCAAAGTCAACGGTCAAGGTCCAAAAGTCAATATTTCTTCCCGGCAAAGTACGCCCTGCGTACCAAGAGATTACGCCCAGCGTACTATGATGTTGACCAAAAGTGGGGTGTTGACTGCGTACGCGCAGCGTACCACCAGGTACGCCTAGCGTACATAGCCCAGTCCCAAAACTCCATTAAGAGCTTATTTAATTAAGCCCTTATGTCCAAAACTCACATCCAAGCCCAAAATGATGTCTTAAGTCCTAAACTTTCCAACTTTATGACTTTACATGGCTATAAATTGCTTAATGTCCAAAACCCTAAGTTCTTAACCCAATAAGACATTACAACTCTTGCAGGAAGGGATAGAAAGGAAAAGATCGCATTTTTATGGTTCATAATAGCTCCATAATGGATAAAGTTTCCAACTTTATCCATTAGAATGGTCCCAACAAACAAGATCTAGTCCTTAAGTCTCAAAAGGACCCAAAAGTGCATCTTTTTCAAATTAATCTGTTAAGTCTAAGTCTCCAACCTTCATATCTGAATCAAAATGATGTTTAGATGAATAAGGTTTCCAACTTTATCCATAATATGGTCACAAACTTTCAAGATCTAAACTTTATGCATGCAACGGCCCAAAATCAAAATAACTTTTTTTCATTTTCAAAAAGGAATTTACATCCATAAATTGTTTCCAAAATCCATTACACCTTAAACATGTTCAATTATCAAAGTAACAAGATCAGTAAGTGTGGAAAACAATGGAGAGTGAATGCTGCGCCATCAAGTTGGGCCTTCCCCTTAGTACTGGAAGTACCTGAAACCAAAATACAAATTATAAGCAAAAACTTAGTTAGCTTCCCAAATACCACATAACATACTATCGCAAAATACCACACAACATACATATGATTGCCATGGGATACCCCCATGGTCTTTTCCCTTAAATTCCATGGGCTACCCCCATGTCTAACATCCAAGTGCTATAGGCTACCCTCATGGTCTTCCATGCCATGGGCTACCCCCATGGTCTTCCATATAAATACCACGGGCTACCCCCGAGGTCTTTCAGTCAAACCAGCATATAGAAAACTATCATTCTGTATATCAAGTAATGAGCCGGCATTGGTGCCTTCGACCCATTGATATAGTGATAAGACACACCTCAGTCTTCTGGTAAATACTGACTACTTAGTTACCGATTCGATAATCTCACACTGAATATACATAAATTACCCTAGTTAGAATTAGGTCACAAACTCAAGACATGGGCCAAAACCCTAAGTCCAACTCCTAGACTATGACCCATTTAGTTTATCCCATAATCGCGCCCATCCACCATAACGGCCTCCACAAGGCCCAAAAGGCCCAACAATGCCACCTAAGGTCCAATAGCAAGCTAAAAGGCCTAATCCACTTTAACAGCTCAAGGCCCAAAAATTAAATAGGGCCCAAACTACTCAGAAGCCTAACGCAAGCCCAAAAGCTCAGTAGAAGCGTACGCGGGGCGTAATCTATGAACGCGCAACGTACTAGCCTGCCACGCAGTACGCGTTGCGTACACCTTGGTACGCTCAGCGTACTGTCCAGCTTAACTCAAACAGTCATTTGGTTCTTAACCCATCCAGACAATCCATTCCAATATCAGATCTCGATTAGAATAAGGGTCTTAGGTAGGG
Source organism: Lactuca virosa (assembly GCF_052849685.1). Classification (NCBI taxonomy): domain Eukaryota; kingdom Viridiplantae; phylum Streptophyta; class Magnoliopsida; order Asterales; family Asteraceae; genus Lactuca; species Lactuca virosa. Next base: position 223,484,263 of record NC_136430.1, on the reverse strand, counting down.
GTGGCAACTCTCGACCCAACACGTAACCCGACACTGACCCAACCCGAAAATAGACGGGTTTGGGTTGAGATTTTTGACCCGCCAACCCGTCAACCCGCCAACCCACCAACCCGTTTGTTTCATGGGTTGGGTTGGGTTATCTGTTTGGGTTCGCGGGTCAACCCGCCAACCCATATATATATATATATATATATATATATATATATATATATATATATATATATATATATATATATATATATATATATATATATTACATTTTAAAAAATGATATATTTAATTATTAATGAAATTTGATTTCCATCCGTATTCGTAATATTTTGTATCATTGTATTCCTTCTGTATTCGTATGTGACTAATCTGCATTTGCGGTTCGTTAATAAAAAAAAAATATACATGTTATTATTTTCACGAGTCACGAACGAAGAACATATCCACTTTCTATGAATGTTTTCATTTTTCATTTTTATTTGGATGTTATTGACTTTATGAATTTATGTTGAAAACCTTTTTTTTATGTTAATTACTTTAATCATTTTATGAATTTATGTTAAAAAAACCTCAATAAAAAAGTGTTGCTTATTTATTAAGCGGGTTATATGAGTTGGGTTTGACCCATTAACTTGTGAACCCGCGAACCCATATACTTAAACGGGTTATATGGGTTGGGTTGGGTTAGGTTTCCAACCCGCCAACCCGTCAACCCATATTTTATATGGGTTGGGTTAAGTTTATGTTTTCTGACCCGCCAACCCGAACCCAACCCAATTGTCAGGCCTAGTCTTAGGGCATAAAGTTGGGAACTTTACGCCTTAACATGACTTATGGGAGCACAATATCCATTTTAGTCCATCAAAGCTCACATAAAGGTCCTAAACTCATGCATGGCCTCAAATCCACCAAAAAGATACATTTTTATGCTTCTAACATAACAAAGGGACTAAGATCTAGCATTTCTAGCCTCTGGAGTAGTCCAAACTCACAAAGGAGATTCCATGGACCCAAAAATGACATTAAAGCAAACCCTAGCTTTACTAAACAAAAGAATCAGCAAGGTAGAAGCTTTTTACCTCTAAAAGCTTCCCAAGATAATGTAGACTCAGGATCTTGAAGCTCAACCACATCCAACGCTTGCTCACCAACTTCTTCTTCTTGCAAACACACCAAAAAGGACCACTAATGTCACTTTTAAGCTCCAAGATCACACTCAATGGTAACTAGGATTTTAGGGACATTCAAAACAAGTGGAGGTTGGTAAGGAAGAGGGTCCAAGGTCATAAGTGAGATTAAATAGGGCTCAAGACTTAAGATTAGGGTTTTAGTGGAAGGCTACGTATGCCCCGCGTACGCTGCAAACGCCCAGCGTACGTAGTCCCCTTGTAGCACCTGGTTCCTGGTATGTAAATTTATCTAAGTATTTTGCATTTTTAGCCTTGGACTCGGCGAGTTGTAGGCCCGACTCACCGAGTAGAGCCGGGACATGGAACACGTTTAAGTTGGCGACTCGGCGAGTCCCCGCTGTCTGGTGAAACCCTAATTCCAAGGGTTTGCACCCTATTTAAACCAACCTTATGCGCCCCAAGCTCGCCCCCATTCACCCTCAGAGCCCCCTATATCGTTCTAACATCGTTCCTTGTGAAATTGAAGTGCTTGGTGTGATTTCTTGAAGACTTTGAGAGAGAAAGGAGAGTAGATCAAGAGGAGAGGAAGGAGGCCAGGCATCTTGGTGTTATTTCAGAGATTTCCTTGAGGTATAACTCAGTTTCCCTCTGTTCTCATGCTTATAGTCCCTTAGAGCTCCATTAAAGTCCTTCTTGAGCCATTTCCAAGCTTGGGTATGAACTAGGGTCTGTGATAAGCCGATCAACCTTTAGATCTAGGCATGATTGAGCTCTAGGAGCTCGGATCCACTGCCTTTATGAAGCCATATTGCATGAAAGCCCTAGATCTACTCTTTTAGTGCATTTTAAGCCCTAAAACCTTCATTGGTGTTTATTTACACGTAAAGTTGGAAACTTTACGTGTTAATCAAGCCCTAGGAACCTAGATCTACGTATGGAATGAGCTGGATCCAAGCAAAATCGAGTATATATTAGTGGCATGTGGCCGACTCGGCGAGTAGTTCATCGGACTCGGCGAGTCGAGTCGCGAGTCCTCGAGTTTTCCCCTTTTCGTGTTGCTGAGTGGAGTCGTGAGTCATGGGGGGTGACTCAGTGAGTCGGAAGCCAGACTCACTCATGGAGGAACTCAGCGAGTCAATGCCCTGACTCGGCGAGCCTCAAGAACAGACTCGGCGAGTTGTTCATACAACTCGGCGAGTAGGATGAAGGACTAGTGGTCATCGGTTTAGAAGGGAACTCGTCGAGTCAATGCCTAACTCGACGAGTAGAGACGAGATTATGGTCAATCGAGTGGATAGGGACTCGGCGAGTTGGCAAGCCAACTCGGCGAGTCGGGTCAACTGGAAGTTGACTTTGATTTTGACTCTTGGTTTAGTTAGGGGTAAATGGTCATTTTACCCTGAGGGCGGTTAGCAGTATTTGACTGAGTGTTTTTGTTGGAATTATAGCCGGAGGATTTCCGGAGCAGCAGCAGCAGCAGAAGTCAGTCAGTTCCCACGCAGATTAGCAGCCACTTTGAGGTGAGTTACCTTCCAGTAGCGGTGGGTCTACGGCCACAATGCCGGCCCACCAGTAGGAGTTGCATGATAGATGATTGTCTCTGTGATATTCAGCTAGGGTTGTTACTACCTGTGATATGTTTATGTGCTAAAATGACATGATGCTATGTACTAGTGACTGTAGGGGGAGATAGTCCCCAGATTACCGGCCAATAGGGTCGAAGGGGCGGTCGTGCCCAGCCATGCTAGATAGATTATGTGATAAATGTGTTATGTGGTAGTAGTAAGGGGGTGAAATAGTCCCCAGTACCTGGTCGAGAGGACCGAAGGGGAGACCAGCACCCAGATATGCTAGTCAGTACCCGGTCGAGAGGACCGAAGGGGAGGCCAGCTCCCAGATATGTTAGACAGTACCCGGTCGAGAGGACCGAAGGGGAGACCAGCACCCAGATATGCTAGTCAGAACCCGGTCGAGAGGACCGAAGGGGGGGGGGGCAGCTCCTAGATATGCTAGACAGTATCCGGTCGGGAGGACCGAAGGGGTAGGTCGGGCACCCAGATATGCCGGACAATATATGTATGTTATGTAACTGTATGGTAGGTGGTATGATGGGGGAACTCACTAAGCTTTGTGCTTACAGTTTATAGTTTTGTTTTCAGGTACCTCTTCGTCGAAGGGGAAAGAGCTGGCACGGTAGCGGCACATCATACACACACATTGATTTCCGCATCATGAGTTATTCTGGGATTTGTACTCTGACATTATTATGTTTTTATAAAATGGTTTCCGGACACGCGACATTTTTATGAAATGATATGATCAGTGAATGTTTTATTTCTAATGTTTGCTAAGTATATGTTTCAAAAATGAAATTTTTTTTGGCTCGTATTTTGGGATGTTACACCCCTTGCCCCGACTTCGCATGCGCATGTATGCTAAGCGTACATGGACGTACGCCCAGTGTACGAAGAGGACCCTTTTGCAATAAAATTTCATTCCAAGGAACAAAAGGGAACATACCTGAATCCGAATGTTACAATGCACTTAAAGTGACCAAAAGCTCATAACACTCAAAACTAGCTAAATCTAACAATTTCATCATCAAGATTCAAACTTTATACCTCTAAAAGAAAGATCAAGGTGAACAAAGTCTGGATCTACAAGCTCCACTGCAACCAACACTTCTTCAATGAGTTCCTTCTTCTCCAAGGCGTATCAAGAGCTCTCCAAAGCACTTAAAAACACCTTCTTTTTTCTCACAAGGCTCAATCTAGGGTTAGGGTTTCAAGAAAGGGTGTTGGAGAGGTGGAGTCTGAGAATGGAATGGGTTTGGGGGAGTTAAGGAGCTTAAATAGGGCTCAAACCATGAATATAGGGTTTGGCCACTGATCGTGTACGCCCAGCATACTCAATTTACGCCCAACGTACTCAGGCATACTCTGTACGCCCAGCGTATTAAATTTACGCCAAGCGTACGCGGTTGACCCAAAAATCGTCCTAACTTCAAACGGTCGTAGCTTCTTCGTTCCAACTCTGTTTTCGACGTTCTTTATACCCACTGAAAGGTATTGAAGAGCTCTACAATATTATCTAAATATCTTAGACTAAAACATTCTCTAAAAAATCCATATTTTATGCAAGAACCCGGCCTATGACTTTTCCTTTTCTACCTTTCGGCCTAAAACACAATTCAAGGGTTAAATCTCTTAACCAGCATTACCTCCTTCCACAAGGACTAAAATTTGCCTCCTTAATGCCCAAAGCCTTACACAATCGACTACCGACCCACTGCCCAGAAATGGCAGGAAACATGATGTTACATATGGGTCTCTATTTATAGTAGAAGAGTGCCCATGTATGCACCATACTTCAATCAAGTGTAAGACACACTAACTAGCTATTCCTAGTCCTTTGTGGTGGAGTGTTGGATAAAGGGTGAAGGGAGCTAATATAGGCACATGGGCAAGGCCAAGGGGGAAGCAAATGGATGGCTTCTACACTTCGGCAAGGCTTGTGGGTCCCACATGATATCATACTTTCATTTAATGTCCAAAAACCAACTTATTTTGGTTCGTCAGGATCCAAATGTAGATAAATTTTTCCGAACATGCTGTCAGATAGAGTTTGTTTCAAGGATTCCAAAAACTCAAACATATTAATTTTTCGAGTTACGAAACTCCTGGAAATCATTTTTAAAGTTTCACGTCTAAATAGCCCGTAACACTCGATTTTTCGATTTTCGCAAATATTTTTGCTAAAAATATTTTGAGTATGAAATTAAATATTAGGCTACAGCCTGAGTCCAAAAATTCTCTCGGAATTTCCATCGGAGGTGTAAAAGTGCCTCAACAGATCGATTTAGTTTTACCCGATTAAAGAAAACTGGTGTTTTGTTGTCTGTTTTCTTAAAATTGTCGTATCTTTTGTATACAAACTCCATTTTGGACCTTCTTTATATTTTCAGAAATAGGGGATCATGTACTATTAGGTTTTAATGTTTGTTTCGCTCAAAACTGCTTAATACGAAATTTTAGTTTTTTAGATGCATTAATCAGTGTTGCAGTTTGAGTTGTTTGATTCGTGTGACAGTTTACACATTTTGAAGTAAGGTATCATTTGACATCTTATAATATTTGAAATGTACTCATTTATTTTACATTAGATGCACTAAAACTGAATGAGTTAAATTACAAAAAGATTTACTGTAATTTAGTCGTTCGTAGTCTATGACCTAAATTCCGGGATGTCACATTACCACCCCGTTAAGGGAATTTTGTCCCGAAATTATTAAGTTCTACGCTACTTTGTGCTTTTATTAAGTTGTTCCACTAGTAGAGGGGGCATCACTGAACAACTGTGGATACTTATGTGTAACGCCCGTAGATCCGGGCTAGTCAATTTAGAGACAATGAGCATCAAAAATGAGTTTTTAATGGAAGATTATTTAGAAGGAATAATCTTAACCAAGTGGTAGTATATGTTACAAGGGTTCCGTACATATAAAGAACGCCGAAATCCGAGTTATAACGAAGAAGTTATGACCCGTCGAAGTTTCGCGGCAAAACCGGCACGGCACCGGGAGACGTAAATAGTGAATTTATGATAGAGGACTTTTTAGCCTTAGTGATATAAAAAAAGTTGTAGTATATGTTAAACTGAGAACATACAAAAAAAGAACGCCCAAATCTGGCTTCGTATGAGGAAGTTATGAATTTTCTAAGATTTGGCATAACAGTGCACGGCCCGAAACTCGAATTTTAGTTCGAGCGGTTTTTGAACTACGCGACCTAAATGAGAGTTGAAGATCTCATTAATAGAAACTCAACGATAAAAAGACAGTCGAAAATGGAGTCCGCATGTAGAAGTTATGAATTTTACGCGGACATTTAACAGTATAATCTCCTCCTACTGTTAAATTTAAGATCGATCGAGAATTACCCGACGAGGTCTAAATGAAAGTTGTATATTTTGTTTTTACCTACGCGTGGATATAAATAACGTCGAAAACGGAGCTCGTATGCGAAAGTTACGGGGTTTAGAAGTCGATAGGGTGCTGTGCGAAATCAGGTGACGTGGCTGAATATGGGCCAAGGCTTTCTCCCCAAGGCAAGCCACCAGAAGGTAACACCTGGCCATGGACTCGACGCGTAGGTACCCCTAATCGACATGTAGAGCAGGATTTCATCCTATAAATAGAGTTGTCGGGTTCCCTCATTCTTCACACCTTCCCAACTTCACTTTCTCTCTCTAAACTCTCTCTCTAACCCCCCCCCTCCCCCCAAACCCCCCAAAAAGCCTAGGGAACTCCCCTAGCACGAGGCGGAAGCCCCGGAGCTCTTGACGGCTCCGAAAAGAAGAGCCTTCGGCTCAGAAACTCTGCTACGGCGGAGCCCGGTTTTGAGAAAAACCTGTTGTAAGTGAGCTACGCCTACCCTATCTTTAGTATAACTTATGTTTCAATATAGTAATGTTATTAGGACCTTATAATAATTATTTGAGCTATTATTATGGGTTATATAAGTGTCGTTATAATATCTTTTAACTACTCGCGGTACGGGGAATCTGGTTTAAAGGGTCGCATAGGGTTGTTGGATTTCAGAAGTGTTATATGCCAAAATGGTCCTGCCCTCCGGTGTTTTATATATGGCCCCTGTCTGTATATAGTAGGTGAAGAGTATTGTTTAACGCTTATATAATAGTAATAATAGCTAGAGTATTAATTAGTCTTGTCGAACCTTAGACTAAACTCTAGTTGTAATGATACTAGGTTTTGTCGAAAGAAGTTGTTTTAAGTAAACGAAGCGATGTCCGAGTACCGAGTCACCACCTTATCAGGTGAGTGCTTAGTTACTTTCATCTTAGACATAGATATGAAGTATTTTAAATAAATTACGTGATATATGTGCATATCGTCTGAATACTTGTTGTCTATGCTGAATGAAAGATTTTATACATGTTTTAAATTATTTAAACTGTATATGTATTTTATATCTACAAAATATGTTGGGTAAAACATGGGTAGATGAAATATGAATTGAATGTTGAGATAAGAGGTGATATAGACCATGAGATAAGGGTGAGAGGTGAACAATGAGAGAAACCTTTTACCAAAGCGTGGCCCCGTCATCTAGCAGAGTATGGATGACAACCACGGATTATTCTAGACAGTCCAGTGGAACACTAGCAGGCTCACAACCTGTAGGTGTTGTGAACGATGTGTTCACCCGGTGTACTCTAACCCCTGGAGACCATGCAGACTTGGTGCCTAAACCTTGGTGATACTGCAGACTTGGTGCCTAAACCCTGCGACTATGCAGACTTAGTGCCTAAATCCTGGCGACTATGCGGACTTAGTGTCTGTTGTATAAACACTGGCGACTATGCAGACTTAGTGCCTAAACCCTGGCGACTATGCGGACTTAGTGCATGTTGTATAAATCCTGGCGACTATGCAGACTTAGTGCCTAAACCCCGGTGATGATGGACTTCGTGCCGATTACTTAGGATGATCCTTAGGAATCAATGAACGAGGAGTAGTTGATTCTTAGGGTAGATCCTTAAGAGTAAAGAAGATAATGGGGATGGGTAATTAGGTTGATTGTTTGATGTTTAATCATAATAATTATATTATTGTGGGTTGAAAACCCTATGTACTCACCAGGTTTCCCAACCTGACCCACTCAGTTTATTTGTATCACAGGCGTCGATACGAAGCTACATTACACTAAGAGATTAAAGAGATGTAGATCACTAGTGTAAATAAATGTAAGTTCTGTTTATGCTTATGTTTCTGTATTGACGATGACATCCCAAATGTTTTAAAATGAATAAAATACATTTCTTCGGAAATGCTTTGATAATGTATTTATCATGTTTTTCTGGGAACAAATTCTGCAACACTTTTATTAAAAGATGTACTCTGATTTTTATAAAGCATAAACAAAATCGGTCTTTTCTGGCCGTGAAAAATGGGGATGTCACAGTTGGTATCAGAGCGTTAGTTTAAGAGAACTAGGAATAAGGATTTATTTCTAGACTTAAACTTAGAATGCTAAGCGATGATCGTGAGGAGTGTGTCTAATATATTTTAGGAAGTACGCCTGAATAGACATAAGCACTACCTTAATTAGGGAAGATGCCTAAGATGCTTTTATGTGCTTAATAATTTGTGATGCTTTATGCTCTCGTTTGATTGGATCTATGGTCTGTTGCCGACCGGATCTGGAAATTTTATGTGTTCATATTTCTAAACGTTTAATTACGATATTAGAACTGGCATATAATTTTTCGAGGTAATAAGGAGAAATACGTGTCTAAACCTTCCTCTATCTTTATTATCGTCTCAATACACCAAACGATTGCTTTGGTGTACAGAACATCATGGTGAAGACTTGTAGTTAATTGAGTAAATGGAGGAAATGAGAAGGCTTACGATACTGAATGGTACTTATCGGAAGATATCATAAGAGTGATATCTTGCCTTTAGAATGCATTTAATAAATAATACGTCTAGTATGGGAGAAGTAAACTTTCGATTTGCAGAAAGAAAGATTTTTGGTATAATCCATGAAGTTATCCCATCGTCTGACATTTCATCACCAACCGAGTTGAAGTAGAATTGATGATTGAAGATACGCGTGGAAGAAGTCCTAGTAGAGTCTAGGGAAAATTTTATGATTGATTGGACACATTTTTATGTGTTAAAATTGTTTTTGTGATAGTAACTTGGAAAGCTGAGAGACAATACTTGGGACGAGTATGAGTAGGTGTGAATGGTAGTAGAGGCCTATACTACCGGAAGCACAGGACTCACGCTTGGATCAGGGAAAGTCACAAGGTTACCAAGAAACTAGTAATCGATTTCGTTTTATTCAAGAATGTCGCTACCATCGTTTTGGTAATGACTAAGAAGATGATTGTTATTCTAACCCTAGTAGTCATATCAAATTGAGTCCGACTCCGATGAGTATGTTAAGTGGTTCAGAGAACCAAGTTCGATGTAGCGTCTGACTTAAGCCAGAAGATTGAAGTGAATCAAAGCGATTAATAGAAGGATCGCACTCGTTGTTAAAGAAGTTGGTAGCTAGAAATGCTACATGTTGAAATGTGATTGTATCACATTAGAACATGAAGGAAGGTATAGTCTGTTCTGGAATTTGACTCTAAAAGACCTGAGTCTAAGCGTTACAACATACGATGAGAGGTCATTAGAACATGACCCATCGGTCTATTGTGGAAATCAAAGGACTTATCTTAAGTGCATTAAGAAGAAGAAGGAGTCTCCAGTAAGGATTGAGAATGTGACATGAAGGTCATGATTGAAAGTCTAACATGAGGTAAAGAGCGGGTGCAAGATCGAGCACCGCCTGCAGTCAAGAATGTCCAAGAGTTAGATACTCGTTCAAAGCAACATAGAAGCTATGGTTATTACCTAGGATGAAGAGATAACATATGGAGACATTATACAAGTCCTGTATCGTTGATGATTTCGGTACGTAATCATCCTAAGGGGGAGATAATTGTAACGCCCGTAGATCCGGGCTAGTAAATTTAGAGACAATGAGCATCAAAAATGAGTTTTTAATGGAAGATTATTTAGAAGGAATAATCTTAACCAAGTGGTAGTATATGTTACAAGGGTTCCGTACATATAAAGAACGCCGAAATCTGAGTTATAACGAAGAAGTTATTGTTGGGTTTTGAGCATTCTAACACTCCTAAGTGTACATGCAACCCTAAATACCTTGGATCTATGTTTTCTCTATTATACATGCAAATATGAATATTCCAAGGTATTACCCTATCTAGCATACAATCTTTGATACTTGGGTAATAAAACAAGTTTTAATACATACCTTTTTATGTAGCTTGATTCCATTGAGCTTAAGAGTCGAGTGCCCCAAGTGTGACACCTCAAATGGTTCACACAACATCAAATACACTTGGAATAACTCAGAGAGAAATGAACCACTTCATGAAATCGGCTAGCCCTCACCATACACACATAGTTCTTTCATGGTGGCCGATTTTGACAAGAATAAGATGCTTATATAGTTTGTCACAATTAGGGTTACACCATGTAAACCCTAATTGTCATGGCCTTTCATTTCCATGATCCATGGGTACAAAAACACCATGGAGCATCCATGGAGCATCCTATGGGTTTTAGCCCAACTTGATAATCCATGGAGCATTAGCCCACTATACAAGTATGGATGATTTACACAATCAACTCATATATTTAATTAGTCTCCTTTTGATCACTTAATTAATCCCAAATTAATTCTTGATCATACTAATTAAATAATCTTATTAATATATTAGAACTTATAATATATTAGTAAACCTTAAGTGTTATTTCTCTCATTTTAGTCTATCCAAATGCATGTTGCCATGCAACCCAAATGGACCATGCCAACCGGGTCAAGTGCATACCAAATATAGTTATGGACTTAGACACTAATCCAACAGTTATGACCCGTCGAAGTTTCACGGCACCGGGAGACGTAAATAGTGAATTTACGATAGAGGACTTTTTAGCCTTAGTGATATAAACAAAAGTTGTAGTATATGTTAAACCGAGAACATACAAAAAAGAACGCCCAAATCTGACATCGTATGACGAAGTTATGAATTTTCTAAGATTGACATAGCAGTGCACGACCCGAAACTCGAATTTTAGTTCGAGCGGTTTTTGGCCTACGCGATCTAAATGAGAGTTGAAGATCTCATTAATAGGAACTCAACGATAAAAAAAACAGATGAAAATGGAGTCTGTATGTAGAAGTTATGAATTTTACGCGGACATTTAACAGTATAATCTCCTCCTACTGTTAAATTTAAGATCGGTCGATAATTAGCCGACGAAGTCTAAATGAAAGTTGTAGATCTTGTTTATACCTACGCGTGGATATAAATAACGTCAAAAACGGAGCTCGTATGTGAAAGTTACGGGGTTTAGAAGTCGGCAGGGTGCTGTGCGAAATCGGGTGACGTGGCTGAATATGGGCCAAGGCTTTCTCCCCAAGGCAAGCCACCAGAAGGTAACACCTGGCCATGGACTCGACGAGTAGAGCAGGATTCTAGCCTATAAATAGAGGTGCCGGGTTCCCTCATTCTTCACACCTTCCCAACTTCACTTTCTCTCTCTAACACCCCCCCCCCCCAAACCCCCCACAAAGACTAGGGAACTCCCCTAGCACGAGGCGGAAGCCCCGGTGCTCCCGAAGGCTCCGAAAAGAAGAGCCTTCGGCTCAGAAACTCTGCTACGGCGGAGCCCGGTTTTGAGAAAAACCCGTTGTAAGTGAGCTACGCCTACCCTATCTTTAGTATAACTTATGTTTCAATATAGTAATGTTATTAGGACCTTATAATAATTATTTGAGCTATTATTATGGGTTATATAAGTGTCGTTATAATATCTTTTTAACTACTCGCGGTACGGGGAATCTGGTTTAAAGGGTCGCATAGGGTTGTTGGATTTCAGAAGTGTTATATGCCAAAATGGTCCTGCCCTCCGGTGTTTTATATATGGCCCCTGTCTGTATATAGTAGGTGAAGAGTATTGTTTAATGCTTATATAATAGTAATAATAGCTAGAGTATTAATTAGTCTTGTCGAACCTTAGACTAAACTCTAGTTGTAATGATACTAGGTTTTGTCGAAAGAAGTTGTTTTAAGTAAACGAAGCGCTGTCCGAGTACCGAGTCACCACCTTATCAGGTGAGTGCATACTTACTTTCATCTTAGACATAGATATGAAGTATTTTATATAAATTACGTGATATATGTGCATATCGTCTGAATACTTGTTGTCTATGATGAATGAAAGATTTTATACATGTTTTAAATGATTTAAATTGTATATGTATTTTATATCTACAAAATATGTTGGGTAAAACATGGGTAGATGAAATATGAATTGAATGTTGAGATAAGAGGTGATATAGACCATGAGATAAGGGTGAGAGGTGAACAATGAGGGAAGCCTTTTACCCAAGTGTGGCCCCGTCATCTAGCAGCGTATGGATGACAACCACGGACTATTCTAGACAGTCCAGTGGAACACTAGCAGGCTCGCAACCTGTAGGTGTTGTGAACGATGTGTTCACCCGGTGTACTCTAAACCCTAGCGACCATGCAGACTTGGTGCCTAAACCTTAGTGATCATGCAGACTTGTTGCCTAAACCCTGGCGACTATGCAGACTTAGTGCCTAAATCCTGGCGAGTATGCGGACTTAGTGCCTGTTATATAAACCCTGGCGACTATGCAGACTTAGTGCCTAAACCCTGGCGATTATGCGGACTTAGTGCCTGTTGTATAAATCCTGGTGACTATGCAGACTTAGTGCCTAAACCCCGGTGACGATGGATTTCGTGTCGATTCCTTAGGATGATCCTTAGGAATGAATGAACGAGGAGTAGTTGATTCTTAGGGTAGATCCTTAAGAGTAAATAATATAATGGGGATGGGTAATTGGGTTGATTGTTTGATGTTTAAACATAATAATTATATTATTGTGGGTTGAAAACCCTATGTACTCACCGGGTTTCCCAACCTGACCCACTCAGTTTATTTGTATCACAGGTGTCGATATGAAGCTACATTACACTGAGATATTAAAGAGATGTAGATCACTAGTGTAAATAAATGTAAGTTCTATTTATGCTTATGTTTCTGTATTGACGATGACATTCCAAATGTTTTAAAATGAATAAAATACATTTCTTAGGAAATGCTTTGATAACGTATTTGCATGTTTTTCTGGGAACAAATTCCGCAACACTTTTATTAAAAGAGGTACTCTGATTTTTATAAAGCATAAACAAAATCGGTCATTTCTGGCCTTGAAAAATGGGGATGTCACATTATGTTTCATTTGACCCTCGCATTCCCAAGTAAACTCCAGCCCTCTACAAGAGTTCCATCGGACTTTTAATATAGGTATGCGACTTTGCTTCAGTCTTTTGATCTCCCGATCCATGATCTCCACTGGTTCCTCTACGAAGTGAAGCTTAGTGTTGACCTGGATCTCATCAAGTAGAATGACGAGGTTCTCATCAACTAGACACTTTTAGAGATTACACACGTGGAAGGTATCGTGAACCTTGCTGAGTTCTTGAGGTAATTTGAGCTTGTAAGCTACCGGACCAACCCTTGTCAAGATTTCGAAAGGTCCGATGTAGCGGGGATTTAGCTTTCCTCATTTTCCAAATCTGATGACGCCCTTCCATGGAGAAACCTTTAGCAGTACAAGGTATCCTACCTTGAATTCCAATGGTTTGCGTTTGATGTCAACATAGCTCTTCTGTCAACTACATGCGGCTCTTAATCGTTCTTTTATCTGAACAATCTTTTCCTTCATTTCATGAACGATCTCAGGACCAGTGAGTAGAGTGTCTCCAGCATGCTTTTTAGACCGTTCAGTATCTCCAACTTCTGCCCAACATATTGGAGAACGGCATCTGCCCCCATACAAGGCCTCGAATGGAGTGGCCTTGATGCTAGTGTGATAGCTGTTGTTGTATGAGAATTCAACCAACAGCAAGTGAGTATCCCATGCATTACCGAAGTCTATTACACAAGCGCGGAGCATATCTTCCAGATTTTGTATTTTTCTTTCGCTCTGGCCATTCGTTTAAAGGTGGTATGTTGTACTCATATCGAGTTTGGTTCCTAGGGACCTTTGCAGTGATTGCCAAAATCTAGAAGTGAATCTACTATCTCGGTCCAAAATGATAGATAATGGCATGCCGTGTAGTTTGACTATCTCTCTGTGGTAGGTCCTGGTGAGTTTTTTCATCTTGTCAGTTTCCTTGATGGCTAAGAAGTGGGCAGTATTGGTCAGACGGTCAACCATTACCCAGATGGTGTCATAACCGTTTGAGTTTTTGGAAGCTTTGTTATGAATTTCATTAATATTTGTTCCCACTTCCATTATCGAATTGATGGTTGTTGTATTAGACCAAGCGACTTCTTGTATTCTGTCATGACCTTGGAGCATGTTAAACATTTACCGACATAGGTGGCAATTTCTGCCTTCATATTAGGCCACCAATAAAGCTTTTTGAGATCAAGATACATCTTGTCTGATCCAGGATGTATTGAGTATCTTGATTTATGAGCTTCGTTTAAAACTAAACTCCTGACTTCTCCAAATGTTGGAATCCCAATTCGGTTCATGAAATATCGCGTTTCGTCTTCTCTGATTTTGAACTGTTTGTCCATACCTCACAGGTTTTCTTTCACGATATTCTTGGGTTTAGTGCTTCTAGCTGAGCATCACGAATTTGGGTAGCGAGGTTCTAGTGGATGGTTAAGGTTATAGCCTTTACAAGAAGAGGCTTTGATCGCTCTTTCCTGCTTAAAGCATCTGCCATGACATTTGCTTTACCAGGATGATAACGAATTTCACATTGGTAATTGTTTAGCAATTCGACCCATCTTCTTGGTCTCATATTAAGCTCTTTCTGATCAAAGATGTGTTGGACGCTTTTGTGGTCGGTGAAAACTGATGGGTTTTGAGCACTACATCATTCCTATGGTGTACATACAAACCCTAAAGCTTTTGATCTAGTTTGTCTAATGAACATGCAATAATCATCCAAAGCCATAAACCCTAGATCTAGCATACAATAATCAAATTAACATATGAATTAGGGTTTAGATCTTACCTTGATTGTTATGTAGCAATAACAATATCAATTCCTCCTTGTAATTGACTTCTGAAAGCTTAGTGTCACAAGTGTCACACCTCTAATAGCTCACAAACACCAAGAGCAAGAGGATGACTTAAAATAAGAGAAGGAGGCACAAAAAACGTCCAAGAACCCTTAGGGATTACTTCCACACGTTTTTGGGTCCTTAGGGGTTCCTTATATAGTGAGGCTATTAGGGTTTTGAACTAGGAAACCCTAATCTGACTGCTTAGGCCCTAAGCAGCCCATGGACTCCCTCCTTAGAAGCCTTGGACGAATTCTAATGGGTTTCCCCATAGATTTCATCCACTCCAATCTTCTATGGAGTCCATTAGCCCAATATTAAACTATCACACAATTGACAGTTCTAGTCCTCTTTATTTAATTAATGTCTTTTAGCCACAAAATTAACTCTTATTAATTCTTGACTAATATTAATTAAACAATATGATTTCTCTTTTAATATATTATTCATATAATATATTAACAAATCATAATCAATCTCTTTCTCCACAAATCATCCTATCAAGTTGCTTTGGTGACGGCAACCCAAAAGGACCATGCTCACAATCGGGTCAAGTACATACCAAAATAGTTTTGGGCTTAGACACCTAATCCAACAGTCTCCCACTTGGATAAGTCTAATAACTATTTTTTACAGATACGACTTCAGAACCTGATCAGCAATCGTAGCTTTCAAAAGCCGTTGTCGAACTCTGATCTTATCAGTAACGCGTCCTTTAGATAAGGGTCATATATTCCTCCATTCTAGATATCGTATGAACTGAGGCATGGATTTTAATCATACTCTCTGCTCATGTGTTGTTTCCCGATTTCCGATTTTTGACGACTGACAACATACTACAATTGAACACATCAACTCAGTCCCGGCTTGGCCAAGCGCTTAGAGTGTCATCACTAAATCATCGAGGGGCCCACAGATATCGCTTTTATCCCACATTGGGTAAAAGGAATGGATAAACTTCGACTCAATGCTCGCTTGTACCTACTCATCAAATCACACACAACAATATGTTTTATAACACCAAGTTACTGGTGCGTTTACATATTATCAATGTGCAACCAACTTGCAGAATACAACTCACATGTATCGGTTTCAAGAATATACGATATTATCGTCTCACCAATCACTCGTGATAAAATCCATGAAGCGATCCAAGTGAGCGTGGGTTTAATCCAATGCTCAAATCTTAATTCATAAGCACTCATGAACGTTGTAGCAAACTTTTGATATGTCTAATACACTTTAGACATTCTACAAGCCAATTCACGACAGTCTTCTTTCATACCTACTTCCAAAATATGAACAACTGTGGAACGTTTGAATAATCTTATTATTCGGGAAGTCAAAACATGCAAAGTGAAACACAAGAATAATTGAATCCAATATGGCCCCAAACTTTTGAGTATAAATAAAACTCCTTTTATTTAGTCACCATATTGATTACACATTATTCATTGTATAATGTTTCGGATAATCAACTTATTACTTCAATTATAACAGCAGTTGTCCCATGCACCAAGCATGCACACTCTGTTTACCTATGGTCCTTACTTTGTGAAACAGATCAAATGAAAACATTTCTAATGATGCTCATTTCACAATCCCTAATCCTTATCGTTAGTGTAAGAACACAAAATTCTCGCAACTTGTAGAATATGTTAGATTCTAACATTTTATGCAATGATCCTTTTGTAATCTTATTGCACAAAAGTCACCAAGACTTTGCCAATGAAAGTTCTTTATTGAAGATTTCTACAAGGCAATTCCATAGATATGAAGTCTCACATTCAAAGTACATTCCTTTGAACATCCTTCTTGCATAAAAGTTTCTAATCTAGACATGGATTCTCAATATCCAACTCCCAATATGGAAACATTTCCATATTTGCCATATGACAACTCATTATTAATAGAATCATATCTATTCATAATAATGCATTGTGGTCCATTCATTACTATACTTTCAACTGCTCACAAGCGACCAATCCTTAGCGAACCTTAGATTATCATTGACAGTTGTTTAATTATTTTAGTCAAATCCGGTTCTAGTCCTTTTTCCCTCTTAATGCCCTAGGCATTTGTAAAATTTTAGAACGGTCAAATATTACAGCATATGCAATCGATCCTATACCAAAAGCGTATGGGATACGATTCATAATGTCTTACATAAAAGCATGATACTTTATCAGCCATTTGCCATAATATTTCTATTTGTCACATTCTCACAATTCGAACTATGAAGAGGGATGTCGTAATCATAATCGAATTTTGAGAATGCAATTAATATATCCTTGACTAAATTTGATTAAAATTTCTCAATCTAAGCTTTTAGATTTCAAAACTAAGTATAATATTTTCTCCCTTAATTATAGAAAAACAACTTTTTAACCCCTGCAACTTTGCAAAGTGAGCCTTTTGTTTTCTATAATTAACATTGCTAACTTGCAATACTTAAAATAATGATCATGCTCCCACTAACATGATGATTATATCCTTACCAGCATAACACTTATGCTCCCACTAGCTTTGACATGTATTCAGAAATCTGTTAAACTTCTAGAAAACAATACTTATTGATTTCCAAAGATCATATTTCTAATACGATACGCTTCAACAATCTTTTATCTTGGCTTCTAGAAAGAAACTCATACACCTTTCCTTAGATAGCTCACATGTGTGTCTAAACAATTCTAAAACTTATAGCAATAAGTCTCGAATGTTCAAACTAATTGCTAAATCTCATAATTCGAACTATGAAGAGGGATGTCGTAGTCATAATCGAATTTGAGAATGCAATTTACATAATCGCTATCTCATTAAAATCTTCCTAGTGAAAGCGTTTCCTCACAATCATTTTCATGAAGGAGAGAAACCTTATGACACTTAGATTTTATGGTGTATGTGTTCCGATCCATGTGAATTTGTCATAACCATAATCATAAGATAATGTTTGTGACAAAGCCAAACTCTTATGGACAGAACTTGTTCATTCTTTATTTCTTGCCATCAAGGGTCCCACCATTTCTTCCAAGTCTTCGAGCAGCTCACCCCTACCTATCAATGTACTTTCCATTGATCAGGATGCCTTGCCTTTATGCAATCAATTGAGAACTCATAGAAATCATATGCATAGTTGATTTAAACTGGAATGGCACAGAAACAAAAAATTGTGTCAACACGATAGGTTACAAACCTCAAGTCGTGTGCTAGTGTTTAACAATAGGTTTACCCTTGATTAGTTCTTGAAACTTTTCAAGATCATTTAGACTCCCACTGACCTCTTGACATATAAGATTCTCTTGTCAAGAAATATTTCTTGACAAACAAATATTCAAGAGTTAGTGCGGATTCTTATCAAGAAAAACCACTACAGAGTTAGTGCGGATTCTTATCAAGAAAAACCACTACACACAATTGGTCTTAGTTGGTCTTTGCCTTACCCAAGACATCACAACCTACCAATTTCAAGCGTGCAATAGCAAAAAAACATTTTCCTACTTCACATTTGATGAGTGTGTTAAAACTTCTTAAGATGTGTCACTCAAGTCACAATCTTGGAATATGACTCCAAGACTTGATTTTTGAACGAAGTATGATTCACCTATTGATTTAACCATTTCAACAATTTCCGATTCCTCTTCTTAGCCATACTAGTGCACTAAGATTTACTTAGAGGATCAATTGTGACACGGCTATACAATCACTAAGTTAATCATAAAACAGATACTTAAGTACTCTCCCATCTTTTCAGATTGGAGAAACTTTTATCTTTCTGCCTAATTGATTCTTCTTATTCGTTCTGCTATTCATTGAAACTTTTCCAATGATTTAGAATCATACTTAATCTTGTAAGTATAACCATATTTACTAATCTTTTACCAAATCATGATGAATATTTTATTGTTGTTGTGGTGGACTCGACCAGTGTACAACATTGTGTACCAGATCTCCTAGTCCTTCACATGACTCACATACTTATGTGAACAAGGAATTAGTCTCAATTTCCTAAATACAAAGGTTCTCATTCATCACATAATACCAGTTGCATGATTCCAAGTTTCTGTCCAATTGAAACTTGGGCGATGAGAATCTTTCCTTATTTGGTAAATTTATGACATTACCACAAATAACATAACTAAGAATCAAATACATTCACAATATTGCAAAAATAGAAACATTCAAACACCAATTTTCATAAATTCCATCGCAAGGAAACATAAATAAGATAAAATCAAATTTTATTTTATTGCGGAAAAAATATTGTCCTTACAATGCGATTACACATGAAAACTATGTAAATATTATTTAGTAATCTGTCCTAACTCTAAAGTAGCAGCTAAAAAATCCGATCTTTGAATCATGCGATCGAAATCCATTTCTTCATGACCAGATTCAGCTCATTTCTTTCTTTTAAGCTTCCTTTCTTTTCTTCGATCCTACAAAACACCAAATGTAATCATATCACATCATGTATTAAGAATCTAAAAAGGAACTTAATAGAGTTAGATAGTGGATTTTACCTGAAGCAGAGTCATACATCTTGACTCTCCCATCTCTTAGATCTCTCAGGTAATCAGGGCAGCTTCGTAACCAATGCCCCTTTTCTTGGCAATAGAAACAGGTGGACCTCTTCGGAATGGCACACGAGACAATCTCAGACTCAGCCTTTCTCTTGCGTAGAGAAAACTTTTCTGGACTTCCATTGTTGCCATTACCCATATAAGATTGGGATATTGATTTACCAGACAAATTTGCTCGACCAGTGCGCCAAATCATTTCTGATTCAGCAGTAATAAGCAAATAAGTCAAATCAATGAGGGTCACGTCGTGGTCCATCATATAGTACTCTCTAACGAACTTACCATATGATTCGGG
This sequence comes from Lactuca virosa, assembly GCF_052849685.1. NCBI lineage: Eukaryota > Viridiplantae > Streptophyta > Magnoliopsida > Asterales > Asteraceae > Lactuca > Lactuca virosa. The sequence goes on along the minus strand of NC_136430.1, from coordinate 223,464,543 downwards.
AAATAACTGAAGAACCAAGTCAACAGTCAACTTTCCCGAGACATCGACACCCAACATTCCCAATCTATCAATATGCAACTTCATATCCAAGACATGAGTGCATACCGACTTTCCATCTTCGTGTCTTTTTGCCAATAGGGCTTGAGTGACCTTGAACTTTTCAAGCCTTCGAACACGTGGGTCAGGGAGAATTATTGGAGGAGGTGGAGGAAGTGAAGCATGATTTCCATTTCCACAATCCAATCGTGGAACATCATCTTCATGTGAAAAACTTTTTTTCCTAAGGATTCCGGAAGACCATATTTGTCAAACTTTGACATCTACAAAACAGGAGAAATTCAAGTTAGTTGATTGAGTCCTTAATAAAACACCCAAATGAGATATTAAGGCTAGGACCCAACACAATATTCTACAACTTGGAAGAGGGATGTCGTAATCCAAACCGCAGAACATTTGAAGGTAGGTAAATGACGATTTACCAATTTCCACCATGAAAAACAAAAATTGAAGGTTTAAGTTTTAAATGAATCGAAACTCCTAGATCTTTTGAGATTCATTGAACTTTTCAATGGCATGTTTAATCTCGATTATGCCCTTCATTTGTGACTGGGATGCCGAGGATCACAAATAAGGTGTGAATAACCATGCGAATGTACGAGGTGCCCTCAATGTTGCAGTCACCTAATCGACGTGCCGGTTAACCACACACGCTCCGTCGATCTATGACAAACATCGAGTCACCCTTTGCTACCAATGTCAATCCCAACTTAGTGTGTCGGTTAACCACACACGCTCCACTAACTGTCTCGGCAAGGGTACAAAGTGTAATTCCATGGAATTGCATCAAATTCACTTTTCCTAAAGTAACTAAGATTTGGGAATTTATAAAAGCGTTTAGTTACTTCGTATTTCATTATACTTATAATGGAAGGGTGTGTCCTATCCAACTCGTTCGGCTAACGACCCTCCACTAGTCAAGAGTGTGGTGGGTAAGAGTGGATACCCATTCAATCGCCATTTTATAGGCAATTTCCTTAAACACCCCTTAGAGACCAGCTTCATGAATGAGGCCTACTAACGGTAAGATTGACTCTTTACTCATACATATATAATATGTTATACTTTTAAATGTTATATAGTATAAGGTGTATTTTACACTTTTAAAATACTATGTGGTCTTATTTAATAAATTATTCTTTTAATTTAATTAAATGTAAACCAAATTATTATGGATTTATTAACTCTCTTTTAATTATACACTTAATTAACTTAATAAAACCATAAGGGTGTAATTTGAACTTTTCAAAAAAAACTAGGGTTTTAGAATTTAATATTTTAAAATTAAACTTTTAATCAAAATTTTAAATTCCAAAACTTGAGGGCAAGTTTTGAAACTTTTCAAAACATTAGGGTTTAGAATTTAAGTATTTCAAAATTAAACTTTTTAATAAAAATTTAAATTCCAAAACTTGAGGGCAAGTTTTGAAACTTTTTCGAAACATTATCAAAAACATTCTAGATCAAACTACAAATAATAACAATTAAACAATTAATTGGTGATTATCTAAATATGACCTAATTCAATTTCTTGCAAGATAATTCAAAACAAAATTACAAATAATTAATATTTATCTTATAAAACAAGTAATTATATTAATTTTGACAATTATCTTCTATTTTGGTAAGGATAATCACCAAATATTGATAAAATTCGGATTTTATTAATGAAAAACATTTTTGGTAATTATCCCATAGCAAAATATGGCAAAATCCCGAAAATTCCTCCTTCTGACCATCTGACTCGTCGAGTCAGGGATGGACTCGTCGAGTTCCCACTGGACTCGGCGAGTGCACCTATGGACTCGGCGAGTCCAGGCTCCAGAAGGCAGAATTTTTGACTTTCAGCAATGAATGATCATGAAAAACATCAATTACATCAAACAAACAGCCTAGGCTCTGATACCACTGATGGGTTTTGAGCACTACATCACTCCTATGGTGTACATGCAAACCCTAAAGCTTTGGATCTAGTTTGTCTAATGTGTTGGGTTTTGAGCATTCTAACACTCCTATGGTGTACATGCAACCCTATAAACCTTGGATCTATGTTTTCTCTATTATACATGCAAATATTAACTATTCCAAGGTTTCATCCTAACTAGCATATTATGAAGCACCTATACTACAAAGTTCTAGTTAGATGACATACCTTTTGATGTAGCTTGATGTCTTCAAGCTTTAAGAGCTTAGCCCCAATAGTGTGGAAGCCTCAAATGGAATCACAAATCACCAAAACACCTTGGAAGAACTTGAGAGAATATGTATGCACACTAAAATCGGCCCACTCTTATTTTCACACACTTGTGCCAATTTTGTGAGCCAAGGACCCCTTTATATATTATGGAGGATTAGGGTTACATCCATGTAAACCCTAATACCCATGACCTTTCATTTACATAGGATCCATGGGTTAAAAGCTCCATGGACCATCCATGAAAGCTTATCCCAACCTAAATGAACTTGGCCCATTCCATATATATAAGAGTCCATATTTAATTAGTTCTTTTTTGATCACTTAATTAATTCTTGATCAATACTAATTAAATAATATGATTCCATATTAATATATTAGAACTTATAATATATTAATATAAATCATAAATATACTATTCTCAAAAGACTATCCATATAAATTGTGCCGGTGAAGTGCAACCCAAATAGACCATGTCGGGTCGGGTCAAGTACATACCAAATATAGTTATGGACTTAGACATTAATCCAACAGTCTCCCACTTGGATAAGTCTAAAACTATTATTGAGTATGACTTCAAAACCTAACTGGCAATCGTAGCTCTTAAAGCCGCTATCGAACTCTGACCTTGTCAATGACTTGTCCATTAGATAAGGGATCATATATTCCTCCATTCTAGATATCATATGAGACATTGATTATAATCATTCTCTCTGTCCATTTGTTGTTTCCCGATTTTCGATTTATGATGACTGACTGATTGAACAAATCAAATCAGTCCTGGCTTGGCCAAGCACTCACATTTGTCATCGCTAAATCATCGAGGGGCCTACAGATATCGCTTTTATCCCGAAGGTAAAAGGAATGGATAAAATTCGACTCATATGGCTTGTTCTACTACTTGTTGAATCATACACAAAGGCACGTTTTATAACATCGAGTTACCAAATGCGTTTTCGTGCAATCAATGTATAACCAACTCATAGTAACAACTCATATCTCTAGGTTTGAAAAATATAAGATATTATCGTCTCATGATCACTCGTGATAAAATCCATGAAGTGATTCAAATGAGCGCGGGTTGAATCCAATACTCAGAACTTATGAGCACTCATGAGTGTTGTAGCACCACTTTGTCCACCAACTTGGACCTCTACAAACCAACCCATGACAGTCTTGATTCATATCTACTTCCAACATATGACCGACTGTGGATGGTTTGAATAACTTAATCATTCAGGAAGAGCGACTTAGTTATTCTGGAAGTCAAAACATGCAAAGTGAAACACAAGAATAAATGAATCAAATATGGTATCAAACCTTATGAATATAAATAAATACTTTTATTTATCACCATACTGATTACTCATTATTCATTGTTTCGGTTTTATCAACTTTATACTTGAATTAAAAACACTAGTTGTCCCATGCTCCAAGCATGTACACTATGTTTTTCTTAAACAATAGCTTTGCCATACACCAAGTATGCACTCTATGTTTGTCTATGATCCTTACTTTGTGAAATAAACCAATTGAACATAATTTCAATGATTCTAATTTCACACTCCCAAATCCTTATCGAAAAATGTGAGAATTTCAAATTCCTATCATTTATCGAAATCTGTTTAGATTTTAAACTTATATGCACTGACCCTCCTGTAATGAATATGTACAAAGTCACAAAGACTTGTCAACAGTCATTATAAGGTATTCCAATGGAGATCAACTCCATGGAAACTAAGTCTCATATTCAAAGTACATTGCTTTGGACATGCTTCTTGCATTAAGTTTTCTAATCTTACACAGATAACTTCCACCTATGGAGACACCTCCATATTCTCATTTTGACTATCACTTCTGAATAAGAGATGCCTCTTTTCAGAATATGTCAATATGGTCCTTCCAAAATTAGCACTATACTTCCAACTGTCCCTGAGCAACCAATCTTTGGTAAACCTCAGATTGTCCTCGACAATTGCTTAATCATTTTAGTCATATCCAATTCTAGACCTTTTCCCTTCTTAATGCCTCTGGGCATTTGGAAAATTTTAGAAATGACAAATATTATAGCACATGCAATCGATCCTGTACCCAAAGCAAATGGTACACGATTCATGATGTCTCACATAAAGACATGATTCTAGACCAGTCTTTTGCTACAATATTTTTATTTGCCATGTTTTCAAAATTTGACTATGAAGAGGGATGTCGTAATCATAATCGAATTTTGAGAACGCAATATATAGAATTTCCTTAAGTTGAACCAATCCAACATGAAATTCATATATATATTCTTGACTAAAGATGATTAAGTTCTCAATCTAAGCCTTTAGAACTGAAATGAAGTATATCCTCTCCCTTAATTATAGCAAAACAACTTTTTCAATCCCTACAGCCTCACGAATTGAAACTTTTGTTTTCTATAATTAACATTGCTAACTTGCAACACTAACAATAATTATCATGCTCCCACTAACATGATGATTATTAGCATAACACTTATGCTCCCACTAACTTTGACATGTACTCAAAAATCAGTTGGACTTCTAGAAATCAATACTTTATTGACTTTCTTACCAAAGTCCAGATTTCTGATACGAGATGCTTTGATAAAACTTTATCAAAATCATACACCTTTCCTTAGATAGCATGCATGTGTGTCTAAACAATTTCAGAACTATGAAAAGGGATGTCGTAATCATAGTCTCAATTGTTTAGACCTTTTGCCATCTGCTTCAAATCTACTTGGTGGAAGTGTTTCCTCACCATCATTTTCATGAATCGGAGAGAAACCTTATGACCCTTAGATTTTATGGTGTATGTGTTCTTATCCATGTGAATCGTCAAAACCATAGTCACAAGACAAGGATAATGACAAATCCAAACTCATATGGACTGAACTTATGCAATCTTAACTTCTTGCCACCTGGCAGTACAGGGCCTGCCATTGCTTCCAAGTTGTTATGCAACCAATTGAGAACTTTCAGAACTCCTATGCAAAGCCAACTTTAACTGGAATGGGCACAGAATATGTCAACACGATAGGTTATAAACCTCAAGTCGTGTGCTAGTGAAGAGCCTCAGGTTTTATTCTTGATTAGTTCTTGAAATTCTTTTTAGGATCTTTAAGACTCCCACTATCCTCTTGACATATAAGACTATCTTGCCAAATATTCAAGAGATAGTGCGCATTCTTTATCAAGACAAACACTTCACACAATTGGCCTTAGTTGGTCTTTGTTTTATCCAAAACATCACAACTTACCAATTTCAAATGTACAAGAGTAGGACACTTTTACTCTTACATTTGACAAGTGTTTTAAACCTTTCTTTAAGATATGTCACTCAAGTTACAATCTTGGAGTATGACTCTAAGAATTGTTTTGGAACGAAGTATGACTCATCTTCCTGATCTAACCATTTCAACAATTCATGACTCCTCTTCTTAGTCATAAGAATGCACTAATATGACCTTTAGAGGACTAATTGTGATATGATTTCTAAATCATTAAGATGATCACAAACATGATACTAAAGTACTCTCCCATCTTTTCAGATTTGAGAAACTTTTATCTTTCTGCCTAATTTGATTCTTCCCATTCGTTCTGCCATACATTGAGACTTTTCCAATGTTTCAGAATTATACTTAAACTTGTAAGTATAACTATATTTACTAAACTTTAGTAAATCAAATAGTCTTAACGAGCTTTGTGGTGGACATGACCAGTGCACAAGAATGTGAACTCAATCCCTTTAGTCCTTCACTTGACTCACACATCCATGTGAACAAGTAATTAGTCTTGATTTTCCAATGCTTGAAAGTTCTCATTCATCATACTATTCAACTTGCATGATTCCAAGTTTCGGTCCAATTGAAACTTGGGCGATGAGGAACTTTCCTGATTTGGTAAATTTAGACACTACCACAAATGAAAGAATCAAATCCATTTTCCAATATTGCTGTCAGTGGAATCATATAACCAACAATTTTCCACAAATGTCATTGTAAGGATACTTCAAATAAATAAAATTAAACAATTTTCTTTTATTTTAAAACTTTGCGGAAAAACTTATCCTTACAATCCACATGGAAAATTGTTGTTATCTATTCCTTAGCAATATATCATAACTTCTTAAGCAACTGCTCAAAATTCTGATGCGATCGAAATCCACCTTCGCGGTCAGAATCAGCATATACTTCCTTTAAGATTTCTCTCTATTCTTTGATTCTTAAAACATCAACATGTGACCCAGTCACATCATGTAATGAGGATCTCATAATAGAACTTAACAGAGTTAGATAATGGGCTCTACCTGATGTAGAGTCAAACTTATTGACTTTAACATCCTTAGGTAAATTTGGCAGCTTTGCAATCAACGCCCCTTCCTTTGGCAAAATAAACATATGGACCCTTTGGTAATGGGACTATCTCAGACTTAGCCTTTCTCTTTACCATTTGGTCAACCGAGTTGACTATGGCCAATCCCTTTCCATTGGGAAGAGAATGCTTTTTCTGGATTTCCAGTGTCACCATTGTCACTGTCCATAAAGTTTTTGGGAAGTTGATCTTCTAATCAAATTTGCTTTACTATCGTTCCAAATCATTGCTGATTCAGCAGCACCAAGCAAATAGATATGATCATTAAGGTTCATGTCATAGTCTGTTTCATAGTAGTCCCAAAGGAACTCACTATGTGACTTAGAAAGTGATTGAACATCCAACTTTCTCAAGACTTTGACGCCCAACTCTCCTGGCTTGTCAATATGTGACTTCATCTCTAAGATGTGATCACACATAGACCTTGCTTGCCATTAGGGCTTGAGTGACCTTGAACTTGTGGGTTAGGGAGAATAATTGGAGGAGGTGGAGGAAGAGAAGTATGACTTCCATGAGCCAAACTCGGGAAGTCATATTCATTAGGAAAGCTTGGTTTGGGAAGATCATTGTTGTCTAAACCAGACATCAACAATGGGAGAAATTCACGTAAAGTTGATTTAAGTCCTTAATATAACACCCAATATGATATATTAAGGCTAGGACCCACCAAACTATTTTATAACTTGGAAGAGGGATGTTGTAATCCAAGCTATAAAATATTTGAAGGTAGGTGAATGACGATTCACCAATTTCCACCAAGATAAACGAAATGTATTATTAGGTTTTAATTGGTTTTGAAACTCCTAGATTCTTTTGAGATTCATTGAACTTTTCAATGGCATGTTTCAATCTCGAGTGTGCCCTTCAGGTTTTGTGACTGGGATGTCGAGGATCACAAAACAAGGTGTGAAGTAACCATGCAAATATACTTGGTACCCTTAATATTTACCCCTCAATCGATGTGTCGGTTAACCACACACGCTCCAACGATACTATGATAAACATTAAGTTACCCTTTGCCTACCTTGTTAAGTCCAGGTTAGTGTGCCGGTTAACCACACACGCTCCACTAACAGCTTAAACAAAGTGCAAAGTGTAATTTCATGGATTAGCACCTTATTCACATTTTCCTAAGTAACTAAGATTGGGAATTTATAAGTGTTTAGTTACTTAGTATTTATCATTATACTTATAATGAAGGGAGAATTATAGTCCTTGTCCTACCTGTTCGGCTAATGACCCTCCACCGGTCAAGGAAGCGGTGGGTGAGAGTGGACACCCATTAAGCTGCCATTTTATAGGCAACAACCTTATACCCCCCTTATAGACCGGCTTTGTGAATGAGGCCTACTAATGGTAAGACGACTTGCTCTTATACATATAATATATTAAACTTTTAATATTATAATAGTATAAGGGTTGAATTTTAACTTTTAAAATTCTAAGGGATTAACTTGGAATTAAAGTATTCATAAGTGAAAACTTTACAAATTCCAAAACTTGAGGGCAAGTTTTTGAAACTATTCAAAACTTTTCATTTCATAACTTATGAGTTTAATGGTTCATTAAAATGAAGACTCTTCATTTTTTATGTAACCTCTTATTCTTTAATAACACTTTTAAAGAAGTGACTCTTAAACATCCATAACTTGAGGACAAGTTATGGAGTAATAATACTATTTAATGAAAAAGACTCTTCATTTTTTTTATGTAACCTATGGCACTTTTATGAGTTTTAAAATTCATAAATGTGACCTTTTATGTAACTTGAGGACAAGTTACAAAAACACATTTTATGAACTACCTCTAGATTAATTAAGATTGAAAACAACTAAAACACAAATTTTTTTTTCCATTAATCTAAACTAACTCATAAATCAAGGAAACATAAACACTTTTGGTAATCCATAACTTATGGAGTTAAATGCTTGTTTTATGATGAAACTTTTCATGTTCCGCAACTTAAGAATAAGTTATGGAATTCTTTAAAACATTAACACCAAATTTTGTAACTCCATAAAAACTTTGAGTCAATTTTTTTTTTAAAACCTTTTCTTTTTTTTTCAACTTTGAAAATCAAACATTTGCATGAATATAAAAGAAAACAACCCATGGCTCTGATACCACTGTTGGGTTTTGAGCATTCTAACACTCCTATGGTGTACATGCAACCCTATAAACCTTGGATCTATGTTTTCTCTATTATACATGCAAATATTAACTATTCCAAGGTTTCATCCTAACTAGCATATTATGAAGCACCTATACTACAAAATTCTAGTTAGATGACATACCTTTTGATGTAGCTTGATGTCTTCAAGCTTTAAGAGCTTAGCCCCAATAGTGTGGAAGCCTCAAATGGAATCACAAATCACCAAAACACCTTGGAAGAACTTGAGAGAATATGTATGCACACTAAAATCGGCCCACTCTTATTTTCACACACTTGTGCCAATTTTGTGAGCCAATGACCCCTTTATATATTATGGAGGATTAGGGTTACATCCATGTAAACCCTAATACCCATGACCTTTCATTTACATAGGATCCATAGGTTAAAAGCTCCATGGACCATCCATGAAAGCTTAGCCCAACCTAAATGAACTTGGCCCATTCCACATATATAAGAGTCCATATTTAATTAGTTCTTTTTTGATCACTTAATTAATTCTAAATTAATTCTTGATCAATACTAATTAAATAATATGATTCCATATTAATATATTAGAACTTATAATATATTAATATAAATCATAAATATATTATTCTCAAAAGACTATCCATATAAATTGTGTCGGTGAAGTGCAACCCAAATGGACCATGCTGGGTCGGGTCAAGTACATACCAAATATAGTTATGGACTTAGACATTAATCCAACATAATGAACATGCAATAATCATCCAAAGACATAAACCCTAGATCTAGCATACAATAATCAAATTAACATATGAATTAGGGTTTAGATCTTACCTTGATTGTTATGTAGCAATAACAATATCAATTCCTCCTTGTAATTGACTTCTGAAAGCTTAGTGTCACAAGTGTCACACCTCTAATGGCTCACAAACACCAAGAGCAAGAGGATGACTTACGAGAAGAGAAGGAGGCACTAAAAACGTCCAACAACCCTTAGGGATTACTTCCACACGTTTTTTGGGCCTTAGGGGTTCCTTATATAGTGAGGCTATTAGGGTTTTGAACTAGGAAACCCTAATCTGACTGCTTAGGCCCTAAGCAGCCCATGGACTCCCTCCTTAGAAGCCTTAGACGAATTCTAATGGGTTTCCCTATAGATTTCGTCCACTCCAATCTTCTATGGAGTCCATTAGCCCAATATTAAACTATCACACAATTGACAGTTCTAATCCTCTTTATTTAGCTAATGTCTTTTAGCCACAAAATTAATTCTTATTAATTATTGACTAATATTAATTAAACAATATGATTTCTCTTTTAATATATTATTCATATAATATATATTAACAAATCATAATCAATCTCTTTCTCCACAAATCATCCTATCAAGTTGCTTTGGTGAAGGCAACCCAAAAGGACCATGCTCACAATCGGGTCAAGTACATACCAAAATAGTTTTGGGCTTAGACACCTAATCCAACAAAAACAACACACTTTGTTCAATACAAGTAGTGCCTCCAAATCTTTAAAGCAAATACTACTGCTCCCAACTCTAGGTCATGAGTAGTGTAGTTTGTCTCGTATGGCTTCAATTGTCGGGATACATATGCAATAACCTTATTTCACCCCTGAATCCCTTCTGAATTCATGAGTCCCTTCTGAATCGTCGAGTCCCTTCCGACCCCTTTGGTAACTCTCAACCGGTACTGGTCTATTTCACCCCTACAGCTAAGCATACATTCATACTAGCAAGAGTCACAAAGATAACATGCATATATAACCATATCAGTAACTGTCACAGAGACCATTATTATCCTACAACATAATCCAGTGGGTCGAAATTAGTGAATTCGACCCATACGTACAATGAGGAGACTCACCTCAATCTGAAGATGAACAAATCACATTCTCACCTCTTGGGCTGCTGCTACTATGGCTCCACACGCTGAACATATCCAAAATTAACCCTAATAAATAATCAGGGTAATAACCCATATAAATGGTCCATATTATAATCTAACTTGCTAAGAGTAAAATAACATTTTACCCTTCCCTTAATTCATCTAACCATGGCCAAAACCCATAAATACCTAAGGCCCAACAATAGCCCAAAGACCTTTTGGTGAGTTCGCCAAGCGTACCACCCTATTACGCCCAGCGTACAAGTCTGAGAGAACAAAATAGATCTGATGCGCATGGACAAGGTTTGAAAACTCAAACCTTGAGTGAATGCTTAAGATCAATGTCTGTTTGCTAATAAATGTTCTAGTCAAGCCTGGATAGACCAGTCAAGTCTAAGTTAATATATATTCAACAAATGATCAAATAATAAATGAGGAATGATCAAAGTAAAGCTAATAAATGAAGAACAAGAAGAATGTTTGAAAGAGAGTTGAAATAACTTAGTAAATGCCAAAAGTGGGTGAATGATCCGTCTCTTAACATTTCATTAAAAGCTCCTTTAAATAGGAATGAGTAAAACATGGTACAAACCAATAAACATACATAGGACCGGATAAAAGGAATAATTCTTACATTCTGATTGTCCAAGTTGACAAACATACTAAGTCCTATGAAATGTATAATCATGCAAAGAGACAAAAGTAATTAATACATAAAGAGACAAAACAGCTTCTCCGGATCAACACACATTCCGGACATAATGTCCATTCCGGAATGTCTTCACTCCTGAACTTCTCATCTTCGTCTCTCCAAGTCCGGACAGCTTCCGGACTACTCTTCACTTCGGAACTGATGCTGACTTCGGAATTATCACTTGGACTTAGGATTGCTAGAGGTTCACTTTCAGGTTCCAACAATATCCCCCTAAGTGAACTTAGCAATCCATTCAGTTTATATAGCTTCTTCTTTGATGAAGGTGTAGGCTCTGAACAACCATTCTCTGACTTCAGTGTACCAGGCCAGTTGACTTACAAACTTTTCTTTGACTTGTTCCGGAGCTTTAGACTTGGATGCACGAGAAATGAACTTCCAAAGAGCTGTGGTAGGAACTAGGTGTTTGTCAAGGACACGGAAAAATTCCTTCTTGTTTGTCTTCCTGGTTGTGTAGACAAACCCTAGAACCGGGTCATCGATTGGACCATCTTCAAGCAATTCAGCTTCCGGAAGAACAAAGTTGATTTTCGCAACAAAGTCTTCAGTTCCGAATAGGTGGGCCAGCTCATAGTCGCATCTGCAAAACTCCGCGACATAATCCTTGAGGAAGCTTAGAGCAGCACGGTAAGCACCCATGCTGATATCATTGTTTTGCATTCCTTGGAAGTGAGCAGCCAAAGTAAGAATGTCATTCGGATTCATCGAAGGGAAATCCGCATCAGTGATAGTCTGGTAAGTTGGTTTGTTCCGGAAGACGTGAAATCGAAATAATGGGCAGTTAAGTTCGAACTTCACTAGGATTTTCCTTGCAAATCCATGGACTTTGGTAATTCTTTTACTCGTCCATACTTCCTTCAGAGGTTGTGCATTCTTGGAGTAGAATGTTTCAAGCCTTTCACGTTCTGTCCGGAGGATCACATCCGGATCATCATTGGGGTGAAGAGGATCAAACTTGATGTAGTATTTGTTGTATGGAGAGAGAGGAAGATCGATCTGTTCGGAGTCATTGGTGGGAACATCGTAATACATGAAGGGAACGATTTCATGATCATGGAGAATGCCTTCACGGCATAGAGGAGATATTCCACGCATCGGATCAGGATTATCCTTGAGAGCTTGGATTCGGATGTTGTCCTCTAATGCCTTGTTGATTTCCTCCTGAGACCATCCTTGTTTTTGCTTTAGAGGATGTCCAGAGTGGAAGGCTTTTTGTTCGGCTGTCATTGGCGTTTTGCATTTGTCTCTTTTTAATGCAACCATGATGAACTGCATATTCTCATCCACAACATATTCCAGAGAAGGGTTCGGAAGAGGATCTTCCGGAATGTCATCAGGGATCCGGAGTGGAGAACCCTGGTCTATAGCAGCAATTTTTGGAGCCGGAATAGGTGGAAGCATTGAAGGAGTGGCTCGGAAGGCTTGAGCTGTGAGGAGTGATTTTGCTTTGGCCATTTTAATAGCCCTTTGTAGAACGTCAGGTAAAGAGGATGGCCAAGAGACTGTGGACCATATCCTCTTTTCTTCCTCTGTCATCACCTTTGGAAAAAGCTTCTTCGGAGTCTCGAGACCAAGAACTCCTTTTGTGACATACTTCTCTTCATCACTGTTTTCTTCATCATCATAGTTGTTTCCTACAAGTCCGGAAACAACGTGGACTTCATCATCGGAATCCAAATCTTCATCTCGGAGTTGAAAAACCGAGGCATGCTTCCATGGTTGGCTGGGACCTTCTCCCCCTCTTGCATCAGTGGTTTTCGGAACCGGTGCAAGTAATAAAGAGTCCTTCATATCTTCAAACTTGGAGAATACTTTCTGAAGGCCCGTATTGAGTTGACGAGTGAATGCATCGTATGCTTCGGAAGTGGGAGCCTGAGCAGCGAGATGATCGAACAGATGGCCAAGAACGGCTAACATCTCATCAAACTTTCAATTCGGAACGTCAACGATGTTCCAAGTGGATCGAAGTAGCTTGATGAGGACTTGTTGAATTATGAGGTTCATCTCGTCCTTCTTTTTGATTTCCTTCTCCAGCCTTTGAATTTGCTTCTCATGACGAACATGGGTCTGCTTAATAAGATCGTTGGTAGCAGACACCAAGTCATCATGGACCTTTAGCATGGTGGTGATCGTTTCTAGGTAGTGTTCAACGGAGGCATCATACTTGGCCTCAACTTCTTTGATGGAGTGCTTGATTCGGAGAGAAATGATTTGATCTAACTGAGCTTCTCTTTCCGCAATTGAAGGTCCGGACTGATTGGATAAGGACTGAATGATAGCATCGAGCTTGGAATCCAGTCCGGAAACCTTTTGATCCAATTTAGTGTTGAGCTTTGTTACGGAAGATTCGATTGAAGAGACTTTCTTCATGGTATCGGACACATTTGTTTGAATCTCAAGGATAGCAAAGGGATCGATATAATCACCGGCTGAGGATCCGGTGTCGGAATTTGAATACAGAGGCTTTTCCTTGTGAGGCTTGGGATTCGTAGAAGGATCGGGATGAGTGACAGCATCATCATGAAGCTTGTGAGTTGATTCGGATTCATGCTGAGTAGAGGAGGAGGATCCGAAATCAAATGCTGACTTTGAAGAAGATGGATTCAAGTGGAGTTGAACTAAAGAAACCATGGGGGCATCAGCAACATTAGCAGCATCGGTGGTCAGCAGCATTTCTTCTGAAATTTCATCTTCCGAAGCTGGAGGATTGGAAGCTTGAGGAGGTGGCTTTGGAGTTTCTCTGGATGTGAACTCGAGATCAACCAGCTCATCAGTAGGTGAGACGTAGGGCAGGTTGCTTTGCATGGCTCTCTTTTTCATGGAAATGAGAGTTGATTCCACTTGTGATCTGGTGAGCTCCGGATGCCTGGAGTGTGCCCTGTTCACATAATCTTCCCACAAAGGATCGTTAACTCCTGGTCGTCCTGTACCCTTTCCGGGTATCAGACCAGTTGAGGCATCCGAAGTCGTAGGGGTGTTCGGACGGCCAGAGTCAGCCTGAATGTCATGAGCATCTTCCTGTGGAGAGGAAGAGCCGACTTTGGTTCTCTTTTGTGGCTTTGACTTAGTAGGGGAAGTTTTCCGCTTGGCGGACTTCTTCGACTGCCTTGGTCCGGAAGATGTTGGCTTGGCCACTTCCGCAATGGGCTCAATGGGGACTTGGGCAGATTGTGTTGGGTCAAACACAGTCGAAGCCTCCAAATGTTTTTTCAAGTGAAGAGAATCGGAAGGAATAATGTCCAACATATGTTGAGGTAACCTCCGTACAGGACCAAAAGAAGATTCGTCCGGAATTCTATAGGACTTAACAGTCTTTAAGGAAATGCATACCTCCGGAGGAATCGCAGCACAAGGGAGAGGTTCGGAAAGCTCTTTGAAGAGTTGCTGAAGAGTCAGAGCCCAGAACCTAGGGCTTGAGATCTCATTATCTTTTCTTTTGATGGAAAACTTGCAGAAGTCTTTCCATAGTACCTCCGGAAGGTCAACCGCATTGTCACGTCCGAAATAAATGTTGTAAACCACATACAGCCAGTCCTTTCTAAGAGTATCCGTACCTCCGTGCTTTCCGGATAGTCCTCGAATGATGAGATGCATCAGAACGGTCCAGAGTCCGGAAACGGCTGATTTCTTGAAGTCTTTTTCTTTGTAGTCCTGGTTGTACCCAATGTGATTCAAGAACAATTGGAATTCTTCTGCAGTTGGTTCTTGAACTGTGAAGCCAATGGGGTTTTCTTTAACATCGATCGCCTTTAAGAAGGTGGATTTGTATATTGGAACAATTCTATCGCCAATGATTTTGGTTTCCAGTACACTGTCTTCTTCTTTAATTCTTGTGAAAGCCCTGTAGAGATGATGAAGTGGAAGAGGTGGTTTAGGGACTTTAGTGAGAGGGATGGAGATGGGATGGTTGGCTATGAACTCGATCATGACTCTAATGGATTCATTGTAATCCATAGGGTTTAGTGAAAATAACTGTGTGGTATCCCTGATAAAGGGTTCAGGCGATGTTGAAGACGATGATCCCTTCGAAGGTTTCTTCTTTGCAATCGACTTCTTGGGAGTGAAGACAGTTGGTGCATTTTTCTGTGGAGAAGATTGGGAAACCATTGTTGTAGAAGGATGAGTGCTTGAAGAACAAGATGAACACAGAGAGAAATCGAGGTTTTGGAAGGTTTGGGAGCGTAAAGAGGTAAAAGGGGGTTTCAATGGGTATATATAGGTAAGGGAAATGTGTCGGGTTAGGAATGGGAATGATGAGGGTCCAAATTCGAACCGGGTTGCATTAAATGAAAAACGGTTTTTTGGGGGTTGATTTGACTTGGGAAGGGAAAGTTAGGGTTGTTTTAAGCTAGAAATAGAAAACCCAAACTGCGATTGGATGGTTACTTTTGGAGACGTGCAGTCGTGGCACGAAAATCAAGGAAGATTGGATAACGATCCTTACAAAGTAACTGTTGCAACATAAAACGTTTCGCCTTATAAACCTTTGGAATTCCGGATGAGCGGTTCCGGACAGTGGAAGATCCGGAGGATAAAGAGTTGTGCTCCGGAACATGGTTGTTTTGAAAAATGGTCCGGATTGGGAAATAATCCGGAGAGAGTTTCAGTTAAAGAAAATACGATTCCGGAGTCAAAAATTGGTTGCGGTTCTGGAAAAATTTTATGATTCCGGAGCAAAAATTCTAAAATAATGATTTTCAAGAACTTCCGGAAGGGATTTGAAAAAGTTACCGGAACATGATTTGTAAAGCATTCCGGAGTAGGATTTGAGAAAACTTCCGGAGTGAATTTTGAAATTCCGAAGTGCAGAATGCAATACCTTTCCGGAGTGGAATTTCGGGATGCCATTATGAAGTATATTCCGAGATGAAAATTTGAGCACTATGACTATGTGGACTTTGAACAACAAATAATCAGGACGAACTGTACAGCTTAAAACTCAAGTGATGGTCAGAAATAAAGACAAGTAAAATGATCCTATGTATTCCGAGAGAAAGTAGTTCCGAGATGAAAAAAGGTTTTTAAGATCGGAACTAATTTTCTTTCGAATACTTCTATCAAAGAGAACAAGTCTCTTGAAAGAACTGAGGATCTGGCATCATCATACCCATCTTGTTCAGAAAACCATTGAATTTGGTTTCGTCTAATGCCTTAGTAAAGACATCAGCAATCTCATCGTCAGATGGAACAAAAATGAGTTCAATGTTATTAGAACATGATCTTTTATGAAATGGTACCTTATATCAATGTGCTTAGTCATTGAGTGTTGAATTGGATTGTGAGAAATCGCAATGGCACTTTGAGAATCACAATAGATAGGAATGCGTTGAAAGCGGTAACCATAATCCAAGAGTTGAGATTTCATCCACAGAATCTGAGATGTACAGCTGGCAGCAGCAATGTATTCGGCTTCGGCTGTAGAGAGTGCAATGCAGTTCTGTTTCTTGGATTACCAACTGACCAAACGACTACCTAAGAACTGGCAGCCACCTGAAGTGCTTTTTCTATCAAGTTGAAGACCACCATAGTTTGAATGTGAATAGTCTTGAAGTAGGAAGCTCTCGTTTTCTGGGTACCAGATTCCGGGACTCTTTGTACCTTTGAGGTATCGGATAATTTGTTTCACAGCCAAGAGATGAGACATCTTTGGGTTGAATTGAAATCTGGAACACAAACATGTTGAAAACATGATATCCGGACGACTTGCTGTGAGATAGAGCAAAGATCCAATCATTCCTCGATACTTTTTTTCATCAACTGAAACACCTGAAGGGTCGGCAAAGATCTTGTGTCCGAAGCCCATTGGTACCTTGGCTGAGGCACAGGTGTCCATTGAGTATTTCTTGAGGAGTTCTGAAATGTACTTCTCTTGGTGAACGAAGATTCCTCTGTTAGTCTGTTTGACTTGGAGGCCAAGAAAGAAGCTTAACTCCTTATTCATGCTCATTTGGAATCGATTGATCATTAGTTTAGCAAAGTCAGCAACCATAGATGAATCTGTAGACCCAAAAATGATGTCATCCACATAAATTTGAACCAGCATGAGATGCTTTCCATTTGATCTTCAGAACAGGGTAGGATCTAGAATTCCTCTTTGGAAACCGGAGCGCTTGAGAAAATCAGTGAGAGTCTCATACCATGCCCGAGGAGCCTGCTTGAGGCCGTAGACTGCCTTCCGGAGTTTGTAACAGTAGTTTGGAAAGGATAGATTTACAAAATCGGGGGGCTGTTGAAGATATACTTCAGTGTCTAGTTCACCATTAAGAAAATCACTCTTAACATCCATTTGGTAAACTTTGAAGCCTATGTGAGCGGTATAAGCAAGAAAGATTCTGATGGCTTCAAGACGTGCAACAGGAGCAAAGGTCTCATCGTAGTCGAGCCCTTCAATCTGTGTAAATGTTTTTGCCACCAATCTTGCTTTATTTCGAATAATAACTCCTGCGTCATCTAGCTTGTTGCGAAATACCCATCTCGTACCAATAATGGGATGATTCTGAGGAGGAGGCACGAGAGTCCATACTTCATTTCGGTCAAATTCTGCCAATTCTTCTTGCATGGCTGTAATCCAGTCAGCATGCTCCAATGCTTCCTTGATGGATTTGGGTTCAACCATGGATATAAATGCAGAGAAATGGCATTCATTTTGGATACTTGTAGCAGAACGAGTCTGTACACCAGCATTAGGGTTTCCAATTACTAGGTTCGGAGGATAATCCTTTGTCCAGACGTATAACCTTGGGAGTTCTTGTGCAGCAGTCGATCCGATATCAATAGTAGGATTGATTTGCTCCCCCTGAATTGTTTGAATATGAGGATGATGCTCCCCCTGAACTTCTGAACCGGAGAGGTTGACATCATCATCAGAAGGGAACTCAAAGAAATTTTCATTTTCATAAATGTTGATAGGATTGGAGTCATCGAAATCAGCAGCTGCATCTTGGAAGCCATCCACATTTGATTCAAGAGAGGGATGAGCATTCTCTCCATCAACCTGAGAAGGTTGAAACGGTTCGGAATCAAATGGAGGGAGGCTTGGGATCGGACCGGAGACGTTTTGCAAAACAGGAGCTTCCGAAGTAGAGATGGGAGTGGGGATTAGACTTGATCGAGATTCCGAATCAAGGGCAGTTTTGGAAGGTCCAAAGAGAGTTTCAAAATCAACTTCAAGAATTGTTTGCGGGTTTAGACATCCTAGCGGAGGAGCATCGGACTCCATAATGTGAGTTGTAATATGGGTTGGGCCAGAATTCCGAACAAAGTTGTCATCGAAAGTAACATCAAAGCTTTCTTCCAGAACACGAGTTCTCCGGTTAAGAACTCTGTAAGCTTTTGATTTTGAAGAGTACCCAAGGAAGATGGCTTCATCAGCTTTAGGTTGGAACTTGGTAAGCTGATCACGGTTGTTCTTGATGAAGCATCTGCATCCGAAAACATGAAGAAACGAGATTGTTGGCTTCCGACCATTCATTGCTTCGTATGCTGTCATGTTGAGGCGTCGATTGATGATACTCCGATTTTGAGTGTAACAGTCAGTTGATACGGCTTCAGCCCACAGGTAGAGTGGTAGATTTGCGAAGTTTAGCATGGATCGAGCAGCTTCAACGAGAGTTCTATTGCGTCTTTCGACTACACCGTTCTGTTGTGGGGTATAAGGAGTTGAGAAGTTGTGGTCGATTCCTTTCTCGATGAAGAATTTCTCAATGGTCGAATTAGTGAATTCTGATCCATTATCACTTCGGATTCTCCTAACTGGGAGTTTGATAAGAACTTCTATTCCTTTGATAAAATTGATGAGCTCTGAGGCTGTTTCGGATTTCAGCCTTAGGAAAAAGAACCAAGTGAACCTTGTAAAGTCATCAGCAATCACAAGAATGTATTTCTTATGATGAAAACTTTCTACAGTGGATGGTCCACAAAGATCAATGTGTAGAAGCTCCAATGGTTCCGAAATGGATTTTTCGATGATAACAAGGTGACCCTTCTTCGATTGCTTACCACACTCACAAGCAGCACACAAATGATCATTTTCGAATTTGAGAAGAGGTAAACTTCTCACCATTTCGTCAGATACGAGATCATTCATGTACCGAAAGTTCAGATGAGCGAGCCTTCGGTGCCATAACCAACTGACGTCAGGAACAGCTTTGGAGAGAAGGGAGAGTTGCGGTTTGGCAATAATCATGTTGATGTCGAGTGGGTACATTTTCTTTTTGCGAAGCGACTTGATTAAACACTCTTTCCTGTCTTCAATCATTACATAGTTGTACTTTTTGCAAAATTCCACACGTCGATTTGAATCAGTGAGCTGAGCTACACTTATTAAATTATGTTTCAGATCAGCTACATACGCCACATTTGAGATAGAGAAGTTTCCATTGGTGAGAATTCCGTAACCACGAATTTGAGAGTTGGAGTTGTTGCCATATGTCACGTAACCAGCGTTTGGAGAAAGCATTAGATCTCGCAGAAAGTCTTTCTGCCCCGTCATGTGCATGGGGCAAGCAGTATCAATATACCATATTGTTTCTTGATCTGAAACACAAAGTGCCTGCAAAATTAGTGAGTGATGGAGTTTTTAGGCTCCGAATTCGACTTTGGGACATAGGCACGGGCTTTGGACTTTCATTGTGACTTAGGAACATTTTTGTGTTTCCTGGTGGTACATTTTGAGTTATTTGGAAACAGACAGAAGGTTAATGTCTTTTCATCTATCCATCAGTCATATTTAATGACTTGAGGGTTGCGAAAAGTCTTCTTCGGACCTTTGACTTCCGGAGCGTTGGAAACAGTTGTAACCTCCGGAATTGTTGTTTCATCGGTGAGAGATTTGACTTTCCACACAAGATTTTTGTTTAAAGATTTTAAAAAAATTGTTTTCTTTGCAGTTGTGAATTTGCTTGGTGACACATTGGTTTTCGAAAGATTGGGTTTAAAAATTATGCCATCAGATTTAGCAATAAAAACAAATGAAATAGTCTGAGGAGAAGTGTTTTGGACAGTCATGGCATTCACACGAGATTTAGGCTGAGTAGAACTGACTACTTTCTTGGGTTCTACAGGACTGAGATATTCAAAAGGTCTTTTGAGGATCTTAGTGGGAGTGAAAGAGTTTTGACTATGGGTTGATGAATGAGAATTTCGAGATACACTCTTTGTGGAGTTTTCAAGGAACCTTGAATTTTGTCTAGTCTTAACTTCCTTTTTATGTGCATTTCAAGCTTCTACTTTGGGATCTACAATATTCTTCCTATTCAGCATTGGTTTTCTCTTAGGGTGAAACGAGGATTTTGAAGTTTGTCCTACGGATGGATTACTAAAATCAGGGTTAATGGGGAACCAATTTTGATTTTGAGACGACTAAGGAATCCGATTTGCAAGAGTCAGAGGAGACACAGCTTGAATTTTCAGCTTTATCATCTAAGGATGCCCATACAAACTCAGAGGTAACAGTTTCAGTTGTCACCGGAATGATTTCTTCAACAAGACAATTGTTCGGATGATTATGCCTAGGAACGTAATCTATGCAATTTGAAACACTGTGATGAAATTCTGTGGTCCGATTCAGGTCCAGGTTTATCAGAGGCGGAAAAGGCATGGAATCGGGACACTTGACAACAATTGGTTGGAACTCAGGAATTAAGGACTCAAAATGGTCTATGGTCTCATGAAGAGGTGACAAGGGAGAAACAGGGGTATCCGAATGCTTGATGTTCGGAACCTCTCCCATGAATGTCAAATTTTGCAATTCCTTCAAGGGACGAGCAATTGGTTTCGGAAACTCACTTCCGAGACAAGGTGCTTTAGACCATGGATGACAAAAATTATGAGTCATCCGTTCGTTCGCTACAAGCATGTCTATAGAATTCTGCAAAGCATCTAGCTTAGCATTGATACGTTTGTTATCAGAAATCAAGACATTTCGTTCAGAATAGGTGATTTCACATTTGTCTTTTAAAATGATACATTCATCATTTGACATTACAAGTTCATGGTCTAAAGACTCGATTTTCAATTTTTTATCCTCGAAACGTAACCTAAGACGATTTAATTCACATTCCTTCTTCTCACTCGCTTCTATGGCAGACTCATAGGCTTTATAGATGGTGCTTATATCTGTTTGAATCTGGGTTAGATAAGGTTCATAGAGAGACAAATCAAAATTATTATTAGAAATCATAGATTTTACCTGCGGAATGATGCTTCGACCAGGTGGATCGTTGGTGGCCATGTAGCAATAGTGAGGTTCAGCAACATCATCTTCATCTTCTGACCTAGATGACCAATACCCTTCATCACATTCAACAGTTTATCTTGCCATCAAACACATATTTCTTCCAGTTACCATGTTATCATCATCTCCGGATGATCAATATCCTTCAACATCTCTTGATACTGTTGTTACAAAGGTTTTTTCGCTTTCAGCCATCTCTTGAGCTTTTCGGACGTAGTAAGCAGAATCCTTGATCTTTGGTTTCTACGGAGCATCAGCCAGACAATCTTTAGCAAAGTGGTTTGCATGTCCACATTTATGACACATAATTTTTGGTTTGTCCGATTTAGGATTCTAAGAAGGTTCTGGAGTAGAGTTTGGCTTAGTGATGTTTGGTTTGTATGCAGGAGGATTTTCGGAAGTTGGTTTAGGTTCCGGAGCTGAGTATGGTTGAGGATTGTTTTGGTGAGGAGCATGGAATCGGTTTTGGTATGGTTTGTAAGAGGGATTGAAAGGACGTTTGTATTTCATGGAGAGTAGAACAAACTCCTGTTGGAAATGGAGTTCAGAGTCCATGGCTTTGAAATCATCAACAGGATAGTTTTGTGTGGGTAATATGGGTGTGGAGGATTGAACAGATGGAACAATGTGTTTGAAAGGGTCCGAAGTAGACAAGCTCGGAATGGTTGGTTCGAAAGAACTGACAAGGGCAAGAGGGACTTCGGAGAGTTCCCTTATGGTTTGAGCAACATTAGACTCGTGTCCTTGAAGTTCATCAAAAATTTGATAGAGCTTTAACTTTTTCAAAGAACCATTACTTTGGAGACAAGATTTCACATTTCCTCATCCTTTGTCGAGACTGTTTATTAATTTGATATTGTACTCCAAAGGAGTTCGGACAATCCCATGAGCAGTCATGTTGTTGACCACGATTCGGTAACGATTGGAGGCTGAGGCCACTGATTCACCAGGAGTGGTAGTGAAGGTATCGAAGTCATTGACAACTGAGGTGAGACGCTTGTCTTTCATATTTTTCTGAACCTTCAATCAGGTCCTGAAGAGTGTCCCAAATCTCTTTGGCTGATTTGCACAACCTGATGTGCTCAAAGAGTGAAGGAGGAACACCAAACACCATTTCTGAGAAAGCAACTTGATCAGCATGCAGCTTCTCAATATCATATGCAGTTAGAGGAGTTGGACGAGCTTCATCTTGACCCATAAGCTGAGCAGCAGCATCTCTCACAACTGTTCTTACAGGAACATGAGGACCTTCTTTGACGGATCTCCAGATTTCTTCACCTTTATCTTTGGCCAGTAAAAATCTTTCCATTCTAATTTTCCAGTGATCATATTCTTCCACAACTAGTAATGGGGCACGTGTAGGGCCACCCATATTATTTGCGATTTGCATTGAAATCATTTGCTGAGGATTAGAAGTAGCCATTGAAGTTAAGATATCTTCAAGCAAAAGTGGTATATAGAAGAACTTTTATCCTTAACATAGAAATGGTTGAAATACCAAGGTAATTTCAAACCAACTATAATCTGATCTTATGGATTCAAAGGACAACCACTCAAGCTTTGATACCAATTGAGAGAACAAAATAGATCTAATGCGTAGGGACAAGGTTTGAAAACTCAAACCTTGAGTGAATGGTTAAGATCAATGTCTGCTTGCTAATAAATGTTCTAGTCAAGCCTGGATAGACCAGTCAAGTCTAAGTTAATATATATTCAACAAATGATCAAGTAATAAATGAGGAATGATCAAAGTAAAGCTAATAAATGAATAACAAGAAGAATGTTTGAAAGAGAGTTGAAATAACTTAGTAAATGCCAAAAGTGGGTGAATGATCTGTCTCGTAACATTGCATTGAAAGCTCCTTTAAATAGGAGTGAGTGAAACATGGTACAAACCAATAAACATACATAGGACCGGATAAAAGGAATAATTCTTACATTCTGATTGTCCAAGTTGACAAACATACTAAGTCCTATAAAATGTCTAATCATGCAAAGAGACAAAAGTAATTAATACATAAATAGACAAAACAACTTCTCCGGATCAACATACATTCCGGACATAATGTCCATTCCGGAATGTCTTCACTCCTGAACTTCTCATCTTTTTCTCTCCAAGTCCGGACAGCTTCCGGACTACTCTTCACTTCGGAACTGATGCTGACTTCGGAATTATCACTTGGACTTAGGATTGCTAGAGGTTCACTTTCAGGTTCCAACAAAGTCTTAACAGCAAAGGAAATCGGGGTTGAACACGTTACGCTGAGCGTACCCAGAGGTTACACCCATCGTACTCCTCTAAAGCCTAAAATCCATATTAAGCACTTAATAACTAAAGTCTAAAAATCCAGATCACAGATCTTGCTCTTGCGAATGTCTCAACTGATAAAGTCATCGACTTGATGCCTTTACATGGCTCAAAGAGGGCCAAAACCAATTTCTAACCTTATAACTTCATATTATGATCAACAACTCTTGTATAGTTGAGCTTAAGCCATCAAGATACTATTTTTATACATTAGGGACCTCAGAAACATCAAGATGTACTATCCTAAGCTTTTGGAGTAACTTTTACTCACATCAATCAACCTAAGGGACCAAAATATGTCAAAAACCTTAAGCTAACTAGATCTAAGAGATGAATCAACAAGGTTGAGACTTTATACCTCTAGAAGGTTGATCAAGATGAACAAGGTATGTATCTACAAGCTTCAAACCAACCAATGTTTCTTCAAAGAGCTCCTCCTTCTTCAATATGAACCAAAACACACAATAATCACTCCAAAAGCTCAAGGACCTCACAAATGAGGCTATGGTTTCGAGATAATGCATTGGGGACAATGGAGGTTGGTAATGAGGGAGGCTTTAAGGTCTTAAGGTGCTTAAATAGGGTCCAAACCCTAAAAATTAGGGTTTGCACTATGCATGAGTACGCCTAGGATACACATGTGTACGCCCAGCGTACAAGAGGAAACCCGCAATTATTTTTAATGACATATGCACGGCATACCTATCACATACGCTCAGCGTAAGGACCAACTTTGCAAACTTTTAATAAATCAATCTAAATATGAAAAATACAAGAAATATTGGCGTTACAAATAATATACATTTATATACTAATGATCGGCCTATGGTTTTCAAATGTCAAAATATGTATTATACATTCATAAACAAAAAACACATATTTATTGTAAATATGTTTTGTATGTATGTAAAAATATATATTTATACATTGAAATACTTTGTGCTTACTTAAAAAGATACTTTATATGTATGTAATAATATTAAATTATCACCTTGATGACTCACCGGGTAAGACTTGGGCACTCAGGATGGAAGTCTTACGTTCAAGCCTTGGCGCTTCAATCAAGTGATGATTAAGAGAAATATGCGACTCAATTCTAAAAGGTACTACTTAGTATCATCACCAAAAATGAGCCATCTCCCCCAAACCTCGCAATATCGAGGAGCCGCAATGGGTGGTGGAGAACCCATTTTTATGTAAGAATATATACATTTTTTGAAATAGTATTTTTGAATAAATTATATGAAATTAGAGGTAAAATATGTACAAACAAAAAGCTCAATGGTATAATATGTAGATAATAAACAATAAAATCCCACGTAGCATGCAATTAGGCTTGTGACCAACTATTACTGATAGACCTGGCATGTAACGCCCCAAATTTCAACCCAAATTTTTTAATTAAAACTTTAAGTGTTTATTCAAATCATAACTACAATTCTTAAAACATTATCAGAGTATCATTAAAAGTTATCATGTGCACAAGTCCCCCATTGATGCGATGCAATCGAGCTGTGCCCTTCCTTTAATATAAGAAAACCTGAAACATGTAAACCACAAGTCATAAGCACAAAGCTTAGTGAGTTCCCAAAAATACCACCCATAGCACGGCACAAATTAATAATTATGGGTTATCAGCAACCCTGGGGACTATCAACAATCTTAGTGGCAAACAGCACGCCTGGAGGGTTATCAGCAACCATGGAGACTATCAGCAGTCTCAGTGGGCAAACAATAGTCTCGGTGGGTTATCAGCAACCCTGAAGACTATCAACAGTCTCAGTACACAGTATCACATATCACAGTGTCACACCCCCGGCCGAGGCGGAGGAACATGTCGGGTTGTGCGACTAAGTTCATGGATCACAAATAAATTTAATATATAGCACAAGTACAACAATAAACAAAACAACATTTGTATTCCATCTTTAAGTTTGAATACAGGGTTCATACAGATAATACTAATACATGAATTTCCATAACAGTTAGGCTTACCATTACAAAAACTAGAAATTTAAATTGTCTGCAATCCATGATTTTTCAAATGTATGAATATGCTTGAAATTATTGATTCCCTGAGAATACATGTAGTTTGAAAGTCAACACAAGGTTAGTGAGAGTTACAAGTGTTCTGCTAACCGCAGTAAAATACTTTTAAAAAGTCTAAAAAGTATTGTCTTTATAATTATAACCATATTTAAAAATAGTTTGAAAACAACCAAATCCATGGTTTGTAGAAAATGAGAGTTTTTAGTTAATGTTTATAGTGATTCCTATAACCGAGCTATGTGACTGAATGTCCCCCCCCCCCTGCAATGCTTCATTGGACGTTGCAGTAACGAATATAGACACTTATCACCCGCTTCGATTGATCGATCGACGCTGTAGCTAGAAAACGAATGTAGGGATGTCAACCCTGTATAAATCTCTACATATGTATCTCGCTCCAAAGATTAACGTTTATAGTAGTATGGTTAATACTAAGTGATTAAACTTAGCTAATGAATATAGTCTCACTAAAAAGCCAATAACAAAGGTTGTTGAAAAAACTCTCAGCCCTAACTTATAAGTGGATAAGTTATTAGGCATAATGAATTTGTATAGAGTATAAAAAAAGGCCAAGCATAAATAGTATGCATGTGTAATATAGGGCACTAACTTTTATAAACTAAGTATATTTCTTGTACAAACTCCATAGTAAAAAGGCATATGTTATTTCAATAGTTGTATTATTCTAACAACATAAGATACTAGGATATTGAAGTTTAAAATGATATTGTTTACTTATAATATATAAGTGTTTAAACAATGTTTTGCAACTACCATGTACATACGAGAGCCAGACATGAAATACTGGAGGGCATGATCTTTTTAGCAATTAAGCGTTGTTCTGAAATCCAACAACCCAAGCGGCCCTTCAAACCAGATTCCTCATACCCTAAATAGTCAACAGGTAGTGTAGTAATACTTTTGTATAATTTATAATATTTAGTATATGTATTCTTCCCTAAAATAAGTAAATACAAATAAGGGACCGTAACACTCACTTAAAGTGTGGTTTTCGATTTGTTTCGAGAATTGACGTGAGGAACTGTGACGCTTCGAAACGAACCGCCGAGATTTATTTAAGTTCCTAGGAAATTTTAACATAAATTAATATATGCAGGGTTGTTTGGTAACTTAACCAAAGCATAGTGTCCATTTGCTATTTTAAATAACTTAAATGGACTAAGGTTGTTAATAATTTCCAAATAAGGACTAAAATGGTTTATTTAATTTATAAGTTTGAATCTTGGACTTATTTTGCAAATAAATCCCAACATGGGGTTTAATGTAAATAAATGAAATACTAGTTTAAGGTTTATGACTTTTTTTAAAATGATTTCTAGGAGAGGGGTGTGTTTTGCACATTTTAAAATGAAGTTTAGGGACCTAGGACTAATTTTGTAAAAAAAATTGAAATTGGGGGTTAAACGTATTTATTTGGAATGCAAGTTTGGTTAACAGGGAGTTTGATACCTCCTGTTCTCGTCAACTTCATGCACCAAACAAAAAAAATGCAAATGGTCATGTGGATTTTTGTGATCGACGAAGGGAATAAGAACACAAAAGATCAAGGTAGTGGTGGAGTCGACTTACAACAGCAAATGGGTGGCGGTCGATGGTGGTAGCAACCGACAGCAGTGGCGACGTCGAGGTGACAGGGGGAGTCCGAGGGTGGCTTCCTTTGGCTCCTTCTTCTATTTTTCGAGCTGCTTTCGACTAGAGGGAGGCTAGGGAGGTGTTGATGTTTGAGTGAGGAGTTATAAGGGAGGTTTAGGGTGGTGGAACTGGTGGTATACGGTGGTGTGTGTGTGTTTGTAGCCGAGTGAGAGAGATAGAGCGGGTATAGAGAGAGAGAGAGATATATTTGAGAGAGGAGAAAGGATTAGCTTTTGTGAGTGAGTTAAGAGGTTGCTATGGGTCTCAATTTATAGTAGAAGAGTGCCCATGTATGCACCATACTTAAATCAAGTGTAAGACACACTAACTACTTCCTAGTCCTTTGTGGTGGAGTGTTGGGCAAAGGGTTGAAGGGAGCTAGTGTAGGCACATGGTCAAGGCCAAGGGGGAAGAAAATGGCTGGCTTCTACACTTGGGCAAGGCTTGTGGGTCCCACATGATATCATACTTTCATTAAATGCCCAAAAACCAACTTATTTTAGTGCATCGGGATCCGAATGTCGAGAAATTTTTCCGAACGTGCCGTTAGATAGAGTTTATTTCAAGCATTCCAAAAACTAAAACGGATTAATTTTTCGAGTTACGAAACTCTGGGAAATCGCGTTTAAAGTTTCGCGTCTAAATACCCCGTAACGCTCGATTTTTTGATTTTCGCAAATATTTTTGCTAAAAATATTTTGAGTATGAAATTAAATATTAAGCTACAACCTGAGTCCAAAAATGCTCTTGGAATTTCCATCGGATGTGTAAAAGTGCCTCAACGGATCGATTCTGTTTTACCCGATTAAAGAAAATCAGTGTTTTGCTATCTATTTTCTTAAAATTGTCGTATCTTTTTCATACAAACTCCATTTTGGACGTTCTTTATATTTTCAGAAATAGGGGAACATGTACTATAAGATTTAATGTTTGTTTCGCTCAAAACTGCTTAATACGAAATTTTAGTTTTTTTAGACGCATTAATCAGTGTTATAGTTTGAGTTGTTTGATTTGTTTGACAGTTTACACATTTTAAAGTAAGGTATCATTTGACATCTTATATTATTAGAAATGAAGTCATTTATTTTACATTAAATGCACTAAAACTGAATAAGTTAAATTACAAAAAGATTTACTGTAATTTAGTCGTTCGTAATCTATAACCTAAATTCCAGGATGTCACACACAGTAACAACGAGCAAGACCTAGTTGGTCAGCATATATATATATATATATATATATATATATATATATATATATATATATATATATATATATATATATATATATATATATATATATATATATATATTACAACACAGACTCATACAATATGCAAGAGTCACAAAGACAGCTAGCATCCTATATACACAATTTAGTGAGCTGGCATTGGTGTCTTCGAATCACAAGCGCAGGGAGGAGACTCACCTAAATCGAAGAACTCTGAAACACTACGACACGATCCCTTTTCTGCACTGCTTACACCCGCGAATCCAATAATACCAGAACCAGATAAAATCTAAATTAATAGCCCAAAACCCTTAAGTTTGACCCAAGGTCAAACTTGGTCAAAAAGTCAACGGAATTCAAAGTCAACAAGTCAAACTTCAGGCTGAGTACACCCAGCGTACTTACAATCCAGAAATGGGACCCCATACGAGTATGTACAATGTACTCAAAGTTACATCCAGCGCACTCAGCCAGATGGCACTTTTCCATTAAGTGCTTAATCTATTAAGTCCTTTCATCCAACACTCAGATCTAGTCCCACAACATCATTCTAAGTCATAAAGTTTCCACCTTTATGACTTTCCATGTCTAGAAAAGGTCAAAAAGACAAAACATTAACTTATTAATCCATTAAGACATCATGACACTTTCATGGAAGGAATAGAAAGATCAATATCACATTTTTATGGATCCTAAAAGCTCCATATTAGATAAAGTTTCCAACTTTATCCATTAGAATGTTCCAAACCACCAAGATCTAGCCTTTAAGTATCAGAATGACCAAAAGTGCATCTTTTTCAACTTAATCCATTAAGTCCAAGTCTCCAACCTTCATATCTAAATCACAATGATGTTTAGATGGATAAAGTTTCCAACTTTACCCATAACAAGGTCACAAACTTTCAAGATCTAAACTTTATGCACTAAAATGACCAAAAGCTCATAACATCCAAAACTAGCTAGATCTAATAAATGCATCATCAAGATTCAAACTTTATACCTCTAGAAAGGAGATCAAGGTGAACAAAGTCCGGATCTACAAGCTCCAATGTAAACAACACTTCTCCAATGAGCTCTTTCTTCTCCAAGATGCACCAAGAACACTTCAAAACACTCAAAAACACCTTCTTTTGCTCGAAAGGCTCAAACTAGGGTTAGGGTTTTCATGGGAGGGTGTTGGAGAGTTGGAGGCTAAAAATGGAATGGGTTTAGGGAAGTTAAGGAGCTTAAATAAGGCTCAAACCACGAAAATAGGGTTTGGGCACTGATCGCGTACGCCCAGCGTACTCCTGGTACGCCCAGTCTACTCGGGATGCCCTAGTATACCAAACGTACTCCCTGTACGCCCAGCGTATGCGGCTTAACCCAAAACTGTCCAAACTCAAACGGTCGTAACTTCTTCGTTTCAACTCTGATTTTGACGATCTTTATATCCACGGAAATGTATTGAGGAGCTCTACAACCCTTTCTAATTATTTTTGAATTAAAACACATCGAACTAAATTCCATAATTCATAAAAGAAGTCTGAAACACAACTTTTCCCATTTTACTCTTTGACTCCAAAGCACAAACTAAACTCTTGGATCACATAATCTACATTACCTACATCCGAATGGGTCTAAACCTCTTTTCCAAAGTTCGAAGCCTTAAGATACTTGATCTTCGGTCTCGACCCCGAATTATGAAACGACTCGAAACAGTATGTTACATGGCAATAAGGTGGGTTGAAGCAAATCGACCTTGATCCAAACCCTTTTAACAAATTTCAAAATACGATCCAAACTCGCTCCATTATTCGCAGGGTTTTGCATAATCAAACTCATAACTTATCTACCGAATCAACAAATATTCAAACACGCCATGTAACCCGTAGGTTTTTTAAATAATCAAACACATTTTACTTAATTCTTAAAATAACATTTCATAAATAAAATAAATGTTGAGTTAGAAAACGAATTACATACTTGAGGACTTTCGATTGGAATTAAAATCAGTATTGTACCAACTCCCAATTGGTTTTTGATTGTTTATTGCGGTGATAGAGAATACCAATTGCAAACTTTCTTCTAGTTGGTAAATGAATATCTTGATTTATAAATGAACTTTGTTATTGTTTTATGAAATATAAATAAAATTACTTCATGATTCTTGATAAAAGACTGTAAATCTATTTAACTCCTCAAGTTTTATGTAAAAACAGTTTGGTCTTTAGCCTTTGCCTTTTGAACTTCCGATTGGAATTAAAATTAAACTTTAAGCAATATAAAACATAAACTTATAATTTTAAAACTTATACAGGATGGGTTATAAACGGAATGGATCGGTGATGATCCATACCCGAACCTTTTAATAAAAAGTTTTGAAGGTCGGAACCCGTTCCATTGACATGCCTACCGATAACACAATAATATTTTTTTAAACAAAATGTAAAGTTTAATAGTGATAAGTATACATATGCTATAGTTGGTGATACATATACACAAAAAGTTCAATGGTATTTTTGTACAATTCTAATAGTTTATTACCCTTATAAGTAATTTTCCCAAAAAAATAATTATTGAAATTTAAATCAAAAAATAAATGTTACAGCAAATAATTTTTCAGTAAAAAAAGTTTCTTTAAAGAAAAATAAAATAAAATAAGGCTTAGAATTGTTTTCTTCTACAAAAGAAAATCATTTGAATCTATTAAAAGACAAATCAGAATATCCATGATTCCTTAAACATTACAAAGATGAACCAAAAACAAAACAAACAATATTAAAAAGTACAAAGTTGCATCAACTACCACTTTAATTAACAACACAAAACTATGTCCTCTTAAACTCAAACAGTCTTTGTTTTGGAAACCTTCTTCTTGACCGATGTTCTCCTTGGAATGGAAGAGCTTTTCATCCCAATGAAAAACATAAGTGCCCCCAAAAGCGCCAGATTCTACATAAACCCAAAATTGTAAGAAATAGCATTACACTTTTATAGATTTGTTTATTATAGCTTTTTACTTTTATTTCTTTCTATTAAATCATTTACTTCAAAAAAACATTATACAAAAAGATATGTGAGACATGCACACCTGTGTAAATTTGATAAAAAGTTGAGCAAATTCTTTCTTCTCCATGTCATAGTTGTAGAAATCATATAAAATGGGAGTAACAATCAGCTGGTGCAAAACCTGAAAATTTATGTTAAAAATAAAAAGTTAAATAATTATTTCTTAGCATAAAATATCAAGAAAATGATGCTTATAATCAGGAATTAAATACTAACCAGAAGAAAAGCACCGATTTTACTGCTAAAGATGAAAAGCAAGCTTCCAATACCCTTCAAGACTATTGCTCCAGCAACCAAGAGTTTGATCTGAACGAATTATTTCTTATTAGGGCATTGTAGTATTTTTTTTTTTTTAAAAACATTTTAAAGTACAAAGCTCTAATAAAATGAAAAATATATTTTGCTATTTCTTGTATTTAGGTATTACCTCGAATTCAGGCACTTGGAAACCAGTATGTGTTGTGACATGGTTTGTGAACACACTGAACTTGGGCACAAGTGCTTTTGCTGAAGAACCTCCATCATTGCCAAAATCATTGTACCTATGTTTGATAAATACTCAAAAAAGTCAAAATAAATTACATGTTTTTTATAATTGTTTATGTAATTGACAATGTTAGTGGTATTTCCAAACATAATAGTAAAAGACTTGTTGTAAATGTAACTACTAATTGACATCAACAATGAAAAAAGCCCCTTCAATCAAGGAACAAAAGCATGTTCATTTAGCATTCTCAAAAGTGTTTGTTATGATCTAAAAGGTTTAATTTGAAATTTTACTCCGTTGAAATTTAAATCTCAAAAGAGTTCACTTTAAGCCTTATGCAAAATAAGACATCTTTGCTGATGATATATACAACTGCTTGAAATCCGTAGAATGTTAGATATTTTTTGGGGATAGAGTACAACAGTTTCGAATTTTTAGCTGAAAAGAGGAAAAGTTCAACAATATCAAGAAAGTACCAAAATTTGAAATTGGAGAAAAAAAACTCATAGAACAGATTACACAAACACGGCTAATTTCAGCAGTCTCGTAACGACATTTGCTTACACAAGTAACCAAAAACAATCATAAATCAACAAATTCCAGATCCAAAAACAGATACACAAAACAGGGAGTCAGCACTAACATCAGCGTAATCAGATCTGGAGAATACGATGAACTTACTCTTGCCAAGCAGAGAGAACGAAGACGGAGACGAAGAGAACACGGCCGAGAAAAGATATGAACGCCATTGACGCAGCTCTGAGCTTTCTCTCTCTAGAAAAGGGAAGAGAGATCTCGCTCTAGAAAAGGAAAGGAGATCTTAGGTATGAGAGAAACCGATACGACTGAGTTAAAGCGCCTATTTAAATTCTTGGGAAATTTTCACCGGTCCCTCCAATACAACTTTAATGGCGAAATACATTTTGGTCCTTCATTTACTTCTATTAGTCAAGTTTAGGACTTTAGATGTATAAATAGACAACTTGCCCCCCTCTATATAGTGGTTTCATTCTTTCATATCATAAGTATGAGTTTTTATCCCTACATTTTTTTTGTTCTTTTAAAAAAGCAATGTCAAACAATCACATAATACACACGTATGTCATCGATGAGTCTAAAAATATTAGTGGTTGGTTTGAATGGCTTTATAGAACAAAATAACCTTTCGTTATAAACCAAAAGGGTCTTTGGCTAAAAGATAATATGTTAACTATAAAACAACAATGTATATATATAAATTGTTTCTTTTTTATGAATCTAACCAAGTATGGTAATCATGCACTTTGTTATCTTATGTATCATATTCATTCATAACTTCATTCTAGAAGTTACATGTTAATATTTTAGGGTTTATTTGGGTATTGTTGTAGATAATAATTTTTTTATAATTATATTAAAGCAACCTAATTAAGAATTGAGTTATACAACAAAATAAAAACTCATTATTATTGATAAAATCAAATCATAAATGTTGGATAAACAATGAACTATTCTTAATGTTTTGATTCACTTAATTCCTAATGATATATAACTATTCTTAAGACAATAGGCATATCTTGATAAAAAGAATATTGGTGGTAAGGAGTATTTGTAAATAGTAATGTCTTTATTTTAATTGGCCATAGTATATATTTTAAGAATTTAAAAAAATATATAAAAGTATTGTTATCTTCATGGTTCTAAAAAGCTCATCATGGCTCCGTCATGGCGCGTCATGGCTCCAAGGCTTGTACCTGCCGTCAAGCTTTACCAAAACGCCGTCTTAACTCATATATGTGTATAAAAATGAATAATAGTTGAAAATACATATAAAAATATTAATTATATACAAAATTGCCGTCTTATCTCACGCCTTACAAACGACGTGGCTCGCCAAGGCTCAGAAAAACTTGAGGCTTGATATTACCGTCAAGTCATGTCTTACGTTATTTAGAACCTTGGTTATCTTTTACATCACATAACCATTAGAGAAAATCATTAGTTTTATATGCAGTACAAGGAGACTACCAAAACAACTAAAATTTTAAATATATATTTAAAACTAAATAAATAAAATCAAATATAAACCTTTCAAAAGCTTATGTTTATTGTCTAACGGATTTGAACATTTTTAAAAACAAAAAATATGAAAATTTTCTGTGCGAAAAATAGTTGATGGTCACTTGGTGGAGCTTCTTAAATTGGAGTGGGTAAGTTTTATAGGTTATGGAAACGCAAGGGGGGTAAAAGTAAAAGTATGGTAAGGTATTGGCTCCAATCAAAATTCAAACATTATCTAGGAAAAGGTTCTTTGTATTACGAAAACGTGTATATGTCGATAGCCACGTCGAATCAAAAGGGTCTGCACCTAATCTAGCACAATGGTCGGCTACACCCACACGTCGGTTTTTGTGTACGAGTCTAAACCGTGTCCTAAATATATTAATCTCATTAAAATGATAATTATTTGTTGTATTTAGTCTTTACTTCTATGTTTTTGGCATATGAGAATGACATCACAAACAACACGAAATAGTATTTAAAAAATAATATATTTTTCGATTTTTATATATTTTGTTATTGATTTTTTCGTCTAACTGTACACATTCAGTCCTTATAACCAATTACTCCAGGTTTGTCGGGAAAAACCGAAAAATGTCTTAATAAAGTAATATATTTCTCATTTGTACACATTTAGTCCTTCATATATTTCTACACGTTTAGTCTTAAATATTTTTTTTCAGAATAAGTCTTTTTTGTTTTTATATTTATTTAGTACTTATGAATAATTTCTTTAGATTTTTCTCATACATCTTACGTGGGACAATCATTAATGAGGTGTTTGGGTTGTTGATGCTTATGCCCATCACGATCTCGACAGTCTGGTTCCGTAGGTCTTGTGGTTTGGCTCAGGTCTTATGTTCTGAACGTCGTAACTTCTTCATACAATATCCGATTTTAACGGTCTTTATATCCACGTGTTTATTTTTTTAGTCTACTACAACTTTCGTTAAGAGTACTCCCGTTAAAATGTAATATATTTTTACTTATAATTTTATAAAGAAAAAAAAACATTCATACATGCATTCATAAAAAACGTATGGATATAAAGATCGTAAGTAAAAATATATTACTTTTTAATCTAAATGAAGGTTATAGTAGACTAAACTACGAACGGATGGACATAAAAATCGTTAAAATCGGAGATCGTATGAAGAAGTTATGACGTTCAGAACACATGACCTAAGCAACCAAGTAGTCGAGATCGCAATGTACATAAGCATCAAAAGCCCCAAATACCTCATTAATGATTTTCTCACGTAAGATTTTGTGAGAAAAACCTAAAGAAATTATTCATACGTATTAAATGAGTACAAAAACAAAAATGACTTATTTTGCAACAAAAAAATATTAAGAACTAAATGTGTACAAAAAAATATTAAGGACTAAATGTGTACAAAAAATATTAAGGACTAAATGTGTACAAAGTGAGAAATATATTACCCTATTAAGTCATTTTTACCGGCTAACATGGAGTAACCGGTCATAAGGACTGAATGTGTACAGTTTAACAAGTTGAAGGGGTAAATGTGAACGAAAAAACTTAGTAACCAAATGTGTACAAATCGAAAAATATATTACCATTTTAAGTCATTGTCCCTAAAGAATAGTATACAAATGTTGTATGATGTATAACCATTTATGTTCTCATGCTCAAGTTAGATTGGAAAAACTTGAAAGAGCTGTGGAAGTGTGAGTGATGGAGCGTGGATGTTGTCACTTATCGAGACCTTCTCTAGAGAGTGATATTTTTGTTAGAGTGTAAGTATATACCTTATATTGGTATATTTGCTATATTGGTGTATATTTATTAGTGTGACCCGTTAACCCATTTATAGTTAGTTCATTTCCTTGTATTGTATTATTTATAAGGGTGGAATAATATTTTGGAAATTATAAGAAAGTGTCGGTCTTTTCTCTCAAACGCTATCTTAGCCGATCCTCTTGTTCCTTTTCTTACTATCGGCGACTTTCTTCTTCTTCCTGTCAACATCTTTTCCCCCTAGCATTCTACTATATATTTCGAAATTCACAAATAGGGTTAGAATAATCATACCTTGATTACTATATAGTAATAGCAATTCAAATCCTTGTGTTGTTGAAGCCTTGAGAGCAAGCGTCACAAATGGCACACCTCTAATGTGTGAGAACAAGGATGATCTGATGCGCAGGGACAAGGTTTGAAAACTCAAACCTTGAATGAATGCTTAAGATCAATGCCTTCTTGCTAATGAATATACTAGTCAAGTCTGGCAAGACCAGTCAAGTCTGAGTTAATGCAATCAACAAAGTAATAAAGATATTAATTAAGAGTGAGGAAGATGATCAAGGTAAAGACAATAAATGAAGAACAAGAAGAATGTTTTAGAGAGAAAGTGAAGTAAATTGGAATATTGCTATATATGTTTGAATGATCCGTCTGTTGATTTAACATTGAAAGCTCCTATAAATAGGAGAACAATATACATGGTACTAACTGATTACATACATAGGACTGGATAAAAGAGTTACATCTGACACTCTAAATATCCGTGTTTGAAAACAAGAGACTAAGTCCTATGACAAGTTAAATCAAGCTAAAAGACAAATATAATAAATGCTCATGGACAAAACACTGCTTCAGACAAGATAACATTTCGGACATAACATCCATTCTAGAATGCCTTCATATGGTTCGGAACATCTTCTCCTCTTTCGGTCATCTTCATATTCCGGAGATCATCACTTCCGGAGCAAGGCTTCAATTCCGGACACCAACTTATTCATTTCGGAAACTGACTGACTTCGGATCTTCAAAGGTGATTGAGATTGCTAGAGGTTCACTTTCAGGTTCCAACAATCTCCCCGTAAGTGAACTTAGCAATCAAGTCAGATCAATTCGCTTCTTCCTTGATGAACGTGTAGGATCTGAACAACCAATGCTTGACTTCAACATACCACTGCAACTGACTTACAAACTTTGCCTTGACATGTTCAGGAGCTTCGGACCTGGATGCTCGACTGATAAACTTCTTGAGAGATCTAGTCGGAACTAGGTGCTTCTCAAGGACTCTGAAAAAGTCTATTTTGTTTATCTTCTTAGTCTTGTACACAAACCCTAGAACCGGATCATCAATAGGTCGTTCAGTTAGCAGTTCAGCTTCAGGAAGCACATAATCAATCTTCGCAACAAAATTTTATGTTCCGAACAAGTGAGCCAACTCATAGTCGCATTGACAAAATTCCGAGACATTGTCCTTGAGAAAGCTTAAGGCTGTGTGATAAGCACCCATGCTGATATCATCTTTTTGGAGACTTCGGAGATGAGCAACAATGGTCAGGACATCGTTCGGATTGATTGCAGGGAAGTCAGCATCAGTGATGGTGCGGTATGTTGGTTTGTTCCGGATGATGTGATATCGGAACATTGGGCAGTCGAGTTCATATTTCACCAAGATTTTCCTTCCGAACCCAAAAATATTTGTTATCCTCTTCCTTGTCCACATTTCCTTTAGAGGTTGTGCGTTCTTGTAGTAAAGTTTTCAATCTTTCACGCTCTGTCCAGATGATTATCTCCAGATCATCATTTGGGTGGAGGGGAGCAAATTTGGTGTAGAATTTGTTATACGTAGAGAGAGGGAGATCAAGTTGTTTCGAATCAGTTGTTGGAACATCGTAGTACATGAAGGGTACTATGTCTGAATCACGAAGAATTCCTTCATGACATAGAGGAGAGATATCGCCCATCGGATCAGGATTGTCTTTGAGAGCTTGGATCCGGATGCTGTCCTCTAAGGCTATGTTGATTTCCTCCTGAGACCATCCAAAATTTTGCTTTGGTGGAGGTTCGGATTCCGTGATGGGCTTCTTGCCTTTGTCTTTGTCTTTGTTGAGAACCGAGATAACATGCATCATATTCTCGTCAACAGTGAACTTTGGAGGGGAGGATTGAAGAGGTTCTTCCGGAATGTCGTCTAGAGTCCGGAGGGGAGAACCTTCATCAACCGGAGCAATTTTTGGATCCGAAATTGGTGGCAGCATGGATGGACTGGCATGGAAAGCATCAAATGTTAACTTGGTTTTAGCTTTGGCCATTTGGATACTTCTTTGAAGCACATCCGACAAAGTGGATGGCCATGAAACTGCGGACCAGATTCTCTGCTCTTCCTCCGTAAGCACCTTTGTAGGAAATCTCTTTGGAGTTGGGATTCTGATAACCGCATTGGTGAAATACTCAACTTCCTCTTCCTCACTTCCATTATTATCATTATCATCATTTCCTAGAAGTGCGGAAAGAACGTGGACATCATCATCGGAATTTACATCTTCATCTCGGAGCTGATGTTCTGAGGCAGTCTTCCAAGGTTGACTTGGACCTTCTCCCCCTCTTGCAATGGTGGGCCTAACAACCAGAGCAAGCATAACTGTTTCCTTCAAGTCAGAAAAATTCTCAAACACCTTCTGAAAGCTGGTGTTGAGTTGAAGGGTGAGAACATCATAGGCTTCAGCAGTGGGAGCTTGGGATTTGAGATGATCGAATAAGGCACCAAGAACAGAAAGCATCTCATCAAATTTGTGATTCAGAACATCGACAATGTTCCAACAGGCTCTTAGCAGCTTGAGAAGAACTTGTTGCATGATAAGGTTCATCTCATCCTTCTTTCGGATCTCCTTTTCCATGCGCTGGATCTGCTTCTCATGACGAATATGTGTTTGCTTTATTAGTTCATTGGAAGCATTCAACATATCGTCATGGACCTTCAACATCTTCGTGATCGTGTCAAGGTAGTGATCAACACTTTCATCATACTTCTTTTCCACTTCCTCAACGGTGTGCTTGAGCCGTAAGGAGATGAGTTGATCCAACTGGGCTTCACGTTCAACGATAGTTGGTTCGGAATTATTGGCTTCGGACAGAGATTTCAGGATGGCATCTAGCTTTGAATCCAGTCCGAAGACTTTCTCGTCAAGCTTGGAGTTAAGCCCTGCTATGGAAGTTTCAAGAGAGTTGACCTTCTTCATGGTGTCCGACATATTTGTTTAGATTTCAAGAAGAGAAAAAGGATCAATGTAGTCTCCTGCGGAGGATCCGGTGTCGGAATTGGAGTGTTGAGGCTTGTGATTCTGAGATTCAGTATTGAGTGGAGTAACCGAAGGACCAGGTTTGTTGGTAGCTGCATCATCATGAAGTTTCTGAGTGGATTCAGATTCATCGTTATAAGTGGAGGAGGAGGATCCGAAATCAAATGCAGACTTGGATGAGGATGGCTTGGAGAGAAAATGAACAGAAGAAAGCACATTTGTATCAGCAACATTTGCACCATCTTCAGTCAGCAACACCTCTTCGGAAGGTTCATCATCCGAAGTGGAATGAATTGAAGCGTGGGGTGGAGTCTTGGGAGTTTCTCCGGAGGTAAAATCTAGATCAACTATTTTGTCTAAAGGAGAAACATAGAGCAAATTGCTTTGGATGGCTCTCTTCTTCATTACAATCAATGTGGACTCCACCTATGATCTGGTAAGTTCCGGATTCCGAGAATGAGCCATGTTCAAAAAATCTTCCCACAAAGGATCATTAACACATGGTCGTCCTGTACCCTTACCGGGTATAAGACCAGTTGAGGCACCTGAGGTAAGAGGGACAACTCCAGCCTCGGAATGCTTGGGGACCGGAACAGGGGTTCTGGAGTGTGTGTGTGTGTGTGTGTGGAAGAAGATGGGATAGCAAATGTGACTCGTGGGTTTGTTCCAGGAGGCAAAGAACTTTATTCAATATCGACATCACCTTTTTGAGAAGGTGAGGGTGGATTATGTGCAGACTCCCCATGAGTGTGTGCTTGTGTTTTTGAAACATCGAGGGGTACCTCGGATGAGTGGGTTGGAGGGGTGTTCGGAAGGCCAGATTCAGCCTAAATATTATGAGTTCCTTCCTGTTGAGAGGAGGAACTAACTTTGGTTCTCTTTTTAGGATTGGACTTTGAATGAGAAGTCTTCATTTTGGCAGACTTTTTGATTTTTCCTCCGGACATAGAGGGATTGGCCTCTTTCAGAGTGGGCTCAACAGAGACAGGGGCAGGTTGTGTTGGGTCAAACACAACCGAAGTCTCTAGATGATGTTTCAAGTGGATTAAACCGGAAGGAATTAGGGCCAACATGTGGTCTGGAAGGCGTCTAACAGGACCAAAGGATGATTGGTCCGGAATTCTATAGTGTTTGACAGTTTTAAAGGTTAGATATACCTCTTTCGAAATGGTGCAAATCGGAATAGGTTCGGACCTTTCTCTATAAAGCTATTGGATCGTCAGGGCCCAAAACATAAGGCTTGAGATTTCGTTGCTCTTCCTTTTGATTGCAAACTTCCGAAAATTCTGCTATAATACTTCCGGAAGATCGACTACGTTGCTGCGTCCGGAGTAGATGTTGTATACCACATACAGCCAGTCCTTGCTCAGGGTGTCCATACCACCATGCTTTCCAGACATCCCTCGAATGATGAAATGCATTAACACCGTCCAGAGACCTGAAACTGCCGACTTCTTGAAGTCCTTGGGTTTGTAGTCTTGATCGTACCCAATGTGATTTAGGAACTGTTGGAATTCTTCAGTGGCTGGTTCCTGAACCTTGAATCCTTCAGGGTTTTCATCAACTCCGATAGCTTTGAGGAATGTAGACTTGTGGATGGGCACAATTCTATCACCAGTGATCTTTGTTTCGAGAATGCCATTGTAGATCTTGATTCTTGTAAAAGGCAGTGTGCAAAAGATTGAGTGGTAGTGGAGGTACTGAGATTTTGGTGAGTGGAATGGATATGGGATGATGAGTAATGAACTCGATCATCACTCGAATAGGTTCATCAAAATCCATGGGATTCATCGAGAAAAGTTGGGTTGTGTCTCTAAGAAAAGGCTCAGATGATTGTGAGGATGAAGATTCTTTGGAAGATTTTTTCTTGGAGATAGATTTCTTGGGTGTTGAAGCAGTTTCAACAGGTTTTTGAGAAGAAGATTGGGACGTCACTGAAGAAGAATTATGATAGCTTGAAGAACACGAAGAACACCTAATATTTGGGAATTTTGGAGAGTTTGAGTGCGTAAAGAGGCAAATGGGGGTTTATCGTTGTTTATATAGGTGATGGAAACGGGTCGGGTCAGAAAAGGTAATGATGAGGATCCAAAATGGAAATGGGTCGCATTTAATATGTTGTCGTTTTTAGGGTGAGTTGACTAATGATGATGAAAGGTTTCTATGGAATGAAGCGAGGAATAGAAACCGTCAAACGACGATGGGATGTTTGCTTTAAAGAACGTGCAAATGTGGCATGGATTTCAAGGAGCACGAAAAGCGTCTTTTTTAAAAAATAACCGTTTGAGAGTATCACCAAAAAAACCTTTGGACTTCCGGATGATTGATTCCGTACAGATTGAGAACCGGAGGGTAAATAGGTGTATTCCGGATCATCGTGTTTTGAAGAAAAGGTCCGAAATTTGATCAACATGGAGTGAAACCTTGAGGTTCCGGAGCCAAAAACATTTGAATTTCGAAGTAGAATATTTTGAAACAATTTCGGAGAAAACCATTTTCAAGGATTTTTGTGACAACATTACGGACTCAAAAATTTTAAGAAGTAAGTTCCGAAACAAAGGAAAAGTGTGTTTTGAAAAGTCCAGAGTCAAAAGTTTTAAAATTCCGGAATGATTATTTTGATGTTCCGGAGAGCATTTGAATGAAATTTCGGAGCAATATTTTGAAAGAATTCCGGAATGAGATTTAAAAAAAAAATCCAGAACAAGATTTAAGCAAATTCCGAAGTATGGAATACAATACCTTTCCGAATTTGAATTTCGGGATGACCTTATAAAGTAAGTTTCGAAGTGAAAATTTGGGTTGTGTGACTATGTGGACAATGGACATCAAATGATAAATTGAACTGTACAGCTTAAAAACTCAAGTGGCGGTTAGGGATAAAAACAAGTAAAATGATCCTATGTATTCCGAGAGACAATAGTTCTGAGATAAAAAGGATTTTGAGTTCGGAACCAATTTTGTAACCGATGTTACCATCAGAGAGAGCAAGTCTCTTGAAAGAACTGAGGATCAGGCATCATCATACCCATTTTGTTCAGAAAACCATTGAACTTGGTTTCGTCTAATGCCTTAGTAAAGACATCAGCAATCTCATCGTCATATGGAACAAAGATGAGTTCAATATTGCCATTTAAAACATGATCTTTTATGAAATGGTACCGTATGTCAATGTGCCTCGTCATGGAGTGCTGAATTGGATTGTGCGAGATCGCAATGGCACTTTGAGAATCACAATAGATAGGAATACGTTAAAAACGGTAACCATAATCCAAGAGTTGAGATTTCATCCATAGAACTTGAGAGGTACAGCTGGCAGCAGTAATGTATTCTGCTTCAGCTGTAGAGAGTGCAATGCAGTTCTGCTTCTTGAATGACCAACTAACCAATTGACCACCTAAAAATTGACAGCCACCTGATGTGATTTTCCTATCCAATTATAGACCACCATAGTTTGAATCTGAATATGCTTGAAGTAGGAAGCTCTCATTTGTTGGGTACCAGATTTCGAGATTCTTTGTACCTTTAAGGTATCGGAAAATTTGCTTAACAACCAAAAGATGAGACATCTTTGGGTTGACTTGAAATCTGACACACAAACATGTAGAAAACATGATGTCCGGACGACTTGCTGTGAGATAGAGCAGGGATCCAATCATTCCTCTGTACTTCTTTTCATCAACTGCTACACCTAAAGGGTCGACAAAAATCTTGTGTCTGAAACCCATTGGTACATTGGCTGAGGCACAGGTGTCCATTGAGTACTTTTTGAGGAGTTTTGAAATGTAATTCTTTTAGCGAATGAAAATTCCTTTGTTAGTCTGTTTGACTTGGAGACCAAGAAAGAAGCTTAATTCCCGATACATGCTCATTTGAAACCTGCTGACCATTAACTTAGCAAAGTCAGCAACCATTGAAGAATCGGTGGATTAGAAAATGATGTCGTCAACATAAATTTGGACTAGCATGAGATGTTTTCCATTTGACCTTCGGAACAGAGTCGGATCAAGAATTCCTCTTTGAAAACCTGAACGCTTGATAAAATCGGTGAGGGTCTCGTACCGTGCGCGAGGAGCTTGCTTAAGGCCATAGACAGCTTTTCGGAGTTTGTAGCAGTAGTTCGGATATGAAAGATTAACAAAACTAGGAGGCTGTTGAAGATATACTTCAGTATCAAGTTCACCATTT
Organism: Lactuca virosa; assembly: GCF_052849685.1. Taxonomy (NCBI): domain Eukaryota; kingdom Viridiplantae; phylum Streptophyta; class Magnoliopsida; order Asterales; family Asteraceae; genus Lactuca; species Lactuca virosa. The sequence goes on along the minus strand of NC_136430.1, from coordinate 223,420,862 downwards.
AGAAAAACACTTTTAACATCCATCTGGTAAACCTTGAAGCCTTTGTGAGCAGCATAAGCAAGAAAGATTTTGATAGCTTCAAGACGTGCAACAGGAGCAAAGGTCTCATCATAATCAAGGCCTTCAATCTGTGTGAATCCTTTAGCCACCAATCTTGCTTTGTTTTGAATGATAACTTCTGCATCATCTAACTTGTTGTGAAACACCCATCTAGTACCAATAATGGGATGATTCTGAGGAGGAGGGACGAGAGTCCAGACTTCATTTCTATCAAATTATGCGAATTCTTCTTGCATGGCTGTAATCCAATAAACATGTTCGAGTGCTTATTTGATGGATTTGGGTTCAACCATTAATATAAATGCCGAGAAATGACATTCATTTTGAATACTTGTGGTAGAGCGTGTTTGTACACCAGCGTTTGGATTTCCGATCACTTGGTTTGGAGGATGATCCTTGGTCCAAACATGTAACCTTGGAAGTTCTTGAAGATATACTTCAATATCAAGTTCACCATTTAGAAAAGCACTTTTAACATCCATCTGGTAAACCTTGAAGCCATTGTGAGCAACATAAGCAAGAAAGATTCTGATAGCTTCAAGACGTGCAACAGGAGCAAATGTCTCATCATAATCAAGGCCTTCAATCTGTGTGAATCCTTTAGCCACCAATCTTGCTTTGTTTTGAATGATAACTTCTGCATCATCTAACTTGTTGTGAAACACCCATCTAGTACCAATAATGGGATGATTCTGAGGAGTAGGGACGAGAGTCCAGACTTCATTTCTATCAAATTATGCGAATTCTTCTTGCATGGCTGTAATCCAATCAACATGTTCGAGTGCTTCTTTGATGGATTTGGGTTCAACCATTGATATAAATGCCGAGAAATGACATTCATTTTGAGTACTTGTGGTAGAGCGTGTTTGTACACCAGCGTTTGGATTTCCGATCACTTGGTTTGGAGGATGATCCTTGGTCCAAACATGTAACCTTGGAAGTTCTTGTGCAGCAGACGATCCAATATCAACAATGGTGTTATGTTGCTCCCCTTGAATGGTCTGAACGATTAGATGATGCTCCCCCTGAACTTCTGAACCGATAGGTTGACATCATCTTCAGGTGGAAATTCAAAGAAGTTTGCATCATCATTGACGTTAATAGGATTGAAATCATCAAAATCAGCAGTTGCATCTTGAAATCCATCCACATTTTATTCAAGGGAAGAGTAACCATTCTCTCCCTCAACCTGAGAAGGTTGAAATGGTTCGGAATCAAATGGATGAAGACTTGGTGTTGGACCAGACATGTTTTGAGAGACCGGGGCTTCAGACATAGTTGATCTTGTGCGAGATTCCGAATCAAGAGCCATTTCTGATGGTCCGAACAAGGTCTCAAAGTCAGCTTCAAGGATTGTTTGATGGTTCGGACATCCTGGCGTTGGAGCATCAGACTCCATAATGTGAGTTGTAACTGTTGGGTTTTGAGCATTCTAACACTCCTAAGTGTACATGCAACCCTAAATACCTTGGATCTATGTTTTCTCTATTATACATGCAAATATGAATATTCTAAGGTACTACCCTATCTAACATACAAAGTTTGATACTTGGGTAATAAAACAAGTTAGAATACATACCTTGTTGTTGATGCTTGACTCCATGAAGCTTGAGAGCCTAGTGCCCCAAGTGTGACACCTCAAATGGTTCACACAACATCATATGCACTTGTAAGGACTTAGAGAGAAATGATACTTCATGAAATCGGCTTGCCCTTTCATTCACACACACTTGTGGCCGATTTTTCCCAAGAATATGATCTTTATATAGTGTCACAATTAGGGTAAACCCTAATTGTCATGGCTTTCCATTTCCTTGGATCCATGGGTTCAAATACACCATGGAGCATCTATGGAGCATCCTATGGGTTTTAGCCCAACTTGATAATCCATGGAGTCTTAGCCCACTATACAAGTATGGATGATTTACACAATCAACCCATATATTTAATTAGTCTTCTTTTTGATCACTTAATTAATTCTAGATTAATTCTTGATCAATACTAATTAAATAATCTTATTAATATATCAGAACTTATAATATATTAATAAACCTTAAGTGTTATTTCTCTCATTTTAGTCTATCCAAATGCATGATGCCATGCAACCCAAATGGACCATGCCTAGTCGGGTCAAGTCTTACCAATTATAGTTATGGACTTAACACTAATCCAACCGTCTCCCACTTGGATAAGTCTATAACTATTATTGCGTATGACTTCAAGAACCAACTGGCAATCGTAGCTCTCAAAAGCCGCTGTCGAACTCTGACGTTGTAACTGAACTCTGATTTCGTCAATGACTTGTCCATTAGATAAGGGATCATATATTCCTCCATTCTAGATATTATATGGACTGAGACATGGATTATAAATCATTCTCTCTGTCCATTTGTTGTTTCCCAATTTCCGATTTATGACGACTGACTAATTGAACAAATCAAATCAGTCCAGACCCGGCCGAGCACTTACATTTGTCATCACTAAATTACCGAGGGGCCCACAGATATCGCTTTTATCCCGTAGGTAAAAGGAATGGATAAACTTCGACTCATATGGCTTGTTCTACTACTTGTTGAACCATACACAAAAGCACGTTTTATAACATCGAGTTACCAATGCGTTTTCGCGCAATCAATGTACATCCAACTTATAGTAACTACTCATATCTCTAGGTTTGAAGAATATAAGATATTATCGTCTCATGATCACTCGTGATAAAATCCATGAAGTGATTCAAATGAGCGCGGGTTGAATCCAATACTCAGAACTTATGAGCACTCATGAGTGTTGTAGCACCTTTTTGCTATGTCCAACATCTTAGACATCTACAAGCCAACTCATGACAGTCTTGATTCATATCTACTTCCAACATATGACCGATTGTGGATGGTTTGAATAACTTAGTCATTCGGGAAGAATGACCTAGTTTATTCTGGAAGTCAAAACATGCAAAATGAAACACAAGAATAATCGAATCCAATATGGTCTCAGAACTTATGAATATAAATAAAACATCTTTTATTTATCACCATATTGATTACACATTATTCATTGTATACTGTTTCAAACTATCAACTTTATACTTGAATTAAAACAATAGTTGTCCCATGCTCCAAGCATGTACACTATGTTTTCTAAACACTAGTCATGCCATACTCCAAGTGTGCACACTATTACTTTGTGAACTAGATCGATTGAACATAGTTTCAATGATTCTTTTTTATCGAAAATGTAAGAATTACAAATTCCTATCATTTACCGAAATCTGTTAGATTTTAAACTTATATGCACTGACCCTCTTGTAATGAATATGTACAAAGTCACAAAGACTTGTCAACAGTCATGATAAGGTAATGAAGATCAAGTCCATGGAAACTAAGTCTCATATTCAAAGTACATTGCTTTGAACATGCTTCTTGCATTAAGTTTTCTAATCTTACACAGATAACTTCCACCTATGGAGACAACTCCATATTCTCATTTTTGACTATCACTTCTGAACAAGAGATTCTTTTTTTCAGAATATGTCAATATGGTCCTTCCAAAATTAGCACTATACTTCCAACTGTCCCTGAGCAACCAATCTTTGGTAAACCTTAGATTGTCCTCGATAATTGCTTAATCATTTTAGTCATATCCAATTCTAGACCTTTTCCCTTCTTAAGGCCTCTGGGCATTTGGAAAATTTAGAAAGGACAAATATTATAGCACATGCAATCGATCCTGTACCAAAGAAAATGGGACACGATTCATGATGTCTCTCATAAAGACATGATTCTAGACCAGTCTTTTGCTACAATATTTTTATTTGCCATGTTTTCAAATTTTGACTATGAAGAGGGATGTCGTAATCATAATCGAATTTTGAGAACGCAATATATAGAATTTCCTTAAGTTGAACAAATCCAACATGAAATTCATATATATATTCTTGACTAAAGATGATTAAGGTCTCAATCTAAGCCTTTAGAACTGAAATGAAGTATATCCTCTCCCTTAATTATAGCAAAACAACTTTTCCAACCCCTGCAACATCACGAATTGAAACTTTTGTTTTCTATAATTAACATTGCTAACTTGCAATACTTATCATAATTATCATGCTCCTACTAACATGATGATTATTAGCATAACACTTATGCTCCCACTAGCTTTGACATGTATCCAGAAAACAACTGGACTTCTATAAGTCAATACTTTATTGACTTTCTTACCAAAGTTCAGATTTCTGATACGAGATTGCTTTGATAAGACTTTATCAAACTCGTACACTTTATCTTAGATAGCTTACAGGCGTGTCTAAACAATTTCAGAACTATGAAAAGGGATGTCGTAATCATAGTCTCAATTGTTTAGACCTTTGCCATTTCTCATAAGTCCATGATAGTGTGCAGGTTAACCACGCACGCTCTACTAATGACTTTGAGAATCCAAAGATTACAATTGCTATCTTACTTAAAATCTACTTGGTGGAAGTGTTTCCTCACCATCATTTTCATGAATCGGAGAGAAACCTTATGACCCTTAGATTTTATGGTGTATGTGTTCTTATCCACGTGAATTTGTCAAAACCATAATCACAAGACTAGGTTAGTGACAAATCCAAACTCATATTGATTGAACTTGTGCAATCTTAACTTCTCGCCTCCTGGCAGTACAGGGCCTGCCATTGCTTCCAAGTAGTTATGCAAACAATTGAGAACATGTAGAACTCAAATGTCAAATTTACTGGAATGAGCACAGAAATGTCAACACAATAGGTTATGAACCTCAAGTTGTGTGCTAATGATAGGTTTACTCTTGATTAGTTCTTGAAACTATTCAAGATCTTTAAGACTCCCACTGTCCTCTTGACATATAAGATTCACTATCCAAATATTCAAGAGATAGTGCAGATTCTTTTTCAAGACAAACACTTCACACAATTGGCCTTAGTTGGTCTTTGTTTTATCCAAAACATCACAACTTACCAATTCCAAATGTACAAGAGTAGGACACTTTTACTCTTACATTTGACAAGTGTTATAAACCTTTCTTTAAGATATGTCACTCAACTTATAGTCTTGGAGTATGACTCTAAGACTTGTTTTGGAACGAAGTATGACTCATCTTCTTGATTTAACCATTTCAACAATTCATGACTCCTCTTCTTAGTCATACGAATGCACTAAGATTTCCTTAGAGGACTAATTGTGATATGATTTCTAAATCATTAAGATGATCACAAAACCTGATACTAAAGTACTCTCCCATCTTTTCAGATTTGAGAAACTTTTATCTTTCTGCCTAATTTGATTATTCTCATTCATTCTGCTATACATCGAAACTTTTCCAATGTTTCAGAATTATACTTAAACTTGTAAGTATAACCACATTTACTAAACTTTAGTAAATCATGAGGAATAGTCTTATCGATCTTTTGTCGTGGACTTGATCAGTGTACCAAAATGTGTACTTGATCCCTTAGTCCTTCACTTGACTCACATATACATGTGAACAAGGAATTAGTCTTAATTTTTCCAAAGATGAAAATTCTCATTCATCATAATATACAACTTGCATGATTTCCAAGTTTCTATCCAACTGAAACCTTGGGTGATGAAAATCTTTCCTTATTTGGTAAATTTAGACACTACCACAAATGAAAGAAATAAATCCATTTTCCAATATTGCTATCAATGGAATCATATAAGCAACAATTTTCCACAAATGCCATTGTAAGGATACTTATAATAAATGAAATCAAAAATTTCCTTTTATTTTTAAAACTTTGCAGAAAAACTTATCCTTACAGTGCAAGAGCATATGAAAACTTTGTTGTTATCTATTCCTAAGCAATATATCATAACAGCTCAAAATTCTGATCACCGAGCCATGCGATCGAAATCCATCTTCGTGATCAGAATCAGCATATACTTCCTTCAAGTTTCTTCACTTTTCTTTGATTCTTAAAACATCAACATGTGACCCAGTCACATCATGTAACAAGAATCTCAGAAAAGAAACTTAACAGAGTTAGATAGTGGACTTTACCTGAAGTTAAGTCAAACTTCTTGACTTGATCAACCTTATGATCTTTCAGGTAAATAGGCAGCTTCGCAATCAATGCCCCTTCCTTGGGCAAGAGAAACATATGGACTCTTTCGGAATGGTGTATTGGACTATCACAGACTTGCCTTTCTCTTTACCATTTGGTCAACTGAGTTGACTATGGCAAATCCCTTTCCATTGGGAAGAGAAATCTTTTTTGGATATCTAATGTTACCATTTTTCAAAGTCCATGGAAGTTTGGGAAGTTGATCTTCTAATCAAATTAGCTCTATCAGTACTCCAAATCATTTCTGATTCAACAACATGAGCAAATAGATAAGATCATTAAGGGTCATGTCATAGTCTGTTTCATAGTAGTCCCAAGGAACTAACTATGTGACTTAGAAAGTGATTGAACATCCAACTTTCTTAATACTTTGACACCCAACTCTCCCGGCTTGTCAATATATGACTTCATCTCCAAGATGTGAGCACACATAGACCTTGCTTGCCAATAGGGTTTGAGTGAACTTAAACTTTTCAAGAACTTGTGGGTTAGGGAGAATAGTTGGAGGAGGTGAAGGAAGTTCCAAGAGATTTGGGAAGATCATAGATGTCTGAACTAGACATCTTTTGGGAGATATTCAAGATAGTTGATTTAAAGTCCTTAATATAACACCCAATATGAAATATTAAGGCTAGGACCCAACACAATATTTTATAACTTGGAAGAGGGATGTCGTAATCCAAGCTATAGAATATTTGAAGGTAGGTGAATGACGATTCACCAATTTCCACCATGAAAAACGAAATAATTTATTAGGTTTTTAATTGTATTTGAAACTCCTAGATCTTTTGAGATTCATTGAACTTTTCAATGGCATGTTTCAATCTCGATTGTGCCCTTCAAGTTTTGTGACTGGGATGCCGAGGATCACAAAACAAGGTGTGAAGTAACCATGCAAATTACTTGGTACTCTTAAATGTTTATCACCCAACCGATGTGCCGGTAAACCACACACGCTACACCGGCCTATGATAAACTTTAAGAAACCCTTTGCCTGCCTTGTTAATCAAGCTAGTGTGCCGGTAAACCACACGCACTCCACTAACCGACTTAAGCAAAGTGCAAAGTGTAATTTCATGGGTTAGCACCTTATTCACATTTTCCTAAGTAACTAAGACTGGGAATTTATAAGTGTTTAGTTACTTAGTATTTAGCATTAATACTTTTAATGAAGGGAGAATTATATTCCTTGCCCTACCCGTTCGGCTAACGACCCTCCACCAGTCAAGGAAGCGGTGGGTGAGAGTGGACACCCATTAAACTGCCATTTTATAGGCAGTAACCTTATACCCCCCTTATAGACCGGCTTCGTGAATGAGGCCTACTAACGGTAAGACTAACTGGCTCTTATACATACATACATACATATATATATATATATATATATATATATATATATATATATATATATATATATATTATTAACTTATAATATTATAAAGTATAAGGGTTGAATTTTAACTTTTAAAATCCTAAGGGCTTAATTTGGAATTAAAGTATTCACGAAAGAAAACTTTTCAAATTCCAAAACTTGAGGGCAAGTTTTGAAACTATTCAAAAACTTTTCAATTCCATAACTTATGTGTTTAAAGTAGTTTTAATTCAAAAAACTCTTCAAGTTCCATAACTTGAGGACAAGTTATGGAAGACTTTAAACCATTAAAAGAATGTGACTCTTCCTTATTCATAACTTATGGAAAACTTTATGAGTTTTATGAAACTTAAATGTGACTTTTCATATAACTTGAGGACAGGTTACAAAAACACATTTTAGAATCAACTCTTAGATTAATTTGGATTGAAAACACATAATCAATTAACTTTTCTATTAATCTAAGCAACTCATATGAACAAAGATAATTCACATCAAACTTTTCCATGTAATTAGCATAACTTTTATACTAATACAAAATATGAATCTATTGACAATTATCTTTGAAATTGGATTAGCATGAACATTACCACATCAAAAACAAGTTTATAAGTTCAAAACAGCTTAGGGTAATGTTCCTAGTCCATTTCTAGCCAAAAAAACTAGAAAATATGCTGTCAGGGGGTCCTACTCGTCGAGTGTATGAACCTACTCGACGAGTAGGATGAGTTTCCTCATGGACTCGGCGAGTCCAGTGCCCAAAAATCCAGAAAATCGATTTTTTCAGCATTTTTCAGCAATTTGCATCAAGTATAATCAAAAACAAGCCTAGGCTCTGATACCACTGTTGGATTTTTGCATCAAGTAAACCCTAATTGTCATGGCTTTCCATTTCCTTGGATCCATGGGTTCAAATACACCATGGAGCATCCATGGAGCATCCTATGGGTTTTAGCCCAACTTGATAATCCATGGAGTCTTAGCCCACTATACAAGTATGGATGATTTACACAATCAACCCATATATTTAATTAGTCTTCTTTTTGATCACTTAATTAATTCTAGATTAATTCTTGATCAATACTAATTAAATAATCTTATTAATATATCAGAACTTATAATATATTAATAAACCTTAAGTGTTATTTCTCTCATTTTAGTCTATCCAAATGCATGATGCCATGCAACCCAAATGGACCATGCCGAGTCGGGTCAAGTCTTACCAATTATAGTTATGGACTTAGACACTAATCCAATAGTAACATGGGTTGGGCCAGAATTTCAAACGAAGTTGTCATCAAAGGTAACATCAAAGCTTTCTTCTAGAACACGATTTCTCCGATTAAGAACTCTGTAAGCCTTTGATTTAGAAGAGTATCAATGGAAGATGGCTTCATCAGCTTTGGATTGGAACTTGGTAAGCTGATCACAGTTGTTCTTGATGAAGTATCGACATCCGAAGACGTGAAGAAAAGAGATTTTGGGCTTCCGACCATTCATGGCTTCATATGGTGTCGTGTTGAGGCGATGATTGATGATGCTTCTATTCTAAGTAAAGCATGTCGTCGAGACAACTTCAGCCCAAACATAGAGTGGAAGTGTAAGGAGCAGAGAAGTTTGTGTGCAACATGTAAGTTGCTCAATTTTGCAAATCTTCCACTCTATGTAAGTTGCTCGATCATTTTCGAACTTACATGCTGCACACAAATGATCGAGCAACTTCAACAAGCGTTCTGTTGCGTCTTTCGACAACACCGTTCTGTTGTGGAGTGTAAGGAGCAGAGAAGTTGTGATCAATTCCTTTCTCAGTGAGGAATTTCTCAATGGTTCCATTAGTGAATTCCGAACCATTATCACTTATGATTCTTCTAACCGGAAGTTTGATGAGGACTTCTATTACTTTGATGAAATTGATGAGTTCAGTGGCTATTTCAGATTTTAGCCTAAGTAAAAAGACCCAAGTGAACCTTGTAAAGTCATCAACAATCACAATGATGTATTTCTTGTGATGAAGACTCTATACGGTTGAGGGTCCACATAAATCAATGTGAAGAAGTTCCAATGGTTCTGAGATTGATTTTTTAATGATGACAGGATGACCCTTCTTCGACTGCATACCACACTTACATGCTGCACACAAATGATCATTTTCGAACTTGAGGAGCGGTAGTCCTCTCACCATTTCACCAGACACAAGATCATTCATGTGGTGAAAGTTTAGATGAGCAAGTCTTCGGTGCCATAACCAGCTGACGTCAGGAACAACTTTTTAAAGAAAACACAGTTGAGGTTTGCCAATGATCATGTTGATGTCGAGCGGGCACATGTTCTTGTTGCGATTTGACTTAATCAAGCATTCTTTTCTGTCTTCGGACATGACGTAGCTATGTTTCTTGCATAATTCAACTTGACTATTTGCATCAGTGAGTTGAGCCACACTTATCAAATTATGCTTCAAGTTAGCTACATATGCCACGTTTGAAATAGAGAAGTTGCCATTTGTAAGGATGCCATAACCTCGGATCTGAGAATTGGAGTTGTTGCCATACGTCACATAGCCAACATTTGGTGCAAGTTTGAGATCTCGCAGAAAGTCTTTCTGCCCCTTCATGTGCATGGAGCAAGCATTATCAATATACCATACTCTCTCTTGCTCTGAAGCAAAAAGTGCTTGCAAAAATTAGTGATATGTGGAGTTTTTAGGCTCCAAGTTAGGTTTTGGGACAAAGGAATGACTCTTGGGTTTTGGTAGTGACTTTTGAGCAGCAGAAGATTTAAAAGATATGTTCCGAGATTCCTTAGGAAACAAACATAATGACATGGTTCTTTCATCTATCCAGTAGTCATATTCAATGATAAGAGAGTTCGGAACAACTTTCTTCAGACGTTTAACTTCCGGAGTAGTGGGAACTACCTTGTCTACCGGAGTGATTGTTTCATCAATGCGAGTTTCAACTTTCCACACAAGGTTTTGTTTTGAAGATTTTGTTTTCTTAACACTTTTTTGTTGGCTTGATGGCACATTTGATTTTGAAAGACAAGGTTTGAAAATTGTATCATCGGATTTTGCAATGAAAACAGATGAAACAGTCTGAGGAGAGATGTTTCGGACAGATGTGGTGCTTACACTTGACTTTTCCCGAGTGAGACTAACCACTTTCTTTTGTTCTACAGGATTTGAAGGATTTGAAGGTCTCTTAAGGATCTTAGTAGGAGTGAACGAGTTTTAACTATGGGTTGATGAAAGTGAATTCCGAGATACACTCTTTTTGTAGTTCTCTAGGAATCTAGAATTTTGTCTTGACTGAACTTCCTTTTTTAAAAGCATTTTTGGCTTCTTGTTTAGGACTAATAACATCTTTTCGGTTCAAGAAAGGTTTCTTTCTTTGGTCAAATGATGACTTGGAAGTCTGACCATTTGAAGGATTGCCAAAATTTGGCTTGATGGGTACCAAGGTTGTTTTGGAGATTACTAAAGAGTTTGATTCACAAGAATCAGAGGAGACATAACTTGTAGTTTCAAAGTTATCATCTAAGGGTGCCCATGCAAACTCAGAAGTAACAGGTTCAGTTGTTACTGGAGGAATTTCCTCAACAACACAGTTGTTAGGAGGATTGTGTTTTGGAACATGATCTACATAATTTGAAACACTATGGTGAAATTTTGTGGTCCGATTCAGGGCCAGGTTTGTCAGAGGCGGAAGTAGCGTGGAATCGGGACACTTGACAACTATGGGCTTAAACTCAGGAATCAAAGATGCAAACTGTTCGGAAGTCTCAGGAAGGGGTGATAAAGGAGAAACAGGAGTATCTGAATGTTTACGATTTGGAACATCTCCCATAAAAGTTAGGTTTTGTAACTCCTTCAAGGGACTAACTATTGGTTTTGGAAACTTACTTCTGAGACCAGGAGCTTTAGACCAAGGATGACGAAATTTATGTGTCATCCTTTGATTTGCTTCGAGCAAGTCAATAGAACTATACAAAGCATCAATTTTGGCATTAAGACGTTTATTATCCGAAATCAAAACATTTCTTTCTGAATAATTGATTTCACATTTGTCTTTTACAATGATACATTCATCTTGAGAAATTACAAGTTCACGCTCTGAAGACTCTATTTTTAATTTCTTATCCTCGATACGTAACCTAAGACGACTCAATTCATAGTCCTTCTCACTGGCTTCTATGGCTGACTCATAGGCTCTAAAGTGGTGTTCATATCTGTTTGGATCTGGTTCAGATAAGATTCACAGAGAGTCATATCAAAATTATTATCAGTAATCATAGATGTTACCTGCTGAACAATGCTTCGACCTGGTGGATCGTTGGTGGCTATGTAGCAGTAGTTTGGTTCAACAACATTTTCTTCATCTTCATCTTCTGACCCTGAAGACCAATAGCCTTCATCACACTCAATGGTTTGTCTCGCCATCAAACACATGTTTCTTCCAGCAATCATATCATCATCATCTCCAGATGACCAATATCCTTCCACATCTCTAGACACAGTTATGAAGAATGCCTTCTCACTTTCAGCCAATTCTTGTGCTTTTCGGGCATAGCAAGCAGAATCTTTGATTTTTGGTTTTTGCGGAATATCAGCCAGACAATCTTTTGCAAAATGATTTGCATGTCGACAATTATGACACACAATTTTGGATTTGTCTATTTTCGGAATCTGCTGAGGTTCCTGAGTGGAATTGGGTTTAGAGATGTTTGGTTTGTAGGCTGGTGGGTTTTCTGAGGTGGTTTGTTGTTGCGGAGCAGAGTATGGTTGAGGATTGTTTTGATGAGGAGCATGAAAGCAATTGTGATAAGGTTTATGAGAGGGATTAAATGGACGTTTGTATTTCATAGAGAGTAGTGCGAACTCCTGCTGAAAACGTAGTTCGGAGTCCATGGCTTCGGAATCGAGAGCACCATCATTAGAATAGCTTTGAGTGGATAGAATAGGTAAGGAGGGTTGAACAGGTGGAACAACGAGTTTAAGAAGGTCCGAGATAGATGGGTTAGGAACAGATGGTTCAAAAGAACTGACAAGAGCAGGAGGGCCTGATGAGAGTTCTCTTAATGTATGAGCAACGTTCGATTCATGACCTTGCAGTTCATCAAATAGTTGGTAGAGCTTCAACTTCTTCAGAGATCCATTGCTTTGAAGACGGGACTTCACATTTCCCCATCCTTTACCAAGGCTATTTAAGAACTTGAGATTATACTCCAAAGGAGTTCGGACAATACCATGAGCAGTCATATTGTTGACTACTATTCGGTATCGGTTGGAGGCTGAGGCATCTGATTCACCAGGAGTTATTGTAATGGTGTCAAACTCGTTTACAACAGATGTCAGATGCTTGTCTTTCATATTTTTAGAACCTTCGATCAAGTCTTGAAGAGTGTCCCAAATCTCTTTGGCAGATTTACACAGTTTTATGTGTTCAAAGAGAGATGGCGGAACACCAAATACCATTTAAGAGAATGCCACTTGATCAACATGCAGCTTCTCAATATCGTCAGTAGTGAGAGGATCTGGGCGTTGTTCATCTTGACCCATGAGTTGAGCAGCAACATCTCTAACTATTGTTCTAACTGGAACATGAGGACCTTCATTGACGGATTTCCAGATAGCTTCACCTTTCTCTTTAGTCAGTAAAAATCTTTCCATTCTGACTTTCCAATGATCATATTCTTCAACAACCAGCAGTGGGGCACGAGTAGGGAAACCCACGCTATTTGCTATTTGCATTGAATACATTTGTTGAGGATTAGAAGCCGCCATTGAAGTTAAGATATCTTTAAGCAAAAGTGGTATATAGAAGAACTTTTATCCTGAACACAGAAATGGATGAAATACCAAGGTAATTTCAAACCAACTATAATCTAATCTTATGGATTCAAAGGACAACCACTCAAGCTCTGATACTAATTGTGAGAACAAGGATGATCTGATGCGCATGGACAAGGTTTGAAAACTCAAACCTTGAATGAATGCTTAACATCAATGTCTTCTTGCTAATGAATATACTAGTCAAGTCTGGCAAGACCAGTCAAGTCTGAGTTAATGCAATCAACAAAGTAATAAAGATATTAATGAAGAGTGAGGAAGATGATCAAGGTAAAGACAATAAATGAAGAACAAGAAGAATGTTTTAGAGAGAAAGTGAAGTAAATTGGAATATTGCTATATATGTTTGAATGATCTGTCTGTTGATTTAACATTGAAAGCTCCTATGAATAGGAGAACAATATACATGGTACTAACTGATTACATACATAGGACTGGATAAAAGAGTTACATCTAACACTGCGAATATCCGTGTTTGACAAAAGAGACTAAGTCCTATGACAAGTTAAATCAAGCTAAAAGACAAATATAATAAATGCTCATGGACAAAACACTGATTCTTACAAGATAACATTCCGGACATAACATCCATTCCGGAATGCCTTCATATGGTTCAAAACATCTTCTCCTCTTCCGTTCATCTTCATATTACGGAGATCATCTCTTCCGGAGCAAGGCTTCAATTCCAGACACCAACTTATTCATTTTGGAAACTGACTGCCTTCGGATCTTCAGAGCTGATTGAGATTGCTAGAGGTTCACTTTCAGGTTCCAACATAATGGTTCCCACCCAACACTAGCAAGGAAGAATGATTTAGAAGGAGGATAGAGGTTGTAAAATTGGGTGGAATTCTTCCAAAGAACAGATGGCTGAAATTCATAGGGTAATAGCCTTATTTATAGTGCTGTCAGGAAACCCTGGATAAGCCTAAATCCAAGATTATCCTAAATCGGGTAATTATCCACTTTCCTGTTTATCCAACAAGGATTATTCTAGAAACCATTAAGCATCAAGAAATCGTCTCATCCATTATGGAGGGTTCTAGATTGCCTCTTGCTCAACTATTGAACAATTACAATTCTATCTCTGCACTATTAACTAATTCTTTTAATCTTAGAATTAATTCCAATTAATTTCTGAAAGTATTAATTAAATATTACTATTTCTAATTAATATATTATTCTCATAATATATTAAAAAATTATTTATTTCAATTTATTATCAAATAATAAGTTAACCTCGTTCTCCAAAATCATCTGTCCAGTTGCTAGTCTTAAGGGCAACCCAGAATGATTGTGCTACTATCAATTCAAGTATATACCAATTATAGTTATGGGCTTAGACACCTAATCCAACAACTACTACTCCCAATGACAAGATTTATGGAATCAACAATATCAAATCCTATGTGTCATCTTCTTTGGATCGGCCGAACTACGATTCTTGGAGAGAGCTTTTTAAAACCCACTACATTAGATATTGTGTCATGATCATCTGATTGGCTCCAATATCAAACTTATTGATAAAGAATGGTGCAGGGTGTACTCCATTGTCAAGCAATGGATATATGGTACTCTATCATAAACTCTTCTTCATACAATTTTATAGAATGACTCTACTACTCATGATGTTTGGCAAGCTATTGAAGACCTCTTGTTTTCAAAGCATTGGAACTTGATAACAAATTTCAAAATATTTTGATTAGTTTCTCCTCCATTATGGAGTATTGCTCACGCATTAAAGAAAATTTTGACCTTCTTACATCGAAACCCCTGTTATAGAAATAAATCTTGTCACTTATGTCATCAACGGGTTGTCACCAAAGTATGATGTTATCGCTACCACCATCATCCATCAAACTCCCTTCTCCACGTTTCTCTAAATGTGATCCATTCTCACTCTTAAGGAACAACGTTGTTGGGTTTTATATGCATATTTTTACACTAGATTAAGGCAACGGAAGTATTCGATCAAATATAATCATAAGTATACATGCACCCTAGATCTAGGTTTTACTATTATAGCAATATACTTTCAAAACATAAATATAAACTAATAAAAAGGCATAACATTACTAACCTATAAAGTAAAATCATATTTACATTAATCCTCTAGAAGATCTCGGACTCTTGATTGAATCTTAGAAGGACTAGCACCTAAAGTAGAACGCCTCTAATGGCTCACACCCAAAAGTCTAAAACTCTATAATATTTAGGAGAGAGGAGAGAAGACTATGAGAACAAAATTCTCACTCTAGGAAAGATTAACAATGAAATTATGAAGGCCAAATGGTCTATGTATAGATGAGGTAACTTGTAGATAAAACTTATTTGAATGAATTAAAAAATAAGATTTAATCGAGATTCAAATACTTTCCTTATCAGCTATTAGGATTGATTCTAGAAGGCTTTTAGCGCCTCCAAAACCATCCACCTTCTTTAGGGTTTCTAAAATGCTCCTCTTGCTCAATTGTTAAACAATTAACATCTAGTTCATGCACATTTAATCAATTCAAGTTCAATTCTAATTAATTCCAAATTACTTCTTAATTAACTCTTAATCAATTCTAATTAGTTTCTAATTAATTTATTAATATTTAATAAATTAATAAACTATTTTCCTCACTTTCTTAAATTTATTATAGCTATTTTAGCTTTTGGGGCAACCTAGAAATGGCGTTATTAATCCCAAAATTATACCAATTAGTTATGACATTGGACACCTATTTCTAACAAACGTATGATCTAAATATCAAAATCGGTTAGTTTGTATGGCTCACTATGACAACACCTCTTCCCACACTACTCTCAATGTCAATCAAAACAACTGGGGTTCAAATGCTTGTCGCGAAATCATCATCAAATCAGTGGGAGAGGCGATGATTGGCGTGACGGTAAAGGTGGTCACGCCGGTGGCAGGGACAATAGCCAATAGTTGTGTCATGGTGGCAACCACCCTTCAACGTTCTTTGATAGTGGATGTGGGATGGTATTAAAAATTGGTTGCTCCTTGTTTTCCCTCGTTCCAACAGCAACAACGTCCACAAATGAGTTATGGTGGGTTGTGTCTTGTTAGGTTATTTCCATCCAACAACAGTTGGCCCAATGGCCCAACAACACTCATGATCAAAAGTGACGGCCTCAAAAGTTCTATTCTTTTTCTCCTCCAGCGGCCAACCACCTTTTTCAGCATCTACGACACAACAACAACAACAACAACTACAAACATTTTTAGCTAGACAGCCCAACGCATGGAAGTGGTTCAATTTTCTGACTTTAACCGAACAAGCAATGCCTTTCCCACAAGCTTTTAATACGATGACCATCCAAGATCCATGAAATGTTGATTGGTACGTAGAAGTAGTGAAAACTACACATATTCATGTCTACTCAAGAATCCTCAAGTCTTTTAGCAATAAGTGCAATAACTTTTTAGTTTTAGTCGGTAATGGTTCTCACATTACTATCACACACATGGGTACCACCACTCTTAGCTAAAATCCTTATCACGCTTTATCCTTTAATGTTCTCATTACATGTCAAATTATTAAGAATCACATTTATGTGTGATATTTTACCCGTGATAATAAATGTACATGTGTAAGAACCTAAAATATAGAGTAAGTTGACTTTTAGTCAATTATTGACCAAAAGGGCAAATTGGTCAATTATGAGAAAATATGAGAATATGAAGCGACAACTTCGTGAAACGGGCCACAATAAGTTTAAGCCACATATGAGTAAGTTCAAGAGTAAGAATGTATGAGATGATGCATTTTTGGTCAAAAGGGCAAAATGTGAATTTTATGCTTTTTGGGCCAACTTTGTGATGTAATAGGTTAAGACCTGTATTAATTTAGTGAGAAGTGACTTAATAGATTTGTATATTATGCCACGGGGAGTGTTAGCGATTTGACCTGGCCGTTCCACCAGGAGAGGGCCCCGTCGGTGAATGTGCAGGCCGCAAATTTGACCATACTCTCTTCCGGATAGGCACATATTTTGAACACTGACTCAGTCTTCTCGAACCACCTTGTCAGGGCGATGACGCCTCCTTCGCCATAGAATATTTTGGGTTTGCAGTTCGAGAAGTCCTTATAGGAGCATCTTCTTGATCGTCCATGGCTGTCGCCCTGGTTAGAACTATTAGTATCATTTCCAGCCCCATTGGCACAGTTGGTGCAAATTTGTGCTATGGCAGCGGTTATAGTGGCCGTTACAGCAGCTTGAAAAACGACAGTATCCATCGACAGGGGTGGTGGCGATGGTGGTGGTGCTGCTGATGTGTTATTGTAATGCCTGTTAGATTTGCGCGATGTCATTTTTCTGCCATAAAGTTTAAAGATGAAACGATGATGAGTTTTCAATAGTGGTTACAAGTCGGGTGTTAGCGGACTATATTATTTTAGTTCTATGCGTTTTATGTTCCGAATTTAGTGTATTTTGTAAGCGATTCATGATGGAAGTCTACCATAGTTAATTAAATGATTATAATCAATTTATGAATTTAATAGTGACACTCCAATGAAATAAAATGCATGCCAATTTCATTGACATATTTTAGTACATTGTGTTGGGAAATTTTGACCTTTTAAGAAGGCCTACAATACATCATTGTAAGGGAAAATTTTGACAGCATATCGACCCCCTTGAATAGTGTAATCACTTATTCGTAGGGTCGAACCTACATACAGGAAAGAGTAGCATTGACGCTTACTCGAAAACACCTAATCTATAACAAAACATTAGTATAGGAACTACTCGTGGTGCATGGTATCGTGTGAGCCATGGAATGAAGTCATGAAGGTCTGCATCTCCTTCACTCGGTGCTCAGCCTAAACAACATGCCTCGCCATTATGGCCTGACGTTCCCGAAATTCTCTCATCTCAGCTCGAGTCGTGGTAACTTCCTTCTGAAGGGCCTCGGTGTGATCCCGTGTTCGATCATGATCTTCATCCAGACAATGAAGACGAACTGCAATAACTTCGATGGTATCACCACCCCCAAGATCTGGTTAGTGGATGCCCTTGCTTGTTCACCATGGCGGGCGATGCGACGAACCATGACAGGGAGAGCCCTGTCTGCTGAACCCTCTCTATCGAGGTTGTAGAAACCTCGTTCCATACCATAGGGTGGGCGCTGGCCATGCTCTTGGCTCCATCTCTTCAAATCTACTGCCCATAGGGGTGCCGGGCCCTGGAAGTTCCGTTTGGGGTTTTGGGCGACGTGTGGTGGATTGTAAACTTCGGGTTCTGAGTCGGTGTCATCCTTGACTTCTTCTTCTGAATTCTCTTCAGGATCCTCCTCGATCCAGCCGCCGTTTCCCTGGTTAGGGAAGTAGGGATCTCCGGGTAGGTGAAATCCTGCCATAGAGTCTATTCCAGAGTAGGGGTAAGAGGTACATAAAGAATCTAAGTGTGTGGTTTTATAGTATCATAAAATACTCCTATAGTATTTTAAATTTAGATATTCTTTGTATGGTTTGTTGGTAAGTTTTAGACTCGTCGTTCACCACGACCATTCCTCGGCATACGTTAGTCACATCCTGGATAAATGTAGTTGATCAGGCCATATTCATCCCAGATCTGGTTACATACCCCGAGGCCTACTCGTAGTGTTCAACTTATCTTAATATTTTTTGTTTTGTTACTGTTATGACATTGAACTAGTAAGTATGAATGTACTTCTAATTTTATAAAAATATCATAATATTTTAAAGTATACTTGTACAAAAATGTTACGTCAGAGAGTTTTAATCCCTTTGTATTTATAGTTTGTATATCTTATGTGGTTTGTACTTAGTTCACTATAAACAATGCTCCAATATCAATCTGTCACACCCCCAAACCAGGATGGCGGAAACGTCTGGGGGTGGATGACTTTCATGTATTGTATCATTACAAAATGCATAATAGTGACCAAAGCAAACATGACCATCATACATATAATTGAAAAAGTTACATCATTGTAAGTGTTACATGTTTCAAAAGTCAATTACAATATGTCGACAAAAGATTTGTTTGACGCCTTAGCATCCCATCCTCAAAAGCTGGTGGTTACATGTTTTACTGATTCCCTAAGAATACAAGTTGTTTTGAAAAAGTGTCAACAATTAAGTTGGTGAGTTCATAAGAATTTGTATGAATAATTGTAAGCCTTTCCTTGTAAAGTAATCGTGTTTGTTTCCAGAAAATATGATATTTCCCATAAAATGAGTTGTAAGTCGTTTACTTGTAAAATGATGGTGTTCGTTCTAGAAAATCCAATATTTTCCATAGAAATGAGTTGTAAGTTGTTTACTTGTAAAATGATGGTGTTCGTTCCATAAAATCCAATATTTTCCATAGAAATGAGTTGTAGTCTTAAATGTTCCAAAACCGAAATGTACAAGTATTTTCCATACTTAAAATAGTAATATGTAGTTTTATTCGTATATAAAACCGTTTAAAGAAATGTGTTTTCGTGTAAAATAAACGTATCGTCGTTTCCCCATGTGAGTTTTCATAACCGTGCTAAAGATGAAGTTGTTTGCCGTGATGTTCTTCAGGCGTCGAAATTTTATGACATTTGTCACCCATAACCCGCCGGTCTAACTGTAGCTAACAGTTAGGATGTGGGATCATCAGTCCCGTATAGATCTATACACAAGTATCATGCTCTCCAACAGGAGACTCTGGTTATAAAATAGGACTTTCGTGTATAACTTGGTAGGTACGATGAAGATAATGTCTCACAAATTTATTCAACGAGTTTACGTATTTTTGTAATGAAAATGTTTGTATATGTAATTATCCCTCTTTCCAAGAAAATAAAATGGCGTAAAATAATTATATATGTATTTTTATATAATTATACCCTTTGCTTAATGGGTTACAAAGGTGGTAAAAGTTCATGAGTGTGGTAGTAAAGTCATTTCTTGTGATTAGCACCTTTTTGCAAAAGGTAAGAAAATGTATATAAACACTAGTGTTTTAACGTAAGTTTTATTGTGTTTACTTGTATTCCCCCCCCCCCTAAAACATGGAAAAAATCTTGAAAAATGTAGGGGTATGAACTCACATCGAGTGTGTTCTTGACTGGATAACGAAGTGATGGTGATGCTTTTCAAATTAGAACACTCGAAGGTAGATGTATCCTAATCATTTTTTTAACACATAATAGTGTGTAAATTATACAAACTAACATGAAAGTGTTGTATAAACACTAGATTTATAAAGAAACTTACCAAAATTGGGTAAATAAAAGGGCATATGTGGTAGGAATGCAAAAATAAATGTTGTTCAAAATAAGTGGGGAGCATTTATGAGGATCGTTTGTAACGTCCGAGATTTAACATGTATTATGTTTCTATGTATTCAAGTTATAATTATTTAAAATGTTGGGATTTTTGGGGCGGAGCGTACGCTGGGCGTACAGGGTGTACGCACGGCGTACATATACGAGGCGCGGAACGGGGAGCCCCCATGCGTACGCTGGGCGTAGGGTGACCAGATGCAAACCCTAAATTTTAGGGTTTGCCCACTATTTAAACAACTTATAACCCTCCAAACCCTTATCATCCCAGGCTCCCTTGTTCTCCCTGTGCCCCACTCGAACCCTAACTCCATTGCATGTATCTTGAGCTTACTTTGAGCATTTTAGTGGTTTTGAAGAAGAAGGAGCTTGAAGGAGTAGCAAGAGCTTGGAAAGGCTTGTAGATCTAGAAGTTTGGCATCATTTCTGACCCATTACAGGTATAAAGCTTTAAACTTGATCATTACATGCTTAGATCTAGTTTTGGGGTGTTTTATGTCACATTTTGGTCCCATACTTGAGGTCCTTTGAGTTTGAGAAGATTCTGTCTAAATGAGCTGTCCTTTTTGGCTCTTGGAGGTGTTTAGAACCATAAAAATTGGATCTTGATGGTTAAGCCACAACCATGCAAGTGTTACATGGTCACAAAGTGTGTTTAAGGACTTAAATCATGTCTTAACCCACATCCATGCATGCAAAGACATAAAGTATGTAACTTTATGGTTTAGGGACATCTTAAAGGATGTGGATCTATGTTCTGGACGTTGGGGTTTAATGGATTAAGTAAAAAACTGGACTTAAGGGTGATTGGCAGGAACGCTGGGCGTACCCCATAGTACGCAGCGCGTTCTGGGTCAGTTTCCCGCTTCTGGTCAAGGCCGGCGTACGTGCCAGGTATGCTGTGCGTACACATACAAAGTGGTTAATGTGGGTTTTTGGGCCTGGATTTGTTGGGCCTCATGACCCACTGTGGAGTAAGGCCTCTGGGCCTAGGACTGGGATTTATGGTGTTGGGCCTTTTGGGCCTTATTGGGCTTTAAAGTTTAAAGCAATGGACTTGGGCCTTAAATTTGTTATGGATTGGACCTTGGGGGAAATGGCCATTTAGGGCAAGGACTAGGGAACCTTGCCTTGGGACATGGATTCGAAGTTGGGCCATAAGGGAGTCATACTTGGGCCCGATAACTAACTAAGGGACTTGCTATGCTTTAGGGAGAGGAGTCCCGAGCCATCCGAGGATCACGATTTCGGCACACACAGTTGAGGTGAGTTACCTTCCTGGTAGAAGTGGGTCGAAGGCACCAATGCCGACCCACTAGTAGTTGTTTATAGTAGAGATGATTGTCTTTGTGATAATTGTCTGGTATGCCCCTATCTGTTGAGATTATGTGCTTGTATGTTATGTTATTACGTGGTAGTGGTAGGGGGTGAAGTAGACCCCGTAACCGCTCGAAAGAGACCGAATGGGGTAGGCCATCACCCAGATATGCTAGGCAGTATGTGATTTATGCGCTTATATGCTAGGATATTATGTGGTTGTGGTAGCGATGAAATAGACCCCGTAACTGGTTGAAAGAGACCGAAGGGGTAGGCCAGCACCAAGATATGTTAGGCAATTACCGGTTGAAAGAGACCGAAGGGGTAGGCCAACACCCTGATATGCTAGGCGATATCGGTTGAAAGAGACCGAAGGTGTCACACCCCTGAACCAGACGGAGGAAACATCCGGGGGCTTGGTGTGAATTCATCTTTGTAGTATCATCACAGAGTATATAATTGAAACATAACATCATCATCATCACACATGTAATATAACAACATTCATAGTTTACATCAAGTATTGTATTTCGATATTACATGCCAAAATAGTTAAAGTATGATGAAACAAAATATGACAAAATATCCATGAATTCGTTCTGCCCAACCTGCTTAACGGTTTCCTGAGAATACAAGTTAATTTAAAAAGGTCAACATAAGGATGTTGCTGAGTTCATAAACATGTTTGAGAAAATGATTTGTATAACTTTGTAATCACAAGAAAATCCTATATTTTCTGAAAATAGTTTAGTATGTTTGTGTCCGATCTTGTATTAATGCATGTGTATTGTTGTTTACTAGAATCAAAAAATAGAATGAAGAGAATGTAAAGATAATGTAAAGAGAATGCAAAGAGAATGTAAAGAGAATGCCCCCAGACAACCCGATGTTGTCTGTGAAAGAGAATTCCGGTAAAACAACCCCCTAGGTTGAGTACCGGCGCAAGTAAGTTACCGAGTAATCCAAATAGAAAGAGAATGATTTCCCCGTAAAATTTATAACGTTAATTCCTCTAAGTGAGTCGTTATAACCATACTAGACAATGACAATTTCACCTGTCATGGCATTGTTGGACGCCGACGGAATAGAATAAGGTTTTTGTCACCTTAGACTGGCCTAGTCTAACTGTAGCGAACAGCTCAGGTGTGGGGTGTCACCCCCGTATAGATCTATACAAAAACCCCCGCTCTCCCTCCAAGAGACTCTGGTTATACCTACAGGCTACGATCATACACTCAATAGGTGTCAACCGACACGTCTCATTAGATCCTTAATTGAATTTTCGCGAAAAGAGAAAGAAAAACATATAAGGTATATTCCAGGCCCAATAAACATGTAAGTGGACAACTAAGGCCAACTAAACATGTATACTATTTCCAGGCTCAAAAGGAATGAGAATGTATATCTCAGGCCCAATATACATGTAAAAGGACAACTAAGGCCCACTAAACATGTAAAAGGACACTAAGACCCATTAAACATGTAAAAGGACACTAAGGCCCACTAAACATGCAAAAGGACACTAAGGCCCACTAAGCATGTAAAAGGACACTAAGACCCACTAAACATGTAAATTGATTTTTCAGGCCCAATAAAGGAAAGAATATATATTTATATATTAAATACATATAAGTTGACATATCTAGATGTTTTGAAAGTATATATAAGTTATACAAACTTGCGTCTAACACAGGTATAAGAGCTTTTAGCCTGATAAAAATAATTTCTTGTTTTTGACCTTTCTGTCCCTGTTTTTAGAAAAATTATAGAAAAATCATCGTAAGTTGAAATTCGGATCCGTAAACTCTGAGAGTTTGGAAAATGAGTCTACTTTATTCATAATTTTTATTAAGATTTTTAATGGCCTCAAACCAATGTGAAAATGTTCATCTTCACAGACTGGTCCGAAATCATTCCTGAAATGATAGACAGTTTTGTAAATATCGCCAAATTTTTTTCGAAAAATCGTATGAACGCGTGCGAGTAGTCATTTTAAAGGTATAAACCTGAAATTTTTTAATGTCAAAAAGTTTTGAAAAATGCTATAATTAAGGTGGTCAAAACAGCCCGTAATTAGTCCAAAACGTTTCTTTTAAAAGCTGATTTTTTAGTTTAGGTTATAGATGTTTGAACACAACACTTGTTTTTGCTATTTTGAGTGTAAAATATCAGATCTACAAGTTTACATGTAATATATAAGACATCACATACTTTTCTCATGGTTTCCTGAAGCTATATAGGCAAATACAATTATCAGACTTATCCAAGTGGGAGACTGTTGGATAAGGTGTCTAAGTCCATAACTTATTTGGTATATACTTGACCCGACCCGGCATGGTCCATTTGGATTGTACTTCACCCGAACTATTTATGTGGATAACATTATGAGAAGAGTATATTTGCGGCCTACTAATATATTATAAGTTATAAAATATTAATATGAAATTGTATTATTTAATTAGTATTGATCTTAAATTAATTATGAATTAATTTAGTGATCATAAGGTGACTAATTAAATAACGGGCTATTGTACTTATATAGTGTGGGCTAACACTCATTAGGAAATGGGCTAAGCTTGAATGGGAGTCCATGGAGCTTTTAACCCATGGATCCTTGGAATAGGAAAAGACATGGGTTATTAGGGTTTGCATGGTTCATAACCCTAATCATCTACACTATATAAAGAGGCTTATAGTGCTTGAAAAGAGACTATGTGTGTGTGCATAAGGTGTGGCCGATTTCTAGAGTATTAGAGTGCTCTCTCATAAGTTTTCCAAGTTTGTGGTGATTTGTGATTTCCATTTGAGGCATTCACATTATTGGTGCTTGGCTCTCAAACTCCTAAGGAATCAACTCACTAACAAAGGTATGTAATTCTTCTAGTATCTTTTATGTTTAAAAGTACCCCATGTATGCTAGATAGGTTATGAACCTTGGAAAATTATTTTGCATGTATTTTAGACAAACATAGATCCAAGGTTTCTAGGGTTGCATGAACACCTTAGGAGTGTTAGTTTGCTCAAAACCCAACAGTGGTATCAGAGCCTAGGCTTGTTTGTTTGATACTTGTTGCAAACTTGTTGAAAAACTCAAGTTTTCTGCATTCTGCAGCATGAACTCGCCGATTCCATGGGAGGACTCGCCGAGTCCATGAGTAAATTCATCCTACTCGTCGAGTAGGTTCGTGCACTCGACGAGTAGAAGCCTCAGAATGCAGATTTTCGAGTTTTGCTGCTGGAAATGGACTAGAAACATTACCCTAAACTGTTTTGGTGTTATAAAACCTGTTTTAGATGGTGTAATGTTTATGCTAATCCATTTACAATGTCTTATATCAAAATTGCATGATGATATGTGTTCATATGTTCTTGGAATTTTTGATATGATGTTCATGTTCTTATGAATTATTGTTAGATCATAGGAATTATTTGCTAAATTGTTTATTGATAATTCTTGATCATTTATGTGTTTTAATGGAGTCCATAATTTGTCCTCAAGTTATGGATTTCCAAAGGTCACTTTCATTTATGCACACTTAAAACATATAAGTTACATGAAAATGAAGAGTCTTCATTTTATGAACCTTTTATTCATAAGTTATGAAATGAAAAGTTTTGAATAGTTTCAAAACTTGTCCTCAAGTTTTGGAATTTGTAAAGTTACACACACTTTAATATACTTTAATTCCAAACCCTTAGAGTTTTAAAAGTTAAAATTCAACCCTTATACTATTTATAACATTAATGGTTAATTACTATATATATGTATAAGATTAAGTCGTTTTACCGTTAGTAGGCCTCATTCACGAAGCCGGTCTATAAGGGGGGTATAAGGTTGTTGCCTATAAAATGGCAACTTAATGGGTGTCCATTCTCACCCACCGCTTCCTTGATCGGTGGAGGGTCGTTAGCCGAACGGGTAGGACAATGACTTTAAATTCTCATTAAAAGTATCATGAATATTATAAAGTAACTAAACCTTTAATAAATTCCCAATCTTAGTTACTTTAGGAAAATGTGAATATGGTGCTAACCCATGAAATTCACACTTTGTACCTTACCAAGTCGTTGGTGGAGCGTGTGTGGTTAACCGGCACACTAACTTGGACTAGTAAGGATCACGAAGGGTGACTTAATGTTTATCATAGATCGGTGGAGCGTGTGTGGTTAACCGGCACATTGATTAGGTGATAATATTAAGGGTACCAAGTGAATTTGCATGGTTATTCACACCTTGTTTTGTGATCCTCAGCATCCCAGTCACAAAACTTGAAGGGCACAATCGAGATTGAAACATGCCATTGAAAAGTTCAATGAATCTCAAAAGAATCTAGGAATTTCAAAACCAATTAAACCTAATAATTCATTTCGTTTTCATGGTGGAAATTGGTGAATCGTCATTCACCTACCTTCAAATATGTTATAGCTTAGATTACGACATCCCTCTTCTAAGTTATAATATATTGTGTTGGATCCTAGCCTTAATATTACATTTGGGTGTATTATTAAGGATTCGATATATCTAATCTAAACTTGTTTTCTTCTTTTCATATGTCTTCCAACAACAATGCTTCGGGCTCTAACCCTACTGGCTCCTATTCCCTCATGAACCTTTGTAGGAGGGTCATCTTTGATGGTTCCAACTTCATGGATTGGATCCGGAACATCAGGATGGTCACTCGTTACGAGGACAAGGAATATGTCCTCGATAAGGAGCTAAAGGAGCTTGATGAGTCCACTGCTACTCCTGAGGAGGTCGTTGAGTATCAGGCACATGAAAGAGATGCCACCAAGGTGGCATGCATCATGATGGCCACCATGACAGCTGAACTCCAAAAGTCCTATGAGGACTATTACCCTTTTGAGATGCATCAGGATCTGATGGAAAGGTACCATCAGAGTGCTCGTCAAGAGCGGTATGAAATAATCTCCTCCATGATCACTACCCGTATGAAGGATAGCGAACCAATCACGAGCCACATGCAGAAAATGCAAAGGTATGTGGACCGTCTAATGAAACTGAATGTGAACTTCCCTGAGGAGTTGACAATTGATATCATTTTGCACTCCTTGCCCTCGTGTTATGATCAATTTCGTATGACATACCATATGAACAAGGAGGAAGTCACACTCAGTAAGCTTCAAGGACTTCTGAAGACTGCCAAAAGTGGTCTTAAGAGTAAGTCGGTTACTACTCCTACTCCTACTACTACCCCTGTTTTGGCTATCGGGCAAGGCAAAGGGAAGAAGAGGAAGCACCCTTCGAAGGGTACCAAGGGAAAGTCCCTTGAAGGGTCCTCATATGGAACCAAAGGTGGTTCTATCACTCCTTATGCCATCCCTAAGGATGCTGAATGCTTCTACTGTCAAAATAAGGGGCATTGGAAGCGAAACTGCCCAAAGTACTTGCAGGATGTCAAGGATAGGAAAGTGAAACCATCCCATGCAGGTATTTACACTATATTGTCTAATAACTCACCATATTCTAATTCTTGGGTTCTTGATACAGGTTGTGGTATTCACATCTGTTGTGACTTGCAGGGCCTAAGAAGAAGTGAGGATGTGGAGCACGGAAAGATAAACTTAATCATGGGGAACAAGAAGGTTGCACCTGTTGCCAAGATTGGAGTTTATACTTTGTTGCTAGATAGTGGGTTAAAGTTAGATTTGAATAAATGTGTGTACTCGTCTGAAATGGCGAGGAATATTATTTCCTTTCATGCTTTGTACAAACAAGGTTTTACCTTTTCTTTTGATAATGAAGTTGGTAGTATTAATGCTTTCTTTAATAATGTTCTTTATTTTAAAGCATTACCTTGTGATGGTGTGTATGAAGTTGTATCGGTTGTAGATAATTTAGGAAATAATGTATTATGTATTGATTCTTCTACTAGCTTGGATAAAGCATCTTTGTGGCATTGTCGTCTTGGACATGTAAGCAAGAAACTCATAGGCCAACTCCAAAAGGATGGAGTCTTGGAGTCGTTCGACCTCAAGTCGGATGATAGTTGTGAGTCTTGTCTACTTGGAAAAATGACAAAATCACCCTTCACTCGTACTTGTGCAAGGGGTGAGGGTTTGTTGGACCTTATACATACTGATGTATGTGGACCATTCAAAACCGCCACAAGGGATGCTAATCGCTATTATGTGACTTTTATTGATGATTTTAGTAAATATGGTTATGTCTACTTAATCAAACATAAGTCAGAAACTTTTGAAAGGTTTAAAGAGTTTAAACAGGAAGTAGAAAATCAATTGGGCAGGAACATTAAGATGCTTCGATCCGATCGAGGTGGTGAGTATCTTAGTACTGAGTTCCTCGACTATCTTAAGGAGTGTGGGATTGTCTCACAATTGACACCTCCCAGGACACCACAGCTGAATGGTGTAGCTGAGAGGCGTAATCGAACTTTGTTGGACATGGTTCGCTCTATGATGAGTCGAGCTTCGCTACCAATCTCTTTTTGGGGGTATGCCTTAGAGACTGCCGCCTACATCCTTAATCTAGTCCCTACAAAGAAGGTTGCCAAAACACCTCATGAAATGTGGACTGGGAAAGTTCCCAATTTGGACCATATCAAGATTTGGGGTTGCGAGGCTTTCGTGAGGCGCGAGACTCATGACAAGCTCGAACCTCGAAGTGAAAGGTGTATTTTCATCGGCTACCCACAAAAATCCTTTGGTTACCTCTTCTACAGACCCAATGAGAATGTGGTCTTTGTGGCAAGGAGAGGGGTCTTTCGAGAGAGAGAATTTATAAACCAAGGAGACTGTTGGAGGTAAATTGACCTTGAAGAAATTCAAGACTCAATTGGTGAAGGAACCTCAGACACTAGCAATCAACTTGAGGAGGAAATTCCTGTTGATCCAGCTGACGAGTCTATACTTCCGAGGCGTTCCATAAGGGTTAGGAACACACCTGAGTTTTATTATGGATTTCATATTACTACGGAAGGTGATACATTTATCAGTGACAGTACACTGGTAAATCTGGATGAACCTAACAGTGTTAAGGAAGCCATGGCAGGCCCAGAGTCTGCTAAATGGAAGGAGGCTATGGACAGCGAGATACAGTCCATGTATGACAATCAAGTTTGGAACTTGGTTGACAATGTACCAGGCCGTAAGACAGTCGGGTGCAAATGGATCTTCAAGAAGAAGACCGACATGGATGGGAAAGTGCACACTTATAAGGCTTGACTGGTTGCGAAGGGTTTTACTCAAACTCAAGGTATTGATTATGATGAAACCTTTTCACCAGTAGAAAAGATTAAGTCTATTAGGGTTATGCTAGTCATTGCTGCATTTCATGATTATGAAATATGGCAAACGGATGTCAAAACCGCTTTCCTTAACGGAAAGTTGGCTGAGGATGTTTACATGAATCAGCCAGAAGGTTTTGTCAGTGCAGAGTACCCCAATAGAGTGTGCAAGCTTGAGAAATCCATTTATGGATTGAAACAAGCATCTCGAAGTTGGAATCTTTGTTTCGATGAGAAGGTCAAAGAGTTTGGTTTCTCAAGAAGTGAAGATGAGTCCTGCGTGTATGTCAGAGCTAGTGGGAGTATAGTTAGCTTTTTGGTACTGTATGTGGATGACATACTACTCATAGGAAATGACATCCCAACCTTGCAGGAGGTTAAGTCCTGGCTTGGGAAGTGCTTTGCTATGAAGGACCTTGGAGAAGCTGCCTATATCCTAGGGATAAGGATATTAAGAGAAAGGAGTAAAAGACTAATTGGACTTAGTCAGAGTATCTACTTGGATAAGGTGTTGAAAAGGTTCAACATGCAGAATTCCAAGAAAGGAGAATTACCGATCCAAAGCAATGCCAAACTGAGCAAGGCTCAGAGCCCGAGTACAGAAGATGAGATAGCTGAGACGAGTCGATTACCTTATGCTTCCGCTGTTAGCTCGATCATGTATGCTATGACTTGTACCCGTCCTGATGTGGCCTTTGCTTTGAGCATGGTCAGCAGATATCAGGGGAACCCTGGCAAGGCTCATTGGACTGCGGTAAAGAATATTCTCAAGTACCTGCGGAGCCTTACCCTTGGTGGGAGTGATGACTTGAGAGTAGTAGGGTATAGTGATGCTAGCTTTCAGACTGATAGGGATAACTTCCGCTCTCAGTCGGGCTGGGTCTTTACCTTAAATGGAGGGGCAATCACTTGGAAGAGTTCCAAACAGGAGACTGTAGCTGATTCGACTTGTGAATCAGAGTACATAGCAGCGAGTGAAGCGGCAAAGGAGGCGATATGGCTGAGGAACTTCATCGGAGACCTTGGAGTTGTACCAGCTATTAAGGAGCCTATGGAGATTTTCTGTGACAACAATAGTGCGGTTGCCTTAGCTAAGGAACCAAGAGATCATGGCAGATCCCGACACATTGACATAAAATATCACTTCATAAGACACAAGATAGAAGAGGGACTCCTCGTGGCAAAGAGGGTATCATCAGATGAGAACCCTGCAGATCCCCTTACGAAGGGACTGACGAGGGTGAAGCATTTGCAGCATGCGAGACGCATCGGGCTGAGGGACGATATTAGTTTTACAGATTAGATAGTTATTACTGAAACTTGTAAAATGTAATCGACGTTTGATGATGAATAAAAGTTGTGATTTATTTATGAGTAAGGTGTTGCTATCATTGTCAATTATTTACTATTGTTTCAGCTTTGCATGTTTTGACTTCCAGAATAATAAGTTTATTCAAACTCCCCACAGTCAGTCATATGTCGGAAGTAGGTATGAATCAAGACTGTCATGAATTGGGATTGTAGATGACCAAAGGTGTTTAGCCATAGTAATGGTTGCTACAACATTCATGAGTACTCATAAGTTATGAGTATTTGAATAAACCCACGCTCACTTGTATCACTTCATGGAATTTATCTTGAGTGATCGTGAGACGGTAATATCATATAAGTCTTCAAACCTAGAGATATGAGTTGTTACCTATGAGTTGGTTGTGCATTGATTGCACGTAAACGCATCAGTAACTTGATGTTATAAAACGTGCCTTTGTGTGCAATTCAATGACTAGTAGAACAAGCATATGAGTCGAAGTTTATCTGTTCCTTCTAGAAATAGAAGCGATATCTGGGCCCCTCGATGATTTTGTTTTGACCTATGTACCGGGCCCGGTCAGAACTAAATTGATGTGTTTGATTAAGTTCTTTGTCAGACAAATCGGAAAATCGGGAAACAAACTTCTGGACAATAAGTAAGACATTGTTCCATGTATTTGTCTGGCTGATATCATGAGAGCAGAGGATTATGTGATCACTTATCTAAAATGGCGCTTCATAGTTCAACAGAGTTTTCGAGAGCTACGATTGCCGGTTGGTTCCTGAAGCTATATAGGCAAATACAATTATCAGACTTATCCAAGTGGGAGACTGTTGGATAAGGTGTCTAAGTCCATAACTTATTTGGTATATACTTGACCCGACCCGGCATGGTCCATTTGGGTTGCACTT
This sequence comes from Lactuca virosa, assembly GCF_052849685.1. Taxonomy (NCBI): domain Eukaryota; kingdom Viridiplantae; phylum Streptophyta; class Magnoliopsida; order Asterales; family Asteraceae; genus Lactuca; species Lactuca virosa. Next base: position 223,389,389 of record NC_136430.1, on the reverse strand, counting down.
CACCCGAACTATTTATGTGGATAACATTATGAGAAGAGTATATTTGCGGCCTACTAATATATTATAAGTTATAATATATTAATATCAAATTGTATTATTTAATTAGTATTGATCTTAAATTAATTATGAATTAATTTAGTGATCATAAGGTGACTAATTAAATAATGGGCTATTGTACTTATATAGTGTGGGCTAACACTCATAAGGAAATGGGATAAGCTTGAATGGGAGTCCATGGATGATCCATGGAGCTTTTAACCCATGGATCCTTGGAATAGGAAAAGACATGGGTTATTAGGGTTTGCATGGTTCATAACCCTAATCATCTACACTATATAAAGAGGCTTATAGTGCTTGAAAAGAGACTATGTGTGTGTGCATAAGGTATGGCCGATTTCTAGAGTATTAGAGTGCTCTCTCATAAGTTTTCCAAGTTTGTGGTGATTTGTGATTTCCATTTGAGGCATTCACATTATTGGTGCTTGGCTCTCAAACTCCCAAGGAATCAACTCACTAACAAAGGTATGTAATTCTTCTAGTATCTTTTATGTTTAAAAGTACCCCATGTATGCTAGATAGGTTATGAACCTTGGAAAATTATTTTGCATGTATTTTAGACAAACATAGATCCAAGGTTTCTAGGGTTGCATGAACACCTTAGGAGTGTTAGTTTGCTCAAAACCCAACAGGAAGGACCTTCTTGAGCACACACACCCACTCATGGTTTATGGAAGAAAATGGGGGAGTTCCTTGAAGATTTAGAGAGAGTAATTTAGAATTGAATTGAAGTTGAAATGAAGGGTGGGAGGCCAAGAATCTTAAGGAGGAAGGAAGAGGAGGCTAGTTGGTCATTACATGGAGGATTTGGGAGGTGATCATGGATATATCTGAGACAATTGTATAGATAACCTCTAACCAATAGTGAGGTGTCAAGCTCTTGAGTAAATTTAGTCTTTTCCCTTTTTTTATACATATGTGGGCCGAGAATGAGAGGGGAGGAAAAGAGAAAGAAAATCTTGGGCCATTTTTGGATATGCTCGAAATTATAGGTCCAATATGAAGGTTCTTAGCCCATTGGGCCCTTCTTATGGGTTTATGGCCCAAAATAATGAAGGAATGGGGTTTACGGTCCAAAAATAGAAAAATGGGTTTACGGGCCATAAAGACCCATAAGAAAGAAGTGGGTCTTTTGAGGTCCAATAAGGCCCATAAAAGTGAAGTGAAATATTTTAGGCCCAACATGGCCCCAAAAGGTTATAGTTTTATGAAAATGGATCCAAATAGAGTCAAAATAACCAAGTTGTGAGTTTATTGGCCCATTAGGCCCAATAATTGATTTCTAGCCCAATAGGGGTTTGCGTTGGGAAATTAGGGTTTCAAATTCACAGTTGAGTACGTGAGATGTATTGAATTTAGTTTTGAACTTCACGAGCGATTTTTGATTCTAATGATTGAATTTGAATGAGCATGACATCAATTACAAGTTATACAAGAGTCGATTACAGGTAGACAAAATTTCCTAGCCAAAAATGCTAGTTGTGACAGAAGGGGTAGGCCAACACCCGAATATGCTAGGCAGTATGTTTATTGTATGGTATGTGGTATGATGGGGGAACTCACTAAGCTTCGTGCTTACGGTTTTCAGCTTTGGTTTCAGGTACCTCTTCTTCGAAAGGAAAGGAGCTCGCCTGGTCGCACCGCATCACACTATGATTTGCGCACATGAGATCTTTGGGAGTTGTACCCTGATGTTGTTTCTTATGACATGTTTTGGATATTGATTTTGATTATGACATGTGTTGACACTATTGATGTTTTTAGACTATTGGCTTTTATAATTACGTAATTAAAAATGAAAATTTTTGGTCATGAATTTTGGGATGTTACATCGTTAGTATTTAGGATTTCGGAAGTACTTAGGTTTTCTTTAGACATAAATATATGCATTAAGGTGAAATGTAATTGGTGAGTTCAAGTTGGATTGTTTTGTATGATATAGGTGAGAAAAGTTTTGATGTGATAAATTGAAAATAATAAGTTTTGATTGAGGGCGAGCAAAAGGCAAGTGCCGGGTATTTTGATATTGTTATATTAATACATATTTTATGCATTATTTAGGTGAATTTTAGCTTTATTTTGGTTAAATACAAAGATATTTGGTGCTTAATAAGTGTAAAATCTATTTTGTAGCCAAAGAATGACATTTTCAAGGAAAATGACTAAAAATGGACAAAGCTAGAAACTTGGAGGTTGGAGATTGCATAAAGAGGAAAAAAAGAGGAAGAAAATGTGCATAATGAAGATTCCACAACGTGACTAACTCTGATCCACGATGTGGAAATCATAAGCTTCCCGATGAATCTGTGAAGACTTGAAGCCCACGTGTATAAAGTGTCTCACACGGCTTGGATGTTTGTTTTCCACGACGTGACGACCAATTTAAGGCAAATATATATATATATATATATATATATATATATATATATATATATCGAATTTTATGTCATAGTTCGGGGTGTGCTTCATATGCTTCTGAGAGCTACGACTAAAAGTGATTATAACCTTATAAGAAGCCCCTAGGAGGCAAGGAATCAATTGGAGATCAAGTATTCGAAGAGATCTACACGAAGAATACAAGAAATCATTCGGTTTTCTAGTTTACATCATGTCTATTATAGTTTACTTTGTTTTTTTATTTTGTTTCTGAGTTGATCATGGGCTAATAACCCTTTACTTTCGTTTAGATTAGATGAACCCTAATACTATGTGTTGATGTCTTATTTTATGAATTTATTAATTTGGTTTTAACCTGTGTTGGATAGATCATCATCCTAGTATATTAAAGTTCTTAACTTTTCTGCCTTTCATTTAAGTTATGTGTAGTTAGATGATCAATTTGATTGCATGAACTTGTTATCTAGTTGTTTATGGTATATGAATTGCGAGATCTAGAGATAGAATGTATCCTAAAGTTAGATGATAAAAGTTAATAGCTATAATTATGCTAGAGAACATTATTGATACATAATATGTTCTTGAATTACTTGTCTTGATCCTATATAGGTAATTTTTAGATCTTATCATTCATAGTCCAATATATATATCTTAAAATCAATTTGGTGTTCTTAAATTGTTTGACCATTGTAATTAAAGTTCATAAATTGATATATGTTAGGTATTCGATCATGATAACTACTAAATGATAGTTTGGTAACCAACATAATAAATCCATTAACTTGAAATTGATCATAGGAAAATGGGTGATTCAAAGCTAAACGAAAGCATCTTTTATTCTTGATTAAAAATCGTTTTCTAGTTGTTTGCTTTTGTTTGAAGTGATTAGTTAAGTGTTTTAATTGAAGTTTTTCTGAACTTGTAAAATCAGATAAAAACCCCCCATTTACAATTATTTCTTTTACTTTAATTATTAACATTTCGTTTCTTGTTTAAACATGAGTGATTTGTTTCCTTAATTCCTTAAGGGAGGAGGAAGTCATTCTCTCCCAACCCATTCAACCCATTGTTACATTAGCTTCACATCAACTTTTCTTTCTCCTCTTTCTTATATATTTTTCAACCCACAACACATTAAAACTCTATCTTTCCCAATCCACTCAACCTACTTGCCACATCATTATTTTTTATTTAATTAATTTAGAAAATATTAAATAAAATGAAATATAACATTAAAAAGAAACTTTTGATAATTTATAAACAAAAAAATAAAAAAAATGAAATGTTTACGATTCATGCATTGAAAATAAATGAAATGTTCACAAAATTATATAACCAATAAAAAAAAGGAAAAATATAAAATAACATTCACCTGTTTTGAATCTACTCACATACATGCATTTAATTGTGAATTGAATTGCAATTAAACACAGGAAGCCACGAGTTGGCAAACCCGTTGCATTCGAATTTCTTCTCCAACCTACCCATCCCATCTTTCACAAAATCAGAAGCCGACGGTACCACCGATATCGCCTTAACACTCTGATAAACCGTTGCACGACTCCGATCGCCCTAATATGTTTAACCAAACAAAACAATAATGAAAATGAGCTTCATATTTTTTTAGTCTACATAAATATGTATTTTACTTTTGGAATTTTAAAAACACGTTTCAATTTTGAAGATTTAAAAGAATTATTAAACAGCAAAAGAAAACCATTTTTTTGGACGACATAAAAAACCCAAAGAAACTAGATTTCTTTCGACGTTGATTTTCCTTTGTTTTTATATGAACACACAACTAGAAGATCATAACGAAAAAGAATGAGCCGAAATCAACGACTTATCAAGAAAAACTTACTTGTGGATTTTAGAGAAGAATGATCTCGAACTTCTTGCTTTTTTGTTACTCGTCGAGCGACAAAAGTGGATTATTATGCCTCCGTCTATGAGCAAAGTATTGATAACCTGTTGTACGACGAAATCGCTCAACTCAACGATTCATACATTCTAATTGATCATATATGTGTTTACGTATGTTTTCTTTCTGAGTTCTCCAATGTTTCAAGTGTATTTACAAATACATAAGAACCCACTATATAATGGACAAAGGTCGAGCAAACCAAACATTATAGAAGTTATGCATATAACTCCTACTTATAAAAGAGTTAAACGTAATAAACCTATCATAAACCTATCATTATCTTATGAGTTATAACACACAATAATATAATTTTTTTAGTCATATTTAACTCATAAATTATTAATAAAATGTTAATGAAAACGATAAATACAAGTCAATTTAGTAAAACTTTTTCTATAGCCTTCCAAATTGGAAAATAAGGAAATTAATGTTTTATTTGGTCAAATATTTAACCTAATTTTAGAATGCTAATTGCAAATTTGCAAGCACCAATTGATTGGGGGTCATGGGGGAGTGATCGTTATCGAATTACGTGAAAACAAATTCCAAAATCCTAACACCCAATCGCTCTGATTTCTTCTTCTTTCGAATTCGCCCACCACCGAAATTCCCACATTCCATCGCACACGAATACAGAGACATGGGTTTCGTTTCCTTCCTCGGAAGGGTCCTCTTCGCATCACTGTTCATCCTCTCCGCTTGGCAAACGTAAGTCACGATCGACATGTTTACAATCCTGTTTATAATCTGATTCAATTCGTAATGTTATCGGAATGTATCAATATGTACATGTATCTAGATCCAATTGTACTTGAATTCCCGTTGATATTTAGGGATTTTGAACATTACGTTGGCCCAAAGCATGATGGAGAATCCGATATCCTTTCTTTTCCCTCTTCTTTTGTTACTAGAACTTGTTTGATCATATAGGGTATTGTTTGTTTGAATGCTTTTGAGTGTTTTAAATCGCATAATAAACGTATATAATGGTGGTTTTAGCATGTATTTACGCCATGTACCTCCATGGAAGCTTATATTTATTAATCCTAGTAGGAAAAGTTACAATCTCCTTTAAAGAATGTGATTGAAGATTTGCCCCCTTTTTGTAATTAACAAAGATCTGTTAATATCTTCAATTTTATGCGATAGGTTCAATGATTTTGATGATGATGGTGGCCCTGCTGCAGATGAACTAGCTCCCAAAGTAGCTATCCTTCATAGATTTCTAACTTCAAAGTTCGGCCATGGAGTGCCAAGAATTGATGTGAGTCTCATAGTTTTTTTTTTTTAAATTTTCAAGAATGACCTATTGAGTAACTAAAACTTTATAAAACTTTATTGGAGGTGGGTCCCATATTTTTGTATTAGATTATCCACAAAATTAATCAACCTAACAATCAAACTTAAGTAAATAATAATGGGATTATCAGTTTATCACAATTTTAATAAGAAAAACCTTTTTTATTGTGTACTTCTTTTGGCATCATACTATTTAAGTTATTGTGTTTTTAGATATAATACTAAGTTATTGTGTTTTTAGATATAATACTAAGTTATTGTATTTTTTAGGTACGTATAAAATTATTTTGTATTATTTTCATGTAACCACATTTTTCACATGTGGCTATGACTCATGTCAGTCAGCAAGAAAAGTGGGACATGGGTTAAAAGACATGAATGCCCTTTTCATCATAAGTATAAAAAATAACCTTAAAAAACTTATTTAATTTAAAAATGATATTGGTGCAGGTTAAGCATTTTATTTTGGCTGGAATGGCCCTTAAAGGACTTGGTGGGATCGTGTTTGTTTTTGGAAGCTCCACTGGGGCCCATTTGCTGGTCAGTATTTTTTTAAATATGTTAAAATTTTTTACAATTTGGCTGAATTGGTTATATATTTATATCATCATTAAATTAATTCTTCTTCCGATTTTGCAGATGTATTATCTGCTAGTTTCAACTCCCATTTTATATGATTTCTTCAACTACAAAATCCATGATCCAATGTGTCACATGCTCCTAGCAGACTTCCTACAGGTTCTTTCATTTTTGGACTATGTTTTTAAGTTCTAATAATAAAATTTATGATTTTTCATTTCACATATATAACAAAAATGCTTGATTATTTATTAAAATACAGAAAACCAGAAACATACTTTCATCATTTTATCAATTTATTCACTTCCTATTTCATAGTGATTAAGATGTTTGTTTGTTGCAGAATGTTGCATTGTTTGGGGCACTTCTATTTTTTGTGGAAATGAAGAAGTTATCTCCAAGGAAAATGCTAAGGAAGAAGCTTCCAAAGTCTAAGACAACTTGAGTTCAAATCATTGTCTTTTTTTTTTATTCATTTTGTGCGAATTTATGTTTATAAATATGGAACGCACAAAATAAGAATGGAAATGAAATGAACTACACGGTCTTATTCAAATAATTTTCATTGTAAATTTCTCTGTCCCTATCAACTTCAATGGTATTACTTACGTCAACAAATATCATCTGCATTTTAGATATCTTTTTGGTCACTTTGTTTTCATTAATCTTGATCCCTTATGACATTGTATGTGAAGAGTACACAAAAAAAAAGTTTGACAATTTTTACAAATACAAGATTGTGGTTGTTTGACATTGTATACTGTTACATTGGTTGTTTACATAGTGCTCATTTATGTTATGTAATGATGGGTTTACTTTTATATTGTTTGTTTTCTATATTTTTGGTAAACAAAGAAAATAAACATACATTTATCATTTTCTTTGCGATAAAGTTAAAATAAACGTGTGTTTGTGCGTGTGTATATATATATATATATATATATATATATATATATATATATATATATATATATATATATGGTCAAATGCTGAATTTTAAGAGGTACAAGCTCTTATTGCATTATGTACATTCATTTTATGCATTACAAAATCATATATCTTAATTGGGTCAACATCTGAAAAAGTCAAGAAAACTAATACCGGCTCCGATATATCCCCAATTTTTAGCAAGACTCATTCAAATAAAAAAACAATAAATACGGAAAGAAGAACGGGGATTTGTTGCCTACGGATGATTTAGGTATTTAATCATCACCATAAGCCATCGTTACACCACACACCTCTGTCTCCATTGGTAATCTACTACCTCTGGCGAACAACTTCAAGACCCAGTCATCGCTCCCCCTCTGAACTTCAAGACCCAGTCACCGCTCCCCCTCTGAACCACCAACAAACACCAACATACAGGAACTCAGATCTGCTATTGCTTCACCGCCAACACCACCACCTTAGAAAACCCACCATTAGTCTTAATTTTGTTCAGCCTTCAAAAATCTGTTGGTTGCTCACCCCTGTCTTCTTTATTCGAAACCCTAATCTGCCCACAACCCACCACCATTTTCCAATTATGCCTTCTCAAAATGCTCTCCAGTTCCATGGCCATCAGCCACAACCAAAACCCTAGAACCCATCTCATGAAACCATTTCAAGTTTTCATTTGACATTGAAGACAAACCATTGAACCCGTAAGCATTTTCCATCAATTATTGATATTCTTTTATTTCAAAGAGATGTTGGTACTTCGATTTTCCATCGATTATTGATATTCTTTTATCTCAAGTTTTTTGTTTCATGGAGATATCTTCAACTGAGTATACCACCGAACATATGTCACCACGCACCAGCAGGAATGCCCATAGACACATAGGCCCATCATCAACGACCATCTTTGTTTTTTTTTTCTCGGTAAGTGTCATTTTCTCTCTACACTCTCTCCCATCTTAAGGTAATATTCATAATTTTAGATGTTAGGGAGTTTTATGATTTAGTATTGTTTGATTTATGTGAAGTGGTATTAAGGGTTCAAATTTCCATCCCTAAATGTATCTTAACTTGATTTCTGTTAAGTTGGATTATAGGTTCAAATCTTAAGGGCCAAAATCTGTTGATATCGAATCAGGTATGTCCCAATTTCATCATTTAGCTTGTGATAATTTGTTTTAAAGAGTATAAACATGATTTCATTTTCTAATAACAGATTACATACATTATGTATTCAATTGAGTTATCCATGTAATTTACTTATAAGTTCAAACCCAAAAGCTTAAAAGTTATATATACATCAGGTGATTTTCGTCTTGCCCTCCATCTGGACGATTATGTCCTTGATGATAGTGTCCAGTAACGCCCGTAGATTCAGGCTAGTCAATTTAGAGACAATGAGCGTCAAAAATGACTTTTTGATGGAAGATTATTTAGAAGGATTAATCTTAACCAAGTTATAGTATATGTCACAAGGGTTCCGTACATATAAATAACGCAAATCCGAGTTATAACGAACAAGTTATGACCCGTCGAAATTTTACGGCAAAACCGGCACGACACCGGGAATCGTAAAAAGTGAATTTACGATAAAATACTTTCTAGACTTAGTAATCTAAACGAAAGTCGTAGTATATGTTAAAACGAGAGTGTGCATAAAAAGAATGTCCAAATCTGACTTCGTATGAGGAAATTATGATTTTTCTAAGATTTAGTATAACAGTGCACAACCCGAAATTCGAATTTTAGATCGGTCGATTTTTAGCCAAAATAAAGAGAAATGAAGATATCGTTAATAGAAGTTAAACGATAAAAATGAAGTCGAAAACGGAGTTCGTATGCGAAAGATATGGACGAAGCTTAGTCTCTACTATTCAAGCGCGACAAATTCGATGCAGTTTTGTAAATCTGAGATAGAATGAGAATTAACCGACGTGGTTTAAATGAAAGTTGTAGTACTCATAAATACCAATGCGTGGATATAAATAGCGTTTAGAATAGAGCTCGTATGTTAAAGATATGGACGAAGCTTAGTCTCTACTCTTCAAGCGCGACGAATTCGATATAGTTTTGTAAATCTGAGATAGAATGAGAATTAGCCGACGGGGTCTAAATGAAAGATGTAGTACTCGTAAATACCAACGCGTGGATATAAAGAACATAGAAAATGAAGCTCGTACGCGGAAGATACAGACGAAACTTAGGGACTACTTTACGATAAAATCCCTATAAATAAAGGGTGAATCCTTCATATTTCACACACCTTTCACCGCATCTTTCTCTATCTAACTTCTCTCTAACCTCCCTAAACCCCCCAAAGCCTAGGAAACTTCCTAGCGCTAGAAGAAAGCCCCGGAGCGCTCGACGGCTCCAAGAAGAAGAGCTTTTCTGCTCGGAAACGCTGCTCCAGCGAAGCCCGATTTTTTTTTTATAAAAACCCGTTGTAAGTGAGATACGCCTACCATACTTTAAGTATAGCTTATATATAAATTGTGACATCCCCATTTTTCACGGCCAAAAAAGACCGATTTTGTTTATGCTTTATAAAAATCAGATTACCTCTTTTAATAAAAACGTTGCGGAATTTGTTCCCTGGAAAAACATGATAAATACGTTATCAAAGCATTTGCAAAGAAATGTATTTTTATCCATTTTAAAACATTTGGGATGTCATCGTCAATACAGAAACATAAGCATAAACAGATTTTACATTCATTTACACTAGTGATCTACATCTCTTTTAAATCCCTCAGTGTAAAGTAGCTTCATATCGACACATGTGATACAAATAAGCTTGAGTGGGACAGGTTGGGAAACCTGGTGAGTACATAGGGTTTTCAACCCACAATAATTTAATTATTATGTTTAAACATCAAACAATCAACACAATTACCCATTCCCATTATCTTCCTTACTCTTAAGGATCTACCATAAGAATCATCTATCATGCATTCGTTCATTTCGAAGCCCATTACTTCCAGGGTTTATATTAGGCACTAAGTCCATAACTGCCAATGCTTGTTCGTAAAGCACTAATTCCATAGCTGCTAAAGTTCATTCATCGGGTACTAAATCCATAGCTACCAGTGTTCAGCTAATAGGTACTAAATCCATAGCTACCAACGATTATTTAACAGGTACTAAGTCCATAGCTACCAACGTTTATCTAACAGGTACTAAATCCATAGCTACCAACGTTTCTCTAACAGGTACTAAGTCAATAGCTACCAATGTATATTCGATAGGCACTAAGTCCATAGTTGTCAATGTTATTTGTTAGGCACTAAGTCTATAGCTGCCAATGTTCACTCATATCATCTTTCATCTCTCATCATTCATCTATCCATGTTTTACCCAACATATTCGTAGATATAAAATACATATACAGTTTAAATTATTTAAAACATGTATAAAATCATTCATCCAGCATAGAAAGCAAGTATTTAAATAATATGCACACATAACACGTAATTTATATAAAATACTTCATATCTATGTGTAAGATGAAAGTAACTATGCACTCACTTGATAAGGTGGTGACTCGGTACTCAGACAACGCTTCGTTTACTTTAAAATAATTTCATTCGACGAAACCTAGTATTATTACCACTAGATTTTAGTCTAATATTTACCGTGACTAATTATTAGTCTTATTATTATTATTATTATTATTATTATTATTATTATATAAGCGTTTAAACAATACTTTCCAACCACTATGTACAGACAGGGGCCAGACATAAAACACCGGAGGGCAGGACCATATTAGCATATAGCACTTCTGAAATCCAACAACCCTATGCGGCCCTTTAAACCAGATTCCCCGTACCGCGAGTAGTTAAAAAGATATTATAACGACACTTATATAAGTCATAATAATAGCTCAAATATTTATTATAAGTTCATAATAACAATACTAGTTTTAAATATAAACTATATTAAAATAGGTAAGCATAACTTACTTACAAGGGGGTTTTAGCTAGGAGTCGGGCTCTGCAGTGGCAGAACTTCGTCGCTTAATCTTTCTAAGAAAGATTTGTGCAGTGCTTCAGCGCTCACCTTACTATACTAAAACTACAGAAAGAGAAGTCGAATCACGAGGGACCGAAATGCTCGGGGGATAAGAAGAGAAAGACTCTTGAATTAAGAGAATGATGCAAGAAATATGAGAGCCCAAACCTCTTATTAATAGTAATTGAATTTACAAAAACTACCCTCCATAATTACTTAATGACCTTATAGTTATATAAACGACTAAACACCCCTCCATAATACTATTTTAAATAGATTTAACGATATTTGTACTAAACTAATGTCGAAAGTACTCAACACTAGTCTTATAATAACCGCATCGTCGATACCTTTCTAATGATATATACATTTGTATATATATGTGTACGTATATATGATTTATACTTTATTTTAATACGCAAATATGCTATTATAATTTGTAACTCGTTCATACGAACTCCATTTTTGACGTTCTTTATATCCCCGCGTTGGTATTTACGAGTACTACAACTTTCATTTAGACGCCATCAGCTAATTCTCATTCTATCTCAGATTTACAAAACTGTATCGAATTTATCGCGCTCGAAGAGTAGGGACCAAGTTTCGTCCATATCTTTAACATACGAGCTCTAATATCGACATTCTTTATATCCACACGTAGGTAAAAACAAGATCTAAAACTTTCATTTAGACTCCGTCGGCTAATTCTCGACCGATCTTAAATTTAATAGTAGGAGGAGATTATATTGTTAAATGTCCGCGTAAAATTCATAACTTCTACATACGGACTCCGTTTTCGTCTGTCTTTTTACCGTTGAATTCCTATTGATGAGATCTTCAACTCTCATTTAGTTCGTGTAAGCCAAAAACCGCTCGAACTAAAATTCGAGTTTCGGGCCGTGCATTGCTATGCCAAATCTTAGAAAATTCATAACTTCCTCATACGAAATTAGATTTGGGCGTTCTTTTTTTTGTATGTTCTCGGTTTAACGTATACTACAAATTTTGTTTAGATCACTAAGGCTAAAAAGTCTTCTACCGTAAATTCACTATTTACGTCTCCCGGTGCCGTGCCGGTTTTGCCGTAAAACTTCGACGGACCATAACTTCTTCGTTATAACTCATATTTCGGCGTTCTTTATATGTACGGAACCCTTGTAACATATAATACAAATAGGTTAAGATTAATCATTCTAAATAATCTTCCATCAAAAACTCATTTTTGATGCTCATTGTCTCTAAATTGACTAGCCCGGATCTGCGGGCGTTACATAAATATAATATCGTCATTATAAACCTATAAATAAGATTTATCAGTGATTCAAAGTCGTTATACTGATTGATCTACTTACGGAAATGATGCTTAGGCTGTGATTTAGTGAGGTGTTTAAAGTGAGATTTCCAAACAATATACTTCGTATACCAAACGGACCCTACCTCCGATATGATCCTACCTGTTTGTTCCTTACTTGATAGATCATGAAAGTAGAATTTGAGTTAATGATGAATCTAGACTAATAATTAGTCGCATTAAAGATTAGACTAAAACGTAGCGATAATAATGTTAGGTTTCGCCGAAGGAAAATAGAATCGTTAGAAGCGAAGCGCTGCCCGAATTTGGAATCATCACTTTGACAAGTGAGTGCATAGTTACTTTCATCTTACACATAGATATGAATTATTTTATATAAATTACGTGCTATGTGTGCATATTATTTGAATACTTTCTTTCTATGCTGGATGAACGATTTTATACATGTTTTAAATAATTTAAACTGTATATGTATTTTATATCTACGAATATGTTGGGTAAAACATGGGTAGATGAATTATGAGAGATGAAAGATGATATGAGTGAACATTTGTAGCTATGGACTTAGTACCTGATAGATAAACGTTGGTAGCTATAGACTTAGTACCTATTGAATAAACGCTGGTAGCTATGGACTTAGTACCTGATAGATAAACGTTGGTAGCTATGGACTTAGTACCTATTAGATAAACATTGGCAGCTATGGATTTAGTGTATATTAGATAAACGATGGTAGTTATGGACTTAGTACCAACTGAATAAACGCCGGTAGCTATGGACTTAGTACCTGATAGATAAGAGTTGGTAGCTATGGACTTAGTACCTATTGAATAAATGTTGGTAGCTATGGACTTAGTACCTGATAGATAAACGTTGGTAGCTATGGACTTAGTACCTATTAGATAAACACTGGCAGCTATGGATTTAGTGCATATTAGATAAACGATGGTAGCTATGGACTTAGTACCTATTAGATAAACGATTGTGGCTATGGACTTAGTATCTATTAGATAAACGTTGGTAGCTATGGACTTAGTACCCAATGAATGTAGCTATGGAATTAGTGCTTTACGAACGAGCATTGGCAGCTACGGATTTAGTGTTTGCTGTATAAACCCTGGCGACTATGGACTTAGTGCCTATTGTGTAAATCCTGGCGAAGATGGACTTCGGAATGAATGAACGAGGAATAACTGATGCTTAGGGTAGATCCTTAATAGTAAAGGAGATAATGGGGATGAGTAAATGGGTTGATTGTTTGATGTCTAAAAATAATAATTATATTAATGTGGGTTGAAAACCCTATGTACTCACCAGGTTTCCCAACCTGACCCACTCAAGCTTATTTGTATCACATGTGTCGATACGAAGCTACTTTCCGACCCTAGTGGTCATATCATGTCGAGTCTGACTTAGATGAGTATGTTACATGGTTCAGAGAACCAAGATCGATGTAGCATCTAACTTAAGACAGAAGATTGAAATAAAGAATAAACGAAGCGATCAGTAGAAGTACCGTGATTGTTGTTAAAGTAAGAAGATTGTATCTAGAAGTACTATGTGATAGAATGTGATTATATCACATTAGAACATGAAGGAAGGTATAGTTTATTCTGGAATTTGACTCTAAAAGACCTGAGTCTAAGCGTCGCATCATACGATGAGAGGTCGTTAGAACATGACCCCATAGTCCATGTTCGTAATCAAAGAACTTATATTAAGTTTGTTAAGAAGAAGGAGTATCCAGTAAGGAATTGAGATTGTGATTCGAAGGTCATGATTGGAAGCCTAACGTGAGATAAAGAGTGGGTGCACGATCGAGTATTGCTTGCAGTGAATAAGTCTAAGAGATAGATACTGATTCGAAGGAATATAGAAGTTACGATTATTATCTAGGATGAAGATATAACGTATGGAGTCATTATACAAGACCGGTTTTGTTGATGATTCAGGGACGTAATCATCCTAAGGGGAAAATAATTGGAACGCCTGCAGATTCGGGCTAGTCAATTTAGAGACAATGAGCGTCAAAAATGACTTTTTGATGGAAGATTATTTAGAAGGATTAATATTAACCAAGTTATAGTATATGTCACAAGGATTCCGTACATATAAATAACGCCGAAATCCGAGTTATAACGAATAAGTTATGACCCGTCGAAGTTTTACGACAAAACCGGCACGACACCGGGAATCGTAAAAAGTGAATTTATGATAAAATACTTTCTAGCCTTAATAATCTAAAAGAAAGTTGTAGTATATGTTAAACCGAGAGTGTGCATAAAAAGAACGTCCAAATCTGACTTTGTATGAGGAAGTTATGATTTTTCTAAGATTTAGCATAGTAGTGCACAACCCGAAATTCGAATTTTAGATCGGTCGATTTTTTAGCCAAAATAATCTAAACGAGAAATGAAGATATCATTAATAGGAGTTAAACGATAAAAAGACAGTCGAAAACGGAGCTCGTATGCGAAAGATAAGGAACGAAGCTTAGTCTCTACTCTTCAAGCGCGACGAATTCGATGTAGTTTTGTAAATTTGAGATAGAATGAGAATTATCCGACGTGGTCTAAATGAAAGTTGTAGTAATCGTAAATACCAACGCGTGGATATAAATAACGTCGAGAATAGAGCTCGTATGTTAAAGATATGGACGAAACTTAGTCTCTACTCTTCAAGCGCGGTGAATTCGATACAGTTTTGTAAATCTGAGATAGAATGGGAATTAGCCGATGGGGTCTAAATGAAAGTTTTAGTACTCGTAAATACCAACGCGTGGATATAAAGAACGTAGAAAACGGAGCTCGTACGCGGAAGATACGGACGAAACTTAGGAATTACTTTACGATAAAACCCCTATAAATAAAAGGTGAATTCTTCATATTTCTCACACCTTTCACCATCTCTTTCTCTCTCTAACTTCTCTCTAACCTCCCTAAACCCTCCAAAATCCTAGGAAACTTCCCTAGCACTAGAAGAAAGCCTCGGAGCGCTCGACGGCTCCGAGAAGAAGAGCTTTTCGGCTCGGAAACGCTGCTCCAGCGAAGCCAAGTTTTTTTTATAAAAACCTGCTGTCAGTGAGATACGCCTAGCATACTTTAAACATAGTTTATATATAAATATAATATCATCATTATGACCCTATAAATAAGATTTATCAGTGATTTAAATTCGTTATACTGATTGATCTACTTACGGGAATGATGTCTAGGCTGTGATTTAGTGAGGTGTTTAAAGTGAGATTTCCAAACAGTATACTTCGTATACCAAACGGACCCTACCTCCGATATGATCCTACCTGGTTGTTCCTTACTTGATAGATCATTAAAGTAGACTTTGAATTAATGATGAATCTAGACTAATAATTAGTCGCAATAAAGACTAGACTAAAACTTAGCGATAATAATGTTAGGTTTCGTCGAAGGAAAATAGAATCGTTAGAAGCGAAGCGCTGCCCGAAGTTTTGCGAAGAAGTTATAACGAAGAAGTTATGACCTGACGAAGTTTCGCGACAAAGAATACCGAAATCCGAGTTATAACGAAGAAGTTATGACCTGACGAAGTTTCGCGACAAAACCGACACAGTGCCGAATATCGTAAAAAGTGAGTTTTTGATAAAATACTTTTTAGTCTTAGTGATCTAAACGAAAGTCGTAGTGTTCGTTAAACCGAGAGTATGTATAAAAAGAACGACCAAATCTGACTTCGTATGAGGAAGTTATGAATTTTTAACGGATTTCCTGTCCCGGTCTGTTAAAAATAATAATATAAAAATTAAAGTCAAAATTAGCCGACGAAGTCTAAACGGAAGTTGTAGAGCGTAATTTTACCTACGTGTGCATATAAAGGACGTCAAAAACAGAGCTCGTATGCGAAAGTTATGAATTTTAGCAGATTTTGGCACAAAATTCGAGAAATTTCGCATGGATAAGCTTCACCCGGAAAAGCCACGTCACCCTCGCTCCGAGCTTGCCACGTATCCGAAGCAGCTGCATCATCCGAGTCGTGGCGCGTCCGAGGAGCGACACGTGTCGCAAAGGTGTCCGAAGCAGCTTAGTCACCTGGTGAGGAGGCTCGTCCGGAGCCTGACGCGTGGCCTCGCATGCGAGACGTGTCCGAGCTTCGCTGCTGCCACCTGTCCGAGCCACCTGTCCTCTCGAAGACCGAGCCGTGTGTCCCTCGCTGCTGACTCATCCTTCTCAGCCGACTTCGGATCTCACCCTATAAATAGGAGGGATGCGAACCCTCCCGAGTAAAATGGGAAATTAGCCATTTTTCACCCCCTTTTTAATATTTTTATAATTTTGACTTCCCCCAAAGCCCCGGGATTAATTCCAACGCCCGGAAGTGCCCGTAGACCCGAAAATTTTTATCTTTTCGGTTTTAAAGCCCGAACCTCGCAGAGCCCGGTTTCTCAATAAAACTCCCGGTTTTATTAGAAACAATCATTTTAGGAAACGAAGTGTTGCCCGATTATCATTAAATCAGGTGAGTGTGTAGTTACTTTCACCTTACACATATATATGAAGTATTTAATATAAAATACGTGCTGTGTGAATATATATTGTTTGTTTATTTGAGATGGATGTTGAAGGAATGATTTATACAGGTTTTTAAATAATTTAAACTGTATACATATTTTTGTCTACAAAAATGTTGGGTAAAACATGGATAGATGAAATAGTTGGTTTGTGATGAAAGATGAGTTGGATAAATGAGATGATCAGTGATATAGATCATGAGTTGAGAGTGAGTGGTGAAATATGAGAGAATCACTTACCCAAACGTGGCCCTCGTCATTCAGCAGAGTATGGATGACAACCATGGACTATTCTAGACGGTCCATGGAACACTAGCAGGCTCGCAACCTGTAAGTGTGTGAACTATATGTTCATCAGCTGTACTCTAAAAACCCATTGACATGTATTGTAGGGGGGATTCCCGTGAATAATACTGTCGATAAATAAGAGCTATGGACTTAGTGCCTGTTGTATAAACCTTGGCGACGATGTGACTTCGTGCCTATTTGACATAAATTGCTGAGGGAAAAGCAATGTTGTCACCCTGATGTTTGCCTTATTTGACATAAATTGCGAAGGAAAGCAATGTTGTCACCCTATTAGTTGTCTTGTTTGACATAAATTGCTGAGGAAAGCAATGTTGTCACCTTATTGGTTGTTTTATGTCAGGTTGTCTTGTTTGACATAAATTGCTGAGGAAAGCAATATTGTCACCTTAGTGGTTGTCTTATTTGACATAAATTGCTGAGGAACTTCCAAAGCAATGTTGTCCCCCTAATGAAAATCCTTAGGCTAGGTCCCTTGTGATAGTTGTTTTAGGGACGTAAGGTGAGGATAACGGGAATGGGTAATTAGGGTTATTTTTGGTTGATGAAATTAATAAATTATTTGTTGATTGATGAACTTAAAAAGTTTATTATTTATTGTGGGTTGAAAACCCTATATGCTCACCAGGCTCCCAAGCCTGACCCACTCAGTTTATTTGTATCACAGGTATCGATACGAAGTTGCTTTACACTAAGAGATTAAAAGAGAAGTAGATCACTAGTGTAAATGAATGTAAGTTTTGTTTATGCTTATGTTTTTGTATTGACGATGACATCCCAATGGTTTAAATGAATAAAATACATTTCTTCGGAAATGATTTGATAACATATTTATCATGTTTTTCTGGGAACAAATTCCGCAACATCTTTTAAATGGATTACTCTGATTTTATTTTAAAAAGCATAAACGAAATCGGTCTTTTCTGGCCGTGAAATTGGGGATGTCACATGGTAGCTATAGACTTAGTACCAACTGAATAAATGCTGGTAGCTATGGACTTAGTACCTGATAGATAAACGTTGGTAGCTATGGACTTAGTACCTATTGAATAAATGTTGGTAGCTATGGACTTAGTACCTGATAGATGAATGTTGGTAGCTATGGACTTAGTACCTATTAGATAAACACTGGCAGCTATGGATTTAGTGCATATTAGATAAACGATGGTAGCTATGGACTTAGTACCTATTAGATAAACGATGGTGGCTAGGGACTTAGTATCTATTAGATAAACGTTGGTAGCTATGGACTTAGTACCCAATGAATGCAGCTATGGAAGTAGTGCTTTACGAACGAGCATTGGCAGCTATGGATTTAGTGCATGCTGTATAAACCCATGAGACTATGGACTTAGTGCCTATTGTGTAAACCCTGGCGACGATGGACTTCAGAATGAATGAACGAGGAATAGCTGATGCTTAGGGTAGATCCTTAAGAGTAAAGGAGATAATGGGGATGAGTAAATGGGTTGATTGTTTGATGTCTAAACATAATATTTATATTAATGTGGGTTGAAAACCCTATGTACTCACCAGGTTTCCCAACCTGACCCACTCAAGCTTATTTGTATCACATGTGTCGATACGAAGCTACTTTACACTGAGATTTTTAAAAGAGATGTAGATCACTAGTGTAAATGAATGTAAGTTCTGTTTATGCTTATGTTTCTGTATTGACGATGACATCCCAAGGTTTTAAAAGGAATAAAAATACACTTCTTCGGAAATGCTTTGATAACACACTTATCATGTTTTCTGGGAACAAATTCCGCAACATTTTTATTAAAAGGGTACTCTGATTTTTATAAAGCATAAACAAAATCGGTCTTTTCTGGCCGTGAAAATGGGGATGTCACAGTTGGTATCAGAGCATTAGTTTAAGCGAACTAGGAATAAGGATTTATTTCTAGACTTAAACTTAGAATTCTAAGCGATGATCGTGAGGAGTGTGTCTAATATATTTTAGGAAGTACGCCTGAATAGACACAAGCATTAGCTTAATTAGGGAAGACGCCTAAGATGCTTTTATGTGCTAAATAATTTGTGATGCTTTATGCTATCGTTTGATCGGATCTATGGTCTGTTGCCGACCGGATCTGGAAATTTTATGAGTTCAGATTTCTAAATGTTTAGTTACGATATTAGAACTGACATATAATTTTTCGATGTAATAAGGAGGAATACGTGTCTAAACCTTCCTCTATCTATATTCTCGTCTCGATACACCAAACGACTGCTTTGGTGTGCAAAACATCATGGTGAAGACTCGTAGTGAATTGAGTAAACGGAGGAAATTAGAAGGCTTACGATACTGAGTGGTACCGATCGGAAGATATCGTAAGAGTGATATCTTGCCTTTAGAACGCGTCTAAGAAATAATACATCTAGTACGGGAGAAGTACATTTTCGATTAGCAAAAAGAAAGATTTTTTTGTATAATCCATGAAGTTATCCCATCGTCTGACATTTCCATCACCAACCGAGTTGAAGCAGAATTGATGATTGAAGATACGCATGGAAGAAGTCCTAGTAGAGTCTAGGGAAAATTATATGATTGTTTGGACACATTTGTATGTGTTAAAATTGTTTTTGTGATAATGACTTGGAGAACTGCGAGACAATACTTGGGACGAGTATGAGTAGGTGTGAAAGGTAGTAGAGGCCTATACTACCGGAAGCACATGACTCGCACTTGGATCAGGGAAAGTCATAAGGTTACCAAGGCGCTAGTAATTGATTATGTTTTGTTCATGTATGTCGTTAACATCGTTTCGGTAATGACTAAGAAGATGATCATTATTCCGACCCTAGTGGTCATATCATGTCGAGTCCGACTAAGATGAGTATGTTACATGGTTCAGAGAACCAAGATCGATGTAGCATCTAACTTAAGACAGAAGATTGAAATAAAGAATAAACGAAGCAATCAGTAGAAGTACCGCGATTATTGTTAAAGTAAGAAGATTGTATCTAGAAGTACTATGTGATAGAATGTGACTATATCACATTAGAACATGAAGGAAGGTATAGTTTGTTCTGGAATTTGACTCTAAAAGACCTGAGTCTAAGCGTCGCATCATACGATGAGAGGTCGTTAGAACATGACCCAATAGTCCATGGTCGTAATCAAAGAACTTATATTAAGTTTGTTAAGAAGAAGGAGTATCCAATAAGGAATTGAGATTGTGATTCGAAGGTCATGATTGGAAGACTAACGTGAGATGGAGAGTGAGTGCACGATCGAGTATTGCTTGCAGTGAATAAGTCTAAGAGATAGATACTGATTCGAAGGAATATAGAAGTTACGATTATTACCTAGGATGAAGATATAACGTATGGAGTCATTATACAAGACCTGTTTTGTTGAAGATTCAGGTACGTAATCATCCTAAGGGGAAAATAATTGTAACGCCTGCAGATTCGGGCTAGTCAATTTAGAGACAATGAGCGTCAAAAATGACTTTTTGATGGAAGATTATTTAGAAGGATTAATCTTAACCAAGTTATAGTATATGTCACAAGGGTTCTGTACATATAAATAACGCCGAAATCCGAGTTATAACGAAGAAGTTATGACCCGTCGAAGTTTTACGGCAAAACCGGCACGGCACCGGGAATCGTAAAAAGTGAATTTACGATAAAATACTTTCTAGCCTTAGTAATCTAAACGAAAGTCGTAGTATATGTTAAACCAAGAGTGTGCATAAAAAGAACGTCCAAATCTGACTTCGTATGAGGAACTTATGATTTTTCTAAGATTTAGCATAGCAGTTCACAACCCGAAATTCTAATTTTAGATCGGTCAATTTTTAGCCAAAATAATCTAAAAGAGAAATGAAGATATGGTTAATAGGAAATAAACGATAAAAGGACAGTAAAAAACGGAGCTCGTATGCAAAGATAAGGACGAAGCTTAGTCTCTTCAAGCGCGGCGAATTCGATGCAGTTTTGTAAATTTGAGATAGAATGAGAATTAGCCGACGTGCTCTAAATGAAAGTTGTAGTACTCGTAAATACCAACGCGTGGATATAAATAACGTTGAGAATAGAGCTCATATGTTAAAGATATGGACGAAACTTAGTCTATACTCTTCAAGCGCGACGAATTTGATATAGTTTTGTAAATCTGAGATAGAATGGGAATTAGCCGACGGGGTCTAAATGAAAGTTGTAGTACTCGTAAATACCAACACGTGGATATAAATAACATAGAAAATAGAGCTTGTACGCGGAAGATGCGGACGAAACTTAGGGACTACTTTACGATAAAACCCCTATAAATAAAGGGTGAATCCTTCATATTTCTCACACCTTTCACCATATCTTTCTCTCTCTAACTTCTCTCTAACATCCCTAAACCCCCCAAAGCCTAGGAAACTTCCCTAGCGCTAGAAGAAAGCCCCGGAGCGCTCGACGGCTCCGAGAAGAAGAGCTTTTCGGCTCGGAAACGCTGTTCCAACGAAGCTCGATTTTTTTTATTTATAAAAACCCGCTGTAAGTGAGATACGCCAACCATACTTTAAATATAGCTTATATATAAATATAATATCGTCATTATGAACCTATAAATAAGATTTATCAGTGATTCAAATTCATTATACTGATTGATCTACTTACGGGAGTGATGTCTAGGCTGTGATTTAGTGAGGTGTTTAAAGTGGGATTTCCAAACAGTATAATTCGTATACCAAACGGACCATACCTCCGATATGATCCTACCTGGTTGTTCCTTACTTGATAGATCATGAAAGTAGACTTTGAGTTAATGATGAATCTAGACTAATAATTAGTCGTAATAAATATTAGACTAAAACTTAGCGATAATAATGTTAGGTTTCGTCGAAGGAAAATAGAATCGTTAGAAGCGAAGCGCTGCCCGAATTTGGAATCATCACTTTGACAAGTGAGTGCATAGTTACTTTTATCTTAGACATAGATATGAAGTATTTTATATAAATTACGTACTATGTGTGCATATTATTTGAATACTTGCTTTCTATGTTGGATGAACGATTTTATACATGTTTTAAAGAATTTAAACTGTATATATATTTTATATCTACGAATATGTTGGGTAAAACATGGGTAGATGAATGATGAGAGATGAAAGATGATATGATTGAACATTGGTAGCTATGGCCTTAGTACTTGATAGATAAACGTTGGTAGCTATGGACTTAGTACCTATTGAATAAACGTTGGTAGGTATGGACTTAGTACCTGATAGATAAACGTTGGTAGCTATGGACTTAGTACCTATTAGATAAACACTGGCAGCTATGAATTTAGTGCATATTAGATAAACGATGGTAGCTATGGATTTAGTACCTATTGAATAAACCCTGGTAGCTTTGGACACCTGATAGATAAACATTGGTAGCTATGGACTTAGTACCTATTGAATAAACACCGGTAGCTATGGACTTAGTACCTGATAGATAAATGTTGGTAGTTATGGACTTAGTACCTATTAGATAAACACTGGCAACTATGGATTTAGTGCATATTAGATAAACGATGGTAGCTATGGACTTAGTACCTATTGAATAAACGTTGATAGCTATGGACTTAGTACCTGATAGATAAACGTGGTAGCTATGGTCTTAGTACCTATTGAATAAACGCCGGTAGCTATGGACTTAGTACCTGATAGATAAATGTTGGTAGCTATGGACTTAGTACCTATTAGATAAACACTGGCAGCTATGGATTTAGTGCATATTAGATAAACGATGGTAGCTATGGACTTAGTACCTATTAGATAAACGATGGTGGCTAGGGACTTAGTATCTATTAGATAAACGTTGGTAGCTATGGACTTAGTACCCAATGAATGCAGCTATGGAAGTAGTGCTTTACGAACGAGCATTGGCAGCTATGGATTTAGTGCATGCTGTATAAACCCATGAGACTATGGACTTAGTGCCTATTGTGTAAACCCTGGCGACGATGGACTTCAGAATGAATGAACGAGGAATAGCTGATGCTTAGGGTAGATCCTTAAGAGTAAAGGAGATAATGGGGATGAGTAAATGGGTTGATTGTTTGATGTCTAAACATAATATTTATATTAATGTGGGTTGAAAACCCTATGTACTCACCAGGTTTCCCAACCTGACCCACTCAAGCTTATTTGTATCACATGTGTCGATACGAAGCTACTTTACACTGAGATTTTTAAAAGAGATGTAGATCACTAGTGTAAATGAATGTAAGTTCTGTTTATGCTTATGTTTCTGTATTGACGATGACATCCCAAGGTTTTAAAAGGAATAAAAATACACTTCTTCGGAAATGCTTTGATAACACACTTATCATGTTTTCTGGGAACAAATTCCGCAACATTTTTATTAAAAGGGTACTCTGATTTTTATAAAGCATAAACAAAATCGGTCTTTTCTGGCCGTGAAAATGGGGATGTCACAGTTGGTATCAGAGCATTAGTTTAAGCGAACTAGGAATAAGGATTTATTTCTAGACTTAAACTTAGAATTCTAAGCGATGATCGTGAGGAGTGTGTCTAATATATTTTAGGAAGTACGCCTGAATAGACACAAGCATTAGCTTAATTAGGGAAGACGCCTAAGATGCTTTTATGTGCTAAATAATTTGTGATGCTTTATGCTATCGTTTGATCGGATCTATGGTCTGTTGCCGACCGGATCTGGAAATTTTATGAGTTCAGATTTCTAAATGTTTAGTTACGATATTAGAACTGACATATAATTTTTCGATGTAATAAGGAGGAATACGTGTCTAAACCTTCCTCTATCTATATTCTCGTCTCGATACACCAAACGACTGCTTTGGTGTGCAAAACATCATGGTGAAGACTCGTAGTGAATTAAGTAAACGGAGGAAATTAGAAGGCTTACGATACTGAGTGGTACCGATCGGAAGATATCGTAAGAGTGATATCTTGCCTTTAGAACGCGTCTAAGAAATAATACATCTAGTACGGGAGAAGTACATTTTCGATTAGCAAAAAGAAAGATTTTTTTGTATAATCCATGAAGTTATCCCATCGTCTGACATTTCCATCACCAACCGAGTTGAAGCAGAATTGATGATTGAAGATACGCATGGAAGAAGTCCTAGTAGAGTCTAGGGAAAATTATATGATTGTTTGGACACATTTGTATGTGTTAAAATTGTTTTTGTGATAATGACTTGGAGAACTGCGAGACAATACTTGGGACGAGTATGAGTAGGTGTGAAAGGTAGTAGAGGCCTATACTACCGGAAGCACATGACTCGCACTTGGATCAGGGAAAGTCATAAGGTTACCAAGGCGCTAGTAATTGATTATGTTTTGTTCATGTATGTCGTTAACATCGTTTCGGTAATGACTAAGAAGATGATCATTATTCCGACCCTAGTGGTCATATCATGTCGAGTCCGACTAAGATGAGTATGTTACATGGTTCAGAGAACCAAGATCGATGTAGCATCTAACTTAAGACAGAAGATTGAAATAAAGAATAAACGAAGCAATCAGTAGAAGTACCGCGATTATTGTTAAAGTAAGAAGATTGTATCTAGAAGTACTATGTGATAGAATGTGACTATATCACATTAGAACATGAAGGAAGGTATAGTTTGTTCTGGAATTTGACTCTAAAAGACCTGAGTCTAAGCGTCGCATCATACGATGAGAGGTCGTTAGAACATGACCCAATAGTCCATGGTCGTAATCAAAGAACTTATATTAAGTTTGTTAAGAAGAAGGAGTATCCAATAAGGAATTGAGATTGTGATTCGAAGGTCATGATTGGAAGACTAACGTGAGATGGAGAGTGAGTGCACGATCGAGTATTGCTTGCAGTGAATAAGTCTAAGAGATAGATACTGATTCGAAGGAATATAGAAGTTACGATTATTACCTAGGATGAAGATATAACGTATGGAGTCATTATACAAGACCTGTTTTGTTGAAGATTCAGGTACGTAATCATCCTAAGGGGAAAATAATTGTAACGCCTGCAGATTCGGGCTAGTCAATTTAGAGACAATGAGCGTCAAAAATGACTTTTTGATGGAAGATTATTTAGAAGGATTAATCTTAACCAAGTTATAGTATATGTCACAAGGGTTCTGTACATATAAATAACGCCGAAATCCGAGTTATAACGAAGAAGTTATGACCCGTCGAAGTTTTACGGCAAAACCGGCACGGCACCGGGAATCGTAAAAAGTGAATTTACGATAAAATACTTTCTAGCCTTAGTAATCTAAACGAAAGTCGTAGTATATGTTAAACCAAGAGTGTGCATAAAAAGAACGTCCAAATCTGACTTCGTATGAGGAACTTATGATTTTTCTAAGATTTAGCATAGCAGTTCACAACCCGAAATTCTAATTTTAGATCGGTCAATTTTTAGCCAAAATAATCTAAAAGAGAAATGAAGATATGGTTAATAGGAAATAAACGATAAAAGGACAGTAAAAAACGGAGCTCGTATGCAAAGATAAGGACGAAGCTTAGTCTCTTCAAGCGCGGCGAATTCGATGCAGTTTTGTAAATTTGAGATAGAATGAGAATTAGCCGACGTGCTCTAAATGAAAGTTGTAGTACTCGTAAATACCAACGCGTGGATATAAATAACGTTGAGAATAGAGCTCATATGTTAAAGATATGGACGAAACTTAGTCTATACTCTTCAAGCGCGACGAATTTGATATAGTTTTGTAAATCTGAGATAGAATGGGAATTAGCCGACGGGGTCTAAATGAAAGTTGTAGTACTCGTAAATACCAACACGTGGATATAAATAACATAGAAAATAGAGCTTGTACGCGGAAGATGCGGACGAAACTTAGGGACTACTTTACGATAAAACCCCTATAAATAAAGGGTGAATCCTTCATATTTCTCACACCTTTCACCATATCTTTCTCTCTCTAACTTCTCTCTAACATCCCTAAACCCCCCAAAGCCTAGGAAACTTCCCTAGCGCTAGAAGAAAGCCCCGGAGCGCTCGACGGCTCCGAGAAGAAGAGCTTTTCGGCTCGGAAACGCTGTTCCAACGAAGCTCGATTTTTTTTATTTATAAAAACCCGCTGTAAGTGAGATACGCCAACCATACTTTAAATATAGCTTATATATAAATATAATATCGTCATTATGAACCTATAAATAAGATTTATCAGTGATTCAAATTCATTATACTGATTGATCTACTTACGGGAGTGATGTCTAGGCTGTGATTTAGTGAGGTGTTTAAAGTGGGATTTCCAAACAGTATAATTCGTATACCAAACGGACCATACCTCCGATATGATCCTACCTGGTTGTTCCTTACTTGATAGATCATGAAAGTAGACTTTGAGTTAATGATGAATCTAGACTAATAATTAGTCGTAATAAATATTAGACTAAAACTTAGCGATAATAATGTTAGGTTTCGTCGAAGGAAAATAGAATCGTTAGAAGCGAAGCGCTGCCCGAATTTGGAATCATCACTTTGACAAGTGAGTGCATAGTTACTTTTATCTTAGACATAGATATGAAGTATTTTATATAAATTACGTACTATGTGTGCATATTATTTGAATACTTGCTTTCTATGTTGGATGAACGATTTTATACATGTTTTAAAGAATTTAAACTGTATATATATTTTATATCTACGAATATGTTGGGTAAAACATGGGTAGATGAATGATGAGAGATGAAAGATGATATGATTGAACATTGGTAGCTATGGCCTTAGTACTTGATAGATAAACGTTGGTAGCTATGGACTTAGTACCTATTGAATAAACGTTGGTAGGTATGGACTTAGTACCTGATAGATAAACGTTGGTAGCTATGGACTTAGTACCTATTAGATAAACACTGGCAGCTATGAATTTAGTGCATATTAGATAAACGATGGTAGCTATGGATTTAGTACCTATTGAATAAACCCTGGTAGCTTTGGACACCTGATAGATAAACATTGGTAGCTATGGACTTAGTACCTATTGAATAAACACCGGTAGCTATGGACTTAGTACCTGATAGATAAATGTTGGTAGTTATGGACTTAGTACCTATTAGATAAACACTGGCAACTATGGATTTAGTGCATATTAGATAAACGATGGTAGCTATGGACTTAGTACCTATTGAATAAACGTTGATAGCTATGGACTTAGTACCTGATAGATAAACGTGGTAGCTATGGTCTTAGTACCTATTGAATAAACGCCGGTAGCTATGGACTTAGTACCTGATAGATAAATGTTGGTAGCTATGGACTTAGTACCTATTAGATAAACACTGGCAGCTATGGATTTAGTGCGTATTAGACAAACGATGGTAGCTATGGACTTAGTACCTATTAGATAAACGATGGTGGCTATGGACTTAGTATCTATTAGATAAACGTTGGTAGCTATGGACTTAGTATCCAATGAATGCAGCTATGGAATTAGTGCTTTACGAACGAGCATTGGCAGCTATGGATTTAATGTCTGCTGTATAAACCCTGACGACTAGGGACTTAGTGCCTATTGTGTAAACCCTGGCGACGATGGACTTCACTAAGACCTTCATCAAGCTCTTTCAAGAACTTTTATTTTTGAAGTTTTATTTGTTAACTTTGCTTATTTTGGGCTTGCTTTCCAAACTAAGTATGAGATAAATATGTATCATTGACCGATGCTAATAATTTTCCAAATTAAGTGTATTAAATAATAATGAATTTGTAAGTTTATTTGGTAACTTTGCTTGATTATTACCTAGGTACCCATTAATGTTTGAATTAACTGGAACCAAATATTGTAATTTTTTTAG
Source organism: Lactuca virosa (assembly GCF_052849685.1). NCBI lineage: Eukaryota > Viridiplantae > Streptophyta > Magnoliopsida > Asterales > Asteraceae > Lactuca > Lactuca virosa. Next base: position 223,361,239 of record NC_136430.1, on the reverse strand, counting down.
TAATAGACGGACTTTTGTTTTGTTTTATTATTTTTTTTATAAAATTAAATAAAATGAAGTAAAACTTATAAATTTGATAGAATAAAGTACTTTTTTTCTTATACCAAATATACTAATAAAAATGTATGTTAATATTTTAAAAAGGCAATAACCATAGTTTTATAAAAATAAATATTTTTTAAAATGTTTTTCCACTTCAATAGTTGAAATATATTTTGGGAACTGTACATGAAACATTTTTTTTTCTATTTTTTTATAATGAAATTGGTAGTCCGTTTTCAATTGTAAATCATAATCTTCTTAATATTTCTCTTTATTAATCGTGATGAGGATATTTATCATTTAAATTTTAACGTCTTAAAGAATATATCTTTTACTTTATTTGTTGTCATCGAACAATATTTTATAAATAGATTCTTCCAATTTTTTTATCGTAAACAACTTACATTTATTTCTAACAAAATATAATAACATATTTGTATTTTTAACCTAGAACAAGACCATACTTGTGTTTTCAAAGTAATGTAGTTAATTACTTCTATTTTTCCCCTAAAATTACAAAATATTTTTTGTCTTCACCCAAAACAACAACATTCTATTCCTAATAAGTCCAAACAATTCAAGGGAAAAACTATCCATTGCCTTATAAGTTTCATCTTATAAATTCTACCTTATGGCCTATCAGTTTGGATGTACTTAGTCTGCTATGTTTGCAGATTGATGGTGATATCTTTATGAAGATGATTATAAGGTAGCCGCCATCTTCAACTGCATCTTTGTTAAACGTCATTTTAATGCTTATTTGAACTTGGTTATGCAAATGTTTTACAATCATTTAATGTTTTTTTGGATTTTTTTTATATATTTCAACCATTTTATTGTATGATGTATCAGTTTTTGTATCTTATTTAGGATTTCATTGAACACATTGCATAGTCGGTATTATTACCCCACTTGAAATTTTCTTATTTGAGAATTCATTTCAATTTTCTTGATTGTTTTAGTGCTGACTTTCTGTTACAACATTGTTCTGAAAAAAAAAACTATTCAACTATAAAATATTGTTGTAAATAAAATGAAAGTATGAATAAAATAAAATCATGGTGACCGGATCATTGTGGTAATTTGTAGTCTTTTGTTTTTTTGGTGTTGTTTAGGGACAAAAAGAAGGCAAAGGCAAATAAACAGTTTATATTATGTCTACATAATTTAAATGCAAAATAATAGTTGGCTTTTTCAAAATAAAAATTGCTGTCAAGGAACAATTCTAGGGAAAAATATGACATGCTTTTAAAAAAACGAAATGTCATAAGGAAATTATTCAAAGAAAGGAAACTAAACTAATTATTGTACGTTCTCAAAAACCCTAACTTCTTTATAATGTGGTTGTAATTCGGGATAACCAGCAACATATGAGAACAATGTGTCTCACCTTGGTGGAATGCAATCAAATTCCGATACCTTGCATGTTCTTTGGAAGATGACATGTTTTTGTATGAAAACTAATCGTTGAAACAAATATAATCGCCAAAGGAAACTATTTGGCGAACGGAAACAATTCATTGTCGCAAAACCGACGGATAACAATATGTATATGTTGTGTGTTTCGTAAAATATAACATGTTTCAGAGTAAAACTAATCGCCAAAGGAAACTAATCGTCGCCGCTGCTTTGCGCGGGTATACGGCTAGTATATATATATATATATATATATATATATATATATATATATATATATATATATATATATATATATATATATATATATATATATATATATAGACGTGTGTTCAATCGAGAACATTTGAGAACAATTTAGACCACAATTTTTAACTAATAGAAATTATATCGACATTTTTTTTTTAAAAAATTGATGTCCCTCATACACTCATACACACATACATTCTCTCTCCCCCCCCCCCCCCCCACACACACTCTCTAGATCGGGACCATCAGACCACTACGAGAACCGTCGGAACCACTGTAATGCTGCCGGAACCACCAGACTATCGCATCTACACTCCAGATCTGCTTGTTCACCACCTTTCCTTCATCTACCTCCACTATTCCCGAACCGTCACCTGATCTCGTCTAGTGGCCATCATATCTCGTTTCGATGGATCTCATTGGATCTGAAGTAGAAATCATTGAGTTCATCACCAAACTTGTTTGTCAAAAGGTTTTTGTCTTCATTTATGATATTTTAGCAGGTGAGAATGGAAGGAGGTCAGAGGACTTGAATATATGAATCTAAGCTTTGAATTCACACAACCAACACTACTAGAAAACAGACCTTTAATGACGCGCTTTTTACGACACGCACTGATTAATGATACGTAAAAGGGAGTGCCCTAAAAATAATGTCAGATCTTTAGAAATTTGAAGAATTTAGGACGCGCATTTTTGCGTGCCCTAAAATTAGGGTCTCACAAAAAAAAAACACGGAGGGCGCTTATTATAAAATGCGCGTCATCTAAAAATGTCGTTTTATAATTTTTTTTAATGAAACGCGCGTTTTAATAGTCAGGGGAAAATGGCATACCAAAAATTAAACCCCCCGCCTATTTTCTCCTCTCTCAGTCTCCTTGTTCCCTCTACTGATGCCTCCACCTTCTTCCATCGACGCTAATCTTTGAATTAGCTAGAAAGAAACCCTAGGGCCTTCATCTTCACCTACATCCAGCACCTCCAACGCTTCTTCGTTCGTCCAACACAACTCAGGCTTTAATCTGCAAGAAAACCTCCAACTACATCCTCTACATGAAAAAAAAAACCCGAATTGGCAGCCACATGTTGACGTCAGGTACCCTTGAGATGAAAGCCTCATTTTGATGTAGAGATCCCCTTGGGCTCTTATGTTAGGGCCGATTATCATATATTTAGTTCTTACATCCCCTCTAACCAAACCCTTAGCATCCCAAAATAACCCTAATCTTTCGTTCGTTCGTCTTAGTGGCTAGAGAGGGAGTTGCTCGAGTTTTTGTGTAGGGCTGTCGGATTTTTGAGTCACCGTAGAGGGAGAAGACGGAAGAGGACCTCAAGATAAACTTTGCTCCAGCCTAAGGTATCAATTTCTGTTCTTTTCTTCTCCTTCTTTTTTGTTTTTTATGTCAAGCACCATCTACCGTCGTGGCCGGCAGCCTAGGCTACCGACGTGTTTCTCTACCACCACCCACAACCATTAGGTGGTTGTGGTTGTTATATGTGTGGGTGTTGTTATGTGTATGGTATTCAGATTCATATCCTGACTCTAATTACCTTAAAAGTAATAAATAAATTAATAATTTTGTTGATTTTCAATGTCTGCAGTTAGGCGTTCATGTCTCTTGCAGCAAAATTCCCATTTAAGACAAGCACAGATGAGACACGCTACCAAAATGGGACCCACAAACTGGTTGAAGAGCCGATAGAATCCATAGTGGAAAAACACAACAGAACATCAGAATCAGTGATTATATCTCAAGATTCCCTTGATTCTTGTACAATTCAAGCTGTTGATGAAATTAGAATCAAATACTAACACATCCACTTCTGTTTCTTTAGAAAATGCTTTGAATCCTCAAGATAATAACAGGTACTAAAAAACTTGTAATTTCTGCCTTTTTTTTAGTTTCTCTTTTGGTTCTCATCACAATGCTTATAATTTTTATGCACTCAAACATAACAACCAACCATTGGGCAATAAGATTCTTGGCAAGGAGACACTTAAAAAGAATAAGGTTAGATTCTCTACTTACTTTCTTTTTTTCAAACAAATTCAATTTTCAAATATTATAGTAGCTTTTAGTTTCTAATAGCTTATAACTTTGGATATATGTAAGAATTTTTTTTTTCAATTTAAGTTTTACTTTACTTCATGATTGATCTTTTTCTTTAATCCTTTATTGGTTTCTTACAGGAAAGAGGGATTCTTAAAGAAATTTAACATGCTCAATAAACTATTCAGTCATGACAACATGAACACCGCCAGGTCACAATACATACATGATGTTGAAATACCAAAAACACCCCTGAGTTTTCAATGCATGTAAAGCCCCTTTAAAATTTGTGCAGCTTCATTGAACTAAGAAGACTAATGGATAGTTATGTTGGATTGACAACATACATTTGATTCATATGTGATTTTGTATAAGGACACTCTGAATAATTGTAAAAATTATGAACCGATTATAAATTATAAAGAACCTCCATAGTAGCTTTGTTATGAATCAAAAGCAAAATACTCAAACTACAAATTTCTATCTTGTAGGTTTGGTGATAAACATGGCTGAGTTGATCAAAGGTTTTTTGTTTTTGATAGAATTCGAAGAAGTTTTTGACATTGTATCACACATGACCTTTTTCCTGCTGACAATATCTGCTGACAATATCCAGGGATATATGAAGTCTTTGGCCATTACTAATTGGATCCAGAAAGCCAGCTTATATCGATGTCTCACTTCCTAATCCTAATGACAACACATCATCACATGCTGCTGCAGATTTTGGTGATGTCATACTTAAGCTCGGACTTTTTGAGAGGTAAACTTTCAATCTTGCATATGTCATTAATGAACTGATTAATAGAAAATTGTATTGGGTTAACTATTGTGTAGATATGATATTGCATGGAAGGATGCGAAACAGGAAATCCAATTTTTTGGAGTGGCTGATTATAATATTGATAGGTGCTGAAATTCTTATATATGTTTCTGACATTGCTCATAAATCTGTCACATCCCTATAAAACAGTGTATATATGGATGAAAGTGGCTAAATTGTTTAAGTGTGTGACTTGGAATGTTAGTTGATGTTTGTTATATAATTACAAATAAAATAAAGTTCAAGAAAATAGTTGTTTGATTCCTGTAGGTGTGAATGTGATAGAGGATCTGATTATATTGGCAACTTTGGATACAATTTGTTTCTTTCTACTGACTTAATGGAAACACTACTTAATTTGAGAAACTTTATTGGTATTGGAATTTAACAATCAACATTATCTGCTAATTATTTTTCAGGTTTATTATCAATTGGAGAACTTGAGTAGAGCAGATCCTCCATACAAATATGTTGCTGCATTAAACTTTTGAGTTGACTCCCGACATCCATTCATACAATGCTCTCTTAACTGCATTTGGAAAGCTCCATAAGGTTTTAATAGTCTTTTCAACTCATATAACCTAATTTCTTCTATAAATCATATTTTTTGTTTTTAGAGAGATGAAGCAGTTAGAGTGTTTGAGCACTTAGTAAGCTCAGGAGTGAAGCCTAATGAGAAAACATATTATAATAAATTGGTCCCCTAATTTCTTCTGTAAATCATATTTTTTGATGTATGTTGTGGGACTGGAACCATTGGGCTTACTCTAGCCAACCGTGTTGGAATGGTAAATTACGATTTTTTCCATTAAAAATCTTTAATTTAAGATTTTAATATATTTCATAGGCTTATAGTTTTTTGTTTTTAGGTGGTTGGAATTGAAATGAATGCTTCTACAGTAGCTTATGCAAATCGGAATGCTGAAATCAATGGAATAAAAAACTGCAGATTTGTCTGTTCAAAAGTGAGAATAATTCGAAATAAAAAAACCGAATTTCTCAAATTTTATAGACATCATTTGTTTTTTTTATGTCATTTACAGGCAGAAGGTGTTACGGGGTCGCTATTAAAAGAGTACTTAACAAAAAAACTAGACTCCGGAATCAATGATTCCGATGTTGGTATCAAAGGAGATGAGAAAAAGGATATCAAAGAAGTTATAAAGGAAGAAGAGAATAATTCTATTAATGAAAACAACAATAACAATAATAATAATGAGAAAAAGATGGAATATTTTGAAAATGTGGTGGCCGTTGTGGATCCTCCACGTGTTGGACTTCATCCCACTGTGATCAAGGCTCTTAGGACTCATTCACGTTTAAGGAGGCTTGTGTAAGTAAACTAAAACTAATTTTACATTCTCGACCTTTCTTTTTCCTATTTGTGACGATATCTACCCTTTTTTTTGGCAGTTATATTTCGTTTAATCCTAAAAGTTTAATGGCAAATGCAATTGAGCTTTGTACTCCTTCTGATGAGAGTAATGAGAAAGGGAATAAGAACAACAGAGGATGGAGAAATATGAGTAGTGCTGGTTTGGCTCGACATAAATCTATGCCTACTTCTGAACCCTTTAAGCCGGTCAAAGCCATGGTTGTTGACCTTTTCCCACATACCCCATATTGTGAACTTGTCATGCTTCTTGAAAGGTAAACTAAGTAAATCTTACTTCCTAACATTTTTTTTACTAGAAAATAAAAAAAAAATGTTATTTGTATTATTTAATGATTTTGACAATATTTTATCGTTTTTGTTTTTTTTTCAAGTTTTGTATTCATGAAAACGTTTTTGTATTGGTTGATGATCTTAAAATGAGGATATGGTTGTCGCGTTTTGCGAGAGAATAGTGAAAGATGTCTAACTTTTTGGATTTGAGCTGTATTTTATGTTTAGATACTTTTTGGACTATTTTTTTATTTATTTAATTGTGACAAAATGAATTAAGCCAAAAAACCTAACTTAATGTAGTAAGACATTGACACGTTTAATTATATTCGTAATATTGATGAATACTGTTAGAAATGACAAATGCTTTAGAAAGGAAATTATAATGTTAGTGTAAAATGAGCATTTAGAACTTAAGTTATGAAAAAAAAGCAAAAATAGCCAGCTATAAAAATATATATATACAAAGATTAATAGATGATGAGACACTCATAAAGTAGTTTATAATTTTTTTTTAAAAAACAATGGCAATATAATTTGTAAGATTTTCAATAGGTTTTTAAAGGTTTTAAAAATATGTATATAATAATGTAAAACATGACTCAACTAATAAACATTCTAATTAGACAGACGTAGGGCAAAATTCAAAAAAATGTCTTAACATTTTCACATGATTACTCGAAAAAGATATTTTACGGTTTTCATTTTCCGGGAAAATCACTGGTAATTTGATTTTGTTTTTATCATTTAAGGTATTGTTTACTTGGTAAAATACTAAAATCTGCAGCAAAGTCAAATTACATATCTGCGGGGCAGATTAACGTGCCCATTGTTTTTAGGGGACCAAATGGCCTTGTTGCTGGTGTTGGTGCTCAACATTCCCATGTCTACATTTTATCATTAAACTCATAAATACCAAAAAAAGGAATTCATGTCCTTCCAAATTTATACTCTAAATAAATGTATGTCAAACGTTCAAAAAAACTTAAATACCATATAACTTAGGTAGTTGAGAAATTTGTTAAAAGTAATAAATTGGTTTGTTTATCTGATGTGATGGCTGCAGTGTTATGGTGCATGGTATGGATCAGTCCCTAGTTTGAAAGTTGTTGTACTATACTCCTCTGAAGATGGTCGTGGTCTTCTAAAATAAAAAAATGTTCAGGTATGGTGAATTTCTTTAGATATCACTGCTTTCTCTAAGATGGTTGGCTATGCTCTTAAGGTTTCTTTCTTTCATCTATTTATTATTTAGGAAAAAAGAACACTATAAAAGTCAAAATATTTCCCTTATTCAGAGGATAATGCGTTTAGGGTTTTGGTGCTGTTTGGCACTTTCTTTCTGTTGGAACTAATTTTTAATTCATTTTTATTTATAGAATTTTAGATGGCAAATTGTTTTTAAGCATTTTATGATCATAGTTAACTCATGATTTTATTTCCAAAAATATTTTTATTATTATAAACTTATTTGGATTGTAATGAGCATTTATGATGTTTAATTTCTAAATTCTCCAAGTATAATCAAATCAAATATCAAATAATAATAATAGAATAGACTTGTATTTACATTTTATCTGGATAGTGGTATGAAAAATAATATCATTTTATTCCTACCAAACATGATCATGATCTCATGGAATGTCCCATTACCTTGGTTATTTGATTTCCTTCAACCAAACAGAACAATAGACCCTTTTGGATCCTTCTGTTGTAGTTGTACTCCCAATTAGATAAATGGTTTGTTGTAGAATTTTTCAATAGGTGGTTGCCGGATTTGAACCAACAAAGAAGATGTTGAAAAGATTAGAAGAAGGTGTGTTAGAGAGATGGATGATGAAAGTAATGCTAAAGTGGATTCATTTGTGAAGGAGTTTAAAATCCATATGGGAACAGAGGCTCGAAGGAATTTGTTGTTTAATCTTGAATTTAGTACTGAGTATGCTTAAATTGTGTTTGTGCACAAGAGACCCGTTGATTTCAAGAATGTAAGACACTCTTTTTTCATGTTTCTTATTAGCTTTAATTCAATATATTTTATATGTAATAATTCATTCCGTTACAGAGTGTGATTTGATTTGTTGCAGGAATCGTGTGATGGGATTTTAGCATTTGAGTATTATTATTTACACAGTTCAGGTATTGCCTTATCATTTACATGCATGTTTTCTATTTAAAATCAATGTCTAATTAATTAATGCATCATTAATTAAGGTACTCCCCAAAATTTATTGTAGCAACATTAACACTCTGAAGGTATTCCCTTTTAACTCCTGTTACTCTTTCTCTTAGATAATAGATGAAAAAAAATTTCATCATGAATCCTGAACTATGTTTTTATATTTATTTATTTATTTATTTTTGGTGTATTTACATTTTACAGTGGATTGGATGTGTCTAAAAAGCTGAAAACTCTTACATGCTTCTTGTTTTAATATTTTATACAAGTATGGGCTGTATTGAAGCCTGGATTCTTGGCAAAAGGTATTTTACTACATGTGTATTAAATTTTAATATTTTATAACATACATTGATGATGCTTGAAGCATTTCTGAATACTAATGTGTTGATGAAAACAGGTATCATGTGGAAACAGAATCATAACAATAAGAAGTAGAAACAAGAAGGTGTTCCTTAATAGCAATGTAGTATTAGGTTATATGGTTAGGGAAAAACTCTTAATAACAATGTACAATCGGCTCCCCTTAATACCAATGTATTACAATTTTTTGACATGATGTTATGGATGAAATTGATTGTTTTGGTTATATTTGTTTCCATATTTTTGTATTATGCGTAAATGAGTATCGTAAAGACTCGTTGTAAATGTATATCGTAAATGGTTGCTGAAGTTTATGACACGCAAATGCATGTCATCTTCATTTATGACAGGGGATTTAATGATACGCAATGCGTGTCCTAAACGTGCGTCGTAAGGTTACGACACACAAATGCGTGACGTCTTCCTTTATGACAGGGCTTCCTTGATACGCATTGCGCGTCGTAAATGCGTGTCATAAAATGCGCGTCGTCTCTCGTTATGACAGGGTCTTTCTTGACACGTATTTGCGCGTCGTCTGAGCGTTTTACGACACACATTGCGCGTCGTAAAAGGCCGTTTTTCTAGTCGTATAAAACACATTTACATGTTAATCAATCGTCTCCGGTGAGATATCTCCACTGGATATCATATTTCACAATATTATTTCACTGTCCACCAGGTTTCTACGGGATCTGAAGCAGAAGGCCACCGTTTTCCGATCACGTTCACTGGATATGAAGAAGGCGACAAGATCTGGTTTCACCGACCGCCGCCATTGAATCTGCCGACGACAAGCTCTTATCAGAAATCATGGAGTTATCACCGTTTCACCGACCGTCGCCGCCGCCTTCGTTATCTGCTAGGCTCGTGATTTTCAGCAACAGTCAGCTCATTTCTCATGGTATCACTCACTCACTCACTCACACACACTCTCTCTCTCTCTCTCTCTCTCTCTCTCTCTCTATATATATATATATATATATATATATATATATATATATATATATATATATATCTCTTTGTCTGTGTATGTTTTTCTCTTCCTCTAACTATGTAGAATTCGGTCCATCATCATCATCCTACTTACTATCATCTTTATCAGATTTACACTTCACGTTCGAAGCCAAAATCGCGTGAATGATCTTCAACAAATTGTGAATAAAGTAATCAAGCATCTGAACCCCATTTCCTTCAATTTAGCCTCGAATTCATCCACCGTTGTGTACTTCCTGCCTATCTCAGTAAGAAATTGCGCCAAAGCTTTATCCCCAAACCCAAGGTGAGATTCAAGCTCAATACAAACCTTACATATCAGCGAAAGATATTCGAGTTTTTTTTCAAACTCGGTTCCTTCGTCTATGATTCAACGGGAATTAAAAATACACATATATGTGGAAAGATAATTTGACAGATTAAAGAGATGAAACGTTGGATTTAGGCATCGTGACTCGTGAAGCAACCTTTACCGTTCAAAAAGAAATAGGTTAAAGAGATAAGGAAAATTGAATTTAATAACCCATTTAATTACTTCGTGAGTTTGACTTTTGATTTTAATAAAAAAAGAAACAAAACATATCAAATTTTATAAATTTTTTCCTTTTAGTTAACCATTATCGTTGTAACTATTTTTTTTTGGTAATCATAAATTAAATTTAACAATGATTATAAAAATCAATTTTATTCATTTTTTATATTAAAAATGTTGATTTTTTTATAATTTTAAAATAATAAAAACTTATTATACAATATATAATTAAATAAAATTTTGGCTTATATTGGATTATTATTAAGTGTGAAAATTATATTTAGTTGGATTGAATGGGTAGAAGATAGAAAAAATAGTTTTTTTTAGTATATAATTGTATTGAATTTACTTGTTGATAAAAAAATTCTAAATTACACAAGAAAAATTAATGAGTTAAAAATACGAAAACGAATAGTATCCATATTAATCATATGTGATTAACTACATATAATCACATGTGATTATATACATGAGAAACATTATTAAATCGAGAATGCAAAAAAAAATATTTAATGGAAAATAAGAAAATAAATCTTGTTCCTATAAATAATTTGTGATTGGATATATATAGTCAAATATGATTAAGTAAACGAGCATAACTTTTGAATCGAGTAAGAAAAAATGAATTTTGTCCATATAAATCACACGTGATTAAATACGTGGGACTAACTATTTAATTCGGAAATTTGAAAATAAATATTGTCCACATAAATCATATGTGATTATATATGTGTGTGTGTGTATATATATATATATATATATATATATATATATATATATATATATATATATATATATATATATAAGCAATTGTTCAATCAAAACAACAAAAATATATATTGTCTACATAAATCATATCTGATTAAATAAATATAATCGCATGTGATTATATGTATCCAATCATATGTTATTTATGTGAATGAGATTCATTGTCACATCTCGATTCAGTAATTGTTCTTTGTCCACTATAATCATATGTGATTAAATATATTTAATCATATGTGATTATATGTATCTAATCACATATGATTTATATGGACAAAAAATAATGATGTCTATATAAATCATATGTGATTAGATACGTATAATCACATATGATTATATACATGAGAACAACTATTGAATCGAGAACACAAAGATAAATATTGTCCAAATATATCATATGTGATTAAATGCATATAATCACATGTGATTACATGTATCTAATCACGTAGAATTTATGTGGAAAATATTCATTTTCACTCTCGTTCAATAGTTGTTCTTGTACATTTAGTCACATATGATTTCTGTACACAAGATTCATTTTCGTGTTTTTGATCAAATAATTTTTCTTTTTCCACATTAATCATATGTGATCAATACATACAATCACATATGATTAAATACATAAGAAAAAATATTGAATCAAAAATGCGAAAACGAATATTATCAATAAAAAAATCATATGTGATTTGATACATATAATCACATGTGATTAAGTATATGAGTACAAGTATTGAATTGAGAAATAAATAATGAATCTTGTCCACATAAATCATATGTGATTAGGTACATATAATCACATGTGATTATATGTATTTAATCACATATGATTTTTGTGGACAATATTCATTTTTGCGTTTTTAATTCAATAGTTGGTCTCGTGTATTTAATCACATACGATTTATATGAAAAAGATATGTTTTCACGTTCTTGATTCAATAAATCATATGTGATGAAATATATATAATCAAATGTAATTATATACACGAGAACAACTATTGAATCAATAACATTAAAACAAATGTATGTCCACATTAATCATATGTGATTAAATACTTATAATCAGATGTGATTAAATACTTATAATCACATGTGATTAAATATATGAGACAAATTATTGAAACGAAAACTCAGAAATGAATATTGTTCATAAAAATCATGTGATTGGATATATATGATCACATGTGATTATATGATCTAATCACATATGATTAAAGTTGACAAAAAATAATTATTGAATCGAGAACGCAATAATGACATATGTAATTAAATATATCTAATCACATTTGATTAAATATATCTAATTACATGTGATTATATGTATCTAATCACAGGATTTATATGGACAAAAAAGAATATTGTCCATATAAATCATAAGTGATTAAATACAAATAATCACATGTGATTATATACACATAATCACGGGTGGTGGTGATAGTGATGGGTGGTGGGTGGATGTGGGTGGTGGTTGTGATGGGTGGTGGATGTAGGTGGTGGTGGCGGGCGGTGGTGGTTGGGTGGTGATGGTGGTGACGGGTGGTGGTTGGTGTTGGTGGTGGTGGTGGTGGGTAGTGGGTGGTGGTGGTGGTGTTGGTGGTGGGTGTTGGTTGGTGGTGGGTGGTGGGTGGTGGTTGGTGGTGCTGGGTAGTGATGGTTGGTGGTGGTGGGTGGTGGTGGTGGTGCAGGTGTGTGGTGGTGACGGGTGGTGATGGTGGTGGTTTGTGGTGGTGGTGGGTGGTGGTTGTGGTGGGTGGTGGTGTTGGTGGGTGGTGGTGGGTGGTGGGTAGTGATGGGTGGTGGGTAGTGGTTGGTGGTGGTGGGTAGTGATGTGTGATGGTGGTGGCAGGTGGTGGTGATGGGTGGTAGGTAGTGGTTGTGGGTGGTGGTGGTGATAGGTGGTGGAGGTGGGTGGTGGTGGTTGGGTGGTGATGGTAGTGGGTGGTGATGGTGGTGGTTGTGGTGGGTGGGTGGTACGTAGTGGTGATAGTTGGTGGTGGTGGGTAGTGATGGGTGGTACGCAGTGGTTGTGGGTGGTGGTGGCGGGTAGTGGTGATGGGTGGTGGTTGGGTGCTTATGATGGTGGGTGGTGATGGTGGTGGCTGGTGGTGATTGGTGGTGGTGGTGGGTGGTGGTTGTGGTGGGTGGTGATGGTGGCGGGTGGTGGGTGGTAGGTAGTGATGGGTGGTGGTTGGTGGTGTTGGTTAGTGATGGGTGGTGGTAGCGGGTGGTGGTGATGGGAGGTAGGTAGTGGTGGTGGGTGGTGTTGGTTAGGTGGTGAATGGTGTCAGTCAGTGGGTTTTTTAATGAGTACATTACACGAATGGCCCTTATGGTTTGGGGTAATTTGCACGTTTGGTCCCTAACTTATTTTTTTAACTCGGAAGGTCCTTACGGTTTGTTTTTGTTGCGCGCTTGATCCCTATCTTACCTAAAATGACTATTTTACCCTTGATTTTTTAATTTATTTAAATAAGATAGGGTAGGTAAGGTAAGGTGAGGTCAGGTGGAAGTGAGGTTGGGGGTGTGTTTATTTAAATAAATTAAAAAATAAAAGGCAAAATAGTCTTTTTAGGTAAGACAAGACCAAGCGTGCAACAAAAACAAACAGTACGGACCTTTCGAGTTAAAAAAATAAGTTAGGGACCACACATGCATATTACCCCGAACCATAGGTGCCATTCATGTAATTTACTCGAAAAAATAATAGCTTTTAATATAACATAAAAGAATAATAAAATAAATAAAATAAATAGGGATAAAGTAGAATAAAGGGATATGGTTACTATATATCCACTAGAAAAATATTGTTGCATCTGAATCGTCTCATCTCCATCATATGTTCATTACCACGGTACTACCCATTGCAAAATGGTTACCATTTCACATTATTTATATTTATATATTTTTTATTTTTTATATTAAATTAAATAAAAAACAATTATTAAAAAAATTACTAATAAAAAAAGTACATTAAATTAAACAAAATAACATAATTTTAAACTTCAATAAACATTTTACTAATACAAAAATATATGAAATATTAAAACTTAGAAATTTAAATCTACATTAGAAATTGGAAATACATGAAAATTAAAGCTTACATTACTAATGGAAAAAACATTAGAAGTTAAACTAGCAAATAGAAAATATTACTCGTCATCGTCGGCGGCCTCGTCGTCATCGTCGGCGGCCTCGTCGTCATCGTCCTCGTTCTCATTGTCCGTGTCCTCATCCCTGTCCCTGTTATTGTCATTGTGATGTTCAAATTGTCTTTTCCATATGTGCTCAGTCAAATCATGATTTGGATTGTGATGTGTTTCACTGTTTTGTACCAAAAGTCCTGTGAAGTATGTTGGGTTGCTGACTTTTATTAGTGCACGTGGATTAAGTATATCGTTCGAACGATACGTACAAATAGACTTACCATATTATTATATTATCATGTTATGTAGAATAACACAATCAGTCAACACCTTCGTCAATTTTTCCTTATCTCATGCTCGTGTTGGATATTTGATTATGTGTCATTTTTGTTTGAGGACTCTAAACACCTGTTCAACACCCTTCCTTGTAGATTCATGTTCTAACTTGAACAATTTTCGTTTTTCATCGGCCAGAGTATGACTTGACAAATGTAGCGTACTCGAGATATATGTTGTGACATTCCCAATTTTCATGGTCTGAGAAGACCTTTTTATTTATGTTTATTTTAAACTAGAGTTTACTTATAAAATCGATATTTGTCCCATAAAAAGTATCCCTGAAGAAATGTTTTTCATTGATTATTATAAACTTTGGGAAGTCAAGGGACCTTTCCTAGAGGATCTCTCTAACAACGAGTAGACAACATTGCCTCGGGGATTCCTTAGCAATACGAGTCAGTAAGGAAACTTTGAGGGGGGATAGAGTACTCGAATGAACATACACTCCATACTCCCGGATAGTATGATTCATTAACACATATAGATTGCAAATCTGCTAGTGTTCCAATGGATTGTCTAGAAGAGTCTGTGGTTGTCATCAATACTCTGCTAGATGACTGCTCTCAGTTAGGCATGGTCTCTCACCATTATATTATCTTTGGTATGGTCTCTCACCACTATTCTATCTCTGACATGGTCTCTTACCATTATATTATCTATTGTATGGTCTGTCACCACTATTCTATCTCTAGCTTGGTCTTTCACCATTATATTTTCTCTTTTCTCTCTCTATCCTTTTTACCCAATATGGTATAAGTATAATAAATACATATATAATTTATTGCGAGTAATATCATTATCTCATTTAGCACAATTATCAGGAACACGGATAATAAACACATAGGTCATCTAAGCAAATAAATACTTGATATCTATGTGTAAGCTGAAAGTAACTATGCACTCACTTGTTAAAAGTGGATGCCTCAGAATTTGATCAGTGCTTCGCCTTAGCACTTTGACGTCTCCTTGACGTGACCTAGGTTCATATTACTAAGTCTTAATCTTATATTCCTGGAGACTAATGATAATCTAGATTCCTTATTAATTCCGATGTCTACATCAAGATCTATCAAGTACGGAACAACCAGGTAGGATCATAACAAAGGTAGAGTCCGTCTGGTATTATACTGTTTGGAAATCCCACTTTAAACACCTCACTACATCTAGCCTAGACATCATCCCTGTAAGTCGATCAATTAGTATAAATGACTTGGAATTAATGATAAATCTTATTTATAGGTTCATAAAAATGACTATGAACATAAATATAAGTTACACTTGATCCCGCCACGATTCCAAGGTTAACTTATCGTAAGAAAATCCTTTTTCATGTGAACCCCTCCCCATTCCCTTTGGTATTAATCTCTGCTGATAGACTGTTCAATTTACTCCTTCAATCAAGCAATAAGTACATTGGATAACCATAAACACAACAAACACTAAATCATTGACATCACAATAAGCAAGAAAGACTAAACTAACGAAACCCAACTTACCAAAGATGTCAAAGAATATAAGGAATAAATAATCAATATTTTATATGGGAGTTGGTTAAGAACATAGATGCAATAAGTAAGACCAAACCCACGAAGAAAAAAAAATAAGATTAAAGTGTGAAGATTTTACTAATATAACCAATTAACTGATATGCGACAATAACAAAGAACTGCCCGTTTTGCTTGTGGTTTTAATGGGGGTAAAAGAAAAACGAAAGAAACGCAATTGGATTAAATCTTACTTGAGAAGGTAAACGCATTGATTGGTGGATCGAAGATGGTGATCACAGTAATATCATCGAAACCCACCTCCATTTTGACTTCAACCTGTCATATTTGTTGGATTATTCGAACGTTTCTATGTCCTTCGATAACCTTCGGTTTGTGTTGCTTTGACTGTATAAATAGTAGAGATCTTCATATAATTTTTATAAAATCAGATTAATAGCTTGCACCAGTTGTTTTAGGGTGCCAATTACTATTACCATCCTATCATTTAATCAAAGATAGTTGTGATCCTGATGTGAGATCTTAATGTTAGCTTTAGAATCTTCAATGAAGTCCCTATAATAAGATATCAAAAATGGAAGTTTTCAGTTGTCACAACTTTTATATGTCAAAAGTAATAGCTCATATTTGATGTCGAAAACATTCTTTCCTCATCATTTCTTACCTAGTCATGGATCCACACTTCCCAATGATTCCACCACATGAGCTATTGTGTACAATTAGTATAACTTTTGATCTTGGCTCACCCTCATCACCATCTTCAACATATAACTAATAAACAATATGTAATATTTTGTAATTTGAGTTACATGGTGTGTACAAAACCATAAAATTACATGGTGTATAAACTAATAAAACCATAAAATTTATATCATGTTAGGTTTAGAAAAAGTGAGGTGTACAAAACTTGACAGAATAATGTCATGAAATTACAATGTGCCAATCAATTAATGAGATGGAAGAGGCTGAGCAAAAGTGCTGAGGATCTTCGAGTTAATGGCAACACATAGACAATCTGTTTCAATCTAAGTAGGAGGTGGCTGTGGAGGAAGCAACAATTTTCATTTCAAGGGTTAAGTGTTATTATTGAGTGGTGGCAGGGGAAAAATGATGGTCGATTCTAGGGTTAGGGTTGGTAGAGAGTGGTGGTTGTAGTTAGTGTGTATGTGTGTGGGAAAGGGCTGGTGGATGTATGGATGGAGGAGAAAAAAGGTACATTGAATGCTTCATGGAGGTTTTCAACAGGGGTGCCGGAGAAGAAAGGTACATCGAAGCATCGTGGATACAATAAGGGTAGAGATTATCATGGAAAGTATTCAAATTTAATCTGAATTTGTTAACTGTACATGAAAGATTTTAGGAGATTTAAATGGGAATTAATTAAATGACCAAGATCAATACATAACTGTCTACCAACAATTACGGAAAATCCGGTATTGCCCTGCTAAAGAAAATGGGCGGGAAAAAGTGACGCAGACGTCTATTAGATATCAGAAGGACACGTGGCACTAATATGGCGTAGAAAATTGACATGTGGATTATAAAGGAGAGAAAATTGACATGTGGATTATAAAACAATTAACATTCACATTCGTTCATCCCCAATCTCTCCCCAATATCTCTCGTTCTCAACGGTACCTCCGATTTCTGCTCCATCCTCAGCGCCGCCGGCTTGGACTTCGACCTCTACTTCCGATCTGGTAAAAGCTGCCATTCCATCTCTGATTTTTTTTTTCAGTTTACATTGAATCTCAGATTTGATGCATCTGGACATGCATCTTCGATTTTTTTTTCTGTTCATCAATTCCTTCTCTGATTTTTTTTCCTGTTTATTTCATCTCAGATTTTATGTATGTTCATCGATTTTTTTGTGTGTTCATGAATTCACTGTTGTGTTTTTTGGGTTCGGTACCACAGTGGGTATTCCATCCACCATTTTTTTTTTGGAATCAATGAAACTGAGAAATTATAACTATAAAACTAGAAATTGATGAAACTGGAGAGGGATTATTGATGTTAACAAGTGAAATTGATGAACCTGTTAGTTGTATAACTGTGAAACTGTTATGTTAACAGTGAAATTGATGAATTGTCTTGGTTTGATGTTAACTGTTACTTTCTTTCCTGTTAGTTGTGTTAACTGTGAAATTGGATATATGTGTGAATAAATGAATTGCCTTGGTTTGTTAACGGTTAGCTTTTCAGCTTTTCCTACCACAAAATTAACCCAAACACTTTTTAAAAACAGCTTTTCCAAAAAAGCTTTTCCAAAAACCTATAAGCTAATAAGCCCTTTTTCCTAAAATCACTTTTGTGATAAAAGGCTAACCCAAACACACCCTTAATTTTCCAAAAAAAAATTGTACGCGAATGTTCTAGCTTCTTTTCACCATCTTTTGCTTCACAGTTGCAGTCCCTCGCAGCACAAGACACCAGTCACTGGCTGCCCCATTGCTCGACTCCCTCCTACTCATCATCTCAGGTCTTCTTCTCCTCCCCATTTTCGCAGCACAAAATCTTACTTTCTTACTGTTTCCATCCTTATTAAACAAATTTCTTGAAATATTGACTTCTGAATGATGCAGCACAATGGAGAATCTTGGTGTTCAGAACTTAAAAGTTGGTCAATTGGCTGAATTTAGAACATTTGAGAAAGGATACCGTTGTGCTTGGTTCAGATGCAAGGTAGTTCTTTCATTCGATTCCTTTCTTCCTTTTATTTTTTTTTTAAAAAAAAAAAAAAAAAAAAGACCAAAATACCCTCATTATGTACATTGAAATAAATAGAAATGAGTATTCTAAAATTCCTTTTTCCTTGTCTAAATAATTTCCATCAGATCCTGGACATAGTCTTGGAAACGGAAATGATTATGCTGGAGTACTGTGATTTTCCAGGTGAAGGCGAGTTTACTAACGTAATTTTTGGGATAAAAATTGAAAAATCCAGCTATACATAAGGACCAAAAATGTAATTACTCTTATTCTTTTTCTGCTTTCATACTTGTTGAACTTAAATATAATGTGCATATTTGTAGAATTTTTGGTTGTATAGCCCATTGCCTGTAATTTTAGGTTCAATTCTACAGGCATTCAGAGATTAGGGCTCTATCTTCTATAGGTAATTAGGTATCGATTAGACTTTGAATAATCTACCTAATTATAGCATTGCACTTTAATTTTTTTTCTTATTAGAACATTATACTTTAGAAAATTTACCTGTTTATAGCAGTAAAAATTGTTTACTATGATGATGACATTGCTATAATCAGGTAGATTATAGGATGCTATAGTAAACAACCAATGAAAGTATGTTTCCATTTATAAGATTCCAATTTTAGTTTAAACGAGGGATTTATTTCTGTAAATTTAGCTACAGTGACCATTTATGTAATTATTTCCTACACAGGGACCTTTTCTGTAATTTTGTCTACTACACAGGGACCATTTCTGTAAATTAGAAATTGAAAGGAAGCTTAGAATAATTACAAACTACAGGGACCAAAAGTGTAATTAATGCATTTCCTTCAAATTAATAGGAAGATATAATGAATTTGCACTTTTGCAGAGATTAAGTGGGTAAAGATATACGAAAGGGAAATAAAAAAACAACTGATGGTGAGGCCTCAATATCCTGTAATGTATCAAAAAAGTGAAATGCCAGCTGTCAATTCAGTTTCAGAAGTATGTGTTACCATTGATGGGAAATGGAAAGTTGGGGATTTGGTAGATTGGCATAAAGATGATTGCTATTGGTCTGTAAGAGTTAAGAGAGTTCTGAATCATGAAAAAGTTGAGGTAATGGATTTATAACAAATTTTTTTATTTTTTATTTTTCTGATATGTTTATATGTTGTGTAGATCGAGTTGACAATTCCTCCAGAAGGAGAAGGGGGTATTTATGAAGCATTCTGTAAGGATCTACGCCCAGACTTACACTGGTCTCCAAGAAATGGGTGGAGTGTGCCTACCAGGGTACCTTTCTTTCTTGATTTTAATATTTAGGGTTAATTTGTTCTTAAACTAAATTGAAAATGTAAACCCTCGTTCCCACATAAATTCATCTTTCTTTATTTTTTTTTTTTTGTGTTAAATTAGTTTTTGACATTAAATTTGACATGCAGGAAGGTGAGACTTCATGTGGGGCACAGCTTATTTTTCCATTACATCAAGGTTGAAAATGGATATTACAACGTAATAGACTCGACTACCCTTTTGTTTGACGTTGCTCTTGGTTTAATGAAGGGTTAATACTAAGGATAAGGAATGGAAGCTAACTATATCATTTTCTTAGTTTATGTCACTAAACTTATGATTGTATATTCTAGCCTATCAAATTATCTAATTTTGTGTCACTCTAGTCGTTATTATTGGGTATGCTTTTAGCGATGCACAAAAAAAACCGGATTCAGGTCGAAAATCTGATCCGATTCGAAAACTGGTTTAATCCGATCCGCCTGATATAGACTGGATCCAAATCCTGAGCCCACAACCGGAGTAGAAACCGGATTGGCCCAAATTGGGATCCGATTCTACCTGCCAATCCTTCCTAATAAATAAAGATTTTTTTGCCACATGTCACATCCTCATTTATTTTGACACATGTAATTTTGTGAATTTTTAAATTAATTTTTATTCTACATGTCATTTTATGATTTTTTTCATTTTATTAAATATCAAATACTATTTAAATGCAATAATAAATACATATCAATTTCATTAATGCACTTTCCTTCTAATTTTAAAATTACTAAATTAAAGATTTATTAATTTTTTTTATTTATTTATCTAAATTATTTGTTTAAATTTTAATGAGAAAAAAACACTTTAATTTTTATAATTCAATATTTTCTCACTTTTCTTATAAATACAAACTTCTCAAATGTTTAGAATTTTGTATTTAGTTTTTCTTTTAAATAAACTTATGTAATACATGGGTCTCACACCTAGTTTTTAATATATTTGGATTGATCTAACACTTGTTTGTATGTTTCTTTTTAATGATTGAACTTGTGGGTATGAAAATCTTGATTTATGTATGTGTGTGTTGGAAAAAAAAATGAAAACTAAAAAAAAAACTGGTTGACTTGGCAGTCGAACTGGAAACCTGGAACCCGACCCGAACCCGACCACCATACCGGTTCAATTAAAAAGCCGGTTTTTAAAACATTGATTATTCCCCAACGTTCATCTAGAGGTAACATATATATATATATATATATATATATATATATATATATATATATATATATATATATATATATATATATATATATAGTGGTCGGGTTCGGGTCGGGTTCCAGGTTTCCGGTTCGACTGCCGAGTCAACCAGTTTTTTTTTTAGTTTTCATTTTTTTCCAACACACACATACATAAATCAAGAATTTCACACCCACAAGTTCAATCATTAAAAAGAAACATACAAACAAGTGTTAGATCAATCCAAATATATTAAAAAAGACATAACTATAAGTTCTATATCAATCCATATACATCAAAAAATCAAAAAGAAAATAAAGTATAATACCTAAAACAAAATATAGTTTTAGATGAATACAAACAAATCAAAAAACTTCATAACATTTATCATATGTTTTTATTCAGAAAAATCTAAATAGATGTGAAAAAACCATCAAAGTTTGTTGTACAAAATGATTCATTCGCATGTATTTTTATTAAATTAAACCGGTTCAATCGGTTTAATCTAACCGGTTCAACCATGTTTTTTTAAAAACCGGCTGGTTCGTTCAAATTCAGAAATAGACATAAAACCGGTTCAAGTTGAACTGCTCCCTTCTCCGGTTTCTGGTACAACCGATTCGACCAGCCGGTTCAAACCGGTTTTTAAAACATTGGGAATAATCTAAACTGAATTAGCAGACCAAAAAATTTAAGATTACTTGCCAAAATATCTTTTGCAACTCTATATTAGTAAAATAGTTTAATTTTAGTGATCCAAAAGAGGAAATTGTATGTTTTCATTTTGTTATATGCACGATCAATTATAAAGGGAAGCCCATGCGGAGCATGGTCAGAAGGAATCGAGATGACATATTAATATTCATTATCCTAATCTAAAGAATATAGTAGGTAATATCTACTATGAGTTAGTTGGGGATTGTCCTTTCTTTCCATCATCAACTCATTAATGGGTAAAGAAACATTTACATTTACAAATTGAAAAACAGATTAAAAAAAGACATAAAACTATAATTGAAAATTTTAATAAACTTCAGTAAACACAAAATTATATTGGGAAATCTTTGAAAAAGTCCTAATATTTCACCATAATTTACGAAAAAGTCCCAAACTAAAATTAGTTAATGAAAAAGTCCCGATTACCGGAAAAAATGACGATTTGACCATTTTTTTTTTTTCCAATTTATCGGTTTTAATACTTACCCGGTTTCATTAAAGTCCCATTATTTTACCATATCTTTCATTAAAGTCTCATTATTTTACCATAATTTGGGACTTATTCGTAAATTATGGTAAAATAATGGGACTTTATTAAAACCGGGTAAGTAATGAAACCGGTAAACCGGGAAAATAGGGTCAAATCGTCGTTTTTACCGGTAATTGGGACTTTTTCGTAAACAAATTTTAGTTTGGGACTTTTTCGTAAATTAGGGTAAAATAATGAGACTTTTCCGGAGATTTCCCTTTTAGGTCTCATAAAGTCACCAAAGCCAACACCGCCTTAAATTCCCAGTTCTCCTAACCGACTCATCACTTTCATGACCTATCATGGCTCCTTTCGAGACGACATATGTGTGTCCTCTTGTTAGAAATTAGAAAAAATTGTTTACTGCTTCTATTGTAAATGTAATTACCACCTCTTGCCACCATACAAATTTTGTCAAGTTTTTCCAACATATCAACTTCAGGAACCGCAATTGCATGGATAAAAGCAAGGTTGAAGCACTGGACCTTACTACTGCTCTCTGGATCGGACTTACCTAAGTGAAGAGGAAAACATATATTTAAAACTAAGCAGGACATTAACGTCTTTTGCACATATAAATTTGACATAATCATACCCAAGTCTATAACTTTTATAAATTTGACATAATCATACCCAAGTCTATAACTTTTAATGGTCTTCCTTTGGAGAAGTCCCATGTTATAAGATTTGAATCAAGCAAACCAGTGATTACTGCAAAAGAAACATACATCATCTCAATTTATTAAAGGGTAAATTACATTTTTGGTCCTGACTTTGTAAAAACTTACAATTTTAGTCCCCAATAGTTTCATTTTGCAATTTTAGTGTCTATTTTCTATTGTGTAACGATTTTGATCCCCAAGAATGTTCAAAAAAAGTATTTTCAATAGTTTCTTTTTTGCAATTTTGGTGCCTATATGGACCAAAATTGCAACATGAAACTAGTTGGGACCAAAACTAAAACTTTTGAACAAACTCAGGTACCAAAAAGGTAATTTACTCCTCATTAAATTATAGCATTCTACTTTAATTTCTTCCTATTGCAACATTCAACTTTGAAAAATTTGTACCTAAATATAGCAATGTCATCCAAAAACTAAAATTATCATTGATATGTCCTAAAATTATTCACATATTCAAGGCAATATAAAAAAGTACACCTTCCTTAGGTCTCCAAGGAAGAAACTGCACATCGCTACATATTTGAAAGCAAATTAAGATGACAAGGAAGGAAATTGTGTGTGTATGGGGGGGGGGGTGTCAATGATTAAGCAAGATAAATAATTTAAGGATACACTTTCATGGGCATCTCTTAATGTCTTATAAAGGCACTTTTGGCGAATATCAATAACCTGCAAGATTATAATAAGTGTTAAGAGGAATAATTTTTTTTTAAACGAAAAATATACTAATCTATTCCTAAATTATTCTACCTATGTCCACAGCGGGACTTGAACCCTCGACCTCAAAAAGGGACAGCAACATCGAATGCCGTTGGGCTAAAAGTCATTTGGTGTTATGAGGAATAAATGCTAGCTATAAAGCAGATTGAAAAAAAAATAAGATCATCATACCAAAAATGACTTGTAATCATTGTTGTAAAGTAGAAAAAAATTAATGTATTAACAAAATAACCAAACCTTTATATCACCAGCATCATCTGCAACTGCTAGAAAAGATGATTTTGAGTTGCATGTGAGGTGTATAGGAAGAAGTAGATTATGATGAAAATGTTGCTTTTGTAGTAGTTTTTTGATCTTTACAAATATTGTCAAAGAAATATGTTGCAAAGACTGATTATATAAGTCACATCGTTGACTAATCAACCAAGGGTATTTTGGTTTTATTTATTTCTGTCAACGAAATTCTTAACATGTATAAATTAATAGAAAATTACAACCTATTATATCTAGACACCAACCTCCTTCAAATTCAGTTCATGTGCTTATCATTTCTAAAAATAATTTTAAGTTGTTGAATTAATATTCTGAAGATATTGTTATGGTTGAGGATTTAGGTGACGATGGTAGAAGTGTTCATGATGGTCTCTGTAACATCCCAAAATCTAAGACCAAAAATTTCATTTTTAATTGAGTAATTATAAAACCATTGGTATAAAAACATCCATCGTGTCATCACATATCAAAACCAAAATGTCAATAATCCAAAACATGTCATAATAAAACATCATCAGAGTATCACTCCCAAAGATCTCGTGTGCAGAAAACATAGTGTGATGCGCTGCGATCATGCCGACTCCTTTCTTTTCGAAGAAGAAGTACCTGAAACCAAAACTGAAAACTGTAAGCACGAAGCTTAGTGAGTTACCCCATCATACCACATACCATACAATACACATACTGCCTAGCATATCCGGGTGCTGGCCTACTCCTTCGGTCTCTTTCAACCGGTAACCGCCTAGCATAATAGGGTGCTGGCCTACCCCTGCGGTCTCTTTCAACCGGTTACGGGGACTATATTACCCCTAACAATACCACATAATACCCTAGCACATATACATAAATCACATATTGCCTAGCATATCTGGGTGCTGGCCTAACCCTTTGGTCCTTTCGACCGGTTACGGGGACTATTTCACCCCTCCTACCACTATTACATAATATAATAGCATACTTGTACATAAATAATAACATATAGTGACATACCAGATAATTATCACAAAGACAATCATCTCTACTATATTCAACTACTAGTGGGCCGGCATTGGTGCCTTCGACCCACTTCTACAGGAAGGTAACTCACCTCACACTGCTGAAGTCCCGTGGACAAAACTCTAGCTGTTGGATGACAGATTCCCAAACTGTCAACATCAAAACAACACCCAATTAATAATTGGGTTCCAATACATAACCATAAGTCCATGCTTGGGGTAAAAACACTACTTTACTCCCACCCTAACTTGATTCAAGCCTAAGGCCCAAACTCACACTCTGAAAGCCCAAAAACCAAACAATGATATAAGGCCCAACATATAGCCCAATTTTCCAAATTAGGCCCAAACCCTTCATATGGGCCTTACCCTAAAGCCCATCCAAATTCTCTAGTCCATATACTTCTTATTAGTTGGCCCATCAAGAATCCAAACATCTAGGCCCAACAGAAAGGCCCAACTCAAAACCCAACACAATTACGGTTTTCACATAAAATGACGATTAGGGTTAATTAGAAACACTTAACCCATTAAGGACTTAATCCATTAAGTCCATCAATCTACTAGGTCAATCATACAGTGTGGTCATGCTTAATTCATAATTCCAATCCAATGGTCCAAAATGCGGGTCCCGATAATCCAAAAAACTAACATATCCAAATTTAGGGTTTTCTAAACGCTAATTAGGGTTTCCAGCCCAATCGCGTGCCAATTAGACAATTGGTTAAATTTTTAGGTTAATTAATGTTAATTAAGTCGGGCACCACCCACTACCACCTTAGGTAGTGGTGGTCAACGGCGGCTCACGGCAGCGACCACCACCTCGTGGTGGTGGTTATGATTTTAGACTAAAATACGTTCAAGCATCCCAAATAACAATCACACACACAAATGCACACAGCCACCCAAGGTGGCGGCTGGTGGCGGCAGAATGGCGGCGTGAATACAATTATACAACGTAATATCCGAAAGAACACACACATAATATAACACACACACACATACCCGCTCATCCACCCTTGTGGAGGAAGGCAGTGATCAGAGGTGATAGCCACCACCTCACGGTGGTGGTGGCGACTTTTCTCGTGAAGTCCGGCCAAGCAAACACACGCCCACAAACTGAAACACGCACACATACACGAGAAGATGACCCACCACACCTGACTTCGGTCATAGAAGAGGAGAATGACGACGGAGGGGCAACAAACGAAGCTGTGGAACGATGCAACGACAACAGCGGCAGCGGCAGCGCCAACAGACGACGTTCAGCAGTGGCGACGCAGCCCAACGGTAATCATGACGGCGCGACGGACGTCTTGGAGGAAGGAAGAACGACTATTGAGAAACAACAACAGCCGTGGTATCGGCCTTCAAGCCCATCGTCGGAGTCGCAGGCGGTCGTCGGTGGTTCACTATAGTGTCACGAAGGCGGCGACTGGGATGGGAGGGATAAGGGTGGCGGCGCCGGAGGTGGTTGAAGTGAGGGTGGCGGCTGGAGAGACAACTAGGGTTAGGGTTTAGTGAAGGTGACGGGTTTAATACCCACTCATATGCACACTTTGCTCATAATACACTTTCAGCCCCTCCATGACAATTCTTCTCAACTTAAGTACATAATTTACCATTCAACCCTCAGCATTCCAAAATCCCTTCAATTTAAGTCCAATATTTTACCAAACACCCCTGACTACTAAAAATCTTTACAAAATAAATCCCGAAATTACACTTTAACCCCCAAAAATCCAAATTATATCATTTGGCTCCCCGAAACAAACACCCCGCCAAATATTATGGATTTTAGGGCTACTATTCATTTATTAATTTTATCTATGTATTTATTTAATAAACGTGATGTTACAATCTCCCTTTCTTTTGTATCATTTTGTTTTTGTTTTATAAAAATTTCCAAAGGGTCTCCCTCTTTCCCAAAAAAGAAAAAGAAAAATCAAGTACAAAACATATTAATAAGTCACCAGTAAATACCTACAGCAACATATTTTCGTTTTATGAAGACTATTCTTTAACTTTGACATAGAGTAGTACAAAAGAATGACCATTATATAATCATAGTCACACATTCAATGACCATACTATAATTATACTGATCAAACATTATATTTCTTCTATACCTAGATTTACCTATAGACACACATAATAATTGTAACCATAACCAAATGCTACTTACACTCACAATATTTTTTTTTCAAAGCTAATTCATCATATTTTGACACACATATTAAAAGACACATGACCATAAACCACTAAAAGTAACTTGTTTTCTTTCTTTTACTAAGTCACTAGTAAACACCACCATATGGACACACAAATATTTAATGTGGCCATATGTATCACCTATTAGCTACATTGGATTTCATGTGTCTAAAATCCCACCATGATACAAAAACATATACAATTGCCTCATGTGACCATATATTTATCTATTGTCTCTTATAAAAAAAATATCACAATGTTAATCAGTACATGTGGTTGATGGTGACATATGGCCACATTGTTCGACTGTGGCTAATAATTGTCACATTTGTTATAATTAAATGTGGTTAAAGTTTTGATTATCTATATAATGACCACACAAAATAATTTAAATGTATCCAAAAACAGTATCTGAATTTTTTTAGTGACCTTTGGCCACAGTTTTAATAAAAAGTGTGACATGCCGTTTTTTGAAAAGTATGATTGTAGGTCATTTTTGTACTAGTGTTTTTAAGTTTTTGAGGATGTCGGGGTTATGGGAGGAGAAGTAGGAAGAGGTGAAGAAGAAGGTGCAAGTGTTGGAGGAGTTAAAGCAGGTGGTAAAGGGGTTACATTGCAACGGAGTTGATGAAGCTCATTAAATCTCAGAACCGAAAATGACTCGTAAGCACTTCCCTCCCATATTCAAACTAAATTTCTCCATTTCCATGTTTCATGAAGCTCAGGAATCTACGGATTTTAACTTTTGATTACATTTAATAGCATTTGGTCTAATCTTAATCAAATATCGGCTTAATGATCTCTTTTCCATCTTCGATTTCACCAATTTTTAATGGAGCTTACATCTGTTTTTCGGTTCATGGGTTTGACTAAATAATAATAAAATATTTCAGGAACAAAGCCACCATTACTAAAGCAGGAGCAATACACAAAATGATCGATTTAATAAAATATACAATCAGGAGAGAGAGAGAGAGAGAGAGAGAGAGAGAGAGACCCAAGTTATTTATTTACCTTTTTTGTTTTAAAATAGATTTAAATAAAGAAAATCTAAAATATATTGATGGCTATTTGTTAAAAGTTTTGAAACAATATGAACCGTTGGTTACAAACTTTATAATCACAATGTCTGTTTTTTAAACTTAAATACTGTATTCGAGATTTTAGACAACTAACAACCGTTTATGAGGTTTTGTCTATATCTATATCTATATCTATCTATATCTATCTATAACTATATCTATATCTATCTATATATACTTATAAATGAAACATTTTTCCTTTCACCATATTCATTTGAAACTCCCATGCATTTTTGTAACACCGTAAATTTTAAAACAAATTTTCACTTTTAAAAGTGTAATTCCATTAATAAATATTATCAAATCTCAATGTATCACATATCGATTCATAAAAACACATCCCAAGATCACAATGTATAAAAACTCCAATAGTGTGTACTGATCATGCCGGCGCCTTCCCGCGATCCTCACTGGTACCTGAAACACATAACACTGAACACTGTAAGCATAAATGCTTAGTGAGTTCCCCAAAATACCACATATAACACATATTAGCCACTCGAGGTTGTAACTTTGTGGACCCTCCGGTCCTAACTCTGTGGACCCTCTGGTCCTAACTCTGTGAACCTTCCGGTTCTAACTCTGTAAACTCTGGAACATACATGGCATGAATCACATAGAAATAATGCAGTGTATCACAATCACATAAATAGCATACAAGATACTCTGTCACATAACTCTAATTACCACTCTAGGTAAAGTATAGTGAGAAGACTCACCTCGGGTAACTAGATAAATCTCGAACTCGGTAAAATCCGGTCTAGCCCCCGCCTAATCACATGGAATAAGCACTCTAATAAATACAACCCTCAAGGCTAGACTAATCCCTCTCTTAGTACTCTTAGAAGGGTAAAAGACCATTTTACCCCTCTCATGGCCCAAAGACCCTAACATTGACCAAACCCTAAAAGTCAACAAATGTCAACGGTCAAACTTTGACCGGACTCGCCGAGTGCACTCGTGTGACTCGGCGAGTACATGCATGTCCTCTTCGCCCCTGGTCCCTCTCTTAGTACTCTTAGAAGGGTAAAAGACCATTTTACCCCTCTCATGGCCCAAAGACCCTAACATTGACCAAACCCTAAAAGTCAACAAAAGTCAACGGTCAAAATTTGATCGGACTCGCCGAGTGCACTCGTGTGACTCGGCGAGTACATGCATGTCCTCTTCACCCCTGGTCCTCACTCGACTCGCTGAGTCAACCCTACACTCAACGGGTCATCACAGGTCGCGATTCGTGGGGCAACCCGACGCGACTCGTCGAGTCCCTTATGGGCTCAGCGAGTTCCTCCCATGAACACACTCAAAAGATCTTTTGAGGTCAGATCGACTTCACCAACCAGTAGATCCAACCTTCTAACACTCGAAAATCACGTAAAGGTTCAAACTTTACGTTCATGCAATGCTTATAAGACCAAAAATGGAGATATAACCTTTAAAATGGGGTTCTACCCTCAAGGCTCACATGAAACCTCATAAAGCTGGAAGCTTGGGACCTTTTGGACCTCTCAAGGTCCAGATCTATCATCTCTACCCAAAGGGACCTCATATGCTTCACAATCTAACTCAAAATTATGCAAAGGAAACCCTAGATTCAAGGAATCTATCAAATACACGAAATGGGAAGGAACTTGTACCTCAAAACGTGAATCTCAGTGTGAACAACACAGATCCAAGCTCCACAATCGATCTACCTTGGATTTCCCCACTCCTTGCAAGATCACACCAAAGGATGAAGATTTAGCCTCCAAAATGCTCTCTAAGCTCTCTTTGCTCTCTAGGGTTTTTACAGGGGAGTAGTGGCCGCAAATGACGGCCATAAGGGCCTTTAAATAGGGCTCAGGCCCTCAGATTTAGGGTTTCACTTTACAGCGCGGACTCGCCGAGTCCACGCATCGACTCGTCGAGTCCAGTCATTAATCCAGACAAGAAATCACAGTCCTACTCGGCGAGTCTGAGTGCCTACTCGTCGAGTCCCTCCCTAAAACTCCAGATAAATACTTAAAATAAGATACCTGGGAATCCGGATGTTATAATTTTTCCTTTCACCACATTCATTTGAAACTCCCATAACTTTTCAATTTCTTTCTAATAATAATTATAAATTGGTTAATAAGGTTAAATAAATATCAAACCTAAAGTACAATCATATATAAACTAAATTTCAACATTAAAATAATATCTTTACTTCTACTTATAAAGTTATGTTTTTTAACTTTTAACATATTATACTTAATTTATTAGTTTTAATATATTGTTGGATGTAAACCATCATCATTTTAAAGATACAATTTTGGAACAATTTGTATAAAATACTTAAATTATTAACTTAAATATAACATTACAGGGTCAACATAAATATAAATTTTAATTTAACTTAAACAACCCAAAAAATATTTTGTAAATAGTTAAAAGTGATAAATTGTAGTGTCTTTCTAATAATGATTATAAGTTGGTTAATAAGGTTAAATAAATATCAAACCTAAAGTGTAATCACAAATAAACTAAATTTCCATTTTAAAATAATATCTTTACTTCTACTTATAAAGTTATGTCTTTAACTTTTAACATATTATACTTAATTTATTAGATTTAAAATGTTGTTGTATATAAATCATTATCAGAACAGTTTGGACAAAATACTTAAATAGTTAATTTAAATATAACATTGCAATGTCAACTTAAATATAAATTTCAGCTCTACTTAAAAAACCAAAGAATATTTTGTAAATAGTTAAACGTGATAAATTATAGTGACAAATGCAAAAACTAAATTGTAGTCTCAATTTAACTAGAATATTTCTTAAAGATTTTTCATAACCGTTAAAAGTTTTCACATAAGTAGCTTAAAATAACTTATAATAACAATAGTTAAAAGTAACTCTATATAAATGATTATATTGTTACATTTATAATCAAAAAACAATGTTTAATGTTTTAAATAATTATAATGATAGAAATTAAAACATTAAGCAAATAAAGTTTAAAAAATTAATTAACAATAACAACAAGTATAAATAACATTAAACCACATATTATATTTACTTTTATTCATGTGCAACTCGCGTGTAGAAGTCATTCAAACGATTGAGATTATGCAGTTATAATAGATCCATATATTATCATATAATTCAAAATAATCAATATATTATATCAATTTAGTATATAAATTATTATATCAAATTTAACAACGTTATTGTTATATTTAAAAAAAAAACATATATTTGTAAAGACTTTAACTATATAGGTGTTTCCGCGCAACGCGTGGGTATTCGCCTAGTATACTTATAAAGGAAACATTTTTTCTTTCACCACATTCATTTGAAACTCTCATGACTTTTCAATTTCTTTCTAATAATTATTATAAGTTGGTTAATAAGGTTAAATAAATATCAAGCCTAAAGTGAAATTGAAACATCCCAAAAATACAGTCCAAAAATTTCATTTTTAAATCATTACGAGAACCATAATTATCAAACATCATATAAAAATCATAAGCTGTGTTTCTCAAAATATCATAAATATCTGTCAAACATATCAGAGTATAAACATCCCAGGCTAAACAAATGGTGTGTGCACTACAGTCATCCCGTGCTCTTTCCTTTGCTACCGGAAGTACCTGAAACCAAAACTGAAAACTGTAAGCACGAAGCTTAGTGAGTCTCCCCAAACTACCACATACCACACACATATCATATAACATGCAACTAGGGGATACGGGCCTCGCCCACACTCAAGCAGATACGGGCCCCCGCCCACACTCGACTAACTATGAGATACGGGCCTCGCCCACACTCAACTATCTTAGAGATACGGGCCTGGCCCACACTCTGCTAACTAGGAGATACGGGCCTCGCCCACACTCAATTGGCTATGAGGTACGAGCCTCGCCCATGCTCCGCTATCCGGGAGATACGGGCCCCCGCCCACACTCCGTTAACTAAACATACATACACGTATCATGCAGACAACAAGTATAACCATAATCTACCAATTCATATTCATACTCAGATAATACTAAGATACGGGCCCTGTCCACACTTAGCTACTAATCATAAACAAGGTTAAGATACGGGCCCTGCCCACACTCAGCTACTAATCATTACACATATCGGGACTCGCCCATACTCTATGAGATACGGGCCCCACCCACACCCAT
Organism: Lactuca virosa; assembly: GCF_052849685.1. Classification (NCBI taxonomy): domain Eukaryota; kingdom Viridiplantae; phylum Streptophyta; class Magnoliopsida; order Asterales; family Asteraceae; genus Lactuca; species Lactuca virosa. The sequence goes on along the minus strand of NC_136430.1, from coordinate 223,328,611 downwards.
ATATTGATGAGATACGGGCCTCACTGACACTCACATTCCTAACAACACATACAGGTATCACACAGACAACAAGTATAGCAATCCAACAATCTGACTGATATCTATACTCATGTTATAATGAGATACGGGACCCGCCCACACTCCGTGTTCCTATCAAGAACATACAAACTACACGAGCCGACATTGGTGCCTTCGAACCGTTCAAACCAGGAGGAAGCTCACCTTGCACTGCTGAAGTCCCGCAGATAATTCTCTAGCTGCAGGCTGACAAGTTCCTGAACTGTCAATCGTCAAAACAAAACCCAATTAACCATTTGGGTTTCAATGCATCACCATAAATACACACTTGGGGTAAAAGGACCATTTTACCCCTAACATAGCTTGGTCCAAGTCCAAGGCCCAACTCATACTCTAAATCCCAAAAGTCAATTACTCAACCAAGGCCCAACATATGGAAAATTGGGCCCAAACTTCTACATGGTCTTACCTTATGGCCCAACCATTTATTTTAGTCCAAACACTTGGCATTCCGATGGTCCAATATCTCATAATCATTAAGGCCCACATGCGGCCCATCTATGGCCCAATTTTCCAAATTGGGCCCAAGCCTTTCCAATGGGCCTTATCTTAAAGCCTAATCTAAATATTCTAATCCATATACTTGTTCTTGGATGGCCCATCAATAGCCCAATCACCAAAGCCCAACAAAAAGGCCCAACCAAAATTAGGGTTTCTCACATGAAATGACGATTAGGGTTAAGTGTTCTTACTTAACGCATTAAGGACTTAACTCATTAAGGACTTAATCCATTAAGTCCATCACTCCACTAGACCAATCATAAAATGTGGTTAGGCGTAAATCGAAATTCCCAATCCTACGGTCCAAACGTGGGTCCCGGCAAACCAAAACTAACATCTTCCCAAAATTAGGGTTTTCTAAATCCTAATTAGGGTTTCCAACCCAATCACAAGCCAACTAAGTCCAAGATTAAGCTTTTGGGCCGATTCTATGTCAAGCACCACCCACTTCCACCTCGGGCAGTCGTGGTCGACGGCGGCACACGACGGCAGCCACCACCTCACGACGATGGTGGTGGTTTTTCGTCGACTTTCAACCGAGAATTGTCCAAACAACGACACACCATAACAATACATGCATTTCCACAATTTCACACACACACAACCACCTCCCACGGTGGCTGGTGGCGGCAGAAGGAGGCTATATGGCGACAGCCACCATGGTGGTTGTTTGCGATTTCCGGCCATCTATCCATACACACTCGACTGGACATCCCCTGCCACTCTAAGCTGAGTATGCACTAAAAACACGTAGTGACACACACGACGCCGCCATCCTTGATGCGGCAGATGGAAGCTGAGGGACTCAACGAGAGGGGAAGCCGTCCGGAGAAACGACGACGATGAGACTCGGGTAAATGGCGGAAGAAGAAAAGGAGCACATTACCGGGGGAGGCAGATGTAGCAGCGACCACGAACTCGCCGATCTTCACAGTCACCGGAGAACGCAATGTGCGAGGTTTGGCTCCGGGCTTCCGGCTTTGTCGGCAGTGGGAATCTCAGTTGGGTGCTCGGTTGTTCCGGGTGTCACAGGCAGCGGCTGTGGCGGTCGATCTCAGCTAGCGGCGGTGACTGAAGGGGTTGGTGGCTGGAGGACATATTCTAGGTGAAACATCCCAAAATTACAGTCCAAAAATTTCTTTTTAAAACCATTTAATAAAACCACAACCCATCAATATCATAGTAAATCACAAATCATATTTCTTACAAAAACATCATGTCAATTACTGTTTCACGATCATGTGAGCAAAATATTAGAGTCTAACAATCCCAGACTAAAACTGTAGTGTGTGTCATGCGATCATCCGGAGCTCTTCCCCTTACTAGTGGAAGTACTTGAAACCAAAACTGAAAACTGTAAGCACGGAGCTTAGTGAGTCTCCCCAAAGTGCCACAAACCAAGCACATAATATGCAACTAGGAGATACGAGCCCCGCCCACTCTCATGGAGATTCGGGCCCTGCCTACACTCTATTGTCTAGGAGATTCGGGCCCCACCCACACTCCGATGTCTAGGAGATTCAGGCCCCGCCCACACTCCGCTATCTAACATGCATACAAGTATCACACAAACAACAAGTATATCTATTCCTATCAAGAATTCACATAACTCTACTCAAATAATACTACGAGAATCGGGCCCCGCCCACACTCGGCTACTATGAGATTCGGGCCCTACCCACACTCAACTATTATCGTATCACATATACGGGCCGAACTTGGTGCTGTAGACCCGTTCCTACTGAAGGAAACTCACCTCGTAAGGCTGACTGCTGAAAACTCGAGTGAAGGATCTCTGACTGCTGCTCCGGCGACTCTCCGGCTATCAAATTCGTAATAACACTTAATCAAAATCTGGCAATCCTTCCTAGGGTAAAATGACCATTTTACCCCTGGTCAAAGTCAACGTTGGGTCAAAGTCAAAGTCAAGGTCGACTTCCAGTCAACCCAACTCATCGAGTTGTCTCCCAACTCGGCGAGTTCCTGTACTACTCAAACTCGTGGTCAACCGAGTCAACTCGGCGACTTCCTTCACAAACTCGTCGAGTTCTGTCTGTCATAAAATCGGGACACCCCTACTCAACTCGTCGAGTCCCTCCTTGGACTCATCGAGTTCCTAAACCCTCAAATCCAAAACTATGTCCAACTCACTGAGTCATCTCCTAGACTCAACAAGTTCACTCATTAACAGAAAAGTTGGGGAACCACGACCCGACTCGCCGAGTTGCATGAAAAACTCGTCGAGTCCCCCATGATCTTAATCTATTCAGTCGATTTCAGTTGGGCTCATTTCCTCCAAAACATAGATCTGGACCCCTAAGGTCCTTATGTCACGTAAAATTTCCAACTTTACGTGCTTACATGGGGTTTTTAACTCACAAGGTCCAAAAAGTGTCTCATAAGGTGCATGGGACTCCCATGGCCATAAAGTTGGCACCTTTATGCCATGGAGTCCCTCAAAGACTCAAGATCTGCAGTTGATACACCAAATCACGCTTGCATCCATGAATGGCTCCAAAATGCACTCAAAAAGCCCTAAACTACCCCATAAGAAGATCTAGAAAACAAATGGTCAAGGTATAGACTTGATTACCAGAAAGTGAAGGAAAAGTGATGTTGCTCCTAGATCTACAACCTTCTCCTAGAGTCCTTTAGCTTCTTATTCTTCTCACAAGCTTCAAATCACACTAAAACACTCAAAAATGGTCCTCACACTCACACAAAGCTCAAGCTCACTGATTAGGGTTTTCTGGACAACGGAGCACGGCGAGGGAGGACACAAGGGTGTTATGTTCCTTAAATAGGGGGCCAAACCCTTAGAATTAGGGTTTCTTTCTGGCAATCGTACTCGTCCAATCCGGGCTTCGACTCGTCGAGTAGCTCACTTATAACCCGCACATATTCTGCCTTCTACCCGACGAGTTAGGTCCACCAACTCGTCGAGTAGCCCTTTTCAAAATGAATAAAATAATAAAGTTAAATGCATACCATTAACCAGACGTTACAATTCTCCCCCACTTGTCTTAGACTTCGTCCTCGAAGTCTGCCGCATCTAAAAACTGATGGGTTTTGAACATAACATCATTCCTATGGTGTTCATGCAACCCTAATTGCTTTGATCTAGGTTTTCTACTATGAACATAACAACAATGAATACCAAAGCAATGATCCTAAGAACTAGCATACAACAATCAAATTGACATATAAACTAGGGCTTAGATCTTACCTTTCTTGTTATGTAGTAATAACAAGTTCTCCTTGAATATCCTTGACCTTTGATAGCTTAGTGCCTCAAATGTTGCACCTCTAATGGAGTCACAAACACCACTAGCAACAAGATGACTTAGGAGAGGGAGGAGGAGGCACAAAATTCGTCCAGGGTTCTCTTAGAAGTGTTAGGCACGAATTTGGTGACCTAGAGGGTTCCTTTTATAGTTAGGCTTCTAGGGTTATCAACTAGGAAACCCTAATCCAATTGCTTAGTCCTTAAGCAGTCCAGTAGATCCTTCCATAAAGCCCTTGGACGATTTCTATATGGACTCTCATATAGAATTCGTCCATTGCATCCTTATGGATCCTAAGCCCAACTTTGTAACTATCTTATAATTACAGTATCAGTCCCCTTTATTTAATTAATCTCTTTTGACCACAAAATTAATTCTAATTAATTCTTGATCAATATTAATTAAACAATATGATTTCTCTTTTAATATATTATTCACATAATATATTAATAAATCATAATTAATCCTCTTTCTCCTTAATTCATCCTAGCAGTTGCTATGGTGAAGGTAACCCAAAAGGACCATGCTCAAAACCGGGTCGAGTACCCACCAAAATAGTTATGGGCTTAGACACCTAATCCAACACAACTCTGGGTAGTGCTCCCTCATCTCCTCCTCGGGCTCCCAAGTCCATTCCGATCCCTTGCGGTGCTGCCATTGCACCTTTACCAACTCCACCCTCTTGTTCCTCAAATCCTTCGACTTCCTATCAAGGATAGCTACAGGTCGCTCAATGTAGTTCAGGCTGTCATCAACCTGAATGTCCTCCAGGGGTACCACTGCTGAATCATCCACTAAGCACTTCCTCAACTAAGAAACATGGAAGGTGCTGTGGATCTGAGTGAGCTCTGCTGGAAAGTCTAACCGGTAAGCAACCCGACCCACCCGGGCCAAAACCCTAAACGGACCGATGTACCTGGGGCCCAACTTGCCCCGTCTCCTGAACCGAATGACACCCTTCCAGAGTGACACCTTCAGGAGGACCATGTCGCCCACCTGGAACTCTAAGTCTGAACTTCTCTTGTCGGTGTAGCTCTTCTGCCGACTCTGAGCAATCTGGAGCCTGCTCCGGACCTGCGGGATCCTCTCAGTAGTCTTGAGTACTACTTCAGTACTCCCCATGACTCTCTGACCGACCTCACCCCAACAAATTGGGGTCCTACACTTCCTCCCATAAATCATCTCGAAGGGAGGTCGGTCTATGCTGGCGTGGTAACTGTTGTTATACGAAAATTCTGCTAACGGAAGATATGTATCCCAACTGCCACCAAAATATAAAACACATGCTTGTAACATGTCATCGAGTGTCTGTATCGTCCTCTCGCTCTGTCTGTCTATCTGAGGGTGGAAAGCGGTGCTGAAGTGGAGACGAGTACCCATCTCCTTGTGGAACCGCTTCCAAAATCTGGAAGTGAAACGGACATCTCGGTCTAACACCACCGAGATAGGCACCCCATGTCGTGCCACTATCTCACACACATATATCTCAGCCAACTTCTTGGCCGGTATGCTCTCCTGGATCGGGATAAAATGTGCGCTCTTGGTCAACCGATTCACGATGAACCATATCGAATCTACTCCACGTGCGGTCCTGGGAAGCTTGGTAATGAAATCCATGGTGATATCCTCCCATTTCCACACGGGAATGTATAGCGGCTGCATCTTGTCGTGTGGTCTTTGGTGCTCAGCCTTGACCTTCCTACAGGTCAAGCACCTCTCCACATACCATGCTACGTCCCGCTTCATGCAGGACCACCAGTAATCAGGGCGAAGATCCTGATACATCTTCGTCGCCCTAGGATGGATGGAGAACCTCGACTTATGGGCCTCATCCATCAGAACCTGTCGTACTCCGCCCCAGTACGGAACCCAGACCCTCCCATGCAGGGTCAACAACCCGCAGCTATCATAATCAAACGAGGCCACCTGGCCTACAATCCTCTCGCACTTCTGGTGCTCTTCCTTCAGGCCCTCAACCTGCGCCTCTCTAATCTGCTCCAATAGAGGAGTGATCATTGTCATCCTCAAACATATGTACCTAATCGGAGCCGCTATCGCCTAGCGGCTCAGGGCGTCGGCCACCACATTGGCCTTGCCTGGGTGATAAAGGATTTCACAATCATAATCCTTTACCACATCTAACCACCGACACTGCCTCATATTCAGATTCAGCTAATCCATGAGGCACCTCAGACTCTTGTGGTCCGTGTGAATGGTACAACGGACCCCATAGAGGTAATGCCACCAAATCTTGAGGGCGAACACTACAGCCCCCAGCTCTAAGTCATGCGTCGGGTAGTTAGCCTCGTGAGGCTTCAGCTGCCTCGACGCGTAGGCGATCACATGACCCCTTTGTATCAGAACTTCACCAATGCCCGTAATCAACGCGTTACAATACACCACGAAGTCGTCTACTCCCTCTAGCATAGTCAAAATCGGTGCCTCGCACAACCACTGTCTGAGAGTCTCGAAGGCCGCCTGCTGCTCAGGCCCCCAACAGAATCTCACCGACTTCTTGGTTAGTCGGGTCAAAGGAACAACAATCTTGGAGAAATCCTGGATGAATCTCCTATAATAACCCGCTAGACCAAGAAAACTCTGAATCTCAGTTGGAGACCTCGGAACCTCCCACTTCATCACAGCCTCTATCTTGGTCGGATCGACCAAAATACCCTTCTGGTTGATGAGATGCCCTAGAAACTGCACCTCGCGCAACCAGAACTCACACTTGGAGAACTTTGCGAAAAGTCTCTCCCTCGTCAGTGTCTCCAGCACCTCCCTCAGGTGCTCCTCATGTTGCTCCTAAGTCTTGGAATAGACCAATATATCATCAATGAAAACAATCACAGACCGATCCAGCATCGGTCTGCACACTCGGTTCATGAGGTCCATGAACGCGACTGGAGCATTGGTGCCCAAACAGCATCACCACAAACTCATAATGCCCATAGCGAGTCCTAATAGATCAATCTTGGAGAACCAAGATGCTCCCTGAAGCTGGTCAAATAAATCATCTCTCCTCGGGAGTAGGTAACGGTTCTTCACCGTCACCTTGTTCAGCTCCCGGTAGTCTATACACATGCGATGTGACCCATCCTTCTTCTTCACAAACAGGATCGGGGCTCCCCATGGCGAACTGCTCGGTCTGATGAATCCCTTGTCTAGCAGCTCCTGCAACTGCGTAGACAACTCCTGCATCTCGGGAGGAGCCAACCGATACGGTGCCTTGGCTATCGGTGCTGCACCAGGGACCAGGTTAATCCTAAACTTAACCTGCCTCTCCGGAGGTATCCCATGCAAATCCTTCGGAAATACATCCGGGTACTCTCGCACAACTGGTACATCATCCACTGTAGCCTTACCCTTATCCTGGGTATCCATAACATACGCGACATAACTTGCGCACCCCTGTTGAAGGTAGCACTTAGCCCTCGCTCCTGAACATAGAGTCAACCCATGTTGCGGCCTCTCGCCCTGAATCACAATCCCTCCTCCGCTAGGAGTCCGAACCCTCACTAGCTATTGCTCACAGTCAATCACTACCCCATTGGGGGTCAACCAGTCCATACCAACTATAACCGTATTCGCTTACAGGGGAATAGGAACCAGGTCCACTGAAAACTGCTCATCAAATAACTGTAATGTACAACCTTTGTGAACCCTCGCAACCCTAACGGTCCTGTCATCCGCTATCTCCACATCCAGTGGACAGTCTAGCTCCCCCGGAGCTCCTACGAATCGCTTGATGAGCACGAGCGACACAAAAGATCGGGTTGCATCCGAATCAAACAGTACCGAAACTGATATATCGTTCACTAAGAACGATCCTATAACAAACACATAAACATAAGTAATAATCAAGATAAATAAAAAGTTAGGGAGGGGATACATCCCCGTAACGACATCAGGAGCTGCTCGTGCCTCCTCTGCTGTCAACTAGAAGGCTCTGCTCTTCGCCACTGGCGTCTCTATCCGGACCTGACGACCATCTATAATCCTCAATGTAGCAGGGGCAGGTGCCACCACCTTCCCTGCTGCAGCCAAACTCGAACACTGGGACCTCTTGTGGCCCCTCTGATTGCACTGAAAGCAAATCGGATCAGATGGTGTGATGGTGGTGGTAGCAGTACAATCCTTGCTGACATGCCCAGTTCGGCCGCACTTGAAGCAACCCGAATTACCATCCCTACACGACCCATCATGCCCCCTGCCACACTTGCCGTAGCAGCCTCTTTCCTGCTGGCCCTTCCCTCTAGAATCTACCTTGGGCTTTTTGCCCGATCCCTCCCCGCCAGATACCTACTCTGGCTTCCTCTTCCTCTCCATCTCTAAATCAATCTCTCTCTCACGTGCCCTAGCAATCATGTCCTCTAGCGTCTTGTAGCTGGAGCGGCTCACAAACTGGAGGATATTACTCCGCAACATCTCATGATATCAGGCCTTCTTTATCTCCTCGTCCGCCACGTACTGCGGAACAAGGAGGGCCCTCTCCCTAAACTTGGCGATGATCTCCGCCACAATCTCTGTCGTCTCCTCTAAATCCTGAAACTCCGTCGCTAACTGTTGCACCTCAATCACCAGTGCAAACTCGGCCCTGAACCTGGTCGAAAAGTCATTCCAGGTCATCGCATCCAACACGGTATCATCTCCAATGGCTCTCCCAACCTCCTCCCACCAGTCACGTGCCCTGGCCTTCAGAAGATAGGACGCAAGTCTAACCTTGTCCCCCTTGGGACATCTGCTGGTGCGGAATGCGTTGACGACATTTGCCAACCATCTGGTGCTAGCAATGGGGTCCCAAGCCCCATGGTAGTCGGGAGCTCCACAAGCCCTGAACTCCCTGAAATTCAGTGTACACGACCCCATCATGGCCGCTACCTCAGTGCGGAAAGCGCTTAGCTTCTCATCCAGAAGCTCCAAAATATCCTCCTTGACCGAACCAAAGATCACATGAGTCTGGTCTAGAATAGTACGTGTGATCTCAGACGAGATGAACTCCCTCGTCTGCTCGTCAAGCTGCCCGGCTCCTGTGACCGAGCCTGATCCCTCACCAGTGCCTGAAGTGCCAATTGGACTAGTGTGTAGCGTCACCATACTGAAAATACACCATCACAAACATCAGTATACACATCATATCTCGAGGGATCTAACACACTACAAGTTTCCTAGATTCCTCTCAGCCTTCCTTGATTCAAGTACGGATGCTCTGCTTTCAGTAGTACGGGCCCATACTACCTTCCACATCTATCCGTACTTTCCTCAAGAAATGCCTTGACTCCACTAATTCCCTTCTACTACTACTGCTGATCTCATGCTAACTCATCCTAGGCTTGCCCTAGGGTAATCACCAACCCACTCTCCGCTATCATCTGCGTGAGAAGTTCCTGCTATCTCCCCTAACTAGCTCGTGAATACTATTACATATCACTAAGACTAGATAATTCTTCGAATGCGAGATCCTACCCTACAACGGTTGGACTCAAACAAGAGTTGTGCAATAGGGCTAGACCTAACCTTCTAAAAAAATTTTAGTCCTCGCAATATGTAACGTAGCATACTCATTTACTAGTTAGTAAAAGATAACTATAACTCCTAAAAGCACAAAGCAAGCAGCATTCGAGCATCGAGTAAGCATAGTCAATCATATCTCTCTCAGGCTATCCCTGACTACTCTGTACTAACATGTGGTTGACAAAGCTGAGATACATATAACAGGCACATAAGGCATCCTCCCTAGATCCTTAGTCCTAATCTAGCATGCAGTTCTCATAAAACCGATACACATATAACAGGCACATAAGGCATCCTTCCTAGATCCTTAGCCCTAAACTAGCATGCAATTCTCATAAAGCTGATACACATATCATAACATAAACTTGTATGGGTAATTTGGGAGTACTTACTCGAGCTCGGCTGATTACATGCACCACACCCTTTTTCTCTTTTCAAAATTCTTTTTGTAAAAATGATTTTCCTTGAAAATTTTCATACCAAGTCCTTAGTTTGAGTTCAGACACACCCGAGAGTGTGCCCGAATCCCTCAAACCAAGGCTCTGATACCAACTTGAAACATCCCAAAAATACAGTCCAAAAATTTCTTTTTAAAATCATTTAATAAAACCATAACCCATCAATATCATAGTATATCACAAATCATATTTCTTTCAAAAACATCATGTCAAATACTGTTTCACGATCATGTGAGCAAAATATCAGAGTCTAACAATCCCAGACTAAAACTGTAGCGTGTGCCATGCGATCATCCCGAGCTCTCCCCCTTGCTAGTGGCAGTACCTGAAACCAAAACTGAAAACTGTAAGCATGAAGCTTAGTGAGTCTCCCCAAACTGCCACATACCAAGCACATAACATGCAACTAAGAGATACGGGCCCCACCCACTCTCATGGAGATTCGGGTCCCACCTACACTCTGTTGTCTAGGAGATTCGGGCCCCGCCCACACTCCGCTGTCTAGGAGATTCGGCCCCCGCCCACACTCTGTTGTCTAACATGCATAAAAGTATCACACAGACAACAAGTATATCTATTCCTATCAAGCATTTACATAACTATATTCATATAATACCACGAGAAGCGGGCCCCGCCCACACTCAACTACTATCGTATCACATATACGGGTCGGCCTTGGTGCCGTAGACCCGTTCCTACTGAAGGAAACTCACCTCGTAGGGCTGACTGCTGAAAACTCGAGTGAAGGATCTCTGACTGCTGCTCCAGCGACTCTCTAACTATCAAATTCATAATAACACTTAATCAAAATATGGCAATCCTTCCTAGGGTAAAATGACCATTTTACCCCTGGTAAAAGTCAACGCTGGGTCAAAGTCAAAGTTAAGAGCGACTTCCAGTCAACCCAACTCGTCGAGTTGTCTCCCAACCCAGCAAGTTCCTGTACTACTCAGACTCGTGGCCAACCGAGTCAACTCGGCGAATTCCTTCACAAACTCGTCGAGTTCTGTCTGTCATAAAATCGGGACACCCCTACTCAACTCGTCGAGTCCCTCCTTGGACTCGTCGAGTTCCTAAACCCTCGAATCCAAAACTATGTCCAGCTCACTGAGTTATCTCCTAGACTCAACGAGTTCACTTATTAACAGAAGAGTTGGGGAACCACGACCCGACTCGCCGAGTTGCATGAACAACTCGTCGAGTCCCCCATGATCTTAATCTATTCAGTCGATTTCAGTTGGGTTCATTGCCCCCAAAACATAGATCTGGACCCCTAAGGTCCTTATGTCATGTAAAGTTTCCAACGTTACGTGCTTACATGGGGTTTTTAGCTCACAAGGTCCAAAAAGTGTCTCATAAGGTGCATGGGACTCCCATGGCCATAAATTTGGCACCTTTATGCCATGGAGTCCCTTAAAGACTCTAGATCTGCAGTTGATACACCAAATCACACTTGCATTCATGAATGGCTCCAAAATGCACTCAAAAAGCCCTAAAAAAACCCCATAAGAAGATCTAGAAAACAAATGGTCAAGGTATAGACTTGATTACCAGAAAGTGAAGGAAAAGTGATGTTGCTCGTGGATCTACAACCTTCTCCTGGAGTCCTTTAGCTTCTTATTCTTCTCACAAGCTTCAAATCACACTAAAACACTCAAAAATGGTCCTCACACTCACACAAAGCTCAAGCTCACTGATTAGGGTTTTCTGGACTATGGAGGACGGTGAGGGAGGCCACAAGGGTGTTATGTTCCTTAAATAGGGGGGCCAAACCCTTAGAATTAGGGTTTCCTTTTGGCAGTCCTACTCGTCGAGTCCGGGCTTCGACTCGTCGAGTAGCTCACTTATAACTCGCGTATATTCTGCCTTCTACTGGACGAGTTAGGCCCACCAACTCGTCGAGTAGCCCTTTTCAAAATGAATAAAATAATAAAGTTAAATGCATACCAGGAATCAAGCGTTACACTAGGGTTAGGGTTTTGTGGTGCTCCCATAACACGGGAGGGAAATGAAAGATCTTAAGCTCCTGTCCCATATTACAACTTTCACCAATTATTCATATTCAGTCCCTCCTTCTCAAATCTTCTTCAACTTAAATCCAAAACTTACCAAACAGCCCCTGCCCTCAGAAATCTTTACAATCTGAATCCGAAATTTACCCTTTAGCCCTTGCTTCCCAAAAATCTATTCAACACGAGTCCAAATGATATCATTTAAACCATAAATTCCCAAATTTATAACATTTTACTCACAAGGCTGACATGAATAAACTACTATGGATTTAGGGCCTCAATAAAATAATATCAAATATACTCCTCATCCCGGGGTTTATTTATTTATTTATTTTGTTTAATCTTATTTATTTAAATTCCAAAATAGCATATTACAATTCTCCCCCACTTAAATTAGATTTCGTCATCGAAATCATTCGTTACCATTCCCGATACGGCCACAATCTCAAGTATACCCCAATCTTTTCGAGGTAACCGGTACCCACCCTCGCAGGGTTCTAAAACCCGAAGATGAACGATTCCTTGCAACATGATCACATTTACTCAATCTCAAATCCAAAATTTCGAGATGGTCTGACTCCCTGACAGACCGTCCATACTGAATTATTATCGAACCCATTGTACTTATCTCCCACTGGCTACTCAACTTCTGATAACCTAAAGTTCCCATTAGAAAACTAAATCATATACCAAATTTCCCTGCAGTACACTTATACTTGACAGAAGGATCAGATAATCCTTCGAATAGGAAACTCGTCCCTGCAACGGTTAGACTCAGACGAGAGTTTCGCAACAGGACTAAATCATCTACTCTGAGATTATCCAAACTCATCTAAAAGTGACCTGACATCTCCTCTGAATACGAGATACCCCACACATAAGTTCCAAATCACTAATAATGTCTTGGCTTATCTTGATGCCTTACACAAATAGAACCAATCCAAGACACAGTCACAAGAGCTTGATCTATCATCAGAACTGAATCCATTCATTACCCTTGAACCCTTCTATCGATGCCCTTGGCACATAGATACCCCGATCCTCAACCCATGGAAACAAAAATCCTACACAAAACACTCGCGTTACCCGACTCGAGATCTTACCCAAAATCCAACCCTATGTTCAACTCATAAATCGAGATCCCCATATCAACACTTGAATTACACTCAATACCTTCTGGTAACGACAAACCCTCACTAGACTGAGATATAAAGGTTCCCAAACCAATGCTGAGACTACCAATCTTGTACCTGGTCCCACCACCAGGTTCCCAAGAGTCCAAATAACAAAGCTATCTAGCCTATAAACCCTTCTGCGTCGCACACACTGACCACTCACTGAATCCTGAAACCTAAAATCTAATAACTTGACCCAAAGGTCTCTATCAGGTCCCACCTGTGTTACTATAAACAAACAGGACTTGCCTACGGGTCCCACCCAAACTATACCATGGAGCGGCCTTGCCCACGGGTCCCACCCATCCAGGGTTACACAGGCCCAGCTCCACCTCGGACCCCAAATATCCTCAACCCATAACGGAGAAATACTCCATGACAATCCTGACTGGCGTGCCAAAGGCACAAAATGATTTCCTCCCTTATGCTCATATCCACTACCAATGATAGTCAACCTCGAACAAATGAATGCTACGATCCATCGCAGTATCACAATACTTCTAACCAATCATGACTACCACCCCGAGTTTCATCAATACCCAACCATCTCAATCCCCATGTCCTGAGTAGAATCTGTATCAGTTAAGAACATGCAGCGAGGCTCTACTCGACTCTCGGTCGAGGTCCATCCACAAACCTGCTATGCATACAAGTAAATGCCGACCAACTGTCGGGAGTTTCTCTAAACTCCCACTTACAAAATCTTGAACTAAACGGTCACATGTGTCCTCTCTATGCCTGACCAGGATGCGAAACTTATCCTGGTTCCACACCCGATCCAATTCCCGAAAATTCTGATAGATTCTCCCCCACTTGGATTCAGCGAAGCTCTTTCGTCCCATAACCCTAATGGATTCCCAACCCATCGAACCTCATATAATAGGAACTGCCTAGAACCTGTGATTACCAATCTAGCGTTCCATGACTAGCCAACTCTCAACGATTTTCCGACTACTAGAATCCAGGAGAATTCTTTTGAGACCTTAACCAATCTGATGATCCAAATCACCTCTCATGGCACCATGCTATTTCCTTGAGTTATTATGCCTGCGACTAACAACCATAACCCTTGCCATGCACTGACGAACCTCTATTCTAATTTCTATCCTCAAGGAATCATTGAAATCTAACCGACTTCCGTCCATACGAAAATACTATCCTCTTAACACATCTAATGATCAAACAACTCATGCAACTGACACCATCATCTTCCTGCTACCGTCCCCTCCTAGCAACGGTAGTGCCTTGAACTCTTAAAGTCCTTCCATAGGCATAGAACCACTGAACCCTGACTCCACTGGAGGACTACCACACTAACCCTGGCCAAAGATCCTCCAAACAACACCCTTAAATTGATCCAGCTAAGGACCAGGATAGACAATGGAACACACTAGAACCCACTTGACAAAATACGACCCTCTAATGGTTCATTGAAGACTTCCGGCATGCAGAATGGCATATCACACTTCTTGAGGCCTACTAACGGTAAGACTGACTTTTACTCTTATACATATATATAAATATTAAACCTATAATATTATAATAGTATAAGGGTTGAACTTTAAACTATTTAAAACTCTAGGGTTTGGAACTAAAGTATTCACAAAGTGCAACTTTACTAATTCCAAAACTTGAGGGCAAGTTTTGAACAATTCAAGAAACCTTTGGAATTCATAACATATGAATTTAATATGGCTTTTAATGGCAAGACTCTTGAAAATCCATAACTTGAGAACAAATTATGGATGTCATAAAACAATTTATGGAAAAAGACTCTTCAAGTTTCTATAACCTATGGCTTTAAAAACTATTTTAAAGAAAAACTTTTGGTTTTCCATAACTTGAGGACAAGTTATGGAATCCATTAAAGGCCATTTAGATCATCTAATAAATAAACAAACATGTCAAGAAAAACTATGATCTAGATTAAACTCATATGGACAAGACAATTCAAATCAAACAATTTTCATGTAATTAGCCTAACCATTAAACTAATAAAAAACATCAATATATTGACAATTATCTTTTGGATTGGATTATAATGATAATTACCACATCAAAAACAGGTTTATAAGTTCAAAAACAGCTTAGGGTAATTATTCTAGTCCAATTCCAGCCTTAAAAGTTGAAAATCTACACTCAGGGCCTCCTACTCGTCGAGTGTATGAACCTACTCGACGAGTAGGATGAATTTCCTCTTGGACTCGACGAGTCCCCCAGTGGACTCGGCGAGTCTACAGTCCAGAAGGCCAGATTTTCGATTTTTTCAGCAACTGCATCAAGTATAACTGAAAACCAAGCCTACGCTCTGATACCACTGATGGATTTTGAGCATTCTAACACTCCTATGGTGTGCATGCAACCCTATGTGCCTTGGATCTATGTTTTCACTATTATACATGCAAATATACAAAATTCCAAAGCATCATCCTAACTAGCATATTATGGAGGAACTATACTAAAAGAGTCTAGTTAGATGACATACCTTTTGATGGAGCTTGAAGTCTTGAACCTTTAAGAGCTTAGCCCCAATAGTGTGGAAGCCTCAAATCGAATCACAAATCACCAAAACAACTTGGAAAGCTTGAGAGAATAGTACACACTTGTCCAAATCGGCTATGCCCTATTTGTTCACACACTAGTGCCAATTTCAAGTGCCAAGGACCTCTTTATATAGTATGGTGGATTAGGGTTACATCCATGTAAACCCTAATACCCATGACCTTTCATTTCCATAGGATCCATGGGTTAAAAACTCCATGGACTATCCATGCAAGCTTAGCCCATCCTAAATGAACTTGGCCCATTCTATATATATAAGAGTCCATATTTAATTAGTTCCTTTTGATCACTAAATTAATTCTAAATTAATTCTTGATCAATACTAATTAAATAATATGATTTCATATTAATATATTATAACTTATAATATATTAATAAATCATAAACATACTATTCTTAAAAGACTATCCATACAAATTGTTCCGGTGAAGTGCAACCCAAATGGACCATGCCGGGTCGGGTCGAGTACATACCAATAATAGTTATGGGCTTAGACATCTAATCCAATAGTCTCCCACTTGGATAAGTCTAAAACTATTATTCAAGTATGACTCCAAGATCCCGACTAGCAATCGTAGCTCTTAAAGCCGCTGTCGAACTCTGACCTAGTCAAATGACGTGTCCATTAGATAAGGGATCATATATTCCTCCATTCTAGATATCATATGGACTGAGACATGGATTATAATCATTATCGATGTCCATTTGTTGTTTCCCGATTTCCGATTTATGACGACTGACTAATTGAACAAATCAAATCAGTCCAGGCTTGGCCAAGCACTTAGGGGTGTCATCACTAAATCATCGAGGGGCCCACATATATCGCTTTTATCCATCCAAGGATAAAAGGAATGGATACACTTTGACTCATATGCTTGTACTAACTACTTGTTGAATCATACATAAAGTCACGTTTTATAACATCAAGTTACTGATGCGTTTTCGTACAATCAATGTACAACCAACTCATAGTCAACAACTCATATCTCTAGGTTTGAAGAATATAAGATATTATCGTCTCATGATCACTCGTGATAAAATCCATGAAGTGATTCAAATGAGTGTGGGTTTAATCCAATACTCGAATCTCATTCCAGGAGCACTCATGAATGTTGCAGCAACTTTTGCTATGTCTAAACACTTTAGACATCTACAAGCCCAATTCATGACAGTCTTGATTCATACCTACTTCCAAAGTATGATTGACTGTGGAGAGTTTGAATAACCTAGTTATTCGGGAAGTCAAAACATGCAAAGTGAAACACAAGAGCAATCGAATCCAATATGGTCTCAGAACTTATGAATAAAAATAAAACCCCTTTTATTTATCACCATATTGATTACACATTATTCATTGTATAATGTTTCGATTTATCAACCTAATACTTGAATTAAAACAATAGCTATGCCATGCTCCAAGCATGCACACTATGTTTGTCAAAACAATAGTTATGTCATACTCCAAGTACGCACGCTATGTTTGTCTATGATCATTACTTTGTGAAATAGACCAATTGAACATGATTCCAATGATGCTCATTTCACAATCCCAAATCCTTACTGCAAATGTAAGAATACAAGATTCTTTGCCATTTACTAAAATCTGTTAGATTCTAAACTTATATGCATTGATCCTCTTGTAATGACTATGCACAAAAGTCACAAAGACTTGGCAAAAAACATTTACAAAGTATTCCAATGGAAAGTAATTCCATGGAAACGAAGTCTCACATTCAAAGTACATTCCTTTGAACATCCTTCTTGCATTAAGTTTCCTAATCTTACACAGATTTAAAGAATAACTTCCACTTATGGAAACATTTCCATATTCCATTTTGACTATCACTTCTGAACAAGAGTTGCCTCTTTTCAGAATATGTAAGGTCCTTCCAAAACTAACACTATACTTCCAACTGTCCATGAGCAACCAATCTTTGGTAAACCTCAGATTGTCCTCAACAATTGCTTAATCATTTTAGTCATATCCAGTTCTATTCCTTTTTCCCTCTTAATGCCCTAATCATTTGGAAAATTTATAACGGATGAATATTATAGCACATAAAATCGATCCTATACCGAAGCATATGGGACACGATTCATGATGTTTCACATAGAGACATGATACTAGACCAGGATTTTGCTATAATATTTTTCTATTTGCCATGTTCTCATAATTCGAATTATGAAAAGGATACCGTAATCAAAATCAAATTTTAGAACGCAAATAATGTAATTATGACTAAATTTGATTAAAGACTCACAATCTAAGCTTAAAGAATTGGAATGAAGTATAATTTCCTCTCCCTTAATTATAGCAAAAACAACTTTTCCCAATTGAAACTTTTTTTTTCTATAATTAACATTGCTAACTTGCAACACCTAACATAATAATCATGCTCCCACTAACATGATAATTATTAACATAACACTTATGCTCCCACTAGCTTTGACATGTATCCAGAAATCAGCTGGACTTCTAGAGATCAATACTTTATTGAATTTCTTACCAAAGTTCAGATTTCTGATACGAGATGCTTTGATAAGATTTTATCAATATCATACACCTTTCCTTAGATAGCTCACATGTGTGTCTAAACAATTTTTAGAACTATGAAAAGGGATGTCGTAATCATAGTCTCAATTGTTTAGACCTTTGCCATTTCTCACAAGTCCATGTTAGTGTGCCGGTTACCCACACACGCTCCACTAACGACTTTGAGAATGCAAATATCACAAATGCTATCTACTTAAAATCTATTTAGCGAAAGCGTTTCCTCACCATCATTTTCATGAATCGGAGAGAAACCTTATGACACTTAGATTTTTATGGTGTATGTGTTCTCATCCATGTAAATTTGTCATAACCATAATCACAAGACAAGGTTAGTGACAAATCCAAACTCATATGGAGTGAACGTGTTTAATCTTAGTTTTCTTGCCACCCGACAACACAAGGGCCTACCATTGCTTCCAAGTAGTTATGCAGATAATTGAGAACTCATAGAACTCACATGCATAGTTAACTTTAACTAGAATGGGCACAGAAACAAGAATATGTCAACACGATGGGCTATAAGCCTCAAGTCGTGTGCTAGTGATCAACAACAGTTTTGTTCTTGATTAGTTCTAGAAACTTTTCAAGATCTTTAAGACTCCCACTGACCTCTTGACATATAAGATTCTCTTGTCAAGAACCATTCCTTGACAAAACAAATATTCAAGAGTTAGTACGGATTCTTATCAAGACAAACACTTCAAACAATTGGCCTTAGTTGGTCTTTGTTTTATCCAAAACATCACAACTTACCACATTCAAATGTACAATAGTAAGAAACATTTTACTCTACATTTGACAAGTGTTATAAATCTTCTTAAGATTATGTCACTCAGGTTATAATCTTGGGACTCAATTCTGGAACGAAGTATGATTCATCTTTTGATCCAACCATTCCAACAATTCGCGATTCCTCTTCTTAGTCATTCGAATGCACTAAGATGTCCTTAGAGGATCAATTGTGATATGGTTTCTTAATCATTAAGATGATCATAAAACATGATACTAAAGCACTCTCCCATCTTTTCAGATTTGAGAAACTTTTATCTTTCAGCCTAATTTGATTCTTCTCATTCGTTCTGCCATACATTGAAACTTTTCCAATGTTTCAGAATTATATTTAAACTTGTAAGTATAACCATATTTACTAAACTTTAGTAAATCATGACGAATAGTCGTATTGATCTTTGTGGTGGACTTGATCAGCACACAAGAATGTATACTCGATCCCTTAGTCCTTCACTTGACTCACATATACATGTGAACAAGGAATTAGTCTTAATTTTTCCAAAGATGAAAATTCTCATTCATCATACAATACAACTTGCATGATTCCAAGTTTCAGTCCAATTGAAACTTGGGTGATAAGAATCTTTCCTTGTTTGGTAAATTTAGACACTACAACAAATGAAAGAATCAAATCTATTTTCCAATATTGCCATCTATGGAATCACATAAACAACAATTTTTTTTCACAAATGCCATTATTTTAAAACTTGTGGAAAAAAAATTATCCTTACAATGCAAATGCATATGAAAACAATGTTGTTATCTATTCCTAGGAAATCTATCCCAACTCTTAAGCAACAACTCAAAATTCTGATCACTGAACCATGCGATCGAAATCCATCTTCACGATCAGAATCAACATATTCTTCTTTTAAGCTTCGTCTCTTTTCTTTAATTCTTAAAACATCAAAATGCGACCTAGTCACATCATGTAATAAGAATATCAAAATAGGAATCTAATAGAGTTAGATAGTGGACTTTACCCGAAGTAGAGTCAAACCTTTTTGACTTTACCATCCTCATGATCTTTCAGGTAAATAGGGAAGCTTTGCAACCAATGCCCCTTTCTTTGGTAATAGAAATATATGGACTCTTTGGGAATGGTACACGGGACTATCTCAGACTTAGCCTTTCTCTTTACCATTTGATCAACCGAGTTGACTATAGCCGATCCCTTTCCATTGGGAAGAGAGTTTTTCTGGATTTCCAATGTTACCATTGTCAATGTCCATGGAAGTTTGGGAAGTCGATCTTCCAATCAAATTTGCTTTACCAGTGCTCCAAATCATTGCTGATTCAGCAGCATCAAGCAAATAGGTAAGATCATTAAGGATCATGTCATGGTATGTCATATAGTAGTCCCAAAGGAACTCACTATGTGACTTAGGAAGTGATTGAAGAACCTAGTCAACAACCAACTTCCTCAAGACTTTGACACCCAACTCTCCCGGCCTGTCTATATATATGAATTCATCTCCGAGATGTGAGTACACACAGACTTTACTTGCCAAAAGGGCTTGAGTGACCTTGAAATAGTTGGTTAGGGAGAATAATTGGAGGAGGTGGAGGAAGAGAAGTATGATTTCCATGATCCAATCGCGAGACATCATCTTCATTAGGAAAGCTTGTTCCAAGAGATTTGGGAAGATCATACTTGTCTGAACCAGACATCTACAATGGGAGAAATTCAAGTTAGTTGATTTAAGTCCTTAATATAACACCCAATCTAAAATATTAAGGCTAGGACCCAACACAATATTTTATAACTCGAAAGAGGGATGCCGTAATCCAAGCTATAAAATATTTGAAGGTAGGCGAATGACGATTGACTAATTTCCACCATGAAAAACAAAATAGGTATTAGGTTTTAATTGGATTGAAACTCTTAGATCTTTTGAGATTCATTGAATTTTTCAATGGCATGTTTAAATCTCGATTGTGCCCTCTCAAGTTTGTGACTAGGATGCCGAGGATCACAAACAAGGCGTGAATAACCATGCAAATTAACTTGGTACCCTTAATTTTATCACCTAATCAATGTGTCGGTTACCCACACGCGCTCCACCGATCTATGATAAACATTAAGTCACCATTTGCCACTCTTACTAGTCCATGTTAGTGTGCCGGTTACCCACACACGCTCCACCAACGACTTGGTAAGGTACAAAGTGTAATTTCATGGGTTAGCACCAATTTCACATTTTCCTAAGTAACTAAGATTGGGAATTTATAAGTGTTTAGTTACTTAGTATTTATCATTATACTTTTAATGAAAATTATAGTCCTTGTCCTACCCGTTCGGCTAACGACCCTCCACCAGTCAAGGAAGCGGTGGGTGAGAGTGGACACCCATTAAACTGCCATTTTATAGGCAGTAACCTTATACCCCCCTTATAGACCGACTTCGTGAATGAGGCCTACTAACGGTAAGACTGACTTTTACTCTTATACATATATATATATATAAATATTAAACATATAATATTATAATAGTATAAGGTTTGAACTTTAAACTATTTAAAACTCTAGGGTTTGGAACTAAAGTATTCAAAAGTGCAACTTTACTAATTCCAAAACTTGAGGGCAAGTTTTGAACAATTCAAGAAACCTTTGGAATTCATAACATATGAATTTAATATGGCTTTTAATGGAAAGACTCTTGAAAATCCATAACTTGAGGACAAGTTATGGATGTCATAAAACAATTTATGGAAAAAGACTCTTCAAGTTTCTATAACCTATGACTTTAAAAACTCTTTTAAAGAAAAACTTTTGGTTTTCCATAACTTGAGGACAAGTTATGGAATCCATTAAAGGCCATTTAGATCATCTAATAAACAAACAAACATGTCAAGAAAAACTATGATCTAGATTAAACTCATATGAACAAGACAATTCAAATCAAACAATTTTCATGTAATTAGCCTAACCATTAAACTAATAAAAAACATCAATATATTGACAATTATCTTTTGAATTGGATTATGATGATCATTACCACATCAAAAACAGGTTTATAAGTTCAAAAACAGCTTAGGGTAATGATTCTAGTCCAATTCCAGCCTTAAAAGTTGAAAATCTGCACTCATGGCCTCCTACTCGTCGAGTGTATGAACCTACTCGACGAGTAGGATGAATTTCCTCTTGGACTCGACGAGTCCCCCAGTGGACTCGGCGAGTCTACAGTCCAGAAGGCCAGATTTTCGATTTTTTCAGCAACTGCATCAAGTATAACTGAAAACCAAGCTTACGCTCTGATACCACTGATGGAATTTGAGCATTCTAACACTCCTATGGTGTGCATGCAACCCTATGTGCCTTGGATCTATGTTTTCACTATTATACATGCAAATATACAAAATTCCAAAGCATCATCCTAACTAGCATATTATGGAGGAACTATACTAAAAGAGTCTAGTTAGATGACATACATTTTGATGGAGCTTGAAGTCTTGAACCTTTAAGAGCTTAGCCCCAATAGTGTGGAAGCCTCAAATCAAATCACAAATCTCCAAAACAACTTGGAAAGCTTGAGAGAAGAGTACACACTTGTCCAAATCGGCTATGCCCTATTTGTTCACACACTAGTGCCAATTTCAAGTGCCAAGGACCTCTTTATATAGTATGGTGGATTAGGGTTACATCCATGTAAACCCTAATACCCATGACCATTCATTTCCATAGGATCCATGGGTTAAAAACTCCATGGACTATCCATGCAAGCTTAGCCCATCCTAAATGAACTTGGCCCATTCTATATATATAATAGTCCATATTTAATTAGTTCCTTTTGATCACTAAATTAATTCTAAATTAATTCTTGATCAATACTAATTAAATAATATGATTTCATATTAATATATTATAACTTATAATATATTAATAAATCATAAACATACTATTCTCAAAAGACTATCCATACAAATTGTTCCGGTGAAGTGTAACCCAAATGGACCATGCCGGATCGGGTCGAGTACATACCAATAATAGTTATGGGCTTAGACATCTTCCCAAACATGGGTCCCAGCAAACCAAAATTAACATCTTCCCAAAATTAGGGTTTTCTAAGCCTTAATTAGGGTTTCCAACCCAATCACAAGCCAACTAAGTCCAAGATTAAGCTATTGGTCCGATTAGGGTTTCACTATGTCGAGCACCATCCACTACCACCTCGGGCGGTGGTGGTCGACCGCGTCTCACGACGGCAGCCACCACCTCACGATGGTGGTGGTGGTTTTTCCGTCGACTTTCAACCGAGAATTGTCCAACCAACGACACACCATAACAATACATGTGTTTCCACAATTTCACACACACACACAGCCACCTCCCACGGTGGCTGGTGGCGGCAGAAGGAGGCTATATGGCGGCAGCCACCATGGTTGGCTGCCATGGTGGTTGTTTCCGATTTTCGACCATCTATCCATACACATTCGACTGGACATGCACTCCCCCGACACTCTAAGCTGAGTATGCACCAAACACACGTAGTGACACACACGACGCCGCCATCCTTGCAGCGGCAGATGGCAGCCGAGGGACTCAACGAGAGGGGAAGTCGTCTGGAGCAATGACGACGACGGGACCCGAGGAAATGGCGGAAGAAGCAAAGGAGCACATTACCGGGTGAGGGAGATGCAGCAATGACCACGAACTCACCGATCTTCGTAGTCACCGGCGATGACAGTGTGCGAGGTTTGGCTCCGGGCTTCCGGCTTCATCGGTAGTGGGCGTCTCGGTAGGGTGCTCGGTTGTTCTGGGCGTCACCGGCAGCGGCTATGGCGGTCGATCTCAGCTAGCGGTGATGGTTGAAGGGGATCGCGGATGGAGGATATATTCTAGGGTTAGGGTTTTGTGGTGCTCCCATAACACGGGTTAGAAATGAAAGATCTTAAACTCCCGTCCCATATTACAACTTTCACCAATTATTCATATTCAGTCCCTCCTTTTCAAATCTTCTTCAACTTAAATCCAAAACTTACCAAACAGCCCCTGCCCTCAGAAATATTTACAATCTGAATCCGGAATTTACCCTTTAGCCCTTGCTTCCCACAAATATATTCAACACGAGTCCAAATGATACCATTTAAACCACAAATTCTCGAATTTATAACATTTTACTCCCAAGGCTGACATTAATAAACTATTATGGATTTAGGGCCTCAATAAAATAATATGAAATATACTCCTCATCCCGGGGTTTATTTATTTATTTATTTTATTTAATATTATTTATTTAAATTCCAAAATAACATGTTACAGTAGTCATATATAAACTAAATACCAATGTTAAAAGAATATCTTTACTTCTACTTATAAAGTTATGTTTTTAAATTTTAACATTTTATACTTGATTTATTAGTTTTAATATGTTGTTGTATGTAAACCATTATCATTTTAAAGCTACAACTTTTGAATAATTTGTAGACAAAATTGCAAAAATGGTCCCTGTGTTATGCAAAATTTTGGGGTTTTAGTCCAAACCCCGAGTTTTTTGGATCCATGGTCCTTTTGGAGTGGTTTATCTGTGGTTTTGGTCCCTGGACTTAACTCCCGTTAAATAGGATCTGTTAAGCCCCCTCATGTGTCTAACATGTGAGGGTAAATTCGTCATTTCATATGTAAGGGACCTTTTTTGCATAAACCGTTTTTTGACTTAATTCTGAATTCGGTCGGCGATCCTGCAACTTTGATCCCGGGTTTTCACTTGACGCGGGTCGGATCTCGTTTGATGACCTGAGATACTCCTTCGACGAGCCTAGAGCTTCCTGGGACGGGTATCTAATCGGCCGGACTTTCCCACGGCTTCCTCCCATGGTAGAAGATGCACCTGTGGTGCAGATACCACGTTCCGATATGCAAATCTCCGTCGAAGAACAACCACTAAATGTAGATCTTCTTGTGCTCAGTGGATCAATCCAAACCCGAGAATATTACTCCGATTCTTCCTCCAAGCGCAGGAAAAGCCTCGACAGGTCTAACTCCATCCGAAAAATGGCTGCCGCTGTAGTGGCGGAAATGGACGAACCAAAAACAACCCCCATTCCAGTCTCAAACGCCAAAGTTTCTCCGGCAACCATCGATTACAACCATGATCATGGCGCCTTAAAAAGATTTCCAAGCATCGGTGGTGAGCGAGAATTAGCAAGGGATTCATATTCAAATTCCTTAAGAGACGATTGCTCAGAGACATTCGAATTACGGTTCAGAGACAACGACGAGAATAAAGAGGGGAAGACACCAAGACGATGGAGATGGAAGTTATGGGGGTTCATCCACCGCTATGGAGGATCGAACAAAGACGACGACGACGACACTTTCAGCAGAGTAAATGGCGTCGAAATATCATACTCAGAATCAAGGCAAGATCGAACAGAATAAAAAAGGGGGATTTAACAAAAAGGTATTACGAAGCAACAGTAGTGTAAGTTGGAGAAATTTTTCATTCAACACCACCAAGAAACCAAACTCTGAAACCAACGGGAAGAACAGGAGAGTTGGAGGAGATGAATTTGTTCTTGAGAGGAATCGAAGTGCAAGATATTCACCAAATCACACAGACAGTGGACTCCTTCGTTTCTACTTGAGGGGGTTTATGCAAAAAAGGTCCCTTACATATGAAATGACGAATTTACCCTCACGTATGAGGCACATGAGGGGGCTTAACAGATCCTATTTAACAGGTGTTAAGTCCAGGGACCAAAACCACAGACAAACCACTCCAAAAGGACCATGGATCCAAAAAACTCGGGGTTTGGACTAAAACCCCAAAAATCTGCATACCACAGGGACCATTTTTGCAATTTTGTCTAATTTGTATAAAATACTTAAATTATTAATTTAAATATAACATTACATGGTCAACTTAAATATAAATTTTAGTTCAACTTAAGCAACCCAAAAAATATTTTGTAAATAGTTAAAAGTGATAAATTATAGTGTCTTTATAATAACGATTATAAGTTAGTTAATAAGGTTAAATAAATATCAAACTTAAAGTGTAATCATAAATAAACTAAATTTTAATATTAAAATAATATATTTACTTCTACTTATAAAATTATGTCTTTAACTTTTAAAACAGTTTACTTAATTTATTAGATTTAATATGTCGTTGTATGTAACTATTGTCAGTTTAAAGCTATAACTTTTAAACAGTTTGGAAAAATACTTAAATTGTTAATTTAAATATAACATTATATTGTCAACTTAAATATAAATTTTAGTTCCACTTAAAACACCCAATGAATATTTTGTGAATAGTTAAAAGTGATAAATTGTAGTGCTAAATGCAAAAACTAAATTGTAATCTCAATTAACTAAAATATTTCCTAAATGTATTTTTATAACCGTTAAAAAATTTCAAATAAATAGCTTAAAATAACTTATACTAACAATAGTTAAAAATAACTCTATATAAATGATTATATTGTTACATTTACAAACAAAAAACAGTGTTTGATGTTTTAAATAATTACAATGATAGAAATTAAAACGAACAAATAAATTTTAAAAAATTAATTAACAGTAACAACAACTATAAATAACATTAAACATTATATTATATTTAATTTTGTTCATGAATAACCTACAGGTAGAGTTCATTCAAACGATTGAGGTTATGCAGTCTTAATAGATGTATATATTATCATATAATTCAAAACAATCAATATATTATATCAACTTAGTATACGAATTATTATATCAAATTTAAAAACAACGTTATTGTTATATTTAAAAAACATATATTTGTAAAGATTTCAACTATATAGGTGTTTCTGCGCAACGCGCGGACATTCGCTTAGTATTGTGTATATGATAAGTCATAAGGTATGATTACGAAGGTTGGTTTATTCACAAAAAAATATGAAAATGATATTAGTAAAATTGAATTGTTATTATTTTTTATATTAAATCGCTATATTACTAAATTCTATGTCCAATTCATTTATGGTCCCAACTTCTAAGTGATTTAAATATCAGTGATATTAAACTGAATTTTTTAAATTATTGAATATATATTTTCAATGATGTTATTTATATTAAAATAATATATATATATATTTATAGATATGTTGTAAATTAAGTCAATATATGAAAATAATATTAGTGTAAAATGCAAGGGATATAACTTCAAATATTTATATATGTAAAATTGATCAAACTGAATAATTAACTAAAATGAGATGAGTTTATTTATAAGGATACAAGTAGGGTGATAATCATGTCGTGTTTGGGTAGATGGGTAAGAAAGTTCAACTCGAAAATAATAGTGTCGTATTGTTCAACTCTAGCCTAGATAGGTCAAACCTAGACACGAATCGCTAAACCCGTTTAATTACACAAGTTTGTGGGTTAGAATTGGGTTCATGGGTTAAAATTGGATTCATGGGTCAGAATTGGGTGCACGGGTCAAAATCTTTTAATTAGGGAAAATTCCATTAAATTAAACTCATAAACACATCCAAATTCTAGAAAATAAACTAATAAACACATCTAAATTCCAAAAAATAAACTATTGAACACATCCAAATAAAAAGTTAAAACTCACATGATCATTAAGTATTAAATACTTTTTTTTTAATATGATATATATACGGGTTTGGGGTAGACCCACGAACCTAAATACCAAACCGAATCAGAAAACTCAACTCAAACTTTTATTTATACGTCGGATTTATGTCTTATTTCATGTCATGTCACCATTAATCACCCCTAGTTACGAATATTTTTAATCTACCCTTAAAATAAAAATGGAGTTGTAAATATAGATAGATATGACGCACATTAATAAAACAATTTCGGATCAACCCATTCCGTACCCTTACTAAATGGTCAACGGTATTACAGTCTTACCAAAGCTCATTAACAACAGCTCATGAACAACAGTAATTTAAGCGTAAAAATGTGAACCAACTCATAACATGCAAATCAAAATATGTGTACGGATTAGAACAGATTTACGTGGTTGGTGGCCTGGTCGGGTTTGAATATTTATAGCGGCTAAGCACTCAAAGCCGCCACAAGTTGACATATATATAATTATAATACGATTGTGATCGAAAGTCTGTCGAAAGTTGACTGTTTCCACAAACAAAGTGTATTTATAATAAATATCTAAGAGCGTTTTATCATCAAAAAGATCAATTAAATGGATATCTTAAACGACTCAAAAAATGATCGACTTACACAACTAAAGGCTTTTGATGACACAAAATCCGGTGTCAAAGGACTAATTGATGCTGCAGCTGGTGGGCCTGTGGATGTTCCGGAAATCTTTATCCGACCACCTGATGAACTTGCAGAAGATCTGGAACTCACACGAACGAGTTTACGTGTTCCTGCCATAGATCTTAATGGTGTTGATGATATGGTGGGAAGCTCCAGGAGGGAGAAGATCGTTGAAGAAGTTAGACATGCTTCTGAAAAATGGGGTTTCTTCCAAGTGGTTAATCATGGGATACCGATGAAAGTGCTAGAAGAAATGATGAAGGGTGTGCGTGAGTTTAATGAGCTGGATGTAGAGATGAAAAAGGGATACTATTCAAGGGATCCGGATAGGATGGTGAAGTTCAACACGAATTATGATTTTTACATGTCGACAGCAGCTAATTGGAGGGATTCGTTGCTTGTTGATATGACTAGTTCGTATGATCTTAATCCTCAAGATCTGCCCTCAGTTTGCAGGTACAATTTCTAATGAATGTTTGGAAAATTATGATTTTGTTTTTCCAAAACTTTCGCCATTTGCATCAAGTACAAAGAACAATTTCATAAAAACCATTATATTTTGAATATTTTTGTTGAACCATTATATTTTATTTGGTTTCAATGAAAGTCAGTTCTTTTTTAAATAAATTTCCACCACAACTATTTTTTTCCAGTTTAACAAGTGTTAAAACTAACATGATTTTAAAATATGACATCATATATGTACTCCATGAAATATCATCTTTCTTCATGAAATGGCTTCTCATTGTTAATTTAACATGTTATACACATACGGATATATAGGTAAAAATGTGAAACATTTTAGAAAGTTAAATGCTTTTAGGAAGTACATATATATATATGCATGTAGGTTAATTTCCTACGCATATCTTCTTATTAAGTTTAAGCATAAATACATGTACAATACAAAGGGATAAATTAACTAACTAGGCAAAATACAAACATACAAAAAATGGGCCTAACGTATATAAGCTAAGGTGCAACAGGCTAATGCTCTAATATAGGAATTATTTATAAAGAGTTATTACATAATCTTTAACGTGTGACTTTATGTGCAGAGACTCTACTGTCGACTACTTAAACAATCTCAAGAACCTAGTAGACACCCTTTTTAAGTTACTATCAGAAGCTCTTGGGCTCGAACCAGACCACCTGAAACGGTTAGAATGTGAGAAGGGTAGAACCCTGGCTTGCCACTATTATCCTGCATGCCCCAACCCTGACCAGACCCTAGGAATCAACAAGCACACAGATGCTTCTTTCATCACTATTCTACTACAAGATGAAGTTGGGGGACTAGAGGTTCTGCATAGAAATCAATGGGCTGACGTTGAATATATTCCTGGTGCTCTGGTTGTCAATATCGGAGATCTTCTTCAGGTAATTATATTAAAGTGACGTACGATGAACACACTACCAAATGGATTCATGCTTTAGAGGAAAAAAAGTTTTATTTCACAATATGTTCTGAACTTACAAAATCCCTGTTTTATCAAGTACAATGCTAAATTTGATGAGTTAGGTAAAATGTTTAAGTTAAGCCAAAAATTACAAAATTATTTACTTGAGATAGCAAGTGATAATGAAACAAAAGTAATGGTCTTATCTGAAATTTCTGTTTTTCGACCTTTCTATAGTTCCATATGATAATCTGCCAATGGTGATTTTTTGGCTTCTTATGAAAGAATTAGATCATATAAGTGACTAATATTCTTATGGTGCATGTTGTCTTGATTCTATGCAGATTGTATCAAATGACCAGTTCAAAAGTGTGATTCATCGAGCAACTGGCAACGCAACTCAAACTCGAATGTCGGTTGCCTGTTTTTTTCATGGTGTGTCTTCAACCCCTAAGATTTATGGGCCTATCGAGGAGGTTGTCATGAGAGGAAGTCCCCGGGTGTTTAGAGAATTTACTGTAAAAGATTACATGATGAAGTTTTACTCCAGAGGACTTGACGAGAAGTCTGGGCTAAACCATGTCCGGATATAAGACTTAAACTTTTTCTGAACCAGAGAAATCATACAAATCTTTAATGTTTTTGTTTTAAATTGATAGGTTTACCATTACTATATATGCAACAATTATTAATGGTTGTTTTGTACAATATATGAACTCTGAGATGGAGAATGAATAATATTGTGTTAGTATTTGGTGGCCTGCATATATAGCTTATATATTTCTATTGTATAATATTGTGTTAGTATTTGGTGCCTGCGTAGCTTATAAGTATATAGTTCTATTGCATAAGTGATAAAAAGGAACACACGCACTAATTGAACTAGGGACCGAAACAAAACTCCAAACAAAACCATAATTCTTACAACTCTCATCAAGTGGAACTCATTGATCTTTGGGTCTTTCAATTTTGGACAATCGTCTCCAATATCAATACAACAAAAAGCCCTTTACCCACGGCGAAACGCGTAGGTGATGGGATTTGTC
Organism: Lactuca virosa; assembly: GCF_052849685.1. Taxonomy (NCBI): domain Eukaryota; kingdom Viridiplantae; phylum Streptophyta; class Magnoliopsida; order Asterales; family Asteraceae; genus Lactuca; species Lactuca virosa. The sequence goes on along the minus strand of NC_136430.1, from coordinate 223,298,010 downwards.
GACGGATTTCCCATGGATCCAAATCCATGTGTAAAATGGCATGGGTAAGTTTTTTCGTGTATATACAGTGACAGGTTTCCAACGGCTTAGTTTTGGGCCTATGTGACCCATGGATTTGTTTAGCTATGGATTACCCATTAATTTATTTTGTTATGGATTACCTACGGATAGTAGATTAATACGATTTCCAACAGAGCTCCTACGGATAAGTAGTGAAAGATTTACATGGATAATTCATCGCTAATATAAGAGATTTTAAAACTATGCATTTAAAAATCACAAAATTAAAAAAAAAATCCATTTTTTAATTAATATTAAAAAACCTTATATAGCATAGAAACGATATTTTCAGGTATCATTTAAAGCAATAAGCATAAATCTATAAAGTTTAAATACATATTATTATATATAACAATTACCGTCCTGGCTACTGAACATTAATCATTTGAGCGGTGCTTCATTTTGCAACCGAAGAGATTTATCTCACTTGCCTAATGTAGCTTCTGATTACTAATAACACACAAAACATTCCACAAACCCTAATTACTTTTCATCTCATTCCCTCTCACTCTCAATTCCTTTCCTTTCCGCCTTCAACCAGACCATCAACGTCCGCCTCCATCGGCCAGAGTCGAAGCCCTTGAAACCATCTCCTCCATCATCCACTTCCAGAAGTACAAAAAACCATAGATCAGCATCTGCTTTTTAAGAACCCAAAAATTAAAGAAATTTGACTTTTAATCAAATATTTACCAAAATGGCAAAATGGTTATGAGAGTTTTGTAAGTTTATGAAGTTGCGAGTTCATGAAATTGGTCAAGATAAGTTTAAGTCACTTAGATGATATTAGATAAGTGAGTTTAAGAGAATAAATGCATGAGAATATACAATTTACACTAGTATAAAATTGGGCTTTATCCACATAAAAAACCCATCATTATAGACATATTAAGTTTGGGTTTTTTTTTCATTCAACATGAAAGGAAATGCCGCGTCATTGAAGATAAGTTATGTTGTCCTTCAATTGTAGTGAGTATAACCCATGAAAACTCATTATTATAGGTTAAATCCGTTATTATATGGTAGAGTGTTTTTGGAGATGTATCTATCTTATTTTGATAACCGTCATGAGTAATAATACACTTATAATATTGCGTTTTTTCCTATATAATCATAAATGTTCACTTATAGTCACTATTTATAAACACGGACATTGTTGACTTTTGGAGACACGAATGGAATTAAGTTGTAAGGATAAGTTATCATTATTAACATGTTTAATGGTTTATCATTACTATTGTTTACATATACCGACAAATAAAAAATTAAGACGTCACCAAAAATGATCTATACTAACGTGTTATTTCTTTTATTATGATTATTAATAATTTTTGCTGACATGTTTAATATTATATCGTGCATATTGTGTATATTTACTCACTTTTTGGACAATTAAACAGTGACCATAAAATGCTTATAGTAATTTATTTTTCCTATATAGTCATAAATGTTCACTTATAGTCACCGTTTATAAATATTATCGTGACCATTGTTGATTTTTAGAGACATGAATGTAATTAAGTTGGAAGGATAAATTATATTTACTAACATGTTTAATGATTTATCATTACTATTGTTTACATACGCCGACAAATAAAAACTTAGGACGTCACCAAAAATGATCTATACTAACGTGTTATTTCTTTTATTATGATTGTTGATAAATTTTGCTGACAAATTTAATATTATATCGTGAATATTATGTACATTTACTCATTCATTAGGCAATTAAACGGTGACCATAAAATACTTATAGTGATGTGTTTTTTCCGATAGAGTGATAAATGTTTACTTATAGTCACCATTTGTAAATATTATCGCGACCATTGTTGACTTTTGGAGACATAAATGCAATTAAGTTGTCAGCATAAGTTATCTTTACTAACATGTTTAATGGTTTCTCATTACAATTGTTTAGATAAACCGACAAGTTTAACCCGTCACAAAAAAATAATCTATACAGACACTAATACGTTTTTTACTATTTATATTGTAGAATGGTTTTTTTAATTTAATTATACATATTGGCAACCTTTCATTACTATGATGCGTAAAAACGGAAATATAAAATATAATGTAATAAAAAAAACTATCTTTAATAATATTATTTATATAAAGTTATTACATCAACAAAACATACATGTATACAATGATATAAACCAAATAAACTAAACTTTACTTTTTTTTAGGAGTACTGTTGTGTGTAGTTGATACACTCCTTAGTCTAGTTGCTAGATAATAACTATTGGGCTGCTTTTTCTTGGGCTCTCTTTTCCTAGGCTTTTGTATTTCGTTATTTGCTTCAACTATATACACATCCAGATCCTATAACAATATAAATTAAAATACGTGTTAAACATGCATTGAAGCAAACTTGAACAATTAATATATGTAATAAACTAATAGAATCGTTTTAAAAAAATTATACGGTTTAATTAATGAATACAAATATTAATTAATATAACTAATGCAACTAAAGTACCTCAGGATCAAGGGTTACAAGATTTTTTTTCCAAACCACAAACAACATATTGCATCCAAAACTGTTAACGGGACTTTGTTATCTCCGTTTGGTACGCAGACGGATGGCTTTATTGCTTCATCTATATAAATTCTATAGTAATCAGTCGTGAATGGCTTTCCATGTATTAACTGGTTTCCATCGATAAAACAGTGTACATAACCCTTCTCAACGATATTTGTAAGATTACACACTGACAGTGAACATTTTATTCTCTACAGAGATGCACATCATATAATTACATTCTTAATTTGAATGCTTGAAACCAATATATTTGTTATTGATATCTTTTTATTTTTGTATACTTACGTTCTTACATAAACTTGAACTTTTAATGAAAATGTGATAATTTAAACGACATTTATCATGTATACCCGGTTTACACATCACTAACCACAAATGTGGTAGGTACCACATCACTGCCACCTCATTATCACATACAAAAAAAAGTGTTTTAGTTAATTAAATGTGTGTGTGTGTGTCTATATATATATATATATATATATATAGAGAGAGAGAGAGAGAGAGAGAGAGAGAGACAATATGATTGGGTCTGGTCAATTGTGGTGGTGACCACATTTCACAACAAGATCATGGGGTGCTTTTCACATTCCACCACATTGTCACGTCAACCACATTTGTCGTCAATGGTGAGTTTTATTTATGGAATATTTTTATACTAATTACTAATGATAATCTTAATTTAAAATATTTCATATTAAAGTATAATGTGTTAACAGTGTGATGAGGCATTATGACACATTTTAGATAATTATGGATCAATAAGTTAAATTCATAAAAAATCTATTAAAAAAATTTAATCATTGGAGGATTCATAGAGGTCAAAACTATGACAAAACAATTTTCTAAAAAAGGTTGATTGTTGTTTCATGCAAAATCAGATTTGGACGATATACTATGGAAGGAAAAGATAAATTTGCCCTTAAGGGATTTGTGCATGTTGAATTGCTAAAATGGGTATGTCAGGGTAATTTAGTCTTTTCAACACCCCACCCCGGTAGTTCTGACTTCATGGTCGTCGGTAATTAATGACCTGTAATCATTTTAGTTATTAGTCATGTTAATTTTCTTCCCCAAGAAATTGTTCATCATATTCAAAGTAAACCATACAGACAAAACTTTTCAGGTTCTTTCGTATTACAGTCATCCAAAAAATGTTGGTTTATGTTCGACATTGACAGATAGAAAGTGTAGATAGTCAATAATTTAACTCATTTGTGTAGAGATGTTTGGCGATTCAAAATCTTGAAGTCATATTTTAGGATGGAATTGTATGATCAAACATGCACATTAATATAGTGTTTTGATAACTTGATTTAGATTTCTCTAAATCCCAATGTATTACTCTCTTAACAGAGACAATATTTCACTTTGGGGGTATTGGATTTTGGATTTGACTACTTGGAGTTTGCATCCCACAGGGCAAATCTGGAGGCCACTTTTGTTGTAGGGATGATTTTCATTGCAATAACATTCCTATCCCAAGAACAAGATTTAGAACTTTTGAATGCAACTCATTGGCCTGACTTTCTTTCTTGTAGAAGAAAAGTTTTTACTTGGTTTGGTAAACGCTTTGTCAATTATAGATTCCAAGGTTATTTCAGATTTATTTTTGATTGCCCAATAATAGGCCATAATTTAGGTCGTTTAAGAAATATGGATTACAATCATAATGATTCTGAAATTGAAAGTTACCCATCATGTAGGTGGTATAGACAGTTTATGTTGTTCTGTAGAGTTGTAAATGTACAAAATTGACAAAACTCAAGATTAAGGGACCAAAAAGTGACAAATAAGACAATTAACAAGATCTATGAACCCAATGAGCAAGTTAGAAGCTTTTTACTCACAATGGTCAAGGAATGAAACAACCTTATTAGATCTATACTTGACCTTTCTACTATGCACTTTGAAAACACCTTGTTCTTCAATATTCAACCATCCAATGGATAAATAAGCTTATAAAAGATGCCAAGGCTCAAAACAAGCAAGATGAGGCTATGATTTCGCAAGGAATGATATGAGGTGATGGAGGTTGGTCATAGGAAGGATCCTAAGAAGTTAGAGCCCTTATATATGGCTCAAAACCTTAGGGTTAGGGTTTTGGTCTGCAACGACACCCCGCGTAGCTGTTGGATTAGGTGTCTAAGCCCATAACTATAATTGGTATGTACTTGAATTGATAGCAGCACAGTCCTTTTGGGTTGCCCTCAACCTAGCAACTGGACAAGGAAATTATGAAAGGAGAGATATTAATTTATAAGATTAATAAATTAATATATATATATAAATGATTTATTAATATGTTATTGGATTAATATATTAATTAGAAATCATTATGTTTAATTAATTGTTAGCCAGAAATTAATCAGAATTGATTTTGGGGTTAAAAGAATTAATTATAAGGTGCAGGGACTAGTTTGCAATTATCTAATAGTTGAGTGGAAGGCTCTAGAACCCCCTTGGAAGAGGGTGGACGAAATCTTTAGGGGAAACCCTAATAATTTCGTCCATAGGGGCTTGGATAAGGCCCTTGGGTTTGCTTAGGCCCTAAGCAAAGGATAACTAGGGTTTCCCTTAAACCCTAGATCCCTCAGCTATATAAGGAGCCTCCTGGTTCATGTTTTTTGTCACTCTTTCTTTTGAAGAAACCCTAAGGCCGAGATTTTGCATACTCCCTCTCCTCTCTCTCTCTTCTACTTTCCTTCTTGCTAGTTTGGGTGTGACTCCATTAGAGGCATTACACTTGTGGTGCTAAAGCTTCCAAGAAGATCAAGATCAAGATCAAGGGAATATCAATTGTTTGCTATAACAATTGAAAGGTATGTAAACCCTAAACCCTAGTTTACTATTTTCGATAATAGCCTCTCTCCTCTAGGGTTCTTGTATTGCAATTCAAAGTTGTATGTTCAATAGTTAAAACATAGATCCAAAGTAGGTTGCATGTGAACTTAGGAATTGTTTTTCTAGTTTATTTGTTTTACCTAAAACCCTTCAGTGGTATCAGAGCCATTGTTGTTTTAAATTGAATTGCTACAATTGTTGAATTGCAAATTAGGGTTTATAGCTATTAAACCCTAAAGGCCAAATTTTCGATTTCTAGGGTTTTGGATCAAAGGGTTTTTTCGAAAACCCTAGCCTCCAAAGAACCCTAATCGAAATTAGGGTTAGGGTTTTGAAAACCCTAGCCTCCTCCCTTGTAAATTTCGAAATATGCTAGAGGATAACTAGGGTTTCTTGTTTTTTGGATAATTGTTACTTAATTAGATTAATTGGATAATTATCCTTACCCTATTTTTCGAAATTAGAGGGATAAGGATTAGGATTAAATTAATTGATTAATTTAATTAGATAATCCTTACAAGATTTAATAATTTGATTAATAGTTAATTAATAGATAAATATTAAATCTAGTGAATTGGTTTATTTAAATTTGAATTTAACAGCTTAAATTTCGAAATTTATATAAACCCTTGAAGTTTTAAAAAGTTTTAAAACACACCTTATATATATATTATAATTAAAGGTTTAATATTATATGTATAAGAATATGGTCAGTCAAATCGCTAGTATGCCTCATTCACGAAGCTAATCTATAAGGGGGGTATAAGGAAACTGCCTATAAAATGGTAGTTGAATGGGTGTCCACTCTCACCCACCGCTTCCTTGATTAGTGGAGGGTCGTTAGCAGAACGGATTTGATAGGATAACTACTTCTCATTAAAAGTATAATGATATTAAAGAAAGTACTAGAACATTATTTTCAAAATCCCAACTCTAGTTACTTTAGGAAAAATGTGAAAAGTATGCTAATCCATGAAATTGCACATTATGCTTTATTGGTCGTTAGTGGAGCGTGTGTGGTTAACCAGCACACTAAAAGGCACTAATAAAGAGTAGCAATGGGTATCTCATAATTGTCATTTTGATGGAGCGTGTGTGGTTTACCAGCACATCAATAGTTAATGATAAAGACAATGAGGTTACCAAGCACATTTGCATGGTTATTCACATCTTGTTTGTGATCCTCGGCATCCCAGTCACAAATAGAAGAGCATAATCTGAGATCAAAACATGTCATTGAATAGTTTCAATGTATCTCAAAAGAATTAGGAATTTCACTTCGTTTGTTTCGTCTAATGGTGGAATTGGTGAATCGTCATTCACCTACCTTTATGAAATTTGCACTTGGATCTCGGCATCCCATTTCTAAGTTGTGAATCGTCATAGTTGGATCCTAACCTTGATATTATATTTTTGGGTTATTTTATTAAGGTATCTTGAAATCTAACTAAAACTTTCTTTTCGGATGTCTACTCCTGGAAACACTTCTGCTTCGTCCTCCTCCAACCAAAACTTCTCTTTGCTCAATATCTGCTCCAAAGTCATTATGGATGGCTCACACTATAACGATTGGATGCGCAACATCAAGATGGCTCTTCGTTTCGAGAACAAAGAATATGTTCTTGAAAAGGAGCTCAAAGAGCTTGATGAGAATGAAGCTACTCCTGAAGATCTTGCTGCCTACAAGAAACATTACGATGATGCTACCAAAGTGGCATGCATCATGGTGGCAACTATGTCCCCAGAACTGCAGAGGTACTATGAGGACTACTGGCCTTTCGAGATGAACAAGGACCTTATGGAAAAGTACCATAAGCGAGCTCGTCAAGAAAAGTTCGAAGTAGTCAAGTCACTCATGGCTTGCAAGATGAAAGATGGGGAGTCGGTTGTGTCACATGTGCAAAGAATGCAACGCTACATAGAGCGTTTGGTCAAGCTCAATATTCACTTTGATGAGGAATTGGCCATTGACATGGTCTTGAACTCACTTCCTGAATGTTATGGTCAGTTTATTCTAACTTACCATTTGAACAATACTGAGCAGACCTTGGCCCAATTGCACAACTTGTTGCAGACAGCTGAGGCAGGGATGAAGGGTAAAAGTATACCCTCCACACCTACGAGTGCCCCTGTTTTGGCTATTGGACAGGGAAAGGGGAAAAAGAGGAAAGGTCCTCCCAAGCAAAACTGGAAGAGCAAGGCTCAAGCTGGGTCATCTAGTAATGGCCCAAAGGCTAAGCCCAATGGTTCCACTCCCCATGTTTCTGATCCAAAAGAGGCAATTTGCTTTTACTGCAACCAAAAGGGGCATTGGAAGAGATCTTGCCCACAATATCTGCAAGATATCAAGGATGGCAAAGTGAAGCCATCTTCGGCAGGTATTTACACTATTTCTGCTAATAACTCATTATCTTCTCGTTCATGGGTCCTTGATACAGGATGTGGTTTTCATATCTGTTCTGATTTGCAGGGTCTAAAGGAAAGTGAGGAGATAGAGCGAGGAAGGATAAACCTGATCATGGGAAACGAAAAGTCTTCACCAGTAACCAAGATCGGAGTTTATCAGCTTCTGCTTAGTAATGATGTTAGATTAGATTTAATAAATTGTTGCTATTCGTCTGAGATGACGAGAAACATTATTTCATTTCATGCATTGTTCAGACAAGGTTTTACATATTCTTTTAATGATTTGAATGGTTCAATTTCTGTTTATAAGAATGGTGTTTTTATGTTTGAAGCTTTACCTTGTAATGGTGTGTATGAAACAGTGACTTGTGTTGATAGCCTAGGAAATAGTGTACTTCATATTGACTTGTCTAATAGTGTAGACAAGGCATGCTTGTGGCATTGTCGTCTTGGACACATCAACAAGAAACGCATAGCCCAACTCCAAAAGGATGGAGTGTTGGAATCATTTGACCTAAAGTCAGATGACATGTGTGAATCTTGTCTTTTGGGAAAGATGACAAAATCACCATTCACAGGGTCTTGTGAAAGAGGTGAAGGTCTGTTGGATCTCATACACACGGATGTGTGTGGGCCCTTCAGATCAACTACAAGAGATGCTAATCGATTCTATGTGACTTTCACTGACGATTATAGCAGATATAGATATATCTACTTGATCAAGCATAAGTCAGAAACTTTTGAAAAGTTCAAAGAGTTTAAGCATGAAGTCGAAAATCAATTGGGCAGAAAGATAAAGGTACTTAGATCCGATAGAGGCGGGGAGTATCTTAGTATCGAGTTTAACGACTATCTGAAAGAATGTGGGATAGTCTCACAACTGACTCCTCCTAGGACACCACAGTTAAATGGTGTAGCTGAGAGGCGCAATCGAACCTTGTTAGACATGGTTCGTTCTATGATGAGTCGGGCTTTGCTTCCTATTCACTTCTGGGGGTATGCCTTAGAGACAGCCGCCCACATCCTCAATCTTGTCCCTACAAAGAAGGTTGCCAAAACACCTCACGAAATGTGGACAGGGAAAGTTCCCTCGTTAGCACACATTAAAGTCTGGGGTTATGAAGCTTTCGTAAGACGAGAGACTCACGACAAGCTAGCAGATAGAAGTGAGAAATGTGTTTTCATTGGTTACCCAAAGCAGTCTTTTGGATATTTGTTCTACAGGCCTAGTGAGAACGTGGTCTTTGTAGCACGAAGATGAGTCTTTCTTGAAAGAGAGCTCATATTCAAAGAGGACAGTGGGAGCACTATTGACCTTGAAGAAATTCAAGATTCAGCCAATGAAGGAACCTTAGATGACACTAGCACTCAACCAGAGGAAACAGTTCCTGTTGAACCAATCGATAACTCATTACCTCTTAGAAGATCCACTAGGGTGAGTGTGCCACCTGAGTTGTATGGTTTTCATATTACTTCAGATGGTGACACATTCATAAGTGACAGAACACTGGTAAACTTAGATGAACCAGTCACTTATAAGGAAGCAATGGAAGGCCCAGAGGCTTCCAAGTGGAAAGAGACAATGGACAGCGAGATTAAGTCCATGTATGACAACCAAGTTTGGAATTTGGTTGATAGTACACCAGGTCGTAAGACAGTTGGGTGCAAATGGATCTTCAAGAAGAAGACAGACATGGATGGAAATGTGCACACATTCAAGGCTCGATTGGTTGCAAAAGGTTTCACTCAAACCCCAGGGGTTGACTATGATGAGACCTTCTCGCCAGTGGCTAAGATTAAATCTATTAGGATATTGCTCGCCATAGCTGCCTTTCATGATTATGAAATCTGGCAGATGGATGTCAAAACTGCTTTCCTTAATGGGAAGTTGGCTGAAGATGTTTACATGAGTCAGCCAGAGGGTTTTGTTGATGCAAAGTTCCCCAATAGAGTGTGCAAGCTTGAGAAATCCATTTATGGATTGAAACAAGCATCTCGCAGTTGGAATCTTTGCTTCCATGAGAAAGTCAAAGATTTGGTTTCTCTAGAAGTGAAGATGAGTTCTGTGTGTATATCAAGGCTAGTGGGAGTATAGTAACTTTTCTGGTGTTGTATGTCGATGACATATTACTCATTGGTAACGACGTTCCAACCTTGAAAGAAGTTAAGTCTTGGCTTGGAAAGTGTTTTGCCATGAAAGACCTTGGAGAAGCTGCCTATATTCTTGGGATTAGAATATTGAGAGATAGAAAGAAGAGACTAATTGGACTTAGTCAGAGCACATACTTGGATAAGGTACTAAAGAGGTTTAGTATGGAAAATTCCAAGAAGGGAGAGCTACCTATCCAGAGCAATACCAAATTGAGTAAGACTCAATGCCCGAGTACAGATGTTGAAATAGATGACATGAGTCGTGTACCTTATGCTTCCGCTGTCGGATCGATCATGTACGCTATGACATGTACTCGCCCTGATGTGGCATTTGCTTTGAGCATGGTCAGTCGCTATCAGGGAAACCCAGGTAGAGCTCATTGGATAGCAGTTAAGAATATACTCAAGTATTTGCGAAGGACAAAGGACTGGGTTCTTGTGCTTGGTGGCAGTGATACTTTGAGAGTAGATGGTTACAGTGATACCAGCTTTCAGACGGATAGAGATAACTTCCGTTCTCAGTCGGGCTGGGTATTTTTACTGAATGGAGGAGCAGTTACTTGGAAGAGTTCCAAGCAAAATACGGTGGCTGATTCTACTTGTGAATCAGAGTACATTGCAGCAAGTGAAGCGTCGAAAGAAGCAGCTTGGTTGAGGAACTTCATCGGGGATCTCGGAGTTGTTCCAACCATCCAGGAGCCTATGGAACTGTTCTGCGATAATGAAGGAGCGGTTGCCTTGACAAAGGAACCGAGAGATCATGGTAAGACCAGACATATCGACAGAAAGTACAATTTCATTAGACATAGAGTTGAAGAAGGCCATCTTATAGTAAAGAGGGTGTCATCTGAAGATAACCCAGCAGATCCCCTCACAAAGGGTCTGAGTAGGGCTAAGCATATTCAGCATGCTCGGAGCATAGGACTGAAAGATGATATTAGTTTTAGTAGTTAGATTAGTTTTTGAAACTTGTAACAAAGTAAATGTAATTGACTTTTGGTGATTAAATAATAAAGTATTATTTATAAGTTTGGCTACTACCTTTTGTCAATTGTTTATTATTGTGTTTCATATTTTGCATGTTTTACTTCCTGAATAATGAGATTATTCAAACTCCACAGTCGCTCGTACTCTTGGAAGTAAGTAGTGAATTAAGACTGTCATGAATTGGATTGCAGATTGTCTAAAGATAGACATGGCAATAGAATTGCTGCAACGTTCATGAGTACTCAGAAATTGAGATTTGAGTATTGGATAAACCCTCGCTCAGAGTATTACTTCATGGAATTCATCACGAGTAATACTGAGACGATAATATCTTATAATCTTGAAACGAAGATATATGAGTTGTAATTTACAAGTCAGTTGTGCATTGGTGATACGAAAACGCATCAGTAACTTGGTGTTATAAAACGTATTGTTATGCATAATTTGATGAGTAAAAGATACAAGCATATGAGTCAACGTTTATTCGTTCCTTTTTCCCTAACAGGAAAAGCGATATCTGTGGGCCCCTCGATGATTTGGTGTTGACTTATGTGCTGGGCCCAGCCAGAACTAAATTGATGTGTTCGATTAGAAGTCCTACATCATCACAAATCAGGAATCGGGAAACATAGATTCTGGACAAACAGATTGATTACATTCCATATCTTTTGTCTGGGGATATCAAGCAGAACGAACGGTTATATGATCACTTATCTTAGGACACGTAACTGACTGGGTCAAAGTTCGGCAGCAGCTTTTGGAAGCTACAATTTGCTGGTCAAATTTAGAAGGCATACTAGCAATTATAGTTACAGACTTATCCAAGTGGGAGACTGTTGGATTAGGGGTCTAAGCCCATAACTATAATTGGTATGTACTTGAATTGATAGCAGCACAGTCCTTTTGGGTTGCCCTCAACCTAGCAACTGGACAAGGAAATTATGAAAGGAGAGATATTAATTTATAAGATTAATAAATTAATATATATATAAATGATTTATTAATATGTTATTGGATTAATATATTAATTAGAAATCATTATGTTTAATTAATTGTTAGCCAGAAATTAATCAGAATTGATTTTGGGTTAAAAGAATTAATTATAAGGTGCAGGGACTAGTTTGCAATTATCTAATAGTTGAGTGGAAGGCTCTAGAACCCCCTTGGAAGAGGGTGGACGAAATCTTTAGGGGAAACCCTAATAATTTCGTCCATAGGGGCTTGGATAAGGCCCTTGGGTTTGCTTAGGCCCTAAGCAAAGGATAACTAGGGTTTCCCTTAAACCCTAGATCCCTCAGCTATATAAGGAGCCTCCTGGTTCATGTTTTTTGTCACTCTTTCTTTTGAAGAAACCCTAAGGCCGAGATTTTGCATACTCCCTCTCCTCTCTCTCTCTTCTACTTTCCTTCTTGCTAGTTTGGGTGTGACTCCATTAGAGGCATTACACTTGTGGTGCTAAAGCTTCCAAGAAGATCAAGATCAAGATCAAGGGAATATCAATTGTTTGCTATAACAATTGAAAGGTATGTAAACCCTAAACCCTAGTTTACTATTTTCGATAATAGCCTCTCTCCTCTAGGGTTCTTGTATTGCAATTCAAAGTTGTATGTTCAATAGTTAAAACATAGATCCAAAGTAGGTTGCATGTGAACTTAGGAATTGTTTTTCTAGTTTATTTGTTTTACCTAAAACCCTTCAGTAGCGTAGCCTACGCCCAACGTAGGTCATTAAACCCGCATCTAGAATTCAACTCATATGCCCAGTGTAGCTTTCATACGCCCCGCGTAGGGCAAAATTCCCAATTTCCAATTTCAACTTCAAACAACCATAACTTCTTCGTTTCAACTCAGATTTTGGCGTTCTTTATATGGACGGAAAGGTATTGACGAACCACACGATTCTATCTAGTTTCTTTTGACTGAAAGCATATCGAACTATAATTTGTAACTCATGCAAGAATCCCGAGATATCACCTTTCTAGTTTTACCCTTTTTCTTCAAGGCATAAATCGAGGGCTCTAATCACTTAATCCAACATTATCAATCATCCGAAAGGGTGTAAAATCTAATCCTTTGAAGCCCAGGACCTTCACTTGATCAAATTCTGGCCCGATGTCCCAGAATTAGAACATCACTAAAACTAGGTGTTACATTATGAGTTACTAGTTGTTTTTCTCTCTTGAAAAATATTATTTTCATAAAATAATAATTTATCAATTAAATACAAGAGTTGATAATACTTATTAGTAATCAAATTCTAATAAATAACCAATAAGTGTGTACTTGTTATAATGTGTGACCGTATAGGGTCATACGTTATTAGCAAATATCATTTTTTAATGATTATTGAGCATATAGATCTTTCATGTATATGCAATACATATAATATAGTGATGAAGTGAAGCAATCAAGTTTATTGAGTATATTTTTGTTGGATTAGGTGTCTAAGCTCATAACTATAATTGGTATGTACTTGAATTGATAGCAGCACGGTCCTTTTGGGTTGCTCTCAAACCTAGCAACTGGATAAGGAAATTATGAAATGAGAGATATTGATTTATTATAAGATTAATAAATTAATATAAATGATTTATTAATATGTTAAAAGGTTAATATATTAATTAGAAATCATAATATTTAATTAACAGTTATCCAGAAATTAATTAGAATTAATTTTGGGGTTAATTGTGTTAATTATAAAGTGCAGGGACTAGTTTGCAATTATCAAATAGTTGAGTGGAAGGTTCCAGAACCTCCTTGGAAGGGGGTGGACGAAATCTATAGGGGAAACCCTAATGATTTCATCCAAGGGTCTTGGATAAGGCCTTTGGATAAGCTTAGTCCCCAAGCAAATGAACATTAGGGTTTTCCCTAAACCTTAGATCCCTCAACTATATAAGGAGCCTCCTGGCTCCTAAAATTGACACTCCTTCTTTTGAAGAAACCCTAGGCCGATTTTTGCATACCCTAACCTCTCTCCTCACAAGTTTCCTTCTTGCTAGCTTTTGGGTGTGATTCCATTATAGGCATTACAATTGTGGTGCTAGGCTTCCAAGAAGATCAAGATCAAAGGATTACCAATTGTTTGCTATAACAATTGAAAGGTATGTAACTCTAAACCCTAATTGGTTAATTTCGAAAATAGCCTCTATCCTTAGGGTTCTTGTTTTGCAATTCAAAGTTATATGTTCAATAGTTAAAACATAGATCCAAAGTAGGTTGCATGTGAACTTAGGAATTGTTTTTTCTAGTTTATTTGTTTTACCTAAAACCCATCAGTGGTATCAGAGCCATTGACTTTGTTTTAAATTGAATTGCTATAATAGTTGAATTGCAAATTAGGGTTTATAGCTATTAAACCCTAAATGGCCAAGTTTTCGTTTTTAGGGTTTTTAGCTTGAAGGGTTTTCGAAAACCCTAGCCTCCATGAACCCTAATCGAAATTAGGGTTAGGGTTTTGAAAAACCCTAGCCTGCTCCCTTGAATTTCGAAATTTGCTTCTTATTTTAGGGTTTTATCTTATTTTGGATAATGATTGCCTTATTGGATAATTATTGCCTAATTGGATAATTGAGAAAAATAAGGAAATTATCCTTTACCCTAATTTTCGAAATCTAGAGGGATAAGGATTAGAATTAAATTAATTGTTTAATTTGATTAAATAATCCTTACAAGATTTAATAAATTAATTAAAAGTTAATTAATAGATAATTATTAAATCTAGTTCTTTAGTTTATTTTAAATTTAAAAAATTAATGGTTTAATTTTCGAAAATTTTATATAAACTCTAAAGTTTTAAAAGTTTTAAAACACACCTTATATATATATATATATATATATATATATATATATATAATAATCAAAAGTTAAATATTATATATGTATAAGAACTGGTCAGTCAAATCGCTAGTATGCCTCATTCACGAAGCTAGTCTATAAGGGGGGTATAAGGAAACTGCCTATAAAATGGTAGTTGAATGGGTGTCCACTCTTACCCACCACTTCCTTGATTAGTGGAGGGTAGTTAGCAGAACGGATTTGATAGGAAAACTAAATCTCATTAAAAGTATAATGTTATTAAGAAAGTACTATAATATTATTTTACAAAATCCCAACTCTAGTTACTTTAGGAAAAATGTGAAAAGTATGCTAACCCATGAAATTGCACATTATGCTTTATTGATCGTTAGTGGAGCGTGTGTGGTTAACCAGCACACTAATAGGCACTAATAAAGAGTAGTAATGGGTATCTCATAATTATCATTTTGATGGAGCGTGTGTGGTTTACCGGCACATCAATAGTTAATGATAAAGACAATGAGGTTACCAAGCACATTTGCATGGTTATTCACATCTTGTTTGTGATCCTCGGTATCCCAGACACAAATAGAAGAGCATAATCCGAGATCAAAACATGTCATTGAATAGTTCAATGTATCTCAAAAGTAATTAGGAATTTCACTTCATTTATTTCGTCTAATGGTGGAATTGGTGAATCGTCATTCACCTACCTTTGTGAAATTTACACTTGGATCTCGGCATCCCATTTCTGAGTAGTAAATCTTCATAGTTGGATCCTAACCTTAATATTGTATCTTTGGGTTATTATATTGAGGTATCTTGAAATCTAACTAAAACTTTCTTTCTTTTCAGATGTCTACTCCTGGAAACACTTCTGTTTCATCATCCTCCAACCACAACTTTTCTTTGCTCAACATTTGCTCCAAATTTGTTATGGATGGATCGAACTATAACGATTGGATGTGCAACATCAAAATGGCGCTTCGTTTTGAGGACAAAGAGTATGTCCTTGAAAAGGAGCTCAAAGAAATTGATGAATCCAAAGCCACTCTCGAAGAATATGCTGCCTACAAGAAGCACTATGACGATGCCACCAAAGTGGCATGCATCATGGTCGTAACCATGTCCCCAGAACTGCAGAGGTACTATGAGGACTACTGGCCCTTTGAGATAAACAAGGACCTTATGGAGAAATACCATAAGCGAGCTCGTCAATAAAAGTTTGAGGTAGTCAAGTCACTCATGGCTTGCAAGATGAAGGAAGGAGAGTCGATTGTTAGTCATGTGAAAAGAATGCAACGCTACATAGAGCGTTTGGTTAAGCTCAACATTCAATTTGATGAGGAATTGGCCATTGACATGGTCTTGAACTCATTACCCGATTGTTATGGTCAATTTATCCTAACTTACCATTTGAACAACACTGAGCAGACATTAGCCCAATTGCACAACTTGTTGCAGACAGCTGAAGCAGGGATGAAGGGTAAAAGTATAGCCTCTACTCCTGCAAGTGCCACTGTCTTAGCTGTTGGACAAGGAAAGGGGAAAAAGAGGAAAGGTCCTCCTAAGCAAAATTGGAAGGGCAAGGCCCAAGCTGGGTCATCTAGTAATGGCCCAAAGGCTAAGCCCAATGCTACCATTCCCCATGTTTCTGATCCAAAGGATGCTGATTGCTTTTATTGCAATGACAAAGGGCACTGGAAGAGAAGCTGCCCAAAATATCTGCAAGATATCAAAGATGGCAAAGTGAAGCCATCTTCAGCAGGTATTTACACTATTTCTTCTAATAACTCATTATCTTCTCGTTCATGGGTCCTTGATACAGGATGTGGTTTTCACATCTGTTCTGATTTGCGGGGGCTAAAAGAAAGTGAGGAGGTAGAGTGAGGGAGGATAAACTTGATCACGGGGAACAGAAAGTCTTCACCAGTAACCAAGATCGGAGTTTATCAACTTTTGCTTAATAATGATGTTAGATTAGATTTATTGAATTGTTGCTATTCGTCTGAGATGACGAGAAACATTATTTCATTTCATGCATTGTTCAGACAAGGTTTTAAGTATTCTTTTAATGATTTGAATGGTTCAATTTCTGTTTATAAGAATGGTGTCTTTGTGTTTGAAGCTTTACCTTGTGATGGTGTGTATGAAACAGTGACTTGTGTTGATAGCTTAGGTAATAGTGTGTTTAATATTGACTTGTCTAATAGTGTAGACAAGGCATGCTTGTGGCATTGTCGTATTGGACACATTAACAAGAAACACATAGCCCAACTCCAAAAGGATGGAGTGTTGGAATCATTTGACCTAAAATCAGATGATATGTGTGAATCTTTTCTTTTGGGAAAGATGACGAAATCACCATTCACAGGGTCTTGTGAAAGAGGTGAAGGTCTGTTGGACCTCATACATACAGATGTATGTGGGCCCTTCAGATCAACTACAAGGGATGCTAATCGATTCTATGTGACTTTCACTGATGATTGTAGCAGATATGGCTATATCTACTTAATCAAACATAAATCAGAAACCTTTGAAAAGTTCAAGGAGTTTAAAAATGAGGACGAGAATCAATTGGGCAGGAAGATAAAAGTACTTAGATCCGATAGAGGCGGGGAGTATCTTAGTATCGAGTTCAACGACTATCTAAAAGAATGTGGGATAGTCTCACAATTAACTCCTCCTAGGACACCACAGTTAAATGGTGTAGCTGAGAGGTGTAATCGAACCTTTTTAGACATGGTTCGTTCTATGATGAGTCATGCTTATGCCTTAGAGACAGCCGCCCACATCCTCAATCTTGTCCCTACAAAGAAAGTTGCCAAAACACCTCACGAAATGTGGACGGGGAAAGTTCCCTCGTTAGCACATATTAAAGTCTGGGGCTGTGAAGCTTTCGTAAGACGAGAGACTCACGACAAGCTAGCAGCTAGAAGTGAGAAATGTGTTTTCATTGGTTACCCAAAACAGTCTTTTGGATATTTGTTCTACAGACCTAGTGAAAACGTGGTCTTTATAGCACGAAGAGGGGTCTTTCTAGAAAGAGAGCTCATATTCAAAGAGGACAGTGGGAGCACCATTGACCTTGAAGAAATTCAAGAGTTAGCCAATGAAGGAACCTTAGATGACACTAGCACTCAACTAGAGGAAACAGTTCCTGTTGAACCAGTTGATAACTCATTACCTCTTCGAAGATCCACTAGGGTGAGTGTGCCACCTGAGTTGTATGGTTTTCATATTACTTCAGATGGTGACACATTCATCAGTGATGGGACACTGGTGAATTTAGATTAACTAGTTACTTACAGGGAAGCAATGGCAGGCCCAGAGGCTTCCAAGTCGAAAAAGGCAATGGACAGCGAGATTAAGTCAATGAATGACAACCAAGTTTGGAATTTGGTTGATAGTGCACCAGGTCGTAAGACAGTTGGGTGCAAATGGATATTCAAGAAGAAGACAAACATGGATGCAAATGTGCACACATTCAAGGCTCGACTGGTTGCAAAAGGTTTCACTCAAACCCCAGGGGTTGACTATGATGAGACCTTCTCGCCAGTAGCTAAGATTAAATCTATTAGGATATTGCTCGCCATAGTTGCCTTTCATGATTATGAAATATGGCAGATGGATGTTAAGACTGCTTTCCTTAATGGGAAGTTGGCTGAGGATGTTTATATGAATCAGCCAGAGGGTTTTGTTGATGCAAAGTTTCCCAATAGAGTGTGCAAGCTTGAGAAATCCATTTATGGATTGAAACAAGCGTCTCGCAGCTGGAATCTTTGCTTCCATGAGAAAGTCAAAGAGTTTGGTTTCTCCAGAAGTGAATATGAGTTTTGTGTGTATATCAAGGCTAGTGGGAGTATAGTAACTTTTTTGGTATTATATGTCGATGACATATTACTCATTGGTAACGACGTTCCAACCTTGAAAGATGTTAAGTCTTGGCTTGGAAAGTGTTTTGCCATGAAAGACCTTGGAGAAGCTGTCTATATTCTTGGGATTAGAATATTGAGAGATAGAAAGAAGAGACTAATTGGACTTAGTCAGAGCACATACTTGGATAAGGTACTAAAGAGGTTTAGTATGAAAATTCCAAGAAGGGAGAGCTACCTATCCAGAGCAATACCAAATTGAGTAAGACTCAATGCCCGAGTACAAATGAGGAAATAACTGACATGAGTTTTATACCTTATGCTTCCGCTGTCGGATCGATCATGTACGCTATGACATGTACTCGCCCTGATGTGGCCTTTGCTTTGAGCATGGTCAGTCCTTATCAGGGAAACCCGGGTAGAGCTCATTGGATAGTGGTTAAGAATATACTCAAGTATTTGCGAAGGACAAAGGACTGGGTCCTTGTACTTGGTGGCAAAGATACTTTGAGAATAGATGGTTACAGTAATGCCAACTTTCAAACGGATAGAGATAACTTCCGTTCTCAATCAGGCTGGGTATTTTTACTGAATGGAGGAGCAGTTACTTGGAAAAGTTCCAAGCAAGATATGGTGGCTGATTCTACTTGTGAATCAGAGTACATAGCAGCGAGTGAAGCGTCGAAAGAAGCAGCTTGGTTGAGGAACTTCATCGTAGATCTCGGAGTTGTTCCAACCATCCAGGAGCCTATGGAACTATTATGCGATAATGAAAGAGCAGTTGCCTTAAAAAAGGAACCTAGAGATCATGGTAAAACCAGACATATCGACAGAAAGTACCATTTCATAGGACATGGAGTAGAAGAAGGCCATCTTGTTGTAAAGAGGGTATCATCTGATGACAACCTAGCAGACCCCCTCACAAAGGGTCTGAGTAGGGTTAAGCATATTCAGCATGCTCGGAGCATTGGACTGAGAGATGATATTAGTTTTAGTAGTTAGATTAATTTTATTCTGAAACTTGTAACAAAGTAAATGTAATTGACTTTTGGTGATTAAATAATAAAGTATTATTTATGAGTTTGGTTACTGCCTTTTGTCAATTGTTTATTATTGTGTTTCATATGTTGCATGTTTTACTTCCTGAATAATATGATTATTCAAACTCCACAGTCGCTCGTACTTTTGGAAGTAAGTAGTGAATTAAGACTGTCATGAATTAGATTGCAGATTGTCTAAGGATAGACATAGCAATAGAATTGCTGCAATGATTCATGAGTACTCAGAAATTGAGATTTGAGTATTGGATAAACCCTCGCTCAGAGTATTACTTCATGGAGTTCATCACGAGTAATACTGAGACGATAATATCTTATAATCTTGAAACGAAGATATATGAGTTGTAATTTGCAAAGTCGGTTATACATTGGTGATACGAAAACGCATCAGTAACTTGGTGTTATAAAACGTATTGTCATGTATAGTTTGATGAGTAAAAGATACAAGGATATGAGTCAACGTTTATTTGTTCCTTTTGCCCTAACCGGAAAAGCGATATATGTGGGCCCCTCGATGATTTGGTGTTGACTTATGTGTTGGGCCCAGCCAGGACTAAATTGATGTGTTCAATTAGAAGTCCTATATCATCACAAATCAGAAATTGGGAAACATAGATTCTGCACAAAGAGATTGATTACATTCCATGTCTTATGTCTGGGGATATCTTGCAGAACGAAGGATTATATGATCACTTATCTTAGGACATGTAACTGACTAGGTCAGAGTTCAGCAACGGCTTTTGGAAGCTACAATTTGCTGGTCAAATTTAGAAGTCATACTAGCAATTATAGTTGCAGACTTATCCAAGTGGGAGACTGCTGGATTAGGTGTCTAAGCCCATAACTATAATTGGTATGTACTTGAATTGATAACAGCACAGTCCTTTTGGGTTGCCCTCAAACCTAGCAACTGGATAAGGAAATTATGAAATGAGAGATATTGATTTATTATAAGATTAATAAATTAATATAAATGATTTATTAATATGTTAAAAGGTTAATATATTAATTAGAAATCATAATATTTAATTAACAGTTAGCCAAAAATTAATTAGAATTAATTTTGGGGTTAACTATGTTAATTATAAAGTGCAGGGACTAGTTTGCAATTATCAAATAGTTGAGTGGAAGGTTCCAGAACCTCCTTGGAAGGGGGTGGACGAAATCTATAGGGGAAACCCTAATGATTTCGTCCAAGGGGATTGGATAAGGCCTTTGGATAAGCTTAGGCCCAAAGCAAAGGAACATTAGGGTTTTCCCTAAACCCTAGATCCCTCAGCTATATAAGGAGCCTCCTGGCTCCCAAAATTGGAACTCCTTCTTTTGAAGAAACCCTAGGCTGATTTTTGCATACCCTAACCTCTCTCATCACAAGTTTCCTTCTTGCTAGCTCTTGGGTGTGATTCCATTATAGGCATTACAATTATGGTGCTAGGCTTCCAAGAAGATCAAGATCAAAGGATTACCAATTGTTTGCTATAACAATTGAAAGGTATGTAACTCTAAACCCTAATTGGTTAATTTCGAAAATAGCCTCTCTCCTTAGGGTTCTTGTTTTGCAATTCAAAGTTATATGTTCAATAGTTAAAACATAGATCCAAAGTAGGTTGCATGTGAACTTAGGAATTGTTTTTTCTAGTTTATTTGTTTTACCTAAAACCCATCACTTTTGTTCATATCACTATGTTATAGGCATTACAATTATGGTGCTAGGCTTCCAAGAAGATCAAGATCAAAGGATTACCAATTGTTTGCTATAACAATTGAAAGGTATGTAACTCTAAACCCTAATTGGTTAATTTCGAAAATAGCCTCTCTCCTTAGGGTTCTTGTTTTGCAATTCAAAGTTATATGTTCAATAGTTAAAACATAGATCCAAAGTAGGTTGCATGTGAACTTAGGAATTGTTTTTTCTAGTTTATTTGTTTTACCTAAAACCCATCACTTTTGTTCATATCACTATGTTATTGCTATCATATTGATTTGTCTTATGAATTGTTATGTATGCTCTTTTATCATTACCCACTAAGCTTTTGTAGCTTACATTTGTTGTTGTGACTTATAATTACAGGTGATAGGACTAGTGGCAAGGGTAAGGACATAGTTTGAGTTGAGATGTAGAAGGATTTAGAAGACTATTACTTTTTTTATGTTATAATGAAATAACACATGTTGAAAATTTGTACGGTTGCTTAGGTGTTATTTGTTTTTTTGTAAAAAACTCTTCAGACCTCTTATTGCTCCGCGACGCAACACACACACAACACTTTTTATTTCGCAGTTGTTTATTTTTTAGAAGTCTTCGGAGTAAAAAACATTTGTGCGTGTTCTGTTTGGTGCAACATTTGTATTGCCTCTTCTAACCTCTTCTTCTTTTTTTTCTAGCTGAAATCTTGATTATATGTTGCTGAATTCTTGTTTCACCTTCTTTTTGTTTGTTTTTTTTGGTTTATTCTTGTTGAATTATTTTTTTCGCTTTTTTATATTGAATAATGATAATTTCTTATTGAAATATAATTATTTTTTGCTGAAATATCATTATTTTTGCTGAAATATCATTATTTTTTTGTTGAAATATTATAAAATCTTGCTGAAATATCATACATTATTAATTTTCGGTATTAAAAAGTTATTTTGGTATATAAAATCGGTTTATTTTAATTTTTTAATATTTGCAACAACATGCAGATATTAAAGAATAAACACGTTTCTTATTACAGTCTGCAGTCGTTTAGTCCACCTTTTCTGCTGCAGAGGATTGCAGAGATGGTCCGCACACTTCATAAATTTTTTCTTCAAAAAAATAAACGGCACCTTACTTAAACTATGGTATGTGGATATAACTTGTATCTATGTGGTAGTATAATATACACCATATGAATGTACTAAATGGTTTTCAAATTGAAAAAAATATAGATGTACTTTATACTAGAAGTAGGGTGTTACATAACCAAAAATAACTATGTAACCATTAGATGTGAGCATCAAAATCGGGTATCCACATTTGAACTTTAATTTGTCAGGAACTGACAATTCCATAACCCGAACCAAAATGATGTAACGGGGACCATATTCGGTTTCTAACATTTGGAATGAACAAAAACCCGTTTCAATTCTAGTTCTTAATATTTTGCTACCGCCAAGCGTTGGATACGTGTCGGGACTGGTTATCGCATGTAATATTAAACATATTGATTATAACAATTATAACAAGCACCAAATATATACGTCTTTTAAATGGACCTCTATGTTCAAATCAAAATTTCATATTACCAGGCAGTGCTTAATCACATTGGCAATATTCTAATAAATACAAGATGGCTAATAAGATTATGACCATAGGCCTACAAATTAATTAATGGACACCACAGTACCATTTATCAGTGCAATGAATGAAATAGGTGTAAGGGAATTTATTATTTTTACCAATATGAAAGGAAGTTATAATAAATACAAGATGCTCCTAAATTTACAAAATTTACTAAGATCCACTACGTAACTATGATGTGGTCTTTAATAGTGAAAAATAAAGTTCCTTCGTACCCTTATTGTACATTGTGTAAGTGTCAACGTTAAACATCATTTGGTTTCGGGAAATTGACAGAAAAGTCCCGATTATTTGATTTTACACGATAATATGTCATTTCCAGTTAAAAGACAAAAAACGATTTTTTTGTTAATTTGAACCAAAATGAAATAATCAGGAATAAAAATTGGGACTAAAGTAGAACTTTTCCGAAAATTTTGAGATTTTTCTGATAATTTCCCTTCGGTTTCAACCATAGATCCATATGCATTTTTTGAAATTGAGCACGAATAAATTGATAGTTAACAATAAAGTCTATGTTAACATATTTTGTATTTAAAAAAAATTAAAAAAATGGATATTCGGAACTAGAAGCAGTTCCAAAATCCCGGGAATTGTTACGATCAGTTTTGGTCCAATATTCAAGGAACCGCTGGTTCCGATTCCTTATAATTTAGTTGGATACCCACTTATGTTTGCCGTTAGTAATCATTGGTAGAAAATTTAACGTGAAATCATACTCATGTTTTTAGTAGATGTACTAAGAGCATCTTCAATGATTAACCTGTACTATGACTTAATAATATTGTCACCTCATTATTTCATTACTTTTAACCTCTAATTAAATGACATTTTCAATGGTTAACCTCTTTCAATAATTTTTTCTTTAAATTTAACTAATCTATCCATATCTATTTAAAATGTTCTATATAATCCTATTTAATTAGTCGTTTTTAAACACATCATATTTTAATACAAATTATTCTAATAAATATTGTCCTTATAAATTTATATTTCATAAATAAAATGTCATTAAATAATTGATAGAATTAATTAACTAATAAATAAATTAATTAATTAAAAACTGAAATATAATTACAGGGTAAAATAAAATATGATTACAAGATGAGGGAGTTAAATGTACAAATGATTAAACTATATTGACTACTCAGTGTATATTGAATAATCAATAAAAATGAACAAAAAAATTATATGCTCCAATACAAATAAGTGCTCAATATAAATAAGTTAGTAGTAATAAGCTCTAAAAAAAGTTCTCGTTGGATATGCTCTAAGTTATAGGGACCATGATAAGTTTAAAAATAATCATTGTTTGATCATAATGTATATATCGATTTTTATAAAACCCAACAAGCATCGAATGCAATTAACAAAAACATTATGATTAAACCACTTATCTGATTCATTAGCTAAAGTCTATCAGACCCACAAGAGGGTTTATTGGAATAACTTTTTAAGTGTCAAGAAGATTGTACGATCCAAACCATAGTCCATCCGACAATATTACACCCCTTAGAGCATCTCCAATGGTTGAGCTATGTTATAGCTTAAAATTAGCACCATCTCATTATTCCATTAACTTTAACCTCTAAATAAATTGCATCTCCAATGGTAAACTCTTCAACTAGCTTTTTCTTTAAATTTAACTAATATATCATTATCTATTTAAAATGTTCTATATAACCCTCTCCATTTAGTTAGTCATTTTTAAACACACATTGTATTAAACACATTTTTATAATACCTCTAAAAGTCCATAAGATGTCACAAAATATTTGATAGATAAATTAAATAAAATGACAAATCAAATTAACTACTAAATAAATAAATAAATTGAAAACTAAAATATAATAAATGAGTAAATTAAAATATAATTAGAAGATGAGGGGGTAAAATATATAAAATATTAAACTATATTGACCACTCAATATATATTAAGTGGTCAATAAAAATAAGCAAAAAAATAATGTGCTCCAATGAGAATAAACGTTCATTTATAAAAAATCAATAGTAATAAGTTATAAAAAGTCCTCACCGGAGATGGAGATGCTCTCAGCAAGCAAATATACATGAAGTCCATTCTCTTAAACTGTGGCGGTTTTTAAGGTTTCAAGAATGGGTAACAAAAAGCCTAGGAATAATATTATTTTAATGCCTTCAAAGTTTGTTCATTTAACTCGAACAACATTATATAATCATTTGGTATAATTGTTAATTATTTTTTAACATTTTAATAGATAATAAATCAATTACATTAATTTCTTATTATTTATTGCCACTTCAATAATTAATGAATTAATTCCTCTTAATTAAATATTTTTGTCACCCAATCTTGAGCCGAATGTGTAACTCATAGAGACTCATGTAATTAATTGTGTCCCCAACGGGAGATTTTATTGGCACCTCTATAATACCGCCTATACCACTGCCACAATGTCACTTCTTGACTTCTGCATATATTTACTTTTATTTTTTTTTGTTATATCCCAATTTTTTCATACTTTTAATAAATAGCTGCTGGTCATTTTAATTTAATTACAAAAACATCCTTTTAATTTCAAGGACATCAAAAGCAAGGTGAATGTGATTTTTCCACTTCATATATATATATATATATATATATATATATATATATATATATATATATATATAAAAGTTATTTTGATAACTCAAATATAAACGAGAACCTGAGAACATGACATGTCCATTAGTTTCTAATGCTTCGGGCGAGATAATAAAATAATGTTCGGAAATAATTATTTTTATTATTTATTACTTACAATTCATGGCACATCTTTTTTTAACAACAAAAACATTATTAATATTATAAAAAACGCTAGATATGGGCCATAAACTAGTACAATTACTAAACACAAAACAAAAAAATAAAATGTTAACTACACAATATCACACCCCGAAAATGTTAGAAAAAACCAAAATAAATAAATATGCATATATGCATATTAAAAGTTATTAACGCATAAAAAGACAGTTGGATGTGAATAATAAAAAACAATGGGGCTCTTACAAAACAAGATATTAGCACACCCCGAAATATACAATTCAAAAGTTAAGGATCAACTTTGTAATTAATATAAAAAGACGGTTGGATGTGAATAATAATAAAAAATCATTATTAAGGATTTATATTATACTAATTATATTGTCGTGAAATATAAGGGTTTTATGCGGAAAAGTCCCATTATTTTGGGAAATTTTTTTATAGTCCTAAAAGTTTTTTTTTAACAGAAAAGTCTCATTATTTTGAGAAAAATCACATAATATGTCATTTGTTGTTCAAATATAAAAAATGACTTTTTCGTTAAGTTGGGCAAAATGTTAAATAATCGGGACTTTTCTGCTAAAAAAAACTTTTAGGACTTTATTAAAAAAATTTCCAAAATAATGAGACTTTTCTGTATTAATCCCTGAAATATAATATAAAAGCATGTAAATAATATAAATAAGATGATGTTAGATGTAATATTTGAACATATATTCGATCAAACAAGTTCGATTTATCTATTTCACAAAAGACAATAATTAAGAGAAAAATAAAAGATAAAAAAAACAATAACTAAGAAATAAAAACGTCAATGTCTCATATCTTAAGAATTAATATATTTTATTTAATACAAATATGTGATTATATTATTTTCATGTATTTATATTAAACATAATATGTGAAATAAAAATCATACATGTAATATTATTTTTATTAAGTAATATAAAGCATTAGAATATAAAATAATATATAAAGAACTGTATATGTAAAACTCGGTGGTATATATACGAGTTATTTATATTTAAAAGTACAAAAGTCGAAATTGAAATGAATGTATAATATGAAGGACTATAAATGTAAATTTTATTAATATAGTAGTATTATAGTAACGTTTTCGCTCGATGATTATTTGCCAAGTCAAAGTGGTTTTTGACTTTTAGAAATGGTTAAATGGTTTTGAGCCTAGTATCGGGTGTGAATAACAACACCCATATATATAAGGATATCTATGGATGTCTATGGAATGTATAGAAGATAACAGTGATCATCATAGATCCAATAATCGGCTCTACATGTCACATATACAACAACCAGGGACCAAGTCTCAATAAACAACCCATAATCCACAATTTGACCTAAAGTCAAACTTGGTCAAAGTCAACGGTCAGCCTCATACCACCCACGCCCAACGTAGCATGCAACTCTACGATCAACGTAGAGCACAAGGTGGCTAAACAGGCAAAATCAAGGCTACGCCCAGCGTAAGGAAAATTATGTCACACATAGAACCAAATGTCCAACTTTTTCATTAAGCTCTTAATATAGAAAGTCAATCGTTTAAGCTTTCAAATATGGACCTTTACAATGTCTGAATGGATAAAGTTCCAACTTTACCCATTAAGACACTCCCATCAAGCAAGATCTAAACTTTATGCACTAAAATGACCAAAAATGCTAACATCGCATCCATGGCTTAAAGAACAAGCATCAAAGCACAACTTTTCAAGTCCCAAGAGTGTCCCATATAACTCAAAAGGTTGTCTCAACTCCCAAAACACAAGCTCAAGGGACCAAAAAGTGACAAATATGACAATAAACAAGAACCATGAAACCAATGAGCAGGTTAGAAGCTTTTTACTCATAATGGTCCAGGAATGAAGCAATCTTGTTGGATCTATACTTGAACCTTTCATCTATGCACTTTGCAAACACCTTGTTCTTCAAGATTCAACCATCCAATGGAGAAATAAACTCATAAAATATGTCAAGGCTCAAAACAAGCAAGAGGAGGCTAGGGTTTCTCAAGGAATGATCTGAGGTGATGGAGGTTGGTCATGGGAAGGATCCCAAGAAGTTAGAGCCCTTAAATATGGCTCAAAACCTTAGGGTCAGGGTTTTGGTCTGCAGCGACTACGCCCAACTTCAAACAACCATAACTTCTTCGTTTCAACTCCAATTTCGGCATTCTTTATATGCACGGAAAGGTATTGACGAGCCCCACAATTATCTCTAGTTGCTTTTTACTGAAAACGTATCGAACTATAATCCTTAATTCATGCAAGAAGTTCAAGATATCAATTTCCCGTTTTACCCTTTTTCTTCAAGGCACAAAATCAAGGGTTCTAATCACTTAATCCAACATTACCATTCATCCGAAAGGGTCTAAACTATATTCCTTTAAAGTCCAAGACCTTCACTTGATCAAATTCCGGTCCGATGTCCCGAAATTAGAACATCACTAAAACTAGGTGTTACATTATGAGTTACTCGTTGTTTTTCTCTCTTGGAAAATATTATTTTCATAAAATAATAATTTCTCAATTAAATACAAGAGTTGATAATATTTATTAGTAATCAAATTCTAATAAATAATCAATAAGTGTCTACTTGTTATAATATGTGACCTTATAGGGTCATACGTTATTAGCAAATATCATTTTATAATGATTCTTAAACATATAGATCTTTCATGTCTATGAAATGCATATAATATAGTGATGAAGTGAATCAATCAAGTTTATTTAGTATCTTTTGTTTATAGAATTATGTTATTACTATCATATTGATTTGTGTTATGAATTGTTATGTATGCTCCTTTACCATTACTCGCTAAGCTTTTGTAGATTACAAGTGATAGGACTAGTGATAAGGGTAAGGAGATAGTTTGACTTGAGATGTAGAAGGATTTAGAAGACTATTACTTTTGTTTTTGATGTTATAATGAAATAACACATGTTGAAATTTTGTACGGTTACTTAAACTATGGTTGTGGATATAACTTGTATCTATGATTCTATGTGGTAGTATAATATACACCATATGAATGTCTAAATGGTTTTTGGATTGGAAAAATATAGATGTACTTTATACCACAAGTAGTCTAAATGGTTTTCAAATTGAAAAAAATATAGATATACTTTATACTAGAAGTAGGGTATTACATAACCGGCCAAAATTCGAACGTCTTTTAAATGGACCACTGTCTTCAAATCAAAATTTCATAATATTAGGCAATGCTTAATCACATTGGCAATATAATAAATACAAGATGGCTAATAAATACAAGATGG
The DNA here is from genome assembly GCF_052849685.1 of Lactuca virosa. NCBI lineage: Eukaryota > Viridiplantae > Streptophyta > Magnoliopsida > Asterales > Asteraceae > Lactuca > Lactuca virosa. The sequence continues at coordinate 223,268,887 of NC_136430.1, read as the reverse complement.
CTAGTAAGATTATGAACATAGGCCTACAAATTAATTAATGGAGACCACAGTACCATTTATCAGTTAAATGGGTGTAAGGGAATTTATTATTTTTACCAATATGAAAGGAAGCTATAATAAATACAAGATGCTCCTAAATTTATGAAAGTTACTATGATCCACTACGTAACTATGGTGTGGTCTTTAATAGAGAAAAATAAAGTTCCTTCGTACCCTTATGGTACATTGCGTAAGTGTCAACATTAAATATCATTTGGTTTCAACCATAGATCCATATGCACTTTTTGAAATTGAGCATGAATAAACTGATAATTAACAATAAAGTCCATGTTAACATATTTTGTATTTAAAAAAACTTTAAAATTAAAAAAAAAGGATATTCGGAACTAGAAGCGGTTCCAAAATCCCGGGAACTGTTGTAATCAATTTTAGTCCAATATTCAAGGGACCGCCGGTTCTGATTCCTTACAATTTAGTTGGATACCCACCTATGTTCGCCGTTAGTAACCATTGATAGAAAATTTAACATGAAATCCTACTCATGTTTTTAGTAGATGTATTAAGCGCATCTTCAATGGTTAATATATACTATCACTTAATATTATTGTCACATCATCATTCCATTACTTTTAACCTCTAATTAAATGACATTTTCAATGGTTAATCTCTTTCAATAATTTTTTCTTTAAATTTAACTAATATATCTTTATCTATTTAAAATGATCTATATAATCCACTTATTTAATTAGTCATTTTTAAACACATCATATTTTAATACAAATTATTCTAATAAATATTATCATTATAAATTTATATTTCATAAATAGAATGTCATTAAATAACTGATAGAATTAATTAACTAGTGAATAAATAAATTAATTAAAAACTAAAATATAATTACAGGGTAAAATAAAATATGATTACAAGATGAGGGGTTAAATGTACAAATGATTAAACTATATTCACAACTCAGTATATATTGAATGGTCAATAAAAATGAATAAAAAAGTTATATGCTCCAATAACAATAAGTGTTTAATATAAATAAATAAGTAGTAATAAGCTTTAAAAAAAGTTATCATTAGAAATGCTTTAAGTTATAAGGACCAAGATAAGATTAAAAATCATCGGTGATCATAATGTATATATCGATTTTATAAAACCCAACAACCATCGAATGCAATTAACAAAAACATTATGATTGAACCACTTATGTGATTCATTAATTAAAGTCTATCACTATTGTACGATACACACCATAATCCATCTGCAAATATTGCACCCCTTAGCAAGCAAATGTACAAGAAGTCCTTCTCTTAAGTCGTGGTGGTTTTTAAGGTTTTAAGAATGAGTGCAAAAAGCCTAAGAATAATATTCTTTTAATGCCTACAAAGTTTGTTCATTTAACTCAAACAACATTAAAATAATCATTTGGTATTATTTTTTATTTATCTCACTTAATTAATTTAATAAACCAATCATATAATTTTTTATTATTTATTGTCACTTCAATAAATAATAAATTAATTCATCTTAATTAAATATTTTTGTCATCCAATCTTGAGCCGAATGTATAACTCATATAGACTCATGTAATTACTTGTGTTACCGATATAGGGGTGAGATATTAACCGAAAAACCGAACCATAACCAAATTAACCGATATAACCAAACCATTTTAACCGAACCATTACTAAAAGATATGGTTTGGTTTCTAATTTTGATTAACTGAATACATATGGTTCGGTTATGGTTTTCATCAAAAACCAAACCATTATAAACCGAACCGAACCGAACCAATAATATTAATATTGTTTTTAATATAATATAATATTAAATATATTGTATGTAATTATATTGTGAATTGAAAATTTAAAGGGTTATTATTTGGAGTTAGATAAGATAAGTAATATTCTACCAATACAATTATATACACAATCATTCACTTTTTATAACATAGACCTTGTGTTTTTCAATTTTTATAGAGAAATATTTTTATTTTTTATGTCATCTTGGACCATTTTGGTTAACCGATATTAACCATTAACCACAACCATTAACCGTCAAAAACCATTGACCAAAACCAATATTAACCGTTACCCAATGGTTATTGAAATACATTAACCAATTGCAATGGTTATGGTTTGGTTTTGACCAATAACCGAACCAAACTGCCCCATACACACCCGTACACTAATATATTATGTAGTAGACATATCTCCAACAACTATTTATAGAGGCTTTTTAATTACTCATTTAGAGTCTTAACACTTCTGCTATAATTTCCATGTATCAACAAAATCAAAGACAAACCAATTCGAATCTTATGATTTGTTTTGAAACTTCTATGGAACTTGACCGAAATAATATAAACATCGAAACACGTAGTTTTATATTATCAACAAGTCGGTATGTTTTCGTAAGGAATTTTAGTAAGTCCGAAATATAAAAAACCGAATCCGATAGCTCATAAAAAATGTTCTTATTTGCCTATAGTTCCAATAATCATTTGTTCATTTTGTCGTAAATCCCTATAAAAATATAATATATATATATATTAAATATCTATGAATTTTAATTTTAATAAAAATATATATAAGGATGTCAATGGATGGCTATGGAATGTATAGCCCGTTAAAACCGGTTTCTGATTCCGTCCCGTCCATTTCACATTCAATCCAAAAGAGTAAAACCCTCGATCCTCGGCGTGTGTATTAATGGAGTATGGACCCGACTTTAAGTTCTTCAACCCCACTTTTTTTCCGATTTTTGTAACAGGGAAACGTGCGTCTCAACCCTCACCCAACTACTCCTGCGTCTTTCGTTAATCACTAGTTTGCTTTCTACTTTCTAGTTTCTACAACACTCAACCCATCGCCCATTTCCCCTTTTTTAACCCTTCCGCAATCGCCACTATTTGCCTTCCACTTTTGAGCTGTTTTATTCAATTATTACTAATCATAATTCATCCCCTTCGATTATTTATTCTTCTCTATTCAATCTTACCTGTAATTTCTTAATTATTAGTACCTTTTTTCCATTCTGGGTCTGGTCCATGGATGATGAAACTGTTTGCTTTTCAATTTTCATTCTAGTTTTCCGTTGTTGTCATATTTACTAACACCCATTATTGCTCCTAAAAAGCATTGACTTCCTTGTACGATAGTCACTTTCGGTTCTAGTTTTGGTTTCCTTTCAGGTATTGGGGACCGATTTAAGGATTTCTTGTATTCTATCACGAATCAGGGATCTGGGTTTTCATTGATGTGATGTGAATCGAACTTGTGTACAGAAAAAATGGCTAATCTGGTCCCTGGGGTTTTGTTGAAGCTGCTTCAACACATGAACACAGATGTAAAAGTTGCGGGAGAACACAGATCGTCTTTATTGCAAGTTGTGAGCATCGTTCCAGCTTTAGCCGGAGGTGAGCTCTTTCAAAATCAAGGGTTTTATCTCAAGGTATCTGATTCATCTCACGCCACATATGTATCATTACCCGATGAAAATATCGATCTTATTTTAAGCGATAAGATCCAGTTAGGTCAGTATGTACACGTTGAGCGCCTCGAATCAGCCACCCCAGTTCCAATTTTACATGGGGTCCGACCAGTTCCCGGCCGACACCCATGTGTCGGAACCCCAGAAGACATTGTTGCCACTCATTCTTTAGGGTTCTTAAATAACAATGGCAGTTCCACTAGTAGCACAACTACTTCTAAACTACTTGGTAATATCAAATTGCCCTCCAAAAAGGATACAAACCCCACAACTGTGAGTGTGAGATCAAATGGGGCGATCGAAAGTAAGAAAACTTCATCAACTTTAGCAAGATCTAAATCCCAATTGTCAAAATTGGTATTGAATGTAGAATCGAGGCAATCTTTGGCAAAAGTCAAACCATCAAGGTCAATTCCTTCATCTCCCACTAGTTGTTACTCTTTGCCTACTTCTTTTGAGAAGTTCTCCAATGGGGTCAAGAATCAGTCAAAGATCAAAGGGTCTGATAAGGAAATTGGTAAATTGAATTTAGGGGAAAAAGGGAGTGGGGTTCGTGGGGTGAGTTCAAGTGTGAAAAAATCTGGAATTGGAAATTCGATAAAGAATTTTGTTCAGGGTATTGAATTGGGGCCTAAGGCTTTGAGGAAGAGTTGGGAAGGTAATATGGATGTCAAGACTCCAAGATTAAAAGTCACCAAGAATGATTTGAAGCTTGAAGCTAGGAGTACTTCTGTAAGTTATTCATATAGTTTGATTTTTATTTCTATTTGAATATCTCCAAGATTGATAATTCATTGCATTGATTTCTTCACTTTTTTTTTTCTATTTTTCCTGTTGCCATTGCCTAAGATTGAAAATTTCTTCAAATACCCAATTAATTTAAGACTACGAACTTGCAATTGTTTTTAAATGAGAGTCATTTCCAAGAGTATTGTGATTCCTTAGTTCTTTCTAATTAGACTTTATATTATTTTGAATAGTTCTTTTAGTTACTCTTTTGTGTTTAAATTAGAATCATTTATGTTCTTTCTAATTCGTATTTTAGGCATATCAGGGGTTTACATTTGTCAATTTCTTTGAGCATTAGGAAACTTATTGATTGCTTATGAGATATCTAGAACAGGATAAATTGCAGTAAATAGCAACACACTTACAATTCATTTCTAATTTGGTCACCAAACTTTATTAATCATTAATAATTCATTCCATAAAACTTTTGGAAAATGTTATAAAACCATTCAACCACATTAATATTTTGCAGATTTCGGTTCAAAATTTACCCAAAATAGCTAATTTTGAAAAGCTAGTTTTAGTAACGAGTCCAGTGACCAAATTACAAATGAAGTGAAAGCACATTTCTATTTATTGCAATCTTTAGAAGGAAAATATACAGAAAGCTTGTATTTTCACCATTTTATTTGTTTAACAACTTAACTATTTTTTGTAGTGATTAAATCATTATACTTTTCTAACCATTTAGAAAAAAACGTAAAGCACAACATACATTTACCATTTCATCGATTTAGCCCCTGAACTATTTTATTATAATAATCATCAAAGAATAATAGTTTAGTGGCTAAATTGACAAGAAGGTGAAAGTAATTATGCTTTTCTTGGTTTCTGTATTTCCCCCTTTTTAGAATACTTATCTATAAAGACAAAATAGTCAAAACCTTGTTTTTTTTTTGTATTTGACCCTTTTTTAAAATACTTTTCGATAAAGAAAAGTTATTAAATCTTGTGGACAAAATCAATACCATCAGTTTATTTGTAATCTTTTATTAAACAAATGTATAACTTTAACATAGGTTCCAAAAAAATCTACAAGTGAAAGGATTCCATATAAAGAGGAAGATAACAACAACAAATCACAATCACTTACAAAGTCATTAAACAAAGAGGAAAACAAGATTCAGACACCTGTAAAGAGATCTATGGCTTATGGAGATTCGGTTGATCATGATCATTCAAATAAGCAAAAACCAACTTTAGGTAGAAAGTCAACTTCTGAGGCATCTACAAATGGTCTCCCAGGGAATTTGGTCAAAGTTTCTCTTAGTAACAAACGGTTGACCGATGCTGGTGCTGCTTCTTGGTCTTCACTCCCATCTTCACTTTCAAAGCTTGGAAAAGTACATTTTTTTTTCTTCCCATTTTCAATAAATTCAGATTATAATTTCTTTTTCTTGAATTCTATTAGTTTTTGGTATAAAGGGTTAAATGCAAGAATTTGCAATGTACTTTCATTGTAGGAAGTCTTGAAACATAGAGATGCTGCCCAAATTGCAGCTATTGAGGCAATGCAAGAGGCATCAGCTGCTGAAAGCTTACTTCAATGCATAAGGTACTTCACTAGACCTATTTTCTATGATAAGGGCATTTACGTCTTTTTGCACAAACAAGAATCAAGAACAAGTCCTTGTCCCACCTTTTTGGAACAGACAAAAAAAAATTGCAACTTTTTTCCCATTGACAAAGCGACAAACACAGTACACTATTGTCAGTGTCAGCTGTTACTGATACTCTTACTGATACTGATACTGATACTGATACTGATACTGATACTGATACTGATACTGATACTGATACTGATATATTTTGTTTTGTGTTTTAGCACATACTCTGAACTGCGTTGTTCTGCAAAAGAAGAAAACCCACAGCCAGCTGTTGAACAATTTTTAGCATTACACTCAAACTTAAACAACGCCCATCAAATATCCGAATCTTTATCCAAAACAAATCATCTTAATTCATCATTAGATCAAGAAGAAACCCCATCAGAAGAACAATTAAAACTTTCATCAGAAAGACAAAAGCAAGCAACTTCATGGGTTCATGCAGCCATGGCAACCAACTTATCATCCTTTTCAGTCTACACCAAACAACCCAAATTAACCACCACCACCACCACCAAGACTCTTACTAAGCCGGTTCTTGTACTTGAGAGCTCCACCAATGCACCATCGCCCAAAACCGCCAAGCCCCGCCAGTCGGTCAGCTCAAAGGCTGTGAATCCGGTGACCCCGCGGCGGCAGAACGGTCAAAAGGCTCGGGTGGTGGTGGTGCAACCGCCGCCGCCGCCACCGCCGGAATGGGAGAGAGGTGGTGGGTTTGATGAGGCGGTTGATTTGGCACAGAAGTTGAAAGTGGAGTCTCGTGAGTGGTTTTTAGGGTTTGTTGAAAGATTCTTGGATGCTGACGTGGACACTGCGAGTAGTTTATCGGATAATGGACAGATTGCGGGGATGCTGAGTCAGCTCAAGAGTGTGAATGATTGGTTGGATGCGATTGGATGTGGAAAAGATGAAGAGGAAACGTCTCGTATTTCACCAGAGACTATTGATAGGATAAGGAAGAAAATTTACGATTATCTCCTTACACATGTGGAATCTGCTGCAGCTGCACTTGGTAAACCCTGAGGGCAATTACGTCTTTTGCACAGACTGAGACCGAGTCCCTGTCCTGTGGTTTGTTGTGACTTGTGAGTAGTAACAACTAACACGGGGTGTAAAAGATGACTGAAATGGTTAAAGATTATATATTTTTTGTATATAAATTACTGAGAAGGTTGTTTGGGGGGTATAGATGGAGTGTTGACAAAATTTGATTATGAAGAAAGGCATTGAATTGGGGGGTTTCCTTGTGTTAAATTTCTTGTATTGTTTTGGAAATGTTCATTGAAAACTACAGAAGAAGAAGATGAGCAAATTTAGCAGATTGTCTACGAATTATGATAGAAGAGAATGCCCTAAAGATTATAAAGGGAGATGTGTTTGTTTTGATTCTTAGTAAATTAATTTTTATTAATTATTTTTCTTACGTGAAATCAAAATCTGGTTTGAATATGTACGTTGTTCTAAAAGGCTGTCCATGTGAAAGATCTCCCTAAAGTCTCTGTGATTATATATATATATATATATATATATATATATATATATATATATACACACCCCATTTATGATACTGGGCACGCACATCCGGTCTTACTTCTCTATCTTATGATCCCTCATGGATCTATGTTCTTTCTTCTTACTCTTGAATTCATTATGTATTCTTTACTCTTAACCCCTTACGGGTTACCTTTAAATTCTTACAAAGAACTCTTTTATCTTGTTCCTCTCAAGGAACTTGTCTCTATCTTTTCTAACCATTCTTATTCTGGATTCTCGCAAGAATCATCTGTCTACATTCCCAAAGGGATGCATCTATATCTTTCACTGTAGGGCCATAATCTCATTCCCAAAGGAATTATATTCTTGTTCCCGTAGGAACCATACTCTTGTCCCCAAAGGAACCTTGCTCTTATTCCCGAAGGAATCTTACTTTTGTCCCTGTAAGACCCATACTCTAATACCCGAAGAAATATTACTTTTGTCCCCGTAGGAACCATACTCTTATTCCCGAAAAAATCTTAATCTTTTAGCCGTATGAACCATACTCGTATTCCCGAAAAAATCTTACTCTTGTCCCTGTAGGAACCATACTCTTATTCCCGAAGGAATCTTACTTTTGTCCCCATAGTAACCATACTCTTATTCTCGAAGGAACCTCTATCTTTTGTCCCCGAAGGAACATCTATCTCTTGTCCCCGAAGGAACCTATATCTCTTTATCTCTATCTTTGTTATATGACTCATCACATAACCTTTGTCCGATGGACAATCTATACCTATGTCTCATTAAGAGGCCTTCTAATATTTCGCTTCTAGTACTTAACTCATTAAGTACTTAATCTTTATCTATGTCTACTAACATATTGGCATTCTAAAATACCATTAATGTCTAGACATAGATACATACTCTATGATTATGTTACATATAATCATCTTTTGTCTCTATCTACTTTCTCTTAGGTATTCTAACAAATATCAATCTCATCATCTATTCATACATATGATTATATTACATATAATCATATTCTCTATTTACTCTTAAGGGTATTACTTATAATACCCTGATTCATCCTTTACCCACTTATACATATTTTGGTTATACATACATGCTCAGATACATGTCTTACATGTATAACCTCATTTACTTAATCTTACATAGGGTTATAATCTATATACCTCCTCTTTGTCATGCTCAGATACATGACACCATCATATATAAACATACTTATATCTACATACATAAAATGTATAAATTGACTTAAAGAGAGAGAGAGTGAGAGATATAACTCACCTTATCAATTAGTGAAAACTAATTTGTAACATCCGGAATCTAGAAGGTCAATTATGGAAATGAATTTCCTTTTTAGGGGCCAAATCGTCGAGTTTATGGCATAAACTCGACGTGTTGGAAGCTTTTAGGGTGCATGTTTTTAAGGACCAACTCGTCGAGTTGGTGAAGAGAACTCGACGAGTTGGACGATGTTTGAGAAACCCTAATTTTTGGGTTTTGCACCCTATTTGAACACCTTAAGTTCCAGGTGGTGGCCTCATTCCCAGCCTCCATAGCCCCTAACCCTAATCTCGAAACCCTAGAGCCTCCTTGAGTGTTGTGAGCTCATTGTAAGTGTGTTTTGGTGTGTTGGAAGCTCATTGAAGGGGAGAAAAGCTTGGTGCAAGGTGGTGGTTCAAGTAGGAGCTTTCAGATCTTGATTCTCTACTTCATTTCCAGTAAATCTTGGGTATAAAGTTCTAACCTTGCTTAATATTTGCTTAGATCTCTTATTTGGTTAAATTGCATGCTTTTAGCCATGGATGGGTGATTGTTGGGGAAGTAGAAGTCCCAAGTGCTTACTCTTTCAGATCTATGATCTTCATGAGTTCTTTTGGCATAAAGGTGCCAACTTTATGGTCTTAAGGGTTTCATGCATCTGTTAAGCTCTTCTTTTAGTCTCTTATGAGCTTTTTAGCCTCTCCTAGCCATGCATGAGTGTAAAGTTGGAAGCTTTACGTGACCATGCAGCCTTTAAGGACCAGATATGTATTTTAGGGCTTTGCCTTGGTGATTAAGTGATTATTGATTAAGCCCTTAACCTTTTAAGCCTAGGGTTTGGGTTTTGAGCCCACTTGGTTGGTCCCTAGGGGTAAAGTTGGAAACTTTACCCTTTTAGACGCTATTTCAGTTAAGATCTGAGTGGGGAAGCTATTAGTTTCGTTTATGTCGGCTTAATGGGTTAAGATGGTTGGTTCCTGATGAACTCGACGAGTTGGATCGGTTCTTCTCGATTTTGGCAGTCTGATGAAGGAAACTCGACGAATTGAAGGGCAACTCAGCGAGTTGGGTCAACTTGGGCCATTGACTTTGACTTTTGACTTATGTCTTTGACCTAGTTTGTCCCAAGGGGTGTTTGTGGTAATCTGAATTGTATTTAAGGAAAATATGGGCTTAGGATAAGGCCCATATGGGATTGGGCCCAATTTGGAAAATTGGGCCATTAGTGGGCCTTTATGGATCTTTTGGTGTTGGGCCTTTTGGTTATTGGAATTGGGCCTCAGTTTGGTTCATTTTGGGGTTAGGGGTAAAATGGTCAAGTTTACCCCAAGTATGGATTGTGGGACTTAGAATGGAACCCAATCGCTAATTGGGTGTTATTTTGATCTGTTAGATCGGAGGTGTCGTCGAGGCGGCAACTAGGATTTCTTTCAGTAAGCTTTAGCATTCGAGGCGAGTCTCCTCACTGTTTGTATGGGTCAAAGGCACCAATGCCGGCCCGTTTGGTTTATGTATTGTAGGAAGACCCGGGGGTTAGCCCTTGGCATTATGTATGAAAGACCAAGAGGCGACTCCTGGCACACTGTATGCAAGACCAGGGTCTGAGCCTGGCAGCACTTAGCTTAGTAGTGTAGATTGTATGCTAGTTGTCTTTATGATGCTTGCATGGAAGACCCGGAGGTGGCTCCTGGCACTTGTGTGTAAGACCCAAGGTTGTGTCCCCCGGCCTGGCAAGGAAGACAACGAGGCGACTCGTGGCATAATGACAAGACTATATGCGGCACATAGCACCTTTATTGATTATGATATATGAATGATATGTATGGCTCGCGATTTTGTACATGTGTGGATCATTTGATATGTATGTGTAACACCCATAAAAATCAAGCCAATTTAAAACTTTTTCAAACATCCAAAAGCCATTAGTTATTACAAAATGTTTTCAAAATAGTTTCATATCAGAGTATCCCAGAAACCATAAGTCCAAAACGCGAGGATGTGTACGATCACGCATTCGCCTTGCCGAGACATCTGAAGCACCTGAAACAATAAACTAAAACCGTAAGTGTGACAACCCGAAATTTCTATCTTGTACAACACTTAAACTCAATCAAAATCAGACTCGTATCTGCTATCTTCTAGCACTATTTAGGGTCTATTTAAGTGTTATAATTCTAGTACATCCGAGGGATGAGTGAAAAGAAGTGTCTGTTGAAATTCAAAACCAACAAAAAAGCCATAAACCCCTTTCATGAGGAGTTTACGGCCAGGACACATGAGTTTACGGCTGTAAACTCATGAGGCCGTAAACTCTTGGCTATATATGTGATACTTGGCCATTTTTCAACACTTTTACCACTCTTAACTAAAGAACTCGGTTTTTTCTCTCAACTATCATCAAGTTCTTCACTTAAATCTTCAAAAATGTAAGTGTTTCCATCCCTTGATTAGTGATACATCTTCTTAACTAGCATAACCCATTGATTCCATCCATTAGCATCATCTTTTGGGTTAGATCTTCAAGAAACACCAAGAACACCAAGAACACACACTAGTGTTTTGGGCCGAAATCAACCTTTTTAGCTTCTATATCGTAAGTATCACTTCCCTATGCTCGATATCTAGTTGAAACGCATGTTAAACACCTTGAAAACGTCATTTTCCCCAAGAACAATAGGTGTTTACGGCCAAGATCATCTCCCTTGGCCGTAAACCCTAGTTAGAGGTGCATATGAACCATAAATCTTTCCTAAGGGTTGGTCTTGAGTCTAGAACACTTCCTTGATGTTTGCAAGGCCTTGACAACACTTTTGGGCACAAAACTTCTTGAGTTTACGGTCGTAAACTCATAGGGCCGTAAACCCTATGGCCGTAAACTCATGAGGCCGTGAACACATGGCCGTAAACTCCAAAGTTTGGCCATACACTCCTTAGATGCAATCCCTTGTCATTATAACACTTCCATATAAGTGTTTCCTTGCATGATTAGTTGTATAAACACTAATTATATACATATATGTGTCAATATATGCTTATTAGGATCCGTTGTGCTCGAGTCTTCACATGTGATTAATAACTATCAATCAAATGGATTTTGTTACATTTCAAACTGTGTTATCAAACAAACTGTTTCAAATCATTTTATAAACTCTTTTGCATGTTAAATACTTTCTATTAAACTATTTTAAACTTATACTTTGTCAAATCATATGTATATGGATATAATTATATAAGTAGGATTGAAAGGATTTAGGACTGATAACTCGCTTTATTTCATGTTCCTTGTTTGGTTGTGGACTTAGGGTATCGGTTGTTTCTCTGAAGATCGTTTGAATCTTAGTTATATATTATGTATATGTATATAGATATAAAAGTTATTCAATCAGTTCAATACCTTTGGGTAGCAAAGGTATACAAACATGTTCATTCATACAAACAACACTGCTAGTAAACTATAATAGGTATAGTTTAGGAAGTCACTAATCTATTTCTAGAACAATGGAACATACACGAGTCAGTTCAAACACACTATAAAGAGAAAAAGATAGAGCATACTATGACGAGAAACAATACTCACTATAAAGAGAAACAAATAGAGCATACTATAACGAGAGACAATACTCACTATAAAGAGAAAAATACATACTATAACGAAAAACAATACATACTACACACTATACACTAGAGAACATGCTACATACTAGACAGAGAGAACATACACTACACTAGTACATACTATACAAATACAAGAATACTATAACATTAATGTGAGATACTACTTCATGACTCGGCATATACTGCGGTGTCACGTTTTGTACCCAGAGTCTCCTGGAGGGAGAGCGTGAATTTGTATATAGATCTATACGGGTCTGACCCTCCTACACCTTGCTGCTAGCTACAGTGGGACTTGCAGGTCTACGGGTGACGAATGTCATATCATTTCGACGTCTTGAACGTCGTGTATTACTGGTCGATCAAGTATGGTTACAATCATATCACATTTTACCTTTATTAACTAACAAGTTAAAGGTAGTTAGTACATTAGTAGTTACCTAGATAAAACTACAGTACATCTTTATTTTCCCAATTCATTCACATTGTGATCTTCTCACATAAACGGTAATGAGAAACTATATTTTGGTAATGATAGTCATACTTTGGGAAAACTCGAACTTTTACAAAAGAACAAACATAGAGAACAGTTGAGTCTCGGTAGAAGACTACTTTAGTAGAAAATATAGGATTTTCTAGGAAGTTTACAAATATTTACATCAAATACTTACAAACTTTTACATCAAACATTTACAAGTACATTCTTCAAACTTATACAAAAAATGATACTAAAATACTTATGAACTCACCAGCTTTAATGCTGATCTACGCTTTCAAAATAACTTGTATTCTCAGGTCACCAGTAGACAGGTACCGATGACCAGGTTTTGAGAAGATGGAGCACGATCAAGACTCATCTCTTATTTTTATTGTTCATTTTTGGTGTCTTATAAACTTCATAACATACTTGTATTAAAATTATTCTATTAATGCAATGGATGATGTTGTTGCTTGTTTACTATTATGCATTGTTGTGATACTGTACATGGCGTCCTCCGCCCCCGAACGTTTCCGCCGTTCAGGTTTTGGGGTGTGACAGATTGGTATCAGAGCTCTGTTTATAGTGAATTGAGTATATCAACCCATAAAAGATATACAACTATAAAAACATTGGGATTAAAATACTCTGACCAAGAGTTTATACTTTTAAATAATAAAATATTTAATCTAAGTATACATACCTGCATTCATACTAAAATCAGCGTCACTGGGACATAACAAAAGTATTACGATTGTTGAACAGCACAAGTAGGCTTGGGGACATATAATCAAATCTGGGAGTGATATAGCCTGATCAACTATATCTTTCCGAGAAGTGATTGCATGTGCCTAGGAATGGTTGTGATGTTGCAGCAAGTCTAAAAACTTACCAACACTACTACAATGAAAACATTAGAACAGAACATAGACTTAAAATACTATAGGAGTATTTTGTGTTACTATAATTACTTATGTGCAAACTAAACAGGTCTTTATTAGTATGCCAATAGTTGCTGAGTGGATGCGCTACGGTTATATGTGACTAGGGTGTCATAGACTTAGAATCTGTGATCTTTGCTTTACTTCATGTTCATTGTTTGGTTGTGGTCATAGAGTTAGGATCACTTATTCGAAGGTCTATCCTATTTTGGTTACATATGACTGGTATGCACTACGCAAATGTTGGAGTAACTGATAGAGATCATCTTATAATTATCTTAATTAGTTCGTCTATTAATTATTTCTTTTACCCCTATTCTCGTGTAGATAACATGGCTGGATTCCATATCCCCGGAGACCCGTACTTTCCCAACCAAGGAAACGGAGGATGGCTCGATGCAGAGCCAGAAGAGAATAATCCAATCCCTTTGGATGACGACTTCGCAGAGAACTTTTCGGAGGATTCTGACTCCGAACCCGAAGTCAATAACCTACACCCAGTGGCTCAAATCCCAAACCCTAACCCTCGTCCAACATTTCAAGGTGCCACACCTCTATGGGCAACAAACTTGAACAGATGGAGTCAAGAACAGGGTCAACCCTTACCTTACAATGGAGATCGAAGCTTCTATGACTTGAGCGAGGGAGGCTCGGCGGACAGAATCTTGCCTATTCTAGTCCGCAGGGTTGCTCGTACGGATGAGCAGGGTAGAGCGGCCATCAACCAGATCATGGAGGTTGATGCTAATGCGTGAGTCAATACCGTACGCATTCGTCATTTGGAGTCTGCTCATGCAAGGACTCAGGATCAGAATGCGGCTCTGCAGAGAGAACTTACTGAAACCCAAGCCGAAGTCAGGGAACTTCGAGCTCGTCAGGCAATGACTGAAAGGCGCATGAGGGACATGGAGCGCCGTCTGACAGAATCAAGGACTCACTCTAGTGGCTCTCGTCGCAGATAGATCCTACTCAACTTTCTCTTTTGAATATAACTTAAGTCTATGAAAGAACTCTAGTCTTAGTTTCCGGTCTATGATAAGACTTTGAACTTGTTAAGTCTTGTTAAGTCTTAGTTCTGTCAAAATTTTCCTATCTTGGTTTGATGTAAGACCTACTCCTAGGTCATTTTTCCCAAACTTTTTACATCTGTAATACCAATATTATTGACAGATATTTAATCTCGTGGAAATTAATATCCAAATGCTTTCATCTTTCTAGTGCTAGATTTCTATCCAATCATACTTTCATCTGTGTTGTTGGGCTATGGAGAGTTAGTCCATGAGTCAATCTCATCATACTCTCTATTAAATTCTTATCAATATCTTCATCTTTGTGATCTTATAGTTACAAGATACCTCCTCGTCGAATAACAAGACGCAATCCCCCGATAACTCCGAATCAAACACCTCCTCCTCCTCAATACAACCCAACAACTATTCAAGCTGCTGTGAATGCGGCTGTTACGGCAGCTCTAGCACAATTCACCTCTACTGTTACTAGCGGGAGTGGGACGAATGTGCCTCTCACCCCAGTCGAACCCCCAGTGCGCTCTAGAGAGTGCTCGTACAAAGACTTCACCAGCTGCAAACCCAGGGGCTTCAATGGAACTAGCGGGATCATTCCCCTCTCGCAATGGTTCGAGAAGATGGAGTCGATCTTTGAGATCTGCTCATGTCCGGAAGGGAGCAAGGTAAAATTTGCCGCTTGCACCTTCGCGGACCGAGCTCTGACGTGGTGGAACAGCCATGTCAAGTCACTATCCCTTATAATGGCAAATGTCATCGGCTGGGAATCTCTTAAGGAGCTTATGATCGAGGAATACTGCCTGAGGGGCGAAGTTCAGAAGTTAGAGCAGGAGCTCTGGAGCCTAAACATGAAGGGCTTCGACATAGTCTCCTACACTGCCAGATTTAGCGATCTGGTAGCGCTATGTCCGGGAATGGTCCCTTCTGAAGCAAAGAAGGTGGAGAGGTACATCTGGGGGCTGATGCGTCCATTTCAGGGGAATGTCCTAGCTTCCAACCCCACTACCTTCGATAGTGCCAAGCGATTGGCACAACGGCTCATTGACCATGGGGTCCGAACCCCGTCAATAACCCTAGCCATCTCAGAACCCTCCAAAGCCGCGGACAACAAGCGGAAGTTCTGGGATGACAAGAAAAAGCTGAAAGCTGCCAAAAAGCAGCAGGTCGTAGCTGTTCACGCTGCGATAGCACCTGCCACTACTGCACAGGTAAGGCAGTACGCGGGAAACTTACTGAAGTGCAACAAATGCAGCTTCCACCATAATGGTCCCTGCCGGGAAATGCAGTGCTCTAACTGCAACAGGAAGGGGCACACTTCCCGTTTCTGCAAGGCTCCGGCAAGGCTAATCACCCAAGTCCCTGACACTGGTGTGGGCCAGACTTGCTACGGTTGTGGCGAGGTGGGTCACTACAAAAGGAACTGCCCGAAGGCAGGAAATGTCGGTGGAGTGGGAAGAGTTTTGGCTATAGGCCACGAGGAAGCGGTTGCCGACCCTACAGTGGTCACTGGTACGTTTCTCCTCGATAACTCATATGCATGCATACTGTTTGATAGTGGAGCGGAGAGGAGTTTCGTGAACCAGAAATTTGCTCACTTGCTTAAGCATAAATCACATACACTGAAAGAACCGTTCACCGTAGAAATGGCTAACTGAAAAACAGAGAGCACTAACTGCATATACATAGGATGTACACTAACACTAGATAGCCATTCATTTCCAATCGACCTCATGCCGGTCTCAATTAAAAGTTTCGACGTCATAATCAACATGGATTGGCTGAGTTCTCATCGTGCTGGCATCATGTGTTACGAAAAGGTTGTTCGCCTAAATCTGCCGTCTAGCGAAACTCTAGTGATCTACGGCGACAAACCCGGCACGAACTTTCGTATCATCTCGAGCATTCAAGCCCAGAAATTCTTGCGAAAGGAATGTCGCGCATTCCTTGCTCATGTTGTCGATGTGAGCCAAGAGTCGAAAGACATAAAGAACATCCCTGTGGTACGCGATTTTCCCGACATCTTTCCAGAAGAACTCCGAGGATTACCTCCACAGCGTCAAGTCGAGTTCAGAATCGACTTAGTTCCAGGGGCTACCCCCGTAGCCAAATCGCCCTATCGTCTAGCACCAACTGAGATGCAGGAACTATCCAGTCAACTTAACGAGCTGCTCAGCAAGGGCTTCATTAGGCCAAGCTTCTCACCCTGGGGAACACCGGTCTTGTTCGTCAAGAAGAAAGACAGATCGTTTCGTATGTGCATCGACTACAGAGAACTTAACAAGCTAACCGTCAAAAATCGTTACCCTCTGCCACGCATTGACGATTTGTTTGATCAACTTCAAGGGGCGAACTTCTTTTCAAAGATAGACCTGAGGTCCGGGTATCACCAGTTACGAGTGCTTGGGGAGGATGTTCCGAAGACAACCTTCCGAACTCGTTATGGACACTACGAGTTTGTAGTGATGCCGTTCGGATTGACCAATGCGCCTGCAGTATTCATGGACTTAATGAATCGGGTGTGCCGTCCTTACTTGGATCAGTTCGTCATCGTCTTCATCGATGACATACTTATCTACTCTCGTAGTAAGGAGGAGCATAGTCAACATTTGCGTCAGGTCTTAGAAACGCTGCGATCAGAGAAGCTCTATGCGAAGTTCTCGAAATGCGAATTTTGGATCCGAAGAGTCGAATTCTTAGGGCATGTGGTTAGCGAAGAGGGAATACACGTGGACCCTTCCAAAATCAAGGCCATTGAGAACTGGTCAGCACCGAAGACGCCTACAGAAATTCGTCAATTTCTAGGCCTCGCTGGTTACTATCGCATGTTCATTCAAAACTTCTTGCGGATAGCGAAACCTCTTACAACATTGACCCAGAAGGGAGTGGCCTTTGACTGGGAAGAGAAATAAGAGAAAGCGTTCCAAACGCTGAAACGAGCCTTATGCACCGCACTGATACTGTCCCTCCCAGAAGGGATAGAAGACTTCGTGGTCTATTGCGATGCGTCCAATCAAGGGCTCGGCTGTATTCTGATGCAACGAGGTAAGGTCATCGCCTATGCCTCAAGGCAACCGAAGACACATGAGGTCAACTACACCACACACGATCTTGAGTTAGGAGCAGTGGTGTTTGCTCTGAAGATCTGGAGACACTACATGTATGGTACGAAAAGCACTATCTTTACAGACCACAAAAGCCTACAACACATATTCGACCAGAAGGAGCTCAACATGAGACAACGATGGTGGGTCGAGCTACTCAGTGATTACGAATGCGAAATTCTTTATCATCCCGGCAAGGCCAACGTAGTAGCTGACACCCTGAGTCGGAATGAATATTCTGGTCGTAGAGTCAAATCATTGACTATAACTATCCATTCACATCTGTCCACGCAAATTAAGGAGGCTCAGCTTGAAGCTTTGAAACCTGAAAATGTGGCGGGTGAATCCCTGAGAGGGATGGATAAGAACTTGGTGGTCAAGGGTGGCAGAGCCTTATATCTCATGGATCGGATCTGGACACCGAAACACGGTGGTTTCAGAGACTTGGTCATGACAGAAGCGCACAACACTCGATATTCCGTCCACCCAGGTTCAGATAAGATGTATCTGGATCTTAAAAAGTTATACTTGTGGCCTAACATGAAAGCAAAGATTGCTACCTTCGTGAGTAAATGCCTTACTTGCGCCAAGGTTAAGGTCGAATACCAGAAACCATCAGGTTTACTTCAGCAACCAGAGATACCTGAATGGAAGTGGGAACGGATCACGATGGACTTCATAACCAAGTTACCCAAGACAACGGGTGGTCTCGATACCATTTGGGTGATCGTAGACAGGTTAACCAAGTCCGCACACTTCCTGCCTATCAAAGAAACTGACAAGATGGAGAAACTCACTAGAACATACATTAGGGAGACAGTACGACTGCACGGTGTTCCCATATCCATTATCTCTGATAGAGATAGTAGGTTCACTTCGAGGTTCTGGCAGTCGCTACAAAGTTCCCTAGGAACTAGGCTGGACATGAGTACAGCCTACCATCCGCAAACCGACGGACAAAGTGAGAGAACTATTCAAACTTTAGAAGATATGTTGCGAGCCTGCATGATAGACTTTAGAAAGGCATGGGATACTCATTTACCCCTTGTCGAGTTTTCATACAACAATAGTTATCACACGAGCATAAAGGCTGCTCCATTTGAAGCCCTCTATGGCCGAAAGTGCAGATCCCCTCTGTGCTGGGCTGAGGTGGGCGACACTCAGTTAGCTAAAGGACGAGTTCCTGACAGCACTCTCACAGGTCCCGGAATCATTCGGGAAACGACAGAGAAGATCGTTCAGATTCGTGAACGATTGAAAGCCTCTAGATACCGACAGAAAAGCTACGCATACAAGAGAAGGAAACCGTTGGAATTCCAGGTGGGCGACCATGTTCTATTGAAGGTCTCACCCTGGAAGGGCTTGATACGCTTCGGAAAGCATGGAAAGCTAAATCCAAGATACGTAGGGCCTTTCGAGATTCTCGCTAGAATCGGCCCTGTAGCTTACAAACTCAAACTACCTCGCGAACTCAGTAACGTACATTCTACTTTCCACGTCTCAAACTTGAAAAAGTGTCTGTCCGACGACACTCTTGTAATCCCACTCGACGAGATCGAGATCAACTAGAGCCTCAACTTCGTGGAAGAACCCGTAGAGGTCATGGACCGAGAGGTCAAGCAAACGAAGCAAAGCCGTATCCCGATAGTGAAGGTTCGCTGGAATGCCAAGCGAGGACCTGAATTCACTTGGGAGCGCGAGGATCAAATGAAACTGAAATATCCTCATCTGTTCGTTTAGTTATTTGTAATAGCATATTTGTTGAAATCTAATTTCGGGACGAAATTCTCTCTAACGGGGGGATGATGTGACAACCCGAAATTTCTATCTTGTACAACACTTAAACTCAATCAAAATCAGACTCGTATCTGCTATCTTCTAGCACTATTTAGGGTCTATTTGAGTGATATAATTCTAGTACATCCGAGGGATGAGTGAAAAGAAGTGTCTGTTGAAATTCAAAACCAACAAACAAGCCATAAACCCCTTTCATGAGGAGTTTACGGCCAGGACACATTAGTTTACGGTCGTAAACTCATGAGGCCGTAAACTCTTGGCTATATATGTGATACTTGGCCATTTTTCAACACTTTTACCACTCTTAACTCAAGAACTCGGTTTTTGCTCTCAACTATCATCAAGTTCTTCACTTAAATCTTCAAAAATGTAAGTGTTTCCATCCCTTGATTAGTGATACATCTTCTTAACTAGCATAACCCATTGATTCCATCCATTAACATCATCTTTTGGGTTAGATCTTCAAGAAACACCAAGAACACCAAGAACACACACTAGTGTTTTGGGCCGAAATCAACCTTTTTAGCTTCTAGATCGTAAGTATCACTTCCCTATGCTCGATATCTAGTTGAAACGCATGTTAAACACCTTGAAAACGTCCTTTTCCCCAAGAACAATAGGTGTTTACTGTTGGATTAGTGTCTAAGTCCATAACTATTTTGGTATGTACTTGACCCGATTATGAGCATGGTCCTTTTGGGTTGCCTTCACCATAGCAATATGTAGGTTGAATTAAGGAGAGAAAGGTTTAATTATGATTTATTAATATATTATAAGAATAATATATTAAAGGAGAAATCATATAGTTTAATTAATATTAGTCAAGAATTAATTAAGAATTAATTTTGTGGCTAAAAGAGATTAATTAAACTTAAGGGACTGGATTTGTAATTATAAGATAATTACAATTGGGCTATGGATCACCTAATAATATATAGGTTGGACGAATTCTATGGGAAGCCCATTAGAAATCGTCCAAGGGATATGTTAAAGGAGTCCATGGGCTGCTTAGGGTCTAAGCAGCCAGATTAGGGTTTCCTAGTTGTAAACCCTAATAGCCTACATGTATATAAAGGACCCTTAAGCCCCAAAAACTTGGACAAGTAATCCTTTAGGGTTTCCAGCCGTTTTTGGTGCCTCCTCTCTCCTCCCTCTTCATCCAAGTTGCTTAGTGGTGTTTGTGACTCCATTAGAGGTGCAACACTTGAGGCACTAAGCTTTCTGAAGCCAATCAAAGCAAGGATTGATTGTTATTGCTATATAACAATCAAAGGTAATTACTAAAACCTTATTTCAGTTCTTATTTGATAGATCTAGGGTTTGTAAGTCTTGGATTCATTGCATGTACAATAGAGAAACCTAGATCCAAGCATTAGGGTTTGTATGAGCACATAGGATTGTTCTTATGCTTAAAACCCATCATTTACGGCCAAGAGCATCTCCCTTTGCCGTAAACCCTAGTTAGAGGTGCATATGAACCATAA
This sequence comes from Lactuca virosa, assembly GCF_052849685.1. Classification (NCBI taxonomy): domain Eukaryota; kingdom Viridiplantae; phylum Streptophyta; class Magnoliopsida; order Asterales; family Asteraceae; genus Lactuca; species Lactuca virosa. The sequence goes on along the minus strand of NC_136430.1, from coordinate 223,247,789 downwards.
ATCTTTCCTAAGGCTTGGTATTGAGTCTAGAACACTTCCTTGATGTTTTCAAGGCCTTGACAACACTTTTGGGCACAAAACTTCTTGAGTTTACGGTCGTAAATTCATAGGGCCGTAAACCCTATGGCCGTAAACTCATGAGGCCGTGAACACATGGCCGTAAACTCCAAAGTTTGGCCATACACTCCTTAGATGCAATCCCTTGTGATTATAACACTTCCATATAAGTGTTTCCTTGCATGATTAGTTGTATAAACACTAATTATATACGTATATGTGTCAATATATGCTTATTAGGATCCGTTGTGCTCGAGTTTTCACTTGACACTTAGCATCCTACAATCCGATCTTTCATTCGTACCACTCACTATAGGTGAGTTCATACCCCTTTAACTTATCTTTTAAATGATTTTAAATGCTTTTATGGGGGGGGGAATACAAGTTGAACTATCATAGTTATTATATCAATCACATGTGATTAATAACTATCAATCAAATGGATTTTGTTACATTTCAAACTGTGTTATCAAACAAACTGTTTCAAATGTTTTTATAAACTCTTTTGCATGTTAAATACTTTCTATTAAACTATTTTAAACTTATACTTTGTCAAATCATATCTACATGGATATAATTATATAAGTAGGATTGAAAGGATTTAGGACTGATAACTCGCTTTATTTCCTGTTCCTTGTTTGGTTGTGGACTTAGGGTATCGGTTGTTTGTCTGAAGGTCGTTTGAATCTTAGTTATATATTATGTATATGTATATAGATATAAACGTTATTCAATCAGTTCAATACCTTTGGGTAGCAAAGGTATACAAACATGTTCATTCATACAAACAACACTGCTAGTAAACTATAATAGGTATAGTTTAGGAATTCACTAATACTATTTCTAGAACAATGGAACATACACGAGTCAGTTCAAACACACTATAAAGAGAAACAGATAGAGCATACTATAACGAGAGACAATACTCACTATAAAGAGAAACACATAGAGCATACTATAAGAGAGACAATACTCACTATAAAGAGAAATAGTACATACTATAACGAGAAACAATACATACTACACACTATACAGTAGAGAACATGCTACATACTAGACAGAGAGAACATACACTACACTAGTACATACTATACAAATACAAGAATACTATAACATTAATGTGAGATACTACTTCATGACTCGGCATATACTGCGGTGTCACGTTTTGTACCCAGAGTCTCCTGGAGGGAGAGCGTGAATTTGTATATAGATCTATACGGGTCTGACCCTCCTACACCTTGCTGCTAGCTACAGTGGGACCTGCAGGTCTACGGGTGACGAATGTCATATCATTTCGACGTCTCGAACGTCGTGTATTACTGGTCGATCAAGTATGGTTACAATCATATCACATTTTACCTTTATTAACTAACAAGTTAAAGGTAGTTAGTACATTAGTAGTTACCTAGATAAAACTACAGTACATCTTTATTTTCCCAATTCATTCACATTGTGATCTTCTCACATAAACGGTAATGAGAAACTATATTTTGGTAATGATAGTCATACTTTGGGAAAACTCACACTTTTACAAAAGAACAAACATAGAGAACAGTTGAGTCTCGGTAGAAGACTACTTTAGTAGAAAATATAGGATTTTCTAGGAAGTTTACAAACATTTACATCAAATACTTACGAACTTTTACATCAAACATTTACAAGTACATTCTTCAAACTTAAGCAAACAATGACACTAAAATACTTATGAACTCACCAGCTTTAATGCTGATCTACGCTTTCAAAATAACTTGTATTCTCAGGTCACCAGTAGACAGGTACCGATGACCAGGTTTTGAGAAGATGGAGCACGATCAAGAATCATCTTTTATTTTGATTGTTCACTTTTGGTGTCTTATAAACTTCAGAACACACTTATATTAAAATTATTCTATTAATGCAATGGATAATGTTGTTGCTTGTTTACGATTATGCATTGTTGTGATATTGTACATGACGTCCTCCGCCCCCGAACGTTTCCGCCGTTCAGGTTTTGGGGTGTGACAGTAAGCATAAAGCTTAGTGAGTTCCCCCACAATACCCATACACGCAACAATACACGTATAATCACAAACAACATACTATGGGTCCAATCAACCATCGGGTTGGAATACCCCAGACCCTCAACCATCGGGTTGGAATGCCCTAGGCCCTCAACCATCGGGTTGGAATGCCCTAGGCCCTCAACCATCGGGTTGGAATGCCAACATACTATGGGTCCAATCAACCATCAGGTTGGAATACCCCAAGCCCACAACCATCGGGTTGGAATGCCCACATACTACGAGTCCAATCATCCTCGGGATGGAATACTCACGGCCCGCAACCATCGGGTTGGAATGCCCATGTCTGTTGGCCCTCGAACAAAGAAGATAAGCCTCAACCACCAATTAAACATGCGCACATATATCAGATAATCACATAACAGTCTATAAACAGACAAACCGATCTAACAGATCATAACTGCATAATAACATCCTATCTACCAGGATACCGATCTAACAGATCATACTGGCATCACATCATCCTATCTACCAGGATACTGATCTAACAGATCATAACAGCATAATACCATCCTATCTACCAGGATACTGAGCTAACAGATCATACTAGCATAACATATCAGGGCAACAATCCAAAAAGGGTCGGCCTTGGTGCCTTAGAACCTTGAGTATAGTGAGGAAAACTCACCTCACACTGTTGAAGTCCCGCGGACGAAACCCTAGCTGCTGGATGACAGATTTCCAAACCGTCACATCAAAACAACACCCAATTAATAATTGGGTTCCAATACATAACCATAAGTCCATGATTGGGGTAAAAGACTACTTCACCCCCATCCTAGCTTGATTTAAGCCCAAGGCCCAACTCACACTCCAAATGCCCAAAAGCCACCCAATGGACCAAAGCCTAACATATGGCCCAATTTTCCAAATTAGGCTTAAACCTCTACATGGTCTTACCCTAAGGCCCAACCAGTTAGACCAATCCAACCATTTGGCATTCCAATGGTCCAAACTCTCATAATCCTCAAGGCCCAGTTATGGCCCATCTATGGCCCAATTTTCCAAATTGGGCCCAAACCTTACATGGGCCTTACCCTAAAGCGCATCCATGTATTCTTAGTCCATATGATTGTTCTTGGATAGCCTATAAATAGCCCAATCACCAAATCCCAAAAGAAAGGCCCAACTCAAAGCCCAAGTAAAATTAGGGTTTTCACATAAAATGACGATTAGGGTTAAGTATTTCTTACTTAACCCATTAAGGACTTAATCCATTAAGTCCATCAATCTACTAGGTCAATCATATAGTGTGGTCGGGCTTAATACATTATCCCCATCCGGTCATCCAAAATGCGAGTCCCGACAAGTCCAAAACCTACATATCCAAAATTAGGGGTTTCTAAACCCTAATTAGGGTTTCCAACCCAATTAGGCCCCAAATATAAGTCTTTAGATCAATTAGGGTTTCATTAGGCCCACTAGGGTTTCATAAGTCGGGAACCACCCACTACCACCTCGGGTAGTGGTGGTCAACGGCGACTCACGGCGGCGGCCACCACCTTACGGTGGTGGTTATGGTTCTAGTCCATTTTTGTCCAAGCATCCCAAAAGCAGTCTAAACACAAACAAAAGCACACCGACACCCAACACGGCGGCTGGTAGCGGCAGGAGGCGGCAGCCACCACCTCACAGTGGTGGTTATGAGTTTTCTTGATTATACTAGTCACTAATTACAATTTTACAATGCTTTAACCCAAAGTAAACACATACACAACAAGGTAAACACACACACACACAACCACCCTTATGGTGGCCGGTGGTGGTACATGGTGGCAGCTACCACCTCACGGTGGTGGTGGTGGTGGCTGTTCTTGTGAGTTCCGGCCAAACGAAACCACATACGACACACGATCTTGACTTAAGCACACCCAAATCTACACACACGCGTGCCCGGAACAGTAACACCACCACCCACCTAGTGGCGTACGGCGGTGGCAGTGGGTTGAGCTTGCAAACTGCAGCAGCGCTAGCGGTCGGCAATGCTGAACCTGTGATTGCGAAGAAGAGACATGATCCAACGGGAGCAACAACAGCCTCCCCGACTGCATCAACGACGGCGGCGATCTTCGTCTTCAACGGAAGGGACTGTAGCGGTGGTTGTTAGGCGGTCATTGCATGATACCGGCAGCGACCGAATAAAGAGGAATAAACAACATCCTTCACCTTCGTTGACAGCAACATCGGCGACGGCTCGGAGCGGCATTGGCGCGTTAACATATGGCGAAAGGCGGTGGTGGAATGGTCGTCGGAACCGCAGCAACGACGAAGCACCATAATCGATCTTCTTTAGCCACGAACGGCAGCAGCGACGGCCACGGTCCGTCGTCGTCGTCGGCAATGGAACAACAACAATGAACGTCTTCGCCGGCAGCAATGGTTCGCGGTGGTGACTTCGGTGGTCGATAGCAGCAGCTGAGGGGTAAGTGTAGTGAGGGTGTCGGCTGGAACATAAACTAGGTTTAGGGTTAGGGTTTATGTGGGTTATGGTATGTATCTATATGGAGGCTAATGAGGGTGATGGGTTCACCCGTATCCCATACAATTTTCATATGGTTTTTACACTTCCAGCCCCTCCTCCCATTATTTTTTTCAAAACGAATCCTTAATTTACCATTTAAACCCCGCCTTCTGAAAACCCTTACAAATTCAAGTCCAAAATTTTACCAAGCAGCCCCTGCTTGACAAATTGTTTTCAACTTAGGTACATAATTTACCCTTTTAGCCCCAGCCATCCAAAATCCTTTCATATTAAGTCCAAATGATACCAAACACCCCCCCTGACTACTGAAAATCTCTACAAAATAAGTCCTGAAAATACACTTTAATCCCCGAAACTGTAAATTATGTCATTTGACTCCCTGAAACCAACACCCCGATAAATATTATGGATTTTAGGGCTACAATTCATTCACCAAATTTTATCTATTTATTTATTTAACAAACGGGATGTTACAGTATGGTATGTGGTATTTGGGGAACTCACTAAGCTTTGTGCTTACGGTTTTCAGTTTTTGTTTCAGGTACTCCAGTATTCAAATGAAAGAGCTCAGGACGATCGCAGAGCATACACCCGTGTTTTCCGCAATATGTGATCTTTGGGATTGGACTCTGATAATTGTATTATTTGAAATGCTTTTCAAAGTTTTGAGCAAAGTTACAATAGTGTTTTGATTATAATAAAAATGAAATTTTTACCGCGTGTTTTTGGGATGTTACATAATTGTCCCACTTTGGCTCTTTTCCTCAGTTGATGCATCTTGATCCATCTTCTTTGCTTGTAGGTCTATTCATACACATATACAAGTTCTTAATACATGTCTTAGCCTATTAAGAGTTTTTGACTCTTACAAGTCAACATACTCACTTAATGGATCCTTAATCTATCTTTTCATTCTCTATCTCTTAATCTCATCCAATTAATGAATTAATCATCCCACACTACCTAATTCATTACAATCTACTCTAATGTATCAATTCATCATTCAATTAGTTAGGGTTTCAAACTCTAACTTTACATACATTGATTCCACCATGGAAATCACTTTCTAAGCTTGGTTAAAGCTTCTAGACACTATCAATAGCATCATATTTCATCTATATGCTAATCAAACCAAGCAATTTAACCAATCCATCAAAACACTATTAAAGCCCTACTAGCTTAAAAATAGAGAAAATGATTACCTTACAAGATTTCCACCTTCAATCCAATCCATATGCACCAAAAATCGCCTATTGATCCTTCCTCATGCTTCAAATCGTCGGAGGTTGGTTGTGTGGAAGGGGGTGTTTGGGGTGCGTTATGACGAGAATGAAGGGCTTAACAGACTTAAGCTTTGTCTCGTAGTCGCGTCGTGGATATCTATTCCGCGCACCATGAAGACCACTTAACCTCGATTAACGGACGCTAAAATGTTTTCCACGTCATGGACATCTTCTTGCTACGTCGTGGCACTTTTTCTCGAAGGCATCCTACTTTGCTCACTGCGCTGTAGTACCCATATGCCTGCATCGCGGAGCAAAGTACGCTGCTATTCTTTCTTACGCAAATCATTATTTGCGCCGCGGAAACTGCTTGACATCAGTTCCTTCAGCTGATTCCATTCCAACTTTGGGAGAGTTTTGTCCCAACTTCTAATCGTCATGTCTTCTTCGTTTCTTACCCGTTTTCAATGTTCTTTATATCCACTCGAAAGTGGGAACATACTATACACGTCTGTTAAGTCATTTTTCACTGACTTAATATGGGTCTCAATTTATTAAGCCACAAACTTGGGTTAAAAAACATAAAATACCCATTTTACCCTTTTGACCAATAATGCATCTTCTCATGCATTATTTCTCTATAACTTACTCATCTAACATCTGCTAAGTGACTTAAACTTATGTTGGCCATTTTCATGAAATCACAACGTCATAATCTCACATTTTTCTCGTAAATGACCAAATTACCCTTTTGGTCAATATTTGACTAAAAGTCAACTTACTCTAAATTTCACATTCTTACAATGTGTCTTTATATATGAGGACCTTGCCGTAAAAAACGCACACGATAGGGGAATTTTTTTGGACGAGAATTACCACAAGTTTTCTCAATGAAATGAATCAAGGTAATTACCGTTCAAAAGATCAAGTGTACACAAAATGAAAGTCCACGAACAATGTGGTTTTAATAACTTGACATGAAATTAGAAAAATGATGAATATGATAGTTAAAATGATGTAAATGACATCATTTTAAGCAAAGCTCTTCAAATTTCCAATAAAAACAGAAAAACTTTCAAGTATTTGGAGTTTTGAAATGTTGTCAAGTTAGCCCGAAAAATGAGTTGCAAAGCAACACTAACTATTTTTTTTTGTGTTATGTTTTTTTTGATTTTATGTTTTAATTTAATGTTTTGTTTTATTTTAATTCTACGTTTTAATTTCATGTAATGTTATGTTTTAGTTTAATATTATGTGTAACATCCATAAATTTCACGCCAAATTTAAACTTTTCAAGCATAACTAAAACCAAATAGTATATGTTTACAAAAGTGTTTTCAGTTCATTATTCAATCAGAGTGTCCCAAAAGCCAGATCACAAGGATGAGGAGCGGTACAGTCACGTCTTCGCCTTGCCATGAACTCCTGAAGTACCTGAAACAATAAACTGAAAACTGTAAGCCCGAGGGCTTAGTGAGCTACCCCCAAAATACCAATACCACACTGATAATACCATGTCCGTAATAATCAATCAATCAACATGCATACTGGGCCATCGGCCTGACTGGACCGCCCTATAGGGCCTACAGTCTAACTGAATCTATACCGAGCCTTCGGCATGACTGGACCGCCACGTGGGCCTACAGTCTCCCCGGACCGCTCATAGGGTGTGTTGGCCTTCAGCACAGAGCAGGACCGCCTCAACCCAAGCAACAAGCAATTAATCATGTGCGCATAACTAACATATACTGGCATATACAACCATCAAACATATCTATCTCACTGATCACCAAACATAGCAATCACTCATAACTAGAGCACTGACCTAGCAGGTCGCTAACATATTAATCCCTACGGATCATAAGAGCATAACATACTGTCTATCCTGATTCCGATCTAACATATCATATCCACATGTAACATACCATAACGATAACAACTAAAGGGCCGGCCTTGGTGCCTTAGACCCTATCGATATAGGTGTTGGGTTATGAGCATTCTAACACTCCTAAGTGTACATGCAACCCTAAATACCTTGGATCTATGTTTTCTCTATTATACATACAATTATGAACATCCAAGGTATTATCCTAATCTAGCATACAAAATAATAAATATAACAAGATAGAATACATACCTCTTTGATGTAGAATGTCTTCATAAAGCTTGAGTGCCTAGTGCCCCAAGTGTGACACCTCAAATGGTTCACACAACACCAAATACACTTGGAATAACTTGAGAGAAACTTGAACACTCCTTGAAATCGTCTAGCCCTCACACTCACACATTAGTGCACGATTTCTTGAGCCATGGGATTCTTTTATATGGTGGCTATTAGGGTTACACCATGTAACTCATAACTTTACCCATTCCTTATGCTCCATGGATTTTAACCTCCATGGAGTATCCATGGGTCACCCCATGGACTTAGTCCAACATAAGAAATCTTGGATCACAAGCCCACATATATAAGAATGAATGATTTACACAATCAACCCATATATTTAATTAGTCTCCTTTTGATCACTTAATTAATTCCAAATTAATTCTTGATCAATACTAATTAAATAACCTTATTAATATATTAGAACTTATAATATATTAACCAACCTTAAGTGTTATTTCTCTCATTATAGTCTATCCAAATGCATGATGCCATGCAACCCAAATGGACCATGTCGGGTCGGGTCAAGTCTTACCAATTATAGTTATGGACTTAGACACAGATAACTTCCACCTATGGAGACAACTCCATATTCTCATTTTGACTATCACTTCTGAATAAGAGATGCCTCTTTTCATAATATGTCAATATGGTCCTTCCAAAATTAGCACTATACTTCCAACTGTCCCTGAGCAACCAATCTTTGGTAAACCTCAGATTGTCCTCGAAAATTGCTTAATCATTTTATTCATATCCAATTCTAGACCTTTTCCCTTCTTAATGCCTCTGGGCATTTGGAAAAATTTAGAAATGACAAATATTATAGCACATGCAATCGATCCTGTACCCAAAGCAAATGGTACACGATTCATGATGTCTCACATAAAGACATGATTCTAGACCAGTCTTTTGCTACAATATTTTTATTTGCCATGTTTTCAAAATTTGACTATGAAGAGGGATGCTGTAATCATAATCGAATTTTGAGAACGCAATATATAGAATTTCCTTAAGTTGAACCAATCCAACATGAAATTCATATATATATTCTTGACTAAAGATGATTAAGGTCTCAATCTAAGCCTTTAGAACTGAAATGAAGTATATCCTCTCCCTTAATTATAGCAAAACAACTTTTTCAATCCCTGCAGCCTCACGAATTGAAACTTTTGTTTTCTATAATTAACATTGCTAACTTGCAACACTAACAATAATTATCATGCTCCCACTAACATGATGATTATTAGCATAACACTTATGCTCCCACTAGCTTTGACATGTACTCAGAAATCAGCTCGACTTCTAGAAATCAATACTTTATTGACTTCCTTACCAAAGTTCAGATTTCTGATACGAGATGCTTTGATAAAACTTTATCAAAATCATACACCTTTCCTTAGATAGCATGCATGTGTGTCTAAACAATTTCAGAACTATGAAAAGGGATGCCGTAATCATAGTCTCAATTGTTTAGACCTTTTGCCATCTGCTTCAAATCTACTTGGTGGAAGTGTTTCCTCACCATCATTTTCATGAATCGGAGAGAAACCTTATGACCCTTAGATATTATGGTGTATGTGTTCTTATCCATGTGAATCGTCAAAACCATAGTCACAAGACAAGGATAATGACAAATCCAAACTCATATGGACTGAACTTATGCAATCTTAACTTCTTGCCACCTGGCAGTACAGGGCCTGCCATTGCTTCCAAGTTGTTATGCAACCAATTGAGAACTTTCAGAACTCCTATGCAAAGCCAACTTTAACTGGAATGGGCACAGAATATGTCAACATGATAGGTTATAAACCTCAAGTCGTGTGCTAGTGAAGAACCTCAGGTTTTATTCTTGATTAGTTCTTGAAATTCTTTTTAGGATCTTTAAGACTCCCACTGTCCTCTTGACATATAAGACTATCTTGCCAAATGTTCAATAGATAGTGAGGATTCTTTATCAAGACAAACACTTCACACAATTAGCCTTAGTTGGTCTTTGTTTAATCCAAAACATCACAACTTACCAACTTCAAATGTACAAGAGTAGGACACTTTTACTCTTACATTTGACAAGTGTTATAAACCTTTCTTTAAGATATTTCACTCAACTTATAGTCTTGGAGTATGACTATAAGACTTGTTTTGAAACGAAGTATGACTCATCTTCTTGATTTAACCATTTCAACAATTCATGACTCCTCTTCTTAGTCATAAGAATGCACTAAGATGACTTTAGAGGACCAATTGTGATATGGTATCTTAATCATTAAGATGATCATAAACATGATACTAAAGTACTCTCCCATCTTTTCAGATTTGAGAAACTTTTATCTTTCTGCCATACTTTGATTCTTCTTATTCGTTCTGTCTCACATTGAAACTTCTCCAATGCTACAGACTTATACTTAAACTTATAAGTATAACTATATTTACTGAACTTAAGTAAATCATGACGAATAGTCTTCTTGATCTTTTGTGGTGGACTTGACCAGTGCACAAGAATGTGTACTCGATCCCTTAGTCCTTTCCTTATTCACATAAGGAATTAGTCTTAATTTTCCAAGCTGAAAGTTCTCATTCATCATACTATACAACTTGCATGATTCCAAGTTTCGGTCCAATTGAACCTTGGATGATGAGAATCTTTCCTAGTTTGGTAATATTAGACACTACCACAACCGAAAGAATCAAATCCATTTTTCCAATATTGCTATCAATGGAATCTTATAAGCAACAACTTTTCACAAATGCCATTGTAAGGATACTTAAAATAAATAAAATCAAAACCTTTTTCTTTTATTTTAAAACTTTGTGGAAAAACTTATCCTTACAATCCATATGAAAACCTTGTTGTTATCTATTCCTAAGCAATATAAATATCATAACTCTTAAGTAATAGCCCAAAATTCTGATCACCGAACCGTGCGATTGAAATCCATCTTCGCGATCAGAATCAACATGTACTTAATAGAGTTAGACAATGGACTTTACCTGAAGTAGAGCCAAACTTATTGACTTTAACATCCTTAGGTAAATTTGGTAGCTTCGTAACCAATGCCCCTTCCTTTGGCAATAGTTACCTATGGACCCTTGATAATGGGACTATCTCAGACTTCGCCTCTCTCTTTACCATTGGGTTAACCGAGTTGACTATGGTCGATCCCTTTCCATTGGGAAGAGAGAGCTTTACTGGATATCCAATGTCATCATTGTCAATGTCCATAGCGTTTTAGGAAGTTGATCTTAGCAAATAGATAAGATCATTAAGGGTCTTGTCTTAGTCTGTTTCATAGGATTCCCAAAAGAACTCACTATGTGACTTAGAAAGTAGTTGAGCCACCAACTTTCTCAAGACTTTGACACCCAACTCTCCCGGCTTGTCAATATGTGACTACATCTCCAAGATGTGATCACACCTAGACCTTGCCTTGCCAATAGGGCTTGAGTGACCTTAAACTTTTTAGGAACTTGTGGGTTAGGGAGAATAATTGGAGGAGGTGAAAGAAGTATGATATCCATGGGACATCATCTTCATTTAGGAAAGCTTGTTTCAAGAGATTTGGGAAGATCATAAATGTCTAGACCAGACATCTTTTTGGGAGATATTCAAGATAGTTGATTTAAAGTCCTTAATATGACACCCAATATGAAATATTAAGGCTAGGACCCAACAAACTATTTTATAACTTAGAAGAGGGATGCCGTAATCCAAGCTATAAAATATTTGAAGGTAAGTGAATGACGATTCACCAATTTCCACCATGAAAAACGAAATAATTTATTAGGTTTTAATTGGATTTGAAAGTCCTAGATCTTTGAGATTCATTGAACTGTTCAAAGGCATGTTTCAATCTCGAGTGTGCCCTTCAGGTTTTGTGACTGGGATGTCGAGGATCACAAAACAAGGTGTGAATAACCATGCAAATATACTTGGTACCCTTAATATTTACCCCTTAATCAGTGTGTCGGTTAACCACACACGCTCCACTAACGACTTAAGCAAAGTGCAAAGTGTAATTTCATGGGTTAGCACCAAATTCACATTTTCCTAAGTAACTAAGATTGGGTATTAATAAGAGTTTAGTTACTTAGTATTTATCATTAATACTTTTAATGAAGGGAGAATTATAGTCCTTGTCCTACCCGTTCGGCTAACGACCCTTCACCAGTCAAGGAAGCGGTGGGTGAGAGTGGACACCCATTAAACTGCCATTTTATAGGCAGTAACCTTATACCCTCCTTATAGACCGGCTTCGTGAATGAGGCCTACTAACGGTAAGACTGACTTGCTCTTATACATATATTTATTATTAACTTATAATACTATAAAGTATAAGGGTTGAATTTTAACTTTTAAAATTCTAAGGGCTAACTTGGAATTAAAGTATTCATGGGGAAAACTTTACAAATTCCAAAACTTGAGGGCAAGTTTTAAAAATATTCAAAACTAATTAATTCCATAACTTATGTGTTTAAAGTAGTTTTAATTAAAAAAAACTCTTCAAGTTCCATAACTTGAGGACAAGTTATGGAAGACTTTAAACTAATAAAAGAATGTAACTTTTCTTTATTTTTGTAACTTATGGAACTAATTAAGGTTACACATTTTATCATTTAATGAAGTGACTCTTGAACCTCCATAACTTGAGGACAAGTTATGGAGTCATAAAACCATTTAATGAGGACAAGACTCTTCATTTTTGTAACCATTGCCAACTTTTTATGAGTTTTATGAAACTTAAATGTGACTTTTCATATAACTTGAGGACAAGTTACAAAAACACATTTTAGAATCAACTCTTAGATTAAAATGGATTGAAAACACATAATCAATTAACTTTTCTATTAATCTAATAAACTCATATGAACAAAGATAATTCACATCAAATTTTTTTCAAGTAATTAGCATAACTTTTAAACTAATACAATTCGATTTTTCAGCTAATTTTGCAAGTATAACAAGAAAACAAGCCTTGGCTCTGATACCACTGTTGGGTTATGAGCATTCTAACACTCCTAAGTGTACATGCAACCCTAAATACCTTGGATCTATGTTTTCTCTATTATACATACAATTATGAACATCCAAGGTATTATCCTAATCTAGCATACAAAATAATAAATATAACAAGATAGAATACATACCTCTTTGATGTAGAATGTCTTCATAAAGCTTGAGTGCCTAGTGCCCCAAGTGTGACACCTCAAATGGTTCACACAACACCAAATACACTTGGAATAACTTGAGAGAAACTTGAACACTCCTTGAAATCGTCTAGCCCTCACACTCACACATTAGTGCACGATTTCTTGAGCCATGGGATTCTTTTATATGGTGGCTATTAGGGTTACACCATGTAACTCATAACTTTACCCATTCCTTATGCTCCATGGAGTATCCATGGGTCACCCCATGGACTTAGTCCAACATAAGAAATCTTGGATCACAAGCCCACATATATAAGAATGAATGATTTACACAATCAACCCATATATTTAATTAGTCTCCTTTTGATCACTTAATTAATTCCAAATTAATTAATACTAATTAAATAACCTTATTAATATATTAAAACTTATAATATATTAACCAACCTTAAGTGTTATTTCTCTCATTATAATCTATCCAAATGCATGATGTCATGCAACCCAAATGGACCATGCCGGGTCGGGTCAAGTCTTACCAATTATAGTTATGGACTTAGACATTAATCCAACAATAGGGAGGATAACTCACCTCGCAGATGTCGACTCGGTAGATAAATCCTCACTCTCGAATCACTTGACACAGGCTCCACCACCTAATACCATAGCACAATATACTCATAAGTCCTTAACCTTATAAGGTACTCCATAAACCGACTAGTCAACCCCTGGTCAAAGTCAAAGTCCTCAGTCAAGGTCAACAGTCCATGTTGACCTTAACTAGCCGAGTACCCTCAGCTACTCGCCGAGTTCCTTGAATTTCTTTCCCACTCGCCGAGTCACCGGGGTGACTCGTCGAGTTCCTACGATTTTCAATCGAAACCCTAAGGCCACCCGCCGAGTTTCCTTCTTGCAACACGACGGATACACGCACATTCATAACTTGGGGAAAACTCATCCGACTCACCGAGTTGTTCATACAACTCGTCGAGTCTATGGCAATCTTCATAGGACTCGCCGAGTTGCTCATCCAACTCGTCGAGCTCAAGGCCATCTTCATACGACTCGTCGAGTCCCTTCAGCCCTTAAGCCATACAAACTCATTTAAGCCATGCAATGGTTCCAAATTACAGATCCAAGCTTCTAGGGCATGCTTTTCACGTAAAGTTGCAAACTTTACGTGCATACATGACTAATAAGGCTCTTAATGCCAAAACTAAGCTCTTAATGGGGCTTCTTGCAGAAGGAGGGCCTCATTCTCGACCAAAACAGAAACTTTATGATTCTAGAACTTGGGAAGGGTCCAGATCTGAAGTTACAACTTCAGATCTAGTCCGTAGCCCATCTTATCAACTCAAGGTCCATAAAAAGCCCCCAAAACTCAACCATAAAGAGATCTAAAAGGGAAAGAAGTAGAAGGCAATTGGATACCTCTAGAAGATGCTAAATGAGGTATGATCTGATTCCCACACTTCCTTGCTCCAATTTCCTTGCCTTCCAAGCCTTTCCTCTTCCAAGAATATTCTTTCCAAGCTTAACACACACAAATAGGCACCACACGAATTAGGGTTTTCTTAGGAACTCTCCAGAACTGTAAAGAGACCAAAGGAGGCTGAGGCTCCTTTAAATAGGGTGCAAGACCCCGAGATTTAGGGTTTCATCTGCCAGCTCCTACTCGTCGAGTCCCTTCATTGACTCGGCGAGTAGGTCACTAACCACGCGATCCCACCCCGCTGCTACTCGACGAGTAGGGCAACCAACTCGTTGAGTAGGACATAAAACCAAATAACATTTTATTTAAATCCATAACTGAGAATCGGGGCGTTACATTATGCTTTAATTTTATTTTATTTTTAATTGTATTTTAAAGAGTAAATTACACGAATGGTCCCTATGGTTTGGGGTAATTTGCGCGCTTGGTCCCTAACTTATTTTTTTAACTCGGAAGGTCTCTACTGTTTGTTTTTTGTTACGCGTTTGGTCCCCACTATTTGTTTTTGTTACGCACTTGGTCCCTGTCTTACCTAAAAAGACTATTATTTAAAGGGTAAATTACACCAATCGTCCCTCGTGTACATGCCAAAAAGCGTGTTTAGTCCCTATTTTCAAAAATTAACTCGGACCGTCCCTGGTTTGTTTTTTTCTTGCATGCTTAGTCCTTATTGACATGAAATGACCATTTTACCCTTTGATGATATATAGTCCATTAGCATGGCCTAGACTGCTCTAGTGCGCCTGCCTGGCCTGACGCGCTCCTGCTTGCCCTGCCTGGCGTTCCCTTGCCAGCCTTGCTTGGGACTCTCCTGCAGGCCCGACCTGGCACTCCCTTGCCTGACGCCCCTTGTCGTCCTTTCCTAGTGCGCGCCCTTCAGCCTTTCCTGGGGCACGCCCGCCAGCCCCGCCCGGCGCCTCCGGGCGGCCTTGCCCAACTCCTTGCTAGCTGGGCCTGAATTGGGCTGGCCCAAGGCCTGACCCAATTCCCATTGACCTAATTGTCCACTATAAATAGAATAGTGCCTCCTCCATGAAGGAGGACTCTTCCTTTTGGCTCATCCGCCACCATAGACCTTCCCCATTGCTCAGCCGCCACACTATACTCTGGCCAGGTGGCTCAGCCGCCACCCTTCGTCGTCAGCCACCATACACCACCACCATCACCAAGATGGTTCTCTGCAGCTATGGAGGACCATCTCAGATCAAACAGCTGATCTAACTTGATCGTCGGAGTCCGCTCCCGGGGCACAGTCCCTGGGGCGGCTCTAACGGCCTTGTTTGTTGTGACCTCGCAGATCCGTCTCCGGCGTAGAAGCACTCTCTCAGAGCAGGTGGTCGGAGCCGATGTCGCATCATTGGGTGCCATCCCGGACTCGAACGAGCAGTCATCATCTCGTTCTTGTATAGATCTGCTCAGATCTGTCGTTTCAGCTAAGGTTTTCCTCAAATCTGTTCATTTCTAGTACCATTTGGTTCAGATCCGTTTGGCCTTTGCCAAGATCTTTTCAGATCCATTTGGTTCTTGTCAAGATCTCTTCAGATCTGTTTAACCATCGTTCAGATCTCTTGATATGTCCATTTTTTCCTTGAGGTCTTTTGATCTGTTTACCTTTTTTTTGTTCAGATCGTTAGATCTACTTCGTTTTTGCTCAGATATCTAAATATGCCTTGTTTTAGTTTATTTGAGCAATTCTCAAGTTAAAAGATTTTATCAGATCCATCTTTTGGTTTATATTTTGATGGATTATTCAGAAAGTTGGGGAGAAAAGAGGTTTTCATGACTTTTTCCCCATCTTTGCTCATATTTTCGAATTTTATTCAGCAAATTGAAGAACAAACAATATTTTACAAGTCTTTACCTCTTTTGCTTGCTCATTTTCAAGAAAATCGGTTTTTGATTCCTGATTTCTCATGTACAACTTCATTTAAGTTGTTTATTTGGTGCTTCCTCTTGAAGCTTAGAGATGGAAAACAAAATATTTTCAGATCTGTTTAGCAAGCTGAAGAGTAAAGAAGGTTTAGTGAGAAAAAAACCTTGTTGGATTCATTTTTGTTTATATTTTGGGGGTTTTCTCTGTAAATTGAGAAGAAAAGAGGTTTTTAAAGTTCATAAACCATTCTTTTTGTTCAAATTGAGAAGAAAATCCCTCTTTTAGTTAAGAATTTTCGTATTTTTTTCTTACCAACTTCAACAGTTGTTTGTAAGCATAGTTGTCATACTTGTACATTTCACAACAAATAGCATTTTTACCTTAAAAGATTTACCCTATCCTCCCTAAAATTTAATGCTCAGTAAAAGGAAATAAAGAGGGGATAGGAAGATGTTGAGATATGTTGTTTTGAACCAACAAGAAAAAAAGGGTGGAAAGGAGTACTACAAAAAAAATTGATAGCGTACAAAAGTTAGTGTACAGACAAGAGCAAAATCTTTAGAGCTCATGTTTATTGTATAAAATATCACAATGAAAGCTCCTAAGCTTACAAACGTCAGAAAAAAGGGGGATAAAAGGGCACAGTGCACCAGACAAATGGCAGAGCAGTCATCAAAAGTCAAAGCCAGGTCCATCTGGTTCAATCCCCTATGAACAGAAAAGACCAAAGGCGGGCCCACCCGGTTAATCCCGACTGCCTTCCTCCCGTTTCCCCTGCTGTTCCAATCAACACTTGTCGGTGGCTTTGCTGGTGCTGTCACGCAACCCATCATCGACGCAAATCCTCAATCGCTGGACGGAGCCCTACATTCACTGGCCATATCTCATCCCAACAAAACAGTAGAGCAGCTACCGTCGGTGCATGTGTGCATTAATCGCTGCCGGCCGAGGCAACAACACAGCCAGGCGCTAAGGGATGTTCCTCCATCACCGCTGCTAGACCTTCAACCGAAGACCAACCGGATCAGCACCAACTCTGGTCACTGACTACCCAACGACCCTCGAACATCTTTGAGACACCACAGATGCGACAAAACAGCTCCAACAACCTCTGTTCCTTGTTCACTGCTAGCAACTAAAACCATATTACCCCAGCTAAAGCGTCTCCGATCGCCCCTAACCTTTACCAGTCGCTCCAAGTTATCCGACCAGCTGGAGTCGAGACCAGCGGACCACTCATTGACCACCCGGCAACAGCAGATCAAACAATCGGCAACTGACACCGTCGGATTTCTTGTAACCAAATCATCCCCAGCCGCCGGTCATTCTCAGCAAACACCCAACCTCCGGCTGCCTCCAACCTAACAACCCAGCATCGGCGGCGAAAGTCGATCTTTTTACAGGTAGCAAACCCGGCGAGAAACCAGAACCCTTCGATCTTTCTGCAACAACAGCACCACCTGACCGGTCGGATTCCGATGACTAGAACCTGTTCGCCATCTCTGATCGTCTCTGTTTCTGAACTGCAACATCACCCATCGACCCTCAAGTGACAGCAGCTCCAACCACTGTGCCATTTCCCATCGACCCAATAAGCTTGCGTCACCGACAATCTTGCTGCTCCTATCTCTTTCTCAGGCGACGAACTCCAGCGAGTAGTCGTCGACTTTCTTTTTGGCGCCCACTGTGATAGACTGTATAAAGAACGTCCGGAAGATCCTTTGTTGTCTTCAACTAATAAGAAAGCACAGCACCCTAAAGCCCTTACAGTTGAAAACAGAATAAGATAAAATAAAAAAGGGGCTGGTCATTTCATTAGCTAAGTGGACTTACAGTTACATACGAGCTTCCCCTCGAATAGGCATTTTTGTTGTATTGGGCTATTTCAAAATTTACATGGGCCACCCTTACAAGACAATATCCAGCAATATAACGTCCGCGTGCTACGATTCTGCTCTAAAAAAATCATTTTCAGAATATGCGTTTTGGCCGAAACCACTCGGCACTTCAAAATAAAAAAAAGAGATAGGATTTGGGCTAACGGTTCGGCATTTGGGCTCATTCAAATGGGTTGCTGCCATTTTATTTTATTTTGGGCTTCTCCCATGTTGGACCATTTGGACTATCACAACAATTAAATGAGTCGCTCTTGCAAGACGACAATCAGCAATGTAATACTCGCGCAGAGCAAGCCTGGTTCTATAGAATGCGTTGCGACTCGGCCACTCATGACATTTTCAAAAGAGAGAGAGAGAGAGAGAGAGAGAGAGAGAGGGGGGGGGGGAGGGAGAAGAGTAATGCTACTACTCCATGAAGCGTTTCAGATACGATCACGATAGAAAGGCTCAATGTCTACTTTCTCTCTTCTCTCAAGTAAATTAATATTATTTATACATTATCTCCATTTAGTAAAAACTAAAATATTTACTAAAAGCTTTATTATGACAATCGTGGCATGCCTTTACGTTCAGTGAGTTAATTTTATGCAAAATACTAATCTACTACATAGTAGATAACCTTCTTACTACAACATCTTACGCAAAGATGTCACGTTTTGACAAACAATTTTCGACATAATCAAACCATTTTGTCCTCATTAGTTAGCAACTACTAATTGCATGCCACTTAAGCATTTTATACAACACACAAGTAGTATGTCTATACAATTTTAAACAAAGACATATGTTGTGAACAATTTTCGAAACCGCATGCACATAATCCATTTTAGCCACCATTATCAAGCATTTATTTTACTGCCACTCACATAGTATGGAGCTAGATAACTTACTATTATTGTTTACAATGACATGTACAAACGAATGAGGCTCGAACATGCAAGCACAAGTCAATATCATTCTTCACTCTTCCTAAAAAAGGGGGGAGTGGAAGGAGTAGCACAACACTATGCAGAGGTGTTATTTCTATTTCGAGTAAAGAGCTAAACCACATAACGAGTTCACTTTATATACGATTGTGCATCCCGGGGAAGAGATTGGTGTTATGAATGAAGAAGAAGCTCCATGACCCAACACCAAGCATCAACCATGTTGCCTGGCTATCAGCAGCCGGGGTGACTGGCCCCCACTAGTCCCGCTACTCAACTCTCAGCAGTCGCGTAACCCGGCCCTCAGCAGCCATGCGACCCGGCTTAGCAGCCGCACAACCCAATCATCAGCAGTTACTTTGTCTGACTCCTAGCAATTGCGCTACCTAGCTCTCGGTAGCCACGCTACCCAGTTTTTGTGAGTACTTGTGTCGCCTAGCCTTCTCAGCAGTCGTGTTGCCCAGTTTCCAGCAACTACGCACCCATCTTTCCCTTTCTTCTCCTCCTCTAAGAAAAGGGGGGGGGAGGGTTGGTACGACACTATGCAAAAGTGATTTTTATTCTGAAGGGGCGGAGTTAAAATACATGAAGAACTGATGCTATGCATGATAGTGCACTCCTGCGGTGACATTAATATTCTGGATCAAAAGAGCAGCCTCGTGGTTCAACTCTCAGTGGTAGTGCTGCTCATCTATCGCTAGCAGCTCGATGCTCAGTCCTCAGCGGCCTTGAGTCGCCTGGCTTCTCAGCCCGGCTCCATTACCGCGGCAAGCTCTGCATGCGAGGTTCAGTACTTTCGCCTTGAGTCGCCTGGCTTCTCAGCCCGACTCCATTATAGTGGTAAGCTTCGCATGCAAGGTTCAGTACCCTCGCCTTGAGTCGCCTGACTTCCCAGTCCGACTCCATTACAGCGGTAAGCTCCACATGCGAGGTTCAGTACCCTCGCCATGAGTCACTTGGCTTCTCAGCCCGACTCCATTACAGCGGAAAGTTCCGCATGCGAGGTTCAGTACCCTCGCCTTGAGTCACCTGGCTTCTCAGCCTGACTCCATTACAGCGCCAAGCCCCGCATGCGAGGTTCAACACCCTTGCCTTGAGTCGCCTGGCTTCTCAGCTCGACTCCAGCGGCATGCTCCACCGACGAGGCTCAAAGGCGTGCAACCCTTGCCTATATGATTCTACGCGATTCTCTCCCGCGTGATGTACCTACGGTCGCTGGCAGCAAAGCCCGATCCATTCCACGCGATGCTCTCCTGCGTGATGTACCTACGGTTGCTGGCAGCCAAGCCCGACCCATTCCACGTGATGCTCTCCCGCGTGATGTACCTACGGTCGCTGGTAGCCAAGCCCGATCCATTCCACGTGATGCTCTCCCGTGTGATGTATCTACGATCACTGGCAGCTAAGCCTGATCTGTTCCATGCGATGCTCTCCCGCGTGACATCCCCATGATCGATAGCTGCTAACCCCGTACTATTCTTCTAAGTCGGGCAACATAAGTCGCGTATCGTCGTGCATCGTAAGTCGCGCATCATAAATTCAGGTCATGCTTAGCACCACCCTTGGCGTCTCTTCTCTTATAATCAACATGGTTTTCCCATGCTCGGACGATCAATAAGGCGTTTCCTACATTACATCTGGTTGTCTATTATCATAGAAAACAACCTCATTGTGTATTCTTATAACAACCTTGCCTATGCACCATAGTCTGATACGGCTACCTACGCTACCCACATCAGACTGGGGGGAATCCAGGTAGGAATAGCTCGAGCAAGAAACACCTTCAGAATGGTTATCAATGCTCATGCAAAACAGACTGTGAAGATAATTATCGATGACATTCCTCCAAAATGATAGAAACGCCACGACATCCATGTCGTACAACAGCCCCGCTTTGCAATAACATTATTAGCAGCTTTGCTTTGCGTAACCATAGCAACAGTTACGTTGCGTCACACCAACCGGATCGCACTCCTCTCAATGAAGGATTATCAAGTCAACTCAAGTTGTATAAGCAATGCTTGGCTCATCACGCAACACCACGGCCCCCGTGAGTGAGGTTCGGTAATTCTTTTAATCTTTGATGCATTGGTGCTTTATCTAGTCCGATCCGATTGTCAGCAACCCTATCGCATCATACTAGCGGGACATGACGACGCACGGTTTTCATGACTAAGTCCAGTCCAATGTCATTGGCCGCGTACCAATAACATCGGACTGGGAGGGACTTGATGATATATGGTCTATTAGCATGGCCTAGATAGCTCTGGCGCGCCAGCCTCGCCTAGCGCTCCCTCGTCAGCCATGTTGGGGACTCTCCTGCTGGCCCGGCCTGGCGCTCCCTTGCCAGCCCTGCTGGGGACTCTCCTGATGGCCCGGCTTGGCGCTCCCTTGCCAGTCCTATGACACATGGTTTATATGACTGATTCCAATCCAATGTCGTTGGCCGCGTACCAATAACATCGGACTGGGGGGACTTGGTGATATATGGTCCATTAGCATGGCCTAGACTGCTCTAGTGCGCCAGCCTGGCCTGACGCGCTCCTGCCGGCCCTGCCTGGCGTTCCCTTGCCAGCCTTGCTTGGGACTCTCCTGCAGGCCTGACCTGACACTCCCTTGCCTTGCGCCCATTGTCGTCTTTTCCTGGTGCGCGCCCTTCAGCCTTTCCTGGGGCGCGCCCGCCAGCCCCTCCCGGCGCCTCCGGGCAGCCTTGCCCAGCTCCTTGCTAGCTGGGCCTGAATTGGGCTGGCCTAAGGACTGGCCCAATTCCCCTTGACCTAATTGTCCACTATAAATAGAATAGTGCCTCGTCCATGAAAGATGACTCTTCCTTTTGGCTCATCCGCCACCATAGACCTTCCCCATGGCTCAGCCGCCACACTATACTCTGGCCGGGTGGCTCAGCCGCCACCCGCCGCCGTCAGCCACCATACACCACCACCAGCACCAAGATGGTTCTCTCCAACTATGGAGGAGCATCTCAGATCTATCAGCTGATCTAACTTGATCGTCGGAGTCCGCTCCCGGGGCACAGTTCCTGGGGCGGCTCTAACGGCCTTGTCTGTTGTAACCTCGCAGATCTGTCTCCGGCGTAGAAGCACTCTCTCATAGCAGGTGGTCGGAGCCGATGTCGCATCACCCTTAATAATTTCTTTTTTCATTTCTTTTATTTATTTATCAGTTTTAAATTTAAAAAAAAACAAAAATAATCTCTCAAGAAATCAAAACCATTACTCCACGACTACAAACCTCTTCAAGACCTAAACCAAGAGTTGTAACATCCGAAATCTTGAAGATAAATTATTGAGAATAACCCTATTTCTAGGAGAAATCGACGAGTTGGAGGGACCAACTCGACGTGTTTAAGATGGAAGAGTCGCAGGAATTAAATGAACCAACTCGACGAGTTGGCGGCTGGGAAGGAAACCCTAATTTTTAGGGTCTTGCACCCTATTTAAAGGCCTTAAGTCCTTTTTCTAGCCTCCTTATCAGCCTCTATTGTTATCAAAACCCTTTAACGAGTTGTAGCCTCCATTGTCAAGTTTTTGAGCCTTGGAAGGAAGTTTGGTGTCCTTTTTGTGCATTGTGAAGGAGTTAGAAGATCTTGAAGTTTCTAGCTTGGAGAAGGAAGTCTTGGATCCAGAATCACTCCATTTCTTGCAGTCACTTTAAGGTATCAAGTTTATACCTTGATTTGTAGATGATTAGATCTCCTCATTTTGGCTTTTATTGTGTTTTGGCCTCTTTTTGGGGATAATGATGGAGTGAAGTCATTTAAGTGGTTGTTCTTTCAGATCTGAGTTGGTTTTGGTACCCTTGAGCTTAAAGGTGCAAACTTTATGAGGATTTTGGTATCATGCATGCATTAAGTCAATTATTAAGTCCATTCTAAGCTTAAGAGCTTCATTTAGACATACATGAACGTAAAGTTGGCAACTTTACGTGGTTTTCCAGCTCAAGGAAGTCATATATATCTTTTGGGGCCATGTCCTTATAGATTAAGTGCTTAATGTGTAACATCCCAATTTTCAAGGCCAAAAATTTCATTTTTAATTAAAAGACTTACAACACAATTTACTGAAAAACATCATTGGTTCATATCGTTTCATAAAATCATAGCTACGTGTCTCAAACCATATCATCAAAATAGTAATAATGTCAGAGTACAATCTCATGGATCTCAAAATGCGAAAATCATATGTGTGCGATGCGCTACTACCGTGCCGGCTCCTTCCCCTTCGATGAAGAGGTACGTGAAACAAAACTGAAAACCGTAATCACGAAGCTTAGTGAGTTCCCCCATCAGACCACATACCATTAACATATACTGTCTATCCCTCGGTATCTTTCAACCGGTATCTGGCTGGCATAATCGGAAGCTGGACTTCCCTTCGGTATCTTTCAACCGGTAGTCGGGAGCTGACCTCCCCTTCGGTATCTTCCAACCGGTAACCGGGAGCTGACCTCCCCTTCGGTATCTTTCAACCGGTAATCGGGGACTATTTCACCCCTACCACTACCACATAAGAACGTATCATGAACATACTACTAGACATGTGTGGGTTCTGACGAACCCTTCGGTATCTTTCAACCGGTAACCGGGACTAATCCCCCTACTACCACTATCACATATATCATATCATGTTAATCACATAAAACATATCAGGTAGTAGCAAACCTAGATAATTATCACAAAGACAATCATCTATCAACCAACTCCTACTAGTGGGCCGACATTGTGGCCGTAGACCCACTCCTACTGGAAGGTAACTCACCTCAATGTTGTAAAGTGTCTGAAATGTCCTTGCTGCCGGAGTCAACCCCTCTCAGATCCTACACATAACAATCTTCCTTAAACACATCTTTAGAAAAATGGTTGTTTTGAAAAGTTTAAATTTTATGAATTTGTATGGATGTTACAAAATCGATACATCCACAACCAAAATAATCTCTCAAAAAATAGATACATCATCGGCGATCATTCTTATCTCAAACAAACAAAAAATTTCCGCCGGTGAATCCCAGGAGCCCGTTTCCACCCTTGCAATTTGTGATTGTATAAATGTCACATAAATTGTCCGATTTGGACTCTCCAGTCGCCATCCATGGTCTGAACTCGTCGACTGATCAAGAACGACGACCACCACCAATGTATCATTAGATTTCGACTTCAATTTCTAGAACCATCCCACCCCTTTCCTCCATACAGATTCGGCGAGACCCCAAACCTACAAATCGGAAAAATCAAACCTCAAAGATCAAACCCTATACCTGCAAATCACATCTAACTAAACCCTAAACCTGCAAATTGGAACTAACGAGTCGCAGGAGAAGAAAAAGGATTATGATCAACGGAATCAGATCAAGGAACGTGATGTCCACCGCCACCAGTTCGAGGAGGATTTCGTCCACCACCACTTCATCTTCCTCATAGATGGTGTAACTCGACAGGGGCTAATTTACCTCGTAATGTGGATTATAGCTTCATTGAGGATTCAGTATGTAGGTTGATGGCTTCTTCAAGTCAACGTGAAGGTGATTCGAGGTTCTTTAAGTCAACATGATGGCTTCTTGTGTATGTGTGTGTGTGTGTGTGTGTTTTGTATTGAAGAAGAATGGAGAGAGCGAGAGAGGAGGGGGGAAGAGAGACATCGGAGGTGATGGTGGTATTTTCATGCGTATGAGAGAGATAGATATTAGAGAGTTGTTTTTTAAGTTATTAATAATAATAAATAATATTAGATTAATTAAAAATAAATATCCAATGGCATAATGGTCATTTCAAATATGGAGTGGACTAAATTCGCAACAAAAACACATATCAGGGACGAAGTTAGCAAATTTTAAGCAAACGAGGGACAGTCCGAGTTATTTTTTGAAAATAGGGACTAAACATGCTTTCTGGCATGTGCACGAGGGACGATTGATGTAATTTACCCTTATTTAAATAGGAAAAATGGTGGGGTAGGTAAGGTAAGGTGAGGGTGGCGGGGTTGGAGGTGTGTTTATTTTAATAAATTAAAAAATCAAGGGAAAAATAGTCTTTTTAGGTAAGACGGGGACCAAACGCGCAAATTACCCTAAACTATAGGGACCATTCATGTAATTTACTCTATTTTAAATAATGTTAATTAATGTTTGCAACAGTGGATTAGTCGGTTCCAGAAAGCTGGCCCAGAACCTTCGTTAGGGAAATTCCTTTCCAAAAAAAATCCATGTAAATGATAAAAAATTAAACAGGTGTAGCAAATCTGAAGTGGTGCAAATATGACAGAAAAACAGTATGGTAAAACTAACACCATTCATTCCGACTTTAAGGGTTTGGTCTTGTTGCCATGTGATGCTTCATGTTATGTATATACGAGTTGTTATATAGTTGTAAACTAGAACCTTGTGTATGTATATATGAGTTATATAAAACGTTTTTTAAGGGTTGAAGCCAAATTTGGCTAATCAACTAATTTTGCCTCTCTTATTTCCATCTAGCAAGATTGTTGCTCCAAAGTGGGAAATTCGTGATGAGACCATGGAACCCGATAGAAGAGACAACTTTGGCCCATACATGGGTCTTTGTATCTGAGGGCCTTGTCGTCAACAACGCACTTGACAGGGGAATTTTTTAGACGAGAATCACCACAAATTTTCTCACTTAAATGAATCAAGGTAATTACCGTTCAAAAGATCAAGTGTACGCAAAATGAAAGTCCACGAACAAAGTGGTTTTAATAATTTGAAATGCAATTAGAAAAATGATGAAGATGATGGTGAAAATGATGTAGATGACATCATTTTAAGCAAATCCCCTCAAATTTTCCGATAAAAAAATTGAAAAAGCTTTCAAATATTTGGAGTATTGAAATGTTGCTAAGTTAGTCCAAAAAATGAGTTGCAACGCTACAGTAACTATTTTTTTAGTGTTATATTTTTTTTGATGTTATGTTTTAATTTAATGTTTTGTTTTATCTTAATGCTACATTTTAATTTCATGTAATGTTTTATTTTAATGTTATGCTTTAGTTTAATATTATGTTTTAATTTAATGCTATTTTTAATTGTATTTTAAATAATGTTATTTAATGTTTGCGGCGGGGGATTAGTTGGTGCCAGAAAGCACCCGGAACCTTCGTTAGGGAAGTTCATTTTCAAAAAAAAAAAAGAATCATGCAAATGATAAAAAAAAATTAGCTGTAGCAAATCTGATGTGGTGCAAATATGATAGAAAAAATAGTATAGTAAAACTAACACCACACCTTCCGAGTTTAAGGGTTTGACCTTATTGTCACGTAATGCTTCATGTTATGTATATATGAGTTGTTATATAGCTGTAAACTAGAACACTGTGTATGTATATATGAGTTATATACAACGTTTTTTAAGGTTTGAAACCAAATTTGGCTAATCAGCTAATTTTGCCTCTCTTATTCCATCTAGCAAGATGGCTGCTCCAAAGTGGAAAATTCGTAATGAGACCATGGAACCCGATAGAAGAGAACTTTGGCTCATGCATGGGTCTTTGTATCTAAGGACCTTGCCGTCAACAATGCACTCGATAGAGGAATTTTTTGGACGAGAATTACCACAAGTTTTCTCACTAAAATGAATCAAGGTAATTACCGTTCAAAAGATCAAGTGTACGCAAAATGAAAGTCCACGAACAAAGTGGTTTTATTAACTTGATATGCAATTAGCAAAAGGATGAAGATGATGGTGAAAATGATGCAGGTGACATCATTTTAAGTAAAGTTCTTCAAATTTTCCGGTAAAAACAGAGAAACTTTCAAGTATTTGAAGTTTGGAAATGTTGTCCCGAAAAATGAGTTGCAACGCAACGCTAACTATTTTTTTAGTGTTATGTTTTTTTTTTGATGTTATGTTTTAATTTAATGTTTTGTTTTATTTTAATGCTACGTTTTAATTTCATGTAATGTTTTAATTTAAATAATGTTTTATTTTAATGTTATGTTTTAGTTTAATATTATGTTTTAATTTAATGTTATTTTTTTATTGCATTTTAAATAATATTATCTAATATTTGCAGCGGGGGATTAGTCGGTGCCAGAAAATTGTCATGGAACCCTCGTTAGGGAAGTTTCCTTTCTAAAAATAACAATCCATGCAAATGATAAAAATTAAAGAGGTGTAGCAAATCTCATGTTGTATAAATATGACAGAAAAAACTGTATGATAAAACTAACACTATTTCTTCCGATTTTAAGGGTTTGATCTTGTTGTCATGTAACGCTTCATGTTATGTATATATGAGTTGTTAAGTTGTTATATTAGCTGGAAACTAGAACCTTGTGTATATATGAGTTATATAAAACGTTTTTTAAGTGTTGAAGCCAAATTTGGCTAATCAGCTAATTTTAATATATCCATAAGTACCATAATTCACATTTTATTATAAAGAGTTAATAAATTGTGAAAGTTAACCCAAATTGGTCCTCTTTACCTACAATAGCAAGTTATCATATTGCTCTATAAAACGTGTATAATGATATCTGCAATGTTTTATCATATTTAATATCTATATTTTATATAATTGGTCACTTGCAACTCTATTATTTTGTTAAATGATATTTTTATCCCTTTACTTTTTAAACTATCACTTTGACCCCTTCACTTTAAATTTTATGAAATGTCACTTTCATCATTTCATTTTATAAACTTTGTGTTTATCTCCCGTCCCCGTGGTATACATATAATATGATTTTTCCCATTCTACTTTGTAAAATGCATTTTTCACCCTTTTATTTTTTAAAATGTTACTTTCACACCCACAACATTTCGACGTATTCAAATTCGAGTTTATCTACATTTTGACTTAATTTTTTTTTCATGTTTATTTATATGTTCGTTTCCTACGTATGAGTCGGGTCATATATAGTACGTTTATTATTACTTGAACTTTCGTTCGTTGATTAAAAAAATCTTACTTGTATATTTTTTATGTAAGAATCAATATAAATTCGAGTTTTTTTTCGTTTCGACGTAAATTTTGTATATGTTTTCGTGGTTTTCTTAATATGTACTTCTTTTTGTATAACTTTAGTACTATATATAACTGTTCATATACGAGTTTTACTAACAGAACCTCTATCTTGCGCCTCATTTTCTTGACAATTGTTGTTGTAAAGGTTTTCCTATCATAAGCTTCTATCATGTGTCTCCCTTTCTAACCGGAATTGTTTTATTGGAGAATAAATTAATCCAATTTACATTATGGCCTCTACATGGATCATTCAAAAACTTTTAAACTTACAAAAATAATGCCTAAACTCTTTACAACTTTTGATAAATCACCCAACAATCATTTCTTTTAAACTTTTAGTGTTTTTGGAAGCTGTAATATATTTAATCAATTATCATGTCTAATGCGCAACAAAAACAAGAATCCACAGCAAAACACACTCAAATACTAGTTTATAACAATACTTAAAAAAAATTATTAGAAAATAATAGTCTGAAAGTTATATTTGATTATAACAGTAAAAATTATTTTGTATTTCAATTACATTGTTACAAATGGATATATTTTTTATTTCACAATGTAATTAGAAATAAAAATACGATGTTACAATTAACAAATAAATGCAAGTATGTTGCTACTTCTTGCATTTAACCCTAGCCTTAATAAACAGATACAACATGAGGTAGTAATCAGGGAACTAAAAAGAAAAAGTAACAGTAACACCACTTCAAAAAATAAAAAAATAAAAATAAAAATAAAAAATCCTCCATATACTCTAGACATTTTCTTCATCCATCAACATCAACCAAAAGCAATTAAGTCATTCAATACGACTACTGACCAACAACCTAAACAAACACAACATATACTCCATCTTTAACAACCTACAAGAAAAAAAAAAGACAGAAATACCCTTCAAACACATATCTATCCCAATTCCATATTCCATTCCATTACTAACATTCTCTCAATCCTTAGGTGCATGTAGGTTGAAATCAGCACCATGTTCTTTCAGGGGCAAATTCGTCATTTGGGTCCTCTGTTTCATCTCCGCCGGAAACTGGTGCTCCTGTTGCTGCTGTTGCTGGTGATGCTGCTGAAACTGGCGGTGGAGGTGGTGTTGCTGCTGCTGCTTTTGTGACTGAATCTGGAGTTGCTGAAACTGTTGTGCAGTTAGCATGGTGTTCATGTTCATGGCTTGATTGTTTGAGTAAAACTGCTGCTGCTGTGGTGGCTGTTGGTGGTGGTTTGATGAAAAAGATGTCTGAGGAAAATTTGAAAGATTCTGTCCTGTCAGTACTTTCAGATGTTGGATCTCCTCCTTCAATGCATCGTTCAAAGCTGAGGGCAATTCCGGAATTTTGATTAGATTCAAAAATACATAATAAAAAAAAGGGGAAATTAATCAATTATATCAACTTATACCATCTTGCAAGTGGACTTGTTGTTCCATGGTTTGTAAGCGCATTTTCAGTTCACTGTTTTCAGCTGTCAAACCATTTGTATCTCTCTGAAATAACAAAATAAACAAATAAACACCACTCTTAATTTTATATATTTAAATATATAAAATATAATAATTTATATGAAAGAAACCTGCATAAGAGTGAGCTGAGCAGAGAGTGAAGTTGCTTCAGTTTGCAGTGTTTGGACTTTCCTTTCAAGCTCAGCAATGTATCTCATTTTTCTTTCCTTTGACCTTGCAGCTGATTGCCGATTTGCCCATATCCTTTTTTTTAAACATATTACAATGGATCAACACAAGGTCTCCTAATTATAAGTTATAATAAAATAACAAATAGAAAAAGTGAAAAGAGAGATTATACCTTTTTGCACGCTTTGGATCAACAAGAGCAAGTTCAGCAAGCTTTGCAGCAGACATGGATTTCTTAGCATCAACAGAAGATGTTTCTTCAGGGCCTGAAGTGAGCATTTCAGGCTTAATTGTAGTTGACCCATCCATTGACTGACTATGCTGATGTCTAACCCTAGGCTTCTCAGATTGCAATGTTGCAGGTTCTGAAGCGTGGATTCCAGAAGATGATGAATCACCCACTTGAAACGATGATGTTGCAGATGAAGAGTTTAACTTATCCATGTCAAGATACATAGAAAACAAATCTTCTTCAGTTTCATCTGAGAATGAAGGGCCATTGAAGCCACCCACGACACCAAGATCACTATCGAAGCTAATATCATCTGGTAGGGTCAGGATTTCTGAATGTGCACGTCTATGGCCTAAATGTTTGGGTGGATTATCAGGCATTCTGCTAATATCATGACTAAAAGGGCTAGAATCTGATGCGACATGTCCCATTGGACTTGGAGGCAATGGTGTTGATCCTGATGGCTCTGGTTTTGGACCAAAGTTGTTCCCAGATTGAGGTGAAAAAACTGAATGTCGCCCAGAAGGAGGTAATAGATTCCCACCGATATTTGGGGATTTATCTTTCTCCATTTACACCAATGAATAAACCCAGAATGCTTAGAATTCAAGAACAGTAAGTCAGTTTTTCTTCAAACCCAATATCAGATGTTTGTGTTTTGAACAGAAACCCTAATTCGATTAAAGAATCTTGCTAAGAGACGGAGTAGAATCCCACACTTAACAAATCTTTTTCTTGAATCAGAAAGTTAGAGTAGAACTCAAACCCTATGATGAAACCAATTTCTAGTTCAAAAACCCTGCAAATGTTTTATGAACAACAGAATCAAAACCCCGGACAAATGCAGACGAATTGAGAGAAAAAGGTGAAGAGCAAGTGAAATGAGAGTGAAGAAAGTATACAAGTAACATCAAAGCGAATAGCACAAAGGGGAATAACTAAGGAAACCCTAGAAAAGAAAATAATGTATCAGGGGTTGTAGAAAGTGCAAAAATTCTTACTTCTAAAGATGATTGGGAGATTTCTGAAAAGCGAAATGAGAAACGCGTAGAGAATCAATAGCTTTTCACATGATAAATCGAACAAAGAAGCACATGGCGGGGCTAAAGATCTGACTTCTGAGATGCGAAGCTTGTTAGAGAAACACAGGGAGTTTGGTGACAACGTTTATGGTAAGGACCCGATTGCGTTTTGGGCTTCCTTTAGAAGGTATTGACTTTATAGTCCATCTTGGAGAAAGAAATCAAAGAATTATCTTGTAGATTTCTGTTTAATTCTTGAACACAAACTACGATTTTGTAGGGATTTTAACCGATTGTAGTGACATTTAAAACCCAACTACAAATATTGTTCGAAGATTCTGTTATATGCAAACTAATCGGATAATAATATAGTTATAAATTTAATATATAAAATATATAATTATAAATCTCATTTAGGTAAATGACTTTCAAATATGATATGTATAATTAAACTAGAAGGTTGGCCCGTGTAAATACTGGTTCCAATATATTGATTTTAGAAATAAGTTGTTTAAGTGTACCTTTATTTTACAAGTTAATTATTGTACCGTCTGACTTCAACTATATTCTAGTAGATTTTTTTTTCTACTATTTCTCAACATATGTTCTATGTCAGAAAACACATATTGTCAAAGAAATAAAGGTGATAATATGTTCGTTGTAACCTTCTTCGAATTAGGTTATGTGCATTGGATGTAACATATGTTCCGTGCACAGAGGGTGTAGCAGGTGAAACATACGTTCCAAGAATATATATTCTATGTCGTGGAGTTTAAATCCGTTGATGTGTGTCATCTTGAACTTGACTTGGTCACTGAAAATATGGTTGTGTCGAGCTGACAGGCTTCGTTAAGTTTCTTTAAACATGAAAATTTGCATTACATTGTTAATTCAAATAGTGACATGATGGGTAATACTCATAATCTTCATCAACATCATCGTATAAATCATGATCTTTTTCTTCCGAATTAACAATATTGAGAAGAAGATGAGTCTTTCTCCATTAATCAAAAGTGTTGAGCCATTTTGAGGAAAGTAGTTGGGTTTTTATAGTTTCCTAGCATAATTTCAAATTGTATCATGTTAGGATCAACAATGTTAGCATGTGCCAGATCATTCCGTAAGATAAAGATACAATCTGAGATAGATATTGTAACATCTATTTCCCAATTCTCACTTAAATTATAACATTTAATTGTGGGATTTTCATGTTCACGACACGACCTTGGTTGGTCACAGTGTGATTTCTTAAGTAAAGGTCGTGGCGTGACATCTATTATGCACGACGTGATCTAGCTGATGAGAGAAACCCTAGTTCTCGGCCTTCGGGCCCTATTTAAAGGCTTTAACCACTAGGTAACATCCTTCATTTGACAGCCTTCATGTAACATCCTAAAAATACTGAGTAAAAATTTCATTGAAAATAAATCAAAACCATTCATTCATTTGTTCTAAAAGATAACCAAAGTAACAATATTCTCAAATCATCAGAGTAAAATCAAAATACAGCCAATGCGAAATAAATCTTCAGGGGATGCAGTGTGATCAAGTCGGCCCTTCCTTTTGGAACCAGAAGTACCTATAAACATTTTAAACATAAACTTTAAGCACAAAGCTTAGTGAGTTCCCCAAAACATCACATAACATATATAATATAGTAAATGTTATGGGCCGAATCATAGTCTTACCGACACTTCCTTCTATGGGCCAAATCATGGTATTTTCTTGCAATGTCGATGGCTAAATATCGGTCTTACAAACAAGTGTCAGGAGCCACATCCTGGTCTTTCATGCAAGTATCACGAAGACAAATAGAATCCCACATACAAATGTCATGGGCCAGATCCTGCTCTTACATACAATTTCCATCTAAAGGTCGATGCTTTTCAGTTATGCATGTCCAATGCAAGTCTAGAGCACAAACTAGGTCAAAATGGAGAAATAACACCAAACTCTCATGTATGGAACTCAAAACACCAACACACTTTAGATTTGAAACTTATGTTCATCAAGGGACTTTCAAGGACTCATAAAGTTGCTAACTTTATGGAATCCCACCATTCCAACTAGCTCATCCTTGAAGAAAAGGGACAAGAATCTAGATCTAGAGACATAGAACAATAAAGCTTGGATCTTGAACACTTACAAAGGTCCAAAATATAAAATAAAAAGATGATGATGAGGCTTGCAAGCTAGATCTATACACCAAGTGTGCTTCCTTCTCCTTCAAAACACCAATAAAAAACTCAAGATCTTCAATAATGGAGGCTAGGGTTTCATTGAAAGGGTTGGAGGATGAAGATGATGCCCTAAACCTTGAGTTTATGGGTTTAAATATGGAGAAAACCCTAAAATATATGGGATTAGGCCGAAACAGCCACTACATCGTGACACCCTTTATGTCATGTCATGGAGTCCATCCGAGACATGTGATCTTCATCTTGCATACCACATCATGACATATGGTTTTTCTTCAAAACCATGTAACACCCGTAGATCCGGGCTAGTCAATTTAGAGACGATAAGCATCAAAAATGACTTTTTGATGGAAGATTATTTAGAAGGAGTAATCTTAACTAAGTTGTAGTATATGTTACAAGGATTCCGTACATATAAAGAACGCTGAAATCCGAGTTATAACGAAGAAGTTATGACCTGTCGAAGTTTCACGACAGAACCGGCACGATAGAGCGATATTTGGATTTAGCGATCTAAACGAAAGTTGTAGAATACGTTAAACCGAGAGCGTGCATGAAAAGAACGCCCAAATCTGACTTCGTATGAGGAAGTTATGATTTTTCGAAGTCTCGTCTTAGCAGTGTACAGCCCGAAGTTCGAATATGAGATCGAGCGATATTTAGCCGAAATGTAACGACGTAAATTTTAAAACAATTTTTCATTTTTCAAACGCAATAAAACTCGTATAATATTCTCAAAATCTCATGTGTATCAAATTTCATCACAGTAAAACATATCCCAGAATCTCAAAAACATAATCCTCTGCCAGTGTGTACAAATCATGTCGGCGCCTTCCCGCGATCATCGGTAGCACCTGAAACACATATCACATAACACGGTAAGCATAAATGCTTAGTGAGTTCCCCAAAATACCACATACAACACATACGCCACTCAAGGCTATAACTCGGTACGACCCTCCGGTCGATGTGTCTCAGCGGGACCCTCTAGTCTCGTAGCTCGTTGGACCCTCCGGTCCGATCTAGCTCGTTGGACCCTTCGGCCCGGTCTAAATCGTTGGACCCTCCAGTCCGGTCTAATCGAGGACCCTCTGGCCTTGTAAGTCATTGGACCCTCCGGTCCGGTCTATATAACACATAGCATACACATAACACAATGCACATAATCTCAATCATCCACATAACACATAAGACCATCCGGTCTGCACATAAATATCACTCTAGGTAATGTATAGTGAGAAGACTCACCTCGTAAGATGTCTAGTAAACTCTCGTGCTTGATATCCTCGATCTAGCCTCCGCCTAGCACAATGATAATAATTCTAATCAATACTCTCTTTACATCCTCATCTCTAGAGAATGGGTAGAAGACCATTCTACCCCTCCCTGACCCCTCTTAATCAGTTTGACCAAACCCTAAGGTCAACTGAAGTCAACTCCAGTCAACGGTCCAATTTTGACCAGACTCGTCGAGTCCACTTATTTCCTCAGAAGTCTTGTGAAAGTCCAGCTCAGCTCGTCGAGTTGACCCCTAACTCGTCGAGTTATCGCATGATTCAGCTCTTCGGGACAAACCCTAACCAACTCGTCGAGTCGGCTCATTGACTCGGCGAGTTCATTCAGACCAAATGTTCATTCAGACGATTTCAATCAGATATATCACTCCAAACGCTAGATCTATCATCTCAAGGCTCAATAATCACGTAAAGCTTCGATCTTTACGTTCATACATGAGGTTATTGCTCCAAAATGCTAATACATGCCTTTCATGAATGATTAAGCCCAAAAACCCCCATATGGATGAATAAAGTTGGGTTATCTAAACTCTAAGGACCTCACAAGGTCCAGATCTGAGGTCTAGACTTCTGGATAACACATGCTACTCAAAAACCCAACCAAAATGACAAAAGCCCTAAATTTTCATAGATATGAGATCCAACTAAATAGATGAGAAAGGTGTGGGCTTTTTACCTTCCAGAGAAGCTCTTTGAGAAGAAATGCTAGATCCCACAGCCTCATCCCACTCCTTGCTTGAAGCTCACTCCTCTTCTTCCAAAAAGGTCCATCAAAACACTTGACTCAAGCTCAAGGACTCTCTCTTAGCTTCCATGGCCGCCTAGGGTTTCACACAGGAGAGTTGATCATAAGATGAGCCGCAAATGAGGCTATAAGTGCCTTTAAATAGGACACAGGCCCGAAAGTTTAGGGTTTCCTTCACCAGCACTGACTCGGCGAGTCGAAACACAGACTCGTAGAGTCAGCTCATTAATCCTCGTCACCCAACGCGACTTTACTCGACGAGTTGAGGCACTAACTCGTCGAGTCGCCCATGGAACTCATTATTACAATAGAAATGTTATACCCCGGAACCAGGATGTTATAATTCTCCCCCACTTAATTTGATTTCGCCCTTGAAATCGCTCTTCATTCACACATAGCTCGAACCTATAACTCGGAAAGCACCACTGAAAAGGGCCTCATACCCCACCGATATCTTTTCTATGGACACCTGAATCCAAACAGGAACTCCCAAATCCGGGACAAAACCGACCTCTTCTGCCGCTAAGATATCCCCTTTTCTGACCTCCCAAAAATCTGGAAGCTCTAGTAGCCTGGCCCGCCGCCAGACCGCCCAATCGAGATACCACTACGTTATTCGCTCCTCGAATAACAAACCCTGATAACTCACTACCCCTCTGACTCTCTCCAGACAAAATCCAACAATCGGTTACCGATCACTCATGCCAAACATAGTAACGATCCGATTCACGCCCCAAGAAACGAAAAAGTTCACATCCCACCAGGGCTCATCCACTAAACTGCTAACAGAACCCATCCGGACAATTAATTCTCAACACCCTGCCCTCAGACACAAAAGAATAATCATGCTCACTCAGAAGTGTCCTCAGACATCTAAAAATCATAAGCCTCAGCTCCATTTCTCATATCCCTTTTAACACTGAGTACCAGGTCTGATCTCGACCCAACAATTGAACCTCCAAGGTTATCCATTGTATTAACCCAACCGTCTCAATAGTTTCCTTCTCACAATAACTACATCGGCCCATTGTGACACACAAGTCACGAAGTTCGCCTTACCCCAAGAGAATGCTACACTCCCAACTGATGATCGACTCAACCTCGACCTCTGTCGTCTACTGCTCATAGTTCCATGCATCTCGCGGTACCTCCCGTACCCGAGTACTTACCTACACAGGTCTAAGACATCAGATGATAAACAATACCACTCAACATGGAACCCATCTCAGAATCCAGAATCTCATCTCCCTACCCAACGCACCACCAGAACCAAACTCAAACTTGAGAGTTTGGTCTGACCCAGAGTTAGAACCGCTCGACCCAATGAAGAACTCAACTCATGACTCATGACCCACAACCCGCACGTATACCACTTCTCCAATTCCCTTGGGTTACAACACCCACCACTCAATT
Organism: Lactuca virosa; assembly: GCF_052849685.1. Lineage (NCBI taxonomy): Eukaryota > Viridiplantae > Streptophyta > Magnoliopsida > Asterales > Asteraceae > Lactuca > Lactuca virosa. Next base: position 223,210,942 of record NC_136430.1, on the reverse strand, counting down.
CAGAGTATAACGATTCCCGACAAATATGGAGACCCCAATCTCGCCCCTGGTTCGACCACCAGGCTCTCAAGAACTCAAATATTAGGGCTACCCAAGCCTAAAACTCTTCTGCGTCTTGCTCTGACCAGAGAGTACTCATCACAACACCCTCTCGTTGGCTAGTGAGTACTACGGCTCCCCGCAGCATCACAACAACCTTTCACTAACTAGTGAGTACTACGGCTCCCCACAGCATCACAACAACCTCTCGTTGACTGGTAAATACTACGGCTCCCCGTAGCATCACAACAACCTCTCGCTGACTGGTGAATACTACGTCTCCCAGCAGCATCACAACAACCTTTCACTAACTAGTGAGTACTACGGCTCCCCGCATCATCACAACAACCTTTCACTAACTAGTGAGTACTACGGCTCCCCGCAGTATCACAACACCCTCTCTTTTCGCCCCACAATCTCATCCTCAGGTCATTACCTCACTGCGTTCGCTAAATCACGCTTCGCGGCCCAACATAGATAGGTGCACATACCCACCCAAGCTAAGCATCACTACTCCTGACGACCGCCGTTGACAAAAACACTTTTTCGCGCTTCAATTCACATCCTCAGATAATCCCGCTTGATGTCAATTAGCTGAAAGGGCTCCCACCGGAACCATAGACACCCGATACACCACTCGCCATCTCATAACTCAAGTCTAAAAATGATCCAAAATTTAGGATATCATACTCGGATATCTCGACACATCATCACAGAACCTTACGACGTCTTCCCTCATCAACTGATCTTCCACTAGCACAGCTCGCAACCTCGAAATACTCCAACTCACAACTTGAAACACGGAGGAATCGTCAATGTCAAGTACACGTTGACGACCATCCAAAACCCCATCCTCTATGGCTCAAACCCATGCGAGAATACTCATACTGACTCTGAAGTTGACTGCCAACAACTGTTTCCCTTCCCAAAGTGAACATAACAACCCATACATCGAACTGGAAATTCTCCACCGTCGAAACTATCCTTACGAGCCAACCACCTCGAATTTACCATTACAACCTTGAAGAATCCCTAACCACCACAAGGTCTCTGACCAACGGCCGCCTGCCGTGGAGACACTCATCCCTTCCTGAACACATACAACATGCATTACCACGCTCTGGACCTCGCCTCGACCACCAATAACCCTGGTCTCATGTACCCATACCGCAGATCTCCATATCCAGCTCTCTAACCGCACTAGAACAATTATCTGATTCTCTCAGTAAATAATCCAGTTCTCCCCCACTCAGGGGTTCGAACCATCACCATTTGGTATACCGCAGTCTACTCCACAGACTGGCTCGCCAGATACACCGATTCCGCCTCATGGGATATACCACACCGCGCTCGATGATCTTCCGGATAATAACCACATAACTCCAATTATCCCAAATCCACCAATCTCATAAACCTCCTCACGTGACTGCCTCCAGCCATCTCGAAATCTCAGACCAACACACTGTCGGATATCCCATCTGTCCCCAATTAGTCTCGTCTCTCGATCTGGAAATAATCCACTATCACACCTCTCGTCTCCAATCCTTCCCCCAACGTCCCATCATGTGGATTATCATAGAAACAGGGGACTCCACTCTCACAACCGATACACAACATAAGCAACGAGGGCCACCTCCCCGGTATACACCTCGAAATCTCCTAGAACTGCTGCCAAAAAGTATGCCTCACCCAGAAAGGTGCTTCCTCGTTCTCCTACATCTTAGTCCCCACTAATAACTCTCTCATGGAATGGGACATACTTCGCAGTAGACATGCTGCTCAAATACTCTGGTGAAAATATCACAACCATATACTACCCCACAGGGTTTACCTTCAAATCTGAAACCGGAAGCTCAATATCTCTTCTGCCCATCACAGGAAACCGAAATAATACAACTCGGGTCACAGAAAGTGACATCTCCTTTATCGGCCGATTGCTCAATTCGGACCGTAATCCTCCATAAATCACCATATTCTACTCACCCCTGAGTCTTGCGACTCCAACTAGCATCTCACCAAAAATCCCTTGGGAACTAACTCGTTTTTCCCCCTCAAGGCATGCTTCATTGAAACTCGTTCAACATGGACCTCTGGCCCCACACTCTTTCACATCTAATCTCAGTCTAACCAATCACAACAGAATAATTGGTAAACCTGAAGCACTAACCGTTGCGAGTCATGGTACTCGAACCATGTGGCCACCTCTCGATCTGCTATGAATCATGATACCCGAACCATGTTATCTCTTCTCAATCCGCTACGAATCATGGTACTCGAACCATGTTCTCTCTTCTCAATCTGCTACGAATCATGGTACTCGAACCATGATATCACCTCTGGATCTGCTACAAATCATGGTACTCGAACCATGACATCACCTCTCGATCTGCTACAAATCATGGTACTCGAACCATGACATCGCCTTTCGATCTGCTACTTAAAACCTCCGGAATGCTCCCTGTATCGAGTATGAGTCCTCTGCTTTCAGTAGTACGGGCCCATACTACCTGCCACATCTACCCATACTTTCTACACGGACCATCCTCGAGTTCCTAAGTAGCTGCTCAATCTTCTCGATCACCAATCCCGTCACACGTGTTCGCTCCTCTACGAAATGCTCTACTCTGTCAGCGTACTCATTTGACTAGGGTCACCCTCTCCTAGGCTCTTCCTAGGTTCTCACACTTCTCCGCCATCAGCTGCTGAAGAACTCCTAATGATGTCAACCATCTACCTCCTGAATATCGTCATATTCACTTGGTAGCTGGCTCCCATCATTGAAAGTTCCACAAAGCACGAAGCAAGCAGCATTCGGTCATCGAATAGACACGTAAAACCCACTCTAGGTGATAACTCCAATTGCTCTACTGTAACAACGTAAATTTCCAAAACAATTTTTCATTTTTAAAACATACTTTTATTCATCAAAACAATATCAAGCAAATGTATCCATTGTCATAATAACAAACAAATCCCAGAATCTCAAAACATATTCTCTATGAGTGTGTACGGATCATGTCGGCGCCTTCCCGCGATCCTCGCTAGTACCTGAAACACATAACACACAACTGTAAGCATAAATGCTTAGTGAGTTCCCCAAAATACCACACACCACATATACGCCTTTCCAGGCCATAACTCTGTAGGATCTTCCGATCCAAGTGTCTCAGGGGACTTCCGTCCCAAATCCCGGTAGACCTTCCGGTCCTACCCGTATCGACCTTCCGGTCCGCAACCTCTTGACCTTCCGGTCCTTATCATACATAACATTCATAACACATACATATCACATAACAACATACAGTTCATACATCTCATAGCAAATAAGACCTTCCGGTCACACATAGCTACCCTTCCAGGTACAGTATAGTGAGAAGACTCACCTCAACGAAGTCGGATAAACTCTCGTGCTCAACGTCCCGACCTAGCCTCCTCCTATTATTCAAATAACATCCTCGATCAATATTCTCTCAAAGTCTCATCCCTAAAGATTGGGTAGAAGGCCATTCTACCCTTCCCTGAACTCTCTTGAATCAGTCTTGACCAGAACCCTAAGGTCAACGAAAGTCAACGGTCAAACTTTGACCCGACTCGTCGAGTGCACATGGGCGACTCGGCGAGTCCATGCGGGTCCTCTGAATCCTTCTAGCCTTCCTTGGCTCGTCGAGTCATCCCTCCACTCGACGGGTTACACCTGTCACGAATCGCGGGGCAACCCCAACTCGACTCGTCGAGTCCACTTATGGACTCGGCGAGTTGCTCCCATAACAACTCTCAAATGACCTTCTGAGGTCAGATCTGCTTCTCTAAACTATGGATCTGACTTCCCCACGACCAATAACCACGTAAAGGTCGAAACTTGACTCACATGCAATGCACCCAAGGCTTTCCTTGGTGAAATGGCTTCTAAAATGGCAACCTAGTCTCCTTTCCTCCATGAACAAACATAAAGCAGAATGGGGAAGGTTCTCTGGACCTCTATGGGTCCAGATCTGAGGTCTGACCCAGCAAGGGACCATAAACTCAACTTTTCAAGCCCTAAAAGGTTATAGAAAACCGTAAATCATAGATCTTAACCCAAAATAGAAAGGAAGTTCGATTTGATACCTCAATAGTGTAGATCTGAACTTGAAAACCCTGGATCCACAACTCCCTTGACCTCCTCTTGTTGGGAACCACTTCTCCTTTGCTAAAACACACAAGAAATGGTGAATTAGCCTTCCTCTTGCACCACAAACGCTCTCTCTGCTCTCTAGGGTTTCTCAGGGGTGAAGTGGCCGCAATGGAGGCTATAAAGGCCTTTAAATAGGGCACAGACCCCGAGAATTAGGGTTTCAATTTACAGCGCGGACTCGCCGAGTCCACGCATCGACTCGTCGAGTCCTTCATTAAATCAGACAAGAAATGCGTGCTCCTACTCGGCGAGTCTGAGCGCCTACTCGCCGAGTCCCTCCCTAAAACTCAAGATAAATACTTAAAATAAGATACCTGGGAATCCGGATGTTACATCTACTCATACTCAAAAGATATCACCGAACTCAGCAACTCTACCCCTCGCGGGTATCTAACTATTCTCTCAATAGGCTCCATAAATGCTCATCTAGGTATCTCTCCTAGATTACTCCTCTACTCAAATCCTTCTCTAAAAGGATTCTTGCTGGATACTTTTACTCAGCACATACTCGGAAGCACATCACAGATAACAACAATTCCTAGGCTAAGGCATCACAAATCAGGCCACTCTAGGCCTAAAATATGAAATACCTATCCTGCCTCTAGCATGCATAATATCTCATAACATATCTCATAAATATCTCATAATACAAAAGTAAGGGTATTTTGGGAAATCACCGTTCGGGCGCTGGCTGATCGTACACACTGCTCTGTTCTGCTTTTCTCAAAATCTTCTACTCTTTTAGAAAAATTGTTTCTTTTATGAAAATTTTTCTCAAATCCTCAGTTTGAGTCCAGATACACCCGAAGGTGCATCTGAATCCCTCAAACCAAGGCTCTGATACCAACTTGTAACGACGTAAATTTTAAAACAATTTTTCATTTTTCAAACGCAATAAAACTCGTATAATATTCTCAAAATCTCATGTGTATCAAATGTCATCACAGTAAAACATATCCCAGAATCTCAAAAACATAATCCTCTACCAGTGTGTACAAATCATGCCGGCGCCTTCCCACGATCCTCGGTAGCACCTGAAACACATATCACATAACACGGTAAGCATAAATGCTTAGTGAGATCCCCAAAATACCACATACAACACATACACCACTCGAGGCTATAACTCGGTACGACCCTCCGGTCGATGTGTCTCAGCGGGACCCTCCAGTCTCGTAGCTCGTTGGACCCTCCGGTCCGATCTAGCTCGTTGGACCCTTCGGCCCGGTCTAAATCGTTGGACCCTCCAGTCCGGTCTAATCGAGGACCCTCTGGCCTTGTAAGTCATTGGACCCTCCGGTCCGGTCTATATAACACATAGCATACACATAACACAATGCACATAATCTCAATCATCCACATAACACATAAGACCATCCGGTCTGCACATAAATACCACTCTAGGTAATGTATAGTGAGAAGACTCACCTCGTAAGATGTCTAGTAAACTCTCGTGCTTGATATCCTCGATCTAGCCTCCGCCTAGCACAATGATAATAATTCTAATCAATACTCTCTTTACATCCTCATCTCTAGAGAATGGGTAGAAGACCATTCTACCCCTCCCTGACCCCTCTTAATCAGTTTGACCAAACCCTAAGGTCAACTGAAGTCAACTCCAGTCAATGGTCCAATTTTGACCAGACTCGTCGAGTCCACTTATTTCCTCAGAAGTCTCGTGAAAGTCCAGCTCAGCTCGTCGAGTTGACCCCTAACTCGTCGAGCTATCGCATGATTCAGCTCTTCGGGACAAACCCTAACCAACTCGTCGAGTCGGCTCATTGACTCGGCGAGTTCATTCAGACCAAATGTTCATTCAGACGATTTCAATCAGATATATCACTCCAAACGCTAGATCTATCATCTCAAGGCTCAATAATCACGTAAAGCTTTGATCTTTACGTTCATACATGAGGTTATTGCTCCAAAATGCTAATACATGCCTTTCATGAATGATTAAGCCCAAAAACCCCCATATGGATGAATAAAGCTGGGTTATCTAAACTCTAAGGACCTCACAAGGTCCAGATCTGAGGTCTAGACTTCTGGATAACACATGCTACTCAAAAACCCAACCAAAATGACAAAAGCCCTAAATTTTCATAGATATGAGATCCAACTAAATAGATGAGAAAGGTGTGGACTTTTTACCTTCCAGAGAAGCTCTTTGAGAAGAAATGCTAGATCCCACAACCTCATCCCACTCCTTGCTTGAATCTCACTCCTCTTCTTCCAAAAAGGTCCATCAAAACACTTGACTCAAGCTCAAGGACTCTCTCTTAGCTTCCATGGCCGCCTAGGGTTTCACACAGGAGAGTTGATCAGAAGATGAGCCCCAAATGAGGCTATAAGTGCCTTTAAATAGGACACAGGCCCAAAAGATTAGGGTTTCCTTCACCAGCGCTGACTCGGCGAGTCGAAACACAGACTCGTCGAGTCAGCTCATTCATCCTCGTCACCCAACGCGACTCTACTCGACGAGTTGAGGCACTAACTCGTCGAGTCGCCCATGGAACTCATTATTACAATAAAAATGTTATACCCCGGAACCAGGATGTTACTGTTAGATATAGTGTCTAAGTCCATAACTATATTTGGTATGTACTTGACCGGACCCGGCATGGTCCATTTGGGTTGCATGGCATTGCAATAATTGGATAGACCAAAATGAGAGAAAGGACAGTTAAGGTTTATTAATATATTATAAGTACTAATATATTAATAATATTATTTAATTAGTATTGATCAAAGAATTAATCTTGAATTAATTAAGTGATCAAAAAGAGACTAATTAAATATATGGGTTGATTATGTGAATAATCTATTCTTGTATAGTGGGCTAATGATCCATGGTTTGTATGGATTGGGTTAAAACCCATAAGGTGCTCCATGGATAGTCCATGGGGGTTACAAACCCATGGATCACGGAATATGGAAAGCAATGACAATTTGGGTTTACATGGTGTAACCCTAATTGTGTCACAACTATATAAAGGCTCCTTGTCTAAAAAAATGGACTACTACTACAAGCAAGTAAGAGGGCTAGCCAATTTTTGAGTATAGTGTAATTCTCTCAAGGTTATTCCAAGAATTGTGGTGTTGTGTGAAGCATTTGAGGCATCACATTTGGGGTGTTAGGCTCACAAAGTCATCAAGGAATCCAAGCTTCTAAAAGGTATGTTATTCTACTTGAATTTTGTATTGCAAGTTATTATGAACCTTGGAAAAATCATTTTGCATGTATCTTAGTCAAACATAGATCCAAGGTTTCTAGGGTTGCATGTACACCATAGGAGTGTTAGATTACTCAAAACCCAACAGTGGTATCAGAGACTAGGCTTGTTTGTTTGATACTTGATTCAAAATAGCTGAAAAAGTCGAAATTCTTGCTATCTGCACAGGTGAATCGCCGAGTTCATAGAGGAACTTGACGAGTCTAAGCGTATCTCCAACCACCTCGGCGAGTCAGTTCTTGCACTCGACGAGTTGGCCAGGCAGAATGAAGATTTTCAATTTTTGCTACTGGAAATGGACTAGAAACATTACCCTGAACTGTTTTGGTGTTATAAAACTTGTTTTAGATGGTGTAATGCTTATGCTAATCCATTTACAATGGCTAATATCAAAATTCCATGTTTTATATGTGTTAATATGATTCTTGAAATTTTGATATGAATGTTCATGTTCTTATGAGTTTTAGAAGATCATATGAATTATGTGTAACTTGCTTGTAAGTATGATTATTGATCTTAATGGCTAATCATGGAATCTATAACTTGTCCTCAAGTTATGGATAACCAAAAGTCACTTCTTTAAAAGTGTCATTAAAGAATAAGAGGTTACATAAAAATGAAGAGTCTTCATTTTAATGAACCATCAAGCTCATAAGTTATGAAATGAAAGGTCTTGAATAGTTTCAATACTTGCCCTCAAGTTTTGGAATTTGTAAAGTCTTACACCCTAATACTTTAATTTCCAAATTTAACCTTAGAATTTTAAAAGTTTAAAATTCAACCCTTGTACTATTATTATATTAAAAGTTTAAATATATAGATATGTATAAGAATAAGTCAGTCTTACCGTTAGTAGGCCTCATTCACGAAGCCGGTCTATAAGGGGGGTATAAGGTTGTTGCCTATAAAATGGTAGCTTAATGGGTGTCCACTCTCACCACCGCTTCCTTGACTGGTGGAGGGTCGTTAGCCGAACGGGTAGGACAAGGACTTTAAATCTTCATTAAAAGTATAACGAAATTATAAAGTAACTACACTTTAATAATTTCCAATCTTAGTTACTTTAGGAAAATGTGAAATAGGTGCTAATCCATGAAATTACACTTTGTACCTTACCAAGTCGTTAGTGGAGCGCGTGTGGTTAACCGGCACACTAACAAGGACTAGTAAGAGTGACAAAGGGTAACTTAATTTTATCATAGATCGGTGGAGCGCGTGTGGTTGACCGGCACATCGATTAGGTGATAAAAGTTAAGGGTACCAAGTCAATTTGCATGGTTATTCACACCTTGTTTGTGATCCTCGACATCCCAGTCACAAACTTGAGAGGGCACAATCGAGATTCAAACATGCCATTGAAAGTTCAATGTATCTCAAAAGATCTAGGAATTTCAAATCCAATAAAACTTAATAATCTATTTCGTTTTCGTGGTGGAAATTGGTAAATCGTCATTTACTTACCTTCAAATATTTTATAGCTTGGATTACGGCATCCCTCTTCTAACTATAAATAGTTTGTTGGGTCCTAGCCTTAATACTTCATTTGGGTGACTTATTAAGGACTCTTTTGATGGGTTTTGAGCATTCTAACACTTCCTAAGTGTACATGCAACCCTAATAACCTTGGATCTATGTTTGTCTAATTATCATGCAAAGTTGAATTCCAAGGTTATATTCCTATCTAGCATACACGGGGAACAAATTTTAACTTGCATGAAAGATAGAATAACTTACCTTGTTGTTGCTTATGATCCTTGAAACCTTGTGAGCCTAGCACCCCAAGTGTGATGCCTCAAATGCTTCACACAACACCAAATGCTTTTGGAATGACTTTAGAGAGAATACACACTTCTAAAATCGGCCTAGCCCTCTTGTTTCTTATGTGGACACGATTTTGGTGGAGAATGGGTTTCTTATATAGTGTTGACACATCTAGGGTTACACCATGTAAACCCTAATGTGTCATGACTCTTCATTTCCATGACCCATGGGTTTGTAACTCCCATGGAGCATCCATGGAGCATCCTATGGGTGGAACCCAACTTGATAATCCATGGAGCCTCTTAGCGCACTATATAAGATATGGAAGATTTACATAATCTACCCATATATTTAATTAGTTATCTTTTGATCACTTAATTAATTCTAAATTAATTCTTGATCAAACTAATTAAATAATATTATTAATATATTAGAACTTATAATATATTAATAAACCATAAGTGTTATTTCTCTCATTTTAGTTTATCCAATTGCATGGTGCCATGCAACCCAAATGGACCATGCCGGGTCGGGTCAAGTACATACCAGAAATAGTTATGGACTTATACACCTTATCCAACAGTCTCCCACTTGGATAAGTCTAATAACTATAACTGCAATACTTCAGGAACCGATCGGCAATCGTAGCTCTTTCAAGGTCTCTCGGAACTGAGAAGATGATGATACGCCATTTAAGATAAGTGATCATATAATCCTCTGTTCTAGATATCAGCCGGACAAATACATGGAACAGTGTCTTACTTTGTGTCCAGCAGTTTGTTTCCCGATTTCTGATTTGTTTGACATAGAACTCAATTGAACACATCAACTTAGTTCTGACCGGGCCCGGTACATAGGTCAAAACAAAATCATCGAGGGGCCCAAATATCAGCTTCTAATCCAATAAGGAACAGATAAACTTCGACTCATATGTTTGTTCTACTACTCATTGAATTATACACAAGAACACGTTTTATAACATCGAGTTACCAATGCGTTTTCGTACAATCAATGCATAACCAACTCATAAGTAACAAATCATATATCTAGGTTTGAAGACTTATATGATATTACCGTCTCACGATCACTCGAGATAAATTCCATGAAGTGATTCCAGTGAGCGTGGGTTGAGTCCAATGCTCAGAACTTATGAGCACTCATGAGTGTTGTAGCCATGTCCAACAACTTAGACCTCTGCAACCAATCATGACAGTCTTGATTCATACCTACTTCCGACATATGACCGACTGTGGAGGTTCGAATAATATGATATACCAAACATAATTATTCTGGAAGTCAAAACATGCAAAAGAAATATAGTAAACGATCGACAAGAGATAACAACACTTTACTCATAAATAAAACACCTTTTATTCATCATCTAATGTCAATTACACTTTACAAATTTCAAGGTTATCTAACTACTAAATCTAATATCATCCTTCAGCCCTATGCTCCGAGCATGCTGGAGATGCTTAACCCGAGTCAGTCCCATCGTGAGGGGATCTGCTGGATTCTCATCCGATGATACCCTCTTTGCCATGAGGAGTCCTTCTTCTATTCGATGTCTGATGAAATGGTATTTTCTGTCGATGTGTCTGGATCTCCCGTGATCCCTTGGTTCCTTGGCTAAGGCAACTGCACTTTCACTATCATAAAAAATTTGCATTGGCTCTTTAATAGCTGGTACAACTCCAAGGTCTCCAATGAAGTTCTTCAGCCATATCGCCTCCTTTGTTGCCTCGCTAGCTGCTATATACTCTGATTCGCAAGTTGAATTAGCCACTGTCTCTTGCTTGGAACTCTTCCAAGAAATCGCTCCTCCATTTAAGGTAAAGACCCAGCCTGACTGAGAGCGGAAATTATCCCTATCAGTCTGAAAGCTAGCATCACTATAACCTACAACTCTCAAGTCTTCACTCCCACCGAGGGTAAGGACCCAGTCCTTAGTCCTCCGTAGGTACTTGAGGATATTCTTTACCGCAGTCCAGTGTGCCTTGCCAGGGTTCCCCTGATACCTGCTAACCATGCTCAAAGCAAAGGCTACATTAGGTCGAGTACACGTCATAGCATACATGATCGATCCTACAGCTGAAGCATAAGGTATTCGACTCATTTCTGCTATCTCAGCCTCAGTACTAGGGCTTTGTGTCTTACTCAATCTGGCATTACTCTGGATGGGTAACTCTCCTTTCTTGGAGTCCTACATGCCGAATCTCTTCAACACCTTATCCAAGTAAGTACTCTGACTAAGTCCAATTAGTCTTTTACTCCGGTCTCTCAAGATCCTTATCCCTAGAATATAGGCAGCTTCTCCTAGGTCCTTCATAGAGAAACACTTCCCAAGCCAGGACTTAACTTCCTGCAGAGTTGGGATGTCATTTCCTATGAGTAGTATGTCATCCACATACAATACCAAAAAGCTAACTATACTCCCACTAGCCTTGACATATACACAAGATTCATCTTCACTCCTAGAAAAGCCAAATTCCTTGACTTTCTCATCAAAGCAAAGATTCCATCTGCGAGGTGCTTGCTTTAACCCATAAATGGGTTTCTCAAGCTTACACACTCTATTAGGGTACTCTGTGTTGACAAAACCCTCTGGCTGACTCATGTAAACATCCTCAGCCAACTTTCCATTAAGGAAAGCGGTTTTGACATCCATTTGCCATATTTCATAGTCATGAAATGCGGCTATGGCTAACAGAACCCTAATAGACTTAATCTTGGCCACTGGAGAAAAGGTCTCATCATAATCAACTCCCGGAGTTTGTGAGAAACCCTTTGCAACCAGTCGTGCCTTATAAGTGTGTACATTACCATCCATGTCGGTCTTCTTCTTGAAGATCCATTTGCACCCTACAGTCTTACGACCTGGTACATTCTCAACCAAGTTCCAAACTTGATTGTCATACATGGACTGTATCTCGCTGTCCATTGCCTCTTTCCACTTGGCTGACTCAGGGCCTGCCATGGCTTCCGCGTAACTGTTAGGTTCATCCAGACCTATCAGTGTCTCATCACTGATAAGTGTATCACCTTCCGCAGTAATATGGAATCCATAGTAATGCTCAGGTGCATTCCTAACCCTTGTGGAACGCCTCAGAGGTACAGACTTGTCAATTGGCTCAACAGAAGTTTCCTCCTCAAGTTGAGTGCTAGGGTTTGAAGTTCCTTCACCACTTGACTCTTGAATTTCTTCAAGGTCAACTTGCCTCCCACTGTCTCCTTGGCTTATGAACTTTCTCTCTCGAAAGAACGCCCTCCTAGCTACAAAGACCACATTCTCACTAGGTCTGTAGAAGAGGTAACCAAAGGATTTCTATGGGTAGCCGATGAAAATACACCTCTCACTTCGAGGTTCGAGCTTATCATGAGTCTCGCGTCTCACGAAAGCCTCGCAACCCCAAATCTTAATGTGGTCTAGTTTGGGTACTTTACCAGTCCACATCTCATGAGGAGTTTTGGCAACTTTCTTTGTGGGAACTAGATTAAGGATATGGGCGGCAGTCTCTAAGGCATACCCCCAAAATGAGATTGGTAGCGAAGCTCGACTCATCATGGAATGAACCATATCCAACAAGGTTCGATTACGCCTCTCAGCTACACCATTCAACTGCGGTGTCCTGGGAGGTGTCAATTGTGAGACAATCCCACATTCCCTAAGATAGTCGAGGAACTCTGAACTAAGATACTCACCACCTCGATCGGATCTAAGCATCTTAATGTTCCTGCCCAATTGATTCTCGACTTCCTGTTTAAACTCTTTAAACCTCTCAAAAGTCTCTGACTTATGCTTGATTAAGTAGACATATCCATATCTACTGTAATCATCAGTAAAAGTCAAATAATAACGATTAGCATCCCTTGTGGCATGTTTGAAGGGCCCACACACATCCGTGTGTATAAGATCCAACAAACCTTCACCCCTCTCACAAGAACCTGTGAAGGGTGACTTTGTCATTTTTCCAAGTAAGCATGATTCGCAACTATCATCTGACTTTAGGTCAAATGACTCCAATACTCCATCCTTTTGGAGTCGGCCTATGCGTTTCTTGCTTATATGTCCAAGACGACAATGCCATAATGATGCTTTATCCAAGTTATTATCATTAACAGAATCAATACACAATACATTATTTCCTAAGTTATCAACCCCAGATACAGTTTCATACACACCATCACAAGGTAATGCTTTAAAATAAAGAACATTATTAAAGAAAGCATTAATCGAACCAACTTCATTATCAAATGAAAAGGTGAAACCTTGTTTATACAATGCATGAAAGGAAATAATATTTCTTGCCATTTCTGGCGAATAACAACATTTATTCAAATCTAAACTAAACCCACTACTTAGCGATAAAGTATAAACTCCAATCTTGGTGACAGGTAAAGCTTTCCTATTCCCCATGATTAAGTTTATTCTTCCATGCTCCACATTCTCACTTCTTCTTAGTCCCTGCAAATCAGAACAAATATGAATACCACAACCGGTATCAAGGACCCAAGAGTTAGAATGGGGTGAGTTATTAGATAAGATAGTGTAAATACCTGCATGGTTGGGTTTAACTTTCCCATCCTTCACATCTTGCTGGTACTTTGGGCAGTTCCGCTTCCAATGTGACTTTTCATGGCAATAGAAGCATTCAGCCTCTTTAGGGTCAGAAGAAGGAGTGACAAAACCTTTCTTGGTTCCACTTGAAGAAGAGCCATCAAGGGTCCTAGCCTTGGTACCCTTCGAAGAGCTCTTCCTCTTCTTCCCTCTACCTTTCCCGATTGCCAAAACCGGGGCGGAGTTTGGAGTAGGAGTGTTAACAACCGACTTACCCTTAAGACCTGTTTCTGCGGTCTTGAGGAGTCCCTGAAGTTTGCTGAGTGTGACCTCTTCCTTATTCATGTGATATGTCATGCGGAATTGATCATAGCACGATGGTAAGGAGTGCAAAATGATATCTATTGCAAGCTCCTCAGGGAAGTTCACATTAAGCTTCAGCAACCGATCCACATACCTTTGCATTTTCTGCATGTGGCTCGTGATGGATTCCCCGTCCTTCATCATGGTTGTTATGATAGAGCATATGATTTCATACCTCTCTTGTCGTGCACTTTGATGGTATCTTTCCATCAGATCTTGGTGCATTTCAAAAGGGTAGAAGTCCTCATAGGACTTTTGGAGTTCCGCTGTCATGGTGGCCAACATGATGCATGCCACTTTTGTAGCATCCCTTTCATGTGCCCGGAAGTCAGCGATCTCCTGGGGAGTTGCAGTGGTCTCATCAATCTCCTTAAGCTCCTTGTCAAGGACATATTCTTTGTCCTCGTAGCGGGTAATCATACTGATGTTTCTGATCCATTCATTGAAGTTGGATCCATCAAAAGTGACTTTTCCACACAAGTTCATAAGGGTAAAGGAGCCATTAGGATTAGAGCCAGAAGCAGCATTGTTTGAAGACATCTGAAAGAAGAGAACAAGATTAGTTTAGATATTAAGAGAGTCCTTAATAAAACACCCAAATGTAATATTAAGGCTAGGATCCAATCACAATATATTATAACTTAGAAGAGGTATGTCGTAATCCAAGCTATAACATATTTGAAAGGTAGGTGAATGACGATTCACCAATTTCCACCATGAAAAACGAAATATAAATATTAGGTTTTTAATTGGTTCTTAGAAATTCCTAGATTCTTTTGAGATTCAATGAACTTTTCAAAGGCATGTTTCAATCTCGAGTGTGCCCTCCAAGTTTTGTGACTGGGATACCGAGGATCACAAAACGAGGTGTGAAGTAACCATGCAAATCACTTGGTACCCTCAAGGTTTATCACTCAATCGATGTGCCGGTAAACCACACACACTCCACCGATGCTATGGTAAACCTTAAGTCACCCTTTACCTACCTTGTTAAGTCCAAGAGGGAGAATCCCTCACCGGTCACTTGCAGAAAATGTAAAGGTTTGTGGACCGGTTATTGAAGCTTAATGTGGACTTTCCTGAGGACATGGCGATTGATATTATTCTCCACTCCTTACCTCCAAGTTATGATCAGTTTAGTATGACTTATCATATGAACAAGGAGGAAGTCACACTAAGTAAACTTCAAGGACTTTTAAGGACCGCTGAAAGTGGCCTTAAATCAGCTGTTACTCCTACTCCTACTACCGCCCCTGTCTTGGCAATTGGGCAGGGAAAGGGGAAGAAGAGAAAGACCCCTTCGAAGGGTACCAAGGGAAAGACTCTTGATGGCTCCTCTTCAAATGGAACCAAGAAAGGTTCCATTCCTCCTTCTTCAAACCCAAAGGAAGCACAATGCTTCTACTGCCAGGAAAAGGGGCACTGGAAACGAAGCTGCCGCAAATACTTGCAGGATGTAAAGGATGGGAAAGTTAAACTCACCCATGCAGGTATTTACACTATATTATCTAATAACTCATTGAAAACTAACTCTTGGGTGCTTGATACATGTTGTGGTATTCACATTTGTACTGATTTGCAGGGCCTAAGAAGAAGTGAGAAAGTGGAGCACGGAAAGATAAACTTAATCATGGGGAATAGGAAAGTATCACCTGTTACCAAGATAGGAGTTTATTCTTTATTGCTTAATAATGGGTTAATGTTAGATTTGAATAAATGTTGTTACTCGTCTGAAATGGCGAGAAATATTATTTCCTTTCATGGCTTGTACAAACAAGGGTTTTCCTTTTCATTTGATAATGATAATGGTGCTATTAATGTTTATTACAATGATGTATTTTACTTTAAAGCATTACCTTGTGATGGTGTATATGAAGCTGTGAATGTTATAGATAATCTAGGAAATAATGTGATGTGTATTGATTCTTCAAAAAGTTTAGACAAAGCATCCTTATGGCATTATCGTCTTGTACATGTCAACAAGAAGCGCATAGGCCAACTCCAAAAGGCTGGAGTTTTGGAATTATTTGACCTAAAGTCGGATGATAGTTGCGAGTCTTGTTTACTTGGAAAAATGACAAAGTCACCATTCACTGGTACTTGTGAGAGGGGTGAGGGTTTGTTGGACCTCATACATACTGATGTGTGTGGACCCTTCAAGATTGCCACAAGAGATGCTAATCGGTATTATGTGACTTTTACTGATGATTATAGTAGATATGGATATATCTATTTAATCAAGCATAAGTCAGAGACCTTTGAGAAATTCAAAGAGTTTAAGCAGGAAGTGGAGAATCAACTGGGCAGGAACATCAAGATGCTCCGATCCGATCGGGGAGGAGAGTATCTTAGTATCGAGTTCCTTGACTATCTTAAGGAATATGGGATTGTCTCACAATTGACACCTCCTAGGACACCACGGCTGAATGGTGTAGCAGAGAGGGGCAATCGAACCTTATTAGACATGGTTCGTTCCATGATGAGTCGAGCTTCGTTACTAATCTCATTATGGGGGTATGCCTTAGAGACTACCGCCCACATCCTTAATCTAGTCCCTACAAAGAAGGTTGCCAAAACACCTCATGAGATGTGGACTGGGAAAGTTCCCAACTTGGACCACATCAAGATTTGGGGTTGCGAGGCTTTTGTGAGGCGCGAGTCTCACGACAAGCTCGAACCTCGAAGCGAGAGGTGTATTTTCATCGGCTACCCAAATTAAATCCTTTGGTTACCACTTCTACAGACCCAGTGAGAATGTGGTCTTTGTGGCAAGGAGAGGAGTCTTTCGTGAAAGAGCATTTATAAGCCAAGGAGACAGTGGGAGGCAAATTGACTTTGAAGAGCTTCAAGAGTCAAGCGGTGAAGGAACCTCAAAAACTAGCGACCAAACTGAGGAGGAAACTCCTGTTGATCCTATAGATGAGCCCATATCACTGAGGCGTTCCACGAGAGTTAGGAATGCACCTAAGCATTACTATGGTTTCCATATTACTGCAGAAGGTGATACACTTATCAGTGATAGTACACTGGTAGATCTGGATGAACCTAACAGCTACACGGAAGCCATGGCAGGCCCTGAGGCTGCTAAATGGAAAGAGGCTATGGACAGCGAGATACAGTCCATGTATGACAATCAAGTTTGGAACTTGGTTCACAATGTACCAGGTCATAAGACAGTCGGGTGCAAATGGATCTTCAAGAAGAATACCGACATGGATGGTAATGTACACACTTATAAGGCGCGACTGGTTGCAAAGGGCTATTCTCAAACTCCGGGAGTTGATTATGATGAGACCTTTTCACCAGTAGCAAAGATTAAGTCTATTAGGGTTATGTTAGCCATTGTTGCATTTCATGACTATGAAATATGGCAAATAGATGTCAAAACCGCTTCCCTTTATGGAAAGTTGGCTGAGGATGTTTACATGAGTCAGCCAGAGGGTTTTGTCAGTGCAGAGAACCCTAATAAGGTGTGAAAGCTTGAGAAATCCATCTATGGGTTGAAACAAGCACCTCGCAGATGGAATCTTTGCTTCGATGAGAAAGTCAAAGAGTTTGGCTTTTCGAGGAGTGAGGATGAGTCCTGTGTATATGTTAGGGCTAGTGGGAGTATAGTTATCTTCTTGGTATTGTATGTGGATGACATACTACTCATAGGAAATGACATCCCAACCTTGCAGGAGATTAAGTCCTGGCTTGGGAAGTGTTTCGCTATGAAGGACCTTGGGGAAGCTGCCTATATCCTAGGGATAAGGATATTGAGAGACAGGAGTAAGAGACTAATTGGACTTAGTCAAAGTACTTACTTGGATAAGGTGCTGAAGAGGTTCAGCATGCAAGAATCCAAGAAAGGAGAATTACCTATCCAGAGTAATGCCAAGCTGAGTAAGACTCAGAGTCCGAGTACAGAGGCTGAGATAGCTGAGATGAGTCATATACCATATGCTTCCGCTGTAGGCTCCATCATGTATGCTATGACTTGTACTCGCCCTGATGTGGCCTTTGCTTTGAGCATGGTCAGTAGATATCAAGGGAACCCTGGCAAGGCTCACTGGACTGGGGTAAAGAACATTCTCAAGTATCTGCGGAGGACTAAGGACTGGGTCCTTACCCTCGGAGGCAGTGATGACTTGAGAGTGGAAGGATATAGTGATGCTAGCTTTCAGACTGATAGGGATAATTTCCGCTCTCAGTTAGGCTGGGTCTTTATCCTAAATAGAGGGGCAATTACTTGGAAAAGTTCCAAGCAGGAGACAGTAGCTGATTCTACTTGTGAATCAGAGTACATAGCAGTGAGTGAAGCAGCAAAGGAGGCGATATGGCTAAAGAACTTCATCGGAGACCTTGGAGTTGTTCCAGCTATAAAGGAGCCAATGGAAATTTTCTGTGACAGTGAAAGTGCGGTTGCTTTGGCTAAGGAGCCAAGAGATCACGGGAGATCTAGGCACATTGACAGAAAATACCACTTCATCAGACATCGAATAGAAGAAGGACTCCTCGTGGCAAAGAGGGTATCATCAGATGAGAACCCGGCAGATCCCCTCATGAAGGGACTGAGTAGGGTTAAGCATTTACAGCATGCGAGGCGCATCGGGCTGAAGGATGATATTAGTTTCAATAATTAGATTTCTGAAACTTGTGAAATGTAATTGACATTTTGATGATTAAATAAAAGTTGTTATTTATTTATGAGTAAAGTGTTACTATCTTATGTTAATCGTTTACTATGGTTTCAATTTTGCATGTTTTGACTTCCAGAATAATTATTTTATTCGAACTCTCCACAGTCGGTCATATGTCGGAAGTAGATATGAATCAAGACTGTCATGAATTTGGTTTGTATGATATGTCTAAAGGGTATTAGACATAGCAATAGTTGTTGCAACATTCTTGAGTGCTCATAATTTCTGAGTATTAGATTTAACCCATACTCACTTGCATCACTTCATGGAATTTATCTCGAGTGATCGTGAGACGGTAATATCATATAAATCTTTAAGCCTAGAGATATGAGTTGTTGACTATGAGTTGGTTATCCATTGATTGTACGAAAACGCATTGGTAACTCGATGTTATAAAACGTGCTTTTGTGCATAATTCAACAAGCAGTCAGTACAAGCATTGGACTTAGTCAGAGTACTTACTTGGATAATGTGACAACCATCAAAATTGAGTCAAGTCAAAGTCAAACAAAGTCAACAAGTCAAACCGGTCAACTCCATTAACCCTTGTATGTTAAGGTTTACGTTGTACAATTCGCTATTTTAATGAGAAAACATCATTTGGAAAATTCATGTGTTTGATTTTCCTTAGCCTTAACAGTGCTAAACAACGAACCAAAGCGATAAAACACTATTGCACAATTATCGGGGGCTGTGTAACTCTTAAACATGGCTTAACGGGGTTTACACATGAACCAGTTAGAAAGTACTCCAAGTCTTCACACATGAACCAGTTAGAAAGTACTCCAAGTCTTCACACATGAACCAGTTAGAAAGTACTCCAAGTCTTCACACATGCAAATTATGACTTATGTGTCGCTATAGGTATGTCGTTGGCTCTTGTTAAAAACCTATAGCGACAACAAGTCATCGTAAAAGATTAAACCTGTGGTGACGACAAGTCGTCGCTATAGGTAACTAATAAAACTTTATTTTTTTTTTACCCCGAAAATATGATTGACAAAATCTATCCGACGAGACCCTCGTAATACCACTCGACGAAATCGAAGTTAACAAAAATCTCCACTTCGTGGAGGAACCAGTCAAAATCATGGATCGGGAAATCAAACGAACGAAACAAAGTCGTATTCCCATCGTGAAGGTCCGTTGGAACGCTAAACGAGGGCCTGAGTTCACCTGGGAACGCGAAGATCAAATGAAACAAAAATACCCACATCTTTTCCCAAACTCTTGATGTCCCAGTCAAATGCAAATTTCGGGACGAAATTCCTTCTAACGGGGGGATGATGTGACAACCGTCAAAATTGAGTCAAGTCAAAGTCAAACAAAGTCAACAAGTCAAACCGGTCAACTCCATTAACCCTTGTATGTTAAGGTTTACGTTGTACAATTCGCTATTTTAATGAGAAAACATCATTTGGAAAATTCATGTGTTTGATTTTCCTTAGCCTTAACAGTGCTAAACAACGAACCAAAGCGATAAAACACTATTGCACAATTATCGGGGGCTGTGTAACTCTTAAACATGGCTTAACGGGGTTTACACATGAACCAGTTAGAAAGTACTCCAAGTCTTCACACATGAACCAGTTAGAAAGTACTCCAAGTCTTCACACATGAACCAGTTAGAAAGTACTCCAAGTCTTCACACATGCAAATTATGACTTATGTGTCGCTATAGGTATGTCGTTGGCTCTTGTTAAAAACCTATAGCGACAACAAGTCATCGTAAAAGATTAAACCTGTGGTGACGACAAGTCGTCGCTATAGGTAACTAATAAAACTTTATTTTTTTTTTACCCCGAAAATATGATTGACAAAATCTATCCGACGAGACCCTCGTAATACCACTCGACGAAATCGAAGTTAACAAAAATCTCCACTTCGTGGAGGAACCAGTCAAAATCATGGATCGGGAAATCAAACGAACGAAACAAAGTCGTATTCCCATCGTGAAGGTCCGTTGGAACGCTAAACGAGGGCCTGAGTTCACCTGGGAACGCGAAGATCAAATGAAACAAAAATACCCACATCTTTTCCCAAACTCTTGATGTCCCAGTCAAATGCAAATTTCGGGACGAAATTCCTTCTAACGGGGGGATGATGTGACAACCGTCAAAATTGAGTCAAGTCAAAGTCAAACAAAGTCAACAAGTCAAACCGGTCAACTCCATTAACCCTTGTATGTTAAGGTTTACGTTGTACAATTCGCTATTTTAATGAGAAAACATCATTTGGAAAATTCATGTGTTTGATTTTCCTTAGCCTTAACAGTGCTAAACAACGAACCAAAGCGATAAAACACTATTGCACAATTATCGGGGGCTGTGTAAGACTCTTAAACATGGCTTAACGGGGTTTACAAATATGAAAATTGTAAAAATCTCATCATATTTACTATTTACTATTTACTATTTACTACCTATTATTTACTATTTACGTTTTAAAAATTACTATTATTAGCCAATTAGTATTAACCATCTTCTAGAAACATTTGTCATGATTACATCATGAATATGTCATATACACTAACTAGTTATATGGAGAATGTCAACATTTAACACTTATTATTAAAGAATTATATATGAATAGTAATTCTTACTAGTATAAATACAAGGCTTAAGTCACTCATTTTCTACACCATTCTCTCTCAATTTCAAGACTTCCAAGGTTAATCATCAAGCTTTCTTCCACTCTTGGTTCTCGATTCGTCAAGGCATCTTCTAAGTGTTTTTGAGTTGAACACTTCTCTTCTCCAACATCCATCCTCTAAGAACACATAAGGTGAGTTCATACCCCTACATTTACATGTTTTTCTTAAGTTTTAAGGGGGGAATACAAGTAAAATCATCAAGAACACAATTAAACTTTTTCTATCAGATTACATCAGAAAAGATGAACTTCGATCACGGACTGTTTTGGTCAACTTAAATATTTTAGTTTTAAAAACTGTTCCAGGTGCAAGTAGTTCAAACTCTTAGCTTTAAAATGGCTACTTGCACATCTCCATATGATTTTTCTACAATTTATGATGATTTTTACAAAACTGTCTATCATTTCAGAGGCAAACCCGGACCAGTCTGTGATTATGAACATTTTCACCTCTGTTAGAGATCACTAAAAATCATGATAAAATTTACGAACAAACTAGACTCATATTCCAAACTCTCAGAATTTGCGGATTTGGATTTAGAGCTTTGATGATTTTTCTATAAATTTTCTAAGAACAGTAACAGAAACTGTATTCAACGAAAAGTTGCTGTCAATTTCATTTCACCTTGTAACATGTTGAGCAAGGTGTATATCTTTATGTGATTATATGTTATTGCAATATATGACATTTTATCTTAATATTTAGACACACATCAGTTTACAAATGGATTTGGACATATAAAATATAAAGAATAACAAGTGATTATAATCAAAGTACAACCGATACATTCAAACATTTAATAAACTATTTTGAATATAGTTTGCATACATTACTACGTACTACCCTTGGTTGATAAACTATAATAGGTATAGTTTATGATACATTACATAACACATACATTTAAAAAGGGTACATTTATACAAAGGATATTTTCATTAAGCAAGGTACGGCCATACGGTACCAAATTTTCATAACACGTAATTCCGTTAATGACTTTGTGAGACATTTACTTCAAATTACCATTAAGTCCTGTATTGTAACCAGAGTCTCCTTGAGGGAGAGCGTGATAGTTGTGTATAGATCTATATTGGGTTTGACAAACCCACACCTAAACTGCATGCAACAGTTATACCGATAGGTCTGGGGTGACAAATGTCATAACATTTCCGACGCCTGAAGAACGTCGTTTTAGGCAACCTTGGTCATAGTATGGTTATAATAAACTCACATAAAGTATTAATAAACATTGGAATTTACGGGAACTTCATTAAAATTTAACGAGTTTATGTCGATTTAAACTTGCATTGTTTTACTATAAATATGACAAATTACTTGTACATTTCGGTCTTTGGGTTTTAAGACTACATTTACACATTAAGGAAAATATTGGATTTTCTAACACAAATACTACTTTTACAAACGAAAGGCTTTTAATAATGTCAAACAAAAGCTTATGAACTCACCAACCTTTGTGTTGACACTTTTTCAAACAACTTGTATTCTCAGGAAATCATTAAACAGGTAACCAAGTGCTTTTGAGGATGGGGCGCTAAGGCGTCTACTATTTCATATTTTGTCAACATATTGTAATTGATTCGTAAACATGTAATTCATACAATGATGTCACTTTTTCAATTATATATATGTTGGTTGTGTTTGCTTCAATTACTATTACAATTGTTGTTATGATACTATACATGAAGTCATCCACCCCCGGACGTTTCCGCCATCCTTGGTTTGGGGGTGTGACAGATTGGTATCAGAGCAACAGTTTATAGTGAATTAAGTATATCAAACCACATAAGATATACAAACTATAAACACAATTGGGACTAATAGTCTCTGATTTGTGCATTTTTCAAATAAATATACTTTTAGAAAATAAATGATTTTTTTATTAAAAGTATAAATACATGCATACATGCTCATATAGTGTCATAACTAGAAGAACATAAAATAAAAGAAGAGGAGTTGTACATTATGGGTATGCCTTGGTATATGTAAATCAAGTCTGGGAAGGATATAGCCTGATCAACTATATCTGTCCGAGGAGTGACTTGCATATACTGGGGGATAGTCATAATGGGCAACAAATCTATCAACCTAACTACACCCTACAGAGAATACTTTAAGAATCGAATCTAAACAGCTAAAAATACTATAGGAGTATTTGGTGATACTATAACCAACTTATGTGAAAACTAAAGACCTCTATTAGTAGGCCTATGATAACTGAGTGCATACGCCAAGGTTATACATAATTAAAGATATTATAGACTCAGAATCTATGACTATTGCTCTACTTCCTGTTCCTTGTTTGGTTGTGGACTTAGAGTAGAGTCATTTATTCGAAAGTCTATTCTATCTCAAATTATGTATAACTGATATGCACTACGTGATTATAGACGTAACTAATAAGGATCACCCCTATAAGTAATTATAGTATTAGGCGTCTATTAATTATCTCTTCTACCCCTATTCTCACACGAGCAACATGATGTGTAAATTTTAACGCCCGTACAAAACCTACTTCTACCCACTACCATAACTCCATCTCCAAGACGTTAACAGAAACACCAAGAATAGTTCACTAAAGTGCGAAATTATACATGTGTATATAAATGGTAAGGATATTTACTAAAAGGTTTATCAATGAAATAGGCATGCAT
Source organism: Lactuca virosa (assembly GCF_052849685.1). Taxonomy (NCBI): domain Eukaryota; kingdom Viridiplantae; phylum Streptophyta; class Magnoliopsida; order Asterales; family Asteraceae; genus Lactuca; species Lactuca virosa. Next base: position 223,186,810 of record NC_136430.1, on the reverse strand, counting down.
TTTATTTCATTGAATCTCACTACTTGGTATTACAAACAATTTACAACTGGTAACTCTAAGATTCTTTAGGTGTACCTCGAAGTTATGTGTAATTAAGGAATGATTGACCTAGAAATGGTGAGTCCGCCTTAGGACCTGTTCCTTGTTTGGTTGTGGACTTAGGGTAGACTCATTAGGATCAACAGTCTAATAAAATTTTAATTACACATAACTGGGGGCATGTCAAGTGAATCTTAGGAGTGGATCAGACATGGAACAAATCACAAGATTATAATCAAGTTATTTCTACTAAATTCATAAGTCTATTTATATAGACCTCTGGTATAGAGTCGTCGGCGTAGTCGTGTCGGCAATCTAGAATATGGCTAAATACATAATACAAACTATAATACCCAAATTATACAAAATTTTCTGCATTAAAAATCAATAGACAAATACATAAAATGAAACTAAAAAAGAGTATCAAACTATCAAGAGAAAAACACATACAATGTAGATTAAAATCCACTAATGATAACAAAATGGCTAAGGATTGTTAAGTCCTCTCTTATTATAAATAGCTTTGAAGCAAGCTTGCCTAAGCTTCTTTGTTCTTTCTGTCAATTCCATACCTGGCAATTTCTCCATCATCTTCTTGTGCCCTTCTAACGTCTCTATCTCCTCCTTTAATCCCAACTCCTAATTTTTTTTTAAAGGTAGATACAATATAATTTTCATGTGAGTTCACAAAATTTACAATGAGTTAAGTTTATATAAATATAAATCAGGAGATCGTAGTAAATCAATTGATTTGATGTGGCATATGCCTAGGACCTATGTTTAGTTATAAAGAAGCTAACGATTAAAATTTTAGAAAATACCAAAACTACTTTGGTTACCAAGTGCATGAGTAATGTATAGAAGGTTATTATCATAATTTACCTTGGCATTTTCAATGAGGGATTGAAGGCTCTTAAGTTTTCTATGAGGCCATCTGTTTATGTTTAGCTCTCTGCATCTTTTCTTCAACACTGTTAAACTTATCCCTAGTTCCTTTGCTGCCATGATTATCGGCATCTCAAAGTACTTCTCTATCTCTTCAAACTCCAATGGTCTCAATCTCTTTGCCAACTTCCGGCCACCGTGATCAGTGGTGACAGCACTAGCACTACATGTAGCCTCACCACCGGATTTATAGTCTTCACTGAAACTAACCAATGGTAAATTACCATCCTCCCAACAATCCCATAAGCTTATATCTTCAAGGGGATCAAGATCGTGAAACTCATTTTTTAGAAATGATGTTTTGATCCTTGTTAAGTACTGTGGAAACGTTCTGATCGAGCCTTTCATGCAATTTTTCCGACAACTCGTAATCATGATGGTTGAGCATGTCACCACTGCAAAAATCCAAAAAAAAACTCAAGATAATCAAATCCAACACGATGAAAGACTCTTTTTGATCACTACAAATCCAAACCATGTTTTGATCAATGTCGACAAAATCACTTTTCTGTGCATAAGATGGTGTAATGAGTGACGTTTATATATACCTGAAAAGATCTTGATGATCAAAGTACTGAAACCAATCGAGGTCATCTATGGGGTTTTGATGATCTGCAGGTGGATCCATTTGTGAGGGAGAAGTTAAAAGTCGCGGTAAGAATGTGATGATTTATATAAGTAAAGTGGGAGAAGTAATTAATAAGCAAATTGTTGGGAATGCAACAAAACAAGTTAAGCACTTCTGAAAATTTGATAAATGATTTCGGTAACACTCGCGGAATATAAACTAGTGAAAATTACAAATGAAATGGAATATATATAGTCTATGATGTTATGGTTATTGTGTATCTAACAAATAAAGAGAAAATGAATATATATATATTCTTTGAGCCGTAACCTTCTTCTTCAATTCACACACATATACGGATATGTTGCTGCAAATTATGACTTGTGTGCCTCATGCATTTAATGCATCACATGCCTACTGCATATTCTTGACTTTGAAGCTACGTTCCAGTTTCCAATTTCCCCAGTAGCACAGTTTTCATTAGAAAGTACTCCAAGTCTTCACACATGAACCAGTTAGAAAGTACTCCAAGTCTTCACACATGAACCAGTTAGAAAGTACTCCAAGTCTTCACACATGCAAATTATGACTTGTGTGTCGCTATAGGTATGTCGTTGGCTCTTGTTAAAAACCTATAGCGACAACAAGTCATCGTAAAAGATTAAACCTGTGGTGACGACAAGTCGTCGCTATAGGTAACTAATAAAACTTTATTTTTTTTTTACCCCGAAAATATGATTGACAAAATCTATCCGACGAGACCCTCGTAATACCACTCGACGAAATCGAAGTTAACAAAAATCTCCACTTCGTGGAGGAACCAGTCAAAATCATGGATCGGGAAATCAAACGAACGAAACAAAGTCGTATTCCCATCGTGAAGGTCCGTTGGAACGCTAAACGAGGGCCTGAGTTCACCTGGGAACGCGAAGATCAAATGAAACAAAAATACCCACATCTTTTCCCAAACTCTTGATGTCCCAGTCAAATGCAAATTTCGGGACGAAATTCCTTCTAACGGGGGGATGATGTGACAACCGTCAAAATTGAGTCAAGTCAAAGTCAAACAAAGTCAACAAGTCAAACCGGTCAACTCCATTAACCCTTGTATGTTAAGGTTTACGTTGTACAATTCGCTATTTTAATGAGAAAACATCATTTGGAAAATTCATGTGTTTGATTTTCCTTAGCCTTAACAGTGCTAAACAACGAACCAAAGCGATAAAACACTATTGCACAATTATCGGGGGCTGTGTAAGACTCTTAAACATGGCTTAACGGGGTTTACAAATATGAAAATTGTAAAAATCTCATCATATTTACTATTTACTATTTACTACCTACTATTTACTATTTACGTTTTAAAAATTACTATTATTAGCCAATTAGTATTAACCATCTTCTAGAAACATTTGTCATGATTACATCATGAATATGTCATATACACTAACTAGTTATATGGAGAATGTCAACATTTAACACTTATTATTAAAGAATTATATATGAATAGTAATTCTTACTAGTATAAATACAAGGCTTAAGTCACTCATTTTCTACACCATTCTCTCTCAATTTCAAGACTTCCAAGGTTAATCATCAAGCTTTCTTCCACTCTTGGTTCTCGATTTGTCAAGGCATCTTCTAAGTGTTTTTGAGTTGAACACTTCTCTTCTCCAACATCCATCCTCTAAGAACACATAAGGTGAGTTCATACCCCTACATTTACATGTTTTTCTTAAGTTTTAAGGGGGGAATACAAGTAAAATCATCAAGAACACAATTAAACTTTTTCTATCAGATTACATCAGAAAAGATGAACTTCGATCACGGACTGTTTTGGTCAACTTAAATATTTTAGTTTTAAAAACTGTTCCAGGTGCAAGTAGTTCAAACTCTTAGCTTTAAAATGGCTACTTGCACATCTCCATATGATTTTTCTACAATTTATGATGATTTTTACAAAACTGTCTATCATTTCAGAGGCAAACCCGGACCAGTCTGTGATTATGAACATTTTCACCTCTGTTAGAGATCACTAAAAATCATGATAAAATTTACGAACAAACTAGACTCATATTCCAAACTCTCAGAATTTGCGGATTTGGATTTAGAGCTTTGATGATTTTTCTATAAATTTTCTAAGAACAGTAACAGAAACTGTATTCAACGAAAAGTTGCTGTCAATTTCATTTCACCTTGTAACATGTTGAGCAAGGTGTATATCTTTATGTGATTATATGTTATTGCAATATATGACATTTTATCTTAATATTTAGACACACATCAGTTTACAAATGGATTTGGACATATAAAATATAAAGAATAACAAGTGATTATAATCAAAGTACAACCGATACATTCAAACATTTAATAAACTATTTTGAATATAGTTTGCATACATTACTACGTACTACCCTTGGTTGATAAACTATAATAGGTATAGTTTATGATACATTACATAACACATACATTTAAAAAGGGTACATTTATACAAAGGATATTTTCATTAAGCAAGGTACGGCCATACGGTACCAAATTTTCATAACACGTAATTCCGTTAATGACTTTGTGAGACATTTACTTCAAATTACCATTAAGTCCTGTATTGTAACCAAAGTCTCCTTGAGGGAGAGCGTGATAGTTGTGTATAGATCTATATTGGGTTTGACAAACCCACACCTAAACTGCATGCAACAGTTATACTGATAGGTCTGGGGTGACAAATGTCATAACATTTCCGACGCCTGAAGAACGTCGTTTTAGGCAACCTTGGTCATAGTATGGTTATAATAAACTCACATAAAGTATTAATAAACATTGGAATTTACGGGAACTTCATTAAAATTTAACGAGTTTATGTCGATTTAAACTTGCATTGTTTTACTATAAATATGACAAATTACTTGTACATTTCGGTCTTTGGGTTTTAAGACTACATTTACACATTAAGGAAAATATTGGATTTTCTAACACAAATACTACTTTTACAAACGAAAGGCTTTTAATAATGTCAAACAAAAGCTTATGAACTCACCAACCTTTGTGTTGACACTTTTTCAAACAACTTGTATTCTCGGGAAATCATTAAACAGGTAACCAAGTGCTTTTGAGGATGGGGCGCTAAGGCGTCTACTATTTCATATTTTGTCAACATATTGTAATTGATTCGTAAACATGTAATTCATACAATGATGTCACTTTTTCAATTATATATATATGTTGGTTGTGTTTGCTTCAATTACTATTATAATTGTTGTTATGATACTATACATGAAGTCATCCACCCCCGGACGTTTCCGCCATCCTTGGTTTGGGGGTGTGACAGATAAGATACTGAAGAGGTTCAGTATGCAGGATTCCAAGAAAGGGGAATTACCAATCCAAAGTAATGCCAAACTGAGTAAGACTCAGAGTCCGAGTACAAAGGCTGAGATAGCTGAGATGAGTCATGTACCATATGCTTCCGCTGTGGGCTCAATCATGTATGCTATGACTTGTACTCGCCCTGATGTGGCCTTTGCCTTGAGCATGGTCAGTAGATATCAAGGGAACCCTGGCAAGGCTCACTGGACTGCGGTAAAGAACATTCTCAAGTATCTACGAAGGACTATGGACTGGGTCCTTACCCTTGGTGGCAGTGATGACTTGAGAGTGGTAGGATATAGCGATGCTAGCTTTCAGACTGATAGGGATAATTTCCGCTCTCAGTCAGGCTGGGTCTTTATCCTAAATGGAGGAGCAATTACTTGGAAAAGTTCCAAACAGGAGACGGTAGCTGATTCAACTTGCGAATCAGAGTATATAGCAGCAAGCGAGGCAGCAAAGGAGGCGATATGGCTAAAGAACTTCATTGGAGACCTTGGGGTTGTACCAGCTATAAAAGAGCCAATGGAAATTTTCTGTGACAGCGAAAGTGTGGTTGCCTTAGCTAAGGAACCAATGGATCGCGGGAGATCCAGACACATTGACAGAAAATACCATTTCATTAGACATCGTATAGAAGAAGGACTCTTCGTGGCTAAGAGGGTATCATCAGATGAGAATCCAGCAGATCCCCTCACGAAGGGACTGACTAGGGTTAAGCATTATAGCATGCGAGGCACATCGGGCTGAAGGATGATATTAGTTTTAATAATTAGATAGCTTGAAACTTGTAAAATGTACTTGACATTTGATGATTAAATAAAAGTTGTTATTTATTTATGAGTAAAGTGTTACTATCTTATGTTAATCGTTTACTATTGTTTCAATTTTGCATATTTTGACTTCCAGGATAATTATATTATTCAAACTCTCCACAGTCAGTCATACTTTGGAAGTAGGTATTGAATTAAGACTGTCATGAATTGGGTTTGTAGACTGTATAAGGTGTATTAGACATAGTAATGGTTGCTGCAACATTCATGAGTGCTCATAAGTTCTGAGTATTGGACTCAACCCACGCTCACTTGTATCACTTCATGGAATTTATCTCGAGTGATCGTGAGACGGTAATATCATATAAATCTTCAAACCTAGAGATATGAGTTGTTGACTATGAATTGGATATACATTGATTGTACGAAAACGCATTGGTAACTCAATGTTATAAAACGTGCTTTTGTGCATAATTCAATAAGTAGTCAGTACAAGCATATGAGTCGAAGTTTATCTGTTCCTTCTAGGATTAGAAGCGATATCTGGGCCCCTCGATGATTTTGTTTTGACCTATGTACCGGGCCGGTCAGAACCTAATTGATGTGTTCAATTTAGTTCTGTGTCAAACAAATCAGAGATCGAGAAACAACTGTTGGACAATAAGTACGACATTGTTCCATGTATTTGTTCGGTTGATATCTTGAGAGCAGAGGATTATATGATCACTTATCTTAAATGGCGTATCATCATCATCATCTTAGTTCCAAGAGACTTTGAAAGAGCTACGATTGCTAGTCGGATTCTGAAATCATATTTGCAAACTATAGTTATTAGACTTATCCAAGTGGGAGACTGTTGGATATAGTGTCTAAGTCCATAACTATATTTGGTATGTACTTGACCCGACCCGGCATGGTCCATTTGGGTTGCATGGCATTGCAATAATTGGATAGACCAAAATGAGAGAAAGGACACTTAAGGTTTATTAATATATTATAAGTACTAATATATTAATAATATTATTTAATTAGTATTGATCAAAGAATTAATCTTGAATTAATTAAGTGATCAAAAAGAGACTAATTAAATATATGGGGTTGATTATGTAAATAATCTATTCTTGTATAGTGGGCTAATAATCCATGGTTTGTATGGATTGGGTTAAAACCCATAAGGTGCTCCATGGATAGTCCATGGGGGTTACAAACCCATGGATCATGGAATATGGAAAGCCATGACAATTAGGGTTTACATGGTGTAACCCTAATTGTGTCACAGCTATATAAAGGCTCCTTGTCTAGAAAAATGGACTACTACTACAAGCAAGTAAGAGGGCTAGCCAATTTTTGAGTATAGTGTAATTCTCTCAAGGTTATTCCAAGAATTGTGGTGTTGTGTGAAGCATTTGAGGCATCACATTTGGGGTGCTAGGCTCACAAAGTCATTAAGGAATCCAAGCTTCTAAAATGTAAGTTATTTTACTTGAATTTTGTATTGCAAGTTATTATGAACCTTGGAAAAATCATTTTGCATGTATCTTAGTCAAACATAGATCCAAGGTTTCTAGGGTTGCATGTACACCGTAGGAGTGTTAGATTGCTCAAAACCCAACAGTTACACGAAACAATCTAAACGAGAATTGAAGATCTCGTCGATAGTAGTCCAACGGTGAAAAGACAGACGAAAACGAACTTCAGATGAAGGAGTTATGAATTTATAACGGAGTTTTCCTGTCCCGGCCTACTAAAAAATAATATAATAAAAATAAAGTCAAAATTTGCCGACGGAGTCTAAATGAAAGTTGTAGAGCATAGTCTCACCTACGCGTGGATATAAAGAACGTCGAAAACGGAGCTCGTATGCGAAAGTTATGAATTTTTGAAGTTTGAGGCACGCATACCAAAGCTTATCCGAAGAGTACGTCGAGCGTACTGCTTGTAGAGGGAGTACGCCCAGCGTACTCTGAAGTTACGCCCAGCGTAATCGCAGGGATCAACCCCTATAAATAGATGTCGTGGGTTGCCGAGTTTTAGTGCTCAAATTCTTCTCTCTCACTCGTTATTGTCTCGTTTTGCATGTAACTTATACCCCGAAGCCCCGGTATCATTCCCGACACCCGAAGCAAGTCCCGAAGCCCCGGGGACCCCGAGAAGTAAAGTTTCCGAGTCGAAACTCTGCCCGCGAAAAGCCTGGTTTTCAAGAAAAGCATCCCGGTTTTATCGGAAACAATTGTTTTAAGAGACGAGGTATTGTCCGATCATCGTGTTATCAGGTGAGTGTATAGTTACTTTCTTCTAACACATAGATATGAAGTATTTGCTATGAAATACGTGTTATGTGTTTATATATTGTTTGTTTGTTTGAGATGGATGTTGGATGAACGTTTTATACATGTTTGTATATGATTTAAACTATATATGTAATTTATATCTACAAATATGTTGGGTAGAACATGGGTAGATGAAACAGTTGGTGAGTGATGAAATATTTGTTTGAGGATGAGATGAAAAATGATACAGATCATGAGATGAGGGTGACAGGTGAAAAATGAGTGAAACCTTTACCCAAATGATGGCCCCCGTCATTTAGCAGAGTAGGGATGACAACCACGGACTATTCTGAACAGTCCAGTGGAACACTAGCAAGCTCGCAACTTGTAGGTGTTGTGAACGATGTGTTCACCAGTGTACTCTAAGAAAACCCTGGCAACTATGGACTTAGTGCCTTATATAAATACAATGGTAGCTATGGATTTAGTACTGTGTAGATGAACCTTGGTAGCTATGGATTTAGTACTGTATAGATGAACTATGGTAGCTATGGATTTAGTACTGTATAGACGAAACTCGGGCAGCAATGGACTTTGTGCCAATTCCTTAGGTCAATCCTTAGGAACGAATAAATGAAGGATAGTGGATTCTTGCGGGAAGACCTTAAGAAATAAAGAAGATAATGGGGATGGGTAATTGGATTGATTGTTTGATGATTAAATATAATAATTATATTATTGTGGGTTGAAAACCCTATATGCTCACCAGGCTCCCAAGCCTGACCCACTCAGTTTATTTGTATCACAGGTATCGATACGAAGCTGCTTTGCACTGAGAGATTAAAGGAGATGTAAATCACTAGTGTAAATGAATGTATGTTCTGTTTATGCTTTTGGTCTGTATCGATGTGGACATCCCGAGTTTTGTAATAAAATGGAAATACATTTCTTTAAGAAATGCTTTGATAAATATTTATTATATTTTGTTTTGGGGACAAATTCTGCAACACCTTTTGAAAGATTACTCTGATTTTATTTTAAAAAGCATAAACGAAATCGGTCTTTTCTGGCCGTGAAATTGGGGATGTCACAGTTGGTATCAGAGCATTAGTTTAAGCGAACTAAGAATTTGTAGGATTTCTAGAGTTAAACTAAGAATGTTAAGTGAAGAATGTGAGATAAGTGTCTGTTATACTTTAGACACGAGCACTAGTTTATTTTAGGAAAGTTGCCTAAAATGCTTTTATGTGCTAAATGTTATATGTTTTCCATATATGATATTATTTGTTCGGATCTATGGTTTGTTGCCAACCGGATCTGGAAACCTTATGTGTTTAGGATTCTAAGCGTATGACGACGGTATTAGAACTAGCATGTAAACGTTTCAGAGTGATAAGGAAGAGTCGATTTTCTATCGTAATTGAGGATCTAAATTCACCTTATTCGGTGTATAGATCAAGAATGGAAAGAACAAGAAGCGAAGTTGGAAACGCAAACGAAAACAGGAATCAACCACCAGTGGTTGAGCAAGTAGCTGTGGTAGCAGCAGTACCTGAGCCAATGACAATGGTTGGGGTACAAGCGATGATTCAAATGATGTTGGATCGTCAGATGGAGGAAACTAAACGTCTGCTTCAGCAGAATCGTGAAGAATTTTCAATGCCGGTTAAACCGCCCAAATTGAATGAAGGGCATTCGGAAGGAGGAAACTTCAGTGGGATTGTTGGTAAAGCCAACCCACCGATAGATAGACGAAACAAGTAGGATGGAGGACGCGGGTGCAAGTACAAGGATTTCATGGCATCCAAACCGCCGTGTATATCTGGAAGCCCGACACCAGTGGAAGTTATGGACTGGATCTCCAAGATGGAGACAATGTTTGAGAGTTGCGAGTGTAGCAACAGACAGAAAACCGCTCTCGTGATTCCTCTGTTAAAGTCTGGAGTGCTGAACTGGTGGAAGCTACTAGCTGGTTCGATGCCCAAGGGGGAAGCTAGCAAGATATCTTGGGAAGATTTTATGGTGCAACTAAAGATGCAATACTGCTCTGAGCAGGATCTTCTGGAAATCAACAATGAGTTCCAGAATCTGAAGAAGGGAAGATTGAGCGTCACCGAGTACGCTACTAGTTTTACGGAGAAGATGAAGCTTGTTCCCTACCTACTTCCAACGGAACTTTCCAAGGTCAACAAGTTTGCCAATGGATTACCAACGGACTTTGGTCCAATGGTCAAGCAAGCAACCACTTTGAAAGCCGCCATCTGGGCAGCCAAGAATGTTGAGACCCAAATAAGGGAAAAGGGTCTGGAGAAAGCTGAAGTTGGCGAGAAGAGGAAGCTTGAAGGATCCTCAAGACCTGATAGTAAGGAAAAGTTCGCAAAGTCTAACCTGGATGACAAGAGGTATGGAGCCAAGTGGTGTGAAAAGTGTAGGAAGAAGCACTTTGGAGCATGCAACAAAGAAGTAACCTGTTACAAATGTGGAAGGATCGGCCACTATTTCTCGAATTGTACACATAATGATAAGGTATGCTACGGATGCGGAGGCAAGGGGCACATGTGTCACACCCCGGAACCGAAGGCGGAAACGCTCCGGGGCGGAGGACGTCATGTGTAGTATCACAACAATCGTATCATAGTAATCAAAGTAAACACAACCATTACATTGATTTAAGAATATTTACATCTGTTTGGAAACATAATTTGTACATATCGTTATGTTTAGAAGAAACAAAAGATAAAGACTGGACTTCAAGATGCTCCGTCTTCTCCAAAAATGAGCGGAGGTACCTGTCTATCGATGTCCTGAGAATACAAGCGGTTTTGAAAACGGGTCAGCATAAAGCTGGTGAGTTCATAAGCATGTTATTGTATTGGAAACTAGTCACTGATATGTACAAATTATTTCTTTGTACTATAAGTAAATATCGTTTGGTATCGAAAACTTTCGTTATTGACTTTAGAAATAGATATGCATGCTTTCCAAGAAAATCCCATATTTTCTAACATGTTCGTTAAATAAGAGTAAGTTTCGTTCGAAAACACTGGTTGCCACCAGTAGATAAGTAGTTTTATTATTCAAATAAAACCAAGAATTTGATCGCTGGACTCCCCTCCAGTAAGTAGATAGATAGTTTTAATAATTAATTAAAACTATTGAAGGAAATATCGCGTAAACAACGGTTAGTTATACATATTGTGAGTCGGATAACCATGCTAATTTGACCCGAGACCTTCTTGACGTTTCTTCAGACGTCGTACGATTACAAAATTTGTCACCCCGGGCGTGCCCGCCCCACTGTAGCTAACAGTGCAGGTGTGGGATTGTCAGTCCCGAATAGATCTATTCACAAATTTCACGCTCTCCCTCCAGGAGACTCTGGTTATACTTCCGGAAAGGATTTATTGGTACCCCGAAGGGCAAAACGAAGATTAATCTCACAATCCTGTATTAACTAGTTTACGAGTAATTCAGTTGTTCTCGAGTTCGAAATCATTGATAAACGATGTGGAGTATAATAATTATACAAAATAATTATCTAGTAAGATACTCTCGTTATTTGTATGGATAAACTAAATCGATCATAGTTTATATGTTTGACTTGCTTGGAGTTTGATTCTGAAAACTGATAATGAAATCTCCAAACTATACCTATTATAGTTTGATTGATAAGTTACGTTTATGAACATTTCGGAAAAACTATGCACTTATGTTTAGAAAACGTCCCTTATGCTCCACGTACTACAAAAGGGATAAAGTAACTAAATGTTTAACGTAAAACCATTGTAATTGCATTAGTTTTTATGTTGCGAAAAACCTTTATGTTTGGCTTGTATTCCCCCCCTTGAAAACGTTATAAAAACTTATAAAAGCGTAGGGGTATGAACTCACAGTTTATCGTAGGATCCGAAAGCACAATTGGTTACGAGTGTTGAGTGTCAACCGATGTTTCGTATGCAAGTGGATCCTATTAACATATAATAATGATTATACGTATTAGATTAAGGCATTTCATGATAAAACACGATGGGAAACCACCCTAGGGACTTGGAAATGCTTGGAACTAAGTGTCAGAGCCATAATTGATCGAATAAAGGAAGTGTGCGGCCATCAGTATGTGTGTGCGGCCAGGGTGTGCGGCCAGACTGTGTGTGCGGTTGCACACAGGAGTGTGCGGCCGTACAGAGGGTGTGTGCGGCCGTACACTGGGGTGTGCGACCGTACACTCCTCATTTGTGTCCGAAACGTCGATTTTGAGGTGTTCTAGAGTCTAAACCAAGTCTAACTAGCAAATGGAGGCCAAACTCTTCCCTTTGGAGAGTTTTTAAGGCGTGTGCGGCCACCTTATGAAGGTGTGCGGCCGTACACCTTCAAAGGATGAAGAACACGAAGAACACTATGAGCTTTAGGCTTTGATTCAAGTGTCTTACCGATATAATGAGCTGATTGATGAGGTAGTTCACGTTTTTGAGCCCTTTAGAGTGTTCTTAGATGAAGTTTTTTTTTTTTTTTTTTTTTTTTTTTTTTTTTAGGGAGAGAAAGTAGAGTGCAGCCAAAGGAAAGGAATGAGTGAAGGGGTCCCCTTATATATATATATATATATATATATATATATATATATATATATATATATATATATATATATATATATAAGGGTGTGTGTGCGGCTGGAGAGTGGGTGTGCGGCCGTACACACCTCTCATGAGGGTGTATGGCCCGACTTTGCTTCTAAATGACATGTTGACTCATTCCTAATCTCATTCCCAACTGTACTCAAGCTTAGAACACTTAAACTAACTCTTAAACGGCGTTAAAAGATGATAAAATCGATTTTAATATTGCTATAAAGATCGATTGCACAGGATAAAAATTTCGGGTTGTCACATCATCCCCCCGTTAGAGGGAATTTCGTCCTGAAATTCGAATATAGAATACAAATCATGGATTAGAAAAGAGATGCGGATACTTCTGTTTCATCTGATCTTCGCGCTCCCAAGTGTATTCAGGTCCCCGCTTGGCATTCCAGCGAACCTTCACTATCGGGATGCGACTTTGTTTCGTTCATTTGATCTCTCGATCCATGATTTCGATTGGTTCTTCCACAAAGTTTAGATTCTGATTGATTTCAATCTCATCGAGAAGGATAGTAAGAGTCTCGTCGGATAAGCACTTCTTAAGGTTCGAGACGTGGAAGACGGGATGAATGTTACTAAGCTCTTGAGGTAATCGGAGTTTGTAGGCTACGGGACCGATCCGAGCGAGGATCTCGAATGGTCCTACGTATCTTGGATTTAGCTTTCCACGCTTTCCAAAGCGTATCATGCCTTTCCAGGGCGAGACCTTTAACAGAACGCGATCTCCAACATGGAATTCCAAGGGTTTTCGTCGTATGTCGGCGTAGCTCTTTTGTCTATCTCGTGAGGCTTTCAATCGTTCTCGGATTTGGACAATCTTTTATGTGGTTTCGCGAATGATTTCAGGACCAGTGAGAGTGCTATTTGGGACTTATCCCTTGGCTAACTGCGTGTCGCCCACCTCAGCCCAGCACAGAGGGGATCTGCACTTGCGGCCATAGAGGGCTTCGAAAGGCGCAACCTTGATGCTGGTATGGTAGCTGTTGTTGTAGGAGAACTCGACCAAGGGTAAATGAATATCCCATGACTTACCGAAATCGATGACACATGCTCTCAACATGTCTTCCAAGGTTTGTATGGTTCTCTCACTCTGCCCATCAGTTTGAGGATGATAAGTTGTACTCACGTCCAACTTAGTTCCAAGGGCCTTCTGCAGGGACTGCCAGAATCTTGAAGTGAACCTGCTATCTCGATCGGAGATAATGGACACAGGTACACTGTGCAGTCGGACTATCTCTTGGATGTAGATTCGTGTCAGTCTCTCCATTTTGAAGGTTTCTTTGATTGGCAGGAAGTGAGCGGATTTTGTCAGTCGATCGACTATCACCCAGATGACGTCGTACCCACTCGGAGATTTGGGTAATTTGGTGATGAAATCCATAGTAATCTTCTCCCACTTCCATTCGGGAATTTATGGCTGTTGGAGCAGACCTGAGGGTTTCTGATATTCGATCTTCACTTTGGCGCAAGTCAGACACTTGCCCACGAATGTAGCGATCTCCGCTTTCATGTTTGGCCACCAATATAACTTCTTGAGATCTAGGTACATCTTATCCGAACCTGGGTGAACGGAGTATCTGGTCTTGTGAGCTTCGTTCATTACAACCTCTCTGTAACCACCGAACTTTGGGGTCCAGATCCGGTCCACGAAATAATAGACTCCGTCTCCCTTGATTTCTAGGTTCTTTTCCATTCCCCTCAAGGCTTCACCCGACATGTTCCCTAGCTTTAAGGCTTCCAGCTGAGCCTCCTTGATTTGCGCGGGTAAATGGGAATGGATATTCATAGTTAGTGCCTTCACTCTGTGACCTGAGTACTCTTTTCGGCTGAGGGCATCTGCCACCACATTGGCCTTGCCGGGATGGTAGCGGATTTCACACTCGTAATCGTTGAGTAGTTCAACCCATCGTCGTTGTCTCATGTTCAGCTCCTTTTGGTCGAAGATATGCTGCAGGCTTTTATGGTCAGTGAAGATAATGCACTTGGTTCCGTAGAGGTAATGTCTCCATATTTTCAATGCGAAGACCACTGCTCCCAATTCTAGGTCGTGCGTCGTGTAGTTGACTTCGTGTGCTTTCAGCTGTCTTGAGGCATAAGCAATGACTTTTCCCCGTTGCATGAGCACACAGCCCAGGCCCTGATTAGATGCATCACAGTAAACAACGAAGTCCTCCGTCCCTTCGGGCAGAGACAAGATAGGTGCGCTGCATAGGGCCTGCTTTAATGTTTGGAACGCAGTGTCTTGCTTTTCACTCCAACAAAAGGGTACGCCTTTCTGAGTCAGAGTGGTTAAGGGTTTGGCAATTCGGGAGAAATTCTGGATGAATCTGCGATAGTAGCCAGCAAGACCCAAGAATTGACGGATTTCTGTGGGCGTCTTCGGTGCTGACCAGTTCTTTATCGCTTTGATTTTGGAGGGGTCCACGTGTATGCCTTCCTCGCTTACCACGTGACCTAGGAAGGTTACTTTTCGAATCCAGAATTCGCACTTGGAGAATTTCGCGTACAGTTTCTCCGTCCTTAATGTTTCCAGCACCGATCTCAAGTGCTGTTTGTGATCTTCCTCGCTTCTGGAGTAGACAAGTATATCGTCGATGAACACGATGACGAACTTGTCCAGGAAAGGACGGCACACCCGGTTCATCAGGTCCATAAACACTGTCGGTGCGTTGGTTAGACCGAAAGGAATAACTACGAACTCGTAGTGACCATATCGAGTTCGAAATGCTGTTTTAGGAACATCACCCTCATGGACTCGTAGCTGATGGTACCCTGATCTTAGATCTATTTTCGAGAAATAGCTGGCTCCTTGGAGTTGGTCGAAGAGATCATCGATTCGAGGAAGAGGGTAACGGTTTTTGACAGTGAGCTTGTTCAGCTCTCGATAATCGATACACATTCGAAAGGATCCATCCTTCTTTTTCACGAATAAGATAGGGGCTCCCCAGGGTGAGGAACTCGGTCTGATGAATCCTTTGTTGAGCAGCTCATTGAGCTGACTAGATAGCTCCTGCATTTCTGCTGGTGCTAGGCGATATGGAGATTTAGCTACAGGGGTAGCTCCGGGGACTAAGTCGATACGAAACTCGACTTGGCGTTCGGGAGGGATTCCCGGGAGATCTTCGGGAAAAACATCGGGAAAGTTACAGACTTCAGGGATACTCTCGAGATCTTTAACTTCCTGCTTCTCGTTAATGACGTGGGCTAGGAATGCATAACACTCCTTCCGCAGGAGTTTCTGGGCTTTGATGCACGAAATGATACGGAGGTTTGAACTAAGTTTATCGTCGTAGATTATGATAGCTTTACCAGAGGGAAGGTTGAGACGTATGGCTTTTTCGAAACAAAGGATATCAGCACGATTGGGGCTCAACCAATCCATGCCGATGATGACATCAAAGCTTTTTATGGAAACTAGCATAAGATTGATGAGAAACGAATGACCGTTCAGGGTAAGAGTACAACCGCAGATTATTTCATTAGCGCTCTCCTTCTCACTGTTAGCCATTTCGACGGTAAATGTTTCGGTTAAGGGTTGAGGTTTATGTTTTAGAAAATGCTTGAATGTATGACTAACGAAACTTCTTTCAGCACCAGAATCGAAAAGAATGCATGCATAAGAGTTATCAAGGAGGAACGTACCCGACACAACGGTAGGGTCAGCCACAGCCTCCTCTTGCCCCATGGATAGTATTCTCCCGTTGTTGCCAGTTGTTGCTGCCTTGGGGCAGTTCCTCTTGAAATGCCCGACTTCCCCACAACCGTAGCAGGCTTGACCAACACCTGCTCCAGAGGCCTGATCGGTTGGTTGGACTGGGTTCCTACAGCCTTTAGCCAGGTGGCCTTTTTTACCACAGTTGTTGCAGACCATCTCGCGACATGGACCAGGGATGCGGTGATGATAATTACACTTATTGCACCAAGGGAGGGTACCAGTATATCTACTGGTAGGTGCTTGAGTTGCTGGAGCAACGACAGGGGTAGTAGCAGCGTAAACTGCTACCGTATGTTGCTTCTTTGAGGGCTCCTGCGAAGACTGACCCTTCTTCTGTTTCCAGAATTTTCTCTTCTCACCACTCCCTTTAGCCGGTTCAGGAGTGGCTGTCACTTCATCGAGATCGACTCCATGATCTATGAGGGTCTGCGCCAGACACTTAGCGCTGTCGAAGGTGTTTGGCCTAGCAGCCAGGACATTTCCTTTGGTCGGTTGGGTCAGCCCCCAAATGAATCTTTCAACCTTCTTGCTTTCCGTGGTGACCATTCCCGGGCAGAGAAGCGCTAGGTCTTCAAACCTAGATGTGTAGGTGGCAATGTCGGAACCCTTCATCTTTAGGTTCCAGAGTTCGTGCTCCAGTTTCTGGATTTCGCCCCGTGGGCAGTACTCAGCAAGCATGAGCTCTTTCAAGCTCTCCCAACCCATAGCATTTGCTATTGGCAGGGTTAGGGACTTGACCCGGCCATTCCACCAGGTCAATGCTTTGTTGGCGAAAGTGCAAGCGGCGAATTTCACCTTGTTGTCCTCCGAACAGGAACAGATTTCGAAGATGGACTCAATTTTCTCGATCCATTGAGTCAGGGAAACGACGCCTCCAGTGCCGTCGAAGGATGTGGGTTTTGCGTTCATGAAGTCTTTATAGGAACACTCCTTCTGGTGTCCCTGACCACCTTCATGATTTTGGGGATGCGTACCACCTCCCTGTCCACCAGATCCGCCAGGGTTCATTTGTGACATCGCGGCAGCCACCGCAGCAGTAACAGCCGCTTGGAACATAACAGAATCAAACTGAGGGGGCGGTGGTGGTGGTGGAGCATCGTCATTTCTTCTAATGGGTCTTCTTCGAGGAGGCATCTTGTTCTAAAATGAACAGGAAGACGAGGATGGTAAGTCCTCTGAATTGGATCAAGAGATATGAAGCAAATATATCTCACTATGATAGCTAGAGTGTTCTACTAAGCAATAAGCAAGGAAAGACTACCAATGCAAATAAATTATTGCTAAAAGGAATAAGTAGCAACACTCGGAAGTGAATTTCTGCGATGAATTTGACTTTAGTAAAATACTCCTATAGTATTTTAAGTTTGATTGTTTCGTTCTTTCGATGTATTGGAGTATGGATACTTGGTAAGTTTTAGGCCTGTTGCAACATCACAATCACTCCCAAGCACATGTTGGTCATGCCTCGAATGAATATAGTTGATCAGGCTATATTGACCCTAGACATGATTACATAACTGCCCAGGTTTGACCGCAGTGTTCAACACTCAAATACTTTTGTTTTGCTCTATTCATAAGATTGTTTCTGGTAAGTAGGTATACTTGTATACTTTTGTAAAATACTTATATTTTGGAAATTATACTTTTAGTTCAGAGCACTTTAGCCCCTTTGTGTTTATAGTTGTATACCATGTAAGGTTCAGTATACTCAGTTCACTATAAACAATAGCTCTGATACCAATCTGTCACACCCCGGAACCGAAGGCGGAAACGCTCCGGGGCGGAGGACGTCATGTATAGTATCACAACAATCGTATCATAGTAATCAAAGTAAACACAACCATTACATTGATTTAAGAATATTTACATCTGTTTGGAAACATAATTTATACATATCGTTATGTTTAGAAGAAACAAAAGATAAAGACTGGACTTCAAGATGCTCCGTCTTCTCCAAAAATGAGCGGAGGTACCTGTCTATCGATGTTCTGAGAATACAAGCGGTTTTAAAAACGGGTCAACATAAAGCTGGTGAGTTCATAAGCATGTTATTGTATTGGAAACTAGTCACTGAATTTGTACAAATTATTTCTTTGTACTATAAGTAAATATCGTTTGGTATCGAAAACTTTCGTTATTGACTTTAGAAATAGATATGCATGCTTTCCAAGAAAATCCCATATTTTCTAACATGTTCGTTAAATAAAAGTAAGTTTCGTTCGAAAACGCTGGTTGCCACCAGTAGATAAGTAGTTTTATTATTCAAATAAAACCAAGAATTTGATCGCTGGACTCCCCTCCAGTAAGTAGATAGATAGTTTTAATAATTAATTAAAACTATTGAAGGAAATATCGCGTAAACAACGGTTAGTTATACATATTGTGAGTCGGATAACCATGCTAATTTGACCCGAGACCTTCTTGACGTTTCTTCAGACGTCGTACGATTACAAAATTTGTCACCCCGGGCGTGCCCGCCCCACTGTAGCTAACAGTGCAGGTGTGGGATTGTCAGTCCCGAATAGATATATTCACAAATTTCACACTCTCCCTCCAGGAGACTTTGGTTATACTTCCGGAAAGGATTTATTGGTACCCCGAAGGGCAAAACGAAGATTAATCTCACAATCCTGTATTAACTAGTTTACGAGTAATTCAGTTGTTCTCGAGTTCGAAATCATTGATAAACGATGTGGAGTATAATAATTATACAAAATAATTATCTAGTAAGATACTCTCGTTATTCGTATGGATAAACTAAATCGATCATAGTTTATATGTTTGACTTGCTTGGAGTTTGATTCTGAAAACTGATAATGAAATCTCTAAACTATACCTATTATAGTTTGATTGATAAGTTACGTTTATGAACATTTCGGAAAAACTATGCACTTATGTTTAGAAAACGTCCCTTATGCTCCACGTACTACAAAAGGGATAAAGTAACTAAATGTTTAACGTAAAACCATTGTAATTGCATTAGTTTTTATGTTGCGAAAAACCTTTATGTTTGGCTTGTATTCCCCCCCTTGAAAACGTTATAAAAACTTATAAAAGCGTAGGGGTATGAACTCACAGTTTATCGTAGGATCCGAAAGCACAATTGGTTACGAGTGTTGAGTGTCAACCGATGTTTCGTATGCAAGTGGATCCTATTAACATATAATAATGATTATACGTATTAGATTAAGGCATTTCATGATAAAACACGATGGGAAACCACCCTAGGGACTTGGAAATGCTTGGAACTAAGTGTCAGAGCCATAATTGATCGAATAAAGGAAGTGTGCGGCCATCAGTATGTGTGTGCGGCCAGGGTGTGCGGCTAGACTGTGTGTGCGGTTGCACATAGGAGTGTGCGGCCGTACAGAGGGTGTGTGCGGCCGTACACTGGGGTGTGTGACTTTACACTCCTCATTTGTGTCCGAAACGTCGATTTTGAGGTGTTCTAGAGTCTAAACCAAGTCTAACTAGCAAATGGAGGCCAAACTCTTCACTTTGGAGAGTTTTTAAGGCGTGTGCGGCCACCTTATGAAGGTGTGCGGCCGTACACCTTCAAAGGATGAAGAACACGAAGAACACTATGAGTTTTAGGCTTTGATTCAAGTGTCTTACCGATATAATGAGCTGATTGATGAGGTAGTTCATGTTTTTGAGCCCTTTAGAGTGTTCTTGGATGAAGTTTTTTTTTTTTTTTTTTTTTTAGAGAGAGAAAGTAGAGTGCAACCAAAGGAAAGGAATGAGTGAAGGGGTCCCCTTATATATATATATATATATATATATATATATATATATATATATATATATATATATATATATAAGGGTGTGTGTGCGGCTGGAGAGTGGGTGTGCTGCCGCACACCCATGTGTGCGGCCGTACACACCTCTCATGAGGATGTATGGCCCGACTTTGCTTCTAAACGACATGTTGACTCATTCCTAATCTCATTCCCAACTGTACTCAAGCTTAGAACACTTAAACTAACTCTTAAACGACATCAAAAGATGATAAAATCGAGTTTAATATTGCTATAAAGATCGATTGCACAGGATAAAAGTTTCGGGTTGTCACAACATGTCTAGAGACTGCCCAAAGAAAAATGGGGTAGCGAGGATAGATGCACCACCAAAGCCAAGGGCATTCCACATGATCCTCGACGAAGCACACAATAATACGAGGAATCAGGAATAAGGATTTCATATCCAAAGATCAAATTATGAAGTGACAATGTGAATAGTAACTTATGGTGTAGCATATTAGAGGCATAGTATAGGGTGAACTTGAACTTTTGTGTGATAGTTTCAAGAATTAATATAAACCCTGGTTTTGTTATCTGATGTGTTGAATGATTGTGTGGTTTTTATATGGCGACTTGGAGAACTGCGAGACAATACTTGGGACGAGTATGAGTAGGTGTGAATGGTAGTAGAGGCCTATACTACCAGAAGCACATGACTCGCACTTGGATTAGGGAAAGTCACAAGGTTACCAAGAAACTAGTAATTGATTCCGTTTTATTCAGGTATGTCATTACCTTTGTTTCGGTAATGACTAGTAGGATGATTTTTATTCCGACCCTAGTGGTCATATCAAATTGAGTCCGACTACGATGAGTGTGTTACGTGGTTCCGAGAACCGAGTTCGATGTAGCATTTGACTAAAGTCAGAAGATTGAAATCAATGCGATCATTGGTAACGCGCTCGTTATTAATGAAGTTTGTAGCTGGAAATGCTACATGTTAAAATGTGGTTATATCGCATTAGAATATGAAGGAAGGTATATTCCATTCTGGAATTTAACTCTAAAAGACATGAGTCTACGCGTTGCATCATGCGATGAGAGGTCATTAGAACACGACCCATCGGTCTGTTACTATAGATAAAGGAAAGTATTTATCCTAAGAAGAAGAAGGAGTCCACAATAAGAACTTATTTTGTAACTCGAAGGTTACGATTGAAAGTCCAACATAATACGAAAAGCAGATGCAAGATTGAGCATCGTATGCAGTCAGGAAGCCCTAGAGTTAGATACTCTTTCGAGGAAACAGAGAAGTTACAGTTATTACCTAGGATGAAGAGATGACGTATGGAATCATTATGCAAGCCCTATTTCGTTGATGATTTCGGGACGTAATCATCCTAAGGGGGAGATAATTGTAACGCCCGTAGATCCAGGCTAGTCAATTTAGAGACGATAAGCATCAAAAATGAATTTTTGATGGAAGATTATTTAGGAGGAGTAATCTTAACTAAGTTGTAATATATGTTACAAGGATTCCGTACATATAAAGAACGCTGAAATCCGAGTTATAACGAAGAAGTTATGACCTGTCGAAGTTTCGCGACAGAACCGGCACGACACAGCGCGACGTAAATAGTGAATTTACGATAGAGCGATATTTGGATTTAGCGATCTAAACAAAAGTCGTAGAATACGTTAAACCGAGAGCGTGCATGAAAAGAACACCCAAATCTGACTTCGTATGAGGAAGTTATGATTTTTTGAAGTCTCGTCTTAGCAGTGTACAACCTGAAGTTCGAATATGAGATCGAGCGATAATTAGCCGAAACAATCTAAACGAGAATTGAAGATCTCGTCGATAGTAGTCCAACGGTGAAAAGACAGACGAAAACGGACTTCAGATGAAGGAGTTATGAATTTATAACGGAATTTTCCTGTCCCGGCCTACTAAAAAATAATATAATAAAAATAAAGTCAAAATTTGCCGACGGAGTCTAAATAAAAGTTGTAGAGCATAGTCTCACCTACACATGGATATAAAGAACGTCGAAAATGGAGCTCGTATGCAAAAATTATGAATTTTTGAAGTTCGAGACACGCATACCAAAGCTTATCCGAAGAGTACGCCCAACGTACTCGATGTACGCCCAGCGTATTGCTTGTAGAGGGAGTACGCCCAGCGTACTCTGAAGTTACGCCCAGCGTAATCGCAGGGATCAACCCCTATAAATAGATGTCGTGGGCTGCCGAGTTTTAGTGCTCAAATTCTTCTCTCTCACTCGTTATTGCCTCGTTTTGAGTGTAACTTATACCCCGAAGCCGCGGTATCATTCCCGACACCCGAAGCAAGTCCCGAAGCCCCGAGGACCCCGAGAAGTAAAGTTTCCGAGCCGAAACTCTGCCCGCGAAAAGCCCGGTGTTCAAGAAAAGCATCCCGGTTTTATCGGAAACGATTGTTTTAAGAGACGAGGTGATGTCCGATCATCGTGTTATCAGGTGAGTGTATAGTTACTTTCTTCTAACACATAGATATGAAGTATTTGCTATGAAATACGTGTTATGTGTTTATATATTGTTTGTTTGTTTGAGATGGATGTTGGATGAATGTTTTATACAGGTTTGTATATGATTTAAACTATATATGTAATTTATATCTACAAATATGTTGGGTAGAACATGGGTAGATGAAACAGTTGGTGAGTGATGAAAGATTTGTTTGAGGATGAGACGAAAGATGATATAGATCATGAGATGAGGGTGACAGGTGAAAAATGAGTGAAACCTTTACCTAAACGATGGCCCCCGTCATTCAACAGAGTAGGGATGACAACCACGGACTATTCTAGACAGTCCAGTGGAACACTAGCAAGCTCGCAACTTGTAGGTGTTGTGAACGATGTGTTCACCGGTGTACTCTAAGAAAACCCTGGCAGCTATGGACTTAGTGCCTTATATAAATACAATGGTAGCTATGGATTTAGTATTGTGTAAATGAACCTTGGTAGCTATGGATTTAGTACTGTATAGATGAACTATGGTAGCTATGGATTTAGTACTGTGTAGACGAAACTCGGGCAGCAATGGACTTTGTGCCAATTCCTTATGTCAATCCTTAGGAACGAATGAATGAAGGATAATGGATTCTTGGGGTAAGACCTTAAGAAATAAAGAAGATAATGGGGATGGGTAATTGGATTGATTGTTTGATGATTAAATAGAATAATTATATTATTGTGGGTTAAAAACCCTATATGCTCACCAGGCTCCCAAGCCTGACCCACTCAGTTTATTTGTATCACAGGTATCGATACGAAGCTGCTTTGCACTGAGAGATTAAAGGAGATGTAAATCACTAGTGTAAATGAATGTATGTTCTGTTTATGCTTTTGGTCTGTATCGATGTGGACATCCCGAGTTTTGTAATAAAATGGAAATACATTTCTTTAAGAAATGCTTTGATAAATATTTATTATATTTTGTTTTGGGGACAAATTCTGCAACACCTTTTGAAAGATTACTCTGATTTTATTTTAAAAAGGATAAACGAAATCGGTCTTTTCTGGCCGTGAAATTGGGGATGTCACAAACCATGTCTTTGACTCTTTTACATTATCAACTGATCTATTCAGGGGAATAAGCGTTACACTTCACTGTCTAAAAACGATTCTTTCCCTAACCCTGACCCTTTTGGTGCTTTGTGAGCTCATTCTATGTACTTTGATGTGTTATTGAAGATAAAGGTGGCCTTTGGTGGAAGAAAAAATTATTCCAACCAATTTCCTTCACTATTTTCATCTTCTAGACATTGGAGAAGTATAAAGTCTCCACTTTTATGCTTATATTTCATTAGATCTAAGTTATGGATGACTGTATAGTCATTTTGGTCCCAAAACCCTTGTGTTCTTGGAATTTGATGAACTATGAGACTTCTTAGTTCATTATGTTAGTTCTGGACCTTGTATGATGGAGAAAAGGGGTTTACATAGGCTTGTCTTGAGTACACGCACAAGTTTTGGCCATTTTTAAAGTTTTTAGGACTTATGGTTTAAGATCTTACATTATTGATTTGTCTAAATGGATAAAGTTGGAAACTTTATCCATTAAGTCCTTTAAGAGATCCATATATGAAATTATGATAATTGATATGTATGGATCAAGCACTTAATGGAAAGTGGGACTCCAACCGTAGTCTTACAACCACTTCTCTTGCTACAGCCTAACTGCAGTCTTTCCTGCCATGATCCAACGATGGTCTTCCATACAATTGTTGTGATCCAACCATAGTCTTTCATACAAGTGTTGTGATCAAACCACAATCTTTCATGTAAGAGTCACAAAGACATTCTAGCATCCTACATAGTATAGTGAAAAGACGTACCTCACATTAGTCGAAAACACCAAAGCTCGTATAGTCGAAACGTTGTGCTACACACCACCTAATGAAACATCCAAGGTTAAAACCATAGTCTACCCTTTAAAACTAGCAATTTTGACCAAAAGTCAACCAAGTCAAAAGTCAATGATTAATGGTCACTACGTCGTTGCCAACTACTGGTCACGTTGTGACTACTCAGTCAGTCGCGACTAGTTCCGCCACCACGTCGTGTTAGCAACACGACAAAACATTTGTCACAACTGACAATTTTAGCTAGGAAATTCTATTCTTGTGTAACCATTCAACAATTGTAAAACATATACTTTAAGTAAATCTTATTCAATGCTCAGTTAGATTCATCAATTATATTCATCAAAGAGTCTGAAGCCCTAAAATCCATGGTTTAAGTCCATTTTGGACTAGGAGTTCCTTATTGGGCCTAATGGACCAAAAAGCACCCAATTCAACTTGATTGGACTTAGAGGCCCTAATTGGATTCTAATTGGACCCAATCCATAAATCTAAAATATTTTGGACCATATGGGCCTAGAATGATTCATTCTAACCCTAATGGGCCTTATTGGGCCATAACTAATCCAATTAACCTTAGTGAGCCATAAAACCCACTTTTTATGCCATTTGGGCTGTGAACCACCCTAAAGGCCCAATGGGCCGAAAAACCTTATGTTTAGGGTCCAAGTATCCTAGTTAAAGTTAATGGGCCCAATCTACTCTTTCCTCCTAGCCCAAATCTCGGCCCATGTATAATAAAAAAAAAGGAAAAGAAGAGAATTAAGGGGGGGGGGTGACTTGGAGATGCCACCTCCATATTGCCCAACATATATCCATAAACTTCTCATATCTCAATGCAACCATCACCTCAAGACTTCTCTCTCTCTCCCCTCTCTTCTTCTCTCGGCCGAAGACAACAAACACACACACACATTACACAAATTCTCTCAAACACTCTCAAGGATCATCCTACTCCTTCCATTAAAAATCTTGAAAATTGCTTGTGTTTCAAGAAGGTTTTCACAAGATAATCATCACCTCTTGGTAAGTCTTTACACATCCAAGTTTATAACTCCATTCTCATGTTAGATCACTCTTTTAAGCAAAGTTTTTTGGTGATTTTGCTTCCTAGAACTTCTTAAGTTCGAAATCTACTCAAGAAAGCTTGCTAGGACCAAAATCTTCTTCATTTCTTCTTCAAAACCGAAACATCAAAGCAAAGGTGAGTTCATACCCCCTTGTTTTCGGTTTTCATATGATTTTTGGGGGAGAATACAAGTAAAATGTGTAGTTCTATGTGTTATATGTTATGTGTGAATCCTTAGTTTATTTGGTAAAAATGTGTTAGATCTTAGTGAATATCGAAATTTTAAGTGTTATGTAACAAAGATCTAAGAACTACAATACTATATACATCATATTATCAAGCCAAAAGTGAACACATGTTTAAGATGCAAAAGAATTTAACAAAAACCTTGTCAAAGGTCAAAATTGTCAAGAAAACAAAAGATAAGGGTAAAAAGTGAAAATTCTGTTTTTTAAAAGGGACAACAGGTACTACATGTATAAAAAGGTATTTTTATGCTAAACATGCTTTTAAAGGGGTCAAAAATGCAAATTTAAGCTTATTGGCCAAACCTTTGGGCCTCACTGCCTTTGGGCCCAATTTGCGAAAAAAAATAAAGTTTTGAGGTTTAAAAATGTTATTTGGCCAAAGTTTGAGTAATAAATGTAAATAAACCAAGTCTAGAGGTGAAAATGTCATTTATTTTCAAATTGGACCAAAAATGTAAAGTTTTCCAAAATTGGGCCGAAAATGTAAATTTTTACAAACAAAGGGGCTGAAAATGTAATTTTCTGCGAAACAGGGTTTTAAATGTGAAAATATAACATTTTGGGTCAGAATTGTAAATTTACAGACATTTGGGACAAAATTGCAAACTTTTATAAATTATGGACTAAAATGTCATTTTTACAAAACTTTGGGCCTTAATTAAAGATTTGAGTATTATTGGCCAAAAATGTCATTTTTACAAAATGAAAGCTTTTATCATTAATCTATTAAAGTCTCGAACTAAAACAAACAATCGAATCAAACGAACGAACGAAATACGTCAAAAACTATTTATTGGGCCCAATATTCACATTTCTTGGCCATTGGGCGGCCCAATTGAGTGTGAAATGAGCCCAATGTTTTCCATGACATGTTTAATGGGTCTTGTGGCCCACTTACATGTTAATCTGGGCCTAAGTTATGGATTACATGTTTATTGGGATTTTGTGGCCCATTTACATGCCTATTGGGCCTAAATTACCCTTTTACATGTGATTGGGCCTTTGTGGCCAAATTTCATACTAATAGGGCTTGGAATGGAAATTTCATGTGTTAGTAAGCCGTAACGATACCCTTATGTAATCATAAAACTCCGTAAATTTATTCAAGTACCTTTCGAATACAAAAACATCCCACAAATACGTAAACATTAAACATAATACAAAAAGGGGTTAAGAATCTAGTGAGACTTGTCGGTTGACACCACTGAGTGTACAATCGTAGCCTGTAGTTATAATCAGAGTTTCCTGGTAGGAAAGCGGGGGTTTGTGTATAGATCTATACGGGGTGACTCCCCACGCCTTAGCTGCTCGCTACAGCTAGACTAGGCCAGTCTAGGGCGACAACATCCTTAGCAAGACCGACATTTGGAAAAAATACCAAGACGGGCGACCTAATCATTATCATGCATGGTTATAACGGCTCATATAGGGATTCAATACCAAAAGATAACCTTTTGAAGATAAACTCTTTAATTGCGTTAATGCAAAACGACTTATTTAACGATACAAGAATTTAAACATTGTTATAAAACAGAAAACATCGGATTTTCTGGGGGAAATTATTCATATACATTTATCATTTATTCACAATACAATGAAACTAAACTACTCTTTTATAAACTATAACTATGTAATTCACACATGCATTTATACTTGATTTTCACAATATTTTCAGACATTTTACAGAAAATATCGGATTTTCTGGGTTTTTATGAAAGATACAAAGACTTTTATTCAAACATACTTATGAAATCACCAACATTATATATGTTGACCGTTTTCAAAATAACTTGTATTCTCAGGTAATCGTTAAGCTGGAAGATATGCAAGTGTATGGTTTTGTTTATGTAACATCACTTATCGTACTTGAACAATTTGAACTTATGTATTTTAACAATGTACTTGATGAGAACAATGTTGTTTGTAATATGTAATGTTGGTGATGAATGTGTTATGCTTCATGTATATTCATTGTGATGATTATTCAATTGTTAGTCACACGAGCCTCCAGACGTTTCCGCCGTCTGGTTCGGGGGTGTGACAACATTCACCCAAACCTAGTGGCGAGCATCATGCCACACCGTGGTTCCTGGCTGAAGACAACTTAATTGATTAAGCTCTAAATTCGTTAAGTCCTTTGCCAAAACTTTCCAAAAGGCTTCTTAGTACCTTAAATGTTCATAAAATCCAAACTTTATGGACATGCATGACACATGCATGTCCTTCACTCAAAATAGATCAAAAGGTACGAAAATGACATAAATCTCATGCATGGCTTTCAAAACACTGTTAACTTCTAGATCCAGAAGATAAATGCTCTAAGAGCCTTGATGAGTGATAAAATTGCTAACTTTATCACTCCCAGTCATTCAAACTTCCACAATGGACCTTAATATGCTAACTTTCCAAGATCTATTAGAAGTGAACCATAAAGATTAACTCTTGAAAACTTACAAAGGTGGGGATGAGTTGCTTGATAGATCATTGCACTAGAAATCTTCTTCTTCTTCGTTCAAAGGTCACAAAATCACCAAAATGAGCTCAAAAGCTTGAAAGGTGGCTAGTGTTTGATCTTATGCACGTAGAGGAGTGATGAAGACTGAGGGTGGACAAACCCTAGCCATCACATCATTTAAATAGGGATCAAGTCTTGAAATTTAGGGTTTTGAACCCTGTTGTCACCACGTCATGGTGGCTTAATGAAATCTGCAATTCATGCTGCTTTGCCACGTCGTGGATCCTTCATCACCACATCGTGGCTACCAAAAAATTCACCATATTAAAATATAAAATTCATACCTGAAACCGGGTGTTATAGTTGAAGACGATAATAGAGAGAGAGGGGGAGGGAGAGAGAGAGAGAAAGATATATATATATATATATATATATATATATATATATATATATATATATATATATATAGAAAGAGAGAGAGAGAGAGCCGTTCTTAATGATGAGGTGGCAGAAGGAGGCGTATGGTTAGGGGTTACTTTATTTAATATTAATTAACACAATAAATAAAACAAAAAATGAAGATCTTTTGAAATAAGGGTAAAAATGTAATTTTATATGGGGGCTTAAAAACAAATTTTAACAAAGTTAGTCGACAGTTAGTTATAAGGGTCATATGTATGGGAAATTTTCATCAAAAATGACCATTTGCTGAGTTTTGTCAAAAAAAGACCATTAATGCAAAAAAAAAAAAAGTTTTATAAAGTCCGTTTTAAAAACAATTTTAAAACTATAAGGACTATTTGTGAAATTTTATAAAAAAAAGGTAAGCATTGTAAACGAGGGATGTGAAGGATGAAGTGTGCACCAATAACAATAAATGTGTAACGATATTTTTCTGATTGCCCAAAGAAACACCTCACCAGTCACCTCTATATTGAATAGCCGACCGACCTCTGCTCTGAGTAAGATTGAGTGAATCAACGGGGTTATCGATCTGCCGCGAACAATTTTCTTGAAGATCTACAATTACAAACAACAACAACACTATAGCAAAATCATCCCTTTCCAAGGTAAACCCTAGATCTCTACTTGATCAATAAATGGTGGTAAACTTTCTTTCCCTTATTTTCTAAATGGGGAAACCATTGTTCTACGAGATCCTTGAAAAACCCGCCACTAGTTGTATTATAGGATTATGCACTTTAATTTGGTTCTACATACACAAGAAGAACATCGGGTATTCTCATGTGGGTTTGAGTTATGAAACGGCTGTCGAAGGTCACCATTGGAGGATCATAACCTCTGCATTTTCGCATATAAGTGTTCTTCATCTTGTTTTCAATATGAGTGCACTTTGGAGCCTTGGAGTTGTTGAGCAATTAGGGCATATGGGTTTTGGAGTGGGTTATTATCTTCATTACTCGATTGTTTTGGTAGTGTTATCAGGTTTGCTAGTTTTGGGAAGCTACCATGTTCTTATCAATCGATTCAAATTTGAGTATTTCAGAAGAGTTACTGCTGTTGGGTATTCTTGTGTTGTTTTTGGATGGATGACGATTCTTTCAGTGAGGCAACCTTCATCAAAATTGAATCTTTTTGGGTTTCTTTCACTCCCCATTAGTTTTGCCCCTTTTGAATCGCTTATATTTACTTCAATCATTGTTCCACAAGCAAGCTTTTTAGGGCATTTATCTGGGATTATTATCGGGTATTCGATTGCTTGGGGTTTGATCCATGGAATGAATAATTATTGGGCTGTTTCTATGTTGGGATGGATTTTGATTGTTTTTGGTATCAGTTTGAAGCAATCGGGTGCTTATGATTTTCAGTTTCTTGAAATTGAATCTGTTACAGATCCTTGTTTACCTGGTAATGGCAGGATGTTGCAAATGAGCTCTCTTTTGGATGCTCGTGATGAACTTGTATAGTGATTGTGAAAGAGGCATGTAATGATTTCTTGACAATTTTCTGATTTTATTATAATCTTTTATGTTAGTTTCGTATATGTGGTTAAAGATGTAGTCTTTGTTGGCTTTTGATATTGTGGAACTTTGGTTAATGACAAGTTTTAGGTGAAAATGTTTGGTTTAAATTGTGTTATTGTAACTATCTACATGCATTAGTATCTTTGTTGTGGGTACTTTATGATTTACGAGTATTATCCTTTTCTGTTATCAGAATTGCTTGTTGATAGTGATACCCGATGAAATTTTGTGTTTGTTTCTCTTCAATATATTTTTAGTTCATGTGTGTTGACCTCATGTTGATTAAGACAATGTAATGGGTGACTTAGGCACCTTTTTTCTTCTTCTTTTTCTTTTTCTTATTAAATAGCTTATTATGATTTAGTAATGCTAATAAGCACTTCTGAGTGTGTGGATAGAATAAAATGAAAAATGTTTATTACACATGGAAAACAATTTACTCTTTTATAACCTTAAACTTCATGTGGAACTTAGCCTTGTTTTTCCCTTTTCATTACCGCGACTAAATACCAATTTACCATTTTGTCCATGTTCTTGGTATTTTTTTTTGTATATACTCAGAATTTGCGAAACATGAAAAACCAACTTATAAGATTATTATGTTTTGGTACTATATGTTAAATCCCAATATATATTTTTTTCTTTCTAAACACTTTTTTGGTTAAAGTTAATAAACATTTTGACATAATTCTGTAATAAATAAGCAATCACAAATACCCCCTCTAAGTGTGGTTTAGAGAATATTGTTTGGATAAATTATGTTTAAAAAGTATTTGAGGAAATTACGGTGAATCCGGGAACCAAAAGAACAAAATAATCTGGGACAACCTTGTAAATAGTTAGAACTTAATGTGGAAAACCCCATTTTCCATGTCTTGCTCTATTAAGTCGGTCTTTATGTATTAAGTCAAAAAGAACATACAGATTGCCAAATTAGGATTTGGCTCCATTAAGTTCATTCGTTAAAAAAAAAATAACATCTTAGTGTGTTACCTTATCTAATTCCACAATGTCAGGGATAATGACATTGTTCATTTAGGTCAGTTTGTAACAAATGATGACTATTTTCATATATAAAAAATAGACATCCATTTCATGAATTCCAATTCCTAATATAGTTTATTAGGTTCTAAACTTTTAACATTCATTACACAACAAAAAGCATATTCTAAATAAATTATTTTTTTAGAAAATATATTCTTTTATTAACAAAGCAATATATATATATATATATATATATATATATATATATATATATATATATATATATATATATATACATTTTCAGTTTATGGACCAAATCTTTTTCATCATTTACACAATAATGGTGTTTTAAATGATTATGCATAATGTAATTGAGAAGTTGGTACCTCATTATGTGATGTTAGTTGAATACTTATTCAATAATAATTCATTTTTAATCAATTTTAGAATATTTTATATTTTAGCAATTTATATAATTCTCTGTATTATAACATGTTCTTGGTAGGTAGTTACAGAAATATTGTACATGAAAAACACCAAAACCACAATCAAGTTCTTTGTCTAATCCTCCTCCCATTTGCATCTCCGCCATCAGAAAGTTGACCACAAACACTCCGTGACTTTGCACCACCACCACTGCTACACTCATCTTCACACCCCGCCACCATTTTCAAAATCTCAGACTGCAACTTTGGATACTTTTCTTTCAAATACTCAAATCCATCTGATCGCATCACAGCTGCATTTCAAACATAAAAAATAAGTGTCAATGGTTGTTTGATACGCCTCTTACCAAGAGACTGAGTCTGACTCGGTCAAATTCAGACCGTTTGATACCACAAGTAGAAGCCTCTGATTCTGAGTCTGACTTAATCAGATCTGACTCAGTCAGCAATTATCAAACAGTTGACAGTTGACAGATGATAGAATACCTACAAGGTTTTGAGAAGCAAATCTAAGGCAAACAGCTTTGAGTTGAATGGCATGATATTTGTGTGCAAGTGCAAGAGCTCTTCCAAGAGAGTTTACAGAGATATGTTTGCAGAGATGAGGTTCGCAGATGCTTCTAAGTCTACTCAAATCATACGTATCAGCAGCACTTAATAACTTTGCTGTTAATGTATCAGATATACATGTGAAGGTGGAGGATTCACATGGAGAATCATCTTCCATAACTGCATCTCTGTAAATGAAATGAAGCAAAGACTGTTTCTTGCATGTCAAAATCGTTTCAGGTTTGACTTTTCAACCATATGTTATATACTCGTATGTATCTTATGTTTGATGAAATGGTACCAAAGGTGAAATTACCTTAAAGACCTTGGGTTCAGTATCAGCAACAACAATCTCATGGTCATGGTTAAGGTCAACTCCCTCTGGTCCAAAGAATTGAGAGTGAAAAACAGGGGATCGAGCAGCCAATACCAATTTATGAGCATGAAACTTTTCTCCAGCAACATTAAAGATAATATCTGCAGCTTCTGTGTTATCCAGTAGCATACTAAAATGTGATCCAATATCCGATTCTGGGACCTGAATTGAATGCAACCTAGAACAGTCTACAGCAGAAACAACCACTCCTACAGTACAATTGATTTTCAAGCAGTCGTCTTTCAGATAATCTGAAGTTTCTAGCATTTGTCGCCTGTAAAAACGCTTGTATCCCCTGTCACCCAAAATGGTAATGTGGATTTTAGTTAAAAGTTAAAACAAATAGATTACAGTAAGAAAATAGTAAGCTTGATTTCAAAACCTACCACATACTGCCTCGGTATTTCAATGTATATGGACCACTCTCGAGAGACCGATCAAAATGGCTATGAACTTTGTGCTTCCCTTTCCCACTTTGATCCACCAGAGTCAACTCAAACAACGCCCTTACATCGGTGCCCTCACTCGCAAGAGCAATGAAAACCGAAATATAAGTCGAATTGTCTTCCTGGTTCTTCCCATCAGGGTAGAAGTATATAGACCACTGGAACCCTCCCACCGTGAAATCATCACTGGCGATGTACTTACCGATTCCTATGCCCTTAGATAACGAATAACCTTGGATTACGAACCGGTGAGAGCCGTTAACCGTCTCCGTCACCGACCGGGAGCTAGTTGGTTGCATAGGGTTAAGGGAAATCGAAAGTCATGGAAGATTAGGTAAACTGGACACCTTGCAAGAAATTCAATTGAACTCCGACTCAATTTATTGCAAGTTCTCTAATGATGATTTTGGAATTACCAATCTAATGATGATCGAGAATTTGTGTGATTTTCTTGGAGATCTCTTTCGCCGGCAACCGTTGTTGTATTGCCGCAATGTCACCCTGACTATAAATTGGCTTACCGAGAGAGCCGTGTATGAAACCATTAACTTGGCTTAAGGAGGGAGCCAAGTATGAAACTACGTCGTTCTGTTAGGTTAATTTTAACTTATATTATTTAGGAAGTTTTTCCGGTTGATCTTAAAAAAAAAGTTACCAACAATTTTGGCCATAATTAACAAGGTGACCTTTCCAATTAAGGCCAATCACCCGGTTTTAATCAAATATCCCATAATTAGGATTGACGTGGTTTTGTTTGTTAACCAAGATCGTGAAAACTATTTGCAGAATAGTATGTTAAAGAAATTAAATCATCAACCTATCAGATAAACAAAGAAATTGAATCAATCTATAGATAAACGATAAATGGACAACATGTTTCCTAGCAATTCATGGTTACATTGTTGGTGCAATTCCAATGTTCATGCTACATAAGGGCATAACACTCATTTTAAGCCAAACAAGGTTCAAACACGCAATAAAAACAAAAAATAAATACCTTCTGGGTTAAAAAAATAAGTTAGGAACCAAACATGTAAATTACCTCAAACCATAGGGACCATTCATGTAATTTACTCAACTATAAATATGTTTTGTATATGAATGCAGAAAAAAAAAATACATAAATTGTTTCATCAAATATATAACAAAGAAATTCCATTGTGTAAGATAAACCGATCCTATGCTATACATCATACATATCCTAGATTCTACTAGGAATTCCCAACCCTCGCCACTCGCAATATCAAGAACCTCAATCAACACCGTTGGTTGCCTTATGCATTCAAGTTATATACAAAATAGGATTACATAGACTGTCAAATGATGATTCTACCCTAAGTCCACAACCAAACAAGGAACATGAAATGAGACCAAATTGATCATTCTAGGGTTATATAATTCTAATCGTATACAACTTTGAAAGCATACACTTAGAAAATAACTGAGCCGATATCAATTCCAAGTAATACATAACATCAAGTTCTACTAGGCTATAAGGCATCACACAAATCAGAGAATTCTATCATATATGTTAGGATTAAAACCTTAATTGGGAAATCCGAGATGACGAATGCGGAATATCAAGAACAATCAAGAATCAATCACCATCATATGTGTAACGTCCGTGTTTCGGGGCTAAGCATTAGTAGATGATGTAATAGTCTAGGTCAACTATTGTAACTCTTTTTGAAATAATAAAGAGGAATTATTTGAGTATTATGTGAATTATGTGAATTTATATGCTTTACACCTAATTATAAAGATATAATTAATAAAGAATAAAAATAAGCGTAAAAATTAAAGTATGAGATAAACCCGATATCATTACATAAAGTTGTAGTGGTCGAAACAAGGATTTCAGATATATAAAGAACGCCTAAATCCGAGTTATAACGAAGAAGTTATGACCCGTCGAAGTTTCGCGGCAAAACCGACACGGCACCGGAAACGTAAACAGTGAATTTATGATAGAGGGCTATCTGGCCTTAGTAATCTAAACAAAAGTCGTAGAATATGTTAAACCGAGAGCGTCCATAAAAAGAACGCCCAAATCTGACTTCGTATGAGGAAGTTATGAGTTTTCTAAGATTTGGCTTAGCAGTGCATAACCCGAAACTCGAATTTTAGATCGAGCGGTTTTTGGCCAACGTGACCTAAATGAGAATTGAAAATCTCATTAATAGGAACTCAACGACAAAAAGACAGACGAAAACGGAGTCCGTATGTAGAAATTATGAATTTTACGCTGACATTTAACAGTGTAATCACCTCCTACTGTTAAATTTAAAGATCGGTCAAGAATTAGCCGACAAAGTCAAAAGGAAAGTTGTAGATCTTATTTTTACCTACGCATGGATATAAAGAACATAAAAAAAGGAGCTCGTATGTGAAAGTTACGGATTTTAGAAGTCGGAAGTGTGTTGTGCGAAAATGGGTGACGTGACACAATCTTGGCAATTGCTTTCTCCCTAAGTCTTGCCACCAGATGGTGACATGTGGCACCAAGTTCAGCCATATTTCACAAGGTTTTGAAAACCGGACCGGAGACCGAACCGGTCGTCTTACTGGTTCGATGGTTCAAGTGGTCCAACCGGTCGGACCGGTCTAAAAAACCGGAAAAACCGGATGATGTCATAAT
This sequence comes from Lactuca virosa, assembly GCF_052849685.1. Lineage (NCBI taxonomy): Eukaryota > Viridiplantae > Streptophyta > Magnoliopsida > Asterales > Asteraceae > Lactuca > Lactuca virosa. The sequence goes on along the minus strand of NC_136430.1, from coordinate 223,151,159 downwards.
TATATTTAATTATATAAAAAATACAAAAAATGAAAAAAATAAATATTTTTTAAAAATAAATATCTTTTTAACTACTCGCGGTACGAGGAATCTGGTTTAAAGGGCCGCATAGGGTTGTTGGATTTCAGAAGTGTTATATGCCAAAATGGTCATGCCCTCCGATGTTTTATGTCTGGCCCCTGTCTGTACATAGTGGTTGGAAAATATTGTTTAAACGCTTATATAATAATAATAATGCTAAGACTAATAATTAGTCACGGTAAATATTATACTAAAATTTAGCGATAATAATGCTAGGTTTCATCAAAGGAAAATAGAATCGTTAAAAGTGAAGCGCTGTCCGAGTATGGAATCATCACTTTAACAAGTGAGTGCATAGTCACTTTCATCTTACACATAGATATGAAGTATTTAATATAAACTACGTGCTATGTGTGCATATTGTCTGAATACTTGCTGTCTATGCTGATGAAAGATTTTTATATATGTTTTAAATGATTTAAACTGTATATGTATTTTATATCTACAAAATGTTGGGGTAAAACATGGGTAGATGTAATAGACGATGTGTGATAAAATGATGAGAGGCCTCGATGTTGTTGTTGTTGATTCTGTCATCTAGCGGAGTATAGATGACGACCACTAACTCTTATAGACAGTCCAGTGGAACGCTAGTAGGCTCGCAACCTGTAGGTGTTTGTGAACGATGTGTTCACCGGTGTACTCCATCCCCTCATGGTTGCCTTAAGGACATCTATTGCTGAGGAATCCCCTTAGCAGTAGTGTCCATCACGATGATGATCCTTAGGCTAGGTCCCTTATGATAGGTGTTTAGGGACGTAAAGTGAGGATAACGGGAACGGGTAATCGGGTTGTTGTTGGTTGATGAAATTAAATAACTTATTTATTGTGGGTTGAAAACCCTATGTGCTCACCAGGCTCCAAACCCTGACCCACTCAGTTTCATGTATTACAGGTAGTGGCGCTCGAGCATAGATGTGATGTTTTGGATGAGGGATTACGTATATAGGCATGTAGATATGAATAAATGTAGTAAGGCTTATATTGTACTATTTATGCTTTTGATCTGTATCGAACATGACATCTTGAGGTTTTTAATGAAATACATTTCTACGGAAATGCTTTGATAAATCTTTATCATATTATATTTTGGGAACAAATTCCGCAACACTTTTATTTAAAATGTTACTATGATTTTCAAACAAAGCATAAACAAATCAGTCTTTTCTGGCCGTGAAAATGGGGATGTCACAATATGCAAGTAATCTGATAAAGGTTTTTCGTATATTGATTATCACATGAACGTACAGAGAAAAACCCTAATCTGGTAAAAAGCTTACCTTAAAATCTAACCTAATGATTATTTATAGGGAACAATAAATATATACCATAAGTATAAAATCTATGCCTTAATATAAAACCAATGCCTTAGAAGAGCTCGATTAAGAACTTCTACTGAAAAGGCACCGTAGGGAATCATAAAATGATTAACCCTAAAAAGGCTTCCCTAAATAACCAAATATGCCAAATCAGTTTCAATATCTCAAATACTCAACAATCTCCCCCTAGATGTTGAAACTGATGAAGATCACGATTTCCGATCTTCTTGGCATTTCTCCCCCTAAATTGTGAGACTCATCAGCACATGGGGTCTTCAAAGCGAGAGAAATAAGAATAATCTTCCAAATACGAACTCCCCCTTGAATAATCATTACTCCCCCTTGAATCTTCAACAAATACCATGGAGAGAATCCAGAAAGTTAAGAAGAATCACTAACAATCTTCAAAACCCGTCAGATTTGATGAAATAAATCCCTTTAGAAAACACCAAATTCTCAAAAAATAAAACCGAAAAAATAACAAAAAATAAATTTGTATTTTTCGATTTTAAATATAGACAAAAGAATAGAATACGAAAAAATTTATTTAGAAGGGTTTGAAAGGAATAAGACCAAAGAAAAAGATTAGAAATGAAAATATTTTGGTAAGAAGGGGATAAAATGGTAAAAATCCGAAAATTTTGAAAAGAATTTCGGATATGGGGGTGAACTGTGAAGGTCTGAAAGTTAGGGGGCTGAAGATGAAAATATATCCAATTTGCTTCGTTTTAACGCTGAAAGAAATAACAGCGTTGAAAAAATTGAAACTGTAAAGCTTGATAACTTTCGGGGACTGAAGTTGTAACAGTGAGTCATCTTCTTCGTTCATTCAGAAAACGACGTTTCTTTGACTTCTAAAAGTCAAACTTGATTACGCATCCAAAATTTCGATTCCAATAGAGCCACTGAGTTCCGATTGTAACTCCTAAGTACTAATTATCATTTCGATTCACTTGCTGAACCCCGAACTCGATTTCAATTTGGAGAATGACTGGGAATCAATTTCATCATCCGAATGATTTTGATTTCAATTCGAAGCTGTTGGACGACGACGAATGTTTTGATTTCAACTGATAAATGCGAAAACCAGAATATGATATCCTCCAATGATAAAATCGATTTCTGAAACAACATCAATAGATCCGATTCCGTTTGTAAATTCCGATTCCAGAACTACCAAATCTATTTCAACATACAGACGGAAACATTTAACGATTTGATTAACCTGTGAATACTGATTCTGAAACCATCAATGTCGACTGTGACTCTCGCTCCGATTTCAAATGGTCATGGACCTAAAGCGAATCTCAGGTTCGCTTCAAATCTAATTACATGTTCGTTCCGTCGATTACACACCCAAAGCGATCGTTCGCTTATTGACTTTCGCTTCTTGACTTTCGTTTTTGGTTGCAAGGTTCGTTTCTTGATCTTGAGTTTCGCTTTTGGTTGTAAGGTTCGTTTCTCGATCTTGAGTTTTGCTTCATTGCTTTAACCATAAAAGCGAATCTGACTTTGGTTCGTCATCGTCGATTTACAGGAACCAATTTAAGCAATTGACCAAAGTTCCATTACGAACCCTTTTCGTTTTGATGAAGTTGCAGTTTGTACCCAAAGTCCGAAAGTGACTCGTTTTTGTTTCTAAATGCGAATGTAACCCCCATTTTCCAATAGTTCCGAATCTGACTCTTCTTTTGCAGGACACTGACAAATTCAGTCTACTTTTTGCTGTAATGTCAGATTTCAGCCTTCGTTTTGCAGAAAATGTCACTTTTCACCCCATCTTTTCAACTTTTTCACCTTTTGTCATTTCCAACAATTAAAAGTCGATGGAAATTGATTTCTTCAATAAAATTTATCCTCTTTGACTAAATCTTCATAAGATTTCACCATATTTTGTCCATTTTTCGTTTTTTTGGATAAAGGACAAAATCTTTTATGAGACTTTTGGTACCCATTTACAATTTAACATTGATGTATGTTTCTTGCACACCCACTTATTTGAAGAGAATCTATCATCTTCTGAAAATAATGCACGCCTTTTAGTTGGAAAACAAAAATTTCCATTAATTTCATTAAACCAACCAAATTCTCTGATCTCTTTTCTCCAACTTTTACCATATTCATCTGAAGAAAAATGTGAATGAAATTTCTTTTGTACATTCTTGATTTCAGCTCTCTGAACCTTTTCACGTGCATTAGATACTTGTACTTTGGGCATCCAAACCTTCTTAATTTTACTCTTGTTCTTCTTCCTATTCTTTTCTGATTTCTAGGCTTCATAAATGAATTTCGGATCTGAACAACCTTTTCATCTTTCTGAATCTGAACATTTGAAGACTTTGAACACAATCCTTAGGAGTTTGATAAATCTGAACATCTTGAATTATTGGCTTTCTGTAAGGAACCAATCCTTCATAGGCATCATCAGAACACAAAAAGTCATCTGTTGTTCCAACAGAACAAAACTCCTTCACTTCCACGATTTCTGAATTTTTGCATTTAGATTCGTCTTCAGAACTACTAGATTCGGATTGTAAAGCTTCTGAAAAACTTGAAACACTTGACTCCCCCTCAACAAGAACATCTGGAGTCACTTTTTCTTCAGAAACTTGAAGAACATCATGAACTTTATTAATAACACCAAGAACACCTTATTTTTCTTTTCTTTCTTTCTCTAACTTCTGTTGTATGTGCTTCAAAAGTAAGTATTCTTTGATAATGATAAATTGTTTTAACAAATTTTTATCTTCTTGTACATGATTACTTTTAAATCCACCATTAGAAATCTGTGTAAAATCACCAATCTTCTCATCAACATAGAGATTATACATCTCAATGACATTCTTCAACATAGATTGTTCAGAAACATTCCAAAACAAATATCCTTCTTTAAGACGAAACTTTGGATCTGTAACTTTTAATCCTAGTCTCTTAATTTCTTTTAACACCTTATAATCCGCCATTTAATCTTCAACAAGAAAGAAAACTTGAAGAGAGAGAAAGTAGATCTGATGAGAATTCTAGAGAGAGAAAACAGATCTGAGATGGTTTCTAGAGAGAGAAAACAAATCTGAAACAATTTTTAGAGAGATAAAGTAGATCTGAACACAAAAATTCGAATAAACACGAAAATTAATTTTCTTCTAATTCTCTTCCAGAACACGATTCAAGAACAAATCAGATGAAATAATGAGTTGAAGATAAGAGATCTGAAAAAGATTTTTCAATAAAAACGAGGTATAAACTTTTTCTTTTCAGAAAACTTACAAAACTTGAAGAACAAGGTGAGATTCATGATAAAATATCGCCATAAACAAGATCGATTCTTGCAAAAATCGCTGAGATCTATAAGAACCCGCTCTGATACCACTTGTTAGGATTAAAACCCTAATTGTGATTTGATGAACAAGATGCGGAAAATAAGAACAAACACAAATATGAAGATATGTCGAATGATCACTCGATTTATTCAATTATGAGGAACATATTACACTTTAAGAATAAGAATCTAACTCTACAAGAAACCTCACAACGTGGCGGCTACATTTTGCCTCACTCTTAACCCTAATAATGAATAATACATGACTATTTATAGGGAAATTACAAGTTTTGGGCTTTTAACCTACACTTCATCAAGGGGGCCCATTGCCATCATCCATGAAGTACTTTGAAACCCTACAATATGATTCCTGAAGGTATCCTTAGCCCTAATCTAGCATGCAATTCTCATATCAAGCATACTACTCATAATACATAGGTATGGGTAATTTGGGGAACCACTTACTTGAGCTCGGCTGATCGCACGCATCGCACCCCCTATTCTTAATAATAATCTTTTTAAAAGTTTAACTCCACTTTTATTAAGAAATATCATTTCCTCAGTTTGATTTCAGAAACACCCGAAAGTATGCCCAAATCCCTCAAACCAAGGCTATGATACCAACTTGTAACGTCCCAAAAATTAGCAGTAAATTTTTTCTTTTAAAAACTTATCAAATCATCCAATAAGTTGTTCAGAATTAACAAAGCATTTCCCAAAACAAAATATGATAAGATAAAATTTATCAAAGCATTTCTTAAAGAAATGTATTTTCATATATAACAAAACTCGGGATGTCATGTTCCGATACAAACCAAAAGCATAAACAGCACATTATAAGCCTTACAACAGTTATATACAACTACTGGCCTATAAACAAAATATATTGATGATTCATCTAACTTATGCTCTCGCGCCACTACCTGTAATACAAATAAAACTGAGTGGGTGAGGCTTGGGAGCCTGGTGAGCATATAGGGTTTTCAACCCACCATAAATAATTATATTTAATTTCATCAACCAAAAATAACCCGATTACCCATTCCCGTTATCCTCACTTCACGTCCCTAAAGCACCAACTATCACAAGGGACCTAGTCTAGGATTTTTCATCGGGACGGACATTACTGCAAAGGGGTTTCCTCAACAATAGATGCCCTAAAGGCAACCATGAGGGGGATAGAGTACACCAGTGAACACATCGTTCACAACACCTACAGATTATGAACCTGCCAGCGTTCCACTGGACAGTCTAGAAAGAGTCTGTGGTCGTCATCTATACTCCGCTAGATGACTAGATCAACAACAACATCGAGGCCTCTCATCATTTTATTTCATCACATCAACTATCTACCCATGTTATACCCAACAGTTTTGTAGATAACATATATATATATATATATATATATATATATATATATATATATATATACCTATACAACTTTAAAACCTATATAATATATCCAATCAACACTCATTCCAGATAACAGATAATATACAAACATATAACACGTATTTTATAGAGAATAATTCATATCTATGTGTTAGAAGAAAGCAACTACACACTCACTTGATAAGAAGATTATCGGACAGCAGTACGGCTCTTAAAGCAGTATTCTTCGGTGAAACCAGGATATCTTCACACACCGGGCTTCTCGCGGGCAGAGCTTCGGCTCGAAAACTCTTTTCTTCTCGGGATCTTCGGTGTGTCGGGACTTGCTTCGGGTGTCGGGATGATACCGGTGCTTCGGGGGTACTTCAAGACAGCTAGAGAGGGTATCGGGAGTGAGAGAGTAAGAAAGTAGCAACCAAAATCGACTGCCATTCGGTTTCTATTTATAGGGCTATTTTTCTAGATTCACGTCGTGAATCTCAAAATTCACGTCGTGAGTTCAGTCAGGCATAGGTCATTGCGTTCATCATTAGTCCACTTGCTCTGGAAGGCGTCACCTCTGAGTTCACGTCGTGAACACTGTGTTCACGTCGTGAATTCTGACACAGTGTCGGGGTTTGTGCCCCGAACTTCAGAAATTCATATCTTTCGCATACGAGCTCCGTTTTCGACGTTCTTTATATGCACGCGTAGGTGAGATTATGCTCTACAACTCTGTTTAGACTTCGTCGGCTAATTTTGACTTAACTTTTATTATATTATTTTTAGTAGGCCGGGACAGGAAAACTTCGTTAGGAATTCACAACTCCTTCATCTGACATCCGTTTTCGTCTGTCTTTTCACCGCTGGAATACTATCGACGAGATCTTCGATTCTAGTTTAGATTATTTCGACTAGAAATCACTCGATCTCATATTCGAACTTTGGGCTGCATACCGCTAAGTTGAAACTTCGAAAAATCATAACTTCCTCATACGAAGTCGGATTTAGACGTTCTTTTTATGCACACTCTCGGTTTAACGTATTCTACGACTTTCGTTTAGATCACTAAGGCTAAATATCGCTTTGTCGTAAATTCACTATTTACGTCACGCAGTGTCGTACCGGTTCTGTCGCGAAACTTCGACAGGTCATAACTTCTTCGTTATAACTCGAATTTCGGCTTTCTTTATATATCCGGAAACCTTGCCACGACCACAACAACTTCATTCATAGATATCGGGCTTATCTAATATTTTTTTATTACGTTTATTCTTGTTCTTAATTCATTTAAGTTACACAATTTAGCATAAAACACATAACACTCAACATAATACATTTTTTATTATTTCACAATGGTTTACAAAGGTTAACCTAGACTATTACATCATCATTAATGCCTAGCCTAGAAACATGGGTGTTACATTGCGTTCAGTGCTGAGGGCCATATCTCGATCTTGCATACAAATGCCAGGGTCCAGATCCTGGTCTTCCATATAATTATCACAAAGCATCCAACATTCTACAAAACAAACAATGGGCTGACATTGGTGCCTTCAACCCATGGATCTAGTGAGGAAACTCACCTAAACTGCTGAAAAAACTAGAAAAACGCTCGACCTGCTGGACTGGAGAAACCCTCGTGCTAACTAAACAAACAGAGCCCCAATTAATAATTGGGAAATAACCCAAAGCTAAAAAAACTACATTACTTGTCTAATGCTCAAGGTAAAAAGGGCCAAGTTATCCTTTTCCTTTAAGCCCAATAAAATCCTAGGTCCAACCCCGAAAATCATCCAAAGTCCAATATGGGCCTAGAATTAGAAGTGATCCATTACCATGAGAATCTATGATCCAGCCCAACAAGCAAGTCCAAAAGATTAAAGGCCCAAAAATCACCCAAGCTGGACTGGGCCGTACACCTAGCGTACCAACTGGTACGCATAGTGTACTCGACCGGAGCGGGAAATGGTCGCGAACGAGGTGCAGTACGCGCAACGTACGCACCCCTAAGGCAATACTCAATACAAGGTCTTAATGCCTTAATACCTTACGACCCAAATTAGATCTGAGCTTAATAAGACCCCTAAGGCCATAAAGTTGCAAACTTTATCCCATTGCATGGCTACAAGAAGCCCAACACTAGCAACCTAGCTTACTCAAACCATCTTCGTCACCATAACTTTTGCATGGGGATAAATCAAGATCCAAGCTTGCATTTTTATGAATTATAAGGCCTTAAAACGTCTGAAAGGAAACCTTAAATGCTTTGGAGTAACTCTTACTCACCAAGCTCTTGGTTTTGAAAAAAAAGGGAGAAAATCAAGGCTTAACTAAGATCTAAAGAAACATAGGCCAAGTTTGGAGCTTTATACCTCCAAATGATGCACAATGAAGAGGAGATGCTGGATCCAAAGTCTTGAGAGCAAAGCCTACACCATGAAGGTCCTTCTTCACACACAAGGAAGCACACAACTCACTCAAAAGCTCAAAATGCTCAAAATGGACTAGGGTTTGCAAGAAGGGTCGATCTTGGTGTTGGGTTTTGAGCACTATAACACTCCTATGGTGCACACGCAACCCTAAATGCTTTGGATCTATGTTTTCTCTAATTATACATGCATTTTGTTTTTCCAAAGCATTCACCCTAGCTAGCATACAATTTAAGCTATATAATAAAACTTAGTTTGGATGCATACCTCTTGAGTATGGTAGAGTTCTTGACCTTTGAAAGCTTGAGCACCTCAAGTGTGATGCCTCTAATGGTTCACAAACACCAATATGCAAGAGGAGGCTTAAGAGAATAAGTTACTTAGTTCACAAAGAAGGTCCAACCGACTTTGGTTCATGAGGGTTCTATTTATAGTGCTAGGGTTACATCTTTGCAAATCCTAATGACCTTTCACATTCTTATGCTCCATGGGTTTAACCTCCATGGACTATCCATGTATTATTTCATTGGTTTAGCCCATCTACATAATCATGGATCATTGGCCCATCCTATAAGAATCATTTATTTACATAATCAATCCTCATATATTTAATTAGTCTCTTTTGACCACAAAATTAATTCCAAATTAATTATTGACCAATACTAATTAAATCATTTCATATTAATATATTATACTTGTAATATATTAATAAACCATAAATAACCTTATTCTCAAAATCCATCCTATCAAATTGCACTGGTGAAGGCAACTCAAAAGGACCATGCTACAATCGGGTCACGTACATCTCAGTTATAGTTATGGGTTTAGACACTAAATCCAATAGTCTCCCACTTGGATAAGTCTAATAACTATAACTGCCAATGTAACTCTAGGATCCGACTTAACAACCGTAAGCTTTCAAAAGCCGTTGTCAACTCTAACCCAGTTAGTGACGCATCCGTTAGATAAGGGATCATATAATCCTCTGTTCTCAAGATATCAGTTGGACAAATACATGGAACAAAGTCATACTTATTGTCCATCAGTTTGTTTCCCGATTTCCAATTCGTCTGACATAGAACATAACTGAATACATCAATTTAGTTCTAACTGGCCCGACACATAGTCAAAACAGAATCATTGAGGGGCCCAAGATATCTCTTTTAATCCTCTTAGGATAAAAGGGAATAGATAAACTTCGACATTATATTCTTGTACTAACTACTCATTAAATCATTCATAACGATACGTTTTATAACAAGAAGTTACTGATGCGTTTTCGTATCATCAATGCACAACTAATTCATAGTCAACAACTCATATATCTAGGTTTGAAGACTTATATGATATTATCGTCTCACGATCACTCGTGATAAATTCCATGAAGTGATTCAAGTGAGCGCAGGTTGATCCAATACTCTAATCTTATTCAGAAGTACTCATGAATGGTGTAGCAAACTGTTGCTATGCCTAACGCCTTAGACAAATCTACAAGCCAACTCATGACAGTCTTCTTTCATACCTACTTCCAAAGTATGACCGGCTATGGATAGTTTGAATAAATCTTATTTTTCTGGAAGTCAAAACATGCAAAGTGAAACACAAGAATAATAGTAATCCTATATGGCCCTAAAACTTGTGAGCATAAATAAAACACCTTTTATTTAATCACCATATTAATTACTCATTATTCATTGTATAATTTTTTGATTGATCAACTTAATACTTGAATTTAAAACAATAGTTATCCCATGCTCCAAGCATGCACACTATGTTTACCTATGGTCCTTACTTTGTGAAATATATCAATTGTAAACATTTCCACTGATACTTATTTCACAAGGGAACTGATCCGTACACAACAAAATTTCTCCATACACAACAATTTGTGCTTTAAAATGTTGTATTGTACAACTCTATTAAGCACAAATTGTTGTGTACGGATGAAAACTGTTGTGTACGAATCACTTCCCATTTCACAATTCCAAATCTTTAAGTGTAAGAATACCAAATTCTTGCCACTATTAGAATGTGTTAGTTCTAAACTATTATGCAAAGATTCCTTTTGTACATTCCTTTGGAGATTGTTACAAGACAATTCCATGGAGATGAAGTCTCAAATTCAAAGTACATTCCTTTGAACATCCTTCATTGCATAAAAGTTTCTAACTTACTCATATCTTCTTGATATCCAACTACCATTATGGAAACTTTTCCATAATTGCCATATGACTATCCATTCTTAACAGAATCCTATCTATTCAGAATTATATCAATATGGTCCATCCATTACTATACTTCCAACTATCTATAAGCAACCAATCCTTAGCGAACCTTAGATTGTCCTTGACGGTTGTTTAACCACCTTAGTCATATTTAGTTCTAGTTATTTTTCCCTCTTAATGCCCTAGGTATTTGGAAAATTAGAACACATGAATATTATAGCATATGCAATCAACCCTATATCCGAAGCATATAGGACACGATTCATAATGTCTTACATAAAGACATGATACATGATCAATCTTTTGCTATAATATTTCTATTTGCCATGTTCTCACAATTCAAACTATGAAGAGGGATGCCTTAATCATAATCGAATTTTGAGAATGCAATTAACATTTCCATATGGAATTTCCTTATGTCGGATCTTTTCAACATAACATTCATATATGTCTTTGACTAAATTTGATTAAAAAAAACTCAATCTAAGCTTTTAGAATTGAAAATGAAGTATAAGTTCCTCTCCCTTAATTATAGCAAAACAACTTTTCCAAACCCTGTAACTTTGCGAATTGAAAACTTTGTTTTCTATAATTAACATTGCTAACTTGCAACACTTACCATAATAATTATGCTCCCACTAGCATAATAATTATTATCTTACTGGCATAACACTTATGCTCCCACTAGCTTTGACATGTATCCAAAATTAGCTGTACTTCTAGAAATCAATACTTATTGACTTTCTTACCAAAGTTCAGATTTTTGATACGAGATGCTTCGATAAGCCTTTATCTAAGATTCTCAAAGTCATACACCTTTCCTTAGATAGCTCACATGCGTGTCTAAACTATTTCAAAACTTACAACAATAAGTTCCGAATGTTTAGAAATTTTGCCATTTCTCACAATTCGAACTATGAAGAGGGATGCCATAGTCATAATCGAATTTGAGAATGAAAATATCACAAATGCTATCTCCTTAAAATCTACTTAGTGAAAGCGTTTCCTCACAATCATTTTCATGAATTGGAGAGAAACCTTATGACACTTAGAAAATGGTGTATGTGCTCCTATCCATGTGAATTTGTCATAACCATAATCTTAAGACAAGGTTAGTGACAAATCCAAACTCATATGGAATGAACATATTCAATCTTAATTTCTTGCCATCTGGTAGCACAAGGGCCTACCATTGCTTCCAGGTTGTTATACAAACAATTAAGAACTCTTAGAACTCACATGCATAGTCAATCTTAACTGGAATGGGCACAGAAACAAGAATATGTCAACACGATAGGTTACAAACCTCAAGCCATGTGCTAGTGGTTAACAATAGGTTTATTCTTGATTAGTTCTTGAAACTTGTCAAGATCTTTAAGACTCCCACCGACCTCTTGACATATAAGTCTCTCTTTATCAAGAAACATTACTTGGCAAACAAATATTCAAGAGTTAGTGCGATTTCTTATCAAGACAAACACTTTCGACAATCGGTCTTAGTTGATCTTTGTTTTATACAAAACATTACAACTTACCAATTTCAAATGTACAAGAGTAAAAAACATTTTACTCTACATTTGCTGATATGTCACTCAATATTTAATCTTGGAGGATGACTCTAAGATTTGATTTTGGAACGAAGTATGATTCATCTTAATTGATTTAATCATATCATAATTTGATCCTCTAAGGAAACCTTAGTGATATGGTTTTCATAATCATTAAGATGATCATAAAACACGATACTCAAGTACTCTCCCATCTTTTCAGATTGGAGAAACTTTTATCTTTCTGCCGACTTTGATTCTTCTTGTTCATTTTGCTATACATTTATACTTTTCAATGACTCGGAATTATACTTAGTCTTGTAAGCATGACCATATTTACTAAACTTTAGTAAATCATGACAAATAGTCTTATTGTTCTTTGTGGTGGACCTGACCAGCGCACAACCAAGTGTACCCGATCCCCTAGTCCTTCACTTGACTCACATATACATGTGAACAAGGAATTAGTCTTAATTTCCCAAAGATGAAGGTTCTCATTCATCATACAATACAAGTTGCATGATTCCAAGTTTCTATCCAACTGAAACTTGGGTGATGAGAATCTTTCCTTATTTGGTAAATTTAGACACTACCACAAACTAAAGAATCAAATCCATATTGCTAAAAATAAAAACATCAATTTTCCACAAATGCCATTGTAAGGAGATATAAGATAAGATAAAATCAAAAATTTTATTTATTTATAAAATGCGAAAAAAACTTTTCCTTACGATGCAATTTACAAATGAAAACTATGTTATTACAGATTTCTAAGCAATCTATCATAACTCTTAAGCATCAGCTCAAAAAATCCGATCATCGAACCATGCGATCAAAATCCATCTCTTCGCGATCAGAATCTGCATGTCTTTCCTTTAAGCTTCCTTTGATCCTACAAAACATCAAAATGTAATCTTATCACATCATGTATTAAGAATCTACCAATAGGAACTTAATAGAGTTAGATAGTGGACTTACCTGAAGCAGAGTCATACTTTTGATCTCACCATTCTTGTGATCCTTCAGGTAGATACGGCAGCTTCGCAACCAATGCCCTTTCTCTTGGCAATAGAAACATATGGACTCTTTTGGAATGGTACACGGGACAATCTCAGACTTAGCCTTTCCCTTTCCTTTGGAAAGAGAAATCTTTTCTGGACTTCCAATGTTTCCATTGTCAATGTCCATGGAAGTTTGGGAAGTAGATCTTCCAATCAAATTTGCATTACCAGTGCACCAAATCATTACCGATTTAGCAACAATTAGCAAATAGGTAAGATCAATAAAGGTCATGTCGCGGTTTGTCATATAGTAGTCTTTAACAAACTGACTATATGACTCGGGAAGTGACTGAAGAACCAAGTCAATAGCCAATTTCCTCGACACAACGACTCCTAACATTCCCAGTTTGTCAATGTGTGACTTCATCTCCAAGACATGTGCACACACAGACCTTCCATCTTGGTGTTTGCTAGCCAACAGGGCTTGAGTGACCTTGAACTTTTCAAGTCTTTGAACTTGTGGGTTAGGGAGAATAATTAGAGGAGGTGGAGGAAGTGAAGTATGATATTGTGGAATATCATCTTCATGTGGAAAGCTTTTTCCAACAGATTCAGGAAGACCATAGTTGTCCGAACTAGACATCTATAAAGGGATAAATTCAAGTTAGTTGATTTAAGTCCTTAATATAACACCCAAAACTAAATATTAAGGCTAGGACCCAACACAATATTTTACAATTGCGAAGTGGGATGCCATAATCCAATTGTAAAATATTTGAAGGTAGGTAAATGACGATTTACCAATTTCCACCATGAAAAACGAAATAGATTATTAAGTTTTAATTGGTTTGAAATTCCTAGACCTTTGAGATTCATTGAGATTTTCAATGGCATGTTTAAATCTCGGTGTGCCCTTCAAGTTTGTAACTGGGATGTCGAGGATCACAAAATGTGTGAATAACCATGCAAATTAGCTTGATACACCCAATGTTACAGATCACCTGATCAAGGTGCCGGTTAACCACACACGCTCCATTGATCTATGATTAACACCAAGTTACCCTTTGCCACACATTGTCAGTTCCGGATTAGTGTGCCGATTAACCACACACGCTCCACTAACGACTTAACAAAGGTCCAAAGTGTAATTTCATGGATTAGCACCAATTTCACATTTTTCCTAAAGTAACTAAGATTGAGAATTTAATAAAAGTTTAGTTACTTTATATTTATCATTATACTTTTAATGAAGGGAGAATTATTGTCCTATCCTACCCGTTCGGCTAACGACCCTCCACCAGTCAAGGAAGCGGTGGGTGAGAGTGGACACCCATTAAACCACCTTACAGGCAGTAACCTTATACCCCCTTATAGACCGGCTTCGTGAATGAGGCCTACTAACGGTAAGAATGACTTGTTCTTATATATATATATATATATATATATATATATATATATATATATTATTAAACTTATAATATTATAAAGTATAAGGGTTGAATTTTAACTTTTAAAACTCTAGGGTTTGGAATTAAAGTTTCATTTAATGAGACTTTGCAAATTCCAAAATTTGAGGGCAAGTTTTGAAACTTTTCAAAACTCTTCACATTCATAACTTATGAGTTTAATGTGTGTTTAATGAAAAGACTATTGATAATCCATAACTTGAGGACAAGTTATGGAGTTCATTAAACATTTATGAAAAGACTTTTCATGTTACATAACTTGAGGACAAGTTATGGAACTCATTAAAGAATATTTAGATCAATTCTAACAAGGAAAAATTATCATATAATATTCTATTGATCTAACCTAACTCATGTAGCAAGACAATTCATATCAAATAATACAAATAATTAACATATTATCTTAATATTTGACAATTGTCCTATCATTTTCATAACATATGAGTTTAATGCCATTTTAATGTATGAGACTTTTCATTTTCCATAACTTGAGGACATGTTATGGAGGTCATTAAAATTCATTTAGATCATTTTTCTAACAACTAAAATTATCACATAATTTATGATCTAACTAAACTCATAATCAAGATAATTTCAAGTCAACAATTTGAAATCAATTATGTTAATCATATAAAACAACAGTCATTTTAAAACTTTGACAATTATCTTGTGGTTGGATGAGTATAAGCACTACCATATCATAAAAAACATTTCCAATGATCCAAAACAGTTTGTGGTAGTGTTCCTAATCCAAACCAGGCCAAGAAGCTCGAAATTCTGCACACATGGCCACCAACTCGTCGAGTACATGAACTGGACTCGCCGAGTTGGGCTGTTTCTGAGTGGACTCGGCGATTCAGCCAGTGGACTCGGCGAGTCCATCAGTCAGATGCAAAAAATTCGACTTTTTCAGCTTGAAAAACTAGTAAGCATCAAATATAATAGAAAACAATCCTAGGCTCTGATACCACTGTTTGGTTTTGAGCGCTATAACACTCCTATGATGCACATGCAACCCTAAATGCTTTGGATCTATGTTTTCTCTACTTATACATGCATTTTGTTTTTCCAAAGCATTCATCCTAGCTAGCATACAATTGAAGCTATATAATAAAACTTAGTTTGGATGCATACCTCTTGAGTAGGGTAGAGTTCTTGACCTTTGAAAGCTTGAGCACCTCAAGTGTGATGCCTCTAATGGTTCACAAACACCAATATGCAAGAGGATGCTTAAGAGAATAAGTTACTTAGTTCACAAAGAAGGTCCAACCGACTTTGGTTCGTGAGGGTTCTATTTATAGTGCTAGGGTTACATCTTTGCAAACCCTAATGACCTTTCACATTCTTATGCTCCATGGGTTTAACCTCCATGGACTATCCATGGATTATTTCATTGGTTTAGCCCATCTACATAATCATGGATCATTGGCCCATACTATAAGAATCATTGATTTACATAATCAATCCTCATATATTTAATTAGTCTCTTTTGACCACAAAATTAATTCCAAGTTAATTCTTGACCAATACTAATTAAATAATTTCATATTAATATATTATACTTGTAATATATTAATAAACCATAAATAACCTTATTCTCAAAATCCATCCTATCAAATTGCACTGGTGAAGGCAACCCAAAAGGACCATGCTACAATCGGGTCAAGTACATCTCAATTATAGTTATGTGCTTAGACACTAAATCTAACACTTGGGGTGGAGGCTGATAAATGGAAAGGTCTTGGGGCCATAATGGTGTTTAAATAGTGTAAAAACTCTAAATATTAGGGTTTTGGTCTGAACCACGTACGCCCAACGTACAGGAGTATGCGCATCGTACTGGTGTGGGGTTTAGTACGCCCAACGTACCAAGGTGTACGCCCAACGTACTCAAGCTGCGCCCAAAAGTCATGGAATTACCCTTGGGGACCCATTTTTCAAATAATTCATAACTCAAGTGTGTAAAAGCAAATACCTGGAAATAGAAATATATATGTTACAAAAGTACAATACCTATTAAGAAATTTTTACCAAGTAATATACTTTGTAAATATTTGTGACATAAGTAATATTCAATACATGCAGATTGTACATGTACTAAAATTGGCATAATTCGTGTTGTTAAAATGTTTTGGACCATTTTACCCCTATATGTATTTTTGTTGTAATATTTACACTTGTTATGGACAATTTTTATATCTATATATTTTGGTTTGGTTAATTCGAATTACTTGAAAAACGAAATTATAAAAAAAACTTTAATATCAGTGAATTAAAAAAAAACCTCAGCATTTGAAGATGTAGTAAAAGACATTCCACATAACGAATTGAACATAAAGAACTTGAAAAAAAACAATAATAGTTAAAAATGGTGTAATATATTATTAGGAAAGACTAAAGAGATTCTTTATTTTGCTTACATTATTGTAGCCACTAATGTACATTTGGTTGCTGAGCGTACACCATTTTCTACACAAAAGCTAACAACCTTTTGGTTGAGAGGCTTCTGTTTGGCAGCCATTATAAATATAAATGAGGCTTTTGAAATAGGGAAAGAGGGAATTATGAAATAGCATATAAAAAACTACATTGATATTTAATGTATGATTGAAGATATAAACATATAAATTATAGAATATAAGATCTTGAACCTGC
The DNA here is from genome assembly GCF_052849685.1 of Lactuca virosa. Lineage (NCBI taxonomy): Eukaryota > Viridiplantae > Streptophyta > Magnoliopsida > Asterales > Asteraceae > Lactuca > Lactuca virosa. Next base: position 223,133,743 of record NC_136430.1, on the reverse strand, counting down.
AATCCTTAAATAAGGGAAAATTTTGTTGCATCTCAAGACTTCCTTAAATCCTTTATTGAGGATAAAAATGAATTCTTCTTGATTGTGTGCTGATGTCAACATGTCAATAGAAAAGATGAACGAATTTAAGAATGAAAGAAAAACCAATCAACAAGCAATAAACAGAAAAAAGCTGAGAGTGCATCACAATGAATTTATCATAAGTACATTGCTATAATTGGTGCAAAAAACACCATTTATGTAGTGAAAATTAGCATAACGGTATAAATGTGTTGTTGTTTTCGTATAATGTAAAGTTTAAAATGACCAAAATAATAATTTTAAACTTTTTGACTGATTGAAATAAGCGAATTGAGAGTTTTGACGAAAATGACAAAAATAGCCTTAAAGGTCAACTTGACTAAGGACTAACGGTGTTCTTTTATGACTAAAATTCCAAATTTAAAATGAAAATAATACTAATTTCTTAATGTTTTACCTAATTGAAATGAGAAAATTGGAGAAAATAGTCATTTTGACTCAAATGACAAAATTAGACTTAATGGTAAAATGATGAAAACGGTTAATAGATTGTTATTTTAACAAATTGTCTAACTTGGAAAATATATAAGAATAGATTACTAATTTGAAAACTATCAATTTTACCAATAACATAAAATTTGCCATTTTGGTCATTATATAATGCTTTGAAAAACTTGAAGTACCATTTTTACTTTATAAAAGCATGTAAGACATTAGGGTATCACTGTGGAAACAATCAAATGATTTAAGTGGTGCATAAGTTTAAAGAAACATCAAAAAATCTATTTTCACATTCAAATTATGCAAATTTATTTAAAATTTCTAAATCTCGGGGAGTAATCCCCAATAAAAACTACAATAAAACAATTATAAAACATACAAACAATGAATTACTATGATTGTTAGTTCTATCCTAGACACGTATTTGTCCAAGGAACTTCATAATTGTGAATATGTTGCATCAATTTCTACTCCTGATGTGTTCGACATAAGTAAAATACCTTACATGACTGAAATATGTTAAATATGTATTGCTCTTCAGTCCAGGGAGATATTGGGTCAAATAGAAACGTAAAGCTCGGGTATTAGACATGGTTGTTTTTGGATTGGTTGAACTTCTTAATTGTGATAAATAAAAATAAGAAGTAGAAATATGAAAAATAACGTTGTTAAGGTAGATTAAATAAAAGAAAAAGTAAGGGATAAAATCATCAGATTAAACCTGAGACTGAGAATCGATGCATAAAAGGGGTGTGAGTTTACAAATCTGGTGTAGTAAAGAAAACAAACATAAACCCTTTGCTGATAAAACTCTTAGTTTGGTATACAGAGGGTTTGTTATTCTTTTATTATATATATTAGTTTTTTTCAAAAAGCAACTACAAGCCAATATAAGGAGGAAACAGGAGCCTAAACAAAAGGAAACAAATAAACCCATCGGCAAGAGGAGATTATGGACAGCTGTGAGATCCTCAATAAAGTTGATCAATATTTGACCCCAACAATTACTCCGTGATTTGTGTTTTCTATTTTTGTTAGAATATTCTAACACTCCCCCTCAAGTTGTGTAGTGGGATCTCCAATACCCAACTTGGATAAAACAGATTCGAATGTTTTTGTTGCAACTGCTTTTGTCAGAATATCTGCTAGTTGGTCTTCAGACCTAACAAACGGAAGTTCGACTGTGCCATCTTCAATTTTTTCTTTTATGAAGTGTCGATCTATTTCAACGTGTTTTGTTCTATCATGTTGCACTGGGTTTTCTGAGATTTTAATGGCAGCTTTATTATCGCACATTAACTGAGTTGGGTGACTAAGGGGAGACCCGATTTCTTTCATTATCTTCTTTAACCAAAGGATCTCGCTGATCCCTTTAACGATACCCCTAAATTCTGATTCTGCACTTGATAATGACACTACCTTCTGCTTCTTACTCCTCCAAGTCACCAAGTTTCCTCCAAGAATGGTGAAGTAACCGGCGGTTGATCTTTTGTCGTTAGGATTTCCTCCCCAATCGGCATCTGTGAACACTTCAACACCTAAGTGCCCATTTTTCTTGAACACTATACCTCTTCCTGGTGTGCCCTTAAGGTATCGAATAATCCTCATTACAGCTGCCATATGGTCTTCTTGAGGGTTGTGCATGAATTGACTTACCACTCCCACCGCATAAGCAATGTCGGGTCGAGTGTGAGCCAGGTAAATCAATTTTCCCACTAACCTTTGGTACCTTTCTTTGTTTGCTAGTTTGGCTCCTTCGACCATTCTCAGTTTGTGATTCACAACCATGGGAGTATCGTAGGGTTTGCAATCCACCATACCAACTTCAGTTAGCAGGTCCAATATATACTTCCGTTGAGAGATAAAGATCCCTTCTCTTGACCTAAGCACTTCAATACCTAGGAAATATTTCAAACCCCCAAGGTCTTTCATTTCAAACTCGGTGAAGAGATTTTTTTCGAAGGGAGCTAATTTCTTCTCTATCACTCCCTGTTATGATCATGTCATCGACATATATTATAAGACATGTAACCAATTTTCCTCTCTTTTTGTAAAACAAGGTATGATCAGCATTACTCTGTTTATACCCATATCGTTTCATTGCCAATGCAAACTTCCCGAACCATGCGCGCGGAGATTGTTTAAGCCCATACAAAGCCTTTTTGAGTTTACATACCTCATTTTCTTGAAAATCTCTTGAGAACCCAGGAGGGGGTTCCATGTACACTTCTTCTTTTAAGTCTCCGTGTAAGAAGGCATTTTTTACATCAAATTGATGAAGAGGCCAATCTTTGTTTGCTGCTATTGAAAAAAGAACTCTGATAGTGTCTATTTTTTGCAACCGAGGAAAAAGTTTCAGAGTAATCAATACCATATGTTTGTGTATATCCTTTGGCGACCAACCTTGCCTTGTGTCGCTCGATGGTGCCATCAGAGTTATACTTGATATTAAATACCCATTTACAGCCAACCGATTTCTTTCCTTGTGGTAAGGTACACCTTTCCCACGTGCCATTTTTCTTTAGAGCTTCCATTTCCATATTCATCGCCTCTCTCCATTCAGCCATTTTATCAGCTTCTTGAGATGTGGTTGGAATTTGTTCTGAAAGAAGAGTAGCCGAAAAAACTTTTGCAATATTAGCCACTCCCCCTTTATCATTTTGTATCGGGTATTTAGAGGCACGAGGAATATGCTCTGGTGAATACCGATTAGGAGGGACTCCTCTATTTCTTCTTGGAGGAAGGACATGAATGTTTGGTTGTTCCTTTTGTTCCAAAAATTGACTTCCTGAACAATCATGATTAGAAGTATTTGGTGAACTATTATGATCTTGTAATTGTTTACCTCATTGTTTGCCTCTGGTTGGCTATCATCTTCGGAAGACTCATTTGTGGTGTGAGTTGAAGCTGTCTCTGTGGCTCCGACCTCTTGCTGGACATCGTCCTTGGAAGACTCATTGGTTGTGGCAGCTGACTCGTTACCCTCTACTATATTAGAAGAAGCAAGTTCGGTGGCGTCGGCTACTGAATTTGTTAGAACTTCCTCAGAGCAACTTTGAGATAACAGCCAATCGAGTGATTCACTTACTTTCTCCCCCTGAGCACTAGATTGGTGGTGGAAAAAATAGTCAGATTCGATGAAGTCACAGTCCATGGTGACATGGACTCGACGAGTAACAGGGTTGTAGCAACGATAGCCCCTTTGATGGACACCGTACCCAACGAAGACACATTTTTCCGCACACGGACTAAGTTTATTTTGATTAGTCTTGGGGATATGAATGAATACTGAACAGCCGAAGACACGAGGTGGTAAGGTCATACTAGTTGGAACTGTTACTTGGGTGGCTAGGACATTTAATGGGGTTTTATTTCCAAGAATTTGAGTTGGGAGACGATTTGTAAGGTATGTTGATGTAGCAAGAGCTTCTGGCCAATAAGAATGAGGGACCCGAGATTCAATCATAATGGCACGAGTTTTTTCAAGTAGTGTACGATTTTTCCGTTCTGCGGTACCATTTTGTTGAGGGGTGTTAGGACACGTAGTTTGATGGATAAGGCCATTTTCTTGGAAAAAGGTTTTCATTGTTTTGTTCACAAATTCTGTTCCGTTATCAGAACGGAGGATCTTTATTTTTTTTCCAAATTGAGTCTGAATCATTTTATAAAACATAAAAAAGATTTCAGGGACTTCTGATTTATGTTTCATGAAGTATATCCAGTTCATTCGGGAAAAATCATCCACAAATAAAACAAAGTATTTAAACATACTATTGGTGCTATTTGGGGTTGGGCCCCAAACATCGGAATGGATTAGTGAAAAAACAGAATCAACTCTAGTATTGCTTTGATTAAAGGAGGCCCTATGAGTTTTTGCTAGAATGCAGGTTTCACACTTCTCATGAATGGAGTTATTTAAAAAAAGGCTAGGAAACAAAGTATTAAGATAGCTAAAGGAAGGATGACCCAGACGTCTATGCCATAACCAAAGTTGTCTTTCGGTTGTTCCATGAGCAAGCATAGCATGTCCCTTGTCAACTACTTCATCAACATAGTAGAGACCTCCTCGTTCAGTACCACGCCCAACGATCTCCTTTGTACGAATGTCCTGCAACACGCAAAATGTTGGATACATAAGCACCACACAGTTGAGTTGTTTTGTTACTTGGCTAATAAATAATAATTTTGAGGATAAAGAGGGAATGTATAAACAATTGTTTATCTTCATTTTGTCTGAAAAAGTGATAGATCCTCCCCCTTTGACTTCAACAATTTCGCCACTAGCAGTCTCGATATGGGATTTAGATTGAGGTGACAGAGTACAAAAATCTTTAGAATCATAGGACATGGTATCCGTAGCCCCACAATCAAAAATCCAGTTTTTCGAGATTCTCGAGTGAGAGGAGGCCTGAACATGGCAGGCTCTTGTGTTTTCATTGGGTTTATTAGGGCCCTTTCGGTTAATACTATCAAAAAAAGAAACATTTGGGGGAAAAAATTTAAAGTTAATAAGAGAGGGGTTTGAGGTGTAATTCTCAAACCCTTTACCTATGAGGTTTTCATCGGAGGTCACTGCCATTCCCCCAAATCCCTTGCTACTTTCTTGTTACCCTTTTTCAATCAGTTCTCCTTCCACACCTGTTGCCGAAGCACCTTTTCCATCAGACCTGAACCGCTGGTTGCTCTTTTGCTTATGACTGTCTCTCCACCACTCTGGGTAGCCAACAAGTCTGAAACATTGCTCTTTGGTGTGTTTCTTCATTTGGCAATAGGTGCAATATAATTTTGATTTGTCTTCTTTTTCCTTTGGTCGGAACTTTACTCTTTGTGTCAAGTCTTTGGCAGCCAAACCCACCCCAATTTCTGTCGAGTCACTATCAGAGGGACTTGATTTCAGTATATTAAGTCTGGCAACTTCCCTCCGTATTGTGGCATATGCTGTTTCTACAGTTGGAAGAGGATCCTTTTTCAGAATATCTCTCTTGACTGGTTCCATCTTGTCATCAACCGCAGTAAGTAACTGATAAAGTCTTTGCTCTTGAGTCTTCTTATTGTAGATCTGAATGTCTTCTGGGTCCTTCATTGGATTTAGGTCTCTCCTATCAATAGACATCCAGATGCTTTGTAGTTTATTCCACAAGTCTTCCAAAGTATCTGATCCTTGTCTGAGTGAATTTGCTTTCTTGTGAAGATCAAATACCTGCAACGAGTCTGTTCCAGAGCCGTATGTAGTGGCTAAACCGTCCCAAAGGGCTTTTGTGGTTGGATACTGTGAGACATTATTCAGCAAATTGGATTTGAGATTCTGGATAATCCAAGTAAAAACGCATTGATCATCTTGTTCCCATCGAGTATATGTTGTGTCTGTTTTTGAGGGAGGCAAGGGTTCCCCTGTAATGTGAGAACTTCTACCCCTACCTCCAATGGCTTTCTTCATCAGGGTTGCCCATAGAGCATAGTTGTCACCACCTAGTTTAATCCCAATGGATAAATTCTCGGAGTTAGTTGTTGTTTGTTGTGCTCCGAGACCATTTCTCAGAAGTGCGGCAATCTGCATCGTCAATTCATCGGGGATTTGAGTGACAACTTCTTCGGTGTTGGGCATTTTTGTTGAAAATTGGTCGGAATTCCCAGGATTAAACACGCTCTGATACCATCTTAGTTTGGTATACAGAGGGTTTGTTATTCTTTTATTATATATATTAGTTTTTTTCAAAAAGCAACTACAAGCCAATATAAGGAGGAAACAGGAGCCTAAACAAAAGGAAACAAATAAACCCATCGGCAAGAGGAGATTATGGACAGCTGTGAGATCCTCAATAAAGTTGATCAATATTTGACCCCAACAATTACTCCGTGATTTGTGTTTTCTATTTTTGTTAGAATATTCTAACAAAAACCTAGTACTCCTTCTTTTTCAAAGTTCATCGTCTGGAATTGCAAAAATAATACAAATCAAAAAAATTAACTGAAGAAAAAAGTAAAACATGAAGATTTTGGGCGGGGTGTAAAGAGATAAGATTTATGTGTAAAAATCATACATAATTCGAGATTTATGTCTTCAGCAGTCAATTTCATTTTTTTCTCTGTACAAATCTAAAACACCAAAACATCAAAGTTTCACCATAGACAAGAGATTTCGTTTAGCACGTGAGGGTTAACGCGCGGGGGGAATTCATAATGATCAGAAAATCAATTATAAATCACTGATTATATGAAATTATCAATAAAAACTAAACAATGAAATTTTTTTGCTAGTTATTTGGAAATATGTTACCTATAACATGATTGGCGCTACTTTAGGTTGAATCGATGAATGATAGAGCTTGTCGGCAGAGAAGGATCATCGGTGGTGTCATGTTGCTATGGTGGAGCCGAATTATGGTTAAGGGTTCTGTTATGTTAGGTTACGATTGGAATACGATTTTGGAAACTTTGAAAATCATTAAAGAGCTACGTAACTCTTCAAAACAAACGGTGTTTGACTTATTATCTAGTCAATATGATATCAACAATTTGATCAAGGGTGAAAAAGCTATAAGTGAAACATAATCAAAAGGACTGATTGTTTAAAATGATGCCATAAAGTTTCTATTTTAATATATATATATATATATATATATATATATATATATATATATATATATATATATATATATATATATATATATATATATATATATATATATATATATATATAATATGTAGAGGTAGAAGTTTATTTGATACGGACCAACTTAAAACATAGTTAAGGCCCTTTACTAGATATGTGAAAATAGTTCATTTGGTTTACGATCAGTTTGTAGTAGAACTCAACAAAAACCTAAAAGGAAGGGATAGTTACATTTGAGTTTTTGTTCAACTCTAGCAAATAAAATATCTACTTATTCTCTATATTGAATATTTCTATAGTTGGTATTCAAAATGTAATATGTGAAAAATTGTTCCATAGTTGGTATTCAAAATGTAATATATAGGTTTTAAATTAGTCTGAACTGAAAAATTGTTACTGTAAGTTTAACGCTCCTTCTTGGTCCGAACCGTTTTTTATGTCAAGTTGAAACATGTTAGTTTTGTCTAGTAGAGATTATCTATAGTAATTGTTTATAGTTTCTTTTTTCATAATTGTAGGTTATTGTTGATCATAATCATGAAGAGATAATTGTAGGTAATTGTTGATCGTAATCATGTCGTTAATTGTCGCTAATTATAATTGGGACAACAATTAGAAACAAAAGAGTTGTTGATAATGCATATCAATGATGTATGATATGTATTTTGTAATAGTAGTTAACTATATTATTTGTTTCTGTGCGTTGTTAACAAATTATGGTATTTGTTTCGCATGTGTTTGTTTTACATATACGACTGGTTGTATGTTGTTATCTTAGTCTCACTTTATTTAATTAGTTATCAGAACCTTTGAAAATACAAACGAGTTATATAACTTAGTATTGTTTACGTTTTTTAGGTGAAACTTACTTCTAACTAGACGTTGGTAGTGTTGTTGTCACTTAAATACACCTTATCGGAACCGGTTGTACTAGAAGCATCGTGTCATATAGATTTTATCAAATGCGGTGGTAAACCGACATTCATAATGGGCTCACATTCGTTGACTTTAAATTTGGCACGATTGTGATGTTGGTTAATATATTTCATTCTAGCCAAGTCATATGATCATTATCGATGTACTAGTGAACGAAATGTTTTGCACAAATTTTTTAGCCTCCAAAATGCTTAGAATAACATTTCTAATTCTACTCTTATTTTCTTATCGATCCAAGATGAAACAATCAATTCATAGGAAAGAAATTGTTAGATTTTATTCAATGGTGTACCTCCTCACATGAATTTAATCAATTACTCACTATAACAAATCCAATGTTAAGTTGTAGAAAAACAATTCAGATCCGTAAAACTAGAATTGTTGAGAAAAATTGATTGAAACGTGTCAAGAAAAGGAAGTGAATTTTAACATTTTGGAAGATCAGCCGGTGGAGGTAAGAGCTTTTGGTTAGGTAGTTCTCCATCCAAGACGAGCCATGCCATCTTCAAACCCCAACCCGTATGAACTTCCAAATGACAATGCATGAACCATACCCCTGGACAATATATAAGAAGAATAATATATCAATGACAAACTAAAACACATCATATATGCACCACAAGAAACCAAACTGAAATTACATGAGTAACAAACCTGGGTTGTCCGCTAGAAATCGTATAGCAACCCATCCACCAGAAGGCACACCAACCGTGTTTCTTTCGATAGGGTCCACAAGATTGAAGTACTTAGGGTCCTTCTTAGGATCGTAGTTTCCAAACCCTTGACCAACAACAAAGAAATTGAAGCCATGGAGATGAAGAGGGTGGCTTTCAGCACCAAGAATGCTGGTATCTTGCATGACCAACTCCACACTAGTATTAAAAGGAAGAACCATGAGTTTTGTACCATTGCTCACAAAGGTGTTATTTGGAGGAGTTCCGGTATAATTAAACCAATGCAATGGGTTGATTGGGAAATAAGGACTATAAACACCCTTCGATTTATTAAAGAAGTGGGACTGGAGAAGGGCAACACTTGGTAGTACGAACGACACATTATTTATGGATGCAGCGAATCTAGTCCCATTCGGTCCTTGGCAAGTTCTATTTTGCGCACAAGGAGCCGTCCCAAGTCCTACTGTGAAAAATAAATGTTTGTTGATCTTCTGTGGGACATTAGCAGGAAATTTAGAGTTTGCCAAGCTTCGAAGTCTATTTGAAAACTTTGACACGAATGAAGTGTCATTTAAAGATGGTAATGTTGGTGTAAAGAGTGGAAGATTTTTCATCGGAACGGGCGACTCATATTCGAGAATACCAGCAACTGTGGAATTGTCAAAGGTTCCTTGACCCGTTACATATGGCCTAGCAGACATGAGAAAGTTGGCACCGGGAAATTTGGATTTGGTTTTAAGGAGGACGTTGGTGGTTTGACCAGGAGCTAGTATAAGCGTTTCAGTGTTGAAAGGTTTTACATAAATGGCATCAGCCTCGACAACGGTGAGGGTGTGGTTTGCTATGCGAAAAAAGAGTTCATCATTGAGTGCTGCATTGATCAGTCGAAGGAGGTATGTCTTCCCGGTCTTTACCTTCAGCTTGAATGTGTCTGCAGATTTCATGAGCATTCTCATTCAGTCATGGTTTCTATGTATACATGTATCCTATTAATTAATATGTACACTGGTTTTCATTTCCGAGGTGTATGTACGTATGTAACAAAGGCTAGAAATACGGTACCTTTAGCAGAGCAATTGTACAAAGGTCCGGGAAGCCCATTGAAGGTATAGGCATCAGAAACATTTGGACCCCCACCGGTTTGTGTTGCTTGCGAAATTATAGCCTCTGGATCAGTATTGAACCACTCTCCTGTAGACATACAAAATTGTAATTTCTCTCATGCATGCAAAACAGATGTAATTAAGTACAACATAACTACAAGCTTAAAGATTTAAAGATTCAAAAAAGTATGTACACAAGATTAGTTTTACCAAAGATGATGGGAACTTCTTTATATGGCTTGGTAAAAGGGTAGGGGACATTAAGCTTTGGAAGAATGATGAGAGGGCCATAAACACTTGCTCGTAACCATGATATATGTGCATGCCAAAACAATGTTCCTCTTTGTCCGATAACAGTGTAGTTGTAGACATAACTCTGGCCAGTTTGTATGGGGCATTGAGTTATGTAAGCTGGCCCATCGGCCCATCCACTCCGAAGTTGTCTAATACCATGCCTGTGTATATAACATGCATCAGAAACATAAAACGATGTGATTGCAGTTAAAGTAATATATAGTATGTCATAGAGCGTTAGAAAATACAAAATATACAACTCTTATACCAATGGATTGTAATGTTACTGGAGACATGGTTGGTAACTTTTATAAGAAGCCGGTCACCCTCTCGAGCGACAATACGTGGACCTGGAAATTTTCCATTGACCGTAACCATGCTCTTTGTGTGGCACAGTCGTGTCACGTTTTGCAGCTCGATCTGCATGAAAAAATAGATCAAGTTGTTGGACTACAAAAATGATAAGCATCATGGATATCTTATGTAATGAGACATACGTTAAACTCATAGCTCCTGGTAGTTCCACCAACTGTATACATAGGAAGCAGTGAAGTTATTGCTACCAACGACAAGAAAATTCCCAGAAGACCACCCATATCTTTGTCTCTCTCTTTCGTTGAAGAAGCTGAAAGCTTCTGCTACTGCATGAACCAAGCTATGAAAGTTGAACATATTATATAGGTTGATGTCTAAGGATGATTTGGCAGATTGAAGAACTATTTCTGATTGCATTACCAACCGTTGTTAAAATGCAACTTTAGAGTGCTATCAAAGAGATCATATCCATCTGTCCTTTCAAAACCTTTCCTTTGTCGTAAGGACTAGGTCCCAATCTTTAATATAACATATATAATACTTTATTTGATCAAATTGTTAGAAAAAACATAGTTTCAAAACTACCTACTAGAAAACTTGAAAAGTTGTCAATACATAATTAACAATACATGTTATAGGCAAAAAAAAAAAAAAAAAAAAAAAATGATGGGGGGGGGGGGGGGGCGGGGGTGTGGTGCGAGTAAGTCACATATTTGTTCATGTTTTCCTTACTGCCGGAAAAATTAGCAAATTAATATAACAAATACCAACAAAAATCACTCAAATAAATCAACTAACATGACACCTATACAGAATAAAGTATTTACGTATACACAAATTACATTCAGGTGAATTTGATTATCTATCAACTAGTAAAAAAGTTCATATTCCTTTCAAACAATTTTTTCTTCGACGTGCGTTTGCCTACATTGTACCTGATACATATTAAAAGTGTAGGGTTAAAAGTGTAGGGGCGTTGGTTTGGGTCCGATTTGATCCCATGAATTGACTCCTTTTAGTTTTTCTAATATGGTTAAGAATAATTTAAAGTAAATTCAAATCCTATCCAAACTAACTAAATTACATTGTGCCTATATCCTTTTTACAATTCGGTTTTTATGAGATGAAACATTTTTTAAAATATATAAATTGAATATTAGTTGTTGGTGATTTTCTATCACTAATATTATTTAAGTGTAATGGATTAATTTGTTGATCAATGTCACTTTGATAATTATCGAACAAATTAGTATGGTGCGGAGTGCACATTTGTTTGATTTTGTCATTGTTGAAAATATACTGCTATTTAGGGGCGAAACCCCTGAACTGACGGAGGTTCGAGGGCAGCGCCCCTGGCGGGGTCCAAGGGGCAGAGCCCCTGGCTGGGGTCGACAAGTTTTGTGATCCATTTATAGACCCGGTCGACAGGTCAGCGCGAAATTTTTTTATAGGAGCTATGTTACTATAAAAAAATGTCTCAGAAATCCATAATTTTGGTAAAAACACCCGCTTTTGTGATCCATTTATAGACCCAATTTTATGTTGGTTTATGACAGGTAATATGGCCATTTTTTGGATAGGAAATTGTTTTCCTGTAACTACCATATGACAGTTTTAAGACAGGAAGTTAGTTTCTGTTATATGATCATTTTCGGATTCATTTTGGGTACAGATTTCATAACATATTCTTCATTCTCCCTTCTAGAAAAACAGCGAGTTTCATCCGATTAGAGATTTTGAGTGTACCCTCGAAATGCTTTAATCTGAAAGTGTTTCACAACTCTCACTGATCCAAGTATATCTATATCCCGATTTTCTAACATTAGTCAATGCAATTTAAAAAAAAAATTTGTTTATTTGTAAATTAAAATTTACAAAGAAAAATAATTTTAATTTAATATTTTGTAGTTAAAAAACTTTTGAAAAACAAATAAACATCAAGGAAATTTATTGGGTTTAGTAAATTAATAATCGATTAAAGATATACATAGAAAATTTAAAAAAAATAGGTAAATAAATAATAAATAGTTGTTCAATTTTTTGGACTATTGAGTTTTGTTTTATAGACCAAAATTAATCTGAAATATAAAATAACAATTTGGTTTTTTTGAAAACTAATCCAAAAATCTAAATATATAAATCAATGCCTAATCCAAATTGTTTAATTGAACATTTTTTTAATCTGGTAATCTTTTTTCTTTTATTTAACAAACAATAAATCTTAGTTATCAGCGTACAACGAGTGAGAAGACACACAGGAACAAACTACACCGCTAAGCCTTTTTGTATGATAAATTCAATTCTTTTGAAGACTACATCCATAGATCTTTTGGAAATTTCGATTTATCCAAATATTGAATAACTCAAATTAAAATAAGAGTTACTTACACGAATGATCTTTATGGTTTGTGGTAGTTTGTGTACTTAGTATTTTTTTTAGCTCGGACCATCCTTATTGTTTGATTTTGTTTCGTCTTTAGTCCAAAACATAAAATGACAACAACGCCCTTATGTATTTCTTTTTTTTAGTTTTTAATAATTTTGAAATTAAAAAATCAAAAACAGGTAGCATCTTTGATAAAATAATCATACATGAGAAATCATATTAACATCTTTACTTTTGTCATCCCCACCCTATGTTAGATATATCTACATCTCTACTTCTTCTATTTTCTAAAAAATCACAAGAACTCTAAATCATGGAACTACAACTACCGCCCACCATCACCAAATGGTTGCCGACCAGCATTAACTCCAATAGAAATCGTTATCGTTGCTTTGGCTTTTTTCGGCGACTAACTCCTTCCCCGTTCACTTCCCACCACCACCACAACCTACCCATATTTGTATCATTTCATCACTACCAGTGACCCCTTCTTGTGATACACACCATTAAAATTGACGGGACATCAACACAACTTCATGCCCACAACATTTTATCAGTGCATTCCTTTGATTTTTTAGACCATGTTCGGAAGTCGTTCCAATAACATTGTGAATCTGAGCTACCACCATAGAAGGCGTGGATGGAAATTGGAACTCCCACGGTGACATCGTCCTCTAATGTTAGGTTATAGGGAGGAAGATGAAGACGAAGGGTCATGGTGGATTTCATCATTGATTATAGATGGTTATTATAATACATGTTTTGTAAACTCTAGTATTTATGCTATAAGGGTATTTTGACCATATGGGCATTTTGGTTACTTTATAAATATTATAAGATATCAACATTGTTTCTTGTGAATATTGTTGATATTTTTTTTGGTGATCTTAGAAGTGATTAAAATCATGTTTAATTGTTAGATATGGTGATGGTGGTTGAAGAGGGTTAAAATGGAAAGAGTTGTTAAATGATGGATTGTTGTAAGCACATGATTCGCAATCCTAGAGTTATACGATGTGTAGATGATATTTGACTTAAACTTTGTTGTACATTGCTATTTTAGTGAAGGAATTTTACTTTACTATTAAATGACGCATAGTATTAAAGTATGTGACACATTCATAGTAGGACGCTACAACTGAATAGGGGAAACACGATGTGTAGGAATTCTACATGACACGATGATGAATGTGACCCGTGCCAAGCATGTACGTGACATATAGATGTCGACATAGTAGATATAACATAAGAAGATTGGTTATTTTCTCATTCTTCGTCAAAATGCTCCAGAAACTTATGGGACGATTTCTTGAGTATTTTGAGCTAGAAAAGGGGGGAAACAAGGGAAATTTAAATAATTAACTAAGATTTACATGACTTAATACCATGACCAATAATTAAGTAAGATTTATGCTTAATTCAAGAATTAGCTAAGATTTACACATAGTAAGCACATAAACATGATATTTACTAATATATTCATCTTCATACATCCAATTTCACAACAATTATGATAATATAAATTTCTAAGGTTCATGAGCTCGAAAAGGGGGTGGGGGAATCAATGGAAATGTAAATGAGATGATTACCACACAGTTAGATTAAACATAACAATCTCCTTCTTTTATTAAATTTCATCCTGGAGGGTTAAATTGAAGTGGGGCTCATGAACCCTAGAAATTTATTGTAACGTCCCAAAAATACTAGTAAAAATTTTCATTTTCAAATCACCAAAAGGGTATAACCATTTGTTCCAAAACCAACAAAAGTATAAACTATTATCAACATCATTGTGAATCAAATAAACAGTACGAAATAAAACTCAGGGGATGATGTACGATCATGTTGGGCCTTCCATTTGGAACTAGAAGTACCTGAAACATTTAAACCACAAAAATGTAAGCACAAAGCTCAGTGAGTTCCCCAAACTACCACATAACCACATGGGCCTCCCCATAACATATTCGGCTTCACCCATTCAATTAAACGGGCCCCGCCCAGCTCACATATTAGGCCCTGCCCATCATACGTAACGAGCCCCGCCCGACATACATGTAAGAGTAACAAAGACAACTAGAATTCTTCATTGTATAGTGAGAAGACTCACCTCATAGTCGATCAAACTACCACCTCAGCAACAGTAACGAGAAGGATGGTACTACAAACCACCTAGTTCATAACACAAAGTCTAATATCAGACAAGGACAACCCCCAAAGGTTGACCCAAGGTCAACCAAGCCAAAAAGCCAACAAAGTCAACATTAAAACAAAAGCACATCATACTCTGGAAAAGCGCACCACGCTTTACCTTAATTCAAAGGTTAAAGTGACTTAATCCATTAAGTCAATACCCCAAATTCCATATTTGAATTCCTATAAGGTCTATGTGGATAAAGTTTCCAACTTTATCCATTAGTCCTTTCCCTAACCAACAAGATCTTAACTTAAAGTCTCATAAAGTCCAAAAATGCATTATTCAAGTATCAAACTAGCAAGTCCAAGTCTTCCACTTTTAGATAGGAATAAATAAGAATTCTAAATGGATAAACTTTCCAAATTTATCCATCATAAGGCCACCACTTCTAAGATCTAATCTTTTTGCACTCAAAATGGCTAAAGCATCACCAAGGCTTGCATGACTTGAAGAGAGGAGTAAAGGTCAAAACTTTATCATCTCATAAGGTCCTAGAACCATCATAGAGTACATGAATGGTGTTGGAGTCCATGCAACACAAAGATCCTAGACCAAAAGGCAAAAATAAGCCATAAAAGGGCATAAGCAAGATCTAACAAACTAAAGATCAAGATTGGAGATTTATACTCACAATGGTCCAAAAATGGATTAACCTTGTTGGATCTACACTTGAACTCTTCACGCAACCGCCTTGAAAACAACTTGATCTTCAAGATTCACACCAAAATATGAAAAGTAAGCTTCCAAAAGAGATTTTAAGCTCCAAATGAGAGAGAAGGGGCTAGAGTTTCTCTAAGGTTTGTTTATGAATGAAAGAGGTTGAGAATGAATCAACCCTAGGCCATAAGTGTGCTTAAATACCCATTAAACCCTAAAATATTGTAATTGGTTTGGGCCGAAAAGCGCGTTGCACACACTTCAGAAAAAGCGCCCCACGCTTTCGGGCCGAAAAGCGCGTTGCACACAATTTGAAGTTTTCGATAAATTAAACAGATAAGGTAAACACAAATACATACTAGGAAATGGATGTTACGTTTATATGACCATATATGTTGTGAAATTGGATGTATAAAGATAAATATATTAGTAAATATCATCTTTATGTTCTTATTATCTGTAAATCTTATTTAATTCTTAAATTTAAAGAGTTAGCGATGAACCCTATCTATGAATGGTTATAACATTATGATATCTATGTTTTAATGAATTAAGACATGTGGATGAATTAATAATGGAGCATAATTAGAACCCTATCTATGAATTAAGACTTGTTTACCAGGTTCAGTGTCACAACTAGGAATTTTGATGCTTTGTAACTACAACAATTATATCAATTGTGAACCAACAATGTGAAAGCATGTATGATGCTTATTCAATAACAACAAAACTCCTATCAAACACTTTATTCAAGCACTACAAATGGTCAACAAAGAATTGGAAGCCTAGAAATCCCGGTTTAAGTCCATTTTGGATAAGGATCTTCTTATTGGGCCTAATGGACCAACAAGCTCCCAATTTAACTATCTTGAACATAGAACTCTCAAATGGGCCCTAATTGGACCTATATACATGAAACTTAATATTTTGGGCCTTATAAGCCTAAAATGAACTAGGTTAACTTTAATGGGCCTTATTGGGCCACAACAAATTTGTATAGCCTTAATGAATCATAAAAATCATTCCTTGATTTATTTTGGGCCGAAAATCACCTAATTGGATCATAATATGGGCTTAAGCATTAAAGGGCCCAATCTCTCTTCTTTCTTCTCCTCTTCTCGGCCCAACAACACAAAGGGGGAAGGAGTTGACTTTAGGATTGCCACCTCATTATTATATGTTGGTCTTCCATGCACCAAAACATACTTCCATACACAGATCACTTCACTCACTTCTCTTCCTCTCTCTTTTCTATCCTCGGCCGAGAACCACAAAGGAAAACACACACACATTCACTCAAACACTCTCAAAGAACTCTCTTCATTCTTCATCAAATTTTCGAGATCTAAGGGCTTTTCAAGGAGATTATTCCACAAAATTCATCATCTAAGCTAAGTTGATGTTTAATCTATGATCTAACTGCTTCATTTCATCAAAAACCTCCTCCTAATCTATTCAAACTCGTGATCACCATCTTAGAAGCCTCTAAGTTCGAGATCTTCCAAGAAGACTTGCTAGGATCAAAACTTTCTTCATTTCTTCCTTCTAAATCGAAAACAACAAGCAAAGGTGAGCTTCATACCCCTCTCGTTTCGGTTTTTATATGTTTTATGGGGGAGAATACAAGAAAATGTGTAGATCTATGTGTATGTGTAAGCTATGTATGATTTTATGCATGTATGTGTGATTTTATGTGTTTTTGTGATGAACATGTAACCACAAGGGAAGATATCTCGAGATCTATGACATAATAAGGAAATAAAACATAATCTAAGTTATTTTACACTAAACAAGTCAAGAATAATAACTTATAAGATTGTGATAAATATATTTCACCACAAAACTCATTTTTTGGGCTTAAATTGTCAAAAATACAAAAGTTGGGTTAAAAATTGCCAAATCACGGTTTCTTAAAGGTCAAAAGAGTCAAAATAGTTACAATAATTGTTTTTATGAACATTATAACCTCCAAAGGACTTAAAATGTAAATATTAGCTTAATGGGCTAAATTTTGGGCTTTTCGGCCCAATAAACCCAAAGTTGCGAAAATATGACATTTAAAGGGGCTTAAGTGGCAATTTCTTCAAAACAGGGGATAAAAAGTGTAACAAAACTATTTCAAGGGTTAAAAATGCTTTTCATTTTCAAAAAGGATAAAAAATGTAAAGTTTTTGGATTTTGGGCAAAAATTGTAAAAATTGCAAAAAGTTGGGCTTTAACCGAAAAATACTATTCTGGAAGGGCTGAAACTGCCAAAGTATAAGTCTTGAGTCAAAATATCATTTAAACAAGTCTATGATGCAAAAGTGTCAAGAAAATGTTTTAAGGGCTTAAAATGTCTTTTCTTTTATATAAAGGATTAAAATTGTTATTTTTATAAAAGAAAGGGGTTGAAAAGGTCAGACCACTATTTCTAAGTAAATTAATTCATTTAAAGAGTATCGAGCCAAAAATACTAACTACGACTTACGAAAAATTGTAAGATGAATACACGCATAAATCCAAATATCGTTGTAAACAAATCCACCGGTCTCGAGTCGATACAAAAACAACAATCGTTCAATCGAACCCTCCAGTAGTTATGCGATACCTAAGACAAGTAAACATTGGACACTTGGGCTTGAAAGTTTCAAATCATGCTTGTTGGACCTTGCAAATCCATTAACATGATCTTTGGGGCCCAAGGGAAAAAGATTATATGTTATTGGGCCTCCTATGACCCAATTCCATATAAAAGGACCTTCAATGGCTTTTATGTGCTTTTGGGCCCTAGTGGTCCATTAGTATTGCTAGTAAGGTCAAAGTAATCAAATGCGAGATGGGCCAACGTGTTCTTCGCATCCCCGACAGCCTAAAGTAACTCACGAAAGTGGTAGGACTTCATACTCCTCTTCTCTCGTTTGCTAAGGCTTGTGAGTAATCAAGTAAACAGACTCAGGTCGTTAATCAATAGTAATCAAGGTGGTTTGGATTAAGTGAGTAATAACGGACGGAACCTCTAAGGGTCGTTTGTAGTTGGAAGTTATAACCAGTCATTATCAGAAACGACTCACTAGAATTGATAATCTCCGACACCACCCGAGTAATCAAGGAAGAGTAATCAAAAATCATTCGTTGTGGCGGTATAGAAATTAGTAATCAAGTATATCTTTCGTCATCGAAAAACATCGGGTTTTTCGGGGAATTCAACAACACTCGCTCGTAATCTAAATAATTGTAATACAAAACTCCCTTTTTATACACGTTATGAAATCATTCATGCATCAACTTATGGATCTTCACACTTTGATAAACTATTGTCTTTTCAGAAAATATCGGATTTTCTGGGTTTTACAAATTACACAAATCATTTTATCACAACACTGCTTATGAACTCACCAACATTTCCTATGTTGACGTTTTCCAAAATAACTTGTATTCTCAGGTAACAGGTAAGCGGAAGGGTAATATCAAGTAATGTTAGGATGTTATGCTTTTGAAAACTCTCAAACAATTTATGTTATGAATGTGTAATATTTAAAAGAATGTACTGGATGTAAACAATATCAGTTGTAATGTATTGATGCATGGTGATGTTTATGTTATGATTCATGTATATTCATTGTGATGGTATTCAATTTAAGTCACGCGAGCCCCCGGATGTTTCCGCCGTCTGGTTTCGGGGGTCTGACATTCAGTTTGAACAAATTGAGCTGGTGGAATAGAGGGAGCAGGAACAGTTCTTTCAGTACGTGGATGCTTCGGAACAGTAAAAGTGGCACCATGTATTTCTAAGTCATGCTCGCGTCTTCGAGCATACTCAACGGCTTTATCGAATGACAAAACATCCCGGTTGGCAACGAAATCGTGGATTTCGTGCCGTAGTCCCTCCATGAATAACTGAATTTTCTCGTCTTTAGTTGGAATATACTTTGTAGCAAACCTTGCTCTTTGATTAAACTGAGTTTCATACTCATTCACAGTCATTCCTCCCTGTTTATGATCGAGGAATTCCTTCTCCAATCTCCTCCTCATGTCTAGAGGACAATACTTCTCTAGCAAACGAGTTTTGAACATTTCCCAGGATAAATTCTCCTGGTCAAACCCGTTGAGAGGTTCATATGCTGCTTCCCACCAGACCAAGGCTTCTCCGATGAGCATTGCAGAAGCATAATTAGCCTTGTCTTCATTATCCACATGAGAAATACGAAATACTTTCTCTGTGTTCTGGATCCAGGTAAGAACAACAATGGGATTAAGAACACCTGAAAACTCCGTAGCACTACTACTCTTGAAATCTTTGAACGAGGGACGCTTCACCTCCTATTTTGAAGATTCTCCGGTGACTTTCTCTTTTCCTTTATCACCATTCTTTTTGTGTTCTTTAAGAGTCTGTCGAATAACACCAGTAAGTTTACCCAAGAGTCACTCCTCACGAGGAGAAACTGGAGTATTTACTTCATCAGGTTGAGGACCTCCACCCACCTCAGGGGTATGGCTACTCACCTGTTCAGCCATTGCTCTGCAATATGGAGTAACATTGTATTTTAGAATATTAGGGTTTAGCATTATCTAATACTCTACTTAAGTCTTTCCTAAGGTTTGTATCCATATACTTACAATGATTCAGTTCATATATTGAACTTCAAATAGTTTAAGTCTAAATACCAATCCGTGGAATTTAGTTCACTTAAACTACTGCTCTGATACCATGATTGAAAGAACCGAACTTTCGTATTTGTGAAAATTGTTACTCCAAAACATGCTACTTGCATATTCATAAAAAAAATATTTTACATTGATAACTTGTTTACATAAGACTGGATACAAACCGACAATTACAAAGTGTTATATATTACACAACTACCCAGGATACCATACTTTTATACATACATGATTACTAAATACAATAGTTTCAAACTATTCAAAATCTTCTATCAGTATATAACTATACTTGTTGCTTATTGCCTGCAATTGTTAAACATTGATAGGGGTAAGCGGTGACGCTTAGTGAGTTCAATAATAGATACAATATAACGTTATGCCATATATATACTTCAATATGGCAGAAGCAAAGAGGAACAAGGAACAACAAAGGCATATGTGAATCATGTGACAAACTTTCCATATCAATCAATGATTTGATTCAAAGATATACAATCAATGAGACATAACAATTTCTCTACTTGATATACATCAATAAATTCAGCCCAAATGGCACAGAAGACATACACTTTCTGATTAACATTTTGGTAGAAATCAGGCTTTCAGCCCTATCTGACCTTCTGGCAATACCATAGAATAGAAGTCATTCTCTTACGAGACATGCTCTACATGGCCAGAGGCAACATACCAGTACCACCGTGAATCTAAGTCCTATCAATGATCACATGGTCAAAGATATAGCTTTGCTATCATAGATAGCAGAAATAATAACACGAGATGATAACACGGAAAAGCATATAGCACATATAACACATAACATACAATTGTTCCTATATATTGAACTCACTGTGAATTAATCGGGGGTTAAAATAGTAATTTGTGCAGCACTTCGTTACTATAATTAGCTTTCTTTGATGAAAACCGAGAGTTTTCTTGAAAACCGGGCCCTGCGACGGTTGAGCTTCAAACCGAAAAGATAAATTCTCGGGCTCTTCGGGCTCTTCGGGCACTTCGGGGCGTGTTTCGGGTGTTGTTAATGATCCCGGGGCTTCGGGGGAAGTTGAAATAGTGAAAATATGAGTTTAGGGTGAAAAAGTGCCAATTTCTAAAAATTAGACGGGGGGTCTCGCACCCTTTATATAGGTGCGAGCCTCGGATCCGAAGCAACAGGAAGGGGGCAGGTGGCAGCGAGGCTCGGACACGCGGCAGCAGATGCGAGGCTCGGATGCGAGGGGTGGGACACGCGTCGGAAGCTCGCAGGCGAGACGTGGCTCGCTTCGGACACGCTACGTATGCGACACGTGTCAGATTTCTACCGGACCACACTTCGGACTCGTCATCTGATCGGACACGGGGCGGGTGACTCACCGAGATCGGACCTTATCCATGCGACGTTTCTCGGAAATTGTGCCCCAAACTTCTAAAATCCATAACTTTCGCATACGAGGTTCGTTTTTGACGTTCTTTATATGCACGCGTAGGTAAAATTATGCTCTACAACTTTCGTTTAGAATCCGTTGGCTAATTTTGACTTTATTTTTATTATTATATTTTTAACAGGCCGGGACAGGAAAAGTCCGTTAAAAATTCATAACTTCTTCATCCGACGTACGTTTTCGTCTGTCTTTTTACCGTTGTACTACTATTGACGAGACCTTCGATTCTCGTTTAGGTTGTGTCGGATAAAAATCACTCGATCTTTATTTCGAGTTTTTAGTTGTCTACTGCTATTCCGAAACTTAGAAAAATCATAACTTCCTCATACGAAGTCAGATTTGGACATTCTTTTTATGGAAATTCTCGGTTTAACAAATACTACGACTTTCATTTAGATTACTAAGGCTAAAAAGTAGTTTATCAAAAACTCACTTTTTACATCATTCGGTGTCGTGCCAGTTTTGTCGCGGATCTTCGATTGGTCATAACTTCTTCGCTATAACTCAGATTTCGATGAGGTTTTCGCCTAAATGCTTCTAATGAAATTATCTACAAATTTGAATAATAAAATTTTACTTATTTCAAATTTTATATTTTCGTTAAATTTCGATATTTTAACTTTTAATTGGAATCTCATAAGACTTCCAATATTTTCCGAGTGATTCTAAACATAGTTTTACTTCATTTCTGGTAAAAACTATCTGTTAGAACTCAATACTCAATGTCACATAATATTTCATAATATTATTTACTTAAAACACGATTTCAAAACGTGTATGTTACACCTACCTTCACATCCTCGCTATCGCCACAATCCCCATCCCCTCGATCGTTTTTTTTCCTTCGCACCCTCTTGAGAATGACGCACGACAACACCAGGTCCAATTGGATCGACTTGATCGTATGTATCAGTTAGGAAAGACAGCACACAAATTCCTTTAAGCCCATTAACACGTTGATTGAGTTCATGGGGTTTTAATCCGATTTTTATCCTACAACCCCTCATGTTCATAAATTGAACTCTTTTACCCCTAACCCTAAATAACATAGCAAATTATGTTTCTTTTATTGACATTTCAGCCCCTCCTTTCTATTTAAACATTTTTATGATTAGAGATTATCCTAAATACCCTCCCACAATAAACTTTTAGGTATAAATGACTTCTCTTTTAATTTAATTATATGCCCGTTAAATATAATTTACTTCTTTTGGATATTAATTAATATCTTTTTTTGTTAATTTATTCCTCATAAAACAAAATATATTTTGCATAATTAGCTCCTCGAGTAAAGGAAAAACTAACGTCGTTTACGGTAGCATTTTTGGGTCGTTACAATTCTTCCCTCCTTAAAATGATTCCGTCCTCGGAATCATATATCGGTACGAACAACTCAGTGTAACAAACCTTCATGTCTTCAACCACCTTGGTCACTTCAGACCTGTACCCCTCCTCCCATTAGAACTTAATGGGCTTGACTCATTCTATCCCATGCTGCTTGGTTTCTATCTAACCATGTTATCTACCATCTCTTCCATCTCTTGCGTTAACTTATTGTCTCACCACTTGTCCATCATCAAGTCACTCTGCTCTTAACTTGCTTTGATTTCCAAAATGAACAATTCTCAACCAAGGAGAGTCTTTCAGTATCACTGTTTGTCCATTGGGGAGCATACACAATCACTTCCCCTCACTGCACCTTCTCACTCCCTAACCAAAGTAGGATGTAGATTCCTATTTTTCTTCATCTTGATCGCGTCCAATCTTAGACAATTGATACCCAACCGCATGTATCGTCTTTTGTTTAACGAGTTGGAATAGCACTCCATAAAACGAGCAACTTGGTCGAATAATTCACACTCAAACAAATCATGAAGCTACGTCACCATTGCCTTTATTACCGAATGAACCAATTTGAAAGATACTTTGGCTTTGGTGCCACACAAAAAGTATGGTCAAACAAGATCTCTACCTAACGTGGTGTTTATTGTGACACTAGTCAAATTTAGGTCAAAAATAAATTGATCAATAATTGTAATTGGGATGAACAAAGTGGTAGAGATTGTAACAATGTTTCCAAAAATATAAAGAACACTGAAATCCGAGTTATAACGAAGAAGTTATAACCAATCGAAAATCCGCGACAAAACCGGCAAAACACTGTTCAGTGTAAAAAGTGAATTTTCGATAAAAGGCTTTTTAGCCTTAACAATCTAAATGAAAGTTGTAGTATATGTTAAAACGAGAACGTTCATAAAAAGAACGTAAAAATCTGACTTCGTATGAGGAAGTTGTGATTTTTCTAAGTTTTGGTTTAGCAGAAGACAGCTAAAAATTCGAAATATAAATCGATCGATATTTAGCCGACACAACTTAAAAGAGAATCGAAGGTCTCGTCAAAAGTAGTACAAGGGTAAAAAGACAGACGAAAACGGACGTCGGATGAAGAAGTTATGAACTTTTAACGGATTTTCCTGTCCCGGTCTGTTAAAAATAATAATATTAAAAATAAACTCAAAATTAGCCGACGAAGTCTGAACGAAAGTCGTAGAGTATGATTTTACCTACACGTGCATATAAAGAACGTCAAAAACAGAGCTCGTATGCGAAAGTTATGATTTTCGCAAGTTTTTGGCACACAAATCGAGAAATATTGAGAACCGGGCAATTTCGCATGGCTGACCTTCGGCTACGTCACCTCGCATGCGAGGCCTCCACGTGTCACCTTCTGATTGGACCGCAGTCTCGCGTGGTGCCTTCTGATTCGACCAAAGCCACGGTCCACTTACCTTCGGACACCCTCGCAGGAGACACCCCTCGGACCCTCGTGGCACCTCCCCATTGGACCGAAGTTCGGTTCACTCAGAAGCCAACACGACCGAGCCTCGGACCCGTGTCCCCTTCGCATGACCGATGCGTGCCTAGCTGACTTGCCTTCGCCTCGCCACCTGTCCGATGACACATCTCCTCGGGCGAACCCTCGCACCCCTATATAAAGGGTGCGAGACTTCTCGGATTTGAGAGGTTTGTCACCCCAAATTTCACCCTTTTTCACCTTTTCACCCCCTAAACTTTCTTACGACCCCCCAAGGCCCCGGTATCTTATTTAAAACCCGAAGCAAGCCCCGAAGCCTCGGAATTCTCGAGAAGATAGCCTCTTTCCAGTCGAAGTGCTGCCCGCATAAAGCCCGATTTTTACTCAAAAACTCGCGGTTTCTTCGAGAAAGATCATCTATAGAAACAAAACGCTGCCCAAATCACCACTTATCAAAGTGAGTTCATACCCCTATAATTTACCTTTTTAATGGTTTTTAAATGCTTTTTAGGGGGGGAATACAAGTTTAACACAATATAAATTGTGTTAATAATTGTATGTGATAATAATAACACAAAGGGTTTCCTTATGTTTTTAAGGATTATCAAATACTTCCAAAATGACTTAAAGCCATGTTAAATCTTTAAAGTCATGTAAACTCCGTTAAATTCTTTGAAAAAGGTTTTATAAACTATTTCAAATTATAATTGCCAAAATCATGTTTATATATGTATAAATATATAAATAAGATTTGAAGGGCTTAGGACTAATGAATTATCTTATTTCCTTTTCCTTGTTTGGATGTGGAATTAAGGTGGTGTTATTTGTCCGAAGGGCGTTTCCTTCTTAATTATATATATAAATTATACATATATGAATCTAAAAGGTTACTTAATTCGGTATCATTACCTTTGTATCACGCTGAGCAAAGGTGTTCATCCATGAGAAATCATGCTAATCAGATAGAACATATAAATTATAATAGGTATAATTTATGATTCAAAACTAAATATACAAGTATGATTCACATTCCAAGGAAAGTACCAACAATTCATTTACCTATATCAAGATATGTATAATACTTTTAGTATATGAATAATATATTAAAGAAGTAATAATACATCATACCGGGTTTGCATTAACAAGGGTACAATACAGAGTACCAGGGTTAGCAATCACGGGGTAATAATACATCATACCGGGTTTGCATTAACAAGGGTACAATACAGAGTACCAGGGTTAGCAATCTCGGGGTAATAATACATCGTAAATCTCGTTGAAACAATAAATTTGTGAGACTCTTCATGGTGTACTTATTTAAGTACGACCTTAAGTCCTGACTTATTAACCAGAATCTCCTGTAGGGAGGGCGTGAATTTGTGTATAGATCTATATGGGACTGACAATCCCGCACCTTCACTGTTCGCTACAGTTTGGCCGGCAGGCCTAGGGTGTCAAATGTCATATCGTTTCCGACGCCTGAAGAACGTCGCATCAGGCACATCAGTCATATTAGTATGGTTAATAGAACTCACATGGATAAAACAACGAGTAAATTACTTAGTAATATACTTCTCTTAAAACAGTAAGAAAAGATAATTACATCCTGACCGAATATACCTTCTGTTAGTTTTTACTTACAGTAAAAACTACGAATCATGAAATCAAGTATGGCAAATATACTTGTACTTCTGGTTTTGGAACATTTAAAACCACAAAGCAGTATTATGGATAATATAATATTTTCCAGGATTAATACTAATGTTTTACTGTAGAACGGATATAACTAAGAATACTTTTACAAATGAAACAGTTTATGGAATTAAATACTTTTACAAATGAAACGATTTATGGGATTAAACCACTTTTACAAATGAAACGGTTTATGGGATTAAACCACTTTTACAAATGAAACGGTTTATGGAATTAAACTACTATTCAGAAACGGTTTATGGGATTAAACCACTTTTACAAATGAAACGGTTTATGGAATTAAACTACTTTTACAATTGGAACTTAGTCAACTAGTATAACATAAAGGACCTTTAGTGGTTAATTCTATAATTCCTTAGTTTTTACATCAGAGTTATACATAAGTAATATCCGATTGACAGTGAAATGTGTGACTTCCGCCTTACTTCCTGTTCCTTGTTTGGTTGTGGGCTTAGGGCAGATACATCCATTTAACTGTCCATTCGATATTGGGTTATATATAATTAGTATAAACTAAGTAATTACAGAGGGAAACTATTGAGGTTATCAGTCTATCACCTCAGGAAATATAGGATTTTCTAGAGGAACCAGTGAACTTTTCCAAAGAACTTAGAGTATACTTAACAGAACTAAAATACTTATGAACTCACCAGCTTAAATGCTGATCTACTCTTTCCAAATAACTTGTATTCTCAGGAATCCAGTAGACAGGTACACTCCCGAAGCTTTTGGAGAAGACTACCTAGTACCGTACCGCGACTCTTGTCTTCTACTGTACCTACTTTGGTGTTTGAATATGTAATGTTTAAACACTTATGTAAAACTTATACTTATTAATGCAATGGTTGTTTGTACTTTGATTACTATATTGCATGTGTTGTGATACTTACCTGAAGTCCTCTGCCCCCGAACGTTTCCGCCGTTCTGGTTTGGGGGTGTGACAGATTGGTATCAGAGCAGTGTTTATAGTGAACTCAATATATCAGTCATAAAAGATATACAACTATAAACCCATTGGGATAAAAACACTCTGACCAAGAGTTATACTTTAAAAATATAACAATATTTTATAAAAGTATAAGTACATGCAGAATATATATACTAGAATGAGTATCACAAGAGGAACAAAACAAAAGTATTTGGATGTTGGACATTGCAGTTAAACCTAGACAGTGATGTAATCATATATGGGATCAATATAGCCTGATTAACTATATTCATTTGAGATATGACCAACATGTGTTTGGGAGTGATTGTAGTGTTGCAACAAGTCTAAAACTTACCTAAGTACCAGAAGAATTCTAGAACCAAACATAAAGATTAAAATACTATGGGAGTATTTTAGGATGCCATAACAAGAAAACTGAAAACTTGTCAAGTTCTTATATCTAGAAGTCCAAGAATCAAACTTATAATTAAAATACTATGGAAGTATTTTAGATACCTTTGGGGAAATGTTAAAAACATCTTTTCTGATAAATCTATAATTACTAAATGGATATGGTAAGGTTATATATAGTTGAGATTTTATAGACTTAGAATATGTGATTTTCACTCTACTTCCTTTTCCTTGTTTGGATGTGGTTTTAGAGTAGGATTACTTATTCGAAGGTCTATTTGATATGGATTATATATAATCGGTACACACCATATGATTATAGAAGGACCAGAAAGGATCACCTTCGTAAAAATTTAAATTTTCTCATAGATTCTTTAGACATTCCCATTCTCGTATAAACCCCTTAGATAGATGTAGTCACTCCAGCAATCAATGAAGGGTCAAGGAGGATCCAACAAAATTTCATTAGGAGAACTCCGAGAAAGAAACAGATGATAAGTAAATAAACTATAGAAATCATTTAGTGCCCTTACCCTATTAAGGAAACCAATGAGAGATTCGCATGAACTTCCGAGATTCAAAATCTTCATTATGAAATAATGGGGATCAGTGTCAGAATCGGAAGTAAGATAGCTCGGGAATTCATTATACCTACGGAGGAGAAGGACACCCTATAGATACCAGGAGAGAACAAATCATTACCACCCAGAATAGAACAGAGAACAAAGGAAAACCACGTGTGATTCATGTGAAGTGTTTGAGCACCTTTTCATCTAAGTAATAACTCGTAAATCGATTCAACCTAGTGAGTTAGTGATTACATTACTCACATTAGGTTTTGAGCTTATCTTCTTTTCCTGTCACGGCTAATAACAATAAATCAGATCACGAAATCTCAATTGATAGTGATTACTTCTCAAATTCATAAGTCTATTTTATGTAGACACTGTTATGAATTGTTTTCGAATATTTTCGAAAGTTGGAAAACGATATCCACCAATCGAAGGTAACTTAGTTCGGATGATACTCGGTTCATAACCATTCTAGAAACTTATTTCTGTTCCTTACCAGGACTGCATCATAGGGATGCAGGTCGAATCATTGAGAACAATATAACAAAACGAAAGATTTATACGTAGATACAAATGGTTAGAATACATCTAGAGCCAACGATAGTCGCTCACGAGCTCATTTCCTTATCATGTAACAGAATCATGCCTCCGAAGAAATGTAACCAATCCACCAGTAAAACACCAATCCTTCAAATAAATGCGGCTACGTTTCAAGCTGCAGTCACAGCAGCTGTCATGGCACACCTTAATGCTAACAATGCAAATGTTAGTAGTAATGCTATCGGCAACCCCGATCATGGTGATGGCCAAGTACAACAACAAGTACCTATTTGTAAGGACACTTCGAACTTTAAGCCTAATATCCTGAAACGAAAGTTTGAGAACAAGAAAGGGAGTTGTTCAACTCAAGAACCTAACAGAGGGCAACGAACTGGGGCAGTCAATACCCCCATCAGCCCTGTTATTCTAGCACCGACCACGCCGTACTTAGGAAACCTTCCATACTGCAGCAAGTGCAACTACCATCATCATGGAGTTTGCCGAGAGCTGCATTGCAATAGATGCAACATTAAGGGGCACACCGCCCGCATCTGTAGAACTCCGGTTGAGTTCATCACTCCAACTGCCAATGTCAGAACCATTCCCATATGTCACCTTTGTGGTGAAATAGGACATTACAAGAGGGACTGTCCAACAGAGAAGAACGACGGGGGAGCAGGAGGAGTTTGACCCCAATACATGGTAAAGCATCAAAGAACCCTGCTATATTTTGGTACGCTTCCAAACCCCAATAATTATTTACAATTATGAGTACTCTCCCGTTCAAATTAAATCACAGCATTCATATAAAATTTGAAACCCTAACAGGTAAGCTATAATGACTTAGTGTATACGTAAGGGTCATTTATAATTAAGATTTGTAGACTTAGAGTGAGTAATCCCGCCTCATTTCCTGTTCCTTGTTTGGTTGTGGATTTAGGGCAGGGTTGCTCAGTCAAAGGTCTTACCAATCTTAATTATACATGACTTGTATACACCAAGCGATTATAGAGAGACCTAGTAAGAATCCTTTCATGAAAGTTCATAATTTCAAATTATCAGAACCCTCGTATTGGTAGTACCCGCCAATTTCAAATCAAAAAGGGGATTCGTAACAGTAATAACAAAATAAAACCGGAAGCGCTGAAAACTTAGGTACATAGGATATCATCCTAGTAATCATTCCTCCCAGAACGACTTAATATCTATTTCGTCGAGAAAATTCCGACATCCTCATTCGACATGGTTTGGCCTAACCCTTACCATGTGAAATTTCTTTATGTTGTGTAAGAGAACTTTTTCCTTAATCAGCAGTAAGATGAAATTCTTCCAATCCATAACGCAAACCCTTAGGCTATCTCTCGTTTCAAAACTTCAGAAGTACCCATACGAAGGGTACCACGCCCTTTTAGCCTACTCAGTAGACAGGAAACTTCAAACGAAAAGCACCGAAGTAGTCTTAGAAGTCAGTAACCACCGAAGTACCCCAATAGATCTCATAGTAAAATCATTGTACCGTAGGTAAAGTTCAAGAATAGAGACTAAGAACTCATTAGGTTAACCTATCGCTGCTAAGTGTATACACGAGAGTGGTATATAATTTAGACTTAACAAGATTAAGGATGTGTAATTCCGCCCTATCTCCTGTTCCTTGTTTGGTTGTGGACCTGGGGCAGAGTCACCCATCCGAACGTTTTGTGAAATCTAAATTATATATGACTTGTATACACGAAGTGATGGTGGATGAGCCCAGTATGAGTCTTATCATGAACTTCGGAGTAAAAACCTTCATCATATATCCTACCAGGAGGAATTCAACGGGAGACCACGACAGTGGGTCGAGCTACTAAATGACTACGAATTCGAAATTCGTTATCATCCCGACAAAGCCAATATAGTAGCTGACACCCTAAGTCGGAAAGAGTACTCAGGTCATAGAGCCAATCATTGAATATGATAACCCATTCAAATCTGTCCACACAAAGTAAGGAGGCTCAACAGGACGCCTTGAAACCTGAAAATGTGGCAAGTAGAGAAGATAACTAGAACGTGTGAGTGCACGGTATTCCAATATCTGTTATCTCCGCTGAGATAATAGAATCATCTCCCAGTTCAGGCAGTCACTTCAAAAATCTCTGGGAACTAG
This sequence comes from Lactuca virosa, assembly GCF_052849685.1. Classification (NCBI taxonomy): domain Eukaryota; kingdom Viridiplantae; phylum Streptophyta; class Magnoliopsida; order Asterales; family Asteraceae; genus Lactuca; species Lactuca virosa. The sequence goes on along the minus strand of NC_136430.1, from coordinate 223,102,844 downwards.
AGTAGTCATGAGCCTATGTGATCGGCTATGGTAAAGTATGGGATACCCATTTACCAATTAGTCGAGTCCTTTATCATGCTAGCATTCAAGTTGCTCCATTCAAAACCTTCTGTGGTCACAAGTGCAGATCCTATCTGCACTGGACTAAATTAGGTAATATGTAACTAGCTAGAGATCCAATTTCCACACAGCACCTTCGCTGATCTGGAATTCATCCGAGAAACTACAAAAAACAAAATACGAATCAGGAAGCGACATAAAGCTTCCAGAGTTAATCAGAGAAGCTACGACTTCGATAAAAGAAAACCCTTGGAATTCCAGGTTGATGACCTTGTCATATGAAGGTCTCACCCCGGAAGGACAAGATACGCTTGAGAAAGCGTGGAATACTAAATTCAAGGTACATAGGACCATTCGATATTCTTACCAGAATCGGTCTTGTAGCTTATAAACTTAGACTACCACAAAAACTTAATAACATTCATCCCACCTTTCACATATCTAATCTAAAGAGGTGTCTATCCGATGAAACACTTGTTATTTCACTCGATGAAATCAAGTTAAATAAAAGTCTACACTTTGTAGAAGAACCAATGGAAATCATGGATATCGAAATCAAAAGAACCAAGCAAAGTCTTATCCCGTTAGTGAAGGTTCGCTGGATTACAAACCAGGGACCAGAATTCACTTGGGAAAGGGAAGATTAGACCTAGTCCATGAGTATCACTTTAGACTTAATTTCGGGACGAAATTCCCTCTAACGGGGGGATAATGTGACACCAGTCAAATTTAGGTAAAAAATAAATTGATCAATAATTGTAATTGGGATGAACAAAGTGGTAGAGATTGTAACAAGGTTTCCAAATATATAAAGAACACTGAAATCCGAGTTATAACGAAGAAGTTGTGACCAATCGAAAATCCGCGACAAAACCGGCAAAACACTGTTCAGTGTAAAAAGTGAATTTTCGATAAAAGGCTTTTTAGCCTTAACAATCTAAATGAAAGTTGTAGTATATGTTAAACCGAGAACGTTCATAAAAAGAACGTAAAAATCTGACTTCGTATGAGGAAGTTGTGATTTTTCTAAGTTTTGGTTTAGCAGTAGACAGCTAAAAATTCGAAATATAAATCGATCGATATTTAGCCGACACAACTTAAACGAGAATCGAAGGTCTCGTCAAAAGTAGTACAAGGGTAAAAAGACAGACGAAAACGGACGTCGGATGAAGAAGTTATGAACTTTTAACGGATTTTCCTGTCCCGGTCTGTTAAAAATAATAATATTAAAAATAAAGTCAAAATTAGCCGACGAAGTCTGAACAAAAGTCGTAGAGTATGATTTTACCTACGCGTGCATATAAAGAACGTCAAAAACAGAGCTCGTATGCGAAAGTTATGATTTTCGCAAGTTTTTGGCACAAAAATCGAGAAATATTGAGAACCGGGCAATTTCGCATGGCTGACCTTCGGCCACGTCACCTCGCATGCGAGGCCTCCACGTGTCACCTTCTAATTGGACCGCAGTCTCGCGTGGTGCCTTCTGATTCGACCAAAGCCGCGGTCCACTTACCTTCGGACACCCTCGCAGGAGACACCCCTCGGACCCTCGTGGCACCTCCCCATTGGACCGAAGTTCGGTCCACTCAGAAGCCAACACGACCGAGCCTCGGACCCGTGTCCCCTTCGCATGACCGATGCGTGCCTAGCTGACTTGCCTTCGCCTCGCCACCTGTCCGATGACACATCTCCTCGGGCGAACCCTCGCACCCCTATATAAAGGGTGCGAGACTTCTCGGATTTGAGAGGTTTTTCACCCCAAATTTCACCCTTTTTCACCTTTTCACCCCCTAAACTTTCTTACGACCCCCCAAGGCCCCGATATCTTATTTAAAACCCGAAGCAAGCCCCGAAGCCCCGGAATTCTCGAGAAGATAGCCTCTTTCCAGTCGAAGTGCTGCCAGCATAAGAACCCTCTCACCAAGGCCAATCTTCTAAACTGCCTGCACCAATCATAAGGCACAAAAGAGAAAAGATACAAGTGTCAGCCCCTGCTGAGTGAGTTCAAAAAGTTGCACATAAAACATACAAACCCCAAATGGGTCAATCATTCATTTTATGATGAAACATAAAAATGATAGACAAGTAAAGATAGCAATACAACCGCATAATATAGTTAACCAGTCATATATTCCACTACATACATGCATAAATGTTCAACCGCAATTCTACCACATAACATATATGATCGACCAAATACCATATAAACAACTGAATAGCATGTAAACAATCACATTTCATATATATATATAACCTTTACTTGTTCAACCTTTTATTATAACCAACCTTTTGTTATATATTCAACCTTTTAATATACAACCAATCTTTGTTAAATATTCAATCTTTTAATATGCAACCAACCTTTTGTTACATGTTCAACATTTTAATATGCAACCAACCTTTTGTTACATGTTCAACCTTTTATTATATCTATCCAACCGATTGATAGAAAAGTGTCCCTTAGTGCTACCTAACCCAAAAGAAACACCCCGTTCACTACTTGTGTGCACGGCCAGCCGAATGCTCTAAGTGGCTCATGACTTCCACCCGAAACACCAACCCCGTGACTCCAATTTCGCTACTCCGACTTTGCATAGTACAAGTACCCCACGGTGTCGTTCAGGATCGGTACAAACGGTGTCAATTCTACCGATACACCTCCCGATTCCCACGTGATGTTTGCGCTGGCCGCGAACGAGGGACCAACATCACTCCAGCCCACGAACACCGAAGTGCCTGCAACCATGTCACACGATCATCTAGAAAGACCGGCAACTAACAACCGTTGTGGCTATAACTCTTCCTATAGGTACTCTTTCAACCTAGTAGGCACCCTCAATGATCCGGATAAGGTTTTAGGCAAAGGTCTTCAAACTACCCAAACCCACTACGCATAACCCCGCAATGTCATTTATACATTAAGTAAAGCATGTAATGCATACCATATAAATGTGTATTAAACATGCAATGTATTCATATCTAACACATCAAAACATAACCATACATCATATTTCAAGCAACTTAAGCTAGCATGTCGTATGCATCAAGTACATCAAAGTGTAAGCAACATAGCAATTAGGTCATATCATGGCATTAACACAAAGCGTATATTAGCATCACAAATATCATATCATCATCAAGCACAAGTAATGACATGGTCATCCTAAAGTGAATCAAATCACCATCTACGAATTACACGTTTCAATAATGCAACCTTAATGAGTTAAAACTATGAACTCACCTTTAGCCTTGATGAAATCTTCCTTCTATTCCAAGTCTTGAAATTCCTTGAAGTTCTCAATGCTCCACCTAAACACCACACATAACATTCAATTAACAAATAAAGTATATGTTTCAAAACTACAACTTTATTCTAACTTTTATATTAATTTTTATATTTTCCCTGCCCAACCCCCGTTCAGTGTTTTAAGCATAAAACCTAATCTACAGCTCCATTTGGGATGAAATTAGACATTCTTGAAACTAGACTCGATTTCTTAGAAATTCATGAGAGAGGAGAATCTTCCAATTCTGCCCAGATTAGCAGCTATAGCTCTCGAAAGATGGGGAAAAGTTGTTGTGCAGAATTCCAACATTCACCAAAAATCACTATATGATTCAAGACTTTAGGTAAATGATTATAGTTGCTCAATTTTACACACAAGATGAATGAATGATAGTATTAAGACATCCATTGTGTACTTTATGAGAATACCAAACAGATGACACAAAATGTTGCGAGTAGAATGCCTAAACATATAGACGAACGTTTAGAACAAAGTTCCAGATTTTGACCCGTAACAGCCACCTGTTCAAAGCCATTTTAACACCACCAAGGATTTCAAATTATACAATATTTTTCTATATTCCAGTATTTTATATTTTTATCTTTTCAGAAAGTACTTTTAAAAGTCCAAACGATTTTTCTGCAATTTTATATGATTTTTACAAAACAGTCTATCCGTGCAGCTAATTTCCGACCAATCAGTGAAAAAGGCGATTTTCACCTAAGTTTGAGGCAACAACAGGTCTTGGAAAAATTCATGGACAAACTAGAGTCAAAATGAAAACTTTGAGAGTTTACGGATCACTGATACAACTTCTGATGATTTTTCTACATTTTTCTCAAAACAGGGGTAGAATGGGAAATTTTTCAGAATTTCCCAGCAATGCATTTTAAGGGTTATTTGACAACTTAACCCGTTAAGCCTTAACCAAAATCTACTATAAAGAAGGAAATTGAGTGCCTAACAGTAGCAACATGTCAAGAAGTTAAAATAATAATTCCAACCTCAATCCATGATTCAAAGTACATTGCTTATATGGGAAACCAAAGTATTTTGCTAAAAGAGAAAGCACCACTAGGGCTTGAGTTTTCTCCACCATTAAGCTTCATATTAAGGCCTTTGGGAAATGTTTTGAAGGAACTTTGGATGGTTTAAAACATTGTATTTTTACAGAAAAATACTCACTACAATTAAAGATAACAAAAACATGAGTTCTTGCAACAGAAGAAAACATTTGACTCCAAGACTTGAAGCAATTCATGGACATGAACAATATAGTTCTTCAAGGTGCTCATAACAAGATTTTGACAGCAATAGGCCATCAAAATACACCCAAAAAACTGGAATTTAACCATATGAACATTCAAGGATTGCAAGGAGGAAGAAGATATGATCATTAACACCAAATAGGATGAAGTCTGACACCACAACTCAAGCAATTATCAAGCAATTTGAACTTAAACTTTGAGGAAGAAGGAAATTTTAGAATACATATCAAAAACTCACTTTTTACGTCATTCGGTGTCGTGCCGGTTTTGTCGCGGATCTTCGATTGGTCATAACTACTTCGTTATAACTCGGATTTCGATGAGATTTTCGCCTAAATGCTTCTAATGAAATTATCTACAACTTTATATATAAAATTTTACTTATTTCAAATTTTATATTTTCGTTAAATTTCGATATTTTAACTTTTAATTGGAATCTCATAAGACTTCCAATATTTTCCGAGTGATCTAAACATAGTTTTACTTCATTTCTGGTAAAAACTATCTGTTAGAACTCAATACTCAATATCACATAATATTTCATAATATTATTTACTTAAAACACGATTTCAAAACGTTTATGTTACACCTACCTTCACATCCTCGCTATCGCCACAATCCCCATCCCCTCGATCATTTTTTTTCCTTCGCACCCTCTTGAGAATGACGCACGACAACACCAGGTCCAATTGGGTCGACTTGATCGTATGTATCAGTTAGGAAAGGCAGCACACAAATTCCTTTAAGCCCATTAACACATTGATTGAGTTCATGGGGTTTTAATCCGATTTTTATCCTACAACACCTCATGTTCAGAAATTGAACTCTTTTACCCCTAACCCTAAATAACATAGCAAATTATGTTTCTGTTATTGACATTTCAGCCCCTCCTTTCTATTTAAACATTTTTATGATTAGAGATTATCCTAAATACCTTCCCACAATAAACTTTTAGGTATAAATGACTTCTCTTTTAATTTAATTATATGCCCGTTAAATATAATTTACTTCTTTTGGATATTAATTAATATCTTTTTTTTGTTAATTTATTCCTCATAAAACAAAATATATTTTGCATAATTAGCTCCTCGAGTAAAGGAAAAACTAACGTCGTTTACGGTAGCATTTTTGGGTCGTTAACCAAGGCTGCCCACATTTTGGCCATCCGGGAGAGCTCTTCGGCCCAAAAGTTGGCCGATATATATGTTCAGGAGATTGTTGCTCGTCATGGGGTTCCGGTCTCTATTGTTTCAGACCGAGATGTTATGTTCACTTCCAGATTCTGGCAGAAGTTCCACGAGGAACTAGGCATGAGGTTACATTTTAGCACTGCTTATCACCAGCAGACCGACGGTCAGAGTGAGCAGACCATCTAGACACTTGATGATATGTTGCGGGCTTGTGTTATAGATTTTGGTGGGAGATGGGATTCCTACCTATCTCTTGCGGAGTTTTCCTACAACAACAACTATCACTCCAGCATTGGTGCCCCACCTTTTGGGATCTTCTATGGTCGGAAATGTCGTACCCCGATATGTTGGGGAGAGATTGGTCACAGGTTCAGGAAGTACTAAAGTAGTCCTTCAGAACATGAAGCTTATTCATTAGATCAGACAGAGACTGCAGGAATCTTAGATTCGCCAGAAGAGTTATGCCGCCCGACGTAGATCGGAGTTAGAATTTCAGGTTGGCGGTATGGTATTACTGAAGGTGTCACCCTGGAAGGGAGTAATATGCTTCAGGAAGAGGGGGAAATTGGGTCCCTGGTATATTGGACCGTTCCCTGTAATCGTCAAGGTAAGCTGGGTGACCTACTGGTTGGATTTTCCGAGTGAGCCCAATCAAATCCACAACACTTTCCATGTCTCTCATTTGCGGAAGTGTGTGTTGGACGGTAAGACAGTGGTTCCTTTGAATGATATTCAGTTCAATGAGCGCCTGAATTATATTGAGAGGTCGGTGGCTATATTGGAGAGAAAGATGAAGGTCCTGCGTAACAAGGAGATACCTTTGGTAAAGGTTTAGTGGCAACATCGGAGAGGCTCCGAGTGGACCTGGGAGACGGAGGCTGAGATGTGGGAGCATTATCGTGAGATATTTGCCACAGCCGACTTCGAGGACAAAGTCTAGTTCAAGTGTGGGAGAATTGTAACATCCCGATGTCAAGTCAATTTCATTTTCAACCCTATGTTGGAATAACATTGCATATTGACCATTGGGTTTGAGGAAGGTTGCTAGATTTTCCCATAGTGTCAATATAGTAATTTTGACCAGGATTCGTACGTCGAGCATACGTTGTGTATTCTAGGCTTACTAGGGCGCTCCCTAGTACACTGTGCGTACACCTTGTATGCGGGGTGTACGTGAAGAAAGTGCAAACCTTAATTTTTAGGGTTTGGTCCATATATAAACACTATTATAGCCTTATTTCCCATTACTTCATCAGCCTCCCTCTGTGAAACATGACCCCAAGTAAACCCTAAGTGAGAAGAGTGCATTTTGAGTCCAATGGAGTGTTTTGGAGGTGTTCTTGAAGAAGAAGAAGGTGGTGAGAAGAGTTTGGAGCTTGGAAGAATCTTGGATCTGAGATTATCTTCTTGTTAGCAACCTCTAGGAGGTATGAAGTTCACAACTTGATCACTCCATCTTGTAGATCTAGACATTTCTTCCTTTAAGACACTTTTTGTCCCAGATATAGTGATTCTTGAGCATGGCATGTTCTTGACCCAATAAGTTGTCCTTTCAGATCTTAAGAGGGGTCTTAAGTCATAAAAATATGGTCTTAAGGCATTAAGATGTTGAGATTTTCTGTATTAAGCATCTAATGGGCATGCAAAGTCATAAATTTGGAAACTTTATGACTCTTGAGAGTGTTTTGGATTTGCATCTGACTTTGAACATGAAGATTTGGAGTATTAGGCTCTTAATGGGGAATGGGCTAAACGGGGCGCGTACGCTGGGCATACCAAGTGGTACGCCCCGCGTACAGAGGAGTACACCTAGCGTACTCGGCTGGGTCGACTCGGTCGGGTTGGCTCGGCTGGGTGACTCAGCTAGGTGTTGACTTGACTTCTGACTGCTGAAAAAGTTTCACCAAGGGCATTTTGGGGAAAATATTATTAATGGATAATGTTTTGACATTTAGGATTTGATTTGAGCCGGTATTTGGGAGCAGAGTATTGATCAACTATTCGTGAGATTGTGAGGTGAGTTTTCCTCACTGTACTTACAGGTTGAAGGCACCAAGGCCGACCCATTGGATTGATATTTTGTTATACATTGATTTATGATGTGCTGAGTATGGGATAGATCTGTATGACTATATGATAGTTGATGATATGCGTAGACCGGTAGATCAGTAGGACTACCTGTGATTTCTGGCTGCATGATTATCTGTCTGTTGAATATGTTTGTTATCTGTTATATTTCGACATATTAATATATTATGTTCGGTTGAGACTTTACTGCAATGTGCGTGAGTCAATTGACTTGGGGTATTCCAGTCCGTTGACTGAGTGAACCCGAGAGTATTTCCATCCAATGGCTGTATGGGACCGCTGTATATTTGTATTCTAGTTCGATGACTGAGTGGACCAGTTGTATGTTGACATTCCAGTCCGATGACTGATTGGGCCAAGGGTAATCCAGCCCGATGGTTGTGGACCCATGGGTATTCCAATCCTCTGACTGATTGGACCCAACATGCTTGTTTGTGTATGATATGTGTATGGTGTGGTGGTACTTTGCGGGAACTCACTAAGCTTTGCCTTACAATTTTTAGTTATGGTTTCAGGTACTTCAGAGGACCGTGACAAGGCGAAGGCGTGACTGTACACATCCTGATTTTATGTTGTTGATCTTGGGAGAATCTAATTTTAAATAATATTTTGTAAACAATGGTTTTGTAAACACTTTTATTATTTATTGGGTTGTTTTGAAAAGTTTAAATTGGTTGTGATTTTTGAGATGTTACAGTAGTGATTGGATATGTATAGCTAAACATAACTGATATTGTAGTTAGCAAATAGTTATAGTTGAATATAACTGAAAAGCATAAATTGTATATCATTGAACAATTGTAACTCACTATAAATGAAATAGTCGTTAATAGCCATGAGTTGAGATTGATTATTGATGAACAATTTTAGTTGCATGTAACAATCATCATCATTTATAGCAGAGAGCTAAGATTGTGTATAGCTGAATATAACTTATTTAGTTATTGTATACATAACGACCCAAACTTTCTATCACTAATCTAATGGGAATATCAGAGTTGTAACATTCCGTTATTAAAAAATCAATATGTGAAATTAATAAATGAGTAATAGCCTTAAATTCGGAATAATTTAGCAAGGTGTTGGTCTCGGGGAGTTAATTGTATAATTTTAGAAGTTGGGGGTTAAAAGTGTAAGTTCCAAAGTGATTTGTAAATATTTATGAGGGCAGAGACTGCTTGGTAAATTATTGGGACTTAAATCGAATAGATTTTGGGAAGCAAGGGCTAAATGGTAAATTTCGAATTCAATTTGTAAAGATTTCTTAGGTCAGGGGCTATTTGGTAAGTTTTGGACCTAAATTGTAATGAATTTATGGAATCAGGGGTTAAAAGGGAAATATTGGATTAAAGTTGAAGAATATATGGTGAGGAGGGGTTGATCTTGTAAAAGTCCAAAATTTTAATGAAACACGGGATATACCCGGTGCTCTTGTCCGTCACCATGTAACATTCCAACCCTAAACCTAGTAAGACTTCAGCCGCCGCGAGTGAGTTCCCAGCTGCCACCCATCCTTTCCTCGCTATTCCGACCAGACGATGGTGCCGCCTGCTGGCCCACCGTTGAGCGCCGCCACACGCTGCTGCCGGAGACTGGATGTGAAGCCGGAAAGAGCCGCCGGGACCATTAGTTGAAGCTGTGAACGTCACCGCGAGTCATGGACGACCAAAAACACTAGGCAAGCGAGCTGCAATCTGATTTCTCCTTCTTCCTTTAATCTTCCGACGTGTGTGACGTGGGAAACAGGATTGCCGCCGTTGCTGGCCTCAGCCGACTGTTTCCGTCAACCCCGACGCTGCCGTCCGTCATGGCGGTTGCTATTGGCTGCTGTTCTCGTTGCTTTTGCGTGTGATGTTGCTAGGATTTGGGGAGATCGTTGGCCGGAGGTTGACGCACCACCATGGCAGCCAACCATGGTGGGTGTCATTTCTGCCGTGTCCCGCCGCTGCCAGCCACCGTGGGAGGTGGTTGTGGGTGTGTATTTGGGTGTATACTCGAGTGTTTATCGCTGTTTTTGGTATTTTGGAGGTTGTATGCGTGTTTTTGTGACCAGAAAACCCACCGCCGCCACCGTGAGGTGGGGGCCGCCGTCGTGAGCCGCCACTGACCACCACTACCTGAGGTGGTAGTGGGTGGTACTTGGCATAGTAAACCCTAATCGGACCAATGTTTAATCTTGGACCGGGCTGGTTCGTGATTGGGCAAGAAACCCTAATTAGGGTTTACAAAACCCTAATTTTGGGTTTGTTAGATTGGATTTTACCGGGACCCGCAGTTGGACTGTTAAATTGATATTGTGAATTATGTCCGACTTCATTGTATGAATGGCCTAGTGGAGTGATGGACTTAATGGGTTATGTCCTTAATGAGTTAGGTGAGAAACACTTAACGCTAATTGTCATTTTATGTAAAAACCCTAATTTTGCTCGGGCCTTGATTTGGGCCTTTTTATTAGGCTTTGGTGACTGGGTTACTAATGGGCCATCCAAGAAAATCATGTGGACTAGAATATTTAGATGGGCTTTAGGGTAAGGCCCATATGAGGTTTGGGCTCAATTTGGAAAATTGGGCCATAGTTGGGCCATTAGTGGACTTCTGTGGACCCATTTGGTATTGGGCCTGGGTGGGCCTATTGGGCTTGGGTTATTTCTAGATCGGATTGGTGGACCATATTTAGACCTTATATGTGAAGCTTTGGTCTTAGATCCTAATGGGGTTAATTATGGGTTTGGCTCAGTGTTAGAAGTCGGAGTACAACAACAACATTTGTAGGATCTGTCCGCCATCCGAGGTGAGTCTTCTCACTATACTTATCCGTGTGGTAATTTATGTGTGACCGGAGGGTCTTAATCGTGTTATAGACTGGAGGGTCTTAAGTACATTATTGACCGGAGGGTCTTAGTATATTGTAGACCGGAGGGTCTTAGCACTTTGTAGACCGGAGGGTCTTAGTACATTATTGACCAGAGGGTCTTAATTGTTTATAATGTGATATGTGTTATTGTGCATACTGTCTCTGTGACTGATGTTGTTATAGTACTCTGTGTATATGCTGATCTTATGTGCTTATACCGAGACATTTGATATCATGTATTTTGTCTTATGAATTATGATGTATATTATCTTGTGCATTGTTGAGATAGGACCAGAGGGTCCACCCGTGTTGTGGGACCGGAGGGTTCCACTGAGACACATCGACCAGAGGGTCTTATATGAGATATAGACATGAGAGGCTAACGAGTAATGTGTGGTACTACAAATAAAATGACATTTAGTGGCATAAAAAAAGTGTCACTAAAAACTGAAAAAGTGCCACTAAAGGCCCCTGGGGGAATTAGCAGCACAAAAAAATAGTGCCACTAAAAACACTCCCACTAAAGGCCTTTAGTGACACTTTTTGTTTGTGTCGTTGCAGCTTATTAGGTTTTAGTGGCATTTTTCTATTATGCCACTATAGTATTTCTAGGTTTTAGTGGCACTATTTTTATGCCACTATTTATTATGTTAAAATAAATATTATTTTCATGCTTTTAGAGACACCTTTTTTAACACAAAATAATGATACTAAGAAATTATGTCTAATTTTTTAAAAATTTAAATAGCATATAAAATAATAATAAGGCAATATAAATAATAAATGAAAATTAAACATAATATCATTACTTCAATTCAAACTAAACTTGTCGAATAACAATATTCTCAATATTTAAAATACAAATGTCTTCAAAAGAGTTTATTTAGTCTAAATGTTGTGCTAAATTTCGAAACATAATACTATAGAACTAAAATATTTGTAGAGGAAGAAACATGAAACTTGATTGACCTCCAACTTTGTATAAATGCTCATCTTGAATTTTTCTTCTAAGCAAAGAGCTGGCATGGTAAAGAGTATGACAGAATCCACAAATTTGTCACCATCAAAAAAACACATGACATTATATGCACAAATTTGTCCAACTCCTGAAGAAAAAAAAACTTTAGTAAGTGAATAATCAAGAAAAAAATTTGTAGGCATCAACATGCTGGTAGTTCTTAGATAATTCAGACATGACCAATAATGTCATATTTCTTGTCATACACTTGAAACCATTTCAAATATTCTTTTTGAACTCTTTTTGTACTAAATCAAGATCCAATTCATGATCACAACTGGAAACAACTAATCCCTAATAAAAAAAACCATTTGGATCTTGTGTACTTGTGTCAAAATGCTCACTAGGATTTGGATCACATATTTCATGCAAGTCCTCCAACTGTCAAAAACAAGATTCAAGCACATAAGCAAAATGTATAATGTCAAACAGTAAATAAATGTTGATAAAATAGCCAAATGTGCAAACCCAAATAGCCAAATAAACAATAAAATAATAAATATTTAGACCATATTAGTTCTTACCTGGTATGTTGAGACTAAGGATGCAAACTAGGGTGGATATTGTCGAATACTACAAAACCCGTCCCCACACCCAAACTCCGGTCCCACCACCCGCCCCTGCCCAATCCCCGATTGATTCGGGTAGAAAACCCCTGCCGAATATTGTCGGATACTGCAAAACCCATCTGTGTTCCATAAGCCTCAACAATTGGTTTTGGTGGATGTTGATTTTGAGTGTCACTGCAACAAAGGAAAAATTCATATTATAGACATGAGATACATATTATAGAGATGCAATTAAAATTACAGGAAAAAAGATTATATGGATGCAGTTAAAATTACAACAAAAAAGATTACATATATGTTATTAAATTATAGCTAAAAAGATTACATGGATGCAGTTAAAATTACAACAAAAACAAAAAACATTAAATATATGCAGTTAAATTACAACAGGAAAAAAAACATGAAGGTTTGACTTTAGAAAATAAACAAAACTGATGAAGAATAAAGTCTACATTCTACAATGGATGAATTAATCCCTTTTTGTTATGTACTTCCTGTTGTACTCATCATGGAAGTTAAAAAAACCATCCTATTCATATATATTATATATAATGGCAGATCCTAAATTCCTAATGGCCCACAATTACCAACATTATCTTCACACATAGATGAAGACTACAAAATTCTATTACCAACAAAAAAATATATTCAATTATAGTTCAAATTACAACCATAATAGATGCAGAGTAAAGCAAAAAGTAAGAACTCGATCAATTAATTGAGGATACAATCAAAACAAATAAAAAAATTGATTTAATCATGTTTTTACTATCCATACAAATGTGAAGTAGATTCTGAGTGCAAATTCATCAATTCCAAGAACCAATACAACCCACATGTCTGATGATTGTCAAAACAGATGAAAAAAATCCAAATTTGTTATCCTTTTACCAAGTTTTCTGCCAAACATATATATTTCAATTTCAAAATTCATATGATTAATCATCAATACTCATTTGAATTATTTTGGTGCGAAACTAATTTATACAGTACATATAGGAATTTATAGCTTATACTTACGTTAATCAAACCGACATTTTTTTGCATCAACATTTCGACAAACACTTGGTGTGCTCCAAAGTATGACTTACACATGAAATCTAAAATAAACTAGGTCATCCTAAAAACATATTCCAAACATTGTAACCACAAAATCAGTTCATCAGATGGACATAAATTGGTAAGTTTTCTTGTGACTTTGAATACACGTGTGGATGAATATGTAATTTGGGGCACTAATGTGAAGAAAAAACACAGAGCGGAGAGGCAATTACCTGGAGATCAAAACATAAAACTTAGAAGCGATGATGTAGCCATGGCGATAGCGATGTTGGGTAGAGGATGGGGGAATCGGCGGTGGCCGATGTTGATGGAGAAGCTACTCTAATGAATAAGAAGTGGAGAATTTTGAGGAAGGGAGGGGGAGAAGAACGTCAGCGTATGGATCTACAAGATGAATTAGGGCAGTGAAAGTTGAGGTGTTGCTCCATTTAAAACTCAAAAAAATTAGGATTGGGCGTAATGATTTTAATATTGGGGGAATAGAAAGCGGGCAACCTGAAATTTTAAATATCTTTTAATCTTGGAGGAAATAAGAGGTGGAAACCTAAAATTTTCAATATGATACAGTGTCACACAAAATATATGCCACTAAAAGCTGATATATAGTGGCATAAAACCAATATGTCATTAAAATTTTGTGCCACTAAATGTAATTTTGTTTGTATTCTGGGGAACTCACTAAGCTTCGTGCTTACCGTGTTATATGTTATGTGTTTCAGGCACTTCTCAGGATTACGGGAAGGCGGCGGCTCGATTGTACACACGAGATGGAGTTATGTTTCTGAGGATCCTGGATTTTATTCAAATAACTATGAACATGTGTTTTTGATAATTTGACATTTGGGGATTTTGTGATATATGTTGACGAGATTCATGTGATTTTAAAAATGAAAATTTTGTTTGAAAATTTACGGTGTTACAAGAGTTATTTCTATATAAAATATGAATCTTTATTTTTGTTGTTGAATATTAGTGTTTTGGTTATAGAATAATGACAAATTAGAGACCTAGTATAATATTGCTAATTATAACAAAGACAACAAATAGAAACAAGAGAATTGTTGATGAGACATATCAATGATGGATTTTTCAATTTGCGACCAGATAATGCGTCACTAAAGTCATCGTTGAGGAAAAAATGCCCATCATTGATATTATCATTTTGTCTCTTTTTTATCGCAACGTTGGTCATTAGCAACGTATTTACGAGAGAATTATCCGTTGGATAGCTTATTTTCTTATAATTATTTATCGATAATACTATTAATATGCGAAATGTAAGTGCCATACTATTCTCCTTTCATAGCTATGCATATTAATATGTATTTTGTAATAGTTAGTTAATTATCTGATTTGTTTCTTCTAACAGTTAACAAATTATAGTATTTGTTGTGCATGTGCTTGTTATATATATATGAGTGGTTGTATGTTGCTAACTTTGCATCACATCATTTAATTTTTTTTTGAACCGGAAAATGAGGATAATATATATATATATATATATATATATATATATATATATATATATATATATATATAAAGAAAAGTCACTCCTACAAAGTTACTGGGAGTGCATAATTCAAAACAGTAAACCAAAACAATTACAAAAAAGAAACATTATTACGAATTGAAGGGAAGAACATTCCATTCCGTCCAGTTTAAACCACCATTATTGCCTCTGTGCTTGAACCAAAGGAAAGTCATTGATTGTATTATATCCGCCACTTTCGAAGCACACACCTTTATTATTGAACAGTCTTTCATTCTCGTTTTCTAGATACCCCATAATGTTTCATAGCATATTCCTAGCAACCTTTTCTTTTTCTTTGGACAATTTCCCCAATTGGATGCATAATCTAGAACCTTGTTCATCGTGCGGAAGTTAACTATTGAAATGTTGCACCATTTGAGTATCCATTCCATGACCATTTTTGCAAAAGAGCACCAGATCATGATGCATGATCTGAGGTTTCCTCAACCAGGTTCCATTAACAGCAGGTAGTGGACGGTAAGATTAAACCCCGCTCAGAGAGTGCCATCGCGGATGGGATGCGACCCTTATTTTCCCTCCAAATGAAACACTTGAACTTTAGTGGAATTTCCTTAATCCAGTTAATCATACCAATGTCCATGGGACCTGTGTTTCACAAGACTTGACGGAGGGCACTTAGACAGTAGTTTCTGTCCCTGGTAAGATCACATTTCCATAAGACTCTGTTTGCCTCCTTAATTAGTTATTCAAAATTCAATATATAAGTTTTAAATATGTCTGAACTAAAAGATTGTTACTGCAAGTTTAACGCTTCTTCTGAATTGGTCCGAACCATTTTTTTATGTCAAGTTGAAGCATGTTGTTAGTTTTGTCTAGTAGAAATTACCTATAGTAATTGTTTTTTAGCTTCTTTTTTCATAATTGTAGGTTATCGTTGATCGTATTCGTGAAGAGATGAACAAAGTACTTAAGGCAAAACGTGAAGAAATAAAGGATGAACTTAAGGCTAAACGTGAATAAATTGAGGGTAATTATAATGATTTGGTTTTAGAATATAAAAAGTGAATTTCATTTGTGAATTTCTGTTATAGATTAATGAAAAATTCGACGCTGAATATAATGTCATTAACTGTCGCTAATTATAATACACTAATTATAATAGGGGCAACAATTAGAAACAAAAGAATTGTTGATAATGCATATCAATGATGGATGATATGTATTTTGTAATAGTAGTTAACTATATTATTTGTTTTTGTGCGCCGTTAACAAATTATGGTATTTGTTTCGCATGTGTTTGTTTTACATATACGACTGCGCCGTTAAGAAATTATGGTATTTGTTTCGTATGTGTTTGTTTTACATATACGACTGGTTGTATGTTGCTAACTTAGCGTAGCTTTATTTAATTAGTTATCAGAACCTTTGAAAATACAAACGGATTATATAACTTAGTATTGTTTACGTTTTTTAGGTGGAACTTACTTCTAACTAGACGTTGGTAGTGTTGTTGTCACTTAAATACACCTTATCGGAACCGGTTGTACTAGAAGCATCGTGTCATATAGATTTTATCAAATGCGGTGGTAAACCGACATTCATAATGGGCTCACATTCGTTGACTTTAAATTTGGCACGATTGTGATGTTGGTTAATATATTTCATTCTAGCCAAGTCATATGATAATTATCGATGTACTAGTGAACGAAATGTTTTGCACAAATTTTTTAGCCTCCAAAATGCTTAGAATAACATTTCTAATTCTACTCTTATTTTCTTATCGATCCAAGATGAAACAATCAATTCATAGGAAAGAAATTGTTAGATTTTATTCAATGGTGTACCTCCTCACATGAATTTAATCAATTACTCACTATAACAAATCCAATGTTAAGTTGTAGAAAAACAATTCAGATCCGTAAAACTAGAATTGTTGAGAAAAATTGATTGAAACGTGTCAAGAAAAGGAAGTGAATTTTAACATTTTGGAAGATCAGCCGGTGGAGGTAAGAGCTTTTGGTTAGGTAGTTCTCCATCCAAGACGAGCCATGCCATCTTCAAACCCCAACCCGTATGAACTTCCAAATGACAATGCATGAACCATACCCCTGGACAATATATAAGAAGAATAATATATCAATGACAAACTAAAACACATCATATATGCACCACAAGAAACCAAACTGAAATTACATGAGTAACAAACCTGGGTTGTCCGCTAGAAATCGTATAGCAACCCATCCACCAGAAGGCACACCAACCGTGTTTCTTTCGATAGGGTCCACAAGATTGAAGTACTTAGGGTCCTTCTTAGGATCGTAGTTTCCAAACCCTTGACCAACAACAAAGAAATTGAAGCCATGGAGATGAAGAGGGTGGCTTTCAGCACCAAGAATGCTGGTATCTTGCATGACCAACTCCACACTAGTATTAAAAGGAAGAACCATGAGTTTTGTACCATTGCTCACAAAGGTGTTATTTGGAGGAGTTCCGGTATAATTAAACCAATGCAATGGGTTGATTGGGAAATAAGGACTATAAACACCCTTCGATTTATTAAAGAAGTGGGACTGGAGAAGGGCAACACTTGGTTGTACGAACGACACATTATTTATGGATGCAGCGAATCTAGTCCCATTCGGTCCTTGGCAAGTTCTATTTTGCGCACAAGGAGCCGTCCCAAGTCCTACTGTGAAAAATAAATGTTTGTTGATCTTCTGTGGGACATTAGCAGGAAATTTAGAGTTTGCCAAGCTTCGAAGTCTATTTGAAAACTTTGACACGAATGAAGTGTCATTTAAAGATGGTAATGTTGGTGTAAAGAGTGGAAGATTTTTCATCGGAACGGGCGACTCATATTCGAGAATACCAGCAACTGTGGAATTGTCAAAGGTTCCTTGACCCGTTACATATGGCCTAGCAGACATGAGAAAGTTGGCACCGGGAAATTTGGATTTGGTTTTAAGGAGGACGTTGGTGGTTTGACCAGGAGCTAGTATAAGCGTTTCAGTGTTGAAAGGTTTTACATAAATGGCATCAGCCTCGACAACGGTGAGGGTGTGGTTTGCTATGCGAAAAAAGAGTTCATCATTGAGTGCTGCATTGATCAGTCGAAGGAGGTATGTCTTCCCGGTCTTTACCTTCAGCTTGAATGTGTCTGCAGATTTCATGAGCATTCTCATTCAGTCATGGTTTCTATGTATACATGTATCCTATTAATTAATATGTACACTGGTTTTCATTTCCGAGGTGTATGTACGTATGTAACAAAGGCTAGAAATACGGTACCTTTAGCAGAGCAATTGTACAAAGGTCCGGGAAGCCCATTGAAGGTATAGGCATCAGAAACATTTGGACCCCCACCGGTTTGTGTTGCTTGCGAAATTATAGCCTCTGGATCAGTATTGAACCACTCTCCTGTAGACATACAAAATTGTAATTTCTCTCATGCATGCAAAACAGATGTAATTAAGTACAACATAACTACAAGCTTAAAGATTTAAAGATTCAAAAAAGTATGTACACAAGATTAGTTTTACCAAAGATGATGGGAACTTCTTTATATGGCTTGGTAAAAGGGTAGGGGACATTAAGCTTTGGAAGAATGATGAGAGGGCCATAAACACTTGCTCGTAACCATGATATATGTGCATGCCAAAACAATGTTCCTCTTTGTCCGATAACAGTGTAGTTGTAGACATAACTCTGGCCAGTTTGTATGGGGCATTGAGTTATGTAAGCTGGCCCATCGGCCCATCCACTCCGAAGTTGTCTAATACCATGCCTGTGTATATAACATGCATCAGAAACATAAAACGATGTGATTGCAGTTAAAGTAATATATAGTATGTCATAGAGCGTTAGAAAATACAAAATATACAACTCTTATACCAATGGATTGTAATGTTACTGGAGACATGGTTGGTAACTTTTATAAGAAGCCGGTCACCCTCTCGAGCGACAATACGTGGACCTGGAAATTTTCCATTGACCGTAACCATGCTCTTTGTGTGGCACAGTCGTGTCACGTTTTGCAGCTCGATCTGCATGAAAAAATAGATCAAGTTGTTGGACTACAAAAATGATAAGCATCATGGATATCTTATGTAATGAGACATACGTTAAACTCATAGCTCCTGGTAGTTCCACCAACTGTATACATAGGAAGCAGTGAAGTTATTGCTACCAACGACAAGAAAATTCCCAGAAGACCACCCATATCTTTGAAGAAGCTGAAAGCTTCTGCTACTGCATGAACCAAGCTATGAAAGTTGAACATATTATATAGGTTGATGTCTAAGGATGATTTGGCAGATTGAAGAACTATTTCTGATTGCATTACCAACCGTTGTTAAAATGCAACTTTAGAGTGCTATCAAAGAGATCATATCCATCTGTCCTTTCAAAACCTTTCCTTTGTCGTAAGGACTAGGTCCCAATCTTTAATATAACATATATAATACTTTATTTGATCAAATTGTTAGAAAAAACATAGTTTCAAAACTACCTACTAGAAAACTTGAAAAGTTGTCAATACATAATTAACAATACATGTTATAGGCAAAAAAAAAAAAAAAAAAAAAAAAAAAAATGATGGGGGGGGGGGGGGGGGTGTGGTGCGAGTAAGTCACATATTTGTTCATGTGTTCCTTACCGCCGGAAAAATTAGCAAATTAATATAACAAATACCAACAAAAATCACTCAAATAAATCAACTAACATGACACCTATACATAATAAAGTATTTACGTATACACAAATTACATTCAGGTGAATTTGATTATCTATCAACTAGTAAAAAAGTTCATATTCCTTTCAAACAATTTTTTCTTCGACGTGCGTTTGCCTACATTGTACCTGATACATATTAAAAGTGTAGGGTTAAAAGTGTAGGGGCGTTGGTTTGGGTCCGATTTGATCCCATGAATTGACTCCTTTTAGTTTTTCTAATATGGTTAAGAATAATTTAAAGTAAATTCAAATCCTATCCAAACTAACTAAATTACATTGTGCCTATATCCTTTTTACAATTCGGTTTTTATGAGATGAAACATTTTTTAAAATATATAAATTGAATATTAGTTGTTGGTGATTTTCTATCACTAATATTATTTAAGTGTAATGGATTAATTTGTTGATCAATGTCACTTTGATAATTATCGAACAAATTAGTATGGTGCGGAGTGCACATTTGTTTGATTTTGTCATTGTTGAAAATATACTGCTATTTAGGGGCGAAACCCCTGAACTGACGGGGGTTCGAGGGCAGCGCCCCTGGCGGGGTCCAAGGGGCAGAGCCCCTGGCTGGGGTCGACAAGTTTTGTGATCCATTTATAGACCCGGTCGACAGGTCAGCGCGAAATTTTTTTATAGGAGCTATGTTACTATAAAAAAATGTCTCAGAAATCCATAATTTTAGTAAAAACACCCGCTTTTGTGATCCATTTATAGACCCAATTTTATGTTGGTTTATGACAGGTAATATGGTCATTTTTTGGATAGGAAATTGTTTTCCTGTAACTACCATATGACAGTTTTAAGACAGGAAGTTAGTTTCTGTTATATGATCATTTTCGGATTCATTTTGGGTACAGATTTCATAACATATTCTTCATTCTCCCTTCTAGAAAAACAGCGAGTTTCATCCGATTAGAGATTTTGAGTGTACCCTCGAAATGCTTTAATCTGAAAGTGTTTCACAACTCTCACTGATCCAAGTATATCTATATCCCGATTTTCTAACATTAGTCAATGCAATTTAAAAAAAAATTTGTTTATTTGTAAATTAAAATTTACAAAGAAAAATAATTTTAATTTAATATTTTGTAGTTAAAAAACTTTTGAAAAACAAATAAACATCAAGGAAATTTATTGGGTTTAGTAAATTAATAATCGATTAAAGATATACATAGAAAATTTAAAAAAAAATAGGTAAATAAATAATAAATAGT
This sequence comes from Lactuca virosa, assembly GCF_052849685.1. Lineage (NCBI taxonomy): Eukaryota > Viridiplantae > Streptophyta > Magnoliopsida > Asterales > Asteraceae > Lactuca > Lactuca virosa. The sequence continues at coordinate 223,082,005 of NC_136430.1, read as the reverse complement.
TGTTCAATTTTTTGGACTATTGAGTTTTGTTTTATAGACCAAAATTAATCTGAAATATAAAATAACAATTTGGTTTTTTTGAAAACTAATCCAAAAATCTAAATATATAAATCAATGCCTAATCCAAATTGTTTAATTGAACATTTTTTTAATCTGGTAATCTTTTTTCTTTTATTTAACAAACAATAAATCTTAGTTATCAGCGTACAACGAGTGAGAAGACACACAGGAACAAACTACACCGCTAAGCCTTTTTGTATGATAAATTCAATTCTTTTGAAGACTACATCCATAGATCTTTTGGAAATTTCGATTTATCCAAATATTGAATAACTCAAATTAAAATAAGAGTTACTTACACGAATGATCTTTATGGTTTGTGGTAGTTTGTGTACTTAGTATTTTTTTTAGCTCGGACCATCCTTATTGTTTGATTTTGTTTCGTCTTTAGTCCAAAACATAAAATGACAACAACGCCCTTATGTATTTCTTTTTTTTAGTTTTTAATAATTTTGAAATTAAAAAATCAAAAACAGGTAGCATCTTTGATAAAATAATCATACATGAGAAATCATATTAACATCTTTACTTTTGTCATCCCCACCCTATGTTAGATATATCTACATCTCTACTTCTTCTATTTTCTAAAAAATCACAAGAACTCTAAATCATGGAACTACAACTACCGCCCACCATCACCAAATGGTTGCCGACCAGCATTAACTCCAATAGAAATCGTTATCGTTGCTTTGGCTTTTTTCGGCGACTAACTCCTTCCCCGTTCACTTCCCACCACCACCACAACCTACCCATATTTGTATCATTTCATCACTACCAGTGACCCCTTCTTGTGATACACACCATTAAAATTGACGGGACATCAACACAACTTCATGCCCACAACATTTTATCAGTGCATTCCTTTGATTTTTTAGACCATGTTCGGAAGTCGTTCCAATAACATTGTGAATCTGAGCTACCACCATAGAAGGCGTGGATGGAAATTGGAACTCCCACGGTGACATCGTCCTCTAATGTTAGGTTATAGGGAGGAAGATGAAGACGAAGGGTCATGGTGGATTTCATCATTGATTATAGATGGTTATTATAATACATGTTTTGTAAACTCTAGTATTTATGCTATAAGGGTATTTTGACCATATGGGCATTTTGGTTACTTCATAAATATTATAAGATATCAACATTGTTTCTTGTGAATATTGTTGATATTTTTTTTGGTGATCTTAGAAGTGATTAAAATCATGTTTAATTGTTAGATATGGTGATGGTGGTTGAAGAGGGTTAAAATGGAAAGAGTTGTTAAATGATGGATTGTTGTAAGCACATGATTCGCAATCCTAGAGTTATACGATGTGTAGATGATATTTGACTTAAACTTTGTTGTACATTGCTATTTTAGTGAAGGAATTTTACTTTACTATTAAATGACGCATAGTATTAAAGTATGTGACACATTCATAGTAGGACGCTACAACTGAATAGGGGAAACACGATGTGTAGGAATTCTACATGACACGATGATGAATGTGACCCGTGCCAAGCATGTACGTGACATATAGATGTCGACATAGTAGATATAACATAAGAAGATTGGTTATTTTCTCATTCTTCGTCAAAATGCTCCAGAAACTTATGGGACGATTTCTTGAGTATTTTGAGCTAGAAAAGGGGGGAAACAAGGGAAATTTAAATAATTAACTAAGATTTACATGACTTAATACCATGACCAATAATTAAGTAAGATTTATGCTTAATTCAAGAATTAGCTAAGATTTACACATAGTAAGCACATAAACATGATATTTACTAATATATTCATCTTCATACATCCAATTTCACAACAATTATGATCATATAAATTTCTAGGGTTCATGAGCTCGAAAAGGGGGTGGGGGAATCAACGGAAATGTAAATGAGATGATTACCACACAGTTAGATTAAACATAACAATCTCCTTCTTTTATTAAATTTCATCCTGGAGGGTTAAATTGAAGTGGGGCTCATGAACCCTAGAAATTTATTGTAACGTCCCAAAAATACTAGTAAAAATTTTCATTTTCAAATCACCAAAAGGGTATAACCATTTGTTCCAAAACCAACAAAAGTATAAACTATTATCAACATCATTGTGAATCAAATAAACAGTACGAAATAAAACTCAGGGGATGATGTACGATCATGTTGGGCCTTCCATTTGGAACTAGAAGTACCTGAAACATTTAAACCACAAAAATGTAAGCACAAAGCTCAGTGAGTTCCCCAAACTACCACATAACCACATGGGCCTCCCCATAACATATTCGGCTTCACCCATTCAATTAAACGGGCCCCGCCCAGCTCACATATTAGGCCCTGCCCATCATACGTAACGAGCCCCGCCCGACATACATGTAAGAGTAACAAAGACAACTAGAATTCTTCATTGTATAGTGAGAAGACTCACCTCATAGTCGATCAAACTACCACCTCAGCAACAGTAACGAGAAGGATGGTACTACAAACCACCTAGTTCATAACACAAAGTCTAATATCAGACAAGGACAACCCCCAAAGGTTGACCCAAGGTCAACCAAGCCAAAAAGCCAACAAAGTCAACATTAAAACAAAAGCACATCATACTCTGGAAAAGCGCACCACGCTTTACCTTAATTCAAAGGTTAAAGTGACTTAATCCATTAAGTCAATACCCCAAATTCCATATTTGAATTCCTATAAGGTCTATGTGGATAAAGTTTCCAACTTTATCCATTAATCCTTTCCCTAACCAACAAGATCTTAACTTAAAGTCTCATAAAGTCCAAAAATGCATTATTCAAGTATCAAACTAGCAAGTCCAAGTCTTCCACTTTTAGATAGGAATAAATAAGAATTCTAAATGGATAAACTTTCCAAATTTATCCATCATAAGGCCACCACTTCTAAGATCTAATCTTTTTGCACTCAAAATGGCTAAAGCATCACCAAGGCTTGCATGACTTGAAGAGAGGAGTAAAGGTCAAAACTTTATCATCTCATAAGGTCCTAGAACCATCATAGAGTACATGAATGGTGTTGGAGTCCATGCAACACAAAGATCCTAGACCAAAAGGCAAAAATAAGCCATAAAAGGGCATAAGCAAGATCTAACAAACTAAAGATCAAGATTGGAGATTTATACTCACAATGGTCCAAAAATGGATTAACCTTGTTGGATCTACACTTGAACTCTTCACGCAACCGCCTTGAAAACAACTTGATCTTCAAGATTCACACCAAAATATGAAAAGTAAGCTTCCAAAAGAGATTTTAAGCTCCAAATGAGAGAGAAGGGGCTAGAGTTTCTCTAAGGTTTGTTTATGAATGAAAGAGGTTGAGAATGAATCAACCCTAGGCCATAAGTGTGCTTAAATACCCATTAAACCCTAAAATATTGTAATTGGTTTGGGCCGAAAAGCGCGTTGCACACACTTCAGAAAAAGCGCCCCACGCTTTCGGGCCGAAAAGCGCGTTGCACACAATTTGAAGTTTTCGATAAATTAAACAGATAAGGTAAACGCAAATACATACTAGGAAATGGATGTTACGTTTATATGACCATATATGTTGTGAAATTGGATGTATAAAGATAAATATATTAGTAAATATCATCTTTATGTTCTTATTATCTGTAAATCTTATTTAATTCTTAAATTTAAAGAGTTAGCGATGAACCCTATCTATGAATGGTTATAACATTATGATATCTATGTTTTAATGAATTAAGACATGTGGATGAATTAATAATGGAGCATAATTAGATTTGATGCATAAAATTATTGGTCATGGTATTAAGTCGTGCATAAAAGACTTATCCATTGAGCTAAAAGTACTTGAAATTGTGAATGGATGTGTATTGTAAGTTAATAGTGTTTAGGTTATGTCTTAATAGATTAAGACATATATATATATATATATATATATATATATATATATATATATATATATATATATATATATATAGTTTATGAGATATATATGGTTTGGGTTTAACCGAAGGATATGACTTATTGAAAATATTAAGTCAAGTTTATGAATAAATGGGTGATACCTTAAGTTATAATATTCAAGATTTGTATGCCATTTTGACAGTATATGAAACGAGAGCGGATATGGGACTTCAAGAGTTGGAATCTCATACACCTAAAACATCTCAAGGTGAGTAAGCATACTTCTCTACTAGATAGTTTATATTTAGATATGTATTTATTAATGCATTATGTGACACATACAATATGTTGGTTATTAAGAATTGATATTTTTAATGCAAAGATAATACAGGTGTATATTGTTGAGAGTTATATTGAACCAGTATACCTGAGTATTATAGCAAGTTATTGTTATATAAAGTAATAAGTAGGTTTAGCTACATTTATAGTTGAGTATAGTTATATTGTATGGGTTTTATAACTAGTATAGTTGTTTTATGTTGTGGGTCATAAGAAGTTGATATTGCGGTTTATTGTTGTGAGTTGTTATAATTGATATTGATGTATTAGCAACGAGTTGCGAACTTGTGATTGAGTTACCTTAATAGTTATAGCCGAATATAACTGAGAAGCGGTGATTCAATAATTATAGCTTAATATAATTGATATAGAAGTGGTTGAATAGTTATACTTAAATATAAATGAAAAGTAGTTGTAACATCCCGATGTCAAGGTAATTTCAATTTCAACCCTATGTTTGAATAAAATTGCATTTTGACCCTTGGGTTTGAGGAAGGTTGCTAGATTGGCCCAGAGTGGCAATATAGTAATGTTGACTTGACATCTAAATGTTGACCAAGTTTGACCGATGGCATTTTGGGGAAATGTTATTAATGGATAATGTTTTGACATTTAGGATTTGGGTTGAGAAGGTATTTGGGAGCAGAGTATTGATCAACTATTCATCAGATTGTGAAGTGAGTTTTCCTCATTATAATTACGGGTCAAAGGCACCAAAGATGAGCCATTGGATTGATATATTGTTATACATTGATTTATGATATGCTGACTATGGGATAGATCTGTATGACTATATGATAGTTGTTGATATGCGTAGACCGGTAGATCTGTAGGACTTCATGTGATTTCCGGCTGCATGATTATCTGTCTGTTGAATATGTTTGTTATCTATTATATGTCGACATATTGTGTTGGGTTGAGACTTTACTACTATGCGTGTGAGTTAACAGAACAGGGGTATTCCAGTCCGATGACTGAGTGAGCCCGAGGGTATTCCAGTCCGATGACTGTGTGAGCCCGCTCTATATTGGTATTCCAGTCTGATGACTGAGTGGACTTGTTGTATGTTGGCATTCCAGTCCGAGAACTGATTGGGCCAGGGGTAATCCAAACCGATGGCTGTGGTCCCGTGGGTATTCCAGTCTGATGACTGATTGGACCCAACATGCTTGTTTGTATATGATATGTGTACGGTGTGGTGGTCAGCCAACCCGTCGAGGGATGTCTAGCCTTTCTCTAGGAAGTGAGAATAGGGTGTATGCACATTCTAGTGAGTGTTGGTAGGGTTGTTGTGATGATCTTCTGAGACAAATACGGGTATGTGCGGAAGGTAGTATGGGCCCATACTACTGGAAGCAAAGGACCCGTACGCGTAGCAGGGAAGTCACAACCCCAAGGGTTTTGTTGGTGAATGGTTCCTATGGTATGATATGCGTTTTATGATATATCTCTAGTTTATTTTCAGTAGGGTGTTCACGAGGGGATCCGGATCAGTAGCGAGTGGCCAGGAAAAGCCAGGGTTGACCGAGGATCAGGTCAGGGAGATGATTCATGTTGAGGCCATTTCTATTGTCTGGGGCAGATACTAGAGTTGTTTAGGTTTATCATGACCGCCATGATGGGGTTCTTTAATGACCGATACACTGCACTTTCAGAGGCTCCTGCTGCTACATCCACTACGGCCGTTGCTGCTGTGGGGATTGGAGGGGGAGAGCCTTCCGGTACCGGGACTTCGACAATACGAAGCCCCCAGTGTTTGACGAGGTTCAAGATCCAATCATTTCCATGAGGTGGCTGTCAGATTTTGAGGGATGTTTCTTTACTTGTTTCTGCCCAGCTGACCAGAGGGTCAAGTGCGCTCTGAACCTTCATAGGTCCGAAGCGAAGGATTGGTGGAGACTGATTACTAGTTCTTACACTCTAGAGCAGAGACTTGCAGTATCATGGGAGACGTTCTCTGAGATGTTCCTGTTGGGTTTTGAGCATTCTAACACTCCTATGGTGTACATGCAACCCTATAAACCTTGGATCTATGTTTTCTCTATTATAGATGCAAATATTAACTATTCCAAGGTTTCATCCTAACTAGCATATTATGAAGCACCTATACTACAAATTTCTAGTTAGATGACATACCTTTTGATGTAGCTTGATGTCTTCAAGCTTTAAGAGCTTAGCCCCAATAGTGTGGATGCCTCAAATGGAATCACAAATCACCAAAACACCTTGGAAGAACTTGAGAGAATATGTATGCACACTAAAATCGGCCCACTCTTATTTTCACACACTTGTGCCAATTTTGTGAGCCAAGGACCCCTTTATATATTATGGAGGATTAGGGTTACATCCATGTAAACCCTAATACCCATGACCTTTCATTTACATAGGATCCATGGGTTAAAAGCTCCATGGACCATCCATGAAAGCTTAGCCCAACCTAAACGAACTTGGCCCATTCCATATATATAAGAGTCCATATTTAATTAGTTCTTTTTAATCACTTAATTAATTCTAAATTAATTCTTGATCAATACTAATTAAATAATATGATTCCATATTAATATATTAGAACTTATAATATATTAATATAAATCATAAATATACTATTCTCAAAAGACTATCCATATAAATGGTGCCGGTGAAGTGCAACCCAAATGGACCATGCCGGGTCGGGTCAAGTACATACCAAATATAGTTATGGACTTAGACATTAATCCAACAGTCTCCCACTTGGATAAGTCTAAAACTATTATTGAGTATGACTTCAAAACCTAACTGGCAATCGTAGCTCTTAAAGCCGCTGTCGAACTCTGACCTTGTCAATGACTTGTCCATTAGATAAGGGATCATATATTCCTCCATTCTAGATATCATATGGACTGAGACATGGATTATAATCATTCTCTCTGTCCATTTGTTGTTTCCTGATTTTCGATTTATGATGACTGACTGATTGAACAAATCAAATCAGTCCTGGCTTGGCCAAGCACTCACATGTGTCATCGCTAAATCATCGAGGGTCCCACAGATATCGCTTTTATCCCGAAGGTAAAAGGAATGGATAAACTTCGACTCATATGGCTTGTTCTACTACTTGTTGAATCATACACAAAGGCACGTTTTATAACATCGAGTTACCAAATGCGTTTTCGTGCAATCAATGTATAACCAACTCATAGTAACAACTCATATCTCTAGGTTGGAAGAATATAAGATATTATCGTCTCATGATCACTTATGATAAAATTCATGAAGTGATTCAAATGAGCACGGGTTGAATCCAATACTCAGAACTTATGAGCACTCATGAGTGTTGTAGCACCACTTTGTCCACCAACTTGGACGTCTACAAACTAACCCATGACAGTCTTGATTCATATCTACTTCCAACATATGACCGACTGTGGATGGTTTGAATAACTTAATCATTCAGGAAGAGCGACTTAGTTATTCTGGAAGTCAAAACATGCAAAGTGAAACACAAGAACAAATGAATCAAATATGGTATCAAATCCTATGAATATAAATAAACACTTTTATTTATCACCATACTGATTACTCATTATTCATTGTTTCGGTTTTATCAACTTTATACTTGAATTAAAAACACTAGTTGTCCCATGCTCCAAGCATGTACATTATGTTTTTCTTAAACAATAGCTTTGCCATACACCAAGTATGCACTCTATGTTTGTCTATGATCCTTACTTTGTGAAATAAACCAATTGAACATAATTTCAATGATTCTAATTTCACACTCCCAAATCCTTATCGAAAAATATGAGAATTTCAAATTCCTATCATTTATTGAAATCTGTTTAGATTTTAAACTTATATGCACTGACCCTCCTGTAATGAATATGTACAAAGTCACAAAGACTTGTCAACAGTCATTATAAGGTATTCCAATGGAGATCAACTCCATGGAAACTAAGTCTCATATTCAAAGTACATTGCTTTGGACATGCTTCTTGCATTAAGTTTTCTAATCTTACACAGATAACTTCCACCTATGGAGACACCTCCATATTCTCATTTTGACTATCACTTCTGAATAAGAGATGCCTCTTTTCAGAATATGTCAATATGGTCCTTCCAAAATTAGCACTATACTTCCAACTGTCCCTGAGCAACCAATCTTTGGTAAACCTCAGATTGTCCTCGACAATTGCTTAATCATTTTAGTCATATCCAATTCTAGACCTTTTCCCTTCTTAATGCCTCTGGGCATTTGGAAAAATTTAGAAATGACAAATATTATAGCACATGAAATCGATCCTGTACCCAAAGCAAATGGTACACGATTCATGATGTCTCACATAAAGACATGATTCTAGACCAGTCTTTTGCTACAATATTTTTATTTGCCATGTTTTCAAAATTTGACTATGAAGAGGGATGCCGTAATCATAATCGAATTTGGAGAACGCAATATATAGAATTTCCTTAAGTTGAACCAATCCAACATGAAATTCATATATATATTCTTGACTAAAGATGATTAAGGTCTCAATCTAAGCCTTTAGAACTGAAATGAAGTATATCCTCTCCCTTAATTATAGCAAAACAACTTTTTCAATCCCTGCAGCCTCACGAATTGAAACTTTTGTTTTCTATAATTAACATTGCTAACTTGCAACACTAACAATAATTATCATGCTCCCACTAACATGATGATTATTAGCATACCACTTATGCTCCCACTAGCTTTGACATGTACTCAGAAATCAGCTGGACTTCTAGAAATCAATACTTTATTGACTTTCTTACCAAAGTTCAAATTTCTGATACGAGATGCTTTGATAAAACTTTATCAAAATCATACACCTTTCCTTAGATAGCATGCATGTGTGTCTAAACAATTTCAGAACTATGAAAAGGGATGCCGTAATCATAGTCTCAATTGTTTAGACCTTTTGCCATCTGCTTCAAATCTACTTGGTGGAAGTGTTTCCTCACCATCATTTTCATGAATCGGAGAGAAACCTTATGACCCTTAGATTTTATGGTGTATGTGTTCTTATCCATGTGAATCGTCAAAACCATAGTCACAAGACAAGGATAATGACAAATCCAAACTCATATGGACTGAACTTATGTAATCTTAACTTCTTGCCACCTGGCAGTACAGGGCCTGTCATTGCTTCCAAGTTGTTATGCAACCAATTGAGAACTTTCAGAACTCCTATGCAAAGCCAACTTTAACTGGAATAGGCATAGAATATGTCAACACGATAGGTTATAAACCTCAATTCGTGTGCTAGTGAAGAACCTCAGGTTTTATTCTTGATTAGTTCTTGAAATTCTTTTTAGGATCTTTAAGACTCCCACTATCCTCTTGACATATACGACTATCTTGCCAAATATTCAAGAGATAGTGTGGATTCTTTATCAAGACAAACACTTCACACAATTGGCCTTAGGTGGTCTTTGTTTTATCCAAAACATCACAACTTACCAATTTCAAATGTACAAGAGTAGGACACTTTTACTCTTACATTTGACAAGTGTTTTAAACCTTTCTTTAAGATATGTCACTCAAGTTACAATCTTGGAGTATGACTCTAAGAACTGTTTTGGAACGAAGTATGACTCATCTTCCTGATCTAACCATCTCAACAATTCATGACTCATCTTCTTAGTCATAAGAATGCACTAAGATGACCTTTAGAGGACTAATTGTGATATGATTTCTAAATCATTAAGATGATCACAAACATGATACTAAAGTACTCTCCCATCTTTTCAGATTTGAGAAATTTTTATCTTTCTGCCTAATTTGATTCTTCCCATTCGTTCTGCCATACATTGAGACTTTTCCAATGTTTCAGAATTATACTTAAACTTGTAAGTATAACCATATTTACTAAAGTTTAGTAAATCAAATAGTCTTAACGAGCTTTGTGGTGGACATGACCAGTGCACAAGAATGTGTACTCGATCCCTTTAGTCCTTCACTTGACTCACACATCCATGTGAACAAGTAATTAGTCTTGATTTTCCAATGCTTGAAAGTTCTCATTCATCATACTATTCAACTTGCATGATTCCAAGTTTCGGTCCAATTGAAACTTGGGTGATGAGGAACTTTCCTGATTTGGTAAATTTAGACACTACCACAAATGAAAGAATCAAATCCATTTTCCAATATTACTGTCAGTGGAATCATATAAGCAACAATTTTCCATAAATGCCATTGTAAGGATACTTCAAATAAATAAAATTAAACAATTTTCTTTTATTTTAAAACTTTGCGGAAAAACTTATCCTTACAATCCACATGGAAAATTGTTGTTATCTATTCCTTAGCAATATATCATAACTTCTTAAGCAACTGCTCAAAATTCTGATGCGATCGAAATCCACCTTCGCGATCAGAATCAGCATATACTTCCTTTAAGATTTCTCTCTATTCTTTGATTCTTAAAACATCAACATGTGACCCAGTCACATCATGTAATGAGGATCTCAGAATAGCACTTAACAGAGTTAGATAATGGGCTCTACCTGATGTAGAGTCAAACTTATTGACTTTAACATCCTTAGGTAAATTTGGCAGCTTTGCAATCAACGCCCCTTCCTTTGGCAAAATAAACATATGGACCCTTTGGTAATGGGACTATTTCAGACTTAGCCTTTCTTTTTACCATTTGGTCAACCGGGTTGACTATGGCCAATCCCTTTCCATTGGGAAGAGAATGCTTTTTCTAGATTTCCAGTGTCACCATTGTCACTGTCCATAAAGTTTTTGGGAAGTTGATCTTCTAATCAAATTTGCTTTACTATCGTTCCAAATCATTGCTGATTCAGCAGCACCAAGCAAATAGATATGATCATTAAGGTTCATGTCATAGTCTGTTTCATAGTAGTCCCAAAGGAACTCACTATGTGACTTAGAAAGTGATTGAACATCCAACTTTCTCAAGACTTTGACACCCAACTCTCCCGGCTTGTCAATATGTGACTTCATCTCGAAGATGTGATCACACATAGACCTTGCTTGCCATTAGGGCTTGAGTGACCTTGAACTTGTGGGTTAGGGAGATTAATTGGAGGAGGTGGAGGAAGAGAAGTATGACTTCCATGAGCCAAACTCGGGAAGTCATATTCATTAGGAAAGCTTGGTTTGGGAAGATCATTGTTGTCTAAACCAGACATCAACAATGGGAGAAATTCACGTAAAGTTGATTTAAGTCCTTAATATAACACCCAATATGATATATTAAGGCTAGGACCCAACAAACTATTTTATAACTTGGAAGAGGGATGCCGTAATCCAAGCTATAAAATATTTGAAGGTAGGTGAATGACGATTCACCAATTTCCACCAAGATAAACGAAATGTATTATTAGGTTTTAATTGGTTTTGAAACTCCTAGATTCTTTTGAGATTCATTGAACTTTTCAATGGCATGTTTCAATCTCGAGTGTGCCCTTCAGGTTTTGTGACTGGGATGCCGAGAATCACAAAACAAGGTGTGAAGTAACCATGCAAATATACTTGGTACCCTTAATATTTACCCCTCAATCGATGTGCCGGTTAACCACACACGCTCCAACGATACTATGATAAACATTAAGTTACCCTTTGCCTACCTTGTTAAGTCCAGGTTAGTGTGCCGGTTAACCACACACGCTCCACTAACAGCTTAAACAAAGTGCAAAGTGTAATTTCATGGATTAGCACCTTATTCACATTTTCCTAAGTAACTAAGATTGGGAATTTATAAGTGTTTAGTTACTTAGTATTTATCATTATACTTATAATGAAGGGAGAATTATAGTCCTTGTCCTACCTGTTCGGCTAACGACCCTCCACCGGTCAAGGAAGCGGTGAGTGAGAGTGGACACCCATTAAACTGCCATTTTATAGGCAGTAACCTTATACCCCCCTTATAGACCGGCTTCGTGAATGAGGCCTACTAATGGTAAGCCGACTTGTTATTATACATATAATATATTAAACTTTTAATATTATAATAGTATAAGGGTGTATTTTAGACATTTAAAATACTTGGTGGTTTAATCTATTAATTAAACTAGACTTTTAATTTAATTAAACTCAAACCATATATTTATGGATTAATAATACTCTTTTAATTAAACGCTTTAATTAACTATTAATAAAGTCCATAAGAGTTAATTTGAACTATTCAACAAAACATCATAATTCCAATTATTAAACTCAAAATTAAAACCATTTAATTAATTGTTTAAGTTATGAACCCAAGAGTTTTAGAATTCAATTCTTTTTTTTTCATAAAAAACTTTTCTCAAATTCCAAAACTTGAGGGCAAGTTTTGTAATTCTTGAAAACCTTTGGATTCCATAACTTATGGAATTAATGGTGTTTTATGATGAAACTTTCCATGTTCCATAACTTAAGAACAAGTTATGGAATTCTTTACAACATTAACACCAAATTTTGTAACTCCATAAAAACTTTGAATCAATTTTTTTTTTTAAAAAACTTTCATATCCATAACTTATGGAAGTTTCAAAAACCCTGATCACAACTTTAAAAAAAAACTTTTGAGCTCCAAAATTTTATGACAAAATATGTAACTCCTTAAAACATTTAGATCAAACTTTTAAAACTAATAAAATAATCATATCATTTTATCTTTTACTAAATTTGACCTAATTCAACTCATATAACAAATGATTCAAATTTTACAAATAATTCGTTTTTCACAAAACAAGTAATTATCTTAAAATTTGACAAACGTCATGTTTTTTTTTTCCTTTTTTTTCAACTTGAAAATAAAACATTTGCATCAATATAACAGAAAACAACCCATGGCTCTGATACCACTGTTGGGTTTTGAGCATTCTAACACTCCTATGGTGTACATGCAACCCTATAAACCTTGGATCTATGTTTTCTCTATTATACATGCAAATATTAACTATTCCAAGGTTTCATCCTAACTAGCATATTATGAAGCACCTATACTACAAAGTTCTAGTTAGATGACATACCTTTTGATGTAGCTTGATGTATTCAAGCTTTAAGAGCTTAGCCCCAATAGTGTGGAAGCCTCAAATGGAATCACAAATCACCAAAACACCTTGGAAGAACTTGAGAGAATAGGTATGCACACTAAAATCGGCCCACTCTTATTTTCACACACTTGTGCCAATTTTGTGAGCCAAGGACCCCTTTATATATTATGGAGGATTAGGATTACATCCATGTAAACCCTAATACCCATGACCTTTCATTTACATAGGATCCATGGGTTAAAAGCTCCATGGACCATCCATGAAAGCTTAGCCCAACCTAAATGAACTTGGCCCATTCCATATATATAAGAGTCCATATTTAATTAGTTCTTTTTGATCACTTAATTAATTCTAAATTAATTCTTGATCAATACTAATTAAATAATATGATTCCATATTAATATATTAGAACTTATAATATATTAATATAAATCATAAATATAGTATTCTCAAAAGACTATCCATATAAATTGTGCTGGTGAAGTGCAACCCAAATGGACCATGCCGGGTCGGGTCAAGTACATACCAAATATAGTTATGGACTTAGACATTAATCTAACAGTTCCGCTCAAGGTATGTTCTATTAGTGGAGCGGGAGAGGCTGGCCCAGGAGTATTTGGATTTGAGGCAGGGGACCAAGTCAGTGACAAAGAGCACCAAGATGTTTACGGAGAGAGCTATGTTTTGCCCTGAGTTTGTTGCCTCTGAGCACGATTAGATGACCCGGTACTTGAGTATGATCAAGACAGACATCCGCCAGTTGGTGTCCACGCAACGCTATGGTACACTGGTGGAGTTGCAGGAGGACGCTAGGCGGTGGGACATCGAGATCGAGCTCCAGATGAGGGAGTAGAGGCAGGCCTCGGTGCAGTAGCAGCCTGTGGCGAAGCGGTTTAAGGCCGCTGATGTGAGATCTGGGAGTCAGAGGGGTCCAACTTGTGGCAAGTGCGGCAAGGTTCATGATAGTGCTTGCCGATCTTCTTCTGGATTCCACAAATATGGTAGACAAGGCCACATTGCGAGGGACTACCGTCAGTAGGCTCCAACACCCAACACCAGGATTTGTTATCACTGTGGCCAGTTGCGTCATGTGAAGGCCAGCTGTCCCTTGCTTGCTGCTAGACTAGTGCAGGCTCTGGTACTGGTTACTCTAAGGATCACTGATGGGAGCTAGGGTAGGGTGGGGACCCCGAGGGCTCGAGGTCGCACTTTTCAACTCACGGTAGAGGAGGCCATGGCAGTGCCAGACATTGTCACTGGTATGTTTATATTTATATTTTGTTGAGTTATTTTTTATATGCTTATGGTTATGATTCTGTTAGGTACCTTACTAGTGAATTCTTTGCCTACTCTTGTGCTTTTTGACTCGGGTGAGAGTCGGTCTTTTGTATCTAAACGTTCAGTATGGAGTTTGATATGCCTATTGGAGAGTCAGAGTGTCCGTTGTAGGTTTCTATCGCTAACGAACATGACATTTCTGCATCCAGAGTGTGTCAGAGTTGTATATTGGAGATCTTCGGGGTGTCTTATCCAATAGATTTTCATCCCTATCCCCATAGGGGATGTATGCGTGATAGCAAGGATGGATTGACTAAGCAGGTTTGGTTCCATGATCGATTGCGAGGGTCAGCGAGTGATAGTCTGAACCCTAAGTGAGGGAGAACTGGTTATCAATGGATAAGGTACCATGGTTGGATCAGGGTTTTGTTCGGAAGCCAGGTCCCAACAGTATATTCAGCATGGGTGTGTGGGTTATCTTACGTATGTGGTTGATACTCGAGTGGGGGAGCATGTATCGGTTTCAGATGTGTCAGTTGTTAGGGAGTTTGTCGATGTATTCCGAGAGGAGTTACCCGGTGTGCCTCCTGAAAGGCAGGTTGAGTTCAGGATTGATCTAATGCAGGGTGCCTCTTCGATTGCCAAGGTCTCGTATCGCTTGGCACCACCTGAGATGCAGGAGTTGTCCTCTCAGCTTAAGGAGTTGTTAGGCAAGCAGTTCATCAGACCGAGCAGTTCGTCGTGGGGAGCGTCCATACTGTTCGTCAAGAAGAAGGATGGTTCACCGGATGTGCATTGATTACTGAGAGTTGAACAAGTTAACGGTGAAGAACCGTTATCCCCTTCCACAGATTAATAACCTCTCTTATCAGTTACAAGGTGCATCTTGGTTCTCTAAGCTCGATCTGAGGTCCGGATATCATCAAGCCAGAGTGAGAGAGGAGAATGTAGAGAAGGCAGCATTTCAGACTCGTTATGGGCATTACGAGTTTGTGGTGATGCTATTTGGGCTCACCAATGCGCCTGTGGTGTTTATGGACTTGATGAACCGGGTGTGCAGGCCGATGCTCGTCCGATCTGTTATTGTGTTCATTGATGATATCTTGGAGTATTCCAAGACCAGAGAGAAACACGAGGAGTACCTTCGAGAGCTTTTGGGAGTATCGAGACAGGAATGGTTGGATGCCAAGTTCTCGAAGTGTAAGTTTTGGTTACAAGAGGTCCAGTTCTTGGTACATCTTGTTAAACACGACAGGATTTTGGTCGATCCGACCAAGATCGAGGCCGTGACGCAGTGGGAGGTTCTGAAATATCCCTCAAAGATGAGGAGTTTCTTAGGTTTGGCGGGATATTATCAGAGATTTATTCAGGACTTCTCTAAGATCGCAATACCCCTCACTCGTTTGACGAGGAAGGGAGTGGATTTCCGATGGGTCCCTGAGCAGCATGTTGCTTTTGAGACACTGTGACAGAGGTTATGTGAGGCCCTGGTGCTAACCCTTCCAAAGGGTGTCGAGGTATTTTGTGATACATTCATCACTGGTTTGGGGGCGGTTCTTATGCATAGGGGAAGAGTGATTGCTTATGTTTCTCGGTAGCTGAAGCCGTATGAGGCACGATATCCTACTTATGACCTGGAGTTGGGGGCAGTGGTGTTTGCTCTCAAGATTTGGAGACATTATCTTTATCGGGTATGTTGTATTGTTTACACACATCACAAAAGTTTGCGATATCTTATGGAACAACCGAATATGAACATGAGGCACCGCAGGTGGCTAGACGTGGTCAAGGATTATGACTATGAGATCCTTTAACATCCTGGTAAAGCGAATGTGGTACCAGATGCCTTGAGCAGCAAGTCGGCTGGATCTTCAACTGGAGAGATGTGTATGAGGATATTTGTTGATTCTCCATTTTTGGGTTTGATCAGAGAGGCGCAGATAGAGGGAGTTAGGAAGCAGAACTGGATGCGGGAGAGGATCAATGGTGAGATCGAAAGGTTTGTCACCGATAGTCGGGGGTTGTTGACCTGATGTGGTCGAGTTTGGGTTCCAATTTTTGGCGGGATCAGGCAGATAGTGTTGGAGGAGGCTCATAAGTTTTGCTTTTCTATACACCCGGGGGCCACCAAGATGTATCCGGATTTGAGATTGAGTTACTGGTGGCCATGTATGGAGAGGGAGATAGCCTGGTATGTTTAGAGGTGCTTGCCATTAGGATGGTCTAGGCCGAGCATTAGAGGCCACATGGAAAGCTGCAGCCTTTGGAGGTTCCTATATGGAAGTGGGAACATATCACCATGGATTTTATCACCAAGTTGCCGAAGACTACCAAGGGTTTCGATGCTATATGGGTCATCGTGTATCGATTGTGTAACATCGTGATTTTTACCATAATTTTTTTTCTTTTTAAAACATTTATTTAACAGAATACGTTAGCGCAAGACTTAGTTTTTTTTATTCAAAACATTTTCGAAACCACAACGTTACTTCAAAAGTTCAAACATAAATCCAAACCATTTAAAATTTAAACAATTGTACTTTAAAGTAAATAATCAAAAACGTGTCCAAGAGTGGTATCGTTAATATAAATCTACTACCCATAAGGACCCCTCTCACCAAGGCCAATCTTCTAAACTGTCTGCACCAATCATAAGGCACAAAAGAGAAAAGATACAAGTGTCAGCCCCTGCTGAGTGAGTTCAAAAAGTTGCACATAAAACATACACACCCCAAATGGGTCAATCATTCATTTTATGAGGAAACATAAAAATGATAGACAAGTAAAGATAGCAATACCACCGCATAATATAGTTAACCAGTCATATATTCCACTACATACATGCATAAATGTTCAACCACAATTCTACCACATAACATATATGATCGACCAAATACCATATAAACAACTGAATAGCATGTAAACAATCACATTTCATATATAGATAACCTTTACTTGTTCAACCTTTTATTATAACCAACCTTTTGTTATATATTCAACCTTTTAATATACAACCAACCTTTGTTATATATTCAATCTTTTAATATGCAACCAACCTTTTGTTACATGTTCAACCTTTTAATATGCAACCAACCTTTTTTTACATGTTCAACCTTTTATTATATCTATCCAACCGATTGATAGAAAAGTGTCCCTTAGTGCTACCTAACCCAAGAGAAACACCTCGTTCACTACTTGTGTGCACGGCCAGCCAAATACTCTAAGTGGCTCATGACTTCCACCCGAAACACCAACCCCGTGTCTCCAATTTCGCTACTCCGACTTTGCAAAGTACAAGTACCCCACGGTGTCATTCAGGATCGGTACAAACGGTGTCAATTCTACCGATACACCTCCCGATTCCCACGTGATGTTTGCGCTGGCCGCGAACGAGGGACCAACATCACTCCAGCCCACGAACACTAAAGTGCCTGCAAACCATGTCACACGATCATCTAGAAAGACCGGCAACTAACAACCGCTGTGGCTATAGCTCTTCCTATAGGTACTCTTTCAACCTAGTAGGCACCCTCAATGATCCGGATAAGGTTTTAGGCAAAGGTCTTCAAACTACCCAAACCCACTACGCATAACCCCGCAATGTCATTTATACATTAAGTAAAGCATGTAATGCATACCATATAAATGTGTATTAAACATGCAATGTATTCATAACTAACACATCAAAACATAACCATACATCATATTTCAAGCAACTTAAGCTAGCATGTCGTATGCATCAAGTACATCAAAGTGTAAGCAACATAGCAATTAGGTCATATCATGGCATTAACATAAAGCATATATTAGCATCACAAATATCATATCATCATCAAGCACAAGTAATGACATGGTCATCCTAAAGTGAATCAAATCACCATCTACGAATTGCACGTTTCAATAATGCAACCTTAATGAGTTAAAACTATGAACTCACCTTTAGCCTTGATGAAATGTTCCTTCTATTCCAAGTCTTGAACTTACTTGAAGTTCTCAATGCTCCACCTAAACACCACACATAACATTCAATTAACAAATAAAGTATATGTTTCAAAAATACAACTTTATTCTAACTTTTATATTAATTTTTATATTTTCCCTGCCCGACCCCCGTTCAGTGTTTTAAGCATAAAACCTAATCTACAGCTCCATTTGGGATGAAATTAGACATTCTTGAAACTAGACTCGATTTCTTAGAAATTCATGAGAGAGGAGAATCTTCCAATTCTGCCCAGATTAGCAGCTATAGCTCTCGAAAGATGGGGAAAAGTTGCTGTGCAGAATTCCAACATTCACCAAAAATCACTATATGATTCAAGACTTTAGGTAAATGATTATAGTTGCTCAATTTTACACACAAGATGAATGAATGATAGTATTAATACATCCATTGTGTACTTTATGAGAATACCAAACAGATGACACAAAATGTTGCGAGTAGAATGCCTAAACATATAGACGAACGTTTAGAACAAAGTTCCAGATTTTGACCCGTAACAGCCACCTGTTCAAAGCCATTTTAACACCACCAAGGATTGCAAATTATACAATATTTTTCTATATTCCAGTAGTTTATATTTTTATCTTTTCAGAAAGTACTTTTAAAAGTCCAAACGATTTTTCTGCAATTTTATATTATTTTTACAAAACAGTCTATCCGTGCAACTAATTTCCGACCGGCCAGTGAAAAAGGCGATTTTCACCTAAGTTGGAGGCAACAACAGGTTTTGGAAAAATTCATGGACAAACTAGACTCAAAATGAAAACTTTGAGAGTTTACATATCACTGATACAACTTCTGATGATTTTTCTACATTTTTTTCAAAACAGGGGCAGAATGGGAAATTTTTCAGAATTTCCCAGCAATGCATTTTAAGGGTTATTTGACAACTTAACCCGTTAAGCCTTAATCAAAATCTACAATAAAGAAGGAGATTGAGTGCCTAACAGTAGCAACATGTCAAGAAGTTAAAATAATAATTCCAACCTCAATCCATGATTCAAAGTACATTGCTTATATGGGAAAACAAAGTATTTTGCTAAAAGAGAAAGCACCACTAGGGGCTAGGGCTTGAGTTTTATCCACCATTAAGCTTCATATTAAGGCCTTTGGGAAATGTTTTGAAGGAACTTTGGATGGTTTAAAACATTGTATTTTTACAGAAAAATACTCACTACAATTAAAGATAACAAAAACATGAGTTGTTGCAACAAAAGAAAACAATTGACTCCAAGACTTGAAGCAATTCATGGGCATGAACAATAAAGTTCTTCAAGGTGCTCATAACAAGATTTTGGCTCCAATAGGCCATCAAAATACACCCAATAGCCGACTTCGCTGCCTCCCTCAATCCACGATCGTTCTCTCTCTCTTTTTTTTTTGTCGAATGTTTCTTGATCGTCGCCCACACAAGAACCAAAGGATTGATTTGGTTCAAGGGATTTTTCCTCGATTGCAATCCACATCAAATCCGTCAACCCTACTGAAAGAACCGAACTTTCGTATTTCTGAAAATTGTTACTCCAAAACATGCTACTTGCATATTCATAAAAAAAATATTTTACATTGATAACTTGTTTACATAAGACTAGATACAAACCGACTATTACAAAGTGTTATATATTACACAACTACCCAGGATACTATACTTTTATACATACATGATTACTAAATACAATAGTTTCAAACTATTCAAAATCTTCTATCAGTATATAACTATACTAGTTGCTTATTGGGTGCAATTGTTAAACATTGAGAGGGGTAAGCGGTGACACTTAGTGAGTTCAATAATAGATACAATATAACGTTATGCCATATATATACTTCAATATGGCAGAAGCAAAGAGGAACAAGGAACAACAAAGGCATATGTGAATCATGTGACAAACTTTCCATATCAATCAATGATTTGATTCAAAGATATACAATCAGTGAGACATAACAATTTCTATACTTGATATACATCAATAAAGCTTCAGCCCAAATGGCACAGAAGACATACTTGCAATTACATCCTGGTCGTATACTTTCAACTGATGATAGCCAGATCTCAAATCAATCTTCGAGAAATAGCTAACACCCTGAAGTTGATCAAACAAATCGTCAATTCGAGGTAGTGGGTACTTGTTCTTGATAGTTACCTTATTTAGCTCACATTAATCAATACACATTCGCATCGAACCGCCTTTCTTCTTGAAAAATAACACTGGAGCACCCAATGGAGAGGTACTCGGTCGAATAAAGCCTTTGTCAAGTAATTCCTGCAGTTGGATCATCATTTCTTTCATTTCAGTTGGCGCAAGACGATAAGGAGTCTTTGCAATCGGAGCAGCACCAGGCACAAGGTTAATTCGGAATTCTACTTGCCTGTCCGGAGGAAGTCCAGGCAATTCTTCAGGGAAAACATCCGGATATTCTTTAGCAATGGGAACATCATTTACCGTTTTCCTCTCCTCTTTTGAGATATCAACTGCATAGGCCAGATAGATAGAACACCCATTCGATATGAATTTACGAGCTTTGAGGAAAGACATTATTTTTAAGATTCCTTGTTCACCGTAGACATAAATAGGATTCTCCCCTTCAATGGGAATACATACTTTCTTTTCATAGCACAAGAGCTCTGCGTGGTTCTTTGACAACCAATCCATGTCGAGAATAATATCAAAGTTGGGAAAGGAGATAGGAATCAGATTAGCAAGAAAATTGTAGCCTTCAATTTCTATGACACAATCCCTATAGACTTTATCAGCAAGTAATGATATACTTCCCGCAGTATCTACGTGAAATGGTTGCGCGAGTGCATAGCAAGCAATTTGAAAAGAATGCGTAAATTCATAAGATACAAAAGAATCTGAGGCACCAGAATCAAATAAGATGTGAGCAGGTCTAGAGTTGACAAGAAATGTACCCGTCACAACATTCGGGTCCTCGCGTGCCTCCTCTGTGGTAATCTGGAATGCACGACCCTTAGCTTTTGGCACCTCCTCCTTTTTAGTTGGAGTACCCTTTGATTGTTGAACAGGAGCTTGACTTCTCGCCGGTTGTTGTACAAAAGCTTGACTTCCCGCCATTTGACTAGTAAGAGCAGGGCAAAAACGCTTCTTGTGGCCAGTAATACCACATGCATAACAATTAACATCCTTCCTTGGGCAAGCTGACTTTATGTGACCCGTTTCTCCACATCCATAACAGACAACGGATTCCTTGTCTATTTTGCATTGGCTCGGATGATTCCTTCCACAAATGCGACATGAAGGCGATTGAATAGAAAAAGATTGTGATCTACCGCGGCCACGAGGGGCATTTTGAGTTTGCACTTGTTTACCAGGTTCAGTTTGAACAGATTGAGCTGGTGGAATAGAGGGAGCAGGAACAGTTCTTTCAGTACGTGGATGCTTCGGAACAGTAAAAGTGGCACCACGTATTTCTAAGTCATGCTCGCGTCTTCGAGCATACTCAACGGCTTTATCGAATGACAGAACATCCCGGTTGGCAACGAAATCGTGGATTTCGTGCCGTAGTCCCTCCATAAATAACTGAATTTTCTCGTCTTCAGTTGGAATATACTTTGTAGCAAACCTTGCTCTTTGATTAAACTAAGTTTCATACTCATTCACAGTCATTCCTCCCTGTATAAGCTCGAGGAATTCCTTCTCCAATCTCCTCCTCATGTCTACAGGACAATACTTCTCTAGCAAACGAGTTTTGAACATTTCCCAGGATAAATTCTCCTGGTCAAACCTGTTGAGAGCTTCATATGTTGCTTCCCACCAGACCAAGGCTTCTCCGATGAGCATTGCAGAAGCATAATTAGCCTTGTCTTCATTATCCACATGAGAAATACGAAATACTTTCTCTATGTTCTGGATCTAGGTAAGAACAACAATGGGATTAAGAACACCTGAAAACTCCGTAGCACCACTACTCTTGAAATCTTTGAACGATGGACGCTTCACCTCCCCTTTTGAAGATTCTCCGGTGAATTTCTCTTTTCCTTTATCACCATTCTTTTTGTGTTCTTTGAGAGTCTTCCGAATAACACCAGTAAGTTTACCCAAGAGTTGCTCCTCACGAGGAGATACTGGAGTATTTACTTCATCAGGTTGAGGACCTCCACCCACCTCAGGGGTATGGCTACTCACATGTTCAACCATTGCTCTGCAATATGGAGTAACATTGTATTTTAGAATATTAGGGTTTATCATTATTTAATACTCTACTTAAGTCTTTCCTAAGGTTTGTATCCATATACTTACAATGATTCAGTTCATATATTGAACTTCCAATAGTTTAAGTCTAAATACCAATCCGTGGAATTTAGTTCACTTAAACTACTGCTCTGATACCATGATTGAAAGAACCGAACTTTCGTATTTCTGAAAATTGTTACTCCAAAACATGCTACTTGCATATTCATAAAAAAAAATATTTTACATTGACAACTTGTTTACATAAAACTGGATACAAACCGACCATTACAAAGTGTTATATATTACACAACTATCCAGGATACTATACTTTTATACATACATGATTACTAAATACAATAGTTTCAAACTATAAAATCTTCTATCAGTATATAACTATACCGGTTGCTTATTGCCTGCAATTGTTAAACATTGATAGGGGTAAGCGGTGACGCTTAGTGAGTTCAATAATAGATACAATATAACGTTATGCCATATATATACTTCAATATGGCAGAAGCAAAGAGGAACAAGGAACAACAAAGGCATATGTGAATCATGTGACAAACTTTCCATATCAATCAATGATTTGATTCAAAGATATACAATCAATGAGACATAACAATTTCTATACTTGATATACATCAATAAAGCTTCAGCCCAAATGGCACAGAAGACATACACTTTCTGATTAACATTTTGGTAGAAATCAGGCTTTCAGCCCTATCTGACCTTCTGGCAATAGCATAGAATAGAAGTCATTCTCTTACGAGACATGCTCTACATGGCCAGAGGCTACATACCAGTACCACCGTGAATCTAAGTCCTTTCACTGATCACATGGTCAAAGGTATAGCTTTGCTATCATAGATACCGGAAATAATAACACGAGATGATAACACGGAAAAGCATATAGCACATATAACACATAACATACAATTGTTCCTATATATTGAACTCACCGTGAATTAATCAGGGGTTAAAATAGTAATTTGTGCAGCACTTCGTTACTATAATTAGTTTTCTTTGATGAAAACCGGGAGTTTTCTTGAAAACCGAGCCCTACGAGGGTTGAGCTTCAAACCGAAAAGATAAATTATCGGGCTCTTCAGGCACTTCGGGGCGTGTTTCGGGTGTTGGAAATGATCCCGGGGCTTCGGGGGAAGTTGAAATAGTGAAAATATGACTTTAAGGTGAAAAAGTGCCAATTTCTAAAAATTAGACGAGAGGTCTCGCACCCTTTATATAGGTGCGAGCCTCGGATCCGAAGGAAGAGGAAGGGGGCAGTCGGCAGCGAGGCTCGGACACACGGCAGCAGATGCGAGGCTCGAATGCGAGGGGTGGGACGCGCGTTGGAAGCTCGCAGGCGAGACGTGGCTCGCTTTGGACACGCCACGTATGCGACACGCGTCAGATTTCTACCGGACCACACTTCGGACTCGTCATCTGATCGGACACGGGGCGGGTGACTCACCGAGATCGGACCTTATCCATGCGACGTTTCTCGGGAAATTGTGCCCCGAACTTCTAAAATCCATAACTTTCGCATACGAGCTTCGCTTTTGACGTTCTTTATATGCACGCGTGGGTAAAACTATGCTCTACAACTTTCATTTAGCTGTCTACTGCTATTCCGAAACTTAGAAAAATCATAACTTCCTCATACGAAGTCAGATTTGGACGTTCTTTTTATGGAAATTCTTGGTTTAACAAATACTACGACTTTCATTTAGATTACTAAGGCTAAAAAGTAGTTTATCAAAAACTCACTTTTTACGTCATTCGGTGCCGTGCCGGTTTTGTCGTGGATCTTCGATTGGTCATAACTTCTTCGTTATAACTCGGATTTCGATGAGGCTTTCGCCTAAATGCTTCTAATGAAATTATCTACAACTTTGAATAATAAAATTTTACTTATTTCAAATTTTATATTTTCGTTAAACTTCGATATTTTAACTTTTAATTGGAATCTCATAAGACTTCCAATATTTTACGAGTGATTCTAAAAATAGTTTTACTTCATTTCTAGTAAAAACTATCTGTTAGAACTCAATACTCAATATCACATAATATTTCATAATATTATTTACTTAAAACACGATTTCAAAACGTGTATGTTACAAATACCTCCTCCTTTTGAGGATTTCGTCCCCAAAATTACATCGATTAAAATAAATGGGGATATTTCGCTCTTATCTCATTCTTATTTTCCCAAGTATAATTTGGGCCTCGATGGTGTTTCCATTTAGCAAGCACCAACTCTACTTGTTTATTACGTAGCTTAGTCGTTCTTTCGTTTACGATCTCTTCAGGCTCTTCTACATAAGTTAACTTATTATCCAGTTTCACCTTGGATAATGGAACTGCTTCATCGTATATGCTTAAACATTTACGCAGATAGCTCACATGAAACACATCATGAATACCTGCCAAATCTTCCGGTAATTCCAAGCGGTATGCTTGTTTACCAATTCTCTGGGTGATTTTGAAAGGACCAACAAATCTAGGGCTTAGTTTTCCTCTCTTCCCAAATCGCATAATGCCTTTCCACGGGAATACCTTCAGCATTACGAAATCACCCACCTGGAATTCTATGGGTCGTCTCCTCTTTTCTGCATAGGACTTCTGTCGATCCTGGGCCGCTTTCATTCTTTCCCGTACAATTTGAATATTGTCAGTGGTGTCTTGAATCATTTCAGGGCCTCCAAGGATTTTCTGTCCTATATCACGCCAACATAATGGAGTATGGCATTTCCGACCATATAATGCTTCATATGGTGGCATTTTGATTGAAGCGTGGTAACTGTTATTATATGAAAACTCAACAAGAGGTAAATACTTATCCCAGTTACCACCGAACTCCAAGACACATGCACGAAGCATATCTTCTACTGTTTGGATTGTTCTCTCTGTCTGACCGTCTGTCTGGGGATGATAAGTTGTACTGAGAGCAACTCGAGATCCCAATTCACGTTGCATACTCACCCAAAAATGAGAAGCGAAGCGAGTATCACGATCGGAAATGATCTTTAGTGGCACACCATGTCTTGCAATAATTTCATCCAAGTATACTTGTGTGTATTTCTCCATTGGAGCCGTTTCACGTATGGCAAGAAAATGAGCGCTTTTAGTCAGGCGGTCGACGATTACCCTAATGCTATCATGCTGTCTAGCAGTCTTTGGCAATTTGGTAATAAAATCCATGGACAGTTCTTCCCATTTCCATACAGGAATACTAAGACTTTCTGGAGTTCCGTAAGGCTTTTGGTGCTCTGTTTTGACTTGTAAGCATACTAAGCATTCCTGTACATATCTTCCAATGTCTCTCTTTAATCCAGGCCACCAATAATCAGCTCTTACATCATAGTACATATTACTTGTAACAGGATGTATTAACAGTTTAGACTTATGGGCTTCATCTAAAATCTTCTGTCTTAATCCACCAATCTTTGGAATCCATAGCCAATTCTTGAATACCTTCAATCCTCGTGGATCATCAAGTAAAACATCAGCATAATGTACCATCCCTTCTTTCTTCTCATTTTCTGGCTTTAGGGCCTCTACTTGCCATTTCACCAGTTCATCTAGAATAGTGAACTTTACTGTAGTGTGAGTAATAGCATAACACATACTATTATGATAAACCTTTCTGCTAAGTGCATCGGCAACTACATTGGCCTTTCCGTGATGGTACAAAATTTCACAGTCATAATCTTTGATCAGCTCCATGGGTCTTTGTTGTCTCATATTCAGAGTTTGCTGACTGAATATATACTTGAGACTCTTGTGGTCGGTAAATAATTGGCATTTTGTACCAAAAAGATAATGTCTCCAAAGTTTTAGGGCAAATACCACTGCAGCGAGTTCGAGATCATGAGTGGGATAATTTTTTTCATAATCTTTCAGTTGTCTTGAGGCATAGACTATCACTTTACCATGTTGCATAGCACACAACCGAGTCCCAATCTTGAAGCATCGCTATATACGGAGAAATCATCATCACCTTCTGGGAGAGATAAGATTGGAGCATGAGTCAAAAGATCCTTTAGAGTTGAGAAAGCTTTTTCTTGGGTATCACCCCATTCGAACTTCACTTCCTTCCGTGTAAGACTCGTGAGAGGTATCACTATACGAGAAAAGTCTTTAATGCGATAATATCCTGCGAGACCCAAGAAACTGCGAAGTTCGGAAGCATTACGGGGCCCTTCCCAATTCTGAATGGCTTCGATTTTGGTAAGATCTACGGATATACCGTCACCAGAAATCACATGGCCAAGAAATTGAACTTGGCGAAGCCAAAATTCACATTTCGAGATTTTAGCATATAGTTTCTCCTTTCGAAGAAGTTCTAATACTTCGCGAATATGAATGACATGATCAGCTTCAGACTTGGAATAGATTAGAATATCATCAATGAATACGATGACAGATTTATTGAGCATTGGAAGACATACGCGATTCATCATATCCATGAATACAACAGGAGCATTTGTCAGACCGAACGGCATGACAAGGAATTCACAATTCCCATATCGAGTACGAAAAGCAGTCTTCTATACATCCTGCTCGTGTACTTTCAACTGATGATAGTCAGATCTCAAATCAATCTTCGAGAAATAGCTAACACTTTGAAGTTGATCAAACAAATCGTCAATGTGAGGTAGTGGGTACTTGTTCTTGATAGTTACCTTATTTAGCTCACGGTAATCAATACACATTCGCATCGAACCGTCTTTCTTCTTGACAAATAACACTGGAGCACCCCATGGAGAGGTACTCGGTCGAATAAAGCCTTTGTCAAGTAATTCTTGCAGTTGGATCATAATTTCTTTCATTTCAGTTGGCGCAAGACGATAGGGAGTCTTTGCAATCGGAGCAGCACAATGCACAAGGTCAATTCGGAATTCTACTTGCCTGTCCGGAGGAAGTCTTGGCAATTCTTCAGGAAAAACATCTGGATATTCTTTAGCAATGGGAACATCATTTACCATTTTCTTCTCCTCTTTTGAGATATCAACTGCATAGGCCAGATAGATAGAACACCCATTCGATATGAATTTACGAGCTTTGAGGAAAGAGATTATTTTTAAGATTCTTTGTTCACCGTAGACATAAATAGGATTCTCCCCTTCAATGGGAATACATACTTTCTTTTCATAGCACAAGAGCTCTGCGTGGTTCTTTGACAACCAATCCATGTCGAGAATAATATCAAAGTTGGGAAAGGAGATAGGAATCAGATTAGCAAGAAAATTGTAGCCTTCAATTTCTATGACACAATCCCTATAGACTTTATCAGCAAGTAATGATATACTTCCCGCAGTATCTACGTGAAATGGTTGCCCGAGTGCATAGCAAGAAATTTGAAAAGAATGCGTAAATTCATAAGATACAAAAGAATATGAGGCACCAGAATCAAATAAGATGTAAGCAGGTCTAGAGTTGACAAGAAGTGTACCCGTTACAACATTCGGGTCCTCGCGTGCCTCTTCTGTGGTAATTTGGAATGCACGACCCTTAGCTTTTGGCACCTCCTCCTTTTTAGTTGGAGTAACCTTTGATTGTTGAACAGGAGCTTGACTTCTCGCTGGTTGTTGTACAAAAGCTTGACTTCCCATCATTTGACTAGTAAGAGTAGGGCAAAAACGCTTCTTGTGGCCAGTAATACCACATGCATAACAATTAACATCCTTCCTTGGGCAAGCTGACTTTATGTGACCCGTTTCTCCACATCCATAACAGACAACGGATTCCTTGTCTATTTTGCATTGGCTCGGATGATTCCTTCCACAAATGCGACATGAAGGCGATTGAATAGAAAAAGATTGTGATCTACCGCGGCCACGAGGGGCATTTTGAGTTTGCACTTGTTTACCAGGTTCAGTGTCACAACTAGGAATTTTGATGCTTTGTAACTACAACAATTATATCAATTGTGAACCAACAATGTGAAAGCATGTATGATGCTTATTCAATAACAACAAAACTCCTATCAAACACTTTATTCAAGCACTACAAATGGTCAACAAAGAATTGGAAGCCTAGAAATCCCGGTTTAAGTCCATTTTGGATAAGGATCTTCTTATTGGGCCTAATGGACCAACAAGCTCCCAATTTAACTATCTTGAACATAGAACTCTCAAATGGGCCCTAATTGGACCCATATACATGAAACTTAATATTTTGGGCCTTATAAGCCTAAAATGAACTAGGTTAACTTTAATGGGCCTTATTGGGCCACAACAAATTTGTATAGCCTTAATGAATCATAAAAATCATTCCTTGATTTATTTTGGGCCGAAAATCACCTAATTGGATCATAATATGGGCTTAAGCATTAAAGGGCCCAATCTCTCTTCTTTCTTCTCCTCTTTTCGGCCCAACAACACAAAGGGGGAAGGAGTTGACTTTAGGATTGCCACCTCATTATTATATGTTGGTCTTCCATGCACCAAAACATACTTCCATACACACATCACTTCACTCACTTCTCTTCCTCTCTCTTTTCTATCCTCGGCCGAGAACCACAAAGGAAAACACACACACATTCACTCAAACACTCTCAAAGAACTCTCTTTATTCTTTATCAAATTTTCGAGATCTAAGGGCTTTTCAAGGAGATTATTCCACAAAATTCATCATTTAAGCTAAGTTGATGTTTAATCTATGATCTAACTGCTTCATTTCATCAAAAACCTCCTCCTAATCTATTCAAACTCATGATCACCATCTTAGAAGCCTCTAAGTTCGAGATCTTCCAAGAAGACTTGCTAAGATCAAAACTTTCTTCATTTCTTCCTTCTAAATCGAAAACAACAAGCAAAGGTGAGCTTCATACCCCTCTCTTTTCGGTTTTTATATGTTTTATAGGGGAGAATACAAGAAAATGTGTAGATCTATGTGTATGTGTAAGCTATGTATGATTTTATGCATGTATGTGTGATTTTATGTGTTTTTGTGATGAACATGTAACCACAAGGGAAGATATCTCGAGATCTATGACATAATAAGGAAATAAAACATAATCTAAGTTATTTTACACTAAACAAGTCAAGAATAATAACTTATAAGATTGTGATAAATATATTTCACCACAAAACTCATTTTTTGGGCTTAAATTGTCAAAAATACAAAAGTTGGGTTAAAAATTGCCAAATCACGGTTTCTTAAAGGTCAAAAGAGTCAAAATAGTTACAATAATTGTTTTTATGAACATTATAACCTCCAAAGGACTTAAAATGTAAATATTAGCTTAATGGGCTAAATTTTGGGCTTTTCGGCCCAATAAACCCAAAGTTGCGAAAATATGACATTTAAAGGGGCTTAAGTGGCAATTTCTTCAAAACAGGGGATAAAAAGTGTAACAAAACTATTTCAAGGGTTAAAAATGCTTTTCATTTTCAAAAAGGATAAAAAATGTAAAGTTTTTGGATTTTGGGCAAAAATTGTAAAAATTGCAAAAAGTTGGGCTTTAACCGAAAAATACTATTCTGGAAGGGTTGAAACTGCCAAAGTATAAGTCTTGAGTCAAAATATCATTTAAACAAGTCTATGATGCAAAAGTGTCAAGAAAATGTTTTAAGGGCTTAAAATGTCTTTTCTTTTATATAAAGGATTAAAATTGTTATTTTTATAAAAGAAAGGGGTTGAAAAGGTCAGACCACTATTTCTAAGTAAATTAATTCATTTAAAGAGTATCGAGCCAAAAATACTAACTACGACTTACGAAAAATTGTAAGATGAATACACGCATAAATCCAAATATCGTTGTAAACAAATCCACCGGTCTCGAGTCGATACAAAAACAACAATCGTTCAATCGAACCCTCCAGTAGTTATGCGATACCTAAGACAAGTAAACATTGGACACTTGGGCTTGAAAGTTTCAAATCATGCTTGTTGGACCTTGCAAATCCATTAACATGATCTTTGGGGCCCAAGGGAAAAAGATTATATGTTATTGGGCCTCCTATGACCCAATTCCATATAAAAGGACCTTCAATGGCTTTTATGTGCTTTTGGGCCCTAGTGGTCCATTAGTATTGCTAGTAAGGTCAAAGTAATCAAATGCGAGATGGGCCAACGTGTTCTTCGCATCCCCGACAGCCTAAAGTAACTCACGAAAGTGGTAGGACTTCATACTCCTCTTCTCTCGTTTGCTAAGGCTTGTGAGTAATCAAGTAAACAGACTCAGGTCGTTAATCAATAGTAATCAAGGTGGTTTGGATTAAGTGAGTAATAACGGACGGAACCTCTAAGGGTCGTTTGTAGTTGGAAGTTATAACCAGTCATTATCAGACATAGTTATAACGACTCACTAGAATTGATAATCTCCGACACCACCCGAGTAATCAAGGAAGAGTAATCAAAAATCATTCGTTGTGGCGGTATAGAAATTAGTAATCAAGTATATCTTTCGTCATCGAAAAACATCGGGTTTTTCGGGGAATTCAACAACACTCGCTCGTAATCTAAATAATTGTAATACAAAACTCTCTTTTTATACACGTTATGAAATCATTCATGCATCAACTTATGGATCTTCACACTTTGATAAACTATTGTCTTTTCAGAAAATATCGGATTTTCTGGGTTTTACAAATTACACAAATCATTTTATCACAACACTGCTTATGAACTCACCAACATTTCCTATGTTGACGTTTTCCAAAATAACTTGTATTCTCAGGTAACAGGTAAGCGGAAGGGTAATATCAAGTAATGTTAGGATGTTATGCTTTTGAAAACTCTCAAACAATTTATGTTATGAATGTGTAATATTTAAAACAATGTACTGGATGTAAACAATATCAGTTGTAATGTATTGATGCATGGTGATGTTTATGTTATGATTCATGTATATTCATTGTGATGGTATTCAATTTAAGTCACGCGAGCCCCCGGACGTTTCCGCCGTCTGGTTTCGGGGGTCTGACATTCAGTTTGAAC
Source organism: Lactuca virosa (assembly GCF_052849685.1). Classification (NCBI taxonomy): domain Eukaryota; kingdom Viridiplantae; phylum Streptophyta; class Magnoliopsida; order Asterales; family Asteraceae; genus Lactuca; species Lactuca virosa. The sequence continues at coordinate 223,050,317 of NC_136430.1, read as the reverse complement.
AAATTGAGCTGGTGGAATAGAGGGAGCAGGAACAGTTCTTTCAGTACGTGGATGCTTCAGAACAGTAAAAGTGGCACCATGTATTTCTAAGTCATGCTCGCGTCTTCGAGCATACTCAACGACTTTATCGAATGACAAAACATCCCGGTTGGCAACGAAATCGTGGATTTCGTGCCGTAGTCCCTCCATGAATAACTGAATTTTCTCGTCTTTAGTTGGAATATACTTTGTAGCAAACCTTGCTCTTTGATTAAACTGAGTTTCATACTCATTCACAGTCATTCCTCCCTGTTTATGATCGAGGAATTCCTTCTCCAGTCTCCTCCTCATGTCTAGAGGACAATACTTCTCTAGCAAACGAGTTTTGAACATTTCCCAGGATAAATTCTCCTGGTCAAACCCGTTGAGAGGTTCATATGCTGCTTCCCACCAGACCAAGGCTTCTCCGACGAGCATTGCAGAAGCATAATTAGCCTTGTCTTCATTATCCACATGAGAAATACGAAATACTTTCTCTGTGTTCTGGATCCAGGTAAGAACAACAATGGGATTAAGAACACCTGAAAACTCCGTAGCACTACTACTCTTGAAATCTTTGAACGAGGGACGCTTCACCTCCTATTTTGAAGATTCTCTGGTGACTTTCTCTTTTCCTTTATCACCATTCTTTTTGTGTTCTTTAAGAGTCTGTCGAATAACACCAGTAAGTTTACCCAAGAGTCACTCCTCACGAGGAGAAACTGGAGTATTTACTTCATCAGGTTGAGGACCTCCACCCACCTCAGGGGTATGGCTACTCACTTGTTCAGCCATTGCTCTGCAATATGGAGTAACATTGTATTTTAGAATATTAGGGTTTAGCATTATCTAATACTCTACTTAAGTCTTTCCTAAGGTTTGTATCCATATACTTACAATGATTCAGTTCATATATTGAACTTCCAATAGTTTAAGTCTAAATACCAATCCGTGGAATTTAGTTCACTTAAACTACTGCTCTGATACCATGATTGAAAGAACCGAACTTTCGTATTTGTGAAAATTGTTACTCCAAAACATGCTACTTGCATATTCATAAAAAAAATATTTTACATTAATAACTTGTTTACATAAGACTAGATACAAACCGACAATTACAAAGTGTTATATATTACACAACTACCCAGGATACCATACTTTTATACATACATGATTTCTAAATACAATAGTTTCAAACTATTCAAAATCTTCTATCAATATATAACTATACTTGTTGCTTATTGCCTGCAATTGTTAAACATTGATAGGGGTAAGCGGTGACGCTTAGTGAGTTCAATAATAGATACAATATAACGTTATGCCATATATATACTTCAATATGGCAGAAGCAAAGAGGAACAAGGAACAACAAAGGCATATGTGAATCATGTGACAAACTTTCCATATCAATCAATGATTTGATTCAAAGATATACAATCAATGAGACATAACAATTTCTCTACTTGATATACATCAATAAATTCAGCCCAAATGGCACAGAAGACATACACTTTCTGATTAACATTTTGGTAGAAATCAGGCTTTCAGCCCTATCTGACCTTCTGGCAATAGCATAGAATAGAAGTCATTCTCTTACGAGACATGCTCTACATGGCCAGAGGCAACATACCAGTACCACTGTGAATCTAAGTCCTATCAATGATCACATGGTCAAAGATATAGCTTTGCTATCATAGATAGCAGAAATAATAACACGAGATGATAACATGGAAAAGCACATATAACACATAACATACAATTGTTCCTATATATTGAACTCACCGTGAATTAATCGGGGGTTAAAATAGTAATTTGTGCAGCACTTCGTTACTATAATTAGCTTTCTTTGATGAAAACCGAGAGTTTTCTTGAAAACCGGGCCCTGCGACGGTTGAGCTTCAAACCGAAAAGATAAATTCTCGGGCTCTTCGGGCACTTCGGGGCGTGTTTCGGGTGTTGTTAATGATCTCGGGGCTTCGGGGGAAGTTGAAATAGTGAAAATATGAGTTTAGGGTGAAAAAGTGCCAATTTCTAAAAATTAGACGGGAGGTCTCGCACCCTTTATATAGGTGCGAGCCTCGGATCCGAAGCAACAGGAAGGGGGCAGGTGGCAGCGAGGCTCGGACACGCGGCAGCAGATGCGAGGCTCGGATGCAAGGGGTGGGACACGCGTCGGAAGCTCGCAGGCGAGACGTGGCTCGCTTCGGACACGCTACGTATGCGACACGTGTCAGATTTCTACCGGACCACACTTCGGACTCGTCATCTGATCGGACACGGGGCGGGTGACTCACCGAGATCGGACCTTATCCATGCGACGTTTCTCGGAAATTGTGCCCCAAACTTCTAAAATCCATAACTTTCGCATACGAGGTTCGTTTTTGACGTTCTTTATATGCACGCGTAGGTAAAATTATGCTCTACAACTTTCATTTAGAATCCGTTGGCTAATTTTGACTTTATTTTTATTATTATATTTTTAACAGGCCGGGACAGGAAAAGTCCGTTAAAAATTCATAACTTCTTCATCCGACGTACGTTTTCGTCTGTCTTTTTACCGTTGTACTACTATTGACGAGACCTTCGATTCTCGTTTAGGTTGTGTCGGATAAAAATCACTCGATCTTTATTTCGAGTTTTTAGTTGTCTATTGCTATTCCGAAACTTAGAAAAATCATAACTTCCTCATACGAAGTCAGATTTGGACATTCTTTTTATGGAAATTCTCGGTTTAACAAATACTACGACTTTCATTTAGATTACTAAGGCTAAAAAGTAGTTTATCAAAAACTCACTTTTTACATCATTCGGTGTCGTGCCAGTTTTGTCGCGGATCTTCGATTGGTCATAACTTCTTCGTTATAACTCGGATTTCGATGAGGTTTTCGCCTAAATGCTTCTAATGAAATTATCTACAAATTTGAATAATAAAATTTTACTTATTTCAAATTTTATATTTTCGTTAAATTTCGATATTTTAACTTTTAATTGGAATCTCATAAGACTTCCAATATTTTCCGAGTGATTCTAAACATAGTTTTACTTCATTTCTGGTAAAAACTATCTGTTAGAACTCAATACTCAATGTCACATAATATTTCATAATATTATTTACTTGAAACACGATTTCAAAACGTGTATGTTACACCTACCTTCACATCCTCTCTATCGCCACAATCCCCATCCCCTCGATCGTTTTTTTTTCCTTCGCACCCTCTTGAGAATGACGCACGACAACAACAGGTCCAATTGGATCGACTTGATCGTATGTATCAGTTAGGAAAGACAGCACACAAATTCCTTTAAGCCCATTAACACGTTGATTGAGTTCATGGGGTTTTAATCCGATTTTTATCCTACAATCCCTCATGTTCATAAATTGAACTCTTTTACCCCTAACCCTAAATAACATAGCAAATTATGTTTCTTTTATTGACATTTCAGCCCCTCCTTTCTATTTAAACATTTTTATGATTAGAGATTATCCTAAATACCCTCCCACAATAAACTTTTAGGTATAAATGACTTCTCTTTTAATTTAATTATATGCCCGTTAAATATAATTTACTTCTTTTGGATATTAATTAATATCTTTTTTTGTTAATTTATTCCTCATAAAACAAAATATATTTTGCATAATTAGCTCCTCAAGTAAAGGAAAAACTAATGTCGTTTACGGTAGCATTTTTGGGTCGTTACAATTCTTCCCTCCTTAAAATGATTCCGTCCTCGGAATCATATATCGGTACGAACAACTCAGTGTAACAAACCTTCATGTCTTCAACCACCTTGGTCACTTCAGACCTGTACCCCTCCTCCCATTGGAACTTAATGGGCTTGACTCATTCTATCCCATGCTGCTTGGTTTCTATCTAACCATGTTATCTACCATCTCTTCCATCTCTTGCGTTAACTTATTGTCTCACCACTTGTCCTTCATCAAGTCACTCTGATCTTAACTTGCTTCGATTTCCAAAATGAACAATTCTCAACCAAGGAGAGTCTTTCAGTATCACTGTTTGTCCATTGGGGAGCATACACAATCACTTCCCCTCACTGCACCTTCTCACTCCCTAACCAAAGTAGGATGTAGATTCCTATTTTTCTTCATCTTGATCGCGTCCAATCTTAGACAATTGATACCCAACCGCATGTATCGTCTTTTGTTTAACGAGTTGGAATAGCACTCCATAAAACGAGCAACTTGGTCGAATAATTCACACTCAAACAAATCATGAAGCTACGTCACCATTGCCTTCATTACCGAATGAACCAATTTGAAAGATACTTTGGCTTTGGAGCCACACAAAAAGTATGGTCAAACAAGATCTCTACCTAACGTGGTGTTAATTGTGACACTAGTCAAATTTAGGTCAAAAATAAATTGATCAATAATTGTAATTGGGATGAACAAAGTGGTAGAGATTGTAACAATGTTTCCAAAAATATAAAGAACACTGAAATCCGAGTTATAACGAAGAAGTTATAACCAATCGAAAATCCGCGACAAAACCGGCAAAACACTGTTCAGTGTAAAAAGTGAATTTTCGATAAAAGGCTTTCTGGCCTTAACAATCTAAATGAAAGTTGTAGTATATGTTAAACCGAGAACGTTCATAAAAAGAACGTAAAAATCTGACTTCGTATGAGGAAGTTGTGATTTTTCTAAGTTTTGGTTTAGCAGAAGACAGCTAAAAATTCGAAATATAAATCGATCGATATTTAGCCGACACAACTTAAAAGAGAATCGAAGGTCTCGTCAAAAGTAGTACAAGGGTAAAAAGACAGACGAAAACGGACGTCGGATGAAGAAGTTATGAACTTTTAACGGATTTTCCTGTCCCGGTCTGTTAAAAATAATAATATTAAAAATAAACTCAAAATTAGCCGACGAAGTCTGAACGAAAGTCGTAGAGTATGATTTTACCTACACGTGCATATAAAGAACGTCAAAAACAGAGCTCGTATGCGAAAGTTATGATTTTCGCAAGTTTTTGGCACACAAATCGAGAAATATTGAGAACCGGGCAATTTCGCATGGCTGACCTTCGGCCACGTCACCTCGCATGCGAGGCCTCCACGTGTCACCTTCTGATTGGACCGCAGTCTCGCGTGGTACCTTCTGATTCGACCAAAGCCACGGTCCACTTACCTTCGGACACCCTCGCAGGAGACACCCCTCGGACCCTCGTGGCACCTCCCCATTGGACCGAAGTTCGGTTCACTCAGAAGCCAACACGACCGAGCCTCGGACCCGTGTCCCCTTCGCATGACCGATGCGTGCCTAGCTGACTTGCCTTCGCCTCGCCACCTGTCCGATGACACATCTCCTCGGGCGAACCCTCGCACCCCTATATAAAGGGTGCGAGACTTCTCGGATTTGAGAGGTTTGTCACCCCAAATTTCACCCTTTTTCACCTTTTCACCCCCTAAACTTTCTTACGACCCCCCAAGGCCCCGGTATCTTATTTAAAACCCGAAGCAAGCCCCGAAGCCCCGGAATTCTCGAGAAGATAGCCTCTTTCCAGTCGAAGTGCTGCCCGCATAAAGCCCGATTTTTACTCAAAAACTCGCGGTTTCTTCGAGAAAGATCATCTATAGAAACAAAACGCTGCCCAAATCACCACTTATCAAAGTGAGTTCATACCCCTATAATTTACCTTTTTAATGGTTTTTAAATGCTTTTTAGGGGGGGGAATACAAGTTTAACACAATATAAATTGTGTTAATAATTGTATGTGATAATAATAACACAAAGGGTTTCCTTATGTTTTTAAGGATTATCAAATACTTCCAAAATGACTTAAAGCCATGTTAAATCTTTAAAGTCATGTAAACTCCGTTAAATTCTTTGAAAAAGGTTTTATAAACTATTTCAAATTATAATTGCCAAAATCATGTTTATATATGTATAAATATATAAATAAGATTTGAAGGGCTTAGGACTAATGAATTATCTTATTTCCTTTTCCTTGTTTGGATGTGGAATTAAGGTGGTGTTATTTGTCCGAAGGGCGTTTCCTTCTTAATTATATATAAATTATACATATATGAATCTAAAAGGTTACTTAATTCGGTATCATTACCTTTGTATCACGCTGAGCAAATGTGTTCATCCATGAGAAATCATGCTAATCAGATAGAACATATAAATTATAATAGGTATAATTTATGATTCAAAACTAAATATACAAGTATGATTCACATTCCAAGGAAAGTACCAACAATTCATTTACCTATATCAAGATATGTATAATACTTTTAGTATATGAATAATATATTAAAGAAGTAATAATACATCATACCGGGTTTGCATTAACAAGGGTACAATACAGAGTACCAGGGTTAGCAATCACGGGGTAATAATACATCATACCGGGTTTGCATTAACAAGGGTACAATACAGAGTACCAGGGTTAGCAATCTCGGGGTAATAATACATCGTAAATCTCGTTGAAACAATAAATTTGTGAGACTCTTCATGGTGTACTTATTTAAGTACGACCTTAAGTCCTGACTTATTAACCAGAATCTCCTGTAGGGAGGGCGTGAATTTGTGTATAGATCTATATGGGACTGACAATCCCGCACCTTCACTGTTCGCTACAGTTTGGCCGGCAGGCCTAGGGTGTCAAATGTCATATCGTTTCCGACGCCTGAAGAACGTCGCATCAGGCACATCAGTCATATTAGTATGGTTAATAGAACTCACATGGATAAAACAACGAGTAAATTACTTAGTAATATACTTCTCTTAAAACAGTAAGAAAAGATAATTACATCCTGACCGAATATACCTTCTGTTAGTTTTTACTTACAGTAAAAACTACGAATCATGAAATCAAGTATGGCAAATATACTTGTACTTCTGGTTTTGGAACATTTAAAACCACAAAGCAGTATTATGGATAATATAATATTTTCCAGGATTAATACTAATGTTTTACTGTAGAACGGATATAACTAAGAATACTTTTACAAATGAAACAGTTTATGGAATTAAATACTTTTACAAATGAAACGATTTATGGGATTAAACCACTTTTACAAATGAAACGGTTTATGGGATTAAACCACTTTTACAAATGAAACGGTTTATGGAATTAAACTACTATTCAGAAACGGTTTATGGGATTAAACCACTTTTACAAATGAAACGGTTTATGGAATTAAACTACTTTTACAATTGGAACTTAGTCAACTAGTATAACATAAAGGACCTTTAGTGGTTAATTCTATAATTCCTTAGTTTTTACATCAGAGTTATACATAAGTAATATCCGATTGACAGTGAAATGTGTGACTTCCGCCTTACTTCCTATTCCTTGTTTGGTTGTGGGCTTAGGGCAGATACATCCATTTAACTGTCCATTCGATATTGGGTTATATATAATTAGTATAAACTAAGTAATTACAGAGGGAAACTATTGAGGTTATCAGTCTATCACCTCAGGAAATATAGGATTTTCTAGAGGAACCAGTGAACTTTTCCAAAGAACTTAGAGTATACTTAACAGAACTAAAATACTTATGAACTCACCAGCTTAAATGCTGATCTACTCTTTCCAAATAACTTGTATTCTCAGGAATCCAGTAGACAGGTACACTCCCGAAGCTTTTGGAGAAGACTACCTAGTACCGTACCGCGACTCTTGTCTTCTACTGTACCTACTTTGGTGTTTGAATATGTAATGTTTAAACACTTATGTAAAACTTATACTTATTAATGCAATGGTTGTTTGTACTTTGATTACTATATTGCATGTGTTGTGATACTTACCTGAAGTCCTCCGCCCCCGAACGTTTCCGCCGTTCTGGTTTGGGGGTGTGACAGATTGGTATCAGAGCAGTGTTTATAGTGAACTCAATATATCAGTCATAAAAGATATACAACTATAAACCCATTGGGATAAAAACACTCTGACCAAGAGTTATACTTTAAAAATATAACAATATTTTATAAAAGTATAAGTACATGCAGAATATATATACTAGAATGAGTATCACAAGAGGAACAAAACAAAAGTATTTGGATGTTGGACATTGCAGTTAAACCTAGACAGTGATGTAATCATATATGGGATCAATATAGCCTGATCAACTATATTCATTTGAGATATGACCAACATGTGTTTGGGAGTGATTGTAGTGTTGCAACAAGTCTAAAACTTACCTAAGTACCAGAAGAATTCTAGAACCAAACATAAAGATTAAAATACTATGGGAGTATTTTAGGATGCCATAACAAGAAAACTGAAAACTTGTCAAGTTCTTATATCTAGAAGTCCAAGAATCAAACTTATAATTAAAATACTATGGAAGTATTTTAGATACCTTTGGGGAAATGTTAAAAACATCTTTTCTGATAAATCTATAATTACTAAATGGATATGGTAAGGTTATATATAGTTGAGATTTTATAGACTTAGAATATGTGATTTTCACTCTACTTCCTTTTCCTTGTTTGGATGTGGTTTTAGAGTAGGATTACTTATTCGAAGGTCTATTTGATATGGATTATATATAATCGGTACACACCATATGATTATAGAAGGACCAGAAAGGATCACCTTCGTAAAAATTTAAATTTTCTCATAGATTCTTTAGACATTCCCATTCTCGTATAAACCCCTTAGATAGATGTAGTCACTCCAGCAATCAATGAAGGGTCAAGGAGGATCCAACAAAATTTCATTAGGAGAACTCCGAGAAAGAAACAGATGATAAGTAAATAAACTATAGAAATCATTTAGTTCCCTTACCCTATTAAGGAAACCAATGAGAGATTCGCATGAACTTCCGAGATTCAAAATCTTCATTATGAAATAATGGGGATCAGTGTCAGAATCGGAAGTAAGATAGCTCGGGAATTCATTATACCTACGGAGGAGAAGGACACCCTATAGATACCAGGAGAGAACAAATCATTACCACCCAGAATAGAACAGAGAACAAAGGAAAACCACGTGTGATTCATGTGAAGTGTTTGAGCACCTTTTCATCTAAGTAATAACTCGTAAATCGATTCAACCTAGTGAGTTAGTGATTACATTACTCACATTAGGTTTTGAGCTTATCTTCTTTTCCTGTCACGGCTAATAACAATAAATCAGATCACGAAATCTCAATTGATAGTGATTACTTCTCAAATTCATAAGTCTATTTTATGTAGACACTGTTATGAATTGTTTTCGAATATTTTCGAAAGTTGGAAAACGATATCCACCAATCGAAGGTAACTTAGTTCGGATGATACTCGGTTCATAACCATTCTAGAAACTTATTTCTGTTCCTTACCAGGACTGCATCATAGGGATGCAGGTCGAATCATTGAGAACAATATAACAAAACGAAAGATTTATACGTAGATACAAATGGTTAGAATACATCTAGAGCCAACGATAGTCGCTCACGAGCTCATTTCCTTATCATGTAACAGAATCATGCCTCCGAAGAAATGTAACCAACCCACCAGCAAAACACCAATCCTTCAAATAAATGCGGCTACGTTTCAAGCTGCAGTCACAGCAGCTGTCATGGCACACCTTAATGCTAACAATGCAAATGTTAGTAGTAATGCTATCGGCAACCCCGATCATGGTGATGGCCAAGTACAACAACAAGTACCTATTTGTAAGGACACTTCGAACTTTAAGCCTAATATCCTGAAACGAAAGTTTGAGAACAAGAAAGGGAGTTGTTCAACTCAAGAACCTAACAGAGGGCAACGAACTGGGGCAGTCAATACCCCCATCAGCCCTGTTATTCTAGCACCGACCACGCCGTACTTAGGAAACCTTCCATACTGCAGCAAGTGCAACTACCATCATCATGGAGTTTGCCGAGAGCTGCATTGCAATAGATGCAACATTAAGGGGCACACCGCCCGCATCTGTAGAACTCCGGTTGAGTTCATCACTCCAACTGCCAATGTCAGAACCATTCCCATATGTCACCTTTGTGGTGAAATAGGACATTACAAGAGGGACTGTCCAACAGAGAAGAACGACGGGGGAGCAGGAGGAGTTTGACCCCAATACATGGTAAAGCATCAAAGAACCCTGCTATATTTTGGTACGCTTCCAAACCCCAATAATTATTTACAATTATGAGTACTCTCCCGTTCAAATTAAATCACAGCATTCATATAAAATTTGAAACCCTAACAGGTAAGCTATAATGACTTAGTGTATACGTAAGGGTCATTTATAATTAAGATTTGTAGACTTAGAGTGAGTAATCCCGCCTCATTTCCTGTTCCTTGTTTGGTTGTGGATTTAGGGCAGGGTTGCTCAGTCAAAGGTCTTACCAATCTTAATTATACATGACTTGTATACACCAAGCGATTATAGAGAGACCTAGTAAGAATCCTTTCATGAAAGTTCATAATTTCAAATTATCAGAACCCTCGTATTGGTAGTACCCGCCAATTTCAAATCAAAAAGGGGATTCGTAACAGTAATAACAAAATAAAACCGGAAGCGCTGAAAACTTAGGTACATAGGATATCATCCTAGTAATCATTCCTCCCAGAACGACTTAATATCTATTTCGTCGAGAAAATTCCGACATCCTCATTCGACATGGTTTGGCCTAACCCTTACCATGTGAAATTTCTTTATGTTGTGTAAGAGAACTTTTTCCTTAATCAGCAGTAAGATGAAATTCTTCCAATCCATAACGCAAACCCTTAGGTTATCTCTCGTTTCAAAACTTCAGAAGTACCCATACGAAGGGTACCACGCCCTTTTAGCCTACTCAGTAGACAGGAAACTTCAAACGAAAAGCACCGAAGTAGTCTTAGAAGTCAGTAACCACCGAAGTACCCCAATAGATCTCATAGTAAAATCATTGTACCGCAGGTAAAGTTCAAGAATAGAGACTAAGAACTCATTAGGTTAACCTATCGCTGCTAAGTGTATACACGAGAGTGGTATATAATTTAGACTTAACAAGATTAAGGATGTGTAATTCCGCCCTATCTCCTGTTCCTTGTTTGGTTGTGGACCTGGGGCAGAGTCACCCATCCGAACGTTTTGTGAAATCTAAATTATATATGACTTGTATACACGAAGTGATGGTGGATGAGCCCAGTATGAGTCTTATCATGAACTTCGGAGTAAAAACCTTCATCATATATCCTACCAGGAGGAATTCAACGGGAGACCACGACAGTGGGTCGAGCTACTAAATGACTACGAATTCGAAATTCGTTATCATCCCGACAAAGCCAATATAGTAGCTGACACCCTAAGTCGGAAAGAGTACTCAGGTCATAGAGCCAATCATTGAATATGATAACCCATTCAAATCTGTCCACACAAAGTAAGGAGGCTCAACAGGACGCCTTGAAACCTGAAAATGTGGCAAGTAGAGAAGATAACTAGAACGTGTGAGTGCACGGTATTCCAATATCTGTTATCTCCGCTGAGATAATAGAATCATCTCCCAGTTCAGGCAGTCACTTCAAAAATCTCTGGGAACTAGAGTAGTCATGAGCCTATGTGATCGGCTATGGTAAAGTATGGGATACCCATTTACCAATTAGTCGAGTCCTTTATCATGCTAGCATTCAAGTTGCTCCATTCAAAACCTTCTGTGGTCACAAGTGCAGATCCTATCTGCACTGGACTAAATTAGGTAATATGTAACTAGCTAGAGATCCAATTTCCACACAGCACCTTCGCTAATCTGGAATTCATCCGAGAAACTACCAAAAACAAAATACGAATCAGGAAACGACATAAAGCTTCCAGAGTTAATCAGAGAAGCTACGACTTCGATAAAAGAAAACCCTTGGAATTCCAGGTTGATGACCTTGTCATATGAAGGTCTCACCCCGGAAGGACAAGATACGCTTGAGAAAGCGTGGAATACTAAATTCAAGGTACATAGGACCATTCGATATTCTTACCAGAATCGGTCTTGTAGCTTATAAACTTAGACTACCACAAAAACTTAATAACATTCATCCCACCTTTCACATATCTAATCTAAAGAGGTGTCTATCCGATGAAACACTTGTTATTTCACTCGATGAAATCAAGTTAAATAAAAGTCTACACTTTGTAGAAGAACCAATGGAAATCATGGATATCGAAATCAAAAGAACCAAGCAAAGTCTTATCCCGTTAGTGAAGGTTCGCTGGATTACAAACCAGGGACCAGAATTCACTTGGGAAAGGGAAGATTAGACCTAGTCCATGAGTATCACTTTAGACTTAATTTCGGGACGAAATTCCCTCTAACGGGGGGATAATGTGACACCAGTCAAATTTAGGTAAAAAATAAATTGATCAATAATTGTAATTGGGATGAACAAAGTGGTAGAGATTGTAACAAGGTTTCCAAAAATATAAAGAACACTGAAATCCGAGTTATAACGAAGAAGATGTGACCAATCGAAAATCCGCGACAAAACCGGCAAAACACTATCCAGTGTAAAAAGTGAATTTTCGATAAAAGGCTTTTTAGCCTTAACAATCTAAATGAAAGTTGTAGTATATGTTAAACCGAGAACGTTCATAAAAAGAACGTAAAAATCTGACTTCGTATGAGGAAGTTGTGATTTTTCTAAGTTTTGGTTTAGCAGTAGACAGCTAAAAATTCGAAATATAAATCGATCGATATTTAGCCGACACAACTTAAACGAGAATCGAAGGTCTCGTCAAAAGTAGTACAAGGGTAAAAAGACAGACGAAAACGGACGTCGGATGAAGAAGTTATGAACTTTTAACGGATTTTCCTGTCCCGGTCTGTTAAAAATAATAATATTAAAAATAAACTCAAAATTAGCCGACGAAGTCTGAACGAAAGTCGTAGAGTATGATTTTACCTACGCGTGCATATAAAGAACGTCAAAAACAGAGCTCGTATGCGAAAGTTATGATTTTCGCAAGTTTTTAGCACAAAAATCGAGAAATATTGAGAACCGGGCAATTTCACATGGCTGACCTTCGGCCACGTCACCTCGCATGCGAGGCCTCCACGTGTCACCTTCTGATTGGACCGCAGTCTCGCGTGGTGCCTTCTGATTCGACCAAAGCCGCGGTCCACTTACCTTCGGACACCCTCGCAGGAGACACCCCTCGGACCCTCGTGGCACCTCCCCATTGGACCGAAGTTCGGTCCACTCAGAAGCCAACACGACCGAGCCTCGGACCCGTGTCCCCTTCGCATGACCGATGCGTGCCTAGCTGACTTGCCTTCGCCTCGCCACCTGTCCGATGACACATCTCCTCGGGCGAACCCTCGCACCCCTATATAAAGGGTGCGAGACTTCTCGGATTTGAGAGGTTTTTCACCCCAAATTTCACCCTTTTTCACCTTTTCACCCCCTAAACTTTCTTACGACCCCCCAAGGCCCCGATATCTTATTTAAAACCCGAAGCAAGCCCCGAAGCCCCGGAATTCTCGAGAAGATAGCCTCTTTCCAGTCGAAGTGCTGCCAGCATAAGAACCCCTCTCACCAAGGCCAATCTTCTAAACTGCCTGCACCAATCATAAGGCACAAAAGAGAAAAGATACAAGTGTCAGCCCCTGCTGAGTGAGTTCAAAAAGTTGCACATAAAACATACAAACCCCAAATGGGTCAATCATTCATTTTATGATGAAACATAAAAATGATAGACAAGTAAAGATAGCAATACAACCGCATAATATAGTTAACCAGTCATATATTCCACTACATACATGCATAAATGTTCAACCGCAATTCTACCACATAACATATATGATCGACCAAATACCATATAAACAACTGAATAGCATGTAAACAATCACATTTCATATATATATATATATATATATATATATATATATATATATATATATATATATATATAACCTTTACTTGTTCAACCTTTTATTATAACCAACCTTTTGTTATATATTCAACCTTTTAATATACAACCAATCTTTGTTAAATATTCAATCTTTTAATATGCAACCAACCTTTTGTTACATGTTCAACATTTTAATATGCAACCAACCTTTTGTTACATGTTCAACCTTTTATTATATCTATCCAACCGATTGATAGAAAAGTGTCCCTTAGTGCTACCTAACCCAAAAGAAACACCCCGTTCACTACTTGTGTGCACGGCCAGCCGAATGCTCTAAGTGGCTCATGACTTCCACCCGAAACACCAACCCCGTGACTCCAATTTCGCTACTCCGACTTTGCATAGTACAAGTACCCCACGGTGTCGTTCAGGATCGGTACAAACGGTGTCAATTCTACCGATACACCTCCCGATTCCCACGTGATGTTTGCGCTGGCCGCGAACGAGGGACCAACATCACTCCAGCCCACGAACACCGAAGTGCCTGCAACCATGTCACACGATCATCTAGAAAGACCGGCAACTAACAACCGTTGTGGCTATAGCTCTTCCTATAGGTACTCTTTCAACCTAGTAGGCACCCTCAATGATCCGGATAAGGTTTTAGGCAAAGGTCTTCAAACTACCCAAACCCACTACGCATAACCCCGCAATGTCATTTATACATTAAGTAAAGCATGTAATGCATACCATATAAATGTGTATTAAACATGCAATGTATTCATAACTAACACATCAAAACATAACCATACATCATATTTCAAGCAACTTAAGCTAGCATGTCGTATGCATCAAGTACATCAAAGTGTAAGCAACATAGCAATTAGGTCATATCATGGCATTAACACAAAGCGTATATTAGCATCACAAATATCATATCATCATCAAGCACAAGTAATGACATGGTCATCCTAAAGTGAATCAAATCACCATCTACGAATTACACGTTTCAATAATGCAACCTTAATGAGTTAAAACTATGAACTCACCTTTAGCCTTGATGAAATCTTCCTTCTATTCCAAGTCTTGAACTTCCTTGAAGTTCTCAATGCTCCACCTAAACACCACACATAACATTCAATTAACAAATAAAGTATATGTTTCAAAACTACAACTTTATTCTAACTTTTATATTAATTTTTATATTTTCCCTGCCCAACCCCCGTTCAGTGTTTTAAGCATAAAACCTAATCTACAGCTCCATTTGGGATGAAATTAGACATTCTTGAAACTAGACTCGATTTCTTAGAAATTCATGAGAGAGGAGAATCTTCCAATTCTGCCCAGATTAGCAGCTATAGCTCTCGAAGAATGGGGAAAAGTTGTTGTGCAGAATTCCAACATTCACCAAAAATCACTATATGATTCAAGACTTTAGGTAAATGATTATAGTTGCTCAATTTTACACACAAGATGAATGAATGATAGTATTAAGACATCCATTGTGTACTTTATGAGAATACCAAACAGATGACACAAAATGTTGCGAGTAGAATGCCTAAACATATAGACGAACGTTTAGAACAAAGTTCCAGATTTTGACCCGTAACAGCCACCTGTTCAAAGCCATTTTAACACCACCAAGGATTTCAAATTATACAATATTTTTCTATATTCCAGTATTTTATATTTTTATCTTTTCAGAAAGTACTTTTAAAAGTCCAAACGATTTTTTTGCAATTTTATATGATTTTTACAAAACAGTCTATCCGTGCAGCTAATTTCCGACCAATCAGTGAAAAAGGCGATTTTCACCTAAGTTTGAGGCAACAACAGGTCTTGGAAAAATTCATGGACAAACTAGAGTCAAAATTAAAACTTTGAGATTTTACGGATCACTGATACAACTTCTGATGATTTTTCTACATTTTTCTCAAAACAGGGGTAGAATGGGAAATTTTTCAGAATTTCCCAGCAATGCATTTTAAGGGTTATTTGACAACTTAACCCGTTAAGCCTTAACCAAAATCTACTATAAAGAAGGAAATTGAGTGCCTAACAGTAGCAACATGTCAAGAAGTTAAAATAATAATTCCAACCTCAATCCATGATTCAAAGTACATTGCTTATATGGGAAACCAAAGTATTTTGCTAAAAGAGAAAGCACCACTAGGGCTTGAGTTTTCTCCACCATTAAGCTTCATATTAAGGCCTTTGGGAAATGTTTTGAAGGAACTTTGGATGGTTTAAAACATTGTATTTTTACAGAAAAATACTCACTACAATTAAAGATAACAAAAACATGAGTTCTTGCAACAGAAGAAAACATTTGACTCCAAGACTTGAAGCAATTCATGGACATGAACAATATAGTTCTTCAAGGTGCTCATAACAAGATTTTGACAGCAATAGGCCATCAAAATACACCCAAAAAACTGGAATTTAACCATATGAACATTCAAGGATTGCAAGGAGGAAGAAGATATGATCATTAACACCAAATAGGATGAAGTCTGACACCACAACTCAAGCAATTATCAAGCAATTTGAACTTAAACTTTGAGGAAGAAGGAAATTTTAGAATACATATCAAAAACTCACTTTTTACGTCATTCGGTGTCGTGCCGGTTTTGTCGCGGATCTTCGATTGGTCATAACTACTTCGTTATAACTCGGATTTCGATGAGGTTTTCGCCTAAATGCTTCTAATGAAATTATCTACAACTTTATATATAAAATTTTACTTATTTCAAATTTTATATTTTCGTTAAATTTCAATATTTTAACTTTTAATTGGAATCTCATAAGACTTCCAATATTTTCCGAGTGATCTAAACATAGTTTTACTTCATTTCTGGTAAAAACTATTTGTTAGAACTCAATACTCAATATCACATAATATTTTATAATATTATTTACTTAAAACACGATTTCAAAACGTTTATGTTACACCTACCTTCACATCCTCGCTATCGCCACAATCCCCATCCCCTCGATCATTTTTTTTTCCTTCGCACCCTCTTGAGAATGACGCACAACAACACCAGGTCCAATTGGGTCGACTTGATCGTATGTATCAGTTAGGAAAGGCAGCACACAAATTCCTTTAAGCCCATTAACACATTGATTGAGTTCATGGGGTTTTAATCCGATTTTTATCCTACAACACCTCATGTTCAGAAATTGAACTCTTTTACCCCTAACCCTAAATAACATAGCAAATTATGTTTCTGTTATTGTCATTTCAGCCCCTCCTTTCTATTTAAACATTTTTATGATTAGAGATTATCCTAAATACCTTCCCACAATAAACTTTTAGGTATAAATGACTTCTCTTTTAATTTAATTATATGCCCGTTAAATATAATTTACTTCTTTTGGATATTAATTAATATCTTTTTTTTGTTAATTTATTCCTCATAAAACAAAATATATTTTGCATAATTAGCTCCTCGAGTAAAGGAAAAACTAACGTCGTTTACGGTAGCATTTTTGGGTCGTTAACCAAGGCTGCCCACATTTTGGCCATCCGGGAGAGCTCTTCGGCCCAAAAGTTGGCCGATATATATGTTCAGGAGATTGTTGCTCGTCATGGGGTTCCGGTCTCCATTGTTTCAGACCGAGATGTTATGTTCACTTCCAGATTCTGGCAGAAGTTCCACGAGGAACTAGGCATGAGGCTACATTTTAGCACTGCTTATCACCAGCAGACCGACGGTCAGAGTGAGCAGACCATCTAGACACTTGATGATATGTTGCGGGCTTGTGTTATAGATTTTGGTGGGAGATGGGATTCCTACCTATCTCTTGTGGAGTTTTCCTACAACAACAACTATCACTCCAGCATTGGTGCCCCACCTTTTGGGATCTTCTATGGTCGGAAATGTCGTACCCCGATATGTTGGGGAGAGATTGGTCACAGGTTCAGGAAGTACTAAAGTAGTCCTTCAGAACATGAAGCTTATTCATTAGATCAGACAGAGACTGCAGGAATCTTAGATTCGCCAGAAGAGTTATGCCGCCCGACGTAGATCGGAGTTAGAATTTCAGGTTGGCGGTATGGTATTACTGAAGGTGTCACCCTGGAAGGGAGTAATATGCTTCAGGAAGAGGGGGAAATTGGGTCCCTGGTATATTGGACCGTTCCCTGTAATCGTCAAGGTAAGCTGGGTGACCTACTGGTTGGATTTTCCGAGTGAGCCCAATCAAATCCACAACACTTTCCATGTCTCTCATTTGCGGAAGTGTGTGTTGGACGGTAAGACAGTGGTTCCTTTGAATGATATTCAGTTCAATGAGCGCCTGAATTATATTGAGAGGTCGGTGGCTATATTGGAGAGAAAGATGAAGGTCCTGCGTAACAAGGAGATACCTTTGGTAAAGGTTTAGTGGCAACATCGGAGAGGCTCCGAGTGGACCTGGGAGACGGAGGCTGAGATGTGGGAGCATTATCGTGAGATATTTGCCACAGCCGACTTCTAGGACAAAGTCTAGTTCAAGTGTGGGAGAATTGTAACATCCCGATGTCAAGTCAATTTCATTTTCAACCCTATGTTGGAATAACATTGCATATTGACCATTGGGTTTGAGGAAGGTTGCTAGATTTTCCCATAGTGTCAATATAGTAATTTTGACCAGGATTCGTACGTCGAGCATACGTTGTGTATTCTAGGCTTACTAGGGCGCTCCCTAGTACACTGTGCGTACACCTTGTATGCGGGGTGTACGTGAAGAAAGTGCAAACCTTAATTTTTAGGGTTTGGTCCATATATAAACACTATTATAGCCTTATTTCCCATTACTTCATCAGCCTCCCTCTGTGAAACATGACCCCAAGTAAACCCTAAGTGAGAAGAGTGCATTTTGAGTCCAATGGAGTGTTTTGGAGGTGTTCTTGAAGAAGAAGAAGGTGGTGAGAAGAGTTTGGAGCTTGGAAGAATCTTGGATCTGAGATTATCTTCTTGTTAGCAACCTCTAGGAGGTATGAAGTTCACAACTTGATCACTCCATCTTGTAGATCTAGACATTTCTTCCTTTAAGACACTTTTTGTCCCAGATATAGTGATTCTTGAGCATGGCATGTTCTTGACCCAATAAGTTGTCCTTTCAGATCTTAAGAGGGGTCTTAAGTCATAAAAATATGGTCTTAAGGCATTAAGATGTTGAGATTTTCTGTATTAAGCATCTAATGGGCATGCAAAGTCATAAATTTGGAAACTTTATGACTCTTGAGAGTGTTTTGGATTTGCATCTGACTTTGAACATGAAGATTTGGAGTATTAGGCTCTTAATGGGGAATGGGCTAAACGGGGCGCGTACGCTGGGCATACCAAGTGGTACGCCCCGCGTACAGAGGAGTACACCCAGCGTACTCGGCTGGGTCGACTCGGTCGGGTTGGCTCGGCTGGGTGACTCAACTAGGTGTTGACTTGACTTCTGACTGCTGAAAAAGTTTCACCAAGGGCATTTTGGGGAAAATATTATTAATGGATAATGTTTTGACATTTAGGATTTGATTTGAGCCGGTATTTGGGAGCAGAGTATTGATCAACTATTCGTGAGATTGTGAGGTGAGTTTTCCTCACTGTACTTACAGGTTGAAGGCACCAAGGCCGACCCATTGGATTGATATTTTGTTATACATTGATTTATGATGTGCTGAGTATGGGATAGATCTGTATGACTATATGATAGTTGATGATATGCGTAGACCGGTAGATCAGTAGGACTACCTGTGATTTCTGGCTGCATGATTATCTGTCTGTTGAATATGTTTGTTATCTGTTATATTTCGACATATTAATATATTATGTTCGGTTGAGACTTTACTGCAATGTGCGTGAGTCAATTGACTTGGGGTATTCCAGTCCGTTGACTGAGTGAACCCGAGAGTATTTCCATCCAATGGCTGTATGGGACCGCTGTATATTGGTATTCTAGTTCGATGACTGAGTGGACCAGTTGTATGTTGACATTCCAGTCCGATAACTGATTGGGCCAAGGGTAATCCAGCCCAATGGTTATGGACCCATGGGTATTCCAATCCTCTGACTGATTGGACCCAACATGCTTGTTTGTGTATGATATGTGTATGGTGTGGTGGTACTTTGCGGGAACTCACTAAGCTTTGCCTTACAATTTTTAGTTATGGTTTCAGGTACTTCAGAGGACCGTGACAAGGCGAAGGCGTGACTGTACACATCCTGATTTTATGTTGTTGATCTTGGGAGAATCTAATTTTAAATAATATTTTGTAAACAATGGTTTTGTAAACACTTTTATTATTTATTGGGTTGTTTTGAAAAGTTTAAATTGGTTGTGATTTTTGAGATGTTACAGTAGTGATTGGATATGTATAGCTAAACATAACTGATATTGTAGTTAGCAAATAGTTATAGTTGAATATAACTGAAAAGCATAAATTGTATATCATTGAACAATTGTAACTCACTATAAATGAAATAGTCGTTAATAGCCATGAGTTGAGATTGATTATTGATGAACAATTTTAGTTGCATGTAACAATCATCATCATTTATAGCAGAGAGCTAAGATTGTGTATAGCTGAATATAACTTATTTAGTTATTGTATACATAACGACCCAAACTTTCTATCACTAATCTAATGGGAATATCAGAGTTGTAACATTCCGTTATTAAAAAATCAATATGTGAAATTAATAAATGAGTAATAGCCTTAAATTCGGAATAATTTAGCAAGGTGTTGGTCTCGGGGAGTTAATTGTATAATTTTAGAAGTTGGGGGTTAAAAGTGTAAGTTCCAAAGTGATTTGTAAATATTTATGAGGGCAGAGACTGCTTGGTAAATTATTGGGACTTAAATCGAATAGATTTTGGGAAGCAAGGGCTAAATGGTAAATTTCGAATTCAATTTGTAAAGATTTCTTAGGTCAGGGGCTATTTGGTAAGTTTTGGACCTAAATTGTAATGAATTTATGGAATCAGGGGTTAAAAGGGAAATATTGGATTAAAGTTGAAGAATATATGGTGAGGAGGGGTTGATCTTGTAAAAGTCCAAAATTTTAATGAAACACGGGATATACCCGGTGCTCTTGTCCGTCACCATGTAACATTCCAACCCTAAACCTAGTAAGACTTCAGCCGCCGCGAGTGAGTTCCTAGCTGCCACCCATCCTTTCCTCGCTATTCCGACCAGACGATGGTGCCGCCTGCTGGCCCACCGTTGAGCGCCGCCACACGCTGCTGCCGGAGACTGGATGTGAAGCCGGAAAGAGCCGCCGGGACCATTAGTCGAAGCTGTGAACGTCACCGCGAGTCATGGACGACCAAAAACACTAGGCAAGCGAGCTGCAATCTGATTTCTCCTTCTTCCTTTAATCTTCCGACGTGTGTGACGTGGGAAACAGGATTGCCGCCGTTGCTGGCCTCAGCCGACTGTTTCCGTCAACCCCGACGCTGCCGTCCGTCATGGCGGTTGCTATTGGCTGCTGTTCTCGTTGCTTTTGCGTGTGATGTTGCTAGGATTTGGGGAGATCGTTGGCCGGAGGTTGACGCACCACCATGGCAGCCAACCATGGTGGGTGTCATTTCTGCCGTGTCCCGCCGCTGCCAGCCACCGTGGGAGGTGGTTGTGGGTGTGTATTTGGGTGTATACTCGAGTGTTTATCGCTGTTTTTGGTATTTTGGAGGTTGTATGCGTGTTTTTATGACCAGAAAACCCACCGCCGCCACCGTCAGGTGGGGGCCGCCGTCGTGAGCCGCCACTGACCACCACTACCTGAGGTGGTAGTGGGTGGTACTTGGCATAGTAAACCCTAATCGGACCAATGTTTAATCTTGGACCGGGCTGGTTCGTGATTGGGCAAGAAACCCTAATTAGGGTTTACAAAACCCTAATTTTGGGTTTGTTAGATTGGATTTTACCGGGACCCGCAGTTGGACTGTTAAATTGATATTGTGAATTATGTCTGACTTCATTGTATGAATGGCCTAGTGGAGTGATGGACTTAATGGGTTATGTCCTTAATGAGTTAGGTGAGAAACACTTAACGCTAATTGTCATTTTATGTAAAAACCCTAATTTTGCTCGGGCCTTGATTTGGGCCTTTTTATTAGGCTTTGGTGACTGGGTTACTAATGGGCCATCCAAGAAAATCATGTGGACTAGAATATTTAGATGGGCTTTAGGGTAAGGCCCATATGAGGTTTGGGCTCAATTTGGAAAATTGGGCCATAGTTGGGCCATTAGTGGACTTCTGTGGACCCATTTGGTATTGGGCCTGGGTGGGCCTATTGGGCTTGGGTTATTTCTGGACCGGATTGGTGGACCATATTTAGACCTTATATGTGAAGCTTTGGTCTTAGATCCTAATGGGGTTAATTATGGGTTTGGCTCAGTGTTAGAAGTCGGAGTACAACAACAACATTTGTAGGATCTGTCCGCCATCCGAGGTGAGTCTTCTCACTATACTTATCCGTGTGGTAATTTATGTGTGACCGGAGGGTCTTAATCGTGTTATAGACCGGAGGGTCTTAAGTACATTATTGACCGGAGGGTCTTAGTATATTGTAGACCGGAGGGTCTTAGCACTTTGTAGACCGGAGGGTCTTAGTACATTATTGACCAGAGGGTCTTAATTGTTTATAATGTGATATGTGTTATTGTGCATACTGTCTCTGTGACTGATGTTGTTATAGTACTCTGTGTATATGCTGATCTTATGTGCTTATACCGAGACATTTGATATCATGTATTTTGTCTTATGAATTATGATGTATATTATCTTGTGCATTGTTGAGATAGGACCAGAGGGTCCACCCGTGTTGTGGGACCGGAGGGTTCCACTGAGACACATCGACCAGAGGGTCTTATATGAGATATAGACATGAGAGGCTAACGAGTAATGTGTGGTACTACAAATAAAATGACATTTAGTGGCATAAAAAAAGTGTCACTAAAAACTGAAAAAGTGCCACTAAAGGCCCCTGGGGGAATTAGCAGCACAAAAAAATAGTGCCACTAAAAACGCTCCCACTAAAGGCCTTTAGTGACACTTTTTGTTTGTGTCGTTGCAGCTTATTAGGTTTTAGTGGCATTTTTCTATTATGCCACTATAGTATTTCTAGGTTTTAGTGGCACTATTTTTATGCCACTATTTATTATGTTAAAATAAATATTATTTTCATGCTTTTAGAGACACCTTTTTTAACACAAAATAATGATACTAAGAAATTATGTCTAATTTTTTAAAAATTTAAATAGCATATAAAATAATAATAAGGCAATATAAATAATAAATGAAAATTAAACATAATATCATTACTTCAATTCAAACTAAACTTGTCGAATAACAATATTCTCAATATTTAAAATACAAATGTCTTCAAAAGAGTTTATTTAGTCTAAATGTTGTGCTAAATTTCGAAACATAATACTATAGAACTAAAATATTTGTAGAGGAAGAAACATGAAACTTGATTGACCTCCAACTTTGTATAAATGCTCATCTTGAATTTTTCTTCTAAGCAAAGAGCTGGCATGGTAAAGAGTATGACAGAATCCACAAATTTGTCACCATCAAAAAAACACATGACATTATATGCACAAATTTGTCCAACTCCTGAAGAAAAAAAAAACTTTAGTAAGTGAATAATCAAGAAAAAAATTTGTAGGCATCAACATGCTGGTAGTTCTTAGATAATTCAGACATGACCAATAATGTCATATTTCTTGTCATACACTTGAAACCATTTCAAATATTCTTTTTGAACTCTTTTTGTACTAAATCAAGATCCAATTCATGATCACAACTGGAAACAACTAATCCCTAATAAAAAAAACATTTGGATCTTGTGTACTTGTGTCAAAATGCTCACTAGGATTTGGATCACATATTTCATGCAAGTCCTCCAACTGTCAAAAACAAGATTCAAGCACATAAGCAAAATGTATAATGTCAAACAGTAAATAAATGTTGATAAAATAGCCAAATGTGCAAACCCAAATAGCCAAATAAACAATAAAATAATAAATATTTAGACCATATTAGTTCTTACCTGGTATGTTGAGACTAAGGATGCAAACTAGGGTGGATATTGTCGAATACTACAAAACCCGTCCCCACACCCAAACTCCAGTCCCACCACCCGCCCCTGCCCAATCCCCGATTGATTCGGGTAGAAAACCCCTGCCGAATATTGTCGGATACTGCAAAACCCATCTGTGTTCCATAAGCCTCAACAATTGGTTTTGGTGGATGTTGATTTTGAGTGTCACTGCAACAAAGGAAAAATTCATATTATAGACATGAGATACATATTATAGAGATGCAATTAAAATTACAGGAAAAAAGATTATATGGATGCAGTTAAAATTACAACAAAAAAGATTACATATATGTTATTAAATTATAGCTAAAAAGATTACATGGATGCAGTTAAAATTACAACAAAAACAAAAAACATTAAATATATGCAGTTAAATTACAACAGGAAAAAAAACATGAAGGTTTGACTTTAGAAAATAAAAAAAACAGATGAAGAATAAAGTCTACATTCTACAATGGATGAATTAATCCCTTTTTGTTATGTACTTCCTGTTGTACTCATCATGGAAGTTAAAAAAACCATCCTATTCATATATATTATATATAATGGCAGATCCTAAATTCCTAATGGCCCACAATTACCAACATTATCTTCACACATAGATGAAGACTACAAAATTCTATGACCAACAAAAAAAAATATTCAATTATAGTTCAAATTACAACCATAATAGATGCAGAGTAAAGCAAAAAGTAAGAACTCGATCAATTAATTGAGGATACAATCAAAACAAATAAAAAAATTGATTTAATCATGTTTTTACTATCCATACAAATGTGAAGTAGATTCTGAGTGCAAATTCATCAATTCCAAGAACCAATACAACCCACATGTCTGATGATTGTCAAAACAGATGAAAAAAATCCAAATTTGTTATCCTTTTACCAAGTTTTCTGCCAAACATATATATTTCAATTTCAAAATTCATATGATTAATCATCAATACTCATTTGAATTATTTTGGTGCGAAACTAATTTATACAGTACATATAGGAATTTATAGCTTATACTTACGTTAATCAAACCGACATTTTTTTGCATCAACATTTCGACAAACACTTGGTGTGCTCCAAAGTATGACTTACACATGAAATCTAAAATAAACTAGGTCATCCTAAAAACATATTCCAAACATTGTAACCACAAAATCAGTTCATCAGATGGACATAAATTGGTAAGTTTTCTTGTGACTTTGAATACACGTGTGGATGAATATGTAATTTGGGGCACTAATGTGAAGAAAAAACACAGAGCGGAGAGGCAATTACCTGGAGATCAAAACATAAAACTTAGAAGCGATGATGTAGCCATGGCGATAGCGATGTTGGGTAGAGGATGGGGGAATCGGCGGTGGCCGATGTTGATGGAGAAGCTACTCTAATGAATAAGAAGTGGAGAATTTTGAGGAAGGGAGGGGGAGAAGAACGTCAGCGTATGGATCTACAAGATGAATTAGGGCAGTGAAAGTTGAGGTGTTGCTCCGTTTAAAACTCAAAAAAATTAGGATTGGGCGTAATGATTTTAATATTGGGGGAATAGAAAGCGGGCAACCTGAAATTTTAAATATCTTTTAATCTTGGAGGAAATAAGAGGTGGAAACCTAAAATTTTCAATATGATACAGTGTCACACAAAATATATGCCACTAAAAGCTGATATATAGTGGCATAAAACCAATATGTCATTAAAATTTTGTGCCACTAAATGTAATTTTGTTTGTATTCTGGGGAACTCACTAAGCTTCGTGCTTACCGTGTTATATGTTATGTGTTTCAGGCACTTCTCAGGATTACGGGAAGGCGCCGGCTCGATTGTACACACGAGATGGAGTTATGTTTCTGAGGATCCTGGATTTTATTCAAATAACTATGAACATGTGTTTTTGATAATTTGACATTTGGGGATTTTGTGATATATGTTGACGAGATTCATGTGATTTTAAAAATGAAAAATTTGTTTGAAAATTTACGGTGTTACAAGAGTTATTTCTATATAAAATATGAATCTTTATTTTTGTTGTTGAATATTAGTGTTTTGGTTATAGAATAATGACAAATTAGAGACCTAGTATAATATTGCTAATTATAACAAAGACAACAAATAGAAACAAGAGAATTGTTGATGAGACATATCAATGATGGATTTTTCAATTTGCGACCAGATAATGCGTCACTAAAGTCATCGTTGAGGAAAAAATGCCCATCATTGATATTATCATTTTGTCTCTTTTTTATCGCAACGTTGGTCATTAGCAACGTATTTACGAGAGAATTATCCGTTGGATAGCTTATTTTCTTATAATTATTTATCGATAATACTATTAATATGCGAAATGTAAGTGCCATACTATTCTCCTTTCATAGCTATGCATATTAATATGTATTTTGTAATAGTTAGTTAATTATCTGATTTGTTTCTTCTAACAGTTAACAAATTATAGTATTTGTTGTGCATGTGCTTGTTATATATATATGAGTGGTTGTATGTTGCTAACTTTGCATCACATCATTTAATTTTTTTTTGAATCGGAAAACGAGGATATATATATATATATATATATATATATATATATATATATATATATATATATATATATATATATATATATAAAGAAAAGTCACTCCTACAAAGTTACTGGGAGTGCATAATTCAAAACAGTAAACCAAAACAATTACAAAAAAGAAACATTATTACGAATTGAAGGGAAGAACATTCCATTCCGTCCAGTTTAAACCACCATTATTGCCTCTGTGCTTGAACCAAAGGAAAGTCATTGATTGTATTATATCCGCCACTTTCGAAGCACACACCTTTATTATTGAACAGTCTTTCATTCTCGTTTTCTAGATACCCCATAATGTTTCATAGCATATTCCTAGCAACCTTTTCTTTTTCTTTGGACAATTTCCCCAATTGGATGCATAATCTAGAACCTTGTTCATCGTGCGGAAGTTAACTATTGAAATGTTGCACCATTTGAGTATCCATTCCATGACCATTTTTGCAAAAGAGCACCAGATCATGATGCATGATCTGAGGTTTCCTCAACCAGGTTCCATTAACAGCAGGTAGTGGACGGTAAGATTAAACCCCGCTCAGAGAGTGCCATCGCGGATGGGATGCGACCCTTATTTTCCCTCCAAATGAAACACTTGAACTTTAGTGGAATTTCCTTAATCCAGTTAATCATACCAATGTCCATGGGACCTGTGTTTCACAAGACTTGACGGAGGGCACTTAGACAGTAGTTTCTGTCCCTGGTAAGATCACATTTCCATAAGACTCTGTTTGCCTCCTTAATTAGTTATTCAAAATTCAATATATAAGTTTTAAATATGTCTGAACTAAAAGATTGTTACTGCAAGTTTAACGCTTCTTCTGAATTGGTCCGAACCATTTTTTATGTCAAGTTGAAGCATGTTGTTAGTTTTGTCTAGTAGAAATTACCTATAGTAATTGTTTTTTAGCTTCTTTTTTCATAATTGTAGGTTATCGTTGATCGTATTCGTGAAGAGATGAACAAAGTACTTAAGGTAAAACGTGAAGAAATAAAGGATGAACTTAAGGCTAAACGTGAATAAATTGAGGGTAATTATAATGATTTGGTTTTAGAATATAAAAAGTGAATTTCATTTGTGAATTTCTGTTATAGATTAATGAAAAATTCGACGCTGAATATAATGTCATTAACTGTCGCTAATTATAATACACTAATTATAATAGGGGCAACAATTAGAAACAAAAGAATTGTTGATAATGCATATCAATGATGGATGATATGTATTTTGTAATAGTAGTTAACTATATTATTTGTTTTTGTGCGCCGTTAACAAATTATGGTATTTGTTTCGCATGTGTTTGTTTTACATATACGACTGCGCCGTTAAGAAACTATGGTATTTGTTTCGTATGTGTTTGTTTTACATATACGACTGGTTGTATGTTGCTAACTTAGCGTAGCTTTATTTAATTAGTTATCAGAACCTTTGAAAATACAAACGGATTATATAACTTAGTATTGTTTACGTTTTTTAGGTGGAACTTACTTCTAACTAGACGTTGGTAGTGTTGTTGTCACTTAAATACACCTTATCGGAACCGGTTGTACTAGAAGCATCGTGTCATATAGATTTTATCAAATGCGGTGGTAAACCGACATTCATAATGGGCTCACATTCGTTGACTTTAAATTTGGCACGATTGTGATGTTGGTTAATATATTTCATTCTAGCCAAGTCATATGATCATTATCGATGTACTAGTGAACGAAATGTTTTGCACAAATTTTTTAGCCTCCAAAATGCTTAGAATAACATTTCTAATTCTACTCTTATTTTCTTATCGATCCAAGATGAAACAATCAATTCATAGGAAAGAAATTGTTAGATTTTATTCAATGGTGTACCTCCTCACATGAATTTAATCAATTACTCACTATAACAAATCCAATGTTAAGTTGTAGAAAAACAATTCAGATCCGTAAAACTAGAATTGTTGAGAAAAATTGATTGAAACGTGTCAAGAAAAGGAAGTGAATTTTAACATTTTGGAAGATCAGCCGGTGGAGGTAAGAGCTTTTGGTTAGGTAGTTCTCCATCCAAGACGAGCCATGCCATCTTCAAACCCCAACCCGTATGAACTTCCAAATGACAATGCATGAACCATACCCCTGGACAATATATAAGAAGAATAATATATCAATGACAAACTAAAACACATCATATATGCACCACAAGAAACCAAACTGAAATTACATGAGTAACAAACCTGGGTTGTCCGCTAGAAATCGTATAGCAACCCATCCACCAGAAGGCACACCAACCGTGTTTCTTTCGATAGGGTCCACAAGATTGAAGTACTTAGGGTCCTTCTTAGGATCGTAGTTTCCAAACCCTTGACCAACAACAAAGAAATTGAAGCCATGGAGATGAAGAGGGTGGCTTTCAGCACCAAGAATGCTGGTATCTTGCATGACCAACTCCACACTAGTATTAAAAGGAAGAACCATGAGTTTTGTACCATTGCTCACAAAGGTGTTATTTGGAGGAGTTCCGGTATAATTAAACCAATGCAATGGGTTGATTGGGAAATAAGGACTATAAACACCCTTCGATTTATTAAAGAAGTGGGACTGGAGAAGGGCAACACTTGGTTGTACGAACGACACATTATTTATGGATGCAGCGAATCTAGTCCCATTCGGTCCTTGGCAAGTTCTATTTTGCGCACAAGGAGCCGTCCCAAGTCCTACTGTGAAAAATAAATGTTTGTTGATCTTCTGTGGGACATTAGCAGGAAATTTAGAGTTTGCCAAGCTTCGAAGTCTATTTGAAAACTTTGACACGAATGAAGTGTCATTTAAAGATGGTAATGTTGGTGTAAAGAGTGGAAGATTTTTCATCGGAACGGGCGACTCATATTCGAGAATACCAGCAACTGTGGAATTGTCAAAGGTTCCTTGACCCGTTACATATGGCCTAGCAGACATGAGAAAGTTGGCACCGGGAAATTTGGATTTGGTTTTAAGGAGGACGTTGGTGGTTTGACCAGGAGCTAGTATAAGCGTTTCAGTGTTGAAAGGTTTTACATAAATGGCATCAGCCTCGACAACGGTGAGGGTGTGGTTTGCTATGCGAAAAAAGAGTTCATCATTGAGTGCTGCATTGATCAGTCGAAGGAGGTATGTCTTCCCGGTCTTTACCTTCAGCTTGAATGTGTCTGCAGATTTCATGAGCATTCTCATTCAGTCATGGTTTCTATGTATACATGTATCCTATTAATTAATATGTACACTGGTTTTCATTTCCGAGGTGTATGTACGTATGTAACAAAGGCTAGAAATACGGTACCTTTAGCAGAGCAATTGTACAAAGGTCCGGGAAGCCCATTGAAGGTATAGGCATCAGAAACATTTGGACCCCCACCGGTTTGTGTTGCTTGCGAAATTATAGCCTCTGGATCAGTATTGAACCACTCTCCTGTAGACATACAAAATTGTAATTTCTCTCATGCATGCAAAACAGATGTAATTAAGTACAACATAACTACAAGCTTAAAGATTTAAAGATTCAAAAAAGTATGTACACAAGATTAGTTTTACCAAAGATGATGGGAACTTCTTTATATGGCTTGGTAAAAGGGTAGGGGACATTAAGCTTTGGAAGAATGATGAGAGGGCCATAAACACTTGCTCGTAACCATGATATATGTGCATGCCAAAACAATGTTCCTCTTTGTCCGATAACAGTGTAGTTGTAGACATAACTCTGGCCAGTTTGTATGGGGCATTGAGTTATGTAAGCTGGCCCATCGGCCCATCCACTCCGAAGTTGTCTAATACCATGCCTGTGTATATAACATGCATCAGAAACATAAAACGATGTGATTGCAGTTAAAGTAATATATAGTATGTCATAGAGCGTTAGAAAATACAAAATATACAACTCTTATACCAATGGATTGTAATGTTACTGGAGACATGGTTGGTAACTTTTATAAGAAGCCGGTCACCCTCTCGAGCGACAATACGTGGACCTGGAAATTTTCCATTGACCGTAACCATGCTCTTTGTGTGGCACAGTCGTGTCACGTTTTGCAGCTCGATCTGCATGAAAAAATAGATCAAGTTGTTGGACTACAAAAATGATAAGCATCATGGATATCTTATGTAATGAGACATACGTTAAACTCATAGCTCCTGGTAGTTCCACCAACTGTATACATAGGAAGCAGTGAAGTTATTGCTACCAACGACAAGAAAATTCCCAGAAGACCACCCATATCTTTGAAGAAGCTGAAAGCTTCTGCTACTGCATGAACCAAGCTATGAAAGTTGAACATATTATATAGGTTGATGTCTAAGGATGATTTGGCAGATTGAAGAACTATTTCTGATTGCATTACCAACCGTTGTTAAAATGCAACTTTAGAGTGCTATCAAAGAGATCATATCCATCTGTCCTTTCAAAACCTTTCCTTTGTCGTAAGGACTAGGTCCCAATCTTTAATATAACATATATAATACTTTATTTGATCAAATTGTTAGAAAAAACATAGTTTCAAAACTACCTACTAGAAAACTTGAAAAGTTGTCAATACATAATTAACAATACATGTTATAGGCAAAAAAAAAAAAAAAAAAAAAAAAAAAAAAAAAAAAAAAAAAATGATGGGGGGGGGGGGGGGGGGGGGTGTGGTGCGAGTAAGTCACATATTTGTTCATGTGTTCCTTACCGCCGGAAAAATTAGCAAATTAATATAACAAATACCAACAAAAATCACTCAAATAAATCAACTAACATGACACCTATACATAATAAAGTATTTACGTATACACAAATTACATTCAGGTGAATTTGATTATCTATCAACTAGTAAAAAAGTTCATATTCCTTTCAAACAATTTTTTCTTCGACGTGCGTTTGCCTACATTGTACCTGATACATATTAAAAGTGTAGGGTTAAAAGTGTAGGGGCGTTGGTTTGGGTCCGATTTGATCCCATGAATTGACTCCTTTTAGTTTTTCTAATATGGTTAAGAATAATTTAAAGTAAATTCAAATCCTATCCAAACTAACTAAATTACATTGTGCCTATATCCTTTTTACAATTCGGTTTTTATGAGATGAAACATTTTTTAAAATATATAAATTGAATATTAGTTGTTGGTGATTTTCTATCACTAATATTATTTAAGTGTAATGGATTAATTTGTTGATCAATGTCACTTTGATAATTATCGAACAAATTAGTATGGTGCGGAGTGCACATTTGTTTGATTTTGTCATTGTTGAAAATATACTGCTATTTAGGGGCGAAACCCCTGAACTGACGGGGGTTCGAGGGCAGCGCCCCTGGCGGGGTCCAAGGGGCAGAGCCCCTGGCTGGGGTCGACAAGTTTTGTGATCCATTTATAGACCCGGTCGACAGGTCAGCGCAAAATTTTTTTATAGGAGCTATGTTACTATAAAAAAATGTCTCAGAAATCCATAATTTTGGTAAAAACACCCGCTTTTGTGATCCATTTATAGACCCAATTTTATGTTGGTTTATGACAGGTAATATGGTCATTTTTTGGATAGGAAATTGTTTTCCTGTAACTACCATATGACAGTTTTAAGACAGGAAGTTAGTTTCTGTTATATGATCATTTTCGGATTCATTTTGGGTACAGATTTCATAACATATTCTTCATTCTCCCTTCTAGAAAAACAGCGAGTTTCATCCGATTAGAGATTTTGAGTGTACCCTCGAAATGCTTTAATCTGAAAGTGTTTCACAACTCTCACTGATCCAAGTATATCTATATCCCGATTTTCTAACATTAGTCAATGCAATTTAAAAAAAAATTTGTTTATTTGTAAATTAAAATTTACAAAGAAAAATAATTTTAATTTAATATTTTGTAGTTAAAAAACTTTTGAAAAACAAATAAACATCAAGGAAATTTATTGGGTTTAGTAAATTAATAATCGATTAAAGATATACATAGAAAATTTAAAAAAAAATAGGTAAATAAATAATAAATAGTTGTTCAATTTTTTGGACTATTGAGTTTTGTTTTATAGACCAAAATTAATCTGAAATATAAAATAACAATTTGGTTTTTTTGAAAACTAATCCAAAAATCTAAATATATAAATCAATGCCTAATCCAAATTGTTTAATTGAACATTTTTTTAATCTGGTAATCTTTTTTCTTTTATTTAACAAACAATAAATCTTAGTTATCAGCGTACAACGAGTGAGAAGACACACAGGAACAAACTACACCGCTAAGCCTTTTTGTATGATAAATTCAATTCTTTTGAAGACTACATCCATAGATCTTTTGGAAATTTCGATTTATCCAAATATTGAATAACTCAAATTAAAATAAGAGTTACTTACACGAATGATCTTTATGGTTTGTGGTAGTTTGTGTACTTAGTATTTTTTTTAGCTCGGACCATCCTTATTGTTTGATTTTGTTTCGTCTTTAGTCCAAAACATAAAATGACAACAACGCCCTTATGTATTTCTTTTTTTTAGTTTTTAATAATTTTGAAATTAAAAAATCAAAAACAGGTAGCATCTTTGATAAAATAATCATACATGAGAAATCATATTAACATCTTTACTTTTGTCATCCCCACCCTATGTTAGATATATCTACATCTCTACTTCTTCTATTTTCTAAAAAATCACAAGAACTCTAAATCATGGAACTACAACTACCGCCCACCATCACCAAATGGTTGCCGACCAGCATTAACTCCAATAGAAATCGTTATCGTTGCTTTGGCTTTTTTCGGCGACTAACTCCTTCCCCGTTCACTTCCCACCACCACCACAACCTACCCATATTTGTATCATTTCATCACTACCAGTGACCCCTTCTTGTGATACACACCATTAAAATTGACGGGACATCAACACAACTTCATGCCCACAACATTTTATCAGTGCATTCCTTTGATTTTTTAGACCATGTTCGGAAGTCGTTCCAATAACATTGTGAATCTGAGCTACCACCATAGAAGGCGTGGATGGAAATTGGAACTCCCACGGTGACATCGTCCTCTAATGTTAGGTTATAGGGAGGAAGATGAAGACGAAGGGTCATGGTGGATTTCATCATTGATTATAGATGGTTATTATAATACATGTTTTGTAAACTCTAGTATTTATGCTATAAGGGTATTTTGACCATATGGGCATTTTGGTTACTTCATAAATATTATAAGATATCAACATTGTTTCTTGTGAATATTGTTGATATTTTTTTTGGTGATCTTAGAAGTGATTAAAATCATGTTTAATTGTTAGATATGGTGATGGTGGTTGAAGAGGGTTAAAATGGAAAGAGTTGTTAAATGATGGATTGTTGTAAGCACATGATTCGCAATCCTAGAGTTATACGATGTGTAGATGATATTTGACTTAAACTTTGTTGTACATTGCTATTTTAGTGAAGGAATTTTACTTTACTATTAAATGACGCATAGTATTAAAGTATGTGACACATTCATAGTAGGACGCTACAACTGAATAGGGGAAACACGATGTGTAGGAATTCTACATGACACGATGATGAATGTGACCCGTGCCAAGCATGTACGTGACATATAGATGTCGACATAGTAGATATAACATAAGAAGATTGGTTATTTTCTCATTCTTCGTCAAAATGCTCCAGAAACTTATGGGACGATTTCTTGAGTATTTTGAGCTAGAAAAGGGGGGAAACAAGGGAAATTTAAATAATTAACTAAGATTTACATGACTTAATACCATGACCAATAATTAAGTAAGATTTATGCTTAATTCAAGAATTAGCTAAGATTTACACATAGTAAGCACATAAACATGATATTTACTAATATATTCATCTTCATACATCCAATTTCACAACAATTATGATCATATAAATTTCTAGGGTTCATGAGCTCGAAAAGGGGGTGGGGGAATCAACGGAAATGTAAATGAGATGATTACCACACAGTTAGATTAAACATAACAATCTCCTTCTTTTATTAAATTTCATCCTGGAGGGTTAAATTGAAGTGGGGCTCATGAACCCTAGAAATTTATTGTAACGTCCCAAAAATACTAGTAAAAATTTTCATTTTCAAATCACCAAAAGGGTATAACCATTTGTTCCAAAACCAACAAAAGTATAAACTATTATCAACATCATTGTGAATCAAATAAACAGTACGAAATAAAACTCAGGGGATGATGTACGATCATGTTGGGCCTTCCATTTGGAACTAGAAGTACCTGAAACATTTAAACCACAAAAATGTAAGCACAAAGCTCAGTGAGTTCCCCAAACTACCACATAACCACATGGGCCTCCCCATAACATATTCGGCTTCACCCATTCAATTAAACGGGCCCCGCCCAGCTCACATATTAGGCCCTGCCCATCATACGTAACGAGCCCCGCCCGACATACATGTAAGAGTAACAAAGACAACTAGAATTCTTCATTGTATAGTGAGAAGACTCACCTCATAGTCGATCAAACTACCACCTCAGCAACAGTAACGAGAAGGATGGTACTACAAACCACCTAGTTCATAACACAAAGTCTAATATCAGACAAGGACAACCCCCAAAGGTTGACCCAAGGTCAACCAAGCCAAAAAGCCAACAAAGTCAACATTAAAACAAAAACACATCATACTCTGGAAAAGCGCACCACGCTTTACCTTAATTCAAAGGTTAAAGTGACTTAATCCATTAAGTCAATACCCCAAATTCCATATTTGAATTCCTATAAGGTCTATGTGGATAAAGTTTCCAACTTTATCCATTAATCCTTTCCCTAACCAACAAGATCTTAACTTAAAGTCTCATAAAGTCCAAAAATGCATTATTCAAGTATCAAACTAGCAAGTCCAAGTCTTCCACTTTTAGATAGGAATAAATAAGAATTCTAAATGGATAAACTTTCCAAATTTATCCATCATAAGGCCACCACTTCTAAGATCTAATCTTTTTGCACTCAAAATGGCTAAAGCATCACCAAGGCTTGCATGACTTGAAGAGAGGAGTAAAGGTCAAAACTTTATCATCTCATAAGGTCCTAGAACCATCATAGAGTACATGAATGGTGTTGGAGTCCATGCAACACAAAGATCCTAGACCAAAAGGCAAAAATAAGCCATAAAAGGGCATAAGCAAGATCTAACAAACTAAAGATCAAGATTGGAGATTTATACTCACAATGGTCCAAAAATGGATTAACCTTGTTGGATCTACACTTGAACTCTTCACGCAACCGCCTTGAAAACAACTTGATCTTCAAGATTCACACCAAAATATGAAAAGTAAGCTTCCAAAAGAGATTTTAAGCTCCAAATGAGAGAGAAGGGGCTAGAGTTTCTCTAAGGTTTGTTTATGAATGAAAGAGGTTGAGAATGAATCAACCCTAGGCCATAAGTGTGCTTAAATACCCATTAAACCCTAAAATATTGTAATTGGTTTGGGCCGAAAAGCGCGTTGCACACACTTCAGAAAAAGCGCCCCACGCTTTCGGGCCGAAAAGCGCGTTGCACACAATTTGAAGTTTTCGATAAATTAAACAGATAAGGTAAACGCAAATACATACTAGGAAATGGATGTTACGTTTATATGACCATATATGTTGTGAAATTGGATGTATAAAGATAAATATATTAGTAAATATCATCTTTATGTTCTTATTATCTGTAAATCTTATTTAATTCTTAAATTTAAAGAGTTAGCGATGAACCCTATCTATGAATGGTTATAACATTATGATATCTATGTTTTAATGAATTAAGACATGTGGATGAATTAATAATGGAGCATAATTAGATTTGATGCATAAAATTATTGGTCATGGTATTAAGTCGTGCATAAAAGACTTATCCATTGAGCTAAAAGTACTTGAAATTGTGAATGGATGTGTATTGTAAGTTAATAGTGTTTAGGTTATGTCTTAATAGATTAAGACATATATATATATATATATATATATATATATATATATATATATATATATATATATATATATATATATAGTTTATGAGATATATATGGTTTGGGTTTAACCGAAGGATATGACTTATTGAAAATATTAAGTCAAGTTTATGAATAAATGGGTGATACCTTAAGTTATAATATTCAAGATTTGTATGCCATTTTGACAGTATATGAAACGAGAGCGGATATGGGACTTCAAGAGTTGGAATCTCATACACCTAAAACATCTCAAGGTGAGTAAGCATACTTCTCTACTAGATAGTTTATATTTAGATATGTATTTATTAATGCATTATGTGACACATACAATATGTTGGTTATTAAGAATTGATATTTTTAATGCAAAGATAATACAGGTGTATATTGTTGAGAGTTATATTGAACCAGTATACCTGAGTATTATAGCAAGTTATTGTTATATAAAGTAATAAGTAGGTTTAGCTACATTTATAGTTGAGTATAGTTATATTGTATGGGTTTTATAACTAGTATAGTTGTTTTATGTTGTGGGTCATAAGAAGTTGATATTGCGGTTTATTGTTGTGAGTTGTTATAATTGATATTGATGTATTAGCAACGAGTTGCGAACTTGTGATTGAGTTACCTTAATAGTTATAGCCGAATATAACTGAGAAGCGGTGATTCAATAATTATAGCTTAATATAATTGATATAGAAGTGGTTGAATAGTTATACTTAAATATAAATGAAAAGTAGTTGTAACATCCCGATGTCAAGGTAATTTCAATTTCAACCCTATGTTTGAATAAAATTGCATTTTGACCCTTGGGTTTGAGGAAGGTTGCTAGATTGGCCCAGAGTGGCAATATAGTAATGTTGACTTGACATCTAAATGTTGACCAAGTTTGACCGATGGCATTTTGGGGAAATGTTATTAATGGATAATGTTTTGACATTTAGGATTTGGGTTGAGAAGGTATTTGGGAGCAGAGTATTGATCAACTATTCATCAGATTGTGAAGTGAGTTTTCCTCATTATAATTACGGGTCAAAGGCACCAAAGATGAGCCATTGGATTGATATATTGTTATACATTGATTTATGATATGCTGACTATGGGATAGATCTGTATGACTATATGATAGTTGTTGATATGCGTAGACCGGTAGATCTGTAGGACTTCATGTGATTTCCGGCTGCATGATTATCTGTCTGTTGAATATGTTTGTTATCTATTATATGTCGACATATTGTGTTGGGTTGAGACTTTACTACTATGCGTGTGAGTTAACAGAACAGGGGTATTCCAGTCCGATGACTGAGTGAGCCCGAGGGTATTCCAGTCCGATGACTGTGTGAGCCCGCTCTATATTGGTATTCCAGTCTGATGACTGAGTGGACTTGTTGTATGTTGGCATTCCAGTCCGAGAACTGATTGGGCCAGGGGTAATCCAAACCGATGGTTGTGGTCCCGTGGGTATTCCAGTCTGATGACTGATTGGACCCAACATGCTTGTTTGTATATGATATGTGTACGGTGTGGTGGTCAGCCAACCCGTCGAGGGATGTCTAGCCTTTCTCTAGGAAGTGAGAATAGGGTGTATGCACATTCTAGTGAGTGTTGGTAGGGTTGTTGTGATGATCTTCTGAGACAAATACGGGTATGTGCGGAAGGTAGTATGGGCCCATACTACTGGAAGCAAAGGACCCGTGCGCGTAGCAGGGAAGTCACAACCCCAAGGGTTTTGTTGGTGAATGGTTCCTATGGTATGATATGCGTTTTATGATATATCTCTAGTTTATTTTCAGTAGGGTGTTCACGAGGGGATCCGGATCAGTAGCGAGTGGCCAGGAAAAGCCAGGGTTGACCGAGGATCAGGTCAGGGAGATGATTCATGTTGAGGCCATTTCTATTGTCTGGGGCAGATACTAGAGTTGTTTAGGTTTATCATGACCGCCATGATGGGGTTCTTTAATGACCGATACACTGCACTTTCAGAGGCTCCTGCTGCTACATCCACTACGGCCGTTGCTGCTGTGGGGATTGGAGGGGGAGAGCCTTCCGGTACCGGGACTTCGACAATACGAAGCCCCCAGTGTTTGACGAGGTTCAAGATCCAATCATTTCCATGAGGTGGCTGTCAGATTTTGAGGGATGTTTCTTTACTTGTTTCTGCCCAGCTGACCAGAGGGTCAAGTGCGCTCTGAACCTTCATAGGTCCGAAGCGAAGGATTGGTGGAGACTGATTACTAGTTCTTACACTCTAGAGCAGAGACTTGCAGTATCATGGGAGACGTTCTCTGAGATGTTCCTGTTGGGTTTTGAGCATTCTAACACTCCTATGGTGTACATGCAACCCTATAAACCTTGGATCTATGTTTTCTCTATTATAGATGCAAATATTAACTATTCCAAGGTTTCATCCTAACTAGCATATTATGAAGCACCTATACTACAAATTTCTAGTTAGATGACATACCTTTTGATGTAGCTTGATGTCTTCAAGCTTTAAGAGCTTAGCCCCAATAGTGTGGATGCCTCAAATGGAATCACAAATCACCAAAACACCTTGGAAGAACTTGAGAGAATATGTATGCACACTAAAATCGGCCCACTCTTATTTTCACACACTTGTGCCAATTTTGTGAGCCAAGGACCCCTTTATATATTATGGAGGATTAGGGTTACATCCATGTAAACCCTAATACCCATGACCTTTCATTTACATAGGATCCATGGGTTAAAAGCTCCATGGACCATCCATGAAAGCTTAGCCCAACCTAAACGAACTTGGCCCATTCCATATATATAAGAGTCCATATTTAATTAGTTCTTTTTAATCACTTAATTAATTCTAAATTAATTCTTGATCAATACTAATTAAATAATATGATTCCATATTAATATATTAGAACTTATAATATATTAATATAAATCATAAATATACTATTCTCAAAAGACTATCCATATAAATGGTGCCGGTGAAGTGCAACCCAAATGGACCATGCCGGGTCGGGTCAAGTACATACCAAATATAGTTATGGACTTAGACATTAATCCAACAGTCTCCCACTTGGATAAGTCTAAAACTATTATTGAGTATGACTTCAAAACCTAACTGGCAATCGTAGCTCTTAAAGCCGCTGTCGAACTCTGACCTTGTCAATGACTTGTCCATTAGATAAGGGATCATATATTCCTCCATTCTAGATATCATATGGACTGAGACATGGATTATAATCATTCTCTCTGTCCATTTGTTGTTTCCTGATTTTCGATTTATGATGACTGACTGATTGAACAAATCAAATCAGTCCTGGCTTGGCCAAGCACTCACATGTGTCATCGCTAAATCATCGAGGGTCCCACAGATATCGCTTTTATCCCGAAGGTAAAAGGAATGGATAAACTTCGACTCATATGGCTTGTTCTACTACTTGTTGAATCATACACAAAGGCACGTTTTATAACATCGAGTTACCAAATGCGTTTTCGTGCAATCAATGTATAACCAACTTATAGTAACAACTCATATCTCTAGGTTGGAAGAATATAAGATATTATCGTCTCATGATCACTTATGATAAAATTCATGAAGTGATTCAAATGAGCACGGGTTGAATCCAATACTCAGAACTTATGAGCACTCATGAGTGTTGTAGCACCACTTTGTCCACCAACTTGGACGTCTACAAACTAACCCATGACAGTCTTGATTCATATCTACTTCCAACATATGACCGACTGTGGATGGTTTGAATAACTTAATCATTCAGGAAGAGCGACTTAGTTATTCTGGAAGTCAAAACATGCAAAGTGAAACACAAGAACAAATGAATCAAATATGGTATCAAATCCTATGAATATAAATAAACACTTTTATTTATCACCATACTGATTACTCATTATTCATTGTTTCGGTTTTATCAACTTTATACTTGAATTAAAAACACTAGTTGTCCCATGCTCCAAGCATGTACATTATGTTTTTCTTAAACAATAGCTTTGCCATACACCAAGTATGCACTCTATGTTTGTCTATGATCCTTACTTTGTGAAATAAACCAATTGAACATAATTTCAATGATTCTAATTTCACACTCCCAAATCCTTATCGAAAAATGTGAGAATTTCAAATTCCTATCATTTATTGAAATCTGTTTAGATTTTAAACTTATATGCACTGACCCTCCTGTAATGAATATGTACAAAGTCACAAAGACTTGTCAACAGTCATTATAAGGTATTCCAATGGAGATCAACTCCATGGAAACTAAGTCTCATATTCAAAGTACATTGCTTTGGACATGCTTCTTGCATTAAGTTTTCTAATCTTACACAGATAACTTCCACCTATGGAGACACCTCCATATTCTCATTTTGACTATCACTTCTGAATAAGAGATGCCTCTTTTCAGAATATGTCAATATGGTCCTTCCAAAATTAGCACTATACTTCCAACTGTCCCTGAGCAACCAATCTTTGGTAAACCTCAGATTGTCCTCGACAATTGCTTAATCATTTTAGTCATATCCAATTCTAGACCTTTTCCCTTCTTAATGCCTCTGGGCATTTGGAAAAATTTAGAAATGACAAATATTATAGCACATGCAATCGATCCTGTACCCAAAGCAAATGGTACACGATTCATGATGTCTCACATAAAGACATGATTCTAGACCAGTCTTTTGCTACAATATTTTTATTTGCCATGTTTTCAAAATTTGACTATGAAGAGGGATGCCGTAATCATAATCGAATTTGGAGAACGCAATATATAGAATTTCCTTAAGTTGAACCAATCCAACATGAAATTCATATATATATTCTTGACTAAAGATGATTAAGGTCTCAATCTAAGCCTTTAGAACTGAAATGAAGTATATCCTCTCCCTTAATTATAGCAAAACAACTTTTTCAATCCCTGCAGCCTCACGAATTGAAACTTTTGTTTTCTATAATTAACATTGCTAACTTGCAACACTAACAATAATTATCATGCTCCCACTAACATGATGATTATTAGCATACCACTTATGCTCCCACTAGCTTTGACATGTACTCAGAAATCAGCTGGACTTCTAGAAATCAATACTTTATTGACTTTCTTACCAAAGTTCAAATTTCTGATACGAGATGCTTTGATAAAACTTTATCAAAATCATACACCTTTCCTTAGATAGCATGCATGTGTGTCTAAACAATTTCAGAACTATGAAAAGGGATGCCGTAATCATAGTCTCAATTGTTTAGACCTTTTGCCATCTGCTTCAAATCTACTTGGTGGAAGTGTTTCCTCACCATCATTTTCATGAATCGGAGAGAAACCTTATGACCCTTAGATTTTATGGTGTATGTGTTCTTATCCATGTGAATCGTCAAAACCATAGTCACAAGACAAGGATAATGACAAATCCAAACTCATATGGACTGAACTTATGTAATCTTAACTTCTTGCCACCTGGCAGTACAGGGCCTGTCATTGCTTCCAAGTTGTTATGCAACCAATTGAGAACTTTCAGAACTCCTATGCAAAGCCAACTTTAACTGGAATGGGCATAGAATATGTCAACACGATAGGTTATAAACCTCAATTCGTGTGCTAGTGAAGAACCTCAGGTTTTATTCTTGATTAGTTCTTGAAATTCTTTTTAGGATCTTTAAGACTCCCACTATCCTCTTGACATATACGACTATCTTGCCAAATATTCAAGAGATAGTGTGGATTCTTTATCAAGACAAACACTTCACACAATTGGCCTTAGGTGGTCTTTGTTTTATCCAAAACATCACAACTTACCAATTTCAAATGTACAAGAGTAGGACACTTTTACTCTTACATTTGACAAGTGTTTTAAACCTTTCTTTAAGATATGTCACTCAAGTTACAATCTTGGAGTATGACTCTAAGAACTGTTTTGGAACGAAGTATGACTCATCTTCCTGATCTAACCATCTCAACAATTCATGACTCCTCTTCTTAGTCATAAGAATGCACTAAGATGACCTTTAGAGGACTAATTGTGATATGATTTCTAAATCATTAAGATGATCACAAACATGATACTAAAGTACTCTCCCATCTTTTCAGATTTGAGAAATTTTTATCTTTCTGCCTAATTTGATTCTTCCCATTCGTTCTGCCATACATTGAGACTTTTCCAATGTTTCAGAATTATACTTAAACTTGTAAGTATAACCATATTTACTAAAGTTTAGTAAATCAAATAGTCTTAACGAGCTTTGTGGTGGACATGACCAGTGCACAAGAATGTGTACTCGATCCCTTTAGTCCTTCACTTGACTCACACATCCATGTGAACAAGTAATTAGTCTTGATTTTCCAATGCTTGAAAGTTCTCATTCATCATACTATTCAACTTGCATGATTCCAAGTTTCGGTCCAATTGAAACTTGGGTGATGAGGAACTTTCCTGATTTGGTAAATTTAGACACTACCACAAATGAAAGAATCAAATCCATTTTCCAATATTACTGTCAGTGGAATCATATAAGCAACAATTTTCCACAAATGCCATTGTAAGGATACTTCAAATAAATAAAATTAAACAATTTTCTTTTATTTTAAAACTTTGCGGAAAAACTTATCCTTACAATCCACATGGAAAATTGTTGTTATCTATTCCTTAGCAATATATCATAACTTCTTAAGCAACTGCTCAAAATTCTGATGCGATCGAAATCCACCTTCGCGATCAGAATCAGCATATACTTCCTTTAAGATTTCTCTCTATTCTTTGATTCTTAAAACATCAACATGTGACCCAGTCACATCATGTAATGAGGATCTCAGAATAGCACTTAACAGAGTTAGATAATGGGCTCTACCTGATGTAGAGTCAAACTTATTGACTTTAACATCCTTAGGTAAATTTGGCAGCTTTGCAATCAACGCCCCTTCCTTTGGCAAAATAAACATATGGACCCTTTGGTAATGGGACTATTTCAGACTTAGCCTTTCTTTTTACCATTTGGTCAACCGGGTTGACTATGGCCAATCCCTTTCCATTGGGAAGAGAATGCTTTTTCTAGATTTCCAGTGTCACCATTGTCACTGTCCATAAAGTTTTTGGGAAGTTGATCTTCTAATCAAATTTGCTTTACTATCGTTCCAAATCATTGCTGATTCAGCAGCACCAAGCAAATAGATATGATCATTAAGGTTCATGTCATAGTCTGTTTCATAGTAGTCCCAAAGGAACTCACTATGTGACTTAGAAAGTGATTGAACATCCAACTTTCTCAAGACTTTGACACCCAACTCTCCCGGCTTGTCAATATGTGACTTCATCTCGAAGATGTGATCACACATAGACCTTGCTTGCCATTAGGGCTTGAGTGACCTTGAACTTGTGGGTTAGGGAGATTAATTGGAGGAGGTGGAGGAAGAGAAGTATGACTTCCATGAGCCAAACTCGGGAAGTCATATTCATTAGGAAAGCTTGGTTTGGGAAGATCATTGTTGTCTAAACCAGACATCAACAATGGGAGAAATTCACGTAAAGTTGATTTAAGTCCTTAATATAACACCCAATATGATATATTAAGGCTAGGACCCAACAAACTATTTTATAACTTGGAAGAGGGATGCCGTAATCCAAGCTATAAAATATTTGAAGGTAGGTGAATGACGATTCACCAATTTCCACCAAGATAAACGAAATGTATTATTAGGTTTTAATTGGTTTTGAAACTCCTAGATTCTTTTGAGATTCATTGAACTTTTCAATGGCATGTTTCAATCTCGAGTGTGCCCTTCAGGTTTTGTGACTGGGATGCCGAGGATCACAAAACAAGGTGTGAAGTAACCATGCAAATATACTTGGTACCCTTAATATTTACCCCTCAATCGATGTGCCGGTTAACCACACACGCTCCAACGATACTATGATAAACATTAAGTTACCCTTTGCCTACCTTGTTAAGTCCAGGTTAGTGTGCCGGTTAACCACACACGCTCCACTAACAGCTTAAACAAAGTGCAAAGTGTAATTTCATGGATTAGCACCTTATTCACATTTTCCTAAGTAACTAAGATTGGGAATTTATAAGTGTTTAGTTACTTAGTATTTATCATTATACTTATAATGAAGGGAGAATTATAGTCCTTGTCCTACCTGTTCGGCTAACGACCCTCCACCGGTCAAGGAAGCGGTGAGTGAGAGTGGACACCCATTAAACTGCCATTTTATAGGCAGTAACCTTATACCCCCCTTATAGACCGGCTTCGTGAATGAGGCCTACTAATGGTAAGCCGACTTGTTATTATACATATAATATATTAAACTTTTAATATTATAATAGTATAAGGGTGTATTTTAGACATTTAAAATACTTGGTGGTTTAATCTATTAATTAAACTAGACTTTTAATTTAATTAAACTCAAACCATATATTTATGGATTAATAATACTCTTTTAATTAAACGCTTTAATTAACTATTAATAAAGTCCATAAGAGTTAATTTGAACTATTCAACAAAACATCATAAT
This sequence comes from Lactuca virosa, assembly GCF_052849685.1. Taxonomy (NCBI): domain Eukaryota; kingdom Viridiplantae; phylum Streptophyta; class Magnoliopsida; order Asterales; family Asteraceae; genus Lactuca; species Lactuca virosa. The sequence continues at coordinate 223,005,457 of NC_136430.1, read as the reverse complement.
TCCAATTATTAAACTCAAAATTAAAACCATTTAATTAATTGTTTAAGTTATGAACCCAAGAGTTTTAGAATTCAATTCTTTTTTTTTCATAAAAAACTTTTCTCAAATTCCAAAACTTGAGGGCAAGTTTTGTAATTCTTGAAAACCTTTGGATTCCATAACTTATGGAATTAATGGTGTTTTATGATGAAACTTTCCATGTTCCATAACTTAAGAACAAGTTATGGAATTCTTTACAACATTAACACCAAATTTTGTAACTCCATAAAAACTTTGAATCAATTTTTTTTTTAAAAAACTTTCATATCCATAACTTATGGAAGTTTCAAAAACCCTGATCACAACTTTAAAAAAAAACTTTTGAGCTCCAAAATTTTATGACAAAATATGTAACTCCTTAAAACATTTAGATCAAACTTTTAAAACTAATAAAATAATCATATCATTTTATCTTTTACTAAATTTGACCTAATTCAACTCATATAACAAATGATTCAAATTTTACAAATAATTCGTTTTTCACAAAACAAGTAATTATCTTAAAATTTGACAAACGTCATGTTTTTTTTTCCTTTTTTTTCAACTTGAAAATAAAACATTTGCATCAATATAACAGAAAACAACCCATGGCTCTGATACCACTGTTGGGTTTTGAGCATTCTAACACTCCTATGGTGTACATGCAACCCTATAAACCTTGGATCTATGTTTTCTCTATTATACATGCAAATATTAACTATTCCAAGGTTTCATCCTAACTAGCATATTATGAAGCACCTATACTACAAAGTTCTAGTTAGATGACATACCTTTTGATGTAGCTTGATGTATTCAAGCTTTAAGAGCTTAGCCCCAATAGTGTGGAAGCCTCAAATGGAATCACAAATCACCAAAACACCTTGGAAGAACTTGAGAGAATAGGTATGCACACTAAAATCGGCCCACTCTTATTTTCACACACTTGTGCCAATTTTGTGAGCCAAGGACCCCTTTATATATTATGGAGGATTAGGATTACATCCATGTAAACCCTAATACCCATGACCTTTCATTTACATAGGATCCATGGGTTAAAAGCTCCATGGACCATCCATGAAAGCTTAGCCCAACCTAAATGAACTTGGCCCATTCCATATATATAAGAGTCCATATTTAATTAGTTCTTTTTGATCACTTAATTAATTCTAAATTAATTCTTGATCAATACTAATTAAATAATATGATTCCATATTAATATATTAGAACTTATAATATATTAATATAAATCATAAATATAGTATTCTCAAAAGACTATCCATATAAATTGTGCTGGTGAAGTGCAACCCAAATGGACCATGCCGGGTCGGGTCAAGTACATACCAAATATAGTTATGGACTTAGACATTAATCTAACAGTTCCGCTCAAGGTATGTTCTATTAGTGGAGCGGGAGAGGCTGGCCCAGGAGTATTTGGATTTGAGGCAGGGGACCAAGTCAGTGACAAAGAGCACCAAGATGTTTACGGAGAGAGCTATGTTTTGCCCTGAGTTTGTTGCCTCTGAGCACGATTAGATGACCCGGTACTTGAGTATGATCAAGACAGACATCCGCCAGTTGGTGTCCACGCAACGCTATGGTACACTGGTGGAGTTGCAGGAGGACGCTAGGCGGTGGGACATCGAGATCGAGCTCCAGATGAGGGAGTAGAGGCAGGCCTCGGTGCAGTAGCAGCCTGTGGCGAAGCGGTTTAAGGCCGCTGATGTGAGATCTGGGAGTCAGAGGGGTCCAACTTGTGGCAAGTGCGGCAAGGTTCATGATAGTGCTTGCCGATCTTCTTCTGGATTCCACAAATATGGTAGACAAGGCCACATTGCGAGGGACTACCGTCAGTAGGCTCCAACACCCAACACCAGGATTTGTTATCACTGTGGCCAGTTGCGTCATGTGAAGGCCAGCTGTCCCTTGCTTGCTGCTAGACTAGTGCAGGCTCTGGTACTGGTTACTCTAAGGATCACTGATGGGAGCTAGGGTAGGGTGGGGACCCCGAGGGCTCGAGGTCGCACTTTTCAACTCACGGTAGAGGAGGCCATGGCAGTGCCAGACATTGTCACTGGTATGTTTATATTTATATTTTGTTGAGTTATTTTTTATATGCTTATGGTTATGATTCTGTTAGGTACCTTACTAGTGAATTCTTTGCCTACTCTTGTGCTTTTTGACTCGGGTGAGAGTCGGTCTTTTGTATCTAAACGTTCAGTATGGAGTTTGATATGCCTATTGGAGAGTCAGAGTGTCCGTTGTAGGTTTCTATCGCTAACGAACATGACATTTCTGCATCCAGAGTGTGTCAGAGTTGTATATTGGAGATCTTCGGGGTGTCTTATCCAATAGATTTTCATCCCTATCCCCATAGGGGATGTATGCGTGATAGCAAGGATGGATTGACTAAGCAGGTTTGGTTCCATGATCGATTGCGAGGGTCAGCGAGTGATAGTCTGAACCCTAAGTGAGGGAGAACTGGTTATCAATGGATAAGGTACCATGGTTGGATCAGGGTTTTGTTCGGAAGCCAGGTCCCAACAGTATATTCAGCATGGGTGTGTGGGTTATCTTACGTATGTGGTTGATACTCGAGTGGGGGAGCATGTATCGGTTTCAGATGTGTCAGTTGTTAGGGAGTTTGTCGATGTATTCCGAGAGGAGTTACCCGGTGTGCCTCCTGAAAGGCAGGTTGAGTTCAGGATTGATCTAATGCAGGGTGCCTCTTCGATTGCCAAGGTCTCGTATCGCTTGGCACCACCTGAGATGCAGGAGTTGTCCTCTCAGCTTAAGGAGTTGTTAGGCAAGCAGTTCATCAGACCGAGCAGTTCGTCGTGGGGAGCGTCCATACTGTTCGTCAAGAAGAAGGATGGTTCACCGGATGTGCATTGATTACTGAGAGTTGAACAAGTTAACGGTGAAGAACCGTTATCCCCTTCCACAGATTAATAACCTCTCTTATCAGTTACAAGGTGCATCTTGGTTCTCTAAGCTCGATCTGAGGTCCGGATATCATCAAGCCAGAGTGAGAGAGGAGAATGTAGAGAAGGCAGCATTTCAGACTCGTTATGGGCATTACGAGTTTGTGGTGATGCTATTTGGGCTCACCAATGCGCCTGTGGTGTTTATGGACTTGATGAACCGGGTGTGCAGGCCGATGCTCGTCCGATCTGTTATTGTGTTCATTGATGATATCTTGGAGTATTCCAAGACCAGAGAGAAACACGAGGAGTACCTTCGAGAGCTTTTGGGAGTATCGAGACAGGAATGGTTGGATGCCAAGTTCTCGAAGTGTAAGTTTTGGTTACAAGAGGTCCAGTTCTTGGTACATCTTGTTAAACACGACAGGATTTTGGTCGATCCGACCAAGATCGAGGCCGTGACGCAGTGGGAGGTTCTGAAATATCCCTCAAAGATGAGGAGTTTCTTAGGTTTGGCGGGATATTATCAGAGATTTATTCAGGACTTCTCTAAGATCGCAATACCCCTCACTCGTTTGACGAGGAAGGGAGTGGATTTCCGATGGGTCCCTGAGCAGCATGTTGCTTTTGAGACACTGTGACAGAGGTTATGTGAGGCCCTGGTGCTAACCCTTCCAAAGGGTGTCGAGGTATTTTGTGATACATTCATCACTGGTTTGGGGGCGGTTCTTATGCATAGGGGAAGAGTGATTGCTTATGTTTCTCGGTAGCTGAAGCCGTATGAGGCACGATATCCTACTTATGACCTGGAGTTGGGGGCAGTGGTGTTTGCTCTCAAGATTTGGAGACATTATCTTTATCGGGTATGTTGTATTGTTTACACACATCACAAAAGTTTGCGATATCTTATGGAACAACCGAATATGAACATGAGGCACCGCAGGTGGCTAGACGTGGTCAAGGATTATGACTATGAGATCCTTTAACATCCTGGTAAAGCGAATGTGGTACCAGATGCCTTGAGCAGCAAGTCGGCTGGATCTTCAACTGGAGAGATGTGTATGAGGATATTTGTTGATTCTCCATTTTTGGGTTTGATCAGAGAGGCGCAGATAGAGGGAGTTAGGAAGCAGAACTGGATGCGGGAGAGGATCAATGGTGAGATCGAAAGGTTTGTCACCGATAGTCGGGGGTTGTTGACCTGATGTGGTCGAGTTTGGGTTCCAATTTTTGGCGGGATCAGGCAGATAGTGTTGGAGGAGGCTCATAAGTTTTGCTTTTCTATACACCCAGGGGCCACCAAGATGTATCCGGATTTGAGATTGAGTTACTGGTGGCCATGTATGGAGAGGGAGATAGCCTGGTATGTTTAGAGGTGCTTGCCATTAGGATGGTCTAGGCCGAGCATTAGAGGCCACATGGAAAGCTGCAGCCTTTGGAGGTTCCTATATGGAAGTGGGAACATATCACCATGGATTTTATCACCAAGTTGCCGAAGACTACCAAGGGTTTCGATGCTATATGGGTCATCGTGTATCGATTGTGTAACATCGTGATTTTTACCATAATTTTTTTTCTTTTTAAAACATTTATTTAACAGAATACGTTAGCGCAAGACTTAGTTTTTTTTATTCAAAACATTTTCGAAACCACAACGTTACTTCAAAAGTTCAAACATAAATCCAAACCATTTAAAATTTAAACAATTGTACTTTAAAGTAAATAATCAAAAACGTGTCCAAGAGTGGTATCGTTAATATAAATCTACTACCCATAAGGACCCCTCTCACCAAGGCCAATCTTCTAAACTGTCTGCACCAATCATAAGGCACAAAAGAGAAAAGATACAAGTGTCAGCCCCTGCTGAGTGAGTTCAAAAAGTTGCACATAAAACATACACACCCCAAATGGGTCAATCATTCATTTTATGAGGAAACATAAAAATGATAGACAAGTAAAGATAGCAATACCACCGCATAATATAGTTAACCAGTCATATATTCCACTACATACATGCATAAATGTTCAACCACAATTCTACCACATAACATATATGATCGACCAAATACCATATAAACAACTGAATAGCATGTAAACAATCACATTTCATATATAGATAACCTTTACTTGTTCAACCTTTTATTATAACCAACCTTTTGTTATATATTCAACCTTTTAATATACAACCAACCTTTGTTATATATTCAATCTTTTAATATGCAACCAACCTTTTGTTACATGTTCAACCTTTTAATATGCAACCAACCTTTTGTTACATGTTCAACCTTTTATTATATCTATCCAACCGATTGATAGAAAAGTGTCCCTTAGTGCTACCTAACCCAAGAGAAACACCTCGTTCACTACTTGTGTGCACGGCCAGCCAAATACTCTAAGTGGCTCATGACTTCCACCCGAAACACCAACCCCGTGTCTCCAATTTCGCTACTCCGACTTTGCAAAGTACAAGTACCCCACGGTGTCATTCAGGATCGGTACAAACGGTGTCAATTCTACCGATACACCTCCCGATTCCCACGTGATGTTTGCGCTGGCCGCGAACGAGGGACCAACATCACTCCAGCCCACGAACACTAAAGTGCCTGCAAACCATGTCACACGATCATCTAGAAAGACCGGCAACTAACAACCGCTGTGGCTATAGCTCTTCCTATAGGTACTCTTTCAACCTAGTAGGCACCCTCAATGATCCGGATAAGGTTTTAGGCAAAGGTCTTCAAACTACCCAAACCCACTACGCATAACCCCGCAATGTCATTTATACATTAAGTAAAGCATGTAATGCATACCATATAAATGTGTATTAAACATGCAATGTATTCATAACTAACACATCAAAACATAACCATACATCATATTTCAAGCAACTTAAGCTAGCATGTCGTATGCATCAAGTACATCAAAGTGTAAGCAACATAGCAATTAGGTCATATCATGGCATTAACACAAAGCATATATTAGCATCACAAATATCATATCATCATCAAGCACAAGTAATGACATGGTCATCCTAAAGTGAATCAAATCACCATCTACGAATTGCACGTTTCAATAATGCAACCTTAATGAGTTAAAACTATGAACTCACCTTTAGCCTTGATGAAATGTTCCTTCTATTCCAAGTCTTGAACTTACTTGAAGTTCTCAATGCTCCACCTAAACACCACACATAACATTCAATTAACAAATAAAGTATATGTTTCAAAAATACAACTTTATTCTAACTTTTATATTAATTTTTATATTTTCCCTGCCCGACCCCCGTTCAGTGTTTTAAGCATAAAACCTAATCTACAGCTCCATTTGGGATGAAATTAGACATTCTTGAAACTAGACTCGATTTCTTAGAAATTCATGAGAGAGGAGAATCTTCCAATTCTGCCCAGATTAGCAGCTATAGCTCTCGAAAGATGGGGAAAAGTTGCTGTGCAGAATTCCAACATTCACCAAAAATCACTATATGATTCAAGACTTTAGGTAAATGATTATAGTTGCTCAATTTTACACACAAGATGAATGAATGATAGTATTAATACATCCATTGTGTACTTTATGAGAATACCAAACAGATGACACAAAATGTTGCGAGTAGAATGCCTAAACATATAGACGAACGTTTAGAACAAAGTTCCAGATTTTGACCCGTAACAGCCACCTGTTCAAAGCCATTTTAACACCACCAAGGATTGCAAATTATACAATATTTTTCTATATTCCAGTAGTTTATATTTTTATCTTTTCAGAAAGTACTTTTAAAAGTCCAAACGATTTTTCTGCAATTTTATATTATTTTTACAAAACAGTCTATCCGTGCAGCTAATTTCCGACCGGCCAGTGAAAAAGGCGATTTTCACCTAAGTTGGAGGCAACAACAGGTTTTGGAAAAATTCATGGACAAACTAGACTCAAAATGAAAACTTTGAGAGTTTACATATCACTGATACAACTTCTGATGATTTTTCTACATTTTTTTCAAAACAGGGGCAGAATGGGAAATTTTTCAGAATTTCCCAGCAATGCATTTTAAGGGTTATTTGACAACTTAACCCGTTAAGCCTTAATCAAAATCTACAATAAAGAAGGAGATTGAGTGCCTAACAGTAGCAACATGTCAAGAAGTTAAAATAATAATTCCAACCTCAATCCATGATTCAAAGTACATTGCTTATATGGGAAAACAAAGTATTTTGCTAAAAGAGAAAGCACCACTAGGGGCTAGGGCTTGAGTTTTATCCACCATTAAGCTTCATATTAAGGCCTTTGGGAAATGTTTTGAAGGAACTTTGGATGGTTTAAAACATTGTATTTTTACAGAAAAATACTCACTACAATTAAAGATAACAAAAACATGAGTTGTTGCAACAAAAGAAAACAATTGACTCCAAGACTTGAAGCAATTCATGGGCATGAACAATAAAGTTCTTCAAGGTGCTCATAACAAGATTTTGGCTCCAATAGGCCATCAAAATACACCCAATAGCCGACTTCGCTGCCTCCCTCAATCCACGATCGTTCTCTCTCTCTTTTTTTTTTGTCGAATGTTTCTTGATCGTCGCCCACACAAGAACCAAAGGATTGATTTGGTTCAAGGGATTTTTCCTCGATTGCAATCCACATCAAATCCGTCAACCCTACTGAAAGAACCGAACTTTCGTATTTCTGAAAATTGTTACTCCAAAACATGCTACTTGCATATTCATAAAAAAAATATTTTACATTGATAACTTGTTTACATAAGACTAGATACAAACCGACTATTACAAAGTGTTATATATTACACAACTACCCAGGATACTATACTTTTATACATACATGATTACTAAATACAATAGTTTCAAACTATTCAAAATCTTCTATCAGTATATAACTATACTAGTTGCTTATTGGGTGCAATTGTTAAACATTGAGAGGGGTAAGCGGTGACACTTAGTGAGTTCAATAATAGATACAATATAACGTTATGCCATATATATACTTCAATATGGCAGAAGCAAAGAGGAACAAGGAACAACAAAGGCATATGTGAATCATGTGACAAACTTTCCATATCAATCAATGATTTGATTCAAAGATATACAATCAGTGAGACATAACAATTTCTATACTTGATATACATCAATAAAGCTTCAGCCCAAATGGCACAGAAGACATACTTGCAATTACATCCTGGTCGTATACTTTCAACTGATGATAGCCAGATCTCAAATCAATCTTCGAGAAATAGCTAACACCCTGAAGTTGATCAAACAAATCGTCAATTCGAGGTAGTGGGTACTTGTTCTTGATAGTTACCTTATTTAGCTCACATTAATCAATACACATTCGCATCGAACCGCCTTTCTTCTTGAAAAATAACACTGGAGCACCCAATGGAGAGGTACTCGGTCGAATAAAGCCTTTGTCAAGTAATTCCTGCAGTTGGATCATCATTTCTTTCATTTCAGTTGGCGCAAGACGATAAGGAGTCTTTGCAATCGGAGCAGCACCAGGCACAAGGTTAATTCGGAATTCTACTTGCCTGTCCGGAGGAAGTCCAGGCAATTCTTCAGGGAAAACATCCGGATATTCTTTAGCAATGGGAACATCATTTACCGTTTTCCTCTCCTCTTTTGAGATATCAACTGCATAGGCCAGATAGATAGAACACCCATTCGATATGAATTTACGAGCTTTGAGGAAAGACATTATTTTTAAGATTCCTTGTTCACCGTAGACATAAATAGGATTCTCCCCTTCAATGGGAATACATACTTTCTTTTCATAGCACAAGAGCTCTGCGTGGTTCTTTGACAACCAATCCATGTCGAGAATAATATCAAAGTTGGGAAAGGAGATAGGAATCAGATTAGCAAGAAAATTGTAGCCTTCAATTTCTATGACACAATCCCTATAGACTTTATCAGCAAGTAATGATATACTTCCCGCAGTATCTACGTGAAATGGTTGCGCGAGTGCATAGCAAGCAATTTGAAAAGAATGCGTAAATTCATAAGATACAAAAGAATCTGAGGCACCAGAATCAAATAAGATGTGAGCAGGTCTAGAGTTGACAAGAAATGTACCCGTCACAACATTCGGGTCCTCGCGTGCCTCCTCTGTGGTAATCTGGAATGCACGACCCTTAGCTTTTGGCACCTCCTCCTTTTTAGTTGGAGTACCCTTTGATTGTTGAACAGGAGCTTGACTTCTCGCCGGTTGTTATACAAAAGCTTGACTTCCCGCCATTTGACTAGTAAGAGCAAGGCAAAAACGCTTCTTGTGGCCAGTAATACCACATGCATAACAATTAACATCCTTCCTTGGGCAAGCTGACTTTATGTGACCCGTTTCTCCACATCCATAACAGACAACGGATTCCTTGTCTATTTTGCATTGGCTCGGATGATTCCTTCCACAAATGCGACATGAAGGCGATTGAATAGAAAAAGATTGTGATCTACCGCGGCCACGAGGGGCATTTTGAGTTTGCACTTGTTTACCAGGTTCAGTTTGAACAGATTGAGCTGGTGGAATAGAGGGAGCAGGAACAGTTCTTTCAGTACGTGGATGCTTCGGAACAGTAAAAGTGGCACCACGTATTTCTAAGTCATGCTCGCGTCTTCGAGCATACTCAACGGCTTTATCGAATGACAGAACATCCCGGTTGGCAACGAAATCGTGGATTTCGTGCCGTAGTCCCTCCATAAATAACTGAATTTTCTCGTCTTCAGTTGGAATATACTTTGTAGCAAACCTTGCTCTTTGATTAAACTAAGTTTCATACTCATTCACAGTCATTCCTCCCTGTATAAGCTCGAGGAATTCCTTCTCCAATCTCCTCCTCATGTCTACAGGACAATACTTCTCTAGCAAACGAGTTTTGAACATTTCCCAGGATAAATTCTCCTGGTCAAACCTGTTGAGAGCTTCATATGTTGCTTCCCACCAGACCAAGGCTTCTCCGATGAGCATTGCAGAAGCATAATTAGCCTTGTCTTCATTATCCACATGAGAAATACGAAATACTTTCTCTATGTTCTGGATCTAGGTAAGAACAACAATGGGATTAAGAACACCTGAAAACTCCGTAGCACCACTACTCTTGAAATCTTTGAACGATGGACGCTTCACCTCCCCTTTTGAAGATTCTCCGGTGAATTTCTCTTTTCCTTTATCACCATTCTTTTTGTGTTCTTTGAGAGTCTTCCGAATAACACCAGTAAGTTTACCCAAGAGTTGCTCCTCACGAGGAGATACTGGAGTATTTACTTCATCAGGTTGAGGACCTCCACCCACCTCAGGGGTATGGCTACTCACATGTTCAACCATTGCTCTGCAATATGGAGTAACATTGTATTTTAGAATATTAGGGTTTATCATTATTTAATACTCTACTTAAGTCTTTCCTAAGGTTTGTATCCATATACTTACAATGATTCAGTTCATATATTGAACTTCCAATAGTTTAAGTCTAAATACCAATCCGTGGAATTTAGTTCACTTAAACTACTGCTCTGATACCATGATTGAAAGAACCGAACTTTCGTATTTCTGAAAATTGTTACTCCAAAACATGCTACTTGCATATTCATAAAAAAAAATATTTTACATTGACAACTTGTTTACATAAAACTGGATACAAACCGACCATTACAAAGTGTTATATATTACACAACTATCCAGGATACTATACTTTTATACATACATGATTACTAAATACAATAGTTTCAAACTATAAAATCTTCTATCAGTATATAACTATACCGGTTGCTTATTGCCTGCAATTGTTAAACATTGATAGGGGTAAGCGGTGACGCTTAGTGAGTTCAATAATAGATACAATATAACGTTATGCCATATATATACTTCAATATGGCAGAAGCAAAGAGGAACAAGGAACAACAAAGGCATATGTGAATCATGTGACAAACTTTCCATATCAATCAATGATTTGATTCAAAGATATACAATCAATGAGACATAACAATTTCTATACTTGATATACATCAATAAAGCTTCAGCCCAAATGGCACAGAAGACATACACTTTCTGATTAACATTTTGGTAGAAATCAGGCTTTCAGCCCTATCTGACCTTCTGGCAATAGCATAGAATAGAAGTCATTCTCTTACGAGACATGCTCTACATGGCCAGAGGCTACATACCAGTACCACCGTGAATCTAAGTCCTTTCACTGATCACATGGTCAAAGGTATAGCTTTGCTATCATAGATACCGGAAATAATAACACGAGATGATAACACGGAAAAGCATATAGCACATATAACACATAACATACAATTGTTCCTATATATTGAACTCACCGTGAATTAATCAGGGGTTAAAATAGTAATTTGTGCAGCACTTCGTTACTATAATTAGTTTTCTTTGATGAAAACCGGGAGTTTTCTTGAAAACCGAGCCCTACGAGGGTTGAGCTTCAAACCGAAAAGATAAATTATCGGGCTCTTCAGGCACTTCGGGGCGTGTTTCGGGTGTTGGAAATGATCCCGGGGCTTCGGGGGAAGTTGAAATAGTGAAAATATGACTTTAAGGTGAAAAAGTGCCAATTTCTAAAAATTAGACGAGAGGTCTCGCACCCTTTATATAGGTGCGAGCCTCGGATCCGAAGGAAGAGGAAGGGGGCAGGTGGCAGCGAGGCTCGGACACACGGCAGCAGATGCGAGGCTCGAATGCGAGGGGTGGGACGCGCGTTGGAAGCTCGCAGGCGAGACGTGGCTCGCTTTGGACACGCCACGTATGCGACACGCGTCAGATTTCTACCGGACCACACTTCGGACTCGTCATCTGATCGGACACGGGGCGGGTGACTCACCGAGATCGGACCTTATCCATGCGACGTTTCTCGGGAAATTGTGCCCCGAACTTCTAAAATCCATAACTTTCGCATACGAGCTTCGCTTTTGACGTTCTTTATATGCACGCGTGGGTAAAACTATGCTCTACAACTTTCATTTAGCTGTCTACTGCTATTCCGAAACTTAGAAAAATCATAACTTCCTCATACGAAGTCAGATTTGGACGTTCTTTTTATGGAAATTCTTGGTTTAACAAATACTACGACTTTCATTTAGATTACTAAGGCTAAAAAGTAGTTTATCAAAAACTCACTTTTTACGTCATTCGGTGCCGTGCCGGTTTTGTCGTGGATCTTCGATTGGTCATAACTTCTTCGTTATAACTCGGATTTCGATGAGGTTTTCGCCTAAATGCTTCTAATGAAATTATCTACAACTTTGAATAATAAAATTTTACTTATTTCAAATTTTATATTTTCGTTAAACTTCGATATTTTAACTTTTAATTGGAATCTCATAAGACTTCCAATATTTTACGAGTGATTCTAAAAATAGTTTTACTTCATTTCTAGTAAAAACTATCTGTTAGAACTCAATACTCAATATCACATAATATTTCATAATATTATTTACTTAAAACACGATTTCAAAACGTGTATGTTACAAATACCTCCTCCTTTTGAGGATTTCGTCCCCAAAATTACATCGATTAAAATAAATGGGGATATTTCGCTCTTATCTCATTCTTATTTTCCCAAGTATAATTTGGGCCTCGATGGTGTTTCCATTTAGCAAGCACCAACTCTACTTGTTTATTACGTAGCTTAGTCGTTCTTTCGTTTACGATCTCTTCAGGCTCTTCTACATAAGTTAACTTATTATCCAGTTTCACCTTGGATAATGGAACTGCTTCATCGTATATGCTTAAACATTTACGCAGATAGCTCACATGAAACACATCATGAATACCTGCCAAATCTTCCGGTAATTCCAAGCGGTATGCTTGTTTACCAATTCTCTGGGTGATTTTGAAAGGACCAACAAATCTAGGGCTTAGTTTTCCTCTCTTCCCAAATCGCATAATGCCTTTCCACGGGAATACCTTCAGCATTACGAAATCACCCACCTGGAATTCTATGGGTCGTCTCCTCTTTTCTGCATAGGACTTCTGTCGATCCTGGGCCGCTTTCATTCTTTCCCGTACAATTTGAATATTGTCAGTGGTGTCTTGAATCATTTCAGGGCCTCCAAGGATTTTCTGTCCTATATCACGCCAACATAATGGAGTATGGCATTTCCGACCATATAATGCTTCATATGGTGGCATTTTGATTGAAGCGTGGTAACTGTTATTATATGAAAACTCAACAAGAGGTAAATACTTATCCCAGTTACCACCGAACTCCAAGACACATGCACGAAGCATATCTTCTACTGTTTGGATTGTTCTCTCTGTCTGACCGTCTGTCTGGGGATGATAAGTTGTACTGAGAGCAACTCGAGATCCCAATTCACGTTGCATACTCACCCAAAAATGAGAAGCGAAGCGAGTATCACGATCGGAAATGATCTTTAGTGGCACACCATGTCTTGCAATAATTTCATCCAAGTATACTTGTGTGTATTTCTCCATTGGAGCCGTTTCACGTATGGCAAGAAAATGAGCGCTTTTAGTCAGGCGGTCGACGATTACCCTAATGCTATCATGCTGTCTAGCAGTCTTTGGCAATTTGGTAATAAAATCCATGGACAGTTCTTCCCATTTCCATACAGGAATACTAAGACTTTCTGGAGTTCCGTAAGGCTTTTGGTGCTCTGTTTTGACTTGTAAGCATACTAAGCATTCCTGTACATATCTTCCAATGTCTCTCTTTAATCCAGGCCACCAATAATCAGCTCTTACATCATAGTACATATTACTTGTAACAGGATGTATTAACAGTTTAGACTTATGGGCTTCATCTAAAATCTTCTGTCTTAATCCACCAATCTTTGGAATCCATAGCCAATTCTTGAATACCTTCAATCCTCGTGGATCATCAAGTAAAACATCAGCATAATGTACCATCCCTTCTTTCTTCTCATTTTCTGGCTTTAGGGCCTCTACTTGCCATTTCACCAGTTCATCTAGAATAGTGAACTTTACTGTAGTGTGAGTAATAGCATAACACATACTATTATGATAAACCTTTCTGCTAAGTGCATCGGCAACTACATTGGCCTTTCCGTGATGGTACAAAATTTCACAGTCATAATCTTTGATCAGCTCCATGGGTCTTTGTTGTCTCATATTCAGAGTTTGCTGACTGAATATATACTTGAGACTCTTGTGGTCGGTAAATAATTGGCATTTTGTACCAAAAAGATAATGTCTCCAAAGTTTTAGGGCAAATACCACTGCAGCGAGTTCGAGATCATGAGTGGGATAATTTTTTTCATAATCTTTCAGTTGTCTTGAGGCATAGACTATCACTTTACCATGTTGCATAGCACACAACCGAGTCCCAATCTTGAAGCATCGCTATATACGGAGAAATCATCATCACCTTCTGGGAGAGATAAGATTGGAGCATGAGTCAAAAGATCCTTTAGAGTTGAGAAAGCTTTTTCTTGGGTATCACCCCATTCGAACTTCACTTCCTTCCGTGTAAGACTCGTGAGAGGTACCACTATACGAGAAAAGTCTTTAATGCGATAATATCCTGCGAGACCCAAGAAACTGCGAAGTTCGGAAGCATTACGGGGCCCTTCCCAATTCTGAATGGCTTCGATTTTGGTAAGATCTACGGATATACCGTCACCAGAAATCACATGGCCAAGAAATTGAACTTGGCGAAGCCAAAATTCACATTTCGAGATTTTAGCATATAGTTTCTCCTTTCGAAGAAGTTCTAATACTTCGCGAATATGAATGACATGATCAGCTTCAGACTTGGAATAGATTAGAATATCATCAATGAATACGATGACAGATTTATTGAGCATTGGAAGACATACGCGATTCATCATATCCATGAATACAACAGGAGCATTTGTCAGACCGAACGGCATGACAAGGAATTCACAATTCCCATATCGAGTACGAAAAGCAGTCTTCTATACATCCTGCTCGTGTACTTTCAACTGATGATAGTCAGATCTCAAATCAATCTTCGAGAAATAGCTAACACTTTGAAGTTGATCAAACAAATCGTCAATGTGAGGTAGTGGGTACTTGTTCTTGATAGTTACCTTATTTAGCTCACGGTAATCAATACACATTCGCATCGAACCGTCTTTCTTCTTGACAAATAACACTGGAGCACCCCATGGAGAGGTACTCGGTCGAATAAAGCCTTTGTCAAGTAATTCTTGTAGTTGGATCATAATTTCTTTCATTTCAGTTGGCGCAAGACGATAGGGAGTCTTTGCAATCGGAGCAGCACAATGCACAAGGTCAATTCGGAATTCTACTTGCCTGTCCGGAGGAAGTCTTGGCAATTCTTCAGGAAAAACATCTGGATATTCTTTAGCAATGGGAACATCATTTACCATTTTCTTCTCCTCTTTTGAGATATCAACTGCATAGGCCAGATAGATAGAACACCCATTCGATATGAATTTACGAGCTTTGAGGAAAGAGATTATTTTTAAGATTCTTTGTTCACCGTAGACATAAATAGGATTCTCCCCTTCAATGGGAATACATACTTTCTTTTCATAGCACAAGAGCTCTGCGTGGTTCTTTGACAACCAATCCATGTCGAGAATAATATCAAAGTTGGGAAAGGAGATAGGAATCAGATTAGCAAGAAAATTGTAGCCTTCAATTTCTATGACACAATCCCTATAGACTTTATCAGCAAGTAATGATATACTTCCCGCAGTATCTACGTGAAATGGTTGCCCGAGTGCATAGCAAGAAATTTGAAAAGAATGCGTAAATTCATAAGATACAAAAGAATATGAGGCACCAGAATCAAATAAGATGTAAGCAGGTCTAGAGTTGACAAGAAGTGTACCCGTTACAACATTCGGGTCCTCGCGTGCCTCTTCTGTGGTAATTTGGAATGCACGACCCTTAGCTTTTGGCACCTCCTCCTTTTTAGTTGGAGTAACCTTTGATTGTTGAACAGGAGCTTGACTTCTCGCTGGTTGTTGTACAAAAGCTTGACTTCCCATCATTTGACTAGTAAGAGTAGGGCAAAAACGCTTCTTGTGGCCAGTAATACCACATGCATAACAAGTAACATCCTTCCTTGGGCAAGCTGACTTTATGTGACCCGTTTCTCCACATCCATAACAGACAACGGATTCCTTGTCTATTTTGCATTGGCTCGGATGATTCCTTCCACAAATGCGACATGAAGGCGATTGAATAGAAAAAGATTGTGATCTACCGCGGCCACGAGGGGCATTTTGAGTTTGCACTTGTTTACCAGGTTCAGTGTCACAACTAGGAATTTTGATGCTTTGTAACTACAACAATTATATCAATTGTGAACCAACAATGTGAAAGCATGTATGATGCTTATTCAATAACAACAAAACTCCTATCAAACACTTTATTCAAGCACTACAAATGGTCAACAAAGAATTGGAAGCCTAGAAATCCCGGTTTAAGTCCATTTTGGATAAGGATCTTCTTATTGGGCCTAATGGACCAACAAGCTCCCAATTTAACTATCTTGAACATAGAACTCTCAAATGGGCCCTAATTGGACCCATATACATGAAACTTAATATTTTGGGCCTTATAAGCCTAAAATGAACTAGGTTAACTTTAATGGGCCTTATTGGGCCACAACAAATTTGTATAGCCTTAATGAATCATAAAAATCATTCCTTGATTTATTTTGGGCCGAAAATCACCTAATTGGATCATAATATGGGCTTAAGCATTAAAGGGCCCAATCTCTCTTCTTTCTTCTCCTCTTTTCGGCCCAACAACACAAAGGGGGAAGGAGTTGACTTTAGGATTGCCACCTCATTATTATATGTTGGTCTTCCATGCACCAAAACATACTTCCATACACACATCACTTCACTCACTTCTCTTCCTCTCTCTTTTCTATCCTCGGCCGAGAACCACAAAGGAAAACACACACACATTCACTCAAACACTCTCAAAGAACTCTCTTTATTCTTTATCAAATTTTCGAGATCTAAGGGCTTTTCAAGGAGATTATTCCACAAAATTCATCATTTAAGCTAAGTTGATGTTTAATCTATGATCTAACTGCTTCATTTCATCAAAAACCTCCTCCTAATCTATTCAAACTCATGATCACCATCTTAGAAGCCTCTAAGTTCGAGATCTTCCAAGAAGACTTGCTAAGATCAAAACTTTCTTCATTTCTTCCTTCTAAATCGAAAACAACAAGCAAAGGTGAGCTTCATACCCCTCTCTTTTCGGTTTTTATATGTTTTATAGGGGAGAATACAAGAAAATGTGTAGATCTATGTGTATGTGTAAGCTATGTATGATTTTATGCATGTATGTGTGATTTTATGTGTTTTTGTGATGAACATGTAACCACAAGGGAAGATATCTCGAGATCTATGACATAATAAGGAAATAAAACATAATCTAAGTTATTTTACACTAAACAAGTCAAGAATAATAACTTATAAGATTGTGATAAATATATTTCACCACAAAACTCATTTTTTGGGCTTAAATTGTCAAAAATACAAAAGTTGGGTTAAAAATTGCCAAATCACGGTTTCTTAAAGGTCAAAAGAGTCAAAATAGTTACAATAATTGTTTTTATGAACATTATAACCTCCAAAGGACTTAAAATGTAAATATTAGCTTAATGGGCTAAATTTTGGGCTTTTCGGCCCAATAAACCCAAAGTTGCGAAAATATGACATTTAAAGGGGCTTAAGTGGCAATTTCTTCAAAACAGGGGATAAAAAGTGTAACAAAACTATTTCAAGGGTTAAAAATGCTTTTCATTTTCAAAAAGGATAAAAAATGTAAAGTTTTTGGATTTTGGGCAAAAATTGTAAAAATTGCAAAAAGTTGGGCTTTAACCGAAAAATACTATTCTGGAAGGGTTGAAACTGCCAAAGTATAAGTCTTGAGTCAAAATATCATTTAAACAAGTCTATGATGCAAAAGTGTCAAGAAAATGTTTTAAGGGCTTAAAATGTCTTTTCTTTTATATAAAGGATTAAAATTGTTATTTTTATAAAAGAAAGGGGTTGAAAAGGTCAGACCACTATTTCTAAGTAAATTAATTCATTTAAAGAGTATCGAGCCAAAAATACTAACTACGACTTACGAAAAATTGTAAGATGAATACACGCATAAATCCAAATATCGTTGTAAACAAATCCACCGGTCTCGAGTCGATACAAAAACAACAATCGTTCAATCGAACCCTCCAGTAGTTATGCGATACCTAAGACAAGTAAACATTGGACACTTGGGCTTGAAAGTTTCAAATCATGCTTGTTGGACCTTGCAAATCCATTAACATGATCTTTGGGGCCCAAGGGAAAAAGATTATATGTTATTGGGCCTCCTATGACCCAATTCCATATAAAAGGACCTTCAATGGCTTTTATGTGCTTTTGGGCCCTAGTGGTCCATTAGTATTGCTAGTAAGGTCAAAGTAATCAAATGCGAGATGGGCCAACGTGTTCTTCGCATCCCCGACAGCCTAAAGTAACTCACGAAAGTGGTAGGACTTCATACTCCTCTTCTCTCGTTTGCTAAGGCTTGTGAGTAATCAAGTAAACAGACTCAGGTCGTTAATCAATAGTAATCAAGGTGGTTTGGATTAAGTGAGTAATAACGGACGGAACCTCTAAGGGTCGTTTGTAGTTGGAAGTTATAACCAGTCATTATCAGACATAGTTATAACGACTCACTAGAATTGATAATCTCCGACACCACCCGAGTAATCAAGGAAGAGTAATCAAAAATCATTCGTTGTGGCGGTATAGAAATTAGTAATCAAGTATATCTTTCGTCATCGAAAAACATCGGGTTTTTCGGGGAATTCAACAACACTCGCTCGTAATCTAAATAATTGTAATACAAAACTCTCTTTTTATACACGTTATGAAATCATTCATGCATCAACTTATGGATCTTCACACTTTGATAAACTATTGTCTTTTCAGAAAATATCGGATTTTCTGGGTTTTACAAATTACACAAATCATTTTATCACAACACTGCTTATGAACTCACCAACATTTCCTATGTTGACGTTTTCCAAAATAACTTGTATTCTCAGGTAACAGGTAAGCGGAAGGGTAATATCAAGTAATGTTAGGATGTTATGCTTTTGAAAACTCTCAAACAATTTATGTTATGAATGTGTAATATTTAAAACAATGTACTGGATGTAAACAATATCAGTTGTAATGTATTGATGCATGGTGATGTTTATGTTATGATTCATGTATATTCATTGTGATGGTATTCAATTTAAGTCACGCGAGCCCCCGGACGTTTCCGCCGTCTGGTTTCGGGGGTCTGACATTCAGTTTGAACAAATTGAGCTGGTGGAATAGAGGGAGCAGGAACAGTTCTTTCAGTACGTGGATGCTTCAGAACAGTAAAAGTGGCACCATGTATTTCTAAGTCATGCTCGCGTCTTCGAGCATACTCAACGACTTTATCGAATGACAAAACATCCCGGTTGGCAACGAAATCGTGGATTTCGTGCCGTAGTCCCTCCATGAATAACTGAATTTTCTCGTCTTTAGTTGGAATATACTTTGTAGCAAACCTTGCTCTTTGATTAAACTGAGTTTCATACTCATTCACAGTCATTCCTCCCTGTTTATGATCGAGGAATTCCTTCTCCAGTCTCCTCCTCATGTCTAGAGGACAATACTTCTCTAGCAAACGAGTTTTGAACATTTCCCAGGATAAATTCTCCTGGTCAAACCCGTTGAGAGGTTCATATGCTGCTTCCCACCAGACCAAGGCTTCTCCGACGAGCATTGCAGAAGCATAATTAGCCTTGTCTTCATTATCCACATGAGAAATACGAAATACTTTCTCTGTGTTCTGGATCCAGGTAAAAACAACAATGGGATTAAGAACACCTGAAAACTCCGTAGCACTACTACTCTTGAAATCTTTGAACGAGGGACGCTTCACCTCCTATTTTGAAGATTCTCTGGTGACTTTCTCTTTTCCTTTATCACCATTCTTTTTGTGTTCTTTAAGAGTCTGTCGAATAACACCAGTAAGTTTACCCAAGAGTCACTCCTCACGAGGAGAAACTGGAGTATTTACTTCATCAGGTTGAGGACCTCCACCCACCTCAGGGGTATGGCTACTCACTTGTTCAGCCATTGCTCTGCAATATGGAGTAACATTGTATTTTAGAATATTAGGGTTTAGCATTATCTAATACTCTACTTAAGTCTTTCCTAAGGTTTGTATCCATATACTTACAATGATTCAGTTCATATATTGAACTTCCAATAGTTTAAGTCTAAATACCAATCCGTGGAATTTAGTTCACTTAAACTACTGCTCTGATACCATGATTGAAAGAACCGAACTTTCGTATTTGTGAAAATTGTTACTCCAAAACATGCTACTTGCATATTCATAAAAAAAATATTTTACATTAATAACTTGTTTACATAAGACTAGATACAAACCGACAATTACAAAGTGTTATATATTACACAACTACCCAGGATACCATACTTTTATACATACATGATTTCTAAATACAATAGTTTCAAACTATTCAAAATCTTCTATCAGTATATAACTATACTTGTTGCTTATTGCCTGCAATTGTTAAACATTGATAGGGGTAAGCGGTGACGCTTAGTGAGTTCAATAATAGATACAATATAACGTTATGCCATATATATACTTCAATATGGCAGAAGCAAAGAGGAACAAGGAACAACAAAGGCATATGTGAATCATGTGACAAACTTTCCATATCAATCAATGATTTGATTCAAAGATATACAATCAATGAGACATAACAATTTCTCTACTTGATATACATCAATAAATTCAGCCCAAATGGCACAGAAGACATACACTTTCTGATTAACATTTTGGTAGAAATCAGGCTTTCAGCCCTATCTGACCTTCTGGCAATAGCATAGAATAGAAGTCATTCTCTTACGAGACATGCTCTACATGGCCAGAGGCAACATACCAGTACCACCGTGAATCTAAGTCCTATCAATGATCACATGGTCAAAGATATAGCTTTGCTATCATAGATAGCAGAAATAATAACACGAGATGATAACATGGAAAAGCACATATAACACATAACATACAATTGTTCCTATATATTGAACTCACCGTGAATTAATCGGGGGTTAAAATAGTAATTTGTGCAGCACTTCGTTACTATAATTAGCTTTCTTTGATGAAAACCGAGAGTTTTCTTGAAAACCGGGCCCTGCGACGGTTGAGCTTCAAACCGAAAAGATAAATTCTCGGGCTCTTCGGGCACTTTGGGGCGTGTTTCGGGTGTTGTTAATGATCTCGGGGCTTCGGGGGAAGTTGAAATAGTGAAAATATGAGTTTAGGGTGAAAAAGTGCCAATTTCTAAAAATTAGACGGGAGGTCTCGCACCCTTTATATAGGTGCGAGACTCGGATCCGAAGCAACAGGAAGGGGGCAGGTGGCAGCGAGGCTCGGACACGCGGCAGCAGATGCGAGGCTCGGATGCAAGGGGTGGGACACGCGTCGGAAGCTCGCAGGCGAGACGTGGCTCGCTTCGGACACGCTACGTATGCGACACGTGTCAGATTTCTACCGGACCACACTTCGGACTCGTCATCTGATCGGACACGGGGCGGGTGACTCACCGAGATCGGACCTTATCCATGCGACGTTTCTCGGAAATTGTGCCCCAAACTTCTAAAATCCATAACTTTCGCATACGAGGTTCGTTTTTGACGTTCTTTATATGCACGCGTAGGTAAAATTATGCTCTACAACTTTCATTTAGAATCCGTTGGCTAATTTTGACTTTATTTTTATTATTATATTTTTAACAGGCCGGGACAGGAAAAGTCCGTTAAAAATTCATAACTTCTTCATCCGACGTACGTTTTCGTCTGTCTTTTTACCGTTGTACTACTATTGACGAGACCTTCGATTCTCGTTTAGGTTGTGTCGGATAAAAATCACTCGATCTTTATTTCGAGTTTTTAGTTGTCTATTGCTATTCCGAAACTTAGAAAAATCATAACTTCCTCATACGAAGTCAGATTTGGACATTCTTTTTATGGAAATTCTCGGTTTAACAAATACTACGACTTTCATTTAGATTACTAAGGCTAAAAAGTAGTTTATCAAAAACTCACTTTTTACATCATTCGGTGTCGTGCCAGTTTTGTCGCGGATCTTCGATTGGTCATAACTTCTTCGTTATAACTCGGATTTCGATGAGGTTTTCGCCTAAATGCTTCTAATGAAATTATCTACAAATTTGAATAATAAAATTTTACTTATTTCAAATTTTATATTTTCGTTAAATTTCGATATTTTAACTTTTAATTGGAATCTCATAAGACTTCCAATATTTTCCGAGTGATTCTAAACATAGTTTTACTTCATTTCTGGTAAAAACTATCTGTTAGAACTCAATACTCAATGTCACATAATATTTCATAATATTATTTACTTGAAACACGATTTCAAAACGTGTATGTTACACCTACCTTTACATCCTCTCTATCGCCACAATCCCCATCCCCTCGATCGTTTTTTTTCCTTCGCACCCTCTTGAGAATGACGCACGACAACAACAGGTCCAATTGGATCGACTTGATCGTATGTATCAGTTAGGAAAGACAGCACACAAATTCCTTTAAGCCCATTAACACGTTGATTGAGTTCATGGGGTTTTAATCCGATTTTTATCCTACAATCCCTCATGTTCATAAATTGAACTCTTTTACCCCTAACCCTAAATAACATAGCAAATTATGTTTCTTTTATTGACATTTCAGCCCCTCCTTTCTATTTAAACATTTTTATGATTAGAGATTATCCTAAATACCCTCCCACAATAAACTTTTAGGTATAAATGACTTCTCTTTTAATTTAATTATATGCCCGTTAAATATAATTTACTTCTTTTGGATATTAATTAATATCTTTTTTTGTTAATTTATTCCTCATAAAACAAAATATATTTTGCATAATTAGCTCCTCAAGTAAAGGAAAAACTAATGTCGTTTACGGTAGCATTTTTGGGTCGTTACAATTCTTCCCTCCTTAAAATGATTCCGTCCTCGGAATCATATATCGGTACGAACAACTCAGTGTAACAAACCTTCATGTCTTCAACCACCTTGGTCACTTCAGACCTGTACCCCTCCTCCCATTGGAACTTAATGGGCTTGACTCATTCTATCCCATGCTGCTTGGTTTCTATCTAACCATGTTATCTACCATCTCTTGCGTTAACTTATTGTCTCACCACTTGTCCTTCATCAAGTCACTCTGATCTTAACTTGCTTCGATTTCCAAAATGAACAATTCTCAACCAAGGAGAGTCTTTCAGTATCACTGTTTGTCCATTGGGGAGCATACACAATCACTTCCCCTCACTGCACCTTCTCACTCCCTAACCAAAGTAGGATGTAGATTCCTATTTTTCTTCATCTTGATCGCGTCCAATCTTAGACAATTGATACCCAACCGCATGTATCGTCTTTTGTTTAACGAGTTGGAATAGCACTCCATAAAACGAGCAACTTGGTCGAATAATTCACACTCAAACAAATCATGAAGCTACGTCACCATTGCCTTCATTACCGAATGAACCAATTTGAAAGATACTTTGGCTTTGGAGCCACACAAAAAGTATGGTCAAACAAGATCTCTACCTAACGTGGTGTTAATTGTGACACTAGTCAAATTTAGGTCAAAAATAAATTGATCAATAATTGTAATTGGGATGAACAAAGTGGTAGAGATTGTAACAATGTTTCCAAAAATATAAAGAACACTGAAATCCGAGTTATAACGAAGAAGTTATAACCAATCGAAAATCCGCGACAAAACCGGCAAAACACTGTTCAGTGTAAAAAGTGAATTTTCGATAAAAGGCTTTCTAGCCTTAACAATCTAAATGAAAGTTGTAGTATATGTTAAACCGAGAACGTTCATAAAAAGAACGTAAAAATCTGACTTCGTATGAGGAAGTTGTGATTTTTCTAAGTTTTGGTTTAGCAGAAGACAGCTAAAAATTCGAAATATAAATCGATCGATATTTAGCCGACACAACTTAAAAGAGAATCGAAGGTCTCGTCAAAAGTAGTACAAGGGTAAAAAGACAGACGAAAACGGACGTCGGATGAAGAAGTTATGAACTTTTAACGGATTTTCCTGTCCCGGTCTGTTAAAAATAATAATATTAAAAATAAACTCAAAATTAGCCGACGAAGTCTGAACGAAAGTCGTAGAGTATGATTTTACCTACACGTGCATATAAAGAACGTCAAAAACAGAGCTCGTATGCGAAAGTTATGATTTTCGCAAGTTTTTGGCACACAAATCGAGAAATATTGAGAACCGGGCAATTTCGCATGGCTGACCTTCGGCCACGTCACCTCGCATGCGAGGCCTCCACGTGTCACCTTCTGATTGGACCGCAGTCTCGCGTGGTACCTTCTGATTCGACCAAAGCCACGGTCCACTTACCTTCGGACACCCTCGCAGGAGACACCCCTCGGACCCTCGTGGCACCTCCCCATTGGACCGAAGTTCGGTTCACTCAGAAGCCAACACGACCGAGCCTCGGACCCGTGTCCCCTTCGCATGACCGATGCGTGCCTAGCTGACTTGCCTTCGCCTTGCCACCTGTCCGATGACACATCTCCTCGGGCGAACCCTCGCACCCCTATATAAAGGGTGCGGGACTTCTCGGATTTGAGAGGTTTGTCACCCCAAATTTCACCCTTTTTCACCTTTTCACCCCCTAAACTTTCTTACGACCCCCCAAGGCCCCGGTATCTTATTTAAAACCCGAAGCAAGCCCCGAAGCCCCGGAATTCTCGAGAAGATAGCCTCTTTCCAGTCGAAGTGCTGCCCGCATAAAGCCCGATTTTTACTCAAAAACTCGCGGTTTCTTCGAGAAAGATCATCTATAGAAACAAAACGCTGCCCAAATCACCACTTATCAAAGTGAGTTCATACCCCTATAATTTACCTTTTTAATGGTTTTTAAATGCTTTTTAGGGGGGGGAATACAAGTTTAACACAATATAAATTGTGTTAATAATTGTATGTGATAATAATAACACAAAGGGTTTCCTTATGTTTTTAAGGATTATCAAATACTTCCAAAATGACTTAAAGCCATGTTAAATCTTTAAAGTCATGTAAACTCCGTTAAATTCTTTGAAAAAGGTTTTATAAACTATTTCAAATTATAATTGCCAAAATCATGTTTATATATGTATAAATATATAAATAAGATTTGAAGGGCTTAGGACTAATGAATTATCTTATTTCCTTTTCCTTGTTTGGATGTGGAATTAAGGTGGTGTTATTTGTCCGAAGGGCGTTTCCTTCTTAATTATATATAAATTATACATATATGAATCTAAAAGGTTACTTAATTCGGTATCATTACCTTTGTATCACGCTGAGCAAATGTGTTCATCCATGAGAAATCATGCTAATCAGATAGAACATATAAATTATAATAGGTATAATTTATGATTCAAAACTAAATATACAAGTATGATTCACATTCCAAGGAAAGTACCAACAATTCATTTACCTATATCAAGATATGTATAATACTTTTAGTATATGAATAATATATTAAAGAAGTAATAATACATCATACCGGGTTTGCATTAACAAGGGTACAATACAGAGTACCAGGGTTAGCAATCACGGGGTAATAATACATCATACCGGGTTTGCATTAACAAGGGTACAATACAGAGTACCAGGGTTAGCAATCTCGGGGTAATAATACATCGTAAATCTCGTTGAAACAATAAATTTGTGAGACTCTTCATGGTGTACTTATTTAAGTACGACCTTAAGTCCTGACTTATTAACCAGAATCTCCTGTAGGGAGGGCGTGAATTTGTGTATAGATCTATATGGGACTGACAATCCCGCACCTTCACTGTTCGCTACAGTTTGGCCGGCAGGCCTAGGGTGTCAAATGTCATATCGTTTCCGACGCCTGAAGAACGTCGCATCAGGCACATCAGTCATATTAGTATGGTTAATAGAACTCACATGGATAAAACAACGAGTAAATTACTTAGTAATATACTTCTCTTAAAACAGTAAGAAAAGATAATTACATCCTGACCGAATATACCTTCTGTTAGTTTTTACTTACAGTAAAAACTACGAATCATGAAATCAAGTATGGCAAATATACTTGTACTTCTGGTTTTGGAACATTTAAAACCACAAAGCAGTATTATGGATAATATAATATTTTCCAGGATTAATACTAATGTTTTACTGTAGAACGGATATAACTAAGAATACTTTTACAAATGAAACAGTTTATGGAATTAAATACTTTTACAAATGAAACGATTTATGGGATTAAACCACTTTTACAAATGAAACGGTTTATGGGATTAAACCACTTTTACAAATGAAACGGTTTATGGAATTAAACTACTATTCAGAAACGGTTTATGGGATTAAACCACTTTTACAAATGAAACGGTTTATGGAATTAAACTACTTTTACAATTGGAACTTAGTCAACTAGTATAACATAAAGGACCTTTAGTGGTTAATTCTATAATTCCTTAGTTTTTACATCAGAGTTATACATAAGTAATATCCGATTGACAGTGAAATGTGTGACTTCCGCCTTACTTCCTATTCCTTGTTTGGTTGTGGGCTTAGGGCAGATACATCCATTTAACTGTCCATTCGATATTGGGTTATATATAATTAGTATAAACTAAGTAATTACAGAGGGAAACTATTGAGGTTATCAGTCTATCACCTCAGGAAATATAGGATTTTCTAGAGGAACCAGTGAACTTTTCCAAAGAACTTAGAGTATACTTAACAGAACTAAAATACTTATGAACTCACCAGCTTAAATGCTGATCTACTCTTTCCAAATAACTTGTATTCTCAGGAATCCAGTAGACAGGTACACTCCCGAAGCTTTTGGAGAAGACTACCTAGTACCGTACCGCGACTCTTGTCTTCTACTGTACCTACTTTGGTGTTTGAATATGTAATGTTTAAACACTTATGTAAAACTTATACTTATTAATGCAATGGTTGTTTGTACTTTGATTACTATATTGCATGTGTTGTGATACTTACCTGAAGTCCTCCGCCCCCGAACGTTTCCGCCGTTCTGGTTTGGGGGTGTGACAGATTGGTATCAGAGCAGTGTTTATAGTGAACTCAATATATCAGTCATAAAAGATATACAACTATAAACCCATTGGGATAAAAACACTCTGACCAAGAGTTATACTTTAAAAATATAACAATATTTTATAAAAGTATAAGTACATGCAGAATATATATACTAGAATGAGTATCACAAGAGGAACAAAACAAAAGTATTTGGATGTTGGACATTGCAGTTAAACCTAGACAGTGATGTAATCATATATGGGATCAATATAGCCTGATCAACTATATTCATTTGAGATATGACCAACATGTGTTTGGGAGTGATTGTAGTGTTGCAACAAGTCTAAAACTTACCTAAGTACCAGAAGAATTCTAGAACCAAACATAAAGATTAAAATACTATGGGAGTATTTTAGGATGCCATAACAAGAAAACTGAAAACTTGTCAAGTTCTTATATCTAGAAGTCCAAGAATCAAACTTATAATTAAAATACTATGGAAGTATTTTAGATACCTTTGGGGAAATGTTAAAAACATCTTTTCTGATAAATCTATAATTACTAAATGGATATGGTAAGGTTATATATAGTTGAGATTTTATAGACTTAGAATATGTGATTTTCACTCTACTTCCTTTTCCTTGTTTGGATGTGGTTTTAGAGTAGGATTACTTATTCGAAGGTCTATTTGATATGGATTATATATAATCGGTACACACCATATGATTATAGAAGGACCAGAAAGGATCACCTTCGTAAAAATTTAAATTTTCTCATAGATTCTTTAGACATTCCCATTCTCGTATAAACCCCTTAGATAGATGTAGTCACTCCAGCAATCAATGAAGGGTCAAGGAGGATCCAACAAAATTTCATTAGGAGAACTCCGAGAAAGAAACAGATGATAAGTAAATAAACTATAGAAATCATTTAGTTCCCTTACCCTATTAAGGAAACCAATGAGAGATTCGCATGAACTTCCGAGATTCAAAATCTTCATTATGAAATAATGGGGATCAGTGTCAGAATCGGAAGTAAGATAGCTCGGGAATTCATTATACCTACGGAGGAGAAGGACACCCTATAGATACCAGGAGAGAACAAATCATTACCACCCAGAATAGAACAAAGAACAAAGGAAAACCACGTGTGATTCATGTGAAGTGTTTGAGCACCTTTTCATCTAAGTAATAACTCGTAAATCGATTCAACCTAGTGAGTTAGTGATTACATTACTCACATTAGGTTTTGAGCTTATCTTCTTTTCCTGTCACGGCTAATAACAATAAATCAGATCACGAAATCTCAATTGATAGTGATTACTTCTCAAATTCATAAGTCTATTTTATGTAGACACTGTTATGAATTGTTTTCGAATATTTTCGAAAGTTGGAAAACGATATCCACCAATCGAAGGTAACTTAGTTCGGATGATACTCGGTTCATAACCATTCTAGAAACTTATTTCTGTTCCTTACCAGGACTGCATCATAGGGATGCAGGTCGAATCATTGAGAACAATATAACAAAACGAAAGATTTATACGTAGATACAAATGGTTAGAATACATCTAGAGCCAACGATAGTCGCTCACGAGCTCATTTCCTTATCATGTAACAGAATCATGCCTCCGAAGAAATGTAACCAACCCACCAGCAAAACACCAATCCTTCAAATAAATGCGGCTACGTTTCAAGCTGCAGTCACAACAGCTGTCATGGCACACCTTAATGCTAACAATGCAAATGTTAGTAGTAATGCTATCGGCAACCCCGATCATGGTGATGGCCAAGTACAACAACAAGTACCTATTTGTAAGGACACTTCGAACTTTAAGCCTAATATCCTGAAACGAAAGTTTGAGAACAAGAAAGGGAGTTTTTCAACTCAAGAACCTAACAGAGGGCAACGAACTGGGGCAGTCAATACCCCCATCAACCCTGTTATTCTAGCACCGACCACGCCGTACTTAGGAAACCTTCCATACTGCAGCAAGTGCAACTACCATCATCATGGAGTTTGCCGAGAGCTGCATTGCAATAGATGCAACATTAAGGGGCACACCGCCCGCATCTGTAGAACTCCGGTTGAGTTCATCACTCCAACTGCCAATGTCAGAACCATTCCCATATGTCACCTTTGTGGTGAAATAGGACATTACAAGAGGGACTGTCCAACAGAGAAGAACGACGGGGGAGCAGGAGGAGTTTGACCCCAATACATGGTAAAGCATCAAAGAACCCTGCTATATTTTGGTACGCTTCCAAACCCCAATAATTATTTACAATTATGAGTACTCTCCCGTTCAAATTAAATCACAGCATTCATATAAAATTTGAAACCCTAACAGGTAAGCTATAATGACTTAGTGTATACGTAAGGGTCATTTATAATTAAGATTTGTAGACTTAGAGTGAGTAATCCCGCCTCATTTCCTGTTCCTTGTTTGGTTGTGGATTTAGGGCAGGGTTGCTCAGTCAAAGGTCTTACCAATCTTAATTATACATGACTTGTATACACCAAGCGATTATAGAGAGACCTAGTAAGAATCCTTTCATGAAAGTTCATAATTTCAAATTATCAGAACCCTCGTATTGGTAGTACCCGCCAATTTCAAATCAAAAAGGGGATTCGTAACAGTAATAACAAAATAAAACCGGAAGCGCTGAAAACTTAGGTACATAGGATATCATCCTAGTAATCATTCCTCCCAGAACGACTTAATATCTATTTCGTCGAGAAAATTCCGACATCCTCATTCGACATGGTTTGGCCTAACCCTTACCATGTGAAATTTCTTTATGTTGTGTAAGAGAACTTTTTCCTTAATCAGCAGTAAGATGAAATTCTTCCAATCCATAACGCAAACCCTTAGGTTATCTCTCGTTTCAAAACTTCAGAAGTACCCATACGAAGGGTACCACGCCCTTTTAGCCTACTCAGTAGACAGGAAACTTCAAACGAAAAGCACCGAAGTAGTCTTAGAAGTCAGTAACCACCGAAGTACCCCAATAGATCTCATAGTAAAATCATTGTACCGCAGGTAAAGTTCAAGAATAGAGACTAAGAACTCATTAGGTTAACCTATCGCTGCTAAGTGTATACACGAGAGTGGTATATAATTTAGACTTAACAAGATTAAGGATGTGTAATTCCGCCCTATCTCCTGTTCCTTGTTTGGTTGTGGACCTGGGGCAGAGTCACCCATCCGAACGTTTTGTGAAATCTAAATTATATATGACTTGTATACACGAAGTGATGGTGGATGAGCCCAGTATGAGTCTTATCATGAACTTCGGAGTAAAAACCTTCATCATATATCCTACCAGGAGGAATTCAACGGGAGACCACGACAGTGGGTCGAGCTACTAAATGACTACGAATTCGAAATTCGTTATCATCCCGACAAAGCCAATATAGTAGCTGACACCCTAAGTCGGAAAGAGTACTCAGGTCATAGAGCCAATCATTGAATATGATAACCCATTCAAATCTGTCCACACAAAGTAAGGAGGCTCAACAGGACGCCTTGAAACCTGAAAATGTGGCAAGTAGAGAAGATAACTAGAACGTGTGAGTGCACGGTATTCCAATATCTGTTATCTCCGCTGAGATAATAGAATCATCTCCCAGTTCAGGCAGTCACTTCAAAAATCTCTGGGAACTAGAGTAGTCATGAGCCTATGTGATCGGCTATGGTAAAGTATGGGATACCCATTTACCAATTAGTCGAGTCCTTTATCATGCTAGCATTCAAGTTGCTCCATTCAAAACCTTCTGTGGTCACAAGTGCAGATCCTATCTGCACTGGACTAAATTAGGTAATATGTAACTAGCTAGAGATCCAATTTCCACACAGCACCTTCGCTAATCTGGAATTCATCCGAGAAACTACCAAAAACAAAATACGAATCAGGAAACGACATAAAGCTTCCAGAGTTAATCAGAGAAGCTACGACTTCGATAAAAGAAAACCCTTGGAATTCCAGGTTGATGACCTTGTCATATGAAGGTCTCACCCCGGAAGGACAAGATACGCTTGAGAAAGCGTGGAATACTAAATTCAAGGTACATAGGACCATTCGATATTCTTACCAGAATCGGTCTTGTAGCTTATAAACTTAGACTACCACAAAAACTTAATAACATTCATCCCACCTTTCACATATCTAATCTAAAGAGGTGTCTATCCGATGAAACACTTGTTATTTCACTCGATGAAATCAAGTTAAATAAAAGTCTACACTTTGTAGAAGAACCAATGGAAATCATGGATATCGAAATCAAAAGAACCAAGCAAAGTCTTATCCCGTTAGTGAAGGTTTGCTGGATTACAAACCAGGGACCAGAATTCACTTGGGAAAGGGAAGATTAGACCTAGTCCATGAGTATCACTTTAGACTTAATTTCGGGACGAAATTCCCTCTAACGGGGGGATAATGTGACACCAGTCAAATTTAGGTAAAAAATAAATTGATCAATAATTGTAATTGGGATGAACAAAGTGGTAGAGATTGTAACAAGGTTTCCAAAAATATAAAGAACACTGAAATCCGAGTTATAACGAAGAAGTTGTGACCAATCGAAAATCCGCGACAAAACCGGCAAAACACTATTCAGTGTAAAAAGTGAATTTTCGATAAAAGGCTTTTTAGCCTTAACAATCTAAATGAAAGTTGTAGTATATGTTAAACCGAGAACGTTCATAAAAAGAACGTAAAAATCTGACTTCGTATGAGGAAGTTGTGATTTTTCTAAGTTTTGGTTTAGCAGTAGACAGCTAAAAATTCGAAATATAAATCGATCGATATTTAGCCGACACAACTTAAACGAGAATCGAAGGTCTCGTCAAAAGTAGTACAAGGGTAAAAAGACAGACGAAAACGGACGTCGGATGAAGAAGTTATGAACTTTTAACGGATTTTCCTGTCCCGGTCTGTTAAAAATAATAATATTAAAAATAAACTCAAAATTAGCCGACGAAGTCTGAACGAAAGTCGTAGAGTATGATTTTACCTACGCGTGCATATAAAGAACGTCAAAAACAGAGCTCGTATGCGAAA
Source organism: Lactuca virosa (assembly GCF_052849685.1). Classification (NCBI taxonomy): domain Eukaryota; kingdom Viridiplantae; phylum Streptophyta; class Magnoliopsida; order Asterales; family Asteraceae; genus Lactuca; species Lactuca virosa. Next base: position 222,973,317 of record NC_136430.1, on the reverse strand, counting down.
GTTATGATTTTCGCAAGTTTTTAGCACAAAAATCGAGAAATATTGAGAACCGGGCAATTTCACATGGCTGACCTTCGGCCACGTCACCTCGCATGCGAGGCCTCCACGTGTCACCTTCTGATTGGACCGCAGTCTCGCGTGGTGCCTTCTGATTCGACCAAAGCCGCGGTCCACTTACCTTCGGACACCCTCGCAGGAGACACCCCTCGGACCCTCGTGGCACCTCCCCATTGGACCGAAGTTCGGTCCACTCAGAAGCCAACACGACCGAGCCTCGGACCCGTGTCCCCTTCGCATGACCGATGCGTGCCTAGCTGACTTGCCTTCGCCTCGCCACCTGTCCGATGACACATCTCCTCGGGCGAACCCTCGCACCCCTATATAAAGGGTGCGAGACTTCTCGGATTTGAGAGGTTTTTCACCCCAAATTTCACCCTTTTTCACCTTTTCACCCCCTAAACTTTCTTACGACCCCCCAAGGCCCCGGTATCTTATTTAAAACCCGAAGCAAGCCCCGAAGCCCCGGAATTCTCGAGAAGATAGCCTCTTTCCAGTCGAAGTGCTGCCAGCATAAGAACCCCTCTCACCAAGGCCAATCTTCTAAACTGCCTGCACCAATCATAAGGCACAAAAGAGAAAAGATACAAGTGTCAGCCCCTGCTGAGTGAGTTCAAAAAGTTGCACATAAAACATACAAACCCCAAATGGGTCAATCATTCATTTTATGATGAAACATAAAAATGATAGACAAGTAAAGATAGCAATACAACCGCATAATATAGTTAACCAGTCATATATTCCACTACATACATGCATAAATGTTCAACCGCAATTCTACCACATAACATATATGATCGACCAAATACCATATAAACAACTGAATAGCATGTAAACAATCACATTTCATATATATATATATATATATATATATATATATATATATATATATATATATATAACCTTTACTTGTTCAACCTTTTATTATAACCAACCTTTTGTTATATATTCAACCTTTTAATATACAACCAATCTTTGTTAAATATTCAATCTTTTAATATGCAACCAACCTTTTGTTACATGTTCAACATTTTAATATGCAACCAACCTTTTGTTACATGTTCAACCTTTTATTATATCTATCCAACCGATTGATAGAAAAGTGTCCCTTAGTGCTACCTAACCCAAAAGAAACACCCCGTTCACTACTTGTGTGCACGGCCAGCCGAATGCTCTAAGTGGCTCATGACTTCCACCCGAAACACCAACCCCGTGACTCCAATTTCGCTACTCCGACTTTGCATAGTACAAGTACCCCACGGTGTCGTTCAGGATCGGTACAAACGGTGTCAATTCTACCGATACACCTCCCGATTCCCACGTGATGTTTGCGCTGGCCGCGAACGAGGGACCAACATCACTCCAGCCCACGAACACCGAAGTGCCTGCATCCATGTCACACGATCATCTAGAAAGACCGGCAACTAACAACCGTTGTGGCTATAGCTCTTCCTATAGGTACTCTTTCAACCTAGTAGGCACCCTCAATGATCCGGATAAGGTTTTAGGCAAAGGTCTTCAAACTACCCAAACCCACTACGCATAACCCCGCAATGTCATTTATACATTAAGTAAAGCATGTAATGCATACCATATAAATGTGTATTAAACATGCAATGTATTCATAACTAACACATCAAAACATAACCATACATCATATTTCAAGCAACTTAAGCTAGCATGTCGTATGCATCAAGTACATCAAAGTGTAAGCAACATAGCAATTAGGTCATATCATGGCATTAACACAAAGCGTATATTAGCATCACAAATATCATATCATCATCAAGCACAAGTAATGACATGGTCATCCTAAAGTGAATCAAATCACCATCTACGAATTACACGTTTCAATAATGCAACCTTAATGAGTTAAAACTATGAACTCACCTTTAGCCTTGATGAAATCTTCCTTCTATTCCAAGTCTTGAACTTCCTTGAAGTTCTCAATGCTCCACCTAAACACCACACATAACATTCAATTAACAAATAAAGTATATGTTTCAAAACTACAACTTTATTCTAACTTTTATATTAATTTTTATATTTTCCCTGCCCAACCCCCGTTCAGTGTTTTAAGCATAAAACCTAATCTACAGCTCCATTTGGGATGAAATTAGACATTCTTGAAACTAGACTCGATTTCTTAGAAATTCATGAGAGAGGAGAATCTTCCAATTCTGCCCAGATTAGCAGCTATAGCTCTCGAAGAATGGGGAAAAGTTGTTGTGCAGAATTCCAACATTCACCAAAAATCACTATATGATTCAAGACTTTAGGTAAATGATTATAGTTGCTCAATTTTACACACAAGATGAATGAATGATAGTATTAAGACATCCATTGTGTACTTTATGAGAATACCAAACAGATGACACAAAATGTTGCGAGTAGAATGCCTAAACATATAGACGAACGTTTAGAACAAAGTTCCAGATTTTGACCCGTAACAGCCACCTGTTCAAAGCCATTTTAACACCACCAAGGATTTCAAATTATACAATATTTTTCTATATTCCAGTATTTTATATTTTTATCTTTTCAGAAAGTACTTTTAAAAGTCCAAACGATTTTTTTGCAATTTTATATGATTTTTACAAAACAGTCTATCCGTGCAGCTAATTTCCGACCAATCAGTGAAAAAGGCGATTTTCACCTAAGTTTGAGGCAACAACAGGTCTTGGAAAAATTCATGGACAAACTAGAGTCAAAATTAAAACTTTGAGATTTTACGGATCACTGATACAACTTCTGATGATTTTTCTACATTTTTCTCAAAATAGGGGTAGAATGGGAAATTTTTCAGAATTTCCCAGCAATGCATTTTAAGGGTTATTTGACAACTTAACCCGTTAAGCCTTAACCAAAATCTACTATAAAGAAGGAAATTGAGTGCCTAACAGTAGCAACATGTCAAGAAGTTAAAATAATAATTCCAACCTCAATCCATGATTCAAAGTACATTGCTTATATGGGAAACCAAAGTATTTTGCTAAAAGAGAAAGCACCACTAGGGCTTGAGTTTTCTCCACCATTAAGCTTCATATTAAGGCCTTTGGGAAATGTTTTGAAGGAACTTTGGATGGTTTAAAACATTGTATTTTTACAGAAAAATACTCACTACAATTAAAGATAACAAAAACATGAGTTCTTGCAACAGAAGAAAACATTTGACTCCAAGACTTGAAGCAATTCATGGACATGAACAATATAGTTCTTCAAGGTGCTCATAACAAGATTTTGACAGCAATAGGCCATCAAAATACACCCAAAAAACTGGAATTTAACCATATGAACATTCAAGGATTGCAAGGAGGAAGAAGATATGATCATTAACACCAAATAGGATGAAGTCTGACACCACAACTCAAGCAATTATCAAGCAATTTGAACTTAAACTTTGAGGAAGAAGGAAATTTTAGAATACATATCAAAAACTCACTTTTTACGTCATTCGGTGTCGTGCCGGTTTTGTCGCGGATCTTCGATTGGTCATAACTACTTCGTTATAACTCGGATTTCGATGAGGTTTTCGCCTAAATGCTTCTAATGAAATTATCTACAACTTTATATATAAAATTTTACTTATTTCAAATTTTATATTTTCGTTAAATTTCAATATTTTAACTTTTAATTGGAATCTCATAAGACTTCCAATATTTTCCGAGTGATCTAAACATAGTTTTACTTCATTTCTGGTAAAAACTATTTGTTAGAACTCAATACTCAATATCACATAATATTTCATAATATTATTTACTTAAAACACGATTTCAAAACGTTTATGTTACACCTACCTTCACATCCTCGCTATCGCCACAATCCCCATCCCCTCGATCATTTTTTTTTCCTTCGCACCCTCTTGAGAATGACGCACAACAACACCAGGTCCAATTGGGTCGACTTGATCGTATGTATCAGTTAGGAAAGGCAGCACACAAATTCCTTTAAGCCCATTAACACATTGATTGAGTTCATGGGGTTTTAATCCGATTTTTATCCTACAACACCTCATGTTCAGAAATTGAACTCTTTTACCCCTAACCCTAAATAACATAGCAAATTATGTTTCTGTTATTGTCATTTCAGCCCCTCCTTTCTATTTAAACATTTTTATGATTAGAGATTATCCTAAATACCTTCCCACAATAAACTTTTAGGTATAAATGACTTCTCTTTTAATTTAATTATATGCCCGTTAAATATAATTTACTTCTTTTGGATATTAATTAATATCTTTTTTTTGTTAATTTATTCCTCATAAAACAAAATATATTTTGCATAATTAGCTCCTCGAGTAAAGGAAAAACTAACGTCGTTTACGGTAGCATTTTTGGGTCGTTAACCAAGGCTGCCCACATTTTGGCCATCCGGGAGAGCTCTTCGGCCCAAAAGTTGGCCGATATATATGTTCAGGAGATTGTTGCTCGTCATGGGGTTCCGGTCTCCATTGTTTCAGACCGAGATGTTATGTTCACTTCCAGATTCTGGCAGAAGTTCCACGAGGAACTAGGCATGAGGCTACATTTTAGCACTGCTTATCACCAGCAGACCGACGGTCAGAGTGAGCAGACCATCTAGACACTTGATGATATGTTGCGGGCTTGTGTTATAGATTTTGGTGGGAGATGGGATTCCTACCTATCTCTTGCGGAGTTTTCCTACAACAACAACTATCACTCCAGCATTGGTGCCCCACCTTTTGGGATCTTCTATGGTCGGAAATGTCGTACCCCGATATGTTGGGGAGAGATTGGTCACAGGTTCAGGAAGTACTAAAGTAGTCCTTCAGAACATGAAGCTTATTCATTAGATCAGACAGAGACTGCAGGAATCTTAGATTCGCCAGAAGAGTTATGCCGCCCGACGTAGATCGGAGTTAGAATTTCAGGTTGGCGGTATGGTATTACTGAAGGTGTCACCCTGGAAGGGAGTAATATGCTTCAGGAAGAGGGGGAAATTGGGTCCCTGGTATATTGGACCGTTCCCTGTAATCGTCAAGGTAAGCTGGGTGACCTACTGGTTGGATTTTCCGAGTGAGCCCAATCAAATCCACAACACTTTCCATGTCTCTCATTTGCGGAAGTGTGTGTTGGACGGTAAGACAGTGGTTCCTTTGAATGATATTCAGTTCAATGAGCGCCTGAATTATATTGAGAGGTCGGTGGCTATATTGGAGAGAAAGATGAAGGTCCTGCGTAACAAGGAGATACCTTTGGTAAAGGTTTAGTGGCAACATCGGAGAGGCTCCGAGTGGACCTGGGAGACGGAGGCTGAGATGTGGGAGCATTATCGTGAGATATTTGCCACAGCCGACTTCGAGGACAAAGTCTAGTTCAAGTGTGGGAGAATTGTAACATCCCGATGTCAAGTCAATTTCATTTTCAACCCTATGTTGGAATAACATTGCATATTGACCATTGGGTTTGAGGAAGGTTGCTAGATTTTCCCATAGTGTCAATATAGTAATTTTGACCAGGATTCGTACGTCGAGCATACGTTGTGTATTCTAGGCTTACTAGGGCGCTCCCTAGTACACTGTGCGTACACCTTGTATGCGGGGTGTACGTGAAGAAAGTGCAAACCTTAATTTTTAGGGTTTGGTCCATATATAAACACTATTATAGCCTTATTTCCCATTACTTCATCAGCCTCCCTCTGTGAAACATGACCCCAAGTAAACCCTAAGTGAGAAGAGTGCATTTTGAGTCCAATGGAGTGTTTTGGAGGTGTTCTTGAAGAAGAAGAAGGTGGTGAGAAGAGTTTGGAGCTTGGAAGAATCTTGGATCTGAGATTATCTTCTTGTTAGCAACCTCTAGGAGGTATGAAGTTCACAACTTGATCACTCCATCTTGTAGATCTAGACATTTCTTCCTTTAAGACACTTTTTGTCCCAGATATAGTGATTCTTGAGCATGGCATGTTCTTGACCCAATAAGTTGTCCTTTCAGATCTTAAGAGGGGTCTTAAGTCATAAAAATATGGTCTTAAGGCATTAAGATGTTGAGATTTTCTGTATTAAGCATCTAATGGGCATGCAAAGTCATAAATTTGGAAACTTTATGACTCTTGAGAGTGTTTTGGATTTGCATCTGACTTTGAACATGAAGATTTGGAGTATTAGGCTCTTAATGGGGAATGGGCTAAACGGGGCGCGTACGCTGGGCATACCAAGTGGTACGCCCCGCGTACAGAGGAGTACACCCAGCGTACTCGGCTGGGTCGACTCGGTCGGGTTGGCTCGGCTGGGTGACTCAACTAGGTGTTGACTTGACTTCTGACTGCTGAAAAAGTTTCACCAAGGGCATTTTGGGGAAAATATTATTAATGGATAATGTTTTGACATTTAGGATTTGATTTGAGCCGGTATTTGGGAGCAGAGTATTGATCAACTATTCGTGAGATTGTGAGGTGAGTTTTCCTCACTGTACTTACAGGTTGAAGGCACCAAGGCCGACCCATTGGATTGATATTTTGTTATACATTGATTTATGATGTGCTGAGTATGGGATAGATCTGTATGACTATATGATAGTTGATGATATGCGTAGACCGGTAGATCAGTAGGACTACCTGTGATTTCTGGCTGCATGATTATCTGTCTGTTGAATATGTTTGTTATCTGTTATATTTCGACATATTAATATATTATGTTCGGTTGAGACTTTACTGCAATGTGCGTGAGTCAATTGACTTGGGGTATTCCAGTCCGTTGACTGAGTGAACCCGAGAGTATTTCCATCCAATGGCTGTATGGGACCGCTGTATATTGGTATTCTAGTTCGATGACTGAGTGGACCAGTTGTATGTTGACATTCCAGTCCGATAACTGATTGGGCCAAGGGTAATCCAGCCCAATGGTTATGGACCCATGGGTATTCCAATCCTCTGACTGATTGGACCCAACATGCTTGTTTGTGTATGATATGTGTATGGTGTGGTGGTACTTTGCGGGAACTCACTAAGCTTTGCCTTACAATTTTTAGTTATGGTTTCAGGTACTTCAGAGGACCGTGACAAGGCGAAGGCGTGACTGTACACATCCTGATTTTATGTTGTTGATCTTGGGAGAATCTAATTTTAAATAATATTTTGTAAACAATGGTTTTGTAAACACTTTTATTATTTATTGGGTTGTTTTGAAAAGTTTAAATTGGTTGTGATTTTTGAGATGTTACAGTAGTGATTGGATATGTATAGCTAAACATAACTGATATTGTAGTTAGCAAATAGTTATAGTTGAATATAACTGAAAAGCATAAATTGTATATCATTGAACAATTGTAACTCACTATAAATGAAATAGTCGTTAATAGCCATGAGTTGAGATTGATTATTGATGAACAATTTTAGTTGCATGTAACAATCATCATCATTTATAGCAGAGAGCTAAGATTGTGTATAGCTGAATATAACTTATTTAGTTATTGTATACATAACGACCCAAACTTTCTATCACTAATCTAATGGGAATATCAGAGTTGTAACATTCCGTTATTAAAAAATCAATATGTGAAATTAATAAATGAGTAATAGCCTTAAATTCGGAATAATTTAGCAAGGTGTTGGTCTCGGGGAGTTAATTGTATAATTTTAGAAGTTGGGGGTTAAAAGTGTAAGTTCCAAAGTGATTTGTAAATATTTATGAGGGCAGAGACTGCTTGGTAAATTATTGGGACTTAAATCGAATAGATTTTGGGAAGCAAGGGCTAAATGGTAAATTTCGAATTCAATTTGTAAAGATTTCTTAGGTCAGGGGCTATTTGGTAAGTTTTGGACCTAAATTGTAATGAATTTATGGAATCAGGGGTTAAAAGGGAAATATTGGATTAAAGTTGAAGAATATATGGTGAGGAGGGGTTGATCTTGTAAAAGTCCAAAATTTTAATGAAACACGGGATATACCCGGTGCTCTTGTCCGTCACCATGTAACATTCCAACCCTAAACCTAGTAAGACTTCAGCCGCCGCGAGTGAGTTCCTAGCTGCCACCCATCCTTTCCTCGCTATTCCGACCAGACGATGGTGCCGCCTGCTGGCCCACCGTTGAGCGCCGCCACACGCTGCTGCCGGAGACTGGATGTGAAGCCGGAAAGAGCCGCCGGGACCATTAGTCGAAGCTGTGAACGTCACTGCGAGTCATGGACGACCAAAAACACTAGGCAAGCGAGCTGCAATCTGATTTCTCCTTCTTCCTTTAATCTTCCGACGTGTGTGACGTGGGAAACAGGATTGCCGCCGTTGCTGGCCTCAGCCGACTGTTTCCGTCAACCCCGACGCTGCCGTCCGTCATGGCGGTTGCTATTGGCTGCTGTTCTCGTTGCTTTTGCGTGTGATGTTGCTAGGATTTGGGGAGATCGTTGGCCGGAGGTTGACGCACCACCATGGCAGCCAACCATGGTGGGTGTCATTTCTGCCGTGTCCCGCCGCTGCCAGCCACCGTGGGAGGTGGTTGTGGGTGTGTATTTGGGTGTATACTCGAGTGTTTATCGCTGTTTTTGGTATTTTGGAGGTTGTATGCGTGTTTTTATGACCAGAAAACCCACCGCCGCCACCGTCAGGTGGGGGCCGCCGTCGTGAGCCGCCACTGACCACCACTACCTGAGGTGGTAGTGGGTGGTACTTGGCATAGTAAACCCTAATCGGACCAATGTTTAATCTTGGACCGGGCTGGTTCGTGATTGGGCAAGAAACCCTAATTAGGGTTTACAAAACCCTAATTTTGGGTTTGTTAGATTGGATTTTACCGGGACCCGCAGTTGGACTGTTAAATTGATATTGTGAATTATGTCTGACTTCATTGTATGAATGGCCTAGTGGAGTGATGGACTTAATGGGTTATGTCCTTAATGAGTTAGGTGAGAAACACTTAACGCTAATTGTCATTTTATGTAAAAACCCTAATTTTGCTCGGGCCTTGATTTGGGCCTTTTTATTAGGCTTTGGTGACTGGGTTACTAATGGGCCATCCAAGAAAATCATGTGGACTAGAATATTTAGATGGGCTTTAGGGTAAGGCCCATATGAGGTTTGGGCTCAATTTGGAAAATTGGGCCATAGTTGGGCCATTAGTGGACTTCTGTGGACCCATTTGGTATTGGGCCTGGGTGGGCCTATTGGGCTTGGGTTATTTCTGGACCGGATTGGTGGACCATATTTAGACCTTATATGTGAAGCTTTGGTCTTAGATCCTAATGGGGTTAATTATGGGTTTGGCTCAGTGTTAGAAGTCGGAGTACAACAACAACATTTGTAGGATCTGTCCGCCATCCGAGGTGAGTCTTCTCACTATACTTATCCGTGTGGTAATTTATGTGTGACCGGAGGGTCTTAATCGTGTTATAGACCGGAGGGTCTTAAGTACATTATTGACCGGAGGGTCTTAGTATATTGTAGACCGGAGGGTCTTAGCACTTTGTAGACCGGAGGGTCTTAGTACATTATTGACCAGAGGGTCTTAATTGTTTATAATGTGATATGTGTTATTGTGCATACTGTCTCTGTGACTGATGTTGTTATAGTACTCTGTGTATATGCTGATCTTATGTGCTTATACCGAGACATTTGATATCATGTATTTTGTCTTATGAATTATGATGTATATTATCTTGTGCATTGTTGAGATAGGACCAGAGGGTCCACCCGTGTTGTGGGACCGGAGGGTTCCACTGAGACACATCGACCAGAGGGTCTTATATGAGATATAGACATGAGAGGCTAACGAGTAATGTGTGGTACTACAAATAAAATGACATTTAGTGGCATAAAAAAAGTGTCACTAAAAACTGAAAAAGTGCCACTAAAGGCCCCTGGGGGAATTAGCAGCACAAAAAAATAGTGTCACTAAAAACGCTCCCACTAAAGGCCTTTAGTGACACTTTTTGTTTGTGTCGTTGCAGCTTATTAGGTTTTAGTGGCATTTTTCTATTATGCCACTATAGTATTTCTAGGTTTTAGTGGCACTATTTTTATGCCACTATTTATTATGTTAAAATAAATATTATTTTCATGCTTTTAGAGACACCTTTTTTAACACAAAATAATGATACTAAGAAATTATGTCTAATTTTTTAAAAATTTAAATAGCATATAAAATAATAATAAGGCAATATAAATAATAAATGAAAATTAAACATAATATCATTACTTCAATTCAAACTAAACTTGTCGAATAACAATATTCTCAATATTTAAAATACAAATGTCTTCAAAAGAGTTTATTTAGTCTAAATGTTGTGCTAAATTTCGAAACATAATACTATAGAACTAAAATATTTGTAGAGGAAGAAACATGAAACTTGATTGACCTCCAACTTTGTATAAATGCTCATCTTGAATTTTTCTTCTAAGCAAAGAGCTGGCATGGTAAAGAGTATGACAGAATCCACAAATTTGTCACCATCAAAAAAACACATGACATTATATGCACAAATTTGTCCAACTCCTGAAGAAAAAAAAAACTTTAGTAAGTGAATAATCAAGAAAAAAATTTGTAGGCATCAACATGCTGGTAGTTCTTAGATAATTCAGACATGACCAATAATGTCATATTTCTTGTCATACACTTGAAACCATTTCAAATATTCTTTTTGAACTCTTTTTGTACTAAATCAAGATCCAATTCATGATCACAACTGGAAACAACTAATCCCTAATAAAAAAAACATTTGGATCTTGTGTACTTGTGTCAAAATGCTCACTAGGATTTGGATCACATATTTCATGCAAGTCCTCCAACTGTCAAAAACAAGATTCAAGCACATAAGCAAAATGTATAATGTCAAACAGTAAATAAATGTTGATAAAATAGCCAAATGTGCAAACCCAAATAGCCAAATAAACAATAAAATAATAAATATTTAGACCATATTAGTTCTTACCTGGTATGTTGAGACTAAGGATGCAAACTAGGGTGGATATTGTCGAATACTACAAAACCCGTCCCCACACCCAAACTCCAGTCCCACCACCCGCCCCTGCCCAATCCCCGATTGATTCGGGTAGAAAACCCCTGCCGAATATTGTCGGATACTGCAAAACCCATCTGTGTTCCATAAGCCTCAACAATTGGTTTTGGTGGATGTTGATTTTGAGTGTCACTGCAACAAAGGAAAAATTCATATTATAGACATGAGATACATATTATAGAGATGCAATTAAAATTACAGGAAAAAAGATTATATGGATGCAGTTAAAATTACAACAAAAAAGATTACATATATGTTATTAAATTATAGCTAAAAAGATTACATGGATGCAGTTAAAATTACAACAAAAACAAAAAACATTAAATATATGCAGTTAAATTACAACAGGAAAAAAAACATAAAGGTTTGACTTTAGAAAATAAAAAAAACAGATGAAGAATAAAGTCTACATTCTACAATGGATGAATTAATCCCTTTTTGTTATGTACTTCCTGTTGTACTCATCATGGAAGTTAAAAAAACCATCCTATTCATATATATTATATATAATGGCAGATCCTAAATTCCTAATGGCCCACAATTACCAACATTATCTTCACACATAGATGAAGACTACAAAATTCTATGACCAACAAAAAAAAATATTCAATTATAGTTCAAATTACAACCATAATAGATGCAGAGTAAAGCAAAAAGTAAGAACTCGATCAATTAATTGAGGATACAATCAAAACAAATAAAAAAATTGATTTAATCATGTTTTTACTATCCATACAAATGTGAAGTAGATTCTGAGTGCAAATTCATCAATTCCAAGAACCAATACAACCCACATGTCTGATGATTGTCAAAACAGATGAAAAAAATCCAAATTTGTTATCCTTTTACCAAGTTTTCTGCCAAACATATATATTTCAATTTCAAAATTCATATGATTAATCATCAATACTCATTTGAATTATTTTGGTGCGAAACTAATTTATACAGTACATATAGGAATTTATAGCTTATACTTACGTTAATCAAACCGACATTTTTTTGCATCAACATTTCGACAAACACTTGGTGTGCTCTAAAGTATGACTTACACATGAAATCTAAAATAAACTAGGTCATCCTAAAAACATATTCCAAACATTGTAACCACAAAATCAGTTCATCAGATGGACATAAATTGGTAAGTTTTCTTGTGACTTTGAATACACGTGTGGATGAATATGTAATTTGGGGCACTAATGTGAAGAAAAAACACAGAGCGGAGAGGCAATTACCTGGAGATCAAAACATAAAACTTAGAAGCGATGATGTAGCCATGGCGATAGCGATGTTGGGTAGAGGATGGGGGAATCGGCGGTGGCCGATGTTGATGGAGAAGCTACTCTAATGAATAAGAAGTGGAGAATTTTGAGGAAGGGAGGGGGAGAAGAACGTCAGCGTATGGATCTACAAGATGAATTAGGGCAGTGAAAGTTGAGGTGTTGCTCCGTTTAAAACTCAAAAAAATTAGGATTGGGCGTAATGATTTTAATATTGGGGGAATAGAAAGCGGGCAACCTGAAATTTTAAATATCTTTTAATCTTGGAGGAAATAAGAGGTGGAAACCTAAAATTTTCAATATGATACAGTGTCACACAAAATATATGCCACTAAAAGCTGATATATAGTGGCATAAAACCAATATGTCATTAAAATTTTGTGCCACTAAATGTAATTTTGTTTGTATTCTGGGGAACTCACTAAGCTTCGTGCTTACCGTGTTATATGTTATGTGTTTCAGGCACTTCTCAGGATTACGGGAAGGCGCCGGCTCGATTGTACACACGAGATGGAGTTATGTTTCTGAGGATCCTGGATTTTATTCAAATAACTATGAACATGTGTTTTTGATAATTTGACATTTGGGGATTTTGTGATATATGTTGACGAGATTCATGTGATTTTAAAAATGAAAAATTTGTTTGAAAATTTACGGTGTTACAAGAGTTATTTCTATATAAAATATGAATCTTTATTTTTGTTGTTGAATATTAGTGTTTTGGTTATAGAATAATGACAAATTAGAGACCTAGTATAATATTGCTAATTATAACAAAGACAACAAATAGAAACAAGAGAATTGTTGATGAGACATATCAATGATGGATTTTTCAATTTGCGACCAGATAATGCGTCACTAAAGTCATCGTTGAGGAAAAAATGCCCATCATTGATATTATCATTTTGTCTCTTTTTTATCGCAACGTTGGTCATTAGCAACGTATTTACGAGAGAATTATCCGTTGGATAGCTTATTTTCTTATAATTATTTATCGATAATACTATTAATATGCGAAATGTAAGTGCCATACTATTCTCCTTTCATAGCTATGCATATTAATATGTATTTTGTAATAGTTAGTTAATTATCTGATTTGTTTCTTCTAACAGTTAACAAATTATAGTATTTGTTGTGCATGTGCTTGTTATATATATATGAGTGGTTGTATGTTGCTAACTTTGCATCACATCATTTAATTTTTTTTTGAATCGGAAAACGAGGATATATATATATATATATATATATATATATATATATATATATATATATATATATATATATATATATATATAAAGAAAAGTCACTCCTACAAAGTTACTGGGAGTGCATAATTCAAAACAGTAAACCAAAACAATTACAAAAAAGAAACATTATTACGAATTGAAGGGAAGAACATTCCATTCCGTCCAGTTTAAACCACCATTATTGCCTCTGTGCTTGAACCAAAGGAAAGTCATTGATTGTATTATATCCGCCACTTTCGAAGCACACACCTTTATTATTGAACAGTCTTTCATTCTCGTTTTCTAGATACCCCATAATGTTTCATAGCATATTCCTAGCAACCTTTTCTTTTTCTTTGGACAATTTCCCCAATTGGATGCATAATCTAGAACCTTGTTCATCGTGCGGAAGTTAACTATTGAAATGTTGCACCATTTGAGTATCCATTCCATGACCATTTTTGCAAAAGAGCACCAGATCATGATGCATGATCTGAGGTTTCCTCAACCAGGTTCCATTAACAGCAGGTAGTGGACGGTAAGATTAAACCCCGCTCAGAGAGTGCCATCGCGGATGGGATGCGACCCTTATTTTCCCTCCAAATGAAACACTTGAACTTTAGTGGAATTTCCTTAATCCAGTTAATCATACCAATGTCCATGGGACCTGTGTTTCACAAGACTTGACGGAGGGCACTTAGACAGTAGTTTCTGTCCCTGGTAAGATCACATTTCCATAAGACTCTGTTTGCCTCCTTAATTAGTTATTCAAAATTCAATATATAAGTTTTAAATATGTCTGAACTAAAAGATTGTTACTGCAAGTTTAACGCTTCTTCTGAATTGGTCCGAACCATTTTTTATGTCAAGTTGAAGCATGTTGTTAGTTTTGTCTAGTAGAAATTACCTATAGTAATTGTTTTTTAGCTTCTTTTTTCATAATTGTAGGTTATCGTTGATCGTATTCGTGAAGAGATGAACAAAGTACTTAAGGTAAAACGTGAAGAAATAAAGGATGAACTTAAGGCTAAACGTGAATAAATTGAGGGTAATTATAATGATTTGGTTTTAGAATATAAAAAGTGAATTTCATTTGTGAATTTCTGTTATAGATTAATGAAAAATTCGACGCTGAATATAATGTCATTAACTGTCGCTAATTATAATACACTAATTATAATAGGGGCAACAATTAGAAACAAAAGAATTGTTGATAATGCATATCAATGATGGATGATATGTATTTTGTAATAGTAGTTAACTATATTATTTGTTTTTGTGCGCCGTTAACAAATTATGGTATTTGTTTCGCATGTGTTTGTTTTACATATACGACTGCGCCGTTAAGAAACTATGGTATTTGTTTCGTATGTGTTTGTTTTACATATACGACTGGTTGTATGTTGCTAACTTAGCGTAGCTTTATTTAATTAGTTATCAGAACCTTTGAAAATACAAACGGATTATATAACTTAGTATTGTTTACGTTTTTTAGGTGGAACTTACTTCTAACTAGACGTTGGTAGTGTTGTTGTCACTTAAATACACCTTATCGGAACCGGTTGTACTAGAAGCATCGTGTCATATAGATTTTATCAAATGCGGTGGTAAACCGACATTCATAATGGGCTCACATTCGTTGACTTTAAATTTGGCACGATTGTGATGTTGGTTAATATATTTCATTCTAGCCAAGTCATATGATCATTATCGATGTACTAGTGAACGAAATGTTTTGCACAAATTTTTTAGCCTCCAAAATGCTTAGAATAACATTTCTAATTCTACTCTTATTTTCTTATCGATCCAAGATGAAACAATCAATTCATAGGAAAGAAATTGTTAGATTTTATTCAATGGTGTACCTCCTCACATGAATTTAATCAATTACTCACTATAACAAATCCAATGTTAAGTTGTAGAAAAACAATTCAGATCCGTAAAACTAGAATTGTTGAGAAAAATTGATTGAAACGTGTCAAGAAAAGGAAGTGAATTTTAACATTTTGGAAGATCAGCCGGTGGAGGTAAGAGCTTTTGGTTAGGTAGTTCTCCATCCAAGACGAGCCATGCCATCTTCAAACCCCAACCCGTATGAACTTCCAAATGACAATGCATGAACCATACCCCTGGACAATATATAAGAAGAATAATATATCAATGACAAACTAAAACACATCATATATGCACCACAAGAAACCAAACTGAAATTACATGAGTAACAAACCTGGGTTGTCCGCTAGAAATCGTATAGCAACCCATCCACCAGAAGGCACACCAACCGTGTTTCTTTCGATAGGGTCCACAAGATTGAAGTACTTAGGGTCCTTCTTAGGATCGTAGTTTCCAAACCCTTGACCAACAACAAAGAAATTGAAGCCATGGAGATGAAGAGGGTGGCTTTCAGCACCAAGAATGCTGGTATCTTGCATGACCAACTCCACACTAGTATTAAAAGGAAGAACCATGAGTTTTGTACCATTGCTCACAAAGGTGTTATTTGGAGGAGTTCCGGTATAATTAAACCAATGCAATGGGTTGATTGGGAAATAAGGACTATAAACACCCTTCGATTTATTAAAGAAGTGGGACTGGAGAAGGGCAACACTTGGTTGTACGAACGACACATTATTTATGGATGCAGCGAATCTAGTCCCATTCGGTCCTTGGCAAGTTCTATTTTGCGCACAAGGAGCCGTCCCAAGTCCTACTGTGAAAAATAAATGTTTGTTGATCTTCTGTGGGACATTAGCAGGAAATTTAGAGTTTGCCAAGCTTCGAAGTCTATTTGAAAACTTTGACACGAATGAAGTGTCATTTAAAGATGGTAATGTTGGTGTAAAGAGTGGAAGATTTTTCATCGGAACGGGCGACTCATATTCGAGAATACCAGCAACTGTGGAATTGTCAAAGGTTCCTTGACCCGTTACATATGGCCTAGCAGACATGAGAAAGTTGGCACCGGGAAATTTGGATTTGGTTTTAAGGAGGACGTTGGTGGTTTGACCAGGAGCTAGTATAAGCGTTTCAGTGTTGAAAGGTTTTACATAAATGGCATCAGCCTCGACAACGGTGAGGGTGTGGTTTGCTATGCGAAAAAAGAGTTCATCATTGAGTGCTGCATTGATCAGTCGAAGGAGGTATGTCTTCCCGGTCTTTACCTTCAGCTTGAATGTGTCTGCAGATTTCATGAGCATTCTCATTCAGTCATGGTTTCTATGTATACATGTATCCTATTAATTAATATGTACACTGGTTTTCATTTCCGAGGTGTATGTACGTATGTAACAAAGGCTAGAAATACGGTACCTTTAGCAGAGCAATTGTACAAAGGTCCGGGAAGCCCATTGAAGGTATAGGCATCAGAAACATTTGGACCCCCACCGGTTTGTGTTGCTTGCGAAATTATAGCCTCTGGATCAGTATTGAACCACTCTCCTGTAGACATACAAAATTGTAATTTCTCTCATGCATGCAAAACAGATGTAATTAAGTACAACATAACTACAAGCTTAAAGATTTAAAGATTCAAAAAAGTATGTACACAAGATTAGTTTTACCAAAGATGATGGGAACTTCTTTATATGGCTTGGTAAAAGGGTAGGGGACATTAAGCTTTGGAAGAATGATGAGAGGGCCATAAACACTTGCTCGTAACCATGATATATGTGCATGCCAAAACAATGTTCCTCTTTGTCCGATAACAGTGTAGTTGTAGACATAACTCTGGCCAGTTTGTATGGGGCATTGAGTTATGTAAGCTGGCCCATCGGCCCATCCACTCCGAAGTTGTCTAATACCATGCCTGTGTATATAACATGCATCAGAAACATAAAACGATGTGATTGCAGTTAAAGTAATATATAGTATGTCATAGAGCGTTAGAAAATACAAAATATACAACTCTTATACCAATGGATTGTAATGTTACTGGAGACATGGTTGGTAACTTTTATAAGAAGCCGGTCACCCTCTCGAGCGACAATACGTGGACCTGGAAATTTTCCATTGACCGTAACCATGCTCTTTGTGTGGCACAGTCGTGTCACGTTTTGCAGCTCGATCTGCATGAAAAAATAGATCAAGTTGTTGGACTACAAAAATGATAAGCATCATGGATATCTTATGTAATGAGACATACGTTAAACTCATAGCTCCTGGTAGTTCCACCAACTGTATACATAGGAAGCAGTGAAGTTATTGCTACCAACGACAAGAAAATTCCCAGAAGACCACCCATATCTTTGAAGAAGCTGAAAGCTTCTGCTACTGCATGAACCAAGCTATGAAAGTTGAACATATTATATAGGTTGATGTCTAAGGATGATTTGGCAGATTGAAGAACTATTTCTGATTGCATTACCAACCGTTGTTAAAATGCAACTTTAGAGTGCTATCAAAGAGATCATATCCATCTGTCCTTTCAAAACCTTTCCTTTGTCGTAAGGACTAGGTCCCAATCTTTAATATAACATATATAATACTTTATTTGATCAAATTGTTAGAAAAAACATAGTTTCAAAACTACCTACTAGAAAACTTGAAAAGTTGACAATACATAATTAACAATACATGTTATAGGCAAAAAAAAAAAAAAAAAAAAAAAAAATGAGGGGGGGGGGGGGGGGGGGGCGGGGGTGTGGTGCGAGTAAGTCACATATTTGTTCATGTGTTCCTTACCGCCGGAAAAATTAGCAAATTAATATAACAAATACCAACAAAAATCACTCAAATAAATCAACTAACATGACACCTATACAGAATAAAGTATTTACGTATACACAAATTACATTCAGGTGAATTTGATTATCTATCAACTAGTAAAAAAGTTCATATTCCTTTCAAACAATTTTTTCTTCGACGTGCGTTTGCCTACATTGTACCTGATACATATTAAAAGTGTAGGGTTAAAAGTGTAGGGGCGTTGGTTTGGGTCCGATTTGATCCCATGAATTGACTCCTTTTAGTTTTTCTAATATGGTTAAGAATAATTTAAAGTAAATTCAAATCCTATCCAAACTAACTAAATTACATTGTGCCTATATCCTTTTTACAATTCGGTTTTTATGAGATGAAACATTTTTTAAAATATATAAATTGAATATTAGTTGTTGGTGATTTTCTATCACTAATATTATTTAAGTGTAATGGATTAATTTGTTGATCAATGTCACTTTGATAATTATCGAACAAATTAGTATGGTGCGGAGTGCACATTTGTTTGATTTTGTCATTGTTGAAAATATACTGCTATTTAGGGGTGAAACCCCTGAACTGACGGGGGTTCGAGGGCAGCGCCCCTGGCGGGGTCCAAGGGGCAGAGCCCCTGGCTGGGGTCGACAAGTTTTGTGATCCATTTATAGACCCGGTCGACAGGTCAGCGCGAAATGTTTTTATAGGAGCTATGTTACTATAAAAAAATGTCTCAGAAATCCATAATTTTGGTAAAAACACCCGCTTTTGTGATCCATTTATAGACCCAATTTTATGTTGGTTTATGACAGGTAATATGGCCATTTTTTGGATAGGAAATTGTTTTCCTGTAACTACCATATGACAGTTTTAAGACAGGAAGTTAGTTTCTGTTATATGATCATTTTCGGATTCATTTTGGGTGCAGATTTCATAACATATTCTTCATTCTCCCTTCTAGAAAAACAGCGAGTTTCATCCGATTAGAGATTTTGAGTGTACCCTCGAAATGCTTTAATCTGAAAGTGTTTCACAACTCTCACTGATCCAAGTATATCTATATCCCGATTTTCTAACATTAGTCAATGCAATTTAAAAAAAAAATTTGTTTATTTGTAAATTAAAATTTACAAAGAAAAATAATTTTAATTTAATATTTTATAGTTAAAAAACTTTTGAAAAACAAATAAACATCAAGGAAATTTATTGGGTTTAGTAAATTAATAATCGATTAAAGATATACATAGAAAATTAAAAAAAAATAGGTAAATAAATAATAAATAGTTGTTCAATTTTTTGGACTATTGAGTTTTGTTTTATAGACCAAAATTAATCTGAAATATAAAATAACAATTTGGTTTTTTTGAAAACTAATCCAAAAATCTAAATATATAAATCAATGCCTAATCCAAATTGTTTAATTGAACATTTTTTTAATCTGGTAATCTTTTTTCTTTTATTTAACAAACAATAAATCTTAGTTATCAGCGTACAACGAGTGAGAAGACAAACAGGAACAAGCTCCACCGCTAAGCCTTTTTGTATGATAAATTCAATTCTTTTGAAGACTACATCCATAGATCTTTTGGAAATTTCGATTTATCCAAATATTGAATAACTCAAATTAAAATAAGAGTTACTTACACGAATGGTCTGTATGGTTTGTGGTAGTTTGTGTACTTAGTATTTTTTTTAGCTCGGACCATCCTTATTGTTTGATTTTGTTTCGTCTTTAGTCCAAAACATAAAATGACAACAACGCCCTTATGTATTTCTTTTTTTTAGTTTTTAATAATTTTGAAATTAAAAAATCAAAAACAGGTAGCATCTTTGATAAAATAATCATACATGAGAAATCATATTAACATCTTTACTTTTGTCATCCCCACCCTATGTTAGATATATCTACATCTCTACTTCTTCTATTTTCTAAAAAATCACAAGAACTCTAAATCATGGAACTACAACTACCGCCCACCATCACCAAATGGTTGCCGACCAGCATTAACTCCAATAGAAATCGTTATCGTTGCTTTGGCTTTTTTCGGCGACTAACTCCTTCCCCGTTCACTTCCCACCACCACCACAACCTACCCATATTTGTATCATTTCATCACTACCAGTGACCCCTTCTTGTGATACACACCATTAAAATTGACGGGACATCAACACAACTTCATGCCCACAACATTTTATCAGTGCATTCCTTTGATTTTTTAGACCATGTTCGGAAGTCGTTCCAATAACATTGTGAATCTGAGCTACCACCATAGAAGGCGTGGATGGAAATTGAAACCCCCACGGTGACATCGTCCTCTAATGTTAGGTTATAGGGAGGAAGATGAAGACGAAGGGTCATGGTGGATTTCATCATTGATTATAGATGGTTATTATAATACATGTTTTGTAAACTCTAGTATTTATGCTATAAGGGTATTTTGACCATATGGGCATTTTGGTTACTTCATAAATATTATAAGATATCAACATTGTTTCTTGTGAATATTGTTGATATTTTTTTTGGTGATCTTAGAAGTGATTAAAATCATGTTTAATTGTTAGATATGGTGATGGTGGTTGAAGAGGGTTAAAATGGAAAGAGTTGTTAAATGATGGATTGTTGTAAGCACATGATTCGCAATCCTAGAGTTATACGATGTGTAGATGATATTTGACTTAAACTTTGTTGTACATTGCTATTTTAATGAAGGAATTTTACTTTACTATTAAATGACGCATAGTATTAAAGTATGTGACACATTCATAGTAGGATGCTACAACTGAATAGGGGAAACACGATGTTAGACTACAAAAAAAAGATAAGCATCATGAAAAAAAGATCAAGTTGTTAGACTACAAAAATGATAAGCATCATGGATATCTTATGTAATGAGACATGTACATACGTTAAACTCATAACTCCTGGTAGTTCCACCAACTGTATACATTGGAAGCATTGAAGTTATTGCTACCAACGACAAGAAAAATCCCAGAAGACCACCCATATCTTTGTCTCTCTCTTTCGTTGAAGAAGCTGAAAGCTTTTGCTACTGCATGAACCAAGCTATGAAAGTTGAACATATATATAGGTTGATGTCTAAGGATGATTTGGCAGATTGAAGAACTATTTCTGATTACATTACCAACCGTTGTTAAAATGCAACTTTAGAGTGCTATCAAAGAGATCATATCCATCTGTCCTTTCAAAACCTTTCCTTTGTCGTAAGGACTAGGTCCCAATATTTAATATAACACACTACTTTATTTGATCAAATTGTTAGAAAAAACATATAGTTTCAAAACTATCTACTAGAAAACTTGAAAAGTTGACTATACTTAATTAACAATACCTGTTATATATATATATATATATATATATATATATATATATATATATATATATATATATATATATATATATATATATATATATATATATATATATATATTGGAATGTGTTCCTTAGGAAAAATTAACAAATTAATACAACAAACAATAACATAAATCATTCAAATAAATCAATTGAAACGACACATATACAAAATAAAGTATTTATATATACACAAACTAGTTTATAACCCGTGAGAACCACGGCTATAAAATTAATTAAACTTTTATATTAAAAAATCAAATTTATTAATCAATTATTTTAAATAAATTATTACGTAAGAGATAATTTTTAGTTATATAAACATTTAATCGTTGATTTAAAAAAGTACATGAAGTTATATCACCTTATACTTTGTATTAATTTTATTTTATTTTTTAATCTAGTGTTATTAATTTAATAAAATTAGAATGAAAAATTTTAAAATTTAAAATTTAAAATGGTTAATCAATTATTAATTTAATGTAATTAGAGTGAGAAATTTAAATTTTGAATTTTTAAATTGATAATAAATAGGTTGACAAGTAGCATGATAGACGACATATAATATTAAGGAGAAATTCTAATGATATGAAACTTGTCAATAGGAGAATAAACCTACTCATTTATTAAAATATGAAGATTATGAATTTGATTATCAATCAACTAGTAAAAAAGTACACATTCCTTTCAAACAATCTTTTCTTCGAGAGTTAATTACACGAATCGTCCCTCATGCAAGTGTCAAAATACACGTTTAGTCCTTATTTTCAAAAATTAACTCGGACCGTCCCTCCTATGTTTAAAACATGCACGTTTCATCCCTGTCTGGCCTGAAATGACTATACTGCCCTTATCTATTTCTTTTCCATTTATTTTTCAGTTGTTTATTATTTTTCAGTTTTTATATTGAAAAAAAAAACTTAAGTGGGACCCCACCTACTTTTATACCTTACCTTTTTCATTTTTCTCCAGTCAACACACCGATTGTCCCCTTCTTCCATCTCCATTTCATAAGCTCCATTAATGCAAGTATTTCCCAATTGTGTCACATATTAAATAGAATGGGTCAAGGATAAAAGTAGCCGATGGTAGTTTCTCTCAAACCTTGTATCAAACACCTTGTCTGCGTGATTCTCGTTGACATGAAAATTAGCACACTGCACACCAGTCCTTACTATTCTGTCGGAACTCCTCCCATAGTGGTAAACATTGGCTGATTGTTGGTTTTTCTTTTTCAATCTCTTGATCCATCCCTTAGATTAACCAGACCAACGAATGTACCGCTTCTAATTTGTTCTAGAAACGAGACCTCGTCATTTCTTAAATCTCCTTCACAGTTAGATCCTCCATTGACAACATCTTGTAAGTTTCATCAAGAAACACCAGTTATCCCCTTCTTCCTCATTGCTCTCTTCTCACAACACCCTCTAATCGAACATAACTCTCAAAATACCCATACCTTTTTTTGCGTTAGTATTTAATTCAAAAAATGATGAGATTAGGTACCCCACCCCCTCTAGATCCATGTCAGAATTGATGGTATAAGGTGGCTTAATTGAGGTGTGGTTGAGAAGATGAAGAATAAAGCAGGGGTTAGAGATTGTAATCTTTCGTATTTTCCCTTTTTAATCCTTTCATTCCATATAGCCAATGTATATATACACGTATAATACAAAACAGAAAACGGGCCAAACATGAGATGGGCCGACTCTATACATACAAAACATATGGATCATAAAACATACGCTAACAGCCCCCCGCAGGTTGAACGTGGTGAGAGTCATGAACGTTCAAGCTGGTTCGAAACTCAAGAAACAATGATGACGGAAGACTCTTTGTAAAAATATCCGCATATTGCGAAGAAGACGGGACATGAAGAACACGCACATGACCCGTAGCAACTTTGTCTCTAACAAAATGCAAATCAATCTCTATGTGCTTCGTACGTTGATGGTGGACAGGATTGGATGACATATAAACTGCACTTACATTATCACAATAAACAATAGTAGCATTGGCAGGGACATAGTGAAGTTCTAGAAGAAGATTACGAATCCAACATGCTTCAGCAACAACATTGGCAACTCCCCTATATTCGGCTTCGGCACTGGACCGCGAAGTCGTATTCTGACGTTTGGAGGACCATGAGAGAAGGTTGGGTCCTAAAAAGACACAATAACCAGACGTAGAGCGTCGGGTGACAGGGCATCCAGCCCAGTCAGCATCAGAGTAGGCAATGAGGGAACAACTGGGAGAGGTATATAAGTGTAGAGCATGCGTAGCGGTACCTCGAAGATATCGCAAGATGCGCTTGAGAGCAGTGAAATGAGGTTCCCGTGGATCATGCATGTATAAGCATATCTGTTGAACAGTATACGTAATATCCGGACGAGTGAATGTAAGGTACTGTAATGCACCAGCCAGACTGTGATATAAGGTAGGGTCAGCAACAGGAGGACCAGTTCCATCAAACTTAGCGGACAAGTCGGCTGGCGTAGATGCAGGTTTGCAGTTTGTCATAGATGCCCGATCAAGAATCTTAGTGACATATTTGTGTTGAGATAAAAACAAGCCGTCAGACGAATGAGTGGCAGAGATACCTAGAAAATAGTGAAGATCCCCAAGATCAGTCATAGAGAACTCTGCACTTAATAGAGAAGTGATGTGAGCCAAAAACTGAGAAGAGGAGCCTGTAAGAACAATGCCGTCTACATATAGTAACAAATATGCTATATGAGTGCCATGTCTGTATATGAATAACGAGGAGTCACATCTGCTATGAGCAAAGCCAATACGTGAGATAAAAGTGGCAAAGCGCTGAAACCACGCTCGTGGTGCTTGCTTGAGACCATACAACGATCGCTGAAGTAAGCAAACGTAATCAGGGCGAGAAGGATCCCGAAAACCCGGTGGCTGGTGCATATATACTGTCTCCTGCAAATGTCCATGAAGAAATGCATTCTTCACATCTAGTTGTCTGATAGGCCACTTATGGGTGATGGCAATGCTGAGGACTGTGCAGTGGTGTCAACATGAAGGTTTAGTTTTCAAATGGGTTTAAATATGCCTTGTTTAGCACGAGTAAGCATTGGATGCTGTGAGTGAGTAGAGGTTTGAGGAATGGTCGGCGATATAGGGGAAGAAGGAGAGTCATGAGAATCGTTAGGGCTGATAGAGAAAGGTGAAGTAGGTTGATCTGAGCTTGTGGGTGTTGGAGGAGATGGGTCTGAGGATTGAAGGTGAGGAGAGCTTTGGGGTGGTGGGTTCATATGTGACGGTATAGGGGGCGATGGTCGGACCGATATGAGTTGGAACCGGTGTTGAAGTGAGAGGGTGAGAGGAGTCGAGATCATCAAGAAATGTGTAGGAAGGAGCTTTGTTTGGTGTCATTGACCCGAATGGAAAAACAGTTTCATCAAATACTACGTGGCGAGATATGATGATTTGATTTGTGTCAAGATTGAGGCAACGATACCCTTTGTGGTTAGTTGGGTATCCAAGAAAAATACATGGAGTTGATCTTGGGGAAAGTTTGTGATGAGCATCAATATGTGGGAAACAGAGACAACCGAACACACGAAGATGGTCATAATATGGGTGTTGATTGTGTAATCTAAAAAAGGGGGTGTCATTATTGAGGGTGGTGGAAGGGAAGAATGTTTAGAAGATGAGTCGCCATATGAAGAGCTTCGGTCCAATAAGTTGGAGGAAGTCGAGCATGAAATAAAAGAGTACGAATGGCGTTATTTAAAGTACGGAGCATGCGTTCGGATTTTCCGTTTTGTTGCGATGTGTAAGGGCACGAAAACCGAAATTGGATACCGGTTTGAGAGAAAAGTTGATGAAATTTTTGATTGTCATATTCACCTCCATTATCACATTGAAAAGACTTGATATCAGTTTTAAATTGATTATTAACAAAATTCCTAAAATGCACAAATTTGTCAAAAACATCGGATTTGGCACGAATAGGGTAGACCCAGACATAATGAGAGAAATCATCTAAAAATATGCCATAATATTTAATACCACTCAAACTTTCAATAGGAGAAGTCCAAACATCAGAGTGTATTAATTCAAAAGGAAAGTGAGAAACAGAAATAAATGAACTAAAAGGCAACTTAACATGTTTGCCCAGTTGACATGAATAACATAAAGTAGAGTTTTTATTAGATGAACACGAAATATAGCAATTGTGAACTAAATGCTTGAAAATATGGTGACCGGGGTGGCCAAGACGTTGATGCCAAGTGGATGGAGCAACGGAAACGAGAGCTTGATTTTTTGGAGAAGTGACGGGATATAGATCACCGTGGCTGTCACATCGGATTAGAATTTGTTTGGTGCGGAAATCCTTCACAGAAAAACCAAAAGTGTCAAATTCAATGGAACAGTCATTTTCACGAACAAAACGACGAACAGAAATTAAATTTTTAATTATAGAGGGGGTAATTAAAACATTCCGAAGAGTCAAAATACGATAAGGATTAGGAAGCGGAAGAGTAGTGTGACCAGTTTTAGTCACAGGTATTAAAGATCCATCACCAACTAATACAGATGAAGAAGAATTACTAATTTTATCTGAGACAGGCTTGAGTATACCTGCATTTGAGTGAAGATGCGAGGTTGCACCAGTGTCCAAGTACCATTCAGCTGAGCCCGAATCATTTAATGTCATAGTATTGAACATTTGTGGAAGTGCGGTGTGCTCGGGATTTTGCTGTTGAACTTGATATGCTTGCTGGTGAGAAAAAGGCTGTTGGGCTTGTGAAAAAAACTGATGCTGTTGGTTATTGTTCTGTTGGGCTGGATGTGTTCTGGGCCCATTTTCGTGATGCTGAAAAACACTTGGGCTTGGCAGGAGGCCTGGTTGATTTAATATGTGATGTGGTTGAGGGGCGTAGGTCCACACCCAATTACCCTATCGCTGATTGTGCTGCTGTTGACTTCCACTCAAAAAAATTCCGCCGCCGCCATTGTTGTACCGACCGCCATAGCGCCCTCCTCCCCGACCACCACGACGGCCACCGCGTCCCCCACGATAGCCGCCTCTATTACTACTGCTGTTGGTGAAGTTATTACGCCATTGAGATGAGCTGGTGTTTGAGTTCTGAACAGTGAGAGCGTGTGGGGAGGATGAAGTGTCGGCATGTCTGTGGAGAGATTCCTTTTGTTCATCGAGAAGCATTTGTTGCTCTTCACAAAGGAGAATAGATCTAGCATCCCAAAAAGATGGAGGCGGGTCCCTGTTTCGGATATTAATGGCTATGTACTGAAATTTCTTAGACAGTCCATTGATCATATATGCCACCAGGTTAGTTTCACAGACCTTAGCATCCATGTGTTCTAATCTATCAGCGAGGGATTTGATTTTGTTACAGTATTCTGTGATGGAAGAGTTACCAAGAGAGATGTTTCTCAATTCTCGATCAAGCTGAATGATTTTCGAGGCTTTGTTATCTCGAAAAACTTTTTCAAGATTTTCCCAGATTTCAAAAGCTGTTGCTTGCTTCTTGAAGATCATATTGAGAAGAGGGATGGAGAGAGTGGCATATAGCCATGATTTTACGATAGAGTCCTTGCGAACCCATGCATCCTTCGCAGACATTGATTCTTCTGTTGCTTTGTCTTTTTCTTTTTCTTTTTCAGTCGTTATTTGAGCAGAGGGCTTGAGACGATCATCGACACCATACCCGATACAGTGAATTTCGAATAGTTCTCGCCAAATATCGTAATTCATTTGATCCAAATCTAGAACGAATGGGACTGCATGTTTGATATTAATTGTAGAGGAGGGTTTGTCTGTGATTGACATGATGAGGGGGAGAAGAAAGAAAAATCAAGAGGAAAGGTTGAAAGAAAGATCAGATACGTAAAGATGATGAGAAGAGAGACGTCGGCTAGGGTTTATGGCAATCAGACTTTATTATGCTCTGATACCATGTAATCTTTCGTATTTTCCCTTTTTAATCCTTTCATTCCATATAGCCAATGTATATATACACGTACAATACAAAACAGAAAACGGGCCAAACATGAGATGGGCCGACTCTATACATACAAAACATATGGATCATAAAACATACACTAACAGAGATGAGGGATGGAGTCTATGCAATTTTCTCTTTCTCCTTTTCTTTCTTTTCTCATCTAAAAGGGAATCATTGTAGAATAGGAGAATCAGTGAAAGAAAGCTCCACCTAAACACATCTCGTTCGTCTTCTCCGATCAATCGATGAGTTGCAGGTATGGTGACGATCGCTCCGAGTTGCAGAAATGAGCTTCATCGTCCCCTCTAAATCCATAAATCGAGGAGTAAATCTGATATGTGGAGTTGTAGAAATGAGCTTGATTAACTGAACTTTCAGTTGGTGTGGAGCACCAGTGATGTAGTGGTAACCGGAGGTGGAAAGAACGGTGGTGGTACGACGGTGATGTTCCGGTAACCTGGTTTGGTTTCCAGGCAAAGTCGAAGGAAAAGGGAAAGGGAATTAATGGGA
The DNA here is from genome assembly GCF_052849685.1 of Lactuca virosa. NCBI lineage: Eukaryota > Viridiplantae > Streptophyta > Magnoliopsida > Asterales > Asteraceae > Lactuca > Lactuca virosa. Next base: position 222,945,229 of record NC_136430.1, on the reverse strand, counting down.
GGGAAGGATTGGGGTGTGGTTGACAGGGGGTATTTATTTTTTTATTTTATTTTATTTAATCTAAAAATGATAAATAAATAAAAGAAAATTAAAAAAGAAATTGATAAGGGTATAATAGTCATTTAATGTCTGCAAGGGATGGTCCGAGTGAAAAAGAACTATTACAGGGACGATCCGATTTAATTTTAAAAAATAGGGACCAAACGTGCATTTTGGCATCTGTACGAGGGACGATTCGTGTAATTTACTCTTTCTTCGATATGTGTGTGTCCATATTGTACCTGATACATATTAAAAGTGTTGGGGCGTTCGTTTGGGTCCGATTTGATCTCATGAATTGAATTTTTTTTTTTGTTTTTAAAATATGGATACAAACAGGGGAATGACACAAATGTTCTACAAAGTTTCTAGGCTTGGTTGATTCAGTCCCTAAAGTTTTTGTCGGGCTTTATGTGTCCTTAAACTAGGATAAGACCTGCTATTTTAGTCTTTGTCAACCTGTAATAGCCGGTTCACCATGCGACAATGACCATTTAGACCAAAAAACTCACATTGTGCCCATATAAAGCCAAAAAAAAATAAGTTCGGGGATCAAATGCTTATGCCACAAGATCGAATTGATTTTGGAGAAGAATGAAAGATAGCAACCCATTCGATTTCTTGTGTGTCTTCGTGTATACCAGCATCCAGCAATAAAAATCGACTTTATTAGCTCTCCTCTTTTCTTCTAAAGCCGATTCACACTCAATTCGTACCCTCCCAAGAAATTGATCGTTGCTCTTCTTTCCGTCGTCACCCTCGATCGTCACATACACTCACCGAAGATCACATCCCTCTTCTCCTTCTAATCGATTCTAGATCACAACACCCTTCTACTCTTTTCATTGACTCAATTTCAGCTCTTCAAGGAATTGACCCCCTCCTTCCTTCTTCTCTGTTCAAAATCTCACAAGCTACCTCTCCTTCTCCCTCCGAGTTGAAGGTTTGATGGATGCGAGGTTGAGAAGAATGCGTGGGTTTGATGAGGTTCATAGAGAAAACGAGAGTTAAATTTTTTTTTCTTCGATTTGCAGGCGATTGGTTGTGGTGGCTGAATGGTGGTTTTTGTGGGTTATGGATGCTCTGGTGGTGGTTGATTTCACGAGACAAAGGGGAGGAATAAGGTTGGTTGGATTGGATTGTTGTGATATTGATTCGATGGTGATTAAGGTAGGTTATGGTGGCTGTAATGGTTGAATAAAATGTTGATGAGCAGTTAGTTCAGGTAGGGTGATGGGTTGACGGCGGAGAATGTGAGGAAGGTGGAATAAGGGTGGTATTAGGTGGAGATGAAGGTGAGACTAGCATTTGATCCCCGAACTTATTTTTTTGATTTTGTAGGGGCACAATGTGAGTTTTTTTTTGTCTAAATGGTCACTGTCGCATGGTGAACCGGCTATTACAGGTTGACCGGGACTAAAAGAGCAGGTCGTATCTTAGTTTAGGGACCCATAAAGCCCGACAACAACTTTAGGGACTGAATCGACCAATCCTAGAAACTTTGTAGGGTATTTGTGTCATTTCCTCATACGAATAATCTAAAAGTAAATTCAAATCATACCCAAATTAACCAAATTACTATGCGCTTACATCGGTTTTACAATTTGGTTTTTAAGAGCTGAAACGTTTTTTAAAATATGTAAATTGAATATTAGTCAACACCAAGGTTGCAAAAATCGGGATTAATCGTGTATTAATCATAGATTAATCACCTGACATTCTCCAACCGACTAGAATTAGGGGTGCTTAACGGAAATTAGGGATTAATTGGTCTTGGTGAGATTAATCGGTCAACAAAAGTAAAAAAAAAAAAAAAAAAAAAAAAAAAAAAAAAAAAGAAGTCGAAAAAATTCAAAAAATAAACTTTTTTTTACTCCAAAATTTCAAAATTTCAAATATTATACCAAAATGTTCATATTTTCGTATTTTCAAAATTTCAAATTACACATTTTCTTATTTTCTAATTTTGAAGTACTTGTTTTTCTTAACATATATTAATCTTTGATTAATTTTAATATTTTATTAATAATCTATGGTCTCCGATTAATATCCGCCAAGACCGATTAATCTTTTAACCTCAGTCGACTGTCGAGCTACCGTTGAACGATTTTTATAACAACACTATAAAAAAACAAACAGTTTATTTGTAAATTAAAATTTACTTACAGCTACAAAGAAAAATAATTTTAATTTAATATTTTATAGTTAAAAAAACTATTGAAAAAAATAAACATCAAGGAAATTTATTGGGTTTAGTAAATTAATAATCAATTAAAGATATACATTGAAAATTAAAATATGGATTAATAAATAACAAATAGTTGTTCAGTTTTATTGGACTATTCAGTTGTGTTTTATAAACCTAAATCTAAAATATAAAATAATTTGATTTTGCTGAAAACCAATCCAAAATTCTAAATATATGAACCAATGTCCAATCTAAATTGTTTAATTGGACATTTTGTTTTTATCCAATTGTCGAATAACTCTAATTAAAAGAAGAGTAAATTACACGAACAATCTTTATGGTTTGTGGTAGTCTGTGTATATGGTATCTTACTCTTTTTTTTAACTCGAGTCATCCTTATTGTTTGGTTTTGCTTCGTGTTTAGTCCAAGACATAAAATGACAACAATGTCCTTATGTATTTCTATTTTTTAGTTTTTAATTATTTATAAATAATAAAAAATCAAAAAAAAGTAGCATCTTTGATAAGATAATCTCACCTGGGAAATCACATTAACCTCTTTACTTCTGTCATCCTATCCCATGTTAGATATATCGACAACTATATTTCTTATATTTTCTAATAAATCACAATAACTCTAAATCATGGAAATCGTCACCAAATGGTCGCCGACCATCATAATTGGATCCCCGACCACCATTCCCTCCAACAGAAATCATTGTCGTTGCCTTGGCTTTTTTCAGTGACCGACTCCTTCCTCATTCGTTTACCACCACCACCAAAACTTACCCATACCATTTCATCACTACTAGTGACCCCTTCTAGTGATACACACCATTAAAACTAGCGGATCATCAACACAACTTGAAGCCCATAATATTTAATCGATACATTCCTTTGATTTTTTACACCCTGTTCGAAAGTCGTTTCAGGAACGTTCTGAATCTGAGCTACCACCACAGAAGGTGTGGATGTAACTCCCACAGTGACATATTCCCCTAATGTTGGGTTATAAGGAGGAAGATGAAGGGTCATGGTTTGATCATGGTGGATTTCATCATTGATTGTAGATGGTGATTGTAATACCCGTTTTGTAAACTCTAGTATTTATGCTACAAGGGTATTTGACTATAGGGGTATTTTGGTTACTTCATAAATATTATAAGATCTCAGATCTCAACATTGCATCTTCTGAATAAAATTGTTGATATTTTTTTTGGTGATATTAGAATTCATTGGAATCAAGTTTACGTTGTTAGATATGGTGATGGTGGCTGAAGATGGTAAAAATGGAAAGAGCTGTTAAATGATGGACTGTTGTAAGCACGTGATGCGAAATCCTAAAGCTATGCGATGTGTAGATGAAATTTGACATAAAACGTTGTTTTACGTTGCTATTTTAGTGAAGGAAATTTACTTTACTACTACACGAGGCGTAATGTTAAATTATGTGACACATTCATTGTAGGATGTTATAATTGAATATGGGAAACAATACGTGTGGGAATTGTACACAATACGACAAAGAATGCGACCTGTGAAAAGCATGTATGCGACATATAGATGTCGACTGAGTAAAACATATATAACGAAAGAAGGTTGGTTATTTTTGCATTCTTCATCAAAAGGCTCCAGATATGTATGGGACGAATTCTTAAGGATTTTGAGCAGGAAAAAAAGGGAAACAAGAGAAATTTAAAGGAGATGATCACCACACATTTATATTAAAGATAACAATCTCCTTCTTCGGTTAAATTTTATCATTGTGTATTAAATTGAAGTGGGGCTCATGAACACTATAAATTTATATGATCATATATGTTGTGAAATTGGACGTATGAAGACGAATATATTAGTAAATATAATGTTTATGTGCTTATTATGTGTAATTCTTAGTTAATTCTTGAATCGAAAGAGTTGGTGATGAACCCTATCTATGAAAGGTTATAACATGATGACATAGAGCATACGTCTTAATGAATTAAGACACATGGATGAATTAATTATTGAGCATAACTAGATTTGATGCACGAAATTATTGGTCATGGTATTAAGTCGTGCATAAAAGACTTATACATTGAGCTAAAAGTACTTGAAATGGTGAATGGATGTGTATGGTAAATTAATAGTGTTTATGTTATGTCTTAATAGATTAATACATATATACAACTAGCTTATGAAAAGTAGATGTCTTGGGTTTAACTAAAGGATATGACTTATTGAAAATATGAAGTCGAGTTTATGAATAAATGGGTGATGCCTTAAGTTATAATATTCAAGATTTGTATGCCATTTTGACAGTATATGAAACGAGAGCGGATATGGCACTTCAAGAGTTGAAATCTCATACACCTAAAACATCTCAATGTGAATAAGCATAGTTTACTTCTAGATATTTGATATTTAGATATGTATTCTGATGCGATCTTGATCTCCGTCTACTCGAACTCCAACAATGACTGCTTCGCTACTCCTGCAAGGTCACAATGAAAAGAAGGCTGTCAGTCGTTTCCCGGGAGGAGCTCCCGGAAAGACGCTCTGACGGTCAAGTCAGTTGGGTATTCTAGGGTTTTGTGTATGTTACTTGGAGAAGATTGCTTACCTGTCGGGGTTGTGGGTGTAGCCTTTTATATTAGGTGCTCCTGATCGTCCGTACGGGACAGGATCGCCAGAGCCGACAGGATCAGGAGCGCTGATTGGAGGATCGTGCTCCTCTATCTATCAGAGTGTTGTGATTGGTTTTGGCAGTAATGACCTGATCGCCTGCTTTGTCGCTTGACTATAACATTTGTCTTGGAGTGGGAAACGCCCTAAGTGGGAATGAGCCTTTCTGCAGGAGCGCCCTGCTCTCAGGGGCGCTGGCGGGCGCTAAGCTCCGTTGGGTCTGTCCCTCCGGGCGCGCTATGGCTTGAGGCGTTTTGTCACGGCCGGGCGCGACTCTTTTTGTGCTTGCTAGGGCATGTTATCAAGTCCCCTAGTCCGGTAACCGTAGCGTTGGTGTGCTAGCTACAACGTTCTGGACTCAACTACCATATATACGTGTCCGTTTCTGGTTCATCCGCCGCTTCGATTTTAATGGCGACGTGACCGCTCATAATGGTTGTCAGTTACGGCACTCTGTGAGGGATTCGGAACATCCCGCCCTTTCCTCTCTTTATAAGGATGTTCAACACCCTCTTTCCATTCTACCTTTCCTTCCTTCTTTTTCTTCTTCTAGGGTTCTTTCTATCCTTTCTCTCATGGCTGGTAAACCTGGTACACTCCCTTCTGAGGCCGATTTCAAGTTTCTTGGGGATACGCATGGTCTTTCCCCGGTGGACGGTGTTGAGTTCACGTTCTCGGTTCATCAATTTTGTCTCCCCCAACCGGTAAAGTGGGGGTCTACATGAAGACTCTCGATGTTGGTTTACATCTTCCTCTTACGGACTTTCAAGAGGAAGTTCTGCAGAAAGTTGGATGCAGCGTTCAGATGCTTACCCCCAACGCCATAAATAAGGTGGTGGCATTAGAGATGATTTACCGTGTTAACGGCTTGCTCACAAATTATTTCGTCTTTAGGTTCTGCTGCACCGGCGATAAGTGTACTTTCTCTGTCCAACGAGTGGACATACCTTGGTCCCTGACGGGAGGAACCCCAAAAAGTGGCACAACAAATGGTTGTGGGTCAACCAAGGCTTGGTGGGTAACAGTCGGTACCGTGCGAATTCCTTTGCCGACGTCACTCCCAAGTTGTTTCCTCATAATCAGGGCGTCGCCGATCTTTTGAAGAGTGTCCAGGTCGCCCCTAAGGACTATTCTGAAGCGCTATTTGCTGGTGTGGGGATGAGCCCCTCCTAGTGGCGATGGGGGAAGATGGTAGTCTTTTTCTCTATTGTTGATGGTAAGTGCTTCTATCGTACATTCTTGTTCTCTTCCCCCTTTTTTTTCTTGAAGGAGATTAACAATTTAATAATTTTGTACTTGTTTGCATGCTTTTATGGTGCGTTGATGTCTGTGCAGGCATCGAGTCCCCACTGTCTATGGATGAGGTGTTGCGGAAACAATATCAAGGAAAACTCGAGCATCGGGAGACAGACTTGGTCGACAATCTCCCCGCCGTAACGACCAACTTTCTTTAACCGCTGCTACTCCTGCCTCACTCGTGACTGAAGGTACATCGGCGTCGGTCGAGGAAACCCATCTGACCGCCAGCCCTATCTCGACTGTTGCCTCCTGTTGGTGCTTACTCCAGCTCCACGGAGGTGGTTGAAGATAGCAAGGATGGTATACTCTGTTGGGTTTTATTAAAAAAACTAGTTTCAAAAACTACAAATAATGGCAAACGGAAGACTTGAGTTTTGTAAAATAACATAAAAAATTTATCACCCACCAAGCATCATCTTGCAAGTAAAGGAAAGATTTAAAACACAACCATAGAAGGAAGAAGTGGTAACAACCTTTGAAGCACTTCGAGTCCTCTAGGGGAGGCTTGGAACTTGATGGAGTGAGGATGAACCCTTGAGACACAAACAATGTGCCAACTTGATGTAATGCTAGTTACAACTCTTAAGCTTTTAAGCCAAAACAAGATTATGACTTAACGAGAGAATGCAAGCAACAAAAATCTTCAAAGTTCAAGACCTTAGAGAGAAGATGGCGAAGAAGAAAGAGATCTCGGCCAAGGAGAGTGGAGTGAAGTAAAATGAGAGCACTCACCTCTTATTTATAATGGAATTATGGTCCAAGAGTTATTAACCATTAGACAACTTTGTCCCCTATGTCATGAACACATCTTCCTAGGTTTGATTCTTTTGCATTCTACCAATGCAAATGTCTTTTCTCTTCATCTCATGTTTCCAAGAAGAAAAGACAAGTCAAGAGTTTATATTTTATAAACTCAAAGTTTATAAGATATAAACGTTGTCTTTTTGCTAAAAGACAAAAGGTTTATTAGGTCCAAAAAGAAGTACATGACATATTATATTCATACCATATGAAATAATTTGTTACTTGTATTGTAAAATAAATATTTCCTTGAAATAAATATTTTCCCAATTATTATATGAGTTTATGAATATTTATTAAGATCAATTTCTAATAAATAATCATTTGTATCAAGTTGTTGTTAGTGCGACCCTTGGGATCATATGTTATTTAGCAATATCATTTTAATATGACTCTTGAGCATACTAGATCTTTCAATCTCCCACTTGCGCAAGACTCATATCAAACTGATGTAGACAGTGGTGAATGTCTAGCAACATTTCACTGCCCCCAACAACATATGATGTAGTGCCATTCCATCAACGCCCAATTCCCCAAAAGCCCCAAGGCTACAATTGGTGAGTAAGGTAAGTTTATCGGTTATCCCTTTGCTACAGACATCATGTTGAATCATGAGATATAGATCGCAGTCAATATCATATAGGTTTTCAACTTTACATCATGCCTTAGATGTCTAACTCTCAAGAAATAAGAGGAGAAAATCCCATCTTGACTACATACGCCTCTTGCATGGTTTACATCACGCCTAATAATAGGTTTTATAACTGCCTAACAAAAGAACAACTTTTGACTACATCAAAGCATAACGTTCCCATACTCCAGTCCTAAATATATATCTCATGTGTTAAGGATATATAAATATTACCTTTTATCAAGTACCATTCATGACAGCGATCCACGAAGTGATCTTGAACGGGTCACTCCAATACTTACTCTCTAGTAAGTAACTATGAAACTGGTTACAATGCTTTGTCAACCATCCTATTTCATATTAGTCTTATTTCATTATTGCTCCCATAATAACAACTGACTATGGAGTTTTAGAGTGAATAAATTCACTCAAGGATTAAACATGTTAATAAAGAACACAACAAATATTTAATGAAAAGATCATATGCCATATATATCATAGTCATTACAATAGATGATGTTATATAATGTTCCAATATTCAATACTAATACATAGATCAAATCCAATCACTAGAATAGCGATGTCCTATTCCTCGAGCATGTCCCTCAAATGTTGCTTGAGGAAGAGGCTTTGTGAAAGGGTCCGCCAAATTTTGATCAGTGTGAACTTTGCGAATACTAATTTCTCCTTCTTCAACTTTATACCGGATGAAGTTGATTCTATGGCTAATATGCCTGGTCTTCTTGTGTGCTCGGGGTTCTTTTTCCAAAGCAATAGCACCCTCATTGTCACAAAAAATGTCTAGGGGTCCTGAATGGTAGGTACTACCCCTAGATCCCCAATGAATTTCTTCATCTAGGCAGCCTCTTGTGCAGCTTCAGAAACATCAATGTATTCTGACTCTATAGTGGATTGTGCAACAACACTTTGCTTGGAGCTTTTCCAAGATACCGCACCCCCATTGATAATGAATACATATCCTGATTGCGATTTGCAATCATCTCGATCAGTTGTGAAGGAAGCATCAGTGTAGCACTTTACACTTAAGCTCTCTTCCACGCCTCCATAGACGAGGAACAAATCCTTAGTTCTTTGTAAATACTTTAGGATGTTCTTCACAACTCTCCAATGACTCTCCCCTGGATTTTGTTGGAACTTGCTTACCATGCTCATAGCATAAGCAAGATCAGGTCTTGTACAATTCATATCATACACGATGGACCCAATTGCAGAAGCATATGGAATATCTTTCATCTTTTCTAGCTCAGTGTTTGTGCTAGGACATTGAGATGAACTTAGTACAGTGCTATGTCCCATGGGTACAAATCCTCTCTTAGAGTTTTCCATATTGAACCGTTTCAATACTTTCTCAATATATGTACCTTGGCTTAGACCTATTAATCGTTTTGATCTATCTCTATAGATTTTGATTCCAAGAATGTATTGTGCCTCACCTAGGTCCTTCATTGAGAAGCACTTTCCTAGCCAAGACTTTACACCTTGTAAAGTTGGAATATGATTTCCGATGATTAATATGTTATCTACATATAGGACCAAGAATGTCACTGAGCTCCCACTAGTTTTCATGTAAACACAAGATTCATCTTCATTTCTAATAAAATCACACTTTGTGATTTCATCATCAAAACAATGATTCCAGTTACGAGATGCTTCCTTTAACCCATAAATGCATCTCTTGAGCTTACACACTTTATTAGGATGCTTTTGGTCGACAAAACCTTCAGGCTGATCCATATAGACATCTTCTTCCAAGTGTCCATTCAGAAAAGCGATTTTGACATCCATTTGCCATATCTTATAGTCATAATATGTATCTATGGCAAATAGTATCCTAATTGATTTAATCATAGCGACTGGTGAAAAGTTTTCATCATAATCAACCCCATGAGTTTGAGTGAATCCTTTAGCAACCAATCTTGCTTTGAATGTGTGTAATTTTCCAGCCATGTCAAACTTTTTCTTGAAGACCCACATACTTCCAACACTCTTGCTATTGGGAGGAAGATCAACCAAGTCCCAGACTTGATTTTCTCTCATGGACTGCATCTCAGCTTTCATGGCTTCAAGCCATTTGGCAGATTCAGGATCTATCATTGCATACTAGTAACTGACCGACTCATTAGCATTCGTCATTACGAAGCACTCATCAATGAGAAATCCATATCTCTCAGGTTCATGACGAATTCTACCAGATCTGCGAATGCCTTGTGTTTCAGTAGGTTGAAGGACAATGATCTCTTCATCTTCAACAACCTCTTGTTCAGTACTAGTGCCAACTAAAGATGCATCGGGTTGAGTTTCTTGATCTTCTTCAAGTTCCACACGCCTCCCACTTGCATCATCCGTTAGAAACTTGATTTCTAAGAATTCAGCTTTTCGTGAAATAAAGATCTTATTCTCACTAGGGATGTGGAAGTAATATCCTAATCAATCTTTAGGATATCTTACAAAGATGCATTTGGTAGATCTAGGCTCAAGTTTGCTGGAAGTCTCTTGTCTAACATAAGCTTCGCATCCCCAAACTTTCATATAAGATAAAGATGGAGGTATTCCATACCACATCTCATAAGGTGTTTTCTCTACCTTCTTAGTTGGTGCCATATTCAAGATACGGGCTGATGTGAGTAAAGCATAACTCCAAAATAATAAAGGAAGGGTACTTCGATTCATCATAGATCGAACCATATCAAGTAAGGTCCGATTTCTCCTCTCAGAAAAACCATTAAGCTGTGGTGTTCTAGGTGCAGTTAGTTGTGAGATAATCCCACGACTCCTTATATGGTCTTGGAACTCTTGGCTCAAGTACTCGCCTCCTCTATCCGAACAAAGGATTTTGATTGTTTTTTCGAGTTGATTTTCAACTTCACTTTGCAACAGTTTAAACTTTTCAAATGCTTCATGTTTATGTTTCATCAAATACACATAACCAAAACGACTGTAGTCATCAGTGAATGTGATATAATATCTCTCACCATATCTAGACATTGTTTTAAAAGGTCCACATACATCGGTGTGTATGATGTGTAATAAAGCACTTGCCCTTTCACTTGTTCCAAAGAAATGGGATTTTGTCATCTTGCCACATAAACAAGATTCACATATGTCAAATAACTCTATGTTATTTGCCCCCAAAAGTCCACTCTTTTGGAGTTGAGATATGTGTTTCTTGTTTATATATCCAAGGCAACAATGCCATAGATATGTTTGGTTCAAATCTGGTTTGAGCCTTTTAGTGTTAACATGATAAAGGGACTTATTGTTTGACATGTCATCTAGGTTTAGTTCATAAATTCCATTTATTGGTCTAGCCTCAAAATAGAAGATTCCTTTCAGGAAGGAGTGAATGTTATCATCAACAAATTTGAAATCATAACCAGATTTTCTCAAACGTGAAACTGAAATGATATTTCTAGTAATAGAAGTAATTAAACACACATTGTCTAATGTCAAATACAGACCAGATGGTAAACATAAATCAAAATGTCCTATTGCTTGGACTGCAACTCGTGCTCCATTGGCCACATGCAATACCATCTCATCTGCTTTCAGTTCCTTACTCTTTCTAAACCCCTGTAACGAATTACAAATATAAGTTCCACAACTAGTATCTAATACCCAAGTGTTTGATGAAAAAGTAAATAATATCATTTCAATCATGAAAATGGATATACCTGAAGGGCCTTCCCCGACATTCTTGTTTTTCAACTCTGCAAGGTACTTAGGACAATTCCTTTTCCAATGCCCAACAACTCCACACTCAAAGAATGTGTCATCTTTGGCAACCTTTTCCTTCTTCTTAGGTGGTGGGTTTTGAGGAGCTATCTTCCCTTTTCCCTTGCCATCTTGTGGCTTTCCCTTGAAGTTCTTGCATTTTTTCTTCTTGACTTTTCCTTCCCTAATCATGAGCACTTGGGGAGTTTTACTTGGGATATTCTTCTCTGTAATTTTTAGCATCTCGTGCAACTCAGAGATTGGTTTCTCCCACCCATTCATGTTATAGTTCATGATGAAAGCATTGTAAGACTTTGGCAAAGAGTTCAAGATGAAATATGTAGCCAAGTCTTGTGGATATGGAGAGCCTAATCTCTCCAATTGATCCATGTAGCTTTTCATCTTGAGAACATGTGTGCTCACATTCCCATTCTCCTCCATTTTCATGGCATGAAGTGCTCTCACAATGTGAAACCTTTTGGTTCTAGCTTGTTTTCCAAACGTCTCCTTGAGATGTTCAATCATGTCAAAGGCAGTGTAGTGTTCTAGATCCCGCTGAAGATCGGGAACCATAGAGGAAAGCATGAGACATGAAACATCAAGTGAATCATCTACATGCTTTAGCCATGCATCATGTGCAGCCTTTGGGAGAGCAGGTGGTTCCTCAGGAGTTTGGTTTTCAAGGACATAGTCTTTCTTTTCCTGTTTCAAAACAATTCTTAAATTTCTGTGCCAATCCAAAAAGTTGGAGTGGTTGAGTTTTTCTTTGTCAAGAATTGACCGAATGTTCATTGGGTGATGTATTACAGTAATTGGTGGAGCCATCTGCAAAAGTATAACAAAGTTTTCATTTAGTATTTAATTCTTTAAATAATAATACCCTTTTGTTTCCAAAAACATTATTTATTTAAAGTCTAGGATCCAAGTTACAAATCAAATAAATGGTTAGGTATCCTTTATCCCATTTACCCAATTTTAACAAGGTAAATAACTTGTATTAATTACATCATTTGTAATTCCTAGATTTATGAGACCCTTAACAATCCATTTGTTAATTTGACATGTTTGGTCTCATCTATGCCTTGGAACACTCTTGCTTAGGTGACCTTTATCACAAGAGGTTTCCAATCAAGTCATCCAATTAGAGAAACTTGTACAATTGGCCTATAACTTGGTTATAGAAATCGCAAAAATACTTTGGCCATCAAAAGATAATACTAATGGTTAGGTATCCTTTATCCTATTAGCATTATACAAGTGACGTGCAAATGTTTCTAAAATTGGATGGCATAGACTTGCATTTTGAAAAAGGGATTTGTATGTTTTATTACTCTATTTAAAACATGTGATATCATGACAATTGCACGCATCCAATATGTCATGGTATCAATTTTCTAAAAATCAATTTTACGGTTCTTATAAAAAACCCGGTTTTTATGTTTCGGCTTGGTTCGATTTTAAAGTTAATAACTGGTATTAAGTTTGTGTTTGAGCCATGTAGAACCCTTTTAATATTTTTTAATAAAACTTCCTTTCATTAAATGATACTTTGGTGTTTGAACAAGTTATAAAAACATGATTTTTACAACAATAATTCAATATTTCAAAAGTTGTCGTAATTAACAATTTTTTTAAAACCGGTTTTTTATATTTATGACTAAAACATGTTACTTCTAATGTCCATATTTTACATTTTGAAATCCAAACTCCATGTGATGTTTTATTTCGTCAAAAAATAGTCTGGGTTTGTGAAAAACTAAATTATCAACCACACAAAATATTTACTTGAAAAATAAACAGCATAAGCATGCATTTGACATAAACAAGCGTTAAACTATATAACACTTTTGTGAGCCAACACAAAAGTGTTAAGTCCGTTCCTAAGGGACAAGGGGACCAAATATTAAAACTTGTTCTTCATGTGATCTTCAAGCTCCCACTTGCAATGACAACCAACTTTGTTCCAATTTTATAAAACCTTTTATAAAAGTTATATACTTTTATAAAATCTTTATAAAACCGTAGGTCTCCATGTTTCTTCAAGAAATGGCATTCATCTTCATCTTGTTGCATTTTTTCATAAAATAAATCTAGTCTAAAACTAATATATTACATAAAAATAACAATAATAAAAACTATCTACTTTTATTACATACTTTATGAATAAAAGAATATTACAAACCATTTCCAACCATATCACATGAACAACAACACAAATGGTCCAAGGCTTGTTTGTGCTCACTAAAATACATATAAACATAAAACAACCTTTGTTTTTCTAAGACAACTTTAAGTGACAAAAATGCATGTAAGTTTTTTCACATAAAAGAACAATTATAAAGTTGTCAAAGAAAATATGTATGAACTTGTTTTATACAAAAACAAGTTATCCATATTCTCCAAAAACTAAGATTTCCATAAATCAAAAAATCTTAACCAAACTTGCAAGGTGGCTCTGATACCAATTGTTGGGTTTTATTTAAAAAACTAATTTCAAAAACTACAAATAATGGCAAACGGAAGACTAGAGTTTTGTAAAATAACATAAACATTTTATCACCCACCAAGGATCATATTGCAAGTAAAGGAAAGATTTAAAACACAAGCATAGAATGAAGAAGTGGTAACAACCTTTGAAGCACTTTGAGTCCTCTAGGGAAGTCTTGGAAGTTGATGGAGTGAGGATGAACCCTTGAGACACCAACAATGTGCCAACTTGATGTAATGCTAGTTACAACTCTTAAGATTTTAAGCCAAAACAAGATTATGACTTAAAGAGAGAATGCAAGCAACAAAAATCTTCAAAGTTCAAGACTTTAGAGAGACGATGGGGAAGAAGAAAGAGCTCTCAGCCAAGGAGAGTGGAGTGAAGTAAAATGAGAGCACTCACCTCTTATTTATAATTGAATTATGATCCAAGAGTTATTAACCATTAGAAAACTTTGTCCCCTATGTCATGAACACATCTTCCTAGGTTTGATTCTTTTGCATTATACCAATGCAAATGTCTTTTCTCTTCATCTCATGTTTCCAAGAAGAAAAGACAAGTCAAGAGTTTATATTTTATAAACTCTAAGTTTATAAGATATAAACTTTGTCTTTATGCTAAAAGACAAAAGGTTTATTAGGTCCAAAAAGATGTACATGACATATTATATTCATACCATATGAAATAATTTGTTACTTGTATTGTAAAATAAATATTTCCTTGAAATAAATATTTTCCCAATTATTATAAGAGTTTATGAATATTTATTAAGATCAATTTCTAATAAATAATCATTTGTATCAATTTGTTGTTAGTGTGTCCCTTGGGATCATATGTTATTTAGCAATATCATTTTAATATGACTCTTGAGCATACTCGATCTTTCATAATCTCAGACTTCTGTCGTGTGCAGGCCAAAAGGAAAGCCGTTTTGGCCATGGGTGAGGCAGTTACCCGTGCGCTAAACATTGGTAAGCGAGTTCAGTCAAGGCGCAACTTTACTCGTCTCCTGAATTCGATATCTTCGACGTCGGAAGCAATTGTTGTGATTCCTGATTATGACGTTCAACAGACTGAGGGGAATCAGGGGGCGACTAAGAAGCCCGAAGTTCTTATCCAACCTGTTCCTCAAACTCCTTTTGGTCTTTCTCCCCCTAGGGGTTCTGGTGACACTGATCAGCGCCAGACCCCTCCCCACGAGGGGATCTCTAGGGATTTTTCTGGGTCCAACACATTTGTTCCCGCTTGGAGCCTTAACAATGATTCTCGTCTATCTGTTCGTGCAAATGCGGTGGAGTTCGCCCGCCATGCGTTTCCACCCGCTGCTGTTTCTGATATGGAAGCCATGGGTAGTCCTGCCCTGTCCCATAACATGTCCTATGCTGATGCGCAAGCCATGTTTACCTTGTTGTAGGAACCCGTCAGATTCAGTTACTTAACGAAATAGAGGTTGATCATTCAGGGTATAGCACCTGTGAGGGTAGTTTGAGGCGTAAAATTTCTGAGCTTGAGAGCGATGTCTAGGGTTTGGAACAAAAATACATGTTGCTTGTTGCTGAAAATACCGTTGTGGAAGAGGTTCGATCTGCCCTGGAGAACAAAGTGGATTCCCTAACCCAGATAAATGAGGGATTGATGATCTAGAATGAAAGTCTTGAGTGTGACATTGCTGACCGTGATAAGTTGGTTTCTACTGTCTAGGCAGACGCCGAGGCTGCTCGGTGTGATCTAGATTGGATGTTACGCATGGGAGTTTTCCGGATCGTGGATAAGTTAATCGAGCATCCGGAGTTCACCGGCGCCGTGAGTCTCATTCGTCACGCTGCTTTTGTTGCTGGGGAGGAGTCTGGTCGTAGCAACTTGAGGTCTTAAATGAGTTCTGTTTCCCACAATCTGAGTGCTAGTGACTCCCAGTCAGGCCCTGCTTTAAGTGTGAATGAAGCCCTTCTCGCTTTTGCAAGCATGGATTATTCGTCTCTGTTGGGTTTGGGAGAGTTGGACATGTAGGGAATCCGAGAACTTTGTGCTTTTGATTGTGCTGAGGAGACCCCTGAGGGTATGCTAATTGACGGTGGCGGTCGCAAAGTCGCTGGTGGAAATATTGGTGTTAGCGTTGGTGATAACGGTGGTGATAATGACTAGGATATAGGTGGCGGTGTCGGCACTGGTGTTGGTGATCTGATATTGGGGGATGGTGCTAGTGGTGTTGATCCTGTCGTTTCTTGAGGTACTCTATACCATGTGTTGCGCCTCTGGGGTGTGAAATAACTTTGAAGCTTTTATAACTTAGTTTTGTTGGTGACTAGTTTTATCAGTGCCAACCTCTAAGGCCTTGCTTTTGTAGTGAACTGCTATCATTTAATATGAATGACCTCTTATCTATTTTGCTTTGCTCGGTTTGTTTGGTTTTTGTGGCGATTTATACACCTTATCAATTATTGCTTGTTACTGCAATTTTGCAAACATGTTTTATATCTAAACTCTTGTGGCCTGTTCTGAGCCTTGTGAGTGCACTGAGTGTTTTAAATTTAATACGCTAAGTATTGTGAACGGGGAATTTGTCCCAATGCCCTAAGCATTTGGTCTTAATACGTTAAGTTGTGTGAGTAGAAAACTTATCCCAATGCCCTGAGCATTTAGGCTTAATACGCTAAGTATTGCAAAGGAAAAACTTACTTTTAATGCACTGAGTATTTTAAAGTTAATACACTGAGTATTATAAATGGGAAACTTGCTCCTAATACACTGAGTATTTCATAGTTAATACACTGAGTATTATAAGTAGGCAACTTAATATACTAATGGCTATAATTTGTCGAACTTACTACATTAACTAATGTGAATAAGGTTGTTTGTCCAAGCGCCTTGAATCTTTGGAACTGGTTTTCTTCCTTGGGCGATCAATTTGGGAGGCATAATAAAAGTAGAATTTCCTCAAATTTCTCACATTCTAGGTCCTTGGAATTTGTCTCCTTTCCATCGTTTCTATCGTGTATGCCCCATTGCGGCTGGCTTCGACGATCCTATATGGTCCTTCCCAAGCGGGACCTAGCTTGTCCTGTGGTTAAGCCTGACTTGCCTCGTTGCGCCTTAGCACGTAGTCTCCTACTCTAAAATATTTCTCCTTAACCCTCTGGTTATATTACTTTTCAACAACATGTTTGTAGGGAGCCTGCCGGACACTTGATTGTTCGCGACGTTCCTCGAGGAGGTCCACGTTCATCCTCAAGTCCTGGGAATTGGTTTCCTCTTCAGAGTGAGTTGTTCTCAGCCAGCCCACTGTCAGCTCTACCGAGAGCATTGCCACTATGCCATATGTCAGGCTGAATGGGGTTTCTTGTGTGCCCGTTCTCGGTGTTGTCCTTTATGACCATAGTACGGTTGGTAGTTCTTCGACCCAATTCCCCTTAGCTTTCCCGAGGCGCTTCTTGACCCGATTTACGATCATTCTATTGGACACTTATGTCTAACCATTCACCTGGGTGTGTGCTACCGACGTAAACCGCTACGTGATTCCTTTGTCAGTGCACCAATATTTGAATGGGTTTTCGGCGAACTGCAACTCATTGTCGCTGATGAGTATCTTGGGAATTCCGAATCTGGTCACGATGTTCTTCCACATGAATTTGATTACTTGCCTCCCTGATATGCACGCCAGCGGTTCGTCCTCTATCCATTTTGTGAAGTAGTCTACTGCGACTATTAGGTATTTTACCTTGCCCGGGGCCTCTGGGAATGGTCCTATAATGTCTATCCCCCATTGGTAAAATGTTCATGGACTGGAGATGTTTGTCAGGGGGGCTGAGGGGTTTCCCTAGACTGGGGAATACACCTGGCACACCACACACTTTTTTGTTAACTCCACCGCGTCCTAGTGTGTGGTCAGCCAATAGATACCCATGCGGAGTACCTTCCCTGCCAAGGCGCGCGCTCCTTCGTGTGCGTAGGCCTGGTAATCGTGTCGTGTTCGGGTTGGCGTGTCGCGGGTTGGCAGGTTGGCGGGTCAAAATATGCCAACCCAAACACGACCCATTTAAATATACAGGTCACGGGTTGGCGGGTCATGGGTTAGCGGGTTTAGAACATAAACCCATATATGACCCGCCAACCCATTTATTTATACGGGTTCATAGGTTGGTGGGTTCGTGGGTCAGATTTGGGTTCGTGGGTCAGATTTTATAAATAAAATTGACATTTAAACATGAACAAATTCTTGATGGTTGATGCAAACATATCCGAATTTTAGACACTTAAGTCTTAAACATCAAAACGAAAATTAAAAACATTCATAGAAACATGTTCAAACTAAACATTAATACAAACATATTCAAACTAAACATTAATACAGTCATAGATAATTCAAGTGGTCTATGAATCAATGTTATATATTATATATATTAAATATTAATACTTGATACATAAATACATTTAAAAATAAAATATATTTTTTTTATTAAAAATATAAACAGGTTGACGGGTCAACCCGTTTATTTTTTGAGAAACCCATATATGACGCGTTTAATAAATGGGTTGGCAGGTTGACGGGTTGGCGGGTTGAAAAACTCAACCCAAAACCATTTAATTCGTGTCGTGTCGCGGGTTGTGTTGCGGGTCGTGTCAAGAATTACCAGCCCTACGTGTGCGCCTGCCTGACCAGCATGTGCCTCCTAGAGTTCTTCCCGTACTATAATCTCGCCTACACACTTTATCCAAGGCATCGTGAATCCCTTCCAATATAATTCTCTATCCACAAGTGCGTACGAAGGTGCTTTAACGCGTATTCTTTTGGCTTCTTCGTGGCTGTCTAGTAAAATATCGTGCTGCAAATATTCGATCAGCGGAGTCATCCATGTGCGTCTGGCCGTCGTCAAGGTGTTCACATGTCGCTCGTATATACTTCTCTCTTTGAGCACCTCCACTAAGACCTTCTGTTGGATTTGGTGTCTAAGCCCATAACTATTACTGTGATGTACTTGACCCGATTGTAGCATGGTCCTTTTGGGTTTCCTTCACCAGTGTAATTTGATAGGATGGACTTTTGAGAATAAGGTTATTTATGGTTTATTAATATATTACAAGTATAATATATTAATATGAAATTATTTAATTATTATTGATCAAGAATTAATTTGGAATTAATTTTGTGGTCAAAAGACACTAATTAAATATATGGGGATTGATTATGTAAATCAATGATTCTTGTAGTGTGGGCCAATGATCCATGATTATTTAGATGGGCTAATCCAATGAGATAATCTATGGATAGTCCATGGAGGTTAAATCCATGGAGCATGAGAATGTGGAAAGTCACGGGTCATTAGGGTTTACAAAGTGTAACCCTAGCATGTGCAACACTATAAATAGAACCCTCATGAACCAAAATCGGTTACACCTTCTTTTGAGCTAAATAACTTATTCTCTTAAGCTACCTTTTGCATATTGGTATTTGTGAACCATTAGAGGCATCACACTTCAGGTCCTCAAGATTTAAAAGGTCAAGAACTACTAGTCCTTCTAAAAGGTATGGCATCTAACTAGATGTATTATTCATTTGGCAATTTGTATGCTAGTTAGGAAAATGCTTTGGAAAATTGTAAATATGCATGTATAATTAGAGAAAACATAGATCCAAAGCATTTAGGGTTGCATGTGCACCATAGGAGTGTTATAGTGCTCAAAACCTAACAGTGGTATCAGAGCCTAGGATTGTTTTCTGTTATACTTGATGCTTGTTGTTTTTCAAAGTTGAAAAAAGTCGAATTTCTGGCCTCTGACTGATGAACTCGCCAAGTCCACTGGCTGAATCGACAAGTCAACTCAGTAACAAGGGCAACTCGACGAGTCATTTCATGCACTTGTCGAGTCCATGGTCTGCTTGCAAAATTTCGAGTTTTCTTGGCCTAGATTAGATTGGAATCACTACTACAAACTGTTTTACATCATTAAATTTTTTTATGATATGGTAGTGATTATGCACATCCAATCACAAGATAATTGTCAAAGTTTTTTAAGATAATTGTTGATTTATATGATAAACAAAGTTGCTTGTAAATTTTTGACTTGATATAATCTTTTTTATGAGTTTAGCTAGATCAATCTTAATTTTATGATAATTTTAGTTTTTGAAAATTGATCTAAATGTTTTTTAATGACCTCCATAACTTGTCCTCAAGTTATGGAAAATGAAAGGTCTCATCCATTAAAATGCAATTAAACTCATAAGTTATAGGAATGAAGAGTCATCAAAAGATAGTTGTCAAAATTCTTATGATAGTTGTTAGTTTATATGTTAATCTAATTACTTGTATCATTTGATTTGAAGCTATTTTGCCTTATGAGTTAGTTTAGATCATGATTAAAAAAATTTATATGATAATTTTCCTTGTTAGAATTGATCTAAATGTTCTTTTATATGGAACATGAAAAGTCTTATCATAAATGTTTTAATGAACTCCATAACCTGTGCTCAAGTTATGGAAAATCAAGAGTCTTTTCATAAAACCCAACATTAACTCATAAGTTATGGATATGAAGAGTTTTGATAAGTTTCAAAACTTTCCCTCAAGTTTTGGAATTTGTAAAGTCTCACTAATGAAACTTTAATTCCAAACCCTAGAGTTTTAAAAGTTAAAATTCAACATTTATACTTTATAATATTATAAGTTTTTTAATAATATATATATATATATATATATATATATATATATATATATATATATATATATATATATATATATATATATATATGTATAAGACAAGTCAGTCTTACCGTTAGTAAGCCTCATTCACGAAGTCGGTCTATAAGGGGGTATAAGGTTACTGCCTATAAAATGACAGTTTAATGGGTATCCACTCTCACCCACCGCTTCCTTGACTGGTGGAGGGTCGTTAGCCGAACGGGTAGGATAAGACATTAATTCTCCCTCATTAAAAATATAATGATAAATATAAGGTAACTAAACTTTTATTAAATTCCCAATCTTAGTTACTTTAGGAAAATGTGAAAATGGTGCTAATCCATGAAATTACACTTTGCATGTGTGGTTAACCGGCACACTAATCTGGGACTGACAATGTGTGGAAAAGGGTAGCTTGATGTTAATCATAGATCAATGGAGTGTGTGTGGTTAACCGGAAAATTGATTAGGTGATCTGTAACATTGAGTGTACCAAGCTAGTTTGCATGGTTATTCACACCTTGTTTGTGTTCCTCGGCATCCCAGTCACAAACTTGAAGGGCACAATGGAGATTTAAACATGCCATTGAAAAGTTCAATGAATCTCAAAGGATCTAGGAATTTCAATCCAATTAAAACTTAATAATCTATTTCGTTTTTCATGGTGGAAATTGGTAAATCTTCATTTACCTACCTTCAAATATTTTACAACTGGATTACGGCATCCCACTTCGCGATTATAAAATATTGTGTTGGGTCCTAGCCTTAATATTTTGTTTTGGGTGTTATATTAAGGACTTAAATCAACTAACTTGAATTTCTCCCTTGTAGATGTCTAGTTCAGACAACTATGGTCTTCCTGAATCTTTTGGAAAAAGCTTTCCACATGAAGATGATATTCCACAATATCATACTTCACTTCCTCCACCTCCTCCAATTATTCTCCCTGGCCCACAAGTTCGAAGACTTGAAAAGTTCAAGGTCACTCAAGCCCTATTGGCTAGTAAACACCAAGATGGAAGGTCTGTGTGTGCACATGTCTTGGATATGAAGTCACACATTGGCAAGCTAGGAATGTTGGGTGTCATTTTCCCGAGGAAGTTGGTTGTTGACTTGGTTCTTCAGTCACTCCCCGAGTCGTATAGTCAGTTTGTTAAAGACTACTATATGACAGACTGCGACGTGACCCTTATTGATATTACCTATATGCTTATTACTGTTGAGTCAACAATGATTTGGCGCAATGGTCAAGCAAATTTGATTGGAAGATCTACTTCTGAAACTTCCATGGACATTGACAATGGAAACATTGGAAGTCCATAAAAGATTTCTCTTTCCGAGAGAAAGGGAAAGGCTAAGTCTGAGATTGTCCCGTGTACCATTCCCAAAGAGTCCATTTGTTTCTATTTCCAAGAGAAGGGGCATTGGTTGCGAAGCTGCCCTAACTACTTGAGAGATCTGAGAGCTGGTAAAGTCAAAAAGGTTTGACTCTGCTTCAGGTAAGTTCAATATCTAACTCTATTAAGTTCCTACTTATAGATTCTTATTACATGATGTAAAGTTACATTTTGATGTTTTGCAGAATCAAAGAGAAAGAAGGAAGGTTAAAGGAAATAGTAAGGCTGAATTTGATCGCGAAGAGATGGATTTCGATCGCATGGTTCGATGATCGGGTTTTTGAGCTGCTACTTAGGAGTTATGATAGATTGCTTAGAAATATGTAGTAACATAGTTTTCATTTTTAATTGGATTTTAAGGAAAAGTTTTCCGCACCTTTTATAAATAAATAAAATTTTGATTTTTTCTTATTTATATTTTCTTGCAACGGAATTTGTGAAAATTGATGTTTGTATGTTTGTATTTTTAGCAATATGGATTTGATTCTTTCGTTTGTGGTAGTGTCTAAATTTACCAAATAAGGAAAGATTGTCATCACCCAAGTTTCAATTGGACAGAAACTTGGGATCATGCAACTTGTATTGTATGATGAATGAGAACCTTCATCTTTGGGAAATTAGGACTAATTCCTTGTTCACATACAGAGGTGAGTTAAGTGAAGGACTAGGGGATCGGGTACACTTGGTTGTAAACTGGTCAGGTCCACCACAAAGAACGATAAGACTATTCGTCATGATTTACTAAAGCTTTGTAAATATGGTTATGCTTACAAGTTTAAGTGTAATTCTGAATCATTGAAAAAGTTTCAATGTATAGCAGAACGAATAAGAAGTATCAAAGTCGGCAAAAAGATAAAAGTTTCTCCAATTTGAAAAGATGGGAGAGTACTTGAGTATCATGTTTTATGATCATCTTAATGATTATGAAAACCATATCACAATTTGATCCTCAAAGGACGCCTTAATGCATTTGTTTGGCTAAGAAGATGAATCAAGAATTGTTGAAATGGTTAAATCGATTAAGATGAATCATACTTCGTTCCAAAATCAAATCTTAAAGTCATACTTCAAGATTGTATATTGAGTGACATATCAGCGAATGTAGAGTAAAATGTTTTCTACTCTTGTACATTTGAAATTGGTAAGTTGTGATGTTTTGGATAAAAACAAAGACCAACTAAGACCAATTGTTTGAAGTGTTTGTCTTGATAAGAAACCGCACTGACTCTTGAATATTTGTTTGTCAAATAATGTTTCTTGACAAAGAGAATCTTATAGAGGTTAGTGGGAGTCTTAAAGATCTAGAAAAGTTTCGAGAACTAATCAAGAGTAAACCCATTGTCAATCACTAGCACACGACTTGAGGTTTATAAACTATCGAGTTGACATTCCAGTTAAATTTGACTATGCATGTGAGTTCTATGAGCTCTCAATTGTTTGTATAACAACTTGGAAGCAATGTTAGGCCCTTGAGCTGCCAAGTGGCAAGAAATTAAGATTGAACAAGTTCGGTCCATATGAGTTTGGATTTGTCACTAACACTGTCTTGTCATTATGGTTATGAAAAATTCACATGGATAGGAACAAATACACCATAAAAAAAATCTAAGTGTCATAAGGTTTCTCTCCAATTCATGAAAATGATTGTGAGGAAACGCTTTCACTAATTAGATTTTAAAAAGTTAGCAATTATGATATTTGCATTCTCAAATTCGATTATGACTACGGCATCCCTCTTCATAGTTCGAATTGTGAGAAATGGCAAAAGTTCTAAACATTTGAGACTTATTGCTATAAGTTTTAAAATTGTTTAGATACACATATGAGCTTTCTATTAAAAGGTGTGTGAGCTAAGATAAAGGCTTATCAAAGCATCTCGTGTTAGAAATCTAAACTTTGGTAAGAAAGTCAATAAAGTATTGATTTCTAGTAGTCCAGCTGATTTCTGGATTTATGTCACATCTAGTAGGAGAATAAATGTTATGCAAGTAACAAAATAATTGTTATGCTAGTGGGAGCATAATTATTATGGTAACTGTTGCAAGTTAGCAATGTTAATTATAGAAAACAAAGTTTTAAATTCACAAACGTGTAGGGTTGAAAAGTTGTTTTGCTATAATTAAGGGAGAGGAACTTATACTTCATTTCAATTCTAAAAGTTTAGATTGAGATTTTAATCAAATTTACTCAAGGATTTATATGAATACCATGTTGAAATGCTTCAACATTGGAAATTCTATATATGGAAATATTATAGCAAAAGACTGGTCAAGTACCATGTCTTTATGTAAGACATTATGAATCGTATCCCATATGCTTCGGGTATAGGATCGATTGCATATGCTATAATATTCATGTGTTCTAACTTTCCAAATGCCTAGGGAATTAAAAGGGAAAAAGGACTAGAACTGGATATGACTAAAGTTATTAAACAACTGCTAAGACCAATCCAAGGATTGATTGCTTATAGATAGTTGGAAGTCTAGTAATGGATGGACTATATTGACATTATTATGAATAGACAGGATTCTATTGACAATGAGTTGTCATATGGAAAATATAGAAATGTTTCCATAATGGGAGTTAGATATCAAGAATCTATGAGAAAGTTAGAAACTTTTATGCAAGAAGGATGTTCAAAGGAATGTGCTTTGAATATGAGACTTCTGATCTATGGAATTGTCTTGTAACAATCTCCAACGGAAAGTTTTGTAATTGATAACGTCTCTGTGACTTGTGTACATAGTCATTACAAAAGGATCACTGCATATAAGTTTAGAATCTAACAAATTACAGTAAGTGGCAAGAACTTGGAATTCTTACACTTACGATAAGGATTTGGAATTGTGAAATGAGTATCATTGGAAATTTTTACAATTGATCTATTTCACAAGGTAAGGACCGTAGGTAAACATAGTGTGCATGCTTGGTGCATGGGATATCTATTGTTTTAATTCAAGTATTAGTTGATAAATCGAAACAATATACAATGAATAATAAGTAATCAATATG
Organism: Lactuca virosa; assembly: GCF_052849685.1. NCBI lineage: Eukaryota > Viridiplantae > Streptophyta > Magnoliopsida > Asterales > Asteraceae > Lactuca > Lactuca virosa. The sequence continues at coordinate 222,920,301 of NC_136430.1, read as the reverse complement.
GTGATTAAATAAAAGGTGTTTTATTTACACTCAAAAGTTTTGGGGCCATATAGGATTAGTATTATTCTTGTGTTTCACTTTGCATGTTTTGACTTCCTGAATAATAAGATTATTCAAACTATCCACAGTCGATCATACGTTGGAAGTAAGTATGAAAGAATACTATCATGAGTTGGCTTGTAGATTGTCTAAGGCGTTAGACATAGCAAAAGTTTGCTACACCATTCATGAGTGCTCCTGAAATAAGATTCGAGTATTGGATCCAACCCGCGCTCACCTGAATCAATTCATGGAATTTAACACGAGTGATTGTGAGACGATAATATCATATAATCTTCAAACCAAGATATATGAGTTCTTGACTAAGACTTGGTTGTGCATTGATGGCATGAAAACGCATTAGTATCTTGATGTTATAAAACGTGTCGTTGTGCATGATTTGATGAGTAGTTAGTACAAGCATATAATGTCAAAGTTTATATGTTCCTTTTATCCTAAGAGGATTAAAAGTGATATCTTGGGCCCCTCGATGATTCTGTCTTGACTATGTGTCGGGCCCGATCAGAACTAAATTGATGTGTTCAGTTATGTTCTATGTCAGACGAATTGGAAATCGGGAAACAAATTGCAGGACAATAAGTATGAATATGTTCCATGTATTTATCTGCATAGATATCTTGAGAATAGAGGAGTATATGATCCCTTATCTGAAGGATGCGTCACTGACTAGGTCAGAGTTCAACATCGGCTTTTGAAAGTTTACGATTGCTAAGTCGGATCCTGAAGTCGCATTAGCAGTAGTAGTTATTAAACTTATCCAAGTGGGAGTCTGTTGGATTTGGTGTCTAAGCCCATAACGATTAATGAGATGTACCTGACCCGATTGTAGCATGGTCCTTTTGGGTTGCCTTCACTAGTGCAATTTGATAGGATGGACTTTTGAGAATAAAGTTATTTATGGTTTATTAATATATTACAAGTATAATATATTAATATGAAATTATTTAATTAGTATTGATCAAGAATTAATTTGGAGTTAATTTTGTGGTCAAAAGAAACTAATTAAATATATGGGGATTGATTATGTAAATCAATGATTCTTGTAGTGTGGGCCAATGATCCATGATTATTTAGATGGGCTAATCCAATGAGATAATCCATGGATAGTCCATGGAGGTTAAATCCATGGAGCATGAGAACGTGCAAAGTCATGGGTCATTAGGGTTTACAAAGTGTAACCCTAGCATGTGCAACACTATAAATAGAACCCTCATGAACCAAAATCAGTTACACCTTCTTTTGAGCTAAATAACTTATTCTCTTAAGCCACCTTTTGCATATTGGTGTTTGTGAACCATTAGAGGCATCACACTTGAGGTGCTCAAGCTTTCAAAGGTCAAGAACTACTAGTCCTTCTAAAAGGTATGCCATCTAACTAGATGTATTATTCATTTGGCAATTTATATGCTAGTTAGGACAATGCTTTGGAAAATTGTAAATATGCATGTATAATTAGAGAAAACATAGATCCAAAGCATTTAGGGTTGCATGTGCACCATAGGAGTGTTATAGTGCTCAAAATCCAACACCTTCTTGGATAGGTGGTCAAAACATGCCGACGCCGGTTTGCTTAGGGCGTCTGCCCTTCTGTTCTCGTTTCTTGGTATCTGCTTGATGGTAAACTCTTTGAAGGGTTTGACAAGACACTATACTATCTTGACATACTTCTCCATCCTTTTATCTTTTGTTTCGAAGCTTCCGTTGATTTGATTGGCGGCCAGTCTTGAATCTGTCAGGGCCACCACTGCCTCCGCTCCCATTTGTTTGGTCAACCGCAGGCCTGCGAGCAAGGCCTCGTACTATGCTTCATTGTTGGAGGTATGGAAATCAAAACGGAGGGCATACATGACTTCCTCCCCTCTAGGCTAGTTAAGATTAGGCCCGCTCCTGAGCCTTCTCTAATAGACGTACCGTCTGTGTATAGAGTCCATCTCCGGTTGTCCTTTGGCGGTTTCCCAGCCGCTGGTTTTCCTTCTTGGTTCATATCCCCCTCCCCTAGGTATTTCCAGCAAGAAATCTGTGAGCACTTGCCCTTTGATGCTCGTTCGTGGACGATAGTGTGCTCGCCTAGCTCAATTGCCCACTTTGCGAGCCGTCCAAATGTCTCTGGCTTGAGCAGTATCTGCTTGATTGGACAGGTTGTTAATACTTCTATCTGGTGCACTTGGAAGTAGCACCTCAGGTGCCGCTCGGCATAGATGAGTGCGAGCACTAGTTTTTTTAGAGTGGGATAATTGAGCTTGGGGCCCTGCAATGCCCGGCTAACAAAGTAGATCGGTGCTTGCCTTCCTTCTCTTTCCATGACCAAAACAGAGGAGATGGCTTCTGCTGAAGCTGAGAGGTACATTTGCAATGTCTCGCCTGGGATAGGACCGGCCAACATGGGTAATTTATGCAGGGACTCTTTAATTTGCTGGAGTGCTGCCTCCACTGTTGCTGTCCATTGGAAGTTGTTTTTCTCGATACAACCCTTGAGCGTGTGAAAGAGAGGCATAGCCTTCTCAGCTAATTTCAAAATGAAACGGCTTAGGGCTGTGAGCTTTCCGTTCAGGCCTTGGGCATCTCTGAGGGTGCTTGGTGACGGGGTTGTTGGATATAGTGTCTAAGTCCATAACTATATTTGGTATGTACTTGACCCGACCCGGCATGGTCCATTTGGGTTGCACTTCACCCGAACAATTTATGGATAATCGTTTGAGAATAATATAAGTTATGATTTATTAATATATTATAAGTCCTAATATATTAATATAAAATCATATTATTTAATTAATATTGATCTATAATTAATCTAGAATTAATTTAGAGATCAAAAGTATGACTAATTAAATATGGGCTCTTGTATTTATATAGTGTGGGCTAATGCTTATTTGGAATGAGCTAGGCTTGCATGGAAAGTCCATGGATACTCCATGGAGCTTTAACCCATGGATCTCATGGAAATGAAAAGACATGGGTATTAGGGTTTACATGAATGTAACCCTAATCCACCACACTATATAAAGGAGGCTTTGGTTCTTGAAATCACATGAGTTGTGGTGAGTAAAGTAAGAGGGCCGATTTCAAGAAGGTGATTACTATTCTCTCAAAGTTCCAAATTTGTGGTGATTTGTGATTTCCATTTGAGGCATCCACACTATTGGTGCTAGGCTCTAAAACTCCAAGCAATCAACTGCAACTACAAGGTAAGTAATTCTACTAGCTTTATTTGATTCAAGTTCCCTATGCCATGCTAGATAGGATAAGAACCTTGGAAAAATAATTATTTGCATGTATCATAGTCAAACATAGATCCAAGGTTTCTAGGGTTGCATGTACACCATAGGAGTGTTAGAATGCTCAAAAATCCATCAGTAGTATCAGAGCCTGGTTTGTTTTATTTGGTACTTGATGCAAAAAAAAAAAGAACTTGAAAATCGAAGTTTTGTTCAAAAGCTCGTATCAAAATTTCAAGTTTTGTATATGTACTTACGATTCTTGAAATTTTTGATATGAACATTCATAAACATATGAGTTTAGAAGATCATAGAAATTATGTGCTAATAATTGATTAGATTAATTCTTGATCTTTATGTGTTTTAATGGAGTCCATAACTAGTTCTTAAGTTATGGATAACCAAAAGTCACATTTATAAATAACCATTAAAAGAACACTTAGGTTACAAAAAATGAAGAGTCTTCATTTTTAATAACCATTAACTCATAAGTTATGAGAAATGAAAAGTTTTGAAAGTTTACAAAACTTTCCCTCAAGTTTTGGAACATGTAAAGTCATATTAAAAACTTTAGTTCCAACCCCTAGAATTTTAAAAGTTAAAATTCAACCCTTATACTTTATAATATTATAAGTTTAATAATATTTATATATGTATAAGATCAAGTCGTCTTACCGCTAGTACTCCTCATTCACGAAGCCGGTCTATAAGGGGGGTATAAGGTTGTTACCTGTAAAATGGCAACTTAATGGGTGTCCACTCTCACCCACCGCTTCCTTGATCGGTGGAGGGTCGTTAGCCGAACGGGTAGGACAAGGACTTATAAATTCTCATTAAAAGTATAATGATAATACTAAAGTAACTAAACTTTATTGAATTCCCAATCTTAGTTATTTTAGGAAAATGTGAATAAGGTGCTAATCCATGAAATTACACTTTACACTTTGTTTAAGTCGTTAGTGGAGCGTGAGTGGTTAACCGGCACACTAACTTGAACTTAACAAGGTAGGTAAAGGGTGACTTAATGTTTATCATAGTATCGATGGAGCGTGTGTGGTTAATCGGCACATCGATTGAGGGGTAATACATTAAGGGTACCAAGTAATTTGCATGGTTACTTCACACCTTGTTTTGTGATCCTCGGCATCCCAGTCACAAAACTTGAAGGGCACACTCGAGATTGAAACATGCCATTGAAGAAAGTTCAATGAATCTCAAAGAATCTAGGAGTTTCTAAACCAATTAAAACCTAATTAAATATTTCGTTTTTCATGGTGGAAATTGGTGAATCGTCATTCACCTACCTTCAAATATCTTATAGCTTAGATTACGACATCCCTCTTCTAAGTTATAAAATATTGTGTTGGGTCCTAGCCTTAATATTACATTTGGGTGTTTTGTTAAGGACTATCTCTATATCTAATCTAATCTATTCCCTCTTCTTTTCAGATGTCTTCCAATAACAATGCTTCTGGCTCAAACCCTACTAGCTCCTTCTCTCTCATGAATCTTTGTGGGAGAGTCATCTTTGATGGGTCCAACTTTACAGATTGGATCAGAAACATCAGGATGGTCACTCGGTATGAGAAGAAAGAATATGTTCTCGATAAGGAGCTGAAGGTACCCGAGCCAACTGCTACTCCTGAAGAGCTTGCTGAATATGAGGTACATGAAAGAGATGCTACAAAAGTGGCATGCATCATGATGGCCACCACGACAGCCGAGCTCCAAAAGTCCTATGAGGACTATTATCCTTTTGAGATGCACCAGGACTTGATGGACCGCTACCATCAAAGTGCTCGTCAAGAGCGATATGAAATAATCTCCTCCATGATAACAACCCGAATGAAGGATGGTGAAGCCATCACGGGCCACATGCAGAAAATGCAAAGGTATGTGGACCGTTTACTGAAGCTGAATGTGAACTTCCCTGAGGAGTTAGCAATAGACATCATTTTGCACTCCTTGCCATCGTGTTATGATCAATTCCGCATGACATATCACATGAACAAGGAAGAAGTCACCCTCAGCAAACTTCAAGGACTCTTGAAGACCGCCGAAAGTGGTCTAAAGGGTAAGTCGGTTGTTACTACTCCTACTCCTACTCCAACTGCAGTCAATGTCTTGGCAATCGGGCATGGCAAAGAGAAGAAGAGAAAGAACCCTTCTAAGGGTACCAAGGGTAAGACCCTTGAAGGCTCCTCTTCAAGCAAAACCAAGAAAGGTTTTGTCACTCCTTCTGCTAACCCTAATGAGGCTGAATGCTTCTATTGCCATGAAAAGTCGCACTGGAAGCGAAACTGCCCAAAGTACCAGCAAGATTTGAAGGATGGGAAAGTAAAACCCAACCATGCATGTATATACACTATATTGTCTAATAACTCACCTCATTCTAAGTCTTGGGTCCTTGATACAGGTTGTGGTATTCACATATGTTGTGATTTGCAGGGATTAAAAAGAAGTGAGAATGTGGAGCAGGGAAAGATAAACTTGATCATGGGAAACAGGAAAGCTTCACCTGTCACCAAGATAGGAGTTTATTCCTTAGTGCTAAATAGTGGGTTTACATTAGATTTGAATAAATGTTATTATTCGCCAGAAATGGCAAGAAATGTTATTTCCTTTCATGCATTGTATAAACAAGGTTTTACCTTTTATTTTGATAATAATAATGGTAGTATTGATGCTTTCTTTAATAATGTTCTTTATTTTAAAGCATTACCTTGTGATGGCGTGTATGAAACTGTATCTGTTGTAGATAATCTAGGAAATAATGTATTGTGTATTAATTCTTCCACTAGCGTAGATAAAGCATCCTTATGGCATTGTCGTCTTGGACATGTAAGCAAGAAACACATAGGCCAACTCCAAAAGGATGGAGTCTTGGAGTCATTTGACCTAAAGTCAGATGATAGTTGTGAATCTTGTTTGCTTGGTAAAATGACAAAGTCACCTTTTACTGGCACTTGTGCTAGGGGTGAAGGTTTGTTGGACCTCATACACACGGATGTGTGTGGACCCTTCAGAACCGCCACAAGAGATGCTAATCGGTTCTATGTGACTTTTACTGATGATTTTAGTAGATATGGATATGTCTACCTAATCAATCATAAGTCAGAAACCTTTGAGAAATTCAAAGAGTTTAAGCAAGAAGTGGAGAATCAGTTGGGCAGGAACATTAAGATGCTTCGATCCGATCGTGGTGGTGAGTATCTTAGTACTGAGTTCCTTGACTATCTTAAGGAATGTGGGATTGTCTCACAACTGACACCTCCTAGGACACCACAGTTGAATGGTGTAGCTGAGAGGCGCAATCGGACCTTGTTGGACATGGTTCGTTCCATGATGAGTCGAGCTTCGCTACCAATCTCATTTTGGGGGTATGCCTTACAGACTGCCGCCCATATCCTTAATCTAGTCCCTACAAAGAAGTTTGCCAAAACACCTCACGAGGTGTGGACTGGAAAAGTTCCCAATATAGACCACATCAAGATTTAGGGTTGCGAGGCTTTCGTGAGACGCGAGACTCACGATAAGCTCGAACCCCGAAGCGAAAGGTGTATTTTCATCGGCTACCCACATAAATCCTTTGGTTACATCTTCTACAGACCCAGTGATAATGTGGTCTTTGTAACAAGAAGAGGATTCTTTCGAGAGAGAGAATTCATGAGCCAAGGAGACAGTGGGAGGCAAATTGACCTTGAGGAAATTCAAGAGTCAAGTGGTGAAGGAACCTCAAACTCTAGCCCTCAACCTGAGGAGAAAACTCTTGTTGAGCCGACTGAAGAATCTATACCTCTGAGGCGTTCCACCAGAGTTAGGAATGCACCTGAGCATTATTATGGTTTTCATATTACTGCAGAAGGTGAGACACTTATAAGTGATAACACACTGGTAAATCTGGATGAGCCTAACAGCTAAACGGAAGCCATGGCAGGCCCTGAGGCTGCTAAATGGAAAGAGGCTATGGATAGCGAGATACAGTCCATGTATGACAATCGAGTTTGGAACTTGGTTGACAATGTACCTGATCGTAAGATAGTTGGGTGCAAATGGATCTTCAAGAAGAAGACCGAAATGGATGGTAATGTACACACTTATAAGGCACGACTAGTTGCAAAGGGTTATTCTCAAACTCTAGGAGTTGATTATGATGAGACCTTTTCACCAGTGGCGAAGATTAAGTCTATTAGGGTTCTGTTAGCCATTGCTGCATTTCATGATTATGAAATATGGCAAATGGATGTCAAAACCGCTTTCCTTAATGGAAAGTTGGCTGAAGATGTTTACATGGTTCAGCCAGAGGGTTTTGTCAGTACAGAGTACCCCAGTAGAGTGTGTAAGCTCGAGAAATCCATTTATGGATTAAAACAGGCACCTCGCAGATGGAATCTTTGCTTTGATGAGAAAATCAAAGAATTTGGCTTTTCAAGGAGTGAAGATGAATCTTGTGTCTATATCAAGGCTAGTGGGAGTATAGTCAGCTTTTTGGTACTGTATGTGGATGACATACTACTCATAGGAAATGACATCCCAACCCTGCAGGAAGTAAAGTCCTGGCTTGGGAAGTGTTTCGCTATGAAGGACCTTGGAGAAGCTGCCTATATCCTAGGGATAAGGATTTTGAGAAACAGGAGTAAAAGACTAATTGGACTTAGTCAAAGCACCTATGTGGACAAAGTGTTGAAAAGGTTCAACATGCATAACTCCAAGAAAGGAGAGTTACCCATCCAGAGTAACGCCAGATTGAGTAAGACACAAAGCCCTAGTACTAAGGCTGAGATAGCATAAATGAGTCGAATACCTTATGCTTCAGCTGTAGGATCGATCATGTATGCTATGACATGTACTCGACCTGATGTAGCCTTTGCTTTGAGCATGGTTAGTAGGTATCAGGGGAACCCTGGCAAGGCACACTGGACTGTGGTAAAGAATATCCTCAAGTACCTACGGAGGACTAAGGACTGGGTCCTTACCCTCGGTGGCAGTGAGGACTTGAGAGTTGTAGGGTACAGTGATGCTAGCTTTCAGACTGACAGGGATAATTTACGCTCTCAGTCGGGCTGGGTCTTTACTCTAAACGGAGGGGCAATTACTTGGAAAAGTTCCAAGCGGGAGACAGTGGCTGATTCCACTTGTGAATCAGAGTATATAGCAGCAAGCGAGGCAGCAAAGGAGGCTATATGGCTAAAGAACTTCATCGGAGACCTTGGAGTTGTACCAGCTATAAAGGATCCAATGGAGATTTTCTGTGACAGCAATAGTGCGGTTGCCTTAGCCAAGGAACCAAGAGATCATGGGAGATCCAGACACATTGACAGAAAATATCACTTCATTAGACATCGAATAGAAGAAGGAATCCTCGTGGCAAAGAGGGTATCATCGGATGAGAACCCAGCAGATCCCCTCACGAAGGGACTGACTCGGGCTAAGCATCTCCAGCATGCTCGGAGCATAGGGCTGAAGGATGATATTAGTTTTAGTAGTTAGATAATCTTGAAATTTGTAAAATGTAATTGACATTTGATGATAAATAAAAGATGTTATTTATGAGTAAAGTGTTGCTATCTCTTGTCAATCCTTTACTATTATTTCTTTTTGCATGTTTTGACTTCCAGAATAATTATGTTATAGTTTATATTATTATTCAAACTCTCCACAGTCGGTCATATGTTGGAAGTAGATATGAATCAAGATTGTCATGGGTTGGCTTGTAGAGGTCTAAGATGTTAGACAAAGCGGGGCTACAACACTCATGAGTGCTCATAAGTTCTGACTATTGGATTCAACCCACGCTCACTTGTATCACTTCATGGAATTTATCTCGAGTGATCGTGAGACGGTAATATCATATAAGTCTTCAAACCTAGAGATATGATTTGTTGCCTATGAGTTGGTTATGCATTGATTGCACGAAAACGCATTGGTAACTCGATGTTATAAACCGTGCTTTTGTGTGTAATTCAACAAGTAGTAGAGCAAACATATGAGTCGAAGTTTATCTGTTCCTTCTAGGATTAGAAGCGATATCTGGGCCCCTCGATGATTTTGTTTTGACCTATGTACCGGGCCCGATCAGAACTAAATTGATGTGTTTAGTTAAGTTCTATGTCAAACAAATCGGAAATCGGGAAACAAATGCTGGACAATAAGCAAGACAATGTTCCATGTATTTGTCCGGCTGATATCTAGAACAGAGGATTATATGATCACTTATCTAAAATGGTGCTTCATAGTTCAACAGAGTTTAAAGAGCTACGATTGCTGATCGGTTCCTGAAGTCATACTTGCAACTATAGTTATTAGACTTATCCAAGTGGGAGACTGTTGGATATAGTGTCTAAGTCCATAACTATATTTGGTATGTATTTGACCCGACCCGGCATGATCCATTTGGGTTGCACTTCACCCGAACAATTTATGGATAATCGTTTGAGAATAGTATAAGTTATGATTTATTAATATATTATAAGTCCTAATATATTAATATAAAATTATATTATTTAATTAATATTGATCTATAATTAATCTAGAATTAATTTAGAGATCAAAAGTATGACTAATTAAATATGGGCTCTTGTATTTATATAGTGTGGGCTAATGCTTATTTGGAATGGGCTAGGCTTGCATGGAAAGTCCATGGATACTCCATGGAGCTTTAACCCATGGATCTCATGGAAATGAAAAGACATGGGTATTAGGGTTTACATGAATGTAACCCTAATCCACCACACTATATAAAGGAGGCTTTGGTTCTTGAAATCACATGAGTTGTGGTGAGTAAAGTAAGAGGGCCGATTTCAAGAAGGTGATTACTATTCTCTCAAAGTTCCAAGTTTGTGGTGATTTGTGATTTCCATTTGAGGCATCCACACTATTGGTGCTAGGCTCTAAAACTCCAAGCAATCAACTACAACTACAAGGTAAGTAATTCTACTAGCTTTATTTGATTCAAGTTCCCCATGCCATGCTAGATAGGATAAGAACCTTGGAAAAATAATTATTTGCATGTATTATAGTCAAACATAGATCCAAGGTTTCTAGGGTTGCATGTACACCATAGGAGTGTTAGAATGCTCAAAAATCCATCAGGGGTCTCCATGAACTCGTCCACCTTGACTAGGCTAGGCTGTAATCCTTGCCTAGTGACATAGTATCCCAGAAACTGCCCCTCTTCTACTCCGAAGGTGCACTTGGCGGGGTTTAGCTTCATCCTGACTTTTTCTAACGTCTTGAAGGTTTCCTCCACATCCTCTAGTAGCTTTTCTTAATCCGGGCTTTTGATGACCATGTCGTCAACGTATAGCTGGTTCAGGGAGGTTAATGCCGATGCTGACCGGTTGATTCAAGTATTCTTCGTGGATGATTTCTTTCCCGTTTGTTGACTCAACCCGTGCCATTTTGCTTTCTTGTGCTATTTCTTCCGGTCGCATGACCTCGACACATTGCAGTTCCTTTGGTGGGGTCGTGAGGACTGTGCCTGGAGCTTCGGTGGTGCTGAATTTTACGATCATGTGCATTGTTGACGGAATTGCTCCAAGCTTGAGTAGAGTTGTCCTCCCCAGAATGATGGTATGCTTTGTCGGGTGTCGTATTACTACGAAGTCGATTAGAGCTGTCTTCCTTCACTGCTTGTCATGGCTGGTCAACGTGAGACACAGGTGAATTGTGCCTATGGGCCACAAGCTATGCCCTGTAAAACCCATGAGCCTCCCTGTTGCGGGCTTGAGATTCTCCTTCCATCCGTCGGGGAGGAGACGGAAGCAATGTTCATAGATAATGTCCGCCAAGCTGCCTGTGTCGAGGTACACCCTATGGATTGTTACGTTCTTAATGGACCCTTGGATTATGAGCGGGTTATCTCCCTTCCAGCCTTTGGGTTGAGGGTCTCTCATTGAAAATGTGAGCCCTTGCATTGTTGTGGTGAGTCTTGCCAGGTCGTCATGTTCGTCTTGTCGCTCCAGCTTAGCTCGTATCATGAGGATTTCCCTGGGTTGGGCGTGCTCTTTTGTTGCATCCGTAGCGTTTTCAGCGTCAAATTTGGCATGGAGGCTCCGTGCTACCTCGATGAGGTTTCCCTTTAACTACTTTTCCTCCATTTCTCTCTTCAACACCGAACAGTTGGTGGTTTCATGTGTTTTGCTCTTATGTTATTCACAGAACCGTCCCTTCGCTACTTTTGTTGGCTTCTGCTTGTCTGCGACCACATAGATATCTGGTCGTCGACCCTACCTGTCATCCCTGGTGAATGGCCTGAAATGCCCCTTCAAGCATTTTCCTCGTCCAAAATTCATGTTCCCGCCTTGCGCCTCTGCATGAGGCAGACTGTGGCGCTTTGTGGGTGTGGTCATGGCGTTCAGGTATGCCTGTTTCGTTGCTTCCCCTTCCTCTTGTCTCAAATATTGTTCTACATTTTCTTTCAGTTCGGCTTGTGTCTGCGGTTTCTTGCCATAAGCTTTTGGGATAGAGGGCCCGACATGAGTCCCCATGTGAATGCTCCTACTATTAAGCCTTCGTCATTCTCTGGGACATCCAGCGTGGCGTTCGTGAACCTCATGAAATATTTTCTCACCGTTTCCCCTTCTTTTTGTTTGCAGCCGATAATGGAGTGTGAGTCGCCTTTATACTTCCGTACTTGCATGAAGTTTGTGAGGAATAGGTATTTCAGTTGCCCAAAGTTGCATATGCTTCCTGGTCGGAGCGTTTTGAACCATGTTATGGCGTTGTCATCCAGAGTTTTCGAAAAGTATGTGCAGTAGAATCGTTCGTCCAGCTTAAGTGAAGTCATCGTCCATTCGTATGTATCGATGTGGCTGTCCAGATCTGTGGTTCCATTGTAGGTTTTAAGGTTGGGGAGTTTAGCTGTGTTTGGAATTTTGTAGTCTAGAAGTTCTTTGGCGAACGGAGATGTCACGCTGCGCGATAAACAATCTTAGTTTGGAATAGGCAACATGCCTTGCAAATTGTACTGTTGGGCTACGGTATGCAGTAGCACAATTGAGTTATTATAAGGTGTATAATAACTAGGGTTTGGACCATAGAACGCTTGTTGCGGAAATGGTAAAGTTAGCATGTGGTTGGATGATGTGGGCAGGTTTTGGGTATGGAGGTTGTTCGACGTAGCTTGTTGGTAATGGGAAATTTCGGGAAGGAGGGGTGCACTCGCCGGAAACGACGATGTCAAGAAAACCGGTGTTTGGGTTACCATTGTTTGGGCCAACGGTGGCATTGAGGGGGTTGCTTGCGCTTCCACTGGTGTCTGGATTATCGGTGATGGGTGGAATGTTGGTTGGATGCCGGTCATCTGATTTAGTGGCATCATTGCTTGAAGGGTCGTTTGTTGCTCTCTCGCAATTGGATTAAATAGCGGTGGTATCTAAGAGGCTACTGGTTGCACCGCTACCAGTTGGGCCATTGGCGCTGTTTGAAAAAATGTGGGTTATGGCATTGTCATCTGGACTAGCATCGGTTGTTGGGGTGGGACCGGTGCTGCGACGTGGGTGTTTGCCATTGACAGCGCAGGCGGTGGTTGAGACGTCTGCGTCGGAGTCATTGTTGTTAAGACTGCGGCGGAGGAAAGGTGTCCCTCGTCGGCCGGTTGTTGTTGTCTATCTGGTGGTTCGACGATTACCACCGAACCACCCTCATCTGGCACCTCTCTGGCGAACACTAAGGGTGGTGGTGTTTCTTCTAACAATGTCATTTACCGAATGGAACTGTTCGGTGTCCCACTGGTACCTCCGGTGTCGCCAAATGCCATTTCTTTCTGATAAACAGTGTGCTTTTGGTTTTGTTTTTCGTCACACAACGAATGACGCCAAATGATGCGACCTTGGTCTCCGTCTACTCGAACTCCGACAGCGATTGCTTCAATGCTCCTGCTTGGTCACATTGAAAAGAAGGCCATCAGCCGTTTCCCAGGAGGAGCTCCCGGAAAGACGCTCCGACGGTCAAGTCAGTTGGTTATTCTAGGGTTTTGTGTATGTTACTTGGAGAAGATTGCTTACCTGTCGGGGCTGTGGGTGTAGCCTTTTATATTAGGCGCTCCTGATCGTCCGTACGGGACAGGATCACCAGAGCCGACAGGATCAGGAGCGCTGATTGGAGGATCGTGCTCCTCTATCTGTCAGAGCGTTGTGATTGGTTCTGGTAGTAATGACCTGATCGTCTGCTTTGTCGCTTGACCGTAACATTTGTCTTGGAGCGGGAAACTCCCTAAGCGGGCGGGAGCCTTTCTGCGGGAGCGCCCTGCTCTGAGGGGCGCTGGCGGGCGCTAATCTTCGTTGGGTCTATCCCGCCTGGCGCGCTATGCCTTGAGGCGTTCTGTCGCGGCCGGGCGCAGCTCTTTTCGTGCTTGCTAGGGCACGTTATCATATTCATTAATGTATTATGTGATAGATAAAATATGTTGGTTATTGAGAATCGATATTTTATGAGTTCAAAGATAATACAAATGTATATTGTTGAGAGCTATACTAATCTGGTATAGTTAAGTATTATAGCAAGTTTATGTTATATAAAGTAATAATTTGGTTTAGCTATGTTTATAGTTGAGTATAGTAACATTGTATGCGTTAAATAGCTAGTGTATTTGTTTATATTTGTGGGTCAGAAGAAGTTAATATTGATGTTTATTATTGTGAGTTGTTATAATTGTTATTGATGTATTAGCAATGAGTTGTGGACTTGTGATTGAGTTAGCTGAACAGTTATAGCCGAATATATTTGAGATGAGGTGATTTAACAATTATAGCTAGATATAACTGCTATATCAGTGATTGAGCAGTTATAGCCGAATATAACTGAGAAGCAGCGATTCAACAATTATAGCTTAATATAATTTACATATCAGTGGTTGAATAATTATACTCGAATATAATTGAAAAGTAGTGATTGGATATTTATAGAGAAACATAACTAATATTGTAGTTAGTAAACAATTATAGTTGAATATAAATGAATAGCATAGATTGTATATCTTTAAACAGTTATAGCTGACTATAAGTGTAATAGCCGTTAATAGCTGAGAGTTGATATTGAGTATCGATGAAAAGTTGTAGTTGAATGTAACAAACAAATTCATTTAAGAGCTTAGATTGTATATACTTGAATATAACTTATTTAGTTATTGTATATGTAACAACCCGGACTTTCTATCATTTAGTCTAATGGGATTATCAGAGTTATTTCTAAAACTTTTTGCGGAATTCTATTAACTCATAAAACAAAAACATTTTATATCTCAGGTATAGTAACAGGTTTACAATAAAATCATACATACCAGTAAGAACGACAATGAAATAATACCTAATCTAAGTTTTTGTGCTCTGGTCTTCTCTTTAGGTACCACGACTACAACTACATGAACCTGCAAAACATAAACATATCTACAGTATCAGACACAATGTGTCTGGTGAGTTATATTCTCTCAATTTCATACTCTACATTCTAAATGCTTTTTCTCATGGCATAGATTGCCAATCTTTCTCATCTCATCACATCTATCTCTTTTCTTCCATCTCTTTTCATGCCTTAGCATTCTATTCTCTCATTCTCATACTCTATCCTCTACTATTCTTCTCCAATGGAACACATTGCTATTTCTCATAATCATCTATCTCTTCTATCTTTCTTAGCTTCTTCTCAGGCTCATCCTACACCCTCCACATACTTTATCTCGGCCTTTACCTCTAACTTTTCTATACTATTCTCTTAATCTTTCTATTTCCCTTCATACTCTATCTCATCACGAATTCTTCTCTTAAATCCAGTCACGAATTCCTTACTCTTAATCCCTTGCAGATTTTTTCTAAGTTCTTAAAAGAACTCCATTACCTTGTTCCACTCATGGAACCTTTTCTTTATCTTCACTAGCTATGTATAATCTTTAATTCTCGTATGAATCATTTATCTATGTCCCTAAAGGTATCATCTATCAGTGTTCCTCAAGGTATCATCATCTTAATCCCTAAGGAATCATACTCTTTTCCCCGAAGGAACTTCTATATCATTCCTAAAGGAGTCGTAATCTTGTCCCCTAAGGAACCTCTACCTAATTCCCGATGGAATCATAATCTTGTCCCCAAAGGAACCTCTATCTTATTCCTGAATGAATCATCTTTCTAAACATCTATATCTCTTTATCTCACTAAGAGATCAGCTATAACACTTCATGCACTTAATTCATTAAGTACTTAGTCTTTATCCATGTCTACTAACACATAGGTATTCTACATAATACCATCATGTCCATACATACATATATACATTATGATTATACGACATATAATCATTCTCTATCTTTATTTGAACTTTCTTAGGTATACACATATATCTCTTTTCATCATCTACTCTTACATAGGATTATAAGAACCTTATTTTGGCCATTATTGCACAAGTATTTTATATAAATACATAAAACACATATTTTTAATAAATATAAATGTATTTACATACTAGACCATATTTCATTTAGTCAAAAGCATTTCAGGTCTATTTTTCATATAAATCATAAATAGACATACTAGGTTATTATTTTATGACAAACACACATTTATTTAGAAATATAAGTACTTGTGTGTTTACAACATATATGAATATTCAATCATACCATTTTGCATAAAATTGTACAAAAGAACACATATATATTTTTAAACTTGCCATTTGACTAACAACTTATATACTAACATTTTATTACATGTAATACACATAAAATGTCACAAATCTTTTATCTATGATACCTAACATAATTTCTTGCATTTTAGCATGTCTCTTGTCAATATACAACCAAAATGATCATAAAAACTTTTCAATAACTAAACAAATACACACAATATGATATGGACACAAAATAACATCAAACTTTCACATAAGAAAGACAAGTATGTATCTTCCTCCAAAAACCATAAAAACATAAAATGGGACTATAAAGACTCATCCTTTATGCATGATCTCGATCTAGACTCGAGGAGTAGCTTGTTTTTGCGTTCACGTGAGGCTTCGAGAATCAACAACTTCAAACACAAGGATTGTTTTGGTTCTTGAAAAATCAACGAGAATGGGGGTGAATGGGGGCTGATCAGATGCAAAAAAGGGAAGGAAAGAAACATGAAGACAACAACGGTAGTGGCTGTCGTCGATAGCTAGTGGCGAGGGGCTGCTCCAATAGCTTCCTCATCACTTTCATTTATGATCTGGTAGTAGGAAAGAAAAAGGAGGAAGGGGCAGAAGGAAGCAACAAATTTAAGGGTGTTTGTTGTTTCGATCGATGGGAAAGGAGTAAAGGAAGAAGAGGTTGCTTCCTCTTTGTTTTCAAAGGATAAACCTACCTCTAATGGTGAGTTCTTGGCAGCCAACGAAGAAAAATATAGAAAGGGGGGAGGTATTTGAGTGATCAAGATGTGCAAATGAAATATGTAAGATCTCTCTAACTTGGTTGGTCATTTATGGTCAAGTAGGTATGTACTTTGAGTGAAAATGGCAAGCAAATTCATAACTTTTTAATCACACATGTACTATGTCTAAATTGTGAATGTGAGATATAGTAATGGAGATTATGTAAGGAAGGAAAGAACATAACTGCATGGAGTGATTAGTTTGCCATTTAAGTCTAGTCTGCATGTATAAAGGTACAAACAAAAGTGATGTCACACTTGTGACATCAAAAATATCACAAAATAGATTTCTCGATTTGTGTGCCATTTTCTCGAAATCCAATCATTTTTATGAAGGTGGCGAATAATAGTCTCGGATATAAGGATTCCAAAAACTCTAACGAGTCCTAAATCCGATATGTATAACTCTGGGAAAATTCGTTTAAAGTTTTGCGTCCAATTCTTCCCGATTCGATAGTTTTCACGAATTTTTAATTTTACGGGTTAAATATATTGCAAATATGAGTTAAATATTAGACCTATGTATGAGTTCAAAAATATTCTCAAATTTTCCATATGATATGTGTGAGTACCTCAACAGACCGATTCGACTTTAGTTTGTTAAGAAAATCATTATTATACTGATCTGGTTTCTTAAAATGGACGTAACTTCAACATATGACCTCCGTTTTTGACGTTCTTTATATCCATGAAGTCTTGAGAGTATAATCTATCCAATTTGATCATAAATTGGTCCTAAGTATACTCGATTCAAAAATGTATTTTTAGCGTCACAAATAATATCATTTTTGTGATTTTTGATTTGATCCTTAGCAACAAACACTTTGTTGAGCAATTTGAGACGTTCTGAAAGTAATTATGAGTATAATATCTTTAATGTAATTTATTAACACATAATTACATACATTAGGTCTTAATACAACAGGGTTTATGTGGTTCGGCCGACAAACTCTGACCTAAAATCACCAATTGTTACATTCTCCCTCGTTAAAAGAATTTTGTCCCGAAATTTAGCTTATATATGAGATATATTTAAACATTTGGGATATTTCTACAACACTTGATCTTCGCACTCCTAGGTGAATTATGGTCCTCGATGAGACTTCCATTACACTTTAACAATAAGGATACGAATTTGCTTTAAGCGTTTTATTTCATGGTCAATAATCTTTATTGGTTCCTCAATGAACTAAAGTTTTGTGTTTAATTGAATCTCATCACATAATGTGCTTCCTAAGATAATTGGCCGGAGAATTGTTCACAATTTTATTTATTAAGTCGATTACCTAGAAACATTTATAAAATAGATAATTTTGTAATTATATAGTGATTTAACAATGGGGAGTTATTTATATTGAAAGAGTGTGATGTCATACAAAAATTAGTTTATTATTGTGTATCATTTTGCATGTTACAACCTGAATATTAATTTATACGAAATGCCACACCCGATCATACTTCGGGGAGTAGGTATTGATTTAAGATTGTCATGAATTGATTGTAGATTGTCCATAGGGATTGGAAATTGCAATCTGCAATATTCATGAGTACATGGAGAAAAGGCATTTTTAGTATTGGTTAAATTTGCACATAGAGATTACTTCATGGATTCAATCATGAGTAATTCTAAGATGATAATATTTTCTATTCTTCAAACGGATATATATATATATATATATATATATATATATATATATATATATATATTTCATAGTTTTGCAAGTCTGTTGTAGATTAGTTTACATCAACAAATTCGTAATTGGATGTCATCAAGTGTAATTCCATGTATCACATGATAAGTAAAATGTATGATTATATAGTCAGAGTTTATTCGTTCCTTTTTTCTTAATAGGAAAAACGATATATTGGGGCCATTTGTGATTTGATTTTGACATTCATGTGCTAGGCTTAGCCTGGACTAAATTGATGTGTTCAATTCGTAGTCTGAATCCAGTCATCATGAATCGGAAATCGAGAAACAGAATCTTGGACTATGATATTGATTTCTAAAAGGCCTTGTGTCTATCTTATATCTTGTAGAACGAACGAATAACTAATCACTTATCTTAGGGTCAACGTTTGATTTAATCAGAGTTCAGCAGTGGCTGTGGAAAGCACGCTTTATCAGTTGTTCAAAGTCTATATTTGCAATTATAGTTCTATGACTTGTCCAAGTGGGAGAGTATTGGAATCGGTGTCCAAGGTCATAACTAAATTGGTCAGGGTCATGACAAAACTGATATAACTTATAAAAGTAAAGTCCTTTGGGGTAGCCCTAATAACCAGAAATAGCTAGAATTTGATATTTGGATAACAATAAAATGAATTGTTAGTATATTATATGATTAATATATTAATCAGAACTAGTTAATAATTAATTGTGAATTAATTAGAGATAGTCTGAATTAATTAATTATTAATCTGAATTAATCTTAAATTAATTCAAGATTAATTGGAATTAATTAAAGGTGCAATGGGTGAATTTTAGTTATTCAATAGTTAAACAAAAGAAGCAATTATAGAACCATACAGTGTATGGACGGTTTTAGAGTAGGTTCTAGGGTTTATGGAAGTCTCATGGTTGCTGGTAAGGAAAGGATTTGAGTTAGGATTAAATCTAATATATAATTGTTCAAATTTGGATTTATCTACATGTTACCTAAACTATAAATAGGACCCTTAGGCATCATATTTTTGTGGCTTATCATACCTAGAAGGTGGAGAACAAAATTATTTTCCTCCAACCACTTTCCTATTAAGTTAATACATATTAGTTATCATCATACAACGAATGAGAAGGCAAACAGGCAACAAGTTGCACTGCTAAGCCGTTTTGTATGGTAAAGCTAATTATTTTGAGACTATATCTATAGGTCTAGGGGCTACAACATTGCTATGTCGAAGGCATTCACATTATTGACATTTTCTTTCCATGGAATTTTGAAGATCAAAGGAGTTTAACATATTTAATTATGTTAAAGGTATGTTTTCTTACTAGTAAATTCGGTTATAATAGGATAAAAGTTTTGTTTCATAAAGTATGTTGCTATTAATAGTGAAAATCCATAGATCCTTTTAGGTTGCATGTACCCATAAGTGTTATGTGAAATCCTGCAAGTACATTGCTATTATAACCTGAAAACCCCAATAACAAGTTGGTTATGTTTGTTCTTGCTCTACCATTATCTGTAACTGGTAGTTATAAGGGGTGAGTCAATGCATAATTTAATGAGTTGATAAAAAATATGTAGTCAAAGTTTATTTGTTCCTTCTCCCTTAACAAGAGAGGTGATATACTTGGGCCCCTCGATGATTTCATATTGATATCTTATGTGATTGGTCGGGTCTGGACTAAATTGATATGTTTAAGTACTAGGCTGATTTGGTTATCAAAAATCAAATATCAAGAATCATAAAGTTAAACTGTTAGGTTGATTCATAATCCATGACTTAGTTCACATTGATATCTTGTAGAAATAGATGAATAATTGATTGTTTATCTTAGCGTTGATACTTGATAAGATCATATTCCTTCAGTTGTAAGGCATGCTTTTTATGGTTATTCGAAGATTATTTGACCAATACTATTTGATAAATTGTCCAAGTGGGAGACTGTTGGAAACAGGTGTCCAATGTCATAACTAAATTGGTATAACTTTGGGAATAATAACAATGTCATTTTTGGGGTTGCCCTCAAGAGCTAAAATAGCTAGAATATAATTTAAGAGAGTGAAGAAATTCATTAATTGATTTACTACATGTTAATAAATTAATTAGAAACTAATTAGAATTTATTAAGTGTTGATTAGAATTAATTTGGAATTAGTTAGAATTAATCAAAGGTACAGGGACTGGATGTTAATTATTCAAAAGTTGAACAAGAAGAACATTTTAGAAACCATAAATCAGGTGTACAGTTTCGGGGCTTCTAGGAGGATTCCAAAATCAATCTTGATTACAGGTATGGAAAGGATTTGAATCTAGATTAAATTTGATTATTTAATTGATTCAAATATGTTTTGTCTGCAAGTTACTTCGATTATAAATTGACCCCTTGGCCCTCATAATTTTTGTTCATAACCTTCCCCATACGTAGAGAATCTGATTTCTCAAGTATTCTTTTTCCTAAATATTCTATGGTTTTAGTCTTTTTGGTGTGAACCATTAGAGGCACTCTAGTTTGGGTGTTAGTCCTTCCACGTGCTTGCAAGGAGTTCGAGATCGATAAGTGGTCAAGGGAAATACGATTTTTTTCTTAAAGGTTAGTAATCATCTCCCTTTTGATAGTTTAAATATTAGTTTTAAAAGTACGTTACAATAATAGTAAAACTTAGATCCTAGGGTACATGTACACATAGGATGATTTTTGAGTTTTTTTCTACTTCCTTAATCTAGTGTATAGTTGCAAAGAAATCCAAAAAAATATACTAAACTTTCAGTCAGATAAAAGCAATCATCATTTCTAGGAAACATACCATATATATCATTATGGTACATGCATCCTACGCAACCTATGTTCATTACAACCATTCTAGGATGAGGAATTCCCTAACAAATCATTAGAGTCACAACAAGGATTGAGGAACCTCTTGTACAAGATGTATAGGGTTATGAACAGAGGAGAAGCACTTTCCAACAAGTAATTCAACACCCCTAAAAGATTACACAAAGACCTGATCGGAAACAAAACACTAAACAACATAGTTATGTTCAGACCGAAAATGTGTCGCAACCTCTTTACCAAGTCTTTATTCAAAACCGACCAACTCCCATCACCACGTCGTGGTGGCTATCTTATCGTGTCGTTGTGAAGCTTGCAGTTACAAATCAAAAAACCGATCAACTGTCTTCTCCGTTCTAGTTTGGGTCTGACCAAAACCTCTTTTAGTATGATCATAATCCCTCTATACCATACCTAAGTGTCCATAATTATTAGAACACTAATTGAACCACTCAAGACTCTTAAACCATGGATTTTTGCATCATCCAAGGTTCCTTCTTGAGTATGGTTTAAAGGACAAAAAAAATAAACTCAAGAAGAGTGTTATACCTTTTGGAAATCGAGTAGCACCACAGAGATTTGATGAGAACAAGCCACTCAATCACCACCCCAAAGTATGCTTCAAGGTCTCCACAAAACTTCACCTTCTTCCATTGAATGATCTTCAAACCCTAGAGTGTTTCACATATACTTTCATACTCTCTCTAGAAGTTGGTGGCTGCAAATGGAATGAATTTCCCAGATTTTAGGGTTAGCTAACATTATATACTCTACAAGTTACAAATTAGACCCTCTAATTACCCTTAGAAATGATCAATGATTGTTTTCTTACACTTTTGGTCCCTATAACTTGACTCAAACAATATAGTGGGAAACTTATAGTGGAAGTAACCTTGATGACAAGATTGGAAAAGTCGGGTCATTATAGTGAGCCACATAAAGATTACTTTATGACGATACTCATGAGTATGACGAATCTAAACCACATAACAAGTCCCTTGTGGTAATATATATTGAGTTTGATGTTCTACATAGTGAGTACCCTATAGCAATGTTTTTTGTTGATAGTTCATGATTTAATGGTAGTTTGTGTAGTTGTAAATTCATTAGTGTATAATATGAGTTGAGATAGTAACTTAAGTAGTTGTAAGCATTACTTGGTGAATCATAGTGGTAATGCTTAATCTGAATATATATACCGAGTTATTTGAAATGTACTTTGAGTTAAATTCATCAAGATCGTGTAGCCTACTTTTATTTGTTATGTGCTTTTTCTGGTTCAAATAAATTCATCAAGGATGTGATGTTTAGTAGCTGAGAGAAGGAATAAACTCCTAGCTCGGATCTTTGTAATATTAATTTGTAGAAGATCCTTTTTGATAACTTCTTGTACTCATAAGTTAATACAAGTGTACAACAAGTTGATTATAAATTAAAATCCAAATTTTAGGTGTACTTTTTGTTAATTTTTTGGGTGTTACAGTGATTCAATCAACAAATATGGTGAAGCTTAAATCGTGGCTTCATTTTTTGCATCGGAATTCTTCAAAATTACGGGGTTGTTATGGTTCATCTAGGTTTATTTTCTATGTAGTAGATCTTATGTATGTCATTACACTCCATTAAATGCTATTAAGATTTAATAGATTGTAACATTATCATCTTAGTTTTAATCATTTAATATTAAATACTTATATAATTATAATTTTATAAATTGTAGTAATACATAAAACTAGAATGTTAAATTAATTACAATTTACAATTTACAAATTACAAGTTAAAGATTACAAGTTAAAAATTAAAAATTACGATTAATATATTAATTAAAAAGTATGATATGTAAATACAAATTTTATTAAAGATTATATTTTATTTTAATCTCATCTAAACAATTTTTCTAAATTTCTCGTTCATCTTCTGAGATGTTATTTATTGGGATTGACCAAAATGGATGAAATATATTCATTCATTACTTTTTTTCTTGGGAAATATCCATAAAAATCCCAATATTTTGTCCAATTTATGAAAAGTCATAAATTTTATTTTGTTAACAAAAAAGTTTCAGTTTATGGATAAAAAATTTAAATCAACCTTTTTACCGGTAACTATTTTTTAACCTAGTTACCTCTAGAAAAGTCTCATTATTTTGGCCCGGTTTATGAAAAAGTACCTAATTATTTATTTTACTTCAATTTTTTTACTTTTTCACACAAAATCGGGAAATTATTTGGTTCTAAAAAATTGCATGGTTCGAACCATTTGTTACAATTTCAAGACTATTTTCTGTGATGTAAATGGAAAAAGACATTGTCGTCTTTCATACAAACTAGGTCGTGAGCAAGTTCATCATTACAACACTTAGCATAGTATAAAATCACAATGTTATAAATTGGTATGTCATCTAAAACACAACTTCATTTTAAACATTCATGTCAAACCAGAAGTGATCATAG
This sequence comes from Lactuca virosa, assembly GCF_052849685.1. Taxonomy (NCBI): domain Eukaryota; kingdom Viridiplantae; phylum Streptophyta; class Magnoliopsida; order Asterales; family Asteraceae; genus Lactuca; species Lactuca virosa. The sequence continues at coordinate 222,896,678 of NC_136430.1, read as the reverse complement.
AAGTGAATCCGTAGAACAAAATACATTATGTTTACTACGGTCTCGGTGTTTTGGATCTCTGAAATTTAAATTTATTGACATGTCAAGTAATTGATCCATGAAGGAAATTGTTCATATATGCTTAAGAATTAAAGAGAAAAGTCATGCTCTTCTCTAGAATATGTACAACCTCAAATAACCTACTATTATATTAATTAGTTCGTCATAAGTCAATGAATTCTTATATGAAGATAACAGTTGGTTCTCCTTTAAACTACTTTTAGGTAGATTGTAATAAGGTGTTCAACACATAATTTGAATATCTCATAATACTTGTAGCATAAATTTCTATAGGAAATGGATTATATGGTCGGTGGTGAGTTCAAAATGATGTTAACGTCATTTTTTTGTGGAAAATAATTGATTATAGAGGACTTAGATTCTTAGTTTTATAGAGATTAATGATGTTTATTCCTATTCATAGTTTGAACCAAGAAATTTTCAAAATTTTAGTATAAAAGAGTAAAAGAGTTAGAATAAAACCCATTTGGACTTTTTCATAAATTTTGTCAAAATAATGGGAATTGTTTGGAGGTAACCATGTAAAAACTAGTTTACTAGTAAAAATGGGTCAATTTGAAAATTTTATCCGGTTAAAAATGGCCGATTTGAATTTTTTTCTAGTAAAAAAAGGCTCGATTTGAGTTTTTTTTATCTGGTAATCAGGACTTTTCTGTTCACAAAATATATATATGCACAAATCTACATGTCTTAGGTATGTTTGCTCGAGTCTTGTGGCAAATATTCGTCTACCACCTTCAATAAGAACTTTTCCCTAGTAAGTTGACCATCATGCACAATGCCAATGCATCTATATGCAATTTTCATACATTTTAAATTTGCTACAAATTTTGATTATTTGATAACTCTATTAAGAAAATAGACAAGCTTGTGTTTTAGCAACTAATCCATGTCTCCATGGATGCTAGCTAAACGATCTTTATTCTCATACTCAATTTTATCCAACATCGTAACCCTTTTAAATAGATTTTGGTTCTTATAATCAAAAGAACAATCATGTCCCATTTTTAGCCTTCACACTCTTAAGTTTCGTAACCTCGCTTTCCAATTCTGTAATCGTCACTCAATACATTATAGTCACTACATATATCAATAATTTTATTCTACAGCTCCTTGTATAAAGCTTCCATATATGTCACCTCCAACATAATAGAACCTATTTTGGATTTTCATTAAACTATATCATCTTGGAACCTCTACAACCTTACACTTAACTTGTCTCGTTCACCCTTATTGCAACAAAATTTTGGTGTAACATCCCAAATTTCAAATCAAAATTCTCATTTAAAATCATATTAAACAATTAAACACTATTACCACATATTGCGATGTGATGTACAGTCAGGTCGCGCCCCTCCCACTTACTTCTGATAAACCAGAAAATAAAATTAACTTAACAACGTAAACATAAAATCTTAGTAATTTCCCCAGTATACCGCATATTCCACCATACATACAATGCATACAAAAGAAAGGCATGCGGGTCTAGTGTTGTTCCATCTTATCAACAATGACTCATGGCTCTAATGTCGTTTTGTCATCAGCAACGATTAACGAATCCATTTCCATCTAGTCATCAACAGTGATAATTTTCTTAACCATCATACAACTACAAGCTCTCAGCCATCATACAACTATAAAAAAGCTATAACTTAATATGACGGTCGCCTTATGAATGCATAATAACTTGTAGTCAGGAAATAAGTTAGACAGTTGAACAAATTGTCCTACCTGAAGCAATAAATCAAACAAGAACCATGCAATTACGCAAGACTAGAGTTCCAAGTCTGTTTGATTTAAACTACATACAACCCCTACGACTTTCACGTAACAACCTACCAATATTAGCAATACCTCATCCAAACATGATACTTAAAAGTACCATGAAAGATATTGTATGCCTAAGAGTCATTATAGAATGATATTGCTAATAACATATGATCCTATAGGGTCACACCTTATAGCAAGTTACCATCAATTGATTATTTATTAGCATAATTTGATTATTAATAAATATATCAACGCTTGTATTTAACTGGAAAATTATTATTTCATGGAAATAATATTTTACTAATTGAGAATTTATTATTTATTGAAATAATATTTATTGGAGAAATAACAACTTATCAAATATATCATAAAATATGATTATTTATAAGTTATATTTATATCATAATAAACTAGTTAGAATTTATTTATATAAATGGTAGTTTTATATAAAAGAGATATTTATACGTATAAGACTAGTTACATGTTATATATATATATATATATATATATATATATATATATATATATATATATATATAACATCTAGTCATGGGATTATATTAATGGACACTTCATGCCTTACTTTTGACCATCATGACCGAAAGAGAAAGGGGGCACTCCTATTGATTACTTTTGTGTTGTTTAATATGTTTCCCATACTCTTAAGAAGGTCTTACTACATTTTGCTTTATTGTATTTCAATTAGTCTACATTAAGACTTTCAAGGGTTGAGGGCTAGTTCTTATGGCTTGCATTCTTCTTCTTTTCACCCTCCAAACCGAGAGCAAAGTGCTCCCAAGAGGATGCCAAGATTTCAAAGTTCAAGCCCCTCTCTTCTCCTCCGTTCTCTTATGTTGCATTGTTTATGCTTTTGAAACAATTTTTGAATAAAAACCCAACAAATTGGTATTAGAGCCATTTTCGCCAGAATAGTTAGATTATTTGTTAAGTTGATGAAATTTTTGTTTTTGGAAAAACATGGATGATTTTTTCTTTGCAAGAAAAATTCATACCTATTTTCTATGACAACTTTAAAATGTTTATAATTGTTATTTTTTTACTAAAAGTTTACATGCATTTTTTAGTCATAAAAGTTGTCTTAGAAAAACAAAGTGTTGTTTTATATAACTTTTAGTATATAAATATATATGATGTGCATAAACTAACCATCGACCTTTATGTTGTTGCATGTGTTGATTTATTTAAAATGTTTGTATTTATTTATTTATTCATATGGTATGTAATAATTAAATAGATAGTTTTCGTTTGTTAATTTTTGTAAGTAATATATTAGTTTTTAGAAATAGTTTATTTTTATGAAAATGTAACAAGAATGAAGATGATGGCCATTTTGAAGATCAAAAGTTTATAAACTTGATTTTATTAAAGTTTCTCAAACTTTATTATTTTTATAAACATGCTACAAGGTGTTGAAGCAAGTGGAGCACATGAAGACTTTAAAAAATAAAGGTTCGTGATGTCCCTTTAGAATGAACTTAATATTTTTTTGTGATGACTCACAAAATTATTACTGGTTTATGGCATGATTTATGCACATATGTTTTTGCATACTTGTGTTGTTTAATATTTATGTTGATATTATTATGTTATGGTTGATAAATTAGTTTTTCAAATGCAAAATAATATTTGAACATAAATAAACAATACAAAGGACTTTGGTTTTAATGAGATTTGTTTTTTAACATAAGATGGTAAAAATAGTTTTAAAACAAAACAAACTTTATCGTTAAAACTAGTAACCGGTAAAATTTCGGGACTAAAATCATATAAAGTTTAAAATTGAGATTTGCAAACTTATCAAATTCCAAACCTTATTATATAAAATGAAGTTTTAGTAAAAGGTTTACAAATGTTCTAAAGCGCTCAATCGTCAAATTAATACTAGCTATTAAAATTTGATCACGTCAAATTTATAAACCGGGTTTTATAAAAAGAACATTATTAACTGTGATTTTTACATAAAATAAGATTTTTTTAAAGTAGACTATGGTTTATTGGATGCATGCAATAATCATGATATAATATGTTTTTTAAACTAAAATTATTAAAGTATCAAAGACCTCTTACGAACCTCAAATATATGCAATCCATTTTTGAAGAACACGCGCACATCTTTTCTATTCACTAGTGTGATAAAGGTCACCTAACCGCTTAGTGTTATCTTTTAATGGCCGAGGTGTTTTCACGATTTCTATAACCAAGTTATAGGCCGATTACACAAGTTTTTTTCAAATTGGATGATTTGATCGGAAATCTTTTGTGATAAAGGATACCTAAGCAAGAGAGTTCCAAGACATAGATGGGTTAAATATTGTCTAATCAAGTTTGTTATTAGCGATTCCATAAATCTAGGAATTATATAATACGATATAATTGATAATCGAAATCTACCGGGTGAATTCAAATGAATAGGATAAATGTCACCTAACCATTTATTTGTTTTGCAATCTGGATCCTAGACTTGATAATTAATGTTTTGGGAAACTAAAAGGGTGTTAATTATTAAAGATTAAATATTGAAAATACTAAATGAATTGTATTAAAATTTTACAGATATATATAATCTACTCTCATATCCATGAATTTTCATTTTCTTTAATAACTTAATGAAACAACAACATTTAATAGACACAACTTCAATGAATGAGTTCATGTCTTGAGAGACAATATCGCGAGAGATGTGAAATTGTATACACTTAAAGGTCCTAGTCCTAAACAACTTGCCTTGAGCAATAGACCTGAACATGATACCTAGTAAAGGCATCACTATGATGCTCAAGATGCTTCTAACATCACACTAGGAATGGTTTTTCTTGACTTCCAGGAAGTTTTGGATAATTTAGAAATATATCTAATGATATAACAGGTTAAGGAATATTCCAATAAATATAGTGATATTTGTTTTAAACTTGTTCAAACAATGGAATGATGCAAGGCTGAAAAGAGTCACTTTGTATGATCTAAGAAGCCTATGTTTTATGGACTGGACATCTTTAAGCCCAAGAAATCCAAGAAGGCCCACATAGATAGATCTTGGTTCCTTTATGGAGAAATGGGATACTGGAAGAGAAACTACTACTCTTATTTAAAAAAATGAAAGTCTGGAAGAGACTAGTACTTCAGATATCTACTAGATAGAACTTATATTTTTCATATAACACTCAAGTACTTGGTAATTAAATGTTAATCTAATATTTGTAACTTGTTTGCAGATATTTACAGAAGAGTTACCAACTGAGCACAAGCAAGTTAGAACTACACTCTCGGAGTCTAGTTCATAATTTATGCTTAGAACATAAATTACTCGTAATATAAAACAATGTTTGCTTTGGAACAATGTATGTTTTAAATTTAATATGTGTAAATATTTATGTCTCAGTCATTTTATTTCAATGTTTGATTATTTATTTGATCGTTTTACATAACGATAATACTAATATTCTAAAATGGTTAACTTCTATTTAAGATATTGGATCTCTTAATAGAATTATAAATTAAATATCAATATTTTAATATATAAAATTAAGTTATATATGTAAGCACTTTTGACTTAAACTTGTTTTAAATCAAACGTATTTGTGATATTATATCTTTATAGTATAAATGAAATCCATATAATCTAACTTCGAGAAATGGATATTTGAAGGCAAATAATATAGTTTATTTGACATTTGTGAATCTTATTTATATATAAATTATTCCTAATCGTATTTTCACTAAAGTGTAGAGAAAATAATTATTAAGGAACTATATACTATGGTGTATGACTTCCTTTCTAATGAATGTGTAAGATTTAATACAAGATATCAAATCAACTCTATTGAGAACTATAGTAGTTATAATCATATTATACATGGCAACGCATAATTGAGAAGTCTTGGTTAGAGCTTTTAAATATAAAGTTGAGATACAATCCAGTAACACCATCTAAAGCATTAAGTGATAATGAATGATGAATTAGAGGCTACCTGATAAATTTTACTTTCTAATCGGTAGTAATTATATTCCTTTATGCTCTTGGGATTATACCTTAATCACTGTTAATTGTATCTTGAATACAAACACCAACAAATTACATACATGTATAATATTTTAAAAGGGCATTTAGATTATCAATAAAAACCCACAAATAATAAGGTCTCTTATTCTTCTTAATGTTGACTCAGCAAAAAGCAAGCTTCTAGTGACAAAGCTAGTGGGAGGCACATGGAACTTTAAGAAACTTAAGAATCATAGCCTGATGTAGCAATTGTTGGTACTAGTTTTAACAAGGCATTGTTGAAATTGAATAATAACTATTCACAAACACAAATTGTTCGCATTAATGGTAGAAATCATCTTTGACTTGAGAAATGTGGAATCTCTCATTGATGAGTTCTTCTTGAAGGTTTCTGGAAAATCCATCAACTACCAAGCTGCCATATCAAATATTGAATTTGATAAATGACTTAGAATCATGAACATTGAGATGTAATTCATGTATAATAATCAAGTATGGGCTTGGTTAATCTTCCTTTCTATAGCAATGCTAGAAGGAGTAAGAGATTCTTTTAGAAAGAATATATACATGGATATCATACATTTACCAAGGCTTGTCGTAAAAGGATTTTATCATAAAAGTGTCATTTAACTATGGTCCTTATCATATTCATGACATTAAATATGATCAAACCTTTTCACAAGTAGTTATGATTAGATCAATAAAGATATTATTTACTATAACTTCATATTCTTAATATACGACATAAAAAATAGATTTCAAGAAAAACCATTTTTCTTAATAGATATCTACTAGAAGATATATATATAGCTTAATCTGGAGGTTTTCTTAGTCCATTTTATCCTAACCAAATGTGTAAGGCTTGCGATCCACTTGTGGATATAAAGCAAACATCTCAAGGTTAGAATGGCCATTTTAATATAAAGATACAATGTATGCTTTTATATCAAAATGAAAAGGACATGTTTACTAAGAAATAGTGGGAGGATAGTGATGTTCCTGATCTTGTATGAATAAGACATACTTAATCATTTGAAATAACATTGCAACTATGCAAGGTCATTTCATCTTGACTCAGAAAGTATTTCTAAAATGAAAGACTTAGGAATGACAAGATACATACTTGGAATGTAAAATCTATAGAGATAAATAAATATGAATGTTAAAAGTTTTAAATTATTTTGCATGAATTAAAAATATCTTTCAAGAGGTCAAGATAGAAGATTCATTTGGAGAATTCTTGACATTGTCACATGGCACCTTTTTACATTTTTTCAGAAGGACCTAACACATAGGTTTCAGCTAGATGAAATAATTTATATTTGATTTGCTTGGCAAATGAATCTATCATTTATTTCATATCATGAGATACAAATTGAATGCGTAGTTAAGTTATTGGGTGACTATGAGACATTCCAAGAGTACTTAAGAAGAACTAAGAGAATGTATATGAGATAATTAGTTTAGAATAAAATCTTAATGTAGAGAACTACATATGATTCTGATTTCTAAACAAATATAGATAATTATGAATTATAATTGGATTGTGACTTCATTGTGGAATGAAGAGTAAGTTTAGTTGGAAAAAGATCCACACAAAAACATAATAACACAATCTACTACAAAATAAGAATACAGTATTTTTGAAGTTGTTGTCAAATATGATTGGATGAATGAGTTCATTGAAAAGCTATGTTGAGTTTTGTCATTCAAGGATCACATAGAAATCTTTGTGACTTCGAAAGTATACTTAATCAAGCTAAGAGAATCTATGTCAAGAAAAGAACACCAATCATTTTCTCCAAGATATTTAACTAAAACTAGAGTAAAGTCTTAATAAGGAGATGATAGTATTCGCAGAATTCACAGAAATTAAATTTAGCCAGATCCATTAATAAAGTATTTCTTCTTAAGATAAGTATGAGTGGTCACACTGTAAAACCCATAAAATTTGAGCCAATTTAAATACATTTTAATTCATTCATTAAGTTCATACATCTCGTTTTCAAAATAGTTTAAACATCATAGTATCCCCCAGAACCATATCACATAAATCATAAAACATGAGGAGCGGTACGATCACGCCTTCGCCTTGCCACGATCTCCTGAAGTACCTGAAACAATACACTGAAACTGTAAGCCCGAAAGCTTAGTGAGTTACCCCCAAAATACCAACCACACATATCATACTCATAACATATCACAAATACAGAACAGCCATGCACATCGGGTCTACTGTGTGACTGGTCCGCCCGCACCGGGCCTTCAGTCCACCTGGTCCACCCTCCGAGTCTAGCCATGTACATCGAGTCTACAGTGTGATTGGTCCGCCCGCACCGGGCCTTCAATCCACCTGGTCCACTCTCTGTGTCTACAGTATGACTGGTCCGCCCGCACCCGGCCTTCAGTCGGCTTGGTCCACTCTCCGAGCCTCGGCACGTCTGGTCCGCCCTCTTGGGCCTTCAGCCTATCCGAACCGCTCGCTGGGCCTTCGGAATATCCGGTCCACCCTGGGTATGTTGGCCTACAGCACAAAGCAGGACCCGCCTCAACCTAACCCCCGTCAAACAACCATGTGCACATAAAACAATCAATCACATAACAAATCCTTAACCAGACTATCAGTCTAACAGATCACATAGCATATCAACATCCTAACCAGGATTCCGACCTAATCGGTCACTAGCATAACATTACCCTATATACCGGGTACCGACCTTAACCAGGTCACTAACATAACACCATCCTAAATACCAGGATGCAGATCTAGCAAAGCAATAACATAACAAACACTACCCGGATTTCCATCCGATAAAGGGCCGGCCTTGGTGCCGTAGACCCTGTCGATATAGTGAGGATAACTCACCTGCAATTGCCGACTGAAGAGATACGACCAAGCTGCTCCGACCACCGACACGAACTTCACCACATCACACTACCAAAGGACCAAAACCAAAATTACCAAAATACCCTTGGAAGTCAAACTGGTCAACTCTTGGTCAAAGTCAAAGTCCTCAGTCAAAGTCAACTTCCTGACTGACCCTACTCGCCGAGTCAACCCGTTGACTCGTCGAGTCCTTATACTATGAAAACTCTTAGAACACGACTCCACTCGCCGAGTCACCTCAAGACTCGTCGAGTCCAACAATCTCCGAGTCCCATCCTGTCCAACTCACTGAGTCACCCCTCGACTCACTGATCTGCGTCTTAACTAGAAGAGGTTAGGGGTTTTGCGATCTGACTCGCCGAGTCCAAGAACAGACTCTCCGAGTCCAAGGCAATCTTCAACAGGCTCGCCGAGTTGTTCTTCCAACTCGTCGAGTTCATGCCTATCTTCATGTGACTCGCCGATTCCACCCATGTGACTCGCCGAGTCCCTTCAGTACTTATCCATACAGAGGCTTTTTGAGCCATGCAGGGGCTCCAAACTATAGATCCACTCTTCTAGGGCATAACTCCCTCGTAAAGTTGCAAACTTTACGTGAAACCAAGGGGTTAAAGGTCCAAAATCACTCTAGGGCTAGGGTTTAAGACAAAGGGGCTTCACCAACAGCTCATTGACTGATGCTTTATGACATTCCAGACCAACACAAGTCTAAATCTGGAGTAGCAACTTCATATCTAAGCTCCAAACCCGAAATAGATCTTAAACACACCAAAATGGCCCCAAATCTCCTACATGAATAGATCTAGATGCAAAAGAGTGAAGGTAACAGCTTATTACCTCCAAGATGTGCCCAAACTTCAGTAGAATCTGGATCTACACCACTCTCTTGATGCAAGCCCTTTTGATCTTCAAGTTTCTTCCACTAGAAACAACTTCCAAGCTTCAATCTCCCTCCAAATGCCTCACACACACGAGCTTAGGGTTTTCTGGTTCTCAAGGGCAATAAGGAGGCTGAGAGAAGGACATAAAGTCCTTTAAATAGGGTGCAACCCCCGAGATTAGGGTTTTCTCATTCCAGCACCAACTCGTCGAGTCCAAGCCGCCGACTCGGCGAGTTGGCCACTTAAACCGCGACCCAAACCCGCTCCGACTCGGAGAGTAAGCGTACCTACTCGTCGAGTCCCTTCTTCGAGATTACACTTTGCACCCTTCAACTTCTTGCTTCTGAACTTGGGATGTTACAATTCTCCCCCACTTAAATTAGGCTTCGTCCTCGAAGCCTACTGCAGTATACGCTTCAGAACAAACCCCTTGCACTGCAGACTCCGATATCTCAATTAACTCAGGTTCTTGCCAACCCTAATACTGCATCTCTCTTAACATAACCTCTTCTCGCCTGGCATCCCTGCCAATACTCCAAGCCGACAACCGGCCTTTTCTACTCAATGTCACCACATATCAATTACGTATCACTCGATAATACTAACCCTTCATATCAGGGACACGCTTCCGTGCCCTGCAATGCTAGATTCCACAAACACCCACTGCGCTCTGCCAAAACACTAATCCATCTTCCTTCGCCGAAAATTGGCGATAACCCTGATAACTTGCAACCTGGAACAAATCCTCATGATGGAATACCTCCACGTACATAACCCAAGCCTACAACCATACTCGGAACTAAGGACCTTGTCCTTGCGTCACCCTCGAACCCTTCGGTTCGACACAACGGAGTGCAACCCACTCACACCTCCCTATCACGATCTCTAGGTCCTTGACCTCCGACTGTAATATCCTTATACAGTCCTCAGCACCGGTCCAGACTACTCTCGAGTCTGTTATCCTGCTGACTCACCTTCCTCTGTCCCAATCTCCAATCTGGAACCACTATCTTCCTCCTCTTCCAAGGAGACTGAAAACATGCCTGCGCATCATCCAACATTGCCACAACCTCAACGGGCATCCAACCCGTATGTGCTTCCATACATCTGGTACAATCCCAGTGCTTACCACCAATAACCGAAGCACTTTCGATCATCCTTTTACTCTGCTACCTTCCTCTCAGAAGACCCACACTCCTTCCGGAGCTACATACCTTTCCTTTCCAGGAAGTCTACTCAACAACCCTTACCACACTTATAAGTGCCACTGAGCTAAACTCCACTCTACACTATCCATGTAGAGCAACTGCTATTCTCGAACTCCCATATACTCCGAATCCGATCACATAATAAACTAGGCCCACGCACGGCCTCCAGCCAACTCCATCATCATGATCAATACTTGGGGCCAGACCATATCGATTACTATTGCATGGCGACATATTCACTCATTCTCCGCATACAGATCTACTAACACATCCAGAGTCTTCAGCATGACTGGACCGCCTTACGAGGCCTTCAGCCTATCTGGACCACTCTCAGAACCTTCAGCATGTCTGGACCGCCCTCCTGGGCCTTCAGCCTGTCTGCATCGTTCCCCGAGCCTTCGGTTTGACTGGTACGCCTTTCGGCCTTCAGTCTATCCGGACCGCCCAAAACTGTCGTACGCCATCCTGAACCATTCTTCCTGGGAATCTCTCCCATGCAATCTGTTTTAGCCCTCTTAGGGGTTCCAAACTCCTATTCCGTTCCCGGAATCCTTTCCATGGCCTAAACCCAGGCCTCACATCGACCAACCACCTTACCTGAAACCATGGTCTGTTCCCTACCCCACTTGTCTATCACTTGCTCCAATCATGCCACACTCTCGGCTAACAACACTGATAAATCTAAGCAGCTAACCAACCCTGAATACTTGTTGTTTTCACCGGAGAGTTTTCCAATTCTCCCCCACTTAGTGCACCGACTACTAACCACCAATGTCCAAAACCGGCATAGCTCAATCGCCCTTACTCCATATATTCCTTCTTAACCATGAACTGACTCCCTCGGGAGTGAGTAACCTTCACCGAATAACCCTTCCGCCATCGCACACCCGAACTTCAAGGAAGTTCGAACCTCAACTGAACACTTCTCACATCGCAGTTGCTATTCCTAGCAACGAGATCATAAACCTTATCTTTCAACCAAGAGTCCTCCTGAACGCTAACTACAACTCCTAACTACTAAGATCCTCAATCATACTACGAAACATGCGGAAAAATGCAGGCAGATTTACAATACCACACCAATAACAAGATAACAAGATGGAAACATACCCGCAGCTACATCTGGCTCTGTCCTGACCTCCTCTGCTGTAAGCTGGAATGCGCGTCCCTGAGCCCTCGGAGGCTCCGCTCCACCCTGACCCCTGCCAGTAATCCTCAAAGTGGCCGGTGCTGGAGCCTGCACCGATCCTGCAGCAAACTGTGGGCAGTTGGCCCTCAAGTGCCCAACCTGATGGCAATGATAACAAATCCTCATATCCTGCACCGGGGCTGACTGACGGAAATGCCTCGCATAATGCCCCTCTCTCCCGCACTTGCGGCACGCACCATCGGACCTACAAACTCCGGTATGACCCTTCCCACACTTTTCGCAAGTGTGGCTGATCTGACTCCCAATCCTGGAGTCAACGGTTTTGAACCGTTTCGGCGCCGGCTGCGACTGCACCGGGGCCTGCCTCTGCTCTCGCAACTGCAACTCAATCTCCAACTCACGCCGCCTGGCAGCTTCCTGCAACTCTAACAAGGTATCACATCTCTGTGTGGACACAAACTGCCGGATATCCCTCTTGAGCATACTCAGATATCGGGACATCTGAGCCTGCTCCGAAGCATCCTGGTGATCTCCGTCACCGACTCTGAATCCTGCTTCAGCTCCAGGAACTCCTGAGCCAACCTCTCTCTCTCTCAACCTGTGGAACATAACGAGTACTGAACATCTCCCGGAACTGATCCCACGTAACCGCAGCCCGCTCCACCAATCCTTCGCCCCGAGCCTCAAAAGGTTCAGAGCACACCTCACCCTCTGATCCGCAGGGCATGAACACGTGAAGAAACAACCCTCCACGTCTGACAACCATCTCATAGCAATGATCGGATCCTGAGCTCCATCGAAAGTAGGGGGCTTCGTATTATCGAAGTCCCGATACTGAAAACCTCGACCGGTTCCTCCCCCTGCCACTGCTACAGCCGCTGTAGCTGCCGCGGCAGCCGCCTCCGCAAGAGCTGCATAGCGCTCATCAAAGTACTCAACCATGGCAGTCTTGATCGATCGAAACATCTCCGGCAACTCGACTGGAACATAGAAGCAACCTCATCATGCAGGATCTCACGAATCCTGGCGTCCAACTCGTCCGTACTCATCTGACCAATGACCTTGGGTGGTACTGGTCCATCCTGACCACCCTCTCCTGATCCCGATCATGAACCGGATCCTGCCCCGACACGTCTCGTAATCGCTATACTGCAATACACCAACGAGACCCTTAGACACATCACATATCCACCCAGGGAACTAACTCCTAACCGATACCCTAGAGAGTTGTGACTTCCTTCATACGCGTATGGGTCCTGTGCTTTCAGTAGTCCGGGCCCATACTACCTTCCACACCTACCCATATTTTTCTCAAGTATCACCACAACGCCCTAAGCACAAACGTAAATAAAAAGCACTCCATCCTCACCCCTAGAGGAATACTGAATATCTCATATAAGGAAAACCCTAGACTAGCAGACATCATAAATCAGACAATTCCATCATGCAATTCCTGAAGATCCCTAGCCTAGTACTAGCATGTTGTTCTAACATATCACATAAACAAATAACTTATATGGTATTTTGGGGTTACTTATTGGCTCTGGCTGATCATACCCTCTGCATCCTCCTTTACTTATTTCGAAAACCTTTTGAAAACCATTTTGAAAATCTCTCCTTGATTTGAGACTGGATTCACATGAATGCTCCTCCAATTCACTCAAACCAAGGCTCTGATACCAACTTGTAACACCCATAAAATTTGAGCCAATTTAAATACATTTTAATTCATTCAAAAACCATTAAGTTCATACATCTCGTTTTCAAAATAGTTTAAACATCAGTGTATCCCCCAGAACCATATCACATAAATCATAAAACATGAGGAGCGGTACGATCACGCCTTCGCCTTGCCACGATCTCCTGAAGTACCTGAAACAATATACTGAAACTGTAAGCCCGAAAGCTTAGTGAGTTACCCCCAAAATACCAACCACACATATCATACTCATAACATATCACAAATACAGAACAACCATGCACATCGGGTCTACTGTGTGACTGGTCCGCCCGCACCGGGCCTTCATGTTGGATTTCTAAGTCCATAACTATATTTGGTATGTACTTGACCCGACCCGGCATGGTCCATTTGGGTTGCACTTCACCGACACAATTTATATGGATAGTCTTTTGAGAATAATATATTTATGATTTATATTAATATATTATAAGTTCTAATATATTAATATGGAATCATATTATTTAATTAGTATTGATCAAGAATTAATTTAGAATTAATTAAGTGATCAAAAAGAACTAATTAAATATGGACTCTTATATATATGGAATGGGCCAAGTTCATTTAGGTTGGGCTAAGCTTTCATGGATGGTCCCTGGAGCTTTTAACCCATGGATCCTATGTAAATGAAAGGTCATGGGTATTACGGTTTACATGGATGTAACCCTAATCCTCCATAATATATAAAGGGGTCATTGGCTCACAAAATTGGTACAAGTGTGTGAAAATAAGAGTGGGCCGATTTTAGTGTGCATACATATTCTCTCAAGTTCTTCCAAGGTGTTTTGGTGATTTGTGATTCCATTTGAGGCTTCCACACTATTGGGGCTAAGCTCTTAAAGCTTGAAGACATCAAGCTACATCAAAAGGTATGTCATCTAACTAGAACTTTGTAGTATAGGTGCTTCATAATATGCTAGTTAGGATGAAACCTTGGAATAGTTAATATTTGCATGTATAATAGAGAAAACATAGATCCAAGGTTTATAGAGTTGCATGTACACAATAGGAGTGTTAGAATGCTCAAAACCCAACAGTGGTATCAGAGCCATGGGTTGTTTTTTGTTATATTGATGCAAATGTTTTATTTTCAAGTTGGAAAAAAAGGAAAAAAAAAACATGACGTTTGTCAAATTTTAAGATAATTACTTGTTTTGTGAAAAACGAATTATTTGTAAAATTTGAATCATTTGTTATATGAGTTGAATTAGGTCAAATTTAGTAAAAGATAAAATGATATGATTATTTTATTAGTTTTAAAAGTTTGATCTAAATGTTTTAAGGAGTTACATATTTTGTCATAAAATTTTGGAGCTCAAAAGTTTTTTTTTTTTAAAGTTGTGATCTTAAGGGTTTTTGAAACTTCCATAAGTTATCGATATGAAAGTTTTTTTTAAAAAAAAAATTTGATTCAAAGTTTTTATGGAGTTACAAAATTTGGTGTTAATGTTTTAAAGAATTCCATAACTTGTTCTTAAGTTATGGAACATGGAAAGTTTCATCATAAAACACCATTAATTCCATAAGTTATGGAATCCAAAGGTTTTCAAGAATTACAAAACTTGCCCTCAAGTTTTGGAATTTGAGAAAAGTTTTTTATGAAAAAAAGAATTGAATTCTAAAACTCTTGGGTTCATAACTTAAACAATTAATTAAATGGTTTTAATTTTGAGTTTAATAATTGGAATTATGATGTTTTGTTGAATAGTTCAAATTAACTCTTATGGACTTTATTAATAGTTAATTAAAGCGTTTAATTAAAAGAGTATTATTAATCCATAAATATATGGTTTGAGTTTAATTAAATTAAAAGTCTAGTTTAATTAATAGATTAAACCACCAAGTATTTTAAATGTCTAAAATACACCCTTATACTATTATAATATTAAAAGTTTAATATATTATATGTATAAGAGCAAGTCGTCTTACCATTAGTAGGCCTCATTCACGAAGCCGGTCTATAAGGGGGGTATAAGGTTACTGCCTATAAAATGGCAGTTTAATGGGTGTCCACTCTCACTCACCGCTTCCTTGACCGGTGGAGGGTCGTTAGCCGAACAGGTAGGACAAGGACTATAATTCTCCATTCATTATAAGTATAATGATAAATACTAAGTAACTAAACACTTATAAATTCTCAATCTTAGTTACTTAGGAAAATGTGAATAAGGTGCTAATCCATGAAATTACACTTTGCACTTTGTTTAAGCTGTTAGTGGAGCGTGTGTGGTTAACCGCCACACTAACCTGGACTTAACAAGGTAGGCAAAGGGTAACTTAATGTTTATCATAGTATCGTTGGAGCGTGTGTGGTTAACCGGCACATCGATTGAGGGGTAAATATTAAGGGTACCAAGTATATTTGCATGGTTACTTCACACCTTGTTTTGTGATCCTCGGCATCCCAGTCACAAAACCTGAAGGGCACACTCGAGATTGAAACATGCCATTGAAAAGTTCAATGAATCTCAAAAGAATCTAGGAGTTTCAAAACCAATTAAAACCTAATAATACATTTCGTTTATCTTGGTGGAAATTGGTGAATCGTCATTCACCTACCTTCAAATATTTTATAGCTTGGATTACGACATCCCTCTTCCAAGTTATAAAATAGTTTGTTGGGTCCTAGCCTTAATATATCATATTGGGTGTTATATTAAGGACTTAAATCAACTTTACGTGAATTTCTCCCATTGTTGATGTCTGGTTTAGACAACAATGATCTTCCCAAACCAAGCTTTCCTAATGAATATGACTTCCCGAGTTTGGCTCATGGAAGTCATACTTCTCTTCCTCCACCTCCTCCAATTATTCTCCCTAACTCACAAGTTCAAGGTCACTCAACCCCTAATGGCAAGCAAGGTCTATGTGTGATCACATCTTAGAGATGAAGTCACATACTGACAAGCCGGGAGAGTTGGGTGTCAAAGTCTTGAGAAAGTTAGATGTGCAATCACTTTCTAAGTCACATAGTGAGTTCCTTTGGGACTACTATGAAACAGACTATGACATGAACCTTAATGATCATATCTATTTGCTTGGTGCTGCTGAATCAGCAATGATTTGGAACGATAGTGAAGCAAATTTGATTAGAAGATCAACTTCCCAAAAACTTTATGGACAGTGACAATGGTGACTCTGGAAATCCAGAAAAAGGATTCTCTTCCCAATGGAAATGGATTGGCCATAGTCAACCCGGTTGACCAAATGGTAAAGAGAAAGGCTAAGTCTGAGATAGTCCCATTACCAAAGGGTCCATATGTTTATTTTGCCAAAGGAAGGGGCGTTGATTGCAAAGCTGCCAAATTTACCTAAGGATGTTAAAGTCAATAAGTTTGACTCTACATCAGGTAGAGCCCATTATCTAACTCTGTTAAGCTCTATTCTGAGATCCTCATTACATGATGTGACTGGGTCACATGTTGATGTTTTAAGAATCAAAGAATAGAGAGAAATCTTAAAGGAAGTATATGCTGATTCTGATCGCGAAGGTGGATTTCGATCGCATCAGAATTTTGAGCAATTGCTTAAGAAGTTATGATATATTGCTAAGGAATAGATAACAACAATTTTCCATGTGGATTGTAAGGATAAGTTTTTCCGCAAAGTTTTAAAATAAAAGAAAATTGTTTAATTTTGTTTATTTGAAGTATCCTTACAATAGCATTTGTGGAAAATTGTTGCTTATATGATTCCACTGACAGCAATATTGGAAAATGGATTTGATTCTTTCATTTGTGGTAGTGTCTAAATTTACCAAATCAGGAAAGTTCCTCATCACCCAAGTTTCAATTGGACCGAAACTTGGAATCATGCAAGTTGAATAGTATGATGAATGAGAACTTTCAAGCATTGGAAAATCAAGACTAATTACTTGTTCACATGGATGTGTGAGTCAAGTGAAGGACTAAAGGGATCGAGTACACATTCTTGTGCACTGGTCATGTCCACCACAAAGCTCGTTAAGACTATTTGATTTACTAAACTTTAGTAAATATGGTTATACTTGCAAGTTTAAGTATAATTCTGAAACATTGGAAAAGTCTCAATGTATGGCAGAACGAATGGGAAGAATCAAATTAGGCAGAAAGATAAAAATTTCTCAAATCTGAAAAGATGGGAGAGTACTTTAGTATCATGTTTGTGATCATCTTAATGATTTAGAAATCATATCACAATTAGTCCTCTAAAGGTCTTCTTAGTGCATTCTTATGACTAATAAGAGGAGTCATGAATTGTTGAAATGGTTAGATCAGGAAGATGCGTCATACTTCGTTCCAAAACAATTCTTAGAGTCATACTCCAAGATTGTAACTTGAGTGACATATCTTAAAGAAAGGTTTAAAACACTTGTCAAATGTAAGAGTAAAAGTGTCCTACTCTTGTACATTTGAAATTGGTAAGTTGTGATGTTTTGGATAAAACAAAGACCAACTAAGGCCAATTATGTGAAGTGTTTGTCTTGATAAAGAATCCGCACTATCTCTTGAATATTTGGCAAGATAGTCTTATATGTCAAGAGGATAGTGGGAGTCTTAAAGATCCTACAAAGAATTTCAAGAACTAATCAAGAATAAAACCTGAGGTTCTTCACTAGCACACGACTTGAGGTTTATAACCTATCGTGTTGACATATTCTGTGCCCATTCCAGTTAAAGTTGGATTTGCATAGGAGTTCTGAAAGTTCTCAATTGGTTGCATAACAACTTGGAAGCAATGGCAGGCCCTGTACTGCCAGGTGGCAAGAAGTTAAGATTGCATAAGTTCAGTCCATATGAGTTTGGATTTTTCATTATCCTTGTCTTGTGACTATGGTTTTGACGATTCATATGGATAAGAACACATACACCATAAAATCTAAGGGTCATAAGGTTTCTCTCCGATTCATGAAAATGATGGTGAGGAAACACTTCCACCAAGTAGATTTGAAGCAGATGGCAAAAGGTCTAAACAATTGAGACTATGATTACGGCATCCCTTTTCATAGTTCTGAAATTGTTTAGACACACATGCATGCTATCTAAGGAAAGGTGTATGATTTTGATAAAGTTTTATCAAAGCATCTCGTATCAGAAATCTGAACTTTGGTAAGAAAGTCAATAAAGTATTGATTTCTAGAAGTCCAGCTGATTTCTGAGTACATGTCAAAGCTAGTGGGAGCATAAGTGTTATGCTAATAATCATCATGTTAGTTGGAGCATGATAATTATTGTTAGTGTTGCTAATAATCATAAGTGTTATGCTAATAATCATCTTTCGACCAAGAGTCCTCCTGAACGCTAACTACAACTCCTAACTACTAAGATCCTCAATCATACTACGAAACATGTGGAACAACACAGACAGATTTACAATACCA
The DNA here is from genome assembly GCF_052849685.1 of Lactuca virosa. NCBI lineage: Eukaryota > Viridiplantae > Streptophyta > Magnoliopsida > Asterales > Asteraceae > Lactuca > Lactuca virosa. The sequence goes on along the minus strand of NC_136430.1, from coordinate 222,877,604 downwards.
CACCAATAACAAGATAACAAGATGGAAACATACCCGCAGCTGCATCTGGCTCTGTCCTGACCTCCTCTGCTATAAGCTGGAATGCGCGTCCCTGAGCCCTCGGAGGCTCCACTCTACCCTGACCCCCGCCAGTAATCCTCAAAGTGGCCGGTGCTGGATCCTGCACCGATCCTGCAGCAAACTGTGGGCAGTTGGCCCTCAAGTGCCCAACCTGATGGCAATGATAACAAATCCTCATATCCCGCACCGGGGCTGACTGACGGCAATCCCTCGCATAATGCCCCTCTCTCCCGCACTTGCGGCACGCACCACCGGACCTACAAACTCCGGTATGACCCTTCCCACACTTTTCGCAAGTGTGGCTGATCTGACTCCCAATCCTGGAGTCAACGGTTTTGAACCGTTTCGGAGCCGGCTGCGACTGCACCGGGGCCTGCCTCTACTCTCGCAACTGCAACTCAATCTCCAACTCACGCCGCCTGGCAGCCTCCTGCAACTCTAACAAGGTATCACACCTCTGTGTGGACACAAACTGCCGGATATCCCTCTTGAGCATACTCAGATATCAGGACATCTGAGCCTGCTCCGAAGCATCCTGGTGATCTCCGTCACCGACTCTGAATCCTGCTTCAGTTCCAGGAACTCCTGAGCCAACCTCTCTCTCTCAACCTACGGAACATAACGAGTACTGAACATCTCCCGGAACTGATCCCACGTAACCGCAGCCCGCTGCGCATCAGAGTAAGATCCCGTAGTCAACCTCCACCAATCCTTCGCCCCGAGCCTCAAAAGGTTCAGAGCACACCTCACCCTCTGATCCGCAGGGCATGAACACGTGAAGAAACAACCCTCCACGTCTGACAACCATCTCATAGCAATGATCGGATCCTGAACTCCATCGAAAGTAGGGGGCTTCGTATTATCGAAGTCCCGATACTGAAAACCTCGACCGGTTCCTCCCCCTGCCACTGCTACAGCCGTTGTAGCTGCCGCGGCAGCCGCCTCCGTAAGAGCTGCATAGCGCTCATCAAAGTACTCAACCATGGCAGTCTTGATCGATCCAAACATCTCCGGCAACTCGGCCCGGAACATAGAAGCAACCTCATCATGCAGGATCTCACGAATCCTGGCGTCCAACTCGTCCGTACTCATCTGACCAATGACCTCGGATGGTACTGGTCCATCCTGACCACCCTCTCCTGATCCTGATCATGAACCGGATCCTGCCCCGACACGTCTCGTAATCGCTATACTGTAATACACCAACGAGACCCTTAGACACATCACATATCCACCCGGGGAACTAACTCCTAACTGATACCCTAGAGAGTTGTGACTTCCTTCATACGCGTATGGGTCCTGTGCTTTCAGTAGTACAGGCCTATACTACCTTCCACACCTACCCATATTTTTCTCAAGTATCACCACAACGCCCTAAGCACAAACATACATAACAAGCACTCCATCCTCACCCCTAGAGGAATACTGAATATCTCATATAAGGAAAACCCTAGACTAGCAGGCATCATAAACCAGGCAATTCTATCATGCAATTCCTGAAGATCCCTAGCCTAGTACTAGCATGTTGTTCTAACATATCACATAAACAAATAACTTGTATGGTATTTTGGGGTTACTTACTGGCTCTGGCTGATCGTACCCTCTGCATCCTCCTTTACTTATTTCGAAAACCTTTTGAAAACCATTTTGAAAATCTCTCCTTGATTTGAGACTGGATTCACACGAATGCTCCTCCAATTCACTCAAACCAAGGCTCTGATACCAACTTGTAACACCCATAAAATTTGAGCCAATTTAAATACATTTTAATTCATTCAAAAACCATTAAGTTCATACATCTCGTTTTCAAAATAGTTTAAACATCAGAGTATCCCCCAAAACCATATCACATAAATCATAAAACATGAGGAGCGGTACGATCACGCCTTCGCCTTGCCACGATCTCCTGAAGTACCTGAAACAATACACTGAAACTGTAAGCCCGAAAGCTTAGTGAGTTACCCCCAAAATACCAACCACACATATCATACTCATAACATATCACAAATACAGAACAACCATGCACATCGGGTCTACTGTGTGACTGGTCCGCCCGCACCGGGCCTTCATGTTGGATTTCTAAGTCCATAACTATATTTGGTATGTACTTGACCCGACCCGGCATGGTCCATTTGGGTTGCACTTCACCGGCACAATTTATATGGATAGTCTTTTGAGAATAGTATATTTATGATTTATATTAATATATTATAAGTTCTAATATATTAATATGGAATCATATTATTTAATTAGTATTGATCAAGAATTAATTTAGAATTAATTAAGTGATAAAAAAGAACTAATTAAATATGGACACTTACATATATGGAATGGGCCAAGTTCATTTAGGTTGGGCTAAGCTTTCATGGATGGTCCATGAAGCTTTTAACCCATGGATCCTATGTAAATGAAAGGTCATGGGTATTACGGTTTACATGGATGTAACCCTAATCCTCCATAATATATAAAGGGGTCCTTGGCTCACAAAATTGGTACAAGTGTGTGAAAATAAGAGTGGGCCGATTTTAGTGTGCATACATATTCTCTCAAGTTCTTCCAAGGTGTTTTGGTGATTTGTGATTCCATTTGAGGCTTCCACACTATTGGGGCTAAGCTCTTAAACTTTGAAGACATCAAGCTACATCAAAAGGTATGTCATCTAACTAGAACTTTGTAGTATAGGTGCTTCATAATATGCTAGTTAGGATGAAACCTTGGAATAGTTAATATTTGCATGTATAATAGAGAAAACATAGATCCAAGGTTTATAGGGTTGCATGTACACCATAGGAGTGTTAGAATGCTCAAAACCCAACACTTCAGTCCACTTGGTCCACCCTCCGAGTCTAGCCATGTACATCGAGTCTACAATGTGATTGGTCCGCCCGCGCCGGGCCTTCAATCCACCTGGTCCACTCTCTGAGTCAACAGTATGACTGGTCCGCCCGCACCGGGCCTTCAGTCGGCTTGGTCCACTCTCCGAGCCTCGGCACGTCTGGTCCACCCTCTTGGGCCTTCAGCCTATCCGGACCGCTCGCTGGGCCTTCAGAATATCCGGTCCGCCCTGGGTATGTTGGCCTACAGCACAAAGCAGGACCCGCCTCAACCTAACCCCCGTCAAACAACCATGTGCACATAAAACAATCAATCACATAACAAATCCTTAACCAAACTATCAGTCTAACAGATCACATAGCATATCAACATCCTAACCAGGATTCCGACCTAACCGGTCACTAGCATAACATTACCCTATATACCGGGTACCGACCTTAACCAGGTCACTAACATAACACCATCCTAAATACCAGGATGCAGATCTGGCAAAGCAATAACATAACAAACACTACCCGGATTTCCATCCGATAAAGGGCCGGCCTTGGTGCCGTAGACCCTGTCGATATAGTGAGGATAACTCACCTGCAATTGCCGACTGAAGAGATACGACCAAGCTGCTCCGACCACCGACACGAACTTCACCACAGCACACTACCAAAGGACCAAAACCAAAATTACCAAAATACCCTTGGAAGTCAAATTGGTCAACTCTTGGTCAAAGTCAAAGTCCTCGGTCAAAGTCAACTTCCTGACTGACCCTACTCGCCGAGTCAACCCGTTGACTCGTCGAGCCCTTATACTCTGAAAACTCTTAGAACACGACTCCACTCGCCGAGTCACCCCAAGACTCGTCGAGTCCAACGGTCTCCGAGTCCCATCCTGTCCAACTCACTGAGTCACCCCTCGACTCACTGATCTGCGTCTTAACTAGAAGAGGTTAGGGGTTTTGCGATCTGACTCGCCGAGTCCAAGGCAATCTTCAACAGACTCGTCGAGTTGTTTTTCTAACTCGTCGAGTTCATGCCTATCTTCATGTAACTTGCCGAGTCCACCCATGTGACTCGCCGAGTCCCTTCAGTACTCCATCCATACATAGGCTTTTTGAGCCATGTAGGGGCTCCAAACTATAGATCCACTCTTCTAGGGCATAACTCCCTCGTAAAGTTGCAAACTTTACGCGAAACCAAGGGGTTAAAGGTCCAAAATCACTCTAGGGCTAGGGTTTAAGACAAAGGGGCTTCACCAACAGCTCATTGACTGATGCTTTATGACATTCCAGACCAACACAAGTCTAGATCTGGAGTAGCAACTTCAGATCTAAGCTCCAAACCCGAAATAGATCTTAAACACACCAAAATGGCCCCAAATCTCCTACATGAATAGATCTAGATGCAAAAGAGTGAAGGCAACAGCTTATTACCTCCAAGATGTGCCCAAACTTCATTAGATTCTGGATCTACACCACTCTCTTGATGCAAGCCCTTTTGATCTTCAAGTTTCTTCCACTAGAAACAACTTCCAAGCTTCAATCTCCCTCCAAATGCCTCACACACACGAGCTTAGGGTTTTCTGGTTCTCAAGGGCAATAAGGAGGCTGAGAGAAGGACATAAAGTCCTTTAAATAGGGTGCAACCCCCGAGATTAGGCTTTTCTCATTCCAACACCAACTCGTCGAGTCCAAGCCGCCGACTCGGCGAGTTGGCCACTTAAACCACGACCCAAACCCGCTCCGACTCGGCGAGTAAGCGTACCTACTCGTCGAGTCCCTTCTTCGAGATTACACTTTGCACCCTTCAACTTCTTGCTTCTGAACTTGGGATGTTACACACACTTCAACTATAGGACTTCGTTCTTCTAGAAATGGGATTTTGATTTGGATTTAGTATTTGGATATTGGAACATTGTAACAACAACTATTACATAATGTTTTTATATACTGGGATATGATCATCACATTAATACTTTATGTGTTCTATATTAACATGTTTAATCCATGAATAATATTATTATTCTAAAAGTTCATAGTCGGTTGTATTTGTGGGAGCAATTATGAAGTAAGACTAATATGAATTGGATTGGTTAAATTTCAATGGATGAAAGTATGCAAGTGGTTGTCACCAAGTTTCATAGGTACTTGTTAGAGAAATAGTATTGAACTGAACCACATCAAGAACAACTCATAGATTGTAGTTATGACTAATACTTGATTAAAAGGTACTATCTATGTATCCTTATCACCTGAGATACATAATGGAATTTAAGTATAAGAATGTTATGCTTTGATATGGTCAAATGCAGATCCTTAACTAGGCAGTTAGAAAATCCATTTTCAGGTATAGTGTGAACTATGCAAGAGGTTTATATAGTCAAGATGGGATTTGTTCCTCTTATGTGTTGAGAGTTAGACATCTAACGCGTGTTACCCAATGTTGAATTACAAATGAGATTGATTGCGATCCAAGGCTCATGTTCAACAGGATGTTTGCAACAAAGGGATAATTCATAAACTTAACTTAATGCATCAATTAAAGCTTGGAGCTTTTGGGAATTGGATGTTGACGAATGGCATTCTTCGTCATGTGTTATTGGAGGTAGTGAAATGTTTCTACACGTTCACCACTGTCTTTATCGATCTATGATGAGTCTCGTGCAAGTGGGAGATTGAAAGATCTTGTATGCCCAAGAGTCATTATAGAATGGCATTACAAATAACATATGATCCTATAGGATCACACCTTATAGCAAGTTACCATCAATTGATTATTTATTAGTATAATTGATTATTAATAAATATATCAACACTTGTATTTAATTGGAAAATTATTATTTAATGGAAATAATATTTTACTGATTGAGAATTTATTATTTATGGAAATAATATTTACAGGAGAAATAACAACTTATGAAATATATCATAAAGTATGATTATTTATAAGTTATATTTATATATTAATAAACTAGTTAGAGTTTATTTATATAAAAGGTAGTTTTATATAGAAGATATATTTATACATATAAGACTAGTTACGTGTTCTCTCTCTCTCTCTCTCTGTATATATATATATATATATATATATATATATATACACACACACACACACATAACATCTAGTCATGGGATTTTATTGTCTTTCCTTTAGTCTACATTAAGATGTAATAGAAATGAGAGATTTTCAAGGGTTAACAACTATTTCTTATGGATTGCATTCTTCTTTTTTTGACCCTCCAAAACCGAGTGCAAAGTGCTCCCAAGAGGCTGCCAATATTTCAAAGTTCAAGCCCCTCTCTTATCCTCCATTCTCTTGCATTTTGATGTTAGACAAACTCCCTTAGTTGCTTCACCTTAGAACATATATTATATATACATTTATAAGGATTATGAACAACTAATATAAGTGTATACTAACATGTTTTGATGGTTCTACTCTTGCTTTGTTGGATACTTTTAGAGAGCTCTTGTTTTAGAGTTTGATGTTATATTCATCAACATCCAACCTCCGATGAGGATCAAAATCTTCAAAGGTTGTTATGCTTTCTCTTCTATGGTTGTTTTAATCTTTCTAACTCTTGCAAATTGATCTTTTTATGGGAATAAATCTAGTTTTATTTTGTTCAAATCTTAAGGCTTCCATTGCATTATTTATGTTTTTTAAACAAGTTTTGAATAAGAACCCAACATACCATACAATAAAATAATCACATACATAACATGGATTATTCTACTCTACTAGCATAAGCATACCCTAACAATAACTATAACCTATCATATGAAGGATATACAATGTCACGCGTAGTATAGTGGGAAAACACATATAATTCTAGCAACAAAATCTCAACAACAAATATCACTCGATCGATCCTAAGACATAACTAACACAAAACCACCTAGCATCGAATAGACGTTTATCCTTAATCAATAGCTTGAATCCATCAAAGGTTGAGAAAAAGTCAAACTTGTCAAAATTCAATGGTCAATGGTCTGGTGAATAGCCAGGTACGTCGTGACCTATATCAGGCACTTCGTGCCAACAAAATGACGAAATAGTTGGGACAACTTCATAAGGTGTGTCACACAAAGGACAGGGCGCTCCATGCTCTAAAACTTAGATTCCTATTATAAAGTCCCAATATACAGAAAAAAATCATTTTTAAAATACAATATACACTCATTTTCATAAAGATACATCTAAGTCAAAACCATTTATTCATAAACCATAATTCAAATCATAGTTATAAGGAAAACAACGTGGAATCTTGAAACATAAAAACTGTTGATGTGTGAGTACAGTCACGCCTTCTCACGAACTGATAACATACCTGAAAACATTTGATCCACGACTGTAAGCCAAAGCTTAGTGAGTTCCCTCAAATATCATATACATCACAACACAATGAAACATATAAAACAACTATGTTTTATCAACAATCGTGAGTCATCAACGGCTCAAATACTGCATATTTGGGTTCTCAGCAACCCCGAGTTATCAGCAACTCAAATACATCAATTTGGGTTATTACCAACCCCAAGCTATTAGCTGCTCACATACAACGATTTGGGTTATGTGCAACCCTAAGCTATTAGCAGCTCACATACAACAATTTGGGTTATCAACAAGTCACATACATCATATGATATAAGTAATACATTGAGAATACTCACCTGAACTAAACAGTAAAAGCTCAACAGCAACCTCAGCAACAGAAACAACTAACGCAATCTACTTAAAGCCAAACTGAAACTAGTCCTCAACTAAAAACTTAATTCTACCAAAGTTTCACAAAAAGTCAAACTTGTGAAAAAGTGAATAGTCAACGTTAACATTGGCTGCCATGTCGTGGCAAATCCCTTTGACCGCACCATGGTCGGTAAAGGAAAAAATCAAATGTAGGGTACACAGACCACCACGTTGCAGCAAACACCAATAATAGCTTATACCATTATGCTCTTTAACCACTAAGTCCAAAGCCACAAAGCTTATATCTGAATCCCAGAAGTGTCTTAGTGAATAAAGTTTCCAACTTTATCCATTCCACGATTCCAAACAACCAACATGTTAAACCTTAGATTCAAGAATACACCTTTCTCCAAGTTTGGAGTAGAGAGAGCCCATGCGTGCACTCTAAATTCCACCATAATGTCAAATCTGAAGTCCAAAATGATTATAAGCTCATAGAGTTTTCAAAACTCCCAAGACAAGAACATTCATGGGGCTAAATCATCATATAATGGACCAAAACACCAAATACTCCTAGATCTTAAGATGAAAACTGATAAAGTAATGAACTTCAAGATTTACAAAGGTCCAGAAGTATATGGGTGGCTGAATCTTCACTTCCAACAACACCCAAGACCAATCTTTCTTTTCTTCTCCACTCAAGAGCACAAATAACACTAAAAGAGCACCAAAATTGGGTTCTAAGAGAGGTTGAGCTCATAACACTCAAAGGATGCTAGAGTTTGCTCCCAAGGAGCTCTTAATGTGATGGAGGCTGCAAAATGACCAAAAAATGGAGTTGAAGCCTTTAAATACAATTAAAATCCTAATTTTTGGGCTTGGGCTGTACAGATCACCATGTCGTGGTAACAGTCTCAATACGCCGCAGTGATGGGCTTTTGCTTAATTCATTTCAACTTCAAACAGTCATAACTTCATTGTTCTAGTTTTGTTTTCTTTGATCTTTATATGCACGCGAAGGTATTAACGAGCCCCACAATTTTATCTTATTACTTTTTACTTAATTTATATTGAACTTAATTCATTAATACGTGCAAAAAGTCCACAATATCACTTTTTCCCATTTTACGCTTTTTGGCTCCAAATTACATTTCAGGGGTGTAAATCACTTAGCCAACATTATCAACATCCCATACGGTCTAAAATTTATTCCCTTGAAACCCAAGACCTTTACTCAATCAAATTATAATATGCTAATCTGAAATAAGAAAAATCTTGAAACTCGATGTTACAATTCTCCCCCACTTAAATTGGATTTTGTTCTCGAAATCCGAATCAGTTAGAATTTTTGAAAACATCACCAAAAAAATCTATGTGCTTCATCCAACCATTTTATAACATCAAAACCTTCGTAAGGGAAATTTGAGAGACTGCTCAAAACCCAACTAATTCCAACAAACAATCCAATCACTTGAAAGTAGTCGACTGCAACAACTACCTCTCTTCCCCTAAATATAAGACCCAAATTATAGCAAAAACCACCTAAACCAGGGAAACTCTCTGAACTGGAACTACAAACTAACTCCATCAATATGCTTCACAATATCGGAAACCCATCAGTCTAAACTACACCATCCATACCTAAGGACTGATGATCATCCATTCTCCATACATGCCCCTGGTCCTTGACTTGGAACGCCACCTAACCATACATAATGAACACTTAAACCTCTTGATCGTGGATTTCAACCAATCCCAAATCCGGAAGTTATGCCCAAAAGACCTTAAATACACACCTAACTTCTTGGCAATTCATCACTAACCCACTACTCCTACGAGTATAATAATGATCAATACAAAAGTCTCGTGTGGCATCCAAGCTCCCATAACAGCTTAGTTGCATAACCATCTAACAAATCGTCCGTTATACCTACATCAAACTCCATCACTTGCAACTTAACTCATATAATACCATTCTCACAAAAATTGACAAGGATCCACTAACAAGAAGCTCAAAAAGGATCCCACAACCACACAACCAAGGGTACATACACCTAAAAACCTGGATATATAACTGACAAAACTTTGATGAATGGTCAATACACTAAACTGCACCTTCAACTATTACTGCTCGAAAACCCTCAAATAACCCCCAAATGTTGACGAGGAACTAAATGACCAATCGATCGAAATGAACCGACAATCTAAACCCAATGTTCTCCTATACTGTTGAAAAAATCCTATATGAAAATACACGTATGAAACTTTGAAGCTGATTAGCAGATCAATCGTTGCCCATCTCGACAAAGGATAACTCATCCATACCGCAAACTAACCATGTTCTCTATATCCAATACACAACATGGGTGGCTCAAAGGCTCTTTATTAAGAACCATGGCACTTCCAAAGGGAACTACTAACCACAGCGAATTCCTTGCCCAACAGCTTTCATGCATCCCCGAAGACATAAACTTGATGGCGACTGGCTATGCATCCACAATCTGGCCAATTCTTGATTTATATCTAACCATGAAGGAATCTGATCGATCCTTGAGGAACGCAACCAGAAAAATTCCTAAATACAAGCACTTCGATGGTAGCCTACCCTCGCTCTCTTACGTAGTAATAAACATGGACCAAAAATCTTGCATGCCTGTACAGTAGGCTCCTCTTATCCATTGTACAGAAACCAAAAAATCGAATAGTCTGTTGTTCCTCTAATTAGAATACTCAGTTCTCCCTCACTTAGGGTTCAAACTACCACCAAATAACGTCCGCAAACAAAAAATACTTAGACTGGCTCAACTAGATATCTACCAACCTTGACTTTTGGGGGGCATATCATGGAATATGATAAACCTTTAGATAACAACTAGTCAATTTTAGGGAAACTCTGAATATCAAATGGAGACCTTGGAACCTCCCACAGCAATACCTCCTCACACTTATCAAAGTCAACTAGAATACCATTTAATTGACAAGGTACCCTAAGAATTAAACCTCGCGCAATCAAAACTTGCATTCTTAGAAATGGTCCACATCCCCACCCTTCATTAAAACGTCAAGAACCCTGTGCAGAGGATCTAATAATGCCCCCGAAAAACCCAGCGTAATAATCGCACTCCCTTACCTAAATTAGAACATCTCGTTGCTACCAGATGACAAGTACATACCATGTCTTTCCTCTGCTTGTCGCCCCACTCCCTAAAACCATTGAAAAAATAATAAAATATTTAATTCTATAATATGTTGGTGGTGCCTATCCGTACACCAGTTCCTCCTTCATTCGCCAGACTTCCAGTTCGTCCCTTGGAATCAAATTTTTGGACTACAACAAAGACACCTTGTACTCTAAAAATTGGGTCGAAGGCTTGACTTGCGACATGATCCCAACTCCGGCCACCGAACCAAAGAATAAGCAATCTCGAACATCCTTATACTAAAAGACAAAAACAATTTACAAATAATTGGACTTTACCCCTTGCAGCAGAAATTGATGCGGAGAATACCATCCATTTCTTCTATCTATCGACTGGCATGCACCTGATATCTTCTCCCTTGAATGCAGGAGTATGGAAAAACATAACCTCATCATAGAAAACGACATTCCAAGCCATCGGCCACCACCCAACATCAGGCTGGAATCCTCGAGTCGATCATCACAATTTCTTTCACCCGAGTACCAAGACTCATACTAGTGCTACTTTGAACAAGGACTTCGAGACCTTAGGATCAGCTAACTCACATAAGTTTTCACCATTTATACCCAATCTGCCATGGCCACTTAGGCCTAAACAAGGGCCAAATTCATCGTCCTCCATAGAAACCATAACTGAAATACTGATAGAGACGGAAAAAGGCTACAACTAACCCTAGTGTTATCGTACACAATCTGCCGACAACCAACTCCTCGGTAACCTTTCAAATCTTACTGATCCCCGTACGGATCATGTCCTTCTGATAGTATTGGGCCCATACTACCTTCTACATCTATCCATACTTGTCCCAAGAATTGTATCAAGGTTCCTAAGTCACTACACCTGAACATTACTGACCGCATATATATGTGCTCACACAATCACATACTACAGATCTTCCTAGGCTCTCCATCTAAGATTCCTCTTACACATATGCTTGCATTAGCATATCCTAACACTTTTCTTGGGTCACTAGTGGTGGGTTTTATAGGTTACAAAATCTATGTGCTTGCGGAAAATCTCTTAACACTTAACGGCGCGTGCAACCTAAAGGATGTATGTCATAAAACTTTGAAGGTAACATATAATAATTAAAACACCAAGTTAGGGTTTCATACATTTCGGTTGTTGAAGTAAACAATTCTCTTCAATCCCATGTAGTTGATCTTCGAAAGCCTAGCACCAAAAGTATGATGATCCTAATGGCCCACACCTAAACCCTAGAACTATAAGACAATAGAAGAGTGAGGGGTAGGGAGAAAATTAGATTCCTCTTCGGAATAATGTAGTCCAAAAGTCAAAGGGTTATAGCCCATTATATAGCTGCTAGAAAACCTTAGAAATCCTAAATTAGAACATATAATAATATATTTCAAATCTATTAATTATCTAGTTTCCTAATATTAAATGGAGGCTTCCAGAAACCCTAAAGTAGGGCACCAAAACCGTCCATATGATGGAAGGTTCTGGATCTTCATATTTGCTCAACTATTAAACAATTATAGCTCAACCGTTGCGCCTTTAATTAATTCTAATTATTCCATAGATTAATTCTAAATTAATTATGATTAATAATTAATTATTTCTTATTAATTTATTATCATATAAATTAAAAACCCAATTATTTAGCTACTGATCTCATATTAATTTATTAATCACATCATAAATTAACAAATCAATTGTCTATTTCTAACTAATATATTAATCATATAACATATTAACAATGCATCTATCACAATTTATTAATAATATAATAAAATTATCCTTTCTCTACTGATGTCATTATAACCAAGTTCTAGTTATGAGGGAAATCAAAAAAGGACTTCGCTGTTAATTATAAGTATATACCAATTTAGATATGAGATTAGACACCTTAATCCAACAACTAGGAACTCCACCACTTCTAGGTGTACCAGCACACCCATACGCTTAGAAAAGCCACCAAGAAACTTCACAGATTCTCACCCTAGGATTCTTCTCGACCATGCTCGTATACCGCTAGAAATCTCTATCAACATCGTTGGTCTCCTCATGTATGAAAATTATACATAATCCAGGATTTAATAGACGGTCGAATAAATGGTTCTACCCTAAATTCACAACCAAACAAGGAACGTGAAATATGGCTAGAATCCTAATTATGTACAACCATAAATCATACACTTAGAAACTATCAATATCAATCTAAACCTCAAGTAACACATAACAAGTAGCTCCTAGGCTAACAGGCATCTTAAAATCAGGAAATTCTAGCATACAAGTTATGAAAGATCCATAGCTTACACACTAGCATGCAGTTCTAATAGCTCTTATATATATATATATATATATATATATATATATATATATATATATATATATATATATATATATAACAAGTATGGATATTTTTTGAGATCACTTTCCCTTGAGCTCTTGCTGACGGTACACAACGCATCTTCTTTTCTCCTCTTAAAACCATTTCTTAGAAAATTCTTTGCAAAATCCTAAGATCCTTAGTTTGAGTTTAAAATTGCATGATTGTTCATGCAAATCCCTCAAACCAGGACTCTTATACCAACCTGTAACGTCCCAATTTCCAGAATAAATTTTTCATTTTTAAAATAGAATAAGCACCCATGTTCGTAAATATACATCCAAGTCTAAGACATATATTCGTTAACCATAATTCAAATCAAAGTTAAAAGGAAAACAACATGGAATCTCGAAACATAAAAATCGTTGACGTTTGTGCACAGTCATGCCTTTGTATCCTCATGAAATGATAAAGTACCTAAAAACACTTAATCCACAACTATAAGCCAAAACTTAGTGAGTTCCCCAAAATATCATGTACATCACAACACAAAAAAAAACATATAAAACAACTATGGGTTATCAGTAACCTTGAGTCATCAGCAGCTCAAATATTGCATATTAGGGTTATCAGCAACCCCGCGTTATAAGCAACTCAAATACAACAATTTAGGTTATCAGCAACCTGAGCTATCAGCAGCTCAATACAACGATTTGTGTTATTAGCAACCCCAAGCTATCAACAACTTATATATAACGATTTGGGTTATCAGAAATCCCGAGCTATCAGTAGCTCACATAAAACAATTTGGGTTATCAGAAATCCCGAGTTATCAGCAACTGACATACAACATATAATATAAGTAATACAATGAGAATACTCACATGAACTTTGTAACATCCATAAAAATCAGGCCAATTTAAAACTTTTTCAACCATTCAAAACCATTAAGTTATTACAAAGTGTTTTCAAAATAGTTTAGACATCAGACTATCCCAGAAATCCAGATCAAAAAATGACATGAGGTGCAAGATCTCGCCTTCGCCTTCCCGCGATCATCTAAGGTACCCGAAACAAAATCCAAAAATATAAGCCCGAAGCTTAGTGAGTTCCCCCAAAATACCAACACACATAACAATATACACATAATCACAAACAGAATATTATGGGTCCAATCAACCATCGGGTTGGAATACCCTAGGCCCTCAACCATCGGGTTGGAATGCCAACATACTATAGGTCTAGTCATCCTCGCGATGGTATACCCTCGGCCCACAACCATCGGGTTGGAATGCCCACATACTACGAGTCCAATCATCCTCAGGATGGAATACTCATGGCCCACAACCATCAGGTTGGAATGCCCAGGTCTGTTGGCTCTCGCACAAAGCAGATAAGCCTCAACCACTAATCAAACATGTGCACATATATCAGATAATCACATAACAGTCTATAGACAGAAAAACTAATCTAAGAGATCATAATAGAATAATACAACCTATCTACCAGGATATCAATCTAACATATCATAATAGCATAATAACATCCTATCTACCAGGATACCGATCTAACAGATCATAATAGCATCATAACATCCTATCTACCAGGATACCGATCTAACTGAATCATAATAGGATAATAACATCCTATCTACCAGGATACCGATCTAACAGATCATACGATACTTGAGCATTTAACATATCAGGTTAACAATCCAAAAAGGGCCGACCTTGGTACCTTAGACCCTTGAGTATAGTGAGGAAAACTCACCTCACAATGTCGAACTGTAGTGATAAGATCAAACTCCCAAATCACAGCCACAAACTCCACCACCTATATCCACCATAGGACCACTTCCATAAATTCCCAATTTACTAAAATACCCCCGGAAGTTAAACTGGTCAACCCTTGGTCAAAGTCAAACTCAACGGTCAAGGTCAACAGTCCATGTTGACCCAACTCGTCGAGTGCAGCTCACTGAAAACCCTAGTTGACTCGCCGAGTCCATGCGTGTCCAGATGTCAGGAAACCCTAACTGACTCATCGAGTCATCTCAGTGACTCGCCGAGTCCACGCAGAAACCCATAACGGTCAATCTTCATCCAACTCGTCGAGTTGACCATGCAACTCGTCGAGTCCCTTCAGTCCATTTCTCATTCAGACGTTTTTAAGCTACCCCAAAGCTCCAAATTGCAAATCGAACCTCCTAGGGCATGGTTTCCACATAAAGTTGCAAACTTTACATACATGTATGGTCCTAAATGCCAAAACCAAGCTAAGGGAAAGGTTTAACCCAAAGAGAAGGGCCAATGCTTGCTAAATCTGATAACTTTATGACTATAGGGATCTAGAGGAGTCCAGATCTGAAGTTACAACATCAGATCATGACCAATACCCCGAAATGACTCACAAATCTGATAAAAATGGCCCTAAACCTATGCATGAATAGATATAGCTAAAGATAAGTCAAGGTAACGACTTGTTACCTTCAAAAATGATGCCAAGATGAAGTTGAGTTAGATCCACAAGATTCTCTTTGCTCCAAGTTACTTAGACTTCAAGCCTTCTTCACAAAATCCACCTTCCAAGCTCCTTAACACACAACAATGGAGAGTAGGAGAGATTAGGGTTTTCTAAGCTCAAAGGGAACGGTAAGGGAGGCTGAGGGAGGCTAATGACCCTTTAAATAGGGTGCAAAACCCTGGAAATTAGGGTTTCATTTTCCAGCTCCTTCTCGTCGGGTTGGGGTCCTCCAACTCATTGAGTAGACCTCATAAAGTCACGCGACCTGAATCGTTTCTACACGAAGAGTTGGGGCATCCAACTCGTCGAGTAGGTCTAAGAACATGACTATAAATGAAGGGTCTACTTTATGGTTTGGGCTAGGCTAATGGATGTATAGGTCTTATTGTGTTTTGAGTCTTGTAATTAAAGTGTTTTGGTGAGTTTACGGCCAGAGTATGTTTACGGCCGTAAACAGGTTTACGGCCGTAAACCTGTTTACGACCAATCTTTTTCCCCTATATATTGGATGTGTGAGAGTCTGTCGGTGGTTGTTTTCAGTTCACACAGTGTTTACGGTTATTTTGTGTGTACAAGTTGTACTAGATGTTTTTCTGATATAAACGTGTGCAAGGCTTGTCTTAATCTTCTTCTACTCCATTCTAACATTGTTTGATTGTCAGATTACTTGATCACTGGTTAAGATCCTTGTTTTTAGGACCTTACAATTGGTATCAGAGCAAATCCGGTGTCAAATCATCTTTCAATCACATTCTCGGTCAAAGGATCTTAGTTTCATCACTGTTTGAGGCTTGATTTGGTGTTTTCGTGGTAAAAGGGGATCAGGTCTGCTTAAAATTTGTGTTTTCATCAAGATCTGGGCATTTACGGTCAAGAGTTTATAGCCGTAAACTCCTATTCACAAAAGTAATCTAGCAATTTTCAGTGACCGTAAACAGTGTATCTTCAATCATCGTAATCAGGCAATCTTCAAAGACCGTAAACTCCTCAACCGTAAACTCAACCGTGAAATCCTCAACCGCAACCTTTCAACCGTAAACCCATTTCAACCGTAAACTATCTTTCAAACCATTTCAACCGTAATCTCTCCAACCGTAAACTGTGTTTACGGTCGTAAACTCGTGGACCGTAAAATACCTTTTTGGTATTATAGTTTACTTTTAAGTCATTTCCAATTTAGAAAATTAAAAAAAATGGATTCGTAAAGCACATCAATTCATCATGAATTGGATTCAATCATGGGAACAACCACTCGCATTCCACGCTTGTTATCTGCAGAAGGGTTCCCGGAATGGAAATACCGGATCGAGAAATATATCAAGATGAAAGATTTTAAGGTTTGGCGAAGCATTCTCAGAGGACCAGTCAGAGTCACTACTACTCTTGCAAATGGACAGATAATTGACAAAGTGTACGCTGATTACACTGATGAAGATTTCAAAAGGATTGAAGAACAGGAAAGGGCATTGGCTACTTTAACTATGGCTTTATCTCCTGATATTGCTCAAGGATTCAGAGAGTATGATTCAGCCAAGGCATTTTGGGAAGCTTTAATTGAGGTCTATAAGGGTAATAAAGACATGAAACAGAGTCGCCAAGACATGTTAAGACAGAAATTCAATATGTTCAATTATGTTCTTGGAGAAACTCTAGAAGCCCAGTTACAACGTTTTACCACACTCACCACTGAAATGAGTTCAGCTGGGATTTATGTGACTAAGTCTGAGATAAACAAAAAGCTGTTGAATTCACTTCCGAAGACATGGACATGAAGGTAGAAGTACCGATAAGTGGATTAAGGTTGTCTAATAACTTTGATCCCAATATAACAAAAATATTATTAGCACTAGTTGATGTGAAATTAGTGTTAATTCATTTTAATTTCAATCTTATTTTTAATTTTTAATTTTTAATTTTATTTTATTTTCATTTTTTAAATACTAAATAATCAAAAAAAAAAAATAATAATAATAATAATAATAATAATATTTTAGTTTGATTTTTAAAACTTGTTTTATTTTATTTTATTTTAATTTTCTTTCTTTTTATTTTATTTTTTATCCTCAAAATGTTTTATTTCTTTAAAAAGGGTTTTCGGGTATTGGATTTTATTTTTTGTGGATTGCGGCCCATAGCCTTTTGGACCAGGTATATAAAGGAATGAGTACAGCCAAAATCACTTTTCACTCTTCATTTTTGTATTTCCGGCCGCAAACTCTGATTCTCTCTCTCTAAAAAAAATTGTATTTTTCGTGAAATTGATCGGTTCAATCTGTAGGTATGTTATTTTCGATCCTCATAGTGCCATTTTCGCATCAAATCGACCTGTATTGAGGGTGTAATCGAAGAAAAATCGATCTGGCGGCGTGTACGGCCAGACAGTTTACGGCCAGGCAGTGTAAGGTCGTGAACTCCCTTTGGTCAAAAAAAATTGACTTTTCCTTATGTGTTTCACTTAAAAGCCAAATTGAACTGCAAACATGAGTAAAACATAAATTTTAAATGTTTAAATAAATTGTTTTTCTCACTTGGCTTGGTTTAGTGCAGACTGAAATGGCAGAACTCAAATTCGCTGACAGTCACAACCTGGCTATTCTCTTGGCTGATCCTCCTGCTGCTCACGGAGAATTCAAATCAATGATTCATGGACTGCGAGAATTTTGTCTGACTACTGCTCTGACTGTTAATCCTGCAATCTATCAAGGATTGATCAAAGAATTCTGGAGGTCAGCAAATTTGAAGAAAGGAAGTGATGGATCCGTTTCTGTTGAAGCTAGAATCAAAGATTGCAAAATTATCATCACAGAACAGTTCATTGGGGATGCTCTAAAAATTGACAATCAATCAACCTTTCCCTCTGAGATTGAAATCGTCCAAGTTGAGGAATTTCTCACCAAAATGGGATATGAAGGTGTTTTCCCTCCGACTATGAAGAAGTTGCTGCCACCGTTCTAGAGGTTCTTAGCTCATGTCTTTGTGAGCTGCATATCAGGAATCTGCTTGTGTATCAATCAGATCTGTTTGATTGTGCGGAATCTCAATCAAACGGATGATGCCAGATCAAATAGAAGAGAAGGAGAAGAAGAATAACTTGAATCTATGATGTATTGAATGAATATGATTGATGCTCCTTACAATAGATTCATACACACTCTCTTCTTTTCTCTTGTTTCTCTCTCTAAAACACCTTAGAATACACACACTTAAGCTCCTCTTCAACCGTACACCCACATGCACTCCTCACCCTATATATATGAGACATGGGTCGTGAACAGGTTCACGGTCGTAAACTTGTTCACGGCCGTAAACACAGCCGTAAACTCATAAAACATTACAGAAAAATACAATTTCCTAGAAAAGCAAAGTATAAACCATATTTTAGACCCAACAATAAACTTTAAATTTTTATACATGGGAGTCGGGATGTTACAATTCTCCCCCACTTGAACTAGAATTTGTCCTCGAAGTCTGTTGCGGTAAATAACTCGGGGTAATGCTCCCGCATCTCAGCCTTCGGCTCCCACGTCCACTCAGATCCCCTCCGGTGCTACCACTGTACCTTTACCAAAGGTACTTCCTTGTTTCGTAGAACCTTTACCTTCCTCACAAGAACAGACACTGGCCTCTCCACGTAATTCAGACGCTCGTCGACCTGAATATCATCTAACGACACTACCGCCTCCTCACCCAGTATACACTTTCGCAATTGCGAAACGTGAAGAGTGTTGTGAATCTGACTGAGGTCCTCCGGGAGGTCCAGTCTATATGCCACTTTGCCAACCCGGGCAATGATCCTGAATGGTCTGATGTATCGGGGACCCAATTTCCCCCTCTTCCTGAAGCGAATCATACCCTTCCAGGGTGAGAGCTTCAGTAATACCATGTCTCCCACCTGGAACTCTAGCTGAGATCGGCGCCTATCGACGTAACTCCTCTGCCGAGTCTGAGCGGTCTGCAAGCGTTGTCTGATCTGCTGAATCCTTTCGGTAGTCTGCAGAACTACCTTTGTCCGTCCCATCACCCTGTGTCCAATCTCACCCCAAAAGACTGGGGTGCGACATCTCTGTCCATACAACAACTCATATGGTGGAGCATCAATACTGGAATGAAAGTCGTTGTTGTAGGAGAACTCTGCAAGGGGTAGGTAGGAGTCCCAGCTCCCACCGAAGTCAATAACACAGGCTCTCAGCATATCCTCGAGAGTCTGTATGGTCCGCTCACTCTGGCCGTTTGTCTGCGGATGATAGGCTGTACTGAAGTGCAGTCGTGTGCCCAGTTCCTCGTGGAACTTCTGCCAGAATCGGGAGGTAAACCGAACATCACAGTTCTGAAATGATAGAGACTGGAACCCCATGGTGAGCGACAATCTCGCGTATATACACATTGGCCAGCTTCTCGGCCGATGAGCTCTCCCGAATGGGCAGAAAATGGGTACTCTTGGTCAATCGATCCACGATGACCCATATAGTGTCGAAACCCTTTTCCGTTCTCGGCAATTTAGTGATGAAGTCCTTCGTGATCTGCTCCTATTTCCACATGGGAATCTCTAGAGGTTGCAGCTTGCCATGTGGCCTCTGGTGCTCGGCTTTGACCATCCTGCTGTTCAAGCACCTCTCAACGTACCAAGCGATTTCTCGCTTCATACACGGCCACCAATAACTCAATCGCAAATCTCGGTACATCTTGGTGGCCCCTGGGTGAATCGAGAAGCGAGACTTATGAGCCTCCTCCAGAACAATTTGTCTGACCCCACCAGACATCGGAACCCATACCCGACCGCAACGAGTCAATAATCCATGTCTATCCTGCACCAACCGGGTGTTCTCACCCTTAATCCTCTCAAGCTTCCAATTCTCCTGTCGCAAACCCTCAGCCTGAGCTTCCCTGATCAAACTCACCAGTGGAGAATCCACTGATATCCTCATACACGTCGCTAGAGTATAAGATCCAGCTGACTTGCGGCTCAGAGCATCTGCAAACACGTTCGCTTTACCAGGATGGTAAAGGATGTCACAGTCATAATCCTTGACCACGTCAAGCCACCTACGTTGTCTCATATTCAGGTTCGGCTGATCCATGATGTGTCTCAGGCTCTTGTGGTCCATGTAAATGCTACAGCAGACCCCATAGAGGTAATGTCTCTAAATATTGAGAGCGAATACCACCGCTCCCAAATCCAGATCATGGGTAGGGTATCTCGTCTCGTGCGGCTTCAGCTGCCGCGACACGTTGCCTATCACCCGTCCTCTCTGCATGAGGACCGCTCCCAGTCCCATGATGGATGCATCACAGAACACTATAAAATCCTCAACTCCCTCCGGGAGAGTCAAGACTGGAGCCTCGCATAGTCGCAGTCTGAGGGTCTCAAATGCCCTTTGTTGCTTAGGGCCCCACCGGAAATCCACCCCATTCATCATCAGACGAGTGATGGGTATTGCAATCTTGGAGAAGTCATGTATGAATCTCCGGTAGTACCCTGTCAATCCCAAGAAGATCCTGATATCCGAGGGACATTTTGGAACCTCCCACTGCATAACCGCCTCGATTTTGGCCGGATCGACCAAATCCCCTCCTGGTTAACGAGATGTCCAAGGAACTGAACCTCTCGTAACCAAAACTCGCACTTCGAGAACTTGGTATAAAGTCGTTCTCGTCTCAAAACTCCCAATAGCTCCCGTAGATGCTCCTCATGATGCTCTTGGGTCTTGGAGTACACCAAGATATCGTCTATGAACATGATGACCGAGCGATTGAGCATCGGTCTGCAGACCCGATTCATCAGGTCCATAAACACCGCCGATGTGTTGGTGAGCCCAAACGGCATCACCACGAACTCGTAATGTCCATAACGAGTCTGGAACACGGTCTTCTCCACGTCCTCCTCCCTAACCCTGACCTGATGGTACCGAACCTCAGGTCTATCTTGGAGAACCAAGATGCTCTCTACAACTGATCAAAAAGATCATATATCCTCGAGAGTGGATAACGGTTCTTCACCTTCAACTTCTTCAACTCCCGGTAGTCAATGCACATCCGGTGTGAACCATCTGTCTTCCTGACAAAGAGAATTGGCGCTCCCCACGGAGAACTGCTCGGACGAATGAACTGCTTGCCCAGCAGTTCCTGCAGTTGTGATGTCAACTCCTACATCTCTGGTGGTGCCAATCGGTATGGCGCCTTGCTTATAGGGGCCGCACCTGGCACTAGGTTGATCTTAAACTCGACCTGCCTCTCCGGAGGCACTCCGGGTAACTCATCAGGGAACACGTCAGCAAACTTCCTGACTATTGGAACCTCTGAAACTGAAATCTGATCCCTGACCCGCGTATTCACCACATACGCTAGATAACCTGCACACCCATGTTGAATGTACTACCGAGCCCTGGTAGGCGAACAAAACCCTGACCCCAATCTGGTACCCTCGCCGTAGACAATCAGTTCTCCCCCACTTAGGGTTCGAACTACCACTCGCTGACCCTCGCAGTCGATCATGGCACCGAAACGACTAAGCCAATCCATACCCACGATCACACACATCCATGGGAATCGGAATCAAGTCTATCAGGAAAGATACCTCGAAGATCTCCAACACGCAACCCCGATAGACTGAAGAAGCGGAAACCCCATGTTCATTGGCGATAGAGACTCCCAACGGACACTCTAGCTCTCCTATTGGCATACCGAACTCCCTACTAAATGTCTGAGAGACAAACGACCGACTCGCCCCAGAGTCAAATAATACCAAAGTAGGTAAGGAGTTCACTAAAAACGTACCTAACCACAAGTACAAACATAAAATCATAAAATAGATAGAATCAGTAAAATAAGGGATAGAAACATACCAGCAACCACATCTGGTGCTACCCTGGCCTCCTCTGCTGTAAGCCAGAAGGCGCGTCCTTGAGCCCTCGGGGGCGTTGCTCAACCCTAACTCCCGTCAGTAATCCTCAGTGTAGCTGGCGCGGGAGCCTAAGCCGGCTTGGCGATTAGTAGGGGACACTAGGCCTTCATATGGCCCACCTGCTCACAATGGTAACAAAGTCTGACTCTGGAAGCAGGAGTCTGCTGCCTGCAATCCCTAGCAAGATGACCCTGCTTGCCACACTTGTGGAACCCGCTCCCCGATCGGCAAACCCCCGAATGAGCCTTCCCGCACTTCCCACAAATACGGCCCGGATGACCTCCAAACCTAGTATCGGCAGTATTGGACCGCTTCGGCGTCGGCTGTGACTGCGTCGGGGCCTGCCTCTGCTCCCGTAACTATAACTCAATCTCCAACTCATGCCGCCTAGCGGCTTCCTGTAACTTCAGCAGTGTATCACATCGTTAGGTAGCTACAAACTGACGGATATCATTCTTGAGCATGTTCAGATAACGTGTCATATGAGCCTGGTCAAAAGCAAACTTCAGGCAAAACATCGCCCTCTCAGTGAACATGCGGGTGATCTCCGTCACCATCTTTGTACCCTGTCTCAGATCCAAGAACTCATGTGACAGCCGCTCGCACTCGATCCGTGAAATGTAGCGAGCGCGTAACATCTCCCTGAACTGCTCCCAAGTAACCGCAGCTCTCTGATCATCCTTATACGACCCAATCATCAACCTCCACCAGTCCTTCGCCTCGGACCTCAGCAAATTCACGGCACATCTGACCTTCTGGTCAGTACGACATGATCATGTGAAGAAACATCCCTCCACGTCAGACAGCCACCTCATGGCTATGATCGGATCCTGAGTCCCATCAAAAGTCAGGGGCTTCGTGTTATCGAAGTCCCGGTACTGACAAGCCCGGCTGGCTCATCCCCCTGTCACTGTTACAGCTGCTGTAGCAGCTGCGGCAGCCGTCTCAGCTAGGGCTGCATATCTATCATCAAAATACTCCATCATGGCGGTCTTAATAGACCCAAACATCTCCGGAATCTAACCCTGGATAATCTCGACCACCTCCTCACGAATGATCTCCCTGACATGATCCTCTGTTAATGCTGGCCTATCTTGGCCGATAGTCTCGGGTGCTGTCGGGGCACCCTGACTGCCTTGTCCTAATCTCGATCCGGATCCAGTCACAAAATGCCTCGTAACCACCATACTGAAAATACACCAAGAAGATATCAGATAATCTACATGAATAACAAGGAACCAACTCCCAACTAAACCCTAGGGGTTGTGACTTCCTTGCTACGCGTATGGGTCCAGTGCTTTCAGTAGTACACGCCCATACTACCTTCCACACCTACCCATATTTGTATCAAGTATCATCACAACGCCCTAAGAATATACGTATGCATGGTGATTGCTCAATCCTCACTCCTAGAGGAAGGCTAACTATCTCATAACTGGCCTACTGACCCTGCATAACTCACCCATGAAACTTCCACCATCCCCGCAACACTAATGTATGCTAGTCATACATAATGATGGACCCTGTAAACTTTCGAATACCAGATCCTACCCTTAGGCCTTCATCAAACAAGAACAGGAAATAAGGCCAAACCAAATATTCTCAGGCTATAATATCTTAATTATGTATAACTACGATGCACACACTAAGCAACTATAGTAAGATGTCAATTTCATATAAAGAAATCCTAGGCTATCAGGCATCATATAATCAGGCAATTCTATCATGCAATTCCTGAAGATCCCTAGCCTATCATGTGACATCCCCTAATTTCTCGGCCAGAAAAGACCGATTTCGTTTATGCTTTTTAAAATAAAATTAGAGTAATCCTTTTAAAAGGTGTTGCGGAATTTGTTCCCATAAAAACATGATAATTATATTATCAACTCATTTCTGAAGAAATGTATTTTATTCACTTAAACCATTAGGATGTCATCGTCAATACAGAAACATAAGCATAAACAGAACTTACACTCACTTACACTAGTGATCTACATCTCTTTTAATCTCTCAATGTAAAGTAACTTCGTATCGATACTTGTGATACAAACAAACTGAGTGGGTCAGTGTAACACTAGTCAAAATAGGTCAATAGACAATCACATGTGATTATATCAATCATGTAATGTGATTATGTTAAACTAGTAATGTGGTAAGAGTGTTATGTAGTTCATGATAAATTCTAATACAAATATGAACCTTCGTTATGATACAACTCAAAGTATACGTCCATACGATTCTAAAAATATACAGAATGTTTGAATCTGACTTCGCATGAAGAAGTTATGATAAACCGAACACTATAAATCTCTATAATAAGAGGAATTTAAAATAGACTTATAATTAGCTATTTAAGTCTAAAAGAGAGTTGTAGTACTCGTAAATACCTACGCGTGGATATAAAGAACGTCAAAAACGGAGTTCGTATGCAAACGTTATGGCCTTCCGAAGATATCGCTGTCAGAAACCCTAATTTGACTGAACTCACGACGTGAGCATAAAAACTCACGACGTGAGGACTCAAACCGCCACATTTCGGATCTAGAAGGTGTGACAAGGCTGCGAGGGGATAAGATCCAAACTCACGACGTGAACAAGGAGTTTTTCACGACGTGAGGAGTCACATGGCCACCTTCCGAAATTAGGGACGCAAATGGCAAGTCTACGGGATGAACATGCAGGACTCACGACGTGAGCCTTATAAAACTCACGACGTGAGGTTCTAAAATCATTACTATAAATAGCAGGTCCGACTTCAGCCATTCTTACACCTAAACTTCTTCCCTTTCTCTCCTTTGCTGAGGCCCTCTTGCATCCCGAGCCTCGACGACCTCGTACGCTGACCGTTTTTGCTTAGATAACATAAAATCACGCTACTAGGGTGAGTTTCACGGCCCCACTTTCTAATATTTCGGGGGAAAACGCATGCTAGATATTATATATATGTTATTATTATGTCTATATGATAGTATATAGTTATAATAGCCGAGGTATAGTTGTTCTAAATATAATATTTTGAATATATACAACTATTATCAACTTATCAGTATGTTAATTTACTAATGTAGATCTTGAGTTATACTTAAGATTCTATATATATGTTGTGTGCGATATAGTTCTGAAGTTATATTCGGAAGATTTATATGTTAAGTTATAAAGTATGTTGCTATTAATAGTTTATTGTCAAGATAAAACTGGATATGTTATACGTTGTTATTGTTAGTTTTATGTTAAGATAAAACTTGGTATTGTTATTGATAGTTTTATGTCAAGATAAAACTAGGAACGTTATATGTTGTTATTATTGGTTTTAGGTCAAGATAAAACCTGGTTTTACTTCAAGATATAGTTGTTATACTGCCTAAATATTATGAAGTTAGGAGTAATGTTTAAAAGCATAGTCTAGTAACTTAGGGTTTTAGACATAAAGATGCTTTTGTTGTCAGAGCTATAGGAAGCCGTCAAAGTCTACATGAGTAATTGTATTCATCAACTAGGATTGGGGATCTTAGTGGAAATCCTCTGAACTGTAACCGTTAATCCCGTGTGAGCGAGGAAGTCGTGTATAATTAGTATACGGGTTGACCACCCCACTTGTGACTGTTAGCTACAGTCAACCAAAAGCAAGTGATGAACTATCCTTTTATTTGTTATTGTTCCGGCGTCGATGAAGCGTACGGTGTTGTTTCTCATGGTAAATCATGATTGTGTTTGTTTCTCATGGTAAATCATGAGTATGTTCTATCAGAGGTATTATGTCATAGCAGCGGTTACAGGCTCATGGTAGCAAATTGTTAGAAACATTATACTTTGTCGTATACAAGTATTAATGTTAAGTATAAGTTTCCCCTACTTATACCTTAGGATTAAGGAATGTTTAGGTATAACACTTAATTGATAAGTAAACTATTATACCTAATATACATACTAAATGTTGGAGAGTCAAAATGATACTTTCAAAAACTATACTTTTGAATGTGGAAAATGTATTATTTTATGGAGTCAAAACCTGTGGACTCACCAACTTTATGTTGACGTATTTTAAAATGCATGTGTTTTGAGGAACTTGAAAAGCTGGTATGTATTCGAACAGAAGAAGTTTTACTATTACCTTTCTGTTCATTAAGAAGTATGCCATAGTCGGATATTATGTAATAGGTCCTAGAAAAACAGTTATGTAACTTTCAGTTATCAATAAAGGTATGTATTTTCTTTAGTACTGTTCAATGTATGTTATATAACTGTGATACGAAGAATAACGTTACACTACCCGGTGTTTCCGCCGATGGCTGGGGGTATGACAGTCAGGCTTGGGAGCCTGGTGAGCATATAGGGTTTTCAACCCACAATAAATAATTTATTATGCTTAAACATCAAACAATCAACCCAATTACCCAATCCCCATTATCTTATTTATTTCTTAAGGATTTACCCTAAGAATCAAATCTCACTCATTCCTAAGGATTCATCCTAAGGAATAGGCACGAAGTCCATCGCTGCCCAAGGTTTATACTACAAGCACTAACAAACGTCGATCAAGAATTGACTATCCTTCAACCAATCATTCCTCAGGATTGACCTAAGGAATTTATCCAAAGTCCATTGCTACCAAGGTTCATACAACAGGCACTACGTAACATAGTCGTCAGGGTTTATACAATAGGCACTACGTCTCATAGTCGCCAGGTTTTATACAATAGGCACTACGTCTCATAGTCGCCAGGGTTTATACAATAGGCACTACGTCTCATAGTCACCAGGGTTTATACAATAGGCACTACGTCTCATAGTCGCCAGGGTTTATACAATAGGCCCTACGTCTCATAGCTGCCAACGTACTAAATACATAGCTACCAATGTACATCTATACTGTACTAAATTCATAGCTACCAACGTACATCTATACTGTACTTTTATCCCTCATACTTTATCTACCCATGTTTTACCCAACATATTTGAAGATAAAATATATATACATTTTAAATCATTTTAAACATGTATAAAACATTCATTCAACATCCATCTCAAATAAACAAACAACATATATACACATATCACGTATTTTATATAAAATACTTCATATCTATGTGTAAGATGAAAGTGACTATACACTCACTTGATTTGATGAAAATCGGGCAACAATTCGTTTCCTAAAACGATCGTTTCTAATAAAACCGGGAGTTTTATTCAGAAACCGGGCTCTGCGAGGGTCGGGCTTCGAAACCGAAAAGATAAATTTTCCGGGTCTTCGGGCACTTCGGGGTGTATTCCGGGGGTTATAATCGATACCGGGGCTTTGCGGGATGTTAAGATGAAGAAAATATGAAGAAAGGGGCTAAAAGTGGCAAAATTCTAAAAGTATCCGAGAAGGCTCGCAAGCCCTCTTATTTATAGAGGTTCGAAGCTGCTGATCCAATGGCTGAGAAGTCTCCACGCGTCAGCAAATCTGAAGGCTCGCACGTGGCTCGCACGTGGCTGCGCATGCGAGGGCCTCGGTGTCACCTCCTGATTGGACCGAGGTCTAGTCCGAGGTAGGGTGGGTTCGTGGCATCATGTGAAGGCTCGGACACGAGGAAGAGGACACGCGTCGGATTCTCACTGGACCGCTTCGGATGACTCAGCAGAATTTTGGACACGCGTCGGATGCGATGCGAGGACACGTGACCGAAGTCCACGTATGCGAGATTTCTCGGTTTTGGGGATTTTTCTCGATTTTCGCGCCAAAACTTCTAAAATCCATAACTTTCGCATACAAGCTCCGTTTTTGACGTTCTTTATATGCACATGTAGGTAAAATTACGCTCTACAACTTTCGTTTAGACTTCGTCGGCTAATTTTGACTTTAATTTTTATATTATTATTTTTAACAGACCGGGACAGGAAATTCGTTAAAAATTCATAACTTCTCCATCCGACGTCCGTTTTCGTCTGTCTTTTTACCGTTGTGCTACTATTGACGAGACCTTAGATTCTCGTTTAGGTCGTGTCGGCTAAAAATCACTTGATCTAAAATTCGAGTTTTTAGCTGTCTACTGCTAAGCTGAAACTTCGAAAAATCATAACTTCCTCATACGCAGTCAGATTTGGGCGTTCTTTTTATACATACTCTCGGTTTAACGAACACTACGACTTTCGTTTAGCTCACTAAGGCTAAAACGTAGTTTATCAAAAACTCACTTTTTACGACATTCGGCACCGTGCCGGTTTTGTCGCGAAACTTCGACAGGTCATAACTTCTTCGTTATAACTCGGATTTCGACGTTCTTTATATGTACGGAATCCTTGTAACATATACTACAACTTACTTAAGATTAATCCTTCTAAATAATCTTCCATCAAAAAGTCATTTTTGATGCTTATCGTCTCTTAATTGACTAGCCCTGATCTACGGGCGTTACATATCACTAGCATGTTGTTTTAACATATCATAATATCAAATAAATGCATGGTATTTTGGGGTTTACTTACGGGCTCCGGCTGATCGACACTCTGCATCCTCCTTTAATTATTTTGACAACCTTTTGAAAATCTTTTCCTTAGTTTGAGACTGGATTCCCACGAGTGTTCTTCCAATTTACTCAAACTAAGGCTCTGATACCAACTTGTAACATCCATAAAAATCAGGCCAATTTAAAACTTTTTCAACCATTCAAAACCATTAAGTTATTACAAAGTGTATTCAAAATAGTTTAGACATCAGAGTATCCCAGAAATCAAGATCATAAAAATGAGAGGAGGTGCAGGATCACACTTTCGCCTTCCCGCAATCATTTGAAGTACCTGAAACAAAATCCAAAACTGTAAGCCCGAAGCTTAGTGAGTTCCCCCAAAATACCCATACACATAACAATATACACATAATCACAAACAGCATACTATAGGTCCAATCAACCATCGGGTTGGAATACCCCATGCCATCAACCATCGGGTTGAAATGCCAACATACTATGGGTCCAATTATCCTCGAGATGGTATACCCTCGGCCCACAACCATCGGGTTGGAATGCCCACATACTACGAGTCCAATCATCCTTGTGATGGAATACTCAGGGCCCACAACCATCGGGTTGGAATGCCCAAGTCTGTTGGCTCTCGCACAAAGCAGATAAGCCTCAACCACTAATCAAACATGTGCACATATATCAGATAATCACATAAGATTCAATAGACAGACAAACCGATCTAACAGATCATAATAGCATAATACATCCTATCTACCAGGATACCGATCTAATAGATCATAATAGCATAATAACATCCTATCTACCAGGATACCAATTTGACACATCATAATAGCATAATAACATCCTATCTACCAGGATACCGATCTAATAGATCATATGATACTCGACCATTTAACATATCAGGTTAACAATCCAAAAAGGGCCGGCCTTGGTGCCTTAGACCCTTGAGTATAGTGAGGAAAACTCACATCACAATGTCGAACTATAGTGATAAGATCAAACTCCCAAATCACAGCCACAAACTCCACCATCTATATCCACCATAGGACCACTTCCATAAATTCCCAATTTACTAAAATACCCCCAGAAGTCAAACTGGTCAACCCTTGGTCAAATTCAAAGTCAACGGTCAAGGTCAACAGTACATGTTGACCCAACTCGTCGAGTGCAGATCACTGACTCGTCAAGTCCTTCCAGAATTTGAGAAATCATGAAAACCCTAGTTGACTCGTCGAGTTTCCAGACAACTCGTCGAGTCTATACGTATCCAAATGTCGGGAAACCCTAACTGACTCGTCGAGTCGTCTCACTGACTCACCGAGTCCACGCAGAAACCCACAACGGTCAATCTTCATTTGACTCGTCGAGTTGACCATGCAACTCGTCGATTCCCTTCAGTCCATTTCTCATTCATAGTTTTTTAAGCTACCCCAAAGCTCCAAACTGTATATCTAACCTCCTAGGGCATGGTTTCCACGTAAAGATGCAAACTTTACGTACATGCATGGTCCTAAATGCCAAAACTAAGCTAAGGGAAAGATTTAACACAAAGAGAAGGACCAATGCTTGTTAAATCTGATAACTTTATAACAATAGGGACCTAGAGGAGTCCAGATCTGAAGTTACAACTTCAGATCATGACGAATACCCAAAATGACTCACAAATATGCTAAAAATGGCCCTAATCCTATGCATGAATATATCTAGCTAAAGATAAGTCAAGGTAACGACTTGTTACCTTCAAAATGATGCCAAGATGAAGTAGAGTCAGATCCATAAGCTTCTCTTTTCTCCAAGCTCCTTAGACTTCAAGCCTTCTTCACAAAATCCACCTTCCAAGCTTCTTAACACACAACAATGGAGAGTAGGCGAGATTAGGGTTTTCTGAGCTCAAGGGGAACGGTAAGGGAGGCTGAGGGAGGCTAATGACCCTTTAAATAGGGTGCAAAACCCTGGAAATTAGGGTTTCATTTTCCAGCTCCTACTCGTCGAGTTGGGGTCCTCCAACTCGTCGAGTAGACCTCATAAAGTCACGTGTCTTGAATCATTTCTACACAACGATTTAGGGCATCCAACTCATTGAGTAGGTCTAAGAACATGACTATAAAATTTAAATTTTTATACCTGGGAGTCGGGATGTTACAAACTTAATAGCAGAAGCTCAACAGCAACATCAACAACAAAATTAGCTAACATAAGCTACCTAAAGCTAAACTGAAACTCCTCCTTGTCTATACACTTAGTTCTACCAAAGTTTGAGCAAAAGTCAAATTGGTTAAAAAGTCAATGGTCAAAGTCAACACTGACTACCACGTCGCGGCCAATCTCTTTGACCACACCATGGTCAATAGAGGACAAAACAAACGCAGGGTACCCATACCACCGTGTCGTGGTGAGCACCCATAACAAATTATTCATGTAGGTTCTTTAACCACTAAATCTAGAGCCCCAAAGCTCATATCTGATTCCCAGAAGTGTCTTAATGGATAAAGTTTCCAACTTTATCAATTCCAAGGTTCCAAACAGCCAAGATCTAAACCCTGGATTCAAGAATACACTTTTCTTCAAGTTTAGAGTAGAGAGAGATCATGTATGCACTCTAAATTCCTCCATACAGTGGACCAAAACACTAAATACAACATTTATGGGGCCAAATCATCACATAATGCACCAAAATACTAAATACTCCTAGATCTTAAGATGAAAGTCAATAAAGCAATGAACTTTAGGACTTACAAAGGTCTAGAAGTACAAGGGTGGTTGAATCTTCACTTGTAACAACACCAAAGACCAATCTTTCTTGTCTTCTCTACTCAAGAGCACAAATAATACCAAAAAAAGCACTAAAATTAGGTTTTAGGAGAGAGGTTAAGCTTACAGCATGCAAAGAAGGCTAGGATTTGCTCCCAAGGAGCTCTTGATCTGAACGAGTGTGCAAAATGACCAAAAAACATATTTGAAGCCTTTAAATACGATGCAAACCCTAATTTTATAGGCTTGGGCTGCACAGTTCACTGTGTCATGGTAACAGTCTCAGCACGCCGTGGTGACAGGCTTTAACTTAATTCATTTTAGCTTCAAACTGTCATAACTTCTTCGTACCAACTCCATTTTAAATTATCTTTATATGTACGCGAACGAGCTCCATACTTTTAACCAATTACTTTTGACGTAATGTATACCGAAACTAATTCATTAATATATAAGAAGAGTCAAAAATATCACTTTTCCCATTTTACCCCTTTTGGCTCCAAAATACAATTCAGGGTTTTAAATCACTTAACTTAGATTATCAACATCACATAAGGTCTAAACTTTATTCCCTTGAAGCCCAAGACCCTTAAGCCATAGGTTCCAACTTTCCAGAATTCTTCAAAACATGATCTTAATGGATAAAGTTTGCAACTATATCCAAATTCATGGCTCAAACATGATATTCCAAAACCTAGATCCAAAAAAGAAGTCCAAACGCCATAAATTCTATGCATGGCGCAAAAGGGCTCAAGCTTACTTTGTTTTCTTTTCCTTAAGCAGAAAAGTGAACAACAGCCACTTAAAAGCCTGAAGCTTTCTAAACTCCAAGAAAAATGGACCCAAACTAGTCCAAAATGTCCTAAGACTCTACTACATCCTAGATCTATTAACGAAATACATAAATGTAGAAACGTTATACCTTCCCAAGGTCCAAAAAACGGTGAAAGAACAGATGTTTTGCTGGATCTTTCGTTACTTACATGAAAACCACCACCTTTCTTTACAAGCAACACACCAAAAGACACTAAGTCTCCAAAATGAAATAATATGGGCTAAGGTTTTGAGTATCAGAGGTTTTGGATGTTAGATGCGAATAATGGAATAAACCCTAGAAGTTAGTGCCCTTAAATATGTCCTCAGGCCCAAGAAATTCAGGTTTTAGCTGCCAGCTAAGGCGCATCGCGCTCATACATGAGCTCTTCATAATCTACACACACTGATAATGCTCCACACCTCCAACTACATGCATTGAACCTATTCCAAAAAAACCCACAAACTTATTCTTTAACTAATACCTTGAAAACAAGGTCATACTTCGTAAAATGGGTGTTAGATTTTGTTATTTCATGACCACTTCCTCCAACAAAAAAGCTTTCATTATGGAAACCTTACAAAGGAAATGGAAGAAATTTGAATGGATAGCATGTAACATTCCATTTAAAGATAAAACAAATAGAATAAAATAAATAAATAAATAAGGATAAGAATAATAATAAGTGAATAAAAATAAATAAATAAATAATAAGCCCTAAAAACCCGAGATGTATTTTATATCTTATTTTATTTAAGCCCGAAATCCTTAGTAATTTATCAGTGTTAGCGATAAGGAGTTAAATGATATAAATTCCAGAATTTGGGGTTTATATTGTAGCTTTAGGACTTGAAATGTAAAGGATTTTGGGAAGCAGGGGTTGCATGGTAAATTATGGACTTAATTCGAAAAAAAAAGGGATGGAGGGACTGAAAGTGTTAAAGATGCATTAAGTTTGATATGTGGAAGCGGGACTAAGACCCGTCGCCTCCCACCCTTGTCCCTCGTTTAAAAGCTTAGCACCCGATACCCTCTCAAACCCTAACCCTAATTACTATTCAGCCGCCACCAATCTTCTTGTACTTCCATCCGCCGCCGTACCTCATTGCTACTGCATTGCGAACCGCCGAGTACTCCACCGTTGCACCCGCTGTCGAAAAAGGGGAGAACCTCGAGATAACGTCGCATCAGTCGAGAGATCGGAAGAGCGAAGTCGCGCCTATTGTTGTTATTGTTTTCGGTAGGAGATCATTCGAACCTCTTCCCTCTCTGCCTCTTTTCTGTTGATACGTCGTCGTTGTCGCCGTCACTCCGAGCGACTACCCTTTTTCTGTGTTCTCTAGTTACCACCTGCCACCAAGAGGTGGTTGAGTTTGGGTGCGTAATCCGGTGTTGGAGCTCTTGTTTTTCATATGTATTTGTGTGTGTGTGTGTGTGCTTTTTGGGTTGGCCGGAGATCGTAAAGGGCCACCATGGCAGCCAACCATGGTGGCTACCGCCCATACTACTCTTTCTGCCGCCACCAGCCACCGTAAGTGGTGGCTGTGTGTGTGATATGGTGTGTGTGTGATTTTTTATGGTGTAAGGTTGAATGTTTGGTTCTTGGCCGGAAAAACGAAAGAAAAAACCCACCACCACCACCATGAGGTGGTGGCTGCCGCCATGGACCGCCGCCGACCACCATTGCCCGAGGTGGCAGTGGGTGGTGCCCGATTTATAAACAAATATATATTTATTTAATTAACTAATTAAGTAACTTATGAGTTGTAAACCCTAATTAGGGTTTATAAAACCCTAATGTCATGAAACCCTAATTTTCGAATTGATCAGGACCCGCATTGAAACTATTTATTGGACTTAAAATATTAATTAATAATCATTGGCAATTAACTTAATGCAATATTGGAATTAATAGATTAAGTCCTTAATGGGTTAAGTGTTCTTACTTAACCCTAATCATCATTTTATGTGAAACCCTAATTTTGTATGGGCTTGAGTTGGGCCATCCTTTTAGGCTTAGGTGTTTGGGTTCTTGTTGGGCCATTTGAGAACAAGTGTATGGACTAGGAGATGTGGATGGGATTTAGGGTAAGCCCCATGTAAGGGGTTGGTCCCAATTTGGAAAATTGGCCCATATATTGGGCCTTGATTGATTATTTGGCTTTTGGACCTCTAGAGTTTGAGTTTGGGCCTTGGTTTTGGGCCAAGTTAGGTTAGGGGTAAAATAGTCTCTTTACCCTAAGTATGAAGTTATGGTTATGCATTGGAACCCAATTATTAATTGGGTGTTGTTTTGAAAATTGACAGTTTGGAGATCTGTCAGCCAGCAGCCACAGCTTTATCCGCAGGACTTCAGCAGTGCGAGGTGAGTATCCTCACTGTTTGTATGGGTCGAAGGCACCAATTTCGGCCCATTTGGTTCATGTATTGTAGAAAGACCCAGGGGTTAGCCCTAGAAATTATGTATGAAAGACCAGGAGATGACTCCTGGCACACTGTATGCTATTATGTATGGTAGGAAGACCCGGGGGTTAGCCCTAGGCATTATGTATGAAAGACCAGGAGGTGGCTCCTGGCACACAGTATGCTAATTGGCTAAGTAGAGTAGTATGTATGCTAGTTGTCTTTGTGATGCTTGCATGGAAGAGCAGGAGGTGGCTCTTGGCACTTATCTATAAGACCGAGGGGGTGGCCCCCGGCTTGGCAAAAACGACCATGTGGCAGCCCGTGGCATAATAGCAAGAGTATGTATTGGCACATAGCATCTTATTTTATTATGATATATAAATGATATGTATAGCTCACAGTTATGTATGGTAGTATCCGGTTGAAAGAGACCGAAGGGTTAGGCAAGCACCTGGATATGCTAGGCAATATATTTATTGTATGGTATGTGGTATTTGGGGAACTCGCTAAGCTTCGTGCTTACGGTTTTCAGTTTTGGTTTCAGGTACCTCCAGTTTTAAAGTAAAGGAGCTCGGGACGATCGCAGCGCATACACCCATCGTTTTCCGCAATGTGTGATTTCTGGGAATGAACTCTGATAAATGTTTTATTTGAAATGTTTTTCTATGTGTGAACAAAGTTACAATAGTGTTTTAGTTATATTAAAAATGAAATTTTTGGTCTTGAATGGGATGTTACTAGTTAGTATCAGAGCCTAGGTTTGAGGGATTTGGGCATACTCTCGGGTGTTCCAGAACTCAAACCGAGGGCTTGAAGAAATTTTTATAAAAAAACATTTAATTACAAAAGAATTTCTAAGTAAAGAAAGGGGTCTGATGCGTGTAATCGACCGAGCTCAAGTAAGTGGTTCCCAAAATACCAATACATGTTTGTTATGTGATATGATATGATTATGTGATTCACATGCTAGATTAGAGCTAAGGATCTAGGAGAGATGCCTTGTATGCTTATATGAGCTTGAAGATTTGCATGCTAGAACTGATCAGCTAGTGGTAGGATGGCCTGTTTAGGTTATTCATGGTTGTATGAGCCTTCGAATTGCATGCTAGTACAGATTTCTGATTAGAGGATCAAATGGTTTGATTGGAGTATGTTGGTTAGTTTTTCCTTTGTCTGAATGCTGCTTGCTTTGTGCTTTGTGGGTCTGTTAGCAATGTGAGCTAGCTACTAAGTGAATATGCTAAGGCACATGTGGCATAGGCTGGATAATCTCAGAGTGATGGATTTGACCCTATTGCGCACCTCTTGTTTGAGTCCAACCGTTCTAGGGTTGAGTCTTTTACTCGAAGGATTATCTTATCTCTGTTGCATGTGGCTATATTCATAAGGTAGCTAGTTGACATTAATGGGAATCCTTCAGCAGCTGAGGACTGGGTGGGTTCGGGTGCCTATGAAAGCCTAGGATATGTTGCAGTAGGTTAGTAGTATGGTTCAGTGAGTACTGACATAATGGTTTGAAGAATTGAATTAGAGGATTCAGGAGGATTGTTGAGGAAAGTATGGATAGTTGTGGAATGTAGTATTGGGGCCGTACTACTGAAAGCACATGATCCATACTCGAATCGGTAAGAGTCTTGGAGAATCTAAGAAGCTTATGAGAGTTCAATTCTTGGGTATGTTCTGATTTTTGGCTTGATTGTATTTTAGTTTGGAGATGAGCTCTCAGGGAGATGGTTCAGGTTCGGGTTCCGGATCAGGTGCAGGTGTTGAGTCGATTAGCGAGCAGTTGCGGGAGTTCATTTCATCGAAGATCTCTCGCTGTGTTTCAGAGATAGTGGACGAGCGCTTGGGCACATTCTGTGCGGAGGTTATGGCTATCATTGGAGCTCACACACTGACTTTCTGGGAGTTCCGTGCTTATGGAGATCCTGCGTTCCATAGGGAGAAGGACCCCATTGTCAGTAGGAGGTGGTTAGCAGATATGGCTAACGCGTTCAAGACGAGTTTCTGCCCCGAGGAGGCGAATGTCAGATATGCTTCTTGCCTGTTGAAGGATCGGGCACATGATTGGTGGGAGTAGATCGGTAGTGAGTTGGGTGATGATGTGGTCGATGCTATGTCATGAGATGACTTCTCGACCAGGTTCCGAGCTGAGTTTGCACCGGCGATTGAGGTGCAGCAGTTGGCGCGAGAGTTCCTGGATCTCCGCCAGACTACTGAGACGGTGGCAGAGATCACTGCCAAGTTCCGGGAGAGAGCTTTATTGGTACCGAAGTATGTAGCAGACGAGGAGATGAAGAAAGTGAAGTATCATCATATGCTGCGGGATGACATCATGAAATTCGTGAGTATTTCACGGTGTGAGACCCTGAATGATATGATCTCTAGAGCCCGAGAGTGGGAGATTGATTTGGAGCACATTGAGAAGAGGAGGTCAGATCAGGTGCATACTTTGGAGGGTCCCGGGAAGAGACCCAAGACTTCTGACCAGCATTCAAGAGGCTAGCAGGACCGGAGTCAGTGCATCACGTGCGGGAAACTACACGATGGAGCTTGTCGTTCCAGGGGTTTGGGCTGCTACAAGTGTGGCCGGGTTGGCCACGTCAGCAAGGACTGTCCTCAGGGAGCAAGTCCGTTATGCTTTCACTGTGATCGGGTGGGCCACAAGAAGGCCAACTGTCCGACGTTGAGGGGAGGAGCAGTGAGCGTGCCTGCTCCGGCTTCTTTGAGGATCACCGATAGACGAGAAGGTAGGGCAGGAGCCCTAACAGAGAGGAGTTGATCTCTGCAGGTATGTATCTTTTGCCTTCTTTCAGGTTATTTGTATCTGTGTTTATGGTTGTTGGAAACCTGCATCAGTTTGGGTAAAGCATATATCTGGTTCATTTCTTTGCTCATATATGAGTTACATCTTCAAGTAGTGTCATATGCCATTTGCATACCGTGAATTTCAAAGTGGTTAGGGAAGGGTCGTTTCTCTTTTGTTGATTCGGAGTGTTCAGTGTCATCTTGGTTTATGGTCGAGATCGGTTCAGGGGCATTATATGGAAGGTCTGCGGTCAGGGTTCAGGAGGGTGGTTACCCACCCTAGTTAGGATTCGGAGGGTTCAGTCATTGTGCTCAGATTGACTCATGGGGTCACTGATATGTGCATAATTAGTCATATATTTTGTGTTATATTTTATTGCAAATTATGAACAAAAGGTACTTAAATATGTTTAAAATGTATTTGTAGCCTAAAAGATGAGCTCGGAAGCAAAAGGAAGCGGAATTGGCGATTGGAAGCTTCGATCTTGGATTTTGAAGAAAGAAGAACGTTGTTGGACAGCTTGACCCCTCGTCAGTGTTTTGGCCATATCTCATGAACCGTAAATCCAATTTACGGGATTCAAAATGTTCTGAAAACTAGACACAATGTCGGAAAACTTTTGTGTTTTGGGAAAATGCTGATTCGAAACGGACACGACGGGTTGGCCCTCAACTCGACGCGTTGGTCAGAAGTTTCGCGATTTTTACGCTGACTTGCCGTCCACAGATTTTAAGTGATGGACTCGTCGAGTCGGTCACTGGACTCGCCGAGTCGCCCCTGTTTTCAGAATATATATATATATATATATATATATATATATATATATATATATATATATATATATATATATATATATATATATATATATATATATATATATAGAAATGCTTCTCATTCGAACCCTAACTAATGGGGGAAGCCTTAGATGATATTTGGAGACCAGAAGGGTTCTTGGAGCTCTAGTTTTCGAGAATTCAACCTAAGAAGCAATTTAGAAGAGATCAAAGGCAAATAATTATTCTTCTTTTCTTAATCTTTGCTTTGCACCATGTTTGAATCATTAGAATTTGAATTTATGTTGTTATTTGTTGTAGATATTAGCTAAAAACTCATAACTTCTGTTTAGGATAGATGACTTTATGAATATGGTTTGATTTTATGATTGGATTAATTTAAATTGGTAATTTTGTTTTGTTAAGCTTGTTAAAGAACCTGATGTGTTAATTACAACTATTTTCTATTAATTAATCAGCATATTAAGTTGCATGAACATCTCTTAATTGCTAATCTCATATGATTTGTGTGAAAACATTGTTATATGCCTAGGAATAACGAACGTGAAACTAGGGTTAATTAGAAAATAGGTAAATTAATGTGTAAGCTTGTGTGACGAACCATCAACAAGAGGTTAATTGAATTAGCAATTTGATTAGCTACTACAAGTCTTACTTAACCCGAATCAATAAACTAGAAAATTTATTTGTTTAATCACTTGATCACTGCTTAAATTGATTTGTTTTCTAAGGATTAGTAATAGCGAACGTGAACATAATCACACTAATTGGTAGCCAATGCCAATTAATCCATTGCACTTGTCATAAAATCAACCATAGGAATAAATAATTCAAAACCTAAACAAAAGTCTTTTCCATTATTGAATTTAGTTGATTTTTGTTTGCTTGGGTGTTAGTTGCTTAGTTGAGTATTAGTTAAGTACTTAAGTTTCTAGTCTTGCAAAACTAAAGAAAACCCTTTATTTTTACTTGTTTTATTTAGATAATATTAGTAATAGTCTTAATTGTTTATCGTTCCTTATGTTCGATACCCTACTTACCTGAACTAAGCTGCTAATCGATAGGTACACTTCCTTTCGTGTGTTTGTTTCTGTGTCTAAGTTAGTAGGATTAAAACTAGTGCATTTCACACACATCAGTCGCCAAGGGGAAGTGGTCTACTATCGAAGTTTTGCTCTGAGCATCGGTTAATTGGACTTCAAGATCTGAGTATGATATCATTTCAAGGTATCTGGAGTTATCAGTATTGCTGGGATTCAGAAAGTGTTCATCTAGTCTTCAGAGGTTGTATGGTCTTGTAAGTTCGGCTAGTACTGAATCGTTAGCATTAGTAAGCGCTGGTTGTCATCAGATCGATCATTGGAAGGTAGGAAGGACCGGAAATTGTTGGGTCTAACATTATGGTTTATACTTTACTTTTCTAGGCAATTGGGTTTTCGGTCCATGTGGTTGGAAGTGTTCACGACCCAGGTGATGTTTACGGCCGAGAACTGGTTCACGGCCGTGAACCCGTTTGCGGCTGGTTGTTCCATATAAATAGATGTCAGATGGTAGAGTGTAAACGGCTAGAAAGTAGCTTAAGTGTGTGTACTCTAAGGTGTTCTAGACAGAGAAAGTAGAGAAGGTGCAAGTATGTGTGTATGAATCTCATGTATTGATCATCATTCATATTATTGAGTACATTGAAGATTCATCTTATTATTCTTCTCCTTCTTCTCTATTTTGATATTGCATCATCCAATTGATTGGGATTCCACACCATCAATTGGATCTGATTGATACGTTAAGCAAATTTGGGACTTACAGTTGGTATCAGAGCTTGGATTGTATCAATCAATTTAGCAGATCTGGAGCGTTTTTGATCTTTTTCTTGAAGGATTTTGCATTTTTGGATAGATCTTGGCAAAATAGTGGGGGTTTGTTCTTTGTGTTTTTCATAAAAACGAGTTTTTGATCGAGTTTTGGAGCAAAAAGTGGTGAAAAACGCTGTTTTTTGCGATACGAAGAAGGGTTCTCTGCCACCGAAGAAGGGTTCTCGGCCGACCGAAGCAGCTTTCATGGCCCCGAACTGAAGAAGCTTTCACGGTCCTCGGTGGGTTCACGGTCCAAAGTTCGTTTACGACCGAGAAGGGTTCACGGTCAACCTCGTTTGCGGTCGGTCCTCGCATGCGTCATCCTCGCAGCAACAAATATTCAAAAGGAATAGGGGGTTGCAAGGATCGAACCCGGGTCCCTTGTGTTTTCAACCCTCAGCCTTTCCAACTCATCTAGCTTGCTAGATGTTATTCCTCTTCTGTATTTAATTCAAAAGGACTCGCTATCTCTTCTTAATTTCGCAATTTTGACATATTTTGCCCAAAAATCAGTTTTTTAAATCTTAAAATTTCACTTTCAACCCAAACTTTTTAACTTTTAATTTTTGACTTTCTAAATTGACTTTTGACCTCAAAAAATTGACTTTGAACTTTGACTTTCTCTTTTAACTTTAAAATTTTCAATTTTTGCTTTTCGGTTTGACTTTTCAAATTTGACTTTTAAGTTTGACTTTTAAGGTTGGCTTTTGAGTTTTTAGTCAAAGGGCATTGTTGGTAAACAATGAGTTCCGCAAACGTTCCGGTCAATGAGGTTTCATGCTCTCAATCTTGTGAAACTACGATTAAGTTTCTTCGTGAACAAATTGATTTGTTAAAAAGGGAAAATGAGGACCTGAAATATGAAGGCTATACCCTAAGGAAATGTCAAAAACCCCTAAAAACACAACTAGACGCCAAAATCAAGGACTTCCGAAAAATTCAAGAAGAATATAGCAATAAATGTGAAAACTATAACTATATTAAGAGACAACTTGCCGAATTAACTGTCGAACTTGATGCATTGAAAGCTAAATATAATGATGCTGAATTCAACTTTAAGAAATTTGATGTGTCAAGTGAGATAGTTTCATCCATGATAGAAAAGCAATTAAAATTCAAATATAATCAAAACAAGGGTCTAGGGTATCACAATGTACCACCTCCCTTCAATGACAACTATAACCCACCTTTTGAAACCAATGAGGAAGAGACACCTGCTCAGTTTGGCCCACTCCCTGAACCAGCTCCAGTCAAGACTGAACAATCAGGGACAACTGAGGGTGTTGAGATGAAATATACTAATGTTTCTACTTCATGTGCAGGTAAAGTAGCGGAAGATGAGAACAAGGAGAACACTATTGAACAAACCAATGACTCCTTGAACTCTGAATCTGTTGCTTCGAACTCGGTTGCTTCTAATCAACCTGCTGTTGGTAAATACAGGCCACCAAAACAAGCATATCAGAGTGCCTGCTGCAACTATGCTTGTGGGAACAATAAGAGAGAAAGCAAGGGCATGCCACCAGGGGCAGGAAGAAACAATTCCTACGTGAAGAAAAAGACATGTTTTCACTGTGGAACACCTGGTCACATTGCCAAAAATTGTCCAAATCGCGCATATGTTCTCTATTACGCACAAGGATGAAAAAACGCATAAAGTGGGAGATTCTCCAAAAGAAATCATTCGAGGTCACAATCGCACAATAGTGACTGGAACGCGCAAAAAGCCAAGAATCAAACCCACAAGGCCAAGAATCTGACTCCCAAGAACAAGAAGGGATCGTCGGCCAAGAAGTCCAATCCAAGAGATGCTCCAGTGAAACAAAGACCGGTTAGGTCAAAGTCATCTCGGCAGCCGACTTCAAGTTCAAAAGCAAGTACCGA
Source organism: Lactuca virosa (assembly GCF_052849685.1). Taxonomy (NCBI): domain Eukaryota; kingdom Viridiplantae; phylum Streptophyta; class Magnoliopsida; order Asterales; family Asteraceae; genus Lactuca; species Lactuca virosa. Next base: position 222,835,338 of record NC_136430.1, on the reverse strand, counting down.
GGCACCCATCCGATCCAACAAGAAATGGGTTAAACCCGATTACAGATGGGTACCAAAGGTTCAATCTCCCAAATCATCTAATGCGTCTAATATTTCTTCATCTTCTGTTTGTGATAAACATGATATGTCATGGGAGAGGGTACCTTGCAAAGATGACAAAGGTCAACCCAGTTTCAAAATGGACTGGGTTCCAAAGACCAACTGATCCCGCTTTATGTTGGAGCAGCTATGGAGGCATATCATCAGACTTCGGTTTGTTGGTAGTGGCTGTTCCAGACACATGATAGAGGACATCTCTCAACTGTACAACATTCAGACCTTTGCTTGAGAGTATGTGTCCTTTTTGCGGGAAGGGAAGAAAGGAAAGGATCACACATAGGGTTTTGTGCTTAACGATGTGAAGAATTTTCGGATCTGTTCTGAGATTATGTGTGTTGTTCTCAGACCTTCTGGATGCAAATTCAATCGGTGACTTACGGTTTGAGTTTTCTTCTCGATACTCCTGAGTTTATCTTAAACTGTTTCATTTTGAAGACAATTTTTTTTCTTTCTTATAGTTTTTCTTTAGTAGGTATTGTTCGGGGAGTGATATCAAGAGAGTGATAACAGGCAGTCTAAACCAGTGTAAGGTACTGAATCTGAATTGTCTAGACTCTGTGTTCAATGTGCTGGTAGGCTCGAAGGATTTGACAGTGTGGATTTAGATAGGATTGTTTGGACTGACCATACGACGCTCGGGTAGATTGAGCAGTGAGATAAACATGGGAACCCACGGGATGCATTAAATTAATATGCATCTAGAACAGTGGTTCGACTTTTCCTTGATGTACGGACTTATGTCCTTAATTCTGGTTCTGATAGGGTGACTGGGGGGTTCTGATAAAGTAGGTCTGTAGGAAATTATTTTCTTGCTTTCTATCTGTCAGTCATATGTTGCTTCCTCTGCGTGATTGGAAGCGATCCGACCTAGAATGCAACATATGCAACTCTATTTCTATGCACCTCTTTATCTATGCAATTCTTTTTATCTGTTAGTCATATGATGTCTCCTCTACGTGATTGAAATGATCCGACCTGGAACACATCATATGCAATATTCTACCTCTCAATCCCTCTATCCTAGTTAGCCATATGTTGTCCCCTCTGCGTGATTGAAAGAGATCCGACATGGGACACAACATATGCACTTATTTCTAAATCTGACTTCCTCCTTAATAATTGTCTATTCACCTAAAGTAAGGAGTTCTTTGGAAGTTCTTCATAATCAGGGTATATCGGGAAGTGGGGAACACGTTCTAGTGCAACTAAAATTGAATCATTTAGAGGTTGTCTGTAGATCTCGCTGCTTAATTTAAATGGACAACAATACACGTGGTTCTCGTCAGCTAAATGGTATATTTAGAAAAGTTTCTCAATATTCTTTGTGTTTAAGTGGACCACAATACCGGCAATTGACCAGATCTATTCATGAAGGTGAAGGTACTGATAAACAAAGTTCAGACTGTCTCAAATCTTTGATCCCAAAAGTCTTATATTTAGTCATTTTTTTTGTTTTTGTAAAATTTCTTCATAGTTTTCCTCTATGCACAAATTTAGGGGGAGAATTAAAAAATCGAAAAATCAAAAATCAAACAAAAATCAGAAAATTAAAAATCCAAAAATAGTGTTATTTCTGTTTTATTTCTTTTTCAGAAAAATCAAAAATACAAAAATATTGTGTGCTAAGTTTTCTTTGTTTTAGTTTTTATCTCAAATTTTTCTTTGTCTTGAAAAGTGAATTCAGATGTAGATGAGACTCATGGATACTGTATCGAGAATTTCTGAGCCATGGCTTCATCCGTGATCATCGAAGAATTCTCATTCAAAGGAACAAGAAATGAACATTATTCTTTCAACATTCAATCTTTCAACCCCAGAAGCAAGGTGAAGTTGTTCTTGAAGATTATATGACAGATTGCATTGAAGCCTCCACAATTAATTTGCTGCTATCCATGAACCTGCTGAAGTGATCCAGAAGATTCGTTCTCTCTGATATTCTCTCTGAAGATTCTCAAGCTGAAAGTACAGATTTTCAAGAATCTTTTCCAGAAGCCTCTTCTCCCAACGTGCGTTCAATGTCAAATTTTGAAGAAAAGCCCAACTGCTCAAGATGAAGTCATTTATTGAAGATTCATCAAGTTCATCTTAAAGCTGTGAAAAAATCGAAGATAAAAGCTGAAGCCAAGCTCCAAATGAAGATTGACAAGAAAAGCCAGCTACATTTTTAGGGGGAGTTTGTTGGGTCAATTAGAAAAGAAAGCTATAAACCAAGGGGGAGATTGTTGGTCTAAAATTATGGTTTATACTTTACTTTTCTAGGTAATTGGGTTTTCGGTCCATGTGGTTGGAAGTGTTCACGGCCCAGGTGATGTTTACGGCCGTGAACTGGTTCATGGCTGTGAACCCGTTTGCGGCTGGTTGTTCCATATAAATAGATGTCAGATGGTAGAGTGTAAACGGCTAGAAAGGAGCTTAAGTGTGTGTACTCTAAGGTGTTCTAGAGAGAGAAAGTAGAGAAGGTGCAAGTGTGTGTGTGAATCTCATGTATTGATCATCATTCATATTATTGAATACATTGAAGATTCATCTTATTCTTCTTCTCATTCATCTATATTTTGATCTTGCATCATCCAATTGATTGGGATTCCGCACCATCAATTGGATCTGATTGATATGTCAAGCAAATTTGGGACTTACAGAAATCCTTCCATTTCTCGTATGTCGTGGAGACTTAGTCGGATCGAAGTGGGGGATAATCGTTCAGGTACCCAGGACAGAAACAAGCATGAAATAGGGATGAGCTCGTATCCCCATCAGGAAAGGAAAATGTGGCCTAAGTGGCTGCCTGTGTGGGGGATAATGTGAATTGGAAGTTCGGGAAACTTCGCGAATTTGGGACAACATCTGAATGATGTGTAGCAGACTATGGGGAACCAGGTTGAGGATCCCAGTCAGGACATGAGTTCAGTGTGGGATGTTAGGCCTCGTGGGTGCTCGACTTTGGGCGTGTTCGGATTGGAAATCAGCGTTAAGACTATGGTCAGCGGTTGAGATAGCATGGAAGGTGTTGTATGACTGCGGGATAGTTGTAGCATTCACCAGCGGCCAGATAGCATGGGGAATGTGGTAAGACTGTGGGGTGGCCCATAGCAGTAGTCAGCAGACAGTGTAGAAGTGTTGTAAGACTACGGGGTGGCCCATAGCATTCACTAGTTAGCAGGTAGTGTGGAAGTGTTGTAACACTGCGGGGTGGCCCGTAGCATTCACTAGTTAGCAGATAGAGTAGAAACATTGTAAGACTGTGGGGGGTGGCCCGTAGCATTCTTTAGTTAGCCGTTAGTATAGTGGTATAGTAAGACTGTGGGGGTGGCTCGTAGCATTCACTAGTGGTCAGTTAATATGGGAGTGTTGTAAGACTGCGGGGAGGCCCGTAGCATTCACCGGTCCCTATTCGACAGTGAGAATGTGACTGATTTGTGATTCACTCATGGATTCCTTCAGAAGATTTAGGCCAGGGCGGGTCAGCTGCACGAATGTGAGTAGGCCACAATATGATCGGATTCAAGAAACGCTAGGTCGTTGGAGACCAGGCGTGATGTAAGACTACAGTGGTTCTTGTAGCATTCATTTTTTGTATTAGGTTCGATGGCGACATGTAGTCGGACTGTCATGATCGGGAAGATCAGAAGGAATAAAGGAGCCATGAGTGGCAATATGGTTAGGGCGGATTTCGATAGCCGAAGTTCTCTTCGGAAGTCGTGTGGGGCGACTGTGAGGTTGCTCTTAGCTCAGCAATGGACAGGAATTCAGTATTCCAGATAAGTTGGGGACTAGGGAGGTCTCGATTGCCTTTGGAAAGCAGATAGAAGGCAGTGTGATGCTTAGGAAAATAGTAGTGATTTGGAGATTCGTGTGTGTGGAGTAGCTTGATGATCGAAAGTGCTAAGTCACTTGCAGTGGGATTAAATAATCTCATAGTAATTGATTTGACCCTGTTGCGCAGCTCTCGTTTGAGTCTAACCGTTGCAGGGATGGATCTTCTGCTCGAAGGATTATCTGAGCCTTCTGTCAAGTATAAGTGTCTACAGTCGTTATGGTCAGTGATTTTGTTTCTAATAGTAGCATCGAGATAATCAAGGTTGGAAGTGTGCATTTGGTCGGTCATTCGAGTAGGATTAAGTAGGGCTGTAAATAAACTGAACGTTCAACGAACTGTTCGTGAATCGTTCGGCGGGAAGTTCGTTTATGTTCGTTTATTTAATAAACGAACGAACATGAAACCAAATTATCGTTCGTTTAGTTAAACGAACGAACATGAACAATGGTCTCATTCGTTCAATTATGTTCGTGAACGTTCGTTTATGTTTTTCGTTTACGTTCGTTTATATAAGTTCATTTTATGTTTACATATGCTTAATTGTGTTTGATTACATTTGTGTATTATATGTTCATTTATGTTCACATATCTTCAATTATGTTTTTTTTATCTTTGTTCATTTATGTTCGTTTGTTAATGTTCGTTTAGCATGTTCACGAACATGAACAATGTAATTTGTTAAATGAACGAACATGAACAAGGAAACTCGTTCGTTTATCTGTTCGTGTTCGTTTATTTGTTCGGCTAACTTAAATGAACGAACATGAAAAACCTCGTTCGTGTTCGTTCGGTTCATTTACAGCCCTAGGATTAAGCATGGTAAAGCTCAGCGTGGGTGGTCTGTCGGGAAGTCAGACCAATGCGGATTTCCGGTTTCAAAGAGGTACAACTGGCTTCTTTCGGAGGCTCAGGGCTGGTTTCTTCAGAATGGAAGTTCGGTTTGGATTTCGGTTGTCATGAGAAGGTTGTTTTACACGCAGAATCACCGGTTGTGTTCCTCAGATCATTTGTTTGGATATGGGTGTTAGTAAGGAGCGATTTCGAGGACGAAATCTAATTTAAGTGGGGGAGAATTGTAACATTACGTTTAAAGATAAAATAAATAGAATAAAATAAATAAATAAATAAGGATAATAATAATAATAACTGAATAAAAATAAATAAATAAATAATAAGCCCTAAAATCCCGAGATGTATTTTATATTTTATTTTATTTTAGCCCTAAATCCTTAGTAATTTATCAATGTTAGCTATCAATGTTAGCGATAAGCTGTTAAATGATATAAATTCCAGAATTTGGGGTTTATATTGTAACTTTAGGACCTAAAATGTAAAGGATTTTGGGAATCAGGGGTTGCATGGTAAATTATGGACTTAATTCGAAAAAAAAGGGGATGGAGGCACTGAAAGTGTTAAAGATGCATTAAGTTTGATATGTGGAGGCGGGACTAAGACCCGTCACCTCCCACCCTTGTCCCTCGTTTAAAATCTTAGCACCTGATACCCTCTCAAACCCTAACCCTAACTATTATTCAGCCGCCACCTTATCTTCTTCTACTTCCAGTTGTCGTCGTACCTCCTTGTTGCTGCATTGCGAACCGCCAAGTACTCCACCGTTGCACCCGCTGTCGACAAAGGTGAGAACCTCGAGACGATGTTGCATCAGTCGAGAGATCGGAAGAGTGAAGTCGTGCCCATCGTTGTTACTGTTTTCGGTTGGAAATTATTCGAACCTCTTCCCTCTCCGCCTCTTTTCTGTTGATACGTCGCCGTTTCTGCCGTCGCTCCGAGCGACTACCCTTTTTTTGTGTTCTCTGGTTACCGCCTGCCACCAAGAGGTGACTGAGTTTGGGTGTGTAGTCCGGTGTTGGAGCTCTTGTTTCTCATATGTATGTATGTGTGTGTGTGTGTGCTTTTTGGGTTGGCCGGAGATCGTAAAGGGCCACCATGGCAGCCAACCATGGTGGCTACCGCCCATGCTGCTCTTTCTGCCGCCACCAACCACCGTGAGTGGTGGTTGTGTGTGTGATATGGTATGTGTGTGAGTTTTTATGGTTTAAGGTTGTATATTCGGTTCTTGGCCGAAAAAACAAAAGAAAAAACCCACCACCACCACCATGAGCTGGTGGTTGCCGCCTCCTGCCACCATGGACCGCCGCCGACCACCATTGCCCGAGATGGCAGTGGGTGGTGCCCGATTTATAACCAAATATATATTTATTTAATTAACTAATTAACTAACTTATAAGTTGTAAACCCTAATTAGGGTTTAGAAAACCCTAATGTCATGAAACCCTAATTTTGGAATTGATCGGGACCCGCATTGAAACTATTTATCGGACTTAAAATATTAATTAATAATCCTTGGCAATTAACTTAATGCAATATTGGAATTAATAGATTAAGTCCTTAATGTGTTAAGTGTTCTTACTTAAACCTAATCGTCATTTTAGTTGAAAACCCTAATTTTGTTTGGGCATGAGTTGGGCCTTCCTTTTGGGCTTAGGTGTTTGGTTTCTTGTTGGGCCATCTGAGAACAAGTGTATGGACTAGGAGATGTGGATGGGATTTAGGGTAAGGCCCATGTAAGGGGTTGGGCCCAATTTGGAAAATTTTGCCATATATTGGGCCTTGATTGATTATTTGGCTTTTGGGCCTCCAGAGTTTGAGTTTGGGCTTTGGGTTTGGGCCAAGGTAGGTTAGGAGTAAAATAGTCTCCTTACCCCAAGTATGGAGTTATGGTTATGCATTGGAACCCAATTATTAATTGGGTGTTGTTTTGATGATTGACAGTTTGGGGATCTGTCAGCCAGTAGCCACAGCTTTATCCGCGGGACTTCAGTAGTGCGAGGTGAGTCTCCTCACTGTTTGTATGGGTCGAATGCACCAATGCCGGCCCATTTGGTTTATGTATTATAGGAAGACATGGGGGTTAGCCTTAGGCATTATGTATGAAAGACCAGGAGGCAGATCCTGGCACACTGTATGCTATTATGTATGGTAGGAAGACCCGAGGGTTAGCCCTAGGCATTATGTATGAAAAACCAGGAGGTGGCTCCTAGCACACTGTATGCTAATTGGCTAAGTAGAGTAGTATGAATGCTAGTTGTCTTTGTTACGCTTGCATGGAAAACCAGGAGGTGGCTCTTGGCACTTGTCTTTAAAACCGAGGGGGTGGCCCCCGACTTGGCAAGAAAGACCACGTGGCGACCCGTGGCATAATTGAAAGACTATGTATTGGCACATAGCATCTTATTTGATTATGATATATGAATGATATGTATAGCTCACGGTTATGTATGGTAGTATCCGGTTGAAAGACACCAAAGGGGTAGGCCAGCACCCGGATACGCAAGGCAATATGTTTATTATATGGTATGTGGTATTTGGGGAACTCACTAAGCTTCGTGCTTACGGTTTTCAGTTTTGGCTTCAGGTACCTCCAGTTTTCAAGTAAAGGATCTCGGGACGATCGCAGCGCATACACCCGTGTTTTTCCGCAATGTGTGATTTCTGGGAATGAACTCTGATAAATGTTTTATTTGAAATGCTCTTCTATGTGTGAACAAAGTTACAATAGTGTTTTAGTTATATTAAAAATGAAATTTTTGGTCCTAAATTTTGGGATGTTACATAGTCGCCCATCCTTATTTTAGTCCAAGGAAGTATAACATATGTTGTAAAATTAATTTTTAATCTCAGTTTCGGAGAAGTATGAAGCATTGATAATACTCCGATTAGGCCTTTACATGTAGCTAAACCAAGATGGTCACATATGTTGATATCTGTTTCTATCACTGGTACTTCGTTTACATCAATAAATTTACCTTCATTTAGTTCATTCACATCAAAATTTTTACCCTATAATGGGTTATGAAACAACTTACAAGGTACAAGATTATTGAAAGGATTATCAATGGAGATGGATCATCAAAAAAACCAAAGATAATAATTTCACTTACAAAGATCTTTCTCACTGGAAACTGTTGGGTTTTATTCAAAAATCGACTTCTAAAACACGCTAAAAATAGCAATGAAAGCTTTAAAATGTTGAATACATTTAAAACCTTTTTAACCCACCAAGTATCATTTTGTATGAACATGAAACATTAATACAACCATAGAAATAAAATATTACAACCTTTGAAGTCTTTGATCCTCCTAGGAGGTTGGAAGTTGATAAAGTGTGGCAAAAGTGAAAAGGAGAATTCCTCTAAAGCTTGGCACCAATAATAACCAAGTTATATTGAATTCTAGTTCCACTTGTAATATTTAGAACCTCTTAATCGTTTGAGACAAAGAACAAGTTTTGTGACGTCCCAAAAATTCATAGTAAAATTTATCATTTTTAAAACAATAAACCATACAAACGAGTTGTTCCAAAACCGATCAAATTGAATATATTATTTAAACATCAGAGTAAAGATCATAAATTGCCAATGCAGAAAACTTTGGGAGATGTTGTGCAGTTACGTTGGGCCCTTCCTTTTCGTATCGGAAGTACCTAAAACCATAAACATAAAAAAGTAAGGACAAAGCTTAGTGAGTTCCCCAAAATACCACATACAATACATACAATAGAGATTGCTATGTGCCCACCATAGTCTTGACATTATTCCATGAGTCGTATCATGGTCTTTCATTTCCAGGCCGGGGGCCAAAAACCTAGGTCTTACAGACAAATGCCAAGAGCCACCTCCTGGTGTTCCATGCAAGCATCACAAATACAACCAGCATACTACATATAACTGCCAAGGTCTTGACCTTGGTCTTGCATATAATTGACAGGAGCCATATCCAGGTCTTTCATGTAGTTTCCAAGTACCACCACCTGGTCTTGCTACATAACATATCCTAGTAAGTCGGTGTTGGTGCCTTCAACCCACGGGTACAGTAAGGAGACTCAACTGAATCACAAAGCCGACTAAAACTCAGCTCAATATCATGCCAACCATAACTAACCGCTCTCTTGCCAAATGATGGGTGCTTAACACCTCCTATGAATCCATACAAGGTAAACCCTAAGTCTACCTTCTACAAATAAATTTTGACCAAAAGTCAAAGTAAACAGCCCATAATGTCAATTATTAAGCCTTTTACTCTAACTTTCTAGAAGGTCTTATTACTCCATAATACACTTGAAAGTCGATGATGTTAAGACATGCATGTCCAATACATGTCTAGATCTCATTTGAATCAATATTGAAGAAAAGATCATCCAACTTTCATGCAAGGTCCCAAAACCCAACCATTCACTAGATCTGAACTTCATGACGCTGCAAAGACCCTTATAACCCATAAAGTAGCCAACTTTATGGTTTCCATTCATTCAAAATTTCTCAACCAAGGAGAAAAGTGGGACAAAACTTAGATATATCCACAAACAAAAATACAGGTGGAAGCTTTGACACTTACAAGGGTCCAGAAACAATGTGAGATGATGATGATGATTCCTTGCAAGCCTCTCCAAAAGATCACCTTCTTGTTCTTCTTCTCTTATTCTTCAAACTAATAAATGGTTCAAAAAGCCCAAGAATCAAACAAGGGATGAAGGCTAAGGTTTTCTAAGGTGAAAGGGGGTTTGGAGGCTGATAATGAACCCTAAAATGGGTTTATAGGGGCTTAAATACGAAGGAAATCCTAAAAGATCATGAGCTTGGGTTGCATCAGTTCTCACGTTGTGAGACTCTATGTCTCACGTCGTGAGACAGTCCCGAACAAAATTTTCATATTACCCCATCTACCATGATGACCACTCAAAGGTCATGTCGTGAGGCTCCATTTCTTCTAAAATCCAACCTTTTGACACCTTGAAACCCTAATATGATTCATCCAAGAAAACGGGTGTTACAAGTTTGTCTTAAAAGATAGAATTCTAAGTATGAAATCCATTTTACTTGTCTTAACTATTTAAGAAATAGAGAGAGAGGGAGAGAGCATAAATTTTGGAATTTTCACTAGTCCTCAAACGAGAGATCAAATCCCCTTAAAACACTTCCAAGATAAGTCTTTATCCATTGATTTTCCTTAATTTAGACCCCACAGCAACAAAATTCTATGAAAATAAGGGGCATGGATTTTATAATTGAAAAAACATTAACTAGCAATGTACCCATCCCTTGTACTCTCGCTTTTAATATAAAAAGAAGAAAAAAATATGTAGCCAAATGTCATGGAGAAAAGAATACTTAAAACCCTTCCAAGTCATTTATATATATTCCATGTATTTTCCTTTCTTTACCATGCTTAATCATTGAGAATAAATCATGCTTCCAAAGCATGTTCTCCTTAAAATAATAATCATTTTTACAAAGAAACTTCTCTTCATGCTTGAATACATTTTCCATACAAGATGGTATGAAAGAAAGCCTTTTCTTTATTCTTTTGTAAGTAATGTTCATTTAATTTATACATCATAAACCCATTTTATATATAGAAACAACAATGTACATAACTATATATAATTCATACATTATGATTTCATTAAGATACTTGTTATTGAAATTTATTATTTTCATAAAATAAATAAATTCTAATTAATTACTAGAGTTATAAATATTTATCAAGAATCAAATTCTTATAAATAATATATTTAAAGACAACTTATTATTGGTGTGACCCTTTAGGATCATAGGTTTTTTAGCAAATGTCATTGTATAATGATTTTTGAGCATAAAGATCTTTCAATCTCCCACTTTCAAAAAACTCATTCTAAATTGATATAAATAGCGGTGAATGTCCAACAACATTTCACTACCCCTAACAACACATGATGGAGTTTCATTCAACAACATCAAATTCCCAAAAGTTCAAAGCTTCAACTGATGTATAAGGTAAGTTTATTAGTAATCCCTTTGTTACTAGCATCCTATTGAACTTGAGATATGGATCACATCAATCTTATTTGGCGTTCAACTTTTAGTAATGTGTTTTATATATATAACTCTCAACACATAAGAGGAACAAATACAATATTGACTATATATGGTTGTTGTATAGTTCATACCAAACCTGATAATGGCCTTTATAACTTCATGTTCAAATATCAACATTTAACCATATCAAAGTATAGTATTCCTTACACTCGAGTCTCGATATGTATCTCAGGTACTAAGGATACAAAGATAGTATCTTTATCAAGTATCACTCATGATAACAATCTATGAAGTGAGCCTAAAATTGGTCATGTAATATGCTTGTTCTCAAACAAGTACTTATGATCATGGTTGCAGCCTTTTCTCCACTTTCATCTTATGAGAGTCAACTAATTCAATTCATATTAGTCATACTTCATAGTTATTCCCACAATTATAACCGTCTATGGAATTTTAGAATAACTAGATTATTCATGGATTAAATATGTTAATATATAAAACTACAAGTTTAATGTAAAGATCATATCCCAATATATCAAAACAATATAATAGTTATTTTACAATGTTCCAATTTCCAAATACTAAATCCAAATCAAATCCCATTTCTAGAATAATGAAGTCCTATATCTTAAGTGTGACCATTCATGGTTAGCTTATGGAAGGTCTTCGTCAACAGGTCTGACTAAATTTAATTTGTATAAATTTTACGAATACGATTATCTTTTTATTTAAGTATACTCTAAGTATAGTTAAATCTACAAGATAATATTATTGGTGTTTTGATGTGACTTATGGTTTTTAGCTTGATTAAGTACACTCTTGAGGTTACAAAATATTTATTGGTGCTCTTTGAATGGAATGACTCAATATAGTTTTTTCAATGAAGTTCTTCATCCAATCATATAGATTGAAACTTATGTAGTAGAAATGCATTATTATTTTGTAGTAATTGGTTTCTCATCTAACGAAAGACCTTACAACACCAGACCTAAATTTAAGGGAACATTCCAAATCCACAATTCATGAGGTGTCTTCAAAACTACTTAGTTGGTTACATGGTTCAAAATACCCTATTATTTCAAGTGTATATTCCCAAAAGCATAATTAGTAGAGAAGCACGGTCATCACAGATCGAACCATATAGCATTAGATTATCCTTTTGGAAACATCATTACATTATGGTGTACTTAGAGAATACAATTATGGAAGCTATTCTACAATCTCTAAGATGATCGTTGAACTCGCCACTAAGGCATTCACATTTACTTTCGGATTGGAGACCCTTTATCTTCATACCCAATTGATTACCTATTTTGTAATGACACTCTGTAAACCTTTTCAAAATGCCATACTTATGCTTAATCATATAAACATAATCACGTCTATTAAAACTATCAGTAAATATGACATAGTAATGTATATGTTGTCCCTTGTGGTGGATCTAAAGGGTCTACGCATTAATGTGTACAATATAAACAATCCTTCACCTCCATTACATGTCCATGTGAATGGTGATTACATCATCTTGCCAATAAATAAGACTTGCATACATCATCCAAACCTAAGTTGAATGATTCCAAGTTCAGCTCAATTAGAGCTTAGTGATGTGATTCTTACTTATGTAGCCAAGGAGATTATGCCAAAAGTGCGTTCTTATCTAAATTATTATAGGAATAAATATTGAACTTAAACTTACTATAAATAGAAACAAAAACTATAATTTCATGATTGCTAATTGCAAGAAGATTTTTCAAACATAAAACAACCATCTCTATAAACTAGAATATTACATTTCCATTATCAACTGAAATTGGTTTTCATGTTTTCACAACGCATAAAATGAAATTTTTGGTTTCTAGAAATCTCCGAAGAGTAATAGCAAATAACTAGATCTATCTTAACTCAACTACTAAGGTTAAGCTTGAAATCCTCAATCATCAAGACAACGACATTTGTCCATTCCCATGATTGGATTTAGTTTTTTTATGCTTAGCTTCCTTCTTTCCTTTAGATCCTAAAATTCCATCCAAATGTGATTACCACATCATGCATCAAGGAACCATGAACTGGATGTACTTGGAGTCTGATTATTCAAGTACTTGATGTAGAGTCAAACATTTGACTTCACCGTCTCCAAGATTTTTTAAGTACTTAGGGTAGCTTTATTTCCTATGATCCTTGTAATTGAATTAATCGCAACCTGTCTCTTTTGAAACATGGTTGCATGGAGTAGAGGACACACCAATTCCATTCCATCGTAATGGTAAGTTCCGGCCGAAACCGTTCTTTTCCATTTAGGATTTGAACGTTTCCTCTTCTTTCTGTCAATATTCAGAAAGGTGATAACTGGAATTGGATAATAAATCTAATTCCTTTTTGGTTTCCATAGTTTGGAGAATGTATAAGAATTCCATTAATGTTTTTCTCCAAACTGTTCATTTGATAAATCAAGTTGAAATTATCATAAAAACTAGTGAGAGATCCAAGAAGAAGATCTATAGCAAGACTCTTGTTAAGGGCAACATTGAGATTCTCGTGTATGTCTATGTAGCTCTTATTGAGCGCATACAAAACCTTTTCCTTTAACTCAAATGCTACTAGGAACTTTTTGATGATTTTAAAATCACTCTTTCCTTGCCTTTGATGAAACCTTTCGGTCAATTGTAAATTCATTTCATATGTCCACATGTTCACAGAAGATCCTTATGGAACATCAAGGACATAGACATAATGATGCAAGAGACCTTATATGACAAATCTACATGTTTATGAGAATAACAACTTATTCAAAGTTGACAAATTATTGCTTTGAGGAATATGCTCATTGAGGACATCTTTCCCATTTTCAATCTAGGTAGATTCTAAAACAAATGAGCTATTCCTGATAGACAACTGAGAGAAGCTAGAATTTGAAAATGCAAGAGGAGGTAGAAGAGGATTTCCATATAACCTAAGAGAGAAAGTTTAAAGAAGTCAATTCAGTCCTTAATTATTAACCCAATTTTAAATTAAGTCTAGGATACATATTTTTTATTTGTGATATGAAGAGGGATATCGTAATCACATCACGAATCTATTTTAGGTAGGTATAGCACTTTCCCATTTTCAATCACAATGAAATTCGTAGATCTCTTGAGATTCAGTGAACTATAAATGGAGTTTAAATCTCATAGTATGCTCTTCCATTTGTGACTGGGATACCAAAGATCACAAACAAGATGTGGATAACCATGAAAACCCATGCGACACCCTCGTTCCCATTTATGATCTCACATTGATGTGTCGGTTAACCACACATGCTCCATAAACAATCATAAACTAAATTTGTACCATCATTTCAACTTCATAGTCCTAGATTATTGTGTTCGTTAACCACACACACTCCATTAACGACTCACAAAAAACTGATGTGTGTTTTCATGGATTAGCATACAATTTCAATTTTTCCTAAGTAACTAGATTAGGGTTTTAATAAATGTTCTAGTACTTTATGTTATACTTTTAACGAGATTAATGTCCTATCACAACCCTTTCGGCTAATGACAATCCACCGCACAAAGAAGCAATGGGTGAAAAAGACACTCATAGTGCAGCTTCATGAATGAGGTTTATTCTTAATTTGAATGACTTAATATTTTACATATAGTATTATAGCTCTTTATATATATATATATATATATATATATATATATATATATATATATATATATATATATATATATATATATATATATATATATATATACTAGGAATATAAAAGCCTCGTGCTAAGCACGCCCCACGGATGGTTTTTGGTTGTTAAAATGATGGTCACTTATTATTCAGGTTAGGGGCTAAATCTTTTATGAAAGTTATATTGATCAAGATCTTATTAGTATAGTCCATACACTATTGCAACCTATTCTTGGCATCCTCATATAGCCAATTAGCTAGGATAGACTTTTAGATAGGGTAACCACCACATCTATTATTGCTTAGTTGAGACCTTCCACCACAAATTCGTGATGGATAAGCTGTAAAGTTGTCATACGCCAAAACTATGTCCCCATTGACATACCAAAAATTTGTATTGTGGAAACCATCTATCATATTGATCAACATGGAATCAAGATTCTTCGAAGTAGGGAATCTTTTAAGAAATATATATCATTGGCTGTATTTCCAATACTTCATAAGATCCCCAGATGGAGATTATTGTATTAACGGTACAAAATCTACAATAGTCGATTATAGATAGAAGTCTCTCCATCTCCATTTCCCATATTGCCTCTTTTAAAGTGCTAATAGCTCCAACCTCCAAAGTTCCCCAAATATAGAGGCTTCCATTGTTCAATCAGAAACATATCCCAAAGAAAAAATAAGGAAAATATAGAGAAAATATAATTTCTACAATGTTATTGCAATTTAAATTAAAATTTCACCTACGGGTGAGAATTATTTTGGCAAATTTCTAGGGTTGCATAGAAATCTTTCTCCATCCATACATGTATTCTCTAAGTAGACACTTACCAAACTCTTCCTTCAACATATCAATTTCATCGAAGTCATGGAAATTTGAACACAACTGTGTGTAAAATGTGAGAGTTTGATGAAACATCTTCTAGAGATCATAAACTGAAATGGACATTTACATCAACCTACTTTCTTACGAATATTTTGATATCAAAAATAAATAATTCGGTAGACTTAAGCAGCAAGAGCACAACCCATTTTTCAAAAGATACATCTCACATGAATTGGTCTAACAAACTCTCATCGTCCAATTCGAGAGATAATTGAACAAAAAGTCAAACCAATCACATGTTAAAATAAGGTAAAATAGAAAGTAACTACAGGCTAGAACATACTCCTCCTTTTGAAGTCTAGTTTGTGATTATGTTGTAGCTTCCTCATAAATTTAGACTAAGAACTTTCACATGTATACAATAAATAAAATATATATATATCAGTTTCAAAGAACGTAAAAACGTATGAAACAAGAAATAATATACTTGTCTACAAGGTGATATGCATCCTAACATGGATGAAGAGTTGTGGCTGCATCATCAACAATTCAACACATACCCCCTTCTCCAAAATGAACCATGAAATGATGTGCCTAGTTTAACTGCCCACTTTCCATACCTCGTTAAGACTCCATAACAACCATGAAAAGCATCATTGAAGTACCATCAAAAGCCACCAACAAAGCTCCCTTTTGTAACTTGGTACTGATAGAAAT
Organism: Lactuca virosa; assembly: GCF_052849685.1. Lineage (NCBI taxonomy): Eukaryota > Viridiplantae > Streptophyta > Magnoliopsida > Asterales > Asteraceae > Lactuca > Lactuca virosa. The sequence continues at coordinate 222,819,326 of NC_136430.1, read as the reverse complement.
CTGATAAAATTATTGTAAATAAAGAAATGTCATACTAAACCAACATTTTGGTTTCCTTTGTCTTTATAGTAGAGTTAATATATAGTGTATGTTGATGTTAAAAAAACAACTAGAATTATATTCCACTATATCATAAGGGGGACTTATATTTGCAATGTTTCTGACCACAAAGCTTTACTTGGTTCGAAGTCCACGGTGCCTATATTGTGCCTTTTGAAGGGTTGCAACACCAATTAGCATGTTCTCTTTTTCATCTTAGTGGAATCTGATGTGTCAACAACTATAGGCATAATTGTATTGCAAGAAGGCAATAAATGCTAAAAACAATAAATATAAAATGATTGCTTAACAAATCTAAATTTAGATGCCTTCTAGAGCCCTAGGGTTTACTTTCATCAGTTCATCACCATTCAAATTCATTGTTTTGACTGTCGATTAGAGAACCAGTATCTAAACTAACTTTTTCTTTCTTCTGAAGCCCTTATACCACTCTCGGTATCGGAGATTTGTAACAGTATTTTTCATGGACATTTGTGGATTGTTTTCCTGATTCATGGAAAACTCAAAATACATCACATATATACATTTTTCATCCAAGAATATATCTTTTCACATCAAGTTCCTAATAGATTTACACTTGTGATTTTGAAAAGTCAAACCTGGAACTTTCCAAATTGAAAATACTCAATGATGATAGTTGAGTATGTGTTCTAATACGAAACCCATTTTATAAAATAAATGCAATTTAAAATGTCTCATAACAGTGAACACAAATCTTGAGAGTTTTCAGGTTAAAACCTAACAAGATAATCAAATTGACTATCAAAAATCCAAACCAGAACCCAACCATCGTAGGTCCTTTACGTCAAAAACTAGTTAAAATTATATAATTTAATTATACATAAATCATTATATTTAGAGAAATTCATATATTACCTTAAAAATCATATCCAAATGCAATGAAAAAACGACAACATGGAATATTTGGAAGAAATGAAAGTGAACATCAAAAAACCAAGAAAAAAAATACACAATGGGTGTTTTCTTGGTATTTGTTCACATGAATGCTTGGAAATAGCTTACAAAATCACTAAAGTTTACCTTAATAAAAACTTGAAACTTACAATTATGAAAAATAATGGAAAACAAAGGTAGAGACAATAGATATTACCTAAAAACCCTTAAAATAGAGGAGGCAACTATTCATATGTTCTTACATCTGAGTATTCTTTCTTCTCTCTTTTCCATCTGCCCGCAAAATCTTCCACCTATGCTCATTTATTTCTTCATTTTGGTACAAATCTAATCAAAATCAACATTAAATTCAAAAGGCTCACGAATTTCTCTATCCATCCACGAAACAAAACAATTGATTATTTAGGTATAGGAACATCATTGAATAAACCACACCATGGATGAAATGAATAACCATGTTTCAAGAGAGAAAAAGAGTATGAGAGGTGTATTATTATGTAAAAGGCAATCTTCATGTAAATAGCATATCCTTAAAATGACAAAGACATGAAATGAAAAGAAGAAAACGAAAAACAACACCAGTTATCTTCTTCATCAAGGGGCCCCCTTTTCCTCCACATGGGATTTCCCACATGAGGGGTCCTCTAAATGACCGTCATCGCTAGTAAAAAAAGGGATCATTGGGTGGGAAATAACAGTGCAGAATCGTCGATTGGATGATGCCTATAAATTGAGAAAAGAGGCGTTTATGTAATCTGGGAGAGGTTTATGGGTGTCATAAAAGGAAGTTTATAGTAAGAAAGTTAAGAGCGGGCGAAAGATAGTGGATTCTTGAAGCCTAATCACTTTCATACTACACATCAAATAACTCTGACTATTTTATGGATTCTTGAATTATTGATTTCCAGTTTCATATGTGCACAAATAACAGAAAATCCGAGGCTCTGATACCACTGATGGGTTTTCTAGGTAACAAACAAGAATAATTACGCAACGGATTCATAATCATATTATGGGTATATGCAAACTAGAAGTCTATGGAAATTTCTCAAGTTATAGAAACATACTGATGAAACAAACTGTAACCTATGTAAATTGAAAATTACAAAGTTAGAAAACATACATTTTACAAAAATCAAATAATTCAAACAACTCTCTTTGAATCTCCTTTATAAAGCAAGCACCAGTAGTGTGGATGCCTCTAATGGTTCACACTTAAAACCATATAACACTAGAAATCAAGAGGAGAGAGGAGAGATGAAGACAAATTCATTCTCCACCTCGTGAAAGATAAAAGCCAAGAAATTTAGGAGCCAAGTGGTCATATTTATAGTTAGGGATCTTCAGGATAAACCCTTATTTAAATAATAGAATATTAGAATTTTATTTATTAGTTGTAATTATCCTTATCAGTTATAGAAGGCTTCCAGAAACCTAAGAATCCACCCTAAAACTGTACCGTGGATGGTTCTAGAATTATCTTTCCTTGCTCAATTATGAAAAATTTAACCCATGCACCTTTAAGTAATTGTAATTAATTCAAAATTGATTTCCAATTAATTCTGAATAATTTTTAATTAAATATTAACTATTTCTAATTAATATATTAATCATATAATATATTAACAAATCATTTTATCTTTCTCTTAATATCAATTCTAGTTATTTCTGGTTATGAGGGCAACCTAAAAAGGACTTTACTTTTATTCACTATGATTATACCAATTTAGTTAAGACCTTAGACACCTTAATTCAACAGTAAGGACTAGGTGTCAAGTAAGGACCTGGTACCATGTATCCCAATAACAACAAACATCCTTATGTACCCTATAAATACAAGACTTGTCCCACATAAATGGGTCATATTTTTCAAGACTCTCTTACTAACATCCATTTTTGCTCAATGTTAACTTGATTGTCGGAACGTATTCTCATGATATGCATGATCATCATTTTATTGTCAGATTACATTTAAATCACACTCAACCCGAAGAACCTCGTGTAATCCTAAGGTGGCATTTGGATTGCAGAATGTTTACGAAAGAATTAGAATTTGTTAAGAATTAAAATCCAATCCCATTGCATGTTTGGCTGGCATGAAATGGAATTAGAATCTTATTCTCTATTTTGTTTGCTTTGAAAGAAATGAAAATGGAATGATGTAAAATGACATAATTACCCTTCTTGTTTTTTGTGCTTAATTTTACTTTTTTATAAGCTATATGGAAATGGTTGCAATGGTGGGTGGTGATGGTGATTCGTTGTGATTGGTGGTGGTGGGTAGTAGTGGGTGGTGATGGTGGTAGTGGCAGCGATGGTGGCGGTGATGGTGGTGGTGGTGGTGGTAGCGGTGGTGGCTGCGATAGATGGTCGTAGGCGGTAGTGGGTGGTAGTGGTGGTGGTAGTGAGTGGTAGCGGTAGTGGAAGTGATGGTAACAGAGGCAGTAGTCGCAGAGGAGGTGGTAGTGGTAGCGACCATAATGGTGGTGGTGGTGGTGGTAGGTGTGGTGGTGGTAACGTTGGTAGTGGTAGTGGTAGCGGTAGCGGTGGTGGTGAACGTAGTGGTGGCGACGGTGGTGGTGGTGGTGATGGTAGTGATAGTGGTGGTGTCGATGGTGGTGGTGGTGGTGGTTGCGGTAGGCAATGGTGGGCAAGCATGTTGTGGTGGGTGGTGATGGAGTTTGTGGTGGCGGTGGTGGTGGTGGTTGTAGGTTGTAGCTGTGACGGTAGTGGGTGGTGGGTGGTGGGTAGCGGGTGGCGGTGGTTATTGGTTCTGGTGGCAGTGAAAGTGGTTGTGGTGGGTGGTGGGTGGTGGTGGTGGTGGTGGTGAGTAGTGGTCATGGTTGTGGCATTGTCGGTGATAGTGGTAGAGGGTACTATAGTAATCTTTTCATTTTCTCTCATGAATTTGAATTAATTACTTCTATTTTTCTGATGGAACGAACTTTCTTCTATCGATGAATTTTTTTCATTTAGGAACAAATTCGATAGGAAAAAAATCATTTAGGAATTTCTTAGTAAAAGATGAACAAAACATAAGAAAGGGATGAAATTAGATTCCAATTCCCCTCAATTTCTTAGAATTCTAATGAACCTGTTAATCTTGAGGGAGTGGTAGCACTCCTAACAAATTGTCACGTAAGTTTTTTTATTTACACATAGGTTTTTTTATTGCCATGTAAGCTTAGCATTCTTACATTGAAAAAGATATGGAGTGGTATTGTATGATTTTAAATAGGTTTTATTTTGAAAAATAAAAAAGGAAAAAATAAAATAAAATAGAAAGAGCCAATCAGAATTCACTCTCTCCGTTTTCTCTCTCCTCTCACCTCTTGCTACACCCTTGGCGACTGCTCCTTAGGCTTTCCGGTGTGGTACACATTCTCACATGTAGAAGCTGAGGTGGCAGACTTTTCCGCACGTAAACACCGCCTCCAAGGGGCATAGGTATCGTGCGACGTGAATCTGACTACGAGTGAAGACGAGGAATTTGATTGGTTAATTCTATTTGACTGTTTTTTTGTGTACGTTGGAGGAATTAAAAAAAATTAAAACTTAACCTATATATACAAACACTTAAACATATTTTTACATCCTTCAAACACGCTCTTTGAACAATATAAATAATTTTTTTGCTTCAATTTCTTCTCCTTCTTCCGATGATGATGATTCTGATGATAAGATGGTTTTGCACAAGTTGTTGTCAACGGCATGCGACATGGTGCGTCAGAGATCCGAACGTTTAAATGTTGAGAAGAACCATAGAACTTCAATCAACCAGGACGTATCGTAGCATACAAACTTTTGGTACAAGATTACTTTGTCCCTGATAGTTTATACGGCCTATCGAAATTCGAAGATCGTTTTCGTATTAGTAGAAATTTATTCTTTCGTATAGCTAGAGATTTCACAAAAACAAATATAAGCTTTTTCAATTGAGATGGGATACTAGAGGTATATGTGGTCTTACTACAATTCAAAAATGCACAGCCGCTCTTAGACAATATGCATACAGCATAGCCGCAGAAACATTAGATGAGTATTTGAAAATGTCTGAGAGGACGAGTCCATAATGTGTATATCTTTTTTGTAAGTATATTATAAATCTTTACTGTGACATATACTTACGAAATCTGACTAAAAGTGACGTCGAACGGTTGTATGTCGTACATCAAGTTAAACATGGTTTTACAGGAATGCTTGGTGGCCTTGATTGTACATATTGGGTGTAGGAAAATTATCCCAATGCATGGCAAGGTCAATTCACGCAAGGTAATCATGGCGTGTCGAATGTTATGTTAGAAGCAACTGTTTCATAATACCTATGGTTTTGGCATGCATTCTTTGGTATGGCGGGGTCAAACAACGACCTAAATGTACTTGGAGCATCTCCGCTATTTAACGACATTTTGCAGGGTAAAGCACCAAACATGCAATACATTGTGAATGGGCATGAATATAATTATGTGTATTACCTTGGTTATGGGATAGATCCATAGTACGTTACATTTGTCAAGTCATACTTATATTCGGCCGATGAAAAACGAAAATTGTTCAAGTTAGCACAAGAATCTGCAAGGAAGGGTGTGGACTGTGGATCGGACGTTTGGAGTCCTCAAACAAAAGTGACACATAATTAAACATCCGGCACGAGCATAGGATAGGGAAAATTTGATGAAGGTGATGAAATCTTGTTTTATTTTACATAACATGATAATAGAAGAAGAGGGTATGACTATTTGTGCATATAGTTTGAACGATATACTTAATCCATCGGTTGTAATACAAGTCGGCAACCCAACATACTTCACAAGGCTTTTGAAATAAAAACACAGTGAAACACATACGTCACGATTTGACTGAGCACATATGACAAAGGCAATTCAAACAACACAATAACAATGACGAGAATGAGAATGAGGATGAAAACGTGAACGATGAGAACGAGGTCGATGACGTAAAGGACGGCGACGACGATGAGTACTATTTTATATTTGCTAGTTTAATTTCAATGTTTTTTATTAGTAATGTAAGCTTTAATTTTTATGTATTTTCAATTTCTAATGTAGATTTAAATGTATAAGTATCAATGTTTCATGTATTTTTTTTATAAGTAAAATGTTTTTTTATTTAGTTTAATGTTCTTTTTTTATTTGTAAAATATTTATTTTGTGTTTAATAATTGTGTTTTTTATTTAATATAATGTCAAAAAAAAATATAAAGTGGTAACCATTTCCAAGTGGTAGTAGTGTGGTAGTGGACATGTAGTGGAGATAATGTGGTGTAGATGTGGCAGAACTTTTCTAGTGAGGATGTAATGATGATACCTCTTAGCCTTAGGCTAGAGGGAGTGGTAACACTCCTAGCACATTGTCACATCACTTTTTTGCATGCCACGTCATCTTTTTGTCTTAACACCTAAATCTTAGCATTTTATAAGGAGTGGTAACACTTCTAGCACACCAATTTTTTTTCTTTTTCAAAATTAATTAAATTATATTTTTTTAAATAATTTTTTTAAACCACAAAAAATTAATATCAAATCAATTATATTTTTTCAAACAAAATATTTCATATTAGATTAAAAAAGTTACAATAAAATTTTGAAGGGGGTTTTATGCCAATTCTAGAAATTTATGTTGTAAAAGAAGTTGTAAGTTAGGGTCGAAACTGTCATAAAGCTAAAATCAAGGGACCAAAACTGCCAAATTATGAAATCTGTGTCATCTTCCTCGTTTGCTACCTGACGAACAAATTGATAATATTTCTCTTTTTCTTTAACCTGTAAATTTCAATTTCATGGAAAAAAAACCCATTTTCCAATCATATTGTTCCATTTCTTTCTTTTTCCTCTCGCTAGACCCTTGGCGAACTCTTGCTAACGAGCTTTATGGCGAATATTGAGGAGTGGTGCAGCGTCTTTTGACGAGGCTGTTGGCGAGAGGGGTGGCGAGGCCACTCCCTCCAGCCTTAGCGAGCCCCTGAGAGCGGTATGTGGCATGTGCTAGTAACAGTCATAGTGACCCCCACTTCGAGCAGTCTTAGCCCAGCCAAGTTGCATCATCACTAAGAGCATCTCCAATGGAATATTTTTATAGCTTATTACTATTTGGTTGAATTATCAAATTAACTTAATACTAATGAAGAAGATGACTTTCTTACTCATTTTTATTGACGACTCAATATATATTGAGTGGTCAATATAGTTTACAAGTTCGAACACTCAACCATTTTCTCTTTAATAATATTTAATTTAATTTATTTAATTTAGTTTTAAATATTTATTATTTATCTAATGTTTGTAAATAAACAAAACATATAATATATAAATATATATTATAGTAATATGTGAATCATTTCTATGAGTGAATGTTTGTACTTAAATACGACGTGTTTAAAAAACAACTAGTTAAATAAAGGAGTTTTATGTAATATTTTAGATAGATAAGGATAATGTAGTTAAATTAGTAAAAAAAAATCATAACAAAAAACATAATCGTTGGAGAATAAATTAGAGATAATATTAAGACAAAATTGAAAAAGTAGTCCCTGTGGTATGTATTTTTTCTGAGGTGTACTCCAAACCTCGACTTTTTTGGCTTCGTGGTCCTTTTGAGTTAGTTTCGTTGTGGATTTGGTCCCTCAATGTGGCAACCCGAAACTTCTACCTGGTACATCTAGTCAGTTAATCTATGTTAAACTCGTTTCTGTTAACTTCTAGCACTGTTTAAGGGTTCATTTAAGCGTTCTAAGCTTGAGTACAACCAAGGTCGAGATTAAGAATAAGTCAGCAAGTCGTATAGTGACAAAATCAGGACATACACCTCTTCTGGAGGAGTGTGCACCCGCACACATGGGTGTACGGCCGTACACACCCCTCAGGACCACACACCCACCCCTATATAAAGGGTAGACCCCTTTCCCTTCATTCCTTTCACTCCTTGGCTACACACTACACCATTCTATCAAGTTCTTCAACCGTGAACCCTCCAAAGCTTCAAGAACGTGAGTAATTCATCCTCTAACTTGATATCCTTGAAAGACCACTCTATGTAAGCCTTGAGACTGCAATATTCGTCATGTTCTTCATGTTTAGAAGAGAGTGCGGCCGCATTCCCCCATAAGATGTTCGCACACTCCTAAAAGACCCTCCAAAGTGAGAGTTTGACCCCCATCTTCAAGTTGGACATGACCCTAGCCTTATTGCATCCTAAACTCGACCTTTTGGGAATAAACATGAAGGGTGTATGGCCGCACACCCCTATGTACGGCCGCACACACACCCTAGGGCAGCAAACCCACTTCCATGGCCCTTATTGACCTCAAATTTGCACCACAACTAAGAATAGACCTAGAATACTTCATGGATGCTAGTATGAACCTTGAAAACACCTCAAAGACACCTTCCATCATGAGTGTACTACCGCACACCTCATGGGCCGCACACCCATGGCCGCACACACTTATAAGGTGGACACACACCTCCCTCACTCAATCCTATGAGGTTCTAACACTTAGTGCAAGTGATTCCAAGTCCCTAGAGTGGTTTCGTATCATATCTAGTAGTGAAATACTTTCATTTGACTCCTATATGTGTCATTACATGTTAATTTGGATCAAATCGTGCCCAAGGCTTCACTTGAACATTCAGCATCCCGTATCGATCCTTAAATCAAACCACTTGCTCGAGGTGAGTTCATACCCCTATGCTTTCCTGAGTTTTTCATGTTTTCATGGGGGAAATACAAGCAAAAGCACAAGCAATCTTGTGCTCAAAATATATTATTTTGTCTAAGATAAATATATTTTAAATATACTTCGAATATGGAAATCAGTTTTACCAAATGGGTTAAGAAACCAACTTGCAAAAGCAGTTTTCAAAACTAAGGAAATGAACTTATGAATCATAAAATAAAAGATATTATTTTATAAGGGTTCATGTTAATAACAAAAAGGGTTTTCCTGTATTATTATTCGTAAAGTCGTTAATCTAATTGGAGACACGTCCTTGGGCGCTTACAAACATAACTAAGTGGAGGACTAGCACTTGTGACCAGAATCTCCTGGAGGGAGAGCGTGATTTTTGTGTATAAATCTATACGGGACTGACTATCCCGCACCTTGCTGCTAGCTACAGTAGGACCGGCAGGTCTACGGGTGACAAAGTCATAAAGGATACTGGTGCTCGATTCGCGCCATATCAAGTTAATGTATGGTCATAAAACTCGCAATGTAGATAATAACGATGTATTTACGTAATAATAGATCAAACGCACTAACTTCAGAGTTAATAACCAAGTGATTACGGGAGGGTATTAACAATACCTTCAGGATTTAGATCACCACGTTTTCAATTAGTTTTATTTATGTAATAAGACTAATATACCTCACTGGGAGTAACCAGGGTTCTTCAAAAGAAACTATGCTTTAACAATATAAGTATGGAAGATACTTGTACTCTTCAGTTTAGAACGGATAATCAATAACCTACTTTTAGGGAAAATATAGGATTTTCCCAGGATAACACGGTATTTTATAAACTGATGGTTTATTATTCAACTAACGGATACTCATGTTCATTCCATGACTCCTTGGATTGTACGTATCTAGTATGAATCGGGAAGTCATGGAAGGAATGGGTTTCAACTATGCTTTTCATAAGAAAATATGGGATTTTCTTAAGGAACACTTTTCAAAAGAAGCAAAGAACATTTTTCTCCAAAACTAAATGCTTATGAACTCACCAGCTTTATGCTGATACTCTTTCAAAACTGCTTGTATTCTCAGGGAATTAGTAGACAGGTACTTCCAGGAGTTTGGAGAAGTCGGAGCGTTAGAGTCACGTCCTTCTATTTTACTTTTGATATGAACAAAACTATGTATTAAGTCAATGTAAACCTTTTTCATATATGTATTCAATGTTTGGTTGTGTTTACTATGATTGCTATGATACAATTGATGTGATACTACACATTACGTCCTCCGCCCCAGAATGTTTCCGCCGTTCCGGTTTTGGGGTGTGACAGATTGGTATCAGAGCTCTTGTTTATAGTGAACTAAGTATACCGAACCTTACATGGTATACAACTATAAACACTAAGGGGCCTAAGTGCTCTAAACTAAAAGTATACTTTCAAAATATAAGTATTTTTATAAAAAGTATACAAGTATACCTAAGTACCTGAATCAGTGTCATAAGTAGAACAAAACAAAAGTATTTGGATGTTGGACATCGCGGTTAAACCTGGGCAGTTATGTAATCATGTCTAGGGTCAATATAGCCTGATCAACTATATTCATTCGGGACATGACCAACATGTGCTTGGGAGTGACAGTGGCGTTGCAGCAAGCCTAAAACTTACCTAGATACCAGAAGAGTTCTAAAACCAAACATAAGGGTTAAAATACTATAGGAGTATTTTAAGATGCTATAACGACCGAACCGGATACTTACCTAAAGATCCATTCTTCAATAATCAGTCATGTAACTATAATATATTGGAAGTATTATTAGATTCGATGCCTATTAACTATCCCTTTACCACTATCTCGCGTAGATAGCATGGCCGGATTCCATCTCCCTGGCGACCTGTACTTTCCCAACCAAGGAGATAATGGATGGCTCAAGCCAGCGCCAGAAGAGAACCATGAGATTCCTTTGGACGATGACTTCGCCGAACCATTTCCTGAAGAGGCTGACTCAGAACCCGAAGTCGAGAACCTACCTCAAGTAGCCCCGATACCAAATCCTAACCCCCGACTTGAGTTCGAAGGCTCAACGCTTATGTGGGTCGGAAGCCTGGATAGGTGGAGTCATGAACAAGGCCAACCCTTCCCGTACGATGGGGATCGCCGCTTCTACAATGTGGACGAGGGAGGCTCCGCAGACAGAGCCCTTCCAATCATAGTCCGCCGTGTGGCCCGCAACGTTGAACTAAATGTGGCGGCCATTCAGCGAACTGTGGAGCTTGAGGCAGACTCGGATGCCAACACAAACCGCATTCGCAATCTCGAAGTTGCTCATGGGAGTTCTATGAGAGACAATGAAGCTCTGCAGCGAGAGCTAGCTGCAACTCGAGCTGAGATCATAGAGCTCCGAGCACGCCAGTCAGTATACGCGAGCCGCCTGCTTGGCATGGAGCGCCAGCTGGCTAACTTAAGGATCCGTCCGAGGAGTGCCTGTCGCCAGTAGGAAATATTCTACTCATCCTTCCTTTGGTTTAAAGAATAGCTTTCATACCTATGCTCTAAGTAACTTTTTTCCCTGTAGACATTCCTGTCTTGCAAGTACTGATTCACTAGTTCTTTATGTTGTCAAATTGTTCCTCTGTTGGTATGTTGTAGACCTACTCCTAGGTCAAATTTTCCGAACTCTGTGTAATCTCAATACCAACAATAGTGACAACAATCATATTTCAGTTAAAGATTATCTTTGTCAAAAGTATACCTTAGACCGGTAGCATGCAAACTAAGCAACTTTATCAAAGTCGTACCATTGTTTCGTCTTCCAAGCATATATCGTAGGATGTACTCTTACCCTAGACGATCATTCCTTTTTCCCATCGATTTCATATCAGTCTCCGTAAAAAGCTTCGATGTCGTTATCGGCATGGGATGGTTCAGCCCCAAATCGTGCTGATATCCTTTGCTTCGGGAAAGCTATTCGTCTCAATCTTCTCTCTGATGAAGCCCTCACGGTTTACCGTGATTAACTTAGTTCGAACCTCCGTATCACTTCATGGGTCAAAGCCCAGAAGTATCTGCGGAAGGAATACCATGCATCCCTGGCTCACGTAATGAAAGCCCAAGTAGTTAAGGACCTCGAGAGCATCTCCGAAGTCTGCAACTTTCCCGATGTCTTCCCCGAAGACATTCCAGGGAATTCCTCCCGAGCGCCAAGTTGAGTCCCGTATCGACTTGATCCCCGGAGCTACCCTTATAACTAAATCTCCATATCGTCTAAAGCCGGTGAAAATGTAAGAGTTATCCAGCCAGCTCAATGAGCTGAGCAGCAAAGAGTTTGTAAGCTTATTGTATGCAAACCTTATTGTGTTCAAATCTTTTCTAAAATTGGAAATATGATATCCACCAATCGAAGGTAACTTAGTTCGGATTACACTCGGTCTTTAACTAATCTAGAAAGTTACTTCTATTCTTGTTAGGACCACATCATGGGGATGTGGGTCGAATCAATGAGAACCAGATAGCAAAATGGGAAATTTTAATGCATATATATAAACATTTAGGATACATCCAGAGGCAACCATTGTTGCTCACAAGCTTCTTTTCTTGACATGTAGCAGATCATGCCTCCAAAGAAACGTAACCAACCCACCAGTAAGACACCAATCCTTCAGATGGATTCAGCTACGTTCCAAGCTACTGTCATAGCAGCCGTAACAGCCGCCCTAGCTGTCCTTAACACTAACAACGCAAATGTGGGTGGAAGTGTTAATGACAATCCAAATCTTGGTGATGACCAAATTCAACAACAAGTGCATACTAGAAAGGGCACACCTGATTCCAAACCTAACATCCTGAAACGAAAGTTCAAGAATGAGAGAGGGAGTTGTTCAACCCAAGGACCTACTGAAAGGCGGCGAACTGGGGCAGTCAATGCCCCAGTCGGCCCTGCTGTTCCAACACCAACCACACCCTACTCGGGAAACCTCCCGCACTGCAGCAAATGCAACTACCATCATTATGGAGTCTGTCGAGTGTTGCATTGCACTAGATGCAGCAGGAAGGGGCACACCGCCCGCAACTGTAGGACCCCAGTCGAGTTCGTCATTCCAACTACCAATGTCGGGACTAGTCCAACATGTCACCTCTGCGGTGGGGTAGGACATTTCAAAAGAGACTGCCCAACAGAGAAGAACGACTGGGAAGCAGGAGGAGTCTGACCTCAGAGAATGGGGAAGCATCAAGGAACCCTGCTATATTTTGGTATGCTTTCGAAACCCCAATAATCGATCATAATTGTGATTATTTTCTCGTCCACATTAAATCAATACATTCCTATAAAATTGAAGCCCTAATGGGCAAACTATGATGGCCAAGTGTATACGTTAGAGGCAGTTATAGTTATACATGACTGGTATACGCCAAGAGATTATAGAGAGAACTAGTAAGAATCATTTCATAAAAAGTTCAAAATTTCAAAGTGTCAGAACCCTCGTATTAGTAGTACCCGCCAATTTCGAATCAAAAACAGAAAAACACCAGAAGCATCTATCCAGAGTCACCTAGGTCCTAACAAAACGTTTTCTCCAAACTAACTTAACATGCAATTCTACGACGTCATCCTGCTTAGTCCGACCGAGTCTACGTTATACCGAACCCGCTTGTCCTTACGGAGATCCTTTTCGTCTTAAATCGCTCGATCGCGAAACTCCCGTCACTCGTAACGGCAACTGGATGATAACTTCAGAAATTGTTTCTCTTCGAAACCCGAAAGTATTCATGAGAAGAGTATGAATCAGAACAGCGGATACAGCAGCGGAAATCCGCTGAAACATCCAGCGAGAGTCCGAATACAAAATGGAGAGACTCACCTGAGTATACCTTCGAGAAGTAATCCGTTTTCATGGGGTACCTGTATCCATTAACTCCAACCGGGTTAGAAGGTTTACCTCGAAAAATTAGCAACGTCCACCCCGTCTTCCAGGTGTCGAACCTCAAGAAGTGTCCGTCCTATGAGACACTTGTGATTCCCCTCGACGATGGGAAGCTAGACGAGAGCCTACACTTCATGGAGGAATCATTTGAAATCATGAATCAGGAAGTAGAGCGAACGGAGCAGAGTCGTATCCCGATGGTGAAGGTCTACTGGAATGCCAAGCGGGGACTTGAATTCACCTGGGAGCACGAGAAGCCTATGAAACAGAAGTACCCTCATCTTTTCCAAGTCCATGATTTATATCTCCATTCTTGAATTTCGGGACGAAATTCCCTCTAACGGGGGGATGATGTGACAACCTGAAACTTCTACCTGGTACATCTAGTCAGTTAATCTATGTTAAACTCGTTTCTGTTAACTTCTAGCACTGTTTAAGGGTTCATTTAAGCGTTCTAAGCTTGAGTACAACCAAGGTCGAGATTAGGAATAAGTCAGCAAGTCGTATAGTGACAAAATCAACCCATACACCTCTTTTGGAGGAGTGTGCGGCCGCACACATGGGTGTACGGCCGTACACACCCCTCAGGACCACACACCCACCCCTATATAAAGGGTAGACCCCTTTCCCTTCATTCCTTTCACTCCTTGGCTGCACACTACACCATTTTCTCAAGTTCTTCAACCGTGAACCCTCCAAAGCTTCAAGAACGTGAGTAATTCATCCTCTAACTTGATATCCTTGAAAGACCACTCTATTTAAACCTTGAGACTGCAATATTCGTCATGTTCTTCATTTTTAGAAGAGATTGCGGCCGCACACCCCCATAAGATAGCCGCACACTCCTAAAAGACCCTCCAAAGTGAGAGTTTGACCCCCATCTTCAAGTTGGACATGACCCTAGCCTTATTTCATCCTAAACTCGACCTTTTGGGCATAAACATGAAGGGTGTACGGCCGCACACCCCTATATACGGCCGCACACACACCCTAGGGCAGCAAACCCACTTCCATGGCCCTTATTGACCTCAAACTTGCACCACAACTAAGCATGGACCTAGAATACTTCATGGATGCTAGTATGAACCTTGAAAACACCTCAAAGACACCTTCCATCATGAGTGTACGGCCGCACACCTCATGGGCCGCACACCCATGGCCGCACACACCTATAAGGTGGCCATACACCTCCCTCACTCAATCCTATAAGGTTCTAACACTTAGTGCAAGTGATTCCAAGTCCCTAGAGTGGTTTCGTATCATATCTAGTAGTGAAATACTTTCATTTGACTCCAATATGTGTCATTACATTTTAATTAGGATCAAATCGTGCCCAAGTCTTCACTTGAACATTCAGCATCCCGTATCGATCCTTAAATCAAACCACTTGCTCGAGGTGAGTTCATACCCATATGCTTTTCCGAGTTTTTCATGTTTTCAGGGGGGAATACAAGCAAAAGCACAAGCAATCTTGTGCTCAAAATATATTATTTTGTCTAAGATAAATATATTTTAAATATACTTCGAATATGGAAATCAGTTTTACCAAATGGGTTAAGAAACCAACTTGCAAAAGCAGTTTTCAAAACTAAGGAAAAGAACTTATGAATCATAAAATAAAAGATATTATTTTATAAGGGTTCATGTTAATAACAAAAAGGGTTTTCCTGTATTATTATTCGTAAATTCATTAATCTAATTGGAGACACGTCCTTGGGCGCTTACAAACATAACTAAGTGGAGGACTAGCACTTGTGACCAGAATCTCCTGGAGGAAGAGCGTGATTTTTGTGTATAGATCTATATGGGACTAACTATCCCGCACCTTGCTGCTAGCTACAGTAGGACTGGCAGGTCTACGGGTGACAAAGTCATAAAGGATACTGGTGTTCGATTCACGCCATATCAAGTTAATGTATGGTCATAAAACTCGCAATGTAGATAATAACGATGTATTTACGTAATAATAGATCAAACGAACTAACTTCAGAGTTAATAACCAAGTGATTACGGGAGGGTATTAACAATACCTTCAGGATTTAGATCACCACGTTTTCAATTAGTTTTATTTATGTAATAAGACTAATATACCTCACTGGGAGTAACCAGGGTTCTTCAAAAGAAACTATGCTTTAACAATATAAGTATGGAAGATACTTGTACTCTTCAGTTTAGAACGGATAATCAATAACCTACTTTTAGGGAAAATATAGGATTTTCCCAGGATAACACGGTATTTTATAACCTGATGGTTTATTATTCAACTAACGGATATTCATGTTCATTCCATGACTCCTTGGATTGTACGTATCTAGTATGAATCGGGAAGTCATGGAAGGAATGGGTTTCAACTATGCTTTTCATAAGAAAATATGGGATTTTCTTGAGGAACACTTTTCAAAAGAAGCAAAGAACATTTTTCTCCAAAACTAAATGCTTATGAACTCACCAGCTTTATGCTGATACTCTTTCAAAACTGCTTGTATTCTAAGGGAATTAGTAGACAGGTACTTCCAGGAGTTTGGAGAAGTCGGAGCGTTAGAGTCACATCCTTCTATTTTACTTTTAATATGAACAAAACTATGTATTAAGTCAATGTAAACCTTTTTCATATATGTATTCAATGTTTGGTTGTGTTTACTATGATTGCTATGATACAATTGTTGTGATACTACACATGACGTCCTCCGCCTCAGAACGTTTCCGTCGTTCCGGTTTTGGGGTGTGACACTCAACCCTTGGGATATTTGTTTTCTATATTTCTTTCATTTTTTTAAATCTAATACTTATTTATTTATTTACACAATAAAAAATTAGAGGACACACCTCTCTCCCTCTCCGTCTCTCTCTCACTCTCTCTCTCTCTCTCTCTCTCTCTCTCTCTCTGCATAGCAAGACGTCATCTAAAATTTCACCAGACAAATTGTTCACCAAGAAATTAATCCTAAGTAACAGGCATGAAATCGATTAGCAGCCCCAACGAAATCATTCACAAAATCAATTAGAAATTAAAGTACCAACACGAAATCGAGAGGACGGACTAGAGTTTGTAGCTTCGATCTCCGGTCTACAGTTCTGTCTCTCTTCGTCTCTGATTGTGTCTCTTCATCTTCCTCATACTGAATTCATCTCTCTCCTAATCTTTTTCTCTCTAAGACGATCGGGAATCCCCCAACTGTGTTCATCTGGTGGCTGATTTTAGGGAATGTACCGAAGAAAATGATTGATTGTTGTTGATCAGTTAACAGATTAAGGAGTGTAGGGAGTGAGGAATATTAGTCGATAGAGATAATCAGGTATGCCTTTTTTCATCAACAGATTCAATAATATAGACCCCTAACTTGCATATTGATCAATTCCCAAAATTTGTGATTGTTGTCTGTAAATATCTAAGCAGGCCAATCCTAACTTTGAATTGATTCCTCCATCTTGTGTGTGTGAAAGATTGATCCATGTAGCACCATTTCTTATGTGTGTGCATGTGCGAGAAATAGATAAAGAGAGAAACATAGGTATCGTGGGTGTGGGTGGGAAGCGGTGGTAGTCGACGCCAAATTGAGTTGGGTTATGTTCTCCGGTGACAGCAAATGGAATCGTGGCAGTGATGGTTGAAAGAATTTAGCTTTTCGACCAGAGAATACAAAGCGGTTGTGATCATAGGCTGTTGTTGGTGGAAAATGAGTGAAAAGTAGGAGTAGCCAAATGTGAAAAACTACTAGAGTTGTTAGTCTAGAATCCTTCGTTATCTTCATTATTCTTGATTTTACTCTTTGGTCCTCTTGAAAAACTTGATCCATTTGAAAGTTTCTTATTGTCATGTAGTCTTTGTTAGAAAAGAAATCGATCAGAAATGTGAGATCTTTGACTTGTAAACGAGAGAGAGAGAGAGAGAGAGAGAGAGAGAGAGAGAGAGAGAGAGAGAGAGAGAGAGAGAGAGAGGCATGTTTATTTAATAAAACATTAAATTATATAAAAAAATATTATAAGAAAATTTTAGTCTTTTTGGTTTTCCGATATACCAAAATCACAAGCAAACTAACTCAAAATGACCACAAAACCAAAAAAATCGAGATTTGGACAAATCTAGAAAAAATACATACTATAGTAACCACTTTTACAATTTTGTCTAATATTAATAAACCGTAAGGTGACAATATTTTTAAAATATTAATAAAATTTTAATCAGTTACTTACTAAATATATAGACAAAACTGTAAAATTGGTCTTTGTGGTTTGTAAAAAACTTTGGATGGAGTCCAAAAAGTTTTTTAACTTGTATGGAAGGTCCAAAATCAAGAAATTCCTGTGATTTTAGTCCAAAAAAACTTGAAAAGACGGTTATACCCTTATTTATTTATTTTTACATTTTTTTACATTTTATTAACATTTCAATAACAATAATAATAATAATAATAATAATAAAATATGTAAAACTCTCCTTCTCTCTTCTCTCTCTCTCTCTCTATATATATATATATATATATATATATATATATATATATATATATATATATATATATCTCACGCACACACAAACACATACTCACAGGCGATCAAACCCAAATGGCTAGAACATCTCCGACGTATCGCATCCTCCGATGTATGTTATCGTTCACCCCTCCCTTTCTCTTCAAAAACCACATACATATTTCACACACAGACACTAGTTTCTTGGTTTTTTTATATTTGTGATTGTATATAAAACCCAGTTTCAAATTTCAATCTGAAGCTTGAAAATTACACATACATACATACCGTTGGTAACTCCTCAAAACTCGAGGTTTCTCCAATAAGCTCGCGTCCGGTCTCATCCTAATTTATCCCTCCCTCATCAGCAAAAGAACGACGAAACATTAACTCCATAACCTCTACTTAGTTGACTTGTGTGGTATTAGAACACAGTGGTTGGTGGTTTTTGACACCAGTGAACATAACCCACCGTTGGTAACTCCTCAAAACTCGAGCACCATCGACCGACCTGATCTTTGTTTCCCTCTCTCCACACCGTTCAATCACCCTACCTGGAATCTATTTTCTAGTTCCAAAATTGGAATCCACAAAACCCAGAACACATTGCATCTGATTTCAAATCCAAACTTACCTCTTTTTCTCTGTTAAACACATCAAATTTCTTTTTCTTTTGATCCAATGTGATCATCTCAGTTCTCTATGCAAATTAGATTTTCACCGAACCTGAAAAACTTCTCCAGAAAGGCGATACATAGTTCAAAGTTTAATTTGACCTCCTGAAGGGGAACGGGGTTTCATCGGAGCTGTGTTTAGGAAACCTGCAGTGGGGTTCACTCATCAGGAGGTTGCGCAATTGACAGGAGGATGCCGACAATGGGGTTGGGAGGTAGATTCTTGAAGATGAAATGACAGAAAACTTGTAGATGTCTGACAATGGGGTTTTACCATCGAGGTTTCGTGATGGCAGGTTTCAATTTTCAAGACGTGAATTCATTGGTTCAAGAAGGAGAGGGGGAATAGAGGCGATGAGAAGTAAGATACTTACCGGCGATGAAGGGCGGCGAGAAATCTGGGCGGTCGACGGCGACATTAGGGCGGCGACGTTAGGGCTTCTCGACGGGAAAGGTGAGTGAGAATGGAGAGCAATTTTGACGCCGATGACTTTTTGATGAGTGAGAGAGGGAGAAAGAAATGAGTCGGGGTGTTGTAGCTTGTAGGGCCCATTTTTTTTAATTATAAAACAATTAAAATAAATAAATAAAGTTTTAAAAAGAAATTAAAAGGGCATAAAAGTCATTTCAAGTGTTTTATGGACTAAAACCAAAGAAAGTTTCTGATTTTGGACTTTCCACGCAACTTTAAAACTTTTTAGACCCTATCCAAAATTTTTAGAAAAACCACAGGATCAATTTTACAGTTTTATCAAATATATACGTAAAAGAAAGAAGTGGATAGCATGCTTCCCAAAAAGAAAAAATAAAAGTTGATGGGTGATGAGTTGATTGCACCTGACCTCGACCAGTCGACATCATCAACCCCACCAACATTCCGTACTATATAATAAACCCATACAACCTCATTTCACTAACCAGTAGTAATATTGTCGAGATATGGCGACCAATACCTTCGCTATCTTTTTCACCCTCCTACTCATCTTCTCTTCTCGTTCGTATCGTTCTAAAATACCTCAAAGTCTTTCCTTGTTTTAATTAGTTTTAATATTAATGTGATTTTAATTTATCGATGCAGAGTGGACGATTCCAGGAGCAGAAGCACGAGTGTGCCAGTCGTTGAGCCATATGTATCATGGATCTTGTCTCCGCCACCATAACTGCTCTGTCATCTGCCGGAATGAAGGTTTCTCCGGCGGAAGGTGCAAAGGTGTTCGCCGCCGCTGTTTCTGCACCAAACTTTGTTAGATACTTAGATCTGATAAATTTATCCGGTTTGTGGCGGAACTCGATTGGTGTTGTTTCCTCTAGCTTGGTTTATTTAATTTCGATTTGAAGTGTTTGTTGGAAGAACCTTTGAATGATTATGGTTTGGAATGTAGTTTGTTATCGATTATGTTGTGAAAATGGCTCTTGAATTTTTGCCCTTATTCACTTATTGTAAGCTTGCAAACTATTTATAAGCAAACTCATTAACCTGAAAATTACCTAAAAAGAAACGTTTCTAAGATGATAAAATTAATATTAACTTGAAATAAGAAACGAATCAAATAAATTCAATGGAATGGATGAAAAATCTTAAAATTGTATATGGATTAGTTACGTTACTATTCTAATAAATCCACGATAGGAGTAAATTATTGTTTTGCTCATAGTTGGTCTTTTAACAAGGAGTAAATTACACGAATGGTCTTTATGGTTTGGGGTAATTTGCACGTTTGGTCCCTAACTTATTTTTTTAACTCGGAAAGTCCCTATTGTTTATTTTTGTTACGCGCTTGGTCCTTACTGTTTGTTTTTATTACGTGTTTGGTCTCTATCTTACCTAAAAAGACTATTATTTAAATAGGGAAAAATGATGTGAAAGGTAAGATAAGGTAATAGGGGTGGGGTTGAGGGTGTGTTTATTTAAATAAATTAAAAAATCAATACTAAAATAGTTTTTTTAGGTAAGACAGAGACCAAACGTGTAACAAAAACAAACATTACGGACCTTCGTGTAATTACCCCAAACCATAGGGAGCATTCGTGTAATTTACTCTTTAACAAGTTACCTGCCAAGCCACTTTTTTTTAATGAATGTAAAATGATCATTATCCTTAATTTTAACTTTTCTATTATTTTGTCCTTATATTAATTTTAGCGACCATTACGAAATGAGCTAAAACTCAAATAAAAGTCTACATTAGCAGTTTCCAATGAACCTCGCCCCATCTCTCTCATTGTTGGCAGCTCCGAGGAAAATAACCGTCTCTATGAGTGATGGGGATGTTAACGGGACGCTTCAATTTGGATAATAATAAAATTGTAAACTATGACTACAAGGCGGGTACTTCATGTGCGCTAACACAAACCGAACCAAATTGACAAAAAAACCGAACCGTATAAAAGTGGTTATCACGGTTCAGTTCACGGGGTACCCACTAAATATAAAAAATCAAATTCAATCAAAACTATAAACTCCATTCCATCGATTTTTGTTTTTGAAAATTAGTAAGTCCAAAAGTTTAAAAAAACATAATGAAATTCAAATAACACAGTTCAAATAACATACCTTATAGGTGGTATAACAAATATAATAATAAAAATACAAGAAAACATGACGAATATAAAAGTGCCAAATTGGAATTGTCTATCTTGATTTTTGTTTGGAACATTGGACTAACATCAATGGACACGAATAATACTTTTTTTAGTGTCTATATATATATATATATATATATATATATATATATATATATATATATATATATATATATATATATATATCAAATGGTTCGGTTCGGTTATCCGCGGATACCTTAATATCCAAACCAAAACCGAGAGGACAACTCCTTTATCTCTGGTAGTGCCCAGGGTGAATTGCTCGGTCTGATAAATTGTTTTCTTAAAAGTTCATGAAGCTAAAAGGAAAACTTCTGCATCTCTCTTGGTGCGAGACGATGCGACGCCTTAGCAATCGGAGCCACACCGGGGATCAGATCGATCCTAAACTCCACCTGCCTCACAGGAGGCACACCGGGTAAATCCTCTAGGAAAACATTTGGAAAATCTCTGACCACTAGCACATCTGAAACTGAAATCTTCATTCATCCCGAGTGTCAACCACATATGCGAGATAACCCAAACATTCATGTTGGAGATACTGTCGAGCCCTGACAATCGAACAAAAAATTGAACCAACCCTGGTACCCTAGGCATAAATGGTTAGTTGTACCCCACTTGGGGTTCGAAGTACCACAAGTTGTCTCTCACATTTGAGAGTTTTTTGTAAAAGTAGGTTAGTTTTCAAAAAGTATTGTAGAAATAGGTTAGTTTTATAATGTATTGTAGAAATAGGTTTTTTTAGTTGGGCCCATTATTTGTTGTTCATTCATACAAATGATATATATATTTTTTCAAGTAACCCCCTTAACTTTCATTACTTTTCTATTATTTATATATTTCATTGATTCATTCAATTTTTTACATTCATTATATATTATACATAAATAATTATTATAAAATATATAATTATAATTTATGTATTATTCTTAAGTAGTTATACCATTAAATGAATAATACAAATATCTTTAAATAGATATTAATATTAAATATATTACGTTGGAAAATTAAAAGATCAACTATAAACGATATAACATTCAAAATACACACTAAATTAGAATTTAAATTAAACACTAAATCATAATATTCGTAATGATATTTTTATTATCGTTTATCTGTAAATATGAGAAAATCTTAGTCCACAATGCCTAAAATGTATAGCATGAGTTGTCACTATTTTGTGAAAACTCTATAATTATGTTATTTGTCTTTACTCAACTGCAAAAGCAAAAGTCTTCTGCACACTCAAATGTAACTATTGATGAAAACTCAGTAGAAGTAATTGAGTGAATCGTCAAATCATCTCACTTTTTTTGTATTATAAATTCTCTTTCTTATAATCGATAGTTTTTCATCTCTTCCAACCTAATGAATTTCTCTCACAATTCTTGAACTTAAATCTTTCCTTCTTCTTTTTCTTCAACATTCGTCCATCCATAACAAGGTACATATTATTGGCTTTATGTCATATATTTAATAATAGTAATTATCATATGTAGCATACTCATTAATCTCTTTTTTAGATTCTGATTTATTTTGCAGATAGATTTTGGTATATATCATTATGACTCTAGATCGTCCGTTTATGATTAATTTATATTGGGGTGGTAATATTAAATATGAGAATGGTATCATAAAGGGAGACCATTCAACTTTTTCTACTTCAAATATTGTTAGGCACAAAATGGGGTATGAAGAATTTAAAGATTTATATTATGCACATGTTGGAGTTGAAAAAACATCACATAAGTTGAATATCTCATTATGCTATCAATTTGGAGGGCAATCCACTATTTCACGGGTCATAAGTGATTCAAGTCTAGACGTAATGTATTATTTGGCTGAGAATGTTGCAAAGTATTGTGTGTCTTAAAAAGCTTTGTTGGTCTATTGGTAGCACCACACAAAGAAGAAAGTTTGTTATGTATATGAATGAAATAAAAAATATCAATATTGAAGCTTGGCAGTATTTAAAGGAAATTAAAAGAAGTCAATGGTGTTTTTTATATGATGAAAATCGTCGATGGGGTTTCTTGACAACAAATATCTCTGAGAGTCTAAACAATGCACTTCGCGGAGCAAGACAGTTACCGATCATGGCGTGTATTGACCTTACATTCAATAGAATTGTACAACTTTTTAGAAAGTAAAGTGATATTGTAATGAATTGCAATACACCTCTACCATCATGTATGTGACGTCTCTTTTGAAAATGAGAAACTTGTGCATAAAGCCATACATTAACCGAGTTTGACTACAGTGAAGGTGTCTACAGAATTGTCACAAAGTTACAGATAAATGGAAAAGGAGGAAATACGTACACTGTCCATTATTTTCAAAAAACATGCACATGTGGTAAGTGACAAATGGAAAGATTTCCACGTTCGCATGCTATTGCAGTTTGCGGTTATAGAGGGGATAACCCTATTTCTATTGTTAATACTGTGTACACTACTATGACGTATAAACAACAATATACGTCGGCTTTTGTCCCACTTTCTCATGTTGATTATTGGTTAGACTCGGATTGGAAGATTAAAGCAGATAACTCGAAACTTTCTGTGCATAGAGGCCGGAGGCGTGCAAATCGATTTCATAACGAGATGGACATTCGTTATCCCGACGAACCTCGCAAATGTAGACTATGTCACCAAACTGGTCATAATAGAAGAAATTGTCCAAATTCCCAACCAAGATTCAATTGCGACGTGAACTTTGTAACATTTTCAATTAATGATTAAGTTACCGTTTAACTTGTATTGTAATTTTACGCTTAATTCGTATTGTAATATCGTTTTTAATTGTTCTTGTAATTTCGTACTGTTGTAATATATTCAATATTGGTATCTATTTGAAGGTCTTTATAAACTCTACTTACAGGTATAATTTGTAAATAATGATACATAAGATATAATCATATATTATAGAATAAAGTAATCTATGTATAATATTTAAGAAGGGTAAAAAATGAATTGTTCAATTGTAAAAAGTATAAATAAAAAAAAGATTAAAGTTGAAGGGTTAAAAATGAAAATATACATTTATTTTTCGGAAAGAATCGATTGGAATGGTGGGCCCCTTATTCAAACCAACCTATTTCTACGATACATTCTAAAACTAACCTATTTCTACGATACCTTTTGGAAACCAACCTACTTTTACAAAAAAACTCCACATTTGATCGTGGCTCCAACCCGACTCAACCAGTCCATCCCCACAATCACGCGCACATCCCCCATAGGGATGGGGATCATATCAATCGGGTAGGGCGCACCGAATATCTGCAACGTACAACCACGAAAAACACTTGAAGCAGAAACCTTTTTTTCGTTGGCGATGGAAACTCGCAAATGGACGCTCCAACTCCCAGAGGTTATATCGAAATCCCAACTGAAGGACTGAGATACAAAAGACAGACTCGCACCCGAGTCAAAAAAGCACAAGAGTAGGCAAGGAATTCACTAAGAAGGTACCTATCAAAAATACAAACATAAGCATATAGGAGATAATTTGATGGAATAATAAATGAATACATACTAGTAACGATGTCAGGCACCGCCCTTGCCTCCTCTGTTGTGAGCTGAAATGCACGTCCTTTGGTCTTCGAGGCCTCGTCCCTCCCCTGGCATCCATCTGTGATCCGAAGAGTGGTCGGAGTCGGTGCCTGCACTGGCCTCGCATCAAGTAATGTACGGCTAGCCTTCACATGGCCAACCTGATCACAATGGTAACAAATACTGGTGATCGGCGGCGGAACATTCTGACAACAATCCCTCGCATAATGAGCCTCCATGTTATAGTTGCCGCACCCTGTCGCTGATCGGCGAACCCCCTCATGCATCTTCCCGCACCTACCACAAGTGTGACCCTTCTGGCCTATGGATCGTGAATCAGTAGGTTTAAATCCCTTTTCTCCCGGTTGTGTCTGAAATGGGGTCTGCCTCTTCTCCCACATCTAGGTCTCAATATCAATATCCCTCCCCCGAGCGAAAGACTGTAACTCGGAGAGGGAACTATACCTTTAGGTCGAAAAAAACCCACGGATCTCAGTCTTGAACATGCTCAAGTAACGGCACATCTAAACCTGCTTCGAGCCAGCATACTCGGGGAAGAAAAGAGCTCTCTCAATAAACATCTTGGTGATCTCTGTCATCTGCCTCAGCGACAGGTACTTATGGGCTAACCTTTCCCTCTCAACCAGTGGAACATACTTAGCAAGGAACATATCAGTAAACTGCTCCCAAGTCACTACGCCCTTCTCCGCAAGTGAATAAACACCGGTCACTAGCTTCCACTGATCCTTCGCCCACAAACGAAGAAGGTTCAAGGCAAAATTGACCTTTTGGTCCTCAGGGCACAAGCACGTGAAAAAACAACCCTCCACATCAGATATGCACCTCATGGAGGGAATCGAGTCCTTGACCCCGTCGATCTCCGAGAGCTTCGTGTTGCTGAAGTCCCGATACTTATCCATCCCTCTCCTCTGGAGCCTCGTAACAACAATAGTTGTAGTGGCTGCGGCAGCAACAACCTTAGTGACAGCAGCATAGCGCTCGTCAAACAGCTCGATCATCATGGTCTTGATAGACCCAAACATCTTTGGGATCACCCCTAACTGTTATGGTCACCTGAGTGGTGATCATCCTGCGAATCTCATCATCAGTCAATCCTGGCCTTTCCAGGCTATCAGATCCTGATCCTGAACCTCTAGTGATCGCCACACTGAAAAATAAATTGGAATACATCAGAAAAGTCACAATTCATACCAACATATCACTACTTGTGACATCCCCATTTTTACGGCCAGAAAAGACCGATTTTGTTTATGCTTTTTAATAAAAATCAGAGTAACTTCTTTTTCGGGCAGTCCTTCAAAAGGTTCCCTTCCTCATTGCAACCATAACAAACTTTCTTGTTGAATGTGCACTCGTTGGCATAGTGCCCAGGCTTCCCACATTTAAAACAAGTGACTTCCCCGTCACATTTCCCATGATGTTTCTTTTTGCACTTTTCGCACCATTTCGCTTCGCCTCCTCCTCCTCTCGAACCAGACTTCGAGGATTTACTTTTCTTGTTGGATCTTGAAGACCCCTCAAATTTTCTCTTCTCACCCACCTCAGTTCTCTCCAGACCCCTTTCTTTTAGCTGGGTCTTAACATTTTTGGCTGCTCTAACAGCTGCCTTCAGCGTGCTTGCCATTTTGACTGTTGGGCCAAAGTCTGATGGCAATCCGTTACCAAATTTCTCTATCTTGGCGAGTTCAGTCGGCACCAAGTATGGAAATAACTTCATCTTCTCGGTAAACGCAATAGCATAGTCATCAATGCTCATTTTCCCTTTCTTCAAGTTTTGGAACTCATTGTTTAGATCGATCAGATCTATCTCGGAGCAGTACTACATCTTCAACTGCTCCAGGAATGCTTCCCAAGACATCTTCAAAGATTCTCCTCGTGGCATCGTATCCGCCAACAATTTCCAACAGCTCAAGACTCCGGTCTTCAGTTGTCGAACCGCAAAGACGGTTATCTGCTTATCACTATAGTTGCAGCTTTCAAATACCATCTCCATTTCGGAGATCCAGTCCATAATCTCCACAGGCTTTGGGTTTCCGGATAAACTTGGGGGTTTGGCACCCAAGAAGTTCTTATACATACGTCCATCTCGGTCGATTTCCCTCTCCGGGTCATTCCTTCTCACCACTGGGGGTTCCATTTGACTGACAGTGCGGCTGTCATTCCCTTCTTCCGACTCTCCGTCATTTCGTTCTGGTTGTTCAACAGGCATTGAAGGTTCGCTTCTGTTATTCAGCAACAGTTGTCTCATTTCTTCCCTCTGTTCGGCCATCATAGCCCGAATCATGGCTTGAACTCCAACCATTGTGACTGGCTCAGGTGCAACTTCGACTATCGGCACCTGCTCAATCACTTCGGGACGAGGCTGCTGATTATTGTTTCCATTTGCGTTTCCAGCTCCACTTCGGTTTCTTGCCATCTCGATCTATACACCAAGTTAGGTGAATTTAGATCTTTATTCACGATAGACGTTTAAATTCCCCTTATCACTCTGAAACGTTTACATGCTAGTTGTAATATCGTAGTCGTACGTTTAGAATCCTAAACACATAAGGTTTCCAGATCCGGTCGGCAACAAACCATAGATCCGAACAAATAACAACATATAAGGCATAAATCATTTAGCACATAAAGCATATTAGGCATACTTTCCTAAATAAGCTAGTGCTCACATCTCACAATCATCGCTTAGCATTCTAAGTTTAAGTCTAGAAATCCTACAAATTCCAAGTTCGCTTAAACTAATGCTCTGATACCAACTGTGACATCCTCATTTTTACGGCCAGAAAAGACCGATTTTGTTTATGCTTTTTAATAAAAATCAGGGTAGCTTCTTAAGAAAAGTATTGTGGAATTTGTTCCCAAAACAAAATATGATATAAATTTTATCAAAGCATTTCTTAAAGAAATGTATTTCCATTACATTACAAAAACTCAGGATGTCAATCATCGATACAGACCATAAGCATAAACTAAAAGAAATAAACATCTTAGGCCACAAAACACTATCTGGCCTCAAATTCGTAATCTCTCGTCAAATCATCCAACTATGCTTTTGCCAGTACCTGGAATACAAGAAACTGAGTGGGTCAGGCTGGGGAGCCTGGTGAGCATATAGGGTTTTCAACCCAAAATAAATAAGTTTATTATTTTCAACAATCATTAAACCCGATTACCCGTTCCCGTTATCCTCACTTTACGTCCCTAAAGCATCTATCATAAGGGACCTATCCTAAGGAATTTCATCGGGATGGACACTACAGCTAAGGGGATTCCTCAGCCATATATGTCCGTAAGGCAACCATGGGGGGATGGAGTACACCGGTGAACACTTCGTTCACAAACACCTACAGGTTGCGATCCTGGTAGCGTTCCACTGGACTTCCTAGAAAAGTCTGTGGTCGTCATCCATACTCCGCTAAATGACTGGATCAACGTCAACATTGAGGCCTCTCTGTTGGATAAGGTGTCTAAGTCCATAACTATTTATGGTATGTACTTGACCCGACCCGGCATGGTCCATTTGGGTTGCATGGCATCATGCATTTGGATAGACTAAATGAGAGAAATAACACTTGTGGTATATTAATATATTATAAGTTCCAATATATTAATAATATTATTTAATTAGTATTGATCAAGAATTAATCTAGGATTAATTAAGTGATCAAAAGATGACTAATTAAATATATGGGTTGATTATGTAAATCATCCATAACTTGTATAGTGGGCTAAAAGGCTCCATGGATTATCAAGTTGGGTTAAACCCATTGGATGCTCCATGGAGGTTCCATGGGAGTTACAAACCCATGGGTCATGGAAATGAAGAGTCATGCCACATTAGGGTTTACATGGTGTAACCCTAGATGTGACACACTATATAATGAACATGATACTCACCAAAATCGGCTACACTAAGAGCAGTAGAGGGCAAGCCGATTTTATACAAGTGTTATACATTCTCAAAGTTATTCCAAGAGCATTTGGTGTTGTGTGAAACATTTGAGGCATCACACTTGGGGTGCTAGGCTATCAAGGTTTCCAAGAAATCAAAACAACTACAAGGTATGTAATTCTAGCTATCTTTTTTTATTAAAGTTCCCCATGCATGCTAGATAGGTTTATGAACCTTGGAAAAAGTATTTTGCATGTATTTTAGACAAACATAGATCCAAGGTTTTCTAGGGTTGCATGTACACTTAGGAGTGTTAGAAATGCTCAAAACCCATCAGTGGTATCAGAGCCTAGGCTTCTTTGTTTGATACTTGATGCAAATTTGTTTTTTTTTCAAAACCAAAAACTGTCCAGACTGCAAAACTCGACGAGTTCTGGCCAAAAACTCGCCGAGTTCATGAGTTAACACATGAACTCGACGAGTTCCTTAGATAACTCGACGAGTTTGGCTTGTAGACTGCAGTTCCTCGTGTTTTGCTGCTGGAAATGGACTAGAAACATTACCCTAAACTGTTTTGGTGTTATTAAACTTGTTTTAGATGGTGTAATGATTGTTCTAATCCATTTACAATGGCTAATATCAAAATTACATGATTATATGTGTTAATATGTTCTTGAAATTTTGATATGATTAATTCATGTTCTTATGAGTTCTTGATAGATCATAGTAATTACTTGTTTAATGTTGAATTCATGATCTTTATGTGTTTTAATGGAGTCTATAACTTGTCCTCAAGTTATGGATAACCAAAAGTCTCTTTGTATTAATTCCATTAAAAGAACACACAAGTTACAAAAAATGAAGAGTCTTCATTTTAATAACTCATAAGTTATGAATTGAAAGGTTTTGTAAAGTTACAAAACTTACCCTCAAGTTTTGGAACATGTAAAGTCATCTTAATAAACTTTAGTTCCAACCCCTAGAATTTTAAAAGTTAAAATTCAACCCTTATACTTTATAATATTATAAGTTCAATAATATATATATATATATATATATATATATATATATATATATATATATGTATAAGATTAAGTCGTTTTACCGTTAGTAGGCTTCATTCACGAAGCCGGTCTATAAGGGGGGTATAAGGTTGTTGCCTATAAAATGGCAGCTTAATGGGTGTCCACTCTCACCCACTGCTTCCTTGACTGGTGGAGGGTCGTTAGCCGAACGGGTAGGAAAATGACTTAAAATTCTCATTAAAAAGTATAATGATTATTATAAAGTAACTAAATGTTTTATAAATTCTCAATCTTAGTTACTTTAGGAAAATGTGAATAAGGTGCTAACCCATGAAATTACACTTTGCACTTTGATTAAGTCGTTGGTGGAGCGTGTGTGGTTAACCGGCACACTAACTTGGACTTAACAAGGTAGGAAAAGGGTGACATAAGGTTTTTCATAGGTCGGTGGAGCGCGTGTCGTTAACCGGCACATCGATTAAGTGAAAAACATTAAGGGAACCAAGTAATTTGCATGGTTACTTCACACCTTGTTTTGTGATTCTCGGTATCCCAGTCACAAAACATGAAGGGCACACTCGAGATTGAAACAGTGAAAAGTTCAATGAATCTCAAAAGAATCTAGGAGTTTCTTAAAACCAATTAAAACCTAATAACTTATATATTTCGTTTTTATGGTGGAAATTGGTGAATCGTCATTCACCTACCTTTCAAATATGTTTTAGCTTAGATTACGGCATCCCTCTTCTAAGTTATAATATATTGTGATTGGATCCTAGCCTTAATATTACATTTGGGTGTTTTATTAAGGACTATCTTTATATCTAAACTAAACTTGTCTTTTCATCTTTTCAGATGTCTTCCAATAATGCTACTCCTGGCTCAAACCCTACCGGCTCCTTCTCTCTCATGAACCTTTGTGGGAGAGTCATCTTTGATGGATCCAACTTTATTGATTGGATCAAAAACATCAGGATGGTCACTCGGTACGAGAACAAAGAATATATTCTCGACAAGGAGCTTAAGGTACCCGAGCCAACTGCTACTCCTGAGGAGTTTGCTGAATATGAGGCACATGAAAGAGATGCTACCAAAGTGGCATGCATCATGATGGCCACTATGACAGCCGAGCTCCAAAAGTCCTATGAGGACTACTATCCTTTTGAGATGCACCAGGATTTGACGGACCGCTACCATCAGAGTGCTCGTCAAGAGCGATATGAAATCATCTCCTCCATGATAACAACCCGAATGAAAGATGGTGAACCCATCACGGGCCACATGCAGAAAATGCAAAGGTTTATGGACCGTTTGATGAAGTTGAATGTGAACTTCCCAGAGGAGCTAGCAATAGATATCATTTTGCACTCCTTACCATTGTGTTATGATCAATTCCGCATGACATACCACATGAATAAGGAAGAAGTCACCCTTAGCAAACTTCAAGGACTCCTGAAGACCGCAGAATCAGGTCTTAAAGGTAAGTCGGTTGTTACCACTCCTACTACTACTCCAAACTCAGCACCTGTCCTGGCAATCGGGAAAGGTAGAGGGAAGAAGAGGAAGAACCCTTCGAAGGGTACCAAGGGTAAGACCCTTGATGGCTCCTCTTCAAGCGGAACCAAGAAAGGTTTCGTTACACCTTCTTCTGATCCCAAAGAGGCTGAATGCTTCTATTTCCACGAAAAGGCGCATTGGAAGCGGAACTGCCCAAAGTACCAGCAAGATTTGAAGGACGGGAAAGTGAAACCCAACCATGCAGGTATTTACACTATCTTATCTAATAACTCACCCTATTCTAACTCTTGGATCCTTGATACCGGTTGCGGTATTCATATTTGTTCTGATTTGCAGGGACTAAGAAGAAGTGTGAATGTGGAGCATGGAAAGATAAACTTGATCATGGGGAATAGGAAAGTTTCACCTGTCACCAAGATTGGAGTTTATACTTTGTTGCTAAGTAGTGGGTTTACTTTAGATTTGAATAAATGTTGTTATTCGCCTGAAATGGCAAGAAATGTTATTTCCTTTCATGCTTTGTACAAACAAGGTTTTACCTTTTCTTTTGATAATGAAATTGGTGGAATAAATGCTTTCTTTAATAATGTGTTTTATTTTAAAGCATTACCTTGTGATGGTGTGTATGAAGCTGTGTCTGTTGTAGATAATTTAGGAAATAATGTGTTGTGTATTGATTCTGCTAATGATAATAACTTGGATAAAACATCATTATGGCATTGTCGTCTTGGACATGTAAGCAAGAAACGCATAGGCCAACTCCAAAAGAATGGAGTTTTGGAATAATTTGACCTAAAATCAGATGATAGTTGTGAATCATGCTTACTTGGAAAAATGACCAAGTCACCCTTCACAGGTTCGTGTGCTAGGGGTGAAGGTTTATTGGATCTAGTGCACACGGATGTGTGTGGACCCTTCAAAACTGCCACAAGGGATGCTAATCGTTATTATGAGACTTTTATAGATGATTATAGTAGATATGGATATGTCTACTTAATCAAGCATAACTCAGAGACTTTCGAAAGGTTTAAAGAGTTTAAACAGGAAGTCGAGAATCAATTGGGCAGGAACATTAAGATGCTTCGATTCGATCGCGGTGGTGAGTATCTTAGTACTGAGTTCCTTGACTATCTTAGGGAATGTGGGGTTGTCTCACAATTGACACCTCCCAGGACACCACAGTTGAATGGTGTAGCTGAGAGGCGTAATCGAACCTTGTTGGACATGGTTCGTTCCATGATGAGTCGAACTTCGCTACCAATCTCATTCTGGGGGTATGCCTTAGAGACTGACGCCCATATCCTGAATCTGGTCCCTACAAAGAAGGTTGCCAAAACAGCTCACGAGATGCGGACTGGAAAAGTTCCTAGTCTAGCCCACATGAAGATTTGGGGTTGTGAAGCTTTCGTGAGACGTGGGACTCACAATAAGCTCGAACCTCGAAGTGAGAGGTGTATTTTCATCGGCTACCCACAGAAATCCTTTGGTTACCTCTTCTACAGACCTAGTGAGAATGTGGTCTTTGTAGCAAGGAGGGGTGTCTTTCGAGAGATAGAGTTCATAAGCCAAGGAAACAGTGGGAGGCAAATTGAACTTGAAGAAATTCAAGATTCAAGTGGTGAAGGAACCTCAAACCCTAGTAGTTAACCTGAGGAGGAAACTCCTGTTGATCCAATTGACGAGTCTGTACCTCTGAGGCGTTCCACAAGGGTTAGGAATGCACCTGAGCACTACTATGGTTTCCATATTACTGCAGAAGGTGAGACACTTATCAGTGATGAGACACTGGTAAGTCTAGATGAACCTAACAGCTATGCGGAAGCCATGGCAGGCCCCAAGTCTGCAAAATGGAAAGAGGCAATGGACAGCGAGATACAGTCCATGTATGACAATCAGGTCTGGGACTTGGTTGACAATGTACTAGGTCGTAAGACAGTTGGGTGCAAATGGATTTTCAAGAAGAAGACCGATATGGATGGTAATGTACACACTTATAAGGCTCGACTGGTTACAAAGGGCTTTTCTCAAACTCCGGGAGTTGATTATGATGAGACCTTTTCACCAGTAGCCAAGATTAAGTCTATTAGAGTATTGTTATCCATAGCTGCATTTCATGACTATGAAATATGACAAATAGATGTCAAAACCGCTTTTCTCAATGGAAAGTTGGTTGAGGATGTTTACATGAATCAGCCGGAGGGTTTTGTTAGCACACAGTACCCTAATAGAGTGTGTAAGCTTGAGAAATCCATCTATTGATTAAAGCAAGGACCTCGCAGATGGAATCTTAGCTTTGATGAGAAAGTTAAAGAGTTTGGCTTTTCGAGGAGTGAAGATGAATCTTATGTATATGTCAAGGCTAGTGGGAGTATAGTTAGCTTTTTGGTATTGTATGTGGATCACATATTACTCATAGGAAATAACATACCAACCTTGCAGGAAGTGAAGTCCTGGCTTGGGAAGTGTTTTGCTATGAAGGACCTAGGAGAAGCTGCCTATATTCTAGGGATAAGGATTCTAAGAGATCGGAGTAAAATATTAATTGGGCTTAGTCAAAGTACATACTTGGATAAGGTGCTGAAGAGGTTCAGCATGCAAGATTCCAAGAAAGGAGAGTTACCCATCTAGAGTAACGCTAGCCTGAGTAAGACTCAGAGCCCGAGTACAGAGATTGAGATAGCAGAAATGAGTCGAGTACCTTATGCTTCTGTAGTAGGCTCGATCATGTATGCTATGACCAGCACTCGTCCTGATGTAGCCTTTGCTTTGAGCATGGTTAGTAGGTATCAGGGGAATCCTGGTAAGGCTCACTGGACAGCGGTAAAGAATAGCCTCAAGTACCTGCGGAGGACTAAGGACTGGGTCCTTACCCTCGGTGGGAGTGATGACTTGAGAGTTGTAGGGTATAGTGATGCTAGTTTCCAGACTTATAGTCACATTTCCCATGATGTTTCTTTTTGCACTTTTCGCACCATTTCGCTTCGCCTCCTCCTCCTCTCGAACCAGACTTCGAGGATTTACTTTTCTTGTTGGATCTTGAAGACCCCTCAAATTTTCTCTTCTCACCCACCTCAGTTCTCTCCAGACCCCTTTCTTTTAGCTGGGTCTCAACATTTTTGCCTGCTCTAACGGCTGCCTTGAGCGTGCTTGCCATTTTGATTGTTGGGCCAAAGTCTGATGGCAATCCGTTACCAAATTTCTCTATCTTGGCGAGTTCAGTCGGCACCAAGTATGGAAATAACTTCATCTTCTCGGTAAACGCAGTAGCATAGTCATCAATGCTCATTTTCCCTTTCTTCAAGTTTTGGAACTCATTGTTTAGATCGATCAGATCTATTACGGAGCAGTACTGCATCTTCAACTGCTCCAGGAATGCTTCCCAAGACATCTTCAAAGCTTCTCCTCGTGGCATCGTATCCGCCGACAATTTCCAACAGCTCAAGACTCCGGTCTTCAGTTGTCGAACCGCAAAGACGGTTATCTGCTTATCACTATAGTTGCAGCTTTCAAATACCATCTCCATTTCGGAGATCCAGTCCATAATCTCCATAGGCTTTGGGTTTCTGGATAAACTTGGGGGTTTGGCACCCAAGAAGTTCTTATACATACGTCCATCTCGGTCGATTTCCCTCTCCGGGTCATTCCTTCTCACCACTGGGGGTTCCATTTGACTGACAGTGCGGCTGTTATTGCCTTCTTCCGACTCTCCGTCATTTCGTTCTGGTTGTTCAATAGGCATTGAAGGTTCGCTTCTGTTATTCAGCAACAGTTGTCTCATTCTTCCCTTTGTTCGGCCATCATAGCCCAAATCATGGCTTGAACTCCAGCCATTGTGACTGGCTCAGGTGCAACTTCGACTATCGGCACCTGCTCAATCACTTCGGGACGAGGCTGCTGATTACTGTTTCCATTTGCGTTTCCAGCTCCACTTCGGTTTCTTGCCATCTCGATCTATACACCAAGTTAGGTGAATTTAGATTTTTATTCACGATAGACGTTTAAATTCCCCTTATCACTCTGAAACATTTACATGCTATTTCTAATATCGTAGTCGTACGTTTAGAATCCTAAACACATAAGGTTTCCAGATCCGGTTGGCAACAGATCATAGATCCGAACAAATAACAACATATAAGGCATAAATCATTTAGCACATAAAGCATATTAGGCATACTTTCCTAAATAAGCTAGTGCTCACACCTCACAATCAGCGCTTAGCATTTTAAGTTTAAGTCTAGAAATCCTACAAATTCCTAGTTCGCTTAAACTAATGCTCTGATACCAACTGTGACATCCCCATTTTTACGGCCAGAAAAGACAGATTTTGTTGATGCTTTTTAATAAAAATCAGAGTAACTTCTTAAGAAAAGTATTGCAGAATTTGTTCCCAAAACAAAATATGATATAAATTTTATCAAAGCATTTCTTAAAGAAATGTATTTCCATTACATTACAAAAACTCGGGATGTCAATCATCAACACAGACCATAAGCATAAACTAAAAGAAATAAACATCATAGGCCACAAAACACTATCTGGCCTCAAATCCGTAATCTCTCGTCAAATCATCCAACTATGCTTTTGCCAGTACCTGTAATACAAGAAACTGAGTGGGTCAGGCTGGGATCCTGGTGAGCATATAGGGGTTTCAACCCACAATAAATAAGTTTATTATTTTCAACAATCATTAAACCCGATTACCCGTTCCCGTTATCCTCACCTTACGTCCCTAAAGCATCTATCATAAGGGACCTATCCTAAGGAATTTCATCGGGATGGACACTACTGCTAAGGGGATTCCTCAGTCATATATGTCCGTAAGGAAACCATGGGGGGATGGAGTACACCGGTGAACACTTCGTTCACAAACACCTACAGGTTGCGAGCTTGCTAGCGTTCCACTGGACTTCCTAGAAAAGTCTGTGGTCGTCATCCATACTCCGCTAGATGACTGGATCAACGTCAACATTGAGGCCTCTCATCATTTTATTTCACCACACACCAACTATTTTATCTACCCATGTTCTACCCAACATATTTGTAGATATAAAATACATACATGGTCCAGATCTGTAAAATAAAGCTTACATCTTTTATCCATCATAACTATCAAAGCATAAAATACATATATGGTCTAGATCTGAGGAAAAATTTCAGATCTGAAGGAAAGAACTTCAAATCTTTCATCCAACATAGATCTTAAAGTATACAGTTTAGATCTGAAGAAAAAGTTTAGATCTGAGATGAGGAAGTGTAGATCTGAAGGAAAAAGTTCCAGATCTGAAAGCAAGAAGTTCAGATCTTTCATCCAACATAGATCTCAAAGTATACAGTTTAGATCTAAAGAAAAAGTATAGATCTGAGATAAGGAAGTGTAGATCTGAAGGAAAAAGTTCCAGATCTGAAAGAAAGCAGTTCAGATCTTTCATCTAGCAAACATCACAGGAAAACAGATAACATATATATACACATAGCACATAATTTATATGAAATACTTCATATCTATGTGTAAGATGAAAGTGACTATACACTCACCTGATACGGAGTGATTTGGACAGCACCTCGCTTCTAAAAATAACCTTCTTTGATGAAACCGTGAAATTTGCTTGAAAACCGGGCTCTGCTCAGGCAGAGTTTCAAACTGAAAAACTCTTTTTCTCGGAGACTCCGGGCTCTCCGAGGTTTTCTTCTAATGCTAGGAAGCTACCTAGGCTTTGGGGGTGATTGGGTGAGTTAGAGAGAAGATAGAGAGAGAAAGTAGAAGGATTTGGAGTGAAATACTCGGCAGCCCTCGCAGCCCTTTTATAGGCGCGAGCCTCCTTGGAACGCTGGGCGTACCCTCGGTGGTACGCTGCGCGTAGGGGCAGGTGTCTCGCTACGGGTGGGGCGACGTGGCCGTCTACGGAACGGCAGAAAAAGTCAATACGCGGGGCATAGGGTCCTCGTACGCGGGGCGTACTTGGTACGCGAGGCGTCCGAAGTCTACGTTGGGCGTAGCCTCGCATCCAGCTTCGCAATTTGGACACTCGACTTCTAAAATTCATAACTCTTGCATACGAGCTCCGTTTTCGACGTTCTTTATATCCACGCGTAGGCGAGACCATACTCTACAATTTCGTTTAGACTTTGTCGGTGAATTCTCGACCAATTTTAAATTTAATAGTATGAGAAGATTACACCGTTAAACGACTGTGTAAAACTCATAACTTCCACACACGGACTCCGTTTCGTCTGTCTTTTTACCGTTGCACTGCTATTAACGAGATCTTAGATTCTCGTTTGGGTTTTGTCGGCCAACAATTGACCGATCTACTATTCATAACTTCCTCATACGAAGTCAGATTTGGGCATTCTTTATATACACACTCTCGGTTTAACGAACACTACAAATTTCGTTCAGATTGTTAGGGCTAAAAGTCCTCTATCGTAAATTCACTATTTACGTCACGTAGTGTCGTGCCGGTTTTGTCGCGAAACTTCGACAGGTCATAACTTCTTCGTTATAACTCGGATTTCGTCGTTCTTTATATCCCCGGAATCCTTGTTTCGACCACTACAACATTATGTAAAGATATAGAGCTTATATCTCACTTTAATTTTGATGCTTATTTTTATTCTTTATTAATTATACCTTTATAATTAAGTATAAAACACATAAATTCACATAATTCACATAATAAGCAATTATTTCATCTTTATTACTTCAAAAAGAGTTACAATAGTTGACCTAGACTATTACATCATATAATAATGCTTAGCCCCAAAACGCGGGCGTTACACTACTGGATCACAATATCCTCAAATTTCGTGAATTCCTTGATACGCATACAGGTAATGTGCTTCCAGTAGTACGGGCCCATACTACCTTCCACACCAACCCGTATTTGTCTCAAAGGATCGCGACAGACCTTCCAGCCACAAATCCCAAGAAACTAGAATATGCAACATCTTATACTCACTCTCTTAAAAATGGCTAATCATTCCTTATGTTGGCCTTCTAACAACCATACTCACTCATGAAACTTCCACCAACCCTGCAACCACCTTGTGTATGCTAATCATACATAACATTGCATTTGATAGATAGTCACATAATTGATTCTACCCTAAGACCACAACTAAACAAGGAATAGGAAATAAGGCTAAATCAAACATTCTCTTGCTATAAAATCTTAGTTATGTAAAATTATGATGCACATACTAAGCAAACATAGTAATAATGTTAGTTCCATATAGCATTTTAAGAAGTTCTCCTATGCTATCAGGCATTATAAAGGCAATTCTATCATGCAATTCCTGAAGATCCCTAGCCTACAAACTAGCATGCAATTCTATCATATCAGTAATACACAAAACCAGTGTGGGTATCTTGGGGAATAACTATCCTTGGGCTCCGACTGATTATACACATCGCATCCCCTCCTTTGATTATCTTGTATTTAATTATGAAAAATATTTTGCAGTTCCTTAGTTTGAGTCTGAAATCACACAAGTGTTCATCCATTTCTCTGAAACTAGGGCTCTGATACCAACTTGTAACATCCCAAAAACCATGATAAAATTTTTCATTTTTATAAAAACACTTCCACAATAAACAACCATTATTTTCAAATCATATCCTACAAAATCAGAGTATCAAGTCAATCTTGCAAATCATAAAACAATAGGAGGATGTGTACACTCACGCCTTCGCCTTCCCCTAATCATCAAAAGTAACTGAAACGATGAATTCAACAACTGTAAGCCAAAGCTTAATGAGTTCCCCCAATATACCCCACACAACAATACACGCATGTCGGGCCCACAGTCTCCCGACTGGATTACCCCTGGGCCCACAATCTCCCAACTGGATTGCCTCTGGGCCCACAACATCCCGAATGGATTGCCCCTGGGTCCACGGTCTCCTGACTGGATTACCCCTGGGTTTGTTGGACTACAAAACAAATCCGTACCACCTCAACCTAATCGTACTATGTCGACATATGCAACAGACAAACAATGACTAGTAATACAGGTAATCATACAGATCTACCAAATCTAACAAACCACTAAAGCATAATAACATCTTATACACAAGGAAACATAACACAATCTAATGGGCTGACATTGGTGCCTTCGGCCCACGAGTATAGTGAGAAAATTCACCTCGAATTCTAGAAGATGGCCAAATTCGTCACAGATCCAAATACCGGTTGTACGGGTCACCTATACAACAAATAGGGATTGAGTCTCAAACTACAGCCTAAAATCCTTAATTTGACCTAATGTCAAACTTGCTCAAAGTCAACGATCATTTTTCAAAAGTCAACATCCAGTCACCACGACGTGGACAAGCTTATGCCATGTCGTGGGGATAATAACACAAATTAGACGAGATTCTGCCAAATGTCACGGTCTGAAGAATAAACTTCCATGTCGTTGGTACTATCCAGACCAGTTTAATCTATTAAGCTCTTAACCAGTTTTCCCACACATCTAAACTTTCCAAAATGCTTCCATTACCCCAAAAGATCATAAAAGTTGCAGCTTTATAGACATAAATGTCCAATGCATCTCTTGAGCTCAAGCTAGGTTAAAACGGTGTAAAATGGGTCCAAGATCTCATGCAAGAGTTCAAAACTCTATCAAAATCCAGATCCATCACTTCCAACTATAATGGGGCTCTAGGGATCCATATAGTTAGCAACTTTATTATGGAACCACAACACTCCAACTAACCTAAACATGAAGAAAAACACAAGAAAACCTAGATCTAAGCACATGGAGTGATGAAGTTTGAACTTGAGGACTTACAAGAGTCCATGAAACGTGTACAAAGAGGATGGGGAGAGTTTTTTGCTAGAACAAAGCATCAAGGTTTACCTTCTTCTTCTTTAAAA
Source organism: Lactuca virosa (assembly GCF_052849685.1). Classification (NCBI taxonomy): domain Eukaryota; kingdom Viridiplantae; phylum Streptophyta; class Magnoliopsida; order Asterales; family Asteraceae; genus Lactuca; species Lactuca virosa. The sequence goes on along the minus strand of NC_136430.1, from coordinate 222,779,099 downwards.
CACCACCAATCACCACAAAAAGCTCAAAAATTAACAATGGAGCCGGTGGTCAGTTTTGAAGTCATCACTGAGGTCGAGGTCAAAACCCACATCCGACTCGGAAGTTCTTGGCCTTTTTTGGAGCTGGTGGTCAATTTTGAATGTGTCGTTTCCGGATTAAGAACCCATTTCGGATCTTTACGACAAACATCCCACACTTTTTGATGTCTGAATGCTTTACCGACAATGGAAAGCTTGTATTGGTAACATGAGGTTGATAAAATATTGAAATAGTTACTACCAATTTTGTGCATATTTTTAAGATTTTCAAATATACCATTAAATTTGATGCAAGGCGCTTGTAGGTCATTCCATTTTCCATTCACCGCGTCGTATGCCCGATTCGTGTGCCTTCCTAATATCACTTTAAAGTGGTCTAAAACACGATTCCAAAAACCTTGTCTTGTTTGCATGTTGCCGGTTTGCGCATCTTGCGATTTGAAAATCCAATATTTCGCTAAAGCTTCCACCTCTTCTTCACTCCAACTCATAGTTTTTTACTATTTCTTTTCTTTTGTCTTCTTCTAGATGGTGGTTGTGTTTCTTGGACCCTTTCATCGTCTTCATTGTTGAGATTTATAGGTTGGGATTGAGAAAATTGGACTTGAGATGGTTGTGTTTGAAATTGTTGAGGTTGAGAAGGTTGGATTGAAATTGTTGAGAACGTTGTTGTTGAAAATCTTGGAATTTTGGTTAATTGAATTGTTATGGTATTTGTTGTTGGTAGTAGTTTGGGGGTATGGAAGGTTGGTGAATAGACGTTGTTGTTGAATTTCAGAGGTTAACATTTGCATCTAACCAAGATGTGCATATGGATCATTTCGAGTGTTTGGGGTTGTTGGGGTGTTTGGAGTGGGTGAGGTATTTTGATTTGGATCCATAGTTTGAAGAAAGTATGAGAAAATAGAAAGAGGTTAGTGTGCTTGTAGTGTGAAATATGTATAAAATGGGTGGTATTTATAGTTAGGATATATGGTTTAAATTTGAAAAAAAACGTTATATACAAAATATGCTTCTAACGGTGAGTTTTTTGACCATTTGGAAACAAACTATTTCATTGGTTGTGATAACTTGTGAAGGACTCCATCTACATCACCCCTACGCACCACTGGAGCGGTGTTCACGTGTAGACATCGCCTCCATGTCATCTCTATTGAGGGGTTTCAGGTTAAAATAACATTGTACATGCGGAATTTCACATAACACTTATGGGTACATGCAACCAAGAAAGTTATATAGCTTTTTCACTACTAATAGCAACATACTTTATGAAAACAAAATTAACACCCTCTGATAATCGAAATAATGACTAGGAAACATACATTTGCTTAAATCGAATTAAGCTAATCAAAGTCTTGAAGTATCCTTGGAAAAACTAGCTCCAATTGTGTGGTAGCCTCTAATGTGTCACCCAAAACCCTAAAAAATCCCTAGGATCGAATATACGAGAGGGGGAGAGTGGAAAATCGGATTTCTTGAGGTATATGAGGAGTGAACGAATTTGCTAGGGTACACCCCTATTTATACTTTCTGGGTACCCTAGAAACCCTAAATTTGAATAATAAAATAATAGTATTTTATCCCTATTCAAATTATGTTTCCTTATCTGACTAGGTGGCTTCTAGAAACCCTAAAAGAGCTCCTTAAAATTGTCCACCTCTTGGAAGGTTTTGGATCATCTTTTTTGTTCAACTATTGAACAATTACAGTCCAGTCCTTGTACCTCTAATTAACCCATAATTAATTCCAAATTAATTAGTTTAATTCTTAATGAATTATTACTATTTCTAATTAATATATTAATCATATAATACATTAATAAATCATTTATCTCTCCCTTATAATCTATCCAAGCTATTTCCTAGTTATGAGGGAAACCAAAAAAAGACTTTACTTTTATTCATCAAGATTATACCAATTTAGTTAAGACCTTAGACACGATAGTCCCTAGATAAGGATCAGCTATCCCTTCGTTCTTCGTGATATCGTATGGACACGAGACATGGATTAGAATCAATCTCATGGTCCAAGATTTTTTTCACGGTTTCCCGATTTGTGACAATATCATGAGACTACTAATTGAACACATCAATTTAGTCTCGCTTGGGGTCAACACTATAATGTCAACATCAAATCACCGAGGGCCCTAAAGATATCGTTTTTCCTTAAAAGGAAAAAGGAACGAATAAAGTTTGACTATATAATCATACATTATACTTATATTTTCATACATGGTATTACACTTCATAACATATTGTTACGTATGCATTGGTGCAAACCAATGTACAAAAGATTCGCAAACTATGACTTATATATCTCTGTTTAAGAATAGAACATATTATCATCTTAGAATTACTCGCGATTTAAATCCATGAAGTAATCTGTAAGCATGGGTTTAAACAATACTCAAAATCCCCATTTTCTAAGTACTCATAAATACTACAACAATCCCTATGCAATGTCCAATTCAGATGGACAATCTACAAACAACTCATGACAGTCTTCAATCAATACCTACTCCCAAAGTATGACCAACTATGGCATTTCGAATAAGTTAATATTCATGAAGTAAAACATTCAAAGTGAAACACAAGAATTGATTAATTGATGAATGGTAGCACACACTCTAAACATAAATAAATCTCTATTATTTAATCACCATTCAATTACAATTCATCGTAACATCTTGTTTTAAGAAGTTTCTTATTTCGGGATTGTGGACAATATGGGTTCAAGTAAAGGACTTGGGCTTCATGGAAATAGGGTTTAGACCTTATTGGATGATGATAATGTTGGATAAGCGATTAGAGCCTTGGTTTATGTCTTGGAGTCAATGGGTAAAATGGGAAAAGTGATGTTTTAGACTTCTTTCATGAATCATGGTTTTTAGTTAGACATGTGCTAAGCTAAAATTAACTATATATAAGTATAGGGCACGTCAATACCTTTCTGTGGAAATAAAGATCTCTAAAGACGGAGTTGAAATGAAGAAGTTATAAATATTTGAAGTTGAAGTGAATTTGGGTGAAAACCCGATCTCACGAGGTGAGAAGTAATTCTCACGACGTGGGACTGCTCACAAGGTGAGAATATATTCTCATGACATGAGAATCGTGCAGCCCAAAGCCCACGAAATTTTAGGGGTTTCAAGGTATTTAAAAGTAAGGATTCATGTTTTAGGGTATTATCTTAGCCTCCATCATATCTATAACCTATTAGGAGAAAACCTAGCCTCCATTTTCAAGATTTGAGCCTCCCCTCACCTCTCTCATCCATTTTTGGAGTTTTTGGTGGTTTTGGAGCAATGTTTTCATGCAAGATTGATCCTTGAAGCTTGGCAATTGAAGATCTCAACTTTAATCTACCTTCTAGACCTTTGTAAGTTATAAGTTCCAAGCTTTATTGCATATTTATCTTGGATCTAAGTGTATTTGGTGTTTTGGTCCATTTTAATGAGTTTTTAGAGAGAGTTGGGAATAAAGTTTGCAACTTTATTACTCTCCAAGGTCCCAAGAGCATTGTATGTTTTAGATCTGGACTCGAACACCCTTTTGATCAGTTTAGAATGCTTTCTTGGACCTCATGGACTAGGAAAGTTTTGATATTTTGCCTTCCCTTTCAACCTTTCAACCATGCAAGTTATTTTGGTCATTTAGGCCATTTTGGTGTATTAAATCTTAAATATTGACAGTTGAAGACATTATTATGGATAGATTTGGAAACTTTATCCACCTAAACATCATGTTGATTCAGATCTGAAGGTTGGAGTCTTGGACTTAATGGATTTAGCGGAGAAAGATGCATTCTTGGTCCCTTTCAGACTTAAAGACTAGATCTTGGTTATTTGGACCATCCTAATGGATAAAGTTGGAAACTTTATCCTCTATGAAGCTATTTAGGATCTAGATTTGACGTTATAGGCCTTGTTCTAAAGAGATTAAGCACTTAATGAAAATTTTAGCCTTCTGACCAGAAGTCAAGACGTGACATGGGATGTGTCATGACATGACGGTGCCTAGAATCGTGATTTTTTGTCGTTGCATTCTCACGACGTGACCAAGGAATGGTCACGACGTGAAGTTGACTTTGACTATTGACTTTTTGACCAGTTTGACTTTTGGTCAAACTTGGGTAGAATTGAGTATTTGACTAAGGATTTGCCTCAGTTTGGTTTTAGGAAGTTTGGGTTGCTGTTCTAATGTTGAGGTAGCTGTTGGGCTTCTGTTGAATAGTTCAAGTGAGTCTCCTCACTGTACTCGTGGTGGAAGGCACCAATGCCGGCCCACAAGGTTATGTATCCTGGTATATAGGATGATGATATGTCGATTATATGTTATTTTGGTAGATCTATGTGATTACTTGTACTTGCTAGTTGTAAGTTTATTTGTTACATATGTCGACCTTGTGTGGTTGGGTTGATGCTATACTTCTTTATGTTGTAAGCCAACAAACCCAGGGTAATCCAATCGGGAGATTGTAGGCCGGAGTGTCAATCCAACCGGGAGGTTGTGGGCCAGGGTAATCCAACTGAGAGGTTGTGGTCCCAGCATGAAATATGCATGGCAATCCAACTAGGAGGTTGTGGGCCATGGTAATCCAACAGGGAGATTGTGGACCCAACATGCAATATGTATATTTGTTTAGTTGTGTGTGGTACTTTGGGGGGAACTCACTAAGCTTCGTGTTTACAGTTTGATTTTATGGTTTCAGGTGCATTAGATGATCGGGGTAAGGTGAAGGAGTGATCGTGCACATCCTTTGGATTTTATGATATTTGTTCTTGGGAAAAACTTATATTTATGATTTCGACAATTGGGAATTATGTTTTGTAAACATTTTTGGTTTTTGAGTTGGTTTTAAATGAAAATTTTACCTTGATTTTTGGGATGTTACATCATCATTGTTACATTGTTTCAAAACTATCAACTAACTACCAAAATCTAGAATCTAATATCATTTTTTAGCCCCATGCTCTTAGCATGCTCGAAGTGCTTAATCTTCCTCAAACCCTTTGTGAGAGGATAAGCAGGATTATCCTCTGATGATACACAAGTTCGCCTTCTTCAACCTTATGTCTGATATAATGGTATTTCCTTTCGATGTACCTCGATATACCATGATCCTTTGGTTCTTTGGTCAAAGCAATCGCACCCTCGTTTTTGTAGAATATCTCCGTAGGTTCTTGGATTTATGGAACAACTCCAAGATCTCCAATGAAATTATTTAACCATGTTGCTTCCTTCGCCATCTCACTTGTTGCGATGTACTATGTTTCACAAGTAGAGTCAGCCACCATCTGATGCTTGGAACCCTTCCAAGTCACCTATCCCCCATTCAATAGAAAAAACCCATCCAAATTGTGAATAACTATTATCTTGATCTATTTGAAAACTGGCATCACTATAACCACTCACCTTAAGTTCATCTTTGCCACCAAAAGCTAAGATCGTATCTTTTTTTACACAAATACATAAGAATGTTTTTCACTGTTGTTCAATGATCCATTCCGGGATTTCCGTGATATCTTCTAAACATGCTCAAGTCATAAGCCACATCAGGTCGAGTACATTGGATTTCCGTGATCAATGGGCTCAACAGGTTTAGCCTCAAATTGAGAACTAGTGTCATCAAAGGTTTCTTTATTGGATGAATCTTGAATTTCTTCAAGATCAATCGTACTCCTACTGTCCTCTTTAGATATGATCTCTCTCTCGTGAAAGACTCCACTTCAAGCTACAAAGACCATGTTCTCACTAGTTTTTTAGAACAAGTATCCAAACTAATTTTGTGGATAACCAATGAAAATACATTTATCAGCTTTGGGTTCCAGTTTATCATCGGTCTCACGCCTAACGAGAGCCTCACAACCTTAGACCTTAATATGTGCGAGCAAGGGAAGTTTCTCTGTCCACATCTCATGAGGTGTTTTGGAAACCCTCTTGGTAGAGACAAGATTGAGGGTATGGTCAGGGAGTGAACACCAATTCATCATAGAACAAACTATGTCAATCAAGGTTCGATTATGCCTCTCAGTTACACCGTTAAGTTGTGGTATCCTAGGACGTGTCAATTGCGAAACAATTCCACATTCCTTAAGATAGTCATTGAACTCGATACTAAGATATTCTCCACCTCTATCAGATATGAGCATCTTTATCTTCTTACCCAATTGATTCTCTACTTCAAGCTTAAACTGTTTGAACTTTTCAAAAGTTTCTAATTTATGTTTTATTAAAGATATATACCCATATCTACTACAATCATCAGTAAACATCACGTAGTAGCGAGTAGCATCCCTTACGACCGGTCTGAAAGGACCACATACATCAGTACTAGGGATGAAAGTGGTTCCAAACCTGTCCTGGATAGACTCGGACCCGGAAAACCCAGAATCGGTTAACACGATTTTGTAGGACTGAAAATCGGCCCAGTATATAAGAACTGGTTCTGGTTCGGTTTCGGGTATGGTACCGGGTAAAGTGGGTCTAGAACCGAAAAACCCGGAAACATCAAAGTGGGTAGGGTGGAACCAGGTAAAGTGGGTTCAGAACCTGAAAACCCAGAAAAACCATAATTTTTTGGTTATTACTTGCTACTTACTGGGTTGAACTTTGAAAATGTCCATATTGATATCTTGACTTCGGCAGACTGTAAGTTGTTGAGTATGAACCCAAAATTAACAAAATTATAGTCTAAAATCATGTACAAACTCTAAAATACACTTTGGAAAAAACCATACGCCAATCCGATGTTAAATTAATGAGATGTGCATATTTGAACATTTTCACAGAATACAAAGTACAAAAACAGATAGCTGAAAAGTTGAAAATTTTCAGCTTTGATATCCCGACTTTGAGAGACTGTAATTCATTGAATACTAAAGCAAAAATGAAAAAATCATAGTATAAACTCATCAAAAAACTCTAAAATACAAATTGACAAAAAACTACATGTCAATCCGACTTCAAACGAATTAGATATGCATGTTTTAAAATTTTCACAGAATACGAAAAAGCTGAAAAACTAAAAACTTCCAGCTTTGATATCTCGCCTTTGGGGGACTGTAAATCATTGAATATAAACCTAAAATTGACAAAATTATAGCCTAAAATCATGTAAAAACTCTAAACTATAATTTGGACAAAACCGTATGACAATCCGACTTGGAACGAATGAGATATGCATGTTTTAAAATTTTCACAAAAACCGGTTCTGACCCCTAAAAATGGTTTCAGTTCCTAACATCGGTTCCTGTTCTTAAACCCGATTTACAAAAACTTGATGGACCCAAACCCAGATTACTCGGAACCTGGATAAAGTCATTCTTTAAACCCGGAACCGAAACTGGTTCTATATATTCCAGTTCTAACAGTTTCGGTTCCGATCCAGTTTTCCGGTTTTAAATCTCATCCCTAATCAGTACGGATAGGTCTAACAATCCTTCACCTGTTTCACAAGTACCAGTGAAAGATGACTTAGTCATCTTGCTTAATAAACAAGATTCGCATTCCATGTCTAATTTGAGGTCAAACGATTCCAACACTCCATCCTTTTGGATTTGGGTGATACATTTCTTGTTAATATGCGCAATATGACAATGACATAAGCATGCCTTGTCTAAAATATTAGAAGAATCAATACTAAAAACACTATTACCAAGTTCATTCGCACACACAACAATTTCAAACACACCATTACAAGGATAAGCTTTGAAAACAAATGCACAATTTTTATAAACTAAAATTAGACCATCATTATTATCAAAACTATAACGATATGCTTGTCTAAATAAAGCATTAAATGAAATTGTGTTCCTTGTCATTTCTAATGTATGACAACAATTGTTCAAATAAACCCTGACATTATTATCAAACACAAGCTCATACACTCTAATCTTGGTAACAACCCACTTTCGCGTATTCCTCATGATCAGGTTCATCTTCCCATGCTCGACCTCTTCACTTTCCCTTCGCATTTGCATATTAGAACAAACGCGGAAACCACATCCCGTATCAATGATCCAAGAGTTTGAAACATAAGTGTTATTAATTTCAATAGCATACATACCATATGAAGACACTGACACCTTACCCTTAGCCTCTCTCACTTCTTGTAGGTACATGGGGCAGCTTCTCTTCCAATGTTCCTTTTGGCCACAATGAAAGCACACAACTTTTTTCGGATCAGTGACATGAGGAACATCCAAGTTGACATTTCCCTTTTCCCCATTGGACTCTCCAATGTGGGCTTTCCCTTTCCACTTGGGTTTGGAATAGTCCTTTATCTTTTTTCCCTTGCCTTGTTGAATAGCCATGCCAGGAGCGCTTGCATAACTATTTGAATGAGACTTCGTCATTCCATCTTCAGATGTTTGAAAGATATTATGAAGATCAATCAATGTGGTATCAGTATTGTTCAAATGATAGGTCATGATGAATTGATCATTACTACTGGGCAAGGAGTTTAGCACCATGTCAATGGCAAGCTCTTTGTCAAAGTTCACATTGAGCTTATCCAATCTTTCCAAATGTCTTTGCATTTTTTACACATGAGCACACACATATCCCCGTTCTTTCAAGTTGCATGCCATCAGGGCCTTGACAACTTCATAATGCTCTTTCCTCTCTTTCTTATGGAACATTTGAGCAAGTTACAAGTTCATCTCATAGGGACAATAGTCCTCATAGGACTTTTGAAGATCATGTGTCATGGTTGCAATCATAATGTAAGCGACCTTAGTGACGTCATAAATGTGTTAGTGTATTCAAACAATTCCTCAAGAGCAGCAGTTTCTTTATCAATTTTTGGGACTGGAGTGTCGAGAACATACTCTGTGTTCTCATAACGTTGTGTCATCTCCAAATTACGCATCTAGTCTAGGTAGTTTAGACCAATAAGCTTGTCATTTGAGAGGATCGACAAAAGAGTAAAGTTATGAGTGAGTGGAGGCTGATGAGGAAGATCACCATTTCCAGACATCAAAAACAAGAGATAAGTTTTTAGGTAGTTGATTTGGTCCTTAATATTTTAACCCAAATTAGTATTCAAGGCTAGGATCCAAAAATACAATTCGAAATTAAGAAGAGGAATGTTGTAATCTAATTGCGAATTTATTTTAGGTAGGTAAAACACTTTACCAATTTCAATCTAATATGAAATTCCTAGAACTTTTGATATTTATTGAACTATTCAATGGCATGTTTAATCTCAGATTATGCTCTTCGATTTGTGATAGGGATGCCTAGAATCACAAACAAGATGTGAATAACCATGCAAACCCGTATAACATCCTCAAGGTCGTGTATGGTCTCACATTGATGTGTCGGTTGGCCACACACGCTCCATCAACAAACATAAATATTGAGTATGTACCATAATGTCATCTTTGTAGTCCTACACTAGTATGACGGTTAACCATGCACGCTCCACTAATGACAAGCAAAAAAAATAATGTGTGTTTTCATGGATTAGCATACAAGTTCACAGTTTTCCTAAAGTAACTAGAGTGGGATTTTATAAAAGGTTCTAGTACTTTTACATTATACTTTTAAAGTGATTATATCCTATCACACCCTTTCAGGTAACGACACTCCGCCACACAAAGAAGCGGTGGGTGAAAAGGACACCCATTCAACGGTTATTTTATAGGTCATTTCCTTACATATCTCTTATAGTGTGGTTTCGTGAATGAGACATACTCTTGATTTTACTGACTTTTAGTTACACATATAGTATATACTCTTATACATATGTATATGGTGTATTTGAAAACTTTTGAAAACATAAGGTTTAAATTTAATTACCTGAATTAACATTTAATTAATTAATTATTTAAACCAGTTATGAGTTTAGTATTCATCTTTTAATTATACCACTAATTAAATATATTAAATTCCATTTTAAGGATAGTTCAATTCCATTTAATGATCTTATAGTTAAATTTTTGGTTTCCTTTTATATTTATTTCCTCAAAATTCGGATTAGGGTTTATCTAGCATTAGGGATCAGATTTAATCAGATAAAATAACTAACAATCACTAATAATTATCCTACAATTCGGATTAGACAAGTAAATCTCAAAACCCTAAATTAGTCAAAAGTGCATCGCATGTAACCCTAGGCGCATCGAGCCTTGCGACTAACAGGTTTCTTTTTATCATTTTCAAATTTCATCTTTATACACTAATAATTAAACAAGCATGGCTCTGATACCACTATTGGGGTTTTTAGGTTACATTAACATTGTACATGCGGAATTTCACACAACACTTTTGGGACATGCAACCTAAAATGTGATGGGTTATAAGCATAACTACATCCTATGTGATCATGCAACCGTAATTGCTTTGGATCTATGTTTTTCACTAGTTGAACATGCAATTGAATACCAAAGCAATAAACCCTAAATCTTGCATACAATTTCGAAAATCATATAACAAAAGGGTATAGATGATTACCTTGCTTGTTATGTAGTAATAACAATAACTCCTTGTAGATCCTTGACTCTTGAAAGCTTAGTGCCTCAAATGTTGCACCTCTAATGACTCACAAACACCACTAGAAAGAAAATGATAAGGAGAGAGGAGGAATGCACTAAGAATTTAAGCTAAGGTTCTCTGGATGCAAGCATTCGCCAAATATCTTAAGTCATGGTGTCTTTATATAGCTGAGGGTTGCTAGGGTTTCTGGAGGAAACCCTAATTTCCTGCTTAAGGCTCAAGCATCCCATGGACTCCTACTAAGAAGCCTTGGACGAAATCTCTAGGGCGTCCCTATAGATTTTCGTCCACTCCTAATTAAGGAGTCCATTAGCCCAGTTTCACAACTATCAATGATTTGCAAAACAACCCTTGTTCTTTTAATTAGTTCCTTTAATCCCAAAATTAATTCCAAATTAATTTCTGATTAAATACCAATTAAATAACATGATTTCTAATTAATATATTATTTTCATAATACATTAATAAATCAATTTATTATTCCAAATAATTAATTCAACCTCTCTCTCCAAAAGTCATTCGGTCAAGTTGCTAGGGTGAAGGCAATCCAAAAGCACCATGCTACTATCAAATCAAGTACATACCAATTATAGTTATGGTCTTAGACACCTAATCCAACAGTATCCCACTTGGATAAGTCTAATAACTATAGTAGCTAGTATGACTTCAAAATTTGACCAGCAATCGTAGCTTTCAAAAGTCGTTGTCGACCTCTGACCCAGTCAGTGTGTGTCCTTAAGATAAGGGATCATATAATCCTCCTCTCTGCAAGATATCATGTGGACAAAGACATGGAATAGAATCATTCTCATTGTCTAACAGTTTGTTTCCCGATTTCTGATTTGTATGACGAAGAACTTAATTGAACACATCAATTCAGTCTTGACCTGGCCCGGCACATAAGTCAACACCAAATCATCGAGGGGCCTAAGATATCGCTTTTACCCCTTGGGATAAAAGGAACAGATAAACTTTGACTTATATGCTTGTATTATTTACTCATCAAATCATACACAACAATACGTTTTATAACATGAAGTTACTGATGCATTTACGCATTATCAATGCACAACCAACTCGTAAACAACAGCTCATATATCTCGGTTTAAAGACTATACGATATTATCGTCTCATAATTACTCGTGATAAAATCCATGAAGTAATTCTATGAGCGTGGGTTTAATCCAATACTCAAATCCCCATTTCAGGAGTACTCATGAACGTTGCAGCAAACCATTGCTATGTCTAAACACTTAGACAATCTACAAGCCAATTCATGACAGTCTTAATTCACTACTTACTTCCAAAGTATGATCGAATGTGGATAATTTGACTAATCCAATTATTCTGGAAGTAAAACATGCAAAGGTGAAACACAAGATAAACAATTGACAAGAGATAGTAAACAATGCTCATAAATAAATCTCCATTACTTAATCATCAAATGTCAAGTACATTTATATTGTTACAAGATTCTAAATATCTATCTAATCACTAAAACTAATATCGTCCTTCAGACCAATGCTCCTCGCATGATGAACGTGCTTAATCCTACTCAGACCCTTTGTGAGGGGATCTGCATGATTCTCTTCTGACGATACCCTCTTGACAACAAGGAGTCCTTCTTCTACCCGATGTGTGATGAAATGGTATTTTCTGTTGATATGTATGGATCTTCCATGATCCCTTGGTTCCTTGGTCAAGGCAACCGCTCCTTCATTATCGCAGAAAATCTCCATGGGTTCCTTTATGGCTGGCACAACTCCAAGGTCTCCAGTGAAGTTCTTCAACCTCATAGCCTCCTTTGACGCTTCGCTCATGACTATATACTCTGACTTACATCTTGAATCAGTCACGGTCTCCTGCTTGGAACTTTTCCAAGTTACTGCTCCTCCATTGAGTGTAAACACCCAACCAGACTCAGAACTGAAGTTGTCTCGGTGTGTCTGAAAACCGGCATCACTATAACTAGTAATTCTCAAGTCATCACTGCCACTAAGAACAAGGACACAGTCCTTAGTCCTTCGCAGATACACAATAATGTTCTTGACTGTTATCCAATTAGCTTTACCCGGGTTCTCTTGATATTGGCTGGCCATGCTCAAGGCAAAAACCACATCAGGGCGAGTACATGTCATAGCATACATGATCTAGCCAACGGCAGAAGCATATGGAACTCGACTCATTTCTTCCATCTCGACATCAGTACTCAGACTCTGAGTCTTACTCAGCTTGGTATTGCTCTGGATAGGCAACTCTCCCTTCTTGGAATTCTCCATGCTAAAACGCTTTAGCACATTATCTAAGTATGTACTTTGACTAAGTCCAATTAGTCTTCTACTCCTATTTCTCAAAATCCTTATTCCCAGAATATAGGCAGCCTCTCCAAGATCCTTCATAGCGAAACACTTTCCAAGCCAGGATTTAACTTCCTGCAAGGTTGTAACGGTGTTTTCTATGAGCAGTATGTCATCAACATACAATACTAGAAAGCTAACTATACTCCCACTAGCTTTGACATATACAAAGGACTCATCCTCACTCCTAGAGAAGCCAAAATCTTGGACCTTCTCATCAAATCAAAGATTCCAACTACGAGAAGTTTGCTTCAATACATAGATTGATTTCTCAAGCTTACACACTCTATTGAGGTATTTAGCATCCACAAAACCCTCTTGCTGACACATGTAAACATCCTCAGCCAACTTCCCATTAATGAAAGCGGTTTTGACATCCATCTGCCATATTTCATAATCATAAAACGCAACTATGTCTAACATAACCCTAATAGACTTGATCTTGGCCACTGGTGAGAATGTCTCATCATAGTCAACCCCTGGGGTTTGAGTAAACCCCTTCGCAACCAGCCGTGCCTTGAACGTGTGCACCTTTCCATCCATGGATGTCTTCTTCTTGAAGATCCATTTGCACCCAACTGTCTTATGACCTGGTACATTGTCAACCAAGTTCCAAACTTGATTGTCATACATGGACTGGATCTCGCTGTCCATTGCCTCTTTCTATTTAGCAGACTCAGGGCCCGCCATGGCTTCCTTGTAGCTAGAAGGTTCATCCAATTTTACCAGTGTACTATCACTGATAAATGTATCACCATCTGTAATAATATGAAAACCATAAAACTCTGGTGCCATTCTAACTCGAGTGGAACGCCTAAGAGGTAACGACTCGTCAATTGATTCAACAAGAATTTCTTCCTCGAGTTGAGTGCTAGTGTTAGAGGTTCCTTCATCGCTTGACTCTTGAATTTCTTCAAGATCATATATACTCCCACTGTCCTCTTTACATATGAGTTCCCCCTCACGAAAAACTCCCCTTCGTGCTACGAATACCATGTTCTCACTAGGTCTGTAGAACAAGTATCCAAAGGACTTCTGTGGGTAGCCGATGAAAATACACCGCTCACTTCGAGGTTCAAGCTTGTCGTGAGTCTCTCATCTAATGAAAGTTTCACAACCCCAAACATTGATATGTTCCAACGAGGGAACCTTCCCTTTCCACATCTCGTGAGGTGTTTTGGCAACCTTCTTTGTTGGAACTAGATTAAGGATATGGGTGGCAGTCTCTAAGGCATACCCCCAAAACAATATCGGAAACGAAGATCGACTCATCATGGAACGAACCATGTCCAACAAGGTTCGATTACGCCTCTCAGCCACACCATTAATCTGTGGTGTCCTAGGAGGTTTCAATTGAGAAACAATTCCACATTCCTTGAGGTAGTCGTGGAACTCGATACTAAGATACTCACCACCCCTATCGGATCTGAGCATCTTGACATTCATGCCCAATTGATTTTCAACTTCATGTTTGAACTCTTTGAACTTTTCAAAGGTTTCTAACTTATGCTTGATTAAGTAGATATATCCATATCTGCTATAATCATCGATAAAAGTCACATAAAATCGATTTGCATCCCTTGTGGTGGATCTGAAGGGCCCACACACATCGGTGTGTATGAGATCCAACAATCCCTCACCTCTTTCACACAAACCTATGAAAGGTGATTTAGTCATCTTTCCAAGAAAACAAGACTCGCATGTATCATCCGACCTTAGGTCAAATGATTCCAACACTCCATCCTTTTGGATTTTGGCAATGCGCTTCTTGTTGACATGTCCAAGACGACAATGCCACAAGCATGCTTTGTCTAAACCATTAGACGAATCAATTTGCAACACACTATTTCCTAAATTGTTTACAACCATCACAGTTTCATATACACAATCACAAGGCAATGCTTTAAAACAAAATACACCATTATAATAAGCATTAATAGATCCATTCTCATTATTAAAAGAATATCTAAAGCCTTGTCTGTATAAACCATGAAAAGAAATAATATTCCTCGTCATTTCTGACGAGTAGCAACAATTATTCAAGTCTAAACATAATCCACTACTAAGCTTTAAAGAATAAACGTCGATCTTGGTAACAAGTGACGATCTCCTATTTCCCATTATCAGGTTCATCTTCCCAAGCTCCACATTCCTACTTTTTCTTAGTCCCTGCAAGTCAGAGCAAATGTGAAAACCACATCCTGTATCAAGGATCCAAGAATTATAATGCGATGAATTTTTAGACAAAATAGTGTAAATACCTATCGAGGTAGGCTTGATCTTGCCAACCTTAATGTCCTGCAGGTGCTTGGGGCAGCTTCACTTCTAATGCCCATTGTCTTGGAAGTAGAAGCACGTTGCATCCTTTGGATCTGAGGCAGGGGGAGCAGAGTTGGTTTTTCCTTTGGATCCATTATTAGAAGACCCATCATGAGACTTTCCCTTCCAATTTTTCTTTGAGGGAGCTTTCCTCTTTTCCCCCTTTCCTTGTCCAATAGCCAGGACTGGCGCAGCTGTAGTAGGAGTGGATTCAACACCTTTTCCTTTCAATCCACTTTCAGCGGTTCTCAGCAAGCCTTGAAGTTTACTCAATGTAACTTCCTATTTTCTCAGATGATAAGTCATCTTGAATTGATCATAGCAAGGAGGCAATGAGTACAAAACTATTTCAATAGCCAACTCCTCATCGAAGTTCACATTCAGCTTGAGTAAACGATCCACATATCTCTGCATGTGTTGCAAGTGGGTTGTGACGGACTCTCCATCCTTCATCTTGGTGGGTATGAGTTACCTGACTATCTGATACCTTTCTTGATGCGAACTTTGATGGTACTTCTCCATCAAGTCCTGACACATCTCGTAAGGCCAAAAGTCCTCATAAAACCGTTGTAGATCAGGAGTCATAGTCGCCACCATAATGAAAGACACTTTCGTAGCATCCTTGCATGGGCCCTATACTCAACCATTTCTTAAGGAGTAGCTTTTGTTTCATCTATCTCGTTCAACTGTTTGTCGAGGACGTATTCATTGTCCTCGTAACGCAAGGCCATTCTGATGTTTCGGATCCAATCATTGAAATTAGAAATATCGAATGTGACCCTCGCACAAATGTTCATGAGCGAGAAAGAGTTTGAGGAGTTGTTGTTGGGGGAGCCAGAAGCGTTGTTTGAGGTTGACATATGAAAAAGAAGAAAAAAAAGTTTTAGGTTAGATAGGAATTCCTTAATATAACACCCAAAATGAAATATTAAGGCTAGGACCCAACACAATAATTCACAATTCAGAAAAGGGATGCCGTAATCCAATTGTAAATTATTGGAAGGTAGGTAAATGACGATTTACCAATTCCACCATGCAAATGAAATTTTAAATGAATTAGGTTTTCAATGAAATGAAATTCCTAGATCTTTTGAGATTCATTGAACTATTCAATGACATGTTTAATCTCGATTATGCCCTTCAAATTTTTGACTGGGATACCGAGGATCACAAACAATCTATGAATAACCATGCAAATTAGCTTGGTGCTCTCGATGTCATTTACCACCTAATCAATGTGTCGGTTAACCACACACGCTCCATTGATCAATGATAATTTACGAGGTACCCATTGCCACCCTTTGTTAGTCCATGTTAGGGTGTCGGCTAACCACACACGCTTCACTAACGACTTGACAAAGTGCAATGTGAAATTTCATGGATTAGCATCAAATTCACATTTTCCTAAAGTAACTAAGATTGGGAATTTATAAAAACATTTAGTTACTTTATATTTTATCATTATACTTATTAATGAGAGATTAATGTTCTATCCTACCTGTTCGACTAATGACCCTCCACTAGTCAAGAGTGCGGTGGATAAGAATGGATACCCAAGGCGGTCATTTTATAGGCCGTTTCCTTAAACACCCCTTTATAGATCAGCTTCGTGAATGAGGCCTACTAACTGTAAGACCGAATTTTCTTATACATATACATAAATTAAACTTTTAATTGTATAATAGTATAAGGGTGTATTTTAAACTTTTAAAATACTAGGGTTCTAGAATTTAAGATTTCAAGATTAAAATTTTAATTAAATTTTAAATTCTGAAACCAAAGGGTTATTTTTGAAACTTTTCAAAAATACTAGATCAAATTTTAAATAATTAAATTAATGAAATAATTTTGTCATTATCTTAAAATTTGACCAAATCTCTTAATTTGATAAGGATATAGATTTACCATTCCAGAAAATTCAATTGTAGACAGTTAAAACGAATTTGGAAATTATCCTAATCAAACAAAGATATCAAAATCGAAAAATCAGGAATCTGACAGCCCGACTCGTCGAGTAGGCTCAACTCGTCGAGTCCCATGTGGAACTCGTCGAGTCTGATGAACAGATTGACGAATTTGTTCCCTCCTCCTTTGGACAATTCACAAATGTATCATATTCAATTGAAAAACATCATTGGCTCTGATACCACTGATGGGTTACAAGCATAACTACATCCTATGTGATCATACAACCCTAATTGCTTTGGATCTAAGTTTTTCACTAGTTGAACATGTAATTGAATACCAAAGCAATAAACCCTAGATCTTGCATACAATTTCTAAAATCATATAACAAAAGGGTTTAGATTATTACCTTGCTTGTTATATAGTAATAACAAGAACTCCTTGTAGATCCTTGACTCTTGAAAGCTTAGTGCCTCAAATGTTGCACCTCTAATGGCTCACAAACACCACTAGCAAGAAGATGATAAGGAGAGAGGAGGAATGCACTAATAGTTTCAGCTAGGGTTCTCTGGATGCAAGCATTAGCCAAAAATCCTAAGTCATGGGGTCTTTATATAGCTGAGGGCTGCTAGAGTTTCTGGAGGAAACCCTAATTTCCTGCTTAAGGCTCAAGCAGCCCATGGACTCCTACTAAGAAGCCTTTGACGAAATCTATAGGGCCTCCCTATAGATTTTCGTCCACTCTTAATTAAGGAGTCCATTAGCCCAGTTTCACAACTATTAATGATTTGCAAAACAACCCTTGTTCTTTTAATTAGTTCATTTAATCCCAAAATTAATTCCAAATTAATTTCTGATTAAATACCAATTAAATAACATGATTTTAATTAATATATTATTTTCATAATACGTTAATAAATCAATTTATTATTCCAAATAATAAACTCAACCTCTCTCTCCAAAAGACACCCAGTCAGGTTGTTAGGGTGAAGGCAACCCAAAAGGACCATGCTACTATCAAAGCAAGTACATACCAATTATATTTATGGGATTAGACACGTAATCCAACAAAAAGTTCTATGGCTTTTCACTATTAATAGCAACATACTTTATGAAACAAAACTAACACTTTATGATAATCAAAATCATGAGTAGGAAACATACATTTGCTTAAATCGAATTAAGTTAATCAAATTCTTGAAGTATCCTTGCAAAACCTAGCTCCAATATTATGGTAGCCTCTAATGTGTCACACTCAAAACCCCATGAGTGAATATAGGAGAGAGGGGAGAGTAGAAAATCAGATTTCTTCAGGTATATGAGGAGTGAACGAATTTTCTAGGGTACACCCCTATTTATACTTGCCAGATACCCTAGAAACCTGAAATTTGAATAATAAATAATAGCATTTTATCCCTATTCAAATTATGTTTCCTTATTTGACTAGGAGGCTTCTAGAAACCCTAAAAGAGCTCCTTAAAATTGTCCACCTCTTGGAAGGTTCCGGATCCTCTTCTTTGCTCAACTATTGAACAATTACAGTCCAGTCATTGTACCTCTAATTAATTATAATTAAACCATAATTAATTTCAAATTAATTTTGATTAATTCTTAATTAATTACTATTATTTCCAATTAATATATTAATAAATCATTTATCTCTCTTATATCAATCCAGACTATTTTCTGGTTATGAGGGCAACCCAAAAAGAACTTAACTTTTATTCATCAATATTATACCAATTTAGTTAAGACCTTAGACACGTAATCTAACAAGCTCCTCACACGTGATCTTTTCTCCATACTAGAAGGCCTAGCCACATACGAGACAATGTTATCCTGGAGGCAAGGTGCAAGGTGTGGGCTTGAATTGACATTGAAGATGTAATCGACAATGCCTAAAAAAATGAAGTTTGTAGAAGATCGAGGAGTCGACTACTTCTCTAAATCGATTGGTTCTAAATCTAATTTATACCTTTTTTCTTTTTCTCCTATTTCTTATTCGTGATTTGCCTATTTGTATGAGTTGGGGTTCCAACTAAGATTGCCATTCCTGTATTTCTAATTTCGAGTTATAATTCTCCTATTCTTTTTATCAGTGTTGTGATTCGATTGGAGTTTAATTGTTCAAGTTGGAGACATGGAGTTCTTCGGTTCAATGCCATCATTTAAAGATGTGATTATTTGTTCTATTTTTTATTTCTGATTCCCAATTTGTTCGAAATGTATCAGTTAATTTTCAAAATGTGCATCTTTGATTTCATATTTATTTGTTTGATTATAGTAGTTTGCTTCAAGAGGTTTGATTTTTTGATTTCTTGTGGTTTTCTTTAAGATTAGGTATGTAAGAGTTTGAATATGTGTTGAATTTTTTAGTTCGAAATAAGCAGTTCATAGTTCCGATTTCTCCTATTTAAGTTCGAAATCTGGAGTTGCTTGAGTTATGATTTTTTGGGTTTGCTTAGGTATAATTTTTTTGGTTTTATGTACGATTTTCTAAGTTTCTTTCTGGATTTTTATGGTCTGTTTACGTGATTCAGGAGGTATACTTTACTTTTGAGTTATAAACTTTTGATTATTTTGAATATTTCAAGGCATCAGCTAGGGGCTGTAGGTATATAAATTTTCCATTGATATTTGTATAAGATATACTTTGTTTTAAAATGATCTTTATCTATGATTCCTTGATTCATTTTCCAGATCACTTAACATATTGAAAATGAAAAAAAAAACACACTTTTGTCTTTTTTTTTTGGTTTTGAAACATCAGGGGTAAATTAGGAAAGTTGTTAAAATTCTATGATCTAAATATCGTCAACTTTAATTTTTGTTTTTCTAGTTTTTAGATAGAAGGGGTAAATTAGGAAAAATTATTATTGTAGTTTTCTACTTCATGTTTGTAGTAGAGCGTATTTTATTTTTCCTAATACTAAAAAAAACGCATATCTTTGACTGCATTTTTGTTCTTTAATTTTATATCATCAACATCTCTATTCACTTTTCTTTACTTCTTTACAGTAAGTGCGTGGAAAAACAAAGTGGGACAAATGGTTTCCGAAGCAATGTGTAATTGTTGGGTATTATAGATTGCGTCATTGGGCCTTGTTATTTTGTATTCGGTATTGGGCCTGTCCAAGTCGTGTCATTAATTAGGGTTTAAGTATTAATAGTGCATGCATGCACCATAGATCAGTTAACGCTTTGATAGAGATATACTTATAAACCCTAGCACGCCTCTACAGTAGCAATTCTTCATAGAGTTCTTCTGAGGCGTGACTGTTAATCATTCGACATATTGATTGATTCATTCTGTGTTCTTACTTTGCTTCACGTTCATATCATACTTGTTTAGAATCTATTCAATCATTAAGGTTTTTAAGTTCTATCAATTGGTATCAGAGCAGGAGACTGTGTAAATCATACGCATCTCTTCTGTTTGAAGAAATCATTAGGGTTTCCGCTATTATCGAATCTGTTGGAGCCGTCATTACTCTGTTGACGCAACTCTGGGATGTTGATACTACCCTAATACGATCTTACAAGTCTGATTCTTTACAGGTACACAAAATCAAGTCAAAATGTCGCACGATGACTTTTAATCCAATCCAATCAACATCTCAAACAGCATAGGTTCAACCACAAGAATTTCGATTCTATATCCTCACGAGTATGAAGTGTGGGCTCTTCATTTTGAAGACTATGTTCTCGGCTTAGAAGACAATGGGTATTTGATCTGGGAAGCTACTACTTTGGGTCCTTTTGTTCACTATGAAACCAAAAGAATCATCAACACTCAGAAGGAATATAACCAGTTGCTCGTTGATATGAAAGAGGTTCCTAAGGATAGTAACATTAAAGCAATGAGAGTTATAAGGTTCGCTCTACAGTCTGACACATTCCGCTTGGTAAGTTCATGTGAATCGGCGAAAGAAATTTGGGACAGGGTGAAAGAGCTTTATTCCACAAATGCCAATCTCGAACATGCTACCCAAACACTTCTGCTTTCAGAGTTCGGTGACTTCAAACAAAAGCCGGAAGAAAATCTTATCCAGACATTCAACCGATACAATCATCTTCTTAGTAGGATGATTAAGCATGGAATAGAACGAAAGTTGATCGAACAGAAGGTCACTTTCATGAATGGTCTTAGACAAGAATGGATGGTGGTGGTCTCAACTGTTAAAGCTCATGAGCAGTTCAAAAATTATTCATTGGCCAAACTAGTTGGCATTCTTAAGTCACATGAAAGTGAAGTGATGAAAGAAACAAAAGTTATGTCCGGTATGGGGTCCTTGGCTCTCATTTCAAAAGGCAAGGGTGTTGAAGAAGAAGAACCAGAAACTGATCTTTCTGAAAATGATCTGACAAGTGAAGAATATGCTTTGATGATTTCAAACCCCAAACAGTTTGCAAGAAATAAATTCCCAACCACTAAAAACCGAAACTGGCAGGGAAGTTATAGTTCCGAGAAAGCGAAAGAGGAGAAAAAAAGCACTCCTCTTAAGGATGAAGAGAAGAAGAAGGAAAGCAAGTTGGTTAGCGACTCAGGCTATGACTGCAACTACTGTCATGGAAAGAATCATTTAGCAAATGAGTGCATGCTGAGGAGGCTGAATGAGAAGAAAGAAGGAGAGGATGATGAGGCTTACAACTTACGTAAGCTGGAAGAGATTAAGAAGAAGAAGACCAATGATAACTCAATGCCTACGTTAATTGTGCAGGAAAATACAGCTGAAGATGAGTTTGGAGGAGTGAAGATTTGGTCAACAGACTCAGAGGATGAGGAGGTACGCAAGCCCACACATGGAAGGGAATATGTTGCAAAAGAAGAAAGCTCAAAGTTCACTGGTAGGTGTTTGATGGTGACCAATGGCAGGTCAACAGATAATGGATATGGGAATGCAGAGGGAAGAGCAGATGACAAGTGTTTTGCTGCGAAACCAATTAGTGAGAAAATCAATGAGTGTGATCAACTGATCAAAAAGGTACACACCATTCTTGAATCTCTCAATGTTCCTATATCTAACTATGAAACTAAATTAAACGACCTAAAATTCACCTTTTCAAGCATAAGTAATAGTCTTAAACAGACTCGTCTTTCGAATGCTAACCTAACTTATCAAATGGGCAGGGCGTCATCCAAGAGTGAGGATCGAAGGATGTGGATTGAGAAGATAGAATCTGAGTTGTCTAGGTCTAGAGACGAATCAATTTATTTTCATAGAGATAATTTAAAGTTTTTGAAACAAAGAAACATTTTTTGTTTAATTGCTAAACGACTTTATTCGAATATTACTCAGTTGCATTTAGATTGTGAGATAGGTAAAAAGATTCATAAAATGATCTTGCCTTTCCTTGATTTCAAGGAAGACGGGATTGATGCTGATTGTTACAAGTGTGAATCTATCGTCTCTTCAGACGAAACCTATGATGCTTACAAAATTAGACTGGACAAAATTGAATCTTTTATTATGTCCAAAGACCATAAGGACATGTTGAAAAATTTGCTTGATGAAAATGACAGGTTAAAAATCAAGACCGGAACTGTACAGAAATTTGACTCATTGCATTCTAGGTTAAGTTCAGAAAATAAAGATAATCTTGAAAATACATCTGAATTTGACGAGGAAAGTAATATGAGCGAAATATATGTAGAGGATGAGGTTGACCGTTCTAAGTTTGTGAAAACCGAACCCAAACCTGTAAAAGTCATGATTTCTGAAAACTCAGTCGAGTTCGCACGCATCTCTCAGAACAAACCTAAAACTTTGAATGCAAAAGCTACGGTTTATCCTAAACTCCAAACGGTCCCAAATCAAGTTTTCAAGGTCAATGGAGTGAACAAAACTCAAACATTGGAACTAACTTCGCTTGTAGACGAAGACAACAAAGATGGGTGTGACGATTACTTTTGGTCTGCACCAATCGATAATGCGGACGAAACAAAAGGTCTATCTGAAAGAACCTCTTGGAGAATTAAAGGATGTTATGTGGCTGAGCCTATAAATAAGCCTTCAAGTTTTGAAAAAGGCTGTCCAAGTGGTACAAAGGAATGTCCAAGCGAAGCTTCTTCTAGAAAGAGCGAATCTCAAGCAAGTGAAACGAAGTGAAAGGTCAATATTCACAAATCTTGAGAGCAACTTGCTGAGCAAAAACAACAAAGCAATAGGAGATACTAGAAAATCTCAACGAAAGAAAGCAATTTTGGCAATCCCAAAATGCTAACTACGTTCGCAAAGAGAAATCTTCAAATCAAAAAGCGAAAGCTAGTTCGCTTGCAAATTCTAGTCAATTCTTTAACTGTCATTCATGTAATAAGCAATCAAAGAATGTTGCTCCAAAACCGTCTTTTTCAGAGAAACTAAGAGCGAAACCAAAATCCCATCCTTCTCAACCCATGAAATCTACATCCAAAGATATCAAAAGGAAAGGGAAAGCTTGTCGAGGAATCTAAAGTTCCAACCAAAAAGTCGATCTCGGATTCTAAAAGAGTGGAGAGAAAATTCATCAAAAATTAAATCAGAAATAAACGAAAACAATATGATTTAAAAGAGATGAAACCTCAAGATAATCAAAGTTTTCACTATTAAAAGAAAAGACGAAACCACTTTGATAAAACGAACGTATATGGGTGATCTTTCTATTGTTTTTCCCCGTTCCGTAAAAGGCTCACCAGGACCCAAGCAACTTTGGGTTCCTAAATCTGCTTAATCTTTGCAGGATATTCGTGACGAGCAGTTTGAAGACGAATGGTATATTGACAGTGGCTGCTCACGTCACATGACTGGAAGAAAGGAAGAGTTGAGGGAGTTTCGTGCTCTAAGAGATGGAGGAAATTTAAAGTATGGTAACAACTCGTTTGGAACGATCAAAGGCTATGGGATGATATCTAACGGAGATTTATCAATATGAAAGGTGGCTTATGTGGAAGGACTTCAACACAACCTGATTAGTGTCTCTCAATTGGTTGTGGGAACTGGCTTGAACGTAAGTTTTGATGAAGAAGGTTCTGAAATTATAGAGAAGGAAACGAAAGCTATTCTTTTGAAATCTCCTAGGAAAGGCTAAATGTATCCTCTAAATTTGAACCCTATAAGAGGAAAACCTATTGTCTTCCTGCTAACGAAATCTCACTCTGATGATAGTTGGCTATGGCACAGAAGACTTTCGCACCTCAACTTTAAAGACATCAACAAGCTCGTTCTTGGTGATCATGTGCGAGGAATTCCTCTCTTAAAGTTCGATAAGGATCATTTATGTGCCGCATGCGAAATAGGGAAACAAAGTTGAAAAAGTCATCCAACTCTTGTAAATACGAAAATCATCGAACCTCTTGAACTTCTACACATAGATCTTTGTGGGCCTTCTACAATCGAAAGTGTCGGTTGTAGTAAGTATATTCTTGTAATTGTTGATGATTTTTCACGTTTCACTTGGGTGTTCTTTCTTAAACATAAATCTGATGCAACTCCCAAGCTCAAGAACTTTATAAAGCAAGTGGAGATTCAACTGCGAAAGCTGGTTTGTAATGTTAGAAGCAACAATGGGCTGGAATTCAAAAACAAAGAGTTTGAAGAATTTCTAGTTGAAAAGGGAGTAACACACAACTTCTCTGATCCCTATACTCCACAACAGAATGATGTAGTTGAAAGGCGAAACCGTTCCTTGTGTGAAGCTGCACGAACCATGCTCAGTTTCGCTTGTCTGCCTCTGTATTTCTGGGCCGATGCCATTGCGACTGCTTGTTATACCCAGAATAGATCTTTCCTAAATAAGCGATTCTCTCTTACTCCATATGAAATCCTTAATAATCGTAAACCTAATGTCAGGTTTTTCCATGTCTTTGGTTCCAGATGTTTCATCTTTAATTCCAAAGAAAATCGAAACAAATTTGATGTGAAAGCTGATGAAGGTATCTTTTTGGGGTATTCGCTGACCTCCAAGGCATATAGGGTTCTAAATAAACGCTCAAAGAAAATAGAAGAAACCTACTATGTCACGTTTGACGACAATTACATGAAGAAAATTCAATCAAGCGAAGGTCAACTGGAGGAAATTTTTCCTAAGTCAGGTCAAGTTACTGTTCCACTCTCCAATCTGTATGAAGAATACTTGCTACTTTTTGATGAGCCAGAGAAATCCATCACCTCTGAAGCAAAGGTTGCTGACAACAAAGTAGACAAACTGAAAAAGATAATTGAAGATGCTTCAAAAGAAATGGAAAGCGAACCTCAAAGTCCACACAAACCTCCACAAGATAACACACCATTGCAGGGGGAGAGTTCGTCTTCATTCTCCAAACCTGATTCGCCTTTCCAGGGGGAGAACCCATCTCCAACCATGACCCACGAACGTCCACTAGAGGGGGAGAATTCTGAACCTGATGGTGAATTCATTTCATCACTCGAGGGGGAGAATCACAATACGAATGATGATTCGGATGTTCAATCAGAATTCGAAGAGGTAAATGTTGAACTGGATCCTACCTACGATCCAAACTACCCTCCATTGACAAAATGGACTAGAGATCATCCGAAAGCACAAGTTATTGGTGAATCATCTACAGGAGTTCTTACACGCTCTCAACTAAAAGCTAAGCAAACCGCTTTATTCTCTCAAGTGGAATACTGTATGTTTAATTCGTTTGTCTCCAAGATCGAACCAAAAACCGTTAAAACTGTACCTTATCATTCTGATTGGGTACAGGCTATGCAAGATGAACTTAATGAGTTCGAACGAAACAAGGTTTGGAGATTGATTCCCACACCACCGGATGCATCTGTAGTTGGACTGAAATGGGTATTTCGCAATAAGATGGATAAAGAAGGAAATGTAATAAGGAACAAGGCGAGACTTATGGTGAAAGGATACTGCCAGGAAGAGGGGATTAACTATGAAGAGACTTTTGCTCCAGTAGCAAGGTTAGAATCCGTTCGAATCTTTCTAGCATACGCATCATACAAAAACTTTGAGGTATTTCAGATGGACGTCAAGTGTGATTTCCTGAACGGAGAGTTACAAGAAACCGTATATGTTGAGCAACCATCAGGTTTGTGAACGAAAAGTATCCCAATCATTGCTATATTTTAGACAAGGCAGTTTATGGTTTAAAGCAAGCGCCAAGGGCCTGGTATGAAACTCTAACTCTCTTTCTTAAAATGTCCAAATTTAAACAAGGTTCGGTTGACCCAACCTTCTTTCGCAAGAAAGAGGGTGACAACTTAATGACGTCCAAATTTATGTCGATGATATCATCTTCGGCTCTACGAATCCTAGCTTAATATCTGAATTCAGAAAGTTGATGGAGACTAAGTTTGAGATGAGTTCCATGGGTCCAATTAACTTTTTCCTTGGACTAAATATAAGACAGGGACCAGAAGGCATTTTCATAAATCAGGAAGCTTACACAAAGACATTACTGACCAAGTTTTGAATGATGGGAGACTCAAGAGTGAAGGTTCCAATGGCACTCGAAACGAAACTAACACCAACCGGCTGCTGATATGACTCTCTATCGTCAAATGATAGGCTCTTTGATGTATCTAACAGCTAGTCGACCATACATTATGTTTTATGTTTGTTATTGTGCCAGGTTTCAAGCAAATCCACGCGAACCTCACATGGTGGCTGTGAAAGGTGAAAGATGCTCAGATTCTTTACTTGGAAAATGAAGCGTTAGTACAAAATATGAAGTGGCGGAGGATTGGATAAGATTTCAAATCTTAAGGCGCATGAATTTGAAACGGTTCTTATCATCACGCCACCTGACACCTTTTTCGGAGCAACAATTGTCAAATCGTGCTTTTTCAGGCATCTTTTCAGAGACAATCATGCAATCGTCACACAACTCTTTCTCTCTCCTGGTAAATCGTATAAAGGGCATGCACACGTCCCTTATTTTTTCTTTACCACTCTCAAAATTCTCAAGAACACTAAAGGAGATTTTTCTTACGATTCATCTTCTTCTTCTCAAACCTGCAACAATGGCCGATTCATCATCTATTCAAGAAAACTCTGCTCAGTCAACTCTCCTTACCATCAAGCCCAACCAGAACCTGATTCTCGACTTGGCTCCATACAAATATGACCCGTACCTGCTTCCTATTTTCGAGTGCTTGAAGTACTCACCTCTGGTTATTGACTTAACCAAGGTTGAATGTGTTCCAATGTCACTGTTATCGAAGGATTTTTCATCTACTAAGTATGTCACGGAGGAAGAAAAGATCCTCTTTGAAGTTCTCGATAAGAAACACTCAGTCTCAAAGTCTAGGTTTTGCTCTCTTCTAGGGCTCAACTGTGATGATTCAATGGTGAATCTGGAGTCCATTACTACTGCCCAGATCTTCGAAATGTTCTATCAAATGGGATATACTGAGCTTCTCACTACTATCACCAAGTTCAAGAAGTCCTTTCTTCCACCCCAATGGAATGGTCTATTTACTCTTCTCATCAAGGCTTTCTCTGAGAGAGGAACTGGATCCGATTGTGCTAGCAAGTCGTTCATGACAATCCTCTATGGCCTCTACCATGGAATTAACCTCGATTATGGGTCCGTTCTTTGGAC
This sequence comes from Lactuca virosa, assembly GCF_052849685.1. Lineage (NCBI taxonomy): Eukaryota > Viridiplantae > Streptophyta > Magnoliopsida > Asterales > Asteraceae > Lactuca > Lactuca virosa. Next base: position 222,751,416 of record NC_136430.1, on the reverse strand, counting down.
TCAGTTGGTACAGAGTATGAATTCTTCATCCCGACACAACGAGATCTCTTGCGCATGTTTCTAGACGATTGTGGTACAACGAGCAATGGAGAAGATCAATGTTAGGGTAATGGCAGACTCGTTAATGTCGTCAATTGCTACCTTCCACACTACGAAGATTATTTTTGCTGATAATTCGAAGTTCTTATTTGTGGGGTCTATTCCGGAGACTATGTACATGTGTGTTTCTGGGGCTAGCAAGATTCTCGCTGAATACAAGAAGAATCATGTTTCGGGTCCTAGTGAAATTACTGTTGAGATGCAACGCTCCATCGATGAAGCTGATAAACCCAAAAAGGGAGGAAAGAAAGGAACGAAGAAGAAAGGGGTTCAAGAAGGTCAATCTTCTCAAGCTCAAACTCCTAAGAAGCGAAAAACTCAAGATGCAGCCCCTCCAGCTCCAAAGAAACGAAATCTCAGAAAGATGATCCTGCAGCCCAGCTCATCTTCATCAAGCGATCCTGAGTACGTTCCTTCAGATCCAGCTAAAGAAGACTCAAGCGACAGCGAAAGTTCTCAATCTCGTGGTTCGCTTCATGGTGATTCGTCTCCACCTTCCCCACATCAAGAGGTACCTTTAAACGACTCTGTTCCAACTCCACCTCCTTCTCCTACTCACACTACTATTCCAATTACCATCGCTCCTTTACCACCACCAATTTCATCACAACCACTACCTGTTATTTCTCAAATAACCACATCTACTACTCAGTCGCCACCTATCTACACTGAAACCACTACCACCACCACCACAGGAGAACCTCTCGTCAATGTCAACATATCTAATGCGGGGGAAAAGACTTCAGGTGTAGTCACTACCTCTATCCCACCTTCAGTTTCTGTCAACGTATCTGAAACGGGGGCTCAAACTTCAGGTTTCTCCACTCATGTTTCACCTCACATTTCCCCACTTAACCGTAATGACCCAGAAATGGTCTTCTGTGATAATGAAGACGAAGTTCTTGGTGGTTTTACTTATAGTCCCTTCCAAATTCGGACTGAGAGTGAAGATGAGGCGCAAATCACAAAAGGGCAACTGCAGTCCCTCCATGAAACGATTGACCAACTAATTCTCTCTGCCAAAGCAACCTCTTCTGATGCTTATGCCAAAGCAGCTGTTGAATCTCTTTTTGAGCAAATCTTGAAGCAGCACTCTGCTACTGTTGAATCTTCTAATAAAGTCGTTGCTGATTCAGCTGAAGTTTGCAAGTCTACGACCGAAAAATTCGATAAACTAATTAGTGATTCTAATTCCTTCATGGAGAACTTCCACACTACTTTCAATACCAACACCACTTCAGCAAACGAAGCATTGAAGAGTCTGGGTTCTCTCTTCAAGACTGAGAAAACGAAACTCCAAGAGATTCGTATTGGTCTTAAGACTGACAATGAATCCTTCCAAGCTGCTATCTCATCTCAACTCTCTCAACTTAAAGACGAACTGGTGAAGGAGAGTACTCTGAAAGACTCTCTCGCTCTCAAGTCAGAAGAAGCCAAGGTCTTAAGTACCAAAAGCAGGTCCATGATCTGTTATCTGAGAGGGCAGTCACGCGCAGTTGTATAACTGATCTTACTAGCATGCTCTCGGATTTCATTGAGACCAGGGATTCAATGATCACCATCACCATGCGTAAGCATCTGGCTGAAAAGTTAAAGCCAGTCTTTGCCATGCTTCATCGCCTTGAAGGTGTTTCTGATCAATCCTTTCATCCGAAACAAGGGGGAGAAAGTGTGGCTGGTGTATCAAGAAAAGAAGGTCCTACTGCTCCTGCCAAGCCTATTGTCAAAAACAAAGTTAAAGGAAAGGAAAAGTTGTTTCATGATGACCCAATTATTGAGAATCAAGACGAAGAAGATCTTTCTGAAGGCAAAATAAAAAGGAGAAAAGTTCGTGAAGCTGAACTGGATGAGCACCAGCGAATCATCTATGAAGCAGAAGAGAAAGAAAGAGCTGAAAAAGAAGCACATGCTACTCTTTATAGCAAAAAGCTCTTGTTCCCAAAATGGACTCTGAAGCGAATCCAGCGCGATGTTGTTGATCTTCCTAGCCAGTATTGGTTAGAACCAGTAGTTTTGTTTGATCATCAAAACACACGAGACTCACAGTTGGATCTGCCAATTACTCAAAAAGCCTCCAAATCTCATTCGTTTGTTAAAGTGGCCAATGCTCCATTCACAGACAGTAGTGCTGATCATATGCTATTTTCATTTTATCTTAAGCATATGAAGCCTCAATACTGTCACACCCCCGAACCAGACGGTAGAAGCGTCTGGGGGCTTGAGCGTGACTCCATTGTTGTTGTATCATCACAGAGTATATAATTGAAACATAACATCATCATCACCACACATGTAATATAACAACGTTCATTGTTTACATCGAGTATTGTATTTGAATATTACATGCCAAAATAGTCAGAGTATGATGAAACAAAATATAACAAAATATCCATTAGTTTGTTCCGCTCAACCTACTTCAACGGTTTCCTGAGAATACAAGTTAATATAAAAATGTTAACATAAAAATGTTGGTGAGTTCATAAGCATGTTTGTGAAAATGATTTGTACAACTTTGAAACCACCAGAAAATCCTATATATTCTCAAAACAGTTTAGGATGTTTGTGTCAGATCTTGTATTAATGCATGTGTATTATTGTTTATTAGAATGTATAAAGATCATGCAGGAAAGGTAAAGAGGATGTAAAGAGAATGCCCCCAAACAACCCTATGTTGTCTGAAAAAGAGAATGCTGACATACCAACCCCCGAGGTTGAGTACCAATACGAGTATGTTTCTGAATAATCCAAAGAAGAAAAGAAAAGAATGGTCTCCCATAAATTTATAACGTTAATTCCTCTAAGTGAGCCGTCATAGCCATACTAATTAATGACAAATTCGCCTGTCCTGGCATTTGTGAACGCCGACGGAAAAATAGAATAAGGTTATCGTCACCCTAGACTGATGTAGTCTAACTGTAGCGAACAGCTCAGGTGTGGGGTGTCATCCCCGTATAGATCTATACACAAAACCCCGCTCTCCCTCCAAGAGACTCTGGTCATAACTACAAGCTACGATCATACACTCAATTGGTGTCAACCGACACGTCTCACTAGATCGTTAATCGAATTTACAAGAAGAAAAACATATAAAACTCATTCCAGGCTCAATGAACCATGTAACTGAACCAATAAGGCATCGCTAAACATGTAAGTCATTTCAAGGCCCAATAGGAATGAGATTATATAACATGGGCCCGAAATATATATGTAAAAGGACAACTAAGACCCATTTCACATGTAAGGTATTTACAGGCCCAAATAGCACGCAAATATTTCCAAGGTCTGTTGCGCATGTTAATGGGTCAATGAGTCCCAATAAACATATAAATAGTATTCAGGACCTATCAAACATATTAATGGGTCACTAAGACCCAATAAACATGAAAATGACCTAATTAGCCCGTTTGTTATTATATTGTTAGTTTTAGCTCAATTATTTAATAAAATGATATAAAAGGCCCACTTTTTGTAAAAATGACATTCTTGGCCCATTAAGCAAAAAATTTACACTTAAGGCCCAATATTAGTATAAATAACATTTTCGGGCCTTTTAAAGGCCAAGTCTTGCATCCAACACAAGTTTAAACACTTTTAGTAAGTTAAAAACAATTTTTCTGGTTTTTGACTTTTCTGACCCGGTTGTTGGAAAATTTGTAGAAAAATCATCGTAAGTCAGAATTTGGATCCGTAAACTCTGGAAGTTTGGAAATTTTGTCTACTTTGTTCAAAAATTTTTATGGCCTCAAACCAGTGTGAAATTGCTCACCTTCACAGACTGGTCCGAGATTATTTCAAATATGATAGGCAGTTTTGTAAAATTCGCCAAAAATTGTAGAAAAATCGTATGAACACGTGAGAGTAGTCATTTTAAAGGTATAAACCTGAAATTTTTGCATGTAAAACAGTTTTGAAACATATTTCCATTAAGGTGGTCAAAACAGTCCAAGATTAGACCAAAACGTTTATGTGAAAGGCTGATTTTTGAGTTTAAGTTATCCATGTTTGAACACAACACTTATTTTCGCTATTTTAAGTGTATAAATCCCATATATACAAGTTTACATGTAATATATGTGATAACACACACTTTTCTCAAGGTTTTTATGAAGATCCAAGTGCTAAACTTCAAGTTCAAGTAAAACTCAAAAAGTAAAACACATATCACAACATTTATCATGAAAACACACCAAAATCATGCATACACACATAGATCTACACAACACAACTTGTATTCTCCCCCAAAACATTATGAAAATAAAAAAGAAGGGGGTATGAACTCACATTGCTTTGGTGTTTTCGGTTCTTGGTGATAGATTGAGTAGATCCCGGCCCTAGGAAGCTTCTTGAGGAGGATTTTCGGAATTAGATGGTTCTAAGAAGCATGATTCACGAAAACATGGGTGTAAGAGGAGTGAATGAGTTTAAAGATGAAGTATAACACTTGGGTTTGTAAGATCTTACCACAATGGATGAGTTCTTGATGAAGTTATCTTGAAACACCCACACTAACTCACAAAATTTTGAAGAGGAAATGAGAGTTCTTGATGAAGTTATCTTGAAACACCCACACTAACTCACAAAATTTTGAAGAGGAAATGAGAGTTCTTGAGAGAATATTTGAGAGAGTTTGAAAGTGGAAGTGTGTGTGTGTGGGTGTTCTTTGGCCGAGAGAGATAAGAGGGAAGAGAGAGGGGTTAGTTTGGTTATTACATGTAGGTTTAATCCTAGATATATGGAGGATATTGTATGGATTACCACTAAGTAATAATTAGGTGTCACCTCTTTTCTCCATGCAAATGCTTTTCTTTTTTTTTTTTTTTTTTAATTTGGGACGAGAATGGGCTAGGAGGAAAGGAGGTGAGATAGTTTGGGCCATTCCTAGACTTAGCTCGAAATCATGAGGCCCAAAATGAATAGTTTTCGGTCCATTGGGCCTTTATGGAAGTTCACGGCCCCATGAAACCCAAGGGAGTAGTTTACGGCCCAATAGGGATAATGAAATCATTTATGGCCAAACTTGGCCCATTAGGAGTAGGATGGATTATTCTAGGCCCAAATGACCCAAAATACCCTAATCACATGGATGTGGGTCCACTTAGAGCCCAAATAGGGTTTCTTGGCCCAAAATAGTCACATTGAAAGTTTATTGGTCCATTAGGCCCAATAAGAGCATCCTACTCCATAAATACTTGAACCGGGATTTCTAGATTTTTCAATCCATATGAGATGTATTGTATTAGGTTTTGCACTTAAATCAAGAGTTTGGATTCCAACGAATGGTTTTGATTAAGCATAGAGTATGATTTTTCACTTTAGAGTACTTGCCTCACAATAGATGATGTTTACATGAGAATAGAATTTCCTAGCTAAAAATATGCTAGTTGTGACATCATCCCCCCGTTAGAGGGAATTTCGTCCCGAAATTATTTCGAAAGGTAGGATCATGAATGTCACAACTAGCCTTTTTGGCTAGGAAATTCCGTCCGCAAGTAAGCAAGTACTATTGTGAGACTTGTGCTAACACTTCTAAGTGTACAATTTGAGTTCCTAATGACCCATGAAGTGTTAGAATGAAAACTCTCCAAGTATGTGAAATCTCTCCTAATTCTCTCCAAGTATGTGAAACCTCTCCTAATTCTCTCCAAGTATGTGAAACCTCTCCCAATTCTCTCCAAGTATGTGAAATCTCTCCCAAATCTCTCCAAGAATAGTGAATCTCTCCCAAATCTCTCCAAGACTGCGAAATCTCTCCAAGAATAGTGAATCTCTCCCAAATCTCTCTAAGTATGCGAAATCTCTCCGAGAATAGTGAATCTCTCCCAAATCTCTCTAAGTATGCTAAATCTCTCCAATAATAGTGAATCTCTCCCAAATCTCTCCCATATGCGAAATCTCTCCAATTATGTGAAATCTCTCCCAAATCTCTCCAAGTATGTGAAATCTCTCCCAAATCTCTCCACGGATCTCAAATCTCTCTTAAATCTCCCTAAATACCTTCCTTAGTCGAAAACAGCTCGAAACCGGAAGAGGAAACCCCAAAAGGACCCTTTTGGTCCGGAACCTCTTGGTCCGGAACCCTCTTGGTCCGGACTCCTCTTGGTCCTGAACCTCTTGTCCGGAACCCTCTTGGTCCGGAACCCTCCTGGTCCGGAACCTCTTAGTCCGGAAGGTCTTCTAAGGAAGCCAAGAGGAAGCTCATCTCGGAAGCCTCTCATCCGGATAGGTTCGCAGCTCCGGAAGTCTTACCCCACTTCGGTTCGGAAGTACCTCGGTCCGGACCACTGATCGCTTCTGACTTCGGAATCCGAGAACAGCCCTCCGGAAAGCACTGTTCACTTCGCAACTTGTTCAGCACCTTCGGAACCTACCCACCAGCTTCGGAAATTGACTCCAGATTTTTCTAAGAGGCTCCGGAATTTAAGGTATAGCTCCGGAATTTAAGATATAGCTCCGGAATTTAACTTAGAGCTTCGGAAATTACCATTTAGCTCCAGAATTCACTATTTAGCCCCGGAATTTGAACTATTCCGGACATTTTCTTCATTTTGGGGTATTTTGAGGTCGGGAAACCCACCAAACTCGTGTTTTTCTTAGCTAAGACCCCTAAAACCTTTATTTTATGCCAAATTTAATTATTTAAATTATATTTACATAAAATAAAAAGTTAGGATTTAGGAAAACCTTATCCTAAATCAAGAAGAGGACAAGGAAGTGGACTTTGTGATTTGATGAAATTCCTCGTTTCCCATGCAAATTACGGTATTCCATGCTTTACCCACCAAATATCCATGCATGGACCACCAGATCCCCATGCACCAAAGATTCCTCCATTTTCCTTATACTCCAAAGCAACGAAAGTGAGGGAGTTTAGACTCCACTTTTCTCTCACTTTTCTCATTTCCTCTCAAAACTCATCTCCAAGCAAGAACAAGAACTTGCTGAAAACAAATTCTAAATTTCTCCCTGGAGTTGTAAGGTAAATTCCTCCACTCATCCAATATTTTATAATATTTCAAGATGAATCCATATTAATTTATTCATAATAATATGTGATGATCATCCTTAGGAAAACATCCCTCCCAGGGAAGTTCTTCATCTCAGCCAAAAGTTAAGCTTGAGATCTTCACTCCATAACTCCAAACAACTCCTCAACCATCTCCAGGTGAGCTTCATACCCCACCTTTTCAATATTTTAATGTTTTTGGGGGAGAGTACAAGTCAAATCTTGCCTAAATACTTGAATAATTGCTTATATACGTATGTTTGTATGTGTGTGTGTGAAATATTATTAAGTTAATATTTTAGTAATATACTCATGAACGTAAGAATTCTCAATTTCATAAAGAACAGAGGATACTTTGTACAAAAGAGCCTCCCAACTATTGGATGTGTCCAACTTAACCCCTTTATCTATGCTTTCATGTCTAAAGATAAAAGTTATAATAGGGATCTTGATAAGTGGACACCATTTCTAGTAATTTTCGAAAAAGGGAACTTTGTGACTATTTTGCAAACTGTCAGGGAGTATTTTGTAAATATTCAATATAAAAGTTTGCGTCAAGAAAATATCAAATAAGGCCTTTATGACAGAAATATTTGTATGTCATAAGCTGCTATCATAAAACCTCCAGAACCTAAGTAATGTTCTATATGTCATAAAACAGAAAATGCGTGTCATAACCGGCAGTTATAAATTTATATAAATTATAACTTGACACTTTTTCTCTTGACTAAAATGACTCATTTTTTAATAAACGAAAAGGAACGAACACGAGCACCCAGTTAACGAGCACAATCAACGATATGGAACGAGAACGATATTTCTATTCAATGAGTACGAGTTTCATTATTTATCTAACTAATAATGGATTTCTAACGATTGCTCAAAAGGTTGTTAATATTCTAGTCAGACAAATCTCAAAAGTACCTAAATATAAAAATATTAGTGTACGTCTAAGTCCTGTAAGGAGTTATAGCCAGAGTCTCCTGGAGGGAGAGCGGGAATTTGTGTATAGATCTATACGGGGTTGACACCCCGCACCTTCGCTGTTCACTACAGCTAGACATGCCAGTCTAGGGTGACAAATGTCTTTTTCCAAACCGAGGGCGCCTGAGAAACGCCAAAACAGGCACTTCGTCAGATTAGTATGGTTATAACGACTCACTATAATATGTTATATTAACTGGAAATTTATGTAAGGAAAACCTCATAAATAAACTTTGGCACATTGTGTTGACTGTCCTACACGTGATAGGTGATGGTCCGCATTTGTTGTGTTGACTGCCCTTCTTCATCGCGTAGAATATCCACAATAGCCTTGTTGATTCTTTCTCCTACAAGTATAGAGTCGTAATACTGCTATTTTTACAAATTAAAAAGCGTAGGACTCTATGGAAAACGTTTGTAAACGATTTTGATAACGATAAACTAACCCACACATATACTGTTGGATAAGATGTCTAAGTCCATAACTTATTTGGTATATACTTGACCCGACCCGGCATGGTCCATTTGGGTTGCACTTCACCCAAACTAGTTATGGATAATTTTATGAGAGTTGTATACTTACGATTTATTAATATATTATAAGTTATAATATATTAATATAAAGTCATGTTACTTAATTAGTTTTAATCTTGAATTAATTATGAATTAATTTAGTGATTAAAAGGAAGACTAATTAAATCATGGGCTATTATATTTATATAGTGTGGGCTAACACTCATTTGGGAATGGGCTAAGCTTATATGGAAGTCCATGGATGATCCATGGAGCTTTTACCCATGGATCCTTGGAAGAGGAAAAGACATGGGTTATTAGGGTTTCACCCTAACCATGTACACTATATAAACAAGCTTATGTTGCATGAAAAAACACTAGGGTGTGTGTAAGTGTGGTGGCCAAAATCAAGAGTTAGTATACTCTCTCATACATTTTCCAAGTTTGTGGTGATTTGTGATTTCCATTTGAGGCATTCACATTATTGGTGCTTGGCTCTCAAACTCCAAGGAATCAACAATCAACAAAAGGTATGTAATTTATCTAGTTCTTTTATGGTTAAAAGTACCTCATGCTATGCTAGATAGGTTATAAACCTTGGAAAATAATATTTTGCATGTATCTTAGACAAACATAGATCCAAGGTTTAATAGGGTTGCATGTACACTTAGGAAGTGTTAGAATGCTCAAAACCCAACAGTGGTATCAGAGCCTAGGCTTGTTTGTTTGATACTTGATGCAAAATAGTGAAAAAAGTCGATTTTTTTGCTGTCTGACTGATGAACTCGCCGAGTCCATGGAGGGACTCGCCGAGTTCATGTGTAAACTCATCCTACTCGCCGAGTAGGTTCGTGCACTCGGCGAGTAGGAGCCTCAGAATGCAGATTTTCGACTTTTGCTGCTGGAAATGGACTAGAAACATTACCCTAAACTGTTTTGGTGTTTTAAAACTTGTTTTAGTTGGTGTAATGGTTGTTCTAATCCATTTACAATAGCTTATATCAAAATTTCATGCTTTGTATGTGTTCATATAATTCTTGAAACTTTGATGATCATGTTCATGTTCTTATGAATTTAGAAGATGATAGGAATTATTTGCTGAATTGTTTAGGATTAATTCTTGATCATTTATGTGTTTTAATGGAGTCCATAATTTGTCCTCAAGTTATGGATATCCAAAGGTCACTTCTTTTAAACACACACTTAAAACACATAAGTTACATGGAAATGAAGAGTCTTCATTTTTATGAACCTTTAATTCATAAGTTATGAAATGAAAAGTTTTGAATAGTTTCAAAACTTGTCCTCAAGTTCTGGAATTTGTAAAGTTACACACACTTTAATATACTTTAATTCCAAACCCTTAGAGTTTTAAAAGTTAAAATTCAACCCTTATACTATTTATAACATTAATGGTTAATTATTATATATATGTATAAGATCAAAGTCGTCTTACCGCTAGTACGCCTCATTCACGAAGCCAGTCTATAAGGTGGGTATAAGGTTGTTGCCTATAAAATGGCAATTTAATGGGTGTCCACTCTCACCGACCGCTTGCTTGACTGGTGGAGGGTCGTTAGCCGAACGGGTAGGACAAGGACTTATAAATTCTCATTAAAAGTATGATGAATATTATAAAGTAACTAAACCTTTTATAAATTCCCAATCTTAGTTACTTTAGGAAAATGTGAATATGGTGCTAACCCATGAAATTCACACTTTGTACCTTACCAAGTCGTTGGTGGAGCGTGTGTGGTTAACCGGCACACTAACTTGGACTAGTAAGGATCACGAAGGGTGACTTAATGTTTATCATAGATCGGTGGAGCGTGTGTGGTTAACCGGCACATTGATTACGTGATAATATTAAGGGTACCAAGTGAATTTGCATGGTTATTCACACCTTGTTTTGTGATCCTCGGCATCCCAGTCACAAAACTTGAAGGGCACAATCGAGATTGAAACATGCCATTGAAAAGTTCAATGAATCTCAAAGGAATCTAGGAATTTCAAAAACCAATTAAACCTAATAATTCATTTCGTTTTCATGGTGGAAATTGGTGAATCGTCATTCACCTACCTTCAAATATATTATAGCTTAGATTACGGCATCCCTCTTCTAAGTTATAATATATTGTGTTGGATCCTAGCCTTAATATTACATTTGGGTGTATTATTAAGGATTCGATATATCTAATCTAAACTTGTTTTCTTCTTTTCAGATGTCTTCCAACAACAAAGCTTCGGGCTCTAACCCTACTGGCTCCTTTTCCCTCATGAACCTTTGTGGGAGGGTCATCTTTGATGGTTCCAACTTCATGGATTGGATCCGGAACATCAGGATGGTTACTCGTTACGAGGACAAGGAATATGTCCTCGATAAGGAGCTAAAGGAGCTTGATGAGTCCACTGCTACTCCTGAGGAGGTCGCTGAGTATCATGCACATGAAAGAGATGCCACCAAGGTGGCATGCATCATGATGGCCACCATGACAGCTGAACTCCAAAAGTCCTATGAGGACTATTACCCTTTTGAGATGCATCAGGATCTGATGGAAAGGTACCATCAGAGTGCTCGTCAAGAGCGGTATGAAATAATCTCCTCCATGATCACTACCCGTATGAAGGATAGCGAACCAATCACGAGCCACATGCAGAAAATGCAAAGGTATGTGGACTGTCTAATGAAACTGAATGTGAACTTCCCTGAGGAGTTGGCAATTGATATCATTTTGCACTCCTTGCCATCGTGTTATGATCAATTTCGTATGACATACCACATGAACAAGGAGGAAGTCACACTCAGTAAGCTTCAAGGACTTCTGAAGACTGCCGAAAGTGGTCTTAAGAGTAAGTCGGTTGCTACTCCTACTCCTACTACTACCCCTGTTTTGGCTATCGGGCAAGGCAAAGGGAAAAAGAGGAAGCACCCTTCGAAGGGTACCAAGGGAAAGTCCCTTGAAGGCTCCTCATCTGGAACCAAAGGTGGTTCTATCACTCCTTCTGCCATCCCTAAGGATGCTGAATGCTTCTACTGTCAAAATAAGGGGCACTGGAAGCGAAACTGCCCAAAGTACTTGCAGGATGTCAAGGATGGGAAAGTGAAACCATCCCATGCAGGTATTTACACTATATTGTCTAATAACTCACCATATTCTAATTCTTGGGTTCTTGATACAGGTTGTGGTATTCACATCTGTTGTGACTTGCAGGGCCTAAGAAGAAGTGAGGATGTGGAGCACGGAAAGATAAACTTAATCATGGGGAACAAGAAGGTTGCACCTGTTACCAAGATTGGAGTTTATACTTTGTTGCTAGATAGTGGGTTAAAGTTAGATTTGAATAAATGTGTGTACTCGTCTGAAATGGCGAGGAATATTATTTCCTTTCATGCTTTGTACAAACAAGGTTTTACCTTTTCTTTTGATAATGAAGTTGGTAGTATTAATGCTTTCTTTAATAATGTTCTTTATTTTAAAGCATTACCTTGTGATGGTGTGTATGAAGTTGTATCGGTTGTAGATAATTTAGGAAATAATGTATTATATATTGATTCTTCTACTAGCTTGGATAAAGCATCTTTGTGGCATTGTCGTCTTGGACATGTAAGCAAGAAACGCATAGGCCAGCTCCAAAAGGATGGAGTCTTGGAGTCGTTCGACCTCAAGTCGGATGATAGTTGTGAGTCTTGTCTACTTGGAAAAATGACAAAATCACCCTTCACTGGTACTTGTGCAAGGGGTGAGGGTTTGTTGGACCTTATACATACTGATGTATGTGGACCATTCAAAACCGCCACAAGGGATGCTAATCGCTATTATGTGACTTTTATTGATGATTTTAGTAGATACGGTTATGTCTACTTAATCAAACATAAGTCAGAAACTTTTGAAAGGTTTAAAGAGTTTAAACAGGAAGTAGAAAATCAATTGGGCAGGAATATTAAGATGCTTCGATCCGATCGAGGTGGTGAGTATCTTAGTACTGAGTTCCTCGACTATCTTAAGGAGTGTGGGATTGTCTCACAATTGACACCTCCCAGGACACCACAGCTGAATGGTGTAGCTGAGAGGCGCAATCGAACTTTGTTGGACATGGTTCGCTCTATGATGAGTCGAGCTTCGCTACCAATCTCTTTTTGGGGGTACGCCTTAGAGACTGCCGCCCACATCCTTAATCTAGTCCCTACAAAGAAGGTTGCCAAAACACCTCATGAGATGTGGACTGGGAAAGTTCCCAATTTGGACCACATCAAGATTTGGGGTTGCGAGGCTTTCGTGAGGCGCGAGACTCATGACAAGCTCGAACCTCGAAGTGAAAGGTGTATTTTCATCGGCTACCCACAAAAATACTTTGGTTACCTCTTCTACAGACCCAGTGAGAACGTGGTCTTTGTTGCTAGGAGAGGTGTCTTTCGAGAGAGAGAATTTATAAGCCAAGGAGACAGTGGGAGGCAAATTGACCTTGAAGAAATTCAAGACTCGATTGGTGAAGGAACCTCAGACACTAGCAATCAACTTGAGGAGGAAATTCCTGTTGATCCAGCTGACGAGTCTATACTTCCGAGGCGTTCCACAAGGGTTAGGAACACACCTGAGTTTTATTATCGATTTCATATTACTACGGAAGGTGATACATTTATCAGTGACAGTACACTGGTAAATCTGGATGAACCTAATAGTGTTAAGGAAGCCATGGCAGGCCCAGAGTCTGCTAAATGGAAGGAAGCTATGGACAGCGAGATACAGTCCATGTATGACAATCAAGTTTGGAACTTGGTTGACAATGTAGCAGGCCGTAAGACAGTCGGGTGCAAATGGATCTTCAAGAAGAAGACCGACATGGATGGGAAGGTGCACACTTATAAGGCTCGACTGGTTGCGAAGGGGTTTACTCAGACTCAGGGAATTGATTATGATGAAACCTTTTCACCAGTAGCAAAGATTAAGTCTATTAGGGTTATGCTAGCCATTGCTGCATTTCATGATTATGAAATATGGCAAATGGATGTCAAAACCGCTTTCCTTAACGGAAAGTTGGCTGAGGATGTTTACATGAATCAGCCAGAAGGTTTTGTCAGTGCAGAGTACCCCAATAGAGTGTGCAAGCTTGAGAAATCCATTTATGGATTGAAACAAGCATCTCGAAGTTGGAATCTTTGTTTCGATGAGAAGGTCAAAGAGTTTGGTTTCTCAAGAAGTGAAGATGAGTTCTGCATGTATGGCAGAGCTAATGGGAGTATAGTTAGTTTTTTGGTACTGTATGTGGATGACATACTACTCATAGGAAATGACATCCCAACCTTGCAGGAGGTTAAGTCCTGGCTTGGGAAGTGCTTTGCTATGAAGGACCTTGGAGAAGCTACCTATATCCTAGGGATAAGGATATTAAGAGAAAGGAGTAAAAGACTAATTGGACTTAGTCAGAGTATCTACTTGGATAAGGTGTTGAAAAGGTTCAACATGCAGAATTCCAAGAAAGGAGAATTACCGATCCAAAGCAATGCCAAACTGAGCAAGGCTCAGAGCCCGAGTACAGAAGATGAGATAGCTGAGATGAGTCGATTACCTTATGCTTCCGCTGTTGGTTCGATCATGTATGCTATGACTTGTACTCGTCCTGATGTGGCCTTCGCTTTGAGCATGGTCAGCAGATATCAGGGGAACCCTGGCAAGGCTCATTGGACTGCGGTAAAGAATATTCTCAAGTACCTGCGGAGGACTAAGGATTGGATCCTTACCCTTGGTGGGAGTGATGACTTGAGAGTAGTAGGTTATAGTGATGCTAGCTTTCAGACTGACAGGGATAACTTCCGCTCTCAGTCGGGCTGGGTCTTTACCTTAAATGGAGGGGCAATCACTTGGAAGAGTTCCAAACAGGAGACTGTAGCTGATTCGACTTGTGAATCAGAGTACATAGCAGCAAGTGAAGCGGCAAAGGAGGCGATATGGCTGAGGAACTTCATCGGAGACCTCGGAGTTGTACCAGCTATTAAGGAGCCTATGGAGATTTTCTGTGACAGCAATAGTGCGGTTGCCTTAGCCAAGGAACCAAGAGATCATGGCAGATCCCGACACATTGACAGAAAATATCACTTCATAAGACACAAGATAGAAGAGGGACTCCTCGTGGCAAAGAAGGTATCGTCAGATGAGAACCCTGCGGATCCCCTTACGAAGGGACTGACGAGGGTGAAGCATTTGCAGCATGCGAGGCGCATCGGGCTGAGGGACGATATTAGTTTTACAGATTAGATAGCCTTTTCTGAAACTTGTAAAATGTAATCGACGTTTGATGATGAATAAAATTTGTGATTTATTTATGAGTAAAGTGTTGCTATCATTGTCAATTATTTACTATTGTTTCAGTTTTGCATGTTTTGACTTCCAGAATAATTAATTTATTCAAACTCTCCACAGTCGGTCATATGTCGGAAGTAGGTATGAATCAAGATTGTCATGAATTGGGATTGTAGATGACTAAAGGTGTTTAGCCATAGCAATGGTTGCTACAACATTCATGAGTACTCATAAGTTATGAGTATTGGAATAAACCCACGCTCACTTGTATCACTTCATGGAATTTATCTCGAGTGATCGTGAGACGGTAATATCATATAAGTCTTCAAACCTAGAGATATGAGTTGTTACCTATGAGTTGGTTGTGCATTGATTGCACGTAAACGCATCAGTAACTTGATGTTATAAAACGTGCCTTTGTGTGCAATTCAATAAGTAGTAGAACAAGCATATGAGTCGAAGTTTATCTGTTCCTTCTAGAAATAGAAGCGATATCTGGGCCCCTCGATGATTTTGTGTTGACCCATGTACCGGGCCCGATCAGAACTAAATTGATGTGTTCAGTTAAGTTCTTTGTCAAACAAATCGGAAATCGAGAAACAACTGCTAAACAATAAGTAAGACATTGTTCCATGTATTTGTCCGGCTGATATCATGAGAGCAGAGGATTATATGATCACTTATCTAAAATGGCGCTTCATAGTTCACAAGAGTTTTCGAGAGCTACGATTGCCGGTTGGTTCCTGAAGTAATATAGGCAAATACAGTTATTAGACTTATCCAAGTGGGAGTCTGTTGGATAAGATGTCTAAGTCCATAACTTATTTGGTATATACTTGACCCGACCCGGCATGGTCCATTTGGGTTGCACTTCACCCAAACTAGTTATGGATAATTTTATGAGAGTTGTATACTTACGATTTATTAATATATTATAAGTTATAATATATTAATATAAAGTCATGTTACTTAATTAGTTTTAATCTTGAATTAATTATGAATTAATTTAGTGATTAAAAGGAAGACTAATTAAATCATGGGCTATTATATTTATATAGTGTGGGCTAACACTCATTTGGGAATGGGCTAAGCTTATATGGAAGTCCATGGATGATCCATGGAGCTTTTACCTATGGATCCTTGGAAGAGGAAAAGACATGGGTTATTAGGGTTTCACCCTAACCATGTACACTATATAAACAAGCTTATGTTGCATGAAAAAACACTAGGGTGTGTGTAAGTGTGGTGGCCAAAATCAAGAGTTAGTATACTCTCTCATACATTTTCCAAGTTTGTGGTGATTTGTGATTTCCATTTGAGGCATTCACATTATTGGTGCTTGGCTCTCAAACTCCAACGAATCAACAATCAACAAAAGGTATGTAATTCATCTAGTTCTTTTATGGTTAAAATTACCCCATGCTATGCTAGATAGGTTATAAACCTTGGAAAATAATATTTTGCATGTATCTTAGACAAACATAGATCCAAGGTTTAATAGGGTTGCATGTACACTTAGGAAGTGTTAGAATGCTCAAAACGATAAACTAGAAAGCACACACTCAATTTTACTCGATAAGAGGAACAAGATTTTCAACCATATTTCCTTTTTGAAAATAAGGGATTTTTCTTGAAACGGTTGATTGTTACTATTCAAACGAACTATTCTCAGACACAGCTCGCTTTTACAAATCACACTACTTTTCAAAATCACTCCTTATAAGGATGAACAAAAGTAATTTCATGCATACACATATTCATGATTTTCAAGGAAAGACTTCAAACGATTTCATAGAAAATATCGGATTTTCTGAAAGTACAACAAGAACGATTCTAAACAAGTCTAAACAATTTTATACACAAAACTGCTTATGAACTCACCAACTTTTTAGTTGACGCTTTTCAAAACGACTTGTATTCTCATGTATCTAGTAAGCAGGTAACAAGGGATGCGGATGCAAGACTTTTAGCTGTAGCTTGGATTTTTCTGCTTATGTCTCTTTTGTGTAATTCGAAGAACAAATACAATATGTAAACAATGTAAGTTTGTTATCTCGAAGTATGATGTTTGGATTGCTCTATTTCATTTATATTCAATTGTTATGATACTGCACAATGAAGTCACCCGCCTCCGGACGTTTCCGCCGTCTGGTCCGGGGGTGTGACAATGAATGAGAGAATAAGTGAGGGTACTTCTGCTTCATTTGGTCTTCACATTCCCATGTGAATTTCGGTCCACGCTTGGCGTTCCATCGAACTTTTACAATCGGAATGCGGCTCTGATTCGTACGCTTCACTTCTCGGTCCATAACCTCGATTGGTTCTTCGACGAACCGGAGATTCTCGTTTATTTCGATTTCTTCTAGAGGAATGACAAGAGTTTCATCTGATAAGCACTTTTTCAAATTCGAGACGTGGAACACGAGGTGTACGTTCCTAAGCTCTGAAGGTAGCTGATGATGGGTTATGAGCACTACAACATTCCTATGATGTACATGCAAACCCTAAAGCTTTGGATCTAGTTTGTCTAATGAACATGCAATAATCATCCAAAGCCATAAACCCTAGATCTAGCATGTGATAATCAATATTAACATAAGAATAAGGGTTTAGATCTTACCTAGATTGTTATGTAGCAATAACAATCTATTCCTTCTTGTAATTGACTTCTGAAAGCTTAGAGTCACAAATGTCACTCCTCTAATGGCTCACAAACACCAAGAGCAAGAGGATGAAGAAGGAGAAGAGAAGGAGGCACTAAAAACGTCTAGAAACCCTAAGGATTTTGTTGTCCACGTTTTTGGTGCCCTAGGGGTGCTTAAATAGTGAGGCTATTAGGGTTATCTAACAAGGAAACCCTAATTTGACTGCTTAGGCCCTAAGCAACCCATGGACTCCTCCTTTAGAGCCCTTGGACGATTTCTAATGGGTTTCCCCATAGATTTCGTCCACCCCTCTAATAAGAAGTCCATTAGCCCAATATTCAACTATCACACAATTGATAGTTCTAGTCCCCTAAGTTTAATTAATCTCTTTTAGCCACAAAATTAATTCTTAATTAATTATTGACTAATATTCATTAAACAATATGATTTCTCCTTTAATATATTATTCTCATAATATATTAATAAATCATAATTAATCCTCTCTCTCCATAATTCATCCTATCAAGTTGCTTTGGTGAAGGCAACCCAAAAGGACCATGCACCATCGGGTCAAGTACATACCAAAATAGTTATGGACTTAGACACTAATCCAACAGTCTCCCACTTCGATAAGTCTAATAACTATTATGTGTATGACTTCAGATCCTGATCTGCAATCGTAGCTTTCAAAAGCCGCTGTCAACTCTGATCTTATCAGATACGCGTCCTTTAGATAAGGAATCATATATTCCTCCATTCTAGATATCGTATAGACGTGAGACATAGATTGAAATCATTCTCTCAGTCTATTTGTTGTTTCCCGATTTCTGATTTATGATGACTGACTAATTGAACAAATCAAATTAGCCTTGGCCTGGCCGAGCACTTTCCTTTGTCATCACTAAATCATCGAGGGGTCCACAGATATCGCTTTTATCCCACATTGGGTAAAAGGAATGGATAAACTTCGACTCAATGCTCGCTTGTACTCACTCACCGAATCACACACAACAATATGTTTTATAACACCAAGTTACTGGTGCGTTTACATATTATCAATGTGTAACCGACTCGCAAAATACAACTCACACATCTCGGTTTCAAGAATATAAGATTTTATCGTCTCACCAATCACTTGTGATAAAATCCATGAAGCGATCCAAGTGAGCGTGGGTTTAATCCAATGCTCAAATCATATTCGTAAGCACTCATGAACGTTGTAGCCAACTTTTGCTATGTCTAATACACTTTAGACAATCTACACACCAATTCATGACAATCTTCTTTCATACCTACTCCCAAAGTATGAGCGACTGTGGAACGTTCAAATAATTCGATTATTCTCAATTAACTCAATTATTTAGGAAGTCAAAACATGCAAATTGAAACACAAGAATAATACTAATCTTATATGGCCCCAAACCTTTGAGTATAAATAAAACACCTTTTATTTAATCACCATATTGATTACTCATTATTTGTTGTTTCGGTTAATCAACTTCTTACTTGAATTATAACGAAAATTGTCTCATGCTCTTAGCATGCACACTATGTTTACTTATGGTCCTTACTTTGTGAAATAGTATAATTGAATAACATTTTCAATCACACTCATTTTACAATTCCCAATCTCTACCACAGGTGTAAGAATACCAAATTCTTGCCACTTATAGAATATGTTAGATTCTAACACTTTATGCAACGGTCCTTTCGTAATGTCATAGCACCAAAGTCACAAAGACTATTGCCAATGAAATTACAAAGTCCTCTAATAGAGATTGTTTCAAGACAATTCCATAGACACGAAGTCTCACATTCAAAGTACATTCCTTTGAACATCCTTCTTGCATAAAAAGTTTCTAATCTAGACATATAGATTCTTAACGTCCATCTCCAAATCTGGAAACATTTTCATATTTGCCATATGACAACTCATTATTAATAGAATCATATCTAATAATAATAATGTCAATATGGTCCTTCCATTACTATACTTCCAACTGTTCACAAGTGACCAATCCTTGGCGAACCTTAGATTATCCTTGATAGTTGTTTAACTAATTCAGTCAATTCCGATTCTAGTCCTCTTTCCCTCTTAATGCCCTAGGCATTTGGAAAATTTTAGAACGGTCGAATATTACAACGACATGATACTTTACCAGTCTTTTGCTATAATATTTCTATTTGCCATGTTCTCGCGATTCGAACTATGAAAAGGGATGTCGTAATCATAATTGAGTGTGAGAACGCAACAAATAATTCCATATATATATAATTCTCTTATGTTGAATCCTTTCAACATAACATTCATATATCTTTTTGACTAAATTTGATTAAAATTTCTCGATCTAAACCTTTAGATTTGAAACGAAGTATACTATTCTCTCCCTTAATTATAGCAAAAACAACTTTTCAACCCCTGCAACTTTGCAAAGTGAAACTTTTGTTTTTCTATAATTAATATTGCCAACTTGCAATACTTAAAATAATGATCATGCTCCCACTAACATGATGATTATATCCTTTTAGCATAACATTTATACTCCCACTAGCTTTGACACGTATTCAGAAAACAGTTGGACTTCTAAAAGACAATACTTATCGACTTTCCAAAGTTCATAGTTTCTAATACGATATGCTTTGATAAGCTTTTATCTATGCATTTCAAACTCATACACCTTACTTTAGACAGCTCACATGTGTGTCTTAAACAATTCCAGAACTTATAGCAATAAGTCTCGATTGTTCAAACTAATTGCCAAATCTCACAATTCAAACTATGAAAAGGGATGTCATAATCATAATCGAATTTGAGAATGCAATTTACATAATCGCTATCTCCTTAAAATCTCACTTAGATTTTATGGTGTATGTGTTCCTATCCATGTGAATCTGTCATAATCATAATCGTAAGATAATGTTCGTGACAAATTCAAACTCTTATGGACAGAACTTGTTCATTCTTAATTCCTTGCCATCAAGGGTCCCACCATTGCTTCCAAGTTATTTAGCAGCTCACCTATGCCAGTCAATGTACTTTCATTGATCATGGTGTTTTCCCTTATGCATTCAATTGAGAACTCATAGAACTCATATGCATAATCACTCAACTGGATTGGCACATAAATAAAATTTTGTCAACACGATAGGTTACAATCCTCAAGTCGTGTGCTAGTGTTTAATAGGTTTACTTCTTGATTTGTTATTGAAACTTTTCAAGATCTTTAGACTCCTACTGACCTCTTGACATATAAGATTCTCTTGTCAAGAAACATTTCTTGACAAACAAATACTCAAGAGTTAGTGTGTGTCTTTATCAAGACAAACCTACTCACAATTTGGTTACTAGTTGGTCTTTGTCTTATTCAAGACATCACAACTTACCAAAATGTGCAAGTGTAAGAACATTTCTACTTAAGATTATCTCACTCAATTCACAATCTTGGAGTATAACTCTAAGACTTGATATCGGAACGAAGTATGATACATCTTATTGACTTAAATAGTTCTACAATTCACCATTCCTCTTATTAGCCAAACTAGTGCACTAAGGTATCCTTAGAGGATGAATTGTAATATGGTTCCTACAATTACCAAGACGATCACAAAATACGATACAAAAGTACTCTCCCTTCTTCTTAGATTGGATAACCTTTTATCTTTTCTGCCTTCATTGATTCTTCTTATTCGTTCTGCTATTCATTGAAACTTTTCAATAATTCAGAATTACACTTAATCTTGTAAGCATAATCATGTTTACTAGACTTTTAGTAAATCATGACGAATAAACTTATCGTTTTTTGTGGTGGATTTGACCAGTGCACAACATTGTGTACCAGATCTCCTAGTCCTTCACTTGACTCACATACTTATGTGAACAAGGAATTAGTCTTAATTTTCCAAATACGAAGGTTCTCATTCATCACACAATACCAGTTGCATGATTCCAAGTTTCTGTCCAATTGAAACTTGGGCGATGAGAATCTTTCCTCATTTGGTAAATTTCTGACATTACCACAAATAACGTAACTAAGAATTAAATCCATTCATAATATTGCCATTCAAACACCAATTTTCATAAAATCCATCGTAAGGAAACATAAATAAGATAAATCAAAATTTATTTTATTGCGGAAAAATATTGTCCTTACAATGCGATTACAAATGAAAACTATGTAAATATTACTTAGCAATCTATCCTAACTCTAAAGTGGTAGCTCAAACAATCTGATCTTTGAATCATGGGATCAAGATCCATTTCTTCATGACCAGATTTAGCTCACTTCTTTCCTTTTAAGCTTCCTTTTTCTTTGATTCTACAAAACATCAAATGTAATCTTATCACATCATGTATTAAGAATCTAAAAGGAACTTAATAGAGTTAGATAGTGGATTTTACCTGATGCAGAGCCATACATCTTAACTCTCCCATCTCTTAGATCTCTCAGGTAGTCAGGGCAGTTTCGTAACCAATGCCCCCTCTTTTGGCAGTAGAAACATATGGATTCTTCTTGGAATGGTACAGGGGACTATCTCAGACTCAGCCTTACTCTTGCGTAGAGAAAACTTTTATGGACTTCCAATGTTGCCATTGCCCATAGAGGGTTGGGATATTGATTTACCAGACAAATTTGCTGACCAGTGCGGCAAATCATTCCTGATTTAGCAGCAAATAAGCAAATAAGTCAAATCAATAGGGTCATGTCGTGGTCCATCATATAGTACTCTCTAACGAACTTACATATGATTCGGGAAGTGACTGAAGAACCAAGTCAATAGCCAACTTCCTTGAGACATCGACACCTAACATTCCCAAACTATCAATATGTTACCTTTTATTCAAGACATGAGCACATATAGACTTTCTATTTTCATGTCTTTTGCCAATAGGGCTTGAGTGACCTTGAACCTTTCAAGTCTTCGAACGCATGGGTCAGGGAGAATTATTGGAGGAGGTGGAGGAAGAGAAGCATGATTTCTATTTCCACAATCCAATCGTGGAACATCATCTTCATGTGGAAAACTTTTTCCAACGGATTTAGGAAGACCATAGTTGTCAGACTTTGACATCTATAAAACGGGAGAAAATTCAAGTTTAGTTGATTGAGTCCTTAATAAAACACCCAAATGAGATATTAAGGCTAGGACCCAACACAATATCCTACAAATTGGAAGAGGGATGCCGTAATCCAACTCGCAGAACATTTGAAGGTAGGTAAATGACGATTTACCAATTTCCACCATGAAAAACGAAAAGAAGGTTTTAGTTTTAAATGAATTGAAACTCCTAGATCTTTTGAGATTCATTGAACTTTTCAATGTCATGTTTAATCTCGATTATGCCCTTCATTCGTGATTGGGATGCTGAGGATCATAAATAAGGTGTGAATAACCATGTGAATGTACGTGATGCCCTCAATGTTACAGTCACCTAATCGACGTGTCGGTTAACCACACACGCTCCATCGATCTATGACAAAACATTGAGTCACCCTTCAGTACCAATGCCAAACCCAACTTAGTGTGTCGGTTAACCACACACGCTCCACTAATTGTCTCGACAAGGGTACAAAGTGTAATTCCATGGAATTGCATCGATTTCACTTTTTCCTAAAGTAATTAAGATTTGAGAATTTTATAAAACATTTAGTTACTTTATTCATTATACTTTTAATGATGAGAGGGCTCGCCCTATCCTACCCGTTCGGCTAACGACCCTCCACTAGTCAAGAGTGCGGTGGGTAAGAGTGGATACCCATTCAATCGCCAGTTCATAGGCAATTTCCTTAAACACCCCTTATAGACCAGCTTCGTGAATGAGGCCTACTAACGGTAAGACTAGCAGTTTAAGTTAGACATATATAATATTAGACTTTTAATGTTATATATAGTATAGGGTGTATTTTACACTTTTAAAATACTAGGTGGTTTAATTTTATAAATTACACTTTTAATTTAAATTAAATATAAACCATATCATTATGGATTTATTAACTTTCTTTTAATTATACCTTTAATTAACTTAATAAAACCATTAGGGTGTAATTTGAACTTTTTCAAAACTAGGGTTTTAGAATTTAACATTTTAAAATCAAACTATTAATCAAAATTTAAATTCCAAAACTTGAGGGCAAGTTTTGAAACATTTCAAAATATTAGGGTTTAACTATTTAAATTTCGAAACTAAAACTTTTAAAGTTGAAATTTAAAACTATGAAACCTAAAGGGAGAAAATTGAAACTTTTCCAAATTTTATCAAGAACATTCTAGATCAACAATTCAAATAAGGCAATTAACAATTAATTTGGGTATCTAATTTTGACCTAGTCCAATTACTTGCAAGACAATTTACCAAATAACTAAAATAATTATAAATTATCATATAAGGCAACAAATATTTGATTAATTGGAAATTATCTACTATTTTGGCAAGGATATGCACCCAAAATCAATAAAAATCGGATTTTACTAATTAAAAATGTTTATGGTAAGTATCCCAAGCCAAAACAGCAAGTAAATCGCGAATTTTAGCTCCCAGACCCTTGGACTCGTCGAGTCCACAATGGAGCTCGTCGAGTAGGACCTACTCGTCGAGTCCATGAATGGACTCGGCGAGTCTGCCAGTCAGAACCCAAAATTCGATTTTTCAAGCAAGCAATGAAAAATTAAGCATCAATTTATCATACAAACAGCCTAGGCTCTGATACCACTGATGGGTTATGAGCACTACAACATTCCTATGGTGTACATGCAAACCCTAAAGCTTTGGATCTAGTTTGTCTAATGAACATGCAATAATCATCCAAAGCCATAAACCCTAGATCTAGCATGTGATAATCAATATTAACATAAGAATAAGCGTTTAGATCTTACCTTGATTGTTATGTAGCAATAACAATCTATTCCTTCTTGTAATTGACTTCTGAAAGCTTAGAGTCACAAATGTCACTCCTCTAATGGCTCACAAACACCAAGAGCAAGAGGATGAAGAAGGAGAAGAGAAGGAAGCACTAAAAACGTCTAGAAACCCTAAGGATTTTGTTGTCCACGTTTATGGTGCCCTAGGGGTGCTTAAATAGTGTGGCTATTAGGGTTATCTAACAAGGAAACCCTAATTTGACTGCTTAGGCCCTAAGCAACCCATGGACTCCTCTTTTAGAGGCCTTGGACGATTCTAATGGATTTCCCCATAGATTTCGTCCACCCCTCTAATAAGAAGTCCATTAGCCCAATATTCAACTATCACACAATTGATAGTTCTAGTCCCCTAAGTTTAATTAATCTCTTTTAGCCACAAAATTAATTCTTAATTAATTATTGACTAATATTAATTAAACAATATGATTTCTCCTTTAATATATTATTCTCATAATATATTAATAAATCATAATTAATCCTCTCTCTCCATAATTCATCCTATCAAGTTGCTTTGTTGAAGGCAACCCAAAAGGACCATGCACCATCGGGTCAAGTACATACCAAAATAGTTATGGACTTAGACACTAATCCAACAGCTGCAACTTATAAGCTACCGGACCAATTCGGGAAAGGATCTCGAATGGTCGGATGTATCGCGGGTTCAGTTTTCCCCGTTTCCCAAAACGGATCATTCCTTTCCAGGGAGAGACTTTCAATAGCACCCGATCCTCGACTTGGAATTCTAGAGGTTTTCGTCGTTTGTCAGCATAGCTCTTTTGTCGGTCTTGCGATGCTTGAAGTCGGGCTTTGATTTGGATTATCGTTCCGGTCGTTTCACAAATGATTTCTGGCCCTGTAATAGTGCTGTCGGGTGATTGTCCTTTTGCTAGTTGGGTGTCACCCACCTCAGCCCAGCATAGAGGCAATCTGCATTTGTGACCATATAAGGCCTCAAAAGGAGCAACCTTGATGCTCGTGTGATAACTGTTGTTGTAAGAGAATTCAACTAAAGGCAAGTGGGTATCCCATGACTTGCCGAAATCAATCACACAGGCTCGGATGTATTCGAGTATTTGGATGGTTTGTTCGCTTTGGCCATCGGTTTGAGGGTGGTAAGCAGTGCTCATGTCTAGTTGTGTTCCCACTGCCTTCTGAAGTGATTGCCAAAAACCGTGAGGTAAAGCTACTATCCCGATCCGAGATAATAGACATTGGCACCCCATGGAGTCTTAGGATCTCTCTGATGTAGATTCTGAAGGGTTTTGAGCATTCTAACACTCCTAAGGTGTACATGCAACCCTAAAAACCTTGGATCTATGTTTTACTAAGATACATGCAAATTTGATTTCCAATGTTCTTAATCTATCTAGCATGGCATGGGGAACTTGAATCATAAAAGCAAGTAAGAAAACATACCTTTTGTTTCTTGGATTCCTTGAGAACCTTGTGAGCCTAGCACCTCAAGTGTGGTGCCTCAAATGTCTCACACAACACCACAACACTTGGAATAACCTTGAGAGAAGTTCACTAACACTCAAAATCGGCTAGCCCTCTAGTTCTTCACTTAGTGGCCGATTTTGCTTACCATAGGGCTTCTTATATAGTGTGCCACATGTAGGGTTACTCCATGTAAACCCTAATGTGCATGGCTTTTCATATTCCATGATCCATGGGTTTATAACCTCCAGGGACTATCCATAGAGCACCTTATGGGTGTTAGCCCAATTCATATAAACCATGGATCATTAGCCCACTATACAAGAATGAATGATTTACACAATCAACCCCATATATTTAATTAGTCTCTTTTTGATCACTTAATTAATTCCAAATTAATTCTTGATCAATACTAATTATTAATATATTAGAACTTATAATATATTAATAAACCTTAAGTGTCATTTCTCTCATTTGGTCTATCCAAGTATTGCAATGCCATGCAACCCAAATGGACCATGTCAACAGGGCCAAGTACATACCAGAAATAATTATGGACTTAGACACCTTATCCAACAGTCTCCCACTTGGATAAGTCTAATAACTATAACGGCAAGTATGACTTCAGGAACCGATCAGCAATCGTAGCTCTTTCAAGGTCTCACGGAACTGAGATGATGATGATACGCCATTTAAGATAAGTGATCATATAATTCTCTGTTCTGTATATCAACCGGACAAATACATGGAACAATGTCTTACTTATTGTCCAGCAGTTTGTTTCCCGATTTCCGATTTGTTTGACATAGAACTTAATCGAACACATCAATTTAGTTCTGACCGGGCCCGGTACATGGGTCAACACAAAATCATCGAGGGGCCCAGATATTGCTTCTAATCCAAGAAGGAACAGATAAAGTTCAACTTATATGCTTGTTCTACTACTTGTTGAATTATACACAAAGGCACGTTTTATAACATCAAGTTACCAATGCGTTTTCGTACAATCAATGTATAACCAACTCATAGTCAACAACTCATATCTCTAGGTTTGAAGACTTATATGATATTACCGTCTCACGATCACTCGAGATAAATTCCATGAAGTGATACAAGTGAGCGTGGGTTGAATCCAATACTTAGAACTTATGAGTACTCATGAGTGTTGTAGCAACTCTTGCTATGTCCAACATCTTAGACATCAACAAGCCAACTCATGACAATCTTGATTCATATCTACTTCCAACATACGACCGACTGTGGAGAATTTGAATAATATGATATACCATAACATAATTATTCTGGAAGTCAAAACATGCAAAATGAAATGATAGTAAACGATTGACAGAAGATAGCAACACTTTACTTATAAATAAACAACAACTTTTATTTATCATCAAATGTCAATTACACTTTACAAATTTCAAAGCTATCTAACTACTAAAACTAATATCATCCTTCAGTCCTATGCACCTCGCATGCTGGAGATGCTTAACCCTACCCAGTCCCTTTGTGAGGGGATCTGTTGGGTTCTCATCCGATGATACCCTCTTTGCCACAAGGAGTCCTTCTTCTATTCGATGTCTGATGAAATGGTATTTTCTGTCGATGTGTCTGGATCTCCCGTGATCCCTTGGTTCCTTGGCTAAGGCAACTGCACTTTCACTATCACAGAAAATCTCTATAGGCTCCTTTATAGCTGGTACAACTCCAAGGTCTCCAATGAAGTTCTTTAGCCATATAGCCTCCTTTGCTGCCTCGCTTGCCGCTATATACTCTGATTTGCAAGTTGAATCAGCCACTTTCTCCTGCTTGGAACTTTTCCAAGAAATTGCTCCTCCGTTTAAGGTAAAAACCCAGCCTGACTGAGAGCGAAAATTATCCCTATCAGTCTGAAAGCTAGCATCAGTATACCCTTCTACTCTCAAGTCATTACTCCCACCAAGGATAACGACCCAGTCCTTAGTCCTCCGTAGGTACTTGAGAATGTTCTTTACCGCAGTACAGTGATCCTTGCCAAGGTTCCCCTGATATCTGCTGACCATGCTCAACATAAAGGCCACATCAGGACGAGTACAATTCATAGCATACATGATCGAGCCTACAATGGAAGCATACGGAACTCGACTCGTCTCAGCTATCTCAGCCTCTGTACCCGGGCTCTGACTCTTACTCAATCTGGCGTTACTCTGGATCAGTAACTCTTTTTTCTTGGAATTCTGCATGCTGAACCTATTCAGCACCTTATCTAAGTAGGCACTCTGACTAAGTCCAATTAGTCTTTTACTCTTGTCTCTCAAAATCCTTATCCCTAGGATATAGGTAGCTTCTCCAAGGTCCTTCATAGCGAAACACTTCCCAAGCCAGGACTTCACTTCCTGCAGAGTTGGGATGTCATTTCTTATGAGTAGTATGTCATCCACATACAACACCAAAAAGATAACTATACTACCACTAGCCTTGGCATATACGCAGGACTCATCTTCGCTCCTCGAAAAACCAAACTCTTTGACTTTCTCATCAAAACAAAGATTCCATCTGCGAGGTGCGTGTTTCAGTCCATAGATGGATTTCTCAAGCTTACACACTCTATTAGGGTACTCTGTACTGACAAAACCCTCTGGCTGACTCCTGTAAACATCCTCAGCCAACTTTCCATTAAGGAAAGCGGTTTTGACATCCATTTGCCATATTTCATAATCATCAAATGCAGAAATGGCTAGCATAACCCTAATAGACTTAATCTTTGCTACTGGTGAAAATGTCTCATTATAATCAACTCCCGGAGTTTGAGAAAAGCCCTTTGCAACCAGTCGCGCCTTATAAGTGTGTACATTACCATCCATGTCGGTCTTCTTCTTGAAGATCCATTTGCACCCGACTGTCTTACGACCTGGTACATTGTCAACCAAGTTCCAAACTTGATTGTCATACATGGATTGTATCTCGCTGTCCATAGCCTCTTTCCATTTAGCAGCCTTAGCGTCTGCCATGGCTTCCGTGTAGCTGTTAGGTTCATCCAGACTTACCAATGTGTTATCAATGATAAGTGTATCACCTTCCGCAGTAATATGGAAACCATAGTAATGCTCAGGTGCATTCCTAACTCTCGTGGAACGCCTCATAGGTACAAACTCATCTGTCGGATCAACAGGAGTTTCCTCCTCAGGTTGATTGCTAGGGTTTGAGGTTCCTTCACCACTTGACTCTTGAATTTCTTCAAGGTCAATTTGCCTCCCACTGTTTCCTTGGCTTATGAATTCTCTCTCGCGAAAGACTCCTATCCATGCTACAAAGACCACATTATCACTGGGTCTGTAGAAAAGGTAACCAAAGGATCTCTGTGGGTAACCGATGAAAATACACCTCTCACTTCGAGGTTCGAGCTTATCGTGAGTCTCGTGCCTCACAAAAGCCTCGCAACCCCAGATCTTGATGTGGTCCAGATTGGGAACTTTTCCAGTCCATATCTCGTGAGGTGTTTTGGCAACCTTCTTTGTAGGGACTAGATTAAGGATATGGGCGGCAGTCTCTAAGGCATACCCCCAAAATGAGATTGGCAGTGAAGCTCCACTCATCATGGAACGAACCATATCCAACAAGGTTCGATTGCACCTTTCAGCCACACCATTCAACTGCGATGTCCTGGGAGGTGTCAATTGTGAGACAATCCCACATTCCTTAAGATAGTCAAGGAACTCTGTACTAAGATACTCACCACCACGATCGGATCGAAACATCTTAATGTTCTTGCCCAACTGATTATTTACTTCCTGTTTAAACTCCTTGAACTTTTCAAAGGTTTCTGACTTATGCTTGATTAAGTAGACATATCTATATCTACTATAATCATCAGTAAAAGTCACATAGAAGTTGTTAGCATCTCTTGTGGCGGTTCTGAAGGTTCCACACACATCAGTATGTATGAGGTCCAACAAACCCTCACCCCTAGCACATGTACCAGTGAAGGGTGACTTTGTCATTTTCCCAAGCAAAAAAGATTCACAACTATCATCTGACTTTAGGTCAAATGACTCCAAGACTCCATCCTTTTGGAGTTGGCCTATGCGTTTCTTGCTTACATGTCCAAGACGACAATGCCATAAAGATGCTTTATCCAAGCTAGTGGAAGAATCGATATACAACACATTATTTCCTATGTTATCTACAACCGACACAGTTTCGTACACACCATCACAAGGTAATGCTTTAAAATAAAGAACATTATTAAAGAAAGCATTAATACCATGACATTCATTATCAAACAAAAAGGTAAAACATTGTTTGTACAAACCATGAAAGGAAATAATATTTCTCGCCATTTCAGACGAGTAACAACATTTATTCAAATCTAATGTTAACCCACTACTTAGCAAAAAAGAATAAACTCCAATCTTTGTGACAGGTGTAACTTTCCTATTCCCCATGATCAAGTTTATCTTCCCATGCTCCACATTCTCACTTCTTCTTAGTCCCTGCAAATCAGAACATATGTGAATACCACAACCTGTATCAAAGACCCAAGAATTAGAATAGGGTGAGTTATTAGACAATATAGTGTAAATACCATCATGGTTAGGTTTCACTTTCCCATCCTTAACATCTTGCAAGTACTTTGGGCAGTTTCGCTTCCAGTGCGACTTTTAATGGCAATAGAAGCATTCAGCCTCTTTAGGGTTAGCAGAAGGAGTGACAAAACCTTTCTTGGTTCCACTTAAAGAGGATCCATCAAGGGACTTTCCCTTGGTACCCTTCGAAGGGCTCTTCCTCTTCTTTCCTTTGCCTTTCCTGATTTCCAAGACAGGGGCTGCAGTAGGAGTAGGAGTAGTAACAACCGACTTACCTTTAAGACCACTTTCTGCGGTCTTCAAAAGTCCTTGAAGTTTGCTGAGTGTAACTTCCTCCTTGTTCATGTGGTATGTCATTCGGAATTGATCATAACACGAAGGTAAGGAGTGAAAAATGATATCAATTACCAACTCCTCTGGGAAGTTCACATTCAGTTTCAGCAAACGGTCCACATACCTTTTCATTTTTTGCATGTGGCCCGTGATGGGTTCACCATCCTTCATCCGGGTTGTTATCATGGAGGATATGATTTCATACTGCTCTTGACGAGCACTTTGATGGTAGCGGTCCATCAAGTCTTGGTGCATCTCAAAAGGGTAATGGTCCTCATAGGACTTTTGGAGCTCAACTGTCATTGTGGCCAACATGATACATGCCACTTTAATGGCATCTCTCTCATGTGCCTGGTATTCAGCGATCTCCTCAGGCGTAGCAGACGACTCATCAAGTTCCTTAAGCTCCTTGTAGAGGACATATTCTTTGTCCTCATACCGAGTGACCATCCTAATTTTCCTGATCCAATCCATAAAGTTGGATCCATCAAAGATGACTCTCCCATAAAGGTTCATCAGATAGAAGGAGCCGGTAGGGTTTGAGCCAGAAGCAGCATTGTTGGAAGACATCTGAAACGAAGAAAGACAAGTTTAGATTAGATATAAAGATAGTCCTTAATAAGACACCCAAATGTAATATTAAGGCTGGTACCCAACACAATATTTTATAACTTATAAGAGGGATGTCGTAATCCAAGCTATAAAATATTTGAACGTAGGTGAATGACGATTCACCAATTTCCATCATGAAAAACGAAATAAATTATTAGGTTTTAATTGGTTTTGAAACTCCTAGATTCTTTGAGATTCATTGAACTTTTCAATGGCATGTTTCAATCTCGAGTGTGCCCTTCAAGTTTTATGACTGGGATGTCGAGGATCACAAAACAAGGTGTGAAGTAACCATGCAAATTACTTGGTACTCTTAATGTTTATCACTCAATCGATGTGCCTGTTAACCACACGCGCTCCATCGACCTATGATAAAATTTAAGCCACCCTTTGCCTACCTTGTTAAGTCCAGGCTAGTGTGCCGATTAACCACACACGCTCCACTAACGACTTCAGCAAAGTGCAAAGTGTAATTTCATGGGTTAGCACCTTATTCATATTTTCCTAAAGTAACTAAGATTAGGAATTTATAAAAACATTGAGTTACTTTACATTCATCATACTTTTAATGAGGATTAAAGTCATTGTCCTACCCGTTCGGCTAACGACCCTCCATCGGTCAAGGAAGCGGTGGGTGAGAGTGGACACCCATTAAGCTGCCATTTTATAGGCAACAACCTTATACCCTCCTTATAGACCGGCTTCATGAATGAGGCCTACTAACGGTAAAACGACTTGTTCTTATACATATATATATATATATATATATATATATATATATATATATTATTAACTTATAATATTATAAAGTATAAGGGTTGAATTTTAACTTTTAAAATTCTAGGGGTTGGAACTAAAGTTTTTAAGGTGACTTTATATGTTCCAAAACTTGAGGGCAAGTTTTGTAACTTTCAAAACTTTTCATCTTTCATAACTTATGAGTTAATGGTTTATTAAAATGAGAGACTTTTCATTTTATGTAACCTATGTGTTTCTTTAATGGACTTTAAAAGAGTAAGTTTTGGTAATCCATAACTTGAGGACAAATTATGGATTCCATTAAAACACATAATGATCAAGAATTAAACTAACAAGCAAGTTGCAAATAATTCCTATGATCTTCTAAACTCATAAGTGTATGAATATTCATATCAACAATTTCAAGAATCATAAAAAAAACATATAAGACTTGAAATTTTGATAATAGCCATTGAAAATGGAATAGCATAACCATTACACCATCTAAAACAAGTTTTATAAGACCAAAACAGTTTAGGGTAACGTGTCTAGTCCATTTCCAGCAGCAAAACTCGAAAATATGCACTCTGGTCATTCTACTCGTCGAGTGCATGAACCTACTCGACGAGTAGGATGATTTTACACATGGACTCGTCGAGTCCCCCCATGGACTCGGCGAGTTCCTTCAGCAGAATGCATATTTTTCGACTTTTTTCAACAATTTGCATCAAGTATCAAAAAAACAAGCCTAGGCTCTGATACCACTGAAGGGTTTTGAGCATTCTAACACTCCTAAGGTGTATATGCAACCCTAGAAACCTTGGATCTATGTTTTACTAAGATACATTCAAATTTGATTTCCAAGGTTCTTAATCTATTTAGCATGGCATGGGGAACTTGAATCATAAAAGCAAGTAAGAAAACATACCTTTTGTTGCTTGGATTCCTTGAGAACCTTGTAAGCCTAGCACCTCAAGTGTGATGCCTCAAATGTCTCACACAACACCACAACACTTGGAATAACCTTGAGAGAAGTTCACTAACACTCAAAATCGGCTAGCCCTCTAGTTCTTCACTTAGTGGCCGATTTTGCTTACCATAGGGCTTCTTATATAGTGTGCCACATGTAGGGTTACTCCATGTAAACCCTAATGTGCATGGCTTTTCATATTCCATGATCCATGGGTTTATAACCTCCATGGACTATCCATAGAGCACCTTATGGGTGTTAGCCCAATTCATATAAACCATGGATCATTAGCCCACTATACAAGAATGAATGATTTACACAATCAACCACATATATTTAATTAGTCTCTTTTTGATCACTTAATTAATTCCAAATTAATTCTTGATCAATACTAATTATTAATATATTAGAACTTATAATATATTAATAAACCTTAAGTGTCCTTTCTCTCATTTGGTCTATCCAAGTATTGCAATGCCATGCAACCCAAATAGACCATGCCAACCGGGTCAAGTACATAGCAGAAATAGTTATGGACTTAGACACCTTATCCAATAGATTCGTGTCAACCTTTCCATCTTGTAAGATTCTTTTATTGGCAGGAAATGAGCGGATTTAGTTAACCTATCGACAATTACCCAGATAGCATCCAATTTGTTTGTCGTCTTAGGTAATTTGGTCATAAGTCCATAGTAATCCTTTCCCATTTCCACTCGGGTATTACCGGCTGTTATAATAGTCTCGAGGGCTTCTGGTTTTTCCACTTTAACCTTGGCGCAAGTGAGACACTTGCCCACATACGTGGCGATCTCTGCCTGTATATTTGACTATAAATAATGTTGCTTAATGTCCAGGTACATCTTATCCGAACCTGGATGGACAGAATATCGCGTCTTATGAGCCTCGTTCATGATTATGTCTCCGAATCCTCCAAATCTTGGGGGTCCAGATCCATCTTATGTAGTAATAAGCTTCGTCTTTTTGGTTTCGAGATTTTTATCCATTCCATGCAGTGCTTCCTTTGTAGTATTCTCAGGTTTTGATGCCTCCAAGCCGATCGTAGGTGTTTACTGTGTTTGTTCTTGTTTCGAGAGCAGATGAGTATGTTATTGACGAAAATAGTTACAAAGTTGACTAGGAATGTGCGGAAAACTCAGTTCGTGGGGTCCACGAATACCATAGGGGCATTTTTCAGGCCAAAGGGCATAACAACAAATTCGAAGTGACCATATCAAGTTTGGAAGGCAGTTTTTGGAATGCCCTATTATCGGAATTGGAGATGATGATAACCGGATCTTAGATCTATTTTGGAGAAGTAACCGACTCCCATAAGCTGGTTAAATAGGTCGCCAATCCGAGGGAGTGGATATTGGTTCGCGATGGTAAGTTTATTCAATTCTCTATAGTCGAGGCACATTCTAAAGGATCCATCTTTCTTCTAGATAGACATGACCAGAGCTCCCCATGGTGAGAAGCTCGGCCTGAAGAGTCCTTCATCCAGGGGTTCACTTAGCTGGTTCGATGATTCTGTCATTTCGGCGGGGCTAACCTGCAGGGTGATTTGGAAATTGATGTGGCTCCCAGTATGAGGTCGATTCGAAATTCAACCTGTCTTTATGGGGGGTATTCCCGGAAGGTCTTCAGGAAATACATTCGCAAAGTCGCATGCCACTGGGATGTCTTAAATTTTGATTTCTGACACACCCCCAAACCGGAACAACGGAAACGTTCGGGAGTGGATGACGTCACGCGTAGTATCACAACAATTGTATCATAGCAATCATAGTAAACACAACCAAACATTGAATACATATATGAAAAGGTTTATATCTTTTTGAAACATAGTTTGTGTACATTCAAAAGTATAAGCAAAATATAAAGACATGATTCTATATGCTCCGCCTTCTCAAAACTCCAGGAGGTACATGTCTACTGATTTCCTGAGAATACAAGCAGTTTTGAAAGAGTATCAGCATAAAGCTGGTGAGTTCATAATCGATGTTTTTGTATTGAAAACCTGTTAATGAATTAGTGAAAATGTTCATATGATTCCATGAAAATCTAATATTTTCTTTAGTAAGAGTGTGATACTATCAGTTCCATCTATAACCACTTAGTTCATGCTAGCCACGTATAAACCAATATTGAACAGACAGTTGACTATGTGGATCTGCCCTAAGTCCACAACCAAACAAAGAACAGGAAATGAGGCGGAAACCACATATTCCACAGTCTATCGAGTATTCTTTATATGCAACCTTGCTGCATAAACTAAAGAGTTATAGAACTAACTATGAATGTTGTTACTGTATTCTGTTATAGTAGAAAAACATTAGTTCGTATATCAAGTTACTAACAACCGTGGTATGTGTGTATTCTTGTACAAAACCTTTGAATAGTATATTTTGTATGAAAAACTCTGGTTACCATTAGTGTGTATAGTAATTTTGTATGAAAAACTCTAGTTACCATTAGTGTGTATAGTAATTCTGTATGAAAACCCTGGTTACTATCAGTATGTAAAAGTAGTTTCATTACTTAAAATAAAACTAATGAAGAATGAAATCCTGTAAACAAATTATTAGTTTATACTATTGTGAGTCGTATAACCATGCTTGATATGACCTAGTGACCTTTACAATGTTCTTCAAGTGTTGGTTAAATGACATTTGTCACCTCACGCATGCCTGCCTAACTGTAGCTAGCAGTTCAGGTGTGGGATTGTCAATCCCAAATAGATCTATTCACAAATCTCACGCTCTCCCTCCAGGAGACTCTAGTTATACTATGATAGGATTTAATTCAGTACACCTAAGGGTACAGTTTTGAAGTAGAGTCTCACAATTCTGTATAATCTAGTTTACGTGTAATTCTATAGTGTTCTCTTGTATTTGAATCCGTTGAATACTGTATAAGGTAATAATTATACTTAAACAATTATTAAATACTGTATTCTTGTAGTAATGTATATCATAAACTAAATATGTCATAGTTTATATGTTTAGCAGTGTATAACTCTGAATTCGTAAAAGTTGTGTATTGAAAATACCAAACTATACCTATTATAGTTTGCATGTATATTGTGTATTTGGTTCGTGTATTGATCTGAAAACTATGCAATTATGTTTATATGTTGAAAACGTCCCTTATGCTCAACATAGTACAAAAGGGATAAAATATCTAAATAGTTTAAAAAAACGTGGAATTCGTTTGTCTGTGTCAATTGCATAAGTTTTATACTTGCTAAAATTCTTTTGTTTTAGGTTCACAAAATCATTTGTTTTTGGCTTGTATCCCCCTGAAAACGTTTAAAAACCATAAAAGCGTAGGGGTATGAACTCACCTCGAGTGAGTGGTTTGTATGAAAGATCTATATGGGATGTTGAGTGTCAAGTGAAGTCTTGAACACGACTGGATCCTATTTAGCATGTAATAACACATATATGAATCAAATTAGGGTATTTCACTACTAGACATGATAGGAAACCACCCTAGGGACTTGGAAACACTTGAACTAAGTGTTAAAATCATATGTGATTGATCAAAGGGGAGTGTATAACCAAGGGGATGTGTGTACGGCCAGGGGTGTACGGCCCATGAGTGTACGGTCGTACACTCCTGAAGAAGTGTGCATTTTGAGGTGTTTTAAGGCCCTAAGAAGCATCAAGGAAGTGTTCTTGGTCCCATGCTTAGCTTTATTGGAAGTTTCAGGCCATTAGTGATCATCAAAGAGGGTTTACGGCCCTAAGAGGTGTGTACGACCGTACAAGGGGTGTGCGGCCGTACACCCTTCATGTTCATGCTAAATTGGTCGATTTTAAGGTGAATCAAGGCTAGGATCAGAGTTTTAGCATGTCCAACTAGATGATAGGGGCTAAACTCTCACTTTGGAGAGCCTTTAAGGTGTGTACGGCCAACCTTATGAAGGTGTACGACCGTACTCCTTTCAAGGGATGAACAACATGTTGAAACATGATGAATTAAGGCTTGAATCAAGAGGTCTTTCAAGTATAGCAAGCTAAAGAATGAAATACTTACGTTTTGGAGTCTTGGAGGGTTCACGGTTGAAGAATCTTGAGAGAGAATGGAGTAGTGTGCAGCCAAAGGAAGAAAGAAATGAAGGAATGAGGTCCACTCATATATATAGGGGTGGGTAACCGACCAACATAGGTGTACGGCCATACACCCATGTGTGCGGCCGTACACACCACTTGATGGTGTGTTTGGCCCGAATACAATGTGATGAACTGAAATTAACCCAAACCTTGGATGCACTAAGCTTAGAATACTCAAACAGACCTTAAACAGTGCTAAAAGGTAACAGAAACGAGTCTTACTTTGATTAACTTGAATGGTTTATACAAAAGAGAAATTCCGGGTTGTCACAATTTCTTCTTTGGCTTCGTCTACAACATGAGCGAGGAACGCATATTTCTTCTTGTGCAGGGACTTATGTGCCTTGATGCACGAGATGAGACGAATATTGGTGCCTGGCTTATCGTTGTAGAAAATTAGGGTTTCATGATTGGGGAGGTGAAGGCGAACGGCCTTCTCGTGGCACATAATATCAGCACGGTGGGGGGCTTAACCAATCCATGTCGATTGTCACATCAAAACTCCTAATATTTACTGGCATCAAATCTATTTGAAATGAATGTTTTTTAGTGTTAATGTGCACCCTATGTAAACATCTTTGGTTGTTTCGGTTTTCCCATTTGCCATCTCCACCGTGAAGGCTTCGTTGAGCTTCTGGGGTTGTTGATTTAGTAAGTGTTTGAATTTGTTACTAACGAACCTTCGATCAGCTCCACTATCGAATAAAATACATGTGTAAGTGTTGTTAAGTGGAAACGTACTAGTAACAATAGTCGGGTCTTGAATTGCCTCACCTTGACCAAAAGTCAAGATTCTTCTTGATCCTCCTGCTCCCTGGTTGTTGGTTTTGGGGCAATTGCGTCTGAAGTGACTGATTCCTCTACATCTGTAACAAGTGTGACTAAACCCAGCGTTATTGTTGTTGTTAATGTTGTTGTTGTTGTTGTTGTTCGGCTGTTGGTTCTGTCGTGGTCGAGATCTGCAGTATCGGGCGGTGTGTCCTTTCTTGTTGCATCTATTGCAATACGGCTTCCGGTAGGCTTCCTTATGATGGAAATTGCACTTATTGCATTTTGGAAGGCTTCCAGCATATGGTCTTGATGGGGTTGATGTAGTAGGTGTCATGGCCGCATGGACAGCAACAACATGTTTTTTCTTTGAGGACCCTTGAGTTGGATGTCCCTTTCATTTACTCCCATACTCTCGCTTCCTACTCTTAAATTTGGGGTTTGGAGTGCCTTGATAAGTTGTCACTCGTTGGTTTCCAGGTTTGTTACTTTGGCTGGAGTTGTCGACACTATTCCCACCTCTGTTGGTGTTGTTTGCGTTGCGTTGTGCCATAGCAGCGGTTACGGAAGCTGTTACAGCAGCTTGGAATGTAGCAGAGTCCATCTGCAGGATTGGTGTCTCATGGGTGTGTTATTTCTGTGGGATGACATTTTCTGCTGCATGATGATAAGCAAGATCGTAAGTAACGATGGTCATTCCTGGTTGTACTCTATAAATTCCCCATCTTGTTGTATGGTACTGAATGCTTCAACCTACATCCCCGTGATGTATTTATGGTGGTAAGTAATAGTAGATTATGAACGGATATTAAGTCCACCCATAGCGTACATGGATTATTTTGGTTCCAAGGTCCTTGAGTATCTAGCGGTTTCGGGGGTTCGGTTGTGCGCATAAGTGAATTCATGCAATAACATGGAATAATAATAGCACACAATTGATTCATTAGTAACTACCATATTATTACGTGAAAGAGAATCATAACGAATAGTAGTGGGGGTGGAGCTGATCCTAATCGTGGGTGGGTGCATCTGGTGGTGGTCAGGTGCCAAAATATCGCGCCACAAGGTCAACCATCTCGCTCATCCCCCTAGTGGCCTCATTCCTCCCATGCTCTGCCTGCACGGCTCGGGCCTCTACTACTAATAGATGTTGCCGAAGGGTGGAAACCTCCTCCTCTAAGGAACGAGTCCTATCGATGGGATCATGTGGTGCTGCGGAGTGTTCATGTACTATCCCTGAAGTAGGAGGCTCACTGGGAACTTCATTAGTGTCCCCATCTTCCTCCATATCCCTGTCAGGATCCCCGAACTCATAGTTTATCTCCATGTATCCCTCAGGTCCTGCACCTGGATCCGCCTCCTGACCCATAACAGGTTCTCCTTCAATTAACTCATTGGCCACCAGGGCCTGATAGTAAAGGATACCTTTTTTTTGACTTATTCCATGATGACTATGCGAGAAAATGAGGGGTGAGAAGTGTATAAGGGAGTATGTGTAAATAGGTTTCCAAAATGCTCCTATAGTATTTTAATTGTTTAAGTTTGAGTTCCCTAAAGCTTTTGGATACGAGGTAAGTTTCTAGGTTCATTTCCCATCATGGTCACTCCCGATGTTGGTCGTATTTTTGAACAAATATAGTTGATCAGGCTATATTTATCCCCAATACGACTACATAACTGTCCGGGTTTAACCACAGTGTTCAATTTCTCCCAAAGACTTTTAGTGTTATAGTTTTAATGTACCCCTAGGTATGCATTTAGTCAGAGTGTTTTAGTCTCATTGTATTTATAGTTGCATATCCTGTATGATTAGATATGCCAGTTCACTATAAACAATGCTCTGATACCAATCTGTCACACCCCCGAACCAGACGGTGGAATCGTCCGGGGGCTTGAGCGTGACTCCATTGTTGTTGTATCATCACAGAGTATATAATTGAAACATAACATCATCATCACCACACATGTAATATAATAGCGTTCATTGTTTACATCGAGTATTGTATTTGAATATTACATGCCAAAATAGTCAGAGTATGATGAAACAAAATATAACAAAATATCCATTAGTTTTTTCCGCTCAACCTGCTTCAACGGTTTCCTGAGAATACAAGTTAATTTAAAAATGTCAACATAAAAATGTTGGTGAGTTCATAAGCATGTTTGTGAAAATGATTTGTACAACTTTGAAACCACCAGAAAATCCTATATTTTCTGAAAACAGTTTAGGATGTTTGTGTCAGATCTTGTATTAATGCATTGTATTATTGTTTATTAGAATGTATAAAGATAATGCAAGAAAGGTAAAGAGGATGTAAAGAGAATGCCCCCAAACAACCCTATGTTCTATGAAAAAGAGAATGTTGTCATACCAACCCCCGAGGTTGAGTACCAGTACGAGTATGTTTCTGAATAATCCAAAGAAGAAAAGAAAAGAATGGTCTCCCATAAATTTATAACGTTAATTCCTCTAAGTGAGACGTCATAACCATACTAATTAATGACAAATTCGCCTGTCTTGGCATTTGTGAACGCCGATGGAAAAATAGAATAAAGTTATCGTCACCCTAGACTGATGTAGTCTAACTGTAGCGAACAGCTCAGGTGTGGGGTATCATCCCCGTATAGATCTATACACAAAACTCCGCTCTCCCTCCAAGACACTTTGGTCATAACTACAGGCTACGATCGTACACTCAATTGGTGTCAACCGACACGTCTCACTAGATCGTTAATCGAATTTACAAGAAGAAAAACATATAAAACTCATTCCAGGCCCAATGAGCCATGTAAGTGAACCAATAAGGCATCGCTAAACATGTAAGTCATTTCAAGGCCCAATAGGAATGAGATTATATAACATAGGCCCGAAATATATACGTAAAAGGACAACTAAGGCCCATTTCACATGTAAGGTATTTACAAACCCAAATAGCACGCAAATAGTATCCAAGATCCGTCGCGCATGTTAATAGGTCAATGAGGCCCAATAAACATATGAATAGTATTCAGGACCTATCAAACATATTAATGGGTCACTAATGCCCAATAAACATGAAAATGACCTAATTAGCCCGCTTGTTATTATATTGTTAGTTTTAGCTCAATTATTTAATAAAATGTTATAAAAGGCCCACTTTTTGTAAAAATGACATTCTTGGCCCATTAAGCCAAAAATTTGCACTTAAGGCCCAATATTAGTATAAATAACATTTTGGGGCCTTTTAAAGGCCAAGTCTTGCATCCAACACAAGTTTAAACACTTTTAGTAAGTTAAAAACAATTTTTCTGGTTTTTGACTTTTCAGACCCGGTTGTTGGAAAATTTGTAGAAAAATCATCGTAAGTCAGAATTTGGATCCGTAAACTCTGGAAGTTTTGAAATTTTGTCTACTTTGTTCAATATTTTTAATGGCCTCAAACCAGTGTGAAATTGCTCACCTTCACAGACTGGTCCGAGATTATTTCAAATATGATAGGAAGTTTTGTAAAATTCGCCAAACATTGTAGAAAAATCGTATGAAGACGTGAGAGTAGTCATTTTAAAGGTATAAACCTGAACTTTTTGCATGTAAAACAGTTTTAAAAAATATTTCCATTAAGGTGGTAAAAACAGTCCAAGAATAGACCAAAACTTTTCTGTCAAAGGCTGATTTTTTAGTTTAATTTATCCATGTTTGAACACAACACTTATTTTTGCTATTTTAAGTGTATAAATCCCAGATCTACAAGTTTACATGTAAATGTGATAACACATACTTTTCTCAAGGTTTTTATGAAGATCCAAGTGCTAAACATCAAGTTCAAGTAAAACTCCAAAAGTAAAACACGTATCACAACATCTATCATGAAAACACACCAAAATCATGCATACACACATAGATCTACACAACACAACTTGTATTCTCCCCCAAAGCATTATTAAAATCAAAAATAAGGGGGTATGAACTCACATTGCTTTGGTGTTTTCGGTTCTTGGTGATAGATTGAGTAGATCTCGGCCCTAGGAAGCTTCTTGGGGAGGATTTTCGGACTTAGATGGTTCTAAGAAGCATGATTCATGAAAACATGGGTGTAAGAGGAGTGAATGAGTTTAAAGATGAAGTATAGCACTTGGGTTTGTAAGATCTTACCACAATGGATGAGTTCTTGATGAAGTTCTCTTGAAACACCCACACTAACTCACAAAATTTTGAAGAGGAAATGAGAGTTCTTGAGAGAATATTTGAGAGAGTTTGAAAGTGGAAGTGTGTGTGTGTGTGTGTGTGGGTGTTTTTTGGTCGAGAGAGATAAGAGGGAAGAAATAGGGGTTAGTTTGGTTATTACATGTAGGTTTAATCCTATATATATGGAGGATATTGCATGGATTACCACTAAGTAAT
This sequence comes from Lactuca virosa, assembly GCF_052849685.1. Classification (NCBI taxonomy): domain Eukaryota; kingdom Viridiplantae; phylum Streptophyta; class Magnoliopsida; order Asterales; family Asteraceae; genus Lactuca; species Lactuca virosa. The sequence continues at coordinate 222,709,033 of NC_136430.1, read as the reverse complement.
AATTAGGTGTCACCTCTTTTCTCCATGCAAATGCTTTTCTTTTCTTTCTTTTTTTGTTTTAATTTTGGGCCGAGAATGGGATAGGAGGAAAGGAGGTGAGATAGTTTGGGCCATTCCTAGACTTAGCTCGAAATCATGAGGCCCAAAATGAATAGTTTTCGGCCCATTGGGCCATTATGGAAGTTCATGGCCCCATGAAACCCAAGGGAGTAGTTTACGGCCCAATAAGGCTAATGAAATCATTTATGGCCCAACATGGCCCATTAGGAGTAGGATGGATTATTCTAGGCCCAAATGACCCAAAATACCCTAATCACATGGATGTGGGTCCACTTAGAGCCCAAAAAGGGTTTCTTGGCCCAAAATAGTCACATTGAAAGTTTATTGGTCCATTAGGCCCAATAAGAGTATCCTAGTCCATAAATACTTGAACCAGGATTTCTAGGGTTTTCAATCAATAAGAGATGTATTGTATTAGGTTTTGAACTTAAATCAAGAGTTTGGATTCAAACGAATGGTTTTGATTAAGCATAGAGTATGATTTTTCACTTTAGAGTACTTGCCTTACAATAGATGATGTTTGCATGAGAATAGAATTTCCTAGCTAAAAATGCTAGTTGTGACAAATACGAAACTTGGTCATTGAGCAAAATCACTGGTGTTAAGGTTACAGGGCCGATTGAGACTGATAGCTTTCCAAATGTTAAGTTTAAAGTGGCACGAGTTTCAGCCAGCCAATGCTATGATTTTACTCCAGCAGATCTTCCATGTCTCAATCCATATGACTGGTTCACTCTTTACAATGTTTTGCTAAAGGATAAAGAGAAATATGAACCTGTCATGTCTCATCTCATGGTCATGATAAATTCATACATCCAGGAGATTGGAGAAATGGATGTTGAAGTTGCAGCCATTTTGAAAAAGAAGCCCTCTGTTGTACTTAAAGAAACTCCCAAGGATTTTGAAAAGTTGAAGCCAGGGAAGCTCTACAGTGGAGATTGGTTTGTGGTTTACTCTGCTAAGGAACGAACTGGAGCAGACTATCGCAAAGGTTGTTTCTATCTCACTGATAAACATCTCTACACCACAAACTTCCTTGAGTACATACTGGACCAAGTGAGGAAGTACAAAGGCAACAAGAAGGAGGATATCAAGTGCTTCTCTGATATGGTTCTATGGTACATCGAGATACGCCAAGCGATTTATGCTATTATTCCAAAGGTGTATGATGTGCAGAAGCGAATCCAAGGCTGAAGGGTTCGGGCCTCAATTAACGTAAAGGGGGGGATTGTTGGGTATTATAGATTGCGTCATTGGGCTTTGTTATTTTGTATTCGATATTGGGCTTGTCCAATCCGTGTCATTAATTAGGGTTTAAGTATTAATAGTGCATGCATGCACCATAGATCAGTTAACGCTTTGATAGAGATATACTTGTAAACCCTAGCACGCCTCTACAGTAGCAATTCTTCATAGAGTTCTTCTGAGGCGTGACTGTTAATCATTCGACACATTGATTGATTCATTTTGTGTTCTTACTTTGCTTCACGTTCATATCATACTTGTTTAGAATCTATTCGATCATTAAGGTTTTTAAGTTCTATCAGTAATGTTGTAAGAAAATGCATTGTCTCCCTTGAAGAAGGAAAAATTGTTGAAAACCAATTATATGTTATTGAAGATGTTGTTTTGTGATTTATATATGTTTTTTTATTTGTAGTTATAAGGATTTTATTTTACAAGATTTGTATATATTATAGTGCACTCGTTTTGTGTAAATATAAGGGCATTATTTTGTTACCTTGCCCCATGCATAAAAAACCAGTGGACTGCTAATGAGGTATGGGTAGCAACCCACGTAATACTAGGCCAGCCAACGAACCCGGCCTAGTAACATACATAGAAACGATATCGAGCATGTATATAAAGAATCACCTTACTCCCATACACAACCTATGAAGTATCCCCAAGAAACACGGAAAAGGCAAACATGTTTTATTAATAAAGAGTCTTACCCTTGCGACCTAAAGACCAACGCAATACCCATAAGAAGAGACCACGAACTAGTCTGATCACTAACTATAAAGCAAGGTTCCACCCAATCCAAGTGAGGCAAGCATACCCTTTGCAATTCTATCCAAACCATCTCCATGCCCTAAATATGACACCTAACATAGGCATCAGAGAGCAATATCGGGGTTCCACCCTCGGTATGGCTTTCTAACCTACCTTTGTCAAATTTTTGCAACGTGTTGACAGGACTGCTCATTGGAAGAAGTCCGCAACGGGATAGCCATACATACATCCAGGACTCCACGTAGCAACATTGGTCCTATCCGTATATAACCATGCAAGAAAATCAACAAACAAGTCATCCCACTAATGATACGCCTTTCAACCCAATCAACTTAATCCCCACTTTTACACCAACAATAACGACGGTTCCAGTCATCGAACCCCAACAACACACACCACTTCTTGCTTGACCAAACGAGCACCATGATATGGATGCTAACGCGCAAACAACTAGAAAAGCCAAAAAAAATATAGGCAAGCAACCTCAGTCACGATGGAAACAGTCAGTGGTTCGAGTGCAGCAGGAGGAAATACATCTGGAGGACCCACAAGACCTACCGCAAAACATAACAATGACACGGTGCAAGAATTGCGGCCATTACTGCAACAACGCCTTACGAATACCGTGACAAATCACCAAAATGTGCATCCATACGTGCCACTACGCCACCATTCCCATATGCACACTATTAATCATATTGGCCACCTCAATATCAGCAAACATACAACCTTCAACCCACTCCATAAGGAAAACCAGTGCCTCAACAACAACAAGCCACATAACTCGTGCATAATACACACAACGGTGCATATGGAAACGCAAACACTAGACAGGTCCTAAGTTCAGATAATTCATTGTTAGTAAGAAGTATAAGGGAATACCAATTACCAGGCGGAGTAAATATACAAGAGATCACAAAATACGACGGAACAGGATATCTAGATGACTATATAGAAAATAATAGATGGATAATGGACGCTTACTACCTAGATGAAAATTATTGGTGTATTTTCTTCCCAGACACCTTATCCAGAGCAGCCCGGTTATGGTATAAAAATTTCGGCGGAAAGCATACACAATTTCAACCAACTACGATAGGAATTTATGGGACATTTCGTACAACAAAGGTGGTGCACGACAGATGCACAAACCATCCTAGGATGCCAACAACGGGAGGAATAATCTCTAATTGCTTTCTTATGCCGATTCAATAAAGCCACACTTAATACGCCGGAGAGGGCAGATAACATTGTAATGGCCGCTTTCACATTTGGTTTGCGTCCCGAGACATTGTTTAAATAATTAGTAGGAAAACAACCATCCTACAGAAAAGAAATGATGGAAAGAGTCCACCAGTACATGAACTAGGAAGAAGCAGCATCTGAAAAATTCAAAACCGACCAGGGCAAAAAAGCAACCCAAGAACCTTATGCTAGAGGAAATGCATTAGAAAATGCAAAACACCAAATCATGAAACAAACTCGCTTCAACCGCTTCTCACATCCGAACCACAACATGCCAACATCTCGGCATGCCCCTCGAAACGACATAGTTGCAATTAATGAGAGCAAAAAGAACACAAGAAATAAGAACGGATAAAAGATAATGAACCATGTTACAATATGACCTAGAGAACAAGATGCAGATAGGACAACTCATTGATATGATCAAGAGCCTTTGATCAAAGCACTTAGAAAGCATTGCACCAATAGAGTTGAAGGTAACCAACACAAGAAAAAATGAGATATTCATGATAGAACATACTGATCGACAGGAGCTAACCAGTGACTGGGAAAATTACACTTCACGTTTGACGAGTGGGATTAGAGTCATGACCATCACAGAGGAGACAACCCAATTATAATTGGTGGATTAATGGGAAGAAGCTACGTAAGTGTTATTTATGTCAATAGTGGAAGTTATACAAATGTTATGTATAAGCACTTCTTCAAGCAATTACCCGGGTATGTGCAAGTGAAAGTGGAACCATCGTAGAATCACTTAATAAGCTTCGCCGGCCATAACGTATGGACAGAGGTAACAATCACATTACCACTAACCCTTATCGATTATCACAATGGGAGGAATAATACAAAACTCATACGTTTCATTGTCATAAATGCATCTGCACCATATGATAACATCTTTGGGAGGACGACAATGAACAATTTCAGAGCCATAGTGTCAACGGTTCACGGAGTAGTCAAGTTCCAAACAATGTCAGGGGTCGGAACGATGTATACCAAGAGGAAATTAGGGCAAGAAGAAAAATATGGGGACGCACAAAACATGAATAATAATTTTGGTCGATCCAAATTCAGTGGGGGTAACAAGATGTTGTTGGAGAAAAAAAGGAAGAACAACAATTAGAACACAATGGAAAACGACCGAGAGCCAACTGAGGAGGAAATAGAAGAAGACGGATGCTTAAAACAAGCGTTACAACTATTAGCGGATAGAGAATCGTGACATATCACCGAAGGGAGCATGTCTGTAATCATCAAATGATTTGAATGGATAATAAGCATCACACCAGCCATCACATAGAAATAAAGCAATGATCAAAGAGGAAGCAAGAAGAAGTAGCAGGAATAAGAGAAAAGGCAATAAGGACACAAAATAATGTAGGCGAGACAAAGCACGGGGAGATACCATGATGAGGAAGCAAGAAAATACGGTCTGTTAGGGGCAGGATAACAGGAAGAAAGGAGTATGACATCGTTATAGGATGACAAGATGCATGAACAATATATACAAGGTGAGCGGGAAAAAGGAAATTCAATAAACGATAAAAGTTAAAGGAAAAAAGTGACCAATAATCGAATTACCAAAGTAGGGAGTCAAGAAAGCAAGAACGGAAATAAGGGAAGCAGCACGGTCCATAACCAACCCCTGAAGAAACCAAGAAGGCAGAGGGTGAGTACACCCATCTGACATACAACGACATCAACTTACTAAAAGCATGTTGTAGGAAAAATGAACAAGGCTATCACCATTGTTTCATGCTAAATAAAAATGGGGGCAATTACGAAAACTCAAGACTATATTTATTCTTTTTAAAACATTGTAGCTCGGTCGGCCGACTACATGTTTGTAAAGGTCGAGATTCCATTCTCCGACCTAGGCTACCTGTTTAGCCCAAGAATATCTTTATTCTTTTAGAACATTGTAGCTTGGTCAGCCGACTACATCTTTACAAAGGTCGAGGTTCCATACTCTAACCTAGGCTACCTACTTAGCCCAAGAATATCTTTATTCTTTTTAAAACATTACAGCTCGGTCAGCCGACTACATCTTTACAAACATCGAGGTTCCATGCTCCGACCTAGGATACCTGCTTAGCCTGATAATATATTTATTCTTTTTAAAACATTATAGCTCGGTCATCTGATAACATCTTTACAAAGGTCGAGGTTCCATGATCCGACTTAGGCTAGCTGCTAAGCCCAAGAATATCTTTATTTTTTTAAGAAAAAAACACATTGTAGCTCGGTCAGCCGACTGCATCTTTATAACGGTCGAGATTCTATAATCCAACCTACGATACATGCTAAGCCAAAAATATATTTATACTTTTAAACATTGTAGCCCGGCCAGCCGAATATGCTACCAGATTAGCCCAAGCATACCTTTATTCTACCAGATTAGCCCAAGCGTACCTTTATTCTTTGAAAACATTATAGTCCAATAGATAAACCATATATTTAGATGAGCCAGTGTACTCCAACATAAGTTCCTAAATTCACCTAAACATATATCTACTCCCCACAAACATTACGGCATGACACGACTTGTCGTAAGAAAAGAAGTACCATACTCTGACATATTCAAGTTTTCGTTTTTTCCTCGAAGATGGCAAACAAACCAAGCAAACCACGTCCACAAAATTGGCAACCCACAAGATACCAACACCTATCAGTGTGATATTTCCCAACACACAAAGGATAACATCTTGGGAAGACCAAAACAACATTCCATATCACTCAATTCACACAAATTTACAAATTACCTACCTTAAAAAGTATGGGCACTAAAGTACAAATAAACAGTCCAAACACGGGACAAATAGGAAGCTAAATACTCTGTTTCTACAGATAATGTAAAGAATAAACATGGAAACCGATATCCAGTTACATCCAAGGCAAAACATTTCAGTACTAGTACGCAATAACAACCACGATGAAAGAACATGATTCAAGGAAATGTTAGAAATTGTAACAAAGCGGCACCACACCAACACTCATGATCCACCATCGCCTATGTCACCACCCCCACCACTTGTGGACTCCCCGTCATCATTGAAAGAACCTACCAACGACCATAACTAATTCACGTCAGCGAAAGGAAAGTCAAGCTCAGATAAGTAATCACCACAAAATAAATCAGAAAACGCTTCCTCTATTTTCTTCACACGAGTAGGATCACACAGTGGAATGTCAGTCTCGCTTAATCCCAAGTTATGCTTTACATTCATCATCTCACAACCAGTTCTCCTACCAAAATCAACACAATTAGAATGAAGATCCCGGTTAGCATAAAAAAGGATGATCGGCGATGATCTTATCCACCAACTTCGATATCCCACTCGATAATACCTACGACATATATTCATCTACTTTAAGTATTTGGTTCTCCAAACTAACCACACTTGTCTGCAAATTCGTGTTCCGCAGGGAGGAATCACTAAACTCACTTTTTAACTTTCGAACACCATGATCCAACATGGTTATCTTGTTCATAAGACTAATTTTTACCAACTCAGGGGATGCAACCATAGCCTTCAACATAGAAACCTCATCCGCCACATCTTGATAACCAGCCAGCTTACTCTCCAAAAATAGCCTTGTCATTTTGTATTATGGTCAGTTCACCTTTTACATTGTCCATATCGGCTTGAGAAACCACTTCAACACCCCGAGAAACCTTCTTCTAACTAAGTTACGCTAGCTACAAGCTTCACATATTGATCACATAATGATTGCATGTTATGAGAGACGCCACCAGATAAGATTACGAATGATGTTATAAGTTAAGATATCTTGTGAAATTCATTTCAAATGCCACGATTCTCCAAATGCAATGTCTCATTTTCGTCAAGTCAGGAGATAACTTCCAGACCCAAAACCATGTTCTCCACAAGTTGAATCTTGTACTATTAAATATGCCTCGAGCATTTGGAGCATTCGTATGGAGAAATTAGATTCAATGGAGCACTTAGGACTCAATGGAGAACTTGGGGTTCATGGAGCTTGTAATAAAGGAAAGGACCATCTGACAAAGGAACAGATCAAGTGACAAAGGAACGGATCATCTGACAAAGTAACAGATCTTCTAAAATGCGGTATGGAGCATATAGAAGTGGAATGAATCATCCTGGTGCATGGATGCGCCATCTGTGATCAAGAAGCTCCATCTTATGCTTGGATGCACCACTTTGAAGTCAACGTTGGCTACTACTGGATCTTGATATGCCATCAAGTGACTTGATATGCCATCAAGTGACTTGATATGATGCCAAGTGACATCATATGCCATCAAGTGAGATGATATGTGTGACATCCCCATTTTCACGGCCAGAAAAGACCGATTTTGTTTATGCTTTATAAAAATCAGAGTACCTCTTTTAATAAAAATGTTGCGGAATTTGTTCCCAGAAAAACATGATAAATACATTATCAAAGCATTTCCGAAGAAATGTATTTTTATTCATTTTCAAAACCTTGGGATGTCATCGTCAATACAGAAACATAAGCATAAACAGAACTTACATTCATTTACACTAGCGATCTACATCTCTTTTAAATCTCTTAGTGTAAGGTAGCTTCATATCGACACCTGTGATACAAATAAGCTTGAGTGGGTCAGGTTGGGAAACCTGGTGAGTACATAGGGTTTTCAACCCACAATAATATAATCATTATGTTTAATCATCAAATAATCAATCAACCCAATTACCCATCCCCATTATCTTATTTACTCTTAAGGATCTATCCTAAGAATCAGCTATTTATCGTTCATTCATTCCTAAGGATTATCCTAAGGAATCGGCACGAAGTCCATCGATGCCATGGTTTACTCAATAGGCACTAAGTCTCATAGTCGCCAGGGTTATTCTCTTTTATCGACAGTATCGATTCCGAGACTCCTCTCACAACACATGTCAAGGGGTTTAGGCACTACGTTGCATAGTCGCCAGGGTTAATCTCGTCTATCGACAGTGTCGTTTTCGAGACTCCTCTCACAACACATGTCAAGGGGTTTTTAGAGTACAGCTGGTGAGCACACAGTTCAAAACACCTACAGGTTGCGAACCTGCTAGTGTCCACTGGACTGTCTAGAATAGTCCGTGGTTTTCATCCATACTCTGCTGAATGACGGGGCCAACACATGGGTAAAAGGCTTCTCTCATGGTTTACCTCTCACCCTTATCTCATGGTCTATATCACCTCTCATCATTTTGTTTTTGTCACACAGCAACTATTTCATCTACCCATGTTTTACCCAACACATTTTGTAGATATAAAATACATATACAGTTTAAATCATTTAAAACATGTATAAAAATCTTTCACCCAACACAGACGGCAAGTATACAGACAATATGCACACATAGCACGTAATTTATATTAAATACTTCATATATATGTGTAAGATGAAAGGGACTATGCACTCACTTGATAAGGTGGTGACTCGGTACTCGGACAGCGCTTCGTTTACTTTAAAATAATTTCCTTCGACGAAACCTAGTATTATTACCACTAGATTTTAGTCTAATATTTACCGTGACTAATTATTATTCTTATTATTATTATTATTATTATATAAGGGTTTAAACAATATTTTCCAACCACTATGTACAGACAGGGGCCAGACATAAAACACCGGAGGGCAGGATCATTTTGGCATATAGCACTTTTGAAATCCAACAACCCAGGCGTCCTTTCAAACCGGATTCCCTGTACCGCGAGTGGTTAAAAAGATATTATAACGACACTTATATAACCCATAATAATGGCTCAAATAATTATTATAAGGTCCTAATAACGTTACTATATTTAAATAAAAACTATATTAAAAATTAGGTAGGCGTATCTTACCTACGAGGGGGTTTGGCTAGAAGTCGCGCTCTGCAGGGGCAGAATTTCCGAGCCGAAAGCTCTTTTACTCGGAGCCGTCGAGCGCTCCGGGGCTTTCTTCTAGCGCTAGGGGAGTTTTGGGAGGTTTAGAGAGAGAGTAGAGAGAGAATGGTGGAGGTGTGAAGAAATGAGGGCGGAAGGGGTTGTATTTATAGGGTGAAATATGGCTGAAATTAGTGCAACATGTCACCATCTAGTGGCAAGCCTTGGGGAGAAAGCAATGGCCAAGATTGTGCCACGTCACCCCTTTTGCAGTAGCACCCTGCCGACTTCTAAACCCCGTAACTTTCGCATATGAGCTCTGTTTTCGACGTTATTTATATCCACTCGTAGGTAAAAATAAGATCTACAACTTTCATTTTGACTCCGTCGGCTAATTCTCGACCGATCTTAAATTTAACAGTACGAGGAGATTATACTGTTAAATGTCCGCGTAAAATTCATAACTTCTACATACGGACTCCGTTTTCGTCTGTCTTTTTACCGTTGAGTTCATATTAATGAGATCTTTAACTCTCATTTAGGTCGCATAGGCCAAAAACCGCTCGATCTAAAATTCGAGTTTCGGGTCGTGCACTGTTATGCTAAATCTTAGAAAATTCATAACTTCCTCATACGAAGTCAGATTTGGGTGTTCTTTTTTTGTACGTTCTCTGTTTAACGTATACTATAACTTTTGTTTAGATTTCTAAGGCTTAAAAGTCCTCCATCGTAAATTCACTATTTACGTCTCCCGGTGACGTGCCGGTTTTGCCGAAAAACTTCGACGAGCCATAACTTCTTCGTTATAACTCGGATTTCGGCGTTCTTTATATGTACGGAACCCTTGTAACATATACTATGACTTGGTTAAGATTATTCATTCTAAATAATCTTCTATTAAAAATTCATTTTTGACGCTTATCGTCTCTAAATTGACTAGCCCGAATCTACGGGCGTTACAATTGTTTGATAAGGTGTCTAAGTCCATAACTATTTCTGGTATGTACTTGACCCGACCCGACATGGTCCATTTGGGTTGCATGTCATCATGCATTTGGATAGACTAAATGAGAGAAATAACACTTGTGGTTTATTAATATATTATAAGTTCGAATATATTAATAGTATTATTTAATTAGTATTGATCAAGAATTAATCTAGGATTAATTAAGTGATCAAAAGATAACTAATTAAATATATGGGTTGATTATGTAAATCATCCATAACTTGTATAGTGGGCTAAAAGGCTCCATGGATTATCAAGTTGGGTTAAACCCATTGGATGCTCCATGGAGGCTCCATGGGAGTTACAAACCCATGGGTCATGGAAATGAAGAGTCATGTCACATTAGGGTTTACATGGTGTAACCCTAGATGTGACACACTATATAAAGAACATGAGGCACACCAAAATCGGTTACACATAGAAAGATAGAGGGCTTGCCCGATTTTTGCAAGTGTTACACTTCTCTCAAGTTTACTCCAAAGCATTTGGTGTTGTGTGAAGCATTTGAGGCATCACACTTGGGGTGCTAGGCTCTCAAGGTTTCAAGGAATCATAACAACTACAAGGTATGTAATTCTAGCTATCTTTTATATTATGATGTTCCCCATGTATGCTAGATAGGTTTATGAACCTTGGAAAAAGTATTTTGCATGTATTTTAGACAAACATAGATCCAAGGTTTTCTAGGGTTGCATGTACACTTAGGAGTGTTAGAATTGCTCAAAACCCATCAGTGGTATCAGAGCCAGGTTTGCTTGTCAATACTTGATGCAAAATAGTGTTAAATATTGATTTTGAGCTCTCTGCACAGGGGACTCGCCGAGTCCATGGGGGGACTCGACGAGTCCAAGCGAAAATCGAACCAACTCGGCGAGTCAGTTCATGCACTCGACGAGTTGATCATGCAGAGTGCTATTTTTCGTTTTTTGCTGTTGGAAATGGACTAGAAACATTACCCTAAACTGTTTTGGTGTTTTAAAACTTGTTTTAGTTGGTGTAATGGTTGTTCTAATCCATTTACAATGGCTAATATCAAAATTCCATGATTTTATGTGTTCTTGAAATTTTGATATTCATATTCATGTTCTTATGAGTTTAGATGATCATAGGAATCATGTGTAACTTCTTGCTAGTTTTAATTCTTGATCATTATGTGTATTAATGGAATCCATAATTTGTCCTCAAGTTATGGATTACCAAAAGTTTTATCTTTTAATGACCATTAAAGAAACACATAGGTTACATAAAATAAAGAGTCACTCATTTTAATGAACCAATTAATCTCATAAGTTATGAATTGAAGAGTTTTGTAAAGTTACAAAACTTGCCCTCAAGTTTTGGAACTTGTAAAGACATCTAGTTAACTTTAGTTCCAACCCCTAGAATTTTAAAAGTTAAAATTCAACCCTTATACTTTATAATATTATAAGTTTAATAATATATATATATATATATATATATATATATATATATATATGTATAAGATCAAGTTGTTTTACCGTTAGTAGGCCTCATTCACGAAGCCGGTCTATAAGGGGGGTATAAGGTTGTTGCCTATAAAATGGCAGCTTAATGGGTGTCCACTCTCACCCACCGCTTCCTTGACTGATGGAGGGTCGTTAGCCGAACGGGTAGAACAGTGACTTAAAAAAAATTCTCATTTAAAAGTATAATGATTATTATAAAGTAACTAAATGTTATATAAATTTCCAATCTTAGTTACTTTAGGAAAATGTGAATAAGGTGCTAACCCATGAAATTACACTTTGCACTTTGATTAAGTCGTTGGTGGAGCGTGTGTGGTTAACCGGCACACTAACTTGGACTTAACAAGGTAGGCAAAGGGTGACTTAAGGTTTTTCATAGGTCGGTAGAGCGCGTGTGGTTAACCGGCACATCGATTAAGTGAAAAACTTTAAGGGTACCAAGTAATTTGCATGGTTACTTCACACCTTGTTTTGTGATCCTCGGTATCCCAGTCACAAAACATGAAGGGCACACTCGAGATTGAAACATGCCATGGAAAAGTTCAATGAATCTCAAAAGAATCTAGGAGTTTCTAAAAACCAAATAAAACCTAATAATTTATATTTCGTTTTCATGGTGGAAATTAGTGAATCGTCATTCACCTACCTTTCAAATATGTTATAACTTGGATTACGGCATCCCTCTTCTAAGTTATAATATATTGTGATTGGATCCTAGCCTTAATATTACATTTGGGTGTTTTATTAAGGACTATCTCTATATCTAAACTAAACTTGTTTTCTTCTTTTCAGATGTCTTCCAACAATGCTGCTCCTGGCTCAAACCCTACTGGCTCCTTCTCTCTCATGAACCTTTGTGGGAGAGTCATCTTTGATGGATCCAACTTTACTGACTGGATTAGAAACATCAGGATGGTCACTCGATACGAGAACAAGGAATATGTTCTTGACAAGGAGCATAAGGTACCTGAGCCAACTGCTACTCCTGAGGAGTTTGCTGAATATGAGGCACATGAAAGAGATGCTACAAAAGTGGCATGCATCATGATGGCCACTATGACAGCCGAGCTCCAAAAGTCCTATGAGGACTACTATCCTTTTGAGATGCACCAGGATTTGATGGACCGCTACCATCAGAGTGCTCGTCAAGAGCGATATGAAATCATCTCCTCTATGATCACAACCCGAATGAAAGATGGTGAACCCATCACGGGCCACATGCAGAAAATGCAAAGGTTTGTGGACGGATTGATGAAGTTGCATGTGAACTTCCCAGAGGAGTTAGCAATAGATATCATTTTGCACTCCTTACCTTTGTGTTATGATCAATTCCGCATGACATACCACATGAACAAGGAGGAAGTTACACTTAGCAAACTTCAAGGACTCCTAAAGACCGTAGAATCAGGTCTTAAAGGTAAGTCGGTTGTGACCACTCCTACTACTACTCCAAACTCAGCACATGTCCTGGCAATCGGGAAAGGTAGAGGGAAGAAGAGGAAGAACCCTTCGAAGGGTACCAAGGGTAAGACCCTTGATGGCTCCTCTTCGAGCGGAACCAAGAAAGGTTTCGTTACACCTTCTTCTGATCCCAAAGAGGCTGAATGCTTCTATTGCCACGAAAAGGCACACTGGAAGCGGAACTGCCCAAAGTACCAGCAAGATTTGAAGGATGGGAAAGTGAAACCCAACCATGCAGGTATTTACACTATCTTATCTAATAACTCACCCTATTCTAACTCTTGGGTCCTTGATACCGGTTGTGGTATTCATATTTGTTCTGATTTGCAGGGACTAAGAAGAAGTGTGAATGTGGAGCATGGAAAGATAAACTTGATCATGGGGAATAGGAAAGTTTCACCTGTCACCAAGATTGGAGTTTATACTTTGTTGCTAAGTAGTGGGTTTACTTTAGATTTGAATAAATGTTGTTATTTGCCAGAAATGGCAAGAAATGTTATTTCCTTTCATGCTTTGTACAAACAAGGTTTTACATTTTCTTTTGATAATGAAATTGGTGGAATAAATGCTTTCTTTAATAATGTGTTTTATTTTAAAGCATTACCTTGTGATGGTGTGTATGAAGTTGTGTCTGTTGTAGATAATTTAGGAAATAATGTGTTGTGTATTGATTCTACTAATGATAATAACTTGGATAAAGCATCATTATGTCATTGTCGTCTTGGACATGTAAGCAAGAAACGCATAGGCCAACTCCAAAAGGATGGAGTTTTGGAATCATTTGACCTAGAGTCAGATGATAGTTGTGAATCATGCTTACTTGGAAAAATGACAAAGTCACACTTCACAGGTTCTTGTGCTAGGGGTGAAGGTTTGTTGGATCTAGTGCACATGGATGTGTGTGGACCCTTCAAAACTGCCACAAGGGATGCTAATCGTTATTATGTGACTTTTACAGATGATTATAGTAGATATGGATATGTCTACTTAATCAAGCATAATTCAGAGACTTTCGAAAGGTTTAAAGAGTTTAAATAGGAAGTCGAGAATCAATTAGGCAGGAACATTAAGATGCTTCGATCTGATCGCGGTGGTGAGTATCTTAGTACTGAGTTCCTCGGCTATCTGAGGGAATGTGGGGTTGTCTCACAATTGACACCTCCCAGGACACCACAGTTGAATGGTGTAGCTGAGATGTGTAATCGAACCTTGTTGGACATGGTTCGTTCCATGATGAGTCGAGCTACGCTACCAATCTCATTTTGGGGGTATGCCTTAGAGACTGCCGCCCATATCCTTAATCTGGTCCCTACAAAGAAGGTTGTCAAAACACCTCACGAGATATGGACTGGAAAAGTTCCTAGTCTAGCCCACATCAAGGTTTGGGGTTGCGAGGCTTTCGTGCGACGCGAGACTCATGACATGCTCGAACCTCGAAATGAGAGGTGTATTTTCATCGGCTACCCACAGAAATCCTTTGGTTACCTCTTCTACAGACCTAGTGAGAATGTGGTCTTTATAGCAAGGAGGGGTGTCTTTCGAGAAAGAGAGTTCATAAGCCAAGGAAACAGTGGGAGGCAAATTGACCTTGAAGAAATTCAAGAGTCAAGTGGTGAAGGAACCTCAAACCCTAGCAGTCAACTCGAGGAGGAAACTCATGTTGATCCAATTGACGAATCCGTACCTCTGAGGCGTTCCACAAGGGTTAGGAATGCACCTGAGCACTACTATGGTTTCCATATTACTGCGGAAGGTGAGACACTTATCAGTGATGAGACATTGGTAAGTCTGGATGAACCTAACAGCTATGCAGAAGCCATGGCAGGCCCCGAGTCTGCTAAATGGAAAGAGGCAATGGACAGCGAGATACAGTCCATGTATGACAATCAGGTATGGGACTTGGTTGACAATGTACCAGGTCGTAAGACAGTAGGGTGCAAATGGATCTTCAAGAAGAAGACCGACATGGATGGTAATGTACACACTTATAAGGCAAGACTGGTGGCAAAAGGTTTTTCTCAAACTCCAGGAGTTGATTATGATGAGACCTTTTCACCAGTGGCCAAGATTAAGTCTATTAGAGTATTGTTAGCCATAGCTGCATTTCATGACTATGAAATATGGCAAATGGATGTCAAAACCGCTTTCCTCAATGGAAAGTTGGCTGAGGATGTTTACATAAATCAGCCAGAGGGTTTTGTAAGTACAAAATACCCTAATAGAGTGTGTAAGCTTGAGAAATCCATTTACGGATTAAAGCAAGCACCTCGCAGATGGAATCTTTGCTTTGATGAGAAAGTCAAAGAGTTTGGCTTTTCGAGGAGTGAAGATGAATCTTGTGTATATGTCAAGGCTAGTGGGAGTATAGTTAGCTTTTTGGTACTGTATGTGGATGACATACTACTCATAGGAAATGACATCCCGACCTTGCAGGAAGTGAAGTCCTGGCTCGGGAAGTGTTTCGCTATGAAAGACCTAGGAGAAGCTGCTTATATTCTCGGGATAAGGATTCTGAGAGATCGGAGTAAAAGACTAATTGGGCTTAGTCAGAGTACATACTTGGATAAGGTGCTGAAGAGGTTCAGCATGCAAGATTCCAAGAAAGGAGAGTTACCCATCCAGAGTAACGCTAGACTGAGAAAGACTCAGAGCCCGAGTACCGAGGTTGAGATAGCAGAAATGAGTCGAGTACCTTATGCTTCTGCAGTAGGCTCGATCATGTATGATATGACCTGCACTCGTCCTGATGTAGCCTTTGCTTTAAGCATGGTTAGCAGGTATCAGGGGAACCCTGGTAAGGCTCACTGGACAGCGGTAAAGAATATTCTCAAGTACCTGCGGAGGACTAAGGACTGGGTCCTTACCCTTGGTGGGAGTGATGACTTGAGAGTTGTAGGGTATAGTGATGCTAGCTTCCAGACTGATAGGGATAATTTCCGCTCTCAATCGGGCTGGGTCTTTACCTTAAATGGAGGAGCTATCTCTTGGAAAAGTTCCAAGCAGGAGACAGTGGCTGATTCAACTTGCGAATCAAAGTATATAGCGGCAAGCGAGGTAGCAAAGGAGGCGATATGGCTGAAGAACTTCATTGGAGATCTTGGAGTTGTACCAGCTATTAAGGAGCCTATGGAAATCTTCTGTGATAGTGAAAGTGTTGTTGCCTTAGCAAAGGAACCAAGGGATCACGGGAGATCCAGACACATTGACAGAAAATACCATTTCATCAGACATCGTATAGAAGAAGGACTCCTAGTGGCAAAGAGGGTATCATCGGATGAGAACCCAGCAGATCCCCTCACGAAGGGACTGGGTAGGGTTAAGCATCTCCAGCATGCAAGGAGCATAGGGCTGAAGGATGATATTTTTAGTAGTTAGATAATTTTTGAAATAAGTAAATTGTAATTGACATTTGATGATGAATAAAAGTTGTGTTTATTTATGAGTAAAGTGTTGCTATCTTTTGTCAATCGTCTACTATTATTTCTTTTGCATGTTTTGACTTCCAGAATATTTATGTTGTGTTTACATATTATTCAAATTATCCACAGTCGGTCATATGTTGGAAGTAGATATGAAGTAAGACTGTCATGGGTTGGTTGTAGAGGTCTAAGAATTTGGACATGACCTCAACACTCATGAGTGCTCATAAGTTCTGAGTATTGGATTCAACCCACGCTCGCTGGTATCACTTCATGGAATTTATCTCGAGTGATCGCGAGACGGTAATATCATATAAGTCTTCAAACCTAGAGATATGACTTGTTAACTATGAGTTAATTATGCATTGATCGTGCGAAAACGCATTGGTAACTCGATGTTATAAAACGTGCGTTTGTGTGCGATTTAACAAGTAGTAGAACAAGCATATGAGTCGAAGTTTATCTGTTCCTTCTTGGATTAGAAGCGATATCTGGGCCCCTCGATGATTTTGTTTTGACCCATGTACCGGGCCCGGTCAGAACTAAGTTGATGTGTTCAATTAAGTTCTATGTCAAACAAATCGGAAATCGGGAAACAAACTGTTGTACAAAAAGTAAGACCCTGTTCCATGTATTTGTCCGGCTGATATCTAGAACAGAGGATTATATGATCACTTATCTGAAATGGCGTACCATCGTCTTCTCAGTTCCGAGAAACCTTGAAAAGAGCTACGATTGCTGATCAGTTCCTGAAGTCATACTTGCAGTTATAGTTATTAGACTTATCCAAGTGGGAGACTGTTGGATAAGGTGTCTAAGTCCATAACTATTTCTGGTATGTACTTGACCCGACCCGGCATGGTCCATTTGGGTTGCATGGCATCATGCATTTGGATAGACTAAATGAGAGAAATAACACTTGTGGTTTATTAATATATTATAAGTTCGAATATATTAATAATATTATTTAATTAGTATTGATCAAGAATTAATCTAGGATTAATTAAGTGATCAAAAGATGACTAATTAAATATATGGGTTGATTATGTAAATCATCCATAACTTGTATAGTGGGCTAAAAGGCTCCATGGATTATCAAGTTGGGTTAAACCCATTGGATGCTCCATGGAGGCTCCATGGGAGTTACAAACCCATGGGTCATGGAAATGAAGAGTCATGTCACATTAGGGTTTACATGGTGTAACCCTAGATGTGACACACTATATAAAGAACATGAGGCACACCAAAATCGGTTACACATAGAAAAATAGAGGGCTTGCCCGATTTTTGCAAGTGTTACACTTCTCTCAAGTTTACTCCAAAGCATTTGGTGTTGTGTGAAGCATTTGAGGAATCACACTTGGGGTGCTAGGCTCTCAAGGTTTCAAGGAATCATAACAACTACAAGGTATGTAATTCTAGCTATCTTTTATATTATGATGTTCCCCATGTATGCTAGATAGGTTTATGAACCTTGGAAAAAGTATTTTGCATGTATTTTAGACAAACATAGATCCAAGGTTTTCTAGGGTTGCATGTACACTTAGGAGTGTTAGAATTGCTCAAAACCCATCAGCGGTATCAGAGCCAGGTTTGCTTGTCAATACTTGATGCAAAATAGTGTTAAAAATTGATTTTGAGCTCTCTGCACAGGGGACTCGCCGAGTCCATGGGGGGACTCGACGGGTCCAAGCGAAAATCGAACCAACTCGGCGAGTCAGTTCATGCACTCGACGAGTTGATCATGCAGAGTGCTATTTTTCGTTTTTTGATGTTGGAAATGGACTAGAAACATTACCCTAAACTGTTTTGGTGTTTTAAAACTTGTTTTAGTTGGTGTAATGGTTGTTCTAATCCATTTACAATGGCTAATATCAAAATTCCATGATTTTATGTGTTCTTGAAATTTTGATATTCATATTCATGTTCTTATGAGTTTAGATGATCATAGGAATCATGTGTAACTTCTTGCTAGTTTTAATTCTTGATCATTATGTGTATTAATGGAATCCATAATTTGTCCTCAAGTTATGGATTACCAAAAGTTTTATCTTTTAATGACCATTAAAGAAACACATAGGTTACATAAAATAAAGAGTCACTCATTTTAATGAACCAATTAATCTCATAAGTTATGAATTGAAGAGTTTTGTAAAGTTACAAAACTTGCCCTCAAGTTTTGGAACTTGTAAAGACATCTAGTTAACTTTAGTTCCAACCCCTAAAATTTTAAAAGTTAAAATTCAACCCTTATACTTTATAATATTATAAGTTTAATAATATATATATATATATATATATATATATATATATATATGTGTGTGTATAAGATCAAGTTGTTTTACCGTTAGTAGGCCTCATTCACGAAGCCGGTCTATAAGGGGGGTATAAGGTTGTTGCCTATAAAATGGCAGCTTAATGGGTGTCCACTCTCACCCACCGCTTCCTTGACTGATGGAGGGTCGTTAGCCGAACGGGTAGAACAGTGACTTAAAAAAAATTCTCATTTAAAAGTATAATGATTATTATAAAGTAACTAAATGTTATATAAATTCCCAATCTTAGTTACTTTAGGAAAATGTGAATAAGGTGCTAACCCATGAAATTACACTTTGCACTTTGATTAAGTCGTTGGTGGAGCGTGTGTGGTTAACCGGCACACTAACTTGGACTTAACAAGGTAGGCAAAGGGTGACTTAAGGTTTTTCATAGGTCGGTAGAGCGCGTGTGGTTAACCGGCACATCGATTAAGTGAAAAACTTTAAGGGTACCAAGTAATTTGCATGGTTACTTCACACCTTGTTTTGTGATCCTCGGTATCCCAGTCACAAAACATGAAGGGCACACTCGAGATTGAAACATGCCATGGAAAAGTTCAATGAATCTCAAAAGAATCTAGGAGTTTCTAAAAACCAAATAAAACCTAATAATTTATATTTCGTTTTCATGGTGGAAATTAGTGAATCGTCATTCACCTACCTTTCAAATATGTTATAACTTGGATTACGGCATCCCTCTTCTAAGTTATAATATATTGTGATTGGATCCTAGCCTTAATATTACATTTGGGTGTTTTATTAAGGACTATCTCTATATCTAAACTAAACTTGTTTTCTTCTTTTCAGATGTCTTCCAACAATGCTGCTCCTGGCTTAAACCCTACTGGCTCCTTCTCTCTCATGAACCTTTGTGGGAGAGTCATCTTTGATGGATCCAACTTTACTGACTGGATCAGAAACATCAGGATGGTCACTCGATACGAGAACAAGGAATATGTTCTTGACAAGGAGCATAAGGTACCTGAGCCAACTGCTACTCCTGAGGAGTTTGCTGAATATGAGGCACATGAAAGAGATGCTACAAAAGTGGCATGCATCATGATGGCCACTATGACAGCCGAGCTCCAAAAGTCCTATGAGGACTACTATCCTTTTGAGATGCACCAGGATTTGATGGACCGCTACCATCAGAGTGCTCGTCAAGAGCGATATGAAATCATCTCCTCTATGATCACAACCCGAATGAAAGATGGTGAACCCATCACGGGCCACATGCAGAAAATGCAAAGGTTTGTGGACCGATTGATGAAGTTGAATGTGAACTTCCCAGAGGAGTTAGCAATAGATATCATTTTGCACTCCTTACCTTTGTGTTATGATCAATTCCGCATGACATACCACATGAACAAGGAGGAAGTTACACTTAGCAAACTTCAAGGACTCCTAAAGACCGTAGAATCAGGTCTTAAAGGTAAGTCGGTTGTGACCACTCCTACTACTACTCCAAACTCAGCACCTATCCTGGCAATCGGGAAAGGTAGAGGGAAGAAGAGGAAGAACCCTTCGAAGGGTACCAAGGGTAAGACCCTTGATGGCTCCTCTTCGAGCGGAACCAAGAAAGGTTTCGTTACACCTTCTTCTGATCCCAAAGAGGCTGAATGCTTCTATTGCCACGAAAAGGCGCACTGGAAGCGGAACTGTCCAAAGTACCAGCAAGATTTGAAGGATGGGAAAGTGAAACCCAACCATGCAGGTATTTACACTATCTTATCTAATAACTCACCCTATTCTAACTCTTGGGTCCTTGATACCGGTTGTGGTATTCATATTTGTTCTGATTTGCAGGGACTAAGAAGAAGTGAGAATGTGGAGCATGGAAAGATAAACTTGATCATGGGGAATAGGAAAGTTTCACCTGTCACCAAGATTGGAGTTTATACTTTGTTGCTAAGTAGTGTGTTTACTTTAGATTTGAATAAATGTTGTTATTTGCCAGAAATGGCAAGAAATGTTATTTCCTTTCATGCTTTGTACAAACAAGGTTTTACATTTTCTTTTGATAATGAAATTGGTGGAATAAATGCTTTCTTTAATAATGTGTTTTATTTTAAAGCATTACCTTGTGATGGTGTGTATGAAGCTGTGTCTGTTGTAGATAATTTAGGAAATAATGTGTTGTGTATTGATTCTACTAATGATAATAACTTGGATAAAGCATCATTATGGAATTGTCGTCTTGGACATGTAAGCAAGAAACGCATAGGCCAACTCCAAAAGGATGGAGTTTTGGAATCATTTGACCTAAAGTCAGATGATAGTTGTGAATCATGCTTACTTGGAAAAATGACAAAGTCACACTTCACAGGTTCTTGTGCTAGGGGTGAAGGTTTGTTGGATCTAGTGCACATGGATGTGTGTGGACCCTTCAAAACTGCCACAAGGGATGCTAATCGTTATTATGTGACTTTTACAGATGATTATAGTAGATATGGATATGTCTACTTAATCAAGCATAATTCAGAGACTTTCGAAAAGTTTAAAGAGTTTAAACAGGAAATCGAGAATCAATTAGGCAGGAACATTAAGATGCTTCGATCCGATCGCGGTGGTGAGTATCTTAGTACTGAGTTCCTCGGCTATCTGAGGGAATGTGGGGTTGTCTCACAATTGACACCTCCCAGGACACCACAGTTGAATGGTGTAGCTGAGAGGCGTAATCGAACCTTGTTGGACATGGTTCGTTCCATGATGAGTCGAGCTACGCTACCAATCTCATTTTGGGGGTATGCCTTAGAGACTGCCGCCCATATCCTTAATCTGGTCCCTACAAAGAAGGTTGAGAAAACACCTCACGAGATGTGGACTTGAAAAGTTCCTAGTCTAGCCCACATCAAGGTTTGGGGTTGCGAGGCTTTCGTGAGACGCGAGACTCATGACATGCTCGAACCTCGAAGTGAGAGGTGTATTTTCATCGGCTACCCACAGAAATCCTTTGGTTACCTCTTCTACAGACCTAGTGAGAATGTGGTCTTTATAGCAAGGAGGGGTGTCTTTCGAGAAAGATAGTTCATAAGCCAAGGAAACAGTGGGAGGCAAATTGACCTTGAAGAAATTCAAGAGTCAAGTGGTGAAGGAACCTCAAACCCTAGCAGTCAACTCGAGGAGGAAACTCATGTTGATCCAATTGACGAATCCGTACCTCTGAGGCGTTCCACAAGGGTTAGGAATGCACCTGAGCACTACTATGGTTTCCATATTACTGCGGAAGGTGAGACACTTATCAGTGATGAGACATTGGTAAGTCTGGATGAACCTAACAGTTATGCAGAAGCCATGGCAGGCCCCGAGTCTGCTAAATGGAAAGAGGCAATGGACAGCGAGATACAGTCCATGTATGACAATCAGGTATGGGACTTGGTTGACAATGTACCAGGTCGTAAGACAGTAGGGTGCAAATGGATCTTCAAGAAGAAGACCGACATGGATGGTAATGTACACACTTATAAGGCAAGACTGGTGGCAAAAGGTTTTTCTCAAACTCCAGGAGTTGATTATGATGAGACCTTTTCACCAGTGGCCAAGATTAAGTCTATTAGAGTATTGTTAGCCATAGCTGCATTTCATGACTATGAAATATGGCAAATGGATGTCAAAACCGCTTTCCTCAATGGAAAGTTGGCTGAGGATGTTTACATAAATCAGCCAGAGGGTTTTGTAAGTACAAAATACCCTAATAGAGTGTGTAAGCTTGAGAAATCCATTTACGGATTAAAGCAAGCACCTCGCAGATGGAATCTTTGCTTTGATGAGAAAGTCAAAGAGTTTGGCTTTTCGAGGAGTGAAGATGAATCTTGTGTATATGTCAAGGCTAGTGGGAGTATAGTTAGCTTTTTGGTACTGTATGTGGATGACATACTACTCATAGGAAATGACATCCCGACCTTGCAGGAAGTGAAGTCCTGGCTCGGGAAGTGTTTCGCTATGAAAGACCTAGGAGAAGCTGCTTATATTCTAGGGATAAGGATTCTGAGAGATCGGAGTAAAAGACTAATTGGGCTTAGTCAGAGTACATACTTGGATAAGGTGCTGAAGAGGTTCAGCATGCAAGATTCCAAGAAAGGAGAGTTACCCATCCAGAGTAACGCTAGACTGAGAAAGACTCAGAGCCCGAGTACCGAGGTTGAGATAGCAGAAATGAGTCGAGTACCTTATGCTTCTGCAGTAGGCTTGATCATGTATGATATGACCTGCACTCGTCCTGATGTAGCCTTTGCTTTAAGCATGGTTAGCAGGTATCAGGGGAACCCTGTTAAGGCTCACTGGACAGCGGTAAAGAATATTCTCAAGTACCTGCGGAGGACTAAGGACTGGGTCCTTACCCTTGGTGGGAGTGATGACTTGAGAGTTGTAGGGTATAGTGATGCTAGCTTCCAGACTGACAGGGATAATTTCCGCTCTCAATCGAGCTGGGTCTTTACCTTAAATGGAGGAGCTATCTCTTGGAAAAGTTCCAAGCAGGAGACAGTGGCTGATTCAACTTGCAAATCAAAGTATATAGTGGCAAGCGAGGTAGCAAAGGAGGCGATATGGCTGAAGAACTTCATTGGAGATCTTGGAGTTGTACCAGCTATTAAGGAGCCTATGGAAATCTTCTGTGATAGTGAAAGTGTTGTTGCCTTAGCAAAGGAACCAAGGGATCACGGGAGATCCAGACACATTGACAGAAAATACCATTTCATCAGACATTGTATAGAAGAAGGACTCCTAGTGGCAAAGAGGGTATCATCGGATGAGAACCCAGCAGATCCCCTCACGAAGGGACTGGGTAGGGTTAAGCATCTCCAGCATGCAAGGAGCATAGGGCTGAAGGATGATATTTTTAGTAGTTAGATAATTTTTGAAATAAGTAAATTGTAATTGACATTTGATGATGAATAAAAGTTGTGTTTAAAGTGTTGCTATCTTTTGTCAATCGTCTACTATTATTTCTTTTGCATGTTTTGACTTCCAGAATATTTATGTTGTGTTTACATATTATTCAAATTATCCACAGTCGGTCATATGTTGGAAGTAGATATGAAGTAAGACTGTCATGGGTTGGTTGTAGAGGTCTAAGAATTTGGACATGACCTCAACACTCATGAGTGCTCATAAGTTCTGAGTATTGGATTCAACCCACGCTCGCTGGTATCACTTCATGGAATTTATCTCGAGTGATCGCGAGACGGTAATATCATATAAGTCTTCAAACCTAGAGATATGACTTGTTAACTATGAGTTAATTATGCATTGATCGTGCGAAAACGCATTGGTAACTCGATGTTATAAAACGTGCGTTTGTGTGCGATTTAACAAGTAGTAGAACAAGCATATGAGTCGAAGTTTATCTGTTCCTTCTTGGATTAGAAGCGATATCTGGGCCCCTCGATGATTTTGTTTTGACCCATGTACCGGGCCCGGTCAGAACTAAGTTGATGTGTTCAATTAAGTTCTATGTCAAACAAATCGGAAATCGGGAAACAAACTGTTGTACAAAAAGTAAGACCCTGTTCCATGTATTTGTCCGGCTGATATCTAGAACAGAGGATTATATGATCACTTATCTGAAATGGCGTACCATCGTCTTCTCAGTTCCGAGAAACCTTGAAAAGAGCTACGATTGTTGATCGGTTCCTGAAGTCATACTTGCAGTTATAGTTATTAGACTTATCCAAGTGGGAGACTGTTGGATAAGGTGTCTAAGTCCATAACTATTTCTGGTATGTACTTGACCCGACCCGGCATGGTCCATTTGGGTTGCATGGCATCATGCACTTGGATAGACTAAATGAGAGAAATAACACTTGTGGTTTATTAATATATTATAAGTTCGAATATATTAATAGTATTATTTAATTAGTATTGATCAAGAATTAATCTAGGATTAATTAAGTGATCAAAAGATGACGAATGAAATATATGGGTTGATTATGTAAATCCTCCATAACTTGTATAGTGGGCTAAAAGGCTCCATAGATTATCAAGTTGGGTTAAACCCATTGGATGCTCCATGGAGGCTCCATGGGAGTTACAAACCCATGGGTCATGGAAATGAAGAGTCATGTCACATTAGGGTTTACATGGTGTAACCCTAGATGTGACACACTATATAAAGAACATGAGGCACACCAAAATCGGTTACACATAGAAAGATAGAGGGCTTGGCCGATTTTTGCAAGTGTTACACTTCTCTCAAGTTTACTCCAAAGCATTTGGTGTTGTGTGAAGCATTTGAGGCATCACACTTGGGGTGCTAGGCTCTCAAGGTTTCAAGGAATCATAACAACTACAAGGTATGTAATTCTAGCTATCTTTTATATTATGATGTTCCCCATGTATGCTAGATAGGTTTATGAACCTTGGAAAAAGTATTTTGCATGTATTTTAGACAAACATAGATCCAAGGTTTTCTAGGGTTGCATGTACACTTAGGAGTGTTAGAATTGCTCAAAATCCATCAACAATATGCCACCAAGTGACAGGATATGCCACCAAGTGATAGGATATGCCATTCATGAGATGGGTGCGCCATTATGGAGTGGATGTGCCAAATTGGGGTCTAGATATGCCAACTATGAAGAGGATGCGCCAAACTTGGAGTGGATAGTCCATTTGATCAAGATATGCCATCCTCATGCCTGATGCGCCATCTTGATGCATGAATGTGTCACTTGGTTCCTTGATATGACAAGGTATCCCTTGATGATCAGTATGCTATGATGTACCCCTATGATTCTCAAGATTGTTCAAGGAAACTTACAAGTTGAAGATACTCAAGGATTATTTCTTAATGTGTTACAATTATGGTTGATGTGCCATGGTAATCTTGATGTGCCACTCTTGCATCATGATGTGCGACTATGGATCATGATGCTTCGTCATGTGTGTTGATGATGCTCATGAAAGGATGAATGTTCCAGAAGCTGATGTATGGCGGATTGTGTTTGGTTGATACCACTCATGGGCCTATGGGCTAATGGGCTTGGCCCATTAGGATTTTAGTTCTGATCCCTCAAGTATGAATAGGGACCCATGCCAAGTCGTTTGTGTTCTGTCTTTTCTATCCTTAGTGAGTAGGATGAATCTTTGATGGTTATACTTGTAATCTCTATTTGAGAACTCTACGAATGAACAATACTCCCATCCTACCCGTGGACGTAGGTCACCTTGACCGAACCACGTAAATATTTTGTCTTTGTATGCTTTTGGTTTTGCTTGTTATCCGCATTACTTACTAACAAGGGTCATCAGAACTTGGCAAGTGGCATCAGATTTGTTCTGAGTCTTGACAAGTATCATATGTTTTCCCTAACAAGTGGTATCAGAGCTGTAGTTGGTGTTCTATTGATTGAAGATGGCATCTCACACGTTCGTTTTGGGGAAGTTCAATGGTTTGAATTATTTTACTTTTTGGAAGGTGAATATGAAGGCTCTTCTAGTTCAACAAGGATGTGCAGCGACACTGCAAGGAGAAACAAAACAGCCAAAGGATATGGTGGCTGAAAGGAAGGTGGATATTCTTGTAAGAGTGCATAGCGCTATTCTATTAAGTTTGACAGACGAAATACTGAGAGAGGTTGTGGATCAAACGAGTATATTTGGGCTTTGGGAGAAGATATGTGACAAGTATCAGAACAACTATCTGACAAACAGGTTGCATCTGAAGCAACATTTGTATACTCTTAGGATGTCGAAAAGTATCCAAGTGAAGGATCGTCTAGATAACTTTAATAGGATCATCTTGGATTTACAAGGTGTGAATGTAAATATTGAAGATGAAGATCAAGCACTTATCCTCTTATGTTCACTGCCAAATTCTAATGAGAATTTCATTGATACCATGTTGTATGGTAGGAAAACAAGGGTTAGTGCACCAATTAGTGTGGGTTTGAACTCCAAGTGGGGGAGAACTATTTATTCAGGGCGAGGGTGCTCCGTACGGTTCGGCTCTCTGTTCATCTGCGAGATCTATGAGATATCTTCAGCAGGGTTATTCGGGTTTTCTGGCTTATGTATCGGACACCAAGATGGAGAGTCAGAGGATGATTGAGGATGTACTAGTAATTCGAGAGTATTTAGATGTGTTCCCGAAGGACTTGTTTGGATTGCCTGTGGAGAGACAGGTGGAGTTCTATATATATTTGGTTCCAGGTGTGGCACCGATAGCCAAGGCACCCTATCGGTTAGCACCTTCGGCGATGCAGGAGTTGCCTACACATTTGCAAGAGCTGATAGACAAGGGGTTTATCAAACCGAGTAGTTCACCTTAGGGAGCATCAATTTTGTTTGTGAAGAAGAAAAATGGCTCCCATAGGATGTGCATCGATTATCAAGATCTAAACAAGCTAACGGTGAATAACCGTTATCCGTTTTTTAAGATTGATTATTTATTCGACCAGTTACAGGGTGTGTCTTGGTTCTCCAAGATTGATCTGCGTTCAGGTTACCACCAGATGTGATTCAGAGATGAGGATATCCAGAATACTGCTTTCAGGACTCGTTATGGTCATTATGAGTTCGTGGTAATACCTTTCGGGCTCACCAATGCCCTAGTCGCGTTCATGGATCTCATGAACTGTGTATGTAGACCGATGTTGGATCAGCTTGTCATTGTATTTATTGATGATATCCTAGTCTATTATAAGACCAAGGAGTAGCATTAGGATCATCTGTGAGAGGTTCTGGAGAATCTAAGGATGGAGAGGCTTTATGACAAGTTCTCCAAGTGTGAGTTTTGGTTGCGCGAGGTGCAGTTTTTGGGGCACCTTATTAATAATAAGGGGATGTTGGTTGATCCGGCCAAGATAGAGGTCGCGATGCAGTGGGATATTCTGAAGTCTCCATCTGAGATTTGGAGCTTCTTGGGCCTACCAGGGTATTATCGAAGGTTCATCGAGAATTTCTCCAGGATCGCGGTTCCTGATGGGTTTTAGTATACTACAACATCCTATGGTGCACATACAACCCTAAATACCTTGGATCTATGTTTTCACTAATTATACATGCAAATGGTTTCCAAGTCATTAAACCTATAACTAGCATGCATTTGACATAAACCATATAAGATACTAGTTAGAGTTACATACCTTTTATGTAGCTTGAAGTCTTGATGTATTTGGCCTTAAGAGCTTAGCCCTAATAGTGTGGAAGCCTCAAATGAAGTCACAACACATCATGGACAAAGGTAGAACTTGAGAGAGAATTCATACACACCAAAACCGTCCATATCCTCCAAGAATACATGTGTCACCACAAGTCACGATTTTTGGGCAATGGAGTATGTATTTATATGTGGTATTTCAAGGGTCGTGGGTATAACCCAAATCCATACCCATGGGTGTTATGATCCATGGTTCATGTGGCCCAACTCTTTATGTATCCATACATAAACTTGGTCCAACTTGGATCATAAGCCCAACACATATAAATATAACTAATTACCATAATTAGTCCCCATAGATTTAATTAGTCTCTTTTGATCACAAAATTAATTCCAAATTAATTTCTTGATAAATACTAATTAAAACATATGATTTCATATTAATAAATTAGAACTTATAATATATTAATAAATCATATATAACCTTCTCTCAAGAGTCTATCCTAACAAATTGTCCTGATGATATGCAACCCAAATGGACCATGCTACTCTCGGGTCAAGTACATACCAATAATAGTTATAGGCTTAGACATCTAATCCAACAGTCTCCCACTTGGATAAGTAAAAAACTATTATTGCAAGTAAGACTCCAAAACCCGACTAGCAATCGTAGCTCTTAAAAGCCGCCGTCGAACTCTGACCTAGTCAATGACACGTCCATTAGATAAGGGATAATATATTCCTCCATTCCAGATATCATATGGACTGAGACATGGATTACAATCATTCTCTCTGTCCATTTGTTGTTTCCCGATTTTCGATTTATGATGACCGACTAATTGAACAAATTCAAATCAGTCCAGGCACGGCCGAGCACTTACGTTTGTCATCACTAAATCATCGAGGGGCCCACAGATATTGCTTTTATCCCTCCAAGGGTAAAAGGAATGGATAAACTTCGACCCAAATGTTCGCTTTCACTTACTCATCAAATTACACACAACGATATGTTTTATAACAACCAAGTTACTGGTTGCGTTTACATATCTCAATGTGAAACCGACGCACAAATACAACTCACACGTCTCCGTTTGAAGAATATAAGATATTATTGTCTCATGATCACTCGTGATAAAATCCATGAAGTGAGTCAAATGAGCGTGGGTTTAATCCAATACTCGAATCTTATTCCAGGAGCACTCATGAATGTTGCAGTAACTTTTGCTATGTCAAAACACTTTAGACATCTACAAGCCCAATTCATGACAGTCTTGATTCATACCTACTTCCAAAGTATGATTGACTGTGGAGAGTTTGAATAACCTAGTTATTCGGGAAGTCAAAACATGCAAAGTGAAACACAAGAATAATCGAATCCAATATGGTCTCAGAACTTATGAATATAAATAAAACACCTTTTATTTATCACCACATTAATAACACATTATTCATTGCATAATGTTTCAAATAATCAACTTAATACTTGAACTGAAACAATAGTCATGCCATGCTCCAAGCATGCACACTATGTTTTTCCAAACAATAGCTATGCCATACTCCAAGTATGCACACTATGTTTGTCTATGATCTTTACTTTGTGAAATAGACCAATTGAACATGATTCCAATGATGCTCATTTCACAATCCCAAATACTTATCGCAAATGTAAGAATACAAGATTCTTTGCCATTTACTGAAATCTGTTAGATTTTAAACTTATATGCATTGATCCTCTTGTAATGACTATTCACAAAGGTCACAAAGACTTAGCAACAGACATTTACAAAGTATTCCAATGGAGAGCAATTCCATGGAAACGAAGTATCAAATTCAAAGTACATTCCTTTGAACATCCTTCTTGCATTAAGTTTTCTAATCTTACACAGATTTAATGAATAACTTCCACCTATGGAAACATTTCCACATTCCCATTTTGACTATCACTTTTGAACAAGAGTTGCCTCCTTTCAGAATATGTCAATATGGTCCTTCCAAAATTAACACTATACTTCCAATTGTCCATGAGCAACTAATATTTGGTAAACCTCAGATTGTCATCGACAATTGCTTAATCATTTTAGTCATACCCACTTCTAGTAATTTTTCCTTCTTAATGCCCCGGGCATTTGGAAAAATTTAGAACAGATGGAGATTACAGCACATGAATCGATCCTAAATCTGAAGCATATGGGACACGATTCATGATGTCTCACATAAAGACATGATACTAGACCAGTTTTTTGCTATGGTATTTCTATTTCTATTTGTCATGTTCTCATAATTCTGTTGGATAAGGTGTCTAAGTCCATAACTTATTTGGTATATACTTGACCCGACCCGGCATGGTCCATTTGGGTTGCACTTCACCCAAACTGTTTATGGATAATTTTATGAGAATTGTATACTTACGATTTATTAATATATTATAAATTATAATATATTAATATAAAGTCATGTTATTTAATTAGTTTTAATCTTGAATTAATTATGAATTAATTTAGTGATTAAAAGGAAGACTAATTAAATCAAGGGCTATTATATTTATATGGTGTGGGCTAATACTCATTTGTTAATGGGCTAAGCTTATGTGGAAGTCCATGGATGATCCATGGAGCTTTTAACCCATGGATCCTTGGAAAGGAAAAGACATGGGTTATTAGGTTTTCACCCTAACCATGCACACTATATAAACAAGCTCATGTTGCATGAAATAACACCCTAGTGTGTGTGTAATAGTGGTGGCCGATTTCTAAGTGTTAGTATACTCTCTCATATATTTTCCAAGTTTGTGGTGATTTGTGATTTCCATTTGAGGCATTCACATTATTAGTGCTTGGCTCTCAAACTCCAAGAAATCAACAATCAACAAAAGGTATGTAATTCATCTAGTCCTTTTATGTTTAAAAGTACCCCATGCCATGCTAGATAGGTTATAAACCTAGGAAATTAATATTTTGCATGTACCTTAGACAAACATAGATCCAAGGTTTATTAGGGTTGCATGTACACTTAGGAAGTGTTAGAATGCTCAAAACCCAACAAATTCAAATTATGAAAAGGGATGTCGTAATCATAATCGAATTTTAGAACGCAAATAATATAATCATGACCAAATTTGATTAAAATCTCACAATCTAAGCTTTTAGATTTGAAATGAAGTATAATTTCCTCTCCCTTAATTATAGAAAAACAACTTTTCAAATCCTGCAAAGTACATTTTGCAAATTGAAACTTTTGGTTTCTATAATTAACATTGCTAACTTTCAACACCTAACATAATAATCATGCTCCCACTAACATGATAATTATTAGCATAACACTTATGCTCCCACTAGCTTTGACATGTATCCAAAAATCAGTTGGACTTCTCGAAATCAATACTTTATTGACTTTCTTACCAAAGTTCAGATTTCTGATACGAGATGCTTTGATAAGACTTTATCAAAATCATACACATTTTCTTAGATAGCTCACATGTGTGTCAAAACAAATTTTAGAACTATGAAAAGGGATAACGTAATCATAGTCTCAATTTTTTAGACCTTTTCCATTTCTCACAAGTCCATGTTAGTGTGTCGGTTAACCACACACACTCCACTAACGACTTTGAGAATGCAAATATCACAATTGCTATCTACTTAAAATCTATTTAGCGAAAGCGTTTCCTCACCATCATTTTAATGAATCGGAGAGAAACCTTATGACACTTAGATTTTATGGTGTATGTGTTCCTATCCATGTGAATTTTTCAAAACCATAATCACAAGATAAGGTTAGTGACAAATCCAAACCCATATGGATTGAACTTGTGCAATCTTAACTTCTTGCCACTTGGCAGCACAAGGGCCTACCATTGCTTCCAAGTAGTTATTCAGACAACTGAGAACTCATAGAACTCACATGCATAGTCAACTTTTAACTGGAATGGGTACAGAAACAAGAATATGTCAACACGATAGGTTACAAACCTCAAGTTGTTTGCTAGTGATAAACAACAGTTTTTATTCTTGATTAGTTCTTGAAACTTTTCAAGACCTTTAAGACTCCCACTGACCTCTTGACATATAAGATTCTCTTGTCAATAACCATTCCTTGACAAAAAAAATATTTAAGAGTTAGTGCGGATACTTATCAAGATAAACACTTCACACAATTGGCCTTAGTTGGTCTTTGTTTTATCCAAAACATCACAACTTACCAATTTCAAATGTACAAGAGTAAGAAAACATTTTACTCTACATTTGACAAGTGTTTTAAACCTTTCTTAAGCTTATGTCACTCGAGTTACAATCTTGGAGTATTACTCTAAGACTCGTTTTTGGAATGAGGTATGATTTATCTTTTGATTTTAACCATTTCAACAATCCACGATTCCTCTTCTTAGCCAAACAAGTCCACTAAGATGTCCTTAGAGAATCAATTGTGATATGGTTTCATAATCACTATGATAATCATAAAACACGATACTAAAGTACTCTCCCATCTTTTTAGATTAGAGAAACTTTTATATTTCTGCCTAATTTGATTCTTCTCATTCGTCGTGCCATACATTGAAACTTTTCCAATGTTTCATAATTATACTTAAACTTGTAAGCACAACCATATTTACTAAACTTCAGTAAATCATGACGAATAGCCTTATCGTTCTTTGTGGTGGACCTGACCAGCGCACAACCAAGTGTACATGATCCCCTAATCCTTTACTTGACTCACATATACATGTGATCAAGGAATTAGTCTTAATTTTCCAAAGATGAAATTCTCATTCATCATACAATACAAGTTGCATGATTCCAAGTTTCTATCCAACTGAAACTTGGGTGATGAGAATCTTTCCTTATTTGGTAAATAATGACACTACCACAAACGAAAGAATCAAATCCATTTTCCAATATTGCTATCAATGGATTCATATAAACAACAATTTTCACAAATGTCATTGTAAGGATACTTAAAATAAATAAAATCAAAAATTTTCCTTTTATTTTAAAATTGCGGAAAAACGTATCCTTACAATGCAAATACATATGAAAATTATGTTATTATGCATTCCTAAGCAATCTGTCACAACTCTTAAGCAGCAGCTCAAAATTCTGATCTTCACAATCAGAATCAGCTTATTCTTCTTTTTAGCTTCCTTTGATTCTCCAAAACATCAAAATGTAATTACATTACATCATGTATTAAGAATATCCAAAAGGAATTTAATTGAGTTAGATAGTGGACTTTGCCTGAAGTAGAGTCAAACATTTTGACATTACCATCCTTATGATTCTTCAGGTAAATGGGCAGCTTCGCAACCAATGCCCCTTCTTATGGCCTATGGACTCTTTAGTAATGGTACATGGGACTATCTCAGACTTAGCCTTTCTCTTTACCATTTGGTCAATCGGGTTGACTATGGCCGATCCCTTTCCATTGGGAAGAGAAGACTTTTCTGGACTTCCAATGTTTCCATTATCAATGTCCATGAAGGTTTGGGAAGTAGATCTTCCAATCAAATTTTCTTTATGAGTGCTCTAAATCATTATTGATTTAGTAGCAACAACCAAATAGGTAAGATCATTAAGGGTCATGTCATGGTCTGTCATATAGTAGTCCCAAAGGAACTCACTATGTGACTTAGGAAGTGATTAAAGAACCTAGTCAACAACCAACTTCCTCAAGACTTTGACACCCAACTCTCCCGGCCTGTCTATATATGACTTTATCTCCAAGATGTGAGCACACACAGACTTTTCTTGCCAATAAGAATTGAGTGACCTTGATCTTGTGGGTTAGGGAAAATAATTGGAGGAGGTGGAGGAAGAGAAGTATGATTTCCATGATCCAGTCGCAGGACATCATCTTCATTAGGAAAGCTTGTTCCAAGAGATTTAGGAAGACCATAGTTGTCTAAACCAGACATCTAATATGGGAGAAATTCAAGTTTAGTTGATTTAAGTCCTTAATATAACACCCAATATGAAATATTAAGGCTAGGACCCACCACAATATTTTATAACTTGGAAGAGGGATGTCGTAATCCAAGCTATAAAATATTTGAAGGTAGGCGAATGACGATTCACCAATTTTGACCACGAAAAACGAAAAAGAATTTTAGGTCTTAAGTGAATTGAAACTCCTAGATCCTTTGAGATTCATTGAACTTTTCAATGGCATGTTTAAATCTCGGTTGTGCCCTCTCAAGTTTGTGACTGGCATGCCGAGGATCACAAACAAGGTGTGAATAATCATGCAAATTAACTTGGTACCCTTAACTTTATCACCCAATCGATGTGCCGGTTAACTACACGCGCTCCACCGATATATGATAAACATTAACTTACCCTTTTCCACACTTACTAGTCCATGTTAGTATGTCGGTTAACCACACACGCTCCACTAATGACTTGGTAAGGTACAAAGTGTAATTTCATGGGTTAGCACCAAATTCACATTTTTCTAAGTAACTAAGATTGGGAATTTATAAGTGTTTAGTTACTTAGTATTTATCGTTATACTTTTAATGAAAATTATAGTCCTTGTCCTACCCGTTCGGCTAACGACCCTCCACCAGTCAAGGAAGCGGTGGGTGAGAGTGGACACCCATTAAACTGCCATTTTATAGGTAGTAACCTTATACCCCCCCTTATAGACCGGCTTCGTGAATGAGGCCTACTAACGGTAAGACTGACTTACTTTTATACATATATATAAATATTAAACCTATAATATTATAATAGTATAAGGGTTGAATTTTAACTTTTAAAATTCTAAGGGTTTAACTTGGAATTAAAGTATTCATGGGGGGAAACTTTACAAATTCCAAAACTTGAGGACATGTTTTGAAATTTTCAAAAAAACTTTTGGGATCCATAACATATGAGTTTAATATAGGTTTTAAAGACTTTAATGAAGAGACTCTTGAACATCCATAACTTGAGGACAACTTATGGAGTTCATAAAACTATTTATGAGAAAATGACTCTTCAAGTTGTGTAACCTATGGCTTTAATGAAGATTTAACACAAAAAACTTTTGATTTTCCATAACTTGAGGACAAGTTATGGAATCCATTAAAGGCCATTTAGATCATCTAATAAACAAACAAACATGTCAAGAAAAACTATGATCTAGATTAAACTCATATGAACAAGACAATTCAAATCAAACAATTTTCATGTAATTAGCCTAACCATTAAACTAATACAAAACATGAATCTATTGACAATTATCTTTTGAATTGGATTAGAATTATCATTACCACATCAAAAACAGGTCTATAAGTTCAAAAACAGCTTAGGGTAATGTTCCTAGTCCAATTCCAGCCTTAAAAGTCGAAAATCTGCACTCTGGGCCTCCTACTGGTCAAGTGTATGAACCTACTCGACGAGTAGGATGAATTTGTTCATGGACTCGGTGAGTCCGTCAGTGGACTCGGTGAGTCCACAGGCTAGACATCCAGAAAATCGATTTTTTCAGCAATTTGCATCAAGTATAATGGAAAACAAGCCTTGGCTCTGATACCACTGACGGGTTTTAGTATACTACAACATCCTATGGTGCACATACAACCCTAAATACCTTGGATCTATGTTTTCACTAATTATACATGCAAATGGTTTCCAAGGCGTTAAACCTATAACTAGCATGCATTTGACGTAAACCATATAAGATACTAGTTAGAGTTACATACCTTTTATGTAGCTTGAAGTCTTGATGTATTTGGCCTTAAGAGCTTAGCCCTAATAGTGTGGAAGCCTCAAATGAAGTCACAACACATCATGGACAAAGGTAGAACTTGAGAGAGAATTCATACACACCAAAACCGTCCATATCCTCCAAGAATACATGTGTCACCACAAGTCACGATTTTTGGGCAATGGGGTTTGTATTTATATGTGGTATTTCAAGGGTCGTGGGTATAACCCAAATCCATACCCATGGGTGTTATGATCCATGGTTCATGTGGCCCAACTCTTTATGTATCCATACATAAACTTGGTCCAACATGGATCATAAGCCCAACACATATAAATATAACTAATTACCATAATTAGTCTCCATAGATTTAATTAGTCTCTTTTGATCACAAAATTAATTCCAAATTAATTTCATGATAAATACTAATTAAAACATATGATTTCATATTAATAAATTAGAACTTATAATATATTAATAAATCATATATAACCTTCTCTCAAGAGTCTATCCTAACAAATTATCCTGATGATATGCAACCCAAATGGACCATGCTACTCTCGGGTCAAGTACATACCAATAATAGTTATGGGCTTAGACATCTAATCCAACAGTTCCGTTGACCAGGTTGACGAAGAAGACAGTTAGTTTCCGCTAGGGGCCTGAGTAGCAGGCGGCGTTTGAGACTTTGAGGCAGAGGTTGTGTGAGGCTCCGATTTTTAATCTTCCAAAGGGTGTGGAAGATTATGTGGTATACTATGATGTGTCGATCACAGTTTTGGGTGCGGTACTAATGCATATGATTTGGGTTATTGCTTATGCCTCAAGGCAACTGAATCCTCATTGGGCGAACTATCCCACTCATGATTTGGAGTTGGGGGCGGTGGTTTTCGTCCTCAAGATTTGGAGAAATTACCTCTATGGGGTCCGATGTACCATTTACACGAATCATAAGAGCTTGAGGTACGTGATGGATCCGCCAAATCTAAATATGAGGCAGCGCAGGTTGTTGGATGTAGTGAAGGATTATGATTACGAGATCCTTTATCACCCCGGGAAGGGCAATGTGGTGGCCGACGCACTCATTCTCAATGTGATAAGCGCACCTATTTGATACATATGTTTGACGATGATGGTGATTACTCTATTATTGGAGCGGATTTGTGAGGCTCAGGTTGAGGCCATGAAAGAGGAGCACCACAATAGTGATCGCATTCTGGGACATGTGTCCTCTTTCGATTACGATAGTAGGGGACTGTTGACCTTTCATTGGAGGATTTGGGTTCCATATTAGGGTGGTGCATGATAAATACTGATGGATGAGGCACGCAAGTCGAGATTTTATATTCATCCAGGTGCGAAGAAAATGTACAGAGATCTCTGACGCGATTATTGGTGGCCCTGTATGAAGCGGTATGTGGCTTGATATGTGGAGAGGTACTTGACTTGCAGGAAAGTCAAGGCCAAGCATCAACGACCTCACGGAAAGATAGAGTCGTTGGGCATTACCATTTGGAAATGGGAAGAGATCACAATGGACTTTATCACAAAGTTGCCACGGACAACACGGGGGTGGATTCGATTTGGGTCATTGTGGATTGACTGACCAAGAGTGCTTACTTTATCCCCATTAAGGAGAGCATCTCTGCGGAAAAGCTGGTAGACATTTATATCCAAGAGGTTGTAAAACGACATGGAGTACCGGTATTAGTAGTCTCGGATTGGGATGTACACTTTACTTCCAGATTTTATAAGAGATTTCATGAGGAGTTGGGTACTCATCTGCACTTCAGTATGGCTTTTCATCTGCAGACTGATGGACAAAGTGAGCGGACTATCTAGACTTTGGAGGATATGCTTCAAGCTTGTGTGTTGGATTTCGGCGGTAGCTGGGATACATATCTCACATTTGCTGAGTTTTCTTACAACAACAGCTACCACGCCAGTATTGATCGACCTCCTTTTGAGATGCTCTACAGGAGGTAGTTTCAGACCCTGATTTGTTGAGGTGATGTCGGCCAGCGACTTATGGGTAGCATGGAGGTGGTGCACCGGACTACTGAGTTGATCAGCAGGTGCACGGGAGATTACATACTGCACAGAGTTGATAGAAGAGTTGTGGAGATAGACGTCAATCTGATTTGGAGTTCTAGGTCGGAGATATGGTTCTCTTGAAGGTGCTGCCTTGGAAAAGTGTCATCTGGGTCAGGAAGCGGGGCAAGTTAGGCCCCAGATATATCGGTCCTTTCAGGATTATTGCCCGGGTGGGCAGGGTTGCATATCGGTTGGAGCTTCCCGAAGAGCTCAGTCAAATCCACAACACTTTTCATGTCTCTCAATTGCAGAAGTGTATGGTTAATGATTCTGAAGTGGTTCCTTTGGAGGACATTTAGGTGGATGAGTGTCTGAACTACATAGAGAGACTGATCTCGATTCTAGATAAGAAGATAAAGACCTTATGGAATAAGTTCATAAGCCTGGTGAAGGTGTTATAGAAGCACCGCAAGGGTTCAGAGCGGACATGGGAGCCCGAGGATGAGATGCACGAGCATTACCCAGAGTTTTTTGCAGCAGCGGACTTCGAGAATGAAGTCTGATTCAAGTGGGGGAGAGTTGTACTAGATTCTTGGTTGTATTTAATTCTAATTTGCATTTGAACTTTGGAAGTGACCACATCATGGTGAAGGCATCCTAAAACATGGCAATGTTGGAATATTTGTTGATCATTTAATGATCACCATACTGTGGCATCTATTGGCCACAATGTGGCAACCCTGTGTCGTGATAACCCTAATTTTCGGGTATATAAAGGAAAGTGGGGAGGCTTGGGTTGCCCATTGTTATCCTCCATCACTCTCAAACCTAGAAACCCTACCCCTAACCCACCTTGGTGCTCTTGTGCTCATTTTAGTCATCTTGTGGTGGTTTTGAAGGAAGAATAAAAAGACTTAGTGCTTGGTTCTGCAAGTGATCCTTTCCTCTTTTTGTGTGCATCTTCTGGACTCCTTGTAAGTCTTCAAGCTTCAACCTTTTTTTGTTCTTCTTCGTAGATCTAGTTTTTGGAGCATGATTGGTCCTTTTTGGAGTGGTTAAGTAATATTAAGAGATAAATTTTGCAACTTTATGGTTTCTCTATGTCCCTTGAATTCCATATCTCATGGATCTGGAATTTTATAGTAGGATGGGAACCATGCATGGATTTTGGGTCATCTTGTTCCCTTTTGACCTAGTTTGAAAAAGGAAATGCATGGGTCATGCATGTCCATAAATTTTGGATTTTTATGGACCATTAGGAGTCCTAGAAGAATTCTGGAAAGGTTGAATTAAGGACTTTTGGGATTAAGTGCTTAATGGTTGAGTTATTGCCATTTTTAGCCTTTTTGGCATTAGACTTGAGATCTAGACCTCTTGGTGGGTCTCAAGGGATAACGATGTAAACTTTATCCATTTGGATATTAGAAATGATCAAATATGGACTTTGGAACCTTTGGTATTGGAGAACTCGACCTAATCCATTAAGACATTTTGAACTAGTGCCCATGGCATGGCCTAGGCTGCCACGGTGTGGCGATTGGGGAAAACACGACGGTCTTGTCGTTTGAAGGCCACGACGTGGCCAAGGATGGCCATGACATGGAGGGTCAACTTTGTCTGTTGACTTTGACCTTTTGACTTACGTTGACTTATGATCAAACCCCTAGTCTTGGAAGAAAAGCTAAGGGTGTGCTTTAAATGTGTGTATAGGTGGTTGGTAGCATCTGTGTTCACAGTAGTAGTAGCAGTTGCAGTAGGTCATCATTTGTTAGGTGAGTCTCTTCACTATACTCGCGGTTCGAAAGCACCAATTCTGGCCCACTGTATAATGTTTGTAGGATGATAGGGGTCTTTGTGACAATTACTCTTATGCATGTATGTGCTTCTTGTCTTTGTGACTCTTCTTGATATGATTGTATGCTTAGCTGTAGGCGTGAAATAGACCCAATACCGGTTGAAAGAGACCGAAGGGGGTGAAATAGACCTAGTACCGGTTGAAAGAGACCAAAGGGGGTGAAATAGACCCAATATCAGTTGAAAGAGACCGAAGGGGGTGAAATAGACCCAATTTATTTTTGAACTGTTATGTATGTATGGTATGGGTTATTTTGGGGGAACTCGCTAAGCTTTGTGCTTACAATTTTACGTTTATGGTTTTAGGTACTTCCAGTTCGAAAGGGAAGGGCTCCGCATGTCCGCACCGCATACACCAGCACTCCGCATTTTATGACATGATTTGTACTCTGATAACTATTTTATACATATCCAGGTTATGATAGGTTTTGAAATGAATAAATGATGTTTCTGTTTGTTTTTAAAATGAAATTTTTACTTAGATATTTATGGGACGTTACAAGTTGGTATCAGAGCCTTGGTTTGAGGGATTCGGACAACTTCTCGGTGTATTTGAAGTCAAACTGAGGATTTCTAAAATATTTTAAAAGAAAATGATTTTCTAAAAAGGCTTTCTAAAAGAAAAGGGGTGTGATGCATACAATCAGTCGAGCTCAAGTAATTTTACCCCAAATACCCATACATGTTTATAGTTTTAGTATAAGTATATGTGTATAGCATGATATATTAGGTCTAAGGATTTGCTTGTAATTTCATGGTAGGATGCTAGGAGAGATGCCTTGTATGCTGGTTGTATGAGCTTTAGAATTGCATGCTAGTATAGATTTCAGATAAATAGATAAGATGGCCTGATTAGGTAGTACACTAGTTTACAACCCAATGCTCGAATGTTGCTTGCTTTGTTCTTCTAGGGACTCCATTAGTGTCGGCTAACTATTGATCGAATGCATTAAATTACATGTTATGGGGATAAGATAACTTTTTAAGGTTAGATTCAACCGTATTGTACAACTCTTGTTTGAGTCCAACCGTGGTAGGGTGGGATCTAGCATTCAAAAATTATTTAATGTGGATAACATGTAATTGTATTCGTGACGTAGTTAGAAGGTGTAAGAGGGAGTCTCTTATGCAGCTGATGGCAGAGGGTGATGGAAAAAGGGAATCCTAGGAAATCCTATGATATGTCTTAGCGCCTATGGTGCTCTATAGGATGAGTGAAGTAACTAATAGTAGGGAAGTGACTTAGAGGATTTGAGACAACCCTTGAAGAGAGTATTGATAGGTGTGGAAGGTACTATTGGGCTCGTACTACTGAAAACACAGGATCTATACCCGAGACAAGGAAGGCCTTGATGATTTCGATAAAATTCGGGAGTGTGAACCTCTTCGTGCATGTACTGATTATTTATGTATTGTGTTTCAGCATGGTAATCACACATGGTGGAGCAGGAAGTTCAGGATCTGGTTCGGGTTTGGGCACGGGCACCGAACCAATTGATGAGGGGCTACACGAGTTTATCATGTCTGAGATTACGAGAGGCATCCTTGATGCGGCCCCAGTGATGTTCGGGTCGATCAAGGAGGGTATCATCGATTTAGTGGAGGAGCATTATCGGGCTTTTTGAGTCGAGCTAGCTGCTGGTCAGTACGGAGCCCGCACTCTCTCCTTCAATAATTTTAGGGGATGTGTGGCACAAGAGTTCTGTGGGGCAAAGGACCCCATTGCAGCTAGACGATGGATAGAAGATATGGAGTGTGCTCAAATTACTAGCTTCTGCCTCGAGGGGTTGAAGGTGAGGTTCGCCGCATGATATCTGAGGGAGCGATCTCGGGATTGGTGGGAGCAGGTTGTTTATGCTCTGGGAGCCCCAACCGTTCAGGTTATGACATGTTTGGATTTTGTGACCTAGTTCTAAGTGATGTTTCTACCGGTTGTTGAAGTGAAACAACTGGCGAGATAGTTCCTAGATATATGGCAGACGACTGAGACCGTGGCGGAGATTACCGCCAAGTTTCGAGAGAGGGCTTTATTGGTACCCCAGTATGTTGCTGATGAGGAGATGAAGAAGACTCGAACCATTACCTATTAAGATCATATATGATGGAGTTTGTTAGCTTTTCAGCTTGTCTGAAATTGCAGGACATGATATCCAGGGAACGGGAACGAGAAATCAATTTGGAGCACATTGGAAAGAGGAAGGCAGAGCAAGTGCAGACGACTCGGGGTTCAGTGAACAAACCCAAGGTTTTTGGCAGGGTCGGTCCGCTGTGGCAAGTGCGGTCGGATGCATGATGGGGTTTGCAGTGCAGGTGGATCGGGCTATTATAAGTGTCGCAAGACCGGGAAGACGATGGTTGACAAATAGACCAGGAACCATGTCGGGTCACTCAAAACAAAAAATGGGTTGGAGTTCTCAAAGGCTTCATTTGACAACTTCTGCAAAACAGAAGGAATAGTGAGGCATCGTACTGTTCGGCTAATTCCATGGCAAAGTGGAGTGGTAGAACATATGAACAAAACACTGGTGGAGCATGCTCAGTGCATGTGTTTATCTACTGATTTATCGGAGCAATTCTGGGTGGAAGCAGTCAACACTGCTTGCTATCTTGTGAATAGATCTCCATCAACTACGATTGATTGCAAGACTCGTCAAGAGGTGTGGTCTAGAAAACCCTCTGAGAATTCCGGTTTATGAATGTTTGGATGACTGCTTACACTCGTGTGAATGATGGTTAACTGGAGTCGAGGGCAATGAAGTTCATATTTCTAGGATATGCATCTGGAGGGAAATGTCATCATGTGTGGTGTACGTAAGAATGTAAGACTCCAAAATTCGTTATTAGCAAGGATGTGCCTTTGAATCTGCTATGTGTAACCAGAGAGGAGGTGGTACAAGTTTTTCAGGGAACGATCAGGATGCTAGCCAGAAGGTGGAGTTTGAAACAGACACCCCACATAGTTTTTTGATAAATGTGGAACAGCAGGGTGGCATGGAACAACATAGACGTGAGGAATCCCTTGATCGACCTAGGGAAGAAGTGTCTAGAGATGTTGATGC
Source organism: Lactuca virosa (assembly GCF_052849685.1). Lineage (NCBI taxonomy): Eukaryota > Viridiplantae > Streptophyta > Magnoliopsida > Asterales > Asteraceae > Lactuca > Lactuca virosa. The sequence goes on along the minus strand of NC_136430.1, from coordinate 222,666,417 downwards.
CAGGAAAGACAACTTAAAGAAGCTTCTAGAGAATGAGCTTATGATGAACGCTTTAGGAGCTGAAAAGAAGATAGCATGGATGGAGATTCAGAGTGATAAAATAGTAGGATTGTTATACATTTCTCACTATATTGATAAAGTCTTGCGGTCATTCTATCGTGATCAGTACAAACATGTTGGGTACTTCTTTGGTGGTTTGAGGCAATCATGGAAAAGCTCATTGGGAAGGGATCAAGTGGATCTTACGATACTTGAAGGGAACACTTGATCTTTTTCTGGTGTATGGTGTCAATGCACGACATATGGACTTGGTTGGATTGATAGACTTATACCATGAAAGTGATCTGTTGATAAGTAGATCATTCACGGTTGGTCTCGTTCAGAGTCTTCTTTTGAAGGTGGAGAAAGCTATCATGTTCTATGAAAGGTTATGCATTCAAAATTCTGGTGCCAAGGAGAATCTGAAATACATGGTGACAAGTTGGTTGCCCAGAGAGTAGTGCAAGCTTTGTTTGGACTTGGTTGATGTTTGCAGGAAGTAAGCCCTTCGGCGCTTGATGGTAGGAAGGGAGAGGAAGTTCTTATTTTAGGTGGAGCTCAAAGGATGCTCAATTCAAGGTGGAGATTGTTAAATGTGACTCAAGCATTTGGAGCATTCGTATGGAGCATTTGAGTTCAATGGAGCACTTGGAACTCAATGGAGCACTTGGGGTTCATGGAGCATGTAACAAAGGAACGGATCATCTAACAAAGGAACGGATCAAGTGACAAAGGAATGTATCTTCTAAAAGGGGGTATGGAGCACCTAAAAGTGGAATGGAGCATCCTAGTGCATGGATGTGCCATCTGTGATCAAGAAGCGCCATCCTATGCTTGGATGCGCCAGTTTGAAGTCAAGGTGCACCACTATTGGATCTTGATATGCCACAAAGTGACTTGATATTCCACCAAGTGACATGATATGCCACCAAGTGGCGGGATATGCCAACAAGTGACAGGATATATCATTCATGAGGTGGATGCGCCATTATAGAGTGGATGTGCCGACTTGGAGTCTAGATATGCCAACTTGGAGGAGGATATGCCAACAAGTGACTGATGAGTTGTATGCTATGAAGTCCCTTATGATGCTCAAATTTTTCAAGGAAGCTCGGAAGTTGAAGATGCTCAAGGATTATTGTTTGATGTGCCACCATCATGGTTGATGTGCCATGGTTATCTTTATGTGCCACTCTTGCATCATGATGTGACATTATGGATCATGATGCTCCATCATGTGTGTAACGTCCCAAAAATTAAGACTAAAAAATTCATTTTTAAATTAATAAAAATGTAATTGAAAACATCATCACAAAACTAAAGTGGAAACAAATGTATCAATACATCATAAAATATCAGAGTAAGTCACAAAATACGGAAAAGGCGGTGTGTGCTCTACAATCTTCCCGAGCTCTTCCCTTTCGAACTAGAAGTACCTGAAGCATAAACTGAAAACCGTAAGCACAAAGCTTAGTGAGCTCCCCAAAATACCACATACCATACATAATAAACACATACTGGGGCCCCGCCCTTCATCGGGCCCTGCCCGGCATCGAGTTCCAACCAGCCTTGGGCCCCGCTCGGTTTATAGATCTGTCAATCAGCAGGCCTCGCCTGACATCGGGCCCCGCCCGGTACACATACAAACATATAAACATATAATCATAATAACACATGCAATAATCACAAAGGTAATAGCATAGAATACAGTCATCGGGCCTCGGCTGACGTCGAGCCTCGCTTGGTATACATACCAACGCATACACGTGCAAGAGTCACGCAGACATCTAGCATCCTAACATAATAAACCATGGGCCAACATTGGTGCCTTCGACACACTAAACACAGTGAGGAAACTCACCTATGAATCTGAACAATAGTTGATAAGGCCCCGACTCTGAATCTCAGCTCTAACCGACACCTAACCATCAAAAGACCAATTCTCAACCATAATCCAAAATACCAATTATACCCTCTTAGGTCAAACTGGGTCAAACGGTCAAAAATTCAAAAAGAGTCAACTCAACAGACCGCCACGTCGTGGTATCCCTTTACCACATCGTGGCGTCGAATACGACAAATAGTCGCGACCAGCCCTACCACCTCGTCGTGGTAACTGGATTTTCAGAAGCTTAAAATATTCAGCCATTTCCTTCAATTCAAAAGGGTATCCAACTCAGATCTGGTCTATAATAGGGTCTAGATGGATAAAGTTTCCAACTTTATCCAATGAAACCCTCCAAAGTGCATAGATCTCAACTTTAAGGTCCAAAACAACACATGACTTAAGCAATATTCACTCAATCCTTAAGATTACTTGCTCAAAGGCTCCATAAGAGTTTCTAACATCAAACACATCATAAAAATTGGTGCTTTTTAGACATGCATGTCCAATGCATGTCTTGAGCTCTTATTAGGTCAAATTAGGTCAAAAGGGCCAAGATTTCATGCATGGCCTCAAAACTCAAATCTAAATCAAATTCAAAGGGCCAAATGCTCCAAATGGCTTGGAGATTCATAAAGTTGCAAGCTTTATGAGATTCAACCTTCCAAAGTAACAAGGCATAGAGAAAAGTGGACAAAATCCATAGATCTATCAACTAACTCATCAAGATGAAGACTTTATACCTCCTTGAGATGCTTGAGGAAGATAAACTCCTGAACCTATGTTTCTTTGGACTCCCAATATGATCCTCCACCACCTTTTTCCTTCACAAGCACCAAACACACACACTTTAACGCTAAAAACTCACACAAGGGATCTAGGGTTTACAAGGGACGATTTGGAGAGATGGACTCTGATGGAAGGAAAGCTATGAGGGGTTAAGGAGTTTAAATAGGGCTCAACCCTTAAACTTTAGGGTTTTCTCCAATAGCCGCCACCACGTCGTGACAAACTCACCATGTCATGGTGGTTCATTAAACCCCCATGGCCCAAAAACTTACCGCCACGTCGTGGTGAGGCTTCACCACGTCGTAGCCAAAAAGAAATCATACACCAATGGAAATAATTTCATACCTGGAATCGAGTGTTACAAATCTCGCCCACTTGAATCAGACTTCGTCCTCGAAATCCGCTTCCTCAAATAACTTTGGGTAGTGCTCCCTCATCTCATCTTTCGGCTCCCACGTCCATTATGAGCCCTTGTGATGCTGCCACTATACTTTCACTAAATCAACAACCTTGTTCCACAAGGTTTTCGTCTTCCGGTCAAGAATCGCAACCGGTCTCTTAATATATTTCAGGAGGTCATCCACTTGAATATCCTCCAATGGAACCACTGCGGAATCATCCACTAAACACTTCCATAGATGAGAGACATCGAACGTATTATGGATCTGACTGAGCTCATCTGGAAGATCCAAGCGATATGAAACCCGGCCCACCCGGGCTAAAACCCTGAAAGGAACGATATATATGAGGCCTAATTTACCCCTCTTCTAGAATCAGATGACACATTTCCAAGGCGACACCTTCAGGAGAACCATATCCCCAACCTGGAACTCTAGATTTGATCTGCGTCTGTTGGCATAACTCTTCTTCCGACTCTAGGCTGTCTGGAGTCTACTTCGAACCTGCTGAATCAACTCAATGATCTTGAGTACTACCTCGGTACTCCCCATAAGATGTTGACCGACCTCAACCTAACAAATCGGGGTCCTGCATCTCCTCCCATAGAGCATCTAAAATGTAGGTCGATCGATGATGGCGAGATAAATGTTGTTATATGAAAATTCTGCTAACGGAATATACGTATCCCAACTTCCACCGAAATCCAAAACACACACCCGAAGCATATCCTCTAAAGTCTGAATAGTCCGCTCACTTTGACCATCGGTCTGCGGATGGAATGTTGTGTTGAAATGGAGACGAGTACCCAACTCATCATGGAACCTCTTCCAAAACCTGGAAGTAAATCAGACATCCCTGTCTGAAACCACAAAAACCGACATCCAATACCGTGCCACAACGTCCCTGATATATACCTCAGCCAATTTCTTCGCAGAAATACTTTCCTGAATCGGGATGAAATGCATGCTCTTGGTCAACCAATCCACGATGACCCAAATCGAATCCACTCCGCACGCAGTCCGAGGCAACTTCGTGATGAAATCAATGGTGATCTCCTCCCATTTCCATATGGTAATCTCCAATGGTTGCATCTTGTCGTGAGTTCGCTGATGCTTGGCCTTGACTTTCCTGCAAGTCAAGCACCTCTCCACATACCAAGTCACATCCCGCTTCATGCAGGGCCACCAATAATCAAGACGAAGATCTTTATACATCTTCGTCGCCCCGGGATGAATGGAGAACCTCGACTTGTGTGCCTCTTCCATTAGAATCTGATGCACACCGCCCCAATATGGAACCCATACCCTACGATGAAGAGTCAGCAGCCCCTGGATATCATAATCAAAAGAAGCCACCTAACCCACAATAAGCTCACTCTTTCGGTGCTCTTCCTTCATAGCCTCAATCTGAGCCTCACGAATTCGCTCCAAAAGCAGAGTAATCACAGTCATCCTCAAACATATATCCTTGATCAGAGTCGCGTCTGCCTTGCAGCTGAGAGCATCGGCCACCATATTGGCTTTCCACGGATGGTAAAGGATCTCACAATCATAATCCTTCACGACATCCAACCACCGGCGCTACCTCATATTTAGATTTAGCTGATCCGTCAGATACCTCAGGCTCTTGTGATCCGTGTAAATAGTACAACGGACCCCATAGAGGTAATGTTGCCAGATCTTTAGGGTGAAAACTATAGCCCCCAGCTCCAAATCATATGTCGGCTAGTTCGCCTCATGAGGCTTCAGTTGTCTAAAAGCGTAAGCGATCATGTGACTCCTCTGCATCAATACTGCCACCAAAACTGTGATCGACGCATCACAATAAACCACAAAATCCTCAACACCCTCCAGCAGGGTCAAAATCAATGCCTCGCATAATCTCTGCCTCGGGGTCTCAAAAGCTTCCTGTTGCTCAGGTCCCCAGCGAAATATGACTGTCTTCTTTGTCAACCGAGTCAAAGGAATAACTATCTTGGAGAAATCTTGGATGAATCTCCGACAGTAACTTGTTAAACCAAGGAAACTCTGAATTTCAGATGGAGACCTTGAAACCTCCCACCGCATCACGGCCTCGACCTTGGATGGATCGACCAGAAGACCATTCTGGTTGACAAGGTGCCTCAGAAACTGCACCTCACGCAACCAGAACTCACAGTTGGAGAAATTTGCGAAAAGTATCTCCCTCCTCAAAGTCTCCAGCACCTCCCTCAAGTGCTCCTCGTGATGCTTCTGGGTCTTGGAATGGACCATGATATCATAAATGAATACAAGCACAGATTGATCCAACATCGGCCTGCATACGCGGTTCATGAGATCCACGAACACGGCTGGAACATTGGTGAGCCGAAAAGGCATCACCACGAACTCGTAATGACCATAACGAGTCCAGAAGGCCGTCTTCTGCACATCCTCGTCTCTAACCCTCATCTGGTGATAACCCGAACGCAAATCAATCTTGGAAAACCAAGATGCACCCTGAAGCTGGTCGAACAGATCATCAATCCTTGGGAGTGGATAACGGCTCTTCACCGTTACCTTATTCAGCTCCCGGTAGTCAATGCACATACGATGAGACTTATCCTTCTTCTTCACAAATAAGATCGGTGCTCCCCATGGTGACCTGCTCAGTCGAATGAATCCCTTATCTAACAGCTCCTACAGTTGTGTAGACAGCTCCTGCATCTCGGGAGGAGCGAATCGATACGGTGCTTTGGCTATCGGTGTCGCACCTGGAACCAGATCAATCTTGTACTCAACCTGCCTCTCCAGAGTTACCCCAGGAAAATCCTCTAGAATCATATATGGATACTCCACACAATCGGCACATCATCCATCATCGCCTTACCCTTATCCCGGGTATCCATAACATAGGCGATGAATTCGGAACAACCCTGATGAATATAGTGTGTGGACCTCGCTGCTGAACACAAAATTGGCCCCCGCTGAGCTCTCTCCCCATGAACCACCAACTCTCCCCCACTTTGGGTTCGAATCCGAATTAACCGTTGCTCACAATCAATCATCGCCCCATTGGGTCTCATCCAATCCCTACCCACAATAACCTTGTTCCCACGCAAAGGAATGGGAACCAAATCAATCGGATATTGAACTCAACCTGCCTCTCCAGAGGTACCTCAGGCAAATCCTCTAGAAACATTTCTGGATACTCCATACAATCGGCACATCATCCATCGTCGTCTTACCTTTATCCCAGATATGCTCGAGTATAAATAAGGATCCATGCTAAGTCATTTGTGTTGTGTCTTTTTGTATCCTTAGTGACTATGAAGAATCTCTGTTGGTTGTACTTGTAATCTTAGTTTGAGAAATTTGTGAATAAAGAATACTCCCTTCCTGTCCGTGGACGTAGGTCACCTTGACCGAACCACGTAAATATTGTCTTTGTGTGCTTTTGGTTTTGCTTGTAATCCGCATTACTTCCTAACAAGGGTCGTCAGAACTTGGCAAGTGGCATCAGATTTGTTCTGAGTCTTAACAAGTATCATATGTTTTCCCTAACATGTACTTATCCCGGATATGCTCCCTACGACCCTGGCTAACACTCGAGAGGGTTCTAGGTGAAGCAAAGTTCCCAAAAAAGGAAATAGAAACCTTTTGCTCCATTAAAATTTGCTCCCGCTTATATTCCTAGGACATAATATAAATAGGACCGGAAGGATAAAGAATGTTGGCATCACGGGGAGGACTGTTTGTGTTCAATTAAGAAACATACAAGGAAGGGCCCACACCAAGGCTACTAGCAAAAGAATGAAAAGCACGGAGATCCAGGGAATGGGACCTCTTGAGAACCCTATCACTACTACCTTCACCACCAGCAAGAACAGTCGCTAATGTTGAAGAGTCAACATAATACCTACCTCTTTTGTGATGAACCAAAGGTTGTTCACCATTCCCACCATCACTATCATCATATGAAACAACCACAACCCTAGCAAAAACGGGTGAAGTACGAGTATCAATTGTATCATCATAGGAGACATGCACTTTAATCGACGATCCCGAATCCTCGTCTTCCTCATCTTGGGTATTACTACCATTACTACCATTATAAGTAAAGCTATTATCGATAATGGAAATATCAAAATCATTAGAGCCAAGCTCGCGCACTACAACCTTACCCTCAACAAAATCATATAAAAGAAATGGTAATCGACTTCAATCTACACAAAAACAAAAAGGAGTCAGTACAAACAAGTGAAACAAGTAACAATAACATACATAAAGGGAAATACCTAGGCCATGGACAAATAAAGTGGGAACAACGCCAAGCCGCAACCAATACGGACTCATACCAACTTGACCCAAAACGAATTCACGGAATTTCTTCATCATAACATAGAAACGGGAAATCATATATATATATATATATATATATATATATATATATATATATATATATATATATATATCCTGACCTAAATCCCTAGTCATGTTAGGCTTTTGATCATTAATTGTTCTAGGAGGATGAAATTCATTTCGATAAGAGAAGTGAGAAGCATTTAACTAAATAAATTCGTTTTACATTTTTTGATGGAATCAGGAAGACCCTCAATGAAACTTCGTCCCCTTGAACGAAAATTATACCAGTACCCATTGCTACAAATACGGAAAAAAAACACTAGAACAGAACTGAAGGGTTTTGAGCATTTTAACACTCCTATGGTGTACATGCAACCCTATAAACCTTGGATCTATGTTTTCTCTATTATACATGCAAATATTCAATATTCCAAGGTTTCATCCTAACTAGCATAATATGAAGTATATACAATACAAGAATCTAGTAGAATGACATACCTTTTGATGGAGGTTGAAGTCTTGAACCTTTAAGAGCTTAGTGCCCCAAGTGTTGCACCTCAAATGGTTCACACAACACTAAAACCCTTGGAATAACTTGAGAAGAAGAATACTTATGTTCACTCTTATGAAATTGGATTTTCCCTCTTGTGTACTATACACTAGTCCCCAATTTCATGAACTAGAGACCTATTTATATAGTGTGGAGGATTAGGGTTACATTCATGTAAACCCTAATACCCATTACCTTTCATTTCCATGGGATCCATGGGTTAAAACTCCATGGACTATCCATGAAAGCTTAGCCCAACCTAAATGAACTTGGCCCATCCTATATATAAATAAGAGTCCATATTTAATTAGTTCTTTTTTATCACTAAATTAATTCTAAATTAATTCTTGATCAATACTAATTAAATAATATGATTTCATATTAATATATTAGAACTTATAATGTATTAATATAAATCATAAGTATCCTTTTTCTCATTTTGTCTATCCAATTGTTCCAATGACATGCAACCCAAATGGACCATGCTACTCTCGGGTCGAATACATACCAATAATAGTTATGGTCTTAGACATCTAATCCAACAGTCTCCCACTTGGATAAGTCTAAAACTATTATTGCGTATGACTCCAAGATCCCGACTAGCAATCGTAGCTCTTAAAGCTGTTGCCGAACTCTAACCTAGTCAAATGACGTGTCCATTAGATAAGGGATCATATATTCCTCTATTCTAGATATCATATGGACTGAGACATGGATTATAATCATTCTCTCTATCCATTTGTTGTTTCCCGATTTCCGATTTATGACGACTGACTAATTGAACAAATCAAATCAGTCCAGGCGTGGCCAAGCACTTAGGGGTGTCATCACTAAATCATTGAGGGGCCCACAGATATCGCTTTTATCCCTCTAAGGGTAAAAGGAATGGATAAAATTTGACCCAAGTGTTCTCTTGTGCTTACTCATCAAATTACACACAACGATATGTTTTATAACAACCAAGTTACTGGTTGCGTTTTCATATGTCAATGTGCAACCGACGCGCAACTACAACTCACACGTCTCCGTTTAAAGAATATAAGATATTATCGTCTCATGATTCACTCGTGATAAAATCCATGAAGTGATTCAAATGAGCGTGGGTTGAATCCAATACTCGAATCTCATTCCAGGAGCACTCATGAACACTGCAGCCACTTTGTCCCAGACAAACTACAGACCCTTCATGACAGTCTCGCCTGAATACCTACTTCCAAAGTATGATCGACTGTGGATAGTTTGAATAACCTAGTTATTCGGGAAGTCAAAACATGCAAAGTGAAACACAAGAATAATCGAATCCAATATGGTATCAGAACTTATGAATAAAAATAAAACACCTTTTATTTATCACCATATTGATTACACATTATTCTTTGCATAATGTTTCAAACAATCAACTTAATACTTGAATTAAAACAATAGTCATGCCATGCTCCAAGCATGCACACTATGTTTGTCCAAACAATAGTTATGCCATACACCAAGTATGCACACTATGTTTGTCTATGATCCTTACTTTGTGGAATAGATCAATTGAACATAATTCCAATGTTACTCATTTCACAATCTCAAATCCTTATCGTAAATGTAAGAATTCCAAATTCCTGCCATTTACCGAACTCTGTCAGATTCTAAATTCATATGTATTGATCCTCTTGTGATTGACTATGCACAAAGTCACAAAGACTTGGCAACGGACACTACAAAGTACTCCAATGGAGATCAATTCCATGGATACGAAGTCTCAAATTCAAAGTATATTCCTTTGAACATCCTTCTTGCATTAAGTTTTTCTAATCTTACACAGATTGAATAACTTCCACCTATGGAGACATTTCCATATTCCCATTTTGACTATCACTTCTGAACAAGAGTTGCCTCTTTTTCAGAATATGTCAATATGGTCCTTCCAAAAATTTACACCATACTTCCAACTGTCCATGAGCAACCAATCTTTGGTAAACCTCAGATTGTCCTCGACAATTGCTTAATCATTTTGGTCATATCCAATTCTAGTCCCTTTTCCCCTCTTAATGCCCTAGGCATTTGGAAAATTTAGAACGGATAAATATTATAGCACATGTAATCGATCCAATACCCGAAGCATATGGGACACGATTCATGATGTCTCACATAAAGACATGATACTTGACCAGTCTTTTGCTACAATATTTTTTATTTGTCATGTTCTCACAATTCGAACTATGAAGAGGGATGTCGTAATCATAATCGAATTTTGAGAATGCAACATATATAGAATTTCCTTATGTTGAACCATTCCAACATAACATTCATATATATATATATATATATATATATATATCTTTGACAAAAGTTGATTAAAATCTCAATCTAAGCTTGTAGAATTGGAATGAAGTATAAAATCCTCTCCCTTAATTATAGCAAAACAACTTTCCAAAGGGAATTGAAACTTTTGTTTTCTATAATTAACATTGCTAACTGGCAACACTTAACATAATAATCATGCTCCCACTATCATGATAATTATAATTTAACTAGCATAACACTTATGCTCCCACTAGCTTTGACATGTACTCAGAAATCAGTTAGACTTCTAGAAATCAATACTTTATTGACTTTCTTACCAAAGTTCAGATTTCTGATACGAGATGCTTTGATAAGACTTTATCAAAATCATACACCTCTCCTTAGATAGCTCACATGTGTGTCTAAACAATTATGAAGAGGGATGTCGTAATCATAATGTTTATACCTTTTTTCCATTCTCATAAGTCCATGTTAGTGTGTCGGTTAACCACACACGCTCCACTAACGACTTTGAGAATGCAAATATCACAATTGCTATCTTACTTAAAATCTTCTTAGTGAAAGCGTTTCCTCACCATCATTTTCATGAATCGAAGAGAAACCTTATGACACTTAGATTTTTATGGTGTATGTGTTCCTATCCATATGAATTTGTCAAAACCATAATCACAAGACAATGTTAGTGACAAATCTAAACTAATATGGACCGAAGTTGTGCAATCTTAACTTCTTTCCACTTGGCAGTACAAGGCCTACCATTGCTTCTAGGTTGTTATGCAAACGATTGAGAACTTGTAGAACTCAGATGCATAGTCAACTTCAACTGGAATGGACACAGAAATAAGAATATGTCAACACGATAGGTTACAAACCTCAATTCGTGCGCTAGAGATAAACTACAGGTTTTATTCTTGATCAGTTCTTGAAACTCTTTCAGGACCTTTTAGACTCCCACTATCCTCTTGACATATAAGACTCTCTTGCCAAGAACTATTCCTTGACAAACAAATATTCAAGAGATAGTGCGGATTCTTATCAAGACAAACACTTCACACAATTGGCCTTAGTTGGTCTTTGTTTTATCCAAAACATCACAACTTACCAATTTCAAATGTACAAGAGTAGAAAAACATTTTACTCTTACATTTGATAAGTGTTGTAACCCTATCTTAAGATTATGTCACTCTAGTCACAATCTTGGAGTATGACTCTAAGATTTGATTTTTGGAACGAAGTATGACTTATCTTTTGATTTAACCATTTCAACAATTCACGATTCCTCTTCTTAGCCACACAAATGCACTAAGATGTCCTTAGATGATCAATTGTGATATGGTTTCATAATCATTTAGATAATCATAAAAACACGATACTAAAGTACTCTCCCATCTTTTCAGATTGGAGAAACTTTTATCTTTCTGCCTAATTTGATTCTTCTCATTCGTTCTGCCATTCATTGAAACTTTTCCAATGTTTCAGAATTACACTTAGACATGTAAGTGTAACCATATTTACTAAACTTTAGTAAATAATGACGAATAGTCGTATCGATCTTTGTGGTGGACCTGACCAGTGCACAACCAAGTGTACCCGATCCCCTACTTGACTCACATATACATGTGAACAAGGAATTAGTCTTAATTTCCCAAAGATGAAAATTCTCATTCATCATACAACATAAGTTACATGATTCCAAGTTTCTATCCAACTGAACCTTGGGTGATGAGAATCTTTCCTTATTTGGTAAATTATGACACTGCCACAAACGAAAGAATCAAATTCATATTGCTAATAATAGAAACATACAAACATCAATTTTCACAAATGTCATTGCAAGGAGATATGATATAAAATAAAACAAATTTATTTATTCATAAAGTGCGGAAAAACTTTTCCTTACAATGCAATTACAAGTGAAACTATGTTATTACATATTTCCTAGCAATCTATCATAACTCTTAAGCAGTAGCTCAAAGATCCGATCCTCGAACCATGCGATTAAAATCCATCTTCGCGATCAGATTCAACATACTCTTCTTTTAAGCTTCCTTCCCATTGCTTGATCCTACAAAACATCAAAATGTAACCCTGTCACATCATGCATTAAGAATCAACAATTTGGAACTTAATATAGTTAGATAGTGGACTTACCTAAAGCAGAGTCAAACCTTTTGATTCTTCCTTCTTTCAGATCTTTCAGGTAGTCAGGGCAGCTTCACAACCAATGCCCCTTATCTTGACAATAGAAACATATAGACTCTTTGGGAATGGTACACGGGACTATCACAGACTTAGCCTTTCCCTTTACCTTTTTGTCAACCGGGTTGACCAAGGCCGATCCCTTTCCATTGGGAAGAGAAAGCTTTTTTGTACTTCCAATGTTACCATTGTCAGTGTCCATAGAAGTTTGAGAAGTAGATCTTTCAACCAATTTTGCTTTACCAGTGCGCCAAATCATTGTTGATTCAGCAGCAACAAGCAAATAGGCCAGATCATTAAGGGTCATGTCGAGGTCTGTCACATAGTAGTCCTTAATAAACTCACTATATGAATCGGGAAGTGACTGAAGAACCCAGTCAATAGCCAACTTCCTTGAGACAACGACACCCAACATTCTCAACCTATCACTGTGTGACTTCATCTCTAATACATGAGTACACACATGTTTTCCATCTTTATGTTTCATTTCAAGAAGGGATTGAGTGATCTTGAACTTTTCAAGTCTTCGGGTTTGTGGGTCAGGGAGAATAATTGGAGGAGGTGGAGGAAGTGAAGCATGATTTCCAGTCCCATTAATGCACAACCAAGGGATTGATCTTTCACCTTGATTGCTATTTGGGATATCATCTTCATTAGGAAAGCTTGTTCCAAGAGATTTGGGTAGACCATAGTTGTCTGAACTAGACATCTACAAGGGAGAAACTCAAGTTAGTTGATTTAAGTCCTTAATATAACACCCAATATGAAATATTAAGGCTAGGACCAAACACAATATTTTATAACTTGGAAGAGGGATTCCGTAATCCAAGCTACAAAATATTTGAAGGTAGGTAAATGACGATTTACCAATTTCCACCATGAAAAACGAAATTATTCATTAAGTTTTAATTGGATTGAAACTCCTAGATCCTTTGAGATTCATTAAACTATTCAATGGCATGTTTAAATCTCGATTGTGCCCTTCAGGTTTGTGACTAGGATGTCGAGGATCACAAACAAGGAGTGAATAACCATGCAAATTAGCTTGGTACACCCAATGTTACAACCACCTAATCAATGTGTCGGTTAACCACACACGCTCCATTGATCTATGATTAACATCAAGTTACCCTTTGCCACACTTGGTCATTCCCAGGTTAGTGTGCTGGTTAACCACACACGCTCCACTAACGACTTAACAAAGGCGCAAAGTGCAATTTCATGGGTTAGCACCAAATTCACATTTTCCTAAAGTAGCTAAGATTGGGAATTTAATAAAGTTTAGTTACATTATATTTATCATTATACTTTTAATGAAGGGAGAATTATAGTCTTATCCTACCCGTTCGGCTAACGACCCTCCACCAGTCAAGGAAGCGGTGGGTGAGAGTGGACACCCATTAAACTGCCATTTTATAGGCAGTAACCTTATACCCCCTTATAGATTGGCTTTGTGAATGAGGCCTACTAACGGTAAGACTGACTTTTACTCTTATACATATATATAAATATTAAACCTATAATATTATAATAGTATAAGGGTTGAATTTTAAACTATTTAAAATTCTAGGGGTTGGAACTAAAGTTTTCTAAAGTGACTTTACAAGTTCCAAAACATGAGGGCAAGTTTTGAACAATTCAAAAACTTTTGGATTTTCATAACTTATAAGTTTGTTATGGCTTTTAATGATAAGACTCTTGAAAATTCATAACTTGAGGACAAGTTATGGACCTCATAAAATAATTTATGGGAAAAGACTTTTCAAGTTCAAAACCTATGGTTTTTAATAATCTTATTAAAGGAAAAACTTTTGGTTTTCCATAACTTGAGGACAAGTTATGGAATCCATTAAAGGCCATTAAGATCAAGAATTACACTAACAAACAATTTTCACATAATTCCTATGATCTACCAAAACTCATAAGCATGAACATTCATAATCAACAATTTTCAAGAATCACATAAACATATATAAAACTTGAAACTTTGATTATAACTTTGAAATTGGTTAGCCATAATCATTACCACATCAAAAACAGGTTTATAGGTTCAAAAACAGCTTACGGTAATGATTCTAGTCCAATTCCAACCTTAAAAGTCGAAAAACTGCACTCTGGAGCACCAACTCGTCGAGTTCATGAACAAACTCGTCGAGTTGGTCAGTTTTGTGCTTAGACTCGGCGAGTCCATCAGTGGACTCATAGAGTCAAAGGCAAATTCATGCGACTCGGCGAGTTCGCTGTCCAGAACCCAGAAAATCGAATTTTTCAAGCTTTTTTCACCAAGAAGCATCAAGTATAAAGAAAACAAGCCTAGGCTCTGATACCACTGAAGTGTTTTGAGCATTCTAACACTCTTATGGTGTACATGCAACCCTATAAACCTTGGATCTATGTTTTCTCTATTATACATGCAAATATTCAATATTCCAAGGTTTCATCCTAACTAGGATAATATGAAGTATATACATTACAAGAATCTAGTAGAACGACATACCTTTTGATGGAGCTTGAAGTATTGAACCTTTAAGAGCTTATTGCCCCAAGTGTTGCACCTCAAATGGTTCACAGAACACCAAAACCCTTGGAATAACTTGAGAAGAAGAATACTTATGTTCACTCTTATGAAATTGGATTTGCCCTCTTGTGTACTATACACTAGTCCCCAATTTCATGAACTAGAGACCTCTTTATATAGTGTGGAGGATTAGGGTTACATTCATGTAAACCCTAATACCCATGACCTTTCATTTCCATAGGATCCATGGGTTAAAACTCCATGGACTATCCATGAAAGCTTAGCCCAACCTAAATGAACTTGGCCCATCCTATATATAAATAAGAGTTCATATTTAATTAGTTCCTTTTGATCACTAAATTAATTCTAAATTAATTCTTGATCAATACTAATTAAATAATATGATTTCAGATTAATATATTAGAACTTATAATATATTAATATAAATCATAAGATCCTTTTTCTCATTTTGTCTATCCAATTGTTCTGATGCCATGCAACCCAAATGGATCATGCTACTCTCGGGTCGAATACATACCAATAATAATTATGGGCTTAAACATCTAATCCAACAAGAACAACGGTAGGAACAACAAGCGAAACATAAAAGATCACTTCAAAGCATATAACCTTCGAAATCGAGTTAGGTTTCTGCTGACAAGTATGGATCCTATATGCTTCGATAATTGAACCGAAAAAGGAAGAAGGAGTCACATGAAGGCCGACTTCAAAGTAATAAAGGTAAAACCCAACTGTACCGGATGGTGGACGATCGCTAACTGCATTAGGACCAGGAAGGGCGACGCCATCTTTGTCAATAAGATGATACTTTGTAGAAATCTGGTTAAGTCGTTCACGACTAACAGAAGAGTAAACGATGGGCATAACCAAACGAGACATTCTCTCGCCAACACTAATGAGGATTCGAAAGGAATAAAGAATGGAGACAATAAAAAGAAAAGAAAGGAAGAATCAAAAAACTTTCAAAGATTTAACTGGAATTTGTGAATGAAGAGACGGTAAAGCCAACTGCTATGAAAAACGCTCGAGTGCCCATAGGCCTTCACGAGGATCTAGGCACGTGGGAAAACAGCATGTACTACCTATTCCGGATAAAGTCGGAAAGGCAAGACCATTTAGGCCCAATTATTATAAACCAGCAGCACTTTATAACAATTAGGGGCTTAATGGGGGTATGGGTGGCAGCCCATGTAATACCAAACTATCCAATGAACCTGCCTTGGTGACATACACAGGAACGATACCGAGCGCGTATAGCAAGAATCACCCTGCTATCGTACACAACCTATGAAGCATCCTCATGAAACACCTAAAAGGAAAACCTATTTTATTAAAAAAGAGTCTTACCCTTGCAACCTAAAGACCAACGCAAGACCCAAAAGAAGAGACCAAGAACTGGTCCGAGCACTAACTATAAAGCAAGGTTCCACCCAATCCAAGTGAGGCAAACATACCCTTTGCAATTCTATCCAACCCATATCCATTTCCTAAATATGACATCTAACTTAGGCATCGGAGAGCAATATCGGGGTTCCACCCTCGGTATGGCTTTCTAGCCTACCTTTGTCAAATTTGTGCAGCGTGTTGCCAGGACTGCTCATTAGAAGAAGCCCGCGATGGGATAGCCATGCATGCATCCAAGACTCCATGTAGCAACAACTACCCTTGTCAGCTACCTTATCCACGACCAATCTTCTCTTCTGCACCCCTACCATCAGCTTATCTCCCTCTTTCTCATATACTAAAGCTATCATCTATGTTAACATTGGAATCCCCCCCCCCTTCTTTATCTTGCTTGTAACTCCACCATTAATGGAAACCATTATGGCGATAATGATAGAGTTGATGCCACCCAAGAGTTCATATGATGGTTAGGGTACCCAAGCCCATTTATTAATTAATTATAGTAGAAATAAAAGACAAAATCATCAAAGGGCAAAAATATGGGCAATCTCATCATTTCACACATACTTAACAGAGGGATGTCGATATAGGTGTTCATCATTGGATATCCAATGGTTTTTAATACAACCGATCAAATCCAATCATTCATTGGATGTTAGATACTGTCAAATGGTCCAATCCAATTAACTTTTGTCAATCGAACCGAACTAATCCAATTAGATATTGGATATGATCAGTTTTATCCATTGGATAGTAGTGTTGGATATCTGATATATCTAATTGGATCCATCCAGTACATGAACATCTAATTTTTATCAAATGCTACATCAAAATCCAACCAACAAAAATAACCTTTGAAAACATAAATTTTAAATATGCTTCAAATACTCAAACTTAAATGTTTATCTCTTCTAGTTTTGAATTAGGTTAGGGTTTTATTAAATTTTCAAAATAGATTTTTTTTAATATAGTTTTAGTAATGATTTGTAAATATTCAAAAATATATTAATTGAGATTGGATATAAGTTGATAATAACTGGATTATAATTGGATATAGCCGGATATCCAATTGGATTTGATCGTTTTAATTTGTGATTGGATATGGATTGTCATCCGATCCAACTTGAATATTAAAATTTTGGAACTGATCCAATTTAATTTTAATTGGATCTCCAATATATGTCTATCCGTTTGAATTGGATAGTATAGTTTTTGCACACCTCATATGGATGATAACTTGTTGAGGGATCAAATTAAAGTGATAGATGTTGCAACCATAAGGACCATTGGCATCATTTTTTAAACTATGAATAAATCTGTTGTTGGAAGGTATATATCATATGGACTGAAATTGTAATTTACTCTATAGTTAGTTAAAAAACTTATAGAAGTTGCAGTCGTGACTCATGTGGTTGGAAAAAAGTTGTGATTTTAGTCTAGTTTTTTTTTCCTTTTTTTTACAGTTTCATTCCTAAATTTGGGTTTTGTTTCAAACTAGAATAAATTTTTTCATTTTTAAAACAAACGAGGTTTTAAGCCCGCGCGTTGCGGCGGGAATTTAAACAATAATTGTTGTTAAAAGTACATTGTTATGAAAAAACAAACCATTAATGATCATTTTAATAAATTTTTGCAAATCTATTTAGAACACGAATCTCATAAAATATTTATCTTCCTTTCCATAGGGGGGTCGTCCTTGTCGTGATGTTAAAAGGTCACAAATCTCATTATTTGTATCATCATTTAGTAGCTCGGAGGGTATTTCGGTAACTGCAATTGGTTCAGTTGTTATTCTTCCCGTTGATGATGCCTAGTCAGCAAGTAATCAAGAAACTAAATTAAGAGAAATTGCAAAGAATAGAAATACATTTTACTTTTCATTTTTTATTAGAGATAAAGTTTTATCCACAATAGCATTGTACTTTCTAAGTATATTGGGTTAATAAGAGTTTTTTTAAATAATTTTAAACAATAAGATAAAAATGCAAGTAAGATGTTATATTAGACAAAAAAAAAATAAAAGTACATAGCTATTCCTTGCATTTGCTTCGATTGGGCTAAATACAAGAAAAAGCAAGGCACTTTCATTTTGTTGTCTAATATAGCATCTTACTTTCGATTTTTTTTATAATTTTACTTTAATGCCTACTAAGGTAGAAAAAACTACCCACATAATAGCAATGTCATTCAAAAAGAAAGCATTTTTCATATGCTATAACTTGATAAAATTCTCAAATACAATGTCTTACGAAGAAAAAAAAAACGTTAAGTACAATGCTACAATTAGGTTTTTCTAATAGTAGGGTACCTTAATAAAAATGAGAGTCGAAACTCTTGTTCTGTGTTGTTTGCAATAGTTCTCATGCGGGATTTATTGAAGGTGAAATGAATCCACACATACAAATTTACATTGATGGGCTTTTTCCATTTAAAGTGTAAATTTATTACAGAGAATGAAGATAAAAGGAAAAATAAAAAGAAAATAGGATTGTATCGGACCGTAGTTTGTGTCTACTACCCAATAACATCTTTTACATTGTTTGTGGGTTTGACCATGAGGCGCCATTTGATGTGGTAGTCGTCACCACGTCAGGTCCACCTTGGCATTGTAATGAAGTAATGCAAGACACCAATGTGAACCGGAAAAACTTTTATCCCTAGGTCCAGGCCTGCAGCCACAACTCCTCTGCTTCCAATAATCTGTAATTTTAATCATCATTTTTATTCTACTGCTGTAACTACAACATACATGCAATTAAAAGTAAGAATTATTAATTGCACCTTAGCAAACCTGGGTGGCGGCACCATACATATTAGGAGTGTCCACCCTGTTTAGGTAAGCTTTTATTTCAAGAATGCCAGGTCCGATTACAGTAGTTGCAAAAAAACACAATAGAAATAAAAATAAAAATACCACGATCTAAACACCCTTGGAAAATTGGTCAACATCTTCTAAAATTAAAATGTGTTAGAAAGTTCCAAGAGAAAAAGCATTGAAATTTGGAGTAAATGGATAAAATCCTATGAATTTTCGGTGAAAGAAAGACATTATTTAATAAGAAATAAAGCCAAAACAAACAATAAAATTGCAATATTGATATGAAAGAATAATTTATACTTACTTTTATAACAATAATGACAGTGTTTATTAGAAAGTCAAGTAACAATCCTGAATATATTTGAATGTATCATAATATTTACAAATTTAAACCTTAGCAGTTCAAGATTTGTCACTGTTGTTATCAACCAATGGTTAAAAAGAAGCATTTGGTATCATTTTGATCTCAATTCATCAATGATCATTACTTTAGCATGAATAATTGTAGCATCTTTTTATGTCGTTTCCATTTCCAATCTCCAGTAAATATGTAATTTCTTCGACAACACTGTATGAAATGGCGATGAAAGATTCCCCCACACCTTCCTTTGTTGGAAGATCTCTATAATCCATATAATGTTGAAATCTTCTCGTGTACATGATATAAAAGACAAAACGTTAGGTTCTTAAAAAAATGAAATTCGTTTATAGATGTATTACCAAATTAACTTGATGAAGTTTATATAGGGTGAAATCATGATCGTATTTGCTGACGATGTTGTTATGATAACAAATCGTATCCTCTCTTTTTAAACTATAAAAAAATTGTTCCCATGAAGTATAGTTTACAACGATCAAAAATTGAATTTACAAAATTTCATTTCATATCTACAATGCTTTGAAGAAGTAAAACACCAGTAATTCAATGCTCATACATAATCAAAAACTTCCCGCACCTAAAACCAAATAATTTTCAATGAAAGCACATAGAAACGGAAACGAATACAATTAAATGACTTCTACACGTAAAAAGATTAACTCTCATCAATCATATTCAGGATTTATAGAAAAGTAAATGTATCTAAAAATTAGAAGGATATTAGAGTGTAAAATTGAAGAAAGAGAGCGTACCTAAACGCATTTATTGAGAACCAAAAGGAAAACAATTATGTTAATAGGTGATCGGCGATGGGGAAACTTATAGAGGCGGAGGAATGCGTACGTGTTGCTTTGGTTTTAAGCAGGGGCGGACGCAAGATTTTGTAGTAGGTGTTGCCGGTCCGTAGTAGGTGTTGCCGGTGACACATTTTATAGTAGAAAAAAGAAAAAAAAATCGAAAATTTTGCACTACGTCGGGAAAAACTAGGTGTTGCCGGTGCCACCGTTGGCACCATACTAGATCCGTCATTGGTTTTAAGGTAATGATAACTAAATGCACAACTCCATTATTCACTTTGAAACTCCACCTCTGAAATTACTTCTTCAACTTAGACCATCTCCAACCCATCTCCATTTTTCCCCCATAAATGGAGTAAATAGTGATTCATCTCCAACCCTACTCCATTTTTTACCCCAAAAAGTATATTCCTAAAATATTCTAGTTTTATAACTTATATATATTGTCAAATACACCCCTCTACTAATTAAACTCTATATTTATGATTAATTAATATAAATTAGTATATAACATGATATTATAAATATTAAATATTGTATTTAAATTATAATTAGTAGATAAAATAAACTAGAAATGTATAAAATAAAAATGAGAGTGACTAAAATTGACAACCAAACTTCACCTCCATTTTTGGAGATATGAATAGTATTCCCCCATATATGGGGGAATACTATTCATATCTCCAAAAATGGAGGTGAAAATGGGGTATGGTTGGAGAAGAATGGGGGAAGAAATGGAGTTTGGGGGTGGGTTTGAGATGCCCTTAGCCATAATAAAAATGAAAACCCCAAATAACACAAACTACCATTTTGCATATGTAGATGGAAAAATTTATAGATGGAAATGGAGAAACAAATCGAACATGTGAATAGAAGGTGGTGATGGTGGTGTAAACAGGTGAGTGGTGGTGAATGTCCAACCCCCGAAATTTCCAAGCCCTAGTCGATCAGGGTTTCAGTTTCGCACCAAGAACATCGGTCTAGGTGGTTTTCGTTCCTTCCAAGCTTCGATCAACAAAAACGTGAGAAAATCGAAACGGTTTTTACCTCAGATTATAAACAAAATAAACATAAGAGGAGATGCACGATGTCTTTGATCGTGAGGGGTTTTAGAGACAATGAGAAGAGAAATCTGAGGGGCTTGGGATTTTAGACTGAGATAGGGATGGTGAGATTTGAGAAATAGTGAAAATTAAGCTATATCTTTGGATGAAAATGGACCTACGCAAGAACATGTTTGAGCAGTGAGCACAGTGCAGGAGACTGTTTCAAGGATTTGACCTTAAGAACAGTATATCAACATTTGGTAAATGTTAATGTTTATAATGCAAAACTATATTATTAATTATTAAATAAAGTGTTTTCATTTAACTCTATAATCAAATAAATAAACATTTACTTTTCTTTATTTTATTAATTATTAAATAAAGTGTTTTCCTTTAACTCTATGATCAGATAAATAATCATTTATTTTTCTTTATTTAGTTTAAGTTTAACAAATATAACATTTATTATTTATTTTGGATATTTTAAGGCTTTTAGTGTTACTAAATTCTCAAATATGTTTAGTCATTACATATAATCTTCAACACTCCCATCCAATTAGTTTTTGACCAAAATAGGATTTGAAAAAATAAATATTTACCAATCAAGTACAGTTAAAACAAATGTTTATCAAACTAGTGTTTTTCCATTTTTCCTTTACTTTTTAGTTTTTATTGTTTTTTGTTTATTTTAAATATCCGTTTTTTTACTTTTTCTTTTATTTCAGTTTTTTACTATCTTTGTTATTTTTTATTTTAAAATATCAAACTTTTACTTTTTTTTTAACTTAGATTTTTACTTTTTTTTTAAATATACATTTAACATAAATGTTTTAACAATTATTTATACAAATTATACAAATCATTTTGAACATGAAATTTTAGTCATATTACATTAAAACTACCATTACACATTCAAGTTCTCTTCACTTCCTCATGAAGGTTATTTGTGTAATTAATACACCAAGATCATGTTAGAAATTGGTAGGTTTTATAGTGGAGATCTGGATACCCCTTGGATCGTGTAAATACTTTCTGAACTGATATTTCTACCCTATGTCCGGGTTACAAGAAATTCAACCTAGGATAATCCCAAGGAGACACTTACAAATCTAGGCACAAAAAACGCAAGCCAAATTGTTAGATAATTCTGAGTTTGTATGAAGAAAAACGAAAGCTAAAAGGTATATCCCCTTCAAAGAGGAGAGCTGATTTTTATATAGAAAACAAGATGTAGGGTTTAGTTTTTAGGGTTGGCCATCATGGGTTTCTTTGGAAACAAATCAAGGGAATCCGCAATTAATGATGAAATCAATGGTTTCCAAAACTGAAGATCTTAGTCAGTGAGGCCCTAGCCAGGGGCTCTGTCCCTTGGACCCCGCTAGGGGTGCTGTCCTTAGACCCTGCCAAAGGGGTGCTACCCCTTTGGAAACCCCGAACCCGGGGGCGCTGCCCTCGGACCCCCAACTTGACGTCAAATTGGCTTCTAATTCGATCTTATACATGTGTGTACTCTGCACATACCCAAACATATATTAGAGTACAAATTACGAAGCCACTTAACTCACACGTAAGTTCCAATTACACAAAATATCCTGGTGACACTAAAATCACCAACATATCATTCATTAACATATGGTAGTAATTTGTACTTTCCATTCATGTATTTTTAGGATAAGGGGAAATGATATTGTTGAATATATCCGACCTTGTTGGAAAGAAATTATTGAAAAGTAAAAGAACAAATAATTGATAGGCTTTAAAGAAGAAGAAGAATAGGAAGTGACAGAAACATGGTGTGGGTCAGCAAAGGTGAATCGTTTTTTAAGTAACTTTTCTATAGATGATTCCTTGATTTTGAATATATTGCATGATATATACTCAAATTATATGGCAACTAGTTCACTGTGTTATGTATAATCTATTTAAACATTTCAATTCTAATAGGATGAAGTAACAATTATAGGTGTCATCTTACTTACTTGAAATTGTTGTGTATTCTTCATGAATTGTTCTACAATAATTTACATTAGTTGAATATATTGATAAGTTATATGTCTGTCAATTAGGCCAACTTCTCTTTCATAACCTGCAACATGGATAGTTAAAACGAAGAGATGTATTCTTAACGAATAAAAGTATGTATGCCATTTGTGTACATGTATTTATGTTCTCATTTTAAAGATCAAATGATATATTTCTCTAACTAGCATTGTTATGTGGCTTTAGAATTTGATAGTAATGCATAATTCAAGTATAAAGGAGTGGTTAGATGATGATGTCATTGGGAACAATCCAATGCTCATACTGATTGTGTGACCATATTCATGAATGAACATGATTACAATGAGGCTCGCAAACTCACGCATTCTGAAGTGACTATGGAACTCTTGATTTTTATCTTTTCTTCTATTCATTTGATGAATTTGCCAATACTTTCTTAAGTGAGGTGTGGTTTTATTCTTATCAATTCATTTCCATGTAGAAACAGATTAATTCTAGTTAGCTCTTGAGTAGTTAATATGAACTTAGTGACATGTGTAACATCTTTAAACATGTTTCGTTTAATTACTTATATCTATATATCGAGCTGATTGTGATTCCAATTCCATCAGGAGGAAGAAGTTGACAAGTCACCGGAGAAAGTTTATGTCTAGTAATGTGCGTTGTAAATAGGTTGAGCTAAAAGTAAAGCAATTTGAGTCACATCATATGATCAAACTAAAACATTTGGCTAATCAATCTATTCCTAGAGGGTTTATCTCGAGTTCAATTTCATTTGCTTGTTAAAGGCACCGTAGTAAATAATGGAAGATGCCAAACTTTAATTGTGACAATCTTATGAACGTAGACTATTTTCCTTTTTTCCTATGGTATTAACCTTGAGATAAAAAAGGATATTTAAAATAAAAATAATAATAATAACTGAAAAATAGAAGAAAATGAAAAAAAAAAAACTAGTTTTGTAAATATTTGTCAAACTATAGATTGATAAATATTTTTTTTCAATAACTCTATTGTGGTCAAAAATTTCTCATCCAATACTAAGAGGGTGTTTGGGGTTGCTTTTAAAATAACTTTTGACTTTTAACTTTTCCAAAAAGTAAAAAAAAAAGCCAAAAGGTGTTTGGATAGTTCAAAAGATCTTTTGGAAATAACTTTTGGCAAGAAGAAAATAAAGAGCTTCTAAAAGTCACAAAATCATGACTTTTTGTGACTTTTTGTTGTTTTACCTATAAAAATTAAATCAAAAGTCCTTTTGTTAATCCAAACACATTTTAAAGACCTTCTCTTGCAAAAAGTCATTTTACAAAAAATCCTTTTACAAGAATGACTTTTGATGCTCAAAAGTAATCCCAAACACCCTCTAAACTTCTAGTTCTTCAACATTTGGGATTCGGCCTTAGGCCTTTTAGTGCTCAGCCCAATAATCCACATGATAAAAAATCGCCACATGATAAAACCATCCAAAATTATGGATTTTTATGTCTAAAATCCATCCAAAATAATTATAAGCAAATCCAAATATTTTTCTAAAAATAGTTTATTAATCTACTAGTGGCTCATGTATTAAATGAGTTAATTTAATATATATATATATATATATATATATATATATATATATATATATATATATATATATATATATATATAAAGGTCTAAATATTTGAGAACTTTAAATCTATAACAAAATAAGAAAAATAATGAATTATTAAAATTGAAATGTTTTTTTTATCTTTTAAATTTAAACAAATAATTTAAATAAATAAACAAAAGAAATTAATGAGCTTTAATTTGGAAATTTTGAAATTTGAAGGTAAGTCTATTAATGAAACTGATATCTATTTATTACTACATTTATTGTAATTATTACATTAATATTATGTGAAATTTATTAAAATAAAAATATCCATAAAATGACGTGTGGAAAAAAATTAATTCAAAACAATCACAAAATGACATTTGACAAGTTGAATGATAGTGTGACATGTGACAAAAAAATTTGCATTTATTAGAATAGACTAGGTGTAATACCTAAGTATTACATGTGTTCATTTTAAAGAAAAAAAATATGAAATTCTAAACATTTGAGAAGTTTGAATTTATAAGAAAAAAAATAAAAAAATATTAAATTATTAAAATTAAATTGTTTGTTTTTTTTAAATTAAACAAATAATTTAGATAAATAAGCAAATGAAACTAATGAAACTTTAATTTAGAAAATTTGAAATTAGAAGGAAGTCAATTAATAAAACTGATATGTATTTATTATTACATTTATTGTAATTATTACATTTAAATATTATGTGGAAATTTATAAAATTAAAAAAGCCACAAAATGTCATGTGGAAAAAAATTAATTGAAAATAACCATAAAATTACTTATGGCAAAATCAATGAAAGTGTGACATATGACAAAAATTCTTTATTTATCAGGAAGAAAAGCTTTTGACACCACATAAGCAAATCAAAATATTTTTAAATTTTTTTTTAACGTCTAAGTATGCTAATAAATATTTTTATCAAAAAATGTTTATTAAAGCAATTCCAAACACCCTTTAAAGATGTTAGGGCTTGAATTTCATCACTTTCAAATTTTCAGCGTTTCTCCCGCCCTGAAGCAACTTTGAAATACATTCGAAGATCACCATTTCTCTTTAGTCGATCAAACCGTACCAAGGTATCATCTTTTCTTCTAGTTACTACTTGATAATTTCGTTTTGTTCGTTTCGAATTTGCTTTTAAGGGTTTCGTTGTTTCCTTCTATTTTAGATTTTTTGTCATTAGTTAGAACGAGGATTCTGGTGTTAGGAACGAATCGCCAAAACTTAGTTTTGCGACTAAACTTGATGAGCATCTGAAGTGAACATGTTATAATATCATTGACACCTTAAACGAACAAAGCTCTTCATTCCAAAAAGAAAAAAAAAAGAAAAAAAATCTAAAAATCTACCTAGATTGTGGTGTCTTGAGGACGAAGTGATTCAGCAAAATCAATTTGGCGATTCATCTATACAAATGACAAAAAAATATTCTATAGTTGTTTTCAGTTTTTGCTAATGCCTAATTGTGTCTGATTCTTAACCATGACATGTTATTTCATCAATGGGTACTAATTTGATATATTTCTTCTAAATCCTGTTACATTTATATGTTTTTTTATTATTATTTATGCTTCTATACAATATATCCATGATGTGTAAATTATCCATATTTCTCAGAACTTTGTGGCTTGTGCTGCAGGATCATTATATAAACTTGCGCAAATAAAGAGAGAAAAAACAATGTCAAATCAACTCATTCAACAGCGATTGATCATTCAGAATGAGAATTCAAACATCATCCCAAAGAGTATACTCTTCTTTCTCTTCTCATTATTTTCTTTAATATTGATTAAAGTTGATTTTGTTTCAGAGACGATGATGATTTCTGAAGAAAAAAAGAAATCAAAGTTGGGTTTAGGGAAAGGAAGCCGTAAAGCACTTAATGACATCACAAATAAACCCAAAATCCATCAACATCAAGAAGCATCAACTAAGAAAAAGAATTCACAAAAGGAAAAGGAAAAAGAAGAGTTTAATATTGCAGAAGAAAGGTTTTTGCATGACCACAATAAGTGTCTTCAGGCACAACAAACAATCACTGAATCAATGTTTTGGGACATTGTTCTTCCAGGACATTATGGTAAATTTCTTCTACCTTTATATTCATTCAATTCATGTTAGGGTTGTTTATATATAAGCCTAAATGCTATAATAGAAAGAAATGAAAGTAGGATGCTATAATATATCATGTCAAAAACACCAAATTCTCATTTTTTTTTTCAGGTCATTTGCCATTAGAAGCTCAGTTGTCCGATCCTTTAAAGGTTCACAATATCTTCTCTTGGAAAACAATTATGCAAAAGGTTTAATGTAAATATCTGACTGGATTCTTGTTTTTTTATATTCCTTTCTGGTGATGCAGATTGACCATTATACCCCTGTGGAGTTGGAAATGTCAGAATTCTGTGATTGGTTGGAGTTGGGACCTCCATCGGAATCTCCATTGCATTTGGAATCTACTCCATGCTCTCCTTGTGCTTGGGATTTTGAAGAGGTTGAATTCTTTTTGAAGCCGGAAATTGATATTTAAAACAGACCTAAATGGATAAAACTCAAATATTTAGCTAAAAAAGATGGAATGTGGAACCCTTTTATTAGAACAGAAAATAGGATTAAAAATGTGTATGATATTTAGATATTATGTAAAAGTAGGGAAAGAAGACATAAAAAGTACTCATTTTGACTTGTTACCCGATTTATCTAACTCATTGTTTTAAAAACCGGTTTGAACCGGCCGGTTGGACCGAAAACCGGGAGAAGGAGCGGTTCAACTATCACCGGTTTTACATTGATTTCTGAACCGGATTGAACCGGCCGGTTTTTAGAAAAACCCGGTTGAACCGGTTAAACCGAATAAAAACACATGAAAAAGAATCATTTACATAATAAACTTTGGTGATTTTTTTAAAATGTATTTAGTTTTCTCTAAATAAAAACATATGGTAAATGTTATAAAGTTTTTTGATGTGTTTGTATTCATTTAAAACTATATTTCGTTTCAGTATTATATTTTATTTTCTTTTTGACGTATATAGATTAATGTAAAACACTAAAACTTATGGTTATGTGTTATTTTAATGTATTTGGATTCATCTACAACATATTTTTATGTGTATTTTTAATGTTTGAACTTGTAAATATCAAATTCATACTTTATATATGTATGTATGTATAGGAAAATAGAAAAAAACATGAAAACTATAGAAACCGGTTCACCCGGCGGTCGAACCGGTTAAACCGGTTGAACCGTGAACCGGTCACCATATCGGTTCAACTAAAAAACCGGTTTTTAAAACATTGATCTAACTTGCTTATGTTGTTACTAGTTGATGGGTACTATTTTTTACCTTTGAGACGTTAGTTTTCCTATTTTATTTATTTTACAATACATTTTCTAAGATGTGTCAACATTTGGTTTTACATTAGTTTTCTCTTATTTCCTATGTAAGAATCGAATATTTTTCTTCGGTTTTGTATTATGTTAGATGCATATTTTTTTTTTTCTTTGTGTTTGTAATATCTTGATACCAATATGCATCAACAGTTTTTACTTTTTATAAACACTATCGGTAGGTCACCCTAATCTTGATACCACTTGGACACCTAGATAGTAAATAACAATCTTTACTTGATTGTAAACACACCCCGACTCATAAACCAAATTTAACACAATTCTTCCTTAAGGCGCTCAATAGAAGGGAACAAACGTTAGGAAATAGAGCCTCCACTTTCCATTCAAAGATAAGTATAGAATGTGCTTCCCACATTACTATTTTTTAAAGAAGGCAACTAGAAGGATGCATTTGTTACTTATCATAAACACCGTTTATTGGGAACCATGAGAAAATCCATGTCTTTTTCATAGACGAGAGATTGAAAATGGGTCCTTCCTCCGTCTTTTTGGATGGGATTGGGGATGTGCATGAATTAACTAATCTAGTTCAAATTGACCAATCCAAGTAAAACGGACCCATGGACACCGAACATCCAATTATAACTGAATTGGATTAGTTCCAAAATTTTATTATCCTAGTTATTGAATATTAGTCTCGAATCCAATAAAATTTAAGTCAAGTAAATCCAATTATTATTCGATTGCATTTATCCAATTGGAACCCACAAAATTTATCATCTAAACTAGATCAAGTCGGTTCCTCGCCAATCCTAAATCCTATAAAAATTGAACCGAGTGAATCCACTTGGATTTATCTAACTAATGTCTAATTGGACTCATCGAATAGAATGGCTCCTAGCCAAGTAGTATCAAATGTTGGCGGAAATGTGTCCCTCGGACAAAGGTTGAAGGTTCAAGTTCCATTTAGGACGAAAGGACTAGGGATTGCATGTGTTAGCAATTTTAGAAAAATAAAATCTAATTCCATATTTATATAAAACTATTAATACATATATTTAAATGTTTTCTAAAGAAAATTTAACAAAATTATAATAAGAAATAACAAAATTAAAATTAAAATTTGAACTTCGTTCTCTTTCAAAAATTAATTATAATAAGAAATAACAAAATTATAGTTTTTTTCAATTAGTTGTCGTATCTTTGAACCATGATTCTTTGAAGGGTATACTCTTACGTTATTTATGGTAATTTTGGTCGATTGGAGATTGGATGAAAATTTGATAAACATTGGATATTTTGAATATTCAATCCATATAAACCAATCCAATCGGATATCCAACTAGATCATTTCGATTCGGTTAATAATAATTAATTCGATTTGATCGGCTCGCAATATCCAACATTCAATGGATTATTCAATCACATTAGTTCTATAAAAAAATGGATGTGAACCGATACACACTCCTAATTGGACCAAAACTTGCAACTTATTTGTCTCATAAACATCAATTTTGATCTCAATCAAATGCATACACAAAAACAGTAGCAAACAACTCTAAAAAAAACAATGACTAATATTATAAAAGCCCTAAATTTTTAACCCGTAATTGGAAAAAGCCATAATATTTTTTTTATTGCTATGGCGACAACTTTCTCGCAAAATTATCACTCTAGCCCATTTAACGAGTTTCATGGTTAACTTGGTTAATTTTTTTACAAAATCAGTCCCAAAAGTTCAAATTTGGTCCCTAAGGTTTGCAAAAAATTACACTACATGATGTTTTAACTTTATTTTTCGTTTTTTGTATACTTTATTTATTTTCCTTTTTTTTATAAATATATATACATTTTTTATTTTCGTTTTTGTATATACTTTATTTATTTTCATTTTTTAACTTTATTTTTCATCAACTTGATTTTTTTTACCTTTTTTTTTCTATTTTATAGTGTATATATAGAGTACATTAGAGTTTTTTTTTAGTTTTTTTTTCATATTTCTTTTCGTATTATATTTTAATTTTTTCATCTTTTTTTTTCTTATTTGTTTTCCAATTATTTGTTTTTATTTTTTTTGTATTTTTAACTTTTTATTGACCTTTTTCAAAAAATATAAAATGTATTAATATATTAGATTATATTACAATTTATATAATTTATAGTTTTTGTAATTTTTTTTATTTTTGTTCAAGTAAATAAATTTGTTATGTTTATATTTGTAATTTCGGTCCAACTTATTTTCTTTTTACTTTTTTTTCTTTAATGCTATTATATTTATATTACGAAAAAATGAAAATTAAAAAAAAAATTAGCTTGTTTATTGAGAATTAGTGTTTCAATGTGTTATATAACTTGGAAATTAAATCATATTTTTATATGTGATATCAATAGTTTAAATTCAAGATAATATTTTTCAATTTGATAATAGACTAAAAGAAAATAATAATAATAATAATAATAATAATAATAATAATCGGTCTCTATAAAAAACTTGTTATAGTAATTTATATTAAATTCGAGTTCGTTTACTTGAATCAAAATAAATAAAAACATTAGAAAAACCATAAATAACTAAGATAGAAAAAAATAGAAAACAAAAGGTATAAAAGGTAAAAAAATCAAATTGTTGAAAAATAAAGTTAAAAAATGAAAATAAATAAAGTATATAAAAAAAGAAAATAAAAAATGTATATATATTTATAAAAAAACCGAATATAAATAAAGTATACAAAAAATAAAAAATAAAGTTAAAAAACCATGTGGTGTAATTTTTGCAAACCTCAGGGACTAAATTTGAACTTTTTAGGACTGATTTTGCAAAACATTTAACCAAGTTAACCATGAAACTCGTTAAGTGGGCTAGAGTAATAATCCTGCGAGAAAGTTGTGGCCATAGCAATAATAAAAAAAATATTAGGGTTTTTACCAATTACGCGTCCAAAAAACAAAGATTGTACCCACAAATAGACATATGTGGGTATCAAAGTTCTCCGATCATGATTAAACGAAACTAGACAAGCTTTTTACAAGGTTGAGAAGGACATTCACTTTTCAGATGAGACATAAATTTACAATTTTTGTCTGGTCCAATGCACGTCAAACGCAGTACAAAACAAGACTAACTATATGTGCAAAACTTGCAAAGAAGCGGTTTTAGTGAAATTTGTTGGAGTTTAGGCGTAACATAAAAGCAAAAAGATTTATATGTTTGGTTGTTCAAAGGAAACATTACTCTTGTTATGCACATTATGTGATTATGAGAATACATATTACATATATGGAAGTACAATGTCATTTCTTGCGTGACAGGGCCGCCGCAACTCCACCAGCCAAAAGACCAACAGCCGTCGCAGCAATGCCTATGCCAATCACTCCATCTGCATCCCCACCATAATCAAAACAAATTTAAAAAAAAAAAAAAAAAAAAAAAAAAACAATTTCACTTTCATTTATTTGGAAAATAATAAAATGTTGTAATACAAAGAAATGAAAATAAAAGTGGGTTGCTATTTCTTGCATTTCACCTAATAGAAATGATATTACCTTTCTTGATACGATCTTCGATTGATTTCTTGAGAGATATTGCCTGCCTCCATTCCGGTGCAATCTGCAATATCCATATTTTGCAGTGCATTAAGTTATTTGAGAAACTCACTTTTTTTTATTTTGGATTTTGCATTAAGCAATAAAAATAGCAATGGACTTGTTGAAAATTAAATATAAAATTATTTAATATTTAATATTTATACCTCCAAGCAGCGATCAACAAGGTGCCTGCTCCTTGAGTAGTCCCCACTTCTATAATACCCAACAGCAAGCAGATACATTTTTTCTCTCATTTCCAAAGGGCTACTTATGCTGCTTGCTAATGAACCTAACACACACACACACAAAAGATTTTGCAGATTACAATATCTTCATAAGAAATAATTTGAAATGAAAAAGTTTGACTAAAAATGCAATATTTACAAATTTGTTTTTTCACCTTCAAGCATAGCTATCCCACGTTGTACATCTTCAGGTCGCTTTGAGTGAACAAGAGCCCATGACAAACGCAAAAGGCACTCACTTTTGAGTTCATTTGAAGAGCCTTTCTCAGCTTCAGCAACCTCACGCTCACAACCCTAAATTGGAAAATTCAGATAAAGTCACAAGAACACAAGTAGAAAATTTTTCACATGTATAACTTTATCAGTTCCTTTTCCTTTTCCTCTTTAAATAACAATTTCCTTGCCCTAAGTTGAAATTCTAGGGTGAACTTACCACTCACACAGATTGTGTATTTTTTTCACATTAAAAGGGAAACATATCTTTTCAGCAACCCTATGCAGATCCTATCATACTATAAGTTTGGCTTCATCACATCAGCAAAATACCTAAAGCTCAAAAAATTTATCTATCCATTTATGTCTTCAAGCTTCGAATCAACTGATAACATGAAAAACTTCTCCCAAGTACAAGCCCACACAAAACAATGATCAAATATAGGTATTTCATAGCATACAAATTAATATACAACTCAACACCGCTAGTTACTAGTTAGCACCTCATTTAATGACTTAATCATCATGTAAAACTACCCCATGGGGTTAAGACTTCAAATTCTTTATCCCAGATATTCTTACATTAAGGAAAAGCAAATAGATCCTTTAGACTTAGTAGCTAACGAGTTTCCAAATAAGAAAACAGCTCAAAATACTACCTAAAACCTAGAACCTAGAACCTAGAAATTCGACAGCATCGTTCCATTTCTCACAATATCCAAAGAAGAAAACAACTCAAAATACTACCTAGAACGAGAATAAATTCAAGTCACGCTACATAATAGCAATGAACAACATAATTCCACATCATCGTTCGACTTCATCCTGAACCTATTACCTAGAACCACATAATTCGACATCATCGTTCAATTTCTCACAATTTCCAAAGAAATAAGAAGAAAGTAACTCAAATTACTACCTAGAACGAGAACAAATCAAATTCACGCTATATAATAGCAACGAACGAGAAAGCACACCGCTAGAAAACGCTTAATCATCAACATACACGACTGCGAAAATAAGTTCGAAATTGAAGTACTCAAAGCACTTATTTTGTAGATCATAAACTATAAACTGAAATGAACTTCGAATAAAAAAGAATTAGTAAAATAGTACTTACAACAACAATGTCGGATTCGCACCAGGGAATAGAATCACCGCCGGTGAAGAAGGTGCCCACCGACTCGAAGAACTTCCCGATCTTCGCATCCATGGATTTGTTTGCACGTATGAGCGTATGACGTGATGATCCTCGAAAGAAATATCTCGAAGCAGCTGTTCTACAAGTCGTGGGGGATCAAACTTATGGGTTAAGGGTCTTTGCCTTCTCTTGCAGCTCTTGCTATTTATGATTTCCTTTTATATCCAAGAAAAAAACCTATTATTTCTTTTATTCCAAGTTATCTATGCAAACCGTTGTTTATTTGCTTGGATTTTCATTTTGAAACCGACCGGACAAAGTAATTACACGGTTACGCTAAGTTAATTGTAATAATAAAACATGGGTTGTTTACAAATTTGACCACATATTTTGAATGGGTAGTGATATTTCCAATGTAGGTTTTTATACTGAAAATTTTGGTTATTAACAATTATACCCCTGATTATATTTTCATAAATATTCTGAACGGTTTCTTTCTTCTTCCTCCCACGATGTTACTTGTTCGGCGGTCGTCGAAGTGTGTTTCTTCATGCCACCGGTATGATAAACGGCAGTGATCTCTCTCTCACACACACACACAACAAAAGAAGATAACAAGGGCGAATTGAACAAGCTTGTTCCGGAAATTGCCATGTGAGAGTTTTTTAAGCTTTTGTAATACCTGCAATGCAATTAGCATTTAGAAGAAGACGCTGATGTTATCCCCAATTCCCAATTCCTAAAGTATTAATTTATTTAAGACCCAAAAAACCTGAAAAAACACCCAAAATTGTATATGTGCACTAAAAAGCATACAGAAAACCTCATATAAGGTTTTCTTCTTCTTGTGGCAACATCATGTGGATTCTGTAAATTGGGCAAGTGATGTTACCCCGAATTGCGAATTGCTAATTTTTCCAGAAATCCTCAATCATAGTTTACAATTCAACCACAAAATTAATTTCTAGAACAGGGAAAATGATGAAGTTCACAATAGGCATTTACAGACAGAAACTGATTAGACAACTTGTTACATTGTTATCATTTGAAACAAATTTTCAGAATGGTCCATCTAATTAGACTCTCTTTACTATCTAAAATGACCCCCTAATCATTAAACTTTTTTTTTTCTTAAATACTATCATTATAATATAATGATAACCTTTTACTGTATGATTTTTTATGTAATTATTAATTAATTATGGAGTAATGATGAAACTTTTTTTAATATACAAATTACAAATTTTACTTAAATCTATTTAACCACAAACTTTACTAAAATATATTTAATGAGATAATTTTTATGTTATCAAACATTTAAAATAAAGCAGCTTTTATATATTTTTTATATTATTTATATACAATTTATAAAAATCATTTTTTATAAATATATTATAAAGTACTTATATATAATTTATGTACAAAAGTCACTATCAACTAAAAGCATTCAAATGATAATCCATAATTTGCAGTATGTGTATTTTTATGTTAATAATGTTTCGATTTTATATAAATAAAAATATGATGGTTTATTATTATTTTTTTAAAATTAAAATGATAATCCATATGCTCCTTCATTGCCGGATGAAATTAAATAAATTTCAGTATTAAATTAAATAAGTTTTAGTATCAACAAGACACTCACCTTCAAAAAAATTTGAAAATGTAAAAATGGCTTTGAGGTAGTGACTGCAATTGTAAAAATAGATGAAATTAAAAAGTGAGTAATTACAATTCTCAAGGTCTGAAAAAGCTGAAAACTCATAATAGTTGGGGTCCAATAAGTGAATATGGGGTCTAATTAGTAGGAACCTTTTCAGAAGCAAAGTATTCATTCGATTGCCCATTCATTTACCTGTGCGAGCACAGAATGACAGAAGGAGGAAGAACTGTTGGTCTCGCATTTTTGTAGAAACAAAGAAACTTTCTCTCTTAATTATCTATAAACTGAAATCAGGGGCATAATTGTCATTACAATATTTTTTCAGTGGAAGTATAAAAATCTTTAGTGGAAATATCATTACCCGTTTTGAATGATACCCAAAATTAATGAAGAGTTTTTTTGTCACTTTATTAAAACTATCACCCAATATGAAATGTGTGGTTTTGAACAATGAATACATACTAGTGGTAACCTATATAAGAGATTCTTAAATATGGTACCCACTGCATCTCAAAATCAGACTCTCTCATGGTGAAGCGACATGGATTCATATGCAAATGAGATTTAAGTGTACAGATAGGGTGTTCAAAATGGGATGTCAAATATTTTGTGTAGAATAATCGATGATATCAATATTTCGTACAGAATGCTCGATCGAATTATCCACTGGATGTTAGATATGGTCAACCAATCTAATCCAATCCAACTGATCATGCTCAACCGAACCAAATCAATCCAATTATATATTAAATAGGATCGATTTTATCCATTAGATATTTGTTATTGGTTATCTAGTTTTCAGCAGGCTCCGTTGTGGTTTTAGTCAATACTCTAAGTAACGTGAGGAGTGACGTGGTGGCATTGTCAAGCCTCAAACTTTATGATTTATGGCAAGTCACGATGTTTGTTAAGACACGACTTATAGCGGTAATTTTGTATATAGTTAATAATTATATACATATTTTCTACTATTATTTATTTTTATATACATAAATGACTTAATGTGGTATTTTCTCGATGTGTGATGTGTGGCGTCAGACAAGCCTTGGAGCCATGGTGAAGACACGACAAGCTTTTGAAAACCATACTTTTAGTACATCCCTACATTGAAATGACTAACTTACCCTCATAATATTTTTTTTATACTTTTTTCTATGTAATTAAAATTTTTTGTAAATAAAAAGTTATAGGACCCCGCCTACCCCCCACCCCCACCTCTCTCTCTCTCTCTCTCTCTCTCTCTATATATATATATATATATATATATATATATATATATATATATATATATATATATATATATATATAGAGAGAGAGAGAGAGAGAGAGAGAGAGCTAGGTTCAAATGTTTCTAGCAACTATTGTGTGACTAAATGCACCAATGAGAATTCAAGAAATAATAAATAATTAAATAAATTATTAAAGGGTATTTTGGACCTTTTGTACTTTTAATTAAGGAAATCATTTAATTGAAATCATGCAATTAAGGAAATAAAATAAATATATTCGACCTAGTCTCTCTCTCTTTATTCGTCATCTCCTTCTTATAAACCTAGCTGTAACATCCCAAAAATTTTAAGCCAAATTTAAACTTTTTCAACCATAAAACCAAATAGTGTTTTACAAAAATGTTTTCAAAATATTATTCATCAGAGTGTCCCAATAACGAAATCATAAGGATGCGGAGCGGTACGTCACGCCTTCGCCTTGCCATGATCTCCTGAAGTACCTGAAACAATAAACTGAAACTGTAAGCCCGAGGGCTTAGTGAGCTACCCCCAAAATACCAATACCACACTGATAATACCATATCAATAACAGATAATCAACGACATGCATAATGGGCCTTCGGCCTGACTGGACCGCCCGACTGGGCCTAAAGTCTATCTGGATCTATCCCGAGCCTTCGGTATGACTAGACCGCCATACGGGCCTACAGTCTACCCGGACCGCTCGTAGGGTATATTGGCCTTCAGCACAAAGCAGGACCGCCTCAACCCAAACATCAAGCAAATAACCATGTGCACAAGACTAACATATGCTAGCATATACAGATATCATATATAACTATCTCACAGATCATCGATCATAGCAATCTCTCCTAACCAGAGCACCGACCTAACCAGGTCACTAACATACCAATCCTAACGGATCATAAGAGCATAACAACATATTGTCTATCCTGATACCGATCTAACAGATCATAACCACATGTAGCATACTGTAACCAAGATAACAACTAAAAGGGCCGGCCTTGGTGCCTTAGACCCTATTGATATAATGAGGATAACTCACCTTGCAAAAGTCGGCTCGGTAACTAAACTCCAACTCTCAGATGACGGCCACAAACTCCACCACCTATTATCATATTAGAACCATACTCGTAAGTTCTTCAACCTTTCAAGGTACCCCATAAGTCAACTAGTCAACCCCTGGTCAAAGTCAAAGTCAATAGTCAAGGTCAACAGTCCATGTTGACCCTTACTCGTCGAGTACCCTCGGCTACTCGCCGAGTTCCTCGAGATACTTGTCCACTCGCCGAGCCCTCGGAGTGACTCGTCGAGTTCCTAAGGTTCGCGATCGAAGCCCTAAGGCCCCTCGTCGAGTTTTACTTCTAGCAACTCGATAGGTTCACACGCATTCATCAATTTGGGGAAACCTTAACCGACTCGCCGAGTTGTTCATCCAACTCGTCGAGTCTACGACAATCTTCATCGGACTCGTCGAGTTGTTCATCCAACTCGTCGAGTTCAATGCTTATCTTCATATGACTCGCCGAGTCGACTATGCGACTCGCCGAGTCTCTTCAGCCCTTTAACCATGCAGACACTTTCTAAGCCATGCCAAGGCCCCAAATTGCAGATCCAACTTCCTTAGGCATGCTTATCACGTAAAGTTGCAAACTTTACGTGCATGCAAGGCTTTAAGACCCTAAAATGGCACAACTAAGCTTGCAATGAAGTCACGTCCTTAAGAGAAGGCTCATACTAGACAAGGTTGATGGCTTTATGAATCTAGAAGCCAAGGGGAGTCCAGATCTGAAGTTACAACTTCAGATCTTGGCTTAAACACAAGAATCCTTTCCTAAACTCATGCACAAAAGGGTTTAGGAGAAAATGAGCCAAGGGAAAAACGATCTCATACCTTCAAGAGAGCCCTTTCTGATGCAGAACTTGAAACCCACAAACTCTTGCTTCAACTAGCTTGCTTCCCAAGAGATTCCCTCACCAAAAATCTTCCTCCAAGCTTAAACTTCCAAAGAATACACACACACTCGAGTTAGGGTTTTTCTGGACTCTCAATGGACTGTAAAGAGGCCAAAGGAGGCTTATGATTCTTTAAATAGGGTGCAAATCCCCGGGATTAGGGTTTCATCTGCCAGCTCCTACTCGTCGAGTCCCTTCTTGGACTCGGCGAGTAGGCCACTAAATACGCGAACCAACCCGCTGCTACTCGACGAGTAGGGCAACCAACTCGTCGAGTAGGCCTTGAAAACAAAAGGATTCTTATTTAAATCAATACCTGAGAATCGGAACGTTACACTAGCCAACTGTGCTCCCACCGTCTTCTCCCATCGTCGACTAATGTCCAACCCCATTGAAATCGATTGTGGCTTATTTCCCCAACCAATCAGAATTGTAGGGCTTTTTCCAACCTGTTTTTTGTTTGATCGGGAAAAAGGGAAAAGGCACACAACGAGGCTATGAAAGATACATGAAGGAAAGCATGAGGCATAATCATTGGGGGAAAAGGACTTCGATATGTGCATTCTGATCGAGAAGGAGGACCACTGTTGAGAACGAACGCAAGGTCGATCAATGGTCCAGTGGCTGAATTCGCGATTAGGGTCGAGCAACACAAGAGGTCGATGTGACAACCCGAAAATCCTTGTCCTGTAAAGTTCAGATATTCAACTCAGCCGAGTGTCAGCCTTCGTTTTGCTATCTTTTAACGAAAATGTGGGTCTATATGAGTGTTCTAGGCTTAGTGTAACCTAGATATGAGTCTTAGGAAAGGTTAGAAAGTGTGTAGCATCGCGAAATCGGGCCAAACACACCAAAGAAGGCCGCACACACCCTCCAGCCTCACACTCGACCCTATATATTAAACACTTAGCCAACCTTACACCCCTTTTCCCCACTCTCTCAAAGCTGGAACCTTCTCTCTCTACTTTCCCTCTCTAGAAACTTCATCCAAGAACACTCTAAGGGCCTCAAAAACGTGAAGTACTCCATCATTCAACTTGTTATATTGGTAAGACACTTGAATCTAAGCCTAAAACTCATAGTGTTCTTCGTGTTCTTCATCCTTTGAAGGTGTACGGCCGCACACCTTCATAAGGTGGTCGTACACACCTCAAAAACCCTCTAAAGTGAGAGTTTGAACCCCTATCTGCTAGTTGGACTTGGTATTGGCCTTGAAACACCTAAAAATCGACATTTTGGGCATGAATGAGGAGTGTACAGTCGCACACTCCTGTGTACGGCCGCACACACCCTCTGTACGGCCGCACACTCCTGTGTGCAACCGCACACACAGCCTGGCCGCACACCCTAGCCGTACACCTGACCGCACACACATAAAAGTCGAGTTTGGTGGCCTTACATTCAAATCTAAAGCCCTACACTCATTTAGGGACTTCAATAGGTGTTTGTAACACTTAATTCTAAGTGTTTTCATGTCCCTAAGGTGTGTCCATGTGTCTACTAGTGGCTATATACCCTAAGTGTATTCATATATGTGTTATTACATGTTAAACTAGGATCCGTTTGTGCTCACGACTTCATTCGACACCCGGCAATCCTATATCAATCTTTCTTTCGAGTTACTCACTTCAGGTGAGTTCATACCCCTATACTTTTCCGAGTTTTTCATGTTTTCAGGGGGAATACAAGAAAAAGTACAAGGAAACTTGTGCTCAAATATATTATTTTGTTTAAAATAATTTCATGTTCAATATGCTTTCAAACACACAAAATCGTTTTACCACTCGATTTAGAAATCAACTCGTAGAAACAGTTTTCAAATCTAAAGCAAGGAACTTGTGAACCTTATCATAATATGTATTATTTCATAAAGGATCCACGCAAATTATAAACAGGATTTTCAACATTGTTATTTGTAAGTTCGTTCGGCTAAGTTTGAGACATGTCCTCGGTAACACTCCCCCAGATTCGTGACTGGAGGACTACGACTTATAACCAGAATCTCTTGGAGGGAGAGCGTGACTATTGTGTATAGATCTATATGGGACTGACTATCCCACACCCTCGCTGCTAGCTACAGCAGAACCATTTGGTTCAGGGGTGACAAAGTCATAAAAGATACTGGCCCATTTACGCGCCTTATCCAGTCTCAGTACGGTTATGGCACTCACAACTTAGGTAACGAGAATTTACTTTTCCAATATACTCCTCTGGGTGTAACCAGAGCTTCGAAAATACGGCTAATGTACTCCTCTGGGTGTAATCAGAGCTTCGAAAATACGGCTAATGTACTCCTCTGGGTGTAACCAGAGCTTCGAAAATACGGCTAATATACTCCTCTGGGTGTAACCAGAGCTTCGAAAAGAAAACTGCTGTCCGAGTATGGTAGATACTCGCGTATGGATAATCAACTATCAATCTTTAAGAAAACATGGTATTTTCTAAGATAACTTAATCTTTCATAAACAGTCTGTTTAATGTGTAACTAATGGATAATCAAACCTCTTTCATAAGAAAATATGGGATTTTCTTGGGGAAATAACTTTTCAAAGAATCAAGGAAACATTTCTTTCACCAGAATTAACTGCTTATGAACTCACCAGCTTTATGTTGATATTCTTCAAAACTGTTTGTATTCTCAGGGAATTAGTAGACAGGTACTTCCAGGAGCTCGGAGAAGTCGAAGTGTTAGAGTCGCGTCTTTCTATTTTGCTTTTGATATGAACAAATCTATGTATTAAGACAATGTAAAATCTTTTCATATATGTATTCAATGTTTGGTTGTGTTTACTATGCTTGCTATGATACAACTGTTGTGATACTACCCATGACGTCCTCCGCCCCGGAACGTTTCCGCCTTCGGTTTCGGGGTGTGACAGTCGCCGCCTCTTGTCTTTCATTGGGAAGAGAAATTGATGCCTCTCGGTGTTTGGAGGATGAAGCGAGGGCAGCAGGGGCTGAATGACTAGAAGTATCAATCAACGAGGAAACCCTTCCCCTTTCTTATTTGTGCGAAAAATCAAGAAACTTGGGGTCACTCAATCTGTTCTTGAATCACCAGTTAACGAGGAGATGCTGGTAAGTTTACATGAACTTTATTGATCTTTGATTAAGTTTTTTGAGTTGGGTTTTTTTTAATTTTTAATTTTTTCAGAAATTTGAGGCACCATTCTTTGATGGTAGAGAACTTGTAGCTGGAAGTATTGATGATTCAATCTATGTTTATGATGTTGAAGCAAACAGACTTTCCCTTAGAATTCAAGCACATATGGTAATAGTATACCCATTTTAGCAATAATTAATCTTGATTTTACAATTAGGTTGTTGGTTGAGAGTGCATATCGTTTTTGGCTGAAGTGAATGTGATTTATTTATTTAGTAAAACCTAAATACTTGTTCATGGACGACTTGTTGTGGATCTTGATTGATTTGTTATGAATTGGTTGGAATATTTATTAGAGTAACATAGGTTGTTACATGATGCAGTCAGATGTAAACAATGTGTGCTTTGCTGATGAAGCCAACCATCTAATATATTCTGGGAGTGACAACAATTTGTGTAAGGTAATAAGAAACAGTTGTTTGTAGTTGGAAATCCTTTTTTTAATTTTTTTATAAATGGATGGGGAAATAGTGATATGAGATGGATTTTATTTATATATAGGTTTGGGACAGAAGATGCTTGAGATCAAAAGGAAAACCTGCTGGAATCCTGATGGGGCATCTGGAAGGAATTACATTTTTTGACAGCCATGGAGATGGTCGGTATTCCATTTTATATATATTCTGTTAGAATTAAATGATAATTGCACTTTAGATTATATGATTCGATTAGAATTTGTTTTTTTTTTTTTGTTTTTTTTTTGTAGTAGATGTTTCTCTCGATATGCCACTTATTTTGACATAATATGATATCATGACAATTATTCTCATAATATGATTTCATGATTCGGGGAATACTTGATCAAGTGACTTGAGTATTACATTATGTTAGAATAAATTAAAAGTCTTTAATGTCTAACACATTCTATTAGAATTTATAGTTTATTCTTTTAGAATATACTGAAAGTTATAATATTTTAAAGTTGATCATGTTTTTTTTATTATTTAGGTTTTGAAGCGGCTGCCATTGATGTGGAAAATGAAGAAAATAAAAAGAACGAGAGTATTCTAGCAGAATGTTGTTATTTTTTAAGAATTTTATTCATTTTTGTTGATATTCTTTTAAAATATGTATAATTATATTAAAATGTATAAGGCTTTTAGGTTGTAAGAATATGTATGAATTTGTATTTAAGTTCGATGTATAAGAATATATTAGAATGTTGTTATTTTTTAACCTCGGATTCAATAATTTGAACAAATTACTGAAATCGTCCCTGTGGTTTGGTTAAAATTGCGCGTTTGTCCCTAACTTTTATTTTGCACTCGAACCATCCTTACTGTTTGATTTTGTTGCGTTGATGGTCCCTCGTAAACATAAAAAGACTATAATACCCTTTATATTTATTTTTTTTACTTTTTTGATATTATTTATTAATTATTAAAAGATGTATTAATATAGTAGGTCCAACCATCACCATCACCACCACCTACTACCATCAAAAAACCACCAGCTACCAGAAAACACCACCGATGACCACTAGCCACCAGCTGCCAACCCCAACCCCTCACCAATCACCTCCGATAACCAACACCACCACCCACCTATTCCCGCAACACCACCACCCGCCTATTCACTCCGCCCACATCATCGATTTCATCAAGTGACACCCCATTTACATCCAACAACCACCATGTTCACCTCCGACAATAACTAGCATTCACTTCATGCAACCACAATTGATCATCACCTTGACCAAATCAAAATCAAACCAAAACCATGATCAAAACACATAAATCAAAACCAAACAAATATCAAATTCTGAAATTAAAACCTAGCCAAAGTCAAATCCCGAAACCGCAAAATCATAACATAAACGGAAATCAAAATCAAATCCGAAAATCATAACCTAAAATATAAACCTAACCTAAAATTGGTGATGAAATCCCAAAAATCAAATCGAAAAACAAATGGAGTCAAATTCTTGTATTTGAAATCGATGACGTCGCCGGATTAAACACATTGGGATTAATCTGAAAATGAAACACCTCACCAGATATCCCATAAATCAAAGACCAATTTTCCAGATGATGAAATCGATTTTTCCAGGTGAAATCCACGAGGTCAGCAGAACAAGAAGAAATTGGATTAGACGAGAACATGCGAAGGCAGAGAAGAACAATGGAGTTACAGGTTTTCGGTGGCTTTACAGTTGCAGGTTTCTGGAGGCGTTAGGGTTGCAGGTTTCCAGCATGTTTACAGTTGTAGGTTTCAGGCGTTAGGGTTGCAATCATCTGGAGGAGTTGTTCACATGATGGCTGGTGGAGGCTGCGACTTTCGGGAGGAGAAGGATCCGATGGGGAGTTGAGGTGAAGATCGTTGATTTAAGGTGGGGTTCAGAGGGAGAGAGGTATATCTTGAAGCCTTGAACTACGATCGATATCTTCAAGTTACAGAGGGGAATGGGTATACTGGGGGAGGGGGGTGGGGACGTGTGGAGCCCAACATTTTTAACAATCTATAAAACACTTTTAATAATCTTTGAGGTGAAGATCGTTGATTTAAGGTGGGGTTCAGAGGGAGAGAGGTATATCTTGAAGCCTTGAACTACGATCGATATCTTCAAGTTACAGAGGGGAATGGGTATACTGGGTGTGGTGGGGACGTGTGGAGCCCAACATTTTTAACAATCTATAAAATACTTTTAATAATCTTTAAGAGTTTTTTAAATATAAATACAAAATAGTAAGGGTATAATAGTCTTTTTATGTCTAGTAGGGACGAAAAACGTAACAAAAAGAAACTATAGGGATGGTCCGAGTGCAAAATAAAAGTTAGGGACCAAACGCGCAATTTTAACCAAACCACAAGGACGATTTCAGTAATTTGTTCCAATAATTTTGTTATTTTTCAATAGTATTCTAATAGAATA
Organism: Lactuca virosa; assembly: GCF_052849685.1. Classification (NCBI taxonomy): domain Eukaryota; kingdom Viridiplantae; phylum Streptophyta; class Magnoliopsida; order Asterales; family Asteraceae; genus Lactuca; species Lactuca virosa. The sequence continues at coordinate 222,621,917 of NC_136430.1, read as the reverse complement.
AAATTCTGAAAGAACATCATTCTAACAAAAAAATATTCTGACAGAATAAAATCGATTATTTTTACAAATTACGTTAGGACTAAAATTGAATTAATTAAAAAAATTCAGATTTTTAAAATTAGGAGAATTAATTATCCCTAAAAATCCGAAAATTTCCTTTTATAATTGTAGTTAATTGTCCAAAATACCATTTTGCTAAAATTGGTGTGATTATATGGTACATGCTATCCCATTGTAATATCATAGACCCTCAGATCATGACCTTTAATTATATTTCATCCGATGGTCCAGATCTGTGCATTCTGGCACACAATAGTTACTAGAAACAAAATAACCTAACCCTATATATATATATATATATATATATATATATATATATATATATATATCGACTCTCGACTCTCTTGGACATGAGGGAAACATAAATCAAGAACTTTGTTTTTGGTTTTTGGTTCACACACGCATGCACATCTTGCATGATTTTTGGTTCGATTTTCAAGTTTTGATAAACACAAGTTCTTGGATGCACATACACATCTTGTATTATATTTGGTTTGTATTGAAGATTTGGTTTTTGAGTTTTAGTTTGGATTTATTGAGTTCTTGGTTCCAAAAAACTTGAAGATTTGTGTAAATTTTATTAAGCATTTCCCATGTGTATTTAACCAAATAAATAGAGTACATAACTTTACACACCAAGAACACATCTATTTATTATAATATATATATATATATATATATATATATATATATATATATATATATATATATATAAAAGCAAGAAGGGAGAAAGTTTACTTTGAGAAAGAAGGTGCTTTCAAACCTTTACTTCATTTTGTTTGTGCACTTTCAATAAATCAAATATTCGGATATCAATCGGCGAATTGCTAGCATACATAATATAACGACACTGAAATTGAAATCGTGATGCTTCACTGTTGATATTTGTAACTAAAATAGATTTTTTTAGTTCTTCAACACACACCCACACTTAAGATGATTTCTAAAAATCAAACATTCTTGAGTTCTTGATTTTTGGAAATCAAATGGTTTAGGTATGTTTTAAATATGCTTAGATGTAGTCTTTATGAGGTTGTGGTCCCTTTTTGGTCATATGATGAGATCTAGTGGTTTTCTTCCACTCCAGAAGTTAGGAGTTGCTTCTTTTGATATTTCTGAGGTCCCTATTCCATAAAGTTAGCATCTTGATGGTTGTGGATCAAGCATGCATGTGTTTAGGTGTCACACCCCCGAAACCAGACGGCGGAAACGTCTGAGGGCTCGCGTGACTTAAATTGAATATCATCACAATGAATATACATGAATCATAACATAAACATCACCATGCATCAATACATTACAACTGATATTGTTCACATCCAGTACATTGTTTTAAATATTACACATCCATAACATAAATTGTTTGAGAGTTTTCAAAACATAACATCATAACATACTTGGTATTACCCTTCAGCTTACCTGTTACCTGAGAATACAAGTTATTTTGAAAAACGTCAACATATGACATGTTGGTGAGTTCATAAGCATGGTTGTGATAAAAATGATTTGTGTTGTTTATAAAAACCCAGAAAATCCGATATTTTCTGAAAAGACAATTGTTTACCAAAGTGTGAAGATCCATAAGTTGACGCATGAATGATTTCAAAACGTGTATAAAAGGGAGTTTTGTATTATAGTCATAGAAAAATACAAGCGAGTGATGTTGATTTCCTCGAAAAACCCGTTGTTTTCCGAATACATAAAATATATAATTGTTTTTCACATTGCTATACCGCCACAACGAATGATTTTGATTACTCTTCCTTGATTACTCGGATGGTATTGGATTAATTAATTTCATGAGTCGTTATAACCATGCATGATAATGACTAGTTATAACTACAAACTACGAACGACCCTTAGAGGTGTCGCCCGTTATTACTCACTTAATCCAAACAAAATTGATTACTATTGATTAACGACCTGAATTTGTTTACTTTGATTACACATAAGCCTAACAAACGAGGAGAAGAGGAATACAAAGTCCTGCTACTTTCGTGAGTTATTTTAGGCTGTTGGGTATACGAATGACACGTTGGCCCATTTCGCATTTGATTACTTGGACCTTACTAGCAAGGCTAATGGGTCACTAAGGACCAATAGCACTTAAAAGCCATTGAGGGTCCCTTTAATATGAAATTGGGTCATATAAGGCCCAACAACATTTATTATTATTATCCCTTGGGCCCAAAGATCATGTTAATGGATCACAAAGGCCCAACAAGCATGATTGGAGCTTTCAAGCCCAAAGTTTTGAATGTTTACTTGTTTTAGGTATTGTATAATTGTTGGAAGGTTTGATTGAACGATTGATATTTTTGGATTGGCACGAGGCCGTTCGGTTGTTTATAACGATTTTTGGAATTATACATATATTCCTCTTCCCATTTTCATGAGTTGTAGTTTTTGGTATTTTTGACTCAAAAATCTTAATAGTGAAATAATTGATTCAAAATATTGGTTTGACCTTTTCCGCCTTTCTTTAACAAAAATGACAATTTTAGTCCCTTATATATATAAAAAAAGACATTTTAGCCCTTAAACCATTTTCTTGACACATTTGACCCATAGACTTGTTCAAGTGATATTTTTAGCTCAAAACTTATTCTTTGGCAGTTTCAGCCCTTCCAGAAAAGTGTTTTTCGGTTAAAGTCCAAACTTTTTGCAACTTTTACAAATTTGGCCCAAAATCCAAAAACTTTACATTTTTTATCCTTTTTGGAAAAGAAAAGCATTTTAACCCTTGAAATAGTTTTGTTTAACTTTTTATCCCCTGTTTTGAGGAATTTATCATTTCAGCCCCTTGAAAATCATGTTTTTCGCAATTTTGGGCTTAATGGGCCGAAAGGCCCAAAAATTGGCTCATTAAGCTACAATTTACATTTCAAGTCCTTTGAAAAGCATAGTATTCATAAAAACATTTATTTTAACTGTTTTGACTCTTTTGACCCTTAAGAAAACCGTGAAGGGCAATTTTTAACCCAACTTTTGTTTATTTGACAATTTAAACCCAAAAATTGGTTTTATGTTGAAATGTGTTTATCATAATCTTAGAGGGTAATATTCTTGACTTGTTTAGTGTAATATTTCATAGATCATGTTTGTTTTCCTTATTATGCCATAGATTTCGTGATTTCTTCCCTTTTTGTTACATATTTACCACATAAACACATATAATCTCACATACATGCATAAAATCATACATAGCATACAATACACATAGATCTACACATTTTACTTGTATTCTCCCCCATAAAACTTATGAAAACCGAAAAGAGAGGGGTATGAACTCACCTTGAGTTTGTGGGTTCGGTTTTGAAGAAGAATGGAAGAAGTTTGATGCTATTCTCGGCCTAGCAAGCTTCTTGGAGGATTTTTGGCTTAGATGTGTTCTAAGAGGCAAGATCACGAATTTTGTATGAGTTAAGGGAAGATTTTTAAGGAAATCAAGAAGTTAAAGTATGGATCAAGCAACAACTTACCAAAGATTTGTGATATTAAGAAAAGATCTCCTTGTAGCCCTTGTGATTCTCGAAATTTTGAGGGAAAGTATAAGGATGTTCTTGTGAGTGTTTGAGAGAATTTGGAAGAGTGTGAGTGTGTGTGATGTGTTCTCGGCCGAAGAAGAAAAGAGAGGGGGAGAAGAGAGAGTGTGAAGTGATAGGTGCTTGGAAGTATGAGATGTTGCATGGATATCCTATGTGTAATTGTGAGGTGACATGTAGGAAAGTCAACTCTTTTCCCCCCATTTGTGTAGTTGGGCCGAGAGAAGGAGAAGAAAGAAAAGAAATTGGGCCTTTTTGTGCTTAAGTCCATATTTTGGCCCAATTGGTCTTTGGAGAGGGTTCACGGCCCAAAATAAGTCAAAGAATGAGTTTTATGGCCCATTAGGGCTATTTTAATTTGTTATGGCCCAATAAGGCCCACTTGAATATATCCTAGTTCATTTTAGGCTTATAAGGCCCAAAATATTAAGTTTCATGCATATGGGTCCAATTAGGGTCCATTTAAGCGTTCTAAGCCCAAAATAGTCAAATTGGAAGCTTATCGGTCCATTAGGCCCAATAAGAAAATCCTAGTCCAAAATGGACTTAAACCGGGATTTCTAGGGTTTCCAATTCTTTGTTGACTATTTGCAGTGCTTGTATAAAGTGTTTGATGGAAGTTTTGTTGTTATTGAATAAGCATCATACATGCTTTCACATTTTTGGTTCACAAATGTTATCATTGTTGTTGTTACAAAGCATCAAAATTCCTAGTTGTGACATCAGGTCCATTTGGTGAAAGTAGGATGCTAAAAGTAAGGTTTGGGTTATTTTGAGCCATGCAAAGGCTCCACGTTCATGACTTTATGGATTAAGACGTTCCTATAGAATTGGATCTGAAGTTTGGACGTTTGGTGGCAAGAACTAAGCACTTAATGGAGAAAGTTCTCAATGACGCGTATGTTGGGTGTACACAAGCATACGTTGCCGAGTCCCTGATCCATGAACGCGACCTAGTATGTTGGGCGTACGTCTGGTACGCGCAGCGTACATCCGTGGGCTTTGCGGTTTGGGCCGTTTTTAGGCTATTGGGAGTTGTAGGCCTTGTTGGGCCACTACCCTTTTGGCTTTGGGCCATTGTTAGGCTTTGGGCCTCCCTGGATTTGGGTCATTGTACTTTCAATACATATCTTAGTAAATGTATGTTAAAATGGCCACATCCTAGGATAACGTAGTACCTAGAAGTTATGCTGGTCAAATATAAGGATATGCACCGTACTTAGTTGTTACTCTGCCCAAATATCTTGTTTTCAAATAACCATAATTAGGGTATATATATGAATACTTATATATACAAAATAATCATGAGATCAAAGATTATAATTATCAAATATAAGATAAAAGATTTATATTGTGATAATTATAGGAAATCCCTAGGAAAGATTAAGATAAAAGATAAAAGACAAAAGATAAATACCTAAGGTCAATGCGTTAGTGAGATGTTAATTCATCCAAAGGTCTTGTGTAACACCCTGTTTTCCGTTTAATTATTTAATTAAGGGTTGTAAGTATAAAAAAATAATAAGACTAATAATAAGAAGAAAATAATTATAATATCAGAATTTAGTAATTGAGAGATTTGTAATTATTTTCCAAAAGAGGAGTGGAAATTACCAACTTAAAAACCTTGTGGAGCCGATCCTTAGAATAAAAAAAATACAACGTGCAAGTGTGTGTGTGTGTGTGTTGTGTCGTGTTTACCCTAGACCGAGAAGAATAAAGAAGCGGGAAAGAAGAAGGAAAGAGGGGTGGTGTCGGATATGGTGATAGGAGGTTGAGAGATTTCTTGGTGATATCGATTGGTTCGAGTTAGTCTCATATTTCACCCAAATTCTTCTTATTTTTCTTTTGTTTTATGTGTAATTTCCGGAACAACAATATATCTCGAACTTGCATACCTGTTTACGCAAAATAAAGGCCGAATTGTAGAAAATCACTAGAGATAAAAGTTGTGGGAGATTGTGTCTACTTTTAAGGGACAACTGATTCACATGATTTCGAGTTACAGTTTAGAAGCCATGGCCAAAACACTGAACATGGGTTAAAATGTCCAGAAACCTAATTGTTGGAATTTTCTCTTTTAAGAAATGTACTTTGGAGTATGGGATTGGAATTTTTATTGGCTTTTTGACTCAATGGGTTTTCAATACTATTAACGACTTGTTTCTAGAATATAATCTGCTTTGGATTAGGTCTTAATGGGTTAAGGAACTAAATAACCCAAATTATCGAAGTTGGAATTGTTGGAAAAATGACTAATCTGTCATTGTCTTTTAAAGATCATATTTCGGTCATGGAAAAATATTTTTGGTCGAAATCAATGCACAAAGTTTTGTATTTGAGTCCTCTACATTTCATTAGTTTTGACCGGAAGCCAAAAATGCCTCTAACTAGGGTAAAATCGACCATTTACTTAGATTGGTCCGGAGTGAACTGCTATGCGAGACAGTTTTGTAAAATTCGTCATAAATCGTAGAAAAACCGTATGGAGGTGTGTGAGTACTACTATTAAATCTATGGACTTGCTCTATCCTCGTGTGGTGGAGTTTTGAAAAATATGGAGTTTAAGGTGGGAAAAACAGGTCCCGCACAGACCCTAATTTTTATGTAGAAATCTGGAAATTTACCCATTAGTTTAATTACACAATTAAGGCGATTTAATAACTAAAATAAACTCAATTTATTATTATTAGGAAGTGTAAAAGGCAAGAAGGTGTGAGTGATTTTCGGGTTGCTTTGGAGGTTGCTTTGTTTTTTGAGGTGAGTTCCTCACTATACCGTCTTGTGTTATATTCTCTTTACGTTAGCTCATGTGTGCTATGCGTGTATTGTTTATGCAGGTAGTACTAGGATGGGTAGAGTCTAGTGGTTTTCCTCACGTATTGAAGATTATGCATGATAGGACTCGAAGCATCCGAGTGGGGATCGGGCATAGCCAATCTGTCCCAATGGGTTCGGTTACGGGGGATCGGGCTTAGCCAATGTGTCCCAAGGGATCGATGTACTGAGCAAGGGGGGTTGGGCCTAGCCAATGTGTCATCATAGGATTATGTTTGTTACTGATTCTCTCTTTGACATGCATGCGTGGTTATGTGTTTGATATCGTTTTGTATCTGTGTATAGGGGTAAGGATTATATGATATGATATTGTGTATGTGTGAAATTCACTAAGCTTCGTGCTTACCCCTTTTCCCTCAAAACCCGGATTCACTTCAACACGATCCACGCGGACCGTTTGTGGATCCACGCGGACCGCGTGGGTCTCGCTGATTGTTGGACTTGGCCCATTTAAAATATATTCCAGCCCAATCTTCTCATTCACACTTCAACCCACATGCACAACTCTTGGGATCCCAATTGTGTTATTCTAAAGCCTCCAATGATGGTCCAATACTCCTTTTGTCTTCCGTAGCTCGAGTCCTCGTCCAAAGATTAAATCCAACGCACTTCTTGTTTATATTGACATCAAGCCCAATTGCACCACCTTAAGTCCACAAGCAATCCACAAGTCCCGCAATCCCTCCATACCTCCAGTAACAAATAGTCTTCAGTAAATCCTGCAAATTACGCTCAAAAGACTGGAAAGCACCCGGTAAAGGAGAAAGATAATAAAAAGAGAAAATATGCATGAAGATTAACTAAAATGAGATGGTTTTAACTAAAAATAAACTATGAAAAGAAGTAATAAAAACGAAACTATCAACTATCAATGATTTGCAAAACAGCCCATGTTCCTTTAATCAGTTCCTTTAATCCTAAAATTAATTCAAATTTAATTTATGATTAATTACTAATTAAATAACATGATTTCTAATTAATATATTATTTTCATAATACATTAATAAATCAATTTATTATTCCAAATAATAAATTCAACCTCTCTCTCCAAAAGTCATATTGTTGAGTTGCTAGAGTGAAGGCAACCCAAAAGGACCATGCTATTATCAAATCAAGTACATACCAATTATAGTTATGGGCTTATACACCTAATCCAACAGTACATGGATCTGAGGTTGAGTTATTGGTGGCCCTCTATGAAGAGGGAAATAGCTTGGTTTGTGGAGCGGTGTTTGACTTATAGGAAAGTCAAGGCATAACATTAGAGACCCCACGACAAGATGCAACCCTTACCCATTCCCATGTGGAAGTTGGAATAGATTACCATGGATTTCATCACAAAATTGCCAAGGACGACACGTGGTTTTGACTCCATACGGGTCATTGTTGATAGATTGACCAATAGTGCATATTTCATACCTATTGCCGAGAGTATATTCGCAGAGAAGTTAGCAGATATCTATGTCCGGGAGGTAGTAGTTCGACACAGAGTGTTAGTATCAGTGATTTCGGACCGGGATGTTCATTTCACCTCCAGATTTTGGAGGGAGATTCATGAGGAGTTGGGTACTCAGTTGCACTTTAGTACAAAATACCACCCTCAGACCGATGGCCAAAGCGAGTGGACGATTTAGACGCTCGAGGATATGCTCCGGGCTTATGTGTTGGATTTTGGAGGGAGTTGGGATACTTACCTCCCACTGGCCAAGTTCTCCTACAAGAATAATTACCATGCCAGTATTGACCGACCACCATTTGAGATGTTGTATGGAAGAAGGTGCATGACTCCGGTTTGCTGGGAGGAGGTTGGGCATTGAGTCATGGGTAGTACAGAGGTTATACTCAAGACTACCGAGTTAATTCAACAGGTGCGCGACAGATTACGGGCCGCGCAAAGTCGACATAAGAGTTAGGCAGATCGGCGACGTTCAGATCTCGAGTTTCAGGTGGGATACTTGGTGCTTCTGAAGGTGTCACATTGGAAAGGTGTCATCCAATTTTGAAAGTGGGGCAAGTTGGGCCCCAGATTCATTGGACCTTTCGAGATTTCAGCCCGGGTGGGCAAGGTCGCATACCAGCTGGATTTTCCTGAGGAGCTCAGCCAGATCTATAACACCTTCCATGTGTCTCAGCTTCGGAAGTGTGTGGTCGATGAATCCGCAGTTGTTCCTCTGGATGACATTCAGGTTGATGATCGCATGAATTATGTGGAGAGACCAGTGACGATCTTAGATCGGAAGACGAAGGTTCTGCACAACAAAGAAGCGTTACTAGTCAAGGTTCAGTGGCAACATCGGAAGGGTTCCGAATGGACATGGGAGCCTAAGGCGGAGATGCGAGAGCACTACCCAGATTTATTCGCGGTTGTAGACTTCAAGGACGAAGTCTAGATCAAGTGGGGGAGAGTCGTAACATCTATTATTCAGGTATTCGTTTTAACCATTGAGATGTGCTTTATTTGCAAGCTTAGTCCCCGATGGCAATTTCGTAATTTCGGAGTCAGCTGGAGTACGCGGGGCGTACACTTTTGTATGGAGGGCGTTGCGTGTACCCTAGTACGCCAGGCGTACGCAACCAGGGTGCAAACCTTAAATTTTAGGGTTTGGACCCTATTTAAACACATTTATGGCCACATGCACCTTCGTATCTTCAACCCCCCTCCTCATTTCGGAACCTTAAAGAGTGTTTGTGAATTGTGAAGCTTGTTGTGGCATTTTTGGTGCTATTTGGAGCTTTTGGAGTAGAAGGAAGAGCATTAAGGTGGTGATGTTTCACTCAAGGCTTTGTAAACTTGATACCATGAAATTCATTATGCCTATAACTTATCCACAATTAAGTTAAGGCTGAGAGTTATTCACATACTTTTTAGTTAAGGGCTTTATAGTAAGACATTATTCATTAGCTAAGTCTAAACACTTAGCATACCCACACTACTGTATCCGTTAATCTTCGGAGCAAGATACATATGTATAGATCTATACGGGGTTGACATCCCCACCTGCGGTTGCTAGCTACATCCTCGACTGATCAATCGAAGCGGGTGATAAGTGTCTACAATCGTTACTACAACGTCTAATGAAGCGTTGCAGCATGTACACTCAATTCATATAGCTCGGTTATAGAACTCATTGTAAACATTAACTCAAATATCTCTCTCTCTCTCTCTCTCTCTCTCTTACCACAACTCATAAACTTGATTCTTTAAAACCATTTTAAGCATGAATTTATTTATACCAAGACACATTTTTTGGATTTTTCAAAGGTTATTTAAATATGGTTTACTTATAAAGAAAATACTTTTTGAAATGCTTTTAAAAGTATCAATACTACTGTTAGCAGAAAACCTGTGACCCCCCACCAACCTTATGTTGACCTTCAAAACTACATGTATTCTCAGGAAATTAGTAATCAAGCAAATTCAGACGACAGATAATCAGGGATCTCAGGAAATTTAGTTTACTCCTTTTTGTTAAGTCCGACTACCTGTTTAAGGCAAGTCATATATTATACTATTATATGTAAACACCAAGATGGAATATAAATGTTGTTTTGTTTATTGTTGTACTTACTCTATATACTTAGTTTATCTGTGATCCATGAACTTAGTTGCACAACCTGACATGTTCCGTCGCCTCGGACGGGTGTGTGACAGGGATGGATTAGTTACTTAGATTATGATAAATAACTAGATTATAACACGCGTTAAACGCGGGGGAGCGTATAAAAAAACATAGAATTGTAAACATATATTACATCATAGGAAGCATGACAATTAAAAGTACATTACCATAGCTATTTTAAATTCATTATCATACATTACAATAACTATTTTAACCTCATAACAACTAAAAGAATAAATAAAAAAACTAATAAATCATAGAGTAATATAAAATATTTAAATAGTTCATTACAAAAAACAACTATGTTCGAATGCAAATTAAAATATATATAATCACTAATATCTACTTGGCATAGTCACTTTATCAAAATCAGAACGGATTGAAAAAACTTGTTGAGAAGGATGTGCCGGAACCACATACTCAATCATATTTCCTTTAAAGAAATATAGGGTACTGTTTCTATAATCCCACCATTCATGTGCACCTTCATTGTAGTTACTAACATCTACTTTAACCCACCGATTTTGAATGAAAACCCAAATAGCCCACAAATGATCTCCACTTACAGAGAAATATCCCAATTTTCCGTGAAACTTGATCAGTCTCGATGCATACGGTCTGAAGTCATTAATAATAGAAGGTGTAAATATGAGTATATGTTCTTCTGAATAAATATCAAATCGCATTATGGTATCATTAGATAATAAGAAGTAAACGACACCGCCACTTGTAACTGCTTCATCAGAAACATGATAAACAGATGATGGTAACTGGATATTTTGAAACTCCCTCCATTGCCATGTAGCAGATGGATAAATTTCGTTATTACCATCCTAAAAAAAAGAACGTTTATAAAAATAAATATACAAAATAATAAAGTTGTTTTATGTAAATGAAGTTAATATATATAACCTCATGAAACTGATGAACCAACTCTTGTGCGTTTTTTTTATAAGCTTCTTTGCGTCATAATCATATAAAGTAAGTGAGACCGAACCGGTAATATCTTCAACTATAATGGTGATTTTAAAACTGAAAGCATTGATGTAAACAGATTTAGTAATATAAATTTATATAATTTAACAAAACAATATAATAATATTTATAAAATAAGTTTCAAAACCTGGGAACAACATAAATGACTTTGTTCATGCAGTTTGAAGTGTTACAATAAAAAACTTCTTTATCTTGAAAGATAAAAAAGTGTAAAAAAAAAGTATTAAAAATAGAAAAAAATAATATTGTTAATTAAAATTTAATAAAATAGAAATAAAATTTAACGATAAAGTATCAACAAATTTAATAACATAGAAATAAAAGAGAAGAACTGAAATCGATAAACATCCATATTTTTCTGCCAGGAAATATTCAGTAAAGTCCAACCTATTATCTCACTATATACAAAAAAAAACATTTTATTATTATTAATTTTGTTAAAAAAAACCAACCTATTTTGTTTTATCGTTTAAAAGAAACAAAGTTACAGGTATCCAAACAATGTGATCGGCTGATTATATGACCTGACACAATTAATAATATGAAGAAACCGACATATTTAATTGATTATTAAAACTAATAAAGCTATATAACATATTTCATTACATAGAATAAATTCCAGTGAAGGGATCAGGAACCAAAATCACAAGATTTTGAATAATTGTAAATTTATCAGATTGATAAAAAAAGAAAGGAATAATAAGAGATTTCATTAAATAGACTAAAGTTTATTATTAAAAATAATAAAGTTGATTATTAAAATTATATGAATAGAAGTAAAAAAGCATAACAGAAATCGAATTAAAATTTTTTTTAATAGAAATAACATAAGAATTTAACAATCTAAAAAATAAAGTGTGTAAAAACAGTACCTCCTGGTCAATTAAAATCATGTCTAGGCTTGCGACCATATTAGGATTGTTTATATAGGTCGGCTTCCAAAGCATGACGACTTTAACACGTATGTTCCGAGACTCTTTGGATGCATTGATTTCAGCAACCTTATCAAAGACGACCTGATCTGCATTGTTAGCTGTCATGGAATACTATTATCTGCAATGAAAGGAGATAATTAGTTAGAGAGAAATTGTTTGTGAATGAAAAATCGTAGAGACTATATTTATAGGGAAAATATAAATTTGGTAAATGTTGATATGACATAGAGATTTTGGAATGTAATATCATTTCCATACTTAAAATATATGATATCGAAAATAATTTCAATATAACATGTAAGATATAATTACAAAAATAGATAAAATCATACCTAATTTAAGATAATAATTACCATATAAAAAACTGTAAATTTAAAAAATTGTAGAATAAGAAAAAAATATAATAAATATATAATATTTAAAAAAATATGAAATATAATTACAATAATAGAAGGTGAGTACAAACCTTTCTGTGGACATGATTCTGCTACTTCAATTGTACGTTTTCATCAATCTTTGTATATTAGAAAACAGTTTACTATGTTCCAATTAAAATTTGTCACTTGGACTCCAAACAAAAGAATTGATATAAAATTTCAAATATGACAAGAAAATATTGGTTGATGATGTTTGAGTTCAAAGTAATTAAACGTAAGTGTTGATATTTTAATGAACAATAATTGTATGTGAGCTAGAAAGTCAAATTCTGACTTTTGTAATGGATGTTAAGTTGTTAATTTTGAAGGATAATTTAGGAAATAGGACTCAGATTTATAAACTTTTATTTTCATTTGAAAATTGCGACTTTAATTTAACATAAAGAAAAAACAAAACAAAAGGTTTCGACATATTTTATAACACAACAAAATTTGGATATGCTAACTCAAAGCAATATTTGTAAATACATTATTTTCACGCAATTTAGCCCACTTTAAGTATTAAGATTATAAGATTCTCTTATAGATATCATCCGACTTTTGCTGCTCCAAAGTTTCTGATTCATTCTGTAAAAAAGAAACTTCTGTCATGATGAAGTAATGAACACTTCATAAAAAAAGTAACCATATGATTATATGAACAATATCTTAATACTTAATACCATTTTGATCTGCTCATGCTTAGTGATAATATTTTTGACTTTCTTGTTGGCATTCTCTAGCAAGTTTGTAAGATCTAATCAAGAAGCAAAGTTAGCATATGTCAAAGTAGATATTGTCTGAAGCAGTTCAGATGAAAAATAAAGGACGAATGATTCAAGCATATAATCATTAGTACATGAGACACTTTAGAAATTAAATGCATGACTACTATTGATCAACTCCTTGAAATACCTGCACTTATATTCTCAAATGCAAGACTACTATTAATCGGTTCTCCTCTTGTTTGACTCATGGTACACCTGTAGTAAAGGAAGAAAAATAATTAAAAAAATAATAATAATAACAAAAAAAGGGAACACAGAACCTTCCCATTCTATCATCTGATCCAAGAAAATTCATATCAATCCTCTTTCTAGCCATTCCAAAGAGAAACATTCCATTACCTGTAATTTGTAATTTTGAATTAAAAATGAATGTAAAAAAGAAAATTGTAGAACGTCAACGAAAAAGTCAATATCACTTACAATATCAACAAAGAAAGGTCGATCTGGATCAGCATAAATTGTGTGCCAAATTTTCACCTATAAGGGTATCCCCGCAGTCAATAAAAGGTGATCAACAAATTAAAAAAGTTGACTAATTTTTTTTTTATTTTTAAAAAAAGGATTTTTTAAAAAAGGAAGAAAAAAACAATCAGAGAAGGAGTAAACTAAGTACTAACCTGTGTATATGTGATTCTCCATCGTTTCAGAACAAACTCAACACCTTCTTTCAGTGTTGCTCTTCTTTCTTCTTTATTGGTCCAAAGCTCAGCCAATGGATATCTGCCACTTCGATTGTACTCATTGAGCTCTTTTAGGGCTTTCACAACCGCATTGGATCCCTGAGATAACCTTCCCATAAAGATATAAACTTGGTTGTATCCTCTTCACTTAAACAACATTGTTTAGCAGCATCCATCAAAGGGTTTGCATCAAGCTCACCAATTCTTGTCACGCTAATTGTAGAACAATATCCACGAACATGATTATCTTCAAAACCCTGTTTGTTGTAAGAGGGGTAAAAAGGTAATTAGAAGATAAATATAGCAGCATCCATATGATTGATTATATGAAACCTTCACTGTATTCTCTACTCTGGGGCAATACGGACATTTATACACCTTTTCTGAAACCTTCATTTTGACATTTATACACCTTTTCAAGTGAACCCATATTTAGCTCAACTGTATCAAATCCCAGCTGCTTACATTCCTGTTATGGTATACAATACAATTTATTAGGGTAGAATTGGAAGTCAAGAAATTCATGAAATGTGATTTGACATTTTGTGAGTTGTGACAATAGCTAATTACTTGTATATACTCTTCTTCAAGAAGATAAACCTTTTTGAAGCAGATATTCGGCCCAATCACCTGTACTAACATATATATCATGTTCATGGGCTAATTTTGTTGATTCTTTAATGAAAACTCAGGAATATCTTATTACTTTATGAGACACTTTAGAAATTAAATAATAAATACCTCTGTTAAAGTTGTCAATGATGATTTCATTCTGTTGAATAACAAAAGCCATATCAGAATCAGTCCAGCTTATAAGTTCTTGACTTCTTTTGCTCGTTTCTTTTAAGAGAGTTTCCAAGCCCAATTGAGGATCTCTGGTTCTTTTAAAGGTTGATTCAGAAGGCAACCAACCACAGACGCCTCCAAGGGCAGAATCGGAGAGCGGTCTTTACAGCGAAGCCATCTGATGTAGAACACATAGGATCGAAAATCGTTGATGGTCGACGCGGTGCCCCTCAGGGCTTCCTGGGGTTACGCATAGGATCGATTCCATATCAGCAGAAATAGAACACATAGGATCGATTCCATGTATATATGAAATCAATGGGGTTACGCATATCGGCAGAAGGAAGGGGTTAGGGTTCATATCTATTGAGTTTCATGGGGATGTCGATAGCTCTTGGCTGATTGTGTTGATTGTGTGGAGAGAAAACCTAAGAATGAAATTAGGAATGAATCGTAAGAAGGAAGTTTTATTCGGGAGGCGCGTGTATTTTTTTGGGTTAGGATGATGTCAGCAAAATGATCCTAAGGTGGAGACTAAAGGAGGGAAATGCAATCAAGAGCCCTTGTTTCTTCATTGTAGAATTTAAGGTTCTCTTTTAATATTTAGAGAAATTAAATGTGCCACAAAAGTAAAAAAAACCAAAATACCCCCACGTGGGAGACATGTGATATGGCCTAACGACTAACTTACCAAAAATGACATTCCATGCAAGTTTTGCAAACCACAATGGCCATGTTCATCAAAAAAATTAGTAGAGATTGAGATTGTGACATTTAGTAAACCAAATGGACCGTTTTCGTAATATTATCTAAAAACTAGCAATGATATTTTTTTGAGAACCTATTGGACCATTTATGTAATTGTGTATATTTTATTTTGTAAAAGTGGAACAAATGGAGTTCTGTTGAGGTCAAAGAAAGCCAACGTAGGCTGCCTTCACAAACCCGAATCAAGGCTTCGAAATCTTCTCTCCTGATACTAATTTGCTCCCTGTAGACAGACTCAAAGCTTTGCAACAATGGCGACATCAACAGTATCGTCCTCTTCGTCATATTTTACAGGGAAATCGGATGAAGAAATCGAGGAAATGCTTGATCGAATGCTTACTCGATTGGCCCTTTGCGATGACCCCCAACTCGAAAACTTGCTCCTTAAGTTACTTCCTGTTACCATTTCCTCGCTCTCACGTCCATCCTCTGCCGTCAGAACCAAGGTATTGTCTGCGATTTCACTCTTCTTATCCAGTTTGTGTCTGTAGGTTGCTCAATTCGATTAAAAGTGTCTGACACCTCCTTTATGAAACCCGGTATAGTTGTATTAGTTCGACTTCTGTGACGAGCTATTAGATGCCGTGTTGTTGCTTATGATAGTATAATCTGTATCATTTTACTTAATCACGGTTAGGAGGCAAGATGTTCGTGTGTGAATATGCGATGAACATGAGAGCTACACTTTCATTTCCCATATTAAAGAGGTTTTATGACTTCTAAACTGTTTGAGACAGCTTTGCTATCTGCACCAAGTTTTGTCACTTTTGTGAAATCATAACAACATCCTTATGTAATTAGCATATGAAATGCACTAGATTCAACACCCAAAATCATATTTCTTTTGAAACCAAGGAGTATACTTTTTTTCTAGTTAGACTCTCCTAATGGTCGTTGAGAGGTATTTGGAGTTTTTCTTACTTGGTTCCCCCTCCTTTCCACCAGTTAAGATCATTTTCTGAAACCTTAAACACTAACAAGTCTCTTAAACTCTAGCTATCAAGTATCAATTACTTTAACTTTCATATCTAGTAAACTTCCAGGTGTAAGCAAATTGATCTGCTCTGTATTCTTCTGGTCATGGTGAAAAGAGGGTATTATATAGTTAATCACATTGCTACCCTAAATGTTCATATGCTTCTGGTTGATTTCGAGTTTATTTTCACTATTGAGATGGCTGTGAAAATTTGTTAGTTTTTGTTGATTATAATTAGGTAATGGAAATCCTAAGCCATGTCAACAAGAGAGTGAAACACCAGCAACAGATAGGTTTGCCTTTGGAAGAATTATGGGAATTGTATATGGAAGCTAATGCTGCTCCAATGGTTAGAAACTTTTGCATTGTGTACATTGAGATGGCATTCGACCGTGTCAGCAAAGAGGTCTGTATTGTTATCTTTTCTCTATGGATTCTCTAAAGGATATTTCTTTCATGCATCATGCAAAAGTTTGCAAATCGCTTTTCTAAAATCTGTCTTTCTTGTAAACAATTCAGAAAAAGGAAAATATTGCACCCACTATGATAGCTAACATCTCAAAGCTTCCTCCTCAACACCAAGATATAATTTTCAGAATAGTCATAAAGGTATGTTTTACTTCCAAGTTCTATCTTCTAACCACTTTTGACATTGACAATGCCGTCTTCCATTATTTGTTTTTCACTATATGCATAACTGATGATTAATATACACCATCCATCTGTTTTTAGGTGATTGGTGAATGTCACTCAAGTAAAATTAGTGATGAAATTGCTGCAAAGTATAAACTCATAAGTGGATCTCAAGACAAAGAGATGTTTGTTGAGTTTTGCCTTCATACACTTTTGTATCAACCATCATCCATTAGGTTGGGATCCAGTTTGCTTTTTAGTACTTCTTTTTTTCTATTCAATTGAATATCATCATATATTTTTCTTGAATCTTAATAACTCAATAATGCAGTGGGGGATCCCCACCTGGGCTTTCAGTTTCTCAAAGCAACCGTGTGGCAGGGAAGACTCCACTGAATCATGACATGCTTCTCATTAGAAAGGTGAAGCTCATGGCCTGTTTTACCACTTATCTCTGTGTTCTTGTAATTTACTCTTTTCTTTTATTAATGATTTTCTTCACTTTGTTTTCTGTTTTGTAGTTGGGTTTGCTGAATGTTATAGATGTCATGGAGCTTCCAGCTGAACTTGTATATCCTCTCTATGTTGCTGCATGTGTTGATAGGTACATGCTTGTTGTTTATACTTTATATTTCATCCAATGAATTTTATTGCATCAAAATCTCATTATGTTTTTGGGTATTGTTCTTTCAGACATGAGCCTGTTATTAAAAGAGGCGAGGAACTTTTGAAGAAGAAAACTTCTGGTGTACAATTAGAAGATTCTAAGCTGATAAATAGGCTGTTTTTGCTATTCAATGGTATGGAAACTTGAACCATTTGTTATCTATATGAAACAGGAACTTCATTGTTTATTATCACACCAACTTTAAGGATAATATTAAGCTTAGATTGCACAATATAGCAACACACTTTACTCTTATTTCTTCTAACTATCTCACAACTAACTAACTGACCAACCCCCTTTAATCTCCAAATGAGTTGACTAATCTACCCTTATTGTTTATAAGGGAATGTTGGAGCTGAACATATTGCTCAAGATTTGAGGGTCAGTCCTGGGAATCCTGCTTTACGAGTGAGGTTAATGTCGGTATTTTGCCGGTCAATTACAGCAGCAAATAGTTTTCCTTCAACTTTACAGTGCATATTTGGCTGCATATATGGTATGTATTAAATAATAAATATTAATGTGTGTATTGGTTTGTATATCTATTATTGGATTTCTTTTAAATGTTAACAATGTGCTAAAAACATCTGTTACTTTTAGGAAATGGTACCACATCAAGGTTGAAGCAATTAGGAATGGAGTTTACTGTATGGGTTTTTAAGCATGTAAGTGATATGTTTTTTTTTTATATAAAATTACTTTGGAAGAAATTTATGTTACAATGTTCCATGGTCAACACAATAAAGAGTCACATTTAAAAAAAAAAAAAAATTCTTTATCTATAAAAATATACAGGCAGAAATTGAGCAGCTGAAACTAATGGGCCCTGTTATACTTAGTGGTGTTCTTAAGTCCCTTGATGGTTATACAGGTTCAGAATCAGGTGTTTCTCTTAAAACCTTTTAAATTAATTTGACTTTTTTTTTTGTTGGTGGAAATTTTAAGAACTTATAATATTTGTTTTTGATATCACATTCAATATAGATACAATTGCACGGGAGACCAAAACCTTTGCTTTCCAAGCAATTGGATTGCTTGCAAAGCGCTTGCCTCAACTTTTCAGGTTTTTATTTTTATTTATTATTTTTTCATCTATTTACTAATTTTTTACTATCGTTGACTTATGTTATGGTGTATACTTATTCTTCAGAGATAAAATTGACATGGCTGTTCGGCTTTTTAATGCTTTGAAATTAGAGTCTCCATTAATTCGTCTGATTGTCCAAGAAGCAACCAACTCTCTTGCTGTTGCATATAAAGTATCATCTCCAAATTCAAATCAAGTCACTTTTTGTAATTTTTTACTTCCTTTTCTTCTATATCCAATGATTTCTTAATCCTGTTTTGGTTAATTGTCAGGATGCACCAAAAACAGTCTTAAATGATTTAGAGTCACTTCTCCTGGAAAATTCTCAAGTGGTAAAGTTCCTTAACATGCTCTGATTCTTTCACATACCTGTTTTTTACTTTGTTGGTTTAAATGCAAGAAATAGCAACATATTTTATTTATAATATATGTTTCTTATAGCATCCCACTTTCATTTCTTCCTATTAAAGCATTGTACTTTGAGAAATCTACCCTATTATAGCAATATCATCCAATTACAAAGCAAATATCACTGCTATTTCTTTGTAGGTTTTTCAAAATACATTGTCTTAACAAGAAACAAATTCAAAGTACAATGCCTTGATAGGAAACAACTTGGAACTATAATGTTGTAATATAAACAAAGAAATAAAAGAACACTTCTATTTTTTGCATTTAACTTCTTCTAAATTCTAATCCATGATGTTATTCTTATTCCCACAAGGAACAAGGTGAAGTACGATTTTGTGCATTAAGATGGGCTACAACCTTATTTGACTCACAGCATTGTCCAAGCCGATTTATCTGTATGCTTGGTGCTGCAGACACTAAACTGGATATAAGGTTTGTTTTTATTATTTATATTAATCGTCTTTTAAGAATATATTAATTAATATTTATTTCTTTACAGGGAGATGGCATTGGAGGGTCTCTACCTTGGGAAAGATCAAAGTAGATCCACCAGTGAAACCCTAAATCTCAAATACCCTAAACTGTCAGACATGCTAGATTACATTGTTAAACAACAGCCTCAATTGCTAGAATCAAGTGAAATTAGGGAAGAACGGCTTCTTTTTCCATCTCAGACATATATTGCTGCAATTAGGTTTTTGTTACAGTGTTTTGAGGCTGATGTAGATCAAAAGATTGCAACAGAAACAACTGTAGGGAACATGTGTTTATTGTTGGAGCATGCAATGGCATATGAAGGTTCTGTTGAGTTGCATGCAACTGCCTCCAAGGCTTTGATTGAAGTTGCATCTCACTTTCCAGAGGTTTGTGATTTCGTTATATGGATGTTAATTAATTTCTATTATTGTTTTTTTTTTTTTTTTTTTTATAGTTCTAATGTGTACTTTAATTTTAGGTGTTGGCTTCTCGTTATGCTGTTAAAGTACCATGGTTAAAGCAGTTACTAGCCCATGTGGACTTAGATACACGAGAATGTGCAGCTCGATTACTTGGAATCGCTTCTTGTGCTCTTCCTATGGCTGCTGCTTCTGATCTTATTCATGAACTGATTTCATCTATCAAAGGATCAGTAAAGTCAAGGTTTGTGCATTACAATGCTTTTAAATTTTTATGCTTATGGATGCTTTTTCTTTTTGTAATTGTTGGAGAAGAAGGGCATGGTTGGTTGGTGGATTTTGACGGAATTGGAATTTCAGATTCCATTCCATGGTGTGTTTGGTTGCCAAATGGGTGGATTCCAATTCCTGCAGAATCCTTCTATTAGGTCGAATTAGGTGAACTAGATTGTAGGGGGGGGGTGGAAGGAATTCAATTCTATTCTACCTCCTACATTAAAAGACCAAAATACCCTCATTATATATGTACAGCAAACAAAAAGTATTATTGTATTCCATTTCATTTCTTGCCAACCAAGCACATTACAATTTATAATTCCTTCTGATTCCAATTTCCTTGATGGATTCAGTTCCTTCCAAAAACATTCTATCAACTAAACACCTGATAATAGAGTCACTGATTGGGTTTAACATTGTTCATCAGGTTTGAAATTCAGCATGGAATTTTATGTGCTCTTGGATATGTCTCTGCAAACTGTTTGTTAAGAACTCCTACTGTAAGTCACCCTCATCTCTCTTGCTCAAATCTGTTCATCAACCTTCAACCTTTAAAAACATGGATTTGACACTGTATAATTATTCTGCAGATCACAGATTCATTGCTTCAAAACACACTGAAATGTCTAGTTGATGTAGTCAATTCTGAAAGTTCTACATTAGCTTCAGTTGCAATGCAAGGGCTAGGTCATATTGGGCTATCTGCCCCCCTACCAAAACTTGCTCATGACTCTCACACAGGTGAATCTAGAGAACTATATGACATGCTTATCTATTTAGCTACTGCTAACTACTTGCTAATTCTTTCAACTTCAGATGATGTCTTGACATTTTTACGTGAAAAGTTAAGCAAGATTCTTTCTGGTGATGATACAAAATCAATTCAAAGAATTGTTCTATCTTTGGGGCATATGTGTGTCAAGGAATCATCTTCTTCCATCATCAATGAGGCACTTGACTTAATCTTTAGTCTTGCTCGATCTAAGGTAGATAAAATTTCTTCAGATTACTCTTTCCTATTTTCTATGTAGTTTCATTGATTTATTTGTTAATTGTTATAGCACCCTACGTTCGTTTTTTTCCTATTACAACATCATACTTTGAAATATCTATCAATTATAGCAATGTTGTTCATATAAAAAAGCAATTTTCACTGCTACAATAAGATTTTTTTCCAAAGTATATAAAACTACATTTCTATTTTGAGCAGGTTGAGGATATTCTTTTTGCTGCTGGTGAAGCTCTTTCATTCTTATGGGGTGGAGTTCCAGTGACTACAGATATGATCCTGAAAACCAACTACAGCTCACTCTCCATGACTTCAAATTATCTAATGGCAGATATACCCTCAGCTATCATCCCAACATCTATTGGGCTTGAAGGAAATGAAGAGTGCCATGTTTTTGCTAGAGATACGATTACTAAAAAACTGTTTGATAGTCTATTATACAGCACCAAAAAAGAAGAAAGATGTAGTGGAACTGTTTGGTTAGTATCTCTCACAATGTACTGTGGTCAACATCCATCAATTCAACAATTACTTCCAGATATTCAGGAAGCATTTTCACATCTAATTGGTGAGCAAAATGAACTCACACAAGAACTTGCATCTCAAGGTTTAAGTATTGTATATGAACTTGGTGATGAATCAATGAAGAAGAATTTGGTAAGTGCATTAGTTGGCACGCTGACTGGGACAGGAAAGAGGAAAAGAGCAGTGAAGGTAAAGTTATTTGTTATTTCATCTTTGTCATAAGTACATAGTTATATATACTTATATATATACATACCAATAATAGAAATATGTCAGGTAAAGAAATGCAAGTACTAATTTGGCCTTGTTGATGATAGTATAAATATAATATGGTGGTGTGTATTTAAGTTTTTAGGGGTTTTGTTGTTTAGCTTGTTGAAGATACTGAAGTATTCCAAGAGGGGTCGATTGGGGGAACTTTGAGTGGAGGGAAACTTAGTACATACAAGGAGCTTTGCAATTTGGCAAATGAAATGGGACAACCAGATTTGATTTATAAATTCATGGATTTAGCCAATCATCAAGCTTCTTTGAATTCCAAAAGAGGTGCTGCTTTTGGATTCTCAAAGATTGCCAAGCTGGCAGGTGATGCATTACAACCATATCTTCGCCAGTTGGTTCCAAGGCTTGTAAGATACCAGTACGACCCTGATAAAAATGTTCAGGTAAATGTCGTATGTGGAGTTTTATAATTGTTGTTAACTTATTATTATTATTATTAAGTTGAACTGTTTTATTTTTCCTATAGGATGCAATGGCACATATTTGGAAATCACTTGTTGCAGACTCGAAAAAAACTATTGATGAATATTTGGATCTGATTATTGAAGATATGTTGGTACAATGTGGGTCCAGGCTTTGGCGTTCCCGTGAGGCTTCCTGTCTTGCTCTTGCAGATTTAATCCAAGGGCGTAAATTTAATCAGGTTATTATTTTATTTTATTTTATTTTTCTTCAGAAATTATGTATTTAAACATTTATTTGCTTAACTCCTGGGAATTTTGAAGCATTACATGAACACCGTAATAGAACCTATGGCTCCCCAACTTTTTTTTTAAAGGGTTAAGTGCAAGAAAATAGCAGAGCTCAGTTTTACTTTTTTGTTTATAATAATATCATGCCACTTTTATTTCTTCCTATTGCAGCACTTATAGCTATGTCACCCAAATACAAAGCAATTTTTCTCTTTAATAAGAAAAAATCAGAAGTACAATGCTATAATTGGGTAGATTTTTTCAAAGTGCAATGCTATAATAAGAAAAATAATGAAAGTAAAATGCTGTAATTGGGTAGATTTGTCTTAGTAAGAAAAGATTTGCAAGTAAAATGCTAGTATAATTTTGGGTAGTTTTTTTCAAAGTACAATGCTATAATATAAGAAGAAAAAGAATTAGAAGTAGAGAATGCTACAATAAAAAACATAAAAATGAAAGTACATTGCTATTTCTTGCATTTGATTCACTGATGCTGATCAATGAAAAAAAATACACTTGTATTGTAGGTTGGGAAGCATCTAAAGAACATATGGACAGCTGCATTTCGTGCTATGGATGACATAAAAGAGACTGTTAGAAAATCAGGGGAAAGACTATGTCGTGCTGTTACTTCATTAACATTAAGGCTTTGTGACATATCTCTCACTGAAATTTCTGATGCAAAAAACACAATGGATATTGTTTTACCTTTGTTGCTCACTGATGGAATTATGAGTAAAGTTGATGACATTCGCAAGTCATCAATTACCATAGTCACAAAGCTTGCAAAGGTACTAACTACATCACCACTCTAAAATTTTCATTTACTTTTAATTTTAATTCTATGTTTGTGTTTTCAGGGTGCAGGCATTGCAATCCGCCCACATTTATCTGAATTAGTTTGTTGCATGCTTGAAAGCTTATCAAGTCTTGAGGACCAAGGACTGAATTATGTTGAGGTTTGTCTAATTATATGTGCTAATAATAATAATAATACTTATTTGAGGTTCTTTTACTGTTTTTGGTCCCTGTTCTAAGTAAAATGATTATTTTTGTCTGTGAGTATAGCTTATTTTTGTAATGTCTTAATAAGAAAAATAAAAATGGAAAATACAATAGTGTAATAAAAAGAAATGAAAGTACGTTGCTATTTCTTGCACTTAGCCCTTTGTTATATACTCTTGAAAGTATGTTGCTCATTTTTGTACAACAGATGCATGCAGCAAATGCTGGGATACAAACAGAAAAGCTTGAAAACTTACGAATTTCAATTGCCAAAAGCTCTCCACTTTGGGAAACCCTAGACTTATGCATAGATGTTGTTGATGACCAATCACTAGAACAGTTGGTTCCACGTCTTTCCCAATTAGCTCGATCTGGTGTTGGCCTAAATACTAGGTATATTTATATTACATTTCTTTCTTTATAAACATTAAAACCTATTAGTTAATTGCATTTGATATTTGTGCACAGGGTTGGTGTGGCAAGCTTTATTAGCCTTTTAGTTCAAAAAGTTGGTGGAAGTATTAAACCGTTCACAAGCACGCTTCTTAGACTCCTGTTTCAAGTAGTGAAAGAGGAAAAAAGTGGTGCATCCAAACGCGCCTTTGCAAATTCTTGTGCATTTGTTATAAAATATGCAGCCCCTTCACAAGTCCACAAGCTCATTGAAGAAACTGCTGCTTTATATAATGGTGATCGAAATTCACAGATTGCATGTGCTCTTTTATTAAAAAGCTACGCATCGACAGCTGGCGATATCTTAAGTGGATATTATGCAACAGTTGTTCCAGTTATTTTTCTCTCAAGGTCGCTTAGCTTCTTTTTCAACAACACATTATTACCTTTTTTTTACAATGATAATATATAATTTAAATTCATATTGAGGAATTATATATGCAGGTTTGAGGATGATAAAAACGTGTCTAGTCTTTATGAGGAATTATGGGAAGAGAACATGACAAGTGAACGTCTCACACTTCAGTTATATGTAAGTGAGATTGTTACTCTAATAACTCAAGGCATTGCTTCATCATCTTGGGCTAGTAAAAGGAAGGTAATTTTAATTTTTTAATTTTTTTTTTCATTTTCACTTCTTGTAAGCTCCCATTTTTAATGAATCACATGGTTATTTTTGTAGGCAGCTAAAGCAATTGTAAAGCTTTGTGAAGTGTTGGATGAATCTTTATTTTCATATCATCAAGTGTTGCTCACATCTCTTATGAATGAGATTCCTGGACGTATATGGGAGGTAGGTTTATTTATGATATGCTTGTTGGAACATCAATAGGGGAGGGGCATAATGGACTTTTTTTCATATGGTACAGGGAAAGGAGGATCTACTGGAAGCCTTGTCTTCTCTTTGTACATCTTGTCATACAGCAATTTCTGCTGCTGATCCATCTTGTGAAAGTGCCATATTAAGTGTGGTAACCTCAGCATGCAGTAAAAAATCCAAGAAATTTCGCGATGCAGGCTTTAGATGTCTAGAGAAGGTAAAAAAAAGTCAATCCTCTTCTACTAAAGTCAACAGTTGGGAGAAATTTTCAATCTAGGTTTTAACATAAGTAAAATAAACAACTCCCAAATATTACATTTTAAGAATATTTTTATTTTACCCAACTCACTTTAGTGTCCCTTTCCATTTCTTTTAGTTGTTATTTTGTGAGAAGTAAATTCCTGTTTTGAGAACTTTTTATCATTCTTTAATATTTTCAAACAATGACTTGGCTTGTTACATATGTGATAGGTTCTAAAAGCCTTCAAAAATCCAGACTTTTTCGGTGTGGTGTTCCCATTAATGTTTGAAATGTGCAATTCAGCATTCAACTCTCTATCCAAACAAGTGTCTTCACCAAATGACACTGAAAAAGCAGGTCAGATATACTTCTTTTTTTAATTCTATGAAAGTATAAATGTTGCTATTTCTTGCATTTAAGTAGTTTACGTTGATATAATGCAGAGGCACATGAGAAAGAGGAATCTTCTGTTCCCCATGAAAAGATTATGGATTGTGTTACATCTTGTGTTCTTCTTGCTCGATTAAGTGACATTCTTAAATGGCAAAAGGATTTGGTACATGTGTATCTAAATTCCCTAGCACCTGCTATTCCTTGGATAGGTATGCACTTAAATTCCTTTTTATAGTTGATTTTTTTTCAGTTTTGGTCACAACAACTTTTCTCTTGCAAATTTGGTCCTTATTTGTAAAGTTTTTGGTCCTTGAATCCTTGTTCCAAGTAAAATGACTATTTTGGGGACCAAAAATAGTCACTTTCTTTGGAACAAGGACTAAAATCATTACAAAAACCTCAAATAAAGACCAAAATTTCAAGAGAACTTTTTGACACCAAAATTGCGAAAATTAGATTTACTCAGGGACCAAAAATGTAATTTACTCTCTTTTAGAAAAAAAAAAAATCCTTTTATTGGATATAAATCTCTAGAATGTTTTGAACAGTTAAAGTTTCGGTGTTCACATCGATTAAAGAGTTATGTTCGAGGATAAATGAAGGGTTAAAAGATTCGGATAAATCTAGCCAACATGTTGATACATCAGCATTAGCTATAGAGGTAATAAAATATCTTTTTCACCTCAAGTAAATATATAAATCTTAGATTCTATCTAATTATAATTTGTTTTTTTTTTTTTATACCTTCAGTTGTTTTATTCTTTATCACCCAAGGTGATCGATTGTATATCCATAGTAAAGATTGCACAGGTATGTCATTCTTTCTCATCTCATGCTGTTTATTTTAATCATGATCATGGTAAATGACCATTTTGCCCATTTGTTTTCAGGTTCACATAGCAGCTTCTGAGTGCCTTCATGAACTAACCAAGCTATACAGAGACCTTCCGGAAGCATGCATAGCAGAGATACCTTTTAAAACCGAGCTTCTCCATCAATGGGAGATTGAAAAAAACGAACAGGCAAAGTCATATATGAAGAACTGCATCGACATTATTGACACTATTCAACACAAAATTCTCTAGAACAATTTTTATCTTCCCGGATTTTGTACATTCATAAAACTTTTTCTTTTTTCATTGTGTGTGTTTTTTAATCTCACAATCTTAAAACCCTAGACTTGGTTATATACAACAATTGATCTCAAGAGTCCAACACTTGTATCAATTCTTGCCCTACGTTTGGGATTTTTGTTTATCAAGTGATAATGTCGACAATATGATTCTAGGCGTGTATGTATATGTATTATCATGTCGACGATATGATTCTAGGCGTGTATATATTTACTTAACTATTACAGCAATTGAAATTTGAAAATAACTAAATTGTAGTGATTATAATCTAAAAATAAACAAACAACGTATGATAATAATAACACAATTACGTTTTTTTGGCCATCTAGAAACATGGTCCACGAGCAGAGCATACAAATGATCCAATAAGCAGTAATTTTAAGTTTTTAGACTACCATTAGGATAGAAATTATTATTATTTTAAGAAACTTATAATGATAAGTTGATAACCAACACAACTATTAAAAACAAATAGCAAACAAATAAAGAGCTTCTAACTTCTAAGGTTAAAGAGAGTAACGTGTGAAAATGGTGCCACATCACTTCACAAACCATTTCACAAGACAATTATTCAATTCGGAGAGAGAGAGAGAGAGAGAGAGAGAGAGAGAGAGAGAGAGAGAGAGAGAGAGAGAGAGACCATCTTTTGCTTAGGCTAAGGGGAATCATCACGTGTGAATTGTGAATGAAGATGAATAATGTATTAGGTTGTAGAAATGGTGTTCACCGGTGGATTGGTAGTGAAGGGGTAGAAAGAAGAGAGAAAAAGAGAGTGACCGTTGCTGCTGCTTGCTTCTTATTAGTTGTCTTCCATCTTTGTAGAGACTCCACAACCAAGCCACCAGACATTGGGGCGTTGTTCACTCGTCCCTTAGGTTGCCACATAGGCTTTCAATTCACGCGTGACCGATGCTCTATTCCCGATAGCCTTAGTCAATAAGACCCTCCGTGATGTATACCACTCCACAAGATAACCACTAGGTTTTGGGGCGGTGTCACCGGTGGAAACACCCCTCTACCTCAGCTTTCACACTTGAAAAACCTTCTATACTGGAAGGCCTTAGAGGCGCCAATTAGGAGTGATAATCCAAGTCATCATCGATTGGAAATAATTTAATTAGGCTTTCTTTCTTTATTTTTTTTTTTTTCAGTTTTACTTTAATTCCGTCGCAAAACGTTATTTATACCGTCCTAAAATAATAAAATAAAAAAGAATAGAAAATAAAAGAAAATGCTACAAAGCCTGCTATATGCCGCGATAGCGGACATAATGGTTGTGCTATGGCTGGTATTGACAATACTTAACGTTAAGTGGCGATTTCATATTTATTTTTCCATAATAACTTTCTATCTTTTTCAAAAATATTTTACATTTCCTTCAAAATAGTGATATCTTAATTTTTTTTTCATTATATATTTTTCTACTGTACTATAACAAATATTTAGATTTAATTTTATTATTAAACATATTTTAAAAATATGCTTAACTTCAGTTACTAATATTGTAGGTTTTTTTTTCTTTAAACGATGAATAGTTAGAGGGTAACCCAACCCGAAGGAATGCCTGGCGGGCCACCACTCATCTCCAGAGGGAACGAAGAACCGAACCTGCACCAATCCTGAAAAAATCCCGCACATATGCTCAGCTAGGAATCGAACTCCTGACCTCACCTACTGAGGCCTATAACCCGGATGCATCACTACCGGCTAGGCTGATAATCACTTGCAATATTGTAGGTTTTTAAAAAATTAAAATTTGTTGATGTGAATTTATTATTTAATAAATGGAAAATTGTTATTTGTAAAATAGTTATAGATTCAGATCTAGACAGTTTGATTTAATACAAAAAAAAAACATATTTATATCAACAATAATTTATCTTCACAAATATCATTATCAATTAAATATACTTTATCAATACATTACTTAAATAAGGGAAAAAAAGACAAAGGACTAAGTTAAGAAAAGTGTTAAGTAACTTGACCAGGCCTTAACCATGCATCGATTAATAGGTTACCCACTTACCCTTGCCTATGTTTACTAGATTTAAAAAATAAAATAAAAACAATTAAGAAAAATAAAAAATAAAAAAGATGGATATTTAATTCGTTTTGTGTAACACCTCTCGCATGAGCTGTTTCAAAATAGTTTATTAAAATCCAAAATTTGAGTCTAAAACTTTCAACATATGCAAAATTTGATCATAGAACTTAAGTTTTAACAAAGTTGTTTAGTTACGAGGTTGAAACAATCAATACAAAAGCAAAAATTAGAAATAAAGTTCTTTGAGTAAGAAGTATTCTAGAAGATCCAAGCAATCTACTCATCGTTTCACCTAATCTAAATAGTGAATACATGTCAAAATACAAGTGTTATGTGACATTCCCATTTTCACGGCCAGAAAACACTGATTTGTTTATGTTTATTTAAAAATTAAAGTATCATTTTTGAAAAATAGTCTTGCGGAATTTTTCCCAGAAAACATGATAAAGATGTTTATCAAAGCATTTCCGAAGAAATGTATTTTTATTTATATTAAAACATTGAGATGTAATCATCAATACAGAAAGATAAGCATAACGAAATATTACAAGCCTTACAGTAATAAAACTAGTGGCCTAATACTCATTGAATCTCTCAGCAGAATGTATCTTTCATATAGCCACATGTGATACAATAAACTGAGTGGGTCAGATTGGGAAACCTGCTGAACACATAGGGTTTTCAACCCACAATAATATAATTATTATGTTTAATCATTAAACAATTAATCCAATTTTCCATCCCATTATCTTCTTTATTCTTAAGAATCTACCCTAAGAATAATATATTCTTCATTTATTTATTCCTAAGGATTGTCCTAAGGAATAGGCACGAAATCCATCGCTGCCAGGGTTTATCCAACAGGCACTAAGTCCATAGATGTCGATGTTGTCTATTAGGCACAACTGCCAATGTTCATTTGTAAGGCACTAAGTTCATATCTGTCAATGTTCATTTGTAAGACACTAAGTCCATAGCTGCCAGGGTTTTTAGAGTACATCTGGTGAACACGTCATTCACAAACACCTACAGGTTGCGAGTCTGGTAGCGTTCCACTGGACTGTCTAGAATAGTCTGTAGTCGTCATCTATACTCTGCTCTAGATGGCTGGATCATCGTTAAAGTCAAGGATTCTCATTATCTTTCACCTCTCATCATCTATATAATCTTTCATCTCTCATCATTCATCTACCCATCTTTACCCAATATATTTATAAGTATAAAAATACATATACAGTTTAAATCATGTAAAACATGTATAAATCGTTCATCTAGCATAGATATCAGGAACAAATATAATAAGCACATATAGCAAGTAATATATATTAAATACTTCATATCTATGTGTAAGATGAAAGTAGCTATGCACTCACTTGTTAGAGTGACGATTCGAAATTCGGACACCACTTCGCTTCTAGCGATTGTCTTTTCCTTTGACGTAACCTAGTATTATTATCACTAAGTTTTAGTCTATTATTTATTGCAACTAATTATTAGTCTAGATTCATCATTAATTCAAAGTCTACTTTCATAATCTATCAAGTAAAGAACAACCAGGTAGGATCATAGTGGAGATAGGGTCTGTTTCGTATACTGTTTGGAAATCCCACTTTAAACACCTCACTAAATCACAGCCTAGACATCATCCCCGTAAGTAGATCAATCAGTATAATGACTTGGAATCACTGATAAATCTTGTTTATAGGTTCATAATAACGATAATGAACTTAAACATAAGTTATACTTAAAATATGGTAAGCATAACTCACTTACAAGGGGGTTTAGCGAGGAACCGGACTCTACGCGGACATAACTTCTGAGTGTAATGCTCGATTCAGGTATCATTTATTTCTCAAAATTTTAGGGTTTTGGACCGGAACTCGACGAGTTGGGGAGCTCCAACTCGTCGAGTAGGGATCATTTTGGACGCGAGATTAAAGGTCTACTCGACGAGTTGGAAGCCCCAACTCGACGAGTAGACGCTTGAAAGGAAAACCCTAATTTTCAGGGTTTGTACCCTATATAAAGAGCTTATGGCTCATTTATGGCCTCCTTCATCGTCCTTACAACCCAGAGAAACCCTAGTTTGAGCCTTATACCTTCTTGAGTGTGTGTGAGAGCTTTGGAGAGTGATTTTGGTGTGGTTGTGAAGGAACTTGGAGCTTGAAGAGGTTGGAGTAAAGGGAGAAGCAGTAGATCCGACACCTACTCTGTTTTGGCAACCATCTTGAGGTATAAAGTTGCTACCTTGACCTTTATTTGCTTAGATCTCCTCCTATGAAAGTATTTGGCCACTTTTGGTGCATAATGATGTCATTCTCGGATTTGAACTTGTCATGAGGATATGGTTTCAGATCTGGACACCTCTAGGCCTCCATGGACATAAAGTTGTCCACTTTATCTAGTCTTGGCCCTCCTCCATGCCCTAAACCTTTTATTAAACTTAGTTTTAGTGTTTTAGCCTCTTTAGGCCTTGCATTAACATAAAGTTAGCAACTTTACGTGATATTTCAGTCCTAAGTGACTGGATCTGTAGTTTGAGGCTTTAGATTCGACTGGAAGGGCTGAATATGTTAAGACAGGGGAAAACTCGATGAGTTGTCCTGGCAACTCGACGAGTTGGATCGGGTCTTCCCTTTTTCTGTATACAGAGTGAACTCGGCGAGTTGATAAGATAACTTAGCGAGTTGGTTAGGGTTTTTCCCCATTATTCTGAACACCGAAGGAACTCGACGAGTTGCTAGATGCACTCGACGAGTTGGGTCAACATGGACTGTTGACCTTGACTGTTGACTTTGACTTGGACCATGGTTGACCAAGTTTGACTTTGAGGGTATTTTTGGTATTTCAGGATTTTGACAAAGTCAGTCACATGATGGTTGTAGGCAGTTGAGTTGGAGGTGTGCGTTGGGACTTATCTTATCAGTTCAACATTTCTTGAGAGGTGAGTCTCCTCACCATACCTATGGGTCGAAGGCACCAAGGCCTATCCATTATTTGTTACGTGATATGCTAGTTGGTTATGTGATTTGTGGTATGCTAGTTATTTGTGATACTTGCATGAAAGACCTCGGGGGGTTCCTGAGGCACTTAGGTGTAAGACCTTGGAGGGTTTCCCATGCATCCTTAGTAAAGACTTCGGGGGGTTCCCGAGGCACTTAGGTGTAAGACCTTAGAGGGTTTCCAAGGCATCCTTAGTAAAGATCTTGGGGGGTTTGTGACATCCCCATTTTCACGGCCAGAAAAGACCGATTTTGTTTATGCTTGTTTGAAAATCAGAGTAACCTTTTAAATAAAAGAGTTGCGGAATTTGTCCCAATAAAAAAATATGATAAAGATTTATCAAAAGCATTTCCATAGAAATGTATTTCATTAAAACCCTCGGGATGTCATGTTCGATACAGATCAAAAGCATAAACAGTACAATATAAGTCTTACTACATTTATTCATATCTACATGCCTATATATGCATAATCTCTCATCCCAAACATCATATCTATGCTCGTGCACCACTACCTGTAATACAAGAAACTAAGTGGGTCAGGCTTGGGAGCCTGGTGAGCACATAGGGTTTTCAACCCACAATAAATAAGTTTATTAATTTCATCAACCAACAATAACCCGATTACCCGTTCCCGTTATCCTCACTTTACGTCCCTAAACACCTATCATAAGGGACCTAGCCTAAGGATCATCATCGGGATGTACACTACTGATAAGGGGGTTCCTCAGCAATAAATGTCCTAAAGGCAACCATGAGGGGGATGGAGTACACCGGTGAACACATCGTTCACAAACACCTACAGGTTGCGAGCCTGCTAGCGTTCTATTGGACTGTCTAGAAGAGTCCGTGGTCGTCATCCATAATCCGCTAGATGACAGAATCAACAACAACAACATCGAGGCCTCTCATCATTTTATCACACATCGTCTATTACATCTACCCATGTTTTACCCTAACATTTTTGTAGATATAAAATACATATACAGTTTAAATCATTTAAAACATGTATAAAAATCTTTCATCAGCATAGACAGCAAGTATTCAGACAATATGCACACATAACACGTAATTTATATTAAATACTTCATATCTATGTGTAAAATGAAAGCGACTATGCACTCACCTGAAAGGTGGTGACTCTGCACTCGAACAACGCTTCGTTATCTCAAAATAAGTTTCCCTCGACAAAACCTAGTATCAATACCACTAGGGTTTAGTCTAACGTTAACAGCGACTAATTAATAGTCTAGCTATTATTATTATTATATAAGCGTTAAACAACACTCTATATAACTCATAATAATAGCCCAAATAATTATTTTAAGGTCCTAATAATGTTACTATAATTAATTAGAAGCTATATTAAAAATTGCGTAGGCGTAGCTTACTTACAACGGGTTTTCTTAAAAACCGGGCTTCGCTTGGAGCAGCGTTTCCGAACCGAAAGACCCTTTTTCTCGGGACTCCGGGAGCCTCGGGGCTTCCTTCGGGTGCTAGGGGGGTTGGAATGGGTTAGAGAGAGAAAGAAGTTAGAGAGAGAAGTGAGGAAGGTGCAAGAAATGAGGCTGCCTCGGCCTCCTTTTATAGCTGCGAGAGGCCTCGCTACGCGGGGCGTAGAACCGAAGTACGCAGCGCGTACATCCGAAGTCGTACCTACGTGTCGATAATCTGCTGGGGCGACGTGGGCGAAGCTGGACCGAGGAGGGGTTCGCGTATGCGGCGCGTTCCGAGCTCGGACGCTGGGCGTATGCAAGGGCTACGTGTCGCGATCCGAAGCGAGTTCTTTGATCAACATCGGACGGCCGGGACTCGGCCACGTCATCATCATTGCATCAGGCTTCGCAAATTGCACACTCGACTTTAAAAATTCGTAACTTTCACATACGAGCTCCGTTTTCGACGTTCTTTATATCCACGCGTAGGCGAGAATGTACTATACAACTTTCATTTAGACTCCGTCGGCTAATTTTGACTTTATTTTAAAAGTTATATTATTAACAGGCCGGGACATGATTGGTCCGTTAAAATCTCATAACTTCTTCATCCGACGTCCGTTTTCGTCTGTCTTTTTATCGTTACACTACTATTAACGAGATCTTCGATTCTCGTTTAGGTTGTGTCGGCTAAAAACCGCTCGATCTAATATTCGAACTTCGGGTTGTACACTGCTAAGCCGAAACTTCGAAAAATCATAACTTCTTCATACGAAGTCAGATTTGGGAGTTCTTTTTATGGACGCACTCGGTTTAATGTATTCTACGGCTTTTGTTTAGATCGCTAAGGCTAAAAGTCGCTCTATCGTAAATTCACTATTTACGCTTCCCGGTGTTGCGCCGGTTCCGTCGTGAAACTTCGACGGGTCATAACTTCTTCGTTATAACTCGGATTTCGACGTTCTTTATATCCCTAGAATCCCTGTTTCGACCACTACAACTTTATGTAGAGATATTGGGTTTATCTCATACTTTAATTTTGACGCTTATTTTTATTCCTTATTTCTTTCACATTTATAAATGAATAATAAGCATATAAATTCACATAATTCTCATAATACTCAAATATTTCATCTTTATTACTTCAAAAAGAGTTACAATAGTTGACCTAGACTATTACATCGTCTAAAAATGCTTAGCCCCGAAACGCGGGAGTTACAATTCTCTCCCCCTTAGGACGATTCCGTCCCGGAATCATGCATCAGCAAACAGATGCGGGTAGTGACTCATTATGTCACTTTCTGTTTCTCAGGTGAGATTTGGCCCATTCGAATGTTTCCATCGGACTAGAACTAAGTCGACCATCTTGCGTCGTAACTTCTTAGTCTTACGGTTAACAATTGCCTCGGGCTCTTTAATCAGCCTCTTATTCTCATCCATCCTTAAATCTGATTGGAATTATGTCGGGAACTTCTCCCGTGAATTTCCTCAGATAACACACATGGAAGGTGTTATGAATACCATCGATCTCTTTGGGTAATTCGAGCTTGTAAGCTTGGTTCCTAATCTTCCGAAGAACTTTGAACGGTCCAATAAACCTCGGACTCAACTTTCCTCGTTTCCCGAATCTTATAAGTCCCTTCCACGGTGAGACTTTAAGCAAAACCGAATCCCCAACTTCAAAGGTCATCGGTCGTATTTTCTTGTCAGCATAGCTCTTCTGACGATCCTGAGCTGCTAACATTCTCTCCCTAATCACCTTCAGCTTCTCAGCAGTTTCATGGACTATCTCGGGGCCCATAAACTGATTCTCTCCGGCCTCAAGCCAACAAGACGGCGTACGACACTTTTGTCCGTACAAAGCTTGATAGGGTGCCATCTTGATGCTCGAGTGGAAACTGTTGTTGTAGGAAAATTCTACCAAAGGTAAATGCTCGTCCCAGTTCCCTTGGAACTCAAGGGTACATGCTCTCAGCATATCTTCGAGTGTTTGTATCGTTCTTTCGCTCTGACCATCAGTCTGCGGATGGTAAGCTGTACTCAAACACAACTTCGTACCCAATTCCTCTTGTAGACTTCTCCAAAATCGTGACGTGAAACGACTATCACGATCCGATACAATCATTAGAGGAACACCGTGAAGTCTTACTATCTCCTTCACGTAAGCATTTGCGAGCTTATCCATAGACCACCTCTCGTTGGCTGCTATGAAGTGTGCACTCTTAGTGAAACGATCCACGACCACCCAAATCATGTCATGTCCGTTCTTCGTCCTGGGCAGTTTAGTCACAAAATCCATGGTGATGTCTTCCCATTTACCCATGGGTACAGGAAAAGGTTCTAAACTCCCATACGGTTTCTGATGTTGTGCCTTAACTCTTACACATGTCACACACTCGGCCACATACTTTGTAACATCGATCTTCATCGTTGGCCACCCGTAGTAGGGTTTTAGGTCCCTATACATTTTAGTGCTACCGGGATGAATTGAGTACATGGTCTTGTGCGCTTCTTCCATCAGAAGTTCTCTTACTCCTCCTGTCTTAGGTACCCAAATCCGATCTTGGAATACCTTCAGTCCTTGACGGTTTGTACCGAATACCAACGTCTTTCCCAAACGTTCTTCCTTTCGGTCATTTTTTTCTGAAGCTTCTACTTGATCTTTCTTGATACTTTCCACAATTGTCGAGACAACTTTAATTCTCAACGCTCTTGGCCTTTTCCTTTCAAGATTGACTTTCCGACTGAGAGCATCAGCAACAACATTTTCTTTACCGGAGTGGTAAAGTATCTCACAGTCGTAGTCCTTGAGTAATTCTAGCCAGCGTCGTTGCCTCATGTTCAATTCTTTCTGATTAAAGAGATACTAGAGATTCTTATGATCAGTGAAAAGCTTGCACTTCATGCCATAAAGGTAACGCCTCCATATCTTTAAAGCGAATACTACCGCTGCCAACTCCAGATCATGAGTGGGGTAGTTCTTTTCGTGTTCTTTCAATTGTTGAGAGGCATATGCTATCACCTTTTCTCTTTGGGTCAGAACACAACCCAACCCGACTTTAGATGTGTCACTGTAGACTGCGAAGTCTTCGACTCCATCGGGTAGAGAAAGAATCAGTGCTTCACATAACTTCTTCTTTAGCTTCTCGAATGCCTCATCGTGTTTCTCACTCCATGAATATGTAGCTCCTTTGTGGGTCAACGCTATCAATGGAGCAGCTATCGAAGAAAAGCCTTGGATAAATCTTCGGTAATATCCGGCTAATCCTAGAAAGCTTCGAATCTCTGTGGGACTCTTTGGACGTTCCCACTTCATCACAGCTTCGATTTTTGCTGGGTCAACCATTATTCCCTCCTGGTTAACCACATGACCCAAGAATTGTACTTCTCGGATCCAAAAATCGCACTTGGAGAACTTTGCATACAACTTCTCCTTCTTCAAGACTTCCAACACTTCTCGTAGATGCTTGCCATGCTCCTCTTGGCTTTTTGAGTAGATCAGAATGTCGTCGATGAACACTATCACGTATTTATAGATGAATGGTTTACAAACCCTGTTCATCAAATCCATGAATGCTGCTGGAGCATTGGTTAGTCCAAACGACATAACCAAGAACTCGTAGTGTCCATATCTCGTTCTGAATGCAGTCTTCTCGATATCCTGCTCTCTCACTTTCAGCTGATGATACCCTGACCTAAGATCGATCTTTGAGAAATAGCTCGAACCTTGTAGTTGATCGAATAGGTCATCAATCCTTGGCAAAGGGTACTTATTCTTTACCGTTGCCTTGTTCAGCTCTCTGTAGTCTATGCACATTCGCATGCTTCCGTCTTTCTTCTTTACGAATAGCACCGGAGCTCCCCATGGTGATGAACTAGGTCGAATGAAACCGTTGTCCAACAGCTCCTGAAGTTGCGTCATGAGCTCCTTCATCTCCGTCGGTGCTAATCGGTAAGGTGCCTTTATTATCGGTGTTGTACCTGGTAACAAATCTATCTGAAACTCCACTTGTCTATCAGGTGGTAATCCAGGAAGATCTTCGGGAAAGACTTCCGGATAATCACACACAACCGGTATATTCTGCACCTCCTTCTTTTCCTTCTTAGCATCGATCACAAATGCCAAATATGATGCGTATCCTTTGGACAAACATTTCCTGGCTTTCATCAGGGAGATTATTCCAGAATTTACTCTACGTTTGTCCCCGTACACCATAAATGACTCTTTTCCAGGTGGGTTCACCCTTACTATCTTCTTTCGGCATTGTATCTCGGCGTCGTTGGCGCTAAGCCAATCCATTCCCAAAACGATATCAAAACCGTTCAAATCTATGGGCAACAACTCTTCGTGAAATTCGTTTCCATTTAGGTCGATGACGATGTTCCTAATACGATCACTAACAGGTACGAATTTACCACTGACAACTTCTACAATCAGGGCATTATCAAGTTTTTCTACGGGCAATGTTAGTTTCCCACCAAACTTATGTGACACAAAGGAGTAGTTTGCTCCGGAATCAAACAGTATATTGGCAGGCAAACCATTTACAAGGAAGGTACCTGAAGCGACATCGGCTGCCTCCTTTGCAGCTTCGAGCATCATCTGGAAGGCTCTTGCCTTCGACTTCGGTGGAATGTTGGGTCTTCCTGCCTCCTTCTTCTTCGGGCAGTCCCTCAAAATGTGTCCTTCCTCGTTGCACTCATAACAGACCTTCTTAGTGAACGTGCACTCGTTGGCATAGTGTCCGGGCTTTCCACACTTGAAACAGGTGACTCCTCCGTCACATTTCCCCTGGTGCTTCTTCTTGCACTTGTCACACCATTTGGTTTCACCTCCTCCAGACTTCTGCGTACGAGACCTTGAGAACTTGCTTTTCTTGCTGAATTTCGATGACCCATCAAATTTCCTTTTCTCTCCCACCTCCGCTCTCTCCAGACCCTTCTCTCGTATCTGGGTCTCCACATTCTTAGCAGCCCAGATGGCGACTTTCAGAGTGGTTGTTTGCTTGACCATTAGACCGAAGTCCGCTGGTAATCCGAGGGCAAACTTGTTAACCTTGGAGAGTTCGGTTGGGACTAGGTGAGGAACAAGCTTCATTTTCTCTGTAAAACTTGCAGCGTATTCAGTAACGCTCATTCTCCCTTTCTTCAGATTCTGGAACTCATTGTTGATTTCCAGCAGATCCTGCTCAGAGCAGTATTGCATCTTCAGCTGCACCAGAAAATCCTCCCAAGACATCTTGCTAGCTTCACCTTTGGGTATTGAATCAGCTAGTAGCTTCCACCAGCTTAGTACTCCAGATTTTAACAGGGGAACCGCAAGAGCGGTCTTCTGCCTATTGCTGCACTCGCAACTCTCAAACATTGTCTCCATCTCGGAGATCCAGTTCATGACTTCCACCGGCGTCGGGCTTCCAGATAGACATGGTGGTTTGGATGCCATGAAATCCTTGTACTTGCATCCACGTCCGTCATTTCCTCCATCCTGTTTGTTTGGTCTAACTATTGGTGGGTTGGCTTGACCAATAGTCCCACTGTAGTTTCCTCCTTCTGACGACCCATCATTCAGCTCGGGCTGTTTGACCAATATTGTAGCTTCCTCTCGATTCTGTTGAAGTAAACGTCTGGTCTCCTCCATCTGACGATCCAACATCATCTGGATCATCGCTTGTACTCCGGCCATCATGATTGGCTCAGGAGCGACTGCTACAACATGTATTTGTTCAATCACTGGGGGTTGATTCCTATCCCCATTCGCACTCCTAGCTCCACTGCGGGTTCTTGCCATTTTGATCTATACACCGAATAAGGTGAATTTAGATCTTTATTTAGGATAGACGTTTAAATCATCCTTATCTCTCCGAAACGTTTACATGCTAGTTCTAATATCGTAGTCGTACGTTTAGAATCCTAAACACATAAGGTTTCCAGATCCGGTCGGCAACAGACCATAGATCCGAACAAGTAACATCATATAAGGCATCAAGCATTTAGCACATAAAAGCATTTTAGGCATAATTCCTAAAATAAGCTAGTGCTCACACCTCACAATCATCGCTTAGCATTCTAAGTTTAAGTCTAGAAATCCTACAAATTCCTAGTTCGCTTAAACTAATGCTATGATACCAACTGTGACATCCCCATTTTCACGGCCAAAAAAGACCGATTTTGTTTATGCTTGTTTGAAAATCAGAGTAACCTTTTAAATAAAAGAGTTGCGGAATTTGTCCCAATACAAAAATATGATAAAGATTTATCAAAAGCATTTCCATAGAAATGTATTTCATTAAAACCCTCGGGATGTCATGTTCGATACAGATCAAAAGCATAAACAGTACAATATAAGTCTTACTACATTTATTCATATCTACATGCCTATATATGCATAATCTCTCATCCCAAACATCATATCTATGCTCGTGCACCACTACCTGTAATACAAGAAACTGAGTGGGTCAGACTTGGGAGCCTGGTGAGCACATAGGGTTTTTAACCCACAATAAATAAGTTTATTAATTTCATCAACCAACAATAACCCGATTACCCGTTCCCGTTATCCTCACTTTACGTCCCTAAACACCTATCATAAGGGACATAGCCTAAGGATCATCATCGGGATGGACACTACTGATAAGGGGGTTCCTCAGCAATAAATGTCCTAAAGGCAACCATGAGGGGGATGGAGTACACCGGTGAACACATCGTTCACAAACACCTACAGGTTGCGAGCCTGCTAGCGTTCCACTGGACTGTCTAGAAGAGTCCGTGGTCGTCATCCATACTCCGCTAGATGACAGAATCAACAACAACAACATCGAGGCCTCTCATCATTTTATCACACATCGTCTATTACATCTACCCATGTTTTTGTTAGATTAATGTCTAAGTCCATAACTATATTTGGTATGTACTTGACCCGACCCGACATGGTACATTTGGGTTGCACTTCACCGGAACAATTTATATGGATAGTCTTTTGAGAATAGTATATTTATGATTTATATTAATATATTATAAGTTCTAATATATTAATATGGAATCATATTATTTAATTAGTATTGATCAAGAATTAATTTAGAATTAATTAAGTGATCAAAAAGAACTAATTAAATATGGACTCTTATATATATGGAATGGGCCAAGTTCATTTAGGTTGGGCTAAGCTTTCATGGATGGTCCATGGAGCTTTTAACCCATGGATCCTATGTAAATGAAAGGTCATGGGTATTAGGGTTTACATGGATGTAACCCTAATCCTCCATAATATATAAAGGGGTCCTTGGCTCTCAAAATTAGCACAAGTGTGTGAAAATAAGAGTGGGCCGATTTTAGTGTGCATAAATATTCTCTCAAGTTCTTCCAAGGTGTTTTGGTGATTTGTGATTCCATTTGAGGCTTCTACACTATTGGGGCTAAGCTCTTAAAGCTTGAAGACATCAAGCTACATCAAAAGGTATGTCATCTAACTAGAACTTTGTAGTATAGGTGCTTCATAATATGCTAGTTAGGATGAAACCTTGGAATAGTTAATATTTGCATGTATAATAGAGAAAACATAGATCCAAGGTTTATAGGGTTGCATGTACACCATATGAGTGTTAGAATGCTCAAAACCCAACAGTGGTATCAGAGCCTGGTTGTTTTCTGTTATATTGATGCAAATGTTTTATTTTCAAGTTGAAAAAAAAAGGAAAAAAAAAACATGACGTTTGTCAAATTTAAGATAATTACTTGTTTTGTGAAAAACGAATTATTTGTAAAATTTGAATCATTTGTTATATGAGTTGAATTTGGTCAAATTTAGTAAAAGATAAATTGATATGATTATTTTATTAGTTTTAAAAGTTTGATCTAAATGTTTTAAGGAGTTACATATTTTGTCATAAAATTTTGGAGCTCAAAAGTTTTTTTTAAAGTTGTGATCTTAAGGGTTTTTGAAACTTCCATAAGTTATGGATATGAAAGTTTTTTTTTTAAAAAAAAAAATTGATTCAAAGTTTTTATGGAGTTACAAAATTTGGTGTTAATGTTTTAAAGAATTTCATAACTTGTTCTTAAGTTATGGAACATGGAAAGTTTCATCATAAAACATCATTAATTCCATAAGTTATGGAATCCAAAGGTTTTCAAGAATTACAAAACTTGCCCTCAAGTTTTGGAATTTGAGAAAAGTTTTTTATGAAAAAAAGAATTGAATTCTAAAACTCTTGGGTTCATAACTTAAACAGTTAATTAAATGGTTTTAATTTTGAGTTTAATAATTGGAATTATGATGTTTTGTTGAATAGTTCAAATTAACTCTTATGGACTTTATTAATAGTTAATTAAAGCGTTTAATTAAAAGAGTACTATTAATCCATAAATATATGGTTTGAGTTTAATTAAATTAAAAGTCTAGTTTAATTAATAGATTAAACCACCAAGTATTTTAAATGTCTAAAATACACCCTTATACTATTATAATATTAAAAGTTTAATATATTATATGTATAAGAGCAAGTCGTCTTACCATTAGTAGGCCTCATTCACGAAGCCGGTCTATAAGGGGGGTATAAGGTTACTGCCTATAAAATGGCAGTTTAATGGGTGTCCACTCTCACTCACCGTTTCCTTGACCTGTGGAGGGTCGTTAGCCGAACAGGTAGGACAAGGACTATAATTCTCCCTTCATTATAAGTATAATGATAAATACTAAGTAACTAAACACTTATAAATTCCCAATCTTAGTTACTTAGGAAAATGTGAATAAGGTGCTAATCCATGAAATTACACTTTGCACTTTGTTTAAGCTGTTAGTGGAGCGTGTGTGGTTAACCGGCACACTAACCTGGACTTAACAAGGTAGGCAAAGGGTAACTTAATGTTTATCATAGTATCGTTGGAGCGTGTGTGGTTAACCGGCACATCGGTTGAGGGGTAAATATTAAGGGTACCAAGTATATTTGCATGGTTACTTCACACCTTGTTTTGTGATCCTCGACATCCCAGTCACAAAACCTGAAGGGCACACTCGAGATTGAAACATGCCATTGAAAAGTTCAATGAATCTCAAAAGAATCTAGGAGTTTCAAAACCAATTAAAACCTAATAATACATTTCGTTTATCTTGGTGGAAATTGGTGAATTGTCATTCACCTACCTTCAAATATTTTATAGCTTGGATTACGGCATCCCTCTTCCAAGTTATAAAATAAGCCTTAATATATCATATTGGGTGTTATATTAAGGACTTAAATCAACTTTACGTGAATTTCTCTCATTGTTGATGTCTGGTTTAGACAACAATGATCTTCCCAAACCAAGCTTTCCTAATGAATATGACTTCCCGAGTTTGGCTCATGGAAGTCATACTTCTCTTCCTCCACCTCCTCCAATTATTCTCCCTAACCCACAAGTTCAAGGTCACTCAAGCCCTAATGGCAAGCAAGGTCTATGTGTGATCACATCTTAGAGATGAAGTCACATATTGACAAGCTGGGAGAGTTGGGTGTCAAAGTCTTGAGAAAGTTGGATGTTCAATCACTTTCTAAGTCACATAGTGAGTTCCTTTGGGACTACTATGATACAGACTATGACATGAACCTTAATGATCATATCTATTTGCTTGGTGCTGCTGAATCAGTAATGATTTGGAACGATAGTGAAGCAAATTTGATTAGAAGATCAACTTCCCAAAAACTTTATGGACAGTGACAATGGTGACACTGGAAATCCAGAAAAAGCATTCTCTTCCCAATGGAAAGGGATTGGCCATAGTAAACCCGGTTGACCAAATGGTAAAGAGAAAGGCTAAGTCTGAGATAGTCTCATTACCAAAGGGTCCATATGTTTATTTTGCCAAAGGAAGGGGCGTTGATTGCAAAGCTGCCAAATTTACCTAAGGATGTTAAAGTCAATAAGTTTGACTCTACATCAGGTATAGCCCATTATCTAA
This sequence comes from Lactuca virosa, assembly GCF_052849685.1. Lineage (NCBI taxonomy): Eukaryota > Viridiplantae > Streptophyta > Magnoliopsida > Asterales > Asteraceae > Lactuca > Lactuca virosa. The sequence continues at coordinate 222,578,570 of NC_136430.1, read as the reverse complement.
CTCTATTAAGTTCTATTCTGATATCCTCATTACATGATGTGACTGGGTCACATGTTGATGTTTTAAGAATCAAAGAATAGAGAGAAATCTTAAAGGAAGTATATGCTGATTCTGATCACGAAGGTGGATTTCGATCGCATCAGAATTTTGAGCAGTTGCTTAAGAAGTTATGATATATTGCTAAGGAATAGATAACAACAATTTTCCATGTGGATTGTAAGGATAAGTTTTTCCGCAAAGTTTTAAAATAAAAGAAAATTGTTTAATTTTGTTTATTTGAAGTATCCTTACAATGACATTTGTGGAAAATTGTTGCTTATATGATTCCACTGACAGCAATATTGGAAAATGGATTTGATTCTTTCATTTGTGGTAGTGTCTAAATTTACCAAATCAGGAAAGTTCCTCATCACCCAAGTTTCAATTGGACCGAAACTTGGAATCATGCAAGTTGAATAGTATGATGAATGAGAACTTTCAAGCATTGGAAAATCAAGACTAATTACTTGTTCACATGGATGTGTGAGTCAAGTGAAGGACTAAAGGGATCGAGTACACATTCTTGTGCACTGGTCATGTCCACCACAAAGCTCGTTAAGACTATTTGATTTACTAAAGTTTAGTAAATATGGTTATACTTACAAGTTTAAGTATAATTCTGAAACATTGGAAAAGTCTCAATGTAAGGCAGAACGAATGGGAAGAATCAAATTAGGCAGAAAGATAAAAGTTTCTCAAATCTGAAAAGATGGGAGAGTACTTTAGTATCATGTTTGTGATCATCTTAATGATTTAGAAATCATATCACAATTAGTCCTCTAAAGGTCATCTTAGTGCATTCTTATGACTAAGAAGAGGAGTCATGAATTGTTGAAATGGTTAGATCAGGAAGATGAGTCATACTTCGTTCCAAAACAATTCTTAGAGTCATACTCCAAGATTGTAACTTGAGTGACATATCTTAAAGAAAGGTTTAAAACACTTGTCAAATGTAAGAGTAAAAGTGTCCTACTCTTGTACATTTGAAATTGGTAAGTTGTGATGTTTTGGATAAAACAAAGACCAGCTAAGGCCAATTGTGTGAAGTGTTTGTCTTGATAAAGAATCCGCACTATCTCTTGAATATTTGGCAAGATAGTCTTATATGTCAAGAGGATAGTGGGAGTCTTAAAGATCCTAAAAAGAATTTCAAGAACTAATCAAGAATAAAACCTGAGGTTCTTCACTAGCACACGACTTGAGGTTTATAACCTATCGTGTTGACATATTCTGTGCCCATTCCAGTTAAAGTTGGCTTTGCATAGGAGTTCTGAAAGTTCTCAATTGGTTGCATAACAACTTGGAAGCAATGGCAGGCCCTGTACTGCCAGGTGGCAAGAAGTTAAGATTGCATAAGTTCAGTCCATATGAGTTTGGATTTGTCATTATCCTTGTCTTGTGACTATGGTTTTGACGATTCACATGGATAAGAACACATACACAATAAAATCTAAGGGTCATAAGGTTTCTCTCCGATTCATGAAAATGATGGTGAGGAAACACTTCCACCAAGTAGATTTGAAGCAGATGGCAAAAGGTCTAAACAATTGGACTATGATTACGGCATCCCTTTTCATAGTTCTGAAATTGTTTAGACACACATGCATGCTACCTAAGGAAAGGTGTATGATTTTGATAAAGTTTTGTCAAAACATCTCGTATCAGAATGTAAGAAAGTCAATAAAGTATTGATTTCTAGAAGTCCAGCTGATTTCTGAGTACATGTCAAAGCTAGTGGGAGCATAAGTGTTATGCTAATAATCATCATGTTAGTGGGAGCATGATAATTATTGTTAGTGTTGCAAGTTAGCAATGTTAATTATAGAAAACAAAAGTTTCAATTTGTGAGGCTGCAGGGATTGAAAAAGTTGTTTTGCTATAATTAAGGGAGAGGATATACTTCATTTCAGTTCTAAAGGCTTAGATTGAGACCTTAATCATCTTTAGTCAAGAATATATATATGAATTTCATGTTGGATTGGTTCAACTTAAGGAAATTCTATATATTGCGTTCTCAAAATTCGATTATGATTACGACATCCCTCTTCATAGTCAAATTTTGAAAACATGGCAAATAAAAATATTGTAGCAAAAGACTGGTCTAGAATCATGTATTTATGTGAGACATCATGAATCGTGTACCATTTGCTTTGGGTACAGGATCGATTGCATGTGCTATAATATTTGTCATTTCTAAATTTTTCCAAATGCCCAGAGGCATTAAGAAGGGAAAAGGTCTAGAATTGGATATGACTAAAATGATTAAGCAATTGTCGAGGACAATCTGAGGTTTACCAAAGATTGGTTGCTTAGGGACAGTTGGAAGTATAGTGCTAATTTTGGAAGGACCATATTGACATATTCTGAAAAGAGGAATCTCTTATTTAGAAGTGATAGTCAAAATGAGAATATGGAGTTGTCTCCATAGGTGGAAGTTATCTGTGTAAGATTAGAAAACTTAATGCAAGAAGCATGTCCAAAGCAATGTACTTTGAATATGAGACTTAGTTTCCATGGAGTTGATCTCCATTGGAATACCTTATAATGACTGTTGACAAGTCTTTGTGACTTTGTACATATTCATTATAGGAGGGTCAGTGCATATAAGTTTAAAATCTAAACAGATTTCGATAAATGATAGGAATTTGAAATTCTCACATTTTTCGATAAGGATTTGGGAGTGTGAAATTAGAATCATTGAAATTATGTTCAATTGGTTTATTTCACAAAGTAAGGATCATAGACAAACATAGAGTGCATACTTGGTGTATGGCAAAGCTATTGTTTAAGAAAAACATAGTGTACATGCTTGGAGCATGGGACAACTAGTGTTTTTAATTCAAGTATAAAGTTGATAAAACCGAAACAATGAATAATGAGTAATCAGTATGGTGATAAATAAAAGTGTTTATTTATATTCATAGGGTTTGATACCATATTTGATTCATTTATTCTTGTGTTTCACTTTGCATGTTTTGACTTCCAAAATAACTAAGTCGCTCTTCCTGAATGATTAAGTTATTCAAACCATCCACAGCCGGTCATATGTTGGAAGTACATATGAATCAAGACTGTCATGGGTTGGTTTGTAGAGGTCGAAGTTGGTGGACAAAGTGGTGCTACAACACTCATGAGTGCTCATAAGTTCTGAGTATTGGATTCAACCCGCGCTCATTTGAATCACTTCATGGATTTTATCACGAGTGATCATGAGACGATAATATCTTATATTCTTCAAACCTAGAGATATGAGTTGTTACTATGAGTTGGTTATACATTGATTGCACGAAAACGCATTTGGTAACTCGATGTTATAAAACGTGCCTTTGTGTATGATTCAACAAGTAGTAGAACAAGCCATATGAGTCGAAGTTTATCCATTCCTTTTACCTTCGGGATAAAAGCGGTATCTGTGGGCCCCTCGATGATTTAGCGATGACACATGTGAGTGCTTGGCCAAGCCAGGACTGATTTGATTTGTTCAATCAGTCGGTCATCATAAATCGAAAATCGGGAAACAACAAATGGACAGAGAGAATGATTATAATCCATGTCTCAGTCCATATGATATCTAGAATGGAGGAATATATGATCCCTTATCTAATGGACAAGTCATTGACAAGGTCAAAGTTCGACAGCGACTTTAAGAGCTACGATTGCCAGTTAGGTTTTGAAGTCATACTCAATAATAGTTTTAGACTTATCCAAGTGGGAGACTGTTGGATTAATGTCTAAGTACATAACTATATTTGGTATGTACTTGACCCGACCCGACATGGTCCATTTGGGTTGCACTTCACCGGAACAATTTATATGGATAGTCTTTTGAGAATAGTATATTTATGATTTATATTAATATATTATAAGTTCTAATATATTAATATGGAATCATATTATTTAATTAGTATTGATCAAGAATTAATTTAGAATTAATTAAGTGATCAAAAAGAACTAATTAAATATGGACTCTTATATATATGGAATGGGCCAAGTTCATTTAGGTTGGGCTAAGCTTTCATGGATGGTCCATGGAGCTTTTAACCCATGGATCCTATGTAAATGAAAGGTCATGGGTATTAGGGTTTACATGGATGTAACCCTAATCCTCCATAATATATAAAGGGGTCCTTGGCTCACAAAATTAGCACAAGTGTGTGAAAATAAGAGTGGGCCGATTTTAGTGTGCATACATATTCTCTCAAGTTCTTCCAAGGTGTTTTGGTGATTTGTGATTCCATTTGAGGCTTCCACACTATTAGGGCTAAGCTCTTAAAGCTTGAAGACATCAAGCTACATCAAAAGGTATGTCATCTAACTAGAACTTTGTAGTATAGGTGCTTCATAATATGCTAGTTAGGATGAAACCTTGGAATAGTTAATATTTGCATGTATAATAGAGAAAACATAGATCCAAGGTTTATAGGGTTGCATGTACACCATAGGAGTGTTAGAATACTCAAAACCCAACAGTTTTACCCTAACATTTTTGTAGATATAAAATACATATACAGTTTAAATCATTTAAAACATGTATAAAAATCTTTCATCAGCATAGACAACAAGTATTCAGACAATATGCACACATAGCACGTAATTTATATTAAATACTTCATATCTATGTGTAAAATGAAAGCGACTATGCACTCACCTGAAAGGTGGTGACTCTGCACTCGAACAACGCTTCGTTATCTCAAAATAAGTTTCCCTCGACAAAACCTAGTATCAATACCACTAGGGTTTAGTCTAACGTTAACCGCGACTAATTAATAGTCTAGCTATTATTATTATTATATAAGCGTTAAACAACACTCTATATAACTCATAATAATAGCCCAAATAATTATTTTAAGGTCCTAATAATGTTACTATAATTAATTAGAAGCTATATTAAAAATTGCGTAGGCGTAGCTTACTTACAACGGGTTTTCTTAAAAACTGGGCTTCGCTTGGAGCAGCGTTTCCGAACCGAAAGACCCTTTTTCTCGGGACTCCGGGAGCCTCGGGGCTTCCTTCGGGTGCTAGGGGGTTGGAATGGGTTAGAGAGAGAAAGAAGTTAGAGAGAGAAGTGAGGAAGGTGCAAGAAATGAGGCTGCCTCGGCCTCCTTTTATAGCTGCGAGAGGCCTCGCTACGCGGGGCGTAGAACCGAAGTACGCAGCGCGTACATCCGAAGTCGTACCTACGTGTCGATAATCTGCTGGGACGACGTGGGCGAAGCTGGACCGAGGAGGGGTTCGCGTACGCGGCGCGTTCCGAGCTCGGACGCTGGGCGTATGCGAGGGCTACGTGTCGCGATCCGAAGCGAGTTCTTTAATCAACATCGGACGGCTGGGACTCGGCCACGTCATCATCATTGCATCAGGCTTCGCAAATTGCACACTCGACTTTAAAAATTCGTAACTTTCACATACGAGCTCTGTTTTCGACGTTCTTTATATCCACGCGTAGGCGAGAACGTACTATACAACTTTCGTTTAGACTCCGTCGGCTAATTTTGAATTTATTTTAAAAGTTATATTATTAACAGGCCGGGACATGATTGGTCCGTTAAAATCTCATAACTTCTTCATCCGACGTCCGTTTTCGTCTGTCTTTTTATCGTTACGCTACTATTAATGAGATCTTCGATTCTCGTTTAGGTTGTGTCGGCTAAAAACCGCTCGATCTAATATTCGAACTTCGGGTTGTACACTGCTAAGCCGAAACTTCGAAAAATCATAACTTCTTCATACGAAGTCAGATTTGGGCGTTCTTTTTATGGACGCACTCGGTTTAATGTATTCTACGGCTTTTGTTTAGATCGCTAAGGCTAAAAGTCGCTCTATCGTAAATTCACTATTTACGCTTCCCGGTGTCGCGCCGGTTCCGTCGTGAAACTTCGACGGGTCATAACTTCTTCGTTATAACTCGGATTTCGGCGTTCTTTATATCCCTAGAATCCCTGTTTCGACCACTACCACTTTATGTAGAGATATTGGGTTTATCTCACACTTTAATTTTGACGCTTATTTTTATTCCTTATTTATTTCACATTTATAAATGAATAATAAGCATATAAATTCACATAATTCTCATAATACTCAAATATTTCATCTTTATTACTTCAAAAAGAATTACAATAGTTGACCTAGACTATTACATCGTCTAAAAATGCTTAGCCCCGAAACGCGGGAGTTACAAGGTTCCCGAGGCACTTGGGTGTAATACCTTGGAGTGTTTCCATGGCATCCTTGGGCTAAGACCTTGGGGGGTTCCCGAGGCACGCGGAGTAAGACCCTGGAGGGTTTCCAGGGCATCCCTATATGTTATATGCACGGCTTATGTGGTTTATGAAGCTTATATAGCTAATATGGATTATGTGATTATGTGGATTGTATGGGGTATGCTCTGGGGAACTCACTAAGCATTAGCTTACAGTTTGTTGATTGTTTCAGGTACCTCTGAGCCTAAGGGCAAGGGCAAGGCTTGATGGTGCGGCGTGGCGTGCACTCTTCGACATTTTATTTGGGGACACTATGATATTTTGAATAAAATGTTTGCTGTTATGGATTTTGAAAACAATTGTCGTTAAGACTTCATATTTTATGGGAATGTTTTGGTAAATTAAAAATGAAAAATTTATTTGAAAATTTGGGCTGTTACAAGTTGGTATCAGAGCCTTGGTTTGAGGGATTCAGACACACTCTCTGGTGTGTCAGGACTCAAACTAAGGAAATGGTAAAATTGTTTTCAAAAAAAAAAATCAAAAGTTAAAAACTTCTTAAAATGGAAAAAAGGGAGAGTGCAATGCGTGTAATCGGCCGAGCTCAAGTAAGTGATTCCCCAATATGTTAGCCATGTTATACTGATATTGGATTATGATAGTCGGATGGATTTTGCTATGTGTATGCTTTAAAAATTGTATACGGTTAGGATCTTATAGCCTTAGAATGATTGATTTGGCCTTTTTTCCTGTTACTTGTATGGTTTTGGTCCTAGGGTAGAGTTTGTTATTCGAAAGTCTATTTGATCCTGTTCTGTGTATAATTTGCACACATAAGGCAACCTGTTATGATTGATTTGAGTTATGGTTTGATGGGATTGAGCAAATCTTAGGATAGCCTTGGATTTGAGTTATATTGTAGCCTGTGAGATATGTTTTGTTCTGGGACGAATTTGAGTTATCAGGTAGAGCTTTGGGGAAGGTACAGGTAGGTGTGGAAGGTAGTATTGGGCCCGTACTACTGGAAGCACATGACTTGTACCCGAACCAATGTTAAATCTGGAAGCTCTGAGGAGAACCGGTGTGGGAGGATCCCCTGTTTTATTATCTTGATCATTCTGTCTTATCAGGATGGTGGTGACACGACTTGGAGCAGGGGGGTCAGGATCAGGATCAGGATCAGGATCAGGATCTGGGTCGGGCAATGGTACAACGTCCGTTGATGAGAGGCTGCATGAGATTATTGCAGCTGAGGTTACGAGGGGGATCCTTGATGCTACCCTAGTGATTTTCGGGACAGTCAAGGAAGGGATGATGAAGATCATGGAGGAGCGGCTCAGGTCTTTCCGAGCCGAGATTGTTGCGGGCTAGGTTGGTTCCCGAACTCCCTCGTTCTGGGAGTTCAAGGCGTGTGGAGCGCCTAAGTTCTTTAGGGTCAGCGACCCCATAGTTAGCCGACGTTGGGTGGCAGACATGGAGAACGCCCAGCGCACGAGTTCTTTCCCTGATGCGGCAAAGGTGGGGTTTGCTTCGTGCATGTTGAGGGACCGAGCCATGGACTGGTGGGAGGAGGTGACTAGCCAAGTGGGAGTAGCCGGTGTGGCTGAGATGACATGGGCGGAGTTTTTCAGATGCTTTGATCTGGAGTTTGCACTGTCTATTGAGGTGTAACGGTTAGTGAGGGAGTTTCAGGAGCTCCAGCAAACAACCGAGACTGTGGCGGAGATCACCGCCAAGTTTCGGGAACGAGCACTGTTGATCCTACAGTATGCTGCAGATGATGAGATGAGGAGGACGAGATATCATTCCATGCTGAGGGATAATATCTGTGAGTTCGTGAGCTTTACAGTGTGCAAAACCCTGAATGAGATGGTGGAGAAGGCTCGTGAGCGGGAAATGGAGTTAGAGTTCCGCACCAAGCGGAAACCAGAGCAGGCTTAGACAACTGTAGGTCAGGCTAAAAAGCCTAAGACCTCGGATTCTTCTGGTAGGGGACAGCAGGGTCGTGGCCGGTGTGCAAATGTAGGAGATCGCACGGTGGAGTTACCGAGTGACGGGCTCTGTATGTTATACCTGTGGTCAGTCAGGCCACGTGAGCAGGGACTGCCCCAAGAAGGGCTTGATTTGTTTCCACTACAACCAGACTGTCCATAAAAGGGGCCGATTGTCCGAGGTTCCAGGGCGAAGGAGGAGCAGTGGCGGCGCCTGCGCCCGCCACGATGAGGATCACTGATGGCCGCCCTATCAAGGCGGATGCTCCTGCGCATGCGGTGAAGAGCCGCACATTTCAGTTGACTACCGAGGAGGCTCGGGCAGCGCCAGGCGTCGTGGCCAGTACGTATTTTATTCTCCTGCTTGATATTGATTTGTATTGCTTATGTGTATATATGTGCTCATGTATAGGGACCTTTTTGGTCAATGGTATGTCACATTCTTTTCGATTCGGGTGCTACTCGATCGTTCGCATTTCTTGCGCTTAGCAAGAAGTTCGGGGACGCTCCGGGGATTTTGGATTCCCCGTTTGAGGTTAAGATTGCGGATGACCGCACTGTGAGTGCTGCGAGGGTGTATCGGGACTGTGTCTTGAATGTGCTTGGGGAGAGGTTTCATGTTGATCTAGTTCTGATACCATTGCGAGGGCTGAAGGTGATCGTCGGGATGGACTGGTTGGGGGCCAATGGGGCCATGATAGATTGCGAGCGCCAGTTGGTGCGGGTTCGAACCCCAAGTGGGGGAGAACTGGCTATTAATGGGGAGAGGGCCTCGCATGGGCCAACCCTTTGTTCAGCTGCGAAGGCTAGGAGACTTTTCCATCAGGGTTGTTCAGGATTTTTGGCATATATCTCGGATACGAGTGTTGAGTCCCCGACGGATTTGGGCTGTGTACCGGTTGTATAGGAGTTCCGAGATGTCTTTCTCGAGGAGTTACATGCGGTGCCTCCGGAGAGAAAAATGGAGTTTCGCATTGATTTGGTGTCGGGTGTCGCTCCGATAGCCAAGGCACCGTACCGACTAGCTCCGCCCGAGATGCAAGAACTGTCTACGCAGCTTCAGGAGCTGCTAGACCAAGGGTTTATTCGTCCGAACAGTTCCCCATGGGGAGAGCCGATCCTGTTTGTGAAGAAGAAGGACGGATCACACAGGATGTGCATTGATTATCGGGAGCTGAACAAGCTAACGATGAAGAACCGTTATCTGCTTCCGAGGATCGATGATTTGTTCGACCAGCTGCAGGGTGCATCTTGGTTTTCCAAGATTGACCTTCGGTCGGGGTACCATCAGATGAGGATTAGGGATGAGGATGTACCGAAGACGGCTTTCAGGTATCGGTATGGGCACTACGAGTTTGTGGTGATGCCTTTCGGGCTCACCAAGCCCCAACAACATTCATGGATCTTATGAACAGGGTGTGTAGGTTGATGTTGGATCGGTCAGTGATCGTGTTTATCGATGATATCTTGGTCTATTCTAAGACCAAGGAGCGGCATGATCAACATCCGAGGGATGTATTAGGGACACTGAGGACGGAAGGGCTTTATGCTAAGTTCTCAAAGTGTGATTTCTGGTTGAGAGAGGTGCAGTTTTTGGGGCACATCATCAACCAAGAGGGTATTTTGGTTGATCCAGCCAAGATTGAGGCACTGATGCAGTGGGAAGTACCGAATAATGCATCTGAGATTCATACCTTCTTGGGTCTAGCGGGGTACTATCGGAGATTCATCTAGGATTTCTCCAATATCGTCGTACCTTTGACTCGATTGACCAAGAAGAATGTGACTTTTCGGTGGGCCCGAATCAACAGTTGGATTTTGAGACCTTGAGACAAAGGTTATGTGAGGCCCCGATTTTAGCGCTACCCGATGGGTTGGAGGATTTGGTGGTGTTTTGTGATGCGTCTATCATTGGGTTAGGCGTTGTACTGATGCAGAGGGGGCATGTGATTGCGTACGCCTCGAGGCATCTGAAGCCTCACGAGGCGAACTACCCCACTCACAACCTGGAATTGGGGGCAGTGGTGTTTTCCATAAAAATCTGGAGGCATTACTTGTATGGAGTTCAGTGCACCATCTTTACTGACCACAAAAGTTTGAAGTATTTTATGGATCAACAAAACCTGAACATGCGGCAGAGGAGATGGTTGGATGTACTGAAAGATTACAATTGCGAGATCTTGTACCATCTAGGGAAGGCCAACGTGGTGGCCGATGCTTTAAGCCACAAGGCGGCAGGTGCTCCGATTCGGGATGTTTGTTTGAGGATGACAATGATCTCTCCATTGTTGGATATGATCAAGGAGGCTCAGGTGGAGGGTTTGAGGAAGGAGAACTGGAAGATAGAGTGAATTTGGGGTCAATTTCCCTTGTTTGTTCGGGATAGTTGAGGTCTTCTGACACAGTGTGGCCAGGTGTGGGTACCGGTAACTGGGGGTGTGAGGCAGAAGATCCTGGAGGAGGCACACAAAGCCAAGTTCTTTATTCACCCGGGGGCCACAAATATGTATAGGGATCTGAGGTTGAGTTACTGGTGGCCCTGCATGAAGCAGGAGATTGCATGGTTCGTGGAGCGGTGCTTCTGTAGGAAGGTCAAGGCCGAACATTAGAGGCCCCACGACAAGGTTCAGCCATTACCCATTCCTATGTGGAAATGGGAAGAGATCACCATGGACTTCATCACGAAGTTACCGAGGACGACAAGGGGCGTGGACTCCATTTGGGTAATCGTGGATAGGTTGATGAAGAGTGCCCATTTTATTCCGATCCTCGAAAGTATTTCTGCTGAGAAATTGACAGATATCTATGTGCGGGAGGTGGTGGTCAGGCACGGAGTGCTAGTATCGGTGGTCTCGGACCGCGATGTTTAATTCACCTCCAGATTCTGGAGGAAGTTCCATGAGGAACTCGGCACACAGTTACACTTCAGCACTGCATACCACCCCCAGACAGACGGCCAGAGCGAGCGGACAATTCAGACGCTCGAGGATATGCTACGGGCATGCATATTGGACTTCGGAGGGAGTTAGGATACATACCTCCCACTAGCAGAGTTTTCATATAACAACAATTATCATGCTGGTATCGACCGGCCACCGTTTGAGATGTTGTATGGTCGGAGGTGTAGGACTCCTGTTTGTTGGGGTGAGGTAGGGCATCGAGTCATGGGAAGCACTGAGGTGGTGCTCAAGACTACCGAATTGATTCAGCAGGTGCGCGACAGGCTGCGGGTCGCGCAGAGCCGTCAGAAAAACTATGCTGACCGGCACCGATCGGATCTCGAGTTTCAGGTGGGGGACTTTGTTTTGATGAAAGTGTCGCCCTGGAAGGGAGTCATCAGGTTTCGAAAGAGGGGCAAGTTAGGGCCCCGGTATATTGGCCCGTTCAGGATCTCTGCCTGGGTGGGCAAGGTGGCTTACCGTTTGGATCTGCCGTACGGGCTTAGCCAGATACACAACACCTTCCATGTGTCTCAGCTTTGGAAGTGTGTCACAGACGAGGTCGCGGTTATTTCTATGGACGACATTCAAGTGGATGAGATCCTAAACTACATTGAGAGGCCCGTTGCGATACTGGATAGGAAGACTAAGGTCCTTCGTAACAAGGAAGTGAAGCTAGTGAAAGTGCAATGGCAGCACCGAAGAGGCTCTGAATGGACATGGGAGCCGAAAGATGATATGCGAGACCACAACCCGGATTTATTTGCATCAGCAGACTTCAAGGCGAAGTCTAGTTTAAGTGGGGGAGATTTGTAACGCTCGATTAAGGTATCATTTATTTCTCAAAATTTTAGGGTTTTAGACTGGAACTCGACGAGTTGGGGAGCTCCAACTTGTCGATTAGGAATCATTTTGGACGCGAGATTAAAGGTCTACTCGACGAGTTGGAAGGCCCCAACTCGACGAGTAGACACTGGAAAGGAAAACCCTAATTTTCAGGGTTTGTACCCTATATAAAGAACTTATGGCTCATTTGTGGCCTCCCTCATCGTCCTTACAGCCCAGAGAAACCCTAGTTCAAGCCTTATACCTTCTTGAGTGTGTGTGAGAGCTTTGGAGAGTGATTTTGGTGTGGTTGTGAAGGAACTTGGAGCTTGAAGAGGTTCGATTAAAGGGAGAAGCAGTAGATCCGACATCTACTCTGTTTTGGCAACCATCTTGAGGTATAAAGTTGCTACATTAACCTTTATTTGCTTAGATCTGTTCCTATGAAAGTATTTGGCCACTTTTGGTGCATAATGGTGTCATTCTCGGATTTGAACTTGTCATGAGGATATGGTTTCAGATATGGACACCTCTAGGCTTCCATGGACATAAATTTGTCCACTTTATCTAGTCTTGGCGCTCATCCATGCCCTAAACCTTTTATTAAACTTAGTTTAGTGTTTTAGTCTATTGAGGCCTTGCATGCACGTAAAGTTAGCAACTTTACGTGATATTTCAGTCCTAAGGGACTGGATCTGTAGTTTGGGGCTTTAGACTCGATTGGAAGGGCTGAATATGTTAAGATAGGGGAAAACCCGACGAGTTGCCCTGGCAACTCAACGAGTTGGATCGGGTCTTCCCGTTTTCTGTTTACAGAGTGAACTCGGCGAGTTGATAAGATAACTCGGCGAGTTGGTTAGGGTTTTTCCCTGTTTTTTTGAACACTGAAGGAACTCGATGAGTTGCTAGATGCACTCGACGAGTTGGGTCAACATGACTATTGACCTTGACTGTTGACTTTGACTTGGATCATGGTTGACCAAGTTTGACTTTGAGGGTATTTTTGGTATTTCAGGATTTTGACAAAGTCAGTCACATGATGGTTGTAGGCAGTTGAGTTGGAGGTGTGCGTTGGGACTTATCTTATCAGTTCAACATTTCTTGAGAGGTGAGTCTCCTCACCATACCTATGGGTCGAAGGCACCAAGGCCTATCCATTATTTGTTACATGATATGCTAGTTGGTTATGTGATTTGTGGTATGCTAGTTAGTTGTGATACTTGCATGAAAGACCTCGGGGGGTTCTCGAGGCACTTGTTGGATTAAGTGTCTAAGTTCATAAGTATTCCTGGAATGTACTTGACCCGGTTGGCATGGTACATTTGGGTTGCATGGCATTGCAACACTTGGATAGACTAAATGAGAGAAAGGACACTTAAGGATTATTAATATATTATAAGTTCTAATATATTAATAATATTATTTAATTAGTATTGATCAAAGAATTAATTTGGAATTAATTAAGTGATCAAAAGGAGACTAATTAAATATATGGGGTTGATTGTGTAAATCATCTATTCTTGTATAGTGGGCTAATGATCCATGGTTTGTATGGATTGGGTTAAAACCCATAAGGTGCTCCATGGATAATCCATGGAGGTTACAAACCCATGGATCATGGAATATGGAAAGCCATGACAATTAGGGTTTACATGGTGTAACCCTACTTGTGCCACAACTATATAAAGAACCCTATGCAAGCAAAATCGGCACTATGACTACTACTTGTACAAGAAAGAGGGCAAGCCGATTTTGAGGTGTAAGTGAACTTCTCTCAACGTTATTCCAAGTGTTGTGGTGTTGTGTGAGACATTTGAGGCATCACACTTGAGGTGCTAGGCTCACAAGGTTCTCAAGGAATCCAAACCACAAAAGGTATGTTCTTCTTCTAGCAATTGTGTTTAAAAGTTCCCCATGCTATGCTAGATAGTTGAAGAAACTTGGAAATCAATTTTGCATGTATCTTACTAAAACATAGATCCAAGGTTTCTAGGGTTGCATGTACACCATAGGAGTGTTAGAATGCTCAAAATCCAACACTGGTATCAGAGCCTAGGCTTGTTTATTTGATACTTGATGCGAACTTGTTGAAAAAACTCATTTTTATGCATTCTGCAGCATGAACTCGACGAGTCCATGGGGGACTCGACGAGTCCATGAGTAAATTCATCCTACTCGTCGAGTAGGTTCTTGCACTCGACGAGTAGGATCCCCTGAATGCAGATTTTCGAGTTTTACTGCTGGAAATGGACTAGAAACATTACCCTAAACTGTTTTGATGTTATAAAACTTGTTTTAGATGGTGTAATTGTTATGCTAATCCATTTTCAATAGCTATTATCAAAAATTTCAAGTTTTATATGGTTTATTTATGATTCTTGAAATTGTTGATATGACCATTCATGAACTTATGAGTTTAGAAGATCATAGGAATTATTTGTAACTTGCTTGTTAGTTTAATTCTTGATCTTGATGTGTTTTAATGGAATCCATAATTTGTCCTCAAGTTATGGATTACCAAAAGTCACTATTTTAAAGTCCATTATTAAACACATAGGTTACATAAAATGAAAAGTCTCTCATTTTATTAATCCATTAACTCATAAGTTATGAAAGATGAAAAGTTTTGAAAGTTACAAAACTTGCCCTCAAGTTTTGGAACATGTAACGTCACTTTAAAAACTTTAGTTCCAACCCCTAGAAATTTAAAAGTTAAAATTCAACCCTTATACTTTATATTATTATAAGTTAATAATATATATATATATATATATATATATATATATATATATATATATATATAAGAGTAAGTCAGTCTTACCGTTAGTAGGCCTCATTCACGAAGCCGGTCTATAAGGGGGGGTATAAGGTTGTTGCCTATAAAATGGCAGCTTAATGGGTGTCCACTCTCACCCACCGCTTCCTTGTCTGGTGGAGGGTCGTTAGCCGAACGGGTAGGACAAAGACTATAATTCTCATTAAAAGTATGATGAAAAATAAAGTAACTAAATGTTTTATAAATTCCCAATCTTAGTTACTTTAGGAAAATGTGAATAAGGTGCTAACCCATGAAATTACACTTTGCACTTTGATTAAGTCGTTAGTGGAGCGTGCGTGGTTAACCGACATACTAACCTGGACTTAACAAGGTAGGCAAAGGGTAACTTAATGTTTATCATAGTATCGATGGAGCGCGTGTGGTTAACCAACACATCAATTGAGGGGTAAATATTAAGGGTACCAAGTATATTTGCATGGTTATTCACACCTTGTTTTGTGATCCTCGGCATCCCAGTCACAAAACCTGAAGGGCACACTCGAGATTGAAACATGCCATTGAAAAGTTCAATGAATCTCAAAGGATCTAGGAGTTTCAAAACCAATTAAAACCTAGTAATTTATTTCGTTTTTCATGGTGGAAATTGGTGAATCATCATTCGCCTACCTTCAAATATTTTATAGCTTGGATTACGACATCCCTCTTCTAAGTTACAAAATATTGTGTTGAGTCCTAGCCTTAATATTTCATATTGGGTGTTATATTAAGTACTTTAAATCAATTATCTTGAATATCTCCCAAAAGATGTATGAGTCAGACAATTATGATCTTCCCAAAAACTCTTGAAGATGATGTCCCGAAAATCATTCTTCCCTCCCTCCACCTCCTCCAATTATTTTCCCTAACCCACAAGTTCTTGAATAGTTCAAAGTCACTCAAGCCCTATTGGCAAGAAAAGTCTATATATGCTCACATCTTGGAGATAAAGTCACATATTGACAAGCCGGGAGAGTTAGGTGTCAAAGTCTTGAGAAAGTTGGTTGTTCAATCACTTTCTAAGTCACACAGTGAGTTCCTTTGGGACTACTATGTAACAGACTATGACATGACCCTAATGATCTTATCTATTTGCTTGGTGCTGCTGAATCAATAATGATTTGGAGCTCTGGTAAAGCAAATTTGATTAGTATATCAACTTCCCAAACTACCATGGACGTTGAAAATTGGTAACATTGGATATCTAGAAAAGCCTTTTCTTCCCAATGGAAAGGGATCGTCCATAGTCAACTCGGTTGACCAAATGGTAAAGAGAAAGGCTAAGTCTAAGATAGTCCTGTGTGCCATTCCCAAAGGGTCCATATGTTTATGTTGCCAAAGGAAGGGGCATTGGTTGCGAAGCTGCCTTAACTACCTGAAAGATCTGAGAGAAGGTCAAGTCAAAAGTTTGACTCTGCTTCAGGTAAGTCCACTATCTAACTCTATTAAGTTCCTATTTGGAGATTCTTATTACATGATGTGACTGAGTCACATGTTGAAGTTTTAAGAATCAAAGAAAAAAGAGGAATATTAAAGAAGAGTAAGCTGATTATGATCGCGAAGATAGATTTCGATCACATGGTTCGGTGATCAGAATTTTTGAGCTGCTGCTTAAGAGTTGTGATAGATTGATTAGGAATAGATATCAACATAGTTTTCATATGCATTTTCATTGTAAGGATAAGTTTTTCCGCAAGTTTTAAAAATAAAAGAAAATGTTTGATTTTAATTTAAGTATCCTTACAATGGCATTTGTGAAAAATTGTTGTTTATATGATTCCATTGATAGCAACATTGGAAAATGGATTTGATTCTGTCGTTTGTGGCAGTGTCATAATTTACCACATAAGGAAAGATTCTCATCGACCAAGCTTCAGTTGGAAAGAAACTTGGAATCATGCAAGTTGTATTGTATGATGAATGAGAATTTTCATCTTTGGAAAATTAAGACTAGTTCCTTGTTCACATGTATATGTAAGTCAAGTGAAGGACTAAGGGATCGAGTACACATTCTTGTGCACTGGTTAAATCCACCACAAAAATATCGATAAGACTATTCGGCATGATTTACTAAAGTTTAGTAAATATGGTTATATTTACTAGTTTAAGTATAATTCTGAAACACTGGAAAAGTTTCAATGTATGGCAGGACGAATGAGAAGAATCAAATTAGATAGAAAGATAAAAGTTTCTCAAATCTGAAAAGATGGGAGAGTACTTTAGTATCATGTTTTGAGATCATCTTAATGGTTTAGAAATCATATCACAATTAGTCCTCTAAGGACATCTTAGTGCATTTATATGGCTAAGAAGAGGAATCGTGAATTGTTGAAATGGTTAAATCAAGAAGATGAGTCATACTTCGTTCCAGAACAATTCTTAGAGTCATACTACAAGATTGTAACTTGAGTGACATAACTTAAAGAAAGGTTTATAACACTTGTCAAATGTAAGAGTAAAATGAGTCCTACTCTTGTACATTTGAAGTTGGTAAGTTGTGATGTTTTGGATAAAACAAAGACCAACTAAGGCCAATTATGTGAAGTGTTTGTCTTGATAAAGAATCTGCACTATCTCTTGAATATTTGGCAAGTGAGTGTTATATGTCAAGAGGACAGTGAGAGTCTTAAAGATCTTTGAAAAAACTTCAAAGATCTATTCAAGAATAAAAACCTGTAGTTTATCACTAGCGCACGACATGAGGTTTATAACCTATCGTGTTGACATATTCCTGGTTCTATGCCCATTCCAGTTAAAGTTGGCTTTGCATATGAGTTCTAAGAGTTCTCAATTGGTTTCATAACAACTTGGAAGCAATGGCAGGCCCTTGAGCTGCCAGGTGGCAAGAAGTTGAGACTGCACAAGTTCAATCCTTATGAGTTTGGATTTGTCACTAACCGTGTCTGGTAATTATGGTTTTTACAAATTCACATGGATAGGAACACATACACCATAAAATCTAAGTGTCATAAGGTTTCTTTCCGATTCATGGAAATGATGGTGAGGAAACACTTTCACTAAGTAGATTTTAAGTAGATAGAAATTATGATATTTGCATTCTCAAAGTCGTTAGTGGAGCGTGTGTGGTTAACCGGCACACTAACATGGACTTGTGAGAAATGGCAAAGGTCTAAACAATTGAGACTATGATTACGGCATCCCTTTTCATAGTTCTGAAATTGTTTAGACACACATGTGTGCTATCTAAGGAAAGGTGTATGATTTTGATAAAGTTTTATCAAAGCATCTCGTATCAGAAATGTGAACTTTGGTAAGAAGGTCAATAAAGTATTGATTTCTAGAAGTCTAGCTGATTTCTGAGTACATGTCAAAGCTAGTGGGAGCATAAGTGTTATGCTAATAATCATCATGCAAGTGGGAGCATGATAATTATAATAATTGTTGCAAGTTAGCAATGTTAATTATAGAAAACAAAAGGTTTTAATTGGGAAAAAGTTGTTTTGCTATAATTAAGGGAGAGGAAATTATACTTCACTTCAATTCTAAAAGCTTAGATTGAGGTTTCAATCACCTTTAGTCAATGATATATATATATATATGAATTTTATGTTGGAATGGCTCAACACAAGGAAATTCTATATATGGGTCCGTTATTTGCGTTCTAAAATTCGATTATGATTACGACATCCCTTTTCATAATCTGAATTATGAGAACTTGGCAAATAAAAATAAAAATATTATAGCAAAAGACTGGTCGAGTATCATGTCTCTATGTGAGACATCATGAATCATGTCCCATATGCTTCAGATATAGGATCGATTGCATGTGCTATAATATTCATCTTTTCTAAATTTTTCCAAATGCCCAGAGCATTAGGAGGGAAAAAGTACTAGAACTAGATATGACTAATTTGATTAAGCAATTGTCGAGGACAATCTAAGGTTTACCAAAGATTGGTTGCTCAGGGACAGTTGGAAGTATAGTGTTAATTTTGGAAGGACCATATTGACATATTCTGAAAAAGAGGCAACTCTTGGTCAGTAGTGATAGTCAAAATGGGAATATGGAAATGTTCCCGTAGGTGGAAGTTATTCATTAAATTTGTGTAAGATTAGGAAACTGGATGCATGAAGGATGTTCAAAGGAATGTGCTTTGAATTTGAGACTTCGTTTCCATGGAGTGATCTCCGTTGGAATACTCTGTAATGTCTGTTGACAAGTCTTTGTGACTAGTGTGCATAATCATTACAAGAGGATCAATGCATATAAGTTTAGAATCTAATAGATTTCAGTAAATGGTAGGAATTTGGAATTCTTACATTTACGATAAGGATTTGGGATTGTGAAATGAGAATCATTGGAATTATGTTCAATCGATCTATTTCACAAAGTAAAGATCATAGAAAAACTTAGTGTGAATACTTGGTGTATGGCATAACTAATGTTTGGAAAAACATAGTATGCATACTTGGTGTATGGCATGACTAGTGTTTAGAAAAAACCATAGTGTACATGATTGGAGCATGAGACAACTATTGTTTTAATTCAAGTATAAAGTTGATAGTTTGAAACAGTATGCAATGGATAATGTGTAATCAATATGGTGATAAATAAAAGATGTTTTATTTATATTCATAATTTCTGAGACCATATTTGATTCGATTATTCTTTTGTTTCACTTTGCATGTTTTGACTTCCAGAATAACTAGGTCATTCTTCCCGAATGACTAAGTTATTCAAACCATCCACAATCGGTCATATGTTGGAAGTAGATATGAATCAAGACTGTCATGAAGCTGGATTGTAGATGTCCAAGGTATGGGACATAGAAAGAGTTGCTGCTGTTAGGTTATGAGCATTCTAACACTCCTAAGTGTACATGCAACCCTAAATACCTTGGATCCATGTTTTCTCTATTATACATACAATTACGAACATCCAAAGTATTATCCTAATCTAGCATACAAAATAATAAATATAACAAGATAGAATACATACCTCTTTGATGTAGAATGTCTTCATGAAGCTTGAGTGCCTAGTGCCCCAAGTGTGACACCTCAAATGGTTCACACAACACCAAATACACTTGGAAAAACTTGAGAGAAACTTGAACACTCCTTGAAATCGTCTAGCCCTCACACTCACACATTAGTGCACGATTTCTTGAGCCATGGGATTCTTTTATATGGTGGTTATTAGGGTTACACCATGTAACTCATAACTTTACCCATTCCTTATGCTCCATGGATTTTAACCTCCATGGAGTATCCATGGGTCACCCCATGGACTTAGTCCAACATAAGGAATCTTGGATCACAAGCCCACATATATAAGAATGAATGATTTACACAATCAACCCATATATTTAATTAGTCTCCTTTTGATCACTTAATTAATTCCAAATTAATTCTTGATCAATACTAATTAAATAACCTTATTAATATATTAGAACTTATAATATATTAACCAACCTTAAGTGTTATTTCTCTCATTATAGTCTATCCAAATGCATGATGCCATGCAACCCAAATGGACCATGCCGGGTCGGGTCAAGTCTTACCAATTATAGTTATGGACTTAGACATTAATCCAACACCTGCAACATTCATGAGTGCTCATAAGTTCTGAGTATTGGATTCAACCCACGCTCGTTGGTATCACTTCATGAAATTTATCTCGAGTGATCGCGAGACGGTAATATCATATAAGTCTTCAAACCTGGAGATATGACTTGATGCCTATGAGTTGGTTATACATTGATTGTACGAAAACGCATTGGTAACTCAATGTTATAAAACATGCCTTTGTGTATGATTCAACAAGTAGTAGAACAAGCATATGAGTCAAAGTTTATCTGTTCCTTCTTGGATTAGAAGCGATATCTGGGCCCCTCGATGATTTTTTGTTGACCCATGTACCGGGCCCGGTCAGAACTAAGTTGATGTGTTCAAATAAGTTCTATGTCAAACAAATCGGAAATCGGGAAACAAACTGCTGGACAATAAGTAAGACATTGTTCCATGTATTTGTCCGGCTGATATCTAGAACAGAGGATTATATGATCACTTATCTTAAATGGTGTATCATCATCATCTTAGTTCCGCGAGAACTTGAAAGAGCTACGATTGCTGATCGGTTCCTGAAGTCATTCTTGCAGTTATAGTTATTAGACTTATCCAAGTGGGAGACTGTTGGATTAGGTGTCTAAGTTCATAACTGTTCCTGGAATGTACTTGACTCGGTTGGCATGGTCCATTTGGGTTGCATGACATTGCAACACTTGGATAGACTAAATGAGAGAAAGGACACTTAAGGATTATTAATATATTATAAGTTCTAATATATTAATAATATTATTTAATTAGTATTGATCAAAGAATTAATTTGGAATTAATTAAGTGATCAAAAGGAGACTAATTAAATATATGGGGTTGATTGTGTAAATCATCTATTCTTGTATAGTGGGCTAATGATCCATGGTTTGTATAGATTGGGTTAAAACCCATAAGGTGCTCCATGGATAATCCATGGAGGTTACAAACCCATGGATCATGGAATATGGAAAGCCATGAAAATTAGGGTTTACATGGTGTAACCCTACTTGTGCAACAACTATATAAAGAACCCTATGGAAGCAAAATCGGCACTATGACTACTACTTGTACAAGAAAGAGGGCAAGCCGATTTTGAGGTGTAAGTGAACTTCTCTCAAGGTCATTCCAAGTGTTGTGGTGTTGTGTGACACATTTGAGGCATCACACTTGAGGTGCTAGGCTCACAAGGTTCTCAAGGAATCCAAACCACAAAAGGTATGTTCTTCTTCTAGCATTTATGTTTAAAAGTTCCCCATGCTATGCTAGATAGTTGAAGAACCTTGGAAAATCAATTTTGCATGTATCTTAGTAAAACATAGATCCAAGGTTTCTAGGGTTGCATGTACACCGTAGGAGTGTTAGAATGCTCAAAACCCAACAACACTTAGGTGTAAGACCTTGGAGGGTTTCCCATGCATCCTTAGTAAAGACCTCGGGGGGTTCCCAAGGCACTTAGGTATAAGACCGTGGAGGGTTTCCCAGGCATCCTTAGTAAAGACCTCGGGGGGTTCCCGAGGTACTTAGGTGTAAGACATTGGAGGGTTTCCAAGGCATCCTTAGTAAAGACCTTGGGGGTTTCCGAGGCACTTGGGTGTAAGACCTTGGAGGGTTTCCAGGGAATCCTTGGGCTAAGACCTTGGGGGGTTCCCAAGGCACCCAAAGTAAGACCCTGGAGGGTTTCCAGGGCATCCCTATATGTTGTATGCATGGATTATGTGGTTTATGAAGCTTATATAGCTAATATGGATTATGTGATTATGTGGATTATGTGGGGTATGATATGGGGAACTCACTAAGCATTAGCTTACAGTTTGTTGATTGTTTCACGTACCTCTGAGCCTAAGGACAAGCGAAAGGCTTGATGACGCGGCGTGCACTCTCCGACATTTTATTTGGGGACACTCTGATATTTTGAATAAAATGTTTGTTGTTATGGATTTTGAAAACAATTGTGATTAAGACTTTATATTTTATGGGAATGTTTTGGTAAATTAAAAATGAAAAAATTATTTGAAAATTTGGGCTATTACACTAAGCCGAAAGCTCTTCTTCTCGGGTCCTTTTGGCGCTTCAGGACTCGCTACTAACACCTAGGAGGTGCTAGGGGAAGGATTAGATGGTTTGGGGTGTTTGGGAGAGAAATGGGTGAAGAGGTGTGGAGAACTGAGGGAAAAACGCCACTTATTTATGGGCTGCCAACAACCCTGTACGTGGGGATACACAAGGGTACGCTGGGCGTACTTCAAGCTACACTGGGCGTACTCATGCCACGTGTCGCCATCTCGTGCAAAGCCGTGGGAAAGAAGTAGTGGCCTAGATCTTGCCACGTGTCACTTCGAGGTTTAATCCAAAAATTAGTTATCTTTTAAAATCCGTAACTTTCGCATATGAGCGCCGTTTTAATGTTACTTATATCCACGCGTAGGTAGCGACGTGATCTACAACTTTCGTTTAGACTCCGTCGGCTAATTTTGACTTTATTTTTAAAGTTATATATTAACAGACTTAGACAGTTAAAGTCCGTTAAAAATTCATAAATTTGTCATCCGACATCCGTTTTTTACTGTCTTTATATCATTGAGCTCATATTAACGAGATCTTCAATTCTCATTTAGGTTATATCGGCTAATAATCGATTGATTTAAAATTCGGTTTCCGAGCTGTATACTACTATTTTAAATCTTAGAAAAATCATAACTTTCTCAAATGAAGTCGGATTTGGACGTTCTCTATATGCACGCTCTTGGTTTAGCATCCACTATGACTTTCATTTAGATTTCTAAGGCTAAAAAGTATTTCATCAAAAATTCACTTTTTACGTTATGCGGAGCCGTGCCGGTTTAATCGCAAAACTTCGACGGGTCATAACTTCTTCGTTATAAGCCAGATTTCAGCGTTCTTCGACAGGTCACCCTAGTAGCGTGAATCGCGAAAGTATGGTAGCTTTGGGACTCGGGAGCTTGGGTACTACTCGGGATGGGACCAATTCGATTGAAGAGATATAGATGCTTTGAGAGGGGTGCAGGAAAGGGTCTGCCGATCATTGATATTTATAGCAGGTTTTTGGACTGTGCGTTGCATGTTTTGGTGTGCACGCCGTGCAAAGTGCAATGTGGCTCCAACCGGGTGTTGCCACATGTCACTTTCTCTCACTGTGCCATGTCATTCACAATCTTCACAGATCCGACGGCAGTGTGCGCGCCACGCATGACACGGGCACAAAAATGAATTTGAAAAATTCATATCTTTTGCGTACAAGCTCCATTCTTTACCCTCTTTATACCCATGTGATGCTCTCGACTAGTACTACAACTTTCCTTTATGTTCTTTTGACAAATTTTAACTTTCATCTTTTGGCCTCACGGGGTATCACTAAATGATTTTATAAAAATCATAACTCCCCTATACTGGCTCCATTTTTGGCATTCTTTGTCTCAAAATTCTTATCATGAGGAGTACTACGACTTTCCTTTTTGTGATATTAGCCAAAACTTACCAATCTCTACGTATTCTTTTTATGTCTTAAAGTTATTTACGCGGTTGATTTTTATATTTGGTAAAAAACCATAAGTTCTCCATACGAAGTTTATATTTTTTGGAATCACGTCGCCGTTTTACTTTCCGAATATGTTAACCGTTATAGCTGACGGTACGACTTTTTGCATACTTATTTTTAACCTATTACCCAAAATAGTTGATCGTGTTCTTACAATTGTGTAAGGTTGTAACTGCATATATTTATTAAAATATTATTGTATTACACTCTTATTTTATTAAATATGTTTGTTTGTACTAATTCCTAATGGCGGTTAGTGATGCATTTTCTTCGGTTGTCACAAAAGTGTAGTTATATTTTAGGACAATTATATTATATAGTATTTGCTTTTTAAGTCGTGTCGCTTGGAAACTTGACAATAACTTTTGAAACAAAGGGGGTAATAAAAGGGTATAAATTGAAGTAATGTGAAAATGAATGTTATTCAAAATGAGGTGGAAATAAAGTTTGATACTGGTGGGCAATGTTTTAATGTGATGTATTGAAATAAAGTTTTTCTTGGGGACAATCAAAAGACAAGTGCGATATATTTTGATATTGCTATATTTATACATATATTTACGCATTATTTCAATACATTTTAGCTATAGTTTGGTTAAATACAAAGATAATTGGTACGTATAAAGTATAAATTCTATTTTTGTAGCTAAGAAGGATATTCTCAAGAAAAAGGACAAACACTGAACAAAGCTGGAAACTTGGAGGATGGAGCATGCATCAAGGAGAAGAAAAGAAGAATCGTACATAAAAGAAGATTCCACGACGTGGAGATGAAGAACCTTCTCGATGAGCCTGTGCCGAGACTTGCAAAATACGCATTATAAATGTTTTCCACGACATGACAGGCACATAGCCACGACGCGGAAGCTGATTTTTGGCAAGTATAAATACGGATAATTAGGTCAAATCCGAGATAGAGCTGCTGATTTCTTAGACCAAAAGCAACTAAAAACCTCTGAGAAAACCCTTGGAGGCATGATTTCGATTGAAGATCAAGATTTAGTGAGATTGAAATAAAGATTCATCATTAATTATTCGGTTTGTCTAGATTTTACAATGTTTAACCTAGATTACTTTTTGATTATGTGTGTTTCTGCTGTAATCATGGGCTAATAACCCCTTACTTTCGTTTAGATTAGACGAACTCTAATACTATGTGTTAATTTATATTTTTATGGATTATTGAAGTTGGTTTTAGCTTGTGTTTGATAGATCATTATCCTAGCATGTTAAAGTTTCAATCTTTATTGCCTTGCCCTTAAGTTTTGTGTAGTTAGATGACCATTTTGATTGCATGGACTTGTTTTCTAGTTGTTTATGATCATTAAATGACTAAAACTAGTGATTGAAAAAAATCCTAGTATAGGTGGTAAAGTTAGTTGCTTAACTGTGTTAGAGAACACTATTACATCATAATATGTGCTTGATTGTTTATCTTGATCATAGATAGATAAGTCTTAGATCTATTCAATCACAATCCAAATATATCTTAAAATCAATTTGGTGTTCTTAATTTGCATGATCACTGTGGTTAAAGTTCATAAATTGACATATGCTAGCTAATCAGACCAAGATAACGAGCAACCTCTAATTTGGTAACATACAAAATTAATCAGTTGTCTTGAAATTAACCATAGGAAAAAGAGGGGATTCAAAGCTAAACGGAAGTATCTTTTAATTCTTGATCAAATCTCGTTTTCTAGTTGTTTGCTTTACTTTAAAGTTTTTTAGTCGATTGCTTAAATTAAGGTCCTTTTTTTTTAAATTAAAAAATCAGATAAAAAACCCCATCAAAGTTTTTATCTTTTAGATTAGTCTTAGCATTTTTTTTAATTAGAATACCGTTCCATGTGATCGATTCCTTACTTACTCTACTTCACTACCACACGACTAGGTACATTGCGTATTGTGTTTTAGCTGAGTCAAATAATTAAGATATAAATTTAAGCTTTTTAAGTGATATATATATATATATATATATATATATATATATATATATATATATATATATATATATATATATATAACACCAAGTTGTTGACGCCGTTGCCGGGGAACGACTTATTTTAATTGAAATTTAATCGCTATTAGCTAATCGATCATTTTTGTGGGGTTAAATCCGTAAAAAGTTATTTTCCTGCTTGTTTTTTATTTTTCTGTGATTTCAGTTTATACAACATAGCTATATCATTGTCATAGCGTGGAAAGTGATGTTATCACTAAAAAATACATACATATGAATACATATAAGTTAAAGGATAATGTATTTAATTTGAAATTTTTGATTAATATTACCTTTAGAAAGGTGATACGAGTGACAATAATATCTAATATAATTAATTAACATTATTAATGAAAAAGAAAATTACCAATCTACTTTTATATAAGTTTTTGAATTGAAAAAGAAAATTACCAATCTAGTTCTATATAAGTTTTTGAATTGATCAGTTCATAATTATATATATATATATATATATATATATATATATATATATATATATATATATAGGCTTAAGTTATTTTGTTTTTACTAAGTATTGTGTGCCAGAATGTACAGATCTGGACCAACGGATGAAATTAATCAATGGACATGATTTGAGAGTGTATGATATTACAATGGGGTAACATGTACCATATATTCACACAATTTTTAACAAAAGGGTATTTTGGACAATTAACTACATTTATAAAAGGAAATTTTCAGATTTTTAGGGATGATTAATTCTCCTAATTTAAAAAAATCTGAATTTTTTAATTAATTCAATTTCAATTTTTATCGATTTTATTCTGTCAGAATATTTTTTGTTAGAATGATACTCTTTCAGAATTTTATTCTAATAGAATATTATTGAAGAAAAACAAAATTCTTGAATCAGATGTTGAAAATTAACAAACATTCTGATATATTCTTATACATCCGAACTTAAATACAAATTCATACATATTCTTACAGACTAAAAGTCTTATACATTTTAATATAGTTATAAATATTCTAAAAGAATATCAACAAAAATGAATAACATTCTTAAAAAAATAACAACATTCTGCTAGAATACTCTCGTTCTCCATGTCTTCTTCATTTTCCACATCAATGGCAGCCCCTTCAAAACCTAAATCCAAAAAAAAAACATAATCAACTTTAAAATAGTAGAACTTTCAGTATATTCTAACAGAATAAAACTATAATTCTAACAGAATGTGTTAGACATTAAAGACTTTTAATTTATTCTAACAGAATGTACTCGAGTCACTTGATCAAGTATTATCCGAGTCACCTGATCCAAATTATCGACTTAATCTAATTACAATGACTACATTGTAGCTAACACAGAGGACAATACTTTGGAAAAATGTTAGCTTATTACAAGCTAGAATGTGGTAAATATGACAGTTCAAAGATCACAAATGTTTCTGAACAAAGAGTGCTAAAAATACAGCTGTAACATCGCATGTTCGAAGGACTATAACTCAACCAATATTAATCAAATTTAAATGACTTCTGAACCTAACTTGTAGCTAACACAAAGGAGAATATGCAGAAACAAATTTCATATCATTCCAAGCTAGTATGAGAGAGATATGATAGTTCAAATATTACAAAAAAAATTGGCTGAAATATTTGATTCAAGCATTTTAACAAACATTTGGTTGGCAAAATCAGATGCACAAATCTTTATACTCCATTTGATGAAACATACAACATATGTAATTAATAAATACATGAATGTGACTAAATTTACAATAAAAGAGTGTAAACCTTCAAATACTAACAAATAATTTGTATTATCAAGAGTATGAAATTACTTCAAAGAAATCAAATTAAATTATCATGTTTATGGAATAACTAATCATAAGCAAAGTCAAAATCACTTCTTGAAAGCATATGTCAACATTGTTATCCATGGTGGGTCTGTTTCTTGGATTGTGTTTCAAAAAATGGAAATGGAAGGGGAACGAGAGATGAGATATGGCTGAGGAGACAAAACAGACAATAGAGTGCATACCTGGAAGCCGATTCCAGAATCTCTCATAGATCGAAGAACACATCCATGGCTATCGCCAAAGTCATACGTGAAGAACAGGCCGGTCGATTTCACGAATTTTGGGGATTTCGATGAAGACGATTTTAGATTCTCGTTGGATTTAAGTGAAGAAGGAGTTTCAGCAAAAGAGATCGATTCGTGAGGCTGGACTATTTTTCCTCTTTTCAATCACGATCTTCTCATCAAGGATGAAGTTAAATCAAAGGATAATGAGATTCATGCTTCTGATTCTATCACCAGTTCATTACGAAAGCTGTTCATTGATGAACCAGAAGAATCTTCTTCGTGTTCATCATCAGAAGCCGACGAATTGGAAGCTCTACCTTCTGGAACTTTCTGCGTGTGGAGGCCTAAGACGGAAAGTGGATCATCACCTGTTATGCGTGTGGAGTAGTTCTACCGGGTCTCTATTGAAGAAGAAGAGTAGTTCTATCGGGTCTCTATGTGTGTGTGGGTACTGTATGAGATGAAGAGGGAGCGTAAAACCCTAATATGGTGGGGGTGAGGTTTTAAAACTAATATCCTAATTTAAAAGGAGATATTATTTGATTTTATCAATTTACCATAATTAATTATAGTATAGATTACTATTATACCCTTATATTTATTATTAATGATTTATTTTTTTCTAAATTCCTATTGGTGCATTCATGCACACAATAGTTGCTGAAAACATTTGAATCCAGCTCTCTCTCTCTCTCTCTCTATATATATATATATATATATATATATATATATATATATATATATATATATATATATATATATATATCAACTGTATTATAACTAATTAATTTTTTAATTAGGGCTAATCGTATGAAAAACACAATTTACTTTTATCATTTTATCAAATCTATCACACATATTTTTAATCATTTCTAGTAACAATTTTTTTTACCATTATATATAAAATGAAAAAAAGATATTAGATTAATAATTAATAAGTTAAAAATATAATAAACGTATTTTACATGTTTTCCTAATCGTAATCAATTTTAAGACAAGACTCCAAACAGCCGGGTAAAACAACTCCACTGTATGTGTTCGAGACTTTGAGAGGTTCACTTTGGACTTACTACACATCTTCTACGCCTTTTTGCTGCTTTTCAAAAAGCAAACCAAATACTCTCTTTTGGATTTAGAATTTCCAAATTCCCAATCTCACTTCTTGCAACATCATCATCGAAGCATTGCCTGTCGATTTCAACAGCGAATCCACCGAATAAGTCTCTCATCGGTTGTTAATTAGTCGCTGTTTACATGCTCTGTAAGTACAATCATCTTTTTCGCTTCAAGGTGGTTCAATTTACTGATTTTCGCTTTTGAATTAGGGTTCAGTTTGGTATCACTGTTTTTGTGTTTGCTGTTGTTCATACTTAATACCGATTGAATCTGTTTTTCCTTCGTTTTGTACATTCCCGTTGTTTCATCGGTTGCTTTGCTTTGTCTGCATTATAATTTGATAAACATCCTCTTTATGTGGTTCTTCTTCTCCTTCTTCCTTTTTGCATTCTGTTGACTTTTGGTTTAATTAAATATGTCTGATGTAATCCAGGTTGACGACTTCTAACTAATGATGTAATTACAAGCCATAAAATAGTTTACTCCGCCGATTAGGCTATTATTCCGTTTCCACGACGAAATGGGGTTTCATTTTGACTTATTCATCAGGCGAAACCTTCATTGGCTTCTTTTGCATTTTGCAAACCCGAAATCGTTTGTTAATTGTTTGATCTTCCCTTTCCCTTTCCATTGACCAGTTTGACCAGATCAGCCTACGTCATACTACTTGTTTATCTGAAATTGACTTATGGCTTTAGGGTTTTTATTGTTACTAAAAGCTTGATTCTCGACAGTTGTATCTAAACCATAAGCATGACAAGAATGGGACGAGATTTCAGCTACACAACTCAAAGAGATGCAGTTTCCCCAGTGTCAGCAGATGTTCTATTTGCATCCAGCCGATTTCCAAATTACAAAAACAGAACTAATAACAACACAATGGAGGCAAAAGAAGATTCAAAGTTAGTTTCTATGAGGGAGTTAACTCGACATGAAACTGCCAAGTTGCTAGATCAACAAAACCGTTTATCTGTTCGTGATCTTGCCAGTAAATTTGAAAAGGGTTTAGCTGCTGCTGCTAAGTTATCTGATGAGGTTGGCCTCTGTAATTTCACACATATATTAAAATCATTTTGTTATACTGAATGCAATTCACATATGAGGGACAGAATAAGCTCAGAGATGTGGTTTCTCTAGAGAAACATGTGCTTTTAGAAAAGCTTAAAGATGCACTTGAATCATTGAGAGGGCGTGCTGTTGGTAAAAACAAAGATGATGTGGAGGAGGCTATTGCCATGGTAGGTTTGTTTTAGATGACATAAACACAATCCATATTTTTGCCTTTGAATTAAGTTGCTAAAAATGTTCATTTTTAATGTTTATGGTTAGGTTGAAGCTTTATCAGGTCAATTGACACAAAGGGAAGGAGAGTTGGTTCAAGAAAAGGCTGAGGTTAAGAAGCTTGCAAGTTTTCTAAAGCAGGTTAGTGTTCCATTATTTTAGTTCAACACCTTAAAGGAATTAATTTTTCTCTTATATTTCTGCTGTTTAGTTTTGGTAAAGATTTATAAATACATGTAGGCTTCAGAAGATGCAAAAAAGCTTGTTGATGAAGAGAGAGCTTTTGCAAGAACTGAAATTGAGAAAGCTAGAGCTGCAGTTCAGAGAGTGGAAGAAGCTCTTCAGGAGCAAGAAAAAATGTCCCGAGCTACAGGGACACAGGTTTGTTTGTTTAGAGTTTTATAAACAATGTTATATGTTTGTATATTTTACTTATAGTTATTCTTTAAAGCAATATTATAAAGTGCACTTCATAAAAGGAAACTTTTGAAGTTCCTGAAATGAATAAAATAAACAGAAACACAAACAAAAAGCAAAAACACTTGTTAGGTTAGTAATAGCGTGGAACACATGAAATATGAACTTCCACTTTTTACCATCTTTTCTTTTTGTTCTTTATGAGTGTCAAGATACTTATAGAGTTATAGTGCTAATTTATGATGATGAATTGCAATCCATTATACTATATATATATATATATATATATATATATATATATATATATATATATATATATATATAGTTTTATTGTGATTATATCTATATGTGTTATATATATTTAGGATGTGGAAGAATTAATGAAGGAAGTACAAGAGGCTAGAAGGATCAAGATGCTTCATCAGCCTAGTAAGGTACCATGTTATTTGCATTTGGTTTTGGTGTACTTTTTGTTATTATTAATTTTAACCTTTTCATTTATTTAGTTTCTTATATTTTAGGAGTTTAAGAACTCAAGCATCAAACACCATATCTATATAGTATATTGAAATATCAGAAGACAGATATTGTATTTTTGCATCAGATAAAATTCTCTAAAAATCATCTTAATGCTCATATATATTATTTAATCAGCAATATTAATTTTAAATATTATCTTGTCACAGGTTATGGATATGGAACATGAGCTCCAGGCATTACGAACTCAACTAGCAGAGAAGTCTAAGTGTTCATTGAAGCTCCAGAAAGAGGCAAAATAATTTAATAATCAGTCTTAATTGTTTATCTTAGATGGTTTGTTATTATTATTATTATTAATTTATTATTTTTTGTTGTTTGTTTGTATTTCAGTTGGCAATGAGCAAACAGGGAGAGAAAAATAGACCCAATTTATTTGAATTAGATGGCACAGAATCTTTAGGCTCATATTTGCAGATTCATCCATGTTGTAATGAAGCCCCAGATCTTCTAGAATGTTCTATCCAGTGGTATCGTTTGGCTTCTGAAGGTGGAAAAAAGGATCTTATTTCAGGTATTAGGAATATTTAGGATGTGATGGATTTTTTTTTTTTTTTTTTTTGGATATACTTTTTATAGAACTAATCCAAATTTATACTTTTTAGGTGCCACAAAACCTATTTATGCTCCTGAACCTTCTGATGTTGGGCGATTACTTGAAGCTGATGTCATGTCAGATGGGTTGAGTATCACTTTGACAACTTCTGGTCCCATTGATCCAGGTTTGTCTGTGAAAAGACGTAAATGCCCTCCTCGTGATGCTTTATACCAAACTCAACTTATACAAATTATGTAAAACAGCTGCAGGATTAGGAAACTATGTGGAAGCATTGGTTCGGCGCCATGACACCGAGTTTAATGTATGCCAGCTCAGCTACTATGTTATGTTTTACAGATTTCTTTATATATATCAAGGTTGCAGAAATCGCTTGACGGTAGCTCGGCGGTGGACTGGGGTCAAAGGGATTAATCGGGGACCATTAATTATTAAAAAATTAATAAATAATACATTAATCCTAAGAATATAACATTATATCTATTAAAAAGTTACTAAAAATTAATAAATATAACATTATAACATGATACTATGATTACAAAAACCCTTTTGATCCCTAATACATCAGATCTAAATAACCAACAATTGCATTTGGATCCAAGTCTGCATAAAATGGGGAGAAAAAAGTGTTATGAACAATGGGTTCCAATAGCATCGGGAAGAGATGTGGACCTGCAACCTGTTGTCTACTGCATTTGGAACTTTGTGAATGTTAAGGGAATTCAATAGCAGGAGGCTGTGGATATGTGGGAATTCCATCATCGATGATTCCATCCTGATTATTGCTATATAACACACAAGAGGCGGCGACTGTTGTAGAAGCTTCAGAAGGCGAAGACTGGTTTAGCTTTGAGGATGACGACTGACAGATTGCGATGACGTGAATGGAAGAAAAAGACGGTGTCGGAGGAGGGACAGATGGCATCGAAGAAGAATATGGCATCGTTTTAGAAGCTTCAGTTCATGCTTTCTTTCGTTCCTTCAGACGACTACAGAGAGAATTTCAAAAAAGAAAAGGAATGAATGCGATGGAGTGAGAAGAACCCTAGCAGCAATTCTAACAATTTGAAACTTTTGCCCTTAAAGTTTTTTTTTTTTTTTTTTTTTTTTTTTTTTTTTATTACCGATTAGGGCGCCTAGGTCCGCCTAGACCCGATAATCTCCGTCTTTGACCGATTTTGACCACGTCCGATAATAGGGTCCGATTAGCTATAAACGTCGACGGTGGAGGACCGCCAAGCGCCTAGGCGCCGATTAATCGGCCGCCTAGGCCGATATTTGCAACACTGATATATATATATATATATATATATATATATATATATATATATATATATATATATATATATATATATATATACTTTTTAATAAAATATTGGTATTTGTTGATTATATTGTTTGTGGATGTGGAATGTGGAATCAGGTAGTGATTGTTCAAATGAATGGGGCAGAGCATCCTTCAGAGTCAGTTCATGTACTTCATGTAGGAAAGATGAGGATGAAACTTCGCAAGGATAACACAACAATGGCAAAAGAATTCTACTCCCCTTTTATGCAGGTAATTTCAATTCCTTTTTCAAAACAACAACAAATCTTATGTGTCTTTTAATTAATATATACTTTATATTGATAATATGATTTCTTCTTCCAATCCAAAATAAGCTTTGTGGAGTTAGAGGAGGTGGAAATGCTGCAGCACAGGCATCATTCTGGCAACCAAAAATAGGCCTCTCCTTTGTGCTTGCATTCGAGTCCGAAAGAGAGAGAAATGCTGCTATTATGCTTGCACGCAGATTCGCCTTCGATTGTAATGTATAATCTTCGTCTCTCATTCTCATTACAAAAAGACATTTATACCCCCCCTTACACTTGTTTTGAAAAAAATTCTGATGTTGTAAATGGTTATGTTTCCAGATCATGCTTGGTGGGCCCGAGGATAGAGCAGCAGCCGAGAAAACAACTTAAATTTGCTAAGTTAGTTTGTATTGTATCCTAGTGTCAGAAAAAATTGTAATTATATCGAGTTTCTAATCTGTTGTGTAAGTTTCTAATTTTGAGCATTCTGGTTGATGCTTGCTTGATTGTGTTTTTTTTCTTCTTTTCTAGGCATTTTTTTTATTTGCCTTTTTTTGGGACATCTTTGTTTGTACAAGGTTTTGTCCCTTACCTCGTTACTCATGGGGTACTGTTGTTGTTTGTACAAGGTTTTGTAATTGTATGAAGGCACATAGCCTCATTTTATTGGAGTAATGTTATGGCATGACATGATTATTTACGAAAATTTGGCATGTATTTGTCTTGGAGATTGAGACTCCAATCGATATCAATGAGATGAAAGTTGCAATTAGTTTTCATTTTTCCACATGAAAAGGTGGAAATGGAATGTGAGGTAGTTACTCACTTTCATAGGTTTGATAATAAATACTGAACCTGAACCCTTTAGTGCTGAATGATTTTTATTTTTTAATAAGGTTCTTTAATCATTTAAAGTTGTTTAGAGTTTGTATCGAATATGCTGAATGCTGACCAATTTAGTGATGGTTTATGAATGGTTCTATTTTATGAAATAGCCCTAGTGTTATGTATATACAAATGAGGTGAATGACCTATTTCGTGAACATTAAAACTACGGGGAGAACTTATTTATCTTTTACATTTTTGAAAGTCTTCAAAAATCTCATAAACCAGTTTTGTGTGCAAGTAAAAAACCAACGAGTCATTAAAAAGAACTCGATCTTCCACTTATTTTAACAACTAAGTTTTGACTAATTACAAGTTAACATAACAAAATAAAATAACAAATTAACAATTAATAAATATGTTTTTTTTATAATAAGTTTATAACCACACTAATGATTTTCTTTTTGTTTCCTTGGTTATAATTGGGTATCATTAAGTAAACCTAGTTTACTATATCCTATGGTTGTTGAATAACGATAAATTATATTGTTCCGAACTTGTTTATAAAGTGTAACATTTTACAGATTCCCATTAGCATATCTATAACTCGAAACCTGTTTCAGATTAGCTAATAATTTTTTTCAGATTAAATCTGATGTTTTTTCACGTTTCAGATTAATAATTTATAACCATTTTCGGATTAAATAACCTAAGTTGTAAATAAAGTTACAGATTTGGATGATCCGATTTTTTCAAAACCGGTTTGGGATAAACAAACAAGTTGTTTAATTAACCAAAGCTAAAAAAAGCAAAAAGAAAAAAAAATGGGATAATCTTAATAAAAACATCTTTATAGCAGGGATGTTAAAAACTTCTGTGGGACTCTGATTCTGTACAAGATTAAATTTTTAAAAAATTCAAGGGCGGGTGTGGAATTAAACACCGTTTTATTTTCGGGACCGGTGGCTGAAGTGGGTATTTTTGGACAATATATTATCTACTTTTAGGATTTCTTCACTTTCTTTCACTTCACAATCGGTCATATATTTTTGGACATGTACTCTTTTTGTAATGTTGGACTTGTCGTATTTATAAGTTTGTTGGATTCGTCGTTTTGTAATGTTGGATTTTTAATTTTTTAGTTGTTAAAAAACTAGATTTTAAGCTTTTAAAGTTATGAAAAATAGTTTTTTTAGCCCAAAATATAACAATTCTTTTTAGAAAAAAAAATCAATTTTAAGCCTATAAAACAAGGGAACGGGGGCGGGATCGGTGACTATGTAAACGAGGGATTCGGACACGGGGGCGGGGGCAATAATTGATTTCGGAGACAGGGGCAAAGACAGCTATTTCCACTCCCCTTTGATCCTCTGAACTTGACATCCCTACCTTATAGTTTGACACATTACTGATCATGTAGTTCATACTAATAAATTATGTATCTAGATATTTTAGTGCAAATTACATATCTAGATATTAATTATTTCAGTGTCACCATATTCGAGTCTCTTTCATATCTTTTATGAAGACGTATTCATACTTCATAGAGTGAAAAGAGAGTGAGCAAATACGTGCAACTTCTTACTTTCCTAGTTACTCCGGCGGAGAGGAGACTTGAGAGGAAAAGCGGCAGCCGATAGAGCCCACGGCGGAGGTTAGAGGGTAGCAGTCATTCTACCTGGGTAACTTTTCCCTTAAAACTATGGATTTGTGCATGCTCTTACTTGCAGGTATTGAAACAAATCACATGTAAAGACGATGAAGCTGTAGCATTAACTTGTGCTTACAAAGCCACGGGGTAAGAATAAGATACCTAACGAAATGAGTCTCTTTGCTTCCTCAACACTTACCATCTGTGCACCACCACATGACCACAACGACAACCACTACACTCATCCTCCTCGCATCCTTCCAATCCCCACAAAACAGCACGCTATATTCCGCCATACAACTGCTGATGACTCCAGTTCCGGTGAACTTAACGTCTCTTCATGGACCTCATCCATTGCTCGCTACTGCCGAACCGGTCGTTTAGATCGTGCTGCTGCCGAGTTCACTCGTATGAGAGTTGCCGGAGTCGAACCCAATCACATTACCTTTGTGACTCTTCTCTCAAGCTGTGCTGATTTCCCTTTACATGCTCTTTCTTTTGGAACTTCAGTTCATGCTCTCGTCTGTAAATTCGGGTATGATAAAGATAACGTCAAGGTGGGTACGGCTATCATTGATATGTACTGTAAATGCAATCGCGTGGACATTGCTTGCTTGTGCTTTGAGAAGATCGATTTCAAGAATAAAGTCACCTGGAATACTCTGGTAGGTGGATTGATGAGAAATGGAGAAATTACTAGAGCAGTCCAGGTGTTCGATGAAATGCCTGAGAGAGATGTAATTTCATATACGGCGTTAATCGATGGGTTTGTAAAGAATGGTCATTACGAACATGCATTGGAGTGGTTTCAAGAAATGCTGGCTTCTGGGGTTCAACCTGATCATGTCACCATTGTTTCTGCACTCTCTGCTTCTGCAAATTTAGGAGCACTTGGATTAGGCTTATGGCTTCATCGACTTGTACTAAAAGGTAAACTAAACAACAACATCCGTATAAACAATTCATTAATAGACATGTACTCAAGATGTGGTTGCACAGAATTCGCTCTTCAAGTATTTCACACCATGTCTAAACACAATCTAGTCTCATGGAACTCCCTCATTGTGGGATTCGCTCTTAATGGGAATCCAGAAAACACTCTCAAGTATTTTTACCAAATGCAGAAAGATGGTTTCAAGCCAGATGAAGTGACCTTCACTGGAGCTCTTACTGCATGTAGCCATGGTGGCTTAATCAATGAAAGTTTGAAACTTTTTGACATGATGACACAAGACTATAAAATAACACCAAGAATCGAGCATTACGGATGTTTAGTAGATCTTTATAGTCGCGCACGTATGTTAAAACAAGCCCTAAATGTTATACAGAATATGCCCATGAAACCAAATGAAGTTATATTAGGATCAGTTCTTGCAGCATGTAGAGTGGCTGAAGATGTGAAACTAGCTGAAAAGTTGATGAGGTTTATAAGTGAAGTAAACCCTGGTGGTGATTCGAATTATGTTCTTCTTTCGAATATATATGCTGCTGGAAAAGATTGGCATAAGGCAAGCAGTGTGAGGAAGAGAATGAAGAATAAGGGTATTGAGAAGAATCCAGGTGTGAGTTCAATTGAAATTGATGGTAAAGTTGTTAAATTTGTGGCTGGGGATAAATCTCATGATAAATCTGAGTGTGTTTATAAAATGTTACAAAATCTTTCTTGTGAGTTGATGATCTCTGGGTATGTTCCAGAAGTTAATACGAGGGAACATTAATAATACTAGTCATTCATAGAACGTTTTCTATGTTATAATAAGTTGGAAAAATATTGCATGCAAATCTTATGATAGTCCTGATAACAAGTAATGATATACAACAATAAAAAAGTATATAAGAATAATAGCTAAGAATAAATACACTAGTAAAAAATCAAAATGAATGTTATTATCTATGTAGTTAATTTTTGGGCTAAGGTCTTGAATAATAACCTCTTTATAGCTCTCAAACTCTTTGATGAAGATCTATAATAGACTTCTTAATGCAAATGTTAATAGATAAGAATGAATACACGGGTAGAAGATATAAGAAAAATGTTAATAGATAAGAATGTGTACTTGCTCAGGTGATTTCCAACTATAACATACAAAAAAACACGAAGCTTGTGACATTGTAGCAATACGCCAATACCTGTAACCAATGCCAAACCAATACCTCAGGTTTCAATACTCTAATCATAACATAAACGATTCTTTTTATCAATTACAGGTTTCAATACTCTAATCATAACATAAACGATTCTTTTTATCAATTACACAACTTATTAAAACATAACAATCATGATGTCTGGTTACTACTTAATATTCAATAGCATTTTATCTGATCAAAATTTGTAAAGAGAAATTAAATATCCTTCTACATATGTTGTATATATAATTAACTCTAAGTGGGTTTGTATTCTTCTTTGTGAGAGCTCCGAAACGATATATCGTATGTTCAAAATGGATTATATGTGAATGAGATATCGATACTCAAAGTTGGGTAGTTGAGAATAAAAGTTAGCAAGAGAGGTGGGTGTGAGAATGAGTCCTACATTGGTAGAAAGATCATACTCAAGTGAGTTTATAAGCTTAAATGTATGATAGACTTACAAGCTTGTATATATGGTTTTACTCCAACTCCTTGTTAGGAATTGAGACAGGGTACACGCAGCGGAAACACTATCACACACTCACAAACGAAACGAGAAAATAAAGCAATAAAGAACACAAGGATTTTACGTGGTTCGGATTCGGTGTAAATCCTACGTCCACGGGCTGCAACTAGAGAATTTTATTAAAACTCACAAGATTACAATTGGCTTGACACTCTACACTTGATGTTCTCTCAAGTTTTTGCACACAAAATATGCAAAACATACATGCATATATATATAGGTATATTTGTGAGCCGCAATATGCACAAGATTGCCGCATAGTTTGAAAAAATAATTCTCATGCATGTGTTTGACAATTTTTTCCACCGTCCAATTATTTGCCGTCCAAAACTTTGACAGTCCAACAAATGAATTCAAAAAGGTGTGCTCCATAATTGCATCGTCCATTTCATATTCAATTGTTTAATATTTCCAAGTTTCATTTATGGCCCTTGAACTTTTAGGAACTTGTCAATTTGTTCAAGACTCCATAAATCTTAACAATCTCCCACTTGGAGACTTGAACAAATTAGTCTTTCTCCGCCATTCAACTCTCAATTACTCCAGTAATCTTAAAAAACAACCAAGTCCTTCAAGCTTCCAGTTTCAAAGAACAAGCTAAAACTTAGTCTGATTTCTCTAATTGCAGCCGCCCCTCATCTTCAAGTACTAGAAGGGCCAGTTGAAGCTCCCACTAGCTCCAACTCAGTCGTGGCTAATCCCACCACCGACTTATCCTCTGTCTCAACCGGTTTGGACACTCCACCAGATCCAGAGATACACCGAGGACCACTAACACTCTCCAAACTTTGCAAACTTCCAACAAGAGAGAATTTTCCAGTCTTAGTCTTCAAAACCCAACGGCTCTTTGTAACTGTACCCGGGACACACCCCGTGCTCCCACTGTCACAGAATCCCCTGAATGGTTTAGAATTTCCGACTCGTTCAGCTAACATCCCCTTGGCTCCAGAATTCATGTTTGCAAAATGAACTCTCTTAGCAGTAGATTTAGCGAACCAGATTTTGTTTTGCTTAATCGGGATGGTCATACTTCCCTCAGCAGGTACCTCAACCATATACAATGACCCACACTTCAAACCTTGAGCAATCACCGAATTACCATTGACCACCATCCATTTACCACCACCAAACCTTACTTCCAGTCCTTGTTTATCCAGCTGACCAACAGAAATCAATTTTTTCTTCAGCTCCGGAATAACCCTGACATTCTTCAGGCTCCATGTAGTTCCTAATGAAGTAACTAGATCAATATCTCCCATGCCCGTTACTTGAAGCATCTCGTCATTTGCCAATCGTACCTTCCCAAAATCTCCTTCTTTTAGATTCACCATCGTTTCCCCGTTGTCCATGGCGTGAAACGAAGCCCCTGAATCCATGACCCAAGAGTCCACAGAACTTTCCATACTGAGTAACAATGCATCATCCCCAGAAAAATTCTCAGCATCAGCAATGTTCAATTCTTTCTTTGGACATTGACTCTTAACATGTCCCACTTCTTGACAGTTCCAACATTTCACATTCTTCAAAGTTCTAGAAGAACTTTTTCCCCGACTCCCACTGCTCCCACTATTCCTGCTATTCCCTCTACCTCTTCCGACATTTAATAAATCAGAAGAGGAAGATCCACCTTGATTCTTGCGTCTGATATCCTTGCCTAGAACCAAATCTCTAACCCCTTCAAAAGTCATACCACTGGTCCCCACGGAACTTGTAACAGCAGTAACTGTTCCGGACCAGCTATCAGGTAGAGAAGCTAGTAGCAGCGAAGCTTGAGTCTCATTATCAAATTTAATTCCCACAGATGATAATCTGGACAGAATTGAATTTAGATTGTTAATGTGAACCGTAACTGAGCCTTCCTCATTCATCCTTGTAGTGAACAGCTCCTTCATCAAGAACACCTTGTTAGCCGCCGATGGTTTCTCATACATATTTGACAGAGCCTCCATCATACCACGCGCCGTGGTTTCATTCATGATGTTGAAAGCAACGCTCTTCGTCAACGACAATGTAATAACCGCCTTGGCTTTCTTGTCCTTTGAGTTCCACGCATCTTCAGCAGCTTTTTCCATTTTCTCCGGTTTGTCTCAGAGTACCACGTCCAAGTCTTTCTGACATAGCAATGCTTCTAATTGCATTTTCCACCAGCTAAAATCAGAACCATTGAACCTTTCGATTATAACCATGTCTTCAGCCATTACGGCAAACAAAAAAAAATTAGGTACACTCGTGTGTGACAGAAAAAACGATCGTACCCTCCAAATCCTCGCTAACCAGGCTCTGATACCAATTGTTAGGAATTGAGACAGGGTACACGCAGCGGAAACACTATCACACACTCACAAACGAAACGAGAAAATAAAGCAATAAAGAACACAAGGATTTTACGTGGTTCGGATTCGGTGTAAATCCTACGTCCACGGGCTGCAACTAGAGAATTTTATTAAAACTCACAAGATTACAATTGGCTTGACACTCTACACTTGATGTTCTCTCAAGTTTTTGCACACAAAATATGCAAAACATACATGCATATATATATAGGTATATTTGTGAGCCGCAATATGCACAAGATTGCCGCATAGTTTGAAAAAATAATTCTCATGCATGTGTTTGACAATTTTTTCCACCGTCCAATTATTTGCCGTCCAAAACTTTGACAGTCCAACAAATGAATTCAAAAAGGTGTGCTCCATAATTGCATCGTCCATTTCATATTCAATTGTTTAATATTTCCAAGTTTCATTTATGGCCCTTGAACTTTTAGGAACTTGTCAATTTGTTCAAGACTCCATAAATCTTAACACTCCTACCCACATGTAGGGGGTGCAAATCTTGGATTTCGTAGGCCAAATTCACCGAACTTGTGCGTGGGCGCGACATGCCGACACGAATGTAGCTTCGAAAACTCGGGCTCGCGCAACCCTCGTTTTGGCTAAACTTGACAGTTTTGGTCATTGGCTTGAATTTTGTAACTGTTGCATTTATTGCACATTCAATGTGTAATTAATGGTATTAATTGGCACAATCAATTCCTTAATGACGAATTGATTTCTTGCTGTTACATAAATCAGTATAAAAAGACCTTTGCTGCCTAATTCGATATGCATGAAAATACTCATATTCTTCCTCTTTTTCTCTCCAACTATTTTCGACGACTCTTTCAGGCATGTAGTCATATCCGACAATACACACTGTTACAGTTGTTGAACTCTGGGAACATACGACGAATTTGTTTAAGGGAATCAAGTCCAACTCGAGCCTCAACCACCACGTTTGTTACTAACGTTTTTCTTGCAGATTATTCGATTCAGAAACAGGTTTTTCGATTCAAGAAACAAATCCCATAACTAACAAGTTCCACCATGCAAAAGCTCAATCTCACCATCCTTAGCTAACTCCTAGAAAGTGGAACCTTACTTTGATGTGTTTTGTTGTTCCATGAAACAATGGATGAAAACTTAATTGTATAAATGTTGACGCAAGGGATTGTTGTACTTTCATTGTGCGACCGATTAAGGCTCTCTAAAATCTTTCTCATTCATATGCTTTGATATGCACATGATGAGGCAGCCAGATACTCTGCTTGAGTGTTTGGCAAGGTGACTATTGGTTGCTTCTTATAACTTCAAGCTACAATTGCCTTACTCATAATAAACACTTAA
The DNA here is from genome assembly GCF_052849685.1 of Lactuca virosa. Classification (NCBI taxonomy): domain Eukaryota; kingdom Viridiplantae; phylum Streptophyta; class Magnoliopsida; order Asterales; family Asteraceae; genus Lactuca; species Lactuca virosa. The sequence continues at coordinate 222,536,321 of NC_136430.1, read as the reverse complement.
CCATATGTTCTTTTCGGCATATCTCCAACAAAATCACTGTGGGTGTAGGATTTCAGTGCTTCAACTTTATCTTATTTGTGTAACAACCCCCATTTTGATGTACCTTTGATGTAGCGTAGTACCCTTTTCACTGATGTTAGATGAGCCTCTCAAGGACTTAAAAAACTTACTGCAAACATCAGGTCCGATCTTGTGCATGTTAAGAACATTAAACAACCAACTAGTTGCTTGTATTGGGTTGTTCACTGAGTTGCAGGTCTTCATCCTGAATCTTTCTAGAACTTCAACAATGTACTTACTTTGACAAAGAAAAATACTTTCATTTGATTGATGCACTTCAACTGCTAATGAATTTCAACTACAAGGAAATACCTCATTCTTCCCAAATTTGTCATATCAAACTCTTGCTTCATAGATGTTTTAAATATTTCAAATAAAGTTGCATCATTTTCTGTAAAGATCAATCATCAACATATTCGCCCACTAACAAAAGACTTCCGTTAGTATCATTCTTGATAAACAGTGTACGACTGTACGCTCATGACTGCACTTGATGAAGCCTTCCTTGACAAAGTATTATTTGACAAAAAATAAATCCAAGTTTGCTAAAGTCATCAATGAATGTTAGAATGTGCTTATTCTCACTTGTTGTACTTGGCCCATACAAGTCCGTGTGTACGAGTTGGGGTCTCTCGGTTTCTCTCCAATTAGCTTACTTTGGAATTGGTTCACGGTGTTGTTTTCCTTAATGGCAGACTTCACACATGTCAATGGCATCACTTATCTAAGGAAGACCCTTAATCATCTATTTGTTGTGCAACGTATGAAGACTTTTCATGTTCAAATGATCATATCTTCGATTCCGTAGGTTTGTGACATCCTCGCTAGTAGTTTATAGGCATGTTGTAAGAGTTTTTATATTAGCTATAAGCACAAAAATCCCGTTTGGTGACATATTTGATTGCAACATCATCCCCCATTTCTGTGAAAAAGTTTGCAGCTATCGTTTTCAAAAATTGAAAGGTTTTTCTTTTGTAGCTGCCCTATACCTTTCCCTTTCACTTGCATTCTTGCATTGTTTCCAAGCCTTGCAAAGTGCGTGAATTGCTCATCCACATTTATGAACCAACTCTTGTTACTTGTCATACGATTGGAAGAACCTGAGTCTAAAAACAATATTCCTCCTCTTTGACAACCTTCCCATTCGACTATGCCATGAAAAACAACTCCTCTTTCTCGGTACATATTGAATTGGTGTGTGTAAATGGTGATTGTCGTTTGGGATTAATAATGCAGGTTACCTTCAGTTCATAGGACAAAGGACAAGGGACAAGGGACAAGGGACATAGTCCATAGAGCAGTTGTCTGAAGGCACTCTTATTTGCTATACATCGATGTGGTCCTCCTCCCTTTTCCTTTTTCATGGAATTCAAAATGATAAAACTTATATTTAAAGTCTCTAGACAACGAATCTGTGGATTGTGTCCCTCCTTGTCCAAGGAAGGAAATCTACAATATTAATCCCAAGCGGAAATCAAGGCTCTTTTCGAGTACCAACAGTCATAAGAATCCTTATTGTACTTTAAATTTTGTTTATATTGTTGCATGGAAGGACTGGATGGAACCGAAAATCTTTTTATGGCTCTTTTAGAAGATGAAAATGGGCAGGGGCATTTATGTCTTTCATACAGACAAGAAACCAAGAGCAATATTTGTCCCATTGTCATAGTTCCAGTTCCGGTCCAAACACAACTAAACCTGTCCTGTCTGCATACTAAACGAGACTTAATGATAGCATGTCAAACAAATTACGGACCTCAATTGTGCATGCCTTGCCTCATTTCTTTTCTTTTTATTGTTGTTCATCTTATACCTAGAGATCATTTGTAGTTTGACAGAAAAGACTCAATTCATAACATCACAAGGAGAGCGAGCGCAAGGCAGTTTGTGTTCATGTTTCCAACAAGACACATTATTAACCTTTTATTTTGCCGTATCATCATATTGATTTTGCACGGACATATATGCATCTATTTGTGTGTGCATATGTGTATACAGATAGAAAATGATCTAGTCCACAATCCATAGACTTAAGATTTAGATCAAAATCCATACATCCAATATAACTTTATTAATTAACAAGTAATTCGTGGTATCAACCCCATTAAAGATGTTATCTTAAATTAGTTTTAAATATAAGTTTTATGGTAAATTTTATGCTCATCTGTGTACATAACTACAGTTAATTTGATATTTTACTTTTGGAAATGATACACACATTTCTATGAAAATCCCCATAAACCTTCATCACTAAAACCACTACCCTAGAATAATAACCTTTTCCAAAACCTAAATCCCCGTTAATCAAAATCCCTTTCTTTCTAAATTCACTGTGGTTTGATTCTTTTTATTCGGTTTAACCACAGAAAGTTTGTTATATTTTCTGTTTAGCCGTTTGTTTTTCTCCATAATATTTTTTCCGGTATTGAGTAGCAGACACCAATCGGAACGGTAACTTTTTGGTTAAAGATAGTATTTTTAGAAAAAGATTGAAGTTTCAATGGTTAAATCATAAAAAAATTATTTGATTGGTTAAACCGAACAAATTCCAAATTGTAACGGTTTTTATAGAATCCAATATATTATTTAGTGGTTTTATGAAAAACAAAACAAACTATCAGTGCTTAATTTAAACTAAAAAAAATTTGATGGTTAAAGTGACAATAACCAAAGTATAATAATTTTTATATTTTTATGGAATTATATATAACATTAAAAGGGAGATGGTTTATGACGCTTCTCCTTTGATTTTTAGTCGTGTTTCTTCGTCCAGGTTCCTTTATTGATCGCTGGTAGTGCTTTCGCTCTCTTTCTCTTTCGCTCATTGATTTTTTCTAGGTTTCTGCTTCGTTTTTTTAATCCTTTTATTTTGGGGATAATGACTTAAAAGATTAACATATTTTTTGATTTGTACACATTTAGTCACTGAGTTTTTTAATCTATATTTTCCATTTGAACGCATACACAAACACAAAACACTTAGATTTATTTGTTTTTCCTCCGAAAAGTCTTCAACCCCTTCAACCTAGATTAAACATCTTCAAGAACAACTAGATTAGAAAACGAGTTCATCATAAATGATTTCAATTTTGCATGTGAGTGTGTGTGTGTGTGTGTGTGTGTGTGTGTTAGATCTAAACAAATTTCAAACACAAACCTATAAATTGTTTGAGTTCTTCATCTTGAAGTCTATTTTCATATTTGACGAAGAACATAAACACACATACACACACACATGAACACACACTAATTTCAAGAATCGATTTCATAGCCCAGGTTTCTAAGAACAAAAGATTTTCAACAACCGATAAAGAAGTTGGATTTGCATATCTGATGAAGGATTCAAATTTGTAGATCTGAAGAAGATTCATGTGAGTGTGTGGGTGTTCGATTTTCAAACTCGTGAACTCAAAACCATAAATTAACTCTTCATCTTCATCTTCTTTTGTTCAAACTCAAGAACACACATATCACTATTTTCCTCTCTAAAAACGATTTTTGAGTGTAGGGTGCTTGATCTTCACACAAAAGCACAATATGAAATTTTTGTGTTGGTGATTTTAGTGTCACCATGTCATTTTAAGTAACTGGAACTAACATATGAGCTAAGGGGCTTCATAGTTTGTACTCTAATATATGTACGGGGTTGTGCGGAGTGCACACATGTATAAGATCGAATTAGAAGCCGGTTCGACGACTAGTTGGGGATCCGGGGGCAGCGCCCCCGGGTCCGGGGTTTCCAAAGGGGCAGCACCCCTAACGGGGTCCAAGGGGCAGAGCCCCTGACTGGGGTAACCATAGTGGAATATTCAATTTCTTGAGGGTGTTTATGGGTAAACTAACGAAACTCGTTAGTTTTGGTAACCCTAAATCCTCATTAAATCTGGATTAACATTACTTGCTTCCAAAGAAACTAAGGACGGCCCAACCTAATAAAACCCTAATATCGTTTATTATATAAACGACTCTTCTTTTCAGAAGAGGGTTACGATCTTAAGCTCTCGTTTGATCATACTTTCACAGAATCCTCTAGCATATTGGCTTACGATTTCTGTGCCTAGAATCGTAAGTGTCCACTTGGATTATCCTAGGCTGCATTTCTTGTAACCCAGTCATAGGGTAGAAATATCAGTTCGGAAAGTGATATCACGATCCAAGTCGGTATCCAGATCTCCACTACAAACCCTAATATTCCCAACAATCGAACTGATATCTTCTGTTCCTGGATATGGGTGACTCAATCCGCGAGATGACTACCAAATTTGCCAAACTGGAGAAGTTCGAAGGTGTCGACTTCAGGCGTTGGAAGAAGAAGATGCACTTCATGCTGACTACTCTGAAAGCAGCATACGTGCTGACTACTCCAAGACCAGCAGAGCCTGCAGAAGGTGTTGTTGAGACGGCTGAAGAGACAAGAAAGAGACAGAAGTGGGACAATGATGACTACATCTGCAAAGGTCACATTCTGAACGGTATGTCTGATGTATTATTTGATATCCATAGTGAAGCCTTGTGTGCCAAGGAGTTGTGGGGATAATGACTTAAAAGAGTAACATATTTTTTGATTTGTACACATTTAGTCACTGAGGTTTTTAATCTATATTTTCCATTTGAACGCATACACAAAAACAAAACACTTAGATTTATTTGTTTTTCCTCCGAAAAGTCTTCAACCCCTTCAACCTAGATTAAAAATCTTCAAGAACAACTAGATTAGAAAACGATTTCATCATAAATGATTTCAATTTTGCATGTGAATGTGTGTGTGTGTGTTAGATCTAAACAAATTTCAAACATAAACCTCTAAATTGTTTGAGTTCTTCATCTTGAAGTCTATTTTCATATTTGACGAAGAACATAAACACACATACACACACACATGAACACACACTAATTTCAAGAATCGATTTCATAGCCCAGGTTTCTAAGAACAAAAGATTTTCAACAACCGATAAAGAAGTTGGATTTGCATATCTGATGAAGGATTCAAATTTGTAGATATGAAGAAGATTTGCATGTGAGTGTGTGGGTGTTCGATTTTCAAACTCAAGAACTCAAAACTGTTAGGGTCGAATTTTGTTGTAATATGTCAAAGTCTGTTTTACCCTTCGTATGTTTTGTTAAGTTTATTTACTGAGGTGTATTTCGTATGAAGCTTAATTGTCAATTCCTTAGTATTTTTTGTATGCTTTCACTGTTCCTATAAATATGGAACTTTACTAGAGTTAGATAAGAGTCCTTTACAGAACCTGTCTATTTTTTCTGTAAAAGTTGAAAGCGTAAATGAGCAGAAACCAGATCTTATTTACATCGTTTGTTCAATCTGCATTCATTTAACTCTGATTTTGATTAATACTTGATTCTATGATTTATCAATTGGTATCAGAGCAGGAATCATGATTTGAGATCTAATTTTCATTCTGTTTCAAAAGGTTTTTGAATCAAAATTCTGGTTCAAAAAGTTCCGCATCTTTTGACGTGAAATTTTTTTCTAGATCTTGAGTTGTGATTTGATTCTGCAACAGATTTGTTGAATCGAGCATTCTACTTTGTTTTTCTGTTCAATTCAGCAATTTGCTTTCAAATTCTCTTTGATTTCTCATAAATTCTCAAAAATTTTCTTCCGTACATCAATGCCGAACTTCAATCTTAACTCGATGACTTCATACTCTCATCTGCTAGGATCTTCAACTAAGATACCTATGCTCATTCCTGAATACTATGATCAATGGTCTGATCGTTTGCAGGATTACTTGAATGAAATCGATGAGGAGCTTTGGACTTGCATCTCAGGGAATGTTACTCTTCCAACGAACCTTCAACCAATTGGATCTTCATCCAACACTACGAGTGTGGAAAATCAAAATGATCGTATGAAGAAACTTGAAAAACGATGCATAAGGGAGTTGCGTGGTGCATTACCTCCGGTGGTGTATAACTATGTCAGAAGTTGTACAACTGCAAAGGAAATCTGGAATAATCTCAAAGAAAAGGTTCAAGGCAGCGAGAAGACGAAAATCAATCCAGTTAAGCAATGTTTGATTGAATTGAAGGATTTCAAGCAAAAAGATGGTGAAACGATTGAAAGTTACTATGATAGGCTGAATGAGCTGATATACAAATGCAATCGTTATGGAATCACAAGGTCTGCCATGAAATTCAATCTCACCTTTGTTATGGGACTCCGTAAAGAATGGAGAAGCGTTAGCATGATGGTGAAAAATCAACAAAGTTTCGACACATATTCTTTAATTGATTTGTATAATCAGCTGAAAACTCACGAAAGTGAAGTGAATGAAGTGGCAGAAGAGTTGAAGATCAGTATGAGAGGTCCATTATCACTTGTCTCAAAAGTGACTGAAAAGGAAACTGTCGAAAAAGATGATTCTGATGATGAAGAGGGGTTTATAATGAACTCGGATGATGAGGCAATTGCTTTTTACTCTAACAACCGAGTCAAAAAGTTTTTCAAGAAACCGTTTAATTCGAAGGTGAAGCAAAGTGAAGGAAAAGGAAGTTTCGTGAACAAAGCTGCAGGAGAAGAGAAGAAGAAGTATGAGAAGAATGATGCGAAGGGTGCTGAGGAAAAGAAAGAGAAGAAATTGAAAGGAGATTCTGGTATGGATTGTCACTATTGCAATGGAGCCAATCATTTAGCAAATGATTGTATGCTTCGAAAGAAAGATGAGAAGAAGAATAGAGTGAAGGATGAGGCATATTATGTGGAGAGGTTGGAAGAAGTACGTACGAAGGCGAAAAATCTGTCTTTGGTGGCTCAAGGTGTACAGGAGAATGATGGCACATATCAAATCTGGTCTTCGGGCTCCGATGATGAGGAAATGCGTAATCCTACGCATGGGGCAATGTATGCGAAGCTGGAGGAAGATTCAGACGAAGAGGTCAAGGGCCGTTGCTTTGTGTCAAAATATCCTGATAAGTCTCCAATGACAACAAAGGTACGTAACATTCTTCAATCTTTCAATATTCCTTTGAGTGCATATGATTCTGAAATTGTTGCTTTTGATGATACTGTTGCTTATTTCGATAATTTGGTTGTTTCTGCTAGTAATGAAGCTAAGAAATTAAGCAATCAGTTGTTAGAGACACATAAGAAGTTAGATTCGAAAGTGGTCAAGATAGAATGTTTAGAATTGCAAATAACAAACATTATGTGTGATCGTGATTCGTTATCTAGTGATGTAAAACTTTTGTTAGCTCAACGAAATATCTACTGCAATTCTGCTAAACGTCTATATGCGAAATTAACTGCATTGCATCATTCGTGTGATATTAGCAAGGAACAACATAGGAAATTATTACCTTTTCTAGCATACGAAAGAGCGAAGGTGGATAATATTTCATATGTTTGTGAGAAAAACATTGTTGAGTTTGACAAAATTCCTGATGATAGATATGCTTATGGAATTGTCAAAATTGATGAATGTCTTGATACAAATGAATTGGTTAACACTGTGAATGATACTTTGACAAAATCAGAACAAATCAAAATTTTGAAAAAGACTGAGAATTCGACATCTGATTCTAAATCTAATTTTGCCGATATTGAAGATAACTCTGACAATATTAGCGAAATTAGTGATATTGAGGATGTTGATTGTTCTCAGTTGTCTATCATTAATGTTGCATCAAAATCTAAAGGAAAAGAAAAACTTAAGGATTTGGAAGTTAAGATTGACACTGACAAACCTTCAACTTCAAAAGATTGTGATTCTGAGTTTGTGGATATCCGAGATAGTCAAACGGATAGCAGTGATGATGAAAATGATGATGATGAATCGGAAAAAAAGGTCTCTTCAAACAAAGATTCGATAGAAAAAGAAATTCCTCGTGTTGTTGTTAATCAAGTATTTGGAGACACTGAAAATTTCGAAAAAGTGTTGTCTGAAAAAGGAGCCCATTATTTGGAAACAAATCAAGTGGTGTATCCTAATTTCAAGTGTACTGATGATGTTGTCTTTCCAAATCAAGTGTTTGTTACAACTGGAAATGTTGAAAACATTAAACCAGAATTCACCAAAATGGTCGAAGATGACAACAAGAAGACAACGAATGAAGGATTCTTTTCAAATCAAAGCACAGTCGAAAATACCTTAACAAAGAATTCGTATGTTTTTCAAAGACAAAAACCACAACGCAAATGGGTTGAAAAATCAAAAATTGTGAAAGAAGTTCCAACAGAAGTTGTTGTGGAAAAAGATAATATTGTCAAATTAAATTCCAAAGAATTTAAAGAACAAATTGACAAGTTGTCAAAAGAAAATGCAATTTCAAAAAGACAAGCTCGAAAAACGATTTTTTGGCAAACAATGGAACTTCGAAAACAACAAAATGGATTAAATTTGAAAACAACTGAAAACAAAAAGACTAAATCTGTTGAAAACAAGTCTTCTCATTCAGAAATTTATTCAGATGTTAAACAAAATCCCGCTCAAACAAATAAATCTAAATCTGAATTTCAACCAAAAACAAATTTTTTGAAAGTTTCAAACTCATCATTTTCAAGAGATAACAAAAATACATCAAAGAATGTTCAAAATCAATCATCACATCAACGATTTTCTTCTAATCAACAAACAAGGTTTTCTCAAAAACAAAAATCTCCAAATCGATTTTTCTCAAAATCGAAGTGTTGGCAACAATGATGGAAGTCGATATGCTATGGTATTTCGACCTAAATCAAATGTTGATTATTTTCCACAAAAACTGAATTTTCCAAATCCTACAGGAAAACAAAATTTAAAAGTTTCGTACACAAAAGGGTTGTCTCGTGACAAAAACATCGATCATTGGCGTGAAGGAAAAGGTCGAAAATATCAATCAAGAAAATATTCTCAACAACAAATTCACGAAGCTTATGAGAATTATGTGAATTCTTCGTCAACTGAAAGCTCGTCATCAAAAGATTCGAATGTTTCTGTTAAAACTTGGCAACCGGTTTCGAAAGACAAGCTTGATCATACTCAATCTAAAAAGACGAAGACATGTGTCAGTGACAATCCCAAACTAACTAAAACTTATGTTTCTGTTTCTTTAAATAATGATGTGGACTTAATTGACAGTCTCAAAACTAAAGTTTGTGATTGGGTTAAAAGTTCTTCATTTCATTCTGTGTTTAAAACTAATTTTCAAGGACCCAACAGCCTTGGGTACTTAAATTCTTTCATTGATCGCAGGTATTATGTGACGAGCAATATGATGAAAAATGGTATATTGATAGTGGTTGCTCACGTCACATGACTGGACGAAAGGAAAACCTGAGAGATTTTCATAGCTTGGAGAATGCAGGAGTTGTGAAGTTTGGCAATAATCACAAATGTCAAGTGAAAGGCTATGGTAAAGTCACGAATGGAAAATTCACTGTTAATCGCGTTGCTTATGTCGAAGGTCTTCAACATAACTTGATAAGTGTTTCCCAACTTGTTGTGGGCACTGACAATCAAGTGGTGTTTAACGAAGAAGGTAGCATCATTTCAAATGTTGAAACTAACGAGGTCTTGCTCAAATCCAAACGACATGGTGACATGTTTACTCTTGATATCAAACCAATCATCTGCAAACCCTCAGTGTACTTACTTTCAAAAGCTTCCTCTGACATCAGCTGGTTATGGCATCGACGTTTATCGCATTTAAACTTTCGAAACTTAAATAAATTGGTTGTTGATGATCTTGTTCGTGGTTTACCTGTACTAAAATTTGACAATGATACATTGTGTGCAGCTTGTGAACAAGGGAAACAACACATGAAAGGCCATCCAATTGTGATAGATTCGAAAATTGTCGAACCGTTGGAACTTCTACACATTGACCTTTGTGGACCATCGACTGTTGAAACTCTCAACAAGAAACGGTACATTTTGGTTATTGTTGATGATTTTTCACGATTCACTTGGGTAAAATTTCTCAGGTTAAAATCTGAAGTTGCTCAAACAATGATCGAGTTTATTAAGAAGATTGAGATGAGTCTGAAGAAACATGTTCGAAAGATCAAAAGTGACAATGGATCTGAGTTTAAGAACAATGTGCTGGATTCGTACTTAACAGAAAAAGGAATTTCGCATAATTTCTCTTCGCCTTATACACCACAGCAAAATGGTGTGGTTGAATGAAGAAATAGGTCACTTTGTGAAGCAGCAAGAACTATGTTGACATATGCGAATCTTCCTCAATATCTATGGGCTGAAGCAGTTTCGACAGCTTGTTTCACTCAAAATCGATCTTTCATTCATCGTCGATTCAATATCACTCCGTATGAAATTATCAATAATCGAAAACCTAATGTCAAATTCCTTCATGTTTTTGGCTGCAGGTGTTTTATCATGAATCTCAAAGCTAACCTTTCAAAATTTCAAGCTAAAGCTGACGAAGACATATTTTTGGGATATTCACACAATTCGGTTGCATACAGAGTGTTAAATAAGCGAACACGAAAAGTCGAAGAAACTTTCAATCTTACTTTCGACGATTATTATGTCAAACAAGTTGAAAAGCAATTTGAACCAAAACCAATTATTAATGAATCATCTGATGAAACTGAAGAATCAAATTCATCTGATTTTGATTATGATTTAATTTTTGGTATTCCTGACAGGGCTGTGGATGCTGAAGTTCATGCCAATGATAATCATCACTCTGAATCTTCGAAGCATAATGATGACTTGGAAATTCCTCAAAACATCGTAGATGTTAATTCAACAACGAATTCTCTTGGACTTGGCGAAAGTATGCTTGATAATCCAGTCGAAGGAGAGCACTTGGATTCGAATACTCTGGTTGAGGGGGAGCATTCTTTCAGGGGGAGAATGGGAGAATGGATGATGTTGTTGAGGGGGAGCATCTAGTTGAGGGGGAGCATCAAAATGATAATAGTGTTGAGGAGGAAAATGATACAATAAATTTTAATCCAAATGATGATTTTCATGATCTAAATGATAATGTTTCTGTTGTAGGATCTGAAAATGAAGAGATGTACGAAGATGCACCTTTGGAATTTGATCCGGCTTATCCACCGTTAGAGAAATGGACAAAGACTCATCCAATAGATCAAGTCATTGGAAATCCTCAAGATAGAGTATTAACAAGAGCTCAGATTCGTGCGAAGAATGAGGTATTAAATACTCATCAAGAATTTTGCATGTTTAATGTTTTCATATCTAAAATTGAACCAAAGACAGTTAAGATGGCAATGGAACACTCGGATTGGGTTGTTGCAATGCAATCAGAACTGGCTGAATTTGAAAGAAACAAAGTTTAGAGATTAATTCCTAAACCTGAAAATGTTTCGATTGTCGGGTTAAAATGGATTTTCAAAAACAAAACTGACAAAGGTGGAAATATTGTACGAAATAAAGCACGTTTAGTGTAAAAGGATATTCACAACAAGAAGGAATTGATTATGAAGAAACCTTTGCCCCTGTTGCGAGACTCGATGCTGTTCGAATATTCTTAGCATATGCAGCTCATAAGGATTTTGATGTCTATCAAATGGATGTCAAATGTGCCTTTCTCAATGGAGAACTCGAAGAAACTGTTTACGTAGAACAACCTCCAAGTTTCGTAAATGAAATGCATCCTGATCATGTATATATTTTAGATAAAGCTGTATATGGGTTAAAACAAGCACCAAGAGCATGGTATGCAACTCTTACCAGTTTCTTAAAACAGTCGAAATTTAAGCAAGGATCAGTTGACCCCACATTATTTCGAAAGAAAGTTGGATGTCATCTGATGCTTGTTCAAATTTATGTTGACGATATTATTTTTGGCTCTACTGACCCTACTTTGTCTAGAGAATTCGAAAACTTGATGAAAAGCCAATTCGAAATGAGCATGATGGGTAAAATCAATAATTTTCTTGGCTTAAACATATGTCAAAACAAAGAAGACATATTCATCAATCAAGAGAAATATACAAGGAATTTGCTCGAAAAGTTTGGAATGACAAATAGCACGAAGTTAAGAGTACCAATGGCTGTTGGCACAAGGCTAACACCTTCGTTAGAATCGCCTGCGGTTGATCTTACTTTATACAGAAGCATGATAGGTTCATTACTTTATCTTACTACAGGTAGACCTGATATCATGTTTTCTGTATGTAATTGTGCTAGGTATCAAGCAAATCCTCGAGAACCACATTTAACAGCTGTGAAGAATATCTTTCGTTATCTCAAGGGAACAATTTCGTTAGGATTGTGGTATCCTTCGAAAATAGGATTTTTCATTCAGGCATTTTCAGATGCAGATCTAGGAGGGTGTACATTGGATCGAACAAGTACAAGTGGTGGTTGTCGATTTTTGGATGGAAAGTTGGTTAGTTGGCAGTCGAAGAAACAAACATGTGTTTCGATTTCTACTGCTGAAGCCGAATATGTAGCAGCTGCTGCTTGTACATCACAAATTATTTGGATTCAAAGTCAGTTGAGGGATTATGCAGTGAATATGAAAAAGATTCCATTGTACTGTGATTCTCAAAGTGCTATACACATTTGTCGTAATCCAGTACAACATTCGAAAACTAAACATATAGCTCTTCGTTATCACTTTGTCAAAGATCATGTGGAAGATGGAAACATTGAAGTTCATTTTGTAAAAACAACTGATCAGCTTGCTGATATTTTTACAAAAGCTTTGGATGAAAAATCGTTTGTTCGAATTTTGACAGGTTTGGGAATGATTGAAGCGAGGTTAATTCCAGTACGGATTTCGAATGTATAGCAAAGGCGTGTTATATAAATGTGTCGATTCAGAGGCAATAAGACACCATTCAGCAGTTACCGTTCATAGTCAACACTTCGACACGCTTCGAATTCGACAATTTGCATGATGGTTGTGTGGTACAAATTTTCGTTAGTTTGTCAAATTTTCGTAAGAGTGGCGAATTGTAGTTTGTTTACAAATTTTCGTTTGTTTGTAAAAATGTTTTTCGTACGTTTGTATCTTAGTTTTCTTTTCGAAAAAAAAACAAAAACTACAAAAAGATTTTATTTTCGTTTTGTTGTTATCTTTTCGAAAAATCAAAAACTACAAAAAGATTTTCTTTTCGTTTTGTTGTTATCTTTTCGAAAAATCAAAAACTACAAAAAGATTTTCTTTTCGTTTTGTTGTTATCTTTTTGAAAAATCAAAACTCCAAAAAGATTTTCTTTTTTTAATTGTTTCATTTTTCGAAAACATTCACAAAAACTCAAAAATATTTTTTTTGGAAAAATCAAAAATATCAAAAAGATTTTTGTTATTCTCTTTTTTTCTTTTTCATTGTGCAGATAACACGAACATTTTTTCAAGGGTCATGCTTATGTTTCTATGGGAAGGTAAACTTTCGTCAACTATGTATTAGTTAGGTTATCCCTAGAAGCATGCTGCAACATGTTGACCCAAGCCTCTGTAGACTTAATGTGTGTTTACGAAAGCCTTAATGAAATTTTTCATATGGAAAAATTTCTTCCCAAGTCAGGCTTATATTCACATTAGTCGATTGAGCTACCTTACTCTTCTCACATGAGTTAAGAGTTATCTGTTTTGTCCGAAAATAATAGAGGTACAATTCGTTCTTCATAACCACTCTTTTTCATCACAAAATTTCTTACACTTGCACACACGACGACATATATCCAAGAGGTCTTTGATTCAACCCATCAAGATTTAGATATATCAAAATTCTGTGTTAGTGATCTGACATCATGAGGCCGTGATGAAAGTGAAACCCAACTTCATATCTTAATAAGGAATTGACGGGGAACTATGTTCCAGATTTGACGAAACATTTGTTTCAGTACCATTTTTCGAAACTCAAAATCATATTCTATTCTTATGCGTGATCTTGATCAAACTATCGAAACCCACGATGTTTGTTACCCAACAGGATCCAGAACAAATGTTTTTTTTGAATATGATTTCTGTATGAGTTTCATTTGCTTTCAAAGTTACTATCAACATATTTCAAAGCATACTTGTCACCGACTACACTGGTCAAACAAGTAATTTCTGTTACAATTACTCACCTTATGTTTAGGATGATATGTAACGAAATTTTAAACCACCCAATAAGCCTAACAAAAGAAGCCCTTCGATACTTCTCTACAAGTATTCGATTGTAATTCACGGGAACATATACAAGCAGTTGATTGTCTCTCTTGATAATTAATGAAGTAACCTTTGCCCGGGGTTTCTCTGCTTTTGTGTTGAAATTTTTGACATCACAGATCCAAATTTTTGTTAATTTGTTTCTTATCTTTTCTTTGGCACACAGCACACACGAAATCCTTGAGGTTCTGAGTAATACCAACTCAGGCTGATGATTTCGACAGTCTAGCAAATGACTTCGTCTCTAAACCCAAAGACGAAAGAGCTTAACCTCCATCCGAAGGTTGCTGACGGTTACTATTCCTTGACGAGACACGAACAGACTGTGTGAGGAGACGTTTCCTGGTTTCAAGGCGATGTGACAGTTACTTTTTGACGCATGGCAACTTTATTGACAGACTGGTGCGACTTTTAAGGTGCCACGTCATATCTCAATCAATGCCTATCCCGCGTTCAATTCAAATTAAGGGTTACATATAAAAAGGGCATTTACGGGTTCTTTATCTTTTACACACACAAAAGAACTCAAATACCCAAATTCTCTCTGTTCTTCAAAGCTTCTAAACCCTAATCATGGCTGGCGTTGATTCTACTTCTCGAACAACTAAAGACATCACTTCTCAACCGATCATGAAGATTCAAAGCACCAATTATCAAGTGGAAGCAGATGTGTCTTTGTATCCAGAAGAATTGAAGATGCTAATTTTCACATTGAAGAGTTATGTTCTTTTCAAGGCGATGTTCAATTCTTTCTCAGTTCCTCTCTCATGGCTTTCTCAGGCAGGATCCACTGCTACTTATAGCAAAGTAATGGATATCATCACCTTTCAACTGGCGAATGACAAGAAAATCCGTTTGTCCAAGAATATCTTTTGTCAGATTCTGGATATTCCCAATTCTCAACTTGTTACTGATCTTTCATATGCACAAGTTATTCATATGTTTAATGAGATGGGTCATCAACCCCCACTCACAAAGATCAATGATTTCAAGAAATCAGCCCTGCCAACTGTTTGGAATTTCTTGTTTGGAATTTTTGTTCGATGCTTGACAGGTCGAAGTGTTGGCTTAGACAAAGGTCGCATGGAGGTTTATGCGATGGTGGCAGGATTGTATTATGATATCTCTGTTGGGTTATGAGCATTCTAACACTCCTAAGTGTACATGAACCCTAAATACCTTGGATCTATGTTTTCTCTATTATACATACAATTATGAACATCCAAGGTATTATCCTAATCTAGCATACAAAATAATAAATATAACAAGATAGAATACATACCTCTTTGATGTAGAATGTCTTCATGAAGCTTGAGTGCCTAGTGCCCCAAGTGTGACACCTCAAATGGTTCACACAACACCAAATACACTTGGAATAACTTGAGAGAAACTTGAACACTCCTTGAAATCGTCTAGCCCTCACACTCACACATTAGTGCACGATTTCTTGAGCCATGGGATTCTTTTATATGGTGGCTATTAGGGTTACACCATGTAACTCATAACTTTACCCATTCCTTATGCTCCATGGATTTTAACCTCCATGGAGTATCCATGGGTCACCCCATGGACTTAGTCCAACATAAGGAATCTTGGATCACAAGCCCACATATATAAGAATGAATGATTTACACAATCAACCCATATATTTAATTAGTCTCCTTTTGATCACTTAATTAATTCCAAATTAATTCTTGATCAATACTAATTAAATAACCTTATTAATATATTAGAACTTATAATATATTAACCAACCTTAAGTGTTATTTCTCTCATTATAGTCTATCCAAATGCATGATGCCATGCAACCCAAATGGACCATGCCGGGTCGGGTCAAGTCTTACCAATTATAGTTATGGACTTAGACATTAATCCAACAGTCTCCCACTTGGATAAGTCTAAAACTATTATTGCGTATGACTTCAGGAACCGATCAACAATCGTAGCTCTCAAAAGCTTCTGTCGAACTCTGACCTTGTCGATGAACTCTGACCTTTGTCAATGACTTGTCCATTAGATAAGGGATCATATATTCCTCCATTCTAGATATCATATGGACTGAGACATGGATTATCAATCATTCTCTCTGTCCATTTGTTATTTCCCGATTTCCGATTCATGATGACCGACTGATTGAACAAATCAAATCAGTCCTGGCTTCACCAAGCACTCACATGTATCATCTTTAAATCATCGAGGGGCCCACATATATCGCTTTTATCCCGAAGGTAAAAGGAATGGATAAACTTCGACTCATATGGCTTGTTCTACTACTTGTTGAATCATACACAAAGGCACGTTTTATAACATCGAGTTACCAATGCGTTTTTCGTGCAATCAATGTATAACCAACTCATAGTAACAACTCATATCTCTAGGTTTGAAGAATATAAGATATTATCGTCTCATGATCACTCGTGATAAAATCCATGAAGAGATTCAAATGAGCGCGGGTTGAATCCAATACTCAGAACTTATGAGCACTCATGAGTGTTGTAGCACTACTTTGTCCACCAACTTGGACCTCTACAAACCAACCCATGACAGTCTTGATTCATATCTACTTCCAACATATGACCGACTGTGGATGGTTTGAATAACTTAATCATTCAGGAAGAGCGACTTAGTTATTCTGGAAGTCAAAACATGCAAAGTGAAACACAAGAATAAATGAATCAAATATGGTATCAAACCCTATGAATATAAATAAACACTTTTATTTATCACCATACTGATTACTCATTATTCATTGTTTCAGTTTTATCAACTTTATACTTGAATTTAAAACAATAGTTGTCCCATGCTCCAAGCATGTACACTATGTTTTCTAAACACTAGTCATGCCATACACCAAGTATGCATACTATGTTTGTCTATGATCTTTACTTTGTAAAATAGATCAATTGAACATCACTCCAATGATCCTCTTTTCACAGTCCCAAATCCTTACTGCAAATGCAAGAATTCCAAATTCATGCCATTTACTGAAATCTGTTAGATTCTAAACTTATATGCATTGATCCTCTTAATGATTATGCACGAAGTCAGAAAGACTTGACAACAATCATTACAGAGCATTCCAAAGGAGATCAGCTCCTTGGAAACATCCTTCTTTCATTAAGTTTCCTAATCTTACACATATTGAATAATTTCTAACTTTGAAACATTTCCATATTCCATTTTGACTATCACTTCTGAACAAGAGTTGCCTCCTTACAGATTATGTCAATATGGTCCTTCCAGAATTAACATTATACTTCCAACTGTCCTTGAGCAACCAATCTTTGGTAAACCTTAGATTGTCCTCGACAATTGCTTAATCATTTTAGTCATATCCAATTCTAGACCTTTTCCCTTCATAATGCCCCAGGCATTTGGAAAATTTTAGAAAGGATGAATATAACACATGTAATCGATCCTATATCCGAAGCATATGGGACACGATTCATGATGTCTCACATAAAGACTAAACCAGTCTTTTGCTATAATATTTCCATTTCAATTTGCCAAGTTCTCAAAATTCAGATTATGAAAAAGGATGCCGTAATCATAATCGAATTTTAGAACGCAAATAATGGACCCATATATAGAATTTCCTTATGTTGAGCCATTCCAACATGAAATTCATATATATATCCTTGATTAAATACGATTAAAATCTCAATCTAAGCTTTTAGAATTGAAATGAAGTATAATTTCCTCTCCCTTAATTATAGCAAACAACTTTTTCAACCCCTGCAACCTCACGAATTGAAACTTTTGTTTTCTATAATTAACATTGCTAACTTGCAACCTTTGTCATAATTATCATGCTCCCACTAACATGATGATTATTAGTATAACACTTATGCTCCCACTAGCTTTGACATGTACTCAGAAATCAGCTGACTTTCTTACCAAAGTTCAGATTTCTGATACTAGATTGTTTTGATAAAACTTTATCAAAATCATACACCTCTCTTAGATAGCTCACATGTGTGTCTAAACAATTTTAGAACTATGAAAAGGGATGCCGTAATCATAGTCTCAATTGTTTAGACCTTTGCCACTTCTCACAAGTCCATGTTAGTGTGCCGGTAAACCACACACGCTCCACTAACGACTTTGAGAATGCAAATATCACAATTGCTATCTAGCTAAAATCTACTTAGTGAAAGTGTTTCCTCACCATCATTTTAATGAATCGGAGAGAAACCTTATGACACTTAGATTTAATAGTGTATGTGTTCTTATCCATGTGAATTTGTCAAAACCATAATCACAAGACAAGGTTAGTGACAAATCCAAACTCATATTGATTAAACTTGTGCAATCTTAAATTCTTGCCATTTGGCAGCTCAGGTGCCTGCCATTGCTTCCAAGTAGTTGTGCAACCAATTGAGAACTCTCAGAACTCCTATGCAAAGCCAACTTGAATAGGCACAAAAATTTCAACACGATAGGTTATAAACCTCAAGTCGTGTGCTAGTGAAGGACTTTAGGTTTTATTCTTGATTAAGTCTTGAAACTTTCAAGAGCTTTAAGACTCCCACTGTCCTCTTGACATATAAGACTCCCTTGTCAAATATTCAAGAGATAGTGCGGATTCTTTATCAAGACTAACACTTTACACAATTGGCCTAAGTTGGTCTCTGTTTTATCCAAAACATCACAACTTACCAATTTCAAATGTACAAGAGTAGATAACCTTTTACTCTTACATTTGACTAGTGTTAACAAACCCTCTTTAAGATATGTCACTCAAGTTACAATCTTGGAGTATGACTCTAAGAATTGTTTTGGAACGAAGTATGACTCATCTTTTTGATTTAACCATTTCAACAATTCATGACTCCTCTTCTTAGTCATAAGAATGCACTAAGATGACTTTAGAGGACCAATTGTGATATGGTATCTTAATCATTAAGATGATCATAAACATGATACTAAAGTACTCTCCCATCTTTTCAGATTTGAGAAACTTTTATCTTTCTGCCATACTTTGATTCTTCTTATTCGTTCTGTCTCACATTGAAACTTCTCCAATGCTACAGACTTATACTTAAACTTATAAGTATAACCATATTTACTGAACTTAAGTAAATCATGACGAATAGTCTTCTTGATCTTTTGTGGTGGACTTGACCAGTGCACAAGAATGTGTACTCGATCCCTTAGTCCTTTCCTTATTCACATAAGGAATTAGTCTTAATTTTCCAAGCTGAAAGTTCTCATTCATCATACTATACAACTTGCATGATTCCAAGTTTCGGTCCAATTGAACCTTGGGTGATGAGAATCTTTCCTTATTTGGTAATATTAGACACTACCACAACCGAAAGAATCAAATCCATTTTTCCAATATTGCTATCAATGGAATCTTATAAGCAACAACTTTTCACAAATGTCATTGTAAGGATACTTAAAATAAATAAAATCAAAACCTTTTTCTTTTATTTTAAAACTTTGCGGAAAAACTTATCCTTACAATCCATATGAAAACCTTGTTGTTATCTATTCCTAAGCAATATAAATATCATAACTCTTAAGTAATAGCCCAAAATTCTGATCACCGAACCATGCGATTGAAATCCATCTTCGCGATCAGAATCAGCATGTACTTAATAGAGTTAGACAATGGACTTTACCTGAAGTAGAGCCAAACTTATTGACTTTAACATCCTTAGGTAAATTTGGCAGCTTCGTAACCAATGCCCCTTCCTTTGGCGATAGTTACCTATGGACCCTTGATAATGGGACTATCTCAGACTTCGCCTCTCTCTTTACCATTGGGTTAACCGAGTTGACTATGGCCGATCCCTTTCCATTTGGAAGAGAGAGCTTTACTGGATATCCAATGTCATCATTGTCAATGTCCATAGCTTTTTAGGAAGTTGATCTTAGCAAATAGATAAGATCATTAAGGGTCTTGTCTTAGTGTGTTTAATAGGATTCCCAAAAGAACTCACTATGTGACTTAGAAAGTAGTTGAGCCACCAACTTTCTCAAGACTTTGACACCCAACTCTCCCGACTTGTCAATATGTGACTACATCTCCAAGATGTGATCACACCTAGACCTTGCCTTGTCAATAGGGCTTGAGTAACCTTAAACTTTTTAGGAACTTGTGGGTTAGGGAGAATAATTGGAGGAGGTGAAAGAAGTATGATATCCATGGGACATCATCTTCATTTAGGAAAGCTTGTTTCAAGAGATTTGGGAAGATCATAAATGTCAAGAACCAGACATCTTTTTGGGAGATATTCAAGATAGTTGATTTAAAGTCCTTAATATGACACCCAATATGAAATATTAAGGCTAGGAACCAACAAACTATTTTATAACTTAGAAGAGGGATGCCGTAATCCAAGCTATAAAATATTTGAAGGTAGGTGAATGACGATTCACCAATTTCCACCATGAAAAACAAAATAATTTATTAGGTTTTAATTGGATTTGAAAGTCCTAGATCTTTGAGATTCATTGAACTGTTCAAAGGCATGTTTCAATCTCGAGTGTGCCCTTCAGGTTTTGTGACTGGGATGCCGAGGATCACAAAACAAGGTGTGAATAACCATGCAAATATACTTGGTACCCTTAATATTTACCCCTTAATCAGTGTGCCGGTTAACCACACACGCTCCACCGATACTATGATAAATATTAAGTTACCCTTTGCCTACCTTGTTAAGTCCAGGTTAGTGTGCCGGTTAACCACACACGCTCCACTAACGACTTAAGCAAAGTGCAAAGTGTAATTTCATGGGTTAGCACCAAATTCACATTTTCCTAAGTAACTAAGATTGGGTATTAATAAGAGTTTAGTTACTTAGTATTTATCATTAATACTTTTAATGAAAGGAGAATTATAGTCCTTGTCCTACCCGTTCGGCTAACGACCCTCCACCAGTCAAGGAAGCGGTGGGTGAGAGTGGACACCCATTGAACTACCATTTTCTAGGCAGTAACCTTATACCCCCCTTATAGACCGGCTTCGTGAATGAGGCCTACTAACGGTAAGACTGACTTTACTCTTATACATATATATAAATATTATTAACTTATAATATTATAAAGTATAAGGGTTGAATTTTAACTTTTAAAATTCTAAGGGCTAACTTGGAATTAAAGTATTCATAAGTGAAAACTTTTCAAATTCCAAAACTTGAGGGCAAGTTTTGAAACTATTCAAAACTAATTAATTCCATAACTTATGAGTTTAAAGTAGTTTTAATTAAAAAAAAAAAAAAACTCTTCAAAATCCATAACTTGAGGACAAGTTATGGAAGACTTTAAACTAATTAATAAAAAAAAATAACTTTTTTTTATTGTAACTTATGGAACTAAGTAAGGTTACACTTTTTTTTTAATTTAATGAAGAGACTCTTGAACCTCCATAACTTGAGGACAAGTTATGGAGTCATAAAACCATTTAATTAGAACTAGACTCTTCATTTTGTAACCTTTGCCAACTTTTATGAGTTTTATGATTCTTAAATGTGACTTTTCATATAACTTGAGGACAAGTTACAAAAACACACTTTGGAATCAACTCTTAGATTAAAATGGATTGAAAACAACTATTTCACACAACTTTTCTATTAATCTAAGAACCTCATAAGAACAAGATAATTCAAATCATCAATCTTCAAGAAATTAGCATGAACATACAAACTAATACAAATCTTGAAATTATGACAATTATCTTAGAAATTGGATTAGCATGAACATTACCACATCAAAAACAAGTTTATAAGTCCAAAAACATCTTGGGGTAATGTTCCTACTCCAATTCCAGCCAAAACAATCGAATATATGCATCCAACTCGATTTTTCAGCTACTTTTGCAAGTATAACAAGAAAACAAGCCTAGGCTCTGACACCACTGTTGGGTTATGAGCATTCTAACACTCCTAAGTGTACATGCAACCCTAAATACCTTGGATCTATGTTTTCTCTATTATACATACAATTATGAACATCCAAGGTATTATCCTAATCTAGCATACAAAATAATAAATATAACAAGATATAATACATACCTCTTTGATGTAGAATGTCTTCATGAAGCTTGAGTGCCTAGTGCCCCAAGTGTGACACCTCAAATGGTTCACACAACACCAAATACACTTGGAATAACTTGAGAGAAACTTGA
The DNA here is from genome assembly GCF_052849685.1 of Lactuca virosa. Classification (NCBI taxonomy): domain Eukaryota; kingdom Viridiplantae; phylum Streptophyta; class Magnoliopsida; order Asterales; family Asteraceae; genus Lactuca; species Lactuca virosa. The sequence continues at coordinate 222,514,028 of NC_136430.1, read as the reverse complement.
ACACTCCTTGAAATCGTCTAGCCCTCACACTCACACATTAGTGCACGATTTCTTGAGCCATGGGATTCTTTTATATGGTGGCTATTAGGGTTACACCATGTAACTCATAACTTTACCCATTCCTTATGCTCCATGGATTTTAACCTCCATGGAGTATCCATGGGTCACCCCATGGACTTAGTCCAACATAAGGAATCTTGGATCACAAGCCCATATATATAAGAATGAATGATTTACACAATCAACTCATATATTTAATTAGTCTCCTTTTGATCACTTAATTAATTCCAAATTAATTCTTGATCAATACTAATTAAATAACCTTATTAATATATTAGAACTTATAATATATTAACCAACCTTAAGTGTTATTTCTCTCATTATAGTCTATCCAAATGCATGATTCCATGCAACCCAAATGGACCATACCGGGTCGGGTCAAGTCTTACCAATTATAGTTATGGACTTAGACATTAATCCAACAATCTCTGTCGACTACTCTACTCAACTATGGAAGGAATTCCAAAAGAGTGTCGAAAACACGAATGTGGTTTAAGGCATTTTGTGTGCTAGGTATTGGAGCTTAATCCTTGGTTATTTCTATGATAAAGAAGGAATTGTTGTCCCTGCTGATGAAGAAAAAACAGAGTTTCTGAAGTATCACTTCCCAAAGGAAGTTTCGGATGATATGGAGATATTCACACACATTGCTCGGATTCCTGATGCAATGTTAAAGAGGGTTGAGCCAACAAATTCAGTGTTGATTGAGTACTTGAAAACCATTAATCCAGATGTTGAGATTGGAAAATTATTGTCGAAAGAAGAAGCTGGTCCTTCCAAGAAGTCTAAACGTTCTAAAAAGGATGCAAAAGCTACACCAGAGAAGCCAGTGCACGGATCAAAGAAGTCTCCTGAGAAGATTGTGCATGAATCTACGAAGTCTCCAAAGAAGCCTGAGACGGCTGAAGTGCATGTCTCGACTGTTGTCATCAAACCAGTGGGACCTGTTGATGATACTGTAGTGGCAGAGAAAATTCCTTCTAAATCTGGTGTTTTTCGTCCTTTGAAGAAAAGGTCTAGGGGTTCCAGAAAATCTTCAGATGGTGGATCAAAATTTTCTCCTTCTAATGTTCCTAAACCACAACTCTCTCATCAAGGAGTTATTTTTCAAGAGGTTCCAGCTCCAGTCCCGCCTCTATCCAAGAAACGAAGAGCTGAAGATGTGGCCAAACATATTTCGAAGAAGAAGAAAAAACAAAGAAAGTTGGTTATTCAAGAGGCATCTTCTGAAAAAGAAATTGTTCCTGAAACACCAGAACCAGTTGTTTCACAATCTGTATCTACTCCTGAGAAGACAATAGTCATACCACCCGAAGTCTCGTTAACTGAATCACATACTGAGGAGGTTCGAACTTCAGGCATTGTTACACACGTATCTGATATGGATGTAAATGTCAACATGGGTGAGGGAGAGTCGAACAAAGAGGTTGCACCTACTACTCAAGGTATTCCTGTATCTTCAAAACCAGACATTTTCATGTCTTTATCACCTTTTATTCTTCCGAATACTACAAATTACCCATCTTTTGAAACCATTCTTCATCAACCTTTTACCACTCTTTTTCCATCTCAATCTACTGATTCTCTCAAAATTAATTCACCTGTTCAACCTTCACCTGTTGTTGAAGCTGATAACGATAATGAAGGTTTTGGAGGTGCCTTTGAAGATTTACAGTTTGATGATGAAGAAGATCACTTCCCTGATCATATGTTGATGACGATGAAACAATTCAAGATTCTTAACCAGAAGTTGAATTCTATTCTTCAATCACAAGCAGATTTGGGGAGTAATTCGTCTGTATCTCATCTGGAAGTTGATAATATGCTGAAAACATTCGAAGGAAAAGTGGTAAGTAAAGTCTCTGGAATGGTCCAAGATTCAGAGATTCGTCTGTTGGAAAAGATTGATCACAATGATCAAAATGATGAATTACGGGTCAATTCTCTCAATTCGATGTTCAAAGGGGAAGTGAAAGAATTCAAGCATTTGATGAAAGAACGACATGTACTATTCGTTCAAGATATCAAGAAGGTGAGGGAAGATGTAAATTTGCAAATCCAAGAACTTCGACAGGATATGCAAAAAGAAATCTCAATCGTACAACGTGATTATGCTTCGATCAATCAGAAAGTTGACATTATTTGTGATGCTGTTACCAAATATGTCAAACTGTACGAAGATTTGCGTCCTCAACTTACTCAATTGTCGACCACGGAAAATCAAAGCTTTGTGGAAGTGCTTAATTCGCTGAAGGAGCTTAAAGAGTTAACTGTAAAATCAGTTTCATCTCCATTAATCACTCCGGACTTTTTGTCTCAAAAGTTCGTTCATTTTGAAGCGATCTTGCAAAAACAACTTGCTCCACTTTCTCATATTTCTAGCCTTCTTCCGAAGAATGCCCCACCTGTTTTCACAGGGGTGCAAGGGGGAGAAAAGGAGGACGGTAGTACGAAGGCTAGTGTAAAGATTTGCATGTAGATGCAAAGGTTGTTGGAAAGGTGTTCTCCACACAGATTCCAATAACAAAACCATTTGTGTCTACTGCTGAGCCAGTTATTTTGACTGTTGTAACAACAATGCCAGTGACAACGAAGCCAATTTCAAAATCAATTTCCAAAGGAATTGTGATTGGAGAAGGAGGCAATAGCTCGAAGCCTAAGGAAAGTGTTGATAATTCCTCTGTAAAAGACAAAGGCAAAACTGTTATGGTCGAAAAGTCAAAAGAAGAAAAGAAAGCTGAAGCTGAGGCTGAGGTTGAAAAGCTCTGAATTGTACAAAGCATTATACGACTTCATGCAAATGATCCACCTGGGATGAACAAGGGTGATCCTTCAAAGCATTACAATTATGAGACAATAGAGTCGAAAGTTGCATATAATCATATGTATGCTTTCAAAAAGAAGCCAAAGAGAAGCTATGTTGTTCTCAACACTGATATGAGTCAATTAGATTTTCCCATCAATGAAATGATGTTCATCATGGCCCATTACAAAATTGCTGAGAAATTTGACAATGATGATGAGTACACATACATGAAGATCAGATTTCATGTTGTACTTGGAAAACTTCCAGAGGAGATTTGGTCTCTGGTGAAGATAAAGAAGGTGATAAGCATAAAGCGAGATGTGTTGTTCGAAAATATGATGCAGAATCTTCGCATTATTGTTTCGAGGGCGAATGGGCAAGTATGTGATTTTTCAGTAGCTGATTTTACCTTAATGAACTTGGATGATCTGATACAAGTTGCATTGTTACTAAAGGATAAAGAAGCTTCATATCTTCGAGAAACTGATCCTGAAGTTTTTCGACTTGGGTTGGCTCACATCAAGATTTTCATTGACAACTATTATGAGTGTTTAGCACTTACTGATGTTGAGTTAGCTACAGCAAAGGGATTGACTGTAAAAGTGCCAATGGAACTTCCTTTAACTCAACCTGAGTTGAAGAAGTATGCTGACGGAGAAATATGTTTGAAACCATTTGGTATGGTATTTGCTGGGAAAGATAAAAATGGGAAGGCGAAAAGATTCTTGTTTCAAGCATCCGAAGTGGAAAGATATACAACATCACAATATACGAATTTCATTGTTCGTATGAATAGCTGCAAGAAGAATAATGAATGAGATAAGAAGGAACTGAAGAAGATAATATCGTGGTACACTGAGATTCGAAGAGTTATGTTGTATGCTATACAGATACTCTTGAACTGACGAATGTCGACATTATTACAAAGGGGGAGATTGTTAGGGCCGAATTTTGTTGTAATATGTCGAAGTCTGTTTTACCCTTCGTATGTTTTGTTAAGTTTATTTACTGAGGTGTATTTCGTACGAAGCTTAATTGTCAATGCCTTAGTATTTTTTGTATGCTTTCACTGTTCCTATAAATATGGAACTTTACTAGAGTTAGATAAGAGTCCTTTACAGAACCTGTCTATTTTTTCTGTAAAAGTTGAAAGCGTAAATGAGCAGAAACCAGATCTTATTTACATCGTTTGTTCAATCCGCATTCATTTAACTCTGATTTTGATTAATACTTGATTCTACGATTTATCAAAAACCATAAATCAATTCTTCATCTTCATCTTCTTTTGTTCAAACTCAAGAACACACACATCACTATTTTCTTCTCTAAAAACGATTTTTGAGTGTAGGGTGCTTGATCTTCACACAAAAGCACAATATGAAATTTTTGTGTTGGTGATTTTAGTGTCACCATGTCATTTTAAGTAACTGGAACTAACATGTGAGCTAAGGGGCTTCATAGTTTGTACTCTAATATATATACGGGGTTGTGCGGAGTGCACGCATGTATAACATCGAATTAGAAGCTGGTTCGACGACTAGTTGGGGGTCCGAGGGCAGCGCCCCTTTGGCGGGGTGTAGGGGAAGTGCCCCTAGCGGGGTCCAAGGGGTAGAGCCCCTGACTGGGGTAACCATAGTGGAATATTCAATTTCTTGAGGGTGTTTATGGTAAAACTAACGAAACTCGTTAGTTTTGGTAACCCTAAATCCTCATTAAATCCGGATTAACATTACTTGCTTCCAAAGAAACTAAGGACGGCCCAACCTAATAAAACCCTAATATCGTTTATTATATAAACGACTCTTCTTTTCAGAAGAGGGTTACGATCTTAAGCTCTCGTTTGATCATACTTTCACAGAATCCTCTAGCATATTGGCTTACGATTTCTGTGCCTAGAATCGTAAGTGTCCACTTGGATTATCCTAGGCTGCATTTCTTGTAACCCAGTCATAGGGTAGAAATATCAGTTCGGAAAGTGATATCACGATCCAAGTCGGTATCCAGATCTCCACTACAAACCCTAATATTCCCAACAATCGAACTGATATCTTCTGTTCCTGGATATGGGTGACTCAATCCGCGAGATGACTACCAAATTTGCCAAACTGGAGAAGTTCGAAGGGGTCGACTTTAGGCGTTGGAAGAAGAAGATGCACTTCATGCTGACTACTCTGAAAGCAGCATACGTGCTGACTACTCTAAGACCAGCAGAGCCTGCAGAAGGTGTTGTTGAGACGGCTGAAGAGACAAGAAAGAGACAGAAGTGGGACAATGATGACTACATCTGCAAAGGTCACATTCTGAACGGTATGTCTGATGCATTATTTGATATCCATAGTGAAGCCTTGTGTGCCAAGGAGTTGTGGGACACCCTTGAACTGAAATAGATTACTGAGGATGCTTCTAGCAAGAAGTTTCTGGTCAGTGACTTTAATAATTATAAGATGGAAGATTCAAGGTCTGTCACTGGACAGTACAATGAACTCCTTGCATATATGGTCAGTTTAAACTGCACCGTATGAATATGGATGAATCCATTGTTGTGTCCACTATCATTCACAAACTGCCTCCGTCTTGGAAATACTTCAAACATAACTTGAAACATCAAAAGGAGGAACTGTCATTGGTTCAACTTGCTAGTCACATTCGTATTGAAGAATCTCTTCGTGCGAAGGAAAGTGACAAATCTGAAAAACCCAAAGGAAAAGTTGAACCTGGACAGCCCTCGGTTCATATGGTTTAAAACAAACCAAGGAACCAGAACCACAAAGGACATGGCAAACGTAAGCAGGAACATGTCCCAAGCAACTCCAACAAAAAGAGAAAGGATCTGATTTGTTGGAGGTGCAATCAAGTTGGGCATTGCAAGCGTGATTGTTGTGTGAATTTGGGAAACAATGGTGCTGGAAACAGTGGAGCCAATAGGAAAGTGAACGGGTCTTCGACCCAAGTTAAAGGAGGTCAGTTTTTGACTAACTTTGATAATTCTAATCAGAATTATGTTTATTATGTTTCATTTATCCTTGAATCATTCTATGTGCAGGATGATGATCTTGCTTGGTGGATCGACTCCGGAGCAACGAACCATGTATGCAAGGATAAACGGATGTTTGAAACATTAACTCCGCTTGAAGATGGATCGGTGCTGAAAATGGGAGACGATTCTTTTATTCCTATTTGTGGTTTTGGTCTCGTGTGTCTTGAATTTACTTCTGGAAAGACAATTAAGTTATTTGATGTTTTGTTTGTTCTCAAGATTCGCAAGAATCTTGTTAGTTCTAGTTGTTTGAATTCTGCTGGTTATAAACAAGTTATTGAGTCGGATAAGTTTGTTTTGTCTAAGGGTGGAATGTTTATTGGCTTTGGATATTTAAATAATAGAATGTTTCGTTTAAATATTGTTGACAAATTATTACCTGTTCAAAATTCTGCATTTGTATCTTCTGCTTCTAATGTTGATAAATCTATGCTTTGGCATGTAAGATTAGGTCATGTCAACTTTAGAAGGATGCATGAGATGTAATATGGATTAATTCCAGCCTTTGATATGACATCTGATAAATGTAAAACATGCATGCTTACAAAAGTGACAAAATAGCCCTTTCCTAGTGTCACTACAAATTCAGCTGTTTTGGAACTTGTACACAGTGACCTGTGTGATTTCCACTCCACTCCTTCTTTGAGAAATAAAAAATATGTGGTCACTTTTATTGATGACTACACTCGGTTTTGCTATGTGTATTTGTTGCATTCTAAGGATGAAGCCTTAGATAAATTCAAAATATACAAAACCGAGGTGGAATTGCAATTGGGCATTCCAATTAAATGTCTCAGGACTGATAGGGGAGGTGAATATATGGATCCCATATACTTCCAATCAGTGGGTATCATTCATGAGACTACGACACCTTACACGCCCCAACAGAATGGTATTGCTGAACGCAAAAATCGAGTTTTAAAGGCAATGGTAAACTCGATGTTGTCTTACTCGGGATTGAGTGAAAGATTCTGGGGAGAGGCCATGTTAACGGCCTGCTATTTATTAAATAGGGTTCCAAATAAAAGGAACAAAACAGTCCCATATGAACTTTGGTTCAAGAAAAAGCCGAATTTGAGTTATTTTCGGGTTTGGGGATGTCGGACAGTTGTAAAACTCACCGAGACCAAAAAGAAGAATTTGGGAGAATGTGGAATTGATTGTATATTCATTGGATATGCTGAACATTCCAAGGCATATAGGTTTTATGTAATAGAACCTAATGATTCGGTTTCGGTTAACACTGTTATCGAATCACGAGATGCAATTTTTGATGAGATGCGGTTTTCATCGATTCAAAGGCCTAAGGATATGACTTTTGGTTCTTTTAAAGAGCAAAATTCAGAGAGTCAAGATGGTGGTAATGTGCAAGAACCACAAGAGCTTCGTAAAAGCAAAAGAGGCAATATTGCGAAAAATTTCAGATCCGACTTCCAACTGTATTTGGTGGAAGGTTCAAGGGATGAAATTAATCTTGAATACTCTTATTGCTATAGTATTGAAGATGATCCTAAGTCTTATCAAGAGGCCAAAGAGTCTCGTGATAGTGCCTTTTGGAAGGAAGCAATTGATGATGAAATGTCATCAATTCTTGAGAACAACACATGGGTGTTGTCTGATTTGCCTCCAGGTTCTAAACCACTCGGTTGCAAATGGATTTTCAAAAGGAAAATGAATGTTAATGGGACTACTGACAAATTCAAAGCCCGGTTAGTCATTCAAGGTTTTAGACAAAAACCCGGTATTGACTACTTTGATACATATGCTCCGGTTGCACGTATTGCTACTATTAGGTTGTTGATTGCTTTGGCAAGTATCCACAATATGTTTATTCATCAAATGGATGTGAAAACAGCCTTTTTAAATGGTGATCTTGACGAGGAAGTTTACATGAAACAACCTGAAGGTTTTATTATGCCCGGTAAAGAGCATATGGTTTGTAAACTTGTCAAATCTTTGTATGGGCTGAAACAAGCGCCTAAACAATGGCATCAGAAATTTGATGAAGTTATTTTGTCCTTTGGTTTCAAGACAAACCAATGTGACAAATGTGTTTATAGTAGATTAGATGATGCTACTAAAGCTGGGGTGATCATTTGCTTATATGTAGATGACATGTTGATTTTTGGTACTGACCAAAATCAAGTAGATGAAACAAAGAAATTGTTATCATCTAAGTATTCTATGAAAATTTTAGGAGAGGCTGATGTAATTCTTGGAATAAGAATTAAAAGGATGAACAAAGGTTTGGTAATTACTCAAAGTCATTATATTGAGAAAATTCTCAAGCGGTTTAATTTTACCGACTGTTCTCCTGTGAGTACTCCTATGGACCCAAGTTTGAAATTAATGCCAAATAATGGTGTTCCTATTTCACAGTTCGAATACTCTAAGGCTATTGGTAGCTTGATGTATGCCATGAAAAGTACCAGACCTGATATTGCTTTTGCTGTGGGTAAGTTGAGCAGGTACACTAGTAATCCCAATTCTCAACATTGGCAAGCAGTGAATAGAGTGTTCAAGTATCTCAAGGGAACCATGGATTATGGCTTGATTTATATGGGAAGTCCTTCGGTTTTAGAAGGTCATTCGGATGCAAGTTGGATAACCAACATGGAGGACTATTCCTCAACTTCTGGTTGGGTATTCTTGCTTGGGGGAGGTGCCATTTCTTGGGATTCCAAGAAGCAATCTTGCATTACAAACTCGAGAATGGAATCTGAGTTTGTTGCGTTAGCAGCTGCTGGTAAAGAAGCAGAGTGGCTAAGGAATTTAGTCTATGAGATTCCTTTGTGGTCTAAATCGATAGCACCTATCTCTATCCTTTGTGATAGTGTAACCGCTTTGGCTAAGGCATATAGCCAGGTTTATAATGGCAAGTCTAGACACCTAGGTGTTATACATAGTATGATTAGAGAACTAATCATGAATGGTGTGATTTCGGTTGAGTTTGTGAAATTGCAACAAAATTTGGCAGATCACTTGACTAAAGGTCTGACAAGAGACTTAGTGCACAAGTCTGTAATCGGGATGGGATTAAAGTCCATTTAATTCTATAATGATGAGACACCCAATTCCATCCTAATATAATGTTAGGAGTTGAATTCAATGTGGAAAGCTCATACTTATAGATTGGAACACATGAAGTATTCATCCCAGGTATGTGTTCGGTTCTGCATGTTAGCCAGGTTGAAGTTTAACTTCTTAATAATTCCTTTGATAAATGTATGTGCAGATACATGGAAAGGAGTTACCTACGTAATTGTGAAGTGTAGCCGCATTTCAAGAGGTTGTGGACTTGACCTTGATACGATCATGAGAGGATTGGGACACACGACTTTATAATAGTGTCAAGTTGTAATTTGCTAGAAATTCAATAAACTAGTATGCATTTTACTTTCTGGTATTCAAATGGGTTGATGGGTTCAATTCTTAGAACACCATGATTCTCGAGTATTTGCAAATGTATGATACTAAGTGGAAATTCAATCGTTTCGATCTTTTCATTATGTACTAGTTTGGTTTGTTTGATAAGGTTATGTTTGTTCAAGGGTTACACTAAAATGGGGGAGGATTGTTGGTGATTTTAGTGTCACCATGTCATTTTAAGTAACTGGAACTAACATGTGAGCTAAGGGGCTTCATAGTTTGTACTCTAATATATGTACGGGGTTGTGCGGAGTGCACGTATGTATAAGATCAAATTAGAAGCCGGTTCGACGACTAGTTGGGGTCCGGGGGCAGCGCCCCCGGGTCCAGGGTTTCCAAAGGGGAAGCGCCCCTAGCGGGGTCCAAGGGGCAGAGCCCCTGGCTGGGGTAACCATAGTGGAAAATTCAATTTCTTGAGGGTGTTTATGGTAAAACTAACGAAACTCGTTAGTTTTGGTAACCCTAAATCCTCATTAAATCCGGATTAACATTACTTGCTTCCAAAGAAACTAAGGACGACCCAACCTAATAAAACCCTAAGATCGTTTATTATATAAACGACTCTTCTTTTCAAAAGAGGGTTACGATCTTAAGCTCTCGTTTGATCATACTTTCACAGAATCCTCTAGCATATTGGCTTACGATTTCTGTGCCTAGAATCGTAAGTGTCCACTTGGATTATCCAAGGCTGAATTTCTTGTAACCCAGGCATAGGGTAGAAATATATGTTCGGAAAGTGATATCACGATCCAAGTCGGTATCCATATCTCCAATACAAACCCTAGTATTCCCAACATTTTGTAGGATGTTCGATTTTTGTAGGGTGTTCGATTTTCCATTTCTGTTCAAGAACACACTGCATGTATGTTTTCTGATATGTTTTCCATTTCTGTTCAAGATGAGCTAGTTGGAATGGTGGGATTCCATAAAGTTAGCAACTTTATAGATCCTGGAGGTCCATTGGTGAACATAATCTTCAGATCTGAAGTGTGGTCGTCTTTTGAGCTCCATGCATGAGATTTTGGTGTTATTCTCCATTTTTGACCTAACTTGAGCTCTAGACTTGCATTGGACATGGATGACTGAAAATGATCAATATTTAGGTTGTAATGGATGTTAGGGAGCCTTTTGGAAGGATCGAATGGATGGGTTAATGGATTGAGAGTTGAATCCATTAAGCTGAGAAAGTCCAGTTCCTACGACGTAGCAGCCTACTCGTCATGACTTGGCGACTGGGGGTTTCGCGACTGTTCTGGATGGACCCTGCCACGACGTGGTATCATGATTTCCATGGCGTGACAATGGGTTTGTTTGTGATTAAGTTAGGCTGCGACTGAGATTTTAATCGAGGCTGAGTTCATCAACCACGACGTGATTATGGATTGGCCACGATGTGGAAGCCTGCTGAAGTCAAAGTTGACCGTTGACTTTGACCGTTGACTTTTAAAGAATGGTATTCTCGATTCATTCTTCTCATTATACAAAATCAATTATAAATACAAAACTATTCCTGTAAATAAGTAAAGGATATACACTGTAAAGGATAAAATCAAATACAAAAATATAAAATGTATATACCATCTAAGAGTCCCCCGCAGTTTGAGCTGGAAGAGGCCGAATGCTCAAACTGTGTCCGAAATTGAGAAAAAGTTGGTGTAGCAGTCCTTTGGTGAAGATATTTGCATACTGGTAGGCGGAGGGGATATGCAAGACCCGTATTTGACTAATGGCGACTTTTTCTCGAACAAAATGTATATCCATTTTGATGTATCCCGATAGATACACCGCCGAGACGTTGTCGCAATAAGCCAAAGTTGCGTGTCGAAGAGGAGAATGAAGCTCAAGGAGGAGATTTCGCAGCCAACAAGCTTCAGCAACACCTTTTATATTCCGCTTCAACACTTGATCTGGATAATGTGGCTTATCGTTTAGCGGACGAAGAGATAAGGTTATCTACAAGAAATATGAAGTAACCGGATGTTGATCATCTGGTATCTGGAGAACCTCCCCAATGGCAATCAGCATCAGTGTTGGAAACAAGTTGCATAGAGGCCGAAGGGTATAAAGTCCATGGTTTGGAGTGCCGCAGAGATATCGAATAATGCGTTTTAGAGCATTGAAGTGTGGTATAAGTGGTGCATGCATAAAAAGACAAATCTGTTGTACTGTGTAGGCAATGCCTGGCCGGGTGAATGTTTGATATTGTAATGCACCAGCTAAACTCTGGTACAACAATGGATCCGACATTGGTTCACCGGTATGTAAACTGAGTTTGGATGTTGTATCAATTGGAGTGACGACGGGTTTACAAGCTTCCATGTTGGCACGTTTAACGATGGCATCTATATACTTCCTTTACGATAAAAACATGTCGTTCTTCGTGCGAGTGACAGAGATACCCGAAAAATATGACAAAGGCCCGAGATCCGTCATGTCAAATTCTTGTATTAGAGAAATGAGAGACTCATTTTGAGAGTTGTAGAGGAGGTTGCTAAGACAATGTCATCCACGTAAAGGAGAAGGTAAGCAATGTCATTACCCTTTTTGTAGATGAATAACGAAGTGTCACTTTTACTGCAAACAAACCCAATAGTCAGAAGATATGTAGCAAACTGTTGATACCAAGCCCGAGGCGCTTGCTTAAGTTCGTAAAGAGACTTCTTTAGCTTGCAAACATAGTGTGGGTAATTAGGGTCGGAGAACCCTGGATGTTGGTGCATGTATACCGTTTCATTCAAGTGGCCATGTAGGAAGGCATTTTTAACATCCAACTGATGCACGTCCCAATTTCAACTCAAAGCAAGGGACAAAACAATATGTATAATGGAAGGTTTGACAACAGGACTGAATGTTTCATTGCAGTCAATACCGATCTCTTGTATTTTTCCATTTACAACCAATCGTGCTTTGTAGCGTTCCAGAATACAATCGACCTTAAATTTATGCCGAAAAATCCAGTGACAACGAATTATGTTTTGATCCGTTGGTCGTGGGACAAGATCCCATGTTTCCTGTTTCAATAAAACATTATATTATGTGGTCATAGCACCGAGCCAATTTTTATCAAAGAGATCAACTTTTGGATTTGGTGGAACAAGAGAGATGTTTTAGGTGTGAAGAGAGAAGATGGTCTTTGGTTTGGTGATCCCATTTTTTAAGCGAGTTTGCATGGGGTGAGATAGAGGAGGGGGTGAGGGGGCGGTGGAGGTAATGAGAGAGTTTTGGTTAGGAACCGAAAGGGAATGGATATGGGAGGAATCGGAGTTGGAGGGAGGAGGGTTGGATGGAATGAGGTGGAGGTGAGAAATGTAGGGAGAAGGTTCCACTTTATTGAGAAAATCATATGAAGTTGCTCGGTATTTGTTTATATTGGAGTAAGAGAATATGTTTTCATGAAATGTGACATGCCGATATATGATAGGAATGGAATTTGAGAGAGGGAGGCAAATGTATCCACGATGGTTATTGGGATAACAAAGGAATATGCAAGGGGTGGATATTGGGGCACGTTTATGAGGAACAGTGGAAGAAATGTTATGATAGCATAAACACCTGAATGTACGAAGATGGGAATATGTTGGGGTACGGAGGTATAGGAGTTGGATGGGTTTTGAATTGGCTATATTCGAGAGGGAAGTATATTTATAAGGTATGTGGATGTGTTCAAGGCATAATTCCAAAAGGATTGTGGAAGAGAGGCATGTATGAGAGTTGTGCATATCATATTGTTAAGAGTGCGAATAATTTTTTCAGCTTTACCATTTTGGGAAGATGTATAAGAACATTTGAAACGCAAGTGAATGTCGTTTGACTCGCAAAAATGGTAAAATGAGGCGTTGTTAAATTCTCGACCATTGTCACACTGAAATGATTTGATTTTTCTTATGAATCGTGTTTGAATATATATGTGAAAGTAAAGACGTGTTTGAAATGTTTCGGACTTGGCTTTGAGTGGGAAAGTCCATAAGTACTGTGAAAAATCATCAAGAAGGACTAGGTAGTATTTATGGCCAAGTTTGCTGGGTAAAGGTGATGTCCAAATATCAGTGTGAATAATATCAAATGGAGAATAAATAACGGAAACTTAATCATAAAAAGGTAATCGATAATATTTTCCTAAAGAACAAGCATTACATGAACTCTTATTATTATTTCTAGAAGGTAAAAAAGAACTAGCAACACAATTAAAATGCGAAACGACAGGGTGACTGAGACGATTGTGCCAGGTGGTTGTGGAGATAAAACTAGTTGGGTAATGCTTGATGGGATTTGTGGGAGTGACAGGATAAAGCTCATCAGAGCTATCACATATGGTTATAACCTTCTTCATGTTGAGATACTTCATAGTAAAACCAAAGGGGTCAAATTCAACAGAAGTATTATTGTCGCGAGTAAATTTTTTGACAGAAATAAGATTTTTGATGATATTTGGCACATGAAAAACTTTGTTAAGTTGGAGCGGAACATTAGAGAAAGAGGTGACGGCATTGCCTTGACCAAGAATTGGAACTCGAGTACCATTACCGACAAGAATATAATTTGCATTATTAGAACGAGAGAAACCAGAAAGTATACTTGCGTCACTAGTCAGGTGGGATGTAGAGCCCGTATCCATATACCATGAATTATTTGGAGGTTGCATCTGCATGATGTGAAAGGCAACATCAGGTTCTATAGGTTTTCATGGGGTTGTTGTAAGTCAATTGCTGATCAGTAGTGAGGTGTGCCCGATTTCCTCCAAACTGGGTCGACTGTAAAGAAGGTGTCGGGTGAGAGTTGGGTCGAGGACCCATGATACCGGCTTGAGGAGTTGTTGTGGGATATGGGCAAGGCGGGGAATTCCATAGATATTGAGGGTACCAACTGGGCCAAAATGGAAACTAAGGCATCATGGATCTGCCACGTCCACGTCCTCTGCGGCCACACTGACTTCCACGAGATGATCGTCCACCGCATTGACTGTCGCGCTGACCACGACCATTGTATCCGATGCCATGTTGTGTTGTCGGCGGTGTGTTGGAGATGTGTTGATCCGGTCGCTGAGTTATCATGGCCTACTGCAGATGGGAGTCTTGATTGTTCCTTCATGTTTCTTGTAACACATGCAGATTCCGGCTAGTCAATTTAGAGGCAATAAACATCAAAAATCGACTTTTTTGATAGAAGATTATTTAGAGTAAATAATCTTAACCAAGTTATAGTATATTTCACAAGGATTCCGTGCATATAAAGAACGTTGAAATCCGATTTATAACAAAGAAGTTATGACCCGTCGAAGTTTTACGACTAAACCAGCACGACGCCGCGTAACATAAAAAGTGAATTTTTGATAAACTATTTTTTAGAATTAGAGATCTAAACGAAAGTCGTAGTACACGTTAAACCGAGAGCGTGCATATAGAGAACGTCCAAATCTGAATTCGTATAAGGAAGTTATGATTTTTCTAAGATTCAGCATAGCAGTACACAACCCGGAAATCGAATTTTAGATCGATCGATTTCTAACCGACACAATCTAAATGAGAATTGAATATCTCGTTAATAGGATCTCAACGATATAAAGATAGAAAAAAAACGGACGTCGGATGACAAAGTTATGAATTTTTAACGGACTTTAACTGTCTAAGCCTGTTAAAATACAACTTTAAAAATAAAATTCAAAATTAGCCGACGGAGTCTAAACGAAAGTTGTAGATCTTGTCAATACCTACGCGCGGATATAAAGAAAGTTAAAAACGGAGCTCGTATGCGAAAGTTATGAATTTTTTAAGAATGATTGTTTTATTTGCGTCCTGCGCCTCGTGTCAGCACCAGACGAAGCCTTGGTGCCTACGCAAGGTCACGACGCGAATGTTAAGTTCACGACGCGAATCGCCCCTAGACAGCCTATAAATAGAGGCGTAAATCACCTCATTTCCTCACACTTTTCTCATTATTTCTCTATTAAATACCCCTCTTAGCCCCTCCCATTCCCTAGCACTTCCTAAGTGTTAGAGGCGAGTCCTGGAGTGCCATAAGGCTCCGAGAAGAAGAGCTTTCGGCTTAGAAGTTCTGCCCCGTAGAGCCCGACTCCTAGCTAAAACCCCACTGTAAGTGAGTTATGCTTACCCTACTTTAAGTATAGCTTATGTTTAAGTTCATTATCGTTATTATGAACCTATAAACAATATATGTGCTAAGTATTATAAATTATACAAAGTGCTATTATAATACCTTTTAACTGCTCGCGGTATGGGGAATCTGGTTTGAAGGGCCGCATAGGGTTGTTGGATTTCAGAACAGCTTAAATGCCAAAATGGTCCTGCCCTCCGGTGTTTCATGTCTGTGCCCCTGTCTGTACATAGTAGTTGAAAAATATTGTTTAACAGTTATGTAATACAAGAAAAACAATATTACCTAGACTAATAATTAGTCGCAATAAATATTAGACTAAGATCTGGTGATAATGATACTAGGTTTCGTCAAAGGAAAATAAAATTGTTAGAAGCGAAGTGCTACCCGAGTTTGGAGTCATCACTTTAACAAGTGAGTGTATAGTCCCTTTCATGAACATGATGATAATTACAAGTATTAATTAAAGTATTGAATATATGTTTATGTGTGAAATATTTGATATTGCCTGAAATAGGTGTTAAGAGCATATCTGACAATATATGATGATTTAGGATACAGAGTAAACCTAAATTAATTAAGATGAATATCGGGTAGTATATTCTTATGAGTACGGGTGAGATATACACGGAGGGTAGTTCTTTAAAATTTGTCATTACTTCGAGAGCATGGATTAGACATAGTCATTCGTCCCTAGTCTGAGAGTATGGAGTGGGCATAATCATTTGTCATTGATCCGAGTGCATGGATTAGATATACCTGATCCGGGAGTATGGATTAGGTAAAACTGTTAATTAATTTTAAATCCGAGAGTATGGATCGTGTCGTTGTAAGGATCGACGGGGTGGGGTAAAATTGCTTATATGAGGTGAAATTGTATATATTGTAAGTTCTATATATATATATATATATATATATATATATATATATATATATATATATATATATATATATATATATATATATAAAATTGATGGATTGAAATCCCTATGTACTCAATAGGTTTCCCAGCCTAACCCACTCAGTTTATTTGTATCATATGTGTCGATACGAAGATACATTACACTGAGAGATTAAAGGAGGTGTAAAAATCATTAGTGTAAATGAATATAAGGTATGTTTATGCTTATGTTGTTGTATTGAAGATGACATCCCAATGTTTTAATATAAACAAAATACATTTCTTCGGAAATGCTTTGATAATATCTTTATCATGTTTTCTGGAAAAAAATCCGCTATATTATTCTTTAAAATGGATACTTTGGTTTTCAAATAAAGAATAAACAAATCGGTATTTTCTGGCCGAGAAATTCGGTTGTCACATTTCTTCAAGCAAAAGTTGAGAGCGAGATTTATTAAAGCTGGGCAACGGGTCCGATTGCTGAATGACAGTGGCAACAGTGTTGAAATCTCCTTTTGTAATGCCGGAAACTAGCTGGAGCTCCATCTTTATTTCTGAAATAGGGTTTCCGACATTGGCGAGCTGATCTGAAAGATTTTTTAGACGAGCACAGTAATCTGACACGTTGGAGAACGCGGAGAGGCGAGTGTTATTGAATTATTCTTCAAGATAAACAACCCTGGTAATTCTGTTGTCTTGGAAAATTTCCTGAAGACGGTTCCAAAGTTGACGAGCGGTTGCGTCGGGTTCATGATCGATTGGAGCAAATCAATGGATATGGTGCTGTAAATCCATGATTTAACAATAGCATCAAGACAATATCATGTTTCTTCGTTGATGCCTACTGGTCGTAGAGTGTTCGGATCAATGTGATCAAGAAGATTGTAAGCACATGTGTGGATGTGAAACAGTTCAACCCACGAAGCATATTGATCGTCGGTTTGATTCAGAATGAGAGGGAAAACATTCTTAATGTTAGTGACAGTGAATGCTGGGTGGAATGGTGTCTTGCCGGAATCAGAAGATTCGCCTGGTGCTACCCTTTTTGGTGAGAAGGATGTTGGAGAAGAAGAGGGCAACGACGGATAGGGCTAGGGCAAGGCTCTGATACCATAAAGAATGGTATTCTCGATTGATTCTTCTCATTATACAAAATCGGTTATAAATACAAAACCATTCCTGTAAATAAGGAAAGGATATACATTGTAAAGGGTAAAATCAAATACAAAAATATAGAATGTATATATCGTCTATGAACTTTGATCGTTGACTTTTTGACCCTGTTGACTTTTGGTCAAATTGCTAGTTCTAAAGTGTAGACTAAGGTGTGACCTTGTGTGATTCGATAGGTGGGTTGTAACACCTATTTCATGACATTGAGCTGGGATTTGTATAACCTTGTGAGAAAGGTGAGTCTTCTCACTATACCGTGTAGGATGCTAGCTGTCTTTGTGACTCTTGCATATATGTTGGGCAGGCCCGTTTGAATGTTGGGTAGGACCCGTTTGTATGCTATGTAGGGCCTGTTATGATGGGCAGGGCCAAATATGTGGACGGGCCCTAATGTTACATATGATAAGTGTTATTTTGATGAACTCACTAAACTTTGTGCTTACGGTTTTGTGGTTTAAACATTTTAGGTACTTCTGGTTCCAAAGGGAAGGTCCCGACGTGATCGCATAACATCCCCTTGATTTTTATTCGGATTTACTCTGATGTTGAGAATATTTATGTTGTGGTTGGTTTGGAACATTTGGTTGTATCTTTTTGGGTGTTTTGAAAATGAAAATTTAACGGTATTTTTGGCTCGTTAGAACCAAAATGCAAATGAAATGAAAGTATGTTAGTATTTATTTGACTTTGTCCTTTCTTGCAGTGGAATTTACTTGCAGATGCTTAGGAGAGAAGTTTATGATTATGATATGTTATGAACTAGTTGTGAGACTCATGTATTACATGAGTTAATTTAAGGGTAAATAGCATAAAAAACACTCCGTTGACACCAAAATTCTAATTTGACACCATGTTTTTTTTTTGTCTCAAATTTGACACTTTGTTTTCCAATTTGTTACAATTCTGACCACTTGACCGGTTAACCAGGTTACATGCTGATGTGGCATGCTGACATGATATGTTGACGTGTCAAAATTGAATTTTTTTTCCACAAAAAACACTAAGTTTTCACTTTTTTTTCGATTTTGACACTAAGGTGTTGTTTGTTTTGGAAGTGGTTAAATGTCTTTTGTCTTTTTCCATGTTTGCGGAAAAAGACGTGCACTTGCGAAACGTCTACCCACCAGAAGGGAAAAGTGCTCAAAAAGTACTTTTGTAGAAAAACAAACGAGGCCTAAGTTTAATTTTTTCTTTCAATTTTGACACTATGTTTTTTTTGTTCCAAATCGAACATCATTTTTTCCAATTTTGTTCAATTTTGACCATTTTCCATTTGAAACCGTATAAATATATTTTTTTATTACATTTTAAACCGTATAAATATATTTTTATTTGTTTAAAAACCACATTTTTATTTAAATACAAGATTTTTTTTTTTTTTTTTTTTTTTTACATTCAAGTATAATGTTTAAATATGCATTAGTTATATCATGAGAATCAAACTAACCATAAACTTCTAATAAGATGTGAAAATTTCAGGGGTTGCAAACTTGACATCCGAGTTTTAATCGACTACACGCCTCCAAACCTACAAACTCATTTTAAAGTTGCGTATTTAATATAAAATACGGTTTTTATATGACTAATACATATTTATACATAAAATTATGGTTTGAATGTAAACTTGTATTTATACAAAACTATGGTTTTTAATTGAAATGGAAAATGGTCAAAATTGAACAAAAATTGATAAATTATGTTCGATTTGGAACAAAAAAACATAGTGTCAAAATTGAAAGAAAAAATTAAACTTAATGTCAAAATCGAAAAAAAAAATGAAAACTTAGTGTTTTTTGTGGAAAAAAAATTCAATTTTGACACGTCAGCATATCATGTCAGCATGCCACATGATTAAAACTGACACGTCATCTTGCCACGTCAGCATGTAACCTGGTTAACCGGTCAAGTGGTCAGAATTGTAACAAATTGGAAAACACGGTGTCAAATTTGAGACAAAAAAAACACGGTGTCAAATTAGAATTTTGGTGTAAACGAAGTGTTTTTTATGCTATTTACCCTTAATTTAAAAAAAAAGAAGTTAAATATGAAGGTTTAAATAATTGAGAACTTTGAATTTATAAGAAAATAAGAAAAATAATGGATTATTAAAATTGAAATGTTTTTTATCTTTTAAATTTAAATAAATAAACAAAAGAAACTAATTAACTTTAATTCAAGAATTTTGAAATTAGAAGGTAAACTCATTCATGAAATTGATACCCATTTATTACTATATTTATTGTAATTATTACATTAAAATATTATATAGAATTTAATAAAATAGGAAAACCTATAAAATGACATGTAGAAAAAACATTAATTCAAAATTACCACAAATTGACATTTGTCAAATTGAAGGAGAGCATGCCATGTGGCAAAAAAATCTTTATTTATTAGAAAGGGTTAGTTATTACATTTTTAATTTGGATTTTGTATTGTGTTTATATCTTTTTTTATAATTATTGAAGAAGTTTAGTCAGTTATTTTGTAACGACCCAAATTTTCAAAGTAAAATTTTCATTTTAGAGTAATCAAACATATTCCCATTCATTAAGAAACCCAGTTATAATTGTTTTCCAAACATAAGTCAAATACAACTTTTATTCCAAATATCATAGTGTCCCATAAAACGCCTGTGAGAGAGTGTTCGCCGCGCCATCACGCCTTGCCCTTGCCCTTGGGATCTGAAGTACCTGAAACCATAACAAACCTGTAAGCACGAAGCTTAGTAAGTTTCCCCAGCGCATACCCCACACACAAACCACATAACATGCTAGCTATAAAAGCTACCTCTACCACATAACACATATCAATTAGCTATAAAGCTACCTCTACCACATAATGCATATCAGTTAGCTATAAATCTACCTCTGCCACATAACACATATCAATTAGCTATAAAGCTATCTCTACCATTAGCCACAAAGGCTATCGCTACCCTTAGCCATACATGCTATCTCTACCATTAGCCCTGAAGGTTATCTCTACTACTAGCCCTGAAGGCTATCTCTACCACTAGCTGTAAAAGCTATCTCTACCACATATCAATGCATAACAATGCCATACACCTCTACACAGCAAGTATACCAACTATCATAAAATGGGCCGGCCTTGGTGCTTTAGACCCATTGGTATGGTGAGAAGACTCACCTCAAATGCAGAAGCTTCCTGAAGAAATCCTTAGTTGCTGCCCTGTCCACTTCCTGAACCATCAATACCGATCAATATACCCAATTTGCAATTGGGTCCCATACCATGATCCTTAATCCATGCATGGAGGGTAAAATGACTATTCTACCCCTGGCCCAATATGATCCAAAAACTAAGCCCCGAACCCCAAAACAAAACCCAACACTAAGTAGGCTTTCCAAGCCCACTAGTGGTCCACTAATGGCCCAATTTGCTCAATTGGGCCCAATCCCTCTAATGGGCCTTACCCTAAGCCCAAACATATTTCTGGCCCAAAACATCTAACTCCTGATGGCCCACTAAGGTCCAAAGACCCAAAGTCCACTGCTTGGCCCAACCCGGGGCCCAAAACATCACAAGCCCATAACTGATGAGTACGCGGGGCGTACTCCTATCTACGCTAAGCGTACTGGCTGAAGGTGGTGTACGTTGCACGTACCTGCATGTACGCCCATCGTACTCCTCTGTTAAGCTACTTTTCCATTAAGTGCTTAATACTCGGGATTTCAACATCAAACTTCAGATCTAAGTCCATTAAGACGTCTTAAGGCATAAAGTTGACAACTTTATGCCTTTGCATGCTCCAAATGCTCCCAACAACCCATTAAGACCTTTCCAAGGGTCTTGATTCATGCATGAGGTTAGAATACTCATCAAGATTGCATTTTTATGAAGTAGATGGACCAAAGGACCTCAGATCTACTCTTCCTAAGCTCTGGAGTTGCTCAACTCCCAAGAGATAGTCCATAAGCTCATAAGAAACACCAAACAAGCCCTAATCTAGATCTAAAGCTATAAGATAACAAGGTAGAAACTTTATACCTTCTGAGACTTGCAAATGAGTTGGAGAACCTGGATCCAAAAGCTCTTCCCTGATCAATGAGACTCCAAGATAATCACTCCTCTTCAAGAACACTAAGATGCACTCCAAGATGACCTTATAAGCTCACACTCTCACAATTAGGGTTAGGGTTTCGAAGAGGGGCTGAAGGATGAGAAAGAGGCTGACCCTAGAGGGTGTAATGTTCTTTATATAGTGTCACACCCTAAAAATTAGGGTTTAGTGACTCTGGGCGTACTCCTCGTACGTTGGGTGTACGTCTCCAATCACCTGCGACCATTTACCCCATCTACGCTGGGCGTACTCATGTGCTGGCCACCTTGCATGCATGGGACCTTTTCGTCACTAATTTCCATTAGGGGCTAAAATTGACAATAACTTCAAAGTGTCATAACTCCTTCATTCTAAGTTCGTTTCCGACGAACTTTATATCCACAAAAAAGGTGGCGGGAAGCCCTACGCTCCCATCGACACCTCCAAGTCTAAAACCTTCCGGATGAAACCCGGGACACATAAAAGACCGATCCCCCCTACCCTTTGGCTTCCGAGACCCCAACCGAGTACTTTCAAAAAGGGTGTTACATATTTTAGAAAAAATAATAAAGAAGGAAATGGTCATTTTTATCATTCTGCATAACAATTCAGATGTTTCAACCAAACAACATTTTAAAATTCAAATCTTCAAAATTCAGACTCTCTTAGAAATTAAGATATTTTATAAATTCACATCTTAAAAATTTAGATCTTGCCAATGAGCCCAAGTTATTTTCAAAGATCATTGCTAGTTGGTTACTCAAAAACAATGTAACCATTATTAGTTTTAAAAGTCTAATAATCACTATGGAACCAGCTAATTAATTCATTCCATCAGCATTAACCAAGAAATTGTAAAAGTCAATCGGTTAAATGGCATAATTAAGGAACAAACATTTGTCGGATTTTATTATAAATGCATACTTTTGTCTATTGTCTTCGAGCATAAGTCAGCTTCACACAGAAGTTCTCGGCAGAACTTCCTATCTTGGTTATTTTGCTCTCTGAATCAACAATAGCCATCCACTGCTTCACCACATCAAGTAGCTTCATTTCCGGGGCAAGAAGTTTCCCGTTTAAGAAGATACCAACCTGTTCAGATTATTTAAAATATAAGTCAATAAAGAAAATATTTTTGTGAAACAAAAACATGAAAAAAGAAGAACAAATACATATCTATGAGACTATGACGTCCTTGTTCTATTAGTAAAGTCTATATTGCTGAATCTCCATGGAAAAAGAACAATTAACGGACAAGTGAACTGTAATGAAAACTGAAGTTTTTTAGGCATACATAACTCAAGTTATTGTACGTAGTTAAGAGTTGCATGGTTCAATGCTTATGCAAGAACACATAAGAAACGCAAAACATACTCTCTAACAGTTTCATGTTTTTTAGTTATTAGATTTACATGGGGACAATATCCTTCTGCCTATGAAATATTGTTCATTATAGCAATTTGTGCATGATGCATTGAAAGCTGCATATTTTAATGCACTATGTCCCCTCAGCACTTCAGAAGGAGTTTACATTTACTAAATTATATATGTTTAAAAACCTATAACCAAACTCCACTCAGTAGATATCATGAGAAAAGAACGATACTTCTTTTATGAATGGAACCAAAGTTATATGCAATTAACTGAATCAGAAAAATTAGAACATACCTCCTGTTGGCAAACATGCTTAAGTTGCAACACGATATACTTCATGAGAATAGACACATCTGGATTACAGTTCCCCTCCATGCTAGAATAATTTGTTGTTAATCAGTACATGCAAGTTACAAAGACCAAAAAAATGAATGTCAATAATTTATTTCCTAATGAACTGGCGAATTATATGAACATTAAACAACATTATACCAAAAAGGCCGATGTACTTACATTATCTGTACGTATGGTTCCACTAGAAGTTGCAGAGTGTTCTTTCTGTTCCTACGGAATCAAAGATAAGGAAATAAAAAAGATAAGATGGTGAAGATACATTAGCTATATGAATAAATTTAAAAGGAATCTTTATTGCTCACTGATCACAGGAAGGAGTTAAACTGAACCAAACAGAATGCTTCTTTTTAGCTGGATTCAGATGTATTCCAGCGTCAACCACATCTTGTGGACAAATCCTGTTCCAACAAGAAGGTTCAAATTCAACAATATTTTGCTGCTTATTTCTCCTCTTTCGTTTTTTGATTCCTGTCCTCGTATCTGTAGATGATTGATCTTTAGATTTGGAAATCATGGCATTTTCATGGACTGGAGGTGGGGGTCTTGGTGGGGAGCCGATAGTAATCCCCTTATTATGGTATCTCAATGGCAACTCCCACATATCGGTCCTTTTAGCTGGTAACTCAATCATTTTCTCCTTCCCCTTGTTGCTGGTTACAGCCTGCTTGGACGACTGAAGCTGCCATATACATATTTAAGCCAACAAAAAGAACTTTAGATTAGGTCTACATGTCTAGACTTTGCCAATCTGCATGCCAAAAATGACTGGTGATTATATAATAATTAGACTCAAGGATCAAATCATTGTATTCTTGATAAATATCAATGACAATTTACCTTCTTTCCTTGATTATTTGATCTTCCAGAAGAATCTCCAACTTATGATTGCTATTTATTTGTTCCTCTTCTTTGGCGCTTGGTGTAAACATACGGAGAGCCAGCACCAATAAGAGGATAAAAATAGCAATCATCAATGAAAAAACAGAAGTCGGAGATTCTTCCACGATCTGACCGATCCAGATAATCAACGAAAGAAGGTAAAACGTTCTGTAATCGACAAGACGATGGAGAGCTGCAGAGATGGAACATAGAAATAAAAATCGGATGGCGGCGTTTCATTAGACAGCATCAGGTGCGTGATCTGACGGCAGGAGATATGTTTGTGCTGTCATGTCAACGCCTAGGGTCAAACAATGACGTGAGGCTAATATTTCTCTTTAAGGGGCCTAACGTAATTGACCAAAAATCTCATATCGCTTGTAGTCTTGACTCTTGAGAGAAGTAACCTGTTAACTTCTGGGCATTAATTCATTTTCTATTGATATTGTCCAAACCGATACCAGTCTTGGGGTCGTGGACATGTTTTTTTTTTCACCGGATTGACATGCATAACTTCGGGCCCAACCTTTCCTTTCTCCAATATGCAGACGACGAGATCTTCATGGGGCTATGCAGGTCCAAGGATAATCCAAGAAAATAGAAACATTATAAGGATTTTAACTTGTTTCCATCTCGAGTTTTGTCTTAAGCTTAAATACCTTCGAATTGGGCCATGAACATACACAAGGAATGATGTATGGTCGTTTATAAAACGACCTATCATGACCATGTTTTATAAACTATGGATGATTGGAACTTATCTACTTTAATGAAGTGGTGGCAGTGAAAGTTATGTCAAAAACGATAAAAGAAAATATTACATGTGACCCGAGCACCATCTAAAAGGAGAATATATGTGGCCCGATCATACCGTATTTTTGAAGATTTTCAATTGGCCAACCTCTTTGGGCCACACATAAAACAAGAAAAAAAAGTTCTCGGTCAATGCAACTCTAAGATGTGGAAAATGGTTTAGTTTTAATTAGGTGGGTAGTTATTATTTCACAACATTCTTCATAAAAATATCAAATTGATTAGTCTTTTATCAACAATTATCAATCACCTTTATCCATGACCAAAATGGTAAACAATCTTCATTCTCTACCCTTGGAATTAGGGAAAAGGAAAAAAGTTTGCCAATCATGAAGAAAGAGTACTTAATGATGAAATTTAGTAAGTAGATTATATTAATAGATGTTTGGTTATCAAATAAGCCACAAAAATTATTTTGTTTATTCCATAATTATATCTAGACTCATGATGCCCAAAGTAGTTGATTTGGTATCTACTTGTGGTGATAGTAAAATTAGAACTTGTATGATGGTTTGTTGTTATTGTTGTCAATTGAAGTAAAGAACCCTAAAATTAAACTAAAATATATTACCAAGTAGATTTGTGGATTTATATAACTCAGACTTGTTTGATGCTATTTAAACTGGTATATGTTGACAATAGAAAGCCATGGATGGTGAAACACAAGTTTCTCAACTATTGGAAGCAAATAAATACGAGTTAGGAATTTTCCATCCATGAAACATCAATGTGAGTAACATAGCTATTTCTATGGTGATTGTGATTGTTATCTTGAGAATGGTGTTCATGTGGGACCACCTAGTTATCAATGGCTATCTCCTATGGGAAGAGGTCCACTAGACACTACATCATGATTTGAGGGTACTGATAAAGTAGATGGGTTACCAACACTATATAATGATAGGAAAATGCAAGCTAAAAGGGGTGATTATCTAGTGACCTAAGGTAATTTCACCCAAAAGTATGGTGGGGACAAGCCCAAATGTATAAGTTGATATTAATTATAGTTATAAATTGTTAGTCTTCACATGTTTCTTGACCATAAATGGAGCAAAAATAATTTAATTGGTGTATACACATAAAAATTACGTCTAGATGAATAGCCACTACTGTAACCATAATAAGCATCAAAATTCTAAAATCTACGCTAAATTTATGTCTATTATAGATACTTGAAATTGTTTTGTCATTTTTTCATGAAAAAAATCCATCTTGGAAATACATAGACTATTTTTAGGCTCAAACTTTGAATAACGAAGAATATAATGATAAAGCACAAATGGTTAAATCATGCATAAGTCATAAGTTACAAATTTAAACTTCTTCTAGCAGGACTATCTAAACTTACTTAATGTATGGTTTGCAACCTATGAGCAACGGTGAACTTTTAGTACCAAGGGATCTAACACCATATATTTTCCAAAGCCTATGACAAGAATTTCTTTGGAATATAATAAGGATTATAACCATAAAAATGGAGTGGAAAATTATACTTTCTAAAAAAGCAATGGTGCACAAAAGGCGCCATTTGGAAACTAGAATCCTTGGATTGTCATGTACTCATACAAAAGAAAATTATTTACATATTCATTACTAGTTGTGAGACCCATGTATTACATGAGTTAATTTAAAAAAAATATAAATGTCTAAATATTTGAGAACTTTGAATTTATAAGAAAATAAGAAAAATAATGAATTATTATAATGAAAATGTTTTAATCTTTTAAATTTAAATAAATAAACAAAAAAACTAATGAGATTTAATTTTGAGAATTTTGAAATTAAAAGATAAGTTCATTAATTATATTGATATCTATTTATTACTACATTTATTGCAATTATTACATTAAAATATTATGTAGAATTTTAAAAAATATAAAAACTTATAAAATGACATGTGGAAAAAAATTCAAAATAACCACAAAATGACATTTGGGAAATTAAATGAGAGTGTGACAAGTGGCAAAAAAACATTCATTTATTAGACTAGATAAAACTAATCGAGGAAGATGGAGGAAACTTGTGAGTGGGGTGGAATTATAACCTTGATTGTGGCACTAATCGATGAATTCAAGTGTGTGTTTATGTAAAAGTTTCTTAATAGGTTTCAATTCTTCATAATGTTTTATGACATATCTTTATACTTCCTAGGAACATAGAATTCATGTATTATGAGAGTTGTGAGATGGTTCTACAGTAAAATAAAAGATTTTATAGGCCTTGAAAATAAATGAATGTTCCAATAAGATAATTTTTTCTTACTTCAACGTATCAAGGTAATCATAAGATAAAATTTTCTTACTTCAATGCATCAAGGTAATCATCAAACGAATAGGTACAATACATCCTTACTACTACAAGGATTGTAACTATATTAATATTTTAGTTATGACCAAAGGGAATAGTTTGATACCAGAAAACTTTTTATGGATCTATAAATTATGACACAAATTGATAAAACTTTCCCACTGACAGTAGTGGAATTTCCATGGTTTTTCGAGGTGAAGGGAAGAGGCTCGCATTAGGCAATAAGTTAAGCTACCTCTTTGCGCCTGCATCACACACCATACACCTCAACACCCCTTAGAAGCTCTTTAGATTCAAATTTGGGTCTCCTATGGCATGTAGCTTAGCATGTCTTATTATGTCTTACTATGTCACCTATTAACGAGTGGTTAACATACTTGGATTGTAACAATTTATGAATCATCTCAAAGAATTGTTTGATCTAGAGGTTATACTTAATCATGAAAGTATTCTCTCCATCTATATAAAATATTGAAAATTGCTATTGATATAAACTAGAGTAAGTATTCTATTTTTTTAATAAGTTAATTATTTAGGGATTATTCATTTTCTTTATTCGAGGCACTATTTCATGAGATATTTCAAATTTAAGCCTTATAATTTCATGTATATAAAAGTTGGTGCCCTAAAAGTGGTAAAATATAATGTAGTATTTGGTTAGTAATTAAGTAGTTCCTTGTTACAAATGAATTCACCTAGCATATGACCTATCATTCATTAAAAACCCTATACCAATTTTATAAATTCATATATTTTAAAAAGTAATTAAAGATCATGATGATTCCTAATCACATGTGGATGAACCTAAAATTCATAGTGTAAACTAATTCTAAAACCAAAATACTTATCTTTATTCTTAAAAAAATAAATGTAAAAGATTTATTTAAAATGGTTATGAATCTACCTCACTATGAAGTTATCCATAAGCTTCTTCAACTGATTATACAACAAATCATGTATTATTGAAAAGCCCACATGTTCTTATATATTGAAAAAAATAAAGGTCTTAAAAATATCATGTTAAGTATCAGTTATTTGTATGCTAAAAGCAGGTTGTGCATAACATAATAGTTCGTATGGTCGATTCATCATCAAAATGATACTCCAGCAGTATTAATAAAACAACAGTGTTTGTAAAATATCTTATATCATCTAAACCTGAATTCATAATTTTCCATTATAATGGAATAATATTTTCTACAACCCATTTTGATCCATATTTCACATTTTTGTTAGGGCATAATTTATTTCATTACAAGTTTTATTTCTTGATATTGTTTCCATTCACACTTAGAATCAAATTAAAAATAATTAGTGGTAATCAATGTTATAGCGGTCAAGAAATTAGAAGATACACACATCTATACATATCTTTCATTTTTGAATCGTTACAAGCTTCAAGTTGGATATGTAATAGAACTTACCAAATTTGACATTGATAGTTGTGAAAATCGATTACGTTACTCCTTCTTGGAATTCTCTTTCCCGATCTAAATGATTTTTCTTCTAATTCTCTCGGCTGCGTACAACAAAATGAGAGTGATTAGGGTTTCTTCTTATTGTTTGTGTAACCTGTACATTGTAAAAAGGGTAACAGGCCTAATCTTTAATTTTTATCATGGCCCATGGTTCGTATATTATTAACATTTTATATTTCAACCAAAGTTGGAAGTGTGCATTTTGGGTATATTTATGATTGACCATTGGCCATGGTACTGCTAAAAGGAAAATGTTTTCTCATCCCAAAGGAAATGGAAATACCTTGGTTGGACAATACAACCAAGGTCTCAAGAGAAAGGCCGTTTTCAAGATAGCTCCCACAAGTTACCCAAATAAGGCCATTGTTTCTATTGTCAGTCAAATGGACACTAGAAATGTAGTTTCCCTAAATGCATGGAGGATCTAAAGAAGAAAAGGGCAATGAGTGTATCACTTCAGGTATATTTATGATTGAATTCCATAATACATCAACTTCTAAGTCTTGGATTCTTGATACAAGATGTGGTACTCACATTTGCTCTGATATACATGGAGTAAAGAAAAGCAGGAAGCTGAAGCATAGGGAGCACAACCCAATCATAGAAAAGAAACACATTGCACTTGTTACAAGGATTGGGGATTACGAGCTCATACTTAGTAGTGGTGTTACTTTTAGTGTAACACCTGTTCCAGGTAGTTATTTGATTTAGTTAATTTCAGGGTTTTGGTGCATGGACTCGGCGAGTTGGGAGTGCAGCTCGTCGAGTAGGGCCATTTAATCATGGACGCGGATCGGGACCAACTAGGCGAGTCGGAAGACCCGACTCAGCGAGTTGGAGCTGTAAAGAGAAAACCCTAATTTCGGGGTTTTCCTCCTATTTAAGGATAATTATCTTCCCTTATGGCCTCCTTTAGCACCTTATCTCCCTACAGAAAGCAGTTTGCGACCGTGAACACCCTTGAGTGAGAGTAAGAGCATTTGTGAGTGATTTTGGTGGATTGTGAAAGATTTTTAGAGCTTGAAGAAGAGGAGCAAGGAGAGAAGCAGTAGATCCGACATCTACACGGTTTTGGCCACCATCTTGAGGTATAAAGTCATGACCTTGAGCTTTAGTTACTTAGATCCCTCTTCTTGAAAGTAAATGGCCATTTTTGGTGCAAAATGGAGTCATACTCGAATATGGACTTATCACAAGGATATGGTTCCAGATCTGGACCTCTTTAGGTCCCCAATGACATAAAGTTGTCTCCTTTAGGCAATTCAATCCCTTTCCATGCATTAAAACCTTGTATGAAGACTAGTTTTGGTGTTGTGGCCATGTGAGTGTTGGATAAGGTGTCTAAGTCCATAACTATTTTTGGTATGTACTTGATCTGACCCGGCATGGTCCATTTGGGTTGCATGGCACCATGCAATTGGATAAACTAAAATGAGAGAAATAACACTTATGGTTTATTAATATATTATAAGTTCTAATATATTAATAATATTATTTAATTAGTTTGATCAAGAATTAATTTAGAATTAATTAAGTGATCAAAAGATAACTAATTAAATATATGGGTAGATTATGTAAATCTTCCATATCTTATATAGTGGGCTAAGAGGCTCCATGGATTATCAAGTTGGGTTCCACCCATACGATGCTCCATGGATGCTCCATGGGAGTTACAAACCCATGGGTCATGGAAATGAAGAGTCATGACACATTAGGGTTTACATGGTGTAACCCTAGATGTGTCAACACTATATAAGAAACCCATTCTCCACCAAAAAATTGGCTACACAATAAGAAACAAGAGGGCTAGAGCCGATTTTGCAAGTGTAAGATTCTCTCAAAGTTTACTCCTTTGCATTTGGTGTTGTGTGAAGCATTTGAGGCATCACACTTGGGGTGCTAGGCTCATAAGGTTTCAAGGATCATAATCAACAACAAGGTAAATTATTCTATCTTTCATTCAAGTTAAAAATGTTCCCCATGTATGCTAGATAGGAATATAACCTTGGAATTCAACTTTCCATGATTATTAGACAAACATAGATCCAAGGTTATTAGGGTTGCATGTACACTTAGAAAGTGTTAGAATGCTCAAAACCCATCAGTGGTATCAGAGCATGGTTAGTTTGTTGTTGTTTTTTTTTTGTGTGCAAACAGCTTGAAAAAAAAATCGTTTTTCTGTTTTCTGCTCGTATGAAAGTTTGCACATTTGTTGCTGGAAATGGACTAGAAACATTACCCTAAACTGTTTTGATGTTTTAAAGCTTGTTTTAGATGGTGTAATGTTTATGCTAATCCATTTACAATGGCAATTATTAAAATTACAAGTTTTTTTTAAGTGTAATTTTTGATTCTTGAAAGTGTTCATATTCATGTTCTTGAACTTATGAAGATTAGATGATCATAGGAATTGTTTGTAACCTTCATGGTAGTTTAATTCATGATCATAATGTGTTTTAATGGAGTCCATAACTTGTCCTCAAGTTATGGAAAACCAAAAGTCTCACTTTTATTAAAGCCATTAAAAGAACACAAGAGTTATAAAAATGAAGAGTCTTCATTTTTATTACTCAATTAATTCATAAGTTATAAGAAATGAAAAGTTTTGGAAGTTTACAAAACTTGCCCTCAAGTTTTGGAATATGTAAAGTCTTGATTAAAACTTTAGTTCCAACCCTTAGAATTTTAAAAGTTAAAATTCAACCCTTATACTTTATAATATTATAAGTTACTAATATATATATGTATAACGTCAAGTCGTCTTACCGCTAGTACGCCTCATTCACGAAGCCGGTCTATAAGGGGGGTATAAGGTTGTTGCCTATAAAATGGCAACTTAATGGGTGTCCACTCTCACCCACCGCTTCCTTGATCGGTGGAGGGTCGTTAGCCGAACGGGTAAGACAAGGACTTATAAATTCTCATTAAAAGTATGATGAATATTATAAAGTAACTAAATGCTTTTATTAAATTCCCAATCTTAGTTACTTTAGGAAAATGTGAATAAGGTGCTAATCCATGAAATTACACTTTACACTTTGTTTAAGTCGTTGGTGGAGCATGTGTGGTTAACCGGCACACTAACTTGGACTTAACAAGGTAGGTAAAGGGTGACTTAAGGTTTACCATAGCATCGGTGGAGCGTGTGTGGTTTACCGGCACATCGATTGAGTGATAAACCTTGAGGGTACCAAGTGATTTGCATGGTTACTTCACACCTCGTTTTGTGATCCTCGGTATCCCAGTCACAAAACTTGGAGGGCACACTCGAGATTGAAACATGCCTTTGAAAAGTTCATTGAATCTCAAAAGAATCTAGGAATTTCTAAGAACCAATTAAAAACCTAATATTTATATTTCGTTTTTCATGGTGGAAATTGGTGAATCGTCATTCACCTACCTTTCAAATATGTTATAGCTTGGATTACGGCATACCTCTTTTAAGTTATAATATATTGTGATTGGATCCTAGCCTTAATATTACATTTGGGTGTTTTATTAAGGACTCTCTTAATATCTAAACTAATCTTGTTCTCTTCTTTCAGATGTCTTCAAACAATGCTGCTGCTGGCTCTAATCCTAATCGCTCCTTTACCCTTATGAACTTGTGTGGGAAAGTCACTTTTGATGGATCCAAATTCAATGAATGGATCAGAAACATCAGGATGATTACCCGCTACGAGGACAAAGAATATGTCCTTGACAAGGAGCTTAAGGAGATTGATGAGACCACTGCAACTCCCTAGGAGATCGCTGACTTCCGGGCACACGAAAGGGATGCTACAAAAGTGGCATGCATCATGTTGGCCACCATGACAGCGGAACTCCAAAAGTCCTATGAGGACTTCTACCCTTTTGAAATGCACCAAGATCTGATGGAAAGATACCATCAAAATGCACGACAAGAGAGGTATGAAATCATATGCTCTATCATAACAACCATGATGAAGGACGGGGAATCCGTCACGAGCCACATGCAGAAAATGCAAAGGTATGTGGATCGGTTGCTGAAGCTTAATGTGAACTTCCCTGAGGAGCTTGCAATAGATATCATTTTGCACTCCTTACCATCGTGCTATGATCAATTCCGCATGACATATCACATGAATAAGGAAGAGGTCACACTCAGCAAACTTCAGGGACTCCTCAAGACCGCAGAAACAGGTCTTAAGGGTAAGTCGGTTGTTAACACTCCTACTCCAAACTCCGCCCCGGTTTTGGCAATCGAGAAAGGTAGATGGAAGAAGAGGAAGAGCTCTTCGAAGGGTACCAAGGCTAGGACCCTTGATGGCTCTTCTTCAAGTGGAACCAAGAAAGGTTTTGTCACTCCTTCTTCTGACCCTAAAGAGGCTGAATGCTTCTATTGCCATGAAAAGTCACATTGGAAGCAGAACTGCCCAAAGTACCAGCAATGTGTGAAGGATGGGAAAGTTAAACCCAACCATGCAGGTATTTACACTATCTTACTAATAACTCACCCCATTCTAACTCTTGGGTCCTTGATACCGGTTGTGGTATTCATATCTGTTCTGATTTGCAGGGACTAAGAAGAAGTGAGAATGTGGAGCATGGAAGAATAAACTTAATCATGGGGAATAGGAAAGCTTTACCTGTCACCAAGATTGGAGTTTATACTTTATCGCTAAGTAGTGGGTTTAGTTTAGATTTGAATAAATGTTGTTATTCGCCAGAAATGGCAAGAAATATTATTTCCTTTCATGCATTGTATAAACAAGGTTTCACCTTTTCATTTGATAATGAAGTTGGTTCGGTTAATGCTTTCTTTAATAATGTTCTTTATTTTAAAGCATTACCTTGTGATGGTGTGTATGAAACTGTATCTGTGGTTGATAAATTAGGAAATAATGTATTGTGTATTATTGATTCTGTTAATGATAATAACTTGGATAAAGCATCATTATGGCATTGTCGTCTTGGACATATAAGCAAGAAACGCATAGGCCAACTCCAAAAGGATGGAGTATTGGAGTCATTTGACCTAAAGTTAGATGATAGTTGCGAATCATGCTTACTTGGAAAAATGACAAAGTCACCCTTCACAGGTTCTTGTGAGAGGGGTGAAGGTTTGTTGGATCTTATACACACGGATGTGTGTGGGCCCTTCAAACATGCCACAAGGGATGTTAATCGTTATTATTTGACTTTTACTGATGATTACAGTAGATATGGATATGTCTACTTAATCAAGCATAAGTCAGAGACTTTTAAGAGGTTTAAAGAGTTTAAACAGGAAGTCGAGAATCAATTGGGCAGGAACATTAAGATGCTTCGATCCGATCGAGGTGGTGAGTATCTTAGTTCAGAGTTCCTCGACTATCTTAGGGAATGTGGGATTGTCTCACAATTGACACCTCCCAGGACACCGCAGTTGAATGGTGTAGCTGAGAGGCGTAATCGAACCTTGTTGGATATGGTTCGTTCCATGATGAGTCGAGCTTCGCTACCAATCTCATTTTGGGGGTATGCCTTAGAGACTGCCGCCCATATCCTTAATCTAGTTCCCACAAAGAAAGTTGCCAAAACTCCTCATGAGATGTGGACTGGTAAAGTACCCAAACTATACCACATTAAGATTTGGGGTTGCGAGGCTTTCGTGAGACGCGAGACTCATGATAAGCTCGAACCTCGAAGTGAGAGGTGTATTTTCATCGGCTACCCACAGAAATCCTTTGGTTACCTCTTCTACAGACCTAGTGAGAATGTGGTCTTTGTAGCTAGGAGGGCTTTCTTTCGAGAGAGAGAGAGTTCATAAGCCAAGGAGACAGTGGGAGGCAAGTTGACCTTGAAGAAATTCAAGAGTCAAGTGGTGAAGGAACTTCAAACCCTAGCACTCAACTTGAGGAGGAAACTCCTGTTGAGCCAATTGACAAGTCTGTACCTCTGAGGCGTTCCACAAGGGTTAGGAATGCACCTGAGCATTACTATGGATTCCATATTACTGCGGAAGGTGATACACTTATCAGTGATGAGACACTGATAGGTCTGGATGAACCTAACAGTTACGCGGAAGCCATGGCAGGCCCTGAGTCAGCCAAGTGGAAAGAGGCAATGGACAGCGAGATACAGTCCATGTATGACAATCAAGTTTGGAACTTGGTTGAGAATGTACCAGGTCGTAAGACTGTAGGGTGCAAATGGATCTTCAAGAAGAAGACCGACATGGATGGTAATGTACACACTTATAAGGCACGACTGGTTGCAAAGGGTTTCTCACAAACTCCGGGAGTTGATTATGATGAGACCTTTTCTCCAGTGGCCAAGATTAAGTCTATTAGGGTTCTGTTAGCCATAGCCGCATTTCATGACTATGAAATATGGCAAATGGATGTCAAAACCGCTTTCCTTAATGGAAAGTTGGCTGAGGATGTTTACATGAGTCAGCCAGAGGGTTTTGTCAACACAGAGTACCCTAATAGAGTGTGTAAGCTTGAGAAACCCATTTATGGGTTAAAGCAAGCACCTCGCAGATGGAATCTTTGCTTTGATGAGAAAGTCAAGGAATTTGGCTTTTCTAGGAGTGAAGATGAATCTTGTGTATATGTCAAGGCTAGTGGGAGTATAGTTAGCTTTTTGGTATTGTATGTGGATGACATACTACTCATAGGAAATGACATCCCAACTCTGCAGGAAGTTAAGTCCTGGCTTGGGAAGTGTTTCTCTATGAAGGACCTAGGAGAAGCTGCCTATATTCTAGGGATAAGGATCTTGAGAGACCGGAGTAAAAGACTAATTGGACTTAGTCAGAGTACTTACTTGGATAAGGTGTTGAAGAGATTCGGCATGTAGGACTCCAAGAAAGGAGAGTTACCCATCCAGAGTAATGCCAGATTGAGTAAGACACAAAGCCCTAGTACTGAGGCTGAGATAGCAGAAATGAGTCGAATACCTTATGCTTCAGCTGTAGGATCGATCATGTATGCTATGACGTGTACTCGACCTGATGTAGCCTTTGCTTTGAGCATGGTTAGCAGGTATCAGGGGAACCCTGGCAAGGCACACTGGACTGCGGTAAAGAATATCCTCAAGTACCTATGGAGGACTAAGGACTGGGTCCTTACCCTCGGTGGGAGTGAAGACTTGAGAGTTGTAGGGTATAGTGATGCTAGCTTTCAGACTGATAGGGATAATTTCCGCTCTCAGTCAGGCTGGGTCTTTACCTTAAATGGAGGTGCAATTTCTTGGAAGAGTTCCAAGCAAGAGACAGTGGCTGATTCAACTTGCGAATCAGAGTATATAGCAGCTAGCGAGGCAGCAAAGGAGGCGATATGGCTGAAGAACTTCATTGGAGACCTTGGAGTTGTACCAGCTATTAAAGAGCCAATGGAAATTTTCTGTGATAGTGAAAGTGCAGTTGCCTTAGCCAAGGAACCAAGGGATCGCGGGAGATCCAGACACATCGACAGAAAATACCATTTCATCAGACATCGAATAGAAGAAGGACTCCTCGTGGCAAAGAGGGTATCATCGGATGAGAATCCAGCAGATCCCCTCACGAAGGGACTGACTCGGGTTAAGCATCTCCAGCATGCTCGGAGCATAGGGCTGAAGGATGATATTAGATTTAGTAGTTAGATAACCTTGAAATTTGTAAAGTGTAATTGACATTAGATGATGAATAAAAGGTGTTTTATTTATGAGTAAAGTGTTACTATCTCTTGTCAATCGTTTACTATATTTCTTTTGCATGTTTTGACTTCCAGAATAATTATGTTTGGTATATCATATTATTCGAACCTCCACAGTCAGTCATATGTCGGAAGTAGGTATGAATCAAGACTGTCATGATTGGTTGCAGAGGTCTAAGTTGTTGGACATGGCTACAACACTCATGAGTGCTCATAAGTTCTGAGCATTGGACTCAACCCACGCTCACTGGAATCACTTCATGGAATTTATCTCGAGTGATCGTGAGACGGTAATATCATATAAGTCTTCAAACCTAGAGATATGATTTGTTACTTATGAGTTGGTTATGCATTGATTGTATGTTAACGCATTGGTAACTCGATGTTATAAAACGTGCTTTTGTGTATAATTCAATGAGTGGTAGAACAAACATATGAGTCGAAGTTTATATGTTCCTTCTTGGATTAGAAGCTGATATCTGGGCCCCTCGATGATTTTGTTTTGACCTATGTACCGGGCCCGGTCAGAACTAAGTTGATGTGTTCAATTAAGTTCTTTGTCAAACAAATCGAAAATCGGGAAACAAACTACTGGACAATAAGTAAGACATTGTTCCATGTATTTGTCCGGCTGATATCTAGAACAGAGGATTATATGATCACTTATCTTAAATGGCGTATCATCATCTTCTCAGTTCCGAGAGACCTTGAAAGAGCTACGATTGCCGATCGGTTCCTGAAGTATTGCAGTTATAGTTATTAGACTTATCCAAGTGGGAGACTGTTGGATAAGGTGTCTAAGTCCATAACTATTTCTGGTATGTACTTGACCCGACCCGGCATGGTCCATTTGGGTTGCATGGCACCATGCAATTGGATAAACTAAAATGAGAGAAATAACACTTATGGTTTATTAATATATTATAAGTTCTAATATATTAATAATATTATTTAATTAGTTTGATCAAGAATTAATTTAGAATTAATTAAGTGATCAAAAGATAACTAATTAAATATATGGGTAGATTATGTAAATCTTCCATATCTTATATAGTGGGCTAAGAGGCTCCATGGATTATCAAGTTGGGTTCCACCCATACGATGCTCCATGGATGCTCCATGGGAGTTACAAACCCATGGGTCATGGAAATGAAGAGTCATGACACATTAGGGTTTACATGGTGTAACCCTAGATGTGTCAACACTATATAAGAAACCCATTCTCCACCAAAAAATTGGCTACACAATAAGAAACAAGAGGGCTAGAGCCGATTTTGCAAGTGTAAGATTCTCTCAAAGTTTACTCCTTTGCATTTGGTGTTGTGTGAAGCATTTGAGGCATCACACTTGGGGTGCTAGGCTCACAAGGTTTCAAGGATCATAATCAACAACAAGGTAAGTTATTCTATCTTTCATTCAAGTTAAAAATGTTCCCCATGTATGCTAGATAGGAATATAACCTTGGAATTCAACTTTCCATGATTATTAGACAAACATAGATCCAAGGTTATTAGGGTTGCATGTACACTTAGGAAGTGTTAGAATGCTCAAAACCCATCAGTGAGGCCTTGCATGCACGTAAAGTTTGCAACTTTACGTGACATCTGCACTAGGGAAGGTTAGATCTGAAGTTTGGGACCCTGGATCCCACTGGAGAAGGCTGAAAACGAGAAGGACTAAGGGAACTCCCCGAGTCCTTTAATAGACTCGGCAAGTCGGCCAAAGAGTTTACGGCCAAGAGTTTACGACCAAAGATTTATGGCCAGGGGTTTGCGGTTGAGGTTTTGAGACCGCAAACATTATGGAACTCAACGAGTCACTCAAGTGACTCGGCGAGTTGACGAGTTATGCAAGGAACTCGACGAGTGACTGGTTGACCTCGACGAGTTGAGATCAACATGGACTGTTGACCTTGACTGTGAACTTTGACCATGACAGTTGACCTTGACCAAGGTTGACTCTGAGGGAGTTTATGGAAAGTTGTTAAGCTAATCACTTGATGATTATAGGGAGTTGAGAAGAGGTAGCGTGGGACATATCTGATTTCAGCTTACCAGTTCAGCATTCCAGAGGTGAGTCTTCTCACCATACCAATGGGTCTAAGGCACCAAGGCCGACCCATTTCATACTAGTTGGTATACTCGTTGTGTAGAGGTGTGTGGCATGATTTTGTTGTAATATGCGGTAGAGATAGCCTTCATGGCTATGGTAGAGATAGCTTTTATAGCTAACGGTAGAGATAGCCTTTATGGCTAATGGTAGAGATAGCTTTTACAGCTAACGGTAGAGATAGCCTTTATAGATAATGGTAGAGATAGCTTTATAGCTAAGATGTTATGTGGTATGTGGTAGAGGTAGTCTTTATGGCCGTTATGATATGTGTTATGTGATTTGTGCTTGGGGTATGCTCTGGGGGAACTTACTGAGCATTAGCTTACAGTTTGTGGATTTGTTTCAGGTACATCGGAGCCCAAGGGCAAGGGCAAAGCTTGTTAGCGCGACGTGCACTCTCTCGTACTTTTGTGGGACACTCTGATGTTTGGGAATAAAAGTTGTATTTAAATTATGTTTTGAAAACAATTATAACTGGATTTATTGATATTGGAAATGTATTTTATTATTCAAAAATGGAAATTTTCTTTGTAAAAATTGGGTCGTTACAAGTTGGTATCAGAGCCTTGGTTTGAGGGATTCGGGCACACTCTCGGGTGTGTCGGGACTCAAACTAAGGAAATGGTAAAAATGGTTATCAAAATAAAAGCTAAAAACTTTTAAGGAATGGAAAACATGAGAGTGCAACGCGCGTGATCAGCGGAGCCAAGTAAGTAGTTCCCCAATATGTTAGCCATGTTATACTAATATTTGAGCTATGATAATCGTATGGAACTTTCTATGTTTATGCTTTTAAAATTATATACGGTTAGCAGCTTATAGCCTTAGAATGATTGATTTGGCCTTATTTCCTGTTCCTTGTCTGGTTGTAGTCCTAGGATAGAATCTCTTATTCGAAAGTCTATTTGATCCTCTTCTGTGTATAATTTGCATGCATAAAGGCAACCTGTCATGATTGGTCTGTTTGATGCGGGTAGAGCAAATCTTAGGACAGCCTGGGGTTTGGGTTAAGCGGTGGCTTGTGGTATATGATTTATTGTGGGACGAATTGGAGTTGTCAGGTAGAGCTTTGGGGAAAGGTACAGGTAGGTGTGGAAGGTAGTATTCGGCCCGTACTACTGAAAGCACAGGACCTTTACCCAAACTAGTGCTAGATCTGACAGCTTTAAGGAGGACCGATGTGGGAAGATACCCTATATAAATGTCCTAATTATTATGGTTTATGACATTCCAGTTCAGCATGGTGACGACACGATTTGGGACAGGGGGATCAGGATCAGGATCAGGATCCGGATCCGGATCGGGCAGCGGTGCAGAGCCCGTTGATGAGAGCCTGCACGAGATCATTGCAGCCGAGGTTACGAAGGGTATCCTTGACGCTACCCCAGTGATCTTTGGGACAGTCAAGGAAGGTATTATGGAGATCATGGAGGAGAGGCTCAGGTCATTCAGGACTGAGATTGTTGCCGGCCAGATCGGAGCCCGAACTCTCTCGTTCAGGGAGTTCAAGGCATGCAGAGCACCGGAGTTCCTCGGGGTCAGGGACCCCATCGTTAGCCGATGCTGGGTGGCGGATATAGAGAACGCCCAGTGCACGAGTTCTTGCCCGGATGCGGCCAAGGTGGGTTTTTCCTCGTGTATGCTGAGAGACAGAGCCCGAGATTGGTGGGGAGAGGTGACCAGCCAGGTGGGAGCGGCTGGTGTGGCTGAGATGACGTGGGCCGAGTTTGTTCGGCGATTCGATGAGGAGTTTGCACCACCTATTGAGGTGTAACGGCTTGTGAGGGAGTTTCATGACCTTCAGCAGACTGCCGAGACTGTGGCGGAGATCACCGACAAGTTTCGGGAACGAGCTTTGTTGATTCCACAATACGCTACCGATGAGGATATGCGGAGGACGAGATATCATTCCATGCTGAGGGATGATATCCGGGAGTTTGTGAGCTTTACAGGGTGCAAAACCCTGAATGAGATGGTAGAGAAGGCCCGGGAGCGGGAAATGGAGTTGGACTTCCGCACCAAGCGGAAGCCAGAGTAGACACAGGTAGCGGTGGGTCAGGCTAAGATGCCTAAGACCTCAGAAACTTCCAGCATGGGTCAGCAGGGCCGGGGCCGGTGTGCTAAGTGCAGTAGGGTGCACATTGGAGCTTGTCTTGTCATAGGCTCGGGATGCTATGCATGTGGCCAGCAGGGCCACTTGAGCAAGGACTTCCCCACGAAGAGCTTGTTTTGTTTTCATTGCAACCAGTTCGGCCATAAGCGGGTCAACTGTCTGAAGTTGTAGGGAGGGGGAGGAGTTGTGGCGACGCCTGCGCCCGCCACTTTGAGGATTACCGATGGCCGCCCTGCCAAGGCGGATGTTCCGGCAGTGAAAAGCCGTGCATTTCAGTTGACCACAGAAGAGGCTCGGGCAGCACCAGACGTTGTGGCTGGTACGTAACTATTATTCTATGTTCATTATGATTTGTACAACTTATGTATATATTATGCTTGTATAGGGACCTTTTTGGTCAATGGTATGTCGGCTCATGTTTTGTTTGATTTGGGTGCTACCCGATCGTTTGTGTCTCTTGTGCTTAGCAAGAAGTTCTAGGACGCGCCAGGAACTTTGGATTCCCCGCTCGAGGTAGAGATGGCGGATGACCGCACTGTGAGTGTTGCGAGGGTGTATCGGGACTGTGTCCTAAATGTGCTTGGTGAGAGATTTCGTGTTGACCTAGTTTCGATACCGTTGCGAGGGCTGAAGGTGATTGTCGGGATGGATTGGTTGGGGGCCAACGGGGCCATGATCGATTGTGAGTGACAGTTAGTGAGGGTTCGAACCCCAAGTGGGGGAGAACTAGTGATACATGGTGATAGGGCCTCGCAGGGGCCGACTCTCTGTTCGGCTGCGAGGGTTAGGAGGTTTCTGCAGCAGGGATGTATGGGATTTTTCGCCTATGTCTCGGACACGAGGGTAGAGACCATGGAAGAGGTAGGCAGTGTGCCGGTTGTCCAAGACTTTCAAGATGTTTTCCGCGAGGAGTTACCGGGATTGCCTTCGGAGAGGCAGGTGGAGTTTCGCATCGATTTGGTGCCTGGTGCCGCTCCAATAGCAAAGGCACCATATCGGTTGACACTACCTGAGATACAGGAATTATCTACGCAGCTTCAGGAGTTTCTAGACCGAGGGTTCATACGTCCGAGCAGTTCCCCGTGGGGAGCACCCATCCTTTTCGTGAAAAAGAAGGATAGATCACACAGGATATGCATCGACTATAGGGAGCTGAACAAACTAACGGTGAAGAATCATTAACCATTGCCAAGGATCAATGATTTGTTCGATCAGCTGCAGGGTGCGTCTTGGTTTTCCAAGATTGATCTTCGGTCGGGATACCATCAGATGAGAATTCGGGATGAGGATATACCAAAGACAGCTTTCAGGACTCGGTATGGGCATTATGAGTTCGTAGTGATGCCATTTGGGCTCACCAATGCCCCCAACAACATTCATGGATCTTATGAACAGGGTGTGCAGACCGATGCTGGATCGGTCGGTGATCGTTTTTATTGATGATATCCTGGTCTATTTTAAGACCAGGGAGCAGCATGAGCAGCATTTGAGGGAGGTACTGGAGACCCTGAGGGCGGAGAAGCTTTATGCAAAGTTCTCCGAATGTGATTTCTGGCTGCGGGAAGTACAGTTTTTGGGACATATCATCAATCAGAAGGGCATTTCGGTTGATCCATCCATGGTTGAGGCTGTGATGCGATGGGAAGTACCGAAGAGCGCATCAGAGATCCGTAGCTTCTTGGGTTTAGCGGGAT
Organism: Lactuca virosa; assembly: GCF_052849685.1. NCBI lineage: Eukaryota > Viridiplantae > Streptophyta > Magnoliopsida > Asterales > Asteraceae > Lactuca > Lactuca virosa. Next base: position 222,471,678 of record NC_136430.1, on the reverse strand, counting down.
ATTATCAGAGATTTATCCAGGATTTCTCCAAGATTGTTATGCCATTGACCCGCTTGACCAAGAAGAATGTGACCTTTCGGTGGGGCACGGATCAGTAGATGGCCTTCGAAACCCTGAGACGGAGGTTGTGCGAGGCTCCGATCCAAGTACTACTCGAGGGGTTAGACGATTTGGTGGTATACTGCGACGCATCGATTTCAGGGTTGGGTGTTGTACTGATGCAGATGGGGCACGTGATAGCCTACGACTCGAGGCAGTTGAAGCCTCATGAGGCGAATTACCCCACTCACGACCTGGAATTGGGGGCAGTAGTGTTTTCCCTCAAAAATTAGGAGGCACTACTTGTACGGAGTGCGGTGCACCATTTATACGGATCACAAGAGTTTAAAGTATTTGATGGATCAACATAACCTCAACATGCGACAACGGAGATGGTTGGATGTTTTGAAGGACTATGGTTGTGAGATCTTATACCATACCGGGAAGGCCAACATGGTGGTTGATGCCTTGAGCCGCAAGGCGGCAGGTTTCCTGATTGGGAACGTTTGTTTGAGGGTGACCGTTATCTCTCCATTGTTGGATTTGATAAAGGAGGCCCAGGTCGAGGGGGTGAAGAAGGAGAACCGGAAGATAGAGTGGATTAGAGGCCAGTATCCTTTGTTCGTTAAGGATAGTCATGGTCTTTTGACGCAGTGTAGTCGGGTATGGGTACCGATGACTGGGGGAGTGAGGCAGAGGATAATGGTGGAGGCTCACAAGTCCAAGTTCTCTATTCATCCAGGGGCTACAAAAATGTATAGAGACTTGAGACTGAGTTATTGGTGGCCCTGCATGAAGCGGGAGATCGCCTGGTTTGTGGAGCGGTTCTTGGTCTGCAGGAAGGTCAAGGCTGAGCATCATCGGCCTCATGGCAAGGTTCAGCTGCTACCCATTCCAATGTGGAAATGGGAGGAGATCACTATGGACTTCATCACGAAGTTACCAAGGATGGCGAGGGGTGTGGATGCCATATGGGTAATCGTAGACAGACTGACGAAGAGTGCCCACTTCATTCCGATTTTCGAGAGTATATCCGCAGAGAAGTTGGCGGATATTTATGTACGAAAAGTGGTGGCTAGGCACGGGGTGCTAGTGTCGGTAGTCTCTGACAGGGATGTCCGGTTTACATCCAGGTTCTGGAAGAAGTTCCACGAGGAACTGGGTACTCAGCTACATTTTAGTATAGCGTACCATCCCCAGACAGATGGCCAGAATGAGAGAACGATCCAAACACTTGAGGATATGTTGTGAGCATGTGTGTTGGATTTTGGAGGGAGTTGGGATACGTATCTCCCACTAGCAGAGTTTTCGTATAATAACATCTATCATGCCAATATCGACCGAGCTCCATTCGAGATGTTATATGGTCGGAGGTGTAGAACCCCTATTTGTTGGGACGAGATTGGACACCGGGTCATGTGGAGCACTGAAGTAGTGCTCAAGACTACCGGGATGATTCAGCAGGTGCACGACCGGTTGTGGGTCGCGCGGAGCCGTCAGAAAAGCTATGATGACCGACGGCGATCAGATCTTGAATTCCAGGTGGGGGATTTTTGTATTGATGAAGGTGTCGCCATGGAAGGGGATTATCAGGTTTAGGAAGAGGGGCAAGCTGGGGCCTCGGTATATAGGCCCGTTCAGGATCATGGACTGGGTGGGCAAGGTGGCATATCGCTTGGATCTGCCAGAAGAGCTTAGCCAGATTCACAACACCTTCCATGTGTCTCAGCTTTGGAAGTATGTCACCAACGAGTCCGCAGTCATTTTGTTGGACAACATTCAGGTGGATGAGAGCCTGAACTATATCGAGAAGCCGGTTGTGATTCTTGATAGGAGGACCAAGGGTCTTCGGAATAAGGAAATAAGACTGGTAAAGGTGCAATGGCAGCATCGAAGGGGCTCCGAATGGACCTGTGAGCCGGAAAAGGAGATACGAGAGCACTACCCGGAGTTGTTTGGGTCAACAAACTTCGAGGATGAAGTCTAATTCAAGTGGGGGAGACTTGTAACACCTGTTCCAGGTAGTTATTTCATTTAGTTAATTTCAGGGTTTTGGTGCATGGACTCGGCGAGTTGGGAGTGCAACTCGTCGAGTAGGGCCATTTGATCATGGACGCGGATCGGGACCAACTCGGCGAGTCGGAAGACCCGACTCGACGAGTTGGAGCTGTAAAGAGAAAACCCTAATTTTGTGGTTTTCCCCCTATTTAAGGATAATTATCTGCACTTGTGGCCTCCCTTAGCACCTTATCTCCCTACAGAAAGCAGTTTGCGGCGGTGAACACCCTTGAGTAAGAGTAAGAGCATCTGTGAGTTATTTTGGTGGATTGTGAAAGATTTTTAGAGCTTGAAGAAGAAGGAGCAAGGAGAGAAGCAGTAGATCCGACATCTACACGGTTTTGGCCACCATCTTGAGGTATAAAGTCGTGACCTTGAGCTTTAGTTACTTAGATCCCTCTTCTTGGAAGTAAATGGCCATTTTTGGTGCAAAATGGAGTCATACTCGAATCTGGACTTATCACAAGGATATGGTTCCAGATTTGGACCTCTTTAGGTCCCCAATGACATAAAGTTGTCTCGTTTAGGCAATTCAATCCCTTTCCATGCATTAAAACCTTATATGAAGACTAGTTTTGGTGTTGTGGCCATGTGAGGCCTTGCATGCACGTAAAGTTTGCAACTTTACGTGACATCTGCACTAAGGAAGCCTAGATCTGAAGTTTGGGACCCTGAATCCCACTGGAGAAGGCCAAAAACGAGAAGGACTAAGGGAACTCCCTGAGTCCGTTAATCGACTCGGCGAGTCGGCCAAAGAGTTTACGGCCAAGAGTTTACAGCCAAGAGTTTACGACCAAAGAGTTTACGGCCAGAGGTTTGCGGTTGAGGGTTTGAGACCGCAAACATTATGGAACTCGACGAGTCACTCAAGTGACTCGGCGAGTTGACGAGTTATGCAAGGAAATCGAGGAGTGACTGGTTGTACTCGACGATTTGAGATCAACATGGACTGTTGACCTTGACTGTGAACTTTAACCTTGACAGTTGACCTTGACCAAGGTTGACTCTGAGGGAATTTATGGAAAGTTGTTAAGCTAATCACTTGATGATTATAGGCAGTTGAGAAGAGGCAGCATGGGACATATCTGATCTCAGCTTAGCAGTTCAGCATTCCAGAGGTGAGTCTTCTCACCATACCAATGGGTCTAAGGCACCATGGCCGGCCCATTTCATACTAGTTGGTATACTCGTTGTGTAGAGGTGTGTGACATGATTTTGTTGTAATATGAGATAGAGATAGCCTTCATGGATATGGTAGAGATAACTTTTATAGCTAACGGTAGAGATAGCCTTTATGGCTAATGGTAGAGATAGCTTTTACAGCTAACGGTAGAGATAGCCTTTATGGCTAATGGTAGAGATAGATTTAAAGCTAAGATGTTATGTGGTATGTGGTAGAGGTAGTCTTTATGGCCGTTATTATATGTGTTATGTGATTTGTGCTTGGGGTATGCTCTGGGGGAACTCACTGAGCATTAGCTTACAGTTTGTGGATTTGTTTCAGGTACATCGGAGCCCAAGGGAAAGGGCAAAGCTTGATGGCGCGGCGTGCACTCTCTCGTACTTTTGTGGGACACTCTGATGTTTGGGAATAAAAGTTGTATTTGAATTATGTTTTGAAAACAATTATAACTGGATTTCTTGATATTGGAAATGTGTTTAATTATTCAAAAATGAAAATTTTCTTTGTAAAAATTGGGTCGTAACATTTAGATTATTAAATTGTTGTTACTCACCTGATATGGCACGAAACATTATTTTTGTGTATGCATTTTATAAAGATGGTTTGCATTTTTCTTTTGATAATGAAAATTGTGATATTTGGTATATAAGAATGGTTCTTTTTACTTTAAACCTAGACCTTGCAATGGTATATATGGAAATGTTGTTTGTGTTAGTAAATTTAATAATCTAATCTTAAACGTTGGACCTCATGCATACATATATATATATGTATTTTCGAAGTTGATTCTTTCGAAAATGTTTTGGATAGATCATGTTTGTGGCATCGTCGTCTTGGCCATATAAGCAAGAAACACATCGCCAAGCTTCAATCGGATGGGATCTTGGAATCAAGTCAAATGATGTATGTGAATCATGCTTACTTTGCAAGATGACAAAAGCGTTATTCATAGGTAACTGTGAAAGAGGCAAGGATGTGTTGAACCTCATACATACATATATATATATATATATATATATATATATATATATATATATATATATATATGTGTGTGTGTGTGTGTGTGTGTGTGTGTGTGTGTGTAGACCGTTTAGATCCACCACAAGACATGGTGAACGACACTTTGTTACTTTTATTGATTATTTTAGTAGATATAGTCATATCTTTTTAATCAAATATAATTCAGAAACCTTTGAAGTGTTTAAAGAGTTTCAGAACGAAGTAGAGACTTAACTGGGCAAGAAGATCAAGATCATCTTATCCGATAGGGTGGGGAATATCTAAGTCTTGAATTTTATGATCATCTACATAATTATGGAATAGTTTCACAATTATCTTCTCCCAAAATGCCATAGCTTAATGGTGTTGCTGAGAGAAGAAATCGAATGTTATTAGATATGGTTCTATCTATAATGAGTTAAGCTACACTTGTGATAAGTTTATGGGGTTATGCCTTAGAGACAGTAGCCCACATCTTAAACCACATAACAACTAAGACGGTTTCTAAGACAATCGTTTATATGTGGAGCGAGAAACGTCCTTATCTAGCACATGTGAAAGTCTAGGGTTGTTAAGTTTTCGTTTGTCATGAGGCCAAAGATAAAATTAAACCCATATCAGAGAAGTGTTACTTATTTGGTTATCCCCAAAAGTCTTTTGGATACTAGTTTTACAAGCCTTCTGAGAACAAGGTGTTTGTGGCTCAAAGGGCTTCTTCCTCAATAGGGAGATTATATCCAAAGGAGCCAGGGGAAGGGTTAAGATCAAGGCTAGACTGGTCGGGAAGGGTTATACTCAAACTTAAGGGATTAATTATGAGGAAACCTTCTCACTAGTAGCTAAGATCAAGTCTATTAGGATATTACTTACCATAGTTGCTTTCTATGATTATGAAGTATGACAAATGGATGTGAAAACCATTTTCCTCAATGGAAAACTCACAGATGATGTGTACATGGCACAACCGTAGGGTTTCATAGATCCAAAATATCCCAATAGAATGTGTAAGCTTAAGAGATCCATCTATGGACTCAAACAAGCATCTCATAGTTCGAATCTTTGTTTTCATGAAAAGGTCAAAGAGTTTGGATTTTCTAGAAGTGAAGATGAGTCTTGTGTATATGTTAAAGCTAGTGGGAGTGTTGTAGTCTTCCTAGTATTGTATGTTATTGACATACTAAGTATAGGAAATGATGTCTCAACGTTGCAAAGTGTGAAGACTTGGCTTGGAAAATGTTTCGGTATGAAGGACCTAGGAGATGCAATATATATACTTGGAATAAGAATCTATAGAGATAGATCAAAACGTCTAATAGCACTTAGCCAAAGTACATACTTGGATAAGATCTTGAAGAGGTTCAAGATTCAAGATTCCAAGAAAGGGTTTCTGCATAAGAAACATGGCATTAAATTGATTAAAGATCAATATCCAAATACTATTGATGAACTTGACTGAATGAGTCGAGTCACATATGCTTGTACTATAGGATCGATCATGTATGCCATGATATGCACTCGCCCTGATGTCTCATATGCTTTGATTATGGTGAAGAACATTCTTAAGTATCTAAGGAGGACAAAAGATATGTTCTTAGTATGTAGAGTCAAAGAAGAGTTAATAGTAACATGCTAAACTAATGCAAGTTTCCAAAATGACAGAGATGACTCTTGTTTAAAGTCAGGATGGGTGTATTTGATCAACGGAGGAGCGGTAACTTGGGAAAGTTCCAAGCAGAAGACAGTGATAGAAGCTATGTGCGATTCCAAGTGTATAAGTGAAGCTGTCAAAGACGATACATGGTTGAAGAACTTCATTGGTGATCTTGGTATCGTTCTTAGCATCAATGAACCCATTGAAATCTTCTATGATAATGCAGGTGCAGTCGCTTTAACTAAATAACCTAAGGATCATGGGAAGTCGAGACATATACTCAAGAAGTACCATTACATTCAGAAGAGAGTTGAGGAAGGAGACATCATAGTGAATAGAGAATCATCAAAGGAGAATCTGGTTGTTCCCTTCACAAAGCTATTATCGAGGACTAAGCATGATAGTCAAACTAGGTCCATAGGCATTAGAGTTGCAAGTGATATGGCATAATGTTTAGTTGTTAGTTTGATATTTTGAAACTTATAACAATATAAATTGTATCCGATTTGGTGATTATTTTGTGGTGACCTAATAATAAGCTAGTTTGATACCATTTTTTAGTTAATTAATTATTTTGTTCCATTTTTCATGTTTAGAACCCACTTACCGAGTATTAATTTCCTCAAACTTCCACAGTCGGTCATACTCTTGGAAGTAAGTAGTGATTTAAGACTATCATGGAGTATTAGTGATTGTCCATAGTGATTGGGCATAACATAGAGATTGAGATTAACACTCATGAGTACTTAATGGAGATTTAAGTATGAGAAACACATACACTTAGAGATTACTTCATGGATAAAGTCACAAGTAATACTAAGATGATAATATCTCTTATTTTTCAAATCGAGATACATGATGTTTTTTTCTTTGCAAGTCTGTTATGCATTAGTTTACTCAAATGTTGTTTATAACTTGTAGTAATACAGAGTATGTCCTTGTGTTATATGATGAGTAGATAAAAACTATGTAGTCGAAGATTATTTGTTCCTTCTAACCTAACAGGAGAAACGATATCTATGGGCTCCTCAATGATTTGGTGCTGATATCTAAGATGCTTCGGCGAGTAGTCTGATGTAGTCATCACAAATCTTTATCGGGAAACAATCTTGAACACTGAGATTGACCCTTATCCATGTCACATATTCATACATATATCCTGTAGATCAAAGGAATAATTGATTAGTTATCTAAGGGTTGAATCATGATTTAATCAGAGTTTGGTTGTTGCATTAGATGACATACTCTATGTTGATTATTTGAGAAGTATTAGACATCGTATAGTTGATGACTTATCCAAGTAGGAGACTATTGGAAAGAGTGGCCAAGTTCATTAACTATTGGTTATATGTAACGTCCCAAAAACCATGATAAAATTTTGGCTTTTTAAAAGACATTTTTATAAAATCCATAGAATAGTCAAACATTGTTTTGAAGACAAAACCATAGAAATCATAGTATCAAAATCATCTCTCAAAACCTAAATCAGCAGGAGAATATATACGATCATGCCTTCGCCTTGCCCCGATCATCTGAGGTACCTAAAACATTTAAATCCACAATTGTAAGCCAAAGCGTAGTGAGTTTCCCCAAAATACGTCACACAACAATACACATACAATGCATGCAAACCAGGCCTACAACAAACTGACAAAGGGTTGGATCGCCTCTTGAGCCTATAACATAAAGTTGGACTGCTCCCTAGTCTGCAACATATAGCTAGATCGCTCCAGGGTTTGTTATCCTACAACACAAAGCAGTATCGCCTCAACTCATTTATATCATGTCGACATATGCACAAATAATAACAAGCAATCATAGGTAATCATAGCAAATCTACAAATCTAAAAGATTACTATAGCACAACAACATCCTACACACAATGACACATACTGTAGTACAAAGTATAGTGAGAAAACTCACTTCATAGTCTAGCAGATAACAACACTATTATCAGATCCAATAACGGGTACTACAGGTAACCTATACAACAATCAGGGACCAAAACTCAAACTACAACCAAAAACCCTCAAATTGACCTAAAGTAAAACTTGGTCAAAAAGTCAATGGTCAAAGTAAACAGTTAAAGATCTCATAGTCGGTCTCCATGTCCTGGACAGGCTTCAACCACATCGTGGTGACCCCAAGACAAAACAGTCGCGAGACTGCCTCTTGCCACGAGGCCAGCCCTCCACGTCATGGGAGCTGTATTGGCGAGCATAATTCATTAAGCTCTTAACCCTTGTAACACTTGATTTGAGGTATTTTTCATTATGACCCTTAGTATGAAAGTAGTTTGCAAAAGAGATCCCTAAGGGGGTTTAATAAAAATTTAGGGATGACGTGCGTACGCTGGACATACACTTGTGTACGCTGGGCGTACGTGGTCAGGGGACAAACCTTAATTTTAGGGTTTGGACCCTATTTAAACCACCTTAATCCCCCAAGGTTTTATCATTCTCTATCTTTCACTGCCCTTTTGAGCCTCATTTCAAAACCCTAACTCATCTAGAGGGATTTTCCACTTTATGTGTGTGTTTTAGTGGGTCTTTGGTGAACCTTGGAGAAGAATAAGCTAGGAGAAGCATCATTGATCAAGTTGGAGCTTATTGATCCATAATCTTCTCTTATTTCTCAAATTTATTAAGGTATAAAGCTTCTATCTTGATGACTCAATGAGTTAGATCTAGTCTAGGGCCTTGTTTTGAGCATATTATGGTCCCTTGATTCATCCTTGTGAGTATGAGCCACTCCAGGAGCTTAGAATGTTAGATATTAGCACTTTTGATGTTGTTAGTGCATAAAAATGTCATCTTGATGGGTTTTGATGAGCCATGCAAAGAGTTGGTGTTCATATTATGGACTTAGATGGATAAAAACGGGTATTGGGTCCCATTAACACATACAAAGGAGTAAAGTTGCCAACTTTACATGTTAAGAACTTAAAATGAAGTAGAACTATTGGTTGGACGTTAAAGGATTAATAGATTAAGTCAAAAATTGAAGGATGACTCATTGGCCAGTACGTCAGGCGTACTCTTTAGTACGTTGTGCGTACTGGGTCAGCGGCCCGTTTTCGGGTCAGCACACGTACGCAGGGCGTATGGGCCGAGTACGTTGGGTGTACACCGTGCAGGGGGGAATTTTGATTTTAGGTTGGGGCTTATGGACTCTAGGGTTTTAGGCTCTTGTTGGACCACAAGTCTTTGGAGTTGGGCCACTTTTAGGCCTTGGGACTTTATAGGTTTGGGCCTTTATAGGTTTGGGCCTTAAGTGTCTTTTGGATTTGGGCAATTATTGGGCTTTGAGTGCCATTGAGTCGGGCCACGGTTATTTGGGCCATTAGAGGGAAGGCTAAAATGGTCTTTTACCCTAGGAGTCGGGGTTAGTGAATCAAAGTCCCGATTATGGTTTATTACCTAATTATTAATTAGCAAGGTTGTAAAAATCGCTCGGCGGTAGCTCGGCAGTCAACTGACGATAAACGATTAATCAGACTCGGCGGGGATTAATCGGGGACCCTAAATTATTAATAAAATTATTTAAAAAAGTAATATTTCCTAAAAAATTAAGTATTTGGAAATTTTAAATTTTAAAATTTTGAAATTTTAAAAATTTTAGTATAATATTTTAAAATTTGAAAGCTTAAAAATTTAAAATTTTAAAAATTTGGTGTAATATTTGAAAATTATTTTTTGTTGAATTTTTTAAATATTTCCCGCCTATGACCACCGAGGACCACCAAGGCCGCCAAGGACCGCCAAGCCCGAGTTTGACCGATTTTGACCAATTTCCGCCAAACACCTTAATCGTAATCGGTTCGAGGCCGCCAAGCGATTAATCGGCCGCCAAGGCCGATTTCTGCAACACTGTTAATTAGGTATTGTTTGATTAATTAGTATGGGGATTTTGCGGATCATCAGTCCGAGTATCTATTCGATTATCAGCAGATTGAGGTGAGTTTCCTCGTAGTATTTGGCGAGTGAAAGGCACCAATGCCAGCCCATGGATTATTGTTATTTGTATGCTAGCTGTCTGTTTAACCCTTGCATGTGTTGTATGTATTTTATGTATGCTGGGCGGACCTCGATGCCAGGCGGGGCCTTATGAGTGTGTTGGGCGAGGCCCATTTCCTGTTACTGACAGATCTGTACCGGGCGGGGCTCGATGTCGGCTAGGGCCCGATGGATGGCGGACATGGCCTATTATATGTGTGGTGTGGGTATTTTAGGGAACTCATTAAGCGTTGTGCTTACGGTTTTCATTTTATGTTTCAGGTACTTCTGGTTCGAAGGGGAATGTAACACCCAGAATCCAGAAGACCCGAAAAGGAAAGAAAAACCCTAAGTCAAAGGGGTCAACTCGTCGAGTCTAAGGAGGAACTCGACGAGTCAGAGCGTGTTCCGTGTCGCGGATTAAGTGACCGACTCGGCGAGTTGGCAAGTGGACTCGGCGAGTCTGGCCTGGGTTTGGAAACCCTAATTTCGGGACTTGGTACCCTATTTAAGCATCCTATTCTCCTTCCTAGGGTTTCATTTGCAGCCTCTCTAGTCCAGAACTCGAAACCCTAGCCACCTAACTCCATTGTTAAGCTAGTTCTTGCCTTGAGAGTGAATTGAAGCTTGGAGAAGGAAGAAGGACATTGGTGGTGCAAGAAGAAGCTATAGATCCAGAGTTGGGGTAGCATTGCAGATCATTTGAAGGTATAAAGCTTATACCTTGGCTGTTAATCATCTAGATTCCCTTTCTAGCTTGTATTTTCCCACTTTTGGGCCATTTCCAAGGCCAATCTGAGTATTGAGCCTTTGAGGATGAAAAGGACTTCAGATCTGGGCATTTTTGAGCATGAGGAGCTCTGAGTGGGTATCTTTATCCAGCTATGGCTCCATTTCATGTCCTAGACCTTCATTTTAGCTTGGATTAAGAGTTTTAGCTCCATAGCACCTTGCATGCACGTAAAGTTAGCAACTTTACGTGTAATGCTGGCATTAGAAGTCCAGATCTATGGGTTGAAGGTGTTGGAATGGATTGTAATCGACAGAATAGAAATGTCACAAGGTGGACTCGGCGAGTCAGTTCATGGACTCAGTGAGTCGGGTCTAAACCCAAACCCTTCTGTTTATGATTCAGATCAGTGTGTGGAGTTGGTAAAGGATTCAACCTGTCTGGGTCCATAATGGTTATGAAGTTTATCGTACTCGACGAGTTCAAGGAAGAACTCGGCGAGTCTAAGGAAATCTTCTTAGTTATGAAGATGGACTCGACGAGTTGTTCATACAACTCGGCGAGTCACAGACTAGAGACATTCATATGTGGATGATGGACTCGACGAGTTCAATGGTGAACTCGACGAGTCGGTTGAAGATGGTCCCGGTGGCATGGTTGAAGGAGAACCCGTCGAGTTCTTGCAAGGCTCGACGAGTAGAGTCGGGGTTGTTTTGGGATTGGAGGAGTATGGACTCGACGAGTGGGTAGACCGACTTGGCGAGTCAGGTCAACTGGATGTTGACTTTGACCGTTGACTTTGACCAAGCTTGACCAGGGTTGACTTTTGGGTTATTGTGGTCTAAATGTTATTTTGGGTTTTGATAGTTCGGGGAAGCCGAAGGGTCAGCGATTCTGAAGTTGTCGGTTAGCAGTCAGAAGTGTTCAGCGAGTTTTCAGCAGTGCGAGGTGAGTATCCTCACTGTGTGCATGGGTTTACGGCCACAATGCCGGCCCATTATGTTCATGTTCATGTTATTGCTTATGTGTAGAAGGAAGACCCAGGGGTTAGCCCTAGGCACTTATTGATATATGTTCCGGGTTACGACCTGATGTCGGGCGAGGCCCGAGGAATGTTAGGATGCTAGAGGTCTTTGCGATTCTTGCATGTGTCGGTATGATAGGATCCGGACCGAGGGTCCGATGTCGGGGTAGGCCCGAAGTACGTTAGATAATAGTATGTTTCCGGGCCGGGGGTCCGATGTCGGGGTATTCCCGAGGAAGATTCTTATGTAGTGCGTTAGATTATGCTTGTTGTCTTCGTGATACTTGTATGTTCCTGGTAGGGAGGTGAGTGTGGGCGAGGTCCCGTATCTCACCACTAGCTGAGTATGGATGGGGTTCCATATCTCGATATTAGCAGAGTAGGGGCGAGGCCCGTGATAGGAAGGATGTGAGTGTGGGCGAGGGCCCGTATCTTACTACTAGTAGGAGTGTGGACGGGGTTCCACTACTTTAGTAGCAGACCAGGGGCGGGGCCCAAGTTAGGCGAGGCCTTAGATCAAGGTATGGTTAGGGAATGTTCATGTATGTTTCAGTATGTTATTTGATCGTATGTATGTTTATGGCGGGCGAGGCCCAGAGACAGGCGGGGATTAAGGGAAACAGATCTGTATACCGAGCGGGGCTCGATGCCAGGTGGGACCTGATGTCAGGCGGGGCCTGATGACGGACGGGGTCTGATGGTGGGCGAGGCCCAATGCAGCGGGCGGAGGCCCAGTATGTGGTTATGTGCTCAGAATTATGTATGGCATGTATGGATCAGTAGATATGTATGGTATGTGGTAGGTTGGGGAACTCACTAAGCTTCGTGCTTACGGTTTTCAGTTTTGGTTTCAGGTGCTCAGTTTTCAAAAGAGGAGCTCGGGAGGGTTGCAGTGTACACACCATGATAAGTTAGCATGGGATGTTTACTCTGATAATTGAACAAGTGTTTTGGAAATGAAACTCTGATTTGTACAAATGACTAATGTTTTGGATGGATGAATTATAATTATGACTTGATTAATGATCTAAAAATGAAATTTTTGGACCTGATTTTTGGGATGTTACAGGGAAGGGCTTGGGATGATCGCATTGCACACCCCATGATTTTCCGCCTTATCGATTCTGATGTATCTTTGGATAATTATTGATATACTCTGATCTCTTTTTGGTTTTGATAAACATGTTTTGTTGATGGTTTATTTACAATAAAAAAATTGGGTTCTAAGTTTTAGGACGTTACAAGTTGGTATCAGAGCCTTGGTTTGAGGGATTCGGGCATACTCTCGGGTGTGTCTGAAATCAAACTGAGGATCTGGCATATTTTTCATAAAAATAAATGATTTAATTAAAGGGTTTTTTAATAAAAGAAAGGGGTGTAGTGCATGCAATCGACCGAGCTCAGGTAAGTTTTCCTAAAATACCCATGCATGTTCTTTGTGATATGCATTGAGTTGTGAATTTGTGAATCACATGCTAAAATAGGGCTAAGGATCTGCTCAGGATTTCATGATAGAATGCTAGGAGAGATGCCTTTATATACCTTATATATGAGCTCATAAACTTGCATGCTAGTACTGGATCAGTCAGTGATAGGATGGCATGTTTAGGTTATGCTTTGATTCCGATTACTCAATCCTAGAATGTTGCTTTCTTTGTGCTTTTAGGAGTTCCCATTAACATCAGCTAATCAGTAAGCGAATGCATGAAGTTACATATTACTGATATTAGATACTTTTAGAAGGATAGGTTGACCCTATTGAGCAAATCTTGTTTGAGTCCAACTGTTGTAGTGTGAGACCTTTCATTCGAAGAATTATTTTTTATTGGTGGTATGTAATTGTATTTGTAAGCTAGTTAGAGGATGTTAGAGGGAGTTCCTTCCACAACTGATGGCGAAGAGTAGTGTGTTGGTAGTCCTAGGAAAACCTAGGAGGTGATTTGGTGTAGTGAGCTTTGCTTTGCTAGAGATTGTCTGGATTGATAAGGAGGTAACTTGGGGGAATTTTGGGGGATCCTTGAGGAAAGTACGGATAGATGTAGAAGGTACTATGGGCCCGTACTACTGGAAGCAGAGGATTCGTACTCAGGTCAAGGAAATTCACGATGACACCAGGAAGCTTGTAGAATGTGGGATTCTTCGAGTTTATTCTGATGGTTTTTATGGTTTATTTTTCAGTATGGTGGTCACTCGAGGAAGTTCTGGTGGAGGTATGGGTGTCGGTGATGGTTCTGGTTCCGGCGATGGTTCAGGTTCGGGTCTAGGGTCGAGCATATGGATGATCAGATGCATGATTTCATCTCATCAGAGATTACCTGTAGTATTCTTGAGCAGAATCCTATGATCTTCGGTACGATTAAGGAGGGTATCATGGATATGTTGGGTTTTGAGCATTCTAACACTCCTAAGGTGTGCATGCAACCCTAAATACCTTGGATCTATGTTTTCTCTATTATACATGCAAACTTGATCTTTCTAAGGTATTACCCTAACTAGCATACAAACTTTGATACTTGGGTAATAAAACAAGTTAGAAGACATACCTTTTGTTATAGATGGAAGCCTTGGACCTTTAAGAACTTAGTGCCCCAAGCACCTCAAATGGAATCACACAACACCACCAAAAATTGGAATAACTTGAGATAAGAACACTTGCTTCACAAAATCGGCTAGCCCTCACTTCTTGTCCCTTAAAAAGGTGCCATTTCATGAGCTATGAGGCTTCTTATATAGTGTGCACATTAGGGTTACACCATGTAACTCATGACTTTCCATATTCCTCATGATCCATGGGTTTTAACCTCCATGGAGTATCCATGGGTCACCACATGGATTTAGCCTAACATGAAGAACTATGGATCATAAGCCCACTTTATAAAAATGAATGATTTACCAAATCAATCCCCATTTATTTAATTAGTCTCTTTTGATCACAAAATTAATTCCAAACTAATTCTTGATCAATACTAATTAAATAATATGATTTCATATTAATATATTAGAACTTATAATATATTAATTAATCATAAATATCCTCTTCTCACAAAAGTCTATCCAAATTGTTCTGATGCCATGCAACCCAAATGGACCATGCTACTCTCGGGTCAAGTACATACCAATAATAGTTATGGGCTTAGACACCTAATCCAACAGTCTCCCACTTCGATAAGTCTAATAACTATCATTGCAAGCATGACTCCAACCCGACTAACAATCGTAGCTCTTAAAAGCCGATGTCAAACTCTGACCTAGTCAATGACGTGTTCATTAGATAAGGGATCATATATTCCTCCATTATAGATATCATATGGACTGAGACATGGATTATAATCATTCTCTCTGTCTATCTGTTGTTTCCCGATTTCCGATTTATGATGACCGACTAATTGAACAAATGAAATCAGTCCAGGCCTGATGTCATCACTAAATCATCGAGGGGCCCACATATATCGCTTTTATCCACATGGGGTAAAAGGAATGGATAAACTTAGAACCAAATGCTCGATTGTACTTACTCATCAAATTACACAAAACAATATGTTTTATAAAATCCAAGTTACTGGTGCGTTTACATATGTCAATGGGCAACCGACTCGCAACTACAACTCACATGTTTCCATTTCAAGAATATAAGATGTTATCATCTCATGATCACTCGTGATAAAATCCATGAAGTGATTCAAATGAGCGTGGATTGAATCCAATACTCGAATCTTATTCCAGGAGTACTCATGAACACTACAACCACCTTGTCCTAGACAAACTACAGACCCATTCATGACAGTCTTGCCTCAATACCTACTTCCAAAGTATGATCGACTGTGGATAGTTTGAATAACCTAGTTATTCGGGAAGTCAAAACATGCAAAGTGAAACATAAGAATAATACTAATCTATATGGCCCCAAAAACTTTTGAGCTATATTGATTACTCATTATTCATTGTATAATGTTTCGAATAATCAACTTAATACTTGAATTAAAATAATAGTTATGCCATGCTCCAAGCATGCACACTATGTTTGTCTAAACGATAGTTATGCCATGCACCAAGCATGCACACTATGTTTGTATATGGTCCTCACTTTGTGAAATAGATCAATTGAAAAACATTTCAATGATGCTCATTTCAAAATTCCAAATCCTTATTGCAAGTGTAAGAATTCCAAATTCTTGTCACTGCTAGGAAGTGTTAGATTCTAAACTATCTTGCAAAGATTCTTTTGTAATGTCTAGGTGCCAAAAGTCACAGAGACTTGACCAATGATATCTCAAATTCAAAGTACATTCCTTTGAACATCCTTCTTGCATAAAAGTTTCAAACTTTTTCGTCTATTCTTCAACTCTCAATATGGAAACATTCCATATTTGCCATACGACAACTCATTATCAATAGACTCCTGTCTATTCATAATAATGTCAATATGGTTCACCCTTTATTATACTTCCAACTGTCCTTAAGCAACCAATCTTTGGCGAACCTTATATTGTCCTTAACAGTTGTTTAACCACTTTAGTCATATCCGGTTCTATTCCTTTTCCCTTTTAAATGCCCTAGGCATTCGGAAAATTAGAACACGAGAATATTATAGCATATGCAATCGATCCTATACCCGAAGCATATGAGATACGATTCATAATGTCTAACATAAAGACATGATACTTGATCAGTCTTTTGCTATAATATTTCTATTTTCGATGTTCTCATAATTTTGATTATGAAGAGGGATGTCGTAATCATAATCAAATTTTGAGAACGCAATTAACATTTCCATATATAGAACTTCCTTATGTTGAACCATTTCCAACATAACATTCATATATATTTGACTAAAATTGATTAAAATCTCAATCTAAGCTTTTAGATTTGAAATGAAGTATAAATTCTTCTCCCTTAATTATAGCAAAACAACTTTTCAAACCCTGCAACTTGCGAATTGAAAGCTTTGTTTTCTATAATTAACATTGCTAACTTGCAACATTTTCCATAATAATTATGCTCCCACTAGCATAATAATTATTATCTTTATTAGCATAACACTTATGCTCCCACTAACTTTGACATGTACCCAAGAATCAGTTGGACTTCTAGAAATCAATACTTATTGACTTTCATTACCAAAGTTCAGATTTCTGATACGAGGTGCTTCGATAAGTCTTTATCTAGGCTTCTCAAAATCATACACCTTTCCTTAGATAGCTCACATGTGTGTCTAAACAATTTTAGAACTTACAGCCATAAGTCTGAAATGTTTAGACCTTTGCCATTTCTCACAATTCTAATTATGAAGAGGGATGTCGTAATCATAATTGAATTTGAGAATGCAAATATCACAATTTCTATCTCCTTAAAATCTACTTAGTGAAAGCGTTTCCTCACAATCATTTTCATGAATCGGAGAGAAACCTTATGACACTTAGATTTGATGGTGTATGTGTTCCTATCCATGTGAATTTGTCATGACCATAATCACAAGACATGGTTAGTGACAAATCCAAACTCATATGGACTGAACTTGTTCAATCTTAATTTCTTGCCACCTGGCAACACAAGGGCCTACCATTACTTCCAGGTTGTTATGCAACCAATTGAGAACTCTCAGAACTCACATTCATAGTCAACTTTAACTGGAATGGGCACAAAAACAAGAATATGTCAACACGATAGGTTATAAACCTCAAGTCGTATGCTAGTGATAAACAATAGGTTTATTCTTGATTAGTTCTTGAAACTTGTCAAGATCTTTAAGACTCCCACTGACCTCTTGACATATAAGATTCTCTGTCAAGAACCATTCCTTGACAAAACAAATATTCAAGAGTTAGTGCGGATGCTTATCAATACAAACACTTCACACAATTGGCCTTAGTTGGTCTTTGTTTTATCCAAACATCACAACTTACCAATTTCAAATGTACAAGAGTAGAAAACTTTTACTCTACATTTGATAAGTGTTTTAAACCTTTCTTAAGATTATGTCACTCAAGGTTACAATCTTGGAGTATTACTCTAAGACTTTTTTGGGAACGAAGTATGACTCATCTTCTTGATTTAAACTATTTCAACAAGTCGCGATTCCTCTTCCTAGCCATACAAATGCACTAAGATGTCTTTAGAGGATCAATTGTGATATGGTTTTCCATTAAGATGATCATAAAACACGATACTAAAGCACTCTCCTATCTTTTCAGATTGGATAAACTTTTATCTTTCTACCTAATTTGATTCTTCTCATTCCTTCTGCCATATATTGAACCTTTTCCAATGTTTTAGAATTATACTTAAACTTGTAAGTATAACCATGTTTACTAAACTTTAGTAAATCAAGACGAATAGTCTTATCGATCTTTGTGGTGGATCTTGACCAGCGCACACCCAGTGTACCCGATCCCCTAGTCCTTCACTTGACTCACATATACATGTGAACAAGGAATTGATCTTAATTTACCAAAGATAAAAATTCTCATTCATCATACAATACAACTTGCATGATTCCAAGTTTATGTCCAATTAAAACTTGGGTGATGAGAATTTTTCCTTATTTGGCAAATACTCGACGTTACCACAAACGAAAGAATCAAATTCATATTACTAACATAGAAACATACAAACATCAATTTTCACAAATGCCATTGCAAGGAGATATAATAAAAATAAAAACAAAATTTTATTTATTTATAAAATGCGGAAATTTTTTTTCCTTACAATGAAATCACAAATGAAAACTATGTTATTACATATTTCTTAGCAATCTATCATAACTCCTAAGCAGCAGCTCAAAAATCCGATCTTCGAACCATGCGATTGAAATTCATCTTCGCGACCAGATTCAGCATACTCTTCCTTTAAGCTTCCTTCCCTTTGCATGATCCTACAAAACATCAAAATGCAACCTTGTCACATCATGTATTAAGAATAAACAATTAGGAACTTAATAGAGTTAGATAGTAGACTTACTTGAAGCAGAGTCAAACTTTTCGATTCTACCTTTTCTCAGATCTTTCAGGTAGTCAGGGCAGCTTCGCAACCAATGCCCCTTTTCTTGGCAATAGAAACATATAGACTCTTTGGGAATGGTACACGGGACTATCTCAGACTTAGCCTTTCTCTTTCCCTTCTAAAGAGAAATCTTTTTTGGACTTCCAATGTTACCATTGTCAATGCCCATGGAAGTTTGAGAAGTAGATCTTCCAATCAAATTTGCTTTTCCAGTGCGCCAAATCATTGTTGATTCAGCACCAACAAGCAAATAGGTAAGATCAATAAGGGTCATGTCGTTGTCTGTCACATAGTAGTCCTTAATGAACTAACTATATGACTTGGGAAGTGAATGAAGAACCCAGTCAACCACAAACTTCCTCGAGACAACGACACCTAACACTCTCAGCCTGTCAATATGTGACTTCATCTCCAAGACGTGAGTACACACAGGCCTTCCATTTTGATGTTTCATTGCAAATAGAGCTTGAGTGACCTTGAATTTTTCAAGTCTTTGAACTTGTGGGTTAGGAAGAATTATTGGAGGAGGTGGAGGAAGTGAAGTATGACTTCCACGATCCAACTGTGGGACATCATCTTCAAGAGGAAAGCTTGTTCCAAAGGATTTGGGAAGACCATAGTTGTCTGAACTAGACATCTACAATGGGATAAATTCAAGTTAGTTGATTTAGGTCCTTAATATAACACCCAAATGAAATATTAAGGTTAGGACCCAACACAATATTTTACAATTTGGAAGAGGGATGTCGTAATCCAAACTGTAAAATATTTGAAGGAGATAAATGACGATTTACCAATTTCCACCACGAAAAACGAAAAAGAATTTTAGCTTTTAAGTGAATTGAAACTCCTAGATCCTTTGAGATCCATTGAACAATTCAATGGCATGTTTAAATCTCGAGTGTGCCCTTCAAGTTTGTGACTGGGATGCCGAGGATCACAAACAAGGTGTGAATAACCATGTAAATTAGCTTGGTACACCCAATGTTACAACCACCTAATCAATGTGCCGGTTAACCACACACGCTCCATTGATCTATGATTAACATGAAGCTACCCTTTTCCACGTACTGTCAGTCCAGATTAGTGTGCCTGTTAACCACTAACGACTTAACAAGGTGCAAAGTGCAATTTCATGGGTTAGCACCATATTCACATTTTCCTAAGTAACTAAGATTTGGGAATTTATAAGTGTTTAGTTACTTTATATTTATCATTATACTTTTAATGAAGGGAGAATTAGAGTCATATCCTAACCGTTCGGCTAACGACCCTCCACCAGTCAAGGAAGCGGTGGGTGAGAGTGGACACCCATTAAACTGCCATTTTATAGGGAGTAACCTTATACCCCCCTTATAGTCCGGCTTCGTGAATGAGGCCTACTAACGGTAAGACTGACTTTGTTCTTATACACACACACACACACATATATATATATATATATATATATATATATATATATATATATATATATATATATTAAATCTATAATATTATAATAGTATAAGGGTAGAATTTTAAACTTTAAAATTCTAGGGTTTGGAATTAAATGTTTCAAAAGTTAGACTTTTACATTTACAAATTCCAAAACTTGAGGGCAAGTTTTGAAACTTGTCAAAAGTTTTCAAATTCATAACTTATGAGTTTAATATAGGTTTTAATGAAAAGACTCTTGAAAATCCATAACTTGAAGACAAGTTATGGAGTTCATAAAACATTTATGGAAAAAGACTTTTCAAGTTCATAACCTATAAGTTTAATGATCTCTTTAAAAGAAAACTGTTCATTTTCCATAACTTAAGGACAAGTTATGGAATTCATCAAAAAACATTTAGATCAAAAATGTAACATACAAAAACAATCAATTTGACAATGATCTAAATTAAACTCATAAGAACAAGACAATTCACATCAAACAAATTTCATGTAATTAGTCTAACCATATAAACTAATACAAAACATGAAACTTTGACAATTATCTTTAAAATTGGATAAGCATGATCATGACCACATCAAAAATAGGTTTATAAGTTCAAAAATAGCTTAGGCTAATGATCCTAGTCCAATTCTAGCCAAAAACATCGAAAATCTGCATTCTGGAGCACCAACTCGGCGAGTTGGATGAATTCGTGCTTGGACTCGGTGAGTCCCCCAGTGGACTCAGCGAGTCCATTGTCCAAAACAGCAGAAAATCAACTTTTAAAGCATTTCCAAGCAAGTAGCATCAAGTATAATTGAAAACAACCCTAGGCTCTGATACCACTGTTGGGTTTTGAGCATTCTAACACTCCTAAGGTGTGCATGCAATCCTAAATACATTGGATCTATGTTTTCTTTATTATACGTGCAAACTTGATCTTTCCAAGGTATTACCCTAACTAGCATACAAACTTTGATACTTGGGTCATAAAACAAGTTAGAAAACATAGCTTTTGTTGTAGATGGAAGCCTTGGACCTTTAAGAACTTAGTGCCCCAAGTGTTGCACCTCAAATGGAATCACACAACACCACCAACAATTGGAATAACTTGAGATAAGAAAACTTGCTTCACAAAATCGGATAGCCCTCACTTCTTGTCCCTTAAAAAGGTGCCATTTCATGAGCTATGAGGCTTCTTATATAGTGTGCACATTAGGGTTACACCATGTAACTCATAACTTTCCATATTCCTCATGATCCATGGGTTTTAACCTCCATGGAGTATCCATGGGTCACCACACGGGTTTAGCCCAACATGAAGAACTATGGATCATAAGCCCACTTTATAAGAATGAATGATTTACCAAATCAATCCCCATTTATTTAATTAGTCTCTTTTGATCACAAAATTAATTCCAAACTAATTCTTGATCAATACTAATTAAATAATATGATTTCATATTAATATATTAGAACTTATAATATATTAATAAATCATAAATATCCTCTTCTCACAAAAGTCTATCCAAATTGTTCCGATGCCATGCAACCCAAATGGACCATGCTACCCTCGGGTCAAGCAATAATAGTTATGGGCTTAGAAACCTAATCCAACAGGATATTCTAGATGAACGCTTGGGCGCTTTATGTTCTGAGATAGTGGCGATGGTGAGAGCACGCACTTTTACTTTCTGAGAGTTTCGTGTATGTGGGGCTCTGGAGTTCTTCGGGAAGAAGGACCCGATTGCAAGCATGCATTGGTTAGCAGATGTCATGAATGCCTTCCGCACTAGCTGTTGCCCCGAGGGAAAAGGTTAGACTTGCATCATGTCTACTGAGGGACAGAGCTCTAGACTAGTAGGAGGAGGTTGGTCACGCCTTGGAGGCGATGCGGTCGATTCGATGACTTGGGAGGATTTCGTGACAAGGTTTCGAGTTGAGTTCGCACCTGTGATTGAGGTCCAACAGTTGGCGAGGGAGTTTCAGGACCTTCTCCAGACTACTGAGACGGTGGTGGAGATCATCGCTATGCTCCGTGAGAGGGCGTTACTGGTTCCACAGTATGTGGCGGACAAGGAGATGAAGAAGGCTAGATACCACGATATGTTGAGGAGCGATATCAGGCAGTTTGTGAGTATATCCACTTGTAGGACACTAGATGATATGGTGGCAAGATTCAGAGAGAGGGAGATAGACCTGGAGATGGAGAAGAAGAGGAAGTCGAATAAGATTAAGAGTTCAGAGGGTTCGGGAAACAGGCACAAGGTTTTTGATTCGAGATCGAGGGGCTAGTAGGGTCGGGGTCGTTGCGGCAAGTGTGGCAGGACGCACGATAGAGCTTGCAGGGTGGGTGGTTCTTGCTGCTTCAAGTGCGGCACGACGGGACACTTCAGCAGGGATTGCAATGCCACCACCACCACCGAGGGATCGAGTTTAATTTGCTTTCATTGCATTCAGAGGGGCCATAAAAAGGCTGAATGTCCGAGTTTAGCAGCAGCGGGACCAATTGTAGCACCCGCTCCGACAACCTTGAGGATTACGGATGGCTGACACGACAAGGTGGAGGCGCCTGTTGTGAGGAGCATGACATTTTAGCTGACATCCGATGAGGCTCGTGCGGCACCAGATGTGGTGACGAGTATGTATTTTCTCCTTATCTATTTATTTATTTTGATTTTCCTGCTTATATATGTGTTTTGCTTATAGGATCGTTCCTTGTGAGCGGTATTTCCGCCTTGGTTTTGTTTGATTTGGGGGCTACCCGATCCTTTGTATCTCTTGCGCTCAGCAAGAGGTTTGTTGATGCTCCGGGGAGCTAGATTTTCCTTTAGTGGTTGAGATTGCTAATGATCATCATGTGCAAGTATCGAGGGTTCATCGGGGATGCATATTGGAGTTGTTTAGTAAGCGGTATCCGATCGATTTGGTTCCCATTCCCTTACGCAAGAGCAAGGTTATTATGGAGATGGATTGGTTGAACCCCAATGGGGAAATGATTCATTATGAACATCAATTGGTGCGTATTCAGACCTCAAGTAGGGGAGAGTTGGTGATTCAGGGAGAAGGTGTGCAGCGAGGAACAACTCTTTGTTCGGCAGCAAGGGCTAGACGTTATCTTAGCAAGGTTGTTTTAGATTTATGGCTTATGTGATGGATACCCGGGAGAAGGATGAGGTGTTTGTGTGTGATGTATCGATTGTTTGGGAATACCTAGACATTTTTCCATAGGACTTGCCTGGAGTGCCTCTGGAGATGCAGGTGGAGTTTCAGATTGACTTGGTTCTAGGTGTGGCTCCAATAGCCAAAGCACCTTACCAGTTAGCACTTCCAAAGATGCAAGATTTGTCTACACAACTGCAAGAGCTATTGGACAAGGGATTTATTCAGCCGAGTAGTTCACCTTAGGGAGTGTCGATCTTGTTTGTGAAGAAGAAGGATGGGTAGCATTGGATGTGTATAGACTACCATGAGCTGAATAAGCTAACGGTGAAGAACTGTTATCTGCTTTCAAGGATTGACAATTTATTTTACCAGCTTCAAGGTGCATCTTGGTTTTCCAAGATTGATCTACGTTCAGGATATCACCAGATGAGGGTCAGAGAGGATGATATACAGAAGATGGCCTTCCAGACTCGTTATGGTCATTACGAATTCGTGGTGATGCCCTTCAGCCTCACCAATTCTCCATCAGCATTCATCGATCTCATGAATCGCGTATGCAGGCCTATGCTAGATCGGTATGTGATTGTGTTTATTGATGACATTATGGTCTATTCCAAGACCCAAGAGCAACATGAAGAGCATCTGACATAGGAATTGGAGACTTCGAGAAGGGAGAAGTTGTATGCGAAGTTCTCTAAGTGTGAGTTTTGGTTGCGTGAGGTGCAGTTTCTGGGACACCTTGTCAACCAGAATGGTATTCTGGTTTATCCGGCCAAGGTGTATGCGGTGATGAGGTGGGAAGTTCCGAAGTCTCCATCCGAGATTCGGAGTTTCTTTGGATTGGCTGGTTACTATCGGAGATTTATTTGGGATTTCTCCAAGATAGCAGTTCCTCTGACCCAGTTGACAAAGAAGACATTTACTTTTCATTGGGCGCCTGAGCAGTAGGCGACTTTTGAGACTCTAGGGCATAGATTGTGTGAGGCGTCGATTTTGACCCTTCCTAAGGGTGTCGATGATTTTGTGGTATACTGTGATGCGTCAATCACAGGGTTGTGTGCAGTTTTAATGCATTGGGGTCATGTGATCGCATACGCTTCGAAGCAACTGAAGCCTCATGAGGCAAACTACCCTACACATGATTTGGAGTTAGGATATGTGGTTTTCGCCCTTAAGATTTGGCGACATTACCTCTATGGGGTCCATTGTACTGTTTACACGGATCACAAGAGTATGAGGTATTTGATGGATCATCAGAATCTGAACATGAAGCAGCGTAGATGGTTGGATGTGGTGAAGGATTATGATTATGAGATCCTTTATCACCCGGGGAAGGCCAACGTGGTGGCTGATGCTCTCAGCCGCAAGGTGGTTACTTCCCTAATCAAGGATATATGTTTGAGGATGACTGTGATTACCCTACTCTTAGAGCAGATTCGAGAGGCTCAGGTTGAGGCCATGAAGGAAGAGAACTTGAAGAGTGAGCATGTAGTGGGTCAGGTGGCTTCTTTTGATTATGATAACCGGAGATTATTGACCCTTCATCGGAGGGTGTGGTTTCCATATTGGGGTTGTGTACGTTACATTTTGATGGAGGAGGCGTACAATCTGAGGTTCTCTATTCATCCCGGAGCGACAAAAATCTATAGAGACCTCCGGCTTAACTATTGGTGGCCATGCATGAAGTGGGATGTGGCCTGGTATGTGGAGAGGTGCTTTAGTTATAGGAAAGTCAAGTCTGAGCATCAACGACTATACGGAAAAATGGAGTTGTTGGGTGTTCCCGTTTGCAAATGGGAAGAGATTACGATGAATTTTATCACAAAGTTACATCGGGCGGCGCACGGGGTGGATTCTATAAGGGTCATCGTGGATTGATTGACCAAGAGCATACATTTTATCCTGATCTAGGAGAGAATTTCGGTTGAGAAGCTGGTCAACATCTACATTCGGGAGGTTGTGGCATGGCATGGGGTGCCGGTGTCAGTGGTTTCTGATACGGATGTTCGGTTTACTTCCAGGTTTTGGAAGAGATTCCATGAGGAGTTGGGTACTCATCTGCACTTTAGCACAACTTTTCACCCGTAGACTGATGGTCAGAGTGAGCGGACTATCCATACATTGGAGGATATGTTGCGGGCTTGTGTACTGCATTTTGGTGGGAGTTGGGATACGTATCTTCCTTTGGCGGAATTTCCGTATAACAACAATTATCATGCTAGCATTGATCGACCTCTTTTTGAGATGCTCTATTGGAGGAAGTGCAAGATGTAACGCCCGCAGATCCGGGCTAGTCAATTTAGAGATAATAGGGGTCGAAAACGACTTTTCGACAAAAGATTATTTAGAATAAATAATCTTAACCAAATTGTAGAATATGTCTCAAGGGTTCCACACATATAAAGAACGCCGAAATCTGAGTTATAACGAAGAAGTTATGGCCCGTCGAAGTCTTACGGCATAACCGGCACGACACCGGGAGACGTAAATAGTGAATTTTTGATAAAGGACTTTTTATCCTTAGTGATCTAAACAAAAATTGTAGTATACTTTAAACCGAGAACATACAAAAAAAGAATGCCCAAATCTGACTTCGTATGAGGAAGTTATGAATTTTCTAAGATTTGGCATAGCAGTGCACGGCCCGAAACTCGAATTTTAGTTCGAGCGGTTTTTGGCCTACGCAACCTAAATGAGAGTTGAAGATCTCATTCATAGGAACTCAAAGGTAAAAACACAGACGAAAACGGAGTCCGTATGAAGGAGTTACGAATTTTTCGCGGTCATTTAACAGTCTAATCTCCTCCTACTGTAAAATTTAAGATCGGTCGAGAATTGGCCGACGGAGTCAAGAAGAGAGTTGTAGATATTGTTTTTACCTACGCGCGGATATAAAGAATGTATAAAACAGAGCTCGTATGCGAAAGTTACGAGATTTAGAAGTCGGCAGAGTGCTGCTACAAAAGGGGTGACGTGGCGCAATGTGAGCCACACACGTTTTGCCAGCAGAATGGTGACATCTGGCACTGAACTCGACGAGTTGGAGGCCAACTCGACGAGTTTTGGTGATTTCCAGTAAATAGAGTGCCGGGGCACCCTCATTTCTCACACCTTCCAACTTCACTTTCTCTCTACTTTCTCTCTCTAGCCTCCCTTAAGCCCCCTAAAGTCTAGGTAAACCCCCTAGCACCCGAAGGAAGCCCCGAGGCTCCCGGAGTCCCGAGAAAAGAGCCTTTCGGCTCGGGAGTGCTGCTCCAGCGAATCCCGGTTTTGCGAAAAACCTGTTGTAAGTGAGCTATGTCTACCCTATCTTTAGTATAACTTATGTTTTAATATAGTAACATTATTAGGACCTTAAAATAATTATTTGGGCTATTATTATGAGTTATATAAGAGTGTTGCTTAACGCTTATATAATAGTAATAATAGCTAGACTATTAATTAGTCGCGGTTAACGTTAGACTAAACTCTAGTGGTAATGATACTAGGTTTTGTCCGAGGGAAATTGTTTTAAGATTAACGAAGCGCTGTCCGAGTACCGAGTGACCACCTTATCAGGTGAGTGCATAGTTACTTTCATCTTACACATAGATATGAAGTATTTTAATATAAACTACGTGTTATGTGTGCATATTGTCTGAATACTTGCTGTCTATGCTGAGTGAAAGATTTTTATACATGTTTTAAATGATTTAAACTGTATATGTATTTTATATCTACAAAATGTGTTGGGTAAAACATGGGTAGATGAAATAGTTGCTGTGTGATAACACGATGAAATACATCAATGTTGGCAGTGATCCAGTCATCTAGTGGAGTATAGAGGACGACCACAGACTATATTAGACAGTCCAGTGGAACGCTAGCAGGCTCGTAACCTGTAGGTGTTTTTGAACTAGGTGCTCACTAGATATTTTTGAACTAAGTGTGTTCACTAGGTATTTTTGAACTAAGTGTGTTCACTAGGTATTTTGAACTGAGTGTGTTCACTAGGTATTTTTGAACTAAGTGTGTTCACTAGTTACTTTTGAACTAAGTGTTTACCAGATGTTTTGGACTACGTGTTCACCAGTTGTAATCTATAAACCTTGGTAACGATGGACTTCAAGCCAAATTCCTTAGGATGATCCTTAGGAATAAATGAACGAGGAATAGCTGACTCTTAGGGTAGATCCTTAAGAGTAAAGAAGATAATGGGGATGGGTAATTGGGTTGATTGTTTGATGTTTAAACATATTGTGGGTTGAAAACCCTATGTACTCACCAGGTTTCCCAACCCGACCCACTCAGTTTATTTGAATCATAGGTGTCGATATGAAGTTACATTACACTGAGAGATTAATGAGACATAAATCACTAGTGATAATGAATGTAAGTTCTGTTTATGCTTATGTTTCTGTATTGACGATGACACCCCAATGTTTTAAAATGAATAAAAATACATTTCTTCAGAAATGCTTTGATAACGTATTTATCATGTTTTTTTGGGAACAAATTCCGCAACGTTTTTATTAAAAGAGGTACTCTGATTTTTATAAAGCATAAACAAAATCGGTCTTTTCTGGCCTTAAAAATGGGGATGTCACACAAGACCCCAATATGTTGGGGGCGAGGTCGGTCAACGGGTTATAGGGAGTATTGAGGTGGTACTCAAGATGACATAATTGATTCAGCAGGCCCGCAGCAGACTTCAAACATCACATAGTCGACAGAAGAGCTATGTAGATTGACGTCGGTCAGACTTAGAGTTCTAGGCAGGGGACATGGTACTCCTGAAAGTGTCACCTTGGAAAGATGTCATCTGATTCAGGAAGCAGGGTAAGCTGGTCCCCATGTAAATTGCTCTTTCCAGGTTGATATCTCGGGTGGGCAGGATTGCGTATCGTTTGGATCTGCCTCAAGAGATCAGTAAAATCCATAGCACTTTTCATGTCTCTCAGCTGCGAAAATGTTTGGTTGACGATTCCGCAGTGGTTCCATTAGATGACATTTAGGTGGATGATCACCTGAATTACATAGAGAGACCAGTGGCAATCCTTGACAGGAGGACAAAGACTCTGCGAAACAAGGTCGTGGATCTCGTGAAAGTGCAGTGGCAGCACCAAAAGGCTTCAGAGTAGACATGGGAGCTTGAGGTCAAGATGAGGGAGCATTATCCAGAGCTATTTATGGCAGCGAACTTCGAAGGCAAATTTTAATTCAAGTGGGGAGACTTGTAACTCTTGATTTGAGGTATTTTCCATTGTGACACTTAGTATAGAGTTTAATGAAAATTTAGGGATAACGTGCGTACGCTGGGCATACACTTGTGTACCTTGGGCGTACGTGGTCAGGGGACAAACCCTAGTTTTAGGGTTTGGACCTTATTTAAACCACATTAAGCCCTAAGGTTTTCTCATTGTATAGCCTCCACTGCCTTTTCAAGCCTCATTTCGAAACCCTAACTCATCTAGAGGGATTTTCCCCTTTGTGTGTATGTTTTAGTGGGTGTTTGGTGAACCTTGGAAGCATAAATATCATCATCATATAAAAAAGCATCAATAGTGTATCTCAAATCATCATAACAAAATACTGTATCAAAATCATGTGTTAAAATATCAGGGTGAAAACATCCCAGGTTAAACAAATGGTGTGTGCACTGCAATCATCCCGAGCTCCTCTTTTGAAAACCGAAGTACCTGAAACAAAAACTGACGCAACTCTCGGTTGTTCGCCGCGTTGCTGGCAGCGGGTCGTCGTGGTGGCGCTTCAATGGCATGGCAGCGGCGACGACCTCATCTGATCGGAAAAGCGAGAATAAGAGAGATGGCGGCTGAGGAGTTCGAAGTGGCGGCTGCAATACTTAGGGTTAGGGTTCTGAAGATGCAACGAGGGGGAAGCGAGAATTGCTACCATAAACCTAACTCCATCATAAACTTCCTTCACTTTTACACAATCGGCCCCTCCTTCACAGACCTTTATCAACTTAAGTCCAAAACTTACTTAACAGCCCCTGCCCTCCGAAAATCCTTACAAATTGAATCCGGAATTTACCACTTAGCCCTTGCTTCCCAAAATCTATTCAACATACGCCCATATGATACCATTTAACCCATAAATTCCGGAATTCATAATATTTTACTCTCAAGGCTGACACCAATAAACTATTATGGATTTAGGGCTTCAATAAAATAATATGAAATATCATTTACATGCTCGGGGTTTAGAGATTATTATTTATTTACTTATTTTATTTAATCTTACTTATTTAAGTCCCAAAATAGGATGTTATCTTCATATTCGCTTGAAGATTTTCATTAGAGACGTGCATTGACCAATAAAGAAAAATTTAATCATGCATATACAAAACTTTAAAACGTCATTAGCATGCTTTTGGTCTTATGAAATGTATTTAAAAGGTTATATGTACTTGTATTTAGTACTTATATACATTTGAAAGCCTATATATTCCTTTAAAAAAATATATTTATATATTAAAAGTGTATTTATTTGTATAAAAATACCCATTTATAAGGTTTATATTGTATAAAAAATTTAATTATATGTATTTGTATATATTACTAAGTATAAATATGTATATATTTCATATTTATATGTATAAGGTATGTATTTATACATATTTATATAGTAAATTACATATAAACGAAACATTGTTTTTATTCTTTAGGTGATTCATCAACCAAAATACAAAAAATAAATAAAAAATAAATAAAAAAAAGTTTTTGGTTTTTGCTTAGTAACTATAAATATTTATTTATTTCATATTTATATGTATACTATAATTTTTATACAAAATAAATATATATTTATAACTATTAAATATAAATAAAAATATTTTTAAATGTACAAAATATGTTTTTAAATATATAAATACGTTTTTATTTATATTTAATAGATACAAATATGTATTTATTTTGTATAAAAACTATCATATACATATAAATATAAATATGAAATAAATACATATTTATACTTAGTAAGCAAACACCATATCTTTTATTTATTTATTTTGTTTTGGTTGATGAATCACCCAAATAATTAATAAAATATTTGGTTTATATGTACTTTACCATATAAATATGTATAAATACATATCGTATACATATAATTTTGAGATAAATACACATTTATGCATAGTAATATGTATAAATACATATAATTATATCTTTTATATAATATAAACCTTATAAATAGATATTTTTTATTTTTATATGTGCACAATATATTTTTATACAAAATATATATGTATTTATACCTACTAAATACAAAAAAAATACATTTTTAATATATAAATACGTTTTTAAAGGCATACATTGGCTTTCAAATGTATATAAATACAAAATAGAAGTAATTATATTTTTAAATACTAAATACAAATAAATATATTTTTAAATCTGTAAAAATATTTTTATACATTTAAAAATGTATTAGGTATATACTATATAATAATAATAATAATAATAATAATAATAATAATAATAATAATAATAACAACGAAAATAATAATGAAAATAATAATAATATTCAAAGTAATTGTTAATCTGAATATTTTTGAAAACTTAAAGGTAAATCCATACATTTTTTATAACTTAAATGTTTTACTAACATCAAGTAACCGGTAGGTGGCCTGGAAACCGGGTAAAATTGTATAAATGAACAAATTAAACAAAATATTCGGCTTTACTGAACCTAAAATACCTTCAAGTCAACATTTTTTTTGAAAACTTAAGGGCTTTTATGTCATCTACCCTTTAAAAAAATGTGGTTTTATGAATTATATTTCAATTTTGAAAAACTCTTTTAAGTTTAAAATCAATTTATTTAAATTTTAATTTATTTTAATGATCTGCAACGTTAGAAAAACAAACAGTTTTTTTTACGGACTAGCGGACGTTTGTTCCACCTCTTCTTTTACAGATATGGTCTGCAGACTGCAACAAATCTTTTTACGCTCATGTTGAGGCTTAATGGATTCAATGAAACAAAGATTAGGTCAAGAGACCAAAAAATGTTTGAAATATGGACTATATTTGCAACAAACTACATTCTGGAAACCAAATGAAAATTTCTATAATTTATTCTAAAAACTAATTTAATATCAAGTTTTATATGAAATTTGATAAGCAATAACGATTCTTTCTCTCAATCAAAAAACTACTTTGACATTACTAGAATTGACAAAAAAAAAAAAAAAAAATTGTTAGTTTCAAAATTTAATATAGTCATTACTTACTTTGTAAGTATTGTTTTAATGTTTTTTGTATTTGTAATTATTATATATATATATTAAAGTTATGAAGGAAAGTAACAGTAAAGTTTTCAACTTCTGACTTTTGCCACTAATGTTTTAACTTCTGGATTCTTACTTCAAATGTGGCATTTTTTGTCAATACCCAGATTTTGTGTCCCCGTTTATGTATTTCATATTTATTTCCCAGATCCTTCCACAACCTTTGTCGGGTTATGTTTCCCGATCCTTCCATCCCTCTCTTCATCCTGGATATTCTCGATTTTGACATTCCACACCTGTCGAGACGAAGCTCACCACCGCCCCACCGCCACATTATCATCTACCGATTAAATCGTCTCTACGGCGATCGTTCGAAAATGGAGTAAGTTCTTCTGATATGGCGCATGTGAAGAAGCACGACATCGACAACGACGTCGATTCCGATGACGTATTTGGCGGTCCTCCGACGCGGACGAGGTACAGTTTTCGTGGTTCCGTCCGTCACACCTCTTCTCCACCGCATTGACTTCTCTTTATTTGTGTGTGTGAAGAACTGAAAATCTGTAGGAATCGTTTTGATTCAGTTTCAGGAGTGTTCTTCTTGGAATCTGTTGAAGGGGAATCTAAAAGGTGTATACGGAGGTTGACTTTGCTTCATAATTCTTGGTTGCAGGTTCACACCTCTTCTCCACCGCCTTGACTTCTCTTTTTTTTGTGTGTGAAGAACTGAAAATCTGTAGGAATCCTTTTGATTCAGTTTCAGGAGTGTTCTTCTTGGAATCTATTGAAGGGGAATCTAAAAGGTGTATACGGAGGTTGACTTTGCTTCATAATTCTTGGTTGCAGGTTTTCGATCAGGGCTTTCTTCTGAGGTATACACTTATTGTAAAATAGAGTCAAAAGGACATCCTCCTCTACAGATTTGTCACACCCCCGAAACCAGACGGCGGAAACGTCCGGGGGCTCGTGTGACTTAAATTGAATACCATCACAATGAATATACATGAATCATAACACAAACATCACCATGCATCAATATATTACAACTGATATTGTTTACATCCAGTACATTGTTTTCAAATATTACACTTCATAACACAAATTGTTTCAAAGTTTTTAACACAAAAATATTCTAACATACTTGGCATTACCCTTCCGCTTATCTGTTACCTGAGAATACAAGTTATTTTGGAAAAACGTCAACATATGGAATGTTGGTGAGTTCATAAGCATAGTTGTAAATAAAATGATTTGTATGGTTTGTAAAACCCAGAAAATCCGATGTTTTCTGAAAAGATTTGTAAATAAAATGATTTGTATGGTTTGTAAAACCCAGAAAATCCGATATTTTCTGAAAAGACATTTGTTTATCAAAGTGTGAAGATCCATAGTTGATGCATGAATGATTTCAAAACATATATATATATATATATATATATATATATATATATATATATATATATATATATATATATATATATGAAAGGTGTTTTGTATTTTAGTTATAGAATTTTCGAGCAAGTAGTATTGATTTCCCCGGAAAACCCGACGTTTTCCAATGTCGAAAGATGTACTAGTTCTTGTATCGTCATATCGAATGAATATCGTCCTAATTTCGTCTACTTTGAATACTCATAAGCCTTAGCGAACGAAGAGAAGAGGAACACTATGTCCTGCTACTATCATAAGTACCTTAGACTGTCGTGGATGCGAAAGACACGATGGTCCAACTCGCATTTGATTACTGTGGCCTTACTAGCTTTTCTAATGGGACACTTTGGCCCACTAGCACATAAATGCTATTGAAAGTCCTTTTATAAAATATTGGGTCATTGAAGGCCCAATAACATATAAGCGTTATCCCTTTGGGCCCAAAGATCATACTGATGGGCTTGCAAGGCCCAACATGCATGATTTGAAACTCATAAGCCCAAAGTTTGTAAGTTTACTCATTGTAGGTATCGCGTATCGTTGGAGTGTTTGATTTAAACGTTGGTTATATTGTATCGATTTGAGACCGAATCGATTCGTGTATCACGATATTTGGAGTCAAACGTGTATTCGTCTTTCGAATTGTCGGTAGTCGTAGTTTTGTATTTTGACTTAATGAAATAGTTGGTCTAAATAGAAGTTTGACCTTTTCATTTCCTTTCTTTTATAAAAATAACAATTTAAGTCCTTTAAATAAAAGAACTTCATTTTTAGTCCTTAAAACAATTTCTTGACACTTTTTGCATCATAAATTTGTTGAAATGATAGTTTTAATCCAAAATTTATTTTGTTAACAGATTCAGCCCTTTCAAAATAGTATTTCTCGGTTAAAACCCCATTTTTCGCAACTTTTACAGTTTTGGCCCAAAATCTAAAAACTTTACATTTTTGATCCTTTTTGGAATTGAAAAGTATTTTTGACCTTTGAAATAGTTTTATTACACTTTTTGTCCCCTGTTTGCAGAAAGTTTCATTTCAGCCCCTTCAAAACATCATTTTCGCAATTATGGGCTTATTGGGCCAAAAAGCCCAAATTTAGCCCATTAAGCTAAAAATTTGCATTTCAAGTCCTTTGAAAATTCTAATATTCAGAAAAATGATTATAGAAACTGTTTTGACCCTTTTGACCCTCAAGAAGCCGTGACTTGACCATGTTTGACCCTAGTTTTGCATATTTGACATTTTAAGCCCAAAATGGGTTTTTATGTTGAAATATGTTCATCAAAATCTTATAAGTTATTATTCTTGACTTGTTTATTGTAGAATAACTTAGATTATGTTTGTTTCCTTTCTCATGTCATAGATCTCGAGTTAACACCCCTTTTGGTTACATATTCATCACAAAAACACATAAAATCACACACATACATGCATAAAATCACACATAGCATACACATACACATAGATCTACACATTTTATTGTATTCTCCCCCATAAAACATATGAAAACCGAAACGAGAGGGGTATGAAGCTCACCTTGAGTTGTGTTTTCGGTTTTTGAAGGATGAGATGAAGAAATTTCGATCCTAGTAAGTCTCCTTGGAAGATCTCGACGTTAGAGGCTTCTAAGGTGCAAGATCACAAGTTTGAATAGATTTAGAAGAGATTTTTGATGAAATGAAGTAGCTAGATCATGGATTTAACATCAACTTACCTTAGATGATGTGTTTGTGGGAAAAATCTCCTTGAAAGCTTCCTAATTCTCGAAAACTTGGTGAAGAGTGGAGAGAGTTTCCTTGAGAGAGTTTGAGTGATTTTGTGTGTGTGTTTGTGGTGTGTTCGGCCGAGAGAAGAAAAGAGAGGAGAGAAGAGACCTTGGATGGGATAGTTGCATGGAAATATGGGAGTATGCATGGATATCCAAGAGATAATGGTGAGGTGGCTACCAAAAGTCAACTCTTCCTTTCTTTTGTGGGCTTGGGCCGAGAATGGAGAGGGGAAAAGAAAAATGATTGGGCCTTGTATGCTTAAGCCCATATCATGACTTATTAGATGATTTTTGGTCCAAAATAAATCAAGGTATAATTTTTATGATTCATTAGGGCTAAATTAAATTGGTTGTGACCCATTAAGGCCCATTAAAGTTAACCTAGTTTATTTTGGGTTCATAAGGCCCAAAAATATTAAGTTTCATGTATATAGGTCCAATTAGAGCCCATTTGAGAGTTCTAGGTTCAAGATAGACAAATTGGAAACTTATTAGTCCATTAGGCCCAATAAGGGAATCCTAATCCAAAATGGACTTAAACCGGGATTTCAAGGGTTTCAAATTCTTTGTTGACCATTTGTAGTGCTAGAATGAAGTATTTGATGAAGTTTTGTTGTTATAGAATAAGCATCATGTATGCTTTCATGTTATTGATTCATAGTTGTTATAAGTGTTGTATTTACAAGGCACCAAAATTCCTAGTTGTGACATCATCCCCCCATTAGAGGGAATTTCGTCCCGAAATTCTTTTGAAAGCTAGATTTGATAATGCGAGAGTAGATGAGGGTACTTCTGCTTCATTTGATCTTCGCGTTCCCATGTGAATTCTGGTCCGCGTCTCGCGTTCCATCGAACTTTCACAATTGGAATGCGGCTCTGCTTGGTACGCTTCACCTCTCTGTCCATGATTTCAACTGGCTCCTCGATGAACAGAAGGTTCTCATTGATTTCTATTTCCTCTAATGGAATGACGAGAGTCTCGTCGGATAAGCACTTCTTCAAGTTGGAAACGTGGAACACAGGGTGTACACTGTTGAGCTCAGCGGGTAGCTGTAGTCTATAAGCCACTGGACCGATTCGGGCAAGAATCTCGAAGGGTCCAATGTATCGAGGGTTCAGTTTGCCCCGCTTCCCAAAACGAATCACTCCTTTCCAAGGAGAGACTTTTAGTAACACCCTATCTCCGACTCTGAATTCCAAGGGCTTTCGTCGTTTATCAGCGTAGCTCTTTTGTTTGTCTCGTGACGATTGCAGTCTCGCCCTGATCTGAATTATCTTCTCGGTCGTCTCGCGTATGATTTTCGGTCCCGTCAAGGCATTGTTTGGCGCTTGCCCTCTCGCTAGCTGGGTGTCTCCTACCTCAGCCCAACGCAACGGTGATCTACATTTACGCCCGTATAATGCTTCGTAAGGAGCAACTTTGATACTCGAGTGATAACTGTTGTTATATGAGAACTCGATCAAAGGCAAGTGGGTATCCCACGATTTTCCAAAGTCTATCACACACGCGCGAAGCATATCCTCTAGCGTTTGAATGGTTCGCTCGCTTTGACCATCCGTCTGTGGGTGGTAGGCAGTACTCATGTCAAGTTGTGTTCCTATAGCTTTCTGAAGCGATTGCCAAAAGCGTGAAGTAAATCTACTATCTCTATCTGAGATGATAGATATCGGTACTCCGTGGAGTCTCACGATTTCTTTGATGTAGATTCTTGTCAGGCGCTCCATCTTGTATGATTCTTTTATTGGTAGGAAATGGGAGGATTTCGTTAATCTATCAACTATTACCCAGATTGTGTCCAAACCATCCGTCGACTTGGGTAGTTTGGTCACAAAATCCATGGTAATCCTTTCCCATTTCCACTCTGGAATTACAGGTTGCTGTAGTAATCCGGAGGGCTTCTGATATTCCACCTTTACCTTAGCACAAGTGAGGCACTTGCTAACGTAAGTGGCAATCTCTGCTTTCATATTAGGCCACCAATAATGTTGCTTCACATCCAAGTACATTTTGTCTGAACCTGGATGGATGGAGTATCGCGTCTTGTGGGCTTCGTTCATGACCACCTCTCTGAATCCCCCAAGTTTAGGGACCCAAATGCGGTTCATGAAGTAATTTGTTCCGTCTTCTCTCACTTCAAAGTTCTTCTCCATTCCACGCAGCGCTTCTCTTGTTTTGTTTTCTGCCTTCATAGCATCGAACTGGGCTGCCCTGATTTGAGAGGTTAGGTGGGATCGAATGGTTATGGAGAGAGTCTTCAAACGACGATTCGAGTATTCTTTCTGACTCAAGGCATCGGCTACCACGTTAGCCTTGCCTGGGTGGTACTTGATCTCGTACTCGTAGTCGTTCAGCAGTTCGACCCATCTTCGTTGCCTCATGTTTAGCTCTTTTTGATTCAAGATGTGCTGGAGACTCTTGTGGTCGGTGAAGATGGTGCACTTGGTACCGTAGAGGTAGTGCCTCCAAATCTTCAGAGCGAAGACCACTGCTCCCAGTTCCAGGTCATGAGTGGTGTAATTTACCTCGTGCGTCTTTAGTTTCCGGGACGCGTAAGCTATCACCTTTCCCCGCTGCATGAGAACGCAGCCTAAACCCTGATTTGACGCATCGCAGTAAACTATAAAGTCTTTTGTTCCTTCGGGTAGCGATAGCACCGGCGCACTGCAGAGTGCCTGCTTCAGGGGTCGGAATGCAGCTTCTTGCTTGTCCGTCCATTCGAAGGGTACGCCCTTTTGCGTAAGCGAGGTAAGTAGTTTTGCGGTTTTGGAGAAGTTTTGAATGAATCTCCTGTAGTAGCCTGCGGGGCCTAGAAATTGGCGAATTTCCGTGGGTGTTGTTGGAATTGCCCATCCTTCGATGGCTTGGATCTTAGAAGGATCCACATGAATTCCTTCCTGACTAACAACGTGTCCCAAAAAGTTCACACTTCGGAGCCAAAACTCGCACTTAGAGAGTTTTGCGTACAACTTTTCGGTTCGCAGGGTTTCCAGGATTTGTCGGAGATGTCGGCCGTGTTCTTCCTTGCTTCGAGAATAGACGAGGATGTCGTCGATGAAAACGATGACGAAGTTATCGAGAAATGGTCGGCAGATTCGATTCATTAGGTCCATGAATGCGGCAGGAGCATTCATTAGACCGAAGGGCATTACGACAAATTCATAATGTTCCGGATATGTGTAACATCATCGATTATCTGTTGTGTGTGATGTTTATAGGAGACCTCCTCTATTGGCACCACCGACGCACCACCGTCAACGACTCACTCGCCCAGTAATCTTTCACCTTTACCACACCTTCTCATTGGGGATTGTGGTGTATGATATTTGTTCTAAAACGCCAATTCAAGACTAATAGTACAAGGGCTTGGATTATAAGATTGCACCCTGCGTTACGATTTTGGCTTCGACAAAACAGAAGGAACACAGTTCATGTGTGTATTAGACATATTTCAAAGGTAAGTCTTATTTCTTTAACCATCATTACCCGTTTTATATATAGGTGGTCCTTCAATTTGAATTGTTTTATCCGCCACAAAATTAGTTGTTTTTTATGCACACTAGGTGTTTGATTAATTGCTTGAGCCAAAATACATATTATTACGCTCCTGTACTAGGTACGGTAGGGTTCATCGTGTTATTTTTGAAAAATAAATAATAATTATGTTTTGAAGATGCTGTATATATTGTTTTTGTCAAATTGATGCCTTCAAGGCTATATTAGTCATTGATTTTTTTTACAATTTTATGTGTATTCCGTATGTATTTTTTTATTTGTTTCTGTACAAATGGATTTGTAAAAATAAGTTTTTAAAAATTCCAAAAAAGAAATTCTCCAAAATTCAAAAAATTTAAAGAATACAAGTGGATTTGTAAAAATAAGTTTCTATTTCGTAAGAAAATATTTGGATTTTTTTCCGAAAATGACGTAATACTTGGAGTAAATTACTAAAAATGGGCCCTAATCTTTCTTATTTTTACCGTGTTCAGTCTAAAATTGAAACATTTTCCGGTTTTGGTCCATGGAATCTTGAAATAAGGAGCAAAACTGAAAAAAAAAAGGTTTGAATCTTGAACTAAACATGTCAGAAAGCATAAGGACTGTTTCTATAGTTTATTCTGATGGATTATGTTTCTTTTTAGACAAAACTTTCTCGATTGGATATCGCGGGTAGAATAATTTGTTAAATGACCAAAATACCATTTAATAAGTATAGGGTTTGTAAGGACAATTTGATTTGGGAGAATGGAATTCAATTCCGTCTTCCATTCCTAGAAATGATGAAATCCCTTCATATATGGATTTTGGCGGATTCTATCAGAATTGACTCAATTCAATTGCGTCAATTGGGCAACCAAGTAATTGGAATACAGGATTCTATTCCATTGTGTTTTTCTCTATTAGATTTATATGGATCTCTGTTGATACGGATGTGTTTTAGCTCATGGATTACAGCTTAGTCCAACGTAATCTAATTGAATGTGTTTTAGCTCATGGATTACCACTTTGGAATATAGGATTCTATTCCATTGTGTTTTTCTCTATTAGATTTATATGGATTTCTGTAGATACGGATGTGTTTTAGCTCATGGATTGCAGCTTAGTCCAACGTAATCTAATTGAATGTGTTTTAGCTCATGGATTACCACTTTGGAATATAGGATTCTATTCCATTGTGTTTTTCTCTGTTAGATTTATATGGATTTCTGTTTATACTTTTATTGCTTTAAAAGCCACTTTATTGATCATCGTTCTTATATAATTCAGGAACTTTGGGCTTTGTTTAACTTCTGTTGTCCAGAGCTTTTGAGAGACAAGAAATGGTAAGATTTCATTTTTTTTCTTTTTCTTCTTATTGTTATGTTATTTACTTATTTATATCTATTTTCTTTTCAGTTTTAAGGAAAAATATGAGTCAACAATCCCTACGTGGAAATGACAAAATGCATCTGATAGAGATAAGCACATTGGTTCAGCTGTTGCACAGGTTATTAGTTATATTTCCCTAAATGACAAAATAGTTCATAAATATTAAGGCAATAACCTTTTGCTATGATTAAAACTATAAAAAAAATAACATTTATCCAAACTTACAAACAGGATTTAAGAAATTGCATTCAACCCTATTTTCTCAGGCGTTTGAAAAGTGAAGTTTTTCGTGATAATGATGCTACAAACACTGCCAAGCTTTCTAAAAAGAATGAGATTATTGATTGGTTAAGATTATCCAAATGTCAGGTGCTTACATTAACTGTTTTTATATTCTTTATTTTATAAAAACTCAACTTACATTCTTTTTATCTTTTTTAATTTACAGAGACAACTATACGAAGGCTTTTTGAACAGTGAGATTGTTCTTTCAGCCTTTGATGGTTCACCTTTACCTGCTCTCACGGTATTGTACTCTTTTATGAGAAGGGTATTTCTGTCTTTTGCACATAAGAGAGATCAACAATGCAATTTTTTTGTTCTATTAACATCAGTCTTAGTTTTTGGTGGACTTTTCCTTTAGTGAAAGTTAATGTTTATGATTTACATTTAATAGATATTGAAAAAATATGTGATCATCCAGTTGTATTAACAAAAAGAGTTGCTGAAGATCTTCTAGAAGGAATGGAAACAGGGCTAAATGAGGAAGATCAAGGAATTGCTGAAAAATTAGCAATGCATATAGCCAGATACTGCAGAGAAATATGACATTGGGGGAACTCATGACAAGCTTTCTTGCAAGATCTTCTTAATTATGTCTTTACTGGTTAGAATATTACATATTACATACATACCCTTAGACCCTTATTATTTTTTTTGTTATATTTTAATACCATCTGGATAAATAATGTTTAAAAGATATGAGAAAATCAACCTAAACTTTTTTTTTAATCATCCATTACAGGAAAAACTGATTCCAGAAGGTCATAAAGTTCTTATCTTTTCCCAGACACGCAAAATGGTTAATCTTATTCAGGTTTAGATTTTTTCCAAAGGTTTCCTGAAATTTATATTCAACCTGCACAAGAAATGGGTTTTACGTTTTTGCTATATTTTTCATTACAGCATCTACCTATTATAACTCTTATATATATCTACTTACTGATTCCAGAAGGTCATAAAGTTCTTTTTCATTGCAGCATCTACCTATTCTAACTCTTATATATATATATACCAGTTTGTTATCGCAGCAGATGCAGTGTCCGATGGTGAAGGTAAGGTGACAGATTGTGTGAAGTGAACCAGATTTGAAGGCAATAAAGAAGAAGAGCTAAAGATGCTGTGGAGTTTACATATGAAAATCATGCTCCTCAAGAACCCAACTGCTAGAAAATGTGTTTGCTACCACCTCTAGAAATCGAATTTCAGTCTGATTTAGCGTGTTCTTCTGTGTCTACTACTGGGGCATACATACACATACAAAGGAGACGGACCCCTATAACGGATCCTCTTCCGATCCTCTTGGCTCTTACAAAAAAAAAGGTTTTGGTGGTGTTGATGGTATAAATGAAACATCTAACACCCGGAACGCGGGGCCACTTTACTAGTTCACATTATCTTAGGAGTCGACGGGGACACAGTTTTCAATTTGACATCCTTCATGTGTTAGATTAAGTTATTAAATCACAAATCGTGTTGACGTTGTTGTTGTGCTCACGTAAGCAATGATCAGAAGGGTCGGTGGGGGTTTTGGTTAGGTGGAAGACACGCCAATCTCTATATAATCACATCCATATCCAACTGATTCCTTCATCGATTCCATTTCTTCACCTCTGATAATCAAGATGATGACGACGATGAACGGCATGAAGATTCAAGACACGTTTTACATATCCCATGGATCCCCTACTTTGTCAATCGATGAAACTATGCCGGCGAGGCATTTTCTTCAATCATTTCAGCAAAAAGTGTATCCTGCTAATGCTCCTCGACCTTCTTCTATCCTTGTAATCTCCGGTCACTGGGAGACTACGTATCCAACGGTCAACGTCGTCGATGGCCCTTCTGACACCATCTACGATTTCTATGGTTTTCCCAAAAAAATGTATCAGGTACGCAATTCTTTCTTCCTTTTTTCTTATCGATTTTATTTATTAATACCTAAATTTCGTTGAAATCACGAATCATCCCAAATCTGTTGTTAGTCTGTTTTTTTATGAAATGATGGATCTGATTTCAATGATTATTTGGTTAAATATAGTTAAGATTTACGAATTGCCTTTCTTGCCAGATGAAAAATTAAACCAGATGGAATCTAATTATAGCAATTAGAAATTAGTAATGATTAGTTCTACTGTTCTAGGTCTTCAGATAAACCGACTATGATTTAGATTCTTTGATTATGCGACTGAATATATGATTTTTAAGTCTTAATAATCTCTTAAAAATTTATAGATCTAAACACAAAACACCCATTGCGTGTTGGGGTGAATTTAGATTCTTTGATTATATATGATTCTTTGTCATAATTATCTCTTTAAAAATATAGATCTAAACACCCCTTGCTTGTTAGAGTGAATTTAGATTCTTTAATTATGCCACATATTTTTACATTTATTTATATATTATAGCATCCTACCTCCTTTTTACTTGTGTATGTAGTATATTATTCAGTGTAGCTGAATTCAAAAGATAGCAACATAGTTTCGTATATTTGTTTACTTTAATATCCTATTTCCTTTCTTTCTATTACAACATTGTACTTGTTATTTTTTCTTATTAAAGCATAATTGTGTAATTCAAAATTTGTTGGCCAATTACCGTATTATATTTTGAAAAATATGTCTAGTTGTAGCAATGAAAATTGCATTGCATATGGATACATTCGGTCTTTCTAAAGTACAATGTTTAAGTATAAAGAAATAAAAGTAGTATTATGCTATAATAAAAAAAATTAATGAAAGTACATTGCTATTTTTACTTGCATTTAACTCTGTTTCTTTAAAAACCAGCTCAAGTACCCCGCACCCGGAGCTCCAAAACTCGCCAACCGGGTCAAAGAACTCCTTATGTCATCCGGTTTCAAACGGGTCGACCAAGAAAAAAAACGTGGGCTAGACCACGGTGCGTGGGTCCCACTAATGCTAATGTACCCAGAAGCTGACATCCCTGTATGCCAACTCTCGGTCCAAACAAACCAAGATGCCACATACCATTACAACATGGGTAAAGCCTTAGCACCCCTAAAAGACGAAGGAGTGCTAATAGTGGGCTCAGGTGCAACCACTCACAACCTCAAAATGCTACGCAACACCCCCACAGTGCAACCCTGGGCCCACGAGTTTGACATGTGGCTCAAGGAAGCTTTGATTGAAGGAAGATATGAAGATGTTAACGAGTATAAAGAAAAGGCCCCACATGCCACGGTGGCACACCCGTGGCCCGACCATTTTTACCCGTTGCATGTGGCCATTGGGGCCGGGGGTGCGGATTCTAAAGCTGAACTTATTCATCATAGTTGGGGCTTGTCATCACTTTCGTATGCATCGTATAAATTCACAAGCCGGGTGTGACTTGTCTATTTGTTTGTGGATTACTAGGTTGTGTGAATAGGATGTTGTACTTTATTTGGCTTTATATATGTAAAGTATTTTTACACGCGACATTGTAGTCTTTACTTGTTTAAGCATAAAAATTCATATGTTTTCTTTGTAATTTTATATGTTATCGATAAGATATAACTTGATTGATTTGTTTTAGTATAATGATTGATATTGCTCACAAAGCTACCAGCAATGATAAATTACATAAGTTTTATCATGGAGCGCATACCTTTTATTATGATTTTCATAGATATATGCAAAGAAATATATTTTAACGAATTTTCTAAATTTATAAGAATAGATCATTACAAGGGAAAGTAGACAGACCAGTTAATAAGTCGTGATGTGTTCACAAAGAAATATTGCTGTTTTCTATAACTCTTGCGTTCTTACCATTGTCAACTCATTAATTATTCCTTCTAAAAAGAACTTTAATTTTGTAAAAATATACTTACAATGACACATATAGTTAAAGGTTATTGAGTATGACTCAAATTCCATCACATTCTATTTCTTCTTCTTTTTTCAGATTACTGTTGATAGTAAAGTTTAATATGTACCAAATATAGAGAATGCCAACCATCTCTATTATCATTAGATAACAAGTGGTTTCTCTGTAATAAGAGTATCCATCAAATTTAATGACCCATTCTTGAGTAATCATATCGTATTTGGTAGAAA
Source organism: Lactuca virosa (assembly GCF_052849685.1). NCBI lineage: Eukaryota > Viridiplantae > Streptophyta > Magnoliopsida > Asterales > Asteraceae > Lactuca > Lactuca virosa. Next base: position 222,427,779 of record NC_136430.1, on the reverse strand, counting down.
TTGAAGCTTTAGCCTTTAGTTGAAGAAAAATAAAAAAGATATATTCACGTTAATTTGATCTACATTTTACTTTTGTTGAAAAAATCTCAGCTTGAATTTTCAGTAAAAGTCAAATTTTCAAGAGAGAATATAGATTGGATGATAGAGAAAATATAGACAAAACTGTAAATTTGGTCCCTGTGGTATTCAAAAAACTTTGGATAGGGTCAAAAAGTTTTCAACTTGCATGGAAGGTCCAAAACCAAAGTTTTTCTGGGTTTTTGGTCCAAAAAAACTTAAAAAGACGGTTATACCCTTTTGATTTCTTTTTCCCTTTTTCTATAAGTATTTTTAATGTTATTTTGACTTTAAAAAAAAACAAAAAAAAAAAAAGAATTTTCCACCCCCACCCCCACCCACCGTACTCTCTCTCTCTCTCTCTCTCTCTCTCTCTCTCTTTGACTCTTTCTCTCTCATCTGCTTGATCTCCTCAAGACTGGAGTCTAATGAAGAATCCTCATAATACCCTTTTTCCTTATCATAATGCCCACCAAATTCCTTGTAAGAATCACTCAAGTTGTTATGATGTTGATCATATACACCAACAGTACTACGATACTCATAATGGCAGCTCCCATCGGAATTAGAACTGCAACTAGCTTGATCACCTCCAAAGAAGACAAGGGTAGAACTTTCTTTTACCTCCTGCTGGTAAGTCTCCGTGGAAACCAAACCGAGAAATCCATGACCTTGTGATTGGAGAACTGGATGTTGACGATTAGCAGTATTAATTCTAGGGCTAGATGGGATAGATAAGGTTTGGTCATGGTAGCTAGAAGTATTTATACTGTATAAATATGATGGAGACGATGATATTGATGATGATAATGGAGCATTAACATTGATATTACTATTTTGAAAAATCGATTGCGATGGGTAGCTGTAGTTTGTTGAAGAACTGAAACATTGAAGATGTTGAAGAGGTTTTCTAAGTTCGGGTAGGGTGATTAAGTTGTTCATCATCTTCTTCTTCAGCTTTGTGTTTCAGTAGTTCTTGATATCATTGTCTGTTCTTCCTGGTATCTGTGCTGTCATTATTGACCACCTGCATATTAAGTTATTCAAACTTCTAGATTTCTGCATATATATTCACATCTGAGAGATCTTGACAAAAATCTCCATTTTTGCGTGCTAAATACCACAAAATCGCCCTTAATACAAAATCTTGAAAGAGAAAGTATACCTGCTACCAATCCTAGCAAAGAGGACACATATAACTTTATCTTCATCATCAGAAAATTCGCCATGTTTAATGTTTGGTCTCAGATAGTTCAACCAGAGAGAGAGAGAGAGAGAGAGAGAGAGAGAGAGAGAGAGAGAGTACGGTGGGCTAGGGGTGGAAAATTCTTTTTTTTCTTTTTTTTAAGTGAAAATATCATTAAAATACTTATAGAAAAAGGGAAAAAGAAATCAAAAGGGTATAACCGTCTTTTTAAGTTTTTTTGGACCAAAAACCCAGAAAAACCTTGATTTTGGACATTCCATGCAAGTTGAAAACTTTTTGGACCTTATCCAAAGTTTTTTGAATACCACATGGACCAAATTTGCAGTTTTGTCGAAAATATATCTGAACTAATTATCCTCTAGGATTTCTTCAAATTTCTTGATAGATCTGAACCGATCTAGGACTTTTAATTGGACTTTGGAACATTAGATCTTGGATTGAGCCTTTAAACTTCATATCTATTGGATCTTGCAATATCTTAACAGGAAATCACTTGAGAAACGATCAAAAACTTACAACTTCTAATCATCGAGAGAATATTCATGAAAATATGTAGACAAAACTTCATAAATGGTCCTTATGGTATCCCCAAATATGAAGTTTAGTCCCTAAGTTTAAAAAAATCTCACAACCTATGGTTTCAAAACTTTTGATGTTTGGTCCTTATTGCTCACACCTTCATCTTTTATCTGTTAACTGAAGGGCAATTTCGTTATTTTTCTACCACAGGGACCGTTTATGAAATAAACGAAGAAAAAAAATATAATTATTTAAGAGTAAATTACAGTTTTGGTCCCTATGGTTTGGTCCGATTCGCACTTTCAGTCTAACCTTTGAAATTTTGACAAGATGCATCATTGTGGTTTAAAGAAATTGCATTGTACATCCTTAGTCCATTTAAAAAGACCATTTTACCCTTACTTTTATATTTTTGTTTTTCTTATATATATATATATATATATATATATATATATATATATATATATATATATATATATATATATATATATATATATATATATATATATGGGATTGAGGAAGGTTGTCGAGTGTGATGTAAGACTACGACTAGTCCGGTAACATTCAACTAGAACGAAGTGGACTATCTTATGTTCGTATGTTGGTCGGTTATGTCATTCCAGGAGGGCTGTTGGGGTTGTGTTGGCAAACAGACTAGGATAGCTTTTGTCGGTAGTCAGAGAAAATCCATTACCGACCCGGTACTTACCAGATCGGCGATACAAACATCACAACCTGTCACAAACAAATCTAAATTCAAATACATCATACACAAGTATCAGAACCACATCCTAGGAAACATGCAAAAGAGATGGTACGGAAAAATAAAATAATAAGGAAATGAAAAGAGACGTGTCTGCCCATAAATCGGATAATAGATGAGGGATCGGGCAGGACTATAAACCTTTCTAACAACGATCGGTCTATAAATACCCTAGAGTAACGGTGTCTAGGGGGAGATCAAGGTAAGGCAAAAAACACTGTCTATAGCATTAAGGAAACATTAAAAATTGCAATCTAACTTAGGCATCAGAGAGTTATTCTGGGGTCCAACCCTCGGCATGGCTGTCCGACCTAACACTTGTTTATCTTATGTTGAGCGGACTCCCGGATGCTTATTAGACTAAGACCTTTAGGTGATAAAGCTAAACATACGCCTGGAGTTTGCCGTAATAACAGTCGTATGAGAGGCTATCAACTACATCAATTGGTTAGAAATCTGGTACTTCAGTTAATTGGTAGGTAGTACGAGGCAAGGGAGATCTCGGTTAGATCGAAATGTGAATGTTGATTAGCAGGATGAGACTTAGATGTTGGTATGACACCAATAACTGAGACTCGTGTTGGGAGTCACCCTTATCTTCAAGTAAAGGGTTCAACAGCAATGAAAGGTCAGGGATTCTGTCTTTCCAGACTTCCAGTTGTCAACAACATAATCCAGGAACAGAAGGGCTTCGTTTGGTTCGGGTTGTGAATTAGAGTCTTTATGGATATGCGATGAGATGGTTCTGTCTGTTGGTAAGTCATACACTATTTAGGGTTTCCATCTTTCAGGCAGGGTAGTTGGAATCCTCCTTAGTTGGTCAAAGGAGGAGTGTCGCCACGTGACCATTTGAGTGGTCACAACGTGACAAGGGTAAATTAATATGAGAAATGTGTTTCGGGACCAATCTCACGACGTGAGAACTGGTGCAGCCCAAGCCTATTATCTTTTAGGATTTCCTTCATATTTAAGCCCATATAAGTCATTTTTAGGGTTTATTACCAGCCTCCAACACCTTTTTTCCTCAGAAAAATCCTAGTCCTAATTTTCTTGGTGATTCTTGGCCTTTTGGAGCATTTGTTGGCTTGAAGAAGAAGAGAAGAAGGAGAAGAAGGTGCTCTATTGGTGGAACTTGCAAGGAAACAACATCATTATCATCATTTCATATTGTTTTTGGACCTTTGTAAGTGTCAAAGGCTCAAACTTTATTGCTTAAAGTGGTTAGATCTAAGTTGTTGTACCATGTTTTTCATGTTTAAGCAAGTTTGAATGGAAGGAACACATAAAGTTAGCAACTTTATGCTTTCTATGGGTCCCTTGAGTATGATATTGTTTAGATCTAGAAGTTGGTTGATTGTTGGACCCATGCATAAGGATTTTGGTTTAATCTCTTCATTTTTTACCTAGAAATAGATGGAGGACATGCATGAGGTGTAACATCCATAAAAATCATGTCAATTTAAAACTTTTTAAAACATTTAAAAACCAATAATTATTACAAAATTGTTTCAAAATAGTTTCATGTCAGAGTATCCCAGAATCAAATCATAAAAATATAAGGAGGTGCACGATCATGCCTTCACCTTCCCGCGATCATCAGAAGTACCTGAAATAAAATCAACAACTGTAAGCCCGAGTGAGTTCCCCCAAAATACCAACGCCATACAAACCATAACAATATCATACAAACAACATGCATAATGAACCATCAGCCTGACTGGACCGCCTCGCAGGGCCATCAGTCTATCTGGACCGCTCTCCGAGCCATCGGCACGTCTGGACCGCCTCTCAGGGCCTTCAGCCTATCCGGACCACTCGCCGGGCCTTCGGCCTGACTAGTGCGCCCTTACCGGGTCTGCAGTCTATTCGGGCCGCCCTGGGTATGTTGGCACAAAGCACAAAGCACAAAGCAGGACCGCCTTAACCCAACCCCCAATCAAACAATCATGTGCACATAAATATCATACGCTAGCTAACATGTACAGATAGCCATACAGATCTAACAAATCACTATTCATAACATCATCCTATATACCAGGATACCGATCTAACAGATCACTAACATAACAACCATCCTATAACCAGGATACAGATCTAACAGATCACTAACATAGCAACCATCTGATAACCAGGATACAGATCTAACAGATCACTAACATAGCAAACATCCTATAACCAAGATACAAATCATAAAGGGCCGGCCTTGGTGCCTTAGACCCTGTTGATATAGTGAGAAGAACTCACCTCACAATGTTGATCGGAACTGAAGTATCAAACTCCCGAAACACGGCTCCAAACACCAACACCTACATCCACAAATGATCCGCTTCCATAAATTCCCAAATTACTAAAATACCCCCCAGAAGTCAAACTCGTCAACCCTTGGTCAAACTCAAAGTCAATGGTCAAGGTCAACAGTCCATGTTGACCCAACTCGTCGAGTGCATCTAGCAACTCGTTGAGTTCCTTCAGAACTCAGAAACCAAAAACTCGAGTCAACTCACCGAGTTTCCAACCAGCTCGTCGAGTTCATGTAGTGTCCAAAAGATGGGAAAACCCTAACCAACTCGTTGAGTTATAACCCTAAGCCGAGTTCATGCAGAATTCAGAAAGCAGGAAACCCTCATTCAACTCGTCGAGTTGACTATGTAACTCGTCGAGTTCCTTCAGTCCATTTCTCATTCAGATGCTTTTAAGTGAAACCAAAGCTCCAAACTGTAGATCTAGGCTCCTAGGGTGTAGTTATCACGTAAAGTTGTTAACTTTAAGTGCATGCAAGGCTTCGAGAAGCTAAAACACTTATAACTAGCCTTAGAAGAAGGTTTTGGACATGGAAGAGGGCCAAAGCTTCATACAGCTTGAGACTTTATGTCCATAAGGGCCTAGAGGAGTCCAGATCTGAAACCATGCCCTTGTCACAAGATCAAATCCGGAGGTGACTCCTTTTTGCACCAAAATGTCCATATACTAACATAAGAAGAGATCTAAGAAATGAAAGGCCAAGGTAAGGACTTTTTACCTTCAACTAGATGCCAACACGATGTAGATACTGGATCTATAAGCTTCTTCTCGTTCCAAGCCTCTAAATCTTCAAGCCTCTTCAAGGAATGCACCAAATACACACTTTAGTCTCACACACACTCAAAATAGGGTTAGATCTATTAGGGTTTGCTTCTGGCCGTCAAAAGGTGGTAAGGAGGCTAGAGGAAAGGACTTAAGGTCCTTTAAAAAGGGTGCAAACCCTAAAAATTACGGTTTCCATGCATAGCCTCTACTCGTCGAGTTGGGGTCCTCCAACTCGTCGAGTAGGTCTAAAATATAATATATAAAGCTTTAAAATTTATACCTAGGAGTCGAGATGTTACATGAGGCATACATGTCCATAAAATAATCATTTTTATGGACCTTTGGCTTCTGAAAAAGTTAGAGTGAAAGAATTGATGGATTAAGGACTTAAATCCTTGAATTTTGGATTCAGAGTGTCGTCATCGTGTGAGACATAAGGTCTCATGATGTGAGAATGAAAGAACCCGTTTTCTGCTGAGCTTTTTGGGGCTTACGAGGTGACAACATGATGTTCACATTGTGAGGTCAGCTCAAATGATTTTTCCATGACTGAGTGGGCTGAGTTGGGGCGAGTCGAGTTGGTGTAACGCCCTAAATTTTCAAATACATTTTTCGCTTTTTATCCACACGAAACACAGTCTATGTCACAACTGGCATTTTAGCCAGGAAATTCTGTGATCATGTAAATGTCATCTATAATAATATTTGTAACTCTAACTTGATATCATACATTATGTTCATTCTACGACAACAAACTTAGTCAGGATCCACAATTGTAGTTTAAAACTCTATGCAAAACATTTCAGAAAGCCAATTGGGAGTTGAAAACCCTAAAAATCCAGGTTCAAGTTCTTTAATGGACTAGGATTTTCTTATTGGGCCTAATGGACCAATAAGCATTCAATTCGACTATATTGGGCTTAGAAACCCTATCTGGATTCTAAATGGACCCAATTCATAAATCTATAACATTTTGGACCATATGGGCCTAGAATGATTCATTCTAACCCTAATGGGCCTTAATGGGCCGTAAACTGCATTTCTTTTATTGAAATGGGTCGTGAACCATCCTAAGGGCCCAATGGGCCGAAAAATAATATTGAGCCCATGAAATTCGAACAAAGCCAAGGATTTGATCCCAAAGCCATTTCATCTTCATTCATTGAGCCCATTCTCGGCCCAATGAGTATAAAAAAAATGAAATTAAGAGGTTTAATGAGCATTAGACACATCCTTATTGCATGGTGGATTTCCATGCAACATCACTTCACTCTCTCTCTCTCTCTTCTCCCCCTTCTTCTTCTCGGCCGAAACACCCTCACACCACCTCAATTCTTTCAAAAATCTTTCAAGGAACTCTCTCTAAAAAACCTCCTTTCTTCTCCAAATTTTCGAAGATCTAGAGTTGTTTCAAGGAGATTTCCACCAAAAATCATCTTTCCTTGGTAAGTCCCTACATATCCAAGTTATATAACTTCATCCTTATGTTAGATCACTCCTTCTAAACATTGTTTGTGATCATACTCTTAAAAAACCCCATAAGCTCAAGATCTACTCAAGGAAAGCTTGCTAGAGCCGAAACCTCACTCTTTTCTTCACCAAACCAAGAACAAACAAGCAATGTGAGTTCATACCCCCTTGTTTTCGGTTTTACATGTTTTTGGGGAGAGAATACAAGTGTTCATGTTTATATCTATGTATTTATGCATGTTATGTGTGATTTTCTTGGTTTATGTTGTGATTATGTGATAAATCTTGATGAATCTCGAATACTCTAACAAAGTTGGGTGAGATTCATAAACTAAAACACTCTAAACATCATACTACAAGGATAAAAGTGTTATACATGCCTAAGATGTGAAAAACAAAACAAAGATCTTGTATAAGGATCATTTTTGACAAGTAAACAAAAGATTAGGAAAATTTTGCCACTTACGGTTTTGTAAGGATCAAAAGGGTCACATTTGTATAAAAATGAGTTTTTATAACAACTATACCTTCCAAAGGACCAAAAGTGTAATATTTTGCGTTATGGGCCTTAATTTGGGCCTTACGACTTTTTGGGCCCAAATTGCGAAAATATAAATTTTTATGGACCAAAAATGTTATTTGATCAAAACTTGAGTCAAAAATGAAAACTTACAAATTTAGGGGCTGAAAATGACACTTATTTCAAAATTGGGCCAATAATGTAAATTTTATAAAGTTTGGGCCGATAATGTCATTTTATTCAAATAAGGGCTGAAAATGTAATTTTCTGCAAAAATGGGCTGAAAATGTCAATATATGTATTTTTGGGCCAAACCCGTCAATTACTAAACATTTGGGGCGAAAATATAAATTTTTATAAATTTATGGGCTAAAATGTTATTTTTAATTAAAATAGACTAAAATGACATTTTATGTAAAAATAAGCCTTTAAATGTTTAAATTAGTTCTTAAGGGACCTAAAGCGAAATTTTTAATAAATACGGGTTCAATTTATGGAACTTTGACGTATCAAACTAAAAATGTCATTATAACAAAACACTGGACTTTTTATAACATTATGGATAAATGTTTCTACTAAATGAACTATACAATAGCAAACAAACGAAATACAACAACGGTACAATTATTGGGCCTGGTACTCGCTATACATGCTTATTGGGCCTTCGTGATCCATATGCATGTTTATTGGGCCCGGTATAATCATTTCATGTCGATTGGGTCTTCGCGATCCAATTACATGCTTAATGGGCCTAAATTAGCATTTACATGTTATTGGGCCTTAGTGGCCCATTTACATGCTAATTTAGCCTGGAATAATTCATCGTATGCTTAATGAGCTTTAATGTGTCCAACGCATACTTAACAAGCCTGGAAATAACTTACATGTCTAATGGGCCATAGTTGTCTTTTCTTCATGTTTGTTGGGCCTTATCATTTCACGTTCATGTATCATCTAGTGTTCGAAATTCTAAATACATATAACGTATACATATTCATGTGGCAATAATTGGGATCTAGTGAGACTTGTCGGTTGACACCATTGAGTGTATGGTCGTAGCCTGTAGTTATAATCAGAGTCTCCTGGAGGGAGAGCGAGAGTTTGTGTATAGATCAATACGGGGGTGACTCCCCCACACCTGAGCTGTTCGCTACAGTTAGACTAGGCCAGTCTAGGGTGACAAAACCTTGATCAAAAATCCGGTGTTTGGAAAAATGCCAAGACAGGCAATTCAGTCACTATCATGCATGGTTATAACGACTCATATAGAGATCCATTACCATCACGACATTACGGAAATCAAAACTCGTAAATCATATTGATGCCAAACAAATCATACGATAATGCAAGGACTGCAACATTTTATAAATAAGAAAATATCGGATTTTCTGGGGAAACACTATTATTCAAATACCTTCTACTTACAACAGAAAGAATACAAAGAAATTTGGACTGCATACTCATACATGTTTTTACTATGAAATTCACACATGCAACTATACTCGACTTTCACATCATTTTTCAGACTTTTTACAGAAAATATCGGATTTACTGGGTTTTACAAACAATACAAAATCTTTCATTCAAATATGCTTATGAACTCACCAACATTATATATGTTGACCGTTTTCAAAATAACTTGTATTCTCAGGTAACCGTTAAGCAGAAGAACCTTCAAGTGTGTGGATTTATTTTGTGTAATATCAATCATTGTACAATTAATATTTTGGAATTATGTAACCTAAGACAATGTACTTGATGTGAACAATACCAGTTGTAATATGTAATGTTTGGTGATGATTGTGTTATGTTTCATGTATATTCATTGTGATGATAATTCAATTGATAGTCACGCGAGCCCCGGACGATTCCGCCGTCTGGTTCGGGGGTGTGACAGTCTAACATTTCTCAAACCCAATTTATAATTTGTTTCAAACACAAGACATAAAATTGTCTGTCAATTAACCCAGAATCCTCAAAACACAAATCAACTAGCTGGTGTATACAATCATGTCGGCGCCTTCCCGCGATCCTGAGATGTACCTGAAACACATTTTACACAAACACTGTAAGCACGAAGCTTAGTGAGTTCCCCAACATACCACACACAAATAAATAGCCTCTCATGGCTATATCTCTATAAGGACCCTCCGATCATGTGTCTCAGTGATGACCCTCCGGTCTCATGGCTCGGGTTGGACCCTCCAGTCCAGTGTCTCGATGAGAACCCTCCAGTCTCACGACTCGGTTTGGACCCTCCAGTCTAGTGTCTCAGTGAAGACCCACCGGTCTCATAACTCGGTTTGGACCCTCCGGTCCTAACTCAATATGGCACATAATAATATACAACATAAATCACAAAGATAAAATGCATGATATCAAATAACTCAGAATAGGCACATAAGACCCTCCGGTCAGTAACTCAAATAAGACCCACCGGTCAATAACTCACATAAGACCCTCTGGTCACACAGTATTACCACTCAGGTAAGTATAGTGAGAAGACTCACCTCAACCGCTACGTGAGAAATCCTACACTGTCGCTGCTGATGTACAATGGCTCCTGGACTGGTCAAAACAACCCAACACTATAATCAAAATCTATGCAAGGCTACACCCCAACACTTTGCCCCGAAAATGGCCCCACCCCATTAGACTCACAATGACCCAAACCCAATGGGCCCACCAAGGTGTTGGATTTGATGTTTAAGCCTATAACTATAACTGGTATGTACTTGACCCGATTGTAGCATGGTCCTTTTGGGTTGTCTTCACCAGTGCAATTTGATAGGATGAATTTTGAGAATAAGGTTATTTGTGGTTTATTAATATATTACAAGTATAATATATTAATACGAATTTATTTAATTAGTATTGATCAAAAATTAATTTGGAATTAATTTTATGGTCAAAAGAGACTAATTAAATATATGAGGATTGATTATGTAAATCAATAATTCTTGTAGTGTAGGCTAATGATCCATGATTATGGGATAGAATAATCTATGGATAGTCCATGGAGGTTAAATCCATGGAGCATGAGAACGTGGAAAGTCATGGGTTATTAGGGTTTACCAAGTGTAACCCTAGCACGTGCAACACTATAAATAGAACCCTCCATGAGCCAAAATCGGTTACACCTTCTCTTTGAGATAAGTAGCTTATTCTCTTAAGTCATCCTTTTTTATATTGGTGTTTGTGAACCATTAGAGGCATCACACTTGAGGTGCTCAAGCTTTCAAAAGTCAAGAACTACTAGTCCTTCTAAAAGGTATGTCATCTATCTAGATGTATTATTCATTTGGTAATTTGTATGCTAGTTAGGACAATGCTTTGAAAAAATTGAAATTATGCATATATAATAGAGAAAACATAGATCCAAAGCATTTAGGGTTGCATGTGCACCATAGGAGTGTTATAGTGCTCAAAACCCAATAGTGGTATCAGAGCCTAAGATTGTTTTCTATTATATTTGATGCTTAATGGTTTTTCAAAGCTGAAAACGTCAAAATTTTGGCTTCTGACTGGTGAACTCGCCGAGTACATGAACAGACTCGACGAGTCCACTCAGTAACAGAGCAACTCGTCGAGTCCAGTTCATGTACTCGACGAGTTGAAGGCTCTGTTTTCAGAATTTCGAGTTTCTTGGCGTGGTTTGGATTGGGAACACTACCACAAACTGTTTTTGATCATTGGAAATGTTTTTATGATATGGTAGTGCTTGTACTCATCCAACCACAAGATAATTGTCAAAGTTTTAAAATAATTGTTGTTTTTATATGATAAAAAAATTGCTTTCAAATTGTTGACTAGAAATTATCTTGATTATGAGTTTAGTTAGATCATAGATTATGTGATAATTTTAGTTGTTAGAAAAATGATCTAAATGAATTTTAATGACCTCCATAACTTGTACTCAAGTTATGGAAAATGAAAGGTCTCATACATTAAAATCTAATTAAACTCATAAGTTATAAATGTGAAGAGTTTTGACAAGTTTCAAAACTTTCCCTCAAGTTTTGGAATTTGTAAAGTCACACTAATGAAACTATAATTCCAAACCCTAGAGTTTTAAAATTTAAAATTCAACCCTTATACTTTATAATATTATAAGTTTAATAATATATATATATATATATATATATATATATATATATATATATATATGTATAAGACAAAGTCGGTCTTACCGTTACTAGGCCTCATTCACGAAGTCAGTCTATAAGGGAGGTATAAGGTTTCTGCCTATAAAATGGTGGTTTAATGGGTGTCCACTCTCACCCACCGCTTCCTTGACTGGTGGAGGGTCGTGAGCCGTACGGGTAGGATAGGACATTAATTCTCCCTCATTAAAAGTATAATGATAAAAATAAAGTAACTAAACTTTTATTAAAATTCCCAATCTTAGTTACTTTAGGAAAAATGTGAAATGGTGCTAATCCATTAAATTACACTTTCCACCTTGTTAAGTCGTTAGTGGAGCGTGTGTGGTTAACCAACACACTAATTTGGGACTGACAATGTATGGCAAGGGTAACTTGATGTTAATCATAGATCAATAGAGCGTGTGTGGTTAACCGGCACATTGATTAGGTGATTTGTAACATTGGGTGTACCAAGCTAATTTGCATGGTTATTCACTCCTTGTTTATGATCCTCGACATCCCAGTCACAAACTTGAAGGGCACAATCGAGATTTAAACATGTCATTGAAAAAGTTCAATGAATCTCAAAGATCTAGGAATTTCAATCCAATTAAAACTTAATAATCTATTTCGTTTTTCATGGTGGAAATTGGTAAATCGTCATTTACCTACCTTCAAATATTTTACAATTGGATTACGGCATCCCTCTTCGCAATTGTAGAAAATTGTGTTGGGTCCTAGCCTTAATATTTCATATTGGGTGTAATATTAAGGATTATCATCTAATCTAAACTTTGTTCTTCTTATTCTACAAATGTCTATCCCAAACAATGCTTCCAACCTAATCCCTTCAGGCTCTTTCTCCCTCATGAACCTATGTGGGAGGGTCATTTTCGATGGCTCGAACTTCAATGACTGGATTCGAAACATCATGATGGTTATTCGCTATGAGGACAAAGAATATGTCCTAGATAAAGAGCTCAAAGAGATTGATGTCACCACTGTTACTCCTGGATAAATCGCTGAACACACTACTCATGAGAGGGATGCGACAAAGGTGTCGTTTATAATGATTGCAACCATGACTGTTGAGATGCAGAAGTCCTATTAGGACTAATATCCTTATGAAATGTATCATCATTTGATGGAAAGATACCATCAAAGTGCTCGACAGGAGAGGTATGAGATCATTGCCTCCATGATCACAACCAAAATGAAGGATGGTGAACCCATCACGGCCCACTTGCAGAAGATGCAGAGATTCGTGGATCGCTTGCTTAAATTGAATGTCAATTTTGATGAAGAGTTGGCCATAGATATTATTCTACACTCTTTACCTTCTTGTTATGATCAGTTTCGTATGACCTATCATATGAACAAGGAGGAGGTCACTAAAGCTTCAAGGCCTTCTTAGGACTGCAGAAAGCAACCTGAAAGGCAAGTCGGTTGTGTCTACTCCTACTACTACTTCTTCCCCTATTCTGGAAATCGGACATGGGAAGGGAAAGAAGAGGAAGGCTCCCTACAAGAGCTGCAAGGGAAAGTCTCTTGATGGATCCTCTTCAAGTGGCACCAAAGTTGGTTCTGTTAATCCCTCTTCCAATCCGAAGGAAGCAGAGTGCTTCCACTGTCATGATAAAGGGCACTGGAAACAAAGCTTCCCTAAGTGCTTGCAGGACATAAAGGATGGCAAGATCAAGCCCTACTTTGCAGGTATTTACACTATTCAATATAATAACTCATCACATGCTAATTCTTGGGTCCTTGATACAAGTTGTAGTATTCACATTTGTTCTGATTTGTAGTGACTAAAAAGAAGTAGGGATGTGGAGCACGGGAAGATAAACTTAATCATGGGAAATAGGAAAGTGTCGCCTATGACCAAGATTGGAGTTTATTCTTTATTGCTTAGTAATGGTTTAATATTGGATTTGAATAATTGTTGTTACTCGGACGATACGGCGAGAAATGTTATTTCCTTTCACAGTTTGTATAAACAAGGTTTTACCTTTTCCTTTAATAATGAAAATGGTGGTATTTATGCTTATTGTAATGGTGTTTTTTATTTTGAAGCATTACCTTGCAATGGTATATATATGAAACTATGATGATTGTAGATAACTTAGGAAATAATGTGTTGAATATTGATTCTTCCAATGATTTGGATAAGGCATGCTTGTGGTATTGTCGTCTTGGACATGTCAACAAGAAGCGCATAGCCCAACTCTAAAAGGATGGAGTTTTGGAGTCATTCGACTTAAAGTCAGATGACACTTGCGAATCTTGTTTACTTGGAAAGATAACCAAGTCACCCTTCACTAGTACTTGTGAAAAGGGTGAAGGTCTATTGGATCTCATACACACTGATGTGTGCGGACCATTCAGAACCGCCACAAGGGATGCTAACCGCTTCTATGTGACTTTTATTGATGATTATAATAGATATGGGTATATGTACTTAATCAAGCATAAGTCGGAAACTTTTGAAAAGTTCAAGGAGTTGAAGCAAGAAGTGGAGAATCAATTGGGCAGGAAGATAAAGATGTTGCGATCCGATCGAGGAGGAGAGTATCTTAGTATCGAGTTCCTTGACTATCTTAAGGAATGTGGAATTGTTTCACAATTGACACCACCTAGGACACCACATCTTAATGGTGTGGCTGAGAGGCGCAATAGAACCTTGCTAGACATGGTTCGTTCCATGATGAGTCGAGCTTCATTACCTATCTCATTCTGGGGGTATGCCTTATAGATTGCCGCCCATATCCTTAATCTAGTCCCTACCAAAAAGGTTTCCAAAACACCTCACGAGATGTGGATAGGGAAATTTCCCACATTAGACCACATCAAAGTTTGGGTTTGCGAGGCTTTTGTGAGAAAATAAACTCACGAAAAGCTCGAACCTTGGAGTGAGCGATGTATTTTCATCGGCTACCCACATAAATCATTTGGATATCTCTTCTATAGACCCAGTGACAATGTTGTCTTCATTGCGAGGAGAGGAGTCTTTCGCGAGAGAGAACTCATAGGCCAAGGAAACAGTGGGAGGCAAATTGACCTTGAAGAGCTTCAAGAGTCAAGCGGTGAAGGAACCTCAAACACTAGCAATCAACCTGAGGAGGAAACTCCGGTTGATCCAATTGACGAGTCCTTACCTCTGAGGCGTTCCAGTAGAGTTAGAAATACACCTGAGTTTTATGGTTTCCATATTACTACTGAAGGTGATACATTTATCAGTGATAGCACACTAGTAAATTTGGATGAACCTAACAACTACAAGGAAGCCATGGCAGGCCCCGAGTCTGCTAAATGGAAAGAGTCTATGGACAGCTAGATTCAGTCTATGTATGAAAATCAAGTTTGGAACTTGGTTAACAATGTACCGAGTCGTAATACAGTCGGGTGCAAATGGATCTTCAAGAAGAAGACTGACATGGATGGGAAAGTACACACATATAAGGCACGACTGGTTGCAAAGGGCCTTACTCAAACTCCGGGAGTTGACTATGATGAGACCTTCTCACCAGTAGCGAAGATTAAATCTATAAGGGTTATGTTGGCCATAGTTGCATTTCATAATTATGAAATATGGAAAATGGATGTCAAAACCGCTTTCCTTAATCGATAGTTGGCTGAAGATGTTTACATGCGTCAGGCAGAGGGTTTTGTCAATGCAAAGTACCATAATAGAGTGTGTAAGCTTGAGAAATCCATTCATGGATTGAAACAAGCATCTCACAGATGGAATCTTTGTTTTGATGAAAAAGTCAAAGAGTTTGGATTTTCGAGAAGCGAGGATGAGTCCTGTGCATATGTCAAAGCTAGTGGGAGTATAGTGAGCTTTCTGGTATTGTATG
Organism: Lactuca virosa; assembly: GCF_052849685.1. Classification (NCBI taxonomy): domain Eukaryota; kingdom Viridiplantae; phylum Streptophyta; class Magnoliopsida; order Asterales; family Asteraceae; genus Lactuca; species Lactuca virosa. The sequence continues at coordinate 222,412,175 of NC_136430.1, read as the reverse complement.
TAGATAACATACTACTCATAGGTAATGACATCCCAACCTTGCGGGAGGTTAAGTCCTGGCTTGGGAAGTGTTTTGCTATGAAGAATCTCGGAGAAGCTGCCTATATCCTGGGGATAAGGATATTGAGAAACAGAAGTAAAAGACTAATAGGACTTAGTCAAAGTATATACCTGGACAAGGTGTTGAAGCGTTTCAGCATGGAGAACTCCAAGAAAGATGACTTACCTATCCAAGGCAATGCCAAACTGAGTAAGACTCAGAGTCCGAGTACAGAGGCTGAGATAGTAGAGATAAGTCATATACCATATGCATCCGCAGTTGGTTCAATCATGTATGCTATGACTTGTACTCATCCTGATGTGGCCTTTGCTTTGAGCATGGTCAACAGATATCAAGGGAATCCTGGTAAAGCTCATTGGACTGTAGTTAAGAACATTCTTAAGTACCTGCGGAGGACTAAGGATTGGGTCCTTACCCTCGGTGGGAGTGATGAATTGAGAGTGACAGGGTATAGTGACGCCAACTTTCAAATCGACAGAGATAATTTCCGCTCTCAGTCGGGCTGGGTGTTTACCCTAAATGGAGGAGCAGTGACATGGAAAAGTTCCAAGCAGGAGACTGTAGCTGATTAAACGTGTGAATCAGAGTACATAGCAGCAAGCGAAGCATCGAAGGAGGCGATATGGTTGAAAAACTTCATCGGAGACCTTGGAGTCATTCCATCCATAAAGGAGCCTATGGAGATTTTCTGCGATAATGAAGGGGCAGTTGTATTGACCAAGGAACCGAGAGATCATGGTAGATCCAGGCGTATCAACAGAAAGTACCACTTCATAAGACGTCAAGTAGAAGAAGGGCATCTCGTGGTAAAGGGGATGTCGTCAGAGGACAACCCAACAGACCCCCTTACAAAGGGACTGACTAGGGTTAAGCACTTGCATCATGCGATGGGCATTGGGCTAAAGGACAATCTTACTTTTAGTAATTAGATAAATCGAAACTTGTAATAGCTAAATTGTAATTGACATTTGATGATTGAATAAAAGGAGTTTTATTTATAAGTAAAGTTACTGTCTTGTGTCAATTATTTACTATTGCTTCACTTTGCATGTTTTGACTTCCGAAATAATAAAATTATAATTATTATTATTATTCAAACTATCCACAGTCGATCATACGTTGGAAGTAAGTATGAAATAAGATTGTCATGAGTTGGCTTGTAGATTGTCTAAGGAGTTAGACATAGCAGAAGTGTGCTACACCATTCATGAGTGCTCCTGAAATAAGATTTGAGTATTAGATTCAACCCGCGCTCACCTGAATTACTTCGTGGAATTTATCACGAGTAATTGTGAGACAATAATATCATATAATCTTCAAACCAAAATATATGAGTTGTTGACTACGATTTGGTTGTGCATTGATGGCATGAAAACGCATCAGTAACTTGATGTTATAAAACATGTCGTTGTGCATGATTTGATGAGTAGTTAGTACAAGCATATAATGTCGAAGTTCATATGTTCCTTTTATCCTAAGAGGATTAAAAGCGATATCTTGGGCCCCTTGATGATTCTATTTTGACTTATGTGTTGGGCCCGGTCAGAACTAAATTGATGTGTTCAGTTATGTTCTATGTCATACGAATCGAAAATCGGGAAACAAATTGCAGGAAAATAAGTATTACTATGTTCCATGTATTTGTCCACATAGATATATTGAGAACAGAGGAGTATATGATCCCTTATCTGAAGGCGTCACTGACTAGGTCAGAGTTCGACAGCGGCTTTTGAAAGCTTACGATTGCTAAGTCGGATCCTGAAGTGCATTAGCAATAATAATTATTAGACTAATCGAAGTGGGAGACTGTTGGATTTGGTGTCTAAGCCCATAACTATAACCGGTATGTACTTGACCCGATTGTAGCATGGTCCTTTTGGGTTGCCTTCACCAGTGCAATTTGATAGGATGGATTTTGAGAATAAGGTTATTTATGGTTTATTAATATATTACAAGTATAATATATTAATACAAAATTATTTAATTAGTATTGATCAAGAATTAATTTGGAATTAATTTTGTGGTCAAAAGAGACTAATTAAATATATGGGGATTGATTATGTAAATCAATAATTCTTGTAGTATGGGCTAATGATCCATGATTATGGGCTAGACTAATCCATGGATAGTCCATGGAGGTTAAATCCATGGAGCATGAGAACGTGGAAAGTCATGGGTTATTAGGGTTTACCAAGTGTAACCCTAGCATGTGCAACACTATAAATAGAACCCTCCATGAGCCAAAATCGGTTACACCTTCTCTTTGAGATAAGTAGCTTATTCTCTTAAGTTATCCTTTTATATATTGGTGTTTGTGAACCACTAGAGGCATCACACTTGAGGTGCTCAAGCTTTCAAAGGTCAAGAACTACTAGTCCTTCTAAAAAGTATGTCATCTATCTAGATGTATTATTCATTTGGTAATTTGTATGCTAGTTAGGACAATGCATTGGAAAAATTGAAATTATGCATATATAATAGAGAAACCATAGCTCCAAAGCATTTAGGGTTGCATGTGCACCATATGAGTGCTATAGTTCTCAAAACCCAACACAAGGCCCAACCAAGAGATCCAAAAAAGGCCCACTAATGGCCCATTTCTTAATTGGGCCCAACCCCCATATAGGCCTTACCCTAGGCCCAAGGCTTCTCTTAGCCCAATCATAATCTTAGAAGGCCCTGAGGCAACAGAAAGTCCAATCAAAATGGCCCAAAGGTGCGAAGCCCAAAACACAACAAGCCCACAACGAGACTATGCGGGGCGTACCTCCCTGGTATGCTCGGCGTACACACGACTCCTGATCGGGGAACTTAGACAAGTACGCAGGGCGTACAGCTCAGGTCCATAAATTTCTCCTTTGTCTTAATCACTTCAGCCCAAAGCATCCAAATCTCAGGGAAGCTTCATCACAAGTTCCTAACTGATAAAGTTGGCGAATTTTTCAGTTTGCATGTCTTAATGGGACCCAATCTCTAAAAATAACCATTAAGACTCTCTTAAATCCTCTTAACACATGCATGAAGGGATCTTAGACGACCAAGTTCTCATTTTTATGGATCAAGGCAACCCAATACACTTAAAAGGACATGAGATTTGCTCTGGAGTTCACCAAACTCACAAAGTTCCAATCTTGGGACATAAAACCCTAAAATGGACCCAAAACAAGAACTAGCACAACAATGAGCAAGTTTCGAACTTGATACCTCTGGAAGATGCACTAACAAGGGTAGAGCTCATATCTACAAGCTAGAAGCACAAGCTAGAAGCACAAGCTAGAAGCACAAGCTATCCTCTTTCAAGACTCCTTCTTCACCAAGAGTTTCACCAAAAACACTCAAATGAGCCACCACACTCACACAAGCCATGGAAACGAGATTAGGGTTTTGAGAGGAGTTGGAGGCTGGAAATGGTGGCTGAAAATGAGGCCCTCATGTTCCTTAAATAGGGTCACCTCAAAATATTAGGGTTTACACTCTCTTCCTAGTACGCCCAATGTACCCTCTGGTACGCCCAGCGTACTAGGTGCCTAGGTGGTCTCCGCATTTCTGCCACGCACATTAGTACGCTAAGCGTAAACATTCTTACGCCCCACGTACTCAATTGCCACCCATTTCTCAATAAGGACTAAACTTTACAAGACTTCAAAGTATCATAACTTCTTCGTTATAAGTCTGTTTCCAACGAACCTTATATCCATAGAAAGGTGGCGAGAATCCCTACGCTTCTAGCAACTCGTCACAGCTCCAAACTTCCTCATGCCCGGGTTGCAGCCCACGGACCCTAAACTCCAAACGATCCGACACAGGATGTTACAATTCTTCCCCACTTAAATTTGATTTCCCCCTCGAAATCGCTCCTTATCATTACTCAGATCCAATCAAACAACCCCAGAAGCACAACCGAATGTTTGGAACAGTAACGATCTCCCTAAGACAACCGAAACCAAGAACCCTTCGCCGCTGCAGAACCAACTCTACCTCTCCAAAACTTGGAATCTCCAGTGGTCTGTCTCCCCGACAAACCGCCCGTACAGAATATCCCCATATCAATCGCTCATCGAATAACAGATCTGATAAAACACTTGCAACCTTGATTATCTTGTTGCGACTGATGGGACAAGTCGTTGACCATAATCAGTTGCTTAACACTTATGTATGACATACCAGTCGATCCTGACCGAAACTCAACGGAACGGAGGGGTCACCTCGCACCAAGGACCCACCACCGATACTGCTATCAGAACCCATCTGAAAGATGAACCTCAACACTTTGCCCTCAACACTAAATGAAAACCTGCTAATCCACATGGAAACCGAAACCCTACACTAGGTCTGACCTCCTTCAGACAGAACCATTCCACTACCAATCCCAGAACGATTTAGCTCTGGCCTCGAACTGGATGACCATGTCCGAAGAACTATCCATTGATATCCGCAAACATGACTCCAGCTGCCTCCCAATGCTTAACAGTAAATTCGGATACAAAATTGACTCCCGACCCAACAGTTGGACTACCAAGGCTACTCTAACACATCAGGCAATACGACTCCACGACTGATCAATCCAACCGAGCTATCTTAACCAATCACACTGTACACACAATCACTAAGTTCTCTTTACCCCAAGCGAATATTACAACCGATTTGCAGTCACACATCACCTTCAACCTCTGTCGTCTACCACCTTCTAATCCCATGTGTGTCGTGGTCCTCCCCAAGCCAAACGAACCGACCCACCCAGGTCTAATACCTCAGATGGAACCCATAACCACTCAAAACGGAATCCATCTGAAAATCCGAAATTCCCAACTTGCCTATCCTTCACACAGATAGAGTCAACTCAAACACATGAGTCTGGCCCGGTAACAAAATTGGAACCACTCGTATCCAATCTAATACTCAACTCATGACCCGAGATCCGTGAGTCTACGCGTGCATTACACTCCAATCCTTCTGATTTGCGACAGCTCCTCCCTAACTCGAGATATAACGGTTCCCGACAATCGTTGAGACCCCAGTCTCGCCCCTGGTCCGGCCACCTAGTTCCCAAAGGCTCAAATGGCAAGGCTACCCAAGCCTAAGAATCCATATGCGTCACACCCTGACTAGTGAATGCTACGGCTCCCCGTGGTCTTACAACACTCTCTCACTGAATAGTGAATGCTACGGCTCACTGTAGTCTTACAACACTCTCTCACTGACTAGTGAATGCTACGGCTCCGCACAGTCTTACAACACTCTCTCACTAACTAGTGAATGCTACGGCTCCCCGCAGTCTTACAACACTCTCTCACTGACTGGTGAATGCTACGGCTCCCCGCAGTATTACAACACTCTCTCACTGACTAGTGAATGCTACGGCTCCCCGCAGTCCTACAACACTTCCTCGCTCGCCATGGGCTCACCCCATGGTCCTTCCAGATAGTCCTAGGTGATTATTCACACTTGGATCCATCCACTCTCTTGCAACCTCGCATCTGCTAGTTACCGGACAATCCCATAATCTCATTATCAAATCATTACCATACTGCGCCCACTGAACTCATACTCTGCGACCCAACATGGATAGGGAACACCCATGTACAACCCCGTCCGGTGACAAATAACCGATGGGTCCACAACTGGAATGAATAACAATCGCTCGATGCTCCTCTTGCCGTCAAACAACTCGAGTCTTATAATAATCCAACAATATAGGGCATCATACTCGGATACCATGATACACCATCACAAAACCTCACGATAGCTTGTCACAACCACTGCTCTTCAACTTACACAACTTGAAATCTTCGAAGTACTCCAAATCATAATTTAAAGTACGGAAGAATCGTCAATGACCGAGAACGCGTTGACGACAACCCAAAACCCCATTATCTATTGATCAAAACCCATGCGAAACTACATATACCGACTCTGAAGTTGATTGACAAATCAACTGCTGCCCCTCCCAGAGTATAAATAGCAATATATACGTCGAACTAGCAAATCTCCCAACCATCGAAACTTGACCTCAACGACCCAATCTCCTCGAAATTCAAACATTGGCAAACCCGAAAGAAACACTGGCCACAACGAGATCCCTGACCAATGGCTACCTGCCGTGAAGGCACTCATTCTCTCCTGAGCACATGCAACATGTATCATTTTGCACTGTACCTTGCCTTGTGTAACGCCCGGGTTTCGGGGCTAAGCATTTTTAGACGATGTAATAGTCTAGGTCAACTATTGTAACTCTTTTTGATGTAATAAAGATGAAATATTTTACTATTATGTGTATTTGTGTGCTTATTATTTAATTATAAATGTATAATTAATAAAGAATAAAAATAAGCGTCAAAATTAAAGTGTGAGATAAGCCCAATATCTTTACATAAAGTTGTAGTAGTCGAAACAAGGATTCCAGAGATATAAAGAACGCCGAAATCCGAGTTATAACGAAGAAGTTATGACCCTTCGAAGTTTCGCGACGGAACCGGCACGATACCGGGAAGCGTAAATAGTGAATTTACGATAGAGCGAGATTTAGCCTTAGCGATCTAAACGAAAGTCGTAGAATACGTTAAACCGAGAGCGTCCATAAAAAGAACGCCCAAATCTGACTTCGCATGAAGAAGTTATGATTTTTCGAAGTTTCGGCTTAGCAGTGTACAGCCCGAAGTTCGAATATTAGACCGAGCGGTTTTTAGCAGACACAACCTAAACGAGAATCGAAGATCTCGTTAATAGTAGCACAACGATAAAAAGACAGACGAAAACGGGCGTCGGATGAAGAAGTTATGAATTTTTAACGGACCAATCCTGTCCCGGCCTGTTAAGAATAGAACTTTTAAAATAAAGTCAAAATTAGCCAACGGAGTCTAAACGAAAGTTGTAGAGTACGTTCCCCCCTTCGCGTGGATATAAAGAACGTCAAAAACGGAGCTCGTATGCGAAAGATACGAATTTTTAAAGTTTGTAGTCGAAATTGCGAAGTCTGATAAGAACTTGATGATGTGGCAGCATCTGGGCCGTCCAATGTTGGTTCAGGAGACACTTCGGATCTTGACACGTCGCCCTCGCAGTACGCCCCGCGTCCGAAGAAGTTACGCCCCGCGTAGCTCCGGTCTGATCCATCTGATGGTGCGAGACAGCTGGCTTCGGCTGGCATCCTTATCCGAGGCGTACGCCCATCGTTCCGAGAGGCTTCGCCCCCTATAAATAGATGCGAGGATCTCCGGATTTTTCACACCATTCTCTTTCTCTCTCTAAATTACTTTCTCTCTCTAAGGGTTTTAACCCTCCCCTAAGCCTAGGTGATCCCCTAGCACCCTAAGGAAGCCCCGAGGCTCCCGGAGTCCCGAGGAAAAGGGTCTTTCGATTTCGGAAATGCTGCTGCAAGCAAAGCCCAGTTTTCTTTAAAATCCGCTGTAAGTAAGCTACGCTTACGCAATTTTTAATATAGCTTTCAAATAATTATAGTAATGTTATTAGGTCCTTAAAATAATTATTTGGGCTATTATTATGAGTTATATTGAGTGTTATTTAACGCTTATATAATAATAATAGCTAGACTATTAATTAGTCGCGGTTAACGTTAAAACTAAAATCTAGTGGTATTGATACTAGGTTTTGGTCAAGGAAAATTTGTTTTGAGATAACGAAGTGCTGTTCGAGTACCGAGTCACCACCTAATCAGGTGAGTGCATAGTAACTTTCAGCTTACACATAGATATGAAGTATTTTATATAAATTACGTGCTATGTGTGCATATTATCTGAATACTTGCTATATATGCTGGATGAACGTTTTTATACATGTTTTCAATGATTTATACTGTATATGTATTTTATATCTACGAAAATGTTGGGGTAAAACATGGGTAGATGCAATAGGTGATGTGTGATAAAATGATGAGAGGCCTCGATGTTGATGTTGTTGATTCTGTCATCTAGCGGAGTATGGAGGACGACCACGGACTCTTCTAGACAGTCCAGTGGAACGCTAGCAGGCTCGCAACCTGTAGGTGTTTGTGAACGATGTGTTCACCGGTGTACTCCATCCCCCACATGGTTGCCTTTAGGACATTTATTGCTGAGGAACCCCCTTAGCAGTAGTGTCCATCCCGATGATGATCCTTAGGCTAGGTCCCTTATGATAGGTGTTTAGGGACGTAAAGTGAGGATAACGGGAACGGGTAATCGGGTTATTGTTGATTGATGAAACTAAATAACTTATTTATTGTGGGTTGAAAACCCTATGTGCTCACTAGGCTCCCAAGCCTGACCCACTCAGTTTCATGTATTACAGGTAGTGGCGCTCGAGCATAGATGAGATATTTTGGATGAGGGATTACGGATATAAGCCTATAGATATGAAATAATGTAGTAAGGCTTATATTGTACTGTTTATGCTTTTGATCTGTATCGAACATGACATCCCGAGTCTTTTAATGAAATACATTTCTTTGGAAATGCTTTTGATAAATCTTTATCATATTTTGTTTTGGGACAAATTCCGCAACACTTTTATTTAAAATGTTACTCTGATTTTCAAACAAAGCATAAACAAAATCGGTCTTTTCTGGCCGTGAAAATGGGGATGTCACACCTTGAGTACCACAGAACTCAAGTCTCATATACCCGGACCGCAGATCCCCCTATCCCAAATCCTCTGAACCGCAACTCAAGCAGATTGATGCTCCTCCCAACATAATACCTACTTCTCCCCCACTCAGGGTTCGAACCATCGCCAATTAGCATACCAAACAGACCACCCTACAGTATGGCTCACTAAATAAACCATACCCGACTCTTGGAAAGTACGACGCAACACTTGATGGCCCTCCAGATAAAGACCAAGCAACTCCAAGTGTTCCGATTCTCAGATGGAACCTCGGAATATTCTCAATGTGATTGCCTCAAATCAGCAAAATTCTCATACCGACACTCCACCGAACACCTCGACTGTCTCGAATCAGTTACGACTCTCCAACTGGAAATAACGGACTAGCACACACACCTCATCTCCGATTCCTCACCCAAAATTCCCTCGCGTGGATCATCATAGCAACAAGAGGCCCCACTCTCACGGTCGATACACAACGTAAATAATGAGGGCCATCGCCCCTATATACTCCTCTTGACCACCTGGAACTGTTGCTAAAATATGCCTTATTATACTCAACTAAGGCATATCCTTGTCCTTATCCGTCTCATTTCCCACTGATGAATCTCTTACAGTATAAGAAATACCTCGTAGCAGACATACAACAAATACTCTGGCGAAGATATCGCAACCATATGCTACCCCACCGGGTTTATCTCCAAACTCTAAAATCGGAAGCTCGCTATCCCTTCCGTTCCACGCGGAAAGCGTAAATAACGTAATTCTCATCACAGATAACGACATCGCAACCATCGGCCGATCACTCTATCCTGATTGAAATTTTCAACAGCGCATCACCTTCGCCTCCTTTTTTAGTCCTGTGACTTCTACTGGCACCTCACCAGTCAGGTCCCTCGATACCTAGACTCTATTCATCTCTTAAGGTATACTCCATATAAGTTCAACCGACATGGCCCTCTGGCCCCACAATTTACCATATCCACTCTCAGTCTGGACAATCGTAGCAAGACAATCGGTAAAGATGGAAACACACTCTGCCACGAATCATGGTACCCGAACCATGTTATATCCCCTCAGTCTGGTTCTTAGAACCCCTGGAATTCTCCTTGTTTTGAGTATGGGTCCTCTGCTTTCAGTAGTACAGGCCCATACTACCTTCCACATCTACCCATACTTTCCACACGGATCGTCCCAGATTTCCTATGTAGCTGCTCAACCTTCTTGATCAACCAATCCCATTCCACATGCTCGCTCTCTAGCTAATACTCACCTCTAATCAATGCACTCATCGGACTGAAAGTACTCCCTAGGCTCTCCTACTTTCTCCCACTTCTCTGCCATCAGCTACTGAAGGATTACTCACAATGTCAATTAGCTATTCTAGCTAACTCACATCACTCGAGAGTTCCACAAAGCACAAAGCAAGCAACATTTAGGCATCGATTAACCTCTACCACCACATAAAACCACTCTGGTTTACAACTCCACTTGCTCTAACCACAACACAAATGGCATCACCGAACTTAGGCAATCCTACCTCTCATGGGTATCTAACTACTCTCTCAGTAGACTCCTCAAATGAACATCTAGGTATCCCTCCTAGATGTAACATCCGGGATTTTTCCAGGTATTATGAGTATTTGCCTTAAATAATTTATGGGTTGTTTGGTTGGGCTTTGATTTTGGGCCCTCAAGAGTGGGCTAAGGAACTTCGTACGCGGGGTGTACATTGTTATGTACGCTCAGCGTACTCAGGAAAAGGAAATGCGGAAGCCATGCACGTACGCCCAGCGTACCAGGAGTACGCCCAACGTACATGTGCAGATCCTTAAACCCTAAAATTAGAGTTTGCTCCCTATATAAAGAACATAACCCCTGTTGGTTCAGCCTCCCTTCACTCTTACCCAGCCACCACGAAAACCCTAGCTCCCTTTGTGTGCCTTTGTGTTATAGAAGCCATTTGAGAGTGTTTTTGTGTTGTTTTAGTGAGAAAAGAAGAAAGGAGCTTGAAGAAGAAGCAAGGATCCACCAAGAGCTTGTAGATCCAGAGGATTGACACCATTTTTGACTATTTTCAGGTATCAAGCTCCATACTTGACCAATGTATGCTTAGATTTGTTTATTTGGGAGTTTTTATGTCCTTTTGACCACATTGTTGGAAGTGCTTGAGTATTGTTGGTTCCAGAGAATAAGAGCTGTCCTTTTGGACTCTTAGAAGCACCTAGGGTCATAAAAATCGGATCTTGGTGGTTAAGCCAAAACCATGCAAGGTTTAGATGGTCTTAAAGTTTGTATAATGGACCAAAATCATGTTTTGACCCCAACCATGCATGCAAGCACCTAAAGTTTGTAACTTTATGGCTTGGGAGGCGTTAAAGGACCTGGATCTACATTTTGGACGTAAAGACTTAATGGATTAAGTCAGAAGTGAAGTCCCAATGAAACTGGGTAGTACGCTAAGCGTAAACCCTGGTACGCTGCGCGTACTAGGGTGGTTCACGGTCCGTTACCGTTCACGTTCAGTTACCATTTACGGTCAACCTCCGTTTGCGGCCAAGAGTACGTTGGGCGTACTTGCCAGGTACGTCGCGCGTACGTGTGCAAAATGGCAACCATGGGCTTTGGTCCTTAAGGATCTAGGCCTGGGCTTGGGGCCCTATGGCCCACTGATAAGTACAACTTTGGACTTAGAAATCTGGAACTAGAGCATTGGGCCTATTGGGCCAAGATTGGACCCTTGGAATTGTTACCTTTGGATTTGGAGCTTTTGGGCCCAATTAGGGGGATGAGGCCTAATTCAGGAATTGGGCAATTAGTGGGCCTTAAGGAGTCTTTAATAGGCCATTGGAGGACTGGGCTTAATAGATTAGAATTAGGACTCTTGGATGTCCCAATTGGACCAAGGGGTAAAATGGTCATTTTACCCCAAGTTGTGTTATAGACTCTGATCGGGTGTTAATGTGTTTATGTTAGCCGGGAGTCATCAGAGCATCTGTTAGAGACTACTTTCCACGATATTCGACACTCAGTTTTCGAGGTGAGTTACCTTCCAGTAGAGGTGGGTCTACGGCCACAATGTCGACCCACCAGCAGGGATTGTCATTAGATGATTGTCTGCATGATATTATCTAAGATGCTATTACCAGATGTGCTTTATGTGCCAGTATGATATGCTGTATGTGATAACGGTAGTAGGAGGGGTGATAGGTCATAGATCAGTGGTTTGGTCTAGGCAATCACTTGTACAAGTCTTATAGGGTCTTGGTCATGTTAGAGATGTTTTGTAGCTTGTTGTAGTGTGTTTTTGGCTGAGTTGATGTTCACGGCCGTAAACAGGCAGTCTGTCCTTATATATAGCTTGTGTCAGTGTCTGTCAGAGTGACGCATCATAGTGTTTACGGTCAGTGTGTGTGTATCTTCAAGGTGTACTAGACGTTTTTCTGAATGAACATGTGCATTGCTTGATAATTCTCATCTTCTACTCATTCTTGTCTTGTTTGTTTTGATCACTGGTTTGATTCGTGTAATTGGGACCTTACAATTGGTATCAGAGCGAATCTGGTGTCGAAACAAACTTTAGTGGTGTTTACGGTTGAAAGAAGCTTAAATTTCTTTGTTGTTCAAGGCTTGGTTCTGCATTAGATCATGTTTTCACAGCTAAGGGAATCAAGAACTGACTGAAAAACACTTGTTTTCATCGTTTCTGGGAGATTACGGTTATTGGTGTTGAAGGGAGTACGGCTGTAAACATTCTATACAACTGTAATCCATTGATATTCAAAGGCCGTAAATAGTTAATCTTTTAAAGCCGTACACTGTTAATCTTCAAGGACCCGAAACTCTTGCTTGACCGTAAACTATCGAACCGTATTCAAGTGTACGGCCGTAAACAACTTTCAGTCGTAAACTGTTGTGGATTGAGTACGGCCGTAAACCAGTTCTCATACTCAAATTTTGTATTCAAAGTATCTTTTCATTTGATCTAGAAAATTAAAAAAAATAAAATAAAAAATAAAACAAAAAATAAATAAATAAATCAAATCCAACAAAAATGGATTCACAAAACTCTTACCAAGAACTGGACTCCATAATGGGAACAACCACACATATTCCTCGTTTGTTATCAGCTGAACGTTTCCCGGAATGGAAATATCGGATGGAAAAATATATCATGATGAAGGATTTCAAAGTTTGGCGCAGTATTCTACAAGGTCCAGTTAGAATCACTACCACTCTTCCAAATGGAACTGTTCTCGACAAAGATTTTGCAAATTACACAGACGCGGATTTCGAGAAAATTGAAGAACAAGAAAGGGCTCTTGCGACACTTACAATGGCATTATCTCCAGAGATTGCTCAAGGTTTCCATGAATATGACTCAGCAAAAGCTTTGTGGGAAGCTTTAATCGAAGTGTATAAAGGAAATGAGGATATGAAACAAAGCCGTCAGGATATGCTGCGACATAAGTTTAATATGTTCAATCACATTCTTGGAGAAAACTTGGAAGCACAACTACAACGTTTTATCACACTCACCACTGAGATGAGTTTAGCCGGTATCTCAATGCCAAGATCATAAATCAACAAGAAGTTGCTTAACTCTCTCCTAAAGGCATGGGATATGAATGTTGTTGTCATCAAGAAAACAAAAGATCTTCACCGACTTAGTCTGGCTGAAACCATGGCCATCATCAAAGCATGTGCTCTTGATGAAAAACAGAGGGAGATCAATCATGTGAATTCGTACTCAACTGCAAATCTTGGAATTTCTACATACCATGCTTTTTCATCATTTACCACCCCTCAAAGTCAACCTTTCGCCATACCAAACCACAAAGTCAAATGTTTACTACTCCACAAGTTCAACCTTTTACTGCTCCTCAAACATCATCTCACGCCATTCCATCCATGCAGAATGCTCATCCACAAGTTGTTTCTTCTTCAAAAGCACCTTTTTCAGTTCCTGCTCCCAAAGAAAATGAAGAAAATTTGGCTTTTGCTACCGGTCTTGTAAATTGCTACAATGCATAGCTGGTGAACTACCTCCTCAACTATCTTTTGCTGATTTGGATCAAATTCATCCCGAAGATGTTGAGGAGATGGACATCACATGGCAAATTGCTATGGCGGTGTTCAGAGCCAAAGAGTTCTCCGAAAAGACAGGCAAAAATAATTGGGGAATGAATGCTGAGAAGAAGGTGGGGTTCAACAAAGGCAAGCTCTAATACCAATTGTAAGGTCCCAATTACACGAATCAAACCAGTTATCAAAGCAAACAAGACAAGAATGAGTAGAAGATGAGAATTATCAAGCAATGCACACGTTCATTCATAAAAAAGTCTAGTACACCTTGAAGATACACACACACTGACCGTAAACACTATGATGCGTCACTCTGACAGACACTGACACAAGCTATATATAAGGACAGACTGGCCGTAAACAGGTTTACGGCCGTGAACATCAACTCAGCCGAAAACACACTACAACAAGCTACAAAACATCTCTAACATGACCAAGACCCTATAAGATGATTGCCTAGCCCAAACCATTGATCTATGACCTATTAATCTCCCCCTTGGTTTGTGGCTAGCATAAGCTCGGTCTTCTTTTATCATGGGTTCTCTAGCAGCCTCACATCCGATCTATCTATTTCCCCCATCCATAGCCTCTTGTCAATTATCTTAGAAACCATGGTCGTGAACTCTTTGGCAGCAGGCTCCATAACCTCCGACTTGCAAATAATTTGATGTTTCGCCAGGGTGTGAATATCTCTCTCCCTGAACCTCAGAAGATCTTTAGAGTCAACAAGTCGACAGACAATATCGCTGTCTGAAAACTTGATTGCCACTGTGGCTGTAGCCTCATCTAAAGTGTTGAGGTTTTCAGAGATTGGCGGTGAGGGTCTTCCGCATCTCCTCATCCCCTGCATACTGAGGTACCAACAAGGCCCTCTCTCGGAACTTGGCGGTGATCTCCGCCACTGTCTCAGTAGTCTGCCTCATATTAAGAAACTCCCTGGCCAGCTGCTGAAGCTCCACAGCTAGCTCAAACTCAGCCCTGAACCTGGTCACGAAATCCAACCAAGTCATAGCCTCGATGGCTGGGGCTCCCAGTGAGTCATCGACTGACTCCCACCAATCCCTCGCTCTGTCTCTCAGACATCCTGCAGCAAAGAGGACCTTCGACCCCTCCGGGCAGAAGCTCGTCAACTGCACGGACTCAATGTCTGCGATCCATCTCCTGGCAGTAATGGGGTCCTTTGCCCCATGAAAGTCTGGCGCACCACTCCCCCTGAAGTCCTTGAAGGATAGTGCGCGTGTCCCTGACTGGCTAGACGCCAAGTCGCTCCTGAATGCCTGGAGGCGATCCTCCATCAGCTCGATAATCCCCTCCTTGATCGATCCGAAAATAATCGGGGTAGACTCAAGGATACCTCTCGTGATCTCCGACGCGATGAACTCGCGTAATCCATCGTCAACCTGCTCGGATCCCGCACCCGAGCCTGATCCTGAACCTGATCCAAACCCTGAACCTCCTGCTCCATGACGAGTAACCACCATTATGAAATATAACACTTAAACGTCAGGGTCACACATACTCTTGAGAGGTCTCACACATTCTCCAAGTTCCCTGGTTCCATCTTAGCCCTCCTTGATTCGAGTACGGATCCTCTGTTTCCAGTAGTACGGGCCCATACTACCTTCCACATCTATCTGTACTTTTCTCAAGGATTTCTTCGACTTCACCAAGTCCCTTTTACTAATACTTCCTTCCAAACTAACCTCATCCTAGTCTTGTCCTAGGGCACTCCCCGACCTACTCTCCGCCATCAGCTGCACAAGGAGTCCCTACTATCCTTCCCTAACTAGCTTGCGAATACTATTATATATTCGCTTACTAGTTAGTTAAAGCTAGCTAGAACCCCTATAAGCACAAAGCAAGCAGCATTCGTGCATCAAGTGACCATAACCAAGCATAACCTAATAAGTTTATCATACTGCTGACTAACCAGTCCTAGCATATAGCTCCATAAGCTCATACAATAGGCATATAAGGCATCCTTCCTAGATCCTTAGCCCTAATCTAGCATGCAGTTCTCATAATCATATCATATAACATAACATTTCATGTATGGGTATCTTGGGGAAAACTTACTTGAGCTCGGCCGGTCGCACGCATCACACACCTTGTTCTTTCTCATAACTCCTTATTTTAAGTTTTTAGAAAACTATTTTTCTTGTAAAAATCTTTCAAGCCCTCGATTTGAGTCCAGACATGTAAGTCCCAAATCTGCTTGTGTATCAATCAGATCTGTTTGATGGTGCGGAATCCCAATCAAACTGATGATGCCAGATCTAAATAGAAGAGAAGGAGAAAAAGAACAAGTGAATCTATGATGTAATCAATGAATAGAATGATGCTCCATACACATAGTACACACACTAGTTCTTCTCTCTCTAAAACACCTTGAGTTTCACACACTTAAGCTCCTCTGCCTCTCTCTTCTCTCTCTTTATCTCTCTACAATATGCTCTCCTTTCGTAGCCGTACACTCCTCACCCACGTAACATCTATTTATATGGAACATGGGCCGTGAACAGGTTCACGGCCGTAAACACAACCTGGCCGTGAACACACCCGTGAACACATCTAACCGCAAACACCAAGGATGTTTACGGTCCTAGACTAAAAAATACAATTGCCTAGAAAAGGAAAGTATAAACCATATTTTTGACCTAACAATCTCCCCCTTGGTTTATAGCTTTCTTTTCTAATTGACCCAACAAGCTCCCCCTAAAAAGTAGCTGACTTTTCTTGTTAATCTTCATTGGGAGCTTGGCTTCAACATTAATCTTCAAATTCTTCACAACTTCAAGATGAACTTGATGAATCTTCAATGAATGACTTCATCTTAAGCAGTTGGACTTTTCTTCAAAATTTGACTCTGAACGCACATTGGGTGAGGAGGCTTCTTGATAAGATTCTTGAAAGATAGCGCTTTCAGCTTGAGAATCTTCAGAGAGAATATCAGAGAGAACGAATCTTGTGTATCACTTCAGCAGGTACATAGATAGCAGCAAATTGATTGAGGAGGCTTCAATGCAATCTATCACATGATCTTCAAGTGCAGCTTCACCTTGCTTCTGGGGTTGAAGGATTGAATGTTTAAAGAATAATTTTCATTTCTTGCTCCTTCGAATAGAATTCTTCGATGATCACGGACGAAGCCTTGACTCAGAAAATCTCGATACAGTCTCCATGAGTCTCATCTACATCTGAATTCACTTTTCAAGACAAAACAAAACTAAAAGAAAACTTAGCAAACAATATTTTTTGGATTTTTCATATTTTCTGAACAAGAAATAAAACAGAAATAACACTATTTTTGGATTTTTAATTTTCTGATTTTTGTTTGATTTTTGAATTTTCTGATTTTTGTTTGATTTTTGAATTTTTTTTAATTCGCCCCTTAAATTTGTGCATAGAGGAAAACTATGAACAAATTTAACAAAAACAAAAATATTTGGGATCAAAGTTGTGAGACAATCTTAACTTTGTTTATCAGTACCTTCACCTTCATGAATAAATCTTGTTAATTGCCGGTATTGTGGTCCACTTAAACACGAAGAATATTGACAAATTTTTCCAAATATACCATTTAGCTGACGACGACCACGAGTATTGTTGTCCACTTAAATTAAGCAGCGAGATCTACAGACAACCTCTAAATGGTTCAATTTTAGATGTACTAGAACGTGTCCCCCACTTCCCGATATACCCTGATTATCAAGAACTTCCAAAGAACTCCTTACTTTAGGTGAATAGACAATTATTAAGGAGGAAGTTAGATTTAGAAATAGGTGCATATGTTGTGTCCCAAGTCGGATCTCTTTCAATCACGCAGAGGGGACAACATATGACTAACTAGGATAGAGGGATTGAGAGGTAGAATGTTGCATATAATGTGTCCCAGGTCGGATCTTCCGATCACGCAGAGGGGACAGCATATTGCTAACAGATAGAAAGAATTTCATAGATAAGGAGGTGCGTAGAATTAGAGTTGCATATGTTGCATTCCAGGTCAGATCTCTTCCAATCATGTAGAGGAAGCAACATATGACTGACAGATAGAAAGCAAGAAAATAATTTCCTACAGACCTACTTTATCAGAACCCCCCAGTTGCCCTATTAGAACCAGAATTAAGGACATAAGTCCATACATCAAGGAAAAGTTGAACCAAAGTTCTAGATGCGTATTAATTTAGTGTATCCCGTGGGTTCCCGTGTTTATGTCGCTGCTCAATTTAGGTGGACAACAATATCCTTGGTCGTCGTCAGATGGATGGTCCTTAGGAATTTTATCTAGAAACGTAAGGTCACAATGCCTTGTCACTAATAGTATGTCAAAAATTTGTCACAAACTTTCGTGTTTAAGTGGATCACAATACTGGCGATCGACCATGTGACAACCCGAAACTTCTCCCGTTATCCTTACCCAGTTTCCGTTAATAAAATTTGGGTTTTTTATTTAATTCCGTCAAATTTCTTAATTTGGGAAGGACCTTAAGTTTTAAATAAATAATATGTATTTTATACGATTCGGAATAAACCGGGAATCACGCGAAAAACTTGAAACTTCCTCAAAAATCACCGAGTTCACGGTCAGGACGAGTTTACGACCGTAAACTCGTGTAGACCGTAAACCCGTTTACGGTCAGGACCCTTGAGTTTACGGTCAGGGTGACCGTAAACTCCCTCCTATATATATATATATATATATATATATATATATATATATATATATATATATATATATATATATATATATATATATATATATATTTCATAATCATTTTTGACCATTTCTTCCATTTTAAGCCTAGAATCTCGAAAACTCTCTCAAGTATCATAGGATCTTCTTGCAAATCCCCGAAAATGTAAGTGTTTCCTTCCCTTTTTGAGTTAATACATCTCTTCTTTTTATTCACTCTTGAATTCATCCACAAATCTCATCTTTTGATTCTAGATCTTCAAGATCCTCAAGAACATCAAGAACACTTAAGTGTTTTTGGGCAGAAAACACCCCCATTTGCCTCCAAATCGTAAGTACCATCCTCCTTTACATCTATCTAGTTACAATCCTTCATTTTGGACTTAAGATCATCAGTCTTTGCATGAACAAAAGAGTTTACGGTCCTATAAATCTTCATAGACCGTAAACCCTTATAAAAGGGTGTTCTTATAGCCTTTACCCTTCCTAAGGCTAAGCATGGTCCCTAGAATCCGATGCCTTTGAATAAAGCGCTTGAAAACCATCATTTGTGAAAGATTGATGAGTTTACGGTTGTATCTCCTTAGACCGTACACCCTTCAATGACCGTAAACTCATGGGCCGTAAACCCATGGACCGTAAATCTTATGACCGTAAGGTCATTAGACCGTGAACCCATGGAACCGTAAACCCATGAACCGTAAACCCATGGACCGTAAACCTTATGACCGTAAGGTCATTAGACCGTAAACACTTGGACCGTGAACTCTAATGGTCATACCTCTTTGACCGTAAACTCTATAGGGTGACCATATACCCTAGTTATGCAATCATATGTGATTGTATCCCAAAAATCTTAGAGTTTCCTAGCCAATAAGGGTGTTACCCTTCTTATTTAGTCGTCTATACACTAAATTCATACAAATACATGTCTATATGTGTCTATTAGGATCGTTGTGTGCTCAAGGTTACACCTGACACTCTGCACTCCTCTTCCAACCACACGTCAGAACCACACACAGGTGAGTTCATACCCCTACGCTTTTCAGAGTTTTTATGTTTTCAGGGGGAGAATACAAGCAAAAGTACAAGGAAACTTGTGCTCAAAATATATTATTTTGTTTAAGATAATTATAGTTCTAGTATGCTTTTAACATGGAAAACAGTTTTTACCAAACGATTAAGAAATCAACTCGTAGAAACAGTTTTCAAAACTAGGGTAACGAACTTGTGAATCATGTCGTAAAATGTATCATTTTATAAAGGATTCCTGCAAATCATAAAAAGGATTTTCCATATTATTACTTGTAAATTTGTTAGTCTAGTTGGAGACACGTCCTTGGTAACACTCACCACCGAAACAGAGTGTAGGACTAGCACTTATGACCAGAATCTCTTGTAGGGAGAGCGTGACTGTTGTGTATAGATCTATACGGGACTGACTATCCCGCACCTCACTGCTAGCTACAGTGGGACCGGCAGGTCTACGGGTGACAAAGTCATAAAGGATATTGGCCCCAGTACGTGCCATATCAAGTTAATGTATGGTTATAAAACTCACAATGTAGATAACAAAGATTTACTTTTGTAATAATGAATCAAGTGAACTATCCTCAAAGTAATAACCAATTTAATTACTGGAGGGTATTAATAATAATATCTTCATGACTTAGTTCATCACGGTTTTCTTTTATTTAGTTTTTAAAGCTAATGTACATCTCTAGGTGTAACCAGGGTTTTTAAAAGAAAACTGCTTTTATTAATACGAGTATGGTAGATACTTGCATACCTCAGGTTAAAACGAATAATCAACCATCAACCTTTAGGGAAAATATAGGATATTCCCGGGATAAACCGGCAATTCAAAACGGATTTGTTTATCATGTAATCAACGGATATTCATATTCATTCCACGACACCGTGGATTGTACGTATCTTGGTACGAATCTGGAAGTCATGGAAGGAACGAGTTTTCAAACATGCTTTTATTAAGAAAATATAGGATTTTCTTGAGGAACACTTTTCAAAAGGATCAAAGAACATTTTCCACCAAAAACTAAACGCTTATGAACTCACCAGCTTTATGCTAATATTCTTTCAAAACTGCTTGTATTCTCAGGTAATTAGTAGACAGGTACTTCCAGGAATTTGGAGAAGTCGGAGCGTTAGAGTCACGTCTTTCCATTTTACTTTTGATATGAACAAAACTATGTATTAAACAATGTAAACCTTTTTCATATATGTATTCAATGTTTGGTTGTGTTTACTATGCTTGCTATGATACAATTGTTGTGATACTACACATGACGTCAACTACCCCCGAACGTTTCCGCCGTTCCGGTTTGGGGGTGTGACAGATTGGTGTCAGAGCCCTTGTTTATAGCGAACTAAGTATACCGAACCATAGATGGTATACAACTATAAATACTAAGGGCCCTAAGTGCTCTAAACTAAAAGTATACTTTCAAAAATATAAGTATTTTATTAAAAAGTATACGAACATACATACATAACAGAACCAGAATTCGTGTCATAGGTAGAACAAAACAAAAGTATTTGGATGTTGGACATCGCGGTTAAACCTGGGCAGTTATGTAGTCATGTCTAGGGTCAATATAACCTGATCAACTATATTCAGTCGAGACATGACCAACATGTACTTGGGAGTGACTGTGGTGTTGCAACAAGCCTAAAACTTACCTAGATACCAGAAGAGTTCTAGAACCGAACATAAGGATTGAAATACTATAGGAGTATTTTAGGATGCAATAACGACCGAACCGGAAACTTACCTAGGAGAATCAATCATGTAACTATAATACATTGGAAGTATTATAGATTCGATGCCTATTAACTATCCCTTTACCATCATCTCGCGTAGATAGCATGGCTGGATTCCACCTCCCTGGCGACCCGTACTTTCCCAACCAAGGAGATGGCGGATGGATCGAGCCAGAGCCAGAAGGAAACCATGAAATTCCTTTGGACGATGATTTTGCCGAACCATTTCCTGAAGAGACTGACTCGGAACCCGAAGTCGATAACCTACCTCAAGTGACCCCAATACCAAATCCTAACCCTCAAGTTGGATTCCAAGGTCCAACGCCTATGTGGGTCGGGAGTTTGAATAGGTGGAGCCACGAGCAAGACCAACCCCTCCCATACAACGGAAACCACAACTTATACAATCTGAACGAAGGAGGACCCGCATATAGGGCTCTTCCAATCCTGATACGACGTGTGGCTCGCAATGTGGAGCTAGGTATGGAAACCCTTCAACGAAGTGTGGAGCTCGAAGCAGATTCGGACACCAGCACAGATCGCATTCGTCGCCTCGAGATTGCTCATGCAAGAGCTGCAAGGCACAATGAAGCTTTGCAACAAGAATTAGCTACGACCCAAGCCGAAGTCACAGAGCTCCGAGCACACCAGTCAGGGTACGAGAGACGCCTGCTTGGTGTGGAACGCCAGCTGGCCAAATTAAGGTTTCACTTGAGGAGTACCTGTCGCCGATAAAGGAATTCTCTACTCGTTCTTCTTTTTTTTGGTCTAAGGAATAACTTTCATGTTTATGTTCTGAGTAGCCCTTTTCCGTAGACATCTTTTCTAGATTCTATTATGTGAGGATAATTTAGGCCTATTTTTAGGTCGAGGATTCCGAAATATGTAATCTCAGTTTCAACTGTGATGGCTACAATCATTTTTCGATTAAAGATTATCATTGTCAAAGTATATCTTAGATCGGTATCACGCAAATTAAGCAAATTTATCAAAGTCCTGCCGCTGTTTGTCTTTAAAGCATGTATTATAGGAGGTACTCTTACCTGAGACGATCATCCCTTTTTTCCCCATCGATTTCATATCAGTCTTCATGAAAAACTTCGATGTCATAATCGGCATGAGATGGTTGAGCCCCAAATCGTGCTGATGTCCTTTGCTCCGAGAAAGCGATTCGTCGCAATCTTCCCTCTAACGAAGTCCTCACTGGTTACAGTGGTAAAAATTTGTTCGAACCTTCGTAGCATTTCATGCGTCAAAACCCAGAAGTATCTGCGAAACAGATGCTATGCATTACCAGCTCATTTGTCAATGTGACGCAAAAAGTTACAGACCTCGAGAGCATCTCCGAAGTCTACAACTATCCTGATGTCTTTCCCAGAGACATTCCATGAATTTCTCCCGAGCGTCAAGTTGAATCCTGTGTCGACTTGATCCCCGGAACTACCCTTATAGCTAAACCTCCATATCGTCTAGAGTCGACGAAAATGTGAGAGTTATCCAGCCAGCGCAATGAGCTGAACAACGAGGAGTTCGTAAGTTTATTGTATGTGAACTTTATTGTGTTCAAATCTTTTCTATCCTTTCCAGGACCACATCATGGGGATGTGGGTCGAATCATTGAGGGTCAGATAGCAAAATAGACAGTCTCGATGCATAGATAAACATTTAGGATATATGCAGAGGCAACCATTGTTGCTCACAAACTTCTTTTCTTGACATATAACAGATCATGCCTTCGAAGAAAGGTAGCCAACCCACCGGTAAGACACCAATCCTCCAGATGGACTCACCTACGTTCCAAGCCATTGTCACAGCAGCCGTAGCAGCCGCCCTAGCCGTTCTTAACGCTAACAACACAAATGTGGGCGGAAGGGTTAATGGAAATCCAAATCTTGGTGTTAACCAATCTCAACAACAAGTGCCTACTAGAATGGTCACACCTGATCTCCAACCTAACATCCTGAAACGAAAGTTCCAAGGAAGTTGCTCAACCCAAGGACCCACTGAAAGGCAACGAACTGGGGCATTTAACACCCCAACCAACCCTGTTGTTCCAACACCAACCACACCCTACTTTGGAAATCTCCCGCACTGCAGCAAATGCAACTACCACCATCACGGAGTTTGCCGAGAGCTGCATTGCACTAGATGCAACAGGAAGGGGCACACCTCCCGCAGTTGTAGGACCCTAGTCAAGTTTATCACTCTGACTACAAAAGTTGGGACAAGTCCAACCTGTTACCTCTGTGGTAGTGTATGACATTTCAAAAGAAATTGTCCAAAGGCTAAGGATGGCCAGGAAGCTCGCGTTGAAAAGACCCCGAATCAACACATCACTTCCACTACCGACGCTAGCATGGTTCGAGTGTGATGTACATGTGGCGAAATGGGACATTTCAAAAGAGACTGCCCAACAGAGAAGAACAATGAGGAAACAGGAGGAGTCTGACCCCAGAGGATGAGGAAACATCGAAGAACCCTTCTATGTTTTGGTACGTTTTCGAAAACCCCAATAATTGCTCATAATCGTGATTACTTCCTCGTCCAAATTGAATCACGACATTCTTATAAGATTTAAAGCCGTAATGAGTAATTATGATAGCTTAGTGAATATGTTAGGTTCAGTTGTAGTATTACCTGGCTTGTATACACCGAACGATCATAAAGAGATCTAGTAAGAACCATTTCATAAGAGTTCATAGTTTCAAAACGTCAGGACCCTCGTGTTAGTAGTACCCACCAATTTCGAATCAAACGCATAAAACACCAGAGACATTCATCTAGGGATACCAATGTGCTAACAAAACGATCCTCCTGGATTAACATAACGCACGATTCTACGACGTCATCCTGTTTAGTCCGACTAAGTCTACGATATGCCAAACCCTTTGGCCTTAAATCGTTCAATCACAAAACTCTCGTCGCTCGTATCGACGAGCTAGATGTGAACTTCGAAAATTCATCTCTTTTCGAAACCCGAAAGTATTCAAGCGAAGAGTATCATCCACAAAGAAATGGACAAAGTAAAAGAACAATCCGGACAATTGTAAATACGTCGTGGGACACTCATCTACCCTTAGTGGAACTTTCTTGCAACAACGGCGACCTTTCCAAGGCTGCGCCGTTCGAAGCCCTCTATGGTCGTAAGTACATACCCCTTTGTGATGGGCTGAGGTGGGCGAGATGCAACTAGACAAGAGTCAAGTCCCCGACAGCACCCTCACAAGTCCTGAAACCATCCGAGAGACGACTGAAAAGGATCGTCCAAAAGGGGCTACGCCGATAAGAGACGAATACCATTGGAGTTCCAGATTGGAGGACGTGTTCTTTGCAGGTCTCACCCTAGAAAGGCCTGATGCGTTTCTGAAAGCGTAGAAAGCTAAATACAAGATACGCTGGACCATCTGAGATCCTTGCTAGGATCGGTCCCGTAGCGTACAAACTCCAGTTACCTTGAGCGCTTAGCAACGTTCATCCCGTCTTCCTCGTGTCGAACCGAAGGAAATGTTTGTCCGATGAGACACCTGTGATTTCCCCTTGACAACCTCGAGTTAGACGAGAGTCTACACTTTGTGTGAGAATCATCTGAACTCACGGATCGAGAAATCAAACGAACGAAACAAAGTCGCATCCCGATAGTGAAGGTTCACTGGAATGCCAAGCGCGGACCTGAATTCACTTGGGAGCGCGAAGATCAGATGAAACAGAAGTATCTGCATCTCTTTCCTACTTCACGATTTGTATTCTATGTTCGAATTTCGGGACGAAATTCCCTCTAACGGGGGGATGATGTGATAACCCGAAACTTTTCCCGTTATCCTTACCTAGTTTCCGTTTATTAAAATTTTGGTTTTTTATTTAATTCCGTCAAATTTCTTAATTTGGGAAGGACCTTAAGTTTTAAATAAATAATATGTATTTTATACGATTCAGAATAAACCGGGAATCACGCGAAAAACTTGAAACTTCCTCGAAAATCACCGAGTTCACGGTCAGGACGAGTTTACGACCGTAAACTCGTGTAGACCGTAAACCCGTTTACGGTCAGGACCCTTGAGTTTACGGTCAGGGTGACCGTAAACTCCCTCCTATATATATATATATATATATATATATATATATATATATATATATATATATATATATATATATATATATATATATATATATATATATATATATATATATATATATATATTTCATGATCATTTTTTATCATTTCTTCCATTTCAAGCCTAGAATCTCGAAAACTCTCTCAAGTATCATAGGATCTTCTTGCAAATCCCCGAAAATGTAAGTGTTTCCTTCCCTTTTTGAGTTAATACATCTCTTCTTCTTGATTCACTCTTGAATTCATCCACAAATCTCATATTTTGAGTCTAGATCTTCAAGATCCTCAAGAACATTAAGAACACTTAGGTGTTTTTGGTCCGAAAACACCCCCATTTAACTCCAAATCTTAAGTACCATCCTCCTTTACATCTATCTAGTTACAATCCTTCATTTTGGACTTAAGATCATCACTCTTTGCATGAACAAAAGAGTTTACGGTCCTATGAATCTTCATAGACTGTAAACCCTTATAAAAGGGTGTTCTTATAGCCTTTACCCTTCCTAAGGCTAAGCATGGTCCCTAGAATCCGATGCCTTTGAATAAAGCGCTTGAAAACCATCATTTGTGAAAGATTGATGAGTTTACGGTTGTATCTCCTTAGACCGTACACCCTTCAATGACCGTAAACTCATGGGCCGTAAACCCATGGACCGTAAATCTTATGACCGTAAGGTCATTAGACCGTGAACCCATGAAACCGTAAACCCATGAACCGTAAACCCATGGACCGTAAACCTTATGACCGTAAGGTCATTAGACCGTGAACACTTGGACCGTGAACTCCAATGGTCATACCTCTTTGACCGTAAACTCTATAGGGTGACCATATACCCTAGTTATGCAATCATATGTGATTGTATCCCAAAAATCTTAGAGTTTCCTAGCCAATAAGGGTGTTACCCTTCTTATTTAGTCGTCTATACACTAAATTCATACAAATACATGTCTATATGTGTCTATTAGGATCGTTGTGTGCTCAAGGTTACACCTGACACTCTGCACTCCTCTTCCAACCACACGTCAGAACCACACACAGGTGAGTTCATACCCCTACGCTTTTCTGAGTTTTTATGTTTGCAGGGGGAGAATACAAGCAAAAGTACAAGGAAACTTGTGCTCAAAATATATTATTTTGTTTAAGATAATTATAGTTCTAGTATGCTTTTAACATGGAAAACAGTTTTTACCAAACGATTAAGAAATCAACTCGTAGAAACAGTTTTCAAAACTAGGGTAACGAACTTGTGAATCATGTCGTAAAATGTATCATTTTATAAAGGATTCCTGCAAATCATAAAAAGGATTTTCCATATTATTACTTGTAAATTTGTTAGTCTAGTTGGAGACACGTCCTTGGTAACACTCACCACCGAAACAGAGTGTAGGACTAGCACTTATGACCAGAATCTCTTGTAGGGAGAGCGTGACTGTTGTGTATAGATCTATACGGGACTGACTATCCCGCACCTCACTGCTAGCTACAGTGGGACCGGCAGGTCTACGGGTGACAAAGTCATAAAGGATATTGGCCCCAGTACGTGCCATATCAAGTTAATGTATGGTTATAAAACTCACAATGTAGATAACAAAGATTTACTTTTGTAATAATGAATCAAGTGAACTATCCTCAAAGTAATAACCAATTTAATTACTGGAGGGTATTAATAATAATATCTTCATGACTTAGTTCATCACGGTTTTCTTTTATTTAGTTTTTAAAGCTAATGTACATCTCTAGGTGTAACCAGGGTTTTTAAAAGAAAACTGCTTTTATTAATACGAGTATGGTAGATACTTGCATACCTCAGGTTAAAACGAATAATCAACCATCAACCTCCAGGGAAAATATAGGATTTTCCCGGAATAAACCGGCTATTCAAAACGGATTTGTTTATCATGTAATCAAAGGATATTCATATTCATTCCACGACACCGTGGATTGTACGTATCTTGGTACGAATCTGAAAGTCATGGAAGGAATGGGTTTTCAAACATGCTTTTATTAAGAAAATATAGGATTTTCTTGAGGAACACTTTTCAAAAGGATCAAAGAACATTTTCCACCAAAAACTAGACGCTTATGAACTCACCAGCTTTATGCTGATATTCTTTCAAAACTGCTTGTATTCTCAGGGAATTAGTAGACAGGTACTTCCAGGAATTTGGAGAAGTCGGAGCGTTAGAGTCACGTCTTTCCATTTTACTTTTGATATAAACAAAACTATGTATTAAACAATGTAAACCTTTTTCATATATGTATTCAATGTTTGGTTGTGTTTACTATGCTTGCTATGATACAATTGTTGTGATACTACACATGACGTCAACCACCCCCGAACGTTTACGTCGTTCCGGTTTGGTGGTGTGATAGACCAGATCTAGACATGAAAGTAGAGGTACAGATAAATGGATTTGGACTGTCTAAAAACTTTGATCCCAATCTCATAAAAATATTATTAGCGTTAATTCATTTTAATTTCAAATTTTATTTTTATTTTTATTTTTATTTTTATCTTGATAAAGTTCAAAATTTTAATTAATCAAAATTTTGTTTAGTTCAATTTTTTTTAGAAATTGCTTTATTTATTTATTTTTTTTTTTTTGGTCCTCAAAATGAATTAAATTTTTTAATTGTTTTTGGGTATTGGGCTTAATTTTTTAAGCTTGTTGGATTGTAGTCCATGGGTTTTGGACCGGATCTTGGGTTCGGATATATAAGGTACTATATCCGGCTGTAAACTTATTTACTCTCATTTTCACATTTGCGGCCGTAAACCCCTCTCTCAAATCCTCTCAAGGCTATTTATCGATTCATCCTACTTTGTGTTTATATCTCAAAATTTACTATTTACGTTTGAAGGTATGCTCATTGCGATCATCGGAAAGCCATTATAACAGAGAAACGATCTTGAATCGAAGGATTAATCGACAAAAATAAAATTGTCGGCGTTTACGGTCATTGAAGGGCTTACGTCCATTGAAGATCTTACGACCGTACACTAGTTTACGGCCGTACTCCAGTTTACGGTTATACATTAGTTTACGGTCGTACACCAGTTTACGTCTGTACACTGTTTATGGCCGTACCCCTCCTTCATGACTGTACACTCAAATTTTTTTGGACATGACTGTTTTTGACACTTAAACACCATTAAAGCCTAATTTAAATGATTAAATAAATTGTTTTCTCACTTGGCTTGGTTAAGTGCAGGTCAAATGGTTGGACTCAAATTTGCTGATAGTCACAATTTGGCGATCTTCTTGGTTGACCCTCCAGTAGCTCATGGTGAATTCAAGTCTATGATCCATGGCTTGAAGAAATGCTGCTTAACCACTACTCTGACTCTTAATCCAGTGGTTTATCAAAGTCTGATTCAAGAATTCTGGATGACTGTTGTGGTAAAAAAAAGGGGGATGATGGCTCAAAGTCTATTGAATCTGCTGTCAAGGGATGCAAAATCATAGCAACAGAGCAAATCATCCGGGAGGTGCTAAGAATTGAAGATCAACCAGGTTTCCCAAATGAGATTGCAATGGATCAAGCTCAAGAACTTCTTGGTAAAATGGGATATGAAGGGGATTTTCCTCCTACTCTCAAGAAGCTGTTACCACCATATTGGAGGTTTCTAGCTCATGTCTTTGTGAGCTGCATCTCAGGAAGGAGATCTGGGGCAGACAAAATCTCTCTACGGAATACAGGCGCTATCGCTGCTCTGGCTGCAGGGTTTGATTTCAATTTCTCCAAGTTCATCTTGGACGAACTTGTCGAGAACCTTGAAGGAAAGAAAAGAGACAAATTCTTCATGTATCCAAGATTCCTTCAAGTGATCATCAATGAGCAATACCCAGAGATTGAGAAAGCATGAGAAACACTTGATATGAAATCTCTTGGATCAAACACTGTTGGTTTAATCAAACAAAATCGTAAGGGTAACGTCATGTTTCAAGGAAAATATCCCTTGGTGAAGTTTGGAGCATTTGCGGAGCTAGGTGTTTCATCTGAGTCTGAAGAGTCCTCTGAACATCTGGAATCTGAAGATGATGTGATCACTGCCTCTGACCATGAAGATGAGAGAGTTCCTCCTGTTGCAATTGTAGCAGAGGAACATGATAATATGGTGAATGTGGAAGTACAGAGTGACTTTCATGAGAGTGTAAATACTGGTTATGATGGTGGTGAAGAAGAGGGATTTGAAGATGATGATTCAATTTTTGGAGGAAATATGTTTGGGCCATACAATCTCAACATGCCAGGACCAAATGATTTTGATTTGAAATTCGGATTTGGGAATGATTATTTCCCTACAAATGAGGACCTTGACATCTTATTTGACAATGTCCATGAAGTTGCTCAACCGGCAATGGAGACACAGGAAGTGGTTAATGTTCAAGAAGCTACGCCTCCTTCCTCAGCATAGATGGCCAGTACTCCAATAGATACGGATACAACATCAAGGATTCTTCCCCTTAATGTTGATGTTCCAATTCCTATGCCATCTGTGAGTGATCCGCTTGTGACACATTCCTCCCAGCCTCCTTTAAAGAGAAGAAGACATGATCCGAGGCCGGGAGTGCTACTTAGGGATCAGACCTCACTCATTCAGCCTGCAATCACCACTTCAACTACTACTCCAACAGTTTCAATTGTTCCTGATCGAGATGAACCAAGAACCTTTTATGAAGAAGGGAGTTCTTCAGCCCCTGGAGGCTCCTCTCCCTCAAGGCCTGATCATGACATAGCTTCTGAAATTCTTGCATAGGCCTTGGCAGCACAAGAAGCAACCAACCTTCCTCCTCGCGGAAAAGGCATATCTATTGAGGAAGGTAGATCTGGGGGAGTTGAGCCTTCCAACACAAAGCTCAAGGTTGAGATTGGTGTGTTAAAACAGACGATCATCGAAAAAGATGTTTTGATAGGTAATCTTGATATTCGTCTTTCAGATGTTGAAGCTGACAACAGGGCCAATTCGAAGCAAATAACTGATCTCCAAACTCACCTTGGAGCTCTGACTGCTTGCTACTATGACTTGAAGAACAAACTTTATGAAGAATTTGGTGACAAATTCAAGTCATCAGTGGATTTTCCTGCAGCCACTGAAGGTCTTTCTGGTGTCCCTATCCATCCCTCTCAAAATGACAACTCTGTGAATCCTCCACCGCCTAGAACCACATGAATTGTAAATCGATTCAACACTGAGCCTGTCAATGCCAATCGTCGAATCATTGTCAAGCATGCTAAAAGAAAAGTCACTGCTGAGAAGAAAGATGGTTGGCTGTTTATGAAGAACTCTGATGAGAATCGAAGTGCAGATCAGCACCAACTCACAGTGACTGATCTTGAGATTCGGAGATTTGGTGACAAGTATGGCAATCGTTCAGGCATCAAGATGTGGGGACATAATGCTGATTTAAATCTGTGGTTGGTGAAGAGGAACTTTGGCCCTCCTGAATATTACAAGAGTACTCAAGACTTTTGTTCTTGGACAAAAGTCGATCTTACTGAACTCTCCAATGCTCCATTCCACAATCCCACCAAGGACCCTCGGGCTTTCAACTTCAAGTTATTTTTGGAGCGACAGGTCAAAGAAAAGTTCTCTGGAATGAAGACAGCTACCTCCATGATTAGAAGAGATCCGGAGGTTCTCGATCCCAAAACAAATGAGCCAATGAAGATAGTGTTGTGGCCCGCTACTAAAAAATTAAAAGAAATCCCAATACCTCAACACTTGCAAGATAGATATCTTGATCGAATGGAATTATGGGCTTTCGATGAGGCTACAGCCACAGTGGCAATCAAGTTTTCAGACAGCGATATTGTCTGTCAACTTGTTGACTCTAAAGATCTTCTAAGGTTCAGGGAGAGAGATATTCACACCCTGGCGAAACATCAAATTATTTGCAAGTCGGAGGTTATGGAGCCTGCTGCCAAAGAGTTCACGGCCATGGTTGCTAAGATAATTGACAAGAGGCTATGGATGGGGGCAATAGATAGATCGGATATGAGGCTGCTAGAGAACCCATGATAAAAGAAGACCGATCTTATGCTAGCCACAAACCAAGGGGTAGATTGATAGGGCATAGATAAGTGGTTTGGGCTAGGAAATCACTTGTATAAGTCTTATAGGGTCTTGGTCATGTTAGAGATGTTTTGTAGCTTGTTGTAGTGTGTTTTCGGCTGAGTTGATGTTCACGGCCGTAAACAGGTTTACGGTCGTAAACCTGTTTACGGCCAATATGTCCTTATATATAGCTTGTGTCAGTGTCTGTCAGAGTGACGCATCATAGTGTTTACGGTCAGTGTGTGTGTATCTTCAAGGTGTACTAGACGTTTTTCTGAATAAACGTGTGCATTGCTTGATAATTCTCATCTTCTACTCATTCTTGTCTTGTTTGTTTTGATCGTTGGTTTGATTCGTGTAATTAGGACCTTACAAGGGGAATAGTCCCCCGCCTAGGTCGTTAGGACCGAAGGGTAGATCAGTACCCCAGGAATGCTTGATAGTATGATTATGACGGTATGATTATGACAACATGATTATGATAGTATGATTATGATTTGCTAGTAGTAGGGGGTGAAATAGTCCCCGTTGCCCGTTGAGATAGACTGGAAGGTAGGTCAGCACCCTAGAACTGCTTGACATGGGTTGGTCATCACCCCAGAACTGCTTGACATGGGTAGGTCAGGCTCCCCAGAATTGCCCGGCAGTATGTATGTTGTTTGGTATGTGGTATGATGAGGGAACTCACTAAGCTTTGTGCTTACAATTTTCAGTTTTGGTTTCAGGTACCTCTTCGTCTAAGCGGAAGGAGCGGGCAGGGTAGCAGCGCATCGCACACACATGATTCCGCATTTGAGATTTCTGGGATTGTACTCTGACATTATTACTATTTGACAGTATGGGTGTTGAGACATGTAACTATGGTTTCTGAATTAATGCGATATCAATAATGTTTTCCTCAAACAAATTTTATGAGCATTATAATTAAAACAAAAAATTTTGGTCTCGATTTTTTGGATGTTACAAGTTGGTATCAGAGCCTTGGTTTGAGGGATTCGGGCGCACCTTTGGGGGTGTCTTGTTAGGTCAAAAATATGGTTTATACTTTGCTTTTTTAGGCAATTGTATTTTTTCGTCTAGGACCGTAAACATCCTTGGCGTTTGCAGTTAGATGTGTTCACGGGTGTGTTCACAGCCAGGTTGTGTTTACGGCCGTGAACCTGTTCATGGCCCATGTTCCATATAAATAGATGTTAGGTGGGTGAGGAGTGTACGGCTAGGAAAGGAGAGCATATTGTAGAGAGAGAAAGAGAGAGAAGAGAGAGGCAGAGGAGCTTAAGTGTGTGAAACTCAAGGTGTTTTAGAGAGAGAATAAGAGTGTGTGAGAGAATCTTATGTATTGGAGCATCAATCTTATTGAATACATCATAGATTCATCTTCTTCTTCTTCTTCTCCTTCTCTTCTATTTTGATCTGGCATCATCCGTTTGATCGGGATTCCGCACCATCAAAGCGGATCTGATTGATACATAAGCAGATTTGGGACTTACAATTGGTATCAGAGCTTGGATTGTATCAATCAATTTTTCCAGATCTGGATCGTATTTGATCTTATCTTTGAAGGATTTTTGCATTTTTGGATAGATCTTTGAAAATTAAGGGGGGTTTGTTATTTGCATTTTTCATAAAAACGAGTTTTTGATCGAGTTTTGGAGCAAAAAGTAGTGAAAAACGCTGTTTTTCACGTCATCTGAAGC
The DNA here is from genome assembly GCF_052849685.1 of Lactuca virosa. Classification (NCBI taxonomy): domain Eukaryota; kingdom Viridiplantae; phylum Streptophyta; class Magnoliopsida; order Asterales; family Asteraceae; genus Lactuca; species Lactuca virosa. The sequence continues at coordinate 222,379,085 of NC_136430.1, read as the reverse complement.
AGTGTTCACGGCCATTGAAGTGTTTACGGTCGTAAACCCGTTTACGGCTAGGGTTTCTCGACGACGGCCGTAATCTAGGATTAGGGTTCCTCGGTGTTTTGGGCTTCCGAAGTCGGCCCAACTCGTTTACGGTCCTCGGACGTTTACGGCTCAGCAGTTTGCGGACCTCATTCACGGTTCGGCCTCGTTTGCGGTTCTCGTCTCGTTCACGGCTCAGCATCGTTTCCGGCTTCGGACATCTCCGGCTTCGGACAGTCTTCGCACGCAGCATCCTTGCATGCGCATCAGTAAAAATAGGAAACGTTTTGGGGTTGCCAGAGATCGAACCCGGGTCCCCTGATTCATAAACCAAGCGCCTTTCCAACTGATCTAGGTTGCTAGATGTTATACGCCTTCCAGATTTAATTCATAAGGAGTCCCTGTCTCGATCTTATTTTCGCATTTTTTACACTTTCAGCCCAAAAATCAATTTCCTTTTATTTTAAAGTTCTATTTTCAACCCAAAATTTTAATTTTTAATTTTTGACTTTTGACCTAAAATTTTGACTTTGACCTTCAAGTTTGACATTTGACTTTAAACTTTGACTTTCTCGTTTAACCTTTAAATTTTCAATTTTAGCTTTTCGGTTTGACTTTTAAGTTTGACTTTTTAAGCTTGAGTTTTAAGGTTGACTTTTGAGTTTTTAGTCAAAGGGCATATTTTTTATAAAAATGAGTTCCCCAAACATCCCGGTCACTGAAGTTTCATGTTCTCAATCTTGTGAAACTACTATTAAATTTCTTCGTGAACAAATTGAGTTACTAAAAAGGGAAAATGAGGACCTTAAGTATGAAGGTTATACCCTTAGAAAAGGCCAAAGACCTCTAAAAGAAAAATTAGAAATCAAAACTCAGGATTTTAGAAAATTACAGGAAGACTATAGCAATAAATGTGAGAGCTACAACTTTATCGAGAAACAACTTACCATTGTGACTGCCGAGCTTGACACATTGAAAAATAAGTTTGAAAATGCAGATTTTAATTTTGAGAAAATTTGATGTGTCAAGTGAAGTAGTTGCGTCAACGATGGAAAATAGTTTGAGATTTAAAAATAACCAGCAAAAGGGTTTAGGGTATGATAAATTTCCTCCTCCATTCAATCACAATTACACTGTCATCCCTATGACCCAGGAAGAAATTGACAGAGAACCATATCTTGTGTATGGCAAACCTGTTGTATCTGTGTCGAAATGTGGTCCTAAGGTTGAGAATACTAATGTTTCTACTTCCTATTCAGATCCACCATTAAGTCATTGCAAGCAAGCAACTGAAGAAAGTGTGTCAAAGTCTGATAACTCAATTTTTTTTGATATGTTTGATGATATCTTTGATAATTCTGCCGTGGTTGTGCCAGAAAGTGTTGAGCTGAACGATTTTCATACTTCTACTTTTTATGCAGGTAAAGTAGTAGAGGATGAGGACAATGAGAACAGAACTAATTCTAGTTCTGCAAATTCTGATGATGGTCAAACCAATGACTGCTTGAACTCAGAATCTGTTGCTTCTAACTAAGTTACTTCTGAAAAACCTGCTATTGGTAAATACAGGCCACCAATTCAATCTAAACAGAGTGCCTGTTGCAAGTGTGCTTATGAGAATAATCAGTGACAAGGCAAGGGCACGCCACCAGGGGCAAGAAGAAACAATTCCTATGTGAAGAAACAAAGGTGTTTTCACTGTGGAACACCTGGACACATTGCCAGACATTGTCCAAATCGCACATACGTTCTCTACTACCCCAAAAGAAGCCCTTCCAGTTCACAATCGCGCAATGGTGAGTGGAACGCGCAGAAGACCAAGAAATCAAATCCCAAGGGCAAGAAGGAAATTTCGGCTAAGAAGCCAAGCTCAAGAGATGCTCCAGTGAAGCCAAGACCGGTTAGGTAAAAGCCATGTCGACGGCCGACTTCAAGTTCAAAAGCAAGCGATAAGGCACCCAACAAATCGAAAAAGAAATGGGTCAAACCCGACTACAGATGGTTCTGAAGGTTCACTCTCCCAAATCTCCTAATGCTTCTAACGTTTATTCATCTTCTGTTTGTGATAAACAGGATATGTCATGGGAGAGGGTACCTTGCAAAGATGACAATGGTCAACCCAGTTTTAAAATGGACTGGGTTCCAAAGACCATCTGATCCCGCTCTGTGTCGGAGCAGCTATGGAGGCATATCATCAGACTTCGGTTTGTTGATAGTGGTTGCTCCTGGCACATGATAGGAGGCATCTCTCAACTGTACAACATTCAGAACTTTGTTTGAGAGTATGTGTCCTTTGCGGGAAAGGAAGAAAGGAAGGGATCACTCATGGGGTTAGTGCTTAACGATGTGAAGAATTTTCAGATCTGTTCTGAGATTATGCATGCTATTCTCAGACCTTCTGGATGAAAATTCAATCGGTGACTTACAATTCAATCTACCCATACGACGCGCGGGTAGATTGAGCAGTGAGATAAACACGGGAACCCACGAGATACACTAAATTAATACGCATCTAGAACTGTGGTTCAACTTTTCCTTAATGTACAGACTTATGTCCATAATTCTGGTTCTGATAGGGTAACTGGGGGGTTCTGATAAAGTAGGTCTGTAGGAAATTATTTTCTTGTTTTCTATCTGTCAGTCATATGTTGCTTCCTCTGCGTGATTGGAATAGATCCGACCTGGAATGCAACATATGCAACTCTAATTCTATGCACCTCTTTATCTATGAAATTCTTTCTATCTGTTGGCCATATGTTGTCCCCTCTGTGTGATCGGAAGATCCGACCTGGGACACAGCATATGCAACATTCTACCTCTCAATCCCTATATCCTAGTTAGTCATATGTTGTCCCCTCTGCGTGATTGAAAGAGATCCGACCTGGGACACAACATATGCACCTATTTCTAAATCTGACTTCCTCCTTAATAATTGTCTATTCACCTAAAGTAAGGAGTTCTTTGGAAGTTCTTGATAATCAGGGTATATCGGGAAGTGGGGAACACGTTCTAGTACATCTAAAATTGAACCATTTAGAGGTTGTCTGTAGATCTCGCTGCTTAATTTAAGTGGACAACAATACCCGTGGTCGTCGTCAGCTAAATGGTATATTTGGAAAAATTTGTCAATATTCTTCGTGTTTAAGTGGACCACAATACCGGCAATTGACAAGATTTATTCATGAAGGTGAAGGTACTGATAAACAAAGTTAAGATTGTCTCACAACTTTGATCCCAAATATTTTTGTTTTTGTTAAATTTGTTCATAGTTTTCCTCTATGCACAAAAATAGGGGGAGAATTAAAAAAAAATTCAAAAATCAAACAATAATCAGAAAATTCAAAAATCAGAAAATTAAAAATCCAAAAATAGTGTTATTTCTGTTTTATTTCTTGTTCAGAAAATATGAAAAATCCAAAAAATATTGTGTGCTAAGTTTTCTTTTAGTTTTGTTTTGTCCTGAAAGTGAATTCAGATGTAGATGAGACTCATGGAGACTGTATCGAGATTTTCTGAGCCAAGGCTTCGTCCGTGATCATCGAAGAATTCTCATTCGAAGGAGCAAGAAATGAAGATTATTCTTTAAACATTCAATCCTTCAACCCCAGAAGCAAGGTGAAGTTGCACTTGAAGATCATGTGACAGATTGCATTGAAGCCTCCTCAATCAATTTGCTGCTATCTATGTACCTGTTGAAGTGATCCAGAAGATTTGTTCTCTCTGATATTCTCTCTGAAGATTCTCAAGCTGAAAGCGCTATCTTTCAAGAATCTTATCAAGAAGCCTCCTCACCCAATGTGCGTTCAGAGTCAAATTTTGAAGAAAAACCCAACTGCTCAAGATGAAGTCATTCATTCAAGATTCATCAAGTTCATCTTGAAGTTGTGAAGAATTTGAAGATTAATGTTGAAGCCAAGCTCCCAATGAAGATTAACAAGAAAAGTCAGCTACTTTTTAGGGGGAGCTTGTTGGGTCAATTAGAAAAGAAAGCTATAAACCAAGGGGGAGATTGTTAGGTCAAAAATATGGTTTATACTTTCCTTTTCTAGGCAATTGTATTTTTTTAGTCTAGGACCGTAAACATCCTTGGTGTTTGCGGTTAGATGTGTTCACGGGTGTGTTCACGGCCAGGTTGTGTTTACGGCCGTGAACGGGTTCACGGCCGTGAACCTGTTCACGGCCCATGTTCCATATAAATAGATGTTACGTGGGTGAGGAGTGTACGGCTAGGAAAGGAGAGCATATTGTAGAGAGAGAAAGAGAGAGAAGAGAGAGGCAGAGGAGCTTAAGTGTGTGAAACTCAAGGTGTTTTAGAGAGAGAAGAACTAGTGTGTGTGTGTACTATATGTATGGAGTATCATTCTATTCATTGAATACATCATAGATTCACTTGTTCTTCTTCTCCTTCTCTTCTATTTAGATCTGCCATCATCCGTTTGATTGGGATTCTGCACCATCAAACGAATCTGATTGATACACAAGCAGATTTGGGGCTTACATGTCTGGACTCAAATCGAGGGCTTGAAAGATTTTTACAAGAAAAATAGTTTTCTAAAAACTTAAAATAAGGAGTTCTGAGAAAGAACAAGGTGTGTGATGCGTGCGACCGGCCGAGCTCAAGTAGGTTTTCCCCAAGATACCCATACATGATATGTGATGTTATATGATATGATTATGAGAACTGCATGCTAGATTAGGGCTAAGGATCTAGGAAGGATGCCTTATATGCCTATTGTATGCGCTTATGGAGCTATATGCTAGGACTAGTTAGTCAGCAGTATGATAGCCTGATTAGGTTATGCTTGGTTATGGTCACTTGATACACGAATGCTGCTTGCTTTGTGCTTTTAGGGGTTCTAGCTAGCTTTAACTAACTAGTAAGCGAATATGTAATAGTATTCGCAAGCTAGTTAGGGAAGGATAGTAGGGACTCCTTGTGCAGCTGATGGCGGAGAGTAGGTCGGAGAGTGCCTTATTTAAGCCTAGGATGAGGTTAGTTTGGAAGGCAGTATTAGTAAAAGGGACTTGGTGAAGTCGAAGAAATCCTTGAGAAAAGTACGGATAGATGTGGAAGGTAGTATGGGCCCATACTACTGGAAACAAATGATCCGTACTTGAATCAAGGAGGGCTAAGATGGAACCAGGGAACTTGGAGAATGTGTGAGACCTCTCAAGAGTATGTGTGACCCTGACGTTTATGTGTTATATTTCAGAATGGTTGCTACTCGTCATGGATCAGGAGGTTCAGGGTTTGGATCAGGTTCAGGATCAGGCTCGGGTGCGGGATCTGAGCAGGTTGATGATGGATTACGCGAGTTCATCGCGTCGGAGATCACGACTTCATCGCGTCGGAGGAAATGCGGCAGGCCGCATGAGGGAGCTTGTAGAGCGGGATTGTCGAGCTGCTATAAGTGCGGCAAGACGGGGCACTTTGGCAGGGATTGTACTGCCTCGCCCCCACTGTTCAGACATCAGACCTAATTTGCTTCCATTGCAATCAGAGGGGCCACAAAAAGGCCAACTGCCCCAGATTGACAGCAACAGTGCCAGTGGTGGCGCTGACTACAGCGATTGCTCGAGTTGCGGATGGCCGGAAGGTCAAGTCAGAGGCTCCAGTGGTGAGGAGCCGAGCTTTTCAGTTGACAGCCCAGGAGGCACGTGCCGCACCCGATGTGGTGACGGGTATGATTTCTTCTCCCTAATCTTTTAATATATGTCGCTTGTGATATTGATATGCCATATTGTATGCTCTGCTTAGGATCGTTCCATGTGAACGGTATCCCAGTTCAGGTGTTGTTTGACTCGGGTGCTACCCGATCTTTTGTTTCTCTTGCGCTTAGCAAGAGGTTCCCTGAGTCCTCAGGCATGTTGGATTTCCCTCTAGAGGTTGAGATTGCGGACGACCGATCAGTGCGAGCATCTGAGGTTTTCAGAGATTGTGTTTTGAGGTTGTACGAGGAGCGCTACCTGGTAGATTTGGTTCCCATACCATTGCGGGGGAACAACGTTATTATAGGCATGGATTGGTTGAGCCCCAATGGGGCAGTAATCTACTGCGCGCAACAATTGGTTCGGATCAGGACCCCAAGTGGGGGAGAGCTGGTGATTCAGGGCGAGGGGCCACAGCGCGGACCAGCTTTATGTTCAGCAGCGAGGGCTAGGCGCTACCTCCAGCAGGGTTGCACAGGGTATGTCGCCTATGTTATGGATACCCAGAAAACGGGTAAGGCGACGGTGAGCGATGTGCTAGTGGTGCGAGAGTACGCGGATGTATTTCTAGAAGAGTTGCCTGGGATACCTCTAGAGAGGCAGGTAGAGTTTAGGATCGACCTAGTTCCTGGTGCGGCTCCGATAGCCAAAGCACCGTATCGGTTGGCTCCTCCTGAGATGCAGGAGTTGTCTACACAGTTGCAGGAGCTGTTAGACAATGGATTTATCAGGCCGAGCAGTTCACCCTGGGGAGCCCCGATTCTATTTGTGAAGAAGAAGGACGGGTCGCATCGGATGTGTATAGATTACCGGGAGTTGAATAAGGTAACGGTGAAGAATCGTTACCCACTCCCGATGATTGATGATCTCTTTGACCAGCTTCAGGGGGCATCTTGATTCTCCAAGATTGATTTGCGTTCAGGTTATCATCAGATGAGGGTCAGAGAGGAGGATGTGCAGAAGACTGCCTGTCGGACACGATATGGTCACTATGAGTTTGTGGTGATGCCTTTCGGGCTCACCATTGCTCCTGCCGCGTTCATGGATCTCATGAACTGCGTGTGTAGACCGATGTTGGATCGGCCTGTGATAGTTTTCATTGATGACATATTGTTCTATTCCAAGACTCGGGAGCAGCATGCGGAGCACTTGCGGGAGGTGTTGGATACTCTGAGGAGGGAGAGCTTGTATGCCAAGTTCTCCAAGTGTGAGTTCTGGTTGCGCGAGGTGCACTTTCTTGGGCACTTTGTCAACCAGAACGGGATTTCGGTCGACCCGGCCAAAGTAGAGGCCGTGATGAGGTGGGAGGTCCCGAGGTCTCCATCTGAGATTCGGATCTTCCTGGGATTGGCAGGTTATGATCGGAGATTTATTCAGGACTTCTCCAAGATAGTCGTGCCCTTGACCCGGTTGACAAGGAAAGTTGTGGTCTTTCGCTGGGGGCCTAAGCAGTAGGCCGCATTTGAGACACTGAGACAGAAATTGTGCGAGGCACCAATCTTAGCCCTGCCAGAGGGTGTGGAGGATTTCATAGTGTATTGCGATGCGTCCATCTCGGGATTGGGCGCGGTATTGATGCAGAGGGAGCATGTTATCGCCTACGCGTCGAGGCAGATGAAGCCTCATGAGGCAAATTATCCGACGCATGATTTGGAATTGGGGGCAGTTGGTTTTGCCCTCAAGATTTGGCGTCATTACCTCTATGGGGTCCGTTTTACCATTTACACTGACCATAAGAGTTTGAGGTATCTCATGGATCAGCCGAATCTGAACATGAGACAGCGTCGATGGCTAGATGTGGTGAAGGATTACGATTGTGAGATCCTCTACCACCCGGGAAAGGCCAATGTTGTGGCTGTTGCGCTTAGCTGCAAGGCAGCGCCGATCAGGGATATCTGCATGAGGATGACCATGGTGACTCCGTTGTTGGAGCGGATCCGCGAGGCCCAGCAGGAGGCCATGAAGGAGGAACATCGTTTGAGTGAGCGTATTGTGGGACAGGTTTCCTCCTTCGACTACGATAGTTGTGGGTTGTTGACGCTACATTGTAGGGTGTGGGTTCCCTATCATGGGGGTGTACGTCAGGTCCTGATGGAGGAGGCGCACAAATCCAAGTTTTATATTCATCCCGGGGCGACGAAGATGTATAGGGATCTCTGCCCTGATTATTGGTGGCCCTGCATGAAGCGGGATGTAGCTTGGTTTGTTGAGAGATGCCTGACCTGCAGGAAGGTCAAGGCCGAGCACCAGAGGCCTCATGGCAAGACTCAACCGTTGGATATCCCGCTGTGGAAATGGGAAGATATCACCATGGATTTTATCACGAAGCTTCCCAGGACCGCGCGGGGAGTGGACTCGATTTGGGTAATCGTGGATCGGTTGACCAAGAGCGCCCGTTTCATCCCGATTCAAGAGAGCATTTCGGCCGAAAGGTTGGCCGACATCTATATCAGAGAGGTAGTAGCTCGGCATGGGGTGCCAGTCTCGGTGATTTCCGACAAGGATGTGCGGTTCACTTCCAGGTTCTGGAAGAAGTTTCACGAGGAGCTGGGTACTCGTCTGCACTTTAGCACCGCTTTTCACCCGCAGACGGATGGTCAGAGTGAGCGGACCATCCAGACTCTAGAGGATATGTTGCGGGCGTGTGTTCTGGACTTTGGAGGTAGTTGGGATACTTACCTTCCTTTGGCAGAATTCTCCTATAATAACAGCTATCACGCGAGTATCGACCGTCCTCCCTTCGAGATGTTGTATAGGAGGAAGTGCAGGACCCTGATATGCTGGGGTGAGGTTGGACAGAGGGTCATGGGGAGTACCGAGGTGGTACTCAAGACCACAGAAAGGATCCAACAGGTTCGGAGCAGGCTTCAGACTGCTCAGAGTCGGCAGAAAAGCTATGCCGACAAGCGTCGTTCGGACCTGGAGTTCCAGGTCGGGGACATGGTGCTCCTGAAAGTGTCGCCTTGGAAAGGTGTCATTCGGTTCAGGAAGCGGGGCAAGCTAGGCCCCAGGTACATTGGACCTTTCAGGGTTATAGCCCGGGTGGGCAAGGTGGCATATCGGCTGGACCTGCCAGCCGAACTCAGTTAGATTCACAATACTTTTCACGTCTCCCAGTTACGGAAGTGCCTGGTGGACGAATCGGCAGTGGTGCCATTGGAGGATATTTAGGTGGATGACAGCCTGAACTACATTGAGCGGCCAGTGGCGATCCTCGACAGGAAGTCGAAGGACTTGAGGAACAAGATGGTGGAGATGGTAAAGGTGCAATGGCAGCATCGCAAGGGCTCGGAATGGACATGGGAGCCGGAAGATGAGATGAGGGAGCACTACCCTAAGCTGTTTTCAGCAGCAGCAACGGACTTCGAGGGGGAAGTCTAATTCAAGTGGGGGAGATTTGTAACATCCGGGATTTTTCCGGGTATTATGAGTATTTGCCTTAATTAATTTATGGTTTGGTTGGTTGGGCTTCGACTTTGGGCCCTCAAGAGTGGGCTGAGGAACCTCATACGTGGAGCGTACATTGCTATGTACGCTCAGCGTACTCAGGAAAAGGAAACGCGGAAGCCATGCACGTACGCCCTGATGGGTTTTGAGCATTCTAACACTTCCTAAGTGTACATGCAACCCTAATAACCTTGGATCTATGTTTGTCTAATTATCATGCAAAGTTGAATTCCAAGGTTATATTCCTATCTAGCATACATGGGGAACAAATTTTAACTTGCATGAAAGATAGAATAACTTACCTTGTTGTTGCTTATGATCCTTGAAACCTTGTGAGCCTAGCACCCCAAGTGTGATGCCTCAAGTGCTTCATACAACACCAAATGCTTTTGGAATGACTTTAGAGAGAATACACACTTCTAAAATCGGCCTAGCCCTCTTGTTTCTTATTGTCGCCGATTTTGGTGGAGAATGGGTTTCTTATATAGTGTTGACACATCTAGGGTTACACCATGTAAACCCTAATGTGTCATGACTCTTCATTTCCATGACCCATGGGTTTGTAACTCCCATGGAGCATCCATGGAGCATCCTATGGGTGGAACCCAACTTGATAATCCATGGAGCCTCTTAGCCCACTATATAAGATATGGAAGATTTACATAATCTACCTATATATTTAATTAGTTATCTTTTGATCACTTAATTAATTCTAAATTAATTCTTGATCAAACTAATTAAATAATATTATTAATACATTAGAACTTATAATATATTAATAAACCATAAGTGTTATTTCTCTCATTTTAGTTTATCCAATTGCATGGTGCCATGCAACCCAAATGGACCATGCCGGGTCGGGTCAAGTACATACCAGAAATAGTTATGGACTTATACACCTTATCCAACAGTCTCCCACTTGGATAAGTCTAATAACTATAACTGCAATACTTCAGGAACCGATCGGCAATCGTAGCTCTTTCAAGGTCTCTCAGAACTGAGAAGATGATGATACGCCATTTAAGATAAGTGATCATATAATCCTCTGTTCTAGATATCAGCCGGACAAATACATGGAACAATGTCTTACTTATTGTCCAGTAGTTTGTTTCCCGATTTCCGATTTGTTTGACAAAGAACTTAATTGAACACATCAACTTAGTTCTGACCGGGCCCGGTACATAGGTCAAAACAAAATCATCGAGGGGCCCAGATATCACCTTCTAATCCAAGAAGGAACAGATAAACTTCGACTCATATGTTTGTTCTACCACTCATTGAATTATACACAAAAGCACGTTTTATAACATCGAGTTACCAATGCGTTAACGTACAATCAATGCATAACCAACTCATAAGTAACAAATCATATCTCTAGGTTTGAAGACTTATATGATATTACCGTCTCACGATCACTCGAGATAAATTCCATGAAGTGATTCCAGTGAGCGTGGGTTGAGTCCAATGCTCAGAACTTATGAGCACTCATGAGTGTTGTAGCCATGTCCAACAACTTAGACCTCTGCAACCAATCATGACAGTCTTGATTTATACCTACTTCCGACATATGACCGACTGTGGAGGTTCGAATAATATGATATACCAAACATAATTATTCTGGAAGTCAAAACATGCAAAAGAAATATAGTAAACGATCGACAAGAGATAGCAACACTTTACTCATAAATAAAACACCTTTTATTCATCATCTAATGTCAATTACACTTTACAAATTTCAAGGTTATCTAACTACTAAATCTAATATCATCCTTCAGCCCTATGCTCCGAGCATGCTGGAGATGCTTAACCCGAGTCAGTCCCTTCGTGAGGGGATCTGATGGATTCTCATCCGATGATACCCTCTTTGCCACGAGGAGTCCTTCTTCTATTCGATGTCTGATGAAATGGTATTTTCTGTCGATGTGTCTGGATCTCCCGTGATCCCTTGGTTACTTGGCTAAGGCAACTGCACTTTCACTATCACAGAAAATTTCCATTGGCTCTTTAATAGCTGGTACAACTCCAAGGTCTCCAATGAAGTTCTTCAGCCATATCGCCTCATTTGCTGCCTCGCTAGCTGCTATATACTCTGATTCGCAAGTTGAATCAGCCACTGTCTCTTGCTTGGAACTCTTCCAAGAAATTGCTCCTCCATTTAAGGTAAAGACCCAGCCTGACTGAGAGCGGAAATTATCCCTATCAGTCTGAAAGCTAGCATCACTATACCCTATAACTCTCAAGTCTTCACTCCCACCGAGGGTAAGGACCCAGTCCTTAGTCCTCCGTAGGTACTTGAGGATATTCTTTACCGCAGTCCAGTGTGCCTTGCCAGGGTTCCCCTGATACCTGCTAACCATGCTCAAAGCAAAGGCTACATCAGGTCGAGTACACGTCATAGCATACATGATCGATCCTACAGCCGAAGCATAAGGTATTCGACTCATTTCTGCTATCTCAGCCTCAGTACTAGGGCTTTGTGTCTTACTCAATCTGGCATTACTCTGGATGGGTAACTCTCCTTTCTTGGAGTCCTGCATGCCGAATCTCTTCAACACCTTATCCAAGTAAGTACTCTGACTAAGTCCAATTAGTCTTTTACTCCGGTCTCTCAAGATCCTTATCCCTAGAATATAGGCAGCTTCTCCTAGGTCCTTCATAGAGAAACACTTCCCAAGCCAGGACTTAACTTCCTGCAGAGTTGGGATGTCATTTCCTATGAGTAGTATGTCATCCACATACAATACCAAAAAGCTAACTATACTCCCACTAGCCTTGACATATACACAAGATTCATCTTCACTCCTAGAAAAGCCAAATTCCTTGACTTTCTCATCAGAGCAAAGATTCCATCTGTGAGGTGCTTGCTTTAACCCATAAATGGATTTCTCAAGCTTACACACTCTATTAGGGTACTCTGTGTTAACAAAACCCTCTGGCTGACTCATGTAAACATCCTCAGCCAACTTTCCATTAAGGAAAGCGGTTTTGACATTCATTTGCCATATTTCATAGTCATGAAATGCGGCTATGGCTAACAGAACCCTAATAGACTTAATCTTGGCCACTGGAGAAAAGGTCTCATCATAATCAACTCCCGGAGTTTGTGAGAAACCCTTTGCAACCAGTCGTGCCTTATAAGTGTGTACATTACCATCCATGTCGGTCTTCTTCTTGAAGATCCATTTGCACCCTACAGTCTTATGACCTGGTACATTCTCAACCAAGTTCCAAACTTGATTGTCATACATGGACTGTATCTCGCTGTCCATTGCCTCTTTCCACTTGGCTGACTCAGGGCCTGCCATGGTTTCCGCGTAACTGTTAGGTTCATCCAGACCTATCAGCGTCTCATCACTGATAAGTGTATCACCTTCCGCAGTAATATGGAATCCATAGTAATGCTCAGGTGCATTCCTAACCCTTGTGGAACGCCTCAGAGGTACAGACTTGTCAATTGGCTCAACAGAAGTTTCCTCCTCAAGTTAAGTGCTAGGGTTTGAAGTTCCTTCACCACTTGACTCTTGAATTTCTTCAAGGTCAACTTGCCTCCCACTGTCTCCTTGGCTTATGAACTCTCTCTCTCTCTCGAAAGAAAGCCCTCCTAGCTACAAAGACCACATTCTCACTAGGTCTGTAGAAGAGCTAACCAAAGGATTTCTGTGGGTAGCCGATGAAAATACACCTCTCACTTCGAGGTTCGAGCTTATCATGAGTCTCGCATCTCACGAAAGCCTCGCAACCCCAAATATAAATGTGGTCTAGTTTGGGTACTTTACCAGTCCACATCTCATGAGGAGTTTTGGCAACTTTCTTTGTGGGAACTAGATTAAGGATATGGGCGGCAGTCTCTAAGGCATACCCCCAAAATGAGATTGGTAGCGAAGCTCGACTCATCATGGAACGAACCATATCTAACAAGGTTTGATTATGCCTCTCAGCTACACCATTCAACTGCGGTGTCCTGGGAGGTGTCAATTGTGAGACAATCCCACATTCCCTAAGATAGTCGAGGAACTCTGAACTAAGATACTCACCACCTCGATCGGATCGAAGCATCTTAATGTTCCTGCCCAATTGATTCTCGACTTCCTGTTTAAACTCTTTAAACCTCTCAAAAGTCTCTGACTTATGCTTGATTAAGTAGACATATCCATATCTACTGTAATCATCAGTAAAAGTCAAATAATAACGATTAGCATCCCTTGTGGCATGTTTGAAGGGCCCACACACATCTGTGTGTATAAGATCCAACAAACCTTCACCCCTCTCACAAGAGCCTGTGAAGGGTGACTTTGTCATTTTTTCAAGTAAGCATGATTCGCAACTATCATCTGACTTTAGGTCAAATGACTCCAATACTCCATCCTTTTGGAATTGGCCTATGCGTTTCTTGCTTATATGTCCAAGACGACAATGCCATAATGATGCTTTATCCAAGTTATTATCATTAATAGAATCAATACACAATACATTATTTCCTAAGTTATCAACCACAGATACAGTTTCATACACACCATCACAAGGTAATGCTTTAAAATAAAGAACATTATTAAAGAAAGCATTAATCGAACCAACTTCATTATCAAATGAAAAGGTGAAACCTTGTTTATACAATGCATGAAAGGAAATAATATTTCTTGCCATTTCTAGCGAATAACAACATTTATTCAAATCTAAACTAAACCCACTACTTAGCGATAAAGTATAAACTCCAATCTTGGTGACAGGTAAAGCTTTCCTATTCCCCATGATTAAGTTTATTCTTCCATGCTCCACATTCTCACTTCTTCTTAGTCCCTGCAAATCAGAACATATATGAATACCACAACCGGTCTCAAGGACCCAAGAGTTAGAATGGGGTGAGTTATTAGATAAGATAGTGTAAATACCTGCATGGTTGGGTTTAACTTTCCCATCCTTCACATCTTGCTGGTACTTTGGGCAGTTCCGCTTCCAATGTGATTTTTCATGGCAATAGAAGCATTCAGCCTCTTTAGGGTCAGAAGAAGGAGTGACAAAACCTTTCTTGGTTCCACTTGAAGAAGAGCCATCAAGGGTCCTAGCCTTGGTACCCTTCGAAGAGCTCTTCCTCTTCTTCCCTCTACCTTTCCCGATTGCCAAAACCGGGGCGGAGTTTGGAGTAGGAGTGTTAACAACCGACTTACCCTTAAGACCTGTTTCTGCGGTCTTGAGGAGTCCCTGAAGTTTGCTGAGTGTGACCTCTTCCTTATTCATGTGATATGTCATGCGGAATTGATCATAGCACGATGGTAAGGAGTGCAAAATGATATCTATTGCAAGCTCCTCAGGGAAGTTCACACTAAGCTTCAGCAACCGATCCACATACCTTTGCATTTTCTGCATGTGGCTCGTGACGGATTCCCCGTCCTTCATCATGGTTGTTATGATAGAGCATATGATTTCATACCTCTCTTGTCGTGCACTTTGATGGTATCTTTCCATCAGATCTTGGTGCATTTCAAAAGGGTAGAAGTCCTCATAGGACTTTTGGAGTTTCGCTGTCATGGTGGCCAACATGATGCATGCCACTTTTGTAGCATCCCTTTCATGTGCCCGGAAGTCAGCGATCTCCTGGGGAGTTGCAGTGGTCTCATCAATCTCCTTAAGCTCCTTGTCAAGGACATATTCTTTGTCCTCGTAGCGGGTAATCATCCTGATGTTTCTGATCCATTCATTGAAGTTGGATCCATCAAAAGTGACTTTCCCACACAAGTTCATAAGGGTAAAGGAGCCATTAGGATTAGAGCCAGAAGCAGCATTGTTTGAAGACATCTGAAAGAAGAGAACAAGATTAGTTTAGATATTAAGAGAGTCCTTAATAAAACACCCAAATGTAATATTAAGGCTAGGATCCAATCACAATATATTATAACTTAGAAGAGGTATGCCGTAATCCAAGCTATAACATATTTGAAAGGTAGGTGAATGACGATTCACCAATTTCCACCATGAAAAACGAAATATAAATATTAGGTTTTTAATTGGTTCTTAGAAATTCCTAGATTCTTTTGAGATTCAATGAACTTTTCAAAGGCATGTTTCAATCTCGAGTGTACCCTCCAAGTTTTGTGACTGGGATACCGAGGATCACAAAACGAGGTGTAAAGTAACCATGCAAATCACTTGGTATCCTCAAGGTTTATCACTCAATCGATGTGCCGGTAAACCACACACGCTCCACCGATGCTATGGTAAACCTTAAGTCACCCTTTACCTACCTTGTTAAGTCCAAGTTAGTGTGCCGGTTAACCACACACGCTCAACCAACGACTTAAACAAAGTGTAAAGTGTAATTTCATGGATTAGCACCTTATTCACATTTTCCTAAAGTAACTAAGATTGGGAATTTAATAAAAGCATTTAGTTACTTTATAATATTCATCATACTTTTAATGAGAATTTATAAGTCCTTGTCTTACCCGTTCGGCTAACGACCCTCCACCAATCAAGGAAGCGGTGGGTGAGAGTGGACACCCATTAAGTTGCCATTTTATAGGCAACAACCTTATACCCCCCTTATAGACCGGCTTCGTGAATGAGGCGTACTAGCGGTAAGACGACTTGACGTTATGCATATATATTAGTAACTTATAATATTATAAAGTATAAGGGTTGAATTTTAACTTTTAAAATTCTAAGGGTTGGAACTAAAGTTTTAATCAAGACTTTACATGTTCCAAAACTTGAGGGCAAGTTTTATAAACTTCCAAAACTTTTCATTTCTTATAACTTATGAATTAATTGAGTAATAAAAATGAAGACTCTTCATTTTTATAACTCTTGTGTTCTTTTAATGGCTTTAATAAAAGTGAGACTTTTGGTTTTCCATAACTTGAGGACAAGTTATGGACTCCATTAAAGCACATTATGATCATGAATTAAACTACCATGAAGGTTACAAACAATTCCTATGATCATCTAATCTTCATAAGTTCAAGAACATGAATATGAACACTTTCAAGAATCAAAAATTACACTTAAAAAAAACTTGTAATTTTAATAATTGCCATTGTAAATGGATTAGCATAAACATTACACCATCTAAAACAAGCTTTAAAACATCAAAACAGTTTAGGGTAATGTTTCTAGTCCATTTCCAGCAACAAATGTGCAAACTTTCATACGAGCAGAAAACAGAAAAAACGATTTTTTTTCAAGCTGTTTGCACACAAAAAAAACAACAAACAAACCTAGGCTCTGATACCACTGATGGGTTTTGAGCATTCTAACACTTCCTAAGTGTACATGCAACCCTAATAACCTTGGATCTATGTTTGTCTAATTATCATGCAAAGTTGAATTCCAAGGTTATATTCCTATCTAGCATACATGGGGAACAAATTTTAACTTGCATGAAAGATAGAATAACTTACCTTGTTGTTGCTTATGATCCTTGAAACCTTGTGAGCCTAGCACCCCAAGTGTGATGCCTCAAATGCTTCACACAACACCAAATGCTTTTAGAATGACTTTAGAGAGAATACACACTTCTAAAATCGGCCTAGCCCTCTTGTTTCTTATTGTCGCCGATTTTGGTGGAGAATGGGTTTCTTATATAGTGTTGACACATCTAGGGTTACACCATGTAAACCCTAATGTGTCATGACTCTTCATTTCCATGACCCATGGGTTTGTAACTCCCATGGAGCATCCTATGGGTGGAACCCAACTTGATAATCCATGGAGCCTCTTAGCCCACTATATAAGATATGGAAGATTTACATAATCTACCCATATATTTAATTAGTTATCTTTTGATCACTTAATTAATTCTAAATTAATTCTTGATCAAACTAATTAAATAATATTATTAATATATTAGAACTTATAATATATTAATAAACCATAAGTGTTATTTCTCTCATTTTAGTTTATCCAATTGCATGGTGCCATGCAACCCAAATGGACCATGCCGGGTCGGGTCAAGTACATACCAGAAATAGTTATGGACTTATACACCTTATCCAACACGCCCAACGTACCAAGAGTACGCCCAGCGTACGTGTGCAGATCCTTAAACCCTAAAATTAGAGTTTGCTCCCTATATAAAGAACATAACCCCTGTTGGTTCAGCCTCCCTTCACTCTTACCCAGCCACCACGAAAACCCTAGCTCCCTTTGTGTTCCTTTGTGTTCTAGAAGCAATTTGAGAGTGTTTGTGTGTTGTTTTACTGAGAAAAGAAGAAAGGAGCTTGAAGAAGAAGCAAGGATCCACCAAGAGCTTGTAGATCCAGAGGATTGACACCATTTCTGACTCTTTTGAGGTATCAAGCTCCATACTTGACCATTGTATGCTTAGATTTGTTTATTTGGGAGTTTTATGTCCTTTTGACCACATTGTTGGGAGTGCTTGAGTATGGTTGGTTCCAGAGCATAAGAGTTGTCCTTTTGGACTCTTAGAAGCACCTAGGGTTATAAAAATCGGATCTTGGTGGTTAAGCCAAAACCATACAAGGGTTATATGGTCTTAAAGTTTGTATAATGGACCAAAATCATGTTTTGACCCCAACCATGCATGCAAGCACCTAAAGTTTGTAACTTTATGGATTGGGAGGTCTTAAAGGACCTGGATCTACATTTTGGACGTAAATACTTAATGGATTAAGTCAGAAGTGAAGTCCCAAGGAAACTGGGTAGTACGCTAAGCGTAAACCCTGGTACCCCACGCGTACTGGGGTGGTTCATGGTTCATTACCATTCACGGTCCCTTACCGTTCACGGCCAGTTACCGTTTACGGTCAACCTCCGTTTGCGGCCAAGAGTACGTTGGGCGTACTTGCCAGGTATGACGCGCGTACGTGTGCAGAATGGCAAGCATGGGCTTTAGGCCTTAAGGATCTGGGCCTAGGCTTGGGGCCCTGTGGCCCACTGAGAAGTACAACTTTGGACTTACAAATCTGGAACTAGAGCATTGGGCTTATTGGGCCAAGACTGGACCCTTGGAATTGTTACCTTTGGATTTGGAGCTTTTGGGCCCAATTAGGGGGATGAGGCCCAATTCAGGAATTGGGCAATTAGTGGCCCTTAAGGAGTCTTTAATAGGCCATTGGAGGACTGGGCTTAATAGATTAGAATTTGGACTCTTGTATGTCCCAATTGGACCAAGGGGTAAAATGATCATTTTACCCCAAGTTGTGTTATAGACTCTGATCGGGTGTTAATATGTTTATGTTAGCCGGGAGTCATCAGAGAAGCTGTTAGAGACTACTTTCCGCGAGATTCGACACTCAGTTTTCGAGGTGAGTTACCTTCCAGTAGAGGTGGGTCTACGGCCACAATGCCGACCCACCAGCATGGATTGTCTTTAGATGATTGTTTGCGTGATAATTATCTAGGTTGCTATTACTAGATGTGCTTTATGTGCCAGTAAGATATGTTGTATGTGATAGCGGTAGTAGGAGGGGAATAGTGTTGGATTAATGTCTAAGTCCATAACTATATTTGGTATGTACTTGACCCGACCCGACATGGTCCATTTGGGTTGCACTTCACCGGCACAATTTATATGGATAGTCTTTTGAGAATAGTATATTTATGATTTATATTAATATATTATAAGTTCTAATATATTAATATGGAATCATATTATTTAATTAGTATTGATCAAGAATTAATTTAGAATTAATTAAGTGATCAAAAAGAACTAATTAAATATGGACTCTTATATATATGGAATGGGCCAAGTTCATTTAGGTTGGGCTAAGATTTCATGGATGGTCCATGGAGCTTTTAACCCATGGATCCTATGTAAATGAAAGGTCATGGGTATTAGGGTTTACATGGATGTAACCCTAATCCTCCATAATGATGGGTTTAGGCCATAAGAACATCCTATGTGCTCATGCAAACCCTAATGCTTGGATCTAGGTTTCTCTATTGTACATGCATTCATCCAAGACTATAAACCCTAGATCTAGCATGTGATAATCAATATTAACATATGAATTAGGGTTTAGATCATACCTTAATTGTTATGTAGCAATAACAATCTCAAATCCTCCTTGTAATGGCTTTAGAAAGCTTAGAGTCACAAGTGTCACTCCTCTAATAGCTCACAAACACCAAGAGCAAGAGGATGAAGAATGAAGAGAGAGGAGGCTGCCCAAAACGTCCAGAAACCCTAGTGGAACTCTTCGCCATGTTTTTGGGGCTTAAGGGTACTATATATACATGTAGGCTATTAGGGTTTTCAACTAGGAAACCCTAATCTGACTGCTTAAGCCCTAAGCAGCCCATGGACCCTTTTAGAATATCCCTTGGGCGATTTCTAATGGGTTTCCCCATAGAATTCGTCCAACCTATTATTCCAAGGTGATCCATAGCCCAAATGCAATTATCTTATAATTACAGTTCCAGTCCCTTAAGTTTAATTAATCTCTTTTAGCCACAAAATTAATTATCAATTAATTCTTG
The DNA here is from genome assembly GCF_052849685.1 of Lactuca virosa. NCBI lineage: Eukaryota > Viridiplantae > Streptophyta > Magnoliopsida > Asterales > Asteraceae > Lactuca > Lactuca virosa. Next base: position 222,359,477 of record NC_136430.1, on the reverse strand, counting down.
ACTAATATTAATTAAATAATATGATTTCTCCTTTAATATACTATTCTCATAATATATTAATAAATCATAATTAATCCTTTCTCTCCATAATTCATCCTATCAAGTTGCTTTGGTGAAGGCAACCCAAAAGGACCATGCACCATCGGGTCAAGTACATACCAAAATAGTTATGGACTTAGACACTAATCCAACAGTCTCCCACTTGGATAAGTCTAATAACTATTCTGCGTATGACTTCAGATCCTGATCTGCAGTCGTAGCTTTCAAAAACCGCTGTCAACTCTGATCCTATCAGAAGAGTGTCCTTTAGATAAGGGATCATATATTCCTCCATTCTAGATATCGTATAGACTGAGACATGGATTTAAATCATTCTCTCTGTCTATGTGTTGTTTCCCGATTTCCGATTTATGACGACTGACAACAGACTACAATTGAACACATCAAATTAGTCCCGGCTTGGCCAAGCGCTTAGTTGTCATCACTAAATCATCGAGGGGCCCACATATATCGCTTTCATCCTACTTTGGATAAAAGGAACGGATAAACTTTGATTCAATGCTTGCTTGCACTCACTTACCGAATCACACACAACAATATGTTTTATGACACCAAGTTACTGGTGCGTTTACATATTATCAATGTGTAACCGAATCACAAGATACAACTCACACATCTCGGTTTCAAGAATATAAGATATTATCGTCTCACCAATCACTCGTGATAAAATCCATGAAGTGATCCAAGTGAGCGTGGGTTTAATCCAATGCTCAAATCATATTCATAAGCACTCATGAACGTTGCAGCAAACATTTGCTTATGTCTAATACACTTTAGACAATCTACAAACCAATTCATGACAGTCTTCATTCATACCTACTTCCAACATATGAACGACTGTGGACCATTCGAATAATTTGATTATTCTGAAATAATTTAATTATTCAGGAAGTCAAAACATGCAAAGTGAAACACAAGAATAATACTAATCCCATATGGCCCCAAACTCTGGGTATAAATAAAACATTTTATTTAATCACCATATTGATTACTCATTATTTGTTATTTCGGGTAATCAACTTCTTACTTGAATTATTACTACACTTGTCCCATGCTCTCAGCATGCACACAATGTTTACCTATGGTCCTTTCTTTGTGAAATAGATCAAATGAACACATTTCCAATCATATTCATTTCACAACTCCTAATCCTTATCACAAGTATAAGAATATCAAATTCTTGTTACTTATGCTAGATTCTAACATTTTATGCAATGATTCTTTCGTAAAGTCACAGCTCAAAATCATCAAGACTCGGCCAATCTCTATCAGAAACAATTCTATAGATATGATGTCTCTCACTCAAAGTACATTCCTTTGAACATCCTTCTTGCATAAAAGTTTCTAATCTAGACATAGATTCTTAATATCTAACTCCCAATATGGAAACATTTCCATATTTGGCATATGACAATTCATTCTTAATAGAATCTTATCTATTCATAATAATGTCATCCAATACCATACTTCCAACTACTCACAAGCGACCAATCCTCAGCGAGCTTTGGATCGTCCTTTGATAGTTGTTTAATTATTTTAGTCAAAACCGATTCTAGTCCTTTTTCCCTCTAAATGCGCTAGACATTTTGAAAATTTTAGAATGGTCAAATATTATAGCACTTGCAATCGATCCTATACCCGAAGCGTATGGAACACGATGCATAATGTCTTACATAAAGATATGATGCTTTATCCATCTTCTGCCATAATATTTTATGTGTCTCGTTCTTACAATTCGAACTATGAAGAGGGATGCCGTAATCATAATCGAAATTTAAGAACACACTATGTATCCTTTGACTAAATTTATTAAAATTTCTCAATCTAAGCTTTAGATTTTGAAACGAAGTACAATATTCTCTCCCTTAATTATAGCAAAACAACTATTCAACCCTTACGACTTTGCAAAGTATGACTCTTGTTTTCTATAATTAATATTGCTAACTTGCAATACTTGCCTTAATAATCATACAAGCACAACATTTATGCTCCCACTATCATGATGATTATTATCATATAAGCATAACACTTATGCTCCCACTAGCTTTGACATGTTTTAGAAAACAACTGAACTTCCAGAAAACAATACTTATTGAATTTCTGAAGTTCATATTTCTAATACCTAATGCTTTGATAATCCTTTATCTAAGCTTCTTAAACTTATACACCTTTGCCTTAGATAGCTCATATGTGTGTCTAAACAATCCAGACTAATTGCCAAATCTCACAATCGAATTATGGAAAGGGATGTCGTAACCATAATAGAATTCGAGAATACAATTTCACAATCACTATCTTCTTAAAATCTCTCTTAGTGAAAGCATTTCCTCACAGTCATTTTCATGAAGGAGGGAATCTTATGACACTTAGATTTTAATGGTGTATGTGTTCCTATCCATGCGAATTTGTCAAAACCAAAGTTTGCGACAAATCCAAACTCATATGGACTGAACTTTCTCAATCTTGATTTCTTGCCTTATGGTAACACGAGTGCCCACCATGTCTTCCAAGTAGTTAAGCAGCTCACCCTTTCATGTCAATGTACTTTTCATTGATCAAGGTGCTTGCCTTTTATGCGTTCAAATGAGAACTCATAGAACTCACATGCATAATTAACTTAATTGGAATGGCACAGAAACAAAATAATGTCAACACGATAGGTTGTAAACCTCAAGTCGTGTGCTAGTGATGATCGATAAGGTTTATTCTCGATTAGTTCTTGAAACTTTTCAAGACCATTAAGACTCCCACTGACTCCTTGACATATAAGATTCTTTTGTCAATAAACATTTCTCGACAAACAAATATTCAAGAGTTAGTGTAGTTTTTATCAAGACAAAACACTTCATAAATTGGCCCTAGTTGGTCTTTGTCTTATCCAAGACATCACAACTTTCCAATTGTGCAAGAATAAGAAAACCTTTTCAAATTTCACATTTGATGAATGTTATAAACCTTCTTAAGACTTGTCACTCAATTCACAATCTTAACTCTAAGACTCGGTTTTGGAACGAAGTATGATTGACTTCTTGATTTAACCATTTCTTCAATTCTTGATTCCTCTTCTCAGACATTCAATTGCACTAAGACTCACTTAGAGGATCAATTGAGATATGGTTCTTAATCATTAAGACCTATCATAAAACATAATAAAAAGGTACTCTCCCTTCTTCTTAGAATAGAGAAACTTTGATCTTTCTGCCTACTTGATTCTTCTTATTCGTTCTGCTATTTATTGAAACTCTTTCAATCAATTGAGAATTACACTTAATCTCATAAGTATAATCATATTTACTTAACCTTAGTAAATCATGACGAATATCTTTGTTACTCTTGTGGTGGACTTGATCAACACACAACCTTGTGTACTCGATCTCCTAGTCCTTCACTTGACACTTTGTCAATGAATTAGTCTAATTTCCAAATATGAAATTTCTCATTCATTATGCAACCAAGTTGTATGATTCCAAGTTTCTGTCCAATTGAACCTTGGGCGATGAGAAACTTTCCCTATTTGGTAAATTCTTGACCTTTCCACAAATAACATAATTAAGAATCAAATCCATTATTGCTAATAATAAAGACTTACATCAATTTTTCATACACGCCATTGCAAGGATAAATAAATAATATAAAATCAAAATTTATATTATTGCGGAAAAATTTGTCCTTACAATGCAATTCAACTGAAAAACTACGTTGTTAAATATTCCTAAGCAATCTATTCTAACTCCAAGTAGTAGCTTAAGATTCTAATCTTCAAGTAATGCGGTCGAAATCCATTTCTTCACGATTAGATTCCGTTCACTTCTTCCCTTAATATTCCTCTCTTTTCTTCGATCCTACAAGACATCGAAATGTAATCTTATCACATTATGTATTAAGAATCTAGAATAGGAACTTAAAAGAGTTAGTTAATGGATTTTACCTAAAGTAGAGCCATACGTTTTGACTCTCCCATCTCTTAGATCTCTTAGGTAAATAGGGCAGCTTCGTCTCCAATGCCCATTCTCTTGGCAATAAAAGCAAATTGACTCTTTTGGAACAACACACGGAACTACTTCTGACTTTGCCTTTCTCTTATGATCAAACTTTTCGATCATGGCATGCCTTTCGTTGCCATTGTCTATATCCATAGAGGTCTGGAAGGCAGATCCACCAATCAGCTTTGCTTTTCCAGTGCGCCAAATCATTGCTGATTCAGCAGCAATAAGCATATAGGTGAGATCGATGAGGGTTACGTCGTGGTTCATCATATAGTACTCTCTTACGAACTCACTATATGAGTCAGGAAGTGACTGAAGAACCCAGTCAACAGCCAGCTCCTCACAGACAACAGACCCCAACATTCTTAACTTATCAATGTGCGACTTCATCTCTAGGATGTGTGCACACACTGACTTTCCTTCTTCATGTTTACTTGCCAAAAGGGGTTGAGTGAGTTTGAACTTTTCAACCTTTTGAACTTGTGGGTTAGGGAGAACAATAGGAGGAGGTGGAGGAAGTGAAGCATGATCTCGTGTTCCTCTATCGAATCGTGGAATATCATCTTCATGTGAAAAGCTTGTTCCACGGGATTTAGGAAGACCATAGTTGTCATACTTTGACATCTACAAAACGGGAGAAAAATTCAAGTTAGTTGATTGATTGAGTCCTTAATAAATCACCCAAATGAGATATTAAGGCTAGGACCCAACACAATACTCTACAACTTGGGAGAGGGATGCCGTAACCCAAATTGCAGAACATTTGAAGGTAAGTGAATGACGATTCACTAATTTCCACCATGAAAAACGAAAAAGAAATTTAAGTTTTAAATCTATTGAAAATTCCTAGATCTTTTGAGATTCATTGAACATTTCAATGGCATGTTTAAATCTCGATATGCCCCTCGATTTGTGACTGGGATGCCGAGGATCACAAAACAGGGTGTGAATAACCATGCAAACTTACATGGTGCCCCCAATGTTACAGTCACCTATTCGATGTGCCGGTTAACCACACACGCTCCACCGAACTATGACAAACAATGAGTCACCCTTTGCTACCTTTGCTTAGTACCATTTAGTGTGCCGGTTAGCCACACACGCTCCACTAATGTCTTCGCAAGGGCACAAAGTGTAATTTCATGGAATTGCATCAATTCACTTTTGTCTAAAGTAACTAAGATTGGGAATTTTGTATAAGACATTTAGTTACTTAATACTTCATTATACTTTTAATGGAAAGGGTTTGCCCTATCCTACCCGTTCGGCTAACGACCCTCCACTAGTCAAGAGTGCGGTGGGTAAGAGTGGATACTCATTCAATCGCCATTTTATAGGCAATTTCCTTAAACACCCCTTATAGACTAGCTTCGTGAATGAGGCCTACTAACGGTAAGACTGACTGTTTACTCATACATATATATAATACTAGACTTTTAATGTTACATATAGTATAGGGTGTATTTTACACTTTTAAAATACTAGGTGGTCTAATTTAATAAAACATACTTTTAATTTAATTAAATGTAAACCATATCACTATGGATTTATTAACTCTCTTTTAATTATACACTTAATTAATTTAATAAAACCATAAGGGTGTGATTTGAACTTTTCAAAAACAATACTAGGGTTTTAGAATCTAACATTTCTAAATTAAACTTTTAATCAACTTTTAAATTTCAAAACTTGAGGGCAAGTATTGAAACATTTCAAAACATTAGCGTTTAGAATTTAAATATTTCAAATCAAACCTTTTAATCAAAATTTAAATTCCAAAACTTGAGGGCAAGTATTTGAAACATTTCAAAAACACAAGGATCAAATAGCAAATAATTTAAATTAAACAATTAATTTAATGATTATCTAAATTTGACCTAATTTCAATTTCTTGCAAGATAAGTTACCCAATTAATACAAATAATTAATCTTTAATCATATAAGGAAGTTATTATCTAATCAATTGGTAATTATCTTTTGTTTAATCAAGGATATTCTCAAATATAAGATAAAATTCGAATATTAAAGACCCAAAACAATTAAGGCAAGTATCCTCAAGCAAAATAGCAAGAAATCCTGAAATCTGCTCTTACTGACGCTCGAACTCGCCGAGTTCCTCTATGGACTCGCCGAGTTGGAGCAACTCGCCGAGTCCACATTGGAACTCGCCGAGTTCATCAGTCAGGGAGCCAAAAAATCGATTTTGAAGCTTGAACAAATAACCAAGGCATCAATACAATAGAAACCAATCAAGACTCTGATACCACTGATGGGTTTAGGCCATAAGAACATCCTATGTGCTCATGCAAACCCTAATGCTTGGATCTAGGTTTCTCTATTGTACATGCATTCATCCAAGACTATAAACCCTAGATCTAGCATGTGATAATCAATATTAACATATGAATTAGGGTTTAGATCATACCTTAATTGTTATGTAGCAATAACAATCTCAAATCCTCCTTGTAATGGCTTTAGAAAGCTTAGAGTCACAAGTGTCACTCCTCTAATAGCTCACAAACACCAAGAGCAAGAGGATGAAGAATGAAGAGAGAGGAGGCTGCCCAAAACGTCCAGAAACCCTAGTGGAACTCTTCGCCACGTTTTTGGGGCTTAAGGGTACTATATATACATGTAGGCTATTAGGGTTTTCAACTAGGAAACCCTAATCTGACTGCTTAAGCCCTAAGCAGCCCATGGACCCTTTTAGAATATCCCTTGGGCGATTTCTAATGGGTTTCCCCATAGAATTCGTCCAACCTATTATTCCAAGGTGATCAATAGCCCAAATGCAATTATCTTATAATTACAGTTCCAGTCCCTTAAGTTTAATTAATCTCTTTTAGCCACAAAATTAATTATCAATTAATTCTTAACTAATATTAATTAAATAATATGATTTCTCCTTTAATATATTATTCTCATAATATATTAATAAATCATAATTAATCCTTTCTCTCCATAATTCATCCTATCAAGTTGCTTTGGTGAAGGCAACCCAAAAGGACCATGCACCATCGGGTCAAGTACATACCAAAATAGTTATGGACTTAGACACTAATCCAACACATAATATATAAAGGGGTCCTTGGCTCACAAAATTGGCACAAGTGTGTGAAAATAAGAGTGGACCGATTTTAGTGTGCATACATATTCTCTCAAGTTCTTCCAAGGTGTTTTGGTGATTTGTGATTCCATTTGAGGCTTCCACACTATTGGGGCTAAGCTCTTAAAGCTTGAAGACATCAAGCTACATCAAAAGGTATGTCATCTAACTAGAACTTTGTAGTATAGGTGCTTCATAATATGCTAGTTAGGATGAAACCTTAGAATAGTTAATATTTGCATGTATAATAGAGAAAACATAGATCCAAGGTTTATAGGGTTGCATGTACACCATAGGAGTGTTAGAATGCTCAAAACCCAACAAATAGTCCCCCGCCTCGGTCGTTAGGACCAAAGGGTAGGTCAGTACCCCAGGAATGCTTGATAGTATGATTATGACAGTATGATTATGACAGCATGATTATGATAGTATGATTATGATTTGCTAGTAGTAGGGGTGAAATAGTCCCGTTGCCGGTTGAGATAGACCGGAGGGTAGGTCAGCACCCCAAAACTGCTTGACATGGGTTGGTCAGCACCCCATAACTGCTTGACATGGGTTGGTCAGCACCCCAGAACTGCTTGACATGGGTAGGTCGGGCTCCCCAGAATTGCCCGACAGTATGTTTGTTTTTTGGTATGTGGTATGATGGGGGAACTCACTAAGATTTGTGCTTACAGTTTTTAGATTTGGTTTCAGGTACCTCTTCGTCTAAGGGGAAGGAGTCGGCAGGGTAGCAGCGTATCGCACACACATGATTCCGAATTTGAGATTTCTGGGATTGTACTCTGACATTATTACTATTTGACACTATGGGTGTTGAGACATGTAACTATGGTTTATGAATTAATGCGATATCAGCAATGTTTTCCTCAAACAAATTTTATGAGCATTATAATTAAAACAAAAATTTTTGGTCTCGATTTTTGGGATGTTACACTAGATTACTCCTTGACTCAACTCTATCTGCCATATATCCCTACTGAGCATACACAAGGAGCAAATAACAGATAACGTCAATCAGTAGTTGTAACGCCCGTGTTTCTGGGCTAGGCATTAATGTTGATGTAATAGTCTAGGTTAACCTTTGTTACTCGTTTTGAAATAATAAGAATGTATTATTTGAGTATTATATGTTTAATTGTGTGATTTAAATGAATTAAGGATAAAAATAAGAGATAAAATAAAATATTAGATAAGCCCGATATCTATGAAGGAAGTTGTAGTGGTCGTGGCAAGGTTTCCGAATATATAAAGAATGCCGAAATCCGAGTTATAACGAAGAAGTTATAACCTGTCGAAGTTTCGCGACAGAACCGACACGGCACTGTATGACGTAAAATATGAATTTAATATAGAGTGATATCTAGCCTTAGTGATCTAAACGGAAGTCATAGAATTCGTTAAACCGAGAGCGTGCATAAAAAGAACGTCTAAATCTTACTTCGTATGAGGAAGTTATGATTTTTCTAAGTTTCGACTTAGCGGTATACAACCCAAATCTCGAAATTGAGATCGAGTGATATTTGGCCGAAACAATCTAAACGATAATTGAAGATCTCGTCGTTAGTAGTCCAACGGTAAAAAGACAGACGAAACGGACGTCGGATGAAAAAGTTATGATTTTATAACGGAGTTTTCCTGTCCCGGCCTACTAAAAATAATATAATAAAAATAAAGTCAAAATTAGCCGACGGAGTCTAAATGCAAGTTGTAGAGCATAGTCTCACCTACGATTGGATATAAAGAACGTCAAATACGGAGCTCGTATGCAAAAGTTATGAATTTTTGAAGTTCGAGGCACGCATACCAAAGCTTATCCGAAGAGTACGCCCTGCGTACTGCTTGTAGAGGGAGTACGCCCAGCGTACTCTGAAGTTACGCCCAGCGTAATCGCAGGGATCAGCCCCTATAAATAGATGTCGTGGGCTGCCGAGTTTTAGTGCTCAAATTCTTATCTCTCTCCCATATTTCCTCATTTTGCGTGCAAGAAATACCCCCGAAGCCCCGGTATTATTCCCGAGACCCGAAGCAAGTCCCGAAGCCCCGAAGATCCCGAGAAGTAAAGTTTCCGAGTCGAAACTCTGCCCGCGTAAAGCCCGGTTTTGGAGAAAACATCCCGGTTTCATCGGAAACGATTGTTTTCAGAGACGAGGTGGTGTCTGATCATCGTCTTATCATGTGAGTGTATATTCGTTTTCTTCTAACACATAGATATGAAGTATTCTTTATAAAATACGGGCTATGTGTTTATATATTATTTGTTTATTTCAACTAGTTGTTGAATAGATGTTTTGTACAGGTTTTAAGCTGTATATAAATGTATATATTTTATCTATTAATATGTTGGGTAGAACATGGGTAGACAGTTGGTGTGTGATGAAATAAAATGATGAGAGGCCTCGATGTTGTTGTTGATCCAGTCATCTAGCGGAGTATAGATGACGAGCACGGACTTTTCTAGACAGTCTAGTGGAACGCTAGCAGGCTCGCAACCTGTAGGTGTTTGTGAACGATGTGTTCACCGGTGTACTTCATCCCCCCCCCCCAATGGTTGCCTTTAGGACATTTATTGCTGAGGAACCCCCTTGGCAGTAGTGTCCACCCCGATGAAAATCCTTAGACTAGGTCCCTTGTGATAGTTGTTTTAGGGACATAAAGTGAGGATAACGGGAACGGGTAATCGGGTTATTGTTGGTTGATGAACTAAATATAATCATTTATTGTGGGTTGAAAACCTTATATGCTCACCACGCTCCCAAGCCTGACCCACTCAGTTTTCTTTGTATTACAGGTAGTGGCACGAGAGCATAAGTTGGATGACATTGTCAAGATATTTTTGGATTATAGACCCGTGGTTATATGTAACTGTTGTAAGGTCTATTTTGTATTGTTTATGCTTTTGGTCTATATCGGAACATGACATCCCGAGGTGTTGTTATATAATGAAAATATATTTCTATATGAAATGCTTTGACAAATTCTTATCATATTTTGTTTTGGGAACAAATTCCGCAACTCTTTTAATCAAAGGGTTACTCTGATTTTATTTAAAAGCATAAATGAAACCGGTCTTTTCTGTCGTGATTTTGGGGATGTCACAGTTGGTATCAGAGCATTAGTTTAAGCGAACTAGGAATTTGTAGGATTTCTAGACTTAAACTTAGAATGCTAAGTGAAGATTGTGAGATGAGTGTCTGTTATATTTAAGACACGAGCACTAGTTTATTTTAGGAAAGTTGCCTAAAATGCTTTTATGTGCTAAATGTTATATGTTTGCCATATATGATATTATTTGTTCGGATCTATGGTTTGTTGCCAACCGGATATGGAAACCTTATGTGTTTAGGATTCTAAGTGTATGACGACGGTATTAGAACTAGCATGTAAACGTTTCGAAGTGATAAGGATGATTTGATTCTCTATCGTAATTGAGGATCTAAATTCATTTTATTCAGTGTATAGATCAAGAATGGAAAGAATAAGAAGCGGAGTTGGAAACACAAACGAAAACAGGGATCAACCACCTGTAATCGAGCAAGCACATGTTGTAGCAGTAGCACCTGAGCCAATGACAATGGCTGGTGTACAATTGATGATTCACACAATGTTGGATCGTCAGATGGAAGAAACTAGACGTCTGCTTCAACAGAATCGTGAAGAACCTTCGATGCCGATTGTGCAGCCCGAATTAAGTGAAGGGAAGTCGGAAGGAGGAAACTTCAGTGGGACTGTTGGTCAAGCCAACCCACCGATTGTTACACAAAACAATCATGATGGAGGAAATGATGGAAGAGGATGTAAATACAAGGATTTTATGGCATCTAAGCCACCGTGTCTATCCGGAAGCCCGACGCCGGTGCAAGTTATGGACTGGATCTCCGAAATGGAGACAATGTTTAAAAGTTGTGAATGCAGCAACAGGCAGAAGACCGCTCTTGCGATCCCTTTGTTAAAATCTGGCGTGTTGAGTTGGTGGAAGTTGTTAGCTAACTCTATGCCCAAGGGAGAAGCGAGCAAAATGTCTTGGGAAGACTTTGTGGAACAACTGAAACTGCAATACTGCTCCGAGCAGGACCTTCTGGAAATCAATAATGAATTTCAGAATTTGAAGAAGGGAAAAATGAGCGTTACTGAATACGCTGCAAGTTTCACAGAAGAGATAAAGCTTATTCCATATTTAGTTCCAACAGAACTCTCAAAGGTCAACAAGTTTGCCCTCGGACTACCAGCGGACTATGGTCCAATGGTTAAGCAAGCAACCACATTGAAAGCCGCCATCTGGGCTGCTAACAATGTTGAGACTCAGATCAGGGAGAAGGGTCTGGAGAGATCAGAGGTTGGTGAGAAGAGGAAGTTTGATGGGTCTTCAGGATCCAACAAGAAAAATAAATTCTCGAAATCTGGTTCGAGAGGAGGAGGTGGAGGAGGCGAAGCGAAATGATGCGACAAATGCAAGAAGAAGCATCTTGGGAAATGTGGCAGGGAAGCTACATGCTTCAAATGTGGAAAGCCAGGGCACTATGCCAACGAATGCACCCTTACCAAGAAAGTCTGTTATGGGTGTGGTGAGGAGGGGCACATCTCGAGGGATAACTTTGAAAATTTCACATGACTTTGAAAATTTCTAACCAATCCAAAAGTTGATTTTGTTCCTCAAAAGCCAAATTTTCCTAATCATACGAAGAAACAAACTTTGAAAATTTCACATGAAAAAGGGATGACTTCAAGGAAGAACATTGATCATTGGCTTGAAGGCAAAGGAAAAATGTATCATTCGAGTACATTTTCAAAGGAGCAAATTCACGAAGCCTATGAGAAGTATGTGAATACTTCATCAAACGGAAGTTCATCTTCTAAGGATTCGAACATATCAGTCAAAGCATGGAAACCAGTAATAAAAGCAAAGAATGTTCAATCACAAACTCATAATTCGAAGGGTAATGTCAGTGAACATCCGAAACCATCAAAATCTTATGTTTCGATTCCTATAAATGATGATGTGAACTTAATTGATAGTCTCAAAACCAAAGTTTGTGATTGGGTTAAAAGTTCTTCATTACATTCGAAATTGAAATCTAATTTCCAAGGACCCAAAAAGCCTTGGGTACCTAAATTTTTCCACTAATTGTAGGTACTATGTGACGAGCAATATGATAATAAATGGTATATTGATAGTGGTTGCTCTCGTCACATGACTGGGAAAAAGGAGAATTTACGTGATTTTCGAAGCCTAAAGAATGCTGGAGTAGTGAAGTTTGGTAACAATCAAAAATGTCAAGTCAAAGGATAAGGGAAGATCACGAATGGACAATTCACAGTGAAGCGTGTTGCTTATGTTGAAGGTCTTCAACATAACTTGATAAGTGTTTCACAACTTGTTGTGGGCACTGACAATCAAGTTCTTTTTAATGAAGAAGGAAGCATTATTTCGAATGTCAACACTAAAGAAGTTTTGCTTAAATCAAAAAGGAAAGGTGACAAGTTCACTTTGGACATCAATCCGATAGTAGGCAAACCTGCTATATGTCTTCTTTCGAAAGCTTCATCAGACTTAAGTTGGCTTTGGCATCGAAGACTTTCTCATCTCAACTTTCGAAACATCAACAAACTTGTTGTACAAGATCTGGTAAGAGGTTTACCTGTACTTAAATTTGATAATGATTCTTTATGTGCAGCTTGTAAAGTTGGCAAGCAACATAAACAAGGTTATCTGATTACGATAGATTCAAAAATTGTCACACCACTGGAGCTCTTACATATTGATTTCTGTGGTCCATCAACAGTTTCAACACTCAACAAGAAAATGTAAATTTTAGTAATTGTTGATGACTTTTCAAGATTCACGTGGGTTTATTTTCTCAGGCTATCAAAAATATGGAAACAACATTGAAGAAGATTGTTCGAAAAATTAAGAGTGATCATGGAACTGAATTTAAGAACAATGTTCTTGATTCATTTTTGGTGGACAAAGGGATTTTGCATAATTTTTCATCTCCATACACACCACAACAAAATGGTGTCGTTGAACGAAGAAATAGATCTCTATGTGAAGCAGCAAGGACTATGTTGTCATATGCGAATCTTCCATAATACATTTGGGATAAAGCAGTATCCACAACATGTTTTACTCAAAACAGATCTTTCATCAATCGTCGTTTTAACATCACTCCATATGAAATTCTCAACAATCGAAAACCTAACGTCAAATTTTTCCATGTTTCGGATGCAGATGCTTTATTATGAATCTCAAGGATAATCTTACAAAATTTCAAGCTAAAGTAGATGAACGGAGTTTCTTGGGATATTCACATAATTCAGTCGCATATCGTGTGTTGAACAAAAGAACACGAAAAGTTGAAGAGACTTTTAATCTTACATTTGATGATTACTATATTAAACAAACTGAAACGCATTTTGAAAATCATCCTATTCTAAAAGAAATACAAGATGAATCTGAACCTTCACAAACTTTGGATATTGATTATGATTTAATTTTTGGTATTTCAGATCATGTTGTTGATGCTGAAACTAATGCAGATGATAATCATCTCTCTGAATTAACGAAGTTTACTGATGATTCAACATCCACTTCTCAAGAGATAGGCGAAAGTATGCAAAATAATCCAGTGGAGGGGGAGCATTTGGATACGAACACTCTAGTTGAGAGGGAGCATTCTTTCGAGGGGGAGAATGAGAGATTGAATGCTGATGTTGAGGGGGAGCATTTACAAAACATTGAAAATAATAATGATTTTAATGATGTTTGTTCGATTGCAGGTTCAGAGAATGATGATTTATACGAAGATGCACCTTTGGAATTTGATCCAGCTTATCCGCCAATGGAAAAGTGGACAATAGATCATCCGAAGGATCAAGTAATTGGGAATCCACAAGAGGGTGTTTTAACAAGAGCTCAAATTCGTGCAAAGAATGAGGTATTGAATACTCATCAAGAATTTTGCATGTTCAATGTTTTCATCTCTAAAATTGAACCAAAAACAGTTAAGGTTGCAATGGAACACTCAGATTGGGTTGTTGCGATGCAATCTGAATTGTCTGAATTTGAACGAAACAAGGTTTGGAGATTAATTCCTAAACCTGAAAATGTTTCGATTGTCGGGTTAAAATGGATTTTCAAAAACAAAACCGACAAAGATGGAAATATCGTTCGAAACAAAGCCAGACTTGTTGTTAAAGGATATTCACAACAAGAAGGAATCGATTATGAAGAAACTTTTGCCCCTGTCGCAAGACTCGAGGCTGTTCGTATATTTCTGGCTTATGCAGCTCACAAAGACTTTGATGTTTATCAAATGGACGTGAAGTGTGCATTTTTAAATGGAGAGCTTGAAGAAACAGTTTACGTGGAACAACCCCCAGGTTTTATTAACGAAGAACATCCTGATCATGTTTATATTTTAGATAAGGCAGTTTATGGTTTAAAACAAGCACCACGAGCATGGTATGCAACTCTTACTTCATTTTTGAAGCAATCTAAATTTAAACAAGGATCTGTTGACCCCACATTATTTCGAAAGAAAGTTGGGAATCATCTAATGCTTGTTCAAATTTATGTTGATGATATTATTTTTGGCTCAACTGACCCTGCCTTGTCTAGAGAATTCGAAGATCTGATGAAAAGTAAGTTCGAAATGAGCATGATGGGAAAAATCAATAATTTTCTTCGACTGAATATTCGTCAAAGCAGAGAAGGAATTTTTATTAATCAAGAAAAATATATGAAGAATCTGCTAGAAAAGTTTGGATTGACGAATAGCACAAAGTTACGAGTTCCTATGGCAACTGGCATAAAGTTGACACCTTCGTTAGATAAACCTGCCGTTGACCTAACTCTTTACAGGAGCATGATTGGTTCATTACTTTATCTTACAACAGGTAGACCTGATATCATGTTCTCTGTGTGTAATTGTGCTAGGTATCAGTCAAATCCACGAGAACCACATCTCACTGCTGTGAAGAATATCTTTCGTTATCTTAAAGGAACAATTTCGTTAGGATTGTGGTATCCTTCGAAAACTGGGTTCTTTGTACAAGCTTATTCGGATGCAGACTTGGGTGGTTGTAATCTTGATAGAAAAAGCACAAGTGGCGGATGTCAATTTCTCGATGGCAAATTGGTGAGCTGACAGTCGAAAAAACAAACATGTGTATCAATTTCAACAGCTGAAGCAGAATATGTGGCTGTTGCTGCTTGCACATCACAAATTATATGGATCCAAAGTCAATTGCGTGATTATGCAATTAATATGAAAAAGATTCCATTATATTGTGATTCTCAAAGTGCAATAAGAATTTGTCATAATCATGTGCAGCATTCGAAGACTAAACATATAGCTTTTCGTTATCATTTCATCAAGGATCACGTGGAGGATGGAAATATTGAAGTGCATTTTGTGAAAACAACTGATCGGTTAGCTGATATTTTCACGAAACCTTTAGATGAAAAATCATTTGTAAAAATTTTAGAAGGACTTGGAATGGTCGATGGAAATTCTGTTCCATGCGAAAAAGGAGAATGATGGTTGACCAGGAATGATTCAGAGGCGCTGAATAAAAGACAAAGCAAAGTCATTCAGCGTTCAGAGGTTACTGTTCATAGTCAACGCTTCGACCCCTTCGAATTCGTAGATTTGTCACTTTTCAAGGGTTGATAAAATTTCGTGTTTTTGCAACAAGTACATTTCGTTTGTCATTTTATTTTCGAAAAAAAAAATTAAAAATCCAAAAAGATTTTCGTTTGTTTTGTCAGTTAATTTTCGAAAAATTAAAAATCCAAAAAGATTTTCGTTTGTTTTTTAATTTTCGAAAAACTAAAAATCCAAAAAGATTTTCGTTTGTTTTGTCAGTTAATTTTCGAAAAATTAAAAATCCAAAAAGATTTTCGTTTGTTTTTTAATTTTCGAAAAATTAAAAATCCAAAAAGATTTTCGTTTGTTTTGTCAGTTAATTTTCGAAAATTTAAAAATACCAAAAGATTTTCTGTTGTTTTGTCATTTTATTTTCGAAAATTTCTAAATTTCACAAATATTTTCGTTTATTTTGTCTTAATTTTCGAAAAATCAAAAACATCAAAAAGATTTTCTCTTTATTTCGTTCTTTATTTTCGAAAAATCAAAACAACAAAAATATTTTGTTTCTTATTTCTTTTTAGTACTTTGTTGCAGATATTCATGATGATAAACAGTGGATAATGCCTGCAGTACTAGGGTCAGGTAAATTTATCTTACGAATCTTTAAATGTTTGAATATTTTGAACTAGTTAAGTTGTCCCTAGAATCATGTTGCTGCATGTTGTCCAAAGCCTCCAATGACTCAATGTGTGTGTACGAAAGCCTTAATGAAATATTTCATACGAAAATTTCTTCCCAATCAGGCTTGTATTCACATTAGTCTCCTGAGCTACCTGACTCTTCTCACAATGAGTTAAGAGTTTACTGTTTTGTCCAAATATAACAGAGGTACATTTCGTGTCTTTCATCCATCTTTTTCATCCAAAACGTTCTTACACGATCACACACGAAGACATATGTCCGAGAGGTCTCTGATCACACCAATCGAGACTTAGACATATCAAAAATCTGTGTTCATGATCTGACATCATGAGACCGTGATGAAAGTGAAACCCAATATTCTAAACCTTTAAGGAATTAACGGGGAACTATGTTCCAGATTTTCACGAAACCTTTGTTTCAATACACAAATTCAAAACTCCAAATCATATTCATTTCATATGAGTGGTCTTGATATAACATTCGAAGCCCATAATGTTTGTTACCCAACAAGATCCAGCACAAATTTTTTTCCATGAATATGACTTCGTGTGAGTTTTATTCGAAATCCAATGTCACTTAGAATTTTTCAAAGCAAACTTGTCACTGACTACACTGGTCAAACAAGTAATTTTTGTTACAATTTATCACCTTATGTTTAGGATGATATGTAACGAAATTTTTATAGCTACCCATGAAACCTTATAAAAGAAGCCCTTCGATACTTCTCTTCAAGTATTCGATTGTATTTCACGGGAACACACACAAGCTGTTGATCATCTCTCTTGGTGATTAACGAAACAATATTTGCCCGGGGTTATATCAGGCTTCGTGTCAAATTGATAATTTGACATCACAGTATCTCAAAATTTTCTTATTATTGATTCTCGTCTAAATTTTTTTTTTGGAACACTGTACTCACGAAATCCTTAAGGTTCTGAGTAATACCAACTCAGGCTGATGATTTCAAACATCTGGCATATGAATTCGCTTTTCATCCCAAAAGTGAAAGAGCCTTTCCTCCATCCGAAGGATGCTGACGGTTACTATTCCTTGACGAGACACGAATAGACTGAGAATGGGACGTTTCCTTGTTTCAAGAAGATGTGACAGTTACTTTTTGACACCTGGACATTTTTTGGCAGACTGATGCGACTTTTAAGGTGCCACGTCGGATATCATTAATTGTACATCCCGCTTCAAATTTAAATTCTAGGGTTACATATAAAAGGGGATTCCAAGGTCTCTTATCAGTTTACGCGTTCAAAGTAAAAATTCCCAATTCTCTCTCATCTTCAAAGCTTTCAAACTCTAACAATGGCGACTTCTGTTCATGTCGATGCTGATCCTTCTCACACCACTGAAGATGTGACTTCATTACCGATTATGAAGATTCAAGGGACTAACTATCAACTGGATGCCGATGTTTCTCAATACCATGAAGAATTGAAGATATTAATTGTTGCTTTAAAGAGTTCTGTTCTGTCAAAGGCTATGTTCAGTTCGTTTTCAGTTCCGATGTCATGGCTTTCTCAAGCAGGATCAACGGCTACATACAACAAAGCTTTTGATGCCATTACTTTTAATCTGGTTAATGACAAAAAGGTCAGATTGTCCAAGAAACTCTTTTGCCAAATTCTTGAAATTCCAAATTCACCACCATATGTTGATTTCACATTCCCTCAAATTGTTCATATGTTCAATGAGATGGGTTATCAACC
This sequence comes from Lactuca virosa, assembly GCF_052849685.1. Classification (NCBI taxonomy): domain Eukaryota; kingdom Viridiplantae; phylum Streptophyta; class Magnoliopsida; order Asterales; family Asteraceae; genus Lactuca; species Lactuca virosa. The sequence goes on along the minus strand of NC_136430.1, from coordinate 222,341,311 downwards.
TTTTGAACTTGTGGGTTAGGGAGAACAATAGGAGGAGGTGGAGGAAGTGAAGCATGATCTCGTGTTCCTCTATCGAATCGTGGAATATCATCTTCATGTGAAAAGCTTGTTCCACAGGATTTAGGAAGACCATAGTTGTCATACTTTGACATCTACAAAACGGGAGAAAAATTCAAGTTAGTTGATTGATTGAGTCCTTAATAAATCACCCAAATGAGATATTAAGGCTAGGACCCAACACAATACTCTACAACTTGGGAGAGGGATGTCGTAACCCAAATTGCAGAACATTTGAAGGTAAGTGAATGACGATTCACTAATTTCCACCATGAAAAACGAAAAAGAAATTTAAGTTTTAAATCTATTGAAAATTCCTAGATCTTTTGAGATTCATTGAACATTTCAATGGCATGTTTAAATCTCGATATGCCCCTCGATTTGTGACTGGGATGCCGAGGATCACAAAACAGGGTGTGAATAACCATGCAAACTTACATGGTGCCCCCAATGTTACAGTCACCTATTCGATGTGCCGGTTAACCACACACGCTCCACCGAACTATGACAAACAATGAGTCACCCTTTGCTACCTTTGCTTAGTACCATTTAGTGTGCCGGTTAGCCACACACGCTCCACTAATGTCTTCGCAAGGGCACAAAGTGTAATTTCATGGAATTGCATCAATTCACTTTTGTCTAAAGTAACTAAGATTGGGAATTTTGTATAAGACATTTAGTTACTTAATACTTCATTATACTTTTAATGGAAAGGGTTTGCCCTATCCTACCCGTTCGGCTAACGACCCTCCACTAGTCAAGAGTGCGGTGGGTAAGAGTGGATACCCATTCAATCGCCATTTTATAGGCAATTTCCTTAAACACCCCTTATAGACTAGCTTCGTGAATGAGGCCTACTAACGGTAAGACTGACTGTTTACTCATACATATATATAATACTAGACTTTTAATGTTACATATAGTATAGGGTGTATTTTACACTTTTAAAATACTAGGTGGTCTAATTTAATAAAACATACTTTTAATTTAATTAAATGTAAACCATATCACTATGGATTTATTAACTCTCTTTTAATTATACACTTAATTAATTTAATAAAACCATAAGGGTGTGATTTGAACTTTTCAAAAACAATACTAGGGTTTTAGAATCTAACATTTCTAAATTAAACTTTTAATCAACTTTTAAATTTCAAAACTTGAGGGCAAGTTTTGAAACATTTCAAAACATTAGGGTTTAGAATTTAAATATTTCAAATCAAACCTTTTAATCAAAATTTAAATTCCAAAACTTGAGGGCAAGTATTTGAAACATTTCAAAAACACAAGGATCAAATAGCAAATAATTTAAATTAAACAATTAATTTAATGATTATCTAAATTTGACCTAATTTCAATTTCTTGCAAGATAAGTTACCCAATTAATACAAATAATTAATCTTTAATCATATAAGGAAGTTATTATCTAATCAATTGGTAATTATCTTTTGTTTAATCAAGGATATTCTCAAATATAAGATAAAATTCGAATATTAAAGACCCAAAACAATTAAGGCAAGTATCCTCAAGCAAAATAGCAAGAAATCCTGAAATCTGCTCTTACTGACGCTCGAACTCGCCGAGTTCCTCTATGGACTCGCCGAGTTGGAGCAACTCGCCGAGTCCACATTGGAACTTGCCGAGTTCATCAGTCAGGGAGCCAAAAAATCGATTTTGAAGCTTGAACAAATAACCAAGGCATCAATACAATAGAAACCAATCAAGGCTCTGATACCACTGATGGGTTTAGGCCATAAGAACATCCTATGTGCTCATGCAAACCCTAATGCTTGGATCTAGGTTTCTCTATTGTACATGCATTCATCCAAGACTATAAACCCTAGATCTAGCATGTGATAATCAATATTAACATATGAATTAGGGTTTAGATCATACCTTAATTGTTATGTAGCAATAACAATCTCAAATCCTCCTTGTAATGGCTTTAGAAAGCTTAGAGTCACAAGTGTCACTCCTCTAATAGCTCACAAACACCAAGAGCAAGAGGATGAAGAATGAAGAGAGAGGAGGCTGCCCAAAACGTCCAGAAACCCTAGTGGAACTCTTCGCCACGTTTTTGGGGCTTAAGGGTACTATTTGGTATTTTCTGAGGTGTTTAACTGATAGAACTGTTGGTCTCGATAAAGGACGAATGAAGGTATATGCCATGGTTGCTGGGCTATACTATGATCTTCAAGTGGATTATTCTACACAGTTATGGAAGGAATTTCAAAAGAGTGTAGAACATACGGTTGCTCTTCATGGTATTTCATGTGCGAGGTACTGGAGCTTGATTCTACAATATTTTTAAAACAAGGAGGGGATTTTGGTACCTAATGATGAAGAAAAAGTTGTTTTCCAGATCTTTCATAGTCCGAAGGATGTCACGGATAATGTTGAAGATTTTCCCTTTGTGGCTCGTATTCCTGATGCTATGTTAAAACGAGTTGATCCTTCGAATTCCGTCTTGGTGGCTTATTTGAAAACTATTGATTCTACTGTAGAAACTGGGATATTATTGGAAAGGGAAGATAAGAAATCCAAGAGGTCGAAAAAGAATGAAACTAGTTCTTCTGAAATCAAAGTCACCGAATTGAAATCTAAGCAATCTCCAAAGCAGAAGTCTATTACAGTTGAAGTGTCTGTTGCTGAGACAAAATTGATTGAGCCTGTTGTTGAAGATACTCAAGAGCAAGTGGTCATTCCTTTGAAGACTGGTATGTTTCGAAGAATCAAAATGAAGTCTACACATAAAAGCAAGTCTCCAACACATAAAGTGGTCTGAAAGCATCAAGTTACTCATCAAGGTGTTTTAATTCGTGAAATGCCAGCACCTGTTTCTCCATTGTCAAAGAAACGAAGGGCTGAGGATATGGCCAAACATCTGTCAAAGAAGAAGAAGAAGAAGACACAAAAGCTTATGCTTTCCACTGAGTCTACAGAAGATGACGATGAACGAATTCCTGAAACACCAGAAGTAACTCTTCACAAAGAAAGTTCAACTCATGCGCAGACAATCATCATACCACCCGAAGATTCAGTTGTCAAATCAGTTTCTGAGGAGGTACGAACTTCAGGCATCCCTGCAAACATATCTGATACGGATGCAAATGTCAATATGGGTGAAGGAAATTCGAAGAAAGAAGATCAAGGTCATCCTACTTCTATAGCCTTCGAAAATATTGTTTCTTTACCTCCAACAATCACTCCGATTACTTCAACCACTGATTCACCTACATTCGAAAATATCATCAATCAACCCTTTACTTCCATTTTTTCTTCTCAATCCACTGATACACCCAAACTTAATTCACCTGTTCAAGAAACTGTTCTTATGGAAACCGACACTGAAAATGAAGGTTTTGGAGGCATGTTTGATGAATTAAAGTTTGATGACGAAGAAGAAGATTTTCCAGATCATATGCTGATGACGATGAAACAGTTAAAATTTTGAATATGAAGTTGAATTCCATACTTCAATCTCAAGCTGATCTGGGGGGTGGTTCGTCAGTCTCAAGTTTGGAAGTTGATACTATGTTGCAAATGTTCGAAGCCAAAATAGTGGGTAAAGTCTCTGGGATGGTTAGAGACTCAGAGTCAAGAATTTTGAAGAAGGTTGATCATATTGATCAAAACAATGAGCTACGAATAAATTCTCAAAATTCACAGTTTGTTGGCGATTTAAAAGCATTGAAGACAGTTGCAAAGGAACGACATGTTCTCTTTGTTCAAGATGTTAAGAAAGTCAGGGAGGATGTTAATTTGCATATTCGTGAACTTCGCGAAGATATGCAAAAGGAGATTGCTAGTGTCCAACAGGATTTTGCGTCTCTGAGTCAGAAGATTGACATTATTTGTGATGTTGTCACGAAATTTGTCAAATTATACGAAAGCATGAGTCCTCAACTTACTCAACTTTCTACAATGGAAAGTAACAACTTTGTGGAAGTGCTTACATTGCTGAAGGAGTTAAAAGATCTATCTATCAAGCCAGTTTCGTCTTCTCTGATTACTCCAGAATTCTTATCTCAGAAGTTCACCCAATTCGAAGCTATTCTACACAAGCAAATGGCCCCTCTTTCTCGTATATCAAGCCTTCTACCAACAACAGATGCCCCACTTGTTTTTACAGGGCTGCAAGGGGGAGAAAGAAAAGTTGAAGATACGAAGGCTGGTGGTGAAGATGCGAAGGTTGTGGGAAAGGTGTTCTCTTCGAAGATCCCATCAACGAAGCCAATTGTTGCATCTGCTGGGCCGGTTACTTCAACAGTTGTAACAACTATGCCAATTACAAGACCAATTTCGAAAGGAATTGTGATTGGTAAATCTGCTGATACTGGTGGGAGTGGTTCGAAAACAAAAGAGGTAATAGATAATTCATCTTTGAAAGATAAAGGGAAAACGATAGTTGTGGAAAAGTCAAAAGAAGAAAAGAAAGCTGAAGCAGAAGCTGAAATTGAAAACCTAAGGTTGATTCAAAGCATAATGACTCAACGTGCGAGTGATCCTAGGGGTATGGACAAAGGTGATCCGTCCAAACACTACAATTACGAAACAATTGAAGCCAAGGTTGCATATAATCATATGTATTCATTCGAGAAGAAACCAAAGGAGAGTTATATGGTTACGAATACTGATACAAGTCAGCTTGACTTTTCAATGAATGAAATGATGTTCATCATGCCACAATTTAAAGCAGAAGGAAATTTCAAAGAAAAGGATGATGGTACTCACATGAAAATTAGATTTCATGTTGTTCTTGCAAAAGCCCCTGAGGAAGTTTGGTCTTTGGTGAAAATCAAGAAAGTTATAAGTATGAAAAAGGATGTGGTGTTCGAAAACACAGTCCAAAATATCAAGTATGTGGTTGCCAGGGCAAATGGAAGTATTTGCGAATTTACAATTGCAGATTTTCCATTAATGAACTTGTATGATCTTATACAAGTTGCATTGATTCTGAAAGACAAATCGTTTTCATATCTTCAAAACATTGAACCTGATGAATTTAAGCTTGGGGTTGCTCACATCAAGATTTTCATCGAAAACTATTATGAGTGCTTGGCTCTAACTGATGTGGAGTTAGCTACAGCTAAAGGTATGGAAATAAAAGCTCCAATGGCACCTACGAAGACTCAAGCAGAATTGAAAAAGTATGTTGATGGTGAAATCTGCTTAAAGCCTTTTGGGTTAGTATTCGCAGGAAAAGACAAGGCTAGAAAAGCAAAACGTTTCTTATTCCAGGCATGCGAAGTGGAGAGATATTCAACGTCTCAATATACGAACTTAATTGTTCGTATGATTCAGTGTAAGAAGAACAATGAAGGATATAAGAAAGAGCTAAAGAAGATAATTTCCTGGTACACGGAAATTCGAAGAGTGATGTTGTATTCCATCCAGCTTCTTACAAATTAAGAAGTTCGACTATGATTACAAAGGGGGAGATTGTAAGGGTCGAAATGTTGTAATTAGTCGAAGTGTATTTTGCACTCTTCGAATGTTTTGTAATCTATTTTACTAAGGCGCTTTTATTCGAAGCTTAAGTGTCTAGGCCTTAGTATATTTTTTGTACGCTTTCTGTTCCCTATAAATAGGGATATTTACTAGAGTTAGATAAGAGTTTTTACAGACCTGTCTTTGTACTTTGTAAACATTCGAAAGCGTAATAGAGCTGAAACAAGATCATATTTACATCCGTTGTTCAATCTCGCATTCTTACTTCATTTTATACTCGGATTCATTTTATACTCGATTCATTGATTCATCAATGTCCGAAAAGGAAGGAGGCAGCAAAACCCAACATTCCACCAAAGCCGAAGGCGAGAGCCTTTCAGATGACACTAGAAGCTGCTAAAGAAGAAGTTGATGTCGCTTCAGGTACCTTTCTCGTAAACGAATTGCCTGCCCAAATTTTATTTGATTCTGGAGCCAACTACTCCTTTATTTCGCATGAATTTGGTAGAAAACTAGCTTTGCATGTTGATAGACTAGATAATGCTTTATTAGTCGAAGTTGCTAGTGGCAAGTTTGTACCTGTTAGCCATCGTATGAAAAACATCCTAATCGACCTGAATGGGAATAAGTTCCACTAGGAATTATTGCCTATCGAACTTAACGGTTTCGACATCGTGTTGGGAATGGATTGGCTTAGCGCCAATGATGCCGAAATATTGTTCCGGAAGAAGATAGTAAAAGTAAACCCGCCAGGGAAAGAGTCATTTATGGTGTATGGGGACAAACGCAGGGTAAATTCTGGAATCATTTCTCTAATGAAAGACTGAAAGTGTTTGGCCAAAGGATGTACATCATATTTGGCATTCGTGATTGACGCAAAGAAGGAGAAAAAGGAGATGAAGAGCATTCCTGTCGTGTGTGATTATCCGGAAGTATTTCCCGAAGATCTTCCCGGATTACCGCCTGATCGACAAGTAGAATTCCGTATTGACTTGTTACCAGGAACGATGCCAATAGCAAAAGCACCTTACCGATTAGCACCAACGGAGATGAAGGAGCTGATGATGCAACTTCAGGAGTTATTGGACAAAGGTTTCATTAGACCTAGTTTATCACCCTGGGGAGCTCCGGTGTTATTCGTGAAAAAGAAAGACGGGAGTATGAGAATGTGCATTGACTACAGAGAACTGAATAAGGCAACGATAAAGAATAGATATCTGTTGCCAAGGATTGATGACTTGTTCGATCAACTACAAGGTTTAAGTTATTTTTCAAAGATCGACCTAAGGTCAGGATATCATCAGCTGAAGGTGAGAGAGCAGGATATCGAGAAGACTGCATTCAGAACACGATATGGATACTACGAGTTTTTGGTTATGTCATTTGGACTAACCAATGCTCCAGCAGCATTCATGGATTTAATGAACAGAGTTTGCAATCCGTTCCTTGATAAATATGTGATAGTGTTCATAGATGACATTCTGATTTATTCGAAAAGCCAAGAGGAGCATGGCAGACACTTGTGAGAAGTGTTGGAAGTCTTGAAGAAGGAAAAGTTGTATGCAAAGTTCTCCAAATTTGATTTTTGGATTCGAGAAGTCCAATTCTTGGGTCACGTGGTCAACCAAGAAGGGATAATGGTTGATCCAGCAAAGATTGAAGCTGTGATGAAGTGGGAACAACCGAAAAGTCCCATTGAGATCCGAAGCTTTTTATGATTAGTCGAATATTACCGAAGGTTTATCCAAGGCTTTTCTTTGATCGCTACTCCATTAACAGCTTTGACTCACAAAGGAGCTACTTATGCTTGGAGTGATAAGCACAAAGAAGCATTCGAGTTGCTAAAGAAGAAGCTATGTGAGGCACCGATTCTTTCTCTACCCGATGGACTTGAAGACTTTGTTGTCTATAGCGATGCGTCTGGTGTTGGGTTGGGTTGTGTTTTGACCCAAAGAGAAAAGGTGATAGCATATGCGTCTCGACAGCTGAAAGAGCATGAAAGAGCTACCCCGCTCATGATTTGGAGTTGGCAGCGGTAGTATTTGCTCTAAAGATATGGAGGTATTACCTCTATGACTCAAAGTGCAAACTTTTCACTGATCATAAGAGTCTCCAATATCTCTTTAATCAGAAGTAATTAAATATGACGCAACGACGCTGGCTAGAATTACTTAAGGACTACGACTGTGAGATACTTTACCACCCCGGTAAAGCAAATGTTGTTGCTGATGCTCTCAGTCGGAAAGTCAATCTTGAAAGAAAAAGGCCAAGAGCGTTGAGAATAAAAGTTGTCTCGACAATTGTGGAGAGTATAAAGAAATCTCAAGAAGAAGCTTCTAAGAAGAATGACCGGAAGGAGGAACGTTTGGGCAAAACGTTAGTGTTTGGTACAAACAGTCACGGACTGAAGGTATTCCAAGATCGTATTTGGGTACCTAAGTCAGGAGGAATAAGAGATCTTTTGATGGAAGAAGCTCACAAAACCATGTACTCAATTCATCCTGGCAACACTAAAATGTATAGGGACCTGAAACCCTATTACTGGTGGCCGACGATGAAGCTTGATATTGCAAAGTACATGGCGGAGTGTATGACATGTGCGCAGGTCAAGGCACAACATCAGAAACCATACGGGAGTTTAGAACCCTTACCTGTGCCTATGGGTAAGTGGGAAGATATCACTATGGATTTTGTCACTAAACTGCCCAGAACAAAGAATGGTCACGACATGATTTGGGTGGTCGTTGATCGCTTCAGTAAGAGTGCGCACTTCATAGAAGCCAATGAGAAATGGTCTATGAATAAGCTTGCGAATTCTTACGTGAAGGAAATTGTGAGGCTTCACGGTGTTCCGTTAACGATTGTATCAGATCGTGACAACCATTTCACCTCAAGATTTTGGAAAACTCTACAAGAGGAATTAGGTACCAAGTTGTGTTTGAGTACAGCTTACCATCCACAGACTGATGGTCAGAGCGAACAAACGATACAAACACTTGAAGATATGATGAGAGCATGTACCCTGTAATTCCAAGGTAACTGGGACGAACACTTACCTTTGGTAGAATTTTCCTACAATAATAGTTTCCACTCGAGCATAAAGATGTCACCTTATCAAGCTTTGTACGGACAGAAGTGTCGTACGCCGTCTTGTTGGCTTGAGGCTGGGGAAAAGCAGTTTATGGGACCGGAGATAGTTCATCAAACTGCTGAAAAGTTGAAAATCATTAAGGAGAGAAGGTTAGCAACTCAAGATCGTCAAAAGAGCTATGCTGACAAGAAAAGACGACCGATGACTTTTGAAGTTGGAGATTCGGTTTTGCTTAAAGTCTCGCCGTGGAAGGGACTTATAACATTTGGTAAAAGGGGAAAGTTAAGTCCAAGGTTTATTGGACCGTTTAAAGTTCTTCAGAGGATTGGGAACCAAGCTTACAAGCTCGATTTACCCGAAGAACTGAATGGAATTCATAACACTTTTCATGTGTGTTATTTGAGGAAGTTCACGGGAGAAGTTCCCAACATGATTCCACTTTCGGAATTGAGAATTGATGAAAACAAGAGGTTATTTGAAGAACCATAGGCAATCGTTGACCGAAAGACTAAGAAGTTGTGACGCAAGATGGTCGAATTAGTGCTTGTCCGATGGAAATATGCGAATGGGCCAAATCTCACCTGGGAGACGGAGAGTGACATGATGAGTCGCTATCCGCATTTGTTTGTTGATGTGTGATTCCGGGGACGGAATCATTCTAAGGTGGAGAGAATTGTAGCGCCCGTGTTTATGGGCTAGGCATTAATGTTGATGTAATAGTCTAGGTTAACCTTTGTTACTCTTTTTGAAATAATAAGAATGTATTATTTGAGTATTATATGTTTATTGCTTAATTGTGTGATTTAAATGAATTAAGGATAAAAATAAGCGATAAAATAAAATATTAGATAAGCCCGATATCTATGAAGGAAGTTGTAGTGGTCGTGGCAAGGTTTCCGAGTATATAAAGAATGCCGAAATCCGAGTTATAACGAAGAAGTCATAACCTGTCGAAGTTTCGCGACAGAACCGACACGGCACTGTATGACGTAAAATATGAATTTAATATAGAGTGATATCTAGCCTTAGTGATCTAAACGGAAGTCATAGAATTCGTTAAACCGAGAGCGTGCATAAAAAGAACGTCTAAATCTTACTTCGTATGAGGAAGTTATGATTTTTCTAAGTTTCGACTTAGCGGTATACAGCCCAAATCTCGAAATTGAGATCGAGTGATATTTGGCCGAAACAATCTAAACGAGAATCGAAGATCTCGTCGTTAGTAGTCCAACGGTAAAAAGACAGACGAAAACGGACGTCGGATGAAAAAGTTATGATTTTATAACGGAGTTTTCCTGTCCCGGCCTACTAAAAATAATATAATAAAAATAAATTCAAAATTAGCCGACAGAGTCTAAATGAAAGTTGTAGAGCATAGTCTCACCTACGCATGGATATAAAGAACGCCGAAAACGGAGCTCGTATGCAAAAGTTATGAATTTTTGAAGTTTGAGGCACGCATACCAAAGCTTATCTGAAGAGTACGCCCTGCGTACTGCTTGTAGAGGGAGTACGCCCAACGTACTCTGAAGTTACGCCCAACGTAATCGCAGGGATCAGCCCCTATAAATAGATGTCGTGGGCTGCCGAGTTTTAGTGCTCAAATTCTTATCTCTCTCCCGTTTATCCTTGTTTTGCGTGCAAGAAATACCCCCGAAGCCCCGGTAGTATTCCTAAGACCCGAAGCAAGTCCCGAAGCCCCGAAGATCCCGAGAAGTAAAGTTTTCGAGCCGAAACTCTGCCCGCGTAAAGCCCGGTTTTGGAGAAAACATCTCGGTTCATCGGAAACGATTGTTTTCAGAGACGAGGTGCTGTCTGATCATCGTATTATCATGTGAGTGTACGATGTGAACAATGTGTTCACCGACATACCACACACAAATAAGTAGCCTCTCAACCTGTAGGTGCTAGCAGGCTCGCAACCTGTAGGTGTTTGTGAACGATGTGTTCACCGGTGTACTCCATCCCCCCCCATGGTTTCCTTTAGGACATTTATTGCTGAGGAACCCCCTTGGCAGTAGTGTTCACCCCGATGAAAATCCTTAGACTAGGTCCCTTGTGATAGTTGTTTTAGGGACATAAAGTGAGGATAACGGGAACGGGTAATCGGGTTATTGTTGGTTGATGAACTAAATATAATCATTTATTGTGGGTTGAAAACCCTATATGCTCACCACGCTCCCAAGCCTGACCCACTCAGTTTTCTTTGTATTACAGGTAGTGGCACAAGAGCATAAGTTGGATGACATTGTCAATATATTTTTGGATTATAGACCCGTGGTTATATGTAACTTTTGTAAGGTCTATTTTGTATTGTTTATGCTTTTGGTCTATATCGGAACATGACATCACGAGGTGTTGTTATATAATGAAAATATATTTCTTTATGAAATGCTTTGACAAATTCTTATCATATTTTGTTTTGGGAACAAATTCCGCAACTCTTTTAATCAAAGGATTACTCTGATTTTATTTAAAAGCATAAATGAAACCGGTCTTTTCTGGCCGTGATTTTGGGGATGTCACAGTAGTATCCTCCTAGGCTAAGGCATCATGAATCAGGGAACTCTAACTCTAAATTCCTGAAATACTTAACCTACCATCTAACATGCAACTCTAATATCTCATAAGTATCTCATCTCATAATAAAACAAGTAAGGGTATTCTGGGAAATCACCGTTTGGGCTCTGGCTGATTGTACACACTGCTTCATCTCGTTTCCCCTTAAATATTTTGCTCGTTTAGAAAATCATTTCTTTTTAAAAAAATTCCTCAAATCCTCAGTTTGAGTCCAGACATACCTGAGGGTACATCCGAATCCCTCAAACCAAGGCTCTGATACCAACTTGTAACGCCCTAAATTTTCAAATAAATTTTTCACTTTTTTCCACAAGAAACACAATCTAACATTTCTCAAACCCAATTTATAATTTGTTTCAAACACAAGACATAAAATTGTTTGTCAATTAACCCAGAATCCTCAAAACACAAATCAATTAGCTGGTGTGTACAATGTCGGCGCCTTCCCGCGATCCTGAGATGTACCTGAAACACATTTTACATGAACATTGTAAGCATGAAGCTTAGTGAGTTCCCCAACATACCACACACAAATAAGTAGCCTCTCATGGCTATATCTCTATAAGAACCCTCCGATCATGTGTCTCAGTGATGACCCTTCGGTCTCACGGCTCGGGTTGGACCCTCCAGTCCAGTGTCTCGGTGAGAACCCTCCGGTATCACGGCTCGGTTTGGACCCTCCAGTCTAGTGTCTAGGTGAAGACCCTCCGGTCTCACAACTCGGTTTGGACCCTCCGGTCCTAACTCAATATGGCATAAAATAATATACAACATAAATCACAAAGATAAAATGCATGATATCAAATAACTCAGAATAGGCACATAAGATCCTCCGGTTAATAACTCAAACAAGACCCTCCGGTCAATAACTCACATAAGACCCTCTGGTCACACAGTATTACCACTCAGGTAAGTATAGTGAGAAGACTCACCTCAACCGCTACGTGAGAAATCCTACACCGCCGCTGCTAATGTACACTGGCTCCTGGACTGGTCAAAACAACCCAACACTATAATCAAAATCTATGCAAGGCTACACCCCAACACTTTGCACCGAAGATGGCCCCCACCCCATTAGACTCACAATGACCCAAACCCAATGGGCCCACCAAGGCCCAACCAAGAGATCCATAAAAGGCCCACTAATTGCCCATTTCTTAATTGGGCCCAACCCCCCATATGGGCCTTACCCCAGGCCCAGGGCTTCTCTTAGCCCAATCATAATCTCAGATGGCCCAGAGGCCGAAACAGAAAGTCCAATCAAAATGGCCCAAAGATGCGAAGCCCAAAAAGCAACAATCCGACAACGAGACTATGTGGGGCGTACCTCCCTGGTACGCTCGGTGTACACGCGAATCCTGATCAGGGAACTTAGACCAGTACGCAGGGCGTACAGCTCAGGTCCAAAAATTTCTCTTTTTGTCTTAATCACTTCAGCCCAAAGCATCCAATCCTCAGGGAAGCTTCATCACAAGTTCCTAACTGATAAAGTTGGCGAATTTATCAGTTTGCATGTCTTAATGGGACCCAATCTCTAAAAATAACCATTAAGACTCTCTTAAATACTCTTAACACAAACATGAAGGGATCTTAGACGACCAAGTTCTCATTTTTATGGATCAAGGCAACCCAATACACTTAAAAGGACATGAGATTTGCTCTGGAGTTCACCAAACTCATAAAGTTCCAATCTTGGGACATAAAACCCTAAAATGGACCCAAAACAAGAACTAGCACAACAATGAGCAAGTTTCGAACTTGATACCTCTGGAAGATGCACCAACAAGGGTAGAACTCAGATCTACAAGCTAGAAGCACAAGCTATCCTCTTTCAAGACTCCTTATTCACCAAGAGCTTCACCAAAAACACTCAAATGAGCCACCACACTCACACAAGCCATGGAAATGAGATTAGGATTTTGAGAGGAGTTGGAGGCTGGAAATGGTGGCTGAAAATGAGGCCATCATGTTCCTTAAATAGGGTCACCTCAAAATATTAGGGTTTACACTCTCTGCCTAGTATGCCCAGCGTACTAGGTGGTCTTCGCGTTTCTGCGACGCACATGAGTACGCTAAGCGTACACATACTTACGCCCCGCGTACTCAATTGCCACCCATTTCTCAATAAGGACTAAACTTGCCAAGACTTCAAACTATCATAAACTTCTTCGTTATAAGTTCGTTTCCAACAAACCTTATATCCACAGAAAGGTGGCGAGAAGCCCTACGCTTCTAGCAACTCGTCACAACCCCAAACTTCCTCATGCCCGGGTTGCAGCCCACGAACCCTAAACCCCAAACGATCCGAAACAGGATGTTACAGTTGGAATCAGAACGAGTGGACTCTCACGACGTGACCATGGGTTGGTCACGACGTGAGGCTTGATAGTTGGCATTGTGGGATGTTGAATTTGACTTTGAAAAAGTTTGACTTTAGGTCATTTGGGGTATTTTGGAGTAGTATATTGAGGCTTGGTCCCTGTGTGTTGTATAGGTAACCTGTAGAAACAGTATTGGGAGCAGTGATCGGTTCAGCCACCCTTCAAACTTTGAGGTTAGTTTTCCTCACTGTACTCATGGGGCGAAGGCACCAATGTCGGCCTACTAGGTTGTGTTATGTATCCTAGTATTTAGGATGTTGCTATGCTATAGTAACCTGTTACATTGGCAGAATTGTATGTTTACCTGTACTTGCTGATTATTGTTTATCTGTAGCATATGTCGACATATTGGTAGATGGGTTGAGGTGGGAGGCCAACAAACCCTGGATGGGTGGGTTGAGGTGGTACTGCTTTGTGTGGTAAACCAACAAACTCGGGATGGTTGAGTTGAGGCTGTAAGCCAACAAACTCTGGACGGTTGGGTTGAGGTCATGGGCCAACAAACCCTATTTGCATGTATTGTACTTGTTAATATTATGTGGGGTATTTTGGGGGAACTCACTAAGCTATGGCTTACAGTTTGATTTTATGATTTCAGGTACATCTGAGGATAGGTGCAAGGCGAATGCGTGATTGTGCACATCTCTCTTGATATTCGTTTAACCTATGAGTTTGGGATACTCTGGTTATGATTATGACTTTTGGAAACTATGTTTTGAATAATTTATTGATTTTGATATGGTTTGAAAAATGAAATTTTGTCATGATTTTTGGGATGTTACAATATGGTTGATATCCGTTAAATTAAATAAATATGAATAAGTCAGCTAAATTCATTAACATTTGCTAGGAGCACGATGCAAGCCAAGACCTATCACCAAATTACTTCATGGAATAATGAAAAAAATGATTATTTATCAACTACAAAATATCATCTTAAGACCCGATACATTTTTAATCTTAATATGAATAACAATATTCCTTAATATGTTTCATCTTTTTTTTGAAACATATGGGCTATAAGGGACATGCTTGTGTATAAAGGGGAATCTTTTATTGAGATAATTAGTAGTGAAGGGAATTTTGTCCCTTTTATAGAATAAAAATGTTTCATAGTCCCTCTCAATGAATAAGACTGGACCAATACACATGCCCATGCTTCAATGTATTGACACTTATCTAAACGCTTACTCTCGATTGAGAAAAATTGTCGAGTAAAAGAGAATTTTAATTTGATCAATGCCTTATACTTATCACAAAAAACATTGAACATACAAAAGTAAGTATGACGTGCCAAACTATATTCACCATACATTTTGTTAGTGATAAATATCTAGGAATTGTACATATAGTCAATAGAGTCGGGGTCGTAGATGTAAAAGCCAACATTTTCCAAAGTGTACATATAGTTAGTCGTATCCCACCACTAGATTCCACATGTTATTTGTAATCTTATCTTATTATGACCAAATTGAAACCCAACAGATGCTTAGTTGACATATTAATGTATAGATGTTGGTGTCCATATTGAATGTGCATATGTATACTTAGTAATGGTTTTCATATAATAGACTGGTGATATATATGTATTTTGGTTTCCATGATATGTTCATATGAATATTGTTGTATTCATATTCATAAGTATTGCCCTTATTTATACTATTTTTTTTATCAATAATGAAATAGAACACATCAAAGGAATCTTTCATTGATTTTTAAGCTAAAACATATACATGAATCCACGAACACTATAATCACAACTATGGTCAACATTAAAGAAACATGTATAAACTAAACATAAGCAGCAACACCATCATAAATTTTACTCCATTTGTTGTTTTATAAGGTTGTTGTTTTTAAACTTCATTTGTTTTTCAGAAGATGTTGTTTTGTACCAATCATTTGGCTACAAATGATGAAATATATTCGAAATAGTTGCAAGTTTTGGTAGCATCATTAACGTAAACAAACTAACTTAATTAAAAATCAACATTTACAATTCAAATGCAAAAAATGGAACAAATTACTTAAACATTAGCACCCAAAAAATCTTCTACCAAGGTTGTTAATCGTCTAAAAAGTCCACCGCTTATCTTTAACTCCATATCAACACAGACAAATTTCACTTAATTAGTTTTCATCATTTTCAATCTCATAGCTATAAGCAAAAGAACTTATGATGAGTTGAGGTTTAGAAAGATAATAATGAAGATGCATACAATAATTAGATCTTTTTAGTTTTTATACTCTAAATAGTATGTTAACATATACCGAAATACTTCTAAAATATCTAAAATATCGATAGAAACAAAATAATAATGAAACCTGACATAATATGTCAAAGTTGCTGATTTGTAAGATGTTTTATCACAATATAAACAAAATACAATGGTCTTTCTATAATTTATTCTAATAAAACATTAGCAAAATACAATGGTCTTTTTATATTTTATCCTAATAAAACATAGAGTAAATGTCACTGTAACCCTATGAAGTTTCACATTTTGGTTTAAATGGTTTTTTTTTTTTTTTTTTTTTTTTTGCATTTAAGGGGTATAAAGTCTAGTTTTACCGGCTAAAAAGGTCAATTGACCTGTTTTAAGAGGTTTCCAAGCCAAATCATAGTCCACATAATCTAATGTGTCGACTCTGAGTCAACTCGTCGTACACGTCACCGAGTTGAGTTGAATCACTTGCTTGGCCACTAAGGGTCACTGTGGACCCAAGATATATAAAAGGGATGGTTTATTTAATCAAACCCTAAAACATTATACCCATTTTCGGCCAAACATATACCGACAAGAACGAGACAATCCCTTTCACGAGATTCACGAGATGGCTACCCCACCACCGTCACCAGATTCGATTTCCTTAAATTCTCGAGACCGGATGAACTTCAGTGACCTTCACACAATATTCTGTGATTGTGGGGAGAGAATGGCGGAAACACAGGTGGAGATGGATCGCATTAAGGAAGAAATGGGGGATGATTCTGTGATATCAAGGGTCAAAATGCTTATTGTGCAGCGCCGATTAGACTGTAACGAGAAGAAGTTGCAGGCTATGACTGTTGTGGTGGTGGCACTTGTGGTGGTGACGATTGGTTTTCTCATGGAGAAAATACACATGCTAATCTGATAGTGAGTTCGGTGATGTTTGTTCTCGATGTGTTTATTTAGATTATCTGTGTTTTATGTGTTGATGTGCAATGTTGTCTATTAGGGTTAATGTGGATCGTTGTGTAACTCCTGAAATCGTTTTTTGGTGTAATCGTTTGGTAGTGGATGATGAAGTCCTGTGTTAGCAGGCATTTTGTATAAATGACTATGTAATCCTGTTTATTATAATGGAAATCATCACCTTAGTTAATGAGGACCTTGGGGGTATTTTCGTCCTTTCACATTGTAGTCTCCAATATATACCACTCACATAGATAGATCCGTTACCATTTTATCATTGTTTTTGCTTGCTTCTTCTGTTGTTGGAAATTGGAGGTATGAAGATGGAACGAACCATGAAATCAGTGGAATGTTGTTGTGGGTATGAGGCTATAATACGAACCTCAACCACTCGAAACAACCCAGGACGACCCTTTTATGCTTGCCCCAAAAAGGTAAAAAATGATTGCAAGTTTCCTTAAACTTTAGCCCTAGATTTTAAAAGGGTTTTCTGCACAATTCGTTTGTTACTCACAAATATATAATTTCAGGATCCACGAAAAGGGTTTATTTGTTGGGTTGATGAAGTTGATAGCACAAGTGGAGAGGCTTTCATGATTGCAACTTTGCTTAGGTCGAACAAGAAGCTTAAGTCCGATGTTAGGAAGATGAAAATTTGTGTATTTCTTAGTTGGGCTATTTTCTTTGTCGTAATAGTGTATAAGTTGTAATGGGTTGTTAATGTTTTTTTCTGATGCTTTGTAATAATTTACCACTTGGTTGTGTACTCCTCTTGGAAATTAATGAAAATGCTCATTATCACAACATCCACATTATCACTATTTTGCATGCTCGTTTTTTAATTGAAAATTAGTGCAGTGGACCACAAAAGGGACCACATAGATATATAATAATACATGAAGTTGTTAGAATAACCATGCACGTCCATTACATAACCATAAGATTGCAAACATCGTATCTCAAATAACATAACTAGACACAAACAAATTTGGTAAAAAAACATGCAACAAACATCCATACAAACATCCATACATAAATCCAACGACATCCAACTACTTAATCAGAAAATAAACACATTATCCTTAATCAATATCTGGTGGATTAGCACTTGTATTGCCTTCTCCATTTTTTCCTTCAACCCTTTTTGCCAATTTCTTTTTTATAATCCTTTCAGAATATTTCCTTTTCCGTGTAGTCTCTTTTCCTTTTGGTTGTGTTCTACTGCCTCTTTCACCTCCATTACCACCTCCGTTTGTGTTTGTTCTAGTACATCCTTCACCTCCATTACCACCTACGTTTGTGTTTGTTCAACTGCCTCCTTCACCTCCATTTTCTTTCTTTCTCCTTTTGACCTTAAGTTTTTTGGGCTTGTCAACTTTAGGACATGTAGCTTTGTTATGTCCAACTTCTCTACACACAATGCATACAATTTTTTGCCAACCTTTGCGACCGTGTGCCTTGTAGTCTTTTTAGTTGGGTCCTTTCTTCTATTCACTTTTGGTCTGCCTGGCATTTTTCTCCTCAATGGTGGTAGTGGTGGACTATAGTTAGTACATGGTCACATATTGCTTCCATTCATCCCATGCATTGGATACTTATACGTGTTCTTGTAAACTGCTCCAAAGTACATTGTGTAACGCCCGCAGATCCGGGCTAGTCAATTTAGAGATAATAGGGGTCGAAAACGACTTTTTGACAAAAGATTATTTAGAATAAATAATCTTAACCAAGTTGTAGAATACGTCTCAAGGGTTCCATACATATAAAGAACGTTGAAATCCGAGTTATAACGAAGAAGTTATGGTCTGTCGAAGTTTTACGGCAAAACCGGCACGACAACGGGAGGCGTAAATAGTGAATTTATGATGGAGGAATTTTTAGCCTTAGAAATCTAAAAAAAGTTGTAGTATACGTTAAACTGAGAACATACAAAAAAAGAACGCCCAAATCTGACTTCGTATGAGGAAGTTATGAATTTTCTAAGATTTGGCTTAGCAGTGCACAACCCGAAACTCGAATTTTAGATCGAGCGGTTTTTGGCCTACGCGATCTAAATGAGAATTGAAGATCTCATTAATAGGAACTCAACGGTAAAAAGACAGACGAAAACAGAGTCCGTATGTAGAAGTTATGAATTTTACGCGAACTTTTAACAGTATAATCTCCTCGTACTGTTAAATTTAAGATCGGTCGAGAATTAGCCGATGGAGTCAAAATGAAAGTTGTAGATCTTATTTTTACCTACGTGTGGATATAAAGAACGTAAAAAACGGAGGTCGTGTGTGAAAGTTATGGATTTTAGAAGTCGGAAGTGTGCTGTGCGAAAATGGGTGATGTGGCACAATCTTGGCCATTACTTTCTCCCCAAGTCTTGCCACTAGATGGTGACATGTGGCACCAAGTTCAGCCATTTTTCACCCTATAAATAGAACCTCTCCCACCCTCATTTTCTTCACACTTTTCTCATTTTTTTCTTCTCTTTACTCTCTCTCTAGAACCTCTCTCTAGCCCCGAAACCCCCCAAAAAGCCTAGGGAACCTCCCTAGCACGAGGCGGAAGCCCCGGAGTGCTCGACGGCTCCGAGAAGAAGAGATTTTCGGCTCGGGAACGCTGCTCCAAGCAAAGCCCGGTTTTCTATAAAACCCGCTGTAAGTGAGCTACGCCTACGCTATTTTTAATATACTTTTATTTAATTATAGTAACGTTATTAGGAACTTATAATAAGTACTTGGGCTATTATTATGGGTTATATAAGTATTGTTTAACGCTTATATAATAGTAATAATAGCTAGACTATTAATTAGTCTCGGCGAATAATAGACTAAACTCTAGTGGTAATAATACTAGGTTTCGTCGAAGGAAATTATTTTTTTTAAGAAGCGAAGCGCTGTCTGAGTTCGGAATCACCACCTTTCCAGGTGAGTGCATAGTTACTTTCATCTTACACATAGATATGAAGTATTTTATATAAATTACGTGCTATGTGTGCATATAACCTGTATACTTGCTATCTATGATGGATGAACGATTTTATACATGTTTTAAATAATTTAAACTGTATATGTATTTTATATCTACGAATATGTTGGGTAAAACATGGGTAGATGAATGATGAGATATGAAAGATGATATGAGTGAACATTGGCAGCTATAGACTTAGTGCCTAATAAATAACATCGGCAGCTATGGACTTAGTGCCTATTGGATAAACGTCGGTAGCTATGGACTTAGTACCTGTTAGATAAACGTTGGTAGCTATGGATTTAGTACCTATTAGATAAACACTGGTAGCTATGGATTTAGTACCCGATGAATGAAATTTAGCAGCTATGGAATTAGTGCTTTACGAACGAGCATTGGCAGCTATGGACTTAGTGCCTGTCATATGAACCCTGGAAGCGATGGACTTCGGAATGAACGAATTCAAGATAGATGATTCTTAGGGTAGACCCTTAAGAATAACGGAGATAATGGGGATGGGTAATTGAGTTAATTGTTTGACGATTAAACATAATAATTATATTATTGTGGGTTGAAAACCCTATGTACTCACCAGGTTTCCCAACCTGACCCACTCAAGTTTATTTGTATCACAGGTGTCGATGTGAAGTTACATTACACTGAGAGATTAAAGAGATGTAGATCACTAGTGTAAATGAATGTAAGTTCTCTTTATGCTTATGTTTCTGTATTGACAATGACATCCCAAATGTTTTAAAATGAATAAAAAATACATTTATTCAAAAATGCTTTGATAACGTATTTATCATGTTTTACTGGGAACAAATTCCGCAACATTTTTTTATCAAAAGAAGTACTCTGATTTTTTATAAAGCATAAACAAAATCGGTCTTTTCTAGCCGTGAAAATGGGGATGTCACACATTGTATCCACATAACTTCCAACATCCCTATTAAGAAAGGAAATGGTTGCAACTGAATGCACACAGTCATAGCCATTTAGTTGCCACACTCTACAGGAGCATGTCTTCTTGTCTAAATCCACCACGTAAGCCTCAACCAAGTTTCTTGTCTCGAACTGGTTTAAACCAGTTGGTAGAACCTGTCAGTATCTACAAACATTGGTTGGAAGTTAATGTATGTTTATAGTAATCAAAGTAAACTTATTACATTATATTTACCTTTGAGCTTTTTTTAGTTGATTAAGTAAGGTTGTAATTGCTGGACATGGTTTAAAATCAGGCCATGAACTACCTTTGCTGCTCAAATTAAACTGCCTTTCCATAACATACAATCTAATTTCCTCTAACATTGTGATGATTGGTTTTTTCCTTGCATCTCTGATGACATTGTTAAAACTTTCAGACAATCCATTTTCTACTGCATCACACATCCTACCTTCCTGAAAGAAAGCTCTGCACCATGATTTAGGGTTCTTCTCCATAAGATATTCAAAGGCTGCAGGGTTTAGGAGTTGGATTTCTTTCATTGCTTCATTAAACAAAGGCTCAGTAGATGCTTTGCCTGCCCTCCAAAACATCCGCTCATAATGTACTCCACTGAATCTTTTCCGAAAGTTGGCTACAATATGCCTTGCACATTGCCTATGTTCTGCAGTAGGCAAAATGTCTTTCACAACCTCCAACAAACCCTACACCATAAAGGGAAATTATTAAAACAAGCAACTACATTTAGATTAAAATGATAGGATATGGTACTAAACATACCTTATGTTGATCTGACATCAAAGTAATACCAAAACCATTTTCCATTCCTAGACCATCCCTTAAATTCTCCAAAAACCATTTCCAATTCTCTTTGTTTTCCACACAAACAACTGCCCATGCAATTGGAAATGTATGATTATTAGCATCCCTTCCAACTGCACATATTAACTCTCCAGTACATAAGCCTTTCAAGAAACACCCATCCAGATTTATTACTCTTCTGCAACTACCTCTCCATCCTTGCTTTAGTCCCTCAAAACATACGTAAAAGTTACTAAAATAAGTCTTCCCATCAGGCATACTATTGACACCAATCTTCACAGTTGATCCAGGGTTTGATCTTCTTATCTCTTCACCATAAGACCAAAGCTTTGAATAATGCTCAACAAGTGTGCCTTCAATTAGCTCAATGGCATGTTTCTTTGCTCTCCTACACTGTCCCATACTCACATCTATTCCAAAAGTTTGTTTCACCTCTTCCTTAAGCATTCTAACACTCATTTTTTTCTTATTTAAGAACTCAGTTGTAAAGTGGCTGCCAATCCAAGCATAGGTAACAATTGATCCCAATTTGAAATTTCTTGCACTATTGTGCTCATCTATGAGTGACTTAATTTGGAAAGATTGTTCTTCACTCATCCATGAGGCCTAAAGTCTAAACTTACACTGTCCATAAAAACATTTCACTAAAAGTCTCTTACTATCATTTTTCTTGTAGCACAACTGATAGCCATTAGCAACAACATAATTACATAACATATGTTTTAACTGTTTTGGACTTTCAAATCTCATACCTAGGACAGGTTTTTGTTTTTTCCAGTTAACATTCTCATTATAAGTTGTTACTTCCTCAACAATTGTTTCATTGTCGTCTATACGAAAATAATCGTCCTCATGAGGAGGACTTGATGGGATTGACTGCACCTTGGGGCATAGCTTGCTAAAAAAAAACATCATTTATGGTCTTATTCATAGGAATGGAATCAACATGTCCATGGTCATCATGTACATTACCTTGCAAGTCCTCAATGTCGTTCTGAAAAATCTCCCATGCTATGTAACTCCTAATTATTCCCCCTACACCCGAGTGCTTGTCTTCAGGACTGCATACTTCCGCTTGGT
This sequence comes from Lactuca virosa, assembly GCF_052849685.1. Taxonomy (NCBI): domain Eukaryota; kingdom Viridiplantae; phylum Streptophyta; class Magnoliopsida; order Asterales; family Asteraceae; genus Lactuca; species Lactuca virosa. Next base: position 222,318,763 of record NC_136430.1, on the reverse strand, counting down.
CATCCACTATCCATTGATGAACATTGACACCAAGATGATCCATGTATACTTGGATTACACATCCACTGTTGTACCCTACTTCAATAAAATCCTGGTAGTCTTTCTCGATGGCTATTATCCTCAATCCATCAGGAAATTCTATATCGGGCATGCAAAAGTACACATTCACACATTCCTCGTTTGCGAATCTTTTAATAAACGGTAGAAATTCCTTCAAGTCCATTCCTGTAAAATCGACATCTTCAAAGCGTTGCTCCGCTCCATCTGAGTAACTTATTGCGGGGTACCTAGTAAAAAAGCCAGCAAAATGAAGATCGACCTTCATAAACACCGACATAGCAGCGATTTGGAGAGAAACAGTAAAATAAGAAGAAAGGGGAAGAAGATAACAATGAGTCAATATGTCATTTACAAAAGGGTTAAATAGGTCAAAATGTCATTTATTGACGTGGCAACGGAAATAGCAAGTTGGCAATCTTTTAAATGACGTATGGCTTCTTACCTCCTGACTAGGATTAGTTTAACCGGCTGACCCCTTGACTTTCTATATAATGGCTTTAAAAATCGGTAAAACTAGACTTTATACCCCTTAAATGCAAAAAAAAAAAAAAAAACGAAAGGGACCATTTAAACCAAAAGGTGAAACTTCATAGGGCTACAATGACATTTACCCTAAAACATAAATGTAATTTATCTTAAGAAATTTTATCAAATTCAAAAAATAACAAGAAATGGTTTGATAGACTCCGGGCGTTGATGCAAATCCAAATGGTCTTATCTCGGAGGCGCAAACAACAAGAAAAGGTATTTTAATTTGTGTCCCCATCCATCTATTATTCCATTTATACATTTCCCGTTCGATTCTCTCTTTCTTCTTCTGAATATGGATGTGATCGAGCTTCGAGTTTTCACGGCAGTGGTTTCCCTTTCGATGTAAGACACCTTCACCTTCAGCTCCAACTTCAACCGCTAGGGTTCAATCGATCCATCCATCCATCCATCACTCCCATGGATCCTGAGCAGACTTTCATCAGGGTTCAAGAACGATTCTCACATGTCCTCACACCAAGAATACGAGCTTCTCTCGAGTACATATATCTCTTCATAGCCATCACTCTCTTCTGTATTCTGGTTGTTATGCATGCCAATTACGTCCAACAGGTATTCGATTAAACTAGACTTTGTGTTGTCTTGTCCTTTTCAAACATTTCGTATTTGAGTTTAGTTTCATGTAATTTCTTCAATTTCCGAGTCATATCGATTGTGTTACTTTAGTTGCACTTTCCAATTTCGGACGCTCTAGTTTTACTGAAGAGGTCATATGGTTGAATCCGATGGACATGAATTGGTAGCCTGTTATCCGAAAACAAGGGTGTTTGCTAAGAGTAACTGCACTTTCGTTGAGTCTGTTCCCAATTTAGGTTAGTGAAAGATGTATCAATTATGTTATACTATTTCAGTTGGAGAGAGTCAGAGAGATAACATAAGTACACTATAATTATGGAAAGATCACTTAGGGGGTGTTTGGGTTATGTAGTTTGAGTGTTTAGCCAAGATTAATTGTGATTATGATTCTATGATTTGGAGAGTCTGGTAAGTGGCTTCAAGAAAATTGCTTATTGGGCTAAATGTAAAAATACCTAAATATCCTTAGCTCCAATCAACGAATTATCTGATTTTACAAAACTCTTATACTTTCTAGAAAATTGCTTGCTTTATATAATTTTTTGTCTATTCTTCTAACTGGATTCCATGTCGTGTAGCCTGGGTGTTCAAGTGAACTTACTGGAGTTGCAACTACTGAAGCCCAACTTATCCAAATTAAGGTTTACATTAGCAATATTAGAAGATATCATGTTTCAAAATTGTTTATATCTTTACACAGAATCCTGCTCCATATAAACCATCGAATGTTGTTCTCTTCTCCTTGTTTGTGCAGATTACCAGTGCTGGCTTATGGTCACAAAGTGAATCTGGGTATGATTCAAAGAATATTCTTGACAAAGAAACTGAAAGTAATGATCTGAAAGTTGCAGAGAAAAATGTTGACAAATCAACCTTTGAGGATGCACAGTTTTGGTCAACATGGGTTAGTTCAAGCAGCAGGAGTGGGAAATCGCCTCTAAAATTCTGGAAATCTGATAATGAACTTCTTGAATCACAATCTGAGACTTCTACTAACACTGATAATGTTGAAGATACCTTCCGGAAACCTAAGAAAGATGAGTCTCGTAGCAGGTTCCTTATGTCAGCTAAAGAATCACTGAAAGCTGCAATATTTCGTGTTCTTAGGAAATGGCATGGAAGGTTATCGTTTTTTTGGAGACATTCGACTCGAATTCTGGGAAGTATATGGGTGAGTGAAACTTAAAAAGGGGTAGGAAGATTTTCTTTTCTTCTTATCTGCTAATTTTGAACTTAAAAAAATGCAGGACATTGCTGGGATCCATTTACATATTGATATCTATAAATATCTTCGTATACTTCATCTGGACAAGCTTAATTCATTGGCAGGTAAATCATCTACTTATATGCTTTTGACTTTTCTTTGTGCCTTCTAGGAAGTCAAAGTTGTTGTATGCATTTATACATCATGTGATATTTGAAGTTTGAAAGCAGATGTTAGAAGATAAATGGACAATAATTGGTTTTAGAGCTATTTGTTTCATTCTCATTGCAAGTATTTTTGATGATTTAGTGCAGTGGCTTGAAACAAGAAGCAACGCATTTGAACCAACTTATTTGTATACAATGGAAAAGGTAAGAGAGGCCTCATAGATTGTTCCTTTTCTTTCTTGTTCTTATTTGTTCATCCATTAATTATTTAGAGATAAAAATATTTAGGGTCTATTTGGTTGGATGGAATGGAATGGAATAGACAGAGTAATGGAATAAATGAGGCAATGGAATGAGTCATCACATTCCATGGTTATGTTTGTTGGCTTGTAGGAATGAAATCTATATGATTTAATTTACAGTAAGTTAAAAGTTCAAGCTCATTAAAACCCAAATAAGATTATAATAAAATCCTTAAGATCTTTTTAAAAGTTGCATAAATTTCTCATTCCACTCCATGGTGGAATGAAAAACAATACCCAATGGCTAATGAAAGAAAATTAACAAAATGGTAGGAAGTATATTCTTTCAAGAATGGTTTACTCCATTCCATCAGCCAAAACAAAACTAATTTCATTCCAGTGGAATTAACCATTCCATTCCTTTGAGAATCCATCATACAAAACACCAGCTTAGTAATTAATTAATATAACTCCTTTTCTGGAAAAGAGGGAGTATCTTTTTCCAACTCAATATAAAGTCTTGAGTGATTGTTTTTGTAGGGTTACTTTCTGCTCCCTGAAAAAGCCAAAGCTCAACATAACATCCGAACTGTCAACATTAGCATTTCAGCCCGGGACTCCTGCTTTGGGAACAGGTACTTTTCAATTTCATCTCTAAGTTTTGTAAATTCAAGAAATAGCAATGTACTTTCATTTATTTGTTTATTGTAGTATAATATCTTACATCAACTCTTTCCTATTACATCATTGCACTTTGAAAAATCTACCAATATATCGCAATGTTATCCAAATAAACAAATACAAAACAATTTTCCCTGCTATAATTGAGTAGGTTTTTCAAAGTATTATGGGTTTGTGTTTCAATACAAAAAAGCACTTTTTGGTAAGAGTTCTTATTAGCTTATGTGGTAGCAAAATGAATTCTTTTAAAAATTAATTAGCTTATATGGCGGCGAAAAGCTAGAAGTTATAAGCACTTTTTTTTTTGTGTGTTTGGCAAAACTACTTATAGATGTAAAATGACCAAAAAGGGGAGGAAAAGAGAGAAGGGAAGGAAAAGAGAGTGTGAGGTTCATTAATGGTATTATGGTCTTTTTATCTTCAAAAAGTCATAAGGAGTTTCAAGAAGTTAGGAGGGAGTGACTTCTTGAAAACTCCTTATTAGAGGTGGGGAAAAGTCATTTTGAAAAGCTATTTTCATTACCCAAGTCCCAAACACTCAATAAGTCATTTTTAAAACACAAAACCAAACACCCCCTATTTGTATTAAAAAAAAGAAATTGAAAGTAGAATGTTATATTAGATAAAATTTTCATGACAAAGTGCCCTAATATGAAAAACCTGAAAGTTTGATGCTGGAATAGAAAGAAATGATAGTAGGATGCTATAATACACAAATAAAGCAAAGTACATTTATAATTGTTATTTTCATATCTTATATTTTCCAGGTGGCAGCAGCTTCTGATAAATAGACTTGTAGGATATGACACTATTTTGATGAACAGCTTACTGAATTCTCCGGGTCAAGGTATAAAAAAGTTTTTGGCTTGAATTAATAAGTTATAATTATATGCATTGGGTGCAATTTGCCCTTTATTTTTAAAAAAATGTTTTTGAAAAATCTGATGCAGGCTACTTGTATAATTACCAGACAAAAGAATTCTACAATCTTACATATGCACATGAGCAACCAGAAGGGTCAGCCAGATTTGGAGGTTTGCCACTTTTGCCCTTTAATCACCAACCAACAAAAACCCACTTTGAATCTTGAACTACTGATTAGTGATTACAAAAGAGAAAAAGACAAGACTACCCTTCTAATTTGGACCTATATCCTGCTGCAGACTATTTTGCTACCAAGTGTGGTGTGCTTATGATGTCACTCTTTGTCTTCTTCACCACAACAATGTCGGTTTCATTTACTTTAAGAGAGACACAAACACGCATGCTCAAGTTCACAGGTTTGTTCTTCTATCTTTTAATTATTTATTTATTTTAAATATAATAACCAAACAAAAAAGATAATTATTTAATGTAATTTGTTTATGTTTTTCTCTGTTTATAGTGCAGCTCCAACACCATGCGCGACATCGTCTCCCGACTTTTCAGTTGATTTTTGTTCATGTGATTGAATCTCTAGTTTTTGTACCTGTAAGTTTTGTATATGTATATATATTTTTTTTTAAAAAAAAATTGTGATATAAAATCTAACATGGATTAGTTTCCATTTTGTGTTTGTGTATATGCAGATAATGATTGGGATCTTGTTTTTTCTTTTTGAGTTTTACGATGACCAGCTTTTGGCTTTCATGGTGTTGATTCTTGTCTGGCTTTGTGAACTCTTCACTCTTATCAGGTTAATTTTTGATGATGAGGACGAGGGCATTCACGTCTTTTGCATCCTACTTCCATTTCTCCCTATTACAACATTCAACTTTCAAAATGATTGATTTATATATATATATATAATTTTTTTATTCGCAGTGTTCGTACGCCAATATCAATGAAGTTCTTTCCACGCTTCTTTTTGTTGTATTTTCTGGTGTTTCATATCTATTTCTTCTCCTATACCCATGGTTGGTCCTTTTTATTACTACTTATCAAATCTAAATCTTTTTACAAATTTTTTATTATAACATTGTAAAATGAAATTTTCAGGATTTTCCTATTTGGCCCTTTCAACAACTGCTGCATTTATGCAACACCTCATCCTCTACTTCTGGAACAGATTTGAAGTGAGAACATATTGATATTACTTTAAAAAATCAATAAAAGTAGGTTGCTATTTCTTGCATTTAACCCTTATTTCATAGGTTCCAGCTTTACAAAGATTTATGCAAAACAGACGATCACAATTCCAACAACAACCAGACTTCCACATCACCTCCTCCACAATCCTCGCCTCAACTCTCCACATCACCCGATTAAACCCATTAAGAAACGTAACACCAAATCCGCCACGAGGCGGTCAACCCGCTCCACCGCCAGTTCAAACAAACGGACCGCCGGAAAACCCCGCAGCCCAACCGCTGCCGCCGGAAAATCAAGAAACCCAACCACCAATTCCGGCGGCGGATGGTGGTGGAAACCCGGGAACAATGAATTCGTTCAGTTCGATGTTGTTGTGGATCTTGGGAGGCGCGTCTTCTGAGAGTTTGAATTCGTTTCTTTCGATGTTTAGAGATATGAGAGATCAAGGACAAGGACAAACGTATGCGGATGCCCCGAGGCAAGAAAACAGGGCAACTCAGACTTCTTCTCAATGAATTTGAAATGTGTTGATGTATGTATGCATGTGTATTGTATGATATATATGCGTTGTTGATATTTTGTATACTAGTGATGATGGTGGCTCTGACTAAACTAAATGATTTCATATAAAAGTTTTTGTATCCATGTGTACAGAAAGTAGTTATCGTATGGTTTTCGGTTTATTTGTGGAATGGGATGATTGATACAAATAGGTAGCATGTTACATAGCGATGTAATGGGTAGATTTGTTTATAGCATGTTCAATGTTGTCTTAATTATAAATAATTGGTTATTTACCACATTATTACAAAATATTCCTACTTTTAGCAAATGTACAGATGACAACAAAGATTAAAATTTTGCGAATTTTCAACTCCTTTACCGAAACTCATTTTCAACATGGGTACCTCTTCAACCATACGAGTTGGAAAGTCTTCTAATCATGGAATGACATGTAAATCTTCAACTCTTTCTTCATATATTACAGAGCTTTTTTCTTCATATATTCCTCTGGTCTGCCAGTCTACTAGAGGTTGCCTGAAGAAATGAAAGCTGCTGTGAAAGGACCATGATGTAGAGGTTGAAGGAAGACATGCTGACAATTTCATCAGAGAAACAGATGATCAACAAATTGAAAACAAGTAGATTAAACAAACAAAAAAAAAGAACTCAAAAGAGACGGAATGTTTGATAACCAAATTCGCATGGCAAGATATCTTAAACACATCACTCATCCACTCTATTCAAATGAACGTTCTTCAGAAATAAGCTTAGATTGACGGGGATAAATCAAAATCCTCATACGAGTTTTCAGATTTCCAGTAGTATTTTTTTGTTTTTATGTATTAGATCTATGTACCGACTTGAAGTAAAAATGTTAGAGCATCTCACTGTAAAAATAACAAAACAAGACAAAAAAAGATGATATTTTCAAACTCAACTAACATTGAAAAGTAGTTCGAAAAAATTATCTGAGTCTGGAGATTCCAGCATTTCAAACTTTATGGTCATTTACATAACATTCAGAAAAGTGGGTTATTTTCTAATATCTATTAAATGAAATGTCAGTGAATAACACATAGATTTAAAAGGAGATTACTATGATAGAAAAATGAATAAACAATTTATAAGGCTGGACGGTGTGGACTCGGTTAGGACATCGGCGAGCTCGGCAAACACCGGACCGACCCCTCGGCTTGCCGATCTCGGCTCGGCAACTCGGCTACTATTCACCGAGGAGAGAGACATTGGAGATGTATTGGGATACGAAAATGGCTGGTCAAATTTGACCGTTTTTTCAAAAAAAAAAAATTCAAAAAAATCATTTTTTTACTTTAAATACATACCACTCTTACACATTTTTTACCTCACTTCACAACCTTAAAATTATCACTAAAACCATTCAATTTTTTTAGAAAAAAATGGCTTCCTCCTCCAACCCAAAAGCTCAAAAAATACCAAACGAAACACTCAAAACCCAAACATCTCTCCTTCTTCACCAACATTCATCCAAAACCAACGCGATCGGCCTATTTATTCTCCACCGAATATTCATTTAGGTGGTGTTTACTACCCATTTCAAGCCCAAAATCAACCTCAATACCAAAATCAAGCGCAATACCAAAATCAACCTCAATTTCAAAACCAACCACAATTTCAAAGACAACTCCAGTTTCAAAATCAACCACAAATGAACTTCTCATCCGAAATGATGCATGAGTTCAATCCATTTGATGATCTTCCCGAGTCCCCAATGAACCACCAAACCGAAGCGGAACCCGAAGTCGTCCCGGAAACAGAATCTGAGCCGGAAGAGAATCAACCACAACAACAAAAAAAAGTGGAAGGGCGCCTCCAAAGCAATGGACATCCCCCGAAGAAAAGACTTAAGCGCGTGCTTGGGTTGATGTTTCTGAAGATCCTGTGGTTGGAAACAACCATGATTGTCCAACTTTCTTCCGAAAAATCACGCGCCGGTTTTCTGAACGAGATGAATCTTGGTAATTACCGGAAAAAAGACCAAGTTTATTCTAAGTAGCGAAATGTTAACAAAGTCGTGACGGAGTTCAACTGGTTGTTTTCGAGTGTCAAACGACAATGACAAAGTAGTGCAAACGACGAAACCATTTTGCAAAAAACTCTTGAAATGTATCGGGAACAAAAAGGGGCGCCATTTAAATTTTTACATGTTTGGAACATTGTAAAAATGTCAAAAAAGTGGCAAGATGTGGCATCTTCTCAAATCTTTACGGGTGGTTCGTCTAAAAGAACCAAAACGTCTGAAACGACACATAGTCAATCGTCCGATGCACATATCGGGATTGATCTCAATGAAGACGGAGCTTCCTATTGGTTGCTTCTTTTTTGACCCTTAATTTGGTTGATTTTTCCTTTTAATCCATCGAAGTAGAAAAAAGAAAAAGAAAAAGAAAAAGAAAGGGACGTACCCGTTTTACAGAAGTGGGGTGAAGAAGACAACCCGGTGGACATTATATATGTTTTAATTGAAGTTACAAATGTGGTCCCTGATATTCTGTCATTTCATCCTATTATACCTTTCACTTTTATTTGAATTAAGTTAAACCCTTAACTATATATAATTATGTTTATTTAATTTCAAAAACTAATAATATGTTTATTTGATTTTGTAATTAGTAAAATGATTACTTAAGTTTATAATAATGGTTTTATTTAATCTAATGTTTTAAAATTTAAAAAATAAAAATATAAATGATGTGGAGTGGTAACCATTTCCATTGTCTAGTGGGTTGATGGTGAAGCTGATGTGACATAGAGGTGACAATATTTTTTCGGTGGTTTGGATGTGACCACTCTCCACAGCCTAATAATAAAAAAAAGTTTGACCATGTACTATTTAACTATTGAGTGTTTCATCCATTGAAAATTTAAAACTCCCATGAACACCACCCATGTTCAAAAATGTCAACGACATATACATGTGGGTGTCTTACAAAGATGGCCAATCAAATGTGTACAAAAGGTTCAAAAACTGAAAGCATAAATCATTATCATGCCCACTAAATCCATTCCCAGTTGTACCCCAATTCCCAAAAAAAAGTTGTACCCCAATTCCCAATGTTAATTAATCTTACTTGATCGACTTACCAACAACCACCCACAACCACAAGACACTTTTTGGCCCATTAACTCCACATGTGTATTCTATTCTCATAATTGCACACCTTCTACCAAAAAAAAACTATTAAAAAGTCTTGTTGATGCAACCATAGAAGAAGGTTAATTCTTTATGGACCACAAATGTCTTTCATTGTTTTTTTATTTCTTTGTATCAAAGGAAAGTAATTTAATTCCATAACCCCCATTCCTGTTTAGGATCCATTTGTTTCCTTCTCCAAACATGAGCATGAAAAATTATATTGTGTTTGGGTACAAGTGGATTGAGATCAGGTCTGATGTCAATAAGACAAAAACTGCATTTTTTTTTGTCTCACCTAAAAAGGTGGGCCAAAGACTTGCTCTCTGGATCTCTTGTTTGTTTAAAAAGACTTAAATGCCCTTTGTATCATCATCCTCATCATCGAATATAACCCTACAAAACTTGTCCAGTCATGTTGAAAAAAACCTCTTGTCAGGTCAAAGCCCGGTCAACGACAATCCCTATGGAAATTTTGGAAACATAAATGGACAAAGAATTCCTCAAAGAACAGAAGGTAAAAAAAGTGCATTTGTTAATTGTTACAATGTCTGATTAATAGTATATGCCGCAATCTCCAATCCGTATTCTCATATACAAACAAGAGGGGTATTTAAGTCATTTCACTCAACTCAGTATCAAAACAAGCCACCATGATTTTTGTGACCATCGCCCGAGCAAAAGGAATATAGCTCATGCTATACCTGTTCATCATATGGAAAAATAAACAAACAAATTAAATTTTGACAGTGACTATTTAATAACAATAAAAAAGAAAAATAAAATTTATGACATACCAAATGAGAGCACCAAATTCTAAGATGATTGCAATCAGTGTCAACAGCTTGTTATGAACCTGTAATCAGTGGGAGATGGGATAAGAGAGGAGTGTTTCTAAAGCAAAAAAAAAAAAAAAGGGAGATATAATTGTTCAAGGGTAAAAATGGAAAAGTAACTTACATAGAGAGCACATAACAAGGCAAGCAGTATACTTGCAATATAGAGGGCAGTTGCGTAAATTCGCACAGGGTCAAGCATCATGTTGACTTGCCGTTTAGGGCCTATTAAGAACCCTGTGCTGTCATACAATAAAAAAGTTTAGCATATATAAACATAATTTTATTGATTTAGCTACTCAACTATTTTTTTTTTCTTTTTTACAATTATTATTATAATAGTTCAATGTAGTAAGTTTTTGTAATATGTTCAAGAATTCAACTTATGGGGCAAAGACAACTTCATAACTACACATTTTAAACATTATTTAGTCACAACTTTGTATAAAATGTGTTGGATTTGGTGTTGTATATTTATCTTATTTAGGTAATAAATTATTGTTGTAAGAGTAAATTGCAAAATTGGTCCCTTTGGTATGCTCAAAAGTGCAGTTTGAGACCATTTTTTTTCATTCGCATGGTCAATCAAAAATTGAAACTTACATGCACATTTGGTCCCTCGAGTTAACTGCGTCTAAAAGAAAAGGGCTCAAACTGCACTTTTTGGGATACCACAGGGACCAATTTTGCAATTTACTCTTGTTGTAATCTTTGAGCTTACTAGATTTAGTTAGTTAAAAAAGATGATTTAGAATAAATTGGTAATGTTTGCTAATTAAGGACCTAGAAAAGCAAAGGGAGAAATATTTTTTTGACAAAATTTCACAATTGGTCCCTGTGGTTTACAAAATATCGCACTTTGAGGACTTCCTAGCAAAAAGTCACGCGACTGGTCCCTGTGGTTTGTAAAATTACATGAAAGGTCCTCCTGCTGTTAAATCTAACTTTTCAGCTGTTAGATTTTAATGGAAAATACTATTTTGCCCTTGTACCAATATTGCAATACACTACAAACCTCAAGGACCATTCGTGTAATTTTATAAATTTGAAATTTTATGTATGTATAAATTATAAATATAAATTCCGTATATATATAAATTATAAATATAAATTTTATATATATGTATATATATATATATATATATATATATATATATATATATTTTCAACAACTTGATAATTTTTTTTTCTTTTTGACATTTTATTTTCTATTTTTATTTTATAATTTTAGTTATTTATGGTTTTTTTATGTTTTTATTTATTTTGATTCAAGTAAATAAACTTAAGTTCGATAAACCATATCGAAACCTTTTTTTTCTTAATTATGAAATGAAACGTTAATGTTTTTTTTTTTAAAATTTTTTGTTGTTACGGTTTATTTTATTTATCAATTTATTTATTTTACTTTGATGTTCTATAGTTAATATCGTTAGCAACTTTATGTTTGCATTTATCATTATCATTATTTCACCTTTTGTTGTTTTATATATATATATATATATATATATATATATATATATATATATTTATTTTGATTCAATTAATGAAAAATAGAAAAACAAAAAAACAAAAACTCAAACCCCAAAGTTGTAAAATACTCTAATATATTAATACATTTTACACTTTTCATATTTTTTGGTTTTTTTCGCATTTTTTTATTAATTTTGGTTATTAATGGTTTTCATAACTTTTTTTTATTTTGATTTGTGTAAATAAAAAAGTTATGTTTATTTTCTTTATTTATATTTGTAAATATAACTATTTTATTTACGCGAATCAAAATAAAAAAAGTTACAAAAACCATAAATAACCAAAATTATAAAAAACCAAAAAAACTCAAACACCAAAATTGTAATATACTCTAATATATTCATACATTTTACACTTTTTGGAAAAGGTCAAAAAACAGTTATCAAGTTGATGAAAAATAAAACGAAACAACGAAAAAAATAAAAATAGGAAATAATTAAAAAATAAAAATAGGAAATAATTAAAAAATAATATGAAAAAAATTTAAAAAAATACAAAAAAACCAAAAAAAGATGAAAATGTAAAATGTATTAATATATTAGAATTTGGTGTTTGAGTTTTTGTTTTTTGTTTTTCTATTTTTCATTACTTGAATCAAAATAAATAAAAACAATAGAAGAATAATAAATAATTAAAATTATAACAAAAATAGAAAACAAAAGGTCAAATAATGATAATGATAAATGCAAACTTAAAGTTGCTAACGATATTAACTATGGAGCATCCAAAAAAACATGAACAGTAACGGCATAAAATTAAAAAAAATAAAAAAAAACATTAACGCTTCAATTCACAAATAAGAAAAATTAAAGAAAAAATAATTTCGACATGGTTTATCGAATTTAAGTTTATTTACTTGATTCAAAATAAATAAAAATATAACAAAAAACCATAAATAACTAAAACTATAAAATAAAAATAAAAAACAAAATGTCAAAAAGAAAAAAAAAATTTATCAGATTGTTGAAATTATATATATACTTATATATAAAATTTATATTTATAATTTATATAAATACAAAATGCGAAATTTATAATTTATATATACACATAAAAATTTCAAATTTATAAAATTACACGAATGGTCCTTGAGGTTTGTAGTGTATTGCAATATTGGTACAAGGGCAAAATAGTCTTTTCCATTAAAATCTAACTGCTGAAAAGTTAGATTTAACGGCAGGGGGACCTTTCATGTAATTTTACAAACCACAGGGACCAGTCGCGTGACTTTTTGCTAGGAAGTCCTCAAAGTGCGATATTTTGTAAACCACAGGGATCAATTGTGAAATTTTGTCTATTTTTTTTGGCAATATAAGTATGCATAGGGACAAAAATGTAATTTACTCTTGAAATTGATTTAAACATGATGCATTGCATATGATCTTAATACAAACCTGCCAAGTGAAAGCAAATTTCCAAAGGTGAATGCTATGCCAAACTTTATGGGATTAAAGAAAACTAGCATTGACTGCAAAAAATATATATATAATAAAACATTCATGTTAACAATATAGTGTGCAAAAATAAACCAAAAGTAAAACCTTAATAGAAAATAGGGCTAAATGCAAGAAATAGCAAACATATTTTCATTTATTTGTTGATTCTAGCAAACCTGCTTTCATTTCTTTCTCTTAAAAGTACTGTGATTTCCAAAAAAAAAAAATTCTAATTAAGACATTATACTTTGAAAAATCTACTCAATTATAACATTGTACTTTCAATATCAATTTTATTACGAGATTGAACTTGTTTATAAAAATTGCTTTGTTTTTTGATGACATTGCTATAATTGGGTAAAGTTTTTTTAAAGTGTAATGCTTTAATAGAAAGAAATAAAAGTAGGATGCTAAAAATAAACAAATACATGAAAGTAAGTTACTGTAATTAACAGTTGACTTTATACAATCTGTCAATCTCCAATGATCACAAGGCCATAAAGATGAACATAAAAAATCTTTCTGAAAGTAGGATGCTATAATAAACATATTGACTTTAAAACTTACCATAAGTGTACAAGTCAAACCAGCAACCAAGCATATGGCAAAACCATAAAGTCTCTGTTTAGAAAGAGTAGAAACCAAGTCAATATTTAAGGAATATAGGTGGTGTGACTCAAAAAAGCTAACAATAATATTAAACATTACACAAGGTATAAGTAAAACAGAAAATCAAAGATAACTGCAAACAGATATATTTATAATTATATCCAATTCATCAGAATCTAAGAAATCCACATACAAGATTTGAAAAATAATTTGCATCATAAGCCATGGTACAAAACCAAACAAATAGTTGACATAAACAAGTATCTGTTTTCTTGTGTCACTTAGAGACATCAAACCAAACAAATGATTGCAATCAGTGTCAATAAGTTTTCTTCAAAAGTCAAGATTTCTTCTCTTTCTTGGTTCTAATCCCCAAAACTCAAACCTCCATGAACTCTTTCAAAGCCTCTAATTTCTAATATCTCCACCTATATGACCACTGATATCTCCAAGTATAGATAGTTACTTAATCAATATGATCTGAATGGATTATTCCAGATCTTCCCAAACTTGTTTTTTAATAGATTCTTTGTTTCACCAAATGATGAGACATATACAGACAAGAGACTCTTTATTCAGTTTTAGTACCCTGTAATCATCTAATTAATACAGCATTAGCAGGTCTTGTATTGTATGTGAAGGTTGAATCCTAAACGTTTTGCATACAAACTCAACATCCACTTAGAACATTAAACTACATCTGATATCTCTATTCGACCTAAAAGGTTTTCCTTTTAGAAAATCATTTTACCATTATATTTTCGTGTACAGTTCAACATAGCTATCAAAAATATTATGGCGATATGTAGAAATGAGAGTCAAATATGCAACAAATACAACTAGCCACCACAGATCTACATTTTCATGAAGCCGAATTACTTCATGTAGCATTTTCCGATCTTGAATACCTAAATTTGATTTCTATGAATCCCTAATTGGGAAATTCGGCAATGCAAATGCATGTGAAACGAACAACGGGCGACCTAAGCACGAAAGAAATATATATTCAGAAGAAAAACACTGACCTGTTTAGTGGACAAAGTACAGTTGCGATTGAAGTCATCCATGAATGCGAAAGATGACTCTTCATCGGCTTGTTGATTATCTTCGACTTCGATTCCGACGAGCATCCTGACCTTCTCCATAGCCTGGCTCATCTTCTCCATTTTGATTTTGATTTGGTTTGCCCTTAATCTTCTGCTTTACTGCTACTACTGGTACTCTCCGATACCCCCACCTCGTTAGAAATCGAACAACAGGGAGTTTATGACTTTATGTATATTGTCTCCGTTAGGATAAATTATGCTTAGTAAACACTTATTCATAGGTAGTACTTAACAAAAATAACCAAAGGAAATTGAATAAATAACCACTTTTTAATCTTATTTCAATAGTAATAATAATTTTTTTTAAATGACCACTTGGTCTGTAATAATAGGTCATTATGGACCCGATTTTGTATTCGGAACATTTATGGGTGATGATCCGACCCGAAAATATGGTCCCCTATATATACAATTTTAGTCGTTCTGTATTTCCCTTCATTTCGGATTACCCTACAAAGCATTCCGAGCACCCCTAAAACTTAAAATGTACTTTGATAGCGGTGATGAGATGCATTTTTTAAATGTAAGTTTCCACTGTTTTTATAATTATATGCTTATAATTTAGATTATACGTTAAAACCTGTATAATTTATGTAGTTACATAGGTAATATTATTTTTCCTTAGAAATTTTTGGTTTAAAGACCATAGAAGTTTATATGTAGGAATATACATATGCTACATAAAAAATTATCACCAAAAAACATCATTTTCAATAGTTTGGAATCCAAAAAACATGTCCAGAATAATATGAAGTCCTCCAGAATACGATGAACATTCCAAAATTTTGTTCCGGAATTTATTATTGGAATTGTGTTTCGTATTTTTGTTCCGAAATTCTGTTTCGGAATTGAGTATTCAGTAATGTCCTCCGGAACATACATACAAAAATGCCTAATTAATTTTTCATTTGATTGTAACACGACAGAACATACGAAGCGGTTGTTACTACAACATGCCGGCCTGAACTTGGGCGCGAAATAATGGCTCGTTTAAATAACCGACCAGTTTGTGAGGTCTTGTTTAGGCAATCATGTTTTGGTGATTACGTGAACATGACGATGGGTGTATAATGTCACCATTTAATCTGTCACTATTTTATGTGCAAGAAATTTACTACTTTTGATCCAGTTGACCTACAAGAGCTTCTATTTCCAGTTGGCCATTATTGGGTTTGCTCTGACAGGAAGGCATTATGCTTGGTCACCGGTTTGCGGTTCGAGGAGTATCCCCCCCCCCCCCAAGTTCTGTTTTTGGAGAGTTCAAACAACATGTGTTCCCATTTGTGCCTCTTTTACATTCGGTGAGAGTGGCTAACCTTATCAACGTGTTCAATAACTTACTTCATCAATTAAATGATGCAGACACGGTGAGAGTTTCGCTGCTATTTATGCTAGAGTAAGGATTTTTGGGGAAATACCCTCGACATCCGGTTACTGATGAACGTATGACACTCGTCTCTAATTTGGACAAATTTAACATGTATACAATTTTTTACACACAATATATCAAATCATAGATATACTTATTAAGTGTAACTATTGACATAGGTACCCATGGGGTAGAGTGATATGGGATTTCACTTACAAACAACTATGTACTGTGTTTGACAAGATTGAGGAGCATTTGAACCCTAATGCACCAAGAATCGGTAGTAGACACACATATACTTTACATGGATTTGTCTATGCATTTTAGGTATGTCCACTGTGTTTAAAATGTTTTAAGCAACAAGTATTATCCCTTTGTTAAGTTGGTTAGTTGTTTAACATCTTAATTTTTTAGATTCGGATCATGGAGACATTTCCCAACCGTAGTATAGCTGGTTCCTCTATACCGGGTGTTATCCCTCGGGCAGTTGCATACCTTAGGATGAGGCGTCTGCACGCTGCTGAGTGTGAACGTATTCTTGATGTTACTGATGTATGTAGCTTAGTTCACCTTATAATTTATAAGTTAACTACTCAGCGGGAGCGTGCTGCTTTGTGGTGGATTGAGAGTGTCCCATGGATAGATGCTACGGATTACCCTGATGTTTGAGTTATGGCTTTTCATTGTGTGTGTTTTAAACAATTTACTTATGACGATGTAGCAAAAACAATTTTATGTTTCCAAACAATGTAAAATATTCTAGTTTCGTACAAATATCATCATGGGTTTTTAAGGTCAATAATATCATATTTTTGACTAGTTTTAACGTTAGATCTACTCTTAGACTTAACCTTACTTTTGGCACTTGGTTTGGTCCTACTAGAACTTTCAGTTTTTGTTGAATCTGTGGGAAACGACACGTCACAATTTCTGCTTGTGTGACCGATTCTTTGGCAACGACTTCATTTTTTCTGAATCGGACCTTCGCATTGGGATGGGATACGGTTATGGTTTCGTTGTCGTCCGACTTGTCGTTTGTCTATCAATGGTGGTAATACAACCATCATGCCATCTGGTTGTTTGTATTCAGTTGGAACTGACACATGAAACACAACCTCTCTATATGTTGATCGATATGTTTCCATTGTGAACCGCACAACCGATAGCCATGAAAAATATTCAAATTTGTTATCATAACTCTTCTTTATATGTGTAATTGTCCATGGATTCTTCTTCTCCAAGTTGTAACAATATAAATGTAGTCTTTGAAAGCTTTCTTCAGGGGTCCCTCTCAACAGATTTAGAACATACATTTTAGCACTCGATGATTGCCAATATGAAATATGTACACTAAGACGGTCATTTAAAGTTGTTTGTATCTATTTCCCCCGTAATATATTACATGTACTATCAACCAATATACCCTTCAACAAGTGACCCAATACATTTTTGTTGGCTTGTCGGTGATGAGGAAGTAGCTGTGTGTTTGAGCAAGTGTGTTTCTCCAATAGTTTAACCACTTGAAATGTATCAATAGTATAATGTTTTGTTGCCCGTAAATTCCAGTCACAATTATCCATAAAGCAAACAACTTCAAACCTGTCTTTTGTGGATTTTTTTCACTTTATATTGGAAGCCTTCAGTAACACTTTTGAATCCTATTTAAGCTTAAGTTCTTCTTTGTTTTTGAAGAGTTGGTATAACTTGAAATAGGAAGTATAATTATGGGCTGTGGCATCTTTACGTTTTTGTTGAACTAATTCAAGCAATGGTAAAGGTTGAGGCATACCCCAATGGGTGGTTTGTGTTTCTTCATAATCGAAAAAATAAAAAGGAAACTTTTCCTGTTGTGATTTTTGGAGTTTTAAGGGCCTAGTTTCCTCCTCTTCACCTTCAGTATATTCCCCATGAAATTCAGTGTAACTCTGAAAATGTTCATCTCGCTCTCCATATGGAATTATATTACCACCATCAACCAACATCAGTATTTTTGCATCATCATTTGCAAATTCATCAACATCAACTATAGGAAAAGCATCAACAACAACCTTACCTTTATTTCTATAATCACCCCCATCTACAAAGCCATTATAAGAAGGAACATGGTTGGTTGTCATAGGTAATAAATTAGACATTTGGTTATTTCCAGCACCAGAAGACCCATTTCCACCATAATGATTTTCACCGGAAAATCAATGAATAACACTTTCAATAACGTTACTAACAACAAACAATTGTACTGTGTTGGGAGGCATAATACTAACAAAACTAAGAAAATATCTGACATCACTATCATCTAGAATCTAACTATATTTGATCTAGGACATTGAAAAAGATAGACGAATTTGGTTAGTGTGTAACCTGGACTTGGTAGCAACCAATGTAATTAACTCGACGAAGTTGATATCAACACTTATATCTACACTAAAACATGTATAGTATAGAACAATATATTGCATACATCCTTTGATATGCTACCATCATTACGAAACATTTTCCAACCACCATCTCTTCCTCCTATTCACTCTCCTCTTCTTCCTCCTTCTCTAATTCTTCCACATCACTATCTTCCACTAACTCACCAAACATACTCTTTCCACCTGAATGACCAACCTCATGCTTCACAAACATGACTCCATGAGTAGGATGACGCATTTCTTCGTCATCGAAGCCTGAATACCAAATTTGATAGGTACCATCATCATCACCAGCATCCTTCGCAACCAAGGAGAGATTCTTTGTCTTTGCACGAACTTCCTCAAGCTTCATAACATAATATGCTTCATCTTTTATGTCACAACTAGCAAATTTAGGGTTGAGATGGTGATTCATGTACAAAAAATTCCTCTATGTAACCTTACAACATCAAATTAGTGAAATTCAAACTATAATGTTATTTGAATTCATACGAGCGTACATTTAGAATCAAGCTGAAGTAGCCTCATGAAAGCCCAAAACTTGATCCAATAGCTAAGCCCAATCAATGTTAGGCCTTGGTCCAAGAATTCTCGGCCCAACACCCTATTGGACCAAAAACTCTTCCTTGGGCCTTATTGGGCCGAAAACTTTTCTTTGGGCCGATAACCCTTTTATTGGACCCAATTAAATCCAAAAAGCCCATACATACTCCAAAGCGAAAACCTTTCTATCTTTGGGCTTTAATGGACCGAAAACCTTTTAATGGGCCAAGCCAAAAACCGAAAACCCTATAGGGTTTCGGTTAGGGCATGAGTAAAACAAAAAAAAAGGAAAAAGAAAAATCAAAAAGGCTTGCCACCTCATTTTTATCCCACAAACACCAAAGCTATTGACCATCATGTTTCTAGGCAAACTTCCCATCAAACATCAAAAAAAGTCAACCAATCTCCCATAAAAGATAGAGATCGGCCGAACCCTCCCCCTCACTATCACAAAGATCATCTTCACTCAAGTTTACTCTTAAATTCTCCCTCACTTCCTCTCCAAAATTTCGTGGGCTACATTCCAAAGGAAGTTACATCTTCACGGTGGTCCATAGAATTTGGTAAGTGTTCTTGTAAACTCCAAGTATTCTTACATCTCTTCAAGCTAAAACTCATGTTTACACACCATTTTTGTGTGTAGTCTCTTAGAACATCACCCATTTTCGAGTGACCTTCAAGCTACACAAAGCTAGGCTCAACAACTTCTTTCTTCTTCTTCCTATCACACGAAAAATACCAAGGTGAGCTTCATACCCCCATCTTTTCGTGTTTTTCATACTTTTCGGGGGAGAATACAAGTCAAGTCTCGTTTACCCTTTGGATAATTGCATGTATCATTGTTATGGGTTGAAAATGGAACAAGTTCTTGAATAAAAAGGCTCTTAACATGTGTTAAAATCATGAAGTAAATGTTGATAACATTTTTATGATATAAAAAGTTTATGGTCATGATTGTACACTCAAAAATGGAAAAAATATGAGTGTTATGCTCAAACATGTTTAACTCTTGGATATATGCATTTTAACTCTTATACTTTACACAAATACTAGAATATAATAAATCTCAAGGTTATTATATGTGTTTTTGTAAAAATCGTGACTTGTTAAGTCAAAACAAAACAGAATATTTTGTGTTACAAAACTTTCAAACCGGTTGTGGTGTGTTACACAAACTACAAAACTTGATTATTTTGCTAAAAATAATTTTTATTAGTAAAATAGCCATAACTATGTTGTCACTATTTTGATGGTTCAAAACTTAAGACATTACGCTAATTTCACAGCATATGTTACAATTAAACACATTCACTAATGATTATTTATAAAATGTATTATAAATAATTTAACCAAAATGGTATACAAAACATAATTTACGACAGAAAAATATGCGTGTCATAATCTGCCTATCATAAAGCTTTTAAAGCATGAGTAATAAGCTGTATGTCATAAAGCTGTAAAACGCGTGTCATAAAACTTCAGTCATAAATTCACACCAGTAATGTCATTTTCATTATTCAATAATGGGAGTCAAAGTTCGTGTAAATCCGTTAAGGCTCTAGTGAGACACTGTCTTCACCGTACCTACCTAGCGTACACCTTAAGTCTCTATACGGGATTGACAACCCCACAACTCAGTTGTTCACTACAGTTAGACCGGCAAGTCTAGGGTGACAAAAGTCTACCAATTCCGACGCTTGAAGAACGTCGTTCAGGTATCACAGTCATATCAAGCATGGTTATAAGAACTCACTTAGGGATTAACAATACTATCTTGATTTACGTGAAGCTTATACTTCACCGGTTTTATAAAATATAAAACTGCATTTTTACTCTTGGTACACTATTATTTCTACTACTGGTCTAGGGTTTAAGACCACAGTTTTACATACAATAGAAAATATTGGATTTTCTGGGAACATACACTTTATCATTACAAACAAAAGAAAACAAATAACATGCATGCATATATTCATAGTTTTGGAACGAGACTTACAAACCATTTTCATAAAAAATATCAGATTTTATGGAGTCATACAAAATATTATCAAGCAAAGATGTTACAAATCTTTTCATACAAATGTGCTTATGAACTCACCAACATTCCATGTTGACGATTTTCAAAATGACTTGTATTATCAGGGAACCAGTAAGTAGGTACCTAAGAACCGAATTTGCTACATTTTGGAATTTCATACTTTATGTCACTTTTGTGTAATTGATGAACAAATACAATATGTAAACAATGTATGTTGGTATCTCTTAATGTATGCTGTTTGGTTGCTATGTTTCATTCATATTCAATTGTTATGATACTATACAATGACGTCATCCGCCCCAGACGTTTCTGTAACACCCTGTTTATTTAATAAATAAATAAATTAATGAATGTATGTATTATAGCCCTAAAATCCATAATTATATAGCAAGGTGTTGATTTCGAGGGGTTATCTGGCATAATTTAGAAGTTAGGGGTTAAAAGTATAAATTCAGGATTAATGTTGTAAATATTTATAAAGCCAGGGGCTGCATGGTAATTATTGGGACATAATTTGAAGAGATTTTGGAGGCTAAGGGGCTGAATGGTAATATATGGACTGCAGTTGAAAATAATTTCTAGAGGAGGGGTTGTTTGGTAATTATTTGGATCTATTATGAAAAGAATTATAGAAGGAAGGGCTAAAAGGGTAAATTATGGGGCTTAGTTTGAAGAAGGATTGGTAAGGAGGGGCTATATGTGACAAAGTGAATGGAAGTTTGGAAGGAGCGGGCATAAACTGGTGCCTTCCTTTCCCTCCCGTGGGATCACAAAAACCCTAACCCTAGGGCGCACTTCAGCAGCCGCCACCTTTCCTTTGGAAGCATTCTCAGCGCCGCCGCAAGGAAAAGCCGTTCGCCACCGCTGCAACACCGTTGAAGGTCGCCATGGCGACGTCTGCCGTCGGGAACACCGTGGGAGGCCGGAGAAACGCTGAGAAACCGGGCGAAACCCGCTGTACGTCGTTGGGCAGGTCGTGAACCACCAGAAACGTATGGAAAACAGGAAGAAACTCATCACCGCCACCTATTGCCGCCGTCATGCCGCTTGTGGTGCTGCTGCCATCGCCAAATGCCAAAATGTGTGGGTGCGTGTATTTCTGCTGTAGAGTGTGGTTTGTTTGGCCGGAAAACCGGGAAAGGCCACAACCACCACCGTGAGGTGGTGGCTGCCACCATCTACCACCACCTGCCGCCACAGTGCGGTTGTGTGTGTGTGTGTTTTTATTAGATTAGTGTGTGAGTGTGTTATTCGGATTGGGTTGTAAACTGTAATCGATGCCGGAATAATAATAGAAAAACTTGAAACCACCACCGTGAGGTGGTGGCTGCCGCCTCCTGCCGCCACCGTGTTGGGTGGCGGTGTGCTTGTTGTGTTTGATTAGTTGGGATGTTTGGACAAAGGGACTAAAACCCTAACGGGCCTAAGGAAACCCCATTGGGCTTAAAGATCTAGTTTTGGGCCTATTGGGCTATGATTGGGTTGGAAACCCTAATTAGGGTTTAGAAAACCATGATATTGGATATTTAAATTTGGACTTATCGGGACCTGCATTTTGGACCATTGGAGTGAAGTGATGACTCAAGCCCAATTTCATTGTATGTTTGGACTTAATGGATTAAGTCCTTAATGGATTAAGTCCATAATGGGTTAAGTAGGAACACTTAACCCTAATCGTCATTTTATGTGAAAAACCCTAATTGGGTTTGGATGCTTGTTGGGCCACTTATTGGACTAAGTTGCGGTGGGCCTTTGTGGGACAATTGGGAACCCATTTATGGGCTAAGGGAAATTATTGGGCTTCAGGATAATACCCATTAGAAAGGCTTGGGCCCAATTTAGAAAATTGGGCCATAAGTGGACCATGATTGGGCCTTGAGGATTATTAGCTATTAGGCCATCAGAATGCTAATTGTTTGGGCTACAATAATTGGCTGGGACTTAAAATAAGTCTATGTAGGAGTTTGGGCCCAATTTGGAAAATTGGGCGATATGTTGGGCGTTGGCCGATTACTTGGCTTTTGGGCCTTTGGAGTGTGATTTGGACCTTGGGCTTGGAACCCAATTATTAATTGGGTATTGTTTGATGTTGACAGTTCGGGAATCTGTCAACCAGCAGCTGGAGTTTTATTCGTGGGACTTCAGCAGTGTCAGGTGAGTCTTCTCACCATACCAATGGGTCTAAAGCACCAAGGCCGACCCATTTTGTAGTGGTATACTTATTGTGTAGACTTATGTGGTACACTAGTTGATGTAGTGATATGTGGTATGCCAGTCGATTATATGCTTTATGCTATGCTATGCTATTTGTTATGTGATATTTGCATGAAAGACCATGGGGGAGCCCATGGCACTTGGATGTAAGACCATGTGGGGGAGTGCATGGCTGTCCGGCAGGGAAAGACCATGGGGGGAGCCCATGACACTTGGATGTAAGACCATGTGGGGGAGCCCATGGCTGTCCGGCAGGGAAAGACCATGGGGGGAGCCCATGACACTTAGGTGTTAGACCATGTGGGGGAGCTCATGGCATCCTTATGCAGGGATACGTGGTAGAGATAGCTTTTGTAGCTAACATGATATGTGGTAGAGATAGCTTTTGTAGCTAACATGATATGTGGTAGAGATAGCTTTTGTAGCTAATGTGTTATGTGGTAGAGATAGCTTTTATAGCTAATATGATATGTGGTATGCGGTAGAGATAGCTTTTAAAGATAATATGTTATGTGTTATGTGGATTGTGTGTGGGGTATGCTCTGGGGGACTCACTAAGCTTTGTGCTTATGGTTTACAGTTTTTGGTTTCAGGTTTCATCGATTTGAAAATGAAGGGCTCGGATTGATCGCAGTGCACACACCTATGATTTCCGCAATGATTGATTTTGGGATGAACTCTGATAAATGTTTTACTTAATGATGACTTGAGGTGTTTGAAATAAATGGTATCAATGTTTTAGCTATATTAAAAATAAAATTTTTACCCTTGATTTTTGGGTCGTTACAGTTTCCGCCGTCCTGGTTCGGGGGTGTGACAGATTGGTATGAGAGCATTGTTTATAGTGAACTAGTATATCTAACCATACAAGATATACAACTATAAATACAATGGGACTAAAACACTCTGAATAAAAGTATACTTTAAAAATATAAGTGTTTTATAAAAGTGTACATACATACATGCATATTAGAAATTAATAAAAGGTGTTTAGAGGAGTTGGACATCGTGACTAAACTTAGATAGTTATGTAGTCATATCTAGGGTAAATATAGCCTCATCAACTATATTTATTCGAGATATGACCAACATGTGTTTAAGAGTGGTCAAGGTGGACAACAAATCTAAAACTTACCAAGTTTAAAACCATGAGGGTCTAAGAAACAAAACTAAAAGAAATAAAATACTATAGGGGTATTTTGACACTCTACCTATTTTCTCGTACTTACATATTCTCGTGCAGACGCCATGGCAGACTTTCACCACCCAGGAGATCCTATTCCCCCAAACCAGGGGAACGGGGGATGGATAGAGGAGGATCTGGAGGAGGATCCGGAAGAGGTCATGGAGGAGTTCGAGGAAGAGGAGATCGATGAGGAGGTCGAAGACAAGGAGGAGGAGGACGATGATTCGGACGCATAGTCCAAAGTCATCGACCCTCCCTACATGGCTAGGGCACCAACGCATCGATGGGGCTACAATGGCCCTACGCCCCCCTGGGCGCATGATCTGGAGAGATGGAGCCGGCACCAGGGGCAGCGTCCACCTTTCAGAATGGAACGAGGGTTCTATGATCTTCGCCATGGAGGACCTGCCGAGCGGGCCCTTCCTGTTTTGATTCGACGGATCTCCGATGTTGGTGATCAGGTACAGATTACGGCGAACCGAGTCAGAGAGATGAGAGCTTCTGTGGAGCTCGCGGCGGGACGCACTCAGGACCTCCAGAGGGACTTCTACCCTATGGATCAGCTCGTCGAGGTCCTTACTACCGCGCGAACGGAAGTGAGGGAATACCCAGGAGAGGCATGCTGCCTTGGAGGAGAGGGTGCGGGTAGCCGAGCGCCGTCTGGCCGTGTTGCAGGGCGCCTCTACGTCATCCCAGACACCGCAGGGGACAACTCGACGTGAATAGGATCTATCCTACTCACCAGTTGATAGGTAGGCATTTGGGTATGCGTTAGTGCTACCCCTTTTCTTTTCTTTTATGTATGTATGACCGACCCTACGTCTAAGTGATTACACTATTCGCAGGGTCGTTATGCTGCCAAATTATTAGCATGATGTACAGTAGACCTTTTCAAAGGCCAATTTTCTCACACCATGTACTTAAATATTATTATTAATGAAACAAATATGTGTTTTATTTTTAGATGTTGTTATATGCTATGTCTTATCTATTCATTTTTATTTGGTAAAACAAGATTTCAATTGTATGTACAAAATAAAGTTCGATAATCACTATACCTGAAATATGTAAACGCGATATTTCATTACAATAGTATCCGCATCATAAACCTTATCAAAAAATTATTCCACTTGTGGAAGTAGAATGCCGCCCCGGAGATACGTCAGACGAAAGAACAACGAGACAGCACCTCCACTGCCGCCGACCCCACCACCAATGGGTTCGGCCGCATTCCAAGCAGCGGTTTCAGCTGCAGTCACTACAGCACTGGCACATATCAAAAGTAATGGAGGCGGAAGCGGGAATGGTACAGGTAGTTTCAACCAGGGAGACCACCGGGTTCAACCAAAAGAATGCACATACAAAGATTTTGACAACTGCAAGCCTAAGCCTTTCAACATAAGCGGAGGAGTTATCACCCTAATGCAGTGGTTTGAGAAAATTGAATCGGTGTTCGAAAATAGTGCTTGCCCCAAAGAGAGCAAGGTGAAATTTGCAGCTTTCACCTTTGCGGATAGGGTGTAACATCCCCCTCTGGCACGTATCACAATATTGTCCGCTTTGGGCCACTTGGCACGAGGACTTCCCATGGGGTCACCCATCCCGGTACTACTCCTGCCCGAGCACACTTAACTGCATAGTTCTTATTGTTGGGTTTTGTATACTACAACATCCTATGGTGCACATACAACCCTAGAAGCTTTGGGTCTATGTTTTCACTAATTATACATGCAAATGGTTTCCAAAGCTTTAAGCCTACAACTAGCATACAAATGATATAAACTACATAAAATACTAGTTAGAAGTTTACCTCTTTGTGTAGCTTGTAGAACTTGATGAATTTGGCCTTAAAGAGCTTAGCCCCAATAGTGTGGAAGCCTCAAATGAAGTCACAACACATCATGGACAAAGGTGGAACTTGAGAGAGAATTCCATGCACCCAAAAACACCCATGAACTCCAAGAACAAGCATGTAGGCGTTTTTTAGGTTAAGAGCATGTATTTATATGTTGGATTTCAAGGGTCATGGGTATAACCCAAATCCAAACCCATGGGTTTATGATCCATGGTTCATGTGGCCCAACTCTTTATGTATCCATACATAAACTTGGTCAAACATGGATCATAAGCCCAATACATATAAATATAACTAATTATCATAATTAGTCCCCATAGATTTAATTAGTCTCTTTTGATCACTAAATTAATTCCAAATTAATTCTTGATCAATACTAATAAAACATATGATTTCATATCAATATATTATAACTTATAATATATTAATAAATCATATATAACCTTTCTCTCAAGAGTCCATCCTAACAAATTGTCCTGATGATATGCAACCCAAATGGACCATGCTACTCTCGGGTCGAGTACATACCAATAATAGTTATGGACTTAGACATCTAATCCAACAGTCTCCCACTTGGATAAGTCTAAAACTATTATTGCAAGTACGACTCCAAAATCCCGACCAACAATCGTAGCTCTTAAAAGTCGCTGTCGAACTCTAACCTAGTCAATGACATGTCCATTAGATAAAGGATCATATATTCCTCCATTCTAGATATCATATGGACTGAGACATGGATTATAATCATTCTCCCTGTTCATTTGTTGTTTCCCGATTTCCGATTTATGACGACTGACTAATTGAACAAATCAAATCAGTCCAGGCCCGGCCGAGCACTTACGTTTGTCATCACTAAATCATCGAGGGGACCACAGATATCGCTTTTATCCCTCCAAGGGTAAAAGGAATGGATAAACTTCGACTCATATGCTTGCTCTATTTACTCATCAAATCACACACAACAATGCGGTTTATAACACCAAGTTACTGGTGCGTTTTCACATTATCAATGTGCAACCGACTTGTAGACTGCAACTCATATCTCTCCGTTTGAAGAATATAAGATATTATCGTCTCATGATCACTCGTGATAAAATCCATGAAGTGATTCAAATGAGCATGAGTTTAATCCAATACTCGAATCTTATTCCAGGAGCACTCATGAATACTGCAACTATGTCTAAAACATCTAGACATACTACAAACCCATTCATGACAGTCTTGCCTCAATACCTACTTCCAAAGTATGATCGAATGTGGATGGTTTGAATATCCTAGTTATTCGGGAAGTCAAAACATGCAAAGTGAAACACAAGAATAATATTAATCCTATATGGCCCCAATACTTGTGAGAGTAAATAAAACACCTTTTATTTAAACACCATATTGATTACTCATTATTCATTGTATTATGTTTCGAGTAATCAACTTTATACTTGAATCAAAACAATAGTTGTCCCATGCTCCAAGCATGCACACTATGTTTACCTATGGTCCTTTGTTTGTGGAATAGATCAATTGACAACATTTCAATGATGTTCATTTCACAATTCCAAATCCTTATCGTAAATGTAAGAATACCAAATTCTTGCCACTTACCGAAATCTGTTAGATTCTAAACTTATATGCATTGATCCTCTTGTAATGACTATGCACAAAAGTCACAAAGACTTGGCAACAGACATTACAAAGTATTCCAATGGAGAGCAATTCTATGGAAACGAAGTCTCATATTCAAAGTACATTCCTTTGAACATCCTTCTTGCATTAAGTTTTCTAATCTTACACAGATTTAACGAATAACTTCCACCTATGGAAACATTTCCATATTCCCATTTTGACCATCACTTCTAAAAAAGAGTTGCCTCTTTTCAGAATATGTCAATATGGTCCTTCCAAAATTTACACCATACTTCCAACTATCCATGAGTAACCAATCTTTGGTAAACCTCAGATTGTCCTCGACAATTGCTTAATCATTTTAGCCATATCCAGTTCTAGTCCTTTTCCCTCTTAATGCCCTAGGCATTTGGAAAAATTAGAACGGATGAATATTACAACACATGTAATCGATCCTATATCCAAAGCATATAGGACACGATTCATGATGTCTCACATAATGACACGATACTAGACCAATCTTTTGCTATAATATTTCTATTTCTATTTGCCATGTTCTCATAATTCAGATTATGAAAAGGGATGCCGTAATCGTAATCGAATTTTAGAACGCAAATAAAGTAATCATGACTAAATTTGATTAAAGAGTCATAATCTAAGCTTTTAGAATTTAAATGAAGTATAATTTCATATCCCTTAATTATAGCAAAACAACTTTCCAAACCCTGCAACTTTGCAAATTGACACTTTTGTTTTCTATAATTAACATTGGTAACTTGCAACACCTAACATAATAATCATGCTCCCACTAACTTGATAATTATTAGCATAACACTTATGCTCCCACTAGCTTTGACATGTATCCAGAAATCAGCTGGACTTCTAGAAATCGATACTTATTGACTTTCTTACCAAAGTTCAGATTTCTGATACGAGATGCTTTGATAAGACTTTATCAAAATCATGCACCTTTCCTTAGATAGCTCACATGTGTGTCTAAACACTTACGAAGAGAGATGCTGTAATCATAATGTTTAGACCTTTTTCCATTCTCACTAGTCAATGTTAGTGTGCCGGTTAACCACACACGCTCCACTAATGACTTTGAGAATGCAAATATCACAATTGCTATTTACATAAAATCTACTTAGTGAAAGCGTTTCCTCACCATCATTTTCATGAATCGGAGAGAAACCTTATGACACTTAGATTTTATGGTGTATGTGTTCCTATCCAAGTGAATCTGTCATAACCATAATCACAAGATAAGGTTAGCGACAAATCCAAACTAATATGGAATGAACTTGTTCAATCTTAACTTCTTGCCTCCTGGCAGCACAAGGGCCTACCATTGCTTCCAAGTAGTTATTCAAACAACTGAGAACTCATAAAACTCACATGCGTAGTCAACTTTAACTGGAATGGGCATAAAAACAAGAATATGTCAACACGATAGGTTATAAACCTCAAGTCGTGTGCTAGTGATAAACAATACCCTTGATTAGTTCTTGAGACTTTTCAAGATCTTTAAGACTCCCACTGACCTCTTGATATATAAGATTCTCTTGTCAAGAACCATTCCTCGACAAAGCAAATATTCAAGAGTTAGTGCGGATTCTTATCAAGGCAAACACTTCACATAATTGGCCTTAGTTGGTCTTTGTATTATCCAAGACATCACAACTTACCAATTTCAAATGTACAAGAGTAGAAAACATTTTACTCTACGTTTGATAAGTGTTTTAAACCTTTCTTAAGATTATGTCACTCGAGTTACAATCTTGGAGTATTACTCTAAGACTTAATTTTGGAACGAAGTATGATTCATCTTTTGATTTAACCATCTCAACAATTCACGATTCCTCTTCTTAGGCAAACAATTGCACTAAGATGTCCTTAGAGGATCGATTGTGATATGGTTTTTGCTAATCATTAAGATGATCATAAAGCATGATACTGAAGTACTCTCCCATCTTTTCAGATTGGAGAAACTTTTATCTTTCTGCCTAATTTGATTCTTCCCTTTGTCCTGCCATACATTGAAACTTTTCCAATGTTTCAGAATTATACTTAAACTTGTAAGCATAACCATATTTACTAAACTTTAGTAAATCATGACGAATAACCTTATCGTTCTTTGTGGTGGACCTGATCAGCGCGCAACCAAGTGTACCCGATCTCCTAGTCCTTCACTTGAATCGCATATACATGTGAACAAGGAATTAGTCTTAATTTCCCAAATATGAAAATTCTCATTCATCATACAATTCAAGTTGCATGATTCCAAGTTTCTATCCAACTGAAACTTGGGTGATGAAAATCTTTCCTTATTTGGTAAATTATGACACTACCACAAACGAAAGAATCAAATCCATTTTCCAATATTGCTATCAATGGAATCATATAAACAACAAGTTTCACAAATGCCATTGTAAGGATACTTAAAATAAATAAAAACTTTTCTTTATAAAATTTGCGGAAAACTTATCCTTACAATGCAAATACAAATGAAAACTATGTTGTTATCTATTCCTAAGCAATTTATCATAACTCTTAAGCAGCAACTCAAAATTTTGATCTTCGAATCATGCAATCGAAATCCATCTTCGCGATCAGAATCTGCTTACTCTTCCTTTAAGTTCCCTTTCATTTCTTCGATTCTACAAAACATCAAGATGCGACCTAGTCACATCATGTAATAAGAATCTCCAAATAGGAACTTAATAGAGTTAGATAGTGGACTTTACCTGAAGCATAGTCAAATTTTTGACTTTTACCATCCTAGTGAACTTCCCGGTAAATAAGGCAGCTTCGCAACCAATGCCCCTTCTTTTAGCAATAGAAACATATGAACTCTTTAGTAATGGTACATGGGACTATCTCAGACTTAGCCTTTCTCTTTACCATTTGGTCAACCGGGTTGACTATGGCCGATCCATTTCCATTGGGAAGAGAAAGCTTTTCTGGACTTCCAATGTTACCATTGTCAATGTCCATGTAAGTTTGGGAAGTAGATCTTCCAATCAAATTTGCTTTACCAGTGCTCCAAATCATTACTGCTTCAGCAGCATCAAGAAAATAGGTAAGATCATTAAGGGTCATGTCATGGTCCGTCACATAGTAGTCCTTAAAGAACTCACTATGTGACTTAGGAAGTGAATGAAGAACCTAGTCAACAACCAACTTCCTTAAGACTTTGACACCCAACTCTCCCGGCTTGTCAATATGTGACTTCATCTCCAAGATGTGAGCACACATAGACTTTCCATCTTGCCAATAGGGCTTGAGTGACCTTGAACTTTTCAAGTCATTGAACTTGTGGGTTAGGGAGAATAATTGGAGGAGGTGGAGGAAGTGAAGTATGATTTCCAGTCCCATTAATGCACAACAAAGGGATTAATCTTTCACCTTGATCGCCATTTGGGATATCATCTTCATTAGAATAGATTTATCCAAAAGGATATGGAAGACCATAGTTGTCATAACTAGACATCTATGAGGGAGAAATTCAAGTTTAGTTGATTTAGGTCCTTAATATAACACCCAATATGAAATATTAAGGCTAGGACCCAACACAATATTTTATAACTTGGAAGAGGGATGCTGTAATCCAAGCTACAAAATATTTGAAGGTAGGTAAATGACGATTTATCAATTTCCACCATGAAAAACAAAATTTAACATTAGGTTTTAAATGAATTGAAACTACTAGATCTTTTGAGATTCATTGAATTATTCAATGACATGTTTAAATCTCGATTGTGCCCTTTAGGTTTGTGACTGGGATGCCGAGGATCACAAACAAGGAGTGAATAAGCATGCAAATTAACTTGATACACTAAATGTTACAACCACCTAATCATTGTGCCGGTTAACCACACACGCTCCATTGATCTATGATTAACATCAAGCTACCCTTTGCCACGCACTGTCAGTCCCAGATTAGTGTGCCGGTTAACCACACACGCTCCACTAACGACTTAACAGGGTAAAAAGTGTAATTTCATGGGTTAGCACCAAATTCATATTTTCCTAAAGTAACTAAGATTGAGAATTTAATAAAGTTTAGTTACTTAGTATTTATCATTATACTTTTAGTGAAGGGAGAATTAATGTGCTGTCCTACCCGTTCGGCTAACGACCCTCGACCAGTCAAGGAAGCAATGGGTGAGAGTGGACACCCATTAAACTGTCATTTTATAGGCAGTAACCTTATACCCCCTTATAGACCGGCTTCGTGAATGAGGCATACTAACGGTAAGACCGACTTTTTACTTATACATATAATATATTAAACTTTTAATATTATAATAGTATAAGGGTGTATTTTAGACATTTAAAATACTTGGTAGTTTAATCTATTAATTAAACTAGACTTTTTAATTTAATTAAACTCAAACCATATATTTATGGATTTAATAATACTCTTTTAATTAAACGCTTTAATTAACTATTAATAAAGTCCATAAGAGTTAATTTGAACTATTCAACAAAACATCATAATTCCAATTATTAAATTCAAAATTAAAACCATTTAATTAATTGTTTAAGTTATAAACCCAAGAGTTTTAGAATTCAATTTTTTTTTCATAAAAAACTTTTTACAAATTCCAAAACTTGAGGGCAAGTTTTGTAACTCTTGAAAACTTTTGGATTCCATAACTTATGGAGTTAAATGCTTATTTTATGATGAAACTTTTCATGTTCCATAACTTAAGAACAAGTTATGGAATTCTTTAAAACATTAACACCAAGTTTTGTAACTCCATAAAAAACTTTGAATCAAATTTTTTTAAAAACTTTCATATCCATAACTTATGGAGGTTTAAATAAAAAACTCTTTAGATCAAACTTTTAAAACTAATAAAATAATCATATCATTTTATCTTTTACTAAATTTGACCTAATTCAACTCATATATCAAATGATTCAAATTTTACAAATAATTAGTTTTTCACAAAACAAGTAATCATCTTAAAATTTGACAAACTTCATGTTTTTTTTTCTTTTTTTTAAAACTTTGAAAATCAAACATTTGCATCAATATAACAGAAAACAACCCATGGCTCTGATACCACTGTTGGGTTTTGTATACTACAACATCCTATGGTGCATATACAACCCTAGAAGCTTTGGATCTATGTTTTCACTAATTATACATGCAAATGGTTTCCAAAGATTTAAGCCTACAACTAGCATACAAATGATATAAACTACATAAAATACTAGTTAGAAGTTTACCTCTTTGTCTAGCTTGTAGAACTTGATGAATTTGGCCTTAAAGAGCTTAGCCCCAATAGTGTGGAAGCCTCAAATGAAGTCACAACACATCATGGACAAAGGTGGAACTTGAGAGAGAATTCCATGCACCCAAAAACACCCATGAACTCCAAGAACAAGCATGTAGGCGTTTTTTAGGTTAAGAGCATGTATTTATATGTTGGATTTCAAGGGTTATGGGTATAACCCAAATCCATACCCATGGGTTTATGATCCATGGTTCATGTGGCCCAACTCTTTATGTATCCATACATAAACTTGGTCCAACATGGATCATAAGCCCAACACATATAAATATAACTAATTATCATAATTAGTCGCCATAGATTTAATTAGTCTCTTTTGATCACTAAATTAATTCCAAATTAATTCTTGATCAATACTAATAAAACATATGATTTCATATTAATATATTATAACTTATAATATATTAATAAATCATATATAAACTTTCTCTCAAGAGTCCATCCTAACAAATTGTCCTGATGATATGCAACCCAAATGGACCATGCTACTCTCGGGTCGAGTACATACCAATAATAGTTATGGGCTTAAACATCTAATCCAACACTTATGGGATCTGCTGCCCTCACGGCTTTAAAACGCGTTGTGACAGGGAAGGTATCCACACCCCTTATAAGGAATGCTTAGTTCTCCTTCCCAACCGATATGGGATCAGGTGCAACCCACCTTCACCGATGTCACAACTAGCAATTTAGGGTTTGAGGTGTGAAGCTTGTTCACAACAAATTCCTCTATGTAACCCTGTTGCATCTTATTAATAAAATTCAAACTACAATGTTTTGAATTCATACGTGCAAACATTGTGATTCTAGTTAAAATAGCCTCATGCAAGCCCAAAACCGATCCAATAGCTAAGCCCAATCAATTTTGGGCCTTGATTAGAGAATTCTCGGCCCAACACCCTATTGGGCCCAAATAAACCTGAAAGCCTTTCTTTGGGCCTTAGTGGGCCGAAAAATCCTTTTGGGCCTTCCATTGGGCCGAAAACCCCCCTTAGTTTCGGCTAAGGCTTGAGTAAAAAAAAAAAGAAATGAGAAAACCCTTGCCACCTCACTTTTACCCCTTAAATAACAAGGCAATTAACCTCCATACCTCCAAGCAAGTGTTATCTCAAGCCTCTAATCAACAAAGTCAACCCCCTCTCTCTTATTCTCGGCTGAAACCCCCCACCACACACACAACACCCATTTGCAATTCATCCCACTCCAAACTCTCTCAAATGCTCTCATTTTTCCCTCAAAATTTTCGAGACCATCTTCAAGGAAGGAGTTCACTTCAAGGAAAAATCTTAGTCATTTGATAAGAACTTCATGTAGCCTTGTAATTCTAAACATTTATATGATACCAGCTTCTTGTTTACACACTTTTGTTGTGTGTTAAGTGCTTAGAAACACTTGAAATTTCGAGAATACCTTCAAGAGGTGCAAGACTAGGTTCGAATTCTCTTCACTTTCATCCCTCCTACCACACAAAATATTCAAGGTGAGCTTCATACCCCTACTTTTTCATGTTTTCTTCAAGTTTTAGGGTGGGGGGGGGGGGAATACAAGTTACAACACCAAAACATAAACTAAACTTAAATATCAGCTTTCAATAGAAAAGTTATGGTCTATTTACGGACTATTTTGACCATCTTAAAATTAATATTTTTCAAAACTGTTCAATATGCAAATATTTCAGGTCTATACCTTTCTAAATACTACTCGCACGCATTCATACGATTTTTCTAGAATTTATGACGATTTTTACAAAACTGCCTATGATTTCAGAAATGATTTCGGACCAGTCTGTGAAGATGAAAATTCACACTAGTTTGAGACAACTAAAAATTTTAATAAAAATTATGAATAAAAGTAGACTCATTTTCTAAACTCTCAGAGTTTACAGATCCAAATTTCGACTTACGATGATTTTTCTATAATATTTCTAAAAATAGGGACAGAAAAGTCAAAAACTAGAAATTTTCCTCATCATACTAAATGTTTTATATTTGTGTTTAGGTTTAAGTTTATGTGTTATAATCTTTTAAAACATCTAGACATGATAACTTACATGTGTTTATATATTTGATTATATAATGGACTTAACAAAACATTCATAATAAACTATAATGGGTATAGTTTGGAAGTCACTAACCACACTTTTCAAAGATACATATAACTATTTAAAAGAATAATTATCTTAGTTTGCAAGTAAAAAGGGAGTCATAGTTCACGTAAATATGTTGATGCTCTTGTGAGACTTTCCTTCACCGTACCTACCTAGCGTACAACGTAAGTCCTGTAGTTATAACTAGAGTCTCCTGGAGGGAGAGCGAGGTAATTTTGTATAGATCTATACGGGGTTGACACCCCCACACCTGAGCTGTTCGCTACAGCTAGACGGGGCCAGTCTAGGGTGACAAATATCTTACCGAAACCGACGCCTGAAGAACGTCAGGACAGGCATATCAGTCACATAAATA
This sequence comes from Lactuca virosa, assembly GCF_052849685.1. Taxonomy (NCBI): domain Eukaryota; kingdom Viridiplantae; phylum Streptophyta; class Magnoliopsida; order Asterales; family Asteraceae; genus Lactuca; species Lactuca virosa. Next base: position 222,283,011 of record NC_136430.1, on the reverse strand, counting down.
ATGGTTATAATGACTCACATAGGGATTAATAATACGATTTTGGTTTACGGGAAAGCTTACACTTCATGGGTTTTATTAAACTATAAAACTACAAATCATTTTTTTAGTATTCAGTCACTTGCACTTTCGGTCTTAGGGTTTAAGACTACGGTTTTTCTTACATCAGAAAATATTGGATTTTCTGGGAACGTACGCGTTACTTTTACAAACAAAAGATAACAAAGGACATGCATGCATAAATTCACATTTTTGGAACGAGACCTATAAATCATTTTCATAGAAAACATCGAATTTTCTGAAAGTACTACGAGAACTATTCTGAACAAGTACAAAACCATTTTTATACAAAAATTCTTATGAACTCACCAACTTTTTAGTTGATGCTTTTCAAAACGACTTGTATTCTCAGGCAACCAGTAACAGGTAATCAGATCGGATATGAGATCAAGTGGTGCGACTTTATGAAATTTTACTTCTTGTCACTTTTGTGTAACTGATGAGCAAGTACAAAATGTAAACTATGTAAGTGTGTATTTTCAATGTATGTCGCTTGTAATGCTATGTTACATTCATATTCAATTGTTGTGATACTGTACAATGACGTCATCCGCCCCCGGATGTTTCTGCCGTCCTGGTTTGGGGGTGTGACATAGGGCCCTTACATGGTGGAACGGCCATGTCTAGGCCCTGACTCTCCCAATGGCAAATTCAGTGAGTTGGGGGGACCTCAAGATTCTGATGCTCGACGAGTACTACCCCAGGGTGAAGTCCAGAAGTTAGAGTAGGAACTGTGGAATCTCACTGTAAAGGACTCCGACATTGAGGCTTACATTGCCAGGTTCAGCGATTTGGCACTCTTGTGTCCAGGAATGATCACCTCTGAAAGTAAGAAGGTCGAACGTTTCATTTGGGGGATAACTCCCCTGATTCAAGGGAATGTGATTGCTGTAAACCCAACAACGTTCGATAACGCCAAACGCCTCGCAAAAAAGCTATATGACCATGGGGCACAAAAGGGCACGATGACTTCCGCCACTGAATCGAAGAAAGGGAATGATAACAAGAAAATTCAGGAAACAAGAGGAAAGGGCATCAAACCCAGGAACCCTTTAAAAGCAACAAATAGTGGCGGTTCACGCCGCTACTACTCCTTCCACATCAGCTCCCACAAAGAAATATGCCGGTAACCTGCCAAAGTGCGACAAATGGCCCTTCCATCACCATGGAGCCTGCAGGGAGATGCAATGCATAACCTACAACAAGAAAGGGCATACTGCCCGATACTATAAGGCACCGACACATCAGAACAATCAACCCAACAACGCTGGGGCAAGTCAAGCGTGTTATGGGTGCGGAGAGACTGGCCACTTCAAAAGAAACTGTCCCAAGGCCAACAATCGAAATGCAGGGGGAACAAGTAGAGTCCTAGCGATAGGACATGAGGAGTCTGTAAAGGATCCGACGGTAGTCACTGGTACGTTCCTCCTCAACAACATCTATGCATGCATTTTATTTGATAGCGGGGCAGAAAGAAGTTTCGTGAGTCATAAATTTAAACACTTACTCAGTCTAAATCCCCAAAAATTGAACGACACTTTCACCGTGGAAATGGATAATGGGAAAACAGAAACAACCAACGACGTATTCATAGGGTACACATTAACATTAAATAATCACTCATTTCAAATCAACTTAATGCCGGTTACTATTAGAAGCTTTGATGTGATCATCGGTATGGATTAGTTAAGCCCCCACCGTGCCGATATTATGTGTTACGAGAAGGCCGTTCGCCTTCACCTACCCAACGATGAAACCATAATTATCTATGGAGATAAAACTGGTGCAAACCTCCGTCTCATCTCGTGTATCAAGGCACAAAAGTGCTTACACAAAAAGAACCATGACTTCCTAGCCTACGTGGTGGATAAAAAGAAAGAAGAAAGGAACATCAAGGACATCCCGGAAGTGCGTGATTTTCCCAACGTGTTTCCTGAAGACCTTCCGGGAGTACCTCCCGAACGGGAAGTCGAATTTCGGATCGACTTGATACCCGGAGCTACGCCAATCCCTAAGTCTCCATATAGATTGGCTCCTGCGGAGATGCAAGAGCTTTCCGGTCAATTAAGTGAACTACTGGACAAAGGATTCATAAGGCCAAGCTTCTCACCCTAGGGAGCTCCGGTCTTGTTCGTGAAAAAGAAGGATGGGTCGTTTCGCATGTGTATCGATTACCGTGAGCTCAACAAGCTCACCGTTAAGAACCGATACCCTCTTCCCCGGATCGATTATCTATTTGACCAGCTACAAGGAGCAAATTACTTCTCTAAGATAGATTTGAGGTATGGTTACCACCAGCTACGGGTTAGAGAAGAGGATATTTCCAAGACCGCCTTCCGAACTCGTTACGGGCATTATGAATTCGTGGTAATGCCCTTTGGTCTGACAAATGCACCCGCAATGTTTATGGACTTGATGAACCGAGTCTTCCGACCTTTCCTCGACAACTTCGTGATCGTTTTTATCGATGATATACTCATCTATTCACGAAATAAAGAAGAACACAGTCAACATCTGAGGCAGGTTCTGGAAACGCTCAGAGCGGAGAAGCTGTATGCGAAATTCTCCAAGTGTGAGTTTTGGATTCGCAGGGTAGATTTTCTTGGTCACTGTGACAACCGTCAAAATTCGAGTTAGTTCTAGATTTGATAAACTTAGTTGCACATATAGGCACAACACATATTAGACTTAGTAATTAGAAGCTAAGTTATAACCTACTAGAAACTTGGAAACAGATAGAAACAATGGATGGTATACTTAGATTTCACCTTGATATGTGAATTCTACATCTACTAAGCTGTAGTGACTATCCATATTTGGATCACTCTTTGACTCGAACAATATTTCATGAATCATGTACACACATCATGCACTTGACCTAGAAGTAGAAGTTAGTTCAAAGTCTCATAGAAACTTAAGTCAAATTTGAAGACTAGGACTAGTATACTTGATTCCTCAATTTCGCTTGAATCTCGGAATCACTACATAGAATGCCAATAAACCGATAAAAATAAATTACAAACATTATTTATAACTATAAAAGAGTTATAATACCATAAGATAATTTAAAGTCTCAAATATTCTATTTATTTTGATATTCAAAGTTTATTAAACTCCAAAACCCTAAAAGCCCTAAAAACTCATATTTATAAACTTTAACCTTAAAAATCCTATAAATGATGGGTTTTAGGTACAACAAATAAACTAGAAAACAATTCCTAAGTTCACATGCAACCTACTTTGGATCTATGTTTTAACTATTGAACATACAACTTTGAATTCCAAAACAAGAACCCTAGAGGAGAGAGGCTAATTTCGAAATTAACAAACTAGGGTTTAGGGTTTACATACCTTTCAATTGTTATAGCAAACAATTGATATTCCCTTGGTCTTGATCTTGATCTTCTTGGAAGCTTTAGCACCACAAGTGTAATGCCTCTAATGGAATCACACCCAAACTAGCAAGAAGGAAAGTAGAAGAGAGAGGGGAGAGGGAGTATGCAAAATCTCGGCCTTAGGGTTTCTTCAAAAGAAAGAGTGACCAAAAACATGAACCAGGAGGCTCCTTATATAGCTGAGGGATCTAGGGTTTAAGGGAAACCCTAGTTATCCTTTGCTTAGGGCCTAAGCAAATCCAAGGGCCTTATCCAAGTCCCTATGGACGAAATTATTAGGGTTTCCCCTAAAGATTTCGTCCACCCTCTTCCAAGGGGGTTCTAGAGCCTTCCACTCAACTATTAGATAATTGCAAACTAGTCCCTGCACCTTATAATTAATTCTTTTAACCCCAAAATCAATTCTGATTAATTTCTGGCTAACAATTAATTAAACATAATGATTTCTAATTAATATATTAATCCAATAACATATTAATAAATCATTTATATATATATTAATTTATTAATCTTATAAATTAATATCTCTCCTTTCATAATTTCCTTGTCCAGTTGCTAGGTTGAGGGCAACCCAAAAGGATTGTGCTGCTATCAATTCAAGTACATACCAATTATAGTTATGGGCTTAGACACCTAATCCAACAGTCTCCCACTTGGATAAGTCTGTAACTATAATTGCTAGTATGCCTTCTAAATTTGACCAGCAAATTGTAGCTTCCAAAAGCTGCTGCCGAACTCTGACCCAGTCAGTTACGTGTCCTAAGATAAGTGATCATATAATCCTTCGTTCTGCTAGATATCCCTAGACATAAGACATGGAATGTAATCAATATCTTTGTCCAGAATCTATGTTTCCCGATTCCTGATTTGTGATGATGTAGGACTTCTAATTGAACACATCAATTTAGTCCTGGCTGGGCCCAGCACATAAGTCAACACCAAATCATCGAGGGGCCCACATATATCGCTTTTCCTGTTAGGGCAAAAGGAACGAATAAACGTTGACTCATATGCTTGTATCTTTTACTCATCAAATTATACTTGACAATACGTTTTATAACACCAAGTTACTGATGCGTTTTCGCATCACCAATGCATAACCGACTTGTAAATTATAACTCATATATCTTTGTTTCAAGATTATAAGATATTATCGTCTCAGTATTACTCGTGATGAATTCCATGAAGTAATACTCTGAGCGAGGGTTTATCCAATACTCAAATCTCAATTTCTGAGTACTCATGAACATTGCAGCAATTCTATTGCCATGTCTATCCTTAGACAATCTGCAATCCAATTCATGACAGTCTTAATTCACTACTTACTTCCAAGAGTACGAGCGACTGTGGAGTTTGAATAATCTCATTATTCAGGAAGTAAAACATGCAAAAATGAAACAATTGACAAAAGGTAGTAGCCAAACTTATAAATAATACTTTATTATTTAATCACCAAAAGTCAATTACATTTACTTTGTTACAAGTTTCAAAAACTAATCTAACTACTAAAACTAATATCATCTTTCAGTCCTATGCTCCGAGCATGCTGAATATGCTTAGCCCTACTCAGACCCTTTGTGAGGGGATCTGCTGGGTTATCTTCATATGACACCCTCTTTACTATAAGATGGCCTTCTTCAACTCTATGTCTGATGAAATGGTACTTTCTGTCGATATGTCTAGTCTTACCATGATCTCTCGGTTCCTTTGTCAAGGCAACCGCTCCTTCATTATCGCAGAACAGTTCCATAGGCTCCTGGATGGTTGGAACAACTCCGAGATCCCCGATGAAGTTCCTCAACCAAGCTGCTTCTTTCGACGCTTCACTTGCTGCTATGTACTCTGATTCACAAGTAGAATCAGCCACCGTATTTTGCTTGGAACTCTTCCAAGTAACTGCTCCTCCATTCATTAAAAATACCCAGCCCGACTGAGAACGGAAGTTATCTCTATCCGTCTGAAAGCTGGCATCACTGTAACCATCTACTCTCAAAGTATCACTGCCACCAAGCACAAGGACCCAGTCCTTTGTCCTTCGCAAATACTTGAGTATATTCTTAACTGCTATCCAATGAGCTCTACCTGGATTTCCCTGATAGCGACTGACCATGCTCAAAGCAAATGCCACATCAGGACGAGTACATGTCATAGCGTACATGATCGATCCGACAGCGGAAGCATAAGGTACACGACTCATGTCATCTATTTCAACATCTGTACTCGGGCATTGAGTCTTACTCAATTTGGTATTGCTCTGGATAGGTAGCTCTCCCTTCTTGGAATTTTCCATACTAAACCTCTTTAGTACCTTATCCAAGTATGTGCTCTGACTAAGTCCAATTAGTCTCTTCTTTCTATCTCTCAATATTCTAATCCCAAGAATATAGGCAGCTTCTCCAAGGTCTTTCATGGCAAAACACTTTCCAAGCCAAGACTTAACTTCTTTCAAGGTTGGAACGTCGTTACCAATGAGTAATATGTCATCGACATACAACACCAGAAAAGTTACTATACTCCCACTAGCCTTGATATACACACAGAACTCATCTTCACTTCTAGAGAAACCAAACTCTTTGACTTTCTCATGGAAGCAAAGATTCCAACTGCGAGATGCTTGTTTCAATCCATAAATGGATTTCTCAAGCTTGCACACTCTATTTGGGAACTTCGCATCAACAAAACCCTCTGGCTGACTCATATAAACATCTTCAGCCAACTTCCCATTAAGGAAAGCAGTTTTGACATCCATCTGCCAGATTTCATAATCATGAAAGGCAGCTATGGCGAGCAATATCCTAATAGATTTAATCTTAGCCACTGGCGAGAAGGTCTCATCATAGTCAACCCCTGGGGTTTGAGTGAAACCTTTTGCAACCAGTCGAGCCTTGAATGTGTGCACATTTCCATCCATGTCTGTCTTCTTCTTGAAGATCCATTTGCACCCAACTGTCTTACGACCTGGTGCACTATCAACCAAATTCCAAACTTGGTTGTCATACATGGACTTAATCTCGCTGTCCATTGCCTCTTTCCACTTGGAAGCCTCTGGGCCTGCCATTGCTTCCTTATAAGTGACTGGTTCATCTAATTTTACCAGTGTTCTGTCACTTATGAATGTGTCACCATCTGAAGTAATATGAAAACCATATAACTCAGGTGGCACACTCACCCTAGTGGATCTTCTAAGAGGTAATGAGTTATCGATTGGTTCAACAGGAACTGTTTCCTCTGGTTGAGTGCTAGTGTCATCTAAGGTTCCTTCATTGGCCGACTCTTGAATTTCTTCAAGGTCAATAGTGCTCCCACTGTCCTCTTTGAATATGAGCTCTCTTTCAAGAAAGACTCCTCTTCGTGCTACAAAGACCACGTTCTCACTAGGCCTGTAGAACAAATATCCAAAAGACTGCTTTGGGTAACCAATGAAAACACATTTCTCACTTCTAGCTGCTAGCTTGTCATGAGTCTCTCATCTTACGAAAGCTTCACAACCCCAGACTTTAATGTGTGCTAACGAGGGAACTTTCCCTGTCCACATTTCGTGAGGTGTTTTGGCAACCTTCTTTGTAGGGACAAGATTGAGGATGTGGGCGGCTGTCTCTAAGGCATACCCCCAGAAGTGAATAGGAAGCGAAGCCCGACTCATCATAGAACGAACCATGTCTAACAAGGTTCGATTGCGCCTCTCAACTACACCATTTAACTGTGGTGTCCTAGGAGGAGTCAATTGTGAGACTATCCCACATTCTTTCAGATAGTCGTTAAACTCGATACTAAGATACTCCCCGCCTCTATCGGATCTAAGTATCTTTATCTTTCTGCCCAATTGATTTTCGACTTCATGCTTAAACTCTTTGAACTTTTCAAAAGTTTCTGACTTATGCTTGATCAAGTAGATATATCCATATCTGCTATAATCGTCAGTGAAAGTCATATAGAATCGATTAGCATCTCTTGTAGTTGATCTGAAGGGCCCACACACATCTGTGTGTATGAGATCCAACAGACCTTCACCTCTTTCACAAGACCCTGTGAATGGTGATTTTGTCATCTTTCCCAAAAGACAAGATTCACACATATCATCTGACTTTAGATCAAATGATTCCAACACTCCATCCTTTTGGAGTTGGGCTATGCGTTTCTTGTTAATGTGTCCAAGACGACAATGCCACAAGCATGCCTTGTCTACACTATTAGACAAGTCAATATTAAGTACACTATTTCCTAGGCTATCAACACAAGTCACTGTTTCATACACACCATTACAAGGCAAAGCTTCAAACATAAAAACACCATTCTTATAAACAGAAATTGAACCATTCAAATCATTAAAAGAATATGTAAAACCTTGTCTGAACAATGCATGAAATGAAATAATGTTTCTCGTCATCTCAGACGAATAGCAACAATTTATTAAATCTAATCTAACATCATTACTAAGCAGAAGCTGATAAACTCCGATCTTGGTTACTGGTGAAGACTTTCTGTTTCCCATGATCAGGTTTATCCTTCCTCGCTCTATCTCCTCACTTTCCTTTAGACCCTGCAAATCAGAACAGATATGAAAACCACATCCTGTATCAAGGACCCATGAACGAGAAGATAATGAGTTATTAGCAGAAATAGTGTAAATACCTGCCGAAGATGGCTTCACTTTGCCATCCTTGATATCTTGCAGATATTGTGGGCAAGATCTCTTCCAATGCCCCTTTTGGTTGCAGTAAAAGCAAATTGCCTCTTTTGGATCAGAAACATGGGGAGTGGAACCATTGGGCTTAGCCTTTGGGCCATTACTAGATGACCCAGCTTGAGCCTTGCTCTTCCAGTTTTGCTTGGGAGGACCTTTCCTCTTTTTCCCCTTTCCCTGTCCAATAGCCAAAACAGGGGCACTCGTAGGTGTGGAGGGTATACTTTTACCCTTCATCCCTGCCTCAGCTGTCTGCAACAAGTTGTGCAATTGGGCCAAGGTCTGCTCAGTATTGTTGAAATGGTAAGTTAGAATAAACTGACCATAACATTCAGGAAGTGAGTTCAAGACCATGTCAATGGCCAATTCCTCATCAAAGTGAATATTGAGCTTGACCAAACGCTCTATGTAGCGTTGCATTCTTTGCACATGTGACACAACCGACTCCCCATCTTTCATCTTGCAAGCCATGAGTGACTTGACTACTTCGAACTTTTCTTGACGAGCTCGCTTATGGTACTTTTCCATAAGGTCCTTGTTCATCTCGAAAGGCCAGTAGTCCTCATAGTACCTCTGCAGTTCTGGGGACATAGTTGCTACCATGATGCATGCCACTTTGGTAGCATCATCGTAGTGTTTCTTGTAGGCAGCAAGCTCTTCAGGAGTAGCTTCATTCTCATCAAGCTCTTTGAGCTCCTTTTCAAGAACATATTCTTTGTTCTCGAAACGAAGAGCCATCTTGATGTTGCGCATCCAATCGTTATAGTTTGAGCCATCCATAACGACTTTGGAGCAGATATTGAGCAAAGAGAAGTTTTGGTTGGAGGAGGACGAAGCAGAAGTGTTTCCAGGAGTAGACATCTGAAAAAAAAGTTTTAGTTAGATTTCAAGATACCTTAATAAAATAACCCAAAGATATAATATCAAGGTTAGGATCCAACTATGAAGATTCACAACTCAGAAATGGGATGCCGAGATCCAAGTGCAAATTTCATAAAGGTAGGTGAATGACGATTCACCAATTCCACCATTAGACGAAACAAACGAAGTGAAATTCCTAATTCTTTTGAGATACATTGAAACTATTCAATGGCATGTTTTAATCTCAGATTATGCTCTTCTATTTGTGACTGGGATGCCGAGGATCACAAACAAGATGTGAATAACCATGCAAATGTGCTTGGTAACCTCATTTTCTTTATCATTAACTATTGATGTGCTGGTAAACCACACATGCTCCATCAAAAATGACAATTATGAGATACCCATTACTACTCTTTATTAGTGCCTTTTAGTGTGCTGGTTAACCACACACGCTCCACTAACGACCAATAAAGCATAATGTGCAATTTCATGGATTAGCATACTTTTCACATTTTTCCTAAAGTAACTAGAGTTGGGATTTTTGAAAATAATGTTCTAGTACTTTTAATATCATTATACTTTTAATGAGAAGTAGTTGTCCTATCAAATCCGTTCTGCTAACGACCCTCCACTAATCAAGGAAGCGGTGGGTGAGAGTGGACACCCATTCAACTACCATTTTATAGGCAGTTTCCTTATACCCCCCTTATAGATTAGCTTCGTGAATGAGGCATACTAGCGATTTGACTGACCATATTCTTATACATATAATATTAAACCTTTAATTATAATATATATAAGGTGTGTTTTAAAACTTTTTAAAACTTCAAGGGTTTATATAAATTTCGAAATTTAAGCTATTAAATTCAAATTTAAATAAACCAATTAACTAGATTTAATATTTATCTATTAATTAACTATTAATCAAATTATTAAATCTTGTAAGGATTATCTAATTAAATTAATCAATTAATTTAATCCTAATCCTTATCCCTCTAATTTCGAAAAATAGGGTAAGGATAATTATCCAATTAATCTAATTAAGTAACAATTATCCAAAAACAAGAAACCCTAGTTATCCTCTTAGCATATTTCGAAATTCATAAGGGAGGAGGCTAGGGTTTTCAAAACCCTAACCCTAATTTCGATTAGGGTTCTTTGGAGGCTAGGGTTTTCGAAAAAACCCTTTGATCCAAAACCCTAGAAATCGAAAAATTGGCCTTTAGGGTTTAATAGCTATAAACCCTAATTTGCAATTCAACAATTGTAGCAATTCAATTTAAAACAACCAGTCTCTGATACCACTGATGGGTTTTAGGTACAACAAATAAACTAGAAAACAATTCCTAAGTTCACATGCAACCTACTTTGGATCTATGTTTTAACTATTGAACATACAACTTTGAATTGCAAAACAAGAACCCTAGAGGAGAGAGGCTAATTTCGAAATTAACAAACTAGGGTTTAGGGTTTACATACCTTTCAATTGTTATAGCAAACAATTGATATTCCCTTGGTCTTGATCTTGATCTTCTTGGAAGCTTTAGCACCACAAGTGTAATGCCTCTAATGGAATCACACCCAAACTAGCAAGAAGGAAAGTAGAAGAGAGAGGGGAGAGGGAGTATGCAAAATCTCGGCCTTAGGGTTTCTTCAAAAGAAAGAGTGACCAAAAACATGAACCAGGAGGCTCCTTATATAGCTGAGGGATCTAGGGTTTAAGGGAAACCCTAGTTATCCTTTGCTTAGGGCCTAAGCAAATCCAAGGGCCTTATCCAAGTCCCTATGGACGAAATTATTAGGGTTTCCCCTAAAGATTTCGTCCACCCTCTTCCAAGGGGGTTCTAGAGCCTTCCACTCAACTATTAGATAATTGCAAACTAGTCCCTGCACCTTATAATTAATTCTTTTAACCCCAAAATCAATTCTGATTAATTTCTGGCTAACAATTAATTAAACATAATGATTTCTAATTAATATATTAATCCAATAACATATTAATAAATCATTTATATATATATTAATTTATTAATCTTATAAATTAATATCTCTCCTTTCATAATTTCCTTGTCCAGTTGCTAGGTTGAGGGCAACCCAAAAGGACTGTGCTGCTATCAATTCAAGTACATACCAATTATAGTTATGGGCTTAGACACCTAATCCAACAATAAAAACAATTATGAACCTTATAATATTATCTTATCATAATAACTATTATGAAATAAAATTCAATGAAAAATAAAGACTTAGTTATTAACATTTACCCTTGATTTATAAGTCAAAAATCAAGAGTTTTATGCATAAAAACTAGGTTAAGGTGCACATTTTATAAAAAGTTGGATATTTTTATAAAAGATTTGAATTTTTATAAAAGAAACAAGAGAGAGAGAGCCTCTCCTCCCCTAAAATCGGATCCCTCTCTCCCCATATCTCTCTCACACTCTCATTCTCCAACATACACACATCTCTCTTCTTTCTCTCTCTAGAAAACTCTCTCTACCTTCTCTCTACTTTTTCTCTCCAAACACCACTCCATTCTCTCTTCCTCCCTCTAAGAACCAAGAAATTTTCCAGAAAACAAACCCAAGAACACTCCTCAAACTCGAAATCTTCATCATCTTGTGGTATTCTTGAAGGTAAAATCGATTTCTACTTCACTTTTCCTTCAAGTTTTGCTCTTTTTCTTACACTTTCTCCTTCTTCATCTTCTTCAAACTTGTTTTCTTTTTGTTAAAATGGTTTTTACAACAAGATGGATGTGTTTTAACACCATGCATGTATGATCAACAAGGTTGCATGTTCATGATCTTAGTGCAAAAATCGATTTTAAGGAGTAAAACATCAAACTCAAGTTAAGAGTTTTTGAGAAACAAAATTTTGTTCATAAATGCATGTATACATTTTGATAAGTTTTAATCTTTTGATCTCTGGAAACATGACTAAAATATGAGTTTATCATGATATATTTAAAATACTTGAAAAGATTTACTCAAGGAAATGATGAAAACCCACTTTTCTAACCAATCATCATGCATGCAATCTGCCAGATTTCTTTACCTGACTTTAAACTGTCATATCTCACTCATTTCTTAGCCAAAATTCGTGATTCTTTTTCTGAAATATAATATTTTGAGTTAGCTTTCAAACCCATCTGACCTCACTGGAAAATTCCAATATTTCGATTTTTACCAATTTTTACAAAACTGTTGCTCAAACAGCACTTTCCTTATGAACATTTGTTTTGTGTTGCATGTTCAAAGGACTTATTCATCACTACAAATCATTCTAAAATTATTTTAAACTCTTAATATCATGTATTAATAGGAACAAAAAGATCTTGATTCAAAAGTCTTTGTAACATGTTGCAAAAATTGTCAAAGTAACATCAATAATCTTTACATAAATCACAAGAACCAAGTTTTCTCTATACATTTTATTGAGTCTTTAGGCATGGTTTTCAACATCAAAAATACGAAAACAATTTTTCATTGTTGTTAAATTGTATGAAGATGCATTCTGGAAATTTTCAGCTCAATATATATTTTCTTTATTTTTATATGAAAATAATAAGAAAAAAGAGTGTTAAATCATATAAAATACTTACACTAGTAAATAAATTCTGGAAAAATTCTTGGATGGTTCTTTAAGTTAATAAACATCTCCCATGAAGTTTCAATGACTTTTGTTACTGTTTAATATGGTTTTGAATTTTCTTTTTGTTTAGCCCCAATAAATCATAAAACCACTTTAGACAATTGGAAAAGGCTGCATAACAATTTTCGCAGCTTCTACCAGAGGTATAAGACTTAGAAAAATATTTTCAGAAATTTTCATAATGCATTCCTATTTTTCCCCGATTTTTGTATTTATAATGGCCTAAAAATTGAAAAAATAGTTCTGCTCACCCAAAATTCATGAAAATTTACCAGCCCACTTTTTAGTACATTAGGAGGCTACATAAAATTTTTGATGATTTTTCTCTTCTGTATACTATTTTTCTCCTATTTTCTAAGATTAAATACACTTAAATACACAAAATCGGATTTCAGTATATAAAAACCACATTTGGTATTTTTCCCAGATTATTTACTCTGTAAATGAAGTGTACAAAAATTTTGGTAATTTACTTTAACTGTTTGATAATTATTCTCTAATTAATGATTATTTAAGAGGATAAAACAAAGAAAAATAGAAAGACTAATTGAAAAATATATTTTATATTTTTAACAGCTTCTACATGTATAATAAAAGTGTTACAAAAATTTTGGGCAATTTTGGAAACTGTTTTCTATTTATTTCAATTTTTATTAGAATAAATGCTCAAAAATCATAAAATTGGGTTAAACAGTTTAGAAATCAATTTTTATATTTTTTCCAGTTTAATAATGTTTAATAACAGTAATACAAAAAGTTTGGGTAATTTTGGAAACTGATTTCTATTTTTCATGAATTTGTATCTATTTAGAGAATTAAATATATGAAAAATGGTTATACATATTCATACTCCATGAAAATTTATCTAGAAGTCTTTTAGTACATTTAGAACCAAAATCTGAAGTTTGGTAATTTTTATTAACTGTTTAGTATTTTTCAAGATTTTATGGTTATTCAAGAAACTAAAATCGTGAAAAATAGTCAGACAAATCAAAAATTCAAGAAAATTTATCTTGAGGTCTTTCACTTCAATTAAAACTGAAATGCAAACTTTGGGAAATTTTAGAACTAAATTAATTTAGTTTTTGAATATTTAATCATTGGAACACCTCTTAAATTGTTAAATATTAGCATTTCAATAATGGGAAATTTCCACTTAAATTGTTATATAACAATTGATTCATTGAAATTTAATTTTCACAGAAAAATGTTTGTAACTTATCAATATTAAATTTTGACACAATATTGGCATAATTCTATTGTAGTAGTAAGTATACTAGTGTTAGATTTCGATTAGAGACTCACTAGCGAATACCATTATTGTAGGAATCGATAGTGGTACAAGTGGAACTTAGCTCAAGGCATCATTTGCATCATCTCAATGCATATTGTGAGTATTCACGCACTCCCCTATTTTCAGTTTTTATGTTTTGGGGTGGAAAAGCATGTCCCGAAAAACTATTATTTGAATGTTGTATTTAAATTGATTTGTATCAAACATGATTGCTATTTTATTGCTATGTCTCTCTATGTATGTCTATGCAACACGGAACATGAGAACTTATCGTACTAAGGCCCCTCCCTTATCTCTAACCATTAACTCTTTGAGCCAATGGTCATTATGGATAGCGCTATTAGGAATTGACAACTCCTCACTCGCCCTATTGCTGGAGTACATGATACCATATTCATCTATGGAACGATAAGCATAGATCTTGATAGGGCTTCAGTCATAGGTTTGGTTGAGACTCATTGTTTGCTCATACACATACAAACTCGTTACTTATTATAGCAATAAACTTGTTTATTAATTATAGCAATGAACTTTGTTTCTCATTACAACAACAAACTGTTATTACTGAAAACTTATATACATGTTTTAGCAATGAAATTGTTTGCTCCTTGTAGCAACGAAATTGATTGCTCATTTTAGCAAATGAAACTTGTTTACTCGTTTGAGTAACGAACTTTATCTTCCATGAGAATATGAATGTTGCATCTTATTTGGGCAACATACCTTATCTCTCATGATGACAAAGAACTTTGTTTTTACAAACTTATTTAACCATCTTAACAATATACTTTTATTATTGGAAACTTTTATCAAAACTTTGATTTCAATTCATGGAACCAGTATTATTTTGTTTATCTGTGAGTACTCACCAACTATTTTTATAGTTGACGCTCGTTTTACATGCTTTTTCAGGAATCATCGAGTAAGTGGCACTTAGGGATACTTCACTTTTAGGAGCATTCGCATGTGTTGTATTTCAATTTACATTGTAATTTCTTTTAAAAGTTGTTCAAACCCATTGTGAATTTGTAATGATTTTTAATACTATGGTTGGTGTTGTCTTTTAACTTTTGCGATGAAACCCTTTGTACTGCCACGCCCTGTGTTTCCGCTTTAGCGGGGTGTGACAGTCACGTAGTCAGTGAGGAGGGAATACATGTGGACCCTTCCAAGATCAAAGCAATTGAGGGTTGGGCAACCCCAAGAACCCCAACGGAGATCAGGCAATTCTTAGGCCTCGCTGGTTACTACAGGAGGTTCATACAAAATTTCTCTAAAATCGCCAAGCCGCTCACCACTTTAACCCAAAAGGGTGTACCCTTTACCTGGGAGAAGAAACAAGAGACTGCCTTCCAAACTTTGAAACAAGCTTTATGCAGCGCTCCTCTATTGTCTCTCCCAGAACGGACGAAAGATTTCGTGGTATATTGTGACGCTTCCAATCAGGGACTAGGCTGTGTACTAAACCAAACATGACTTGGAGTTGGGAGCAGTCGTGTTTGCACTAAATATTTGGAGGCACTACCTCTACGGTACAAAATGCACGATTTTCACAGACCACAAAAGCCTCCAACATATCTTGAACCAAAAGGAACTGAACATGAGACAACGACGATGGGTCGAGTTGCTGAACGATTACGAGTGCGAGATCCGGTACCATCCGGGCAAAGCCAATGTGGTGGCTGATGCCCTAAGCCGGAAAGAGTACTCTAGCACCGAGTAAGAACGCTAACAATGACCATCCACTCCCACTTATCTTCACAAATCAAGGAGGCTCAACTAGAAGCCTTGAAGCCGGAAAACATCGCAACCGAAGCCTTGCGTGGGATGGACAAGAATCATACGATCAAAGAGGACGGAGCCTACTACCTCATGGCCCGGATCTGGACCCCAAAATTTGGCGGGTTCAGAGACGTGGTCATGAATGAAGCACACAAGACAAAGTACTCCGTCCATCCGGGTTCTGACAAAATGTATTTGGATCTCAACAACATTATTGGTGGCCGAATATGAAAGCCGAAATTGCTACCTACGTGGACAAGTGCCTGACTTGCGCTAAGGTTAAGGTAGAATATCAGAAGCCCTCGGGTCTCCTACAACAACCGAAGATACCCGAGTGGAAATGGGAGTGAATAACAATGCATTTTATAAACAAATTTCTCAAGACGACAGACAGACTGCATGTTATCTGGGTGATTGTCGATCGGTTGACCAAATCCACTCATTTCCTGCCAATAAAGGAAACGTATAAAATCGAAAAGCTGGCCCGGATCTACATAAATGAGGTTGTGAGATTACATGGCGTGCCGATATCTATTATCTCTGACAGAGATAGTAGATTTACATCACGATTTTGGCAGTCATTCCAGAGATCGTTGGGAACTCGGCTTGATATGAGCACTGCCTACCATCCCCAAACAGATGGCCAGGGTGAGAGGACCATCCAAACATTGGAAGACATGCTCCGAGCCTTTGTGATAGACTTCGGCAAAGAATGGGATACCCATTTGCCACTAATCGAATTCTCATACAACAATAGCTATCACACAAGCATCAAGGTCGCCCCCTTTGAGGCTCTATACGGACAAAAGTGCAAATCACCCCTCTGTTGGGCTGAGGTGGGGGATACACAACTGGAAAAAGGGCAGGTACCAAACAGAACTCTTACTAGGGCCGAGATTATCAGGGAAACAACTGGGAAGATCGTTCAAATTAGGGAGCGACTCCAGTCATCTCGAGACCGACAGAAGAGTTACGCTTACATACGACGGAAGCCCCTAGAATTCCAAGTCGGTGATCGCGTACAACTAAAGGTCTCTCCATGGAAAGGGATGATATGCTTTGGAAGGCGGGGAAATTTGAATCCAAGGTACATCAGACCATTCGAGATCCTTGCCAGGATTGGTCCAGTGGCTTACAAGCTATAGTTACCACCAGAACTCAACAATGTACACCCTGTCTTTCATGTGTCAAATCTGAAGAAATGCTTTTCTGACGAGACTCTCGTTGTCCCGCTTGATGAAATTGAGGTGAATGAAAATCTCCATTTCGTTGAGGAACCAGTTGAAATTATGGATATAGAAGTGAAACGAACAAAGCAAAGCCGCATTCCCATTGTAATGGTCCGATGGAGTGCCAAGCGAGGACCTGAGTCCACCTGGGAACGCGAAGACCAAATGATGCAGAAGTACCCCATCTTTTCCCTAGTTCTTGAAGGCTACTTTAGAAGAAATTTCGGGATGAAATTCCTTCTAACGGGGGGATGATGTCACAACTAGCAAATTTAGGGTTGAGATGGTGATTCATGTACAAAAATTTCCTCTATGTAACCTTACAACATCAAATTAGTGAAATTCAAACTACAATGTTATTTTAATTCATACGAGCGTACATTTAGAATCAAGCTGAAGTAGCCTCATGAAAGCCCAAAACTTGATCCAATAGCTAAGCCCAATCAATGTTGGGCCTTGGTCCAAGAATTCTCGGCCCAACACCCTATTGGACCGAAAACTCTTCCTTGGGCCTTATTGGGCCGAAAACTTTTCTTTAGGCCGATAACCCTTTTATTGGACCCAATTAAATCCAAAAAGCCCATAACTCCAAAGCGAAAACCCTTCTATCTTTGGGCTTTAATGGACCGAAAACCTCTTAATGGGCCAAACCAAAAACCGAAAACCCTATAGGGTTTCGGTTAGGGCATGAGTAAAAAAAAGGAAAAAGAAAAATATAAAAGGCTTGCCACCTCATTTTTATCACACAAACACCAAAGCTATTGACCATCATGTTTCTAGGCAAACTTCCCATCAAACATCAAAAAAAATTCAACCAATCTCCCATAAAAGAGAGAAATCGGCCGAACCCTCCCCCTCACCCTCACAAAGATCATCTTCACTCAAGTTTACTCTCAAATTCTCCCTCACTTCCTCTCCAAAATTTTGTGTGCTACATTCCAAAGGAAGTTACATCTTCAAGGTGGTCCATAGAATTTGGTAAGTGTTCTTGTAAACTCCAAGTATTCTTACATCTCTTTAAGCTAAAACTCATGTTTACACACCATTTTTGTGTGTAGTCTCTTAGAACATCACCCATTTTCGAGTGACCTTCAAACTACACAAAGCTAGGCTCAACAACTTCTTTCTTCTTCTTCCTATCATAGGAAAAATACCAAGGTGAGCTTCATACCCCCATCTTTTCGTGTTTTTCATACTTTTCGGGGGAGAATACAAGTCAAGTCTCATTTACCCTTTGGATAGTTGCATGCATCATAGTTATGGGTTGAAAATGGAACAAGTTCTTGAATAAAAAGGCTCTTAGCATGTGTTAAAATCATGAAGTAAATGTTGATAACATTTTTGTGATATAAAAAGTTTGTGGTCATGATTGTACACTCAAAAATGGAGAAAATATGAGTGTTATGCTCAAACATATTTAACTCTTGGACATATGCATTTTAACTCTTATACTTTACACAAATACTAGAATATAATAAATCTCAAGGTTATTATATGTGTTTTTGTAAAAATCGTGACTTGTTGGGTCAAAACAAAATAGAATATTTTGTGTTACAAAACTTTCAAACCGGTTGTGGTGTGTTACACAAACTACAAAACTTGATTATTTTGCTAAAAATAATTTTTATTAGTAAAATAGTCGTAACGATGTTGTCACTATTTTGATGGTTCAAAACTTAAGATATTACGCTAATTTCACAACATATGTTACAATTAAACATATTCACTAATGATTGTTTATGAAAAGTATTATAAACAATTTAACCAAAATGGTAGACAAAACTTAATTTACGACAGAAAAATTTGCGTGTCATAATCTGCCTATCATAAAGCTTTTAAAGCATGAGTAATAAGCTGTATGTCATAAAGCTGTTAAACGTGTGTCATAAAACTGCAGTCATAAATTCACACTAGTAATGTCATTTTCATTATTCAATAATGGGAGTCAAAGTTCACGTAAATCCGTTAAGGCTCTAGTGAGACACTGTCTTCACCATACCTACCAAGCGTACACCTTAAGTCCCGCTTTATAACCAGAGTCTTCTGGAGGGAGAGCGAGACCGTTGTGTATAGATGTATACGAGATTGACAACCCCACACCTCAGCTGTTCGCTACAGTTAGACCGACAAGTCTAGGGTGACAAAAGTCTACCAATTCCGACGCCCGAAGAACGTCGTTCAAGCATAACAGTCATATCAAGCATGGTAATAAGAACTCACTTAGGGATTAACAATACTATCTTGATTAACGGGAAGCTTATACTTTACCGGCTTTATAAAATATAAAACTCCATTTTTACTCTTGGTACACTATTATTTCTACTACTGGTCTAGGGTTTAAGACCACAGTTTTACATACAATAGAAAATATTGGATTTTCTGGGAACATACACTTTATCTTTAAAAACAAAAGAAAACAAAGAGCATGCATGCATATATATATATATATATATATATATATATATATATATATATATATATATATATATATATATATATATATATATATATTCACAGTTTTAGAACAAGACTTACAAACCATTTTCATAGAAAATATCGGATTTTCTGGAGTCATACAAAATATTATCAAGCAAAGATGTTACAAATCTTTTCATACAAATGTGCTTATGAACTCACCAACATTCCATGTTGACGATTTTCAAAATGACTTGCATTCTCAGGGACCCAGTAAGCAGGTACCTAAGAACCGGATATGCTGCATTTTGGAATTTCATACTTTATGTCACTTTTGTGTAATTGATGAACAAATACAATATGTAAACAATGTATGTTGGTATCTTTTAATGTATGCTGTTTGGTTGCTATGTTTCATTCATATTCAATTGTTATGATACTATACAATGACATCATCTGCCCCCAGACGTTTCCGCCGTTCTGGTTCGGGGGTATGACAGATTGGTATCAGAGCATTGTTTATAGTGAACTAGTATATATAACCATACAAGATATACAATTATAAATACAATGGGACTAAAACACTCTGAATAAAAGTATACTTTAAAAATATAAGTGTTTTATAAAAGTGTACATACATACATGCATATTAGAAATTAATAAAAGGTGTTTAGAGGAGTTGGACATCGTGACTAAACATAGACAGTTATGTAGTCATATCTAGGGTAAATATAGCCTGATCAACTATATTTATTCGAGATATGACCAACATGTGTTCAGGAGTGGTCAAGGTGGACAACAAATCTAAAACTTACCAAATTTAAAACCTTGAGGGTCTAAGAAACAAAACTAAAAGAAATAAAATACTATAGGGGTATTTTGACACTCTACCTATTTTCTCGTACTTACATATTCTCGTGAAGACGCCATGGCAGACTTTCACCACCCAGGAGATCCTATTCCCCCAAACCAGGGGAACGGGGGATGGATAGAGGACGATCCAGAGGAGGATCTGGAAGATATCATGGAGGAGTTCGAGGAAGAGGAGATCGATGAGGAGGTCGACGACAAGGAGGAGGAGGACGATGATTCAGACGCATAGTCCGAAGTCATCGACCTTCCCTACATGGCTAGGGCACCAGCGCATCGATGGGGCTACAATGGCCCTATGTGGCATCCCCCAAATTTCACGGCCAGAAAAGACCGATTTTGTTTATGCTTTTTAAAAATCAGAGTACTTTTTTTAATAAAAATGTTGCGGAATTTGTTCCTAGAAAAACATGATAAATATATTATCAAAACATTTTCGAAGAAATGTATTTTGTTCATATTAAAACTTTGGGATGTCATCGTCAATACTGAAACATAAGCATAAACAGACCTTACATTTATTTACACCACTGATCTATATCTCCTTTAAATCTCTCAGTGTAAAGTAGCTTCGTATCGACACCTGTGATACAAATAAACTTGAGTAGGTCAGGTTGGGAAACCTGGTGAGTACATAGGGTTTTCAACCCACAATAAAATAATTATTATATTTAATCATCAAACAATCAACCCAATTACCCATCCCCATTATCTTCTTTAATTTTAGGGATCTACCCTAAGAATCATCTATCCTTCATTCCTAAGGATTATCCTAAGGAATAGGCACGAAGTCCATCGTTGCCCGAGGTTTATACTACAAGCACTAACGAACGTCGATCCCCATGTACTGATCCTATACAATGATCTTACAAGATCTAGCCTAAAGGATCGATATGAACAACAAACTGACGAAGCTGCTTCGGAAATTCCCTAGCAGCAAACGAGGATCGATAAAGACATCAAATGAGGGGAATGGAATAAGTTTCACCACGAACTTTCGTTCGTAAAAGAAAGAACCACAAGACAATTAAGTCAGGGGTAGTTATCTAGATAACAATGCCTAGCCGTGGTCCGAATATCGTGAGGTATTTTACCCCCAGACTCACCCTATCCAGCATCGAACTTTGCCTAGCAGTGATCTGAATATCGTTAGGTATTTTACCCCCAGACTCACCCTATCCAGCATCGAACTTTGCCTAGCAGTGATCTGAATATCGTGAGGTATTTTACCCCCAGACTCACACTATCCGGCAATATAACACCAGACATACCTAGTAGTGGTCTATTACCGACACACTTTATTAGGCAGTCTACGAAGTTCCCTCAATTACTTCGTGAAAGGAAACGCTGATACATGAAGCTCGTCCGATCACTTCATAAAAGAAACGAAGACTCCAAAGCTCTTCAAAATAAAAAGTATAGGGAAAATACTAATAAAGTACTCCCGTACGCCCCCGTACCCCGACACGTAATAGTGTAAAAAAGAAGAACTATCGGATGAACACATAGTTCAAAAACACCTAATGAACACTTAGTTCAAAAATACCTAATGAACACTTAGTTCAAAAACACCTAATGAACACTTAGTTCAAAAATACCTACAGGTTATGAGTCTGCTAACGTTCCACTGGACTATCTAGAATAGTCTGTGGTTGTTTTCTATACTCTGTTAGATGACTAGATCATCTTAAACATCGATACCTCTCATCAATTTTTATTTCATCACACATCATCTAATTCATTTACCCATGTTTTACCTCTCATCGTATGATACAACACTTAGACTCAAGTCTTTTAGAGTCAAATTCCACAATGGAATATACCTTCCTTAATATAATCACATTCTAGCACGTAGCACTTCTAGATACAAGCTTCTTACTTGAGCAATGGTCGCGATACTTCTATTGATCGATTCGATTATATTTCACTTCAATCTTTTGGCTTAAGTCAGATGCTACATCGATCTTGGTTCTCTAAACCACGTAACATATTTGTCTTAGTCGGACTCGATTTGATATGACCACTAGGGTCAGAATATCAATAATCTTCTTAGTCATTACCGAAATGATGGTAACGACAGACTTGAACAAAACGGAATCAATTACTAGCTTCTTGGTAACCTTGTGAGTATCCCTGATCCAAGTGTGAGTCATGTGCTTCCGGTAGTATATGCATCTACTACCTTTCACACCTACTCATACTCGTCCCAAGTATTGTCTTGCAGTCCCCAAGTCCTAAAATCACAAAACAATTTAACACATACGAGTGTGTTCAAATAATCATAAAATTTTCCTAGACTCTACTAGGACTTCTTCCATGCGTATCTTCAATCATCAATTCTGCTTCAACTCGGTTGGTGATGGAAATTCCAGACAATGGGATAACTTCAAGAATTACACCAATCGTTCCATCATCCTGCCAATCGAAGCTGTACTTCAGACGTACCGTACCCCTCTAAACGTTCCGTTATTTTATCAGACATATTCTAAAGGAAAGATACCACTCTTACGGTATTTTCCGATAGGTGTCATTCACTATCATAAGCCTTTCATTTCCTCCATTTACTCAATTCTCTACGAGTCTTCACCATAACGTTTTGTACACCCAAGCAGACGTTCGGCGTACTAGGCGAGAATTTAAGATAGGAAAGCTTTATTTACGATAAACGTATAAATCTCCTTATCACTCCGAAATGTTTACATGCTAGTTCTAATATCGTAGTCATACGCTTAGAATCCTGAACACATAAGGTTTCCAGATCCGGTCGGCAACAGACCATAGATCCGGACAAATAATATCATATATGGCAAACATATAACATTTAGCACATAAAAGCATTTTAGGCATCTTTCCTAAAATAAACTAGTGCTCGTGTCTAAAATATAGCAGACACTCATCTCACAATCATCGCTTAGCATTCTAAGTTTAAGTGTAGAAATTTCCTACAAATTCCTAGTTCGCTTAAACTAATGCTCTGATACCAACCGTGACATCCCCCAAATTTCATGGCCAGAAAAGACCGATTTTGTTTATGCTTTTTAAAAATCAGAGTACTTTTTTTAATAAAAATGTTGCGGAATTTGTTCCCAGAAAAACATGATAAATATATTATCAAAACATTTCCGAAGAAATGTATTTTGTTCATATTAAAACTTTGGGATGTCATCGTCAATACTGAAACATAAGCATAAACAGACCTTACATTTATTTACACCAGTGATCTATATTTCCTTTAAATCTCTCAGTGTAAAGTAGCTTCGTATCGACACCTGTGATACAAATAAGCTTGAGTAGGTTAGGTTGGGAAACCTGGTGAGTACATAGGGTTTTCAACCCACAATAAAATAATTATTATATTTAATCATCAAACAATCAACCCAATTACCCATCCCCATTATCTTCTTTAATTTTAGGGATCTACCCTAAGAATCATCTATCCTTCATTCCTAAGGATTATCCTAAGGAATAGGCACGAAGTCCATCGCTGCCCGAGGTTTATACTACAAGAACTAACGAACGCCGATCCCTACGTACTGATCCTATACAATGATTTTACAAGATCTAGCCTAAAGGATGGATATGAACAACAAACTGACGAAGCTGCTTCGGAAACTCCCTAGCAGCAAACGAGGATCGATAAAGACATCAAATGAGGGGAATGAAATAAGTTTCACCACGAACCTTCATTCGTAAAAGAAAGAACCACAAGACAATTAAGTCAGGGGTAGTTATCTAGATAACAATGCCTAGCTGTGGTCCGAATATCGTGAGGTATTTTACCCCCAGACTCACCCTATCCAGCATCGAACTTTGCCTAGCTGTGATCTGAATATCGTGAGGTATTTTACCCCCAGACTCACCCTATCCAGCATCGAACTTTGCCTAGCAGTGATAAGAATATCGTGAGGTATTTTACCCCCAGACTCACACTATCCAGCAATATAACACCAGACATACCTAGTAGTTGTCTATTACCGACAAACTTTATTAGGCAGTCTACGAAGTTCCCTCAATTACTTCGTGAAATGAAACGCTGATACATGAAGCTCGTCCGATCACTTCATAAAAGAAACGAAGACTCCAAAGCTCTTCAAAATAAAAAGTATAGGGAAAATACTAATAAAGTACTCCCGTACGCCCCCGTACCCCGACACGTAATAGTGTAAAAAAGAAGAACTATCGGATGAACACATAGTTCAAAAACACCTAATGAACACTTAGTTCAAAAATACCTAATGAACACTTAGTTCAAAAACACCTAATGAACACTTAGTTCAAAAATACCTACAGGTTACGAGTCTGCTAACGTTCCACTGGACTATCTAGAATAGTCTGTGGTTGTTTTCTATACTCTGTTAGATGACTAGATCATCTTAAACATCGATACCTCTCATCAATTTTTATTTCATCACACATCATCTAATTCATCTACCCATGTTTTACCCAACATATTTGTAGATATAAAATACATATACAGTTTAAATCAATTAAAACATGTATAAAATTGTTCATCCATCATAGATAGCAAGTATACAGATAATATGCACACATAGCACGTAATTTATATAAAATACTTCATATCTATGTGTAAGATGAAAATAATATGCACTCACCTTATTAGCGTGAGTTGATAGAATCTAACTAGAAACGGCCGGCGGTTCGTAATCGTCGGGCTCGGGACGCGGAACGGCTTCATAAAACGAGAGAGAAAGAAAGTAGAAGGTGTAAGGAATGAAAGGGTCTTGATCGCTATTTATAGGCTGTTCTGGGCCCATTCACGTCGTGAACATGATAGGTTCACGTCGTGAACCTCCATGAGTCATCCCGTAGTGTTAACACGTGTTTTCTAGCCCCGATTAGTGTCCCTGACACGTTTCACGTCGTGAACTTCATGTTCACGTCGTGACTTAAGGCGGCTAGGGTTTCAGCCACGTGTCATGCTCTCAACAGCTGCATCTTCGGAAGGCCATAACATTTGTATACGAGCTCCGTTTTCGACGTTCTTTATATCCACGCGAAGGTGGAGACGTACTATACAACTTTCATTTAGAAACCTAAGGCTAAAAAGTACTCCATCATAAACTCACTTTTTACGATTCCCGGTGTCGTGCCGAGTTTGTCGCGAAACTTTGACAAGTCATAACTTCTTCGTTATAACTTGGATTTCAGCGTTCTTTATATGTACGGAAACCTTGTGAAATATACTACAACTTAGTTAAGATTACTCCTTCTAAATAATCTTCCATCAAAAAGTCATTTTTGACGCTCATTGTCCTTAAATTGACTAGCCCGAATCTGCGGGCGTTACACCCTACGCCCCCTGGGTGCATGATCTGGAGAGATGGAGCCGACACCAGGGGCAGCGTCCACCTATCGGAATGGAACGAGGGTTCTATGATCTTCGCCATGGAGGACCCGCCGATCGAGCCCTTCCTGTTTTGATTTGACGGATCTCCGATGTGGGTAATCAGGCACAGACGACGGCGAACCGAGTCGGAGAGTGAGTAAGTCTCGAAGTTCTCATGAGTCTTGATCATCAGGAAAATGTTCTTCTATTCCTTCTTCAACCCTATGATGAAAGTGATGTTGAACTCAAGAGTGGTATGAACAACACAATATCTGGTACACTTGTAGATGAGCTCATTAAATCGATCATAATAGGCTTCGATTGTTTTTACTCTCCTTCTGCTTAAAATCGACTAACTCCGATAAGCATTGAGTAACTGAGCTCTTCTTGGTTCGTTTATTCCCTTGACATTTCTCCTTCAATGTGTCCTAGATTTCTTTCATAGTCTTGAAGCCTCGAATATAGTTCTACATAACTGGTGGCAAAGCACCCCGGAGCTCTTGAAAATATCTTTTATCATTTTACTTTTGTTTGTTTTCTTGATCTATCACATCTTCTGTAGCACCAAAATTTCCAACAGTTTGAAGACGATCGATACGATAACGACCAACACTAATAGTGAAGGGTTTTCAGAGCATTCTAACACTCCTATGGTGTACATGCAACCCTAGAAACCTTGGATCTATGTTTGACTATGATACATGCAAATAATTATTTTTCCAAGGTTCTTATCCTATCTAGCATGGCATGGGGAACTTGAATCAAATAAAGCTAGTAGAATTACTTACCTTGTAGTTGTAGTTGATTGCCTGGAGTTTTAGAGCCTAGAACCAATAGTGTGGATGCCTCAAATGGAAATCACAAATCAACACAAACTTGGAACTTTGAGAGAATAGTAATCACCTTCTTGAAATCGGCCCTCTTACTTTACTCACCACAACTCATGTGATTTCAAGAACCAAAGCCTCCTTTATATAGTGTGGTGGATTAGGGTTACATTCATGTAAACCCTAATACCCATGTCTTTTCATTTCCATGAGATCCATGGGTTAAAGCTCCATGGAGTATCCATGGACTTTCCATGCAAGCCTAGCCCATTACAAATGAGCATTAGCCCACACTATATAAATACAAGAGCCCATATTTAATTAGTCATACTTTTGATCTCTAAATTAATTCTAGATTAATTATAGATCAATACTAATTAAATAATATGATTTTATATTAATATATTAGGACTTATAATATATTAATAAATCATAACTTATACTATTCTCAAACGATTATCCATAAATTGTTCGGGTGAAGTGCAACCCAAATGGACCATGCCGGGTCGGGTCAAGTACATACCAAATATAGTTATGGACTTAGACACTATATCCAACAGTCTCCCACTTGGATAAGTCTAATAACTATAGTTGCAAGTATGACTTCAGGAACCGATCAGCAATCGTAGCTCTTTAAACTCTGTTGAACTATGAAGCGCCATTTTAGATAAGTGATCATATAATCCTTTGTTCTAGATATCAGCCGGACAAATACATGATACATGGTCTTGCTTATTGTCCAACATTTGTTTCCCGATTTCCGAATTGTTTGACATAGAACTTAACTGAACACATCAATTTAGTTCTGACCGGGCCCGGTACATAGGTCAAAACAAAATCATCGAGGGGCCCAGATATCAGCTTCTAATCCGAGAAGGAACAGATAAACTTCGACTCATATGTTTGCTCTACTACTTGTTGAATTACACACAAAAGCACGGCTTATAACATCGAGTTACCAATACGTTTTCGTGCAATCAATGCATAACCAACTCATAGGCAACAAATCATATCTCTAGGTTTGAAGACTTATATGATATTACCGTCTCACGATCACTCGAGATAAATTCCATGAAGTGATACAAGTGAGCGTGGGTTGAATTCAATACTCAGAACTTATGAGCACTCATGAGTGCTGTAGCCCCGCTTTGTCTAACATCTTAGACCTCTACAAGCTAACCCATGACAGTCTTGATTCATATCTACTTCCAACATATGACCGACTGTGGAGAGTGTGAATAATATGATATAAACCATAACATAATTATTCTGGAAGTCAAAACATGCAAAAAGAAATAATAGTAAACGATTAACAAGAGATAGCAACACTTTACTCATAAATAACAGCTTTTATTTATCATCAAATGTCAATTACATTTTACAAATTTCAAGATTATCTAACTACTAAAACTAATATCATCCTTCAGCCCTATGCTCCGAGCATGCTGGAGATGCTTAGCCCGAGTCAGTCCCTTCGTGAGGGGATCTGCTGGGTTCTCATCCGATGATACCCTCTTTGCCACGAGGATTCCTTCTTCTATTCGATGTCTAATGAAGTGATATTTTCTGTCAATGTGTCTGGATCTCCCATGATCTCTTGGTTGCTTGGCTAAGGCAACCGCACTATTGCTGTCACAGAAAATCTCCATTGGCTCCTTTATAGCTGGTACAACTCCAAGGTCTCCGATGAAGTTCTTTAGCCATATAGCCTCCTTTGCTGCCTCGCTTGCTGCTATATACTATGACTCACAAGTGGAA
Organism: Lactuca virosa; assembly: GCF_052849685.1. Lineage (NCBI taxonomy): Eukaryota > Viridiplantae > Streptophyta > Magnoliopsida > Asterales > Asteraceae > Lactuca > Lactuca virosa. The sequence continues at coordinate 222,254,835 of NC_136430.1, read as the reverse complement.
TCAGCCACTGTCTCCTGCTTGGAACTTTTCCAAGTAATTGCCCCTCCGTTTAGAGTAAAGACGCAGCCCGACCGAGAGCTGAAATTATCCCTGTCAGTCTGAAAGCTAGCATCACTGTACCCTACAACTCTCAAGTCCTCACTGCCACCGAGGGTAAGGACCCAGTCCTTAGTCCTCCGTATGTACTTGAGGATATTCTTTACCGCAGTCCAGTGTGCCTTGCCAGGGTTCCCCTGATACCTTCTAACCATGCTCAAAGCAAAGGCTACATCAGGTCGAGTACACGTCATAGCATACATGATCGATCCTACAACTGAAGCATAAGGTATTCGACTCATTTCTGCTATCCCAGCCTCAGTACTAGGGCTTTGTGTCTTACTCAATCTGGCGTTACTCTGGATGGGTAACTCTCCTTTCTTGGAGTTATGCATGTTGAACCTTTTCAACACTTTGTCCACATAGGTGCTTTGACTAAGTCCAATTAGTCTTTTACTCCTGTTTCTCAAAATCCTTATCCCTAGGATATAGGCAGCTTCTCCAAGGTCCTTCATAGCGAAACACTTCCCAAGCCAGGACTTTACTTCCTGCAGGGTTGGGATGTCATTTCCTATGAGTAGTATATCATCCACATACAGTACCAAAAAGCTGACTATACTCCCACTTGCCTTGATATAGACACAAGATTCATCTTCACTCCTTGAAAAGCCAAATTCTTTGATTTTCTCATCAAAGCAAAGATTCCATCTTCGAGGTGCCTGTTTTAATCCATAAATGGATTTCTCGAGTTTACACACTCTACTGGGGTACTCTGTACTGACAAAACCCTCTGGCTGAACCATGTAAACATCTTCAGCCAACTTTCCATTAAGGAAAGCGGTTTTGACATTCATTTGCCATATTTCATAATCATGAAATGCAGCAATGGCTAACAGAACCCTAATAGACTTAATCTTGGCCACTGGTGAAAAGGTCTCATCATAATCAACTCCCGGAGTTTGAGAATAACCCTTTGCAACCAGTCGTGCCTTATAAGTGTGTACATTACCATCCATGTCGGTCTTCTTCTTGAAGATCCATTTGCACCCAACTATCTTACGATCAGGTACATTGTCAACCAAGTTCCAAACTTGATTGTCATACATGGACTGTATCTCGCTATCCATAGCCTCTTTCCATTTAGCAGCCTCAGGGCCTGCCATGGCTTCCGTGTAGCTGTTAGGCTCATCCAGATTTACCAGTGTGTTATCACTGATAAGTGTCTCACCTTCTGCAGTAATATAAAAACCATAATAATGCTCAGGTGCATTCCTAACTCTGGTGGAACGCCTCAGAGGTATAGATTCTTCAGTCGGCTCAACAGGAGTTTTCTCCTCAGGTTGAGGGCTAGGGTTTGAGGTTCCTTCACCACTTGACTCTTGAATTTCCTCAAGGTCAATTTGTCTCCCACTGTCTCCTTGGCTCATAAATTCTCTCTCTCGAAAGAATCCTCTTCTTGCTACAAAGACCACATTATCACCGGGTCTGTAGAAAATGTAACCAAAGGATTTATGTGGGTAGCCGATGAAAATACACCTTTCGCTTCGGGGTTCGAGCTTATCGTGAGTCTCGCGTCTCACGAAAGCTTCGCAACCCCAAATCTTGATGTGGTCTAGATTGGGAACTTTTCCAGTCCACACCTCATGAGGTGTTTTGGCAACCTTCTTTGTAGGGAATAGATTAAGGATATGGGCGGCAGTCTCTAAGGCATACCCCCAAAATGAGATTGGTAGCGAAGCTCGACTCATCATGGAACGAACCATGTCCAACAAGGTCCGATTGCGCCTCTCAGCTACACCATTCAACTGTGGTGTCCTAGGAGGTGTCAATTGTGAGACAATCCCACATTCCTTAAGATAGTCAAGGAACTCAGTACTAAGATACTCACCACCACGATCGGATCGAAGCATATTAATGTTCCTGCCCAACTGATTCTCCACTTCTTGCTTAAACCCTTTGAATTTCTCAAAGGTTTCTGACTTATGCTTGATTAGGTAGACATATCCATATCTACTAAAATCATCAGTAAAAGTCACATAGAACCGATTAGCATCTCTTGTGGCGGTTCTGAAGGGTCCACACACATCCGTGTGTATGAGGTCCAACAAACCTTCACCCCTAGCACAAGTGCCAGTAAAAGGTGACTTTGTCATTTTACCAAGCAAACAAGATTCACAACTATCATCTGACTTTAGGTCAAATGACTCCAAGGCTCCATCCTTTTGGAGTTGGCCTATGCGTTTCTTGCTTACATGTCCAAGACGACAATGCCATAAGGATGCTTTATCTAAGCTAGTGGAAGAGTTAATACACAATACATTATTTCCTAGATTATCTATAACAGATACAGTTTCATACACGCCATCACAAGGTAATGCTTTAAAATAAAGAACATTATTAAAGAAAGCATCAATACTACCATTATTATTATCAAAATAAAAGGTAAAACCTTGTTTATACAATGCATGAAAGGAAATAACATTTCTTGCCATTTCTGGCGAATAATAACATTTATTCAAAACTAATGTAAACCCACTATTTAGCACTAAGGAATAAACTCCTATCTTGGTGACAGGTGAAGCTTTCCTGTTTCCCATGATCAAGTTTATCTTTCCCTGCTCCACATTCTCACTTCTTTTTAGTCCCTGCAAATCACAACATATATGAATACCACAACCTGTATCAAGGACCCAAGACTTAGAATGAGGTGAGTTATTAGACAATATAGTGTATATACCTGTATGGTTGGGTTTTACTTTCCCATCCTTCAAATCTTGCTGGTACTTTGGGCAGTTTCGCTTCCAGTGCGACTTTTCATGGCAATAGAAGCATTCAGCCTCATTAGGGTTAGCAGAAGGAGTGACAAAACCTTTCTTGGTTTTGCTTGAAGAGGAGCCTTCAAGGGTCTTACCCTTTTTACCCTTAGAAGGGTTCTTTCTCTTCTTCCCTTTGCCATGCCCGATTGCCAAGACATTGGCCGCAGTTGGAGTAGGAGTAGGAGTAGTAACAACCGACTTACCCTTTAGACCACTTTCGGCGGTCTTCAAGAGTCCTTGAAGTTTGCTGAGGGTGACTTCTTCCTTGTTAATGTGATATGTCATGCGGAATTGATCATAACACGATGGCAAGGAGTGCAAAATGATGTCTATTGCTAACTCCTCAGGGAAGTTCACATTCAGCTTCAGTAAACGGTCCACATACCTTTGCACTTTCTGCATGTGGCCCGTGATGGGTTCACCATCCTTCATTCGGGTTGTTATCATGGAGGAGATTATTTCATATCGCTCTTGACGAGCACTTTGATGGTAGCGGTCCATCAAGTCCTGGTGCATCTCAAAAGGATAATAGTCCTCATAGGACTTTTGGAGCTCGGCTGTCATGGTGGCCATCATGATGCATGCCACTTTTGTAGTATCTCTTTCATGTACCTCATATTCAACAAGCTCTTCAGGAGTAGCAGTTGGCTCGGGTACCTTCAGCTCCTTGTCGAAAACATATTCTTTGTTCTCATACCGAGTGACCATCCTGATGTTTCTGATCCAATCTATAAAGTTGGACCCATCAAAGATGACTCTCCTACAAAGATTCATGAGAGAGAAGGAGCTAGTAGGGTTTGAGCCAGAAGCATTGTTATTGGAAGACATCTGAAAAGAAGAGGGAATAGATTAGATTAGATATAGAGATAGTCCTTAACAAAACACCCAAATGTAATATTAAGGCTAGGACCCAACACAATATTTTATAACTTAGAAGTGGGATGCCGTAATCTAAGCTATAAGATATTTGAAGGTAGGTAAATGACGATTCACCAATTTCCACCATGAAAAACGAAATATTTAATTAGGTTTTAATTGGTTTAGAAACTCCTAGATTCTTTGAGATTCATTGAACTTTCTTCAATGGCATGTTTCAATCTCGAGTGTGCCCTTCAAGTTTTGTGACTGGGATGCCGAGGATCACAAAACAAGGTGTGAAGTAACCATGCAAATTACTTGGTACCCTTAATGTATTACCCCTCAATCGATGTGCCGGTTAACCACACACGCTCCATCGATACTATGATAAACATTAAGTCACCCTTTACCTACCTTGTTAAGTTCAAGTTAGTGTGCCGGTTAACCACACACGCTCCACTAACGACTTAAACAAAGTGTAAAATGACATTTCATGGATTAGCACCTTATTCACATTTTCCTAAAATAACTAAGATTGGGAATTCAATAAAGTTTAGTTACTTTAGTATTATCATTATACTTTTAATGAGAATTTATAAGTCCTTGTCGTACCCGTTCGGCTAACGACCCTCCACCGATCAAGGAAGCGGTGGGTGAGAGTGGACACCCATTAAGTTGCCATTTTATAGGCAACAACCTTATACCCCCTTATAGACCGGCTTCGTGAATGAGGCGTACTAGCGGTAAGACGACTTGATCTTATACATATATAAATATTATGAAACTTATAATATTATAAAGTATAAGGGTTGAATTTTAACTTTTAAAATTCTAGGGGTTGGAACTAAAGTTTTTAATATGACTTTACATGTTCCAAAACTTGAGGGCAAGTTTTGTAAACTTTCAAAAGTTTTCATTTCTCATAACTTATGAGTTAATGGTTATTAAAAATAAAGACTCTTGATTTTTTGTAACCTATGTGTTCTTTTAATGGTTATTTATAAATGTGACTTTTGGTTATCCATAACTTAAGAACTAGTTATGGACTCCATTAAAACACATAAAGATCAAGAATTAATCTAATCAATTATTAGCACATAATTTCTATGATCTTCTAAACTCATATGTTTATGAATGTTCATATCAAAAATTCCATGAATCGTAAGTACATATACAAAACATGAAATTTTGATACGAGTTTTTGAACAAAACTTCGATTTCCAAGTTTTTTTTTTTTTTTTTTTTTTTTTTTTTTTTTTTGCATCAAGTATCAAATAAACAAACCAGGCTCTGATACCACTGAAGGGTTTTCAGAGCATTCTAACACTCCTATGGTGTACATGCAACCCTAGAAACCTTGGATCTATGTTTGACTATGATACATGCAAATAATTATTTTTCCAAGGTTCTTATCCTATCTAGCATGGCATGGGGAACTTGAATCAAATAAAGCTAGTAGAATTACTTACCTTGTAGTTGTAGTTGATTGCTTGGAGTTTTAGAGCCTAGCACCAATAGTGTGGATGCCTCAAATGGAAATCACAAATCACCACAAACTTGGAACTTTGAGAGAATAGTAATCACCTTCTTGAAATCGGCCCTCTTACTTTACTCACCACAACTCATGTGATTTCAAGAACCAAAGCCTCCTTTATATAGTGTGGTGGATTAGGGTTACATTCATGTAAACCCTAATACCCATGTCTTTTCATTTCCATGAGATCCATGGGTTAAAGCTCCATGGAGTATCCATGGACTTTCCATGCAAGCCTAGCCCATTCCAAATAAGCATTAGCCCACAGTATATAAATACAAGAGTCCATATTTAATTAGTCATACTTTTGATCTCTAAATTAACTCTAGATTAATTATAGATCAATACTAATTAAATAATATGATTTTATATTAATATATTAGGACTTATAATATATTAATAAATCATAACTTATACTATTCTCAAACGATTATCCATAAATTGTTCGGGTGAAGTGCAACCCCAATGGACCATGCCGGGTCGGGTCAAGTACATACCAAATATAGTTATGGACTTAGACACTATATCCAACAAATAGATCTCCACTTATCTTCATCGATTCTATTAAGATAGTATTCCGTATGATCCACCCATTTATTGTAATACTCTGGAAGCCACATCGGAATTTTAGTTGCAAATCCAAGCAGATTTGCATAGTTCATCACAGTGTTGACATTTAGATTAGCCATTTGATCGAGTAAAAAGAGGATTTGAAAATAAAGAAATCAGATACAAAACAATTGATAAAACAAACACAAAATCGTTTAATCATAAGGAGCGAACGAAGAATTACATTTTCCACTTGCAGAATAATTGAATCGAAGCAAATGATTCAATTAAGATGAAAATGTGAAAAAGATTCTTCAAACGATGCGTAGATTCCTGCTCTGATACTAATTGAAAGGATGTATGAATTAAGTTTTAATCAATCGTAATGTAAATCAGAGTAAGTATGAACACCAAGATCTAAATATGATATTGATTCAGCTCAATTAATCTAGAATTAGTACAAGTGATGTTGTAGAGAGAGAGAAAGCTCAATGCATAAGAGTGCAAAAGTTACAACACACTTATGTACCTACCCTGTTTATAGGATACTCATGTATACAAAAATAACACTAGGACTTCAACACTGAATATCGAACCTCCAAATGTGTCTAGTAAATACGTACATAACGAAGTCTTGTGGACCTTCGTCATTTATATACAGTCTTTACCAAGACTACTACCTAAGGTTCGACATATCACAACACAAATAAACTCTACAATGGTATGAAGAAAATGAAAGACAACACTCAAACTCCAACTCCTTATGGGGTTCACTGCTTTGGCAAAAAGTCAAGAAGCATAAGGTGTCTTTCACTTAATCTTATAACTAGATAGTTACATGCCAACTAGATGATTACTCAAAGTGTCCAAAACGTTGTACATAACACACACACACACACACACACATATATATATATATACACACACACCATAAGAGCATAACTAGTTTTTGTTCTTTATTATTATCATTTCCTAGAAACAATAATTCCCAATAAGTTGCTAAATACTATTTTCATAAAATAATAATTCTCCAATTAAATACAAGTATTGATTATATTTATTAATAATCAATTTACTTTAATAAATAATCAATTAGTAGTAACTTGCTATAAGGAGTGACCCTATTTGATTATATGTCATTAGCAAATATCATTCTATAATGACTCTTGGGCATAAAGATCTTTCACCCTTTTATTATGGATTTACCACATAGGGATGTTGGCTAATATTAATACTTAGACAAAAAGTATTATTGAATTTATACTAATCATGGAGAACGTAATGGCAAGTTTCAATAGTGTTAGTAATCTTAGAGATCTTTTTATGAATCTCAATTATTACAATTAGCAATCAATATGCTCTTTATTACAGAATGGTCAGTTATGACAAAGACATGGATGTTGATGAAGATGTTTCAAGCACACATATAAAGCGCTCATTCTAATAGTATAATATAGTAGTTGATAAATATGAAATCTAGATGGAAAGAACGACTCTATTGCATGATGTATAATGTAGGTCCACATTGGATGAGTGATACCAATGTACAACAGATTTGTAAACTACAACTTATGCATCTCCACTTGAAGAATAGAAGATATTATCCTCTTAGAATTACTTGTGATTGAATCCATGAAGTAATCTCTAAGTGAGCGGGTTTATCTAATATTTAAAATCCCATTTAAGCACTCATGAGTATAGTAGCAATCTCCATGCCATGCCCAATCACAATGGTCAATCTACTAATACTCCATGACAGTCTTAAATCATTAATTACTCCAAAAAGTATGAACGAATGAGGAGTTTCGAGTAAATTAATTACTCAGGAAGAAACACGCAAAATGAAACACAATAATAAACTAATTATCTATGGTATCATAATATTGAATATAAATAATTCCCTATTATTTAATCACCATAAGAATTATAAAATTATTGATTGTATAAATGTTTCGGGGTAATCGATTTAACAACTAAACTTTTTATCATTTCTCATTCCTATGCCCGTAGCATGCATATCATGGTTTCTTTTAGTCATTACTATCGTGAATGAATCATCGTGAAGATATTCATTTCACAAATAGATCTTCATCCTTAAATTTATATTGGATGTAGTGAAATTTCCTCTTTCTATGCATTGACCTTCTATGATCTCAAGGATCATTAGTCAACGCGACTACACCTTCACATTGACCTTTCCGGTTTCCAAAGTTTGGAGAAGGTTTTAGAATCCCTCAATATCTTCTCCATACTATTCATATGATAAATCAAGTTGAAGTTATCATAAGAACTAGTGAGATATCCAAGCATAAGATCTATAGCAAGACTCTTGTCAAGGGAAACATTGATATTCTCAAGTTTTTCTATGTAGCTCTCATTAAGTACATACAAAACTCTCTCCTTTAGTTTGCAAGTAATTCGGAACTTTTGATGATTTTCAAATCACACTTGCCTTTCCTTTTGGTGAAACATTGCACTCAATTTTAAATTCATTTCATATGTTCACAAGTTCATAAAATATTCTTTTAGAACATCGATGACATAAAGATAATAATGCAAGAGACCTTAGTTGACAAATCTACATGCTTGTGGGAATAACAACTTCTTCAAAGTTGACACCTTATTGATTTGAGGGATATGCTTATCGAGGGCATCTTTCCCAATTTTCAATCGAGGAAGATTCCATAGTAATAATACTTTTCGTTAAGATTATCATGTAATAAATACCATATATACACTTAACACGTATATAACCATATATGGTTTAAACAATGCATGTAATCAAAAATTTGTTTAACCTATAATTCAAATAACCATCAATTAATTCACGTATAAACATTCAACAGATAATAAATACTCTATATTAAAATCATATTCTTGAAAGTAACTATGTACTCACCTGATATATGTGCACGACTCATTGACACTTCAGATTCCCATTTAAAACGACCTAAACACAAATATTACCAAGCCTTAGAATTCATTGGTATTATAAAGTTTAACCATTATAATTTTTTTTATCAAATTTATCAATAATCTCAAAAGAACACTGACGTAAAGCTGATAAGAAACAAGCATGTAAGATCATATCAGAGGTAGGATCCGTTTGGTAGATAAAGATATACTTTTAGGAAAATCCACTTGAAACACCTCACTAATCTGGCCTTGTAATCATTACCATAAGTAGACCGGTTAGTATAATGACTAATATTACTTATATATCTTATTTATAAGTTCATTATAATGATTATAAACATAAATATAAGTTATACTTAAAGCATAGTAAGCAAAACTCAACTTACAGGTTGTTTGACGAAAAACTGGACATTACGCGGGTAGAACCTCGTAACCGAATTTTATCTTTCTCGGGGCTCTCTAGCGCTCCATAGCTTCACTACTAACACTTAAGAACTACTAGAGTCAGGGTTCAGGGCCTCGTGAAATCTTGAGAGTGTTTGGAAAGAGTTTGTCACCAATAGAAGCTAACAAACAACCATATATATGCAAAATACAGAAGGGCGTGTTGCGTCCTACCACATGTACAAATCAGGGTGCAAGGCGTGGGGAAGAAGGGTGGCTTGTGATCGTGACATGTGTCGCCCTCTGGTGGTGCCATATACGAAGTCAGATTTTAGCGTTCTTTGGATCGACGCGTTCCTATTGACGAGTACTACGAGTTTCCTTTAAGTCACATAGGCTAATAAACAACCTATCTTCGATTCAATTTTTATGACACATACACCGTACCTTTCGAATGTGAAACTTAGATAAATCATAACTTCCTCATAAGAAGTCAGATTTGAGCACTTTATATCCACAAAATTGTCATTTCGGCCACTACAACTTTCATCAAGATTATTTATCCAAAATAGTCTTTTATTTTTAGACGCTTGTTTGACGTAATTTGTTAATTTTATAATAATAATGGCTTATTCAAATATTATAAGCCCATAATATTTCCCATAAAATATGTACTCAGTATAAATATATTTTATATAATTTATAAATCGTTAAAATGTCTAGCCCGAATTCGCAGGCGTTACAATTACCTCCCCCTTTAGGAGGATTACGTCCCGGAATCATACATCAACAAAACAGCCATGGATAATGATCCCTTAAGCCACCTCTCCATCCAAAGAAAGGATAGTATATGTATTGAGCTGCCATAATATTAAATCATCTCATCGTATTGTCTAATACTCATCATAATATTCTAGGTTCCTTGGTAACAGTCTATCAGGCTGTCGACCTAGTTTCATCATTGAATCATCAAATATGCTGAGCCAAACACTCTTTTTTTCATGGAATTTCTTCACACGACCAATACCTTACCAATTAGGATTAATATGAAAAAGTTCACAATCCTTATTGATTTGTGTTCCCTCCGAGTTTTCGACTTTATCGGTCACAACTGCTTCCGTATTATCACTAGTATTCTCAAGAGACTAGAGATTAATCAAAAATCTCATAACACATCGTGGTTCTACGTCATCCTAGGACACTTGATGATAAGGTCTAGGATAATATCGTTTCTTTTACCTATAGGCATAGGTAAGGTTTCAAGTTTCACACGATATAAATGATGTTTTATCACTTTCCAACCAAAACATTTATTCTGTTATCTCCATAACAACAATTGAAGCTAATAAATCTTCTCCTAGATTCTTGTGCTACAAATCTTTTGAATGTTGACGTTGAATCCAAATTCGACTTGCCTTTCACACTTTTTCCTTAAGGGTTTGTTCTGCCCTACTTGGGTTTGAACCCTTACCTGCTGCTGCTCATAACTGATTAAAGCCTAACTGGTTCGTCTTATGTGATTCATAACTCATTTCTTACTGGAAGAAACTCCTGATTGTCATATTAATGATCTTAACATCCCCAACATAATATCACTTCTTGTGTTTACATTGAGTGATCTTTTCGTATAACACGACTATAGTCTAATCCAGATCACAACAAGCAAGAAGTTGTCTACTAATGCACACGTATACAAAATGGTTGCAAGAGGATATTACTAACATAATGGAAATATTAACAACTAAAATGGTTAGTGAACTCAACATTATGTACTAGCTACAATGGTTGCAACTACCCTGGCTTCTTGAATGAAAATAGATAGGTTTGAACCTATCTGCTAATGGTGGTGCTTGAATCTACACTTGTTCTTTTATCCACCGATGGATCTTCAGTCCTAACTCTCGAATCATAACTTGAATTTCATCGGAGACTACTGCTCCTTTCTAAATTAGGTCATAAACTCAACTTATGATAAGGTCTTTACTTTGGCTATAGTAACAAACCGAATGCCAACATTCTAATGACCTTCCATTGCATGACACAATGGATATATAATGAATTGCATGCTTGTATCCAGGGCCGACCCAATACCTAGGCGAGATGGGTTGAGGCCCAGGGAAACATTTATGAGGGGGCCTCATTTAGTCCGGTAAGTAATGGTGTATATATTAGTTTGGCCCAAAAGTTTTAGCCCAAGCTACTGATTTTTTTCTCTAACCATAGACGAGACGACGCTAGCCTCGAGGCAAGGCGCAAGGTGTGCGCTTGAATGAACGCTGGAGTTCTTGTATTTCTGATTACGAGTTATAATTCTCCTATTCTTTTATCACTATTCTGATCCGACTAGACTCTAATTGTTCAAATTGGAGACCTAGAGTTCGTGGGTTCAAAGCCACCAGTTAAAGATGTAATTATTTGTTCTATTTTTCTATTTCTGATTCCCCATTTGTTTGAAATGTATCAGTTATTTTTTCGAAATGTGCATCTTTGATTTCATATTTATTTGTTTGGTTATAGTAGTTTGCTTCAAGAGGTTTGATTTTTGATTTCTTGTGGTTTGCTTAAGAATTAGGTATTTAAGAGGTTGAATATGTTATATGTCCTGAATATTTTAGTTTGAAATAAAGAGCTCACAGTTCTGATTTCTCGTATTTAAGTTCGAAATCAGGAGTTGCTTAAGGAATGATTTTTTTTTTGATTTTCTTAGTTATAATTTTTTTGGTTTTATGTATGAATTTATAGAGTTCGTTTATGGATTTTTATGGTCTATTTATGTGATTCAGGTGGTATACTTTACTATTTAGTTATGAACTTTTGATTGTTTTGAATATCTCAAGGCAACAACTAGGGGTAGTAGGTATATAACTTTTCCATTGTTATTTGTTGCTATGAGACCTAGTTTTTTTAAATGGATCTCTATTTATGATTCCTTGATTCATTTTCCAGATCACCTTACATATTGAAAATGGAAAAAACACACATTTTGGTCTTTTTTTGGTTACAACGGGGTAAATTAGGAAAGTTGTTAACAATCTATTATTTAAACAACATCGACTTTAGTTTTATTTTTTCTGTTTTTTAGATAGCATGGGTAAACTAGGAAAAATTCTTATTGTTGTTTTCTGCTTCATATTTGTACTAGAGTGTATTTTAATTTTCTTGATACTTAAAAAAACTCATATCTTTTTCTGTGTTTTTGTTCTTTAATTTTATATCATCAACATCTCTATTCACTTTTCTTTATTTTTTTTACAGTACGTACAAGAAGCAACAAAGTGGGACAAATGGTTTCCAAAGCAATGTGTAATGTTGTAAGAAAAAGCATTGTCACCCTTGAAGAAGGAAAATTCGTTGAAAACCAATAATATGTTGTTGAAGATGTTGTTTTGTGATTTATATATATATATATTCTTATTTGTAATTATATGGATTTTGTTTGATTCTAAAATTTGTAGAGATGAGTTGCATCTTATATATATATATATATATATATATATATATATATATATATATATATATATATATATATATATAACACTCATTTTGTAAAATATAAGGGTATTTTTTATTACCTTGCCCTGGGCATAAAAAACCAATGGACCGGCGCTGCTTGTATCTATAAAAAGACATTAACATGGAACACACCTTCCATGTTGTGTTAACAACCTAATATTTCCTCTTTTGGTTAAGGAAGAACGACTACAACCATATCATAGCATCTAGCATCTCTAGTTACTGGCTGCTCAACCTTAACGAGGGTTGCAATACTTCTGTCGACCACTTCAATCATCTCCTTTTTTAATCTCCCGACTAAAGTTGGTCACTACACTGGACATGATTCTCTAAACAGTTCAACCGACTTACGCAAATCTATTTTATTCAGACTCGATCCTTTATGACCACTTGGGTCTGAACCAAAACTACTTTCCTAGTCATCAACGTAGGTAGTAACAGAAACAAACCAAACAACTCAACTACTAGTGCCTTAGTAACCTTGTGGCTCTTCCTGATCCAAGTACGAATCATGTGCTTCTGGTAGTACAAGCATATACTACCTTTCACACCTATGCATACTCGTCCCAAGAATTGTCTCTCAGTTCCCAAGTAACTTCACATGATAACCACAAAACAATTCAACAAACATAAGTGTGTCTAATTAAGAACATATAACAATTTTCCTAGACTCCACTATAGTTTTCGAGTATCTTCAAGGCGCTCTAGTAATAACCACGTGCTTTGTTGATCACATATTAAATTTTCCTAGACTTTCCTTCCAAGATTCTTCTCGCGCTTATGCTCGATCTAGCATATTCTAACGCTTTTTCTTAGTTATCTTTGAACCCTATTTCCAAATTCTTTGTATTCCTTCCAGTATAGTCCCAGTTTGTAGGGTATATTATATTTGAATGCACATTGGTGGTATGGAGATAAACGCTCTTTAAATTTTTACACTATTTTTCGATACTTGGAAGTTACCAGGCACATCATCATATCTCTTCAGTTCAGCATCCTTTACTTTATAGTAGTTAATCCTAAAGTCTGTATTTCAGCTGCATATCCACATGTTCTACTACCTTCCACTTAGTTCTTTGTCATCTCATGACTTTAACATTTCTCCTCGTGCAATACTATAGATGTATCGCCTCTTCAGCTAAATACTCTACCTTTATTGAAAGAGTAAGTTATTTAGCACTTCACAAACCAATGACTAATTTCACCATCCTAGTCCTGTATGTTAAAATCGGTTTAACATACTATGGAATTCTCGTAAAGATGTAGGTTAATTGTCACTCAATATTATTAAATACCAAGTTAGAGCATCATGTATATGGTAAAGATCCACTCTTAACACACAACTTGAACTGCATACATCGCAACGATAGACAAAGTCTCGGCCTAATGAGTCTGAAAACATTTTCGCCCTTTCCATTCGTCTTTCTTGAATTCTATGAATTCTTAATATCATCTCATATAATTCCACCTTCGACGTCGTTGAAGTATTCATCAAAATCTTCAATACTTCTAAATCCATAAGCCATCACTACTTCAAACTGGTCGGTGGTAGAATCGCCAAGCGGTAGGATGACTTTATGGATCACGCCAAAGTCTTATCATCCCACTAGTTAAAAATGTACTTTACTCGTACAATACTCCTCTAAAGATATTATTATTCACTAAACTTACTCTAATGGTACAATACCACTCTGAAGGTATTAATACACTATTTACGAAGTTATTGGTGTTAACTATAGTAAGTCTCCTTATCTCCTCGAAAAGTTACATGCCAGTTCTAATACAATAATTAAACGCTTAGAATCCTGTACACATAAAATTTCCTTTTCTAAATCAAGGTTGGCAATAAACCTCAAATCCTTTCAATTATTAGCCTTCTAGGTAGGCAACCTAAAGCATGCTATAACACATATTATCTAGCAGCTATTAGCAACTAAGGCATTACTCCTAAAGTCTGCTAGTTCACCTAATAGAAAGTGAGGTATACAACCTATGGCATGCTATAAAATAACTTTATTAGCACATAATATTGATAAAGCCATATTTATATATATTTCTAGGCATTATTTTGATACATTTTAAGCTATAATTTGGTTAAATGCAAAGATATTTTCTACTTATAAAGTTAAATTGTATTTTGCAACTAAAAAGAACAATCTTGAAGAAAAGGGCCAAAACAGAACAAACGCTGGAATTTGGAGGGCTGAAGCTATAAATAGTGAGGATTGGTTCTGAACATCAGTTCACTGCGAATGGAGACAAGACGCGAATGGATGCGATCCTATACGAGCGTCGTTGCGACCAGATGAGAGGAGATCGAAACCGAAGTGAACCGTAGTGATGCGATTGGTTGCGAAAGTACGAATTGATGCGATCTGACGCGAGTCATTGTGATCCGATGCGAAAGCCAAGTATCGATGCGATTGGATGCGAAAGTGTGTTCATTGCGATAGGCGTAAGACTGCGAAAGTAATTCAAATACGAACATAAGATTTCCATTACTTGGGGAATACACATTTTAAGTAATGACCACGACGTGACCATATTTCCCCACGTCGTGGGAGTCAGTTTTTATGGAATCTATAAATAACGAGCATTAGATCATAAGGAGGAACTTTTGGCCGACTTTTTGGAGAAGAATTGGGACAAAAACCTTCTGGAAATTGCTGTGAAGTCGAGAAATCGCTTGGAGCTCAATTGTTGAAGAGATCTAGAAGAAAACAACATTAAATCTTTCGGTTTGCTAGCTCTAATCATGTCTAGTCTTATTTGCATTGATTCTATGTGTTTTTCTGCTATGATTATGGGATAAACCCTTTTACTTTCATTGGTGATGATGAACCCTTTGAATTATGAGCTGATTTTAAATATATGATTAATTATTGTTGGTTTTTCTAATGCTGATAAATCAATTCCTTACATGTTTTAGTTCTAGTCTTTGATTGCCTTGATATATGTTTTGTGTAATAGATGATCATTCTAATTGCATGAACTTGATTACCTAGTGATTTATGATCATTATATTGCTAGAGCTAGGGTTGGATAATTCATAGAATAGGTAATTAAATTTAGTAACTGTAATTGTGTTAGAGAGCATGATTGATCCATAATTTGTGCTTGGTTGCTTAACTTGATCATAGCAAAGTAACTCTTAGATTTATCGTGCATAGCCAAGTTTATCTTAATACTGATTTGGTGTTTACTTGTGTTTGATCATAAGATAGTAAGCCATAAACTGGAACAACTAGGAATTTGATCATAATTACTAGTTACATAATAATTTGATAACCTTAAATAGTAATTTAATAAAAAATCAACCATAGGGAAAAGGGGGGATTCAGATCTAACGAAGGTACTCTTTAATATTGAAATTGAATTGTTTTCTTTGCTTAGTTTAATATTGTTTTCTGGTAGTTGTTTGATTTAAGTTCTTCTGATCTTGCAAAATCAGTAAAACCCCTATTAAAAGTTTGTTTCTTAGTTTAACTTTTAGTAATTGATTTAATTATTTAATTCCGTTCCCTGTGTTCGACACCCGACTTACCTAGACTATTCTATAATCCGACTAGGTACACTGCCTATAGGTGCATAAATTAGTTAAGTTAGCTAGGTTTATAAATTTTAAAGTTGATAGGTATACTTTTTGCACATATCAAGTTTTTGGCGCCGTTGCCGTGGAACAAATTATTTGATTTTTAGTTTAATTACTTTTAGTTATTCGATTCTTTTTGTGAGGTACAAACCATAAAAAGTTATTTTTCTGCAGCAATGTACTTTTTCTGTTTGTTCTGCAGCCACGTCGTGGGCATCTTTGGCCACGTCGTGGTCATTAAACAGTCAGTTTTCAGTTTATTTATTTTTATTCATTTTACGCTTTTGTGTTTTTATTTTGTTTTTTCAGTGATTTATGAACCGAGGATCCAAAACTCCATTAGATCCGCGACTTAAAGATCCAAAATAGATTTTCCACAAGAAGGACAAAAAGGTCGACGAGTCAAGTAGCACTTTTCAATTTGACACATTTGAGCACTTTGAGAAGACGCCAATCAAGAAAGAAGTTGGAAACAAGCCAGAAACCGAGTAGAATTCAGAGGACGACATAGAGAGTGAAGTAGAAGAGATGGCAGGCATAGAAGATATAACGATGGAAGAGTACAAGAAGCGGATGCGTGTAACGGGCCAGGTCTTGTACCACCTGATATTCCAGCAACTGCAAATTTCGAACTCAAGGGGCACATTTTGGCCATACTAAAAGATATAGCATTCTACGGGAAATATCATGAAGATTCCTACAAGCATATATATGAGGTTAAATACATTGCTAACTATTTCAATATTCCTAATATACCTTGTGCAATGGTGTTGTTGTGGATGCTTCCGGTAACTTTTAGAGGAAGGGTAAAAGATTGGCTAAAGGCACTTCCACCTGGCGCTATCACTACATGGGCTCAACTTTGTGAAGAGTCCATCCAACCATTTAGTCCACCGTCCAAGGTTGCAAAATTGAAGAAGAATATAGCCAGTTTTGAACAATAGATGGGAGAGTCATTATACGAAGCGTGGGAGAGGTACAAAGGTCTGCTTAGAAATTGTCCTCAACAGGACTTGAACGTGCAACAAGAGGTGTCTATTTTCTAAGACGGGGTGAATGTGACAGTGTAACGCCCGTGTTTCTGGGCTAAGCATTAATGATGATGTAATAGTCTAGGTCAACCATTGTAACTCGTTTTGAAGTAATAAAGATGAATTATTTGAGTATTATGTGAATTATGTAAATTTATGTGCTTTATACTTAATTATGATGATATAATAAATTAAAAAGGAAAACAAGCGTCAAAAATAGAATGTTAGATAAGCCCGATATAGATGAAGAAAGTTGTAGTGGTCATGACAAGGATTCCAGAGATATAAAGAACACTGAAATCCGAGTTATAACGAAGAAGTTATGGCATGTCGAAGTTTCGCGACAGAACCGGCACGACACTGCGTGACGTAAATAGTGGATTTACGATAGAAGACTTTTTAGCCTTAGCGATCTAAACGAAAGGCATAGTGTTCGTTAAACCGAGAGCGTGCATAAAAAGAACGCCCAAATCTGACTTCGTATGAGGAAGTTATGATTTTTCTAAGTTTCGGCTTGGCAGTATGCAGCCCGGAGTTCGAATAGTAGATCGAACGGTTTTCGGCCAACGCAACCTAAACGAGAATCAAAGGTCTCGTTAATAGTAGCTCAACGGTAAAAAGACAGATGAAAACAGACGTCAGATGGAGAAGTTATGAATTTTTAACGGACTTTTCGTGTCCCGGCCTGTTAAAAATATAACTTTAAAAATATAGTCAAAATTAGCTGACAGAGTCTAAATGAAAGTTGTAGAGTACGGTCCCACCTACACGTGGATATAAAGAACATTGAAAACGGAGCTCGTACGAGAAAGTTACGGGTTTTTGAAGTCAGAAGTGCAAATTGCGAGACTGTCCGAAGAAGAACGCCCCGCGTAGAGGAGGAACGCCCCGTGTTCTCGCAACACTAGGTCCGAAGTGAGCCACGATGCACCATCCGATGGTTGACATGCAAATGGTACGAACACGATGCGTACCCTCGTACATGCAGCGTTCCGAGGAACGCCCAGCGTACCACCGAAGGTACGCGCAGCGTAGTCAGCAGCTTCGGTCTATATAAGGGCTGCGAGGCCAGCCTTCATTTTCACACTTTTCTCCACCTTTTTCTCTCTCTACTCTCTCTCTAGCCTCAACGAACACCCCCGAAGCCTAGGAAACCTCCCTAGCACCAGAAGGAATCCCCGGAGCTCCCGAAGGCTCCGAGAAAAAGAGTTTTTCGGGTTGAAACTCTGCCCGCGCAAAGTCCGGTTTTCAAGCCAACCTCCCGGTTTCGTCAAAGAAGGTTATTTTAAGAAGTGAAGTGCTGTCCGAATCACTCCTTATCAGGTGAGTGCATAGTCACTTTCATCTTACATATAGATATGAAGTATTTTATATAAATTGCGTGCTATGTGTATATATATTCTACCTGTTTACCTGAGATGTGTGCTGGATGAAGATCTATACTTCTTTCTTTTGAGATCTGAACTTTATCTTTCAGATCTAAACTTTTTCTCTTGGATCTGAAACTTTTCCCTTCAGACCTAAACTGTATATATGTATTTTATACTTGAGATCTGTGTTGGATGAAAGATCTAAAGTTCTTTCTTTCCAGATCTGAACTTTTTCTTCAGATCTAGACTGTATATATATTTTATGCTTTGAAAGTTATGCTGGATGAAAGATTTAAACTTTGTTTTTTTCAGATCTTGACCTTTTTCTTCAGATATGAACCGTATATGTATTTTGTTTACAGATCTAAACTATTTCTTCAGATCTGAATTGTATATGTATTTTATATCTACAAATATGCTGGGTAAAACATGGGTAGATGAAATAGTTGGTGTGTGATGAAAGATGATTTAGAGGATGAGATAAAAGGTGATATAGATTATGAGATGAGGGTGAGAGGCGAAAAATGAGAGAAACCTTTACGCAAACGATGGCCCCGTCATCTAGTAGAGTACGGATGACAACCATGGACTATTCTAGACAGTCTGTGGAACATTAGCAGGCTCGCTACCTGTAGGTGTTGTGAACGATATGTTCACCCGATGTACTCTAAAAGCCGATTGACATGTATTGCAGGTGGACTCCTGCAAATAATACTATCGATAAATGAGAGCTATGGACTTAGCATCCATTGGATGAACCGTGGCAACTATGGATTTAGTGCCTGTTGTATAAACCCCGGGCGACGATGGACTTCGTGCCTATTCCTTAGTTAAACCCTTAGGAATGAGTGATAGATGATTCTTAGGGTAGATCCTTAGGAATTAAAGAAAATAATGGGGATGGGTAATTGCGTTAATTGTTTGATGATAAAACATAATAACTTTATTATTGTGGGTTGAAAAACCCTATGTACTCACCAGGTTTCCCAACCTGACCCACTCAGTTTATTTGTATCACAGGTGTCGATATAAAGCTACACTACACTGAGGGATTAAAGAGATGTAGATCACTAGTGTAAATTAATGTAAGTTCTGTTTATGCTTATGTTTCTGTATTGACGTTGACATCCCAAGGTTTTAAAAGGAATAAATTACATTTCTTCGGAAATTCTTTGATAACATATTTATCATTTTTTTCTGGGAACAAAATTCCGCAACACTTTTCTTTAAAAGTATACTCTGATAAAAAAATGAAGCATAAACAAATCGGTCTTTTCTGGCTGTGAAAATGGGTATGTCACAGACAGCGAGGAAACTTCTTGACTCTCAAGGATCGCTAACTAAGAAGAATCCATCCACAATCAAAGAGTTAATTGAAGAATTCGCGAAGCACTCAAGAGAATATCATAATCCGTGAGAAGATGTTATAAGAGGTAAAGGTACTGGAGAAGGAGGAAATGAAAACTTGGCTTCAATAATGGCTAAACTCAAGAATATGGATCGACGAATGACGAAGATGGACCAGTCTATACATGCCATACGAGTTGGGTGTGATAATTGCAATGGGTCGCACTTGAATAAGGATTGCGATCTAGATGATAATTGGAACCGAAAAGCAAAAGTATGCTACTCGAGTGGTGACCGATATGATAAATTATGGAGGAAACCAAAGAAGGAGTGGTTGTCATACGACATATACAAGAAGCAAAAGGATGATAAGTATAGGCAAGTCGACCGAGGTTTTATCAAAAAGAGCAACCACCGTCCGATAACAAGTCCGAATTCGAATAGATGCTTGCACGCTTTGCATCCGCTTCAGAGAAGAGGCATGACACAATTGATGCTATGATAAGAAACCAACATGCTGCAATATCAAATATTAAAATTCAATTAGGACAATTGACTAAACTTGTGAATAAGCGGTTACCACTCAAGCATCCCGAACCAAAAGCACAATCTCATGTTATGGCGATATACACTGAAAAAAGGTTTATTCTGAGCCATTTGAGATGTACGATGCAGCCACCGAATAGCTTGTTCCATAGCCAAAAGGAGTAAAACCCGGAGCAAAAATAGAGTTGAGTTCTGTCCAGACCCCACGACGTGGCAACCTAACCACGCCGTGGCCACTGAAGGGTGAGAATTCTTTGTTTTTAAAACAATATCAGCCCCCGCTGCCTTATGTATCTCGAGCCATGAGAAACCCACTGGAGCCCGAACAAAATAAATTCATGGAACAAGTGATTTCCCTTTCTATCAATTCTCCATTCCTCAAATCCATGGCTAAGCATCCTAAATTCGAAAAGGAAGTTATGACTAATCAAAAGGAGTTAGAAAACGCATCCACCATTGTGCTAAATGAATTGTGTTCTACTGCCATCATTGATGGATTGCCAATAAAAATGGGGGATCTGGGCCGATTAACTCTACCTTGTGAATTTGGCAATTCCACTTCAATAAATGCTTTAGCCGATTCGGGGGTAGCATAAATCTCTTGCCATATTCTTTTTACGAGAAGCTCACTCTACCAAAGCTAGAAAATACGAGAATGACACTTAGAATGGCGGATCACTCAATCACTCATCAATGTGGGATTGTAGAAGACTTGTTGGTGGAGGTTGGAAAATTTATTTTTCCATTGGATTTTGTGGTATTAGACATGAAAGAAGATGAAGACCTTCCCATAATCTTGGGAAGACCATTCCCGCATACTGCGAGAGCCCTTGTTGACATCCATGATCCAAAGCTCACACTCCATATAGAAGACGAAGAAATAACCTTTAAAATGAACCAAAAAGTAAGTTATGAGAAGCCAATAGATGAGGTGTTAGGATGAATGACGTGGAAGGTAAAAGAATAGGAGAAGGTCCCAACGAGTTAGATGAGATAGAGAATTTGATGGAGGAAGAGTTGAAAGTTTGGGAGAAGCCTCAAGTTGAAGAAGTGTCGTGTTCCAAGGCAAAAGCTTCAATTCCTATGACCTTTGAGGTATTCGCGTTCACTACACCCAAGGCTCAAGTAGATGAAGTTATTAAAGAAGAAAAGTTCAACTCGGGTGATGACCGAGGAGGAGATTGAACAAGAAAAAAATGAGCAAATAATTGATAAGATGGAAGTGGAAGATAGAAAAGCAAAAGAAGAAGAAAAGAAGACACAACTTTCTGGGAAAATTAAAGGTTTGAAATGCAAACACGAGGAAAACGCCAACACAAAGAAGAAGGAAAAATCGAAAAAGGGATACATAAAGCGGGTACTAGCGTACAAAAGAAGATAGAAAGAACAAAAGAAGAAAAGGGAGACCCTACTCCCAACCGCAACAACATAGAGTGGAAAGGAGTCCGTCTCACGACTCCTCCAAAAAAAGCACTTATCGGGAGGCAACCCAACGTTTTTTTTTAGAGTTTGCATTTTCTTTTCCTTTCTAATTTTTAGTTTTTATTTTCTTGATTAGTTTATTTTTGTTTAACCGAATGATGTTGTGTTTCTCTAGATATTGATCTTATGATTGCAGAATGGAAGCAATGTAGAAGCTTAATTAGAAAAAAAGCCATGAGAAGTTTAAAAGAAAACCGAAGACCACAATTTGGAATAAGTGTGGGGTGCGTGTCACATTTGGAAGAGTTTAGTGGAGACTTCGGGGGATAAACAGAAGATTAAAAGCTGCCTAGTGATGAATTGAAGAATTTTCAGAAAAAGTTGGGCAGAAGCTGTTTTGCTGAACCTCCAAGAACCACAACGTGGTGCTTCAAGGCCACGACGCGGCATTCCTATTTTCTATGATTAGAACGATTTCCATACTGGACACCACGATGCGGCGTTTGCTTTCCGACGTCGTGGCTGGGCTACAATGCATAGTTTGAAGTTTTGTTGCACCACATTTTCGAAGGCATGGTTCTTAGTTTCATTTATCCGGCACACTCATGAGACGCTGAGGATCCATTTTCCAGATATTATCAAGATGTTCATGTTTTCCCACACACTTTCAAAATTTTATCTCTTGACTGCTATCCCAGGGGAGCCTGTTCCAATTTTCCCTTTTACTTTTATCTTATGTAATTGTTTAAGTATGCAATGGGTACATTGCATCATATAAGTGTGGGTAGGGGTTGAATATAGGAATGCAAGCATACTGATGAAAGAATTAAAAAAATGACTAGGATTTGAAAAAAAAATATATTCTAGAAAGACTTGAAATAATGGTCTAAATTTGAATATAGTTAAATTTTTTTTTGTATTGTTATGTTGAGACTTAAGTTGCTAGTGTTGTGTGGGACGATTCGATGCGAGCTTCGATGTTTATTTGAGCCAACATATGTTCTAGTTTATTTGTGGCTTCCCTATCCTAGTGAAATCATGGGACAAAAACATAACCTTGTTTAGTGTGAGGGACATAATATGTTTAGCATCGTGTACCAGAAATCTATCCAGGAAAGCTTATGTAGTCATTGAACTTTAGACTAATACCTCTAACTAATAAGGCTTGCAGTTAAGCTCTCTTGCTTAAGCATATATATTTTTCTTTAGGTTTTTAGTTTTGAGTGATTAAAAAAAGAGAGAAATGTTGAGTGAATAAAAGCCAACAAAGTATGAAGATTTGAAGATTGAAGATATTGAAGAATAAAGCAAAATTGCTAAAAGTCGAATGCGCATTTTATTTTATTGTAATTTTTCTTTATAGTTTATTTTTCTATATGTATGCTTGGAGGTTTAACCAAAAATTACCTTGAGGTTAAGAAACATTTATGAGGATATATTTAGAGGGATGCATAAATGGAATGTTGTTTAGAATAACTGGGAAGTGTATATGAGGGTTATGAGTATTTAGGATTGGGGAAGTTTTCAGGAATATTAGACACAAATATATGAATTGCGGTCTTGATATAATGGATGAGCTCAAAATGGATTGTCTTGTGCGATGTTGGTAGCTAGGGTTTTGATGTGATGGTATGATAATAATAAAAATCAGTTTTGCTTGAGGGCAAGCAATAGGCAAGTGTGGGGTATTTTGATAGTGCCCTATTTATATATATTTCTAGGCATTATTTTATTACATTTTAAGCTATAATTTGGTTAATTAATGTAAAGATATTTGGTACTTATTAAGTTAAATTATATTTTGCAGCAAAAAAGAAAATCCTTGAAGAAAAGGGCCAAAACCGAACAAAAGATGGAATTTGGAGGGATGAAGTTGTAAATAGTGAGGATTGGTTCTGAATATCAGTTCGCTGCGAATAGAGACAGGATGCAAACGGATGCGATCGTATACTAACATCTTCGCAACCAAACGAGAGGAGATCATAACCGAAGTGAAAATCGTAGCGATGCGATTGGTTGCGATAGTACGAATGGATGCGATCCAACGCGAGTCATTGCAATCCGATGCGAAAGCCAAGTATCGATGCGATTGGATGCGAAAGTGTGTTCGTTGCGATAGGTGGAAGAATGCAAAAGTAAGTAAAATATGAACAGAAGATTTCCATTACTTGGGGAATACACGTTTTTAGTAATGACCACGACATGGCCATATTTCCTCACGTTGTACGAGTCAGGTTTTGTGGAATCTATAAATTACGAGCATTATGTTGTAAGGAGTGAAGTTTTGGCCGACGTTTTGGAGAAGAATTGTGACAAAAACCTTCTGGAAATTGCTATGAAGTCGAGAAATCGTTTGGAGCTCAATTGTTGAAGAGATCTAGAAGAAACCAATATTAAATATTTCGTTTTGCTAGATTGAATCATGTCTATTCTTATTTGCATTGATTCTATGTGTTTTTCTGCTATGATTATGGGCTAAAACCTTTTACTTTCTTTGGTGATGATGAAGCCTTTGAACTATAAGCTGATTTCAAACTTATGATTAATTATTGTTGGTTTTTCTAGTACAGATAGATCAAATCCTTACATGTTTTAGTTCTAGTCTTTGATTTCCTTGATATAAGTTTTGTGTAATAGATTATCATTCTAGTTGCATGAACTTGTATACCTAGTGATTTATGATCATTAAATTGCTAGAGCTAGGGTTGGAAAAATCTTAGAATATGTAATTAAATTTAGTAACTTTAACTGTGTTAAAGAGCATGATTGATCCATAATTTGTGCTTGGTTGCTTAACTTGATCTTAGGAAAGTAACTCTTAGATTTATCATGCATAGCCACGTTTATCTTAATACTAATTTCGTGTTTACTTGTGTTTGATCATAATAAATTGGAATTTGATCATCATAACTAGTTACATAATAATGTGATAACCTTCAATAGTAATTTAATAAGAAATGAACCATAGGGAAAAGGGGGGATTTGGATCTAACGAAAGTACTATTTAATATTGAATTTGAATTGTTTTCTTTGCTTAGTTTAATAGTGTTATTTGGTAGTTGTTTGATTTAAGTTCTTTTGATCTTGCATAACCAGTAAAACCCCCATTAAAAGTTTGTTTCTTAGTTTAACTTTTATTAATTGCTTTATTAATTAAATTCGTTCTCTGTGTTCGACACCCGACTTACCTAGACTATTCTATAATCCGACTAGGTACACTACGTATAGGTGCATAAATTATTTAATTAGTTAGGTTTATAAATATTAAAGTTGATAGGTATACTTTTTGAACACATCAAATATTAATTATGGCTTATACCCTAAAATATTCTAGTGATTGTGTCTTTATTATTAATATTCCAGACACTTCTCTCATCATCATCGCTTAATATTCTAGACACTTCTCTCATCATGGCGTAATTAGTTAGAGGTATTATTAATTATGGCGTACAACCTAAAATATTCCAGACACTTCTCTCATCATCATCGCTTAATCTGTAAGTTTAAATCTATAAATAATCACTATTCCAAGTTCGCTTAATCTAATACTCTGATACCAAATGTGACATTCCCTATTTTCTAGAACTGAAAAAAACTTTTTCTTTCCGCTTTGAAAAACCATAACTCTATGGTTGAGAAAAATCCCAGTATAATAAAACATTTTGTGGAAACTGTTTCGTTATATTAAAAATATATTTGAAATAAGATGTTGTTTCAAGATACAAAAATCTAAGGATGTCATAATCAATACACAACATAGTTACGACGTAAAGACCTATGGTCCTGAACACTATTGCAAGTTTTCTGTCAGGGACCGAGTTTCTGGAAAATTCCACGTTCGTCTAGAGAACTCCGGAACGATCAAGTATCCTCGAGAAGTCTCCGGAAAGATCAAGAATACTCTACGAGACCCCAAAAGACGCTATAAAATTATAGGTGTCCGCGGAACATGATGGAACGATCCGGAATAATCAAGAGATCACCAGAGGAAGCTAGAACGATACGGAAGATCCTAGACCATCATATAATCCTATAGGACACAAAAGAGTAGTATAGAACCTTATAGAATTTGTAGACATAATAAGATCTTGTAAGAATGATCTAGAATACTCGGGACTGTCCGAAACCTAGAAACCTCCCTTCAGGAGGTGTAAGGTTCCTATAAATAGGAGAAGGGCTCATTTTCCCAAACCATCGAGAAGTTGTTGTACTCTCTCGAGTTCTTATAATACAAGCACTCTTTGTATTTTTGAAGTGTTAGTCTCTTGATTTCTAATTTCGTTAATACATCTAAAATCGTCGAAGTAGTCTGACTTAGTCGAAGAAAAACTAAGTGGCACACGAGATAGACTAGTCGTAAGAGTTATCCCGTGACAAGTGGTATCAGAGCCCGGAGTTCGTGCAAGCAAGAGATTGTAGCTATGGAAGGAGGAAGTAGTGAAGTAACCAATGTACCCCCTGTCATCGAAGAGAAAGGAAGAAAGTCGAAGAGGAGGGACCAATTTGTTGACCCTTTGGCAAGCTTAGAAAACAAGCTTACAAAGGTGGAGATTAGCGTCAGTGAGATCCTTGAGTGGAAGGGTACCGTCGATCAGTTCGTTGCAGAGATAAGTGAAACGAGAGATGGATTGAAGGAGACCATCGGTGTCATCAAGGAAGAAGTCCTTGGACTTATCAACACCTTGTGGAATGAGTTCCGTGAGAAGGTAGCTACGCTGGAGGCCGAAGTAAACTTGTGTAAGGCAGCAATCGCTGGAGGAGCCGTTGCGAGTATGTTGCCGCACACGGAAGCACCCAAACCATTGAAGTATGGAGGAAAACGAGACCCTAAAGAACTTGACGAATTCTTTTGGTCGATGGAATGTTACTTTAATGCTAGTCAAGTAAAGGAAGACAAGACGAAGGTCGATACGACAGTCCATTACCTATGTGAAAGTGCAGCTCTATGGTGGAGAAGGAAGCACGAAGACATTGAAAAAGTCTTATACACCATAGACACCTGGGAAGAGTTCAAGAGGCAACTTAAGAGATAATTCTGCCCACATAATGCCGTAGACATAGCAATGAAGAAACTACGTGGGCTAAAGCATACTGGATCCATCCGAGACTATATAGTCGAGTTCACGAGCTTGATGCTAGAGTTACCCGACATGCAGGATAAGGACAAACTTTTCTATTTCATGGATGGACAACAATCTTGGGCCTACAACGAACTCAAGAGGAGAAATGTCAGAGACATCGAAGAAGCTATTGTCGTAGCAGAAGATCTAATGGAGTTTCGGAGAGAAACCACGGCTAAGAGAAATAGTGGGGGAGAGCAATCTACATCTGAACCACAACCAAAAGAAGACATACCCCAACCTTCGAATACGAAAGTAAAGGAAATCGAAGGAAGAGATCGAAAAGAAGAACGGAAGGGAATCAAGTGTTATCTTTGTGATGGTCCTCACTTGATCCGAGATTGTCCGAAAAAGAAGACCTTTTATGCAATGGTGTTGCAAGAAGCAGAAGAAGAAAAAGAAGCTCACATAAGTTCCATGAGACTTATAAACTCTATGGCGAAAAACGAGAAAAAGGAATCCAAAGGGAGTGGTTCTAAGATAGGAAGTCTCATGCTAGTCGAAGCCAAGGTAAATGGAAGAAATACTAAGGCGCTAATAGAGTCAGGTGCGACTCATAATTTCCTTTCTGAAAACGAAGCTAAGAGTTTGGGGATTAGCTACATGAAAGAAGAAGCACGATTGAAGGTTGTCAATTCTCCATCCAATCCTATCCTAGGAGTTTCACGGGGAGTACCCATGAAATCGTAGAATGGGAAGGCAACATTGACCTAGTAGTCGTACCGATGGACGACTATAGCATGGTATTAGGAATGAAATTCCTAGATGGAGTACGTCCATGGTCATTTGAAAGTGATAACACCATGCGTATTACTAAAGGTACAATCATTCACATCATACCAATAGAAAGGAGTAGAACAAGGTCTCAAATGCTATCATTGATGAAGTTTAACAAAGACCTTTGGGAAGTTGGGAAGATACGGAAAATACCCTAAGTTGGAAGAAGGAAGATAATTCACAAGCGACTAGTGATCGAACCAGGAAGTATGTGAAACCAAGCAACATAGTTCAAGGTGTCGACACATATCGGTGCAAGATAGAGTCACGATCAACCTTAAGGATTCCTCCGATATGTCATGAGGCTACGAGAAGACCCACAACAGGTGAGGAAGTAAGAACACAAGTGACACATACTAGAAGACTTGACGGGGACGTCAAGGGTTTAAGTGGGGGAGGGTGTCAGGGACCGAGTTTCTGGAAAGATCAAGAATGCTCTACGAGACCCTGGAAGATGCTAGAAAATTATAGGTCTTCGCGGAACATGATGGAACGATCCAGAATAATCAAGAGAGCACAATAGGAAGCTAGAACGATACGAAAGATCCTAGACCATCATAGAATCCTCTAGGACACAAAAGAGTAGTATAGAACCTAATAGAATTTTGTATGTAGAATAAGATCTTGTAAGAATGATCTAGAATACCTCGGAATGTCCGGAACCTAGAAACTTCCCTTTAGGAGGTGTAAGGTTCCTATAAATAGGGAGAAGGGCTCATTTTCCCAAACCATCGAGAAGTTGTTGTACTCTGTTGAGTTCTTATAATACAAGCACTCTTTGTATTCTTGAAGTGTTAGTCTCTTTCTTTCCAATTTTGTTAATACATCTAAGATCGTCGAAGTAGCCTGACTTAGTCGAAGAAAAACTAAGTGGCACACGAGATAGAGTAGTCGTAAGAGTTATCGCGTGACACTTTGCTTTAATCACCCGAAATCCTATGCAAGTCTCTAGCAGTCTTAATACCCCTACCTTCGATGCATATAAATGGAGTGGGTCGGGTAGGGAAACCTGGTGAGACACATAGGGTTTCAATCCCACAATATTATTATGATAATAATTTATAATTATCAAACCTACAAAACCAACTGTTACCAAACAATATCATATAACCTAGATATCTTATAAGACAATCTACCCTTAGTTACTCATCCCGTCGATCCTCACATACTGGTCCTCTAAAAGTGATCTTATGAGATCTATCCCAATGGATCATTATAAGTGAATTGGTTGACTATGTTGCTTCGGAGATTCCTTGGCAGCAGGGGTTAGTCAATAATGGCAATCATGGGGAGGATAGAGTGCATTAAATGAATATACCATCCTATTCATCTGGATCAATGTAATTCGTTAACACCACAAGGCCGTTAAGTCAGTGGTTGTCATCCCACTATGGCAGATGACTGGTCATCCAGGTGCCTGACGGTTGCCTGATATAGACATACCATTTATGGTTGTCTGTAAATGGGGGGAATACTAATATAGTATTATTGCACGTAAAACGTACCACATCAAATCATCAGTATCATCGAACAGAGCTCTACTCTACGTTCCCATCTCACATACTCCCTTAATATAATGCAACCAAATATCCAAACTTAATTGAATTGATTATCCTCTTTATGTCTTAGGGTATAACTAAACACGATTACAATATCCGTAATCAATCTCCAACACAAATTTCCTGCCTAGGTAGTATCTTTACAATACCGGGTATAACTTAATATCCTTTCAACTTAACTTGAACTAAACATTCCTTATAATTCTTATTTCATATTTAGGCAAGACTATAATCCTTATAATCATCTTTCAAAACCGTGTTCCTGTTTATACCATACTATCGCAATACAGTATATGACTATATTTTTATCCACTTAACTGGATCTAAAAATCCTTTATACGTCTTACTTTAAAACTAGATGAGACTATACTCCTTGAAATCAATTTTCCAATATTAACCATATTCAGATAAAACTATCAAAATTTAGTGTATATATCTAACACAAATTATCAGGTATTTAATACGCATTAATCTTTTTAAGTAATAACACTTTTCTTTAATATTATTATGTAATAAATACCATTAATACACTTAAAATGTATATAACCATATCTGGTTCAAACTAGTGTTGCAAAAGTCGGCTAGACGGCCGATTAATTGGAATCAGGTAGGGGCCGAGGCGCCTAATTAGGAATCGACCAAAAAACTCGAAATCGGTCAAACTCAGTCAAAATCAGTCAGAAATCGGACAAAATTGGTTGAATTCGGTTAAAATCAGTCGAAATTGGAAAATTCGGAATCATTCAGAATCGGAAAAAATAGGTTAAAATCAGTAAAAATCGTAAAAAAATAAAAAAAACTCGAATAGTTTGACATTTTTTAGGAAAAAAATAATTATTATTAATATTCATCTATTTTGTAATAATTTTTAATAAACTAGTTATATTTTTGATATATAATTTTCATAAAACTAATTTCATATAATTTATCCAATCCGAGTACTACCTGGGTACTCCCAACCTAGACCGAATACTCGCTAAGCGCTTGTCAGCCGCCCTAGGAACGTTTAACAAGTTTTGCAACATTGGTTCAAACAATGCATTCCATCAAATATTCGTTTAACAAATAACTTAAATAATCAGCAATTAATTCACGCATAAACTTTCAACGTATAATAAATACTTTGTATTAAAATTATGTTCTTGAAAGTAACTATGCACTCACTTGATATAGGTGGAAAACTCATGGGAAAGTTAGTTCTTCAACTGACACTTCACATTCCCTTTTAAAACAACCTAAACATGAATATTACTGAGCCTTAGAATTCGAACGTATTATAAAGTTTACTCGTTATAAAACTTTTATCAGATTTATCAATAATCCTAAAAGAACACTAACATATAGCTGATAAGAAACAACCAGGTAAGATTGTATCGGAGGCAGGATCTGTTCGGTATATAAATATATACTTTTTGGAAAATCCACTTAAAACACCTCACTGATCCAACCTTGTCATCATTCTTGTAAGTAGATCGTCAGTATAACGACTAGTAGATAGATCTTATTTATAAGTTCATAATAACGATTATACACATAAATATAAGTTAAACTTAAAGCACGGTAAGCATAACTCAACTTACATGTTGTTTGATGAAAAAACGGATATTACACAGGTAGAACTTTGAAACCGAAAGCTTTTTTTCTTAGGGCTTTCTGGCACTCCAGAGCTTCGCTACTAACACTTAAGAACTATTAGAGTAGCCTCGAGAATTTTTGAGAGTGTTTGGAAAGAGTATGGCACCAAAAGAAGCTAGCAAACGACCATATATACACAAAATACAAAAGGGTGCGCTGCGTCCTGCCATGTGTCCAAATCTGGGTGCAAGGCATGGAGAAGAAGGGTGGCCTGAGATTGTGACATGTGTCACCCTCTGGTGGTGCCACGTGTTAGCCTCTTGTTAGCTCGAATTTAATTTTATTCTAAAATTCATAACCTTCGCATACAAATTATGTTTTCAATGGTTTTTACATCCACACACATATCTATAGACAAATACTACACTTTCATTTAGACTTCATCAACTAATTTTCAATTTATTTTACATTTTACGGTCCGAGAAGGCTTATACTGTAAATAACGCTGCAGAATTCATAACTTCTTCATACGAGCTCCGTTTTCGACGTTTTTTATATTGTCAGTCTCATATTGAAGAGTAATCCAACTTTCATTTAGATTATTTCGGCTAACAGTTAACCAATTTTGATTCGAAATCTGTGTCGCACACTGTCGTACTATGTCGCACTCGAAGCTTTGAAAAATCATAACTTCGTCATACGAAGCTAGATTTTGGCATTCTTTATATCGATATGTTCCTATT
Organism: Lactuca virosa; assembly: GCF_052849685.1. Lineage (NCBI taxonomy): Eukaryota > Viridiplantae > Streptophyta > Magnoliopsida > Asterales > Asteraceae > Lactuca > Lactuca virosa. The sequence continues at coordinate 222,223,147 of NC_136430.1, read as the reverse complement.
GACAAGTACTATGACTTTCGTTTAGGTCACTTAGGCTAATAAGCAACCTATATCCAATTCACTTTTTATGACACATACATTATACCGCGTCGAACGCGAAACTTAGATAAATCATAACTTTCTCATACGAAGTCAGATTTGAGCGTTCTTTATATCCACGAAATCGTCATCGCGGCCACTACAACTTTCATCAAGATTATTTATCGTAAATAGTCTTTTATTTTTAGACTCTTATTTGACATAATTTGTTAATTTTATTATAATAATGTTTTATTCAAATACTATAACCCCATAATATTTGCCCATAAAACATGTATGCATTATAAATATATTTTATATAATTTATAAATCTTTAAAATGTATAACCCGAATTCGCAGGTATTACATAATCATTTATATACAAATAATATTTGCATATTTCGAATAAATTATATTATTTACCTTCTAAATCCATTTCTTGAAGTTGGCATATGTGTATTTTATTTATACAATAAAGATAACAATATCATATATAAGTTTGCTTCAAATCAAGTTTGAGTAAAACATTTTTTCTTCTAAAACTCATTTATTTAGAAAAATATTGATATTCACTTTATAATTCAATTAAGAGATCTAGTTCTCAAATACATAATTTAATCATTACAGAATATGAAGGTGATCCTTATAAAAAACGATTAAGTAAATAATCAATTATCTAATCAAATAACTAATACATATATTTTGACAAGCTAAACTAAAACATACATTGTTCCAAAACAAATACTATTTTACAATATAAGTACTTTATGTTTAAGCATAAATAATAAAACTAAACTCCGAGAGTTAGGTTCCAACCTGCTTGTGCTCAATTGCTTACTCTTCTTAAATATCTGTAAACATTTCCAAATATTAGATTAACATTAAGTACCAAGTACTTGAGTGTTATATGAAAAGTATAAGTTATGTCTAGTTGATACCTGGTGTATTAGTCTCTGTAAACTTTCTTCTCAGATAAGAGAGACAGTTCCTCTTCCAGTGTGCTGCTTCTTTATAGTAGAAAAAAGACCCATCTGTATGGGCCTTTCAGGATTTATTGGGCATAAAAATGTCCTTTCCATGAACTACTGGCCTCTTAGAGCACACATGATGACTCTCTTCGGCCTTGCATTCTTCCAATTCTTGAACTTGTTCGAACCAGGCTTAGAAAGTATATATGCTTTACTTAACGAAACATACGAAATGCTTCTAAGTTTCTAGTTCTTTCCAAAGTTCAGGGATAACATTACCCAATATGATTTTTGAAACATCGTCAGCATCACAACAATGCTTCTACCAAGCATTATGTTCAGTTCTACTTGTAATTGCATGTTGTATAGGAATAATGCCTTTTAGAATGTTATTATTTCACGTAGATCAACAAGTGAAAGAGGATGCATGCTTATGAGATTGGATTTTTTCATCTACAAAACTTTAACAAAATTCGTTTAGTATTTTCGATATTTAAATCTTTTATAATTAATACCCTTAAGTTACTAAAAACATGAATTATCAAAGTTCTAGGATCCAAGTTGCAAAATAAAAGGTTAGGTGACCTTTATCCCATTCATTGAATTCAACTAGGTAGATATCGAGTATCAGTTATATTATAATATATAATTTCTAGCATTATAGGCACGCTAATAACAAAGTTTAATAGACATATTTGATACCATATATGTGTCAGATCTCTATTGCTTAGATAACATTTATCACAACAGATTTCCGATGAAATCATCCAATTTGAAGAACTTGTGTAATCGGCCGATAACTAGTTTATATAAATCGTAGATACACCTCAGCCATCAAAAGATAACACTAGCGATTAGGTGACTTTTATCCAACTAGCGCATACAAGTGACATGCGAGTGCTATTCAAATAGGATTGCATAGATTTGATTTTAATAAGGGGTCTTTGATGTTTTTTTAATTCTAATTTAAAAAACATAATATATCATGGTTATTGCATGCCTATAATAAGCCATGGTCTACTTTTATGTAAAATCACATTTTATCAATGTTCTTTTATAAAATTAAATTTTATATAATAACGCATTGAAAATTTAAATTAAATATATAGCATGAAGTTTAGACGTTTGAGCTCTAATTAACATATATTAACCTGTTAATAAACATTCCATTTATAAAATAAGGTTTGAGGTTTGATAAGTCTCCAAAATCCTAATTTTAAACTTATATAATATTAATCACAGAATTTACCGTTAGCTAGTTTTAAAAGATAAAACTGATTTTTTTAAACCTTTTTAGCATCTTATGTTAAAAGATAAATTTCATTAAAACCAAACGATTTGTGATCATTTTTATGCTTAAAAAATTATCAGACATTTTAAAATCTAATTTTACAAACATGTATAATATATAAACATAAAACAAACATCACATAACATTAAAACATATGTACATAAACAAACCATTTCAAGTGACATTTTGTGAGCCATCACAAAGATACCAAGTCCATTCCTAATGGACATTAAGGGACGGAGACTTCTTATAATGTCTTCATGCTTCCACTTGCTTCAACAGTTTGTAGCAAGTTCATAAAAATAATTTTATAAAGTTTATAAAACTTCAATAAAATTAACTTTATGAACTTTTGATCTTCAAAATGGCCAATATCTTCATTCTTGTTAAATTTTTATAAAAATAACTATTTCTAAAACTAATATATTACTTACAAATATAAAAAAAATGAAAATTATCTATTTTAGTTATTACATATCATATGAACAAATAAATATTACAATCATTTTAACAAATCCAGAAACAACATCTCATGAGGTACATGACTAGTTTATGCACATCGTACACACACACACACACACACACACACACATATATATATATATATATATATATATATATATATATATATATATATATATATATATATATATATATATATACACTTCAAAACATATAAAACAATGTCTTGTTTTTTGAAGACAACTTTTGATGACGAAACATACATGTAAACTTTTGTCACATAAAATAACAATTATAAATGTCATAGAAAATATGTATGGATTTTCTTAAAAAAAGAAAACCATCCATGTTTTCCAAAAAGCAAAGAATATACCAAATAATCTAATTATTTAACCAAGCTTGCAAAAATGGCTATGATACTAATTGTTGGGCTTTATTCAAAATCATTTTCCCAAATCGCTAAAATTGGCAACAAAAGCTTTATAATTAGAATAAACTTAAAACCATTTTAACCCACCAATGATCATATTGCAATAATGGAAATAGAAGGAAAAGTATTACAACTTTGAAGAGTTTGATTCTCATAGGAGATTGGAAGTTGATGAAGATGACATGAAGCTCCAAAATAGAAGCTCTCTAGAGTTATCTGATAGGTTTTACATGTAACAATGCGGAATAATCCTTATAATCTTAAGGGTACATCCAACCTATTATATCTATGTCATAGTACTATTGTAGCAACATACTATTGAACAAAAAAAAACTAATAAACCCTAGTAGAAATCAAATTCATAATTAGAGATACATACATTTGTTGATTCCAATCAAGCTAATCAAAGTCTTATTTTCTCCTTGGAAAGCCTAACTCCAATAGTGTGCGAGCCTCTAATGGTTCACACCCAAAACACAATAAACCTTAGGATTGAAGGAGAGAGAGGAGAGAGGAGGACTTTTTCTTGAAGGATTTTACGTTTTTGGATACCTTTTGAAGAAAATATTGGTGGTTTGTTCTTCGTGTTCTTGATAAAAATAGCTTTTTGATCGAGTTTGGAGCTAAAAAGTGAGAAAAACGCTATTTTTTGACGTAATTTTGCAACTTCCAGCAAGGGCATGACGGCGGCCGAAATCTCGGATTAGGGTTTCCTCGGAGTTTACAGCCGAAATTCGTTTTCGGTTCGGGGGTTTACGGTCTGAGGTCTCGCAAGTTTTCGGCCCAGCAACGTTTTCAACTTCGAAAGTCGAGCACGTGTTCGGTCCTCGCAGGTTTGCGGCCATCAGTGAATATTTAAAAATTCCGGGGAGTGCAAGGATTCGATCCGGGGTCACACGCATACACAACCCACCCCTTACCAATCCATCTAGCAAGCCACATGTTATATGCCTTCCCGTTTTAATTCAAATAGCTTTGCTGTTTCGATCCTTTTTTCACAATTTTGACAATTTTAGCCCAAAAATCAATTTTTTTGAATTTTAAAATTCCATTGTCTACCCAAAATTTTGGTTTTTAATTTTTGACTATCATTTTTGACTTTTGACCTTAAAAATTTGACTTTGACTTTCAAGTTTGACCTTTGACTTTAAACTTTGACTTTCTCGTTTAACCTTTGAATTTTTACTTTTAGCTTTTTGGTTTGACTTTCAAGTTTGACTTTTCAACTTTGACTTTTAAGTTTGACTTTTTAAGTTTGACTTTTTAAGTTTGACTTTTAAGCTTGACTTTTGAGGTTTATAGTCAAAGGGTATTTTTGGTAAACAATGAGTTCCACAAACATCCCGGTCAATGAAGTTTCATGCTCTCAATCTTATGAAGCTACAATTAAATTTCTTTGTGAACAAAATGATTTGCTAAAAAGGGAAAATGAGGACCTTAAATATGATGGATATACACTTAGGAAGGCCCAAAAACCTTTAAAAGCATAACTAGAGGCAAAAACCAAGGATTTTGGAAAACTTCAAGAAGAATACAATAATAAATGTGTGAATTATGATTATGTTAAGGAACAGCTTCCTAACTTGACTACCGAACTTGATGCATTGAAAGCTAAATATAAAGATGCTGAATTCAACTTTAAGAAATTTGATGTGTCAAGTGCGGTAGTTGCATCCATGATAGAAAAACAATTAACATTTCAAGATAATCAAACCAAGGGTCTAGGGCATCACAGTGTACCACATCCCTTCAATGACAACTATAACCCTCCCCTTGAGACCAATGAGGAAGAAGTTCCTGCTCAGTTTGGCCCACTTCCTGAACAAGCTTCAGTTAATACTGAACAATCTGGGCCAACTGAGAATATTAAGGTGAACGTTTTTGATGATTCTACTTCATGTGCAGGTAAAGTGGTAGAAGATGAGAACAAGGAGAACACTATTGAATAAACAAATGACTCCTTGAACTCTGAATCTGTTGCTTCTAATCAACCTGCTGTTGGTAAACACATGCCACCAAAACAAGCGAAACAAAGTAGATGCTGCAAGTGTACTTGTGGGAACAATCAGAGACAAAGCAAGGGCACGCCACCAGGGGCAGGAAGAAACAATTCCTACGTGAAGAAAAAGACATGTTTTCACTGTGGAACACCTGGTCACATTGCCAGAAATTGTCCAAATCGCGCATATGTTCCCTACTATGCACAAGGATGGCAGAACGCGCTAAGAGGAAGATTTTCCAAAAGAAACCCTTCGAGGCCACGTTCAAACTATGGTGACTGGAACGCGCAGAAGGCCAAGAATCAAATTCCCAAAGTCAAGAAGGGAGTTCCGGCCAAGAAGTCTAATCCAAGAGATGCTCCAGTGAAACCAATATCAGTTAGATCAAAGTCATCTCGAAGATCGGCTTCAAGTTCAAAATCAAGTGCCGAGGCACCTATCCGCTTGGACAAGAAATGGGTTAAACCCAACTACAGATGGGTACCAAAGGTTCAATCTCCCAAATCGTCTAATGATTCTAACATTTCTTCATCTTCTGTTTGTGATAAGCAGGATATGTCATGGGAGAGAGTACCTTGCAAGGATGACAAAGGTCGACCCAGTTTCAAAATGGATTGGGTTCCAAAGACCAACTGATACCGCTCAGTGTCGGAGCATGTGACAACCCGAAAGTTTTTCCGTTATCTTTACCCAGTTTCCGTTTATAAAATTTAGGTTTTAGTTAATTCCGTCAAATTCCTTAGTTTGGGAAGGACCTTACGTTTTAAATAAATCTGAATTGAATTATTTCCGTTCACGTTAGTATTATTTTTGGTCTAACGGAATATTCTAAACTCAGGTCGATCGAGTTTCGTATTCAAAAACAAGGTTTTCTAAGTCAAAGCATAGCATCCGGGCCAAACAATACTTCGAAAGGAGCTTACGGCCGCAAACACAGTTTACGGCCGTAAACCCTGTTTACGACCGTAGACCCTGTTCACGGCCGTAAACCCTCCACCCTACCCCATTGGCCGTAAACTCACCCCTATATAAGGGATAAATGGCCTTCATTTCTCACTTTACACACTCCAGAAGCTTTCTCTCTCTACTCTCTCTCTCTCCCTCTCTCTCTCTCTACAAACTTCGAATTCCCTCCAAGATCTTCAAAAAGTAAGTGTTTTTCCACCTTGAATGTTGTTACAAATCCATTTCTAGTGATGAATCCATGTCTCATCTCCTAAATCTCATATTTTTCTAGATTTTCTCTCTCACCAAGAACACCAAGAACACACACTAGTTCTTGGTGGCTAAAAACCTCATTTCAAGCTTCCACTACGTAAGTACACTACCCTTAGCTTGTTGGATACAATAATTACTTGATAAACATCTAGAAATCGTGACCAGAAGGGTGTTTACGGCCAAGGCAATCTCCCTTGACCGTAAACTCTATTTATGTGGTGCAAAGTTGCCACAACACCCTCCTAAGCCTAGAAGCGAGGATTAGAACACTTCCAGAAGGCTAGAAAGGACCTTGAAACACCGAAAATCGCACTTTTCGCCAAGTGGTTACGGCCGTAAACCCATTGACCGGGAAACACCTGGGCCGTAAACATATAGGCCGTAAACTCTGTTGGGCCGCAAAACCTTGACCGTACACTCCTGATTACGGCCGCAAACTCCCCTCTTCAATCACATGTGATTCTAACACTTAGTTTTAAGTGTTTCCTAGTCCCTAAGGTGGTTTCCTTCCATAACAAATAGTGTTATGCCCTCACCTAATGTATATATGTACTTTTACATGCTAAATAGGATCCGTTTGTGCTCGAGGCTTTATTTGACACTCAGATATTCCTAGCAACTTACACTCGAATCCCACGTGAAACAGTGAGTTCATACCCCTACGCTTTTTCCGAGTTTTCATGTTTTCAGGGGGAGAATAGAAGCAAAAGTACAAGGGAACTTGTGCTCAAGTTATTTCATTTTGCATAAAATAATTATATGTTCAGTATGCTTTTAACACAGAAAACCGTTTTACCAAACGATTAAGAAATCAACTCGTAGAAACAGTTTTCAAAACTAAAGCAAGGAACTTGTGAATCTTGTCATAAAATGTGATATTTTACAAAGGATTCATACAAAACATAAACAGGATTTTATATATTATTACTTGTAAGTTTGTTATTTTAAGTTGGAGACACGTCCTTGGTAACACTCCACCGGATTCGAGAGTGTAGGACTAACACTTGTAACCAGAATCTCTTGTAGGGAGAGCGTGACTATTGTGTATAGATCTATACGGGACTGACTATCCCGCACCTCGCTGCTAGCTACAACGGGACCGTCAGGTCTACGGGTGACAAAGTCATAAATGGGTACTGGCCTCGTTACGTGCCATATGAAGTTTAATGTATGGTTATAAAACTCGCAACCTAGATAACACAGGTTTACTTTTTGTAATAATGAATCAAGTGAACTAACCTCGCAGTAATAACCGATTCGATTACTAGAGGGTATTGATAATACCCATAGGATTTAGTTGACCACCTATTTATTAGTTTTATTTATGTAATAAGGCTAATACATCACACCGAGAGCAAACAGGGTCTTTCAAGGAAACTACATCTAACGATACAAGTATGGTAGATACTTGTACACCTCGGACAAGAACAGATAACCAACTATCATCTTTTAAGGAAAATATAGGATTTTCCTGGGATAACTCAACCTTACATAAACAAGCTGTTTAACATACAACTAACGGATAATCAAACATCTTTTATAAGAAAATATAGGATTTTCTTGGGAAACACTTTTCAAAGGATCAAAGAAACATTTCTTTTACCAGAACTAAACGCTTATGAACTCACCAGATTTATGCTGATATTTTAAAATTGCTTGTATTCTTAGGGCAACAATAGACAGGTACTCTTGCCAACTTTTGGAGAAGATGGAGCATTTTGGAGTCACGTCTTTTACTTTTTGTTATATACTGTTATGAACAAACTATGTTTTTAAACAATGTAAATATTCATATTATAATGTAATGGTTGTGTTTACTACGCTTACTATGATACAACTGTTGTGATACTACGCATGACGTCACCCCGCCCCCAGACGTTTCCGCCGTCCGTTCCGACGGTTCGGGGTGTGACAGATTGGTATCAGAGCTATTGTTTATAGTGAACTAAGTATACCGAACCTTACATGGTATACAACTATAAACACAAAGGGGCTGAAGTGCTTTGAACTAAAAGTATACTTTTAAAAATATAAGTATTTTTACAAAAAGTATACAAGTATACCTATATACCAGAAACAATATCATGAGTAGCACAAAACAAAAGTATTTTGGATGTTGAACACTGCGGTTAAACCTGGGCAGTTATGTAATCATGTCTAGGGTCAATATAGCCTGATCAACTATATTTATTCGAGACATGACCAACATGTGCTTGGGAGTGACTGTGGTGTTGCGACAGGCCTAAAACTTACCCAGTATCCATACAACAAGACGTCGATAGAACAAAACATACAACTTAAAATATTGTAGGAGTATTTTAACCAGAGCCGAATACATTGTAGAAATTCATTTCTAGTGTTGCTACCTATTCCTTTCTTAGCAATAACTTACTTGCATTAGTAACCTTTCTTTGCTTATCGCTTGGTAGAACACTTTATTATCAGGACGAGATATATTTTGTTTCATATATCTTGAGGACTTACCATCCTCTTCTTCCTGGTTGTTTCTAGAACAAGATGCCTCCCCGAAAAAGACCCATCAGAAGAAATGACGACACTCCACCACCACCACCGCCCCCTCAGTTTGATCCCGCTATGTTCCAGGAAGTCGTTACTGCTGCTGTGGCTGCCGCTATGTCACAGATTAATCCTGGCGGATCTGGCGGGCAGGGAGGTGGTACTCATCCCCAAAATCAGGAAGGTGGTCAGGGACACCAGAAGGACTGCTCTTACAAGGACTTCATGAACGCGAAACCCACACCTTTCGACGACAAAGGAGGGGTTATTGCCCTGACTCAATGGTTCGAGAAAATCGAGTCCATTTTCGAAATCTGTTCCTGTTCTGAGGCCAACAAAGTAAAATTCGCCGCTTGCACTTTCGCCAACAGAGCACTGACCTGGTGGAATGGTCGAGTCAAATCCCTAACCCTACCAGTGGCGAATGCTATGGGTTGGGAAAGTTTAAAGGAACTCATGCTAGCTGAGTACTGCCCACGGGGCGAGATGCAGAAACTAGAGCACGAACTCTGGAACCTAAAGATGAAGGAATCCGACATTGCCGCCTACACTTCTAGGTTTGAAGACCTAGCGCTTCTTTGCCCGGGAATGGTCACCCCGAAAAGCAAGAAGATAGAGAGATACATTTGGGGACTGACACAACCCACCAAAGGAAATGTCTTGGCTGCTAGGCCAAACACCTTTGACAGCGCTAAGTGTCTGGCGCAGACTCTCATAGATCACGGAGTTGATCTTGATAAAGTGGCAACCGCTCCTGAGCCAGAAAAAGGGAGTGGTGAGAAAAGAAAGTTCTGGAAGCAGCGGAAGGGCCGGTCTTCACAGGAGCCCTCAAAGAAACAGCGAACGGTGGCAGTCCACGCTGCTACTAGTCCTGCAGCTGCTCCTGCCATTCAAGCACCTACCAGTAAATATGCCGGTACCCTTCCTCGGTGCGACAAGTGCAATTACCATCATAATCCCGGTCCATGTCGTGACATGTCATGCACTAACTGTGGCAAAAGGGGCACACAGTTCGATTTTGCAAGACACCAGTCCAACCAACCAATCAGGCATTTGGAGCAGGCGTCGGTCAAGCCTGTTATGGTTGTGGAAAGGTCGGGCACTACAAGAGAAACTGCCCCAAGGCAACAACAGCAGGTGGCACGGGTAGAGTGCTAACGATGGGTAAAGAAGAGGCAGTTGCAGATCCCACCGTTGTTTCAGGTACGTTCCTCCTCGACAACTCTTATGCATGCATTCTTTTCGATTCTGGTGCGGAGAGAAGTTTTATTAGCCATGCATTCAAACATCTCCTAAAACATAAACCTCAACCACTAACTGAAACATTTACCGTTGAGATGGCTAACGGTGAGAAAGAGAGCACTAATGATATATACGTAGGCTGTATCCTTACCTTGAACGATCATTCTTTTCCTATCGACCTTATGCCAGTTTCCATAAAAAGCTTCGATGTCATCATCGGCATGGATTGGTTGAGCCCCAATCATGCTGATATCCTTTGTTACGAAAAAGCTATCCGTCTCAACCTTTCCCCTGGTGAAACCCTCATGATTTATGGCGATAAACTTAACACAAACCTCCGTATCATTTCGTGCATCAAAGCCTAGAAACTTCTACGAAAGGAGTGTCATGCATTCCTAGCCCATATCATTGACGGGAAGCAGGAAGTTAAAGACCACGAGAGCATCCTCAAAGTCTGCAACTTTCCCGATGTTTTTCCCGAAGATCTCCCGGGAATCCCTCCTGAACGCCAAGTCGAGTCTCGCATCGACTTAGTCCCCGGAGCTACCCCCGTAACTAAATCCCCATACCGATTAGCACCGGCAGAAATGCAGGAGTTATCCAGTCAGCTCAATGAGCTGCTCAGCAAAGGATTCATCAGACCGAGTTCCTCACCCTGGGGAACCCCGATCTTATTCGTGAAAACGAAGGATGGATCCTTTCGGATGTGCATTGACTATCGCGAACTGAACAAGCTCACTGTCAAAAACCGTTACCCTCTTCCTCGAATCGACGACCTCTTCGATCAACTTCAGGGAGCCAGTTACTTCTCCAAAATAGACCTAAGATCAGGGTACCATCAGTTGCGAGTTCACGAGAATGATGTGCCCAAGACAGCATTCCGAACTCGTTATGGACACTATGAATTTGTAGTAATGCCCTTTGGTCTAACCAATGCACTGGCGGTATTCATGGACCTGATGAATCGGGTGTGCCGTTATTTCCTGGACAAGTTCGTAATCGTGTTCATCGACGATATACTTGTCTATTCCAGAAGTGAGGAAGATCATCGACAGCACTTGAGATCGGTGCTGGAAACCCTAAGGACGGAGAAGCTGTAAGCGAAATTCTCTAAGTGCGAATTCTGGATTCGAAAAGTAACCTTCCTAGGTCACGTGGTAAGCGAGGAAGGCATACACATGGACCCCTCCAAAATCAAGGCGATAGAGAACTGGTCAGCACCGAAGACGCCCACAGAAATCCGTCAATTCTTGGGTCTCGCTGGCTACTATCGTAGATTTATCCAGAATTACTCCAGAATTGCCAAACCCTTAACCACTCTGACTCAGAAAGGCATACCCTTTTGTTGGAGTGAAAAACAAGACACTGCGTTCCAAACGCTGAAGCGGGCCCTATGCAGCGCACCTATCTTGTCTCTACCCGAAGGGACAGAGGACTTCGTTGTCTACTGTGATGCATCCAATCAGGGCCTAGGCTATGTGCTCATGCATGAAGGAAAATTCATTGCTTATGCCTCAAGACAGCTGAAAGCACACGAAGTCAACTACACAAGGCACGACCTGGAATTGGGAGCAGTGGTCTTCGCATTGAAGATATGGAGACATTATCTCTACGGAACCAAGTGCACTATCTTCACTGACCATAAAAGCCTGCAGCATATTTTCGACCATAAGGAGTTGAACATGAGACAAAGGCGATGGGTTGAGCTACTCAACGATTACGAGTGCGAAATCCGCTACCATCCCGGCATGGCCAATGTGGTAGCAGATGCCCTCAGCCGGAAGGAGTACTCAGGTCGTAGAGTGAAGGCACTGACCATGACTATCCATTCCCATTTATCCGCGCAAATCAGGGAGGCTCAGCTGGAAGCCTTGAAACCAGAGAACATGCCGGGTGAAGCCTTGAGAGGAATGGAAAAGAACCTAGAGATCAAGGGAGACGGAGTCTATTATTTCATGGACCGGATCTGGACCCCAAAGTTCGGTGGTTACAGAGAGGTTGTAATGAACGAAGCTCACAAGACCAGATACTCCGTTCATCCAGGCTCGGACAAGATGTACCTCGATCTCAAGAAACTATATTGGTGGCCGAACATGAAAGCAGAGATCGCTACCTTCGTGGGCAAGTGCCTGACTTGCGCCAAGGTGAAGGTCGAATATCAGAAGCCCTCAGGTCTACTCCACCAACCGGAGATACCTGAGTGGAAGTGGGAGAGAATTACTATGGATTTTATCACCAAATTACCCAAGTCTCCGAGTGGGCACGACACCATCTGGGTAATTGTCGACCGACTGACTAAATCTGCCCACTTCCTGCCGATCAAGGAAAACTTCAAAATGGAGAGACTCACGCGAATCTACATCCGAGAGATAGTTCGACTGCATGGTGTGCCTGTGTCCATTATCTCCGATCGAGATAACAGGTTCACTTCGAGGTTCTGACAGTCACTACAGAAGGCTCTTGGAACTAAGCTGGATATGAGCACAGCTTACCATCTTCAAACAGATGGGCAAAGTGAGAGAACCATCCAAACCTTGGAGGACATGTTGAGAGCATGTGTCATTGACTTCGGTGAGTCGTGGGACACCCATTTGCCCTTGGTCGAGTTTTCCTACAACAACAGTTACCACACCAGCATCAAGGTTGCGCCTTTCGAAGCCCTCTATGGTCGCAAGTGCAGATCCCCTCTGTGCTGGGCTGAGGTGGGCGACACGCAGCTGGCCAAGGGGCAAGTCCATGAAAGCACTCTCACTGGCCCAGAAATCATCCGCGAAACCACCGAAAAGATCGTACAAATCCGAGAACGACTTAAAGCCTCATGAGATCGACAAAAGAGCTACACCGATAAACGACGAAAACCCTTGGAGTTCCAGGTTGGAGACCGTGTTTTGTTGAAGTCTCGCCCTGGAAAGGCATGATACGCTTCGGAAAGCATGGAAAGCTAAATCCAAGATACATAGGACCCTTCGAGATCCTCGCTAGGATCGGTCCCGTAGCCTACAAACTTCGTTTACCGCAAGAACTTAGCAACATTCACCCTGTCTTTCACGTTTCGAATCTTAAGAAATGCGTGTCCGACGAAACCCTTACGATTCCTCTCGACGAGATTGAGATCAACGAGAACCTGAACTTTGTGGAAGAACCAGTCGAAATCATGGATAGAGAGGTCAAACGAACGAAACAAAGTTCGCTGGAATGCCAAGCGGGGACCCGAATTCACTTGGGAGCGCGAAGACCAAATGAAACAGACGTATCCGCATCTCTTTTCTAAACCATGATTTGTATTCTATGTTCAAATTTCGGGACGAAATTCCCTCTAACGGGGGGATGATGTGACAACCCGAAACTTTTTCCGTTATCTTTACCCAGTTTCCGTTTATAAAATTTGGGTTTTAGGTAATTCCGTCAAATTCCTTAGTTTGGGAAGGACCTTACGTTTTAAATAAATCCGAATTGAATTATTTCTGTTCACGTTAGTATTATTTTTGGTCTAACGGAATATTCTAAACTCAGTTCGATCAAGTTTCGTATTCGAGAGCGAGGTTTTCTAAGTCAAAGCATAGCATCCGGGCCAAACAACCCTTCGAAAGGAGCTTACGGCCGCAAACACAGCTTACGGCCGTAAACCCTGTTTACGACCGTAGACCCTGTTCACGGCCGTAAACCCTCCACCCTACCCCATTGGCCGTAAACTCACCCCTGTATAAGGGATGAGTGGCCTTCATTTCTCACTTTACACACTCTAGAAGCTTTCTCTCTCTACTCTCTCTCTCTCTCTCTCTCTCTCGCTCTCTCTACAAACTTCGAATTCCTTCCAAGATCTTCAAAAAGTAAGTGTTTTTCCACCTTGAATGTTGTTACAAATCCATTTCTAGTGATGAATCCATGTCTCATCTCCTAAATCTCATATTTTTCTAGATTTTCTCTCTCACCAAGAACACCAAGAACACACACTAGTTCTTGGTGGCTAAAAACCTCATTTCAAGCTTCTACTACATAGGTACACTACCCTTAGCGTGTTGGATACACGAATCACTTGTTAAACATCTAGAAATCGTGACCAGAAGGGTGTTTACGTCCAAGGCAATCTCCCTTGACCGTAAACTCTATTTATGTGGTGCAAAGTTGCCACAACACCCTCCTAAGCCTAGAAGTGAGGCTTAGAACACTTCCAGAAGGCTAGAAAGGACCTTGAAACACCGAAAATCACACTTTTCGCCAAGTGTTTACGGCCGTAAACCCATTGACTGGAAACACCTGGGCCGTAAACATATGGGCCGTAAACTCTGTTGGGCCGCAAACCCTTGACCGTACACTCCTAATTACGGCCGCAAACTCCCCTCTTCAATCACATGTGATTCTAACACTTAGTTTTAAGTGTTTCCTAGTCCCTAAGGTGGTTTCCTTCCATAACAAATAGTGTTATGCCCTCACCTAATGTATATATGTACTTTTACATGCTAAATAGGATCCGTTTGTGCTCAAGGCTTTATTTGACACTCAGAAATTCCTAGCAACTTACACTCGAATCCCACGTCAAACAATGAGTTCATACCCCTACGCTTTTTCCGAGTTTTCATGTTTTCAGGGGGAGAATACAAGCAAAAGTACAAGGGAACTTGTGCTCAAGTTATTTCATTTTGCATAAAATAATTATATGTTTAGAATGCTTTTAACACAGAAAACCGTTTTACCAAACGATTAAGAAATCAACTCGTAGAAACAGTTTTCAAAACTAAAGCAAGGAACTTGTGAATCTTGTCATAAAATGTGATATTTTACAAATGATTCATACAAAACATAAAAAGGATTTTCTATATTATTACTTGTAAGTTTGTTATTTTAAGTTGGAGACACGTCCTTGGTAACACTCCACCGGATTCGAGAGTGTAGGACTAACACTTGTAACCAGAATCTCTTGTAGGGAGAGCGTGACTATTGTGTATAGATCTATACGGGACTGACTATCCCGCACCTCGCTGCTAGCTACAGTGGGACCGTCAGGTCTACGGGTGACAAAGTCATAAAAGGGTACTAGCCTCGTTACGTGCCATATCAAGTTTAATGTATGGTTATAAAACTTGCAACCTAGATAACATAGGTTTACTTTTGTAATAATGAATCAAGTGAACTAACCTCGAAGTAATAACCGATTCGATTACTAGAGGGTATTGATAATACCCTTAGGATTTAGTTCACCACCTATTTATTAGTTTTATTTATGTAATAAGGCTAATGCATCACACAGAGAGCAAACAGGGTCTTTCAAGGAAACTATATCTAACGATACAAGTATGGTAGATACTTGTACACCTCGGACAAGAACAGATAACCAACTATCATCTTTTAAGGAAAATATAGGATTTTCCTGGGATAAGTCAACCTTACATAAACAGGCTGTTTAACATACAACTAACGGATAATCAAACATCTTTCATAAGAAAATATAGGATTTTCTTGGGAAACACTTTTCAAAGGATCAAAGAAACATTTCTTTTACCAGAACTAAACGCTTATGAACTCACCAGCTTTATGCTGATATTTTAAAACTGCTTGTATTCTTAGGGCAACAATAGACAGGTACTCTTGCCAACTTTTGGAGAAGACGGAGCATTTTGGAGTCACGTCTTTTACTTTTTGTTATATACTGTTATGAACAAACTATGTTTTTAAACAATGTAAATATTCATATTATAATGTAATGGTTGTGTTTACTACGCTTACTATGATACAACTGTTGTGATACTACGCATGACGTCACCCCGCCCCCGGACGTTTCCGCCGTCCGTTCCGACGGTTCAGGGGTATGACAGAGCAGCTATGGAGGCATATCATCAAACTTCGGTTTGTTGATAGTGGCTGTTCCTGGAACCTGATAGGAGGCATCTCTCAATTGTACATGACTCAGATCTTTAAGTGAGAGTATGTGTCCTTTGCGGGAAAGGAAGAAAAGGAAAGGATCACAAATGGGGTTTGTGCTTAATGATGTGATGAATGTTTGGATCTGTTTCGATATTGAAACACATCTAAGGCTGAATTTGTTGCTGCTTGCGTCTTCAATTGCTGACTTTCAGTTTGAATTCTTTCGATACTCCTGAGTTTTTTTTAAAATGATTTGTTTCAAAGACAAATTTCTTTTAATTTTGCGCTTTTATTTTTATTTCTTCCCTTTTCTCAAATTAAGGGGGAGAAATCAAAATACAAAAGGTAATTAAGAAAAAAAAACCACAAAAACACACAAAAATATGTTCTCATGATTGTTAGTGTGTAGGTGCTTATTTGGGAAGTGATATGAAGTCTAGTGCTAAAGGACAATATGAAATTCGTGTAAAGCACCGAAACTAATTTGGTTAGACTCTGTGTTCAATGTGCTGGTAGGCACAAAGGATACAAAAGGACTAGACATTGATCGACAAATGAAAGGACTAGACAATATGAACTTAGATAGTTTCATTTGGACTGACAATACGACGCTCGGGTAGATTGAGCAGTGAGATATACATGGGAATCTGCGGGCTACACTAAAAGTTAATTATCTAGAACTGTGGCTCAACATTTCCTTGATATATGGACTTATGTCCTTAATTCTGGTACTGATAGGGCAACTGGGGGTTCTGATAAAGTAGGTCTGTAGGAAATTATTTTCTTGCTTTCTATCTGTTAGTCATATGTCGCTTCCTTTGCGTGATTGGAACATATCCGACCTGGAATGCAACATATGCAACTCTATCTCTATGCATATCCTTATGTATGAAATTATTTCTATCTGTTAAGCCATATGCTGTCCCCTCTGCGTGATCTGAAGATCCGACCTGGGATACAACATATGCACTCTACTATCTCTCTAACCTCCTATCTATGTTAGTCATATGTTGTTCCCTCTGCATGATTGGAAAACATCCGACCTGGGATACAACATATGCATTTCTATATCTATATTCCTTCTTAATGATTGAATACTCACCTAAAGTAAGGAGTTCTTTGGAAGTTCTTGATTACCGGGGTATGTCGGGAAGCGGGGAACACGTTCTAGTACACCTAAAATTGAACAATTTAAAAGGTTGTCTGTAGATCTCACTGGTGAATTTAAGTGGACAACAATATCCTTGGTCGTCGTCAGCTAAATGGTCCATTTAAGAATATAGATCACAATGACTTGTCACTTATAATCTATCAAATTTATCAAATATCCTTTGTGTTTAAGTGGATCACAATACTGGTGATTGACCAGATCTAGACATGCAGGCGTGTGCTGATAAACGATATTGGGTTGCCTGACAACTTTGATCCCAAAATAGTCTTAAATTTAGTTATTATTTTTGTTTTGGTTAAATTTATTCATAGTTTTCCTCTATGCACAAATTTAGGGGGAGAATTAAAATTAAAAAAAAATCAAACAAAAATCAGAAAATTAAAAATCCAAAAATATTGTTATTTCTGTTTTATTTCTTTTTCAGAAAAATCAAAAATCCAAAAATATTTTTGTTTCTCTTTTATTCTTTCAGAAAATATGAAAAATCCAAAAATATTGTGAGCTAATTTTTCTTTTAGTTTTGTTTTTATCTCAAATTTCCTTTGTCTTGAAAAGTGAACTCAGATGTAGATGAAACTCATGGAGACTGTATCGAGATTTTCTGAGCCAAAGCTTCATCCGTGATTGTCGAAGAATTCTCATTCGAAGGAACAAGAAATGAAGATTATTCCTTCAACATTCAATCTTTTAACCCCAGAAGCAAGGTGAAGCTGTACTTGAAGATTATGTGACAGATTGCATTGAAGCCTCCTCAATCAATTTGCTTCTATCTATGTACCAGCTGAAGTGATCCAGAAGATTCGTTCTCTCTGACATTCTCTCTGAAGATTCTCAAGCTGAAAGCGCCATTTTTCAAGAATCTCTACATGAAGCCTCCTCACCCAATGTTCGTTCAAAGCTCAGTTGTTCATCTTGAAGTTGTGAAGAAATTGAAGATTAAAGCTGAAGCCAAGCTCCAAATGAAGATTGACAAGAAAAGCCTGCTACATTTTTAGGAGGAGTTTGTTGGGTCAAAAGAAAAGAAAGCTATAAACCAAGGGGGAGATTGTTGGGGCTAAAAATATGGTTTATACTTTACTTTTCTAGGCTTTAATAGTTTTTAGTCTAGAACCGAAAACAGCCTTGGGTTTACGGTTCATGTGGTGTTTGTGGCTGCAAACTTGTTTGCGGCTGTAAACACGTTTATGGTTGTAAACGTGTTTGTAGCCACTGTTCCATATATATATAGTGTCAGTAGAGTCATAAGAGTGTAGGTGCTAAGTGTGTGAAAATTAAGGTGTTCTAGAGAGAGAAAGTAGAGAGAAGAAGTGTGTGTTTGTGTGTGAATCTCATGTGTATGGAGCATCATTGAATATTATTCAATACATCATAGATTCATCATCTTCTTCTTCTCCTTCTTCTCCATTTGATCTTGCATCATCCGCTTGATTGAGATTCCGCACCATCAAGCGGATCAGATTGATACATCAAGCTAATTTTTAGGACTTAAAGAGAATTTCGTTCTCCCCCTTTACGGATGAGAAAGCCATGAAAATTAGGTGCCCAAGGGTCATATTTATAGTCTAGGTAGCTTAGGGAAAAAACAAGATTTGAATAATTAAATAATAGATTTAATCCCAATCCAAATCCTTTCCTTATCTACTACCACGAGGCTTCTGGAAACCCTAAAAGAGCTCCCAAAACCGCCCATTTGATGGTAGCTTCTAGAATTGCTTTCTTTGTTCAACTATTAAACAATTACAATTCACCCCTTACACCTTTAATTAATTCCAATTAATTCTGAATTAATTCCAGATTAATTCTGATGAATAATTAATCAATTATTAACTATTTCTAATTAACTTATTAATAATATAATACATTAACAAGTCATTTCTAATTAATATATTAATCATATAGTATATTAATCATATAATATATTAACAAGTTATTTATCTATCTTCTTTGATCAATCCAAGCCATTTCTTGGTTATGAGGGCAACCCAAAAAGGACTTTACTTATATTCATCAATGTTATATCAATTTAGTTAGGACCTTAGACACCTTAATCCAACAGACTCCCACTTGGATATGTCGCTAACTACAATTGCAAGTACAACTCCAAATAACTAGTGAATATTGTTTTCCAAAGACACTGCCATACTCTGATTTGGCGTTGGTTCTAAGATAAGTGATCAACTATCTCTTCGTTTTACAAGATATCATATGAACACGAGACATGTATTAGAATCAATCTCATAGTCCAAGAATCTATTTCTCGATTTCCCAATTTATGACGACTGGATTCAGACTACTAATTGAACACATCAATTTAGTCTAGGCTTGGCCAAGCACTTCAGATGTCGGCCAAAAATCATCGAGGGCCTCAAAGATATCACTTTTCCTGTTAAGAAAAAATGAATGAATGAATTTCGACTATATAATCATCAATTTTACTCACCAAATCATGCATGAAATTACACTTTATAATACCTAGTTACGAGATGCGTTGGTATAAACCAATGCACGATAGATTTGCAAAAATATGACTTCTATATCTCTATTTGAAGAATAGAAGATATTATCATCTTAGAATTACTCGTGATTGAATCCAAGAAGTAATCTCTAAGCTCGGGTTTAACCAATACTCAAAATCTCTATTTTCAAAGTACTCATGAATATTGTAGCAATCCGTATGCAATGTCCAATCCGTATGGGCAATCTATAATCAATTCATGACAGTCTTAAATAAATACTTACTGCCAAAAGTATGATCGACTGTGGCATTTCGAATAAGTTAATATTCAGGAAGTAACACGCAAAATGAAACACAATAATAAACTAATTGTTCTATGGCATCATACTCTTTGAATATAAATAATTCCCTGTTATCTATTCACCATAACAATTACAAATTTATCTATTGTATAAATGTTTCGGGGTAATCAACTTAATGACTAAACTTTTTAACATTTCTCTTGACAATTTTCTTTAACATGCATATCATGGTATCCTTTGGTCATCACAAATATGAATGCATCATCGAAAAGATATGCACTTCACAACTAGATCTCCATCCTGAACATTTTCCTGGATATAGTGGAATTTCCTACTTTTATGCATTGGCCTTCTATGATCTCAAGAATACTTAGTCAACATGACTTCACTTTCACAGAATGTTTCTAATGGAAATTTGTTACTAAAAAACAAACCCAAGGTCAATTATGAAGTTTTCTAGTCTAGGTACACTCCTTGGATACTTCATTTGTACTGATGTGGTCTTACCCACATTGTCGAATCTACCACCATCTCCAACATGAAACCTTTCATATTACAACTAAAATGAATATCCATTATGACTCAACGTCATCTATAAAATTCATGTCAGTATAAATCTTCTCAATCATGTTCTCTACCGTCTATAAGTAACCATTCCTTGGTATCTTTCAATACCTTAGAATGTTCTTGACAATTAACTAGCAATTCGTTCATGCCAATTTCTGATCCAATCTCACGATGCTCAAAACATCTAAGAAATCAGAATAAGCATAAGTCATAGCCTTCATGATCGATCCTATATCTGAAGCATATGGGACTCGACTCATTCTATCAAATTCATGACTAGAACATAAGACTTTGAGATTCACTAAAGTTCTTGCTATGAAGCATATGAACAATCCCTTTATTGGAACACGTTGTGCTTTGACTAGAATCCTATTAAAAAATTTCAACCTATACTTTGAGATCCAATTACCATGTATCCATGTCAGTTACCCTTGTTAATCATAGCTAAACAATTCTCGAGATTCTACACATTGCAACTTAGGAAAATGTTTCCTATGAGGGGTATTGTCATCTACATACAATACCAGGAAGACAACGACACTCCCACTAGCTTTGACATTTACTCAAGACTCATCTAGACTTGTAAAAAGTCAACACTCTTGACTTTCTCATGAAAGAACAGATTCTTGCTATGTGACGCTTGTCTAGATCCATGAATAGATTTCTCAAGTATGGACACCTTATTTGGATACTTTGTATGTTTAAATACTTTCAAAATATATTATGTATTCTTTGAAGGTTTCATTTTGAGGAAAGTCATTTAAACATCCACTTTACCATATATTTAATCAAAGAAGGCAACAATGGTAACAAATAACCAAATAGACATTTCTCAACTATTGGTGAGAATGTTTACCCATGATCAATTTCTTGAGTCTGAGCAAAACCCATTTCCATCATACTATCTTTGAATGTGTGTATATTCCTATCCATGTTAGTTTTCACATTGAAGATCCAATTGCAACCTACCGTCATAAGACTAGCCTTTGGATAAATCAATTTCAAAATTAGTTATCCTTCATAGACAAAATTTTGCTATCCTTAGATTCTTTTAATGGTAGCCATAGGGCCCACCATTCCTTCCTAGTAGCTATTAGACTTATCCAAATTGATCAATGTTTCATCACTAATCAATGAATCTCCTTCCACAGATAGATGAGACTTATAAAACTTGGGAGGTGCTCTAACTGTACTATATCTGTGAAGAGACAAGGAAATGTATTTTGACTCAACTAGTTTACCAACCTCAGGTTGAGAGCTAGTGCCCACTATAGGTTCATTTTCAGTCATATCTTGAATTTCTTCAAGTTCAATATGACTCCCACTGACTTCTTGATATCTATATGTTCTTTCTCTCAAGTAACTTTCCTTTTGAGTTACGGGCATCAAATATATCAAAAGTCTTTAGTGAATACTCGACAATGTAACACTTCATAAATCTCGATTCAAGTTGGTCATTGGTTTCTCGTCTAACGAAAAACCTCACAACACCAGATCCGAATGTGAGGGAATCTTCCAACTCCATATTTCATGAGTTGTTTTCAAACCTACTTAGTTAGATACAAGGTTCGAAATATGCTCTACTATTTCAAGTGTATATTCCCAAAAATTTGTGAATGGTAGCAAAGAACGACTCATCATAGATCAAATTATATAACGTTCGATTCTCCTTTTAGTAACAACATTAGATTATGATGTCCTTGGAGAAGCCAATATGTAAGCCATTCCACAATATCTATGATGATCGTAGAACCCGATACTAAGGCATTATCATTTCCTTTCAGATTGAAGAAACTTTATCTTCTTGTCCTATTGATTCCCTAATTTGTTATAATACTCCTTGAAACTTTTCAAAGTGTCAGAATTATGCTTAATCATATAAACATAACCACATCTACCAAAACTTTCAATAAATATAACATAGTAGTATATTTCGTGCCTTGTGTTGGATCTGATGGGTCCACACACATTAATGTGTATAATATCCAATAATCCTTTTTCACCATTACATGTCCATGAAAATGATGAATAATTCAGTTTGCCAACATACAAGACGCGCATACATCATCCAACTCAAAGTCGAATGATTCCAAATCCGCCCCAATTGAAGCTTGGTGATGTGATTCTTACTTATGTGGCGAAGGCGATCATGCCACAAGCATAATCATATCCAAACTATCATATGAATAAATGTCCAAGTCATCACTACTATTAATAGATACACAAACTACAATTTCATGAATGCCAATTGCAAGAAGATGTTTTAGACATAAAACCACCATCTTTATAAACTACAATTGTCACCTTCCCATTATCAAACGAAAAAATAAAATTCTGTTTATACAACGCATAAACTGGAATTTTGGTTTCTAGACATATTCGAAGAGTAATAACAAGCGACTAGATTTATCCTAACTCCATTACTAAACACAAGCTTAAAATCCTTAATCATTGAGGCATGCAACATTTGTCCATTCAAATGCTTAGGTTTAGCTCTTTATGCTTAACTTACTTTTTTCCTATAGATTCTATAATGCCATCTAAATGTGATTATCACATCATGCATCAAGTTTCCAAGAATTGGATGAATTAGAGTTTGATTATTTAAGTACTTGATGTAGTCAAGCATTTGACTTTACCATCCCAAAATACTTTGTGCAACTTCGTTTCCTATTATCCTTTTCATTGAATTAATTGTAACTTGCCTCTTTTGAATCATGGTTGCGTGTAATAAAGGACACAACAATTCCATTCCTTCATAATGGGAAGTTCGGGCCGAAACCATTCCTTTCCATTTAGGATTTGAACGTTTCCTATTCATTCTACTAACATTCAAAAGCGAAAACTAGAATTAGATAAGATATTTAATTCCTTTCCAGTTTACCAGTTTAGAGAAGGTTTAAGAATATCAACAATGTTTTCCTCCAATCTACTCATATTATCAATCAAATCAAAATTATCATAGGAACTAATGAAAGATCAAAGCACATTGTAACGCCCGCAGATTCGGGCTAGTCAATTTAGAGATAATAAACGTTAAAAATGACTTTTTGATAGAAGATTGTTTAGGATAAATAATCTTAAACAAATTTATAGTTAATGTCACAAGGATTCTGTACATATAAAGACCGCTGAAATCCGACTTATAACGAAGAAGCTATGACCTGTTGAAGTTTCACGAATAAACCGACACGACTCTGCGTATCGTAAAAAGTAAATTTTTGATAAATTACTTTTTAGCCTTAGTAATCTGAACAAAATTCGTAGTAGTCATTAAACCGAGAGCGAGCATATAGAGAACGTCCAAATATGACTTCATTTGAGGAAGTTATGATTTTTCTAAGATTCAACGTTGTAGTGTACAACTCGAAAATCGATTTTTAGATCAGTCGATTTTTAGGCAAAACAATCTAAACGAGAACTGAAGATCTCGTTAATAGGAGATCAACGATATACAGACAGTCGAAAACGGATGTCAGATGACAAAGTTATGAATTTTGAATGAACTTTAACTGTCTAAGCCTGTTAAAATATAACTTTAAAAATAAATTCAAAATTAGCCAACGGAGTCTAAACGAAAGTTATAGATCTCGTCGATAGCTATGTGTGGATATAAATAATGTCAAAACGGAGATCGTATGCCAAAGTTATGGATTTTACAAGATAATTAGTTTTCGGATTAAACAAGAGGGTGACACGTATCGCGATCTGGCGCACACCTTTCTCCCCACGGCTTGCCACCAAATACTGACACGTGACAGATTACGCCTAACGTAATGTTTATGTACACCCCACGTAACCCATAAAAACCCATTACGCCCCGCGTAATTTAGTGTATGCCCAACGTACTAGGCACTGGACAGCTTATAAATAGAGGCCGAATTTCACATCTTTCCGTTCTATTCTTGAAGTCCAACCTGGACGACCAAAAGTATGGGGGTAGTGGTGGAGCTAAATGGTGCGAGAAGTGCAAGAAGAAGCACTATGGGAGATTCGACAAAGAAGTGACTTGTTATAAGTGTGGGAGGATCGATCACTATTCCAAGGATTGTACGTTTAATGATAAGGTATGCTAAGGATATGGAGACAAGGGGCATATGTCAAAAGATTTCCCGAAGAAAAATGAAGCAGCAAGGCCGAATGTGCTACCGAAGCCAAAGGCAAGAGCATTCGAGATGATCCTTGATGAAGCATGTGATGATGCAAGGGATCAGGAGTAACGATCTATATATATGAAGATCGAGATATAAAGTAGCCATATAGATAGTATCATATGGTGTAGCGTAATATAAGAGGCATAGTATAGGGCGAGCTTGAATATCTATGTAATCGTTTCCAGAAATTATATAAACCTTAGTTATGTTATCTGATGTGTTAAATGACTATGTGAAATTTCTGTATGGTGACTTGGAAAACTAAGAGGCAATTCTTGGGACAAGGATGAGTAGGCGTGAAAGGTAGTTGACACCTATACTACCGGAAGCACATGACTCACACTTGGATCAGGTTACCATCGTTTCAGTAATGACTAAGAAGATGATTGTTATCCAACCCTAGTGGTCATATCTGATGGATTTTGAGCATTCTAACACTTCCTAAGTGTACATGCAACCCTAATAACCTTGGATCTATGTTTGTCTAATTATCATGCAAAGTTGAATTCCAAGGTTATATTCCTATCTAGCATACATGGGGAACAAATTTTAACTTGCATGAAAGATAGAATAACTTACCTTGTTGTTGCTTATGATCCTTGAAACCTTGTGAGCCTAGCACCCCGAGTGTGATGCCTCAAATGCTTCACACAACACCAAATGCAAAGGAGTAAACTTTGAGAGAATCTTACACTTGCAAAATCGGCTCTAGCCCTCATGTTTCTTAGTGTCGCCAATTTTGGGGAGAACACCTTTGTTTATATAGTGTGTTGCATTAGGTAAACCCTAATGTAACATGACTCTTCATTTCATGATCCATGGGTTAACTCCATGGAGCATCATATGGGTGGAACCCAACTTGATAATCCATGGAGCCTCTTAGCCCACTATATAAGATATGGAGGATTTACATAATCTACCCATATATTTAATTAGTTATCTTTTGATCACTTAATTAATTCTAAATTAATTCTTGATCAAACTAATTAAATAATATTATTAATATATTAGAACTTAAATATATTAATAAACCATAAGTGTTATTTCTCTCATTTTAGTTTATCCAATTGCATGGTGCCATGCAACCCAAATGGACCATGTCGGGTCGGGTCAAGTACATACGAGAAATAGTTATGGACTTAGACACCTTATCCAACAGTCTCCCACTTAGATAAGTCTAATAACTATAACTGCAATACTTCAGGAACCGATCGGCAATCGTAGCTCTTTCAAGGTCTCTCGGAACTGAGAAAATGATGATACGCCATTTAAGATAAGTGATCATATAATCCTCTGTTCTAGATATCAGCCGGACAAATACATGGAACAGTGTCTTACTTTGTGTCCAGCAGTTTGTTTCCCGATTTCCGATTTGTTTGACATAGAACTCAATTGAACACATCAACTTAGTTCTGACCGGGCCCGGTACATAGGTCAAAACAAAATCATCGAGGGGCCCAGATATCAGCTTCTAATCCAAGAAGGAACAGATAAACTTCGACTCATATGTTTGTTCTACTACTCATTGAATTATACACAAGAGCACGTTTTATAACATCGAGTTACCAATGCATTTTCGTACAATCAATGCATAACCAACTCATAAGTAACAAATCATATATCTAGGTTTGAAGACTTATATGATATTACCGTCTCACGATCACTCGAGATAAATTCCATGAAGTGATTCCAGTGAGCGTGGGTTGAGTCCAATGCTCAGAACTTATGAGCACTTATGAATGTTGTAGCCATGTCCAACAACTTAGACCTCTGCAACCAATCATGACAGTCTTGATTCATACCTACTTCCGACATATGACCGACTGTGGAGGTTCGAATAATATGATAGACCAAACATAATTATTCTGGAAGTCAAAACATGCAAAAGAAATATAGTAAACGATCGACAAGAGATAGCAACACTTTACTCATAAATAAAACACCTTTTATTCATCATCTAATGTCAATTACACTTTACAAATTTCAAGGTTATCTAACTACTAAATCTAATATCATCCTTCAGCCCTATGCTCCGAGCATGCTGGAGATGCTTAACCCGAGTTAGTCCCTTCGTGAGGGGATCTGCTAGATTCTCATCCGATGATACCCTCTTTGCCACGAGGAGTCCTTCTTCTATTCGATGTCTGATGAAATGGTATTTTCTGTCGATGTGTCTGGATCTCCCATGATCCCGTGGTTCCTTGGCTAAGGCAACTGCACTTTCACTATCACAGAAAATTTCCATTGGCTCTTTAATAGCTGGTACAACTCCAAGGTCTCCAATGAAGTTCTTCAGCCATATCGCCTCCTTTGCTGCCTCGCTAGCTGCTATATACTCTGATTCGCAAGTTGAATCAGCCACTGTCTCTTGCTTGGAACTCTTCCAAGAAATTGCTCCTCCATTTAAGGTAAAGACCCAGCCTGACTGAGAGCGGAAATTATCCTTATCAGTCTGAAAGCTAGCATCACTATACCCTACAACTATCAAGTCTTCACTCCCACCGAGGGTAAGGACCCAGTCCTTAGTCCTCCGTAGGTACTTGAGGATATTCTTCAAGGTCAACTTGCCTCCCAACTCTCAACTCTCAAGTCTTCACCACTTGACTCTCAAGTCAACTACAACTCTCAACTCTCAAGTCTTCACCACTTGACTCTTGAATTTCTTCAAGGTCAACTTGCCTCCCACTGTCTCCTTGGCTTATGAACTCTCTCTCTCGAAAGAAAGCCCTCCTAGCTACAAAGACCACATTCTCACTAGGTCTGTAGAAGAGGTAACCAAAGGATTTCTGTGGGTAGCCGATGAAAATACACCTCTCACTTCGAGGTTCGAGCTTATCATGAGTATCGCGTCTCACGAAAGCCTCGTAACCCAAAATCTTAATGTGGTCTAGTTTGGGTACTTTACCAGTCCACATCTCATGAGGAGTTTTGGCAACTTTCTTTGTGGGAACTAGATTAAGGATATGGGCGGCAGTCTCTAAGGCATACCCCCAAAATGAGATTGGTAGCGAAGCTCGACTCATCATGGAATGAACCATATCCAACAAGGTTCGATTACGCCTCTCAGCTACACCATTCAACTGCGGTGTCCTGGGAGGTGTCAATTGTGAGACAATCCCACATTCCCTAAGATAGTCGAGGAACTCTGAACTAAGATACTCACCACCTCGATCGGATCGAAGCATCTTAATGTTCCTGCCCAATTGATTCTCGACTTCCTGTTTAAACTCTTTAAACCTCTCAAAAGTCTCTGACTTATGCTTGATTAAGTAGACATATCCATATCTACTGTAATCATCAGTAAAAGTCAAATAATAACGATTAGCATCCCTTGTGGCATGTTTGAAGGGCCCACACACATCCGTGTGTATAAGATCCAAAAAACCTTCACCCCTCTCACAAGAACCTGTGAAGGGTGACTTTGTCATTTTTCCAAGTAAGCATGATTCGCAACTATCATCTGACTTTAGGTCAAATGACTCCAATACTCCATCCTTTTGGAGTTGGCCTATGCGTTTCTTGCTTATATGTCCAAGACGACAATGCCATAATGATGCTTTATCCAAGTTATTATTATTAACAGAATCAATACACAATACATTATTTCCTAAGTTATCAACCACAGATACAGTTTCATACACGCCATCACAAGGTAATGCTTTAAAATAAAGAACATTATTAAAGAAAGCATTAATCGAACCAACTTCATTATCAAATGAAAAGGTGAAACCTTGTTTATACAATGCATGAAAGGAAATAATGTTTCTTGCCATTTCTGGCGAATAAAAACACTTATTCAAATCTAAACTAAACCCACTACTTAGCAATAAAGTATAAACTCCAATCTTGGTGACAGGTAAAGCTTTCCTATTCCCCATGATTAAGTTTATTCTTCCATGCTCCACATTCTCACTTCTTCTTAGTCCCTGCAAATCAGAACAGATATGAATACCACAACCGGTATCAAGGACCCAAGAGTTAGAATGGGGTGAGTTATTATATAACATAGTGTAAATACCTGCATGGTTGGGTTTAACTTTCCCATCCTTCACATCTTGCTGGTACTTTGGGCAATTCCGCTTCCAATGTGACTTTTCATGGCAATAGAAGCATTCAGCCTCTTTTGGGTCAGAAGAAGGAGTGACGAAACCTTTCTTGGTTCCACTTGAAGAAGAGCCATCAAGGGTCCTAGCCTTGGTACCCTTCGAAGATCTCTTCCTCTTCTTCCCTCTACCTTTCCCGATTGCCAAAATCGGGGCGGAATTTGGAGTAGGAGTGTTAACAACCGACTTACCCTTAAGACCTGTTTCTGCGGTCTTGAGGAGTCCCTGAAGTTTGCTGAGTGTGACCTCTTCCTTATTCATGTGATATGTCATGCGGAATTGATCATAGCACGATGGTAAGGAGTGCAAAATGATATCTATTGCAAGCTCCTCAGGGAAGTTCACATTAAGCTTCAGCAACCGATCCACATACCTTTGCATTTTCTGCATGTGGCTCGTGACGGATTCCCCATCCTTCATCATGGTTGTTATGATAGAGCATATGATTTCATACCTCTCTTGTCGTGCACTTTGATGGTATCTTTCCATCAGATCTTGGTGCATTTCAAAAGGGTAGAAGTCCTCATAGGACTTTTGGAGTTCCGCTGTCATGGTGGCCAACATGATGCATGCCACTTTTGTAGCATCCCTTTCATGTGCCCGGAAGTCAGCGATCTCCTGGGGAGTTGCAGTGGTCTTATCAATCTCCTTAAGCTCCTTGTCAAGGACATATTCTTTGTCCTCGTAGCGGGTAATCATCCTGATGTTTCTGATCCATTCATTGAAGTTGGATCCATCAAAAGTGACTTTCCCACACAAGTTCATAAGGGTAAAGGAGCCATTAGGATTAGAGCCAGAAGCAGCATTGTTTGAAGACATCTGAAAGAAGAGAACAAGATTAGTTTAGATATTAAGAGAGTCCTTAATAAAACACCCAAATGTAATATTAAGGCTAGGATCCAATCACAATATATTATAACTTAGAAGAGGTATGCCGTAATCCAAGCTATAACATATTTGAAAGGTAGGTGAATGACGATTCACCAATTTCCACCATGAAAAACGAAATATAAATATTAGGTTTTTAATTGGTTCTTAGAAATTCCTAGATTCTTTTGAGATTCAATGAACTTTTCAAAGGCATGTTTCAATCTCGAGTGTGCCCTCCAAGTTTTGTGACTGGGATACCGAGGATCACAAAACGAGGTGTGAAGTAACCATGCAAATCACTTGGTACCCTCAAGGTTTATCACTCAATCGATGTGCCGGTAAACCACACACGCTCCACCGATGCTATGGTAAACCTTAAGTCACCCTTTACCTACCTTGTTAAGTCCAAGTTAGTGTGCCGGTTAACCACACACGCTCCACCAACGACTTAAACAAAGTGTAAAGTGTAATTTCATGGATTAGCACCTTATTCACATTTTCCTAAAGTAACTAAGATATGGAATTTAATAAAAGCATTTAGTTACTTTATAATATTCATCATACTTTTAATGAGAATTTATAAGTACTTGTCTTACCCGTTCGGCTAACGACCCTCCACCGATCAAGGAAGCGGTGGGTGAGAGTGGACACCCATTAAGTTGCCATTTTATAGGCAACAACCTTATACCCCCCTTATAGACCGGCTTCGTGAATGAGGCGTACTAGCGGTAAGACGACTTGTTGTTATACATATATATATTAGTAACTTATAATATTATAAAGTATAAGGGTTGAATTTTAACTTTTAAAATTCTAAGGGTTGGAACTAAAGTTTTAATCAAGACTTTACATGTTCCAAAACTTGAGGGCAAGTTTTGTAAACTTCAAAAACTTTTCATTTCTTATAACTTATGAATTAATTGAGTAATAAAAATGAAGACTCTTCATTTTTATAACTCTTGTGTTCTTTTAATGGCTTTAATAAAAGTGAGACTTTTGGTTTTCCATAACTTGAGGACAAGTTATGGACTCCATTAAAACACATTATGATCATGAATTAAACTACCATGAAGGTTACAAACAATTCCTATGATCATCTAATCTTCATAAGTTCAAGAACATGAATATGAACACTTTCAAGAATCAAAAATTACACTTAAAAAAACTTGTAATTTTAATAATTGCCATTGTAAATAGATTAGCATAAACATTAGACCATCTAAAACAAGCTTTAAAACATCAAAACAATTTAGGGTAATGTTTCTAGTCCATTTCCAGCAACAAATGTGCAAACTTTCATACGAGCAGAAAACAGAAAAACAATTTTTTTTCTAGCTGTTTGCACAAAAAAAAAACAACAAACAAACCTAGGCTCTGATACCACTGGTGGGTTTTGAGCATTCTAACACTTCCTAAGTGTACATGCAACCCTAATAACCTTGGATCTATGTTTGTCTAATAATCATGCAAAGTTGAATTCCAAGGTTATATTCCTATCTAGCATACATGGGGAACATTTTTAACTTGAATGAAAGATAGAATAACTTACCTTGTTGTTGATTATGATCCTTGAAACCTTGTGAGCCTAGCACCCCAAGTGTGATGCCTCAAATGATTCACACAACACCAAATGCAAAGGAGTAAACTTTGAGAGAATCTTACACTTGCAAAATCGGCTCTAGCCCTCTTGTTTCTTAGTGTCGCCAATTTTGGGGAGAACACCTTTGTTTATATAGTGTGTTGCATTAGGTAAACCCTAATGTAACATGACTCTTCATTTCATGATCCATGGGTTAACTGCATGGAGCATCCATGGAGCATCCTATGGGTGGAACCCAACTTGATAATTGATGGAGCCTCTTAGCCCACTATATAAGATATGGAAGATTTACATAATCTACCCATATATTTAATTAGTTATCTTTTGATCACTTAATTAATTCTAAATTAATTCTTGATCAAACTAATTAAATAATATTATTAATATATTAGAACTTAAATATATTAATAAACCATAAGTGTTATTTCTCTCATTTTAGTTTATCCAATTGCATGGTGTCATGCAACCCAAATGGACCATGTCGGGTCGGGTCAAGTACATACCAGAAATAGTTATGGACTTAGACACCTTATCCAACAGTTTTCATCTAGCAAAGTATAAATGACAACCACAAACTATTCTAGACAATCGAGTGGAACGCTAGCAGGCTCGTAACCTATAGGTGTTTGTAAACCATGTGTTCATCATATGTACTCTAAAAACCCATCGACATGTATTGTGGGTGGACTCCCTAAAATACTATTATCAATAAAGAAGATAAACACTGAAGGCTATGGACTTAGTGCCTATTAGATAAACACTGGCAACTATGGACTTAGTGCCTAATAAATAACGTTGGCAGCTATGGACTTAGTGCCTATTAGATAAACCGTGGCAGTGATGGAATTCGTGCCTATTCCTTAGGACAAATCCTTAGAAATAAATTTAGAAGAATATCTACTGACAAGTATCATGGAGGAATCCCTGAATTAGTATTGTCAGCATAGATGATTCTTAGGGTAGATCCTTAAGAATAAAGAAGACAATGGGGGATGAGAAATTGGGTTAATTGTTTGATGATTAAACATATTAATTATATTATTATGGGTTGAAAACCCTATGTACTCACCATGTTTCCCAACCTGACCCACTCAGTTTATTGTGTCACAGGTAGCGATATTAAAGATACATTCCGCTAAGAGATTCAAGGAGTATTACTGCAAGGAGTATTAGGCCATTATGTTTCTGTATTGACGATGATATCTCAGTGTCTTAAGATAAATAAAATATATTTCCTTGGAAATGATTTTATAATATCATTATCATGTTTTTGGGAACAAATTCCGCAATATTATTCTTCAAAAAGAATACTCTGGTTTTTAAATAAGCATAAAAAATCGGTATTTTCTGGCCGTGAAATTGAGGATGTAACACACATGATCTATATCAAGACTCTTGTCAAGGGCAACATTACGATTATTGAGTTTGTCTATGTAGCTCTCATTGATTACATACAAAACTCTTTTATTCAATTCGAATGCAATTAGGAACTTTTGATGATTTTCAAATTACTCTTGTCTTGCCTTATAGTGAAACATTTAACTCAATTGCAAATTCATTTCATATGTTCACATGTTCACAAAATCCTTTTGGAACATCGATAACGAAGACATAATGATGGAAGAGACATTATTTGACAAATCTATATTTTATGGGAATAACAACTTATCTAAAGTTGACGCATTATTGATTAAAGAGATATGCTCACCATTGACATCTTTCCCAATATTAAAATCGAGGCATATCCCATAATAAATGAGAAATTCCTAAGTGAGAACAATGAAAAACCATAATTAGAAAGTGAGTGAGGATGTGGGAGAGGATTCCATCTAACCTACAAGAGAAAGTTCAATTGAATCAATTCAGTCCTTAATTATTAACCCAAATATTAAATTAAGGCTAGGATCCATAAATACGATTCGTAACATGACGAGGGATGTTATAATCACATCACGAATCTATTTTAGGTAGGTAAAGCATTTTACCAATTTCAATAAAAATAAAAATCCTAGATCTATTGAGATCATTGAACAATCAACATCGTGTTAATCTCAGATTATGCTCATCAATTTGTGACTGGGATGCTGAGGATCACAAATAAGATGTGAATTACCATGCAAACCCGCATGACACCTTGGAGGTCATTTATGATCTCACATTGATGTGCCATTTAACCACACACGCTCCATCAATAATCATAATTTTTGAGAACGTACCATCATTTTCAACTTTGTAGTCCCACATTAGTGTGCCGGTTAACCACACACGTTCTACTAACGATTCACAAGGAAATAATTTGAGTTTTCATGGATTAGCATACAATTTCACATTTATCCTTAAGTAAATAATGTGGGATTTTAGAATGTTATAATACTTCATACATTGTACTTTTAATGTGACAAGTCCTATAGAATCCGTTCGACAAATGACCCTCCACCACACAAAGAAGCGGTGGGTGAAAAGGACACCCATTCAACGGTCAATTTATAGGTCGTTTCCTTCTACCTCTCTTATAGTATGACTTCGTGAATGAGGCGTACTAGAGATTTGACTAACTTTTAATGATACATATAGTAATAGACATTTATACATATGTATAGGGTGTATTTTAAAACTTTTAAATTACAAGGTTCAAATTATATTAATTCAATTAGTATTTGAGTATGATTACAAAATTATCTATTAATTAGAATTTTAATTAATCTTCTTAAATCTTATTAGGATAATTATATTATCTTTTAATTGATAATTATCTTATTTAATCTTTAAACCAATTATGATTTTAATATTAGCTTTTAATAGTTAAATAATTAAATGTAATTAAATCATAAGGATAATTCACAAATTCAAGATTTAGGATATCAAATTAACAAGTTAAATATTCAGATTTTATGCAATTAAAATAATACTAAATAAAGTAATCATACTTAACAATTTGAATTAAGCAGGCAAAAAATCAATTTCACTGATTAGAGGGTCCCAATGACGTGGCAGAAAGAAAAATTGCAGATCAGAAGATCTCCACGATGTGGCAGAGAGATGCTGACGTCGTGGGCTACGACAGAATGATGATTTTGTAATCTCCAAACCGTTTTGTTCAAGTTCAACTAATGCACTGTCAATTTTTAGACAACAAAATGCTCTGATACCTCTGATGAGTTTTACAAGTAATAATGCAGAATAATCCTTATATTCTTGAGGGTACATTTAACCTATTAGATCTATGTCATGGCACTATTCTACCAACATACTATTTAACAAAAAAACGAATAAACCATCGTATAAATCAAATTCATAATTAAAGGTACATACCTTTGTTGATTCCAATCAAGCTAATCAAAGTCTTTTTTTCTCCTTAGAAAACCTAGCTCCTTTAGTGTGCGAGCCTCTAATGGTTCACACCCAAAATACAAGAAACCTTAGGATTAAGGCAGAGAGGGAGAGAGGAGGATAATTTTGTTCTTCCCCTTTAGGGATGAGAAAGCCACGAAAAATAGGTTCCCAAGGGTCCTACTTTCAGGTACCTTAATGACAAAACAAGATTTGAATTATTAAATAATAGAGCTAATCCTAATCCAAATCCTTTCGTTATCTAATAGCAGGAGGCTTCTGGAAACCCTATAAGAGCTCCCAAAATCGTCCATATGATGGTAGCTTCTAGAATTGCTTCTTTTGTTCATCAATTAAACAATTACAATTCACCCCTTGCACCTTTAATTAATTCAAATTAATCCTAATTTAATTATAGATTAATTATGATTAATAATTAATCAATTATTAACTATTTCTAATTAATGTATTAATCATATAATAAATTAACAAGCAATTTATAATTACTATATTAATCATATAATATATTAACAAATCATTTTATCTCTCTCCGTTGATCAATCCAAGCCATTTCCTGGTTATGAGGGCAACCCAAAAAGAACATTACTTTTATTCATCAACATTATACCAATTTAGTTAGGACCGTAGACAGCTTAATCCAAAAGTATCCACCAAACAAGAGTAAACCACTAAAACATGATAGTCTTCACTTGTATATAAGTTGTTCTTAAGCCTTAATAGTTTACATCAAATAAACCGTAAAAGGAGAAGCAACTTAAACAACCAAATCTACACTTGTAGTGTAGATTGAATCGAGTTTGCAATACGTGATTAGATTTATGAAATGATTTAGAACACAAGATCTAAATATAATCTGGTTGGCTCAATTTATGCTTTCAGAGAATACAAGAGAATAAAAGAGTACAATGCAAGTATTCACGCTATCCTCTAAACATGTATCCATCCCATATTTATAGGGATAAAGAAAGCATACAAAAAATATAAGGGACTAGACTTTCCAGTTTTGAAACAAAAATGCCCTTATAATGAACTTTACAAACAAACTATCGACACATTGAATGCCCTAGACATATTTGACATCTCACAATCACTTTCGACCCCAATATTCTCCCCCTTTGTGAGAAATGTCGAATCTAAGACATTAGCATCTTAGCAGTTTGGTTAATAACTCTTCGAATTTCAGCATACCAAGTGATCACCTTTCGTGTTTCAGCCTTATCCTTTTCGTTGTTCTTGGCACAATTGTTTATTCGAACCATGAGATTTGTGTACTGAGGCGTGGTATACCTCTTAACATCACACACTTGAAACATAAATTTTGTGTTGTTACCCTTCTTGTTTTTGCCAACAAACACAATTCCTAATGGTTTCTAGCAAATCTCTCCATCTTCATAATCTTTCAAACTAGCCTTACTATTTAACATAGCTTGAGGAACAGTGGCTTGTTTATCCAACGCTCGAGCTAACTCAACCTCTGTTAATGCCAAAGAACCATAGTAACCATCAATAAACACCTTCACGTGAGCAAAACCAATCAAAAAATCTTCTTTGTTCGTCACTTGTAGCTTCGAAATATCAACACTCTTCAAAATCCTCGCAACAACCAGCAAATCATGTAGATTCATTAAAGGGAAGTCTACAACCGAGAAGTCAAAAACAACATTGTTGGCTCGGACTGCATGATATCGATAGTTCTGCAACATACCCTCAAATAGAACATCTTTGGATATACCGAGTACACGAACTATCTTGACTAGAGACCATATATCCTCCTCCCTTTTTCCAAGAACAACATGGAATCGAAACTTCATGCGCTTAAACTCAACTTTGTCTTTATGTTTCTCTGCAATATCAAACTGCTCATCCAAGAACATCATTTTGTTGATTGTAAAGTCTAACTGATTGAAATTAGTGTTCTCTGTATCATAACTTTTCTTAGGTGCTTTTTTAAAGTCATGCATCTCCCCTACAACAACCAAAGCTTCGATATTCTTGTAAGAATAAAGCTTTGTAGGATCACCATTATTGATACCAGGAGGGTCATTTTCTCTTTGACGAAGAATACTCTGGATTTTCTTTTGTTTCTCCATCTCTTTTTCAAGAGCAGCTTTATTTTCTTCAGCTGAAAGCTCAGTAAAAATACCCTTTCCTTTGTTCTGCATTTCTTGAGTAGTAGGAGGTGGTTTCGAACAACTTGAAACTCCACCAACAGATCTAATCACAATGCCCTTGGTTATTGGTTTTGTTGTTGTTGTTGATGTTGTTATCGTGGATGTTTTTGGTAATGAAGTTGGAATTTGAGTAGTCAAAATCTTTCCAACTACTTTCGCATCATCATCGGTTTTAACAGAACCACTACCTCCTGTAGCAGCTTTCGCACTTATGCCAACACCATCCTTTTCTCCCCCTTGCACCCCTGTATGAACATGTGGGGCATCAGTTGGCATTAAGTTGATTAGTTTCGCAAGTGGTGCAAGCTCCTTTTGAATTGTAGACACCAACATGTTAAACTTCTCAGACAGAAGATCTAGAGAAATCAATGAAGATGAAACAAATCCAGACTTCAAGACTAAACTTTTCAATTCAACCAGCAGTTGATCAATATTACCAAAAATTTTAACTTCTTCTTCTACAATCTTGTCAACCTTCGGAAGTATAGAATTATACCATTCAACAACTTTAGTTACAGCATCAGCAATAATATCCACCTTCTTGTGAAGAGAGGAATAATTGTGATCTAATGTTGCAATCTCTTTCGCCATATCGGCACGAAGTTCCTCAATTTTGAAGTTGACATCTTCTCGAACCTTTTTGACATCTTGAACAAACAAGACATGCCTTTCCCTTGCAACAACTTTCAAATATTTTACCTTTGCATTAAATGAAGAAGACTGTGCTTTCACCCTCTTTTCATTGTTCTGATAGACCAAGGCAATTTCATCTCGAAGTCTATGCTCTTGAGCCTTGAGCATAACATCGACTTCGATATCAGACACATAATGCTTACCCCCTGCATCTGCTTGAAGCTGTAACAAAGACTTAAGCTTTTGGTTAAGGATTTTAAATTGTTTCCCAGACATCAACATGCGATCTGGAAAATTTTCTTCTTCTGGATAAAATTCGATTTCAACAAACATCCCATAAACTCATTGTCTTCAGTATTGTCATCTTCTTGAACAATGTTGGGATCAGTGGACTGCGATGAAAATATAGAAGTGATAGGTTGATTGATGATATTTTCAAAAGTTGGTGAATTGGTGGATTGAGGTAAAGTAGTAGAAGGATTGGTTTGAAATGGTGGTAAAGAGGTTGTTTTATCAACTGTTGAAGTGTCAAAGATGAGGAAATAACAAGGTTAGGATTACCTTGAGATGCATTATTCGATACTCCTTCACCCTGATTGACATTTGCATCCGCATCAAATACGTTCGCAGTGATGCCAGAAGTTCGAACCTCCTCAGAAACTGATTCGGTATTCGAGACTCCGGGTGGTGTGACAAACGTCTTCTCAGGAGTTGATTGTTTTGCATGTTCACCTAGATTAGTGGTTGTGTCCACATTAGATGTGTTCATAGAGCCACCAAGATTTCCAATCTCCTCGAAAGTTGACTTGAGTGGAGAGTCCTTTGTTGGTGATTGAACAACTGTATTTTCATCGCGAACTGGCGAGTCTGGTACAACTTCATCGTCATCTTCAATTACGACTCTCCTTTTCTTCTTCTTCGAAATGCATTTTGCCATGTCTTCAGCCCTATGCTTTTTATAACTTGGTGAAACAGGTTTGGGAATTTCACGGATGGATAAGCCCTTTCAGTTGATTTGTGGTTTGTGAATAACCTTCGAAACACCTTTTGGAGAAGAACTGCTAGACCTCTCTGGTGAATGACTAGGCCTGTGAGCCATTTTCTTCAGTCTTTTCAAAACCCAGTTTGCGAAGGTATGACATACTTCACATGTGAACTTGATTCTTAAACAGGAGGATTTTGAACATGATTTGGTGGTGGATCAAACTTAACCACTTTCTTTGGAGTAGATTTGACGACTTTCTCAGGACTGGGTTTCGAAGGACTACCCTTAACATCCTTCTTTGACTCCTTCTTTTTCGATGGACCTCCTGTGTTCTTAGATAAAAGAACACCCGTTTCAATCGAAGGATTGACTGTTTGTTTGTATGCCACCAACACCGGATTGGAGGGATCAACTTTTCGAAGCATGTTATCCGGAATACAAGAAACAGTTGGAAACATATCCGACTTATCTTCCACTGACTTCGGAAAGCGATACAACGAAAATTCAGCTTTTTCGTCATCTTCAGGAACTTGAATTCCTTCTTTCTCATATGCATACTATAGAATCAAACTCCAGTATCGAGCACTTGATATCCCGTCTACCACATTCGTGTTGCTAACACTTTTGACAAACTCATCCCATAACTGAGTTGTATAATCAACAGGAATATCATAATAGATGCCTGCCACCAAGGCATAAATTTCCAATTTCCCTTTATCTAATCCAACACTTCGACCACTCAAGCATCGAAGATAAATCACAAAAAGAAAATTCCATAAACATGGTAGAAAAGATTTCTTGAAATCACTTATCTTAGTGAGTAGCGGTTGATAACCCATCTCGTTGAACATATGAAGGACTTGTTCATTCATAACCGCATAGTAAGAATCAACAGTAAGAAGGTCCAAGATCTGAGCAAACAACTTCTTGGTGAGTTTGAACTTCTTATTATTGATCAACTGGAAGGTAATAACCTTGATCGTATTGCTATACACCGCAGTCGAAGCAGCAAGGGATAACCAAGATTGGAACATCAAACGAGGAAAACATGGCCTTTGACAGAACCGAGTGTTTTAAAACCACAATGAGCATTTGCAAACCTTCAGGATACAGAGTAACATCACCTTGAACTTGGAGATTAGTGCTTTGAATCTTCATAAGCGGTTCAGAAGTAATATCATCGGTTGTCTGAGAGGGATCAACATGGGCATTTGTGGCCGTTATTGTTAGGGTTTGAGAATTTGAGAAGAAAAGAGAGTAGATCAACTTGGGGAATATTTTGAATGCGTAAAAATTGGAATGAAACCCCAAAAGCCCCTTTTATATGTAAACCCCATTTGAATTTGTCACACCCCCGAACCGGGACGACGGAAACGTCCGGGGGCGGGTGAATTCATCTTGTAATATCACAACAGTTGATTATAAATGAGACATAACAACCAAACATCATACATTTAGATACCAACATGCATAGTTAACAACTTTTTATTTGTTCTTGAAATTACATCCAAAATAACACATTGTATGATATTTCAAAAATACAACAATTATCCAACATCCATAGCTGCAAAAACCTGCTTACTAAGTCCCTAAGAATACAAGTTGTTTTAAAAAGCATTAACATAGAATGTTGGTGAGTTCATAAGCATATTTGTAAGAAAACTTTGTATTAGTTTGTAAACTCTAGAAAATCCAATATTTTCTGTAATATTAGTTTGTGAGTCTCGTTTCAAATCATGTATAATTGCATGTGTATTCTTTTTGAAACAAAATTTTGAATAAAAACTCAACAATTGGTATCAGAGCTGCTTTTGCAAAATTAGTTAGATTTTTTGTTAAGTTGATGAAATATTTGTTTTTGGAAAACATTGATGGTTTTCTCTTTGTAAGAAAAAAATCCATACATATTTTCTATGACAACTTTAAAAATTTTATAATTGTTATTTTTGTGACTAAAAGTTTACATGCATCTTTTTAGTTATAAAAGTTGTCTTAGAAAAATAAAGAGTTATTTTAGATAATTTTGAGTATATAAATGTGTATGATGGGCACACACTAGCCAAGGAACTTGCTGTTGTTGTTTGTGTTGATTTGTTGAAAAAGTGGTTGTAATCTTTATTTATTCATATGGTATGTAATAATTAAATAGGTTAATTTTCTTCATTTATTGTAACATCCCAAAAATTAAGACCAAAAATTTTGATTTTTATATTTAATAAACCATCAACCCAAT
This sequence comes from Lactuca virosa, assembly GCF_052849685.1. NCBI lineage: Eukaryota > Viridiplantae > Streptophyta > Magnoliopsida > Asterales > Asteraceae > Lactuca > Lactuca virosa. Next base: position 222,182,544 of record NC_136430.1, on the reverse strand, counting down.
CAATATCATAAACCATGGTGAAATTAGAGTGTGTCAAATAATATCCAAGTACATCAGAGTAATAGAAAACGTGAAACAATGTGGTGTGTGCAATGCAGTCATCACGAGCTCTCCCCATTGGAACTAGAAGTACCTGAAACATAAACTAAAAACCTTAAGCACAAAGCTTAGTGAGTTCCCTAAAATATCACATACTATACATATCAAACATACAATGGGCCCCGCTCGTCATCGGGCCCCGCTCGGAACAGATCTGTCAGTCATCAGGCCCCGCCCGGTATACATATAAACATATAATCAAATAAACACATGCAATAATCACAATGATAAATAGCATACAGGATAGTCATCGGGCCCCGTCCAGTATACATATCAATATCATAAATGCAAGAGTCACGCAAACAACTAGCATCCTAATCATAATAAACCATGGGCTGACATTGGTGCCTTCGACCCGCTAAACACAATGAGGAAACTCATCTCTAGCTGCTGAATCTCGCAAATAAATTTCAGTCTGCTGGTCCGGAAAATCCCCGCGCTAACATCATCAAATAATATCCAATTAGTAATTGGATCTCGACCCATAATCAACAATCTAAGCTACTTGTCCAATATCCAGGGTAAAAGGCCATTTTACCCCTTTTCTTACTTGGCCCAAAACCAAGGCCCAACCTATTTGCTCAAAAAGCCCAAATTCCTAAATGGCATCCCAAGGCCTAATAACGTCCAACTTCCAAATTGGGCCCAAAAATCATCATGGACCTCATCCCAAGAAAGTTTATAGTCCATCCATTGCCCAAAGTCAGAAGTCCAATGGCCCAATGAGGCCCAAACCCTAAAAGGCCCAAAATATGGCCCAAACCCGAGGAAGTCAACCTAAAAGTAAAACAACTAAGTACGTTGGGCGTACTCAGACTTATGGTTGGCATACTCCATCTGGGGCCATTACGCTCAAAGTGCGAGCTGAGTACGCCCCACGTACTCGGCATACAACCAACCCAACTTATTAAGCACTAATTCGGTTTAGCCAACATGCAAAACTCTCATATCTGATTCTAGTAGGTGACTTAACACATAAAGTTGGCAACTTTACACCCATGCATGCCTTAATAAGGCCCAAAACTCAAAAATAAGCTTAATTAGAATCTTTACACTTGCATGGACCCATATATCTCATAAATATTACATCTTTATTGACAAGGGGCCTCAATGGAGCTAAGATCTAACATCTATGGCTTCTGGAGTAGATCATAAACTCAACTTTAGCTCAATAGACACAAAAATGCATAAATAACACCCTAAGTTGGATCTAGCACATAGAATCATCAAGATGGGAGCTTTTTACCAAAAATGACTTGCTAAGATGAAGATGACTCTGGATCTACAAGCTCAAGCTACTCCCAAGCAACCTCCAAGTGTTCTTCTTCATTCTTATGGTATAGGGTGATGGAGGTTGCTGAATAAAATGTACAAAGGTGTTATAAGTTGATTAAATAGGGCGCATACCCTAAAAATTAGGGTTTGCCCCTGCCTTGCATACGTCGTGCGTAGTGCCACGTACGCCCAACGTACGTGGGTGCAGGTGCGATCCAGAAGTGGGCTAGTATGCTAAGCGTACTCATAGAGTACGCCCCGCGTACTAGCTAGTAGGGTTGTTCACTATTCGGATAAAACCGAATTATCCAATTGGACAATTTGGATTGGACTATTTGGTTCGGATATTCGGATTTTTGGAAGGGTTTTCAACAAAACCGAATTATTATTTTGGATTTCGGATTGGTTTTGGTTTATTAAATCAGAACCGAATAGTCCAAAAAACCAGAATAAACATTTATAATTTATCTATTTATAATATATATCTAAAATCATTTATTAATTTTGTAATTTATTTTTTCAAATAGGTTCAAAACATTTCACCCGATAAAAAAAACATTAATATGCATTTTCTCTCAAAAGTTTTCTGTCTGTAAAATATTTAAATATAATATATCTTCTTATTAGTTGTTTATAAATTTCAAATCACAACTAAATAATATGTTTTTGCTTGTTGTATAAAGTTGGGTGATATTATAATTATATGTCGTTTTAAAATGTTTTGGTTTTTGTAAACCGAATTATAAAAATCGATCCAACCGAATTGTAATTGGTTCGGATCGGATCGGATTTAAATTTAGTTTGGACTATTCGGATCCATGTTTTGAAAACCAAAATCAATTTGGATTCACTTGATTGGATCGGATCAAACCGATCCATCCAAACGAACACCCCTACTAGCTAGGGTCTGTAATGAGATGATTTTTGCATTAAGCGGGCTAAAGGAAACATACCAAATTCTCGAGTGTTACAATTCTCCCCTACTTGAATTAGACTTCTTCCTCGAAGTCCGCTACCCCAGACAACTCTGGGTAGTGCTCCTCATCTCGTCATCCGGCTCCCACGTCCATTCTGAACCATTGCGATGCTGCCAATGAACTTTCACCAACTCAAGAACCTTGTTCCTCAAGGTTTTCGTTTTTCGGTTAAGAATCGCCATCGGCCTCTCGATATAATTCAGGAAATCATCCACCTGAATATCCTCCAATGGAACTACTGCGGAATCATCCACTAAACATTTCTACAACTGAGAGACCTGGAACGTGTTATGGATCTGACTAAGCTCCTCAGGAAGATCCAAGAGATAAGTAACCCGGCCCACCTAGGCCAAAACGCTGAAATGACCGATGTACCTGGGGCCCAACTTGCCCCTCTTCCTGAATCGGATGACACATTTCCAAGGTGAAACGTTCACCAGAACCATATCCCCAACCTGGAACTCTAGACCTGATATATGCTTGTTGGCATAGCTATTTTTCCCACTCTGTGCTGTCTGGATTCTGCCCCAAACCTGTTGAATCAACTCGGTAGTCTTGAGTACTACCTCGGTACTCCCCATGAATCGCTGACCGACCTCACCCCAAAAAATCGGGGTCTTGCATTTCTTCCCATAGGGCATCTAAAAAGGAGGTCGATCAATGTTGGTGTGATAACTGTTGTTATACTAAAACTCCGCCAAAGGGAGATACGTATCCTAACTCCCACCAAAATCCAAAACACACGCCCGAAGCATATCCTCCAAGGTCTGGATAGTCCGCTCGCTCTAACCGTTATTCTAAAGGTGGAAGGTCATGTTGAAATGCAGACGAGTACCCAACTCGTCGTGGAACCTCTTCCAAAATCTGGAAGTAAACCGAGCGTCCCTGTCTGAAACCATAGAAACTGGCACCCCATGCCGTGCCACAAACTCCCTGATGTATATCTCGGCCAACTTCTCTGCAGAGATACTCTCCTAAATTGGGATAAAATGCACGCTCTTGGTCAATCTATCCATAATGACCCAAATCAAATCCACTCCACGCGCAGTCTGAGGCAACTTCATAATGAAATCCATGGTAATATCCTCCGTTTCCAAACAAGGATGTCTAACGGATGCATCTTTCCGTGAGGTCGCTGATGCTCGGCCTTGACTTTCCTGCAAGTCAAGCACCTCTCAACATACAAAGCTACATGTTGCTTTATCCAGGGCCACCAATAATCAGGACGAAGATCTCTATACATCTTTGTCGACCCAAAATGAATGGAGAATATCAATTTGTGCACCTCCTCCATTAGAACCTGATGCGCACCACCCCAATATGGAGCGCACACTCTCCGATGGAGAGTCAATAACCCCCGACTATCATAATCGAAGGAATCCACCTGGCCCACTATGTGCTCATTCTTCCGATGATATTCCTTCATAGCCTCAATCTGAGCCTCTCAAATATGCTCCAAGAGTAGAGTAATCACAGTCATATTCATACAAATATCCCTGATCGGAGCCGCGACCGCCTTGTGGATGAGAGCATCGGACACCACATTGGCCTACCCCAAATGGTAAAGGATCCCACAATCGTAAGCCTTCACCACATCCAACCACTGACGTTGCCTCATGTCTCCAAATCTTGAGGGCGAAAACCACTACCCCTAACTCTAAATCTTGCGTTGGATAATTCTCCTCATGAGGCTTCAGCTGCCTCGAAGCGTAAGCAATCACGCAACCTCTCTGCATCAGAACTGCACCCAAACCTATCATAGACGCATCATAATAAACCACGAAATCCTCAACACCCTCCGACAGGGTCAAAACTAGCACCTCACACAGTCTCTGTCTCAGGGTATCAAAAGCTGCCTGCTGCTTAGGCCCACAACTAAAAGTGACAGTCTTCTTCGTCAACCGAGTGAGAGGAGCTGCTATCTTGGAGAAATCATGAATAAACCTCCGATAGTAACCTGCCAACCCAAAGAAACTCCGAATCTTAGATGGAGACCTCGGAACCTTCCATCTCATCATGGCCTCTACCTTGGCTGGATCGAGCAGAATACCATTCTGGTTGACAAGGTGCCCCAAAAACTACACCTCGTGCAACCATAACTAACACTTGGAGAACTTCGTATAAAGTCCCTCCCTCCTTAAAGTCTCCAATACCCCCCTCAAGTGCTCCTCATGCAACTCCTGGGTCTTGGAATAGTCCAGGATATCATCAATGAATACAATCACATACCGATCTAGCATCGGCTGCATACGGGGTTCATGAGGTCCATGAATATGGCTGGAGCACTGGTGAGACTGAAGGGCATCACCATGAACTCGCAATGACCATAACGAGTCCTGAAGGCCATCTTCTACACATCCTCATCTCTAACCCTCATCTAATGATAACCCGAATGCAAATCAATATTGGAGAACTAGGATGCACCCTGAAGCCGGTCAAATAAATCGTCAATCCTCGGGAGGGGATAACAGTTCTTCACCGTTAGCTTATTTAGCTTCCGATAATAAATACACATCCGATGAGACCTATCCTTCTTCTTCATAAATAGGATCAATGCTCCCCATGGGAAACTGCTCGGTCGAATGAACCCCTTCTCTAACAGCTCCTGCAGCTGTGTAGATAACTCCTACATCTCTGGAGGAGCTAACCAATATGGTGCTTTGGCTATCGGAGCCACACCGGGAACCAGGTTAATCCTAAACTCCACCTGCCTCTCCGGAGGCACTCCAGGAAAATCCTCCGTTAACACATCCTGTTACTCCCGTACAATCGACACATCATCCACAGTCGCTTTACCCTTATCTCGGGTATCAATAACATCGGCGACATATCCGGACAACCTGATGAGGATAGCGTATGGCCCTAACTGTTGAACATAAAATAGGCCCACACTGAGTACTCTATCCCTAAACTAATAACTCTCCCCCACTTAGGGTCCGAATATGTACCATCTAATGCTCGCAATCAATCACCGCCCCATTGGGGCTCAACCAGTCCATCCCTATAATAACTTTGTTCCCACACAAAGGAATAAGAACCAAATCGATCAGAAACTGCTCTCTGGACATCTCTAGAACATAACCCCCGATGAACCCTCGATGCCCGAACGGATCGATCATACGCAATCTCAACCTCTAATGGACAATCTAGCTCCCCTGGAGCTCCAGCAAACCTCTTGCTGATCACAAGAGATACAAAAGATCGGGTAGCCCCCGAATCAAAAAATATCAAGGCAGATATACCATTCACAAGGAACGATCCAACAACAAACACAAAAACATAAGCAGAATAATCAACATAAATAAAGAGATAAGGGGAAGATACATACCCATCACCACATCGGGTGCTACGCGAGCCTCCTTGGTTGTCAGCTGAAAAGCCCTACTCCTCACCACATGCCCATTCGCCTTGCCCTGGAGACCATCAGTAATCCATAGAGTCGTTGGAGCGGGTGCTACCACTGGTCCTGCTACTGTTAAACTCGGACAATGGGCCTTCTTGTGGCCTTTCTGATTGCAATGGAAGCAAATCTGATTAGATACTCGGGTGGTGGTGGTAGTAGTAGCAGTGCAATCCCTGCTAATTATTGGATTAGGTGTCTAAGTCCATAACTATAACTGGTATGTACTTGATTTGATTGTATCATGGTCCTTTTAGGTTGCCTTCACTCATGCAAATTGACAGGATGACAAGTGGAGACAAAGTAGAATTTATTATGTGAAATAATAAATTGGTACTCAAATGATTTTTATTAATATATTACAAGAGTAATATACTATTTGGAAATCATATTATTAATTAGTGATTAATCAAAAATTAATTTGATATTAATTTTGGGATTAAAGGAACTGATTAATAATTGAAGGGCCTGTTTTACAAATCATTGATTGTTGCAGAACTGGGCTATTGGACTCCTTAATTAGCAGTAGACGATATATAGGGAGGCCCTATAGATTTCGTCCAATGCCTCATAAGGAGGAGTCCATGGGCTTCTTAAGCCTTAAGAAGGAATTAGGGTTTCCTCTAGAAACCTTAGCAGCCCACAGCTATATAATGAACCCCATATCATGGGATTTTCGACTCATGCATAAGATACATAACCCTATCCGAAAATCCTTGTCTCTCCTCTCATCTTTTGCATTAGGTGTTTGTGAATTTTGAAAATTGTATGCTAGTTCTAGGGTTATTGCTTTGGTAGTCAATTTGCATGTTCGTTAGAGAAAAACTTTGATCCAAAGCAGTTAGGGTTGCATGATCACATAGGAATGTTATTATGCTCAAAACCCATTAGTGGTATCAGATCTTAGGATGTTTTCAATTGAATTGATGCAATAGTGAATTGTCCAAATAACAAGAAAGTCGAAATTTGCTGTCTGGAGCATAAACTCGACGAGTTCAATATGAACTCGACGAGTTGACTCGTCAGTTTCCAGATTTTTCGATTTTCTGATCAGTTTTTGAATAGGATAATTACCATAATTCGTTTTAATGCCAAAAATCGATTTTTCTGAATGGTAGCTTGATATCCTTATCAAAATTAAAGGATATGGCTAAAATTGGATAATATAAGATTATTTTGATTCAAAGATTTAACGTAGTATTTTTGAAAAGTTTTAAAATACACCCCTTTGGTTTTATAGTTTGAATTTGAAATTAAAAGTTTTAATTTTGGAAATTTAAATGGTTAAAACCTAATAATTTTTTGAATAGTTTAAAAAATTACACCCTCATGGATTTTATTAATAAAATTAATTAAGTGTTTAATTAAAAGAGACAATTAATAAATCCATAGATATGTGTAAATTTAATTAAATTAAAAGTTTAATTTATTAAATGATTAAACCCTAGTATTTTAAATGTATATAATACACCCTTATACTATTATAATATTAAAAGTTTAATTTATATATATGTATAAGAAAAGGTCAGTCTTACCGTTAGTAGGACTCAGTCACAAAGCTGTTCTATAAGGGGTGTTTAAGGAAGTGGCCTGTAAAATGACAGCCATTTGGGTATCCACTCTTACCCACCGCACCCTTGACTGGTGGAGGGTCGTTAGCCGAACGGGTTTGATAGGACATGAAATCTCATTAAAATTATAATGAAAATACAAAGTAACTGAATGCATTTATAAATTCCCAAATCTTAGTTACTTTAGGAAAAATGTGAATTTGATGCTAATCCACGAAATTACACATTGCACCTTATTGGTCAGTTATTGGAGCGTGTGTGGTTAACCGACACACTAATGTGGACTAATGAAGGATGGCATTGGGTAGCTTATAAATTATCGTTGATCAATGGAACGTGTGTGGTTAACCGACTTATTGATTAGATGATAAATGACATCGAGAGTACCAAGCTAATTTGCATGGTTATTCACACCTTGTTTGTGATCCTCGGTATCCCAGTCACAAACATGAAGGGCATAATCGAGATAAATCATGCCATTGAAAAGTTCAATGAATCTCAAAAGATCTAGGAATTTCATTTAAAACCTAATTCGTTTAAAATTTCGTTTTCATGGTGGAATTGGTAAATCGTCGTTTACCTACCTTCAAATAATTTACAATTGGATTACGACATCCATCTTCGAAATTGTGAATTATTGTGTTGGGTCCTAGCCTTAATATCTCATTTGGGTGTTATATTAAGGATTAAATCAACTAACTTGAATTTTCTCCCTATTGTAGATGTCTAGTTCTGATAACTATGGTCTTCCTCAATCCTTTGGAAAAGGCTTTCTTTTTTAAGATGATATTCCACGTGTCGATCGAGGTGAAAGATTGTTCCCTTCTTAATGCATTGGTGGAACTAGAAATCATACTTCACTTGCTCCACCTCCCCCAGTAATTCTCCCTGACCTACGTTTTCGTCGACTTGAAAAGTTCAAGGTCACTCAAGCCCTATTGGCATGCAAACACCGAGATGGAAGTTTTGTGTGTCTGCACGTCCTGAAGATAAAGTCTCACATTGACAGACTGGGAATGTTGGGTGTCGTTTTCCCAAGGAAGCTAGTTGTTGAAATGGTTCTTCAGCCACTTCCCGAGTCGTATAGTCATTTTGTCAAAGACTACTATATGACTGACAACGACGTGACCCTCATTGATCTGACGTATTTGCTAATTGCTACTGAAGCAACAATTCTTTGGGGCACTAGTCAAGCAAATTTGTTTGGAAGATCTACTTCCCAAATTTCTCTGGACATAGGCAATGACAACGATGATAGTCCAGAAATGATTTCTTCTCCCAAGGAAAAGAAATTGGCCAAGGTTAAAAAGTTTGACCGTAAGAGAAAGGCCGAGTCTAAGATAGTTCCACATGTCTCTCCTAAAGAGTCCATCTATCTTTATTTCCAATTGAAGGGGCATTGGAAGCGAAGCTGCCCTAACTACCTGAGAGATCTAAGAGATGGTAAAGTCAAATTGTATGACTCTACTTCAGGTAAGTACACTATCTAACTGTGTTAAGTTCCTATTTATAGATTCTTATTACATGATGTGTTAATCACATTTTGATGTTTTGTAGGATTGAAGAGAAAGAAGGAAGCTTAAAATGAAGAGTGAGCTAAGTCTGATCGTGAGAGACGGATTTCGATCGCATGGTCTGATGATAAGATTTTTGAGCTGCTGCTTAGGAGTTATAAAATCATAGTTTTCATTTGTATTTGCATTGCAAGGACAAGTTTTTCTGCATTTTATCAATAAAATAAAATTTGATTTTATCTTATTTTACGTTTCCTTGCAAAGGCATTTATGAGAATTGGTGTTTATATTTCTATTGTTAGCAATATTGAAAATGAAATTGATTCTTAGTTATATTGTTTGTGGTAGTGTAATAATTTACCAAGTGAGCAAGGATTCTCATCACCCAAGTTTCAATTGGACAGAAACTCGGAATTATGCGATTTGAATTGTGTGATGTATGAGAATCTTGAGCTTTGGGAAATTAAGACTGACTCTTTGTTCACGTGTATATGTGAGTTAAGTGAAAGACTAAGGGATCTAGTGCACATTGATGTGGACTGGTCAGATCCACCACAAAAGACGATAAAGTCTATTCGTCATGATTTACTATTGGTTCAGTAAATATGGTTATACTTACAAGATTAAGTGTAATTCTAATACCTTGAAAAGTTTCAAGGTGTAGCAGAACGAATAAGAAGAATCCATTAGGCAGAAAGATAAAAGTTTCTCGAATCTAGAAGGAAAGGAGAGTACTTTAGTATCGTGTTTTATCATCATCATAATGATTATGGAACCATGTCACGATTGATCCTCTAAGGACACCTTAGTGCATTTATATGACTAAGAAAAGGAATCGGGAATTGGTGAAATGGTTAAATCAAAAAGGGTGAGTAGTACTTCGTTCCAAAATTGAGTTTTAGAGTTATGAACTAGTTACTACAAGTTGTACCTTTGAGTAACATGTTCTAATACCTCATGAAATGTGGAGTAGAAATGTTTTCTAACTCTTGCACAGTTGAAACAGGTAGTTGTTATGTTTTGGATAAAACAAAGACCAACTAAGACCAATTGGATAAAGTGTTGTCTTGATAAGAATCCGCACTAACTCTTTAATATTTGGTTATCAAGAAATGTTTCTTGACAGAGAATCTTATATCTCAAGAGGTCAGTGGGAGTGTTAATGGTCTTGAATAGTTTCAAGAACTAATCAAGAATAAACCTTTTAGTAATCACTAGAACACGACCTGAGGTTAATAACCTATCATGTTGACATATTCTTGTTTATGTGCCCATTCCAGTTAAGTTGGCTATGCATGTGAGTTCTATGAGTTCTCATTTGACTGCATAAGGTGAAGCACATTCATCAGTGAAAGTACATTGATCTGTATGGGTGAGCTGCTCAGCAACTTGGAAGCACTGGTAGGGCCTTTTGCTACTGGGTGGCAAGAAATCAAGATTAAGCAAGTTCGGTCCATTTGAGTTTGAGTTTGTCATAAACATTGTCTTACGATAGTGGTTGGAAATGAGAAATTCACATGGATAGGAACGCATACATCATAAAATCTAAGGGGCAAGAGGTTTCTCTACTTCATGAAAATGATTGTGAAGAAACAGTTTCGCTAGTAGATTTTAATGGATTGATTAATATCATTGTAGCTAGCAGTTGTGGTAATTGCGTTTTCAAATTCAAGTATGATTACGACATCCCTCTTCATAGTTCGAATTGTGAGAAATGGAAAATAGTTTGAACATTCGGTACTTATTGCTATAAGTTCTGAAAGGGTTTATATACACACATAAACTGTCTATTGAAAGATGTATGAGCTTGACAAGTCTAGATGGAGACTTATCGAAGCACCACGTATCAGAAATCTGAACTTTGGTAAGAAAGTCAATAAGTATTAATTTCTAGAAGTCCAGCTGATTTTTGGATACATGTCAAAGCTAGTGGGAGCATAATTATTATGCTAGTAAGAATATAATTGTTTTGCTAGTGGGAGCATAATCATTATGGTGAGTATTGCAAGTTAGCAATGCTATTTGTAGGAAATAAAGTTTTAAATTTGCAAAGTTGCAAAGTTTGGAAATTGTTTCGCTATAGTAAGGGAGAGGGCACCAATGCTTCATTACAAATCTAAAAGTATAGATTGAAGTTTTAATGGAAATTAGTCATTAACATATATGAATGACGTGTTGAAGTAATTCAACATAGGAAATTATATATATAGAAATATTATAGCAAAGGTCTGATCAAGTATCATGTCTTTGTGTAAGACATCATGAATCGAATATGCTTCAGATATAAGATCAATTGCATGTGCTGTAATATTCATGTGTTCTGTTTTTCCAAATGCCTAGCGCATTAAGAGGGAAAAGGACAAGAATCGGATATAACTAAAGTTGTTAAACAACTGCCAAGAACAATCCGAGGCTTACCAAAGATTGGTTGCTTATGGACAGTTGGAAGTATGGTAATAGATGGACCATATTGACATGTTCTGAATAGAGGTAACTCTTGTTCAGAATTGATAGTCATATGGAAATATGGAAATGTTTCCATGATGGGAGTTGGATATTAAGAATCTATTTGTAAGTTAGAAACTTTTATGCAAGAAGGATGTTCAAAGGAATGTACTTTGAATGTGAGACTTCATTTCCATGGAATTGTTTTTGTAACCAATCTCCAATCGAATGTTTTGTAATATCATTGACAAAGTATCTGTGACTTTGGTGCCGAGACATTACAAAAGGATCATTGCATGTAAGTTTAGACTCTAACAGATTCTAGTAGTGGCAAGAATTTGGTGTTCTTACACTTGTGATAAGGATTTGGAAATGTGAAATGAGCATCATTGGAAATGTGTTCAATTGATTTATTTCACAAGGAAAGGACCATAGATAAACATAGTGTGCATGCTTGGAGCATGGGACGACTATTGTTTTAATTCAAGTATTAAGTTGATTGTTCGAAACATTATACATGAATAAGGTCTAATCAATATGGTGATTAAATAATAAGTGTTTTATTTATATTCAAAGGTTTTGAGACCATATGGGATTAGATTATTATTGTGTTTCATTTCGCATGTTTTACTTCCCGAATAATAAGATTATTCAAACATCCACAGTCGATCATACTTTTGGAAGTAAGTAGTTAATTAAGACTATCATGAATCCGACTGTAGATTGTCTAAGTGCTTAGACATAGCAAATGTTTGCTGCAGTGTTCATGAGTACTCTTGAAATAGGATTTGAGTATTGGATTAAACCCACGCTCATTTGAATCACTTCATGGATTTTATCACCAGTGATTGTGAGACGATAATATCTTATATTCTTGAAAAGGAGACATATAGTTGTCGGTTACAAGTCGGTTGCGCATTGATAATATGTAAACGCATCAGTAACTTGATGTTATAAAACGTATTCTTGTTTGTGATTTGATGAGTAAATTATGAAAGCATATGAGTCAAACTTTATCTGTTCCTTTTACCCTAAATGGGATAAAAGAGATATCTGTGGGCCCCTCGATGATTTAGTGATAACATCCTAAGCACTTGGCCAAGCCTGGACTGATTTGATTTGTTCAATTAGTCGGTCGTCATAAATCGAAAATGAAGAAACAACTCTTGGACGGAGAATGATTATAATCCATGTCTCATGTCCATACGATATCTTGTAGAATGGAGGAATATTTGATCACTTATCTAAAGGACGCGTTACTGATAAGATTATAGTTCGACAACAGCTTTTGAAAGCTAGGATTGCTAGTCAAATTCTGAAGTATACTTGCAATAATAGTTATTAGACTTATCCAAGTGGGGGACTATTGGATTAGGTGTCTAAGTACATAACTATAATTGGTATGTACTTAATTTAATTGTAGCATGGTCCTTTTGGGTTGCCTTCACTCATGCAACTTGACAGGATAACAAGTGGAGAGAAAGTAGAATTTATTATGTGAAATAATAAATTGGTACTCAAATGATTTTATTAATATATTACAAGATTAATATATTATTTGGAAATCTTATTATTAGTTAGTGATTAATCAGAAATTAATTTGATATTAATTTTGGGATTAAAGGAACTCATTAATAATTGAAGGGGTTGTTTTACAAATCATGGATTGTTGCAGAACTGGGCTATTGGACTCCTTAAATAGTAGTGGACGAAATCATATACGGAGGCCCTATAGATTCCGTCCAAGGCCTCATAAGGAGGAGTCCATGGGCTGCTTAAGCCTTAAGCAGGAATTTGGGTTTCCGCCAGAAACCCTAGCAGCCCACATCAATATAATAAACCCCATATCATGGGATTTTCGGCTCATGCATAAGATACATAACCCTAGCCGAAAATCCTTGTCTCTCATCTCATCCTTTTCATTTGGTGTTTATGATTCCATTAGAGGTGCAACACTTGGGGCACTAAGCTTTCAAGAGTCAAGGATCTTCAAAGGTGTTCTTTTTATTACAATATAACAAGTGAGGTATTGTAACATCCTGATTTCCTGGAATGAAATATAGGGATTTTTGTGCACTGAAGAAAGTCTACTCGACGAGTTTGAGGCCCCAACTCGTCGTGTAGAAACCAGGAAGGGACGTGTATTCCGGAGAAACTACTCGACGAGTTGGAGTTGATTACGAAAACCCTAATTTTTTAGGGTTTGCACCCTATTTAAAGAACCTTATGTTCCCTCACCATCCTCCTTATTATCGATAGAGAAACCCTAGTTGTGTTCATTACCTTCTTGAGTGTTGTAAGTGAAAAAAAAGTTATTTGGTGCATTTTCTTGAAGGAACTTGAAGGGTTTGGTGCATATAAAGAAAAGGAGGTTGTAGATACAACATCCACACTGAGATATCAGCCATTTGGAGGTAAAAATTCTTTACCTTGGATTTCCATTTCTTTGATCTTCCCTTATGCAAGAATATGATCATTTTTGGTGCAAAATGACGTCATTCTCGGGATCGGGCTTATCAAGAGGAGGTGATTCCAGATTTAGACTCCTCTAGGCCCTTATGAACATAAAGCCTCAAGATTTATGAAGCGTTGGCCCTCCTCAAGGTCCAAAATCTCCTATTAAGCCTAGTTTTAGGGGTTTAATCCCTTTCAAGCCTTGCATGCACGTAAAGTTGAGTTTTTCTCACTATATCAACAGGGTCTAAGGCACCAAGGCCGGCCCTTTGGATTGTTATCCTGGTTATCTTATGGTTGTGTATTGTTATGATCTGTTAGTCTGGTATCCTGGTAGATAGGATGACGCTATGTTTAGGAATCAGCTAGATCTGCTTGACTGTCTGTAGACTGTTATGTGACTACCTGTTATATGTGCACACATTTGATTGGTAGCTGGGGGTATTCCATCCTGAGGATGATTGGACCCTAGTATGTTGTCTCTATATACTGTTATATGATTATCTGATATAGGTGCACATGTGTGATTGATGGTTGAGGCTTTACTACTTTGTGCTTAAGTGAACAGACCAGGCCATTCCAACCTGATGGTTGAGGGCCGAGAGAATTCCATCCCACGGATGATTGGACTCATAGTATGTCAGCATTCTAACCCGATGGTTGAGGGGCATGAGGTATTCCAACCCGATGGTTGACTGGACCTATAGTATGTTGGCATTCCAACCCGTTGGTTGTGGGGCCTGAGGTATTCCAACCGAATGGTTGACTGGACCTATGGTATGTTGGCATTCCAACCTGATGGTTGAGGGGCCTGAGGTATTCCAACCTGATGGTTGAATGGACCTATAGTATGTTGGCATTCCAACCCGATGGTTGAGGGGCCTGAGGTATTCCAACCTGATGGTTGACTGGACCTATAGTATGTTGGCATTCCAACCCGATGGTTGAGGGACTGGGGTATTCCATCCCGATGGATGATTGGACCCATAGTATGTTGTTTGTGATATGTGTTATTGTATGTGTGTTGGTATTTTGGGGGAACTCACTAAGCTTTGTGCCTATGGTTTCAATTTATTGTTTCAGGTACTTTAGGTGTTTGACAAGGCGAAGGCGTGACCATACACATCCTCGCGTTTTGGACTTATGATTTCTGGGATACTCTGATATGAAACTATTTTGAAAATATTTTGTAATAAGTAATGGTTTTTCAATTCTTGAAAAAGTTTTAAATTGGAATGAATTTTATGGATGTTACAAGTTGGTATCAGAGCCTTGGTTTGAGTGAATTGGAGGAACACTCGTGTGAATCCAGTCTCAAACTAAGGAAAGAATTTTAAAAATTATTTTTAAAATGGATTTCAAATGGTTTTAAAAAAGTACTAAAGGAGGATTTGATGTGTACGATCAGTCGGAGCCAGTAAGTAGACCCCAAATTACCACCCAGTTATTTGAGCTTATGTTATGATATGATATGTTAGAACAGCATGCTAGTGATAGGCTAGGGATCTTCAGGAATTTCATGATAGAATTGCCTGATTATGTGATTCCTGAGTTCCTATAGAGTTTTCTTGTTTAATGATCTGTGACTCTTTCGCATGTGAACTGGCTATTGAGTGGATACGCTAAGTCACATACCACATGGTTTAAAGGATCTCAGGCTGAGAGGTTTGGTCCTGCTGCGCAGCTCTTGTCCGAGTCCAACCGTTGTGGGATTGAATCTTTTAGCCTAATATTGTTTAAACGATGGGGTATGTGATTGTATTCATGCGATAGTCGTCTGGAACCAATGGAGGGTCATGTGGAAAGCATGGTTTGTATGAGTCGTATGGGGTCAGCCGGCCAGAAGCGTTAGTGGACGAGGTAGCGGCGTATTCCTTGATGGAGTGCATTTCATAGCGGGTCGACATAAGGAAGATCAGCCACTCTCGAGAGAGTGAGGGCAGGGCGAAGATGCACGCCAGGTGCTGGAAGTCCGAGATAGAGGATTCCATGGGGAGGATATGTCAGATTTTATTGCATCTTAGTGCTAGTCGCCTTCTCTGCTCGAATGCTGGTTGCGTTGTGCTTTGTGGGACCTATGTTGATGGGAGAAAACCATTAAATGAATAAATAAAATTACATGTTGTGAGGGTTGAATAATCTTAGGATAAAGGACTTGGACCTATTGCGCAGCTCTTGTCTGAGTCCAACCGTTGTAGGGCTGGGTCCTTTAGCCGAAGGATTATTTAAGCATGGTTGCATATAGTTGTATTCGTGAAGTGGTTAACTGGAATCGGTAGGTGTTCTTCAACAGATGATGGCAGAGGAGGTGTGGTGAGTCCTAGGATAACATAAGGAGTATCTGGTGTGGTCGTTTCGCTGTAGAGCGGGTTTCAGGAGTATTTTATGATTAGGACTTAGAAGATCTGTGATGATTCTTGAGGAAAGTATGGATATGTGTGGAAGGTAGTATTGGGCTCGTACTACTGAAAGCACAGGATCCATACTCGATTCAAGGAAAATCTCGAGGATTCTAAGGGCTGGTCCGGGAAGGTAGCATGGTTGGATACCATGATTAGCAGCAATGGTTCTGTTCCTGTTAACCTTTTGGTTATGGTTGTTCAGCCATGGGGATGGTACTGGTATTTGGTGTGAGCCCAGTGGCGGTATCGATTTTTGATGGTTGGTACAGACCTAATGAGTTTTGGTTAGAGGCTTCGTGGGTTTTGCTCAAGGCCG
Source organism: Lactuca virosa (assembly GCF_052849685.1). Taxonomy (NCBI): domain Eukaryota; kingdom Viridiplantae; phylum Streptophyta; class Magnoliopsida; order Asterales; family Asteraceae; genus Lactuca; species Lactuca virosa. The sequence goes on along the minus strand of NC_136430.1, from coordinate 222,166,091 downwards.
GGAATGCGAGTCGCTAGACTCAGGAAAGGAGCGATGATTTTGGTCGGTTGAGTTTTTGCAGCTGGAAGTAGGATGGTCGATTGATGGATTAGGATTCATCATCTATGGCAAGGGTGGTACCCTTTCATTTTCCGGGTTCAAAGGAGCGAGCGGGATAGTGACCCAGGGTCAGATTGTTTCCCCAGCTCGGGGTCAAATGATCGCAGTAGTGGGCGGTAGTAATTCCGCGCTGGCAAGCGTAGGTGGGTCGAGGTGGCATGAGTATCTTGCGAGGCAAGTTAGGTACCATATTCTCGGGTAGGCAGAGTGTCAGATTGTCATTTGGATTGCAAAGAGGGATTGTTCATGACGCCTAGGATTGAAGGGGAGTTTTCCTACATGACCTCAGAATGGTCAGGGTAACTCAATAGGAGGAAGTCAAGACTTCTTCAAATGATTTTAAAGGCGTGTATCCTCCTGTATTCTTCGGGGCTGTATCAGGATTTTTGCTGAATTGGGTAAGTTGTATCCCGGGTTGACTTTCTGTTATTTTTGGGTTATTGAGGGTCGTTATATGCCATTCTGCATGTCAAAAGTTTCCAGCTGGAAATTTAGGTCTATCTTGGGTTTCAATTGATTTGTATCGGGAGGACCATCTTGCGTACGTCATTCATTCCATGGTTAGGAATGATCGTACCTGGTTGAGTCGGTTCGAGTTGTGAGTTGGTTTCAAACCAGTGGGTGGTATTTAGAACCCTAAGTGGGGGAGAATTGGGAATTCTCGGGCTGAGCATCGGTCATTGAAGGTTTGTCAGTTGCTGCTCGGATTGCTGCTTTCAGATTGTTGGGCGGATATTGGTCACTAAACCGTTCCAGACGCAGGTGTGTTCAACTTCAGGTGGATTTGTGGTCTCTGGTCTATGTGCCAGGGTGTCCTAGACCATTTGTCGTTGGCTTCGTCTTCCAGCGGGAATTCTTCAAAGGATTCAAGAGGAAACAATTAAGAGCAAGGAATGCGTCCCCCACTCTCCAGTGCAGTATGTTCTCTTGGTCATTGGGTAAGTTTGCCCTCAGTGGTAGAGTGGAAAAAAAATTATTCATTGTAGACTCAGGTTTGGCAACCTTTGAGATCGCCTGGGAAGTCTTCTCAAGCTAGTTTTGTGTGAGTAGGATCCGTGTAGTCTCGATCAAGTATGGTATCTTGTTTCAGTTAGTGATGCAGACGTCTTCTGTGATTGATGGAGGTGATGTGTTGCCTTATCTCGGGAAACCTTTCCTTTTGGGGGAGGATTGGGTTTTCCATCAAAATATGCATGGTTTTGTTAGGTTTGGTTCGACTTACGTGTATGGTTAGGTCAGGGTTATAGTCTGCAAATTGGATCAAGAGTTCAAACCTAAAGTGGGGGGAGCGCTGGCTATTTATGTAAAGGGCACCAGGATGGGTTCATGGTTTTGCTCAACAAACCCAAGGCAGCCCGGATAGTCTGAAGACCCATCGGCGCGTATGTGACAACCCTAAATTTCTATTCTGTACAACCATTCACTTCAATAGGAATCAAAATTGTTTATGCTAATTTTCAAGCTTTTTGGAATAAGTTTGAGTATTTTGAGATTAGTACTTCAGGAGATATCAGGAGAGTGGATGCCCTAGGGTTTATTGTGCAACAATATAATTCCAAAACTCCAAGAGTTTGGAGTTTACGGCCTAAACAAAGGTGTTTACGGCCGTAAACCCTAAAAGAGGGTATAAATATGACACTTAGTCATTATTCATCATTTTTCACAAGTTCAAGATCCAAAACTCAATTCTCTCTCAAGTATCATCGACTTTTCTTCTTGATCTTCAACATTGTAAGTGTTTCTAGCCCTAAAAAGTTGATATCTTACTTAATCTAGTGATCTAACATGATTCCATCCGTGAAATCATTCCAAAAGTGTAGATCTTCAAGTTTCACCAAGAACACACACTAGTGTTCTTGGACTTTTAGCACCTTTTCAAGCTTCTACCTAGTAAGTACTTCTATCCTAGAGTATTATAGAGCTTGTTACAGTTCTAAACATCAAGAAAACACCCAAGAAACACAAGATCAAGGTGTTTACGGTCCAAGGTGTTCTTGGACCGTAAACCCTATTAAGGATGCCAAAGTGTGCCCTAGTCCCTACTAAGCCTTGGAAACTAGCATAGATCCCTTCTTTGATGTGCTTAGTACTTGAAAACATCATAAAACCATAAACCATTTGGGTTTACGGCCGTAAACCCAAAGGGAAATGGTCCAGGGACCGTAAACTCCTAAAAGGAGTGAAATGGTGCCCTAATCTCTTCCTAAGGCTTAAACATGAATTAGGAATGCTTCTTGTGATCTTTAAGGCTTCAAAACACAAAAGGGTCAAAGAAACATGAGTTTACGGCCGTAAACTCATGGGTTTACGACCGTAAACTCAATGAGTTATGGTCACAAAACCGTAAACTCAAATAAAGGGTTCCCTTGAACCCTAAACTCAATAGCAATGTCCTACAACACTTAGATGCAATCCTTAGGACTTATAGCACTTAAATAAGGTGCTTTACATGTCCCAGGATGTCTTAACTTTGTTAATTAGTTGTTTAAAGACTAATTGGATACATATATGTGATATTATATGTTAACTAGGATCATCGTGTGTGTACAAGTCCTCACTTGACACCTAGCATCCTATACATTCCGCTCATCCAAACCATTCACTACAGGTGAGTTCATACCCCTTAATTAACCTTTTAAATGTTTTTAAATGCTTTTGTGGGGGGGGGGGAATACAAGTTGAACTATTATAGTTATTATATCAATCATATGTGATTAATAACTACCAAACAAGTGGATTTCTTACTTTTCAAACTGTGTTATCAAACTGTTTTACTTCAAACTGTTTTAGAAACTGTTTTACATATCAAATACTTTTATTAAACTCTTTTAACTTATATTCTGTGTATCTATATGGATATAATTATATAAGTAGGATTGAAAGGACTTAGGACTGATAGCTTACCTTAGTTCCTGTTCCTTGTTTGGTTGTGGACTTAGGGTATTCGGGTTATTTGTCCGAAGGTCGTTTGAATCCTAGTTATATATCATGTATATGTGTATAGATATAAAAGGTTACTTCATTCATTCAGTTCAATGCCTTTGGGTAGCAAAGGTATACAAACATGTTCATATACACAAACAACATTACTAGTAAACTATAATAGGTATAGTTTATGTAGATACTATTACTAGAACATTGAAACATACAATGAGTCAGTTCATTCATGAGTAATACATAGTGATGAGAAACAAACATAATACATAGTGATGAGAAACAAACATAACACATAGTGATGAGAAACAAACATAATACATAGTGATGAGAAACAAACATAATACTTAGTGATGAGAAACAAACATAATACATAGTGATGAGAAACAAACATAATACACAGTGATGAAAAACAAAACATACAAGCTAGACAGAGAAAGAATACACAATACAGCTAGCACATACATATACATATACATATACATTACTTACAGTTATGTGAGCCACTTAATGGGGGCATGGCACTACCTGTCATGACCCGTTTTGTATCTAGAATCTCCTTAATTGGGGAGCGTATGAGTTTGTGTATAGATCTATACTGGATTGACTATCCTACACCTTGCTGCTTGCTATAGTGGGACTTGCAAGTCTACGGGTGCCAAACGTCATTTCTTACGACGTCTTACATCGTCGTTTTACTATAGAGTCGGTAGCAGGATATATGCCGATCACATGGTACTTTAAAATAACAATTGGTTTAAAGTAATTAGTACATCAGTAGTTACTTAATACAACACGACAGTACTATATCATTTTCCCTTTACATTTACTTTGTGATATACACACAATAAACAATAATGTAGAAACTATATTTTGGTTAATGATAGTCAGATTTGGGAAAATACATACTCTTACAAGAGACACACACACAGACACTAGATGCCTTGGTAGAAGGCTACTTTTAGTAGGAAACATAGGGTTTTCTAGGAAAGTTCAAACAATTACAAACTTTACAAAACTTATACATAACAAGACTTACAAACACTTTCATACAAACACAGACACTAAAATATACTTATGATCTCACCAGCTTTTAAGTTGATCTATGCTTTCAAAATAACTTGTATTTCTCAGGTCACCAGTAGACAGGTACCAGTGCCAGGTTTTGAGAAGATGGAGCTCGTTCAAGACTCATCTTTTATTTTTGATGTATATTTTTGGTGTCTATATAACTTGACAGAACACACTTGTATGAAATTATATTATTAATGCAATGGATGATGTTGTTGCTTGTTTATTACTTTGCATTGTTGTGATACTGAACATGACGTCCTCCACCCCCGAACGTTTCCGCCGTTCCGGTTTTGGGGTGTGACAGATTGGTATCAGAGCATTGTTTATAGTAAATCGAGTGTATCAACCCATAAAAGATATATGAACTATAAACACAACGAGATTAAAATACTCTGATAAAGAGTTTATGCTTTTAAATAATAAAATATTTAACTAAGTATACATACCTACATTCATACTAAAATCAGTGTAACTAGGACAGAACAAAAGTATTACGATTGTTGGACAGCACAAGTAGACTTAGAGACATATGGTCAACCCTGGGAAGATGTAGCCTGATCAACTACATTATCCGAGGAGTGATTTGCATGTGCCTAAGTATGGTTGTGAGGTTGCAACAAGTCTAAAAACTTACCAACACTACTACAACGAGAACAGTAGAATAGAACATAAACTTAAAATACTATAGGAGTATTTTCTGTAACTATTAATTACTTATCTGAGAACTAAAAAGGTCTTTATTGGTATGTCAATAGTTGCGGGGTGGATACATTAAGGTTATAGGTAACTAGGATGGCATAGACTTAGAATCTGTGATATTTGCTCTACTTCCTGTTCCTTGTTTGGTTGTGGGCTTAGAGTTAGGGTCACTTATTCGAAGGTCTATCCTGTCAAGGTTACCTATGACTGGTATGCACTACGCAAATGTTGGAGTAACTGATAAAGATCATCTTATGATTATCTAGTTAGTTCGTCTATTAATTATTTCCTTATCCCTTTTCTCACGTAGATATAATGGCTGGATTCCATCTTTCCGGAGACCCGTACTATCCCAACAACGGCAATACAGGATGGCTGGGAGAAGAGCCAGAAGATGATCACCCAATCCCTTTGGATGATCATGAAGCTGAAGGCTTTTCTGATGGTTCTGACTCAGAGCCTGAAGTCAACAACCTACCCCCAGCTGCTCAAGACCCAAACCTAAACCCTCGTCCAACATTTCAAGGACCCACACCTCTGTGGGCCACAAACTTGAACAGATGGAGTCAGGAACAGGGTCAACCCATACCCTACAATAGAGACAGAAGCTTCTACAACCTCACCGAAGGAGGTTCAGCTGACAGGGTCCTACCCATCATGGTTCGTAGGATTGCTCGGAACACCGAGCAAGGTCGAGCAGCTATCGACCGAGTCATGGAGATTGACGCCAACTGTGGCGTTAACACAGTCCGCATTCGCCAACTAGAGTCTGCTCATGAAAGGACTCAGGTCCGCAATGCAGTTCTACAGAGGGAACTTGCTGAAACCCAAGCTGAAGTCAGGGAACTTCGAGCTCAGCAAGCAAGATCTGATAGGCGCGTGAGAGACATAGAACGCCTTCTGTCGGATACAAGAACTCACTCTAGTAGTTCTCGTCGCCGTTAGAGTCTCATTGACTTCTCTTTTGTATGTAACCTAGTTAGTGTAAAACCTCTAGTCTAATTTCCTATCTTTGTAAATCTTAGACCCGTTAGGTCTTGATTAGGTAGTAGTATGTCAAGATTTTCCCATCTTGGTTGAGGTAAGACCTACTTCTAGGTCATTTTTCCCGAACTCATTACATCTGTAATTCCAGTATTATTGACAGATATCTAATCTTATGGAAATCAATATCCAATTGCTATCATCTGTTAGTACTAGATCTTCATTCAATCATACTATTCAATCGTGCTATTCAATTGTGCTGTTGGGCTATGAAGAGTTAGTCCATGAGTCATTCTTATCTACTTCCTATTAAATTCTTATCAATATCTTCATCTTTCTAAACTTATAGTTAAAAGATGCCTCCACGTAAATCGACAAGACGCGATCCTCCCGCACCGACACCACCTGCTCCTCAATTCGACACGACAGCCCTGAATGCTGCTGTAGCTGCGGCTGTGGCTATAGCCATGGCACAATATCATTCTTCTGGTTCCACTGGAGGAGAAACCCCTGTCCTATCTACTCATGGTGAAATTCATCTGCGCTCCAGAGAGTGCTCCTACAAGGACTTCACAAACTGCAAACCATTGTCCTTTAAAGGGAATGCCGGTGGAGTGGCAAGAGTTCTGGCCATAGGCCACGAGGAAGCGGTTGCCGACCCCACAGTGGTCACTGGTACGTTTCTCCTCGATAACTCTTATGCATGCATTTTGTTTGATAGTGGAGCGGAGAGGAGTTTCGTGAACCAAAAATTTGCTCATTTACTTATGCAAAAATCACGAGCACTTAAAGAACCGTTCACTGTAGAAATGGCTAATGGAAAGACAGAGAGCACTAGCAATATATTCATAGGGTGTAACCTAACACTAGATAGCCATTCATTTTCGATCGACCTCATGCCGGTCTCCATTAAAAGTTTCGACGTCATTATCGGCATGGATTGGTTGAGTCTTCATCGTGCCGACATCATGTGTTACGAAAAGGCGGTACGCCTTAATCTGCCGTCTAGCGAAACTCTAGTAGTTTATGGCGACAAACCCGGCACGAACCTTCGTATCATCTCGAGCATTCAAGCTCAGAAATTCTTGCGAAAGGAATGTCGTGCATTCCTTGCTCATGTGGTCGATGTGAGTCAAGAAACGAAAGACATTCAGAACATTCCAGTAGTACGCGACTTTCCCGACATCTTTCCAGAAGAACTCCCAGGATTACCTCCGCAACGTCAAGTCGAGTTTCGAATCGACTTAGTTCCAAGGGCTACTCCCGTAGCCAAATCGCCCTATCGTCTAGCACCTGCAGAGATGCAAGAACTGTCCTTTCAACTTAACGAACTGCTCAGCAAGGGCTTTATAAGACCAAGCCTCTCACCCTGGGGAGCTCCAGTCTTGTTCGTCAAGAAGAAAGACGGATCGTTTCGTATGTGCATCGACTACAGGGTGCTCAACAAACTGACCGCCAAAACTCGTTATCCTTTGCCTCGTATTGACGATTTATTTGACCAACTTCAAGGGGCGAACTTCTTTTCAAAAATCGACTTAAGGTCCAGATATCACCAACTACGAGTGCTAGGGGAGGATGTTCCGAAGACAGCCTTCCGAACTCGTTATGGGCACTACGAATTCGTAGTGATGCCGTTCGGATTAACAAACGCACCTACTGTATTCATGGACTTAATGAATAGGGTGTGTCGTCCTTACTTGGATCAGTTCGTCATCGTCTTCATCGATGACATACTTATCTACTCTCGTAGTAAGGAGGAGCATGGTCAACATCTGCGACTAGTCTTAGAAACCCTTCGTTCGGAGAAGCTTTATGCGAAGTTCTCGAAATGCGAATTTTGGATCCGAGGAGTCGAATTCTTAGGGCACGTGTTTAGCGAAGAGGGAATACACGTGGACCCTTCCAAAATTAAAGCCATTGAGAACTGGTCAGCACCGAAGACGCCTATAGAAATTCGTCAATTTCTAGGTCTCGCTGGCTACTATCGCAGGTTCATTCAGAACTTCTCCCGCATTGCGAAACCTCTTACGATACTAACCCAGAAGGGCGTGGCCTTTGACTGGGAAGAGAAGCAGGAGAGATCGTTCCAAACGCTCAAAGGAGCCTTGTGCACCGCACCAATACTATCCCTCCCCGAAGGGATAGAAGACTTCGTTGTCTATTGTGATGCATCGAATCAAGGGCTTGGATGTGTTCTGATGCAGCGAGGTAAGGTCATCGCCTATGCCTCGAGACAGATAAAGATACATGAGGTCAACTACACTACCCACGATCTTGAACTAGGAGCAGTTGTGTTTGCTCTAAAGATCTGGAGACACTACCTGTACGGTACAAGGAGCACAATATTTACATACCACAAGAGCCTACAACATATATTCGACCAGAAAGAGCTCAACATGAGACAATGACGGTGGGTCGAGCTACTCAGTGATTACGAATGCGAAATTCGTTATCATCCGGGTAAAGCCAACGCAGTAGCTGACACCCTAAGTCGGAAAGAATATTCTGGTCGTAGAGTCAAATCATTGACTATGACTATCCATTCACACTTGTCCACGCAAATTAAGGAGGCTCAGGTCGACGCTTTGAAACCTGAAAATGTGGCGGGTGAATCCCTGAGAGGGATGGATAAGAACTTGGAGGTTAAGGGTGGCAGAGCTTATTTTCTCATGGATCGGATATGGACCCCGAAACGCGGTGGTTTCAGAGACTTGGTCATGAACGAGGCGCACAACACTCGTTATTCCGTCCACCCGGGTTCAGATAAGATGTATATGGATCTTAAAAAGTTATACTGGTGGCCTAACATGAAAGCAGAGATTGCTACCTTCGTAAGTAAATGCCTTACTTGCGCAAAGGTGAAGGTTGAATATCAGAAACCCTCCGGTCTACTACAACAGTCAGAGATACCAGAATGGAAGTGGGAGCGGATCACTATGGATTTCATAACTAAGTTGCCCAAGACAACGGGTGGACTTGATACCATATGGGTCATCGTCGACAGACTGACCAAGTCCGCACACTTCCTGCCTATCAAGGAAACAGACAAGATGGAGAAACTTACAAGAACTTACATTAGGGAGATTGTACGACTGCACGGTGTTCCCATATCCATTATCTCATACAGAGATAGTAGATTCACTTCGAGATTCTGGCAGTCGTTACAAAGTTCCCTAGGAACTAGGCTGGACATGAGTACAGCCTACCATCCACAGACAGACGGGCAAAGTGAGAGAACTATCCAAACCTTGGAAGATATGTTGCGAGCCTGTGTGATCGACTTTAGGAAAGCATGGGATACTCATTTACCCCTTGTAGAATTTTCCTACAACAACAGTTATCACACAAGCATAAAGGCTGCTCCATTCGAGGCCCTCTACGGCCGAAAGTGCAGATCCCCTCTGCGCTGGGATGAGGTGGGTGATACCCAGTTAGCTAAAGGACGAGTTCCTGAAAGCACTATCACAGGTCCGGAGATCATTCGGGAAACGACAGAGAAGATCGTTCAGATTCGTGAACGATTGAAAGCCTCTAGAGACCGACAGAAAAGCTACGCTGATAAACGAAGGAAACCGTTGGAATTCCAGGTGGGCGACCGTGTTCTATTGAAGGTCTCACCCTGGAAGGGCTTGATACGCTTCGGAAAGCGTGGAAAGCTAAATCCAAGGTACATAGGGCCTTTCGAGATTCTCGCAAGAATCAGCCCTGTAGCTTACAAACTTAACTTACCACGCGAACTCAGTAACGTACATTCTACTTTCCACGTCTCGAACTTGAAAAAGTGTCTGTCCGACGAGACTCTTGTAATCCCACTCGACGAGATCGAGATCAACGAGAGCCTCAACTTCGTGGAAGAACCAGTAAAGATCATGGACCGGGAGGTCAAGCAAACGAAACAAAGCCGTATCCCGATAGTGAAGGTTCGCTGGAACGCCAAGCGAGGACCTGAATTCACTTGGGAGCGAGAGGATCAGATGAAACTGAAATATCCTCTTCTTTTTACTTAGTTATTTGTAACTACTTATTTGCTTAAACTTTAATTTCGGGACGAAATTCCTTCTAACGGGGGGATGATGTGACAACCAGAAATTTCTATTATGTACAACCATTCACTTCAATAGGAGTCAAAACTATTTCTGCTAATTTTCAAGCTTTTTGGAATAAGTTTGAGTATTTTGAGATTAGTACTTCAGGGGATAACAGGAGAGAGGATGCCCTAGGGTTTATTGTGCAACAATATAATTCCAAAACTCCAAGATTTTGGAGTTTACGGCCTAAACAAAGGTGTTTACGGCCGTAAACCCTAAAAGAGGGTATAAATATGACACTTAGTCATTATTCATCATTTTTCACAAGTTCAAGATCCAAAACTCAATTCTCTCTCAAGTATCATCGACTTTTCTTCTTGATCTTCAACATTGTAAGTGTTTCTAGCCCTAAAAAGTTGATATCTTACTTAATCTAGTGATCTAACATGATTCCATCCGTGAAATCATTCCAAAAGTGTAGATCTTCAAGTTTCACCAAGAACACCAAGAACACACACTAGTGTTCTTGGACTTTTAGCACCTTTTCAAGCTTCTACCTAGTAAGTACTTCTATCCTAGAGTATTATAGAGCTTGTTACACTTCTAAACATCAAGAAAACACCCAAGAAACACAAGATCAAGGTGTTTACGGTCCAAGGTGTTCTTGGACCGTAAACCCTATTAAGGATGCCAAAGTGTATCCCTAGTCCCTTCTAAGCCTTGGAAACTAGCATAGATCCCTTCTTTGATGTGCTTAGTACTTGAAAACATCATAAAACCATAAACCATTTGGGTTTACGGCCGTAAACCCAAAGGGAAATGGTCCAGGGACCGTAAACTCCTAAAAGGAGTGAAATGGTGCCCTAATCTCTTCCTAACGCTTAAACATGAATTAAGAATGCTTCTTGTGATCGTTAAGGCTTCAAAACACAAAAGGGTCAAAGAAACATGAGTTTACGGCCGTAAACTCATGGGTTTACGACCGTAAACTCAATGAGTTATGGTCAAATAAAGGGTTCCCTTGAACCCTAAACTCAATAGCAATATCCTACAACACTTAGATGCAATCCTTAGGACTTATAGCACTTAAATAAGGTGTTTTACATGTCCTAAGATGTCTTAAATTTGTTAATTAGTTGTTTAAAGACTAATTGGATACATATATGTTAAATAGGAGCATCGTGTGTGTACAAGTCCTCACTTGACACCTAGCATCCTATACATTCCGTTCATCCAAACCACTCACTACAGTTGAGTTCATACCCCTTAATTAACCTTTTAAATGTTTTTAAATGCTTTTATGGGGGGGAATACAAGTTGAACTATTATAGTTATTATATCAATCATATGTGATTAATAACTACCAAACAAATGGATTTCTTACTTTTCAAACTATGTTATCAAACTGTTTTACTTCAAACTGTTTTACAAACTCTTTTACATATCAAATACTTTTATTAAACTCTTTTAACTTATATTCTGTGTATCTATATGGATATAATTATATAAGTAGGATTGAAAGGGCTTAGGACTGATAGCTCACCTTACTTCCTGTTCCTTGTTTGGTTGTGGACTTAGGGTATTCGGGTTATTTGTCCGAAGGTCGTTTGAATCCTAGTTATATATCATGTATATGTGTATAAATATAAAAGGTTACTTCGTTCATCCAGTTCAATGCCTTTGGGTAGCAAAGGTATACAAACATGTTCATATACACAAACAACATTACTAGTAAACTATAATAGGTATAGTTTAGGTAGATACTATTACTAGAACAATGAAACATACAATGAGTCAGTTCATTCATGAGTAATACATAGTGATGAGAAACAAACATAATACGTAGTGATGAGAAACAAACATAACACATAGTGATGAGAAACAAACATAATGCATGGTGATGAGAAACAAACATAATACTTAGTGATGAGAAACAAACATAATACATAATGATGAGAAACAAACATAATACACGGTGATGAGAAACAAAACATACAAGCTAGACAGAGAAAGAACACACAATACTGCTAGCACATACATATACATATATATATACATTACTTACAGTTATGTGAGCCACTTAACGGGGGCATGACACTACCTGTCATGACCCGTTTTGTATCCAGAATCTCCTTAATTGGGGAGCGTATGAGTTTGTGTATAGATCTATACTGGATTGACTATCCTACACCTTGATGCTCGCTACAGTGGGACTTGCAAGTCTACGGGTGCCAAACGTCATTTCTTACGACGTCTTACATCGTCGTTTTACTGTAGAGTCGGTAGCAGGATACAGGCCGATCACATGGTACTTTAAAATAACAATTTGTTTAAAGTAATTAGTACAGTAGTAGTTACTTAATACAACACTACAGTACTATATCATTTTCCCTTTACATTTAATTTGTGATATTCACACAATCAACAATAATGTAGAAACTATATTTTGGTTAATGATAGTCAGATTTGGGAAAATACATACTCTTACAAGAGACACACACACAGACACTAGATGCCTTGGTAGAAGGCTACTTTTAGTAGGAAACATAGGGTTTTATAGGAAAGTTCAAACAATTACAAACTTTACAAAACTTATACATAACAAGACTTACAAACACTTTCATACAAACACAAACACTAAAATATACTTATGATCTTACCAACTTTAAAGCTGATCTACGCTTTCAAAATAACTTTTATTCTCAGGTCACCAGTAGACAGGTACCGGTGCCAGGTTTTGAGAAGATAGAGCTCGTTCAAGACTCATCTTTTATTTTTGATGTATATTTTTGGTGTCTATATAACTTGACAGAACACACTTGTATGAAATTATATTATTAATGTAATGGATGATGTTGTTGCTTGTTTACTACTTTGCATTGTTGTGATACTAAACATGACGTCCTCCACCCCCGAACGTTTCCCCCATTCCGGTTTTGGGGTGTGACAGCGTACCAGTCTGTACGAAGGCCCAAAGAACGGTCCATATAGGCTGAAGGCCCGGTGAGGCGGTCCAGTCATGCAGAAGACTCTATATGTATTTCGTTAGATCTACGTTCGGGTATTGAGTGTGCTGCTAAGCTGAAGCGATCAATAGATTTGTCTCCTGGTATGGAGCATGTTACTATGTGAAAATACCCTATGGAACTATAAGTTATCTATGTTGCTGGTTATCACCTATGGAGTGCCCTTAGGAACGGTCGGTGGTCTTATAGGAGAGTCTGAAGACGCTTGGGTAACAACTTGTTCTTTAAGTGAATCTTGTGTGGTATGGTTTCTTCATTGTGGTGGTTGTTTGATGCTGTGAAGGATGTTGATTAGGCCTTTTCGTGGCAATGGAGGAAGGTGAGTATTTTCAGGCCCAGAGTATTGGGCGATTGATGTGACGGCAACAGTGGCAGTAAGCTATCAGGAGCATTCCAGTCATAGGTTGTGGGTCTAAGGATCGTAATGGTTTATTTCTACTGATTGAGCGCTTTCGGAATGGATGTATTGTTGAGGTTCGGGTGAGTTGTAATCGGTTGCGACGAATCAAAGGATTTTGGACGAGATGCAAAGATAGGCCCTTGTTTTTGAAGTATGGGTTTAGACCCGAGTTATGTAGATAGTGGTATTCCAATCTAGGGTATTCCATGTGACAACCTGAAATTTTCATTCGTACAAACCCTACAGTCCAGAACTGCAATTAAAAGTTAAATACTTTTCTGCTAATTTTTAGCCAGTTTAAAGTCCGTTTGAGTATTTTATTTAATTATTCATGAATCGAACGGATAAAAGGAAGTGAATTCTAGAATATCGGGATAGCAATGGAGCAACCAACACCTTAATTAGGTGTTCACGGCCAAACAAAGGTAGTTTGGGCCGTGAACTCTATCATGGCCGTGAACTCATGCCTTAGGCATGAGTTTACTCCCCAAATCCCTCATTTTTCACTTCCACCCTCAAGAACACTTACCATTCTCTCTCAAGTAGCATCCCGTTCTTCACCCGATCTTCCAAAAACGTAAGTTTCACTTGACTTGATTCGTTGTTATAACCTATCACCTAGTGTTTATACATCATTTCATCCATTCATTTTTGATTTTCACTTAGATCTTCAAAACACCAAGAACACCAAGAACACACACTAGTGTTCTTGGACCTTAAACACCCAATCGAGCTTCTATCTTGTAAGTACACTTGCCCTAGCTTCTTGTGTGCTTAGTATGATCTTAATAACACTTGAAAATCATCAAAAATCATAAGAACAAAGGATTTTACGGCCAAGGATGTTCTTGGGCCGTAAACCCCTCTTAAGGTGGCTAAATGGACCCTAGTTCCTTCCTAAGCCTTGGATGCCAACCTTGATCTTTCCTAGAAGTGTTTAAGACCTTAAACAACAATCAAAACAACTCCCCATAAGAGTTTACGGCCGTAAACACGTAAGGAAATGGTCCTTAGGCCATAAACTCTACAAGGTAGTATTATTGTGCCCCTAATGCTTTCCTAAGGCTTGAACTTGATCATTGGATGCTCAATCTTGACTTATAAGACCTTAAATCACCAAATGGCACTTAGTACCATAAGTTTACAGTCGTAAACTCATGGGGGAAGTGACCTTAGGCCGTAAACTCCATAAGGAGTGGTTCTAGGGCCATAAACTCCAATGCCATGCCATGCAACCCTTAGATGCAATCCTTAGGACTTTCAACACTTAAATAAAGTGTTTTACATGTCTTAGGATGTCTTAACTTGGTTAATTAGTTGTTTAATGACTAATTGAATACATATATGTGTTATTATATGTTAACTAGGGTCATTGAGTGTGTACAAGTCTTCACTTGACACCTAGCAATCCTATATCATCAGTTCATCCAAACCACTCACTACAGGTGAGTTCATACCCCTTAATTAACCTTTTAAATATTTTTAAATGCTTTTACGGGGGGGAATACAAGTTGAAATATTATAGTTATTATATCAATCACATGTGATTAATAACTACCAAACAAATGGATTTCTTACTTTTCAAACTGTGTTATCAAACTGTTTTACTTCAAACTGTTTTACAAACTCTTTTACATATCAAATACTTTTATTAAACTCTTTTAACTTATATTCTGTGTATCTATATAGATATAGTTATATAAGTAGGATTGAAAGGACTTAGGACTGATAGCTCACCTTACTTCCTGTTCCTTGTTTGGTTGTGGACTTAGGGCATTCACGTTATTTGTCCGAAGGTCGTTTGAATCCTAGTTATATATCATGTATATGTATGTAGATATAAAAGGTTACTTCTTTCATTCAGTTCAATTCCTTTGGGTAGAAAAGGTATACAAACATGTTCATATACACAAACAACATTACTAGTAAACTATAATAGGTATAGTTTAGGAAGATACTATTACTAGAACATTGAAACATACAATGAGTCAGTTCATTCATGAGTAATACATAGTGATGAGAAACAAACATAATACATAGTGATGAGAAGCAAACATAATACATAGTGATGAGAAGCAAACATAATACATAGTGATGAGAAACAAACATAATACATAGTGATGAGAAACTGTTGGGTTTTGAGCATTCTAACACTCCTATGGTGTACATGCAACCCTATAAACCTTGGATCTATGTTTTCTCTATTATACATGCAAATATTAACTATTCCAAGGTTTCATCCTAACTAGCATATTATGAAGCACCTATACTACAAAGTTCTAGTTAGATGACATAACTTTTGATGTAGCTTGATGTCTTCAAGCTTTAAGAGCTTAGCCCCAATAGTGTGGAAGCCTCAAATGGAATCACAAATCACCAAAACACCTTGGAAGAACTTGAGAGAATATGTATGCACACTAAAATCGGCCCACTCTTATTTTCACACACTTGTCCAATTTTGTGAGCCAAGGACCCCTTTATATATTATGGAGGATTAGGGTTACATCCATGTAAACCCTAATACCCATGACCTTTCATTAACATAGGATCCATGGGTTAAAAGCTCCATGGACCATCCATGAAAGCTTAGCCCAACCTAAATGAACTTGGCCCATTCCATATATATAAGAGTCCATATTTAATTAGTTCTTTTTGATCACTTAATTAATTCTAAATTAATTCTTGATCAATACTAATTAAATAATATGATTCCATATTAATATATTAGAACTTATAATATATTAATATAAATCATAAATATACTATTCTCAAAAGACTATCCATATAAATTGTGCCGGTGAAGTGCAACCCAAATGGATCATGTCGGGTCGGGTCAAGTACATACCAAATATAGTTATGGACTTAGACATTAATCCAACAGTCTCCCACTTGGATAAGTCTAAAACTATTATTGAGTATGACTTCAAAACCTAACTGGCAATCGTAGCTCTTAAAGCCGCTGTCGAACTCTGACCTTGTTAATGATTTGTCCATTAGATAAGGGATCATATATTCCTCCATTCTAGATATCATATGGACTGAGACATGGATTATAATCATTTTCTCTGTCCATTTGTTGTTTCCCGATTTCCGATTTATGATGATTGACTGATTGAGGCCAAGCACTCACATGTGTCATCGCTAAATCGTCGAGGGGCCCACAGATATCGCTTTTATCCCGAAGGTAAAAGGAATGGATAAACTTTGACTCATATGGCTTGTTCTACTACTTGTTGAATCATACACAAAGGCACGTTTTATAACATCGAGTTACCAAATGCGTTTTCATGCAATCAATGTATAACCAACTCATAGTAACAACTCATATCTCTAGGTTTGAAGAATATAAGATATTATCGTCTCATGATCACTCGTGATAAAATCCATGAAGTTATTCAAATGAGCGTGGGTTGAATCCAATACTCAGAACTTATGAGCACTCATGAGTGTTGTAGCACCACTTTGTCCACCAACTTGGACCTCTACAAACCAACCCATGACAGTCTTGATTCATATCTACTTCCAACATATGACCGACTGTGGATGGTTTGAATAACTTAATCATTCAGGAAGAGCGACTTAGTTATTCTGGAAGTCAAAACATGCAAAGTGATACACAAGAATAAATGAATCAAATATGGTATCAAACCCTATGAATATAAATAAACACTTTTATTTATCACCATACCGATTACTCATTATTCATTGTTTCGGTTTTATCAACTTTATACTTGAATTAAAAACACTAGTTGTCCCATGCACCAAGCATGTACACTATGTTTTTCTTAAACAATAGCTTTGCCATACACCAAGTATGAACTCTATGTTTGTCTATGATCCTTTTCTTTGTGAACTAGATCAATTGAACATAATTTCAATGATTCTCTTTTCACACTCCTAAATCCTTATCGAAAAATGTGAGAATTTCAAATTCCTATCATTTATCGAAATCTCTTTAGATTTTAAACTTATATGCACTGACCATCCTGTAATGAATATGTACAAAGTCACAAAGACTTGTCAACAGTCATTATAAGGTATTCCAATGGAGATCAACTCCATGGAAACTAAGTCTCATATTCAAAGTACATTGCTTTGGACATGCTTCTTGCATTAAGTTTTCTAATCTTACACAGATAACTTCCACCTATGGAGACAACTCCATATTCTCATTTTGACTATCACTTCTGAATAAGAGATGCCTCTTTTCAGAATATGTCAAAATGGTCCTTCCAAAATTAGCACTATACTTCCAACTGTCCCTGAGCAACCAATCTTTGGTAAACCTCAGATTGTCCTCGACAATTGCTTAATCATTTTAGTCATATCCAATTCTAGACCTTTTCCCTTCTTAATGCCTCTGGGCATTTGGAAAAATTTATAAATGACAAATATTATAGCACATGAAATCGATCCTGTACCCAAAGCAAATGGTACACGATTCATGATGTCTCACATAAAGACATGATTCTAGACCAGTCTTTTGCTACAATATTTTTATTTGCCATGTTTTCAAAATTTGACTATGAAGAGGGATGCCGTAATCATAATCGAATTTTGAGAACGCAATATATAGAATTTCCTTAAGTTGAACCAATCCAACATGAAATTCATATATATATATATATATATATATATATATATATATATATATATATATATATATATATATATTCTTGACTAAAGATGATTAAGGTCTCAATCTAAGCCTTTAGAACTGAAATGAAGTATATCCTCTCCCTTAATTATAGCAAAACAACTTTTTCAATCCTTGCAGCCTCACGAATTGAAACTTTTGTTTTCTATAATTAACATTGCTAACTTGCAACACTAACAATAATTATCATGCTCCCACTTACATGATGATTATTAGCATAACACTTATGCTCCCACTAGCTTTGACATGTACTCAGAAATCAGTTGGACTTCTAGAAATCAATACTTTATTGACTTTCTTACCAAAGTTCAGATTTCTGATACGAGATGCTTTGATAAAACTTTATCAAAATCATACACCTTTCCTTAGATATCATGCATGTGTGTCTAAACAATTTCAGAACTATGAAAAGGGATGCTGTAATCATAGTCTCAATTGTTTAGACCTTTTGCCATCTGCTTCAAATCTACTTGGTGGAAGTGTTTCCTCACCATCATTTTCATGAATCGGAGAGAAACCTTATGACCCTTAGATTTTATGGTGTATGTGTTCTTATCCATGTGAATCGTCAAAACCATAGTCACAAGACAAGGATAATGACAAATCCAAACTCATATGGACTGAACTTATGCAATCTTAACTTCTTGCCACCTGGCAGTACAGGGCCTGCCATTGCTTCCAAGTTGTTATGCAACCAATTGAGAACTTTCAGAACTCCTATGCAAAGCCAACCTTAACTGGAATGGGCACAGAATATGTCAACACGATAGGTTATAAACCTCAAGTCGTGTGCTAGTGAAGAACCTCAGGTTTTATTCTTGATTAGTTCTTGAAATTCTTTTTAGGATCTTTAAGACTCCCACTATCCTCTTGACATATAAGATTATCTTGCCAAATATTCAAGAGATAGTGCAGATTCTTTATCAAGACAAACACTTCACACAATTGGCCTTAGTTGGTCTTTGTTTTATCCAAAACATCACAACTTACCAATTTCAAATGTACAAGAGTAGGACACTTTTACTCTTACATTATACAAGTGTTTTAAACCTTTCTTTAAGATATGTCACTCAAGTTACAATCTTGGAGTATGACTCTAAGAATTGTTTTGGAACGAAGTATGACCCATCTTCCTGATCTAACCATTTCAACAATTCATGACTCCTCTTCTTAGTCATAAGAATGCACTAAGATGACCTTTAGAGGACTAATTGTGATATGATTTCTAAATCATTAAGATGATCACAAACATGATACTAAAGTACTCTCCCATCTTTTCAGATTTGAGAAACTTTTATCTTTCTGCCTAATCTGATTCTTCCCATTCGTTCAGCCATACATTGAGACTTTTCCAATGTTTCAGAATTATACTTAAACTTGTAAGTATAACCATATTTACTAAACTTTAGTAAATCAAATAGTCTTAACGAGCTTTGTGGTGGACATGACCGGTGCACAATAATGTGTACTCGATCCTTTTAGTCCTTCACTTGACTCACACATCCATGTGAACAAGTAATTAGTCTTGATTTTCCAATGCTTGAAAGTTCTCATTCATCATACTATTCAACTTGCATGATTCCAAGTTTCGGTCCAATTGAAACTTGGGTGATGAGGAACTTTCCTGATTTGGTAAATTTAGACACTACCACAAATGAAAGAATCAAATCCATTTTCCAATATTGCTGTCAGTGGAATCATATAAGCAACAATTTTCCACAAATGCCATTGTAAGGATACTTCAAATAAATAAAATTAAACAATTTTCTTTTATTTTAAAAATTTGCTGAAAAACTTATCCTTACAATCCACATGGAAAATTGTTGTTATCTATTCCTTAGCAATATATCATAACTTCTTAAGCAACTGCTCAAAATTCTGATGCGATCGAAATCCACCTTCGCGATCAGAATCAGCATATACTTCCTTTAAGATTTCTCTCTATTCTTTGATTCTTAAAACATCAACATGTGACCCAGTCACATCATGTAATGAGGATCTCAGAATAGAACTTAACAGAGTTAGATAATGGGCTCTACCTGATGTAGAGTCAAACTTATTGACTTTAACATCCTTAGGTAAATTTGGCAGCTTTGCAATCAACGCCCCTTCCTTTGGCAAAATAAACATATGGACCCTTTGGTAATGGGACTATCTCAGACTTAGCCTTTCTCTTTACCATTTGGTCAACCGGGTTGACTATGGCCAATCCCTTTCCATTGGGAAGAGAATGCTTTTTCTGGATTTCCAGTGTAACCATTGTCACTGTCCATAAAGTTTTTGGGAAGTTGATCTTCTAATCAAATTTGCTTTACTATCGTTCCAAATCATTGCTGATTCAGCAGCACCAAGCAAATAGATATGATGATTAAGGTTCATGTCATAGTCTGTTTCATAGTAGTACCAAAGGAACTCACTATGTGACTTAGAAAGTGATTGAACATCCAACTTTCTCAAGACTTTGACACCCAACTCTCCCGGCTTGTCAATATGTGACTTCATCTCTAAGATGTGATCACACATAGACCTTGCTTGCCATTAGGGCTTGAGTAACCTTGAACTTGTGGGTTAGGGAGAATAATTGGAGGAGGTGGAGGAAGAGAAGTATGACTTCCATGAGCCAAACTCGGGAAGTCATATTCATTAGGAAAGCTTGGTTTGGGAAGATCATTGTTGTCTAAACCAGACATCAACAATGGGAGAAATTCACGTAAAGTTGATTTAAGTCCTTAATATAACACCCAATATGATATATTAAGGCTAGGACCCAACAAACTATTTTATAACTTGGAAGAGGGATGCCGTAATCCAAACTATAAAATATTTGAACGTAGGTGAATGACGATTCACCAATTTCCACCAAGATAAACGAAATGTATTATTAGGTTTTAATTTGTTTTGAAACTCCTAGATTCTTTTGAGATTCATTGATCTTTTCAATGGCATGTTTCAATCTCGAGTGTGCCCTTCAGGTTTTGTGACTGGGATGCCGAGGATCACAAAACAAGGTGTGAAGTAACCATGCAAATATACTTGGTACCCTTAATATTTACCCCTCAATCGATGTGTCGGTTAACCACACACGCTCCAACGATACTATGATAAACATTAAGTTACCCTTTGCCTACCTTGTTAAGTCCAGGTTAGTGTGCCGGTTAACCACACACGCTCCACTAACAGCTTAAACAAAGTGCAAAGTGTAATTTCATGGATTAGCACCTTATTCACATTTTCCTAAGTAACTAAGATTGAGAATTTATAAGTGTTTAGTTACTTAGTATTTATCATTATACTTATAATGAAGGGAGAATTATAGTCCTTGTCCTACCTGTTCGGCTAACGACCCTCCACCGGTCAAGGAAGCGGTGAGTGAGAGTGGACACCCATTAAACTGCCATTTTATAGGCAGTAACCTTATACCCCCCCTTATAGACCAGCTTCGTGAATAAGGCCTACTAATGGTAAGACGACTTGCTCTTATACATATAATATATTAAAATTTTAATATTATAATAGTATAAGGGTGTATTTTAGACATTTAAAATACATGGTGGTTTAATCTATTAATTAAACTAGACTTTTAATTTAATTAAACTCAAACCATATATTTATGGATTAATAATACTCTTTTAATTAAACGCTTTAATTAACTATTAATAAAGTCCATAAGAGTTAATTTGAACTATTCAACAAAACATCATAATTCCAATTATTAAACTCAAAATTAAAACCATTTAATTAATTGTTTAAGTTATGAACCCAAGAGTTTTAGAATTCAATTCTTTTTTTCATAAAAAAACTTTTCTCAAATTCCAAAACTTGAGGGCAAGTTTTGTAATTCTTGAAAACCTTTGGATTCCATAACTTATAGAATTAACGGTGTTTTATGATTCAACTTTCCATGTTCCATAACTTAAGAACAAGTTATGGAATTCTTTAAAACATTAACACCAAATTTTGTAACTCCATAAAAACTTTGAATCAATTTTTTTTTTAAAAAACTTTCATATCCATAACTTATGGAAGTTTCAAAAACCCTTAAGGTCACAACTTTAAAAAAAACTTTTGAGCTCCAAAATTTTATGACAAAATATGTAACTCCTTAAAACATTTAGATCAAACTTTTAAAACTAATAAAATAATCATATCATTTTATCTTTTACTAAATTTGACCTAATTCAACTCATATAACAAATGATTCAAATTTTACAAATAATTCGTTTTTCACAAAACAAGTAATTATCTTAAAATTTGACAAACGTCATGTTTTTTTTTTTCCTTTTTTTTCAACTTGAAAATAAAACATTTGCATCAATATAACAGAAAACAACCCATGGCTCTGATACCACTGTTGGGTTTTGAGCATTCTAACACTCCTATGGTGTACATGCAACCCTATAAACCTTGGATCTATGTTTTCTCTATTATACATGCAAATATTAACTATTCCAAGGTTTCATCCTAACTAGCATATTATGAAGCACCTATACTACAAAGTTCTAGTTAGATGACATACCTTTTGATGTAGCTTGATGTCTTCAAGCTTTAAGAGCTTAGCCCCAATAGTGTGGAAGCCTCAAATGGAATCACAAATCACCAAAACACCTTGGAAGAACTTGAGAGAATATGTATGCACACTAAAATCGGCCCACTCTTATTTTCACACACTTGTCCAATTTTGTGAGCCAAGGACCCCTTTATATATTATGGAGGATTAGGGTTACATCCATGTAAACCCTAATACCCATGACCTTTCATTTACATAGGATCCATGGGTTAAAAGCTCCATGGACCATCCATGAAAGCTTAGCCCAACCTAAATGAACTTGGCCCATTCCATATATATATAAGAGTCCATATTTAATTAGTTCTTTTTGATCACTTAATTAATTCTAAATTAATTCTTGATCAATACTAATTAAATAATATGATTCCATATTAATATATTAGAACTTATAATATATTAATATAAATCATAAATATACTATTCTCAAAAGACTATCCATATAAATTGTGTCGGTGAAGTGCAACCCAAATGGACCATGCCGGGTCGGGTCAAGTACATACCAAATATAGTTATGGACTTAGACATTAATCCAACAAAACAAACATAATACATAGTGATGAGAAACAAACATAATACATAGTGATGAGAAACAAACATAATACATAGTGATGAGAAACAAAACATACAAGCTAGACAGAGAAAGAACACACAATACAGCTAGCACATACATATACATATACATATACATATACATTACATACAGTTATGTGAGCCACTTAACGGGGGACATGGCACTACCTGTCATGACCCGTTTTGTATCCAGAATCTCCTTAATTGGGGAGCGTATGAGTTTGTGTATAGATCTATACTGGATTGACTATCCTACACCTTGCTGCTCGCTACAGTGGGACTTGCAAGTCTACGGGTGCCAAACGTCATTTCTTACGACGTCTTACATCGTCGTTTTACTATAGAGTCGGTAGCAGGATAGAGGCCGATCACATGGTACTTTAAATAACAATTAGTTTAAAGTAGTTAGTACAGCAGTAGTTACTTAATACAACACTACAGTACTATTTCATTTTCCCTTTACATTTACTTTGTGATATTCACACAATAAACAATAATGTAAGAACTATATTTTTGGTTAATGATAGTCAGATTTGGGAAAATACACACTCTTACAAGAGACACACACACAGACACTAGATGCCTTGGTAGAAGGCTACTTTTAGTAGGAAACATAGGGTTTTCTAGGAGAGTTCAAACAAATACAAACTTTTACAAAACTTATACATTACAAACATCTTACAAATGTTTTCATACAAACACAGACACTAATATACTTATGATCTCACTAGCTTTAAAGCTGATAAACTCTTTCAAAATAACTTGTATTCTCAGGTCACCAGTAGACAGGTACCGGTGCCAGGTTCTGAGAAGATGGAGCTCGTTCAAGACTCATCTTTTATTTTTGATGTATATTTTTGGTGTCTATATAACTTGATAGAACACACTTCTATGAAATTATATTATTAATGCAATGGATGATGTTGTTGCTTGTTTACTACTTTGCATTGTTGTGATACTGAACATGACGTCCTCCACCCCCGAACGTTTCCGCCGTTCCGTTTTTGGGGTGTGACATTCCATCATGAGGATGAACGGAACCTATGATTCATTGGACCTGACGTGTTTGGTATTCCAACCCGAGGGTTGATTGGACCAAACATGTGCGTGATACAAGGGTATTCCATCCTACGGATGACTGGACCCGTCGTAGACATGCCTGGTATTCCAGCCCGAGGCTGATTGGTCCAGGTATGAGTGTTAGTGTTAGTTAGTTGGTTGTTTTAGTGTGTTGGTTCGGAGCATTAAGGGAGAGTTATCCTGTTAGCTCAGAAGCCAAGATTTATCGGTAATAGCATATGATCTATGATTCTGTTTTTGGCGAGAACTTTAGGCTTTTTCAGAGCGTGATCCACTTCAGGAGGAAGGGACGCTGGGTCCCCATATATATTGGGCCATTTCGGGTTATTGCCAAGGTTGGCAAATCGGCGTATCGACTTGTCCTTTCGGAGGAGCTCAGTCACATTCATAGCACTTTCCATGTTTCGAAAGTGTGTATCGGGCGGAAATGTCGTGGCATCATTGGGTGATATTCAGGTTGATGAACGCATGAATTACGTTGATACGCCAGTGGCCGTCTAGGAAAGGAAGGTAAGGGTTTTGCGTGGCAAGGAGATACCTTTGGTAAAGGTACAGTGGCAACATCGGAAGGGATCTGAGTAGACTTGGAAGCCGGAGGCTGAAATGAAAGAGCATTATCCGGATTTGTTCACAGCAGCAGGCACTTGGATTAGGTGTATAAGCTCATAACTATAACTGGTATGTACTTGACCCGATAGTAGCATGGTCCTTTTGGGTTACCTTCACCATAGCAATTTGATAGGATGGACTTTTCAGAAAGAGGTTATTTGTGATTTATTAATATATTATAAGTATAATATATTAATTGAGAAATCATATTATTTAATTAGTATTGATCAATAATTAATCTGGAATTAATTTAGTGATCAAAAGAGGCTTATTAAATATATAGGGGCTGATTAAGTAGATCAATGATACTTATAGTATGGGCTAATGATCCATGGTTGATTAGGATGGGCTAAACCAATATGATAGTCCATGGAGGTTTAACCCATGGAGCCTAAGAAATATGAAGGGTCATGGTGCATTAGGGTTTGCATGATGAAACCCTAGTCTTTGCCACACTATAAAAGCAACCCCCTAGACCCTAAAATCGGTGCCCATGCATTCTAAGAGAGTGATTACCGATTTTGAGCTAACTAGCCTATTCTCTCAAGCCTCCTCTTGCATTTGGTGTTTTTGAATCATTAGAGGCATCACACTTGAGGTGCTAAATCTTTCTAAGGACAAGAACTACAAACTACATCAAGAGGTATTCATCTAACTTGGTTTTTATGTTGTATATCCTCTATTGTATGCTCGTTACGATGTATGCTTTGGAAAATTGAAATTACATGTATAATTAGAGAAAACTTAGATCCAAAGCATCTAGGGTTGCATGTACACCATAGGAGTGTTATAGTACTTAAAACCCATCAGTGGTTTTAGAGCCTAGGATTGTTTTCTATTATATTGATGCTTGGTTATTTTTCAAAGCTGGAAAAAATCGATTTTCTGGCCTCTGACTTATGAACTCGACGAGTCCAATGATCTGACTCGACGAGTTCACTCACTAAAAGGGAAACTCGACGAGTCTAGTTCATGCACTCGTGGAGTAGAACCTTCTGTTTGCAGAATTTCGAGTTTTTGGCCAGAATTGGATTAGGATCATTACCACAAACTGAATTGGATTAGGATCATTACCACAAACTGTTTTGTATTATTTGATATGAATTGCGTTGCTATATGAGTTAGATTAGATCAATGGTAAATTATATGATAATGTTGTTAGTTAAAATTGATCTAAATTGTTCTTTAAGTGAGTTTTGTAACTTGTCCTCAAGTTATATGAAAAGTCTCATTCATGAACATTAAAACTCATAAGTTATGGAAAACCAAAAGGTTTGAAGAGTTTCAATACTTGCCCTCAAGTTTTGGAATTTGCAAAGACTCACTTTTCAAACATTTAATTCCAAACCTTAGAATTTTAAAAGTTTAAAATTCAACCCTTATACTATTATAATATTACAAGTTTAATATATATATATATATATATATATATATATATATATATAAATAAATAAGACAAGTCAGTCTTACCGTTAGTAGGCCTCATTCACGAAGCCGGTCTATAAAGGGGGTATAAGGTTACTGCCTATAAAATGGTGGATTAATGGGTGTCCACTCTCACCAACCGCTTCTTGACTAGTGGAGGGTCGTTAGCCGAACGGGTAGGATAGGACATTAATTCTCGTTATAAGTATAATCATAATTATAAAAGTAACTAAATGTTTTATTAAATTCTCTATCTTAGTTACTTTAGGAAAAATGTGAAAATGGTGCTATTCCATGAAATTGCACTTTACACCTTGCCAAGTTGTTAGTGGAGCGTGTGTAGTTAACTGACACACTAATTTGGGAATGACAATGGTGGAAAAGGGTAGCTTAATATTTTTCATAGATCAATGGAGCGTGTGTGGTTAACCGGCACATTGATTAGGGGATAAGTGACATCAAGAGTACCAAGCAATTTGCATGCTTATTCACACCTTGTTTATGATCCTCGGTATCCCAGTCACAAACTTGAAGGGCATAATCGAGATTTAAACATGCCATTGAAAAGTTCAATGAATCTCAAAAGAATCTAGGAATTTCAATCCAATTTAAAACTTAATAATCAATTTTGTTCTTAATGGTGGAAATTGGTAAATCGTCATTTACCTACCTTCAAATATTTTGCAATTGGATTATGGCATCCCTCTTCCGAATTGTAAAATATTGTGTTGGGTCCTAGCCTTAATATTTCATTTGGATGTTATATTAAGGATTCTTATTTAATATAAACTTGTTCTTGTTCCTTTTCAGATGTCTATCCCAAACAATGCTTCAGGCTCCAACCCTTTTAGCTCATTCTCCCTCATGAACTTGGTTGGGAGAACTATCTTCGATGGGTCAAACTTTAACGATTGGATTCGAAACATTCGTATGGACCTTCTCTATGAGGAGAAGGAATATTTCCTCAATAAAGAGCTAAAGGAGATTGATGAACAAACTGCTAATCCCGAGCAAATCGAGGAATACAGGGTTCATGAGAGGGACGTGACAAAGGTGTTGTGCATTATGATTGTTACCATGACTGCTGAGCTTCAAACGTCCTATGAGGACTTCTGGCCCTTCAAGTTGCGCCAAGATTTGATGGAAAGGTACTTTCTCAGCAGGAAAGGTATGAGATCATTGCCTCCATGATGACAACTAAAATGAAGGATGGAGAGTCCATCACGACCCACTTGCAAAAGATGCAGAGATTTGTGGACCACTTGCTGAAGTTAAATGTGAACTTTGATGAAGAGTTGGCTATTGACATCATCCTACATTCATTGCCTCCTTGTTATGATCAGTTCAGAATGACTTATCATATGAACAAAGAGGAAGTCACTCTGAGCAAGCTTCAAGGCCTATTACGAACTGCAGAAAGCAATTTGAAAGGCAAGGCTGTTGTACCTACTCCTACTATTGCTGCCCCTATTTTGAAAGCAATTTGAAAGGCAAGGCTATGGAATCTTTATTTTGATGAGAAAATCAAAGAGTTTGGATTTTCGAAAAGCGAAGATGAGTCCTGCGTATATGTCAAAGCTAGTGGGAGTATAGTTAGCTTTCTGGTATTGTATGTAGATGACATACAACTCATAGGAAACGATATCCCAACCTTGTAGGAGGTTAAGTCCTGGCTTGGGAAGTGTTTCGCTATGAAGGACCTTGGAGAAGCTGCCTATATTCTAGGGATAAAGATATTGAGAAACATGAGTAAAAGACTAATAGGACTTAGTCAAAGTACCTACTTGGATAAGGTGTTGAAACATTTCCACATGGAGAATTCCAAGAAAGGTGACTTACCTGTCCAAAGCAATACCAAACTGAGTATGACTCAGAGTCCGAGTACAGAGGGTGAGATAGCAGAGATGATTCGAGTACCATATGCTTCCGCAGTTGGCTCAATCATTTATGCTATGACTTGTACTCGTCCTGATGTGGCTTTTGCTTTGAGCATGGTCAGCAGATATCAAGGGAATCCTGGTAAAGCTCACTGGACTGCAGTAAAGAACATTCTTAAGTACCTGCGGTGGACTAAGGATTGGGTCCTTACCCTCGGTGGGAGTGATGACTTGAGAGTGACAGGGTATTATGATGTCGGTTTTCAGACCGACAGAGATAATTTGTGCTCTCAGTCGGGTTGGGTGTTTACCCTAAATGGAGGAGCAGTAACATGGAAAAGTTCCAAGCTGGAGACTGTAGCTGATTTAACGTGTGAATCAGAGTACATAGAAGCGAGCGAAGCATCAAAAGAGGCGATATGGTTGAAAAACTTCATCGGAGACCCTGGAGTTGTACCATCCATAAAGGATCCTGTGGATATTTTCTGCAATAATGAAGGGGCGGTCGCCTTAACCAAGGAACCGAGATATCATGGAAGATCCAGGCATATCGACAGAAAGTACCACTTCATAAGACATCGAGTAGAAGAAGGACTCCTCGTAGTTAGGAGGGTATTGTCAGAGAAGAACCCAGCAGATCCACTTACGAACGGACTGAGTAGGGTTAAGCACTTGCAGCATGCTAAGCGTATCGGGCTGAAGGACGATATTAGTTTTAGTGAATGGATAAATATTTAGAAACTTGTAATAGCTAAAATGTAATTGACATTTGATGATTGAATAAAAGGAGTTTTATTTATAAGTAAAGTAACTATCTTGTGTCAATTGTTTACTATTGTTTCACTTTGCATGTTTTGACTTCCGGAATAATAAGATTATTCAAACTATCCAAAGTCGATCATACTTTGGAAGTAGGTTGTGAGGTTAGACTGTCATGAAATGGCTTGTAGATTGTCTAAGGTGTTAGACATAGCAAAAGTATGCTACAACGTTCATGAGTGCTCTTGAAATAAGATTTGAGTATAGGATTAAACCCACGCTCACATGAATCACTTCATGGAATTTATCACGAGTGATTGTGAGACGATAATATCATATAGTCTTCAAACCAAGATATATGAGTTGTTGACTACGAGTTGGTTGTGCATTGATGGTATGAAAACACATCAGTAACTTGATGTTATAAAAGGTATTGTTGTGCATGATTTAACAAGTAGTTAGTACAAGAATATAAGTCGAAGTTTATATGTTCCTTTTATCCTAAGAGGATTAAAAGCGATATCTTGGGCCCATCGATGATTTTGTTTTGGCTTATGTGTCGGGCCCGGTCAGGACTAAATTGATGTGTTCAATTATGTTCTATGTCAAACAAAATAGAAATCGGGAAACAAACTGTTGGACAAATGAGTATGACTTTATTCCATGTCCTTGTCCACACGATATCTTGTAGAACAGAGGATGATATGATCCCTTATCTAAAAGACGCGTCACTGACTAGGTCAGAGTTCGACAACGGCTTTTGAGAGCTACGATTGCTAATCGGATTTTGAAGTTGCATTGGCAGTTATAGTTATTAGACTTATCCAAGTGGGAGACTGTTGGATTAGGTTTCTAAGCCCATAACTATAACTGGTATGTACTTGACCCGATAGTAGCATGGTCCTTTTGGGTTGCCTTCACCAGAGCAATTTGATAGGATGGACTTTTAAGAAAGAGGTTATTTGTGATTTATTAATATATTATAAGTATAATATATTAATTGAGAACTCATATTATTTAATTAGCATTGATCAAGAATTAATTTGGAATTAATTTAGTGATCAAATTAAATATACGAGGACTGATTAAGTAAATCAATGATACTTATAGTATGGGCTAATGATCCATGGTTGATTAGGATGGGATAAACCAATATGATAGTCCATGGAGGTTTAACCCATGGAGCCTAAAAAATATGAAGGGTCATGATGCATTAGGGTTTTCATGGATGAAACCCTAGTCTTTGCCACACTATAAAAGCAACCCCCTAGACTATAAAATCGGTGCCCATGCATTCTAAGAGAGTGATAACCGATTTTGAGCTAACTAGCCATTTCTCTCAAGCCTCCTCTTGCATTTGGTGTTTGTGAGACATTAGAGGCATCGCACTTGAGGTGCTAAAGCTTTCTAAGGCCAAGAACTACAAACTACATATAGAGGTATTCATCTAACTTGGTTTTTATGTTGTATATCCTCTATTGTATGCTAGTTAGGATGTATGCTTTGGAAAATTGAAATTGCATGTATAATTAGAGAAAACTTAGATCCAAAGCATCTATGGTTTCATGTGACCCATAGGAGTGGTATAGTGCTTAAAACCCATCACAGGCTTCAAGGACGAAGCCAAGTTCAAGTGGGGGAGAGTTGTAACATCCCGATTTCCAGGAATTAAATCTAGGGATTTTTGTACACTTAAGAAAGTCTATTCAACGAGTTCGAGGCCCCAACTTGTCGTGTAGAAACCAGGAAGGGCCGCGTATTCCGGAGAAACTACTCGACGAGTTAGAGGACCCAACTCGACGAGTTGGAGATGATTACGAAAACCCTAAATTTTTAGGGTTTGCACCCTATTTAAAAGAACCTTATGTTCCCTCACCAGCCTCCTTATTGTCCATAGAGAAACCCTAGCCGTGTTCATTACCTTCTTGAGTGTTGTAAGTGAAAAAGGAGTGATTTAGTGCATTTTCTTGAAGGAACTTGAAGGGTTTGGTGCATAACAAGAGAAAGAGGTTGTAGATCCGACATCTACACTGAGATAGCAGCCATTTGGAGGTAACAAGTCTTTACCTTGGCTTTCCATTTCTTAGATCTTCCCATATGCAAGAATATAATCATTTTTGGTGCAAATTGGAGTCATTCTCGGGATTGGGCTTGTCAAGAGGAGGTGATTCCAGATCTGGACTCCTCTAGGCCCTTATGAACATAAAGCCTCAAGCTTTCTGAAGCGTTGGCCCTCCTTAATGTCAAAAATCTCCTATTAAGCCTAGTTTTAGGGTTTTAATCCCTTTGAAGCCTTGCATGCACATAAAGTTCGCAACTTTACGTGGTAACTACACCCTAGGAGGCTAGATCTACAGTCTGGAGCTTTGGTTTCGCTTAAAAGCGTTTGAATGAGAAAAGGATTGAAGGAACTTGACAAGTTGCATAGTCAACTCGACGAGTTGGATGCGGGTTTCCCGTTTTCTGGATTCTGCATGAGCTCGACGAGTTAGTAAGATAACTCGACGAGTTTATTAGGGTTTACCCGCCTTTTGGAAACTGTATGAAATCGATGAGTTGTTTGGAAACTCGGCGAGTTGAATCGAGTTTTCGGTCTCTGAGATCTTAAGGAACTCAAGGAGTTGCTGGATACACTCGACGAGTTGGGTCAACATGGACTGTTGACCTTGACTGTTGACTTTGCCTTGACCCAGGGTTGACCAAGATTGACTTTTAAGGGTACTTTGGTAATTGGGTCTTGATGGAACTGGTCCTATGATGATTGTAGGTGTTTGAGCTTGGAGCTGTATTTGGGAGTTTGAAAGTATCATCCAGTGCTACTTGCGAGGTGAGTTCTTCTCACTATATCAATAGGGTATAAGGCACCAAGGCTAGACCTTTGGATTGTTATCCTGGTTATCTTATGGTTGTGTACTGTTATGATCTGTTAGACTGGTATCATGGTAGATAGGATGATGCTATGTTTAGGGATCTGCTAGATCTGCTTGACTGTCTGTAGACTGTTATGTGATTACCTATTATATATGCACACGTTTGATTGGTAGTTGAGCGTATTCCATCCTGAGGATGATTGGACCCTAGTATGTTGTCTCTATAGACTGTTATATGATTATCTGATATAGGTGGACATATGTGATTGATGGTTGAGGCTTTACTGCTTTGTGCTTAAGCCAACAGACCGGGGCATTCCAACCCGATGGTTGAGGGCCGAAAGTATTCCATCCCAAGGATGATTAGACTCATAGTATGTCGGCATTCCAACCCGATGGTTGAGGGGCTTGAGGTATTCCAACCCGATGGTTGACTGGACCTATAGTATGTTGTCATTCCAACCCGATGGTTGAGGGGCCTAGGGTGTTCCAACCCGATGGTTGACTGGACCTATAGTATGTTGGCATTCCAACCCGATGGTTTAGGGGCCTGAGGTATTCCAACCCGATGGTTGACTGGACCTATAGTATGTTGGCATTCCAACCCGATGGTTGAGGGGCCTGAGGTATTCCAACCCGATGGTTGACTGGAGCTATAGTATGTTGGCATTCCAACCCGATGGTTGAGGGGCCTGAGGTATTCCAACCCGATGGTTGACTGGACCTATAGTATGTTGACATTTTAACCCAATGGTTGAGGGCCTGGGGTATTCCATCCCGATTGATGATTGGACCCATAGTATGATGTTTGTGATATGTGTTATTGTATGTGTGTTGGTATTTTGGGGGAACTCACTAAGCTTTGTGCTTACGGTTTTCAGTTTATTGTTTCAGGTACTTCAGGTGTTTGACAAGGAGAATGTGTGACCGTACACATCCTCGCGTTTTGGACATATGATTTTTGGGATACTCTGATATGAAACTATTTTGAAAACATTTTGTAATAACTAATGGTTTTTGAATGCTTGAAAAAGTTTTAAATTGGCATGAATTTTATGGTTGTTACAGGTATTCTTCTAACCCTATTTCATATATGAATTTCGAAATCTAGTTAACTGTTTTACCTCAATCATCGACGCAAAATCAGCTCAAAATCTAGTCACAAAGTCATCCCATGTCACTGAATCAACCGCCTCATCACCCACGGAGTGCCCAACCTCCTCCCACCAATCTCAAGCTCTGTCTTTCAGAAAACAAGAAGCAAGTCTGAACTTTGCCCCATTGGGTCAACTGCGAGTACGGAAGCCGTTAGCAACATCCGCTAACCATCATCTGCTCGCGATCGGGTCCTTTTCCCCAATGTACTCTTGAGCCCCACATCCTCGGAACTCCCGGAAGGTTAACGTGCGAGCTCCCATCAATGCCACCATCTCATACCGAAAAGCGCTCAAACGCTCATCCAGAATCTATAGAATGCCCTCATTGACTGTTCCAAAGATTATAGGAGTCTGCTCAAGTATGATGCGGGTAATCTCAGATGCAATGAACTCCAGCGTCAAATCATCCAACTTCCTGACTCCAGACCCCGATCCTAAACCCTCACCAGCACCGGAAACACTAACCGGTCTGCCTTGAAGAGTCTCCATACTGAAAATAGACCATTCAAACCATCAGAGCACGCATATATATATATATATATATATATATATATATATATATATATATATATCGAGGAGTCTCACACTCTACAAGCTTCCTCGTTTCATTGTAGATCTCCTTGACTCGAGTAAGTATCCTTTGATTCCATTAGAAAGGGCTCATACTACCTTCCACATCTATCCATACTTTCCTTAAGGATCACTTTGAATCCTCCAAGTCACTCCTTGTCCACACATATAATCCTCAACAAGATAAGCCTTCTAACATTGAATCTATTCCTAGGTTTTCCTAGGGCAACCACCACACTACTCTTCACCATCAGCTGCAGAAGGAACTCCATTAACATCCTCTAACTAGCTCACGAATACAATTATATATCACCGACACCAGATAATTCTTCGAATGAAAGGTCTCACTCTACAAAGGTTGGACTCAAATAAGAGCTACAAAATAGAGTTAAAAACCTGAACTTCGAAAATTATTAAGTCTCAACAATATGTAACTTAGTATAATCGCTTACTAGTTAGCTGAAGCTAGTGGGAACTCCTAAAAGCACAAAGCAAGTAGTATTCAAGCATTGAGTAATCGGAACAAGGATAAACTAAACAAGCCATCCTATCACTGACTAATCAGTACTAGCAAGCAAGTCTACAAACTCATACAGTAGGCATATAAAGGCATCTTTCCTAGCATTTTATCATGCAAATCTTGAGCAGATCCTAGGCCTAACTAGCATGTAGTTAACAGATTCACAAATCAAAGCATATCGTAAAACTTATATGGTTATTTTGGGAAAACTTACTTGAGCTCGGTCGATTGCATGCACCACACCCTTTTTCTTTTATTAGAAAACCCCTTTTTATAAAAGCTTTCTTTTTGAAAGATTTTACCAAACCCTAAGTTTGAGTTCAGACACACCCAACAGTATGTCTGAATCCCTCAAAATAAGGCTCTTATACCAACTTGTACCTCCCAAAAATTAAGACCAATTTTTTTTTTATATTTATAGTAAATAATGAAGCATTTGACGCATCACACTTGGGGTGCTAGGCTCACAAGGTTTCAAGGATCATAAGCAACAACAAGGTAAGTTATTCTCTCTTTCATGCAAGTTAAAATTTGTTCCCCATGTATGCTAGATAGGAATATAACCTTGGAATTCAACTTTGCATGATAATTAGACAAACATAGATCCAAGGTTATTAGGGTTGCATGTACACTTAGGAAGTGTAAGAATGCTCAAAACCCATCAGTGGTATCAGAGCATGGTTCGTTTGTTTTTTTTTTTTTTGTGTGCAAACAGCTTGGAAAAAAATCGTTTTTCTATTTTCTGCTCGTATGAAAGTTTGCACATTTGTTGCTGGAAATGGACTAGAAACATTACCCTAAACTGTTTTGATGTTTTAAAGCTTGTTTTAGATGGTGTAATGTTTATGCTAATCCATTTACAATGGCAATTATTAAAATTACAAGTTTTTTTAAGTGTAATTTTTTATTCTTGAAAGTGTTCATATTCATGTTCTTGAACTTATGAAGATTAGATGATCATAGGAATTGTTTGTAACCTTCATGGTAGTTTAATTCATGATCATAATGTGTTTTAATGGAGTCCATAACTTGTCCTCAAGTTATGGAAAACCAAAAGTCTCACTTTTATTAAAGCCATTAAAAGAACACAAGAGTTATAAAAATGAAGAGTCTTCATTTTTATTACTCAATTAATTCATAAGTTATAAGAAATGAAAAGTTTTGGAAGTTTACAAAACTTTCCCTCAAGTTTTGGAACATGTAAAGTCTTGATTAAAACTTTAGTTCCAACCCTAAGAATTTTTAAAGTTAAAATTCAACCCTTATACTTTATAATATTATAAGTTACTAATATATATATATATGTATAACAACAAGTCGTCTTACCGCTAGTACGCCTCATTCACGAAGCCGGTCTATAAGGGGGGTATAAGGTTGTTGCCTATAAAATGGCAACTTAATGGGTGTCCACTCTCACCCACCGCTTCCTTGATCGGTGGAGGGTCGTTAGCCAAACGGGTAAGACAAGGACTTATAAATTCTCATTAAAAGTATGATGAATATTATAAAGTAACTAAATGCTTTTATTAAATTCCCAATCTTAGTTACTTTAGGAAAATGTGAATAAGGTGCTAATCCATGAAATTACACTTTACACTTTGTTTAAGTCGTTGGTGGAGCGTGTGTGGTTAACCGGCACACTAACTTGGACTTAACAAGGTAGGTAAAGGGTGACTTAAGGTTTACCATAGCATCGGTGGAGCGTGTGTGGTTTACCGGCACATCGATTGAGTGATAAACCTTGAGGGTACCAAGTGATTTGCATGGTTACTTCACACCTCGTTTTGTGATCCTCGGTATCCCAGTCACAAAACTTGGAGGGCACACTCGAGATTGAAACATGCCTTTGAAAAGTTCATTGAATCTCAAAAGAATCTAGGAATTTCTAAGAACCAATTAAAAACCTAATATTTATATTTCGTTTTTCATGGTGGAAATTGGTGAATCGTCATTCACCTACCTTTCAAATATGTTATAGCTTGGATTACGGCATACCTCTTCTAAGTTATAATATATTGTGATTGGATCCTAGCCTTAATATTACATTTGGGTGTTTTATTAAGGACTCTCTTAATATCTAAACTAATCTTGTTCTCTTCTTTCAGATGTCTTCAAACAATGCTGCTCATGGCTCCTTTACCCTTATGAACTTGTGTGGGAAAGTCACTTTTGATGGATCCAACTTCAATGAATGGATCAGAAACATCAGGATGATTACCCGCTACGAGGACAAAGAATATGTCCTTGACAAGGAGCTTAAGGAGATTGATGAGACCACTGCAACTCCCCAGGAGATCGCTGACTTCCGGGCACATGAAAGGGATGCTACAAAAGTGGCATGCATCATGTTGGCCACCATGACAGCGGAACTCCAAAAGTCCTATGAGGACTTCTACCCTTTTGAAATGCACCAAGATCTGATGGAAAGATACCATCAAAGTGCACGACAAGAGAGGTATGAAATCATATGCTCTATCATAACAACCATGATGAAGGACGGGGAATCCGTCACGAGCCACATGCAGAAAATGCAAAGGTATGTGGATCGGTTGCTGAAGCTTAATGTGAACTTCCCTGAGGAGCTTGCAATAGATATCATTTTGCACTCCTTACCATCGTGCTATGATCAATTCCGCATGACATATCACATGAATAAGGAAGAGGTCACACTCAACAAACTTCAGGGACTCCTCAAGACCGTAGAAACAGGTCTTAAGGGTAAGTCGGTTGTTAACACTCCTACTCCAAACTCCGCCCCGATTTTGGCAATCGGGAATGGTAGAGGGAAGAAGAGGAAGAGCTCTTCGAAGGGTACCAAGGCTAGGACCCTTTATGGCTCTTCTTCAAGTGGAACCAAGAAAGGTTTTGTCACTCCTTCTTCTGACCCTAAAGAGGCTGAATGCTTCTATTGCCATGAAAAGTCACATTGGAAGCGGAACTGCCCAAAGTACCAGCAAGATGTGAAGGATGGGAAAGTTAAACCCAACCATGCAGGTATTTACACTATCTTATCTAATAACTCGCCCCATTCTAACTCTTGGGTCCTTGATACCGGTTGTGGTATTCATATATGTTCTGATTTGCAGGGACTAAGAAGAAGTGAGAATGTGGAGCATGGAAGAATAAACTTAATCATGGGGAATAGGAAAGCTTTGCCTGTCACCAAGATTGGAGTTTATACTTTATCACTAAGTAGTGGGTTTAGTTTAGATTTGAATAAATGTTGTTATTCGCCAGAAATGGCAAGAAATATTATTTCCTTTCATGCATTGTATAAACAAGGTTTCACCTTTTCATTTGATAATGAAGTTGGTTCGATTAATGCTTTCTTTAATAATGTTCTTTATTTTAAAGCATTACCTTGTGATGGTGTGTATGAAACTGTATCTGTGGTTGATAACTTAGGAAATAATGTATTGTGTATTGATTCTGTTAATGATAATAACTTGGATAAAGCATCATTATGGCATTGTCGTCTTGGATATATAAGCAAGAAACGCATAGGCCAACTCCAAAAGGATGGAGTATTGGAGTCATTTGACCTAAAGTCAGATGATAGTTGCGAATCATGCTTACTTGGAAAAATGACAAAGTCACCCTTCACAGGTTCTTGTAAGAGGGGTGAAGGTTTGTTGGATCTTATACACACGGATGTGTGTGGGCCCTTCAAACATGCCACAAGGGATGCTAATCGTTATTATTTGACTTTTACTGATGATTACAGTAGATATGGATATGTCTACTTAATCAAGCATAAGTCAGAGACTTTTGAGAGGTTTAAAGAGTTTAAACAGGAAGTCGAGAATCAATTGGGCAGGAACATTAAGATGCTTCGATCCGATCGAGGTGGTGAGTATCTTAGTTCAGAGTTCCTCGACTATCTTAGGGAATGTGGGATTGTCTCACAATTGACACCTCCCAGGACACCGCAGTTGAATGGTGTAGTTGAGAGGCGTAATCGAACCTTGTTGGATATGGTTCGTTCCATGATGAGTCGAGCTTCGCTACCAATCTCATTTTGGGGGTATGCCTTAGAGACTGCCGCCCATATCCTTAATCTAGTTCCCACAAAGAAAGTTGCCAAAACTCCTCATGAGATGTGGACTGGTAAAGTACCCAAACTAGACCACATTAAGATTTGGGGTTGCGAGGCTTTCGTGAGACGCGAGACTCATGATAAGCTCGAAACTCGAAGTGAGAGGTGTATTTTCATCGGCTACCCACAGAAATCCTTTGGTTACCTCTTCTACAGACCTAGTGAGAATGTGGTCTTTGTAGCTAGGAGGGCTTTCTTTCGAGAGAGAGAGAGAGTTCATAAGCCAAGGAGACAGTGGGAGGCAAGTTGACCTTGAAGAAATTCAAGAGTCAAGTGGTGAAGGAACTTCAAACCCTAGCACTCAACTTGAGGAGGAAACTTTTGTTGAGCCAATTGACAAGTCTGTATCTCTGAGGCGTTCCACAAGGGTTAGGAATGCACCTGAGCATTACTATGGATTCCATATTACTGCGGAAGGTGATACACTTATCAGTGATGAGACACTGATAGGTCTGGATGAACCTAACAGTTATGCGGAATCCATGGCAGGCCCTGAGTCAGCCAAGTGGAAAGAGGCAATGGACAGCGAGATACAGTCCATGTATGACAATCAAGTTTGGAACTTGGTTGAGAATGTACCAGGTCGTAAGACTGTAGGGTGCAAATGGATCTTCAAGAAGAAGACCGACATGGATGGTAATGTACACACTTATAAGACACGACTGGTTGCAAAGGGTTTCTCACAAACTCCGGGAGTTGATTATGGTGAGACCTTTTCTCCAGTGACCAAGATTAAGTCTATTAGGGTTCTGTTAGCCATAGCCACATTTCATGACTATGAAATATGGCAAATGGATGTCAAAACCGTTTTCCTTAATGGAAAGTTGGCTGAGGATGTTTACATGAGTCAGCCAGAGGGTTTTGTCAACACAGAGTACCCTAATAGAGTGTGTAAGCTTGAGAAATCCATTTATGGGTTAAAGCAAGCACCTCGCAGATGGAATCTTTGCTTTGATGAGAAAGTCAAGGAATTTGGCTTTTCTAGGAGTGAAGATGAATCTTGTGTATATGTCAAGGCTAGTGGGAGTATAGTTAGCTTTTTGGTATTGTATGTGGATGACATACTACTCATAGGAAATGACATCCCAACTCTGCAGGAAGTTAAGTCCTGGCTTGGGAAGTGTTTCTCTATGAAGGACCTAGGAGAAGCTACCTATATTCTAGGGATAAGGATCTTGAGAGACCGGAGTAAAAGACTAATTGGACTTAGTCAGAGTACCTACTTGGATAAGGTGCTGAAGAGATTCGGCATGCAGGACTCCAAGAAAGGAGAGTTACCCATCCAGAGTAACGCCAGATTGAGTAAGACACAAAGCCATAGTACTGAGGCTGAGATAGCAGAAATGAGTCGAATACCTTATGCTTCGGCTGTAGGATCGATCATGTATGCTATGACGTGTACTCTACTTGATGTAGCCTTTTCTTTCAGCATGGTTAGCAGGTATCAGGGGAACCCTGGCAAGGCACACTGGACTGCGGTAAAGAATATCCTCAAGTACCTACGGAGGACTAAGGACTGGGTCCTTACCCTCGGTGGGAGTGAAGACTTGAGAGTTGTAGGGTATAGTGATGCTAGCTTTCAGACTGATAAGGATAATTTCCGCTCTCAGTCAGGCTGGGTCTTTACCTTAAATGGAGGAGCAATTTCTTGGAAGAGTTCCAAGCAAGAGACAGTGGCTGATTCAACTTGCGAATCAGAGTATATAGCAGCTAGCGAGGCAGCAAAAGAGGCGATATGGCTGAAGAACTTCATTGGAGACCTTGGAGTTGTACCAGCTATTAAAGAGCCAATAGAAATTTTCTGTGATAGTGAAAGTGCAGTTGCCTTAGCCAAGGAACCAAGGGATCACGGGAGATCCAGACACATCGACAGAAAATACCATTTCATCAGACATCGAATAGAAGAAGGACTCCTCGTGGAAAAGAGGGTATCATCGGATGAGAATCCAGCAGATCCCCTCACGAAGGGACTGACTCGGGTTAAGCATCTCCAGCATGCTTGTAGCATAGGGCTGAAGGATGATATTAGATTTAGTAGTTAGATAACCTTGAAATTTGTAAAGTGTAATTGACATTAGATGATGAATAAAAGGTGTTTTATTTATGAGTAAAGTGTTTCTATCTCTTGTCGATCGTTTACTATATTTCTTTTGCATGTTTTGACTTCCAGAATAATTATGTTTGGTATATCATATTATTCGAACCTCCACAGTCGGTCATATGTTGGAAGTAGGTATGAATCAAGACTGTCATGATTAGTTGCAGAGGTCTAAGTTGTTGGACATGGCTACAACACTCATGAGTGCTCATAAGTTCTGAGCATTGGACTCAACCCACGCTCACTGGAATCACTTCATGGAATTTATCTCGA
Source organism: Lactuca virosa (assembly GCF_052849685.1). NCBI lineage: Eukaryota > Viridiplantae > Streptophyta > Magnoliopsida > Asterales > Asteraceae > Lactuca > Lactuca virosa. The sequence goes on along the minus strand of NC_136430.1, from coordinate 222,125,719 downwards.
GTGATCGTGAGACGGTAATATCATATAAGTCTTCAAACCTAGATATATGATTTGTTACTTATGAGTTGGTTATGCATTGATTGTACGAAAACGCATTGGTAACTCGATGTTATAAAACGTGCTCTTGTGTATAATTCAATGAGTAGTAGAACAAACATATGAGTCGAAGTTTATCTGTTCCTTCTTGGATTAGAAGCTGATATCTGGGCCCCTCGATGATTTTGTTTTAACCTATGTACCGGGCCCGGTCAGAACTAAGTTGATGTGTTCAATTGAGTTCTATGTCAAACAAATCGGAAATCGGGACACTAGTATCCTTATTTTTCCTCATCTTGTCTATCCAATTGTCCCGATGCCATGCAACCCAAATGGACCATGCCATCGGGTCAAGTACATACCAAATATAGAACAAGCCATATGAGTCGAAGTTTATCCATTCCATAACTATTTCTGGTATGTATTTGACCCGACCCGGCATAGTCCATTTGGGTTGCATGGCATCATGCATTTGGATAGACTAAATGAGAGAAATAACACTTGTGGTTTATTAATATATTATAAGTTCTAATATATTAATAGTATTATATAATTAGTATTGATCAAGAATTAATCTAGGATTAATTAAGTGATCAAAAGATGACTAATTAAATATATGGGTTGATCATGTAAATCATCCATAACTTGTATAGTGGGCTAAAAGGCTCCATGGATAATCAAGTTGGGTTAAACCCATTGAATGCTCTATGGAGGCTCCATGGGAGTTACAAACCCATGGGTCATGGAAATGAAGAGTCATGCCACATTAGGGTTTACATGGTGTAACCCTAGATGTGACACACTATATAAGCAACATGTTCTCCACCAAAATCGGCGACAATAAGAAACAAGAGGGCTAGGCCGATTTTAGAAGTGTGTATTCTCTCTAAAGTCATTCCAAAAGCATTTGGTGTTGTGTGAAGCATTTGAGGCATCACACTTGGGGTGCTAGGCTCACAAGGTTTCAAGGATCATAAGCAACAACAAGGTAAGTTATTCTATCTTTCATGCAAGTTAAAATTTGTTCCACATGTATGCTAGATAGGAATATAACCTTGGAATTCAACTTTGCATGATAATTAGACAAACATAGATCCAAGGTTATTAGGGTTGCATGTACACTTAGGAAGTGTTAGAATGCTCAAAACCCATCAAATAAACCATCAACCCAAATCAATATCATAAAACCATAGTGAAAGTTAGAGCGTGTAAAATAATATCCAAGTACATTAGAGTCATAGAAAACACGAACAATGTGGTGTGTGTAATGCAGTCATCCCGAGTTCTTCCCCATTGGAACCAAAAGTACCTGAAATATAAAATGAAAACCGTAAGCATAGAGCTTAGTGAGTTCCCCAAAATACCACATACCATACATATCAAACATATAGCAGGCCCTGCCCGTCATCTGGCACCGCCCCACATCGGGCCCCGCTCGGAACAAATTTGTCAGTTATCAGGCCCCGCCTGGCATCAGGCCTCGCCCGATATAAAAATAAATATATAAACATATAATCATATAAACACATGCAATAATCACAGAGATAAATAGCATACATGATACTCATCGGGCCCCTCCCGGTATACATATCAATATCACACATGCAAGAGTCACACATACAACTAGCAATTTAATCATAATAAACCGTGGGCCGACATTGGTGCCTTCCACCCGCTAAACACAGTGAGGAAACTCATCTCTAGCTGCTGAATCTCACAAATAAATCTCGGTTTGCTAGTCCGGAAAATCCCCGCGCTAACAACATCAAATAATATCCAGTTAATAATTGGATCTCGACCCACAATCAAGAATCTAAGCTAGTTGTCCAATATACAGGGTAAAAGACCATTTTACCCTTTTTCTTACTTGGCCCAAAATAAAGACCCAACCTATTTGTTCAAAAGGCCCAAATTCCTAAATGGCACCCCAATGCCCAATAAAGACCAACTTCTAAATTGGGCCCAAAAATTATCATGGGCGTAATCCCAAGAAAGTCCATAGTCTATCCATGGCCCAAATTCAGAAGACCAATGGCTCAACAAGGCCCAAACCCTAAAAGCCCAAAATATGGCCCAACCCCGAGGAAGTCAACCCAAACGTCAAACAGCTGAGTACGCTGTGCGTACTCAGACTTATGCTTGGCATACTCCATCCAGGGCCAGTGTGCTCAACGTACGAGCTGAGTACGCCCCGTGTACTCAGCAGACAGCCAAACCAACTCATTAAGCACTTATTCGGTTAAGCCTACACGCCAAAATCTCATATCTGATTCTAGAAGGTGATTTAACACGTAAATTTGGCAACTTTAAACCCATGCATGACTTAATAAGCCCCAAAACTAAAAAAGAAGCTTAATAAGAATCTTAACACTTGCATGGACCCATATCTCTCATAAAGATTACATTTTTATGGACAAGAGACCTCAATGGAGCTAAGATCTAACATCCATGGCTTGTGGAGTAGATCATAAACTCAAATATAGCTCAAAATACCCAAAATTCATAAATAACACCCTAAGTTCGATCTAGCACATAGAATCGTCAAGATGGCCAGATGGGAGATTTTAACTCAAATGACTTGCTAAGATGAAGATGACTCTGGATCTACAAGCTCAAGCTACTACCAAGCAACCTCCAAGTGTTCTTCTTCTTCTTCTTCCACTAAAACAACACCAAATCTCACATTCAAGTTCATAACTAACAAAAGGCACTTAGGGTTTCGTTCTTAGGGTATAGGGTGATCAAGGCTGATCAATAAAATGTCCAAAGGTGTTATAAGGTTTTAAATAGGGTGTAAACCCTAAAAATTAGGGTTTTTCCTTGCATTGCGTATGCTGTGCATACTCCCACGTACGCCCATCGTATGTGGGTGCATGCGTGATCCAGAAGTGGGCTAGTATGCTAAGCGTACTCATATAGTACGACCCGCGTACTAGTTAGGGACTATAATGAGATGATTTTTGCATTAAGGGGGCTAAAGGAAACATACCAAATTCTCGAGTATTACATTTCTTTTGGAAGTAATAGATAAGTTTTTAGAAAAAAATTACTTGTACATAAATGTAACAAGAAATGAAGATGGAGCCATATTTTGAAGATCAAAAGGTAATTTTCGCAACTTTGAAGTGTGCAGGGGAAAATGCAACCTTTCTGCAAACTGTTGCAAAATGTGTTTCTATTGGCAGCTTCCCGTCGAGCTATTGGACCTAGTGCAACCTTTTCTATAGCCTTTTCTGAAAAGTGTTACATGTTGCTGAATTATTACTTTCAAGAAGCTTTTCAACATTTTGCAAGCAATGGGTGTTTTATCAAGTGGGATCTTCTACAACAACATTACTAGAAGATTTTTGGTCCCTTTAAATGTCCCTTTAGGAATGGACTTGGCATTTTATGATGGCTCACAAAATGTCATTAGTTGGTTGGTTTATGCACATGTGTTTTAATATGTTTGTGTTGTTTTATATTTAGGTTGTTATTATTATGTTATGGTTGATAAATTAGTTTTTAAAATGTAAAATAATATTTGAACATAAATAAACATCACAAAGGAGTTTGGTTTCAATGAAATTTCCCTTTTTAACATAAGATGGTAAAATAGTTTTAAAAAATAAAACAAAATTTATCGTTAAAACTAGTAACCGGTAAAATTTCAAGATTAAGATTATATAAGTTTAAAATAGATATTTGTAAACTTATCAAAAACCAAACCTTAATTTATAAAATGAAGTTTTATTAAAAAGTTTCCAAATATTCTAAAGCGCTCAAACGTCGAACTTAATATTAGCTATTAAAATTTGATCGCGTCAATTTATGAAACCGTATTTTATAAAAGAACATTGTTAAAATGTGATTTATATAAAATAAGTCTTTTAAAGTATACCATAGTTTATTGGATGCATGCAATAAACATGATATAAAATATTTTTTAAACTAGAATTATAATAACATTAAAGACCCTTTACAAAACCTCAAATCTATGCAATCCATTTTGAAGAACACTCACACATCTCTTGTATGCACTAGTGGGATAAAGGATACCTAACCACTTAGTGTTATATTTTGATGGTCGGGGTGTTTTCACGATTTCTATAACCAAGTTATTGGCTGATTACAAAAGTTTTTCAAATTGGATGATTTGATCGGAAATCTTTTGTAATAAAGGATACCTAAGCAAAAGAGTTATGAAGCATATATGAGATCAAACATGTCTAATTAAATTTGTTATTAGCGATCTCATAAATCTAGGAATTGTATAGTAAGATATAATTGAAAATTTATATCTATCAGGTTGAATTCATTTCTACTAGGTTGAATTCAAATGAATGGGATAGAGGTCACCTAACCATTTATTTGTTTTACAACTTGGATCCTAAACTTTGATAATTACTGTTTTTGGAAACTAAAAGGGAATTAATTAATAAAGATTAAATACTGTAAATACTAAATGAAATTTTTTTAAATTTTGTGGACATATAATCCACTCTCATAACCATGATTTGTCATTTTCTTTAAGTGACTTAATAAAACAATAACATTCAATAGATACAATTTCAATGAATGAGTTTATGTCTTGAGAGACAATCTCGTGAGAGATGTGAAATTGTATACACTTAAAGCTCCTAGTCCTAAACAACTTGCTTTGAGCAATAGACCTGAACATGATACCTAGTAAAGTCGTCACTATGATGCTCAAGATGCTTCTAACATCACACTAGAAATAGTTATTCCAGACTTACAGGAAGTCTTGGATAATATATATATATATATATATATATATATATATATATATATATATATATATATATATATATATATATATATATATGATATAACAAGTTAAGCAATATTCCACAAAATACAGTGATATTTTTTTTAAACTTGTTCAAACAATAGAATAATGCAAATCTAAAAAGAGTTACATTGTGTGATGTATGAGGCCCATGATTTATGCACTGAACGCCTTTAACCCCAAGAAATCCAAGTAGGCCCACAATAGATGGATCTTGTTTCTTTTGTGGAGAAACTGGATACTGGAAGAAAAATTGCTTCTCTTATTTGAAAAGAAAGTCTCGAAGAGACTAGTACTTTAGGTGTCTACAATATAGAACTTATACTTTTCATATAAAACTCAAGTATTTGGTATTTAAATGTTAATCTAATACTTGTAACTTGCTTGTAGATATTTACAAATTAGTAACCAGCTCAGCACAAGTAAGTTCGACCTACTCTCTCAGAGTTTAGTTCATTATTTATGCTTAGAACATAAATTACTTGTAATATAAAACAATGTTTGTTTTGGAACAATGTATGTTTTAAATTTATCATGTCTAAAATATATGTCTCGGTTATTTTATTTAAATGTTTGATTATTTACTTGATCGTTTTTCATAACAATAATATTCATATTTTGAAATGATTAACTTCTATTTATGAGACTAGATCTGTTAATAGAATTATAAAGTAAATATCAATATTTTATAAATAAAATTAAGTTCTATATGCAAGAACTTTTGACTTAAACTTGTTTTAAATCAAAGTTATCCATGACATTTTTATCTTTATTATATAAATGAAATACACATATTCCAACTTCAAGAAAAGGATATTTGAAGGCAAATAATGTAGTTTATTTGACATATGTGAATCTTATTTACATATAAAGCGTCCCTAATCATATTTTCATTAATATGTAGAGGAAATAACTATTAAGAAACTATACTTTGTGATGTATGGCTTCCTTTCTAAATGAATGTCTAAAATTTAGCACAGGATACCAAATCAAATTTATTAATAACTATAGTAGTTACAATTTTATTTTACATGGTAAAGCATAGTTGTGAAACATTTGTTGAAGTTTTCAGATGTAAAGTTGAGATACAATCTAGTAACACCATCTAAAGCTTTAAGTGATAATAAGTGATGAATTAGATCTTACTAGATAAAGTTGAATTTCTAATCGGTAGAAATTGTCTTCCTTTATGCTCTTGGGATTATACCTTAATCACTATTAATTGTATCTTGAATACAAACCCCAAAAAATTACATGTCTATACTATATTCTAAAAGTGCATTCAGAGTATACAAACCCACCAAGAATAAGTTCTTTTATTCTTCTTATTGTTGAGCTTGTAGAAAGGAAGCTTCTAATGACAAAGAAAGTGAGACGCACATGGAACTTGAAGCAACTCAAGAACCATAGCCTAATGTAGCAATTGTTGTCACTAGTTTCAACAAAGAATTGTTGAAATTGAATAATAGCTATTCACAAACACCAACAGTTCGTATTAATGGTAGAAATCATCTTTTACTTGAGAGATGTGGAATATATCATTGTTGAGTTCTTCTTGATGGTTTCTAGAAAATCCATCAACTACCAAGATGCTATATTAAATCTTGAATCTGGTAAATGACTTACAGTCATGAACATTGATATGTAATCGATGTGTAATAATCAAGTATGGGCTTGATTAATCTTCCTCCTTATAGCAAGGCTAAAAGTAGTAAGTGGTTCTTTTAGAAAGAATACATACAAGCATAACATACACATTTAACAAGGCTTGTTATAAAAGGATTTTATGATACTTGTGTCAATGAGTATGATCCTTATCACACTCATGACATTTACTATGATCAAACCTTTTCAGAAGTAGATATAACTAGATATATAAGGATATTATTTACTATAACTTCATATTCTTAGTATGAGATATAGCAAATAGATTTCAATAAAGACCACTTTTCTTAATAGACATCTACTAGAAGATATCTATATAGCTTAGCCCGGAGGTTTTTTTAATCCATGTTATCCTAACAAAATGTGTAATGTTTAATAATGAGTTGTGGATATAAAGCAAACATCTAAGGTTGGAATAGTCATTTTAATGTGAAGATACAAGATATGCTTTTATATCAAGATGAAGAGAACATCTGTGTTTACTAAGAACTAGTGGGAGCATAGTGATATTCCTAATCTTGTATGAATAAGACATACTTAATCATTTGAAATAAAATTCCTTCTATGCAAGGTTGCTTCACCTTCACTCGGAAAGTATCTCTAAAATGAAAGACTAAGGAATGACAAGATATATTCTTGGAATGTAAAATCTACAGAGATAGATAAAGATGAATGTTGAAAGTTTTAAATTCTTTTGCATGAATTAACAAAATCTTGATAGAGGTCAAGATACGAGTTTCCTTTGGAGGATTCTTGGCATTGTCACATGACACCAATTTGAATTTGTCTCAAAAGGATATATCACATAGGTTTGAGCTAGAGAAATGATTTATATTCTATTTTCTTGGCAAATGAATCCACCATTTATGTCATATTATGCATAAGACTAGGTATATGATTATGATATTAACATATCATGAGATACAAATTGAATACATGTTTTAAGTCACTAGATGACTATAAGGACATTCTAAGAGTACTTTAGAAGAACTAAGAGAATGTATATGAGATAATTAGTTTAGAATTAAATCTTCATGTAAAGAGATACATATGATTCTGATTTCAAAACAATATATATAATTATGAATTATAATTGGATTATAACTTCATTATGGAATGAAAAGTAAGTTTAGTTGGAATGAGGTCCAAGAAAAACATAATGACACAATCTACTACAAAATAAGAATACACTACTTTAGAAGTTGAAGTCAAATATGATTGGATGAATGAATTCATTGAAAAACTATGTTGGAGTATACTTAATTAAAGTAAGAGACTCTATGTCACGAAAGAACACCAATCATATTCTCAAAGATATTTAACTATACTTACAGTAAAATATGGAGATGATTGTATTCGTAGAATTCACACAAATTAAATTTAGTCATACCCATTAATAAAGTCTTTCTTCTTAAGCTAAGTATGAGTGGTCACACTTCAGCTATAAGACTTTATTATTCTAGAAATGGGATCTTGCTTTGGATTTAGTATTTGGATGTTGGAACATTGTAACAACAACTATAACATAATGTTTTGATATATTAGGATATGATCATCACATTAATGTTTGCGGTGTTATATATTAACATGTTTAATCCATGAATAATCTTATTATTCTAAAAGTTCATAGTCGGTTGTAATTATGGGAGCGAATCTGAAGTAAGACTAATATGGATTGGATTGGTTGAATTTCACTGGATGAAAGTAGGAAAGTGGTTGTAACCAAGTGTCATAGGTACTTGATAGAGAACTAGTACTGAACTAACCCATATCAAGATCAACTCATAGATCATAGTTATGAGTGATACTTGATAAAAGGTACTATCTTTGTATCCTTAACACCTGAGATACATAGTGGGACTTAAGTGTAGGGAGTGCTATGCTTTATATGGTCAAATAATGATACTTAACCGGGCAGTTATAAAAGCCAGTTTCAGGTATGGTGTGAACTATGCAAGAGGCTTATGTAGTCAGGATGGGATTTGTTCATCTTATGTGTTGACAGATGTTCACCAGTGTCTATATCAATCTATGATGAATCTTGTGCAAGTGGGAGATTAAAAGATCTATATGGTCAAGAGTCATTATAGAATGATATTTCTAGATAATATATGATCCAAAAGGGTGATACTAAAAACAACTTGATGTAATTATATTATTAATAAGTAATTGATCATTCATAAATAAATATAATTCTTGTAATTAACTGGAAATGATTTATTTAACGGAAATATTAATTTTCCATGTTAAGTATCATAGTATATCATAATATATCATAAAATATGATTTATTATGTCATGTACATCTTTTTGGACTAGATAGACTCTTGTCTTTTAGCTAAAAAGTTAAGGCTTTATATATTATAAAAGACTTGAAGATTTTTTTTATAAAATATTCTATTTTCTTTATAAAAAACATGACCTAGTCATGGTGTAAGAGAATATGTTATTTTGATTATAATATTCAAGGGGACATGCATTAGAAGCATGTCTTGAAAGTATTATTAAGATATAGGCTCTAGAGGCATGTTGCTTAAAGTGTTAAGCCCATGGGATAAAGATTTGGTTAAAAGCCTTAAGAAAGGCTTTCATTAGAGTGATATACCTAGCTAAACCACAAAATTTATTTCTTCCCTTCTTCATTTCTCTCTTGTTTTGTCTCTTAAAGTTTTAAGATCAAAGTAAGAAGAATTTTGATACTTTACTTGAAACTCTCCTTTAGAACAAAAGCCTTGTTTTTTTCTTAAAGGCTTAAGCGATTATTTTATTACAGGATGAAGACTATCATCTTTTCAAGTTGGATAAATGTTGGTGGATACTTCTAGAGAGCTTCTCCCTTGGAGCTTAAAGCCATCTTCATCAACTTTCCAATTGCCTAAAGGAACCAAAATCTTCAAATGTTGTTTTCCTTTCCTTTCTATGGTTTCATAATCTTTCTAAGTCTTGCAAAATGATCTTCTTTTAGGAATAAAACTAGTTTTATTTTTTTCAAAATCAAAGTATTACACTGCTATGTTTAAGTTTTTGAAACAAATTTTTGAATAAAAACCCAACACTCTTTAGATCCACCACAAAGGACGATAACTCTATTCGTCATGATGTTCTGATGTTTCAGTTTATATGGTTGTGTTTATAATATTAAGCATAATTTTGATACTTTGAAAAGATTCAAATAGTAGCAGAACGAATAAGAAGAATCTATTAATCAAAAGATAAAAGTTTCTCCAATATGAAAGGAAAGGAGAGTACTTTAGTATCATGTTTATGATCATCTTAGTGATTGTGGATTTATATCACAATTGATACCCAAAGAACATCTTATTGCAATTTTATGACTAAGAAGACAAATTAGTTATTGTTAGAAATAGTTTGATCAAGAGATGAATCATACTTTATTCCAAATCAAGTTGTAGAGACATGTTCTAGTAACTATGAATCATATCTTGAAACTCATTTCAAACTAAGAAGGTTGAAAACACCTTAAAATATGTGGAGTAAAAATGTTTTGTTACTCTAGCACATATAGAATTGGAGTTTTGATGTTTTCATTAATCAAGAAACAAAATATAAACCAAGACCTATTTTATGAAGTGTTTTTCTTGTCGGGAATACACATGAACTTTCGTATATTTGTTTTAGCTTGTCAATGAATGTTACTTGAGAAAAAAACTACATTTCAAGAAGTCAGTGGGAGTCGTATTGATCTTGATAGTTTCAAGAGTCAACCGACAATAAACCTTTTAGTTATCCCTAGCACGTGACCGGAGCTTGATAACATGTTGTGTTTAATTGACACGTTCTTATTTCTGTGCACTTCAAGTTGAGTTGGCATTGCTTATGAGTTTTATTTTTTCATTTAAATGCAAAAGAAAAAGTGCGTTGGTCAGTGAAAGTACATTGATCAATATGGGTGACTTGCTAACAACATGGAAGCACCGGTAGGCCCTTGTGCTACCAGATGCAATAAATTTAGAATAGTAAGGTTCATTTTATGAAGGAAAGATAAATTTGAATTGGGATTTGTCATGAACCTTGTCTTATGATTGTAGGTTGGAAATGATAGATTCACATGGATGGGAATGTATGTACCTTGAAATATATGTGGCAAAGATTCGCTCTAATTCGTGATAATGATTGTGAGGGAATATATTTCTCTAGTAGATTTTAAAGATCATAAAGATCAATATGGATATTGGTTGTGTTAACTGCATTCTCAAATTCACAATATGACTACGACATCCCTCTTCATATTTCGAATTGTGAGGAATGCCAAGGAATTGTTTGAACTTTCAAGACATACATCTATAAGTTCTGAAAGGGTTTAAACACACACATATGCTATCCAATGAAGGTTTATAAGATTAAGAAGTCTAGTTGGAGACTTATCGAAGCTTCGTGTAACCGAAATCTGTACTTCAGTAAGAAAGTCAAGAGTATTGATTTCTAGAAGTCGAGTTGATTTCTGAGTACATGTCAAAGCTAGTAGGATCATAATTTTTCTCCTAGTATTGCATGATGACAATACTGTTCGTAGGGAACAAAGTTTTCAATTTTCAAATTGCAAAGTTTGGGAATTGTTTCGCTATAGTAGACTTAAGGGAGAGGGCGCTCATACTTCTTTTCAAATCTAAAAGTTTAGATCGTAAAGTTAAAAAAAACTTAGTCATAGACATATATGAATTTCATGTTGAAATGGTTCAACATAGGACATTCGATATATGAAAATATTATAGCAAGAGATTGAACATATATCAAATCCTTATGTGAGACATAATGAATCGAGTCCCATATGATTCAAATATAGGATCGATTACATATGTTATAATATTCACTTAATCTAAATTTCCAAATGCCTTGAGCATTATGAGGAAAAGGATTAGAGTTTTGTGTGAGTAAAGTTGTTAAACAACTGTCAAGAACATTCTACGGTTATACCAAAGACTAGTTGTATGTGTACAATCATAATTATGATATTATTTAGGATGTACCATAGTGATAAAATTATAGATTGAGATGATTCTTGCTTAGAATTGATGGTCATATAGGAATATGAAATTTTTCATAATGGGAGATGGTTGAGAAGTCTACATGTGAGTTGGAAACTTTAATGCAAGAGAAGTGTTCAAGGAGTGTACCTTGAATTTGAAACTTCATTACCATGGAATTATTTCTGGTAAAAAAGTTCCAATAGAATATTTAGTAATATCGAAGACTCAATCTTTTAGACTTTGGAATATCGATATCACAAGGGATCAATGCATGCAAAGTTATAATTCCATCACATCTTCGACAGTGATAAGAATTTGGAATTGTGAAATGAGCATCATTGGAATAATGTCCAGTTGATATATTCACAAAGGAAGGACCTTAGAGAGGCATAGTATGCATGTTCATAACATGGCATGACTGACTTTTAATTCAAATGGTTAGTTGATTACTCGAAACATTATAAAATGAATAAATTCGTAATTATTATGGCGATTAAATAATAGATATTTATTTATAATCAATAGATTTGAGACCATAGTTAATTAGTTTATTATTGTATTTCACTTTGCATGTTTTACTTCCTGAATGATTTGATTATTCGAAATTCCACAGTCTCTCATACTTTTGGAAGTAAGTAATGAATTAAGACTGTCATGAATTGAATTATAGATGGTCTATGGGGATTAGACATTGCAATAATATTGCTACAATGTTCATGAGTACTTAGAAAAATGGGGATTTTGAGTATTGGATAAACCCACGCTTAGAGAAATATTTCATAGATTCTATCATGAGTAGTTGTGAGACGATGATATATTTTATTATTAAAAGGGAAATATATTAGTTGTAATTTACAAGTCGGTTGTGCATTGGTATTGTGAAAATGCATCAGCAACGTGATGCCATAAAACGTAGTGTCATGCATAATTTGGTGAGTAAAAGATACAAGAGTATCAGTCGGAGTTTATTTGTTCCTTTTGCCTAACAGGGAAAGCGATATCTTTAGGCACCTCGATGATTTGTTGCCAACATCTGAAGTGTTTGGCTGAGCGCCACCTAAATTGATGTCTTCAATTAGTAGTCTGAATTCAGTCATCATAAATCGGGAAAATCGAGAAACAAAATTTTGGACCATGAGATTGATTCTAATCCATGTCTCATGATCATAAGATATCTTGTAGAATGAAGGAATATTTGATCACTTATCTTAGGGCCAATGTTAGATTAGATTAGAGTTTGGAAATTGCTTTAGAAAGCACTCTTTGTTGTTTGGTTATACTTGCAATAGTAGTTATAGACTTCACCAAGTGGGAGACTGTTGGATTAAGGTTTCTAAGCGCAAAATTGAATTGGTATATACTTGCAAAAAGAAGCAAAGTCCTTTTTAGGTTGCCCTCATAACCAAAAATAGCTAGAAGTGATATTAAGAGAGAGAGTGAGAGTGAGAGAGAGAGAGAGAGAGAGAAATAATTTGTTAATATATTATGTCATTAATATATTAATTGGAAATAGATAATTAATCTGTTCATATGTTATATTATTAATAAATTAACTTGAGATCAATAGTTAAATAGTTGATTTGTTAATTTATATGGTTTTTAAATTAATAAGAAATCAATTATAATTAATTAGTTATTAATCAGAATTAATCTGGAATTAATTTGGGATTAATTGGAATTAATTAAAGGTACAAGGGGTGAATTGTAATTGTTTAATAGTTGAACAAAAGAAGTAATTCTAGAACCCTTGACGGTTTTGAAGGGGTTATTTGGGTTTCTGGAAGCCTCCTGGTTGCAAAGAAGGAAATTATTTGAACTGGGATTAAATCTACTATTTAATCAATTCAAATCTTGTTTGGCTGCAAGTTACCTAAACTATAAATAAGACCCCTTGGCTCATTATTTTGATATATACCATTACCATAAGGCTTAGAAACGAAATTTCCTATTCCTCCCTCTCTCTCCTCATCATTCTAGGGGTTCTATAAACTATAAAACCCGTCAGTCATGGTATATCGTCTTCTTCTTCTGCTCCTCATCCACAACATACTATGAAACCAAGAAAGATCTCTCTCGGAACTTGGCAGTGATCTCCTCCATAGTCTCAATAGTCTGACGAAGGTCCTGGAACTCCCTCGCTAGCTGCTACACCTCGATTGCCGGTGCAAAATCAGCTTGAAATCTCAACACAAAATCCTCCCATGTCAAAGCTGCCACACCCGCAGATCCCACTACATGTCCAACCTCCTCCCACCAAGTCGCGAGCTCGGTGCCTCAGAAGGCAGGATGTGAACCTCACCATTAACCGCTGAGGGCAGAAGCTTGTTCGTTGAGCATTCTCCATGTCAGCGATCCATCGGCGGCTACAAATGGGGTCCTTAGCCCCAAAGAATTCCGAGGCTCCACAAGACTTGAACTCCCTGAATAAGAGAGTCCGTACCCCTAACTGTCCAGCCGCGATATCGACCCGAAAAGCCCCGAGGTGCTCGTCCAAAAGCTCCATGATACCTTCCTTGATGGTATCGAAGAAAACCAGGGTGGCCTCCATAATACCGCGAGTAATCTCCGATGTGATAAACTCACGTTCTTGGTGTGCCTTTTGAGCAAAAGAAGGTGTGCTTGAGTGCTTTGGAGTGTTTTTAGTGCATCTTGGAGAAGAACGAGCTTTTAGGAGAAGTGTTGGTTGCATTGGTGCTTGTAGATCCAGACTTTGTTCACCTTGATCTTTCTTCTAGAGGTATAAAGCTTGAATCTTGATGATGCATTTGTTAGATCTAGCTAGTTTTGGGTGTTATGAGCTTGTGGTCACTTTAGTGCATAAAGTTTAGATCTTGAAAGTTTGTGACCTTGTTATGGATAAAGTTGGAAACTTTATCCGTCTAAACATCATATTGATTCATATCTAAAGGTTTGAGACTTAGACTTAATGGATTAAGTTGAAAAAGATGTACTTTTGGTCCCTTTAATACTTAAAGACTAGATCTTGGTTGTTTGGACCATTCTAATGGATAAAGTTGGAAACTTTGTCCATTATGGAGTATTAGGAACCATTGCACTTTTGGTCCATTTAAGACTTAAAAGACTAGGTCTTGGTTGTTTGGACCATTCTAATGGATAAAGATGGAAACTTTATCCATTATGGAATATTAGGAACCATAAAAATGTAATCTTGGACCTTAGTTTCCTTCCATGCATGAACTCAGATGTCTTAATGAGTTAAGAAATTAGTGTTTTTGGTATTAAGCACTTAATAGCAATGCAAGACCCTAAAGTTGGAAACTTTATGGTTAAGGACATCATTTGAGAACTAGATATGGAATTTGGACGAAAGAGCTTAAGGGATTAAGCTCTTAATAGAGGGAAATGATGGTTGAACGTACGTTGCGCATATGATATGGTACGCAAGGCGTACGAGGTCAAAACCTCGTTTCTAGTCAAGGATTGAGTACGCTAAGCGTACAAGCTGAGTACGCTGGGCGTACTCAGCTGGGTTGACTCGGTTGACTTTTTGACTTTTCGACATCGACCTATTTTAACCAAGTTGACTTAAGGGTTTTTTGGGTATTATGATTATAAGTTAAGTTTGGTCATGTTTCAATGAATTGGTGACCGGTAGATCTGATATTCGGAGTAGCGTCCTGTTCAACGATCTTTTAGACTGAGAGGTGAGTTTGCTCACTATACTGTAGGACACTAGGGATTGTATGTGCTTGTAGTCTTTGTGACTCCTACTGTATGTTTGTATGCTTGTGTGCTTATTCGCTATATTTATGTGGGGTGAAATAGACCTGAGGGTGAAATAGACCCGGTACAGCCTTTTGCTGATGTATGAGTTGAAATAGACTGGGGGATGAAATAGACATACGGGTGAAATAGACCCGGTACAGCCTTATGATGAAATATGATTTGAAACAGACTCGGGGTTCAAATAGATACGAGGGTGAAATAGACCCGGTATAACCTTGATTAGACGTATATGTATGGTATGTGGTATTTTGGGGAACTCACTAAGCTTTGTGCTTACGGTTTATGTTTATGGTTTCAGGTACTTTCGGTTCGAAAGGGAAGGGACCGACGTGATCGCAACGCATCCACCCATGTTTCTACAACTTTATGATTTTGGGATTGTACTTTGATAACTATTTTTACTCTGATATACTTTTGAATGATTGAAAAGGATAAATGGTGTTTATGTTTGAATTAAAAATGAAAATTTTACCTTATAAATTTTGGGACGTTACAGGAAGACATCCCAAAGACAACATTTAGGACTCACTACGGCCATTATGAGTTTCTAGGTATGCCTTTCGGTTTAACCAAAGCTCCCGCGATCTTCATGGACCTAATGAACCGTGTCTGTAAACCTTACTTGGACAAGTTCGTGATTTTGTTTATCCATGATATATTGATATACTCACGAACCAAGGAAGACCACGATCAACATTTGTGCTTCATCTTGGAATTACTGAGAACGGAGAAATTATATGCCAATTTCTCAAAATGTGAGTTTTGGATAGAGAAGTACACTTTCTCGAACATGTCGTAAGCAGCAAGGGAATTCACGTAGACCCCTCCAAAATCAAGGCAAT
Organism: Lactuca virosa; assembly: GCF_052849685.1. NCBI lineage: Eukaryota > Viridiplantae > Streptophyta > Magnoliopsida > Asterales > Asteraceae > Lactuca > Lactuca virosa. Next base: position 222,109,653 of record NC_136430.1, on the reverse strand, counting down.
AAAGAATTAGGAAGCGCCTAGAATGCCTACAGAGGTGCGCCAATTCTTGGGATTGGCATACTATTACCAGAGATTCATCGAGAATTTCTCTAAAATATCCAAACCCCTCACGACAGTGAAACAGAAGGTCATAGAGTTCAAATGGGAGGAGAAACAAGAATATGCTTTCCAGAAACTGAAACACTTTTTGTGTAGTGCACCAATCCTATCACTTCTAGAAGGAACTGAGGATTTTGTCATTTACTGTGATGCCTCGCATTAGGGAATGGGATTCATGTTTATGAAAATTGATAAGGTCATCATCTATGTTCATGAAAATTTAAGGTGCGTGAGAATAATTACACCACTCACGACTTAGAGTTGGGAGCTGTAAATTTTACGTTAAAGATCTGAAGACACTATCTATATGGCACCAAGTATACCATATACACTGACCACAAAAGTCTTCAACACATCTTCCACCAAAAATAACTCAACATGAGTAGAAAGGAACAGATCAAGCCCCGCAGAGTGAAAGCACTCATAGTAGCCATCCAATAGAATCTTCCTTCTCAAAATAGACAAGCTCTAATAGACGCTGTTAAAGAGGAAAACAAGGCAGATGAGTGCCTACGAGGAATGGAGAAACAATTCGAGTCCAAGGAAGATCACACTTTATGTTTCATGGACCGAATTTGGGTACCAAAATTTTGCGACATCAGGAATCTAGTTCTGGACGAAGCTCACAGGACAAGATACTCAGTTCACCCAGGATCTTATAAGATGTATCTTGACTTAAAGAAGAGGTATTGGTGGCCGAACTTCAATGCATAATCTACCACCTACATGAGCAAGTGCCTGACCAGCGCTAAGGTCAAGGCAGAATACCAAAAACTTCTGGGTCTACTGCAATAACCAGAAATACCCGAGTTGAAATGGGAGCAATTCGCCATGGACTTCATGAAGAAACTACCCAAGACGCCTAGTGGTTTTGACACAATTTGGGTACTAATCGATCGTCTGACTATGTCTGCTCATTTCCTACCCATCAAGGAGATGGACAAAATGGAAAAGCTATCCAGGAATTATGTCAAGGAGATAGTCCGGCTACACGGCATACCGACATCTATCATCTCGGACAGAGATAGCCGATTTACGTCCCGATTATGGCAACCTATGCAACGGGCATTGGGAACCCGATTCGATATGAGCATAACCTACTACCCATAGAAAGATGGACAAAGTGAAAGGACCATTCAAACACTAGAGGATATTCTTAGAACGTGTGTGATTGACTTTGGAGATGCTTGGGATACTTACCTACCGTTAGTTAAGTTCTCTTATAACAATAGCTATCACACAAGCATAAAGTTTGCACCTGTCGAAGCTCTTTATGGAAGATATTGTCGTTCACCGATATGTTAGGCAGAAGTCAGTGATATCTAACTAGCAAAGAAACACGCAGGGAGCACTTTGCTGACCGGACCGGAAATTATTCATGAAACCACCGAGAAGATCATACAAATTAAGGAGCGGTTAAGAACGGATCATGATCGATCATCAAAAGAAATACATTGAATTTTGATTAAAACGACTTGATTTCAAGTTGGAGATTAGAGTCATGCTAAGAGTATCTCCTTGGAAGGGAGTTATAAGATTTGGACAAAGAGGCAAACTCAACCCGAGATACATAGGACCTTTTGAGATCCTTGCTAAAATAGGTCTGGTAGCCTATCGACTCGCATTACCCCAAGAGCATAGTAGCATACACAATGTTTTTCATGTATCAAACCTTAAGAAATGCCTCTCTAAAGACACGTGTAACGCCCGCAGATTCGGGCTAGTAAATTTAGAGATAATAAACATCAAAAAAATGTATTTTTGATGGAAGATTATTTAGGAAAAATAATCTTAACAACATTTAAAGTGTATGTGACAAGGATTTCGTACATATAAAGAACGTTGAAATCTGACTTATAACGAAGAAGTTATGACCCGTTGAAGTTTCACGAATAAACCGGCATGACTTTGCGTATCGTAAAATGTAAATTTTTGATAAATTACTATTTAGACTTATTAATCTTAACATAAGTCATAGTAGTCGTTAATCCGAGAGCATGCATATAGAGAACTTCTAAATCTGAATTCATTTGAGGAAGTTATGGTTTTTCTAAGATTCAGCGTAGCAGTGTACAACTCGAAATCAAATTTTAGATCGATTGATTATTAGACGACACAATCTAAACAAGAATTGAAGATCTCGTTAATAGGAGCTCAATGATATAAAGACAGTCGAAAACGGACATCGGATGACAAAGTTATGAATTTTTAACGGACTTTAACTGACTAAGACTGTTAAAATATAACTTCAAAAATATATTCAAAACTAGCCGACGGAGTCTAAACGAAAGTTGTAGATCTCGTTGACAGCTACGCATGGATATAAAGAACATCAAAACGGAGCTCGTATGCGAAAGTTATGGATTTTACCAGTTAATTAATTTTCGGATTAACAAGAGGGCGACACGTGTCGCAATCTAGCACCCACCTTGCTCCCCACGGCTTGCCACCGGATGCTGACATGTGGAAAATTGTACCCAACGTAATTCTTAGGTACGGCCAGCGTAATGCTGTTTAACCCATTACGCCCAGCGTAAATTTGTGTACGCCCAACGTATTGGCCTCGTGGCAGCCTATAAATACAACTTGAATTTCACTATTTTCCTCACACATTTCCATTCTATTCAAACCCACCCCCCCCCCCCCCAATGTCTCAATTCCTTTCTCTAGCATATCCTAAGTGTTAGTAGCCAAGCTTCGGAGGGCCAGTAAGCCCCGAGAAATAGAGCTTTCGGTATAGAAGTTTTGCCCACGCAGAGTCTGGTTTTTCGCTAAACCACCTGATTGATATGCCCAAGCATATCCTAAGTTGAGTTATGCTTACCGTACTTTACGTATAACTTATGTTTAAGCTCATTATCATTATTATGAACCTAAACACAAGATTTATAAGTTATTCCAAGTCATTATACTGATTAATTTACTTACGGGAGAGGTGTCTAGAATGGTCGCGTTGGCTTGGTTGTTGGAGTTCAGAAAAGCTATATGTCGAAATGATCCTGCCTCCTAACTATCCTACCTGGTTGATCCTTAATTGATAGATCATGAAGTATACTTTGAACTAATGATGAGTCTAGACTAATAATTAGTTGAAATAAATATTATACGAAGACTTAGCGATAATGATACTAGGTTACGTCAAAGGAAAAGACAGTTGCTAGAAGTGAAGTGTTGTCCGAATTTCGAGTCGTCACTTTAACAAGTGAGTGCATAGTTACTTTCATCTTAAACATAAATATGAAGTATTTAATATGAATACATGCTATATGTGCTTATTATTTGTGTTGTTGATATATTATGCTAGATGAACGATTTATACATGTTTACTTGATTTAAACTGTATATGTATTTTTATACCTACAAATATATTGGGTAAAGATGGGTAGATGAAATATGATGTTGATGATGAGAGATGAAAGATGATATAGATGATGACAGATGAAATACATGATGAGAGGTCTTGACTTTAAAGATGATGTCATCTAGCAGAGTAAAGATGACAACTATAGACTATTCTAGACAGTCCAGTGGAACGCTAGCAGGCTCGCAACCTGTAGGTGTTTATGAATCATGTGTCCATTAGATGTACTCTAAAAACCCATTTACATGTATTGTCGGTGGACTCCCTAAAATAGTAATGTCAATAAATAAGATAAACCTTCGCAGCTATGGACTTAGTGCTATTAGATAAACACTGACAGCTATGCGCTTAGTGCCTAATAGATAACAGTGGAAGCTATGGACTTATTTCCTATTAGACAAACCCTGGCAGTGATGGACTTTGTGCCTATTCCTTAGGACAAATCCTTAGGAATAAAGATAGAAGAATACCAACTGACAAGTATCATGGAGGAATCCCTGAACTAGTACTGTCACCATAGAAGATCCGTAGGGTAGATCGTTAAGAATAAAGAAGATAAAGGGGATGGGAAATTGGGTTAATTGTTTGATGATTAAACATATTAATTATATTATTATGGGTTGAAAACCCTTTTCACTCACCAGGTTTCTTAGTGTGACCCACTCAGTTTATTGTATCACAGGTAGCGATATTAAAGATACACTCTACTGAGAGATTAAAGGAATATTAGGCCACTAGTTTAATTACTGTAAGGCTTGTAATATTTCGTTATGCTTATTTTTCTGTATTGATGATGACATCCTAACGTTTTAAGATAAATAAAATACATTTCCTTGGAAATGCTTTGATAATATCATTATCATGTTTTTGGGAACAAACTCCGCAATATTATTCTTCAAAAAGGATACTCTGATTTTTAAATAAACATAAACAAATCGGTATTTTTTGGCCGTGAAATCGAGGATGTCACAGTTGGTATCAGCGCATTTGTTTAAGTGAACTGGGAATTTGTAGGATTTCTATACTTAAACTTAGAATGCTAAACGATGATGGTGATATGAATGTCTTCTATATTTAGGAAGTATCCCTGAATAGACACAAGCACTAGCTTATTTAAGGAAGATGCGTAAAGTGATTTTATGTTCTAAATAATTTATGTTATAGCGATAAAAATGTCTTATATGCCTGATGATGATATTATTTGATCGGATATATGGTCTATTGTCGACCTAATCTGGAATTTTTATGTGTTCAGTTTCTAAACATTTAATTACGATATTAGAACTGGCATGTAAGTTTTCGGAGTGATAAGGAGATTTATACGTCTATCGTAAATAAATCTTTCCCTATCTTAATTCTAGTCACTGTACACTGAACGTCTGATTTGGTGTATAGATCGATATGTTGAGAACTCGAAGCGGATTAGGAAATGGTAATCAGCAGCCTAAGCCATGAGTAATTGAGCATACAACAGAGGTAGTAGCTGAACCCGATCCAATCAAGATGGCAGGAGTCCAAGCAATGATTCAATCTATGATGATTGAACAAAGGGGAGACATGAGACAAATGTTGCGTAATAATAGGGATGAACCTACTGTACCTATTGTGCAACTTGAGTTGAATAAAGGACAGTCTATGGAGGGAAACTACAGTTGGATTGTTATCTAAGCTGATCCAAGAGTGGTTAGAAGGAACCAACCAAATGAAGGAGATCATGGACGTGGATGCAAGTACAAGGATTTCATGGAATCCAAGCCACCAAGTCTTTCTGGAAGCCTAAATCCGGCTGAAGTCATGGATTGGATATCCCAATTAGAGATGATGTGTGAAAGTTACGACTATAGCAACAGGCATAAGACCATTCTCGCGGTTAGACAGTTGACGACTGGGGTTTTAAGTCGGTGGAAGTTATTGGCTGATACCATGCCCAAAGGAGAAGCTAGCAAGATGTCTTATGAAGACTTTCTGGTGCAACTGAAAATGCAGTACTGCTCTAAGCAGGATCTTCTGGAGATCAACAACAAGTTCCAGAATCGGAAGAAGGGAAGGATGAGCGTCAACAAGTACGCCATAAGTTTTACAAAGAAAATGAAGCTTGTTCCCTATTTGGTTCCAACTGAGCTCTCCAAGTTCAACAAGCTTGCTAATGGATTGCTAGCGGACTTTGGTTCAATGGTCAAACAAGCAACCACCTTGAAAGCCGCCATCTGGGCAGCTAAGAATGTAGAGAACCAGATAAGAGAAAAGGGTCTAGAAAAAGATAAGGCATGCGAAAAGAGGAATCTTTAGGGATCCTTAAGATCCGATAAGAAAGGAAGATTCTCGAAGTCCAACCTGGATGAACAAAAGTATGGGGTAGTGGTGGATCCAAGTGGTGTGAGAAGTGTAAGAAGAAGCACTATGGGAGATGCGATGGAGAAGGGACTTGTTATAAGTGTGGGAGGATCGGTCACTATTCTAAGGATTATAAGTTTAATGATAAGGTGTGCTATGGATGTGGAGATAAGGGGCATATGTCAAAATATTGCCCAATGAAAAATGAAGCAGCAAGGCCGAATTTGTCGCCGAAGGCAAAGGGAAGAGCATTCTAGATAATCCTTGATGAAGCAAGTGACGATGCAAGGGATTAGGAGTAAGGATCTATATACCTGAAGATCGAGATATAAAGTAGCCATATTGATAGTATCATGTGGTGTAGCCTAATATAAGTGTCATAGTGTAGGGTGAACTTGAATATCTATGTAATCGTTTCAATAAATAATATAAACCTTAGTTATGTTATCTGATATGTTAAGTTGCTACATGATTTTTCTTGTGTGGTGACTTGGAGAACTGAGAGGCAATACTTGGGACGAGTATGAGTAGGTGTGAAAGGTAGTAGAGCCCTCTACTACCGGAAGCACAAGACTCACACTTGGATCAGGGAAAGTCACAACGTTACCAAGGCGTTAGTAATTGATTCCGTTTTGTTCATGTATGTCGTTACCATCGTTTCGGTAATGACTAAGAGGATGATTGTTATTCCGAAACTAATGGTCATATCAAATCGAGCCCGGCTAAGATAAGTATGTTATGTGGTTTAGAGAACCAAGTTTGATGTAGCATCCGACTTAAGCAAAAAGATTGAAGCAAAAGATAATCGAAGTGATCAATAGAAGTATCGCGATCATCATTAAAGTAAGAAGCTTGTAGCTAGAAGTGCTACACGATAGAATGTGAGTATATCCCATTAGAACATGAAGGAAGTTGTCTTCCATTCTGGAATTTGACTCAAAACGACCTGATTCTAAGCGTTGCATCATACGATGAGAGGTCATTAGAACATGACCCATTGGTCTGTTACGGTAATAAAAGTAAAGATCTTATCTTAAGTTAAGTCTGTTTAAGAAGGAGCAAGAGTCTCCAATGAGGATCGAGTGTGTAACTTTAAGTTTACGATTGAATGTACAACATAGTATGAAGAGCGGGTGCAAGAATGAGCACCATCAACAGTCAAAAAGTACAATAGTTAGATACGCATTTGAAAGGATATAAGAGTTACGGTTATTACCTATGATAAAAAGATAACATGCAGAGCCATTATACAAGCCCTGTTTTGTTGATCATTCCGGGACGTAATCATCCTAAGGGGGAGATAATTGTAACGCCCGCAGATGTGGGCTAGTCAATTTAGAGATAATTGTAACGCCCGTAGATCCGGGCTAGTAAATTTAGAGACGATAAGCGTCAAAAATGACTTTTTGATAAAAGATTATTTAGAATGAATAATCTTAACTAAATTGTAGTGGTCATAGCAAGGTTTCCGAATATATAAAGAATGTCGAAATCCGAGTTATAACGAAGAAGTTATGACATGTCGAAATTTCACGACAGAGCCGGCACGACACAGTGCGACGTAAATAGTGAATTTACGTTAGACCAATATTTAGCCTTAGTGATCTAAACGAAAGTCGTAGAGTTCGTTAAACCGTGAGTGTGCATAAAAAGAAGGTCCAAATCTGACTTCGTATGAGGAAGTTATGATTTTTCGAAGTTTCAGCTCAGCAGCAGCCCGAAACTCGAATTAGAGATCGAGTGATTTTTGGTCGAAGCAATCTAAACGATAATCGAAGATCTCGTTATTAGTAGTGCAACGGTAAAAAGACAGACGAAAACAGACGTCGGATGAAGAAGTTATGATTTTATAACGGAGTTTTCCTGTCCCGGCCTACTAAAAATAATATAATAAAAATAAAGTCAAAATTAGCCGACGAAGTCTAAATGAAAGTTGTAAAGCATAGTCTCACCTACGCGTGGATATAAAGAACATCGAAAACGGAGCTCGTATGCGAAAGTTATGAATTTTTGAAGATCGTGGCACGCATACCAAAGCTTATCCGAAGAGAGCCTGGGGATGCGAGGTACGCCCAGCGTACAAGGAGGTACGCGCCGCGTACATGTCGACACTGAAGTACGCCCTGCGTACGAGATGGGTACGCGCAACATACTGCTGCTTTCTTCGGTCCAGAAGAGGCCACGTTCCTCCACCGAGACTTCGCCACGTGGAAGCCTTATCCGGAGTACGCCCAACGTAGGGCCTCGGTACGCCCAGCGTAGTCCGAGGTCTCGCTGCTATAAAAGGGCATGTGAGGCTGCCGACTTCTTTTGCCAAAATTCTTTCTTTCTCTCCCTAATTTTCCTCGTTTTGCGTGCAAGAAATACCCCGAAGCCCGATATTATTCTCGAGACCCGAGGCAAGTTCCGAAGCCCCGAAGATCCCGAGAAGTGAAGTTTCCGAGCTGAAACTCTGCCCGCAAGAAGCCCGATTTTCAAGAAAAACATCCCGGTTTTATCGGAAAAGATTATTTTAAGAGACGAGGTGCTGTTCGATCATCGTCTTATCAAGTGAGTGTATAGTTACTTTCTTCTAACACATAAATATGAAGTATTTACTATGAAATACGTGCTATGTGTTATGTATTGTTTGTTTATTTGTGATGGGTGTGGAATGGATGTTTTATACAGGGTTTTAAATGATTTAAACCGTATAAGTATTTTATATCTACAAATATGTTGGGTAGAACATGGGTAGATGAAATATCTGGTGACTATGAGACGTAGTGCCTATTGTATAAACCCTGGTGACTATGAGACGTAGTGCCTATTGTATAAACCCTGGTGACTATGAGACGTAGTGCCTATTGAGTAAGCCTTAGTAACGATGCGACTTCGTGCCTATTGAATAAGATTTGGTGACGATGTGACTTCGTGCCTATTTGATAAACCTTAGTGACGATGTGACTTCGTGCCTGTTGAGTGAACCTTGGTGACTATGGAGTTAGCGTCTGATAGCTATGGATTTAGTATCTGATAGATAAACTTTGGCAGCAATGGACTTCGTGCCAATTCCTTAGGTAAATCCTTAGGAATGAATGAATGAATGAAGGATAATTGGTTCTTAAGGTAAACCCTTAAAAAAGAAAGGAGATATGGGGATGGGTAATTGGGTTGATTGTTTGATGATTGAATATAATAAATATATTATTGTGGGTTGAAAACCCTATATGCTCACCAGGCTCCCAAGCCTGACCCACCCAGTTTTCTTTGAATTACAGGTAATGGCACAAGGGTATAAGTTGGTGTACATGACGAGAGATTTTGGATTATAGATCAGTAGTTATAAATAACTGTTGTAAGGTCTATTTTATATTGTTTATGCTTTTGTTCTGTATCAGAACATGACATCCCGAGGTTTTATTATTTAATGAAAATACATTCTCTTTGAGAAATGCTTTGATAAACCTTATTTTATCATGTAATGTTTTTGGGGAAAAATTCCGCAACTCTTTTAAATCAATGGATTTACTCTGAAATTATTTAAAAGCATAAATGAAACCGGTCTTTTCTGGCCGTGATTTTGGGGATGTCACAGTTGGTATCAGAGCATTAGTTTAAGCGTAATAGAAATTGTAGGATTCCTAGACTTAAACTTAGAATGCTAAGTGAAGATTGTAAGATGAGTGTCTGTTATATTTTAGACACGAGCACTAGTTTATTTTAGGAAAGTTGCCTAAAATGCTTTTACGTGCTAAATGTTATATGTTTGCCATATATGATATTATTTGTTCGGATCTATGGTCTGTTGCCGACCGGATCTGGAAACCTTGTGTGTTTAGGATTCTAAGCGTACGACTACGATATTAGAACTAGCATGTAAACGTTTCGGAGTGATAAGGATGATTTGAATATCTACCGTGAATGAGGATCTGAAATCACCTTAATCGGTGTATAGATCAAAAATGGCAAGCACCAGGAGTGGAGCTGGAAACGTGAACGAAAACAGGAATCAACCACCTGTGATTGAACAAGTAGTTGTTGCAGCAGCACCACCTGAGCCGATGACAATGGCTGGAGTACAATTGATGATTCAAACGATGTTGGATCGTCAGATGGAAGAAACTAGACGCCTGCTTCGGCAAAATTGTGAAGAACTTTCAATGCAAGTTGAAGAGCTCGAAGTGAATGGAGGGCAGTCAGAAGGAGGAAACTTAAGTGGGATTATTGGTCAAGCCGACCCACCGTTAGTTCGACAGAACAACCAGGATGAAGGAAATGATGGGCGTGGGTGCAAGTACAAGGATTTTATGGCATCCAAGCCACCGTGTCTTTCTGGGAGCCCGACACCGGTGCAAGTTATGGACTGGATCTCCGAGATGGAGACAATGTTTGAAAGTTGTGAATGCAGCAATAGACAGAAGACCGCGCTCGCGATCCCTCTGTTAAAATCATGAGTATTGAGCTGGTGGAAGCTACTTGCTAGTTCTATGCCTAAGGGGGAAGCTAGCAAGATGTCGTGGGAAGATTTTGTGGTGCAACTAAAGATGCAATACTGCTCTGAGCAGGATCTTTTGGAAATCAACAATGAGTTTCAGAATCTGAAAAAGGGAAAACTGAGCGTTACTGAATACGCTACAAGTTTTACGGAGAAGATGAAGCTTATCCCATATCTACTTCCAACAGAACTTTCCAAGGTCAACAAGTTTTCCCATGGATTACTAGTGGACTTTGGTCCAGTGGTCAAGCAAGCAACCACTTTGAAAGCCGCCATCTGGGCTGCTAGGAATGTCGAGACTCAGATAAGAGAGAAAGGTCTGGAGAGAGCTGAAGTTGGAGAGAAAAGGAAGCATGAGGGATCTTCAGTGATCAACAAAGAAAGCAAATTCTCGAAAATTGGGGGAAGAGATGAAGCTAAGTGGTGCGAGAAGTGTAAAAAGAAACACTTCGGGAAGTGTAGCGAGGAGATGACTTGCTACAAATATGGGAAGACATGGCATTACGCCAACAAGTGCGCATCCAACAAAAAGGTGTGCTATGGGTGTAACGAAGAAGGGCATGTTTCTAGAGACCGCCCAAAGAAAAACACACCGCCACAGCCAAGGGCATTCCACATGATCCTCGACGAAGCAGACAATCACGCGAGGAATCAAGAATAAGGATTTTATATCCAAGGATCAAGTTATGAAGTAGCTGTGCGAATAGTAACTTATGATGTAGCCTGTTAGAGGCATAGAATAGGGTGAACTTGAACCTTTGTGTAATCGTTTCAAGAAATAATTTAAACCCTGGTTTTGATATCTATGTGATATTTATTGTTTTAATACCTGATGTGTTAAATGATTGTGTGATTTTTGTATAGTGACTTGATTAGACCGAGAGACAATACTTGGGACGAGTATGAGTAGGTGTGAATGGTAGTAGAGATCTATGCTACCGGAAGCACAGGACTCACACTTGGATCAGGGAAAGTCGCAAGGTTACCGAGAAACTAGTAATTGATTCTGTTTAATCAAGTAAGTCACTACCATTGTTTCGGTAATGACAAGTGAGATGGTTGTTATTCCGACCCTAGTGGTCATATCAAATTGAGTCCGACTACGATGAGTTGTTACGTGGTTCCGAGAACCAAGTTCGAAGTAGCATCTGACTGCGGTCAGAAGATTGAAATCAATGCAACCGATAGCATCGCGCTCGTTGTTAAATAGGTTCGTAGCTAGAAATGCTACAAGTTAACATGTGATTATATCACATTAGAATATGAAGGAAGGTATATTCCATTTCGGAACTTGACTCTAAGAGACTTGAGTCTAAGCGTTGTATTATACGATGAAAGGTCATTAGAACATGACCCATCGGTCTGTTACAATAGATAAAGGAAAGTATTTATCCTAAGAAGAAGAAGGAGTCCTCACTAAGGATTTATTTTGTAACTTGTAGGTTATGATTGAGAGTCCAACATAGTACGAAGAGCAGATGCAGGATTGAGCACTACCTGCTATCGAGAAGTCCAAGAGTTAGTTACTCTTTCGAGGAAACATAGAAGTTACGGTTATTACCTAGGATGAAGAGATTACGTATGGAATAATTATACAAACCCTATTTCGTTGATGATTCCGGGATGTAATCATCCTAAGGGGGAGATCATTGTAACGCCCGTAGATCCGGGCTAGTCAATTTAGAGACGATAAGCGTCAAAAATGACTTTTTGATAAAAGATTATTTAGAATGAATAATCTTAACTAAGTTGTAGTGGTCGTGGCAAGGTTTCCGAATATATAAAGAATGTCGAAATCCGAGTTATAACGAAGAAGTTATGACATGTCGAAGTTTCGCGACAGAACCGGCACGACACAGTGCGACGTAAATAGTGAATTTACGATAGACCAATATTTAGCCTTAGTGATTTAAACGAAAGTCGTAGAGTTCGTTAAACCGTGAGCGTGCATAATAAAAAGGTCCAAATCTGACTTCGTATGAGGAAGTTATGATTTTTCGAAGTTTCAGCTAAATAGTATGCAACCCGAAACTCGAATTAGAGATCGAGTGATTTTTGGTCGAAGCAATCAAAATGAGAATCGAAGATCTCGTTATTAGTAGTGCAACGGTAAAAAGACAGACGAAAATGGACGTCGGATGAAGAAGTTATGATTTTATAACGGAGTTTTCCTGTCCCGGCCTACTAAAAATAATATAATAAAAATAAAGTTATGAATTTTATAACGGAGTTTTCCTGTCCCGTCGAAGTCTAAATGAAAGTTGTAGAGCATAGTCTCACCTACGCGTAGATATAAAGAACGTCGAAAACGGAGCTCGGATGCGAAAGTTATGAATTTTTGAAGATGGTGGCACGCATACCAAAGCTTATCCGAAGAGAGCCTGGGGATGCGAGGTACGCCCAGCTTACAAGGAGGTACGCGCCGCGTACATGTCGACACCGAAGTACGCCCTGGGTACGCACAACGTACTGCTGCTTTCCTCGGTCTAGAAGAGGCCACGTTCCTCCACCGAGACTTCGCCACGTGGAAACCTTATCCGGAGTACGCCCAGCGTAGGGCCTCGGTACGCCCAGCGTAGTCCGAGGTCTCGCTGCTATAAAAGGGCATGCGAGGCTGCCGACTTCTTTTGCCAAAATTCTTTCTTTCTCTCCCCAATTTTCTTCGTTTTGCGTGCAAGAAATACCCCGAAGCCCCGGTATTATTCCCGAGACCCGAGGCAAGTTCTGAAGCCCCGAAGATCCCGAGAAGTGAAGTTTTCGAGCCGAAACTCTGCCCGCAAGAAGCCCGATTTTCAAGAAAAACATCCCGGTTTTATCGGAAAAGATTATTTTAAGAAACGAGGTGCTGTTCGATCATCGTCTTATCAAGTGAGTGTATAGTTACTTTCTTCTAACACATAAATATGAAGTATTTACTATGAAATACGTGCTATGTGTTATGTATTGTTTGTTTATTTGTGATGGGTGTGGAATGGATGTTTTATACAGGTTTTTAAATGATTTAAACAGTATAAGTATTTTATATCTACAAATATGTTGGGTAGAACATGGGTAGATGAAATATCTGGTGACTATGAGACGTAGTGCCTATTGTATAAACCCTGGTGACTACGAGACGTAGTGCCTATTGTATAAACCCTGGTGACTATGAGACGTAGTGCCTATTGAGTAAGCCTTAGTGACGATGCGACTTCGTGCCTATTGAATTAGATTTGGTGACGATGCGACTTCGTGCCTATTTGATAAACCTTGGTGACGATGTGAGTTCGTGCCTGTTGAGTGAACCTTGGTGACTATGGAGTTAGCGCCTGATAGCTATGGATTTAGTATCTGATAGATAAACTTTGGCAGCAATGGACTTCGTGCCAATTCCTTAGGTAAATCCTTAGGAATGAATGAATGAAGGATAATTGGTTCTTAGGGTAAACCCTTAAGAAATAAAGGAGATATGGGGATGGGTAATTGGGTTGATTGTTTGACGATTAAATATAATAAATATATTATTGTGGGTTGAAAACCCTGTATGCTCACCAGGCTCCCAAGCCTGACCCACTCAGTTTTCTTTGCATTACAGGTAATGGCACAAGGGTATAAGTTGGTGGACATGACGAGAGATTTTAGATTATAGATCAGTAGTTATAAATAACTGTTGTAAGGTCTATTTTATATTGTTTATGCTTTTGGTCTGTATCAGAACATGACATCCCGAGGTTTTATTATTTAATGAAAATACATTCTCTTTGAGAAATGCTTTGATAAACCTTATTTTATCATGTAATGTTTTTGGGGACAAATTCCGCAACTCTTTTAAATGAATGGATTTACTCTGAAATTATTTAAAATCATTAATGAAACCGGTCTTTTCTGGCCGTGATTTTGGGGATGTCACAATAATAAGCATCAAAAAATGAATTTTTTATAGAAGATTATGTAGTTCGTGTGAATCGTGTGATTGAAATGAAATCAGAGTATGAATCAAACAAGAACACAAAATCGTAAATATAATCTGTTTGGGTCAATATTACTTCTGAAAGATATAGAGAATGTTTTACAGTAAGAACGGCGAAGGCTCAAAAGTTACTCTAACTCTAGTACCTATCCCTATTTATAGGAAAGACAAAAGTAGACAAAAAATACACAAGGGCTAAAACAAATACGCTTCGACATACAGATGTGCCCTTATGCAATACATACAACACAGACTTTGACACTAACAAATAACTAAGGACGCTTCGACACCTCACAACTAAATTCGACCTCAACATTCCCCCCTTTGTGAGTAGCTTCGAATCCTAAGTTATTAGCATCTTGGTCGCTTGATGTAAAATTCTTCTGATCTCTGTGTACCAATTAATTGTTCTTCGAACCTCAGCTTTGTCTCCATCAGTATTCCTTTTGCAATTTTTTATACGAACAAGAAGATTCGTATATTGCGAATTGGTATACTTTTCCACATCACAAACTTGAAAAATGAACTTTCTGTTTTTCCCTTTCTTGTTCTTCCCAAGAAAAACAATTCTCAATGGTTTCACGCAAATTTCACCATCTTCATAATCTTTAAGATTTCCATGACCCTTTAGAAACGATTGGGGCACAGTAACTTGACGACCATTGCAAGTGCAAGTTCTACATCTGTCATGGCAAGACAATCGTAGTAATTGTCTATGAACAATTTTATATATGTGAACCCAATCAGAAAGTCTTCTTTGTTGGTCATTTGAAGCTTCGAAACATCCACACCTCTCAAAATCCTTTAAACACTGATGAGATCATTTAGATTCATCAAAGGAAAATCTGTTATAGAGAAGTCGAAAGCTACATTGTTGGCTCGAACAACATGGAATCGATAATTCTGCAATATCCCTTCGATTATAACATTTTTTGAGATATTGAGAACCCTCACTATCTTTACCAATGACCAAATTTCCTCTTCTCTTTTACCAAGCACTGCATGAAATCTGAGCTTCAACCTCTTGTATTCTTCCTTGTCTTCAAATTTATCCACAATCTGATGCTGAGCTGAAATGAACATCATTTCATTGATAGGAAAATCCAACTGATTGAAATCAGTGTTTTCAATATCAAAGCTCTTTTTAGGAACTTTCTCGAACTCATGCATAATTCCACTGAAAACCAAAGCTTCAATAGTTTCATAACAATATGGCTTTGTTGGATCACCCTTTTCAAGACTAGTAGGATCACTCTGTCTTTGTCTCAGAATTCTTTGAATCTGCTTTTGTTTTTCTATTTCCATTTCCAATGCAATCTTCTTTTCTTCTTTAGTTGGATCAGTGTTAATACCCTTTCCTTTTCCTTCCATTTCTCCCTTTGATGAAGGTGGCTTCGAACTTGATCCACCAGCAGATGAACCAATGACAACACCTTTTGTCAAGGGCTTCGAAGTGATAGTAGTTGAAGTTGTTGATAAAGTAGACTTAGGCAACGAAGTTGGAATTTGTGTACTCATGACCTTCCTAACCACCTTGCCTTCATCAACACCTTTCGAAACACCAGAACCAGCACTCGTTTTTCCCCCTTGCACCCCTGTTTCAACAGGTGGGGCATCAGAAGGCATCAAATTGACAAGCTTTAGAAGTGGTGCTAACTCAACTTCAACATTGGACTCTAATGACGAAAACATATGAGATAAGGAATCTTGAGAAACCGAAGACTGTGGAAAAGAGCCAATCTTCGAAAGTAACTCTTTCAAGCTTCCCAATAATTCATCCAACGTTGCAAATCTTTGAGAATCAGTTTCTGATTTCGTATCAACCTTGGTAAGAAGAGAATTATAAAATTCAACAACCTTCATCACAGCATTAACAATTGTATCGACCTTTTTTTGAAGATGAGAATAATTCTGATCAAGGTTAGCCACTTCCTTCGTCAGCTCTTGACGAATCTATTCAATCTTAAAATTCACATCCTCCTTTACTTTCTTAACAACTTCAACAAAAAGAGTGTGTCTTTCTTTAGCAACAGCTTTCAAACTCTTAACCTCATGATTATACAAATCAGACTGACGCTTCAACCTCTCTTCATGTTTCGTTTTAATCTGCTCCATAACAGCTCTCAAACAAAGTTCTTGAGCATTAAGCATGACATCAACTTCTATTCCAGATACACTATTCTGACTCCCAGCATCAACTTGAAGTTGTAATAAAGAGTTTAGCTTTCGATTGAGAATTTTGAACTACTTACCAGACATAATCATATGATCTGTAATGTTTTCTTCTTCATGATCGAATTGGATGTCTGCAAAAGAAACCATATAATCATCATCATCTTGTCCAACTTCCAAAGTAGACTTGGGCTTCGTTAGTCGACATCCCATCACTCTTGTTGACATTTGCATCCATATTAGATATGTTTGCAGTGATGCCTGAAGTTCGTACCTCCTCCAAAATGGACTCAGCAACCGAAACTTCGGGTGGTATGACTGAAGTATGCTCAGGGATGGATGTATTACAATGAACACCTAGATTAGTGGTTGTTTCCACATTAGATGTTTCCACATTGCCACCAAGACTTCCAGTCGCTTGGAAAGTCGAATTCACCGGAGAGTCCCTCCGAAGCCAATGTTATCATTCGTTGGTGGTGACTGATCACTATCTTTGAACTATGTGTCAAGTACAACCTAATCCAATGGATCTTGCACTTGCTTTCGATTTTCGTTATTTTCTTCACCATTTCGTGAGCTCGACGTTTCTTCAAAGCTAGAGTTGGCATCTCACGAATAGTAACACCTTTTCTACTTAACTGAGGTTTACGAATCATCTTCATTTTGGAAAGAGAAACACCTTTAGGTCATGAAATAGACTTCTCAGGAACCTCTTCGACAATAGGTTGTTTTTCCGGTAAATGACGAGGTCTATGTGCCATTTTCTTCGTCCGTTTCAGCACACCAGATTTTGAAGGCACGACCTCCTTTTGAATATCCTAAACAATAGTTTCTTGAATAGGCTTTGTTACTTCCTTCTTAGTAGGCACTTTATCAGGCTTTGATGGAATAGCCTTAGTAACTTTTTTAGAACTCTTGCCACGTTTAGAAGTCCCTGTGATTCCCTTCGGTAATAATACACCTGTTTCAACAAAAGTGTTGATTGTAGTAAGATAAGCCACAAGAACAGGGTTCATTGGATCCACCTTACGAATCATGGCATCCAGAATACGAGCCACAGAAGGAAACACATCTGAATCATCTTCCACCATCTTGGGATGTTGATACAAAACAAAATCAGCCTTCGGAACGTCTTCTAAAACCATAATACCCTCATTTTTGTATACATACTGCAAGATCAGACTCCAATACCTTGCACAAGAGACACCATTTACAACACTGGTGTCGGCAATACTGTTACCAAACTCCTGCCATAATTTAGTTGCATAATCCACATTAAGGTCATAATACAACCCATCAATCATTGCATAGACCTCAAGCCTGGCTTTATCAAATCTAACACTTCGACCTGTCAAGCATCAAAGAAAACTGCCAAATAGAAAGTTCCAGATACACGGTAATGATGATTTCTTGAAATCAATGATCTTGGTTCTTCGAGGTTGATGACCCATCTCATTGAACATGTGAACAATTTGTTCATTCGTGACCTCATAGAAAGGTTCAACATTAGGAATGTTCAAGATTTGGGCAAAGTGCTTCTTGGACAGTTTATATTTCTTCTAATTGGTAAGTTGAAAAGTAACAACTTTTGTCGTCTTGTTGAACACAACAGTTGATCCGGCTAGTGATAACCAGGTCATTGGAACAGAGAAGGAAGACGACATCACTGTAGACATCACCGAGTGATTTAGAGCAACGATTAACATATGCAATTCTTCCGGGTACTTTGAGACATCCGGTTGAACTCTGTAGTTGGTACTTTGGATCTTCAACAGAGGTTGAGATGTGGAATCATCGGTAGTTTGAGAAGGATCAACATTCACATTTGTGGCCGTCATTGTTAGGGTTTGAAGGTTTGAGAGAACAATGAAGTATAAGGAAAGAGAATTGGGGAAAATCTTTAGCTTGATCACGTAAAGTTTGAATGAGATACCCAAAATCATGCCACGTAAAGTTTGAATGAGATACGCAAACCCCAAGTTTGAATTTGAAGCAAGCGATTATACATTAAAATCATGCCACGTGTTTCCTTGAAAATCGGGAATGTAGTCGTAAAAGTCTCCACGTCTGAAAAGTGATGAGCACTTTTTCCTAGAAAACCATGAAGAAACCAAACCGTCACATCAAATAGTCATTTCGCATGCCCCCAACAGGATAAGAACCGTCAGTGAACCTTTGGCACGGAGGTTGGGCTCTTTCTCTTTTGGGTTTAGAAGCGAAGTCATATGCCAGACTTTTTGAAATCTTCATCCTGAGTTGGTATTACTCAGAACCTCAAGGATTTCAGTGCATTTAAAAGTGTGCCAAAGAATGACATGAGAACAAAAATAAAAATAAAAATTGGTTCTGTGAAGTCAAATAACATTTGACACAAAGGCAGTAAGATCCTAGGCAAAGATCGCTTCGTTCTACATCAAGAGAGATGTCGAATAGCTTGTGTAGTTTCCCGTGAATTACAATCGAATACTCATAGAGGAGTATCAAAAGGCTTCTTTTGTATAAGGCTTTGTTGGTTGGCTCAATTTTGTTCATGATCACAACTTAACATAAGTGTGAATTCAATGATCAAAATTACTTGTATAACCAGTGTACTCATTGACAAGTGCTTTTCGAAAATATTTCAAGTAACAAAAGTTCAAGAAGATATTCAGACTGAAATCATATTCCAAAAAAAATGATGATTTCCTAGACGTTGTGGTGTAAAAATGTCTTTTGTTTAGAGCATTTTATCAAGATCACGCATAACGAAGGAATATGATCTTGAATATTGAAATGTGGTACTGAAACAAGTTTTTCGTTAAAATCTTGAACATAAAGTTCACCGTCAATTCCTTTATGAGTTGCGAATTTTGGGTTTCACCATCATCACGGTCTCATGAATCAGGATCATTAACACAGACTTGTGCGATATCTACATTCTGGTTGGTTTCTACTAGAGATGTCGAGGATATGCAAGTGAAATGTGTGATTTGTGAATCAGTATGTTGATGAAAAAGATTGGTTAAGAAACAAAGTGTACCTCTGCTATATGTGGACCAACCAGGAAACTCTTAACTCGATATGAGAAGAGTAAGGTAGCTTATTTACTAATGTGAATATAGCCTAATTGGGAAGTGTCACACCCCGAACCAGACGGCGAAAAACGTCCAGGGGCTTGCGCGTGACTTCATCTTGAAATATCATTACAATGAATATAAATGAAACATAACATCATCATCACCATGCATAATATAATACAACTGTCATTGTTTACATCAAGTAAAATACTTTAAATTACATGACCAAAACATTGAACGTACGATGTTTAATAGTACACAAAACAAAATCCCATATTCTTGTTGATTCTTCCGCTTAACGAGTTCCTGAGAATACAAGTTATTTTGAAAACGGTCAACATAACAATGTTGGTGAGTTCATAAGTGTATTTTAATGAAAAGTTTTGTATCATTAGTAAAACACCAGAAAATCCGATATTTTCTGCAAAAGAGTTTGAAAATTATATATCAAATAAAGTATTAATGCATGTGTGGTTTCCATTGTAGAAAATATGTAAGAATAAGTTACCGAAATATCCTATTTGTTTCTGTTGTAAGTTGAAGGTAGTGTACAAATGTATATTTTTCCCCAGAAAATCCAATATTTCCTGACTATAAAAGTAATGTAGTCTTAAAACCCTAAGACCAGGTATTAGTGTATGTACATTTTGTGTCTCCACGATTTGTATTTGTATTTCGTAATATTCTGATGGTATTGATCTCTATGTGAGTCGTTACAACCATACTTAATAATGACTAATTCGCCTGTCATGGCGTATCAGACGCCGACTTGTCGAAGGTAAGGTTTGTCACCCTAGACTGGCCTAGTCTAGCTGTAGCGAACAACTCAGGTGTGGGGTGTCACCCCGTATAGATCTATACACAAACTCCCGCTCTCCCTCCAGGAGACTCTGGTTATAACTACAGGCTATGATCATACACTCGAGGATGTCAACCGACAAGTCTCACTAGATCCTTAACTTGTTCACAAGTAATGTATTACACCATGTATAATGTTTACGGGTATGTTTAAGTTTTCAAATCCAAAATTATGTATATGAGTACATGAAGTTCAACAAATATGTAGTGGGATAGTTAAGATCCACTAAGCATATGAAAGGGTAATTCAGGCCCAATAGGCATATAAATGGACCACTAAGGCCCAATTAACATGTGATCCATAGCTCAGGCCCAAATTAACATGGAAATTGGACCACAGAGGCCCAATAAACATGTCATGGAAATATTAGGCCCAAAATATATTTAAATGGGCCCCTTAGGCCCATTAGTTATGTAACGAGGGTATTAGGCCCAAAAAATGTTATCAAGGTATTTAGTCCATTTGTTATTATTTCGTTGTTTGTTTTTTATTAAAGGTTTAACAGAATAACATAAAAAGGTTTTATTTTCGTAATAGTGACATTTTTGGCCCACTAGACCGAAAATGTACAATTTAGTCACATTTTTGGAAAATTTGACACTTTAGGTCCCTTAAGGCTAAGGGTTTTCTTTTTATGGGCTTAATTCTAATAAAATAGCGTTTATGGCCCATTTTGGTAAAAGCTTCATTTTTGGCCCAAAATCATAAATATTAACATCTTTGGCCCAAATATATTTAAATTGCTGTTTTCGGCCCCTTTAATATGAGAATTTACATTTTCAGCCCATTTTTAATAAAAATGACAATTTCGGCCCGAATTTTATAAAAATAACATTTTTGGCCCAAATTCTAGGAAAGTGACATTTTCAGCCCCTATATCCGTAAATTCACATTTTTTACTCAAATTTGTATAAAATGACATTTTAGTCCACAAAAAAAACCAAAGTTTTACACTTTAAGCCCAAGAAAAACCGTAAGGCCCATTTTATGGCCCATTATGCGAAAAATTTCATTTTTAGCCCCTTGGAAACTATGAATATTATAAAAACTCATTTTTATGTAAATGAGACCATTTTAGCCCTTGTAAAACCGTATATGGCATAGAAGTCTCAATCTTTTGTTTGTTTGTCAAAAATAGCCCTCTTTCAAGAGTTGTTTAGTTTCTTATGGATCTTTACATGTTTTAGCATATTTATCCTTATAGTAAGTTGTATAAAGTGTTGTAGTTTCCAAATATTGTCTAGATCTATGAATTTCTTTACACAATCACAACATACACTTAGAAAACACACATAAACATGCACCAATACATAGATCTAACACATAGAAACTTGTATTCTCCCCCAAAAACAATGTAAAACCGAAATCAAGGGGATATGAACTCACTTTGGGGTTTGGATTCGATTTGATGAAGAGATTGAAGAAGATCTCGACTTTAGCAAGCCTCTTGAAGAGGTTTTCGAACTTGGATGGTTCTAAGAAACATGATCCACAAAAATATGGGTGTAAGAGGAGATTTTCGAAGAGATCAAGAGTTAAATCATAGATCTAAGTAAGAACTTACCAAAATTGATGATCTTGAAGAAGAATCTCTTGAAGCTACACCCAAAATCTCGAAAATGTTGGAGGAAAAAGGGTGGTGTTCTAGAGAGTGTTTTGAAGATGTTTGAAAGGAAAATGAGAGAGGTGAAGGAGGAGTTTCGGCCGAGATTAATAAGAGAAGAGAGAGAGAGAGAGAGATATGGTGAGGTGATGTTTGCATGGAAGACCACCATGCAAACATGAGGTGTCTAATGCACAAATTTCCTCATTTTCCCCCTTTTTCGTCTAATAAGCTTAATGGATAATGGGTAATGGGCCGAACATTTGGGCTTAAGAGATATGAGGATGAATTGATTTGGCCCATCATTAGTCTTGCTCGAATTTATGAAGTTTAATAATATTTTTCGGCCCATTGGGCCCTTATTAAGGGTCTCGGCCCAATGAAGCCCAATTAAGGAGTTTACGGCCCATTAGAAATAAGAAGGATCATCATAGGCCCACATGGCCCAATATGCTAAAGTTTTTCAAGTGTGGGTCTAATTAGAGCCCAATTAGGGTTTCTAGACCCAAGATAGTCAAGTTGAAGGTTTATTGGTCCATTAGGCCCAATAAGAGAACCCTCGCTCATATTAGAATGGAACCGGGATTTCTAGGGTTTTCAACACCTTATTGACTATAAGAAATGTATTGAGTGAGCATAGAGTATGATATTCATTTAGAGTACAAGTCATTACACTAGATGAATGTTTACATGAAAATTGAATTTCCTAGCTAAAATGCTAGTTGTGACAAGAAGGAATTCTCATGATGAGAAATCCATTAAGGCTTCAAAACACATTGAGTCATGGAGGCTTGGGACAACATGCTGCAGCATGCTTCTAGGGACACCTAACTAATACAAAGTATCGAATGAATACCTGTCCCTAAAGCAGCGAAGCAAGTTCCTCCAGAAGACTTCCATAGCAAGCTACACCAAAACTTGTTAACCATCCAGAAGAAAAACGAAAAATATTTTTGAACTTTTTTTTTGAAATAAAACAACAAAAATAAGAAAATATTTTTGGTATTTTTTTTTTTTGAAAATGAAACAACAAAAATAAGGAAATCTTTTTGGTATTTTTGTTTTTTA
Source organism: Lactuca virosa (assembly GCF_052849685.1). Taxonomy (NCBI): domain Eukaryota; kingdom Viridiplantae; phylum Streptophyta; class Magnoliopsida; order Asterales; family Asteraceae; genus Lactuca; species Lactuca virosa. The sequence goes on along the minus strand of NC_136430.1, from coordinate 222,086,675 downwards.
AAATGAAAAGACTATGGAAAATAAGAAAAGTTTACCCGAAAAACAAAACAAAAAGAATTGACATGGAAAGATGATACTTCAACACAACACTTGTTCTTTGAAAAGCGAAGTGTATGTTGAATCGTTCAGAGGATTATCGAAAACAAAGCGTGTCGAATGCTGATCCGTGAACAGTAACGTCTGAATCATTCAACAATATGTCGACTCGTCTTGGTTTCATGACGAAGTTAAACTGGGAACTGCATTTGCATCAATCATGCCTAAGCCCGACAAGATTCTTAGAAAAGTCTTTTCATCAAATGGTTTGGTAAGGATATCAGCAAGCTAATCTGTTGTCTTTACAAAGTGAACCTCAATGTTTCCATCTTCGACATGATCTTTGATAAAATGATAGCAAAGTGTTATATGTTTGGTCTTCGAATGTTGCACTGGATTATGGCAAATGTGTATGGAACTTTGTGAATCGCAATACAATGGTATCTTTTTCATGTTGATTACATAAACATGCAGTTGACTTTGTATCTAAATAATTTGAGAAGTGAAAGCTGCAGCAGCAACATATTCTGCTTCGGCTGTTGAAATTGAAACACAAGTTTGTTTCTTTGATTGCCAACTTACAAGCTTCCCATCCAAAAGTTGACACCCACTACTTGTGGTTTTTCGATCAAGTTGACAACCACCCAGTTCATCATTAGAAAATGCTTGAATGAAGAAACCAATCATCGAAGGGTACCACAAACCCAACGAAACTGTCCCTTTGAGATAGCAAAAGACATTCTTGATAGTAGTTAGATCAGGTTCCATGGGATTTGAACGATACCTAGCACAATTGCAAACCGCAAACATAATATCAGGTCGACTCGCAGTTAAGTATAACAACGAACCAATCATGCTTCTGTACAATGTGAGATCGACAACAGGATTGTCCAACGAGGGTCCAAGTCGTGTGCCCACTGCCATAGGTACTCGTAATTTCGAACTATTCGTCATTCAAACTTTTCAAGCAGATTGCGAGAATACTTCTACTGGTTGATAAAGATTCCATCTCTGCTTTGACAAATATTTAATCCCGAAAAATTGTTGATCTTCCCCATCATGCTCATCTCGAACTGACTCATCATCGTATTCTCAAACTCATTCGACAATGTAGGATCAGTAGAGCCAAAAATAATGTCATTGACATAAATTTGAACAAGCATAAGATGATTCCCAACTTTCTTTCAAAATAGAGTGGGATCAACTGATCCGTGTTTAAATTTCGATTGCTTTAAAAAATTGGTAAGAGTTGCATACCAGGCTCGTGGTGCTTGTTTTAACCCATAAATAGCTTTATCGAGAATATAACAATGATTAGGGAATTTATCATTAATAAAACCTGGTGGTTGCTCAACATACACAGTTTCTTCCAGCACACCATTCAGAAAAGAACACTTGAAATCCATTTGATAGACATCGAAATCCTTGTGTGCTACATAAGCTAAAAAAATTCGAACAACCTCGAGTCTTGCGAAAGGGGCGAAGGTTTCTTCATAATCAATACCTTCTTGTTGCGAATATCCTTTTATAACCAACCTCGCTTTATTTCTCACTATATTACCTTCTTTATTAGTTTTATTTTTGAAAATCCATTTTAAGCCTATAACTGATGCATCTTGAGGTTTCGGAACAAGCCTCCAAACCTTGTTTCTTTCGAATTTTGCCAATTCAGATTGCATGGAAACAATCCAATATGGATCTTCTATAGCAACCTTAACTGAATTTGGTTCAATTTTTGAAATAAAAACATTGAATATACAAAATTCTTGATGCACATTGAGTACCTCATTCTTAGCATTAAGTTGAGCTCTTCTCAACACGCTAGCTTGAGGATCACCAAGAACTTGTTCTTTTGGATGACTTCGTGTCCATTTGTCCATAGGTAGATAAGATGGATCAAAATCCAATGGTGTATTTTTGTACATTTCATCTGGTTCTTCACCTGCACTAGACACATTATCATTCACATCATGGAAAATATCAGTTTGATCATTCGATGTATGTGGTAAAAATCCAGTTTTCTCCCCCTAAACAATTTGATTTTCATTTAGATGCTCCCCCTCGACATCTTCATTCGTCTGGCTATGCTCCCCCTCAACATTAGGTATCAAATTCAAGTGCTCCCCCTCCACTTGATCACCAGTCAACACTAGATGACTTTCGGCACTTATTGGAGATTTCGTTGTTGATTGTGAACTGTCATCATCCTGAGTAATAGTCGAATCATCAGAGTACTTCGATACTTCAGGAATATGATTTTCATCCACATGAAGTTTTGCATTGATTGCGCTGTCAGGAACACCGAAAATTAAATCATATTCAAAATCTAAAGAATTCGAAATTTGAGATTCATCAGCAGTTTCATTGATGATTGGTTTTTGTTCAAAATTATTTTCAACTCGCTTGACATAATGATCATCAAAAGTAAGATTAGAAGTTTCTACAATCTTCTTTGTTCGTTTATTCAGCACCCTATATGCAACATAATTGTTAGAATATCCTAAAAATATCCCTTCATCAGCCTTAGACTGAAATTTCGAAAGGTTATCTTTAAGATTCATGATAAAACACCTGCAACCAAAAACATGGAAAAATTTGACATTTGGTTTCCTATTGTTAATGATTTCATATGGAGTGATGTTAAAGCGACGATGAATAAAATATCTATTTTGAGTGAAACAAGTTCTCGAAACCGCTTCAGCCCAGAGATACTGTGGAAGATTCGCATATGTAAGCATGGTCCTTGCTGCTTCGCAAAGAGACATGTTCCTCCTTTCGACAACACCATTTTGTTAAGGTGTGTAAGGAGACGAAAAATTATGTGTTATCCCACGATCAACTAGAAATGAATTAAGAACATGGTTCTTGAATTCTAAGCCATTATCACTTTTGATTTTTCTGACTTTCTTGCTTAGACTGAGTTCAATATGCTTGATGAAATCAATCATTACTTGTGATGTCTCTGACTTCAATCGAAGAAAGTAAACCCAAGTAAACCGTGAAAAATCATCAACAATGACTAAGATGTACCTTTTCTAGTTGAGAGTTTCAACAGTCGAAGGTCCACAAAGGCCAGTGTGAAAAAGTTCCAAAGGTTCAATGATCTTCGAATCGATGATTATTGGATGACCTTGTCGATGTTGCTTCCCTTGTTCGCACGCTGCACATAAAGAATCATCATCAAATTTTAAAACTGGTAATCCACGAACAAGATCATTTACCACTAATTTGTTCTAATTTTTTAAATTCAAGTGAGAGAGTCTCCGATGCCATAGCCAGCTCAAATCAGATGATGCTTTTGAAAGTAAACAGACCGAGGGAACACCAACAATTGGTTTGATGTCAAACGTAAACAGCTCAAATCACACTTCCTTCTTCACCGAATACAACTTGATTACCAGTGCCCACAACAACTTGTGAAACACTTATCAAGTTGTGTTGAAGACCTTCGACATAGGCTACCCCTATTCACGGTAAACTTCCCATTTGTGACTTTCACATAACCTTTGACTTGACGCTTGTGATTGTTTCCAAACTTCACCACACCAGCATTTTCCAAATTTCAAAAATCTCGCAAGTTTTCCTTCCTACCAGTCATGTGACGAGAACAACCACTATCAATGTAACAATGCTCATCATATTGCGTGTCACATAAAACCTGCAATCAATGGAAATATTTAGGTCACCAAGGCTTTTTGGGTCTTTGGTTATTAGTTTAAAATGCAATGTGAAATGAAGAACCTAACACCCAATTACGAACTTTGGATTTCAAACTAGACAAGGGTATTGAAATGAAATCATTTGTTGGTTTAGCTTCGACACTGACTTTCCCTTTTTCATTCTCAGTTCGTTTCACATCAACCTTTGCTTCGGGAACAACTTTCAATTGTCGAACAGAAGGATTCGACTCCTTTGATGAAGAACTGCCATTTGATGACCCATTCAAGTAGCTTTCATAAGCATACTTGATTTCCTCTTGAGAAAACTTCCCTGATTGATAAGGTTTTCCTTTGCCTTCGATCCAGTAATTAATATTCTTCACATCAGATTTCCCTTTGGTAAACAAAGCTTTAACTGACTGATTCGAAAGAGGATTGGGGAAATTCTGTTCTTTGGGTTTAAAAGGTTCATTTTTCTTCCCATTGACTTCCATCTTTTCGAAACTTCGTTTTGGAAACTTTGGTTTTGCATATGAATGATAACGATTTTGAATAAGTTTATTAAAGCCAACATTTGGTCGACTAAAAACTTGTTGTTCATTTGAAAACCATTTTTTTCTTTGAAATTGACTAAAATTCCTATGTTCATATTATTGAAAACCACTTCTTTGAAAATGATTTTATGAAAACCTTTTGTTTTGATGATTAGGAGTAAAATTCCTTGATTGTTGGTTTTTAACAAAACTCTCATTTCTTGGTTTTTGAACATTCGATTTTAGATTTAGACTCGAGACATTTGAACTTCCTTTTGGAAAATCTTTTTGTTTTAGAGTGGGTTTTTGATTGTTGGGTTTGTTTTGCAACAAAAGACTTTTCTTGAGAGGTCTGTACTTATTCAGTCTTTTCCTTTTCAGACGATTTTGTTGACAAAATTTGTTGTTTCTTACGAGATTCGACATTTTGCCAATAAACCTTCTTTCGTGCTTTGGTCATTGAAATTCCATTTTCTTTTCAAATATTTTGAATTTGTTCTTTGAAACTTTGAGCATTTGAATTTGGTTTTTGAGAAAATATTTCATTTGGTTGTTTGCCATCAAATGGTTTTTCAATTTTAACTTCCCAATTTCCTTTTGTTTTTGTCTTTGAAAAGTGGATGAGTTCTTGTTAAGATAATTTTCAACCGTGCTTTGGTTTGAGAAAAAACCTTCTTTCAAAACTCCTTTGTTATCTTCATCGAAATTTTTATTGATTTCAGGTTTTACTTTCTCTCCATTTACTGTGGTAACAAAAACTTGATTTGGAAATACCACATCATCAGTGCATTTGAAGTTGGGATAAACAACAAAGTTCGATTCGAGATAATGAGGACCTTTTTCCTTCATTACCTTTTCGAATTTCTCAGTATCCTCATTCACTTGATCAACAACAACTCTTGGAATATTTGTTTCATTCGGAACATCTTCATCATCATCACTGTCTGTTTGACTATCTTCGACGGTCACATGGTCAGGGTCATGAACTTTCGAAGTAGAGGGTTGGTCAGTGTCAACTTTAACCGAAGAATCATCATAGATTTCTTTACCCTTAGCCATTGAAGTGACATTAATGACAAATAACTGAGAACAATCAACAACTTTCTCCTCCTCAATTTCACTGGTATTATCAGAATCATCTTCGATATCAGCAAAATTGTTTTGAGAGTCAGATGTCGAATTCTCAGTCTTTTTCAAAAATTTTAGTTATTCGTTTTTGGTCAAGGTCTCATTCACAATATTAGCAAGATCTTTAGCATTCAAGCATTCATTTATATTAACAATACCATATGCATATCTATCATTTGGGACCTTGTCAAACTCAAAGATCTTTTTCTCACAGTCATAGGAAGTCACATCTATTTTCTCCCTCTCGAAAGTCAAAAAAGGTAAAAGTTTCCTATGCTGTTCTTTGCTTATATTCGAAGAATGATGTAAATCAGTTAATTTTTCATATAGTCTTTTCGCTGAATTACAATAGAGACTATCCAAACTCAAATTTTCTCTATCACAATTAACATTCACAAGCTGTAACTCTAAATTGTCTATCCTAGAATTCTTTGATTCCAAACTCCTCTGGGTTTCTAGCAGTAATGATTTTGACTTTTCAGCATCACTACTAACAGAAATAAGCAAATCATTAACATATGTAATAGCTTCATCAAAATTAGATAAAATTAAATTATACGAAGTAGAAGGAATATTAAAGGATTTGAGAAAAGAATGTACCTTCGAAGTCATTGGAGACTTGTGAGCTGTGGTAAAAACAAAACATCTTCCAGTAACATTCTCCTCTTCCTCTCTTCCCTCTTCGTACTTCGCATACATTTCTCCATGCGTTGGGTTTCACATCTCTTCATCATCCGATCCAGATGACCAGATTTGATACGTTCCATCCCCTTCCCCATTCCCTCTAGCAACCAAAGACATCCCATGCGTCTTTGCTTTGACTTCTTCCAGATTTGCAGCATAATAAACCTCATCCTTCACTTTTTCTTTCTTCTCTTCTCTCTTCCTCAACATGCAATCACTTGCCATATGATTTGCACCATCACAGTAATGGCAATCGACACCAGAGTCCCCTTTCAGCTTCTTCTCTGGATCTGCAACCTCAGACTTGTTATCTTTTACCTCCACCTTCGTCTCCTCTCTCATACCCTTCACATTTGATATTTTCCTTTATAATCACTTTTTCTTTTGAACTTTGAATTGAATGGCTTCTTGAAGAATTTCTTCACTTTACTGTTTGAGTAAAAAGCCACTGCTTCGTCATCAGAATTAACAATTAGACCTTCATCTTCGGATCCATCATTCTTAGCTGCTTCGACCTCAGCTTCTCTAGTTGTCACCTTTGACATATAGGCTAGAGGACCACCCAAACTCATTTTTGTTTCTTCAGCAATTTCATTGATCTCGATTTCATGAGCCTTAAAAACATTGTAGAGATCACTAAGAGAAAAGTTGTCAAAACTTTGTTGAGTCTTAATCATAAGACTGATATTTCGCCACTCTTTGCGAAGACCTATCAAAAACGTCAAGTTGAACTCCATTTTTGTGTGGATGACTCCATACCGACTGCATTTGAAGATTAATTCATTCAAACGATCATAGTAGAGTTCAATATTTTCACCTTCTTTTTGTCTGAATTCTCCTAGCTCAAGCAGACATTTCTTAACGTAGCTCTTCTTTGTCTTCTCACTCCCTTAATCCTTGTCTTTCAAAGTATCCCAAATTTCTTTAGAAGTCTTGCAACCACGCACATAGTTTTAAACCACCAGTGGAAGAGCACCACGGAGTTCACACAAGCATCTTTTCTCATTTTCATCAGTTTCTCTGTTTGTTGACCAACATTTATATTAGAACTTGCAGTTCCAACCTCTTGTAACAGAGTTGCAAGACGAAGTCCATCAGTAATGCATTTCCAGAGATCTTCATTGATTCCATTCAAATAGTATTCCATCCTATCGGCCCATTGATCATAGTATTCAGGAATCAACATAGGGATTTTGGTTGAAGAACCAAGAAGATGATAATAAGAAGTCATTGTGTTCATATTGAAGTTCGCCATTGTTGTACGGAAACAAAAGTTAAAAAGCTTCAAAAAGAGGAATCTAAGAACTGAATCTTTCAGGAATCAAACAATAAACACTCGATTATCAAACGAACAACAGAATCGAATCGAAGCAATTGAACTGAAATGATTTTCTGGATCAAAAGTGTGGAATATTTTTTAATCTGAAACAACGACTCAAAAACTTTTGAAACGAGAAGAAAATCAGAGATCTATTGCTAGAATCCTGCTCTGATACCAATTGTAGTTCGTGTGAATCGTGTGATTGAAATGAAATCAGAGTATGAATCAAACAAGAACACAGAATTGTAAATATAATCAGTTTCGCTCAATATTACTTCTGAAAGATACAAAAAATGTTTAAGAGTAAGAACAGTGAAGGCTCAAAAGTTACTCTAACTCTAGTAACTATCCCTATTTATAGGAAAGACAGAAGTAGACAAAAAATATACAAGTGCTAAAACAAACACGCTTCGACATACAGATCTACCCTTATGCAATACATACAACACAGACTTCGACACTAACAAATAACTAAGGACGCTTCGACACCTCACAACTAAATTAGACCTCAACAGATTATTTAGGAATAATAATCTTAACAAAATTTATAGTGTATGTGACAAGGATTTCGTATATATAAATAACGCTGAAATCTGACTTATAACGAAGAAGTTATGACCCGATGAAGTTTCACAAATAAACCGGCACGACTCTACATATCGTAAAAAGTAATTTTTTGATAAATTCCTTTTTGGCATTTGTAATCTAAACAAAAGTCGTAGTAGTCGTTAAGCCGAGAGCGAGCATATAGAAAATGTAAAAATCTGAATTCATTTAAGGAGGTTATGATTTTTCTAAGATTCAACTTAGAAGTGTACAACTCTGAAATCGAATTTTAGATCGATCGATTATTAGACGAAACAATCTAAACAAGAATTGAAATCTCATTAATAGGAGCTCAACGATATAAAGACAGTTGAAAACGGATGTCGGATGACAAAGTTATGAATATTTAACGGACTTTAACTGTCTAAGACTGTTAAAATATAACTTTAAAAATAAATTCAAAACTAGCTGACGGAATCTAAATAAAATTTGTAGATGTTGTCAATACCTACGCATGAATATAAAAAACGTCAAAAATGGAGCTCCAATGTGAAAGTTATGGATTTTACAAGACAATTAATTTTCGGATTAATGAGAGGGCGACACATGTCGCGATCTGGCACCCACCTTCCTCCCCACGGCTTGCCAACAGATGCTAGCATGTGGAAAATTACACCCAATGTAATTCGTAGGTACGCCCACCGTAATGCTATTTAACCCATTACGTCCAACATAAATTTGTGTACGGCCAACATACTGGGCTCCTGGTAGCCTATAAATAGAACTCAAATTTCACTATTTTCCTCACACCTTTCCATTCTATTCTCTTCAAAAACCCCCACAAGGACTCAATATATTTCTCTAGCACTTCCTAAGTGTTAGTAGCGAAGCTCCGGAGTGCTAGAAAGCCCCAAGAAATAGAGCTTTCGGTTTAGAAGTTCTGCCCATGCAGAGTCCAGTTTTTCACTAACCCACCTGTAAGTTGAGTTATGCTTACGATACTTTAACTGTAACTTATGTTTAAGTTCATTATCGTTATTATGAACCTGTAAACAAGAGTTATTAGTGATCTCAAGTTGTTATACTGATTAATCTACTTACGAGAGAGGTGTCTAGAATGGTCACGTTGGCTTGGTTGTTGGGTTTCAGAAAAGCTATACGTCGAAATGATCCTGCCTCCCAGCTATCCTGTCTGGATGATCCATACTTGATAGATCTTGAAGTATACTTTGAATTAATGACGAATCCAGACTAATAATTAGCCGCAATAAATATTATACTAAGACTTAGTGATATGATACTAGGTTACGTCAAAGGAAAAGATAGTTGCTAGAAGCGAAGCGCTGTCTGAATTTTGAGTCATCACTTTAACAAGTGAGTGCATAGTAACTTTCATCTTACACATAGATATGAAATATTTAATATAAATACATTCTATATGTGCTTATTATTTGTGTTCCTGATATGTAGGCTAGATGAACGATTTGTACATGTTTTACTTAATTTAAACTGTATATGTATTTTTATACCTATAAATATATTGGGTAAAGATAGGTAGACGAAAGATGATATTGATGATGAGAGGTGAAAGATGATATAGATGATGAAATATGAAAGATGAAATAGATGATGAGAGGCCTTGACTTTAAAGATGATGTCATCTAGCAGAGTAAAGATGACAACCGAAGAACTCTCCTAGACAGTCCAGTGGAACGCTTGCAGACTCCTAACCTGTAGGTGTTTATGAACCATGTGTTCATTAGATGTACTATAAAAACCCATTGACATGTATTGTGGGCGGACTCCCTAAAATAGTACTGCCAATAAAGAAGATAAACATGTGCAGCTATGCACTTAGTGCCTATTAGATAAACACTAACAGCTATGCACTTAGTGCCTAATAGATAACAGTGGCAGCTATGGACTTAGTGCCTATTAGATAAACCATGTCAGTAATGTACTTTGTGCCTATTCCTTAGGACAAATCCTTAGGAATAAATATAGAAGTACCTATTGACAAGTGTCATGGAGGAATCCCTGAACTAGTATTGTAGGCATAGATGATCCTTATGGTAGATCCTTAAGAATAAAGAAGATAAAGGGGATGGGAAATTGGTTTAATTGTTTGATAATTAAACATACTAATTATATTATTGTGGGTAGAAAACCCTATGTACTCACCAGGTTTCCCAACCTGACCCACTCAGTTTATTATATCACAGGTAGCGATATTAAAGATACATTATGTTGAGAGATTCAAGGAGTATTAGGCCACTAGTTTAATTACTGTAAGGCTTGTAATATTTCGTTATGCTTATGTTTCTGTATTGAATATAACATCTCAACATTTTAAGATAAACAAAATACATTTCCTCGAAAATGCGTTGATAATATCATTATCATGTTTTTGGGAACAAATTCCACAATATTATTCTTCAAAAAGGATACTCTGATAAACAAATCGGTCTTTCCTGGCCGTGAAATTGGGGATTTCACAACATGCTAGTTGTACCTCTCAATGAAATCCAGTTTGATGCAAAACTTAACTTCGTCAAAGACCCAATCGAGATGATGGATGTCGAAGTTAAGAGGCTTAAACAGAACCACATTCCTATAGTCAAGGTACGATGGAACTCTAAGCGAGGACCGGAGTGTTGGATTCGGTGTCTAAGCCCATAACTATAATTGGTATGTACTTGAACTTATAGTAACAGAGTCCTTTTGGGTTGCCTTCACACTAGCAACTAGACAAGATGACCTATTGAGAAAGAGGAAGAATTTATTATTTGATTAATAAATTGTAATAAATGATTTATTAATGTATTACGGAAATAATATATTAACTAGAACTCATATTATTTAATTAATATTTAATCAGAAATTAATTTGGAATTAATTTTGGGATTAAAGTGATTAATTAAAAGTGTAGGGACTATTTAGCACTTTATTGATACTTGTGGATTTGGGCTCTAGAACCCTCCTAGGCGGGTTGGACGAAATCTTCTAGGAAGGTCGTAGAAATGTTGTCCAAGGGCCTCTTGGATGGAGTTCTTGGGCTGCTTAGGCATTAAGCTAAGCAATTAGGGTTTCCTCCCTTAAAGCCTAGCTTTGGCTCTAAACAACCACAACTATATAAAGGGCTACACCCTCTCCATATTTCGGCACTCCAAACCCTAAGAATGATAGCCGAACTTTTCAAGCATCTCCTCCTCTCTCATATCATCCTCTTGCTAAGTGTGTTTGTGAGCCATTAAAGGTGTTATACTTGTGACACTAATTCTCAAGCTTCTACAACAACAAGGAATTATTTGGTATTACAATATAACATTCAAAAGTTAGTTTAATAACTCTTGTTATGAATTTCAAAATTACTAGATGCCTCCTAAGGTTTCTCCTTTTTGTGTTCAATACTTGTATGTTCAATTATAGAAAACATAGATCCAAGAATTAGGGTTGCATGCACACATAGGGATTTTTGTTATGCTCAAAACCCATTAGTGGTATCAGATCCTTGGTTTGCTTGTTTTTCTGTTGAATATGATGCAATTGATTGAACTTGACAATTAGGGTTTATGGTAATAAAACCCTTTTGGGCTTATGATTTTCACAAATTAGGGTTTCCTAATCCTAGTTTTCGAAAATTTGGATAAGGGTTTTAACCCTTTCCTTTGGCCTACAAAATTCGAAATTTTGGGTTTCCTAATCCTAGGATTTTTCTAAAATAATGTAAGGATTGAAAAACTTTCCTTCCTCCCCAAGATATGATAATTTCGAAAATTAGGGTTATGAGTAGGGTTCTTATTTTTGGTAATTATCTTCTTATGTGATTAACTAGATAATTATAGAATTTTATAATATCCCTCCCATATTTTCGAAATTTAGGGGTAAGGGATTAGGTTAAATTATTCTGATTAATTTAATGGATAATCCTCAATTGGTTTAATAATTTAATTAAAGATTTAATTAATAGATAATTATTAAATCAAAGTTTTTGAATTTTAAATTTAAATCATAATTGTTTTTTAATTTCGAATTTTAATGATTTAAAAACCCTAGTATTTTGAAAAGTTTAAAATACATCATTATAGATCTTATTATTAATTTAATTAAGTGATTAATTAAAAGATAATCAATAAATCCATAAAATGGTTTAAATTTAATTAAATTAAAAGTTTAACTTGTTAAAGGATTAAACCCTTGCTATTTTAAAATGTTTTAAAATACACCTTATACTATATGTAAAATTAAATGTTTAATATTTACTATATGTATAAGACAAGTCAGTCGAACCGCTACTATGCCTCATTCACGAAGTCGATCTATAAGGGGAGTTTAAGGAAGTGGCCTGTAAAATGACCGCCATTGGGTATACACTTTTACCCACCACTCCCTTGATTGGTGGAGGGTCGTTAACCGAACGGGTCTGATAGGAAATAACCTCATTAAAAGTTTAATGATGAAAAGTAACTAAACTATTTTCTAAAATCCCACACTTAGTTACTTTAGGAAAAATGTGAATTTGATGCTAATCCATGAAATTGCACGTTGCACTTTATATAAGTCGTTAGTGGAGCGTCTGTGGCTAACTAGCACACTAATATGGACTAATAAAGTGTGACAACCCGAAAGATTTGGATCAAGTAAGGTCTAAATTGTAACCTATTAAAATAAAACCTTGAAAACCAAAAGGGCATAAGTGCATGTATATGGATGTATACACTTTGGAAATCATATATAAGATAACCTCTTGAAAGTAAACAAGTTTATCAAGGCCAAACTAGACAAATAAATTGGAATAGGAATCATGGATTCAAAATATTGTCTATTAGTAATTAGCCTAGTATCCCACCCACCCTAGAGCATTTGAAAGCCATGAGTACAATGACTTATAAGCTAACATATATGTATATAAATATGTGTAATAAGCTTTGTGGAACAAGGAATGAATGCACACTGTCAAGGCAACAAGATAGCACACATTAAACATTACCTTTATGAAATATGGCCTAGAATTCCACTATGGCCGAAAACCCTTTCCATGAAGGACCTTAAGACCGTAATCAACCCAAAACCAAGCACCATGGCCGAAAACTACCTTGATGACTCATGTGTTGGCCGAAAACTACATTAGTGGATCAATGTTTGGCCGTGAACACCTTTAGTGGGTCATGGTTTGGCCGTAAACACCTCTTAATGGACCATATTTGGCTGTGAACCCATCCTAGAGCCATTAGGACTGAAATCCCCAATGGATGGGGTGGTTACGGTAACAATAAAATGTTCCCAAGAAGGTTTACGGTCTAGAGGAGGAAACAGACAAAAATAGTTGACTCTAGGACTTGACATCTCACCCATTTCCCATGAAATTCACAGTAAACCACGTATTAACCACCATATAACAATGCTTTAACCTCCAGTTAACCAAGCACACATCTTATCACCTCCATTCTTTTATTATGAATGAAAAACCTCTTCCTTACATACCACAATTCCATCTCCACTTACTGAAAATTTTCAATTACTCTCAGGAGTTCAAACTTCAAGCTTTGGAAAGGCTTATTTCTTCAAGTATTATCCCTAAATTTTGGTAAGTATTTCTGAGATTTACTAGTGATCCTACACCTCATTATGTTGATTTCAACCTATTTACACATAATATTATGTGTTAACATCCTTAGGGTAACATAAGCTTCAAAGAGTTCATCAAACACTTCAAGTGTTTTAGGCTTGAAATCTTCACTTCATCACTTCAAATCATCCATCGAACCAAACCAAGGTTAGTTCATACCCCCATGTTTTCAAGCTTTTTTCCATGGTTTAGGGGGGGGGGGGGGGAATACAAGTAAAACTTTGTTTATCCCACAAATAAATTCATGTTTTTCATCTTTATGTTGAAGATAAAATATTATTTACATAAGTTATGGTTTATACTGGTTTTTGGTATGAATATTTATGATTTACATAGTGCTAAAACAAACATAATCTATTTTATAAAATCATAAGAGAAGTTATGATTTGTAAAACTACATGGCTTTTGGGAACTTATACTAAAAGATCACTTCACTAGCAAAAATGGTACCTTATAGACCTTTAGTAATCTAGTGGGTTTTAACACCAAAATATTATGTTTTGAATTTCATATTTTCATGCTAGAATACACCTTTATATTTATATAAAAGATTATGTAAATAGTTTCAAATCAACAAGATAAACTATAATTGGTATAGTTTGGAATTCACAAATCACACCTTTCGAAAATACATATAATTATTTAAAGGTATAATTATCTTTTTTTGCCAGTAAAAGGGGTCATAGTTCACGTAAATCTATTAATGCTCTTGTGAGAGTTTCCTTCACCGTACCTACCTAGCGTACATCTTAAGTCTTGCGTTATAACCAAAGTCTCCTGGAGGGAGAGCGAGACCGTTGTGTATAGATCTATACGGGATTGACAACCCCACACCTTAGCTGTTCGCTACAGTTAGACCGGCAAGTCTAGGGTGACAAAAGTCTACCAACTCTGACGCCTGAAGAACGTCGTTCAGGCATACCAGTGATATCAAGCATGGTTATAAGACCTCACATAGGGATTAACGAAACTATTTGCGTTATGGGAAGCCTATACTTCATTAGTTTTATTAAAAGAAATGAAACTATATACTATTTTCTGTACGATACTCACTTCTATCGTGGTCTTAGGGTTTAAGACTACAATTCACCTTTAAGAAAAGATACAAAGGAATTACTTTCAACTTCTGTCCACATTAATGAAAATATCGGATTTTCTGGAAATATACAAAACTATCTTTCGCGAAACAGTTACAAACTCTTTTCATGAAAAATGCTTATGAACTCACCAACTTAATTGTTGACACTTTTTAAAATCACTTGTATTCTCAGGAAAACAATAAGCAGGTACTCAACTCTTCTTGAGGTTCAGTGTCGTCGACTCATGTCTTTCCATTCTTCAGCTATTTATATTTAACTTTTGAACAAACAAAGTGTTGTAAACAATGTAAACTTGTATTATCAATGTATGAATGTTTGGGTTTCTATGTTTCATTACTATTCAATTGTTATGATACTGTACATGAAGTCACTCCATCCGCCGTTCTGGTTTGGGGGTGTGACAGATTGGTATCAGAGCATTGTTTATAGTGAACTAGTATATCAAACCATACAAGATATACAACTATAAATACAATGGGACTAAAACACTCTGACTAAAATCATACTTTAAAAGTATAAGCATTTTACAAAATTATACATACATCTATATATATATATATATATATATATATATATATATATATATATATATATATATATACTAGAACAGTGTCATAATAAGAACAAGACAAAAGTATTTTGATGTTGGACACTACAGTGAAACCTAGACAGTTATGTAATCATATTTGGGATAAATATAGTCTGATCAACTATATTTATTTGAGATACGACCAACATGTGTTTGGGAGTGGTGGTGGTGTTGCAACAAGTCTAAAACTTACCAATTCTACATGCAAAGGAACATTAGAATCAAACATATAATTAACATACTATAGGAGTATTTTAGGCACTATAATTAACTTATGTGAAAACTAAAAAAACCCTACTGGTAGGTCTATAATTGCTGAGTGTATACGTTAAGTTTGTATATAATCCGTATACACTACGTGACTATAGAAGGACCCGGTAAGCATCATCATAAAAATTTCAATAGAGATACCTTTATTAATCTCATAGATTCTTTAGACCTTCCCATTCTCGCACAAACAACATAGGTAGGTGTAGCCACTCCACTACAACAATCAGCAGAAGAGTAAGGAGCTGGAGAAATCATCAACAAACCTTACCCTATCAAAAGCAGACATAAGAGGCTCGCTCGAACATCCGGAGTCGGGCCATCCATTATGAAGTGATGGAGATCAGTGACAAAACTTGAAGCTCGATGGAGCTAAGATTCAACATATCTACGAGGAACAAGAACACCATACGGATGTCCTGAGACAACGAAACTGTACAACTAAAACTGGGACAATCATAACAAGGATAGAAATGCGGAGAAAACCACTCACAACGCGTACGAGGTGGCAGAGCACCTTATGTGTCACTCTAATAATTAAAAAATTAATATATAACCTAGTGAGTTAGTGATTACACTACTCACACTATGTGTTAGGCTTATCGCCTCTCTCATCGCAACTAGTAATAATAAATCAAGCGAGATACGCCATCCCAAAACCTATAAAACCCGAGCCAACTTAAGGTTTTGATATCTATAATATATTTGGGTAACTTAACATCTGTGCAATACCTATTTCTACCATCTACCATAAAGACATCATAGGGATGTAGGTCGAAACATTGAGAATCGTACAACAAAACGTGAGATTTATATGTAAAAAATAAGTAGGTAGAATACAACTAGAAATGACCATAGTTACTTACGAGTTTGCTTCTCATCATGCAACAGAATCATGTCTTCCCATGGAAATAACCAACATACCAGCGAAACACCAATTTTGCAGATAGACTCCGCTACATTCCAAAACGCCATAACGGCTGCCGTGACAGCCGTCATAGCGCAACTCAACGCCAACAACACAAACGAAAATGGAAACAGCATCAACAATTCCAACCGTAGTAACCACCAAGGAAACCAACGAGTGACTAATTACCAAGACACCCCAAACCCCAAACCTAAGAACATGAAACGAAAGTTCAGGAACGAGAAAGGGTGCAGTCTGACTCAAGGGCCTACCAAAAGGCAACAAGCTGCAGCAGTACATACCCCCACTGACCCTACTACCTCAACACCGAGAAAACCATATTATGGAAACCTCCCACGCTGCAGAAAGTGCAACTACCATCATCATGGAGTCTGTCGGGAGTTGTATTACGATAGGTGCAACAAGAAGGGTCACACCGCCCGTTTCTGTAGGACTCCAGCCCAACACACCACTCCAACCCCCAACGCTGAAGTAAGTCCAGTATGCCATACATGCGGTGAAATAGGACATTTCAAGAGAGATTGTCCAATAGAGAGGGATGACAGAGGAGTGGGAGGAGTTCAACAACAGAACATGAATAAGCAACAAGGAACCCAACTAGGATTTTCGGTACGTTTCCAAACAACAAAAATTAAGCATCAAAATTTTCACAAAAATTTTTGCCGATTAAAAACATAATCATAAATTGTTCCCTCATCCGAACAAATCATATCATTCATAGAAAAAATAAAGATCCTTGCAGGTGAGCTATGATGGCTTAGTGTAAACGTAGGGTCATATATAATAAAGATTCTACAGACTAAGAGTGCGTGATTCCGCCTTAATTCATGTTCCTTTTCTGGTTATGGATTTAGGGCAGGGCCACTCGGTCGACTGTCTTTTCAATCTTAATTATATACGACTAGGTTACACCAAACTGTCATAGAGAGACCTAGTAGAAATCAGACTACAAAATTTCATCATTATATATCAAAATAGTCGTATTACAAGAACACCCTAAATCTGGTAGTGATAAGAACACATTATCATTCTAAGCAATCATTCCTTCCAAATAGACTTAACATCTGTTACAATAAAAAGTCTGACGTCGTCATTCAACATGGATTGGCTTGATCCTCACCATACCAATTTCATGTGCTATGAAAAGACCCTTCGCCTTAACCGACCGACTTACAAAACCCTTACAATTGTATAACGACAAACCTCTGAACCGTCTCTTGCGTCTGAATTCATAAGTACCTATGTAAAAGGTACCACACTCTTTCCTAGCCCACAATAGAAATAGGAAGCAAGAGACAAAAGACATCAAGGGTATCCCAGAGGTTTATAACCTCCCCGAGATTCCCAGAAGATCTTTCAGAGATACCACCCATGTGCCAATTTGAGTTCGGAATTGACTCGACTCTTGGAGCCATTTCCGTAGCTAAACTTCCAATACCACATAGCACCAACACAAAAACAAATATTGTCCGGTCAATGGAACGACCTAATAAGTAAGGAAAATTATCAGACCGAAACTCGAAGAGCACCCATCCGACTCATAAGGAGGAAAGGCTAATTGCCCATAGGACCACTGACTACTAAGAATCAAACAAACCCATCATCAAGGATCGATATCCCCTATTCCAAATCGACGGCCTATTCAACCAACTCTAAGAAACAAGCAAAGGTCGACATCTCACTCGTTCAGAATTCCGTAGGAAGAAAACTCCCAAGGCATCCTAGGATTCATAAGGCCAGCTGCACCACACGCAACCTTAACCTTGGTAACAATAGTGCAATCCTTAAAGTCTAGGAACACTACCTCTAGGACACCAGGAACACAATCTTCATTAGGCCATTCGAGATCCTCGCCAGGATAAGTCTAGAAGCCCATAGACTTCGGTTACCACAAGGACTCAGCATCGTACATATCATATTCCAAATATCCAACCCTAGTAAGTGTCTGGCCGCCCCGAAGTCTAGAATCCCATAGAAGCCCACTCGAAGAAATCAAGGTAAACAAGAACCTACACCCCGAAGAGGAACATGTGGGGATCATGGACAGGGAAACCAAAAGAGCAAAGTCAAATACCAATAGCGAAGGTCCGCTGGAACACCAAGCAAGGACATAAAACTCTCTTAGTAATGAAGAAACTAGACAAAACAGAGCTACCCACAACTTTTCTCCTAGTTGCAAGAGCCGCCCAAGATGCTAATTTTGGGGCGAAATTCCCTCTAACGGGGGGATGATGTGACAACCCGAAAGATTTGGATCAAGCAAGGTCTAAATTGTAACCCTATTACAATAAAACCTTGAAAACCAAAAGGGCATAAGTGCATGTATACAGATGTATACACTTTGGAAATCATATATAAGATAACCTCTTGAAAGTAAACAAGTTTATCAAGGCCAAACTAGACAAATAAATTGGAATATGAATCATGGATTCAAAATATTGTCTATTAGTAATTAGCCTAGTATCCCACCCACCCTAGAGTATTTGAAAGCCATGAGTACAATGACTTATAAGCTAACATATATGTATATAAATATTTGTAATAAGCTTTGTGGAACCAGGAATCAA
Organism: Lactuca virosa; assembly: GCF_052849685.1. NCBI lineage: Eukaryota > Viridiplantae > Streptophyta > Magnoliopsida > Asterales > Asteraceae > Lactuca > Lactuca virosa. The sequence goes on along the minus strand of NC_136430.1, from coordinate 222,067,688 downwards.
TGCAGATTGTCAAGGCAACAAGATAGCACACATTAAACATTACCTTTATGAAATATGGCCTAGAACTCCACTATGGCCGAAAACCCTTTCCATGAAGGACCTTAAGACCGTAATCAACCCAAAACCAAGCACCATGGCCGTAAACTACCTTGATGACTCATGTGTTGGCCGAAAACTACATTAGTGGATCAATGTTTGGCCGTGAACACCTTTAGTGGGTCATGGTTTGGCCGTAAACACCCCTTAATGGAACATATTTGGCTGTGAACCCATCTTAGATCCATTGGGACCGAAATCCCCAAGGGATGGGATGATTACGGTCACAATAAAATGTTCCCAAGAAGGTTTATAGTCTAGAGGAGGATACAAACAAAAATAGTTGACTAAAGGACTTTACATCTCACTCATTTCCCATGCAATTCACAGTAAACCACGTATTAACCACCATATAACAATGCTTTAACCTCCAGTTAACGAAGCACACATCTTATCACCTCCATTATTTTATTATGAACGAAAACCCTCTTCCTCACATACCACAATTCCATCTCCGCTTACTGAAAAATTTCAATTACTCTCAAGAGTTCAAACTTCAAGCTTTGGGAAGACTTATTTCTTCAAGTATCATCCCTAAATCTTGGTAAGTATTTCCGAGATTTACTAGTGATCCTACACCTTATTATGTTGATTTCATCCTATTTACACATAATATTATGTGTTAACATCGTTAGGGTAACATAAGATTTAAAGAGTTCATCAAACACTTCAAGATTGAAATTTTCACTTCATCACGTCAAATCATCCATCAAACCAAACCAAGGTGAGTTCATACCCCCATGTTTTCAAGGTTTTTTACATGTTTTAGGGGGGGGGATACAAGTAAAACTTTGTTTATCCCACAAATAAATTCATGTTTTTCATCTTTCTGTTGAAGATAAAATATTATTTACATAAGTTATGGTTTATACTGGTTTTTTGTATGAATATTTATGATTTACATAGTGCTAAAACAAACATAATCTATTTTATAAAATCATAAGAGAAGTTATGATTTGTAAAACTACATGGCTTTTGGGAACTTATACTAAAAGATAACTTCACTAGCAAAAATGGTACCTTATAGACATTTACTAATCTAGTGGGTTTTAACACCAAAATATTATGTTTTAAATTTCATATTTTCATGCTAGAATACAAATTTATATTTATATAAAAGATAGCTTCAAACCAACAAGATCAACTATAATTGGTATAGTTTGGAAGTCACAAATCACACCATTGGAAAAATAAATATAATTATTTAAAGGTATAATTATCTTATTTGTCCAGTAAAAGGGGTCATAGTTCACGTAAATCTGTTAATGCTCTTGTGAGAGTTTCCTTCACCATACCTACCTAGCGTACATCTTAAGTCTTGTGTTATAACCAAAGTCTCCTGGAGGGAGAGCGAGACCGTTGTGTATATATCTTTACGAGATTGACAACCCCACACCACATTTGTTCACTACAGTTACACCGGCAAGTCTAGGGTGACAAAAGTCTACCAACTCCGACGCCTGAAGAACATCGTTCAGGCATAGCAGTCATATCAAGCATGGTTATAAGAACTCACATAGGGATTAGCGAAACTATTTGGTTTACGGGAAGCTTATACTTCATTTGTTTTATTAAAAGAAATGAAACTATATATTATTTTATGTACGATATTCACTTCTATCGTGGTCTTAGGGTTTAAGACTACAGTTCACCTTTAAGAAAAGATACAAATGAATTACTTTCAACTTCTGTCCACATTAAAGAAAATATCGGATTTTCTGGAAATATACGAAACTATCTTTCACGAAACAGTTACAAACTCTTTTCATGAAAAATGCTTATGAACTCACCAACTTAATTGTTGACACTTTTTAAAATCACTTGTATTCTCAGGAAAACAATAAGCAGGTACTTAACTCTTCTTGAGGGTCGGCGTCGTCGACTCATGTCTTTCCATTCTTCAGCTATTTATATTTAATTTTTGAACAAACAAAGTGTTGTAAACATTGTAAACTTGTGTTATCAATGTATGAATGTTTTGGTTGCTATGTTTCATTACTATTCAATTGTTATGATACTGTACATGAAGTCACTCCATCCGGCCCCCAGTCGTTTCCGCCGTTCTGGTTTGGGGGTGTGACATAAAGGGTGGCAATGGGTATCTCGAAAATTATAATTGATTAATGGAGCGTGTGTAGCTAACCGGCACATTGATTAGATGATAAATGACATCGAGAGTACCAAGCTAATTTGCATCGTTATTCGCATCTTGTTTGTGATTCTCGGTATCCCAATCACAAATGGAAGAACATAATCAAGATTAAACATGCCATTGAATAGTTCAATAAATCTCAAAATATCTAGAAATTTCATGAGATTGAAATTGGTAAATGCTATACCTACCTAAACTAGATTTGAATTTTATAATGGAATCCCTCTTCAAAGTTTGAATCGAAAATATGGATCCTAGCCTTAATTTAAATTTATGGGTTAATAATTAAGGATTAAAATCAACTAACTTGAATTCTCTTTTCTCCTATTATAGATGTCGAGTTCAGACAACAATGGTATTCCTCCTCCTCCTCTAGTGACTCTCCTCAAGTCATGTTTCCTTCAAGCTAAAAATAAGAAGTTACTCAATCCCTATTGGCTTGAAAACATCAAAATGGAAAATTTGTTTGTACACATGTTCTCAACATGAAATCGTACATTGACAGATTAAGAATGTTGGGTGTCGTTTTCCCAAGGGAGATAGCTATTGACGTGGTTCTACTTTCGCTTCCTGAGTCATATAGTCGGTTCATTAAAGACTACTATATGAGGGACCAGGACGTGACCCTAATTTATCTGACACATATGTTAATTGTTGCTGAAGCAGAAATGCTTAAGAGCACAAATAAAGCAAAAGTGTCTGAAGGATCTATCTCCTAAATTTCCATGGAAATTGACAATGGCAATGGTAGTCCAAAACAAATTTCTCTTCCCAATGGAAAGGGATCGGCCAAGGTCAAATCATTTGATCATATGGTAAAGAGAAAGTCCAGTTCTGAGATAGTACCATGTGCTAATCCTAACAGGTCCGAATGTTTTCATTGCCAATTGGAGGGGCATTGGTTGCGAAGCTACCCTGACTACCTGAAAGATATTAGAGATGGTAAAGTCAAGTCTAAAGACTCCACTTCAGGTATATCCACTATCTGACTCCATTGTTTTATTGAGTTCTTAATCATACATTCTTAATACATGATGTGATAATCACATTTTGATGTTTTTGCATGATATAAGAGAAAGAAGGAAGCTTAAGAAGAGTAAGTTGAATCTGATCATAAGAGATGGATTTCGGTCGCATGGTTCGATGATCAAATTTTGGAAGACGTTGTTTAGGAGTTATGATAGATTATAAGATTGCTTAGGAAATATCTAGAAACATAGTTTTCATATGTTTGCATTGTAAGGACAAATTTTTCCGCTTATTATCAATAAAAGTGAATTTTGATTTATTTACTTTATATCTCCTTGCAATGGCATTCATGAAAATTGGTGGTTATATTTCTATTATTAGAAATGTTAAAAGTCGATTTGATTCTTAATTATGTCGTTTGTGGTATTGTCATAACTTATAACTAACCAAGTGAAAAAGGAATTCTCATCGCCCAAGTTTCAATTGGATAGAAACTTGGAGTCATGCAATTTGGATTGAGTGATGTATGAGAATATTGATCATTGGAAGATTATGACTAATTTGTTGATCACATGTTTATATGAGTCAACTGAAGGACTAATGGATCCGATACATGTTAATATGAACTATTCAGATCCACCATAAAGGATGATAACTTTATTCATCATGGTTTATGTAACGTCCATAAAATATGGTCCCAAAATTTTCATTTTTAAAATAGATAAAATAGTATTTTCACAAACCAAGCATACAACTCAAAAGAAAACCAATGTATAAATTCTCATAAAAATCAAAGTAGAATATCATATGCGGAAACATGTGGTGTGTGCCCTGCAATCATCCCGAGCTCTTCCATTGAAAACCAAAGTACCTGAAACATAAACTAGAAATTGTAAGCACGAAGCTTAGTAAGTTCCCCAAGATACCACATACCATACATAACAAAACATATAATGGGCCCCTCCCTGTCATCGGGCCCCGTCCGGCATCAGACCCCGCCCGGCATCGAGCTAAACTCGGTAAATGGGCCCCGCCCAACATACAATAACATATATCAAATAACCACATAAACATGCAATAATCACATAGATACATAGCATACAAATATTCATCGGGCCCCGCCTAGCATCGGGCCTTAGCCCGAAAAGAATATAAACACATACACATGCAAGAGTCACGAAGACAACTAGCATACTAACATAACATAAATATGGGCCAGCATTGGTGCCTTCGACCCGCTAAACCCGGTAAGGAAACTCACCTCGCACTGCTGAAGCACACGAAAAGAAATCCCTAGCTGCTGGCTGATAGATCCCCGAACTGTCAATCAAAACAACACCCAATTAACAATTGGGTTCCAATCCATAACCACAACTTCATACCTGGTGTAAAGAGACCATTTTACCCCTAACCTAGCCTTGCCCAAAACCATGACCCAAACTACAATATGAAAGGCCTAAAGGCCCACTAATCAACCAATGGCCAAATTTTCCAAATTGGGCCCAAACCCCATATGGGCCTGATCCTAAGCCCATAATTCCCTTAATTTCAATTCAGATTACCTAGAGTACCCCTTGGGACAAACTTGTTCAATGACATAAATCAAAATTCAAAGTCAACGGTCCAAATTAACCCAACTCGCTAAGTTGACCTTCAACTCGTCGAGTTTCTTCATTAACTGCTCATATCGGGAAAAACCAGGTCAACTCGCCGAGTTGACCAACAAACTTGTCGAGTTCTCCCAAGAACCAACAACTTAATGCATTTAGCTGCCTTCATCGAATCCAAGAGCTCCAAAGCTCAGATCTCGACCAAAATGAGATCAAGAAGGGTAAAGTTTCCAACTTTACCCCTAAGAACCACCCAAATGGATCCAAACCCAAACCCTAGACTTAAAAGAGTGAGGGATTAATCCTTAAGAACTTAATCATCAAAGACAAGACCCCAAAATGCAGATCTGACCCCATAAGGCTAGATGGCCACGTAAAGTTTCCAACTTTACGCTTAAGCATGACTAGGAGGAACTAAAAAGCTCAAAAAGGGATAAATGAAAGACTTAATGAATGCATGAAGTCCTTTAATCCATAAAGTTGGCACCTTTATGCCAAAAGAGCTCATGAAGATCATAGATCTGAAAGAATAAACACTTGGGGATTTCTACTTCCCCCAATAACCACCCATCCATGGCTAAAAGCATACAATCTAACCCAAGAAGAGATCTAAGAAAATATTAAGCAAGGTTAGAACTTTATTCCTGAAATATGCTGGAAATGGAGCAGAGAATCAAGATCTGAAAGCTCTTACTTGAACCACCACCTTGCACTAAGCTTCTCTTCCTTCAATGAGCTTCAAACACACCAAAAGACACCCACAATGAGCTCACAACACTCAAGGACGCTCTAGGGTTTCGACATTAGGGTTAGGGCTATGGAGGTTGGGAATGAGGCCAACACATGGGACTTAAGGTGTTTAAATAGGGTGCAAAAAACGCACGACCCAAAAGCCTCCAACACGTCAATTTCCCACCATCAACTCGCCAAGTTGGTCCCTAGGAAAGGGAATTTATTTCCACAATTAACCTTCCAGGTTCCGGGTGTTACAGTTTACTGATATTTCAGTAATCATGATTATGTTTATAAGATTAAACATAATTCTGACACTTTGAAAAGTTTCAAAGAGTGGAAGAACGAAGGGAATCACCTCCACCCAAAATAACTTCCATGAAGTGTTTTCTTGTCGAGAATCCATACTGACTTTTGAATATGTGTTTTTACTCATCAAGGATTGCTCCTTGAGAGAAAAACTTATATGTCAAGAAGTCAGTGGGAGTCTTATTGATCTTGAAGAGTTTCAGGAGTCAATCAAGAATAAACCTTTTAGTTATCACTAGCACATGACCTGAGGTTGATAACATATCGTATTAAGTTAACACATTCTTGTTTCTGTGCACCTTCTAATTGAGTTGGCAATGCTTATAAGTTCTATGGTTCTCCTTTGACTGCAAAAGGCAGAGCACGTTGGTCAGTGAAAGTACATTGATCAATATGGATGAGTTGCTTAAACAACATGGAAGCCCTGGTAGGCCCTTGTGCTGCCAGATGACAAGAAATTAAGAATAAATAAAGTTCAGTCCATGAAAGATTAATTTGAATTTTTTATAAACCTTGTCTTATGATTGTAGGTTGAAAGTGATAGATTCACATGGATAGGAGCACATACACCATAAAATCTAGGTGGCAAAAAGTTTCACTCTAATTCATGAAAATGATTATGAGGAAATACGTTCGCTGGTAGATTTTAAAGATTTGATAAATATCATTTTGGTTAGTGAATGTGTTAATTGCATTCTCAAATTTGCAATATGATTACGTCATCCCTTTTCATAGTTTGAATTGTGAGAAGTAGAAAGAAATAGTTTGAACATTCGGGACTTATAGCTATAAGTTCTGAAAGGGTTTAAACACACACATATGCTATCTAATGAAGATGTATACTCTTGACAAGTATAGATGAAGACTTATCGAAGCATCACGTATCAGAAATCTGCACTTTAGTAAGGAAGTCCAAAAGGATTGATTTGTATAAGTCCAGTTGATTTCTAGATACATGTCAAATCTAGTGGGAGCATAATTGTTATGCTAGTTGGAGCATAATTGTTATGCTAAGTGTTGCAAGTTGGCAATATTAGTTGTAGGAAACAAAGATTTCAAAATTTTGCATATTGTGAAGTTTGGGAATTGTTTAGGGGAGAGGACAATCATACTTCATTTCAAATCTTAAAGTTTAGAATGAAGTTTTAATGGAACTTAGTCATGGACATATATGAATGTCGTGTTGAAATGATTCAACATAGGAAATTCGATATATGGAAATATTATAGCAAGAGACTGATCAGACATCAAGTCTTTATGTATGACATTATGGATCGATTCCAATATGCATCGTATATAGGATAGATCGCATATGATAAAATATTCACTTGTTCTATTTTTTCCAAATGCCTAGTGCATTGAGAGGAAAAGGGACTAGAACTTGGTATGACTAAAGTTGTTGAACAACTGTCAAGAACATTCTGAGGTTATACCAAAGGATTGGTTGCTTATGGACAGTTTGAAGTATAGTATATTAATGGACGGACCATATTGACATAATTCTGGGTGGAGGTGATTCCTATCCAAAATAGATAGTCATATGAGAATATGGAAATGTTTCCATAATGGGAGTTGATGATTAGTATCTACTTGTGAGTTAGGAACCTTAATGCAAGGAAGGTGTCCAAGGAGTATACCTTGAATTTGAGACTTCGTTATCATGGAATTGTTTTAAGTAACAAAGTTTCAATGGAAACTTATAATATCGTTGGCAAAGTCTCTGTGACTTTGAAGCCTCGACATCACAAAAAGGATTTTGCATGTAAGGTTGAACTCTAACACGTTTCGAAGTGACAAGAATCTGGTATTATGAAACAAGCATCATTGGAATAGTGTACAATTGAACTATTCATAAAGGAAGGACCATAGAGAGAAATAGTATGCATGTTTATGACATGGCATGACTGATGTTTATTCAAGTGTATAGTTGATTACTCGAAACATTATACAATGAATAAAGTCTAATTAATATGGTGATTAAATAGTAAGAGTTTTATTTATATTCAATAGTTTTGAGACCATAGTTAGTGTAACATCCATAAAAATTGTGCCAAATTTCAACTTTTTATAACATTTCAAAACCAATAATTATTACAAAACTTGTTTTCAAAATAGTTCAGTGTCAGAGTATCCCAGAATCAAATCATGAAACATAAGGAGGTGTACAATCACGCCTTCGCCTTCCCGCGATCATCAGAAGTACCTGAAACAATAATCGATAAAAGTAAGCTCGAAGTCTTAGTGAGTTACCCCCAAAATACCAACGCCATACAGATATAACCATATCATAACAAACATACAAACAACATGCATAATGAGCCTTCAGCCTAACTGGACCGCCTCGCATGGGCCTTCAGCCTATATGGACCGCTCTCCGCGCCTTCGGCACGTCTGGACCGCCTCGCAGGGCCTTCAGCCTATCCGGACCGCTCGTCGGGCCTTCGGCCTAACTAGTATGCCCTCCCGGGCCTGTAGTCTATTCGGTCCGCCCTGGGTATGTTGGCCTTCAGCACAAAGCATGACCGCCTCAACCCAACCCCCAAATCCAACAATCATGTGCACATAAATATGATACGCTAGCATATAGTCAAACCGATCTAACAGATCACTCATCATAGCAACATCCTATAACCAGGATACAGACCTAACCGGTAACTAACATAGCATCATCCTATATACCAGGATACCGACCTAACCAGGTCACTAAGCATATCACCATCCTAACTACCATGATGTAAATCAATAAGCATATCATGCAATAAACCCGTATACAAATCCGAAAAGGGTCGGCATTGGTGCCTTAGACCCTGTTGATATAGTGAGGAGAACTCACCTAACAAGTAGCTCGAAGGGATAAAGCCAAACTCCACCAAATTGTCACACCCCCGAACCAGACGGCGGAAACGTCCGGGGGCTCGTGTGACTAACAATTGAATAATCATCACAATGAATATACATGAAACATAACACATTCATCACCAACATTACATAATACAAACAGCGTTGTTCACATCAAGTACATTGTTAAATTACATAAGTTCAAATTGTTAAAAATACGATAAGTGTTGTTACATAAAACAAAACCATACACACTTGCAAATCTTCCAACTTAACGATTACCTGAGAATACAAGTTAATTTGAAAAACGGTCAACATATATAATGTTGGTGAGTTCATAAGTATGTTTGAATAAAAATTTTTGTATCCTTTGTAAAAACCCAGAAAATCCGATATTTTCTGTAAAGTGTCTGAAAATGATGTGAAAATCAATTATAAATGCATGTGTGAATTTATTAGTTGTAACCTATATGAATGTAGTTTTGATATCTTTGTATTGTAAGTAAGTGATAAATTGAATAGTAGTATTTTCCCAGAAAATTCGATATTTTCTGATTTGTTAAAATGTCGGGGTTCTTGTATCGTTAAATAAGTTGTTTTGTATTGACACAATCGAAGGGTTAATCTTCGAAACGTTATATTGGTATTGAATCTCTATATGAGCCGTTATAATCATACATGATAATGACTAGGTTGCTTGTCTTAACATTTTTCCAAATGCCGGTATTCGCTCAAGGTTTTGTCGCCCTAGACTGGCCTAGTCTAGTTGTAGCGAACAGCTAAGGCGTGGGGGATCACACCGTATAGATCTATACACAAACTCTCGCTCTCCCTCCAGGAGACTCTGGTTATAACTACAAGCTACGATTGTACACTCAAAGGTGCCAACCGCCACGTCTCACTAGATTCTCAACCTTTCGTACTACGTTTAATGTTTACGTGTATGTTGTATGTTATCAAATCCGAAGGTACATATATAAGTATACGAAGTTCAATAGTTAGGTAAAGGTATAATTTCAATCTACTAACCATGTAAGTTTCAGTCCAAGCCCAATTAACATGTAAATGGGTCACGAAGGTCCAATAACATGTAAGTGGGTAATTTGGGCCCAATAGGCATGTAAATGGGCCACGAGAGCCCAATAAACATGTAATCCATAACTTAGGCCCAAATTAACATGTAAGTGGGTCGCAAGGCCCCATAAACACGTCATGGAAAACATTGGGCTCAATATACACTAAAATGGGCCCTTAGGGACCAATGGCCAAGTAACGTGAATATTAGGTCCAATAAATAGTTATCGACGTATTTCGTCATTTGTTTTGTTCCGTTGTTTGTTTTTAGCTCGAGGTTTACTAGTTTGATGATAAGAAGATTTCTTTTTGTAAAAATGACATTTTTGGCCAATAATCCTACAATTTTTCAATTTAGGCCCAAAGTTTTGTAAAAATGGCATTTTAGTCCATAATTTATAAAAATTTGCAATTTTGTCCCAAATGTTTAGAAATTCACAAATTTAATCCAAAATTTTATATTTTGACATTTATGGCTTAGTTTTGCAGAAAATTTCATTTTCAGCCTCTTGTTTGTAAAAGTTGTCACTTTCGGCCCAATCTTTGAATAAAGTTACATTTTTTGTCCAATTTAGGAATAAATGTTATTTTTACCACAAAATTTGGTTTTTTCACATTTATGATTCAAACTTTGGCCAACTTACATTTTTATTCCCTAAAACCTCATTTTTTCGCAATTTTGGGCCCAAAACCGTGAGGCCCAAAAATTTGGCCCATTAAGCTAAAATTTACATTTTTGGGCCTTTGGAAAGTATGTTTATCATAAAAATCCCTTTTTTATACAAGTAGGACCTGTTTGGTCCCTATAAAAACATAAATGTCACTTTTTGCCCTTATCTTTTGTTTTCTTGACAATTTTTGACCTTTAACAAGGTTTTTGTTGAAATCTTTTGTATCTTAAACATGTAATCACTTTTGGCTTGATAATGTGATGTATATAATGTCATAGTTCATAGATCTTTGTTCAATATTACTTAAAATTTCGAGGTTTGCTAAGATCTAACACATTTTTACCAATAAGCTAAGAATTCACACAAAACATGCATATAACACATAGATCTACACATTTTACTTGCATTCTCCCCCAAATATCATATGAAAACCGAAAACAAGGGGGTCTGAACTCACCTTAACTTGATGTTTCGGTTTTTTAAGAAGAATGGAAAGAGATGAAGTGGTTTTCGGCCCTACCAAACTCCATTGAGTAGTTTTCGAACTTAGGGGCTTCTAATGAGTTTGAACATGAAAGAAGGTTATGTAAGAAAAGATTTTTAGCATTAAGATGGATAATATGTTTTTATATATAATAAACACTTACCAAGAAGTTGAAACCTTGAAGATTACTCTTGAAGCACAAACAAAACCTTGAGATCTTTGATGAAAGAAGAGGATGATTTTAAAGATGTTTGGAGAGGATTTTTGAGTATGTGTGTGTGTGTTTTGGCTCTCGGCCGAGAGTAGAAGAAGAGAGGGGAGAGAGAGTGGTGAGGTGACTAGCATGGGAACATGAGAAACCATGCCTTGATACATGGTGTATATTATGGAGGTGGCACCTCCAAAGTCAACCCTTATTACCATTCTCTTTTTTTTATATATAATTGATGTTGGGCCGAGATCTTTGGGCCAAGGAGTGGGAATGGAATAGTTTCAGCCCATTAACTTTAGTTAGGATCTTTGGAACCTAAACATAAAATTTTTCGGCCCATTGGGCCCTTGGAAGCTTTCACGGCCCGAATAGAATAAAAGGATGGGTTTATGGCTCACTACGGTTAATTGGATTAGCAATGGCCCAGTAAGGCCCATTAAGGGTAAACTAATTTATTTTGGACCCAAAATGCCCCAAAATGCTAATTTTTATGGAAGTGGGTCCAATTAGAATCCAAATAGGGTTTCCAAGCCCAAAATGGTTGATTTGGATGCTTATTGGTCCATTATGCCCAATAAGGAAATCCTAGTCCAATATGGACTTAAACCATGGAACTTAGGGCTTCAGACTCTTTGATGAACATAATTGATGAATCTAAATGAGCATTGAGTGAGATTTACTTAGATTATATGATTTACAATAGTTGAATGGTTACACAGGAATAGAATTTCCTAGCTAAAATGCCAGTTGTGACATCACCCCCCCCCCCCCCCGTTAGAGGGAATTTCGTCGCGAAATTCTTTTGAAGACTAGGTTTGTGAAGGGAAAAATAAGTGAGGGTACTTCTGCTTCATCTGGTCTTCGCGTTCCCACGTGAATTCCGGTCTACGTTTAGCGCTCCATCGAACCTTCACAATCGGGATGCGACTTTGCTTTGTACGCTTCACCTCCCTATCCATAATCTCGACTGGTTCTTCGACGAACAGCAGATTCTCGTTTATTTCAATCTCTTCCAAAGGGACGACAATGGTTTCATTTGATAGACACTTTTTCAGATTCGAGACGTGGAACACTAGGTGTATGTTGCTGAGCTGGACAGGTAGCTGCAGCTTGTAAGCCACTGGACCAATTCGGGCAAGAATCTTGAACGGTCCAATGTACCGCGGGTTCAATTTTCCTTGTTTCCCAAAGCGAATCATTCCTTTCCAAGGAGAGACCTTTAACAACACGCGATCCCCGACTTGAAATTCTAATGGCTTTCGCCGCTTCTCAGCATAACTTTTCTGTCGGTCTCGCGATGCTTGAAGTCGAGCTTTGATTTGGACTATCCTTTCGGTCGTCTCGCGGATGATTTCAGGTCCTGTAAGAGCACTGGCTGGCGATTTCCCTTTTGCTAGTTGAGTGTCACCCACCTCGGCCCAGCATAGGGGCGATCTACAGTTACGACCATAGAGAGCCTCGAAGGGACCAACCTTGATGCCCGTGTGATAACTGTTGTTATCAGAGAACTCGATCAGAGGCAAGTGGGTATCCCATGACTTGCCGAAATGGATCACGCAAGCTCGGAGCATATCCTCGAGTGTCTGGATGGTACGCTCATTCTGACCATCCGTCTGTGGGTGGTAGGCAGTGCTCATATCTAGCTGTGTTCCCATTTCCTTCTGGAGAGATTGCCAGAATCTTGAAGTAAATCTGCTATCTCGATCCGAGATAAAAGATATCGGCACTCCATTGAGTCTCACAACCTCCTTGAGGTAGATTCGGGTCAGCTTTTCCATATTGTAGGACTCTTTTATTGGCAGGAAATGAGCAGATTTTGTTAATCTGTCGACAATTACCCAGATAGCATCTAGTCCATCTGTTGTCTTTGGCAATTTGGTCACGAAGTCCATAGTAATCATCTCCCATTTCCACTCGGGTATCACTGGTTGCTGCAGCAGTCCCGAGGGCTTTTGGTATATCACTTTCACCTTGGCGCAAGTAAGACACTTGCCCAAGAAAGTGGCTATCTCTGCCTTCATATTAGGCCACCAATATTGCTGCTTGATATCCAAATACATTTTGTCTGACCCCGGATGACTAGAATATCGCGTCTTGTGGGCTTCATGCATGATTATATCTCTAAATCCCCCAATTTTGGGAACCCATATTCTATTCATGAAGTAGTGGGTTCCGTCGTCTTTAACTTCGAGCTGCTTCTCCATTCCTCGTAGCGATTCACTAGCAACATTCTCTGGCTTCAATGCGTCCAATTGGGCTTCCTTGATCTGTGAGGCTAGATGAGATTGGATGGTGATTGACAGGGTCTTCACACGACGACTTGAATACTCTTTCCTGCTCAGGGCATCGGCTACTACATTAGCCTTGCCTGGATGGTATTTGATCTCACATTCATAATCGTTTAACAGTTCAACCCATCTCCGTTGCTTCATGTTTAGTTCCTTTTGATTTAGAATGTGTTGGAGGCTCTTGTGGTCTGTAAAGATGGTGCACTTGGTACCATATAGGTAGTGCCTCCAAATTTTTAAGGCGGAGACCACTGCCCCCAATTCGAGATCATGTGTGGTATAATTTACTTCATGCGTTTTCAGTTGTCTGGATGCGTAAGCAATTACCTTCTCTCGTTGCATGAGGACACAACCTAATCCTTGATTCGAAGTATCATAGTAAACTATTAAGTATTCGGTTCCCTCCGGTAAGGATAGCACTGGAGCACTACAGAGGGCTTGCTTCAAGGATTGGAAGGCAATTTCTTGCTTCTTGGTCCAGTTGAAAAGTACGCCCTTCTGAGTCAATGTGGTGAGGGGTTTGGCTATCTTAGAAAAGTTATGAATGAATCTTCGGTAATAGCCTGCTAGACCCAAGAATTTATGAATCTCCGTTGGCGTTGTCGGAATTCCCCAGCTTTCGATTGCTTTGATCTTGGTGGCGTCCACGTGTATTCCTTCTTGACTGACTACATGGCTCAGAAAGTTTACGCTGCGGAGCCAGAGTTCGCACTTGGAGAGTTTCGCATACAGCTTTTCAGCCCGCAGGGTTTCTAAAATCTGTCGGAGGTGTTGACTATGCTCTTCCTTGCTTCGAGAGTATACAAGAATATCATCGATGAATACGATCACGAATTTGTCAAGGAAAGGGCGGCAGACTCGATTCATGAGGTCTATAAATGCAGTGGGGGCATTCGTTAGACCGAAGAGCATTACGACAAATTCGTAATGACTGTAACGAGTTCAGAAAGCAGTCTTGGGAATGTCCTCATCTCGGACTTTGAGTTGAAGATAACCGAATCTCAGATCTATCTTTTAAAAGTAACTAGCTCCTTGAAGCTGGTCAAATAGATCATCGATTCGTGGAAGTGGATACCGGTTTTTGATGGTGAGCTTATTTATTTTCCTATAGTCGATGCACATCCTGAAGGATCCGTCTTTCTTTTTAACGAAAAGAACCGGAGCTCCCCATGGCGAGAAGTTGGGTCTGATGAATCCTTTATTCAGGAGTTCGCTTAGTTGGCTTGATAATTCTTGCATTTCAGCAGGAGCCAACCTATAAGGTGATTTGGCGATTGGAGTGGCTCCAGGTACTAGGTCGATTCGGAATTCGATTTGTCGTTCTGGGGGTATTCCCGGAAGATCATCTGGAAACACATCCGGGAAATCACACGCCACTGGGAATTTTTGAATGCTCGCTTCCTCTTTGGTTTTATCCACCACGTGAGCAAGGAATGCGTAGTTCTTCTTTTGTAGACACTTTTGCGCCTTGATACTCGAGATAAGGCGAAGGTTTGCGTCGGATTTATCTCCGTAGATTATTAGGGTTTCGTGGTTAGGAAGATGAAGGTGAACGGCCTTCTCGTGACACATAATATCGGCATGATCGAGGCTTAACCAATCCATGCCGATGATCACATCAAAACTCCTAATATTTACAGGCATTAAGTTTATTTGGAAGGTATGATTGTTTAGAGTTAGTGTACACCCTACATAGATATCCTTAGTTGATTCAGTCTTCCCATTAGCCATTTCCACCGTGAATGCTTCATTAAGTTTCCATTTTGAGTTGGTGTGACTAAAGTTGTTGAACAACTGTCAAAAACATTCTAAGGTTATATCAAAGGATTGGTTGCTTATGGACAGTTTCAAGTAAAATATATTAATGGACGGACCATATTGACATAATTCTGGGTGGAGGTGATTCCTATCTAGAATAGATAGTTATATGAGAATATGGAAATGTTTCCATAATGGGAATTGATGATTAGTATCTACTTGTGAGTTAGGAACCTTAATGCAAGGAAGGTGTTCAAGGAGTATACCTTGAATTTGAGACTTCGTTATCATGGAATTGTTTTAAGTAACAAAGTTTCAATGGAAACTTATAATATCGTTGGCAAAGTCTTCGTGACTTTGAAGCTTCGAAATCACAAAAAGGATTTTGCATGTAAGGTTGAACTCTAACACGTTTCGAAGTGACAAGAATCTGGTATTGTGAAACAAGCATCATTGGAATAGTGTCCAATCGATCTATTCACAAAGGAAGGACCATAAAGAGAAATAGTATGCATGTTTATGACATGGCATGACTGATGTTTAATTCAAGTGTATAGTTGATTACTCGAAACATTATACAATGAATAAAGTCTAATTAATATGGTGATTAAATAGTAAGAGTTTTATTTATATTCAATAGTTTTGAGACCATAGTTAGTGTAACATCCATAAAAATTGTGCCAAATTTAAACTTTTTATAACATTTCAAAACCAATAATTATTACAAAACTTGTTTTCAAAATAGTTCAGTGTCAGAGTATCCCAGAATCAAATCATGAAACATAAGGAGGTGTACAATCACGCCTTCGCCTTCCCGCGATCATCAGAAGTACCTGAAACAATAATCGATAAATGTAAGCTCGAAGGCTTAGTGAGTTAGCCCCAAAATACCAACGCCATACAGATATAACCATATCATAACAAACATACAAACAACATGCATAATGAGCCTTCAGCCTAACTGGACCGCCTCGCATGGGCCTTCAGCCTATCTAGACCGCTCTCCGCGCCTTCAGCATGTCTGGACCGCCTCGCACGGCCTTCAGCCTATCCGGACCGCTCGTCGGGCCTTCGGCCTAACTAGTATGCCCTCCCGGGCCTGTAGTCTATTCGGTACGCCCTGGGTATGTTGGCCTTCAGCACAAAGCATGACCGCCTCAACCCAACCCCCAAATCCAACAATCATGTGCACATAAATATGATACGCTAGCATATAGTCAAACCGATCTAACAGATCACTCATCATAGCAACATCCTATAACCAGGATACAGACCTAACCGGTAACTAACATAGCATCATCCTATATACCAGGATACCGACCTAACCAGGTCACTAAGCATATCACCATCCTAACTACCAGGATGTAAATCAATAAGCATATCATGCAATAAACCCGTATACAAACCCGAAAAGGGCCGGAATTGGTGCCTTAGACCCTGTTGATATAGTGAGGAGAACCTAACAAGTAGCTCGAAGGGATAAAGTCAAACTCCACCAAATTGTCACACCCCCGAACCAGACGGCGGAAACGTCCGGGGGCTCGTGTGACTAACAATTGAATAATCATCACAATGAATATACATGAAACATAACACATTCATCACCAACATTACATAATACAACCAGCGTTGTTCACATCAAGTACATTGTTAAATTACATAAATTCAAATTGTTGAAAATACAATAAGTGTTGTGACATAAAACAAAACCATACACACTTGCAAATCTTCCAGCTTAACGATTACCTGAGAATACAAGTTATTTTGAAAACGGTCAACATATATAATGTTGGTGAGTTCATAAGTATGTTTGAATAAAAAATTTTGTATCCTTTGTAAAAACCCAGAAAATCCGATATTTTCTGTAAAGTGTCTGAAAATGATGTGAAAATCAAGTATAAATGCATGTGTGAATTTATTAGTTGTAACCTATATGAATGTAGTTTTAATATATTTGTATTGTAAGTAAGTGATAAATTGAATAGTAGTATTTTCCCAGAAAATCCGATATTTTCTGATTTGTGAAAATGTCGGGGTTCTTGTATCGTAAAATAAGTTGTTTTGTATTGACACAATCGAATGGTTAATCTTCGAAACGTTATATTGGTATTGAATCTCTATATGAACCATTATAATCATACATGATAATGACTAGGTTGCATGTCTTAACATTTTTCCAAATGTCGGTATTCGCTCAAGGTTTTGTCGCCCTAGACTGGCCTAGTCTTGCTGTAGCGAACAGCTAAGGCGTGGGGGGTCACACCGTATAGATCTATACACAAACTCTCGCTCTCCCTCCAGGAGACTCTGGTTATAACTACAAGCTACGATTGTACACTCAAAGGTGCCAACCGCCACGTCTCACTAGATTCTCAACCTTTCGTACTACGTTTAATGTTTACGTGTATGTTGTATGTTATCAAATCCGAAGGTACATATATAAGTATACGAAGTTCAATAGTTATGTAAATGTATAATTTCAATCTACTAAACATGTAAGTTTCAGTCCAAGCCCAATTAACATGTAAATGGGTCACGAAGGTCCAATAACATGTAAGTGATAGGTTTTATACAAACAATCTTATGTGTGCATGCAACCCTAATTGGATCTATGTTTTCACTATAAGACATACAACTTTATGAGCACAAAATCAACCCTAGCATGCTCCTACAATTTTTGAAAAACATATAGAAGAGTAGAAGACATACCTTTGTTGTTATATTGCAATAACAACTAGTTTCCTTGATCTCTTAAACTCTTGAAAGCAAGCACCACAAATGTAGTGCCTCTAATGGCTCACAGACACCAAGAAGCAAGAAGGCAATTAAGAGAGAGGAGGGAGGATACTAATTTCCGGCCCTAGGGTTTCTTTTTGGAACAAGTGGCCGAAAATTGAAACCTTGGGGTCTTATTTATAGTGCAGGCTGCTAGGGTTTCAGTCTAAACCCTAATGGATACCTTAGTCACCAAGTAGGCCAAGGAACCTTCTGGAATAGGGCCCTTGGACGAAAATATGATGATCCCTCATCATAATTTCGTTCCCCCCTTAGTCCATTAGGTTTCCCATCCCAAAACTCAACTATCACACATTTGACAGTTTATACCCCTTTATTTAATTAATCTCTTTTAGTCACCAAATTAATTCCTAATTAATTTATGACTAATACTAATTAAACATATATGATTTCTCCTTTAATATATTATTCTTATAATATATTAATAAACCATAATATCCTCTCTCTCATATCAAATTACCTTGTCAAGTTGCTTTGGTGAAGGCAACCCAAAAGGACCATGCATAACCGGGTCAAGTACATACCAAATATAGTTACGGGCTTAGACATTAATCCAACAGTCTCCCACTTGGATAAGTCTAGTAACTATATCTCACATATGACTTCAGGATCTGATTAGCAATTGTAGCTTTCAATAGCCGTTGTCAACTCTGATCAATAATCTGTCCTTCAGATAAGGGATCGTATAATCCTCTGTTCTAGATATCATGCTGACAACACTTATTGTCCAGCATTTTGTTTCTCGATCTCTGATTTGTTCGACATAGAACTCAGTTGAACACATCAACTTTATCCTGACCGGGCCCGACACATAAGTCAAACCAAATCATCGAGTGGCCAAGATATCGCTTTTATACTCTTAGAATAAAAGGAACAGAAAACTTCGACTTATATGCTTTTATTATCTACTAGCTAAGTTATACACAATAATACGTTTTATAACATCAAGTTACTGATGCGTTTTCGTATTATCAATATATAATCAACTAGCAAACAATAACCATATCTCTAGGTCTTAAGATTATATGATATTATCATCTTGCGATCACTTGTGATAACTTTCATGAAGTGATATTAGCAAGTGCGGGTTTATTTCAATGCTCAAAACATATTTCATAAGCACTCATAAACTTTGTAGCAAACCTTTGCAATGTCCAAAGCCTTTTAGACAATCTACAAACAAATTTATGACAATCTTCTTTCATATCTACTTCCAACATATGATTGATTGTGGACTGTTCGAATAATCTTATTATTCAGGAAGCCAAAACATGCAAAATCGAAACAATAGATAAATAATCAACACAAGATAGTGACTTTCTTATAAATAACACACCTTTATTTAATCATCAAATGTTGAATACAAAATTATCCATTACAAGTTTCCTACCTGTCTAATCTAAACTAATATCGTCCTTTAGCCCAACGCTCCTAGCGTGCTGCAAATGCTTGACCCTACTCAGTCCCTTCGCAAGGGGATCTGCTGGGTATTTTCTGTCGATATGTCGAGATCTGCCATGATCTCTTGGTTCCTTGGTTAAGGCAACCGCTCCTTCATTATCACAGAAAATTTCCATGGGCTCCTTTATGGATGGCACAACTCCAAGGTCTCCAATGAAGTTCTTCAACCATATAGCCTCCTTTGACGCCTCGCTTGCCGCAATGTACTCTGATTCACACGTTGAATCAGCTACGATCTCTTGCTTGGAACTTTTCCAAGTCACTACTCCTCCGTTCAGGGTAAAGACCCAGGCCGACTGTGATCGGTAATTATCCCGATCCGTCTGGAAGCTAGCATCACTGTACCCTCGCACCCTTAAGTCATCACTCCCACCAAGGACTAGAAACCATTCCTTGGTCCTTCATAGGTACTTAAGAATATTCTTGACAGCAATCCAATGTGCTCTACCAGGGTTCCCTTGATATCTGCTGACCATGCTCAATGCGAAGGCCACATCAGGGCGAGTACAGGTCATAGCGTACATAATCGAACGAACTGCGGAAGCGTAAGGTACTCGGCTCATATCAGCTATCTCCGCCTCTGTACTTGGGCTCTGAGTCTTACTCAGTTTGGTATTGCATTGAATTGGCAACTCCCCTTTCTTGGAATTTTCCATACTAAAACGTTTTAGTACCTTTTCCAAGTATGTATCCTGACTGAGTCCTATCAGTCTCTTACTTCTGTCTCTCACTATCCTTATTCCCAGAATATATGCAGCCTCTCCGAGGTCCTTCATAGTGAAACACTTCCCAAGCCAGGACTTGACCTCCTGCAAGGTTGGGATGTCATTTCCTATGAGCAGTATGTCATCGACATACAATACGAGAAAGCTCACTATACTCCCACTGGCCTTGACATACACACATGACTCATCTTCGTTTCGCAGAAAGCCAAACTCTTTGACCTTCTCGTCAAAACAAAGATTCCATCTGCGAGATGCTTGCTTCAATCCATAAATAGATTTCTCAAGCTTGCACACTCTATTTGGATACTTCGCATTGACAAAACCCTCTGGCTGATTCATGTAAACATCCTCAGCCAACTTTCTATTTAGGAAAGCGGTTTTTACGTCCATCTGCCAGATTTCATAATCATGAAACGCAGCTATTGCAAGAATTACCCTAATAGACTTTATTTTAGCAACTGGCGAGAAGGTCTCATCATAGTCAACTCCAGGAGTTTGAGTAAAGCCCTTCGCGACCAATCGCGCTTTATAAGTGTGCACTTTCCCATCCATGTCTGTCTTCTTCTTGAAGATCCACTTGCACCCGACTGTCTTACAACCTGGTACATTGTCAACCAAATTCCAAACTTGGTTGTCATACATGGACTGAATCTCGCTGTCCATTGCCTCTTTCCATTTAGCAGACTTCGGGCCTGCCATGGCTTCCTTATAGCTATTAGGTTCATCCAGATTTACTAGTGTACTATCACTAATAAACGTATCCCCGTCAGTAGTAATATGGAAACCATAAAACTGGGGTGGAACACTAACTCTATTGGAACGTCTAAGAGGTAAGGACTGGTCAATTGGTTCAACAGGAGTTTCCTCCTCAGGTTGAGCGCCAGTGTTAGAGGTTCCTTCATCTCCTGACTCTTGAAGCTCTTCAAGGTCAATCTGACTCCCACTGTCTCCTTGACTTATGAGTTCTCTCTCTCTGAAAACCCCTCTCCTAGCAACAAAGACAACATTGTCACTTGGTCTATAGAAGAGATAGCCAAAAGACTTCTGTGGATAGCCGATGAAATAACACTTCTCACTACGAGGTTCTAGCTTGTCGTGAGTCTCTCGTCTTACGAAAGCTTCACAACCCCAAACCTTTATATGTGGTAACGAGGGAGCTTTCCCTGTCCACATCTCGTGAGGTGTTTTGGCAACCTTCTTGGTGGGAACTAAGTTAAGGATATGGGCGGCAGTCTCTAAGGCATACCCCCAGAATGAGATTGGTAACGAAGCACGACTCATCATAGAATGAACCATGTCCAACAAGGTTCGATTACGTCTCTCAGCCACACCATTCAATTGTGGCGTTCTAGGAGGCGTCAATTGCGAAACTATTCCACATTCTTTTAGATAGTCGTGAAATTCAAGACTTAGTTACTCTCCTCCTCGATCAGATCGAAGCATCTTGATTTTCCTTCCCAGCTGATTCTCCACTTCATTCTTAAACTCTTTGAACTTTTCAAAGGTTTCTGACTTTTGCTTGATCAAGTAGATATATCCATATCTGCCATAATCGTCTGTAAAAGTCACGTAGAAGCGACAAGCGTCCCTTATGGTGGATCTAAAGGGTCCACATACATCTGTATGTATGAGATCCAATACACCCTCACCCCTTTCACATGTACCAGTAAAGGGTGACTTGGTCATCTTCCCAAGTAAACACGATTCACACACGTCATCGTCCCTAAGGTCGAATGAGTCCAAGACTCCATCATTTTGGAGTTGGGCTATGCGTTTCTTGTTAACATGGCCAAGGCGACAATACCACAAGCATGCTTTGTCCAAACCTGTGGACGAATCAATATTCAAAACATCATTTCCTAAATTATCTATAACTAACACAGATTCATAAATCCCATTACAAGGTAATGCATTGAAAGAAAAGACACCATTCAAATAAGAATTAATAGAACCATTACTATTATCAAATGAATATCTGAAACCTTGTCTAAACAAACCATGAAAAGAAATGATGTTTCTTGCCATATCTGGCGAATAGCAACACTTATTTAAATCTAGCCCTAACCCATTACTCAACACTAAGGAATCCCATTACAAGGCGCATCCTTGAGCCCTCGGGGGCATTGCTCGACCCTAGCTCCCATCAGTAATCCTCAGTGTAGCCGGCGCTGGAGCCTGCGCCGGCCTGGCAGCGAGCTGTGTACAGTTGGTCTTCACATGACCAACCTGATGGCAGTGGTAGCAAATCCTCATATCCTGAACCGGTTCTGTCTGGCGACAATCCTTCGCATAATGCCCCTCCCTGCCGCATTTGCGGCACGTGCTGCTAAATCTACAAACCCTCGAGTGACCCTTCCCGTACTTGCCCTAAGTGCGGCCTTGCTGTCCCCCTGACCTGGAATCAGCGGTCTTAGACCGCTTTGGCGCAGGCTATGACTGTGCCTGGGCCTGCCGTTGCTCCCTCAACTGCAGCTCAATCTCTAGCTCATGCCGCCTAGAGGCCTCCTGGAAATCCCGCAAAATATCACATCGTTGGGTAGTAACAAACTGACGGATGTCAGTCTTGAGCATGCTCACATAACGTGTCATCTGAGCCTGCTCAGAAGCAAACTTCGGGTAGAACATCGCCCTCTCCGTGAACATATGGGTGATCTCTATCACCGTCTCACCATCCTGTCTCAAATCCAGAAACTCCTGAGCTAACCATTCCCGCTCGACTCGTGGAATGTAGCGAGCGTGGAACATGTCCCTGATCATCCGAATACGATCCAGTCATCAGTCTCCATAACTCTCTGATCATCCGAATACGATCCATTCATTAGTCTCCAGCGGTCCTTTGCCCCAGACCTCAGCAGGTTCAGGGCACATCTGACCTTCTGGTCAGTAGGACATGAACACGTCACGAAACACCCCTCCACATCAGATAGCCACCTCATGGCTTTAATGGGGTCCTGAGTCCCATCAAAAGTAGGGGGCTTCGTGTTGTCGAAGTCCCGATACTGAAAAGCCCGATTGGCTCCTCCTCCTGCCGCCATTACAGCTGTTGTAGCTATTGCGGCAGCCGCCTAAGTGAGGGTGCAAAATGCTCATCGAAATACTCCACCATGGCGGTCTTGATAGACCCAAACATCTCTGGGAACTAAGCACGGAACATCGCATCAACCTCATCATGCAGGATCTCCCGGATCCTAACGTATATCTCGTCTGGCCGCATATGGCCGATAGTCTCGGGCACTGCTTGTGCCTCCTGTCCGCCGCCACCTGATCCTGACCCGGACCCAGTCACAAATCATCGAGTAACCACCATGCTGAAAATATACCAGGAAAATATCAGATATTCCATATAACAATCCAGGAACCAACTCCCAACAAAACCCTAGGGGTTGTGACTTCCTTGCTACGCGTATGGGTCATGTGCTTTCAGTAGTACGGGCACATACTACCTTCCACACCTACCCATATTTGTCTCAAGTATCATCACAACGCCCTAAAACTATACGTAAGCATGTCGTGCGCTCAATCCTCACCCCTAGAGGAAGGCTAAGTATATCATAACTGGCGGACTGATCCCAAACAACTCATCCATGAAACTTCCACCAACTCTACAGCACTAGTGTATGTTAGCCATATATAATGTTGGACCCTATAGACTTTCGAATACCTGATCCTACCCTAAGCCCTTAATCAGACAAGAACAGGAAATCAAGCCAAACCAAACATTCTCAGGCTATAAGATCTTAATTATGTATAACCGTGATGCATACACTAAGCAACTACAGTAATGATGACAATTTCATATAATTAAACCCTAGGCTATCAGGCATCATACAATCAGGCAATTCTCTCATGCAATTCCTGAAGATCCCTAACCTACTACTAGCATATTGTTATAACATATCACAAATAAATAATTCGTAAGCTATTTTGGGGTCTATTCGCGAGCTCCGACTGATCGTACACTTGCATCCTCCTTTAGTATTTTGAAAACCATTTTGAAAATCATCTTAAAATCTTGTCCTCGGTTTGAGATTGGATACACACGATTATTTCCTCCAATTCAATCAAACCAAGGCTCTGATACCAACTTGTAACATCCATAAAAATTATGCCAAATTTAAACTTTTTAAAACATTTCAAACCAATAATTATTACAAAACTTGTTTTCAAAATAGTTCAGTGTCAGAGTATCCCATAATCAAATCATGAAACATAAGGAGGTGTACGATCACGCCTTCGCCTTCCCGCGATCATCAGGAGTAGCTGAAACAATAATTGATAAATGTAAGCTCGAAGGCTTAGTGATTTACCCCCAAAATACCAACGCCATACAAATATAACCATATCATAACAAACATACAAACAACATGCATAATGAGCCTTCATCCTGACTAGACCGCCTCGCAGGGCCTTCAGCCTATCTGGACTGCTATCCGCGCCTTCGGCACGTCTGGACCGCCTCGCAGGGCCTTCAGCCTATCCAGACCACTCGCCGGGCCTTCGGCCTGACTAGTATGCCCTCCCGGGTTTATAGTCTATCTGGTACGCCCTGGGTATGTTGGCCTTCAGCACAAAGCAAGAGCGCCTCAACCCAACCCCCAAATCAAACAATCATGTGCACATAAATATCATACACTAGCATATATATAGTCAAACCGATCTGACAGATCACTAATCATAGCAACATCATATAACCAGGATACAGACCTAACCGGTCACTAACATAGCATCATCCTATATACTAGGATACCGACCTAACCAGGTCACTAAGCATATCACCATCCTAACTACCAGGATGTAAATCAATAAGCATATCATGCAATAAACCCGTATACAAATCCAAAAGGGTCGGCATTGGTGCCTTAGACCCTATTGATATAGTGAGGAGAACTCACCTAACAAGTAGCTTGAAGGGATAAAGTCAAACTCCACCAAATGCAGCTCCAAGTCCAACACCTACATCCACCAATGATCCACTTCCATAAATTCCCAAATTACCAAAATACCCCCAGAAGTCAAACTGGTCAACCCTTGGTCAAAGTCAAAGTCAACGGTTAAAGTCAACAGTCCTTGTTGACCCGACTCATCGAGTGCTGCTAGCAACTCGTCGAGTTCCTTAGGAACTAAAAAAATCACCAAAACCCTAATTGACTCGCCGAGTTTCCAACCAACTCGTCGAGTCCATGCGTGGCCAAATTTCAGGGAAAACTCTAACTGACTCGTTGAGTTCATGCATAATCACATACGGGCAATCTTCATCTGACTCGCCGAGTCGGCTATGCGACTCGTCGAGTTCATGCAGTCCATTCCTTATCTAGACGTTTTTTATGCCACCCCAAAGTTCCATATTGCAGATCTAAACTCCTAGGGCATGGTTTCCATGTAAAGTTGCAAACTTTACATGCATGCATGGTCCTAAATGCCAAAACCAAGCTAAGGGAAAGGTTTAACCCAAATATAAAGGCCCAAGCTTGCTAAATCAAATAACTTTATGGCTATAGGGACTTAAAGAAGTCCAGATCTGAAGTTGCAACTTCAGATCATGACCAATACCCGAAATGGTTCACATATACGCCAAAATGGCCCTAAACTCAAGCATGCAGAGATATAGATAGAGGGAAGTCAAGATAACGACTTGCTACCTTCAAAATGATGCCAAGGAGAAGTAGAGACAGATCCACAAGCTTTCCTTTTCTCCAAGCTCCTTAGACTTCAATCCTTCTTCACAAGAACCACTTTCCAAGCTTCATCACACAAACAAATAGAGGGTTTTCGAGATTAGGGTTTTCTAGACTCAAGGGGGGACGGTAAGGGAGGCTGAGGGAGGCTAATGACCCTTTCAATAGGGTGCAAAACTGTAAGGGTCGAATAGTTGTAATTAGTCGAAGTATAAGTTTTGTACCCTTCGAACATGTTGTAATCTATTTTACTAGGGCATTGTATTCGAAGCTTAACGCTTAGTCCTTAGTATATTTTTTGTATGCTTTCCTCTCCTATAAATAGGAGTGTTTACTAGAGTCATAAACAAGAGTCTTTACAGAATTGTAATTTTGTACTCTGTAAAACTTGAAAGCGTAATAGAGCTGAAACAAGATCATATTTACATCGGTGTTCAAATCTCACAATCATACATTGATCATTAAACTCTGATTCTTTTCATACTCGATTCATAGCTTCATCAATTGGTATCAGAGCAGGAATCATATCTCTGATCTGATTTTCACATTGTTCAAAAGGTTTTTGAATCAATTTTTTGATTCAAAAGTTTCCGCACTTTTTGAAAGTGAAAAATTGTCCAGATCTTAGTCAGTGATTCGATTCTGCATTTGAATCATTGAATCGAGTGTTCTACTAGTGATTCTGATTTAAATCATATAGTTTTTTGTCAAATTCTCAAAGTTTCTTCAAAAATTCTCAAGGATTTATTCCGTACATCAATGGCGTCATTCAATCTTAATTCCATGACTTCGTTTTCTCATCTTCTAGGATCATCCACCAAAATTCCTATGCTAATCCCTGAGTATTACGATCAATGGGCTGATCGTATGCAGGATTATCTCAACGGATTGGATGAAGAACTGTGGAATTGCATTTCTGGCAATCTCAATCCACCAATGAATGTTCAACCAATTGGATCATCTTCTGGAAGTTCTGATGTTGAGAATCAGTCTGATCGTCTGAAAAAGCTAGAGAAGAGATGCGTGAGAGAACTAAGAGGTGCTTTGCCTCCAGTTGTTTACAACTATGTGAGGAGTTGTACAACTGCAAAGGAGATCTGCAACAATCTCAAGGAGAAATTTCAGGGGAGTGAGAAGACAAAAGTTAACTCTGTGAAGCAATGTTTAGTGGAACTGAAGGACTTTAGACAGAAAGATGGTGAAACGATTGAAGTTTACTATGATCGTCTTAATGAATTAATCTATCGATGCAATCGATATGGTATCACCAGATCAGCCATGGAGTTCAATTTAATTTTTGTTATGGGTCTTCGTAAGGAGTGGTGTAGTGTGAGCATGATGGTTAAGAATCAACAGAGCTTTGATACGTCAACTTTGAATGATTTGTACAATCAGCTGAAGTCTCATGAAAGCGAAGTGAACGAAATTGCTGAAGAATCGAAGGCAAGTTTGGGAGGTTCACTAGCTTTGGTTTCGAAGATCTCTGAAAGGGAAGCTGAGAAAGATATTTCGGATGAAGACGAAGGGTTCATCATGAACTCAGATGAAGAGGCAATTGCTTTCTATTCGAATAATTGTGTGAAAAAGTTCTTCAAAAAGCCATTCAATCCGAAGGCAAAGTCATCTGAGACAAAAGGGAATTTTATGAGTAAAAGTGTAGGGGATGAGAAGAAGAAGGAAGAGAAGAAGGATACGAAGTTTGTTGAGGGAAAAACAGAGAAGAAGTTAAAGGGAGATGCTGGGATTGATTGTCATTATTGCAACGGGGCTAATCATTTAGCTAATGATTGCATGCTGAGGAAAAAAGATGAGAAAAAGAATAAGACGAAGGATGAAGCATACTATGTGGAAAAGTTGGAGGAGGTGCGTGCGAAGGCAAAGAATCTTTCGTTAGTTGCTCGTGGTGAACAAGAAGAAGATGGAACTTATCAAATTTGGTCATCTGGATCAGATGATGAGGAGATGCGAAATCCAACCCACGGAGCAATGTATGCAAAGATGGAAGAAGATTCAGATGAGGAAGAATACGAAGTTCATGGGAGATGCTTCGTATCAAAAGCTGCTGACAAATCTCCGATGACCACGAAGGTACGTAATATTCTTGAATCTTTTAATATTCCAATACATGCTTATAATTCTGAATTAGTATCTTTCGATGAAACTGTTACTTATTTTGATTCGATTGTGGTATCTGCTAGCAATGAGGCTAAGAAGCTGTCTATGCAGTTGCTAGAGACATAGAAGAAACTAGATTCGAAAATTACTAAGATAGATTGTTTGGAACTTCAAATAACTAATATCATGATGGATAGAGATAATTTGTCTAGTGAAACGAAACTGTTGTTAGCCCAGAGGAACATTTACTGTAATTCGGCTAAAAGATTGTATGGGAAATTAACTGAACTTCATCATTCATGCGAAATCAGTAAAGAACAACATACAAAATTGCTGCCATTTTTAGCTTATGAAAGAGCTACGGTAGATAACATTTCGTATGACTGTGAAAAAGAAATAGCTGATTTTAACAAAGTTCCGAATGATAAATATAGATATGGAATAGTTAAAGTTGATGAATGTCTTGATGCGAATGAATTAGTTGATATTGTGAATGATACTTTGACTAAATCTGAACAAATTCAAATTTTGAAAAAGACTGAGAATTCTACGTCTGATTCTCAATCTAATTTTGCTGATATTGAAGATAATTCTGATAATATTAGTGAAATTAGTGAGCTTGAAGATGTTGATTGGTCTCAGTTGTCTGTTGTTAATGTTGCTTCAACATCTAAAGGGAAAGAAAAAGTTAAGGATTTGATGGTTGAAAATGAAACTGATATACCTTCAACTTCGAAAGT
Organism: Lactuca virosa; assembly: GCF_052849685.1. Classification (NCBI taxonomy): domain Eukaryota; kingdom Viridiplantae; phylum Streptophyta; class Magnoliopsida; order Asterales; family Asteraceae; genus Lactuca; species Lactuca virosa. Next base: position 222,038,984 of record NC_136430.1, on the reverse strand, counting down.
TTGTGAAATGAACTTCGTGAATCTCAAAGACAGCCAAACTGACGATAGTGATGATGAAGATGAAGAGAAAATTTCGAAAGAAAAGAAATCTTCAAAGGAAGAAGAAATTCCTCGAATAGTTTTTGATCAAGTGTATGGTGATACACAAAAGTTCGAAAAAGTAATGAATGAAAAAGGTGAACATTATCTTGAAACGAATACAGTCGTTTATCCAAATTTCAAATGCACAGATGATGTCATTTTCCCAAATCAAGTTTTCGTCACAACTGGAAATGTTGAGAAAATCAAACCAGAATTAAAGAAGTTGGTTGAGGAGGATAATTCAAAAACAACTAAAGAAGGTTTTTTCGCAAATCAAAGCATAGTTGAAAACAACTTAACAAAGAATTCGTATGTATTTCAACGTCAAAAACCACAAAGACAATGGGTTGAAAAATCAAAAGTTGAAAAAGAGAATTCAAAACCTGTTGAAAAAGAAAATGAAAAAGTTGTTAAACTAAATTCTAAGGAATTTAAAGATCAAATTGACAAATTTTCGAAGGAAAACAACATTTCGAAAAGACAAGCAAGAAAGAAAATATTTCGGCAAAATGTTGAGTCTCAAAAGATGTCTGAATCACAATCAAACAAAAATGTTTTCAAAGCTAAAAATTCCTATTTTTCAACGAAAAACCAACATTCATCTCAATCAAATCATATAAGGTCTGAAGTGAATAAGCAACCAAAGTTTTCGAAAGTTTCTGAAACTAACAAATCAAGAGCATTTTCAAATAAACCTAATCCAAATCAAACATTTGTTCAACGACAAAATTTTAAATCACCAGTTGATTCATCATATGCTTCTTCTTTTCTAACAAAACCCAAAGTTGATTTTGTTCCTCAAAAGCCAAATTTTCCTAATCATACGAAGAAAGAAACTATGAAAAAGTCACGTGAAAAAGGAATGACTTCAAGGAAGAACATTGATCATTGGCTTGAAGGCAAAGGAAAGATGTATCAGTCGAATGCATATTCAAAGCAACAAATTCATGAAGCATATGAAAAATATGTGAATACTTCTTCGAACGGAAGTTCATCTTCTAAGGATTCGAACATTTCGGTCAAAGCTTGGAAACCAGTATCAAAGGCAAAAATTGTTCATTCTCAAACTCAGAATTCGAAGGGTAGTGTCAGTGCACATTCGAAACCATCACACACTTATGTTTCGGTTCCTTTAGATGATGAAGTGAACTTAATTGATAGTCTCAAAACCAAAGTTTGTGATTGGGTTAAAAGTTCTTCATTACATTCGAAATTAAAATCTAATTTCCAAGGACCCAAAAAGCCTTGGGTACCTAAATTTTTCCACTGATTGCAGGTACTGAGTGACGAGCAATATGATAACAAGTGGTATATTGATAGTGGTTGCTCTCGTCACATGACTAGGAAGAAGGAGAATTTACGAGATTTTCGAAGTCTCAAAAATGTTGGAGTAGTAAAATTTGGGAACAATCAAAAATGTCAAGTCAAAGGATATGGGAAGATCACAAATGGACAATTCACAGTGAATCGTGTTGCATATGTTGAAGGTCTTCAACATAACTTGATAAGTGTTTCTCAACTTGTTGTGGGCACTGGCAATCAAGTTCTCTTTAACGAAGAAGGAAGTATTATTTCGAATGTCAACACAAACGAAGTATTACTGAAATCCAAAAGGAAAGGTGACATGTTCACTCTGGACATCAATCCTATAGTAGGAAAACCTGCTGTATGCCTTCTTTCGAAAGCCACATCTGATCTAAACTGGCTATGGCATCGAAGACTTTCACATCTCAACTTTCGAAACATCAACAAACTGGTGGTACAAGATCTGGTAAGAGGTTTACCTGTACTTAAATTTGATAATGATTCTTTATGTGCAGCTTGTGAAGTTGGCAAGCAACATAAACAAGGTCATCCAATTACGATAGATTCGAAAATTGTTGCACCTCTGGAGCTTTTACATATTGATTTGTGTGGCCCTTCGACTGTTTCAACTCTCAACAAGAAACGGTACATTTTAGTTATTGTTGATGATTTCTCCAGATTTACGTGGGTTTATTTTCTCAGGCTTAAATCCGAAGTTTCACAAATTATGATTGACTTTATCAAAAAGATGGAAATAACGTTGAAGAAGACTGTTCGAAAAATCAAGAGTGATCATGGAACTGAATTTAAGAACAATGTTCTTGATTCATTTTTGGTGGACAAAGGGATTTCGCATAATTTTTCATCTCCTTACACACCACAACAAAATGGTGTTGTAGAGCGAAGGAATCGTTCACTATGCGAAGCAGCAAGAACCATGTTGGCATATGCGAATTTACCTCAATATCTTTGGGCTGAGGCAATATCCACTGCATGTTTTACTCAGAACAAATCTTTCATACACAGGCGTTTTAATATTACACCATACGAAATTCTGAATAATCGTAAACCTAATGTGAAATTCTTTCATATTTTCGGATGTAGGTGCTTTATTATGAATCTCAAGGATTATCTTTCAAAATTTCAAGCAAAAGCTGATGAAGGGATTTTTCTTGGCTATTCGCACAATTCTGTCGCATATCGTGTGTTAAATAAGCGAACACGAAAAGTGGAAGAAACTTTCAATCTCACATTCGATGATTACCATGTTAAACAAAATGAGCATAAATTTGCAAATCATCCAATTTTACAAGACACACAAGTTGAAAATGAATATTTACAAATGGATGATATTGATTATAATTTGATTTTTGGAATTTCAGATCATGTAGTTGATGCTGAAATTCATGCTCCTGATAATCACATACCCGAATTTGCGAAGTTTACTGATGATTCACCATCAATTCCTCAAGAAGGCGAAAGTAGGCAAAATAATCCAGTGGAGGGGGAGCACTTGGATTCGAATACTTTGAATGATGATGAGCATTCTATCGAGGGGGAGAAAGAAACATTAAATGCTGATGTTGAGAGGGAGTATAATGTTGAGGGGGAGCATATAGAAAATATTGCAAATAATAATGATTTTGATGATGTTTGTTCGATTGCAGGTTCCGAGAATGATGACATATACGAATATCCTCCTTTGGAATTTGATCCAGCATATCCACCAATTGAAAAATGGACAAGAGATCATCCGAAGGATCAAGTAATTGGGAATCCACAAGAGGGAGTTTTAACAAGAGCTCAAATTCGTGCAAAGAATGAGGTATTGAATAATCATCAAGAATTTTGCATGTTCAATGTTTTCATCTCCAAAATTGAACCAAAAACAATTAAGATTGCCATGGAACACTCAGATTGGGTTGTTGCAATGCAATCTGAATTGTCTGAATTTGAACGAAACAAGGTTTGGAGATTAATTCCTAAACCTGAAAATGTTTCGATTGTCGGGTTAAAATGGATTTTCAAAAATAAAACCGACAAAGATGGAAACATTGTTCGAAACAAAGCCAGACTTGTTGTTAAAGGATATTCACAACAAGAAGGAATTGACTATGAAGAAACTTTTGCCCCTGTCGCAAGACTCGAGGCTGTTCGAATATTTCTGGCATATGCAGCTCATAAAGATTTTGATGTTTATCAAATGGATGTGAAATGTGCATTTTTAAATGGAGAGCTCGAAGACACTGTTTATGTGGAACAACCCCCAGGTTTTATTAACGAAGAATATCCAAATCATGTTTATATTTTAGATAAGGCAGTTTATGGTTTAAAACAAGCACCAAGAGCATGGTATGCCACTCTAACTTCGTTTTTGAAACAATCTAAATTTAAACAAGGATCTGTTGATCCCACATTATTTCGAAAGAAAGTTGGGAATCATCTAATGCTTGTTCAAATTTATGTTGATGATATTATTTTTGGCTCAACTGACCCTGCTTTGTCTAAGGAATTCAAAGATTTGATGAAAAGTAAGTTCGAAATGAGCATGATGGGCAAAATCAATAATTTTCTTGGATTGAATATTCGTCAAAACAGAAATGGAATTTTCATCAATCAAGAAAAATACACGAAGAATCTGCTCGAAAAGTTTGGATTGACGAATAACACGAAGTTACGTGTTCCAATGGCAACAGGCATAAAGTTGACACTGTCGTTAGATAAACCAGCCGTTGATATAACTCTTTATCGAAGCATGATTGGTTCATTACTTTATCTTACAGCAAGTAGACCTGATATCATGTTTTTTGTGTGTAATTGTGCCAGGTATCAGTCTAATCCACGAGAACGACATCTCACAGCTGTGAAGAACATATTTCGTTATCTTAAAGGAACAATTTCGTTAGGATTGTGGTATCCTTCGAAAACTGGATTCTTCGTCCAAGCATATTCGGATGCAGACTTGGGTGGTTGTAATCTTGATCGTAAAAGCACGAGTGGTGGATGTCAATTTCTTGATGGCAAATTGGTGAGCTGGCAGTCGAAAAAGCAAACATGCGTATCAATCTCAACAGCTGAAGCAGAATATTTGGTTGCTGCTGCTTGCACTTCACAAATAATATGGATTCAAAGTCAATTACGTGATTATGCAATTAATATGAAAAAGATTCCCTTATATTGTGATTCTCAAAGTGCAATAAGAATTTGTCATAATCCTGTGCAGCATTCGAAGACTAAACATATAGCTCTTCGTTATCATTTTATCAAGGATCACGTGGAAGATGGAAATATTGAAGTACATTTTGTGAAAACAACTTATCAGTTAGCTGATATTTTCACAAAGGCATTAGATGAAAAATCTTTTGTGCGAATTATAGAAGGACTGGGAATGATCGATGGAAATTCTGTTCCATGCGAAAAAGAAGAATGATGGGTGACAAAGCATGAATCAGAGGCGCTGAATAAAAGATAACGCAAAGTCATTCAGCATTCAGCGGTTACTGTTCATAGTCAACGCTTCGACCGCTTCGAATTCGCACGTTTGTCACTAATTTTAAGGGTTGATTCAGTGGTTACTGTTCATAGTCAACGCTTCGACCCCTTCGAATTCGTATATTAATAACTTCTCAGGGAATGATGAAATTTCGCGTTTTGCAACAAGTATAATTTCAAATTTTCAAAAAATCAAAAATCCAAAAAGATTTTCTTTTGTTTTGTATTTCAAATTTTCGAAAAATCAAAAATCCAAAAAGATTTTCTTTTGTTTTGTATTTCAAATTTTCGAAAAATCAAAAATCCAAAAAGATTTTCTTTTGTTTTGTATTTCAAATTTTCGAAAAATCAAAAATCCAAAAAGATTTTCTTTTGTTTTGTATTTCAAATTTTTGAAAAATTAAAAATCCAAAAAGATTTTTTTTGTATTTCAAACTTTTCGAAAACTTCAAAACAACAAACATATTTTCAGTTTTATTTTGTTGCAGAATATCATGAAGATATAAGATGGAATATGTTGGCAGTTCTAGGGTCAGGTAAATTTTTTCGTATGAATTGATCAATATTTTTCGCATTTTGAACTAGTTAAGTTGTCCCTAGAAGCATGTTGCTGCATGTTGTCCAAAAGCCTCCAATGACTCAATGTGTGTGTACGAAAGCCTTAATGAAATTCTTCATATGAAAATTTCTTCCCAATCAAGCTTATATTCACATTAGTCTCTGAGCTACCTGACTCTTCTCAAAATGATTTAAGAGTTTCCTGTTTGGTCCAACAATAACAGAGGTACTTTTTGTGTCTTAAATCCATCTTTTTCACCCAAAAGTTCTTACACGATCACACACGAAGACATATGTCCGAGAGGTCTCTGATCAAACCAATCGAGAATAAGATATATCAAAAATCTGTGTTTATGATCTGACATCATGAGACCATGATGAAAGTAAAACCCAATTTTCATAGTCTTGTTAAGGAATTGACGGGGAACTAAGTTCCAGATATTCACGAAACTCTTGTTTTTGTACACAAATTCGAAACTCCAAATCATATTCATTTCGAATGAGTGGTCTTGATCAAACATTCGAAACCCACGATGTTTGTTACCCAACAAGATCCAGCACACAAAATTTTTTTATTGAGTATGGTTTCAGTGTGAGTTTCATTCGAATATTCTCGTCATGTTAAAATTTTATCAAATCCAACTTGTCACTGACTACACTGGTCAAACAAGTAATTTCTGTTACAATTTCTCACCTTATGTTTAGGTTGACATGTAACGAAATTTTTTTTCTACCCAAGAAGCCTACTAAAAAGAAGCCCTTCGAAACTTCTCTACAAGTTTTCGACTGTAATTCACGGGAATCCACACAAGCAATTGATCATTTCTCTTAATGATTAATGAAGTAATATTTGCCCGGGATTTAATCTGCTTCTGTGTCAATGGTTTGACATCACATTATCCCATATTTTTCTTATATTTGTTTCTCGTCTATATTCTTTGGAACACTGCACTCACGAAATCCTTGAGGTTCTGAGTAATACCAACTCAGGCTGATGATTTCGAACATTTGGCATATGACTTTGCTTTTTATCCCAAAAGTGAAAGAGCTCTGCCTCCATTCGAAGGGTACTAACGGTTACAAATCATCTTGGGGATAACAATACAGGCTGTCTACATATGACGTATGGTATTCTGTCCGGTTCTCAAGGAGATGTGACAGTTACTTTTTAACGCATGGCTATATTTCCGCAGTAATGGTCCGATTTTCAAGGTGCCACGTCGGATATCATTAAATGCACATCCCGCTTCAAATTCAAACTTCAGGGTTACATATAAAAGGGGATTCAAGGGTTCAGTATCAGTTTACACATTCCAAAAGCAAAAATTTTCTAAATTCTCTGATCTTTCAAATTCTCAAACCCTAACAATGGCGTCTTTTGCTCATGTCGATCCTTCCACTGAAGATATTTCATCTGCACCAGTCATGAAGATTCAATCCACTAACTATTACGTGGATGGTGAAGTTTCTCAATACCCAGAGGAATTGAAGATGCTCATTGTTGCACTGAAACACTCTGTTTTATCCACGGCGATGTTCAATTCCGTTTCTGTTCCATTATCATGGCTTTCTCAAGCAGGATCCACTGCAACTTACAACAAAGCATCTGATACGATCACTTTCCATCTGGTAAACGATAAAAAGGTTAGGCTATCCAAGAAACTCTTCTGCCAGATTCTTGATATTCCGAATTCACCTCCTTATGTTGATTTCACATTTCCACAAATAGTCCATATGTTTAATAAGATGGGATATCAGCCCCCATTGTCCAAGATAAGTGACTTTAAGAAATCTGGTCTTCCTCGGCTATAGAATTTCTTATTTGGGATTTTTCTCCGATGTTTAACCGGAAAAACAGTTGGATTAGACAAAGGAAGGATGGAGGTGTATGCAATGGTTGCAGGCCTATACTATGATCTTCAAGTGGATTATTCCACACAATTATGGAAGGAATTCCAAAAGGGTGTAGAACATACGAATGCAGTTCATGGCATTTCGTGTGCACGATACCGGAGCCTTATTTTGCAGTATTTTTATAATAAGGAAGGGATTATGGTACCAAATGACGAAGAGAAAGTTACTTTTCAATCATACCATTATCCGAAGGAAGTTGTAGATAATGCTGATGATTTCCCATCTGTGGCTCGAATTCCAGATGCGATGCTCAAACGGGTTAATCCTACGAATTCTGTTTTAGTGGCCTATTTGCAAACAATCGATTCTACTGTTCAGACTAGGATTTTGTTGCCTAGGGAAGAGAAGAAGTCTAAAAAGTCAAAGAAGGTTGATCCTGCTTCATCTGAAAAGAAAACCAAGGATTCGAAATCCTCGAAATCTCTAAAGAAAAAGTCTGAAACTGTTGGAGTATCTGTTGCTGAAACACAAGTGATTGAGCCCATCATTGAAGAAACTCAAGAGAATGCCATCATTCCTTCGAAGACTGGGATGTTTCGTAGAATCAAGATGAAGTCATCTCGCAAACGCATGTCTCCTACACAGAAAATGGTTCGCAAACCTCAAATCACTCATCAAGGAGTGTTAATTCGTGAAGTACCAGCACCTGTTTCTCCGGTGTCGAAGAAAAGAATGGTTGAGGATATGGCCAAGCGTTTGTCAAAGAAGAAGAGGAAGACTCGAAAGTTGGTGATTTCAACTAAGTCAACTGAAGATGATGATGAAAGAATTCCAGAAACTCCAGAGTTCATTCATCTCACTACGAGTTCCACTCCTGAGAAGACAGTTGTCATACCACCCGAAGTTTCGATTGCCAAATCAATTTTTGAGGAGGTTCGAACTTCAGGCATCCCTGCACACGTATCTGATACGGATGCAAATGTCGATATGGGTGAAGGAGGTTCCAAGCATGAAGATCAAGGTCCTGTTATTTCTACTACTTTCGAAACTATTGTTTCTGTCTCACCATCTACTATTCCCATTACATCATCCACTCATTCTCCAACATTCGAACATATTCTTGATCAACCTTTTACTTCAATTTTTTCTTCACAATCTACTGAGCCACCCAAAACCACTTCTCCTATTCAAGACACTACTTTTATGGAGACAGAGACTGACAATGAAGGGTTTGGAGGAACGTTTGAAGACTTAGAATTTCACGAAGAGGAAGAGGAATTTCCCGATCATATGCTGATGACCATGAAGCAGTATAAAATTCTTAATCAAAAATTGAATTCCATAATTCAATCTCAAGCTGATCTTGGAGGAGGTTCATCCGTATCAAGTCTGGAAATTGACACTATGTTAAAGATGATGGAATCACGGATAATCAGTAAAGTATCTGGCATGATTAAAGATTCTGAATCTCGAGTCTTGGAGAAAGTTGATCTTAATGATCAAAACACTGAAATTCGACTTAATTCTCAAAGTTCGAAATTTACTAGTGATTTGAAAGAGTTGAAAAATGTAGCAAAAGAATGCCATGTGCTTTTTATTCAAGATGTCAAGAAAGTCCGAGAAGATGTCAACATGCAAATTCGTGAACTCCGAGAAGACATGCAAAAAAAAGTTGCCACTGTTCACCATGATTATGCCTCTGTGAATCAAAAGGTTGATATCATTTGTGATGCAGTCACAAGATTTGTGAAGTTATATGAAAATTTGAGTCCTCAAATAACTCAAATTTCAACGTTCGAAAATGCAAATTTTAAGGAAGTGATTAAGTTACTCAAGGAGTTAAAAGAGATTTCCGAAAGGCCGGTTTCTTCTTCATTGATTACTCCGGATTTCTTATCTCAGAAGTTTGTTCAATTCGAAGCCATTCTCAATAAGCAACTTGCACCGCTCTTTCGCATATCCAATCTTCTTCCCACAACAACTGCCCCTCCTGTTTTCACAGGGGTGCAAGGGGGAGAAAGGAAGTCAAGTGAAGAAGATGCGAAAGTGGTAGGTAAAGTATTTTCTTCGAAAATCCTTACAACAAAACCGGTGATCCCTACAACAAAACCGGTGATTGTTTCTGCTGAACCAGTGACTTCTACAGTTGTAACAACATTACCCATTACAAGAACTTTTTTGAAAGGGATTGTAATTGGTAAATCTTTGGAAACTGGTGGGATTGGTTCAAAACCAAAGGAGGTAATAGATAATCCAGAATTAAAAGATAAGGGTAAATCGATTGTTGTTGAAAAATCGAAAGAAGAAAAGAAGGCTGAAGCTGAAGCTGAGATCGAAAAACTGAGGATCATCCAAAGCATTATGACTCAGCGAGCAAGTGATCCGAAGGGAATGAATAAAGGGGATCCAGCTAAACACTATAACTACGAGACAATTGAGGCCAAGGTTGCTTTCAATCACATGTACACATTCGAAAAGAAACCTAAGAAAAGCTATTTGGTCACAAATACTGATGCAAGTCAGCTGGATTTCCCAATAAACGAAATGATGTTTATCATGCCACAGTTCAAAGCTGAAGGGAATTTCAAAGAAAAAGATGAAGGCACACACATGAAAATTCGTTTTCATGCTGTACTTGGAAAAGCCCCTGAGGAAATATGGTCACTGATCAAAATAAAGAAAGTGATCAGCATGAAAAAGGATGTGATTTTCGAAAACACAGTCCAAAATTTTAAATATGTGGTTGCCAGGGCAGATCGAAAATTTTGCAAATTCACTGTTGCAGATTTTCCATTAATGAACTTGTATGACCTTATACAAGTTGCATTACTTTTGAAAGACAAATCATTTTCTTATCTTCAAAACACAGAACCAGAAGAATTCAAGATTGGAGTTGCTCACATCAAAATCTTCATCGAAAATTACTATGAGTGTTTGGCAATGACTGATGTGGAGTTAGCAACTGCCAAGGGAATGGAAATAAAAGCTCCAATGGCTCCTTCGAAGACTCGGGCTGATTTAAAGAAGTATGCTGATGGTGAAATTTGCCTAAAGCCTTTTGGATTAGTCTTCGCAGGAAAAGACAAAGCTAGAAAAGCAAAAAGGTTTTTATTCCAGGCCAGTGAAGTGGAAAGGTATTCAATGTCTCAATATACGAACTTGATTGTTCGTATGAATCACTGCAAAAAGAACAATGAAGGAGATAAGAAAGAGTTAAAGAAAATTATCTCTTGGTACACAGAGATTCGAAGGGTGTTGTTGTATTCCATCACACTTCTCACTAATTGAAGACTTCGACTATTATTACAAAGGGGGAGATTGTAAGGGTCGAATAGTTGTAATTAGTCGAAGTATAAGTTTTGTACCCTTCGAACATTTTGTAATCTATTTTACTAGGGCATTGTATTCGAAGCTTAATGCTTAGTCCTTAGTATATTTTTTGTATGCTTTCCTCTCCTATAAATAGGAGTGTTTACTAGAGTCATAAACAAGAGTCTTTACAGAATTGTAATTTTGTACTCTGTAAAACTTGAAAGCGTAATAGAGCTGAAACAAGATCATATTTACATCGGTGTTCAAATCTCACAATCATACATTGATCATTAAACTCTGATTCTTTTCATACTCGATTCATAGCTTCATCAAAAACCCCAGAAATTAGTGTTTCATTTTCCAGCTCCTACTCGTCAAGTCAGGGTCCTCCGACTCGCCGAGTAGGCCCCATAATCCACGCGGGCTAACCCGCCTCTACACGACGAGTTGGGGCAACCAACTCGTCGAGTAGGTCCATAAAAATGTATATAAGGTTTTAAAAATTATACTTGGGAGTCGGGGTGTTACAGTAGTTAGGTTATTATTGTTTTTCACTTCGCATGTTTTACTTCCCAAATAATTCGATTATTCAAAAATCCACAGTAGCTCGTACTTTTGGAATTAAGTAGCGAATTAAGACTGTCATGAACTGAATTGTAGATTGTCTAAGGGTTTAGACATAGAAATAGTTTTGTTGCAATGTTCATGAGTACATGGAAATGGGGATTTTAAGTATTGGATAAGCCCATGCTCAGAGAACATCTTATATTCTTAAAACGGAGATATATGAGTTGTTGTTTACAAGTCAATTATGCATTAATAATACATAAACGCATCAGTAACTTGATGTTATAAAACGTATTGTTGTGCATAATTTGATGAGTGAATAGTGCAAGCATATAAGTCAAAGTTTATCTGTTCCTTTTGCCCTAACAGGAAAATCGATATTTGTGGGCCCCTCGATGATTTGATGTCGACATCTAAAGCGCTTGCCCAAGCCTGGACTGAATTGACGTGTTCAATTGGTAGTCTTACTCAGTTGTCATAAATCAGAAATCGGGAAACAAAACTTGGAAAATGAGATTGATTATAATATATGTCTCGTGTTCGTACGATATCTTGTATAATGGAGGAATATATGATCAATTATCTTAGGATACGTAACTGACTAGGTCAGAGTTCGACAGCGGCTTGAGAGCTACAATTTGCTAGTCAATTTTTGAAGTTATACTTGCAACTATAGTTATTAGACTTATCCAAGTGGGAGATTGTTGGATTAGGTGTCTAAACCCATAACTATAATTGGTATGTACTTGAATTGATAGTAGCACAGTCCTTTTGGGTTGCCTTCACACTAGCAACTAGACATGATGACCTATTCAGAAAGAGGAAAAATTTATTATTTTATTAATAAATTGTAATAAATGATTTATTAATGTATTATGGAAATAATATATTAATTAGAGATCATATTATTTAATTAATATTTAATCAGAAATTAATTTAGAATTAATTTTGGGATTAAAGGGATTAATTAAAAGTGCAGGGACTATTTAGCAATTTATTGATAGTTGTGGATTTGGGCTCTAGAACCCTCCTAGATGGGTTGGACGAAATCTTCTAGGAAGGCCCTAAAAATTTCGTCCAAGGGCCTCTTGGATGGAGTTCTTGGGTTGCTTAGGCCTTAAGCTCAAGAATTACGGTTTCCTCCCTTAAACCCTAGCTTTGGCTCTAAGCAACCACAACTATATAAAGGGATATACCCCCTCCATATTTCCGCACTCCAAACCCTAAGAAGGATAGCTGAATTTCTCAAGCATCTGCTCCCCTCTCATATCATCCTCTTGCTAAGTGTGTTTGTGAACCATTAGAGGTGTTACACTCGTGACACTAGTTCTCAAGCTTCTACAACAACAAGGAATTGTTTGTTATTACTATATAACATTCAAAGGTTAGTATACTATCTCTTGTTATGAATTTCGAAATTACTAGATGCCTCTTAGGGTTTCTCCTTTTTGTGTTCAATACTTGTATATTCAATTAGAGAAAACATAGATCCAAGAGTTAGGGTTGCATGCACACATAGGGATTGTTTGTTATGCTCAAAACCCATCACGGAGTACACATGAGAACGCAAAGATCAAATGAGAAGCAAGTATCCCCCACTTGTTTGAAAACACCTCCAATGCCAGTAAAATTTCGGGACAAAATTTCCTTTAACGGGGGGAGGATGTGACAAGATAGAAAATACTTATTCGACCTCCGTTAATAATTAATGATAAAACATGACAATTTAATAAGGACAATCTTGTAACCATCCAATATATTTCAATATATTCAAATTTTCGTCCTAAATTACGTCAACTTTTAGGCTCAAAAATAAGAGAACGAAAGGTCATGTCACTTTGAGAGCAGGTTAATATTTATAGATTATATAACCTACCGCGATCTCATAAATGTAAATTTCCCAACAATCCGACTCATTATGGGTGAGATATGACTTTTATTGTAAATAAATATCTATCGTATATTCGTATGTAAGAATTTACAACGATGGAAACTACAAGGAGAAGGGTGGACTTTTGGAAAAAGTCACAAAAAGGACAATTGGAGTGCTACTCAAAGTGGGAATTATGAGAAAAATAACACATAAATCGGAAACCGTAAGGGAGAGTTATGATTTTTATAAAGTCATAATGGTAATAAAAACTAGTTGAAAAACGAAAGTCAAAACTAGCCAAAACGACCAAAAAGAAAGTTGTAGTGTACATCAAGACCTACACGGATATATAAGAGTCGTTGAAATTGGAGTTCCTATGCAAGAGTTACGGAATTTCAAAGTTTGATTTGTACTGTCACGCGCGCCCGTGCGCAATCTGACACACGATGCGTCTGGATACTGGGTGACGTGGCACACGGAGAGAACGACACGTGGCAGTCCCCTGTGGCTCACGTGAAAATGCGCAGAGCGCACCCTAAATAACAAACTTCGGCAGACCTCTTTCCACACCACTCAGAATCTCTCTCTCTCTCTCTCTCACTCTCTATCCTCGTGCCACTACCTCGAGCGCCTCTCGAAGCTTAGACTTTCGGTATCCACCCTACAACAACGGTATCAGAACTCATAAGTGAGTTTATGGCCCCATTTTCCAAACCTTTTCAGGGGGAATACATGTTAAAATGTGACTATTACATAGTTATTACTAATCATAGTTAGATAACTATGCTCATAACATTAGGATGATATTACGCCCGATAGATACTCTGCCCAACTTTTAAATTTAATATTAATCTTAGTTGTTATATTGATTCACGCTGATAGAAAGCATCATCCCTAGTTGATATGTTGGCCAGTTGCCAGGAAATGATGATACTCTAGTCGCTATTATATCCACCCTTTGGATAAGCTTAGTACCTAGTGGTTAATCTGCCCAAATAATCGGCTACACAAAACTCGTCAAATTAATTATATATATATATATATATATATATATATATATATATATATATATATATATATATATATATATATATATATATATATATATATATATAATAGGTGACGTTGCATGATATATCAGTGTATTATTCAATGTATGACTTTGTCCTGAAATCCAACATTCTAACATCACACAGCTCGACGTTTCCGCCGCCAACCGGGGGTGTGATAGCAGGCTCCTTAGAATTTCCAAGACCGTTCTTAAATCGAGTACAAATCATGTGATTCTAGTTGTATGGACCCAATACTACCTTCCACACATATACGTACTTTCCTCAATAACCATCTCGAACCCTCTAAGTCACTCCCACTAAATCCAAAACACAATCCCTATGTTAAGCAGCATACATGTCCCACTATGGCACCCCCTAGGCTCTCCTAGGAATTCTCGACTTATCGGTCTTTGCAATACTAGGAACCTCTACCAACACCGTATTAAACCGCTGTTGCGCATGATTTAAGCATATATTATTTTCACTGCTGGTTGTACTAATGGATAACATATGGAAGCAGGGTCGAATCCTCAGGGACACATCGTAATTGTCAATGTCTCTTTGTATATGGAACATACTATTCATTTAATATAAAATAATAAAAAGGGGGTCTTTGATTTAAAACTAAAACTAAAAATGGCAGTAAAATAAAGTAAACGAAATCATTAATAAAAATGAATTCAACTCTGCTGCGACTTTCCTAATCATGCAATCATCCCAGATTTGGTTATTCAGAATGTGTTCTATCTAAGCTAGCACTAAGAAAAACTAACAAGCTCTAGTATAATCTCTTTTACCAAGTTAAATTAACCAAAACAAGCTCTTCTAGTTAACCCTAACTTTTTATTGTCTAATTAAACAAGCTCTTAATTAAGATCAGAAAAGTTCCATTAAGATCTGTATAAAATTCCCAGCAATACCCAATACTTCTTACAAGATTAGAATCGTCAATGTATGAAATTTAAGTTTATATAAGAGTTAAATCCCTCACACGACACCAGTGTGATACTTGGTACGTATTACCAGCTAACAAGAACAATTACTGATTCTATTAACTAATTAACTGGAATGATTAAACCCTAGCTAGGTGATCATACTAACAATAATTAAAAATCAAGCATTCATTAAGCTTAAAATTGAAACAAGTAGATAGAAGCTCACAATGAAAACCAAATATGATAACTGATCACATGAAAAGTACTAATCTTTTGCAAAATTGAAAACTAGGGTTTTAGACAGACATGGCTAAAATCCTATAAAAATTTAGTAAAGAGAAACATTAAACTACTATATCTTACTAAACTAACTGAGAGACACGATCCACAGTCTTCAGATCTCCAGAAATCGCTGAAATCAGAGAGAAATCGCCTCAGAAATCTTCTTTTTCGTCGTCTGGAGCTTCTGGAATCGGATAACCTTCAAACTGATAAGAGAGGTGTCCTATATATACAAGACAGAGTCTTCAGGAGCATGAAACTCAAAAAACCGACTGAATTTTTTAGAAACACTATCGAATTTTTAAGTCTTTGATTGAATTTTGCATTTTTGATTTTTCGGGACTTTCTAAAACTGCAAAGTGAAAATTCGATCGAATTTATATGTTTTTCTACTTTTTCACAAACACGAAAGTTGTCTAAAATTTTGTCTAGTTTCTGTAACATTTTGAATCTCGTCAATTGGAGTTACGAGTCATGAGATTTGGTGAAAATACTAATAGGAGGTCAAAGCTGCCAACAAGACGACACTTTCTTACAAGACGTAGAGGAAACATGGAGGCAGTTTAGGCAAACTAGCATGAAACTTAATCTTAAGAAATGTATATTTGGAACACAAAAAGGAAAATTCACCGGTCATGTCATAACCATGACGCGAATAGAAGCGAACCAAGA
The DNA here is from genome assembly GCF_052849685.1 of Lactuca virosa. Classification (NCBI taxonomy): domain Eukaryota; kingdom Viridiplantae; phylum Streptophyta; class Magnoliopsida; order Asterales; family Asteraceae; genus Lactuca; species Lactuca virosa. The sequence continues at coordinate 222,023,001 of NC_136430.1, read as the reverse complement.
GAAGGTGGAGGCATTGCTAAAAACAAAGACACCCAAGACGATAAAGGACATTCAATGGAAAGCTAGCAGCACTAGGACGATTCCTAGCAAAGTCAGCCGAACAGACCCTGCCCTTTTTCCAAGCATTGAAGACACACACAGGGGAAAGCTATATCACATGGTCGAACGAAGCTGAAGATGCTTCCCAAAAGCTAAAGCAACATCTCTGGTGTCTACTAATGCTAGCAAGTCCGATCACATGGGAACCACTAACGATGTATCAGTCAGCAAGTCAAGAGGTTATTAGTGTAGTATTGGTAGCTAAAAGAAGCATGAAATAAATGTCCATCTATTTTGCTAGCAGAGTGTTACACGGAGCTAAGCAAAAATACTTGGTCATTGAGAAGTTGGTTATATCCTTGGTATATGCAGCAAGGCGGCTATGTTGGTACATCCAGGCTCATCCCATTTTGCTACTAGCAAACCAACCAATCAAGCAAATTCTGATGCAACCGGAGAGGTCTGGGTGAATGACCAAATAGGCAATCAAATTAGGATAGCACAATATCAATTACAAACCGAGGATTAGCATTAAGGCCAAGCCTTGGTAGATTCCTGACATAAATTCCCGATGATCAACTAGCGGTATATATCGAGAAATCCCCTGCTGAGTTGTTGATACCAACCCCTAATGTTGAAGAATGGGCACTACATACCGATGAAGCCTCTATTAAAGATGGTTTGGGAGCTGGAATTGTCCTTGTCAACCTGACCAATGCGTCTAGATTCAAATTCTCATGCTCAAATAATAAGGCTAAGTACGAAGCTTTACTTGCAGGTTTACGATTAGCAAGAAGCGTGAATATCTCAAAGATAAAGGTATTTTGTGATTCCATGTTAGTGGTTAATCAAATTAAAGGAGATTATGAGGTGAAGGAGGCACACATCTTGAAATACTTAAGCCAAGCGAAAGAATGGGTAAAAAAGTTTCAAAAGTTCGAAATCACTCAGATACCTCGCCAGAAAACAAAGAAGCAGATGCTTTAAGTAAGTTTGCATCAATAGTATTTGATCATCTTTCGAAGAACGTGTTAGTGGAGAAGTTAGTGAAAAGGAGAATTCAGGAGCCCATCATAGAAGCATTGGAGATAACCGAGGAAGAAGAATCATGGATGATGTTGTACATCCTTTTCCCTAAGAAAGGATATTACCCGCGGATGACAATGAAGCCAGGAAAATTCAAATCAATGAAACACGTTATACTATATATGAAGATCGGTTATATCATATGGGTTATTCCACCCCTTGGTTAAAATGTATCACAAAGAGAATATCAGAACTCGTCATCAGTGAACTACATTCGGGCATATGTGGTGTACACATAGGGTCAAGGGCAATTACTTAGAAAATACTCCGAGCAGGATATTTTTGGCCATCAATGACTGGCGATACAAATGGTCACATCCAGAAGTGTCACGATTGTCAGATACACTCAAATATCCCTACCCTTCCACCTATAGAGTTAACAAGCATTACTAGACCATGACCTTTCTTTCAATGGGGATCGACATCGTGGGACCTTTTCCTGAAGCACCGGTAAGGGTAAAATTTCTGATAGTGGTCGTCGATTACTTTACCAAATAGGTCGAGGCAGAAGCTTCGCCAGTAATCTCAGGAAGAAATGTGGCAAAATTTGTCTAGAAACAAATAATTTTCCTTTTTGGCCTCCCACACACGATCATCAGTGATAACGGAAAGCAGTTTGCGGAAAATCTTTTCAAGAAATGGTGTCAAGAGAAAGGAGTTAAACATAACTTCACTTCGGTGGAGCATCCTCAGGAAAATGGGCTGGTAGAAGTTACATATAGAACTCTAGTGAAGGGGATCAATAAAAGGTTGGGGCATGCTAAAGGAAATTGGGTCGATGATGCAAAGCGTGCTACATGCTTATCGAACAACGCCACACACTCCGACTAAGGAAACGCCGTTCAGACTAGTATATGGGATAAAGGCAGTTATCCCCATAGAGGTAACAGTGTGAAGCACTCAAAATAGGATTCCCCATGGAAGCACGAACAATGCAAATTTACGAACAAACATGAATCTTGTAGAAGAAAAATGAAGTAACTCGGCTATACGACAAGCAGATTACAAGGAAATCACTGAAAGGTATTACAATGCCAAGGTCAGAGGTACATCATGCAAGGTAGGAAATCTATCCCTTAGGAGGAGCGAAGTAAGTTAGCAGTAGCATATCAGAAAACTAAGTCCAGACTGGGAAGGACCATACCGAGTAATAGAAGTCGTGGGGAACGGCTCATATGTTTTGGAAAACATGGAAGGAATTCGATTTCCAAGAACATTGAATATGCAAAATCTTCGCAAATTCCACTTATGAAGTAGCAGTAATCGTGAACCAGTTTCTAGTCGATCAAAAAATGTATCAATACCATTAGACAGCAATCACCTTTTGTATGACGTATGATTATGACCTTGAATGCAATTTTTAGTTTTTGATCGATAACATTTCGACCTTATTTTTTTGTTTACATTGAACTATAAAGTCTTTGTACTTTATAGGTTCGGCACCATGATCCTCCAAATCACGGTTCGACATTATTTTTATTTACCATGAACCATAAAGTCTTTGCACTTTATGGTTCGGTCAACATGATCCTCCAAATCATGCTTCGACCTTATTTTTTATTTAGTATGAACCATAGTCTTTGCACTTTATGGAACAGTGATCCTTCAATTTATGGTTCGACCTTATTGTTACTTAGCATGAACAATAAAGTCTTTGCACTTTATGGTTCTCTCACCATGATCCTCCAAATCATGGTTCGACATTATTTTTATTTACCATGAACCGTAAAGTCTTTGCATTTTATGGTTCGGTCACCATGATCCTCCAAATCATTGTTCGGCCATATTTTTATTTACCATGAACCACCAAGTATTTTCACTTTGTGGTTCGGTTACCATGATCCTACAAATCATGGTTCGGCCTTATTTTTTATTTAGTATGAACCCTAAAGTCTTTGAAATTTATGGTTCAGTCACCATGATCCCCCAAATTATGGTTCGACCTTATTTTTATTTAGTATGAAACATGAAGTCTTTGCACTTTATGGTTCGGTCACCATGATCCTCCAAATCATGGTACGACCTTATTTTTATTTACCATGAACCATAAAGTCTTTTCACATTATGGTTCGGTCACCATGATCCTTCAAATCATGGTTCGACCTTATTTTTATTTACCATGAACCATAAAGTCTCTACACTTTATTTTTTATTTAGGATGAACCATAAAGTCTTTGCACTTTATGGTTCGGTCACCATGATCCTCCAAATTATGGTTCGGCCTTATTTTTATTTCGCATGAACCATAAAGTCTTTGCATTTTATGTTCAGTCACCATGATCCTCCAAATCATGGTTCGACCTTATTTTTATTTACCATGAACCATAAAGTATTTGCCCTTTATTATTCGGTCACCATGATCCTCCAAATCATGGTTCAACCTTATTTTTATTTACCATTAACCATAAAGTCTTTGCACTTTATGGTTCGGTCACCATGATCTACCTAATTATGGTTCGACCTTATTTTTATAAACCGTAGGTCTTCAAAACTTATGGCTCGGAGACTAACTTATAGTTTGACCTTAGTTTCATGAAAATTAACTCAAAGAATTTTACCATAGTTTGCTAAATCACGACTCAATTAGGCCTTCATCAACATGTATAGACTATGAGATAAATTAATGCAATATCCAATGCATTTGGAGAACCAAAAACCTTTCAAAACATACGCAAAGGTTACATGTACATCAAAAAACAAAAGTTAACAACATACTATCCAATAAACTCTTTTGTCCAACCATACAGACAAAAACCCCTAAAAACAAATCAATAACTACTACTTGCACCATCACACCTAGGAAGAGGATCCAAAGATGCCACCTTCTCGTTCAACACACCAATATCCACTCTCCCTCCCTCTAAAAGCTCGAACAACGAGTACTTATAAGAAACCATATCGTAAAAACAGTCCATGATAAGGTGTTGGGCATCAGGATAAGAATAGACAACCTTCTTCCCATCCAAGACATCAGAATATTTTTCCTTCATCTCCACACAAGCTTAATGGAGGACCATTTTGATCGCAGCTGTCTGGATAGAGGCATTAACATTTCCAAAGTCACTTGAATTCAATAAAGCATGCACAAAGGAGGGAATACCCTCTAGAAGTCTACAACTCCTTGCTCCAACATTGTGTGATATCGAAGCATATCTTGCTTAGCAGACACCTGCAGCTCACCCAAAGATACAATTTGGGCGTCTCTCTCAGACACTATAATCTTGAGTTTTGATAAGTCTTCCTCGAGCAGTTTAATGCTCACATCCTTGCCTGAACATGAAATTTCCAAATGAGAACCCGTCTCGGTATGGTGCAACTTCAAAGATTCTAACTATTGATTACTCTCTTCCAGCTCACGGATCAACCCCAGGTGACGACCAATAGCGTCATCAACTGTGTGTTAAAGATATTGATTTAAATATTTTAGCTCTTCCTAACCGCGGAGGCTATCACTTAAGTTATCAACCAATTGCATGTTCCTCTCAGATAAGCCATGAACCTCATCGCGAAGACTTTTTGCTTCCGCCTCCAATTTGTCATGAAGACTGCACATCCCTTTCAGCGTCGGGAAAGCCTCATCAAACCTCTGTTGCTTTTTGGAAAGAATGCTAGCCCGCTTGCGAGTGTGACAAGAGACTTCGCTCGGTAGATGAATCGCTTCCATCAAATAAGAACAAGATCTGTTGAGACTCTCTTCGTTGGAATCATTTGCAGGCTCGGGACTCTTAGGAATAGAATTCATAACATAGGGACGTTGGAATTCAGGCAATGAAGTAGCAAAAGTGACAAGCGTAGGTAATGGAGCCTCTTTCCCAGAAGAAGGAATAACTGCAAGAAAAATAGAAGAAGGAATGACACGTCAAGAAGATTATACAACTAAAAGGAAAAACAAAATAGAGTAAAATGAAAAACGAAAAACATATGATTTTGTTGTGGATTCTTCAACGCGACATCAGAAGATAATTCAACCTAAGAATCATCTCCAAACAAGGTGTCGGAATCAAGAATTTCCACAGAAGGGGCAGTCGAATCAGATGGAGACTTTGATTCCAAAAGAAGGGGCCTGGTCGTCATAACCGTAGACTTCGTCTTTGACGCCTGAAAAAACCCAAATCCACTTCCAAAGAGTTTCTGTTGAAACACATAGTTGCAGACAAAGTGGTCAAAGTTTGACTTTTAGGTAGAAGATTGAAAGATTCAACAACGGGAGTTTCCCCTGGATTTGAAGAGGGATCAGCCCTAGGATCTAAAGTTTCAATATCGGAAGATGCCAACTTTTCTTCGGCATGCTTTAATTCAGGATCGGTAATAACGGGGCACTCATGGAGGGTAACGGTTGTGGACGATTCTATAAGGGGCTCCAAATTCACTGATTCGGAGGAAGTTTGGTTGATGGAAACAGACACACCTTGACCTTTTGACAAGCTACAACTAGGTTAAAACCTTTGGAAACCACGGTGTTAATTTTAAATAGAATTTAAAATTTAATTACGTAATAAAATAATATTTCATTAATTTAGAAACCTTATGAAGTGTAATATTGTATTTTTTAATAACTTTGTGATTTGTAGGTATTTAATTACACAGTAAATGATAAGTATTTAATTACAAATGAAGATTTTTAAAACCCTTACTTTTGGTGCATTATTCTCGTTGAACATACGGAGATGATGACACAACCACAAAGGAGCGAGTGGGAAAAAAAACGTTTGTTGGCTAAAACGCCACTTTTGCCATTATAATATACCATCCCAACAAATCTTCAAGTCCATTGTCTCGATCAGTCGTCATTGTCATTGTAGGATTTTTACTCATTCTTCATCGTTCATGGTGTTAATTTCGTGAGATTAATAGAAATTGTTGCTGTCTTCGTCAGTTTTTTTCAAAACTTTACCTTGATTTACTGCGTCATGTGTTTCTTTTTTAGGTTTACTGTCCATAACCTTGAATTTCGTACAATGGTGGTGTTTTTCTTAGGATATGTTCTCTATTTTTAGTAACTTTGTAAATTTTAAGTATTTAATTACAAATGTAAATACATCTATTTTATAAAAGTCATGACTTTATATAATGCAACATACGTTTGAGTAATTACAAAAAAAACCCAAAAAAACATCAAAATTGATTTGATACAAAACAAACAAAACATGTCTGTAATGAAATTAACATAAAAAAATACAATACGTAATTATAAATAAATAAATTAATATGATGGATGAAGTGTGATTTGCTAAAAATAATAAAGAAATAAAAGATATATAATCTCACTTTAAGTTCTTAATAGTCATCTTTATCTAATGCTTGGATGGGTTAGGATTTGATGTTTCAAGTACCCGAAATGAGACAATTTGTCAAATAACATCTACACAAGTTTAATAATATATAAAAAGTAAGATTAGGTTAAATACTAACATGTATAATAAATTACATAAGTTATAAAAGTTATTGGAATAAAATTAAATAACTAACCAAAGAATGAGTCTCTTATGCATTTTTATTTGATAATAGAATTAAAATAAACAAATACAAAACCATTCACCGGACCTGAAAAATCCTCATATTTTTTTACAATAGTTTTCCAATTCAAAGTTATGGTTTGTTTCTGACCCGTAGCACTAAAACCGTTATTCACAGACGCCATGTTGGGTTTTATAATGATATATGTTTGACCTTCCTTTAAAAGATCACCAAATCTGGAAAAATTTTGATTGAAAACACGATAATGGTATTCTGTACCCTGTTAAATCAAAAAAAATATTTTATTGCTTGAAACATATGTAATATTTAGTGGAATATTAAAAAAACAATATAACCAACCTCCTCGTCCATTACGATCATTTCAATTGATAAAACCATATTATTCTTTATAAAGTTCCACATCTTTACCACCCGCACTTTGATATGTGAATCATCATCAATATGTTCAATGTTTTTGAGGTATACTTTATTACCTATATTCATTTTCTGCAAACAATTGAAAACATATTGAAATTGAAAGTTAAGTATATATTCCATTGTACTTTGTCCCGTTTTGATTAACAAAAAAAAGACCATTTTACAATTTTTGGTTTGTCTTTTTTACCTAATAACAGTAAATGGTCAATATGAGCCTTACTCAACAAATACTTTTGCCTTGCTTTTTTTTTTGTAAGTTTGTGAATAAAAGACAAAATAACAAAAAAGAAATTAGAGAAAATAGAGAAAGAAATATAAAAATAGAATAAGAAAAGTATATTGTTAATGATTATAAGTTGTGCAGCCAATAGAAGACTAAAAATGGAATGGATAATTTTTTTTTAATAAGTGACCATTATACCCCTGGAAACATAAGTATGTTGTTAATCATTATAACTTGTGGTAAATTAAGAAAAGTAAAGTAGAACCATGGTTAGGGGGATGAATTTTTTTTTTTAACTGAAAAGTTACGATGTGGTAGTTGAAAGAATACATAATTAGTTTTATAACATTCTTCAATAATTTACAGTAAATAAAAGACCAAAAAACGAAATGGATAGCAATGTACTATTGTAATAACAGGAAAAAACAATGATCATTGTTTGTAATGTAATCAAGAAAGAAAGACGCTATTGTAATATAGAAACAACAATTACCAAGTTGCTAGTGTACTTTCATTCATGCACAATAAACAGATACATATACACACAAACAGATACATACAACTGGTCCACGTGAATGATTTTTTTCTTAAATAACACAACAGTAAATTAGGATCTTCTAAATTATTAATAATACAAGAAAGTAGGACGGTTGGAAAGTACATTGGTGTAATATTGAAAACATGCAAAAAACATTGGTTATATAGAACAATACGAAAAAAGTAGATGTTATTTTAATAAGAATTAGAAAAATATTTTAGAGATGTAAACCGTGTATACAAAGAGATAGAGAACTTAAAACTGACAAAGATGATTATATAGAACCTTATGACTTATTGAACAAAATAGATGTCAACACTACTGTAAAAGCAAATGTTGATTTAATTGCAGAAAAAGATTCCGATAATGTAGATGAACTGATAGAAGCAAAAAGATGAACATAATACAAAATGATAGAGTAAATAAAAACTAACCTCCAATAACCTTGATATTATGTTATTTGTTGTTCACGATGAAGGGAAGGGCCGGAGACAAATTTTTCTGGAGACGTAAACTGTGTACTCAAAGAAAATGACAACTTAAATTTATAAGAGATATATATTTTTTATGGATATATCCATATAAAAGGTAATGATTAAGGAATTCAAAAATTAAATTCCTAATTGTATGGTATAAATATCTGTGTAATCCCTATAATTGTGTTAGAGTAAGTTGGAAAATTGACAAATTAACAAAAATATTGATATTAGATGCCGATTTCAAACGGATTTGAATTTTTAATTACGGTTGGGGGTTTCAATAATTCAATGATTTTTGATATTCACCATGTTCTCTAATAATTATGTTATTAAAACCCTTTGAGCAAATCCACATAAAGATTCATTTTAATATGTGATTACAACCTTAAGATATACAAATATAAATAAATAAATAAAAATAGAAAATAAAACACAACCATAAGCTGCACATAGAATCTTTTTTTGTACGGCCATAAGCTGCTCTTCGTACATCCCAACTTGAATGACACATAAACATAAGTAAAATAGGTAATGATGATTCTCAGCATTAATAAAAAAACAATCAACATGACTAAGTGTTGCAGAAATAAATAAATAAATAAATAACCTGTGAGCATGATCCATAAAGTGTGTCTCAAGTAACTCAATAGATCTTTCACAGTCCTCCACCGATAGTTTCGAAACGTGAACATCAATCACATTAGATAAAAAGTAAAGACTACAACAAATGGGCATCTATTAATTATAAATAAAAGTTACCATAGCTACAAGGAAAACTGAAGGTTCAATATGTGAAATCAAAGACAAGACCTTTTCCTTTGACACAATTTCATCTTCAGGAAAAAAAAATCAAAATTAGTATTTTGAACAACCACTTTTAGCTATCAGTGGATATAAGAAAAAAAATAGAAAATAGGTTAAGAGTACAACTAATAATAGAAATCAACACCTGCTTTTTATATCAGAAGTTGTGATTTTCATCACAATGAGTAACGCATAAATGTCATCCAGTTGTTGAGCTTTTATATCAGACGCTATGATTTTCATCACAATGAGTAACACATAAATGCCATCCAATCGTTGTGTTGCTTTGGTAAAACCATTTTTTACCAGCTGTATAAGAGGCACGAGTAAAAAAGATATATGGTAGCAAGAATCACAAAAACATCAGCCACATGAAAATATTTGTGAAAAAAATATTCAGATATCAACATTCAACACTACTTAGTAAACTTAGTTTCCTTACAGGCAAAATTGCATCAACATTTTTACATATGACCCGTAGGCATCGAAGATAACCACTTCTTAGTGATTACTTCTCCTTAAGACCTGATGCAATAAATGAAACAACTTGTGGCCTAATAGCATCTGTAGATCTTGCAACCCAAGAAGATAAGGCAGTTAAACATGCAAGCTTTACCTCCTCATTTATAGTTACTCACCAGAAAGTGCACTATGAAAAAATTCACATTTGCAGTCTGTTGAATTTTCTTAAACAAAATTAGAAAAGTATTAACATGACTTTCACTTGGGCATTGTATCAAACAGTTGGGGTGTAAACTAGAAGTAGAAAGAAACAGTAAATAAGCAGCACTGCATCTCCAAGCACAAGACCATTATGCTCACCATTTCGCAATGGATCGTCTCTCCTCAAACCCAGTGAATCAACCACCAAAAAAATAGAAAATAAACCCATATAAACCAAGAAAAGTACAAAATTATACAGAAAGAAAATAAACCCATAATCGAATTTCATTTCAAAAGTTTGTACAAAGAAAACACTTGCAACATAAAGAACGATTGAGATGAATATTGTGGCCAAATTTAGCTGATGGTTTTAAAATTACTCCATTTCTGTAATTAGCGAAGTTTTTTGTGTACAAGAGAAATTAGCTCATCATTTTTCCCAGAAATTAGGTCGCAATTCAACTAAAGCCCTAGTATACCGGATTCAGTCGGTGGAGGTTTCACCATTTAGGATAAAACCTTCAAAATGACGGTTGCAAAGAATCGATGGTTAAGGTCGTTGGAAGCATGAGAAAAAGAGAAGAAGAAAATGATTGATATTAAAGATTAGGGGAAAACGTAACCTGCTGAATTCATTTGGCAGAGTTTGAATTTTGATTTTGATTTTATGGAGAAGAAGAAACATCGGCGAAGGATCAGAGGTAAATTGAAGGGAGAATTAAGAAGAATGTGAAGATGAAGCGAACCATGGAGTTTATCGTAACATAAGGATAAGGGCAGTATTGGTATTTCACTTTAAAAACTGGAGCGGGAAAAATGATTGGGAGGGGCTTAGAGAATGTCACGTAGCAACGAAGCTCTTATTTATTAGGATAAGAGATTAGAGTTCTTCACTGTTTAGGAGAAGACAAGTCGATCACCTTGTTAGGGCGACCCATAACCCCTTCCAAAGAAACAATATTCTATGTTCCAGTCTTCCTTTTCAAAGAGGGATCTTTTAAGACAACTTTAGCTATAGAAGATGGGGGTTTACCAATGTCAGACTCCATTTTCAACATCTCCTTAGTAGGAGAGGGAGCAACCGGCACAAAGGTATCCATTCCATTCCAGATGGATTGACAGCAAAATATAGGAATGAGCATAAGCGGGTACTCAGACCAATTTTAGTGGAACCGAAATCTGCGGTTCCTAGGATGTTGGAACCGGAACCGGAACCGATTACATCTGTTCTTAAAATTTTGGATCCGCTCTTGGAACCGTTGGAACCGGTTCCAGTTTCGGATACCCACTTGTTAAAATCTTTCAAACTATTTTAAGCCTAAGGTCATGGAATTCTAAACAATTATATGTTTAAAGAACTCATAATCATTGTTTATAAAACTTTCAAACTTCTTGGTGTTGATAGAAAACCCAAATATTGCAATCCATTTAAAGTTTCAATGGAATCCTTCAAGCTGGAGTGCTTATGAAATGAGTTGTCGTATTCTTTTATAAGCTAAATTATCATTTAAGTTTTTTTTGCACCAAACGATGTGGGAAAAGTGTCTTGACAAAAGCTAAATTAGGGAGTATGAAGACCAGTTGTACATTGTATGTTTGTTTATTATTTTAATATATATATATATATATATATATATATATATATATATATATATATATATTGGTTCAAATAAGAACTAAAAAAGATTAAGATCCCTAAGAACCATTTTTTAAATGTTTTCATTAAGGACATTATGGATAAATTTAATATTTTTATTGTATTAAGAAAACTTTTCCTACTTGCCACTTGTCGACGGACCGTCTTAGGACCACCGCCGGACCATTGCGGGACCGTAACTATGCTAACATTAAATCCAGTAGCAATTTTGTAGCCATATTCACAGCTTAATCGAACAAACATTGTAGCTCCCATTTCCTTGGTAACATTTTTTTATTTTTTCAGCCAAAATATATAAAATTTTATTAAAAAAATATAATTATGTCGTGAAATTTTTTTTTTCTATATTGTAGATTTATTTTAAAAAAATATATCGTATATAAGAAATATTCACAGTTTAAAATACAATATTCACAGTTTAATAAACAATAATGGACTAATATACGGTTTAATATTTCATGCATACATTCATACATATTTTCACACAAAATTTATATAAAATATACAACTTATTACAATCTATTTACAGTTTAAAACACAAAATCCACAACTTAATACAATCAATTTTACAATAATCCAAAAATTCAAAGAAGATAAACTCAAACTCTACCACCACCAACTACAATACGACATCACCAGCCACAATTGTCACCATCACAATCATCATTCCTTCTAAATCAAATATGTATATAAAATCGTTAATTAGCAGCTTAAATACTATATTCACAATTTAATAAACCAATTAATTCACTTATGATGAGTTTACTGCAAAATAATTATAAAACTAAAAAAGCATTCACACGTAAATCATTTATATTTTAACATAAAATTCATTAAAAATTCACAGCTTAATATAGACAATTAACAGTTTAAACAGAAATTCACAGCTTAATGCAATTAATTCACATTTTTAAACACAAAAAGAACAATTTAATACAAAAAATTCACAACTTAAGATAGTTAATTCACAGTTTAAACAAAAAATTCACAGATAATGCAGTTAATTCACAGTTTAAAGCATAAAAATCATAGCTTAATACATAAAATTCACAACTTATTACAATAAATTCATAATTTAATACACAAAAGTATAAATTCATAGCCATATTATCAACTTAAAACTCTTAATACAATCAATTCACAGTTTGATACACAAAATTCACTGCTTAATACAGTAAATTCACAGTTTAATACACAAATTCACAACTCAGATTTCAAGACTATATTCTCAAATTAAAACTCACATTTCAAGACTTTAATTCACAGTTTAATAAAATAGTTTATAACACTCATTTACAGTGTTCACAACTTAAAGACAATTTTCAAATTTTATAATTTTCATTCACACAAATCATCAAACACCTTGTGTGCATAAAAAAACCATTCACAATACTTATACAACTCAGATTATTCATAAATACAAAAAAATCACAGTAGGATTTAAGTTATTCAAATATTAATACATAAGTTTATACAGTTATTCACAACTTAATGTACAAAAAACACTATTTATAGTTTTAAATTTTCATTCAGGCAAATCATCACACACATTGTATGCATCATGAAATGATTCTTGATTTTGATTTTTACTAAGATGGAGTAAGATGTAAAACACAATAAATAAACATGAAAATAATTGTACAAAGGTTAAAAAAAACACTCATATGAGCCTCATCATAATGTACCTGATGTGAAGAAGATGATGAGTGACACATCAGTTGTAACAACACCACCAAATATCATCGATCTAGCTTTGTCACTCGCAATATCTCATAGATATGGTCTCGTCGGATATTGGTGCTCATGTAACTTCGTCAATCGTCAGCGACATTGTAGTCGTCGTTGTTGGTGGCAATTAGTGGCATAACTTATTGATCTGGAGGAGGATGACACTACTGGTGGTTCTATAGTTGTTGAATGGTGGTAAATCTCATAGATCTAGAGCAGAATTCGCATATCTAGATGGCGGCACCGGTTCCGGTTTGGATTCCACCGGAACTCCTTTGTCTGAACATTAGATTTCCTAGGAAATCCTTCCACGTCTCGAGTTCCCATCGGAGCTCCTTCCACATCATGAGATCTAGCTGAAAAATTGTAGATCTGAAGGAGAAAATTGTAGATCTAGCGTCAAAAATCATAGATCTGGAGCCGAATCTCGTAGATCTGCAGAAAAGAATGTGTGGTAGCAGTGGTGATGGATGTTCAAACATGAAAGGGGTGGTAATGACGTGACATCGACGGTAGGAGGAAGATATTCTGATCAAAATATGAGAAAACACGCCATATCAGAGATACTAGCAGTGGTGGAGACATCGTCACTGGTGGTGGTGGTGGTGAAGCCGTTGTCACTGATGGTGGTGGTGGTGCAACAGCCGATGACAGTGATGGTGTTCATCATGTTGGTGGTTGAAGGATATAAATGAATGTTTTTGCTGTAAATGTTAAAAGGGAAGAAGTTGAAGTTAATAGATCTTACACCCATCAGATAATGGTTCTTATGGTTCTTATTCTTTTTTGGTTTTTATTTGAACCTTTACCTATATATATATATATATATATATATATATATATATATATATATATATATATATATATATATATATATATAAAGAAATAATGATTGTAAAAGTTTGTTTTAAAAGAATGATCCAAAATTTTCGTTTAAACTAATTTAATAGGAAATAGTGGACACAATTTGCTAACTTTTATATATTTGATTTGTTCAATTTTAACGAATCTTTATATGTACAAATATATATATATATATATATATATATATATATATATATATATATATATATATATATATATATATATATATATATATATATATATATATATATAGAGAGAGAGAGAGAGAGAGAGATGATCATTTGAGAACCAATAGCTTCCCGAGAACCCGAAAACTAAAAATGGAGCGTTAGATCAAAATTTTTAATGGCCTAGATCAAAGATGGCAATTTCGTAATTATCATCAATTTCAATGGTATCTTAGGCTTTTTAAAAATAATCTCAGGGGTATATTAGGCAATAATAATTATTATTCCTTAATTACTAAATTAATTGATTTAAAAAACTATCTCAATATCTCTCATTATTCCTCACGTCTCTCTCTCTCTCTCTCTCTCACACACACACACACACACACACACAACCATCGAAATTTCCTCCGTCGTCAACATCCATAGCCGATTATGAAGTTTTCGCTCTTTTTTCCCGAAGAGTCGACGAAATATGACGATTAACAAAACTTGATTTTTGTAAATCGAAGAACACAATAGGCCATTTATATGTAAATCACACGAATTACAGCAGCCGAGCGCTCTATTGCTGCCGTGGAAAGGGGGAAGAAGAGCAAAATCAAACTAGAATTCTCAAAAACCGGATAAAGTTGCAAGAAATCATGGAGTAGGGGGAAGAGGATCGAATCAGTGGGTTTCCGAATTGCTTGCTTCTATAAATCATGTCGTCTTTACCCTCCACAATAGGCGCCATTAGAACAGGTAATCTCTCTAAACGATGGAAACATCTCTGGACTTTGCTTCCTACTCTCGTTTTCAAAGAAATTGATGATAATATCCTGTGGTCCAATTACATTTTGTTCGTCGACCAAACCCTAGCTCAATGTAGCGGATTGAAGCTCAAGAAATTCATAGTGTCTATCACTTACGATACTCAATCTGAATCTCGAATCAAAACTTGGATTCGTTATGCTATAAATCGTAACGTTGAAGAGCTTAGTTTAGCGCTATGGAATTACGAAGTCGGAGTTGGGTTTCTATTAGATCAGTTTTTCTTCATCAACTCATGTTTTACTAATCTGACATTAAAAGGCTGCATACTGGATACAACTGGGGCGATTGGTTGGAAAAATCTTAGGGGCTGTTTGGCAGGATCTGAATTTTTAAGATCTGAATTTTTAAGAGGTCTGAATTTCTAAGAGGGTCTGAATCTTTAAGATCTGAATTTTAACATGCTGTTTGGTTGGAACCTCTTAATTGTTATGCTAAATAATAAAAATGACCATTTTACCCTTCACTATCATTTCTTTCAATTATAAAATTATACTTCCAACCATTCCTTATTAAAACATCGTATTTTAAAAACTATAACCAATTCTATCATTCTAATTGGGTAGAAATAGGAAGTACAATGCTATAAAAACAAAAATGACTATTTTACTTTTTAACTATTTTTTCAACACCATCAATCTCACCAAAATAGCATCAAAACTTATAAAAACATCAAAATTCATAAGAACAACACCAATATTAACCAAAACAACATCAAAAATAATAAATGTGTTCCATTATCATCCTCCCTTTGTAGACCTCGGTTATTATGAGACACCTATATCAACCAAACAAAGGATTCATCCTATGATATCTAATTATCAAATAGCAACTAAAAATGATAATGCATAACACTGGCTATTGAACAGAGGTCAATTTAACCATCTATCAGTTATGCATATTTTTACCTGGCTTTTACCTGATCAACTTTTCGTTCAATCAAAATATAGATACAAATTGCTTTTGAATAATCAAAACATGATTCAAATTGCTTTTGAATAATTATCAAGTTTATAGAAACATATCGCAATTGAGATACATGATGAGATTTTTGTTCAATCAAAATATAGATACATAAAGATACACATGAAGCTAATCGTATGAGAAAGCTGACCATGGGCCTAACCTGTTTCTACTGAATTGTGAGGTGATCAATCTAGGGCTTCAGTGTCGAGCTTCTTGAGCGGCTGAAGGGAGGAATTTCGTTTCTAGGGAAGCGTTGTTGATTACGTGGAAGGAGGAGGGCTACACCGGTTGCGGGGAAGGAGGAGCGTAGCAGAGGAGAACAGTGGAGATCGCCGGAGGAGATCGTCGGAGGCAGGGAGGAGATCGTCGGAGACAGGGAGGATTATAGAGGTCGCAGGTGTCGATGGTGGAGGGGTCGATGATCATGGAAGGAATCGATGGTTGTGGGAGGCATCGATGCTGGAGGCGTCGATGGAGGAGAGAAAGCGATGGAAGGGTATTAGGAGAATAGAGGACAAGCGTGTAATTTTTTCTTTTCAGACTTCCTCCCAACACTTATTCGGTCAGATGTATTTTTAAGATTAAGATGTGAAAATAAGAGCCAACAAACGCTCTGAGTTGTAAAGATTCAGATCTGCCTCTTATTAAGAGGCAACAAGAGGTAAACAAACGGGCCCTTAGGAGTTTGTGTATTTGCTTTGCATATTTAGATGAAGATTTGATTAAAAACATATTATCTGGTAGTCATCTATTGGAAACTTTGGTGTTGAGATATTCCCATGGTTATAGGCATCTTGATATTACATCAAAAAGCGTTAAGAACTTGGTGTTCCATGGATACAACATGCTTCATGATGCTTTAAGCCATATTATTGAAATCAAAGCTCCTAATATTTTATCACTAACAATCCAAGGTAATTTGATGACTTATCTACATAAAACTTTTATTGATCTTGTAGAACTCGTACAACTTGCTCCGTCGAAATTTTGATTCAGGATTGGCAGAGTGCTGTCATTTGCAGAGGTATCTTTGCATCAACTTCAGATTTTTTTATACATATTAAACATATTTTTGTAATTAATTTTTTATGGTTAAGTTATTAGCTTATAGCCCTCTGGCAATGGGTTTGCTTTCTGGAAAGTATATGTTACTTGATGGTGGTGGAGCTGATGCTCATTTGAATCTGTTCAAAGGCAGGTATTCAGAAGGGGAATCCAAATACAACTTATCAAATCCCACCATTACAGAAGCTACTAAAGTAAATCCACTCTCCTACTATATCAATAATGAATTTCACGTCAATTTCTTCATATGCTTCATTTAATATGTTTATATCTTTAAAAGAGATTGTGCAGGCATATGTCTCGATTGCATAACGTTATGATATCCATCCAGTATCTCTTGCAATAGGTATACAATATTGTTACAGTTTTTGTGTTTTTTTTTCAGTTTTGTTTTATAAAAAAATCATAAAAAGAAATAAAGTTTATTTGTATGTGGCTATGTGGTAATTATGGACAGGTTTTATTTTGAGACACCCTCTTGTGAGCAGTGCTATTTTTGGGGCTACAAAATTATGGCAACTTGAGGAGGCTGTTAATGCATGTGATATAATGCTTAGTCCAGAAATCATTGCAGACATAAATGAGAACTAAATTCTATCTTTTAGAGGAACAAAAACAAACAAGCACACATATGAGGAGGTATTTACTGTGCTCACAACAAGTTGTATTAGTTTTGTGGATTTCATCAGCAATGCGGCAATACCTTGATTTAATTTTCTAAAATTTTCATTGAAATAAGTCATCTTATGACAATTGACATATTATGCATATGATATATTTGTTAATTTTTGAGTTTTTATGAACAGGTTACTTAAAATGATGTTGTTGAACTTGCAATCAAATACCACACAAAGATCTTACTACCAGAGCTATGTGTTTGATTGCTTGGTTGAAACTGTCATCCCGTTTCCTTATGAGCACAGTAAGTTACTTATTTGATCATCTTTAAAAGCACTCAAGTTTAATTTATATGTAAATCACATGTGAATCACATATGAATTACATGTGATTCACATGTAAATTACATGTAATTCACATATGAATCACATGTGATTCACGAGTGAAATATATTAATTACATGTGATTCACATGTAAATAACATGTAATTCACATATGAATTACATGTGATTCACATGTAAATCACATTTAATTCACATACGATTCACTTGTGATTCACATGTAAATCAAAAGTGAATCACATATGAATTACATGTGATTCACATGTGAATCACATATGAATTACATGTGATTCACATGTAAATAACATGTAATTCAGATATGAATTACATGTGATTCACATGTAAATCATATGTAATTCACATCTGATTCACATATAAATCACAAGTGAATCACGTGTGAATGACATGTGATTCACATGTAAATCACATATGAATTACATGTGATTCACATGTAAATAACATGTAATTCACATATGAATTACATGTGATTCACATGTAAATCGCATGTAATTCACATGTAAATTACAAGTGAATTACATATGAATTACATGTGATTCACAAGTGAATCACATGAATTATATGTGACTCACATGCAAATGAGATGTAATTTACATATTAATCACATGTAATTCACATGTAAATCACAAGTGAATTACATATAAATTACATGTGATTCACATGTAAATCACATATGAATTACGTCTATATGCACAAATGCATTTTGTGTGAGTGCTCTTCGTTAATTATTTTTTAAAATTTTCTTGTGAATTTCACATTTGAATCATAAAAGATACAATCACATTTGAATATCACATTATATAATCATTTGTGAATCTTACATGATATATACATGTGCATTTTTGTGAGTGTTGTTGCATTTATCAAATTTTTTAATTTTCTTCTAGATTTTGTGGAAAATATTGAAGAGTGATATGTGCATATTTAGTTATATATTTTGTGTAGAATCTTAATACTTTTTGGCTTTTTTATTGCAATTATTGAACAAAAGGTACTTAACTATGTTTAAATTGTATTTTCAGCCTAAAAGACGTGGTCAGAAGCAAAATGAAGCGGGAATAGCAATCAGAAGCTCGAGAATTGAAGAAAGAAGAAAAAGAGTCAAAAACCTGAAGAACTCGGCGAGTTGGACACCTACTCGACGAGTAGACATGAACATTCGCGAACCATTGGGTGCCTTACCGTGCACAGATTTTAAGTGAGGGACTCTCCAAGTCGGTCTATGGACTCGACGAGTCGCCCCTGTTTTCAGAAAACTATAAAAGGGCATAAACTCACGAGACAAAGACTTCTTTCTGAAACCCTTGGAGTCTGAATTGCGATTGAGAGTGTTGCTGGAGCTCTAGAAATCGAGGATCAACCTTAGCATTCAATTTTGAGGAGATCGAAAGGCACAACAATATTATCTTTTCTTAATATATTTTTTTTACATCATGTTAGAATCATTAGCTTTAGTTTGTGAGATATTTTCTGCTATGAATATAAGCTAAAAACTCTTTGCTTCTGTTTAGGGTAGACAAACTTATAACTATGGTTTGAATTTTATGGCTTGGATTATTCACTATAAGAAAAACGCGATTTTGCTACGGAAGGAATCCGTTGCTAAAAGCTGAAATTACGTTGCAAATGACGATTAGCGACGAAATTTGCAACACCCTATTTCCGTCCCTAAAAACGCTGTAGCAAGGGTTTGCAACGGAAAAGATAATTCTGTCACAAATGTGGCAACGGAATGAAATCCGTGGTAAGTGGTATTCCGTCGTGTATTCCGTAGTAGGATTCCATCGCACAATCCGTGGTAGTTATTCCATCACAAATTTTGTGGTGGTGATTCCCTAGCAAATTCTATGGCGGTGATTCCCTAGCAAATTCCATGGTGGTCATTCCTTAGCAAATTCCGTGGTGATGAATCCATAGCAAATTCTGTTGTGGTGATTCCCTAGTAAATTTTGTGGTGGTCATTCCCTAGTAATTCCATGGTGGTCATTCCCTAGTACATTTCGTGGTGGTGATTCCGTAGCAAATTCCGTCGTGCTGAATCCCTAGCAAATTCCGTTTGATGATCTCCTAGCAAATTTCGTGGTCATGAATCCCTAGCAAATTTCGTTTGATCACTTCCTAGCAAATTCTGTGGTCATGAATCCCTAACAATTTTAGTGGTGTATATATTATATACCAGATTCAATATGGACCGATGGATAATTGATTTATAAATTATATCCAAATAATTTTGTAATAATATATGAAAAACAAAAAAAAACAAAAAAATCATAACCATTATATCATAAAATAACAAAATAATTATTTATTACATGGAAAAAAGAAAGTTGCTACTCTAAAATACATAATCTTCAATAAACATATATCAACCTACTACTCTTGTTGTTTTGTAAAGACATTAATAAGATCCAATGCCGTTTGAAGTTGGTTTTCAAGATGCCCGACCCTTGCTTTGTTTTCCTCTTGTTGGGCGTTCATCATTTCTTTAAGCTCTTTGTTTTGCTGTTTTTGTTTAGCAACAAGCTCCCTCATTTCTTCTATTTCATCATTTTTTTTTCCGGAATGTAAGATACATCCGTTTTACCATTCCTATTGGGAACCACCTTTGCAAAAGAGCCTAATCCATAATGTCACACCCCCAAACCAAGGATGGCGGAAACGTCCGCGGGTGGAGGACGACTTCATGTATAGTACCACAACAACGAGTATAATAGTGTTCAAAGTAATTACAACCATCATAAATATAATTGAAAAGGTTACACCATAGAATAAGTTTACATGTTTCAAAATCAATTACATTATGATGACAAAATGAACTGTTTGACGATTTATCGTCCCATCCTCAAAATGCTGATGGTTTTCCTGTTTCATTGATGACAAAATGAACTGTTTGACGAGTGAGTGGCTCTACCCCAACCCCACTACTAAACATGGAACAGGAGTCAGGATGGAATTATTTGCTTTAAGTCTTTAGTACTTGATTATAATTAACCCTGATGTATACACAAAGTCGTCACAGCTCACCAGTAATGATCTTAAGGTCATATACGAGTGTCTTTGATTTGATTTGAACAAGGGAGTATTTTAACTACTCTTAGAAAGACGGTAATTTTAGCAAGCATACTAAATTCATTACAAACATATGGTACCTAAACGTTTTTGTCGTTGGAAACATTACAAAAGTCCTAAAAGGTTTCCTTGTTTCTCCTGCTAGTTTGTTCGTCACACTCCTCCTGCTCCTCCGTCACTCTTCTCAGTTGGACAGTCCCTCTTGAAGTGTCCCATTCCACCGCATAGGTGGCATACTGGACTTACACTGGCATCGGGGATTGAAGCGATGCGTTGGGTCTGGGTCCTGCAGAAGCGGGAAGTATGTCCGTTCCTGTTGCAGTTTTTACGGTGCATCACCTGGCAAACCCCATTGTGATGGAAGCCACACTTGTTACACTTTGGGAGTGATCCCTTATATGGTCTGGCCGGTGCTTGGGTGACAGACCTTGTGGCTAGTGACGAGGCATGTGTCGTGACTGCTGTTGTAACGGCAGGGGTGGTCTTGGGTTGTTGTCTTTTAGCGAATCTTTGAGATAGGTTGCACTCCTTTTTGTTCAAAAACTTTCGTTTATTACCCTTAGGTTTGTGGTCTGAGGCGTCTTTGTTGGTAGACACTCGCTGGTGTCCCTTATTGTTGCGGCAATTAGTATTTCAGCATCGCTTCCACCTACGTTGGCTTTGTTAGCATTGATTTGTGCCATGACGGCAGTCACGGCTGCCGTGATTGCAACTTGAAAAGTAGCAGAGTCTATCTGCAGGGTTGGCGCCTTGCTAGTTGGTTGGTTGCCTCTTGGTGAAGACATAGTTCTGTTTCCTTATGAAAAACGACTTCGTGAGTGGGGATGATTATCTCAAGTGCATTCTTACGATTTATATTCATATATATAAATTTTGCACATTGTTGTCCTATTCTTAGTGTTTCTGCTAACCACTCCTGAGATGGAGTTACGGAAATGGGTAGAAGTAGGTTTTATACGAATGTTAAATTTGCTCATCCTAGTTACTGACCTTGCCCAACACACTTAGCTGAGGAGTTCTGATGGGGTCCGGTGCATTAATGCTGGTATGATCACACCCTATAGGTCTACGAAGAAGGCACCTTTCAACCAAAATGTTTAAAGGTGAGACGATAATGAGTTTTTAGAATGGCTATAGGTCGCGAGTTTTCTAACTAAGTTTATCTTAGTTCAAATTGTAACGTATTTCGGTTGTTTATGATGTTCTGAAAATAGTTCATAACGAGAGTCTATCTATGATAAACTTATGAATTTTAGTAGTATTG
Organism: Lactuca virosa; assembly: GCF_052849685.1. NCBI lineage: Eukaryota > Viridiplantae > Streptophyta > Magnoliopsida > Asterales > Asteraceae > Lactuca > Lactuca virosa. The sequence goes on along the minus strand of NC_136430.1, from coordinate 222,000,704 downwards.
CTCCCAATGAAATAATACGCATGCCCCTTTTATTTGTATGATTTTAGCATATTTAGTTTTTAGAGGAAGGTTTTGAGCCTGATGCAGGTCCACACCACATCATTGAAAGAAAAGTTTGGACCGCAAATAAATCTCTCGACTAGTGTAATCACTAACTCGCGGGATCGGGCCTACACATGGAGGGGAGTAACACCAATGCATACTCATGAACCTAATCTACAAGGTCTTGTGAGCAGTATGAACTCTACTCACGACGATCCGTCCCTTGCGATGCCTGAGGCAAGGTCGATGCACCTTGCAGCTCTGCTAATCGACGCTTGGCTGCAACCATTCTCTCTTCGAATGTCGTGTGTCTACCCTGTTACTCTTTTGCCTCTTCCTGAGCGGTGATAAGGTCCTAAAAAGGAAAGTTGGTCTCTGAAATAGCAGTCTCTTTCCAAGTCTCGGGTACGTGAGATGGTAGGGTCTGTAGTAGCGTGCAGTTTCCGAACTCGGTTTGTAGTCTCCCTGTTTTAATCCCCGATGTTCGCGATCTGTCGGGTCATTGCTGGGAGGGCTCTGTCAGTCGGTCCCCCGTGGTTGAGGTCATAGCAATCTCGTTGGTCTCCAAATGGTGACTGCTGTCATTGCTATCGACTCCAACCCTCGATCACGGTTGCCTAACGGGACACAGGTCCGATGTAGTCGAAACCGTTCACGGGAACCCTGGCTATGCATGGAGGGTTGATTATCTCTGGTTCCGCTTCTGATTCTTCTCATAACCATCCACCATTTCCCTGGTTGGGAAAGTAGGGGTCGCCTGGTAAGTAGGATCTTGCTATGTTATACGTACGAGAATAGGGGGGGGGGGTAAAAGAGGTAATTAATAGACGTCTAATCCTATAATTACTTATAGGGGTGATCCTTATCAGTCACGTCTATAATCACATAGTGCATACCAGTTATACATAATCTAAGATAGAATAGACCTTCGAATAAATGACTCTACTCTAAGTCCACAACCAAACAAGGAACATGAAATAAAGCAATAGTCATAGATTCTGAGTCTATAATATCTTTAATTATGTATAACCTTAGCGTATGCACTCAGTCATTATAGACCTACTAATAGGGATCTTTAGTTTTCACATAAGTTGGTTATAGTATCACCAAATACTCCTATAGTATTTTAATGTTTGACTTATGTTTTTTAATGTTTGTTTGTAGATAGAATTGGTAAGTTTTTAGACTTGTTGCAACGCCATAACCATTCCCTGGCATGTGCTAATCACTTCTGGGTTAGACATAGTTGATCAGGCTATGTCATTCCCAGACCTGACCATACATCCCCAAGCCTACTTGTGCCATTCAACAATCACTACTTTTGTTTTGTTCTAGTATGATGCTGACCTTAGTATGTATGCATGCATGTATACTTTTATCAAGAAACTATTTATTTCTAAAAGTATAGTTATTTGAAAATGTTAAATCAGAGACCTTAGTCCCAATGCATTTATAGTTTGTATATCTTATGTGGTTCGATATACTTAGTTCACTATAAACAATGCTCTGATACCAATCTGTCACACCCCCAAACAAAGGATGGTGGAAACGTCCGGGGGTGGAGGACTTCATGTATAGTATCACAACAACGAGTATAATAGTGCTCAAAGTAATTACAACCATCATAAATATAATTGAAAAGGTTACACCATAGAATAAGTTTACATGTTTCAAAATCAATTATATTATGATGACAAAATGAACTGTTTGACGATTTATCGTCCCATCCTCAAAATGCTGATGGTTTTCCTGTTTCACTGATTTCCTGAGAATATAAGTAGTTTTGAAAAAAAATGTCAACAATTAAGTTGGTGAGTTCATAAGAGTTTTGTTTGAGAAAGAAACCGTTTTCCTTGAAAAAGCGACAGAGTATGTTTCCATAAAATCCAATATTTTCTTTATTAAGTGTTATACGATAATGTACCCTAGAAGGACCCATAGATTCCTTCTATAATCGCCCAACATATATAAGTTATATAAAATTTAAGTTAAATAAACCGTTGGATATAATGGGTCTGCCCTAGGTCCACAACCAACAAGGAACAGGAGATAAGGCGGGCCCACCAATTCTAAGTCGATTGTGACTAAATTCTTATATAACCCTAGCATATACACTTAGCGATTATAGCTGAAGTCTAACAATTCTAGATGAAATGAAGTTTAACAGAAATATGTTTCCAAAGAAAATCCAATATTTTCCTTATAAAAGTTATGTAGCCTTAGATGTCCAGACCGAAATATACAAGTATTTTTCCATACTTAAAGTAATTCATGTGAGTTAAATTGACATAACTCGCTAATTTAAAAGTAAAACCCGTATATCTTATGATTTGTTAATATCACATGTGAGTTATTATAACCATGCTAAGACTCAGACGGCCTCGTAATACGACGTTCTTCAGGCGTCGCAAGTTAAATGACACTTGTCACCTCAGACCTGCCGGTCTAGCTGTTGCATGCAGCTCAGGTGCGGGCTTGTCAGACCCAATATAGATCTATACACAACTATCACGCTCTCCCTACAAGAGACTCTGGTTACAATTTACAGGACTTTTGACTTTGTTACTATGAAGGTAACACGAAGCGAATGTGTCACAAATTTATTCATTAACAGATTTACGTGAACTGAACTGAAAACCTTTGGTAAATGAGTTTGAAATGTAAATGATACATAAACTATACCTATTATAGTTTATCCAAAACGTTTGTAATGTAAAAGAACCCCTTTTATGAAAATACATTAGTGCTATGAGTCCATGAACTATTACTATTATGTAGTATATGAAAAACCCATTTGTTTTGAGAGTAAAACCTTTCTCATGTAGTAAAAATCCATAAACTATGCTTATTATAACTTATTATATGTGTTCGAAATGAATGAAGAATCCTTATCATGAATAGCTAAATTTCAGTTTATGATGATAAACTAACAAGAAAATACATTCAATATTTAGAACTTATTGTTATACACTTTGCTCAACATAATACAAAGTGTTATGAAAGTTATAAGCTGTTAACTAGTTTTTAACCTTTCTGCACCGTTTTAGAAAAATCATATGAAGTTGAAAACTAAATCCGTAAATTCTGGGAGTTCGTAAAATGTGTCTAGTTTATTCATAATTTTTATTATGATTTTTAGAAGTCTTTAAGTTGTGTTAAAATGTTCATATTCACAGACTGGTCCGAATTCGTTTCTGAAATGGTAGGCAGTTTTGTAAAAATCACCATAAATCGTAGAAAAATCGTATGGAGATGTGCAAGTAGTCATTTTAAAGGTATGAACCTGAACTATTTTCATATTACACAGTTTTGAAAGATATTAAGTTTAAGATCGTCAAAACAGTTCGTGAATAAGACTCAACTTTTCTGATGAAAGCTGTTGTTTGAGTTTAGTTAAGTTTTTTGGTGTTTTAACTTGTATTCCCCCCTAAAACTTGAAGAAAACATGAAAATGTAGGGGTATGAACTCACCTTGAGTGATTTAAGTAGATGGATGATGGAGAAAAGAAGTGTTCAACTCAAGAACACTTAGATGATGCTTGAAGATTCGAAGATCTAACAACAAATATGACGATATTTGTGTAAGGAACTCATGATTTGAGTGAAGAAGTGTAAGGAAATCAAGTGTGGGAAGAGATTTACTTACCAAGGTAGATGAAGAACTTGAAAATCATCCTTGAAATCTCGAAATTTAGAGAGAGAATGAGTTTTTGCTTCTTGGTGAAGTGTGAGTGAATGGGAGGAGAGACAAGGGTTTTTCTACCCTTGAGTCAAAGTACTTGGCTGGAAAGAGGGGGAAAAGGACAATGAAATGACCAGGTATGGTGGAAGGACAAGGGCTGGTCATTGAGTGGGCATGGGTGGTTGCTTGTGTCATACACTAAAGTAAAGTCAACACTCCACCAATAATATCCCACCCACTCTTCTTGGATAAGGATTATACCCCAAAAACGTGATTAATTATGAAGTATGGGGTTCTATATGTTAAAATATGATTTTGGGTGAAAATCCCGCGTTAAAATTATGTAAAACGGGCCTAAAATGAAGTCGTAGTCGAAAACCGGGTGAAAAGTGCATTACAGCGAGGCTTCTCGGATTGGGCCGGAGGTTCGGTCCCTACTGTTGCTGGGCTCAAAGACGAAATGGACAAAATGAGCCAAAGGCGAAGGTCAGGAGCGAAAGCGAACTTCGGGTTCGGGTCATCAGGCTTCGGTTCGGTCCTAAGGGTTTCGGTTCGGAAGGTTCGGTCCCTATAGCAAGCTTCGGTTCTTCCTAGTTTCGGTCCGAGAGGCTTCGGCCCTTAAAGGAAGGTTTCGGTTCTTTAAGGCTATTTTTCAAGAATTCTTCCCGTTTTGCGCCGTTTTTCACCAAGTTAAGTGTCGGGATGCCCGAAATGATTATAAAAAGTTAAAGGAACTTTTGAGAGAGATTTGGGAGAGATTTCACATACTTGGAGAGATTTCTCCTACTTAGAGAGTTTTGGGAGAGATTTCACATACTTGGAGAGATTTCTCCTACTTAGAGAGTTTTGGGAGAGTTAGAGTGAAAGAGATTGGGAGAGACTTCTTTTGTGACCTTTTTGAGTGTTTGGCTTCGCAACGCAAGGCTCTTACACTCTGTTAAGCATTGTTATGAATGTTATACGCTCTCGAGGGGTATGGAATAATGTTTTATCGAGTAGATTCATCACTTACCCTGATTAGGGTTTAGAATTTCCGAACACATGAAAACTCTAAGTGATACTTTGTATTAGGATTGCGAGTTGTACAATAAGAAACGTAATGGAAACCCTAATATACAAGGGTTAGATGAGTTGACAGGTTTGACTTGTTGACTTTGACTTGGCCAAAATCTGACGGTTGTCACACATAAAGCTTCTTTTTTTATCATGACCACCAACAACAACATAAAATAGCTTGTCCTCCTCAAATTCAACACCTTCAGCTTCCAACTCTTCCCGTTTTTCTGTATAGGCCGCCTACAAAATAAAAATATTATAAGTTAAAAGATATCAAATTTAGGAATGATATTATGGAGTAGCTACAATATAAAAGTTAATTTAAACTGAAATGAATATTACATGAATTTGTCTATCTTTTTCATTTGTGAAAGTGACTCCATCATTATTCTTAGTGTGTGTATACAGGAACAATTCACTATAAGGTGGCTCATGTCCTAATTTCCTCTTCTGCATAAATATCATATAAAAAGTCAAATATACAGATAAACATATGCAAACATTGATACGATGTACCATTTAAAAAATTACCAAATCAGAAGTTATCTTCAAATGACATGCGGATCCAGCGTTATGTGTAGGTTTTGCTACTCCATCAGCCACACTGTTACACCTATTTTTCTTGTTCTGCTCAGATTTTAGCTTGTATTCTTCTGTATTCCATTTTAATTGCCAGGAGTTCCAGACTTCCTGTGGAATATGAGCTGGTTTAAAGCCATGTTTGTTTCTTTTTGGGCTCCTCATGTTGAAGAGATATTGACCATAACTTTGTGCCGCTTTCCTTGCCCAAGCTTGCCTCACCAGCGAGTCTATTGTTTCATCCCAACAACATTTTTTCTACACATTAACAATATAAACATAAGTTGAAGTGTAAATGTTTACCAAACAACAATTTATCACTTATAGTTAATTACCTGAAACGCCTCCCAATACAATTCGTGCATTTCTTTGCTTACTTGTGCCCAAGCGTACCCTTTTGGATCTACTCTTTGTTTAAAGGACTGACTAATAAAGTGTGCACAAGGGCCTGGTGGCATTAGCCTGCAAGTAATCATTTGTTAAGTTATGAACTGATATGTAGGTGTAAACCAAAATTTAATACATAGAAAAGTTGTAATTAAGATTTGATTGGTAACTCACGTATTTGTCCAAACATGAACATTTAAACGTCCATCGGGTCCACAATCTTCAGAGGAATTGTTTTCACCTTCTACACTTTCCACTACAGATCCATTCATGGATGGTTGTGTTGGTTATGGGGTAGATTCTGGGATAGGTGTTGTTGATGGGGTATATTCTGGGGTAGGTGTTGGGATAGATGTATATGTTGAGGATGTGGTAGTTCCTTTACTTAAGGAGGGTGTGGTAGTTATTGTAGTTGTGGAGGATGGTAGTGTAGATGCATATTTTGAGGTTGTGGTAGTAGATATAGGTGTTGATGATGTGGTAGTGGGTGTTGGTGTTGAGGATGGTTTAGATGATGTAGGTGCTGAAGTTTTGGTTATTGATGTTAGTGTTGACGATTGTATTGTTCCAGTTTCTGAAGTTTTAAATGTTTTTTCTAAGGAGGGTGTGGATGTTGTAAGTGATGCCGAGGAAGTGGTAGTCATGGGTGATGTTAATGATATAGGTTTAGGGGTTTTGTTGGTAGATGTTATAGGTGCTTTGGATGTGGTTGTTGGTATTGGGAAGTCGATTTCTTCATCTTGTAACTGTCTGTTTACGAATTTTGCAGTAGAAATCCTGTTGCGTTTCATAACTTGTGGTGCAATGAATTTAGTTGGCTTCACACCGGATGCTCCTTTTGCTTTCGAGGTCGACATCTTTCTGACACAAACAATAAAAATAAATTATATATGAAGGCATTACTTTTCATGCAAACTATTGAATACAATCAAAACCAATTTACATGAAGATGATCAGAGAACAAAAAACGATCGATCATCACGACAACAGTAAATTAAATAAAAATAAATTTTAGATGAGTGACAACCTATATCGCCAAAGTCAGTGCACAAACGTATAATGAAGAAAGATGTTGATCAATTAGCCTCCGTAGATGATGATTACGGAAAATGTAAACTCTATTTCTAATCGGTAAACTTACCCTAATATGCAGCATAAACGTGTGTAGGTTGGAGGGAAACGAATTGTGAAATACTTTGAACCTCCGCTAATAAAAAATTCGAATCATGCTAATTACCGCTAAATATTTAGTAATTCAAATTTATTTAAAGTAGTTACACATTGATAGATAGGGTATATACATATAAATAACGTCAAGAAAGAACATAGACTAACGATGTGTTCATAGTATAATTTTGACTTAAAATTATATACGAGGACTAAACATTAATAAACTATACATCTTTATGCTTTTCTGTTTAAACCGAAATTTATATACAAAAGACGTACGGGTCATGTCAATATATATGGTAGTGGCTTATGGTGTCCATAGTATACCCATGGATGACATATGGATGACATATGGGTCATTGATCAACATTGTATTGGCTTATGGTGTCCATGGATGACATATGGGCCATTGGTCGACATGGTAGTGGCTTATTGTGTAAGTGAATGACATATGGTTAAGTGGTCGACATGGTAATGGCTTCTGGTGTCCATGGATGACATATGGGCCATTGGTCAACATGGTAGTGGCTTATTGTGTCCATGGATGACATATGGGCCATTGGTCGACATGGTAGTCGCTTATTGTGTCCATGGATGACATATGGTTGATTGGTCCACATGGTAATGGCTTATGGTTGACATATGGATGACATATGGGCCATTGGTCAACATGGTAGTGGCTTATGGAGTCCATGGATGACATATGGGCTCTTGGTCGACATGGTAGTGGCTTATTGTGTCCATGGATGACATATGGGCCATTGGTCGACATGGTAGTGGCTTATTGTGTCCATGGATGACATATGGTTGATTGGTCCACATGGTAATGGCTTATGGTGTCCATGGTTGACATATGGATGGCATATGGGCCATTGGTCAACATGGTAGTGGCTTATGGTGTCCATGGATGACATATGGGCCATTGGTCGACATGGTAGTGGCTTATTGTGTCCATGGATGACATATGGGACATTGGTCAACATGGTAGTGGCTTATTGTGTCCATGGTTGACATATTGGCCATTGGTCAACATGGTTGTGGGTTATGGTGTCCATGGATGACATATGGGCCATTGGTCAACATGGTAGTGGCTTATTGTGTCCATGGATGACATATGGGCCATTGGTCAACATGGTAGTGGCTTATTGTGTCCATGGATGACATATGGTTGATTGGTCCACATGGTAATGGCTTATGGTGTCCATGGTTGACATATGGATGACATATGGGCCATTGGTCAACATGGTAGTGGGTTATGGTGTCCATGGATGACATATGGGTCATTGGTCGACATGGTAGTCGCTTATTGTGTAAGTGAAATATGGTTGATTGGTCGACATGGTAGTGGCTTATGGTGTCCATGGTTGACATAAGGGCCATTGGTCGACATGGTAGTAGCTTATTGTGTTCATGGATGACATATGGACCATTGGTCGACATGGTAGTCGCTTATTGTGTCCATGGTTGACATATGGATGACATATGGGCCATTGGTCAACATGGTAGTGGCTTATGGTGTATATAATATACCCATGGATGACATATGGGCTGCAATATTATTGAGCATAATATTGTGGTTTTTCAATTTAAAGAAACGGAAGTTAATTTAGTTTAGCTGGCAAACGCGTTTTACTTCTTACCTGAAGTCGCAGGTTCGAATCCTACTTATGTCAATAATTTTATTTAAATTCGTCTCTCTAAATTTAATCAATATTTTTATTTAATTTCATCTTTTTAAATTTAAACTGTTCAATTTAATTACAAAAATGCCCATAGGTATTGACAAAAATACCCTAACCATTTACGTAGTAACCCTTTTACATTCAAGGGCAATTATGTCAATTCATAGTCTAAACACTTAGGCGCCATAATTTGTAGTCAGAGTCATCCCGTCGGTTCAGTTTATCGGCGATAGATCATCTACAATCCATTACCAACACTCAAAATTCCCGCACGTTGATCAATAAACCCTAAAATCGTTGTTTCTACATAATTTGAATTACACTCCACGCAGATCAACATAATGGCAGCGAGTTGTTCTTCAGAAAGAATGCAAACAAGGCAACAAGTAACAAGGATCACTGCTTTGCCATCGCACTTGATCAAAAAAATAGTAACTACGGTTGGGGGAAATTCACCAATCGATGCTTTTAAGTGCCTGATAGTGTAAGTATGATGTGCATTACTTCTATTAAACTTGTTTACATAGTTAATTTAGTGTTTAATATATGAATTTTGTGTTGATTTGTGAATTATATATATAGTTGCAAACTCTTTAGGGATTTTGTAACATCGGACACATTATATAAAATCATAGACACAAATCGAATAAGGTTTCGTCCATTAAGTGTTCACCAGTATGAAGTCATAAGCAAATGCAGAAAGTTGAACAACCCACACGTACTCTTCAACGATGGAATAGTACTCTTTTTTTAAGCAATCGGATAATTACGAATTCAATTAGTTTTCTACATTTGTATTTTTAAAATTGTATGATTACTTATTTTATGTCGGGCGAAGTATTTTACGATAGGGGAAGAACTAAATGCTGATGATGTAAACAAAAGATGTGACGATCATGGTTGGAAAAAGAAAAGCATATTTTGGGATTTACCATATTGGAAAACAAACCTCATTAGACATAATTTTGATGTTATGCATATTGTTAAAAATGTATTTGAAAACTTTTTTTACACTGTAATGGATGTCAAAGGGAAGACGAAGGACAATGTAGCAGCCAGAAGAGATCTGAAGCTCTATTGTAGGAAGAGAAAAGGAGTCGAAGATAATGAAAGAGCATACTACACTCTGGACAAGAATCAAAAGAAATCCATATGCCAATGGGTGGAGAAATTGTGTTTCCCCGATGGTTATGTTTCTAATATGGGGAGGTGTGTTGATTTAACAGGGTGTAGACTGTTCGGAATGAAAAGCCATGATTATCATGTTTTTATGAAAAGATTGATGCCAATTGCATTTCCTGAGATGTTGCCAAAACAAGTGTGGGAAGCATTAACAGAGTTGAGTATTTTCTTCAAGACATTAACAGCAACATCAATCACAACAAAAGACATGGAAAGGATTGAAACCGAGATCCCAATAATATTATGTAAATTAGAGACCATCTTTGTCCCTGGTATTTTTAACTCCATGGAACATTTACCAGTACATTTGCCATACGAAGCGAAGATAGTCGGTCCTGTCCAATATCGGTGGATGTATCCATTTGAAAGGTTTGTATGGTACATCATAATGTATGTTGCTATTTTTGTAAGCTAATTTAAATAATCTTCACTATAGGTATCTAAATCAGTTGAAAAAAGATGTGAAAAATAAAGCTCGAGTGGAAGGGTCCGTTGTTAACGCGTACTTGCTACGTGAAGCATCAATATTTTGCTCTCATTATTTCGAGACTGGTGTCCCCACACGTAATAGAAAGTTGCCTCAAAATGATGATGGAGGAGGAGATGAGCAAGTGGATGCTAACAACGACATGTTAGATATATTTTCATATCCTGGGCGTCATTATGGAAGATTCACGAATAGAATGATGTCTGATGAGGAAGTGCATGCTGCCCAAACTTACATACTCCTTAACGAAGATAAGATCAAGCATTACATCAGGTTCGTACATGACATATGCATCACTTTTAATTATAATAATCATTTGTTGTGTAATTGCTATGATCGAATAATATTTACATGCATGATTTTGTTTATTACATTCATAGTAACTTTAAAATGTTATTGAAATGGTGATACAAAATATTTGAAGAACATTTGAATGAACTTATGGGGGATATGGATGAACAGGTCCTTGCAGCTGAAGTTGAGAAGAACTTTGTAGTATGGTTTCAAAACTATGTGGGTGTTATTTTTGTATTTTTTAAAATTTATTATTTTTTGTTATGGTTATAATTAACTCTAATTAAGTGTTTTACCATTATTCATATAGGCACGTAAGATCCCGATAAACAACAAGTCTATATCTGACCTATCCAAAATGCCATTCAAAAAAGTGAAATTATATAGTGTATACTTTGTCAATGGTTACAAGTTTCACACAGAAGCTTATAGTCTGAACAAATCAACAACAAATAGTGGATTGTGTGTTAGTAGCCAAGGAGGTGATTATTATGGTAAGGTAGAGGAAATTTTAGAAGTCGAGTACCCTGGTTACCCAATTAAAACCACGGTTTTGTTTAAATGTCATTGGTATGATCCAACACATAACATAGGAGTTAAGGTTCACAAACAATATAACTTGGTCGAGATAAATGTCAAAAGAAAATACAACAGGTTCGAGCCATTTGTTTTAGCCATGCAAGCCACTCAAGTGTGTTACATTCCTTACCCAAGTTCGAAAACAAACAACTCAGACTGGTGGGCTGTATTTAAAGTTAAACCTCATGGTTGGACCGATGAAAATCATCCTCAGAAAGACGTTGCTTTCCAAGAAGTTGAAGTTGAATCAAATGAAATCATTATACCAAGTCTAGCCGATACACACAATTATGATGATGATCACGAAATGTCAAGCAACGGTTCAGATAATGAAAATAATATTGATGAAGAAGGTGAAATTCATGAGGACGACAATGATGGTATTCCTGACAGTGAGGGTAGTTATGAGTATAGTACATCGAGCAATGAAGAAGAAGAGGATGAAGAAGAAGAGGACGAAGAAGATAATGACTAGATGTTTTTGTGTTTAATGTTTTTTGAGATGAAGTTAATTTGTAATTTGGTTTAATATCAATACATAAATTTAAACTAGGAAGAAAGCCCGGGCTTCGGCCCGGGATGTTTTTTTGTGTTTCTTATGTCAAAATGTAAAACTATTGACTGTAAAGCCCAAGAGTGTCAAAGTGGCTAAGGAATTGTGGAAAAAACCTAAATGTTTTTCGTGTATATTGTGCAAAATGTATAATTTTTTATAATAAGGACTAAAAGTGTCAAACTGGCTAAAAAATTGTGGCAAAAATCTAAAGTTTTTTTGTGTTTTTTTACCAAAATGTAAAAGTTTTGTTTCCAAGGGCCAAAAGTGTCAAAGTTACCAAAAAAATGTGGCAAAAATCTTAATGCCCAAAAAATTCCTATTGCTAACTCTTTTGTGCTTATATATATATATATATATATATATATATATATATATATATATATATATATATATATATATACACACACTAATGTATTACATTATAGATTATGATATATATGTTATTTTTGTCTTTTCCATTTCAATAATCAAAATTCCACTGTTACCTATAAAAGGTTATAATATTTGAATAATGTGTTTTGACACAAATATCCTTAGTATTCACATATTTGAAATGATTTCAAGGGTACTTTGGTCTTTTTGCACTCTGAAGCGTTGAGGCACCATCATACCTCTGACGTCACACCGGCGTTATCAGTTCTTCAACCATTCAAAACGTGTCAACTATTCCGGACGATAAATCTCCATAGAAACACTAAAACCCCCAAATCATCGAAGGGTAATCGTTCTTAAAATCGATTTTCTCCGATAATAGACACTTCTGTACACCTCGCGACGAGATCATCATAAAGTAAGTATTTTTTTCCATACCCTGTTACACTGTTTTTCATAGTTACGCTTATTTTTTAAAAAGAAATTGAAATCAACTACTCCAATGTCTATTTTGTTAGTAGAATGTCGATTTCTAGAAGTCACCGTTCGTTAGATGATCTCGCATTAGATATTTTGAGTCGGATATTTGTAGTATTAGCGTCAGAATCTGCGAAAGACATCGTCTCTGCAAGACTTTGGTAATTCTCAATAAACATCAACTAATGAATGTATATTTTATGACATACAACTTTCTTTATTTGTTATTTACTGTGTATTTAAATTTTTGAAGTTCAAAGAAGATGTATGAAGCAGGGGGTGATCATCAAGTGTTCAGAACAGCATGCATTGACATGATTGAAGGAATGGGTCCCAAAAATCTGAATGCTGATTCATTTATACATACATGTGCATTTCATAATAACATTGAAGCCATGTTCAGACAAGGAATTGTATGTGTAATTTCATTAATTATATGTAATCTATACCATTTATTAATATTTTGTGTCATTGATGTTATATATTGATATTGTTATTCTGTCAACAGGAAGAGTGCTTCTATTATGGCCATTTTGATTTAGGATTGTCTTTGTTGAGACAAGCAGCAAATGAAGATCATCTTCAGGCAATTTATTTGATTGGAATGATCTACATTTCAAGAGGGCCTCATCAATGTGATGAAGGTATGTATATATGGTATATATGTAAATTAAATTATATATATAGTTAATTAAAGGCATGTTTGTAGTTTGGGGTTAGTATTTAATTGTGTTGTGCTGTATAATATTTACTGTTGTATTGAAAAGGATACATTGGATTAATTGATGGATATTTTAATGTGTAGGTTTACAATTACTTGATGCCTATTTTGGCTGGGTAGTTCCGGATGATGGGGAGTACACGAGTGTTGTTGATAGTGCCAAAGAGTTGTTGCGGGCTGTTGATGTTGTTCATAGACTTACAACGAATAACATCACATTCCAATGTGAAGACCCACGACATTATGTTAAAGGTGCATTTGCAATAGGCCATGAAGAGGATGAGGATCGACAAAGATATTACACGGTTAGTCGTTGGTATGTAGAGTATGGTAGGTTTTGTATATTTCTTAAAAATATTAATGGTTGATAATAGATTGGACATTGAATATTATTGTTCTTATTGTATAGTATATGAAGTTGTATAGTACTACTATAATTTTATTTTGGTTTTGTGTTTACATCATTCTGTTAAAAGGGCATTTTAGTCATTTTTTCTTGCTATGTTGTTTGAGTAGGATGAAGTATACGTAAAACCCATGTTATTTTTGTGATGAAGTATACTTAATGTAATTAAAAATAAGTTTGTAATGAATTCGTTATTAAGGAAAATAATCTACATAGATTATATACTTTAACATGCCCGGTTAATGTAATTAAAAATAAGTTTGTAATGAATTCGTTGTTAATTATTCATTATATACTATGTTTTCAAGAAATTATACACAACTTGATTAGCACAACTGGCTTCATCGTGCCCTTTTCTAGCATAAGCTTAAGTTCGAGTCCGCTTGCCAGCAATATCTACTTTATAATTCATTTTTACATTTATTAGCCATTATTTTATGCCACATATTACCAATTCAAAAACATTTCATTCAAACCATATCTTACAAATTCCATTGATCATAATAATAATTCATCCATAGTATAACAAAATTAATTAAACATATAACATCCCAATAAATGCCATCACAAATTAGCTACGCGTTTTGTTCCATAGCAAAACAAGCAAACGAAATCATACTCCATTGTAGAATTCCCTAGAAAATACCTACGAATGGTACTTCCATAGCAATTCAACTATGGAATTGGTTTCCGTCACAAACTCCGTTGCATAGTAAGCACGATGATGAATTCCATAGCAGCAGTACAACGTAAGTGATTTGGTAACAAATGCCGTTGGAAAATTGCTACGATTTTATGTTCCATAGAACTATCGGTAGCATAATACCAACGGATATGGAGTCGGTAGCATTTTACCTAGCAACTCCCACTCTCGCTACCAGAAATAAAATACGTAGACAATGTGGTAGCAACATTGCTATGGAACGACATTCCATAGCACGATCCATTGCAGATTAACAACGAAAATACGTTCCATAGCGATCTTCCCTAGCAAAATTGCATTTTTCTTGTAGTGATTTAATTTGGTGAATTTTGTTTTGTTAAGCTTGTTAAAGACCCTTATATGTTGACAATAACTATTTTCTGTTAATTATCAAGTCAATTAAGTTGCATGAACATCTCTTAATTGATTGTCTCATATAATTTATGTGAAAACAATATTATATGCCTAGGAATAGTGAACATGAAACTAGGGGTTAACTAGAAAATAGGTAAGTCAATGTGTGAGCTTGTGTGACGAACAACCATACAAGAAGTTAATTGAATTAGTAATTTAATTAGCTAACTACAAGTCTTACTTAACCCAAATCAATAAACTAGGAAACTCATTAGTTTAACCAATTGGCCACTGTTTGAATTGATTTGTTTTCTAAGGATTAGTAAAAGTGAACATGAACCTAATCACATTAATCGGTAGCCAATGACAAATTAATCCATTGCACGTGCCATAAAATCAACCATAGGAACAAGTAAGTCGAACCTGAACAGAAGTCTCCTTTATTATTGAATTTAGTTTATTTTTATTTGTTTAGATGTTAATTGTTTTGTTTAAGTGTTAGTTAAGTGCTTAAGTTTCTAGTCTTGCAAAACTACAGAAAACCCTTCTTTAATTGCTTGTTTTTATTTAGATAATTCTAGTAGTTAGCTTTATATTTACCGTTCCCTATGTTCGATACCCTGCTTGCTTAACTATACCACCAATTGATAGGTACACTGTCTTTTGTGTGTCTAAATTAGATTTAAAAAGTAGGACTAAAACTAGTGCAATCAACACACATCAAGTTTTTGGCGCCGTTGCCGGGGAACGGTTCTAAAATAAATTTTAATCGATCCTTTGTGTGAGATCTATCTTGCACAAAGTTACTGTTTTAGTAAATTAGTTATTAGGTTTGAGATATAGTTTTTTTGTTTTTAGGATTTTAGTTCTTTTTTTCTGTTTTAACTTTGAACTCGTCGAGTCCAGTCGCAACTACTCGACGAGTGTATCGCAATATTTTAGTTTAGTTTTGTTCTTTTTACGTGTGTTTTTCTGTTTCTTGTAGTGTTTTTATGACCCAAGGATCAAGCACACCCTTGATCCTGCCACTCGAAAACCCGGAATCAACTCTTAGGAAGGATAAGGACAAAACCGTAGAAGCATCTTCAACACCAAAGAAGTCACCGTTTAAGAGCTTCAAATCAGCCTTTTGCAAGAAAAGGGGCCAGAAAGTTGGAGAATCTAGCACGACACTTTTAGTGATCTAACGAAGGAGGATTCAGAGAACGAAACAGAAAAAGAAGAAAGCGACCCCGAAACCGAACCCGATAACACCATGGCTAACATCGATGAAATGCCCATGGGCCAATGAAAAAGAAGGATGCGTGACGATACTGGCCCAGGACTCGTGCAACCCGCGATTCAAGCAACTGCCAATTTTGAATTGAAAGGCCACATTCTCACTCAACTCAGGGACATCCCATTCTATGGGAAAGATCACGAAGATGCATACAAGCATCTCAACGAGGTCAACGACATAGCCGACTACTTCAATACCCCTAATGTACCTCGCGAGACTGTTCTACTTCGTATGCTACCGGTCACATTTAAGGGGGTTGCGAAAGATTGGCTGAAATCACTTCCCCCAGGATCCGTCACTACTTGGGCAAAGATGTGTGAAAAGTTTATTGATCAAATTTTCCCTACTTCAAAGATAGCAAAGTTGAAGAAAGCCATAACAAATTTCGAGCAACAACCGGGCGAGTCACTCTATGAGGCATGGGAGAGATATAAAGGATTGTTGAGGAACTGCCATCACAATGATCTAAACAGTCAACAAGAAGTCTCCATTTTCTATGATGGGGTGAATGTGACAACTAGGCAGCTCCTTGACTCGCAAGGACCACTCACGAAGAAATCACCCGCAGCTATAAAGGAGCTAATTGAAGAATTCTCTAAGCACTCTAGAGAATATCATAACCCAAGGAATGACTCAACTCGAGGGGTGGTGAACTCTATTTCCGATGACATGGCAGCATTGATGGAAAAATTGGAGAGCACGGATCAAAGAATGACAAAGATGGATCAAACCATCCACGCCATCCGGGTGGGGTGTGAGAATTGTAGAGGGCCTCACCTTACTAAGGATTGTGATCTTGACGAGAACGGGAACCAGAAAGCCCAAGTGTGTTACTCAGCGGTGATAGATATGATAATGATTGGCGAAAACCCAAGAAAGAATGGATACCTTATGATGAGTACAAGAAGGCGAAGGAGGAAAAGTATAAGCAAAAAGCAAGTGGTTTTTATCAAAAGGAGGAGCTGGTGCAAGAAAAAAATCGGATTTGGAAGATATGTTGACAAGATTTGTAGCCGCATCCGAGAAAAGGCATAACGATACCGATGCAGCAATAAAAGATCAACAAAACATGTTGAGAGAGCACCAAATTATGATGAAATATCAACAACCGCTAGTTAGGAATCAGCAAGCCTCCATTCTCAACATTGAAAAGCAGCTAGGCCAACTTGCACAACAAGTGAACAAAAGACAACCGGGTGGACTTCCAAGTAATACCGAAAAGAATCTAAGGATGGCTCATGTAAATGCAATAACAACAAATTCTGAGAAAATTTTCATTCTTTTAAGTCCAATCCGGAAAGAAGAATCAAAACCGGTGCAAGGGAAAGAAGAAAAAAATCGAAAATTGCATATAGCGACTTCGACTCGACGAGTCCCAGACAGGTACTTGACGAGTCCAAGGTCTGATGACAAAAACGGCATTCTTTTAAAACCCTACCAGCCTCCTTTTCCATTTCCGAGTCGAGCCATACAAGGTGAACAGATTAAAGAGTATAGGGAGTTTATAGAACATATAAAGGCACTCCAAGTGAACATCCCGTTTATTGAAACAATAATTCAAACACCAAAATATGCAAGCTTGCTTAAGGGCCTCTTCATGAATAGATGGAATATGGCAGAAGTAGTAGAGATAGTTTTGAATGAGCTGCCAGAGAAGATGGGCGATCCGGGAAACATCACTATACCTTGCCAATTTGGAAACTTAATTACCACTCGTACGTTGAGCGATTCAGGGGCTAGTATAAATATTATGCCATATTCTTTCTTCAAAAAGCTAAACATTCCGGAACCAAAGCCTATTCAAATGACAATCCATCTAGCCGATAAAACAATAATACATCCAAGGGGAGTATGCGAAGATATTCTCATCAAGGTGGATAAATTAGTGTTCCCTGCTGACTTCATAGTATTGGATATAGATGAGGACCATAAAGTACCAATCATTTTTGGGAGACCATTCTTGAATACCGCTTGTGCCTTAGTAGATGTGCGTGAATCTGAACTAACACTTAGGGTGGGTGATGATTTTGTGATTTTTAAAGCCGATCAAGAGAAGAAGCATGTAAAGTCAAGAAAATATAAGACTTCCTCAATGGATTTGGATGATGAACTGTTAGAAAAAGAGCTGGCACTTTGGTAAGAAAATAATCCAAATCAATTCACACTTTCTTTAGAAGAAGACTTTGCCGAAAGAGACTTAAGAGAATTGGAGAAGCTACTTGAAAAAAGTGAAGCTAATGAAGATCTAAGCAACTTTGAAGAAACAAACTTGGCTTGTCTTGATACAAATTTGCAATGTGAGGAAGCAATTCAAGATGACAAGAAGGAAAGTTTAGAAGATAAAGAGAACACTAAGGTTTGGAATAATGCTAAACATAACTCCTCCATTGGGTCACACATGACTAATCAAGGAGTAAAAGAAGATAGACCCATCACAATTAAGAAAACCAAACCTCGCGCTTTAGTTTCTACCACTTTTGAAGTATTCACTTTTAAACCACCAGATTCTCAAGCGTATGAAGAAAGTGAGGTAGAATTCATAACCTCGATGATTGAAAAGGCGATTGAGGTAGATAAAGGAGGAATGGAAACGATGGGGCACACGGAAGAAGAAAAGAAGAAGCAACATGGTAAAGGGATAAAACGTAAATCTGAATAAAATGCCACAGGGAGGAGAAAGGAGGAGTTGAAAAAGGTGTATAAGAGAATAATCCATGCTTACAAAACAAAGTATAAAGCACAAAGGATTAAGTAGGAATTCCTGATGGAGGAAGCCGCTGAAACGTAGAGCGGGTAGGAGTCCAGCTAAAGTGTAACATCTGATCCAGAATTATTGGGGTTGGTTGAATTTTTAGGGTTGTGGTGCATGGACTCGGCGAGTTCGAGGCATTTAATTGCGGTCATGAATCGGGACCGACTCGGCGAGTCGGAAGGCCTGACTCGGCGAGTCAGTGTTGTAGGGAGAAAACCCTAATTTTGGAGTTTGCCCCTTATATAAACATCATTAGCTGCCTCATAGCCTTCCATTTTTACACCCTAGAAGCTGTTCTCGGCTGCAAACCTTTTGTGTGTGAAGAGAGAGAGAGCATTTGGGAGCTTGTCTTTGGGATTCTGGGGAGGATTTCAAGCTTGAAGAGGAAATATCAAGGGAGGAGCACTAGATCGAGTATCTATTTCGTGTTGGGCACCTTATTGAGGTATTAATCTGTTACCTTAAAGCTTAAAGCTCTTAGATTTCTTTTGGAAGATTATGGCCATCCTTGAGGAATGGAACCAAGTTTGGATCTGGACCTATCACAAGGATATGGTTCCAGATCTGGAACTTCTTAGGTCCCAAATGTCATAAAGTTGTCTCCTTGGTGCACCCTAATTCTTATTCATGCATTAGGGACTTGTAAGAAGCTTGTTCATGTGGTTTTAGCATTATGAGACTTAGTATGAACGTAAAGTTGGCAACTTTACGTGGTATTATCACTAGGAGAATATGGATCTGAAGTTTGGGACCTTAAATCCCACTTGAAAGGACCGAATACGTGGGAACTCGTCGAGTCGCTCTTGTGACTCAACGAGTCGGGAGGGTTTTCTCATTCGCGGCCAAGGGTTCACGGCCAAGGGTTCACGGTCAAGGGTGTTCGGTTGGGAGTTTACGACCGTGAACATCAAGGAACTAGACGAGTCTCGCGGGTGACTCGGCGGGTTGACGAGTTAAGCAAGGAATCCGACGAGTGGCTAATTGTACTCGACGAGTCAAGGTCAATATGGATTGTTGACCTTGACTACAAACATAGACTTTGACCAGGGTTGACCTGAGGGTATTTATGGGATTGTGTTAAGCTAATCACGTGATGATTATGGGCAGTTGAGAAGGAGTAGCTTGTGGGATATGTCTGATTTCAGCTTATCAGTTCAGCAGTCGATAGGTGAATCTTCTCACCATACCAATGGGTCTAAGGCACCAAGGCCAGCTCATTTTGTAGAGATGTGTGGTATACTTATTGTGTAGAGTTATGTGGTACATTAGTTGATGTAGTGATATGTGGTATGCCAGTCGATTATATGCTTTATGCTATACTATGATATTTTTTATGTGATATTTGCATGAAAGACCATGGGGGAGCCCATGGCACTTGGATGTAAGATCATGTGGGGGAGCCCATGGCTGTCCAGCAGGGAAAGACCATGGGGGGGGGGGGAACCCATGGCACTTAGGTGTAAGACCACGTGGGGGAGCCATGGATGTGTTATGCGGTAGAGGTAGCTTTTATAGCTAATGTGTTATGTGGTAGAGGTAGCTTTTATAGCTAATATGATATGTGCTATGCGGTAGAGATAGCTTTTAAAGCTAATATGTTATGTGTTATGTGGATTGTGTGTGGGGTATGCTCTGGGGGACTCAATAAGCTTTGTGCTTACGGTTTACAGTTTAGGTTTCAGGATTCATCGATTTGGAAATGAAGGGCTCGGATTAATCGCAATGCACACACCTATGATTTCCGTAATGATTGATTTTGGGATGAACTCTGATAAATGTTTTACTTAATGATGACTTGAGGTGTTTGAAATAAATGGTATCAATGTGTTAGCTATATTAAAAATAAAATTTTTACCCTTGATTTTTGGGTCGTTACAAGTTGGTATCAGAGCCTTGGGTTGAGGGATTCGGGTATGCCTTCGGGTGTGTCTGAACTCAAACTGAGGATATGTAAGGTTTTCAAAAATTTTCAAAAGAACATGTTTTCAAGGAAAAGGTTTTCTAAGACAAGAAAGGGTGTGGTGTATGCAATCAACCGAGCTCAAGTAAGTTTCCCCAGAATAACCACATATGTTATCTGTTATGACTTGGTTTATGAATCTGTGAATCGCATGCTAGTTAGGGCTAGGGGAGATGCATGTATATGTTGTATGAGCTGGTAGACTTTAATGCTAGTGCTGAGTAGTCAGCAATAGGTTGGCCTGATATGTGGTGCTTGTAGCCTTGGGAATATTTGATGCCATGCTAGAATGAGAATGATTATTGGTATTGGTAACTGCTACGCGTATGCTTTTAAATTGTATACGGTTAGGATCTTATAGCCTTAGAATAATTGATTTGGCCTTATTTCCTGTTCCTTGTCTGTTTGTGGTTCTAGGGCAGAGTCGATTATTCGACAGTCTATTAGATCCTGTTATGTGTATAATTTGCATGCATAAGGCAGCCGACAGTGAGAATGGATGTATGTGGATAGCGTGGGTTGCGATATGTGGGTGGAATGTTTTATGGCAGTTCTTTGGATCGGAGTGTTTCTGCACGAATGATGCTTGCTTCGTGCTTTGTGGAACTCTTGAGTGATGGGAGTCAGCCACTAAGTGGATATGACGATATCCAGGAGGTGGATGGCTGGCATCATGAGGAGTTCCTCAGCAGCTGATGGCAGGGTGAGGTTGGGAACCTAGGAAAGCCTAGGATATGCTCCATAGAGTTAGTGGGGCGGTTCGGTGAGGTTAGGGAGCCTAGGGGGGAGCCTAGGAGGTGCTTCGGTAGATATTTAGTTGCGGTATAGCGAATATTCGGTGCATCAAGGGGGTAGGTGACTTAGAGGATTCGGGAGGATTGCTGAGGAAAGTATGGATAGGTGTGGAAGGTAGTATGGGCCCATACTATTGAAAGCACAAGATCCATACTCGAATCAGTGAGAGTCTTGGAGAATCTAAGAAGCCTGGGAAAGAGAATTTTTTATTATGATTGAACCGTGGGGATAGCTGATGTGCAGAATGTGGATGCGCACGCAAGGAGAAGGACCAGGGTTTGGTCCCGGCTCCGGTGGTGAGCCAGATAGCGGAAGGACTGCCGGGATTTTAAGTTCGCCTTGGATCTCTGGTATTAGGTAGCAAGGATTGATTATGCAATCTATTGCATTTTCAGGATTGGAAACCATGTCTTGGGAATAGTTTATAGTTGGCTTAAAGCAGAGGTTGCTCCAACTACTGTAGTTCAGCCGTTGGCAATTGAACGGGTGAGGGTGTCGGGGTGCGAGACCCTGAATGGTATGGATCACAGAGCCGAGGACGTAAGATTGATTAGGAATACCTTTATAAGAGAGGTTTAGATCAGGTGAATTTATTGGAGGGTTTCAAGCGGAGACCCAAGAGTTGGATCAGTATTTGAGAGGCCAGCAAGGTCGGATCCAGTGCAACGTTGTAGAAACTGTGCGATGAAGTTTCGTTCCAAGGGTTTGGATTATCATTGAGATTGGAATGAGGGGTTGCGTTATGCTATCAGGACAGTTGAGACATCGCAGGAGGAGGTGGTCAGGATTCCTTCAGATGTTGTGGATATGCTATCTTCGGCCATTTCCGGTGGATACCGGGGATTTAGATCGCTTGGTAACCGTGATAAGTTGGATCTCAGGTTGGTACTCTGCTATTGTCTGGGTTAGCAAGGGTTGTCAAATTCCATTCAGCATGTCAAGAAATCTTTGAGAGATCTTCAGACGGATGTACCTCGCGGAGCGGAATTCGCGTATACCGTGATTGGTCCTTGTCGTTGTCGGAATATGTTCAGTGATCTGGGTTACTACGGGTGTAGCAGGGTTGGTCACGTTTTCAGGGATTTCCCCTGGGGGCAAGCCCGTTATAGTTGTTGCGATCAGAAGGGAGACAAGGAGGTCGACCGTTGGAGAATCAGAGAGGAGCGGTGAGTGCATCCGTTCCGGCTATTTTGAGAATCACCATTGGACGAGAGGGTAGAGCCGGAGCCCAGCAGGAAGGGAACCCACTTTGTAGGGCCAGACTGGGGAGATCGGAACTCCTGCAGGCAAGGGTGCAACGTATGTACCCTTTTGACTCCCCACCAACGTTGCCTGTATTTAGTAGCGGATATTTTTCTTCATCATAGGAAGGCGTATCGTTGGTTGTTATCTCAGGTGGTGGTTGAGCTACACACATCTTCAAGAAGAGTTGTATGCCATCTGCAAACTGTGAATTTGGGTGGAGTAGTACGGGGTCATCTCCTGATATATCGTGGATTTTTCCAGCATTCGAGTGTCATTGTGAGTATGGTCGGGGTTGGTTCAAGGGTTCGTACGAGGGGATTTTGACTGGGTTCAGTAACCTTATCAATTATGTTAGGAAAGCCTCTCGGAGTTGCCGAGGGAGGTAAGGAGAAGTTGTCGCTGAAGTATTGTGGGAGCATCCGACCTTTGGACTTCGAGATCTAAGTGTGATATCAGTGTGAACAACTACAGTCATTGGAATTGTTGGGACACAAGATGTGCTAGTTGGTTTTCGGGAATTTTGTTGTTTGGTAGGGTTATGCATGGTGTTCTAGCTTTGGTAAGCACCGGTCGTCAGCAAGGTGAGCATTGGAACGTAATGACGATTGGGAATCCTACAATTTTCGTGTGCATAACGGACTTAGTTGAATCTAAGTGGGGGATAACCGCCCAGGTATCCGGGTCAGGAGCAAGGGTGAAAGTGTTGTAAGACTACGGGGGAGCCGTAGCATTCACTAATGTTCAGATGGGGTGAAAGTGATGTAAGACTACGAGGGAGACGTAGCATTCACTAATGGTCAGTTAGGGTATAGTGTTGTAAGACTGCAGGGGAGCCGTAGCATTCACCAACAGTAGAGAGTGTTGTAAGACTACGAGGGAGCCGTAGCATTCACTAGCGGTAGAGAGTGTTGTAAGACTGCGGGGGTGCCGTGGTGTTCACAGACTCAATCAGGTGATCTGGACTAGGATAGGCTAGTTCGCAGGGTTGTGGGGGAACCACTGCTTAGTTAGGATCAGGACCAGAGGTGATTGACCGATCAATTATCCGGGGGCGAGCCGGGTGGTTATGGGAATTCCAGATTGGAACCGGTGGAGACTGTTGAGCTAAGGGTTGGATCTTGTGATACAGGATCTTGTGGTCGAGTAGTACATGTTTTTGTATGGCTGCGGATGGGTAGCCCTGTTATAGGACCGCATAAGAACCTGGTGGTTGGACCGGGAGCAAGACTGGAAGTCTGAAGGAATCGGCTAAGGGTATTTATTAGGCGGACGAGTGAAGGATGACGGGAAGTCATGGGGTATTATGCAAATGACGATTCGAGGATCTCTGGATAGGAACGGAGTAACAATTCGGATTTGGATAGGAACCCTAATCAGAATTCATGTCGGATTCTGTTTCAGTGAGATGAGATGTGGGGCACCTATATGCCAAGGGCATCGAGGGCATAAATCCAGAGTGGTGAACGGGTTGGTTTGATGGTAGTTTAAGCCATTGCGAAGTGTCTCAGGTGGCTCTATCTGTAATAAAGTCACGACATGTCCGAATCAGGAAATGGTGGGTCGGAGGAGACCGGGAATGATGTAAGACTACAGCTATTCTGGTAGTATACAACTTTTTGCGTTGGATTCAGTGGCGACAGGCTGTCATCCTATCACGATCGGATGAATCAATCGGATGGAAGGAGATAGGGCAGTTATGGTTAGACGAGGTATCCTTCGGAGGTCGTAGGGGACTGCTGAGTGTGGTTTGGCTCAGCAATCAGGTAGGTGTGCGGTGTCCTGGACAGTTGGTAGACAGGTTGGGGCCAGGGAGGTCCCCGGTGGTTCTTCTAGAAAACAGCCATGTGGCAGCAAGAGGGGTAGGAGCGACCTCAGTGATTTGGGGTCTGTATGTGGAATTGCTTGTTATTCGGTAGTCGTAGTTAATCGGTGATTTTGTTGTTAGGAAGCCTCAAGGCATTGCAAGTGGGAAGTATTCTATTTAGACTGGTTTCTGGTTGGACCAGTTCATTGATAATTCAATGTGGGCAGTCTGTCAGGGAGACAGACCACCTAGAGGCTTCAGCTGTTAGATGAAGCAGATATGATCAGGTTTCAAGTAATTCGTTCATTCTTGTATTTCGTGTTGCTGAAGGTGTCTCCCTGGAAAGGGATTATCAGGTTTCGGAAGAGAAGCAAGATGGGGCCTCGGTATACAGGCCGTTCAGGATCTCGGCCCGGATGGGCAAGGTGGCGTATCGCTTGGGAGCCGGAAAAAGTGATGCGAGAGCATTACTCGGATGTGTTTGGGTCAGCAGACTTCAAGGACGAAGTCTAGTTCAAGTGGGGGAGAATTGTAACATCTGATCCAGGAATTATTGGGTTTGGTTGAATTTTTAGGGTTGTGGTTCATGGACTCGGCGAGTTGGGAGTCCAACTCGTCGAGTGGAGGCATTTAATCGCGATCACGGATTGGGACCGACTCGGCGAGTCGGAAGGCCTGACTCGGCGAGTCAGTGCTGTAGGGAGAAAACCCTAATTTTAGAGTTTTTCCCCTATATAAACATCCTTAGCTGCCTCATAGCCTTCCATTTTTACACCCTAGAAGCTGTTCTCGGCCGCAAACCTTTTGTGTGTGAAAAGAGAGAGCATTTGGGAGCTTGTCTTTGGGATTTTGGGGAGGATTTCAAGTTTGAAGAGGAAATATCAAGGGAGGAGCACTAGATCGAGTATCTATTTCGTGTTAGGCACCTTATTGAGGTATTAATCTGTTACCTTAAAGCTTAAAGCTCTTAGATTTCTTTTGGAAGATTATGGCCATCCTTGAGGAATGGAACCAAGTTTGGATCTGGACCTATCACAAGGATATGGTTCCAGATCTGGAACTTGTTAGGTCGCAAATGTCATAAAGTTATCTCCTTGGTGCACCCTAATTCTTATTCATGCATTAGGGACTTGTAAGAAGCTTGTTGATGTGGTTTTGGCATTATGAGACTTAGTATGAACGTAAAGTTGGCAAATTTACGTGGTATTATCACTAGGAGAATATGGATCTGAAGTTTGGGACCTTAAATCCCACTTGAAAGGACCGAATACGTGGAAACTCGTCGAGTCGCTCTTGTGACTCGGCGAGTCGGGAGGGTTTTCTCATTCGCGGACAAGGGTTTACGGCCAAGGGTTCACGGTCAAGGGTGTTCGGTTGGGAGTTTACGGCAGTGAACATCAAGGAACTAGACGAGTCTCTCGGGTGACTCGGCGAGTTGACGAGTTAAGCAAGGAACCCGACGAGTGGCTAATTGTACTCGACGAGTCAAGGTCAATATAGACTGTTGACCTTGACTACAGACATAGACTTTGACCAGGGTTGACCTGAGGGTATTTATGGGATTGTGTTAAGCTAATTACCTGATGATTATGGGCAGTTGAGAAGGAGTAGCGTGTGGGATATGTCTGATTTCAGCTTATCAGTTCAGCAGTCGAGAGGTGAGTCTTCTCACCATACCAATGGGTCTAAGTCACCAAGGCCGGCCCATTTTGTAGAGATGTGTGGTATACCTATTGTGTAGAGTTATGTGGTACACTAGTTGATGTAGTGATATATGGTATGCCAGTCGATTATATGCTTTATGCTATGCTATGGTATTTGTTATGTGATATTTGCATGAAAGACCATGGGGGGAGCCCATGGCACTTGGATGTAAGACCATGTGGGGGAGCCCATGGCTGTCCGGCAGGGAAAGACCATGGGGGGAACCCATGACACTTAGGTGTAAGACCATGTGGGGGAGCCCATGGCATCCTTATGCAGGGATACGTGGTAGAGATATCTTTTGTAGCTAATATGTTATGCGGTAGAGATAACTTTTGTGGCTAACATGATATGTGGTAGAGATAGCTTTTATAGCTAATGTGTTATGTGGTAGAGGTAGCTTTTATAGCTAATATGATATGTGGTATGCGGTAGAGATAGCTTTTAGAGCTAATATGTTATGTGTTATGTGGATTGTGTGTGGGGTATGCTCTGGGGACTCACTAAGCTTTGTGCTTACGGTTTACAGTTTTGGTTTCAGGTTTCATCGATTTGGAAATGAAGGGCTCGGATTGATCGCAGTGCACACACCTATGATTTCCGCAATGATTGATTTTGAGATGAACTCTGATAAATGTTTTACGTAATGATGACTTGAGGTGTTTGAAATAAATGGTATCAATGTGTTAGCTATATTAAAAATATAATTTTTACCCTTGATTTTTGGGTCGTTACATAAACACTCTTCAAAAAGAAGCGCTTACGGGAGGCAACCCAATACTAGAGTTTGCTTTTTTTTTTACCTTTCTTTTTCGTTTTTTTTTTGTCTTTTATTGGTTTTCTTAGGATTTGTCTATCTAAATCTTCTTATTTGTCTAAAATGATTGCTTGAGGACAAGAAAGGTCTGAGTGTGGGGTATGGTGGATTTATTTTAAAGAGAGTAAAATTTTTGAAATTTTTTTCAAACATATCAATTAACTCGCCGAGTCAGGTTGCCTGCTCGACGAGTCCGTGCGAAAAACTCTGAAAATTTTTAAAGAATCACAACTCTACTCGACGAGTCGGGGAATCTACCCGACGAGTAGGTCTATTTTCGAAAAAATAAATAATTTTGACTATTCTGTAAAATTAGGGTTTTTACCCTAATTGGTAAACATTTGCCTCATTCACTCCAGCCGACACCCACTCGACGTGCCAAGTTCCTCTCAAGCAACCATCTTTAATTCCTTTGATTTCTTCCAATTTCTTCCAAAAAGGTAACATTTTTTTTTTATTTCTGATAAAGGTTCGATCTTTAGTGTTTTGATGGCCTTAATTTGTTAATTTATGAAAAAATCCGATTTTTGAAATTTACTTGAATTCTAGGGTTTCGATTTTGGCCAAATTAGAGTGTGATAGTTAAAATTTTTTGTGAATTAACACTTGATATACAACCCTAGACAATCCCCTGAAACAAATTTTGAGTTTTGATGGTTGAATATTCACGAAACAGAAGTGCGAATCGACTTGTTCTTCCGACTCGCCGAGTCTGTTCATGGACTCGATGAGTCCATGCTGTAGTTGTCCAGATTTTATTTTTTTTAACGTTTATGTGATTTTTTTTGGTGTTGTTTTGTCTTGTATTATTTTTCAGAAAATGTCCAGGAGAAGCCACAGTTCTGGAAGCAGCCAAGGGGATATTCCTTGGTTGAGTTTTTCACAAATAACTTCAAAATCATCATTGGTTCGGGCAAAGAAGAAACTTGAAATACTGAAGAAGAAAGAGATTTATGTTCCAAATTAAATAAATTGGGAATGGTTAGGGCAGGTTGGATTGGAAGAAGATTTGACCCCGTATTTGGTCAAAACTTTTCTGCACAACGGGGTGACCATTACATGTGACGGGTGAAATAGATTGTTTAGGATTCAGGAACCGGTGTACCAGGAATTATGCTGGGAGTTTTTCTCGACCATTAACTTCTGAGGGGGTAGTGATTATTATAATCTGGGTGTCCTTACTTTTTGTCTTGGCGGGCAGTAGCGCCAATGTAGTATGGCAGAGCTTGGATGGAGAATGGGAATTTATGACCAATCTGTGGTCATGTCTGAAGCTTTTGGAGCATTTCTTGAAAACTGCCATAAAGATTTACCGGAGGGTACGGTTGCTTCCACATGGTGGAACACAATAGCGAATAGAGTTTACATTCCCTCAGCGGCTCAAGAGGGAAGCATTCGTTCGCCTATTCACCGGTTGATTCATCGTTTGATCGCTAGCACCATAAAATATGCGAAAAGATGATGATAAAGTCTCGACCCTTGATATCTTTTACTTATGGTGTATCATTATGCCGAACACATTTTGCAACATACCTTATTATTTGGCAAAATATTTGGGCGAGGGAACGGTGAAGAATCAGACTACGTTAAAGATAAATGGTGGGATGTTTGTGACCCGTTTGGCGAGGACATATGGTGTGTTGGAAAGAGGAGCCGGGAATATGATCACTATGGTGCCCATACCTCCATTTAGTATTATGATTTACCTGAGGGCAAGAATAGTTACAGATTATGGTGGCGGTCGTTTTACAATCCCAAGTGATGATGCGGTTGTGACACCTGAGGAGCCGGGTCGATGCGTTAGGCCAAGAGAGGAGAACGTACATGAAGACCCACCGGTAATTCCGGTGGATGACGAGGTGTCGATGGATTGGTACAACATGGAAGTAAGGCGGTACCAAGATGATTTGGGTTATAGTTTAAACTATAGCCACATGACTCTTGCTCATATGATGAGCCATTTGCAAATACCGCCAATGGATGGACCCGAGTACCCTCGTATTAGGATTTGGGATGAGAGGATAAGCCAAAGACAAAGTGGAGCCCGGGGAAGCGGAATGGGAGATGAAGATGAAGAAGGAGATGAAGATTAGATATCTTTTTATTTTTATTTGTGTGGTTTGGTTTGAGACAATTTTCATTTGTTTTTGTTTGCGTTTGGTTGATGTTTGAACTTTATAGTAATTAGGAACTATGTAGGATGTTTTATTTGTTTTCCTTTCCTATCACTTGTGTTTGTTTTGATCTTTTCAATTTGAGGGTAAGGAATGCATGCGAGAGTATGGAGTCAAGGCTAACCAAGAAAAAATCGAGTCTAGGCAAGAAAGAAAAAAAAAAAGAGAAGTTTTGAGTCTAATTACGAGGCCGATAATGAAAGGGGTTATTGAGAGTTTATTTACTGAAAGAAAATGAGGGAAAGTATCAATTTGATATTACCCACACACCTGAGTAACGGACGTGGAGCAGAAACAAATTTTGTCCATACAGCGATGGATTCGGCGAGTGCATAAATGGGCTCGACGAGTCCAAGTGTAAAAACTCGACTTCTCCCAGCATTACGCTTCAACTCGGCGAGCCACCCTAGGAACTCGACGAGTTGACCATTATTTTATCTTTCAAGCCGACGATTTGATGACATTTTACACGACAATTGGCTACATTTTTGAAGATCATTTTTCGAGCGTTTCCAAGAGTTTTTCCGTCTATATTAGGAGTTGTACCACACGAGATTTGACGCCCAAGGCATGGATGAGTTGTTCCCATGTCCAAAGTCAATTGAAGATGGAGCTTTCAATGAAGACGATAAACCTCGCGACTACTATCCCAGGGGAGTTTGTTCCAATTCCCTCTTTATTTTATTGTTCTTTATCATGCATAATATGCAATGGGGACATTGCATAAATTAAGTGTGGGGTAGGGGGTTGGTTACATTTAGTCAAAATTTAGAATCTTAGATTAATTTTAAAAATTTTTTTGCATAAAAATTGCTAGGGCTTAACTTAGAAAATTTTGGTAAAAGCAATTAGGGTTCATGCTAGTATTATGTTTAATGATTCTATGAGGACCCAAATGTTTAGTTGAGCCTATACGCGTTATAATGCATTTGTGGCTCCCTTTATTCTAGTAAAATCATGGGACAAAAACACAACCTCGCTTAGTTTGAGGTACGCAACATGTTTAGCATCGTGTACTTGAAATGTTTCTAGGAAGACTAGTACCTTTAACCAATAAGGGTTGAAGTCGAGCGCCCTTGCTTAAGCATGTAGGTTTTGAGTGAAAAAAAAGTGAGATACATGTAAAAAAATAGAGAGAATTACAAGGAAAAGTTGTAAGAATTTTTGAGCAGTCAAAGTATGAAGATCAAAAGATCAAAATTCTGAAGAATCAAAAATTTAAAGATACCAAAAATCAAACAAAAAAAATTCAAAGAAATCAAGATCAAATTATCAAAGAAGTGAAGAATTCCAAAGAGCTCCATTGTGGTATCGAAAAGTTGTAATTTTCTAGATTATGTATGCTTGGGTTGCTTGACCAAAAATACCTTGAGGTTAAGAAAGTTTTTGCGGATGGATTCGGAGGGATGCATAAAATGAGCGTTGTTCAAAAGAAGTGGGCGAGTGTTTATGAGGATTGTAAGTATTTAGGATTAGGGGGGTCCTTAGGAAAAATTTTAGACACAAATGCATGCGTTGCGGTCTTGGCATAATGGTTGGGTTTGATTGGGATTGTCTTATGTGATGCTAGTGTGCTAAAATTCTGTTTTGCTTGGGGGCAAGCAAAAGTCAAGTGTGGGGTATTTTGATATATGCATATTTAGTTATATATTTTGTGTAGAATCTTAATACTTTTTGGCTATTTTATTGCAGTTATTGAACAAAAGGTACTTAACTATGTTTAAATTGTATTTTCAGCCTAAAAGACGTGCTCGGAAGCAAAAGGAAGCGGGAATAGCAATCGGAAGCTTGCGAATTGAAGAAAGAAGAAAAAGAGTCAAAAACCTGAAGAACTCGGCGAGTTGGACACCTACTCGACGGGTAGACACGAACATTTGCGAACCATTGGGTGCCTTACCACGCACGGATTTTAAGTGAGGGACTCTCCGAGTCGGTCTATGGACTCGACGAGTCGCCCCGGTTTTCAGAAAACTATAAAAGGGCATAAACTCACGAGACAAGGACTTCTCTCTGAAACCCTTGGAGACTGAATTGTGATTGAGAGTGTTGCTAGAGCTCTGGAAATCCAGGATCAACCTTAGCATTCAATTTTGAGGAGATCGAAAGGCACAACCATATTCTCTTTTCTTAATCTAGTGTTTACATCATGTTAGAATCATTAGGTTTAGTTTGTGAGATATTTTATGCTATGAATATGAGCTAAAAACTCTTTGCTTTTGTTTAGGGTAGACAAACATATAACTATGATTTGAATTTTATGGCTTGGATTATTTAATTTGGTGAATTTTGTTTTGTTAAGCTTGTTAAAGACCCTTATGTGTTGACAATAACTATTTTCTGTTAATTATAAAGTCTATTAAGTTGCATGAACATCTCTTAATTGCTTGTCTCATATAATTTATGTGAAAACAATATTATATGCCTAGGAATAGTGAACATGAAACTAGGGGTTAACTAAAAAATAGGTAAGTCAATGTGTGAGCTTGTGTGACGAACAACCATACAAGAAGTTAATTGAATTAGCTAACTACAAGTCTTACTTAACCCAAATCAATAAACTAGGAAACTCATTAGTTTAACCAATTGGCCACTGTTTGAATTGATTTGTTTTCTAAGGATTAGTAATAGTGAACATGAACCTAATCACATTAATCGGTAGTCAATGACAAATTAATCCATTGCACGTGCCATAAAATCAACCATAGGAATAAGTAAGTCGAACCTGAACAGAAGTCTCCTTTGTTATTGAATTTAGTTGATTTTTATTTGGTTAGCTGTTAATTGTTTTGTTTAAGTGTTAGTTAAGTTCTTAAGTTTCTAGTCTTGCAAAACTAGAGAAAACCCTTCTTTTATTGCTTGTTTTTATTTAGATAATTCTAGTAGTTAGCTTTATATTTACCGTTCCTTGTGTTCGATACCCTGCTTGCTTAACTATACCACCAATTGATAGGTACACTGCCTTTTGTGTGTCTAAATTAGATTTAAAAAGTAGGACTAAAACTAGTACATTCAACACACATCAAGTTTTTGACACAAATGCATGCATTGCGGTCTTGGCATAATGGTTGGGTTTGATTGGGATTGTCTTATGTGATGCTAGTGTGCGAAAATTCAGTTTTGCTTGGGGGCAAGCAAAAGTCAAGTGTGGGGTATTTTGATATGTGCATATTTAGTTATATATTTTGTGTAGAATCTTAATACTTTTTGGCTATTTTATTGCAATTATTGAACAAAAGGTACTTAACTATGTTTAAATTGTATTTTCAGCCTAAAAGACGTGCTCGGAAGCAAAAGGAAGCGGGAATAGCAATCGGAAGCTCGGGAATTGAAGAAAGAAGAAAAAGAATCAAAAACCTGAAGAACTCGGCGAGTTGGACACCTACTCGACGAGTAGACACGAACATTCGCGAATCATTAGGTGCCTTACCGCGCACAAATTTTAAGTGAAGGACTCGCCGAGTCGGTCTATGGACTCGACGAGTCGCCCCTGTTTTCAGAAAACTATAAAAAAGGCATAAACTCACGAGACAAGGACTTCTCTCTAAAACCCTTGGAGACTGAATTGCGATTGAGAGTGTTGATGGAGCTCTGGAAATCGAGGAACAACCTTAGCATTCAATTTTGAGGAGACCGAAAGGCACAACCATATTCTCTTTTCTTAATCTAGTGTTTACATCATGTTAGAATCATTAGGTTTAGTTTGTGAGATATTTTCTGCTATGAATATGAGCTAAAAACTCTTTGCTTCTGTTTAGGGTAGACAAACTTATAACTATGGTTTAAATTTTATGGCTTGGATTATTTAATTTGGTGAATTTTGTTTTGTTAAGCTTGTTAAAGACCCTTATGGGTTGACAATAACTGTTTTCTGTTAATTATCAAGTCTATTAAGTTGCATGAACATTTCTTAATTGCCTGTCTCATATAATTTATGTGAAAACAATATTATATGCCTAGGAATAGTGAACCTAAAACTAGGGGTTAACTAGAAAATAGGTAAGTCAATGTGTGAGCTAGTGTGACGAACAACCATACGAGAAGTTAATTGAATTAGTAATTTAATTAGCTAACTACAAGTCTTACTTAACTCGAATCAATAAACTAGGAAACTCATTAGTTTAACCAATTGGCCACTGTTTGAATTGATTTGTTTTCTAAGGATTAGTAATAGTGAACATGAACCTAATCACATTAATCGGTAGCTAATGACAAATTAATCTATTGCATATGCCATAAAATCAACCATAGTAATAAGTAAGTCGAACCTGAACATAAGTCTCCTTTATTATTGAATTTAGTTGATTTTTATTTGCTTAACTGTTAATTGTTTTGTTTAAGTGTTAGTTAAGTGCTTAAGTTTCTAGTCTTGCAAAACTAGAGAAAACCCTTCTTTTATTGCTTGTTTTCATTTAGATAATTCTAGTAGTTAGCTTTATATTTACCGTTCCCTGTGTTCGATACCTTGCTTGCTTAACTATACCGCCAATTAACAGCTACACTGCCTTTTGTGTGTCTAAATTAGATTTACAAAGTAGGACTAAAACTAGTGCATTCAACACACATCAAAGAGGTGAAAAGTGATAAATTGAAGAAAATATGGAAATCTTGATTTGAAGAAATGATAACACTGTGAATCTTTGTATTTTTTTTATATTTTATTTCGTATCGAATAATGAAAGACCCTACCTTTCGTACTAAAGACATTGTCACTCCAAAACATGCTACATGCATACTTATAAATAATATTTTACATTGATAGTGTGATTACAAAAGACTGGATACAAACCGACTAAGTTTTAGTATATTACATAACTACTCAGGATATTATAATTTTTTTATACAAACATAAACCCAAATACAAAAGTAATAGTATAAATTATTCTAAATCTTCCAACAGTATATGACTATAATGGATTCTCATTACCTGCAATTGTTAAACACTGAGAGGGGTAAGCGGTGACGCTTAGTGAGTTCAATAATAGATACAATATAACGCTATGCCATATACATATCAATATGACAGAAGCAAAGAGGTACAAAGAACAACAAAGGCAGATGAGTATCATATGACATGCTTTCCATATCAACGAATAATCTGATTCAAAGATATACAATCAATAAGACTTTTGCCCATATGGCATGGAAAAATAACCAATTTCTGAATAAATATTTTGGCTAGCAAATTATAGGCTTTCAGCCCTACCTAGCCTTCTGCCAATGCCTTAATGATAGAAGTCATTCTCTAACGAGACATGCTCTACACGGCCAGAGGCTACATACCTGTACCCAAGTGATGCTTATGTCATACACTTCGTGGTCTAAGGTATAACTCCTTATCATAATAACATGGGAAAGCACATTGAACATATAACACATAACATACAATTGTTCCTATATATTGAACTCACCGTGAAATAACTGGGGATTAATTTGGGCAGCACTTCGGCTCTAAATATGACTTTCTGCGATGAAACTGGGGATTTTAGTTGAAAATCGGCCTTACACGGGCAGAGTTTCGACTTGAAAATATAATTTTCTCGGGAACTTTGGGGCGTCGGGACTTGCTTCGGGTGTCGAGGATGATACTGGGGCTTCGGGGGGGTTAAAAGTGGGCTAAAGAAGGTTTAGAGAGTGAGAGATATCAGAATTAGCAAACAAATCCCGAAGGCTTCGTTTTCTATTTATAGGGTGAAATTTTGAGATTCACGACGTGAACCATGCTTGTTCACGTCGTGAGGTTTGATCCCGGTCATCCCCTAGGCTTTCTGTGTGTCTTCTAGGCTCGAAACGCGTCGTTCACTGAGTTCACGTAGTGAATACTGTGTTCACGTCGTGAATACAGTCAAATTCTTGAAGTTTGTTCTCCGAACTTCAAAAATCCATATCTTTCGTATACGAGCTCCGTTTTTGACGTTATTTATATCTACGCGTAGGTGAGATTATGCTCTACATCTTTCATTTAGACTCTGTCGGCTAATTTTGAATTTATTTTTAATATTATATTAATATTATATTTTTAACGGGCCGAGACAGGAAAAGTCCGTTAAAATTTCATAACTTCTTCATCCGACGTCCGTTTTCGTCTGTCTTTTTACCGTTGTACTACTATTGACGAGACCTTCGATTCTTGTTTAGGTTGCGTCGGCTAAAAAATCACTCGATCTTTATTTCGAGTTTTTAGCTGTCTACCGCTATTCTGAAACTTAGAAAAATCATAACTTCCTCATACGAAGTCAGATTTGGGCGTTCTTTTTATGAAAATTCTCGGTTTAACAAATACTACGACTTTCATTTAGATCACCAAGGCTAAAAATTAGTTTATCAAAAACTCACTTTTTACGTCATTCGATGTCGTGCCTATTCTGTTGCGAAACTTCGATTGGTCATAACTTCTTCGTTATAACTCGTATTTCGATGAGGTTTTCACATTAATATTTCTAACGTGATTCTCTACAACTTTCAATAATAAAATTTTACTTATTTCAAATTTTATATTTTCGTTAAATTTCAATATTAGATTGGAATCTCATAAGACTTCCAATATTTTCCGATTGATTCTAAACATAGTTTTACTTCATTTCTAGTAAAAACCATCTGTTAGAACTCAATACTCAAATTTCATATAATATTTCATAATATTATTCACTTTTAAAATTACATAACACGATAACTGAACGTGTACGTTACAAATACCTCCTCCTTTTGAGGATTTCGTCCCCGAAATCACAACGATTTAGACAAATGAGGATATTTCTCTCTTATCTCATTCTTATTTTATTATCCAGTTTCACTTCGGATAATAGGAGCGTTTCATCATATATGCTTAAACTTTTATGCAGATAACTCACATGAAACACATCATGAATACCTGCCAAATCTCCAGGCAATTCCAAGCGATATACTTGCTTACCAATCCTCTGGATGATTTTGAAAGGTCCAACAAATCTGGGACTCAACTTTCCTTTCTTCCCAAATCGCATAATGCCTTTCTATGGGGATACCTTCAGCATTACGAAATCTCCCAACTGGGATTCTATGGGTCGTCTCCTCTTTTCTGCATAGGACCTTTGTCGATCATGGGCCGCTTTCATTCTTTCTCGTACAATTTGAATCTTATCAGTGGTGTCTTGAATCATTTCAGGACCACCAAGGATATTCTGTCCTATATCATGCTAACATAATGGAGTATGACATTTATGCCCATACAGTGCTTCATATACCTTCAATATATTTTTTACTGTTTGGATTGTTCTCTTCTTTTGACCATCTGTGATCGGAAATAATCTTTAGCGGTACACCATGCCTCGCAACAGTTTCATCCAAGTACACTTGTGCGTATTTCTCAATAGGATCTGTTTCACACATGGCGAGAAAATATGCACTCTTAGTCAATCGGTCGGCTATCACCCAAATGTTATCATTCTGTATAGCGGTCTTTGGCAATTGGAGCAGCACTAGACATAGAGTCATTTCAAAATTCTATTTTCCTATCAGGGTAGTCCAGGCAAATCATCGGGGAAAATATCAGGATATTTATTATTAATAGGAACGTCATTTACAGTTTTCTTCTCCTCTTTTGAGATATCAAGTGTATAGGATAGATAGGCAGAATACCCCTTCGATATAAGTTTACGAGTTTTTAGGAAAGAGATTATTTTTTTTAGATTTTAAGTCTTTGTTACCGAAGACATAAATAGGATTCTTCTCTTCGATAGGGATACGTACCATATTTTCGTAACACAAGAGTTCTTTGCGGTTCTTCGACAACCAATTCATGACGAGAATAATTTCAAAGTTGGGCAAAGAGATAGGAAATCAGGTTAGCAAGAAAACTATAACCTTCAATTTCTATGACACAATCTCTATAGACTTTATCAGCAAGTAATGATATACTTCCCACGATATCGGTCACAGCGTTCGGGTCCTCGCGTGCCTCCTCTGCGATAATCTGGTATGCATGGTGTTTAGCTTTTGGCACCTCCTCCTTTTTAGTTGAAGTACTCATCGGTTGTTGAACGGAAGCTTGACTTCCCACCATCTAGCTAAAAAGAGTATGGCAGAAATGCTTTCTGTGGCCAGTAGCACCACAAGCATAGCATATAACATTCTTCCTCGGGAAAATGGGCTTCACGTGACCCTTTTCTTTGCATCCATAGCAAATCACTGGTCCTTTTCTGTTCTTCATTGACCCTGGTGATTCTTTCCACATTTTTGACACGATGGTGACTGAAAAGAAAAAGATTGTGACCTACCGCGGTCATGAAAGGTACTATGAGATTGTACTTGTCTGCTAGAATCAGATCGAGCTGATGGAATAAAGAAAACAGAGACAGTGTTAATCAACATGTGGATGCTTCGGAACAGAAAGAGTAGCACCATGTATTTCTAAGTCATGATCACACTTTCGGGCATACTCAACAACTTTGCCAAATGATAGAATATTTCGATTAATTACGAATTCATGGATTTCATACCGTAATCCTTCCAGGAATAACTAAATTTTCATCATCTTCATAACAGGTAACATCTATAGCTAATGGTTGCTCAATCCTTTAATGAAGATCGTTATATTTCTATCGACTACCTTGACCATCTCCTTCTTCAATTCTCTGACTGAAATTTCATCACTACACGAGACATGGTTCTCTAAACCAATCAATTCACTTCACTGAGTTATTTTAATCGGAGTCGATTCTTTATGACCACTAAGGTCTGAATGAAATTCATCTTCTCAGTCATCACCAAAACGAAGGTAATGAAATACTCAAACAAAAACGGAATCAATTTGTAGTTTCTTGGTAACCTTGTGACTTTCCCTAATCCAAGTGTGAGTCGTGTGCTTCCAGTAGTATAGGCCTCTACTATTATTCACACCTACTCATACTCGTCCCAAGTATTGTCTCGTAGTTCCCAATTCACCATTCAAAAGTTTTCACAAAACAACTTTTCACACCTGAGTGTGTTCAAACAAGTACATAGTACAATTTCTCCTAGACTTAACTAGGGATTTCACGTTTCTATCAAACATATCTTGGATTTCTTAAATTCATTTTTTTAGAATTCCTTTATGCATAAGCTCGATCTAGCATATCCTAATATTTTTCCTAAGTCGAAAGGAATTTCACTTCCATATTCTTCATATAAATTCTTTCTCGGATAGTGTCTACTCTGCAAGACACATTATACCAGAATTTATTCTAGCAGTGTGGAGATAAACGATTTCCAACTACTTGTATCATCTTCTATCTCATGCAAGTCATTATGCATATTTGTTCATTTCATTATCCTTCTATGACATCGTCATTCCTGTATATGAGTAAGTTTTCTTCTCATGGTTGTATCTTTTAAGTCTTCTTCATAGGAGTCTATCCAAAGAAATCCGCATTATAGCTGCATGTCAGCATGTTCTACTAGCTTCAACTTGGTTCTATGTCATTCCTAACTACAACATCTCTTCTCATACAATACTATGAATGTATATCTTCTTCAACTAAGTACTCTACCTTACTCTAACAAGTAAGTCACTCAGCCTTTTCACAATCAAATAACCTATTTCACCATCCTAATCATGTATGTTAAAGTCGACTTAACACACAATGGAACTTTCATAAGGATGTGATAGAAGTCAATCATCACTCAGTATTATTAAATACTAAGTCTGAACATCCTGTATAGGGTTACTACTTGAACTATATACTACATCAAAATGTTTAGGCATAGTCTTGGCCTATTAAGTCTGAAAACTTCATTAGCCTTTCCTTTGATCTTCATTTAATTCTTCTAAATCTTGCACAACATCAATTGCGATACTGTCGAAGTATTGATCACCATCTTCGGTTCTTCTGACTCTATAAACAATCACTACTTCAATCTGGACAGTGGTGAAACAACTTTATAGATTGCACCAACACATTTATCTCGTCCAAATGTGTTTCAAACGCACATCATTCTTCCAAAGATGTTATTATTTCACTAAACATAGTTTGAATGTACAACACCACTCTATAGGTATTAATACACTATTTACGACATTACTTGTTAAATATTATTTTACGATATCCCTCGATCATTTATCTATAAAATTATCGGAGTTGACTATCATAAGTCTTTTTATTACTTCGAAAAGTTTCATATCAGTTCTAATACAGAAATTTTTAAATCTGAAATATATAAAATTTCCTCTTCCATACTATGGTCGGCAACAGACCTTAAACTTTCTCAAGTAATAGCAATATAAGTAAGCAACCTAAGGCACGCTACATTCATTTATCATTTAGCACATATTAGAATATAAGGCATATCTCCTCTAATATTCTAGTGCTTGTCCATTTAGGTATTCAACCTAAAATATATTAGGCACATATCGTACCATCATCTCTTAGCAATCCATGTTTAAGTCTAGAAATTCTCAAAATTCCTAGTTCACTTCAACTAATTCTATAAAAATGTTGAAGTAACTTAATATTTTAAAATACTAGGGTTTATCACTACCCAATACCCCACTTAAATCTTTCCTATGGTTTGTATCCATATACTTACAAATGATTCCGTTCATATATTGAACATTAGACAGTTTAAGTCTAAATACCAATCTGTGATATTTAGTTCGCTTAAACTAGTGCTCTGATACCATGATTGAAAGACCCTAACTTTCGTACTAAAGACATTGTCACTCCAAAACATGCTACATGCATATTTATAAATAATATTTTACATTGATAGTGTGATTACAAAAGAGTGGATACAAACCGACTAAGTTTTAGTATATTACATAAGTACCCAGGATATTATAATTTTTTTATACAAACATAAACCCAAATACAAAAGTAATAGTATAAATTATTCTAAATCTTCCAACAGTATATGACTATAATGGATTCTCATTACCTGCAATTGTTAAACACTGAGAGAGGTAAGCGGTGACGCTTAGTGAGTTCAATAATAGATACAATATAACGCTATGCCATATACATATCAATATGACAGAAGCAAAGAGGTACAAAGAACAACAAAGGCAGATGAGTATCATATGACATGCTTTCCATATCAACGAATAATCTGATTCAAAGATATACAATCAATAAGACTTTTGCCCATATGGCATGGAAAAATAACCAATTTCTGAATAAATATTTTGGCTAGCAAATTATAGGCTTTCAGCCCTACCTAGCCTTCTGCCAATGCCATAATGATAGAAGTCATTCTCTAACGAGACATGCTCTACACGGCCAGAGGCTACATACCTGTACCCAAGTGATGCTTATGTCATACACTTCGTGGTCTAAGGTATAACTCCTTATCATAATAACACGGGAAAGCACATTGAACATATAACACATAACATACAATTGTTCCTATATATTCAACTCACCGTGAAATAACTGGGGATTAATTTGGGCAGCACTTCGGCTCTAAATATGACTTTCTGCAATGAAACTGGGGATTTTAGTTGAAAATCGCCCTTACACGGGCAGAGTTTCGACTTGAAAATATAATTTTCTCAGGAACTTCGGGGCGTCGGGACTTGCTTCGGGTGTCGAGGATGATATTGGGGCTTCGGGGGGGTTAAAAGTGGGCTAAAGAAGGTTTAGAGAGTGAGAGATATCAGAATTAGCAAACAAATCCCGAAGGCTTCGTTTTCTATTTATAGGGTGAAATTTTGAGATTCACGACGTGAACCATGCTTGTTCACGTCGTGAGGTTTGATCCCGGTCATCCCCTAGGCTTGCCGTGTGTCGTCTAGGCTCGAAATGCGTCGTTCACTGAGTTCACGTCGTGAATACTGTGTTCACGTCGTGAATACACTCAAATTCTCGAAGTTTGTGCTCCGAACTTCAAAAATCCATATCTTTCGTATACGAGCTCCGTTTTTGACGTTCTTTATATCCACGCGTAGGTGAGATTATGCTCTACATCTTTCATTTAGACTCCGTCGGCTAATTTTGAATTTATTTTTAATATTATATTAATATTATATTTTTAACAGGCCGAGACAGGAAAAGTCCGTTAAAATTTCATAACTTCTTCATCCGACGTCCGTTTTCGTCTGTCTTTTTACTGTTGTACTACTATTGACGAGACCTTCGATTCTCGTTTAGGTTGCGTCGGCTAAAAAATCACTCGATCTTTATTTCGAGTTTTTAGCTGTCTACCGCTATTCTGAAACTTAGAAAAATCATGACTTCCTCATACGAAGTCAGATTTGGGCGTTCTTCTTATGAAAATTCTCGGTTTAACAAATACTAAGACTTTCATTTAGATCACCAAGGCTAAAAAGTAGTTTATCAAAAACACACTTTTTACGTCATTCGGCGCCGTGCCGGTTCTGTCGCGAAACTTCGATTGGTCATAACTTCTTCGTTATAAATCGAATTTCGATGAGATTTTCGCCTAAATGTTTCTAACAGGATTCTCTACAACTTTCAATAATAAAGTTTTACTTATTTCAAATTTTATATTTTCGTTAAATTTCAATATTAGATTGGAATCTCATAAGACTTCCAATATTTTTCGATTGATTCTAAACATAGTTTTACTTCATTTCTAGTAAAATCATCTGTCAGAACTCAATACTCAAATTTCATATAATATTTCATAAGATTATTCAATTTTAAAATTACATAACACGATAACTGGACGTGTATGTTACAAATAAAATACTTGTAATATTTATGTTTATAGATTGATTAATAAAATTGAGATTTTTTATGATTTACTTATGAAAATTATAGCATAAGAAATATATATATATATATATATATATATATATATATATATATATATATATATATATACATATGCATTTGAAAAAATATGCATATAAAAAATTGTAATTTTTTTTAAATGCAGTTTTTTTTTGATAAAATTGCAGTTTTTTTGAAAAAAATGCAGTTTTTCTTTTTAAAAAAAATTGCAGTTTTTTTTGAAAAAAGTGCAGTTTTTTAAATAAATATTTTTTTTCAATTTTTTTTAAAATTCATGTTTTTTGAAAAAAATTGAAAAATCTTCATTTTTGAAAAACAATCGAAATTTATTTTTTTTTTAAATAAAAAATCTGAAATTTGATTTATTGTGTTAATTTTTAGAAACTTTTTATTAATATTTCCAATAACAAAAAAAAATTAAACATTAAATGAGATCGGTAAGATGACGATCATGCCCTTAATGAGTTAATTTTGATCTAACGCCCCACCTTTAGTTCTCAGGTTTTCGGGAAACTATGAGTTCTCAACGAATGTCACCTATATATATATATATATATATATATATATATATATATATATATATATATATATATATATATATATATATATATATATATATGTGTGTGTGTGTGTGTGTATGTGTGTGTGTGTGTGTTTGTGTGTGTGTGTTGAAAGTCTTGCGTATAGAATTCGGTTCCGACGGGTACCCGGTGGGTAGCGTTACCGAAAATATGAGAACCGGAACTAGAATTGCTTATGGTGGTTCCCATACTTATAGAACCAAAACTGGAACCGTTTAAGGCGATTCCGAGTCTGGAACCGACGGTTCTGGTTCTGAAAACGAGTGTCCAGTTCTGTTGCTCATCCCTAGCAGAATCTATGTTTGATTCCTACTGGGATGGATTATTAGGAATGGTCATTGCCTTTATGATCAATGAAGAGCCAGTCAACCATTTCCTATGTAACCACTCCAACAAGGCAATCTCAAGACCTGCTAGGGTTTCCATAGGGTTTTCCCCAATTTATTCCAATGAGGGCTGATTCCAGCCATACCTAGTATTATCTACTACGGGTCAACCCACTTGACAAATTTATCTGACAACCGACTCATGATATTCTGCTCCTCAGGAGATAAATCGGGAGAAGGATTGCCAGTCCGTTGCTCATCCCTGGCAGAATCTATGTTTGATTCCTATTAGGATGGAGAATTAGGAATGGTCATCTACTCTATAATCAATGAAGAGCCAGTCAACTGTTTCCTATGTAACCACTCCAAAAAAGTAATCTCAAGACTCGCTAGGGTTTCCATGGGGTTTTTCCCCAATTTATTCCAATGAGGGCTGATTCTAGCCATACCTAGTATTATCTCCTCCGGGTCAACCCACTTGACAAATTTATCTGACAAACGACTCATGATGTTCTGCTCCTCAGGAGATAAATCAGGAGAAGGATCGCCGGTCCTATCGCTCGTAGCACCATAAAACATTCGTTCAGGG
The DNA here is from genome assembly GCF_052849685.1 of Lactuca virosa. Taxonomy (NCBI): domain Eukaryota; kingdom Viridiplantae; phylum Streptophyta; class Magnoliopsida; order Asterales; family Asteraceae; genus Lactuca; species Lactuca virosa. Next base: position 221,957,245 of record NC_136430.1, on the reverse strand, counting down.
AAAACAGAAGCACAAACAAACAAAAATTATTCTTTCTAGTATCTGGTGGAGCTGGGAAGGTCGTCATAGTTTTCTACCAAACTGTGGCTAAGAAAGAAAGATATCCAATCTCCATTAGACACAGTCATATAAAAGTGACGAAATAAGGTAATGGAAGGCACCACATTCAAAGTGGAGCATAACATCACGAGGAAGATGATTTTTCGAATGCCATTGAGGGTGGTTTGAGCAATGTGAAGATGATAATAATCCAAAACCACCATCAGAAAATCGAATGCTTGTAGCCGCAAGCCTGACTTAAAGAAAACACAGTAAACTACAACAAAACCCTCAGGGGCATCATCAATGGCGTTCCCCTCTTCAGGAAACCATGGGGTGAATTCGGGATCAATGTGGTATTGCTTCATGATAGAAGAAAGGATCTTTGGGGTAAGTTTAGATTTCATGACATGAATGCTTGAAATATCTTTGATGGCCATAAGGAAATACGTTGAGGAAAAGGGAACAAAAGGTAATTGGAGGAATATAATCTCAAGTGATGAAGAGGAATAACCCACCCAGGGAAATATTTATAACGGATCAAGCAAGGTTACATTTATGAAGCAGACAAAGCGAAAGTTACATAGTGTAGCCCCCCCCCCCCCAAGCTGGAGAAAAGTTGAAGAGAAGGTTATAGGTAATGGTGAACACTAGAAGCGCCGAACCGTGACATCCAAATTTAATTCAGGTGTCTACCCTTATCCGATTAAGCAACGGTTACTTTGTGATAATACCCTCTATGTTTGAATTAGTATTTTGATAGGAAAGTAATGATCCAAACTGGGGGAGCTTAATAGGGTCTAGCCTAGCCTGAAGCTACAAATATACCCTAGATATACCGAACTATTTATTCCGAACAAGATATATACTAGACTAGGTATATACCAAACTATATATACCGAACCAAGTTTCTACCAAACCATAGAAAATAAACGATTGAGATACGAACTGACGTCACAATAGTGTTTTAGTACATTGGGACTCTAAGAGAACATCTTGTATTATGATATACGACTAATGGATTTTTTGATCAGCGTGAAACAGCTGGCAAATGACTAATAAGTACACATAAGTGTACCTTTGGGCATAAGGCCATTAATGCGACAAGATGACAAGCATGTTCGGTACAAGTAGAGGTCGCAACCTCTTCCACATCGATTATAAATAAATAACTAAATACACTTTACAAGGTATGCAAACGATTCACACTGTTCTATTAACTCTCATTCAATTCTCAACATATTCTTAGAGTCTTCTCTGACTTTACTTTCGGAGCGTTGGTTCGGGAACCCCTCCCGGCCAATCAACTTGCGAATTGTTTGTTGTCTCCAGGTTAGCTAAGTAGCACAAGAGTCTATAATCCACTCAGTCGATGGAAGGTGAACCCGGAGGCGCATCACTTCCCAACATGACATTTTGTACGGTTGGATTGTTGAGATCAACTTCGTAGGCTCTAGAAACTTTGCTTTAGTTTGCTACTAAAAAACATTGTCTAGGATTGGTTTTGGCATAAAGAAAGAGAATGGTTGTTGTCTTTATATTGGTCATTGTCTTGGTGTGTTTCCATATTTGAGGAGTTCTAGTTTGGGCACTTCGATCATCCAAGAAAAGCGAGCAACCAATTCAACAAGAAAGGTATATCACTCTACAGTCTCTCTCTCTCTCTCTCTCTCTCTCTCTCTCTCTCTCTCTCTCTCTCTCTCTCTTGGGTTTTAGGTTTTGTTGTATTTAGTCATGAACTTGTGATCCTTGGTGCAATATGATTGTAAAAGTTTTGATTTTTCTTCCATTGCATTTGTTTGTGTTGGAAAATATAGACTTAACAACAAGTTGGCAACTTCTCAACTTAATTCTCGATATCAATCGTTAGTTTTTTGCTTATGAGAAAAATGTTTTGGATATTTAATCATAAATATTATCTATCCACTCATTTGTTTGACATTACTAAATAATTCGTTGTGAGTTCATAATACCGTGTATGTATTGAGTTCATAATACTAATTATCGGACTCTTTAAATCTAAGTCATGAATTTCAAATAGTTTGTAAAACCGTGCATATTCCAACAATACCTTCAATACATACACCCATACCATGTCAATTAGGACACTCTTTGGTAGGTAGGTTTTAATCTTTCAATATTCCTGTTTGTAATCACCAAATTCAAGTAAGCTTTAGCTTGTTATTTCAGTTACAATATATATTAGTTTTGTTTGTTTATGTATTTTGTTATAATTTTTGATTGTCTTATAATAACTACTTTTAGAGGAGACGACTATACACGATCTAAAGACGGTATTTCAAAAATATTTCTATCAAAACACGCTAGGATAAGTGTTTTGCAAGATTAAGAATGATGCTGAAAGTTATATAGTTACATTTTGAGGGAAGTGTTGAAAGGAAAAAGTGATATATTCATTGAATAATAAATAAAAAATCAATGTTATTGAGATTGTTGATATATATCCTTTAGTAAAACGCTTTTGCTTTTGATGGCCACGGACCACCAGTCCAGGAATTCGAGGTATGTGTCCATCACACAATTAAAGCATTTATTATGAATATTTATGGCAATACATAGTATACTTTTGATAAATTGAGTAGGGTATGCGATCTGCAAAAATAACAGCAATATATGCTATATTTTTCTTCTTATAATATCTTATTTTTATAATTCTAATAAACAACATGGTACCTTCGGTTTTTAATATAACTATATAAATATAATATATGGTTTAAGTAAGTTATCTTTTCGTTTAGTAGTAGCATTTTGTTGACATGGACCTGAACTCTAGATTAGGTGGCATGTCTCAGATCGTGTGTGTCCTGTGAGAAGCGTGACATGAACCACTTCATATTTTATTATTTTATTAATTATTAATTATTAACTATTAATTATTACTAATTATAAAAACTTTTTCTTGCTCTTTTAATTTTTAGATAATGATTTATCTCCTAATTAAAAACTTTTGTTTAGATGATTTAGCAATGATTTAGCAAGAGCGTTTGATATTTTACCAAAGTGACAATGGCCTACCGGTAAGGAGTATCTCTCTCAAGTCAGAGGTTATGAGTTCTAAGTCTTTCCAGAAGACATAGGTGATATTTAGAAGTAGGTTAATTTGTCGTTTAAAAAAAAATATCTACGCACATTACAACAAGATTTTATTTAACATCAAATATACTTCTAAACAGATGGGGGTTTTCTAGAAAATATCTCAAAAAATAACTTTTCCTAAGAATTTCCAAGGAATTTTATTTCCTTGGAAGAAAACTCATAGAAAAATCACTTCCATGAATTTGCTAAGAAATTTTCTATGAAAAGTTATTTATAGGAATTATTGAGGTTCTCCCACACATGCTTTTGCTGGGAAACTTTGCAATAGATTTCCAAGAAAAAACTTGTAAGACTCCGACGCGTACGATTTGATAATTATGCATGCTAAAATTTAATTTAAACTTTTTGAAATTTTGCATACATGCGGCGCGGTGGTTGAGTAATCGTGACGTGGTGAGGCCGGGTAGCCACGACGCAGTAATCATTTAACTACTGTGGCGCGACGCCACATTAGGCTCAAAACTGTAAGTCTCAGATCATGAGCCCTATTTTAGAAATAAGAGGGCTAGGGTATCCCCAACCCTAAACCTCCATCTTTTCCAAAGAGTCCTCCCGCAAACCCAAGCTTCACACTTGGCCTTTTTGTTTTCATTTGGTGGTTTTTGCACTTGGAAGGAAGAATGAGTACACTTAAGAAGTGAGAGAACTCCAAATAAAACATCTCTCAACTCCTGGAGTACCTTCTGGACTTATGTATGTCTTCAAACTTACAACTTCATGATTCATCCTTCTTAGATCTAAAACTTAAGCTAGTTTTCTCAATGTTGAAAAGTTTTCAGAGAAAGGTTGTAATAAACTTGCAAACTTTATTACTCTCTAAGGTCCTAAGAGTATAATATGTTTCAGATCTGGACTCATATCATCATTTGATGCTATGCAAGGGGTTTTGACCCTATTTTTCACTATTTTAACCTAGTTTTGGTAAAGGATTGCATTGGACATGCATGTCCATAAAGTTACAATTTTTATGGGCCATTAGGGTGACATGAAGCTTTCTGGAAAGTATTAGGAACAAGTGCCTAATGGAGAAAATAAGCTAACAAACGAACTGCGACATGATCAAGGGCAAACCACTATACAGTGGTCAAGAGGGTCGTGTTTGTGTCGTCCGGGCTTCACCATAGAACGACCAAGGTTTACCACTACGCGGTGGATCGTTGACCGTTGACTTCTTGACCAGTTGACTTTTAGTCAAATATTAGTGAAAGTGTTTTTTAGACCATTGGGTAAAGGAAAAATGGTCATTTTCCCAGACTTGTTTAGAGAGGAAAGTCAAGTAGTATACAAGAATTGCTAAATTAGGGATAATTATAATGTAGTGGATCGAGGCAGTATCAGTTCCACCTAGCCCGATGTGGGCATAAATTTATCAGTCATTGAGGTGAGTTCTCATGAACTTACTTATTTTGTGGACTATATGTTATTTGTATGCTGACTAGAGGACATTCCATTCGGGGAAAGTGGACAAATTTTGGATGATCATGACAGACCTTTCATGGGATGTGATCGGTCTTAATTGGTAGTGTATGAGACAGCCCTTCGTGGAATCAGCCTGTTGGAGTAGGGTTGATACCTATAATATGTGTTAGTTATGAGTGATACGTGTTTGATACGTGATACATATATGTACTATGTAGATTGCATATGATCTATATAATGAATAAGTGTTGTGATTACTCACTAAGCCTTAGGCTTACAATTGCTACTTTATATCATTAGGTGCAACTCCTTCAGGTTTGAAGGGCAAGAATCTGACGCAATTGGGGGATCTGTACATTCATCAAGTGCATGGCATTTATTTTATGTTTACCTTTTATTGACTTTGTTTTCAAAATAAGTATAAGCTTCCAATTTTGATAATGACTTTTGATACAATATGATTGATGGTGTTATGGATGGAATCTCTTTTTTTATTATCCCTGCTTCGATTTAATATATATATATATATATATATATATATATATATATATATATATATATATATATATATATATATATATATATATATATATATATGCTTGATTTTGGGATGTTACAAGTTGGTATCAGAGCAATGGTTTGAGACAATTTAACATACTTCCTAGTATGTTTTGACTCAAATCACTGCGTATTTTCATAAAAGAATTGTTTTTATAAGTAAAGTTAAGTAAAAAGGGACCAATTTTAAAATTTTAAGTGACATGAAATGTCATATGCCTCGAAGAAGAGAATGCAGATCGTCCAATCATCCGAGCTCCATAGTTAGTTAGTATATTTTAGTGATATGTTATATGATGAACTAGCTTACTTGCTTATGTGATGATTATATACAATCAGTATATGTTTATTTGACGTGGTCTAAATATCCATCTTGACAATTGGTGATTTGTATGCCATAATTATGCATGATTAGAATTATATAGGCGCATAAATCTTGATTTGACCTCATTTTCTGTTCCTTGTTTAGTTGTGGACTTAGGTTAGAATCAACGATTTGAATGCCTATCTAGTCTTTATGGTTATGTGTAGTTGTATATGCGAATTACATGATTGTTAGATTGGACGGTAGATTATTATAGGGGAAGAAATGATATGGTTTTTGATGTGCATGTATATTTTTTGATCACCACACACTTGGTTATGTTGGGGAACTTTGAGTGATCTTTAGGGGCAATTACTCATAAGTGTGAATTATGGTATGTGACCGTACCATCTAAATCATAGGATGGGTAGTTGGATTTGGAACAATCACGAAGGGGCTAAAAGTAATTGTGGGAAGTGTTATGGGAAGGAATATCCTTTTAATTGATATATTAGTATATAGTCAATCCTAAATTTAGCCGCACACTTTGTATTCTTCCATGGTGAAAATGGAAGGTAGACCTGTAGTCAAACCAGGGGAGATCATGGTGGACGAGGCTCCAGATTTCAGAGAGGTGATTGCTAGCGAGATCAAGGAAGCAGCCCAACGGCTGCTCCCTAAATTGTTCACCCAGATCAAGAATGAGTTGTTGGAGACTATAATTCAGAGAATTACTACAACTACCGAGGGATTAGGTGCAGGGTAAGAAGTGAGTCATCGATATATCTTTTCTTTCCATCCACCACAATTTTATGGGAAGAAGGATCCCGTTGCTAGTATGAAGTGGATTGCGGACATCGAGGATGATTTTCATACCAGTTATTGCCTGGAAGATGACAAGGTTTGTTATGCTATGGGCCTTTAGAGAGACACGACCAAGGATTGGTGGAAACTTGTTGGTAACAGGATCCCGGTGCTAGTATGAACTATGACATGGCCTGGATTCCTGACATTTTTCAAGGAGGAGTTTTTTCTAGCTGTGGAGGTCCGATAGCTCATTAAGGAGTTCATTTCTTTTAGACAAGCTACATGGTCTGTGAATGAGATGATTGCATTGTTTTACGAGAAGTCATTGTTTTCTACTGAGTATGTGGCTACAGAAGCCATGAAGATGTCCAAGTACAACATTATGCTGAAGGATGAGATACATAAGTGTGTAGTCACCGCAAGGTGCAAGACTATATATGACACGATTGAGGTGGCTCACCTTTATGAGATCGAGCTACAGAGACAGGGGAGATTGAAGAGGTTGACCCTTACCCTGACGACCAGTCGGCAACAAAAGAAGTTCAAAACGTATGGGGTTAATGGGATGGCAAGAGAACTTTGTTGAGGTGAAAAAAGTGTGGAAGAAATCATCTTGGGGAATGCATGATTGGTCAGATCATGTGCTACAAGTGTGGGAAGTTGGGAAATGTCAGAAAATATCGTAAGGAGCCTTCAAAGTTGTGCTTCGGATGCAATCAGTTTGGGCACTATATGGAAGAGTGTTCGAATATGACCAGTTAGAAGGTCATGGATCCTGTTCCTGCTACTATGAGGATCACTGATGGTTAGAAAATAAAAAAGCTTGGTGATTCAAGGGCAAGAGGGAGGGCGTTTCAACTCACAGCCGTTCATGCTATTGGAATTCCGAATGTCGTGACTGGTATTCTTTTTATTTCACCCCTCAGTATTTATTGTTTTAACGGTGGCTATACTTATGTTAGTGCGTCCGAGGTTTTTAGGAGTTGCACTTTTGATTTCTTTGGCAAGAGATTTCCGATTGACCTCATCCCAATTTCTATGAGTGAGATGAATGTCATCGTAGGTATGGATTGGTTATATCGGCACAAGAATTGATTGATTATAGGCAGAAGTAGTTCGATTTCAAACCATAAGTGGGGGAGAACTGGTTATGCATGACATGAAGAAGAAGGAAAAGTCACTTATCAGTTCTTTAGGGTAGGCTTGAAAGTATTTTCAGCAATGATGCGTAGGATATCTAGAAATTATTGTGGATAACGAGTCGGGTCGGAAGCAGTCATCTATTTTATGAGGTTCCTATAGTCAGAGAGTTCCTAGATGTGTTTCCTGATGACTTGTCAGGTAATCTTCCCGAGCGGCAACTCGAGTTCTGAATCGATGTTGTTCCAGGCGCAACACCCATCCCTAGAGCACCTTCTTAGTTGGCATCTCGTGATATACAAAAGTTATACAATCAATTGTAGGAGTTACTGAATTTGGGTTTTATTCATCCTAAAAGCTCTCTGTGGGGATCCCCGATCCATTTAGTTCATAGGAAGGATGGATCCCTCCGATTGTGCATTGATTATCGAGAGATGAACAAGGTCACCATCAAGAGTTTTAGGGAGCATCTTGGTTTTTAATGATCGATCTACACTCCAGGTATCACCAGATGCGATTCAGAGAAAAGGATATACCCAAGACTGTCTTTCACACTCGTTATGGACATTATGAGTTTGTAGTGATGCCTTTTGGCCTGACAAACGCCCATGCAACATTTGTGAATTTATTTAACAGAGTATGCAGGCTCATACTAGATAGATCGGTGACTATGTTCATAGATGATATTTTGGTGTATTTGAAGACCCATGAGGAGCATGGGGGGCATTTCAGGAAATTTTATTGGATACTAAGACGTGAAAAGTTGTATTCTAATTTTAAAAAAGTGTGATTTTTGGCTACGAGAAGTTCAATTCCTTGATCATCTCATCAACCGACAGAGGGTTTTGGTTAATCGAGCGAAGGTGGAGGCCGTTTTGTGTTGATAGGTTCTAAAAATTCCCACCGACATCCGGACTTTTCTTGTATTAGCTGGTTCTTACTGACAATTCATTCATGATTTCTCAAAAATAGCAGTTCCCTTGACGAAGTTGAAAAAAAGGGTGTCTCGTTCAAGTATGGAGATGATCAGAAGCGAGCCTTTGAGATTTTAAGACAACAATTATGTGAAGCTTCGGTGTTAACCTTGCATGAAGGGGTTGATGATATAACAATCTTTTATGACGCTTCATTTTCTGGTTTAGGGGCAGTTCTTATGCAAAGGGGCAGTGTTATTGCGTATACATCTCGCCAATTGAAGCCACATGAGACTAGGTATACGACCCATGATTTAGAGCTTGGGGATATTGTCTTTTCCCTAAATATTTGAAGGCACTACCTGTTCGGAGTAAAGTACACAATGCATATTGATCATAAGAGCTTGAAATATCTTATGGATCAGCAAGAGTGAATATGAGGTAGATTCGGTGGCTTGATGTGTTGAAGGATTATGAAATGGAGATACTTTCCCACCCTCGTAAAGCAAATGTTGTTGCTGATACACTGACTCTTAAGAAGAAGGGTGCACCCCTGCATGTCACATGTTTGATGATGACACTTGGTACCTCTCTTTTTGATATGATCAGACAAGGGCATGACAAGGCACTTGCGATGGAGAATCCAGTTCGGGAAAATATTAGAAGGGAGACTAACAGTTTGGTCAGGGAAAGTCGAGGGCTACTCACTTTCTATGTTTCAGATTTGGTACCATTCGTGGGGGACACGAGGCAGATACTCATGGATGAGGCTCATAGGTCAAAGTTTTCTATACGTCCTGGCGCCACCAAGATGTACATAGACTTGAAAAAAATATTATTGTTGACCAACAATGAAGAGGGATGTTTCCGGATATGTAGAGAGGTGTTTTTCCTGCTTGAAGGTCACAGCTGAGCATCAGATGCCGCATGAAAAGTTACAACCTCTCTAGATTCTCATTTAGAAATGGGAACACATCATGATGTATTTCTACGAAGCTACCCAAGAACCCGAGGAATTTTGATACTATTTGGGTGATAGTCGACCATCTGACGAATATTTCTCACTTCATCGCTATCAGGGAGAGTTCAAATTCATAAAAACTTGTTGACATCTATGCAAAGAAATTAGTGTCACGACATGGAGTGCCAACATCTGTAGTGTCTAACTGACATACTAATTTCACGTCTCATTTTTGGAAGTGGTTCCATGAGGATCTAAGTGCACCATTGAGATTTAGTATCATATATCACCCCAGGAAGACGTCCAGAGTGAGATAACCATCCAAACATTGTAGGACATGCTTCACGCATGTGTGATAGATTTTGGAGGTAGTTTGGATACCTTTTTGCCACTACCTGAGTTCTCTTACAACAATAGTTATCATGCTAATTTTGGCGTACCTCCATATGAGGCTTTATATGGGAGGCGTGCCAGACCCCAATTTGTTGGGAGGGGGGAAGGTAGGTCAGCATGAGATGTAGATCAATACCGTGCAGAAGACCACCTAGCATATTATGCAGATCAAGGAGAAGCTCAAACTACTTAAATTTGTCAGAAGAGCTAGTGAAGATATCTCCTTAGAAGGGGATCATTCTTTTTAGGAAGATAGGAAAGTTGGGACCTCGATACATCCGACCGTTCAGAGTTATAGTTTGTGTTAGGAAGGTCGCTTACCGTTTGGAGTTGGTTGAGCTCCAGACCTTCCACATGTCTCAGCTGAGAAGTGTGTCTTAGATGATATAGTTGTAGTACCTCTCAAGGATATTCAATTAAACTAGAGATTGAGTAATGAAAAGTAACCCGTAGCCATACTCGATTGAAAGACAAAGAAGCTTCGAAATAATGAATTTTTTTTGGTAAAGGTGAGTTGGCAACATCAGAAAGGATTAGAATGGACATGTGAACCAGAGGAAGATATGCATATACCCATGATTATTCGACAAGATGATTGTCGAGGGCGAAATATATATAAGTTAAGGAGATTTGTAACACTCGGAATCAATTACGCTTTGTTAATTATACATGTTAAAATTTAATTTGAACATTTGGAAATTTCGCATACCCGTGACGTGATTATTGAGTAACCGCGACGTGGTGAGGCCACATGGCAATGACGCAGTAGTCATTTACCTATCGTGGCGTGGCGCTGTATTACGCTCAAAACCCTAAGTATCAGATCATGATCCCTATTTAAGGAATGAGAGGGCTAGGGTTTCCCCAGCCCTCAGCCTCCATCTTTTGTAGAGAGTCCTCCCCCAAACCCTAACTTCATACTTTGTCTTTTTATGCTCATTTGGTGGTTTTTGCACTTTGAAGGAAGAAGGAGCGCACTTGAGAAGCAAGAGAACCCCAAAGCAAGCATCTCTTAACACCTACAACACCTTATGGACATATGTAAGTCTTCAAGATTACAACTTCATGATTAATGCTTCTTAGATATAGGATTTAAGCTACTTTTCTCCATGTTGAGAAGTTTAGAGAGAAAGGTCGTAATAAAGTTTGAAACTTTATTAAACTCTGAGGTCCCAAGAGTATCATATGTGTCAGATATGGACTCATATCATCATTTGATGCCATGAAAGGGATTTTGACCATATTTTTAACCATTTTAACATAGTTTGGTGAAGGACATGCATTGGAAATGCATATCCATCAAGTTACAATTTTTATGGGCCATTAGGATGCCGTGAAGCTTTCTGGAAATTATTACGCACAAATTAGCAGATTAAGTGCTTATCAAAGAAATGAAGTTGTCATACTTACCGCGACATGGTCAAGGGCTAACAATGAAGAGGTGGTCAAGAGGGTCGCATCTGTTTTGTTTTGTTTGGGCTTGACTACAACACAACCAAGGTTTGCCACTGCATTGGGGACCGTTGACTTTTTGACTAGTTAACTTTTGGGCAAATTTTAATGGAATTTTATTTCAGACCACTGGGTTAGGACAAATAGTCTCTTACCCTGTCACAATTGGGAAAATTTTAGACCCAACATGGTCTAAACCCTAACCAAGTACAAGTGAAACCACATTGCAATCCTTGTTGCATTGTATCCTCTATTGCCTTAAGGGCATGTTTATAAGCTAATAACTAAGTATAGTTTGAAACCTAAGTTGATTTATGTTAGTATAAATTAATATAAGTCAAAAGTTAAGGTCTAAACAATAAGCAAATGCATTAAATAAAGGTTTTCGGTCCTAGGATTCTAGAACAAAGAGTTTTCGGTCCAAGTATCCAAGAACCAAGTAGTTTTCGGCCAAGGAATTAAGTATCAAGGGAGTTTTCGGTTGTATAGTAAAGGAACTTAGAGTTTACGGTTTGCTATGACCGAAATCCCCTACTATTAGACCGAAAACACAATGTAAAGCCCACATTAAACCGAAAACACATTAGCCCAAGGCCCTTTAAGGCTGAAAACACTTTGCTATATATATATATATATATATATATATATATATATATATATATATATATATATATATATATATATATATATATATATATATATATATATATATATATATATTCATCCCAAAACACACCTCATTTCTCACATTTCACACCGCAAACACTTCACTTTTTGCTCTCAATTATTATCATCCGTAATCCCCATATCTTCAAGAGATTTCTACCCAGATCTTCTTATTTCCACCAAGAACACTAAGAACATTCATCAATATCTTCAAATCTTCAAGCCTACACCGAAAACTCCAACCGAAAACCCCCCAAGCACACCGAAAACGCCTAGAACTACTCGAAATAATTCCTAAGGCTTTTGTAAGTATTTCTTACATAACTAAAGTATTGTCTAACACTTTAATTATTATTTAAACCATTACTTAATTTATTATTTAAATTAATATCTTATTAATTTAAATACGATATCGTTTATAAATATTATCAGGATACGACTACTTTCACGTATTCTAATCCGAGGATCATCGTTAGCACTTCGCGCCTCAACAGAGCACACACATTCGAGGTGAGTTCATACCCCTACGTTTTTACCGTTTTTCAATGTTTTTAGGGGGAATACAAGTAAAACACAAGGAAATCTTGTGTTAACATCCAAATGATTTCAAGCTATTTAAAATTGTTTACGTTCTTGATTGTCTTAAAAATATATATAAGTATAAAACTTATTTAAATAAAACCGTAGCCCTTTTGTATCATGCCGAGCAAAAGGGTATCTTTCTTAATTATTTTATTGCTGTCATATAAACTATAATAGGTATAGTTTAGGGAACTTGTATACCATTTTACTAAGTAGGATAACTATACCAAAACAAACATATAAATTATAATAGGTATAATTTATGAGTCTTTTCACAATATCTGTCATCATAGACCTTTCTAGAGAAAAATTACATGTTATTTACTAAAAGGTTTTTCACTTATTACTCGTAAACTCGTTGAAGCAATTTGTGAGACGTCTTCACGTACTTACCTAAGTACCAACTAAGTCCTGACTTATTAACTAGAGTCTCCTGGAAGGAGAACGTGAGTTTGTGTATAGATCTATACGAGACTGACAATCTCGCACCCTGACTGTTAGCTACAGTTGGAACGGAAGTTTTGGGGTTAAAAATGTCATTAACGATTCCGACGCCTGAAGAACGTCGTATGAGGCCATCCGTCATATTAGTATGTTTATAAGAACTCACATGGAGAAAACAACGACACATTTACGTAGCAATATACTTTTTAAACAGTCTTAAGGGGTATTAACTTTGTGATTACTTAGCATATACATCAGGGTTATATAAAATTAATGTCCGGTAGATAGTGGAATGTGTGATTTCCGCCTTACTTCCTGTGCCTTGTTTGGTTGTGGGCTTAGGGCAGGATAACCCATTCGACTGTCTGTTCGATCTCAATTGTATATAACTCGTATGTACTAAGTGATCATAGGAGGGCATTAACATCGCATCTAGTTTACAGGGCAAACACATCTTCAGCTAGTTTTACTTATGAATAAAACTAGGTATCATCAAATTAAGTATGGCGATTATACTTGTACTTTTCGGTCTTGGAACCTTTAAGACTACAATTCGGTTTTATGGAAAATATAAGGTTTTCCAGGATAAACATCATTATTTTACAAGCAAACAGTTTACAATTCAACTTTCTAGAAACAAATACGATCACCTACCGAAACAATACTTTGTAGTGGAGCGAGTGGAACTAGGAACATAATTACAAACGGTTCAACACTTATTTACAAACTAGTATAACATAAAGGATCCTTAATTGTTAATTCTATGGTGCCTTAGCTTATACATCAGAGATATATATAAATAATATTCGATAGGCAGTGGAATGTGTGATTTCCGACTTACTTCCTATTCCTTGTTTGGTTGTGGGCTTAGGGCAGATTCACACATTCAACTGTCTGTTCGATATTAGTTTATATATCGCTAGTATAATCTGAGTGATCATAGAAGGAACTGGTATGGTCACATTTGTTGTAAAGAAAATATAGGATTTTCTGGAGGAACACACGAACATTTTCAAAGAACAAAGAATAGATCTTCTATAACAAAATGCTTATGAACTCACCAACTTAAATGTTGATACACTTTCAAAATCACTTGTGTTGTCAGGAAACTAGTAGACAGGTACAAGCATAGGTTTCGAGAAGAGGGAGCATAGTAGCTTCAAGTCTTTGTTTTGCTATTTACTTTTGGAGTCAATCATATGTGATTTGAGTATAATGTAAACACTATATTATTAATACAATGGTTGTTGTTGCTTTGATTACTATTATACAATTGTTGTCATACTGTACATGATGTCCTCCACCCCCGAACGTTTCCGCCGTTCCGGTTTGGGGGTGTGACAGATTGGTATCAGAGCATTGTTTATAGTGAACTAGGTATATCAACCCATAAAAGAATACAACCATAAATACAATGGGATAAAAACACTCTGACCAAGAATTATACTTTTAAAATATATTAATATTTCTATAAAAGTATACATATACATATATATATATATATATATATATATATACATATATACTAGAACAAGTATTACAAGAAGAACAAAACAAAAGTATTTAAATGTTGGACACTACAGTCAAATCTAGACAGTTATGTAATCATCTCTGCGATAAATATAGCCTGATCAACTATATTTATTTGAGATACGACCAACATGTTTTTGGGAGTGATTACGGTGTTGCAACAAGTCTAAAACTTACCGACTATATATACCAACGAATACTAGAACAAAACATAAAATTTAAAATACTATAGGAGTATTTCATGATACTATACAATAACAACAAGTCTAAAAACTTATCAACTTTGTATACGAAGAAGCTCTAGAATCAAACATACTATTAAAATACTATATGAGTATTTTAGGCACTATAAATAACTTATGTGAAAACAAAAAGACCCTTACTGGTAGGTCTATAATTACTTAGTGTATACGTTAAGGTTATATATAATTGGGATTTTATAGACTTAGAAATTGTGATTTTCGCTCTACTACATGTTCCTTGTTTGGTTGTGGTCTTAGATTTGGATCACTTATTTGAATGTCTATTTGATCTTGGTTATATATATAATCTGTATACACTACGTGATTACAGGAGGACCCGGTAAGGATCATCATAAAAATTTCAATAAAGATACTTTTATTAATCTCATATATTCTTTAGACACTCCTATTCTCACACAAACGATATAATTAGACATCATAACCCCACTACAACAGCCAAGCAAATGAACTGAGTGTTGAATCAAGGAAGTGACCCTCTTAAACGTGTTATCCGAAGTCATCCGAAGTTATCTCTTCTACCGCAGTAAATCATCTTTTCAGTCTAGCCTTTTGCCGCCGCAACTTCAAGTGAAGAAGTAATCCGCAATGTCACCATCCGCAACAAATACTTAGTTTTTGTGTTTCTTAACTTTTCTAGTTTACATTGTATTACCCATCGTACCTTGCATGGACACTTAATCAGAAATTTAGTCTTTGTTTATTTCCCATGTAATTTCTCGAGACCCTATAAATAGAGTTCTCATCTTCTGAGTGAATACACTTCTCAATTACATCTCTATTCTCTCTCAATCTGAATTCTCTCCTACCTTCAAAGATCTTTCTGAACTTACACTCATATATTAAGATCTAACTCTCAAACTCTCCTTCGGAGCAAGTCCTTGTGACTTCATTCACTTTAAGCTGATCACGTAAACTAACTCGGTTTGTGTGCAAACCTTGTTAAGAATCAGCTTAGTGTTTACTTGATATATAACTTGTTGTCATTTACATTTCCTTTACTTTTCGCACTTAGATTTCCACAACTAACAACTCTAACTTTTTATTATTGTTGAGCTTTATGATCCTTTGAGATTAACTTTATTCCGTAACATATAACTTGTAATAACATTTGTTCAAGTGTTTCTCAAAAGTTTTTCTCTCAACAATTGGTATCAGAGCCAAAGTGGTTGCTTTTTGAACAAAACGTTGACTTTGAAAAGACTTCTATACCACTAAAGCTCATTTTCTCAAAATTTCAAAAAAAAGGAAATATGGCGCAAGCATTATCACTAAACGTTTCCAACAGTGTTGGTGGTTCTAATCGAGCCCCAATACTTGTTGCAAGTGAATATCATCACTGGTCTCAAAGGATGGAGAGGTATCTGAAAAGACTTGGTAGAGATGTGTGGAGATCAGTAGAAGAAGGACCTCATGTCTCTATTCTGAATCCAGTTCAAGCCGATGGTGCTCAAGCCAGACTAGGAGGAGCTCAAGCAGCAATGAATCGTCCCACTAAATATGATCTTGATAAGATGGAATGTGATGCTGTTGCTTTTTATGAAATATCCTGCGGAGTTGCTCCTGACAACTTCGACATTATCATCAATTGAAAATCACCCAAAGAAATATGGAATGTTCTCAAGAACTTGTATGAAGGTTCTGAGCAAGCTCAATATAAGAAGCTCACCACTGCACTCAACGAGTTCAACAACTTCAACGCTCATGCTGGTGAAAGTCTTGAAGACTCCTTCAAAAGATTCAACCTGATTGTCACAAAGTTGTCAAATGTTGGCACCATACGAAATAATCATGAAAAAAAATTTCAGTTACTCAATGGTTTGGGTAAACACTGGACTACGGTAAAAATGATAGTCCAAGGAGATAGAAAGATTCACTCATTATCTCTCTTCAAGTTATATGGTGAACTTCAAGCATAAGAATCAACCGTGCTAAAAGACTGTGCAGACTTCGGAGGACCACTCGCTCTCATAGCTCAAACCCCTCAAAACAAAAACATCCAACCGTACTCTCCCCCGTATGACAGTCCACTGCAGTCATACGAAGCTCATTCAAAATATGATGATGAAGAAGAATTTCAAAATGCTATTGCCCTAGTTAGCCAACAGTTCAACAGGCTACCACCCTCATCATTTCGCAAAAATCAGCAGTTCACTAAACCTCCCTTCAACCGTGACTTTAATCCACAGAACAATCATTATCGATATCCCAAAAATCCTCACCAATCTCCGCAAGCTCAGAACACTCATCAATCCAAGGAGGCACCGTAGCCTGTCAAGCCAACTGAATCCGGTACCTCAACCGAAGACAAATAGATGTTATCATTTCTCACAAATGCAACAAAGAAAACCACTTTGCTAAATATTGTAAAGCCAATGTGGTGAAGGACAGAGCATTTTATCTTAGAATGGCTCATGAGATGGAAGAAAATTAAAAGGCAAGGGCATACGTGGCCCAAGTTAAGAGGGATCATCAAGTTTGGTCTTCAGTAGATGAAGATGAAGATTTCAACAACATCAAGGGAAAGGGAAAATTTTGCATGATGGAAACTGCTGATGAGGATGAGTCAACAAAGCTGGAGAAAAACTACTGCTACATGGCAAAAGATGGAACTATTAGCATCGTTGAATAGGTAAAACTCATGATCCAATCTAATCATTACAACATGCATGATTGTCAACCATTCTTAGACAACCTTAATGACACTTATGATGCCGTCCTTTTAGACTATAACAAGGCCTTAGTTGAGAAGAACATAGCGTCCCAGGAAATGTTTCATGTAAGAGGATGACTAGAATATAAGAGACTCAATGTTGCCATGTTAGAAAAAGACTTAGTGTTAGAGAAGGATGCCAGAATGTTGTGTGAAACTCAGTTAGGAATAGCTTTGAATCAAAGGGATCTAGCCCAAAAAGAAAATGTACGCTTAAATCTTTTAATTGAAAATTTGTTTAATGAAAGTGAAGCTATTGAAAATCTTGTGAATAATGGGGCCGTAGATAATACATACAATTGGGGTTGGTGCAATGGGCATTCCACCGCAAAGGATTCATCACCCCGATTTAACAAAGACCGTCCCTATGTCCCTCCGGATCGAGAGTTTCATTTCCCAGTCAATGACAAAACATTCCCCGAAGACATTAGAACCCACTTCGGTAGACTTCATAACCTGAGCAATAATTGTGTCATCGAGGAAATTCTTCCTGAAACCTCGGATCATTCATGTGATCAAATACCCATCATTGGCACAGTTGATCCCAACTCTCAGACTTCTTTAGTTGTTGATGAAGAAATTCTTATGGAAGGACCCGATGAAACTGTAAACTTTACATCGTTATCCTCAGAACGCAGTCCCGTTCTCTGCAGCATCGGACCACAGTCCTCCAAACTACCTTCCATAAAATGTCCAACCAAGGAACCATCTTTGACTTACTCTACGGTAGTCCAGTCTTCCTTACCGCAGACCACAGCCAAGAGCACAGTGACTATTCAACCAATTCTTCATGAGTTGCCCATAGAAAACTTCGAATAAGGTCAATGTTCTCTGAGTCCTGAGTCTTCAGTTCAGATGACTTGAGCCCTCGTTTTGAAAAACAATCAAACATTTCTAAGAAACCGTAGTTGAACATCACTGACTACAGTTCTCCAAAAAACCAAGAAAAACTGTCTTTCAAAGAGGAACTTAGATCTCGTGGTAAAAATCGGGAAATCTTTTTCAAAAACAAAAAACAAGCCAAAGTTTCAAACCAAAAGAGTCCTGAAAAATCTGTTGTCTCAAATCAGTTCTCAAAAAACACTGCAATCAAGGAATTAGACAAAGAGGAATGTACAGTACCAAAAACTTTTTCTAACTCTTCTGACAAATCTCAAAAGAGAGTCAAGTCTTTTCAAAGGTATCATTTTCAAATCTATTCCTTGGACGACCCAAAGTGGAAAGGGATTTTACCAACTCCTACACCTTTTAAGTTACATCAAGTTTTCAAAAGAACACAACCTAGGAGGACTTCACGTGCTCACGCTTTTTCAAATCCCAAGGGCACCGCAGTCAGAACTTTCAGAACTCACTCTTGGACTGGTCATAAGACTCACACTACACCCTCCGGACCGCTGACCAAGTACAGTGTCTGGATGAATGAGAAAGAGTCTTTTCAAGTCCAACCTCGTAACTTTCCGAAACCTCGTAATCCTCCAAAACCTCGTCACACTCCAAAAGTTCACAAATACCCAGGTCTAGGTCTCAAGATTGACACGAAACATGTTCCTACAATCCCTGTTCATGCACCTAAGAAGAAGAATTCACTTGTAACCCCGGGCTCCAAACTTGTTTGGGTGCCCAAACTAACCGTGTAATTTTTCAGGCAATGTGCAAGGAGGAACAAGAAGAGGAGTGGTTGATCGATAGTGCCTGCTCCTTGCACATGACCGGAAGGTTAGAATACATTCGAGATTTTAGGCCTATATGTAACGGTGGAAAAGTCACATTCGGCAACAATGCGAATGGAATCATCCGAGGTTACGGTGTTTTAACAACATGGAACTTCTCAATACAAAAGGTTGCTTTCGTAGAAGGCCTCAAGCATAATCTCATTAGTGTAGGTCAACTATGCAAAGCAGGCCATCGGGCTGAGTTTGATAATGAATACTGCTACATTATGACAAGTGATGGAAGCACCTGTTTGATCAAATCTAAGTCCAAAGGGACAATGTATCCTTTGGATGTCTCATTGATCATCGGGAAACCGCAGTTGTGTTTATAGTCCAAAGCAGTATCCGAAGTCAGCTGGTTGTGGCACCGCAGGCTTGCTCATCTGAACTTTCGGTATATCAACAACCTTGTCACCAGAGAACTCGTCTGAGGTCTCCCCATTCTAAAGTACAACAACGATACACTTTGCCCAGCTTGTGAGTGTGGTAAACAATCAAAGGGAATCCATCCACCGGTTATTGATTCATCAATTTCTGAACCCTTAGAGCTCTTACACATTGATCTTTGCGGTACATCTACCATAGCCAGTCTCCATCACAAGAAGTATATATTGGTTATAGTTGATGACTTCACTCGTTTCACTTGGTTCTTCTTCCTGAGGCTTAAATCCGAAACACCGCAGAATCTGATCAACTTCATCAAAGAAATTGAACTCCAAATCAAGTTACCGGTACGAAGAATCTGAAGTGACAATGGAACCGAGTTTACGAATCATCTCTTGAATAGTTTCTTGGTTTCCAAAGGCATCAGTCACAACTTCTCAGCTCCCTACACACCACAACAAAATGGAGTTGTAGAGAAAAGAAACCGTAGTCTGGTCGAAGCAGCCATATCTATGCTATAATTTGCAAACCTTCCTCTATACTTCTGGCTGAAGCTGTGTCAACTGCATGCTTTGTTCAGAACAGAAGCATTGTTTGCAAGCGTCTCAACAAAACTCCTTATGAGGGCCTGAAAAACCGCAAACCAAATGTCAGATTCTTTCACATATTTAGGTGTAGATGTTTTGTGATCAACAACAAGGATCATCTTAACAAATTTGCACCGAAGTCAGATGAAGGAATTTTTATTGGCTACTCAGCAACCAAGGTGGCCTACAGGGTCCTCATCAGACGCACAAGGCTGATCGTCGAAAGCTTCGATGTTAAATTCGATGACTATTTCGTCTGCAACACTGCTCCCTCATCTGAAACAAAGTTCATCATGGAAAGTGATATCCTAGTCTCTTCGGGTCCTCTTAACATAGTTGAGGTTAACTATGACGACCTTTTTGACCCCGTAGAGACTGCTCATCTCTCTGAAATTCTTGTGTCTCCGGTAGCTCAACAACAACATGCCGAAGTCTCTGGCCCAACTCTATCCGAAGATTTGTCACTCAATACTTCCACCTTGCCGGTAGAGGGGGAAAGTTCAACTCCGGTTTAAGTAACAACCATCGAGGTTCCAGTGCTTGAAGAAGCAGCTCTGGTATCTACCCGCAGAGTCACAATCCCATCAAATGTCTCCTCAGACTCTAACGATGAAGAAATAGAGAACATAGAAAAAAGAACTGATTCAAGGATTATCACTCACTCTCCAATCCAGGGGGAACCATCTCAGGTTCAGGGGGAACTCCCATCCATAATCCATGGGGAACCTCACTCAAATGCTGATCAAACTCCTTCAGTCCAAGACACTTCTATGAGCTGTTCACAAGTCAAGGGGGAATTGCCTTCCCCAACTGCAGAGTCTCCTGATATCGAAGACATTCCCTCCACCGCAGCCGTTGATCACCTACAACCTCGTCTGCACGTCTGGACGAAGGACCACCCACCGGGTCAAATCATTGGTAACCCATATGCAGGCGTACAAACTTGATCTTCTAATGACCTAACGGACCACTGCCACTATGCGGCCTTCATGTCCGTAGTCGAGCCTCGATCCATCAAGGAAGCTCTTCTAGATCCCGACTGGATCACCACCATGCAAGACGAACTAGCTGAGTTTGAAAGAAACAAGGTTTGGAAGCTGGTTCCAAAACCAAAAGGTCACACTGTTGTTGGAACAAGATGGGTGTACAAAAACAAACTTGATGAATCCAGAGCGGTCGTGCGAAAAAAAGCAAGATTAGTTGCTAAGGGGTATAGTCAACTGGAAGGTATTGACTATGATGAAACTTATACCCCCGTAGCCAGGATGGAAGCAATACACATCTTCTTAGCGTATGTGGCACACAAAAATATCAAAGTACATCAAATGGATGTAAAAAGTGCCTTCCTGAATGGTGAAATGAAAGAAGAGGTTTACTTACAACAAACTCCAGGCTTTGAAAATCAAGATTTCCCAGATTATTGTTTCAAGCTTGAGAAAGCAGTGTATGGTCTTAAGCAAGCTCCAAGGGCATGGTACGAGACTCTCTCTAAGTTTCTTGTCACGTCCGGATACAAAAGAGGTGTGATTGACCCCACATTATTTAGAAATACAAATGGTAATCACCTTATGATTGTCCAAATCTATGTGGATGATATCATATTTGGGTCAACAGATCAGGGTATGGTGGATGAATTTGCAAAGCTCATGACTAACAAGTTCCAAATGAGCATGAATAGAGAGATCAATTTCTTTCTAGGACTCTAAGTCAAACAAGTCCCTCAAGGGATATTCATTCATCAGGAGGAGTATACCTCTGAACTGCTGAAGAAATACGCAATGGACAATTGTTCCTCAGCCAAGGTTCCTATGGCATTCGGATATAAGATTTCTGCTGATCCTTCCAGAGAATCAATGGACCACAAAACTTATAGAGGAATGATTGGTTCTTTGATGTACCTCACTGCAAGCAGACCAAACATTTTCTTCACAACAGGCTTATGTGCCAGGTACCAAGCCGATCCAAAAGTATCACACTTGACCGCAGTCAAGCAAATCTTCAAATACCTCAAGGGAAGCAAAACCCTAGGCCTTTGGTACCCTGCAGGAAATGATTTCAGCCTTCAAGCCTTCACAGATGCGGATCATGCCGGATGCAGATTGGATAGAAAGAGTACTAACGATGGTTGTCAATTTCTTGGAGGAAGACTGGTCAGCTGGTCCTCAAGAAAACAAAATTGTGTTTCTTTGTCTACCGCAGAAGCTGAGTACAGCCGGGGAATCGAAAAGTACTGATGTATATATGTTATTAATAGGAAACGTACCTGTCACCATATTTGGATCATTGATTGCATCCCTAGTGCCTATCACAAATGCCCTTCCTCTAGTATTTCATCCTTGGTCCCTTAACTTTGGACATTCTTTTTTGAAATAGCCTACTTATCCACATTCATAACAACCACAAAATCCACCAGCATTATTTCCAGGTTTGGTTATCGAAGTTAGACTCCTGTATTAATTAATAGTGTGACCCTTCCGGTTGCAATTGTTAAATTGCATCTCCCAACATACATCCATATGGTTAAAATTGCATTTGTTACACTTTGATTTTTATTCCAGTGTATTGCCTTTGTGTAGTGGGTATCGGTGCAACTACTGCGTTCACCTTCCTAGTATTTTTCCTTTTCATTGAGGATTGTGATCCTCCCAAGATTCCATCAGAACTTCGCTTATTATATATGGTCGTGCTTTCCTTCTTCACTAGCATGCCTTGATGAATACACTAGTTAGTCAAGTTGAAAGCTAGACACATGACACTATCAAAGGTAGTTGGCCTTGAAGAAGTGGCATGCCTTTGAATTTGAGGAATTAAACCCTAAATTTACCTCTCGGTCTTTTTATGTTTACGAGTAAAAAATGTCAGGCACAAGGTGGCCAGATCATTAAATTGAGTGGTATAGGTAATAATATCTGCACCATTCATGGTGAGATTCTAGAGTTCTTATTCTAACTTCTGTATTTCTTCTTTGGGGCAATATTATTCTATAAGTATTTTTTTCAGCTCATGCTATGGAAGAGAATATATTGCATCCATACCCATAATCTTGGAATGACCATTCTACTAAGACAGTGTCGCATCCATGAACATGTAAGTGGAAAACTTCACTTTGCAGTAACGGGCACAATAGCTTATGTGGAATACAAATTGCATTCTTTCTATCCAGCGGGTCATTCCTACTACCCATTCATTTCGATGGAAGAAGCGAAGTTTGCATTTCATAAAGTCTTTGTAAGTACAAGATCTTTGGTTTCCTCTATTGTCACCATGTGAACTGCTATCACCTCCACCTCCATTTCCACCGTTACCACCACCACCACCACTACCATCACCTCCACTATCACCACCTCCACCCAGTATAGTACTCCTTATAATTTCATGGTTTGCCATAGCTTCAGTGACTTGTTGTGCGATTAGTTGTTGAACTATTGGCAAACTTAAAGTAAATTTTGGTTTCGATTCTATTGGTAGGGTTGGTTCTTTGCCAGGTCTACATGTAGTTCGTGGTATGGTCTTTGTTTGTGGCGTGGTCTCTGGTCTGTTTCCTGGGTTTGCTCATGTCACTCTAATCCATGGAGGAATAATTCAATCCTAATATAGTAGATTAGGGAGAGTATAAGTCATATGACTCAGATTCATTATACCTAAGTACTAATGACTAGGCTGTTATAGCAGCTGTTCTGAACTTCCATGAAGTTTTTCAAAAAAAAAAATACTTATTTTTATAATGGGAGATATTACTCTAATATTTTCGAATACATAGAGTTGTTTGTTATTTATTATCTCCTAAATCCCAGTATACATACCCTAACCTGAGTAATATGCCCTACTCAATAAAATCCAAGTATAATGTCCTAAGTAATATTCCCTACTCAATACAATCCAAGTATAATGCCATGAGTAATATGTGCTACTCAATACAATCCAAGTATAATGCCTTAGTAATATGGGTTACTCAATACAATCCCAAAATAAAACAATTTACAAGTGTGTAAATTTCAAATAGAAATGAATTTTCAAAACACATTATCATATACATTTCATTTGTTTCGAATTAAATTTCATACTGCCCTAACCAAAAGACTTCCCAAAAATATGTTGGGGGTTCAAGGATGGAAAAGTTTATAATTACAAATTTTAAATTGGCTATACCCAAAAGAAGTCGACAAGGATGTATACACTTGTCTACTTTTCCAAAAATCCTTAAATCGTCACCCACATGCAACCCTACTCCTAACTAATCTACTACAGACGAATCCCAGTGTCCAAAATATTGGTGATGACATCAAGTCAAGACAGTAGCTCACGAGTCCTTCTCCTCGAAGGAGTCCTCATTCTGTAGCTTCTTGACCTAGTCCTATACATTCTATTAGGAGGGATACGTGGAATAGATTTCTCCTCAATAGCATCACTATCCTCCTCACTAGGCTCCTCATCTTCATCCTCAGTAGGCTCCTCCTCCTCTTCTTCCATTGGTTCCTCATCTGAAATTCTGCGATTGGGTGGTACTGGGATCTCTAGGAAGTAACGATCCTCTGGTTCAGGAGTGTGTGGAATCGTCTGATGTTCCCCTGGTGCAGGTATATCCATCCAAAATTCATAATTCTCCATTCTATAGTTAAAAATCTACATAAAACATCAAACATTCATATGTTTATGAGTGTTAGTGTTTTATTAGAATGTTTTAAATAAATAAAATGAAAGCATTTAAATCAGTTTATCAAATCTCCCCCCCCCCCAACCCTATGATCTAAAATTATGTATTTTGTTATAAAAATCTTCCTTTTTTGACGAACTCTCATGCGTTTAGTTTAGAAAAATACAGTATTCAATGTTTAGTTGTTCATTAATCCTGCCGTAATAAAACTTAGGCGCACAACTAGGTTTAGTTGTGGATCGACTTATGTATCAAACCAAATGTAGATCATATATTAGACCTAAAATCTTGATTTGCATTCTCACCGAGGGACTGAGTGTTTATATAACTCTATGTCTAAAGTTGGTGTATTTTAATTATTTGTTTTCGTACTTCAAGGATAATTTGGTATTAACCTATTTTGTACTCTCGTTAATATTTATACTTTTTAACTTTACGTTTTTAAGGGTAAATAATTTTTCCAGTAAGTTATGTTAAACTTAGGATTAGAAATAAACCTTTCTAGAGTTTAAGAGTTGAGACCTAGGTTTTGTTGGGTTATGAGCATTGTAACACTCCTAAGTGTACATGCAACCCTAAATACCTTGGATCTATGTTTTCTCTATTATACATACAATTATGAACATCCAAGGTATTATCCTAATCTAGCATACAAAATAATAAATATAACAAGATAGAATACATACCTCTTTGATGTAGAATGTCTTCATGAAGCTTGAGTGCCTAGTGCCCCAAGTGTGACACCTCAAATGGTTCACACAACACCAAATACACTTGGAATAACTTGAGAGAAACTTGAACACTCCTTGAAATCGTTTAGCCCTCACATTCACACATTAGTGCACGATTTCTTGAGCCATGGGATTCTTTTATATGGTGGCTATTAGGGTTACACCATGTAACTCATAACTTTACCCATTCCTTATGCTCCATGGATTTTAACCTCCATGGAGTATCCATGGGTCACCCCATGGACTTAGTCCAACATAAGGAATCTTGGATCACAAGCCCACATATATAAGAATGAATGATTTACACAATCAACCCATATATTTAATTAGTCTCCTTTTGATCACTTAATTAATTCCAAATTAATTCTTGATCAATACTAATTAAATAACCTTATTAATATATTAGAACTTATAATATATTAACCAACCTTAAGTGTTATTTCTCTCATTATAGTCTATCCAAATGCATGATGCCATGCAACCCAAATGGACCATGCCGGGTCGGGTCAAGTCTTACCAATGCGTTTTCGTGCAATCAATGTATAACCAACTCATAGTAACAACTCATATCTCTAGGTTTGAAGAATATAAGATATTATCGTCTCATGATCACTCGTGATAAAATCCATGAAGTGATTCAAATGAGCGCGGGTTGAATCCAATACTCAGAACTTATGAGCACTCATGAGTATTGTAGCACCACTTTGTCCACCAACTTGGACCTCTACAAACCAACCCATGACAGTCTTGATTCATATCTACTTCCAACATATGACCGACTGTGGATGGTTTGAATAACTTAATCATTCAGGAAGAGCGACTTAGTTATTCTGGAAGTCAAAACATGCAAAGTGAAACACAAGAATAAATGAATCAAATATGGTATCAAACCCTATGAATATAAATAAACACTTTTATTTATCACCATACTGATTACTCATTATTCATTTTTTCGGTTTTATCAACTTTATACTTGAATTTAAAACAATAGTTGTCCCATGCTCCAAGCATGTACACTATGTTTTCTAAACACTAGTCATGCCATACACCAAGTATGCATACTATGTTTGTCTATGATCTTTACTTTGTAAAATAGATCAATTGAACATCACTCCAATGATCCTCTTTTCACAGTCCCAAATCCTTACTGCAAATGCTAGAATTCCAAATTCATGCCATTTACTGAAATCTGTTAGATTCTAAACTTATATGCATTGATCCTCTTAATGATTATGCACGAAGTCAGAAAGACTTGACAACAATCATTACAGAGCATTCCAAAGGAGATCAGCTCCTTGGAAACATCCTTCTTTCATTAAGTTTCCTAATCTTACACAGATTGAATAATTTCTAACTTTGAAACATTTCCATATTCCATTTTGACTATCACTTCTGAACAAGAGTTGCCTCCTTACAGATTATGTCAATATGGTCCTTCCAGAATTAACATTATACTTCCAACTGTCCTTGAGCAACCAATCTTTGGTAAACCTTAGATTGTCCTCGACAATTGCTTAATCATTTTAGTCATATCCAATCCTAGACCTTTTCCCTTCATAATGCCCCAGGCATTTGGAAAATTTTAGAAAGGATGAATATAACACATGTAATCGATCCTATATCCGAAGCATATGGGAGACGATTCATGATGTCTCACATAAAGACTAAACCAGTCTTTTGCTATAATATTTCCATTTCAATTTGCCAAGTTCTCAAAATTCAGATTATGAAAAGGGATGCCGTAATCATAATCGAATTTTAGAACGCAAATAATGGACCCATATATAGAATTTCCTTATGTTGAGCCATTCCAACATGAAATTCATATATATATATCCTTGATTAAATACGATTAAAATCTCAATCTAAGCTTTTAGAATTGAAATGAAGTATAATTTCCTCTCCCTTAATTATAGCAAAACAACTTTTTCAACCCCTGCAACCTCACGAATTGAAACTTTTGTTTTCTATAATTAACATTGCTAACTTGCAACCTTTGTCATAATTATCATGCTCCCACTAACATGATGATTATTAGCATAACACTTATGCTCCCACTAGCTTTGACATGTACTCAGAAATCAGCTGACTTTCTTACCAAAGTTCAGATTTCTGATACTAGATTGTTTTGATAAAACATTATCAAAATCATACACCTCTCTTAGATAGCTCACATGTGTGTCTAAACAATTTTAGAACTATGAAAAGGGATGTCGTAATCATAGTCTCAATTGTTTAGACCTTTGCCACTTCTCACAAGTCCATGTTAGTGTGCCGGTAAACCACACACGCTCCACTAACGACTTTGAGAATGCAAATATCACAATTGCTATCTAGCTAAAATCTACTTAGTGAAAGTGTTTCCTCACCATCATTTTCATGAATCGGAGAGAAACCTTATGACACTTAGATTTAATAGTGTATGTGTTCTTATCTATGTGAATTTGTCAAAACCATAATCACAAGACAAGGTTAGTGACAAATCCAAACTCATATTGATTAAACTTGTGCAATCTTAAATTCTTGCCATTTGGCAGCTCAAGTGCCTGCCATTGCTTCCAAGTAGTTGTGCAACCAATTGAGAACTCTCAGAACTCCTATGCAAAGCCAACTTGAATAGGCACAAAAATTTCAACACGATAGGTTATAAACCTCAAGTCGTGTGCTAGTGAAGGACTTTAGGTTTTATTCTTGATTAAGTCTTGAAACTTTCAAGAGCTTTAAGACTCCCACTGTCCTCTTGACATATAAGACTCCCTTGTCAAATATTGAAGAGATAGTGCGGATTCTTTATCAAGACTAACACTTTACACAATTGGCCTAAGTTGGTCTCTGTTTTATCCAAAACATCACAACTTACCAATTTCAAATGTACAAGAGTAGATAACCTTTTACTCTTACATTTGACTAGTGTTAACAAACCCTCTTTAAGATATGTCACTCAAGTTACAATCTTGGAGTATGACTCTAAGAATTGTTTTGGAACAAAGTATGACTCATCTTTTTGATTTAACCATTTCAACAATTCATGACTCCTCTTCTTAGTCATAAGAATGCACTAAGATGACTTTAGAGAACCAATTGTGATATGGTATCTTAATCATTAAGATGATCATAAACATGATACTAAAGTACTCTCCCATCTTTTCAGATTTGAGAAACTTTTATCTTTCTGCCATACTTTGATTCTTCTTATTCGTTCTGTCTCACATTGAAACTTCTCCAATGCTACAGACTTATACTTAAACTTATAAGTATAACCATATTTACTGAACTTAAGTAAATCATGACGAATAGTCTTCTTGATCTTTTGTGGTGGACTTGACCAGTGCACAAGAATGTGTACTCGATCCCTTAGTCCTTTCCTTATTCACATAAGGAATTAGTCTTAATTTTCCAAGCTGAAAGTTCTCATTCATCATACTATACAACTTGCATGATTCCAAGTTTCGGTCGAATTGAACCTTGGGTGATGAGAATCTTTCCTTATTTGGTAATATTAGACACTACCACAACCGAAAGAATCAAATCCATTTTTCCAATATTGCTATCAATGGAATCTTATAAGCAACAACTTTTCACAAATGCCATTGTAAGGATACTTAAAATAAATAAAATCAAAACCTTTTTCTTTTATTTTAAAACTTTGCGGAAAAACTTATCCTTACAATCCATATGAAAACCTTGTTGTTATCTATTCCTAAGCAATATAAATATCATAACTCTTAAGTAATAGCCCAAAATTCTGATCACCGAACCATGCGATTGAAATCCATCTTCGCGATCAGAATCAGCATGTACTTAATAGAGTTAGACAATGGACTTTACCTGAAGTAGAGCCAAACTTATTGACTTTAACATCCTTAGGTAAATTTGGCAGCTTCGTAACCAATGCCCCTTCCTTTGGCAATAGTTACCTATGGACCCTTGATAATGGGACTATCTCAGACTTCGCCTCTCTCTTTACCATTGGGTCAAACGAGTTGACTATGGCCGATCCCTTTCATTGGGAAGAGAGAGCTTTACTGGATATCCAATGTCATCATTGTCAATGTCCATAGCGTTTTAGGAAGTTGATCTTAGCAAATAGATAAGATCATTAAGGGTCTTGTCTTAGTCTGTTTCATAGGATTCCCAAAAGAACTCACTATGTGACTTAGAAAGTAGTTGAGCCACCAACTTTCTCAAGACTTTGACACCCAACTCTCCCAACTTGTCAATATGTGACTACATCTCCAAGATGTGATCACACCTAGACCTTGCCTTGCCAATAGGGCTTGAGTGACCTTAAACTTTTTAGGAACTTGTGGGTTAAGGAGAATAATTGGAGGAGGTGAAAGAAGTATGATATCCATGGGACATCATCTTCATTTAGGAAAGCTTGTTTCAAGAGATTTGGGAAGATCATAAATGTCTAGACCAGACATCTTTTTGGGAGATATTCAAGATAGTTGATTTAAAGTCCTTAATATGACACCCAATATGAAATATTAAGGCTAGGACCCAACAAACTATTTTATAACTTAGAAGAGGGATGCCGTAATCCAAGCTATAAAATATTTGAAGGTAGGTGAATGACGATTCACCAATTTCCACCATGAAAAATGAAATAATTTATTAGGTTTTAATTGGATTTGAAAGTCCTAGATCTTTGAGATTCATTGAACTGTTCAAAGGCATGTTTCAATCTCGAGTGTGCCCTTCAGGTTTTGTGACTGGGATGCCGAGGATCACAAAACAAGGTGTGAATAACCATGCAAATATACTTGGTACCCTTAATATTTACCCCTTAATCAGTGTGCCGGTTAACCACACACGCTCCACCGATACTATGATAAATATTAAGTTACCCTTTGCCTACCTTGTTAAGTCCAGGTTAGTGTGCCGGTTAACCACACACGCTCCACTAACGACTTAAGCAAAGTGCAAAGTGTAATTTCATGGGTTAGCACCAAATTCACATTTTCCTAAGTAACTAAGATTGGGTATTAATCAGAGTTTAGTTACTTAGTATTTATCATTAATACTTTTAATGAAAGGAGAATTATAGTCCTTGTCCTACCCGTTCGGCTAACGACCCTCCACCAGTCAAGGAAGCGGTGGGTGAGAGTGGACACCCATTAAACTGCCATTTTATAGGCAGTAACCTTATACCCCCCGTATAGACCGACTTTGTGAATGAGGCCTACTAACGGTAAGACTGACTTTACTCTTATACATATATATAAATATTATTAACTTATAATATTATAAAGTATAAGGGTTGAATTTTAACTTTTAAAATTCTAAGGGCTAACTTGGAATTAAAGTATTCATAAGTGAAAACTTTTCAAATTCCAAAACTTGAGGGCAAGTTTTGAAACTATTCAAAACTAATTAATTCCATAATTAATGAGTTTAAAGTAGTTTTAATTAAAAAAAAAAAAACTCTTCAAGTTCCATAACTTGAGGATAAGTTATGGAAGACTTTAAACTAATTAATAAAAAAAATAACTTTTTTTTATTGTAACTTATGGAACTAATTAAGGTTACACTTTTTTTTTAAATTTAATGAAGAGACTCTTGAACCTCCATAACTTGAGGACAAGTTATGGAGTCATAAAACCATTTAATTAGAACTAGACTCTTCATTTTGTAACCTTTGCCAACTTTTATGAGTTTTATGATTCTTAAATGTGACTTTTCATATAACTTGAGGACAAGTTACAAAAACACACTTTGGAATCAACTCTTAGATTAAAATGGATTGAAAACAACTATTTCTATTAATCTAAGAACCTCATAAGAACAAGATAATTCAAATCATCAATCTTCAAGAAATTAGCATGAACATACAAACTAATACAAATCTTGAAATTATGACAATTATCTTAGAAATTGGATTAGCATGAACATTAACACATCAACAACAAGTTTATAAGTCCAAAAACATCTTAGGGTAATGTTCCTAGTCCAATTCCAGCCAAAACAATCGAATATATGCATCCAACTCGATTTTTCAGCTACTTTTGCAAGTATAACAAGAAAACAAGCCTAGGCTCTGATACCACTGTTGGGTTATGAGCATTCTAACACTCCTAAGTGTACATGCAACCCTAAATACCTTGGATCTATGTTTTCTCTATTATACATACAATTATGAACATCCAAGGTATTATCCTAATCTAGCATACAAAATAATAAATATAACAAGATAGAATACATACCTCTTTGATGTAGAATGTCTTCATGAAGCTTGAGTGCCTAGTGCCCCAAGTGTGACACCTCAAATGGTTCACACAACACCAAATACACTTGGAATAACTTGAGAGAAACTTGAACACTCCTTGAAATCGTCTAGCCCTCACACTCACACATTAGTGCACGATTTCTTGAGCCCTGGGATTCTTTTATATGGTGGCTATTAGGGTTACACCATGTAACTCATAACTTTACCCATTCCTTATGCTCCATGGATTTTAACCTCCATGGAGTATCCATGGGTCACCCCATGGACTTAGTCCAACATAATGAATCTTGGATCACAAGCCCACATATATAAGAATGAATGATTTACACAATCAACCCATATATTTAATTAGTCTCCTTTTGATCACTTAATTAATTCCAAATTAATTCTTGATCAATACTAATTAAATAACCTTATTAATATATTAGAACTTATAATATATTAACCAACCTTAAGTGTTATTTCTCTCATTATAGTCTATCCAAATGCATGATGCCATGCAACCCAAATGGACCATGTCGGGTCGGGTCAAGTCTTACCAATTATAGTTATGGACTTAGACATTAATCCAACAGGTTTAATAATAAACCCTTCTTGAGTTGGATACTTAAGACTTGGGTTTAATAATAAACCCTTCTTGAGTCTGATAGTTGAGACTCGGGTATAAGAATAAACCCTTCTCGAGTCAGAGAGTTGAGACTCAGGTTTAAGAATAAACCCTTCTCGATTCAGAGAGCCTTAAGCTATAGTTGTATTCTTCCGAGAAGATACTAGTTTTCTATAGCTACAAGCTCTGATACCAATCCGTCGCACCCCTAGCTGACGGCGGAAACACCAGGCGGTGAGACGACATTATGGATCACAGTAATAAGCATACATTGAACACACAACAATACAGTAGTAGAATAAGTACTTTTATTCGTTGAAAGAAGTAGATTACAATATCCCGTAGTCTAGGGTACAAGAAAAATACAAAACAAGCCTTAACAGATAGGCAACGAGGGAAATACCGATGATTCGTGTAGAATGTACTAGTTTTAATCCTAACTAACTTAAATGTAACACCCGGATCCCAGAAGGTCAAGAAAGGAAAGAAAAACCCCAAGTCAAAGAGATCTACTCGTCAAGTCCAGGGAGGAACTCGACGAGTAGGAGCGGGTTTTTATGTCGCGGATTAAGTGACCGACTCGGCGAGTCGGGGGACAAACTCGGCGAGTTGATCAGGGTTTGGGAAACCCTAAATTCAGGCCTTGTACCCTATTTAACGAACATGAGGCCTCTCACTCAGCCCCCTTACTACCCTCTCAAGTCCATAAACGAAACCCTAGCCACCCAACTCCATTTCTTAAGCCTTGTGAAGATAAAGGTTCATTTGGAGTGCACATCTTGGAAGATTGGAGGCAAGAATCAAGGAAGGAATTATAGATCCAACTTTTATTTCAGTTTGGTAGCTAGTAGAAGGTAACAAGTCGTTACCTTGAGTTTTCATTTGATAGATCCCTTCATCTTGAGCTTTATGGCTATTCCTAGCACATTTGTGGTCTAGTGCTTGCATGGAACACGATCTGAAGTTGCAAATTCAGATATGGACTCTCCAAGGCCCCTAATGTATTACAGTCTAAAGCTTTTGAGGCATGAAGCCCTCCTCCATAGCAAAACCCTTCCTTGTAGTTTATTTTTGGCTTTTGGGAATTGTTTACAAGTAAAGGTTGCAACTTTACGTGGAAAGCATGCTCTAGGAGGTTGGATATACCTTTGGGAGCAATTGTTTGGCTTAGAATCGTCTGAATGAGAAGTGGACTGAACGAACTTGGCATGTTGGATAGCCAACTTGGCGAGTTGAAGAGGGTTTTCCCGTGTTTGGTTACTACATGAACTCGGCGAGTCGATACGGTGACTCGACGAGTGGATAGGGTTTTCTCGATTATGGATTTTGCATGTGCTCGACGAGTTGATGGAACAACTCGGTGAGTTGACCAAGGTTTTGTTGGATTAGTGTCTAAGTCCATAACTATAATTGGTATATACTTGCCCCGACCCGGCATGATCCATTTGGGTTGCATGGCATCGGAACATTTAGGTAGACCTTTTAATGAGAAGAAGATATTTGTGACATATTAATATATTATAAGTTCTAATATATTAATATGAAATCATATTATTTAATTAGTATTGATCAAGAATTAATTTGGAATTAATTTAGTGATCAAAAAGAGACTAATTAAATATATGGGGATTGATTGTGTAAATCATTGATTCTTATATATGTGGGCTTATGATCCATGATTCCTTATGTTGGGTTTAACCCATGTGGTGGCCCATGGATACTCCATGGAGGTTAAAACCCATGGAGCATAAGGAATAGGTAAAGTCATGGGTTACATGGTGTAACCCTAATGTGCACACTATATAAAGACCCCATTGGTTGGTAAAATTGGCACTAGTGCATAATAATGAGAGGGCAAGCTAATTTCTATGAACTCATATCTTCTCTTATGGTTATTCCAAATGTTCATGGTGTTGTGTGAACCATTTGAGGTGTCACATTTGGGGCACTAGGCTCTTGAGCTCCATGGAATCAAGCACCAACAAAGAGGTATGTAATTCTACTAGATTTTATATTACATGTACTTTATATTATGCTAGTTAGAACAATACCTTGGAAAATTGTTATTTGCATGTATAATAGAGAAAACATAGATCCAAGGTATTTAGGGTTGCATGTACACCATAGGTGTGTTAGAATGCTCAAAACCCAACAGTGGTATCAGAGCCATGGGTTGTTTTCTATTATATTTGATGCAAATTTATTTTTTTCAAGTTGGAGAAAAAAAAAGAAAAAAAACATGCAGTTTGTCATATTTTAAGATAATTACTTGATTTTATGAAAAACTAATTATTTTTAAAATTTGAGTCACTTTACTATATGAGTTGAATTAGGTCAAATTTAGTAAAAGATAAAATGATATGATTATTTTATTAGTTTTAAAAGTTTGATTTAAAGAGTTTTTTGAAACTTCCATAAGTTATGGATATGAAAAGGTTTTAAAAAAAATTGATTCAAAGTTTTTTATGGAGTTACAAAACTTGGTCTTAATGTTTTAAAATTCCATAACTTGTTCTTAAGTTATGGAACATGAAAAGTTTTTTTGTGTTACCTTGTTTTATGAGTTAATTTAGATTGATGAAAAATATTATTTGTTAAGTTGCTTTCAATCCATATTAATCTAAAAGAAGTTCATAAAAGGTGTTTTGGTAACTTTTCTTCAAGTCACATAAAAGGTCACATTTATGAATCTTAAAACTCATAAAAATGCCATAGGTTACACAAAAATGAAGAGTTTTTTTTTTCATCGAACTATTTTATGACTCCATAACTTGTCCTCAAGTTATGGATGTTTAAGAGTCACTTCTTTAAAAGTGTTATTAAAGAATAAGAGGTTACATAAAAATGAAGAGTCTTCATTTTAATGAACCATTAAACTCATAAGTTATGAAATGAAAGGTTTTGAATAGTTTCAAAACTTGCCCTCAAGTTTTGGAATTTGTAAAGTCTCACACACATTAATGCTTTAATTCCAAACTCTACAATTTTAAAAGTTAAAATTCAAACTTTATGGACTTCATTAAATTAGTTAAAGTGTTTAATTAAAAGAGTTAATAATTCCATAAAGACATGGTTTAAGTTTAATTAAATTAAGAGTATAGTTTAATTAATAGATTAAACCACCAAGTATTTTAAATGTTTAAAATACACCCTTATACTATTATTATAATTTTAATTATATAGATATGTATAAGATAAAGTCAATCTTACCGTTAGTAGGCCTCATTCACGAAGCCGGTCTATAAGGGGGGGTATAAGGTTACTGCCTATAAAATGACAGTTTAATGGGTGTCCACTCTCACCCACCGCTTCCTTGACTGGTGGAGGGTCGTTAGCCGAACGGGTAGGAAAGGACTATAATTCTCCCTTCATTAAAAGTATAATGATAAATACTAAGTAACTAAACACTTATACATTCCCAATCTTAGTTACTTAGGAAAATGTGAAAAGGTGCTAACCCATGAAATTACACTTTGTACCTTACCAAGTCATTAGTGGAGCGTGTGTGGTTAACCGACACACTAATAAGGACTAGTAAGAGTGGCAAAGGGTAACTTGACTTTATTATAGATCGGTGGAGCGTGTGTGGTTAACCGGCACATCGATTAGGTGATAAAGTTAAGGGTACCAAGTCAATTTTCATGGTTATTCACACCTTGTTTGTGATCCTTGGCATCCCAGTCACAAACTTGAGAGGGCACAATCGAGATTCAAACATGCCATTGAAAGTTCAATGTATCTCAAAAGATCTAGGAGTTTCAAATTCAATTAAAACTTAATTATATTTCGTTTTTCATGGTGGAAATTGGTAAATCATCATTTACCTACCTTCAACTATTTTATAACTTGGATTACGGCATCCCTCTTCCAGTTATAAATAGGTTGTTGGGTCCTAGCCTTAATATTTCATATTGGGTGTTATATTAAGGACTTTAAATCAACTAACTTGAATTTCTCCCTTATAGATGTCTCCTTCAGACAACTATGGTCTTCCCAAATCTTTAGGAACAAGCTATCCTAATGAAGATGATATCCCAAATGGCAATCAAGCTGAAAGATCAACCCCTTTGTTGTGCATTAGTGGGACTGGAAATCATACTTCACTTCCTCCACCTCCTCCAATAAATCTCCCTATCCCACAAGTTTCAAGACTTGATAAGTTCTAAGTCAATCAATCCCTATTGGCAAACAAAGTCTATATGTGCTTAGGTCTTGGAGATTAAGTCACATATTGACAAGCCGGGAGAGTCGGGTGTCGAAGTCTCGAGGTAGCTGGCTGTTGACTTGGTTCTTTAGTCACTCCCTGATGACAGATCACGACATGACCCTTTAATGATCTTATCTATTTGCTTGGTGCTGCTGAATCAACAATGATTTGGAACACTGGTAAAGCAAATTTGATTAGAAGATCGACTTCCCAAAACTTCATGGACATTGACAATGGTGACACTGGAAATCCAGAAAAACTTTCTCTTCCCAATGGAAAGGGATCGGCCATAGTCAACTCGGTTGACCAAATGGTAAAGAGAAAGGCTAAGTCTGAGATAGTCCCATGTACCATTCCCAAAGAGTCCATATGTGCCTATTGCCAAAGGAAAGGGGCATTGGTTGCGAAGCTGCCGAATTTACCTGAAACCTCATAAGGATGGTAAAGTCAAAAGTTTGACTCTACTTCAGGTAAAGTCCGTTATCTAACTCTATTAAGTCTCTTTTGGAGATTCTTAATACATGATGTAATGTAATTACATTTTGATGTTTTTTGAAGAATCAAAGGAAGCTTAAAGAAAAAGTGTGCTGATTCTGATCGCATGGTTCGATGACCAGAATTTTGAGCCACTGCATAAGAGTTATGAGATATTGCTTAGGAATAGATAACAACAAAGTTTTCATATGAATTTGCATTGTAAGGATAAGTTTTTCCGCAAGTTTTAAAATAAAAGAAAAGTTTTGATTTTATTTATTTTAAGTATCCTTACAAAGGCATTTGTGAAAAATTGTTGTTTATATTTTCCATCGATAAGCAATATTGGAAAATGAATTTGATTCTTTCGTTTGTGGTAGTGTCATAATTTATCAAATAAGGAAAGATTCTCATCACCCAAGTTTCAGTTGGATAGAAACTTGGAATCATGCAAGTTGTATTGTGTGATGAATGAGATTTTTCATCTTTGGTAAATTAAGACTAATTCATTGTTCACATTCGCATGTGAGTTAAGCGAAGGACTAAAGGATCGGGTACATTAGGTTGTGCACTAGTCAGGTCCACCACAAAGGTTGATAAGATTATTCGTTATGATTTACTAAAGTTTAGTAAATATGATTATGCTTACAAGTTTAAGTGTAATGCTGAAACATTGGAAAAGTTTCAATATATGGCAGAATGAATAAGAAGAATCAAATAAGGCAGAAAGATAAAAGTTTCTCCAATCTGAAGAGATGGGAGAGCAGTTGTGTATCTTGTTTTATGATTATCTTAGTGATTATGGAATCATATCACAATTGATCCTCTAAGGACACCTTAGTGCATTTGTTTGCCTAAGGAGAGGAATCGTGAATTGTTGAAATGGTTAAATCAAAAGATAAATCATACTTCGTTCCAACAACAAATCCTGGAGTTATACTCCAAGATTGTAACTTGAGTGACATAGTCTTTAGAAAGTTTTTAACACTTGTCAAATGTAGAAGTAAGATGTTTCCTATTCTTGTACATTTGAGATTGGTAAGTTGTGATGTTTTGGATAAGACAAAGACCAACTAAGACCAATTGTGTGAAGTGTTTGTAAAAGAATCCGCACTATCTCCTGAATATTGGGCAAGAGAGTCTTATATGTCAAGAGGACAGTGGGAATTTAAAAGATCCTGAAATAGTTTCAAGAACTAATCAAGAGTTTTGTTAATCACTAGCCCACGACTTGAGGTTTGTAACCTATCGTGTTGACATATTCTTATTTCTGTGTCTATTCCAGTTAAAAGTTGACTATGCTTGTGAGTTCTATGAGTTCTCAAATGTTTGCATAACAACCTGGAAGCAATGGTAGGCCCTTGTGCTGCCGGGTGGCAAGAAATTAAGATTGAACAAGTTCAGTCCATATGTGTTTGGATTTGCCACTAACCTTGTCTTGTGATTATGGTTATGACAAATTCACATGGATAGGAACACTTACACCATAAAAATCTAAGTGTCATAAGGTTTCTCTTCGATTCATGAAAATGATGGTGAGGAAACGCTTTCACTAAGTGGATTTTAAGTAGATAGCAGTTGTGATATTTGCATTCTCATGTCGTTAGTGGAGCGTGTGTGGTTAACCGGCACACTAACTAGTGAGAATGGAAAAAGGTCTAGACAAACATGTGAGCTATCTAAGGAAAGGTGTATGATTTTGATAAAGTCTTATCAAAGCATCTCGTATCAGGAATCTGAACTTTGGTAAGAAAGTCAATAAAGTATTGTTTTTCTAGAAGTCCAGCTGATTTCTGAGTACATGTCAAAGCTAGTGGGAGCATAAGTGTTATGCTAGTAAGATAATAATGATTATGCTAGTGGGAACATGATGATTATGTTGCAAGTTAGCAATGTTAATTATAGAAAACAAAAGTTTCAATTCACTTTGAAAAGTTGTTTTCCTATAATTAAGGGAG
The DNA here is from genome assembly GCF_052849685.1 of Lactuca virosa. Lineage (NCBI taxonomy): Eukaryota > Viridiplantae > Streptophyta > Magnoliopsida > Asterales > Asteraceae > Lactuca > Lactuca virosa. Next base: position 221,918,403 of record NC_136430.1, on the reverse strand, counting down.
AGGATTTTATACTTCATTCCAATTCTACAAGCTTAGATTGAGATTTTAATCTACTTTAGTCAAGGATATATAAGAATGTTATGTTGGAATGGTTCAACATAAGGAAATTCTATATATATTGCGTTCTCAAAATTCAATTATGATTACGACATACCTCTTCATAGTTCGAATTGTGAGAATATGGCAAATAAAAATTTATAGCATGAATCGTGTCCTATATGCTTCGGGTATGGGTTCGATTACATGTGCTATAATCCATTCTAAATTTTCCAAATGCCTAAGGCATTAAAATGGAAAAGGAATAGAACTGGAAATGACTAAAATGATTAAGCAAATTGTCGAGGACAATCTGAGGTTTACTAAAGATTGGTTGCTCATGGACAATTAGAAGTATAGAGTAAGGACCATATTGACATATTTTGAAAAAAGGCAACTCTTGTTCACAAGTGATGGTAAAAATGGTAATATGGAATTGTTTCCATAGGTGGAAGTTATTCTTTGAATCTGTGTAAGATTAGAGAACTTAATGCAAGAAGGATGTTCAAAGGAATGTACTTTGAATTTGAGACTTCGTTTCCATGGAATTGATCTCCATTGGAATACCTTGTAATGTCTGTTGCCAAGTCTTTGTGACTTGTGTGCATATTCATTACAAGAGGATCATTGCATATAAGTTTAGAATCTAACAAGATTACGGTAAATGACAAGAATTTGGTGTTCTTACATTTATTGTAAAGGATTTCGGATTGTGAAATGAGCATCATTGAAATGCTGTCAATCGATCTGCTTCACAAAGAGAGGACCTCATGTAAACATAGTGTGCATACTTGGAGTATGGCATAGCTATTGTTTGGACGAACATAGTGTGCATGCTTGGAGCATAGCATGACTATTGTTTCAATTCAAGTGTTGAGTTGATTAATCGAAACATGAATAATGAGTAATCAATATGGTGCTTAGATAAAAGGTGTTTTTATTTACACTCAAAGTGTTGGGGCCATATAGGATTAGTATTATTCTTCTGTTTCACTTTGTATGTTTTGACTTCCAGAATAACTAGGTCATTCTTCCCGAATGACTAAGTTATTCAAACCATCCACAGTCGGTCATATGTTGGAAGTAGATATGAATCAAGACTGTCATGAATTTGGCTTGTATGATCTGTCTAATGTGCATTAGACATAGCAGTGGTTGCTACAACATTCATGAGTGCTCATAAGTTCTGAGTATTGGATTCAACCCACGCTCATTTGAATCACTTCATGGATTTTATCACGAGTGAATCATGAGACGATAATATCTTATATTCTTCAAACCTAGAGATATGAGTTGTTGACTATGAGTTGGTTATACATTGATTGCACGAAAACGCATTGGTAACTCGATGTTATAAAATGTGCCTTTGTGTATGATTCAACAAGTAGTCAGTACAAGCATATGAGTCGAAGTTTATCCATTCCTTTTACCCACAAAGGGATAAAAGCGATATCTATGGGCCCCTTGATGATTTAGTGATGACAAAACGTAAGTGCTCGGCCGGGCCTGGACTGATTTGATTTGTTCAATTAGTCAGTCGTCATAAATCAGAAATCGGGAAATAACAAATGGACAGAGAGAATGATTATAATCCATGTCTCAGTCCATATGATATCTAGAATGGAGGAATATATGATCACTTATCTAATGGACGCGTCATTGATTTGTTCAGAGTTCGGCAGCAGCTTTTAAGAGCTACGATTGCTGGTCGGGTTGTGAAGGCGTACTTGAAATAATAGTTATTAGACTTATCCAAGTGGGAGACTGTTGGATTAGTGTCTAAGTTCATAACTATAATTGGTATATACTTGACCCGACCCGGCATGGTCCATTTGGGTTGCATGGCATCAGAACATTTGGGTAGACCTTTTAATGAGAAGAAGATATTTGTGACATATTAATATATTATAAGTTCTAATATATTAATATGAAATCATATTATTTAATTAGTATTGATCAAGAATTAATTTGGAATTAATTTAGTGATCAAAAAGAGACTAATTAAATATATGGGGATTGATTGTGTAAAACATTGATTCTTATATATGTGGGCTTATGATCCATGATTCCTTATGTTGGGTTTAACCCATGTGGTGGCCCATGGATACTCCATGGAGGTTAAAACCCATGGAGCATAAGGAATGGGTAAAGTCATGGGTTACATGGTGTAACCCTAATGTGCACACTATATAAAGACCCCATTGGTTGGTAAAATTGGCACTAGTGCATAATAATGAGAGGGCAAGCTAATTTCTATGAACTCATATCTTCTCTTATGGTTATTCCAAATGTTCATGGTGTTGTGTGAACCATTTGAGGTGTCACATTTGGGGCACTAGGCTCTTGAGCTCCATGGAATCAAGCACCAACAAAGAGGTATGTAATTCTACTAGATTTTATATTACATGTACTTTATATTATGCTAGTTAGAACAATACCTTGGAAAATTGTTATTTGCATGTATAATAGAGAAAACATAGATCCAAGGTATTTAGGGTTGCATGTACACCATAGGTGTGTTAGAATGCTCAAAACCCAACAGTGGTATCAGAGCCATGGGTTGTTTTCTATTATATTTGATGCAAATTTATTTTTTTCAAGTTGGAGAAAAAAAAAAGAAAAAAAAACATGAAGTTTGTCATATTTTAAGATAATTACTTGATTTTATGAAAAACTAATTATTTTTAAAATTTGAGTCACTTTACTATATGAGTTGAATTAGGTCAAATTTAGTAAAAGATAAAATGATATGATTATTTTATTAGTTTTAAAAGTTTGATTTAAAGAGTTTTTTGAAACTTCCATAAGTTATGGATATGAAAAGGTTTTAAAAAAAATTGATTCAAAGTTTTTTATGGAGTTACAAAACTTGGTCTTAATGTTTTAAAATTCCATAACTTGTTCTTAAGTTATGGAACATGAAAAGTTTTTTTGTGTTACCTTGTTTTATGAGTTAATTTAGATTGATGAAAAATATTATTTGTTAAGTTGCTTTCAATCCATATTAATCTAAAAGAAGTTCATAAAAGGTGTTTTGGTAACTTTTCTTCAAGTCACATAAAAGGTCACATTTATGAATCTTAAAACTCATAAAAATGCCATAGGTTACACAAAAATGAAGAGTTTTTTTTTTCATCGAACTATTTTATGACTCCATAACTTGTCCTCAAGTTATGGATGTTTAAGAGTCACTTCTTTAAAAGTGTTATTAAAGAATAAGAGGTTACATAAAAATGAAGAGTCTTCATTTTAATGAACCATTAAACTCATAAGTTATGAAATGAAAGGTTTTGAATAGTTTCAAAACTTGCCCTCAAGTTTTGGAATTTGTAAAGTCTCACACACATTAATGCTTTAATTCCAAACTCTACAATTTTAAAAGTTAAAATTCAAACTTTATGGACTTCATTAAATTAGTTAAAGTGTTTAATTAAAAGAGTTAATAATTCCATAAAGACATGGTTTAAGTTTAATTAAATTAAGAGTATAGTTTAATTAATAGATTAAACCACCAAGTATTTTAAATGTTTAAAATACACCCTGATACTATTATTATAATTTTAATTATATAGATATGTATAAGATAAAGTCAATCTTACCGTTAGTAGGCCTCATTCACGAAGCCGGTCTATAAGGGGGGGTATAAGGTTACTGCCTATAAAATGGCAGTTTAATGGGTGTCCACTCTCACCCACCGCTTCCTTGACTGGTGGAGGGTCGTTAGCCGAACGGGTAGGAAAGGACTATAATTCTCCCTTCATTAAAAGTATAATGATAAATACTAAGTAACTAAACACTTATACATTCCCAATCTTAGTTACTTAGGAAAATGTGAAAAGGTGCTAACCCATGAAATTACACTTTGTACCTTACCAAGTCATTAGTGGAGCGTGTGTGGTTAACCGACACACTAATAAGGACTAGTAAGAGTGGCAAAGGGTAACTTGACTTTATTATAGATCGGTGGAGCGTGTGTGGTTAACCGGCACATCGATTAGGTGATAAAGTTAAGGGTACCAAGTCAATTTGCATGGTTATTCACACCTTGTTTGTGATCCTTGGCATCCCAGTCACAAACTTGAGAGGGCACAATCGAGATTCAAACATGCCATTGAAAGTTCAATGTATCTCAAAAGATCTAGGAGTTTCAAATTCAATTAAAACTTAATTATATTTCGTTTTTCATGGTGGAAATTGGTAAATCGTCATTTACCTACCTTCAACTATTTTATAACTTGGATTACGGCATCCCTCTTCCAGTTATAAATAGGTTGTTGGGTCCTAGCCTTAATATTTCATATTGGGTGTTATATTAAGGACTTTAAATCAACTAACTTGAATTTCTCCCTTATAGATGTCTCCTTCAGACAACTATGGTCTTCCCAAATCTTTAGGAACAAGCTATCCTAATGAAGATGATATCCCAAATGGCAATCAAGCTGAAAGATCAACCCCTTTGTTGTGCATTAGTGGGACTGGAAATCATACTTCACTTCCTCCACCTCCTCCAATAAATCTCCCTATCCCACAAGTTTCAAGACTTGATAAGTTCTAAGTCAATCAATCCCTATTGGCAAACAAAGTCTATATGTGCTTAGGTCTTGGAGATTAAGTCACATATTGACAAGCCGGGAGAGTCGGGTGTCGAAGTCTCGAGGTAGCTGGCTGTTGACTTGGTTCTTTAGTCACTCCCTGATGACAGATCACGACATGACCCTTTAATGATCTTATCTATTTGCTTGGTGCTGCTGAATCAACAATGATTTGGAACACTGGTAAAGCAAATTTGATTAGAAGATCGACTTCCCAAAACTTCATGGACATTGACAATGGTGACACTGGAAATCCAGAAAAACTTTCTCTTCCCAATGGAAAGGGATCGGCTCTTGAGCTAATTTCTATGAACTCATATCTTCTCTTATGGTTATTCCAAATGTTCATGGTGTTGTGTGAACCATTTGAGGTGTCACATTTGGGGCACTAGGCTCTTGAGCTCCATGGAATCAAGCACCAACAAAGAGGTATGTAATTCTACTAGATTTTATATTACATGTACTTTATATTATGCTAGTTAGAACAATACCTTGGAAAATTGATATTTGCATGTATAATAGAGAAAACATAGATCCAAGGTATTTAGGGTTGCATGTACACCATAGGTGTGTTAGAATGCTCAAAACCGAACAGGTTTTGCATGGTTCTGAGTTCTAAGGAACTCGGCGAATCTGAGGATGACTCCACTGTTAGGTTTTGAGAATTCTAACACTCCTAAGTGTACATGCAACCCTAAATACCTTGGATCTATGTTTTCTCTATTATAAATGCAAATATGAATATTCCAAGGTATTACCCTATCTAGCATACAATCTTTGATACTTGGGTAATAAAACAAGTTTGAAGACATACCTTTTTATGTAGCTTGATTCCTTGATGCTTAAGAGCCGAGTGCCCCAAGTGTGACACCTCAAATGGTTCACACAACATCAAATACACTTGGAATAACTTAGAGAGAAATGAACCACTTCATGAAATCGTCTAGCCTTCACCATACACACATAGTTCTCTCATGGTGACCGATTTTGACAAGAATAAGATGCTTATATAGTTTGTCACAATTAGGGTTACACCATGTAAACCCTAATTGTCATGGCCTTTCATTTCCATGATCCATGGGTACAAAAACACCATGGAGCATCCATGGAGCATCCTATGGGTTTTAGCCCAACTTGATAATCCATGGAGCATTAGCCCACTATACAAGTATGGATGATTTTCACAATCAACCCATATATTTAATTAGTCTCCTTTTGATCACTTAATTAATTAATTCTTGATCAATACTAATTTAATAATCTTATTAATATATTATAACTTATAATATATTAGTAAACCTTAAGTGTTATTTCTCTCATTTTAGTCTATCCAAATGCATGATGCCATGCAACCCAAATGGACCATGCCAATCAGGTCAAGTACATACCAAATATAGTTATGGACTTAGACACTAATCCAACAGTCTCCCACTTGGATAAGTCTAAAACTATTATTGCGTATGACTTCAAGAACCAACTAGCAATCGTAGCTCTCAAAAGCCGCTGTTGAACTCTGACGTTGTAACTGAACTCTGATCTCGTCAATGACTTGTCCATTAGATAAGTGATCATATATTCCTCCATCCTAGATATCATATGGACTGAGACATGGATTGTAAATCATTCTCTCTGTACATTTGTTGTTTCCCGATTTCCGATTCATGATGACTGACTGATTGAACAGATCAAATCAGTCCTGGCTTGGCCAAGCACTCACATGTATCATCATTAAATCATCGAGGGGCCCACAGATATCGCTTTTATCCCAAAGGTAAAAGGAATGGATAAACTTCGACTCATATGGCTTGTTCTACTACTTGTTGAATCATACACAAAGGTACATTTTATAACATCGAGTTACCAATGCGTTTTCGTGCAATCAATGTACAACCAACTCATAGTAACAACTCATATCTCTAGGTTTGAAGAATATAAGATATTATCATCTCATGATCACTCGTGATAAAATCCATGAAGTGATTCAAATGAGCGTGGGTTGAATCCAATACTCAGAACTTATGAGCACTCATGAGTGTTGTAGCACCACTTTGTCTAACATCTTAGACCTCTACAAGCCAACCCATGAACTTGTGGGTTAGGGAGAATAATTGGAGGAGGTGGAGGAAGTGAAGTTCCAAGAGATTTGGGAAGATCATAAATGTCTGAACTAGACATCTTTTGGGAGATATTCAAGATAGTTGATTTAAAGTCCTTAATATAACACCCAATATCAAATATTAAGGCTAGGACCCAACAAAATATTTTATAACTTGGAAGAGGGATGCCGTAATCCAGGCTATAAAATATTTGAAGGTAGGTGAATGACGATTCACCAATTTCCACCATGAAAAACGAAATAATTATTAGGTTTTAATTGGTTTTGAAACTCCTAGATTCTGTTGAGATTCATTGAACTTTTCAATGGCATGTTTCAATCTCGAGTGTGCCCTTCAGGTTTTGTGACTGGGATGCCGAGGATCACAAAACAAGGAGTGAAGTAACCATGCAAATTACTTGGTACTCTTAAATGTTTATAACCTAACCGATGTGCCAGTTAACCACACACGCTTCACCGACCTATGATAAACTTTAAGAAACCCTTTGCCTACCTTGTTAAATCAAGCTAGTGTGCCGGTTAACCACACGCGCTCCACTAACCGACTTAAGCAAAGTGAAAAGTGTAATTTCATGGGTTAGCACCTTATTCACATTTTCCTAAGTAACTAAGATTGTGAATTTATAAGTGTTTAGTTACTTAGTATTTATCATTAATACTTTTAATGAAGGGAGAATTATAGTCCTTGCCCTACCCGTTCGGCTAACGACCCTCCACCAGTCAAGGAAGCGGTGGGTGAGAGTGGACACCCATTAAACTGCCATTTTATAGGCAGTAACCTTATACCCCCTTATAGACCGGCTTCGTGAATGAGGCCTACTAACGGTAAGACTGACTTGCTCTTATACATATATATATTATTAACTTATAATATTATAAAGTATAAGGGTTGAATTTTTAACTTTTAAAATTCTAAGGGCTTAATTTGGAATTAAAGTATTCATAAGGGAAAACTTTTCAAATTCCAAAACTTGAGGGCAAGTTTTGAAACTATTCAAAACTATTCAATTCCATAACTTATGTGTTTAAAGTAGTTTTAATACAAAAAACTCTTCAAGTTCCATAACTTGAGGACAAGTTATGGAAGACTTTAAACTATTAAAAGAATGTGACTCTTCCTTATTCATAACTTATGAAATATTTATGATTTTTATGATTCTTAAATGTGACTTTTCATGTAACTTGAGGACAAGTTACAAAAATACATTTTAGAATTAACTCTTAGATTAAAATGGATTGAAAACAACAATTTCACATAACTTTTCTATTAATCTAAGCAACTCATAAGAACAAGATAATTTAATCAAACTTTTTCATGTAATTAGCCTAACCAAAAAACTAATACAAAACATGAATCTATTGACAATTATCTTTGAAATTGGATTAGAATGATCATTACCATATCAAAAACAGGTTTATAGGTTCAAAAACAGCTTAGGGTAATGATTCTAGTCCAATTCCAGCCTTAAAAGTCGAAAATATGCTGTCAAGGGGTCCTACTCGTCGAGTGTATGAACCTACTCGACAAGTAGGATGAGTTTCCTCATGGACTCGGCGAGTCCATTAGTGAACTCGGCGAGTCCAGTGCCCAGACACCCCGAAAATCGATTTTTTCAGCATTTTTCAGCACTTTGCATCAAGTATAATTGAAAGCAAGCCTAGTCTCTGATACCACTGTTGGGTTTTGAGCATTCTAACACTCCTAAGTGTACATGCAACCCTAAATACCTTGGATCTATGTTTTCTCTATTATACATGCAAATATGAATATTCCAAGGTATTACCCTATCTAGGATACAATCTTTGATACTTGGGTAATAAAACAAGTTTGAAGACATACCTTTTTATGTAGCTTGATTCCTTGATGCTTAAGAGTCGAGTGCCCTAAGTGTGACACCTCAAATGGTTCACACAACATCAAATACACTTGGAATAACTTAGAGAGAAATGAACCACTTCATGAAATCGGCTAGCCCTCACCATACACACATAATTCTCTCATGGTGACCGATTTTGACAAGAATAAGATGCTTATATAGTTTGTCACAATTAGGGTTACACCATGTAAACCCTAATTGTCATGGACTTTCATTTCCATGATCCATGGGTACAAAAACACCGTGGAGCATCCATGGAGAATCCTATGGGTTTTAGCCCAACTTGATAATCCATGGAGCATTAGCCCACTATACAAGTATGGATGATTTACACAATCAACCCATATATTTAATTAGCCACCTTTTGATCACTTAATTAATTAATTCTTGATCAATACTAATTAAATAATCTTAATAATATATTAGAACTTATAATATATTAGTAAAGCTTAAGTGTTATTTCTCTCATTTTAGTCTATCCAAATGCATGATGCCATGCAACCCATATGGACCATGCCAATCGGTTCAAGTACATACCAAATATAGTTATGGACTTAGACACTAATCCAACATCCACGAGTTGACTCGGTTAATCCCGAGTCTGATTAATCAGGGAACTCGGCGAGTCAGGGGTTGATTCGACGAGTTGGTTCAGGATTTCAGAGTTCTGAGTTTTTTGAACTAGACGAGTTGATGAAGCAACTCGGTAAGTTGAGTCAACTCGGAGCGTTGACTTTGACCATTGACCGTTGACTTTGAATTGGACCAAGGTTGAGCTAGTTTGACTATTGAGGGTATTTTGGCCTAAGTGTTATTTTGGTATTGGTAGCTCGGGGAGCCGAAGGATGTGACAATCCGGAATTTCCATCTTGTGCAGTCATTCAATTCAATCAATTTCAGACTCGTTTCTGCTATCTATTAGCATTGTTTAGAGTCTGTTGGAGTGTTCTAAGTCTTATACATTCAAGAAAAGGGCATAGGAATGAGTTGCTAAAGTTCATAGTTTTAAATTCGGGCCAAACACTCCTTCAAGAGGAGTGTACGGCCGTACACATGGGTGTACGGCCGTACACCCCCTCATGGCCGTACACTCTCACATATATAAGTGAGACTTAGCCATTTTTAAGCACTTTTCACACATTCAAGCCAAGAAATCGATTTTCCTCTCAACTATCATCGGGTTTTTCACCTAGATCTTCAATAATGTAAGTGTTACTTCCTTTGATTAGTTGATTCTTTACACTACCTAGTGAAGATCCATGATTTCATCCATGATATTACTCTTTTGGTTAGATCTTCAATTATTCGCCAAGAACACAAAGAACACCTACTTGTTCTTGGGACGTGAACTCAATAGAACCCTTCAATAGTGTAAGTTTCTCTTCTATCTTCTAGTATGGCTCGTGAATCACTTCCTTTCTGGCCTTAAAACATCATAAATACATGAACACAAAGAGTGTACGGCCGTACACCCTTCATATGGCCGTACACCCCTTGTTTAGTGCAAGTTTGGCCTCAAACTCTTGTTATATTCCAACACAAGATCATGGACACTTAGAGGATGCTAGATAGAGCCTTAGACTACCTTTTTCGGCATGTTCGTCAAGGGGTGTATGGCCGTACACTCCATGGCCGTACACCTAGTGGCCGTACACACACTAGTGTGGCCATAAACCCCTTTTATGCAATCTTTGTGATTGTAACACTTCCATATAAGTGTTTCCTAGTCCATAGGGGGTTTTCCTTACATAATTAGTTGTATAAACACTAATTATATACATATATGTGTCATTATATGCTTATTAGGATCCCTTTGTGCTCGAGGCTTCACTTGACACTCATCATCCTTTTATCGATCTTTCATTCGTACCACTCACTGCAGGTGAGTTCATACCCCTTAACTTATCTTTTAAATGATTTTAAATGCTTTTATGGGGGGGGGAATACAAGTATAAACATTATGGTTATTATATCAATCACATGTGATTAATAACTATCAAGCAAATGGATTTCTTACATTTCAAAACTGTGTTATCAAACAAACTGCTTCAAATCATTTTATAAACTCTTTTACATGTTAAATTCTTTATTTAAACTCTTTTAAACTCATATATTGTTCAAATCATGTCTATATGGATATAGTTATATAAGTAAGATTGAAAGGGCTTAGGACTGATAACTCGCCTTATTTCCTGTTCCTTGTTTGATTTTGGACTTAAGGTATTCGGTTGCTTGTCTGAATGTCGTTTGAATCTTAGTTATATATTATGTATTTGTATATATATATATATATATATATATATATATATATATATATATATATATATATATATAAAAGTTCTTTCTTTCAGTTCAATACCTTTGGGTAGCAAAGGTGTTCAAACTTAAACAGTCATTCAAACAACTTTACTAGTAAACTATAATAGGTATAGTTTAGGAAGTCACTACTTACTATTTCTAGAACAATGAAACATACAAGAGTCAGTTCATACATGAGTCAGTTCAACATACTATAATGAGAAACAGAGAGAACATACTAAATATTAGAACAGAGAGAACATACTATATACTAGAGACAGAGAGAACATACTATGTACTAGAAACAGAGAGAACATACTATGCTAATACAATAACAAGATAACATTTATTTGAGCCACTACTTCATGGCGCGGCAATATACTGTCGTGTCACGTTTTGTAAACCAAAGTCTCGTGGAGGGAGAACGTGAATTTGTGTATAGATCTATACGTGATTGACCATCCTACACCTTGCTGCTAGCTACAGTGGGACCTGCAGGTCTATGGGTGACGAATGTCATACCATTTTGGCGTCTCGAACATCGTGTCTTACTAGTCAATCAATTATGGTTACAATCTTATCACATTTTACCTTAATTAAACAAACAGGATTAAGGTAGTTATTACATTGGTAGTCACTTAGATAAAACTACAGTACATCTTTATTTTTCCCATTTCATTCACATTGTGATCTTCTCACATAAATGGTAATGAAAACTATATTTTGGTAATGATAGTGATACTTTTGGGAAAATACTCACTTTTACAAAAGAACAAACATAAAGAACAGTTAGGTCTTGGTATAAGACTACTTTAGTAGAAAATATAGGATTTTCGAGGAAGTTTACAAACTATTACATTAAACACTTACAAACTTTTACATCAAACGTTTACAAACACTTTCTTCAAACTTATACAAACAATGACACTAAAATACTTATGAACTCACCAGCTTTAATGCTCATCTATGCTTTCAAAATAACTTGTATTCTCAGGTCACCAGTAGAGAGGTACCGATGACCAGGTTTTGAGACGATGGACCACGTTCAAGACTCATCTCTTATTTTTGATTCATATTTTGGTGTCTTATAAACTACAGAACACACTTGTATTAAATTATATTATTAATGCAATGGATGATGTTGTTACTTGTTTTACTATTATGCATTGTTGTGATACTGTACATGACGTCCTCCGCCCCCGAACGTTTCTGCCGTTCTGGTTTGGGGGTGTGACAGATTGGTATCAGAGCATTTTTTATAGTGAATTGAGTATATCAACCCATAAAAGATATACAACTATAAACACATCGGGATTAAAATACTCTGACCAAGAGTTTATACTTTTAAATAATAAAATATTTAACCAAAGTATACACACCTGCATTCATACTAAAATCAGTGTCACTAGGACAGAACAAAAGTATTGCGATTGTTGGGCAGCACAAGTAGGCTTGGGGACATATGATCAGATCTGGGAGCGATATAGCCTGATCAACTATATCTTTCCGAGAAGTGATTGCATGTGCCTAGGAATGGTTGTGGTGTTGCAACAAGTCTAAAAACTTATCAACACTACTACAATGATAACATTAGAACAGAACATAAGCTTAAAATACTATAGGAGTATTTTGTGTTACTATAATTACTTATGTGCAAACTAAAAACATCTTTATTAGTATGTCAATAGTTGCTGAGTGGATACGCTAAAGTTATATGTGACTAGGGTGTCATAGACTTAGAATCTGTGATATTTGCTTTACTTCCTGTTCCTTGTTTGGTTGTGGACTTAGAGTTAGGATCACTTATTCGAAGGTCTATCCTATTTTTGGTTACATATGACTGGTATGCACTAAGCAAATGTTGGAGTAACTGGTAAGGATCATCTTATAATTATCTTAATTAGTACGTCTATTGATTATTTCTTTTATCCCCATTCTCGCGTAGATAACATGGTTGGATTCCATCCCCACGGCGACCCGTACTTCCCCAACCAAGGTAATGGTGGATGGCTCGATGATGAGCCAGAAGAGAATCATCCAGTCCATTTGGATAATGACTTCGCAGAGAACTTCCCGGAGGATTCTGACTCCGAGCCAGAAGTCAATGACCTACCTCTGGTGGCTCAAAACCCAAATCCTAACCCTCGTCCGACTTTTCAAGGCCCGACGCCTCCGTGGGCGGAAAAGTTGGAAACATGGAGTCAAGAACAGGGTCAACCAATGCCATACAATGGAGACCGAAGCTTTTACAACCTGAGCGAGGGAGGCTCAGCGGACAGAATCCTGTTTATTTTGGTCCGTAGAGTTGCTCGTAATGAAATTCAGGGTAGGACAGCTCTCAGCCGAATCGCAGAAGTTGATGCCAATGCGGGAGTTAATATTGTCCGCATTCGTCGTCTGGAAGATGCTCGTGAGAGAGCTAAAAGAGACAATGAGTCTCTGCTATAAGAACTAGCTGCGACTCGAGCTGAAGTCATAGAGCACCGCGTACGCCAACGAGTGTATGAGCGACGCCTTCCAGATATGGAGCGTTAGCTGGCTGATTTAAGGGTTCGCCCAAGGGGTGCCCGTCGCCAGTAGGAGATGCTCTGCTCATCCTTTCTTTTGGTTAAAGGAATAGCCTTCTTATCTATGCTCTATGTAGCACTTTTCCCTGTAATTTCCTGTTTATCTTAAGACCTTGAACTTTCAATCTATTAGGTCTTTTTTGTCAAAATTTCTTATTTTGGTTTGATGTAAGACCTACTCCTAGGTCATTTTCCCGAACTTGTTACATCTCTAATACCAGTATTATTGACAGATATTAATCTCGTGGGAAATCCTTACTCAAATGCTTTCATATTTCAATGCTAAAACTCTATTTCAATCATACTTTCATCTAATTGTTGGGCTATGGAGAGTTAGTCCATGATTCACTTTCATCATACTCTTTATTGAATGCTTATCAATATCTTCATCTCTTTAAACTTATAGCTACAAGATGCCTCCCCGTCGATCAACGAGACGCAATCCTCCGATAACTCCAACGCAACCACCTCCACCTCCTCCACAATACAACCCAGCAGCTATCCAAGCTGCAGTGAATGCGGCTGTTACTGCAGCCTTAGCATAATTCACCACTACCGGTACTAGCGGGAGAGGAAGTAATGTCCATTCCACTCATGGTGATGCTCCAGTGCGCTCTAGGGAGTGCTCGTATAAGGACTTCACCAGCTGCAAACCCAGGAACTTCAATGGGACTGGCGGAATCATTGCCCTCTCACAATGGTTCGAGAAAACGGAATCGATCTTTGAGATATGTTCCTGTCCGGAAGGGAGCAAAGTAAAATTTGCTGCATGCACCTTCGCGGACCGAGCCCTGACATGGTGGAATAGCCATGTCAAGTCACTAACTCTGATAGTGGCAAATGTCATGGGCTGGGAAGCTCTTAAGGAGCTCATGATCGAGGAATACTGCCCGAGGGGCAAAGTTCAGAAGCTTGAACAGGAACTCTGGAGCCTAACCATGAAGGGTCTGACATAGTGGCCTATACTGCCAAATTCAGCGATCTGGTGGCCCAATGTCCATGAATGGTCCCTACTGAGGGAAAGAAAGTTGAGAGGTATATCTGGGGGCTGGTGCCTCCATTTCAGGGGAATGTACTAGCCTCAAACCCCACTGCCTTCGACAGTGCCAAATGGTTGGCACAGCGGCTCATTGACCATGGAGTCCGCACCCCGTCAACAAAAACAACCCTAGCCATCTCAAAACCCTCCAAGGCCGCTGACAACAAGCGGAAGTTTTGGGATAACAAGAAGAAGAATGTTGCGCAGAACGCTGCCAAAAAGCAGCAGGTCGTGGCGGTTCATGCTGCGATAACACCTACTGCTACTGCGCCGCTGAAGCAGTATGCTGGAAGCTTTCCTAAGTGCAACAAATGCAGCTTCCACCACAACGGACCCTGTCGGGAAATGCAGTGCTCTAACTGCAACAGGAAGGGGCACACTGCCCGTTTCTGCAAGGCTCCGGCAAGGCCAATCACCCAAGTCCCCGGCGTTGGTGTGGGCCAGGCTTGCTACGGATGTGGCGAGGTGTGCCACTACAAAAGGAACTGCCCGAAGGCAAGGAATGCCGGCGGAGTGGCAAGAGTTTTGGCTATAGGCCACGAGGAAGCAGTTGCCGACCCTACAGTGGTCACTCGTACGTTTCTCCTCCATAACTCATATGCATGCATACTGTTTGATAGTGGAGCGAAGAAAAGTTTTGTGAACCGGAAATTTGCTCACTTGCTTAAACAAAAATCGCATGCACTTAAAGAACCGTTCACTGTAGAAATGGCTAACGGAAAGACAAAGAGTACTAGCTGCATATACATAGGATGTACACTAACACTAGATAGCAATTCATTTCCAATCGACCTCATGCCGGTCTCAATTAAATGTTTCGACGTCATAATCGGCATGGATTGGTTGAGTTCTCATCGTGCCAACATCATGTGTTACGAGAAGGCTGTTCGCCTTAATCTACCGTCTAATGAAACCCTAATTATCTACGGCGACAAACTCGGCACGAGCCTTCGTATCATCTCGAGCATACAAGCCCATAAGTACTTACGAAAGGGATGTCGCGTATTCATTGCTCATGTTGTCGATGTGAGCCAAGAGACAAAGGACATAAAGAACATTCCAGTAGTACGCGACTTTCCCGACATCTTTCCAGAAGAACTCCCATGATTACCTCCGCAACTTCAAGTCGAGCTCAAAATCGACTTAGTTCCAGGGGCTGCCCCAGTAGCCAAATCGCCCTATCGTCTAGCACCAGCTGAGATGCAGGAGCTATCCATACAACTTAACGAACTGCTCAGCAAGGGCTTTATTAGACCAAGCTTCTTACCCTGGGGAGCACCGGTCTTGTTCGTAAAGAAGAAAGACGGATCATTCCGTATGTGCATCGACTACATAGAACTTAACAAACTTACCGTCAAGAATCGTTACCCTCTGCCTCACATAGACGATTTGTTCGACTAACTTCAAGGGGAGAATTACTTTTCAAAGATAGATCTGAGATCCGGGTATCACCAGTTACGGGTGTTAGAGGTGGATGTTCCGAAGACAGCCTTCTAAACTTGTTATGGACATTACGAGTTTGTAGTGATGCCATTCGGATTGACCAATGCACCCGCAATATTCATGGACTTAATGAATAGGGTGTGATGTCCTTACTTGGATCATTTTGTCATTGTCTTCATCGATGACATACTTATATACTCTCGTAGTAAGGAGGAGCATAGTCAACATCTACGTCAAGTCTTGGAAACACTGCGATCAGAGAAGCTCTATGCGAAGTTCTCGAAATACGAATTTTGGATCCTAAGATTCGAATTCTTGGGTCACGTGGTTAGTGAAGAAGGAATCCACGTGGACCCTTCCAAAATCAAAGCCATTGAGAACTGGTCAGCACCGAAGACGCCTACAGAAATTCGTCAATTTCTAGGCCTCGCTGGCTACTATCGCAGGTTCATTCAGAACTTCTTGCGGATTGCGAAACCGCTTACAACATTGACCCAGAAGGGTGTGGCCTTTGACTGGGAAGAGAAGCAAGAGAAAGCGTTCCAAAAGCTGAAGCGAGCCTTATGCACCACACCGATACTATCCCTCCTAGAAGGGATAGAAGACTTCGTGGTTTATTGCGATGCATCCAACCAAGGGCTGGCTGTGTTCTGATGCAACGAGGTAAGGTCATCGCCTATGCCTCAAGACAGCTAAAGACACACGAGGTCAACTACACCACACATGATCTTAAGTTGGGAGCAGTGGTATTTGCTCTAAAGATCTGGAGACACTACTTGTATGGTACAAAAAGCACTATCTTTACAGACCACAAAAGCCTACAACACATATTCGACCAGAAGGAGCTCAATATGAGACAACGATGGTGGGTTGAGCTACTCAGTGACTACGAATGCAAAATTTGTTATCATCCAGGCAAGGCCAACGTAGTAGCTGATGCCCTAAGTCGGAAAGAATACTCTGGTCGTAGAGTCAAATCTTTGACTATGACTATCCATTCACACTTGTCCACACAAATTAAGGAGGCTCAGCTAGAAGCCTTGAAACCTGAAAATGTGGCGGGTGAATCCCTGAGAGGGATGGATAAAAACTTGGAAGTAAAGGGTGGCGGGGTCTTATATCTCATGGATCGGATCTGGACACCGAAACACGGTGGTCTCAGAAACTTGGTCATGACCGAAGTGCACAACACTCGCTATTCCATCCACCCAGGTTCAGATAAGATGTATATGGATCTTAAAAAGCTATACTGGTGGCCTAACATGAAAGCAGAGATTGCTACCTTCATGAGTAAATGCCTTACTTGCGCCAAGGTTAAGGTCGAATACCAGAAACCGTCAGGTTTACTTCAGCAACCAGAGATACCTGAATGGAAGTGGGAGCGGATCACAATGAACTTCATAACCAAGTTGCCCAAGACAACGGGTGGTCTTGATACCATATGGGTGATCGTAGAGAGGTTAACAAAGTTCGCACACTTCCTGCCTATCAAAGAGACTGACAAGATGGAAAACTAACAAGAACATACATTAGGGAGATCGTACGACTACATGGTGTTCCCATATCCATTATCTCTGATAGAGATAGTAGATTCACTTCAAGGTTCTGGCAGTCGCTACAAAGTTCCCTAAGAACTAGGTTGGATATGAGTACAACCTACCATCCGCAAACCGACGGACAAAATGAGAGGACTATTCAAACTTTGGAAGATATGTTGCAAGCCTGCGTGATAGACTTTGGGAAGGCATGGGATACTCATTTACCCCTTCTCGATTTTTCCTACAACAATAGTTATCACACGAGCATAAAGGCTGCTCTATTTGAAGCCCTCTATGGCCGTAAGTGCAGAACCCCTCTGTGTTGTGCTGAGTTGGGCGAAATTTAGTTAGCTAAAGGACGAATTCCTGACAACACTCTCACAGGTCCGGAAATCATTCGGGAAACGACAGAGAAGATCGTTCAGATTCGTGAGTGATTGAAAGCCTCTAGAGACCGACAAAAAAACTATGCAGATAAAAGAAGGAAACCTTTGGAATTCCAGGTGGGCGACCGTGTTCTATTGAAGGTCTCACCCTAGAAGGGCTTGATACGCTTCGGAAAGCGTGGAAAGCTAAATCCACGATACGTAGGGCCTTTCGAGAATATCGCTAGAATTGGCCCTGTAGCTTACAAACTCCAACTACCTCGCGAACTCAGTAACGTACATCCTACTTCCCACATCTCGAACTTGAAAAAGTGTCTGTCCGACGAGACTCTTGTAATCCCACTCGACGAGATCGAGATCAACGAGAGCCTCAACTTCGTGGAAGAACCAGTAGAGATCATGGACCGAGAGGTCAAGCAGACGAAGCAAAGCTGTATCCCGATAGTGAAGGTTCGCTGGAATGCCAAGCGAGGACCTGAATTCACTTGGGAGCGCGAGGATCAAATGAAACTAAAATATCCTCATCTTTTTACTTAGGTATTTGTAATTTCTTAAACTCTAATTTCGGGACGAAATTCTCTCTAACGGGGGGATGATGTGACAATCCGAAATTTCTATCTTGTGCAGTCATTCAATTCAATCAATGTCAGACTCATTTCTGCTATCTATTAGCATTGTTTAGAGTCTGTTGGAGTGTTCTAAGTCTTATACATTCAAGAATAGGGCATAGGAATGAGTTTCTAAAGTTCATAGTTTTAAATTCGGGCCAAACACTCCTTCAAGAGGAGTGTACGGCCGTACACATGGGTGTACGGCCGTACACCCCCTTATGGCCGTACACTCTCACATATATAAGTGAGACTTAGCCATTTTTAAGCACTTTTCATACATTCAAGCCAAGAAATCGATTTTCCTCTCAACTTTCATCGGGTTTTTCACCTAGATCTTCAATAATGTAAGTGTTACTTCCTTTGATTAGTTGATTCTTTACACTACCTGGTGAAGGTCCATGATTTCATCCATGATATTACTCTTTTGGTTAGATCTTCAATTATTCGCCAAGAACACCAAGAACACCTACTTGTTCTTGGGACATGAACTCAATAGAACCCTTCAATAGTGTAAGTTTCTCTTCTATCTTCTAGTAGGGCTCGTGAATCACTTCCTTTCTGGTCTTAAAACATCATAAATACATGAACACAAAGAGTGTACGGCCGTACACCCTTCATATGGCCGTACACCCCTTGTTTAGTGCAAGTTTGGCCTCAAACTCTTGTTATATTCCAACACAAGATCATGGACACTTAGAGGATGCTAGATAGAGCCTTAGACTACCTTTTTCGGCATGTTCTTCAAGGAGTGTATGGCCGTACACTCCATGGCCGTACACATGTGGCCGTACACACAGGTAGCCGTACACCTAGTGGCCGTACACACACTAGTATGGCCATAAACCCCTTTCATGCAATCCTTTGTGATTGTAACACTTCCATATAAGTGTTTCCTAGTCCATAGGGTGTTTTCCTTACATCATTAGTTGTATAAACACTAAGTATATACATATATGTGTCATTATATGCTTATTAGGATCCGTTTGTGCTCGAGGCTTCACTTGACACTCATCATCCTTTTATCGATCTTTCATTCGTACCACTCACTGCAGGTGAGTTCATACCCCTTAACTTATATTTTAAATGATTTTAAATGCTTTTATGGGGGGGGGGGGGGAATACAAGTAGAAAATTATGCTTATTATATCAATCACATGTGATTAATAACTATCAAGCAAATGGATTTCTTACATTTCAAAACTGTGTTATCAAACAAACTGCTTCAAATCATTTTATAAACTCTTTTACATGTTAAATTCTTTATTTAAACTCTTTTAAACTCATATATTGTTCAAATCATGTCTATATGGATATAGTTATATAAGTAAGATTGAAAGAGCTTAGGACTGATAACTCGCCTTATTTCATGTTCCTTGTTTGGTTGTGGACTTAGGGTATTCGGTTGCTTGTCCGAATGTCATTTGAATCTTAGTTATATATTATGTATATGTATATAGATATAAAAGTTCTTTCTTTCAGTTCAATACCTTTGGGTAGCAAAGGTGTTCAAACTTAAACAGTCATTCAAACAACTTTACTAGTAAACTATAATAGGTATAGTTTAGGAAGTCACTGCTTACTATTTCTAGAACAATGAAACATACAAGAGGCAGTTCAACATACTATAATGAGAAACAGAGAGAACATACATAATACAATACTGAGAGAACATACTATATACTAGAGACAGAGAGAACATACTATGTACTAGAAACAGAGAGAACGTACTATGCTAATACAATAACAAGATAACATTTATGTGAGCCACTACTTCATGGCGCGGCAATATACTGTCGTGTTACGTTTTGTAAACCAGAGTCTCCTGGAGGGAGAACGTGAATTTGTGTATAGATCTATACGTGATTGACCATCCTACACCTTGGTGCTAGCTACAGTGGGACCTGCAGGTCTACGGGTGACGAATGTCATACCATTTTGGCGTCTCGAACATCATGTCTTACTAGTCAATCAATTATGGTTACAATCTTATCACATTTTACCTTAATTAAACAAACAGGATTAAGGTAGTTAGTACATTGGTAGTCACTTAGATAAAACTACAGTACATCTTTATTTTTCCCATTTCATTGACATTGTGATCTTCTCACATAAATGGTAATGAAAACTATATTTTGGTAATGATAGTGATACTTTTGGGAAAATACTCACTTTTACAAAAGAAAAAACATAAAGAACAGTTAGGTCTTGGTATAAGACTAGTTTAGTAGAAAATATAGGATTTTCGAGGAAGTTTACAAACTATTACATTAAACACTTACAAACTTTTACATCAAACGTTTACAAACACTTTCTTCAAACTTATACAAACAATGACACTAAAATACTTATGAACTCACCAGCTTTAATGCTCATCTATGCTTTCAAAATAACTTGTATTCTCAGGTCACCAGTAGAGAGGTACCGATGACCAGGTTTTGAGACGATGGAGCACGTTCAAGACTCATCTCTTATTTTTGATTCATATTTTGATGTCTTATAAACTATAGAACACACTTGTATTAAATTATATTATTAATGCAATGGATGATGTTGTTACTTGTTTTACTATTATGCATTGTTGTGATATTGTACATGACGTCCTCCGCCCCCGAACGTTTCCGCCGTTCTGGTTTGGGGGTGTGACAAAGGAGCAGCAGTTTTGGGAATTGCCAGCTAGCATCCAGAAGAGTATCAACAGGTCTTCAGCAGTACGAGGTGAGACTCCTCACTGTGTGCATCGGTCTACGGCCATAATGTCAGCCCATTTAGTTTATGTATGATAGGAAGAACCGGGGGTTAGCCCTAGGCATTGTATGACAGTATGTTTCTGGACCAAGGTCCGATGTCGGGTGAGGCCCGAGGATAGATTATATGTATGTTATTCTGGACCAAGGAAACGATGCCGGGGCAAGCCCGAGGAATATTTGCATGTTAGTTTATACTTGTTGTCTTTGTGATGCTTGTATGTGCCTGGTAGGGAGGTGACTGTGGGCGAGGTTCCGTATCTCATCACTAGCCGAGTATGGATGGGATTCCGTATCTCATTATTAGCAGAGCAGGGGTGGGGCCCGATACAGGAGAGAAATAAGTGTGGGCGGGGGCCCATATCTCACTATCAGCAGGAGTATGGACGGGATTCCATGACTCATCAGTAGCAGGACAGGGGCGAGGCCCAAGATAGGCGAGGCCTTAGATCAGGAGTACAGTCGAGTATGTTTAGATTATATGTTATGTGTTATGTTATATGCTTGTACGTGTTTAGCAGGCGAGGCCCAGTGACAGGCGGGGCCTAAGAGAGACATATTTATATACCGAGCGGGGCTCGATGCCAGGCGGGGCCTGATGCAGGGCGGGGCCCGATGCTGGAGCGAGTCCGATACCGGGACTAGTCCCGATGCAGCGGGCGGGGGCTCGGTATGTGGTTATATGTATGGTATGTGGTAGTATGGGGATCACTAAGCTTCGTGCTTACCGTTTTCAGTTTTGGTTTCAGGTACTTCTGATAGCTGAGGGAGGAGCTCGGGATGGCTGCATGGCACACACACCATAGTGTTATAGTTTGGGACGTTTTACTATGATATTTTGATACTCTGATTATGATTTTTTGAGATATTGATTATGTTTGATTAAAAGATTTGATGAAAAGGTGTGGTGCATGTGATCAGCCGAGCTCAAGTAAGTTCTCCCAAATTACCCATACAAGTTTATGTTATGATATGTGCTTTAGAATTGCATGCTAGATTAGGACTAAGAATCTAGGAGGATGCCTTATGTGTCTATTATATGTGTATGAGCTTTATGAGTTGCATGCTAGTACAGATTTTTATTACAGGATAGAACAGCTTGGTTGGATTATGTGGTTAGTTTTCCCCAATTCCCGAATGCTGCTTGCTTCGTGCTTTTAGGAGTTCTAGTTATCTTTTACTAACTATTAAACGAATATGTTAAGTTACATATCGCAAGGACTAAATAATTTCAGAAGGTTAGGTCTAGCCCTATTTCGCAGCTCTTGTCTGAGTCCAACCGTTGTAGGGTAGGACCTCTCATTCGAAGAATTATCTAGTCTGAGCGATATGTAATAGTATTCACAAGCTAGTTAGGGGAAGATAGCAGGGACTTCTTATGCAGCTGATGGCGGAGAGTGGATTGGTGATTACCCTAGGGCAAGCCTAGGCTGAGATTAGCGCGTGGAGCAGTAGTAGTAGTGAAAGGGATTTGGTGCAGTCAGGGCAATTTTTGAGGAAAGTACGGATAGATGTGGAAGGTAGTAGGGGCCCATACTACTGAAAGCAGAGGATCTGTACTCGAATCAAAGAGGGCTGAGATAAAACCAGGGAACTTGTAATGCGTGTGTGATCCCTCAGTAGTGATGAGTGTTCTGAGGGTTATTATGATATGTTGCAGAATGGTGACGCTACGAGGTAGACCAGTTGGCGATTCAGGCGCCGGTGAGGGATCAGGCTTGGGTTCAGGAGCCAGTCAGCTCGATGAGCAGATGAGAGAGTTTGTATCAGCGGAGATCACGCGCAATATTCTAGACCAGACTCTTGTGACCTTTGGTTCGGTCAAGGAGGGTATTTTAGAGCTTTTGGATGAGAAGCTCGGAGTTTTCTGTACTGAGATGATCGTCATGATGTGGGCGCATACCCTGACATTCCAAGAGTTTAGAGCTTGTGGAGCTCCAGATTACCATGGGGCTCAGGACCCCATCGCTAGCAGCAGGTGGTTGGCCGATGTTGCCAACGCTTTCTGTACGAGCCGATGTCTCAGGGGGACAAGGTGATTCTGGCTGCTTCAAGTGCGGCCGGACTGGTCATTTTAGCAGAGATTATACAGCTACCACCACTCAGGGATCAGACTTGATCTGTTTCCATTGCATTCAGCAGGGCCATAAGAAGGCCGAATGTCCGAGTTTGGTTACTGCGGGACAGGTGATAGCACCTGCCCCTGCTACGTTGAGGATTATTGATGGCCGTCGGGGCCGGGCAGAGGCGCCTACGGTGAGGAGCGGGGATTTCCAGCTGACCACAGAGGAGGCACGAGCAGCTTCCGATGTTGCAGGTGCGTATCTTTTGCTTTCCTATCAGCTTTTATTTATGATTATATTGTTATTGTTATGGTACTGCATCGATATTAAGTTATATGCCATTTGCATACCTTGGATGTTAGAATAGTAGTTAGAGGTCGTTCCCTTTTAGAGAAGGTTATCAGGATGCAATAACTGTAACAAGTACGACTAGAACGCGGGATGTATGTTGTTAGTATTTCGAGGGAGGTATTGATTGGTATTGGATAGTTAGATCACTAGCAGTGTGAACGTCGGATTGCGAGCGGATCGATTGTTGGTCGGTGGCAAGGATGGGGAAACCTTTCCAAGGCTGTGAGCTGTAAGGAGTTAGCTAAATTGAAGTGGGGGAGAAACCCCCCATATAGTCAGGAACAGAAGTAAGTGCGAGGATGAGAGAAGTTCGCAACTTTGTGGAGAAGAAAAGTAGCCCGAGTGGCTGTTCGGATAGAAAAAAGCGTGAGTTGGGAGCTTGGGAAACTTCCCGATGTCGAGTTTGTGTATTCAAGATTAGTTGATGACTGGTTTGGGAAACCAGGTTAGAGATTTGGCAGGGAGTACGCTAGTTAGCCAGGATGTAAGACTACGGGAGGGTCGTAGCATTCACCAGCAGTTAGACAGTATGGAGAAGTGTTGTAAGACTACGGGATAACCGTAGCATCCACCATTAGATAGACAGTGCGGGAAATGTGGTAGGACTACGAGATAATCGTAGCACTTGTTAGCAGCTAGATAGAGGAGTGTGGGCGAGGGCCCGTAACTCCTAGATAGAGGAGTGTGGGCGAGGGCCCGTATCTCCTAATTAGCAGAGGGTGGGCGAGGCTCGTATCTCCTAGTTACCATGATAGAGATCGAGAAAGGATAGTTCATTGAGTTTCAGTGTGGATTTGGACCTTCATATCCCTAGATAGGTGAGACCTGTGGGAGAGGCCACTCCGAGATACAGTTGGGTGAGACCCGTGGGCGAGGCCCGTGTGATTCTAGCAGCGCAGGTGGGACCTGGTAGAGACCTTAGGGTCAAGTTAGGGGATCGGGGATCCCAGGACTTATTGAGCCAGGGTGGCAAGGTAGATAGAACAGTTTTAGATAGCCGAAGTTGTCTTCGGAAGTCGCTTGGAGTGACTGAGAGTTTGAGTTTGGGTTCAGTAACTGGTGGGAGTCCGGTATTCCAGTTAATGGAAGATTAGTTGGGACCAGGGTGGTCCTAGATCATCCGGAAAGCGGATAAGTGACAGCAGGATCTCCAGATAGGTAGTGGTAAGAGAATTCTTGTGTGGAGCAGTTAGCTGACCGAGAGGTGCTAAGTAACTCACAGCAGGGATTAAATAATCTCAGAGTAAAGGGTTTGACTCTGTTGCGCAGCTCTCGTATTATCTGATTCACATGTTGAGCTGGGGTGTTCCACACCTGGACATCGTAGTAGAATCGTTCAGTGGGTAATGACGGAAGACCGGCACGGGGAGTGACCGGGATTACAGTTACGACGGAAGATCTATCCTTCATAGGGATAGAAGAGGGTTTTGTCTCTATTGTGCAGCTACCTTGGGAAGGCCATCAACCTCGTAGGGCAATAGTTGGACCCAGGATGGAGAGAGAACCAGTCCTTTCGGGGATTGTGATGAGCAGATAAGGTTATGCATCGTATAAGAGATTCTGCAAGAATTCCAGCTAGTTGGGAGTGAGTATTGTGTTCTATGGAAGCATTAGTGAGTCCGGGATTTATAGCGGAAGCCGAGGGCGTGCCGCGTGTGTAGTATCCGAGATAAGCAGCCGAAGCGGACTTCGGGGATGAAGTCTAGTTTAAGTGGGGGAGAGTTGTAACACCCGAATCCCAGAAGGTCAAGAAAGGAAAGAAAACCCCAAGTGAAAGAGGTCTACTCGTCGAGTCCAGGGAGGCACTCGACGAGTAGGAGCGGGTTTTTATGTCGCGGATTAAGTGACCGACTCGGCGAGTTGGGGGACCAACTTGGCGAGTTGGTCAGGGTTTGGGAAACCCTAAATTCGAGTCATGTACCCTATTTAAAGAACATGAGGCCTCTCACTCAGCCCCCTTACTACCCTCTCAAGTCCATAAACGAAACCCTAGCCACCCAACTCCATTTCTTGAGCCTTGTAAAGATAAAGGTTCATTTGGAGTGCACATCTTGGAAGATTGGAGGCGAGAATCAAGGAAAGAATTGTAGATCCAGCTTTTATTTTAGTTTAGCAGCTAGTAGAAGGTAACAAGTCGTTACCGTGAGTGTTGATTTGATAGATCCCTTCATTTTGAGCTTTATGGCCATTCCTAGCACATTTGTGGTCTAGTGCTTGCATGGAACACGATCTGAAGTTGCAACTTCAGATCTGGACTCTCCAAGGTCCCTAATGTATTAAAGTCTCAAGCTTTTGAGGCTTGAAGCCCTCCTCCATAGCAAAACCCTTCCTTGTAGTTTAGTTTTGGCTTTTGGGAATTGTTTACACGTAAAGGTTGCAACTTTACGTGGAAAGCATGATCTAGGAGGTTGGATCTACCTTTGGGAGCAATTGTTGGCTTAGAATCGTCTGAATGAGAAGTGGACTGAACGAACTCGGCGAGTTGGATAGCCAACTTGGCGATTTGAAGAGGGTTTTCCTGTGTTTGGTTATTGCATGAACTCGACGAGTCGATACAGTGACTCGACGAGTGGATATGGTTTTCTCGATTATGGATTTTTCATGTGCTCGATGAGTTGATGGAACAACTCGACGAGTTGACCGAGGGTTTGCATGGTTCTGAGTTTTAAGGAACTCGACGAGTCTGAGGATGACTCGACGAGTTGACTCGGTTAATCCTGAGTCTGAGTAATTAGGGAACTCGGCGAGTCAGGGGTTGACTCGACGAGTTGGTTCAGGATTTCAGAGTTCTGAGTTTTTAGAACTCGACGAGTTGATGAAGTAACTCGGTGAGTTGAGTCAACTCGGAGCGTTGACTTTGACCATTGACCGTTGACTTTGACTTGGACCAAGGTTGAGCTAGTTTGACTATTGAGGGTATTTTGGCCTAATTGTTATTTTGGTATTGGTAGCTCGGGGAGCCGAAGGAGCAGCATCGGGGAATTGCCAGCTAGCATCCAGAAGAGTATCAGCAGGTCTTCAGCAGTGCGAGGTGAGTCTCATCCCTGTGTGCATGGGTCTACGGCCACAATGCCGGCCCATTTAGTTTATGTATGATAGGAAGACCCGGGGGTTAGCCCTAGGCATTGTATGATAGTATGTTTTCGGACCAAGGTCGGATGCCGGGTGAGGCCCGATGATAGATTATATGTATGTTATTCCGGACTAAGGTCTGATGTCGGGGCAAGCCCGAGGAATATTTGCATGTTAGTTTATACTTGTTGTCTTTGTGATGCTTGTATGTGCCTGGTAGGGAGGTGAGTGTGGGCGAGGTCCCGTATCTCATCACTAGCCGAGTATGGACGCGGTTTCGTATCTCATTATTAGAAGAGCAGGGGCGGGGCCCGAGACAGGAGAGAAGTGAGTGTGGGCGGGGGCCCGTATCTCACTATCATCAGGAGTATGGACAGGATTCCATGACTCATCAGTAGCAGGACAGGGGCGAGGCCCAAGATAGGCAAGGCCTTAGATCAGGAGTATTGTCGAGTATGTTTAGCTTATATGTTATGTGTTATGTTATATGCTTGTACGTGTTTAGCGGGCGAGGCCCAGTAACAGGCGCGGCCTAGGAGAAACAGATTTGTATACCGAGCGAGGCTCGATGCCAAGCAGGGCCTGATGCCGGGTGGGGCCCGATGCCGGAGCGAGTCCGATGCCGGGACTAGTCCCGTTGCGGCGGGCGGGGGCCCAGTATGTGGTTATGTGTACGGTATGTGGTAGTATGTGGAACTCACTAAGCTTCGTGCTTACGATTTTCAATTTTGGTTTCAAGTACTTCCAGTAGCAGAGGGAGGAGCTCGGGATGACTGCATGGCACACACACCATAGTGTTTTAGTCTGGGATGTTTTACTCTGATAATTTGATACTCTGATTATGATGTTTTGAGATATTGATTATGTTTATTGAAAAGATTTGATAAACATGGTTTTACTTAATGATTTTAAAAAAGAAATTTTTGGTCATGATTTTTGGGATGTTACATTAAACACAAAAATAAACACACTGAAGGCGGTGTACCTATCGATTAGCAGTTTAGTGTAGGCAAGTAAGGTATCGAACACAGGGAACGGTAAATAATTAAAATATTACTAATATTATCTAAATAAAGCAATTATTAGAAAGGGGTTTTTCTCTAGTTTTGCAAGACTAGAAACTTAAGCAATTACGAAGAACTTAACAAAGAACAATTAACAACTAAAAGAGAAGCAAAAGACAACTAGATTCAATAACATTAAAGAGACTTTCATTTAGATTCGATTCACTTATTCATATGGTTGATTTCGTGGCAAGTGCAATGGATTAATATGTCATCAATTACCGATTTCTAATGTGATTAGGTTCATGTTCACTATTACTAATCCTTTAGCAAATAAATCAATTCAAGCAGTGATCAAGTGATTAAATCAAAGAATTTACTAGTATTCAATTCGAATCAAGCAAGACTTGTAATAATAGTTGGTCATCATAGATTCTCACATATTAAATTATTTATTCTCTAGTTAAACCTAGGTTATGTTCACAACACTAGGCATACAATCTTGTTTTCACAAAACCATAAGATTCAAGTAATCAAGCAGATGTTCATACAACTCAATATACTTAGTCATTAACAGAAAATAATTATCATTAACATATACATATCTTTTAACAAGCTTAACAAGATAAATAACCAAATCAATATAATCCAAAGCCACTAATCAAACCATATTCATAAGATTATCTACTCTAAACGAAAGTATGGTGTTTTAGCCCATAACTTTAGCAAATAAACACATAAAGTCGAAATCTAATGTTGTAAACATGATTCACACAAAGAATTAAGAGAAAAGTAATGATTAATTGCTTTTGATCTCTTCAAGATTAACCTCTAATCGAATTCTGAGTTCCAAAGCTTCTTGAGAATGTCTCTGGCCTCCAAAAGTCGCTAAAAGTCTCTAGAAAACGTTCGGGTTTCGAACATAAATGATCCTTATATAGATTCTGAAAATAGGCGCAATTCGTCGAGTTGGAGGACCCAAACTCGCCGAGTTTTTTACTAAAATCGTGTGTACGGTAAGGCACTATTTTTTCGGGATTCTTCATATCAACTCGTCGAGTTTTAGGATAAACTCGCCGAGTTCTTCTTCAATTTTGCCTTTTTTCTTCAAAATCCAAATTCGAAGCTTCCAATCGCTAAATCCGCTTCCTTTTCCTTCTGATTATGTCTTTGTTGCCGAAAATGAAATTTTAAAGTAATTCAGTACCTTTTGTTCATTATTTGATACAAAAACAACATAAAGTATTAAGATAATGCATAAATTTTATAACTAAACATGCCCATATCAACCGAAATATAAACGACGACTGCAATCCCACGATCATCCTTGTAGTATGTCTTCTAATAGTCTACCCTCCTGAGAATAAATGCGTTTTGAGAGAGTTTCAACTAAAAAGTTGGTGAGTTCACAGGTTTGTAATAGCTGAATCAAAAGATACTCTCTCCTAAAGTATAGATATATTAGAGTTGGTAAGTACTTTTCGAGACAGAAAATCCTTATTTTGATATATGGATAGTTCTCTATCCGTATAATTAATGTACCTTTATTATCCTGGCTTCTATAACTAATTTCTTGATAAAAAAGATATTCCTTATAGGTATTTGAAGTTTCCTATATTCCTTTATATGTTATAGGTATTTCAAGTTTCCTATACATATTCCATTCACTATGAGTGCCTTAACCGAGCTATTCAGACTGATATGCCTCTCCCGATGCTTCATCCGAGCGTCAATTCATTGAAAAGACAATTATCACCCAATGTGACTCAACTGTCAAGGTTGTAGCTAGCAATCGTAGGTGGGGGTGTCAACCCATATAGATATATACATAATTCTTCCACTCTTGCAATTAACGGTTACAAGCTAGTGGTCTTTCTAAGTATAGTGATACTTAGGTTGATGAATAGAAGGCTCACATGAATTTAAAGCATATTACTAACCATGGTGTTAATAACAAGTTTTTGGTTATTATTCCCGTAGAAATACATAATACTACAATTGTTCCTTAATTCAAGGTTCCACAGTGTTACTACTGCATTAGGTATTGAAATAGATTTATTTACAATACAATCCTACAAAATCATTTGCTTAACAGATTCCCGATATAGATTTAATAACATTCTTATAATCCTAATAAAAATAAATAGTTATTGCATGTATACCCCCTCCCAAAAACGATAAAAGATTTTAAATGGGGTCGTGACACTTACGTGTGAGGTTAGTAGTCGAGAAACCGAAGAATTTATGAAATCCGAAAAATGGCAGTTTCATCCTCCGGTGAATAGTAATCTTGACCAGAGAATAATGAATTTAACCGACGATGAATAGTGACTTAACCGGAGAATGGACAGAATCTGGCCGGAAAAGTAACCGGAACATATCAACGATGCGGCAGACGCCGACGATCAGCAATCGATGGACTGCGGTGGCTGTCGGCGTCGCTGACTTCGTCGGACGCTGTTGGTCGGCAGCAGATGATCAGAGGGTGACTCGTCGGAGATCACATCGGAGAAAAAAGGAAGGCAACCAATAGTTTCGGATTTCCTCGGTTTTCCGACGAGGCACAGGGAAGCGGCTTTCGGTGGTCGATGACATTTCGCTGGTGATTGGAACCGGGAGAGAGAGAGAGAGAGAGAGAGAGAGAGAGAGAGAGAGAGATAGAGAATCAACTTAGGGAGAGAGAGAGAGAGAGGGAGAGAGAAGGAGAGAATGGTGTGAGAAAAATATGAGACCCCCCCCCCCTTTCTATTTATAATAGTTCCTTTCTCGATCCAACAGTCGCGAACTTTCACTTCGTAAAAGAGTCGAGATGATGTTAGATAGAAAAGTTAGCTCTTGAATCAAATACTACATCAAAACCTGATTCGTAATATATAACTAAATTTTCGATACGAAATACAAAAATGATTCTACAGGTCGTCCGAAGATTACTTAGGGAAAAAGGCGAACCTTATCCGTCCAACCCTATCCACGATAGCTTGGGGTATTAGGGATTCATATCAATCCAAGACTTTATTGATATTTGGGATGTATATCAAAGTATAATACCCTATAAACAATAAAACCATGACTTATTTCATATTAGATCTATTACAATAGTGATTAGGTTAAGACAGTCGTTTAACGATGAACTAATTTCTACAGTTGAAACAGATACCATATTCATCAAATACTCTGATGGCACAAATGCCTTTATGACTTTTATCAGCCAAGGAAGCCCCTAGCAGTGTATCCAAGCCCTTTCTTATGAACAATTTATCTTCTTGATAATCGTGGACTTGGATCTATGAGGATCGATTTAGGTGGGTGTGTATAGGTACGAGGCTTTATAGATTGCCAAGTCGAAAATATATCTATATATTGTTTGGTAACAGTTGGATTTGCACGATTAAGATATATATTATAACATTTGGGGATTAAAATCCCTATCTATCTCACCATGTTTCTCAACCTGACCCGCTCAGTTTGTATGCATCGCATGTATCAAGACTTAAGTTACTATAACTTTATTAGGATGCTAAGTGATTAAGAGAAATCATGCAATGGTGTTCAGGACCATTAGGTCTTTACACAGTAACTTATGTATTTGTAATGATTGTGATACTTTATGATTTTATTCGAGAAAGTCTTGTACTCAAAGTTTTTTATATACGGTGATGTTCCGCAAATGAAGTATCATGATTTTCAAAGAGTAAAAAAAAGTTTTTTTTGGTTCTAAAAATTAGATGATGTCACTATATATATATAATATATATATATATATATATATATATATATATATATATATATATATTTGTGTGTATGTATTCATTCTAATAAAATTATTTACTCCTTATAGCCTTGCTATAGAGAGGAAGATTAATCAAGCTCATACTTGATTATTAGACATGAATTACATCTCAGTGTTTACAAGTCTTAGTCATTAACTAGATTCGAGATCTGATATAGCATTTTGGTAGTTGATGGATTTTCCAGAAACCGTCAAGAAGAACTCATCATGAGAGATTCCACATTTCTCAAGTTATAGATGATTTCTACCATTAATGCGAACAATTTATGTTTATGAATAGTTGTTATTCATATTCAACAATTCTTGTTGAAACTAGTGCTGACTGTTGGTACATTAGGCTATTTTTCTTGAGCTACTTCAAGCTTCATGTGCCTCCCACTTGCCTTGTCATTAGAAGCTTGTTGTTTGATAACTCATCTTTCAAAGGAATAAGATAACTTATTCTTGATGGATTTTTATAAAGCATCTAAGCAACTTTTAGAGTATTCGACAAATATGTAATTAATAGATTTTAGGTTTAGAAGATTTAGTTTAACATTGGCTTTCAATCCACAAAACATTAATTAAGATAAGGATGATGCCTTTCCATACTAAATCTTCTTAAGTGTTTTATCTTCTTATTAGTAGGTGTTTGTATTCAAATTACAAGTGATAGTGATTTAGGTATAATCACAAAAGAATAAAAGAATATAATTTACAGAGATTAGAAAGCAAACCATATAACATAAGGTTTAATACATCATTTATTATCATTAAGGCTTTAGATGGTATTACTGGTTTGTATCTCAACTTTATATTTGAAAACCTTGATAATGGTTTCAAAATTATGTTTTCACATGTAAAATATAATTATAACTACTATATTTGTTAATAAAGTTGATTTAGTATCTTGTGCTAAATCCTAGACATTTATTAGAAAGCATGTCATACATCACATTATATTGTTCCTTTATAATTATTTTCTCTATAGTTTAGTGAAAATATAATTAGTTATCTTTTATATATAAATAAGATTCATATATGTCAAATTTACTGCATTATTTGCATTCAAAAATCCATTTCTTGAAGTTGGAATATGTAAATATCATTTATATAATAAAGATAACAATGTCTTAGGCAACTTTTATTTAAAGATAGTTTAATTCAAAATTGTTTGCAAGTATAACTTCTTATTTAGAAAACACTGATTTTTTACTTTATACTTTTATTAAGAGGTCTAGTTCTCTAAAATAGAATTCTAATCATTAGAGAATATGAAGGTGATCGTTATGAAAAATTATTTAAGTAAATAATCAATATTTTAATAAATTAACTGTGACAAATATATTAAGAAAGGCTAAATTAAAATATGCATTGTTCCCAAACAAATACTATTTTACATTACAAGTATTTTATGTTCTGAGCATAAATAATAAACTAAACTCTGAGAGTGTTGTTCCAACTTACTTGTGCTTAGCAGGTTACTCTTATTTAAATATATGCAAGTCATTTATAAATATTAGATTAACATTAAGTACCAATTACTTGAGTATTATATAAAAAGTATAAGTTCTATCTACTATATACTTGAAGTACTAGTGTCTCCAGACTTACTTTTCAGATAAGTGGGACCGTTCCTCTTCCAATGCCCTGTTTCTCCATAAAAGAAACATGATCATCTATGTGGTCTTATTGAATTTATTAGGCTTAAATGTGTTCTTTTCATAAACTATTGAGACTCTTAGATCACACAGTATGATTCTTTTCAATCTTGTAGTATTCCATTGTTTGAACTGGCTTAAAAACAAAATATCACTGTATTGTTAGAATATTTGCATAAGCTGTTATATCATCAAATATACATCTAAATTATCCAAGACTTCATGGAATTCAAGAATAATTGTTCTCAGTTGTGATTTTAGAAACATCAACAGCATCATAGTGCTGGCATCAGGTATCATGTTCAGGTTTCCTCCTCAAAGTAGGTGGTTTGTGAATAGTATATAATTCAAGGATTTATGGTATCGCTAATAACAAAGTTTAATAGACATGTTTGATCCCGTCTATGCCTCAAATATCTATTGCTTAGGTATCCTTTATCACAACGAATTTCCGATCAAATCATCCAGTTTGAAGAACTTGTGTAATCGACTTATAACTTGGTTATAGAATTCGCGAATATACCTTGGCCATCAAAAGATAACACTAAGTGTTTAGGTGACCATTATCGTACTAACGTATAAAGTCACGTGCAAGTGCTTTCAAAGTGGATTGCATACATTTAAGGTTTATAAGGGGTCTTTTATGTTTTATAAATCTACTTTAAAAAGCATATATGACATCATGGTTATTGCATGCTTCCAATAAACAATGGTATAATTTTTATTTAAATCATATTTTAACAATGTTCTTTTATGAAACCCGATTTTATAAAATCATATTTTTCATTGAAAATCACATTTTAGTAAACCATGATATCATTGTTTTACCGTTTGAGCACTAATGAACATTTGTAAACCTTTTAATAAGACTTCCTTTTATAAAATAAGGTTTGGAGTTTGATAAGTTTATAAAATCTCAATTTTAAACTTATATAAATTTAATCCCGAAATTTATCATTTGCTACTGTTAGCTAGTTTTAAACGATAAAGATTGTTTTATTTTTAAAACTATTTCTATCATCTTATGTTAAAAGGTAAATTTCATTAAAACCATACTCTTTGTGATTTTATTTATGTTCAAAATATTTTATACAAGTGAAATCTAAATTTAACAATAATAACACAATTTCAACATAATTTCAAACAATACAAGCATGCAAAACATATGTGTATAAACGAACCATTTAGTAATATTTTTGTGAGTCGTCACAAAAATATCAAGTCCATTTGTAAAGGGACATAAGAGACCAAAAATCTTGTAATTTCTTCATGTGCTCCCACTTGCTTCAATATCTTGTACAAGTTTATAAAATAATTTTATAAAGTTTAAGAAACTTTAATAAAACAAGTTTATAAACTTTTCATCTTCAAAATGACCACCATTTTCATTCTTGTTACATTTTTTTTATAAAAAAAACTATTTTTAAAACTAATCCATTACTTACAAAAATAAACAAAATGAAAACTATCTATTTAATTATTATATACCATATGAATAAATAAATATTACAACCATAACAAATCGTACACACACACACACACAAACACAAGAGGTACATGGTTAGTTTATGCACACAATATATATATATATATATATATATATATATATATATATATATATATATATATATATATATATATATAGTCAAAATGATCTAAAACAACATTTTGTTTTTCTACGACAACTTTTGTTGACAAAATATGATGTAAACTTTTGTCATTAAAAAATAACAATTATAATGTTGTCAAAGAAAATTTGTATGAATTTTTTTACAAAAATAAAACCATCCATGTATTTTGAAAGCAAATATAATAACATATTATCAAATAATATAACCAAACATCCATAATTGGCTCTGATACCAATTGTTGGGTTTTTATTCAAAAATAGTCTAATTATAGTGACAAATTCGACGTAATTAGCAATGAAATCACTTTTAGATTTGAATAAACCAAAACCATTTTACCCACCAAGGATCATTTTTCGAAGCTAGTAAACGATTAAAACACAACCAAAGAAGGAGAAAGTGATACAAACTTTGAATACTTTGATTCCCTTCAGGAGGTTGGATGTTGATGCAGAATGTAGAGCGAAGCTCCTTCTTATCTAGGACACCAATAATAAATCCACTTGATAGAGGAGCTAGCAAAAATCTTGTAATGATATAAACTCTTAAGCTTTAAGTTAATACCAAGCATTAACTCAAAGAGAGTGTGAAAGTATCATCTTCATCTTCATATTACTTAATCCATTAAGTGCTTAAGAGGATGAGAGGGAGAAAGGGAGAGCATCTACAATCTTTAAGAGGAAGAAAAACCAACCCAAAACTAGCTCCAAACGCTCTTATAAATACTTGGAACAAGTCTACACTTAATCATATAAGTATATACCTTCGCAATTCAAACATGTAAGGGGTAAGGTCTTGTACTTATGGAAGTAATATGAAGCAATCCCCAACTCTCCATATCTCTCTCTATATTCGCCCATAAAGAAAAGAAAGAAAAAATGTGTGAAACAAGCTTCTTTATTTATATAAAAATCATCTCTATATTTTATAATATGTAAATCCTTAAGTTTATATAAAAACTAATGACTTATATAAAACATTCCAAGTGTTTTTATTTGAAACCTTTGTTAGAAAATTAATATTTTCATAAAATAATTATTTTTTAATTAATTACAACAAATCTAAATATTTATTAAGTGTATATATATATATATATATATATATATATATATATATATATATATATATATATGATTAGGTTAATGTGTTTCTTACATTTATTTTGTGCTAGAATGCACCAATAGGAATTTAGTAAAATTAAATAATTCTTTAATTACATAAAGATAGATATCAAATGATTTTCCATAATTGTATGTATATAAAATGATATCCATAATTATAATTCTCCTTTTATGGAAACTAATTAAATTCGTCATTAATGTTAGCAATAACATTCTTTCAGAATGAATTCGTATTTAGGTTTTTAGGTATGGATTCGTGTTTTGTTTGAGGACACACTCACTTAAAATATAATAAAGTTGCATTGAATATGAAGAACGATAGTGTATTCTACTATAATACACTCTCATTCTGCTAGAATACAATCTCATTCTTCTTGATACGAATTCATTTTGAAAGAATATTTTTACTGACATTAATGACGGATTTAATTAGTTTTCATAAAAAAGAATTATAATTATAGATATCATTTAATATACATATAATTATGGAAATCATTTAATATCTATATTTATTTGATTAAATAATAATTGTTTGTAAATAATATATTATCATCCTGTTTTTGTTAGTAAAACTATTCTAAGATCATATATTATCAAACAGTATCATTATGTAACATCTCTTGGGCATAAAGATTTTCAAGACCATTAGGTTTAATATAATATATTAACCATGTTCACACACACATACACACATACATACGTATATATACATTTGGGAAGATAAAGTTTTGTGAAAACCCGAGGCATTTTCTGTATTTTTTTCAAAATATTTTGAGGTATCTACTTTTTTTTACCTTACCAGTCATTCGCATATTAACAACTTAAGTCATTGAAAAAACCAATATATATATATATATATATATATATATATATATATATATATATATACAAAAAATAGTTTTATTTTCAGCGAACTAAGTAATTGATATGTGACTTAATGGTTGTTAAAATTACAAAAAGATTAGATGTTTCAAGGTATTATATATATATATATATATATATATATATATATATATATATATATATATATATATATATATATATAGAGAGAGAGAGAGAGGGAGTTATTATGAGAATGTAAATATTTGTACCAACCCGAGAACTCCTATTATGCTCATCAATTTTTATAACGAAGACCACCATTAGTCTTCAAATGTTGCGTCTAAGCTATAATTAGGTTCAAGAAAAAACGATATGAGGAAGTCTTTTTGAAATGTGCATATATGCACATTTTAATGTTAATATATGCACATATATATATATATATATATATATATATATATATATATATATATATATATATATATATATATATATATATATTGTGTTTTTTTTTCAAATTTTTTCAACACCATTACAACAATGGAGTTTTATACCATCGTTTAAGAGAATCGCAAGTTGATAATGTAAAAAATAAAAAATAAAAAAGATAAATAAAAACGTAAATGTGCATGCACATTCATGGATACATATATGGATATTTAAAAAAAAAGTTCGTAAAATTGTTTTTTATAGTGCTAAAATCATAAAAGTTCTTAAATTTTCTCGAATTATTCGGTTTTACCCTTTTACACATTTTAGATTCTTTAAAGCCGAAAGTTTACATAAATTCTTGCATTCTTGCCCATTTAACAGGATTACCCGGTTAGTAACCAGTTAACTATACACGTGGCATGCCACATGGCGCTGAATGAGCTGACGTAGCGCCACATAGGTGTTGAGGTGTAATTTGCCTTATTTTAAAAATAATAGGAGGAAAAGAAGGTAGTAACGAGATTCGAACTCGCGCCTCATAGGCGCCATCGACAAAGAATAGAAACGCCGTACTACTAAGCTGGAAGATTTTTTTGCGACGATTCTCCTAAGTAGTGATATATAATGTATATGGCAGAGAGATTTTGAATATAATTCAACTTATTATTGTTTTTATTATTTCTATTATTATTATTATTATTATTATTATTATTATTATTATTAATAAAAGTATACATATAATTAAAAATACATATTTAAATGTATAAAATACATTTTTATATGTATTTATACATTTTAAAAACGTATAATTATATATAAATATGTTTTTTAAAATGTATAAACACATATAAATACGTATAAATATGTTTTTAAAACATATAAATATATAAATACGTTTCTAAATTGTATAAATACGTTTTTAATATGTAGAGACCTTATATATAAATACGTTTTTATATGTTTTTTATAAACATAAGTGCCGTTTTTTTATACATATAACACTTTATTTGAAAATATACAATGCCAAATGATAAAATACATATATTATATGCTAAATCTGTTTAAACAAGTTTAAATAAATATAGATCCACTTTGTATACGCTTAAATATGTTTAAAAACGTATTTTATAGTTAGTTGACATTATATATATATATATATATATATATATATATATATATATATATATATATATATATATATATATATATATATATATATATATAAACGTTTTGTATAAATACGTATTGTATGTGTAGTTTATGATGTAAATATGAAGTTTTTTCAAAAAAAAACGTTATACGTATAAGAAAACATATTTATATGTATTTATACAATTTAAAAACGTATTTATGTATTTATACGTATACAATACAAACCATATTAATAGGTATTTTCATATTTCTATGTATACCATAGTTTTTATACAAAACAAATACATATTTATATTTATTCAGTTCAAATAAATATTTTATTTAATACATAAGTACGTTTTTTAATTGTAAATGTACAAATATGTTTTTTAAACATATAAATACCTTTAAAATATATTTATATATGTAAAAACTTATTTTTTACGAAAATGTCATAACATTTGACCATAAATAAAATCAAATCCTGACCATTTATTTTTTCAATCTTAAAGCCAAAAATTGTCCTTGCGGTATCTACTATTTTTTGACTTTCTAGTTTATCATATATATATATATATATATATATATATATATATATATATATATATATATATATATGAAAAAGTGAATATACTTTAAGGGTATATAAGCTTAGGTACCCAAACTCACCATACTAGGTCGTTTTGTATAATATATACGTTTTAATTGTCTAATGTTCTTATAATTCAACTCTAACTTGATTACTTCTAATATTTTTATAAATTTCATATTTATCTTTCTCTTATATAATTTTCATTTTCAACTAATATATATATATATATATATATATATATATATATATATATATATATATATATATCCTAGTAGGTGTTTGGAAAAAAGATGTGATGTAAGAGTAAATTAATAGTGAAATTTCGAAAATTTTGAAAGTAATCAAATTGGGGGTTGGAGTTTAAAAACATTAGAATGAATATATCAAACAAAACGACGTATTATGATGGATTTGGGTACCTAAGCTTATATACCCTTAAGGGTATATTCACTTTTTCTATATATATATATATATATATATATATATATATATATATATATATATATATATATATATATATAAAATAAGTACTTACAAAAATACTTTGGATTGTAATCATGAAAGAGTAAATGTAAAGCTTTAAATTCAGTTCCATTTGATTTAAAAAGTGTACTAGAAGGAACAAAAATAGAATATTATAAAATAATGAAATTAGGAAATATGGTGGTATCGCATGAACAGCTACCATTCACGTGCAATCTACACTTCTTGAATCATAAATATTATATCAAAATATCCCATTTATCATAATCTTTAGCCATAAGAATTTTGGTCATAACTATTTATTTAAGTCTTGAAGAAAAGAA
Source organism: Lactuca virosa (assembly GCF_052849685.1). Lineage (NCBI taxonomy): Eukaryota > Viridiplantae > Streptophyta > Magnoliopsida > Asterales > Asteraceae > Lactuca > Lactuca virosa. The sequence continues at coordinate 221,878,704 of NC_136430.1, read as the reverse complement.
ATCTGAAAAGAAGAAATTATATCGAAAGGGAAGGTGATGGAGTGCATATAGAGTTAAATTATATGAATGTGGAGTATCCGAAAAATTCTGACAATGTGATATTCGGATGGAAGAGTGAAGTTTTTTTGCAGAAACGACATTACCACAAAAACTTACGATATTAACTTGAGCCGCCGGTGTATATTATAACATCTACAATTGTTGTGTCACCTCAATTACTCTTGAATTCTAAATAAGTTACACTCTAATGGTTAAGTTTATTTAAATAGTTTTTTTTTAATTTTTTTTATAAATATAATTAATTTACCCTCATCTATTTAAAATGTTTTAAAAAAGCACCACCTTTAATTAGTTCATTTTTAAATACAAATAATATTTTAAGATGAACGTATAAATACAAATATATCGTATTATTATTGATACATCTAAAATACGAAAAATTATTATGTTATTGTTACAAAAATAAAATAAATGTATTGAAAATATTATATTATTGTCATAAAATTTATATTTTATAAATAAGATGTGATAAACATTTAATAGTAATAACTAATTAGTAAATAAATAAGAATATCTAAAACTAAATTATAATTAAAGGAGTAAAATGAAATATAGTTAAAATAGAAGGGGTTGGAAGGTTTGTATCGATCAGATACACTCAATTATAAACAATAAAGAACAAACAAAGGACAAAGAACGAGATGATCACAAAGATATTTTCACTAAGAAAAAGTGTTCTTACGAAGAGAACAGGTCACAAAGACGGCAACAAGCTCTATTAGGCTTTAACCCTAATAATACAATATATACGATTATAGAAACGAAGATCCTACTATTTTGGGGATATACCTAATTTATGTAAATGTCTGTTCCTAAACACTAAGATTACAGATCAGAAATCTATTCTATATATACAACGTATAACTACATAATATATATATATATATATATATATATATATATATATATATATATATATATGATCACCAAGATCATTGAATTCACGCTGACGCTGATCAATTTGGCGATGGTGGTCAGCGTGTAGTATTTGACTCATCAGATAATAAAGTGTGACCTTACAATCTTTCCCTATCTGATGATGTCAAAACTAATCTTTGGAAAACTTGTCAGCTTCTGAAGTAAGGAGATAATGAATACGCCCCTTAGAGCACAAACTTTTCTTGTATTTTGAAATTATCCCCCCTGAGAAGCTTAGGTGTCTTGAAAGTATCTCCCCCTGATAAGATGAATACGTCTTAGTATATGATAAGGCTTCTTGAAATTATCTCTCCTTGAGAAGATGAATACGCCTTAGTATATGATATCCCCCCTCCCTTTTGACATCAACAACATTATATTATAAGCGGAAACGGTCAACGTATCAGAGTTGTGTTATTAGTGGATGAAAGTTGCAGTTGATGAACGAGTGAGATTGTGATGTTTCCTGATAGTATGAGTTTGCACTATCATTCATTGTCATAGTATTGGGAAGTCTCATCAGTGTATGGTTTTATACGCTGAATCATTAACTTCTTTTATTAAAAGAATAAAGGGCGAGAATGGGTTGATGCGTGTAATACATTCTGGTACGGAATGTACCCATCGACAAAGAATGTCAAAGTTTTATCAGTGTGTGGTAGATACAGTGAATTATCAACTTCTTTAATAGAAGAATTTTTAGGAAAGAATGGGTAGATGCGTGTAATATATCACGAACAATGATAAACCCATCGACACAAATTTTTCGAATTCTCATCAGTGACTGGTTTCATACGCTGAATCATAAAATTCTAAAGATGAATGTAAGGATAGAATGGATTGGTGCATGTGATAAGTTATGGTACATATCCTAACCATCGACACAAATTTTTCAAGCTCTCATCAGCATATGGTATGTTACGTTGAATCATAAAGCTTTTAAGAAGAATTGAAGGACAGGAAGGGGTTGGTTCATGTGATAGCCTACGGTACATAGACTAAACATCGACACAAAATTTTAAACTCTCATTAATGCGTGGTATATCACAGTGAATCCTTAAGTTTCATTGAGAAGAAGTTTGAAGGAGAGAATATGATGTTTTAATCACGCTGAGGTGAAATCAACGTGAATCATAAACAATGTAAACTTATCAACAAGAAGTGGTTTATCTTCTGTATCATAAAGTTAAGTTGCAGTGTAGAATTTAAAATTCACCATCAATTCATTTAATATGGTACAAGACAAAAATGGTAAGGAGATGATAATGTGAGAAATTTTCAACCAGTTAATAGTTAAAATAAGGAATATACAAGTTTTTCAGAAGACCTGGATGTAGCCTTTTTTTCAGAAGAATCATAAAAAATGATATTAAAAATCTTTTGATCTAAAGGTTCATGGATCAGTTTCCTTTCTTCGAGATATCTACCCTTCAACACTGTCTATAAAAGAATAAACAAACATAGACAAACATATTAAAACAAAACACAATTCACAATATACAAAGAGAGAGAATATCTTTAATCGATGAGGTATTGCAGACGGATTCCAAGCTTCATGTTTATCAAGAAAAAAGGAAGAACAAGAATCAGTCTTTGTAACCAACGATTTAATGGGCTCTAATCTGTGTAACCATCAAGTTGACAAGATCAACACGAGGGCACTTGAGGTTTTACCAGATTCAGAGTCAGTGGATGGAAGCAAGACTTATTGTATTGACGATGGTTGCTTTCATCCATAACATTAAGTGGAGGAGAAAGAGGGTATTGTCAACAAGAAGAAGACTTGATGCCAACTTTCTCCTTCACAATCAGAGCATTCAGAGCATTCTTCAAGGCCCCAGATCTTTCTAATTTTATAAAGAAGAGATGCATATCAACTATAGATAAGAAATAGATAGACCTGAAATAGAGAAAAGAGAGAAAGAAAGCACTTAGGCATTAGATACAAAATTTAAGTAAGCTATATAAACTCCTTTGGTAAAAGCAAGATAAATATAGTACTTGTTTTTGTGTTTTTGGTGTTTAAAAAGGAAAATAAAAGTAAAGTTCTCAAAGCAAGCTAAAAGAAAGTTAAGTTATTGAAAGCATGCCAAGATCAGCAACTAATTTATTCAAGGTCTTCTCATCGAATGCCTTAGTGAAAATGTCAGCCAATTGATCAGTGGATGGAATATAGACCAGCTCCACTTTGCCCTTTTGAACTATGTCCATAATTAAGTGATGACGAATATCGATGTGCTTTGTCTTGGAATGTTGCATTGGATTTTGAATCATTTGGATGGAACTAGTGTTATTGCAGAAAATACGAGTCTTTGTGAAGTTGAAGCCATAATCTTGAAGCTAATTCTGAATCCAAAGAATTTGACCACAACATCTTCCAGTGGCTACATATTCAGCTTCAGCAGTAGAATAATCCATTGATGTTTGTGTAACATCCCGATTTCCTGGATGAAATTATAGGGATTTTATGCACTTTAGAAAGCCTACTCGATGAGTTGGGAGGCCCCAACTCGTCGTGTAAAAAATAGGAGGGCCGCATGGATTATAAGCCCTACTCGATGAGTTGGAAGGTCCCAACTCGACGAGTTGAAGGCTGAACATGAAAACCCTAATTTTTAAGGTTTGCACCCTATTTAAAGGCCTTAACTCTCATTGTTAGCCTCCCTCATTGTCCCCTCAGTCCAGCGAAAACCCTAATCATGCCTCTTTCCCCATTTTGAGTGTCTGTGTGAGCTTAAAGAGTGTTCTTTGGTGCTCTTTGGGAAGGAACTTGAAGCTTGAAGTGGATTGATTCAGAGGAAGGCTTTAGATCCGGGATTTTCATTGTTGTTGCAGTCGCTCTAAGGTATAAAGTTGATACCTTGACCATCCCTTTGCTAGACTTCTTCTTTTGAAAGTTATGGCCATTATTAGCTTATTTTGGGACCATTCTTGGATTTGAGCTTGTTATGAAGCCATGGTTTCAGATCTGGACATTTCATGGCCATTGTGGACTTAAATTTGCCAACTTTATCAAGTCTTGGCCCTCCTTCATGCTCTAAGTTCCTTAATAACTTGATTTTAGTGTTTTAACTTCTTGATGCCATGCATGGATGTAAAGCTTGCAGCTTTACGTGGTATCTCAACCCTAGGGGACCAGATCTATAGTTTGGAGGCATTAGACTCGCTTGGAAGTGTCTGAATGTATTAAGGCTTGGAAAGCTAGACGAGTTGCCCTGCCAACTCGACGAGTTGGATCAGGTTTTCCTGCCTTCTGGATACTGAGCGAACTCGGCGAGTTGATGAAATAACTCAGTGAGTTGGCTAAGGTTTTTCCCGGTTTTCTGAACACCGAAGGAACTTGACAAGTTGCTAGATGCCCTCGACAAGTTGGGTCAACATGGACTGTTGACCTTGACTGTTGACTGTTGACTTTGACCATGGTTGAGCAAGTTTAACTTTAAGGGAATTTCTGGTATTTCGGGATTTTTATGGAGTTAGTCTCATGGTGGTTGTAGGCAGTTGAGTTCGAAGCAGTGATTTGGGAGTTGGATCTTGTCGGTCAGTGCTTCTTGTGAGGTGAGTTTTCCTCACTCTGCTGCTTGTGAGGTGAGTTTTCCTCAGTGGGTCGGTCTTTTTGGATTGTTATCCTGGTTTATCTTATGACTGAGCATTGTATTGATCTGTTAGATCGGTATCCTGGTAGATAAGATATTGTTATGCTTAGTGATCTGTTAGATCTGCCTATTAAATGTTCTGGCTATATGTAGCATGTGTTGATGTAGTATGGTTGGGTTGAGACTGTACTACGTTGTGCTGTCAGTCAACAAACCCGGTAATGTTTGTATCAGTACATTATATGTATGCTTACCTGTTAGTTATATGTCGACATGGTTTGTGTGTGGGGTTGGCTTAAGGCGGGCCTGCATTGTGCTGAAGGCCAACAAACCTAGGGCAGCCCGGATAGACTGAAGGCCCGTCGGGGCGTACCAATCAGGCCGAAGACCCGAACAACGGTCCAGACAGGCTGAAGGCCCAAAGAGGCAGACCAAACATGCTGAAGGTTCTGAGAGCGGTCCAGACAGGCTGAAGGCCCGGTGAGGCGGTCCAGACATTCTGAAGTCTTTGAGAGTGGTCCAGATAGGCCGAAGGCCCGGTGAGGCGGTCCAGTCATGCTGAAGACTCTATTAGGGATGAGTGTGGGACGGAACTGGTACCGACCCGTACCGTTCCCGATTTCCCGAAAACTGAATTTGGTCGAAAGTCAATCCCGAGTACCGAACCGAATTAACAACACCGGTACCGGTACCGGGAATGGTACCGGTTTTCGGTACTAGTACCGGTACCGGCGATACCGATTCCCGAATTTCATGTATTTGGAGTACCAATTTGTAGGGTTTTGAGCATTCTAACACTCCTATGGTGTACATGCAACCCTAGAAACCTTGGATCTATGTTTTATCTATGATACATGCAAAATTGATTTTTCCAAGGTTCATAACCTATCTAGCATACATGGGGAGCTTTTCAATGTAAAAGATAGTAAGAAATACATACCTTTAGTTGCTTGGATTCCTTGAGAACCTTGTGAGCCTAGCACCTCAAGTATGATGCCTCAAACGTCTCACACAACACCAAATACACTTGGAATAACCTTGAGAGAAATAGAACACTTCTCAAATCGGCTATGCCCTCTTGTTCTCACACTAGTGCCGATTTTGGTCTACAACATGTTGCTTATATAGTGTGTCATAATTAGGGTTACACCATGTAAACCCTAATTGACATGACTATTCATTTCTTAGATCCATCGGTTCAAAAACACCATAGAGCCTCCATGGAGCAACCTATGGGTTTTAGCCCAACTTGATAATCCATGAAGCATTAGCCCACTATATAAGTATGGATGATTTACATAATCAACCCATATATTTAATTAGTCTCCTTTTTGATCACTTAATTAATTTCAAATTAATTCTTGATCAATACTAATTAAATAATATTATTAATATATTAGAACTTATAATATATTAATAAACCTTAAGTGTTATTTCTCTCATTTTAGTCTATCCAAATGCATGATGCCATGCAACCCAAATGGACCATGCTAGTCGGGTCAAGTACATTCCAGAAATAGTTATGAACTTAGACACCTAATCCAACAGTCTCCCACTTGGATAAGTCTAATAACTATAACTGCAAGAATGACTTCAGGAACCGATCAACAATCGTAGCTCTTTCAAGGTCTCTCAGAACTGAGATGATGATGATACGCCATTTAAGATAAGTGATCATATAATCCTCTGTTCTAGATATCAGTCGGACAAATACATGGAACAATGTCTTACTTATTGTCCAACAGTTTGTTTCCTAATTTCCGATTTGTTTGACATAGAACTTAATTGAACACATCAACTTAGTTCTGACCGGGCCCGGTACATGGGTCAACACAAAATCATCGAGGGGCCCAGATATCGCTTCTAATCTAAGAAGGAACAGATAAACTTCGACTCATATGCTTGTTCTACTACTTGTTGAATCATACACAAAGGCACGTTTTATAACATCGAGTTACCAATGCGTTTTCGTACAATCAATGCATAACCAACTCATAGGCAACAAGTCATATCTCTAGGTTTGAAGACTTATATGATATTACCGTCTCGCGATCACTCGAGATAAATTCCATGAAGTGATACCAGCGAGCATAGGTTGAATCCAATACTTAGAACTTATGAGCACTCATGAGTGTTGTAGCAACACTTTGCTATGTCCAGTACCTTGGACATCTACAAGCCAACCCATGACAGTCTTGATTCATATCTACTTCCAACATATGACCGACTGTGGAGAATTTGACTAATATGAAATACAACAACATAATTATTCTGGAAGTCAAAACATGCAAAATGAAACGATAGTAAACGATTGACAAAATATAGCAACACTTTACTCATAAATAAACACAACTTTTATTCATCATCAAATGTCAATTACACTTTACACATTTCAAAGCTATCTAACTACTAAAACTAATATCATCCTTCAGCCCTATGCGCCTCGCATGCTGGAGATGCTTAACCCTGCCCAGTCCCTTCGTGAGGGGATCTGCCGGGTTCTCATCCGATGATACCCTCTTTTCCACGAGGTGTCCTTCTTCTATTCGATGCCTGATGAAATGGTATTTTCTGTCGATGTGTCTGGATCTCCCGTGATCCCTTGGTTCCTTGGCTAAGGCAAATGCACTTTCACTATCACATAAAATCTACATAGGCTTCTTTTTAGCTGGTACAACCCCAAGGTCTCCAATGAAGTTCTTTATCCATATAGCCTTCTTTGCTGCCTCGCTTGCCGCTATATACTCTGATTCGCAAGTTGAATCAGCCATTGTCTCCTGCTTGGAACTTTTCCAAGAAATTGCTCCTCCGTTTAAGGTAAAGACCCAGCCTGACTGAGAGCGGAAATTATCCCTATCAGTCTGGAAGCTTGCATCACCATACCCTAATACTCTCAAGTCATCACTCCCACCAAGGGTAAGGACCCAGTCCTTAGTCCTCCGCAGGTACTTAAGAATGTTCTTTACCGCATTCCAGTGAGCCTTGCCAGGGTTCCCCTGATATCTGCTGACCATGCTCAGTGCAAAGGCCACATCAGGACGAGTACAAGTCATAGCATACATGATCGAGCCCACATCGGAAGCATAAGGTACTCGACTCATCTCAGCTATCTCAGCCTCTGTACTCAGGCTCTGAGTCTTACTCAGTTTGGCGTTACTCTGGATTGGTAACTCTCCTTTCTTCGAATTCTGCATGCTGAACCTATTCAACACCTTATCCAAGTAAGTACTCTGACTAAGTCCAATTAGTCTTTTACTCATGTCTCTCAAAATCCTTATCCCTAGGATATAGGCAGCTTCACCAACGACTTCACTTCCTGCAGAGTTGGGATGTCATTTCCTATGAGTAGTATATCATCCACATACAGTACCAAGAAACTGACTATACTCCCACTAGCCTTGACATATACACAGGATTCATCTTCACTCCTCGAAAAGCCAAACTCATTGACTTTCTCATCGAAACAAAGATTCCATCTACAAGGTGCTTGTTTCAATCCATAGATGGATTTCTCAAGCTTACACACTCTATTAGGGTACTCTGCATTGACAAAACCCTCTGGCTGACTCATGTAAACATCCTCAGCCAACTTTCCATTAAGGAAAGCAGTTTTGACATCCATCTGCCATATTTCATAGTCATGAAATGCAGCAATGGCTAGCATAACCCTAATAGACTTAATCTTCGCTACTGGTGAAAAGGTCTCATCATAATCAACTCCCGGAGTTTGAGAAAAGCTCTTTGCAACCAGTCGCACCTTATAAGTGTGTACATTACCATCCATGTCGGTCTTCTTCTTAAAGATCCACTTGCACCCAACTGTCTTACGACCTGGTACATTGTCAACCAAGTTCCAAACTTGATTGTCATACATGGATTGTATCTCGTTGTCCATTGCCTCTTTCCATTTAGAAGACTCGGGGCCTGCCATGGCTTCTGCGTAGTTGTTAGGTTCATCCAGATTTACCAGTGTGCTATCACTGATAAGTGTATCACCCTCCGCAGTAATATGGAAACCATAGTAATGCTCAGGTGCATTCCTAACTCTCGTGGAACGCCTCAGAGGTACAGACTCATCAATTGGATCAACAGGAGTTTCCTCCTCAGGTTGACTGCTAGGGTTTGAGGTTCCTTCACCACTTGACTCTTGAATTTCTTCAAGGTCAATTTGCCTCCCACAGTTTCCTTGGCTTATGAACTCTCTCTCGAAAGACTCCTCTCCTTGCTACAAAGACCACATTATCACTAGGTCTGTAGAAGAGGTAACCGAAGGATCTCTATGGGTAGCCGATGAAAATACACCTCTCACTTCGAGGTTCTAGCTTATCGTGATACTCACGCCTCACAAAAGCCTTGCAACCCCAAATCTTGACGTGGTCCAGATTGGGAACTTTTCCGGTCCACATCTCATGAGGTGTTTTGGCAACCTTCTTTGTAGGGACTAGATTAAGGATATGGGCGGCAGTCTCTAAGGCATACCCCCAAAATGAGATTGGTAGCGAAGCTCGACTCATCATGGAACGAACCATATCCAACAGGGTTCGATTATGCCTCTCAGCCACATCATTAAGTTGTGGTGTCTTGGGAGGTGTCAATTGTGAGACAATCCCACATTCCTTAAGATAGTCAAGGAACTCTGTACTAAGATACTCACCACCTCTATCATATCGAAGCATCTTAATGATCCTGCCCAACTGATTCTCCACTTCCTATTTGAACTCTTTGAATCTTTCAAAGGTCTCTAACTTATGCTTGATTAAGTAGACATATCCATATCTACTAAAATCATCAGTAAAAGTCACATAGAAGCGGTTAGCATCTCTTGTGGCGGTTCTAAAAGGTCTACACACATCAGTATGTATGAGGTCTAACAAACCCTCACCCCTAGCACAAGTACCAATGAAGGGTGACTTTGTCATTTTCCCAAGAAAACAAGATTCACAACTATCATCTGATTTTACGTCAAATGACTCCAAGACTCCATCATTTTGGAGTTGGCCTATGCGTTTCTTGCTTACATGTCCAAGACGACAATGCCATAATGATGCTTTATCCAAACTAGTGGAAGAATCGATACACAATACATTATTTCCTAGGTTATCTACAACCGACACAGTTTCATACACACCATCACAAGGTAATGCTTTAAAATAAAGAACATTATTAAAGAAAGCATTAATACCATCACTATCATTATCAAATGAAAAGGTAAAACCTTGTTTGTACAAACCATGAAAGGAAATAATATTTCTTGCCATTTCAGGCGAATAACAACATTTATTAAAATCTAATGTTAACCCACTACTTAGCAACAAAGAATAAACTCCAATCTTGGTGACAGGTGTAACTTTCCTATTTCCCATGATCAAGTTTATCTTCCCATTCTCCATATTCTCACTTCTTCTTAGTCCCTGCAAATCACAACATATGTGAATACCACAACCTGTATCAAGGACCCAAGAATTAGAATAGGATGAGTTATTAGACAATATAGTGTAAATACCTGCATGGTTGGGTTTTACTTTCCCATCCTTAACATCTTGCTGGTACTTTGGGAAGTTTCGCTTCCAGTGCGGCTTTTCATGGCAATAGAAGCATTCAGCCTCTTTAGGGTTAGCAAAAGGAGTGACGAAACCTTTCTTGGTTCCACTTGAAGAGGAGCCATCAAGGGACTTTCCCTTGGTACCCTTCGAAGGGCTCTTCCTCTTCTTTCCTTTGCCTTGCCCGATTGCCAAGACAGGGGCTGCGGTAGGAGTAGGATTAGTAACAACCGGCTTACCTTTAAGACCACTTTCTGCAGTCTTTAAAAGTCCTTGAAGTTTGCTGAGTGTAACTTCCTCCTTGTTCATGTGGTATGTCATGCGGAATTGATCATAACAAGAAGGTAGAGAGTGCAAAATGATATCAATTGCCAACTCCTCTGGGAAGTTCACATTTAGTTTCAGCAAACGGTCCACATACCTTTGCATTTTCTGCATGTGGCCCGTGATGGGTTCACCATCCTTAATCCTGGTTGTTATCATGGAGGAGATGATCTCATATCGCTCTTGACGAGCACTCTGATGGTAGCGGTCCATCAAATCTTGGTGCATCTCAAAAGGATAGTAGTCCTCATAGGACTTTTGGAGCTCGACTGTCATAGTGGCCAACATGATGCATGCCACTTTGGTAGCATCTCTTTCATGGGCCTGATATTCAGCGATCTCCTCAGGAGTAGCAGACGACTCATCAAGTTCCTTAAGCTCCTTGTCGAGGACATATTCCTTGTCCTCATACCGAGTGACCATCCTGATGTTCCCGATCCAATCCATAAAGTTGGATCCATCAAAGATGACTCTCACACCAAGATTCAAGAGAGAGAAGGAGCCGGTAGGGTTTGAGCCAGAAGCAGCATTGTTGGAAGACATCTGAAAAGAAGGAAGACAAGTTTAGATTAGATATAAAGATAATCCTTAATAAAACACCCAAATGTAATATTAAGGCTAGGACCCAACACAATATTTTATAACTTAGAAGAGGGATGTCGTAATCCAAGCTATAAAATATTTGAAGGTAGGTGAATGACGATTCACCAATTTCCACCATGAAAAACGAAATAAATTATTAGGTTTTAATTAGTTTTGAAACTCCTAGATTCTTTGAGATCCATTGAACTTTTCAATGGCATGTTTCAATCTCGAGTGTGCCCTTCACGTTTTGTGACTGGGATGCCAAGGATCACAAAACAAGGTGTAAAGTAACCATGCAAATTACTTGGTACCCTTAATATTTACCCCTCAATCAATGTGCCGGTTAACCACACGCGCTCCATCGATACTATGATAAATATTAAGTTACCATTTTCCTACCTTGTTAAGTCCAGGTTAGTGTGCCGGTTAACCACACACGCTCCACTAACGACTTGATCAAAGTGCAAAGTGTAATTTCATGGGTTAGCACCTTATTCACATTTTTCCTAAAGTAACTAAGATTGGGAATTTATAAAAACATTTAGTTACTTTATTTTTCATCATACTTTTAATGAAGATTTATAAGTCCTTGTCCTACCCGTTCGGCTAACGACCCTCCACCAGTCAAGGAAGCGGTGGGTGAGAGTGGACCCCCATTAAGCTGCCATTTTATAGGCAACAACCTTATACCCCCTTATAGACCGGCTTCGTGAATGAGGCCTACTAACGGTAAGACGACTTGTTCTTTTATATATATATATATATATATATATATATATTATTAAACTTATAATATTATAAAGTATAAGGATTGAATTTTAACTTGTAAAATTCTAGGGGTTGGAACTAAAGTTTTTAAAGTGACTTTACATGTTCCAAAACTTGAGGGCAAGTTTTGTAACTTTCAAAACTTTTCATCTTTCATAACTTATGAGTTAATGGATTAATAAAATGAGAGACTTTTCATTTTATGTAACCTATGTGTTTAATAATGGACTTTAAAAGAGTGACTTTTAGTAATCCATAACTTGAGGACAAATTATGGATTCCATTAAAACACATAATGATCAAGAATTAAACTAACAAGCAAGTTACAAATAATTCCTATGATCTTCTAAACTCATAAGTTCATGAAAGTTCATATCAACAATTTCAAGAATCATAAATAAACCATATAAAACTTGAAATTTTGATAATAGCTATTGAAAATGGATTAGCATAACCATTACACCCTCTAAAACAAGTTTTATAACACCAAAACAGTTTAGGGTAATGTTTCTAGTCCATTTCCAGCAGCAAAACTTGAAAATCTGCACTCAGGGGCTTCTACTCGTCGAGTGCAAGAACCTACTCGACGAGTAGGATGAATTTACTCATGGACTCGTCGAGTCCCCCCATGGACTCAACGAGTTCATGTTGCAGAGTGCAGAAAAACTGAGTTTTTTTCTCAATTTTGCATCAAGTATCAAACAAACAAGCCTAGGCTCTGATACCATTGTAGGGTTTTGAGCATTCTAACACTCCTATGGTGTACATGCAACCCTAGAAACCTTGGATCTATGTTTTATCTATGATACATGCAAAATTGATTTTTCCAAGGTTCATAACCTATCTAGCATACATGGGGAACTTTTCAATCTAAAAGATAGTAAGAAATACATACCTTTAGTTGCTTGGATTCCTTGAGAACCTTGTGAGCCTAGCACCTCAAGTGTGATGCCTCAAATGTCTCACACAACACCAAATACACTTGGAATAACCTTGAGAGAAATAGAACACTTCTCAAATCGGCTATGCCCTCTTGTTCTCACACTAGTGCCGATTTTGGTCTACAACATGTTGCTTATATAGTGTGTCATAATTAGGGTTACCCCATGTAAACCCTAATTGACATGACTCTTCATTTCTTGGATCCATGGGTTCAAAAACACCATGGAGCCTCCATGGAGAAACCTATGGGTTTCAGCCCAACTTGATAATCCATGAAGCATTAGCCCACTATATAAGTATGGATGATTTACACAATCAACCCATATATTTAATTAGTCTCCTTTTTGATCACTTAATTAATTCCAAATTAATTCTTGATCAATACTAATTAAATAATATTATTAATATATTAGAACTTATAATATATTAATAAACCTTAAGTGTTATTTCTCTCATTTTAGTCTATCCAAATGCATGATGCCATGCAACCCAAATGGACCATGCTAGTCGGGTCAAGTACATTCCAGAAATAGTTATGAACTTAGACACCTAATACAACACAAGTATCGTCCCGTAATTGTAGATTCGGTACGGTTCGGTACCGGTTCCGGTACGGTACCGGTACGAGATCGGGACGTGGGACAAACTGCTCATCCCTAGACTCTATATGCTTGGTGTTATTTGTATATGTGCTGTTGTTGTGTGTTGGTACTTTGGGGGAACTTACTAAGCTTTGTGCTTACGGTTTCATTTTATTGTTCCACGTGCTTCAGATGTTTTTGGTAAGGCAAAGGCGTAACCGTACACATCCTCGTGTTTTGGAATTATGATTTCTGGGAAAATCTGATAATGTGAACGCTTTGAAAACTATGTTGAGAAATATTCTGATTTTTAAATAATGTTTTGGAATTTATGGGATTTGTAAACGCTTCTATAGAAATAGTCTTGTATGCTGGTCATGATATGCTAGTCTGGTAGATCTGTAGGACTACCTGTGATACTGTCTGATTATCTGTATGTGTATTTATCTGTTATATGTTGACATATTATGTGGGTTTGGTTGAGGTTTTACTTCTTTGTGTTGTAGCCAACAAACCCTGGAGTATTCCATGAGCTGAGGGCCAGTTAGGGCATGCCATACTCATATCAAGGGCTCAGTAGCATTCCGTATACGAGCTGAGGACTCGGTTGGTATGCCAGACTCGTACTGAGGGCTTGAGGGTATTGGAGTATGACATATATGAGTTAAGGGCCAAGGAGGGCATGTCAGACTCATATTGAGGACTCATAAGCATTCCAGATGTGAGCTGAGGTCCGGACCGATCAGGGAATGCCAGACTCGCACTGAGGGCTAATCACTTGTATTCCAGTCTGAGTACTGAAGGAGAAAGCCATACATAAGTTGTGGGCCTGAAGGCAAGCCAGACTTATGTTGTGGGATCGAGGGCAAGCCAGATATGAGCTGTGGGCCTGTAAGGCAAGCCAGACTCATACTGTGGGCTCAGGGGTAATCTAGTCTGAAAATGTTGTGGACCCATTGCATGTTGTTTATTTGTATATGTGCTACAGTTGTGGGTGTTGGTACTTTGGGGGAACTCACTAAGCTATATGCTTAAGGTTTCAGTTTATTGTTTCAAGTGCTTCAGATGTTTTGGCAAGGCGAAGGCGTGACCGTACACGTCTTTGCGTTTTGGACTTATGGTTTCTGGGAAACTCTGATAATGTGAATGTTTTGAAAACTATGTGTAAATGATTCCGGTTTTATATAAATGTTTTGGAAACAACGGTTTTGTAAACACCTATTTACTAAATGGGTTGCTTTGAAAAGTTTAAATTTTACTGAAATTTTATGGATGTTACAAGTTGGTATTAGAGCCTTGGTTTTAGTGAATTGGAGGAACGCTCGTGTGAATCCAGTCTCAAACTAAGCAAAAGATTTTCAAAATGATTTTTAAATGGTTTTCAAAGCACTAAAGGAGGATGCGATGTGTACGATCAACCAGAGCCAGTAAGTAGACCACAAATTACCACACAGTTACTTGAGCTTATGTTATGTTATGATATGTTAGAACAACATGCTAGTGATAGGCTAGGGATCTTCAGGAATTTCATGATAGAGTTGCCTGATTATGTGATGCCTTAGTTCCTATAGAGTTTTCTTCTTTGGATGATTTGTCACTCTTTCGCGTGTGAACTGGCTATTGAGTGGATACGCTAAGTCACATGCCGCATGGTTTATAGGATCTTAGGCTGAGAGGTTTGGTCCTACTGCACAGCTCTCGTCTGAGTCCAACCGTTTTGTGATTGAATCTTTTAGCCTAAGATTGTTTAAATGGTGGGGATTTCCGAGGTCTTCACCTGAAATTCAGGTTTCCCTTGGGGTTCGATTGATCCGTATTGGGAGGATCATTTTGCGTATGTCATTCATTCCATGGTTAGGAATAATCATACCTGGTTGGGCCAGTTTGAGTTGTGAGTTGGTTTCAAACCAGTGGGTGGTAGTTAGAACCCTAAGTGGGGGAGAATTGGGAATTCTCAGGTTGAGTGTCAGTCATTGAAGGTTTGTTAGTTGCTGCTTCAATTGTTGTTTCCAGATTGTTGGATAGATGTTGGTTGGTGAACCTTTCCAGAAAGCGGGTATGTTCAGCTCCAGGTGGGTTTGTGATTCTCTGGTTTAGGTGTCAGGGTGTCCTCGACCATTGGTCATTGACTTCATCTTTCAGTGGGAATTCTTCAAAGGATTAAAGAGGCAATAGTTAAGAGCAAGGAATGTGTCACCCACCCTCCAGTGCAGTGTGGTTATGTTTCCCTTGGTCCTTGGGTAAGCTCGCCCTCAGTGGTAGAGTGAAATTTCTTATTCATAGTAGACTCAGGTATGGCACCCTCCGAGATCGCCTTGGAAGTCTTCTCGAGCTAGCTTCGTGTTGGTTGGATTCGTGTAGTCTCACTTAAAGTGTGGGATCTTGTTTCGACCAGTGATGAGGATGTCTTATGTTATCGATGTAAGTGGTGTGTTGCCCTACCTCGGGAAATCTTTCCTTTTGGATGGGGTTTGGGTTTCCTAGGAATATGCATGGTTCCGTCGGGTTATAGCCTTCGAATTGGATCAAGAGTTTGACCATTATCCTATCCTTGGGTTGTGTGCGACCATGGGTTCGTAAGGTTTTGCTTAGGTAGCAGTTTGTCCTATAAGTGAATTGTACCTGGTAGAGTTACAGCATGGTGGTGCGCATTCAGTGTTGTGTGGGACGGTGATTAGGTCCCCTCAAGGCAGTAAAAGGAGGAGAGTATCTTTACTTATTCCGTCTTGAGGGCAAGAGAGTCCATGATGTTACTTTCATTTGCCAGTTCGTCTTGAAGATTGGAAATCTGAGAGGAGATGGAGGTTTGAAATACTTCATGGTCAGTTTTCAGACCAGTACGAATCTCTTGCAATTTCGTCTTCTCAAATTTGAAGAGAGAACCCAGACTCTTTAGAGCTTCATTGGTTGTAGTGGTATTGGAGTTGAAGGTTGTTAGGAAATTCTCCATGAAGGTAGTACTGTCAGCAATTAGTTTATCGACTTTTTTGGTCGTAGTCTTGCAAACTTCAGCAGAATCAACAACTGATTAATTCATCTTTTTAGCATTAGAAGAATGCTCCTTCGTGATTCTATCAAAGAGAGACTCAACTGTTGCTTTAGAGTATGCGTCAGAAGATGAAGCCTGTGAAGCGAGAAGCATTTGATCAATCTTTTCATGTAGGGAATGGGTTGCCCTTTCGAAACAGGAACATTATCTTCACTCTCAGTCTGTATTTGGAAAGGACTGTAAGTGAATCCCCCAAGATCTTCGTCTTCAGCATCATCAAAGATCATATCCGGGTCATCTCGTTTAAGAGGGGAAACGGGAGGTGAAACATGGGTTCAGAAACCTGAAATTTTAGCCCCCGTATCAGATACATTGACTGAAACAAGAGGTGTGGTAGAGGTAGTAGGTGAAGGGCATGGTGCAATGGTAATTGGGATAGAAGTAGTTTTAGGTGGAGGAGGAGGAGAGGGAACTGAATCGTTAAAAGTTTGAGTTACTTCAGAAATTGATGTCTCTTCTTTGTTGTGAACGGTTTCATCCTCGTTGCGAACGTTATCATCCTCCACGACATGAATTTCTGACTGAGTATCAGACTCCAAACCTTCTCTTGCACTTGGCGTGGGGGTCTTTCGCTTGCGAGATGGATGCTTTCTCCTTTTGGGATTTGTTGTAGAAGGAGCAATTTTCGCCTTTCGCTTCTTTGGAGTGACCGCTGGCTCAGAGGGACCCTCTTTCATTTGCTTTTGTTTACCTCCCTTTTTCACCTTGTCAGCTTCTACTTGATGTCTTATGAAGTGGTACTTTCTGTCGATATGCCTGGATCTTCCATGATCTCTCGGTTCCTTGGTTAAGGCGACCGCCCCTTCATTATCGCAGAAAATCTCCACAGGCTCCTTTATAGATGGTACAACACCAAGGTCTCCGATGAAGTTTTTCAACCATATCGCCTCTTTCGATGCTTCGCTAGCTGCTATGTACTCTGATTCACATGTTGAATCAGCTACAGTCTCCTGCTTGGAACTTTTCCATGTTATTGCTCCTCCATTTAAGGTAAACACCCAGCCCAACTGAGAGCGCAAATTATCTCTGTCGGTCTGAAAATCGGCGTCACAATACCCTATCACTCTCAAGTCATCACTCCCACCGAGGGTAACGACCCAGTCCTTAGTCCTCCGTAGGTACTTAAGAATGTTCTTTACTATAGTCCAGTGAGCTTTACCAAGATTCCCTTGATATCTGCTGACCATGCTCAAAGCAAAAGCCACATCAGGGCGAGTACAAGTCATAGCATACATTATTGAGCCAACTGCGGAAGCATATGGTACTCGACTCATCTCTGCTATATCAGCCTCTATACTCGGACTCTGAGTCTTACTCAGTTTGGTATTGCTTTGGATAGATAAGTCACCTTTCTTGGAATTCTCTATGTTGAAACGTTTCAACACCTTATCCAAGTAGGTACTTTGACTAAGTCCTATTAGTCTTTTACTCCTGTTTCTCAATATCCTTATCCCTAGAATATAGGCAGCTTCTCCAAGGTCCTTCATAGTGAAACACTTCCCACGCCATGACTTAACCTCCTGCAAGGTTGGGATGTCGTTTCCTATGAGCAGTATGTCATCTACATACAATACCAGAAAGCTAACTATACTCCCACTAGCTTTGACATATACGCAGGACTCATCTTTGCTTTTAGAAAATCCAAACTCTTTGACTTTCTCATCAAAACAAAGATTCCATCTACGAGATGCTTGTTTCAATCCATAGATGGATTTCTCAAGCTTACACACTCTATTAGGGTACTTTGCATTGACAAAACCCTCTGGCTGACATATGTAAACATCTTCAGCCAACTTTCCATTAAGGAAAGCGGTTTTGACATCCATTTACCATATTTCATAATTATGAAATGCAACTATGGCTAACATAACCCTTATAGATTTAATCTTCGCTACTGGTGAGAAGGTCTCATCATAGTCAACTCCCTGAGTTTGAGTAAAGCCCTTCGCAACCAGTCGCGCCTTATATGTGTGTACTTTCCCATCCATGTCAGTCTTCTTCTTGAAGATCCATTTGCATCCGACTGTCTTGCGACCTGGTACATTGTCAACCAAGTTCCAAACTTGATTGTCATACATAGACTGAATCTCGCTGTCCATAGCCTCTTTCCATTTAGAAGACTCGGAGGCCGCCATGGCTTCCTTGTAGTTAGATGGCTCATCCAAATTTACCAGTATGCTATCACTGATCAACGTATCACCTTTAGTAGTAATATGGAAGCCATAAAACTCAGGTGTCATCCTAACTCGATAGGAACATCGAAGATGTAATGACTCGTCAATAGGTTCACCAGTAGTTTCCTCCTCGGGTTGAGTGCTAGTGTTTGCGGTTCCTTCATCATTAACTCTTGAAGCTCTTCAAGGTCAATTTTTCCTCCCACTGTCCTCTTGGCATCTGAGTTATCTCTCTCGAAAAACCCCTCTCCTCGCAATGAAGACAACATTGTCACTCGGTCTGTAGAAGATATATCCAAAGGATTTTTGTGGGTAGCCGATGAAAATACATCGCTCACTACGAGGTTCGAGCTTGTCATGAGTCTCTCGTCTTACGAAAGCCTTGCAAACCCAAACCTTGATGTGTGCTAACGAGGGAACCTTCCCTGTCCACATCTTGTGAGGTGTTTTGGAAACCTTCTTAGTAGGTACTAGATTAAGGATATGGGCGGTAGTCTCTAAGGCATAACCCCAGAATGAGATAGGTAACAAAGCTCGACTCATCATGGAACGAACCATGTCCAATAAGGTTCGATTGCGCCTCTCAGCCACACCATTCAACTGCGGTGTCCTAGGTGGCGTCAACTATGAAACAATTCCACATTCCTTAAGATAGTCGTGAAACTCGATACTAAGATACTCACAACCTCGATCGGATCGGAGCATCTTTATCTTCTTGCCCAATTGATTCTCCACTTCCTGCATAAACTCTTTGAACTTTTCAAAGGTTTCTGACTTATGATTGATTAAGTAGATATAGCCATATCTGCTGTAATCATCAGTAAAAGTCACATAGAAGCGGTTAGAATCCCTTGTAGTGGATCTAAAGGATCCACACACATCGGTGTGTATGAGATCCAACAGACCTTCACCCCTTTCACAAGTACCAGTGAAGGGTGACTTGGTCATCTTTCCAAGCAAACAAGATTCACAAGTGTCATCCGATTTTAAGTCAAATGACTCCAAGACTCCATCCTTTTGGAGTTGGGTTACGCGCTTCTTGTTGGCATGTCCAAGACGACAATGCCACAAGCATTCCTTGTCCAAACCATTGGACGAATCAATATTCAACACAGTATTTCCTAAGTCATCTACAACCATCACAGTTTCATATATATACCATTACAAAGCAATGCTTTAAAATAAAATGCACCATTATAGAAAGCATTTATAGAACAAATTTCATTACCAAATGAAAATCTAAAACCTTGTTTATACAAACCATGAAAAGAAATAATGTTTCTCGCCATATCTGACGAGTAACAACAATTATTCAAATCTAAATTTAACCCACTATTAAGCAATAAAGAATAAACTTCAATATTGGTCACAGGCGACACATTCCTATTCCCCATGATTAAATTTATCTTCCCGTGTGTGACAACCCGAAATTTCTATCTTGAATAACTATTCAAATCAGTCAAGGTTGGACTCGTTTTGCTATCTTCTAGCATTATTTAGGGTCATTTAGAGCGTTTTAAGCTTAGTACATCCATGAAATGAGTGATAGGAATTATCTGCTTGAGTCCATTATGCACCAAGCAAGCCATAAACTTCATTATGTGGAGTTTACAGCCACACCATATGAGTTTACGGCTGTCAACTCAAGGTGGCCGTAAACTCGAGCTATAAACATGATATTCTATCATTTATTCCTCATTTCAACCTCAAGAACTTGATTTCTCTCTCAAGTATCATAAGATCTTCATTTTTATCTTCCAAAAATGTAAGTGTTTCTTCCCTTGAATCATTGATACATCTCGATATCTTGTATCACCCTTTGATTTCATCTATTAACTTCATCTTTTGGGTTTGATCTTCAAGTGTTCTTCATTTCACCAAGAACACCTACTAAGTTCTTGGACTTCAAACACCCCTAAAGGCTTCTAAACTCGTAAGTACCTTCCTATGTGTATTACTTACTAGATGTGCTACTTGAAATCACCCAATATCCAAGATCAAGGAGAGTTTACGGCCAAAGAGCATCTCCCTTGGTCGTAAACCCTTGTTAAGCCTTCTAGTTGGACATAAACACTTCTTTAAGGCTTGCATAGAGTCTAGAGCGCTTCCTTGATGTTTGCAAGGCCTTGACAACACTTTTTGGCACAAAACTTCTTGAGTTTACGGTCGTAAACTCATGAGGCCGTGAACACATGACCATAAACTCTAAGGCCGTAAACCCCATGGTCGTAAACTCCAATGTTTGGCCATACACTCCTTAGATGCAATCCCTTGTGATTATAACACTTCCATATAAGTGTTTCCTAGTTCCTAAGGTGTGTTCCTTACATGATTAGTTGTTTAAACACTAATTATATACATATATGTGTTATTATATGCTTATTAGGATCTGTTGTGCTCAAGGCTTCACTTGGCACTTATCATCCTTCAAATCGATCTTTCATTCGTATCACTCACTGCAGGTGAGTTAATACCCCTTTAACTTACCTTTTAAAGGATTTTAAATGCTTTTATGGGGAGGAATACAAGTACAAACATAATAGTTAATATATCAATCACATGTGATTAATAACTATCAAACAGATAGAATTCTTATACTTCAAACTGTGTTTTCAACAAATTGCTTGAAATAGTTTTACAAACTCTTTTATATATGCAAAACTCTTTCAAACTTATATTTTTTCAAAAGCATATCTATATAGATATAGTTATATAAGTAGGATTGAAAGGACTTAGGACTGATAGCTCGCCTTACTTCCTGTTCCTTGTTTGGTTGTGGACTTAAGGTATCGGTTGTTTGTCCGAAGGTCGTTTGAATCTTAAATATATATTATGTGTATGTATATAGATATAAAATTTATTCATTCGGTTTAATACCTTTGGGTAGCAAAGGTGTACAAACATGTTCATACATACAACCAACATTACTAGTAAACTATAATAGGTATAGTTTAGGAAGTCACTAATACTATTTCTAGAACAACAAACCATACAAAGAGTTAGTTCATACATGAGTCAATACATACTATAACGAGAAACAATACTCACTATAAAGAGAAACAGATAGAGAATACTATAACGAGAAACAATACTCACTATAAAGAGAAACAGACAGAGAACACTATAACGAGAAACAATACATACTACACACTATACACTAGAGAACATACTACATACTAGACAGAGAGAACATACACTACACTAGTACATACTATACACATACAAGAATACTATAACATTAATGTGAGATACTACTTCATGGCTCGGCATATACTGTTGTGTCACGTTTTGTACCCAGAGTCTCCTGGAGGGAGAGCGTGAATTTCTTTATAGATCTATACGAGACTGACCCTCCTACACCTTGCTGCTAGCTACAGTGGGACCTGCAGGTCTGCGGGTGACGAATGTCATATCATTTCGATGTCTAGAACGTCGTGTTATACTGGTCAATCGAGTATGGTTACAATCATATGACATTTTACCTTAATTAACTAACAAGTTTAAAGGTACTTAGTACATTAGTAGTTACCTAGATAAAACTACAGTACATCATTATTTTTCCCAATTCATTCACATTGTGATCTTCTCACATAAACGGTAATGAGAAACTATATTTTGGTAATGATAGTCATACTTTCGGAAAACTCACACTTTTACAAAAGAACAAACATAGATAACAGTTGGGTCTTGGTAGAAGACTACTTTAGTAGAAAATATAGGATTTTCTAGGAAGATTACAAACATTTACATCAAATACTTACAAACTTTTACATCAAACATTTACAAGTACATTCTTCAAACTTATCCAAACAATGACACTAAAATACTTATGAACTCACCAACTTTAATGCTGATCTACGCTTTCAAAATAACTTGTATTCTCAGGTCACCAGTAGACAGGTACCGATGACCAGGTTTTGAGAAGATGGAGCACATTCAAGACTCATCTTTTATTTTTTTGATTATATATTTTGGTGTCTTATAAACTTCAGGACACACTTGTATTAAAATTATTACTATTAATGAAATGGATGATGTTGTTGCTTGTTTACTATTATGCATTGTTGTGATACTGTACATGACGTCCTCCGCCCCCGAACGTTTCCGCCGTTCCGGTTTTGGGGTGTGACATCGTGCTCCACATCCCTACTTGCTTTTAGTCCCTGCAAATCAGAAAAAATGTGTAATCCACAACCCGTATCAAGGACCCCAAGAATTAGCATGCGATGAGTTATTAGATAAAATAGTGTAAATACCTGCGAAGGTGGGCTTTATCTTCCCATCCTTAATGTCCTGCAAGTATTTGGAGTCGCTTCGTTTCCAGTGCCCTTTTCATGACAATGGAAGCACTCTGCTTCCTTTGGATTGGTAGAGGGTTTAGCAGGACCACCTTTGGTTCCACTAGAAGAGGATCCATCATGGGACTTTCCCTTGTGGCTCTTAGAAGAAGCCTTCCTCTTCTTTCCCTTCCCATGTCCAATTGCCAAAACAGGGGCAACAACAGTAGGAGTAGGTACAACAGCCTTGTCTTTCAAATTGCTTTATGTAGTTCTTAATAGGCGTTGAAGCTTGCTCAGAGTAACTTCCTCTTTGTTCATATGATAAGTCATTCTGAACTGATCATAACAAGGAGGCAATGAATGTAGGATGATGTCAATAGCCAACTCTTCATAGAAGTTCACATTCAAATTCAGCAAGCGGTCCACAAATCTCTGCATCTTTTGCAAGTGGGCCGTGATGGACTCTCCATCCTTCATTTTGGTTGTGATCATGGAGGAAATGATCTCATACCTTTCCTGCTGAGCACTTTGATGGTACATTTCCATCAAATCTTGGTGCATTACGAAGGGCCAAAAGTCCTCATAGGACTTTTGAAGCTTAGCAGTCATGGTAGCAATCATAATGCACGACACCTTTGTCGCGTCCCTCTCATGAACCCTGTATTCCTTGATTTGTTCGGGAGTAGCAGTTTGTTCATCATCTCCTTCAACTCTTTATCGAGGACATATTCCTTGTCCTCGTAGCGAAGGGCCATACGAATGTTTCGAATCTAATCGTTAAAGTTTGACCCATCGAAGATAGTTCTCCCAACCAAGTTCAAGAAGGAGAATGGGCTAGAAGGGTTGGAGCCTGAAGCATTGTTTGGGATAGACATCTGAAAAGGAAAAGAACAAGTTTAGATTACATAAGAGTCCTTAATATAACACCCAAATGAAATATTAAGGCTAGGACCCAACACAATATTTTACAATTCGGAAGAAGGATGCCCTAATCCAATTGCAAAATATTTGAAGGTAGGTAAATGACGATTTACCAATTTCCACCATGAAAAACGAAATTGATTATTAAGTATTAAATTGGATTTAAATTCCTAGATTCTTTTGAGATTCATTGAACTTTTCAATGGCATGTTTAAATCTCGATTATGCCCTTCAAGTTTGTGACTGGGATACCGAGGATCACAAACAAGGTGTGAATAACCATGCAAATTGCTTGGTACTCTTGATGTCACTTATCACCTAATTAATGTGCCGGCTAACCACACACGCTCCATTGATCTATGACAAACATCAAGCTACCCTTTGCCACCCTTGTCAGTCCCAAATTAGTGTGCCGGTTAACCACACACGCTCCACTAACGACTTGGCAAGGTGCAAAGTGCAATTTCATGGAATAGCACCATTTTCACATTTTTCCTAAAGTAACTAAGATTAGGAATTTAATAAAACATCTAGTTACTTTTATAATTATCATTATACTTATAACGATAATTAATGTCCTATCCTACTCGTTCGGCTAACGACCCTCCACCAGTCAAAGAAGCGGTGGGTGAGAGTGGACACCCATTAAACCACCATTTTATATTAAACTTGTAATATTATAATAGTATAAGGATTGAATTTTAAACTTTTAAAATTTTAAGGTTTGGAATTAAATGTTTCAAAAGTGAGTCTTTACAAATTCCAAAACTTGAGGGCAAGTTTTCTAACTCTTCAAAACTTTTGGTTTCCATAACTTATGAAAACTTATGAGTTTTAATGTTCATGAATGAGACTTTTCATATAACTTGAGGACAAGTTACAAAACTCACTTCAAGAACAATTTAGATCAATTTTAACTAACAACATTATCATATAATTTACCATTGATCTAATCTAACTCATATAGCAAGGCAATTCATATCAAATAATACAAATAATTATATTATTATCTTAAAATTTGACAATTGTCCTTTAATTGGATGAGGATCATCATTACCAAATCAGAAAATACGAATTTTATGATACAAAACAGTTTGTGGTAATGATCATAATCTAATTCTGGCCAAAAGCTCGAAATTCTGCAAACAGAAGGTTCTACTCGACGAGTGCATGAACTGGACTCGTCGAGTTGCCCTTTTAGTGAGTGAACTCGTCGATTCAGATCATTGGACTCGGCGAGTTCATCAGTCAAATGCCAGAAAATCGATTTTTCCAGCTTTGAAAAATAACCAAGCATCAATATAATAGAAAACAATCCTAGGTTCTGATACCACTGATGGGTTTTAAGCACTATAACACTCCTATGGTGCACATGAAACCCTAGATGCTTTGGATCTAAGTTTTCTCTAATTATACATGCAATTTCAATTTTCCAAAGCATACATCCTAACTAGCATACAATAGAGGATATACAACATAAAAACCAAGTTAGATGAATACCTCTTGATGTAGTTTGTAGTTCTTGGCCTTAGAAAGCTTTAGCACCTCAAGTGTGATGCCTCTAATGTGTCACAAACACCAAATGCAAGATGAGGCTTGAGAGAATAGGCTAGTTAGCTCAAAATCGGTTATCACTCTTCTTAGAATGCATGGGGGTCGATTTAGGGGTTAAGGGGTTTCTTTTATAGTGTGGCAAAGACTAGGGTTTCATCCATGCAAACCCTAATGCACCATGACCCTTCATATTTCTTTGGCTCCATGGGTTAAACCTCCATGGACTATCATATAGGTTTAGCCCATCCTAATCAACCATGGATCATTAGCCCAAACTATAAGTTTTACTGATTTACTTAATCAGTCCCCGTAAATTTAATTAGTCTCTTTTGATCACTAAATTAATTCCAAATTAATTCTTGATCAATACTAATTAAATAATATGATTTCTCAATTAATATATTATACTTATAATATATTAATAAATCACAAATAACCTCTTTCTCAAAAGTCCATCCTATCAAATTTCTCTCGTGAAGGCAACCCAAAAGGACCATGCTACTATCGGGTCAAGTACATACTAGTTATAGTTATGGGCTTAGACACCTAATCCAACAATAGAAACTTATTTACTCATTATAGCAATGAAACTTTTTTAATCATTTTGACAACGAAATTTGTATACTTATTTTAGCAATGAAACTTGTTTACTCATTTTAGCAACGAAACTTGTTTACTCATTTGAGCAACGAAACTTGTTTACTCATTTTAGCAATGAAACTTGTATACTCATTTTAGCAATGAAACTTATTTACTCGTTTTAGCAACGAACTTTATTTCCCATGAGAATATGAACTTTCCATCTCATTTTGGCAACGTACTTTATTTCTCATGATGACAACGAACTTTGTTTATGCAAACACATTTACTCATTTTAGAAATGTACTTTTATTTATGGAAACTTCTATCAAAATTTTGATTACGATTCATGAAACTAATATTTTTTTTAACCTGTGAACTCACCAACTACTTTTATAGTTGACACTCGTTTTACATGCTTTTTCAGGAATCATCTAGTAAGAGGCACATAGAGACACAACACTTGTAGGAGCATTTGCGTGTGTTGTTTTATTTTAATATGTTGTAATTACTTTTAAAAGTTGTTCAAACTTATTAGAAATTGTAAAGATTTTAATACTATGGTTGGTGTTGTCTTTTAACTTTTGCTATGAGACCTGTTGTACTGTCGCGTACCGTGTTTCCGCTTTAGCGGGGTGTGAGATTCACCGTCATATGTCCACGTTTCATATGAGTGACTGAAACCATGTATATGTAAATTAAGTCTCCTTGTTCTCAGATCCATGAAGTAACGGTTATTACATTTCTCACACGTACATCTAGTTTCACCTTTACTATCTAAGTGTGACATGGATCTCTCGACAAAAGAGTCGATTCCTAGCTGTAACTTGGGAGATTGATGATAAGAATTAGCAGTCCAACTTTTATCAATAGACATGATGTAACTGAAACATAGTTTAGTGTTTAGGGTTTACTCCATGGGAAACAAAAATCAGATAAAGTATTCATAAAGTCAATGATTTAAAATGTATACCCAACACGGGAACAAATAATCGGAAACGGATAGACTATTTGTAACATCCCAAATTCCAAAAGTATTATTGAAGGGCTTAAAGTGTAAATAAAAGAAGGGACTCGACGAGTAGGCCTGCTTACTCGCCGAGTCAGAGCGGGATTCTGTCGCGGTTTAAGTGGCCAACTCGCCGAGTCGGCGGCTTGGACTTGACGAGTTGGTGCTGTAGAGAGAAAACCCTAATCCCGGGGGTTGTGCCCTATATAAAGAACATTATAACCCACCCTTAGCCTCTTTACTACCCTTTTGAGATCCAGAAACCCTAAAATCGAGTGAGCCTCCATTATTAGAGAGAATAGAGCTTTGGAGGAGGAAATCTTGGAAAGAGGCTTGAAGATCAAGAGGCTTGCTGCAAAGGAGTGGTGTAGATCTGGGATCTACTTCAGTTGGAGCTTATATTGGAGGTAATAATCTATTGCTTGGGCTCTTTTGCATCTAGATCGTTTATCATTTGAGATTTGGGGCATTTTTGGTATGATTGAGAGCTATTTCGAGTTAGAGGCTTAGATCTGAGGTTGCTACCTCAGATCTCGGCTTGTGATGGTCCAAAATGTCATAAAGCTCCTGTCTAAGAGTTGTTGGTGAAGCCCCCTAGTCCTTAACCCTAGCCCTAGAGTGTTTTGGGCCTATATCTCCTTGGTTTCACGTAAAGTTTTCCACTTTATGTGAGGGTTAGACTGTAGAAGAGTGGATCTATGGATTGGAGCCCCTGCATGGTTCGAAAAGCCACTGTATGGATTGAGAACTGGAGAGACTCGGCGAGTCACATAGGTGTACTCGACGAGTTGTATGAACATGTGCATGGACTCGGCGAGTTGGAAGAACAACTTGGCGAGTCTGTTGAAGATTGCCTTGGACTCGGCGAGTCTGGTCGCAGAACCCCAATCTCTTCTGGTTAAACCTCGAAGCAGTGAGTCGGGAGGTGACTCGGCGAGTTGATTCGTGTTCTAAAAGTTTTCAGAGTATAAGGACTCGACGAGTCAACGGGTTGACTCGGCGAGTAGAGCCAGTCATGAAGTTTGACTTTGGCCTGGACTTTGACTTTGACCTTCATGGGTGTTATGGTAATTGGTTATTTACGTCAATGGATCATTGATGGCTATAGGTGTTGGAGTTTAAGGCAGTGCTTCGGGATTGTGCTTTCGTGGTTCGGCTCGGCAGTTGCAAGGTGAATTATCCTCACTATACCCAAGGGTCTAAGGCACCAAGGCCGGACCATTGATTTGTTATTTGAGATAGTTACTGCTGTGATATGTTAGTTGGCATCCTAGTAGATAGGATGGTTATATGATGGTATGCTCTGTTAGATCGATATTCTGGTAGATTGGATGTGGCTATGCTTAGTGACCTGTAGTTGGTCTGACTGTCTGTATGCTGGTAGGAGATTACCTGTTATATGTGCACGTGTTGAGCAGTAGTAGAGGGTATTCCATCCCGGTAGGATGATAGAGCCCTAGTATGTTGTCTTGTAGACTTTTATATGATTATTTGATAGGTGCACATGTTTGCTAGTATGTGGGCATTCCAACCCGATGGTTATGGGCCAGGAGTATTCCATCCCGGTAGGATGATTGGACTCATAGTATGTGGGCATTCCAACCGATGGTTGTGGGCCAGGAGTATTTCATCCTGGTAGGATGATTGGACTCATAGTAGGTGGGCATTCCAACCTGATGGTTGAGGGCAAGGAGTATTCCATCCCGGTAGGATGATTGGACTCATAGTAGGTGGGCATTCCAACCTGATGGTTGAGGGCCTGGGGTATTCCATCCCGAGGGATGATTGGACCCATAGTAGTTATTGTATGTATAGGTGTTTGGGCATTCCAACCCGATGGTTGTGGGCCGAGAGTATTCCATCCCGAGGATGATTGGACTCGTAGTATGTTGGCATTCCAACCTGATGGTTGAGGGCCTGGGGTATTCCAACCTGGCGGTTGATTGGACCCATAATATGTTGTTCGTTGATGTATGTGTATGTTTATGTGTGTACGGGTATTTTGGGGGAACTCACTAAGCTTTCGAGCTTACGGTTTCAGTTTATTGTTTCAGGTACATCAGGTGATCGTGGCAAGGCAAAGGCGTGATCGTACCGCTCCTCATGTTTTATGATTTATGTGATATGGTTCTGGGGGATACTCTGATGTCTAAACTATTTTGAAAACAAGATGTATGAACTTAACGGTTTTTAAACGAAATAAAATGTTTTAATTGGTTGAAATTTTTGGGTGTTACGTTGGTATCAGAGCCTTGGTTTGAGTGAATTGGAGGAACATTCGTGTGAATCCAGTCTCAAATCAAGGAAAGATTTTCAAATGGTTTTCAAAATAAGTAAAGGAGGATGCAGAGGGTACGATCAGTCGGAGCCAGTAAGTAAACCCCAAAATACCATACGGTTATTTGATATTGTGATATGTTAGAATAGCATGCTAGTACTAGGCTAGGGATCTTCAGGAATTGCATGATAGAATTGCCTGATTACATGACGCCTGTTAGCCTAGGGTTTTCCTTATATGAAATTGACATCATTACTACAGTTACTCGTGTATGCATCACAGTTGTATATAATTAAGATCTTATAGCCTGAGAATATTTGATCTGGCCTTATGTTCTGTTCTTATTGATTAGGGCTTAGGGTAGGAATGGATATTCGAAAGTCTATAGGGTCCAGCGTTATGTATGGCTAGCATACACTAGTGCTGCAGGGGTTGATGGAAGTTTCATGGATGGGTGGGTAGTGAGAGACCGGGAGGCCAGTGATGAGATATTTAGCATTCGTCTAGAATGAGGATTTATCGCTCACTATGTATAGGTATATTGTAGGGTGTTGTGGTGATACTTGACACAAATATGGGTAGGTGTGGAAGGTAGTATGGGCCCGTACTACTGAAAGAACAGGACCCATACGCGTATCAAGGAAGTCGCAACCCCCAGGTTTGGGTCGGAGTCGGTTCCCATGATTATGGTATGGATTATTCGAGACGTTTTGAGACCGGGTCCGGATCAGGATCGAGAACTGGTAGCCAGCATAGGCCAGTGTGTCAGAAGATCGTGTCAGGAGGGGATCATCTGGGAGGAGGTGATCGAGATCATTTGGGGACAGATTCCGGAGATGATTGGGTCTTTTAAGACCGCCATGGTTGAGTATTTCGATGAGCGCTATGCAGCCATTGCCGAGACGGTTGTCGTGGCAGCTTTAACAGCTGTAACGACGATAAAGGGAGGAGCTGGTCGAGCTTCCTAGTTCTGGGACATATTTATTGATGAGCAGAGGGCTGCAGTTATTTGGATCGGGAAGATGATATGTACTCTTATATTTCTGCGGGTTGAGCGGGAGAGGTTAGCACGTGGGTTTCTAGATTTGAGGCTCGGGGGTTTGCTCGAGGCTGGAATGTGAGTCGCTGGAACTCCGGAAGGGAGTGATGATTAGGTTCAGCTGGGGTTTTACAGTTGGAAGTGGAATGGTTAATTGATGGATTGGAGACTATGTCTTGGGAGTAGTTATAGCCCGGTTTAGGGCAGAGGTTGTTTCAGCTACTGCAGTTCAGCGGTGGGCGGTTGAGCTGGTAAGTAAGTCAGGGTGCAAACCCTGAAGAGAATGATTTCTAGAGCCCGAGAGCGGGAAGCTTGTTTGGAACACCTTTAGGAAAAGGGGTATTAGATGTGAAGTCGGCGGATAGGGTTCCACAGAAGGGTTATCCATCATCGTCAGGATTCAGTGGTTTCAGCAACCATTAGTGATTTACGAATGAAAGCGCCAAGGGAAGTGGTTCGTTGCTGAGGTATTATTTGGAGCATTTATCTTTTGGTCTCCAAGACATGAGGGTGGGACCATTCAAGCATTACTGACTGTCGGATGCACTGGGATACAGAAAGTGTTCATCTGATTATTAGAAGTGTGTGATCAATTGGGAAAGAGTTGGTTGTCATCGGTTCGATTGTGGGAAAGTGAGAAGGGTTGGGAACTTCCCCAATGTCCATGTATTGTGAAGACTTAGTCGAATCTAAGTGGGGAAGAATCGTCCCAGGATACAGAAGCAGGAGCGGTGTTGAAAATGGGATAAGTCTCGCATCATTGGCAGGAAGGAAGACAAACCAAGTGGCTGTTGGGTTGGAGGATTGTGTGAGTTGGGAGTTTGGTAAAACTCCCCATCATGTGTATCACGTCTTCTCGGTGGTTGATAACAGAATTCGGGGAATCGGGTTGGATTTCTGATCATGGTTTGAGTTCAGTTCGAGTATTCAGTCGAGGGTGTGCTCGACTCTAAGGGTTTTTGGAATGATAGATTGAGGGTTTTGTTAGCTGCCAGGGCTCGGCAATACATTCAGCACGGGATTACAGGTTATTTAGTGTATGTAGTAGACACGCGGGTCAGGGAACGGGCCACGGATTTCCGAGAGGCTGGACAATCGACATGAGGCCTAGGGTTAGGCTGGGGATATAGTCCACATAGTAGATCAGGAGTTCGAAGCCCCAAGTGGGTGAGAACAGGATGCATGGGAGAGAGCATCAAGAGGGGTGGTCCAGAGAGATGCTCAACAGTTTAGAGCGGTCCGGATAGACTGTAGGTCAGTGGGGTGTACCAGTCAGACCGAAGGCTCGGAGAACGGTCCAGACAGGCTAAAGGCCCAGAGAGGCGGTCCAGACATGCTGAAGGTTCTGAGAGTGGTCCAGATGGATTGAAGGCCTGGTAGGGCGATCCAGTCAGGCTGAAGACTCTGTATATGTTCATAGATCTATGTTCGGGTATTGAGTAGGCTGCAATGCTATGACAATCAATGGGGTTGTTCCTTAGTGTCGAAAATGTTGAGGATCATGCGAAAGACTCTGTATGGATTGTAGGTTATGCAATCAGTCTAAGTATACATATATATATATATATATATATATATATATATATATATATATATATATATATATATATATATATATATATATGTGTGTGTGTGTGTGTGTGTGTTATGGGATAGCGACGTGCTCCACAAATGTACGAGGTAGAGTAAGGTTTCGACATTTCGGCACCAACTGATGATGCGATGTCATGGTTCAGGTCTCCTTGGAAGAGGAGAAGGTGAGTAGCTCCAGATTGGAGGTTAGGACAGAGGAGCTAGAAATAACGGAGTTGATAGACTCGGGAGCAGTCTAGATCGGCGCCGAGAACCGTGTGAGGATATTCTAGTCACAAGTTGTGGACCTAGAGATCGCGAGAGTAATGTTCCATGTTATGGTACGTTTGGAGTAGACGTGATGCCGAGTTTTGGGGTGAGTTACACTCAATTGTGTCGAATCAGAGTAGATTGAGGAAGCTACAAGGTTGGATCCTTGGGCTTCAAGTATGGTTGTAGGCATGGGTTATGTGAGTAGCGACATTCCAATCTAGGGTATTCCATCATGAGGATGACCGGACCCTATGATTGATTGGACCTGGTGTGTTTGGTATTCCAACCCGAGGGTTGATTGGGCCAAACATGCATGAGAATGCGAGGGTATACCATCCTTGGGATGACTGGACCCGTTATAGGCGTGCCTGGTGATGAATCAAAGAATCGAGTATTGAATTAATCAGAGTATGAATTCAGGTAAGAATGCGAGATTGAACACCGGATGTAAATATGATCTTGTTTCAGCTCTATTACGCTTTCGAATGTTTACAGAGTACAATAGACAGGTCTGTAAAAACTCTTATCTAACTCTAGTAAATATCCCTATTTATAGGGAACAGAAAGCGTACATAAAATATACTAAGGCCTAGACACTTAAGCTTCGAATAAAAGTGCCCTAGTAAAATACATTACAAAACATTCGAAGAGTTCAAAATACATTTCGACTAATTACAACAATTCGACCCTTACAATCTCCCCCTTTGTAATCATAGTCGAAGTACTCAATTAGTAAGAAGCTGGATGGAATACAGCATCACTCTTCGAATCTCCGTGTACCAGGAGATAATCTTTTTCAGTTCTTTCTTATCTCCTTCATTGTTCTTCTTGCAATGATTCATACGAACAATTAAGTTCGTATATTGAGATGTTGAATATCTCTCCACTTTGCATGCCTGGAATAAGAATCGTTTAGCTTTTCCAGCCTTGTCTTTTCCTGCGAATACCATTCCAAAAGGCTTCAAGCAGATTTCACCATCAGCATACTTTTTCAATTCTGCTTGAGTCTTCGTAGGAGCCATCGGAACTTTAATTTCCATACCTTTAGCCGTAGCTAACTCCACATCTGTAAGAGCCAAGCACTCATAGTAATTTTCGATGAAAATCTTGATGTGAGCAACCCCAAGCTTGAATTCATCAGGTTCTGTGTTTTGAAGGTATGAAAATGATTTGTCTTTTAAAATTAATGCAGCTTGTATAAGATCATACAAGTTCATCAATGGAAAATCTGCAACAGTAAACTCACAAATATTTCCATTGTCCCTGGCAACCACATACTTGAAATTTTGGACTGTGTTTTCGAATACCACATCCTTTTTCATACTGATCACTTTCTTGATTTTAATCAATGACCACACTTCCTCATGGGCTTTTGCAAGAACAGCATGAAAACGAATTTTCATGTGTGTACCTTCATCCTTTTCTTTAAAATTTCCTTCAGCTTTCAACTGAGGCATGATGAACATCATTTCATTTATTGGAAAATCCAGCTCACTTGCATCAGTATTCGTGACCAAATAACTTTGTTTTGGTTTCTTCTCAAACAAATACATGTGATTATATGCTACCTTGGCCTCAATTGTTTCGTAATTGTAGTGTTTCGATGGATCACCTTTATCCATAACTTTCGGATCACTAGCACGCTGAGCCATAATACTTTGAATCAACCTCAGTTTTTCGATTTCAGCTTCTACTGCAGCCTTCTTTTCTTCTTTTGACAATTCCACTACAATCGATTTCCCTTTATCTTTCAAAGCTGGATTGTCAATTGCCTCTTTTGATTTCGAACCACTCTCACCAGTCTCCGTATATTTACCAATTACAATTCCTTTCGAAATAGGTCTTGTAATAGGTAACGTTGTAACGACTGTTGAAGAAACCATCCCAGCAGAAACTATAACTGGCTTTGTTGTTGGGATCTTTGAAGAAAAAACTTTTTCTACAACTTCCGCATCTTCACCACTAGTCTTCGACTCACTAGTTTTTCTTTCTCCCCCTTGCACCCCTGTGAAAACAGGTGGGGTAGTTGTTGTTGGAAGAAGACTTGATATGCGAAAGAGAGGAGCAAGTTGCTTGTTGAGAATGGCTTTGAATTGGATAAACTTTTGTGATAAAAATTCAGGAGTAATCAGGGAAGAAGAAACTGGCCTGTCAGAAATTTATTTTAACTCCTTGAGCAAAGTAATCACCTCCTCAAAGTTTGCACTTTCGGATGTTGAAAGTTGAGTAAGTTGAGGACTCAACCTTTCATACAATTTGACAAACTTGGTGACAGTGTCACAAATTATATCAACCTTTTGATTCAAGGATGCATAATCTTGTTGAACAGAAGCAACTTCTTTTTGCATGTCTTCATGAAGTTCACGAATTTGCAAATTAACATCCTCCCTTACTTTCTTCACTTCCTGAACAAAAAGAACATGCATTTCCTTTGTGACATTCTTCAACTCTTTCACATCACTTGTAAACTTTGAATTTTGAGAATTGATCCGAAGTTCATTATTTTGATCATTATAATCAACTTTCTCCAAAATTCTTGATTCAGAGTCAGTAAGCATTCCAGTACTTTGCTCACAACTCTGGCTTCGAACATCTTCAACATAGTATCAACCTCCAAACTTGAAATAGATGAGCCACCCCCCAGATCAGCTTGAGATTGAATTATCGAATTCAACTTCTGATTCAGAATTTTAAATTGCTTCATGGTCATTAGCATATGATCTGGAAACTGCTCTTCTTCATCATGAAATTCCAATTCCTCAAACGTGCCTCCAAACCCCTCTGTATCAGTTTCTGTCTCCATAAAAATGGTTTCTTGAACATTCGAAGTCGGTTTGGGTGTGTCAGTGGATTGAGAAGAAAAAATAGAAGTGAATGGTTGATTGATAATGTTTTCGAATGTAGGAGAATCAGTGGTTGAAGTAGTGGGAATAATGAATGGTGGTAAAGAAACAATACTTTCGAAGGAAACAGAAGTAGATTGACCTGGATCTTCATTCTTCGCATCTCCATCACCCATATTGACATTTGCATCCGTATCAGATACGTTTGCAGGGATGCCTGAAGTTCGTACCGCCTCAGAAACTGATTTGGCAACCGAATCTTCGGGTGGTATGACAACTGTCTGCTCAGGAGTTGAACTTTCTTCGTGAGGAGTAAACTTTGGTGTTTCTGGAATTCTTTCATCATCATCTTCTGTTGACTCAGTAGAAATCACGAGTTTTCGGGTTCTCCTCTTCTTCTTCTTTGACAAATGTTTTGCCATAGCCTCAGCCCTTCGTTTCTTGGACACCGGAGAAACAGGTGTTGTCACTTCTCTAATTAAAACACCTTGATGAGTGATTTGAGGTTTTCGAACCACTTTATTTGTAGGAGATTTTCTTTTATGAATTGACTTCATTTTGATTCTTCGAAACATACCAGTCTTCGAAGGAATGACAACATGCTCTTGTGTTTCTTCAATAATAGGCTCAATCACTTGAGTTTCAGCAACAGACACTTCAACTGTTTCAGGCTTCTTCTTTGGAGATTTCGAAGATTTTAACTCGGTTTCAGTCTTCTTGGATTTCTTATCATCTTTTCGCAATAGTATGCATGTTTCAATTGTAGAATCAATGGTCTTCAAATATGCCACCAAGACAGAATTCGAAGGATCAACTCTTTTAAGCATTGCATCGGGAATACGAGCAACTGATGGAAAAACTTCAGCACTATCTGTGACATCCTTCGGATAATGGTACGATTGAAAAACGGCTCTTTCTTCATCATTGGGTACCAAAATCCCTTCCTTGTTGTAAAAATATTGCAAAAGTAAGCTCCAGTATCTGGCACACGA
The DNA here is from genome assembly GCF_052849685.1 of Lactuca virosa. Lineage (NCBI taxonomy): Eukaryota > Viridiplantae > Streptophyta > Magnoliopsida > Asterales > Asteraceae > Lactuca > Lactuca virosa. The sequence goes on along the minus strand of NC_136430.1, from coordinate 221,842,827 downwards.
AATACCATGAATAGCATTCGTGTGTTCTACACCCTTTTGGAATTCCTTCCATAATTGTGTAGAATAATCCACTTGAAGATCATAATAGATTCCAACAACCATTGCATAAACCTCCATTCTTCCTTTATCAAGACCAACTGTTCTCCCAGTTAACATCTTAGAAAATATCCAAATATGAAATTCCATAGTCGTGGAAGACCAGATTTCTTAAAATCACTGATCTTTGATAGTGGAGGCTGATATCCCATCTCATTAAACATATTGACAATTTGAGGGAATGAGAAAGCAACATAGGGAGGTGAATTCGGAATTTCAAGAATTTGACAAAATAGTTTCTTGGATAACCTGACCTTTTTGTCGTTCACCAGATGAAAAGTAATCGTATCAGAAGCTTTGTTGTAAGTAGCAGTTGATCCTGCTTGAGAAAGCCAGGACATTGGAACAGAGAATGAACTGAACATCGCCTTAGACAAAACAGAGTTCTTCAAGGCAACGATTAGCATCTTCAATTCTTCCGGGTATTGAGAAACATCACCCTCCAAGTGATAGTTTGATGCTTGAATCTTCATTATTGGTAATGAAGAGGCATCTTCAGTGGTATGAGAATCAACATGAGCAGAAGTCGCCATTGTTAGGGTTTGAAGATTTTGAAGATCAGAGAATTTGGGAATTGTTCTTTTTTGATCGCGTAAACTAATAATGAAACCTTGAATGCCCTTTTATATGTAACCGTGAAGTTTGAATTTGAAGCGGGATAGGTATTTAATGATATCTGACGTGGCACCTTGAAAATCGGACCATTACTGCGTAAAAGTAGCCATGCGTCAAAAAGTAGCTGTCACATCTCCTTGAAAATCGGACAGAATACCATACGTCATGTATAGATAGCCTTTATTGTTATCCCCATGATGATTGTAACCGTCAGAACCCTTCGTATGGAAGCAAGGATCTTTCACTTTTGGGATGAAAAGCGAAGTCATATGCCAGATGTTTGAAATCATCAGCCTGAGTTGGTATTACTTAGAACCTTCAGGATTTCGTGAGTGCAGTGTTCCAAAGAATGTAGACGAGAAACAAAGATAAGAAAATTTTTGGATATTGTGATATCAAACAATTGACACAAAAGCAGATGAAATCCCGGGCAAAGATTACTTCATTAATCATTAAGAGAAATGATCAATAGCTTGTGTGGGTTCCCATGAATTACAATCGAATACTTGTTGATAAGTATCGAAGGGTTTCTTTTATAATGCTTCGTGGGTAGGAAAAAAATTTCGTTACATATCATCCTAAACATAAGGTGAGAAATTGTAATAGAAATTACTTGTTTAACCAGTGTAGTCAGTGACAAGTGTGTTTTGAAAAATTTTAAGTGACATGGACTTTCGAATGAAACTCACACGGAAATCATATTCAAGAAAAAAATTTGTGCTGGATCTTGTTGGGAAACAAACATCATGGTTTTCGAATGTTTGATCAAGACCACTCATTTGAAATGAATATGATTTGGAGTTTCGAATTTTGGTACTGAAACAAATGTTTCGTGAAAATCTGGAACATTGTTCCCCGTCAATTCCTTAAAAGTATAGTGAAAATTGGGTTTCACTTTCATCACGGTCTCATGATGTCAGATCATAAACACAGATTTTTGATATGTCTAAATCTCGATGGGTTTGATTAGAGACCTCTCGGACATATGTCTTCGTGTGTGATCGTGTAAGAACTTTATAGGTGAAAAAGATTGAGGTACGACACAAAAAGTACCTCTGTTATTTTTGGACCAAACAGTAAACTCTTAACTCATATTGAGAAGAGTCAGGTAGCTCAGAGACTAATGTGAATATAAGCCTGTTTGGGAAGAAATTTTTGTATGAAAATTTTCATTAAGGCTTTCGTACACACACATTGAGTCATTGGAGACATTTGGACAACATGCAGCAACATGCTTCTAGGGACAACTTAACTAGTTCAAATGATGAAAAATTTATCGATTCATACGAAAAATGTACCTGACCCTAGAACTGCAGGCATAATCCACTATGTATCTTCATGATTATCTGCAACAAAATACTAAAAAGAAATAAGAATCAAAATATTTTTGTTGTTTTGAGTTTTCGAAAGTAAAGAGAGAACAAATGAAAATCTTTTTGGATTTTTGAATTTTCGAAAATTAAATGACAAAATTAACGAAAATCTTTTTGGATTTTTGAATTTTCGAAAATTAAATGACAAAACAAACGAAAATCTTTTTGGATTTTTGAATTTTTGAAAATGAAATGACAAAACAAAAGAAAATCTTTTTGGATTTTTGAATTTTCGAAAATTAAATAACAAAACAAAAGAAAATCTTTTTGGATTTTTAATTTTTTGAAAATAAAAATATACTGTACTTGTTGCAAAAACACGAAATTTTATCATCCTCTGATAAGTGACAAATGTACGAATTCGAAGGGGTCGAAGCGTTGACTATGAACAGTAACCTCTGAATCAACCCTTAAAATAAATGACAAATGTACGAATTCGAAGGGGTCGAAGCGTTGACTAAGAACAGTAACCTTTGAATGCTGAATGACTTTGCACTGTCTTTTATTCAGCGCCTCTGATTCATTCCTTGTCAACCATCATTCTCCTTTTTCGCATGGAACAGAATTTCCATCGATCATTCCAAGCCCTTCTATAATTTTCACAAGAGATTTTTCATCTAAAGGTTTCGTGAAAATATCAGCTAACAGATCAGTTGTTTTCACGAAAAGTACTTCAATATTTCCATCCTCCACGTGATCTTTGATGAAATGATAACGAAGTGCTATATGTTTAGTCTTCGAATGCTGCACAGGATTATGATAAATTCTTATTGCACTTTGAGAATCACAATATAATGGAATCTTTTTCATATTGATTGCATAATCACGCAATTGACTTTCAATCCATATAATTTGTGATGTACAAGCAGCAGCAGCCACATATTCTGCTTCAGCTGTGGAAATGGATACACATGTTTGCTTTTTCGATTGCCAGCTCACCAATTTGCCATCTAGAAATTGACATCCACCACTTGTGCTTTTTCGATCAAGATTACACCCACCCAAGTCTGCATCCGAATATGCTTGTACAAAGAACCCAGTTTTCGAAGGATACCACAATCCTAACGAAATTGTTCCTTTAAGATAACGAAATATATTCTTCACAGCAGTGAGATGTGGTTCTCGTGGATTAGACTGATACCTTGCACAATTACACACAGAAAACATGATATCAGGTCTACTTGTTGTAAGATAAAGTAATTAACCAATCATGCTCCTATAAAGAGTTATGTCAACTGCAGGTTTATCTAACGAAGGTGTCAACTTTATGCCAGTTGCCATTGGAACTCGTAACTTTGTGCTATTCGTCAATCCAAACTTTTCTAGCAGATTCTTCGTATATTTTTCTTGATTAATAAAACTTCCTTCTCTGCTTTGACGAATATTCAAACCAAGAAAATTATTGATTTTTCCCATCATGCTCATTTCGAACTTACTTTTCATCAAATCTTCGAATTCTCTAGATAAAGCAAGGTCAGTTGAGCCAAAAATAATATCATCAACATAAATTTGAACAAGCATTAGATGATCCCCAACTTTCTTTCGAAATAATGTGGGATCAACAGATCCTTGTTTAAATTTAGATTGTTTCAAAAATGAAGTAAGAGTTGCATACCATGCTCGTGGTGTTTGTTTCAAACCATAAACTGCCTTATCTAAAATATAAACATGATTTGGAAATTCTTCGTTAATAAAACCTAGGGGTTGTTCCACATAAACAGTTTCTTCAAGCTCTCCATTTAAAAATGCACACTTCACGTCCATTTGATAAACATCAAAATCTTTGTGAGCTGCATAAGCCAAAAATATACGAACCGCCTCGAGTCTTGCGACAGGGGCAAAAGTTTCTTCATAGTCGATTCCTTCTTGTTGTGAATATCCTTTAACAACAAGTCTGGCTTTGTTTCGAACAATATTTCCATCTTTGTCGGTTTTATTTTTATAAATCCATTTTAACCCGACAATCGAAACATTTTCAGGTTTAGGAATTAATCTCCAAACCTTGTTTCGTTCAAATTCAGACAATTCAGATTGCATTGCAACAACCCAATCTGAGTGTTCCATTGCAACCTTAACTATTTTTGGTTCAATTTTAGAGATGAAAACATTGAACATGCAAAATTCTTGATGAGTATTCAATACCTCATTCTTTGCACGAATTTGAGCTCTTGTTAAAACACCCTCTTGTGGATTCCCAATCACTTGATTCTTCAGATGATCTCTTGTCCATTTTTCCATTGGCAGATATGTTGGATCAAATTCCAAAGGTGCATCTTCGTATATATCATCATTCTCTGAACCTGCAATCGAACAAACATCATCTAAATCATTATTATTCTTAATGTTTTCTAAATGCTCCCCCTCAACATTATGCTCCCTCTCAACATCATGCTCCCCCTCAACATTAGCATTCACTTTTCCATTCTCCCCCTCGAAAGAATGCTCTTCCTCAACTGGAGTATTCGAATCCAATTGCTCCCCCTCCACTGGATTGTTTTGCATGCTTTCGCCTTTCTCTGGAGAAGTTGATGTTGAATCATCAGTAAGCTTTGTTAGTTCAGAGAGATGATTATCATTTGCATTTATTTCAGCATCAACTGCATGATCTGAAATTCCAAAAATTAAATCATAATCAATATCTAAGGTTTGTGAGGATTCAGATTCATCTTGTATGTTTTTCAGAATAGGATGATTTTCAAACTGCAATGTAGTTTGTTTAATATAATAATCATCAAATGTAAGATTAAAAGTTTCTTCAACTTTTCGTGTTCTTCTGTTTAACACACGATATGCGACTGAATTATGCGAATATCCCAAGAAAATACCTTCATCTGCTTTAGCTTGAAATTTCGTAAGATTATCCTTGAGATTCATAATGAAGCACCTGCATCCGAAAACATGAAAAAATTTGACGTTAGTTTTTCGATTGTTGAGAATTTCATATGGAGTAATGTTAAAACGACGATGAATGAAAGATCTGTTTTGAGTGAAACATGCAGTAGATACTGCTTCAGCCCAAAGGTATTGTGGAAGATTCGCATATGCCAACATTGTCCTTGCCGCTTCGCATAGAGACCTATTTCTTCGTTCAACAACACCATTTTGTTGTGGTGTGTATGGAGATGAAAAGTTATGCGAAATTCCTTTGTCCACCAAAAATAAATCAAGAACCTTGTTCTTAAACTCCGTTCCATGATCACTCTTAATTTTTCGAAAAATCTTCTTCAATGTTGTTTCCATCTTTTTGATAAAGTCAATCATGATTTGTGCAACTTCGGATTTAATCCTGAGAAAATAAACCCACGTAAATCTGGAAAAATCATCAACAATAACTAAAATGTACCTTTTCTTGTTGAGAGTTGAAACGGTTGAAGCACCACACAAATCAATATGTAAGAGCTCCAAAGGTGCAACAATTTTCGAATCAATCGTAATTGGATGACCTTGTTTATGTTGCTTTCCAACTTCACAAGCTGCACATAAAGAATCATTGTCAAATTTAAGTACAGGTAAACCTTTTACCAAATCTTGTACCACTAGTTTATTGATGTTTCGAAAATTAAGATGAGAGAGTCTTCGATGCCAAAGCCAACTTAAGTCTGATGTTGCTTTCGAAAGAAGACATATAGCAGGTTTCCCTACTATCGGATTGATGTCCAAAGTGAACATGTCACCTTTCCTTTTGGATTTCAGTAACACTTCTTTTGTGTTGACATTCGAAATAACACTTCCTTCTTCGTTAAAAAGAACTTGATTGCCAGTGCCCACAACAAGTTGGGAAACACTTATCAAGTTATGTTGAAGACCTTCAACATACGCCACACGATTCACTGTGAATTGCCCGTTCGTGATCTTCCCATATCCTTTGACTTGACATTTTTTATTGTTCCCAAACTTCACAACTCCAACATTTTTTAGACTTCGAAAATCACGTAAATTCTCCTTCTTCCCAGTCATGTGACGAGAGCAACCACTATCGATGTACCATTTATTATCATATTGCTCGTCACATAGTACCTACAATCAATGGAAAAATTTAGGTACCCATGGCTTTTTGGGTCCTTGGAAATTAGATTTCAATTTCGAATGAAATGAAGAACTTTTAACCCAATCACAAACTTTGGTTTTGAGACTATCAATTAAGTTTACATCTTCATTTAAAGAAACCGAAACATAAGTTTTTGATGGTTTCGATTGTTCACTGACATTACCCTTCGACTTCTGAGTTTGTGAATGAACATTCTTTGCTTTTATTACGGGTTTCCAAACTTTGACTGAAATGTTCGAATCCTTAGAAGATGAACTGCCATTTGATGAAGTATTCACATACTTCTCATAAGCTTCGTGAATTTGTTCCTTTGAAAATGTATTTGACTGATACATCTTTCCTTTGCCTTCAAGCCAATGATCAATGTTTTTCCTTGAAGTCATTCCTTTTTCTCGTGAAATTTTCATAGTTTCTTTCTTCGTGTGATTTGGAAAATTTGGCTTTTGAGGAACAAAATCAACTTTTGGTTTTGTTATAAAAGATTGAGCATATGATTTATCAACTTTTGATTTAAAATGTTGACTTTGAAGAAATTTTTTATTTGGATTTGAGTTATTTGAAAATTTTCTTGGAATATTAGTTTCTGAAATTTTCGAAAACCTTGGTTGTTTATTCACTTCAGACTTTGAATGATTTGATTGAGATGAATGTTGAGGTTTTGTTGAAAAAGAGGAATTTTTAGCTTTAAAAACAATTTTTGGTGATTGTGATTCAGACATCTTTTGAGACTCAACATTTTGCCAAAATATTTTCTTTCTTGCTTGTCTTTTTGAAATGTTGTTTTCTTTCGAAAATCTGTCAATTTGATCTTTGAATTCCTTGGAGTTTAGTTTGACAACTTTTTCATTTTCATTTACAACTTGTTTTGAATTCTCTTTTTCAATTTTTGATTTTTCAACCCATTTTCTTTGTGGTTTTTGACGTTGGAACACATACGAATTCTTTGTTAAGTTGTTTTCAACTGTGCTTTGATTTGCGAAAAAACCTTCATCAGTTGTTTTTGAATTATCCTCTTCAACTAACTTCTTTAATTCTGGTTTGATTTTCTCAACATTTCTAGTAGTTACGAAAACTTGATTTGGAAAAATGACATCATCTGTACACTTGAAATTTGGATAAACCACTGTATTCGTTTCAAGATAGTGTTCACCTTTTTCATTCATTACTTTTTCGAACTTTTGTGTATCACCATACACTTGATCAACCACTATTCGAGGATTTTCTTCTTCCTTTGAAGATTTCTTTTCCTTCGTAATTTTCTCTTCATCTTCATCATCACTATCATCAGTTTGACTGTCTTTGAGATCCACGAAGTTCATATCATAAACTTTCGAAGTTGAGGGTATATCAGTTTTATTCTCAACCATCAAATCCTTAACCTTTTCTTTCCCTTTAGATGTTGATGCAACATTAACAACAGATAACTGAGAACAATCAACATCTTCAAGTTCACTAATTTCACTAATATTGTTAGAATTATCTTCAATATCAGCAAAATTAGATTGAGAATCAGATGTTGAATTCTCAGTCTTTTTAAAAATTTGAATTTGTTCAGATTTAGTCAAAGTATCATTCACGATGTTAACTAATTCATTCACACCAAGATATTCATCAATTTTGACAATTCCATATTTATATCTATCATCAGGAACTTTGTCAAAATCTCCTATTATTTGCTCACAATCATACGAAATATTATCTACCTTAGCTCTTTCGAATGCTAGAAAATGTAGTAATTTTCTATGTTGTTCTTTACTTATGTCACATGAATGATGTAAATCAGTTAATTTGCCATAAAGTCTTTTTGCAGAATTACAATAAATGTTTCTTTGTGCTAGCAAAAGTTTGACTTCATTCGTTAAAGTATCCCTATCACACATAATATTTGTTATTTGTAATTCCAAACATTCAATTTTGCTTATTTTCATATCTAATCGCTTTTTGGTCTCTAACAACTCCATTGACAACTTGTTGGCCTCATTGCTAGCAGACACAACAATTGAATCAAAATAAGTGACCGTCTCATCAAAAGATATTAGTTCAGAATCATAAGCATGTGTAGGAATATTGAAAGATTCGAGAATTTTACGTACCTTTGTTGTCATTGGAGATTTATCTGCCGTTTTGGATACGAAGCATCGTCCTTTCACTTCGAATTCCTCATCATCTGAATCCTCCTCCATTTTTGCATACATCGCTCCATGTGTTGGATTTCTCATTTCTTCATCGTCTGATCCGGATGACCAGATTTGATAAGTTCCATCTTCATCCTCATGTTCACCCTTTGCAACCAATGACAAATTCTTGGCTTTCGCACGAACCTCCTCAAGCCTCTCTGCATAATACGCCTCATCCTTGACTTTATTCTTCCTCTCATCCTTCTTTCGAAGCATACAGTCATTCGCAAGATGATTCGCACCGTTGCAATAATGACAATCTATTCCAGCATCACCTTTCAGCTTTTTCTCAATATTTCCTTCAGACATTTTCGAATCTTTCTTCTCAACTTTCTTTTTCTCCTCATCAGCAGTTTTACTCACAACACTTCCTTTTACCTCAGCAAGCTTAGTTTTCGGATTGAACGGCTTTTTGAAAAACCTCTTAACACGATTATTCGAGTAAAAAGTTATTGCCTCATCATCCGAATTCATGATGAATCCTTCTTCTTCCTCAGAATCACCATTTTCTGCTTCTTAGATATCTTTGATACAAGTGCTAATGGACCTCCCAAATTTAACTTCGTCTCCTCATCAATTTCATTTACCTCAGTTTCGTGTGTCTTCAACTGATTGTACAAATCATTGAGAGTTGATGTATCAAAACTGTGCTGATTCTTCACCATCATACTTACGCTTCTCCATTCTTTTCGAAGACCCATCACAAAAATGAGATTGAATTCCATTGAAGTCCTGGTAATTTCATAGCGATTACAACAATAGATTAGCTCATTCAGTCAATCATAGTAGACTTCGATTGTTTCACCTTCTTTTTGTCTGAAATCTTTCAGCTCAACCAAACACTGTTTGACTGAATTGATTTTCGTCTTCTCACTTCCTTGAAACTTATCTTTCAGATTGTTCCAGACCTCCTTGGCAGTTGTACAACTCCTAACGTAATTGTACATAACTGGAGGTAAAGCACCTCGCAGTTCCTCATACACCTCTTCTCCAGTTTCTTCAGACGATCAGATTGATTATCAACATCAGAACTTGTGGAAGAAGATCCGATTGGTTGAACATTCACTGGAACATTGACATTTCCAGTGATACATGACCATAATTCTTCATCAAGACCATTCAGATAATCCTGCATACGATCAGCCCACTGATCATAATATTCAGGAATTAGCATTGGAATTTTGGTTGATGAACCTAACAGATGAGAAAACGAGGTCATCGAATTGAGATTGAAACTCGCCATTGTTGTACGGAAGCTGAATTTGAACCTTTTTAAGAAGAAATGGAAATTTGAAAACAAACTAGTTGATTCAAATCGGAATTGAAAGAAAAACACTCGATTCAACAATTCAAATGCAGAATCAAATCACAAACTAAGATCTAGACAAATTTTTCACTTTCAAAAAGTGCGGAAACTTTTGAATCAAAAATTTGATTCAAAAACCTTTTGAACAGCATGAAAATCAGATCAGAGATATGATTCCTGCTCTGATACCAATTGATGAATCAAAGAATCGAGTATTGAATTAATCAGAGTATGAATTCAGGTAAGAATGCGAGATTGAACACCGGATGTAAATATGATCTTGTTTCAGCTCTATTACGCTTTCGAATGTTTACAGAGTACAATAGATAGGTCTGTAAAAACTCTTATCTAACTCTAGTAAATATCCCTATTTATAGGGAACAGAAAGCGTACAAAAAATATACTAAGGCCTAGACACTTAAGCTTCGAATAAAAGTGCCCTAGTAAAATACATTACAAAACATTCGAAGAGTTCAAAATACATTTCGACTAATTACAACAATTCGACCCTTACACCTGGTATTCCAGCCCGAGGCTGATTGGGCCAGGTACGAGTGGTTACGCGTTATAGTTAGCTGATTATGGAAGCTGAACGATGCAGTATCCTGTCAGCACGTAAGGGATAGATTCATAGGGGGAACAGGATTCATTCCAGGTTGCAAGTTATCCGGGTTATCGCCAATTTTGGGCGAAGGGAGATGGATTAGTGCCCCAGCAGAGCTCAGTGGGTGATTGTGGTATCTAGCATTCGCAGGGCGTGGAAGTGCGTCCCTGATATGAAGGGATAGTATCATCGGGTGATACATGGTTGATATGTGGTGCTATTGAGTTGAAAGGCCGATGGTCGGCTTGGAGTAGTGGCAAGGATGCCACGTGAGAAGAAGTCGTTGTAAGAGAGATGCAGTAGTAGGGTTTGCAATAACCTGAGTTAATTGAGAAATCGGGGTCTGCAGTGCAAGGGATTTGTTCTGGAGCGTATACTGAAGTAGGCTTCGAGGACGAAGCCTAATTTAAGTGGGGGAGAGTTGTAACATCCCAAATTCCAAAATTATTATTGAAGGGATTAAAGTGTAAATAAAAGAAGCGACTCGACGAGTAGGCTTGCTTACTCGCCGAGTCGGAGCGGGATTCTGTCGCGGTTTAAGTGGCCAACTCGCCGAGTCGGCGGCTTGGACTCGACGAGTTGGTGCTATAGAGAGAAAACCCTAATCCCGGGGGTTGTGCCCTATATAAAGAACATTATAACCCACCCTTAGCCTCTTTACTACCCTTTTGAGATCCAGAAACCCTAAAATCGAGTGAGCCTCCATTATTAGAGAGAATAGAGCTTTGGAGGAGGAAATCTTGGAAAGAGGCTTGAAGATCAAGAGGCTTGCTGCAAAGGAGTGGTGTAGATCCAGGATCTACTTCAGTTGGAGCTTATATTGGAGGTAATAATCTGTTGCTTGGGCTCTTTTGCATCTAGATCTTTTATCATTTGAGATTTGGGGCATTTTTGGTATGATTGAGAGCTATTTCGAGTTAGAGGCTTAGATCTGAGGTTGCTACCTCAGATCTAGGCTTGTGATGGTCCAAAATGTCATAAAGCTCTTGTCTAAGAGTTGTTGGTGAAGCCCCCTAGTCCTTAACCCTAGCCCTAGAGTGTTTTGGGCCTATATCTCCTTGGTTTCACGTAAAGTTTGCCACTTTATGTGAGGGTTAGACTGTAGAAGAGTGGATCTATGGATTGGAGCCCTTGCATGGTTCGAAAAGCCACTGTATGGATTGAGAACTAGAGAGACTCGGCGAGTCACATGGGTGTACTCGACGAGTTGTATGAACATGTGCATGGACTCGGCGAGTTGGAAGAACAACTCGGCGAGTCTGTTGAAGATTGCCTTGGACTCGGCGAGTCTGGTCGCAGAACCCCAATCTCTTCTAGTTAAACCTCGAAGCAGTGAGTCGGGAGGTGACTCGGCGAGTTGAGTCGTGTTCTAAGAGTTTTCAGAGTATAAGGACTCGACGAGTCAACGGGTTGACTCAGCGAGTAGAGCCAGTCATGAAGTTTGACTTTGGCAAGGCAAAGGTGTAATCGTACCGCTCCTCATGTTTTATGATTTATGTGATATGGTTCTTGGGGATACTCTGATGTCTAAACTATTTTGAAAACAAGATGTATGAACTTAATGGTTTTTGAACGAAATAAAATGTTTTAATTGGTTGAAATTTTTGGGTGTTACACTATTCACAAAAATAGGCTTCTAAACCCACTTTTTGAATACCTTGTCTCATATGTGAACGTGTATTACATGATTGTCTATTTAAGAAAAGTTTGGCAGCATTTCTCCTTAGCACCCAAGTATATATATATATATATATATATATATATATATATATATATATATATATATATATATATATATACCTGAGGAGCAAAGAAAAAACAACAACCAAATCATTATTAAATAAACAATCATGTAATACATGTTCACATTCGAAATGAGATAAAATATTCAAAAAACAGTTCCAAAATGGGGATAACCCGAAATTAATTTCTTAATCAATTTCAGGCGGGTATTTCTAGGCTCATAATGATTAGAAAGAAAACACGCAAACGAATAGAATTTGGAAGATTTTTTTTGTAAATTATAACATCTTGTTTATGTATATTTTTGTTATTTAGAGCATTTGATTTTGTTTTAAGTTTTCTTTAATAGCATTGTACTTTTAATATTATATTGTTTTATCTATTTGAGCATTGTATTGTTGAATATATTTTTTATTTATAATATCATATTTTATCTTATTATAGCATTGTACTTTACAATATTTTTGTTATATATGACATTTGTTTTTGTTTTAAGTTTTCTATAGTAACATTGTACTTTATATATTATATTGTTTTTTTTCTCTAGAGCAATGTACCTTTTCATTCATTTGTTTATTATTATTATAGTATCATATTTTATTCTATTATAGCATTGTACTTTACAATATTTTTGTTATTTATGGTATTTGGTTTTGTTTTTTCGTTATGGCATCCTACTTTTTTTTCATTTTTTCCATTATAGCATTGTACTTTCTAAATAAGCCTTTAAAAGTTAAGTGATGTTCCAATCAGTATATACATACATATACATACAAATACATATATTGCATATACATACAAATAAACTTTCCATCATAGCATTGTACTTTCAAAATTGCATACAAATACACAAATTTTGTTAATTGTTTTCCATTATAGCATTGTACTTTCCAAATTACATACAAATACACAAACTATTTTTTTCCATTACAGCATTTTACTTTCCAAATTGCATACAAATACACACATATTAAACCCTTGTACTTTAGAAATTAAGGTCATTATCATTATAGCATTATACTTTACAAAGTAAGCCATGCTCATTTTTTCCATACTAGCATTGTACTTTACAAATTAAGGGCATGCTCATTTTTCCATTATAGCATCCTACTTTTTGTTTCATACTTTTCCATTAGAAATCAATGTCTATGCGTACAAATACGCATATACACACATAATACACACACAAATACATAAATACATACATAATATATACATAGAAAAAAAACACACACACACAAACATACACACACACACCTATATATATATATATATATATATATATATATATATATATATATATATATATATATATATATATATATACATATATATATATATATATATATATATATATATATATATATATATATATATATATATATATACACACACATCCATACATACATACATGGTACACATACAAATACACAAATACATATATATACATACATTATATAAATAAATAATACACTTAAAAACATATATATACATACATTATACACATACATATACAAAATATTCATTCCACATACAAAATTAAAAATAAAAAGATGATGAAGAACATGTGGAGGTGTAATCCGGTGGAGAAGATGGTTGAAGTTCCAAATTTTGAGAATTTTCGGTAGGGAGCTCCAAATCCCGACAATAAAGTTGGAAATTCCGGTAAAGAAAAGCTGGAAATTTGAGTTTTCAGTGGGAGAAGAGAAAAGGAAAAGAAAAGCATAAAAACTAGAGAAGAAAGAAGAAGAAGAAGAAGAAGAAGACCTAACGTGCAGAAGCTTGGGGATGTCGTCGGTGATGGGGGGTTGGTATCCGATTGGGAGGTCTTCGGTGATGGGAGGTCACGATTGTGGATTCTTTGGCGGTGAAATTTCGGCTCAATTGAAGAGTGAAAGAACGAAGCGGAATATGGAGTAGATTTTAGGAACACAGAATCACAGGTATGTGGAGTGGATTTTAGGAACACGGAATAGAAGAGGAAAGAACGAAGCGGAAGGGGTATCATTCACGCAGACCTTTAGTGGCGACGCAAGCGTATTAGCAGCGACGGAGAAGTAATTGCGGCGACACGTTCCTGGAGGGAAGTTTTGGCGCCATTTATTTAGACCATTAGGAGTGACACCGTCACCGCCATTGGTTATGTCCGCAACAAGGGTCCAAGTCGTTGGATTTGCAACAAAATCGACGGATATGGTATAATCTCAGCTTTTCACATGGATCGGGACTAAAGAGTATTAGCGGCGATGCCATTAGCATCAACAACCACTATTAGCGGCGACAACCAACGCGATTGGTGGTTGTCGCCGTTGATATACTGGTTGCCGCAACTAATGGCATCGCCGCTAATAGTTGTTATTCTTGTAGTGTGATATAATAGTGGTTATATTCATTTGTAAATAGTTTGGATTTCTTTTAAGCATGCTTGAACCTTTTTTATTAATATTTGTGTGTATTTTATATGTTAGGAATAAATCCTTAAAGATCTTTTAGATTCAAAACAAGTAAAACAATAACACAACAATGATTCATAGAATGTCAAATGATTAAGTGTCACGCCTCAGAAGAACTCTATGAAGAATTGCTACTATAGAGGCGTGATTAGGATTACAGCGTAATGGTCAGAGTTGACCAAAATACGATGCATGCATGCATCTTAAATACTCTAACCCTAGAAATAAATACGAGTGGACATGCCCAAATCGTTAATACAAAAGACTAAACTAAAAGCCCAATAACACAACATCTAACACCCAACAATCTCTCCATCTGCTTCAATTGAGGCACGAAACCATTAGCCTTGGATTCGCTTCTGACTTCATAAACTTTTGGAATGATGCCAAAAAGTGTCTGACGAATTTCAATATACCACAAAACCATGTCAGAGAAGCACTTGGGGTCGTCATTACTGTTGCCTTTGTATTTACTCACCAAATCCAATATATACTTGAGGAAGGATGTAGTGTACAAATTCTTATCAGAAAGAAAGAAGCATCCTCTGCGAAAGTCTACACCAGTTCATTCCCTAGATTCATAGACCATGAACCATTCCCCACTGTAAATTTTCCCTAGCTTCAGCTTTTCAAAGTCCTTAGGAGATTCCTTACGAATAACAAAAGGCTTCCTTCGTAACACAGCAGCAACCTCAACATCCATTTCCCCAATCTCTTGAATGTAAGACATAATCATTAGCTTGATATGAGTCATGACAGGTTCGTATTTTTCTTTGTCTTTTAGCAGCATGTTGTAAAGAACGAACCAGTCATTGGGGTTAAGATAAGGTAAGTCTGCGAGTGTGAATTCGTAGCACTGGCTGGCTGAACCTCTTGCCACTTTGAACTTCGCGTTCGGAAAGCTGTCAGTCTCGATTGGTCCAGTGACTTTCACAGCAGTTATTTTGCTTAAAGACCATGTTTTGTATTGCGGCTTCATATGCTTCAGATAAAAAGAGAACATCATGTGATCAGCCCTGTTACCAGTGGATGGAGCGTTCACCACTTTCACAAAAGAACGGAACCTGAAGGCTTTTGGAGTGATTTGTAGATCCAGTTGCGAGTCTCGTGTATTTTGAAGATCAAAAATAAAACAACTGGCTCTAACCAATACTGGCTTGGTAAGTCAACAGCATCACGCTGGATTTGCTTCAAGGTCCATTTGGGAAACAAAAGCTTTTTGCTTTGAAGAGTTGCCTGAGCCTCTTTCTCAACTCTTTCCTTTTCTTCAGCCTCTCGAGTGATCCGCTGGTACTCATCCAGTTCGGCCTCACGAGCCTTTTGCTTTTTAAGCTTGTTTTCATCCAGCTCCTCTTCGTCTTCAATATTATCAACTATGGGCTCTTCACTGAACAATTTTTCCTTGCCCTTAGGTTCTTGATTAACAACAGGTTTAACTGGAGCTTTGGGTTCTTCTTTTCTTGACACACCAGACACACCTTCTCCCCCTTGTTTCTGATTAAATCTTTGATCCGAAACACCTTCTATCATGTGAAGCATTGCGAAGACTGGCTTTAACTTCGCTGAAAGATGCTTCCGCATTGTAATTGTGATCATTGAGTCCCTGGTCTCAATGATATCCGAGAGCATGTCGGTAACATCTGTAATACAGCTTCGCATGACAGCTCTATCAGACAACAAATCATTGACCTGTTTCTCTGAAGTGTCCAGTTTAACACCTAACACCTTTACTTATTCCGTCTTGAGGGCAAGAGAGTCCATGATGTTACTCTCATTTTCCAGTTCGTCTTGAAGCTTGGAAATCTGAGAGGAGATGGAGGTTTCAAATACTTCATGGTCAGTTTTCAGACCAATACGAATCTCTTGCAATTTCGTCTTCTCAAATTTGAAGAGAGAACCCAGACTCTTTAGAGCTTCATTGGTTGTAGTGGTATTGGAGTTGAAGGTTGTTAGGAAATTCTCCATGACGGTAGTACTGTCAGCAATTAGTTTATCGACTTTTTTGGTCGTAGTCTTGCAAACTTCAGCAGAATCAGCAACTGCTTTATTCATCTTTTCAGCATTAGCATAATGCTCCTTCGTGATTCTGTTAAAGAGAGACTCAACTGATGCTTTAGAGTATGCGTTAGAAGACGAAGCCTGTGAAGCGAGAAGCATTTGATCAATCTTTTCATGTAGGGACTGAAGTTGCCCTTTCGAAACAGGCACATTATCTTCACTCTCAGTCTGTATTTGGAAAGGACTGTAAGTGAATCCCCCAAGATCTTCGTCTTCAGCATCATCAAAGATCATATCCGGGTCATCTCGTTTAAGAGGGGAAACGGGAAGTGAAACATGGGTTCAGAAACCTGAACTTTTAGCCCCCGTATCAGATACATTAACTGAAACAAGAGGTGTGGTAGAGGTAGTAGGTGGAACTGTAGAATCAGTGAACATTAGGGTAGAAAGAGAAATGCTAGTTTGTTGTTGTGAAGAGACTGGTGGAGGGCATGGTGCAATGGTAATTGGGATAGAAGTAGTTTTAGGTGAAGGAGGAGGAGAGGGAACTGAATCGTTAAAAGTTTGAGTTACCTCATAAATTTATGTCTCTTCTTTGTTGTGAACGGTTTCATCCTCGTTGCGAACGTTATCATCCTCCTCGACACGAATTTCTGACTGAGTATCAGACTCCAAACCTTCGCTTGCACTTGGAGTGGGGATCTTTCGCTTGCGAGATGGATGCTTTCTCCTTTTGGGATTTGCTATAGAAGGAGCAGTTTTCGCCTTTCGCTTCTTTGGAGTGACTGCTGGCTGAGAGGGACCCTCTTTCATTTGCTTTTGTTTACCTCCCTTTTTCACCTTGTCAGCTTCTACTTGATGTCTTATGAAGTGGTACTTTATGTCGATATGCCTGGATCTTCCATGATCTCTCGGTTCCTTGGTTAAGGCGACCGCCCCTTCATTATCGCAGAAAATCTCCACAGGCTCCTTTATGGATGGTACAACACCAAGATCTTCGATGAAGTTTTTCAACCATATCGCCTCTTTCGATGCTTCGCTAGCTGCTATGTCCTCTGATTCACACGTTGAATCAGCTACAGTCTCCTGCTTGGAACTTTTCCATGTTATTGCTCCTCCATTTAGGGTAAACACCCAGCCCGACTGAGAGCGCAAATTATCTCTGTCGGTCTGAAAACCGGCGTCACAATACCCTGTCACTCTCAAGTCATCACTCCCACCGAGGGTAACGACCCAGTCCTTAGTCCTCCGTAGGTACTTAAGAATGTTCTTTACTATAGTCCAGTGAGCTTTACTAAGATTCCCTTGATATCTGCTGACCATTCTCAAAGCAAAAGCCACATCAGGGCAAGTACAAGTCATAGCATACATTATTGAGCCAACTGCGGAAGCATATGGTACTCGACTCATCTCTGCTATATCAGCCTCTATACTCGGACTCTGAGTCTTACTCAGTTTGGTATTGCTTTGGATAGATAAGTCACCTTTCTTGGAATTCTCTATGTTGAAACGTTTCAACACCTTATCTAAGTAGGTACTTTGACTAAGTCCTATTAGTCTTTTACTCCTGTTTCTCAATATCCTTATCCCTAGAATATAGGCAGCTTCTCCAAGGTCCTTCATAGTGAAACACTTCCCAAGCCATGACTTAACCTCCTGCAAGGTTGGGATATCGTTTCCTATGAGCAGTATGTCATCTACATACAATACCAGAAAGCTAACTATACTCCCACTAGCTTTGACATATATGCAGGACTCATCTTTGCTTTTCGAAAATCCAAACTCTTTGACTTTCTCATCAAAACAAAGATTCCATCTACGAGATGCTTGTTTCAATCCATAGATGGATTTCTCAAGCATACACACTCTATTAGGGTACTTTGCATTGACAAAACCCTCTGGCTGACACATGTAAACATCTTCAGCCAACTTTCCATTAAGGAAAGCGGTTTTGACATCCATTTACCATATTTCATAATTATGAAATGCAACTACGGCTAACATAACCCTTATAGATTTAATCTTCGCTACTGGTGAGAAGGTCTCATTGTAGTCAACTCCCTGAGTTTGATTAAAGCCCTTCGCAACCACTCACGCCTTATATGTGTGTACTTTCCCATCCATGTCGGTCTTCTTCTTGAAGATCCATTTGCACCCGACTGTCTTGCGACCTGGTACATTGTCAACCAAGTTCCAAACTTGATTGTCATACATTGACTGAATCTCGTTGTCCATAGCCTCTTTCCATTTAGAAGATTTGGAGGCCGCCATGGCTTCCTTGTAGTTAGATGGCTCATCCAAATTTACCAGTGTGCTATCACTGATCAACGTATCACCTTCAGTAGTAATATGGAAGCCATAAAACTCAGGTGCCATCCTAACTCGATAGGAACATCAAAGAGGTAATGACTCGTCAATAGGTTCACCAGTAGTTTCCTCCTCGGGTTGAGTGCTAGTGTTTGCGGTTCCTTTATCATTAACTCTTGAAGCTCTTCAAGGTCAATTTTTCCTCCCACTGTCCTCTTGGCATATGAGTTACTCTCTAGGAAAATCCCTCTCCTCGCAATGAAGCTAACATTGTCACTCGGTCTGTAGAAGATATATCCAAAGGATTTTTGTGGGTAGCCGATGAAAATACATCGCTCACTACGAGGTTCGAGCTTGTCGTGAGTCTCTCGTCTTATGAAAGCCTTGCAACCCCAAACCTTGATGTGTGCTAACGAGGGAACCTTCCATGTCCACATCTCATGAGGGGTTTTGGAAACCGTCTTAGTAGGTACTAGATTAAGGATATGGGCGGCAGTCTCTAAGGTATACCCCCAGAATGAGATAGGTAACAAAGCTCGACTCATCATGGAACGAACCATGTCCAATAAGGTTCTATTGCGCCTCTCAGCCACACCATTCAACTGCGGTGTCCTAGGTGGCGTCAACTATGAAACAATTCCACATTCCTTAAGATAGTCGTGAAACTCGATACTAATATACTCACCACCTCGATCGAATCGGAGCATCTTTATCTTCCTGCCCAATTGATTCTCCACTTCCTGCATAAACTCTTTGAACTTTTCAAAGGTTTTTGAGTTATGATTGATTAAGTAGATGTAGCCATATCTATTGTAATCATCAGTAAAAGTCACATAGAAGCGGTTAGAATCCATTGTAGTGGATCTAAAGGTTCCACACACATCGGTGTGTATGAGATCCAACAGACCTTCACCCCTTTCACAAGTACTAGTGAAGGGTGACTTGGTCATCTTTCCAAGCAAACAAGATTCGCAAGTGTAATCCGATTTTAAGTCGAATGACTCCAAGACTCCATCCTTTTGGAGTTGGGCTATGCGCTTCTTGTTGACATGTCCAAGACGACAATGCCACAAGCATTCCTTGTCCAAACCATTGGACGAATCAGTATTCAACACATTATTTCCAAAGTTATCTACAACCATCACATTTTTATATATATACCATTACAAGGCAATGCTTTAAAATAAAATACACCATTATAGAAAGCATTTATAGAACCAATTTCATTATCAAATGAAAATCTAAAACCTTGTTTATACAAACCATGAAAAGAAATAATGTTTCTCGCCATATCTGACGAGTAACAACAATTATTAAAATCTAAATTTAACCCACTATTAAGCAATAAAGAATAAACTTCAATCTTGGTCACAGGCAACACATTCCTATTCCCCATGATTAAATTTATCTTCCCGTGTGTGACAACCCGAAATTTCTATCTTGAATAACTATTCAAATCAGTCAAGGTTGGACTCGTTTTGCTATCTTCTAGCATTATTTAGGGTCATTTAGAGCGTTTTAAGCTTAGTACATCCATGAAATGAGTGATAGGAATTATCTGCTTGAGTCCATTGTGCACCAAGCAAGCCATAAACTTCATTATGTGGAGTTTACGGCCACACCATATGAGTTTACGGCTGTAAACTCAAGGTGGCCGTAAACTCGAGCTATAAACATGATATTCTATCATTTATTCCTCATTTCAACCTCAAGAACTTGATTTCTCTCTCAAGTATCATAAGATCATCATTTTTATCTTCCAAAAATGTAAGTGTTTCTTCCCTTGAATCATTGATACATCTCGATATCTTGTATCACCCTTTGATTTCATCCATTAACTTCATCTTTTGGGTTTGATCTTCAAGTGTTCTTCCTTTCACCAAGAACACCTACTAAGTTCTTGGACTTCAAACACCCCTAAAGGCTTCTAAAATCGTAAGTACCTTCCTATGTGTATTACTTACTAGATGTGCTACTTGAAATCACCCAATATCCAAGATCAAGGAGATTTTACGACCAAAGAGCATCTCCCTTGGCCGTAAACCCTTGTTAAGCCTTCTAGTAGGACATAAACACTTTTTTAAGGCTTGCATAGAGTCTAGAGCGCTTCCTTGATGTTTGCAAGGCCTTGACAACACTTTTTGGCACAAAACTTCTTGAGTTTACGGTCGTAAACTCATGAGGCCGTGAACACATGGCCGTAAACTCTAAGGTCGTAAACCCCATGGCCGTAAACTCCAATGTTTGGCCATACACTCCTTAGATGCAATCCCTTGTGATTATAACACTTCCATATAAGTGTTTCCTAGTTCCTAAGGTGTGTTCCTTACATGATTAGTTGTTTAAACACTAATTATATACATATATGTGTCATTATATGCTTATTAGGATCCGTTGTGCTCAAGGCTTCACTTGGCACTTATCATCCTTCAAATCGATCTTTCATTCGTATCACTCACTGCAGGTGAGTTAATACCCCTTTAACTTACCTTTTAAAGGATTTTAAATGCTTTTATGGGGAGGAATACAAGTACAAACATAATAGTTAATATATCAATCACATGTGATTAATAACTATCAAACAGATAGAATTCTTATACTTCAAACTGTGTTTTCAACAAATTGCTTGAAATAGTTTTACAAACTCTTTTATATATGCAAAACTCTTTCAAACTTATATTTTTTTCAAAAGCATATCTATATAGATATAGTTATATAAGTAGGATTGAAAGGACTTAGGACTGATAGCTCGCCTTACTTCCTGTTCCTTGTTTGGTTGTGGACTTAAGGTATCGGTTGTTTGTCCGAAGGTCGTTTGAATCTTAAATATATATTATGTGTATGTATATAGATATAAAATTTATTCATTCAGTTTAATACCTTTGGGTAGCAAAGGTGTACAAACATGTTCATACATACAACCAACATTACTAGTAAACTATAATAGGTATAGTTTAGGAAGTCACTAATACTATTTCTAGAACAACAAACCATACAAAGAGTTAGTTCATACATGAGTCAATACATACTATAACGAGAAACAATACTCACTATAAAGAGAAACAGATAGAGAATACTATAACGAGAAACAATACTCACTATAAAGAGAAACAGACAGAGAACACTATAACGAGAAACAATACATACTACACACTATACACTAGAGAACATACTACATACTAGACAGAGAGAACATACACTACACTAGTACATACTATACACATACAAGAATACTATAACATTAATGTGAGATACTACTTCATGGCTCGGCATATACTGACGTGTCACGTTTTGTACCCAGAGTCTCCTAGAGGGAGAGCGTGAATTTGTGTATAGATCTATACGGGACTGACCCTCCTACACCTTGCTGCTAGCTACAGTGGGACCTGCAGGTCTGTGGATGACGAATGTCATATCATTTCGATGTTCAGAACGTCGTGTTATACTGGTCAATCGAGTATGGTTACAATCATATGACATTTTACCTTAATTAACTAACAAGTTTAAAGGTACTTAGTACATTAGTAGTTACCTAGATAAAACTATAGTACATCCTTATTTTTCCCAATTCATTCACATTGTGATCTTCTCACATAAACGGTAATGAGAAACTATATTTTGGTAATGATTGTCATACTTTAGGAAAACTCACGCTTTTACAAAAGAACAAACATAGATAACAGTTGGGTCTTGGTAGAAGACTACTTTAGTAGAAAATATAGGATTTTCTAGGAAGATTACAAACATTTACATCAAATACTTACAAACTTTTACATCAAACATTTACAAGTACATTCTTCAAACTTATCCAAACAATGACACTAAAATACTGATGAACTCACCAGCTTTAATGCTGATCTACGCTTTCAAAATAACTTGTATTCTCAGGTCACCAGTAGACAGGTGCCGATGACCAGGTTTTGAGAAGATGGAGCACATTCAAGACTCATATTTTATTTTTTTATTATATATTTTGGTGTCTTATAAACTTCAGAACACACTTGTATTAAAATTATTACTATTAATGCAATGGATGATGTTGTTGCTTGTTTACTATTATGCATTGTTGTGATACTGTACATGACGTCCTCCGCCCCCGAACGTTTCCGCCGTTCCAGTTTTGGGGTGTGACAGATTGGTATCAGAGCATTGTTTATAGTGAATTGAGTATATCAACCCATAAAAGATATACAACTATAAACACAACGGGATTAAGATGGAGCACATTCAAGACTCATCTTTTATTTTTTTATTATATATTTTGGTGTCTTATAAACTTCAGAACACACTTGTATTAAAATTATTACTATTAATGCAATGGATGATGTTGTTGCTTGTTTACTATTATGCATTGTTGTGATACTGTACATGACGTCCTCCGCCCCCGAACGTTTCCGCCGTTCCGGTTTTGGGGTGTGACAGATTGGTATCAGAGCATTGTTTATAGTGAATTGAGTATATCAACCCATAAAAGATATACAACTATAAACACAACGGGATTAAAATACTCTGACCAAGAGTTTATACTTTTAAATAATAAAATATTTAACCTAAGTATACATACCTGCATTCATACTAAAATCAGTGTCACTAGGACAGAACAAAGGTATTACGATGTTGGACATCACAAGTAGACTTGGGGACATATAATCAGATCTGGGAGTGATATGGCCTGATCAACTATATCTTTCCGAGAAGTGATTGCATGTACCTAAGAATGGTTGTGGCGTTGCAGCAAGTCTAAAAACTTACCAACACTACTACAATGAAAACATTAGAACATAACATAAACTTAAAATACTATAGGAGTATTTTTTGTTATTATAATTACTTATGTGCAAACTAAAAAGGTCTTTATTAGTATGTCAATAGTTGTGGAGTGGATACGCTAAGGTTACATGTGACTAGGGTGTTATAGACTTAGAATCTGTGATCTTTGCTTTACTTCCTGTTCCTTGTTTGGTTGTGGACTTAGAGTTAGGGTCACTTATTCGAAGGTCTATCATGTCTTGGTTACATATGACTGGTATGCACTACGCAAATGTTGAAGTAACTAGGTAAGGATCATCTTATAATTATCTTAATTTAGTACGTCTATTAATTATTTCTTTTACCCCTTTTCTCGCGTAGATAACATGGCTGGATTCCATATTCCCGGAGACCCGTACTTTCCCAACCAAGGCAACGAAGGATGGCTCGATGATGAGCCTGAAGAGGAACCTGCAATTCCGTTGGACGATGACTTTGCTAAGAACTTCCCGGAAGATTCTGACTCCGAGCCCGAAGTCAACGATCAACCACTGGTGGCTCAAAACCCGAACCCAAACCCTCGTCCGGCTTTTCAAGGCCCGACGCCTCTGTGGGTGGAAAGTTTGGAGACATGGAGCCAAGAATAACGTCAACCAATCCCATTCAATGGAGACCGAAGCTTCTATAACGTGAGCGAAGGAGGCTCAGCGGACAGGGTCCTGCCTATCCTGGTCCGCAGGGTTGCTCGTAATAAAATCCAGGGTAGTACAGCCCTCCAACGATTTGCGGAACTTGATGCCAATACAGGGATCAACATTGTCCGCATTCGTCGGCTGGAAGATGCTCGTGAGAGAGCTGAAAGATACCATGAGCCTCTACTTCAAGCACTAGCTGAGACTAGGGCTGAAGTCATAGAGCATTGCGTACGCCAGCGAGTGTACGAGCGACGCCTTCTTGACTTGGAGCGTCAGCTGGCTGCCTTAGGGGTTCGCCCAAGGGGTTCCCGTCGCCAGTAGGGAATGCTCTGCTCAAATTTTCTTTTGTCTACAGATTAGCCTTCTTATCTATACTCTAATTAGTTTATTCCCTGTAAATTTCCTGTTAATGTAAGACCTTGAACTTTCGGTCGATAGGTCTTAATTCTGTCAATTTTTTCTCATCTTGGTTTGATGTAGGACCTACTTTTAGGTCATTTTCCGGAACTTATTACATCTGTAATACCAGTATTATTGGCAGATATCTAATCTCACGGAAATTAATATTCAAATGCTTTCATCTTTCTAGTACTAGATCTACGTTTCAATCATACTCTCATCTGTTTTGTTGGGCTATGGAGAGTTAGTCCATGTTTCACCCTCATTATTCTTACAATTGATTCTTACTATCATCTTAATATTTTATAAATATAGCTACATGATGCCTCCACGCCGAGTAACGAGACGCACTTCTCAGAATCAAACTCCTCCTCCTCCTCAATACAACCCAGCAGCTATCCAAGCTGCTGTGAATGCGACTGTTACGGCAGCTCTAGCACAATTTACCATTGCCGGTACTAGCGGGAGTGGGACGAATGTGCCTCCCACCCCATTTGAAACTCCAGTACGCTCTAGAGAGTGCTCTTACAAAGACTTCACCAGCTGCAAACCCAGGGCCTTCAATGGAACTGGCGGAATCATTGCCCTCTCGCAATGGTTCGAGAAGACGGAGTCGATCTTTGAGATATGCTCCTGTCTGGAAGGGAGCAAGGTAAAATTTGACGCTTGCACCTTCGCGGACCGAGCTCTGACGTGGTGGAACAGCCATGTCAAGTCACTATCTCTTATAGTGGCAAATGCCATCGGCTGGGAAGCTCTTAAGGAGCTTATGATCGAGGAATACTGGCCGAGGGGCGAAGTTCAGAAGTTAGAGAAGGAGCTCTAGAGCCTAACCATGAAGGGCTCCGACATAGTCTCCTACACTGCCAGATTCAGTGATCTGGTAGCGTTATGTCCGGGAATGGTCCCTTCTGAAGCAAAGAAGGTGGAAAGGCATATCTGGGGGCTGGTGCCTTCGTTTCAGGGGAATGTCCTACCTTCCAACCCCACTACCTTCGATAGTGCCAAGAGATTGGCACAAAGGCTCATTGACCATGGGGTCCGTACCCCGTCAACAACAACAACCATAGCCATCTCGGAACCCTCCAAAGCCGCTGACAACAAGCGGAAATTTTGGGATGACAAGAAGAAGCAGAAAGTTGCCAAAAAGCAACAGGTCGTAGCTGTTCATGCTACGATAGCACCTGCCGCCGCTGCACCGATAAAGCAGTACGCGGGAAACTTGCCGAAGTGCAACAAATGCAACTTCCACCACAATGGACCCTGCCGGGAAATGCAGTGCTCTAACTGCAACAGGAAGGGGCACACTACCCGTTTCTGCAAGGCTCCGGCAAGGCCAATCACCCAATTCCCCGGCGTTGGTGTGGGCCAAACTTGCTACGGATGTAGCGAGACGGGCCACTACAAAAGGAACAACCCGAAGACAGGGAATGTCGGCGGAGTGGGAAGAGTTTTGGCTATAGGCCACGAGGAAGCGGTTGTCGACCCTACAGTGGTCACTGGTATGTTTCTCCTCGATAACTCATATGCATGCATACTGTTTGATAGTGGAGCGGAGAAGAGTTTCGTGAACCATAAATTTGCTCACTTGCTTAAACAAAAATCGCATGCACTTAAAGAACCGTTCACTGTAGAAATGGCTAACGGAAATACAGAGAGTACTAGCTGCATATACATAGGATGTACACTAACACTAGATAGCCATTCATTTCAAATCGACCTCATGTTGGTCTCAATTAAAAGTTTCGACGTTATAATCGGCATGGATTGGTTGAGTTCTCATCGTGCCGACATCATGTGTTACGAAAAGGCTGTTCGCCTTAATCTGCCGTCTAGTGAAACTCTAGTGATCTACGGCGACAAACCCGGCACGAACCTTCGCATCATCTCGAGCATTCAAGCCCAGAAATTCTTGCGAAAGGAATGTCGCGCATTCCTTGCTCATGTTGTCGATGTGAGCCAAGAGACGAAATACATTAAGAACATTCCAGTAGTACGCAATTTTCCTAACATCTTTCCAGAAGAACTCCCAGGATTACCTCCGCAACGTCAAGTCGAGTTCAGAATCGACTTAGTTCCAGGGGCTACCCCAGTAGCCAAATCGCCCTATCGTCTAGCACCAGCTGAGATGCAGGAACTATCCAGTCAACTTAACGAACTGCTCAGCAAGGGCTTTATTAGGCCAAGCTTCTCACCCTGGGGAGCACCGGTCTTGTTTTTGAAGAAGAAAGACGGATCGTTCCGTATGTGCATTGACTACAGAGAACTTAACAAGTTAACCGTCAAAAATTGTTACCCTCTGCCTCGCATTGACGATTTGTTTGACCAGCTCCAAGGGGCGAACTTCTTTTCAAAAATAGACCTGAGATCCGGGTATCACCAATTACGAGTGTTAGGAGAGGATGTTCAGAAGACAGCCTTCCGAACTCGTTATGGACACTACGAGTTTGTAGTGATGCCATTCGGATTGACCAATACGCCCGCAGTATTCATGGATTTGATGAATAGGGTGTTCCGTCCTTACTTGGATCAGTTCGTCATTGTCTTCATCGATGACATACTTTTCTACTCTCGTAGTAAGGAGGAGCATAGTCAACATCTGCGTCAGGTCTTGGAAACATTGCGATCGGAGAAGCTCTATGCGAAGTTCTCGAAATGCGAATTTTGGATCCGAAGAGTCGAATTCTTAGGGCACGTGGTTAGCGAAGAGGGAATACACATGGACCCTTCCAAAATCAAAGCCATTGAGAACTGGTCAGCACCGAAGACGCCTACAAAAATTCGTCAATTTCTAGGCCTCGCTGGATACTATCGCAGGTTCATTCAGAACTTCTCGCGGATTGCGAAACCTCTTAAAACATTGACCCAGAAGGGTGTGGCCTTTGACTGGGAAGAGAAACAAGAGAAATCGTTCCAAACGCTAAAGCGAGCCTTATGCACCGCACCGATACTGTCCCTCCCTGAAGGTATAGAAGACTTCGTAGTCTATTGCGATGCATCCAATCAAGGACTCGGTTGTGTTCTGATGCTACGAGGTAAGGTCATCGCCTATGCCTCAAGGCAGCTGAAGACACACGAGGTCAACTACACCACACACGATCTTGAGTTAGGAGAAGTAGTGTTTGCTCTGAAGATATGTAGACACTACCAGTATGGTACAAAAAGCACTATCTTTACAGACCACAAAAGCCTACAACATATATTCGACCAGAAGGAGCTCAACATGAGACAACGAAGGTCGGTCGAGCTACTCAGTGATTACGAGTGCGAAATGCGTTATCATCCCGACAAGGCCAACGTAGTAGCTGACGCCCTAAGTCGGACAGAATACTCTGGTCGTAGGGTCAAATCATTGACTATGACTATCCATGCACACTTGTCCACACAAATCAAGGAGGCTCAGCTCGAAGCTTTGAAACCTGAAAATGTGGCAGGTGAATCCCTGAGAGGGATGGATAAGAACTTGGAAGTCAAGGGTGGTGGAGCCTTATATCTCATGGATCGGATCTGGACACCGAAACACGGTGGTTTCAGAGACTTGGTCATGTCAAAAGCGCACAACACTCGATATTCCGTCCACCCAGGTTCAGATAAGATGTATCTGGATCTTAAAAAGTTATACTGGTGGCCTAACATGAAAGCAGAGATTGCTACCTTCGTGAGTAAATGCCTTACTTGCGCCAAGGTTAAGGTCGAATACCAGAAACCATCAGGTTTACTTCAGCAACCGGAGATACCTGAATGGAAGTGGGAGCGGATCACGATGGACTTTATAACCAAGTTGCCCAAGACAACTGGTGGTCTCGATACCATTTGGGTGATCGTACACAGGTTAACAAAGTCCGCACACTTCCTGCCTATCAAAGAAACTAACAAGATGGAGAAACTCACTAGAACATACATTAGGGAGATTGTATGACTGCATGGTGTTCCCATATCCATTATCTCAAATAGGGATAGTAGATTCACTTCAAGGTTCTGGCAGTCGCTACAAAGTTCCCTAGGAACTAGGCTGGACATGAGTACGGCCTACCATCCACAAACCGATAGACAAAGTGAGAGGACTATTCAAACTTTAGAAGATATGTTACGAGCCTGCGTGATAGACTTTGGGAAGGCATGGGATACTCATTTACCCCTTGTCGAATTCTCCTACAACAATAGTTATCACACGAGCATAAAGGCTGCTCCATTTGAAGCCCTCTATTGCCGAAAGTGCAGATCACCTCTGTGTTGGGCTGAGGTGGGCGACACTCAGTTAGCTAAAGGACGAGTTCCTGACAGCACTCTCACAGGTCCGGAAATCATTCTGGAAACGACAGAGAAGATCATTCAGATTCGTGAACGATTGAAAGCCTCTAGAGACCAACAGAAAAGCTACGCAGACAAGAGAAGGAAATCGTTGGAATTCCAGGTGGGCGACCGTGTTCTATTGAAAGTCTCACCCTGGAAGGACTTGATACGCTTCGGAAAGCGTGGCAAGCTAAATCCAAGATATGTAGGGCCTTTCGAGATTCTCGCTAGAATCGACCCTGTAGCTTACAAACTCAATCTACCTCGCGAACTCAGTAACGTACATTCTACTTTCCACGTCTCGAACTTGAAAAATTGTCTGTCCGACGAGGCTCTTGTAATCCCACTCGACGACATCGAGATCAACGAGAGCCTCAACTTCGTGGAAGAACCTGTAGAGATCATGGACCGAGAGGTCAAGCAAACAAAGCAAAGCTGTATCCCGATAGTGAAGGTTCACTGGAATGCCAAGCGAGGACCTGAATTCCCTTGGGAGCGCGAGGATCAAATGAAACTGAAATATCCTCATCTTTTCGTTTAGTTATTTGTAATAGCTTAGTTGTTAAACTCTAATTTCGGGACGAAATTCTCTCTAACGGGGGGATGATGTGACAACCCGAAATTTCTATCTTGAATAATTATTCAAATCAGTCAAGGTTGGACTCATTTTGCTATCTTCTAGCATTATTTAGGGTCATTTAGAACGTTTTAAGCTTAGTACATCCATGAAATGAGTGACAGGAATTATCTGCTTGAGTCCATTGTGCACCAAGCAAGCCATAAACTTCATTGTGTGGAGTTTACGGCCACACCATATGAGTTTACGACTGTAAACTCAAGGTGGCCGTAAACTCGAGCTATAAACATGATATTCTATCATTTATTCCTCACTATTCCTCATTTCAACCTCAAGAACTTGATTTCTCTCTCAAGTATCATAAGATCTTCATTTTTATCTTCCAAAAATGTAAGTGTTTCTTCCCTTGAATCATTGATACATCTCGATATCTTGTATCACCCTTTGATTTCATCCATTAACTTCATCTTTTGGGTTTGATCTTCAAGTGTTCTTCCTTTCACCAAGAACACCTACTAAGTTCTTGGACTTCAAACACCCCTAAAGGCTTCTAAACTCGTAAGTACCTTCCTATGTGTATTACTTACTAGATGTGCTACTTGAAATCACCCAATATCCAAGATCAAGGAGAGTTTACGACCAAAGAGCATCTCCCTTGGCCGTAAACCCTTGTTAAGCCTTCAAGTTGGACATAAACACTTCCTTAAGGCTTGCATAGAGTCTAGAGCGCTTCCTTGATGTTTGCAAGGCCTTGACAACACTTTTTGGCACAAAACGTCTTGAGTTTATGGTCGTAAACTCATGAGGTCGTGAACACATGGCCTTAAACTCTAAGGCCGTAAACCCCATGGCTGTAAACTCCAATGTTTGGCCATACACTCCTTAGATGTAATCCCTCGTGATTATAACACTTTCATATAAGTGTTTCCTAGTTCCTAAGGTGTGTTCCTTACATGATTAGTTGTTTAAACACTAATTATATACATATATGTGTCATTATATGCTTATTAGGATCCGTTGTGCTCAAGGCTTCACTTGGCACTTATCATCCTTCAAATCGATCTTTCATTCGTATCACTCACTGCAGGTGAGTTAATACCCCTTTAACTTACCTTTTAAAGGATTTTAAATGCTTTTATGGGGGGGACACAAGTATAAACATAATAGTTAATATATCAATCACATGTTATTAATAACTATCAAACAGATAGAATTCTTATACTTCAAACTGTGTTTTCAACAAATTGCTTCAAATAGTTTTACAAACTCTTTTATATATGCAAAACTCTTTATCAAACTCTTTCAAACGTATATTTTGTCAAAAGCATATCTATATAGATATAGTTATATAAGTAGGATTGAAAGGACTTAGGACTGATAGTTCGCCTTACTTCCTGTTCCTTGTTTGGTTGTGGACTTAGGGTATCGGTTGTTTGTCCGAAGGTCGTTTGAATCTTAAATATATATTATGTGTATGTATATAGATATAAAAGTTATTCATTCAGTTTAATACCTTTGGGTAGCAAAGGTGTACAAACATGTTCATACATACAAACAACATTACTAATAAACTATAATAGGTATAGTTTAGGAAGTCACTAATACTATTACTAGAACAACAAAACATACAAAGAGTTAGTTCATACATGAGTCAATACATACTATAACGAGAAACAATACTCAGTATAAAGAGAAACAGATAGAGAATACTATAACGAGAAACAATACTCACTATAAATAGAAATAAACAGAGAACACTATAACGAGAAACAATACACACTACACACTATACACTAGAGAACATACTAGATACTAGACAGAGAGAACATACACTACACTAGTACATACTATACACATACAAGAATACTATAACATTAATGTGAGATACTACTTCATGGCTTGGCATATATTGTTGTGTCACGTTTTATACCCAGTGTCTCCTGGAGGGAGAGTGTGAATTTGTGTATAGATCTATACGGGACTGACCCTCCTACACCTTGCTGCTACCTACAGTGGGACCTACAGGTCTGCGGGTGACGAAGGTCATATGATTTCGATGTCTAGAACGTCGTGTTATACTGGTCAATCGAGTATGGTTACAATCATATCACATTTTACCTTAATTAACTAACAAGTTTAAAGGTAGTTAGTACATTAGTAGTTACCTAGATAAAA
The DNA here is from genome assembly GCF_052849685.1 of Lactuca virosa. NCBI lineage: Eukaryota > Viridiplantae > Streptophyta > Magnoliopsida > Asterales > Asteraceae > Lactuca > Lactuca virosa. Next base: position 221,811,219 of record NC_136430.1, on the reverse strand, counting down.
CTACAGTACATCCTTATTTTTCTCAATACATTCACATTGTGATCTTCTCACATAAACGGTAATGAGAAACTATATTTTGGTGATGATAGTCATACTTTGGGAAAACTCACACTTTTACAAAAGAACAAACATAGATAACAGTTGGGTCTTGGTAGAAGACTACTTTAGTAGAAAATATAGGATTTTCTAGGAAGATTACAAACATTTACATCAAATACTTACAAACTTTTACATCAAACATTTACAAGTACATTCTTCAAACTTATCCAAACAATGACACTAAAATACATCAAATACTTACAAACTTTTACATCAAACATTTACAAGTACATTCTTCAAACTTGTATTCTCAGGTCACCAGTAGACAGGTACCGATGACCAGGTTTTGAGAAGATGGAGCACATTCAAGACTCATCTTTTATTTTTTGATTATATATTTTGGTGTCTTATAAACTTCAGAACACACTTGTATTAAAATTATTACTATTAATGCAATGGATGATGTTGTTGCTTGTTTACTATTATGCATTGTTGTGATACTGTACATGACGTTCTCCGACCCCAAACGTTTCCGTCGTTCCGGTTTTGGGGTGTGACATCGTGCTCCACATCCCTACTTGCTTTTAGTCCCTGCAAATCAAAAAAAATGTGTAATCCACAACCCGTATCAAGGACCCCAAGAATTAGCATGCGATGAGTTATTAGATAAAATAGTGTAAATACCTGCGAATGTGGGCTTTATCTTCCCATCCTTAATGTCCTGCAAGTATTTGGAGCAGCTTCGTTTCCAGTGCCCTTTTTCATGACAATGGAAGCACTCTGCTTCCTTTGGATTGGTAGAGGGTTTAGCAGGACCACCTTTGGTTCCACTAGAAGAGGATCCATCATGAGACTTTCCCTTGTGGCTCTTAGAAGAAGCCTTCCTCTTCTTTCCCTTCCCATGTCCAATTGCCAAAACAGGGGCAGCAGCAGTAGGGGTAGGTATAAAAGCCTAGCCTTTCAAATTGCTTTATGTAGTTCTTAATAGGCATTGAAGATTGCTCAGAGTAACTTCCTCTTTGTTCATATGATAAGTCATTCTGAACTGATCATAACAAGGATGCAATGAATGTAGGATGATGTCAATAGCCAACTCTTCATAGAAGTTCACATTCAACTTCAGCAAGCGGTCCACAAATCTCTGCATCTTTTGCAAGTGGGCCGTGATGGACTCTCCATCCTTCATTTTGGCTGTGATCATGGAGGCAATGATCTCATACCTTTCCTGCCGAGCACTTTGATGGTACCTTTCCATCAAATCTTGGTGCATTTCGAAGGGCCAAAAGTCCTCATAGGACTTTTGAAGATCAGCAGTCATGGTAGCAATCATAATGCACGACACCTTTGTCGCGTCCCTCTCATGAACCCTGTATTCCTTGATTTGTTCGGGAGTAGCAGTTTGTTCATCAATCTCCTTCAACTCTTTATCGAGGACATATTCCGTGTCCTCGTAGCGAAGGCCCATACGAATGTTTCGAATCCAATCGTTAAAGTTTGACCCATCGAAGATAGTTCTCCCAACCAAGTTCAAGAGGGAGAATGAGCTAGAAGGGTTGGAACCTGAAGCATTGTTTGGGATAGACATCTGAAAAGGAAAAGAACAAGTTTAGATTAGATAAGAGTCATTAATATAACACCCAAATGAAATATTAAGGCTAGGACCCAACACAATATTTTACAATTCGGAAGAGGGATGTCGTAATCCAATTGCAAAATATTTGAAGGTAGGTAAATGACGATTTACCAATTTCCACCATGAAAAACGAAATTGATTATTAAGTTTTAAATTGGATTTAAATTCCTAGATTTTTTTGAGATTCATTGAACTTTTCAATGGCATGTTTAAATCTCGATTATGCCCTTCAAGTTTGTGACTGGGATACCGTGGATCACAAACAAGGTGTGAATAACCATGCAAATTGCTTGGTACTCTTAATGTCACTTATCACCTAATTAATGTGCCGGTTAAACACACATGCTCCATTGATCTATTACACACATCAAGCTACCCTTTGCCACCCTTGTCAGTCCCAAATTAGTGTGCCGGTTAACCACACACGCTCCACTAACGACTTGGCAAGGTGCAAAGTGTAATTTCATGGAATAGCACCATTTTCACATTTTTCCTAAAGTAACTAAGATTGGGAATTTAATAAAACATCTAGTTACTTTTATAATTATCATTATACTTATAACGATAATTAATGTTCTATCATACCCGTTCGGCTAACGACCTTCCACTAGTCAAAGAAGCGGTGGGTGAGAGTGGACACTCATTAAACCACCATTTTATATTAAACTTGTAATATTATAATAGTATAAGGGTTGAATTTTAAACTTTTAAAATTTTAAGGTTTGGCATTAAATGTTTCAAAAGTGAGTCTTTACAAATTCCAAAACTTGAGGCCAAGTTTTCTAACTCTTCAATACTTTTGGTTTCCATAACTTATGAAAACTTATGAGTTTTAATGTTCATGAATGAGACTTTTCATATAACTTGAGGACAAGTTACAAAACTCACTTCAAGAACAATTTAGATCAATTTTAACTAACAACATTATCATATAATTTACCATTGATCTAATCTAACTCATATAGCAAGGCAATTCATATCAAATAATACAAATAATTATCTTATTATCTTAAAATTTGACAATTGTCCTTCAATTAGATGAGGATCATCATTACCAAATCAGAAAATACGAATTTTATGATACAAAACAGTTTGTGGTAATGATCATAATCTAATTCTGGCCAAAAGCTCGAAATTCTGCAAACAGAAGGTTCTACTCGACGAGTGCATGAACTGGACTCGTCGAGTTGCCCTTTTAGTGAGTGAACTCGTCGATTCAGATCGTTGGACTCGGCGAGTGTGACAACCGTCAAAATTTGATTCGGTTCTAGATTTGACTAAACTTAGTTGCACGTATAGGCACGACACATACTAGACTAAGTAACTAGAAACTAAGTTATAACCTACTAGAAGCTTGGAAACAATTAGAATCAATGGATAGTATACTTAGATGTCACATTGATATGTGAATTCTACAACTACTTAACTGTAGTGAATATCCATATTTAGGTCACTCTTTGACTCGAACACCTTTTCATGAATCATATACACACATCATGCACTTTACCTAGTGGTAGAAATTAGGTTAGAGTCTCATAGAAACTTAAGTCAAATTTGAAGACTAGGACTAGTATACTTGATTCCTCAATTTCGCTTGAATCTCGGAATCACTACATAGAATGCCAATAAACCGATAAAAATAAATTACAAACATTATTTATAACTATAAAAGAGTTATAATACCATAAGATAATTTAAAGTCTCAAATATTCTATTTATTTTGATATTCAAAGTTTATTAAACTCCAAAACCCTAAAAGCCCTAAAAACTCATATTTATAAACTTTAACCTTAAAAATCCTATAAAAACAATTATGAATCTTATAATATTATCTTATCATAATAATTATTATGAAATAAAATTCAATGAAAAATAAAGATTTAGTTATTAACATTTACCCTTGATTTATAAGTCAAAAATCAAGAGTTTTATGCATAAAAACTAGGTTAAGGTGCACATTTTATAAAAAGTTGGATATTTTTATAAAAGATTTGAATTTTTATAAAAGAAACAAGAGAGAGAGAGCCTCTCCTCCCCTAAAATCGGATCCCTCTCTCCCCATATCTCTCTCACACTCTCATTCTCCAACACACACACATCTCTCTTCTTTCTCTCTCTAGAAAACTCTCTCTACCTTCTCTCTACTTTTTCTCTCCAAACACCACTCCATTCTCTCTTCCTCCCTCTAAGAACCAAGAAATTTTCCAGAAAACAAACCCAAGAACACTCCTCAAACTCGAAATCTTCATCATCTTGTGGTATTCTTGAAGGTAAAATCGATTTCTACTTCACTTTTCCTTCAAGTTTTGCTCTTTTTCTTACACTTTCTCCTTCTTCATCTTCTTAAAACTTGTTTTCTTTTTGTTAAAATGGTTTTTACAACATGATGGATGTGTTTTAACACCATGCATGTATGATAAACAAGGTTGCATGTTCATGATCTTAGTGCAAAAATCGATTTTAAGGATTAAAACATCAAACTCAAGTTAAGAGTTTTTGAGAAACAAAATTTTGTTCATAAATGCATGTATACATTTTGATAAGTTTTAATCTTTTGATCTCTGGAAACATGACTAAAATATGAGTTTATCATGATATATTTAAAATACTTGAAAAGATTTACTCAAGGAAATGATGAAAACCCACTTTTCTAACCAATCATCATGCATGCAATCTGCCAGATTTCTTTACCTGACTTTAAACTGTCATATCTCACTCATTTCTTAGCCAAAATTCGTGATTCGTTTTCTGAAATATAATATTTTGAGTTAGCTTTCAAACCCATCTGACCTCACTGGAAAATTCCAATATTTCGATTTTTACCAATTTTTACAAAACTGTTGCTCAAACAGCACTTTCCTTATGAATATTTGTTTTGTGTTGCATGTTCAAAGGACTTATTCATCACTAAAAATCATTCAAAAATTATTTTAAACTCTTAATATCATGTATTAATAGGAACAAAAAGATCTTGATTCAAAAGTCTTTGTAACATGTTGCAAAAATTGTCAAAGTAACATCAATAATCTTTACATAAATCACAAGAACCAAGTTTTCTCTATACATTTTATTGAGCCTTTAGGCATGGTTTTCAACATCAAAAATAAGAAAACAATTTTTCATTGTTGTTAAATTGTATGAAGATGCATTCTGGAAATTTTCAGCTCAATATATATTTTCTTTATTTTTACATGAAAATAATAAGAAAATAGAGTGTTAAATCATATAAAATACTTAAACTAGTAAATAAATTCTGGAAAAATTCTTGGATGATCCTTTAAGTTAATAAACATCTTCCATTAAGTTTCATCGATTTTTGTTACTGTTTAATATGGTTTTGAATTTTCTTTTTGTTTAGCCCCAATAAATCATAAAACCACATTAGACAAGTTGAAAAGGCTGTATAACAATTTTCGCAGCTTCTACCAGAGGTATAAGACTTAGAAAAATATTTTCAGAATTTTTCATAATGTATTCCTATTTTTCTCCGATTTTTGTATTTATAATGAACTAAAAATAGAAAAAAATAGTTCTGCTCATCCAAAATTCATGCAAATTTACCAGAACACCTTGTAGTACATTAGGAGACTACATAAAAATTTTGATGATTTTTCTCTTCTGTATACTATTTTTCTCCTATTTTCTAAGATTAAATACACTTAAATACACAAAATCGGATTTCAGTAGATAAAAACCACATTTGGTATTTTTCCCAGATTATTTACTCTGAAAATGAAGTGTACAAAAATTTTGGTAATTTACTTTAACTGTTTAATAATTATTCTCCAATTAATGATTATTTAAGAGGATAAAACAAAGAAAAATAGAAAGACTAATTGAAAAATATCTTTTATATTTTTCACAGCTTCTAAATGTATAATGAAAGTGTTACAAAAATTTTGGGCAATTTTGGAAACTGTTTTCTATTTATTTCAATTTTTATTAGAATAAATGCTCAAAAATAATAAAATTGGGTTAAACAGTTTAGAAATCAATTTTTATATTTTTCCCAGCTTAATAATGTTTAATAACAGTAATACAAAAAGTTTGGGTAATTTTGGAAACTGATTTCTATTTTTCATGAATTTGTATCTATTTAGAGAATTAAATATATGAAAAATGGTTATACATATTCATACTCCATGAAAATTTATCTAGAAGTCTTTTAGTACATTTAGAACCAAAATCTGAAGTTTGGTAATTTTTATTAACTGTTTAGTATTTTTCAAGATTTTATGGTTATTCAAGAAACTAAAATCGTGAAAAATAGTCAGACAAATCAAAAATGCAAGAAAATTTATCTTGAGGTCTTTCACTTCAATTAAAACTGAAATGCAAACTTTGGGAAATTTTAGAACTAAATTAATTTAGTTTTTGAATATTTAATCATTGGAACACCTCTTAAATTGTTAAATATTAGCATTTCAATAATGGGAAATTTCCACTTAAATTTTTATATAACAATTGATTCATTGAAATTTAATTTTCACAGAAAAATGTTTGTAACTTATCAATATTAAATTTTGACACAATATTGACATAATTCTATTGTAGTAGTAAGTATACTAGTGTTAGATTTCGATTAGAGACTCACTAGCGAATACCATTATTGTAGGAATCGATAGTGGTACAAGTGGAACTTAGCTCAAGGCATCATTTGCATCATCTCAATGCATATTGTGAGTATTCACCACTCCCCTATTTTCGGTTTTTACGTTTTGGGGTGGAAAAGCATGTCCTAAACTATTTATGTTCGTTGTATTTATTTGACTCATATAAACTTGGTTGCTATATTTTGCATATTGTGAGTATTCACGCACTCCCCTATTTTCAGTTTTTATGTTTTGGGGTGGAAAAGCATGTCCCGAAAAACAATTATTTGAATGTTGTATTTAAATTGATTTGTATCAAACATGATTGCTATTTTATTGCTATGTCTCTCTATGTATGTCTATGCAACACGGAACATGAGAACTTATCGTACTAAGGCCCTTCCGTTATCTCTAACCATTAACTCTTTGAGCCAATGGTCATTATGGATAGCGCTATTAGGAATTGACAACTCCTCACTCGCCCTATTGATGGAGTGCATGATACCATATTCATCTATGGAACGATAAGCATAGATCTTGATAGGGCTTCAGTCATAGGTTTGGTTGAGACTCATTGTTTGCTCATACACATACAAACTCGTTACTTGTTATAGCAATAAACTTGTTTATTAATTATAGCAATGAACTTTGTTTCTCATTACAACAACGAACTGTTATTACTGAAAACTTATATACATGTTTTAGCAATGAAATTGTTTGCTCCTTGTAGCAACGAAATTGATTGCTCATTTTAGCAATGAAACTTGTTTACTCGTTTGAGTAACGAAATTTATCTTCCATGAGAATATGAATGTTGCATCTTATTTGGGCAACATACCTTATCTCTCGTGATGACAAAGAACTTTGTTTTTACAAACTTATTTACTCATCTTAACAATATACTTTTATTATTGGAAACTTTTATCAAAACTTTGATTTCAATTCATGGAACCAGTATTATTTGTTTATCTGTGAGTACTCACCAACTATTTTTATAGTTGACGCTCGTTTTACATGCTTTTTCAGGAATCATCGAGTAAGTGGCACTTAGGGACACTTCACTTTTAGGAGCATTCGCATGTGTTGTATTTCAATTTACATTGTAATTTCTTTTAAAAGTTGTTCAAACCCATTGTAAAATTGTAATGATTTTTAATACTATGGTTGGTGTTGTCTTTTAACTTTTGCTATGAAACCCTTTATACTGCCACGCCTCGTGTTTCCGCTTTAGCGGGGTGTGACAGCGAGTTCATCAGTCAAATGCCAGAAAATCGATTTTTCCAGCTTTGAAAAATAACCAAGCATCAATATAATAGAAAACAATCCTAGGTTCTGATACCACTGATGGGTTTTAAGCACTATAACACTCCTATGGTGCACATGAAACCCTAGATGCTTTGGATCTAAGTTTTCTCTAATTATACATGCAATTTAAATTTTCCAAAGCATACATCCTAACTAGCATAAAATAGAGGATATACAACATAAAAACCAAGTTAGATGAATACCTCTTGATGTAGTTTGTAGTTCTTGGCCTTAGAAAGCTTTAGCACCTCAAGTGTGATGCCTCTAATGTGTCACAAACACCAAATGCAAGATGAGGCTTGAGAGAATAGGCTAGTTAGCTCAAAATCGGTTATCACTCTTCTTAGAATGCATGGGGGTCGATTTAGGGGTTAAGGGGTTTCTTTTATAGTGTGGCAAAGACTAGGGTTTCATCCATGCAAACCCTAATGCACCATGACCCTTCATATTTCTTTGGCTCCATGGGTTAAACCTCCATGGACTATCATATAGGTTTAGCCCATCCTACTCAACCATGGATCATTAGCCCAAACTATAAGTTTTACTGATTTACTTAATCAGTCCCCGTAAATTTAATTAGTCTCTTTTGATCACTAAATTAATTCCAAATTAATTTTTGATCAATACTAATTAAATAATATGATTTCTCAATTAATATATTATACTTATAATATATTAATAAATCACAAATAACCTCTTTCTCAAAAGTCCATCCTATCAAATTTCTCTCGTGAAGGCAGCCCAAAAGGACCATGCTACTATCGGGTCAAGTACATACCAGTTATAGTTATGGGCTTAGACACCTTATCCAACAATAGAAACTTATTTACTCATTATAGCAATGAAACTTTTTTAATCATTTTGACAACGAAATTTGTATACTTATTTTAGCAATGAAACTTGTTTACTCATTTTAGCAACGAAACTTGTTTACTCATTTGAGCAACGAAACTTGTTTACTCATTTTAGCAATGAAACTTGTATACTCATTTTAGCAATGAAACTTATTTACTCGTTTTAGCAACGAACTTTATTTCCCATGAGAATATGAACTTTGCATCTCATTTTGGCAACGTACTTTATTTCTCATGATGACAACGAACTTTGTTTATGCAAACACATTTACTCATTTTAGCAATGTACTTTTATTTATGGAAACTTCTATAAAAATTTTGATTACGATTCATGAAACTAATATTTTTTTAACCTGTGAACTCACCAACTATTTTTATAGTTGACGCTCGTTTTACATGCTTTTTCAGGAATCATCTAGTAAGAGGCACATAGAGACACAACACTTGTAGGAGCATTTGCGTGTGTTGTTTTATTTTAATATGTTGTAATTACTTTTAAAAGTTGTTCAAACTTATTATAAATTGTAAAGATTTTAATACTATGGTTGGTGTTGTCTTTTAACTTTTTCTATGAGACCTGTTGTACTGTCGCATACCGTGTTTCCGCTTTAGCGGGGTGTGAGATTCACCGTCATATGTCCACGTTTCATATGACTGACTGAAACCATGTATATGTAAATGAAGTCTCATTGTTCTCAGATCCATGAAGTAACGGTTATTACATTTCTCACACGTACATCTAGTTTCACCTTTACTATCTAAGTATGACATGGATTTCTCTACAAAAGAGTCGATTCCTAGCTGTAACTTGGGAGATTGATGATAAGAATTAGTAGTCCAGCTTTTATCAATAGACATGATGTAACTGAAACATAGTTTAGTGTTTAGGGTTTACTCCATGGGAAACAAAAATCAGATAAAGTATTCATAAAGTCAATGATTTAAAATGTATACCCGACACGGGAACAAATAATCGGAAACGGATAGACTATTCACAAAAATAGGCTTCTAAACCCACTTTTTGAATACCTTGTCTCATATGTGATACATATGTTCACATTCGAAATGAGATAAAATATTCAAAAAACAGTTCCAAAACGGGGATAACCCGAAATTAATTTCTTAATCAATTTCAGGCGGGTATTTCTAGGCTCATAATGATTAGAAAGAAAACACGCAAACGAATAGAATTTGGAAGATTTTTTTTGTCAATTATAACATCTTGTTTTTGTATATTTTTGTTATTTATAGCATTTGATTTTGTTTTAAGTTTTCTTTAATAGCATTGTACTTTTAATAGTATATTGTTTTATCTATTTGAGCATTGTATTGTTGAATATATTTTTTATTTATAATATCATATTTTATCTTATTATAGCATTGTACTTTACAATATTTTTGTTATATTTGACATTTGTTTTTGTTTTAAGTTTTCTATAGTAACATTGTACTATATATATTATATTGTTTTTTTCTCTAGAGCAATGTACCTTTTCATTCATTTGTTTATTATTATTATAGTATCATATTTTATTCTATTATAGCATTGTACTTTACAATATTTTTGTTATTTATGGTATTTGGTTTTGTTTTTTCGTTATGGCATCCTACTTTTTTTTCATTTTTTCCATTATAGCATTGTACTTTCTAAATGAGCCTTTAAAAGTTAAGTGATGTTCTAATCAGTATATACATACATATACATACAAATACATATATTGCATATACATACAAATAAACTTTCCATTATAGCATTGTACTTTCAATATTGCATACAAATACACAAATTTTGTTAATTGTTTTCCATTATAGCATTGTACTTTCCAAATTACATACAAATACACAAACTATTTTTTTCCATTACAGCATTTTACTTTCCAAATTGCATACAAATACACACATATTAAACCCTTGTACTTTAGAAATTAAGGTCATTATCATTATAGCATTATACTTTACAAAGTAAGGCATGCTCATTTTTTCCATACTAGCATTGTACTTTACAAATTAAGGGCATGCTCATTTTTCCATTATAGCATCCTACTTTTTGTTTCATACTTTTCCATTAGAAATCAATGTCTATGCGTACAAATACGCATATACACACATAATACACATACAAATACATAAATACATACATAATATATACATAGAAAAAAACACACACACACACAAACATACACACACACACCTATATATATATATATATATATATATATATATATATATATATATACATACATATATATATATATATATATATATATATATATATATATATATATATATATATATACACACACACATCCATACATACATACATGGTACACATACAAATACACAAATACATATATATACATACATTATATAAATAAACAATACACTTAAAAACATATATATACATACATTATACACATACATATACAAAATATTCATTCCACATACAAAATTAAAAATAAAAAGATGATGAAGAACATGTGGAGGTGTAATCCGGTGGAGAAGATGGTTGATGTTCCAAATTTTGAGAATTTTCGGTAGGGAGATCCAAATCCCGACAATAAAGTTGGAAATTCCGGTAAAGAAAAGCTGGAAATTTGAGTTTTCAGTGGGAGAAGAGAAAAGGAAAAGAAAAGCAGAAAAACTAGAGAAGAAAGAAGAAAAAGAAGACCTAACGTGCAGAAGCTTGGGGATGTCGTCGGTGATGGGGGGTTGGTCTCCGATTGGGAGGTCTTCGGTGATGGGAGGTCACGATTGTGGATTCTTTGGCGGTGAAATTTCGGCTCAATCGAAGAGTGAAAGAACGAAGCGGTATATGGAGTAGATTTTAGGAACACAGAATCACAGGTATGTGGAGTGGATTTTAGGAACACGGAATAGAAGAGGAAAGAACGAAGCGGAAGGGGTATCATTCACGCAGACCTTTAGTGGCGACGCAAGCATATTAGCAGCGACGGAGAAGTAATTTCGGCGACACGTTCCTGGAGGGAAGTTTTGGCGCCATTTATTTAGACCATTAGGAGTGACACCGTCACCGCCATTGGTTATGTACGCAATAAGGGTCCAAGTCGTTGGATTTGCAACAAAATCGACGGATATGGTATAATCTCAGCTTTTCACATGGATCGGGACTAAAGAGTATTAGCGGCGATGCCATTAGCATCAACAACCACTATTAGTGGCGACAACCAACGCGATTGGTGGTTGTCGCCGTTGATATACTGGTTGCCGCAACTAATGGCATCGCCGCTAATAGTTGTTATTCTTGTAGTGTGATATAATAGTGGTTATATTCATTTGTAAATAGTTTGGATTTCTTTTAAGCATGCTTGAACCTTTTTTATTAATATTTGTGTGTATTTTATCTGTTAGGAATAAATCCTTAAAGATCTTTTAGATTCAAAACAAGTAAAACAAGAACACAACAATGATTCATAGAATGTCAAATGATTAAGTGTCACGCCTCAGAAGAACTTTATGAAGAATTGCTACTATAGAGGCGTGATTAGGATTACAGCGTAATGATCAGAGTTGACCAAAATACGATGCATGCATGCATCTTAAATACTCTAACCCTAGAAATAAATATGAGTGGACATGCCCAAATCGTTAATACAAAAGACTAAACTAAAAGCCCAATGATGCAACATCTAACACCCAACAATCTCTCCATTTGCTTCAATTGAGGCACAAAACCATTAGCCTTGGATTCGCTTCTGACTTCATAAACTTTTGGAATGATGCCAAAAAGTGTCTGACGAATTTCAATATACCACAAAACCATGTCAGAGAAGCACTTGAGGTCGTTATTACTGTTTCCTTTGTATTTACTCACCAAATCCAATATATACTTGAGGAAGGATGTAGTGTACAAATGCTTATCAGAAAGAAAGAAGCATCCTCTGCGAAAGTCTACACCAGTTCGTTCCCTAGATTGATAGACCATGAACCATTCCCCACTGTAAATTTTCCCTAGCTTCAGCTTTTCAAAGTCCTTAGGAGATTCCTTACGAACAACAGAAGGCTTCCTTCGTAACACAGCAGCAACCTCAACATCCATTTCCCCAATCTCTTGAATGTAAGACATTATCATTAGCTTGATATGAGACATGACAGGTTCGTATTTTTCTTTGTCTTTCAGCAGCATGTTGTAAAGAACGAACCAGTCATTGGGGTTAAGACAAGGTAAGTCTGCGAGTGTGAATTCGTAGCACTGGCTGGCTGAACCTCTTGCCACTTTGAACTTCGCGTTCGGAAAGCTGTCAGTCTCGATTGGTCCAGTGACTTTCACAGCAGTTATTTTGCTTAAAGACCATGTTTCGTATTGCGGCTTCATATGCTTCAGATAAAAAGAGAACATCATGTGATCAGCCCCGTTATCAGTGGATGGAGCGTTCACCACTTTCACAAAAGAACGGAACCTGAAGGCTTTTGGAGTGATTGGTAGATCCAGTTGCGAGTCTCGTGTATTTTGAAGATCAAAAATAAAACAACTGGCTCTAACCAATACTGGCTTGATAAGTCAACAGCATCACGCTGGATTCGCTTCAAGGTCCACTTGGGAAACAAAAGCTTTTTGCTTTGAAGAGTAGCCTGAGCCTCTTTCTCAACTCTTTCCTTTTCTTCAGCCTCTCGAATGATCCGCTGGTACTCATCCAGTTCGGCCTCACGAGCCTTTTACTTTTTAAGCTCGTTTTCATCCAGCTCCTCTTCGTCTTCACTATTATCAACTATGGGCTCTTCACTGAACAATTTTTCCTTGCCCTTAGGTTCTTGATTGACAACAGGTTTAACTAAAGCTTTGGGTTCTTCTTTTCTTGACACACTAGACATACCTTCTCCCCCTTATTTCTGATTAAAGCTTTGATCCGAAATACCTTCTATCCTGTGAAGCATTGCGAAGACTGGCTTTAACTTCTCTGAAAGATGCTTCCGCATTGTAATTGTGATCATTGAGTCCCTGGTCTCAATGATATCCGAGAGCATGTCGGTAACATCTGTAATACAGCTTCGCATGACAGCTCTCTCAGATAACAAATCATTGACATGTTTCTCTGAAGTGTACAGTTTAACACCTAACACCTTTACTTATTCCATCTTGAGGGCAAGAGAGTCCATGATGTTACTCTCATTTTCCAGTTCGTCTTGAAGCTTGGAAATCTGAGAGTAGATGGAGGTTTGAAATACTTCATGGTCAGTTTTCAGACCAGAACGAATCTCTTGCAATTTCGTCTTCTCAAATTTGAAGAGAGAACCCAGACTCTTTAGAGCTTCATTGGTTGTAGTGGTATTGGAGTTGAAGGTTGTTTGTAAATTCTCCATGAAGGTAGTACTGTTAGCAATTAGTTTATCGACTTTTTTGGTCGTAGTCTTGCAAACTTTAGCAGAATCAGCAACTGCTTTATTCATCTTTTCAGCATTAGCAGAATGCTCCTTCGTGATTCTGTCAAAGAGAGACTCAACTGCTGCTTTAGAGTATGCGTTAGAAGACGAAGCCTGTGAAGCGAGAAGTATTTGATCAATCTTTTCATGTAGGGACTGAAGTTGCCCTTTCGAAACAGGCACATTATCTTCACTCTCAGTCTGTATTTGGAAAGGACTGTAAGTGAATCCCCCAAGATCTTCGTCTTCAGCATCATCAAAGATCATATCCGGGTCATCTCGTTTAAGAGGGGAAACGGGAAGTGAAACATGGGTTCAGAAACCTGAACTTTTAGCCCTCGTATCAGATACATTAACTGAAACAAGAGGTGTGGTAGAGGTAGTAGGTGGAACTGTAGAATCAGTGAACATTAGGGTAGAAAGAGAAATCCTAGTTTGTTGTTGTGAAGAGACTGGTGGAGGGCATGGTGCAATGGTAATTGGGATAGAAGTAGTTTTAGGTGAAGGAGGAGGAGAGGGAACTGAATCGTTAAAAGTTTGAGTTACCTCATAAATTTATGTCTCTTCTTTGTTGTGAACGGTTTCATCCTCGTTGCGAACGTTATCATCCTCCTCGACACGAATTTCTGACTGAGTATCAGACTCCAAACCTTCGCTTGCACTTGGAGTGGGGGTCTTTCGCTTGCGAGATGGATGCTTTCTCCTTTTGGGATTTGCTGTAGAAGGAGCAGTTTTCGCCTTTCGCTTCTTTGGAGTGACTGCTGGCTGAGAGGGACCCTCTTTCATTTGCTTTTGTTTACCTCCCTTTTTCACCTTGTCAGCTTCTTCAATTGTTGTGCGCATCTCAGGAGTAATGGTGCGAGCTCCTGAAGATGGAAGCTTTTTGTACTCCTCCAGAATTTTACTTGCAGCTGGCACACATCGAAACATTAACTCCGGAATAGAGCCAGCAAAGGGAAACTTCGAGTTATCAGCAATGATGATCTTGGTTATATGAAAAGTGGCAACTGACGACATCAGTGAATCTTGCATCATGGGGATTTGATGTTTTTCAATCGCCCGTTGAACAACAATAGTCCAAAATCGAGCACAGGAAATCTCACTGTGTCGAGTCGTGGAATGAGTACTTTGCACCAGCTGAGCCCATAGAACGGTGCCATAATCAAGATTGATGCCATTGTAAAGACCATACATAAGAGTCATAAATAGCTTACTGGCACAGTCAGAACCAGTGACTCTTTCAAAGAAAGCTTTGAAAAGAAGAGTAAATAGACCATTCCATTGAGGAGGCAAGTTGGGTTTTCTGAACTTTGAGATAGAAGGAATGAGATCTTTATACCACATCTCATAGAACATCTCCACATTAGCTGCGATGGAGATTGATTCTGGATTCACCATAGAGTCATCGTATGTAAGCCCTAACAAAGAACAGAATCTTGACTTGGTGATAGAAGTTTTCTTGTCAGAGATTTCAAATGTGATGCGTTCTTCTTCCTTGATGTATGATGCTGAGGAATAAGCCTTCGAGAGTAGAGACATTGGGACGCACTCAACTTAGTTAAGGCAGTGACCAAAGGGGAGTACTTCAAGCATTCAATGATTGGTAACATGAAAGAATCGTACTTGAAGGGAGACAAATCAAGAACCAAGTTTTGATTTTGTTTGATGGAAAGTAGTGACGAGTGAGCGGTCTGATCATGAACTGATGAAGAAATGGCCATTGTTGCATGTTGACGAAGAAGAAGAACAATAGAGAGAAATCGTCGTTAGGGTTCTTGAGAGAATTGGTAGAGGTAAAAAGTAACGTTGTAGATGAAAATTCATTTTTTACGATTACGCAAGAGAGAGAATTTGAAGCGTCGATTGATCGTTTTCCTCTGAAACGGCGCCTGAAAAAGCGGGATTTGACAACTGTAGCCCTGATAAAGGTGTCAGGCGGCGTGATAATTGGAATCATTTCAAATTCCACGTGCCTAAATTTTGAAATTTTATCCACCACAAGCCGCGTCATCATTATCTTGTTCTCATCCTTTCAATCTCCAATATTTTCAGTAAATACTCATACGTCCTTTCGCATTTGAGACACAAGGTAACTTGTGTGTATAAAACCAAGCATCATTGAATCTGCGAAACTAAAAATGCCATAAGTACCTCGAACAAGACTTTAGGAAAATCATAGAGATTTTCGTGCAAGAGTGTGCCAAAGAAAAAGAAATAAAGCAAGATATATCTGAAGGATATTAGTGATGTCTTAAAAGACATGAAACTATAGATCCCGGGCAACGATCTCTTCCTTCACGGTCAAGAGAGACTAAGAAGTGTTTGTGTGGTGTCCCGTTGAAGTACGATCAACTATTTGTTAAGAAACAATGAAAGGCATCTTTTAATTAAGCTTTAAGGGTGGCTTAAACTTCAACCAAACTACGAAAGTTAAGATAAGTACGAAACATCATTTGAAGTACTCGTGTGACCTGTGTAGTCAGTTGAATAAATTTATTGAGTAACTTGGATAAATTTAGAAATCTCAAAAAAATTGAAACTGGATCTTTTGGGAAGAAATGTCTTAAGTCTAGAGCATTTCATTAAGATCTCGCATAAGAAAAAGAGATTTTGTGGTACAATCCATGAAAGTGGACATTCGTTAATTCATTGGTGAAAGATCTAGAACATTTAATTGTTCACCGTCAATTTATGAGAGTGTGTTAGATATTGGGTCTCACTTAGTTCGTGGTAGTATGAAACTAAGATCATTAACACAGATTTGGTGCAACCATAAACCTCAGTGGTAGTATCCGAGAGTCTCAAGGGTTGCAATCATGGATGCGAAAGTGATGGAGAAAAATAGAGATGGTTCAAGAAGAACAATTATACCTCTGCTATATGAAAATGACCAAGCAGACAACTCTTAACTCGAGATGAGAAGAGTAAGGTAGCTCATGACTTATGTGAATTCACAGCCTAATTGGGAAGAAAGGATTGATGGAATCGATTCATTAAGGCTTCAACATAGAGTCTGTGAGGCTTAGGACTACATGCAGCAGCATGCTTCTAGGGACACTTAGCTAATTCATAGATAAATAGATTTATACCTGCCCTATCACACGAATCGAGAGATATAACGAACATGATCCTTCGTGATCTTTGTATGTGTCTAAGATATTTTTGGTGTTTTATGATTTATGAAAATAAGAGAAAGAAAAAGAAACACAAATAAAATAATTTTGCAATCTTGGAATTTTCTGAAAGAGAAATAAAAAGAGAAGAAAAATATTTTTGAATTTTGAATAAAATAAAATTTAAAGACATAATATACAAAGGAAAACAAAATAAGCCAAACAAAACAAAAACAAAAACAAAAATTTTTTATGCGAATTAGGGCGAACGTTCGTGTCATTTCGTGTCCCGAAAAAATCAGAAACGAATTAGAGCGAGCGCTCGTGCCAATTCGCGTGACAAAAATAAAATTGAAAGCGAACATTAAAAAAAATATTTTATGCGAATTAGGGAGAAAGTTCGTGTCAATTCGTGTCCCGAAAAAATCGGAAACGAATTAGAGCAAGCGCTCGTGCCAATTCGTGTAACAAGAATAAAAACGAAAGTGGTACCAAGAGAGCGAAAAAAGAACAAATACTTTTGTATTTTTGGAGTTTTCAAAAAAATGTTTTTTTTTTGAATTTTTAAAGTTTTCTAGAAAAACAAACAAAACAAAAGAAAATCATTATATATAGAGTACAAAAGGATATTGGTAAAACCGAACCACAAATGAACAGTGGACTGCGAGTCACTGCGAGCGTTCGCATCGACAACTTTATTAAAACGAAAGTGGTTTTGGTACAGATTCAGCTTCCATCATTCCTAGGCCTTGAAGAATTCTATTGAAGGTTGTCTCAGGTAAGGCTTTCGTGAATATGTCAACTAACTGATCAGAGGATCTTACGAAATGAATTTCAACTTTGCCATCTTCGACGTGATCCTTAATGAAATGGTACCTCATTGTTATGTGTTTTGTCTTTGAGTGTTGCATTGGGTTGTGACAAATACGAATGGCACTTTCAGAGTCACAATATAGTGGGATTTGTTTCATGCTTAAGTCATAGTCACAAAGCTAACTTTAAATCCAAATGACTTGAGATGTACATGAGGCAGCAACTATATATTCAGCTTCAGCTGTTGACAAGGACACACACGTTTGCTTCTTTGATTGCCAACTGACAAGTTTGCCATCGAGAAATTGGCATCCTCCAGTTGTGCTTTTTCTATCTAATCCACATCCCGCAAGGTCAGCATCCGAAAATGCTTCTACGAAGAAGCCTGATTTCGCAGGGTACCATATGCCAAGTGATGAAGTTCGTTTCAAGTATCTGAAGATATTCTTGACGGCCACCATATGAGGTTCGCGAGGATTTGCTTGGAACCTAGCACAATAACAAACAGAAAACATAATATCTGGTCTACTAGCTATTAGATACATCAATGATCCTATCATTTGACGATAAAGGGTCATATCAGCAACTGGTTTTTCCATAGATGGTGTCAGTTTCGTTCTGAATGCCATTGGAACCTTCACTTTAGAGTCTCCCACCATGCCAAACTTAGTCAGTAAGGTCTTCGTATATGCTTCCTGATTTATAAAAATACCTTCTGGTCCCTGTCTTATTTTCAATCCAAGGAAAAAGTTAATTGGACCCATGGAGCTCATCTCAAATTTAGTTTCCATCAAATTTCGGAATTCAGCTGTTAAGTTGGGATTCGTAGAACCAAAAATGATGTCATCAATATAAATTTGGACGATCATCAAGTGGTCACCCTCTTTCTTGCGAAAGAAGGTTGGGTCAACCGAACCTTGTTTAAATTTGGACATTTTAGGAAAGCAAGTGAGAGTTTCATACCAGGCTCTTGGAGCTTGCTTGAGACCATAGACTGCCTTGTCTAAGATGTAGCAGTGATTGGGATACTTCTCGTTTACGAACCCAGGTGGTTGTTCCACGTATACAGTCTCTTCTAATTCTCCGTTCAAGAAAGAACATTTTGTTGGATTAGTGTCTAAGCCCCTAACTATATGTGGTAAGTACTTGACCCGGTTGTGCATGGTCCTTTTTGGTTGCCTTCACCATAGCAACTTGACAGGGTGATTTATGAAGAGTGAGAAGATATTATTATATTAATATATTATGAGAATAATATATTAAAGGAATAATTATATTATTTAATTAATATTATTCATAGATTAATTAGGAATTAATTTGATGACTAAAAGAGAATAATTGAATAAAGGGGCTTAAACTGTCAAATGTGTGATAGTTGTATTTTGGGCTAGGAAACCCTCATGGATAAGGGGTGGACAAAATTGTGGGAAGGATCCCATCAAGATTTCGTCCAAGGCCTTACTCCAGAAGGTTCCATGGGCTGCTTGGTGATTAAGTTGTCCATTAGGGTTTTGGCTGAAACCCTAAAAGCTCATAGTATAAATAGATCCCTTGGGTTGTAGAAATCGGCTACACTTGATTCCTTGCAACCCTAGAGCCGATTTCTATACCTCTCTCCTCTCTCAAAATCATCCTCTTGCTAGTTGGTGTTTGTAAGCCATTAGAGGAGTGACAATTGTGACTCTAAGCTCCAAGAACAAGAAGATTCAAGCAAGCAACAAGAGGTAATCATCTAGATCCGATTTGTCACATTAATTTAGAGTTATACTCAATAGATCTAGGGTTTGAAAGTCTTGGATGAATGCATGTACAATTCGAGAAACCTAGATCCAAGCATTAGGGTTTGCATGTGCACATAGGAAAGTTCTTATGGCTCAAACCCATCAGTGGTATCAGAGCCTTGATTGGTTTCTATTGTATTGATGCCCTGTATGATCATTCTTGCTTTAAAATCAAATTTTGTACTCTCTGACTGATGAACTCGACGATTTGGATGAACTCGACGAGTTCCTGAGTGAACTCGACGAGTTTTGCTGTCAGACAGAGAGATTTTCGGGATTTCTTGCTGTTTTGCTTAAGGATACTTACCTAAATCGTTTTGGTTCAATAAAATCCGAATTTTATCATCCTTTTGACAATATCTTCAACAAAACAAAAGATAATTATCATTTGTTTAAATAATAATTTCCTTATTTGATAATAATTGATTATTTGAATTAATTGTTGAATTATCTTGCAAGTAATATTGACTAGGTCAAATCTAGATAATCATTAAATTAATTGGTTAATTTATATTATTTGCTATTTGATCCTTTATTTTTTGAAAAGTTCAAAACTTGTCCTCAAGTTTTGAAATTTAAGTTTTGTGATTAAAAGTTTTAATTTGAACTATTTAAATTTCAAACCTTAGAATTTTACAAGTTTTAAAATTCAACCTTATACTTATAATATTATAAGATTAATATATATATATATATATATATATATATATATATATATATATATATATATATATATATATATGTGTGTGTGTATAACTTAAATGCTAGTCTTACCGTTAGTAGGCCTCATTCACGAAGCCGATCTATAAGGGGGTATAAGGTTATGGCCTATAAAATGGCCGTTTAATGGGTGTCCATTCTCACCCACCGCTTCCTTGATTGGTGGAGGGTCGTTAGCCGAACGGGTAGGATAGGGCAAACTTTCCTCATTTAAAAGTATAATGAATCTATATAAAGTAACTAAATGTTTTTACAAAATTCCCAATCTTAATTACTTTAGGCAAAAGTGAATTTGATGCAATTCCATGAAATTACACTTTGTACCCTTGCTAAGACGTTAAGGGAGCGTGTGTGGTTAACCGGCACATTAATTGGGTTCTAAGCAAAGGTGGCAAAGGGTGACTCATTGTTTGTAATAGTTCGATGGAGCGTGTGTGGTTAACCGGCACATCGAATAGGTGACTGTAACAATGAGGGCACCATGTACATTTGCATGGTTATTCACACCCGCTTTGTGATCCTCGGCATCCCAGTCACAAACTAGAGGGGCATATCGAGATTTAAATATGCCATTGAAAAGTTCAATGAATCTCAAAGTATCTAGGAGTTTTTCAATACATTTAAAACCTAATCTCTTTTTCGTTTTTCATGGTGGAGAATTAGTGAATCGACATTCACTTGCCTTCAAATTATTTGCTTGTTAGATTACAGCATCCCTTTTCTAATTTGTGAATAATGTTGTTGGTTCCTAGCCCTAATTTCTCATTTGGGTGATTAATTGGGGAAATTCGTTTCTAATCAACTTTGTTCTTTTTCCTTTTCAGATGTCGAACGCAAACAACAACGCTTCTGGTTCAAACTTCTCTGGTTCGTTCTCACTCATGAACTTGTGTGGGAAAGTGATCTTTGATGGGACCAATTTCAGTAATTGGATCCGCAACATTCGTATGGTCACTCGCTACGAGGACAAAGAATATGTCCTCGATGAGAAGCTAAAAGAGATTGACATCGACACTGCTACCGCTGAAGAGATCGCGGCCTATGAAGCCCACGAGCGTGATGCCACGAAAGTCCATTGCATCATGCTAGCGACTACGACTGCAGAACTCCAAAAGTCCTATGAGGACAAATACCCATATGAGATGCATCAGGATCTGCTGGAATGCTACCACCAGAGCGCTAGGAAAGAAAGGTATGAGATCATCACTTCGATGATCACTACCAAAATGGGTAATGGAGAGTCCCTTACCGCTCATCTACAAAAGATGCAGAGATATGTCGATCGTCTGCTCAAGTTGAATGTGAACTTCGATGAAGAGCTAGCAATTGACATCATCCTTCACTCATTGCCTTCCTGCTATAGCCAGTTCCACATGACCTACCACATGAATAAGGAAGAGGTCTCTTTGAGCAAGCTTCAGGGCTTGTTGAGGACTGCTGAGAGCAACCTCAAAGACAAATCTGTTGCATCAACTCCACCTCCCGCTGCTGCCCTTGTCTTGGCAATAGGGCAAGGAAAGGGTAAGAAGAGGAAGGCTCCCTCTAAGGGCCACCACAAGGGAAAGTCCCAATATGGCACCTCTTCTAGTGGAACCAAAGTTGGTTCTGCTAAACCCAACTCTAACCCTAAGGAGGCAGAGTGCCACTACTGCCACAAGATAGGGCATTGGAAGAGAAGCTGCCCAGAATATCTGCAGGCCATCAAGGATGGGAAGATCAAGCCATCTTTTGCAGGTATTTACACAATTAAATCTAATGGTTTATCACATGCTACTTCTTGGGTTCTTGATACAGGATGTGGTTTTCACATATGTTCTGATTTGCAGGGACTAAGAAGAAATAGGGACGTGGAGCATGGAAGGATGAATCTGATCATGGGAAACAGAAGAACGTCACCTGTCACCAAGATTGGAGTATACTCCTTAGTGCTTAGTAATGGATTAGATTTGGATTTAAACAATTGTTGCTATTCGCCAGATATGGCTAGAAAAATCATTTCATTTCATGGTTTATATAGACAAGGTTTTAGATATTCATTTGATAATGAAAAAGGTTCTATTTATACTTATCTTAATAATGTTTTATATTTTGAAGCATTGCCTTGTAATGGAATATATGAAACTGTGATGGTTGTAGATAACTTAGGAAATGATGTGTTGTGTGTGGATTCTTCCAATAGTATGGATAAAGCATGCTTGTGGCATTGTCGTCTTGGACATGTCAAAAAGAAACGCATAGCCCAACTCCAAAAGGATGGAGTGTTGGAGTCATTCGACCTTAGGGACGATAACGTGTGCGAGTCTTGTTTACTTGGAAAGATGACCAAGTCACCCTTCACTGGCACTTGTGCGAGGGGTGAGGGTTTATTGGATCTCATACATACAGATGTATGTGGACCCTTTAGATCCACCACAAGGGATGCGAATCGCTTCTATGTGACTTTCACATACGATTATAGCATATATGGGTATATCTACTTAATCAAGCACAAGTCAGAAACCTTTGAAAAGTTCAAAGAGTTTAAACAAGAAGTGGAGAATCTGTTGGGCAGGAAAATCAAGATGCTTCGATCTGATCGAGGTGGAGAGTACCTAAGTCTTGAATTCCACGACTACCTCAAGGAATGCGGAATAGTTTCGCAATTGACGCCACCCAGGACACCGCAGTTGAATGGTGTAGCTGATAGGCGTAATCGAACCTTGCTAGACATGATTCGTTCCATGATGAGTCGTGCTTCACTACCTATCTCATTCTGGGGGTATGCCTTAGAGACTGTCGCCCATATCCTTAACTTAGTCCCTACGAAGAAGGTTGCCAAAACACCTCACGAGATGTGGAGAGGGAAAGCTCCCTTGTTAGCACATATCAAGGTTTGGGGTTGCGAGGCTTTCGTAAGACGAGAGACTCACGACAAGCTCGAACCTCGTAGTGAGCGATGTATTTTCATCGGCTACCCGCAGAAATCCTTTGGATATCTCTTCTACAGACCGAGTGACAATGTTATCTTCGTTGCGAGGAGAGGGGTTTTCCGAGAGCGAGAACTCATAAGCCAAGGAGACAGTGGGAGGCAAATCGATCTTGAAGAGCTTCAAGAGTCGAGCGATGAAGGAACCTCTAACACTGGCGCTTAACCCGAGGAGGAAACTCCGGTTGAACCAATTGACGAGTCCTTACCTCTTAGACGTTCCGAAAGGGTTAGTGTTCCACCCCAGTTCTATGGTTTTCATATTACTACAGAAGGGGATACGTTCATTAGTGATAGTACATTAGTGAATCTGGACGAACCTAACAGCTATAAGGAAGCCATGGCAGGCCCGGAGTCTGCAAAATGGAAAGAGGCTATGGACAACGAGATTCAGTCCATGTATGACAACCAAGTTTGGAATTTGGTTGATAATGTACCAGTTCGTAAGACGGTCGGGTGCAAGTGGATATTCAAGAAGAAGACTGGCATGGATGGGAATGTGCACACTTATAAGGCGCGATTGGTTGCGAAGGGTTTCACTCAAACTCCTGGAGTTGACTATGACGAAACCTTCTCACCAGTTGCGAAGATAAAGTCTATCAGGGTGATGCTGGCCATTGCTGCATTTCATGACTATGAAATATGGCAAATGGATGTCAAAACCGTTTTCCTTAATGGGAAGTTGGCTGAGGATGTTTACATGGCTCAGCCAGAGGGTTTTTTCAATGCAAAGCATCCCAATAGAGTGTGTAAGCTTGAGAAGTCCATTTATGGACTTAAGCAAGCGTCTCGCAGATGGAATCTTTGTTTTGATGAGAAGGTCAAAGAGTTTGGTTTTCTATGAAGCGAAGATGAATCATGTGTATATGTCAAAGCCAGTGGGAGTGTAGTAAGCTTCCTCGTTTTGTATGTCGACGACATACTACTCATAGGAAACGACATCCCGACACTGCATGAGGTTAAGTCCTGGCTCGGGAAGTGCTTCGCTATGAAGGACCTCGGAGAGGCTTCCTATATTTTGGGAATAAGGATAGTGAGAAACAGAAGTAAGAGACTAATAGGACTTAGTCAGAATACTTACTTGGACAAGGTACTAAAATGTTTTAGTATGGAGAATTCAAAGAAAGGGGAGTTACCAATCCAAAGTAATGCCAAGTTGAGTAAGACTCAATGTCCGAGTACTGAAGTCGAGATAGCAGAGATGAGCCGAGTACCTTACGCTTCCGCAGTCGGCTCGATCATGTATGCTATGACTTGTACTCGCCCTGATGTGGCCTTCGCTTTGAGCATGGTCAGCAGATATCAAGGGAACCCTGGCAGAGCGCATTGGATCGCAGTCAAGAATATTCTTAAGTACCTTCGGAGGACCAAGGAATGGTTTCTAGTCTTCGGTGGGAGTGATGACTTAAAGGTGTGAGGGTACAGTGACGCCAGTTTTCATACCGACAGGGACAACTACCGTTCGCAGTCGGGCTGGGTCTTTACCCTTAATGAGGAGCAGTAACCTGGAAAAGTTCCAAGCAAGCGATCGTAGCTGATTCAACGTGCGAATCAGAGTACATTGCAGCGAGCGAAGCGTCAAAGGAGGCAATATGGTTGAAGAACTTCATTGGAGACCTTGGAGTTGTGCCATCCATAAAGGAGCCCATGGAGATTTTCTGTGATAATGAAGGAGCGGTTGCCTTGACCAAGGAACCAAGAGATCACGGTAGATCTCGACATATCGACAGAAAATATCACTTTATTCGACATCAGGTGGAAGAGGGACTCCTCGTAGTGAAGAGGGTGTCGTCAGAGGATAACCCAGAAGATCCGCTTACGAAGGGACTGAGCAGGGTTAAGCACTTGCAGCACGCTAGGAGCATCGGGCTGAAGGACGATATTAGTTTAGATTAGATGGTTTGGAAACGTGTAATAGATAAATTGTAATTAACATTCGATGATTAAATAAAATAGTATTATTTATTAGTAATGTTATTGTCTTATGTTAATCATTTACCTATTTTTGCATGTTTTGACTTCCTGAATAATTGAATTATTTGATAATAATCGAATTATTCTAACGGTCCATAGTCGTTCATATGTTGGAAGTAGATATGAATGAAGACTGTCATGAATTGGTGTGTAGAATGTCTAAAATGTATTAGACATAGCAAAGGTTTGCTACAACGTTCATGAGTGCTTATGAACTTGATTTGAGCATTGGAATAAACCCACGCTTGCTGGAATCGCTTCATGGAATTCATCACGAGTGATCGCAAGACGGTAATATCATATGGTCTTAAAACCTAGATATATGGTTTATTGTTTGCTAATTGGTTGTGCATTGATAATGCGTAAACGCATCAGTAACTTGATGTTATAAAACGCATTGTTGTGTATGATTTGATTAGTGGATAGTAAATGCATATAAGTCGAAGTTTATTTGTTCCTTTTATCCTAATAGGGTAAAAGCGATATCAGGGCCCCTCGATGATTTGATTTGACTTATGTGTCGGTCCCGGTCAGGACTGAATTGATGTGTTCAATTAAGTTCTATGTCAAATGAATCTGAGATCGAGAAACTAACTGATGGACAATAAGTATGACTATGTTCCATGTGATTGTCCACATGATATCTAGAACAGAGGATTATACGATCCCTTATCTAAAGGATAGGTTACTGATAAGATCAGAGTTTGACAGCGTCTTTGAGAGCTACGATTGCTAATCGGATTAGGCTTGCATTTGTAGTTACTAGACTTATCCAAGTGGGAGACTGTTGGATTAGTGTCTAAGCCCGTAACTACATTTGGTAAGTACTTGACTCGGTTGTGCATGGTCCTTTTGGGTTGTCTTCACCATAGCAACTTGACAGGGTGATTTATAAAGAGAGAGAAAATATTATTATATTAATATATTATGAGAATAATATATTAAAGGAATAATTATATTATTTAATTAATATTAGTCATAGATTAATTAGGAATTAATTTGGTGACTAAAAGAGATTAATTGAATAAAGGGGCTTAAACTGTCAAATATGTGATAGTTGTATTTTGGGCTAGGAAACCCTCATGGAAAAGGGGTGGACGAAATTGTGGGAAGGATCCCATCAAAATTTCATCCAAGGCCTTACTCCAGAAGGTTCCATGGGCTGCTTGGTGATTAAGTTGTCCATTAGGGTTTTGGCTGAAACCCTAGAAGCTCATAGTATAAATAGATCCTTTGGGTTGTAGAAATCGGCTACACTTGATTCCTTGAAACCCTAGAGCCGATTTCTATACCTCTCTCCTCTCTCCAAATCATCCTCTTGCTAGTTGGTGTTTGTAAGCCATTAGAGGAGTGACAATTGTGACTCTAAGCTCCAAGAACAAGAAGATTCAAGCAAGCAACAAGAGG
The DNA here is from genome assembly GCF_052849685.1 of Lactuca virosa. Taxonomy (NCBI): domain Eukaryota; kingdom Viridiplantae; phylum Streptophyta; class Magnoliopsida; order Asterales; family Asteraceae; genus Lactuca; species Lactuca virosa. The sequence continues at coordinate 221,784,644 of NC_136430.1, read as the reverse complement.
TAATCATCTAGATCTGATTTGTCACATTAATTTCGAATTATACTCAATAGATCTAGGGTTTGAAAGTCTTGGATGAATGCATGTACAATTAGATAAACCTAGATCCAAGAATTATGGTTTGCATGTGCACATAGGAAAGTTCTTATGGCTCAAACCCATCACATTTAACATCCATTTGAAATACCTCGAAGTTCTTGTGTGCTGTGTATGCCAAGAAGATGCAAACAGATTCCAACCTTGCAACAGGTGCGAAGGTTTCTTCGTAGTCGATGCCTTATTCCTGACAATACCCCTTAACCACGAGTCTCGCCTTGTTTCTTATAACATTCCCTTCTTTATCTATTTTGTTGTGAAACACCCACTTTAAACATACAACCGATGCATCTGGTGGAGTTGGAATTAGCCTCCAAACTTTGTTTCGTTCAAACTTGTTGAGTTCGTCTTGCATCGCTTGCACCCAATCAGAATGATCAAGAGCAACATTGACCGTTTTGGGTTCTACCTTGGAAACGAATGAGTTAAACATACAAAATTCTACTTTAGAGAATAATGCAGTGTATTTTGCTTTTTGTTGAGATCTCGTAAGGACTCCTGCAGAATATTCACCAATTACTTGGGTTTTGGGGTGATCTCTGGTCCATTTGGTTAGTGGAGGATAGTTTGGATCATAAGAGGGATTCAATTCAGCATTTACTTCTTCGAATTCTGATTGAACGTCCGAATCGTCATTCGAATCCTTATTCTCCCCCTCGAATGACGAGTGGTCCTCTTCTTCAGGAATTGAAGTATCTCCAGTGAATGGAGGTTCAAGAGACATTGTGGGAGGTGAGTTATTTGTATCAGAGGGTGGGTCAGACGAAAGAGACGAAGTGTAACCCTCCCCTGTGATGGAATGTTCGTATCTTGTGGTGTAGATTGCTCCCCCTGAGGATGTGCATTGGAGTCAGAATTCTCCCCCTGGAATGTAGTGCTCGTGTCTTGAGGTACATTCGCAGTTGATGGCTGATTGTGCATGTCTTTCGCAGCATCATCAATTGTCTTTTTCAATTCATCTACTTTATTGTCAGCTGCTTTCGCTTCAGATGTGATAGCCTTCTCTGGCTCATCAAAGAGCAGCATGAATTCCTCATATAGATTGGAGAGTGGAACAGTAGCTTGACTTGGCTTAGGAAAGATTTCCTTCGATTGAGTCTCATTCGACTTAATCCTCTTCAAGTAGTTGTCATCAAACGTGACATAATAGGTTTCTTCGATCTTCTTTGATCGTATGTTGAGAACCCTATATTCCTTGGAGGTCAGCGAATATCCCAAAAATATACCATCGTCAGCTTTCGCATCGAATTTGTTTCGTTGTTCCTTGGAATTGAAGATGAAACACCTGGAACCAAATACATGGAAAAAATTAACATTAGGTTTACGATTATTTAAGATTTCATAAGGAGTAATAGAGAATCGCTTATTCAGGAAAGATCTATTCTGGGTGAAACAAGCAGTCGCAATAGCATCCACCCAGAAATATAGAGGCAGACAAGCGAACGTGAGCATAGTTCGTGCAGCTTCGCACAAAGATCGGTTTCGCCTTTCAACTACACAGTTCTGTTGTGGAGTGTAAGGAGCAGAAAAGTTGTGTGATACTCCCTTTTCTGCAAGAAATTCTTCAAACGCTTGGTTTTTGAATTCTAACCCATTGTCGTTGCGAACATTGCGAACCAGCTTTCGCAGTTGAAGCTCAATTTGCTTTATAAAATCCTTGAGTTTAGGAGTAGCTTCAGATTTCTGTTTAAGAAAATACACCCAAGTGAAACGTGAAAAATCATCAACTATTACAAGAATGTACTTACTACCACCAACACGTTCAATTGCAGAAGGTCCACAAAGGTCGATATGTAGAAGTTCCAATGGTTCAATGACTTTCGTGTTTACTATTGTTGGATGACTTTTCCTGCTTTGCTTCCCCATCTCACAGGCTGCACACAAATGATCCTTATCATACTTCAAGAGAGTAAGCCCTCGCATATGATCACCAAGAACAAGCTTGTTGATGTATTTGAAGTTGAGGTGCGAAAGTCTTCTATGCCATAGTCAGCTATCATCGGAGTGAGCTTTCATAAGCAAGCATATGGCAGGCTTCCCTCGTATCGGGTTCAGATTCAAATGATACATTTCTCCTTTTCATTGCGACTTTAAGAGAACTGCTTTCGTTTTCTTTTCTATTATCTCAGATCCTTCATCGTCAAAGGATACTTTCAAGCCCGTCCCTACAACCAATTGTGAAACACTAATTAGGTTGTGTTGTAAACCTTCCACATACGCCACCTTACAAATCGAAAAATCTTCGTTCGTTATCATCCCATAGCCTTTGATCTTTCCAAACGAGTTGTTTTCATACTTCGCATTTCCACCATCTTTGAGAGCACAAAATTCTCGCAATTCTTCCTTCCTTCCAGTCATGTGACGTGAGCAGCCACTGTCGATATACCATTCATAGTCGAACTGCTCGTCACGAATTACCTGCAAAAATCAAGCAAATTTAGGAACCCAAAGTTTCTTGGGTCCTTGTGAGCCTTTTACAGAAAGGGGAAAAGTAATTGCAAGATCAACCATATAAGTTCGTTTAACTAATGTGGTTTCATCTTTCTTAGTTATGGTGAAAACTTTTACTTTATTATTTTTCATTTTTGTTTCTTTAGAATCAGATTGTTTTTGTTTATTTTTTATTTGATTCTTGACGAAATCTTTCTCAACTTTCTTTGATTTAGTAGTCGATTTCTTGGTTTGAGATTCAGAATCCGACACTAACTTTCCCTTTCCTTTGACATCTTTGAATGAAACATTCGTGGGTTGAGAATGATGAGATTTTGGTTTCTCAATGGGCTTCTTTTAAAGAGAAGGTTTTTGAACAAAGTTTCTTTTTGGTTTCTATGGATTGCAAGTATGACAGTGCGAACATTGATTGGGATTCACATGCGAACGAGCTTTCGCATTTTGATTGGAAGATCTTTCTGTGCGAACATAGTTGGAATTTTGGGATTGCCAAAACTGTTTCCTTTCATTGAGATTTCTCTGATATCTCCTATTTCTTTGACGTTTTTGCTCTGCGAGTTGTTTAGAGGACTTGTGAATATTCGCCTTGGGTTTCATTTTTCTTGCATGAGATTCGTCCTTTTGAGGTTCGTTTGAACCTTCCTTTGTTCCACTTGAACTTCCTTTCTCATAGCTTGGACGATTGTTCAGTGGTTCTGCCACATATCTTCCTTTTAGTCTCCACGAGGTTCTTTCAGACAGACCCTTCGTTTCGTCTGCATTATCTATGGGAGCGGACCAAAAGAACTCATCGCAACCATCTTTGTTATCTTCGTTGACGATGGACGTTAGTTCGACAGTTTGATTTTTGTCCAGTCCTTTAGTAGCAAACACTTGATTAGGGACAGTTTGCACTTTGAGAAAAACCGTTGCTTTAGCTTTTAAATTTTCAGGTTTGTTTTGAGAAATACGTGCGAATTCAACCGAATTTTCAGAAATCAAAGCTTTTGCAGGTTCAGTTTCGTTTTTAACAAACTCTGAGCAATCCACCTCATCCTCTACAGATATTTCGCTCATTTCACTGTCCTCATCGAATTCAGATGTGCTTTCAACATTTATCTTATTTTCTGAACTCAATTTGGTACTCAATGAATCGAATTTATGTATAGTATCAGATTTAATTTGCTTCTTATAGTTTTTGTCCAAAAGCTGTTTTAACATGTTTTTTTGATCTTTGGACTTAATGTACGATTCAATTCTTTCCAGTCCTACCCTGTAAGCATCAGAAGTCTCGTCAGATGAGACGATGGATTCGCACTTATAACAATCGGCGTCAATTTCGTCTTCCTTTAATTCAAGGAATGGTAAAATCATCTTGTGAATTTTCTTACCAATTTCAAAATCAAGGTGCAACTGAGTGATGTTAAAGTAAAGCCTTTTAGCAATCAAACAAAAAATGTTACGTTGTTTTAAAAGCATCAAATTGTCTCGTTGCAAGTAAATTAATTGATCCCTAGACTTAGACAAATCCGACACGATCTTCTCTATCCACATTCGTCTCTCATCGCTTTTCGACGAAACCCTACTGATTTGATCAGTTAGGTTAGAGTTTGTTAAACGGGTTCGTTTTAAACTATTACTAATGCTTGAAAAGGTAAATTTTAGGTCCTTTAATTCATTCTCATATCTAGACACAGGTATTTTTAGAGATTCAAGAATTAGATTTACCTTGTTGATCAGTAGTTCGCATTCATTGATTTGTTCACCAACTGGTTTCGCTGTGATACAACTATCATCCCTTCTTCCACTCCCAGTAGCATTCTCCTGCGTCTGTGACCCATCACTTGTCACCATCAAATACCTTCCTGCGAACAACTCTCCTCTTTCGCAACGAACGCCCTGCCATGTGTGGGTCTGCTAACCTCGTCGTCTGTCGAGTCTGTTGACCAAACCTCAACTCCTCCAAACTCATTTTCAGCCACATTTTCCTGCACAATCAAAGCAGGCATAGAGTTATCAGCAACCTTTTTCTTCTTGATCTCCTCCAACTTTCGCATGTGGTAAGTCTCATCATCTTCTCCTTCTTTCTTCTCATTTAACCTTCTCAGCATGCAATCCTTGGCCAAATGGTTTTTGCCATGACAATAGTTGCAGTCATAGCCGGAGTCACCCATGAGCTTTTTCTCCTTCTTATCTTCCTCCTTTTGAGAAGTGCTTTTGTTCTCCTCTTTCACCTTTTCTGAGCTGTAGCTGCCCTGCTAGTTTCGGTTCTTGTTTGATGGAAATTTCTTTCTTGCGAACTGCTTGGGATTTGAAACCATTAAAGCATACTCCTCGTTCGTAAGATCACATTCAGAATGATCAGACTCAGGCTCATCCTCTGCAACTGTCTTGCCCTTCGAAACAAGAGCTAGAGATCCCATACCAGAAACAACTTTCGCTTCTTTCGACACCTCACTTTCATGTGCCTTAAGAATCCCAACAAGCTTGGCTAAAGTGTAACTTTTGAACTGCTCATGCGCTTTGACGGTAGAAACCATTGCCATCCACTCAGATCTAAGCCCATTCATGATAGTAACTTTTTGCTCGATCACCTCACGTCCAATACCATGTTTCATCATCTTGCTAAGAAGATGATTATAGCGATTGAATGTTTGGCTCAGATTTTCTTCTATCTTTTGTGCAAAAGCACCAAACTCCGAAAGCAGGAGTGTTTGTGTAGAATGCTCAAGATCTGAGTTAGTGGAGTAAATTTCCTTGAGCCTATCCCAGATTGCTTTCACAGTATCACACGAACTAACTAGACGAAAAGTATCGGCCTGCAAAGCGAATCTAATGATCCTCATTGCTTTGACGTTTCTGATTAGTTTATCTTTCTCGTCCTGAGGAACATCCTTCACATCAAGGAGCAGTTGGTTGTATTCCTTCTGAGTTTTGATAACTCTTTTGGTTTCTGTGTGAACAAATGGACCGAGAGTAATGGCTTCCCAAATTAAATAACCATTATCATCTGAACCGAGAACATAATCTTCAAAATGAAGCGCCCATACTTCATATTCATGAGGAAAGAGAATCGGGATCCTTGTTGTTGATCCAATACTGCTTGAGATATTAATGGAGTTGATGTGAGAATCGTCGTGTTGTATGATGATATTTTCTTTGATACCTGTAGGGAATCAGACGTGTAAACTAAGACAGTTTATAGGGTAATATCAAGATCACTTTATGCCGTCAAGATGACAATGAGGACGACAGAACCAGATCCTATATTAACGGAAACCCTAAAACTCTGTAAACAGAAGAGATGCGTATAGATTACACCGTCTCCTGCTCTGATACCAATTGTTAGGAATAAATCCTTAAAGATCTTTTAGATTCAAAACAAGTAAAACAAGAACACAACGATGATTCAAAGAATGTCGAATGATTAAGTGTCACGCCTCAGAAGAACTCTATGAAGAATTGCTACTGTACAGGCGTGATTAGGGTTATAGCGTAATGATCAGAGTTGACCAAAATACGATGCATGCATGCATCTTAAATACTCTAACCCTAGAAATAAATACGAGTGGACAGGCCCAACTCGTTAATACAAAAGACTAAACTAAAAGCCCAATGACGCAACATCTAATACCCAACATTATCATTTTAATCTGTTAAAAAAAATGAACACTAATAAATTTTTATTTGGTAAATGTATCAAGCTAGATTATCTTTTTTTATCTGTTATTGATTGATGGCAAAAATTAACAAAGACATACATTAATAACTTAATATACATTCATATATCTCCACACAATCACCAAATCCATATTATTTGTATACATCCAATCCAATATAACAAAACTCACAAAAAACTCACTATCAAGTTGTTGTATTATACATTAATGCGATGTTTAAATCAGTTGATTTTGCGACAGTTTTGACGTACTTGTCCAGTCTCTTTAACATCAAGCAATCCCATCTTGATCATGGCTCTTTGGAAATCAAAGAAGAACATGGCTTGGTTCATAGCATAGCCATTGACAATCAGTCGAGTCTTTGGGTCAGTCATTAGGGTTTGATCCGAGGATAGAACTCCAGCCTGCCTTTGAAGTGCGTTATAGTAAGCGTTATCAAACATATTTCTTGATGCGTCGAAAGGTTGCTCTGCATTGTCGCCTGCATTACATGTATTAGCAAGCGTTTTCACAAACTGATTGTCGATGCTTGGGTCCACTTCGTGGGTTGAGTCGAAGCTTTTTAGACGGTTCTTGAATGATGAACATCGAGCCACCCCTAGAGTATGCCCACCTATATGAAAACATGTCAACTTATAGTATATTCTATATTGATCAACGGATAAAATTTTTAAAAATAAAATAAGAATCAAAAAAAAAAAAAAAAAAACCTTGTCGCTCTTTGAAAATTTATCCGAATTAAACTCAAATATTTACAATATGCTTGGGTGTTTTTTTTTTTCAAAAACAATGCATCATTAGTGTAATAAAATAGTTTTCGTAATATATATTATATAGAAACTTCAAAAAAAAGTGATAGGTAGGCCAACCCATCCGGTATAATTATTAATTAAGGATATCCAATATCTTAATTATTATTATCTACTATAATAAATGAAGATAATTTTGTCACATGTCAATCTCTAATGAGTTTTGACACTTGTCATTTTGTAATATTTTTTAAATAACTAATATTCACATGTCAATTTATGGTTTTTGTCAATTTTTAAAATTAAAAAGTCACATAATACTTATATTTATATATGTAAACTATCAAATGTAATAAATATTATACTAAATTGCAATTAATATATTTCTTATTTCAAAATTTCATTCCTTATTTTAAAATTTTATTTTAAAAATACTTATTATTTACATTTTAATATTTTATTTTTTTAATCAACCCGTGTAATACACGGGTTTTACACCTAATAACTTATTGAAACATTTAACTTAAAAGGTATCAATCACTTACCTGAAAGAGCAACCATTTCTTGAGCAGTGAAACCATGTTGTCCAAACATTTTGATTAGTTCACTACTATTTAGAATTGGTGGAGGCAAGTTTCTAGTGTCTTCTATTTTTGATCTTGTGCCATCTTTTCTTCCTTTTGGTATATCGTACACAGGGCCCCCAGCCTACATAATCAATAATGATATTCAATAACATTTAACTTATAAATAAAAGATAAACATGAAATATTTATAAAAAAATTATAGCATTACAAAGAACACGGCATCACGGGCTGCCATTGCTACGATATCAGCACATGATACGACCCCGGGACATTGCATTTCCAGTTGTTGCTTGGCATCATCGATGATTTCATAGCCCCTCAAGCTCAAATTCGCAGGAGAGTCTTTCTCTGCTGTATTTTCTTTTGTAGAATCAAGCAAAACGGATGCGTCACAACCCTACACTCATAAATCATGCATTTTTAGAGATTGGTAAATCACGGTCAAGTTGAGTCAACTCGTAAAGAATCGAGTACCTCAATGAAGCAATCATGGAAGTGCATCCTTATAAGCCCAGCAGCAAGAGTCGGATCGGCTCTCAAAGCTGAGTTGACTGAGTTCTTGATGATGAACTCAACCATTGGGCAAGTCATTATGTAGTAATTCATGTTTAGACCATTACAGTGTTTAAACATGACCACAATTATCACCACCATTAACATCGTCATCTTCTTCAACCTCATGGTGCTTGATAAATTAACGACCCTTTTCACAATGAGAAAGGATGTTGAAACGAAAAAAATAACCGTCAATGGTAACAAGTAGTGCAAGGAAGACAAGAAAGAAAAAAAAAAAAAGACAACCTTTCTTTGATATGGTGGAATTTTAGTTGTGATGAAGAACCAATAAGTCATAATATATATACACCCAAGAATGTCACATCAACAATGATTTTCATTATTTGTTATATACCTAAACGTAATTCTAAATGCACGATAAAAGTTCTAAATACACGAAAGTGGAGTAACGTGGATCACTATATCAATCATTATGAGTGAATATTAGTTTTAATTTAAATTTTCATTTCTTTTCCTTCTACTTCTACAAAACTTTCAAATTTGCCCTATACGTTTTCAATATTCATACCATCTTTTGTATTGTTATATTAGAATAAAAAAAAATATAATAATAATATTAATAATATATTAAATTACGATGTTTAAAAAGATGACGTCAAGGATATTAACATCGTACAAATATTTGTTTTTTTTTTCATTTTTTATGGAATTAAATTCATTTAAAATAAATTCATTTAATAATCAATGAAAGTTACTAATTTAAGTTTATTTTTTATTTATTTTACTATTTAATGGTTTTAGTCCTGAACTTCTACTTTTTTTTTAATTTCATATATATATATATATATATATATATATATATATATTACTAATGATGGTGGTTATGTTTAATTTTCTTTAACTAAAATCATAAAGAATCAGTAGATATACTATAAAATTAGTAAATATATTATAAAATTATAATAACATAATCATTTTCTTTGTTATTAAAAAAATAACAAAATAATTTAAAATTTGGTTATAGAAGCTTGATAGAACTTTATAGTAGTTTATTGCAATCAGTCAAAATATGATCACTTTTACACGATACATTCGTGCCAATAAGAGGATACTTTATAGTAGTTTACTCACCGAAAAAAACAAATCACCAAAACAAACTATTCACACCCGTCGTTTGGCGTTGGTAAACAGCTAGTATGTGTATGTGTGTGTGTATATATATATATATATATATATATATATATATATATATATATATATATATATATATATATATATATATATATATATATTACATTTACAAATGAAAATTATGTAAGATTAAGATAATGGTAAAATTTCTAAAATCCTTAAAAATGAATCAAGTTAAAAGTTGAATTTAAAAACTTTGGACGACTACAACACATATATGATACAAAACAATGGAGTACGGTGGATTTATATACCTAAGTTTATATACTTTGTTGCGTGTATATATATATATATATATATATATATATATATATATATATATATATATATATATCAAGTAAAGTTATTGAAATTTGAGTGAATAAAATTTATAAGGGTGCGTTTTGTAACTTCCATCTAAGCTAAAGGAGCTAAAATCAAAAGGGGATAATGACTTAAAAGGGTAATGTATTTTTTGATTTGTACACACTTAATCACTGACTTTTTTTTCGTTCACATTTACCCCCTTCAACTTGTTACACTGTACACATTTAGTCCTTATGACCGGTTACTCCAGGTTAGCCGGGAAAAATGACTTAATAGGGTAATATATTTCTCATTTTGTACACATTTAGTCCTTAATATTTTTTTGTTGCAAAATAAGTCATTTTTGTTTTTGTAATCATTCAGTACTTATTAATGATTTCTTTAGGTTTTTCTCGCGGCATCTTACGTGGGATAGCGATATGGTGGTGGGATAGGTTGAGGTGGTTCTGCTATATGATGTAGGCCAAGATAGCTGGTGTGGGTCGGTTGTAAGCCGCAGGCACAGAGGCTTGATAAGAGCGGTTGAGTTAAGGCGGCATGCCGACCTAGGTATTCTAGTCCGATGACTGATTAGACCTGTTGCATGTTGGCATTCCGGTCCGATGACTGATTGGGCCAAGATATTCTAATCTGGTGAGTGGGGCTCGTTATTCATGATAATACGTTTGTTGTATCGAGTGTTTTGGGGGAAACTCACTAAACTTTGTGCTTACCCAGTTGTTTATGTTTTCAGGTTATAATTGTTGATCGTGGAAAGGCGAAGACATGACTGTACACACTCATCAACAATATTGAGGATTCCGCGTTTCTTATATTACTCTGATTTTCGGTAAATGTATTTTGGAATAAACTTTTTTTCTTAATAATGGATTTATAATTAGGGACTTTTGCCTTATTTAAAAATGAAAATTTTTAGTTGTGAAAATAAGACATTACATATAAACATTAACAACCCCACACACTTCATCAATGATTGTCCCATGTAAAATGCCGTGAAAAAAACCTGAAAAATCATTCATAAGTACCGAATGATTACAAAAACAAAAATGACTTATTTTGAAACAAAAAAAATATTAATGACTAAATATGTACAAAAATATTAAGGACTAAATGTGTACAAAATGAGAAATATATTACCCTATTAAGTCATTTTTTCCCGGCTAACCTGGAGTAACCGGTCATAAGGACTAAATGTGTACAGTTTAACAAGTTGAAGGGGTAAATGTGGACGAAAAAAAAAAACTCAGTGACCAAATGTGTACAAATCAAAAAATATATTACCCTTTTATGTCATTATCCCAATCAAAAAATATAAAAACAATTGAAATTGTCAAAATAACAAATGTGATGGGATTGATTGTAATCATCTAGTATAATAAATGAAGATAATTTTGACACTTGTCATTTTGTGATATTTTTTAAATAAATAATATCCACATGTTAATTTATTGTTTCTTTAATTTTTAAAATTAAAAAGCCACATAATACTTATACTTATATATGTAAACTATTAAATGTAATAATTATTATATATGTAAACTATTAAATATAATAATTATTATACTAAATTGCAATTAATGTGTTTCTTATTTCAAAATTTCATTCATTATTTCAAAAATTTATTTTAAAAAATATTTATTATTTATATTTTAATATTATTTTAATCGACCCGTGTAATACACTGGTTTTACACCTAGTTGATTATACATGAATTTATTCGTGCTAATAGGAGCACCCCCCATCTTTGATATTTAGCTAATTTTGATTATTTTTTGAAAAATAATAAATAAAATTAGGCTATTTATCAAAATTATTATATTAGATTAACTTACCTACGCTACTTAAGTTTCTTTAACTTATCTGCTCTTTATAGGGCGGCACCTATGAGACAACTGACGGAAGTGCCACTAGAAGCCGGGCTTCAAACTTCAACCACTAAAAATAATATAAAAAATACATCTAAAAATATAAAACCAAACATTACAAAAATGAAGTGGTAGTCAGTAAGTAATCACACCGAGATGTGCATAGACATAATCACCATATTCCATTTGTGAGTGGTGGTACCATATTTTGTTCTCCCACTTATCATATTGCTTTATATACTCTATATTTTTTTTACTTTTTACGTTTTCATTCGGTTCAAATATATAGATAACCATTTGACTATCGAACGTGGGTTTTCTTTTTCGTTTTGTCAAATCAGAATCTTACGTGTAGAAATATTTATTCAAATTGAATTGGTATCCATCGTAAATTCATAATTACATATAATGGTGTTGTTATGTGCATGTATATTAGTATATCTATATCTTTTGAATTTACACATTTATTTGCAGTTATTATAATGCACAAATATGCACAAATAATATGTATTCTTTTGACAAAATTTTAATCCGAAACTGCTATGCTCATTGATAACATTTGCGGAATATCGATGACAAATATTCTTGTTTGTTATACAGTTAGTACTTTCTGTTTGTTTTTGTCTTCACTCAATTTTTTTTTTTAAATTATCTTTTATAATATTATATTTATATATCTAATCAAATTCAAATGTTAAACCCACCAACAACTCTCCATTATACCACTTGGTCAATGATAGACCGACAATGGATCTGTTGTTACTGGGACACTACTTAAAGTTCCAGTTACGTAACATAATAAAAGTTATAAAAATTTTAAAGGTGAAACGAGTTAACACTATAACTTTTTCATGTTTGTCTTCCACATAGATGTAAAAATACTAATTTGATTAAATACATAAAAAAAAACATAGATAAGGAATAATAGGTTGAACATATAAAAGTTACGTCTTGATTCAATGGTACTGAATGCGATTGAAGGATTAGACACTAAGTATGTATATTGGTGACACAGTTAGTTGCTGTTTGATGATATTAATCCTTCAACTAACAATTTTTTTTCTAAAACATAGATTTTTCTATTTATTCATTAAATATTTTAGAGGCACTTTATTGAAAACATATATCTTATTTGACAAACTAAACAATGGAATGTATAAAGAAATTAAATGAGTTGTATTATTTCTATTTTGGTCTATTAAAGTGCAAGTAACTTTAACATATGTGATAGGAAGTGGGCTTGTAACTCGAGTCGATATATTGTAGCTGTGTGGGCTTGGACTTAAGCTGTGGCCTGTGGGTTTGAACAAAAGAGGAAAAGGCCTAAACATGAGGGACTATAAATGCAGATTTACAGAAGCTGAAGAATTTGAGCTGGAAGGGTTATTTTACTTTGAGCTGCGTTAGGTTAAAGATATTCCATTACAAAAATACTATCTCTATTTTAGATATATAATCCAATTGACTTATTACGGTAATTATTTTTTCGTTTTGTTCATGGTAATTTTTTTTTGTACACATCTAGGTAATAAACTTGTTGAAAGTGTTCACATATGATCATTATAACCGGATGTAACCGTGTTACAGCCAGTCATAGATGTGTACAAAAAAATAGTTACCCAGATTTGAACAAACCGAAAAGTTAATTACCTTAATAAGTCAATTTCGCTTTATTAATTTATTCACAACCTATTTCAACAAAATCTTTGTAATTACAACAAAATTAAAATAAACATATCGAGATTTGTCTTTATTTGTAAAATAGAAAAAATGATTTATGAATTTTGAAGTCTGTAGTTTTTATTTTACTAGAATTAAGAGTAAATTACAATGGTTCAGGTGAGAATACAATTAAAACTTTATTCATAAATTAATTCCCTCTATCTTCAAGCATAAAACCATAAGAAAATTGCAAACTTAATATTTTTTTAATATTTTCTTATAAGTTTCATTTTAAGGTAACATGACAACCAGCGTTATTGGATAAAATCAGCCAAAAAAGCCTTTAAAAAATGAAAATTTTAAAGGTTTTGATGGCATTATCCTTTTAATCAAAAGGAAAAATGGGCTCTAAAACGATTTTATATAACCGTAGTTTTTACTCATATTTCGTGGTGCATATATTGTACCGGTATTGGGAAAAAAACTACAACATATTTTTATCCAAATTTTAATATTTTTGTGAAACTTTTGAAGATAACCATGAAACTTACACTTAAACTTCATTTCTACACAGTTTCTTAGATATATTAAAGTTGTTTTCAAGCCCTCTCAAACTCCAACTCGTATAAACTTATAAACCGTTTTTCGAACAGACTAAATGAATGAGACAATGAAATAGTTTCATTAATATTTTAATATAATATTTTCTTTTTCCTCTATTACAACATTGTACTTACAAAAAAAAATCTTTATTATTCTACTCACAAATCGACGTATTTCATTCCTAACAGTTCTTGAACCCTCAACATTTGCTTATGGACACCTTGTTGAATATCAAATGTGTGTCTGTTTTATTTCAAAATGTATTTTCGAGTCTTTGTTATTTCGAGCTTTTTCTATAATGTAAATATTGTTTCAATATATTCTTTTGTATTCATGATTTCGATGTAATTGAGCTTCAATGTAAGAAGGCTTTTGCAAGTCCTGCTGCTACAGGAAGAAGCATAATGCAAGAATGATCATTGTGTATTGCTCTTCAACCTTATGGCTGCATTTGTTATACAGGTTTTGTAGGGAAATTTTTAATGATGAGGGCATTCACGTCTTTTCCACCTTTTGGGTGCAACAAAAAATTGGTGTTTCATTATCAAATGAAACCACAAGAGCTGTGTTACATGGGGCATACTATTACTAACCTCAATCAAATATTCTCTCTCCAGTTGAAAATAAAAGGAAAATCACAGAACTTGCAATGCAGAGTAATCCAGGTATAAGAAAAACTGCCCTCCAGCTATCAGGACTAGAAAGATCTGAATTCTTGGTTTTTGCAGCTTCTAGAAGCTGCCCAGTAAGCTCAACTCCAACAATACCAGCTAAAGTGCCAGCTGTATTAGAGACACCCATCACAATTCCAGCATATCTAGGAGCAATATCCATATGATTCACTGCAAATCCAGCTCTTCCTAATGCAAGAAAACCAAGAGCCACTGAAGAACAAAGTATCACCCCTTCAGATGTTCTAAAAAGAGGAAGCAACATTAATGAGACTGCAGACACTAAAAACCCTACAGTATTCAAAACCTTTCTTGTATTTGTCACAGACAAGATTCTCTTTGTTACCATGTGGTCAGCAATAATCCCACCAATATTTGAAAAAACAAACATGTTCAGATATGGCATCATTTTAGAAGAACCCATTTCTTGAAGACTGAACTTCAACCCAAGTTCAAAGTATGTTGGCAACCAGTTCATAAGCACGTATAAAGTGTAATGGAATGTGAAGTTATTGACTAAAATAGCCCAAACAGGTAAGCTCAGAAAGATTTTCCTCCATGGGATTTGAGTAGTTATTATTTCTGCGTTCAACTTTTGATAATCTCTAATTGGCAACAAATATTCTCCAAAACCAGCTGCAGTTGCTTTCGGGTGATCAGAACGAGGGGGATCACTAGCAAATCTTAGCCAAAGAAGTGACCATAAACCACCTAAAGCTGACTCAGCAAGAAAAACAGATTGTGGGCCCTTGAACTTCACTAAAGTAGGGAGAAAAAGCATGCCAAGAGCAGCACCTAGGTACATTCCGGAAGTTGTGAGAGAAAGAGACCTTGACCTTTCGTGTGGTGGGACCCACTGTGCTAAAACTGTATGAATAGAGGGAAAGATAAACCCTTGAGCTACCCCAACAAGTAAACGAGCTATAACTAGAGCCATTACTCTATTAGGGTCTAATGGACATAATGCACATGTTAAAGACCATATCACAAATGAGAAAAGGAGAATACGCCTTCCTCCAATCTTTTGAGCTGCCCATCCACCAGGGACTTGAGAAAAAGCATACCCATAATAGAATGTTGACAGAATGGTGCCTTTGCTTGATTGACTAACTCCTGCATCATCTGCAGCAATTGTGTATGCAATTGAAAAGCCTACACGTTCAATGTAACATACACAGGTGCAAAGGAAGGTCAAAATGACGATTAGATAACGTATAGGGAACTTTGTATTCCTCATTCCTTTAGCTTATGTGAAACAGCTTAACCTTTCTAGCCCACTTTGATATTGTCTTCTGATCCACTACATGATCTTCACCATTGTTGTTTTGGAAGATGGTTGAAATGACATTACTTAGAAAATACCCAAGCTGCAGCAACAGAAAATGGATGAAAGATGCATTAATCAAGAGGTATGCAGTCAGTGAAAAGAAGTAAAGAGTCTTAACAGAATATGACCAAGTTATGCATTGTTTTCTTGTAGTTACTTTTTGATCAATACATGGTTAAATTGCTATTCAATCACAGGGAATCCCATTGAGTTGATAAATACTGAACAGGGGAGGTATCATAAGGACTGAGCAGAGGAACTTTGGTATCATAAGGTTAAATTAAATTGCTAGTTTGCTACACAACTTTAAGATTCAAGGTTACTATCTGACACCAATTTATCATAGACTTTATCACTACCATAACAACACTTAGAATGTAGTCAAACTTATCAGTTATCACCCTTTGGGGTAATTCTAGTCTTCATTAATCGCTAATCATGAGAGTAATTCTAAGACTTTGTATGGTCATCAAGAAGTCATTGTTTGGTTACCCAGCTGCTCACACTAAACGATCCCTTTCAAGGAACACAAAGTTGCAAAAATATGAATACACAATATGTCCTCTTAGCTAACTGAACTCGGTTATTCCTCAAATTCATTAAATTTCAAAGTAGTAAGTTCCTCTAAGCATTTCGCATTCACATTTCACAAAAGCACAAATGACATCGTAAAAACAATAAAAATGATCGAAACGATTGTATCCTGCAAAGAGCAACAAAAACTAGCATTGTGCAGGCTCTGATTTAGGGTTTTGATGAATCGAAGTGAACATTTGGGCAAATGTAAAAGACATGAAGATCATACCTGCTTTGAATGTGAGAACGTCTCCAGGGTGAAAAGCGAGAGGAGGAGACGTACGTAAATAGGGTTTTTGAAGAAAACAGGTTTATGTCATGAATAGGAAGGAAAGAGGTCGTTGGCCTTTACGTACCCCATTATAAATTTTTATCTTAAAAAGGTAAGGCAAATCATAATAATAATGTTTTAAATAAAATTGCTGTTCCAAGAAAATGGTTTTAAATAAAATGATCTTCATATAAAAATGTTCGTAAATTCGTAAGATTGTGTTTTTCTGAAATAAAAAAAAAAAATATAGCAAAAGGCTTGAGGATGTTAACAGTGAATTCCCAAGTATACTCAATCTGGCAATTTTTCTGAAATTTTCTTTAATACATTTTTTGCTGGTTGCAAGAATCTAAAAAATAGCTAAGATAAATATTTCTAAAAATATATGAAATGTTTAGGAAATAAAACCTCTAAATTTTTTTCAACAATTTATTTAAAAACTCATTACTTTATTTTTATTTTATTTTTAAAAAAAAAACCACTAATATATTGTAAAAGCTTTCAAAAAAAACCATCTATATTTAAAAAAAAAAATCAATAAACAACACTTTTAGAAGAGAAATTTAAAATATCAACGTAATTCAGCAGAGTTTGTTAATTGCTAAGGTTTATGTACTAAACCAAAACCGAACAAATAATTTCGGTTTTTGAGTTTGGAAATACCAAACCATCGGGTTTTTTGTTTCAGTTTCTTTTTTTTTCATTAGTTTTTCATCAAAATGTTGCTAAAATTAAAATAAATAAATAAATAAAAACATGTAATTTTCTAAAACATAATATAAAAAGAGGCCAATACATTCTTATTATTTTAACTTTCAATAGAAACAATGTGTATTTTCGGTTTTTTTTTTTGTACATCATATTAATCACCAACTTCATATTTCTTTTTATCACAAATAATCCAACATACCTCATTGCAATCTTGAATCTTGTATTACATGTGATCTAAACTAAAGTGCATCAATTCAAGATGTTGTAATATTAGGGAAAATGACTTATATGGGTAACTATGTTTCAAAATTGTTGAAAAAATACCATTCAAGTTTGGTGTGTTCAAAAAACACCATCCAAGTAAAGCATTTGTACAAAAAACACCAACGAAGTATATTCTTTGTTCAAATTTGGCCATGTGGTAACGGGCAATTACCGTTAAAAAAATAAGTAAAGGAAAAAAAACAAGAGGAAATGACTCAAAGAGGTAACTATGTTTCAAAATCGTTCAAAAAACATCATCCAAGTTTGGTATATTCAAAAAACACCATCCAAGTAAACTTTTTGTACAAAAAACACCAACAAACTATATTTTTGTTCAAATATTACCCACCAGTACAGGTTAAATGATGACTTGGCTTAACTATTATGACATAGCATAATAATTATTAACAAAACAATAAATGATATATTCCTCCTTTAAAACTCGATTTAGGGTTTCTTCATTAACAAGTGACTTCTTCTTCTCCTATGATTGCTCTTCTTCTTCTAAAGTGATGATCTCGAACTCAAGTCCAAAACTCTAATTCTTGACTTAAGGCAAAAAGGGCTCCTTTACCCCTTCCTTAATGGGCCTCCCTCCCCCTAAGGCCCAAATCCATAAAAAGCCCCAAAAGACATCCAAGCCCAACCATAAGGCCTCTAAGGCCCAATATGGCCCAAGAACCCCCAACATGGCCTTAAGCCCAAAAAATGACTTGCTACAATCATGTGGGCCTGAGGCCTAACTTAAACAAGTCCATACATACGCCCAACATATGCTGAAGCCTCTACGATTGGGATGTCGAGCCAGTACGCCCGGTGTACTCCTAGCATACTCGGCTAGGGTCAAGAACCGCAAATCTTCCAAAGGCCATAACTTCTTCATTTTAAGTCCGATTTCATCATTCTTTATATCCACGGGAGCTAATTTAGGCATCATACAACCATACCGAGGGTCTAAAGAATGACGAAATCAGACTTGGAATGAAGAAGTTGTGGCCTTCGGAAGATTGGTGGTTCTTGACCCTAGCCGAGTATGTTGGGCGTACGCTAGGAGTACGTCGGGCATACTGGCTTGAAAGCCGAATCGCAGAGGCTTCAGCATATGTTGGGCGTATTCATGGACTTGTTTAAGTTGGGCCTTGGGTCCACCTGATTGTAGCAGGTCATTTTTTGGGCTTAAGGCCATGTTAGGGGTTCTTGGGCCATATTGGGCCTTAGAGGCCTTGTAGTTGGGTTTGGATGCCTTTTTGGGCTTTTATGAATTTAGGCATTAGGGGAGGGAGGCCCATTGAGGCAGGGGTAAAGGATCCCTTTTTGTCTTACGTCAAGAATTAGGGTTTTGGACTTGAGTTCGAGATCATCACTTTAGAAGAAGAAGAGCAATCATAGGAGAAGAAGTACTCATTCGTTCATGAAGAAACCCTAAATCAATTTTTAAAGGAGGAATATATCATTTATTGTTTTGTCAATAATTATTTTTCCATGTCATAATAGTTAAGCAAGTCATCATTTAACCTGTAAGAGCCAGTTACCGGTGGGTAATATTTGAACAAAAAATATAGTTTGTTGGTGTTTTTTGTACAAAAAGTTTACTTGGATGGTGTTTTTTGAACATACCAAACTTGGATGGTGTTTTTTGAACAATTTTGAAACATAGTTACCTCTTTGAGTCATTTCCTCTTGTTTTTTTTCCTTTACTTATTTTTTACCGGTAATTGTCGGTTACCACAAGGTCAAATTTGAACAAAGAACGTACTTCATTGGTGTTTTTTGTACAAATTCTTTACTTTGATGGTGTTTTTTGCACACACCAAACTTAAATGGTATTTTTTGAACGATTTTGAAACATAGTTACCCATATAAGTCATTTTCCCGTAATATTATCAACCCTAGTTTTAATCCTTAAGTTTTCAAAACCCAATTTAATAAACATCAAATACTATCAAATTCTGACAAAACTGGTTTTTTTTTCTATTAAAAAAACAACTAGATGTGTTACCAAAAGCTTTAGATGAACATCATGATCAAACTATTCTAGAAAAAATGTAAACAACGATTCAGTTCATACTAGTTGTTTAGACACTAAATGTTAATAACAAGGAGAGCATATATGTATTTTTTCCATCTTCGTAAGTAGTTTTTGACAAAAGACGGAAACATGAGTAGGGTGACAGCATTCTTTAACAATCATTGTGATTACATTAAAAATGGGGTTATAATTGCCACCAATTTTGTATTACATTAAACTCATGCTTACACAAGATCGTCTAACCACCAATTTTATATCTGAATCCAATTAATTCCATTAAAATAACACATAAACGTTAATTGCTAATCCCTTTGGGTAGGGGTTTCCGCATTTCTTGGTTCATGTTGATGGGAGAGTCTCTAGTTTTAGTTTTAGGTCGTCGTGATGTAGGAACGTTGGTGACGAAAAAGATGGAGGTACACAGTGGCATGGTGGGGGATATTGAATGAAAAGGGGAAAAAGACGAAGATGTGAGAGGACGACAACAGGAATGAAATGAAGAAGGAGTTGGGGTGGGGTGGGGGTGGGGGTTGGGTTGGAATGTGAAGATTAATATCTATTATTAAAAGTAAAACAATTTTAACAAAATAATAATAATAATAATAATAATAATAATAATAATTATAAGGGTAAAATAGTCTTTTTATATGGATTAGGGACCAACATTATTATTGTTTGAACCATAGGGACGCAATTTACTTTAATTTTAACAAATGCCTTTTAACTACGAAATAGTTAAATAAAAATGGCAAAAAAAATATAAGATTGTGATTTAATCAATTAAATAAAAGACCCTATATATATATTAGGATTTTTGTTGGATTAAACCTCCAATTTATTTGTTTTTCCATAAATATTTTTTTTTCTATTTTTCTATTTTATATTTTTATATTTGGCTCTATGGGTGAGCAACAGATGGATTGGACTGAACCGACACAGGCGTCGGACCGGTATCGGTTTTATGTCACCGGGTCAGTTATCGATTCTTTGTTTAAACTATATCAGTTCTAGTTTTTTTACCGGCTCAATTCGTCGGTTCGATTTTGGACCAGAATTTTAAGAAACATATTTTTTTCTAAACTTTTATCCTAATCTATGTGATATTGTTTTCATTGGTTTTCCCCTTCATTTTCTCCCTACGACGGGGTATCTAATGTAACGTCCGGTTTCCAGGTAAATTTCTTAAATTTTAAATGTTTATTTATTTTGCAACGGTGGGCATTATGTTGGGCGTAATTGAGGTATGTTGGGCGTACCTCGGTGAATCTTGGACACGGGGTTTTCCCCATGGAAATGTTTTAAAAACCGGTTTTTTAGTTGAACTGGTAAGGTGACCGGTTCGCAATTCAACCGGTTTAACCGGTTCGACCGTCGGGTCAACCAGTTTCAATATTTTCATGTTTTTTTTAATTGCAAAAATTGCAAAAATGGTCCCTGTGGTATGCAAAATTTTGGGGTTTTAGTCCAAACCACGAGTTTTTTGGATCCATGGTCCTTTTGGAGTGGTTTGTATGTGGTTTTGGTCCCTGGACTTAACTCCCGTTAAGTAGGATCTGTTAAGCCCCCTCATGTGCCTCACATGTGAGGGTAAAATCGTCATTTCATATGTTAGGGACCATTTTTGCATAAACATTTTTTGGCTTAATTCCTTTTAAATATCCCCACTTCCTGCGATCTTCTTCCCCAACGTTCCCCAACGTCTCTTTTCTTCTACTCTTCTTCTTCTTGAGCTCTGCTACAACAAAAATGGTTCTATGTTTTTGTGGAAAAATTGTTGTGGTGAAAACGTCTTGGACCCCTATGAATCCAGGAAGGAGATTTTTTGCATGCCCTATGAATGATTCCGTTTGTGGGTTTATCGGGTGGCTTGATCAATGCTAAGAAATTTGAATTCAGTGTAGGAACGGTGCAATGAGTTGGTTAGAAGTATGAACATGCTACAGGATCAATGCAATGAACTGATATGCAGGAACAACATGTTGGTGGAAAATTGCAAAGCATTGTAGGATGACAATTTGAAGCTGAAAATGTACCTGTTTGGAAGTTGGTTTTTTTGTGATTGTCTTCTTCTGTATTTGGTTTGTGTAGGGGTATACTGTGAAGGGTATTTTGGTCATTTTGTTGTAATTTTATGTGATCATGTTTGTAGTGACTTATGATGTTAATGAATGTTTTACCAAAATGGTATGAATGTATCAAAATTAACATATGAATAGAAATGGTATGAATGTATTACCAAAATGTATATATTATAACCAATTGTACATAACCAAAATGCACATTTCATTAAGATTTGTAATATAACTACCAAAGTTTCTAAACATAACAACCAAAGATTATAAACATGACCAAAAGGGACACATTACCATACCTAAGATAACAACCAAGTTTTCATAACAACCAACCAAAAGTTTTCAACAAAATATTGTAAACATAACAACCAAGTTTTCATAACCAACCAAAATCACAGAAAACCCCATGCATGCATGACACATTACTTCTTGGACTGATTCCCACCTTGCCCTTTACAGGTCCTAGAGTTGTGTCCCTTGTTCTTGCATTTGCTACAAGTAACACTGATATGCTTCCTTGATAGCTTTTGCACTCCATCATTTGTTGGTTTTTGGGAACCTCCTTCTTGTGTAGCATTTACTCCATCACCTTGACTTGCCCTCTGTTTTTTGCTTAACCTTTCACCCTCACTTTGTCTTCTTATTTTCTTAGGCCTTCCCACTTGAGTGTGATGTGGAGGAGGGATTAGCTTTGTGGGGCATTCACTTTTGGGCCACATGGATCTCCCCTTAATTGGCTCCACCTTAAAAGAATAAGCCTTTTTCCATGTCTCTAGAAAATACACCTTGTGAACCCATTTGTAAATGTCAAGCTCAGCCTCTGGGTCTTTACTCATATTCAGAGTTGCAATTGCATGTCTGCATGGAATTCCAATTAATTCCCATTTTCTGCAAGTGCATGTTTTGTTCCTAACATCAACCACATGTTGATCCTGCAAAGCTCATGTGACTTGATACTTGTCTCCCCCATTCCACCTAGCAATGTATTGTGAAGCAACTGTTTTTCTTACAGCTAGGATGTCTGTTGTTGTGGGTGTTAGTGGACCTTTAGCCTTTTTCATTTCCTTCATGACATTGCATATCCTCTTCATTAGATACTCCCTTATGTATTCTAAACATCCAATGACAGGTTTATCCCTTCCTTTCTCTATCTTCCCATTAAACACTTCACACATGTTTGATATCAGCACATCAAAAACTGCTCTTCCTGTTAGTACATTACCATTAAAAAACATTTAATACAATTAACATACAAGTATAACAGTTCACTAAGTGAAAGACATAAGGACCAAATTGGAATATATAGAATTACCTGAAAAATGACTCCTTACCCAATGTGCAGGAGGAATTTGCTTTAACCATTCACATGCCTCCTTATCATACTGACTAAACTCCTTCATCAAATGTTCAAACTTAGGAATGGTGGTAGCTGATGCACACCTCCATAAGTGGTCCCTGTACTCTGTTTGCCTCCATCTTTTCCTCATATTGTCATGAATATGTCTGATACAATATCTATGCTCAACATTGGGAAACAATTGATCAACTGCTGTATGTAAACCCTGCATGAATCAATTGTCAATCATTAGAATTAACTAAAAACCACACTTTAAATTACCAAATGTGAAAAAACCACTTCCAGCTTTACCTTTTGCCTGTCACTTATGAAAGTAAAATTTGAGTTTCTTCCAAGGTCCAAGTTATCCCCAAGGTTATCTAAAAACCACTTCCAACTTTCTGTGTTTTCAGACTCAACAATCCCATATGCTAATGGGTAAATTCCATTATTGGAATCAAGACCAACTGCTGAAAGGGCCTGCCTAGGGAATGGTCCTTTCATGAAGGCACCATCCTGCTGGATTCATAGGGACCAAGCCACCCTTTAAACCCACAAACGAAATCATTCATAGGGCATGCAAAAAATCTCCTTCCTGGATTCATAGGGGTCCAAGACGTTTTCACCACAGCAACTTTTCCACAAAAACATAGAACCATTTTGGCTGTAGCAGAGCTCAAGAAGAAGAAGAGTAGAAGAAAAGAGACATTGGGGAACGTTGGGGAAGAAGATCGCAGGAAGTGTGGATATTTAAAAGGAATTAAGCCAAAAAAACGTTTATGCAAAAATGGTCCCTAACATATGAAATGACGATTTTACCCTCACGTGTGAGGCACATGAGGGGGCTTAACAGATCCTACTTAACGGGAGTTAAGTCCAGGGACCAAAACCACATACAACCCACTCCAAAAGGACCATGGATCCAAAAAACTCGTGGTTTGGACTAAAACCCCAAAATTTTGCATACCACAGGGACCATTTTTGCAATTTTGACTTTTTATTTTTATTTTTATTTTTCTACACATACATACATATATAAATCATGAATTTGATGTTTACAAGTTCAAACATTAAAAATACATATAAAAATAAGTTGTAGATGAATCCAAGTACATTAAAATAACACATAACCATAAGTTTTAGTGTTTTACATCAATCCATATACGTCAAAAAGAAAATAAAGTATAATACCGTAACAAAATATAGTTTTAGCTGAATACGAACACATCAAAAAACTTTATAACATTTATCGTATGTTTTTTTAGAGAAAACAAAATAGATTGAAAAAAAAAACTCGAAAGTTTATTATGTAAATGGTTCTTTTTCAGCCCTCGCAACGGTATCGGGACTAGATCAACACGAAACCTCTCCCCAAGCACATTCAGGACACAGTCCTGATACACCCTCGCAGAACTCACAGTGCGGTCGTCCGCAATCTCAACCTCAAGCGGGGAATCCAGAGTCACTGGCGCATCCCGAAACTTCTTGCTAAGCGTAAGAGATACAAACGATTGGGTAGCTCCTTAATCGAACAAAACGTGAGCAGACATACCATTGACCAAAAAGGTCCCTATACATAAGCACAATATACACATAAGCAATGCAATAAATTTGAAGCATGGGGATAAAATATGTACCAGCCACAACGCCTGGAGCTGCTCGAGCCTCCTCGGTAGTCAACTGAAATGCGCGACTCTTCACCGTTGGAGCATCCACCTTAGCAGGGCGGCCATCAGTAATCCTCATTGTGTCGGACGCAGGCGTCGCCACTGCTCCTCCCCCTCCCTACAACCTCAGACAATCGGCCTTTTTATGGCTAGTTTGGTTGCAGTGGAAACAAATCAAGCCCTTCTTGGGGCAATCCCTACTCACGTGGCCCTGCTGACCACACGTATAACATATCAGGCCCGTCCCCCGGAAAACTCCACCATGACATCTCCCACACTTGGCACACCGGACACGGCCCTGCTCGCCCCTACTGGATGAATCCGAGGTCTTAGGGTTTTTAGCCTGACCTACTGCTGTCTGTGCCTGCTCAGGCTTCCGCTTGGTGCGGAAGTCCAACTCCATCTCCCGCTCACGGGCCTTCTCCACCATCTCATTCAGGTTTTTGCACCCTGTGAAGCTCACAAACTCCCGGATATCATCCCTCAACATGGAATGATACATCGTCCTCCTCATGTCCTCATCGGTAGCATACTGTGGGATCAACAATGCTCGTTCTCGAAACTTGGCGGTGATCTCCGCCACAGTCTCGATGGTCTGCTGGAGCTCCTGGAACTCCCTCACCAGCCTCTGCACCTCAACAGATGGTGCAAACTCCAAATCAAATCGTCGAACAAACTCGGCCCATGTCATCTCAGCCACACCGGCTGCTCCCACCTGACTAGTCACCTCTCCCCACCAGTCTCGGGCTCTGTCTCTCAGCATACATGAAGCCAAACCCACCTTTGCCGCATCAGGGCAAGAACTCGTGTGTTGGGCGTTCTCTATATCCGCCACCCAGCGTCGGCTAACAATGGGGTCCCTGACCCCGAAAAACTCTGACGCCTCGTATGCCTTGAACTCCCGGAACGAGGGAGTTCGGGCCCCAACCTGTCCTGCAGAAATCTCGGCTCTGAATGCCCTGAGCCTCTCCTCCATGATCTCCATCATACCCTCCTTGGTTGTCCCAAAGATAACTGGGGTAGCGTCAAGGATGCCCCTCGTAACCTCGGCTGCGATGAGCTCACGCAGCCTCTCGTTAATGGGCTCGGTACCATCGCCCGACCAAGATCCATATCCCGATCCTAATCCCCCATGTAACACCCGATTCCTGGTACGCAGTCAATTCAAGCATTTCTTGTGTTTTTCTCTGGGACTCGACGAGTTGGAGGCCCAACTCGTCGAGTAGAGTCGAGATCCGCGGACAGTTTAAGTGACCTACTCGACGAGTCGGAATACTGACTCGGAGAGTAGGTGCTGGTTAAGTGAAACCCTAAATCTGAAGGTTTGCACCCTATTTAAACACCTTATCTCAGCCTCCATCGTCCCTTATACTCCCAGAATACATCATATCGAAACCCTAGCCGTTTTGTGTGTTCTAAGGCCATTTTGGTGCTTTTTGGTGGGTTGTGAAGCTTGAGAAGAGGAAAGGAGCTTGTGAGACCAAGGGGAAACAAGAAGATCCAGAGTTTGGAGCTCATTTTCAGCTTATTGGAGGTATGAAGTTGAACCTTTTTCTATAGATCTTGATTTTTTGGGCCTTTTCCTTCATCTTTCTAAGCCTTAAAGAGGTGGTATCCGGGATTTAGTGTTGGAAGTCAGTGTATGCTTTAGATCCAGGTCTATTGGGGGGGGGGGGGTTATGGCACAAAGGTGCCCATTTTGTTGCCATGAACACCCCATGCACCATGGAGGCCATCTTTTATGAATTTTTGGGCCAAAGACCCATTGCATGTGTACCACGTTTGGAACTTTACGTATGAAATGGACATTAGGGGGGCAGATCTATGGTTTTGAGGTGTTAAGACCCATTGAAATCGACTGTATAGTATTGCTCAAGGATGGACTCGACGAGTTGTTCTTGGGACTCGGCGAGTCGCGGTGTAATGACCACCAAATCCTTTCTGTGGATGGACCAGTTGTTAGGGAGGAAAGTCCTGTAGATGTTTAGACGCGAAAAGGGACATGGGAATCATGGGACTCGACGAGTGTATGAACAGGCTCGGCGAGTCCAAGGCAATCTCCCAATCTTTGAAGATGAACTCGACGAGTTATTCATACAACTCGGCGAGTCGTAGACCGGACACGTTCTTATGAGGGAGATGAACTCGCCGAGTTCAAAGAGGAACTCGACGAGTCGAATGAAGATGGTGATGGGTTTTGAGCATTCTAACACTCCTAAGTGTACATTCAACCCTAGAAAACCTTGGATCTATGTTTGTCTAAAATACATGCAAAATACTTTTTCCAAGGTTCATAATCCTATCTAGCATACATGGGGAACTTTAAACATAAAAGATGGCTAGAATTACATACCTTGTAGTTGATTTGATTCCTTGAAAAACCTTGAGAGCCTAGCACCCCAAGTGTGATGCCTCAAATGTTTCACACAACACCAAGTGCTTTGGAATGACTTTGAGAGAATGTAGAACACTTCTAAATTCGGTTTTCCCTCTATTCTTTTTAGTGTAGCCGATTTTGGTGGATGTCATGTTCTTTATATAGTGTGTTACACTTAGGGTTACACCATGTAAACCCTAATGTAACATGGCTCTTCAGTTCCATGACCCATGGGTTTGTAACTCCCATGGAGCATCCATGGAGCATCCTATGGACCTTAGCCCAACTTGATAATCCATGGAGCATCTAGCCCACTATACAAGTATGGATGATTTACACAATCAACCCATATATTTAATTAGTCTCCTTTTCGATCACTTAATTAATTCTAGATTAATTCTTGATCAATACTAACTAAATAATATTATTAATATATTAGAACTTATAATATATTAATAAACCACAAGTGTTATTTCTCTCATTTAGTCTATCCAAATGCATGATTCCATGCAACCCAAATGGACCATGCCGGGTCGGGTCAAGTACATACCAGAAATAGTTATGGACTTAGACACCTTATCCAAGAGTCTCCCACTTGGATAAGTCTAATAACTATAACTGCAAGAATGACTTCAGGAACCGATCAGCAATCGTAGCTCTTTTCAAGGTCTCTCGGAAGTGAGAAGATGATGATACGCCATTTAAGATAAGTGATCATATAATCCTCTGTTCTAGATATCAGCCAGACAAATACATGGAACAATGTCTTACTTATTGTCCTGCAGTTTGTTTCTCGATTTCCGATTTGTTTGACATAGAACTTAATTGAACACATCAATTTAGTTCTGACCGGGCCTGGTACATAGGTCAAAACAAAATCATCGAGGGGCCCAGATATCGCTTCTAATCCAAGACGGAACAGATAAACTTCGACTCATATGCTTGTTCTACTACTTGTTGAATCACACACAAAAGCACGTTTTATAACATCGAGTTACCAATGCGTTTTCGTACGATCAATGCATAATCAACTCATAGGCAACAAGTCATATTTCTAGATTTGAAGACGTATACGATATTACCGTCTCACGATCACTCGAGATAAATTCCATGAAGTGATACCAGTGAGCGTGGGTTGAATCCAATACTCAGAACTTATGAGCACTCATGAGTGTTGTAGCATCTCTTGATATGTCTAACCACATAGCCCTCTACAAGCCAACTTCATGACAGTCTTAATTCATATCTACTTCCAACATATGGCCGACTGTGGAAAATTTGAATAATATGTAAAACATAGCATAAAAATTCTAGAAGTCAAAACATGCAAAAGAAATAATAGTAAACGATCGACAGAAGATAGCAACACTTTACTTATAAATAAACACAACTTTTATTCATCATCAAATGTCAATTACACTTTACAAATTTCAAAATTATCTAACTACTAAATCTAATATCATCCTTCAGCCCTATGCGCCTTGCATGTTGGAGATGCTTAGCCCTACTCAGTCCCTTCGTGAGGGGATCTGCTGGGTTCTCATCCGATGATACCCTCTTTACCACGAGGAGTCCTTCTTCTATTCGATGTCTGATGAAATGGTATTTTCTGTCAATGTGTCTGGATCTCCCGTGATCCCTTGGTTCCTTGGCTAAGGCAACTGCACTTTCACTATCACAGAAAATTTCCATAGACTCCTTTATAGCTGGTACAACTCCAAGGTC
This sequence comes from Lactuca virosa, assembly GCF_052849685.1. Taxonomy (NCBI): domain Eukaryota; kingdom Viridiplantae; phylum Streptophyta; class Magnoliopsida; order Asterales; family Asteraceae; genus Lactuca; species Lactuca virosa. The sequence goes on along the minus strand of NC_136430.1, from coordinate 221,755,936 downwards.
TCCAATGAAGTTCTTCAGCCATATTGCCTCCTTTGCTGCCTCGCTTGCCGCTATATACTCTGATTCGCAAGTTGAATCAGCCACTGTCTCCTGCTTGGAAATTTTCCAAGTAATTGCTCCTCCGTTAAGGTAAAGACCCAGCCCTACTGAGAGCGGAAATTATCCCTATCAGTCTGGAAGCTAGCATCACTATACCCTACAACTCTCAAGTCATCACTCCCACCAAGGGTAAGGACCCAGTCCTTAGTCCTCCGCGGGTACTTGAGAATGTTCTTTACCGCAGTCCAGTGAGCTTTGCCAGGGTTCCCCCGATATCTGCTGACCATGCTCAATGCAAAGGCCACATCAGGACGAGTACAAGTCATAGCATACATGATCGATCCTACAGCGGAAGCATAAGGTACTCGACTCATTTCTGCTATCTCATCCTCGGTACTCGGGCCCTGAGTCTTACTCAATCTAGCGTTACACTGGATAGGTAACTCTCCCTTTTTGGAATCCTGCATGCTGAACCTCTTCAGCACCTTATCAAAGTAGGTACTCTGACTAAGTCCAATTAGTCTTTTACTCCGGTCTCTCAGAATCCTTATCCCTAGAATATAGGCAGCTTCTCCTAGGTCTTTCATAGTGAAACACTTCCCAAGCCAGGACTTCACTTCCTGCAGGGTTGGGATGTCATTTCCTATGAGTAGTATGTCATCCACATACAGTACCAAAAAGCTAACTATACTCCCACTAGCCTTGAAATATACACAAGATTCATCTTCACTCCTCGAAAAGCCAAACTCTTTGACTTTCTCATCGAAACAAAGATTCCATCTGCGAGGTGCTTGTTTCAATCCATAGATGGATTTCTCAAGCTTACACACTCTATTAGGGTACTCTATACTGACAAAAACCTCTGGCTGACACATGTAAACATCCTCAGCCAACTTTCCATTAAGGAAAGCGGTTTTGACATCCATTTGCCATATTTCATAGTCATGAAATGCAGCAATGGCTAACAATACCCTAATAGACTTAATCTTGGCTACTGGTGAAAAGGTCTCATCATAATCAACTCCTGGAGTTTGAGAAAAGCCCTTTGCAACCAGTCGCGCCTTATAAGTATGTACATTACCATCCATGTCGGTCTTCTTCTTGAAGATCTATTTGCACCCAACTGTCTTACGACCTGGTACATTGTCAACCAAGTTCCAAACTTGATTGTCATACATGGACTGTATCTCGCTGTCCATTGCCTCTTTCCATTTAGCAGACTCGGGGCCTGCCATGGCTTCCGCATAGCTGTTAGGTTCATCCAGACTTACCAGTGTCTCATCACTGATAAGTGTCTCACCTTCCGCAGTAATATGGAAACCATAGTAGTGCTCAGGTATATTCCTAACTCTCGTGGAACGCCTCAGAGGTACAGACTCGTCAATTGGATCAACAGGAGTTTCCTCCTCAAGTTGACTGTTAGGGTTTGAGGTTCCTTCACCACTTGACTCTTGAATTTCTTCAAGGTCAATTTTCCTCCCACTGTTTCCTTGGCTTATGAACTCTCTCTCTCGAAAGACACCCCTCCTTGCTACAAAGACCACATTCTCACTAGGTCTGTAGAAGAGGTAACCAAAGGATTTATGTGGGTAGCCGATGAAAATACACCTCTCACTTCGAGGTTCGAGCTTATCATGAGTCTCGTGTCTCACGAAAGCTTCGCAACCCCAAATCTTGATGTGGGCTAGATTAGGAACTTTTCCAGTCCACATCTCATGAGGTGTTTTGGCAACCTTCTTTGTAGGGACCAGATTAAGGATATGGGCGGCAGTCTCTAAGGCATACCCCCAGAATGAGACTGGTAGTGAAGCTCGACTCATCATGGAACGAACTATGTCCAAAAAGGTTTGATTACGCCTCTCAACTACACCATTCAACTGTGGTGTCCTGGGAGGTGTCAATTGTGAGACAACCCCACATTCCTTTAGATAGTCGAGGAACTCTGTACTAAGATACTCACCACCACAATCGGATCGAAGCATCTTAATGTTCCTGCCCAATTGATTCTCGACTTCCTGTTTAAACTCTTTAAACCTTTCGAAAGTCTCTGACTTATGCTTAATTAAGTAGACATATCCATATCTACTATAATCATCTGTAAAAGTCACATAATAACGATTAGCATCCCTTATGGAAGTTTTGAGGGTCCACACACATCTGTGTCTACTAGATCCAACAAACCTTCACCCCTATCACAAGAACCTGTGAAGGGTGACTTTGTCATTTTTCCAAGTAAGCATGATTCACAACTATCATCTGAATTTATGTCAAATGACTCCAAGACTCCATCCTTTTGGAGTTGGCCTATGCGTTTCTTGCTTACATGTCCAAGACGACAATGTCATAATGATGCTTTATCCAAGTTATTATCATTAGTAGAATCAATACACAACACATTATTTCCTAAGTTATCTACAACAGACACAGCTTCATACACACCATCACAAGGTAATACTTTAAAATACAACACATTATTAAAGAAAGCATTTATTCCACCAACTTCATTATCAAAAGAAAAGGTAAACCCTTGTTTGTACAAAGCATGAAAGGAAATAATATTTCTTGCCATTTCAGGCGAGTAACAACATTTATTCAAATCTAAAGTAAACCCACTACTTAGCAACAAAGTATAAACTCCAATCTTTGTGACAGGTGAAGCTTTCCTATTCCCCATGATCAACTTTATCTTTCCATGCTCCACATTCTCACTTCTTCTTAGTTCCTACAAATCAGAACAAATATTAATACCACAGCCAGTATCAAGGACCCAAGAGTTAGAATAGGGTGAGTTATTAGATAATATATTGTAAATACCTGTATGGTTGGGTTTTACTTTCCCATCCTTCAAATCTTGCTGGTACTTTGGGCAGTTCCGCTTCCAGTGCGCCTTTTCATGGCAATAGAAGCATTCAGCCTCTTTTGGATCAGAAAAAGGAGTGGCGAAACCTTTCTTGGTTCCACTTGTAGAGGAGCCATCAAGGGTCTTACCCTTGGTACCCTTAGAAGGGTTCTTCCTTTTTTTCCCTCTACCTTTCCCGATTGCCAGGACAGGTGCGGAGTTTGGAGTAGGAGTAGGAGTGGTAACAACTGACTTACCTTTAAGACCACTTTCGGTGGTCTTCAAGAGTCCTTGAAGTTTGCTGAGGGTGACTTCTTCCTTGTTCATGTGGTATGTTATGCGGAATTGATCATAACACGATGGTAAGGAGTGCAAAATGATATCTATTGCTAACTCCTCGGGGAAGTTCACATTCAGCTTCATCAAACGGTCCACGTACCTTTGCATTTTCTGCATGTGGCCCGTGATGGGTTCACCATCCTTCATCCGGGTTGTTATCATGGAGGAGATGATTTCATATCGCTCTTGACGAGCACTCTGATGGTAGCGGTCCATCAAATCCTGGTGCATCTCAAAAGGATAGTAGTCCTCATAGGACTTTTAGAGCTCGGCTGTCATAGTGGCCATCATGATGCATGCCACTTTGGTAGCATCTCTTTCATGTGCCTCATATTCAGCAAACTCCTCAGGAGTAGCAGTCAGCTCAGGTACCTTAATCTCCTTGTCGAGAACATATTCTTTGTTCTCATACCGAGTGACCATCCTGATGTTCCTGATCCAATCTGTAAAGTTGGATCCATCAAATATGACTCTCCCATAAAGGTTCATGAGAGAGAAGGAGTTGGAAGGGTTTGAGCCAGAAGCAGCATTGTTGGAAGACATCTGAAAAAGAAGAAAAGACAAGTTTAGTTTAGATATAAAGATAGTCCTTAATAAAACACCCAAATGTAAAATTAAGGCTAGGATCCAATCACAATATATTATAACTTAGAAGAGGGATGTCGTAATCTAAGCTAAAACATATTTGAAAGGTAGGTGAATGACGATTCACCAATTTCCACCATAAAAAACGAAATATATAAATTATTAGGTTTTATTTGGATTTTTAGAAACTCCTATATTCTTTTGAGATTCATTGAACTTTTCAATGGCATGTTTCAATCTCGAGTGAGCCCTTCATGTTTTGTGACTGGGATACCGATGATCACAAAACAAGGTGTGAAGTAACCATGCAAATTACTTGGTACCCTTAATGTTTTTTCACTTAATCGATGTGCCGGTTAACCACACGCGCTCCATCGACCTATGAGAAACCTTAAGTCACCCTTTTCCTACCTTGTTAAGTCCAAGTTAGTGTGCCGGTTAACCACGCACGCTCCACTAACGACTTAATCAAAGTGCAAAGTGTAATTTCATGGGTTAGCACCTTATTCACATTTTCCTAAAGTAACTAAGATTGGGAATTTACAAAAAATATTTAGTTACTTTATAATAATCATTATACTTTTAATAAGAATTTTAAGTCATTGTCCTACCCGTTCGGCTAACGACCCTCCACCAGTCAAGGAAGCGGTGGGTGAGAGTGGACACCCATTAAGCTGCCATTTTATAGGCAACAACCTTATACCCCCCCTTATAGACCGGCTTCGTGAATGAGGCCTACTAACGGTAAAACGACTTTGATCTTATACATACATACACACATATATATATATATATATATATATATATATATATATATATATATATTATTAACTTATAATATTATAAAGTATAAGGGTTGAATTTTAACTTTTGAAATTCTAAGGGTTGGAACTAAAGTTTACTAGATGACTTTACATGTTCCAAAACTTGAGGGCAAGTTTTGTTACTTTACAAAACCTTTCAATTCATAACTTATGAGTTATTAAAATGAAGACTCTTCATTTTTGTAACTTATGTGTTCTTTTAATGGATTTAATACAAAGTGACTTTTGGTTATCCATAACTTGAGGACAAGTTATGGACTCCATTAAAACACATGATGATCATGAATTCAACATTAAACAAGTAATTCCTATGATCTATCAAGAACTCATAAGAACATGAATAATCATATCAAAATTTCAAGAACATATGAACACATATAATCATGTAATTTTGATATTATCCATTGTAAATGGATTAGAACAATCATTACACCATCTAAAACAAGTTTTAAAACACCAAAACAGTTTAGGGTAATGTTTCTAGTCCATTTCCAGCAGCAAAACTCGAAAAAATGCACTCAGGGGCTCCTACTCGTCGAGTGCAAGAACCTACTCGACGAGTAGGATGCGTTTACTCATGGACTCGTCGAGTCCCCCCATGGACTCGGCGAGTTCATGCTTCAGAATGCATAAAAACGAGTTTTTTTCACAATTTTGCATCAAGTATCAAACAAACAAGCCTAATCTCTGATACCACTGATGGGTTTTGAGCATTCTAACACTCCTAAGTGTACATGCAACCCTAGAAAACCTTGGATCTATGTTTGTCTAAAATACATGCAAAATACGTTTTCCAAGGTTCATAATCCTATCTAGCATACATGGGGAACTTTAAACATAAAAGATGGCTAGAATTACATACCTTGTAGTTGATTTGATTCCTTGAAAAACCTTGAGAGCCTAGCACCCTAAGTGTGATGCCTCAAATGTTTCACACAACACCAAGTGCTTTGGAATGACTTTGAGAGAATGTAGAACACTTCTAAATTCAGTTTGCCCTCTATTCTTTTTAGTGTAGCCGATTTTGGTGGATGTCATGTTCTTTATATAGTGTGTTACACTTAGGGTTACACCATGTAAACCCTAATGTAACATGGCTCTTCATTTCCATGACCCATGGGTTTGTAACTCCCATGGAGCATCCATGGAGCATCCTATGGACCTTAGCCCAACTTGATAATCCATGGAGCATCTAGCTCACTATACAAGTATGGATGATTTACACAATCAACCCATATATTTAATTAGTCTCATTTTCGATTACTTAATTAATTCTAGATTAATTCTTGATCAATACTAACTAAATAATATTATTAATATATTAGAACTTATAATATATTAATAAACCACAAGTGTTATTTCTCTCATTTAGTCTATCCAAATGCATGATGCCATGCAACCCAAATGGACCATGTCGGGTCGGGTCAAGTACATACCAGAAATAGTTATGGACTTAGACACCTTATCCAACAAATGGTCCCGATGTTTTGAATGAAGGAGAACCCGTCGAGTTCTTGCTAGACTCGACGAGTGGAGTCGGGGTTGGATCGGGTTAGTGGAGTATGGACTCGACGAGTTGGTAGACCAACTCGGCGAGTCAGGTCGACTGGGTGTTGACTTTGACCAATGTTGACCTTTCTTGGTTTTAGTATTGACCCTGGTTAGGGTTGTTTGTTCTGTTTGATGACTTGAGGGTTGTCGTGTAGGGATTGAGGGGTCGAGGAGAGCCGACCTTCACGCCGAGGACAGTTCAGACACTACACGACATCGAGGTGAGTTACCTTCCAGTAGGATTGGGTCTAAGGCACCAAGGGCGGCCCACTAGTGATTGTTAGTTGGGATGATTATCTTTGTGATAATTGTCTTGTCTGTTATTGTTGGATATGTGAGTATGCTAGATTGCTTGGTATGGAAGTATGCTAGTTGCTTTGTTATGTGAGATAGTATCAGTAGGAGGGGACTAGTCCCTGATTCGTTCGTTAGGACCAATGGGTAGGTCGGACACCCCAGATATGTCTGACAGCATGATTGTGATATGGTATTATGTGTTAGCAGTAGGGGGTGAAATAGTCCCCATGTTCGGTTGAGATAGACCGGAGGGTAGGTCAGCACCCCAGAATGGCTTGACATGGGTAGGTCAGCACCCCAGAATGGCCTGACATGGGTAAGTCAGCACCCCAGAATGGCTTGACATGGGTAGGACGGGCGCCCCATAATTGCCCGGCAGTATGCATGCTATGTGGTTCTTTGGTATGTTGTATGATGGGGGAAGTCACTAAGCTTTGTGCTTACAGTTTCAGTTTTGGTTTCAGGAACCTCTTCGTCTAAGGGGAAGGAGTCGGCGGTGTAGCAGCGCGTCACACACACACCTATGATTTCCGCTTAGAGTTTTCTGGGATTGTACTCTGATATTTGATACTTCGGATGTTTTGGTTTGAGACTTGATATTATGGTTCTAGGTATTGACATGATTTTGGCAATGATTTGATAAACTATTTTATAAATCACTTAATTAAAATGAAATTTTTGGCCTCGAATTTTAGGATGTTACACCCCAGCTCCATGTCGTGTCACCACCATACTGAACTGCAATGTCATAATCATAATGATCAGGATATCCAAAAAGGGGATCCTCCCACACTGGTCCTCCTTAGAGCTTCCAGATCTAGCATCAGTTCAGGTACATGTCATGTGCTTTCAGTAGTACGGGTCCAATACTACCTTTCACACCTACCTGTACTTTCCCTAAGGCTCTATCTGATAACTCCAATTCGTCCCATAAAACAACATATCCCACAAGCTACAATCATCACTCAAATCCTAGGTTATCATAAGATTTGCTCTACCCACATTAATCAGACCAATCATAACAGGTTGCCTTTATGCATGCAAATTATACACAGAAAAGGATCAAATAGACTTTCGAATAAGAGATTCTACCCTAGGACCACAACTATAAAAGGAACAGGAAATAAGGCCAAATCAATCATTCTAAGGCTATAAGCTCCTAACCGTATACAAATTTAAAATCATACACATAGCAAGATCCATACGATTATCATAACTCAAATATCAGTATAGCATGGGTAACATACTGGGGAACTACTTACTTGGCTCGGCCGATCACGCGCATTGCACTCTCCTCTTTTCCATTCTTAAAAAGTTTTAACTTTTATTTTTGAAAACAATTTTACCATTTCCTCAGTTTGAGTCCTGAAACACCCGAGAGTGTGCCCGAATCCCTCAAACCAAGGCTCTGATACCAACTTGTAACGACCCAATTTTCAAACGAATTTTTTTCATTTTTAATTAGCCAAAACAATTTTCATAAAACATAAAATCTCAATACAATTGTTTTCAAATCCATAACCACAACAACATTATTTCAAATCATCAGAGTGTCCCATAAAAATGCCCTAGAAAGAGTGCATGCCGCGCCATCAAGCCTTGCCCTTGCCCTTGGGCTCAGATGTACCTGAAACAAATCCACAAACTGTAAGCTAATGTTGTGAGTTCCCCAGAGCATACCCCACACACAACTCACATAACACATATCATATTAGCTAAAAAAGCTACATATATCACATAAGCCATGGATACAAACATATAAGGAAGCCATGGAAACCCACCAAGATCTTACACCTAGTGTCACTGGAACCCCCATGTGGTCTTAACTACCTGCCATGGGAACCCCCATATGGTATTCCTGCCATGGGAACCCCCACATGGTCTTCTCTACTGCCATGGGAACCCCCACATGGTCTTCACTACCAAGAAAATATCATACAAACTAAACATGCAAATATACTAGGATGTCATGGAAACCCTCCAAGGTCTTACACCAAATGCCATGGGAACCCCCATGTGGTCTCAGTCTACTGCCACGGGAACCCCCCGGGGTCTTCCATGCAAATGTCATACTAACATAACGCATAATCAATTGACAATCCACATATCATAAAATGGGTCGGCCTTGGTGCCTTAGACCCACTGGTATGGTGAGAAGACTCACCTCTCGAATGCTGAACTGACAAGCTAAGATCAGATAAATCCCACGCACTGCTCCAACTCAACTGCCTATAATCATCATGTGATTAACTTGTCACAATCTCGAAATACCATAATCATCCTCAAAGTCAACCCTGGTCAACCCTGGTCAAAGTCAAGGTCAACAGTCCATGTTGACCTCAACTCGTCGAGTGCATCCAGCAATTCGTCGAGTTCCTCTCGAGTCCATTCCACTGAATCTCGAGCCAACTCGCTGAGTCACCTAAGTGACTCGTCGAGTTCATCAAATGTCCAAAATACCAAAATTTCATGCAGACCCAAAACCCTAATCCTTCACTGCACCCATTCAGAATCTCAAAAACGGGTAAACCCTACCCGACTCATCGAGTCGACTAAGGGACTCGACGAGTTCCTTCAGTCCTTTTGTGTTCAATCCTTTCCAGTGGGATCTAAAGCCCCAAACTTCAGATCCAACCTCCCCTAGTACAGTTACCACGTAAAGTTGCAAACTTTACGTGCATGCAAGGACATACAAGGCTAAAACATCACAACTAAGCTTCCTAAAAGGTTTTAGCGCATGGAAAGGGCCTAAGATGGATAAAGTGAGCAACTTTATGTCATTGAGGAACTAGAGAAGTCCAGATCTGGAACTATATCTTTGTGACAAGTCAAAATCCGAGTATGACCTCATTTTGCACCAAAAGTGACCATATTCTTCCATAAAATGAGATCTAAGCAAATAGAGATCAAGGTAGAACCTTTTTACCTCTAAATGGATGCTAACAACAAGTAGATGTCGGATCCAAAGCCTTCCCCTCTCTTCAATCTCCTCAACCTTCAAGTTTCCTTCTCAAAAGCACAAGTTCTACTCTCCAAGGCTCACACACACTCAAGGAAGCACCAAAATGAGGCTAGGGTTTCTTTCTGGACTGTAAGAACGATGAAAGAGGCTACAAATGAGCCACAAGTTCTTTAAATAGGGTACAAACCCCTAAAAATTAGGGTTTCCCTTTACAGCGCCTACTCGTCGAGTTGGGGCCTTCCGACTCGTCGAGTAGGTTCTAAGTCTCGCGTCCTCATAAATGATCTCTACTCGACGAGTTGGAGCTCCCCAACTCGCCGAGTCCATGCAAAAAACCCAAAAAAATAGATAACTTAATTAATACCTGGAACAGGTGTTACAAATCTCACCGACTTGAACTAGATTTCATCCTCGAAGTCTACTGACGCGAACAAGTCCGGATAGTGTTCTCACATCTCGTCCTCCGGCTCCCATCTCGTCCTCCGGCTCTTTGATTATATCCAACAATGGAGAGATCACCGTCATCCTCAAACAAACGTTCCCAATCGGGGAACCTGCCGCCTTGTGACTCAAAGCATCGGCACCACGTTGGGCTTCCCTGGATGGTATTAGATTTCACAGTTATAATCTTTCAGCATATCCAACCACCTCCTCTGTCGCATGTTAGGTTCTGTTGATCCAACCACCTCCTATGTCGCATGTTGACATTCGGAGATGTGTCCTGTTCAAATATCTTTTTCGGATTGAGAGGTGAGTTTTCCTCACTGTACTTGTGGGTCGAAGGCACCAATGTCGGTCCACTAGGTTATGTATCCTGGTATATAGGATGATGGTATGCTAGTTATATGTTAGATTAGTAGATTTGTATGAATACATGTATTTGTTGGATATGTGTTTATGTTTATCCGTTGTATATGTCGACATATTGTGGAGGGGTTGAGGCGGTCCTGCTTTGTGCTGGAGGCCAAGATACCTGGGGAGGTCCGGATAGGTTGTAGGCCCTGCGAGGCGGTCCAGTTAGGCTGAAAGCTCATATTTTCATGTTGTTGTTTGTTATATTGTGTGATGGTACTTTGGGGAAACTCAATAAGCTTTGGATTACGGTTTCATTTTATTGTTTCAAGTACTTCAGAGGATCATGGGAAAGAGAAGGCGTGATCGTGCACATCTTCCTGTTATTATGATATTGGATTTTGGGATACTCTGATTATGATTACACTTTTGAAACAATGGTTTTGTAAACACTTTATGGTTAATGGTTCGTTTTTGAAAAATTTAAGCTTCTATGATTTTAGGGGTGTAAAAAGTTGGTGTCAGAGCCTTGGTTTGAGAGAATTGGTTTGTGTGAATCCAGACTCAAACTAATGAACTGCAAAAAAATTTAAAATGGTTTTCAAAATTGTTTTCAAAAGTAACCAAGGAAGGACGTGATGTGTATGATCATTCGGAGCAAGAAAGTATACCCTAAGTTAACCACACTGTTATTTGATATAATGTTTATGGTAGAATAGCATGCTAGTGGTAGGCTAGGGATCTTCAGGAATTGCATGATAGAATTGCCTGATATATGATGCCTGATAGCCTAGGAGTGCGTCTTGTATGAAATTGACATCGTTACTATAGTTGCTTAGTGTGTGCATCATAGTTGTATATAACTAAGATTTTATAGCCTGAGAATGTTTGATTTAGCCCTATTTCCTGAGAATGTTGGTGGAAGTTTCATGGGTGAGTAGGTGTGTGAGCAGTTGGTCAGGTGAGGCGTGATTAGCCACTCTCTAGGGAGTGAGGATAGGATGTATGTGTATCCTAGTTGTTGTATCTGTTTTGGGCGGTTGTGATGATCTTTGAGACAAATACGGGTAGGTGTGGAAGATAGTATGGTCCTGTACTACTAAAAGCACAAGACCCGTATGTGTAGCAAGGAATTTACAAACCCCAAGGGTTTCGTTTGTCCGGAATGGTTTTATGGTATAAATTGCGGCATTTCTGATATATTTTGGTTTATTTTCAGTATGGTGTTCACGAGGGGAACAGGTTCTGGATCTAGAGCGGTGGCCAGGATAGGTCATGATTAACCGATGATCAGATTCGAGAGATGATTGATGTTGAGGTGGTTACTGTTGTCTGGGGATCAATTCTGGAGTTGTTTGGGTCTATCACGACCGCCATGATTGAGCTTTTCGATGATCAATATGATGCACTTTCTAAGGCTGTTGTTGTTACAGCTACCGTGGTTGTTGTTGCCGCAGGGGTTTGAGGGGAGAGAGCTTTCCAGTACCGATACTTCGACAATAGAAAGCTCCCGGAGTTTGATAGGGTCTGAGACCCAATTATGGCGATGAGGTGGTTTTCTGATGTGGAGGGTTGTTTCTTGACATGCTATTGCCATGTTGACCAGAAGTTCAAGTGCACCCTAAACCTTCTCCAGTCATGTGCGAAGAATTAATGGAGATTGGTGACTGGCTCTTACACTCCTGAGAAGAGAGTTGTTGTTACTTTGGAGCAGTTCTCAGAGATTTTCTACACGAGGTATGTTCCCTTGGTGGAGAGGGAGAGGTTGGCTCAGCAGTATCTGAATCTGAGACAAGGGACTGAGACGGTGATGGAGATCACCAAGACGTTTACTGAGAGGGCTCTTTTTCTGCCCTGAGTTTGCTGCTTCTCAGCAGTCTTAGATGACCCGGTACTTGAGCATGCTCAAAACGGATATCCGCCAGTTCGTGTCTACCCAGCGTTATGGTACTCCCGTTAAGCTTCAAGAGGCCGCGAGGAGGCAGGAGATTGAGATAGATCTCCAGGCGAGGGAGCTGAGGCAGGCTCCTGTGCATTCATAACTTGCTGAAAAGCAGTGCAAGTCCGCTGATTCGAGATCTGGGGGACATAGGGGCCGCACTTGTGTCAAGTACGACAAGGTTCATGATGGTGCTTGTCAATATTTATCTGGATGCTATAAATGTAGCAAGGAGGGGCATTATGCCAAGGATTATCGTCAGCAGGCCCCAGTATCGAGCACCAGGATCTGTTACCACTATGAGCAGGTTGGCCATATTAAGGCCAAATATCCATTGCTCACTGTGAGGTCGGTGTAGGATCCAACACCGGCTACCTTAAGGATCACGGATGGGGGTCAGGGTAGGGAGGATCCCCCGAGGGATCGAGGTCATGCTTTCCAACTCATTACAAAGTAGGCCAGGGCGGTGTTAGGCATCGTTACTGGTATGTTTCTATTTATTATGTTGTCGGTTATTTTATGGTGTGCTTATGTTTATGATTCTGCTAAGTACCTTCTTAGTGAATTCCTCGCATGCTCTTGTGCTTTTCGACTCGGGTGCGAGTCGGTCGTTTGTATCTCAGCCTTTTAGTAGGGGTTTTGATATGACTCTTGGAGAGTTGGAGTGTCCGTTGCGGGTTTCTATCACCAACGAACACGGGGTTTCGGCATCGAGTGTTTATCAGGGTTGTGTCTTGGAGATTTTTAGGGTGCCTTATTTGATTGTTCTGATTTCTATCCTCACGGGGGATGTATGCGTGATAGTAGGGATAGATTGGCTGAGCAGGTTTGGGGCTATGATTGACTGTGAGATTCAGCGGGTGGTAGTTCGAACCCCAAGTGGGGGAAAGTTAGTTATTTATGGAGAGGGTACCAGGATTGGGTAAGCCTTTTGTTCTGCTGCCAGGGCTCGGCAGTATATTCAGCATGGTTGAATGGGTTATCTTGCGTATGTTGTTAATACTCAGGCTGGGAAGCAGGTTTCGGTTTCAGATGTGTTGTTGTTAGAGAGTTTGTTGATGTTTTCCCGGAGGAGTTACTCGGTGTACCTCTTGAGAGGCAGGTTAAGTTCAATATTGATTTGGTTCTAGTTGCGGCTCCGATTGCCAAGGCGTCATACCGATTGGCACCACCTGAGATACAGGAGTTGTCCTCTCAGCTTCAAGAGCTATTGGGCAAGTAGTTTATTAGACCGAGCAGTTCGCTGTGGGGAGCACCAATCTTGTTTGTCAAGAAGAATGATGGTTCACATCGGATGTGCATTAATTATCGGGATTTGAACAAGTTGACGGTAAAAAAAAATGTTACCTACTTCCATGGATTGATGACCTCTTTGATCAGTTGCAGGGTGCATCTTCGTTCTCCAAGATCGATTTGAGGTCGGGGTATCATCAGATGAGGGTTACATAGGAGGACGTGGAGAAAACCGCGTTTCGGACTCGTTATGGTCATTACGAGTTCGTGGTGATGCCATTTAGGCTCACCAATGCTCCTGCGGCATTTATGGACTTGATGAATCAGGTATGTAGGCCGATGCTCGAGCAACCAGTCATTGTTTTCATTGATGATATCTTGGTGTATTCCAAGACCAGGGATCAGCATGAGGAGCACCTTCGAGAGCTTCTAAGAGTTTTTAGGCGAGATCGGTTGTACGCCAAGTTCTCAAAGTGTGAGTTTTGGTTATGAGAGGTCTAGTTCTTGGGGCATCTCGTTAACCAAAATGGGATTTTGGTCGATCCGGCCAAGATTGAAGTCGTGATGCAGTGGGAGGTCCCGAAGTCTCCCTCGGAGATCAGGAGTTTCTTGGGATTAGTAAGGTATTATCAGAGATTTATTCAGGAGTTCTCCAAGATTGCGGTACCCCTCACTCGTCTAACGAGGAAGGGCGTGGATTTCCGTTGGGGTCCTGAGCAGTAGGTTGCGTTCGAGACACTGAGACAGAAGTTGTGTGAGGCCCCAGTGTTGACCCTCCCTAAGGGTGTTGAGGATTTTGTCGTGTATTGTGATGCATCCATCACTGCTTTGGGAGCGGTTCTTATGCAGCGTGGGAGAGTCATTGTGTATGCTTATAGGCAGCTGAATCCGCATGAGGGTCGATATCCGACACATGATTTAGAGTTGGGGCGGTGGTTTTTGCCCTCAAGATTTAGCAACGTTACCTATATGGGGTTCGGTGAACCATCTACACGGACCACAAGAGTTTGAGGTATCTCATGGACCAGCCGAAGATGAATATGAGACACTGTAGATAGCTTTATGTAATCAAGGATTATGACTGCGAGATTTTGTATCACCCAGGGATAGCGAATGTGGTCGCTGATGTTTTGAGCCGCAAGACGGCTACTTCTGCTATTGAGAGCTTATGTATGAGGATTGCGATTGATTTGCCACTGTTAGATTTGATTGAGGAGGATCAGGCCGAGGGAGTCAAGAAAGAGAATTGGAAACAGGAGAGACTCAGGGGTGAGATTGACAGGTTTGCTACTGACAGTCGTGGATTGTTGACCCGGCATGGACGGGTTTGGGTGCCAGACTTTGTTGGGATCAGACAGACTATGCTGGAAGAGGCACATAAGTCCAGGTTTTCGATACATTCTGGAGCCACCAAGATGTATCGGGATTTGAGACTTAGTTATTGGTGGTCATACATGAAGAGAGAGATAGCCTGGTATGTTGAGAGGTGCTTGACCCATCAGATGGTCAAGGCTGAGCACCAGAGAATGCATGGCAAGTTGTAGCCATTGGAGGTTCCCATGTGGAAATGGGAACATATTACTATAGATTTCATTACCAAGTTACCTTGGACGGCAAAGGGATTCGATGTGATAGGGGTTATAGTAGACCGTCTGACCAAGAGCGCCCACTTTCTAGCCATTCGAGATAGCTCTTCAGCCAAGAAATTGGCCGATTTATATGTGCGAGAGATTGTTGCTCGGCATGGTATTCCAGTCTCCATTGTATCGGATCGAGATGTTTGGTTCACATCTCGTTTTTGGTAGAAGTTCCACGGGGAACTGGGTACGAAGTTGTATCTTAGCACCGCTTATCATCAACAGACGGATGGTCAGAGCGAGCGGACCATTCAGACGCTCAAGGATATGTTGCGAGCCCGTGTGATTGATTTTGGTGGGAGTTGGGACTCCTACCTTCCCCTAGCTGAGTTTTCTTACAACAACAGCTATCACTCCAACATTGGTGCACCACCTTTCGAGCTTCTCTATGGGAGGAAGTGACATACCCCACAGTATGCTGGGGAGAGGTGGGTCATAGAGTCATAGGGAGGACTGAGGTAGTCCTTCAGATGACAGAGCTCATTCAGCAGATTAGGCAGAGATTTCAAACAGCTCAGATTCGGCAGAAGATTTATGTTGACAAGCGTCGATCCGAGCTGGAGTTCCAGATCGACGAATTGGTTTTTGCTGAAGGTATCACCCTGGAAGGGCGTAATACGATTCAGGAAGAGGGGCAAGTTGGGGCCTCGGTATATCGGGTCATTTAAGGTGATTGCCAGGGTTGGCAAGGTAGCGTACAGACTGGATTAGCCTGAGGATCTCAATCAGATCCACAACACCTTCCATGTTTCGCAGCTTCGGAAGTGTATGGCTGATGATTCATCGGTTGTCCCTTTGGAGGATGTTCAGGTTGATGATCGCTTGAATTATGTTGAGAGACCAATGGCGATCTTGGATCGGAAGGCGAAGACCTTGCGCAAAAAGTCTTTGGTCAAGGTTCAGTGGCAGCATCAGAAGGGTTCCGAATGGACGTGGAAACCCGAGTTGGAGATGAGGAAGCATTACCCTTATTTGTTCACAACAACGAACTTTTAGGATGAAGTTTAGTTCAAGTGGGGGAGAATTGTAACATCCTGATGATGAGGTATTTCCATTTTTAACCCTAAGTATGAAAATTATTTGCATTTTAGCCCTTGTGTATGAGAAGTATTGCAGAAAGGGCCCATAGTGGCATTTTTGTAATTATTGGGCAGAGCACACATACGCTAGATGTACATGGCGTACATAGGGCGTACGTGTCAACACCTTAAACCCTAATATTTAGGGTTTGGACCCTATATAAACATCATTAACTCACCAAGGCTCATTCCCTCACCAGCCTCCAGCCCTCATTTCGTCCATAGCAACCCTAATCTCTTGTATGTGTTCCTTTGAGCTTGAAAGTGTGTGTTTTGGTGTCTTTAAAGCAAGAGGAGATTGAAGAACCATCTTGTAAGATCAATACCACTTAGATCCAGAAACGTCTCACCTCCAAGCTTCATTTTGAAGTATAAAGTTCTGAACTTGATGATCATATCTCTAGATCTTGTTAGTGTTAGAATTTTATGCTTTCTAGCCCATAATCTTGGTCCATTTGGGTATGAGCTACCCTAGACCAAATGAGTTGTCCTTTTGGATGTTTTAGAGTATTTTGGGTGATAAAAATGTGATATTGGATCTTTTTTTTCCTCCATGCAAGTGTTGTAGTGTCTTAATGGGATAGGAAGTTAGGGTTTTAGCTCTTGGGACTTGCCTAGCCATGGAAAGTCATAAAGGTGGAAACTTTATAACTAAGAGCCTTGTTTTGAGCCTAGATCTGTATTTGAAAGGAAAAGGTCATAATGGATTAAGCATGGCTTAAAAGGAAAGTTGGATGCGGAGTACGTTGGGCGTACTCCCTTATGCCCCCCGATGATATATCACGAGTACGCTGGGCGTAATGGCTGAGTACGTCGGGCGTACTCAGCCTGAGTCAACTCGGTAGACTTTTTGACTCGTTGACTGTGACCAGGTTCTGACCAAGTTTGGCCTAAGGGTATTTTGTGTATTTTGAGTGGTAATTGAGATTCGTCATTATTTGATGAATAGGTGACCGGTTGAGCTGACATTCGGAGTTGTGTCCTGTTCAGAGATCTTTTTCAGACTGAGAGGTGAGTTTTCCTCACTGTACTTGTACGTCGAAGGCACCAATGTCGGTCCACTAGGTTATATATCCTGTTATATAGGATGATTTTATGCTATTTATATGTTAGATTAATAGATTTGTATGAATACATGTATTTGTTATATATGTGTTTATGTTTATCTGTTGCATATGTCAACATATTGTGGAGGGGTTGAGGCGGTCCTGCTTTGTGCTGAAGGCCAAGATACTTGGGGTGGTCTGGATAGGTTGTAGGCCCTACGAGGCGGTCCAGTCAGGCTAAAGGCTCATATTTGCATGTTGTTGTTTGTTATGTTGTGTGATGGTACTTTGGGGGAACTCGCTAAGCTTTGGCTTACAGTTTCGGTTTATTGTTTCAGGTACTTCAGAGGATCATGGGAAAATGAAGGCGTGATTATGCACATCTTCCTGTTTTTATGATATTGGATTTCGGGATACTCTGATTATGATTACACTTTTGAAACAACGGTTTTGTAAACACTTTATGGTCAATGGGTTATTTTTGAAAAAAATTAAATTTCTATGATTTTTGGGATGTAACAAATGGGTTAGTGAAGACTTGTGGCTGAAGCAGCATGTTGGGAAGCAGCTAAATTCCCAAAAAAAAAAAGTTTGACCATTACTTAAAAGACCTTTAAAATTCGAAGGTTGTTCGGTGGTACCCCCTTAAACGAATTTTTGTTGCCATTGCGATTTTTGTTCCAGTTCTTTTTTCTGTTTGCTAGAGTTGGTGGAGGATGAATATAATGCAGGGTTTTGAGAGACATTGGTGTCAATAAACGCCTCAGTGGAAGCCTCATGAGATTCATGCAATAAAAGCATGTTTTTGGCCTCAAGAAAATAGAGAAAATGTTTGGTATTTGTAATAACATCCACCAAATTGTGATATGATGAAGGTAACTATCTAAGAATCTGCATAACCAATTCAACTTCGGTAATAGGCGAGTCAACATCCTTAAGATCATCTGCAAGGTTTTTCAGATTATGGCAATATTTCGTAATATAACTTGCACCCTTTTGTGTTGCAAAACTGATCTTGTAATTGTAGCATACAAGACATTTTATTGTTCTGATAAAATTCATCTAATTTGTCCCAAAGATCCTTAGCAGTGCAGTCATCACTAGATATAAGTTGTAGCAAACTTGGATCACAAGTAATGTAAAACCATTACTTTATACGTGCATCCACAGAATACCATTCATCTTCATCATCTCGGAAAGGTGTATGGTTCCAGAGATATGATTATAGTATTGAGTACCCCTACATATGTTGGAGAAAATATGCCTCCAAAGTTTATATTGAAAGATCTAGTATGCTCAAGAATCATATTAAAATGATATTGCTAATTAACATATGATACTAATGGGTCACAATAACAACAACTTGATACAATTGATTATTTATTAGAAATTGGTTTTAATAAATATTCAATAAACTCTTATAATTAATTAAAAATTATTTATTTCACGGAAATAATAATTTTCATTAGCAAGTAACATTACATAATTCATATGGTATGAATTATTAAGTAATGCACAACATTTTGGACTAGATAAATTATTTTGTCTTTTACCAAAAAGTTAAAGTTTATATTTTATAAACTTGGTTTATAAAAATTGAAACTTTTGTCTTCTTTTTGAGGCCTATGGCCAGAAACTCCTTTAAGAAACAAGGAGGATGGTCTTTTGACTATTTTATTCAAAAGGTAAGGTGTGGCTTAAAGCATGGGGAACACTTAGGCTTTAGGTGTATGGGTTCCTAAAGTGTTAAGGACTTATGGTCCAAGAGAGAGCTTTATTAAGTGAGGTTTTCATTTTTCTCTTGGGTTAGACTTGCAAAACCGTAAGTGTGCATGTGTGTGTGTTTCTCTCTAGTTTTGGTTGAAGATTTGAAGATCACACTCTTGCATTTTTCTCTCTTTAAGTCATATATTTTATATAAACTTCAAGCTTAAGAGTCTTAAGAGTTTTATATAAAAGAACTAGCATTCTACATCAAGTTGAGTCATTGTTGGTGTCTCTAAAGTTCCACATTCTTCATCAACTTCCAAGCCTCCCAAGAGGACCCAAAGAACTTCAAATATTGTTATTTATTCATCCTTTCTTTGGTTGGTGTTTTATATTTCTATAACTTGCAAGATGATCCTTGGTGGGTGTAATTTGTTATGTTATTTTCGAAATCTTGAAGTCTTCTGTTTGCCATTTTACTAGTTTATGAAACTATTTTTGAAATAAAACCCAACATATATCTAGACTCATCAACATTGAGTTTGAAACTAAACTAGTTGTAAACATTTGTAAGGGAGCATACAAGGCTTAATCTTGAAGAAATTATAGAAGATAATGATGAAGGAGTAGACATGGTAACATGAGAAAAAGAATTAACAAACCGTGAGAGGTTGTGATCGGCAACATGAGAGATTGAACTCAGCTAGACATGTGAGCGGAAGAGTGGACGGGGTAGTGCTGATGACAACAAAAAACAATCCAGAAAACCCTAGCTTGATACCATGTTGGATTTGTGGAAACCCCGTAGGGAGTACGTTTGCATTATCATAAATATATGTGTTACAATAAGTTACAAGGAGACCCCTATACTATACATCATTGAACAAAAGAAGTATAAATACAATCTAACACTTATATTGCATCTAGAGCGGTTACTGAAGGGGATGAATTAGATGAATGAGTGATCCAGTGCAATCACAGCATTGTCACATCACTAGAAAAGAGTATGATTTAAGATCCTTTCAGAAAAGCCAAAATAGGATAATTTGTAACATTAACAAAATTGTCAAAGGTAAGGTTTTTCACAATTTGATAAGACACAGAAATATCATTTAAAAACTGATTTATTTTGAGAAAACGGTAAAAAAGAATAACCGATGTGAGTGATCTGAAGCATAACATCATTACCAACCATAATAGATTAGAGTGATTAATTCTTTATACTTTCATAAAACTAACTCAAAGTACTTAGAATCGAACATGAGGACATTACATTAAGAACATAATGTCACAATTTAACCAATTGAAATTTCATAAAACCCTTATTTTCACATCAAGGTAACCCCTATTCTTTTTACATTTTAAGCAATTGAAATTTCATAAAACTAACATACATACATATCTTACAAGCTGATTAAGTCATGTGCCCATTGAGTCCATAAATAAACATAAATAGCTTAACTATTAGACCATTTTTGAAACACAAGATCAACATGTACAAAGTAACATAAATCCAAAGATACAACACAAACTCAAAAACACAAAACCTGCATTTCCCATAACTCGTGCTCAAGGACAAGCCAAAAAACAAACTGCTACATGATCGGTTAATAAGTGACAAGTACAGTTTGAAAGAGTTTCTTGGAAGTATGCTTGGGCTCAGAGCTCAGTTTAAGACTTGACAAAATCTATCAAATTCAATTAATACAATATACTACAGAAAGTGGAACCTCAACAATCCTCTCCCTTGTGGGTTGCATCCGCCTATTCCTTAGATTTAGTTTCAATTCCCTTTCTGAAACAAGTTTCCCTGTTAGTCAAACTCATACATCCAAATCTAATGTTATATTTGCTTCCAGATATTAAGAATCTCATTGTGTGGTAGTTTTTTAAAATTTTGATCGATATTTATGATATATGTTTGTAAAGCAAATGAAAATTATTAGTGTAATATGTAAAAAGACCAAGTTATTTTATTATTAAAATATTGAAGATGTGTTTTCTGATGTGACGAATTTTAGTGTGTGTTTGGAGTGAATAAACATGATGCTAAAATTACACCGTTTTTGTATATTTTTTAATGCTAGGATTGAAAATGGCTGAAGAAATGGTTTTCACTTACTTGGTATCAAAATTTTCCAAGTCCTTCACAGCTGCCTCCACTGCATAAAGTGCCATTTTCTTCACCTGTGAATCAACCAATTGCACCATTTTAAATTAGAACAGATCAGTCAAAATTAAAAAAACAAAAAACTAACAATACTATGAAAATAACAAGCGATCACATTGTTTAGAAACTAGAGTTATATGCAAAAAATAGATACGTACTTTCATTAATTTGTTTATTAAAAGTTTATAACATCCTACTTTTGTTTCTATACCTATTATAGTAATGTCATCCAAAGTCAAAACAATTTTCACTGCTATAATTGGGTAGATCTTTCTATTACAGAAATGTACTTTCAAACTTTTTCAAACTAAGGCATTATAATTTGAACAATCTACCCCAATTATAACATTGTACTCTCAAATATAGCAGCAAAAATGTCTTGTATTTGAATGGCATGGTTACAACTGGATAGATCTTTCAAAGTACAATGTTGTAATAGAAAGACATGAAAGTAGGATGCTATAATCTACAGACTTTTCTGTGAATCAGACGATTTGTAAGCCATATAACCTGTTACCTTTTTTGCTAAGTATTTTCCTAAATTACCAATTTGACCTGTTATCAGTAACATATGAACCCAAATTTATGGTGAATACATAGAGTATGCCACCAGAAGAGATTGTTTACCTCTAACTTATCTTCTTTGGCCCTATGATTTTGGGGAAGAACACGGAAATCCTCTGTCAATTGAATGCATTCACCAACATTTTCAGGAGAAACAAAGTCCAGTGCAACTTTTATACATGACTGCACAAAAAGAAAACATATTTATTCACTTATTATAACACATAAATTTAGAAGCAACTTGAAAGGTATTCGAAATCATATTTTAGATATTTGATTAGATTCGAGTCATGCATTGCTTGCAAGCTTAGTCAAAGTTAAATTTTTACCATTTGTTTTAAAGCTAGTGGGGTAGTTCGTAAAGCTCGTGAGTGTAATCAAGTTGAGTCAAAGTTACATTTTTACTATTTTTTCTATTCATATTTTATATACTAGTTTATAACCCGTGAGAACCACGGTTATAAAGTTAATTAAACTTTCATATTAAAAAATCAAAATTACTAATCAATTATTTTAAATAAATTATTACTTAAGAGATATTTTTTTTAGTTATATAAAATTATAATTGTTGATTTAAATAAATATGTGAAGTTATATAACCTTATAATCTGTATTGATTTTATTTTATTTTTCAACTTAATGTTATTAATTTAATATAATTAGAATGAAAAATTTTAAAATTTGAAATTTAAAATGAAGAATCAATTATTAATTTAATTTAATTAGAGTGGAAAATTTGAAATTAGAAATTGATAATTAATTGGTTGACAAGTGGCATGATAGGTTACATATAGTTATTAATGAGGAGTTCTAATAGTATGACACTTGTCAATAGGAGAATAATCTTATTCATTTATTAGAATAGGAAGATTGGATTAGATTCGAGTCATGCTTGCAAGCTTAATCATATTCCCATTGAAATATAATGTGATTGCATTTTTAAATATGGACTCGAGCCATGCTCAAAGTGTTGATCACTTCAATGAGCTCGAGCTTGAAAATTCAAGCTCGGTTGAGCTCAAGTCAGGTTTAAAGCATCGAGTTTTTTTATTCAAAATGAGCTCAAAGCTAGCAGTCGGGGTTCATTCAGGAGTTGAATGATGGACACTAAGAGGCTGCTTTTTTTTTCTTCTTTTAAGTTCAATATGGTTAAAGTAGCTTAATGGATAATATATTATGTCGACTTAGGAAAGGAAAGAGGTTGTACTGCATTTGGCATGCATTGGACTCTATTAATCATGATCATTCATTAATGAATACTAATTTATGTTTGACTTAGGGCTGCACCGGACCGGTAGCTGTTTTATTTATGTAATAGATGTGGTTTTCGGTTCTTTGATCGGCTATATTTTGGTTCTGGTTTTTTAGTTGGGTTTGTTCTTGCGGTTCTCGGGTATTGGACCGAAAATTGAAGAGTCATAATCACTGTGAAACTTTTAGAAATTGCATAACGCATTCGTATGAAGACAGGTTGACATGAGATCTTTTCCGACATGTAGTTTATAGTTTGTACTTCAATTTAGGCTACAACAGTATAACTTCATCATTTTTGTTTTCATATTGAATGAGTTATGGTTCCCCTGAAGTCGGAAGATCAAAGCTGAAACTTTGTTAGTTTTTCAGCTGTGAAACTATTAAAAATTACATAACTCATTTGTTTTAAGTCTGATTCACATGAGATCTTTTCCAAAATGTAGTTTATAATTTGTAATTCAATTTAGGCTAAGAATTTCATCATTTTTGGTTTCATATTGAATGAATTACAGTCCCCTGATATCATGGTATCAAAGTAGGCAGTTTTTCAAATTTTCAACTTTTATGTGCAATCTGTAAAACTTTAAAAAATTACATAACTCATTCCTTTGAAGTCGGACTGACATAAGATTTTTTCCAACATGTAGTTTATAGTTTATGCTTCAATTTATGTTATAACTTCATCATTTTTGGCTCCACATTGAATGATTTACAACCCCCCAAAGTTAGGGTATCAAAGCTGAAAGAATTTTGCTACTACTTCAACGACTTGTACCATACGCAACAAATGTTGTACCGGTCCAACAGGTCCAAGAAGCAGAAAACCAGTTTGGTCCACGGTCCAAGGATCTCTAAAACCGGTCATGTGCTGGAACCAAATCTGGTCTGATCCAAATGCCCACCCCTAATGGAAACTAACGATTTGTTTCTTTTTCTTCTTTTTAGTGTGGTGTGGGCAAAGTAGCTGAATGGATAATCATGTTTGTTGGTTTAGGACATGAAATAGGTTGTACTACATTACAAATGCATCGGACTAAGACTTATGTCAAGTGATATCATTTATGAGCTTAATGATGAACATTAAAGGGTTGTTTCTTTTTGTTCTTTCAAGTCTATTATAGACAAAGCACCTGAATGGATAACCATGTCCGTTGACATAGGACAGAAAACAGATTGTAGCGCCTTTGGCATGCACCAGACTAATTTATTTCAATTGAGAGCATTTTGGAGTTTAACAATGAACATTAAGGGGTTGCTTCTTTTTTTCTTCTTTTAAGTCCAATATGGACAAGTTTAATAGATAATAATGTTTGTTAACTTAAGACAAGAAACAGGTTGTACTGCATTTTGCATGCATTTGACCGAGACGTATATCTTGTGATCATTCATGAACTTAATAATAGACACTAAGAGGATATTTCTTTTTTTTTCCTTTTGAGTTCGGTGTGGACAACATAGAATAGATAATCATGTCTGGTGGCGTAGGACAAGAAATAGGACATGAAATAGGTTGTACTGCATTTCGAATGCACCGTATTGTCATGTCAATTGATATCATTCATGAGCTTAATGATGAACACTAATAGGTTTTCTTTGTTCTTTCAAGTCTAGTATTCAGAATGGATAACCATGTTTGTTGACATAGGACTAGAAATAGGTTTTAGTGCCTTCGGTATGAAATAGGTTATGGTGCCTTTGGCATGCACTAGGCTGATGTATGTAAATTAAGATCATTAAGGAGTTTAATGATGGACACTAAGGGGCTACTGCTTCTTTCTTTCTTCCTTTAAGCCCAATATGGACAAAATAGTTGAATGGGTAACAAGGTATGTTGACTTAAGACAGTTTATCAAGTAAAGGCATTTTTTGTGTTCAATAATGGTCACTAAATTTTTTTGTACACCTAGGATCGCCGAACAAAAGAAACATTGTGCTCTTTTATACCTTGTGCCCCATATAATGGACATCGATCTCAATATGTTTTGTTCAAGATTTGTAGCAAGTTGTCATCGAGCCCTCAAGTTATCACACCAAGGATGATATCCTTTGCAATGATCATATCCCTTGCTGAAAAAACAACTTTTGACGATAATGATTTCAACCTAATGATTTTTGAATTGAGCAAGAGCAACATCTCTATGATCAGCTTTTGTAGCAAATCTTGCTACATGATTATGTTACCACGAAGATAAACATGATATGACAATAGGCCATTGTAGACTAATCCATGCTTAGTCTCTATAATGAGAGCTCAGTGGTTGATGTGCAGAATTTCACCCAGAAGATCCAAGGTTCGAAACATAGCACGCCTAAATATTGCTAGTGCTTTGTGATTTACCCCCCTTGAGGTTCGGCGTAGGCCGTCCTGATGGTGTGGTTTACCATTTTTTTCATGTGTATTCCACATAGGCATTCGACAACAAGAGTAAAACTTATGGCCAATGACTCATGTGGATGATTGAAGAAATTGACTTAGTTTATTCACCAAGAAAGTAATATTAGGCATGATCGGTGTGAGGTAATCCAACCCTACTTTTGCAAAGAGTCATGTTATCAAAGGTTTTGTCATGACGTGAAGCTTATTGCTTGGATTCATTGGAGTAGGACATGCATTTGAATTTAGCATGTCAATGGTTTACTTTTTTTTTTTGAAACAACAAATTTAATCTACTTTTGAGTTCACCTATGTCCTATATGTCCTGGAAGGGACTTGAACCCTTTGACTTCAAGAAGGGAGGGAAACACCTTATACATTTGAGCTAGAAGCCCTTTGTTAAATGAATTCCATCTTGCATCTGGTTGTCTCAAAACCAAGAAAGTTAGCAACTAGTCTTTTGAGTGGAAATTGGACACTCGGTTTAGAAATGTTGTCTCATATTTATTTAGATTTATTACCTGCAACCAAAATGTCATCCACATAAACTAAGACAAAGAATATAAAGCATCACCATGAAACAGGTTGTTCAAAATCCAAAGTGACAAGTGAGGGTCACAATTTGTCAAACCAAGCACAAGGGACTTGCTTAGTCCAAAAATTGCATGATTGTGTTTACCAATTGCTTTCAATGTTGTAAAAATCTCAATTAGCCCCCGATTAATCTTCAATTAATTAGTCCCTAGGCAGTACGTGGCCGCCTACGCAATTAATCATTGCCTAGACAATTAGTGAAGCTGTAGAAGTCGATGAACTTTGAACACCTTGAAGAAGTTTTATCTTGATCAAAACTATTTGAGAAATAAGTAGTATTGTATTAGTCATCTTAGCATTATGATATTGATCATATTTAGACCTACTTTGTTGTGATATTAGTCATATTTATTTATTCTAGTTTACAATTTAGGGTCCCTGAGACCAACAATAAAAGCCGACCAATCTCTAGTCACTAGTAGGGCAACTTAGTACCGCCAAGCGACTTTTACAACAATGATCACAATAGATTCTCAACAATGATATGGCTATCATTACGTTCAACAATGAACAATCTGAGTTGTGAGTTGTATTTGATGCGAAAACAAATTGTTAGCCATGGTGTTGATGTGACTCACGATGAAAAGAACCCGAGTGTGATTTATGTTTTCATGAAGCGCTTGGTACACTATTTCGAGAACAATAGTTGAATAAACATAAGCAGTTAGGGACTTGAGAAAGGAAGAAATATAAGTTTTAGAGTTTTAAGATGCCGAACTTGGATCTAGTAAGCATTAGGATAAGTGGAGGTAGTAGACTTGCATGGGCATGGTTGTGATATTGGAGGCATTTGTAGTAGTGATTATATGTTCGTAAGGTTGTGAGGCAAACATGGCGAATGTGGTATTACGTGTTAGAAAAAACAGCATAGGCCTATTAGGCAGTGCCTAGGCGCTAAGGGAGGAGGGAGTCATTTCCTCTCAACCCACTACTACATCAGTTTTTCTCTCTTTTTTTTCTTCATCTTTCCTAACCCACAACACACGAAAACCCTATCTTTTTCAACTCATTCAATTAAAATAAAAAATAAAAAATAAAAAAAACCCTAAGATACAAGTCTTAATTAGCAATAGAGCTACCACTGGTACCTCCAAGATACCTCTTCCTCTTCAATGGGTTGGGAGGGTTGGGAGTGGTGGGTCGTTTAATTGGTTTCACTAACCCGCTTCATCCTCTCTCTCTTCTTTTCTCTTATACCATGTGTTTTAAGACTTGTACCTTAGTTGTTTTGTATTTTTTTTAATTGAGTGGGTTTAAAAAGATAGAATTTTCATGTGTTGTGGGTTGAGAAAGATGAAGAAAAAAGAGAGAAAAAAACTGATGTGGAAGTGGATTGGGAGTGAATGACTCCCTCCTTCCTAAGAGGACTGTCACTTAGTAGGACTAAAGCTAATCAGCCAAATAAATCAAGATCTATCATTAATCAGTCCAAATCGGTCAAAAACAAATCTAGGCAGAAAAACTCGGTCCATGACGGTCTGACTAAGTCAAACTCAGTCAAACAGTAAAAAGTCAAAAAGGTCAAATTTAAGATGTGAACCAGGGTATGAAGATCAGCAAAGGCATGAGGATTGAGATGCTCCAATATCATCATTGCGAGACATGAAGTTAACCACTACGTAGTCATTCATAATCATGCCCTAACAAGGCCAATAGTATTGCCATGTCATCATTCTCTGAATCACTATATAATGACATGCCAATTCCTTTCATTCCAACACTCCCTATTAATTTCAGATGAAGCAACTTAATAAAAAGAATCTAAAAAGTAGTAGTAAGTTACTAACCTTCAAATTTCTAACTTGATGGGCACATCCAGCAGGTATAAATACAGCATCCCCAAGCTTCTGGACAAAAGTCCATGGCTCAATTCCTGATGACAACCAAAAAGATAAGCACAATTCAGAAATTTTATAACAGTGAAATCTGATACAGGGCCTTGCAGATGTACACTAACCAAACTCTTCTTTAAGCTTCCTTTTATGGTCCATGGTTAAGTAAAATGTTTGGTCATGAATTGGGTGGATAACCTGGACCAAAGAAAATACTATTTAGGAATGTAATGCTACACATGAATAAATTTCAACTAAAAGAAGGACTACCTGTTCCACTGGGCGACAAAAGATATGTCTAAACTCTTTAAAGTGTTTTTTGAGATATTTCTCCAGTTTAGGCAAATCTTCCCTCCGAAATATGTCCCACAAAGCACCTCCATCTCCCAAATCAAATCCATCCACACAACTACCTAAAATATCATCCTGGTTATCAACTTCTTCACCATCAGAAGATATAACTTTTTTGTCACCCTTCCTTTTAGGTCCTTTAATTCCATTTTGTCCCACAACTCTTTTCTTGGAATCCTTTCTCTTACTTTTAACTTCTTCACTAGCTTCTGTTTCCTCGTTATTGGTAACTGATGCTTTCACTTGTTTCCTGCAATTCCTTGTACTTCTTCTATTTCCATTTTGTCCCTCAACTTTTTTCGTGGAATCATTTCTCTTCCTCTTATCTTTTTCATCATTTTTAGACTCAGGTCCTTCACATCTTTCCTCCTTCAGTGCACTTTCATCTGCTTGATCACTAGTACTTGTCACAAGACAAGAATCTGTTTCATCCCCACTTTTTCGCTTGCGTCTACTGTAAACAAGGGCGTAAACACGGGCACTTGTTTCTCCCATATTGACATCACTCGTGTTTTTTTCAACTTTAGATTCAATGATTTTTTTAAATGGGCGTCCTCGTTTTTTCAGGCCAACAACTACCTCAGCAGTGGCATCTTTCATGTCATCAACATCTTGATGTTTCTTCCCTACCAGTCTAAAAAGTTCCCTCCCATCCTGAGCTTTGTGTTGTTGTTTCAATACATTTATCCTTTTACAATGTTCAGAGTCAAGGGTCACAGTTGCAGTATGAGTCAGTACATTCACCTGCATGTCACCACAAAATATATTTAGTGAGGATAGATGCAGCAGAGTTTTCTTAGAGATGTCTAAAAACCCAAATTTAATTACAAACCCCAAACCCTAACAAGATAGAAAAAGCATACCGCATCAGACATGTCACAATGAAGTTTAGTTACAGAGTCCCCACGTCCCAGTTCTTGATGAACTCCATAAGCTATATACGTTTTAGGACCCATGTCTGGCTTCAAAGATTTTGGAGGCAACTTCACTGCAAGATTAAGGTATCCATCACGTGGATGTGTGTACTCTTTAAAGGGTAAGCAAGAGATAAACTCAACACCATGACGTGGCAACCGTTCTTCAAATAAACTTGATGGAGGCCAGTCTTTCAGTTTTAGGATCTCAGGCCACCCTTCTTTGTCATATCTACCATCCAAATACCCAGTAAAAAATTTATGAACATTGATATCAAACTGCATGCCATAAGAAAGGTTGATTAGGCATGTAATACCCCAAAATAGCATTAACTTGAACGAAAAAAATCTAACATAACACACAGAAAAACCAAGATTCTAGAAAAATATGTTGACAAAAAAAAATTAAATACTGGGAGAAATAAAAAATATTCTCCCAAGCTTGTATGAACTGTATGCATCCAACAGTTACCACTTACCACAGAACATATATTATATATAAGTCAATGTCAAAAAGAAATAAAGGATTAACTGACAAATAATAGCATTGTACTTCCATTCCTTCCTATTACACATTGTACTTGGATAAATCTACTCAATCATAGCCATTTTATCCAATTACAATGCAAGTTTTCACTGCTACAGGTAGACTTTTCAAAGTATAATGTACTAATACAAAAAAGAACTTGAAAGTACAATGCCATAATTGGGTAGATTTTTCATGCTACATGACTACAATGCCTTAATGAGATAAAAGTTGAAAGTACAATGATGTAATAGAAAGCAATGAAAGTAGGATGTTAAGTAATAAGTAGGATGCTATAACACACAAATAGATGAAAGTATGTAGCTACTGCTTGCATTTAGCCCAAAAAAGAAATAATTAACATACCTCACACCAATCTAAACAATTGAGAGCAGACACATCCAAGAGCTTATCATGTTTGGTATTTGTCATCTGGCGAAAAGCACGCCACATAACCATGGGTTCCCAGCTCAACCCAAGTGTAGTTTCTAGAACATTACTCACTATTACTGGCTCCCCTTTTGACCAATGCCACTGGAAATGCTTCAAATCTCCAGATTTTATGTCTATTGCACGTGGACAATACAAGTAATTGTCATTTGAATTCTCACGAGATGCAGCTTTTCGTAACTGCTGATCACCACCATCTGAAGAACATGTGCACCACTTTTCAGGCATATCCCTCATATCTTCCTCCAGTTTGTGCATTTTTAAAAGCTTTTGTGCTTTCTTCAGCAATCTTGAAATGGTGTCAAGTGGCTTTATGTGCATCAACTCTAGAGTCCCATGAGCACAACCACCCATAGTTTTTGGAGGACAAGGAATTCTGCCATCATCCAGAGACTTCCAGTTATGATTTTGCTTTTTCTTTCGTGGAGGATCTTTAACAGCCTTCTTAGCTTTAAGAGGCTTCCCCCCATGTAAGTAATCAGGACCTGGATCATTAAATTCAAAAATAACTTCTTCCTTGTTTCCCATAGGTTTTCCATCTCGCAATTCCCAGCAACATTCAAGACAAAGGTCATATTGACAAGAAGGGCAGCTTCTATGCAAATCAAATATTGACGTTTTACAGAAGTCGCTGCATACATTAACTCACAATCAAAATAGGAAATCATCAAAAAACAAACGCTAAATGCAAGGAATATCTGTGTGCTTTCACTTGTTTGTTTATCATAAAACCTTCCTCTCATTTCTTTCTATTACAGCATTGTACTTCCAACATTTTTCTCATTGAAACAATGTACTTTGACAAAGCTGCTAAATCAAAGCAGTGAAAAGTGCTTTGTACTATATGCCATTGCCAATTTTGTAAAATAAACAAATGAAAGTAGGATGTTATAATAAAGAAAGAAATGAAAGAACATTAATATTTCTTGCAATTAACCATGAAACAAGATCCACAATCGCTGAAATGACATACCAGTACATGCGCTCATTCGGGCTGCACTTTGCCTTCTTCAACTTTACCTTTGATAAAATAGATCCTGCCCAAGAAAAAAAAAACTTAGGGAAACCTACATAAAGTATGATGGATTGCTGATTATCCATTTAAACCACCCTTTTAGTGAGCAAACTCAACTCATCATCAAGCCAAGGGTAACAGTTGAGTGTAGGTTTAAATGATGAACAATGAGAGTTCAGGTAGAAAAGTTAAGCAGAAGAAATGATCTTCCTTGCAGTTTCATGAAGTCTCAACAATGAACTCATTTAATTAGATCTCTTTTCCATAAGAATGTTTGCTTCACATAATTTTTTGGAAGCAAGTTGGAATCTGAAAGAATTGTGTCAAGCGCTCAATTGGCAACAAATGGAATGGAATTCAAACTTTTTAATTTATTGATATTGATATAAAATGAGGGTATTTTGGTCCTTAAACAAAAAAAAAAGGAAACTGAATTGAATTCCTTCCACCCACCCCTAAAATTTCTGAGATCCATCAAACATGAAATGTAAAGGAATCTGACAGAACTGGATTCCATCCATTTAGCAACCAAACATGCCATGAAAAAAAAACCTAAAATTCCAATTTCGTAGGATTCCACATTTCCACCAGAATCCACCAACCAAAGATGCCCTCATCATCAATAGTCAAGAATCATATATACATGGAAATACTCACATTTAGATTAGCTACAGTGTGAACTTGGAGTTGTATTTGAAAAAAAACAGCAAGAACACTGAGATGAACAACCGAAATACCTTGAATTTTAGACTCAATTGCTTTCTCCTTTACGTGCTCCTCATTGAGACGCTTCAAGAATGGAAGAAGCACATGTAAGATATAAACAGAATACCGGATTTTCTGATCATCATCAGGTTTAAAATCAATCTTTTGTTTGACCTAAAAAACCACCAACAGATTCAGTATTAAATTTCTTGTTTACATAAGAGCAGAAACAAAAATAAGTTCCATAACAAAAGATAAAGATGCAGGAACCAACTTTAGGATGCACATCACGCAAACAACCTTTACAGTTGCAATTGTCCCAGCAAACAGGGCAACACTCAGCAAACATCTCCTCTGTCATGTTAGGATACCTAAAACAGTAAAAGACACAGTAAACAATCAGGCATCAAGTCAGTAGGTTATGGAAGCATGCTACAAATTTAACCAACACAATCACAAAGGTCAATGATGGCTACTCTGATGTCAATGCACCATTGCCCAAGAAAGTTAAAAAGCAATGACAGAAGTGTGAAGGGCTAAAATGACGTAAAAAGTCTATTCAACTGCACCTTGAAAAGCAATCACTCAATTTGATTACTCAGTTAGAAAAAAGGAAAAAAAAAGTTTTGATCTTTCATAATCATACCATCTTGTCATGCAAGGGACACAGTAACGCTTTGTAGTGCATTTCTGGCACCTAACAACTCGTCCACTGTCGTTTCTTTGACACTGATGGCACATGTTTGAAGGTACATAAACTAGATTTCCCTGCCAACAAATGGAAGAAGATAAACAGATGATGTTTATTGTTTAATCAAGGAGATTTATTTAAATTTAAATAGAGAAAGAGGGAAACCAGGGACACAGAATGCGTTACATTTTCATCTGGAACCTTGTGCCTTGCAGCACACCTTGGCCTTGATTCCTCCTTCTTGCTTGAGCTTGAAGCTTTCTTGCTTCTCTTTTCTTTCTTTGGAACTGACTGCAGATGTTTCTTCTTCCTTCCATCCTCAGCATAACTACTATCGGCATTCCTAGTGCTTCGTGTGGGTCTCCCACTCTCTTTTTTGACATATTTACTGTTTATTACTTCGTTGGTACTGTTTCCCTCTCGATCAGGAGTAGCAATAGAAGTTTTAGCATCAACCATAACTTCTTCTGTTTCTTCTGGGGACTTGTTATCATCGTCACTTGACTTCACAACACCAATTGTCATCTTCCTTACTTCTTTTGTAGAAACAGAAAGCTTTTTCTGGCGTGATTTATTCTTCTTCTCTGGAGATTTAGTAGCAGTAACAGTGTTCCCATTCTTCGCTTTCAGACCTCTTTTCCTGACTTTCTTCTTCTGAACACCCTTCTTCCCCTCTGCTTCAGATTTAGAACCCCCATTTTGTTCTATACCTCCATCACCATCTTCTTTATCTTGTTCCTCTTCACCCATCTTTTGTTTCTTTAGAACTGATCGCTGGTGTATCTTCTTCCTTACAACCTCTTCAAAATCATAATAATAGTCAAAAATTGCATAATTAATAACCTCATTCCTAGTACTTCTTTTGGGCCTTCCATTCTCTTTTTTGCCATCTTTGTTGTTTACTACTTGGTTGATAACATTTCCCTCTCGATCAGGAGTAGCAAGATCAGCTTCAGCATCAACCATACCTTGTTCTGTTTCTTCTGAGGACTTGTTATCATCATCACTTGACTTCACAACACCAACCGCCATCCTCTCTTCTTTTGTAGTAACAACCTGCTTCAGGCGACCACGTGGTTTGTTCTTTTTCTCTTGAGATTTAGTAGCAGTATCACTGATCCCGTTGTTCCCCTTCCGAATTCTTTTCCTACCTCTATTCTTCTGAACATTCACCTTCCCCTCTGCTTCAGATTCAGAAATCCCGCTTTGTTCTTCACCTCCATCACCATTGATAGTTTTAAATCGTTCTTTCAGAATATGAGGAGAAGGCAAAGACGAAGGTACACCGTCAGCATCAACACCAACACGACATCGTTCCTGGTCATTAACAGCCACCTCGACATTCATCACCATGTAATCGATTTCATTATTCCCGTTCTCTGTAATTGTTGTCGCCATCAATAAAAACTAATTCTTGAGACTCAAGAAAATAAAAAGCATTTTACACAGGAAGAATAAAAACAGTGGGTGGAAGTGGAATTAGGGTTTGAAAACAGTGGGGGATTGCTGTAGATTCAAACGAGGGATTCCCGCGCCCAGAACTCCAAATCGCGGGTATCGCAAACACGGGAAGTGCTCACTAGAATCGAGGAACCCTTGCTGTTAAGGCTGTGGTCACACCCAACCATTCAAAAAATGTTGCCACCTCTACGTCATATGGACTTCACCACCAACCCACTAGACAGTGGAAATAGATATCACTCCATATTATTTATATATTTATTTTTTTAATTTTAAAACATTAGATTAAAAAAAAAAACATTATTATAAACTTAAGTAATCATTTTACTAATTATAAAATCAAATAAACATATTATTAATTTTTAAAATTAAATAAACATAATTATATATAGTTAAGGGTTTAACTTAATTCAAATAAAAATGAAAGGGTATAATAGGATTAAAAGATAGAAACTCAGGGACTAAATTTATAACTTCAATTAAAACATATATATAATGTCCACGTTGTCTTCTTCACCCGTCTTCTTCACCCGATTCCCTGGAAAACGGGTACATCTCTTTCTTTCTTTTTTTTCTTTTTTTTTCTACTTTGATGGATTATAAGGAAAAACCAACGAAATTAAGGGGCAAAAAAGAAGCAACCAATAGGAAGCTTCGTCTTCATCCGTCTTCCGCCTCACGTCACAAGCAAACCACCCACCCTTGGGGCGGTGTTCACGCGTGGGGAGGCGTGCCACTTCAACTCAAGACGCGTGAAACTGCCCCCATACCGGTTGGCCTAACGTTATCAAATCAAAACTAAAAAAATGAAAATTTTCTTCCATTTCTTTAAAAGATCGCTAACCGTACAAAAGACACTAAGTTTACACATAAATTCGAATTTGACATTGTGTTTTTTTGTGTCAATTTTGACACTGTGTTATTGATTTTTTACTAAATGTAATCATATGACTGGAACCGGTTTAAATTTTGTTGAGTGGGTCATTTGCTTACGTGGCATCCACCTAAGATCTTACATGGTAGTTGAGCCTTTATAAATGCTCCCTAACGACCTCAACCCCTTACAACCCTAGATCGATCTTCGCTTTTTCTTCACTTTTTCATCTCAGTTCTTCTTCACGAGGATTGTGCAATGGTTTCTTCGTCTCGATCAGCTGGATCAACGAGTGGGGTAAACAAGTCAAACAATGGTCCCTCTAGGGTGTGCTACTGTGGAGTAATTGCCTCTTGAAGATATCAACGAGTGAGAAGAGTCTTGGAAGAGGATACTTTGGGTGCAGGTACTGGCCCGATGATGTTGAAGATTGTGGCTACTTTGAATGGTATGATGGTGAAGTAAGTCCATGGTACAAGGAACTTTTGTTTGAAGTTATGGCAAAGAAGAAAAAAACCATTGGACGGGGAAAAGGGAACCCTCATCATGGTGAAATAAATTTGATGAATATTGTTAGGGTTATGATTGGTTTGCTTGTTATTTTAGTAGTCATGGTAGGGATTTTGATATGGATGGTGTACAAGGGGTAAGTAAGAAGAAGTTGTGGTAGGTCTTTAAGTATGAATTAATGTAGATTAAGGTCCAATGTTGACCATTTTTGTGTGTATGTATTGATGTACTATCTTGAAGATTGTATGTTCCAATGTTGACCAATTTTGATATATATAGTGAAGTGTATATGTTTATGATAGTGAATTGGAAGTATGATGATATATGATGCTAATGGACCAAACTACCCTTTACTTACGTAACAAACCAGTGACCAAAAAAGAAAGGACCTAAATACCCTTACCTTATGAAACAATTGGGATTATAAAAGATAAAAATGATAACCATAAACACTATATCAACATTACACATACTTTGACCAAAATGCTATGAAAAATACCAAAAAAATTACCAAGTGAATTGGAAGTATGATGCTATATTATGCTAGTGGACCAAACTACCCTTTACTTATGTAACAAACCAGTGACCAAAAAAGAAAGGACCAAAATACCCTTACATTATGAAACAATTTGGATTATAAAAGATAAAAACAATGACCATAAACACTATACCAACATTACACATATTTTGACCAAAATGCTATGAAAAATTCCAAAAAATTACCATAAACATCATACCAACATTACATAAATTCTTACCATCAAAATCCATACATTTTGCCAATATTGACCCATCCCATTTACAAAAGGGGTAGTAATGTTTCGGTATACCATATACAAAAGATAATTATAGTCAACGGGATTACTTAAGGGTACATTACTTAATACAAAAAAGGCTAATATAAACCATGCCTATCAACCCCTAACCTTCTGCACCCTAATCTACTCTAAAGAAACAGGGTCCAACCTACTTCAACCTGGTCCAGCAACCTTCTTTCCAACAGCCTTCATTCCAGTATGAATTTTAGTAATTCTCTTTGAACGCCTCCTTGTTCTTAACAACCTTTGGGATGGTGGTGTCTCAGCAATGCCTTCATCCTTTGTTTCTGGTACAATATTGCCACACCCCCAAACCGAGATGGCGGAAACATGCGGGGGCGGAGGACGTCATGTACAGTATCATAACAATGCACAATAGTAAAACAAGCAACAACATCTGTTGCATTAATAGAATAGTTAATACATGTGTGTACTGAGTATAGTCGTATGACACCAAAAATATATATAGCAAAATATAAAAGACGAGTCTTGAACATGCTCCGTCTTCTCAAAAACCTGATCCAGTGTACCTGTCTACTGGTTCCCTGAGAATACAAGTTATTTTGAAATAGAGTATCAACATTTAAGTTGGTGAGTTCATAAGTATTTAGTGTCAAATGTTTGTAGTTGTTTCTTGAAAATGTTTGTATTTTCATTTGTTTAGTGAAATGTTTGTATACTTCCCAGAAAATCCTATATTTTATTCTAAAAATGAAATGTAGTCTTCTACCCAATACCCGACTGTTTTGTATGTTTGTTCTCTTGTAATAGTGTAAAATGTATGTGTGTACTTGAAATAGTATAAAATGTATGTTTGTGCTTAGAATAGTATGAAATGTATGTTTTCCATCTTTGTAAACCATATTTACTAGAAAAATAGTATGCATTTCTCATATGAGAATATAATTGTATGAAAGTAATGGAAAATGAAGGTTTACAGTAGTATTGTGTAAAATAAACTATTGATGCATTAACTACCTTGTAACCAAATTGGTTAATTTAGGTTAAATGTGATTAGATTGTAACCATGCTTGATTGACTAGTATAAAACACGACGTTCTTTAGGTGTCGAAAATGATATGACATTTGTCACCCGTAGACCTGCAGATCCCACTGTAGCTAGCAGCAAGGTGCGGGATGGTCAATCCCTTATAGATCTATACACAAACTCACGCTCTCCCTCCAGGAGACTCTGGTTACAAAACGTGACATAACAAGAATATTGCTATGCCATGAAATAGTATCTCACATTTTAGTTATCTTGTTCTCGTATAATATGTAAGTTCCTTCTTGTAAATGAATAATATACTTTGTAATGAATAGTAACAGTATGTATGTATTGATTTCATGTATTGTTCCTCTGTTCTAGAAAATAGTATGTATTGATCCTCTAAACTATACATATTATAGTTTACTAGTATATTTGTTTGTAACTTGTAAATGATTTGTAGAAAAGACTCATTTGCCCAATGTATGCAACTGAGTTAAGTATGTACTTTGAAAATGGGGTTTAATATTCATGTATATATTTAACAAGTATAACTATGATTTAGCCGACAGTCGGACTAGTGATCCTACCCTAAGCCCACAACGAAACAAGGAACAGGAGTCAAGGTATTTAGCAATAGTCCTAAGTCCGTTAAAGCATACTTATACATAAATATATAAATGAATACGATTTTGATAACAAACAGCAACCTGAAATAGTTTAAAAGAGTTTTTGAAATGATTTTAACAACAATTATAAGCATAAGAAATCCTTTGTTCGTTTGTTTTCACATGTAAATGTTAACACAAATAAATTGTGTTCTACTTGTATCCCCCCTAAAAGCATTTAAAAAGGTAAATGGTAGAGGTATGAACTCACCTTAAGTGAGTGATCCGTTTGGATGTTCGATATAGGATGTTTGTTTCCACAAGTTAGATCCCGGGACAAAATCAAGTCCTAAATAGCAATTCACGCGATATAATGACATGAAATTAGTGAATATAACCTCAAAGGTGTTAAGGAAACAACCTAGGATGTAAGAATTACTTACAACATAAGTATTAGAAGCGAAATCAAGTGACTGCCTGGATTTCACGGCTGGGTTTCGATGTGTGTACGGCCGTAAACGGTTCACGACTACTTGAAGATTCAAGTGTTTTCGGTTGGAAACACAAGTGTGTGATCTTGGTGTTCTTGGTG
Source organism: Lactuca virosa (assembly GCF_052849685.1). NCBI lineage: Eukaryota > Viridiplantae > Streptophyta > Magnoliopsida > Asterales > Asteraceae > Lactuca > Lactuca virosa. The sequence goes on along the minus strand of NC_136430.1, from coordinate 221,717,776 downwards.
AAACAAGGGAGATTCAAGGGTTTACGACTGTAAACTCAGAAATGAAGTGTGTTTGATTGATGACAAGAAGAACACTAGATCTTCTTATCAAGATCTGAAGGTGAAACAAATGATCCTCGGATGATAGTTGAGAGAAAACTAGGGGTTTTCGGTTGAAGATCTTTGAGAGAAAAGCTTGAGTTTACGGTTAGAAGTGTAGAAGTGAGGATTATTTCAGTCAAACATATATATATATATATATACACATATATATAGGGTAGAGTTTGTGGTCCGAAGGAGTTCACAGCAGCAAACCGTTTGCGGTCCGAGGGTTTACCGCCCATGCAAGGGGTTTGCGGCTCATGCGAAGGTTCTCGGTTCCTATTGTTTCCCTCCTCAAACACACAACACCTTTGAATACATGGTTTAAACACATACAACTCATTAATCTAACCATAAAATAATTAAAGAAATAAGTTTGACCTTTATTGGATAAGTTTGACTCTAGTTGACCACGTCTGACTTTTACAAGATTTGAAATTACAGGTTGTCACATCATCCCCCCCCCCCCCCCCCGTTAAAGGGAATTTCGTCTCGAAATTAAGTCGAAGAGATACACATAGATTGAGGGAAAAGATGCGGATACTTATGTTTCATTTGATCCTCCCGCTCCCAGGTGAATTCAAGTCCCCGCTTTGCATTCCAGCGAACCTTCACTATCGGGATACGGCTTTGTTTGGTCTGCTTGACTTCCCTGTCCATGATTTCTACTGGTTCTTCCACAAATTTGAGGCTCTCATTGATCTCGAATTCATCGAGTGGGATAACAAGAGTCTCATCAGATAGATACTTCTTTAGGTTCGATACGTGGAAGGTAGGGTGTACATTACTAAGTTCCTGAGGTAGCCGGAGTTTGTAAGCTACAGGGCCGATTCTAGCGAGAATCTCAAAAGGCCCAATGTACCTTGGATTTAGTTTGCCTCGCTTTCCGAAGCGTATCATGCCCTTCCAGGGTGAGACCTTCAATAGAACAAGGTCACCAACCTGAAATTCCAAGGGTTTCCGTCTTTTGTCAGCGTAGCTTTTCTGTCTGTCTATGGACGCTTTCAATCGCTCACGAATTTGAACAATCTTTTCAGTAGTTTCCCGGATGATTTCTGGACCAATGAGAGTGCTGTCAGGAACTTGTCCTTTAGCTAGTTGCGTGTCACCCACCTCAGCCCAACACACAGGGGATCTGCACTTCCGGCCGTAGAGGGCTTCAATTGGAGCAACTTTGATACTAGTATGGTAGCTGTTGTTGTATGAAAATTCGACCAATGGTAAATGGATATCCCACACTTTACCAAAGTCGATAACACAAGCTCTCAGCATGTCTTCCAGCGTTTGTATAGTCCTCTCACTCTGTCAATCAGTTTGTGGGTGGTAGGTTGTACTCATGTCCAACCTAGTTCCCAGGGATTTTTGTAGTGACTGCCAGAACCTTGAGGTGAATCTACTGTCTCTATCGGAGATAATAGATATGGGCACACCATGCAGTCGTACAATCTCCCTAATGTAAATTCTGGTCAGTTTCTCCATTTTGTCAGTTTCTTTAATTGGCAGGAAGTGTGCGGACTTGGTTAATCTGTAGACGATCACCCAAATGGTATCAAGTCCACTCGTTGTCTTGGGTAACTTGGTTATGAAATCCATTGTAATCCATTCCCACTTCCATTCAGGTATCTCCGGTTGCTGTAGTAAACCTAAGGGCTTTTGATATTCTACTTTAACTTTGGCGCAAGTAAGACACTTGCCTACAAAGGTAGTAATATCTGCTTTCATGTTAGGCCACCAATGATTTGACTCTACGACCAGAGTATTCTTTCCGACTTAGGGCGTCAGCTACTACATTGGCTTTACCGGGATGATAACGAATTTCGTATTCGTAGTCATTTAGTAGTTCGACCCACCGTCATTGTCTCATGTTGAACTCCTTCTGGTCGAATATATGTTGAAGGCTTTTATGATCTGTAAAGGTAGTGCTTTTCGTACCATACAGGTAGTTTCTTCAGATATTCAGAGCAAATATTAACTCAAGATCATGAGTAGTGTAGTTGACTTCGTGTGTCTTAAGTTGTCTTGAGGCATAGGCGATAACGTTTCCTTGTTGCATAAGAACACAGCCAAGCCTTTGGTTGGATGCATTGCAGTATACCACAAAATCTTCTATCCCTTATGGGAGGGATAATATCGGTGCGCTGCATAAGGCTTGCTTAAGCATTTGGAACGCCTTTTCTTGTTTATCTTCCTAGTCAAAGGTTACACCTTTTCTGGGTCAATGTGGTAAGTGGTTTCGCAATCTTTGAAAATTTCTGAATGAACCTACGATAGTAGCCAGCGAGGCCTAGAAATTGACGAATTTCCGTAGGCGTCTTTGGTGCTGACCAGTTCTCAATGGCCTTTATTTTGGAAGGGTCCACGTGAATTCCCTCTTCGATAACCACGTGACCCAAGAATTCGACTCTTCGAATCCAAAATTCGCATTTAGAGAACTTCGCATAAAGCTTCTATGCTCGTAGTGTTTCTATGATCTGTCGTAAGTGTTGACTATGTTCCTCCTTACCTTTCTATATCCGAGGTGAGTTTCCTTACCGGGTTTAGCGGGTCGAAGACACTAAGGCCAGCCCATGTTTATATTATGTTGTTAGTATGCTAGTTGTCTCTGTGACTATTGCATGTGTTGTGTTTTTATGTTTTTTCGGGTTAAGGCTCGATGTCGGGCGGGGCCTGATGGATATCTGTATGCTATGTATATATGTGATTATTGCATGTGTATGTGTTTATTTTGATATATGTTATTGTATGTTGGACGAGTCCCGTTTTACCGAGACCAGCTCGATGTCGGGCGGGGCCCAATGTCGGACGGGGTACGAAGCCAGGCGGGGCCCACTATATGTTTATTGTATGTTTGGTATGTGGTATTTTGGGGGAATTCACTAACCTTTGTGCTTACGATTTTTAGTTTATGTTTCAGGTACTTCCGGTTGTAAAGGGAAGAGCTCGGGGTGACTGCATTGCACACACACGCCATTGAGATTCCGCTATGATGTTTTACTCTGATTTATGATAACTTGATACATTGGTTTTATTCATGTGTTTGGATGTTATGGGAAAATACTATTTTATTTATTATTAAATGGAAATTTTTTGGACCATATTTTTGGATGTTTCAAGTTGGTATTAGAGCCTTGGTTTGAGGGATTCGGGCACACTCTCGGGTCGTCTGAACTCAAACTAAGGACTTGGTAGAAAATTTTAAAATAAAACATTTTTATAAAAAGAATTTCTAAAAGAGAAAAAGGTGTGGTACGTGTATTCAACCGAGCTCAAGTAAGTTATCCCAAAATACCCATACATGCTTATATATGATATGAATTGTGAATTGTGAATCACATGCTAGATTAGGGCTAAGTATCTAGGAGAGATGCCTTTGTATGCCTGTTGTATGAGCTTATAGATTTGCATGCTAGTACTGGTCAGTCAGTGATAGGATGGCCTGATTAGGTTATGCTTAGTTCTGTTTACTTGATGCTTGAATGTTGCTTGCTTTGTGCTTTTAGGAGTTATTGCTAATCTCGGCTAGTTAGTAAGCGAATATGCTAAGTTACATATTATGAAAACTAAATAATTTCAGAAGGTTAGGTTTAGCTCTATTGCGCATCTCTTGTTTGAGTCCAACCGTTGTAGGGAGAGACCTCTCATTCGAAGAATTATCTAGTTTTTGTAATATGTAATTGTATTCGTGAGCTAGTTAGAGAAGGTTAGCATGAGTGAAACATCCCAAAATTCATGACCAAAAATTTCATTTTTAATTACGTAATTATAAAAACCAGTAGTCTAAAAACATATGTAGTGTCATCTCATATCATAACCAAAACCAATATGTCAAATATCCAAATCATGTCATAGAAAAATAACATCAAAGTACAACTCCCAAAGATATCATGTGCGGAAAACCATAGTGTGATGCGCTGCGATCATGACGGCTCCTTTCCTTTCGAAGAAGAAGTACCTGAAACCAAAACTGAAAACCGTAAGCATGAAGCTTAGTGAGTCCCCCCATCATACCACATACCATACAATAAACATACTACATAGCATATTCGGGTGCTGGCCTACCCATTCGGTCTCTTTCAACTGGTATCCGTCGAGCATATCTGGGTGTTGGCCTACCCATCCGGTCTTTTTCAACCGGTAACTGTCGAGCATATCTGGGTGTTGGCCTACCCCTTTGGTCTCTTTCAACCGGTAACTGTGGAGCATATCTGGGTGCTGGCCTCCCATTCGGTCTATTTCAACAGGTAATTGGGTTTATTTCACCCCTACCACTACCACATAATATCTTAGCATATAAGCACATGAATCACATACTGCCTAGCATATCTGGGTGGTGGCCTACCCCTTCGGTCTATTTCAACCGGTTACAGGGTCTATTTCACCCCTCATACCACTACCACATAATAACATAGCATACAAGCACATAAATCTCTACATATAGTGGCATACCAGACAATTATCACAAAGACAATCATCTCTACCATAAACAACTACTAGTGGGTCGACATTGGTGCCTTCGACCCACTCATACAGGGAATGTAACTCACCTCGCACTGTTGAAGCTCACCGCAATAAATCCTTAGTTGCTGCCCTGGCAACTCCTCAAGCTAGCAATACCAAAATATCACCCAATCAGTAATTGGGTCCCAACCCATGATCCATAATCCATACTTGGGGTAAAATGGCCATTTTACCCCTGGCCCAACAAGATTCATAACTAAGGCCCAAGTCCAAACCAACAAGCCCAAAACTCCAAAATCCATAAAAGCCCATTAATGGCCCACTTTTCCAAATGGGGACCAATCTCATATGGGTCTTATCCTAAGCCCATATTTTCCTTGAATACATTTCATATTATCTTAAACACTCCGTGGGACAAGCTTGGTCAGAAGCAAGGTCAAGGTCAAAGTCAAAGTCAACGCTCCAAGTTTACTCAACTCGTCGAGTTATCCTTCAACTCGGCGAGTTCCCATAAATCACAGAATCATGATATCCTGATCCAACTCGTCGAGTTTTCCCCCAACTCACGGAGTTCTTCCTTTTCAACAGAATCGGAACATTTCCAATCAACTCGTGGAGTTCCTCCATGAACTCGTCGAATTGTAACATCCCGTTTAAAATATAGGGATTTAAATAATAAACTTTGGAACCCTGAGAAATAATAATTAGCTGAGAGTTGGTTTCGGGAAGCCAAACGATAAGATTTGAATCTTCAAGGGGGTTAGAGTGTAATCTTGGGATTTGATTTGCAAAGATTTTTATAAGTCAAGGGGTTTTTGGTATTAATTGGACTTAAAATGTAAGGATTTATGGAAGCAGGGACTAAAGAGTAAGTTTTGGACCTATGTTGAAGAGAAATTGTCATGGAGGGGCTATATGGTAACTTTTGGGGCTTGTATTGTTATAAATCTTGGATGTTGGGGGCTGATTTGTAACTTTTGGCCTTAGTTTGAAAAGATTTCGTGAGGAGGGGCCAAACATGTAAAATATGTATAGATTGTTTTGGAGCGGGACTTATACCCGGCTCCCTTCCTTCCCCCGTCACCTTCTTCCCATTCACTTAAAACACATAGAAAAACCCTAACCCTACTTGGATGTTGTAGCCGCCACCCCCTCTTCACCCTCCAGCCGCCTCTCCTAACTCCCGACGCCACCACCTCTGTTGAGGTCATCAACCACCGGACGCCACGCCTAGCTCGTTTCTGTTCCACCAATGCGTCACAGCCCTAGTTTCCGGCGAGAGCAAGTCGCCGACGAATCCTAGGGGTGCTCGCTGCTACCGCTAAGCTCCATCAGTTGAAGACGAAGGCGCCGCTAGCCGGCGGTCAATGCTGCTTCGGTCCACGACAGCCTCCGCTCATCCTCCTCACCGTTCTTCCGGTGTTATTTCTCAGTCGTTACTGTGGTTCCGTATGGCTCAAATATGTCGCTCCGGTCATTGTTGCCGCCCTGAGGGGCTGTTATGTTCATAGGTTGGGCCTTTTAACGAGAAGGAGCCGTGAAGAACCACCATGGCAGCCGGCCATGGTGGCTGTCACCGCAAACCTCCGGTGTACCGCCTTAGCCGCCATTGTGTTGTCGCTGTCGTCGCTGTGAGCCACCAGGTGGGTGGCAGGGATCGTTTCTCAAAGCCTTAGTGTGGGTGTATGTTCTGTTGGCCGGAAAGCTAAGAAAAGGCCACCACCACCACCGTGAGGTGGTGGCTGCCGCCATCTACCACCGCCGGCCACCACAAGGTGGCTGTGTGTGTGCGGGGGTGTTAGTTTAGTGGGTGTGTTATTTGAATTTTGTGTTGTATGATGTAATTGCTAAAGGATAATGGAAAGAAAACCCTAACCACCACCGTAGGGTGGTGGCTACCGCCACCGGCCGCCGTGTCGGGTGGCGGTGTGCTTTGATGGTGTTTTAACTCGTTTGGATGCTTGGTCAAGGGACTAAGAAACGCTAATGGGCCCAATGAGGCTTAATGGGCTTAATAAACCCTAATGGGCCTAGTGAAACCTTAATGAGTCTAATGAATCTTAATTGATCAAAAGACATATCAATTGGGCCTATTGGGCTAAGATGGGGTTGGAAACCCTAATTAGGGTTTAGAAAACCTTAATATTGGATTTATGGGCTTGAATTTATTGGGACCCACTTTTGGGCCATTGGAATGGAATTGTGTGATTAAGCCCAATCACACCATATGAATTATTTAGAAGAATGATAGACTTAATGGATTAAGTCCTTAATGGATTAAGTCTTTAATGGGTTGAGTGAGAAACACTTAACCCTAATCGTCATTTCATGTGAAAACCCTAATTTCACTTGGGTTTATTGTTGGGCCTTTCTATTGGGGCTTGATGATTGGATTATTAATGGGCCATCCAAGAATAATCATATGGACTAGAATATGTTGATGGGCTTAGGGTAAGGCCCATATGAGGGTTTAGGCCCAATTTGGAAAATTGGGCCATAGATGGGCCATAGTTTGGGCCTTTATGATTATGTGATATTGGGCCATTAGAATGTTGAATGTTGGACTGGACTAAATGGTTGGGCCTCATGGTAAGACCTTATAAAGGTTTGGGCCCAATTTGGAAAATTGGGCCATATGTTGGGCTTTGGCCCATTACTTGACTATTGAGCCTTTAGTGTGTGAGTTGGACTTTGGGCTTGGAACCCAATTATTAATTGGGTGTTGTTTGATGTTGATAGTTCGGGAATCTGTCAACCAGCAGCTGGAGTTTTATCGGCGGGACTTCAGCAGTGCCAGGTGAGTTCTCCTCACTATATCAACAGGGTCTAAGGCACCAAGGCCGGCCCTTTATGGATCGTATTCGGATTATTGCGTGTTATGCTTACCGATTTACATCCTGGTAGTTAGGATGGTGATATGCTATGCTTTAGTGACCCGGTTGGGTCGGTATCCTGGTATATAGGATGATGCTATGTTAGTGACCTGTTAGGTCGATATCCTGGTTATAGGATTGTTGCTATGCTTTGTGATATGTTAGATCAGTTTGACTGTTATATATATATACATGCTAGTGTTATATGATGTCTATGTGCACATGATTGTCCTGGTTATAGGATGATGCTATGTTAGTGACGGGTTAGGTCTGTATCCCGGTTATTGGGATGTTGCTATGATTGGTGATCTGTTAGATCGGTTTGACTGTTATATGAAATGAGTTAGCGTATGATATTTACGTGCACATGTTTGTTTGATTGGGGGTTGGGTTGAGGCGTTCCTGCTTTCTGCTGTAGGCCAACATACCCGGCGAGCGGTCCGGATAGGCTGTAGGCCCTGCGTGGCGGTCCAGACGTGCCGAAGGCTCGAAGAGCAGTCAGATAGACTGAAGGCCTGTGAGGCGGTCCAGTCAGGCTGATGACTCATTATGCATGCTGTTCTATATTAATTATATGATATGGTTATGTTTGTATGGCGTTGGTATTTTGGGGAAACTCACTAAGCTTCGGGCTTACAGTTGTTGATTTTATTTCAGGTATTTCTGATGATCGCGGGAAGGCGAAGGCGTGATCGTGCACCTCCTCATATTTTCATGATTGATTATGGGGATACTCTGATGCTTAAACTATTTTGAAAACAAATTGTAATAACTTAATGGTTTTAAAAAGTTTTAAATTTGCTTGAATTTTATGGGTGTTACAAGTTGGTATCAGAGCCTTGGTTTGAGTGAATTGGAGGAACACTCGTGTGAATCCAGTCTCAAATCAAGGAAAGGATTTTAAATGAATTTTTAAATGGTTTTCAAAATAAGTAAAGGAGGATGCAGGGTGTACGATCAGCCAGAGCCAGTAAGTAGACCCCAAAATACCATAAAGTTATTTGATTATGTGATATGTTAGAACAACATGCTAGTACTAGGCTAGAGATCTTCAGGAATTGCATGATAGAATTGCATGATTACATGATGCCTGCTAGCCTAGGGTTTCCTTATATGAGATTGACATCATTACTGTAGTTGTTTAGTGTATGCATCACGATTGTACATAACTAAGATCTTATAGCCCAAGAATGTTTGATTTGGCCTTATGTTCTGTTCTTATTGATTGGGTCTTAGGGTAAGATTGGATATTCGAAAGTCTATAGGGTCCAGCGTTATGTATGTCTAGCATACACTAGTGTTACAGGGTTGGTGGAAGTTTCATGGATGGGTAGGTTGTGTGGGACCAGTAGACCAGTTATGAGATATTTGGCATTCCTCTAGGGGCGAGGGTCGAGCGCTCACTATGTTTATGTTTATTGTTAGGGTGTTGTGGTGATACTTGAGACAAATATGGGTAGGTGTGGAAGGTAGTATGGGCACGTACTACTGAAAGCACAGGACCCATACGCGTAGCAAGGAAGTCACAACCCCTAGGGTTTGGTTGGGAGTAGGTCCCCTATCATTATATGGGTTATCAAAGACCTTTCTGGTGTCTTACCAGAATGGTGGTTACAAGACGTCTTGAGACCGGATCCAGGTTAGGATCCCGTATTGTCAGAGAATCGTGTTAGTGAGATCATCCGGGAGGAGGTGATCGAGGTTGTCCAGGGACAGTTGCCGGAGATGTTTGGGTCTATCAAGACTGTCATGGTTGAGAATTTCGACGAGCGCTATGCAGCCATTGCTGAGACAGTTGCCGCGGCAGCTTCCACAGCTGTAACGACGGCAAAGGGAGGAGTTGGTTGAGCTTTCCAGTACTGGGACTCGTTACTGGGACATATTATGATGAACAGAGGGCTGCAGTTACTTGGGACTAGGGAGATATTCTGTATTCGTTACATTCTGCGAGTTGAGCGGGAGAGTCTAGCACATGAGTTTCTAGATTTGAGGCTTCGGGGGTTTTGCTTGAGATCGGAATGTGAGTCGCAAGGACTCCGGAAAGGAGTGATGTTTATGTTCAGCTGGGGTTTCGCAGCTGGAAGTAGAATGATTAATTGGTGGTTTGGAATGTCGTTTTATAAGGCATGGATTGTGCCCTTTCAGTTTTCGAGCTCGAAGGAGTGAACAGACTTGGGACCCCAGGATCAGGTTGTGTTCCAGCTCGGGTCAGTTAGTCGCAGGGGTTGGCGATAATATTTCAGCGTTGGTGGTTCGATGTGGCATGAGTATCTTGTGAGGCGTACGCGATTACCGTTCCGACCCATGGGATCTAAGATCCGATTCATCTTGGATCTCTTGCATCTGACGGTAAGGATTGATTGTGCGATCTATTGCACTTCTGGGGATTGGAGACTATGTATGGGGAGTAATTTGTGGCCGGTTTAGGGCAGAGGTTGTTTCAGTTATTGCAGTTCAGCGGTGCATGATTGAGCTGGTGAGTGAGTCAGGGTGCGAGACCCTGAATGATATGATTTCTAGAGCCGAGAGCGGCAGATTTGTTGGAACACCTTGGGAAGAAGGGTATTATATGGGAGGTCTGCGGACAGGTTCCCACATGATGATTATTCAGCATTGTCAGGATTCAGTGGTTTTAGTAAGCGTTATTGATTGGCGGAGGAAAACACCAAGGGAAGTAGTTCATTGTTGAGACATTAGTTGGAGTATCTATCTTTGGACTTTAAGATTTGGGAGTGGGATCATTCGAGCATTGGGGACTGTTGGTGTCCTTGGGATTTAGAAAGTGTTCAGCTAGTTATTAGAAGTGTGTGATCACTGGGGATTGGCTGGTAATGGAGCACTAATTGGTAAGAGTTGGTTATATTTGGATCGATCGTTGGTAGTGAGAAAGATTGGAAATTCTCCAATTTTCAGGTATTATGAAAACTTGGTCGAATCTAAGTGGGGGAGAATTATCCCGTGATATAGAGGCAGAATTGGTTTTGGAAATAGGATAAGTTTCGCATCATTGTCATGAAGGAAGACAACCTAAGTGGCTGTTTGGTTTGTGGGTTGTGTGAATTGGGAGTTCGGTAAAACTCCCGAGCATGTGTAGCACGTTTTCCTGGTGCTTGATAGCAGAAGTCGGGAAACCAGGTTGGAGTTCTAGTCATGAATCGAGTTCAGTTCGATGTATTCGGTCGAGGGTGTGCTCAACTCTGAAGGTTTTGGATTGATAGATTGAGGGTTTTGTTAGCTGCCAGGGCTCGGCAGTACATTCAGCATGGGTGTGTGGGTTATTAGCGTACGTGGTAGACACGCGGGTCAGGGAACAGACCACGGATTTCCGAGAGGATGGATGATCGACATGAGGCCTAGGGTTAGGCCGGGGATAGAGTCCACGAAATGGGTCAGGAGTTCGGAACCCTAAGTGGGTGAGAACAGTCTGCATGGGAAAGATCACCAGGGGGTGGTCCCAAGGAGATGCTCAACAGTTTAGAGTGGTCCAGATGGCTGAAGGCCTAGTGAGGCGGTCCAGTCATGCTGAAGACTCTGTATGTGTTTGTAGATTTATATGCGAGTATTGAGTATGCTACTATGTTGCATCAGCCAGTGGGTCTATTCCCAAGTATTGAACATGTTGCTGGAGTAGGCTGAAGACTACGATGTATTTTTGGTTGGATCGGAAGTTGTCATTAGAAATCGGATGAAGTACAAAGGATCTTGGTGATCTCATCAGTTCGGAGTGTTTCATAGGATTAATCTGCTTAGATCGGGTAATACTCCAGTTCGGGACCGAGAGTAGATCTGAATGGGTATCCGTCAGTTTCAGGAAGGCTTGGGATTAGAATGTTCTGTCGTTCAGGTTCTGGGAACCGGGTTAAACCTGGTTAAGCTAGTGATAAGACTGTAGGAACGCCACTACAGTCATGAGACCAAGGAAGCAATGGATTGCTTAAGGTTGCGTGTGATGTAAGGCTACCATTGGTCATGTAGCAATCACTTTTAGCCATGGGTTGGTAGCAACGGGATTTGACGCATGGATCCGATCGGTGGGATCAGGAGGTTGTTAGAGTCGCAGTGGCATCAGGGAAGGATTTCGTTCGGAGGTCGTGTGAGGCAACTATATATATACATGCTAGTGTTATATGATGTCTATGTGCACATGATTGTCCTGGTTATAGGATGATGCTATGTTAGTGACGGGTTAGGTCTGTATCCCGGTTATTGGGATGTTGCTATGATTGGTGATCTGTTAGATCGGTTTGACTGTTATATGAAATGAGTTAGCGTATGATATTTACGTGCACATGTTTGTTTGATTGGGGGTTGGGTTGAGGCGGTCCTGCTTTCTGCTGTAGGCCAACATACCCGACGAGCGGTCCGGATAAGCTGTAGGCCCTGCATGGCGGTCCAGACGTGCCGAAGGCTCGAAGAGCAGTCAGATAGACTGAAGGCCTGTGAGGCGGTCCATGATATGGTTATGTTTGTATGACGTTGGTATTTTGGGGAAACTCACTAAGCTTCGGGCTTACAGTTGTTGATTTTATTTCAGGTATTTCTGATGATCGTGGGAAGGCGAAGGCGTGATCGTGCACCTCCTCATATTTTCATGATTGATTATGGGGATACTCTGATGCTTAAACTATTTTGAAAACAAATTGTAATAACTTAATGGTTTTAAAAAGTTTTAAATTGGCTTGAATTTTATGGGCGTTACACGAATTCCCTAGTCTGTTAACCCCTTTTTAACTCATTAAGCTATTATTCTTCAGATCTAATCCCTATACTTCAGATCTAGACTGGAAATGCCTCTAGAAGGGTAAAGTTTCCAACTTTACCCATTAATACCCTTCCTATAGAGATTAAGCTCAAACCCCAACTCCAAAAGGCAATCCAAAAGTCCTCAAAACTTCAAGATATGGCATAAGAGCATAGATCTGGACCTTAGAGACTTGAAGGACACGTAAAGTCTTACAATTTATCCACATGCATGACCATTTGGAGCTTGAAATGTCAAAACAAGAGCTTTGAGGTTGCATGGGGCTTCTAGGGCCACAAAGTTGGCGCCTTTATGCCATGAGAGCCCCTCAAGACCCTAGATCTAAAGTGTTTTCCATAAGGGACGTGCAACCCATCAATAACCATCCCATTTGGACAAAACTAGCCAAAGAACCCAAAAATGGAGATCTAGATGACTACAAGACAAGGTTTAAGCTTTATACCAGAAAAGTGTTGTGGATGAGGCAAGGATTCTGGATCTATATGCTCCTTTTTGTGTCTTCAAGTTCTTCTTCTTCCAATAGCTTCAACACTCACCAGAACACTCAAAATGACTCACAAACTCTCAAAATAGCTTTAGGGTTTCAAGATTCATGGTTAGTAACTTGGAGGTTGGAAATGAGGCCAAACCTTAGTGCTTAAGTTTTTAAAATAGGGTGAAAAGTCACGATTTTAGGGTTTCCCGAACCCCGTCCAACTCGTCGAGTTGATCCTCCCCAACTCGTTGAGTTGGTCTTCCAAAAACACGCGGACCAACTTTCCAACACGTCGAGTTTCTTGCCCAAACTCGACGAGTTGACCTTTAGAAATGAAGATTATCCTCCCTTAATCGGCCTTATAGATTTCGGGTGTTACAATGAGTTCCTTCTGCAACTGATGGTGGATAGTGGTGTGAAGTCTGCCCTAGGAAAACCTAGGATGAGATTTAGTGTTGAGAGCCCTAGCTACGAGGGATCTGTTGGTTATAGAGTAACTTGGCTGAGTGAAGGCACTTCTTGAGGAAAGTATGGATAGATGTGGAAGGTAGTATGCGCCCGTACAACTGGAAGCAGAGGATCCGTACTCGATTCAAGGAGGGTTTGTAATGAAGACCGGGAGTTTGTATACTTATGATTTCCCCGATATGCGCATTGATGCTTATTCTGGTAGTTTTATGGTCTATTTTCAGTATGGTGGTATTGCGATGCAGGCCAGTGGACAGTTCCGATGTCGGGGAGGGTTCTAGAGTCGGGCAGCTTGATGACTAGACGAGGGAGTTCATCTCTTATGAGATTACATGCAGCATCCTTGATCAGACTCTTGTGATCTTTGGCTTGGTCAAGGAGGCTATTCTGGAGATTCTTGATGAGAGAGTGGGCGCCTTTCGCGCTAAGATTATGTTCTTGATTGGTACGTGCTCTCCGAATTTTAGGGAGTTTCGGGCATGTGGAGCGTCAGACTATCATGGGGCTAGGGACCCCATTGCAAGTAGCAGGTGGTTGGAAGATGTTGCCAATGCCTTCCGTACTAGCTGTTGTCCCGAGGGGGACAAGGTTAGACTAGCTTTCTGCCTCCTGAAGGACAGGGCTCGTGATTGGTGGGAGGAGTTAGGGCATGTTGTAGGACGTGATGCTATTGATTTGATGTCTTCGAGTGATTTCTCGAACAGGTTCCGAGCCAAGTTTGCACCGGTGATCGAGGTGCAGCAGCTGGCACGAGAGTTTCAGGATTTCTGTTAGACTACTGAGACATTGACTAAGATCACTACTATGTTTAGGGAGATGGCACTTCTGGTTCCGCAGTATGTGGCGGACGAGGAGATGAAGAAGGCCCGATACCACAAGATGTTGAGGAGCGACATTCGGCAGTTTGTTATCCGATCCGGCTGTAAGACGCTTGAAGACATGATAACGAGGGATAGGGAGAGGGAAATTCATTTGGAGATGGAGAGAAAGAGGAAGCCAGATTCAGTTGTGAGTTTTGAGGGTTCGGGCAAGAGGCCCAAGGTATCTGATTCTAGACCGAGAGTCCAGCATGGTCGTATCCGTTGTGGCAAGTACGGAAAGTCGCCGAGGGGACATGCAGAGGGGTGGGTTCTGACTGTTTCAAGTGCGGTCGAACTGGTCACATCAGCAAATATTGTACTGCTACCACCCTCATCACTCTAGTATCTTATCTGATTTGCTTTCAGTGCAATCAGAAGGGCCACAAGAAGGCCCATTGTCTGAGTTTGGCTGCGGAATGACCGGTGTTAGCACTCGCTCCTGCGACATTGAGGACTACTGACAGCCGTTAGGGCCGGGCAGATGCGCCAGCGGCTAAGAGCAGGGTGTTCCAGCTGACAGCAGAAGAGGCATGAGCAGCTCCTGACGTGGTGACGGGTATGTATCTTCTCCTAATCTTTTTATTTATATTGAATTGTTGCTTATGTTTATGTGTTTTATTTTAGGACCGTTCCTCGTGAACGGTATCTCTGCCTTGGTATTATTTGATTCGGGGGCTACCCGATCTTTTGTATATCTTGCGCTTAGCAAGAGATTTGCTGGAGCTCCAGAGGAGCTAGATCGTCCTCTTGATGTCGAGATTGTTGATGATAGGTCTATTTGGGTTGCGAGGTTTCATCGAGGGTTTACCCTTCAGTTATTCAACGAGCAGTATCTGGTGGATCTGGTTCCCATTCCTTTGCGTGGGAACAAGGTTATCATGGGCATGGATTGGTTGAGCCCTAATGGGACAGTGATTGACTGTGAGCAACAGTTGGTTCGGGTTCGGACCCCAAGTAGGGGAGAGTTGGTGATTCGGGGTGAGAGACCGCAACATGGGCCGGTTATGTGTTCTGCAGCGAGGGCCAGACGCTACCTTCATCAGGTTTATGAGGGTTTCGTCGCCTATAGCAGGTGGAGTTCATGATCGATTTGATTCCAGGTGCGACTCTGATAGCCAAAGCACCGTATCGGTTGGATCCTCCCGAGATGCAGGAGTTGTCTACACAGCTGCAGGAGTTGTTAGACAGGGGATTCATTAGACCGAGAAGTTCACCTTGGGGAGCCCCGATCTTGTTTGTGAAGAAGAAGGACGGATCCCATCGGATGTGTATCGACTATTAGGAGTTAAATAAGGTAACGGTGAAGAACCGTTATCCCCTCCCGAGGATTGATGATGTTTTCGACAAACTTCAGGGTGCATGTTGGTACTCCAAGATTGATCTGCGATCGGGTTATCATCAGATGTGAGTCAGGGATGAAGAGTGCAGAAGACAACTTTCTGGACTCGCTATGGCCATTATGAGTCCGTGGTGATACCGTTTGGGGTCACCAATGCTCCTGCCATGTTCATGGATCTCATGAACCGTGTGTGTAGACCGATGTTGGATCGGTCTGTGATAGTCTTCATTGATGATATCTTGGTCTATTCCAAGATGCGGGAGTAGCATGAGGAGCACTTGAGGGAGGTGCTTGAGACATTGAGGAGGGAGAGACTTTTTGCAAAGTTCTCCAAGTGCGAGTTTTGGTTGCGCGAAGTGTAGTTTCATGGGAACCTTGCTAATCAGAAGGGTATTCTAGTCGATCTGGATAAGGTCAAGGCCGTGATGAAGTGGGAGGTTCCGAGGTCTCCATCTGAGATTCGGAGTTTTCTTGGTTTGGCTTGTTATTATCGAAGATTCATCCACTATTTCTCAAATATCGTTGTTTCATTGACCCGACTGACCA
Organism: Lactuca virosa; assembly: GCF_052849685.1. Taxonomy (NCBI): domain Eukaryota; kingdom Viridiplantae; phylum Streptophyta; class Magnoliopsida; order Asterales; family Asteraceae; genus Lactuca; species Lactuca virosa. Next base: position 221,701,914 of record NC_136430.1, on the reverse strand, counting down.
AGAAGTTGGTGACATTTCGTTGGGGGCCTGAGCAGCAGGCAACTTTCGATACTCTTAGACAGCGGCTGTAGGTGTCGATTCTGACCTTTCCAGAGGGTGTCAATGATTTTGTGGTCTATTACGACGCATTGATCACGGGTTTGGGTGCAGTTTTGATACAACTGGGTTGCGTGATCGCTTACGCTTCGAGGCAGCTGAAGCCTCATGAGGAAAATTATCCGACGCGTGATTTAGAGCTGGGGGTTGTGGTTTTCTACCTCAAGATTTGGCGGTATTTCCTCTATGGAGTTCGTTGTACTATTTACACGGACCACAAGAGCCTGAGGTATTTGATGGATCAGCCGAACCTGAATATGAGGCAGTGTCGTTGGTTGGATGTGGTGAAGGATTATGATTGTGAGATCCTGTACCACCCGAGGAAGGTTAATGTGGTGGTCGATGCTCTCAGCCTCAAGGCGGACGTGGCTCCGATTCATGATATATGCTTGAGGATGACAATGATTACTCCATTGTTGGAACGGATTCGGGAGGCGTAGGTTGAGGCTATGAAGGAAGAGCACCGGAAGTGTGAGCGGATAGTTGGGAATGTGGATTCCTTTGATTATGATAGTCGGGGATTTGCTGACTTTGCATCGGAGGATATGGGGGTTCCGTATTGGGGTGGGGTGTGCCAGGTTCTGATGGAGGAGGATCACAAGTCGAGATTCTTCATTCATCCTGGGGAGACAAAGATGTATAGGGATCTTCGCCATGATTACTGGTGGCCCTACATGAAGCAGGATTTAGAATGGTTTGTGGAGCGGTGCTTGACTTGTTGGAAAGTCAAGGTCGAGCATCAGCGACCTCACGGCAAGATCCAGTCGTTGGAGATTCCCGTGTGGAAATGGGAAGACATCACGATGGATTTTATCACGAAGCTTCCCAGGACAACATGCGGAGTGGATTCTATTTGGGTCATCGTGGATCGATTGACCAAGAGCGAACACTTCATTCCGATCCAAGAGAGTATTTTTGCAGAGAAGCTAGCCGAGATTTATGTTCGTGAGGTGGTGGCACATCATGGAGTGCCAGTGTTGGTGGTCTCCGACCGGGATGTTCGCTTTACTTCCAGGTTTTGGAAGTGGTTTCATGAAGAGATGGGCACTCGTCTCTATTTCAATACAACTTTTCATCCGCAGATCGATGGGCAGGGTGAGCAGACGATCTAGACTCTTGAGGATATGCTGCATGCGTGCGTGTTAGGTTTTGGTGGGAGTTGGGATACGTATCTTCCATTAGCGGAATTTTCTTATAACAACAACTATCACACTAGCATTTATCGACCTCCTTTCGAGATGCTCTACGGGAGGAAATGTAGGACCCCAATTTTTTGGGGCGAGGTCGGTCAGCGAGTCATGGGGAGTACCGAGGTGGAACTCAAGACTACTGAGATGATTCAGCAGACTCCAGACAGCTCAGATTCGGCAGAAGAGCTATGCCGACAAGCACCGGTCAGAGTTGGAGTTTCAGGTGGGAAATATGGTTCTTCTGAAGGTGTCACCTTGGAAAGGTTTCATCGAGTTCAAGAAGCGGGACAAGCTGGGCCCCAAATATATCGGTCCCTTCAGGGTTTTGGCTCGGGTCGGTCGGGTTGCATATCTTCTATATCTTCCAGCCGAGCTCAGCGATATTCATAGCACATTCCATGTCTCTCAGCTGTGGAAGTGTTTGGAGGATGATTCCACAGTTGTACCCGTGGAGGATATTTAGGTGGATGACCGCCTGAATTATGTTGAGAAACCAGTGGCAATATTAGATCAGAAGACAAAACTTTAAGGAACAAGGTAGTGGAGCTAGTGAAGGTGCACTGACTGCATCGCAAGGGGTCGGAGTGGACTTGGGAGCCCGAGGAGGAGATGATGGAGCATTACCCATGATTGTTCGAGATAGCGGACTTCAAGGACGAAGTCTGATTCAAGTGGGGGAGAATTGTAACTCATGGTTTCTGGTATGGTTTTATTTCAAATTTTTGCATTTTCCTAGAGAACTCCTCAAGTTGGAAGCCTCAACTCGACGTGTTGAAGTCGTTTTGGCCGCATAGTTTAATGAGTCAACTCGACGAGTTGAGTTGCCTCAACTCGGCGAGTTGGCAGCAGGGGAGGAAACCCTAATTTTAGGGTTTAGCACCCTATTTAAACACCTTAAGCCCCATGTGTTGGCCTCATTTCCAACCTCCATAGTCCTTAACCCTAATCTTGAAACCGTAGAGCCTCCTTGAGTGTTGTGAGTTTATTGTGGGTGTGTTTTGGTGTGTTTTAAGTTCATTGAAGGAAAAAAAGTTTGGTGCAAGGTGGTGATTCAAGTAGGAGCCTTCAGATCTTGATTCTTTGCACCATTTCCTGCATATTTCGGGTATAAAGTTTTAACCTTGCTTATTATTTGATTAGATCTCTTTTTGGGTTAGTTTAGATGCTTTTAGTCATGTTTGGGTGGTTGATGGAGTCGTAGGAGTTTCCAAGTGCTATCCTTTTAGATTTATGATCCTAATAAGCTCTTTTGGCATAAAGGTGCCAACTTTATGGCCTTAAGGGCTCCATGCATTCATTAAGTCCATCTTATGGATTCTTTTGAGCATTTGAGCTTCTTCTAAGCATGCTTGATGGTAAAGTTGGAAACTTTACATGCTCTTTCAGCTTTTAGGGCCAGATCTACAGTTTGGGGTTATGCCATAAGTGGCTAAGTGCTTAATGATTAACTCCTTACCCTTTTAAGCCTAGGGTTTGGGTTTTGAACCCATTTTGGTGGTTCTTAGGGGTAAAGTTGGAAACTTTACTCTTCTCAAGTCCATTTTAGTTAAGATCTAAGTTATGAAGCCCTTAGTTTCGTTAAGGACGGCTTAATGGATTAAGATGTTGAAATTCTGGAGAACTCGACGAGTTTATGGAAGAACTCGGCGAGTTGGATCGGTTTCCCCCGACTTTGCAGACTGATAGATAAACTTGGTGTAACACTCTAAAATTTCCAACCAAAATTTTCATTTTAAAATTCATATAAAACCCAATATCACATTTCTCAAAAGCCACAAATGTATAAGTTGTCAAAACAAAATTCAACAATTGTTTGATAATATCCCAAAATCCTCAAAACCATAAACTCCACTCGTGTATACAATCAATCCGACACATTCCCGCGATCTCGAGAAGTACCTGAAACACATATCACACAACACTGTAAGCACGAAGCTTAGTGAGTTCCCCAAAATACCACATACACAAATAATAAGCCTCTCATGGCTATAGCTCGACATGGACCGTCCGATCATGCGTCTCGGTGAGGACCCTTCGGTCTCACGGCTCAGTGTGGACCCTCCGGTCATGTGTCTCAGTGAAGACCCTCCGGTCTCACAGCTCGGGTCAGACCCTACAGTCCTGTAACTCGGTAAGGCACAAAATAATATAGCATATGTCACAAATACAAAATGCATAATAACACATAACTCAATATAAGCACATAGGACCCTCTGGTCAACAACTCAGGCAAGACCCTCCGGTTACACAATATTACCACTCAGGTAAGGATAGTGAGAAGACTCACATCGCATAGTAAAGCAATATATCTGTCACACCTCCAAACCGGAACGGCGGAAACGTTCGGGGGGCGGAGGACGTCATGTTTAGTATCACAACACATGCATCATAGTAATCAAAGTAACAAACAACCATTTCATTAATATGAAAGTGTTTACAAAGTATGTGATTCACAAAAGGTTGACTCCAAGTAAATAACAAAACAAGACATGAAGCTACTATGCTCCATCTTCTGAATCCCAGCGCGCGTACCTGTCTACTAGTTTCCTGAGAATACAAGTTATTTTGAAAGAGTAGATCAACATTTAAGCTGGTGAGTTCATAAGTATTTTAGTGATGTAAAGTAAGTTGTAAGTTCTTTTAGAAAAGTTCGCTTGTTCCTCCATAAAATCCTATATTTTTAGATATGATGAATGAAAGTAAAAATGACTCTACAATTCCTTCTATGAGTACTAAATGGATACAAGCTATATACAATCCAGATCAAACAGACAATCGGTTGTGTGAATCTGCCCTAAGCCCACAACCAAACAAGGAACAGGGAATGAGGCGGAAGTCACACATCCCATTGTTTATTAGATCTTCACTGTATATAACCATGGCGTATTCGTTTGGTACTTACGGAGTTAACTAGTAATAGTTCTTTATATTTGATGAAAACATTCTTTAAGAAAATCATATATTTCCTTTAGTAAAAATGGTAACCATGATAGTTCCTCCTGTAATCACTTAGTTTATACTAGCTATATATAATATAATATCGAACGGATAGTTAATTGTGTGAATCTGCCCTAAGCCCACAACCAAACAAGGAACAGGAAGTAAGGCAGAAAGCACACATCCAACTGCCTATCGAATATTAATTATATATAACCCTGATGTATAAACTAAGGTATTATAGAATTAACCACTAAAGGTCCTTTAAGTTATACTGGTTTAATAAAATGAATTAAACCCTTTGACTGATAAGTTTCTAGTTTAGCCTACTAAATGTTGTATCTGAAGAGTATGTGTTTGTACTAGAAAACGGTATATTGAATTTGTATACTATGACCTGAACCATACCTGATACTCCTTATGATTACTTGGTGTATGCAGAATATATATATAGCTAAGATCGAATAGATAGTAGACTGGGTGAATCTGCTCTAAGCCCACAACCAAACAAGGAACAGGAAATGAAGCGGAAAGCACACATTCTACTGTCTACCGGACCCGATTAATATATATCCCTGATGTATCTACCGAGGAATCATAAAGTTAGAATTATAGGCCCCTTTCTAACTGAATGTACTAAGACTCGACTGTTTTGTTTGTCTTTTGTAATGATGTAAGTTTTCCCAAGTTTAAGACTATCTTTACTAGAAAATAGTTTGCATTACCTTTTATGTGAGAAGATCACTATATGAATGTAATGGGAAAATGAAAGTATTTAGTAATGTTGTATAAAGTAACTACTGAAACACTAACTACCTTAAAACCAGTTTGTTAATTAAGGTTAAAATGTGATGAGGTTATAACCATACTGAGCGACAAATGTTTAAGATGACGTCCTGCTGGCGTCGAAACTGATGTGACATTTGTCACCCCTTGGCCTGCCGGCCAAACTGTAGCGAACAGTCGGGATGCGGGCTTGTCAGTACCGTATATATCTATACACAAACTCATGCTCTCCCTCTAGGAGACTCTGGTTACAAAACGTGACCTAACAAGTATATTACTAAGCCGTAAAGTAGTGGTTTCACATTATTGTTATCTTGTTCTTGTTATCGTATGCTCCTTCTGTTCTTGTTATTGTATGTTCCTCCATGTTCTTGTTATTGTATGTTTTGAACCCCTAAACTATACCTATTATAGTTTACTAGTATGCTTGTTTTGAACTGTTTCTGATTTGTAGAAAAGACTCGATTATCTACTGAGTTATGATTGTACTTTAAAAACAGAGTTTTATAAACAACAAAGTAACATAACTTTTAAAAGAGTTTTTGAAATGATTTAATCACTTATAAAAGCATAAGAAATCCTTTAAAATGATGGTTATCACAAATAAACATTTACACAATATCATTGTGTTCAACTTGTATTCCCCCTTAAAAGCATTTAAAACATTTAAAATATTGATTATAGGGGTATGAATTCACCTTATGTGGGTGATTCAATTGAAGATTCGCGTAAGGGTGAGAAGTTCCACGAATGAAGTCCCGAGGCACAAACGAGTCCTAATTGACATATATTTATACATATATGTATATTATTAGTGTTTAACACCACTAATATGAAGGGAAACAACCTTAGGGACTAGGAAACACTTGAAATGAAGTGTTACAATCACATGTGATTGACTAAAGGGAGTTCACGACCACACAAAGTGTGTTTACGGCCACACTAGAGGTTACGGCCAGAACACATGATGTGTTCAGGGCCCAAACTTGATTCTATGAAGTGGTTGTGGTCCTAATCTTGGTCTTAAGGAGGTTCACGGCCAATTCATGACTTTATGAAGGGTTTACGGCTAAAGGAAGAGTTTACGACCGTAAACTCTTGAGGATTATGCACTAGTTGCTTGTTTCATGGCTAGGAATTAAGTGTTTCTTATGGATAACAAGATGATAGAAGAGATACTCACACTTTGGAGGTCTTTAGGGTGTTTTCGGCCCAAGAACAAGTGTGTGTTCTTGGTGTTCTTGGTGAAAAGATGATGATTTGAAGATCTAACCCAAAAGAGTTGAATTCATGGATGAAATCAAAGGGTTTTACTAGATCAAGAAAGATATCAACTAATAATGAAAGAATCATTTACAACTTTGAAGAGAAATCGAAGTATTCATGATGATACTTGAGAGAGAAATGAGTTTTCTTGACTTGAAGATGTGAGAAGTGAAGAAAAATGAAGGAAATTGATACTTAAGGAGAAAGTTCACGGCTAGACAAGAGTTTACGACCGTAAACTCCTAGTTTGCGGCCGTAAACTCCTTATGATGGAGTTTCCAGCTCGAATGCAACACAATAAACTTTAGTAGATACCTCCTAACACCCAATCCTTGAATGTACTAGGCTTAGTACACTCAAACAGATCCTTAACAATGCTAAAAGATACCAGAAACAAGTCCGACGTTTGATTGATTTGATTGACTTACAAGGTAGAAATTTTCGGGTTGTCACAATATCCCACACTCGAACTGTTGGTCTAGACTCTGCCCCTCCATAGCCTCCAAAATCCATAGCTTGACCAAATCCTAAAGTCAACGGAAGTCAACAATCAAAGCTGAACCAACTCGTCGAGTGTAACTCATGAACTCATCGATTTCCTCAATACTCAGTAATCACTAAAACCCGAGTCAACTCATCGAGTTGCTAACCAACTCGTCGAGTCCATGCCGAGTCCAGAAGATCGAGGAAAAACCCTAACCACTCGTTGTGTTGTCCCACCAACTCGTCGAGTCCACTCTGAATCCAAAAACGGGGAAAACTCAACTCAACTCGTCGAGTTGGATGCCCAACTTGTCGAGTTCCTCACCCCTATCTCATTAAACTCATTCCAGTCGATTCAAATGCTCCAAAATCCATATCCAACCTCCTAGGATGAAGTTACCACATAAAGTTGCTAACTTTAAGATCATGCAAGGCCTCACAAGGCTATATCACTCAAAACTAGCTCAAGAAGGGGTTTAGGACATGAAGACGGGTCCAAGCTTCATAAAGCTTGAGACTTTATGTACATGAGGGCTTAGAGGAGTCCAGATCTGCAAGTACTCCCCCTGGACAAGCTCAACCCGAAAATGGCCCTCATTTTGCACCAAAATACCCATAAACTCACACAAGAAGAGATCTAAGAAATGGCAAGCCAAGGTAAGGACTTTTCACCTCCAAATAGATGCTATAACTGTATGAATGCTGATCTAAAGACTCCTTATTATTCCAAGCTCTTCACTCTTCAAGCTTCCTCCAAGAATGCACATGATGTGTGCAAATGGTTACACCTAATTTTAAATTTATAACCTAAGTACCTTAACTAACTACTTGCACCTAGGCAGTGTACCTAGTCAGACTATAGTATAGCTTTGGGTAAGTCGGGTGTCGATCACAGGGAACGGTGTTGACTAATTAATTTATCTACTACTAAATTAACCTAATTATTAACAAAGAAAGGGGTTTTATCTAATTTTGCAAGTTTAGATGAACTTAATTCTTTAACACAAATTCAATCAATAAACAAACACTTCTGTTAGTTCGAATTCACTTTCACTCAATGGATTATAAATTAGCTATTACAATTACTGTTGGTTACCAATTAAGACAGTATTAGCAATTTAGTTCTAAATCTACTAACATTAATCAATTCATGTAAATCTATGTATGGTCACACAATAGTTAACACAAAATCAATTATTAAATGAAATTGGAGCTATGTAAGATTGATTTGATAAAACACAATTACAGTCATAATTTGAGTTCTCTAGCACAACCCAACTTAATAATTAATTTCTTAACTAAGATTGGTTTAATCCTAGCTCCAATAATTTAATATTCACTAAATTACCAGGTATTTTAATTCATGCAATTTGATGTTCATCAACTACACAAAATAAGACATCAAAGCAATCAACTACTAAAACAGACATGCTAGGTAAAATCAATCAAACACAAGTCTTAACCAACTAGTAATTCAAGCTAAAGTAAGTACTCCATGAGTTCTAGCTTCATCTAGCTAACAGAAGCAGCTAGATTTAGCTGGACATCCTAGCAACTAAGCAAACAAAATCCATAATCAAAAACATAATAAAAATGTACCAAACTATGAATCAAATTATGAACTTCTTCTTCCTTGGTGTTGAAACCCTACTCCATAACTTTTTCCCTTCTGAATTTCGTCTCCAGGTTTTCCTTCTATCAGCCAAAAGTCCCCCCAAGTCGTAATGGACAAGGATATATATAATTTCTGATTTTGCCGACTTCACGTCGTGAGCCAATAAGTCTCACGTCGTGAATGCGAGATTAACGTATTCGACAAGGACTCTTCTTCCTTCCGGTGCATATCTTCTAGAATTCTCCACTCACATTGTGAGTCATGAACTATTCACGTCGTAAGTACGTCATTTGCTGAATTTTCCATTCTTCTTTCCTTCAAGCCTCAAAAGTTCCATGTTTTGTCAATTTCAGTCCATATCTTTGAAAATGCTTATATTTGGCTGCAAAATATAATTTTAGCTTATAAGTACCATTATTCTATGCAAATAACCAAATTATTAGTAAAAATGTAAATAAATATTGCCTAAAAATATGTATAAATATGGAAATATCAAAATACCCCACACTTATGCTTTGCTTGCCCTCAAGCAAAACTAATTATTTTAATGCTTAAACCTTTATCACCAACATTACATAGAACGATCCAACTCAAACTCAGCCATTATGCCAAGACCTCAACGCATGCATTTGTGTCTAAAACTTTTCCTAAGTAATCCCCATCAATTCTAAATACTCACAATCCTCATAAACACTCGCCCACTTCTTTTGAACAACACTCATTTTATGCATCCCTCCGAATCCATCCACATAAATCTTTTTAACCTCAAGGTATTTTTGTAAAGCCACCCAAGCATACATAATCTAGAGAATTACAACTTTAAGATACCACAATGGAGCTCTTGAATTCTTCTTTTTTAGCATTTGATCTTCAATTTGTACTTTGAATTCATCACCTTTTTTTTCGATTTTTGGTATCTTCAACTTTTGATTTTTCTTCAGAATTTTTGATCTTTGATCTTCATACTTTATACTTTGAATGCTCCAAAATTTCTTCAACTTTTTGGTAATTTCTCTCTTTTTTTTACATGTACTCACTTTTTTTTCTTTTCACTCAAAACCTACATGCTTAAGCAGGGGCGCTTAACTTCAACCTTTATTGGTTAAGGTATTAGTTTTCCTGGATACATTTTAAGTACAGGCTGCTAAACATATTGCATCCCTCAAACTAAGCGAGGTTGTGTTTTTTTCCCATGATTTCACTAGAATAAAGGAGGCCACAAATACACTATAACGTATATTGGCTCAACTAAACATTTGAGCTCTCATCGGATCATCCCACACAACACTTAGCAACTTAAGTTTAGATTATTATTATTACTAGAATTTTTATTTAGATTATTATTTCAAATCTATGTCCAAATTTTTTTAAATTTACTCTAAATTTACTAAATTCTAGCAATTAACTTTTTTCAACCTAAACAACTACGTTTTCGACCTCCTACCCAACACTTATTACATACAATGCCCTCATTGTATGCGTAAGCTGAATTAAAAGCAATAAAAGGGAGAAAAAGGAACAGACTCCCCTGGGATAGTGGCGTGATCGAACTCCATAAGTGTGGAAGAAATATGCATCTCGAATATAGACTTCTTCTAAATCGGAACTTGGACATTGAACTTGCGAAATGTGTGAATGAGCCATCAAGCAACTAATCGAGACTTTGATCTTCAATAAAAGTGGATGCAAATCTTCAAAGTGTGTAGAATAATGTGGGAAAGCACACACCACATTGTATGGTAGAGGAAACGAGGCATAATAATCGTCATAAGAACTCCAAATAAAATGGTGGTGAAAACAGAAAACTTACGACGTGAGTAAGATGTTCCACGACGTGAGTTCGTTGAACTGCGTATTCTGAAATACCTCGTGACCCAACTCACGACGTGAGGGATATAGATTCACGACGTGAGAACTGGGCAACTGAAAATTAAGACTGCCCATTCTTCTTAATAATTTTGGCATTCCACCCCAATATCCTAATGGATAAAGACACTTCTAATTTTAGAATTTCTATGACGTTTTGCTAAATTCATCCTCTCTCTCAACTCACCCCACACTTATGTTTAATTGTGGGTCTCGAATCGCGACTCTAGACTCTAGACAACCCTTGGCTAGATACATACGCTCTCAACCTTCCTTTCCGAGACTCCATAGCAAATCTGAAATAAAGCCACCAAAAGACAACTAAAAGTAACATAATAGTTTATAAGTCTTACAAACCATAACAAGTTCAAAATCAAATAAAACCAACCAAACGAAATTAAAAAAAAACTAAATAGGAAATCAATCGTCATCTTCTTCATCCCGTGCTCCACTTGTACCGGCTCCATCTCCCCTCGAATGTTGATAAGAGCTCCACGTTGGGCAAATGGGGTAGTGACCCAAATGTGGTGGTTGCTCAATCTGGAAATGTCGGACCATATTCTCCATTGTACCACCTATCCAATTAGTACTCAAAGACAGTTGATCAAAATAACCAGCCATATCACCTCCAAAATTTGGTCCGCCCATGGGTGCGGGCTGATGTATCGGTCGCCCTCTCTCTCCTCGTCCTCGCACATTCCTCCTCCGAGGCCTTTGCTGTGGTTGTTGCTCAGACTGTGCACCAGGCTGCTCTCCATCATCACCCTCATCATCAATATGAACAAGCTGTTAGATTAGATGTCTAAGTCCATAACTATTATTGGTATGTACTTGACCCGAGAGTAGCATGATCCATTTGGGTTGCATATCATCAGGACAATTTGTTAGGATGGAATTTTGAGAGAAGGTTATTTATGGTTTATTAATATATTATAAGTTATAATATTTAATATGAAATCATATGTTTTAATTAGTACTGATCAATAATTAATTTGGAATTAATTTAGTGATCAAAAGAGACTAATTAAATCTATGGGGACTAATTATGTTAATTAGTTATATTTATATGTGTCGGGCTTATGATCCATGTTGGACCAAGTTTATGTATGGATACATAAAGAGTTGGGCCACATGAACCATGGATCATAAAACCCATGGGTATGGATTTGGGTTATACCCATGACTCTTGAATACCACACATATAAATACATGCATCATGACCTAAAAACGCCACTGGTGGTTACACATGAAGTTCTTGGAGTTCATTGGTGTTTTTGGGTGCATGGAGATTCTCTCTCAAGTTCATCCTTTGTCCATGGTGTGTTGTGATTCCACTTGAGGCTTCCACACTATTGGGGCTAAGCTCTTAAGGCTAGATACATCAAGACTTCAAGCTCCACCATAAGGTATGTTATCCTAACTAGATTCTTGTGTAGTATATGATATTTGTATGCTAGTATAGGCTAATACCTTGGAAACTTCATATTTGCATGTATAATAGAGAAAACATAGATCCAAGGTATTTAGGGTTGTATGTGCATCATAGGATGTTGTATTATACCAAAACCCCAACAGTGGTATCAGAGCCATGGGTTGTTTTCTATTATATTTGATGCAAATGCATTTTTTTTCAAGTTGAAGGAAAAAAAAGAAAAAAAAACATGAAGTTTGTCAAATTTTATGATAATTACTTGATTTTATGAAAAACTAATTATTTGTAAAATTTGAGTCGCTTTACTACAAGAGTTGAAATAGGTCAATTTATTAAAAGATAGAATGATATGATTATTTTATTTGTTTTAAAAGTTTGATCTAAATGTTTTTAAGGAGTTACAAATTTTGTCATAAAATTTTGGAACTCAAAAGTCTTTTTAAAAGTTATGATCTTAAGAGTTTTGAAACTTCCATAAGTTATGGATGTGAAGTGTCTCATTTATTAACTCTTTAGGTTATGAATTCCAAAAGTCTTTAAAGGATAATTGTCAAAGTTTCAAGATTTGTATTCATTTATATGATTATCTAATTTCTTGAAAATTGTTGATGTGAATTATCTTTACTTATGAGTTTAATCTAGATCTTGGAAAAATTATTTGATTATTGTGTTAATTGGAATATTTGATCTTAATGGTTTTTTATGAACTCCATAACTTGTCCTCAAGTTATGGAAAGTGAAGAATTTTTCTTTTTAAAGTGTCATTAAGTCTCATAGGTTATGAAAATAGAAGAGTCTCTATTTTTAATGTCATCATTAAATGATTTAATGTCTTCCATAACTTGTCCTCAAGTTATGGAACTTGAATTTTTTTTCATTAAACCTTAATTAAACTCATAAGTTATGAAAAATCCAAGAGTTTTGAAAGGTTTCAAAACTTGTCCTCAAGTTTTGGAATTTGTAAAGTTACCCCCATGTCTACTTTAATTCCAAACTAGACCTTAGAATTTTAAAAGTTTAAAATTCAACCCTTATACTATTATTATAATTTTAATTATATAGATATGTATAAGATAAAGTCAATCTTACCATTAGTAGGCATCATTCACGAAGCCGGTCTATAAGGGGGGTATAAGGTTTCTGTCTATAAAATGGCAGTTTAATGGGTGTCCACTCTCACCCACCGCTTCCTTGACTGGTGGAGGGTCGTTAGCTGAACGGGTAGGATAAAGACTATAATTCTCCCTTCATTAAAAGTATAATGATAAATACTAAGTAACTAAACACTTATGAATTCTCAATCTTAGTTACTTAGGAAAATGTGAAATGGTGCTAACCCATGAAATTGCACTTTGCACCTTTGTTAAGTCGTTAGTGGAGCGTGTGTGGTTAACCGACACACTAACATGGGACTGACAATGTGTGGCAAAGGGTAACTTAAGTTTATCATAGATTGGTGGAGCGTGTGTGGTTAACCGGCACATCAATTAGGTGATAAAGTTAAGGGTACCAAGTTAATTTGCATGGTTATTCACACCTTGTTTGTGATCCTCGGCATCCCAGTCACAAACTTGAGAGGGCACAATCGAGATTCAAACATGCCATTGAAAGTTCAATGTATCTCAACAGATCTAGGAGTTTCAAATCCAATTAAAACTTAATTATATTTCGTTTTTCATGGTGGAAATTGGTAAATCGTCATTTACCTACCTTCAACTATTTTATAACTTGGATTACGGCATCCCTCTTCCAGTTATAAATAGGTTGTTGGGTCCTAGCCTTAATATTTCATATTGGGTGTTATATTAAGGACTTTAAGTCAACTAAACTTGAATTTCTCCTATTATAGATGTCTAGTTAAGACAACTATGGTGTTCCCAAATCTTTAGGAAAAAGCTTTCCTGATGAAGATGATATCTCACATGGCAATCAAGGTGAAAGATTAATCCCTTTGTTGTGCATTAATGGGACTGGAAATCATGCTTCACTTCCTCCACCTCCTCCAATTTTTCTCCCTATCCCACAAGTTCACATACTTGAAAAATTCAAGGTCACTCAATCCCTATTGGCAAGCCGGGAGAGTCGGGTGTCGAAGTCTCGAGGTAGCTGGCTATTGACTTGGTTCTTCAGTCACACCCTGATGACAGATCAAGACATGACCCTTAATGATCTTAACTATTTGCTTGATGCTGCTAAATCAACAATGATTTGGGGCACTGGTACAACAAAATTTGATTGTAAGATCAACTTCCCAAACTTCCATGGACATTGACAATGGTAACATTAGAAGTCCAGAAAAGCTTTCTCTTCCCAATGGAAAGGGATCGGCCATGGTCAAGTCATTTGACCTAATGGTAAAGAGAAAGGATAAGTCTGAGATAGTCTCATGTACCATTTCCAAAGAGTCCATATGTTTCGTTTTCCAAAAGAAGGGGCATTGGTTGCGAAGCTGCCAGGTTTACCTGAAAGATCTGGTAAAGTCAAAAGTTTGACTCTGCTTCAGGTAAAGTCCATTATCTAACTCTATTAAGTATCTTTTGGAGATTCTTAATACATAATGTAAGATAATTGCATTTTAATGTTTTAGAAAATCAAAGGAAGCTTAAAGAAAGAGTATGCTGATTCTGATCGCGAAAATGGTTCGGTGATCAGAATTTTGAGCAACTGCTTAAGAGTTACGATAGATTGCTTTGGAATAGATATCAACATGGTTTTCATATGGATTGTAAGGATAAGTTTTTCCGTAAAGTTTTAAAATAAAAGAAAATGTTTTAATTTTATTTATTTTAAGTATCCTTACAATGGCATTTGTGAAAAATTGTTGCTTATATGATTCCATTGACATCAATATTGGAAAATGGATTTGATTCTATCATTTGTGGTGCTGTTTAAATTTACCAAATAAGGAAAGATTCTCATCACCCAAGGTTTCAATTGGACAGAAACTTGGAATCATACAAGTTGTATGATGAATGAGAATTTTCGTCTTTGGAAAATTAAGACTAATTCCTTGTTCACATGTATATGTGAGTCAAGAAAAGGACTAAGGGATTGAGTACACACTCTTGTGCACTGGTCAAGTCCACCACAAAAGATCGTAAGACTATTCGTCATGATTTACTAAAGTTTGGTAAATATGGTTATACTTACAAGTTTAAGTATAATTCTGAAACATTGGAAAGGCTTCAATGTGTGGCATAACGAATGAGAAGAATCAAATTAGACAGAAAGATAAAAGTTTCTCAAATCTGAAAAGATGGGAGAGTACTTTAGTATCATGTTGTATGATCATCTTAATGATTAAGATACCATATCACAATTGATCCTCTAAGGACATCTTAGTACATTCTTATGGATAAGAAGAGGAGTCATGAATTGTTGGAATGGTTAAATCAAGAAGATGAGTCATACTTCGTTCCAAAACAAGTATTGGAGTCATACTCCAAGATTGTAATATCTTAAAGTATGTTTATTAACACTAGTCAAATGTAAGAGTAAAATGTTTTCTACTCTAGTACATTTGAAATTGGTAAGTTGTGATGTTTTTGATAAAACAGAGACCAACTTAGGCCAATTGTGTGAAGTGTTAGTCTTGATAAGAATCCACACTATCTCTTGAATATTTGGTTGTCAAGGAATGGTTCTTGACAAGAGAGTCTTATATGTCAAGAGGACAGTGGGAGTCTTAAAGGTCTAGAAAGTCTCAAGAACTAATCAAGGATAAAACCTGTTGTTCTTCACTAGCACACGACTTGAGGTTTATAACCTATCGTGTTGACATTTATGTGCCCATTCTAGTTAAAGTTGGCTTTGCATAAGAGTTCTGAGAGTTCCCAATCAGTTTCATAACAACTTGGAAGCAATGGCAGGCCCTTGTGATGCCAGGTGGCAAGAAGTTATGACTGCACAAGTTCAGTCCATATGAATTTGGAAGTGTCACTAACCTTGTCTTGTGATTATGGTTTTGATAAAATTCACATGGAAAGGAACACATACACCATAAAATCTAAGTGTCATAAGGTTTCTCTCCGATTCATGAAAATGATGGTGAGGAAACACTTTCACTAAGTAGATTTTAAGTAGATAGCAATTATGATATTTGCATTCTCAAAGTCGTTAGTGGAGCGTGTGTGGTTAACCGACACACTAACATGGACTTGTGAGAAATGGAAAATGTCTAAACAATTGAGACTATGATTACGGCATCCCTTTTCATAGTTCTGAAATTTTTTAGACACACATGTGAGCTATCTAAGAAAAGGTGTATGATTTTGATAAAGTCTTGTCAAAGCAATCTCGTATCAGAAATCTGAACTTTAGTAAGAAAGTCAATAAAGTATTGACTTCTAGAAGTCCAGTTGTTTTCTGATACATGTCAAATCTAGTGGGAGCATAAGTGTTATGCTAATAATCATCATGTTAGTGGGAGCATGATAATTATGATAAGTATTGCAAGTTAGCACTGTTAATTATAGAAAACAAAGTTTCAATTCTTGAAATTGCAGGGGTTGGAAAAGTTGTTTTGCTATAATTAAGGGAGAGGATATACTTCATTTCAATTCTAAAAGCTTAGATTGAGATTTTAATCACCTTTAGTCAAGGATATATATATATAAATTTATGTTGGAATGGGTCAACATAAGAAAATTCTATATATTGCGTTCTCAAATTCGATTATGATTACGACATCCCTCCTCATAGTCAAATTTTGAGAACATGGCAAATAAAAATTTTATAGCATGAATCGTGTCCCATATGCTTCGGGTATAGGATCGATTACATGTGCTATAATATTTATCCTTTCTAAAATTTCCAAATGCCTGGGGCATTAAGAAGGGAAAATGTCTAGAATTGCATATGACTAAAATGATTAAACAATTGTCGAGGACAATCTAAGGTTTACCAAAGATTGGTTGCGCAGGGACAGTTGGAAGTATAGTGTTAATTTTTGAAGGACAATATTAACATATTCTGAAAAGAGGCAACTCTTGTTCAGAAGTGATAGTCAAAATGGGAATATGGAAATATTCTCATAGGTGGAAGTTATTCAATCTGTGTAAGATTCGAAAACTTAATGCAAGAAGGATGTTCAAAGCAATGTACATTGAATATGAGACTTCGTTTCCATGAAGTTGATCTCCATTGGAATACTCTGTAATGTCTGGTGACAAGTCTTTGTGACTTTGTGCATAATCATTACAGAGGATCATTGCATATAATTTTAGAATCTAACAGATTATAGTAAATGGCAAGAGTTTGGTATTCTTACATTTACTAAAAAGGATTTGGATTGTGAAATGAGCATCATTGGAGTCGTGTTCAATTGATCTATTTCACAAAAGAAAGAACCATAGGTAAACATAGTGTGCATGCTTGGTGCATGGTATGACTATTGTTTTAATTCAAGTATAAAGTTGATAAAATCGAAACAATGAATAATGAGTAATCAATATGGTGCTTAGATAAAAGGGTTTTTATTTACACTCAAGAGTTTGGGGCCATATAGGATTAGTATTATTCTTGTGTTTCACTTTGCATGTTTTGACTTCCAGAATAACTAGGTCGTTCTTCCTGAATGACTAAGTTATTCAAACCATCCACAGTCGGTCATATGTTGGAAGTAGATATGAATCAAGACTGTTATGAGTTGGCTTGTAGATGTCTAAGATGTTGGACATAACAAGAGTTGCTACAACACTCATGAGTACTCATAAGTTCTGAGTATTGGATTCAACCCACGCTCATTTGAATTACTTCATGGATTTTATCACGAGTGATCATGAGACGATAATATCTTATATTCTTCAAACCTGGAGATATGAGTTGTTGACTATGAGTTGGTTGTACATTGATTGTACGAAAACGCATCAGTAACTTGATCTTATAAAACGTGCCTTTGTGTATGATTCAACAAGTAGTTAGTACAAGCATATGAGTCGAAGTTTATCCATTCCTTTTACTCTTGCAAGGATAAAAGCAATATCTGTGGGCCCCTCGATGATTTAGTGATGACAAATGTAAGTGCTCGGCCGGGCTTGGACTGATTTGATTTGTTCAATTAGTCGCTCGTCATAAATCGGAAATCGGGAAACAACAGATGGACATAGAGAATGATTATAATCCATGTCTCAGTCCATATGATATCTAGAATGGAGGAATATATGATCCCTTATCTAATGGACGTGTCATTTGATTTGTTCAGAGTTCGACAACAACTTTAAGAGCTATGATTGCTAGTCGGGTTATGAAGTCGTACTTGTAATAATAGTTTTAGACTTATCCAAGTGGGAGACTGTTGGATTAGATGTCTAAGTCCATAACTATTATTGGTATGTACTTGACCCGAGAGTAGCATGATCCATTTGGGTTGCATATCATCAGAACAATTTGTTAGGATGGAATTTTGAGAGAAGGTTATTTATGGTTTATTAATATATTATAAGTTATAATATATTAATATGAAATCATATGTTTTAATTAGTATTGATCAAGAATTAATTTGGAATTAATTTAGTGATCAAAAGAGACTAATTAAATCTATGGGGACTAATTATGTTAATTAGTTATATTTATATGTGTTGGGCTTATGATCCATGTTGGACCAAGTTTATGTATGGATACATAAAGAGTTGGGCCACATGAACCATGGATCATAAAACCCATGGGTATGGATTTGGGTTATACCCATGACTCTTGAAATACCACACATATAAATACATGCATCATGACCTAAAAACGCCACTGGTGGTTACACATGAAGTTCTTGGAGTTCACTGGTGTTTTTGGGTGCATGGAGATTCTCTCTCAAGTTCATCCTTTGTCCATGGTGTGTTGTGATTCCACTTGAGGCTTCCACACTATTGGGGATAAGCTCTTGAGGCTAGATACATCAAGACTTCAAGCTCCACCATAAGGTATGTTATCCTAACTAGATTCTTGTGTAGTATATGATATTTGTATGCTAGTATAGGCTAATACCTTGGAAACTTCATATTTGCATGTATAATAGAGAAAACATAGATCCAAGGTATTTAGGGTTGTATGTGCACCATAGGATGTTGTATTATACCAAAAACCCAACACAAGCCCCCAATGGGACCCATAATTCCGAACAACCCTCAATGTCTCCAAGTATCCCATAGTGAAGTCGCTACCCTCCATGTAAGTCAATGAACGGGTAATTCCGGGAACGATTAAGCCATAAGAACAGGCTAATCTAGTAATGAAGTGGCCACCACAGATAGGGCTTCCACGGCAGGGACTTGCAGTAGAATCAGCCAAGAAGCGACCCAGAAAATATGGAATGTTACAAAACACTCCCGGCTGTAAAATGCACCATAAAAAGAACAAATTTTGCTTCGTGACCTTATCACCATGTCACCTATGATTGATGGAGAAAGTGATGAATCGATGTATCAAACGGTGAATGGGGGATCTTATGATGCTCTCGGGTGACACTCCGGAATTGAATATTCCAGATGCAATATTGTTCCAAAACTGAAACCCCGAGGCTCCATTTTCATATTCTCGAGCCGCCTCCCGCAAAAACATAACAAATTCTGGAGTCATAGCTTCCTGGGCCGTGTATAACCCCATTCTCCAGGAAAATTCAGCCAAACTGCATTCACGATATTCACCCCCGAGTCTAAAAACTAAGGCCTGCGGGAACGTAGGGTCTTGGACATTCTCATGGAATGCCACAGTGGCAAAGAATTTCACGCATAGTTCTTTATACACCCTTTCTTGGATACCAAATAAATTAAGTCAGCCCTTGCACATGAACAAAAATCCATCTCCCAAAAATATATTCGTGAGAAATGGAGATAACCGATCAAAGATTATGTCCTCCCTCAGTCTTGCCCAATGAATTGTAGGAGCAAGAGTAATCTCCCTATTGTACAACCACCCTAGCATGTTATTGCAACGTGTCAAAATGTCTTGTGGCATGGTGGTCGGAAAAATGTAAAATGGGTGCAAACTTGCCACCCCTGTCGGAGCTTCTCTTCTGGGAGCCATTGTTGCAAAAATAAACATCAAACAACCACAAACAAAACATCCCAATAGATTACGACTAAGCAGAAAACTGTAATGGTCATGCCCAGGATTCACGTCGTGAATCCCAAGGACTCACGTCGTGAATTCGTTAACGAAGTCAAAATCGGTCAAGGCATTCCTTTAATCGGGCCAACAACTTCAATGGGGTTTATTCCTAGGGTAAATCTAAACACAATAATTCATCATGCAGGAGATAAAACACAAATTTTAAGGCATGTATAAACAATTAACCAAATACTAAACCCTAGCCCTAAACTCTAACATTAAAGTAAAATTAATCACTAGCAATAAAAAATTAATACCTTAAGAGGAAGATTACGTGATCAAAAGTGGAATATTGAGTAATGGCGGCCGCAAGCGGAACAAGGGGGACCAGAGGGAACACGTTCACTTCGTGGGGGATAAAGAAATGAATTAGGTCAATTGGGTTCTGTCTTTAATCTGTGGTCTCGTGTTATTCACCATTCACGTTGTGAGTTTGCAAACACTCACGTCGTGAGTCCATTTTGGGCTTGAAAATTTTGGGCCATTCTATTAATAATAAATGGGCTATAACACATATTGGCTCGACAAACAGATGTCCGTGAGTTTTACTTAACTCACGTCGTGAATACTAGAGGATTCACGTCGTGAATTCTGGTTGACCTTTAAATCATATATTTCATTAATTATATTTCTTAATCTTTTAGCACTTAATTTTTCTAGGGACCCCACACTCAATGTTTAATTATGCATAAAATGATTTAGATGAGATGATCGATTTTCCTAAAAAAACTAAAAAAAATGCACAGCTTAAAAAGAAAAGAAAATCCAAACCAAACTCGGGTTGCCTCCCGAGAAGCGCTTCTTTTTTATGGAGTCGTGAGCCGGACTCCGTGCCTCCCTACGTGGAATCTTCAGATGAGTCCATCACCAGCTGGATTTTCTGCTCCTTCCATCGCCTCTTGTATGCTTGCACACGTCGAATGTATGCCTTTTTCGAATTTTCCTTTTTAGCCTTTGTCTCGTCTATGTCAAGTTTCCTTTTGGTCCCTTTATTCTCCAAGTTCTCTTTATTTTTTAACTCCATAGGAATCTTTTCTTCCTTCACCATTGGACTTGTCTCCTTGGAAGTTACCTCGTCTTTGTCATCATCACTCAATATTTCATCATTTTCCTTACTCACCCAAGAAGTTGGATTCGTGTAGGCAATGACTTCAACTAAAAACGGGACAGATGCTCTTGGTTTGGTGCATTTGACTTGATGAATTGTTTTGATTTCTTCCTCCATGAGCTTCTCCAATTCTTCAAGATCATTATCTTCATCCATATTAAACACCTCACATCTTACATCTTCTCCTTGAAAACCATCTTTTATTCCAAAAGTCTCCTCATCATCACCAACCCTCAATGTAAGCTTGGATTCACGAACATCAACTAAAGCTCTAGCAGTATTAAGTAGAGGGCGACCAAGAATTATTGGGACATTTGCATCCTCCTTCATATCCATAATCACAAAGTCAATTGGGAAAACAAACTTCCCAATTTTAACAAGGATGTCTTCTACAATTCCCCTTGGGTGAGTCACCGAACCATTAGCCATGTGGATGGTCATTTTTGTACCTTTCATTTCCTGAATCTTCAGTTTTTGATAAAATGAAAATGGCATCAAATTTATGCTAGCCCCAGAATCGGCTAAGGCATAAGTCTTCAAGTTGTTACCAAACTCACATGGAAGAGTGAGGCGTCCAGGATCTCCCATCTTCTTAGGTATGTCTCCCAATACCACTCTTGAACTTTTCTCGCTAAGAATTACTTTAGAGTTCTTATTTAATTGGGGACGAGTATCTATAAGATCTTGTAGGAACTTCGCGTAATCTGGAATTTTTGACAGTGAGTCGATAAAAGGGGTATTAATAGGAATACCTTTTATTTGCTGAATAAACTCCAGATGTTCCCTTTCCAGTGGACTGATATGTGCTCGAGATGAAAACGGCAAAGGCGGTCGGTAAGCCGGGACGGAATCTGAATTTTTCTGTTCAAACCGAGCTCACGACGTGAGCATAGCGGGCTCACGACGTGAGTCTGGTGTTTCAGCAACATCTTCGTTTTCGAGCTTTGTCTTCTTTGGCTTAGGTCCGGATGGCTTTGGTTCTACTTCTAGGGCTTCTAAAAACTCAGAGATTGCCTCTTCTTCAGTATCAATTGCCATCACATGGGATTGAGTCTTCTTTTCAGGAATTTGAGGAAATAGCTTCTCATTCACCAAAGTTGTAAGTTGGCCAAGTTGAGCTTCAAGGTTATTGATAGAGGCTTGCTGATTTCATAGTGATTTTTGCTGGTCAATCATCATGGCTTGATGATTTTTCATCAAAGTCTGCTGTTCTTTCATCATTGTTCTTTGATCCTTCAATGCTGCTTCAGTATCATCATGTCTCTTCTCTGAAGCTTCCATGAAACGAACCAACATGGTCTCCAAATCAGCTTTCATCTCAACTGGTGGTTGCTCTTTTTGGTAAAAACCCCGGCCAGTCTGCCTGTATTTCTCCTCCTTCTGTTTCTTGTACTCATCATAAGGCAGCCACTCCTTCTTTGGCTTCCTCCAATCGTCATCATACTTGTCCCCACTTGAGTAGCAAACTTGAGCCTTCTTGTTCCCATAATCATCCAAATGGCAATCCTTAGTCAAGTGTGGTCCACTACATTTCTCACATCCAACTCTTATTGCATGAATTGATTGGTCCATTTGGGTCAGTTTCCGGTCTATAGTATTGAGCATCGCCATTATAGCAGCCATCTCTTCAGAATGTGTACCCCCACTGCCTTTTGCCCCATCTTGTCTTGGGTTGTGGTACTCACGAGAGTGTCTTGCGAATTCTTCAACTAACTCCTTGAACTCCCTTGGAATTTTCTTTGTCAATGGCCCTTGAGAATCAAGGAGTTGTCTTGTCATAACGTTGACCCCATCATAGAATATAGACATCTCTTGTAGAATATTTAGATCATGTTGAGGACAATTCCTTAGCAACCCTTTGTAGCGCTCCCAAGCTTCGTATAGTGACTCCCCCGGTTGTTGCTCAAAGTTGGCTATTGCCTTCTTGAGTTTAGCTATCTTGGAAGGTGGGAAAAATTGATCTAGAAATTGCTCACACATTTGAGCACACGTAGTGATTGTACCAGGAGGAAGTGCTTTTAACCAGTCTTTTGCAGCTCATTTGAAAGTGATTGGTAGCATCCTTAACAAGGCAGTATCTCTGTTGACATTTGGGACATTGAAATAATCTGTAATGTCATTAACTTCATTTAGATGCTTAAAAGCATCCTCATGATCTTTTCCATAAAATGGTATATCCTTAAGTGCTGTAAGGATGTGTCCCTTCAGCTCGAAGGTGGCAGTGGCAGGAATTGCGGGTTGTACCAACCCCAGACCAACATCATCTCTGATACGCTTCTTGTAAGCTCCCATGGACATCTCGTCAATATTTGCCATTTCGTTGCTTAGCTCGTCTTCAGGTTCGCTCGTATATAGTCCTAATTCGTTCTCGGACATGTATTCCGACTCATTTGGGAAAGGTATTTGATCTAAACTTGCAGCCTTGCTCTTGTCCTTTGTAGATGAACTCGATTCTCCCGTTTTCTTCCTCGAATGCTTTGAGAGCACTGACTTGAGTTCTTGTAAGGGCGTCTTCTTTGGTGTTTGATCTTCTTTCATGTTCTTATCTTTATTTTTGGGAAGGGCAGACTCTGGATCTTCAAGTGGTGGCACCAAAGGTGTGTTGGAACCTCTGGTCATGAACTCCTACAAAATGAACAAAATAAAAACGTAAAACTGAACAAAAAATAAATAAAAATTGCCTACTGACTGTCCACCACGACGTGGTAAAGGCTACCACCTCGTGTTGTCACAGAAAAACAATCAGAAAAGAAAAACGAAGAAAAACGAAAAACTACTGGGTTCACGTCGTGAGCTTAAGGCTCACGTCGTGAATCTAGTACTAAAACAAAAACCTAAGCTGAAAAAGTAACTTTTTGCAGGTTTTACCCCACAAAAAGGATCGATCAATCTAAAGCAAATAAATAAACAATCAATTAAGTCGTTCCCCGGCAACGGCGCCAAAAACTTGATGTGTGCAAATGGTTACACCTAATTTTAAATTTATAACCTAACTACCTTAACTAACTACTTGCACCTAGGCAGTGTACCTAGTCTGACTATAGTATAGCTTTGGGTAAGTTGGGTGTCGATCACAGGGAACGGTGTTGACTAATTAATTTATCTACTACTAAATTAACCTAATTATTAACAAAGGAAGGGGTTTTATCTAATTTTGCAAGTTTAGATGAAATTAGTTCTTTAACACAAATTCAATCAATAAACAAACACTTCTGTTAGTTCGAATTCACTTTCACTTAATGGATTATAAATTAGCTATGACAATTACTGTTGGTTACCAATTAAGACAATATTAGCAATTTAGTTCTAAATCTACTAACATTAATCAATTCATGTAAATCTATGTATGGTCACACAATAGTTAACACATAATCAATTATTAAATGAAATTGGAGCTATGTAAGATTGATTTGATAAAACACAATTACAGTCATAATTTGAGTTCTCTAGCACAACCCAACTTAATAATTAATTCCTTAACTAAGATTGGTTTAATCCTAGCTCCAATAATTTAATATTCACTAAATTACCAGGTATTCTAATTCATGCAATTTGATGGTCATCAACTACACAGAATAAGACATCAAAGCAATCAACTACACGACGAGTTGGGCTAACCAACTCGTCGAGTAGGCCCTTCAACTTGCACATAATCCTCAAGTCCTACATCCAGGAATCGGGGTGTTACACTTGACGAGTTTATGATGAACTCGGCGGGTCGAGTCAACTCGTATTGTTGACTTTAACTTTGACTTTAATCTTTGACCAAGTTTGACTTAAGGGGATTCTGGGCATTTTTTGCTGAACTTAAGGTAATCTTTTATGTTTAGTGGTTGAGTAGAGTCGATATTCGGAGCCGGGATCCGTTCAGCTACCTTTCTGTATTCAAGGTGAGTTTCCTTACCGGGTTTAGCGGTTTGAAGGCACCAAGGCCGACCCATGTTTATATTATGTTGTTAGTATGCTAGTTGTCTCCGTGACTCTTGCATGTGCTGTGTTTATATGTTTTTCCCATTTAAGGCCCGATGCCCGATGGGGCCTGATGGATATCTGTATGCTATGTATCTCTGTGATTATTGCATGTGCATGTGTTTATTTTGATATATGTTATTGTTTGTTGGGCGGGTTCCGTTTTACCGAGCTCAGCTCAATGTCGGGATGGGCCCGATGCCGGGTTGGGCCCGATGCTTGACGGGGTCCGAAGTCGGGCGGGGCCTAATGACGGGCGGGGCCCACTATATGTTTATTGTATGTTTGGTATGTGGTGTTTTGGGGGAGCTCACTAAGCTTTGTGCTTATGATTTTTAGTTTATGTTTCAGGTACTTCCGGTTGTAAAGGGAAGAGCTCGGGGTGACTGCATTGCAAACACACGCTATTGAGATTCCGCTATGATGTTTTACTCTGATTTATGATAACTTGATACATTGGTTTTATTCATGTGTTTGGATGTTATGGGAAAATACTATTTTATTTATTGTTAAATGGAAATTTTTGGGACCATATTTTTGGATGTTTCAGAAATCCTGGACCGACATAACATCTTGCAGCCCTTCATCTTCAAAGTCCTTGTTACTTCCTTCATGTATCCCTTTAACAAATTGAGATGGCTTTGCTTTACCCTGTTAATAAAACAATAATTGTGTTAACAATAGTAGACACTGAAGATTTGATAAAGATAGTAAAGCTTACCCTTTTTTTTTACTGTTACACCTTGCTTGTCCATCCATTTCCTGGGTGTGACTATTTTGACTCTTTTGACTTGTGGATACTGTTGTTTTTTTCATTGGCACATCCCTAGTTAGTGGCCTACCCTTTCTTTTCTTATCCTTTGGAGGTTGGGGGCTTACTTGGATTCTTGTAGGTTCTTTTGTTATGCCCTTCCTCCCAACAGTTCTGGCATATCGTTGTTCCTCCAACAGACTTTATCTTCTTGTACTCTCCATCCTTCTCTGTAACATGTTTCCTTTTTCTGGTTTTAGGTCTTCATGGAATCCTCCTTGCATGTGGTGGCAGTGGTTTGGCATATGGTGTCCTGGCCGACATTTTACTACGATTTAGAGGTCTCATATTTCCTTTGTAGGTCTCCACAAACTTCTCTTTTGAAAACCATGAACTGATCAGTGTTTCAGGTTGTTGTTGTGTGTAGTTCATAGCTGCACATGCATGGACGCATGGAATCCCAGATATTTCCCATAAGCTACAAGTGCAGAATTATTCTCCTAAGTCCACCTGAAAATACTTAAATCCTAGTCTCACTTCAAATACAGTTGTGTCACTAGCTACAACACTCCACAACCTGTAATTCATGCAATACATGTTAGTGAATAACCTTAGTGAATATTGAATAATGTTAGTCAATAATGTTTCCTCATATCTTTACACCAGTCATCCAGCTTTGTTGTCACACCCCAAAACCGGAACGGCGGAAACGTTCTGGGGTGGAGGACGTCATGTACAGTATCACAACAATGCATAATAGTAAAGACAAGCAACAACATCCATTGCATTAATATAATAATTGTAATACAAGCGTGTTTTGTATAGTTTGTAAGACACCAAAAGTATAATCAAAATAAAAGATTAGTCTTGTATGTGCTCCATCTTCTCAAAAGCTTCATCTGTACCTGTCTACTGATGACCTGAGAATACAAGTTATTTTGAAAGAGTTTATCAGCATAAAGCTGGTGAGTTCATAAGTATTTAGTGTCATTGCTTGTATAAAAATGTTTGTAACAATGTAGTATAGTAATTGATTTCAAAGGTTTGTAAATAGTATGCTCCCTAGAAAACCCTATATTTTCTAGTAAAAAGTAGTCTTCTACCAAGACCCGATTGTTTGTATGTTTGTTCTTGCGTAAATGGAAGGGTTTTTCCCTAATGGAACTATCAGTATGAAAATATAGTTTTAGACTTCACCCTTGTAAGGTGATTTCAAAACAAGTGTAATAAGGGAAATTAATATTTTTCCTCAGCAGGGACACTGCTGGTCGTAAAGTGATAAAATACAGACTCCAGGTAGTACTATATGTACAGCACACCTCGGGGAGTCTAAAGTAATAACATGTAGACTCCAGGTGGTATTAAATGATCAATATGC
The DNA here is from genome assembly GCF_052849685.1 of Lactuca virosa. NCBI lineage: Eukaryota > Viridiplantae > Streptophyta > Magnoliopsida > Asterales > Asteraceae > Lactuca > Lactuca virosa. The sequence continues at coordinate 221,674,937 of NC_136430.1, read as the reverse complement.
CTCGAAAAGTCAAATTTTGCCTTAAATTCTTATTTAGTTAATTTAAGGTTTGAATGTGAACTCGTATGTAACCATGCTGATCGACGGCTGAATAACGGATGACCCTCCAGGTCATAAATAGTGAGGTAGCATTCTGTCACCCCTTGGCCTTTCAGCTGGGACTGCAGCTAGCAGTCAGGATGTGGGAGTGTCAGTCCCGTATAGATCTATACACACAATTCCCGCTCTCCCTCCAGGAGACTCTGATTACAAAGTGATACCACGATGAAGTGTCGTATCGAGAAGTAGTATGTCACATTCTGTTATAGTATTCAATGTTTGCATAGTGTATAGTATGTTTTCTTGTATAGTGTATAGTATGTTCTCTTACTCAATGTAGTACTTATGTAGTAACTCATAATTGTACTGACTCTTGTATGGGTCGTTGTAATAGTAGTAGTGAGTAGTAATCCCTTAACTATACCTATTATAGTTAAATAGTAAGGTTGTTTGGATGCCTTTGTTACACAAAGGTACTGAACTAAAGTGAAAGCTTTTATATCCAACACATATATATATATATGATATATAACTAAGAATTCAACGACATTCGGACAAATAACAGGATACCCTAAGTCCACAACCAAACAAGGAACAAGAAATAAGGTGAGCTATCAGTCCTAAGTCCTTCAAGTCTTACTTATATAAATATACTGGTGTAGATATGGATTTGAAAATATTACAAGTATAAAAGAGTTTGAAAACAGTTTTAGCATCTAAAGAGTTTAATAAAAAGGTTTGAAAGCTTGAAAATCCATAAGTTTGATAGCAATTTGAAAGTAGTAGCAAATCTTTCTGTTTATTCTAGTTATTAATCACATGTGATTAAAGCAATAACTAGAATGTTTCAACTTGTATCCCCCCCATAAAAGCATTTAAAATCATTTAAAAGGTTGATTAAGGGGTATGAACTCACCTGCAGTGAGTGGTTTGGATGGAAGTGCCGGATAGGATGCTAAGTGTCAAGTGAGGACTTGAACACACACACGGATCCTATGTAACATGTAGTGATACATAAATGTATCTAATTAGTCATTTAACAACTAATTAATTAAGTAAAGACATTCTAATACATGGAAACACTTTGTTTCAAGTGCTAGGAGTGTTGGAGGGTTGCATCTAAGGAGAGTATGGCCTCACATTGGAGTTTACTTCTCATTTGGTAACCCTACATGTGTTTACGGTTTTTGGTCATTTCCCCCACGAGTTTACGGCCGTAAACTCATGGTAATTTGTACCATTGTGTGATTTAAGGTCTTATACCCCTCAAGGAGGTGTTCTAGGTTTGTATCAAAGGCTTAGGAAGGGACTAGCGCTCGAAATGACTCTTCTTTGGAGTTTACGGTCCATGGACCACTCCCTTGGAGTTTACGGTCGTAAACCCATGTGTTTACGGTCGTAAACCCATGAGTTTACGGCCGTAAACTCATGGTCACTCCTACCATTTCGTGTTTTGGGGTTTCTAGCTCATGCATGCAAGGTTCTAGTCCAATATCCAAGTCCTAGAAGGTGTTTGTGGCCCTTATACACCACTTGATGGTGTTTACGGTTCAAGGAGATCCCTTGACCGTAAACACATGTGTTCTTGAGGGTTTTTGATGTTTGTCAATGGTTTAACATGTATTCTAAGTAAGTAACTAGTTAGGAAGAGTGTACTTACTTATAGGAAGCTTGCAAGAGTGTTTAAGACCCAAAAACATTAGTGTGTGTTCTTGGTGTTTTGAAGAAAACTTGAAGATCTAAGTAAAGATGAAGAATTCATGGATGAAATGATGTATAACAACTAGATGAAAGGTTGTAACAACAAACCAAGAGGAGAAACACTTACATTTTTGGAAGATTTGGAAGATGATCTTATGATAGTTGAGAGAAAATGGTGGGAGTTCTTGAGCGAGGAAGTGAGAAGTGAGGAGTTTGGGGAGTAAACTCATGCCTTAAGCATGAGTTCATGGCCAAAATGGAGTTTACGGCCCAAACTCCCAAGGTTTGGTCGTAAACACCATGTTATGGTGTTAAATGCTTAATCGCTCCTCTTTAATCCTAAAAGGTACTTCCTTTTATTTATTCGTTTGACGAATTTAAAATAAAAAAACACCCAAACGGACTTTAAACCGGCCAAAAATGTACTGAAATGAATTTGACTAATATTTGTAGTGCTTGACTGCAGAGTTTATACAAATGAAAATTTCGGGTTGTCACATTTGTCAACATTGTAGGACATACATCTCCCCTCCATGTTAAGTGTATTATAGACATCCTATAAAACCTCTCCATAACATACATTTTGAGCTCCTTCAACATAGTAAGAAGTGGTTTAGTCCTTGCCTCCAAAATTACTGAACTTAAGCTCTCTAATATACCATTTCCTACTGCTCCACATGCTCTACCTTCCTTATAAAATGATCTGCTCCAACTCTCTGGGTTCCTTGCCATGAGGTGTTCATAATCACTCCTATTCATTTCTTTGAGTTCCTCCACTATCTCAAGAAAATATGATTTTGTGGTTGACATTGAAGCTGCCCAAAAACGTCTCTTGTAATCAATCCCATTGTACACCTTTTTAAAGTTGACATACACATGTCTGGCACACTACCTATGCTCAACTAATGGTAACTTCTCATTGACAACCTCTACCAAGCCCTACATTCAAACAAAATACTATAAAGATACAAAAAAGAATAACCACAGATAAAAGAGTAAACAAACAAAAAAGAGTAAACATGCATTATGATGATAAAAAATTATTGTCATCCCTTCACCTAACTCTAAGCCAAGGTCTTCCACACGCAAATTAATAAACCACTCCCAGTTGTCCTTGTTTTCAACATCAATCACAGCTCAGGCTATTGGGTATACCTGGTTGTTCCCATCCCTACCTATTGCAATGAGTTGCTCCCCTTTGCATTGCCCTTTTAGAAAACAAACATCTAGTCCAATGACTCTCCTGCAACCCCTAATCCACCCATCCTTTATAGCCTTAAAACAAACATAGAATATTTTAAAAACACTGCTACCATCTTCTTTGATATCAACTCCAACCTTTGATGTATTACCAGTCATCCAGCTTTGTCAACATTGTAGGACATACATCTTTACACCAATCATCCAACTTTGTTAACATTGTAGGACATACATCTCCCCTCCATGTTAAGTGTATTATAGACATCCTATAAAACGTCTCCATAACATTCATTTTGAGCTCCTCCAACATAGTAACAAGTGGTTTAGTCACTGCCTCCAGAATTGCTGAATTGAAGCTCTCTGATATGCCATTTTCTATTGCTTCAAATGCTCTACCTTCCTTATAAAATGCTCTGCTCTAACTCTCTGGGTTCCTTGCCATGAGGTGTTCATAAGCACTCCCATTCATTTCTTTGAGTTCCCCCGTTGTCTCAAGAAAAGATGATTTTGTGGTTAACATTGAAGCTGCCCAAATACGTCTCTTGTAATCAATCCCATTGTACACCTTTTTAAAGTTGACATACACATGTCTGACACACTGCCTATGCTCAACTAATGGTAAATTCTCATTGACAGCCTCTACCAAGCCCTACATTCAAACAAAAACTGTAAAGAAACAAAAAAGAGTAACCATGGATAAAAGAGTAAACAAACAAAAAAGAGTAACCATGGATCAAAGAGTAAACAAACAAAAAAGAGTAACATGCTTTATGCTGATCAAAAATTATTGTCATCCCTTCACCTAACTCTAAGCCAAGGTCTTCCACAAGCAACTTAATAAACCACTCCCAGTTGTCCTTGTTTTCAACATCAATCACAACTCAGACTATTGGGTAAACCTGGTTGTTCCCATCCCTACCTACTGCAGTGAGTATCTCCCTTTTGCATTGCCCTTTTAGAAAACAACCATCTAGTCCAATGACTCTCCTGCAACCCCTAATCCACCCATCCTTTATAGCCTTAAAACTGATGAAGCAATGAATCGAGTATAAAATGAATCAGAGTTTAATGATCAAAGTAGGATTGTGAGATTTGAACACAGATGTAAATATGATCTTGTTTCAGCTCTATTACGCTCTCAAGTTTTACAGAGTACAAATGACAATCCTGTAAAGACTCGTATCCATGACTCTAGTAAACACTCCTATTTATAGGAGAGGAAAGCATACAAAAAATATACTAAGGACTATGCGTTAAGCTTTGAATACAATGCCCTAGTAAAATAGATTACATAAGATACGAAGACTCAGTACATTCGAAGACATGAAACCCTTCGACTGATTACAACTCTATTTACCCTTACAATCTCCCCCTTTGTAATCAAAGTCGAAGTCTTCAACTTGTAAGCAGTTGAATTGAATACATCATCACTCTTCGTATCTCTGTGTACCATGCAATGACCTTCTTAATTTCCTTCTTGTCTCCTTCATTATTCTTCCTGCATTGGTTCATACGAACAATTAAGTTCATATACTGAGAAGTTGCATATCTCTCCACTTCACACGTTTGGAACAAGAACCGCTTTGCTCTACCAGCTTTGTCTTTTCCTGCGAAGACAATCCCCAATGGTTTTAAGCAGATTTCACCATCTTCATATTTCTTCAGATCTGCTTGTTTCTTCGTAGGAGCCATTGGTGCAGTAATTTCAATACCTTTCGCAGTACCCAATTCCACATCAGTTTGAGCAAGACACTCAAAATAATTTTCAATAAAGATCTTGATGTGTTTGACTCCAAGTTGGAAAACATCTGGCTCTGTTTCTTGTAGAAAGGAGAATGACTTGTCTTTTAGGATTAATGCAACTTGTATAAGATCATACAAGTTCATTATCGGAAAATCAGCAATGGTAAATGTTGGGTTATGAGCATTCTAACACTCCTAAGTGTACATGCAACCCTAAATACCTTGGATCTATGTTTTCTCTATTATACATACAATTATGAACATCCAAGGTATTATCCTAATCTAGCATACAAAATAATAAATATAACAAGATAGAATACATACCTCTTTGATGTAGAATGTCTTCATGAAGCTTGAGTGCCTAGTGCCCCAAGTGTGACACCTCAAATGGTTCACACAACACCAAATACACTTGGAATAACTTGAGAGAAACTTGAACACTCCTTGAAATCGTCTAGCCCTCACACTCACACATTAGTGCACGATTTCTTGAGCCATGGGATTCTTTTATATGGTGGCTATTAGGGTTACACCATGTAACTCATAACTTTACCCATTCCTTATGCTCCATGGATTTTAACCTCCATGGAGTATCCATGGGTCACCCCATGGACTTAGTCCAACATAAGGAATCTTGGATCACAAGCCCACATATATAAGAATGAATGATTTACACAATCAACCCATATATTTAATTAGTCTCCTTTTGATCACTTAATTAATTCCAAATTAATTCTTGATCAATACTAATTAAATAACCTTATTAATATATTATAACTTATAATATATTAACCAACCTTAAGTGTTATTTCTCTCATTATAGTCTATCCAAATGCATGATGCCATGCAACCCAAATGGACCATGCCGGGTCGGGTCAAGTCTTACCAATTATAGTTATGGACTTAGACATTAATCCAACAGTCTCCCACTTGGATAAGTCTAAAACTATTATTGCATATGACTTCAGGAACCGATCAGCAATCGTAGCTCTCAAAAGCTTATGTCGAACTCTGACCTTGTCGATGAACTCTGACCTTTGTCAATGACTTGTCCATTAGATAAGGGATCATATATTCCTCCATTCTAGATATCATATGGACTGAGACATGGATTATCAATCATTCTCTCTGTCCATTTGTTGTTTCCCGATTTCAGATTCATGATGACTGACTGATTGAACAAATCAAATCAGTCCTGGCTTGGCCAAGCACTCACATGTATCATCTTTAAATCATCTAGGCGCCCACATATATCGCTTTTATCCCAAAGGTAAAAGGAATTGATAAACTTCGACTCATATGGCTTGTTATACTACTTGTTGAATCATACACAAAGGCACGTTTTATAACATCGAGTTACCAATGCGTTTTCGTGCAATCAATGTATAACCAACTCATAGTAACAACTCATATCTCTAGGTTTGAAGAATATAAGATATTATCGTCTCATGATCACTCGTGATAAAATCCATGAAGTGATTCAAATGAGCGCGGGTTGAATCCAATACTCAGAACTTATGAGCACTCATGAGTGTTGTAGCACCACTTTTGTCCACCAACTTGGACCTCTACAAACCAACCCATGATAGTCTTGATTCATATCTACTTCCAACATATGACCGACTGTGGATGGTTTGAATAACTTAATCATTCAGGAAGAGCGACTTAGTTATTCTGGAAGTCAAAACATGCAAAGTGAAACACAAGAATAAATGAATCAAATATGGTATCAAACCCTATGAATATAAATAAACACTTTTATTTATCACCATACTGATTACTCATTATTCATTGTTTCGGTTTTATCAACTTTATACTTGAATTTAAAACAATAGTTGTCCCATGCTCCAAGCATGTACACTATGTTTTCTAAACACTAGTCATGCCATACACCAAGTATGCATACTATGTTTGTCTATGATCTTTACTTTGTAAAATAGATCAATTGAACATCACTCCAATGATCCTCTTTTCACAGTCCCAAATCCTTACTGCAAATGCAAGAATTCCAAATTCATGCCATTTACTGAAATCTGTTAGATTCTAAACTTATATGCATTGATCCTCTTAATGATTATGCACGAAGTCAGAAAGACTTCACAACAATCATTACAGAGCATTCCAAAGGAGATCAGCTCCTTGGAAACATCCTTCTTTCATTAAGTTTCCTAATCTTACACAGATTGAATAATTTCTAACTTTGAAACATTTCCATATTCCATTTTGACTATCACTTCTGAACAAGAGTTGCCTCCTTACAGATTATGTCAATGTGGTCCTTCCAGAATTAACATTATACTTCCAACTGTCCTTGAGCAACCAATCTTTGGTAAACCTTAGATTGTCCTCGACAATTGCTTAATCATTTTTAGTCATATCCAATTCTAGACCTTTTCCCTTCATAATGCTTCAGGCATTTGGAAAATTTTAGAAAGGATGAATATAGCACATGTAATCGATCCTATATCCGAAGCATATGGGACACGATTCATGATGTCTCACATAAAGACTAAACCAGTCTTTTGCTATAATATTTCCATTTCAATTTGCCAAGTTCTCAAAATTCAGATTATGAAAAGGGATGCCGTAATCATAATCAAATTTTAGAACACAAATAATGGACCCATATATAGAATTTCCTTATGTTGAGCCATTCCAACATGAAATTCATATATATATCCTTGATTAAATACGATTAAAATCTCAATCTAAGCTTTTAGAATTGAAATGAAGTATAATTTCCTCTCCCTTAATTATAGCAAAACAACTTTTTCAACCCCTGCAACCTCACGAATTGAAACTTTTGTTTTCTATAATTAACATTGCTAACTTGCAACCTTTGTCATAATTATCATGCTCCCACTAACATGATGATCATTAGCATAACACTTATGCTCCCACTAGCTTTGACATGTACTCAGAAATCAGCTGACTTTCTTACCAAAGTTCAGATTTCTGATACTAGATTGTTTTGATAAAACTTTATCAAAATCATACACCTCTCTTAGATAGCTCACATGTGTGTCTAAACAATTTTAGAACTATGAAAAGGGATGCCGTAATCATAGTCTCAATTGTTTAGACCTTTTCCACTTCTCACAAGTCCATGTTAGTGTGTCGGTAAACCACACACGCTCCACTAACGACTTTGAGAATGCAAATATCACAATTGCTATCTAGCTAAAATCTACTTAGTGAAAGTGTTTCCTCACCATCATTTTCATGAATCGGAGAGAAATCTTATGACACTTAGATTTAATAGTGTATGTGTTCTTATCCATGTGGATTTGTCAAAACCATAATCACAAGACAAGGTTAGTGACAAATCCAAACTCATATTGATTAAACTTGTGCAATCTTAAATTCTTGCCATTTGGCAGCTCAGGTGCCTGCCATTGCTTCCAAGTAGTTGTGCAACCAATTGAGAACTCTCGAAACTCCTATGCAAAGCCAACTTGAATAGGCACAAAAATTTCAACACGATAGGTTATAAACCTCAAGTCGTGTGCTAGTGAAGGACTTTAGGTTTTATTCTTGATTAAGTCTTGAAACTTTCAAGAGCTTTAAGACTCCCACTGTCCTCTTGACATATAAGACTCCCTTGTCAAATATTCAAGAGATAGTGCGGATTCTTTATCAAGACTAACACTTTACACAATTGGCCTAAGTTGGTCTCTGTTTTATCCAAAACATCACAACTTACCAATTTCAAATATACAAGAGTAGATAACCTTTTACTCTTACATTTGACTAGTGTTAACAAACCCTCTTTAAGATATGTCACTCAAGTTACAATCTTGTAGTATGACTCTAAGAATTGTTTTGGAACGAAGTATGACTCATCTTTTTGATTTAACCATTTCAACAATTCATGACTCCTCTTCTTAGTCATAAGAATGCACTAAGATGACTTTAGAGGACCAATTGTGATATGGTATCTTAATCATTAAGATGATCATAAACATGATACTAAAGTACTCTCCCATCTTTTCAGATTTGAGAAACTTTTATCTTTCTGCCATACTTTGATTCTTCTTATTCGTTCTGTCTCACATTGAAACTTCTCCAATGCTACAGACTTATACTTAAACTTATAAGTATAACCATATTTACTGAACTTAAGTAAATCATGACGAATAGTCTTCTTGATCTTTTGTGGTGGACTTGACCAGTGCACAAGAATGTGTACTCGATCCCTTAGTCCTTTCCTTATTCACATAAGGAATTAGTCTTAATTTTCCAAGCTGAAAGTTCTCATTCATCATACTATACAACTTGCATGATTCCAAGTTTCGGTCCAATTGAACCTTGGGTGATGAGAATCTTTCCTTATTTGGTAATATTAGACACTACCACAACCGAAAGAATCAAATCCATTTTTCCAATATTGCTATCAATGGAATCTTATAAGCAACAACTTTTCACAAATGCCATTGTAAGGATACTTAAAATAAATAAAATCAAAACCTTTTTCTTTTATTTTAAAACTTTGCGGAAAAACTTATCCTTACAATCCATATGAAAACATTGTTGTTATCTATTCCTAAGCAATATAAATATCATAACTCTTAAGTAATAGCCCAAAATTCTGATCACCGAACCATGCGATTGAAATCCATCTTCGCGATTAGAATCAGCATGTACTTAATAGAGTTAGACAGTAGAGACAAACTTATTGACTTTAACATCCTTAGGTAAATTTGGTAGCTTCGTAACTAATGCCCCTTCCTTTGGCAATAGTTACCTATGGACCCTTGATAATGAGACTATCTCAGACTTCGCCTCTCTCTTTACCATTGGGTCAACCGAGTTGACTATGGCCGATCCCTTTCCATTGGGAAGAGAGAGCTTTACTGGATATCCAATGTCATCATTGTCAATGTCCATAGCGTTTTAGGAAGTTGATCTTAGCAAATAGATAAGATCATTAAGGGTCTTGTCTTAGTCTGTTTCATAGGATTCCCAAAAGAACTCACTATGTGACTTAGAAAGTAGTTGAGCCACCAACTTTCTCAAGACTTTGACACCCAACTCTCCCGGCTTGTCAATATGTGACTACATCTCCAAGATGTGATCACACCTAGACCTTGCCTTGCCAATAGGGCTTGAGTGACCTTAAACTTTTTAGGAACTTGTGGGTTAGGGAGAATGATTGGAGGAGGTGAAAGAAGTATGATATCCATGGGACATCATCTTCATTAAGGAAAGCTTGTTTCAAGAGATTTGGGAAGATCATAAATGTCTAGACCAGACATATTTTTGGGAGATATTCAAGATAGTTGATTTAAAGTCCTTAATATGACACCCAATATGAAATATTAAGGCTAGGACCCAACAAACTATTTTATAACTTAGAAGAGGGATGCCGTAATCCAAGCTATAAAATATTTGAAGGTAGGTGAATGACGATTCACCAATTTCCACCATGAAAAACGAAATAATTTATTAGGTTTTAATTGGATTTGAAAGTCCTAGATCTTTGAGATTCATTGAACTGTTCAAAGGCATGTTTCAATCTCGAGTGTGCCCTTCAGGTTTTGTGACTGGGATGCCGAGGATCACAAAACAAGGTGTGAATAACCATGCAAATATACTTGGTACCCTTAATATTTACCCCTTAATCAGTATGTCGGTTAACCACACACGCTCGACCGATACTATGATAAATATTAAGTTACCCTTTGCCTACCTTGTTAAGTCCAGGTTAGTGTGCCGGTTAACCACACACGCTCCACTAACGACTTAAGCAAAGTGCAAAGTGTAATTTCATGGGTTAGCACCAAATTCACATTTTCCTAAGTAACTAAGATTGGGTATTAATAAGAGTTTAGTTATTTAGTATTTATCATTAATACTTTTAATGAAAGGAGAATTATAGTCCTTGTCCTACCCGTTCGGCTAACGACCCTCCACCAGTCACGGAAGCGGTGGGTGAGAGTGGACACCCATTAAACTGCCATTTTATAGGCAGTAACCTTATACCCCCCTTATAGACCGACTTCGTGAATGAGGCCTACTAACGGTAAGACTGACTTTACTCTTATACATATATATAAATATTATTAACTTATAATATTATAAAGTATAAGGGTTGAATTTTAACTTTTAAAATTCTAAGGGCTAACTTGGAATTAAAGTATTCATAAGTGAAAACTTTTCAAATTCCAAAACTTGAGGGCAAGTTTTGAAACTATTCAAAACTAATTAATTCCATAACTTATGAGTTTAAAGTAGTTTTAATTAAAAAAAAAAACTCTTCAAGTTTCATAACTTGAGGACAAGTTATGGAAGACTTTAAACTAATTAATAAAAAAAATAACTTTTTTTTATTGTAACTTATGGAACTAATTAAGGTTACACTTTTTTTTTTAATTTAATGAAGAGACTCTTGAACCTCCATAACTTGAGGACAAGTTATGGAGTCATAAAACCATTTAATTAGAACTAGACTCTTCATTTTGTAACCTTTGCCAACTTTTATGAGTTTTATGATTCTTAAATGTGACTTTTCATATAACTTGAGGACAAGTTACAAAAACACACTTTGGAATCAACTCTTAGATTAAAATGGATTGAAAACAACTATTTCACACAACTTTTCTATTAATCTAAGAACCTCATAAGAACAAGATAATTCAAATCATCAATCTTCAAGAAATTAGCATGAACATACAAACTAATACAAATCTTGAAATTATGACAATTATCTTAGAAATTGGATTAGCATGAACATTACCACATCAAAAACAAGTTTATAAGTCCAAAAACATCTTAGGGTAATGTTCCTAGTCCAATTCCAGCCAAAACAATCGAATATATGCATCCAACTCGATTTTTTAGCTACTTTTGCAAGTATAACAAGAAAACAAGCCTAGGCTCTGATACCACTGTTGGGTTATGAGCATTCTAACACTCCTAAGTGTACATGCAACCCTAAATACCTTGGATCTATGTTTTCTCTATTATACATACAATTATGAACATCCAAGATATTATCCTAATCTAGCATACAAAATAATAAATATAACAAGATAGAATACATACCTCTTTGATGTAGAATGTCTTCATGAAGCTTGAGTGCCTAGTGCCCCAAGTGTGACACCTCAAATGGTTCACACAACACCAAATACACTTGGAATAACTTGAGAGAAACTTGAACACTCCTTGAAATCGTCTAGCCCTCACACTCACACATTAGTGCACGATTTCTTGAGCCATGGGATTCTTTTATATGGTGGCTATTAGGGTTACACCATGTAACTCATAACTTTACCCATTCCTTATGCTCCATGGATTTTAACCTCCATGGAGTATCCATGGGTCACCCCATGGACTTAGTCCAACATAAGGAATCTTGGATCACAAGCCCACATATATAAGAATGAATGATTTACACAATCAACCCATATATTTAATTAGTCTCCTTTTGATCATTTAATTAATTCCAAATTAATTCTTGATCAATACTAATTAAATAACCTTATTAATATATTAGAACTTATAATATATTAACCAACCTTAAGTGTTATTTCTCTCATTATAGTCTATCCAAATGCATGATGCCATGCAACCCAAATGGACCATGCCGGGTCGGGTCAAGTCTTACCAATTATAGTTATGGACTTAGACATTAATCCAACAGTAAACTCATAAACTTTTCCATTTGATCTGATCACTTTGTATTTGAGATTCTGAATAACATTTTCGAAAACCATGTCTCTTTTGATGCTTATAACTTTCTTGATTTTTAACAGTGACCAGACTTCTTCAGGTGCTTTCTCCAACACTGAATGAAAATGAATTTTTATCTTCTTCCCTTCTTCTTTGTCTTTACACATAATTTCTGCTTTAAGCTAAGGCATGATGAACATCATTTCATTTATAGGAAAGTCAAGCGGACTTGCATCAGTGTTTGAAACCACATAACTCTGTTTTGGCACCTTTTCGAATGAATACATAGGATCAAACATGACTTTTGCCTCAATTATTTCATAGTTGTATTGTTTCAAAGGATCTCCTTTTTCCAAACCCACAGGGTCTTGTGTACGAAGAGCCATAACACTTTGAATACGCCTCATCTTTTCCAACTCCGCATCCACTTCAGCCTTCTTTTCTTCCTTAGTCTTTTCTATGATCTTGGCTTTACCTTTATCTTTAGACTCAGACTCTCCCACCACAATCTTTGTTTTCGAAGCACTTCCAGCAGCTTCTCCAATCACAACACCTTTAGTAACTGATCTGGTCATCGGAACCGTTGTGACCACAGTTGAAGTAACTGAACCAGCAGATACAATAACAAGCTTTGTAGTTGGAATCTTCGAAGGAAACACTTTTCGCACCACCTTTGAATCTTCTTTACTCGCCTTTACTTCTTCACCAGTCTTCTTAGATTCATCTATCTTTTCTCCCCCTTGCACCCCTGTGAAAGCAGGTGGGGCATCTGATACTGTTGGAAGAAGACTTGAAATGCGAGTAAGAGGAGATAATTGTTTGTGAAGAATAGCTTCGAACTGGATGAATTTTTGAGATAAAAATTCTGGAGTGATAAACGAAGTGAACACTGGTTTCACAGACAACTCCTTCAACTCTTTTAACAAAACAAGCAACTTGCCAAAATTCTTGTTCTCCAATTCAGAAAGATGAGTAAGTTTTAAAAACAACGCTACCATATTCTTTGATATCAACTCCAACCTTTAATGTACTACCAGGGTTTGATATGATGATCTCTCCTCCATATTCCCATATACGAGCATAATGCTCTGATAACTTTCTAGTTAAAATCTCTAGTGCTTTCTTCGTAGCCCTATAGAATTGTCCCTTAGACATAATGCATAAAAATTTCTTCTTAATTTCTTCTTTCATCTCCATGGCTTTCATTTTTGGTCTAACACATAGTTTTTTCAAGAATTGTTTGACTATCCAGTCAGGATTAACCAATGTGGCATGCTTGTACTCCCTAACACAAGTATGCTTATTAGTAATTCCCTTAATTTGAAATGTTTTCTCTTTGTTCATCCAGGATGGCCACAACTTGAAGGTACATCTCTTGCCTTTATTTTCTAAACTACATTTTGCTTGAAGCCTTGTACTAGAAGATTTTGTCACCTTAATTGGATAACCATTGTGAACTGCATAGTTAGTCAGACAGAACCTTAATGCAATTTTATTAGCATACTTTTCACCTAAATGTGGTTTCATTTTCTTCCAATGAACACAAGGGTCATGAACACTAAATTTGGTTGGATCTTGATCAACCTCATCCTCGTCGTCTTCAATTTCATTATCAGAATGATCTTCTTCTCTAATGACTTCATCATCATTTTCCCTCTTATTGTAAACATGAAAATTGCAGAAATCATAAAGGAAGGCATCAAAAGGTACCTTCAACTGTGGAAAATCCGTGTGTTCATCTGCATCATAGTCACCCAATTCTTCATTGACAACAAATGCCCCTTATGATTCGCTCTCTGATTCTGACTCTAATTCACTTTCTTCAAAATCAGAGTCGTAATATGGTCCCTTTTCCATTTCATTAGATGGTTGTACTCTCCTTATCTTAGGTCGTGGTTTCCTCACCGTAAGCTTTCACCTTTCTTCGAAGTTACAGAGGGTAGAAACCTAGTTAATGAGGGTAGAAATTTTTTGTCCTATTTTTGCGTGAAAGGGATTTTAGTAGGATGATAAATGAGGGGGATGACATGTTAAATAAGGTGAAAGGGGATGACATGGACGATGCCACAGAGAGGTATTAGGGGCAGGTAACCGGTTAACCGACTGTAATAGGTCATATGGTTACATTTAGTAAAAAATCAATAAAACGATCTCAAATTTGACACAAAAAAAAACACGGTGTCAAATTTGAATTTCTGTGTAAACTTAGTGTCTTTTATGCTATTTACCCTTCTTTAAACATTTAAGTATTAGTTCTATATGTACATATATTTTAATATTACATATGTGGAAATATGTCTTATAAAAACTACAATTTCTACAAGGCTATTTTGTCTTTCCAACTGACAATATCTAAAAATAGACTTGGGTCTAAAAGAGGCTAGAGGCGTTATAGTGGATTATTAGGTCTACAATAGACTATTTCTTGAAGTGCAAGTTCTTCATTTTTGAATGGTTAAAATTGTCAATTATGGCAAATCTTTTCCCTTTTGAAGACAAAACACAGAGAGTTCTTTTCTCTCTCCTAGTGTTATCTTTTGATGGTTGGGGTGTTTTCGCGATTTCTATAACCAATTTATAATTCGATTACACAAGTTTTTCAAATTTGATGATTTGATCGGAAATCTTTTGTGATAATGGTCACCTAAGGAAAAGAGTTCTGAGGCATGGATGGGATCAAACATGTCTAATTAAATTTGTTATTAGTGATCCCATAAATTTAGGAGTTATGTACTAGAATATAATTGATAATCGATATCTACCGGGTTGAATTCAAATGAATGGGATAAAGGTCACCTAACCATTTATTTGTTTTGCAACTTGGATCCTAGTGTAACATCCCAAAATTTAAGGCCAAAAATTTCATTTATAATTAAGTTATTATAAAACCAGTATTCTGAAACATCCATAACGTTAACTCATTTCATAATCGAAAACCAGTATTTCAAATAACTAAGGCATGTCATTGATAAGTATTATCAGAGTACAACTCCCAAATATCTCATATTGCGAAAATCATGGTGTGATGCGTTGCGATCTTGCCAGCTCCGTTCCTTTTGAAAAAGTACATGAAACCAAAAATGAAAACCGTAAGCACAAAGCTTAGTGAGTTCCCCCCCATCATACCATATACCATACAAATCACATACTGTCAGTCATACCGGGGTGCCCGACCTACCCTATTGAGCATAGCGGGGTGCTCCACCTACCCCACTGTCAGGCATACCAGGGTGCCCGACCTACCCCATGTCAGGTATATTTGGGTGCCCGACCTACCCTCCGATGTATATCAACCGGTTACAGGGACTATTTCACCCCTACCACTACCACATAATAACATAACAAGAACATACTGTCAGGCATACCGGGGTGCCCGACCTACCCCTTTTGTCCTTTCGACCGGATACGAGGACTATTCCCCCTACTACCACTATCACATAACATCATATCATACTAGCACATAAAACATAAAAGATAGTGGCATACCATACAATTATCACAAATAAAATCATTTAACAAAAAATTCCTACTAGTGGGTCGACATTGTTGCCTTAGACCCACTTCTACTGGAAGGTAACTCACCTCGAATGCTGAAGCTCGCTGCCTGAACTCCTTCGTTGCTATCCGCACGGCTTCCCAAACTAACAAGTTCCAACATTATATCCAATTAGCAACTAAGTTCTAAACCATGAACCATAATCCAAGCTTGGGGTAAAATGACCATTTTACCCCTAGCCCAACAAGACCAATAACTAAGGCCCAAGCCCAAAACTAATAAGGTCCAAAACCATAAAGTCCATAAAAGTCCAATATATGGCCCAATTTCCAATTGGGCCTATACCCTTACATGAAACTACCCTCTAGCACCCATTCCGTACTTCATAACCCTTTAAGGTCAACCTTGGTCAAAGTCAAAGTCAAAGTCAACATTCTGGTCAAAGTCAACATCGTGGTTGACTCAACTTACCGAGTTGGTCCATCAACTTGTCGAGTTCTTGATCCATGAAAATCTGGAAATCTCGATTCTACTCGTCGAGTTCTTTCATGAACTCGTCGAGTTCCCCTTCAAACACATTCAGGACATTTCACTCAAAACTTGTCGAGTCCCTCTTTGAACTCGTCGAGTTCCTCGATCTTCATAACTCAAAACCATGACCATCTCACTGAGTCATCTCCTATACTCAACAAGTTTACTCAGTAACAGAAAAGGTTGGGGGACCACCCTAACTCGCCGAGTTGTATGAACAACTCGTCGAGTCCCCCATAGCCTATATCCATTAAGTCACTTTCTGTTGGGCTTAGTGCATCCAATCCATAGATCTAGTACCCTATAGTCGATATATCACGTGAAGTTACTAAATTTACGTCCTTGCTTGAGTTATTTAGCTCAAAAGGCCCAAAAAGGTGGTTCACAAGTTGCATGGGACTCCCATGGCCATAAAGTTGGCACCTTTATGCCATGGAGTCCCTCAAAGGCTCTAGATCCGAAGTCATGACTCCAATACATGTTTGCATCCATGAATGGTTCCAAAACAAGCTACTAAAAGCCCTAAACTCCTCCATGAAGAGATCTAGCAAGTGAATAGTCAAGGTATAGACTTTATACCTTAATATGGTTGCCTTAACAGAGAAACCCCTAGATCCAAAGCTTCTTCCTTCAACCAAGCACCTCCAACTTCAACTCCTTCAAGAATTTACCAAATAATCACTCTCTTTTCACTCCCACACACTCAAGAAGGCTCAAGCTCACGAATTAGGGTTTGCTGGACTGAGGGGGATGGGGGGCAATCACCTTCCCAAAAATGACTCACGCGATAAGCCCGTGGCTCCCTAGATTTTCCATGAGCCAACTGGCGTTTCTTACGAGCACTGACACTTGCCATACTGAGGGTACACCCATCACCCTGCGCGATCAAATGGCTTCCCAAGGCCACTGAAACTCCTATCCAAGATATATCACCCGGATCTTCAACCCTTGAAGGCTACTTCTACCTTATGAGACCTGAAACTTATCGTTACCTGGCTTCCCGACGGCTCACCCGTGCTGAAATGACTTGAAACAACTCTCCGTCAATTCCCCAAACTGCTAGCGAAACAATCACGACCCTTCCAACTCTATTCATATATCAACCAATTCTGGACTACTAGAACCATTCTTAGAGTAATTATTCAAACTCGGTGAAGAATGACTGCTCGATCTCTCAAGTACAACCAATCCTACTTTCCCTGGAGTCCGAACCCTAAGGTCTCAGTTATCTAGCTCCATGTCCGTCCTCTCATACCGAACTGCCACCCCTCACATAATAGTCTATAGACAACAAACCGATCTAACAGATCATATAGCATAGCAACATCCTATAACCAGGATACCGCAATCACCTTCATATTCGGTCGTCCTCGAAGTCTACCGCAATCACCTTCCCAAAAATGACTCACGCGATAAGCCCGTGGCTCCCTAGATTTTCCATGAGCCAACTGGCGTTTCTTACGAGCACTTACACTTGCCATCCTGAGGGTACACCCATCACCCCGCACGATCAAATGGCTTCCCAAGGCCACCAAAACTCCTATCCAAGATATATCACCCGAACCTTCAACCCTTGAAGGCTACTTCTACCTTCGGATACCTGAAACTTATCGTGACCTGGCTTCCCGACGACTCGCCCGTGCTGAAACGACTTGAAACAGCTCTCTGTCAATTCCCCAAACTGCTAGCGAAACAATCACGACCCTTCAAACTCTATTCATATATCAGCCTATTCTGAACTACTAGAACCATTCTTAGAGTAATTCTTCAAACTCGGTGAAGAATGACTCCTCGATCTCTCAAGTAGAACCAATCCTACTTTCCCTGGAGTCCGAACCCTAAGGTCTCAGTTATATGGCTCCCTGTCCGTCCTCTCAGACCGAACTGTCACCCCTCACGCTTCTGCTGAAAAGGGAACAAGTCACTGTCCATAAACGGCTACAAAACACTTACACCTGACAGAAGGATCAGATAATCCTTCGAGTAGAAGATTCATCCCTGCAACGGTTAGACTCATACGAGAGTTGTGCAACATAGTCAAATTAACTACTCTAAGATTATTTAATCCCACTGCGAGTGACTTATCGCTTCCCAGTCATTCAGTTACTCCGTCCGTACATGAAATCCTAAAAAACACCAATGCTGCCTGAAACACTGAACTGCCTGAAACACCGAATTGACCGAAACACCGAACTGCTTGAAACTCTGAACTGCTTCCCGACTTCTTTCCAAAATCCACCGAGACATCCCTGGCCTCGACTCGTCCGCCCGTCATTTGAAGTACCGGGTTCCGACCCTATTGTTGAGCCAAAAGACTCCTACACAGTCGCCTCACGAGACTTCCAAACGAAATCCTTGTCTGACAGCAGTTGCCACTAATTATATTGTCACTGTGGATCTAACGACCTCCTGATCCAACTGATCAGTCTATACGTCGAATCCTGACGTCACCAAACCCAAATCTAAAAGTGGATGCATCATGATTATAGATGGCATTATATCACAAACAACCTTATGCGGTCCATTATTTCCTTGACCCCATGACTACTGTGGTGATCCCATTGTCTTCCACTGGCTTAACCAGGTCTAATCCATCTGGGTAATTTCGTAACCCAATACGTGGATTTGCCACGTCCTCACTGCTGCAAAAGAACTGGTGGGTGCTACGGTTCATCTTGTGATCTAACATCACTCCCATACTATCTACTAACCTAGTGAAAGCTACTTCTACCCCCCCGCATGCTTACAACACTCTCACGCTATCCGAAAACTTTGTGAATGCTACGGCTACACCCGCAGACTTACAACACTTCTATCACTATCTGACAACCTTGTGAATGCTACGACTACACCCGCAGACTTACAACACTTCTATCACTATCTGACAACCTTGTGAATGCTACAGCTACACCCACAGACTTACAACACTCTGACACTATCTGCCATCCTCGTGAATGCTACGGCTACACCCGCAGACTTACAACACTTTCCATACTGGATTGAACACACACTCGACCTAAGACCTAACTAAACTTGAGTACTAACTGGAGCTCTAACCTCATCCCCGAAACCTACTATCCAACGCCAAGGAAAAAACATAAACCAAATGTTGGAACGTGTTCCGAACTCCCAACTCACAATCCTCAACCTAGATGGCCAGTCGACCGCCTTTCTCCCTATCGGGGATGCGAAACTCATCCTAGTTTCACACATATTTCTGCTCCTGGATACCTGATCGATTCTCCCCCACTTAGAGATTCTACTAAGTCTTCACGGCATGTGAGAATTGAAGGATTCCCAATCCTTCTTACTTCCTAGTAGTCAACTGTCGACAACTTATGCTTACCAATGCTAACGATCGATTACCAGTTAACTCTAAGATCGCCCATCCTCATAAATCTTGAAGAGTACTCTTGAAATCCAGTCCAGTACGATACCTCAATCCTCCTTCCATGATACTATACCTGTTGGATTAATGTCTAAGTCCATAACTATAATTGGTAAGACTTGACCCGACCCGACATGGTCCATTTGGGTTACATGGCATCATGCATTTAGATAGACTATAATGAGAGAAATAACACTTAAGGTTGGTTAATATATTATAAGTTCTAATATATTAATAAGGTTATTTAATTAGTATTGATCAAGAATTAATTTGGAATTAATTAAGTGATCAAAAGGAGACTAATTAAATATATGGGTTGATTGTGTAAATCATTCATTCTTATATATGTGGGCTTATGATCCAAGATTCCTTATGTTGGACTAAGTCCATGGGGTGACCCATGGATACTCCATGGAGGTTAAAATCCATGGAGCATAAGGAATGGGTAAAGTTATGAGTTACATGGTGTAACCCTAATAGCTACCATATAAAAGAATCCCATGGCTCAAGAAATCGTGCACTAATGTGTGAGTGTGAGGGCTAGACGATTTCAAGGAGTGTTCAAGTTTCTCTCAAGTTATTCCAAGTGTATTTTGGTGTTGTGTGAACCATTTGAGGTGTCACACTTGGGGCACTAGGCACTCAAGCTTCATGAAGACATTCTAC
This sequence comes from Lactuca virosa, assembly GCF_052849685.1. Lineage (NCBI taxonomy): Eukaryota > Viridiplantae > Streptophyta > Magnoliopsida > Asterales > Asteraceae > Lactuca > Lactuca virosa. The sequence continues at coordinate 221,654,502 of NC_136430.1, read as the reverse complement.
ATCAAAGAGGTATGTATTCTATCTTGTTATATTCATTATTTTGTATGCTAGATTAGGATAATACCTTGGATGTTCATAATTGTATGTATAATAGAGAAAACATAGATCCAAGGTATTTAGGGTTGCATGTACACTTAGGAGTGTTAGAATGCTCATAACCCAACAGTGGTGTCAGAGCCTAGGCTTGTTTTCTTGTTATACTTGCAAAAGTAGCTGAAAAATCGAGTTGGATGCATATATTCGATTGTTTTGGCTGGAATTGGACTAGGAACATTACCCTAAGATGTTTTTGGACTTATAAACTTGTTTTTGATGTGGTAATATTCATGCTAATCCAATTTCTAAGATAATTGTCATAATTTCAAGATTTGTATTAGTTTGTATGTTCATGCTAATTTCTTGAAGATTGATGATTTGAATTATCTTGTTCTTATGAGGTTCTTAGATTAATAGAAAAGTTGTGTGAAATAGTTGTTTTCAATCCATTTTAATCTAAGAGTTGATTCCAAAGTGTGTTTTTGTAACTTGTCCTCAAGTTATATGAAAAGTCACATTTAAGAATCATAAAACTCATAAAAGTTGGCAAAGGTTACAAAATGAAGAGTATAGTTCTAATTAAATGGTTTTATGACTCCATAACTTGTCCTCAAGTTATGGAGGTTCAAGAGTCTCTTCATTAAATTAAAAAAAAAGTGTAACCTTAATTAGTTCCATAAGTTACAATAAAAAAAAGTTATTTTTTTTATTAATTAGTTTAAAATCTTCCATAACTTGTTCTCAAGTTATGGAACTTGAAGAGTTTTTTTTTTTTAATTAAAACTACTTTAAACTCATAAGTTATGGAATTAATTAGTTTTGAATAGTTTCAAAACTTGCCCTCAAGTTTTGGAATTTGAAAAGTTTTCACTTATGAATACTTTAATTCCAAGTTAGCCCTTAGAATTTTAAAAGTTAAAATTCAACCCTTATACTTTATAATATTATAAGTTAATAATATTTATATATATATATATAAGAGTAAAGTCAGTCTTACCGTTAGTAGGCCTCATTCACGAAGCCGGTCTATAAGGGGGGTATAAGGTTACTGCCTATAAAATGGCAGTTTAATGGGTGTCCACTCTCACCCAGCGCTTCCTTGACTGGTGGAGGGTCGTTAGCCGAACTGGTAGGACAAGGACTATAATTCTCCTTTCATTAAAAGTATTAATGATAAATACTAAGTAACTAAACTCTTATTAATACCCAATCTTAGTTACTTAGGAAAATGTGAATTTGGTGCTAACCCATGAAATTACACTTTGCACTTTGCTTAAGTCGTTAGTGGAGCGTGTGTGGTTAACCGGCACACTAACCTGGACTTAACAAGGTAGGCAAAGGGTAACTTAATATTTATCATAGTATCGGTGGAGCGTGTGTGGTTAACCGGTACACTGATTAAGGGGTAAATATTAAGGGTACCAAGTATATTTGCATGGTTATTCACACCTTGTTTTGTGATCCTCGGCATCCCAGTCACAAAACCTGAAGGGCACACTCGAGATTGAAACATGCCTTTGAACAGTTCAATGAATCTCAAAGATCTAGGACTTTCAAATCCAATTAAAACCTAATAAATTATTTCGTTTTTCATGGTGGAAATTGGTGAATCGTCATTCACCTACCTTCAAATATTTTATAGCTTGGATTACGACATCCCTCTTCTAAGTTATAAAATAGTTTGTTGGGTCCTAGCCTTAATATTTCATATTGGGTGTCATATTAAGGACTTTAAATCAACTATCTTGAATATCTCCCAAAAAGATGTCTGGTCTAGACATTTATGATCTTCCCAAATCTCTTGAAACAAGCTTTCCTAAATGAAGATGATGTCCTATGGATATCATACTTCTTTCACCTCCTCCAATTATTCTCCCTAACCCACAAGTTCCTAAAATGTTTAAGGTCACACAAGCCCTATTGGCAAGGCAAGGTCTAGGTGTGATCACATCTTGGAGATGTAGTCACATATTGACAAGCCGGGAGAGTTGGGTGTCAAAGTCTTGAGAAAGTTGGTGGCTCAACTACTTTCTAAGTCACATAGTGAGTTCTTTTGGGAATCCTATGAAACAGACTAAGACAAGACCCTCAATGATCTTATCTATTTGCTAAGATCAACTTCCTAAAACGCTATGGACATTGACAATGATGACATTGGATATCCAGTAAATCTCTCTCTTCCCAATGGAAAGGGATCGGCCATAGTCAACTCGGTTGACCCAATGGTAAAGAGAGAGGCGAAGTCTGAGATAGTCCCATTATCAAGGGTCCATAGGTAACTATTGCCAAAGGAAGGGGCATTGGTTACGAAGCTGCCAAATTTACCTAAGGATGTTAAAGTCAATAAGTTTGGCTCTACTTCAGGTAAAGTCCATTGTCTAACTCTATTAAGTACATGCTGATTCTGATCCCAAAGATGGATTTCAATCGCATGGTTCGGTGATCAGAATTTTAGGCTATTACTTAAGAGTTATGATATTTATATTGCTTAGGAATAGATAACAACAAGGTTTTCATATGGATTGTAAGGATAAGTTTTTCCGCAAAGTTTTAAAATAAAAGAAAAAGGTTTTGATTTTATTTATTTTAAGTATCCTTACAATGGCATTTGTGAAAAGTTGTTGCTTATAAGATTCCATTGATAGCAATATTGGAAAAATGGATTTGATTCTTTCGATTGTGGTAGTGTCTAATATTACCAAATAAGGAAAGATTCTCATCACCCAAGGTTCAATTGGACCAAAACTTGGAATCATGCAAGTTGTATAGTATGATGAATGAGAACTTTCAGCTTGGAAAATTAAGACTAATTCCTTATGTGAATAAGGAAAGGACTAAGGGATCGAGTACACATTCTTGTGCACTGGTCAAGTCCACCACAAAAGATCAAGAAGACTATTCGTCATGATTTACTTAAGTTCAGTAAATATGGTTATACTTATAAGTTTAAGTATAAGTCTGTAGCATTGGAGAAGTTTCAATGTGAGACAGAACGAATAAGAAGAATCAAAGAATGGCAGAAAGATAAAAGTTTCTCAAATCTGAAAAGATGGGAGAGTACTTTAGTATCATGTTTATGATCATCTTAATGATTAAGATACCATATCACAATTGGTCCTCTAAAGTCATCTTAGTGCATTCTTATGACTAAGAAGAGGAGTCATGAATTGTTGAAATGGTTAAATCAAAAAGATGAGTCATACTTCGATCCAAAACAATTCTTAGAGTCATACTCCAAGATTGTAACTTGAGTGACATATCTTAAAGAGGGTTTGTTAATACTAGTCAAATGTAAGAGTAAAAGGTTATCTACTCTTGTACATTTGAAATTGGTAAGTTGTGATGTTTTGGATAAAACAGAGACCAACTTAGGCCAATTGTGTAAAGTGTTAGTCTTGATAAAGAATCCGCACTATCTCTTGAATATTTGAGAAGGGAGTCTTATATGTCAAGAGGACAGTGGGAGTCTTAAAGCTCTTGAAAGTTTCAAGACTTAATCAAGAATAAAACCTAAAGTCCTTCACTAGCACACGACTTGAGGTTTATAACCTATCGTGTTGAAATTTGTGTGCCTATTCAAGTTGGCTTTGCATAGGAGTTCCGAGAGTTCTCAATTGGTTGCACATTTACTTGGAAGCAATGGCAGGCACCTGAGCTGCCAAATGGCAAGAATTTAAGATTGCACAAGTTTAATCAATATGAGTTTGGATTTGTCACTAACCTTGTCTTGTGATTATGGTTTTGACAAATCCACATGGATAAGAACACATACACTATTAAATCTAAGTGTCATAAGATTTCTCTCCGATTCATGAAAATGATGGTGAGGAAACACTTTCACTAAGTAGATTTTAGCAAGATAGCAATTGTGATATTTGCATTCTCAAAGTCGTTAGTGGAGCGTGTGTGGTTTACCGGCACACTAACATGGACTTGTGAGAAGTGGAAAAGGTCTAAACAATTGAGACTATGATTACGGCATCCCTTTTCATAGTTTTAAAATTGTTTAGACACACATGTGAGCTATCTAAGAGAGGTGTATGATTTTGATAAAGTTTTATCAAAACAATCTAGTATCAGAAATCTGAACTTTGGTAAGAAAGTCAGCTGATTTCTGAGTACATGTCAAAGCTAGTGGGAGCATAAGTGTTATGCTAATAATCATCATGTTAGTGGGAGCATGATAATTATGACTAAGGTTGCAAGTTAGCAATGTTAATTATAGAAAACAAAAGTTTCAATTCGTGAGGTTGCAGGGGTTGAAAAAGTTGTTTTGCTATAATTAAGGGAGAGGAAATTATACTTCATTTCAATTCTAAAAGCTTAGATTGAGATTTTAATCGTATTTAATCAAGGATATATATATATATATGAATTTCATGTTGGAATGGCTCAACATAAGGAAATTCTATATATGGGTCCATTATTTGCGTTCTAAAATTCGATTATGATTACGACATCCCTTTTCATAATCTGAATTTTGAGAACTTGGCAAATTGAAATGGAAATATTATAGCAAAAGACTGGTTTAGTCTTTATGTGAGACATCATGAATCGTGTCCCATATGCTTCGGATATAGGATCGATTACATGTGCTATATTCATCCTTTCTAAAATTTTCCAAATGCCTGGGGCATTATGAAGGGAAAAGGTCTAGAATTGGATATGACTAAAATGATTAAGCAATTGTCGAGGACAATCTAAGGTTTACCAAAGATTGGTTGCTCAAGGACAGTTGGAAGTATAATGTTAATTCTGGAAGGACCATATTGACATAATCTGTAAGGAGGCAACTCTTGTTCAGAAGTGATAGTCAAAATGGAATATGGAAATGTTTCAAAGTTAGAAATTATTCAATCTGTGTAAGATTAGGAAACTTAATGAAAGAAGGATGTTTCCAAGGAGCTGGTCTCCTTTGGAATTCTCTGTAATGATTGTTGTCAAGTCTTTCTGACTTCGTGCATAATCATTAAGAGGATCAATGCATATAAGTTTAGAATCTAACAGATTTCAGTAAATGGCATGAATTTGGAATTCTTGGATTTGCAGTAAGGATTTGGGACTGTGAAAAGAGGATCATTGGAGTGATGTTCAATTGATCTATTTTACAAAGTAAAGATCATAGACAAACATAGTATGCATATTTGGTGTATGACATGACTAGTGTTTAGAAAACATAGTGTACATGCTTGGAGCATGGGACAACTATTGTTTTAAATTCAAGTATAAAGTTGATAAAACCGAAACAATGAATTAATGAGTAATCAGTATGGTGATAAATAAAAGTGTTTATTTATATTCATAGGGTTTGATACCATATTTGATTCATTTATTCTTGTGTTTCACTTTGCATGTTTTGACTTCCAGAATAACTAAGTCGCTCTTCCTGAATGATTAAGTTATTCAAACCATCCACAGTCGGTCATATGTTGGAAGTAGATATGAATCAAGACTGTCATGGGTTGGTTTGTAGAGGTCCAAGTTGGTGGACAAAGTGGTGCTACAACACTTATGAGTGCTCATAAGTTATGAGTATTGGATTCAACCCGCGCTCATTTGAATCACTTCATGGATTTTATCACGAGTGATCATGAGACGATAATATCTTATATTCTTCAAACCTAGAGATATGAGTTGTTAATATGAGTTGGTTATACATTGATTGCACGAAAACGCATTGGTAACTCGATGTTATAAAACGTGCCTTTGTGTATGATTCAACAAGTAGTAGAACAAGCCATATGAGTCGAAGTTTATCCATTCCTTTTACCTTCGGGATAAAAGCGATATCTGTGGGCCCCTCGATGATTTAAAGATGATACATGTGAGTGCTTGGCCAAGCCAGGACTGATTTGATTTGTTCAATCAGTTAGTCATCATGAATCGGAAATCGGGAAACAACAAATGGACAGAGAGAATGATTGATAATCCATGTCTCAGTCCATATGATATCTAGAATGGAGGAATATATGATCCCTTATCTAATGGACAAGTCATTGACAAAGGTCAGAGTTCATCGACAAGATCAGAGTTCGACATAAGCTTTTGAGAGCTACGATTGCTGATCGGTTCCTGAAGTCATACGCAATAATAGTTTTAGACTTATCCAAGTGGGAGACTGTTGGGTTAATGTCTAAGTCCATAACTATAATTGGTAAGACTTGACCCGACCCGACATGGTCCATTTGGGTTGCATGGCATCATGCATTTGGATAGACTATAATGAGAGAAATAACACTTAAGGTTGGTTAATATATTATAAGTTCTAATATATTAATAAGGTTATTTAATTAGTATTGATCAAGAATTAATTTGGAATTAATTAAGTGATCAAAAGGAGACTAATTAAATATATGGGTTGGTTGTGTAAATCATTCATTCTTATATATGTGGGCTTGTGATCCAAGATTCCTTATGTTGGACTAAGTCCATGGGGGTGACCCATGGATACTCCATGGAGGTTAAAATCCATGGAGCATAAGGAATGGGTAAAGTTATGAGTTACATGGTGTAACCCTAATAGCCACCATATAAAAGAATCCCATGGCTCAAGAAATCGTGCACTAATGTGTGAGTGTGAGGGCTAGACGATTTCAAGGAGTGTTCAAGTTTCTCTCAAGTTATTCCAAGTGTATTTTGGTGTTGTGTGAACCATTTGAGGTGTCACACTTGGGGCACTAGGCACTCAAGCTTCATGAAGACATTCTACATCAAAGAGGTATGTATTCTATCTTGTTATATTTATTATTTTGTATGCTAGATTAGGATAATACCTTGGATGTTCATAATTGTATGTATAATAGAGAAAACATAGATCCAAGGTATTTAGGGTTGCATGTACACTTAGGAGTGTTAGAATGCTCATAACCCAACAATACCAACTCCTTGGGTTCCCATGTTGGCGACTAGGATCCTTATCCTTTACTCATCGCGGGATCACTGAACTCTAATCAAACACGACCCATGCGAAAAATACAATTTCCTTGGAACATCCAGTGGTCAAACAACCCATGCGACTAACATTTGTATCCTTCTGCTACCACTCCTCTCCTAGTGACGGTAGTACTAGAACCCAGGAGTTCTCCCGCAGGCCACCACCGATCATACCAGAACATATGATGAAACCCCTATATCCCATCGATACGGGTGGACTAGTTCGTTGAAGCTAACTACAGGCCTTCCACATTATACCCTTGGCTGGTCTCTACTACGAACCGAAAGAATAGTGAACACCCGAACCAACAAAAAGGGAAATGACCTTTCACTAACTTTCACTAACTACTTAGTAATTCACAGTATGCAATTGGCATATGATGATATTTGAAGATATAACCCAACATAGGCAAAGAAATGAGATGAATATGTGCTTACCCAAACTGATATAAGATTCCGACAACCATAAATACCGATAGAAACTATGAGGAAAACAAAATATAACATACCTGCAATATTGCATGTTGGAGTCCTGACTTCTCCTGTCTGACACTGCAGGGCCTGACTCCTATCTGCTGGGGCTCCTTCCCTCCTCCTCGGACAGTCGGCCTTCTTGTGGCCCACCTGATCGCAGTGAAAACATAATGCCCCCCCCCCGAGAACAATATCTACTGACATGACCAACTTCACCTCACTTGTAGCAGGCTAATGTTAGATTAGGTGTTTAAGCCCATAACTATAATTGGTATGTACTTGACCCGATGATAGCATGGTCTATTTGGGTTGTAACACTCTGGAACAATTTGATAGGATGGATACTTGAGAAAGAGGTTATTGTGATTTATTAATATATTATAAGTATAATATATTAATTGAGAAATCACATTATTTAATTAGTATTAATCAAGAATTAATTTGGTATTAATTTAGTGATCAAAAGAAACTAATTAAAGTTAAAGGGACTGATTAGGTAAATCAATTATTCTTCTAGTTGGACTCATGACTCATATTGACTAGGTTTGGACTAAACTTACATGAAAGTCCATGAAAGGTTTAGGCCAAAAGGCTTATGTAATATGAAGAGTCATTAGGGTTTGCATGGTTGTAATCCTAAGCTATATAAGAAGACCCTAACACCTAAAATCGGCTACCCCATGCACACTAAGAGTTGTTAGCCAATTTTGAGCTCCCAAGCTTCTCTCTCAAGTCTATTCTATTGTTCTTGGTTTGTTATAAGACATTTGAGGCATCACACTTGAGGTGCTAGGCTCCTAAAGGTCAAAGAAGAGCAAGCTACTACACAAGGTAATCCTCTAACTGTTTTTTATGATTCAAATGTTGCCTTGCATGCTATTTTACGCTTTATGTTTTGGAAAAACAATGTTGCATGTATTATTAGAGAAAACTTAGATCCAAAGCATTAGGGTTGTATGTGTACCATAGGAATGTTAGAGTACATAAAACCCATCAGTGGTATCAGAGCTTAGGATGTTTTCTATTATATTGATGCCAATGTGTGATTTTCGAAGTTGGAAAATGGATTTTATGGCCACTGTCTGATGAAATCGACGAGTCCATATATGGACTCGATGAGTTGGATGAGTTTTTCCATGAACTCGATGAGTCCAAAGCCTGGCTCGACGAGTTGGCTCATCTGGTCGCAAATTTTTTGAGTTTTTTGCCTGTTTTGGATTAGGATGATTACCACAAACTGTTTTGGTTCATAAAATTTGATTTTAATGATATGGTAGTGTTTATCCCCATCCAAAAATATGAAGTTTTTCAAGTTCTAAGATAACTACTTGTTTTTGTGAAATACTAGTTATTTTTAAAATTTGAAACTATCTTGAATATGAATCAAATTAGGTCAAATTGGTAAATGATCATCTTATCATAATTGGACTAGTTAATTTGATCCAAATGTGTTCTTGAAAAGTTCCATAACTTGTCCTCAAGTTATGGAATATGAAAAGTTCTTATTTATGAAGCCAATAACTAATGTAAGTTATAGAATTCTAAGAGTCTTGGAAGGTTTCATAACTTGTACACACGTTTGGAATTAGAAAGGTCTCATTCATGGAACATAAAAGTTCATAAGTTATGAATTTCAAGAGTTTTGACAAGTTACAAAACTTGCCCTCAAGTTTTGGAACTTGAAAAGTTACATTAATGAAACTTTAATTCCAAACCCTAGAATTTTAAAAGTTTAAAATTCAACCCTTATACTATTATAATATTAAAGTTTAATACTTATATATATATATATATATATATATATATATATATATATATATATATGTGTGTGTGTGTGTGTGTGTGTGTGTGTGTGTATAAGACAAGTCAGTCTTACCGTTAGTAGGCCTCATTCACGAAGTCGGTTTATAAGGGGGGTATAAGGTTACTGCCTATAAAATGGTGGTTTAATGGATGTCCACTCTCACCCACCGCTTCCTTGACTGGTGGAGGGTCGTTAGCCGAACGGGTAGGATAGGACATTAATTCTCATTAATAAGTATAATGATAATTATTAAAGTAACTAAACTTTTATAAATTGGAACATCCATAAAATTCGAGCCACTTTAAAACTTTTTAAATCATATAAAACCATTAAGTTATTACAATTTGTTTTCAAAATAGTTTAAACATCAGAGTTCCCAGAAATCATAATCATCAATCGAGGAAGTGTACGGTCACGCCTTCGCCTTCCCGCGGCCATCCGCTGAACCTGAAACAATAATCTAAAACTGTAAGTTCGAAGGCTTAGTGAGTTACCCCCAAAATACCAACGCCATACCGATATAACCATAACAACATATAAGTAAAACGAACAGCCATGCATCTCGAGTCTACAATGTGACTGGTCTGCCCGCACCGGGCCTTCAGTCCACCTGGTCCACTCTCTGAGTCTACAATATACATAATGAGCCTTCAGCCTGATTGGACCGCCTCGCAGGCCTTCAGTCTATCTGGACCGCTCTCCGAGCCTTCAGCACATCTGGACCGCCTCGCAAGGCCTTCAGCCTATCCGGACCGCTTACTGGGCCTTCGGCCTGACTATGTGCCCTCCTGGGCCTGCAGTCTATTCGGTCTGCCCTGGGTATGTTGGCCTTCAGCACAAAGCAGGACCGCCTCAACCCAACCCCCAATCAAACAACCATGTGCACATATAACAGATAATCACATAACAGTCTATAGACAACAAACCGATCTAACATATCATATAGCATAGCAACATCCTATAACCAGGATACCGACCTAACCAGGTCACTAACATAGCATCATCCTATATACCAGGATACCGATATAACATATCATAATAGCATAACATCATCCTATAACCAGGACACCGACCTAACCAGGTCACTAAGCATAAGCATATCCCCATCCTAACTACCAGGATGTAAATCAATAACATAAAATGCCATAATACGAATACAAATCCATAAGGGCCGGCCTTGGTGCCTTAGACCCTGTTGATATAGTGAGGATAACTCACCTCGCACTGCCGATGTGAACTGAAGAGTCGAGCTCCCGAATCGTTGCCTCACAAAAATCCCGAACAACTGAGCTCTGGACTCCCAAAGCTATCAATACCGTAATATCACTTAGTTCAAAACAATAATCCTCCTTAGGGTAAAATGACCATTTTACCCCTAGTCCAACTTGGTCCATTTCCAAGGCCCAAAACTGCAATATAAAAAGGCCCAACACTAGGTAAGCTTACCAAGCCCACTAGTGGCCCAATAATGGCCCAATTTGCTACATTGGGCCCAATTTGCTACATTTGCCCAACACTAGGTAAGCTTACCTGCACGTACGCTCAGCGTAAATCCCCTGTTAAGTACGTACGCTCAGCGTAAATCCCCTGTTAAGTCCTTTTCCCATTAAAGGCTTAATACTCCACTTCAAAACCTATAATCACAGATCCTGATCCTTTTTCCACGTCTTAATCCATACAGTCACTGACTTGGTGACTTTACTTGGCCCAAACAAGCCCAAACTCCAAAAATGATGCATTACTTCCATGAAGAGGGCTAGATCTCATGCATGAACCCATTAAGACATTCAATATGGAGACTTTACTGCTTATGGGACCCTTTTAGCTCTGAGGGTGGCAACCCTAAGCTCAAAAACGAGATTTCATCATAAAGGTCCATTATTGGGACCAAAATGACTCCAAAACCAAACTACACTAGATCTAAGTATTCTTAGGTAAAGTTATGAACTTTATACCTCCAAAGAGTACGAAATGATGATGATATTCCAGATCTATGATCTCCAACTTCCCAAGTTCTTTCTTGCCAACTTCTTATTTTCCTCTTCCAAGCTTACACCACCCAAAATGAGCTTCTTTAAGTCAAAATCACCTAAAGATGGAAGGATGAGACGTTTTAGGGTTCTCTGAGGTTGGGGTGGTTGATAAGCAGGATAGGGTTTGAGCCATAATCTTCTTTATATAGTGGTTAGCCCCAAAAATTAGGGTTTAGGGTCTCTGAGAGTACGCTGGGCATACCTCTCGTATGCTGGGCGTACTCCTCCCCAAACCCGCGATCATTTAATCCACTACGCTGGGCGTACACCAGCTTACGCTGGGCGTACCCAGCCGGACACGTGCATGCTTCCCTTGCATACATGGGACTTTCTTGCCAAACATTTACATTAGGGACCATTTATGCCAAATTCTTTAAAGTGCTATAACTTCTTCATTCTAAGTCCGTTTCCGACGAACTTTATACCCACGAAAAGGTGGCGAGAATCCCTACGCTCCTGACCACACAACCAAGCCTTAAACCTTCCAATAATTCCAGGGACCCTAAAAGACTGAATAACTTATACCCTGAGCCTCCGAGACCGCCACAAAGTGTTTTTCAAAACGAGGTGTTACAACTCTCCCCCACATAAATTATACTTCGCCGTCGAAGTCCGCTACGGCCAACTACCCCGCAACTTCTCACGATTCTTCGTTACGATTGGAAATCCTTGGTACTGACAGGATAAAGCATCCTTCGACTCCCAAAACATCACACATGATCAATCCACTAATGAACACGAACACTCATTCCAGAGAAGACGATTCCACAATCCCAAGCGGCACACAACCATTTACCACCTAACACCCGAAATCTGGAAACCTGGATTCGGTCTGACTCCCTGGCCGACCACTCATACTATCCATCGCTATCTCTCTTCTTATTACTACTAACGGACTATACAACCCTGGGAACCTGAAGCTCCTACCCGAAATAGAACCATGGGTCATAATCTGCTGAATCCCTGCCCCTACGACTTACCGTTGGCCCGCATCAGGTATCTTGGCCTACTGCATAGAGCAGGACCACCTCAGCCAGATCAAGCACAACATGCCATCTAATAGACCATCAGAATAAGATGTCCATTTAATACCGACGATAATTTACCATGTTGTTCCTTTCCATCCACCGCTTCCATAGAATACAGTCCCGCAAGCGATTACCACCAACAAGATACCTACCACTACCGACCCACCAGTATGACACTCATATATATCCTATACCACCCTTCGGGTGGGAATACCAATATGTCAAGTCCAATCGATCATAGGGTCCGGTCATCCTCGTGATGGAATACCCTAAATTGAAATACCAACATGTCGAATCAATTCAACCATCGAGTTGAAACTCTCAGGGTTTGTTGGCCTACCGCCTCAACCCTACCGCTCCTCTTGATCCTTTGTGCCTACGACTTTCAGTCGGCCCGCACTGGGTATCTTGGCCTACTACATAGAGTAGGGCCGCCTCAACCCTACCCACATATAATGTGTCGCCATAGACGATCAGGGGAGAGATCTAACCCGAATGCGCTCCTACAAAAGACATAATCAACACAATCTCTATGCCCACAACCTATGACTGTAATGTTCTCGATAACCTATCGACACTGATGTCGTCACTTCAGTTGTCCCAACGCTCCATCCTGGAGATTCTCATCCCCTCCATTGACCAAAATGGCCTAAACAATGTCCTTCACAACACCAACAAACGTCACAGTACTGAAACCCCACCCCACACAATCCACTTGTAGAACAAGTTGCTACCCCATAACACATATATATACTCAGAACCTGATCATATAACTAACAAAACCCACACAATGTCTTCAGCATACTCCACCAGCATGCTCAATACCCGTACATAGATCTACAAACACATACAGAGTCTTTTCGTACACCTGAAAACCCAATTCGTCAATACCGCCCTAAACACAGGAACTGTCCGAAACAGTAGGCTTCTTTCTGCTTGCTTCCGATGTCCACTGAGACCACCCCGGTCCCACTTATCTGGAATACCGAAGTCCTGTCCGGTTGCTGAGCCATTAGTAATCTCACAGTCACCCCACGCGACTCCCGAAGGAAACTTCGACTAGCAATAACCACCCTAACTATATCGCCACTCATGGCTCCATCAATCCTTCTAATCCATTCGATCATAACAGCCTGACAACCTGTAGCCATCGAATTAGATACGAAAAGTGAATGCTACCAGAATACTGTAGTCTTACATCTTGTCCGATCTCCAACGACCTACCGTTTTCCTGATTCCGATTATGCTATGGTCTACCCACAATCTTGCGAACGGCCACCCTGACCTAATCCTCTGAAGGAATCTGTGAATGCTACGAATCATCTCACAGGCTCACAACACTTCCCACACCATATGACCTGCTAGTGAATGCTACGGCTACCCCCGCAGTCTTACAACACTTTCGCTCTAACACAACCGCAGTCTGATACCTTACCCTAAATCTATCAATCCAATTACCTTCAGAGTCTATCACACACTCGACTGAACACACAAATTGAACTCAATTCATGACTGGAATCCCAAACTGATTTCCTAAATTCTGCTATCAAGCATCGAGATGATGCGATACACATACTGGGAAGTTTTACCAAACTCCCAACTCACACACCCTCAAACCAAACAACCACTTGGGTTGCCTTTCTCCCTGACAAGTAAGGATGGCAATGGGTACGGGTATACCGGGTTTCGTGTTCCCCATCCCCATACCCGAATCCCCATCCCCATACCCATACCCGAACCCATCCCCATCGGGGATTAAAATTCTATCCCCATCCCCATCCCCATCCCCAATGGGTAATGGGGATACCCAATGGGAAATCGGGGATTTTTCCCCATTACAAAGTTTTGAAATTTTATTAAAAATAACTCATAGTTATAGATTAACCAACAAAACAAAAACTAACATAATTAATATAAAGTTATATAATCAATGAATGTCTTCAAACACGAACAATAACATTCAAGTTTACAAATTAAACCATTTTTTTGCAAAAAAAAAGGACATTAAAAGTCTTCTCAAAACTATACGTTTGATTGTTAAAAAAACCTTAATTTGTCTACTGAACATTTGCTTATGCATTATTTAAAATAAAAACATAAATAATACTATATATATATATATATATATATATATATATATATATATATATATATATATATATATATATATATCGGGTACCCATCGGGGCTGGTTTCGGGTACGGGTATGGGTACCCGACAGATAGAACCATCCCCATCCCCATCCCCGCTTTTTGCATTCGGGTAGTACCCATCCCCGTCCCCGTCCCCGTTCAACTCGGCGATTTACCCGGTCAACTCGGGTTAGGGTTTCGGGTACCCATCGGGTACGAGTTTTTTTTTGCCATCTCTACTGACAAGGATGCGAAACTTATTCCAGTTTCGAAACCACTCTCGCTTCCGAATCCCGGGACGATTCTCCCCCACTTAGATTCGACTAAGTCTTCACAATACATGAAAATGGGCGAATTCCCAAACTTTCTCACTTTCCAACGATCGATCCGATCACAACCAACTCTTCTAACTAGCGCTCCATTACTAGCCAATCCCAAATGATCACATACTTCTAAGAACCAGATGGACACTTCCTGAATCCCAGTAAAACCGACAGTCCCTAATGCTTGAATGATCCCACACTTAAGTCCTGAAGACCAAAAGATAGATCCTCCAACTAATGTCTCGACGACGAGTTACTTCCCTCGGCGCCTTCATCCGCCAATCAATAACGGTTACTAAAACCACTGATTCCTGAAAATAATGAATAGCCATCCCGTGGAACCCTGTCCGTAGACCTCCCACATAATACCCCTTTTCCAAAGGTGCTCCAAACAAGTCTCCCGCTCTCGGGCTCTAGAATCATTCTATTCAGGGTTCGCACCCTGACTCACTTACCCGCTCAAACATCCACAACTGAACTGCAATAGCTGAAGCAACCTCTGCCCTAACCTGGGCTACAAACTACTTCCCAAGACACAGTCTACAATCCCAAAAGTTCAAAAGATCGCACAATCAACCCTTACCGCCCGATACAAGAGATCCAAGGCAAACCGGACATCACAAAATACTTATGCCACATCGACCAACCTGCGCTCAACGACGCTGAAATAATATCACCAATCCCTTCAACCAACTGACCCCGAGCTAGAATACAACCTGTTCTTGGGGTCACAAGCCTGCTCACTCCTTCGAGCTCGAAAAACTGAAAGGGCACAATCCATTCCCTATAAAACGACAGTTCAATCAATCAATTAATCATTCCACTTCAAACTACAAAACCCCAACTGAACATAATCATCACCCCTTTCCAGAGTCCCCGCGACTCACATTACGGCCTCGAGCAAACCCCCGAGCCTCAAATCTAGAAACTCATGTGCCAACCCCTTCTGCTCAACCTGCGGAATGTAACGAGTACATAATATCTCCCTGATCTCAAGTAACTGCAGTACTCTACTCATCATAATATGTCCTAGAAACAAGTCCCGATACTGGGAAGCTCAACCAGCTCATCCCCCTTCCGTCGTTACAGCTGTTGCGGCTGCAAAGCGCTCATAGAAATATTCAACCATGGAGGTCTTAATAGACCCGAACATCTGATGGGTTTTAGTATACTACAACATCCTATGGTGCATATACAACCCTAAATACCTTGGATCTATGTTTTCACTAATTATACATGCAAATGGTTTCCAAGGCATTAAACCTATAACTAGCATGCAAATTGTCATAAACAATACAAGATACTAGTTAGACTAACATACCTTTTATGTGGCTTGAAGTCTTGATGTATTTGTTGTTGCTTGAAAGACTTTGGCCTTTAAGAACTTAGTGCCCCAAGTGTTGCACCTCAAATGGAATCACAACTCACCTAGGACGAAGGTGACTCTTGAGAGAGAATTCCATGCACCAAAAACACCTCCATATTTCTCTAAGAAAATGAAGCACTTTCAAGTCACAATTTTGGGCAATGGAGTATGTATTTATATGTGGCAGTTCAAGGGTCATGGGTATAACCCAAATCCATACCCATGAGTATTATGATCCATGGTTCATGTGGCCCAACTCTTTATGTATCCATACATAAACTTGGTCCAACATGGATCATAAGCCCAACACATATAAATATAACTAATTACCATAATTAGTCCCCATAAATTTAATAAGTCTCTTTTGATCACTAAATTAATTCCAATTTAATTCTTGATCAACATAATTAAAACATATGATTTCATATTAATATATTATAACTTATAATATATTAACGAATAATATATAACTTTCTCTCAAGAGTCCATCCTAACAAATTGTCCTGGTGTTATGCAACCCAAAATGGACCATGCTACTCTCGGGTCGAATACATACCAATAATAGTTATGGGCTTAGACATCTAATCCAACAGTCTCCCACTTGGATAAGTCTAAAACTATTATTGCGTATGACTCCAAGATCCTGACTAGCAATCGTAGCTCTTAAAAGCCGCTATCGAACTCTGAACTAGTCAATGACATGTCCATTAGATAAGGGATCATATATTCCTCCATTCTAGATATCATATGGACTGAGACATGGATTATAATCATTCTCTCTGTTCATTTGTTGTTTCCCGATTTCCGATTTGTGACGACCGACTAATTGAACAAATCAAATCAGTCCAGGCCCGACCGATCATTTACATTTTTCATCACTAAATCATCGAGGGCCCCACAGATATCGCTTTTATCCCTCTAAGGGTAAAAGGAATGGATAAATTTCGACCAGAATGTTCGGTTGTACTTACTCATCAAATTACACACAACGATATGTTTTATAACAACCAAGTTACTAGTTGCGTTTACATGTGTCAATATGCAACCGATGCGCAACTACAACTCACACGTCTCCGTTTGAAGAATATAAGATATTATCGTCTCATGATCACTCGTGATAAAATCCATGAAGTGAGTCAAATGAGCGTGGGTTTAATTCAATACTCGAATCTTATTCCAGGAGCACTCATGAATACTGCAGCTATGTCTAGGCCACCTAGATAAACTACAGACCCATTCATGACAGTCTTGCCTCATACCTACTTCCAAAGTATTATTGACTATGGAGAGTTTGAACAACCTAGTTATTCGGGAAGTCAAAACATGCAAAGTGAAACACAAGAGTAATACTAATCCTATATGGCCCCAAGCACCTTTGAGAGTAAATAAAACACCTTTTATTTTAACACCATATTGATTACTCATTATTCATTGTATAATATTTCAAATAATCAACTTTATACTTGAATCAAAACAATAGTCATGCAATGTCCAAGCATGCACACTATGTTTGTCCAAACAATAGTTATGCCATACTCCAAGTATACACACTATGTTTGTTTATGATGCTTACTTTGTGAAATAGACCAATTGAACATGATTTAAATGATTCTCATTTCACAATCCCCAATCCAAAGCGTAAATGTAAGAATTCCAAATTCCTGCCATTTACCGAAATCTGTTAGATTCTAAACTATATGCATTGATCCTCTTGTAATGACTATGCACAAAGTCACAAAGAATTGTCAACACACATTACAGAGTATTCCAATGGAAATGAAGTCCCAAATTCAAAGTACATTCCTTTGAACATCCTTATTGCATTAATTCTTCTAATCTTACACACATTTAATGAACAACTTCCACTTATGGAAACATTTCCATATTCCTATTTTGACTATTACTTCTGAACAAGAGTTTCCTCCTTTCAGAATATGTCAATATGGTCCTTTCCAAAAATTTACACCATACTTCCAACTGTCCATGAGCAACCAATCTTTGGTAAACATTAGATTGTCCTCGACAATTGCTTAATCATTTTAGTCATATCTAATTGATTCATGATGTCTCACATAAAGACATGATCCTAGACCAGTATTTTCCTACAATAGTTTTTTTGTGCCATGTTTTCATAATTCGACTATGAAGAGGGATGTCATAATCATAATCGAATTTTGAGAACGCAATATATATAGAATTTCCTTATGTTTAACCATTCCAGCATAAATTTCATATATATATATATATATATATATATATATATATATATATATATATATATATATATATCCTTGACTAAAGATAATTAAAACTCAATCTAATCTTTTAGAATTGAAACGAAGTATAATTTCCTCTCCCTTAATTATAGCAAAACAACTTTTCAAACCCTACAAAGTCACGAATTGAGACATTTGTTTTCTATAATTAACACTTAACATAATAATCATGCTCCCACTAACATGATAATTATTAGCATAACACTTATGCTCCCACTAGCTTTGACATGTAACCAGAAATCAGCTGGACTTCTAGAAATCAATACTTTATTAACTTTCTTACCAAAGTTCATATTTCTTATACACAATGCTTTGATAAAACTTTATCAAAATCATACACCTTTCCTTAGACAGCTTATATGAGTGTCTAAACAGTTTTTAGAACTATGAAAAGGGATGTCGTAATCACAGTCTCAATTGTTTAGACCTTTGCCATTTCTCACAAGTCCATGTTAGTGTGCCGGTTACACACACACACGCTCCACCAATGCCTTTGAGAATGCAAATATCACAATTGCTATCTACTTAGTGAAAGCGTTTCCTCATCATCATTTTCATGAATCGGAGAGAAACCTTATGACACTTAGATTTTATGGTGTATGTGTTCTTATCCATGTGAATTTGTCAAAACCATAATCACAAGACAAGGTTAGTGACAAATCCAAACTCATATGGACTGAACTTGTGTAATCTTAACTTCTTGCCACCTGGCAGCACAAAGGCCTACCATTGCTTCCAAGTAGTTATGCAAACATCTGAGAACTCATAGAACTCACATTCATAGTCAACTCTAACTGGAATAGGCACATAAACAAGAATATGTCAACACGATAGGTTACAAAACTCAAGTCGTGTGCTAGTGATATACGATACCCTTGATTAGTTCTTGAAACTTTTCAAGATCTTTAAGACTACCACTGTCCTCTTGACATATAAGATTCTCTTGTCAAGGACCATTTCTTGACAAAGCAAATATTCAAGAGTTAGTGCGGATTCTTATCAGGATAACACTTCACACAATTGGTCACAGTTGGTCTCTGTCTTATCCAAGACATCACAACTTGCCAATTTCAAATGTACAACAATAAGAAACATCTTATTCTACATTTGACAAGTGTTATAAACCTTCTAAAGATTATGTCACTCGAGTTACAATCTTGGAGTATGACTCTAAGAATTGTTTTGGAATGAAGTATGATTCATATTTTTGATTTTAACCATTTCAACAATCCACGATTCCTCTTCTTATCCAAACAAATGCACAAAGATGTCCTTAGAGGATCAATTGTGATATGATATCTTAATCATAAAACATGATACTAAAGTACTCTCCCATCTTTTCAGAGTTGAGAAACTTTTATCTTTCTGCCTAATTTGATTCTTCTCATTCGTTCTGCCACACATTGAAACTTTTCCAATGTTTCAGAATTATACTTAAACTTGTAAGTACAACCATATTTACTAAACTTTAGTAAATTCATGACGAACATCCTTATCGTTCTTTGTGGTGGACCTGATCAGCGCACAACCAAGTGCACCCGACCTCCTAGCCCCTCACTTGACTCACATATACATGTGACCAACGAATTAGTATTATTTTCCCAAAGATGAAAATTCTCATTCATCATACAATACAAGTTGCGTGATTCCAAGTTTCTATCCAATTAAAACTTGAGCGATGATAATCTTTTCTTATTTGGTAAATTATGACACTACCACAAACGAAAGAATCAAATCCATTTTCCAATATTGCTTTCAATGGAATCATATAAACAACAATTTTTCACAAATGCCACTGTAAGGATATTTAAAATAAATAAAATTAAAACTTTTTCCTTTTATTTTAAAACTTTGCAGAAAAAACTTATCCGTACAATGCAAATGCATATGAAAACAATGTTGTTATTTATTCCTAGGCAATCTACCACAACTCTTAAGCAACTGCTCAAAATTCTGATCTTCAGATTATGCGATTGAAATCCATCTTCGAGATCAGAATCAATATATTCTTCCTTTTAGCTTCCTATTTTCTTTGATTCTTAAAACATCAACATGCGACCTAGTCACATCATGTAATAAGAATCTCCAAATAGGAACTTAATAGAGTTAGATAGTGGACTTTACCCGAAGTAGAGTCAAACTTTTGACTTTACCAACCTTATGATCTTTCAGGTAAATAGGGCAGCTTCGCAACCAATGCCCCTTCCTTTGGCAATAGAAACATATGGACTCTTTGGGAATGGTACACGGGACTATCTGAAACTTAGCCTTTCTCTTTACCATTTGGTCAACCGAGTTGACTATGGCCGATCCCTTTCCATTGGGGAGAGAAAGCTTTTCTGGATTTCCAATGTTACCATTGTCAATGTCCATGGAAGTTTTGGAAGTCGATCTTCCAATCAAATTTGCTTTACCAGTGCTCCAAATCATTACTGATTCAGCAGCATCAAGCAAATAGGTAAGATCATTAAGGGTCATGTCATGGTCTGTCATATAGTAGTCCTAAAGGAACTCAATATGTGACTTAGAAAGTGATTGAAGAACCTAGTCAATAACCAACTTCCTCAAGACTTTGATACCCAACTCTCCCGGCTTGTCAATATGTGACTTCATCTCCAAGATGTGAGCACACATAGACTTTGCTTGCCAATAGGGCTTGAGTGACCTTGAACTATTCAAGAACTTGTGGGTTAGGGAGAATAAGTGGAGGAGGTGGATGAATTGAAGTATGATTTCCATGATCCAACCACGGGATATCATCTTCATTAGGAAAGCTTGTTCCAAGGGATTTGGGATGATCATAGTTGCCTGAACCAGACATCTAAAATGGGAGATATTCAAGTTAGTTGATTTAAGTCCTTAGTATAACACCCAATATGAAATATTAAGGCTAGGACCCAACACAATATTTTATAACTTGGAAGAGGGATGCCGTAATCTAAGCTATAAAATATTTGAAGGTAGGCGAATCACTAATTTCCACCATGAAAAACGAAATAGGTATTAGGTTTTAATTGGTTTGAAACTCCTAGATCTTTTGAGATTCATTGAACTTTTCAATCGCATGTTTAAATCTCGATCGTGCCCTCTCAAGTTTGTGACTGGGATGCCGAGGATCACAAACAAGGTGTGAATAACCATGAAACTTAACTTGGTACCCTTAATATTTATCACCTAATCGATGTACCGGTTACCCACATGCGCTCCACCGATCTATGATAAACATTAAGTCACCCTTTGCCACTCTTACTAGTCCATGTTAGTGTGCCGGTTACCCACACACGCTACACCAACGACTTGGTAAGGTACAAAGTGTAATTTCATGGGTTAGCACCAAATTCACAATTTCCTAAGTAACTAAGATTGGGAATTGATAAGTGTTTAGTTACTTAGTATTTATCATTATACTTTTAATGAAGGGAGAATTAATGTCCTGTCAAATCCGTTTGACTAACGACCCTCCACCAATCAAGGAAGCGGTGGGTGAGAGTGGACACCCATTAAACTGCCATTTTATAGGCAGTAACCTTATACCCCCCTTATAGACCGGCTTCGTGAATTAGGCCTACTAACGGTAAGACTGACTTTGTTCTTATACATACATATATATATATATATATATATATATATATATATATATATATATATAACTATTAACTATTAATATTATAATAGTATAAGGGTTGAATTTTAACTTTTAAAATTCTAAGGGTTTACTTAAAGTATTTATGCGGGAAAACTTTACAAATTCCATAACTTGAGGACAAGTTATGGAAGACTTTAAAACATTTAAAAATGAGACTCTTCATTTTCATAACTTATGGAAATCTTATGAGTTTTTAAAAAAATCATAAATGAGACTTTTCATATAACTTGAGGACAAGTTGCAAAAACACATTTTATGAACAACTTTTAGATCAATTTGGATCGAAAACACATTATCACATAAATTTTCTATTAATCTAAATAAACTCATAAGAACAAGATAATTCATATCATCAATCTTCAAGAAATTAGCATGAACATATAAACTAATACAAATCTTGAAATTATGACAATTATCTTTGAAATTGGA
Source organism: Lactuca virosa (assembly GCF_052849685.1). NCBI lineage: Eukaryota > Viridiplantae > Streptophyta > Magnoliopsida > Asterales > Asteraceae > Lactuca > Lactuca virosa. Next base: position 221,632,022 of record NC_136430.1, on the reverse strand, counting down.
TTAGCATGAACATTACCATATCAAAAACAGGTTTATAAGTTCAAAAACATCTTAGGGTAATGTTCCTAGTCCAATTCCAGCCAAAAAACTTGAAAATATGTTGTCAGGGGGTCCAACTCGCCAAGTGCATAAACAAACTCGACGAGTTGGATGAGTTTGTACATGGACTCGTCGAGTCCCTTAATGGACTCGTCAAGTCCCCTGTCCAGACAGCAAAAAATTCGATTTTTTCAGCTTTTTTCAGCAATATGCATCAAGTATAATTGAAAACAAGTCTTGGCTCTGATACCACGGATGAGTTTTAGTATACTACAACATCCTATGGTGCACATACAACCCTAAATACCTTGGATCTATGTTTTCACTAATTATACATGAAAATGGTTTCCAAGGCACTAAACCTATAACTAGCATGTAAATTTTCATAAACAATACAAGATATTAGTTAGACTAACATACCTTTTATGTGGCTTGAAGTCTTGATGTATTTGGTGTTGCTTGAAAGACTTTGGCCTTCAAGAACTTAGTGCCCCAAGTGTTGCACCTTAAATGGAATCACAACTCACCTAGGGCAAAGGTGACTCTTGAGAGAGAATTCCATGCACCAAAAACACCTCCATATTTCTCTAAGAAAATGAAGCACTTTCAAGTCATGATTTTGGACAATGGAGTATGTATTTATATGTGGCATTTCGAGGGTCATGGGTATAACCCAAATCCATACCCATGAGTATTATGATCCATGGTTCATGTGGACCAACTCTTTATGTATCCATACATAAACTTGGTCCAACATGGATCATAAGCCCAACACATATAAATATAACTAATTACCATAATTAGTCCCCATAAATTTAGTTAGTCTCTTTTGATCACTAAATTAATTCCAAATTAATTCTTGATCAATACTAATTAAAACACATGATTTCATATTAATATATTATAACTTATAATATATTAACGAATCATATATAACTTTCTCTCAAGAGTCCATCCTAACAAATTGTCTTGGTGTTATGCAACCCAAATGGACCATGCTACTCTCGGTCGAATACATACCAATAATAGTTATGGGCTTAGACATCTAATCCAACAACATCTCCGGCAACTGTCCCCGGACAATCTTGATCACCTCCTCCCGGATGATCTCAATGACACGATCCTCTATAAATGCTGGCCTATCCTGGCTACCAGCGCCGGATCCTAACCTGGATCCGGTCTCAAAACGTCTCGTAACCACCATTCTGGTAAGACACCAGAAAGATCTCTGATAATCCATATAATGATAGGGGACCAACTCCCAACCCAACCCTAGGGGTTGTGACTTCCTTGCTACGCGTATGGGTCCTGTGCTTTCACTAGTACAGGGCCATACTACCTTCCACACGTACTCATATTTGTCTCAAGTATCACCACAACACCCTAACCAAATACATATACATAGTGAGCGCTCAATCCTCACTCCTAGAAGAAAGATAAATATCTCATAACTGGTCTCCCAACCTCTCACTACCCACCCATCCATGAAACTTCCACCAACCCTGCAGCACTAGTGTATGCTAGCCATACATAACGCTAGACCCTATAGACTTTCAAATATCTGATCCTACCCTAAGCCCCAATCAACAAGAACTGAACATAAGGCCAAATCAAACATTATTAGGCTATAAGATCTTAATTATGTACAGCCGTGATACATACACAAGAAACTACAGTAATGATGTCAATCTCATATAAGGAAAACCCTAGGCTAGCAGGCATCATATAATCAGACAATTCTATCATGCAATTCCTAAAGATCCCTAGCCTAGTACTAGCATGTTGTTCTAACATATCACAATATCAAATAACTGTATGATATTTTGGGGTCTACTTACTGGCTCCGGCTGATCGTACACTCTGCATCCTCTTTTACTTATTTTGAAAACCATTTTTAAAAAAATCATTTCAAAAATCTTTTTCCTTAGTTTGAGACTGGATTCACACGAATGTTCCTCCAATTCACTCAAACCAAGGCTCTGATACCAACTTGTAACATCCATAAAATTCGAGCCAATTTAAAATTTTTTAAATCATATAAAACCATTCAGTTGTTACAATTTGTTTTCAAAATAGTTTAAACATCAGAGTTCCCAGAAATCATAATCATCAATCCAGGAAGTGTACGGTCATGACTTTGCCTTTCCCGCGGTCATCCGCTAAACCTGAAACAATAAACTAAACATGTTAGCTCGAAGGCGTAGTGAGTTACCCCCAAAATACCAACGTCATACAGATATAACCATAACAACATATAAGTAAACAGAACAGCCATGCATCTCGAGTCTACAATGTGACTGGTTCGCTCGAACCGGGCCTTCAGTCCACCTGGTCCACTCTCTGAGTCTACAATAAACATAATGAGCCTTCATCCTGATTGGACCGCCTCGCAGGCCTTCAGTCTATCTGGACCGCTCTCCGAGCCTTCGGCATGTCTGGACCGCCTCGCAAGGCCTTCAGCCTATCCGGACCGCTCACTGGGCCTTCGGCCTAACTATGTGCCTTCATGGGCCTACAGTCTATCCGGTCCACCCTGGGTATGTTGGCCTTCAGCACAAAGCAGGACCGCCACAACCCAACCCCCAATCAAACAACCATGTGCACATATAACATATAATCATATAACAGTCTATAGACAAAAAACCGATCTAACATATCATATAGCATAGCAACATCCTATAACCAGGATACCGACCTAACCAGGTCACTAACATAGCATCATCCTATATACCAGGATACCGATATAACCTATCATAATAGCATAACATCATCCTATAACCAGGACACCGACCTAACCAGGTCACTAAGCATAAGCATATCCCCATCCTAACTACCAGGATGTAAATCAATAACATAAAATGCCATAATCCGAATACAAATCCATAAGGGTCGGCCTTGGTGCCTTAGACCCTGTTGATATAGTGAGGATAACTCACCTCACACTGCCGATCTGAACTGAAGAGTCGAGCTCCCGAATCACTGCCTCAGAAAAATCCCTAACAGCTGAGCTCTCGACTCCCAAAGCTATCAATACCGAAATATCACTTAGTTCAAAACAATAATCCTCCTTAGGGTAAAATGACCATTTTACCCTTAGTCCAACTTGGTCCATTTCCAAGGCCCAAAACTGCAATATAAAAAGTCCCAACACTAGGTAAGCTTACCAAGCCCACTAGTGGCCTAATAATGGCCCAATTTGCTACATTGGGCCCAATCCCCTTAATGGTCCTTTCCCTAAGCTCAAACATATTTTTGGCCCATAAGCGTACAGGCTAGAAGGTGCGTATGCTGGGCGTACAGGCTAGAAGGTGCGTACGCTGGGCGTACCTGCACGTACGCTCAGCGTAAATCCCCTGTTAAGTACGTACGCTCAGCGTAAATCCCCTGTTAAGTCCTTTTCCCATTAAAGGCTTAATACTCCACTTCAAAAGCTATAATCACATATCCTGATCCTTTTCCACGTCTTAATCCATACTGTCACTGACTTGGTGACTTTACTTGGCCCAAACAAGCCCAAACTCCAAAAATGATGCATTACTTCCATGAAGAGGGCTAGATCTAATGCATGAACCCATTAAGACATTCAAGATGGAGATTTTACTGCTTATGGGACCCTTTTAGCTCTGAGGGTAGCAAGCCTAAGCTCAAAAATGAGATTTCATCATAAAGGTCCATTCTTGGGACCAAAATGACTCCAAAACCAAACTACACTAGATCTAAGTATTATTAGGTAAAGTTATGAACTTTATACCTCCAAATAGTTCCAAATGATGATTCTATTCCAGATCTATGAGCTCCAACTTCCCAAGTTCTTCCTTGCCAACTTCTTATTTTCCTCTTCCATGCTTACACCACCCAAAATGAGCTTCTTGAAGTCAAAATCACCCAAAGATGGAAGGATGAGACGTTTTAGGGTTCTCTGAGGTTGGGGTGGCTGATAAGGAGGCTAAGGTTTGAGCCATAATGTTCTTTATATAGTGGTTACCCCCAAAAATTAGGGTTTAGGGTCTCTGAGATTACGTTGGGCGTACTCCTCCCCAAACCCGTGATCATTTACTCCACTACGCTGGGCGTACACCAGCTTACGTTGGGCGTACCCAGCCGGACACGTGCATGCTTCCCTTGCATGCATGAGACTTGCTTGCCAAACATTTCCATTAGGGACCATTTATGCCAAATTCTTTAAAGTGCTATAACTTCTTCATTCTAAGTCCGTTTCTGACGAACTTTATATCCATGAAAAGGTGGCGAGAAGCCCTACGCTCCTGACCACACACCCAAGCGTTAAACCTTCCGAATAATTCCTGGGACCCTAAAAGACCGAATTGCTTATACCATGGGCCTCCGAGACCGCCACACAATGCTTTTCAAAACGGGGTGTTACATAAATTCCCAATCTTAGTTACTTTAGGAAAAATGTGAAAATGGTGCTATTCCATGAAATCGCACTTTGCACCTTGTTAAGTCGTTAGTGGAGCTTGTGTGGTTAACCAACACACTAATTTGGGACTGACAATGTGTGGCAAGGGTAACTTGATGTTAATCATGGATCAATGGAGCGTGTGTGGTTAACAGACACATTGATTAGGTGATTTGTAACATTTAGTGTACCAACCTAATTTGCATGGTTATTCACACCTTGTTTGTAATCCTCGGCATCCCAGTCACAAACTTGAAGGGCATAATTGAGATTTAAACATGCAAATGAAAAGTTCAATGAATCTCAAAAGAATCTAGGAATTTCAATTCATTTAAAACTTAATAATCAATTTCGTTTTTCTTGGTGGAAATTGGTAAATCGTCATTACCTACCTTCAAATATTTTGGAATTGGATTACGACATCCCTCTTCCGAATTGTAAAATATTGTGTTGGGTCCTAGCCTTAATATCCCATATTGGGTGTTATATTAACGATCCTTATCTAATATAAACTTTGTCTTTCTTTTCAAATGTCTACTTACAACAATGCTTCAAACCCAAACCCTTCAGGCTCTTTCTCCCTCATGAACTTATGTGGGAGGGTCATTTTTAATGGTTCGAACTTCAATGATTGGATTCGAAACATCCGAATGGCCATTCGCTACGAGGACAAAGAATATGTTCTCGACAAAAAGTTGAAGGAGATTGATGTAAACACTGCTACTCCTGAACAGATTGCTGAACACAACACTCATGAGAGGGACGTGACAAAGGTGTCGTGCATCATGATTGCTACCATGACTGCTGAGCTACAAAAGTCCTATGAGGACTACTATCCTTATAAAATGTACCAAGATTTGATGGAAAGGTACCATCAAAGTGCTAGCCAGGAAAGGTATGAAATCATCGCCTCCATGATTACAGCCAAAATGAAGGATGGAGAGCCCATCACGACCCACTTGCAAAAGATGCAAAGGTTTGTGGATCGCTTGCTAAAGCTGAATGTCAATTTCGATGAAGAATTGTCAATTGACATTATCCTACACTCTTTACCTCCTTGTTATGACCAGTTTCGTATAACTTATCATATGAACAAGGAGGAAGTGAGTTTAAGCAAGCTTCAAGGTCTTTTAAGAACTGCTGAAAGTAGTCTTAAAGGAAAATCTATTGTTTCTACTCCTACTGCTACTGCCCCTGTCTTGGTCATTGGACATGGGAAGGGAAAGAAGAGGAAGGATTCTTCAAAGAGCCTCAAGGGAAAGTTCCGAGATGGATCCTCTTCCAGTGGGACCAAAGTTGGCTTTGCTATACCTTCTTCCAATCCAAAGGAAGCAGAGTGCTTCCATTGTCATGATAAAGGGCACTGGAAGCGAAGCTACCCTAAGTACTTGCAGGACATAAAGGATAGGAAGATCAAGCCCTCCTTTGTAGGTATTTATACTATTCTATATAATAACTCATCACATGCTAATTCTTGGGTCCTTGATACAGGATGTGGTTTACACATTTGTTCTGATTTGCAGGGTCTAAAAAAAGTAGGGATGTGGAGCACGGGAAGATGAACTTAATCATGGGGAATAGAGGAAAGTCGCCTGTCACCAGGATTGAAGTTTATTCTTTATTGCTTAGTAATGGTTTAAAATTAGATTTGAATAATTGTTGTTTCTCGTCTGATATGGCGAGAAATATTATTTCTTTTCACAGTTTGTATGTACAAGGTTTTACCTTTTCTTTTAATAATGAAATTCATAGTATTAATGCTTATTATAATGGTGTATCTTATTTTGAAGCATTACCTTGTAATGGCATATATGAAATTGTGATGGTTGTAGATAACTTAGGAAATAATGTGTTGCATATCAATTCATCCAATGATTTGGATAAAGCATGCTTATGGCATTGTCGTCTTGGACACGTTAACAAGAAGCGCATAGCCCAACTCCAAAAGGATGGAGTTTCGTAGTCATTTGACTTAAAGTCGGATGACACTTATGAATCTTGTTACTTGGAAAGATAACAAAGTCACCCTTTACTGGCACTTGTGCAAGGGGTGAGGGTCTGTTGGATCTCATACACACCGGTGTGTGTACCCTTCAGAACAGCCACAAGGGATGCTAACCACTTCTATGTGACTTTTACTGATGATTATAGTAGATATGGGTATGTCTACTTAATCAAGCATAAGTCAGAAACTTTTGAAAAGATCAAAGAGTTTAAGCAAGAACTGGAGAATCAGCTGGGCAGGAAGATAAATATGCTCTGATCCGACCGAGGAGGATAGTATCTTAGTATCGAGTTCCACGACTATCTTAAGGAATGTGGAATTGTTTCACAATTGACGCCACCTAGAACACCACAGCTTAATGGTGTGGTTGAGAGGCGCAATCGAACCTTACTAGACATGGTTCGTTCCATGATGAGTCGAGCTTCGTTACCTATCTCATTATGGGGGTATGCCTTAGAGACTGCCACCCATATTCTTAATCTAGTCCCAACTAAAAGGGTTTCCAAAACACCTCACGAGATGTGGACAGGGAAGGTACCCTCGTTGGCACACATCAAAGTTTGGGGTTGCGAGGCTTTTGTGAGAAAAGAAACTCACGACAAGATCAAACCTCGAAGTGAGCGATGTATTTTCATCGGCTACCCACAAAAATCCTTTGGATATCTCTTCTATAGACCGAATGACAATGTTGTCTTCATTGTGAGGATATGAGTCTTTCGTGAGAGAGAACTCATATTCCAAGAGGACAGTGGGAGGAAAATTGACCTTGAAGAGATTCAAGAGTTATGCGATGAAGGAACCTCAAACACTAACGCTCAACCCGAGGAGGAAACTCCTGTTGAACCGATTGACGAGCCCTTACCTCTGAGGCGTTCCGGTAGAGTTAGACAGACACCTGAGTTTTATGGTTTTCATATTACTTATGAGGGTGATACATTTATCAGTGATAGTACACTGGTAAATATGGATGAACCTAGCAACTACAAGGAAGCCATGACAGGCCCTGAGTCTGCAAAATGGAAAGAAGCAATGGACAATGACATTCAGTCTATGTATGACAATCAAGTCTGGAACTTGGTTGACAATGTACCAGGTCGAAATACATTCGGGTGCAAATGGATCTTCAAGAAGAAGACCGACATGGATGGGAAAGTACACACATATAAGGCACGATTGGTTGCGAAGGGCTTTACTCAAACTTGTAACAACCCGATATTTCAAGTCAATGTAATAGTCTAAGTCAACATTTGTAACTAGTTTTTAAAGTAATAAAGATAAATTATTTGAATAATATGTACAATTACTTATTTATAAAGATGTATAAATTAAGATAAAAATGATTGTCAAAAATAAAATGTTAGATAAACTCGATATCTATGAAGAAATTTGTAGTGGTCGTGACAAGGTTTCCAAAAATATAAAGAACGCTGAAATCTGAGTTATAGTGAAGAAGTTATGACCTCAAGCTCTAGCAGATGGTACCAAATTACTTTTCAAAGAGAATCTTCTTCCATCTAGAGGAGATACTCGTTTATTCAGTATTGGAAGTTTCGCGACGGAACCGGCACGACGCAGTGTAGCGTAAAAAGTGAATTTACAATAAAATGATTTTTAGCCTTAGGTATCTAAATGAAAGTTGTAGTATACGTTAAAACGAGAGTGTGCATAAAAAGAACGTCCAAATCTGACTTCGTATGAAGAAGTTATGATTTTTCTAAGATTCAGCATAACAGTATACAACCCGAATTTCGAATTAAAGATCAAGCGATTTTTAGCGGATATAACCTAAACGAGAATCAAAGATCTCGTCATTTCTAGTTCAACGGTAAAAAGACAGACGAAAACGGATGCCGAACGAAGAAGATATGAATTTTTAACGGATTTTTCCTGTCTCGGACTGTTAAAAATTAAATATTAAAAATAAATTCAAAATTAGCCGACGGAGTCTAAATGAAAGTCGTAGAGTACAATCTAACCTACGCGTGGATATAACGAACGTCAAAAACGGAGCTCGTATGCGAAAGTTATGATTTTTTGAAGTTCAAGGCACAAATTATGAGGCTGGTCTGAAGGAGTACCCCCCGCGTACTCGGAAGCTTGGCCTCGGATTGTCTACGCCACCTTTTCCTCGCATGCAACACGTGTTGGCCACGTGCGAAGCTCGGAGTCCCGATGATTCTCCATGTTTCTTCACTACGCGCATCGTATATAACGCCCGTAGATCCGGGTTAGTCAATTTAGAGACGATAAGCGTCAAAAATGACTTTTTGATAGAAGATTATTTAGAATGCATAATCTTGACTAAGTTGTAGTGGTCATGACAAGGATTCCGGATATATAAAGAATGCCGAAATCCGAGTTATAACGAAGAAGTTATGACCTATCGAAGTTTCGCGACAGAACCAACACGACACTGTGCGACGTAAATAGAGAATTTACGATAGAGCGATATTTGGCCTTAACGATCTAAATGAAAGTCGTAGAATGCGTTAAAACGAGAGTGTGCGTAAAAAGAACGTCTAAATCTGACTTCGTATGAGGAAGTTATGATTTTTCTAAGTTTCAGCTTAGCAGTATGCATCCCAAAACTCGATATTTAGATCGAGTGATTTCTAGACGAAACAAGCTAAACGAGAATCGAAGATCTCGTTAATAGTAGTGCACCGGTAAAAAGACAGACGAAAACGGACGTCAGATGAAGAAGTTATGAATTTATAATAGACTTTTCCTGTCCCGACCTACTAAAAATATAATATTAAAAATGAATTCAAAATTAGCCGATGGAGTCTAAATGAAAGTTGTAGAGCATAATCTCACCTACGCGTGGATATAAAGAACATCGAAAATAGAGCTCGTATGCGAAAGATATGAATTTCTGAAGTTCGAGGCACAAACTTCAACCTGTGTCAGAACTCACGACGTGAACATAGAGTTCACGACGTGAACTCAGTGATTGAATACTTCAGAGCCTGAAAGACTGATGTCGCGACTACGCACCTGATGACGACCAAGTTCACGACATGAACAAGCCTGGTTGACGACGTGAATAGCGAAATCCAGCCCTATAAATAGAAATCGAAGACAGCCGGTTTTGGTTGCTAATTTCTCAACCTCTCTCCTACTTTTCTCATCATTAAGCCTACTTTTAGCCCCCCGAAGTCCCGATATCATCCCCGACACCGAAGCAAGTCCCGAAGCCTCGAAGATCCCGAGAAAAAGAGTTTTCGAGCCGAAACTCTGCCCGCGTGAAGCCCGGTTTTTGAAGATATCCCGGTTTTATCGAAGAATATTACTTTATAGAGCCGTAGTGCTGTCCGATCATCGTCTTATCAAGTGAGTGCATAGTCCCTTTCATGAACATGATTTTAATACAAGTATTGTTTGAACGTATTAAATATATGTTTTGTGTGAGTTATTTGATGATGTCTGAATTAAGTGTTAAAGAACATACCTGATTGTTTATGATAACTTAGGTTAAAGAGTAAACCTAAGGTTTGTTATAATGGCTATGGGGTAGTATCTCTTTATGAGTACGAGTGAGATATATACAGAGAATAGAACTTTAAAATATGTCATTGATCCGGAACCATGGATTAAACATAGTTATTCGTCCCTAGTCTGAGAGTATGGATTGGACTTAGTTAATTGTCATTAATCTGGGAGTATGGATTAAGACTTAGTCAGTTGTCATTAATCCAGGAGTATGGATTAAGACATGGTCAGTTGTCCTTAGTCCGGGAGTATGGACAGGACATAGAATCTGTCATTAGTCCGGGAGTATGGATTTAGACATAGACCAATTGTCCCTTATCCGGGAGTATGGAATGGGTACAATCATGGACTCGAGAATATGGATTAGATCCGGGAGTAAGAGTTAAAATTTAAGGTCCAAGGGTATGGATAGTCTTGTTGAGAGGATTAACGGGGTGGGGTAAGAGTTGGTTATATATATATATATATATATATATATATATATATATATATATATATATATATATATAGAGAGAGAGAGAGAGAGAGAAAATTTATATCGTGTGAATTCTAAATTATATATATGTTATAACATTGTGGGATTGAAATCCCTATGTACTCACCAGGTTTTCCAAACCTGACCCACTCAATATTTTTGTATCACAGGTATCGATACAAAGACACATTACACTGAGAGATTAAAGAGATGTATATCATTAGTGTAGATGAATGTAAGTTCGGTTTATGCTTATGTGTCTGTATTGACCAGGACATCCCAAATGTTTTAAAACGAATAAAATACATCTCTTCGGAGATGCTTGGATAAAGTATTTATCATGTTTTCTGGGAACAAATTCCGCAACAGTTTTCTTTAAAAGATTACTCTGATTTTAAAACAAAGCATAAACAAATCGGTCTTTTCTGGCCGTGAAATTTGGGGATGTCACAGTTATATCAGAGCATTAGTTTAAGCGAACTAGGAATTTGTAGGATTTCTAGACTTAAACTTAGAATGCTAAGCGACGATTGTGAGATGAGTGTCTACCATATTTTAGACATGAGCACTAGTATATTTTAGGAAAGATGCCTAAAATGCTTTTATGTGCTACATGTTATATGTTTGCCATATATGATATTATTTGTTAGGATCTATGGTCTGTTGCCGACCGGATCTAGAAATTTTATGTGCTCAAGATTCTAAACGTTTAATTACGATATTAGAACTGGCATGTAACTTTTCGGAGTAATAAGGAGGATTACACGTCTAAATCTTCTCTATCTATATTTTCGTCTCGATGCAATGAACGCATGCTTCCGTGAACGTAACATCATGGTAAAGGCTTGTAGCAAATTGATTAATCGGGGGAAACGAGGAGGCTTGCAACAACGAATGACACTTATTGGAAGATATCGTAAGAGAGGTATCTTGCCTTTAGAATGTGTCTAATAAATAATACGTCTAGTACGGGAGGAGTACACTTTCGATTAGCAGAAAGAAAGAACTTTTGGTATAATCCATGAAGTTGTCCTATCGTTTGGTGTTTCCACCACCAACCGAGTTGAAGCAGAATTGATGATTGAAGATATGCATGGAAGAAGTCCTAGTAGAGTCTAGGGAAAAATTTATGATTGTTTGGGCACATTTGTATGTGTTAAAATTTGCTTATGTGATAGTAACTTGGAGAAACTGCGGGACAATACTTGTGACGAGTATGAGTAGGTGTGAATGGTAGTAGAGGCCTATACTACCGGAAGCACAGGACTCACACTTGGATCAGGGAAAGTGACAAGGTTACCAAAAATCTAGTAATTGATTATGTTTTGTTCATATATGTCATTACCATTGTTTCGGTAATGACTAAGCAGATGATTGTTATTCTGACCCTAGTGGTCATATCAAATTGAGTCCGACTACGATGAGTTTTTTACGTGGTTCGAAGAACCAAGTTCGATGTAGCATCTGACTTAAGTCAGAAGATTGAAATCAATGTGATCAATAGAATTGCGCTCGTTGTTAAAGAAATTAGTAACTAGAAATGCTACATGCTAAAATGTGATTATATCACATTAGAATATAAAGGAAGGTACATTCCATTCTGGAATTTGACTCTAAGAGACTTGAGTCTAAGCGTTGCATCATATGATGAGAGGCCATTAGAACATGACCCATCAGTATGTTACAATAAATGAAGGAAAGTACTTATTCTAAGAAGAAGGAGGAGTCCTCAATAAGGATTTATTTTTGTAACTCGAAGGTTACGATTGAAAGTCCAACATAGTACGAAGAGCAGATGCAAGATTGAGCATCGCCTATGGTAAAGAAGTCCAAGAGTTAGATACTCATTTAAAGAAACATAGAAGTACGATTATTACCTACGTTGAAAAGATTACGTATGGAATCATTATACCAGACCTATTTCGTTGATGATTCCGGGACGTAACATCCTAAGGGGGAGATAATTGTAACGCCCGTAGATCCGGGCTAGTCAATTTAGAGACGATAAGCGTCAAAAATAACTTTTTGATAGAAGATTATTTAGAATGAATAATCTTGACTAAGTTGTAGTGGTCGTGACAAGGATTCCGGATATATAAAGTGTAACGCCCCGATTCTCAGGTATTGATTTAATATAAAGTTTCTTGATTTCAAGGGCTACTCGACGAGTTGGTTGCCCTACTCGTCGAGTAGCGGCGGGTTAGTCCACACGTTTTAATGACCTACTCGCCGAGTCCAAGAAGGGACTCGACGAGTAGGAGCTGGCAGATGAAACCCTAAATCCCGGGGTTTTGCACCCTATTTAAAGAATCATAAGCCTCCTTCAGCCTCTTTACAGTCCCTTGAGAGTCCAGAAAAACCCTAATCCGTGTGGTGTTTCCTTTTTGTGTGTTTTAAGCTTTGGAAGGTGGATCTTTGAAAAAAAGAGCTTGGAGGAGAAGAGGATAGAAGCAAGGAAAAGTGTGGGGATCAGAAATCTACCTCAGTTAGCATCATTGAAGGTATCAAGTCGTCACCTTTACCTCATTTCTTTCTAGATCTCGCTTGGGTGAGGTTTAGGGTTATTTTTGGCTTGGTTATGAGGATATTGTGGTGTATGAGCTAGATCTGAAGTTGCAACTTCAGATATGGACCCTTTTTGGGTTCTAGGTTCATAAAGTTTCGAGCTTGGTCATGTATGAAGCCTTCCTTGAGTGTAAAACTCCATTATAAGCTTGTATTTGTCATTAAGAGCCTTTAGATCCATGTATGCACATAAAGTTTGCAACTTTACGTGATAAACATGCCTTAGAAGCTTGGATCTGCAATATGGAGCCGCTGCATGGCTTAAAAAGTGTATGTATGGGTGAAGGTCTGAAGGGACTCAGCGAGCCACATGAAGATGGCCATATACTCGACGATTTGGATGAACAACTCGGCGAGTCCGTTAAAGATTGCCTTGAACTCGGCGAGTCAGTCGAAGACTCGGCGAGTCGGCTAGGGTTTCTCTCAACCTTTGGACACGTATGAACTCGACGAGTTATAGGGGAACTCGACGAGTCAACCTAGGATTTCACGACTTCTCGAGTACAGGAAGAACTCGACGAGTCGGTGAACTGCACTCGATGAGTTGGGTCAACATGGACTGTTGACTTTGACTGTGGACGTGGACTTTGACCAAGGGTTGACCAGTTGACATCTGGGGTATTTTTGGTAATTTGGAAATTTATGAAAAAGGGTTTTGTGGTAACTTTAGGTGGAGGAGTTCGTGTTGGTGATCCGAGAGTTGAGCTTATCACTTCAGTACGACACTTGAGAGGTGAGTTATCCTCACTATATCAACAGGGTCTAAGGCACCAAGGCCGACCCTTTATGGATTTGTATCCGGATTATTACATGATATGTTACTGTTTTGCATCCTGGTAGTAGGGATGGTGATATGTTTATGTTAGTGACCTGGTTAGGTCGATATCCTGGTTATAGGATTATGCTATGCTAGTGACCTGGGTAGGTCGGTGTCCTGGTTATAAGATGTTGTTATGCTATTTGATCTGCTAGATCGGTTTGACTGTTATTATGATAGCATATGATATGTATGTGCACATGTTTTTCTGATTGGGGGTTGGGTTGAGGCGGTCCTGCTTTATGCTGAAGGCCAACATACCCAGGGCGGTCCGGATATACTACAGACCCAGGAGGGTATGCTAGTCAGACTGAAGGCCCGGCGAGCGGTCCGGATAGGCTGTAGGCCCTGCGAGGCGGTCCAGACGTGCCGAAGGCTCGGAGAGCGGTCCAGATAGACTGAAGGCCTGCGAGGCGGTCCAGTCAGCCTGAAGGCTCATTATGCATGTTGTTTGCTTACATAATTATATGATATGGTTATGAGGTTGGTATTTTGGGGGTAGCTCACTAAGCTTTCGGGCTTACAGTTTCAGTTGTTGTTTCAGTTACTCTGGTGATCGCGGGAAGGCGAAGGCATGATCGTACCGCTCCTCCTGCTGTTATGATTTGATATTGGGATTCTCTGATAATTAGTATTTTGAAAACAAACTATGTAATGTTAAATGGTTTTAAGTGTTTTGAAAAAGTTTAAAATTGGCTTGGATTTTATGGGTGTTATAAGTTGGTATCAGAGCCTTGGTTTGAGTGAATTGGAGGAACATTCGTGTGAATCTAGTCTCAAATCAAGGAAAGGTTTTCAAAATGATTTCTAAAATGGTTTTCAAAATAAGTAAAGGAGGATGCAGGCTGTACGATCAGTCGGAGCCAGTAAGTAGACCCCAAAATACCATACAGTTATTTGATATTGTGATATGTTAGAACAGCATGCTAGTACTAGGCTAGGGATCTTCAGGAATTTTGTGGTAACTTTAGGTGGAGGAGTTCGTGTTGGTGATCCGAGAGTTGAGCTTATCACTTCAGTACGACACTTGAGAGGTGAGTTATCCTCACTATATCAACAGGGTCTAAGGCACCAAGGCCGACCCTTTATGGATTTGTATCCGGATTATTACATGATATGTTACTGTTTTGCATCCTGGTAGTAGGGATGGTGATATGTTTATGTTAGTGACCTGGTTAGGTCGATATCCTGGTTATAGGATTATGCTATGCTAGTGACCTGGGTAGGTCGGTGTCCTGGTTATAAGATGTTGTTATGCTATTTGATCTGCTAGATCGGTTTGACTGTTATTATGATAGCATATGATATGTATGTGCACATGTTTTTCTGATTGGGGGTTGGGTTGAGGCGGTCCTGCTTTATGCTGAAGGCCAACATACCCAGGGCGGTCCGGATATACTACAGACCCAGGAGGGTATGCTAGTCAGACTGAAGGCCCGGCGAGCGGTCCGGATAGGCTGTAGGCCCTGCGAGGCGGTCCAGACGTGCCGAAGGCTCGGAGAGCGGTCCAGATAGACTGAAGGCCTGCGAGGCGGTCCAGTCAGCCTGAAGGCTCATTATGCATGTTGTTTGCTTACATAATTATATGATATGGTTATGAGGTTGGTATTTTGGGGGTAGCTCACTAAGCTTTCGGGCTTACAGTTTCAGTTGTTGTTTCAGTTACTCTGGTGATCGCGGGAAGGCGAAGGCATGATCGTACCGCTCCTCCTGCTGTTATGATTTGATATTGGGATTCTCTGATAATTAGTATTTTGAAAACAAACTATGTAATGTTAAATGGTTTTAAGTGTTTTGAAAAAGTTTAAAATTGGCTTGGATTTTATGGGTGTTATAAGTTGGTATCAGAGCCTTGGTTTGAGTGAATTGGAGGAACATTCGTGTGAATCTAGTCTCAAATCAAGGAAAGGTTTTCAAAATGATTTCTAAAATGGTTTTCAAAATAAGTAAAGGAGGATGCAGGCTGTACGATCAGTCGGAGCCAGTAAGTAGACCCCAAAATACCATACAGTTATTTGATATTGTGATATGTTAGAACAGCATGCTAGTACTAGGCTAGGGATCTTCAGGAATTTTGTGGTAACTTTAGGTGGAGGAGTTCGTGTTGGTGATCCGAGAGTTGAGCTTATCACTTCAGTACGACACTTGAGAGGTGAGTTATCCTCACTATATCAACAGGGTCTAAGGCACCAAGGCCGACCCTTTATGGATTTGTATCCGGATTATTACATGATATGTTACTGTTTTGCATCCTGGTAGTAGGGATGGTGATATGTTTATGTTAGTGACCTGGTTAGGTCGATATCCTGGTTATAGGATTATGCTATGCTAGTGACCTGGGTAGGTCGGTGTCCTGGTTATAAGATGTTGTTATGCTATTTGATCTGCTAGATCGGTTTGACTGTTATTATGATAGCATATGATATGTATGTGCACATGTTTTTCTGATTGGGGGTTGGGTTGAGGCGGTCCTGCTTTATGCTGAAGGCCAACATACCCAGGGCGGTCCGGATATACTACAGACCCAGGAGGGTATGCTAGTCAGACTGAAGGCCCGGCGAGCGGTCCGGATAGGCTGTAGGCCCTGCGAGGCGGTCCAGACGTGCCGAAGGCTCGGAGAGCGGTCCAGATAGACTGAAGGCCTGCGAGGCGGTCCAGTCAGCCTGAAGGCTCATTATGCATGTTGTTTGCTTACATAATTATATGATATGGTTATGAGGTTGGTATTTTGGGGGTAGCTCACTAAGCTTTCGGGCTTACAGTTTCAGTTGTTGTTTCAGTTACTCTGGTGATCGCGGGAAGGCGAAGGCATGATCGTACCGCTCCTCCTGCTGTTATGATTTGATATTGGGATTCTCTGATAATTAGTATTTTGAAAACAAACTATGTAATGTTAAATGGTTTTAAGTGTTTTGAAAAAGTTTAAAATTGGCTTGGATTTTATGGGTGTTATAAGTTGGTATCAGAGCCTTGGTTTGAGTGAATTGGAGGAACATTCGTGTGAATCTAGTCTCAAATCAAGGAAAGGTTTTCAAAATGATTTCTAAAATGGTTTTCAAAATAAGTAAAGGAGGATGCAGGCTGTACGATCAGTCGGAGCCAGTAAGTAGACCCCAAAATACCATACAGTTATTTGATATTGTGATATGTTAGAACAGCATGCTAGTACTAGGCTAGGGATCTTCAGGAATTTCATGATAGAATTGCCTGATTTCATTATGCCTGCTAACCTAGGGTTTCCTTTATATGAGATTAACATCATTACTGTAGTTGCTTAGTGTATGCATCACGGTTATACATAATTAAGATCTTATAGCCTAAGAATGTTTGATTTGGCCTTATGTTCTGTTCTTGTTTGATTGGGAGCTTAGGGTAGGATTGGATATTCGAAAGTCTATAGGGTCCAGCGTTATGTATGGTTAGCATATACTAGCGCTGCAGGGTTGGTGGAAGTTTCATGGATAGGAGGGTTGTGTGAGGCCGGGAGGCCAGTTATGAGACATTTAGCATTCCTCTAGGAGTGAGGATTGAGCGCTCGATACGTTATATATATTGTTAGGGTGTTGTGGTGACACTTGAGACAAATTTGGGTAGGCGTGGAAGGTAGTATGGGCCCGTACTACTGAAAGCACAGGACCCATACGCGTAGCAAGGAAGTCACAACCCCTAGGTCTTAGTTGGGAGTTGGTCCCCAATTCTTCGTATGGATTATCTGATACCTTGTGTTATGTTTCAGAATGGTGATGACCAGGCGCTTGGTGACTGGATCCGGTTCGGGATCAGGATCGGGAGAGGGAGCGGGCGGACAGGGGGCGCCGATAGCGCCCGAGACCATCGGTCAGATGAGGCCAGACGAGATGGATGACAGGATCCGGGAAATACTGCATGATGAGGTTGCTGTTTTGTTCCGGGCCGAGTTGCCGGAGATGTTCGGGTCTATTAAGACCGCTATGGTGGAGTATTTCGAAGATCGTTACGCAGCCCTCACTGAGGCGGCTGCCGCAACAGCTGTATCAGCGGCAGGGTTGGGAGCCAGTCGGGCTTTTCAGTATCGGGACTTCGACAACACGAAGACCCCTACTTTTGATGGGACTCAGGACCCTATAAAAGCCATGAGGTGTCTGTCTGACGTGGAGGTATGTTTCTTCACATGCTTATGTCCTGTTGACCAGAAGGTTGATGCGCCCTGAACTTGCTGAGGTCCGGGGAAAAGGACTGGTGGAGGTTGATGACTGAGTCATATTCAGATGAGCAGAGGGCTGCTGTTACTTGGGAGCAGTTCATGGATATGTTCCGCGCTCGCTACATTCCTCGAGTCGAGCGGGAACGGTTAGCTCAGGAGTTTTTGGAGTTGAGAAAGGATCGGGAGACGGTGACGGAGATCGCTCGTATGTTCACTAAGAAGGCGATGTTCTGCCTGGAGTTTGCTTCTGAGAAAGCTCAGATGACCTGTTATCTGAGCATGCTCAAGACGGATATTCGACAGTTTGTGGCGACTCAGCGTTGTGATAGGCTTCTAGAGTTATAGGAGGACGCCAGGCGGCGGGAGCTTGAGATTGAGTTATAGCTGAGAGAGCAGGGTCGGGCTCCGGCACAGGCGCAGCCGGCGCCAAACTGGTCTAAGACCGCTGATTCTAGGGTTGGAGGCCAGCAGGGCCACACTTGTGGAAAGTGCGGCAAGGGTCATTCGGGAGCCTGTCAAGCGAGTAGTGGGGGCCACAAGTGTGGTAGGGAGGGGCACTATGCGAGGGACTGTCACCAGTCCGCCCCTGCATCGGATATGAGGTTATGCTATCATTTTCATCAGGTTGGTCACGTGAAGACCAACTGTCCGCAGCTCGCAGCCAGGTCGGCGCAGGTTCCAGCGCCGACTACATTAAGGATTACCGATGGGAGGCCAGTTAGGGCAGAGCCTCCGAAGGCCCAGGGGCGTGCTTTCCAGCTTACAGCGGAGGAGGCCAGGGCAGCACCAGATGTGGCTGCTGGTATGATTCTATCCTTTATCTCATTTATTATATTTGTTTTATGCTTATCTGTTGTACCTGTGATTAGGTACGTTTCTAGTGAACTCCTTACCTGCATTGGTTTTATTTGAATCAGGGGCGAGTCGGTCTTTTGTATCTCAGACATTTAGTAGGGAGTTCAGAGTGCCAGTAGGCGAGCTAGAGTGTCCGTTGCGAGTCTCTATCGCCAACGAACACGGGGTTTCTGCTTCTTCGGTCTATCGAGGGTGCGATTTGGAGATCTTCGGAGTATCCTTTCCGATAGATTTGATACTGATTCCCATGGGGGAGGTGTGCGTGATCGTAGGGATGGATTGGCTTAGCTGTTTTGGTGCCATGATAGATTGTGAGGGTCAGCGGGTGGTAGTTCGAACCCCAAGTGGGGGAGAACTGATTGTTTATGGCGAGGGCACCAGGTTAGGATCCAGATTTTGTTTGGCTGCTTGGGCTTGGCAACACCTTAAGCACGAATGTGCGGGTTATCTAGCGTACGTGGTAGATACGCGGGCCAGAGAGGAGGCTTCACTTTCAGATGTTCCGGTGGTCAGGGAATTCGCTGATGTGTTCCCGGAGGAGTTACCCGGAGTACCTCCAAAGAGGCAGGTCGAGTTCCGGATCGACCTAGTGCCAGGTGCGGCTCCTATCGCTAAGGCACCGTACCGGTTGGCACCACCAGAGATGCAGGAGATGTCATCACAGCTGTAGGAACTGCTGGGCAAGCAGTTCATTCGACCTAGCAGTTCCCCATGGGGAGCACCGATCCTCTTCGTCAGGAAGAAGAATGACTCGCACCGGATGTGCATTGATTACCGGGATTTGAACAAGTTAACGGTGAAAAACCAATACCCACTCCCAAGGATTGATGACCTTATCGATCAGTTGCAGGGTGCATCTTGGTTTTCCAAGATCGATTTGAGATCTGGGTATCATCAGGTTAGAGTAAGGGAGGAGGACGTGGAGAAGACCACGTTTCGGACGCGATATGGACATTACGAGTTCGTGGTGATGCCATTTGGTATCACCAACGCACCGGAAGTATTCATGGACCTGATGAATCGGTTTTGCAGACCGATGCTCGATCGCTCGGTCATAGTGTTTATCGACGATATCTTGGTGTATTCCCAGACCCGAGAGCAGCATGAGGAGCATCTGCGGGAGTTATTGGGCGTTCTGAGGCGAGAACGGCTGTATGCCAAGTTCTCGAAATGCGAGTTTTGGTTACGAGAGGTCCAGTTCCTGGGACACCTCGTTAACCAGGAGGGGATTTTGGTCGACCCGGCCAAAATCGAAGCAGTTATGCAGTGGGAGGTTCCGAAATCTCCCTCAGACATCAGGAGCTTTTTGGGATTGGCAGGGTACTACTGGAGATTCATACAGGATTTCTTCAAGATTGCAGTACCCCTCACTCGTCTGACGAGGAAGGGGGTGGATTTCCGGTGGGGCCCTGAGCAGCAGAGGGCGTTTGAGACCCTCAGACAGCGTCTATGCGAGGCTCTAGTCTTGACTCTTCCGGAGGGAGTTGAGGATTTTGTGGTGTTCTATGACGCGTCCATCACAGGACTAGGAGCGGTCCTCACGCAGAGGGGATGGGTGATAGCTTATGCATCGCGGCAGTTGAAGCCGCATGAGACGAGATACCCTACGCATGATTTAGAGCTGGGAGCGGTGGTGTTCGCTCTCAAGATATGGAGACGTTACCTATATGGGGTCCGTTGTACCATTTACACGGAACACAAGATCCTGAGACATATCATGGATCAGCCGAACCTGAACATGAGGCAGCGCAGGTGGCTGGATGTAGTCAAGGACTGCGAGATTCTTTACCACCCTGGTAAAGCGAATGTGGTGGCGGACGCTCTGAGCCGCAATTCAACTGGGACTTCCACCCCCAACGATATGTATGAGGATAGCGGTGGATTCTCTACTTGTGGGTTTGATCAGAAATGCTCAGGTCGAGGGCATGCGGCCAGAGAACTGGAAGTTGGAGAGGATCAGGGGTGAGAACACCCGATTTGTGCAGGATAGCCGGGGATTGTTAACCCGATGCAGTCGGGTGTGGATTCCGATGTCTGGTGGGGTCAGACAGATAGTCATGGAGGAGGCTCATAAGTCTCACATCTCTATTCACCCGGGGGCCACCAAGATGTACCGGGATTTGAGTTTGAGCTACTGGTGGCCGTGCATGAAGCGAGAAATCGCTTGGTACGTCGAGAGGTGCTTGACCTGTAGGATGGTCAAGGTCAAGCATCAAAGGACGCATGACAAGCTGCAGCCCTTGGAGATCCCCATGTGGAAATGGGAACAGATCAAGATGGATTCTATTACCAAGTTGCCGAGAACGGCGAAGGGGCTTGATGCTATATGGGTCATCGTGGATCGATTGACCAAGATTGCCCATTTCTTGGCCATACGGGAGAGCTCATCGGCCGAGAAATTGGTCGACGTGTACGTCTGCGAGATCGTGGCTCGCCATGGGGTTCCGGTCTCCATTGTCTCCGACCGGGATGTTCGGTTCACATCCCGTTTCTGGCAGAAGTTCCACGAAGAGTTGGGCACGCGATTGCACTTCAGCACAACATTTCACCCCCAGACAGATGGTTAAAGCGAGCGGACTATTCAGACCCTCGAGGACATGTTGAGGGCATGTGTCATGGACTTTGGTGGGAGCTGGGATTCCTACCTACCGCTTGCAGAATTCGCCTACAACAACAACTACCGTTCTAGCATTGGCGCTCCACCGTTCGAGCTGTTGTACGGGCGGAGATGTCGCACCACGGTTTGTTGGGGTGAGGTCGGTCACAGGGTGATGGGTCGGACAGAGGTAGTCTTGTAGACTACCGAAAAGATTCAGCAGATTAGGCAGCGGCTGCAGACTGCTCAGAGTCCGCAAAAGAGTTACGCCGACCGACGCCAATCCGAGTTAGAGTTTCAGGTCGGTGATATGGTACTCCTAAAGGTCTCGCCCTGGAAGGGTGTGATCCGCTTCAGGAAAAGGGGAAAATTGGGTCCCTGATATATTGGGTCGTTCAGGATCATTGCTAGGGTTGGCAAGGCGGCTTACAGGCTAGAGCTATCAGAAGAGCTTAGTCGGATCCACAACACTTTCCACGTTTCGCAGCTGCGAAAGTGCATTATGGATCCGGAGGCGGTGGTGTCTCCGGATGATATTCAGGTCGATGAGTGCCTGAATTACGTGGAGAGGCCTGTGGCCATACTGGAGAGAAAGATGAAGATTCTGAGGAACAAGGAGATACCTTTGGTGAAGGTACAGTGGGAGCATCGTAGGGGGTCCGAGTGGACGTGGGAGCCAGAAGTAGAGATGCGGGAGCATTATCCGGAAACTGTTCACCGCGACAGACTTCGAGGACGAAGTTTAGTTCAAGTGAGGGAGAATTGTAACGCCCCGATTCTCAGGTATTGATTTAATATAAAGTTTCTTGATTTCAAGGGCTACTCGACGAGTTGGTTGCCCTACTCGTCGAGTAGCAACGAGTTAGTCCACACGTTTTAATGACCTACTCGCCGAGTCCAAGAAGGAACTCGACGAGTAGGAGCTGGCAGATGAAACCCTAAATCCCGGGGTTTTGCACCCTATTTAAAGAATCATAAGCCTCCTTCAGCCTCTTTACAGTCCCTTGAGAGTCCAGAAAAACCCTAATCCGTGTGGTGTTTCCTTCTTGTGTGTTTTAAGCTTTGGAAGGTGGATCTTTGAAAAGAAGAGCTTAGAGGACAAGAGGCTAGAAGCAAGGAAAAGTGTGGGGATTAGAAATCTACCTCAGTTAGCATCGTTGAAGGTATCAAGTCGTCACCTTTACCTCATTTCTTTCTAGATCTCGCTTGGGTGAGGTTTAGGGTTATTTTTGGCTTGGTTATGATGATATTGTGGTGTATGAGCTAGATCTGAAGTTGCAACTTCAGATCTGGACCCTTTTTGGGTTCTAGGTTCATAAAGTTTCGAGCTTGGTCATGTATGAAGCCTTCCTTGAGTGTAAAACTCCATTATAAGCTTGGATTTGTCATTAAGAGCCTTTAGATCCATGTATGCACGTAAAGTTTGCAACTTTACGTGATAAACATGCCTTAGAAGCTTGGATGTGCAATATGGAGCCGCTGCATGGCTTAAAAAGTGTATGTATGGGTGAAGGTCTGAAGGGACTCAGCGAGCCACATGAAGATGGCCATATACTCGACGAGTTGGATGAATAACTCGGCGAGTCCGTTAAAGATTGCCTTGAACTCGGCGATTCAGTCGACGACTCGGCGAGTCGGCTAGGGTTTCTCTCAACCTTTGGATACGTATGAACTCGAGGAGTTATAGGGGAACTCGACGAGTCAACATAGGATTTCACGACTTCTCGAGTCCAAGAAGAACTCGACGAGTCGGTGAACTGCACTCGACGACTTGGGTCAACATGGACTGTTGACTTTGACTGTGGACGTGGACTTTGACCAAGAGTTGACCAGTTGACCTCTGGGGTATTTTTGGTAATTTGGAAATTTATGAAAAAGGGTTTTGTGGTAACTTTAGGTGGAGGAGTTCGTGTTGGTGATCCGAGAGTTGAGCTTATCACTTCAGTACGACACTTGAGAGGTGAGTTATCCTCACTATATCAACAGGGTCTAAGGCACCAAGGCCGTCCCTTTATGGATTTGTATCCGGATTATTACATGATATGTTACTGTTTTGCATCCTGGTAGTAGGGATGGTGATATGTTTATGTTAGTGACCCTGTTAGGTCGATATCCTGGTTATAGGATTATGTTATGTTAGTGACCTGGGTAGGTCGGTGTCCTGGTTATAGGATGTTGTTATGCTATTTGATCTGCTATATCGGTTTGATTGTTATTATGATAGCATATGATATGTATGTGCACATGTTTGTCTGATTGGGGATTGGGTTGAGGCGGTCCTGCTTTGTGCTAAAGGCCAACATACCCAGGGCGGTCCGGATATACTACAGACCCAGGAGGGTATGCTAGTCAGACCGAAGACCCGGCGAGCGGTCCGGATAGGCTGTAGGCCCTGCGAGGCGGTCCAGACGTGCCGAAGGCTCGGAGAGCGGTCCAGATAGACTGAAGGCCTGCGAGGCAGTCCAGTCAGACTGAAGGCTCATTATGCATGTTGTTTTCTTACATAATTATATGATATGGTTATGAGGTTGGTATTTTGGGCGTATCTCACTAAGCTTTCGGGCTTACAGTTTCAGTCGTTGTTTCAGGTACCTCTGGTGATCGCGGGAAGGCGAAGGCATGATCATACCGCTCCTCCTGGTGTTATGATTTTTTATGATTTGATATTGGGATACTATGATAATTAGTATTTTGAAAACAAACTATGTAATGTTAAATGGTTTTAAGTGTTCTGAAAAAGTTTAAAATTGGCTTGAATTTTATGGGTGTTACATAAAGAATGCCAAAATCCGAGTTATAACGAAGAAGTTATGACATGTCGAAGTTTCACGACAGAACCGACACGACACTGTGCGACGTAAATAGTGAATTTATGATAGAGTGATATTTGGCCTTAGCGATCTAAATGAAAGTCGTAGAATACGTTAAACCGAGAGTGTGCATAAAAAGAACGTCCAAATCTGACTTTGTATGAGGAAGTTATGATTTTTCTAAGTTTCAGCTTAGCAGTATGCATCCCAAAACTCGATATTTAGATCGAGTGATTTCTACACGAAACAAGCTAAACGAGAATCGGAGATCTCATTAATAGTAGTGCAACGGTAAAAAGACAGACGAAAACGGACGTCAGATGAAGAAGTTATGAGTTTATAACAGACTTTTCCTGTCCCGGCCTACTAAAAATATAATATTAAAAATGAAATCAAAATTAGCCAACGGAGTCTAAATGAAAGTTGTAGAGCATAATCTCACCTACGCGTGGATATAAAGAACGTCGAAAACGGAGCTCGTATATGCGAAAGATATGAATTACTGAAGTTCGGGGCACGAACTTCAACCTGTGTCAGAACTCACGACGTGAACTCAGTGATTGACACCTTCAGAGCCTGACAGACTGATGTCGCGACAACGCACCTAATGACGACCAAGTTCACGACGTGAACAAGCCTGGTTCACGACGTGAATAGCGAAATTCAACCCTATAAATAGATATCGAAGGCAGCCGGTTTTGGTTGCTAATTTCTCAACCTCTCTCCTACTTTTCTCATCATTAAGCCTACTTTTAGCCCCCCGAAGTCCCGATATCATCCCCAACACTGAAGCAAGTCCCGAAGCCTCGACGATCCCGAGAAAAAGAGTTTTTGAGCCGAAACTCTGTCCGCGTGAAGCCCGGTTTTTGAAGATATCCCGGTTTCATCGAAGAATATTACTTTATAGAGCCGTAGTGCTGTCCGATCATTGTCTTATCAAGTGAGTGCATAGTCCCTTTCATGAACATGATTTTAATACAAGTATAGCTTGAATGTATTAAATATATGTTTTGTGTGAGTTATTTGATGATGTATGAATTAGGTGTTAAAGAACATACCTGATTGTTTATGATAACTTAGGTTAAAGAGTAAACCTAAGGTTTGTTATAATGGCTATGGGGTAGTATCTCTTTATGAGTACGAGCGAGATATATACGAAGAATAGAACTTTAAAATATGCCATTGATCCGGAAGCATGGATTAGACATAGTTATTTGTCCCTAGTCCGAGAGTATGGATTGGACTTAGTTAATTGTCATTAATCTGGGAGTATGGATTAAGACTTAGTCAGTTGTCATTAATCCGGGAGTATAGATTAAGACATGGTCAGTTGTCCTTAGTCCGGGAGTATGGACAGGACATAGAATTTTTCATTAATCCGGGAGTATGGATTTAGACATAGACCAGTTGTCCCTTATCCGGGAGTATGGAATGGGCACAATCATGGACTCGAGAATATGGATCAGATCCGGGAGTAAGAGTTAAAATTTAAGGTCCAATGGTATGGATAGTCTCGTTGAGAGGATTGACGGGGTGGGGTAGGAGTTGGTTATATATATATATATAGAGAAAAATTTATATTGTGTGAATTCTAAATTATATATATGTTATAACATTGTGGTATTGAAATCCCTATGTACTCACCAGGTTTTCCAAACCTGACCCACTCAATATTTTTGTATCACAGGTATCGATACAAAGACACATTACACTGAGAGATTAAAGAGATGTATATCATTAGTGTAGATGAATGTGAGTTCGGTTTATGCTTATGTGTCTGTATTGACCAGGACATACCAAATGTTTTAAAATGAATAAAATACATCTCTTCGGAGATGCTTGGATAAAGTATTTATCATGCTTTCTGGGAACAAATTCCGCAACAGTTTTCTTTAAAAAATTACTCTGATTTTAAAACAAAGCATAAACAAATCGGTCTTTTCTGGCCGTGAAATTTTGGGATGTCACAGCGTACGAGGGTACGCCCAGCGTAGTCAGATGCTTCAGACCACTATAAAAGGGATGCGAGGTCTCCGGGTTTGGTTTACAAATTTTAATACTCCTTTCATTCTAAATACCCTTTTAAGCCACTTTTAACCCCCCCCCCCCCCCCCCCGAAGCCTCGGGAGCACTCCTAACACCCGAAGAAATCCCGGAGCACCGAATTCCTTGTGAAAATAATCTTTTCCAGTCGAAACTTTGCCTGCGTAAAGCCCGGTTTTCAACAGAAACTAACGGTTTTTCGAGAAAAATCATTTATAGAAACGTAACGCTGCCCAAATCACCACTTATCAAGTGAGTTCATACCCCTACACTTTTTATAACTTTTTACATGTTTTAAAGGGGGAGAATACAAGTAAAACACAAGGAAACTTGTTTTAAAATACAAATCATTGTTTATGTTTTCTTACAGTTATTATAACTATCACATGAAAACATATGTATACAGAACACCTTATGATACAACAGTTATCAGTTCAAATGAAACATATATTGTAAACTATAATAGATATAGTTTGGGTTACACTCTCATTATTTTACCCTTTTCAGGGCAAAGAAACGAATATATAAAAATAAGTTTATTTTTATATTATAAACATGATGAATTAGGTAACAGTTTCATGCATATTTTCAAATAACAAAACACGTATATCGTTGGAAATTTGTGAGACATCGTCTTCGTTATACCTACCTAGATATACTTGGAAGTCCTATTTTATAACCCGAGTCTCCTTCCGGAGAGCGTGATACTTGTGTATAGATCTATACGGGATTAGTGTAAAACTCTAAATTTGAATTATTGCTCCCCGCACCCTGGCTGTTAGCTACAGCCCGACCGGCAGGTTATGGGTGACAATTATCAAACATAACGACGCTTGAAGAACGTTGCGACAGGCAATCATTTGTTAGCACGGTTATGAAAACTCACATGATAAACGGAAATACGTTATTTTTACATGAAATTAATATTTTATTTATTTTACGTAATTACTCGGTGCATCAAAGGGTTTTATTTTCGAATAAAGCTACACGTTTTATAGAAAATATCAGATTTTCCGAGATAGATACGATTACTTATAAACAAACAGCTTACAACTCAATTTTATAGAAAATATCAGATTTTCTGGAAACAATCGTGATTTCATCTCATTGAATGACACGTATTTTCATATAAATGCTTATGAACTCACCAACTTAAATGTTGACACTTTTTCTCAAATAACTTGTATTCTTAGGAAACCGGTAGAACAGGTACAACCACGAGCTTTTGAGAAGACGGAGTATTATAGACTCATGTCTTTTAAACTTTTGTTTATACACTTTGGTGTTAATATACAACAATTTAAACACATATGTAATAACATATATTTTATAAATTCATGGTTGTTGTTGTACTTTGATTACTATTATGAAATTGTTGTGATACTTTACATGACGTCCTCCGCCCCCGAATGTTTCCACCTTTCAGGTTTGGGGGTGTGACAAAACTCCTAGAGTTGACTATGATGAAACCTTCTCACCAGTGGCTAAGATTAAATCTATAAGGGTTATGCTAGCCATAGTTGCATTTTATGATTATGAAATATGGCAAATGGATGTCAAAACCGCTTTCCTTAATGGGAAGTTGGCTCAAGATGTTTACATGAATCAGCCATAGGGTTTTGTCAATGCAAAGTACCCTAATAGAGTGTGTAAGCTTGAGAAATCCATTTATGGATTGAAACAAGCATCTCGAAGATGGAATCTTTGTCTCAATGAGAAAGTCAAACAGTTTGGCTTTTCGAGAAGCCAGGATGAGTCCTGTGTATATGTCAAAGCTAGTGGGAGTATAGTTAGCTTTCTCGTGTTGTATGTGGATGACATACTGCTCATAGGAAACGACATTCCAACCTGATAGGTTTTGAGCACTCTAACAACCTTATGGTGCACATACAACCCTAAATGCTTTGGAACTATGTTTTCTCTAATTATACATGCAATTTCATTTTCCAAAGCATTATCCTAACTAGCATACAAAGCATGGGTACTTGAACAACAAAAACTAGTTAGATAACTTACCTCTTGTTGTAGCTTGTTAACTTGAACCTTTAAGAGCCTAGCACCCCATATTTGATGCCTAAACTGATTCACAAAACAACACCAACAATGGAGGACTAGTTAGATAAATTAATTTTTGATCAATACTAATTAAATAATATGATTTCATATTAATATATTAGAACTTATAATATATTAATAAATCATAAATAACCTCTTCTCATAAATCCATGCTGTCAAATTGTTCCGGTGAAATGCAACCCAAATGGACCATGCTATTTTCGGGTCAAGTACATACCAATTATAGTTATGGACTTAGACACCTTATCCAATAGTCTCCCACTTGGATAATTCTAATAACTATAGTTGCAAGTACGATTTCAGGAACCGACTAGCAATCGTAGCTCTTAAAGCCTCTGTCAAACTCTGACATGCGATTTAGATAAGGGATCATAGAATCCTCTGTTTTCAAGATATCAGCCTGACAAATACATGGAACATAGTCAATCTTATTGTCCAACATTTGTTTCCCGATTTCCGATTTGTTTGACATAGAACTTAATCGAGCACATCAATTGAGTTCTGACCGGGCCCGACACATAAGTCAAAAAAAATCATCGAGGGGCCCAATATATCGCTTTTAATCCTCCAAGGACTAAAAGGAACAGATAAACTCCGATAGTATATGCTTGTACTAACTACTTGTTAAATCATACACAATAGTGTGTTTTATAACATCAAGTTACTGATGCGGTTTCGTATTATCAATGTACAGCCAACTCATAGTCAACAACTCATATATCTTGGTTTGAAGATTATATGATATTATCGTCTCACGATCACTCGTGATAAATTACATGAAGTGATTCAAGTGAACGTGGGTTTAATCTAATACTCAGACCTTATGAGCACTCATGAATGTTGTAGCAAACTTTGTTTTGTCTAATACACTTCAGACAATCTTCAAGCCAAATTCATGACAGTCTTGCCTCAATACCTACTTCCAAAGTATAATCGACTGTGGATGGTTTGAATAATATAATTATTATGGAAGTCAAAACATGCAAAATGAAACAATAGTAAATGATTGACACAAGATAGTAACATTACTTATAAATAAAAAACACATTTTATTCAATCATCAAATGTCAATTACATTTCAACTATTACAAGTTTCTAAAATTCTATCTAATCATTAAAAGTAATATCATCCTTCAGCCCGATGCGCCTCACATGATGTAAGTGCTTAATCCTACTCAGTCCCTTCGTGATGGGATCTGCTGGGTTCTCCTCTAACGATACCCTCTTTGCTACGAGGAGTCCTTCTTCTATTTGATGTCTTATGAAGTGATATTTTCTGTCGATGTGCCTGG
Source organism: Lactuca virosa (assembly GCF_052849685.1). Lineage (NCBI taxonomy): Eukaryota > Viridiplantae > Streptophyta > Magnoliopsida > Asterales > Asteraceae > Lactuca > Lactuca virosa. The sequence continues at coordinate 221,602,354 of NC_136430.1, read as the reverse complement.
ATCTACCATGATCCCTTGGTTCCTTGGCTAAGGCAACCGCACTCTCGCTGTCACAGAAAATCTCCATAGGCTCCTTTATTGCTGGTACAACTCCAAGGTCTCCGATGAAGTTCTTCATCCATATTGCCTCCTCCGTCGCTTCGCTTGTTGCTATGTACTCTGATTCGCACATTGAATCAGCTATAGTCTCCTGCTTGGAACTTTTCTAAGTTATTGCTCCTCCATTCATGGTAAATACCCAGCCCGACTGAGAGCGGAAATTATCTTTGTCGGTGTGAAAGCTGGCGTCACTATACCTCGTTACTCTCAAGTCATCAATCCCACCGAGGGTAAGGACCCAGTCCTTAGTCCTTCGCAGGTACTTAAGAATGTTCTTAACCGCAGTCCAATGAGCTTTACCAGGGTTCCCTTGATATATGCTGACCATGCTCAAAGCAAAGGCTACATCAGGGCGAGTACAAGTCATAACATACATGATCGAACCAACTGTGGAAGCATATGGTACTCGACTCATCTCAGCTATTTCAGCCTCTGTACTCGGACTCTGAGTTTTACTTAGTTTGGTATTGCCTTGGATGGGTAAGTCACCTTTCTTGGAATCCATCATGTTAAACATTTTCAACACTTTATCCAAGTAGGTACTTTGACTAAGTCCAATTAGTCTTTTACTCTTGTCTCTCAATATCCTTATCCCCAGAATATAGGCAGCTTCTCCGAGGTCCTTCATAGCGAAACACTTCCCAAGCCAGGAATTAACCTCCTGCAAGGTTGGGATGTCATTTCCTATGAGAAGTAGGTCATCCACATACAACACCAGAAAGTTAAATGTACTCCCACTAGCCTTAACATATACACAGGCCTCATCCTCACTTCTTGAAAAACCAAACTCTTTGACTTTCTCATCGAAACAAAGATTCCGTCTGCGAGATACTTGTTTCAATCCATAAATGGATTTCTCAAGCTTACACACTCTATTAGGATACTTTGCATTGAAAAAACCCTCTGGCTGACTCATGTAAACATCCTCAGCCAACTTTCCATTTAGGAAAGCGGTTTTGACATTCATTTACCATATTTCATAATCATGAAATGCAGCTATGGCTAGCATAACCTTAATAGACTTAATCTTCACCACTGGCGAGAAGGTCTCATCATAGTCAACTCCCGGAGTTTGAGTAAAGCCCTTCATAACCAGTCGCGCCTTATATGTGTGTAATTTCCCATCCATGTCGGTCTTCTTCTTGAAGATCCATTTGCACCCGACTGTCTTACGACCCGGTACATTGTCAACCAAGTTCCAAACTTGATTGTCATACATGGACTGAATCTCGCTTTCCATAGCCTCTTTCTATTTAGCAGACTCGGTGCCTTCCATGGCTTCCTTGTAGTTGTTAGGTTCATCTAAATTTACCAGTGTGTTATCACTGATAAATTAATCACCCTCAGATGTTATATGGAAACCATATAACACAGGTGGAACACTACCTCTACTGGAGCGCCTCAGAGGTACAGACTCGTCAACTGGATCAACAGGAGCTTCCTCCTCAGGTTGATTGTTAGTGTTTGAGGTTCCTTCACCGCTAACTCTTGAAGCTCTTCAAGGTCAATTTGCCTCCCACTGTTTCCTTGGCCTATGATTTCTCTCTCGCGGAAGACTCCTTTCCTCGCAATGAAGACAACATTATCACTCGGTCTATAGAAGAGATATCCAAAGGTTTTCCGTGGGTAGCCGATGAAAATACACCGCTCACTACGAGGTTCAAGCTTGTCGTGAGTCTCACGCCTCACGAAAGCCTCGCAACCCCAAACCTTGATGTGTGATAACGAGGGAACCTTCTCTGTCCACATCTCGTGAGGTGTTTTGGCAACCTTCTTATTTGGGAATAGATTAAGGATATGGGTGGCAGTCTCTAAGGCATACCCCCAGAACGAGATAGGTAACGAAGCTCGACTCATCATGGAACGAACCATGTCCAACAAGGTTCGATTGCGCCTCTCATCCACACCATTAAGTTGTGGTGTTCTAGGTGGCATCAATTATGAAACAATTCCACATTCCTTAAGATAATCTAGGAACTCGATATTAAGATACTTACCTCCCCGATCGGATCAGAGCATCTTTATCTTCCTGCCCAGCTGATTCTCCACTTCTCGTTTAAACTCTTTGAATCTTTCAAAGGTTTCTGACTTATGTTTGATTAAGTAGATATAGCCATATCTGCTGTAATCATCAGTAAAAGTCACATAGAAGCGGTTAGCATCCCTTGTGGCGGTTTTGAAAGGTCCACACACATCGGTGTGTATGAGATCTAACAAACCTTCACCCCTTTCACAAGTACCAGTGAAGGGTGATTTAGTCATCTTTCCAAGCAAACAAGATTCGCAAGTGTCATCCGACCTTAAGTCGAATGACTCCAAGACTCCAGCCTTTTGGAGTTGGCCTATGCGCTTATTGTTGACATGTCCAAGACGACAATGCCACAAGCATGCCTTATCCAGATCACTGGAAGAATCAATGTGCAACACATTATTTCATAAGTTGTCTACAACCATCACAGTTTCATATACACCATTACAAGGTAATGCTTTAAAATAAAAAACACCATTATAAAAAGCATCAATAGCACCAATTTCATTATCAAATGAAAAACTAAAACCTTGTTTGTACAAACCATGAAAGGAAATAACATTTATCGTCATTTCAGACGAGTGGCAACAATTATTCAAATATAATTCTAACCCACTACTAAGCAATAAAGAATTAACTCCAATCTTGGTGACAGGTGAAACCTTCCTATTCCCCATGATCAAGTTCATCTTCCCGTGCTCCACATCCTTACTTCTTTTTAGTCCCAACAAATTAGAACAAATGTGAATTCCACAACCTGTATCAAGGACCCAAGAACAAGAATGTGATGAGTTATTAGATAGAATAGTATAAATACCTGCATGGTTGGGTTTTAACCTTACCATCCTTTACATCCTGCAAGTATTTGGGGCAGCTTCGCTTCCAGTGCCCTTTATCATGACAATAGAAACACTCTGCTTCCTTAGGAATGGAAGAGGGAGCATCAAAACCAACTTTGGTCCCACTAGAAGAGGATCCATCAAGAGACTTTCCCTTGCGGCTCTTGGAGGGAGCCTTCCTATTCTTCCCTTTCCCATGTCCAATTGCCAAGATAGGGGCAGTAGCAGTAGGAGTAGAAACAACAAATTTACCTTTGAGACTACTTTTAGCAGTCCTCAAAATGCCTTGAAGCTTGCTAAGATTGAACTCCTCCTTGTTCATATGATAGGTCTTTCAGAACTGATCATAACATGGAGGTAAAGAGTGTAGAATGATATCTATGGCCAACTCTTCATCGAAGTTCACATTCAACTTCAGCAAGCGGTCCACAAACCTTTGCATTTTCTGCAAGTGGGTCGTGATGGATTCTCCATCCTTTATCTTTGTGGTTATCATGGAGGCGATGATTTCATACCTCTCTTGACGAGCACTCTGATGGTATCTTTCCATCAAGTATTGGTGCATCTCAAAAGGGTAGAATTCCTCATAGGACTTTTGGAGTTCAGCTGTCATAGTAGCCAACATGATACAAGACACCTTAGTGGCATCTTTCTCATGAGTCCTAAACTCAACGATCTCATGAGGAGTAGTAGAAGACTCATAAAATTCCTTAAGATCCTTATCGAGGACATATTCCTTGTCCTCATAACGAGTGACCAACCTGATGTTCCTAATCCAGTAATTGAAGTTGGTACCATCAAAGATGACTCTCTCACACAAGTTCATGTGAGAGAAGGAGCCAGAAGGGTTTGAGCCAGAAGCAGTGTTGGAAGACATCTGAAAAAGAATGACAAAGTTTAGATTAGATAATAATCCTTAATATAACACCCAAAATGAAATATTAAGGCTAGGACCCAACACAATATTTTACAATTTGGAAGAGGGGTGCCGTAATCCAACTTGCAAAATATTTGAAGGTAGGTAAATGATGATTTACCAATTTTCACCATGAAAAACGAAATTGATTATTAAGTTTTAATTGGATTGAAATTCCTAGATTCTTTGGAGATTCTTTGAACTTTTCAATGGCATGTTTAAATCTCGATTATACCCTTCAAGATTGTGACTGGGATACTGATGATCACAAACAATGTGTGAATAACCATGCAATTTTACTTGGTACACTTGAAGTCAATTATCACCTAATCAATGTGCCGGTTAACCACACACGCTTCATTGATCTATAACAAACATCAAGCTACCCTTTACCACCCTTACTAGTCCATGTTAGTGTGTCGGTTAACCACACACGCTCCACTAACGACTTGGCAAGGTGCAAAGTGCAATTTCATGGATTAGCATCAAATTCACATTTTTCCTAAAGTAACTAAGATTGAGAATTTAATAAAAGTTTAGTTACTTTATAATTATCATTATATTTTTAACGAGAATTAATGTCCTATCCTACCCGTTCGGATAACGACCCTCCACCAGTCAAGGAAGCGGTGGGTGAGAGTGGACACCCATTAAACTGTCATTTTATAGGCAGCAACTTATACCCCCCTTATAGACCGGCTTCATGAATGAGGCCTACTAACGGTAAGACTGACTAATTTTATACACACACACACACACACACACACACACACACACACACACACACACACACACACATATATATATATATATATATATATATATATATATATATATATATATATATATATATATATGTGTGTGTGTGTGTGTGTGTGTGTATTATTAAACTTATAATATTATAATAGTATAAGGGTTGAATTTTAAACTTTTTAAATTCTAGGGTTTGGAATTAAAGTGTTCATTAGTGTAACTTTACAAATTCCAAAACTTGAGGGCAAGTTTTGAAACTCTTCAAAACTTTTCATTTCCATAACTTATGAGTCTAATGACATTTTAAAGAAAAGACTTTTCATTTTCCATAACTTGAGGACAAGTTATGGAGTCCATTAAAGGCATTTAGATCAATATTTTAATTAACACAATAATCAAATAATTTATTCATGATCTAGTTAAACTCATAAGAACAAGATAATTCATATCAACAATTTTCAAGAAATTAGCCTAATCATATAAACGAATATAAATCTTGAAATTATGACAATTATCTTTTAATTGGATAAGAATGATCATTACCATATCAAAAAAAGATTTCATGGTTTAAAAAACAGTTTGGGGTAATGATCCTAATCCAATTATAGCCAAAAAAAATTCGAAATTCTGCACACAGGAGCACCAACTCGACGAGTACATGAACTGGACTCGTCGAGTTGGTCTGTTACTGAGTGGACTCATCGAGTCAGCCAGTGGACTCGGCGAGTTCACATGTCAGATGCTAGAAAATCAATTTTTTCAACTTTGAAAACCAATAAGCATCAGGTATAACATAAAACAATCCTAGGCTCTGATACCACTGATGAGTTTTGAGCACTCTAACAACCTTATGGTGCACATACAACCTTAAATGCTTTGGATCTATGTTTTCTCTAATTATACATGCAATTTGAATTTCCAAAGCATTATCCTAACTAGCATACAAATCATGGGTACTTGAACAACAAAAACTAGTTAGATAACTTACCTCTTGTTGTAGCTTGTTAACTTGAACCTTTAAGAGCCTAGCACCCCAAATGTGATGCCTCAAATGCTTCACAAAACACCACCAATAATGGAGGACTTGAGAGAGAGCGACTTGCAAAAAATCGGCTCTTATGATCTCTCAGAACAACTAAGTGTCGATTTTAGGAGCTAAGGGACTTCTTTTATAGTGTGACAAAGTCTAGGGTTTCATCCATGTAAACCCTAATGGACATGACCTTTCATATTACTTAGGATCCATGGGTTAAACCTCCATGGACTACCATATTGGTTTAGCCCATCCTAAATAACCATAGTCCCACACTATATGAATCATTGATTTACCAAATCAATCCCTGTACATTTAATTAGACTCTTTTGATCACTAAATTAATTCCAAATTAATTCTTGATCAATACTAATTAAATAATATGATTTCATATTAATATATTAGAACTTATAATATATTAATAAATCATAAATAACCTCTTCTCAAAAATCCATCCTATCAAATTGTTCCGGTGAAATGCAACCCAAATGGACCATGCTATTTTCGGGTCAAGTACATACCAATTATAGTTATGGACATAGACACCTTATCCAACACAAGCTTGCAGGATGTTAAGTCCTGGATTGGGAAGTGTTTCGCTATGAAGGACCTTGGAGAAGCTTCTTACATTCTAGGGATAAGGATATTGAGAAACATGAGTAAAAGACTAATAGGACTTAGTCAAAGTACCTACTTGGACAAGATGTTGAAACGTTTAAGCATGGAGAATTCCAAGAGAGGCGACTTACATATCCAGAGCAATACCAAACTGAGTAAGACTCAGAGTCCGAGTACAGATGCTGAGATAGCATAAATGAGTCGAGTTCCATATGCTTCCGTAGTTGGCTCGATCATCTATGTTATGACATGTACTCGCCCTGATGTGGCCTTTGCTTTGAGCATGGTCAGCAGATATCAAGGGAGCCCTGGTAAAACTCACTGGATTACGGTAAAGAACATTCTTAAGTACCTGCGGAGGACTAAGGACTGGGTCCTTACCCTCGGTGGGAGTGATGACTTAAGAGTAACAGGGTATAGTGACACCAGCTTTCAGACCGACAAAGATAATTTCCGCTCTCAGTCGGGCTGGGTATTTACCCTTAACGGAGGAGCAATAACTTGGAAAAGTTCCAAACAGGAAATTGTGGCTGATTCAACGTACGAATCAGAGTACATAGCAGCAATCGAAGCAGCAAATGAGGCAATATGGTTGATGAACTTCATTGGAGACCTTGTAGTTGTACCATCTGTAACGGAGCCTATGGATATTTTCTATGATAATGAAAGTGCAGTTGCTTTAGCCAAGGAACCAAGGGATCATGGCAGATCCAGGCACATCGACATAAAATATCATTTTATAAGACATCAAGTGGAAGAAGGACTACTCGAAGTGAAGAGGATATCGTCAGAGAAGAACCCAGCAGATCCCCTTACAAAGGGACTCAACGGGGAAACGCACTTGCTGCATGCAAGGAGTATTGGGCTAAAGGACGATATTAGTTTTAATGATTAGATAGTTATTTAGAAACTTGTAATAGCTAAAATGTAATTGAAATTTGATGACTGAATAAAAGGAGTTTTGTTTATAAGTAAAGTTACTATCTTGTGTCAATTATTTACTATTGTTTCATTTTGCATGTTTTGACTTCCAGAATAATAAGATTATTCAAACCATCCACAGTCGATCATAATTTAGAAGTAGGTTATGTAAGTAGACTTTCATGAATGGGTTTTGTAAGATTGTCTAAGGAGTTAGACATTGCAAAGGTTTGCTACAACATTCATGAGTACACTTGAAATAAGATTTGAGTATTGGATCAACCCACACTCACATGAATCACTTCATGGAATTTATCACGAGTGATTGTGAGATGATAATATCGTATAATCTTTAAACCAAGATATACAAGTTGGCAATTATTAGTTGGTTGTACATTGACAGTGTGAAAACACATCAATAACTCGATACTATAAAATGTGTTATTGTGTATGATTTAACTAATAGTTAGTGCAAGCATATAAGTCGAAGTTTATCTATTCCTTTTATTCTAAAAAGATTAAAAGGGATATCTTGGGCCCCTCGATGATTTTGTTTCGACTTATGTGTTGGTCCCAGTCAGGACTAAATTGATGTGTTCAATTAAGTTCTATGCCAGACAAATCGGAAATCGGGAAACAAACTGTTGGACAATAAGTATGACTATGTTCCATGTATTTGTCCGCATGATATCTTGAAGAACAGAGGATTATATGATCCCTTATCTAAATGGCGCGTAAGGATTCAACATTGGCTTTTAGAGAGCTACAATTGATACTTGGGTTCTGAACCTACATTGGCAATTATAGTTATTAGACTTATCCAAGTGGGAGACTGTTGGATTAGGTGTCTAAGCCCATAACTATAATTGGTATGTACTTGACCCGATGATAGCATGGTCCATTTGGGTTGTAACACTCTGGAACAATTTGATAGGATGGATACTTGAGAAAGAGGTTATTGTGATTGATTAATATATTATAAGTATAATATATTAATTGAGAAATCACATTATTTAATTAGTATTGATCAAGAGTTAATTTGGTATTAATTTAGTGATCAAAAGAAACTAATTAAAGTTAAAGGGACTGATTAGGTAAATCAATAATTCTTCTAGTTGGACTCATGACTCATATTGACTAGGGTTGGACTAAACTTACATGAAAGTCCATGAAAGGTTTTTCCCAAAAGGATTATGTAATATGAAGAGTCATTAGGGTTTGCATGGTTGTAATCCTAAGCTATATAAGAAGACCCTAACACCTAAAATCGGCTACCCCATGCACACTAAGAGTTGCTAGCCGATTTTGAGCTCCCAAGCTTCTCTCTCAAGTCCATTCTCTTGTTCTTGGTTTGTTATAAGACATTTGAGGCATCACACTTGAGGTGCTAGGCTCCTAAAGGTCAAAGACAAGCAAGCTACTACACAAGGTAATCCTCTAACTGTTTTTTATGATTCAAATGTTGCCTTGCATGCTAGTTTAGGCTTTATGCTTTGGAAAAACAATGTTGCATGTATAATTAGAGAAAACTTAGATTCAAAGCATTAGGGTTGTATGTGCACCATAGGAATGTTAGAGTACATAAAACCCATCACCTAAACCCCTGTAACGACAAACTCCCTTGTGCACTTTCCCGCACGTGTTGCATTGACTCCGGCCATACTGGCCTTTCACCCGATGATCAGAAGTCTTGGGTCTCTTCCTGGGACCTCGACTATACGCATCTGACACGAACCTTTCTTTCTAATGTGCTCCCAATCGATCTCGCACCCTCGGACTCTGGAAGTCACATCCTTCAGGGTCTGACACCCTCTCACGCTCACCGGCTCACTTGCCAACGACTGAACTGCAACAGCTGGAACATCCTCTGCCCTAAACCGGGTCACAAAATCCTCCCAATACATAGTATCTAACTCAGAAAGCACAATAGATCGCCCAATCAATTCCCAACAACTCCTTGCCGCCCGATACAGAAGATTCAAGGCGAATCGAACCTTGGCTCCTATGGGATAGGGACTAGTACGGAAAACACCCTCCATCTCCTCAATCCAACGTGAACTCAAAATCTTGTCAGTCCTTCCCTCCGCGCTCGGCTACTCGCACCCTCGCCTCCAGTACAGCCTGCCGCTCCTGATACTCCCTCACAAGGTCCTGGGTACGCCTCTCCGTACGCTCCACTGCGGCTCTCGTCGCGATCATCTGCTTAGCGGTCACCTGTGCCTGGTCGCCAATTTCCTCCGTCAGACCATAACAGGAAAAGCTCGATACGTCGGGCCTCCATGCTGGAGGTTGTAGAAACCTCGCTCCATTCTGAATGGTGGGCGTTGGCCCTGGTGTCAGCTCCACCTCTCAATATCAAGTGCCCAAGGGGGCGTAGGGCCATTGTAGCTAGTTCGGTGCGCCGACACCCTCGCCATTTAGGGTGGGTTGATGACTACATACGTTGTGTCCGAGTCACCCTCATCTCCCTCCTCGTCCTCATCGATATCCTCGTCGAGCTCCTCCTTCTCAAACTCCTCCACTATCTCTTCCGGATCCTCCTCGGGATCCTCCCCAATCCAACCCCCATTCCCCTTATTTGGGGGAATAGGATCTTCCGGGTGGTGGAAGTCAGCCATAGCGTCTGCACGAGAATATATAAGTACGAGAAAATAGATAGAATGTTAAAATACTCCTATAATATTTTATGTCCTTTAGTTTTGTCCTTAGATCCTTTTTGATTTACATTTGATGAGTTTTAGATTTGTTGTCCACCTTGACCACTCCTAGACACATGTTGGTCATATCCCGAATAAATATAGTTGATCAGGCTATATTTTTCCTTGATATGATTACATAGTTGTCTAAGTTTAGTCACGATGTCCAACTCTTCTTATTGTTTTATAATATGCATGCATGTATGTACACTTTGGTAAAATCTTTATATTTTTAAGATATACTTTTAGTCAGAGTGTTTTAGTCCCATTGTATTTATAGTTGTATATCTTGTATGGTTAGATATACTAGTTTACTATAAACAATGCACTGATACCAATCTGTTACACCCCCGAACCAGGACTGCGGAAACGTCCGGGGGCAGATGACAACATTGTATTGTATCATCACAATTGAATATAATTGAAAACATAGCAACCATCATCATACATTAAAGATACCAACATACATTGTATACAGATTGTATTTGTTCACAAATTTACACAAAAGTGATAATAAATATGATGTTCCAAAATGTAGTAAACATCCAAAATCCATAGCCCAGATACCTGCTCACTGAGTCCCTGAGAATACAAGTCGTTTTGAAAATCGTCAACTAAAAAGTTGGTGAGTTCATAAGCGTATTTGTATAAAAACCTTTGTAACATCTTTGATTGTAATAATTTGTAAAACTCCAGAAAATCTGATATTTCCTGTAAAAACATGGTTTGTAGTCTCGTTCTAAAACTGTGAATAATTGCATACGTGTCCTTGTTTTCTTTTGTTTGTAAGTAAAAAGAGTGTGTATTCCTAGAAAATCCAATATTTTATGATGTTAGAAAAACAGTAGTCTTAAAACCCTAAGACTGGAGTGGTGATAATAAAGTACAAAAGTGGAGCATAGTTTTATATTTTATAAAACCAGTGAAGTGTATAATTACGTAAATACAAAATATCATTGTTAATCCCTATGTGATTCGTTAAAACCATGCTTGATACGACTAAAATGCCTGTCATGACGTTCTTCAGGCGTCAGTTTTGGTAAGATATTTGTCACCCTAGACTGGCCTAGTCTAGCTGTAGCGAGCAACTCATGTGTGGGGGTGTCAACCCCGTATAGATCTATACACAATTATCTCGCTCTCCCTCCAGGAGACTCTGGTTATAACTACAGGACCTACGGTGTACGCTAGGTAGGTACGACGAAGGAAAGTCTCACAAGTGCCTTAACAGGTTTACGCGAAATTTTCTGTCGTAAAAATTCTGGTTTGTATACCGTTTTGGTTCAATTATTTATAACGCTTTTTATAAATAATCATTAATGAATTCATCTAATTGTAATATAGGTTGTGTAATTAGTATAATCCTTTAAGTATTCAAACTATTAAAATGTGACAACGTATTACGACTATTTTTCTAATAAAAACAGTTTTTAGTAAAACAACAAATGTTTGTAGTTTGTCTAGCACACCAAATTTAGTTTAAGAGATTTGTAACACAAAATATACTATCTTGGTGTGACTCTAGCATGTCATGATTTTTACAAGAATATTTATAGAAATCTTGAAATTTATTATATTCCATTATTTGTGTAAAAATAAAGGTTAAAATTTCCTATAACCAAAAGTTATCCATCTTTGAGTGTAACCCACATTTTTACCATTTTAAATGAACAAACATAACTACAAAACTTTGTAGCACAAAAATGTTATTACTATATATTTTGTGATTTTGAACATGTATAAGGACCTTTTTCGTGGTGACTTGTTTCATCTTTAACACATAACCATGGTATATGAAACTTTCCAAGAGATAGATTTACCCTAGACTCATGAGGCTTGTAAATCTTGAAATTTATAGTGTATTAGCATGAACATTCAACATTTCAACACAAGTAATTACATAAACACACAAGTGCATGCAAAGATTCAAAGATTCAAACCAAACGTGACTTGTATCCCCCCCCCCCCCCAAAGAGTGATAAACATGAAAATAGTGGGGTATGAAGCTCACCTTGAAGATTTTGTGGATGTTTTGAAGTGTTGTGAAGAGATTTTTAGCCTAAGCACTAAAATGCTCTTGATGAACTCCTTGAAGCCTAAATAACCCTAAGAAGGTTAACACACAACTTTGTGTGTAAATGAGATGAAATTAACAAAATAATATGTAAGAACACTAGAGCATTTCGAAATAGCTTACCAAAATTCTAAGGACCACCTTGATGATAATGATTTTTGGAAAGACCCACTTGTTCTTGAGAGGAGTTTTATGAAGATGTAAGTGTAAAGAATGTGATGAATAGAGGGGAAATGTTTTCTGCCGAAAATAAAAGATAGAAGAATGGTGGTATGCCACTAGATAATATGGAGGATGCCACTTGGTTATTTGTGGGGTAATTCATAGATACTTGATGCTTAATTACATGGGTTTCTGGGATTACATTGGAAGAGGTTAAGTTATCACATCCAAAAGTCAACTACACTTGCTTTTTCTTTAATCTAAACCGCAAACATTAAGAATATACTCTAGCTTGACCGCAAACACTTGTGTTTTCAGTCCTAGGATGGTTTTACTTTTGGTTTTCGGTCTTAGGTCCTCCCCATTATGTTTTCGTTTTGCTTTTACCCACTAAAAGGGTGTTTTCGGTTTGCTAGGATTACGTGGCCAAAAAAATAAATCAAGGTCCCATTTGCTTCATATTTTAATCACTAACTTATCTTGACTTCCAAATATTAGTTATGGGTATGATTTTTAATAGGTGCTTGTATCAACGATTTCCTTTTGGGTTGATATGATCGATTTGCAACGTGGTTACATCATGAGTTTATTGGTACATGGTTACAATTTAAAACTCTTCTTGACTCCAAATTTTTCTAGTTGTGACACTACCCCATGTCAGGCATATCTTGGTGCTCGACCTACCCTTCGGTGTATATCAACTGGTTAAGGGGACTATTTCACCCCTACCACTCCCATATAATAACATAACATGAACATACTATCAGGCATACCGGGGTGCCCGACCTACCCTTTTGGTCCTTTCGATCGGATACGGGGACTATTCCCCCTACTACCACTATCACATAACATCATACCATACTAGTGTTGGATAAGGTGTCTAAGTCCATAACTATTTCTGGTATGTACTTGAACCGACCCGGCATGGTCCATTTGGGTTGCATGGCATCATGCATTTGGATAGACTAAATGAGAGAAATAACACTTGTGGTATATTAATATATTATAAGTTCTAATATATTAATAATATTATTTAATTAGTATTGATCAAGAATTAATCTAGGATTAATTAATAATATTATTTAATTAATATATTATAAGTGATCAAAAGATGACTAATTAAATATATGGGTTGATTATGTAAATCATCCATAACTTGTATAGTGGGCTAAAAGTCTCCATGGATTATCAAGTTGGGTTAAACCCATTGGATGCTCCATGGGAGTTACAAACCCATGGGTCATGGAAATGAAGAGTCATGTCACATTAGGGTTTACATGGTGTAACCCTAGATGTGACACACTATATAAAGAACATAATACTCTCCAAAATTGGCGACAAGAAGAACAAGTGAGGGCAAACCGATTTTTGCAAGTGTTATACATTCTCAAAGTTTATTCCAAGGCATTTGGTGTTGTGTGAAACATTTGAGGCATCACACTTGGGGTGCTAGGCTCTCAAGGTTTTCAAGGAATCATAACAACTACAAGGTATGTAATTCTAGCTATCTTTTATGATTAAAGTTCCCAATGCATGCTAGATAGGTTTATGAACCTTGGAAAAAGTATTTTGCATGTATTTTAGACAAACATAGATCCAAGGTTTTCTAGGGTTGCATGTACACTTAGGAGTATTAGAATTGCTCAAAACCCATCAGTGGTATCAGAGCCTAGGCTTGTTTGTTGATACTTGATGCAAAATAGTGGAAAAATCAATTTTCTTGCTGTCTGCACAGGGGACTCGCCGAGTCCATGGGGGGACTCGACGAGTCCAAGTGAAAATGCAACCAACTCGGCGAGTCAGTTCGTGTACTCGACGAGTTGGCCATGCATAGTGAAGTTTTTCGATTTTTGCTGCTGGAAATGGACTAGAAACATTACCCTAAACTGTTTTGGTGTTATAAAACTTATTTTAGATGGTGTAATGGTTGTTCTAATCCATTTACAATGGCTAATATCAAAATTGCATGATTATATGTGTTCATATGTTCTTGAAATTTTGATATGATTATTCATGTTCTTATGAGTTCTTGATAGATCATAGGAATTACTTGTTTATTGCTTAATTCATGATCTTTATGTGTTTTAATGGAGTCCATAACTTGTCCTCAAGTTATGGATAACCAAAAGCCTCTTTGTTTTTAAAACCATTAAAAGAACACATAAGTTACAAAAATGAAGAGTCTTCATTTTTAATAACTCATAAGTTATGAATTGAAAGATTTTGTAAAGTTATAAAACTTGCCCTCAAGTTTTGGAACATGTAAAGTCATCTAATAAACTTTAGTTCCAACCCCTAGAATTTTAAAAGTTAAAATTTAACCCTTATACTTTATAATATTATAAGCTTAATAATATATATATATATATATATATATATGTATAAGATCAAGTCGTTTTACCGTTAGTAGGCCTCATTCACGAAGCCGGACTATAAGGGGGGTATAAGGTTGTTGCCTATAAAATGGCAGCTTATTAAGTGTCCACTCTCACCCACCGCTTCCTTGACTGGTGGAGGGTCGTTAGCCGAACGGGTAGGAATATGACTTAAAATTCTCATTAAAAAGTATAATGATTATTATAAAGTAACTAAATGTTTTATAAATTCCCAATCTTAGTTACTTTAGGAAAATGTGAATAAGGTGCTAACCCATGAAATTACACTTTGCACTTTGATTAAGTCGTTGGTGGAGCGTGTGTGGTTAACCGGCACACTAACTTGGACTAAACAAGGTAGGCAAAGGGTGACTTAAGGTTTTTCATAGGTCGGTGGAGCGCGTATGGTTAACCGGCACATCGATTAAGTGAAAAACATTAAGAGTACCAAGTAATTTGCATGGTTACTTCACACCTTGTTTTGTGATCCTCGGTATCCCAGTCACAAAACATGAAGGGCACACTCGAGATTGAAACATGCCATTGAAAAGTTCAATGAATCTAAAAAGAATCTAGGAGTTTCTAAAAACCAAATAAAACCTAATAACTTATATATTTCATTTTCATGGTGGAAATTGGTGAATCGTCATTCACCTACCTTTCAAATATGTTTTAGCTTAGATTACGGCATCCCTCTTCTAAGTTATAATATATTGTGATTGGATCCTAGCCTTAATATTACATTTGGGTGTTTTATTAAGGACTATCTTTATATCTAAACTAAACTTGTCTTTTCTTCTTTTCATATGTCTACCAACAATGCTACTCCTGGCTCAAACCCTACTGGCCCCTTTTCTCTCATGAACCTTTGTGGGAGAGTCATCTTTGATGGATCCAACTTTACTGATTTGATCAGAAACATCAGGATGGTCACTCGATACGAGAACAAAGAATATGTTCTCGACAAGGAGCTTAAGGTACCCGATCCAACTGCTACTCCTGAGGAGTTTGCTGAATATGAGGCACATGAAAGGGATGCTACCAAAGTGGCATGCATCATGATGGCCACTATGACAGCCGAGCTCCAGAAGTCCTATGAGGACTACTATCCTTTTGAGATGCACCAGGATTTGATGGACCGCTACCATTAGAGTGCTCGTCAAGAGCGATATGAAATCATCTCCTCTATGATCACAACCCGAATGAAGGATGGTGAACCCATCACAAGCCACATGCAGAAAATGCAAAGGTATGTGGACCGTTTGATGAAGCTGAATGTGAACTTCCTAGAGGAGTTAGCAATAGATATCATTTTTCACTCCTTACCATCGTGTTATGATCAATTCCCCATGACATGCCACATGAACAAGGAAGAATTCACCCTCAGCAAACTTCAAGGACTCCTAAAGACCGCAGAATCAGGTCTCAAAGGTAAGTCGGTTGTGACCACTCCTACTACTACTCCAAACTCAGCACCTGTCCTGGCAATCGGGAAAGGTAGAGGGAAGAAGATGAAGAACCCTTCGAAGGGTACCAAGGGTAAGACCCTTGATGGCTCCGCTTCAAGCGGAACCAAGAAAGGTTTTGTTACACCTTCTTCTGATCCCAAAGAGGCTGAATGCTTCTATTGCCACGAAAAGGCGCACTGGAAGCGGAACTGTCCAAAGTACCAGCAAGATTTGAAGGATGGGAAAGTAAAACCCAACCATGCAGGTATTTACACTATCTTATCTAATAACTCACCCTATTCTAACTCTTGGGTCCTTGATACCGGTTGCGGTATTCATATTTGTTCTGATTTGCAGGGACTAAGAAGAAGTGAGAATGTGGAGCATGGAAAGATAAACTTGATCATGGGGAATAGGAAAGTTTCACCTGTCACCAAGATTGGAGTTTATACTTTATTGCTAAGTAGTGGGTTTACTTTAGATTTGAATAAATGTTGTTATTCGCCTGAAATGGCAAGAAATGTTATTTCCTTTCATGCTTTGTACAAACAAGGTTTTACCTTTTCTTTTGATAATGAAATTGGTGGAATAAATGTTTTCTTTAATAATGTGTTTTAGTTTAAAGCATTACCTTGTGATGGTGTGTATGAAGTTGTTTCTGTTGTAGATAATTTAGGGAATAATGTGTTGTGTATTGATTCTACTAATGATAATAACTTGGATAAAGCATCATTATGGCATTGTCGTCTTGGACATGTAAGCAAGAAACGCATAGGCCAACTCCAAAAGGATGGAGTATTGGAATCATTTGACCTAAAGTCAAATGATAGTTGTGAATCATGCTTACTTGGAAAAATGACTAAGTCACCCTTCACATGTTCTTGTGCTAGGGGTGAAGGTTTGTTGGATCTAGTACACATGGATGTGTGTGGACCCTTCAAAACTGCCACAAAAGATGCTAATCGTTATTATGTGACTTTTACAGATGATTATAGTAGATATGGATATGTCTACTTAATCAAGCATAATTCAGAGACTTTCGAAAGGTTTAAAGAGTTTAAATAGGAAGTCGAGAATCAATTAGGCAGGAACATTAAGATGCTTCGATCCGATCGCGGTTGTGAGTATCTTAGTACTGAGTTCCTTGACTATCATAGGGAATGTGGGGTTGTCTCACAATTGACACCTCCCAGGACACCACAGTTGAATGGTGTAGCTGAGAGGCGTAATCGAACCTTGTTGGACATGGTTCATTCCATGATGAGTCGAGCTTTGCTACCAAACTCATTCTGGGGGTATGCCTTAAAGACTGTCGCCCACATTCAGAATCTGGTCCCTACAAAGAAGGTTGCCAAAACACCTCACGAGATGTGGACTAGAAAAGTTCCTAGTCTAGCTCACATCAAGATTTGGGGTTGCGAGGCTTTCGTGAGACGCGAGACTCACGACAAGCTCGAACCTCGAAGTGAGAGGTGTATTTTCATCAGCTACCCACATAAATCCTTTGGTTACCTCTTCTACAGACCTAGTGAGAATGTGGTCTTCGTAGCAAGGAGGGGCGTCTTGAGAGAGAGAGAGAGAGAGAGAGAGAGTTCATAAGCCAAGGAAACAGTGGGAGGCAAATTGATCTTGAAGAAATTCAAGAGTCAAGTGGTGAAGGAACCTCAAACCCTAGCAGTCAACTTGAGGAGGAAACTCATGTTGATCCAATTGACAAATCCGTACCTCTGAGGCGTTCCACAAGGGTTAGGAATGCACCTGAGCACTACTATGGTTTCCATATTACTGCGGAAGGTGAGACACTTATCAGTGATGGGACACTGGTAAGTCTATATGAACCTAACAGCTATGTGGAAGCCATGGCAGGCCCCGAGTCTGTTAAATGGAAAGAGGCAATGGACAACGAGATACAGTCCATGTATGACAATCAGGTCTGGGACTTGGTTGACAATGTACCAGGTCGTAAGACAGTTGGGTGCAAATGGATCTTCAAGAAGAAGACCGACATGGATGGTAATGTACACACTTATAAGGCTCGACTGGTTGCAAAGGGCTTTTCTCAAACTCCGGGAGTTGATTATGATGAGACCTTTTCACCAGTAGCCAAGATTAAGTCTATTAGGGTATTGTTAGCCATAACTGCATTTCATTACTATGAAATATGGCAAATGGATGTCAAAACCGCTTTTCTCAATGGAAAGTTGGATGAGGATGTTTACATGAATCACCCGGAAGGTTTTGTCAGCACATAGTACCCTAATAGAGTGTGTAAGCTTGAGAAATCCATCTATGGATTAAAGCAAGCACCTCGCAGATGGAATATTTTCTTTGATGAGAAAGTCAAAGAGTTTGGCTTTTCGAGGAGTGAAGATGAATCTTGTGTATATGTCAAGGCTAGTGGGAGTATAGTTAGCTTTTTGGTACTGTATGTGGATGACATACTACTCATAGGAAATGACATCCCAACCCTGCAGGAAGTGAAGTCCTGGCTTGGGAAGTGTTTCACTATGAAGGACCTTGGAGAAGCTGCCTATATCCTAGGGATAAGGATTCTGAGAGATCAGAGTAAAAGACTAATCTCAAACGAATCTAGGAGTTTCTAAAAACCAAATAAAACCTAATAACTTATATATTTCGTTTTCATGGTGGAAATTGGTGAATCGTCATTCACCTACCTTTCAAATATGTTTTAGCTTAGATTACGGCATCCCTCTTCTAAGCTATAATATATTGTGATTGGATCCTAGCCTTAATATTACATTTGGGTGTTTTATTAAGGACTATCTTTATATCTAAACTAAACTTGTCTTTTCTTCTTTTCAGATGTCTACCAACAATGCTACTCCTGGCTCAAACCCTACTGGCCCCTTCTCTCTCATGAACCTTTGTGGGAGAGTCATCTTTGATGGATCCAACTTTACTAATTTGATCAGAAACATCAGGATGGTCACTCGATACGAGAACAAAGAATATGTTCTCGACAAGGAGCTTAAGGTACCCGAGCCAACTGCTACTCCTGAGGAGTTTGCTGAATATAAGGCACATGAAAGGGATGCTACCAAAGTGGCATGCATCATGATGGCCACTATGACAGCCGAGCTCCAGAAGTCCTATGAGGACTACTATCCTTTTGAGATGCACCAGGATTTGATGGACCGCTACCATCAGAGTGCTCGTCAAGAGCGATATGAAATCATCTCCTCTATGATCACAACCCGAATGAAGGATGGTGAACCCATCACAAGCCACATGCAGAAAATGCAAAGGTATGTGGACCGTTTGATGAAGCTGAATGTGAACTTCCCAGAGGAGTTAGCAATAGATATCATTTTGCACTCCTTACCATCGTGTTATGATCAATTCCGCATTACATGCCACATGAACAAGGAAGAATTCACCCTCAGCAAACTTCAAGGACTCCTAAAGACCGCAAAATCAGGTCTCAAAGGTAAGTCGGTTGTGACCACTCCTACTACTACTCCAAACTCAGCACCTGTCCTGGCAATCGGGAAAGGTAGAGGGAAGAAGATGAAGAACCCTTCGACGGGTACCAAGGGTAAGACCCTTGATGGCTCCGCTTCAAGCGGAACCAAGAAAGGTTTTGCTACACCTTCTTCTGATCCAAAAGAGGCTGAATGCTTCTATTGCCACGAAAAGGCGCACTGGAAGCGGAACTGCCCAAAGTACCAGCAAGATTTGAAGGATGGGAAAGTAAAACCCAATCATGCAGGTATTTACACTATCTTATCTAATAACTCACCTTATTCTAACTCTTGGGTCCTTGATACCGGTTGCGGTATTCATATTTGTTCTGATTTGCAGGGACTAAGAAGAAGTGAGAATGTGGAGCATGGAAAGATAAACTTGATCATGGGGAATAGGAAAGTTTCACCTGTCACCAAGATTGGAGTTTATACTTTATTGCTAAGTAGTGGGTTTACTTTAGATTTGAATAAATGTTATTAACATGAAATCATATTATTTAATTAATATTGATCAAGAATTAATTTGGAATTAATTTAGTGATCAAAAGAGACTAATTAAATATACGGGGACTGATTAAGTAAATCAATGATTCTTATAGTATAGGCCAATGATCCATGGTTATTTAGGATGGCTAAACCAATATGATAGTCCATAGATAGTCTATGGAAGTTAAACCCACATAGCCTAAGTAATA
This sequence comes from Lactuca virosa, assembly GCF_052849685.1. NCBI lineage: Eukaryota > Viridiplantae > Streptophyta > Magnoliopsida > Asterales > Asteraceae > Lactuca > Lactuca virosa. The sequence goes on along the minus strand of NC_136430.1, from coordinate 221,582,211 downwards.
TGAAGGGTCATGTGAGTTAGGGTTTGCATGGATGTAACCCTAGACTTTGCCACACTATAAAAGGAACCCATAGTCACCAAAATCGGCCCCATGCATTCTAAGAAGAGTGAAAAATGATTTTGTGTGCTAAGTAGCCTCTCTCTCAAGTCCTCCTTTGTTCATGGTGTTTGTGAACCATTTGAGGCATCACATTTGAGGTGCTAAGTTCTTAAAGGCCAAAACTACAAGCTACAACAAAGAGGTAATTCCATAACTCAATTCTATGTTTTTTATGTCAATTGTATGCTAGTTGTAGGCTTAATTCTTTGGAAACAATATTGCATGTATAATTAGAGAAAACATAGATCCAAAGCAATTAGGGTTGTATGTGCACCATATGATGTTGTAGTATACTAAAACCCAACGGTGGTATCAGAGCCTAGGATTGTTTTCTATTATATTTAATGCATGACTTATTTTTCATAGCTGAAAAACTGTTCTGACAACACCTACTCGACGAGTACATGATTGGACTCGACGAGTAGGTTGTTTTTTGCCTTGAACTCGACGAGTCCATAGTTGGGCTCGATGAGTTGGATGATCAGACAACAGTTTTTCAGGTTTTTTTGGCCTGTTTTGGATTAGGATCATTACCACAAAATGTTTTAGTTCATAAAATTTGATTTTGTTGGTATGGTAATGATTATACTCATCCAATCAAAAGATAATTGTCAAAATTTCAAGATTTGTATTAGTTTATATGAGAGGCTAATTTCTTGTAAATTGTTGATATGAATTGTCTTGACTTGTGAGTTTAACTAGATCATAGATAAATTACATGATAATTTTTAATTGTTAAAATATTGATCTAAATGTTCTTTAAAGTCTTCCATAACTTGTCCTCAAGTTATGGAACGTGAATTTTTTTCCATAAAAACCACATTAAACTCATAAGTTATGAAAATCAAAGGTTTTAAAGAGTTACAAAACTTGCCCTCAAGTTTTGGTATTTGAAAAGTCTCAATTAAAAAAACTCTTGTAATTAAAAAGTTGTAACTCTTGGGTTCATAAATTAAAAAATTAATTAAATAGTTTCTAATTTTGAATTTTGAATAGTTCAAATTGCACCTTCTGGACTTTATTAAATTAATTAAAGTGTTTAATTAAAAGAGAATTAATAATTCCATAATGACATGGTTTAAGTTTAATTAAATTAAGAGTATAATTTATTCATAGATTAAACCATCTAGTATTTTAAAAGTTTAAAATACACCCTTATACTATATAAAATTAGAAGTTTAATAATTATATATGTATAAGTTAAAGAGTCAGCCTTACCGTTAGTAGGCCTTATTCACGAAGTCGGTCTATAAGGGGGGGTATAAGTTTACTGCCTATAAAATGGTGGTTTAATGGGTGTCCACTCTCACCCGCCGCTTCCTTGACTGGTGGAGGGTCGTTAGCCGAACGGGTAGGATAGGACATTAATTCTCATTAAAAGTATAATGAAAATACCAAGTAACTAAACACTTATAAATTCCCAATCTTAGTTACTTAGGAAAAATGTGAATTTGGTGCTAACCCATGAAATTTCACTTTGCAACTTGTTAAGTCATTAGTGGAGCATGTGTGGTTAACCGGCACACTAATCTGGGACTGACAATGTGTGGCAAAGGGTAGCTCGATGTTTGTCATAGATCAATGGAGCGTGTGTGGTTAACCGGAACATTGATTAGGTGATAAATGACATCGAGAGTACCAAGCTAATTTGCATGGTTATTCACTCCTTTTTTGTGATCCTCGGCATCCCAGTCACAAACCTGAAGGGCATAATCGAGATTAAACATGCCATTGAAAAGTTCAATGAATCTCAAAATAATCTAGGAATTTCAATTCATTTAAAACCTAAAGTTCATTTTTGTTTTTCATTGTGGAAATTGGTAAATCGTCATTTACCTACCTATAAATATTTTGCAATTGGATTACGACATCGCTCTTCCGAATTGTAAAATATTGTGTTGGGTCCTAGCCTTAAAATTTCATTTGGGTGTTATATTAAGGACTTAAATCAACTAACTTGATTTTCTCCTTTGTAGATGTCTAGCTAGTTCAGACAACTATAGTCTTCCCAAATCTTTTGGAATAAGCTTTCCTCTTGAAGATGATGTTCCATGATTGGATTGTGGAAATGGAAATCATGCTCCACCTCCTCCAATAATTCTCCATGACCCACAAGTTGAAATACTTGAAAATTTCAAGGTCACTCAACCCCTATTGGCTAGCAAACACCAAGATGGAAGGTCTGTGTGTGCACATGTCTTGGAGATGAATTCACACATTGACAGGCTGGGAATGTTGGGTGTCGTTGTTTCAAGGAAGTTGGTTGTTGACTTGGTTCGTCAATCACTTCCTAAGTCATATAGCGGGTTCTTTAAGGAATACTATATGGGAGATCACGACATGACCCTTATTGATCTAACATATTTGCTTGTTGCTGCTGAATCAGGAATGATTTGGCGCGCCGGTAATGCAAATTTGATTGGAAGATCTATTTCCCAAACTTCCATGAACACTGACAATGGAAATATTGGAAGTCCATAAAAGCTTTCTCTTCCCAATGGAAAGGGATCGGCCATGGTAAAGTCATTTGACCAAATGGTAAAGAGAAAGGCTAAGTCTGAGATAGTCCCATGTACCATTCCCAAAGAGTCCATATGTTTCTGTTGCTAAAAGAAGGGGCATTGGTTGCGAAGCTGCCATATTTACCTGAAAGATCGCTGTGACATCCCCATTTTCACGGCCAGAAAAGACCGATTTTGTTTATGCTTTATAAAAATCAGAGTACCTCTTTTAATAAAAATGTCGCGGAATTTGTTCCCAGAAAAACATGATAAATACGTTATCAAAGCATTTCCGAAGAAATGTATTTTTATCAATTTTAAAACTTTTGGGATGTCATCGTCAACACAGAAACATAAGCATAAACAGATCTTACATTCATTTACACTAGTGATCTACACCTATTTAATCTCTCAGTGTAATGTAACTCCGTATCGGCACCTGTGATACAAATAAGCTTGAGGGGGTCAGGTTGGGAAACCTGGTGAGTACATAGGGTTTTCAACCCACAATAATATAATTATTATGTTTAATCATCAAACAATTAACCCAATTACCCATCCCCATTATCTTCGTTATTCTTAAGGGTCTACCCTAAGAATCATCTATCCTGCATTCATTCGTTCCGAAGTCCATCGCTTCCAGGGTTCATATGACAGGCACTAAGTCCATAGCTGCCAATGCTCGTTCGTAAAGCACTAAATCCATAGTTGCTAATCTTCATTTATCGGGCACTAAGTCCATAGCTACCAGCGTTTATCTAACAGGTACTAAGTCCATAGCTACCATCGTTTCTCTAACAGGTACTAAGTCCATAGCTACCAGTATTTATCTAATAGGCACTAAGTCCATAGTTGCCGATGTTATTTATTATGCACCAAGCCTATAACTGCCAATGTTTTCTCATACCATCTTTCATCTCTCATCGTTCATCTACCCATGTTTTACCCAAGATATTCGTCGATATAAAATACATATACAGTTTAAATCATTTAAAACATGTATAAAATCGTTCATCCAGCATAGAAATCAAGTATTCAAATAATATGCACACATAGCACGTAATTTATATAAAATACTTCATATCTATGTGTAAGATGAAAGTAACTATGCACTCACTTGTTAAAGTGATGATTCCAAAATCGGGAAGCGCTTCACTTTTAACGATTCTATTTTCCTTCGACGAAACCTACGAGGGGATTTGTCTAGAAGTCGGGCTCTGCAGTGGCAGGACTTCCGAGCCGAAAGCTCTACTTCTCGGAGCCGTCGAGCGCTCCGGGGCTTTCTTCTAGCACTAGGGGAATTTTTTTGGGAGGTTTAGAGAGAGTGTAGAGAGAAGAAAGAATGTGAAAGGTGTGAAGAAAATGAGGGTGGGAGAGGTTCTATTTATAGGGTGAAATATGGCTGAACTTGGTGCCACATGTCACCATCTGGTGGCAAGACTTAGGGAGAAAGCAATGGCCAAGATTGTGCCACATCACCCATTTTCGCACAACACACTTCCGACTTCTAAAATTTGTAACTTTCGCATACGAGGTCCGTTTTTGACGTTCTTTATATCCACGCGTAGGTAAAAATAAGATCTATAACTTTTCTTTTGACTCCGTCGGCTAGTTCTCGGTCGATCTTAAATTTAACAGTAGAAGGTGACTACACTGTTAAATATCCGCGTAAAATTCATAACTTCTACATACGGACTCCGTTTTCGTCTGTCTTTTTGTCGTTGAGTTCCTATTAATGAGATCTTCAATTTTCATTTACCTCGCGTTGGCCAAAAACCGCTCGATCTAAAATTTGAGTTTCGGCTTGTGCACTGTTATGCCAAATCTTAGAAAAATCATAACTTCCTCATACGAAGTAAGATTTTGACGTTCTTTTTTTTGTATGTTCTCATTTTAACGTTTACTACAACTTTTGTTTAGATCACTAAGACTAAAAAGTCTTTTATCGTAAATTCACTATTTACGTCTCCCGGTGTCGTGCCGGTTTTGCCGTTGACGGGCCATAACTTCTTCGTTATAACTCGGATTTCGGCGTTTTTTATATGTACGGAACCCTTGTAACATATACTATGAGTTGGTTAAGATTATTCATTCTAAATAATCTTATATTAAAAAGTCATTTTTGACGCTTATTGTCTCTAAATTGACTAGTCTGAATCTACCGGCGTTACAATCGCAAGGATGGTAAAGTCAAAAAATTTGACTCTACTTCAGGAAAGTCCACTATCTAGCTCTATTAAGTTCCTATTTGGAGATTATTAATACATGATGTAATGTAATTACATTTTGATGTTTTGTAGGATCAAAGAAATGAAAGGAAACTTAAAGGAAGAGTAGACTGATTCTGATCGTGAAGAGATGGATTTCGATCGCACGGTTCGATGATCAGAATTTTGAGCTGCTGCTTAAGAGTTATGATAGATTGCTTAGGAATAGATAACAACATAGTTTTCATATGTATTTGCATTGTAAGGAAAAGTTTTCCGCGATTTTAATAAATAAATTTTGATTGTATTTTATTTTAAAGTTTCCTTACAATGGCATTTGTGAAAATGGTTGTTTATATGTTTCCATTGATAGCAATATTGGAAATGGATTTGATTCTTTCGTTTGTGGTAGTGTCAAGATTTACCAAATAAGGAAAGATTCTCATCACCCAAGTTTTAGTTGGATAGAAACTTGGAATCATGCAACTTGTGTTGTGATGAATGAGAACCTTCGTCTTTGGAAAATTAAGACTAATTCCTTGTTCACATGTATATGTGAGTCACGTGAAGGATTAGGGGATCAGGTACACTTGGTTGTGTACTGGTCAGGTCCACCACAAAGAACGATAAGACTATTCCTTATGATTTATTAAAGTTTAGTAAATATGGTTATGCTTACAAGATTAAGTGTAATTCTGAATCATTGGAAAAGTTTCAATGTATGGCAGAATGAATAAGAAGAATCAAATTAGGCAGAAAGATAAAAGTTTCTCCAATATAAGAAGAAGGGAGAGTACTTTAGTATCATGTTTTATGATCATCTTAGTGATTATGAAACCATATCACAATTGATCCTCTAAGGAAATCTTAGTGCATTTGTATGGCTAAGAAGAGGAATCGTGAATTGTTGAAATGGTTAAATCAAGAAGATAAATCATACTTTGTTCCAAAATCAAGTCTTAGAGTGACATGATCTTAAGAAGGTTTATAACACTCATCAAATGTTGAGTAAAATGTTTCTTACTCTTGTACATTTGAAATTGGTAAGTTATGATGTTTTGAATAAGACAAAGACCAACTAAGACCAATTGGGTGAAGTGTTTGTCTTGATAAGAAACCGCACTAATTCTTGATATTTGTTTGTCAAGTAATTTTCCTTGACAAAGAGAATCTTATATGTCAAGAGGTCATTGGGAGTCTTAAAGATCTTGAAAAGCTTCAAGAACTAATCAAGAATAAACCTATTGTTAATCACTAGCACACGACTTGAGGTTTGTAACCTATCGTGTTAACATATTCTTGTTTTTGTGCCCATTCCAGTTAAAAGTTGACTATGCATGTGAGTTCTATGAGTTCTCAATTGTTTTCATAAGGCGAAGGACCTTGATCGGTGAAAGTTCATTGATCTGTATAGGTGAGCAGCTTAACAACTTGGAAGACATGGTAGGCCCTTGTGCTGCCAAGTGGCAAGAAATTAAGATTGAACAAGTTCAGTCCATATGAGTTTGGATTAGTCACTAACCTTGTCTTGTGATTACGGTTATGAAAAATTCACATGGATAGGAACACATACAAAAATCTAAGTGTCATAAGGTTTCTCTCCAATTCATGAAAATGATTGTGAGGAAACACTTTCACTAAGTAGATTTTAAATAGTTAGCAAATGTGATATTTTCATTCTCAAATTCGATTATGATTACGGCATCCCCCTTCATAGTTCGAATTGTGAGAAATGGCAAAAGGTCTAAACAGTTGAGACTTATTGTTGTAAGTTCTAAAATTGTTTAGACACACATGTGAGCTATATAAAGAAAGGTGTATAAATTTGAGGAGCCTAGATAAAGTCTTATCGACGCATCTTGTATCATAAATCTGAACTTTGGTAAGAAAGTCAGCAAGTATTGATTTTTAGAAGTCCAACTGATTTCTGGGTACATGTCAAAGCTAGTGGGAGCATAAGTTTTATGCAAGTAAGATAATAATTATTATGCTAGTGGGAGCATAATTATTATGGTAAGTGTTGCGAGTTAGCAATGTTAATTATAGAAAACAAAAGTTTCAATTTGCAAAGTTGCAGATGTTGAAAAGTTGTTTTGCTATAATTAAGGGAGAGGAATTCATACTTCATTTCGAATCTAAAAGCTTAGATTATGAGATTTTAATCAAATTTAATCAATGACATATATGAATGTTATGTTGAAAAGATTCGACATAAGGAAATGTTATAGCAAGAGACTGGTAAAGTATTAGATCGTTATGTAAGACATTATGAATCGTGGCCCATATACTTCGGATATAGGATCGATTACATATGCTATAATATTAATCTGTTCTAATTTTCCAAATGCCTAGGGCATTAAGAGGGAAAAGTGACTAGAACGAGATATGACTAAAATGGTTAAGCAATTGTTGAGGACAATCTGAGGTTTACCAAAGATTGGTTGCTCATGGACAGTTGGAAGTAAAGTGTAAATTTTGGAAGGACCATATTGACATACTCAGAGAAGAGGTAACCCTTGTTTAGAAGTGATAGTCAAAATGGAATTATGGAAATGTTCCATAAGTGGAAGTTATCTTTAAATCTTTATAAGATTAGAAAACTTAATGCAAGAAGGATGTTCAAAGGAATGTACTTTGAATGTGAGACTTCGTTTCCATGGAATTGCTCTCCATTGGAATACTTTGTAATGTATGTTGCCAAGTCTCTTTGATTTTGTGCATAGTCATTACAAGAGGATCATTGCATATAAGTTTAGAATCTAAACAAATTATAGCAAATGACAAAAATTTGGTATTCTTACATTTATGATAAGGATTTGGAATTGTGAAATGAGCATCATTGAAATGTTGTCAATTGATCTATTTCACAAAGAAATGACCATAGGTAAACATAGTGTGCATGCTTGGAGCATGGGATAACTATTGTTTTAATTCAAGTATCAAGTCGATTAGTCGAAACATTATACAATGAATAATGTGTAATCAATATGGTGATTAAATAAAAGGTGTTTTATTTATATTCACAAGTTCTGTGACCATCTTGGATTCGATTATTCTTGTGTTTCACTTTGCATGTTTTCACTTCCCGAATAACTAGGTTATTCAAAATATCCACAGTCGATCATACTTTGGAAGTAGGTATTGAAGCTAGATTGTCATGAATGGGTCTGTAGACTGTCTAAAGGCATTTAGACATAACACAAGTTTGCTACAGTGTTCATGAGTACTCATGGAATAAGATTCGAGTATTGGATTAAACCCACGCTCATCTGAATCACTTCATGGGTTTTATCACGAGTGATTGTGAGATGATAATATATTATATTCTTAAAACAGAGACGTGTGAGTTGTAGCTTACAAATCGGTTGCACACTGATGATGCGTAAACGCACCTGTAACTTGGTGTTATAAAACATATTGTTGTGTGTGATTTGATGAGTAAGTACAAGCAAGTATATGAGTCAAAGTTTATCCATTCCTTTTACCCTTAGAGGGATAAAAGCAATATATGTGGGCCCCTCGATGATTTAATGATGACACCCTAAGCGTTTGGCCAAGCCTGAACTGATTTGATTTGTTCAATTAGTCAGTTGTCATAAATCGGAAATCGGGAAACAACAGATGGACAGAGATAATGATTATAATCCATGTCTAGGTCCATATGATATCTTGTAGAATAGAGGAATATATGATCCCTTATCTAATGGACGCGTCATTGACTAGCTCAGAGTTCGACAGCGGCTTTTAAGAGCTACGATTACTAGTCGGGTTGTGGAGTCGTACTTGAAACAATAGTTATTAAACTTATCCAAGTGGGAGACTGTTGGATTAGGTGTCTAGGCCCATAACTATAATTGGTATGTATTTGACCCGAGAGTAGCATGGTCCATTTGGGTTGCCTTCACCAGAGCAATTTGATAGGATGGACTTTTGAGAAGAGGTTATGATTTATTAATATATTATAAGTTCTAATATATTAACATGAAATCATATTATTTAATTAGTATTGATCAAGAACTAATTTGGAATTAATTTAGTGATCAAAAGAGACTAATTAAATATATGGGGACTGATTAAGTAAATCAATGATTCTTATAGTATGGGCCAATGATCCATGGTTATTTAGGATGGGCTAAACCAATATGATAGTCCATAGATAGTCTATGGAAGTTTAACCCATGGAGCCTAAGTAATATGAAGGGTCATGTGAGTTAGGGTTTGCATGGATGTAACCCTAGACTTTGCCACACTATAAAAGGAACCCATAGTCACCAAAATCGGCCCCATGCATTCTAAGAAGTGTGAAAATGATTTTTTGTGCTAAGTAGCCTCTCTCTCAAGTCCTCCTTTGTTCATGGTGTTTGTGAACCATTTGAGGCATCACATTTGAGGTGCTAAGTTCTTAAAGGCCAAAACTACAAGCTACAACAAAGAGGTAATTCCATAACTCAATTCTATGTTGTTTATGTCAATTGTATGCTAGTTGTAGGCTTAATGCTTTGGAAATAATATTGCATGTATAATTAGAGAAAACATAGATCCAAAGCAATTAGGGTTGTATGTACACCATAGGATGTTGTAGTATACTAAAACCCAACAGAAACTACCCTCTAGCACCCATTTCGTACTTCATAACCCTCTAAGGGTCAACCTTGGTCAAAGTCAACGTCAAAGTCAACATTCTGGTCAAAGTCAACATCCTGGTTGACTCAACTCGCCGAGTTGGTCCATCAACTCGTTGAGTTCTTGATCCATGAAACTCTGGAAATCTCGATTCTACTCGTCGAGTTCTTTCATGAACTCGTCGAGTTCCCCTTCAACCAGAGTCCGGACATTTCACTCACAACTCGTTGAGTCCTTCTTTGAACTCGTCGAGTTCCTCGATCTTCATAACTCAAAACCATGACCAACTCGCTGAGTCATCTCCTAGACTTAACAAGTTTACTCAGTAACAGAAAAGGTTGGGGAACCACGACCTAACCCGCCGAGTTGTATGAACAACTCGTCGAGTCCCCCATAGCCTATATCCATTAAGTCACTTTCTGTTGGGCTCAGTGCATCCAATCTATAGATCTGGTCCCCTAGAGTCGATATATCACGTAAAGTTACTAAATTTACGTCCTTGCATGAGTTATTTAGCTCAAAAGGCCCAAAAAGGTGGTTCACAAGTTGCATGGGACTCCCATGGCCATAAAGTTGGTACCTTTATGCCATGGAGTCCCTCAAAGTCTCTAGATCCGAAGTCATGACTCCAATACATGTTTTCATCCATGAATGGTTCCAAAACAAGCTACTAAAAGCCCTAAACTCCTCTATGAAGAGATGTAGCAACTGAATGTCAAGGTATACACTTTATACCTTAATATGGCTGCCATAACAGAGAAACCCCTGGATCCAAAGCTTCTTCCTTCAACCAAGCACCTCCAACTTCAACTCCTTCAAGAATTTACCAAATAATCACTCTCTTTTCACTCCTACACACTCAAGAGGGCTCAAGCTCACGAATTAGGGTTTGCTGGACTGAGGGGGACGATAAGGGAGGCCACATTGAAGAGTTAAGGTACTTAAATAGGGTTCAAACCCTAAAAATTAGGGTTTCATTCTGGCAGCTCTACTCGTCGAGTTGAGTCTCTCAACTCCTCGAGTAAACTTCAAGTCCCGCGTCCAAAATCCCATTCCTACTCGACGAGTTTGGGGCCTCCAACTCGTCGAGTCCCTTTGCAGAAATGAATGAATTGTTTTTAAAATACATTCCAGGAATCGGGCGTTACACCTAGACTTTGATAGTTAATGTTTTTGGAAACTAAAAGAGTACTAATTATTAAAGATTAAATATTGAAAATACCAAGCAAATTTTTTAAAAATTTTTGTAGATATATAATCTACGCTCATAACCATGAACTGTCATTTTCTTTAATGGTTTAATAAAACAATAACATTCAATAGATACAACTTCAATGAATGTGTTCATGTCTTAAGAGACAATCTCATGAGAGATGTGAAATTGTATACCCTTAAGTGTCATAGTCCTAAACAACTTGCTTCGAACAATAAATTTGAACATGATACCTAGTAAATGCATCACTATGATGCTCAAGAACACTAGGAATAGTTATTCTTGACTTCCATAAAGTCTTGGATAATTTATATATATATATATATATATATATATATATATATATATATATATATATATATATATATGATGATATAACAATATGGGTGTTGATCGGGTAAATTTTTCGGGTTTCGGGTAATTCGGGTTTTCATGTTAAGAAAAATACCCGTTACCCGACCCAAATTAAATTCGGGTAATTCAGGTGTTACCCGATTTTTTTTAATGGCACCTAAAAATAAATTTAATGAAATAAATATGTCGTGCTCAAACTTTGAACATTGAGATTTTTTAGTCTATAATACTCAAGATATCAAGTAATCGTTTAACAATTTAATCTAATCTAATAGGATATTAAAAAAACAAATACTTAAAGATCTTAGTTTAAAAGTTGAATTGCATGATAGAATAAAAAAAGAGCTTAATATATAGACTAGATTTATTACTCATTGTTTTAGATGGAAGATTTGTAAATTAAAACACTAAAAAAAAGCCAAAATCGAAAGATAAAGAAAAGTATACACGAATGCATTTTGATGAAATAATAACAACCAAAGTCAACCATTTCAATTACTTGATAACAATGTATATGCATTTATTTTGCATTTACCAAAAAAACTCACGTCTTAAATCTAGAAAATATAGAAAACCATTACATATTATGAAAATAATAATATGTCAAGTTCCAAAAGACATTCATAAATATACTCGTTCTTCTTGCACCTTCACTACTTCATCTTGCTCAATTCTATATAAAAAAAAGTCAAATAATGTTAGTATTAAAAGGAAAAGATATTAAATTTACAATCATTAAAATAATAAACGATAAACAATTACCTTTGTCAATTTGTTGATTTTCTTCCCAATCTTTTTCATAATCGATTGTGTCACTTATGTTACCCCGAATCCAATCTTGTGTACAAATTAAACTTTCAAAAATCTTAGGAGTCAAAGAACTCCTAAACTGATCCAAAACTCTCCCACCAGTGCTAAAACGGATTTCGAAGCCACCGTTGAGACGGGAATGGCGAACACATCTCTTGTCATCAATGATAGAATCGGGAATCTTGGACTATTCACTTTCCACCAATCTAGAATATTAAACATTTCTGAGTCGTCTTCAACACTTTCTTGCAAATACTTTTCTAACTCCCTAATTGATTCAACAATGTTCGTCTTCATCTTTTCTCTTAGTTTATTTCTCAATGGGGGGTTAGGTGTCATAAAATCCGGGTTTTGGCGTTTCCCTAATATCGATGATGAAGTGGTAGACTCGGCAATACTTGAAGTAGAATTTGGAGAATGAATTCTAATATAATCATTATATAATTCATACATAGAATCCATGATATATTTCTTTTTGGCCTCCACCCCCTTTTCTCCATAACGATCATCAAGTAGTACAACCAAATACTTTACTTTGTTCATCGAATCAAGAATCAAAGCAAAGTAGAGCAATAAATTCATTTTTTCTATGTTGCCAAAATACTTATCAAACTTTATTTTCATGGCCAGCGCAATATCGCTAAGACTAGAATCGGAAATAGCATCATCCAAGAGCGTACAAAAGGAATATATATCTTCAATGCACGTGTTTGATGTCACATAAAGTGTCCCTGAAATCCTCAAAGTAACATCATGAAAAGGTTTTAAAAAATGACATACATTCCTAACCCTTCCCCAATCGCTTGATGAAGGTATCGACAAACCCGCATTTTCAATTTCGTACCGAAAATCAAATTCCTCAAGATCATATCTCTCAAAAGTTTTTTCGTAAGCTTGGCCAATTTCCAACATATGGTAAGTAGAGTTCCATCTTGTTGGCACATCTCTCTTCAAGTGTTTTGTTATATCGGGATTAGCAACCTTAGCAAACTTGGTAAACTTATGAATTCTAGAAGGCGATTGCCTAATCCATTTAACAGCCCATCGAACTATCTCAACCGCCTTATCAACTTTTTTTATGCCATCTTGCACCACTAAATTTAAAATGTGGACAACACATCGAATGTGCATCCATTTCCCATTTAGAAGACACTTGTTGGATTTTTGAAAACTTTTTTTCAAGAAGTCAATTGCCACATCATTCGCACTTGCATTGTCAACGGAAATTGTGAAAACATTTTCTATTTCCCACTCCATTAAACATTTCTCAACCATTTTTCCAATATCAACCTCACGGTGACTCTCTTGAGAAGAAAAACACAACACTTTTTTTTTCAATTTCCATTCGTTATCAATAAAGTGGGTGGTGAGACACATATAACATAATTGTTGTTTAGAAGTCCACGTATTGGTGGTCAAACATATTCTACCAACGTTGTTTTTAATAAAGTCACAAATTTTTTCTTTTTCGTCTACAAACAATTGGTAGACATCCGTTGTGCTTGTACTACTACATGGAACTTTAAACAATGGTTGAATTACACTATTGTAATACATAAAGCCCACACCTTCTACAAATCTAAAAGGAAGTTCGTCAACTACCAACAAGTGGGCTAGAGCCTTATGACTCTCATTTTGATCAAATTTCCAAAATGACAATTTGTTTTCATCACCATATTGGAAAGCTAGTTGTTTTTGCCCACCACTATGTTTAGCCAAGTAAGCTTTTTATATTTAGTTAAATGATCACCTAGATTTTTGGTCCCATAATTCGCACTTGTAATTCCCGCCACCACAATGCTTACATTTGCATCTTTGAACACCATTTTCGTCCTTATACCTATCAAATTCTTTCCAAACTTTCGATTTTGGGTTGAATTCTTTAGTTTTTTTTTTTCTGTTTTTCTTGTGAAACTTGATAATTGATTGAGTTTTCAACTTCAATCGTCTCATATTCCACTTCAATATAGTCGTCCGTTTTTGACATCTTTAAAAAAAACATAAAAATCAGGAAAAAAATAACAAATAGAAAGAAAAAAAAACAGAAAAACAGAAAAACTGTTACAAAACATAAAAATCAGGAAAAAAACAGAAAAAAAAAATGATAAAACACAAGAAAAAAAGAAAAAAAAAACAGAAAAAACTTTTAATTTCAAGGTAAATATCCATTGAAAAGGTTCATGACAAACTAGCTAGTGTTCCGAGATTGTGTCTATGTGATAATAACATGACAAACTATCAATTATAGAACAAACATTTATAAAATAACACGGCATGACCATCACTAATTAATTAAAAGTCTGAAATAAGTGTTCGTTTCAACTTTCAAGCAACGAATTAAACAAATAATACTCAAGAAAATGAGGACAAAACATGAAACAAACTTTCGTTTCAACTTACCGGTTCCTATTTGGCAATTTGTCTTTTTTAACGTCGATGAAATATTATACAAATAAAATAACCAATGGAGAACTTACAAAGTACAAAAGATCACAATAAGAATAACAACACCAAACTAAAACATAGGTAGATATAGACAGAAAAGTGCATCTATAATCACCAACTAGAAAGTTTCCCCCCGCATTGCGGGGGGCGGAAGGTGTTGCTTTTGTGTCATAATAAAGTACATTGCCTAAGTTGTTAGCCACAATAAAATACGTTGCTATTGTATGAGATTTGCCCATTTATAAACAGTGTAAATGTTATAATAAGAAAATTTTGAAAATACAATCCAATAATTGGATAGAATTTTCATAGGACAATGTGTTAATAAGAAAAGATATCAAAGTGTTGTAGTATGCTATAAAAAAAATGTACATTGCTAAATTGAAAGAGATTATACAGCAGGTCTCAACAGCCCCATCCATCTTCCCATCCAGTTCAACTTTCCACAATGAAGTTATATCACATCATTATCTAAGACTAAGACCGACATACCATGCAGCTATCAATTTCTCCAACGTAAAAAATTCATACGAAACTGAATTCTCCACTTGTAAGATTCATTCCACGCATTTTTTTTACTGCCAATATCAGTCAACTTTTTAAAAAATTGCAATTACTTTGAACAAAAAAAATGCATACATTGTCCCATTTTACTGTACTGTGGCATATTTGGGTACAGGGGCAAATTAATTTGAACAAAAAAAACTATATACACTGTCCCATTTTACTGTACTGTGGCATATTTAGGTACAGGGGCAAATTAATTTGAACAAAAAAAAACTATATACACTGTCCCATTTTACTGTATTGTGGCATATTTAGGTACAGGGACAAATTGATCTTTCAACAAAATTAACAGTCCAGTCAAAAACTATTAATGATAAAAAAGTTATTTTTTATTGATAAAATCAGTCGATTTTATTAAAAAAAAAATTGCATTGTATTTGAATTGGCTGATATAATCAGTTGTATAAAATCAGTTGAATTGACTGATAGCATCAGTACAGTATATGCAGTTTAATTAGCCAAGTGCAAAAAGAAAAATTAACATCAGTACAGTACAGTATCGACAGGTAGTAGACTTTGCTGCTTTTCTGATGATAACTATAAACATATATGCAAACAGTTGGTGGGCAAACCCCTAAAAGGGAGAATTTTAAGAAGGGAGAAGAAAGAGATATACCTGAAATGGAAGGGCAACCAAGTGCAAAAAGGAACCGCTACAGTTACAGTCGATTCAGGTGGGATCAACGGTGGAGACTGTAGTGCAGCTGTTCATTAGTCATGATTTTCTTGAGCTCTATACCACTAAACATACCATTTCCAAACTCTAACCTAAACATTTCTGAATTTAGATAAAAAGAATAAGGTGGTGATAATTTACCGATTTGCCCTCCGGAAGAAGGCAACAACTTAACTGAAACTCATATTTTCCTGTACCCATTGCTGATCTACCTGTTGCTGTCACAAAATAAATGAGATATTAATTCTCAAACATATGTATATAATATGAAAGAAAAATGCATCAACCAATTTTAGGTGACAATGTATGTATTATGCTCTTAACTACTCCTAGTTGCATTCATCATAGTATCAGATGCTCAAAAAACACAAACAGGTCTTTTGTGATCATCAGAGAAAAAGGACCTGAATAATACAATAATTTCATGTGATTTATCAGGATGATTAATGTTTCCCAGGTAGAATCCAAAAGAAGTTTATAGGTATGCACATGCATGTCGACATATAATCTAATTAGAATCCTTGACCCCTAAAGAGCAATGATAGTAACAGCGACAACATTAGTGTAGAGGGTATATCATGATGTTGTGAAGCTTTAATAACTGTTAAGAGTAATAATCCCAAGCGTATTTGAGTAATAATTATTGTACATTGATTATTCTGATTACTATTAAAACAATTATTAGGTATGTTTATCCATATGCTTAGTATTATGTAACAAATTCACGGTCCTTCAGGGGATGATTAACATTATCTTATGTGCAATGCAATAATTATTGTTTCTTTATCCATATCCTTAGTATTATGAAACAAATTTGAAGTTTGTTGATGTGCTACAGGGCACATTTCTTTATATATTGAATTTACCTATCTCCAGTTCCAAATTAAAAGAATAATCCTCAGATCATCCATTTTTTATGAAGAAAATATTGTTAGTAAGTGAAAACATACCTTAAAATAGGATATTAAGAAGCAAGTCTGAAAAGCAAGAAAGGGAAAGAAAACAACAAATCAATGTGAAGAGTAAATAATAAATCGATCATACCTGAAAATATTTGGCCGATAAAAGTTTCACCATCTCTGTCGATGCAGCGTCTTCCCCGATTTAGGTTTGGATCTCTATAGCCCGTATTTGTTCTCCACCTGTTGTGACCTATTCTATATCGATTGAAGCAATCCTAAAAAAAATTAGGAAAACTTAGTTAAACCTGATTTCATGGTTATAAGAGAAAAAGAAAGAGAAACAACCGAGGAGGAGCACAGAAAATCTACGATGTTGTCGACCTCATCGCCGGCAACAGCAATTCCTTCGTCGTTAAAATACCCACCTCTCAGAAGCTTTGCAAATCACAACACCGGTGCCGTTGACCTTTTCCGGCCTGCATCATCAATTGGAAGAATCAAGTCGGTAATAAATTACAATTTCCATTGAATAACTTCGTCCATAGCAGAAATCGAAAACCGTACCTTGAACAAAAAATAGGAAGAACGCCAAGGTTGACCGAGACGGAAAAGTGTGAGCCAGCGACGAAGTTGAAGCAGATGTGGAAGAGATCGTGTATGGCAGCGATTGATGTTTTTGTGGGTGTTTGACGGGCCGTTCGGTCGAGAAGACCGATATCAGCTTGAGGCGGTAGCAGCAAAGGTTGTGGTCGACCCTGGTGGATTGGTATTCGTCTCTCTCCCAATTGATCTGTCATCCACTTCATATTTCGCCATCGCTTCCACCTCCTGTTCCGCCACCAGAGCTCCGTCGCCAAGATATCCCACCTCATTCATCGTTATTATCCCCTTCCGTGGTGTAGCCGTTGGTGAACCGGGTATATGATCAGGCGAGAGATGTAAATCTTCTTCTGGGGGAGATAATGGAGTTTGCCCACAAATTGTTATGATATTCGACCGAGAGAAGGCGGTGGAAACAACTGTGTAAGCATCCGATTGGAGAACAAAGGCGGTGGAATCAGAGGAAACACATTAAGACAACACGTATAAAGCAAAAATATAAACAATAACAAAAACGACAAAAAATACCCAAAGCATAGAATGGACGTTTTTTTAACATATCTAAATAAATAAGGGACTCATTAAATTAAACGATTGCAATACAAACAAAAATACAGGGATCTGGAATGTAATTTAAGGGACCAAAATAGACAAAAATCATGGTAGATTTACCGTTCCTTTTCTTCACATTTTTAATATATATATATAATAATGAGCTAAAACACTAATTAACAATAAAGTCAAAAAACATTTTGGAAGTCGAGACTTGTTTAGGAACTTTGGACAAATCATGACTTGAGATAGAGGTGCATCATACCAAAACTTTAGCAAAGATGAGACTTGTTTAGCAACTTTTGGCAGCAAACAGTAAATAACAATAGTAACAAACTTTAACTCAAATAGTCAAATGAGAATTTTAATAGAAACTCATGCCAAGATGAGCAAAACAAATAGCATATTTACACCGCATGAATAAAAACCTGGACAGTTAAGTATACTTGACCATTAGATAAATCTAGAATAACAAATAGCATATATACACCAATGATGATGATTCATGAAGTAGACTTTTTTAGTATAAAAAGCAAGTGATTTGTGATGCTGGTAGTGGCTTTGTAGTGATAAAAGCCGTATTTTAAAGTTGTAGGATTATGGTTACTGTTGTTTCATTGTTGGGGTAATAACTTTTACTATGTATCAATATGTTGGTTTTCTAATTCATGCCCAGGTTAATATATCAAAAAGATTCCAATGAGTAATCGTCATCTGGCACTTTAATATCATCCAAATTGACAAAAACAATAGCAATTATCCAATGTTAATATATGGAAATTTGCAAAACGTGTATTGTAGACATAGCAATTATCCGATGTTAATATATGAAAATCTGAATTCATTATGAAATCATAACAGGGGGCAATTAGCTAAAGCCGATTACTATATCGGAAGTGCACCTGAATACCCGATGACCCGGCGACCAGCTGATGACCGGCGAGGAGGCCGCGACGACTAGCTGAAGCTGATTGACCGGTGACGAACGATGACAAGCGGACCTGCGAACGAGGGTTTTCTTTTGACGTAGAGAAAATAAAACGAGGGGAATTGAGATTTGGGACTAATGGGGACGGATAAACTCATAAAGGGATATTGGGCCCGTTATTGTTAAAGAAATTTCGGGTAATCGAACCCAACAACCTTACCCTTTACCCGACCTGAAAAAAATCGGGTTACCCAAATAACCTGATACCCGATTAACCCGACCCGATTACCCGATACCCGAAAAAATCGGGCGGGTAATTCGGGTAACGGGTATTTTCGACAGGCCTATAAGAGGTTAAGCAATATTCCAATAAATACAATGATATTTGTTTTAAACTTATTCAAACAATGGAATAATGCAAGACTGAAAAGAGTTACTTTGTGTGATCAAAGTAGTCCATGTTTTATGAACCGAACATTTTTAAGCCCAATAAATCCAAGAAGACTCACATAGATGGATCTTGTTTCTTTTGTGGAGAAACTGGACACTAGAAGAGGAACTGCTCCTCTTATATGAAAAGAAAGTCTGGAAGAGACTAATACTTCATGTATCTACTAGATAAAACTCATATTTTTCATATAACACTCAAGTACTTGGTACTTATGCAACATCTTGTTTCCCGTCATTTCTTATTTCAGACTGTGGGCCTTAAGGAGGTAATGTTTAGACCTTTTGGAAGGAGGCAATGATGGTTATGAGATCTAAACCTTTGAATTGTGTTTTGGGCCGAATGGTAGAAATGAAAAGTCATAGGACGGGTTCTTACATGAAATATGGATTTTTGTTCGATAAATTTTTAGTCCAAGATATTTAGATAAGGTTGTAGAGCTCCTCAATACCTTTTTGTGGATATAAAGAACGTCGAAAACGGAGTTGGAACGAAGAACTTACGACCGTTTGAAGTTATGACGATTTTTGGGTTAGCCATGTACGTTCGGCGTACGGGGAGTACGTTGGGCATACACGATCAGTACCCAAACCCAATTTTCATGGTTTGAGCTCTATTTAAGCTCCTTAACTTCCCCAAACTCATTCCATTCTCAGCCTCAACCTCCTCAACACCTTCCCTTGAAACTCTAACCCTAGTTTAAGCATTGTGAGCAAAAAGAATGTGTTTTTAAGTGCTTTGGAGTGTTCTTGGTGCACCTTGGAGAAGAAGGAACTCATTGAAGAAGCGTTGATCGTATTGGAGCTTGTAGATCCAGACTTTGTTCACCTTGATCTTTTTTTTGGAGGTATAAAGTTTGAATCTTGATGATGAATTTATTAGATCTAGCTAGTTTTGGGTATTATGAGTTTTTGGTCACTTTAAATGCATACAGTTTAGATCTTGAAGGTTTGTGACTTTGTTATGGATAAAGTTGGAAACTTTATCCATCTAATCATCATATTGATTCAGATTTAAAGGTTAGAGACTTGGACTTAATGGATTAAGCTGAAAAAAAAATGCATTATGGAGCTATTCGGAACCAATATTTAACCTAACAATCCTAACATACCATGTTTAAATTGTGTAACTCAACCAATATTTAATCAATTAAAATGGTTCGTGAGCCTAAAATGTAGCAAAAACAACTACATGTTTGGAAAAAAAATCAGCTCATTCCAACATCATACAAAAAAATTACTAGAAATATGGGTAAAAATTCTAAAAAATACCAAAAAAATCATATAAACAAAAAAAATAACAAATACCTTTATATGAGTAGTTGAGAAGTACACCTTCCAAATCCACGAAAGTTTTCAATAATTAATAAGTCGAAATCCAGTACGTGGGACAATCATTGCACAAAAATTTCTTCGATTTCATACCAAGTTCTATCCTGTACTTTTTAAACCTTGTAACCTATGGATAGTCTCATATATTTTACCACCTTTTGTAAACATTTCACACCAAATTAGTCCTTTGGTTCCAATAAGTCATGGTTTTCAGGTTCGAGGTTTGAGGGTTTTTTCGTTTAAAATTTTTTGTACAACTTTGAACGGACGTAACTTTTTCATACGAGCTCTAAATTAGCTGATTTTTCCCAGGTTGTAGCCCTCTGTTTTGGCTACAATTTTGGTTAAGAAAATAATTGAATCGGTTAAGAAATGGCTAAGTTACATAGCTCTAATCAGGAGATATCAGGGCTGCCAGTTTTTTCTCAACATTCTTTATAATTTATATCAGCTTTGAACGACCATAACTCCTTCATACAAACTCAGAATGAGCTGGGTTTTTAAAAAACAGTTGAATCGATTAAGAAATGGCTAAGTTACATAGCTCTAAAAAGGGGCTGTTACGGCTGCCAATTTTTTCTCAACATTCTTTATAAGTTTTATCCAACTTTAAACGACCATAACTTCTACATACGAACTTAGAATGAACTGGTTTTTTTTCCTATGTTGTAACTCCCTATTTTGGCTAAAAAAACAATTGAATCCGTTAAGAAATGGCTAAGTTCCATAGCTCTAAACAAGGACTATTAGGGCTGCCAGTTTTATCTCAACATTGTTTATAATTTTTATCAAACTTTGAACGACCATAGCTCCTTCATACAAACTCAAAATGAGTTGGTTTTTTCTCAGGTTGGTGCCCTCTATTTTGGTTATAGTTTTGGCTCAAAAAACAATGAAATTGGTAAAGAAATAATTGCGTTATGCAGCTCTAAACAGGGGCTATTAAGGTTGTATAATTTTTTTTCTACAAAAAATTAAACTCATTTTATTTCATTGTAATGGTAGATAAATCACTAGATAATGAGAAAATGTCACCTCAAAAGCAAAAAACCAAAACTTTCCCCATTTTTGGTTTTCGATTCTTCATTGATGAGTCATGAACAAGAATATGAGTCATACGCCTTATATGGAAATGCTTGCCAAAACTTCATCGATGAAGTGTTCATGATTACCATACAATGAACCCTTTGACACGAGCTAGTCTAAAGTGTCTATGGTCACATGTACCATATTAAGTGGACTACTTAAAGAAATTAACCAACTTATTTCTTTCATCAACATAGTAATTTGCAAAATCTTCTGAAATATTATGTCGCAATGACAAAACAACCTTCCTTTTAAGTGTGCTATGACTTCATTTTCATACTATATGGATTTCCTTTTATGCAGCTATTAAAAAGTTTTCTTAAACTAGATTGTACCGTTTGTCCACATATTGACTTTATAGTCACGGAGGAAATCTTGCATTTTCCATACTTATCACCTCCGTCATCGTCTTTAATGAAGAACGCATCAAAGGATTTCCAACAATCCAACCACTATTTCCCTTCCTTAGCTTGTAGTTTGTTGCACATTGTCTTCTTTTTGTGTGTTTTCAACAAAAATACATCATCATCATCCTAAAACACATTAAAATTCCAATCATTAACATGAATGATATACAATCTCCATTAGGGATGAACATAGGCGGGTACTCGCCTCATTTTGCCGGAAACGGAACAAGGGGTTCCTATGAAGTTAGAATCAGAACCAGAACCAAACTAATGGTTACTAGTGGTTCCAGCTCCAGGCACCACGACCGAGTAACATGGTTACGTCATTTTTTTAGATTCGTTAATACAAAATGATTCTTCATTGAAAGAAAAAGTAAATACTATAACTAGTTCATTACAATACAAGTTACAAACGACAAAAAAACAATCGTTTTAAAAGATAATCCAAGTTGCTAAATATAAGTCATAAACCAAAAATCATGTTCTTACCATCAACCTATTAATGTTATTTAACATGATATCTTTGCAAAAGATATTATCATCACTTATGTTCAAATTGTTTTATTTTCGGACATACACATTCACATTAGACCATTTGTTTTGGAAAAAAAAAGTTGCAAATGACTTATTAGCATGTTACCTCCAATATCCAATTAGATTCTCCTAAAAAATATATTAGTCATCAATGTTGTTACGACCAATTTGTTTAAGTATTAAGATTTTTAAATTTTAATACTTTGGAACCGGTTCCAGAAGGTAACGGTTCCTAAAAAATGGAAACCAAAACCAAAACCAATCCTTGGCGGTTCCCACTTTTAGGAACCGGCTAGTGACCTTGGTTCCAGTTCCAAAAGTAGGTACCCGGTATCTGTGCTCACCCCTAATATCCATGAATGAATAGACATCATAAAACTTGAACAAACTCAACTTGAATGCTACATTCTATTCCAAAAATGAATAAACATTAGACATAAACATAGTTAAACAAAGTTGATAAAACTTAAATTTGATGAAAAACTTGAAAGCTTACTTGAGTGTCTTCAATGCAGGCGACCTCCATTAAAAGTTAAAACTTGAACTTCCCTTGAATAGGTGATGTTAATTTTGCAATAAACAACCTTGGAGTGGGAATCCGGGCACTTTTTGTTCCACTTACGGGCTTAATCAACCCTTCACCCAAGCACCGAAAATATCGATACCCAGGAACTCCATACCCACAAACCAAACCAAATTGCATAATCAGTTCGCATGCGGTTCCGGTTCAATTCCAACAGTTATTTTGCTCATCCCTAATGTGAAGTCTATGATGTCTATAACATTAAGACTTTGTGTAACCAAGTTTCTTGCAATGAGTGCAAGTCAAATTCTTCCTAGATGAAATATAAGTACTTTCATTAGTATCATTCATAGCAAAAAAACTTATCATGCCTGGACTCCTAGTATTTAATTTCTCTTTGCTTTTCCTCTTAAACCGTTTTTTTTTTTTCGCACTAAGTTGAAAACACACACATAAACCAGTTTTTAAGCAACAATCCCTCTTTAAACACACGATCGACATGTACAAAGCAACATAAAGCCAAAGACCCAACACAACTCAAAAACACAAAACCTGCATTTGCCACAACTCATGCTCAACGACGAGCCAAAAAACAAACTGTTACATCATCGATAATAAGTGACAGTTACAGTTTGAAAGAGTTTCTTGGAAGCATGCTTGGCCTCAGTTTAAGACTTGACAAAATCTATTAAATTAAAGTTAAAGTAAATTAATATACTACAGAAAGTGGAACCTGAACAATTATCTCCCTTGTGTGTTGCATCCGCCTATTCCTCAGATTCAGGTTCAGATTTAGGTTTAGGTTTAGGTTCAGGTTCAGGTTCAGGTTCAGGTTCCTCTCTGAAATAGGATTCCCACAAAACCAACTGTTAAGTCAAACTCATACATCAAAGGGACAAATTTTGCAAACTTGTTTAAACTTTGGTCCATAATTACAGTAAATATCTGTAAAGCAAATGAAATTAAGTAAATAAAAAAATTTAAAAAAAGGTTACAGTATTACTAAATTTTTCAGGATATGACTTTTCATGTGATTGGGGTGAGAAAACATTGATGCTAATATTACATAACTTTTGTGTATTATTTGAAGTTAGGATTGAAGATGGCTTTAGAAATGGTTTGAACTTACTTGGTAGCAAGATCTTTTAACTCCTTTACAGCTGCCTCCACTGCATGAAGTGCCATTTTCTTCACCTGTAATTAATTATTTAGCAGCAGCATCAACCAATCGCACAATTTTAATAATTTATAACAAATCAACTGAAACATTAATAGAACTAATAATATTATGAACATCTAAGACTATCACATTGTTAATAAACTAGGGTTATATGCAAGAAACAGCAACTCTCATTTTTACAAAGTACAATGTTGTTTTAGAAAAACATGAAAGTAGGATGCCTAAATAAACAAATCAAAGGAAGTACAGTGCTATTTATTGCACTTAACTCAAAGTAATAATCTAATATCATTTATTAAAAATATTTAGGAGTTTGAACAAGCGTGTGTATTGAAGTACTTTGAAGCCATTCAAACCAATTACTCTTTTTGCTAATTTTCAAAATTTGTCATTTTGATCCAATATTTGTAGCATATAAACCCAAATTTATTGTGAAACGAGATAAAATTGCTACCTATAGAACGCATGCTTGATGAAAGATTTAATATTGCAGAATATAACAAAGAGATAGTTTACCTCCAACTTATCTTCTTTAGCCCTATGATTTTGGGGAAGAACACGGAAATCCTCTGTCAATTGAATGCATTCACCAACATTTTCAGGAGAAACAAAGTCCAGTGCAACTTTTATACATGACTGCACAAAAAGAAAACATATTTACACACTTACTAAACTGATAAATTCACTGACTAGTACAATAGAACAATAACAATCCAGACAATATTTTAAGAATGAGAGACAATTCTAAAACATGCTGAAGCAGGACAAGTGAAGCTTTATCAACCCTAATTCATTAAAGAGGCATCAGCTAACCAGCATTCAGTAGAAGCATAACATAATGTTCTTATGTGAGTTGTGCATTGTAGTGTCATCATTCTCCAGATCACTAAGATGATGACATGTCAATTCCTTAGATTCTAACTCAAAGTGAAAACAAAGATCCAAAAAAACATTCAGTGTCAATAACCAAGGTGTGACCAATTTTTCCAAGAAATGCATCTCACAATAATAAGCAAGTTGACAACTTAGTGAACTGTAAGTGATCCACTTTGATCCCTATTATTTGCAACTGTAATGCAGTAAAAAAGAATCTAAAAAGTAGTAGTAAGTTACTAACCTTCAAATTTCTAACTTGATGGGCACAACCAGCAGGTATAAATACAGCATCCCCAAGCTTCTGGACAAAAGTCCATGCTTCAATTCCTGATGACAACCAAAAGAATGAGCACAATCATAAAATTTAATTAATATCAGTGAAAGTTGATATATAGAGCCTTGCAAATGTACACTAACCAAACTCTTCTTTAAGCTTCCTTTTATGCTCTATGGTCAAGTAAAATGTTTGGTCATGAATTGGGTGGATAACCTGGACCAAGAAAATACAATGGAACAGTTAAAGAAATTACCATTTAGAAATTAGGAATGCAAGGCTATACATAAAAGAATTAAGGACTACCTGCTCCAGTGGTCGACAAAAGATATGTCTAAACTCTTTGAAATGTTTTTTTAGATATTCCTCCAGTTTAGGCGAATCTTCCCTCCGAAATATGTCCCACAACGCACCTCCTTCTCCCAGATCAATTCCATCCACACAACTATCATCCTGGTTATCACCTTCTTCAACAGCTTCTGTTTCCTCATTATTGTTATCTTCTTCACTATCAGAAGAGACAACTTTTTTCTTGCTCTTCCTTTTAGATCCTTCATTTTCATTTTGTACCGCAACTCTTTTCTTTGAATTCTTTCTCTTACTCTTATTGTTATCTTCTTCACTATTAGAAGCTTTGACTTGTTTTTCGACAGTCCTTCTACTTCTTCTATTTCCATTTTGACCCTCAACTTTTTCCATGGAATCCTTTCTATTCCTCTCATCTTTTTCATCAATTTTAGACTCAGATCCTTCACAACTTTCCTCCTTCAATGCATATTCATCTGAATGATCACTAGTAGTTGTCACAAGACAAGAATCTGATTCATGCCCACTTTTTCGCTTGCCACTACTGTTAACGCGGTCACTTGTTTCTTCCACATTGATATCACTCCAGTTTCTTTCAACTTTGGATTCATCAAGTTTGTTACCTAAGTGCCCATTTTGGTTTTTCAAGCCAACAACTTGCTCAGCAGTAGCATCTTTCATGTTATCATCATCAGCTTGTGTCTTTCCTACCCGTCCATAAAGTTCCCTCTTATCCTGAGCTTTGTGACGCTGTTTCAATTTTTTTATCTTTCCCCGGTGTTCAGGTTTGGGGGTCACAGTTGCAGTATGTGTCAACACATTCACCTGCATGTCACCAAAATATATATTACTTAAATGAAAACAGAGAAAATCCAAAGCAGGTTGGGTGTGCTAAATAGAGAATAAATCTCTTTGAAATTGTTCTTCACAAGAAAATCTGACATGACAAGTTAAATCTTCATAAGAGCCCAATCCACATTGGAATTGAAACTCTCATCTGTTTCTACAAAGAATCTGGAACCATAGGGGCAGAACGGGAAATTTCAGGCAGAAGAATCTGGCATGACCAAATAGAAAAAAGCATACCGCATCAGACATGTCACAATGAAGTTTAGTTACAGAGTCCCCACGTCCCAATTCTTGATGAATGCCATAAGCTATATATGTTTTAGGACCCATGTCTGGCTTACAAGATTTTTCAGGCAACTTCACTGCAAGATTAAGGTATCCATCACGTGGATGTGTGTACTCTTTAAAGGGTAAACAAGTGATAAACTCAACACCATGACGTGGCAACCTTTCTTCAAATAAACTTGATGGAGGCCAGTCTTTCAACTTTAGCATCTTAGGCCACCCTTTTTCATCATGAAGACCTTCCAAATAACAATTAAAAAAGCTACGAACATTTACATCAACCTGCATGTCATGAGAAAACTTGATTAGGCATATTGTATACACGGAAAAAAAAAGTACAAGGTTGTGATAGAAAAAACTTGAAGGTAGAATGCTATAATACAAAATATTAACAGAAGTATGTTGCCACTTGTTGCATTTAGCCAAAGAAAGAAATACTTAACGAACCTCACACCAGTCCAAGCAATTAAGAGCAGCCACATCCAAGAGCTGATCATGGTTGAGATTTTTCGTCTGGCGAAAAGCACGCCACATGACCATGGGTTCCCAGCTCAACCCGAGTGTAGTTTCAAGAACATTGCTAACAATTACAGGCTCCCCTTTTGACCAATGCCACTGGAAATGCTTCAAATCTCCAGGTTTTATGTCAATAGCATGTGGGCAATACAAGTAATTGTCATTGGAATTGTCACGAGAAGCAGCTTTTCGTAACTGCTGATCACCATCATCTGAAGAACATGTGCACCATTTCTCAGGCATATCCCTCATATCTTCCTCCAGTTTGTGCGTCTTTAAGAGCTCTTGTGCTTTCTCCAACAACTCTGGAACAGTGTCAGGTTGCTTTATGCGCATCAATTCTAGAATACCACAACCACAACCACCCATACTTTTTGGAGGACAAGGAATTCTGCCATCATCCAGAGACTTCCAGCCATGACTTTGCTTTTTCTTTGGTGCAGCTTTCTCAAGAAAACTAACCACGTTCATTGTTTCCATGTTTCCCTTAGGCTCGTCATGCTTCTTCTCCTTCCCCCCATGTAAGTACTCAAAACCTGGATCTATAAATTCAATGGTAACTTCCTCCTTGTTTCCCTTAGAGTCACCATCCTCTCGCAATTCCCAGCAACATTGAAGGCAAAGGTCATATTGACAAGAAGGGCAGCTTCTATGCAAGTCAAAAATTGATGTTTTACAGCAGTCACTGCATACATCATGGGACAATCAAAATCAGAAATTGTAATAATCAAGATAGGAGATTGTTACAATCATTAAAATGACATACCAGTACATGCGCTCATTTTTACTGCACTTTGCCTTCTTCAAATGTAGTTCAGATAATGAACATCCTGCCCAACAAGATAAATTTAGGAAAACCTACATAAAATATGGCTGATTGATGTTTGTCTACCGAGACCGCCCTTTGAGTGGACAAACTCACACTATCAACATTACAACCAAGAAAATATAACTGAGTAAAAAGAACTAACATGAAATCGTTTCCACAGTATTTTACTCGATTTCAAAGGGAAACCAGGACTAGCTGTAGATACATAATCCTTCAAGAAACACTTAAACAACAAGCTAACCAGAATAATTAAAAGACATTGTTACATGAATCTTTGTTGAGAAGCATCTATGCAACATGGACATTGAACATTTAGCAACAAGACACCAACTTCACAAACTGAGTACAAGGTCGAAGATTGAAGTTCATGTCATCCATTATGAGATCAAATAAAGAAATTATATTATAGATGAAGAGCAAATGAGCAATGAGAGTTCAGGTTGAGAAGTTAAGCTGAAGAAACGATGTTCTTTTGTTTCCTAAAGTCTCAACAAAGAACTCAATTAATTCAAACCTATTTTTCATAAGAATGAAACAATCATAATCATAAGTCAAGAATCATATATGTGGCAGTAGTTATTTAGATTAGCTACAGAGTAACTCCCATGATGAATAATAAAAAATACCTCGAATTTCAGACTCAATTGCTTTCTCCTTTACATGCTCCTCATTGAGACGCTTCAAGAATGGAAGAAGCACATGTAGGATATAAACAGAATACCGCATTTTGTGATCATCATCAGGTTTGAAATCAATCTTCTCTTTCACCTAAGAAACCACCAACATATTCAGCATTGCATTTCTTTTTTGCATAAGAGTAAGAACAAAAACAAGTTATATAACAAAAGAAAAGGATGCAGGAACCAACTTTAGGATGCACATCACGCAAACAACCTTTACAGTTGCACTTGTCTAAGCAAACAGGGCAACACTCAGCAAACATCTCCTCTGTCATATTAGGATACCTACAAAACAGGGTAAACAAAGAGAATAAGACAAACAAGCTGTAAAAGAATACCAAATTCCAAATACATTATTAACCAATATGTATAGGCCACTATTCTTCCAGAGGACAGCATAGTTTTAAGGCAATATAGATGGTTCCAAGCCCATATGCAACAATTAAGAGGCAATGACAGGGAATACATATGGATAACCAATATGTATAGGCCACTATTCTTTTACCATCATCTTAAAATGAAAATGTCTACAACTAGGCATCAAGTTAGTATGCTTTGGAAGCATGTTACACATACAACTAGGCACAGAGATCAATGATGACTACTCCTTGCATCAACAAGTATTTAGCAACCCTGATGCAAATGCATCATTGCCCATGAAATTTAAAAGAAGTAATGACAGGTCTAAATAACTAAAATAATGTAACAAGTCATTTAATACAGTTGCTCAAACTAAAAAGGAAGAAAATTATTGACCAATCATACCATCTTGTCATGCAAGGCACACAGTAACGTTTTGTGGTGCATTTTTGACACCGAACAACTCGTCCCTTGTCATTCCTTTGACACTGATGGCACATTACTGATGGTACATGAACTAGATTTCCCTGTCAATGGATGGAAAATAAAGAGATAATGTTCGATCAAATCTTTCCAAAACCAATCAAAAAGACTTCTTTAAATAGAGAAAGATAGAACTAAGGACACAAATGTTACATTTTCATCTGGAACCATGTGCCTTGCAGCACACTTTGGCCTTGAACCCTCCTTACTTGAGCCCTGAGCTTTCTGGCTTCTGTCATTAATATCAACCTTCCTAGTACTTCTTTGGGGCCTTCCACTCTCTTTTTTGACATCTTCACTGTTTATTACTTCATTGGTAACGTTTCCCTCTCTATCAGAAGTAGCAATTGCAGTTTCAGCATCAACCATACCTTCTTCTGTTTCTCCTGGGGACTTGTTCTCATCATCACTTGACTTCACAACACCACTAGTCATCTCCCCTGCTTCTTTTGCAGAAACACAAAGTTTCTTACGTTCGTTAATCTTCTTCTCTGGAGATTTAGTAGCAATACCAGTGTTCTCGTTCTTCGCTTTCCGACCTCTTTTCCTGCCTTTCTTCTGAACACCCTTCTTCCCCTCTGCTTCAGAATCAGAACCCCAATTTTGTTCTATACCTCCATCACCATCATCTTTATCCTGTTCCTCTTCACCACTCTTTTTTTTCTTTGGAAAAGATCGCCGGTGTATCTTCTTCCTTACATCCTCTTCATCATCAAAATCATATTCGAAAATTGCATAATTAATTTTGTTTTTCGTGCTACTTCTTTTGGGCCTCCCACTATCTATTTTGTCCTCTTTGTTGTTTATTACTTCATTGGTAGCGTTCCCCTCTCCATCAGGAGTAGGAAGAACAGTTTGAGCATCAACCATAACTTCTTCTGTTTCTTCTGGGGACTTGTTATCATCATCACTTGACTTCACAACACCACTCGCCATCTTCCTTACGTCTTCCGTGGTAACAGCCTGCTTGGGACGACCACGTGATTTAATGTTCTTCTCTTGAGATTTAGTAGCAGTATTACTGTTCTCGTTGTCCCTTTTCGGACCTCTTTTCCTACCTCTTGGCCAACCTCTCTTCTTCCGAAGACCCACTTTCGGCTCAGGTTCATAAATACCGTTTTGTTCTTCACCCCCATCACCATTAATGGAATCAGATCGTTCCGTTTTTGTTTCTTGGTTTTCTATCCCTTCAGCCAAGAGTCCCTTCGTGCTACGTGCAACATCAGAACATGAAGAAATAGTATTAAGTTCTACTTTTCCGTGATTGAGAGGCAGAGTGTGAGAAGAAGGCAAAGACGAAGGTACACCGCTAACATCAACACCAGCACGACATCGTTCTTGATCATCAACAGCATCCTCAACATCCATCAACAAGTCATTGACGTTTCCACCATCTTGGGCCACAACAAGATTCCCGTTCTTTGTAATCGTTGTCGCCGGACATAAAGACATAATATTGGTTTCTACTACTTTTTCGTGGTTGAGAGACAGTGTATGAGAAGAAGGCAAAGACGAAGGTTCACCGTCAACAACACCACCAACGCGACATCGTTCCTGGTCATCAACAGCAGCCTCGACATCCATCGCCCTGTCGTCGATTTCACTATCCTCTTTGGCATCAACAAGATTGCTGTTCTCTGTAATCGTTGTCGCCATAAAAAAAATTAATTACTGAGACTCACGAAAAAACAGCTATTTTATACAGGAGGAAGAGAAACAGTGGGTGGAAGTGGAATTAGGGTTTTGAAAACAGTGGGGGATTGCTGCAGATTCAAAAGAGGGTTTCCCGCCTGTTGAACTCCACTTCGCGGGTTTCATAAACACAGGACGCAACTAGGGTCGAGGTAAATACGGACCATGAACGGACTAAAATTGAAACCCTTCTCAATTTCTGAATTGACTTCAAAATTATTAGATTAGCTAAATAAATATGGGGTTATTAAAAAAACATTTTATTTTACCATATAAACATTATCTTATAGTTATTCAATTATTTATATCGGTTCAAATTACATTATCAATTTTTAGTTTTTTTTTTTTTTTTTACTTTCTTCGATAAATATAAAAACTAAAATCATAAGGATATTATCTATATCTTGTAAAACTTAAAAGGACTTTATAGATTTATCGCAGGAAACACATTTCTAGGTCACATGTTCCTTCATTGTTGAATTTGCAGGTCTTTTGTGTAAAAAAAATACCATAAAAAATACAGTTTATCGAAGAGTCTCACAATCGAACGACGCCTCAGAAAATGAAGGTTTATCGGATGATGTTATTCATAAATAGAGCTCCATTGTACATACTATGTGGCCTATAACACGCTCCTTACGACAAATCAATAAAAAAATCTATTAATTGTATTTAACATGTATTTATATAACCATTGTAGAATAACTTGAACTTAATTTGGTCACTTCTAAAAAAATAAAAACTCTCTTTATTGTCATTCTTTAAACCTAAGTTATTTTTTTACATCTAAACCTCAAAATTCAATAATAAATGTAGCATGTAGCCTAGAAACACTCTTTGTACAACAAATCAACAAAATTCTCTTAATGGTAT
This sequence comes from Lactuca virosa, assembly GCF_052849685.1. NCBI lineage: Eukaryota > Viridiplantae > Streptophyta > Magnoliopsida > Asterales > Asteraceae > Lactuca > Lactuca virosa. Next base: position 221,550,202 of record NC_136430.1, on the reverse strand, counting down.
CATATATAATTTAATGGATTTTGTTGATTTGCCGTATGGAGCGTGTTTCTAGGCCACATTTTATCATCAATGTTGAATATTCTGGTCTTGAGTGTAAAAAAAAAATAAGTGACTTATGTGTAAAGAATGACATAGAGAGAGTTTCTATTTTTTTAGAAATGACCAAATTATGTTCAAGTTGTTCTACGACACATAACTTAAATGCAACAAAATGGTTATCTATCGGGTTACGACCAAATTAAGTTCAAGTTGTTCAATAACATAATTATTTATAGTTGCAAAAAAACGTTATAAAAGTTATAATATTATAAAACACATGCAAAAAAATGATACATAGTTATGATTTTAGTTATGATATTTATCGAATAAATAAATAAATAAATAAAAACAAAAATGATATATAATGTGACATCCTCAATTTTCATGATCAAATAAAACTTTTTCCATGCTTATTTAAAACAAAGTATTCTTTAAAAGAATATTTTATTGCGGAATTGTCCCAAAACATTTTTATTTCAAAAAAAAATCAATACCAAATAAAAACGTTTGGTTTTCATTAATATTAAAACTTTTGGATGTCATAATCGATACAAAAACATAAGCATAAACTAGTTTTTACAGACTTTTACAATTGTTTGTTATACTAACGGCCATAATCTCCTAAATTACTCAGCGGATTACAGTCACTCATTCCAAAGCCTTCTTACCGTTACATGTGATACAAACAAACTGAGTGGTTCAGACTTGGGAGCCTGGTGAGTACATAGGGTTTTCAACCCATAATACTATAATTAAATATTTTAAATATATGTCTTACACCAAATAATTAACCCGATTACTTATTCTCGCACTCTGATCCTAAAATGATAATATCAATGGACCTATCATAAAGGATCATTGTAAGCAACCACTGCTTCGGAGATTCATTAGCAATATAAGTCAATAAAGGCCACCATGGGGGATAGAGTACATCGAATGAACACACGGTTCATTAACACCTATAGGTAATGAGTCACTAGTGTTCCACAAGAATGTCTATAATAGCCAGTGGTCGTCATATATACTTGGCTAAATGACTAGTCACAGCAGTACAATAGTATTATAATGGTCACGGCCTCACACCATTATTTTAGCTTTCACAACCCTTCTTTATCCAATATGATTTAAGTATGATGTTTAAAATATATCAATACATTATCAATATATGATTCCAGTACACATAAATCCAGTCGGGTTATTTTATCTAACATAGTTATCATAATGAACACACATAACAATTAAGCATTTAAATATTTTGTATCTATGTATAAGATAAAAGTAGTTATGCACTCGCCTGGTTGTAGGTGAAAGACTTATGGTTAAGTTAGTGTTTTTTCTATCTCTTTAGTTTTTCCTGTTAAATGACTTGTATATGAATATTACAAAATTTCTAGTTATCGTTTGTATTATTTGTGACTATAATAACAGTATTTTGAATTCATCAATAATCCCAAATGAGTATTGAGTTCTATCGGATAAGGAATGATCATGTAAGATCATTATGGAGGTAGGATCCGTTTGTTAAAAAAAATGTACCGTTCAGAAAATCTACTTTAAACACCTCACAGATCTATCCTAGACATCACTCCCGTAAGTAGATCGATCAGTATTACGACTGGTATTACTGATAAATCTTAATTATAAATTCATAATAACGACTACGAACATAAATATAAGTTATACTTAAATCATAGTAAGTATAACTCAACTTACAGGTTTTATAGCGAAAAATCGGAAGCTGTGGGGGCAGAACTTCGATACCAAAAGCTCTTTTTATCGGGCTTTATGTTGTTCCATAACTTCGCTACTAACACTTGAAAACTCATAAAGGTAGGCCTCAGGTGTGGGAAAAGTCTCAGGAGAGTTTAGGTGTAACGTCCCATTTTCACAAACAATTTTTTTTTTAATTTTTAATTAAGGTAAAACACTATGTTCATAAAACCCAGGTTAAGAAAACTCATTTGTTCGAAATACTTATATGAAAACCGGAACAATATAAGTAAAATGTGGAACTCCAATGTTGTTGATGAATGTGTATAATTACGCATTCACCTTCCCACAATCATCAAGGGTACCTGAAAAAAAAATTAATCAACAACTATAAGTCAAAGCTTAATGAGTTCCCCCAATATATCACACACCACGATATACATACAATTCATGCACATGTGAGCCTTCAGTCCGTCTAGACCGTCTCGCAAGGCCTACAACGTACATGGATTGTTCTCCTTATCATCAAGGTTTGTATTTTGTAAGTTTCTTAAACTGCATTATGTGGTGCAGTTTGCGGTTTTCAACTGCACAACTATGATTTAAACCACACACCGCATGCTAAGATCAATGTACTTTTAAGTCCTTGATCAATAATAAACCACTACAAGTTAGACAAAAGCAACGCATACAAATAAAGAAAAATTGATGATGTTGGACAGATTGACTATGTTGGAGTATTTTAATCATATCCGACTCCCCACAAAATTGATGATGCTGGAGAAATTGACTATTATGGAGTATTTTAATCATATCCGACTCCCCACAACTCTTATTAAGGTAATTTAAAATGATCTAAAAAGAAGACACAACTATCTACAACTTCTATGCATTTAGTTTTCGGTAATTCATTCGTTATCTAAGTTATAATGAGCATGGAAATTTGAATCAATGTGCTAATTAGGCATGAGCATATGGACCATTTGTGTAACATCCCAAAAATACTAAGTAAAAAAATATTTTTAAAACTCCCAAATCATATAATTTGTTTAAAGTCCAAACAGAGTAAAATATATCTCTCAACATCAGAGTAAATCAAAATATATAATGCAGAAATAAACTCCAAGGGATGCAATGCGATCAAGTCGAGCTCTTCCCTTTGGAACCAGAAGTACCTGGAATGTTTAAACCATAAAAACCGTAAGGATAAAGCTTAATGAGTTCCCTAAAATACCACATACCATACAAATCAGTAGGCGCAACCCTAGCATATATTCCAACCCAACATACAATCATGGGCCCAACCCTAGGGTATATTCCAACCCAACACATATCAATAGGCCCGGTCATGGGCTATATTTCAACCCAATACATATCAATGGTCCCAACCCTCGGGTGTATTTCAACACAAACATTCATGCAAGAGTCACAAAGATAACTAGCATTCTACATAACACATTCCAATGGACCGGCATTGGTGATTTCGACTCACAGGTATAGTGAGAAGACTCACCTGAAACAACTAACACATAATAAACCCACTAAAATGGCTAAGGTGGATTTCCAGCTCTCTGAACACCTACGACCATATTAACAATCCTTATACGGCTTATATTTTAAGTATTACTTCTTAATACATCATAATATCCTTTTATGCACTTTATTATTGTTATAGCAGTTGATTGTAGACTTATTTGCCCCTCTTATGCCCCACTTCTTAATACCTATTATTAAGAAACAACTCCTTGGCTTTTTGGGGATATATAAACACATGTCCTAATGATTAGTAAGATAAAATATGTTGCGTAATATTATACTTATTTAATCAAAAACATTCAATTTTCTTTAATTAATCCAACTTAATAGCTTGAGCCTTTAAAGTTTAAACCATCTCAATCCTTAATGTAAAACTCATAATTATTTGGAACTTAAATTTATTTAAAGCCATTAGTATTAACGTATTAACATGTTGCCTTGAATTTGATCTAAACGTCAAATGATTATATCATCTATTTAATATTATTACTAGACATGATTCACTTAGTCTTTATTATAATACATAATATAAACATGCCTACATGCTCCTACGGGGAATTGACATTACATTAAAATAGCATTTGTGATGTACCTTTCTTGAAGATAGCAACTTTAATATATAGCCACGCCTTTCCTAAAAAGCTCCAAATCATGCAAATGGTGAATTCAGTTTTACAGTCTTTAGACCCACCCTAATCACAACCATCTTCTTTTTCCTCGTTATCTCTCTTTATCGTCGGATAATCTATACTCCGACAAGACTAGGCAGCGGCCAAAATAGGTTAAACAAGACAATCTATTCGTTCTACTCTCTCACTCATGGCGGCTCATGCTAGACTTAGTTTCTTCTTGTTTAAAACACCAAGAAACCTAAGATGGTTTGAAACCATATCACCAGAAGTTTTGAACATAAGGATTTATGTCTCTACGTGTTGGTATATCAGTTAGTCTTAACAGCTATTTGTTAATAACTTCACGTGTTTATCACGTGATTGATAGTTGATATTGCCATATTTATTTATATTTTTAGGCAATATTTGTTTACATTTTTATAAATATTTTGGTTAATTGCATAGGTTAATCGTACTTATAAGGATAAATTGTTATTTGCAGCCAAAATAGAGGCATTTTCGAAGTAAGGGACCAGAATTGACAATATTTGGAACTTTGGAGGCTTGAAGGGAAGAAGGATGAAAAACTTAGCAAAAGAACGTTTTCACGACGTGAACAATTTATGATTCACGACGTGAGTCAAGAATTCTAGAAGATATGCATGCGGGTGGAAGAGTCCTTGCCGAACACGGTTATCTCATATTCACGACGTGAACTCGGGAAATCAGAATACTATAAATTCCCTTGCCCATTACGATTTGAAAGACTTTTGGATGATTGAAGGGTTTCCAAAAGGCGATTTTTAGCAGAAGAAAGGTCCTGGAAAAAGGTTTTCAAGACCAAAGGAGTAGAGGTTCATAATTTAGTTTACTTATTTGATACTTATGAACATGTTTGCATACTTAGTAGGTGTTAGTTTGTTAGTTGCTATTATGAGCAGCTGAATCCAGCTACTCTTGTTTAGCTAGATGAAGCTTCTAACTTATGAATAGCTTAATTTTGTATGGATTTATTTAGTTGGTAAATTGCTTGTGTTTGATTTATAATTACCTAGCATGCTTATGGTTGTTTCCTTAGTTGCTTGATTCCATGTTCTATGTAGCTTAGTGACCATTAACTGCATGAACTTGTTTACCTAATGATTTAGTGAACATTAAATTGTTAGAGCTAGGATTGACTAATCTTAGTTAGTAATTAAAGTAAATAAGCTTAGCTGTGCTAGAGAACGTAGATTATGACTATAATTGCGTTTACATAATAAATCTTACATAGCATATTCATATTCATAATTGGTTCTGTGTTTAATCGTGTGTGACCATACATAGTTTTACATGAATTAATTAAATATTGGTAAAATTAGACTTAAATTACTAATATAATTAAAACCAACTTGATAATCCATAATTATTAGCTAGCCATAAGGACGAAGTGGATTCGAACCAAACAAGAGTGTTTTTACTTATTGATTGAATTTGAGCTAAGTTCGTATGATCTTGTAAAATCAGATAAAACCCTTTTTAAACTTGTTAATAATTAGGTTAATTTGATAGCTAGTAGATTAATTAGTAACACCGTTCTCTGTGATCGATACCCGACTTACCCAAGCTATACTATAATCTGACCAGGTACACTGCCTATAGGTGCATAGTTGGTCTAAGTTTGTTAGGTTATAAATATTAAAATTAGTGGGTACTTTTGTGCACATCAAGTTTTTGGCGCCGTTGTCGGGGAACGACTTAGTTTATTGTTTATTTATTTGCTTTAGATTAATCGATCCTTTTGTGGGGTAAAACATGCAAAGAGTTATTTTCCAGTTTCAGTTTTTTTTTTCTGGCATTACAGAACTCACGACGTGAGTATTACAGTATTCACGACGTGAATCCTGTGATCCTATTTTTCTTTGTTTTTTCTTTGTTTTTCTCTTTTAGTTCAGTTTTACGTTTTTTATTTTGTTTGTTTTGCAGGAGCTGATGACCAGAGGATCCAACACACCTTTGGTGCCACCACTGGAAGATCCGGAGTCTACGCTGCACAAAAAGGATAATAAGAAGTCGCCTTTACAATAACTGAAATCAGCCTTTTCAAGGAAGTCAGGAAAGAAAACGGGAGAATCGAGTTCAGCCTCAAAGAGCAAGTTTGAAGTCTTCGATCAAACTCCTAACCCACACGAGACCGAGTACGAATCAGAAACAGAATTTGGACTTTATACGAGTGAACCTGAGAACGAGCCGGTGAACGAAATGGCGAACATTGATGAGATGGCTATGGGGGATTACAAGAAGCGCATTCGAGATGATAAGATGGCCATGGGGGATTACAAGGGAGACAACTTTGTTAAGGATGTTACCAGTCACTTTCAAAGGAGCTGCAAAAGACTGGTTGAAGGCTCTTCCATCTGGTACAATCACCACATGGGCCCAATTGCGTGAGAAATTTCTAGATCAGTTTTGCCCACCCTCCAAAATCTCTAAACTCAAGAAGGCGATTGCCAACTTTGAGCAAAACCCGGGGGAGTCATTATACGAGGCATGGGAGCGCTACAAGGGGTTGTTAAGGAATTATCCTCAACATGACCTAAACATTCACCAAGAAATGTCGATATTCTATGATGGGGTGAATGTCATGACTAGACAACTCCTTGATTCACAAGGACCACTAACAAAGAAGAACCCAATTCAGGCCAAGGTGTTAGTTGAAGAATTTGCAAAACACTCTCGTGAGTATCATAACCCAGGGCGTGATGGAACAAAGGGCAGTGGAGGTGCACAAACTGAAGAGATGGTTGATGTGATGGCAATGCTTAGCACTATGGATAGGAGATTGACCCAAATGGACCAATCAATTCATGCAATTCGAGTTGGTTGCGAGAGATGTAGTGGCCCGCATTTGACAAAGGATTGCAATATGGATGAATATGGAAACAGGAAAGCTCAAGTTTGCTATTCGAGTGGGGACAAATACGATGAAGATTGGAGGAAACCAAAGAAGGAGTGGCTGCCTTACGAAGAATACAAGAAGCAAAAGGAAGAAAAATATAGACAAACTCGCAGAGGGTTCTACCAAAGAGAGCAACCACTAGTTGAGAAGAAATCAGAATTAGAGACCATGTTGATGAAATTTATAGAAGCTTCAAAAAAAAGACATGATGCTACTGACACTGCAATGGAAGAACAAAGAGCTATAATGAAGAATCATCACACAATGATGATAGATCAGCAGGCATTAATAAAAAATCAGCAAGCCTCCATCAATAACCTTGAAGTACAACTTGGTCAACTTACGACTTTGGTTAATGAGAAGATGTTCCCAAAAAATTCTGAAAAGAATACTCAATCTCACGTAATGGCCATAGATACTGAAGAAGAGGCGATTTCTGAGTTCCTAGAAGCTTTAGAAGTGGAGCCACAGCAGCCCGATCCAAAGCCAAAGAAGCCGAAGCTCGAAATTGAAGAATCTGCTGGAATACCCAGTTCACGTCGTGAGCCCGCTATGCTCACGTCGTGGGCTCGGTCTGAACATAAAAAATCAGTATCTGTTCCAGCTTATAAACCACCTTTGCCATTCCCGTCTAGAGCTAATCTCAGTCCACTGGAGAGAGAACATCTGGAGTTTATCAAGCAATTGAAGGGTATTCCTATCAATACTCCTTTTATTGATTCACTTGCAAAAGTTCCAGAATATGCTAAGTTCCTACAAGACTTGTTAGACACTCACCAGCAATTAAAGGAGAATTCTAAGGTGATTCTAAGTGAGCAAAGCTCAAAAGCTGTGTTGGGAGAGATACCTAAGAAGATGGGGGATCCTGGACGACTCACTCTCCCATGTGAGTTTGGGAATAATATGAAGGTTTATGCTTTAGCCGATTCTGGGGCTAACATAAATTTGATGCCTTATTTGTTTTATCAAAAATTAAATATTCAGAAGTTGAAGGCTACAAAGATGACTATTCACATGGCGAACCGTTCAGTGACACAGCCCCGGGGCATTGTGGAAGATATTCTCGTGAAAATTGGGAAATTCGTTTTTCCAATAGACGTTGTGGTTTTGGATATGAAAGAAGATCCCAATGTACCAATTATTATTGGTCGCCCGTCACTTAATACTGCTGGAGCTCTGGTTGATATACGCGAGTCCAAGCTCACCTTGAGAGTTGGGGATGAGAAGGAAATTTTTGGAATAGAAGATGGTTTCCAAGGGAGTCATGCTCAAGAAGAGGTTTTCAACATAGATGAAGAGAATGAACTTGAAGAATTAGAGAAGCTCATGGAATAAGAAATCAAAACAATTCAACAAGTTAAAAGAACAAAACCGAGAGCATCTGTTCCATTTTTAGTTGAAGTCATTGCTTACACGAATCCAACTTCTTGGGTAAGCAAGGAAGATGATGAGATGTCGAGTGATGAAGAGGAGGTTACTTTAAAAGTGACTAGCCCAGTGGTGAAGGGGGAGGAGGATAGTATGAAGCTTAAAAAGGATGAAAAAATGAAGACTCAAGGGGTCAAACGCAAGCTCGATGGAAACGACGTCAAGGCTAAAAAGGAGAATTCTAAAAAGGCATATATTCGTCGAGTGCAAGCTTACAAGAGGCGTTTCAAGGAGCAAAAGATCCTGGTGGTGGACTCTTCTGACGAGTCGACGTAGGAGGCACAGAGTCCGGCTCAAGACTCCTCAAAAAGAAGCGCTTCTCGAGAGGCAACCCGAGTTTGGTTTGCGTTTTTTTCTTTTTCTTTTTAGTTTTTGCATTTTAGTTTTAGAAACATAGATCATATCATCCAACTCACTTTATTCATAATTAAACACTGAGTGTGGTGTCCCTAAAAATGAAGTGGTAATAATTAAGAATTTAGTTACTAGACAAACCTGGATTAAAAAAAATAATAAATTGTCATACAGTATTCACGACGTGAATCAGTATGATTCACGACGTGAGTTCTGAATGAACCGGACAGTATATCGTTGATACTTATCAGCCCATTTTCTATTAAACTAAATGGCCCAAGACTAATCCATTTCTGATGAAGAATGAATGGACCAAAATTAAGCCCAGACAGGACCCACGACGTGAATCCTTAAGGATTCACGACGTGAACAGTAACAAACACGGGACCACAGATTAAAGAACACAGAATCCCTTTGACCAGCTCATTCTTTATTCCCACGAAGTGAAAGAGAAAACTGGTCCCCCCTTTGCTCCGATTTCGGCCGACATACACTCCATTTTCGTTTTTGCTTACGTAATCTTTCGATCTAAGGTAATACTACTTTATTCTCATGTCTAACTCTTCTTTAATAGTTGAAACTTAGGGTTAGGGTTTTTAATTAGTTGAAATGTCGAAAATGTTCCCTAAAAATCCCGTAATAGCCTTGGAATGTTGATGATTTGTGGTTGACATTAGCATAGGAGTAAACCCCAAGCATTGTATTGGCCCGATTTCTACAAAAAATGGACAGTTTCAGTTTGCGATGACGAACTCACGACGTGAATTCCTAGGAATTCACGACGTGAATTCTGGACTGGACAGTTTCATGTTTCTTTTATTTCTAATCTGTTGGGTTATTTCTTTTGGCTGTGTTTGCTGTTTGTTTTTACAGGAATGGGTCCCAGAAGAGAAGTTCCAACCGGGGTTTCTAGTCTCCACCCGTTTTACGTCTTTCCAACGAATATGTCACGGGATATATATACGCGTTGGAACAACCGGCTAGGATGGTTGTACAACCGGGAGATTGCTGTTGCACCCACTATTGAATGGGCACGTTTGAGGGAGGTCGGGCTTATGGATAGGCTGTCCCCGTTTCTTACTAAAATTTTTATTGGAGATGGTTTTTCATTCACTTGCTCGGGATGGCTCAATCTTTTCCGTGTCCAAGAGCGGGTCTATAAGGAGTTGTGTGTGGAGTTTTTCGCCACAGTGACATTCCATGAGAATGTCCAAGATCCACATTATCCGCAAGCACTGGTTTTTCGTCTCGGGGGTGAGTATCGGGAATGTAGCCTCATGGAATTTTCTTGGAGGGTTGGTATATATGATCACCAAGAGGCGATGAGTCCTGAATTTGGAATGTTTTTGAGGGAGGCAACTAGAGGTTATGCGGAGGGTGTCACAGGATTTGATTTCTGGCATAATATTGCCTCCGGAATATTCAATTCTGGAGTGTCCCCCGAGAGCAGCATTCGATCTCCCATCCACCGAGTACTACACCGATTTATCACTTTCTCCATCAATCACAGAAGGCGTGGGGACAAGGTGACAAAGCAGAATCTCTTCTTTTTATGGTGCATCTTGCAGCCGGGAGTGTGTTGCAACATTCCCTATTTTTTTAGCACGCTTCTTGGCTGGCTCTGCTGCCAGTTCTCGCCCCGGGAGCCCTATTTGTGGAGGGCAATTCATTACCCGGTTGGCCCAATCGTATGGGTTACTAGTTCCCGATATCACTCGTTCCATGACCCGCATGGATGGTCATGAGTTTAGCATGGGGTATTTGGAGACCATGCGGGTTGTTAGAAACTTTGGGTCGCATTGGGGAATAGTACCTTCAGATGATGAGGGTAATGAGGGTGACGAGCAGCCTGATACACAACCAGAACAACAACCACAGCCACGACCTAGGAGAAGAAACGTGAGAGGAAGAGGAGAGAGAGGACAGCCAGTACATCAAACTGCACCATTTGTAGGAGCACCTTTTGGGGGTGATATGACTAGGTATTTTGACCAGTTATCAGTGAGCGTAAACTGGATTGGGGGTACCATGGAGAATGTGGTTCGACACCTTGGGGTGGAGCAGCCGCCTCATTTAGGATATCGCTACCCGATATGCCCTCGATGGAGCGAGTATCGAGGACAAGGAGGAGATGGTGCAGGCACTAGTGGAGCAAACGAGGAGGATGAAGATGATTGATCGTTTAGTTTTATTTTGTTTGTTTTAGACTTATTTGGTTTGTTTTTATTTTGTTTTTAAATTTGTTTGGATTGTAAGACTTTAAGATATTATGTTACTTTGCTCTTCTTTTGTTGTTAACTTTCAGCTTGCTAAGGAGTCTTGGGGAAGGAGTAAGGTCGAGTCAAGAGTCGTGTTCGTTTAGGCGAGTGTCGTTCAAGTCTAGAAATTGAAAGTCGAAACCCACAATTGGAAATAAGTGTGGGGTGAGTTGAGAGAGAGGTTATAGTTAGAAGAGTCGTCAAAATACACTGAATTTAGAAGGGTCTTAATTCGTTAAGACGTTGAGTGGAGTATATGTATTTACAAGGAAGAAGGCAGTTTCAATTCTGGTTCACCCAGACTTCACATCGTGAGCCTATATTGCTCACGTCGTGAGCAAAGTTACAAGGAAATTCAGAATGCGCGATCCAGCGACTTCACGTCGTGAGCCTATACTGATTCACGTCGTGAGTTTTGAAGCCCACATTGTCTACACGATTTAGAGGCTTGCACCATTCTTTTTGAAGATTGAAGTTTTGATTGATGGTTAGTTTCGCAAGTTCAAGTCGAAGTTCTTATTTTTGAAAAGGTCCAATATTTGAGATGCATATTTCAGCCACACTTTTGGAGATGATCACGCCACTATCCCAGGGGAGTCTGTTCCTTTTTCTCCCTTTTTCTTAATTTTAATTTATTTTATGCATACAATGAGGACATTGTATGTAATAAGTGTGGGGTAGGAGGTAGAAAAAGTAAATTAGTAAATTGCTAGAAATCTTAAGGAATTTAAAAATTTTCATGGGTTTGAAATAATAATCTAATTTTAGTTCTAGTAATAATAATTTGAACTTAAGTTGCTAGTGTTGCATTGGGATGATCTGATAAAGGCTCAAATGTTTAGTTGAGCCAATACACGTTATAGTGCATTTGTGGCCTCCCTTTTTCTAGTGAAATCATGGGACAAAAACACAACCTCGCTTAGTTTGAGGGATGCGATATGTTTAGCAGCCTAAACGTGAAATGTATCCAGGAAAATTGATATCCTTAACCAATAAGGGTTGAAGTAAAGCGCCCCTGCTTAAGCATGTAGGTTTTTGAGTGATATAAAAAAAAGTGAGTACATGTAAAAAAAAAGAGAAATTACCAAAAAAAAAATGAAAATTTGAAGAATTTTTGGAGCATAAAAGTATCAAAGTTTGAAGATCAAAAGATCAAAATTCTAAAAGTTGAAAGTTGAAGATGCCAAAAATCATGAAAGAAGTGAATTCAAAGAAATCAAAGATCAAGCATCAAAGAAGTGAAGAATTCAAGAGCTCCAAGTTGTGGTATCTTCTAAAAGTTGTAATTCTCTAGTTTATGTATGCTTGGGTGGCTTTACAAAAATACATTGAGGTTAGAAAATCTTCTGCGGATGGATTCGGAGGGTTGCATAAAATGAGAATTGTTCGAAAGAAGTGGGCGAGTGTTTATGAGGATTGTGAGTATTTAGAATTGAGGGAGGTTACTTAGGAAAAATTTAGACACAAATGCATGCGTTGAGGTCTTGGCATAATGGTTGAGCTTGAGTTGGATCGTTCTATGTGATGTTGGTGATGAAGGTTAAGTTTAAAAAAATAATAATAAATAATTAGATTTGCTTGAGGGCAAGTAAAGAACAAGTGTGGGGTATTTTGATATTGCCATATTTATTTATATTTTTAGACAATATTTGTTTACATTTTTATAAATATTTTGGTTAATTGCATAGGTTAATCGTACTTATAAGGATAAATTGTTATTTGCAGCCAAAATAGAGGCATTTTCGAAGTAAGGGGCCAGAATTGACAATATTTGGAACTTTGGAGGCTTGAAGGGAAGAAGGATGAAAAACTTAGCAAAAGAACGTTTTCACGACGTGAACAATTTATGATTCACGACGTGAGTCGAGAATTCTAGAAGATATGCATGCGGGTGGAAGAGTCCTTGCCGAACACGGTTATCTCATATTCACGACGTGAATCCTTATGGTTCACGACGTGAACTCGGGAAATCAGAATACTATAAATTCCCTTGCCCATTACGATTTGAGAGACTTTTGGCTGATTGAAGGGTTTCCAAAAGGCGATTTTTAGCAGAAGAAAGGTCCTGGAAAAAGGTTTTCAAGACCAAAGGAGTAGAGGTTCATAATTTAGTTTACTTATTTGATACTTATGAACATGTTTGCATACTTAGTAGGTGTTAGTTTGTTAGTTGCTATTATGAGCAGCTGAATCCAGCTACTCTTGTTTAGCTAGATGAAGCTTCTAACTTATGAATAGCTTAATTTTGTATGGATTTATTTAGTTGGTAAATTGCTTGTGTTTGATTTATAATTACCTAGCATGCTTATGGTTGTTTCCTTAGTTGCTTGATTCCATGTTTTGTGTAGCTTAGTGACCATTAACTGCATGAACTTGTTTACCTAATGATTTAGTGAACATTAAATTGTTAGAGCTAGGATTGACTAATCTTAGTTAGTAATTAAAGTAAATAAGCTTAGCTGTGCTAGAGAACGTAGATTATGACTATAATTGCGTTTACATAATAAATCTTACATAGCATATTCATATTCATAATTGGTTCTGTGTTTAAGCGTGTGTGACCATACATAGTTTTACATGAATTAATTAAATATTGGTAAAATTAGACTTAAATTACTAATATAATTAAAACCAACTTGATAATCCATAATTATTAGCTAGCCATAAGGACAAAGTGGATTCGAACCAAACAAGAGTGTTTTTACTTATTGATTGAATTTGAGCTAAGTTCGTCTGATCTTGTAAAATCAGATAAAACCCTTTTTAAACTTGTTAATAATTAGGTTAATTTGATAGCAAGTAGATTAATTAGTAACACAGTTCTCTGTGATCGATACCCGACTTACCCAAGCTATACTATAATCTGACTAGGTACACTGCCTATAGGTGCATAGTTGGTCTAAGTTTGTTAGGTTATAAATATTAAAATTAGTGGGTACTTTTGTGCACATCAATAGTTGGTTAAGCTTCTATATCAAGTTTGTTAGTGATTAGCTTGTATTAATATTATGTTTCACTTGTAAGATGCAACCAGTTAGTTAACAGAGGAATAATAAAACATATTCCTTCTCTCTACTTTTTCTTTCTCTCTCTACATTTCATGTTCATGTTCATACCAAAATCAACATGGTATCAGAGCTGAATCTGATTCATGCTCAAAGTTTGATTCATCTTTTTCATTAAGATCCGTTTAATTCGTCTTCTTCATCTGTTGCTTCAATGGCGCCGACTGGAACAGTACCTGAAAGTTCTAATTCCGCTAGAACTCAAATTACTTCTTTAGATCCACTCTATCTTCATCCCTCAGATCATCCTGGTATGCAATTAGTTACCAAACAATTTGATGGATCCAATTTTGGATTGTGGAAGAAGGCGGTTACAATTGCACTATCAGCAAAGAACAAATTGGGATTTGTCAATGGCAAAGTAACTAAACCTTTCGCTAATCACATCAATTTTGATCTCTGGCAACGATGCAATGACATGGTGATGTCATGGATTCTGAATGTCTTCTCTAGTGACATTGCTGAATCTGTTCTCTATTCATCCACTGCTGAAGAAGTTTGGAAAGATCTTAATGATCATTTTGGTCAATCGAATGGTGCAAAACTATATCAACTTCAAAAGGAAATTTCGGATCTCACTCAAGGAACTAGTGATTTGGCTAGTTATTTCACCAAACTGAATAAATATTGGGATGAATTAAGTGCTCTTTCGATCATTCCCAATTGTACTTGCTCTGCAGCTCATGAGATGCAAGAACTTCAGCAAAATCAAAAGCTTATCAAGTTTCTAATGGGAATAAATGGAGATTACGGTGCTATTAGAGGAAGTATTCTGATGATGAATCCTCTTCCCACAATTACCAAGGCCTATTCTCTTCTCATTCAAGATGAGAAGCAACGTGAGGTACAATCTCCATCACATTTTTTACCTGAATCTACTTCAATGAATACAAGATCCAATGTTACAACAAACAATTTCAAATCCAGAAACGAGAACAAGAAGAGTCTATCATGTTCTTTCTGTAAGAAAAGTGGTTATACAGCCAATAAATGTTATAGACTAATTGGATTCCCAAAGGATTTTAAGTTCAACAAGAACAAGGTTGCTGCTAATGTTTCTGGTCAATTTACCTCACAAGATGGTCCTAAAGAGTCTTCAACTTTGACTCATTCCATGCAAGAACTCTCCAATGATCAGTATCACCAATTGTGTTCTCTATTGAGCAAGCTTAATGACAACAATGTTGGACAAGAATCTTCACAAGTCTCTGCAAATTTGGCTGGTAATGCTTTATTCTCCCAAGATATTTCTGATTATCCAATTAAATGTCATTGTCTTGAAACTAATACAATTACATGGATAATAGATTCAGGGGCCAGTGATCATATGTGTTTCAATAAATCTGCTCTTATTAATATTCAAAAGCTCAAAAATCCTTATCGTATCACTTTGCCAAATGGTCAACAAACTAATGCTCATGAGTTTGGGAGTGTTGTCTAAGCCAGATCTGTTATACTTCATCATGTTCTTTATGTCCCTTTATTCAAATTTAATCTTCTTTCCATAGCCAAATTGTGCAGACAATTAAGATCTTTAGTTGTTTTTTCAGAACATTCTTGTTTCTTGTTGCAGGGCCCTTCTCAGAAGAGGCCTCTGGTTCTTGGTAGACATCGTGTTGGGCTTTATTTTCTTCAATCAACTTCCAGTAGCAATGAAAGAGTAGTACTTTCTGTTACTTCAACACCAAAATTTCATTCATCCGTTTTGTTTCCATCTTGTAATGTTGTTTCTAAAACAGTTTATGTATCTGTTTGGCATAAAAGACTTGGCCATCTTCCTATGTACAAGCTAAGGAAGAGGTTTAAGCCAAAGAGAAGGGCCAAAGCGTGATAAATTTGATAACTTTATGACTATGAGGGTTTAGAGGAGTCCATATATGAAGTTACAACTTCAGATCATGCTCAATACCATAAATGACCCATAAATATGCTAGAAATGGCCTTAAGCCCTTGAATGAGGATATCTAACACTAGAATGATCAAGGTAACAACTTGTTACCTTCAAATGGAAGCCAAGAAGGAGTAGGTACTGGATCTACAAGCTTCTCCTTGATCCAAGCTCTTGAGTTTTGAAGTTTCTTTCACTAAAACCACCTTCCCAAGCTTTCAAACAATCAAAATGAGGAGTAATACATTATTAGGGTTTTCTGAGGTCGGGGGGGGGGGGGGTAAGAGAGGCAGAGGGTGGCTAATGAGCCTTTAAATAGGGTGCAAAACCTTGGAAATTATAGTTTCATATTCCAGCTCCAACTCGTCGAGTAGGTTCTAGAATCCACGCGCCTTTTACCTTCTCTACACGACGAGTTGGGGCATCCAACTCGTCGAGTAGGTCAACAAACATAAATATAAAACTTTAAAATTTATACCTAGGAGTCGGGGTGTTAGATCTCCGAGTTTGTTGTTCCTCTCACTCGTCTAACTAAGAAGAGTGTGGATTTTGTTTGGGGGGTCTGAGCAACAAACAACTTTTGAGACACTATGACAGAGATTGTGTGAGGCCCCAGTGTTGGCCCTTCCAGAGGGCGTTGATGATATGGTAGTGTACTGTGACACTTCCATCACAATGTTGGTCGCGATACTCATGCAACGGGGTAGAGTGATTGCTTGTGTGTCACGTCAGTTGAAACCTCATGATGCTAACTACCCTACTCATGATTTGGAGTTAGGGGATGTGGTTTTCGCCCTCGAGATCTGGAGACATTACCTGTACGGGGTCCATTGCACCATCTATACGGACCGCAAAAGTTTGAGATACCTTATGGACCAGCCGAACCTGAATATGAGGCAGAGGGGGTGGCTCGACGTAGTCAAGGATTATGACTGTGAGATCCTGTATCACCCGGGTAAGGCCAACATGGTGGCTGACACATTTAGTCGCAAGGTGGTGAGTACACCTAAAGGAGGGTCGTGTATGAGGGTGACGATTACCTCCCCGCTCTTGGAGTTGGTTAGGGAGGCACATGCAGAGGGAATCAAGGAAGAGAACCGGAAGAATGAGAAGATCAAGGGTCACTTTTCTATCTTTGCCACGGATAGTAGAGGGTTGTTGCCACGGTGTGGTAGGGTATGTATTCCGGGTACCGGAGGGATGAAACATATTTTGATGGATGAGGCACATAAGTCTCGACTTTCTGTACATCCTCGTGCGACCAAGATGTACTCAGACATGAGACTCAGCTACTGGTGGCCGTGCAAGAAGAGGGAGATTGCTGAGTATGTGGAGAGGTGCTTGACTTGCAGGAAAGTCAAGGCCGAACACCAGATGCCTCATGGCAGGCTATAGCCTTTGGAGATTCCCATTTCGAAATGGGACCAGATTTCTATGGACTTCATCATGAAGTTACCCCGGACTCCTCGCGGTTTTGATGCTATTTGGGTGACAGTTGATAGAGTGACGAAGAGTGCACATTTTCTTGCGATTCAAGAGAGTTCATCGGTCGAGCATTTGGAAAATATCTACGTTCGAGAGGTGATCTCTCGTCATGGGGTGTCGGTTTCTATCGCGAATATAATGGGTGCAACAGCAATCTCTCGGTTGTACAACCATCCTAGCCGGTTGTTCCAACGCGTATATATATCCCGTGACATATTTGTTGGGAAGATGTAAAACGGGTGGAGACTAGAAACCCCGGTTGGAACTTTTCTTCTGGGACCCATTCCTGTAAAAACAAGCAGCAAACACAGCCAAAAGAAATAACCCAACGGATTAGTAGTAAAAGAAACATGAAACTGTCCAGTCCAGAATTCACGTCGTGAATTCCTAGGAATTCACATCGTGAGTTCGTCATCGCGAATCGAATCTGTCCATTTTCTGTAGAAATCGGGCCAATACAATGCTTGGGGTTTACTCCTATGCTAATTTCAACCACAAATCATCAACATTCCAAGGCTATTACGGGATTTTTAGGGAACATTTTCGATATTTCAACTAATTACAAACCCTAACCCTAAGTTTCGACTATTGAAGAAGAATTAGACATGAGAATAAAGAAGTATTGCCTTAGATCGAAAGATTACGTAAACAAAAACGAAAATGGATTGTTTGTCGGCCGAAATCGGAGCAAAAATGGGGGACCAGTCTTCGTGTTCAACTCGTGGGAATAAAGAATGAGTGGGTCAAAGTGATTATGTATTCTTTAATCTGTGGTCCCGTGATTGTTACTGTTCACGTCGTGAATCTCTAAGGATTCACGTCGTGAGTCCTGTCTGGGCTTAATTTTGGGCCATTCATTCTTCATCAGAAATGGATTAGTCTTGGGCCATTTAGTTTAACAGAAAATGGGCTGATATGTATCAACGACCTGTTGTCCGGTTTATTCAGAACTCACGTCGTGAATCATAATGATTCACGTCGTGAATACTATATGACAATTTATATATATATTTTTTATCCAGGTTTGTCTATTATCTAAATTCTGAATTACCACTTCATTTTTAGGGACCCCACACTTAGTGTTTAATTATGAATAAAGTGAGTTGGATGATATGATCTATGTTTCTAGGACTAAAATGCAAAAACTAAAAAGAAAAAGGAAAAAAACGCAAACCAAACTCGGGTTGCTTCCCGAGAAGCGCTTCTTTTTGAGGAGTCTTGAGCTGGACTCCGTGCCTCCTACGTTGATTCGTCAGAAGAATCCACCACCAGGATCTTTTGCTCCTTGAAACGCCTCTTGTAAGCTTGCACTCGACGAATATATGCCTTTTTAGAATTTTCCTTTTTAGCCATGACTTCGTCTCCATCGAGCTTGCGTTTGATCCCTTGAATCTTCAATTTTCCATTATTTTTAAGCTCCCTAGTATCCTTCTCTTCTTGCACCACTGGACTTGTGACTTTTAAAGTAACATCCTCTTCATCACTCGACATCTCATCATCTTCCTTGCTTACCCAAGAAGTTGGATTCGTGTAGGCAATGACTTCAACTAAAAATGAAACAGATGCTCCCGGTTTTGTTCTTTTAACTTGTTGGATTGTTTTGATTTCTTATTCCATGAGCTTCTCTAATTCTTCAAGTTCATTCTCTTCATCTATGTTGAAAACCTCTTCTTGAGCATGACTCCCTTGGAAACCATCTTCTATTCCAAAAATTTCCTTCTCATCCCCAACTCTCAAAGTGAGCTTGGACTCGCGTATATCAACCAGAGCTCCATCAGTGTTAAGTAACGGTCGACCAAGAATAATTGGTACATTGGGATCTTCTTTCATATCCAAAACCACAAAGTCTATTGGAAAAACGAATTTCCCAATTTTCACGAGAATATCTTCCACAATGTCGCGGGGCTGTGTCACTGAACGGTTCGCCATGTGAATAGTCATCTTTGTAGCATTTAACTTCTGAATATTCAATTTTTGATAAAACGAATAAGGCATCAAATTTATGCTAGCCCCAGAATCGGCTAAAGCATAAACCTTCATATTATTCCCAAACTCACATGGGAGAGTGAGTCGTCCAGGATCCCCCATCTTCTTAGGTATCTCTCCCAACACAGCTTTTGAGCTTTGCTCACTTAGAATCACCTTATAATTCTCCTTTAATTGCTGGCGAGTGTCTAACAAGTCTTGTAGGAACTTAGCATATTCTGGAACTTTTGCAAGTGAATCAATAAAAGGAGTATTAATAGGAATACCCTTCAATTGCTTGATAAACTCCAGATGTTCTCTCTCCAGTGAACTGAGATTAGCTCTAGACGGGAATGGCAAAAGTGGTTTATAAGCTGAAACAGATTCTAATTTTTTCTGTTCCGACCAGGCCCACGACGTGAGCATAGCGGGCTCACGACGTGAACTGGGTATTCCATCAGATTCTTCAATTTCGAGCTTTGGCTTTGGATCGGGCTGCTGTGGCTCCACTTCTAAGGCTTCTAGGAACTCAGAAATCGCCTCTTCTTCAGTATCTATGGCCATTACATGAGATTGAGTCTTCTTTTCAGGATTTTTCGGGAACATCTTCTCATTAACCAAAGTGGTAAGTTGACCAAGTTGTACTTCAAGGTTATTGATGGAGGCTTGCTGACTTTTTATTAATGCCTGCTGATCTATCATCATTACGTGGTGATTCTTCATTATAGCTCTTTGTTCTTCCATTGCAGTGTCAGTAGCATCATGTCTTTTTTTCTGAAGTTTCCATAAATTTTATCAACATGGTCTCTAATTCTGATTTCTTCTCAACTAGTGGTTGCTCTCTTTGGTAGAAACCCCGGCCAGTTTGCCTAAATTTCTCTTCTTTTTGCTTCTTGTATTCATCGTAACGCAGCCACTCCTTCTTTGGTTTCCTCCAGTCTTCATCGTACTTGTCCCCACTTGAGTAGCAAACTTGAGCTTTCTTGTTTCCATATTCATCCAAAGTGCAATCTTTTGTCAAATGTGGGCCACTACATCTCTCGCAACCAACTCGAATTGCATGAATTGATTGGTCCATTTGGGTCAATCTCCTACCCATAGTGCTAAGCATTGCCATCACAGTAGCCATCTCTTCAGTTTGTGCACCTCCACTGCCTTTTATTCCATCGCGTCCTGGGTTGTGATACTCACGAGAATGCTTTGAAAATTCTTCAATCAGCTCCTTGGCTTGAATTGGGTTCTTCTTCGTTAGTGGTCCTTGTGAATCAAGGAGTTGTCTAGTCATGACATTCACCCCATCATAGAATATCGACATTTCTTGCTGAAGATTTAGGTCATGTTGAGGACAATTCCTTAACAACCCCTTGTAGCGCTCCCATGCCTCGTATAATGACTCCCCCGGGTTTTGTTCAAAGTTGGCTATCGCCTTCTTGAGTTTAGAGATTTTGGAGGGTGGGCAAAACTGATCTAGAAATTTCTCACGCAATTGGGCCCATGTGGTGATTGTACCAGATGGAAGTGCCTTCAACCAGTCTTTTGCAGCTCCTTTGAAAGTGACTGGTAACATCCTTAACAAAGCGGTCTCCCTCGGGATATTAGGAGTATTAAAATAATCCGCAATATCATTGACCTCGTCCAAATGTTTAAAAGCATCCTCATGATCCTTCCCAAAGAATGGGATATCCTTAAGTGCAGTAAGGATATGTCCCTTTAACTCGAATGTGGCATTGGCAGGTATCGCAGGATGTATTAAACCCGGCCCCACATCGTCTCGAATGCGCTTCTTGTAATCCCCCATGGCCATCTCATCAATGTTCGCCATTTCGTTCTCCGGCTCGTTCTCGGGTTCACTCATCTAAAGTCCAAATTCTTTTTCTGATTCGTACTCGTTCTCGTGTGGATTAGGAAATTGATTGAAAGCTTCAAACTTGCTCCTTGAGGCTGAACTCGATTCTCCCGTTTTCTTTCCTGACTTCCTTGAAAAGGCTGATTTCAGTTCTTGTAAAGGTGTCTTCTTCGTTGTTTGATCTTCTTTCACGCTCTTATCCTTCTTTTTGTGAATTGCAGACTCGGGATCTTCAAGTGGTGGTACCAAAGGTGTGTTAGAACCTCTGGTCATGAACTCCTGAAATAAAACAAAAATAAAAACGTAAAACTGAACTAAACAATCTGAAATAAACAAAACTAAGGACTTCAGTTCTCACGTCGTGAATCTTGAAGGTTCACGTCGTGAGTCCTGTAATGCAGAAAAATTAAAAACAGAAAAGTAACTTCTTGCAGGTTTTATCCTACAAAAAGGATCGATTAATTTAAAGCAAACAAACTAATAATTAACTAAGCCGTTCCCCGGCAACGGCGCCAAAAACTTGATGTGCACAAAAGTACCCACTAATTTTAATATTTGTAACCTAACAAACCTAGTCCAACTATGCACCTATAGGCAGTGTACCTAGTCAGATTATAGTATAGCTTGGGTAAGTCGGGTATCGATCACAGGGAACGGTGTTACTAATTAATCTACTTGCTATCAAATTAACCTAATTATTAACAAGTTTAAAGAGGGGTTTTATCTGATTTTACAAGATCAGACGAACTTAGTTCAAATTCAATCAATAAGTAAAAACACTCTTGTTTAGTTCGAATCCACTTCGTCCTTATGGCTAGCTAATGATTATGGATTATCAAGTTGGTTTTAATTATATTAGTAATTTAAGTCTAATTTTACCAATAATTAATTAATTCATGTAAAACTATGTATGGTCACACACAATTAAACACATAACCAATTATGAATATGAATATGCTATGTAAGGTTTATTATGTAAAACACGATTATAGTCACAATATACGTTCTCTAGCACAGCTAAGTTTATTTACTTTAGTTACTAACTAAGATTGGTCAATCCTAGCTCTAACAATTTAATGTTCACTAAATCATTAGGTAAACAAGTTCATGCAGTTAACGGTCACTAAGCTACACAGAACATAGAATCAAGCAACTAAAGAAACAACCATAAGCATGCTAGGTAATTATAAACCAAACACAAGCAATTCACCAACTAAATAAATCCACGTAAAATTAAGCTATTCATAAGTTAGAAGCTTCATCTAGCAAAACAAGAGTAGCTAGATTCAGCTGCTCATAATAGCAACTAACACAATAACACAAATCAAAGTATAAGGAAACATGTTCATAAGTATAAGTGAACTAAATTATGGACCTTCACTCTTTTGGTGTTGAAAAACCTTTTTCCAGGACCTTTCTTCTGCTAAAAATCGTCTCCTGGAACCTTATTCTTCTGCCAAAAGTCTCTCAAATCGTAATGGGCAAGGGAATTTATAGTATTCTGATTTCCCGAGTTCACGTCGTGAACCATAAGGATTCACGTCGTGAATATTAGATAACCGTGTTCGGCAAGGACTCTTCCACCCGTATGCTTATCTTCTAGAATTCTCGACTCACGTCGTGAACCATGAATTGTTCACGTCGTGAAAACGTCTTTTGGGTGATTTTCCGTTCTTCTTTCCTTCAATCCTCCAAAGTTCCATATTCTGTCAATTTCAGTCCCTATCTTCGAAGATGCTTCTGTTTGGCTGCAAAATAACAAATTAAACTTATAAGTACCATTATTCTATGCAAATGACCAAAATATTAATAGAAATGTAATTAAATATTGCCTAAAAATATGTACAAATATGGCAATATCAAAATACCCCACACTTGTTCTTTGCTTGCCCTCAAGCAAATCTAATTATTAAATCAAACCTTCACCACCAACATCACATAGAACGACCCAACTCAAGCTCAACCATTATGCCAAGACCTCAACGCATGCATTTGTGTCTAAATTTTTTTTCCTAAATAACCCCCCATACTTTAAATACTCACAATCTTCATAAACACTCGCTCACTTTTTTCGAACAATGCTCATTTTATGCAACCCTCCGAATCCATCCTCAGAATGCTTTCTAACCTCAAGATATTTTTGTAAAGCTACCCAAGCATACATAAACTAGAGAATTACAACTTTTTAGAAGATACCACAACTTGGAGCTCTTGAATTCTTCTTTACTTTGATAATTGATCTTCAATTTCTTTGAATTCACCATCTTTGTGTAATTTTGATATCTTCAACTTTTGAAACTTCAGAATTTTCGATCTTTGATCTTCTTACTTTGATGCTTTTATGCTCCAAAAATTCTTAAATTTTTCACTTTTTTGGTAATTTCTCTCTTTTTTTTCTTTTTACATGTACTCACTTTTTTTAAATATCACTCAAAAACCTACATGCTTAAACAGGGGTTCAACCTTTATTGATTAAGACATATCTTTCCTGGATACATTTCAAGTTTAGGCTGCTAAACATATTGCATCCCTCAAACTAAGCAGGGTTATGTTTTTGTTCCATGATTTCACTAAAATAAGGGAGACCACAAATGCACTATAACGTGTATTGGCTCAACTAAACATTTGAGCCTTTATCAGATCATCCCAATGCAACACTAGCAACTTAAGTTCAAATTATCATTATTACTAGATTCAATTATTAAAAATTTTAAATTTTTCAAATTCACTAGATAATATAAATTTACCAAATTTTCTAGCAATTTACTTTTTCTACCCCTACCCCACACTTATTACATACAATGTCCTCATTGTATGCATAAAATAAATTAAAATTAAGAAAAAGGGAGAAAAAGGAACAGACTCCCCTGGGATAGTGGCGTGATCATCTCCAAAAGTGTGGTTGAAATATGCATCTCGAATATTGGACCTTTTCAAAAATAAGAACTTGGACTTGAACTTGCGAAACCAGCCATCAATCAAACTTCAATCTTCAAAAAGAATGTTGCAAGCCTCCAAATCGTGTAGACAATGTCGGAAAGCATACGCCACATTGTATATTAGAGAAACAGCCCATCGAATCGTCACAATAGTGTCATAAGGAATGGTAGTAATTCCATGTAATGAAGAAGAACGGAACGGAATCAATGTGGTGGGAATTTAAAACTCACGACGTGAATCAGTATAGGCTCACGACGTGAAGTCGCCAGGTCGCGTATTCTGAATTTCCTTGTAACCTTGCTCACGGCGTGAATAATATAGGCTCACGACGTGAAGTCTGGGTGAACCAGAATTGAAGCTGCCTTCTTACATATACTCCACTCAACGTCTTAACGAATTAAGACCCTTCTAAATTCACTGTATTTTGACGACTCTTCTAACTATAACCTCTTTCTCGACTCACCCCACACTTATTTCCAACTGTGGGTTTCGACTTTCAATTTCTAGACTTGAACGACACTCGCCTAAACGAACACGACTCTTGACTCGACCTTACTCCTTCCCCAAGACTCCTTCGCAAGCTGAAAGTTAACCACCAAAGAAGAGCAAAGTAACATAATATCTTAAAGTCTTACAATCCAAACAAATAAAAACAAACCAAATAAGTCTAAAACAAACAAAATAAAACTAAACGATCAATCATCTTCATCCTCCTCGTTCGCTCCACTCGTGCCCGCCCCATCTCCTCCTTGTCCACGATACTCACTCATCCTAGGGCAAATTGGGTAGTGATACCCCAGGTGAGGAGGCTGCTCCACATTGAAGTGCCGAACCATATTCTCCATAGTCCCTCCAATCCAGTTTACGCTCAAGGAAAGCTAGTCAAAATACCCTGTCATATTATCCCCAATATGTGATCCTACCATAAGTGCGAGTGTATGCACCGGCTACCCTCTCTCTCCTCTTCCGCTAACATTCCTTCTCCTCGGCCTTGGTTGTGGTGCGGGTTGATCACCCTGCTGCTCACCACCATCCTCATCATCCGACCGCACAATACCCCAGTGGGTTCCATAATTTTGGACCATCCGCATGGTCTCCAAATAGCCCATACTAAACTCGTGTCCATCCATACAAGTCATGGAACGAGTGATATCAGGAACAAGCAACCCATATGATCGGGCCAAACGGGTAATGAACTGCCCTCCACAAATAGGGCTCCCGGGACGAGAACTGGCAGCAGAGCCAGCCAAGAAGCGTGCTAAGAAATAGGGAATGTTGCAACACACTCCCAGCTGCAAGATGCACCATAAAAAGAAGAGATTTTGCTGTGTGACTTTGTCCCCATGCCTTCTGTGATTAATGGAGAAAGTGATCAGTCGGTGGAGTAGACGGTGGATAGGAGAGCGAATGCTGCTCTCGGGAGACACTCCATAATTGAATATCCCGGAGGCAATATTATGCCAAAAATCATAACCAGTAACACCATCAGCATACCCTCGAGCTGCCTCCCTTAAAAACATGTCACACTCGGGAGTCATTGCCTCATCGGGATTATAAATCCCAACCCTCCACAAAAACTCCACAAGGCTACATTCCCGGTACTCCCCCCAAGATGAAATACCAGTGCTTGCGGATAACGGGGATCTTGGACATTCTCATGGAATGTAACCGTGGAGAAAAACTCCACACACAACTCCTTATAGACACGCTCTTGGACACAGAAAAGATTTCGCCACCCCGCGCAAGTAAAAGAAAAACCATCTCCAATAAATTTTTTAGTAAGAAACGGGGACTGATGGGTTTTAGGTAAAACAAATAAACTAGAAAACAATTCCTAAGTTCACATGCAACCTACTTTGGATCTATGTTTTTAACTATTGAACATACAACTTTGAATTGCAATACAAGAACCCTAGAGGAGAGAGGCTAATTTCGAAATTAACAAACTAGGGTTTAGGGTTTACATACCTTTCAATTGTTATAGCAAACAATTGATATTCCCTTGATCTTGATCTTGATCTTCTTGGAAGCTTTAGCACCACAAGTGTAATGCCTCTAATGGAATCACACCCAAACTAGCAAGAAGGAAAGTAGAAGAGAGAGAGAGGAGAGGGAGTATGCAAAATCTCGGCCTTAGGATTTCTTCAAAAGAAAGAGTGACCAAAAACATGAACCAGGAGGCTCCTTATATAGCTGAGGGATCTAGGGTTTAAGGGAAACCCTAGTTATCCTTTGCTTAGGGCCTAAGCAAACCCAAGGGCCTTATCCAAGCCCCTATGGACGAAATTATTAGGGTTTCCCCTAAAGATTTCGTCCACCCTCTTCCAAGGGGGTTCTAGAGCCTTCCACTCAACTATTAGATAATTGCAAACTAGTCCCTGCACCTTATAATTAATTCTTTTAACCCCAAAATCAATTCTGATTAATTTCTGGCTAACAATTAATTAAACATAATGATTTCTAATTAATATATTAATCCATTAACATATTAATAAATCATTTATATATATATATATTAATTTATTAATCTTATAAATTAATATCTCTCCTTTCATAATTTCCTTGTCCAGTTGCTAGGTTGAGGGCAACCCAAAAGGACTGTGCTGCTATCAATTCAAGTACATACCAATTATAGTTATGGGCTTAGACACCTAATCCAACAGTCTCCCACTTGGATAAGTCTGTAACTATAATTGCTAGTATGCCTTCTAAATTTGACCAGCAAATTGTAGCTTCCAAAAAGCTGCTGCCGAACTCTGACCCAGTCAGTTACGTGTCCTAAGATAAGTGATCATATAACCCTTCGTTCTGCTTGATATCCCCAGACAAAAGACATGGAATGTAATCAATCTGTTTGTCCAGAATCTATGTTTCCCGATTCTTGATTTGTGATGATGTAGGACTTCTAATCGAACACATCAATTTAGTCCTGGCTGGGCCCAACACATAAGTCAACACCAAATCATCGAGGGGCCCACAGATATCGCTTTTCCTGTTAGGGCAAAAGGAACGAATAAACGTTGACTCATATGCTTGTATCTTTTACTCATCAAATTATGCATGACAATACGTTTTATAACACCAAGTTACTGATGCGTTTTCGTATCACCAATGCACAACCGACTTGTAAATTACAACTCATATATCTTCGTTTCAAGATTATAAGATATTATCGTCTCAGTATTACTCGTGATGAATTCCATGAAGTAATACTCTGAGCGTGGGTTTATCCAATACTCAAATCTCAATTTCTGAGTACTCATGAACATTGCAGCAATTCTATTGCCATGTCTATCCTTAGACAATCTGCAATCCAATTCATGACAGTCTTAATTCACTACTTACTTCCAAGAGTACGAGCGACTGTGGAGTTTGAATAATCTCATTATTCAGGAAGTAAAACATGCAAAAATGAAACGCAATAATAAACAATTGACAAAAGGTAGTAGCCAAACTTATAAATAATACTTTATTATTTAATCACCAAAAGTCAATTACTTTTACTTTGTTACAAGTTTCAAAAACTAATCTAACTACTAAAACTAATATCATCTTTCAGTCCTATGCTCCGAGCATGCTGAATATGCTTAGCCCTACTCAGACCCTTTGTGAGAGGATCTGCTGGGTTATCTTCAGATGACACCCTCTTTACTATAAGATGGCCTTCTTCTACTCTATGTCTGATGAAATGGTACTTTCTGTCGATATGTCTGGTCTTACCATGATCTCTCGGTTCCTTTGTCAAGGCAACCGCTCCTTCATTATCGCAGAATAGTTCCATAGGCTCCTGGATGGTTGGAACAACTCCGAGATCCCCGATGAAGTTCCTCAACCAAGCTGCTTCTTTCGACGCTTCACTTGCTGCTATGTACTCTGATTCACAAGTAGAATCAGCCACCGTATTTTGCTTGGAACTCTTCCAAGTAACTGCTCCTCCATTCAGTAAAAACACCCAGCCCGACTGAGAACGGAAGTTATCTCTATCCGTCTGAAAGCTGGCATCACTGTAACCATCTACTCTCAAAGTATCACTGCCACCAAGCACAAGGACCCAGTCCTTTGTCCTTCGCAAATACTTGAGTATATTCTTAACTGCTATCCAATGAGCTCTACCTGGGTTTCCCTGATAGCGACTGACCATGCTCAAAGCAAATGCCACATCAGGGCGAGTACATGTCATATCGTACATGATCGATCCGACAGCGGAAGCATAAGGTACACGACTCATGTCATCTATTTCAACATCTGTACTCGGGCATTGAGTCTTACTCAATTTGGTATTGCTCTGGATATGTAGCTCTCCCTTCTTGGAATTTTCCATACTAAACCTCTTTAGTACCTTATCCAAGTATTTGCTCTGACTAAGTCCAATTAGTTTCTTCTTTCTATCTCTCAATATTCTAATCCAAAGAATATAGGCAGCTTCTCCAAGGTCTTTCATGGCAAAACACTTTCCAAGCCAAGACTTAACTTCTTTCAAGGTTGGAACGTCGTTACCAATGAGTAATATGTCATCGACATACAACACCAGAAAAGTTACTATACTCCCACTAGCCTTGATATACACATAGAACTCATCTTCACTTCTAGAGAAACCAAATTCTTTGACTTTCTCATGGAAGCAAAGATTCCAACTGCGAGATGCTTGTTTCAATCCATAAATGGATTTCTCAAGCTTGCACACTCTATTGGGGAACTTTGCATCAACAAAACCCTCTGGCTGACTCATGTAAACATCTTCAGCCAACTTCCCATTAAGGAAAGCAGTTTTGACATCCATCTGCCAGATTTCATAATCATGAAAGGCAGCTATGGCGAGCAATATCCTAATAGATTTAATCTTAGCCACTGGCGAGAAGGTCTCATCATAGTCAACCCCTGGGGTTTGAGTGAAACCTTTTGCAACCAGTCGAGCCTTGAATGTGTGCACATTTCCATCCATGTCTGTCTTCTTCTTGAAGATCCATTTGCACCCAACTGTCTTACGACCTGGTGCACTATCAACCAAATTCCAAACTTGGTTGTCATACATGGACTTAATCTCGCTGTCCATTGCCTCTTTCCACTTGGAAGCCTCTGGGCCTGCCATTGCTTCCTTATAAGTGACTGGTTCATCTAAGTTTACCAGTGTTCTGTCACTTATGAATGTGTCACCATCTGAAGTAATATGAAAACCATACAACTCAGGTGGCACACTCACCCTAGTGGATCTTATAAGAGGTAATGAGTTATCGATTGGTTCAACAGGAACTGTTTCCTCTGGTTGAGTGCTAGTGTCATCTAAGGTTCCTTCATTGGCTGAATCTTGAATTTCTTCAAGGTCAATAGTGCTCCCACTGTCCACTTTGAATATGAGCTCTCTTTCAAGAAAGACTCCTCTTCGTGCTACAAAGACCACGTTTTCACTAGGCCTGTAGAACAAATATCCAAAAGACTGCTTTGGGTAACCAATGAAAACACATTTCTCACTTCTAGCTGCTAGCTTGTCGTGAGTCTCTCGTCTTACGAAAGCTTCACAACCCCAGACTTTAATGTGTGCTAACGAGGGAACTTTCCCTGTCCACATTTCGTGAGGTGTTTTGGCAACCTTCTTTGTAGGGACAAGATTGAGGATGTGGGCGGCTGTCTCTAAGGCATACCCCCAGAAGTGAATAGGAAGCGAAGCCCGACTCATCATAGAACGAACCATGTCTAACAAGGTTCGATTGCACCTCTCAGCTACACCATTTAACTGTGGTGTCCTAGGAGGAGTCAATTGTGAGACTATCCCACATTCTTTCAGATAGTCGTTAAACTCGATACTAAGATACTCCCCGCCTCTATCGGATCTAAGTATCTTTATCTTTCTGCCCAATTGATTTTCGACTTCATGTTTAAACTCTTTGAACTTTTCAAAAGTTTCTGACTTATGCTTGATCAAGTAGATATATCCATATCTGCTATAATCGTCAGTGAAGGTCACATAGAATCGATTAGCATCTCTTGTAGTTGATCTGAAGGGTCCACACACATCCGTGTGTATGAGATCCAACAGACCTTCACCTCTTTCACAAGACCCTGTGAATGGTGATTTTGTCATCTTTCCCAAAAGACAAGAGTCACACATGTCATCTGATTTTAGGTCAAATGATTCCAACACTCCATCCTTTTGGAGTTGGGCTATGCGTTTCTTGTTGATGTGTCCAAGACGACAATGCCACAAGCATGCCTTGTCTACACTATTAGACAAGTCAATATTAAGTACACTATTTCCTAGGCTATCAACACAAGTCACTGTTTCATACACACCATTACAAGGTAAAGCTTCAAACATAAAAACACCATTCTTATAAACAGAAATTGAACCATTCAAATCATTAAAAGAATATGTAAAACCTTGTCTGAACAATGCATGAAATGAAATAATGTTTCTCGTCATCTCAGACGAATAGCAACAATTTATTAAATCTAATCTAACATCATTACTAAGCAGAAGCTGATAAACTCCGATCTTGGTTACTGGTGAAGACTTTCTGTTTCCCATGATCAGGTTTATCCTTCCTCGCTCTATCTCCTCACTTTCCTTTAGACCCTGCAAATCAGAACAGATATGAAAACCACATCCTGTATCAAGGACCCATGAACGAGAAGATAATGAGTTATTAGCAGAAATAGTGTAAATACCTGCCGAAGATGGCTTCACTTTGCCATCCTTGATATCTTGCAGATATTGTGGGCAAGATCTCTTCCAATGCCCTTTTTGGTTGCAGTAAAAGCAAACTGCCTCTTTTGGATCAGAAACATGGGGAGTGGAACCATTGGGCTTAGCCTTTGGGCCATTACTAGATGACCCAGCTTGAGCCTTGCTCTTCCAGTTTTGCTTGGGAGGACCTTTCCTCTTTTTCCCCTTTCCCTGTCCAATAGCCAAAACAGGGGCACTCGTAGGTGTGGAGGGTATACTTTTACCCTTCATCCCTGCCTCAGCTGTCTGCAACAAGTTGTGCAATTGGGCCAAGGTCTGCTCAGTATTGTTCAAATGGTAAGTTAGAATAAACTGACCATAACATTCAGGAAGTGAGTTCAAAACCATGTCAATGGCCAATTCCTCATCAAAGTGAATATTGAGCTTGACCAAACGCTCTATGTAGCGTTGCATTCTTTGCACATGTGACACAACTGACTCCCCATCTTTCATCTTGCAAGCCATGAGTGACTTGACTACTTCGAACTTTTCTTGACGAGCTCGCTTATGGTACTTTTCCATAAGGTCCTTGTTCATCTCGAAAGGCCAGTAGTCCTCATAGTACCTCTGCAGTTCTGGGGACATAGTTGCCACCATGATGCATGCCACTTTGGTAGCATCATCGTAATGTTTCTTGTAGGCAGCAAGATCTTCAGGAGTAGCTTCATTCTCATCAAGCTCTTTGAGCTCCTTTTCAAGAACATATTCTTTGTTCTCGAAACGAAGAGCCATCTTGATTTTGCGCATCCAATCGTTATAGTTTGAGCCATCCATAACGACTTTGGAGCATATATTGAGCAAGGAGAAGTTCTGGTTGGAGGAGGATGAAGTAGAAGTGTTTCCAGGAGTAGACATCTAAAAAGAAAGAAAGTTTTAGTTAGATTTCAAGATACCTTAATAGAATAACCCAAAGATATAATATCAAGGTTAGGATCCAACTATGAAGATTCACAACTCAGAAATGGGATGCCGAGATCCAAGTGCAAATTTCATAAAGGTAGGTGAATGACGATTCACCAATTCCACCATTAGACGAAACAAACGAAGTGAAATTCCTAATTCTTTTGAGATACATTGAAACTATTCAATGGCATGTTTTAATCTCAGATTATGCTCTTCTATTTGTGACTGGGATGCCGAGGATCACAAACAAGATGTGAATAACCATGCAAATGTGCTTGGTAACCTCATTGTCTTTATCATTAACTATTGATGTGCTGGTAAACCACACACGCTCCATCAAAATGACAATTATGAGATACCCATTACTATTCTTTATTAGTGCCTTTTAGTGTGCTGGTTAACCACACACGCTCCACTAACGACCAATAAAGCATAATGTGCAATTTCATGGATTAGCATACTTTTCACATTTTTCCTAAAGTAACTAGAGTTGGGATTTTTGAAAATAATGTTCTAGTACTTTTAATGTCATTATACTTTTAATGAGAAGTAGTTGTCCTATCAAATCCGTTCTGCTAACGACCCTCCACTAATCAAGGAAGCGGTGGGTGAGAGTGGACACCCATTCAACTACCATTTTATAGGCAGTTTCCTTATACCCCCCTTATAGATTAGCTTCGTGAATGAGGCATACTAGCGATTTGACTGACCATATTCTTATACATATAATATTAAACCTTTAATTATAATATATATATAAGGTGTGTTTTAAAACTTTTTAAAACTTCAAGGGTTTATATAAATTTCGAAATTTAAGCTATTAAATTTAAATTTAAATAAACCAATTAACTAGATTTAATATTTATCTTTTAATTAACTATTAATCAAATTATTAAATCTTGTAAGGATTATCTAATTAAATTAATCCATTAATTTAATCCTAATCCTTATCCCTCTAAATTTCGAAAATTAGGGTAAGGATAATTATCCAATTAATCTAATTAAGTAACAATTATCCAAAACAAGAAACCCTAGTTATCCTCTAGCATATTTCGAAATTTACAAGGGAGGAGGCTAGGGTTTTCAAAACCCTAACCCTAATTTCGATTAGGGTTCTTTGGAGGCTAGGGTTTTCGAAAAAACCCTTTGATCCAAAACCCTAGAAATCGAAAATTTGGCCTTTAGGGTTTAATAGCAATAAACCCTAATTTGCAATTCAACAATTGTAGCAATTCAATTTAAAACAACAATGGCTCTGATACCACTGATGGGTTTTAGGTAAAACAAATAAACTAGAAAACAATTCCTAAGTTCACATGCAACCTACTTTGGATCTATGTTTTTAACTATTGAACATACAACTTTGAATTGCAATACAAGAACCCTAGAGGAGAGAGGCTAATTTCGAAATTAACAAACTAGGGTTTAGGGTTTACATACCTTTCAATTGTTATAGCAAACAATTGATATTCACTTGATCTTGATCTTGATCTTCTTGGAAGCTTTAGCACCACAAGTGTAATGCCTCTAATGGAATCACACCCAAACTAGCAAGAAGGAAAGTAGAAGAGAGAGAGAGGAGAGGGAGTATGCAAAATCTCGGCCTTAGGATTTCTTCAAAAGAAAGAGTGACCAAAAACATGAACCAGGAGGCTCCTTATATAGCTGAGGGATCTAGGGTTTAAGGGAAACCCTAGTTATCCTTTGCTTAGGGCCTAAGCAAACCCAAGGGCCTTATCCAAGCCCCTATGGACGAAATTATTAGGGTTTCCCCTAAAGATTTCGTCCACCCTCTTCCAAGGGGGTTCTAGAGCCTTCCACTCAACTATTAGATAATTGCAAACTAGTCCCTGCACCTTATAATTAATTCTTTTAACCCCAAAATCAATTCTGATTAATTTCTGGCTAACAATTAATTAAACATAATGATTTCTAATTAATATATTAATCCATTAACATATTAATAAATCATTTATATATATATATATATTAATTTATTAATCTTATAAATTAATATCTCTCCTTTCATAATTTCCTTGTCCAGTTGCTAGGTTGAGGGCAACCCAAAAGGACTGTGCTGCTATCAATTCAAGTACATACCAATTATAGTTATGGGCTTAGACACCTAATCCAACAGGGACATCCTATCCACAAGCCCGACCTCCCTCAAACGTGCCCATTCAATAGTGGGTGCAACAGCAATCTCTCGGTTGTACAACCATCCTAGCCGGTTGTTCCAACGCGTATATATATCCCGTGACATATTTGTTGGGAAGATGTAAAACGGATGGAGACTAGAAACCCCGGTTGGAACTTCTCTTCTGGGACCCATTCCTGTAAAAACAAGCAGCAAACACAGCCAAAAGAAATAACCCAACGGATTAGTAGTAAAAGAAACATGAAACTGTCCAGTCCAAAATTCACGTCGTGAATTCCTAGGAATTCACGTCGTGAGTTCGTCATCGCGAATCGAATCTGTCCATTTTCTGTAGAAATCGGGCCAATACAATGCTTGGGGTTTACTCCTATGCTAATTTCAACCACAAATCATCAACATTCCAAGGCTATTGCGGGATTTTTAGGGAACATTTTCGATATTTCAACTAATTACAAACCCTAACCCTAAGTTTCGACTATTAAAGAAGAATTAGACATGAGAATAAAGAAGTATTGCCTTAGATCGAAAGATTACGTAAACAAAAACGAAAATGGATTGTTTGTCGGCCGAAATCGGAGCAAAAATGGGGGACCAGTCTTCGTGTTCAACTCGTGGGAATAAAGAATGAGTGGGTCAAAGTGATTATGTATTCTTTAATCTGTGGTCCCGTGATTGTTACTGTTCACGTCGTGAATCTCTAAGGATTCACGTCGTGAGTCCTGTCTGGGCTTAATTTTGGGCCATTCATTCTTCATCAGAAATGGATTAGTCTTGGGCCATTTAGTTTAACAGAAAATGGGCTGATATGTATCAACGACCTATTGTCCGGTTTATTCAGAACTCACGTCGTGAATCATAATGATTCACGTCGTGAATACTATATGACAATTTATATATATTTTTTTATCCAGGTTTGTCTATTATCTAAATTCTGAATTACCACTTCATTTTTAGGGACCCCACACTTAGTGTTTAATTATGAATAAAGTGAGTTGGATGATATGATCTATGTTTCTAGGACTAAAATGCAAAAACTAAAAAGAAAAAGGAAAAAAACGCAAACCAAACTCGGGTTGCCTCCCGAGAAGCGCTTCTTTTTGAGGAGTCTTGAGCTGGACTCCGTGCCTCCTACGTTGATTCGTCAGAAGAATCCACCACCAGGATCTTTTGCTCCTTGAAATGCCTCTTGTAAGCTTGCACTCGACGAATATATGCCTTTTTAGAATTTTCCTTTTTAGCCTTGACTTCGTCTCCATCGAGCTTGCGTTTGATCCCTTGAATCTTCAATTTTCCATTATTTTTAAGCTCCCTAGTATCCTTCTCTTCTTGCACCACTGGACTTGTGACTTTTAAAGTAACCTCCTCTTCATCACTCGACATCTCATCATCTTCCTTGCTTACCCAAGAAGTTGGATTCGTGTAGGCAATGACTTCAACTAAAAATGAAACAGATGCTCACGGTTTTGTTCTTTTAACTTGTTGGATTGTTTTGATTTCTTATTCCATGAGCTTCTCTAATTCTTCAAGTTCATTCTCTTCATCTATGTTGAAAACCTCTTCTTGAGCATGACTCCCTTGGAAACCATCTTCTATTCCAAAAATTTCCTTCTCATCCCCAACTCTCAAGGTGAGCTTGGACTCGCGTATATCAACCAGAGCTCCATCAGTGTTAAGTAACGGTCGACCAAGAATAATTGGTACATTGGGATCTTCTTTCATATCCAAAACCACAAAGTCTATTGGAAAAACGAATTTCCCAATTTTCACGAGAATATCTTCCACAATGCCGCGGGGCTGTGTCACTGAACGGTTCGCCATGTGAATAATCATCTTTGTAGCCTTTAACTTTTGAATATTTAATTTTTGATAAAACGAATAAGGCATCAAATTTATGCTAGCCCCAGAATCGGCTAAAGCATAAACCTTCATATTATTCCCAAACTCACATGGGAGAGTGAGTCGTCCAGGATCCCCCATCTTCTTAGGTATCTCTCCCAACACAGCTTTTGAGCTTTGCTCACTTAGAATCACCTTAGAATTCTCCTTTAATTGCTGACGAGTGTCTAACAAGTCTTGTAGGAACTTAGCATATTCTGGAACTTTTGCAAGTGAATCAATAAAAGGAGTATTAATAGGAATACCCTTCAATTGCTTGATAAACTCCAGATGTTCTCTCTCCAGTGAACTGAGATTAGCTCTAGACGGGAATAGCAAAAGTGGTTTATAAGCTGAAACAGATTCTGATTTTTTCTGTTCCGACCAGGCCCACAACGTGAGCATAGCGGGCTCACGACGTGAACTGGGTATTCCAGCAGATTCTTCAATTTCGAGCTTTGGCTTTGGATCGGGCTGCTGTGGTTCCACTTCTAAGGCTTCTAGGAACTCAGAAATCGCCTCTTCTTTAGTATCTATGGCCATTACATGAGATTGAGTCTTCTTTTCAGGATTTTTCGGGAACGTCTTCTCATTAACCAAAGTGGTAAGTTGACCAAGTTGTACTTCAAGGTTATTGATGGAGGCTTGCTGACTTTTTATTAATGCCTGCTGATCTATCATCATTGCGTGGTGATTCTTCATTATAGCTCTTTGTTCTTCCATTGCAGTGTCAGTAGCATCATGTCTTTTTTTCTGAAGTTTCCATAAATTTTATCAACATGGTCTCTAATTCTGATTTCTTCTCAACTAGTGGTTGCTCTCTTTGGTAGAAACCCTGGCCAGTTTGCCTAAATTTCTCTTCTTTTTGCTTCTTGTATTCATCGTAACGCAACCACTCCTTCTTTGGTTTCCTCCAGTCTTCATCGTACTTGTCCCCACTTGAGTAGCAAACTTGAGCTTTCTTGTTTCCATATTCATCCAAAGTGCAATCTTTTGTCAAATGTGGGCCACTACATCTCTCGCAACCAACTCGAATTGCATGAATTGATTGGTCCATTTGGGTCAATCTCCTACCCATAGTGCTAAGCATTGCCATCACAGTAGCCATCTCTTCAGTTTGTGCACCTCCACTGCCTTTTATTCCATCGCGTCCTGGGTTGTGATACTCACGAGAATGCTTTGAAAATTCTTCAATCAGCTCCTTGGCTTGAATTGGGTTCTTCTTCGTTAGTGGTCCTTGTGAATCAAGGAGTTGTCTAGTCATGACATTCACCCCATCATAGAATATCGACATTTCTTGCTGAAGATTTAGGTCATGTTGAGGACAATTCCTTAACAACCCCTTGTAGCGCTCCCATGCCTCGTATAATGACTCCCCCGGGTTTTGTTCAAAGTTGGCTATCGCCTTCTTGAGTTTAGAGATTTTGGAGGGTGGGCAAAACTGATCTAGAAATTTCTCACGCAATTGGGCCCATGTTGTGATTGTACCAGATGGAAGAGCCTTCAACCAGTCTTTTGCAGCTCCTTTGAAAGTGACTGGTAACATCCTTAACAAAGCGGTCTCCCTCGGGATATTAGGAGTATTAAAATAATCCGCAATATCATTGACCTCGTCCAAATGTTTAAAAGCATCCTCATGATCCTTCCCAAAGAATGGGATATCCTTAAGTGTAGTAAGGATATGTCCCTTTAACTCGAATGTGGCATTGGCAGGTATCGCAGGATGTATTAAACCCGGCCCCACATCGTCTCGAATGCGCTTCTTGTAATCCCCCATGGCCATCTCATCAATGTTCGCCATTTCGTTCTCCGGCTCGTTCTCGGGTTCACTCATCTAAAGTCCAAATTCTTTTTCTGATTCGTACTCGTTCTCGTGTGGATTAGGAAATTGATTGAAAGCTTCAAACTTGCTCCTTGAGGCTGAACTCGATTCTCCCGTTTTCTTTCCTGACTTCCTTGAAAAGGCTGATTTCAGTTCTTGTAAAGGTGTCTTCTTCGTTGTTTGATCTTCTTTCACGCTCTTATCCTTCTTTTTGTGAATTGCAGACTCGGGATCTTCAAGTGGTGGTACCAAAGGTGTGTTAGAACCTCTGGTCATGAACTCCTGAAATAAAACAAAAATAAAAACGTAAAACTGAACTAAACAATCTGAAATAAACAAAACTAAGGACTTCAGTTCTCACGTCGTGAATCTTGAAGGTTCACGTCGTGAGTCCTGTAATGCAGAAAAATTAAAAACAGAAAAGTAACTTCTTGCAGGTTTTATCCTACAAAAAGGATCGATTAATTTAAAGCAAACAAACTAATAATTAACTAAGCCGTTCCCCGGCAACGGCGCCAAAAACTTGATGTGCACAAAAGTACCCACTAATTTTAATATTTGTAACCTAACAAACCTAGTCCAACTATGCACCTATAGGCAGTGTACCTAGTCAGATTATAGTATAGCTTGGGTAAGTCGGGTATCGATCACAGGGAACGGTGTTACTAATTAATCTACTTGCTATCAAATTAACCTAATTATTAACAAGTTTAAAGAGGGGTTTTATCTGATTTTACAAGATCAGACGAACTTAGTTCAAATTCAATCAATAAGTAAAAACACTCTTGTTTAGTTCGAATCCACTTCGTCCTTATGGCTAGCTAATGATTATGGATTATCAAGTTGGTTTTAATTATATTAGTAATTTAAGTCTAATTTTACCAATAATTAATTAATTCATGTAAAACTATGTATGGTCACACACAATTAAACACATAACCAATTATGAATATGAATATGCTATGTAAGGTTTATTATGTAAAACGCGATTATAGTCACAATCTACGTTCTCTAGCACAGCTAAGTTTATTTACTTTAGTTACTAACTAAGATTGGTCAATCCTAGCTCTAACAATTTAATGTTCACTAAATCATTAGGTAAACAAGTTCAT
The DNA here is from genome assembly GCF_052849685.1 of Lactuca virosa. Lineage (NCBI taxonomy): Eukaryota > Viridiplantae > Streptophyta > Magnoliopsida > Asterales > Asteraceae > Lactuca > Lactuca virosa. The sequence continues at coordinate 221,511,548 of NC_136430.1, read as the reverse complement.
GCAGTTAACGGTCACTAAGCTACACAGAACATAGAATCAAGCAACTAAAGAAACAACCATAAGCATGCTAGGTAATTATAAACCAAACACAAGCAATTCACCAACTAAATAAATCCATGTAAAATTAAGCTATTCATAAGGATTCACGTCGTGAATATTAGATAACCGTGTTCGGCAAGGACTCTTCCACCCGTATGCTTATCTTCTAGAATTCTCGACTCACGTCGTGAACCATGAATTGTTCACGTCGTGAAAACGTCTTTTGGGTGATTTTCCGTTCTTCTTTCCTTCAATCCTCCAAAGTTCCATATTCTGTCAATTTCAGTCCCTATCTTCGAAGATGCTTCTGTTTGGCTGCAAAATAACAAATTAAACTTATAAGTACCATTATTCTATGCAAATGACCAAAATATTAATAGAAATGTAATTAAATATTGCCTAAAAATATGTACAAATATGGCAATATCAATTCTATATCTCCAGAAGGTATAAAGTTCCCACCTTGATGATTAATTTGTTAGATCTAGCTCGCATGGTGATAATATGAGCTTTTGTCCCCAAACTATGACTTTCTTGTGCATGACATGCTATAGAACATTTGGGCTGTCCTTTTGGACGTTTTTCCATGTCTTGAGTCATAAAAATATGATATTGGCCCTTGAGATTCTTGCAAGTCATTAACAACTTTAGTGGTTAAGAAGAGTTAGGGTTTTGATGTTGGGTTTGTTATAGGCATGAAAAACCATAAAGTTGGAAACTTTTATGGTTTGGGATATGTTTTAAGACTAGATCTGAGACTTGGGCGGAATGGCTTAAGGGATTAAGTCCCCAAAAGTTGGATTTTTAAGCCATCGCGTACGTTGGGTGTACCTGGACATACGATGAGCGTACCCTGTTAGGAGCCCGATCAGGATCAAGGGTACGCGGGGCGTACTAGCTGAGTACACTAGGCATACTCAGTATGTGTTAACTTTTTGACCAAGTTTGACCTTGGGGACTTTTTGGAGTATTTTGGTTTATCAGTATGTGATTGGGTCCCAGTTCACTATGTCAATGGGTCGAAGACACCAATGCCGACTCATTTATTGAGTCATTGTATCCTAGGATGTAGGATTTCCATGATGCTTTTATGTGTGATTTGTGTGTGTGTGTGTGTGTGTATATATATATATATATATATATATATATATATATATATATATATATATATATATATATATATATCGACATATGGATGGTTGGGTTGAGGCCACGCGCCAACAAACCCGATATGGTTCGATTGAGATTGGAAGTCAACAAACCCGGTAAATAGCGCTTATGGAAATAGCGGCAAATAGCACTGCTAATAGCGCCACCGCTATTCTAAACCGCTATTTGGTAAATCACGGTCTCACACTTCCACGAAACGCTATAGCGCCGCTATAGCACTGCTATAACGCTTGATTAACTGCCTAGGTAAATCGCATTTGAATTGTTCCAACCTCTTAATATTTAAGATAATGTAAGATTGCTTAACTATTCAAAGGCAGATAGTTTCAAGATTTTTGATTTGTTCAACGGTTGAACAAAACACAAATGGAGGTGATAGGCGACGTCACGGTTAATTATCGGGTGACAACTTCGCTTCTTTCAAAAGGGTGTAAATGACACGTAAATTTCCACTTTAACGAGTCAAAGATAAGACATTTACTTTAATGACTTTTTAAAACCAAAGGAAAAACTTTATTGTTCTTTCATGTCAATAAACCAAAAATATTATAGATAACAAAGTTTATAAATTAACATTGTTTTTTATAGATATAATAAACATCAACATATTTTTGTATTTAACCGAAAACAATAATATTTTTTAGTACTTTTATTTTAGTCACAAAAGAGTGGCATACTTTTATTGTTAACCAAAAGCAACAACCAAAAACAACACTTTTATTTTTATTTTAACCAAAAACAACATATTTATCTTTTCTAATAAATAACAATGTACTTTACTTATTAACTCAAAACATTTTACCAAAAGGAAACTAATTGGCGAAAAGAAAATATTTGACGTCATCAAAAAGGAAACTATTCTTTTTATTTTATTTAATTTTTGTTTTTTTGCAACCTCATTTTTCGGAGCATCATTTTACATTTTACATGTTTTTCACAATTCATTTTTACAAACTTTATATTTTTTTCACAATTCATTTTTACAAATTCATATTTTTTCACAATGCATTTTAAAACTTCATTTCCTTTTTTTTACTTTGTGTTTACATGTTTTTCATAGTTCCTTACCAAACCCCGTGAGCCATGGATTTACCAAAAAAAAATGAAACTGAAAAAAAACATGTAACGACAAAGAAAAAAATAAAGCTGTAAAAATGGATTGCCAAGAAAAAAAAACATATAAATAAACAAGGTTGTAAAAACAAATGTAAGAAAAAATGTAAAAGTTGTGTAAAAAATGAATACAGTATACAACAATTTTAGTAGATTATAAGGACGAAATATACACAAAACAAACAAATTAAAGGACTAAATGAATACAGTATACAACAATTATAGGGCTAATTTAAACCTTAACCCAGAAAATACCCGCTACTTTGCCATACCATCATCAAATATATTCCACAGGCCTTTCAGTTTGGTGTTCAGTTGTGAACTTTGTGATTCTTTTTCACTAGTTGTGTCTTTAACAAGAGAGGCAACTAATATGCCCCAAATGCGCAATGATATGTCCAGATCAAGTATGAATGATTTCCATGGCTATAAAATCTATGAGATGAAAAATTATAAATGGAATTCTAACACTTATTACATCATGCTTTTTGATTTTTTTTTTTTTTCTCAAAAAAGCCACACTTGAACTTTTGAAACAGGGAACAGGAAAAAAGCTTCCTCAGATTGACCACTTCCAACATGCTTAGTTCAAAACTGAAGTAAAACACGCTTAGTAGTTAGTAGTTAGTAAGAGAGAAGAAGCATAATCTTCATGGTAAATTACCAATTTGACCATTGGGTCACTAAAAGAGCACCATTAAACTATATACTTAGCAAAAATCCATCCATCTTTACAAAACAAAATCCATATGTACAATGCAACATAAATTTTCAAACATCCACCCATCTCTCTCTCTCTCTCAAAAATGAGCCTCATTTCACTACAAAATCTCTGATAATAAAACTATAAATTACAGAATAGGTATTTTTTGTGTTAGGGTATGTATATGGGGTGGTTTTACCTTTTACCTTTTATTGGGAACAAGATATTCCAAGTCCTTCACAGCTGCCTCCACTGCATGAAGTGCCATTTTCTTCACCTGTAATTAATTAATTAATTAATTAATCAGCAAGAGTATCAACCAATTGCACAATTTTAATAATTTATAACAACTCAATTGAAAATGATACGATACTATAAACCTAGTTGACTTTTATGTTGTTTATAAAATAGGTTTAGTTCAACAAATAGCAAAATATACTTTCATTGTTTTGTTTATTATGACATCATACTTTCTTTTTTACATATTACAGCATTAGGTATATTTTATAAAATATAATGCCTAAACACAAAAAAGATTTGCATACTGATGGTTGATGAAGATCTAATATTTGCAAAAGATATAATTAAAGAAGAGATTGTTTACCTCTAACTTATCTTCTTTAGCCCTATGATTTTGGGGAAGAACACGGAAATCTTCTGTCAATTGAATGCATTCACCAACATTTTCAGGAGAAACAAAGTCCAGTGCAACTTTTATACATGACTGCACAAAAAGAAAACATATTCACTTATTATAACACATAAATTTAGAAGCAAGTTCAATATACCAATAGCAATCAAAGACTATAGCAAGTCCCGCAAAAAAACAACACTATAATTGGGTAGTTTTTTCAAATTATAATGCCTTACTAAGAAAAACATAATAAGTAATATTTTGTGATGGAGAAAAATGAGAGTAACATGCTATAATGAATAAATAGATGAAATTACATTGCTATGATGGATATACATAAGTGCCAATAAGAGGCAAAAATTTACAAACACCATGACAACAAGTACATGGCAATGTTGGCAACTAGGAGATGTAGATCTCTTTTCCTTTGGTACCTTGGCATCATTTAAAGCAGTTGAAAATCTAACCCAATCCCAATCTGTTTAATTAAATGGGTTTGGATTTTCCAGCCCAACCCAACTAGGTCAACATTTTTTATATTTTAATCCAACATACACAATTTGACCCACTTAGATTTTAGAAGTTTGAATAAAGAAGGAAAAGCTTACACAAAGTTAAATAACAACCGTAATAATTGATCAATGTTTAAAAAAAAAGACAACCAAAATTACAAAAAAAGGTGTTCCTTCTTTATTCAAACTTTTAAAATCTAGGTTGATGGATTGAAATCAGGTTGCAATAAACAACCCTAACTCAGCCCGCCCATTTAATTAAACCGTTTAGGCAAGTTGACCTATTTAACTTAAACAGTTTGAAAGCCCCGGCACAACCCATATTTGGTGTGGGCTCATGTGGGGTCGCTTTTTTCAAGCTCTAGGTTCAATGAGGACTCAGATAGTTGTTTGACCTTTACCCGTAACTTCAGCACAAAAATCTAGTATCAAAAAATATAAAAAATAAATTGGTTTATGGTGAAAATGAGATTGGTTCTTGTATTAAAATATGTAGAAGTGCTCGTGGAGGTAAACCGGCCTTGGTCTTTCTTCTTTCTTATTCTTACAGGGCATAGTTTAGTATTTACTTGCTACTTCTTTCTCATCTTTTCATTTTTCTCGTCATGTTATTTATATCCGTTTTAAGCTCCATTACTTGCATTAGCTTTAGTTTCATACCAATGTTTAGTGCTTGCATCGTCTTACTCTTAGTGTGTGTTTGTACCATGGCAGGTTTGTGTTTCTCTTATGTGAGAAGTCTTTATGTGAAAGCAGCAATTCTACCTCATGTGGAGGCATGACTTCCTACATCTATCTCCCCTTACCCCATTGCTATGGGATCATGGGATATGTTGATTCATTTTCAATCTCATTGTATTAGAATATTAAGTGATGGTGTCTTAAACCTTGTCTCTCTGCGTCAATCATATTAGGGAGGAGGGAGTCATTCCCTCCCAACCCACTACCACATCAGTTTTTTTTTTTCATCTTTTCCAACCCAAAACACATGAAAACCCTATATTTTTCAACTGACTCAATTAAAAAAATACAAAAAAAACTAAGATACAAGTCTTAATTAGCAATAGAGCTACCGTAGGTATCTCCAAGATACCACTCCCTCTTCAGTGGGTTGGGAGAGTTGAGAGTGGTAGGTTGTTTAATTGGTTTCACTAACCCGTTTCATCATCTCTCTCTACTTTCTCTCTCTCATTTTCTCTTGTACCATGTGTTTTAAGACTTGTACCTCAGTTGTTTTGGATATTTTTTTTAATTGAGTGAGTTGAAAAAGATAGGATTTTCATGTGTCGTGGGTTGAGAAAGATGAAGAAAAAAGAGAGAAAAAAACTAATATGGAAGTAGGTTGAGTGGGTTGGAAGGGAATGACTCCCTCCTCCCTTAGAGTTTGCCAAAACCAACACCTTTACATCTAAGGTAATTCAGCTAGTCTCCGTCGAGCTCGTAGGACTATCATGATGGTTGTATCTAGAGATGCATCTAGAACAGTTTCGGTAAACAGTCTAATTTTTCCAAAAATATTCTTCAATCTTTTTTTATTGACATGGATCAAAATGAATTTATTTAATCATGCTTATAAACATTTTTATATAGCCCAACAATAAATTATTAACTTACAATTGCAAACTATAAAGATAACTTTCGGTCATCAAAATATGTGACATTCAATCCTCAATGTTGTATGTTCATGCATCTTCACTTATTATTCATAAGTCTATACTCAATGTTGTATATTTATGCTTCTTCACTTATTATTCGTAAGTCTATATCGACATTATTAGTTTCCTCTTCGTTAGGACTAGTCAAAATACTACGTTCAACATCAAAAGTACTTCCTCCTCTAGTTTGATCACCATTAATGATTATCCACTTGCTTCTCCATCCAAATGTTTGTAGCATTATTTTGGTGCTATCATTATTATTTTTTCAAATGAAATTTTCGACTTTGGACCATTTGGTTTTTCCCTTATCTATATATAATACCATGTCAACGTCAATCCTCTCTTTAATATGTAGAAATCGTAAAACCGAGCATGCAAGTGATGGTCTCCTCTAGTCAGATGTGAAAGAAGAAATAGGATGTAATCAAGAATTGGACAATTACTAGTAGCACAAGGGAGCATCATATAAACGATGATAAAAAGCTTAGAGATGAGGAAGAATTCGAAGTGGATGATGACCTTGATGGAGAAGTAGATGTATTACATCATAAGTAGCAATTAGCTTGTTTTGTAATTTTCTTAAACTACACTATATGGTGGAGTTTGCGGTTTTCAACGGCAAAACCACAGTTCAAACCGCACCACACTGCATGCTAAGAGCAATGTACTTTGATCAATCATCGACCATTACAAGTTAGACAAAAATTGATGAAATTCCAAAAGCAACCCATACAAACAAAGAAACATAGATGATGTTAGACAGATGACCATGCTAGAGTATTTTAATCATATCCGACTCCCCACAACAGCTCCGATTAAGGTAATTCAAAATGATCAAAAACGAGGACACAATTATCTACAACTTCCGTGAATTTAGTTTTCGGTAATTCATTCTTTGAGGGTGTTTGGGATTTCAGTTTGATCCTCAAAATGACTTTTAGACAAAATGACTTACGGTGGTAGGAAAAGAAGTTTAAAAAAAAGTGTTTAGATTAGTTTTTGTGGTGGGTAAAGAGATGTTACTATAAGTCCTTTTCTTTTTGCCAAACATTTTTTGACTTATTAACTTTTCGAAAAGTCAATAAGTCAATAAGTTGTCTTCAGATGAAATCCCAAACACCCTCATTATCTAGGTTATATTAAGCATGGAAGTCAGAAGCAATGTGCTAATTAGGCATGAGCATATGGACCTTTGGATTTTTAGTAAATAAGATGATTCTCGGTTCTAAGATTTTGGGTATCCTGATTCCACTGAAAAAACCAGACCGGATTTAGGATTTCACATAAAATTGTGTAATATGTTGTTTTGTAAAAATCATATAAAATCATTGAAAATCCAATGAACATGAATGAGGTCGATGCCATTTGAAAGATATAAGTGTACTTTATTTCTTGTTTAGAAGCCAAAAACTGATTTTGAGAGTAAAATGGTTAAAAAAACTTAATAGAACGGACGGCTGGAAAATCACTTTGAGAACAAATGGGATTTTTTTAATCAAGGTAACAAACCAACTAAACCATGAAATGGTTTTTATACTAGATGGACCCACATCGCTATGAATCATGTAGAATGGATGGGATTTTTTTGTATGGTTAAATGGGGCATGAAGTTGCAAATTGCACTAATCGAGTTGCCAAAGACGAATCTCATCTTTATTTTGGTTGGAAGTGCCAATTGCACTAATTGAGTCCCTTGGTGCTTTTTCATAAATTCTATCTCCGAACACAAGAAATTTCCACACTTTAGCATTGCCAATCACCCTTCCCAAGTGCAAGTCCTGAAATTTATACAAAGTAGGACGCGATTTAGTGATACAATTGAATCATTCTAAGGCGTGATGATGGACACTAAGGGGTTGTTTGGTAAATCGCGTCGAATGCTGAACTGAATGGTTCCAACCTCTTAATATTTAAGATAAGGTAAGATTGCTTAACCGTTCAAAGGCCGTTCTGATTCGTTCAACGATTGAACAAAACACAAACACAACGAATACCGACTTCAAAGGTTTTTGATTCAAGTCTGGCTTCTAATTGAACCAAACGCAAACGCAAACGCACCGGATGGTTTCATTCAGAGGTTACCAAACAGCCCCTAAGTTAGAGGTGAGGCTAGCAGCATAATGAACAAAGTTGAGGGTAACTTGCTTTGAGATGATAAACGAACTAATTCGGATAGCATCCCATCAACAACAATCTCCCTTTAGATTGTTGTTTGAACCATTCTTGCAAAGCCCCCATTTGTTCCTATTAAATAGCTTGTCTTTATGAGTTCACCTCAACAATTGTCAAGTTTAGGCTTTACCATGTAGTTTCCAAAGACAATTACCTGATGGTTGATGAAATGTTGCAGAAGTTCCAATGGATGTTTCGGACTCCACAATATAGTCAAACAGGCTGCCTTGTTGCACCTAAAGCCGAGCCTTCGATGTTTGTTTGATGTTCAATGATTGAATTCAAAAGCAAGAAGCCAAGGATATTATGTGTGTTGCTCTTCACTAACAAAGGATGATCTGACATACTTAGTCATTAATCTTAGGATGACTTTGAAGAATAGAGAATCTATGGTACCATGAAGAATTTATGAAAAGGGCTGATGATCAGGATTACAATGGAGCTATTTTATTCTAGGAAGAAAAAACAAATCTAGACCAAATAGTCAACTAGATAAACTTTTGAGTAACTTATCTTCTTATAATTTACATAATAAACAAAATCTAGAAGTTCAAAAGGTGAGATGGACTAGATCTAGGATACTACTGGATTTGACGTTGTAAATTCGGGTTTCCTACAAGGCAAAACTAGCTCTTGACTTGCTTCCTGAAATGTTTCAAAATGAAGGCTTACTCCAATAACTAAGTAACCACAAGCTTGTTAATCAGAACAAATTAACTCTTATCACTTATTGACCACTAACTAAAGCCTCAAGACCCACCAACAACCATTAAACTGGAAAACTGGAAACAAAGTAGCTAACTGACTTTTGAATCAATCATCTAACAATGATTGCCAAGTAAAAATTTACTAATCTATATGGATAAGGCAAGAAGACAACCCCTTAGGATCTTGAATAACCCCAAGTTCCCAACAAGCACAATTGATCTAAATGTCTTATATCTACCATACTCAAGTTACCACAGGCAAGTCTTGGAGTTGATAAGGTTACTCCTATGTACAGGTGTCCTAAAAAGCATTTGGAAAAATTAAACAGTCTGACTGAACACCCCTACAACTTATGAGATGATTTTTAAGCAGATGCATTCCCAAGTTAAAATATACAAAATAAATTTTGCATAAAAATTACCTTTAACGAGTCGCCAACTTCAGATAAAGCAATTTAATGCAGTGAAAGAATCTAGAAACTAGTAGTAAGTTACTAACCTTCAAATTTCTAACTTGATGGGCACAACCAGCAGGTATAAAGACAGCATCTCCCAGCTTTTGGACAAAAGTCCATGGCTCAATTCCTGATGACAACCAAAAGAATGAGCACAATCATAAAATTTAATATCAGTAAAAGTTGATATAGAGCCTTGCAAATATACACTAACCAAATTCTTCTTTGAGCTTCCTTTTATGGTCCATGGTTAAGTAAAATGTTTGATCATGAATTGGGTGGATAACCTGGACCAAAAAGATACAATACAACAGTTTGAGAAATTACTATTTAGGAAAAAGGAATGTAATGCTACACATGAATGAATTTCAACTAAAAGTAAGGACTACCTGCTCCACTGGTCGACAAAAGATATGTCTAAACTCTTTGAAATGTTTTTTGAGATATTTCTCCAGTTTAGGCGAATCTTCTCTCCTAAATATGTCCCACAGAGCACCTCCATCTCCCAAATCAAATCCATCCACACAACTATCACACTGGTTATCACCTTCTTCACTATCAGAAGATATCACTTGTTTCCTGCCCTTCCTTTTAGATCCTTTATTTCCATTTTGTCCATCAACTTTTTTAGTGGAAGCCTTTCTCCTCCTAACTTTTCTATCACTGTCAGACTCATCTGATTGATCACAATTAGTTGTTACATAACAAGGACCTGTTCCATTCACACTTTTAAACTTGCGTCTAGTGTAAACATGGTCGCTTGTTTCTCCAACATTGTCATCACACAATTTTCTTTCAACTTTAGATTCAAGACAATCGTTGCCTAGCATCCCTTTTCGAGATGTAACATCTTCCAAGTTATCAACATCAGGCTGTGTCTTCCCTACCAATCCAAAAAGTTCCCTCTCATCTTGAGCTTTGTGCTGCCTTTTCAGACGTTCTATCGAATTACGATGTTCAGAGTTGGGGGTCACAGTTGCAGTATGAGTCAACACATTCACCTGCAAAATAGATTGAAAAGAATAGCAAACCACTTTCCTCTCAAACAAACTCAAATGCCAACTTCAATAACCGAAAGAAAAAAGATGACACCTAATAAACCAAATCCAACACTAATGATCTTGTAACTGCCTAAAATCAGAACGGGAAATTTCAAGCAAAAGAATTTGGCATAGCCAAATAGAGAAAGCATACTGCATCAGACATGTCACAGTGAAGTTTAGTAACAGAGTCTCCACGTCCCAATTCTTGAGAAACACCATAAGCTATATATGTTTTAGGACCCATGTCTGGCTTACAAGATTCTTTAGGCAACTTCACTGCAAGATTAAGGTATCCATCACGTGGATGTGTGTACTCTTTAAAGGGTAAAGAAGTGATAAATTCAACACCATGACGTGGCAACCGTTCTTCAAATAAACTTGATGGAGGCCAGTCTTTCAACTTTAGGATCTGTGGCCACCCTTCAGAATCGAATTGACCTTCCGTATACGAAATAAAAAAGTGATGAACATTTATATCAACCTGCATGTCATGAGAAAAATTGGTTAGGCATTTGGGCATACTGTATTTACCCCAAAATACCATTGACTTGGAAGGCAGACGATTTATAAAATAACATACAAAATCGATTAAACTTTGTTAAAAGTGTTGAAAGAAAAATGTTAAAAATATTGAGAGATATTCCCAAGCTTGTATGAACCGTACACATTCTAATAATATAAAAACCAATGTAAGATAGAAAACATGGTTAGATGCAAAAATTAGCAACATCGTTTCATTGATTTGTTTATTAAACCATCCTATTTTTTCTTCCTATTACAGCATTGTAGTTTGAAAAATCTACACAATTATAGCCATATCATCCAAATTCAAGCAACTTTCACTGCTATAACTGCATAGAGTTTTACTTTTTACTGTAGAATGTTCTAGTAAGAAAAGATTGAAAGTACGAAGTCATAACTGGGTAAACTTTCCAACTACAATGGCTTAAAACGAAAAACTGTAAGTACAATGCTGTAATAGAAAATATAAATATATGATGCATAATAAACAGATTAATGAAACTATGAAAGTATGTAGCTACTTCTTGCATTTAGCCCAAAAAGAAATACTTAAACATACCTCACACCAATCCAAACAATTGAGAGCAGACACATCCAAGAGCTTATCATGTTTGGTATTTGTCATCTGGCGAAAAGCACGCCACATAACCATGGGTTCCCAGCTCAACCCAAGTGTAGTTTCAAGAACATTACTCACTATTACTGGCTCCCCTTTTGACCAATGCCACTGGAAATGCTTCAAATCTCCAGATTTTATGTCTATTGCACGTGGACAATACAAGTAGTTGTCATTGGAATTTTCACGGGAAGCAGCTTTTCGTAACTGACCATCGCTTTTGTTCTTGAAATCTGAACATGTGCACCATTCCTCAGGCATCTCACGCATATCTCCCTTCAGCCTGTGCATCTTTAAGAGCCTTTGTGCTTTCTCCAACAAATTTGAAACGGTGTTAAGTGGCTTTATGTGCATCAACTCTAAAATCCCATGACCACAACCACCCATAGTTTCTGGAGGACAAGGAATTCTGCCATCATCCATAGACTTCCATTCATCACTTTGCTTTTCCTTTGGTGCAGCCTTCTCAACAAAACGGGCTGCGTTCCTTGTTTCCCTGTTTTGCTTACGCTTGTCATACATATCCTTCCCCCCATGCAAGTAATCATAACCTGGATCTTTAAATTCAATGATAACTTTTTCCTTGTTTCCTTGAAGATTGCCATCTCGCAATTCCCAGCAACATTGAAGGCAGAGGTCATATTGACAAGAAGGGCAGCTTCTATGCAAGTCAAAAATTGATGTTTTACAGCAGTCACTGCATACATCATGGGACAGCCAAAATAGGAAATCATTATAAATCCAAATCCTTAAAACGTTTGTGCAATCATTGAAATGACATACCAGTACATGCGCTCATCTGGACTGCACTTTGCCTTCTTCAAATGTACCTCTGACAAAGAACACCCTGCCCAGGAAGATAAATTTATGGAAACCTACAATAAATATGGCTGATTGACAATTATCCATTCAAACCACCATTTGAGTGTACAAACTCACACCAACACACCATCAAACCAAGAACAAACAGTTGACTAAGAAGAATCAACAAGAAAGCATGTTCCATTTCGAAAAGAAACCAAGAACTAGCTGTAAAGATGCAACATCCTTCACAAAACATATATGCACCAAGCCAAACAGAAAAAAAATATATAAAGAACAGTGGATGATTCTTTGTTCGCATGCAGTTATGCGACACGAGCAACTAGCAACAAGATTAAAGTTTGTCATCCATTATAAGATCATCGAAAAAAAAAATCAAGTTATCATGATCAACAACAAGAGTTCAGACTAAGAAGTTAAGCAGAAAAATGATTTTCTTGCATTTCCTAGTGTCTAAGGGATGAAATCAATATATCCATACCTCTTTTTATAGATACATAAAAGTCATCATCATTATTCATGAATCATATATGAGGCAGTACTGATTTTAATTAGCTACAATGTGAGCTTGGAGTTGTATCTTCAAAACACAATAGGAACACTGAGATAAATTATAAAAAAAACACACCTTGAATCTTAGACTCCATTGCTCTCTCCTTCATGAACTCCTTATTGAGACGCTTCAAGAATGGAAAAAGCACATGTAGGATATAAACAGAATACCGAACTCTCTGAACCTCATTAGGTTTAAAATCAATCTTCTCTTTGACCTAAAAACCATCAAATGGATTCAGTACAGTATTTCTTTTTTGCGTAAGAGAAAGAACAGAAATAAGTTCCATAACAAAAGATAAGCTGCAGGAACTAACTTTAGGGTGCACATCACGCAAACAACGTTTACAGTTGCAATTGTCACAGCAAACAGGACAACACTCAGCAAACATCTTCTCTGTCATGTTAGGGTACCTACAGAACAGAGTAAACAAAGAGCATAAGAAGAAAAGATTGTAAAAGAACAGCAAATTCCAAGAAATAGCACCAAACTTTTAAGGCAATATAGATGGTTCCAAGCACACGTGCACCAATGAGGCAATGACAGAGTCTACATATGAATAACCAACTGATCATATGCAACAGGGTATATGACCAGTAAGCATCATAGTACCTCATGAGAATCATGTGAGAGCTTATGAAAATTTGGACAAAAGGATCGACTGCTATTCTTCAACCATCAGCTTGAAAGGAAAAAATTTACTATCAGGCATCAAGTTAGTAGGCTATGGAAGGCATATGCTACAAACTCAACCAACTAAATCACAAACAAAGGTCAATTTTGGCTACTCATTGCACCAACAAAAAGTAAGTTAAAAACAATGAGGCAAGTGAGAAGGGTAAAAATTATGTAATAAACTAGACTGAACCTTGCAAAACAGGCTTCAATTGAGTTATTCAGCTAAAAAAGAAGAAAAAGTTGTAAAAGCTCATACCATGTGGTCATGCAAGGCACACAGTAACGCTTTGTAGTACATTTTTGACATCGAACAACTCGGCCCTTGTCATTCCTTTGGCACTGATGGCACATGTCTGACACTACCTTAACTCGTTTTCCCTACCAATGGATAGAAAAGAAAAAGATAATATTTGATCAAGTATGTGCAAGAGCAGACAAGCAGACTTCTTTAGATAAAAAGTAGAGAAGCCTGGGACACAGAATATACATTTTCATCTAGACCCCAATTCTTGGCATACAGCTTTGGCTTTGGGTCATCTTCTTTCCTGCTTGAGCTGGAAGCTTTCTGGCTTCTCTTATTTCGTTCCTCTTCACCAATCTTTTCTTTCTTTGGAGTCAACTGTGGTTGTTTCGTCCGAGCAGGAAGCTGTTGTTTCTTCTGGATTTTTTTATCACGTTCCTCTTCATCCATCTTTTCTATCTTAGAAGCAGGAAGTTGTTTCCTCTGGATTCTCTTATTTAGTTCCTCTTCATCCATCTTTTCTATCTTAGAAGCAGGAAGTTGTTTCCTTTGGATTTTTTTATCACGTTCCTCTTCATCCATCTTTTCTATCTTAGAAGCAGGAAGTTGTTGTTTCCTCTGGATTCTCTTATTTTGTTCCTCTTCATCCATCTTTTCTTTCTTAGAAGCAGGAAGCTGTTGTTTCCTCTGGATTCTCTTATCTTTTTCCTCTTCATCCATCTTTTCTATCTTCGATGTAGGAAGCTGTTGTTTCTTCTGGATTCTCTTATCTTTTTCCTCTTCATCCATCTTTTCTTTCTTAGAAGCAGGAAGCTGTTGTTTCTTCTGGATTCTCTTATCATGTTGCTCTTCATCCATCTTTTCTTTCTTGGACTGTTGTTTCTTCTGGTTTCTCTTATCTTGTTCCCCTTCACTCGTACTTTCTTTCCTAGAAGCAGACAGCTGGTGTTTCTTCTGTATTCTCTTGTATTGTTTCTCTACACTCATCTTTTCTTTCTTTGAAACCGATTGCAGGTGTTTCTTCTTCCGTGCATCCTCTTCAACAACATCATAATTAAAAATCTGAGCATAATTAATATCATCGTTCCTAGTACTTCTTTTAGATCTCCCACTCTCTTTATTGTCCTCTTTGTTGTTTGTTACTTCATTGGTAGCGTTCCCCTCTCCATCAGGAGTAGGAAGAATAGTTTGAGCATCAACCATAACTTCTTCTGTTTCTTCTGGGGACTTGTTATCATCATCACTTGACTTCACAACACCACTCGTCATCTTCCTTTCTTCTTTTGTAGAAACACACAACTTGTAAAGTGGTTTATTCTTCTTCTCTGGGGATTTAATAGCCGTATCAGTGTTCTTGTTGTCATCTTCCCGAACTCTTTTCTTACCTATGTTCTTCTGAACACCCTCCTTCCCCTCTGCTTCATATTCACAAAACCTATTCTGTTCTTCACCCCGATCACGATTAATGGAAGCATATCGTTCCTCTTTTGGTTCCTGGTTTTTGTTCTCTTCAGCCACTAGTTCCTTCGTGCTACGTACGACATTACTAGATGAAGAGATAATATTAAGTTCTACTTTTTCGTGATTGCGAGACAGAGTGTGAGTAGAAGGCAAAGATGAAGGTAGACCGCCAACATTAACATCAGCACGACATCGTCCGTGATCATCAACAGGGACATCAACATCCATCAACAAGTCGTTGATTTCACCATTATCCTTGGCCTCAACAAGATTCTCATTCTTTGTAATTGTTGTCGCCGAACATGAAGACATAATATTAGTTTCTACTACTTTTTCGTGATTGATAGGCAGAGTACGAAGGGAAGGCAAAGACGAAGACGAAGGTACACCGTCAACATGAACACCAACACGACATCGTTCCTGATCACCAACAGCAACCGCGACATCCATAACCCTGTCATCGATTTCACCATCATCTTTGGCCTCAACAAGATTCTCATTCGCTGTAATCGTTGTCGCCATCAATAAAAAGCTAATTATTGAGACTCGGGAGAAAAAAGAAAAAATAATTTTTTTATACGGGAGGAAGAGAAACGGTGGATGGAGTTAGGGTTTTGAATACAGTGGGGTTTGCTGTTGATTCAAGTATTCAACCGAGGGATTGCCGCCTGTTGAACTCCACTTCGCGGGTTTCGCAAACATAGGACACCATTGCACAAGAATCGAGAGAAATAAGGACCATCAACGGGTAGCGGGCTGGAATCGAAACCCTCGAATTATCGTTATGGCGATATTGTGATTTGATTTCGCCTTAAAACCAACTCATATATAATATTTACTGGAATTGGAACCTTCGAATTAACATTATGAAATTGTGATCTGTTACAGGAAAATCATGATCCTTTTTAAGTTTTTTGGATAAGAGTTGAGGTGGTGTCAGCGATCACCGTCCCCCAACTTCATCCTGATCTTGGCACGTAAACTTGGCCAACGATTTATTTTTGAGTAAATTAATGAAAATGTCCGGTATGCTTTAATATTTTTGAGTAAATTAATGAAAATGTCCGGTATGCTTTATTTGAAATTGATGTTTAGTTTTTTGGATTATTTTTCATTCGGATCGTCCTTATAATTTGATTTTGTTACGATTTTAGTCCTTTCTGGATTTGAAAAAGACTAAATTACTCTTACCTATATTTTCTCAGTTTTTTATTATTTATTTATTGTTCTTAATTTAGAAATAAGGTTAAATAAAATGGTCCCGCCCTACGTATCTCTCTCCACCTCCGTCTCGTTTACATACCCTACATACCTAAACCTTTGGACCACCATCACCGACACCGTCGTCATCATCCTAAGTTGACCATCGTCGGACCTCCAGATCGTTGGTGTCCCTGTAACATCCTCCAACATCAGTAAAAAAAGACAATCATCTTGATTGTTTCTTGACTAGATCATCGACGATCTATGAAAATGGAATCCCAAATGACCAAACACAAAGGCGATCCGGTTCCGATTCACAGTGGTGATTGTACGGTTGGGTTTTCTTTTTAACTACAACAGAGAAGTGCTATTTTTTTCATCCAGTTGCAGATTTGAAGCGGACGTCTCCAATGATGGATATATCATATATGGATAATCATATATTATTAATTATATACTTATTTGGACTCAATTGTCTATTTACTAAGCAAACCAGCGCCAACAGTAACTGATATCTTATGGTGGTCAAATCTTGTGAATGGAACAAATACCATTTTATACATATATAAAGAAAATGTGTTTAGTACAATCATATTTGATTAACAGTATGTTTAAATTTAATTGTATAATTGTTTTAGTTTAATCATAAATGAATAAAATTTTAAAGTGTATATATTAACTTACTTGTTTGTTCTAAAAGTTGCATCAAAAGATATAACTTCTCCAAACTCTGTGCAAAATGTCTTTTCTGTTTCATCTGCCAAAAACATAGCAGCCAACTGATCTTCACCACATAGGAACAAATGAATAATTTAGATACATATCTCTACGATCATTCATTTTGTTTCATTATCTGAGCATCCTTGTAGCATAAGATTTTAATTACTCATCTCCTCAAGTTTTTATAGTCTGTTACCTTCGCCCCCACATATTCATATCCACCTTTCAAAATTGCTCTAATTTTGTGAGTCATCGTTGGCCCAATTTTAGTTGTTGATGCGTGTAGCACAAACTCTTTTTCAGAATATGACATATTTCTTGTCTTTTTCATATAAGATCTATCACCAATACTTTCGAGTGGGTGGTTGTGTAATTCAAAGAATTCCTTAACTTTGTAATCAGTTGTTCCATAAACATTTTTAAATATAATATTTATTGTGCACCCAATAATTATCTTGTTTGAATTTGGTTTCCTCTTGACATAACTTCTAACCAACGTATCACAAGGTTTTGGTTTATCCTTGCCACCCTTATTCCATATAAAATATTTCTTTTTTATTATTTGGCTATTGTATTTTATTTGGCTACTCAATATTGTATTGTAACGACGTAAACTTTCAAATCAAGATTTTCATTTTCAAACACATAATAACACATGTCACATTTCTCAAAAATCTCAAGTATCAAACATTAACACATTTTTTTAAAATTTTTTTTTATCACAAATCCAGGATCCTCCAAAAACATATCTCCAATACGAATGTGTGTGCACAATCAAGTCGGGGCCTTCCCGCGATCCTCGGAAGTACCTGAAACACATAACACGTAACACGGTAAGCACGAAGCTTAGTGAGTTCCCCAAAATACCACACACAACTCATTAGCCACTCTAGGCTATAACTCAATAAGACCCTCCGGTCAATGTGTCTCAGTGGGACCCTCCGGTCCCAACTCAATAAGCTCATAATAACAATACTCAGCATAAATCACAAAGACATGATGCAGAATATTAAGATACACAGTTAAGCACACTAAACACTTCAATCACACAAAGGTACCACTCATGGTAAGTATAGTGAGAAGACTCACCTTGTAAGCTAGCAAGCAACAACTTCACACACGGAATCTCGAACTAGCCCCCGCCTAACACATAGAATAATTGTCTCTAATTAATACTCCACTCATACTCAAAATGTACCAAGTGTTGTTCTCTCTCTCTTTCTAACTATTGGAATGGGTAAAAGACCATTTTACCCTTCCATGGTCTCCATTACCCATGTAGACCAAAACCCTAAAGTCCACATAAGTCAAACTCGAGTCAACAGTCCATGTCTGACCCGATTCGCCGAGTGCACCCATGCGACTCGTCGATTCCACTCGTTTTCCTCATAAATCTCTGGAAGGTCCAACTCAGCTCGTCGAGTTGACCCCCAACTCGTCGAGCTTCCGCATGATCAAGCTCATCGGGACAACCCTAACCGACTCGGCGAGTCCATTCAGACTCATTTCTCATTCAGACGATTTCAAGGCAGAGAACCTTCCCAAACTCTAGATCTAAACTCTAAAGGCTCGTTTATCACGTAAAGCCACAAGCTTTACGTCCATGCATGGCACTTTGGGCTTGAAATGCCAAGAACATGCTCTAATAAGGGTTTTTTCACTCAAGAGCTCTATTAAGGCTGAATAAAGCACGAACCTATGGACTCTAAGGACATCACAAGGTCCAGATCTGAAGTCCAAACCTCCATATGAACACAATACCCTCAAAGTCCCAATATTAGATAGAAAAGAAGCCCTCATCTCCAATAATATGAGATCTACCCAAACTAATGAGAAAGGTATAAACTTTATACCTTTTACAGAAGCTCTTGGATGAATAGCAACAAATCTAACAGCCTCCTCTCACTCCTTGCTTGAAATCCTTCTCTTCTCTTCCAAAGATGCACCAAGATACTCAATATTAGCTCACACTCTCTCTATTCTGGCCGTGAAAATGGGGATGTCACAGTTGGTATCAGAGCATTAGTTTAAGCGAACTAAGAATATGGATTTATTTCTAGACTTAAACTTAGAATGCTAAGCAATGATTGTGAGGAGTGTGTCTAATAAAATTTAGGTAATACACCTGAATAGACACAGGCACTAGCTTATTTAGGGAAAATACCTAACATGCTTTTATGTGCTAAATGATTTATGATATGCATTATATGATCGGATCTATGGTCTGTTGCCGACCGGATCTGGAAACTTTATGTGTTCAGATTTCTAAACGTTTAATTACGATATTAGAACTGACATGTAACTTTTTGGAGTAATAAGGAGGAATACGAGTCTAAATCTTCCTCTATCTATATTCTCGTCTCAATACACCGAACGCCTGCTTTGGTGTATAGAATGTTATGATAAGGACTCATAGCAGACTGAGCAAATGGAGGAAATGAGAAGGCTTACGATATTGAATGATACCTATCGGAAGATATTTTAAGAGTGATATATTGCCTTTAGAACGCGTCTAAGAAATAATACGTCTAGTACGGGATAAGTATACTTTCAATTAGCAGAAAGAAAGATTTTTTGTATAATCCATGAAGTTATCCCATCGTCTGACATTTCCATCACCAACCGAGTTGAAGCAGAATTGATGATTGAAGATACGCATGGAAGAAGTCCTAGTAGAGTCTAGGGAAAATTATATGATTGTTTGGATACATTTGTATGTGTTAAAATTGTTTTTTTGTGATAATGACTTGGAGAACTGCGAGACAATACTTAGGATGAGTATGAGTAGGTTTGAATGGTAGTAGAGGCCTATACTACCGGAAGCACAGGACTCACGCTTGGATCAGGGAAAGTCACAAGGTTACCAAGGAGCTAGTAATTGATTTTGTTTTATTCAAGTATGTCGTTACCATCGTTTCGGTAATGACTAAGAAGATGATTGTTATTCTGACCCTAGTGGTCATATCAAATTGAGTCCGACTACGCGAAGTATGTTATGTGGTTCAGAGAATCAAGTTCGATGTAGCATCTGACTTAAGACGGAAGATTGAAATAAAAAAGCGATCAGTAGAGGTATCGCGAAAAGTTTCTTGTAGCTAGAAATGCTACCTTTTAAGATGAGATTAGAACATGAACGAAAGTATAGTCTGTTCTGGAAGACTCTAAGAGACCTGAGTCTAAGCGTTGCAACATACGATGATAGGTCATTAGAATATGACACATCGTTCCATTGTAGTAATAAAAAAAACTTATCTTAAGTTCGTATCCAGTGAGGATCGAGATTGTGACTTGAAGGTTATAATTTGGAGTCTAACGTGAGATAAGGAGCAATTGCAAGATCGAGCATCGCCTGCAGTCGAGAAGTCCAAGAGTTAGATACTCATTCGAAGAAACATCAAAGTTACGGTTATTACTTAGGATGAAGAGATAACGTATGGAGTCATCATGTGAGCCATGTTTCGTTGATGATTCTGGGACGTAATCATCCTAAGGGGGAGATAATTGTAATGCCCGCAGATCCGGGCTAGTCAATTTAGAGACGATGAGCATCAAAAATGAGTTTTTGTTGGAAGATTATTTAGAAGGATTAATCTTAAACAAGTTGTATTATATGTTACAAGGGCTCCGTACATATAAAGAACGCCGAAATTCGAGTTATAACAAAGAAGTTATGGCCCGTCGAAGTTTTACGGCAAAACCGGCACGACACCGGGAGACGTAAATAGTGAATTTACGGTAGAAGACTTTTTAGCCTTAGTGATCTAAACAAAATTTGTAGTATACGTTAAACCGAGAACATACAAAAAAAGAACACCCAAATCTGACTTCGTATGAGGAAGTTATGATTTTTCTAAGATTTGGCATAGCAGTGCACGACCCGAAATTCGAATTTTAGATCGGTCGATTTTTGGCCGACGCAACCTAAACGAGAATCGAAGATCTCGTTAATAGTAGTGCAACGGTAAAAAGACAGATGAAAACGGACGTCGGATGAAGAAGTTATGAAATTTTAACGGACTTTTCCTGTCCCGGCCTGTTAAAAATATAACTTTAAAAATAAATTCAAAATTACACGACGAAGTCTAAATTAAAGTTGTAGGTTACGGTCCCGCCTACGCGTGGATATAAAGAACGTCAAAAACGGAGTTCGTATGAACGAGTTATAAATTATAATAGCATATTTACGTATTAAAATAAAGTATAAATCGTATATACGTATACATATATATACAAATGTATATATCATTAGAAAGGTATCGACGATGCGGTCATTATAAGACTAGTGTTGAGTACTTTCGACATTAGTTTAGTACAAATATCGTTAAATCTATTTAAAATAGTATTATGAAGGGGTGTTTAGTCGTTTATATAACTATAAGGTCATTAAGTAATTGTGGAGGGTAGTTTTTGTAAATTCAATTACTATAAATAAGAGCCTCTAGCTCTCATATTTCTTGCATCATTATCTTGATTCAAGAGTCTTTCTCTTCTTATCCCCCGAGCATTTCGGTCCCTCGTGATTCGACTTCTCTTTCTGTAGTTTTAGTATAGTAAAGTGAGCGCTGAAGCGCTGCACGAATCTTTCTTAGAAAGATTCAGCGACAAAGTTCTGTCTCTGCAGAGCCCGACTCCTAGCTAAAACCCCCTTGTAAGTAAGTTATGCTTACCTATTTTAATATAGCTTATATTTAAAATTAGTATTGTTATTATGAACTTATAATAAACATTTGAGCTATTAGTATGACTTATATAAGTGTCGTTATAATATCTTTTTAACTACTCGCGGTACGGGGAATCTGGTTTAAAGGGCCGCATAGGGTTGTTGGATTTCAGAAGTGCTATATGCCAAAATGGTCCCGCCCTCCGGTGTTTTATGTCTGACCCATGTCTGTACATAGTGGTTGGAAAGTATTGTTTAAATGCTTATATAATTATAATAATAATAAGACTAATAATTAGTCACGGTAAATATTAGACCAAAATCTAGTGGTAATAATACTAGGTTTCGTCGAAGGAAATTATTTTAAAGTAAACGAAGCGTTGTCCGAGTACCGAGTCACCACCTTATCAAGTGAGTGCATAGTTACTTTCATCTTACACATAGATATGAAGTATTTTATATAAATACGTGCTATGTGTGCATATTATCTGAGTACTTGCTGTCTATGCTGGATGAACGATTTTACATGTTTTAAATGATTTAAACTGTATATATATATATATATATATATATATATATATATATATATATATATATATATATATATATATCTACGATAATATGTTGGGTAAAACATGGGTAGATGTAATAGATGGAATATGAGTTGGATGATGAGTTGAGAGGTGTTATAGACCACAAGGTGAGTGTGAGAGGTGGACGATGTGAGAAGCCTTTCCCAAATGATAGCCCCGTCATCTAGCAGAGTATGGATGACAACCACTGACTATTCTAGACAGTCCAGTGGAACACTAGCAGGCTCGCAACCTGTAGGTGTTGTGAACGATGTGTTCACCCGGTGTACTCTAAACCCTGGCGATCATGCAGACTTGGTGCCTAAACCTTGGCGATCATGCAGACTTGGTGCCAAAACCCT
This sequence comes from Lactuca virosa, assembly GCF_052849685.1. Taxonomy (NCBI): domain Eukaryota; kingdom Viridiplantae; phylum Streptophyta; class Magnoliopsida; order Asterales; family Asteraceae; genus Lactuca; species Lactuca virosa. The sequence continues at coordinate 221,488,932 of NC_136430.1, read as the reverse complement.
GGCAACTATGCGGACTTAGTGCATGTTGTATAAACCCTGGCGACTATGCAGACTTAGTGCCTAAACCCTGGCGACTATGCGGACTTAGTGCCTGTTGTATAAATCCTGGCGACTATGCAGACTTAGTGCCTAAACCCCGGTGACGATGGACTTTGTGCTGATTCCTTAGGATGATCCTTAGGAATGAATGAACGAGGAATAGTTGATTCTTAGGGTAGATCCTTAAGAGTAAAGAAGATCATGAGGACGGGTAATTAGGTTGATTATTTGATGTTTAAACATAATAATTATATTATTGTGGGTTGAAAACCTTATGTACTCACCAGGTTTCCCAACCTGACCCACTCCAACTTATTTCTATCACAGGTGTCGATATGAAACTACTTTACACTGAGAGATTTAAAAGAGATGTAGATCACTAGTGTAAATGAATGTAAGTTCTGTTTATGCTTATGTTTTTGTATTGACGATGACATCCCAAATGTTTTGAAAATGAATAAAAATACATTTCTTCGGAAATGCTTTGATAACGTATTTATCATGTTTTTCTGGGAACAAATTCCGCAACATTTTTTTATTAAAAGAGGTACTCTGATTTTTATAAAGCATAAACAAAAATCGGTCTTTTCTGGGCGTGAAAATGGGGATGTCACATTCTCTCAGTGAAGGTAAGCAGTTGATGAGCCTCAAATGAGGATATAAGTGCCCTTAAATAGGCCCCAAACCTGAGGATTTAGGGTTTCACTTCACAACGTCTACTCGGCGAGTCGACTCTCTGACTCGTCGAGTAGATCATTAATCTCACGTGGCACAACGCGACTCTACTCGACGAGTTGTAGCACCAACTCGTCGAGTTGCTCAATAGCCCTCAAAAATAAATAAATAAACAATATACCTGGAAGTCCGGATGTTACAATTCTCCCCCACTAGGATCAGACTTCGTCCTCGAAGTCATGATCCGAAAATAACTCCGGATACTACTCCCGCATCTCAGACTCTGGTTCCCAAGTCAACTTGGACCCTCTCCGATGTTGCCACTGGACCTGAACCAGAGGCACCTATTTGTTCCTTAGAACCTTCGCTTTTCAATCCAAAATCGCGATAGGCCTCTCGATGTAATTCAGGCTCGCATCCACCTGAATGTCCTCTAGGGGTACCACTGCCGTCTCATTGGCTACACACTTCCTCAATTGGGACACGTGGAAAGTGTTATGAATCTGACTCAACTCCGCAAGTAGCTCCAAACAGTACGATGTATCGGGGCCCCCAATTTGCCCCTCTTCCTGAATCGGATCACCCCTTTCCACGGGGATACCCTTAGGAGGACAAAATCTCCAACCTGAAACTCAAGATCGGATCGTCGCCTGTCTGCGTAACTCTTCTGGCGACTCTGGGCCGTCAGTAACCTCTGTCTAACCTGCTGAGTCTGCTCAGTCGTCTTGAGCACTATCTCAGTGCTACCTATCACTCGCTGCCCCACCTCTCCCCAACAGATAGGAGTCTGACACCTCCTCCCATAAAGAAGCTCAAAAGGAGGCATACCAATACTGGAATGGTGGCTGTTGTTGTAAGAAAACTCAGCCAATGGCAGATATGTGTCCCAACTTGTAACACCAGTCAAAATAGGTCAATAGACAATCACATGTGATTATGCCAATCATGTAATGTGATTTTGTTAAACTAGTAATGTGATAAGAGTGTTATGTAGTTCATGATAAATTCTAATACAAATATGAACTTTCTTTATGATACAACTCAAAGTATACGTCCATACGATTCGAAAAATATAGAGAACATCTGAATCTGACTTCGCATGAAGAAGTTATGATAAACCAAACACTATAAATCTCTATAATAAGAGGAATTTAAAATAGACTTAGAATTATGTCACAACTAGGAAATTCTATATCCTTGTAACTATAACAATGATAGCCATTGTAACCAAAATTTTGAAAGCATGCTTGATGTTTATTCAATGACAACATAACTCTATCAAAAACTCTATACAAACACTTCAGTTGGTCAACGAAAGATTGGAAACACTAGGAATCCCAACATAAGTCCGTTTTGGACTAGGATTTCCTTATTGGGCCTAATGGACCAATAAGTTTCCAATTTGACTATTTTGGGGCTTAGAACCCTTAAATGGGCTCTAATTGGACCCACTTTCACAAAACTTAACATTGTGGGCCATATTGGGCCTAAAATGAATTAAATTATCTTTAATGGGCCTTGTTGGGTCATAACAAAACAAATTAACCCTAATGGACCATAAAACTCATTCTTTTATGCAAATTGGGCCGTGAACTACCCTAAAGGCCCAATGGGCCGAAAACTTCTTTATGGACCTCATAATCTCGAACCAAGGATAGAAGTGGGCCAAACAAATTCATTCCTTCTTCCTTTGACCTATTTTAGCCCAAGTTAAAAAGAAGAGGGCTTATGGAGGATTAAGGGAAGTGACACCTCATTGTTGTTTAAGGGATAATGAGGCTTTTCTACAACATGTATCCATACACTCTCATACTTCCATGCAAGGTCACTTCTCTCTTCCCCTCCCCTTTTTCTTCCTTTCGGCCGAAGATAACACACACACACACACATATTTTCAAATCCTCTCCAAACCACCTTCAAGATCATCCTCCATCTTCCATCAAGATATCTCGAATTTTGCTTGAGTTTTTAAGGATCTTCATCAAGTTTTTTTCCACCTTTGGTAAGTTGGTATCAAACACAAACATCTACTTCCATCTTAAATACTAAAACTCCTTCTTACATAGCTTTGTTTTATGATCTAATTTCCTAGAACTCCTCTAAGTTCGAAAGTACCTCCAAGTTGTTGCTAGGATCAAAAATCTCTCCACATCTTCCTCAAAACCGAACCAACAAACCTCAAGGTGAGTTCATACCCTCTTTTTTTCGGTTTTTACTTGTTTTTGGGGGGAGAATACAAGTGATATGTGTTGATCTATGTGTGTTTGCGTGTTATATGTGATTTCTTTGGTTTGTGTTGTGAAAAGGTGATATTATTTGTTATATATCGAGATCTATGGCTAAAGTGTGAAGGATACATAAACAAAAATATAATAAACAACATACTTCAAAGATCTAAGAGTCTTTATGTTCAAGAAATGAAAAACAAGGCCAAAGATTTTCATAAGTGTCATTTTTGCAAAATAACAAAGATTTGGTTAAAAGATGACATTTTCGGTTCTTACAAGGATAATATGGTATATATCTATATAAAATATGCTTTTTATGGAATTAATGTTTCTCAAAGGACCAAAAACATAAATTTTTGCTTATTGGGCTTATCTTTGGGCCCCAACGGTTTTTGGGCCCAAAATTGCGAAAAATGAAGAGTTTTGGGGGCTGAAGTTGTAAATTTCTCAAAATATGAGTCTAAAACATAAATAAACTAATTCAGGGGCTGAAAATGACTTTAATGCAAAAAAATTTGACTAAAAATGCAAAGTTTTGGATTTTGTGGTCAAAATTGTAAAACTTACGGAATTTGGGCCAAAAGCGTGAACTTTTTACAATAAAGGTTGGAAATGGCAAATACAATAGTTCTGGGCTAAAAGTATTATTTAAATTATGTTTGGGCCGAAAATATCAAGAAAAATGGTTTAAGGACCAAAAATGTCAATTTTCATCAAAAGGGACTAAAAGTGTCATTTTTATTAATAAAGGGGGTGAAATGGTCAAAATCAAAATTTTTGGGCCAAATAGGCTAATATTAAATTATTGGGCCAAGAATATTAAATTTATAACGCATGGTTTTTAAAAATGTTTATATATATATATATATATATATATATATATATATATATATATATATATATATATATATATAAAACCGAAGCTTCGTTATAAATCAAACGTCAAAGTATTCTTAACATCGCGAATAAACATTTGGCATACAACAAAACCTACACAACGAACTTAAAATCGATAAACAGATCAATGATTCAATGATTGAGGCCCAAAATCTTCTGTTCGTGCTATTGGCATTTGTGGCCCAATTTCATGATTATTGGGCCCAATATATTCCAACATGTTTATTGGGTCTTGGTAACCCAATTACATGCCCAATGGGCCTTTAGCAGCTTTAACATGTTATTGGGTCTTGGTGGCCCATTTGCATTGCTAATAGGGCCCTAAACGTTCATCATATGCTTAATGGGCTATAACGTGTCCGTAGCATGCTCGACAGTCTATAATAACATACATAATTAGTGGACCCCGTTGTCTTCTTTAGTGTCTGTTAGGCTTACTTCATATCAACGTAAACATCAATCGGGTTGTAAAACAATGTTATTCAATTTCATTGGGATTTAGTGAGAAATAACGGGTGGCACCAATAAGTGTCGGCCGTAGCCTGTAGTTATAATCAGAGACTCCTGGAGGGAGAGCGAGAGTTTGTGTATAGATCTATATGGGGGTGACTTCCCCACACCTGAGTTATTCGCTACAGTTAGACTCGGCCAGTCTAGGATGACAAAATCTTGATCAAAACCGGCGTTTGGAAAAATGCCAAGACAGGCGAATTAGTCATTATTATGCATGGTTATAACGACTCACATAGAGATCCATTACCATTTAAGTACTCATGGGAAATCACATCCATACACTGTGACAATGCAAAGTGTTTTATACAATAATACAAAACTATCATACTTTTTAAATTGGAAAACATCGGGTTTTCCGGGGAACGACATTAATCACTTCTACACACAACAACTAAAATACAAGGAACAATTATGAAAGGCATTCACTCTTACATGTTTTGAAATCACATACATATACACTTATGGGATCATCACATCTTTTTCTTAAACAGTTTTGTTACAGAAAATATCGGATTTTATGGGTTTTACAAACAATACAAACTATTTTTTTTATATCAAACATGCTTATGAACTCACCAACATTATATATGTTGACCGTTTTCAAAATAACTTGTATTCTCAGGTAACCGTTAGAATGAAGAATCATCAAGCGTATTTCTGAAACTTCTTTTGTGCAATGCCAATCGTTAAATAATTTATGTTTTGTGATGTTGTAATGTAAACTATGTACATGATGTGAACAAGGTCAGTTGTGATGTATTAATGCATGATGATGTTTATATTATGTTTTCATGTATATTCATTGTGATGATATTTCAATTTAAGTCACACGAGCCCTCAGACGTTTCCGCCGTCTGGTTCGGGGGTGTGACAGGTTGGTATCAGAGCTTTGTTTATAGTGAACTAGCATATCTAACCATACATGATATGCAACTATAAACATAATGGGAATAAATAACTCTGAACAAAAATAAAATTTCATACGTATGTGCTTATATTAAAAACAACAATATAACAACATTTAAAAGTCCTTGGAGGATTCGAACATTTTCGATTGTGCTCGGACAGTTATGAAGCCGTAATGAGGGTAAATGTAGCCTGATCAACTACATTCACCCAAAGTACGACTGTCATATGCCCGAGTGTGATTGTGATGATCGATGAAACAATAACTCAAATATTATGCCAAGAAGAGAAAGCATATAAAATCCAACTTAAACTAACTAAAATACTAAAGGAATAGTCTATGTGTATGTGACATCCCCTAATTTCTCGGCCAGAAAAGACCGATTTAATTTATGCTTTTTAAAATAAAGTCAGAGAAATCTTTTTAAAAGATGTTGCGGAATTGGTCCCCAAAACAAAACATGATAAAAGTTTGTCAAAACCTTTCTTTAAGAAATATATAATTTCATTTCATATCAAAACCTCGGGATGTCATGTTCCGATACATATCAAAAGCATAAACATGACATTATAAGCCTTTTAACAGTTATTTACAACTACTGGCCTATAATCCAAAAATCTCTCATCATCCTCCGACTATGCTCGGGGTCCACTACCTGTAACATAAAAAGCTGAGTGGGTCAGGCTTGGGAGCCTGGTGAGCATATAGGGTTTTCAACCCACAGTAATAATACACTTATTAAGTTCATCAATCAACAATAACCCTGATTACCCGTTCCCGTTATCCTCACTTTACGTCCCTAAACACTTATCACAAGGGACCTAGCCTAAAGAATATCATCGGGATGGACACTACTGCTAAGGGGACTCCTCAGCCATACATGTCCTAAAGCCAACCATGAGGGGGATGGAGTACAGCGAATGAACACCCAAGTTCATTAACACCTACAGGTTGCTGGCCTGCCAGCGTTCCACTGGACTGTCTAGAAAAGTCTGTGGTCGTCATCCAAACTCCGCTAGATGACTGGATCACAATCACATCGAGGCCTCTCATCATTTCATTTCATCACACATCAACTATCTACCCATGTTTTACCCAACATATTTGTAGATAAAAATACATATATAGTTTAAAACTTGTATAAAACATCTATTCAACAGTCACCTCAATTAAACAATTAATTTAATTACACATAGCACGTATTTTATAGAAAATACTTCATATCTAGGTGTAAGATGAAGGTGACTATACACTCACATGATTTACTGATAATCGGGCAGCACTTCGTTTCCTAAAACGATAATTTCCAATAAAACCGAGAGTTTTATTGAGAAACTGGGCTCTGCGTAGGTTGGGCTTCGAAACCGAAAAGATAAATTTCTCGGGCTTCTCGGGCACTTCGGGGCGTATTTTGGGTGTTTGGTATAATACCGGGGCTTTGGGGGAAGTTGGAATGAAAGAAATATTGAAAAAGGGGCTAAAAATGACAAGTTTCCAAATATTCCCCGGGAGGTCTCGCACTCTTCTATTTATAGGGGCGAGGCTTCTGATCGGACGGTTGAGAAGCTTCCAGGTGGCAGCAGATCCGGAGAGGGGTCATGTGGGTTGCGCATGTGAGGGTCTTGCTGTCGGCCTCTGATTGGACCGAGGTCTATGGTCCGAGGGTTCGGTCGTGGCACTTGGTGCGAAGCTCGGACACGCGAGAAAGGGGCACGAGTCGGATCGCTACTGGACCGTGGCTTCGGATGCGAGGGAAGGCGACACGTCTCGGATGACTCAGCAGATTTTCGGACACATGGCACACATGCAGCGAAGGTGACGTGGCCGAAGTCCACCTTGCGAAATTTCTCGGATTTGGCAATTTTTTTCTCGATTTTTGTGCCAAAACTTCTAAAATCCATAACTTTCGCATACGAGCTCCGTTTTTGACGTTCTTTATATGCACGCGTAGGTAAAATTACGCTCTACAACTTTCGTTTAGACTTCGTCGGCTAATTTTGACTTTAATTTTTATATTATTATTTTTAACAGACCGGGACAGGAAATCCGTTAAAAATTCATAACTTCTTCATCCGACGTCCGTTTTTGTCTGTTTTTTTACCATTGTGCTACTATTGACGAGACCTTAGATTCTCGTTTAGGTCGTGTCGGCTAAAAATCACTCGATCTAAAATTCAAGTTTTTAGCTGTCTACTGCTAAGCTGAAACTTCGAAAAATCATAACTTCCTCATACGAAGTCAGATTTGGACGTTCTTTTTATACATACTCTCAGTTTAATGAACACTACGACTTTCGTTTAGATCACTAAGTCTAAAAAGTAGTTTATCAAAAACTCACTTTTTACGACATTCGGCACCGTGCCGGTTTTGTCGCGAAACTTCGACAGGTCATAACTTCTTCGTTATAACTCGGATTTCGGTGTTCTCTATATATCCGTAATCCTTGTCACTCCCATTACAAGTTTCTTAATAGATATCGGCTTTATCTAATATTTATTTTTGACGCTCATTTTTATTCTTAATTAATTAAACCTTAATAATTAAGCATAAAACACATAATTCACATAATATTCACATAATTCCTTTTCATTTCTTCAAAATGAGTTACAAAGGTTAACCTAGACTATAACGTCAATATTAATGCCTAGCCTAGAAACACGGGCATTACACCAAACCGCGAACCTTTAATGGCACAGGGGGAGTAATAACCCTGAAAAGATGGATTGAGAAGGTGGAATCGGTGTTCGAGATATGCGGATGCCCTGAAGAATTCAAGGTGAAGTTTGCAGCATGTACATTTGTTGATCAACCCCTCACCTGGTGGAATGGACATGTGGAGGCTATGACTCTTCCGGTGGCTAATGCCATGCCATGGGCGGAACTGAAAGAAATGTTAATGGCTGAATACTGCCCGCGTGGCGAGGTTCGGAAAATGGAGCAAGAGTTATGGAACCTCACAGTCCGAAACTCCGACATCGATGCCTACATATCAAGGTTTAGTGAACTGTCTCTGTTGTGCCCTGGCATGATTACCTCGGAAGGAAAAAAGATCAAACGATTCATATGGGGATTAACCTCCCCAATTCAAGGAAACGTGATAGCCGCAAATCCTGAAACCTTTGACGGCGCCAAGAGGCTGGCCAAGAAGTTGTACGACCACAACAATAAGAAAGGTGAAAAAGCAGGGGAAGCTGAAAAGCAAGAAGGAGAGCGATAACAAGAAGGGAAAGAATAACAAACGGAAGGGACGACAAGGCTCAAAGCCATCAAAAAAACAACAAACAGTGACAGTTCATGCTGTAACCACCCAAGTCCCCTCCACACCACATGCTCCAGCCTCATCCACCCCAAGTGCCCCTAAGCAGTATTCTGGAAATCTCCCAAAGTGCAACAAATGCAATCTCCATCACAATGGTGAATGCAGGGAAATGCATTGTACCAGTTGCAACCGAAAGGGTCATACGACAAGATACTGTAGGACCTATCCTCCACAGAATAAGCAACAGGGAAACAACAACAACAACAACTGCAACAACAACAACAACAACAACAACAACAACAACAACACCAACAACAACAACGGCAACAACGATGGGGCTAGCCACACTTGTTATGGATGTGGACGGACTGGGCATTTCCGGCGAAACTGCCCCAATGTCAACAATCAAGGAAATGGAGGATCAGGAAGGGTTTTGACTCTGGGACAAGGCGAAGCGGTCCAAGACCCTACTGTTTTCACCGGTACATTTCTACTTAACAACACATATGCATGCATCTTATTCGATAGTGGAGCAGATCGAAGCTTCGTTAGTAACAAGTTTAAACACTTACTAAATCAACAACCCCAGAAGCTCAATGAAGTCTTCACGGTGGAAATGGCTAATGGGAAAACATAGTCAACTAGGGATATCTATGTAGGGTGCACGTTAACATTAAACCACCACACTTTCCAAATAAACTTGATGCCTGTGACTATTAGGAGTTTCGATGTGATCATAGGCATGGATTGGTTGAGCCCCCATCATGCCGATATTATGTGTCACGAGAAGGCAGTTCGCCTTCATCTCTCTAACCACGAAACCCTAATCATATACGAAGACAAACCCGATACGAACCTTCGTCTTATCTCATGTATTAAGGCACAAAAGTGTTTACAAAAGAAGGACTCTATGTTTCTAGCTCACATTGTGGATAAATCCAAGGAAGAAGTTAACATTCAAAGCATCCCAGTGGCTTGCGATTTCCCTGACGTATTTACCGGGGATCTTCCGGGAATACCCCCCCGATAGGCAGGTCGAGTTCCGAATCGACCTTGTGCAAGGAGCTACTCCCATCGCCAAATCGCCCTATAGATTGGCTCCTGCGGAAATACAGGAATTGTCAAGCCAACTCAACGAACTCTTGAACAAAGGATTTATCAGACCCAGCTTCTCGCCCTGGGGAGCTCCGGTTCTTTTTGTTAAGAAGAAGGACGGATCCTTTAGGATGTGCATTGACTATAGAGAGCTGAATAAGCTCACTATCAAAAATCGCTACTCACTTCCACGAATCGACGATCTATTCGACCAACTTCAAGGATCAAATTACTTCTCTAAGATAGATCTGCGATCCGGCTATCATCAACTCAAGGTCCGGGAGGAGGATATTTCCAAGACCGCTTTCCGAACTCACTATGGACATTATGAATTTGTTGTAATGCCCTTCGGTCTAACGAATGCCCCTGCCGCATTTATGGACCTGATGAATCAAGTTTTCCGTCCATTCCTTGACAACTTTGTAATCTTTTTCATCGACGATATCCTGGTCTATTCCCGAAGCGAGGAAGAACATAGTCGACATCTCCGACAAATCTTGGAAACCCTGCGAGCCGAAAAGTTGTACGCGAAACTCTCTAAGTGTGAGTTCTGGCTCCGTAGCGTAAACTTTTTAGGTCATGTTGTCAGCCAAGAAGGGATACATGTGGACCCTTCCAAGGTTAAAGCCATTGAAGGATGGGCAGTCCCAACGACACCCACATAAATTCGTCAATTTCTGGGTCTCCCAGGCTATTACAGAAGATTCATACATAACTTCTCTAGGACAGCCAAGCCTCTTACCACACTTACACAAAAAGGCGTTCCATTCGAATGGACAGGGAAGCAGGAAGTTGCCTTCCAAACCCTGAAGAAATCCCTCTGCAGTGCACCTGTGCTATCCTTACCAGAAGGAACCGAAGACTTTATAGTCTACTGCGACGCTTCAAATCAAGGTTTGGGATGTGTACTTATGCAGCTGTAACGCCCCGTTCCTGGTACGTATTTCTTATTATTATACTTCTTGTTTTAGAAGCTACTCGACGAGACAATAGTCCTAACTCGTCGAGTAGCAGCGGGTATGCACGTGGAGTTAGCATGGTGACTTGACGAGTCTGTTATTCCCGACTCGGCGAGTCTGCCGGTCTGGATGAAGCCCTAATTTTCAGGGTGTGTACCCTATTTAAACACCATTATAGCCCCAAACCAGCCTCCTTCACCTCTCAGAGACTTATTCCCGAAACCCTAGCCTCCTTTAAGTGTGTGTGAGTGATCTTTGCCCTTGTGAAGGAATCTTGGTGCATTGTTGAGCAAGAAGAAGAAGGAGAAGGTAGAAGAACTCAATGAAGAAGAAGTAGATCCAGATTATACTCCTCTTTGGCCATCCTTTCTGGTAATAAAGCTTTCATCTTGGTTATTGTATTGCTAGATCTAGTTTGTCCCCAAATTGATGGTTTTGAGCTCAAAACCCCCAAATCCCTAGTGATGAAGCTTTGTAATCAAGCCATATCTCAGATCTAGCCTCTCTTGAGTTCCAGGAGCTCAAGAAGGCCACCTTTTGGCAGCCATGGCTTTGTTCTAGACAAGTAACCCCCATAATAGCCAAGTTTGAGTGTTATTGCTTCATTGCATCATATATACACGTAAAGTTAGCAACTTTACGTGTTCAGATAGTCCCAAAAACCCAGATCTATGAATTGGATGCACTAAAACTGACTAGATCGACTGAATAGAAACTGCATGTAAAGGACTCGGCGAGTCGCTCTTCTGACTCGGCGAGTCAGGTCGCGAGTCTTAGATTCCCTGTTCAGTAGTAGCGAGTCTGTTTAGTGAGTGGAGTATAGACTCAGTGAGTTAAGACATGGATCTGAGTGTAGAGGGACTCGACGAGTCTACGCCCTGACTCGGCGAGTCCAAGGCAATCTCCTTACCCGTAAGAACAGACTCGACGAGTTGTTCATACAGCTCGGCGAGTCATAGACTGGACGTGTTCTTATGTTGAAGGTGAACTCGACGAGTTGATCATAAACCTCGGCGAGTCGGATGAAGGTTGGCAGGATATCAGTAAAGAAGGAGAACTCGTCGAGTTTTGGTTAAACTCGACGAGTAGAGTCGGGAAGGGGAGTAGAAGGAAAGATAGGGACTCGATGAGTTGGCGGCCCAACTCGGCGAGTCAGGTCAACGGATTGTTGACTTTGACCAGGGGGTAAAATAGTCATTTTACCCTAAGATTAGTTATCAGTGTCTGATTAAGTGTCTTTTGGGAATTGTAGCCGAGGAGTTAACGGAGCAGCAGTCAGACAGTTCCCGAGCAACTTTTCAGCAGCCAGCCTTATGAGGTGAGTTTTCCTTCCAGTAGGAACGGGTCTACGACCACAATGCCGACCCGTTTAGTTAGCAGTAGTTCCGGACTACGGTCCGATGCAGTAGTTCAGTATGCTTGGTGTCTTTGTGATACAGGCATGGTATGTGTTATGTGTTCTGGACTATGGTCCGATGCAGTATGCAGTATATGTGTTCATATTATATGCTATATTATGCTATGTTCAGTCAGTTCCGGACTTTGGTCCGATGCAGTTCCGGACTTCGGTCCGATGCAGTTCCAGACTTCGGTCCGATGCAGTGGGCAATGCCCTAGTCAGTTCTGGACTTCGGTCCGATGCAGTGGGCAAGGCCTTAGTCAGTTCCGGGCTTCGGTCCGATGCAGTGGGCAAGGCCCTAGTCAGTTCCGGACTTCGGTCCGATGCAGTGGGCAAGGCCTTAGTCAGTTCCGGACTTCGGTCCGATGCAGTGGGCAAGGCCCTAGTCAGTTCCGGACTTCGGTCCGATGCAGTGGGCAAGGCCCTAGTTAGTTCCGGACTTCGGTCCGATGCACTGGGCAAGGCCCAGTATGTGCTTTATATGTTATTGTATGGTATGTGGTAGTTTGGGGGAGCTCACTAAGCTTCGTGCTTAAAGTTTTAGTTTTGGTTTCAGGTACACAACTTTCAAAAGAGGAGCTCGGGACGATTGCAGTGTACACACCATCTGTTCAGCCTGGGATGTTTATACTCTGATATTTTGACAATTGTTACCATATTTTGAGATACATTGTTTATGATTTTTATATGATGTTCAATGACTATGGTTTTATTATTAAATGAAAACGAAATTTTCAGACTGTATTTTTGGGATGTTACACAACGAGGAAAGGTGATAGCCTATGCATCAAGACAATTGAAAACGCACGAAGTGAACTATACCACTCATGATCTCGAATTGGGAGCAGTGGTCTTCGCATTGAAGATTTGGAGGCACCACCTTTATGGTACGAAGTGCACCATCTTCACCGACCACAAAAGCCTCCAGCACATCCTGAACCAGAAGGAATTAAATATGAGGCAGCGGAGATGGGTCGAGCTGCTAAACGATTACGAGTGTGAAATCAAGTATCATCCGGGCAAAGCTAACGCGGTGGCTGATGCCATGAGCCGAAAGGAATATTCAAGTCGTCACGTGAAAACTCTCTCGATAACCATTCGATCCCACCTAATCTCGCAGATCAAAGAAGCCCAGTTGGATGCATTGTAACCCGAGAACACTACAAGTGAATCATTACGCGGGATGGAGAAGAACCTTGAAGTCAAAGAGGATGGAGCATACTATTTCATGGATAGAATCTGGGTCCCTAAATTTGGGGGATTCAGAGATGTAGTCATGAATGAAGCTCACAAGACGCGATACTCCATCCATCCGGGATCAGATAAGATGTACCTAGATATCAAACAACATTATTGGTGGCCAAATATGAAAGCTGAAATTGCCACTTACGTGGGCAAGTGCCTCACTTGCGCTAAAGTGAAAGTGGAATATCAAAAGCCCTCGGGACTATTACAACAGCCGGTAATACCCGAGTGGAAATGGGAAAGGATTACCATGGACTTTGTGACCAAATTACCCAAAACAACTGATGGATTGGATGCCATATGGGTGATAGTCGACAGGTTGACGAAATCCTCCCATTTCCTACCAATAAAAGAGTCCTATAAAATGGAAAGATTAACCAGGATATACATCAAGGAGGTAGTGAGACTTCATGGAGTGCCAATATCTATCATCTCAGATCGAGATAGTAGATTCACTTCATGCTTTTGGCAATCACTTCAAAAGGCTATGGGAACACAACTCGACATGAGCATTGCTTACCATCCGCAGACGGATGGTCAAAGTGAGCGAACCATTCAAACGCTTGAAGATATGCTTCGAGCATGTGTGATAGACTTCGGAAGGTCGTGGGATACCCACTTACCTTTAATTGAATTTTCGTACAATAACAGTTATCACACAAGCATCAAAGTTGCTCCTTTTGAAACATTATATGGTCGTAAATGTAGATCACAGTTGTGATGGGCCGAGATAGGTGACTGTTAACACGTGTCGCGCACGTATTAAACAAATAAATTTATCACTGCTTGGAATGCACTAAAAATATAGCACAGGGAAGCAGGGTCGAATCCTCATGGACACAGCCTAATGGTCAATGCCTTTTTGCATCAGGCACATCTAGTCAAAACAAAAATTATAAAGGGGGGGGGGGTTCATTAAACTAAAAACTAAAAATGCAGTGATATTAAATGAAACGAAAATCAATAATAAAAATGGTTTCAGCTCTGCTGTGAATTTCCTAATCATGCAATCAACATTGACCTGGTTATTTGAGATGCGTTCTATCTAAGCTGGTACTGAGAAAAACTAACAAACTCTAGTAATTTCTCTTTTACTTTATTTAGTTAACCAAAACAAGCTCTTCAATTAACCCTAACTTTTTACTGTCTAATCAAACAAGCTCTTATTTAAGATCAAAAAAGTTGAATTAAGTTCTTTGTAAATTCCCAGCAATACCCAATACTTCTCACAAGCTTGGAAGCGTAAAGATATGATTTTTCAAGTTTATAATAAAGTCAAATCCCAAACACGGAACCGATTTATTACTTGTTACTTTTACCAGTTGACAAGAACAATTACAGATTCTATAACTGATTAACTAGAATGATAAAACCCTAGCTAGGTGATCAGATTAACAAGAATTAAAATCAAACATTCATTAAGCTCAAAACTGAAGAATCTAGATAGAAACACAAATCAAAAACCAGATCTAATGATCAATCACATGAAAAGTAATTGTCTTTGCAGAACTGAAAACTAGGGTTTAGCCAGACATGGCTAAAATCTGATAAAAACAAATGAAAAGAAACATTAAACTACTAAATCTTACTAATCTAAACGTAGGAGATGATCCACAGTCTTCAGATCTCCAGAAATCGTTGAAATCAGAGAATAAACACCTCCAAAATCGTATTTTCGTCGTCTGGTACCTCTGGAATCGCCAACTTAGGTTACAGGGATGCTATAAGGGTCTATTTATACGTCCAACAGCAAAAACGGCGCACATGCGATCGCATGTAGACAACCTGCGATCGCAGGTTTTGAAGAAAACGCGTCTCGTGCCTTTTTAATGAAGTAGGATGCTATTTTGGCACTTTTTGGCAAACCTGCGATCGCATGTACACAACCTGCGATCGCAGGTGTTGAGTTTTCACTCCCGGATGAATTTTGGGCACTAAAAAACCTCGAATCCATGCTGCGACCTAACCTACGATCGCAAAAAGGACCCATGAGATCGTATGAAGGCAACCTGCGATAGCATGTTGTTCCTAAGACGTCCGAAATTTCGTCTACTTTTCAGATCATTTTGAATCGCCTCAATCAGAGTTACGGTTCTCGAGATATGGTCAAAATACTGACAGGGGGTCAAAGCTGCCAGCAACATCCTTTAACTTTAGATTGCAAATTCTCTCTTCGTGTGATCAATTCGATCGGATGTTTCTTGACCAAAGCATCTTACAATCATTCCGCAACATACTCCATAAGTTCCAAGCTCCATTTTAAGCTCCAAACGCGCATCCAACTGCTCCCAAAGCACTGCTCCACTCGAACTATCTGAAATTGACATAAAACATAAGCAGTATGGGAATTCTAACGAAAGACATGAGCTGAACATTATTTAAATAAATGACATGCAAATGTACACAATATGATGCTAAAATGATAACAAAAACTACCCTATAAGATGCAAAATATGGCATCTAACAGTGACACTCAGCTAGCAAGAGGACAGACACCAAACAATGCCTTAACAAGGCCAGAAATCATACGTGAAACAACAGAAAAGATAGTTCAAATCAGAGCTCGAATGCAGGCATCACGAGACCGACAGAAGAGCTATGTTGATAAACGGCGAAAGCCCCTAGAATTTCAAGTCGGGGATCGGGTGTTATTGAAGGTCTCTCCCTGGAAAGGGGTGATTCGTTTTGGTAAACGGGGGAAACTAAACCCACAATACATTGGACCATTTGAGATAAAATTCTAGCCCGAATCGGTCCAGTGGCCTATAGGCTGCGGCTACCTGCCGAGCTCAGCAGCGTACACCCCGTGTTCCATGTTTCCAATCTGAAAAAGTGTTTATCTGATGAAACTCTTGTCATCCCATTGGAAGAAATCGAAATCAACGAGAATCTCCTGTTCATCGAGGAACCAGTTGAAATCATGGACAGAGACGTGAAGCGTACTAAGCAAAGTCGCATTCCGATTGTGAAAGTTCAATGGAACGTAAAGCTTGGACCGGAATTCACATGGGAACGCGAAGACCAGATGAAGCAAAAGTACCCTCACTTATTCTCGCATTCTCAAATCTAGCGTCGAAAAGAATTTCGGGACAAAATTCTCTCTAACGGGGGGATCATGTCACAACTAGGAAATTCTATATCCTTGTAACTATAATAATGATAGCCATTGTAACAAAAATTTTGAAAGCATGCTTGATGTTTATTCAATGACAACATAACTCTATCAAAAACTCTATACAAACACTTTAATTGGTCAACGAAATATTGGAAACACTAGGAATCCCAGCATAAGTCCGTTTTGGACTAGGATTTCCTTATTGGGCCTAATGGACCAATAAGTTTCCAATTTGACTATTTTAGGGCTTAGAACCCTTAAATGGGCTCTAATTGGACCCACTTTCACAAAACTTAACATTGTGGGCCATATTGGGCCTAAAATGAATTAAATTATCTTTAATGGGCCTTGTTGGGTCATAACAAAACAAATTAACCCTAATGGACCATAAAACTCATTCTTTTATGCAAATTAGGCCGTGAACTACCCTAAAGGCCCAATGGGCCGAAAATTTCTTTATGGACCTCATAATCTCGAACCAAGGATAGAAGTGGGCCAAACAAATTCATTCTTTCTTCCTTTGACCCATTTCGGCTCAAGTTAAAAAGAAGAGGGCTTATGGAGGATTAAGGGAAGTGACACCTCATTGTTGTTTAAGGGATAATGAGGCTTTTCTACAACATGTATCCATACACTCTCATACTTCCATGCAAGGTCACTTCTCTCTTCCCCTCCCCTTTTTCTTCCTTTCGGCCGAAGATAACACACACACACACATATTTTCAAATCCTCTCCAAACCACCTTCAAGATCATCCTCCATCTTCCATCAAGATATCTTGAATTTTGCTTGAGTTTTTAAGGATCTTCATCAAGTTTTTTTCCACCTTTGGTAAGTTGGTATCAAACACAAACATCTACTTCCATCTTAAATACTAAAACTCCTTCTTACATAGCTTTGTTTTATGATCTAATTTCCTAGAACTCCTCTAAGTTCGAAAGTACCTCCAAGTTGTTGCTAGGATCAAAAATCTCTCCACATCTTCCTCAAAACCGAACCAACAAACCTCAAGGTGAGTTCATACCCTCTTTTTTTCGGTTTTTACTTGTTTTTGGGGGGAGAATACAAGTGATATGTGTTGATCTATGTGTGTTTGCGTGTTATATGTGATTTCTTTGGTTTGTGTTGTGAAAAGGTGATATTATTGTTATATATCGAGATCTATGGCTAAAGTGTGAAGGATACATAAACAAAAATATAATAAACAACATACTTCAAAGATCTAAGAGTCTTTATGTTCAAGAAATGAAAAACAAGGCCAAAGATTTTCATAAGTGTCATTTTTGCAAAATAACAAAGATTTGGTTAAAAGATGACATTTTCGGTTCTTACAAGGATAATATGGTATATATCTATATAAAATATGATTTTTATGGAATTAATGTTTCTCAAGGGACCAAAAACATAAATTTTTGCTTATTGGTATATATCTATATATAAAACCGAAGCTTCGTTATAAATCAAACGTCAAAGTATTCTTAACATCGCGAATAAACATTTGGCATACAACAAAACCTACACAACGAACTTAAAATCGATAAACAGATCAATGATTCAATGATTGGGCCCAAAATCTTCTGTTCGTGCTA
The DNA here is from genome assembly GCF_052849685.1 of Lactuca virosa. Lineage (NCBI taxonomy): Eukaryota > Viridiplantae > Streptophyta > Magnoliopsida > Asterales > Asteraceae > Lactuca > Lactuca virosa. The sequence continues at coordinate 221,471,013 of NC_136430.1, read as the reverse complement.
TTGGGCCTTTGTGGCCCAATTTCATGATTATTGGCCAAATATATTCCAACATGTTTATTGGGTCTTGGTAACCCAATTACATGCCCAATGGGCCTTTAGCAGCTTTAACATGTTATTGGGTCTTGGTGGCCCATTTGCATTGCTAATAGAGCCCTAAACGTTCATCATATGCTTAATGGGCTATAACGTGTCCGTAGCATACTCGACAGTCTATAATAACATACATAATTAGTGGACTCCATTGTCTTCTTTCGTGTCTGTTAGACTTACTTCATATCAACGTAAACATCAATCGGGTTGTAAAACAATGTTATTCAATTTCATTGGGATTTAGTGAGAAATAACGGGTGGCACCAATAAGTGTCGGCCGTAGCCTGTAGTTATAATCAGAGACTCCTGGAGGGAGAGCGAGAGTTTGTGTATAGATCTATACAGGGGTGAATCCCCCACACCTGAGCTGTTCGCTACAGTTAGACTCGGCCAGTCTAGGGTGACAAAATCTTGATCAAAACCGGCGTTTGGAAAAATGCCAAGACAGGCGAATTAGTCATTATTATGCATGGTTATAACGACTCACATAGAGATCCATTACCATCTAAGTACTCATGGGAAATCACATTCATACACCGTGACGATCCAAAGTGGTTTATACAATAATACAAAACTATCATACTTTTTAAATTGGAAAACATCGGGTTTTCCGGGGAACGACATTAATCACTTTTACACACAACAACTACAATACAAGGAACAATTATGAAAGGCATTCACTCTTACATGTTTTGAAATCACATACATATACACTTATGAGATCATCACATCTTTTTCTTAAACAGTTTTGTTACAGAAAATATCAGATTTTCTGGGTTTTACAAACAATACAAACTATTTTTTTTATATCAAACATGCTTATGAACTCACCAACATTATATATGTTGACCGTTTTCAAAATAACTTGTATTCTCAGGTAACCGTTAGAATGAAGAATCATCAAGCGCATTTCTGAAACTTCTTTTGTGCAATGTCAATCGTTAAACAATTTATGTTATGTGATGTTGTAATGTAAACTATGTACTTGATGTGAACAATGCCAGTTGTGATGTATTAATGCATGGTGATGTTTATGTTATGTTTTCATGTATATTCATTGTGATGATATTTCAATTTAAGTCACACGAGCCCTCAGACGTTTCCGCCGTTTGGTTTGAGGGTGTGAAAAATTAGCTATTGTAGTCTAAAAGAGAGTTGTAGTACTTGTAAATACCTACGCGTGCATATAAAGAACGTAAAAAACAGAGTTCGTGTGCAAAAGTTATGACCTTCTGAAGATACAGCTGTCGGAAACCCTAATCTGACTGAACTCACGAGGTGAGCATAGATGTTCACGAGGTGAGGAGTCATTTTGCCACATCTCGGAATCTAGAAGGCGTGACGAGGCTACGAGGGGATAAGAACCAAACTCACGACGTGAGCAAGGATTGATTCACGTCGTGAGGAGTCAAAGGGACACCTTCTGAAGCTAGGGACGCAAATGGCAAGTCTACGGGATGATCATGCATAACTCACGACGTGAGTCTTATAAAACTCACGACGTGAGAGTCCAAAATCCTTACTATAAATAGCAGGTCCGACTTCAGCTATTCTTACACCTGAACTTCTTCCCTTTCTCTCATTTGCTGAAGCCCTCTTGCATCCCAAGCCCCGACGACCTCGTACGCTGACCGTTTCTGCTTAGATTACATAAAATCACGCTACTAGGGTGAGTTTCACGGCCCCACTTTCTAATATTTCGGGGGAAAACGCATGCTAAGTATTGTATATACGTTACTATTATGTTTATATGATAGTATATTAGTATCAACGTAGATTGTTATAATAACCGGTATACAATTGTTCTAAATATAATATTTTGAATATATACAACCATTATCAACTTGTTAGCATGTTATTATACTAATGTAGATCTTGAGTTATACTTAGGATTCTATATATATGTTGTGTGCGATATAGTTCCGAAGTTATATTCGGAAGTTCTATATGTCATTTATAAAGTATGTTGTTATTGTTAGTTTTATGACAAGATAAAACTTGGTATGTTATATGTTGTTGTTGTTATTGGTTTTATGTCAAGATAAAACCTGGTTTTACTTCAAGTTATAGCTGTTATACTGCCTAAATGTTATACAGTTAGGAGTAATGTTTAAAAGCGTAGTCTAGTAACTTAGGGTTTTAGACATGAAAATGCTTTTGTTGTTTGAGTTATAGGAAGCCGTCGAAGTCTACATGAGTAATTGTATTCATCAAATAAGATTGGGGATCTTAGCGGAAATCCTCTGAACTGTAACTGTTAATCCCGTGTGAGCGAGGAAGTCGTGTATAATTAGTATACGGGTTGACCACCCCACTTGTGATTGTTAGCTACAGTCAGCCATAAGCAAGTGACGAACTATCCTTTTACTTGTTATTGTTTCGGCGTCGATGAAGCGTACAATGTTATTCTCATGGAAATCATGAGTGTTGTTTCTCATGGAAATCATGAGTGTGTTATTTCTCATGGAAATCATGAGTGTGTTTTATCAGAGGTATTATGTCATAGCAGCGGTTACAGGCTCATGGTAGCAAATTGTTAGAAACGTTATACTTTGTCGTATACAAGTATTAATGTTAAGTATAAGTTTCCCCCTACTTATAACTTTGGCTCAAGGAATGTTTAGGTATAACACTTAATTGATAAGTAAACTTTTATACCTAATATACATACTAAATGTTGGAGATTACAAATGATACTTTCAAAACTATACTTTTGAATGTGGAAAATGTATTATTCTTATATGGAGTCAAAACCTGTGGACTCACCAACTTTATGTTGACGTATTTTAAAATGCATGTGTTTTCAGGAACTTGAAAAGCTGGTATGTATTCGAACAGGAGAAGTTTTACTATTACCTTTTTGTTCATTAAGAAGTATGCCATAGTCAGATATTATGTAATAGGTTCTAGAAAAACAGTTATGTAACTTTCAATTATCAATAAAGGTATGTATTTTCTTTAGTACTGTTCAATGTATGTTATATAACTGTGATACGAAGAATGACGTTACACCACCCGGTGTTTCCGCCGATGGCTGGGGGTGTGACACAACTTCCACCGAAGTCCATAACACATGCTCGAAGCATGTCCTCGAGCGTTTGAATCGTCCGCTCACTCTGCCCGTCTGTCTGTGGGTGGTAGGTTGTACTGAAGTGCAGTCGCGTATCCAACTCCTCATGAAACTTCTTCCAGAACCTGGAAGTAAAGCGCACATCCCGATCTGACACTATCGATGTCGGCACTCCATTCTGAGCTACCACCTCTCTTACATATATTTCGGCCAGTCTCTCTGCAGAAGAACTCTCACTAATAGCAAAGAAGTGAGCGCTCTTCGTCAACCGGTCCACAATCACCCAAATCGCGCGGTCCTCGGAAATTTGGTGATAAAATCCATGGAAATCTGTTCCCACTTCCACTGGGGAACCTCTAGTGGCTGTAACTTTCCATGAGGACGCTGGTGCTCGGCCTTAACCCGACGACAGGTCAAGCACCTCTCGACTACCCAAGCCACGTCCCTCTTCATACAAGGCCACCAATAATCTCTCTTCAGGTCCAAGTACATCTTAGTGGCTCCTGTATGGATCGAGAATCTCGATCTATGCGCCTCCTCCATCAGAATACGGCGAGCTCTGCCCATATAGGGCACCCAAATCCGCCCTCGGAAAGTCATAAGCCCTCCACTATCCGTCGTAAACTCAGACACCTGCCCAATCACCCGCTCCCTCTTGCGGTTCTTGAAGGGTTTTGAGCATTCTAACACTCCTATGGTGTACATGCAACCCTATAAACCTTGGATCTATGTTTTCTCTATTATACATGCAAATATTCAATATTCCAAGGTTTCATCCTAACTAGCATAATATGAAGCAACTATACTACAAAAGCCTAGTTAGATAACATAACTTTTGATGTGGCTTGAAGTCTTGAACTTTAAGAGCTTAGCCCCAATAGTGTGGAAGCCTCAAGCGGAATCACAAATCACCAAAAACACCTTGGAAAACTTGAGAGAATAGTAAGCACACTAGAAATTGGCCCACTCTTGTTTACACACACTAGTGCCATTTCATGTGCCAAAGACCTCTTTATATAGTATGGAGGATTAGGGTTACATCCATGTAAACCCTAATACCCATGACCTTTCATTTCCATAGGATCCATGGGTTAAAAACTCCATGGACTATCCATGCAAGCTTAGCCCAACCTAAATGAACTTGGCCCATCCTATATATAAGAGTCCATATTTAATTAGTTCCTTTTTTATCACTAAATTAATTCTAAATTAATTCTTGATCAATACTAATTAAATAATATGATTCCATATTAATATATTAGAACTTATAATATATTAATATAAATCATAAACATACTATTCTCAAAAGACTATCCATATAAATTGTTCCGGTGAAGTGCAACCCAAATGGACCATGTCGGGTCGGGTCGAGTACATACCAATAATAGTTATGGGCTTAGAAATCTAATCCAACAGTCTCCCACTTGGGTAAGTCTAAAACTATTATTGCGTATGACTCCATAACCCGACTAGCAATCGTAGCTCTTAAAGCCGCTGTCGAACTCTGACCTTAGTCAATGACTTGTCCATTAGATAAGGGATCATATATTCCTCCATTCTAGATATCATATGGACTGAGACATGGATTATAATCATTCTCTCTGTCCATTTGTTGTTTCCCGATTTCCGATTTATGACGACCGACTAATTGAACAAATCAAATCAGTCCAGGCTTGGCCAAGCACTTCGGGGGTATCATCACTAAATCATCGAGGGGCCCACAAATATCGCTTTTATCCCTTTAAGGGTAAAAGGAATGGATAAACTTCGACTCATATGCTTGTTCTACTACTTGTTGAATCATACACAAAGGCACGTTTTATAACATCGAGTTACCAATGCGTTTTCATACAATCAATGTATAACCAACTCATAGGCAACAACTCATATCTCTAGGTTTGAAGAATATAAGATATTATCGTCTCATGATCACTCGTGATAAAATCCATGAAGTGATTCAAATGAGTGTGGGTTTAATCCAATACTCAGAACTTATGAGCACTCATGAATGTTGTAGCAACTCTTGCTATGTCCACTACCTTGGACATCTACAAACCAGCTTCATGACAGTCTTGCCTTAATACCTACTTCCAACGTATTATCGACTGTAGATGGTTGAATAACTTACTCATTCAGGAAGAACGACCTAGTTATTCTGGAAGTCAAAACATGCAAAGTGAAACACAAGAATAATTGAATCCAATATGGTCTCAGAACTTATGAATATAAATAGAACACCTTTTATTTATCACCATATTGATTACACATTATTCATTGCATACTGTTTCAAATTATCAACTTTATACTTGAATCAAAACAATAGTCATGCCATGCTCCAAGCATGCACACTGTGTTTATCCAAACAACAGTCATGCCATACACCAAATATGCACACTATGTTTGTCCAAACATTAGTTATGCCATACACCAGGTATGCACACTAAGTTTGTCTATGATCTTTTACTTTGTGGAATAGATCAATTGAACATAATTCCAATGATTCTCATTTCACAATCCCAAATCCTTATCATAAATGCAAGAATTCAAAATTCATGCCATTTACTAAAATATTGTTAGATTTTAAACTTATATGCACTGATCCTCTTGTAATGATTATGCACAAAGTCACAAAGACTTGTCAACAGTCATTACAGAGTATTCCAATGGAGATCATTCCATGGAAACGAAGTCTCAAATTCAAAGTACATTGCTTTGAACATCCTTATTGCATTAAGTTTCCTAATCTTACACAGATTTAATGAATAACTTCCACCTATAGGAATATTTCCATATTCTCATTTTGACTATCACTTCTGAACAAGAGTTGCCTCTTTTCAGAATATATCAATATGGTTCTCTAAAAAATTTACACCATACTTCCAACTGTCCCTGAGCAACTAATGTTTGGTAAACCTTAGATTGTCCTCGACAATTACTTAATCAAATTAGTCATATCTAGTTCTAGTACTTTTTCCCTCTTAATGCCATAGGCATTTGGAAAAATTTAGAACAGATGAATATTATAGCACATGCAATCGATCCTATATACGTAGCATATGGGACACGATTCATGATGTCTCACATAAAGAAATGATACTCAACCAGTCTTTTGCTATAATATTTCTATTTCTATTTGCCATGTTCTCATAATTCAGATTATGAAAAGGGATGCTGTAATCATAGTCGAATTTTAGAACGCAAATAATGGACCCATATATAGAATTTCCTTATGTTGAGCCATTCCAACATAAAATTCATATATATCCTTGACTAAAGATGATTAAAACCTCAATCTAAGCTTTTAGAATTGAAATGAAGTATAATTTCCTCTCCCCTAATTATAGCAAAACAACTTTTCCCAATTGAAACTTTTTGTTTTCTATAATTAACATTGCCAACTTGCAACACTTATTATAATTATCATACTCCCACTTGCATGATGATTATTAGCATAACACTTATGCTCCCACTAGCTTTGACATGTACTCAGAAATCAACTGGACTTCTAGAAATCAATACTTTATTGACTTTCTTACTAAAGTTCAGATTCCTGATACGAGATGCTTTGATAAAACTTTATCAAAATCATACACCTTTCCTTAGATAGCACACATGTGTGTCTAAACAATTTTAGAACTGTGAAAATGGATGTCGTAATCATAGTCTCAATTGTTTAGACCTTTGCCATTTCTCACAAGTCCATGTTAGTGTTTCGGTTAACCACACACGCTCCACTAACGACTTTGAGAATGCAAATATCACAATTGCTATCTACTTAAAATCTACTTAGTGAAAACGTTTCTCACCATCATTTTCATGAATCGGAGAGAAACCTTATGACACTTAGATTTTATGGTGTATGTGTTCCTATCCATATGCAAAGCCAACTTTAACTGGAATGGGAACAGAAATAGGAATATGTCAACACGATAGGTTATAAACCTCAAGTCGTGTGCTAGTGATAAACTACAGGTTTTATTCTTGATTAGACTCTTTCAAGATCTTTTAGACTCCCACTGTCCTCTTGACATATAAGACTCTCTTTCCAAGACCCAATCCTTGACAAACAAATATTCAAGAGATAGTGCAGATTCTTATCAAGACAAACACTTCACACAATTGGCCTAAGTTGGTCTCTGTTTTTATCCAAAACATCACAACTTACCAATTTCAAATGTACAAGAGTAGGACACATTTTACTCTTACATTTGACAAGTGTTAATAAACCTTCTTTAAGATATGTTACTCAAGTTACAATCTGGAGTATGACTCTAAGAATTGTTTTGGAACCAAGTATGAATCGTCTTCTTGATTTAACCAATTCAACAATTCATGATTCCTCTTCTTAGCCATAGGAATGCACTAAGATGTCCCTAGAGGATCAACTGTGATATGGTTTCATAATCATTAAGATGATCATAAAACATGATACTAAAGTACTCTCCCATCTTTTCAAATTTGAGAAACTTTTATCTTTCTGCCAAATTTGATTCTTCTCATTCATTCTGCCATACATCAAAACTTTTCCAATGCTTCAGAAATATACTTAAACTTGTAAGTATAACCATATTTACTAAACTTTAGTAAATCATGACGAATAGTCTTATCGATATTTTGTGGTGGACTTGACCAGTGCACAATAATGTGTACTCGATCCCTTAGTCCTTCACTTGACTCACATATACATGTGAACAAGGAACTAGTCTTAATTTTCCAAAGATGAAAATTCTCATTCACCATACAATACAACTTGCATAATTCCAAGTTACTATCCAACTGAAACTTGGTTGATGAGAATCTTCCCTTATTTGGTAAATTATGACACTACCACAAACGAAAGAATTAAATCAATTTTCCAGTGTTGCTATCAATGAAATCATATAAACAACAAATTTTTTTTCACAAATGTCACTGTAAGAATATTTAAAATAAATAAAAATGAAACTTTTTCTTTTATTTAAAAATTGCGGAAAAACTTATCCTTACAATGCAAATGGATATGAAAACTATGTTGTTATCTATTCCTAAGCAATCTATCACATCTCTTAAGCAGCAGCTCAAAAATTCTGATCACCGAACCATACGATCGAAATCCATCTTCGCGATCAGAATCAGCTTACTCTTCTTTAAGCTTCATCTCTTTTCTTTGATTCTTAAAACATCAACATGTGACCCAGTCACATCATGTAATAAGAATCTCCAAATATGAACTTAATAGAGTTAGATAGTGGACTTACTAGAAGTAGAATCAAACCTTTTGACTTGACCAACCTTATGATCTTTCAGGTAAATAGGGCAACTTCGCAAGCAATGCCCCTTCCTTTGGCAATAGAACCATATGGAATCTTTGGTAATGGTACATGGGACTATCTCAGACGTAGCCTTTCTCTTTACCATTTGGTCAACCGAGTTGACTATGGCCGATCCCTTTCCATTGGGAAGAGAAAGTTTTTCTGGATTTTCAATGTTACCATTGTCAATGTCCATGGAAGTTTGGGAAGTTGATCTTCTAATCAAATTTGCTTTACCAGTGCTCCAAATCATTGCTGATTCAGAAGCACCTAGCAAATAGATAAGATCATTAAGGGTCATGTCATAGTCTTTTTCATAGTAGTCCCAAAGGAAACTCACTATGTGACTTAGAAAGTGATTGAACAACCAACTTTCTCAAGACTTTGACACCCAACTCTCCCGACTTGTCAATATGTGACTTCATATCCAAGATGTGAGCACACATAGACCTTGCTTGCCAATAGGGCTTGAGTGACCTTGAACTATTCAAGAACTTGTGGGTTAGGGAGAATAATTGGAGGATGTGAAGGAAGATAAGTATGATTTCCATGAACCAACCATGGGACATCATCTTCATTAGGAAAGCTTGTTCCTAGGGATTTGGGAAGATCATAGTTGTCTGAACGAGACATCTACAATGGGAGAAATTCAAGTTAGTTGATTTAAATCCTTAATATAACACCCAATATGAAATATTAAGGCTAGGACCCAACACAATATTTTATAACTTGGAAGAGGGATGCCGTAATCCAAGCTATAAAATATTTGAAGGTAGGCGAATGACGATTCAGCAGTTTCCACCATGAAAAACGAAATTGAAATAATAGGTTTTAATTGGATTTGAAACTCCTAGATCTTTTGATATTCATTGAACTTTTCAATGGCATGTTTCAATCTCGATTGTGCCCTCTCAAGTTTTGTGACTGGGATGCCGAGGATCAGAAAACAAGGTGTGAATAACCATGCAAATATACTTGGTACCCTTAATATTTTTCACTTAATCGATGTGCCGGTTAACCACACACGTGATGAGTTTTGAGCATTCTAACACTCCTATGGTGTACATGCAACCCTAGAAACCTTGGATCTATGTTTGACTAAGATACATGCAAATAATTATTTTTCCAAGGTTCTTATCCTAACTAGCATGGCATGGGATACTTGAATCAAATAAAACTAGTAGAATTACTTACCTTGTAGTAGTAGTTGATTGCTTGGAGTTTGAGAGCCTAGCACCAATAATGTGGATGCCTCAAAAGGAAGTCACAAATCACCACAAACTTGGAAACTTGAGAGAATAGTCACAAACTTCTTGAAATCGGCCCTCTTGGTTTACACACATCAACTAGTACAATTTCAAGAACCAAAGCCTCCTTTATATAGTGTGGTGGATTAGGGTTACATCCATGTAAACCCTAATACCCATGTCTTTTCATTTCCGTGAGATCCATGGGTTAAAGCTCCATGGAGTATCCATGGACTTTCCATGCAAGCCTAGCCCATTCCAAATAAGCATTAGCCCACACTATATAAATACAAGAGCCCATACTTAATTAGTCATACTTTTGATCTCTAAATTAATTCTAAATTAATTATAGATCAATACTAATTAAATAATATGATTTTATATTTATATATTAGGACTTATAATATATTAATAAATCATAACTTATACTATTCTCAAACGATTATCCATAAATTGTTCGGGTGAAGTGCAACCCAAATGGACCATGTCGGGTCGGGTCAAGTACATACCAAATACAGTTATGGACTTAGACACTATATCCAACAGTCTCCCACTTGGATAAGTCTAATAACTATAGTTGCAAGTATGACTTCAGGAACCGATCAGCAATCGTAGCTCTTTAAACTCTGTTGAACTATGAAGCGCCATTTTAGATAAGTGATCATATAATCCTCTGTTGTAGATATCAGCCGGACAAATACATGGAACATGGTCTTGCTTATTGTCCAGCATTTGTTTCCCGATTTCCGATTTGTTTGACATAGAACTTAACTGAACACATCAATTTAGTTCTGACCGGGCCCGGTACATAGGTCAAAACAAAATCATCGAGGGGCCCAGATATCGCTTCTAATCCTAGAAAGAACAGATAAACTTCGACTCATATGTTTGCTCTACTACTTGTTGAACTACACACAAAGGCATGGTTTATAACATCGAGTTACCAATGCGTTTTCGTGCAATCAATGCATAACCAACTCATAGGCAACAAATCATATCTCTAGGTTTGAAGACTTATATGATATTACCGTCTCACGATCACTCGAGATAAATTCCATGAAGTGATACAAGTGAGTGTGGGTTGAATCCAATACTCAGAACTTATGAGCACTCATGAGTGTTGTAGCCCCGCTTTGTCTAACATCTTAGACCTCTACAAGCCAACCCATGACAGTCTTGATTCATATCTACTTCCAACATATGACCGACTGTGGAGAGTTTGAATAATATGATATAAACCATAACATAATTATTCTGGAAGTCAAAACATGCAAAAAGGAATAATAGTAAACGATTGACAAGAGATAGCAACACTTTACTCATAAATAACACCTTTTATTTATCATCAAATGTCAATTACATTTTACAAATTTCAAGATTATCTAACTACTAAAACTAATATCATCCTTCAGCCCTATGCTCCGAGCATGCTGGAGATGCTTAGCCCGAGTCAGTCCCTTCGTGAGGGGATCTGTTGGGTTCTCATCCGATGATACCCTCTTTGCCACGAGGATTCCTTCTTCTATTCGATGTCTGATGAAGTGATATTTTCTGTCAATGTGTCTGGATCTCCCATGATCTCTTGGTTCCTTGGCTAAGGCAACCGCACTATTGCTGTCACAAAAAATCTCCATTGGCTCCTTTATAGCTGGTACAACTCCAAGGTCTCCGATGAAGTTCTTTAGCCATATAGCCTCCTTTGCTGCCTCGCTTGCTGCTATATACTCTGATTCACAAGTGGAATCAGCCACTGTCTCCTGCTTGGAACTTTTCCAAGTAATTGCCCCTCCGTTTAGAGTAAAGACCCAGCCCGACTGAGAGCGGAAATTATCCCTGTCAGTCTGAAAGCTAGCATCACTGTACCCTACAACTCTCAATTCCTCACTGCCACCGAGGGTAAGGACCCAGTCCTTAGTCCTCCGTAGGTACTTGAGGATATTCTTTACCGCAGTCCAGTGTGCCTTGCTAGGGTTCCCTTGATACCTGCTAACCATGCTCAAAGCAAAGGCTACATCAAGTCGAGTACACGTCATAGCATACATGATCGATCCTACAGCTGAAGCATAAGGTATTCGACTCATTTATGCTATCTCAGCCTCAGTACTAGGGCTTTGTGTCTTACTCAATCTGGCGTTACTCTGGATGGGTAACTCTCCTTTCTTGGAGTTATGCATGTTGAACCTTTTCAACACTTTGTCCACATAGGTGCTTTGACTAAGTCCAATTAGTCTTTTACTCCTGTTTCTCAAAATCCTTATCCCTAGGATATAGGCAGCTTCTCCAAGGTCCTTCATAGCGAAACACTTCCCAAGCCAGGACTTTACTTCCTGCAGGGTTGGGATGTCATTTCCTATGAGTAGTATGTCATCCACATACAGTACTAAAAAGCTGACTATACTCCCACTAGCCTTGATATAGACACAAGATTCATCTTCACTCCTTGAAAAGCCAAATTCTTTGACTTTCTCATCAAAGCAAAGATTCCATCTGCGAGGTGCCTGTTTTAATCCATAAATGGATTTCTCGAGCTTACACACTCTACTGTGGTACTCTGTACTGACAAAACCCTCTGGCTGAACCATGTAAACATCTTCAGCCAACTTTCCATTAAGGAAAGCGGTTTTGACATCCATTTGCCATATTTCATAATCATGAAATGCAGCAATGGCTAACAGAACCCTAATAGACTTAATCTTGGCCACTGGTGAAAAGGTCTCATCATAATCAACTCCCGGAGTTTGAGAATAACCCTTTGCAACCAGTCGTGCCTTATAAGTGTGTACATTACCATCCATGTCGGTCTTCTTCTTGAAGATCCATTTGCACCCAACTATCTTGCGATCAGGTACATTGTCAACCAAGTTCCAAACTTGATTGTCATACATGGATTGTATCTCGCTATCCATAGCCTCTTTCCATTTAGCAGCCTCAGGGCCTGACATGGCTTCCGTGTAGCTGTTAGGCTCATCCAGATTTACCAGTGTGTTATCACTGATAAGTGTCTCACCTTCTGCAGTAATATGAAAACCATAATAATGCTCAGGTGCATTCCTAACTCTGGTGGAACGCCTCAGAGGTATAGATTCTTCAGTCGGCTCAACAGGAGTTTCCTCCTCAGGTTGAGGGCTAGGGTTTGAGGTTCCTTCACCACTTGACTCTTGAATTTCCTCAAGGTCAATTTGCCTCCCACTGTCTCCTTGGCTCATGAATTCTCTCTATCGAAAGAATCCTCTTCTTGCTACAAAGACCACATTATCACTGGGTCTGTAGAAGATGTAACCAAAGGATTTCTGTGGGTAGCCGATGAAAATACACCTTTCGCTTCGGGGTTCGAGCTTATCGTGAGTCTCGCGTCTCACGAAAGCCTCGCAACCCCAAATCTTGATGTGGTCTAGATTGGGAACTTTTCCAGTCCATACCTTGTGAGGTGTTTTGGCAACCTTCTTTGTAGGGACTAGATTAAGGATATGGGCGGCAGTCTCTAAGGCATACCCCCAAAATGAGATTGGTAGCGAAGCTCGACTCATCATGGAACGAACCATGTCCAACAAGGTCCGATTGCGCCTCTCAGCTACACCATTCAACTGTGGTGTCCTAGGAGGTGTCAATTGTGAGACAATCCCACATTCCTTAAGATAGTCAAGGAACTCAGTACTAAGATACTCACCACCACGATCGGATCGAAGAATCTTAATGTTCCTGCCCAACTGATTCTCCACTTCTTGCTTAAACTCTTTGAATTTCTCAAAGGTTTCTGACTTATGCTTGATTAGGTAGACATATCCATATCTACTAAAATCATCAGTAAAAGTCACATAGAACCGATTAGCATCTCTTGTGGCGGTTCTGAAGGGTCCACACACATCCGTGTGTATGAGGTCCAACAAACCTTCACCCCTAGCACAAGTGCCAGTAAAAGGTGACTTTGTCATTTTACCAAGCAAACAAGATTCACAACTATCATCTGACTTTAGGTCAAATGACTCCAAGACTCCATCCTTTTGGAGTTGGCCTATGCGTTTCTTGCTTACATGTCCAAGACGACAATGCCATAAGGATGCTTTATCTAAGCTAGTGGAAGAGTTAATACACAATACATTATTTCCTAGATTATCTACAACATATACAGTTTCATACACGCCATCACAAGGTAATGCTTTAAAATAAAGAACCTTATTAAAGAAAGCATCAATACTACCATTATTATTATCAAAATAAAAGGTAAAACCTTGTTTATACAATGCATGAAAGGAAATAACATTTCTTGCCATTTCTGGCGAATAATAACATTTATTCAAATCTAATGTAAACCCACTATTTAGCACTAAGGAATAAACTCCTATCTTGGTGACAAGTAAAGCTTTCCTGTTTCCCATGATCAAGTTTATCTTTCCCTGCTCCACATTCTCACTTCTTTTTAGTCCCTGCAAATCACAACATATGTGAATACCACAACCTGTATCAAGGACCCAAGACTTAGAATGAGGTGAGTTATTAGACAATATAGTGTATATACCTGCATGGTTGGGTTTTACTTTCCCATCCTTCAAATCTTGCTGGTACTTTGGGCAGTTTCGCTTCCAGTGCGACTTTTCATGGCAATAGAAGCATTCACCCTCATTTCGGTTAGCAGAAGGAGTGACAAAACCTTTCTTGATTTTGCTTGAAGAGGAGCCTTCAAGGTTCTTACCCTTGGTACCCTTAGAAGGGTTCTTTCTCTTCTTCCCTTTGCCATGCCCGATTGCCAAGACATTGGCCGCAGTTGGAGTAGGAGTAGGAGTAGTAACAACCGACTTACCCTTTAGATCACTTTAGGCGGTCTTCAAGAGTCCTTGAAGTTTGCTGAGGCTGACTTCTTCCTTGTTCATGTGATATGTCATGCGGAATTGATCATAACACGATGACAAGGAGTGCAAAATGATGTCTATTGCTAACTCCTCAGGGAAGTTCACATATAGCTTCAGTAAACGGTCCACATACCTTTGCATTTTCTGCATGTGGCCCGTGATGGGTTCATCATCCTTCATTCGGGTTGTTATCATGGAGGAGATTATTTCATATCGCTCTTGACGAGCACTTTGATGGTAGCGGTCCATCAAGTCCTGGTGCATCTCAAAAGGATAATAGTCCTCATAGGACTTTTGGAGCTCGGCTGTCATGGTGGCCATCATGATGCATGCCACTTTTGTAGCATCTCTTTCATGTACCTCATATTCAGCAAGCTCTTCAGGAGTAGCAGTTGGCTCGGGTACCTTCAGCTCCTTGTCGAGAACATATTCTTTGTTCTCATACCGAGTGACCATCCTGATGTTTCTGATCCAATCTGTAAAGTTGGACCCATCAAAGATGACTCTCCCACAAAGATTCATGAGAGAGAATGAGCTAGTAGGGTTTGAGCCAGAAGCATTGTTATTGGAAGACATCTGAAAAGAAGAGGGAATAGATTAGATTAGATATAGAGATAGTCCTTAGCAAAACACCCAAATGTAATATTAAGGCTAGGACCCAACACAATATTTTATAACTTGGAAGAGGGATGTCGTAATCTAAGCTATAAGATATTTGAAGGTAGGTGAATGACGATTCACCAATTTCCACCATGAAAAACGAAATATTTAATTAGGTTTTAGTTGGTTTAGAAACTCCTAGATTCTTTGAGATTCATTGAACTTTCTTCAATGGCATGTTTCAATCTCGAGTGTGCCCTTCAAGTTTTGTGACTGGGATGCCGAGGATCACAAAACAAGGTGTGAAGTAACCATGCAAATTACTTGGTACCCTTAATGTATTACCCCTCAATCGATGTGCCGGTTAACCACACACGCTCCATCGATACTATGATAAACATTAAGTCACCCTTTACCTACCTTGTTAAGTTCAAGTTAGTGTGCCGGTTAACCACACACGCTCCACTAACGACTTAAACAACGTGTAAAGTGTAATTTCATGGATTAGCACCTTATTCACATTTTCCTAAAATAACTAAGATTGAGAATTCAATAAAGTTTAGTTACTTTAGTATTATCATTATACTTTTAATGAGAATTTATAAGTCCTTGTCCTACCCGTTCGGCTAACGACCCTCCACCGATCAAGGAAGCGGTGGGTGAGAGTGGACACCCATTAAGTTGCCATTTTATAGGCAACAACCTTATACCCCCCTTATAGACCGGCTTCGTGAATGAGGCGTACTAGCGGTAAGACGACTTGATCTTATACATATATAAATATTATTAAACTTATAATATTATAAAGTATAAGGGTTGAATTTTAACTTTTAAAATTCTAGGGGTTGGAACTAAAGTTTTTAATACGGCTTTATATGTTCCAAAACTTGAGGGCAAGTTTTGTAAACTTTCAAAACTTTTTATTTCTCATAACTTATGAGTTAATGGTTATTAAAAATGAAGACTCTTCATTTTTTGTAACCTATGTGTTCTTTTAATGGTTATTTATAAATGTGACTTTTGGTTATCCATAACTTAAGAACTAGTTATGGACTCCATTAAAACACATAAAGATCAAGAATTAATCTAATCAATTATTAGCACATAATTTCTATGATCTTCTAAACTCATATGTTTATGAATGTTCATATCAAAAATTTCAAGAATCGTAAGTACATATACAAAACTCAAAACTTGAAATTTTGATACGAGCTTTTGAACAAAACTTCGATTTTCAAGTTTTTTTTTTTTTTTGCATCAAGTATCAAATAAACAAACCAGGCTTTGATACCACTGATGGGTTTTGAGCATTCTAACACTCCTATGGTGTACATGCAACCCTAGAAACCTTGGATCTATGTTTGACTAAGATACATGCAAATAATTATTTTTCCAAGGTTCTTATCCTAACTAGCATGACATGGGATACTTGAATCAAATAAAACTAGTATAATTACTTACCTTGTAGTAGTAGTTGATTGCTTGGAGTTTGAGAGCCTAGCACCAATAATGTGGATGCCTCAAATGGAAGTCATAAATCACCACAAACTTGGAAACTTGAGAGAATAGTCACAAACTTCTTGAAATCGGCCCTCTTGGTTTACACACATCAACTAGTACAATTTCAAGAACCAAAGCCTCCTTTATATAGTGTGGTGGATTAGGGTTACATCCATGTAAACCCTAATACCCATGTCTTTTCATTTCCATGATATCCATGGGTTAAAGCTCCATGGAGTATCCATGGACTTTCCATGCAAGCCTAGCCCATTCCAAATAAGCATTAGCCCACACTATATAAATACAAGAGCCCATATTTAATTAGTCATACTTTTGATCTCTAAATTAATTCTAAATTAATTATAGATCAATACTAATTAAATAATATGATTTTATATTAATATATTAGGATTTATAATATATTAATAAATCATAACTTATACTATTCTCAAACGATTATCCATAAATTGTTCGGGTGAAGTGCAACCCAAATGGACCATGCCGGGTCGGGTCAAGTACATACCAAATACAGTTATGGACTTAGACACTATATCCAACAACACGCTCCACCGATCCTATGATAAACATTAAGTTATCATTTGCCTACCTTGTTAAATCTAGGTTAGTGTGTCGGTTAACCACACGCGCTCCACTAACGAATTAAGCAAAGTGCAAAGTGTAATTTCATGGATTAGCACCAAATTCACATTTTCCTAAAGTAACTAATATTGGGAATTTATAAAAGGTTTAGTTACTTTATATTTATCATTATACTTATAATGAAAATTATAGTTCTTGTCCTACCCGTTCGGCTAATGACCCTCCACCAGTCAAGGAAGCGATGGGTGAGAGTGGACACCCATTAAACTCCCATTTTATAGGCAGTAACCTTATACCCCCTTATAGACCGGCTTCGTGAATGAGGCTTACTAACGGTAAGACTGACTTTGTTCTTATACATATATATATATATATATATATATATATATATATATATATATATATATATATATATATATTATTAACTTATAATACTATAAAGTATAAGGGTTGAATTTTAACTTTTAAAACTCTAGGGTTTGGAATTAAAGTGTGTGTGAGACTTTACAAATTCCAAAACTTGAGGGCAAGTTTTGAACTACTCAAAAACTTTTGGATTTTCATAACTTATGAGTTTAATTAAGGTTTTAAAAACTTTAATGAAGAGACTCTTGAACATCTATAACTTGAGGACAAGTTATGGAGTTCCTAAAACAAAAAGACTCTTCAACTTTTGTAACCTATGCATTTTAATGGATCTTTAAAAGAAATGACTTTTGGTAATCCATAACTTGAGGACAAATTATGGACTCCATTAAAATACATTTAGATCAAGAATTAACTAACAAAAATTTTTTGCAAATAATTCCTATGATCTACCAAAACTCATAAGTGTATGAACAATCATATCAACAATTTCAAGAATTACATAAACACACATAAAGCTTGAAATTTTGATAACAACTTTGAAATTGGTTTACCATAATCATTACCACATCAAAAACATGTTTTATAGGTCCAAAACAGTTTAAGATAATGATTCTAGACCAATTCCAGCCTTAAAACTCGAAGATATGCTGTCAGGGGGTCCAACTCGTCGAGTGCATGAACCAACTCGTCGAGTTGGATGAATTTAGGCAGGGACACTTCGAGTCCCTTACTGGACTCGTCGAGTCAGCTGACCAGACAACATATAAACTTCGATTTTTAGCAATTTGCATCAAGTATAAAAGAAAACAAGCCTAGGCTCTGATACCACTGAAGAGTTTTGAGCATTCTAACACTCCTATGGTGTACATGCAACCCTATAAACCTTGGATCTATGTTTTCTCTATTATACATGCAAATATTCAATATTCCAAGGTTTCATCCTAACTAGCATAATATGAAGCAACTATACTACAAAAGCCTAGTTAGATAACATACCTTTTGATGTGGCTTGAAGTCTTCAAGTTTAAGAGCTTATCCCCAATAGCGTGGAAGCCTCAAGTGGAATCAAAAATCACCAAAAACACCTTGGAAAACTTGAGAGAATAGTAAGCACACTAGAAATTGTCCCACTCTTGTTTACACACACTAGTGCCATTTCATGTGCCAAAGACCTCTTTATATAGTATGGAGGATTAGGGTTATATCCATGTAAACCCTAATACCCATGATCTTTCATTTCCATAGGATCCATGGGTTAAAAACTCCATGGACTATCCATGCAAGCTTAGCCCAACCTAAATGAACTTGGCCCATCCTATATATAAGAGTCCATATTTAATTAGTTCCTTTTTATCCCTAAATTAATTCTAAATTAATTCTTGACCAATACTAATTAAATAATATGATTCCATATTAATATATTAGAACTTATAATATATTAATATAAATCATAAACATACTATTCTCAAAAGACTATCCATATAAATTTTTCCGGTGAAGTGCAACCCAAATGGACCATGTCGGGTTGGGTCGAGTACATACCAATAATAGTTATGGGCTTAGACATCTAATCCAACAGTTCTCCGGTCTCACGGCCTCCACCTGGGCCTCTCGAATGGTATCTAAGACTGGAGTCATCACTATCATCCTCATACACACATCTCGGATCGGAGCACTCTCTGCTCTACGGCTCAGGGCGTCGGCTACCACATTAGCCTTGCCCGGATGGTACAGGATCTCACAGTCATAATCCTTCACCACATCCAACCACCTCCTTTGTCTCATATTCATGTTAAGCTGATCCATGAGATACTTCAGGCTCTTGTGGTTTGTGTATATGGTACACCGAACATCATAAAGATAGTGGCGCCAAATCTTGAGGGCGAACACCACCGCCCCTAACTCTAAATCATGGGTGGGATACCTCGTCTCATGAGGCTTCAGCTGCCTCGACGCATATTGTTACGCCCGTGTTTTGAGGCTAAGCATTGATGCCATGATGTAATAGTCTA
Source organism: Lactuca virosa (assembly GCF_052849685.1). Lineage (NCBI taxonomy): Eukaryota > Viridiplantae > Streptophyta > Magnoliopsida > Asterales > Asteraceae > Lactuca > Lactuca virosa. Next base: position 221,451,387 of record NC_136430.1, on the reverse strand, counting down.
GGTCAACCATTGTAACCTGTTTTAAAGTAATAAAGATGAATTATTTGAATATTATGTGAATTATGTGTTTTTATGTGATTATATACTTGTTTATAAAGATATAATAAAATAAGCGTCAAAAATAAAATGTTAGATAAGCCTGATATCGATGAAGAAAGTTTTAGTGGTCGTGACAAGGATTCCGGAGATATCAAGAACGCCGAAATCCGAGTTATAACGAAGAAGTTATGGTCTGTCGAAGTTTCGCGACAAAACCGGCACGACGTTGTGTGACGTAAAAAGTGAGTTTACGATAAAGTGCTTTTTAGCCTTATCGATCTAAACGAAAGTCGTAGTATACGTTAAACCAAGAGCGTGCATAAAAAGAAGGTCCAAATCTGACTTCGTATGAGGAAGTTATGATTTTCTAAGATTTAGCATTGTAGTGCACTGCCCGGAATTCGAATTTTAGATCGATCAATTTTTGGCCGACACAACCTAAATGAGAATTTAATATCTCATTAATAGGAGCTCAACGATAAAAAGACAGATGAAAACGGAGTCCGTATGTAGAAGTTATGAATTCTGCACGGTCGTTTAACAGTGTAATCTTCTTATACTGTTAAATTTAAAATTGGTCGAGAATTAGCCGATGGGGTCAAAAGGAAAGTTGTAGAGCTTGTCATTACCTACGCGTGGATATAAATTACGTCGAATACGTGCGAAAGTTATGGGGTTTAGAAGTCAGCAGGGTGCTGTAGCGAAGTGGGCAACGTGACACAATCTGATGACGAAACGTGGCACCAACTCGACGAGTTGGACCAGCAACTCGACGAGTTGGGCTAGAAACTCGACGAGTTCATCCCTTTTTCAGCCTATAAATACCCCCCGAGAGTTCCTTCATTTTTCATACCAAAACCCATTTATTCTTCTCTCAACTCACTCTCTAAACCTCCCAAAACACCCCAAGAAGCCTAGGAAACCTTTCTAGCTCTAGAAGGAAGCCTCGGAGAGCCCAAAGTCTCCAAGAAAAAGAGTTTTTCGGTTCGAAACTCTGCCCGTGTAGAGCCCGGTTTTCAAGCAAACTTCCCGGTTTCGTCAAAGGAGATTGTTTTAAGAAGCGAAGTGTTGTCCGAATCACTCCTTGTCACAACTAGCATTTTAGCTAGGAAATTTTATTCCTGTGTAACCATTCAACTATTGTAAATCATATACTCTAAGTAAATCTTACTCAATGCTCATTTAGATTCATCAATTATGTTCATCAAAGAGTCTGAAGCCCTAATAACCATGGTTTGAGTCCATATTGGACTAGGATTTCCTTATTGGGCCTAATGGACCAATAAGCATCCAATTCAACCATTTTGGGCTTGGAAACCCTATTTGGGGTCTAATTGGACCCACTTCCATAAAACTTAGCATTTTGGGCCATTTTGGGTCCAAAATAAATTAGTTTACCCTTAATGGGCCTGATTAGGCCATTAACGAATTAATTTGCCCCAATGAGCCATAAACTCCCTTTATCTTTCAAAATGGGCCGTGAGCTATCTAATGAGCCCATTGGGCCGAAAAGTAATCATTGGGCCTCATGATCTCGAGTAAAGGCAAGTCAAGGCCCAAACTACTCCACCCTTTCTCCTAGCCCAAGAACCCTCGGCCCATCATCAAATAAAAAAAAAGAAAAATGAAATTAAAGGGGGGGGGAGGGGAGTTGACTTTGGAGGTGCCACCTCCATAATACTCACCATGTATCTAGGCATGGTATCTCATATTCCCATGCAAGTCACCTTACTACCTCTCTCCCCTCTCTTCTTCTACTCTCGGCCGAGAGGCAAAAACACACACACACACTACATCAAATTCTCTCTATCACTCTCAAGAATCATTCTTCTTCTTCCTCCAAAATCTCGAAATTTTACTTGTGTTCAAGAGGGTTCTCACAAGAATAACATCATTTCTTGGTAAGTTTTCACATATCCAAGCTATATAACTCCTTTCTCATGTTAGATCACTTCTCCTAAACATTTTTGGTGATCATGCTCTTAGAAAACCTCCATAAGCTCGAGATCTACAACAAAGGTGTGTTAGGACCAAAAAATCTCTTCCACTTCTTCTTCAAAAACCGAAACATCAAGCAAAGGTGAGTTCATACCCCCTTGTTTACGGTTTTCATATGATTTCTGGGGGAGAATGCTAGTAAAATGTGTAGATCTATGTGTTATATGCATGTTTTGTGTGAATTCTTAGTTTATTGGTAAAAATGTGTTAGATCTTAGCAAATCTCGAAAGTTTAAGTAATATTGAACAAATATCTATGAACTATGACATTATATACATCACATCATCAAGCCAAAAGTGATTACATGTTTAAGATACAAAAGATCTCAACGAAAACCTTGTTAAAGGTAAAAAATTGTCAAGAAAACATAAGATAAGGGCAAAAAGTGACATTTATGTTTTTATAGGGACCAAACAGGTCCTACTTGTATAAAAAGGGATTTTTATGATAAACATGCTTTCCAAAGGGCCAAAAATGCAATTTTTAGCTTAATGGGCCAAATATTTGGGCCTCACTGTTTTGGGCCCAATATTGCGAAAAAATGGAAGTTTTTGGATTAAAAATGTTATTTGACCAAAGTTTGAGTCATAAATGTAAATAAACGCAATTTAGGGGTGAAAATAACATTTATTTTTAAATCGGACCAAAAATGTAACTTTTATAAAAATTGGGCCGAAAGTGTCAATTTGACAAACAAAGGGCTGAAAATGCACTTTTCTGCAAAACTGGACCTTAAATGTCAAAATATATATTTTTGGACTAAAACCGTGAATTTCTAGACATTTAGGGCAAAATTACAAATTTTTACAAATTATGGGCTAAAGTGTCATTTTTACAAACTTTGGGCCTTAATTGAAAATTTTGGAACTTATCGACCAAGAACATCATTTTCACAAAAGAGGACTTTCTTTTTTATATTCAATTCAGTAAATCTCGAACTAAAACAAATATCGAAATGATAATAAATGGACGTACTACAACGATAACAAATTTATTGAGCCTAATATTTACGTTACGTGGTCAATGGGCCTTAAGGGCCCATTCAAGTGTATATTAAGCCTAATATTTTCCGTGACATGTTTATTGGGCCTTGCGACCCATTTACATGTTAATTTGGGCCTGAGTTAAGGGCCACATGTTTGTAGGGCCTTTTTGGTCCGTTTACATGCCTATTGGGCCCAAATTACCCACTTACATGTTATTGGGCATTTGTGACCCATTTACATGTTAATTGGGCTTGGACTGAAACTTACATGTTAGTAGATTGAAATTACACCTTTACATAACTATTGAACTTCGTATACTTATATATGTACCTTTGGATTTGATAACATATAACATACACGTAAACATTAAACATAGTACGAAAGGTTGAGAATCTAGTGAGACGTGTCGGTTGGCACCTTTGAGTGTACAATCGTAGCTTGTAGTTATAATCAGAGTCTCCTGGAGGGAGAGCGAGAGTTTGTGTATAGATCTATACGGGGTGACCCCCCACGTCTTAGCTGCTCGCTACAGCTAGACTAGGCCAGTCTAGGGCGACAAAACCTTGAGCAGATACCAACATTTGGAAAAATGTTAAGACAAGCAACCTAGTCATTATCATGTATGATTATAACGGCTCATATAGAGATTCTAATACCAATTAAACAATTCGAATATTAACCCTTCGATCGTGTCAATACAAAGTAATTTAGTTAACGATACAAGAACCTCGACATTATAACAAATCAGAAAATATCGGATTTTCTGAGGAGATACTACTATTCAATTCATCACTTACTTACAATACAAAGATATCAAAATTACATTCATATATGTTACAACTAATAAATTCACACATGCATCTATACTTGATTTTCACATCATTTTCAGTCACTTTACAGAAAATATCGGATTTTCTAGGTTTTTACAAGGGATTCAAAGACTTTTATTCAAACATACTTATGAACTCACCAACATTATATATGTTGACCGTTTTCAAAATAACTTGTATTCTCAGGTAATCGTTAAGCAGGAAGATTTTCAAGTGTATATGGTTTCATTTATGTAACATCACTCATCGTACTTTTAACATTTTGGAACTTATGTATTTATAACAATGTACTTGATGTATTTATAACATCGTACTTCAGCGCGAACCGTACCCTCAAATGCTCGGGGCAAGAACAAGTGTAGAAACACCCCTCGATATCAGAGATCCACCTCATCGCAACAATCGGATCCTGAGCCCCATCAAACTCTGGTGGCTTCGTGTTGCTAAATTCCCGGTACAACAATGAGTCACCTCCCTGTGGTCTTGCAGCAACGACAACTGCGGTGGCTGCAACAGCAGCCGCCTCAGAAACTGCAGCATATCACTCGTCAAACGTCTCGATCAAAGTGGGCTTAATAGACCCAAACATCTCCGAAATAGCCTCACGTATGGCTGTGGCCATCTCGTCGTGGATCATCCTGCGAATCTCATCATCGCTAACTCTAATGCTCTTTGGGGTGTGGCGTGTATCTACCATGATGTCTCTGAAACACAACACAAAATCATCAGAGACTCGCTCGAGCATACTCGCACTCAATCACTCATTCCTACTTGTTCCTTAGCATCCTAAGGATTCTCACTTGGACTGCCTACAGATCCGGTGTTTCCAATAGTACGAGCCTAATACTACCTTCCACACCAACCTGTAGTCATCCCAAGTCCTCCTCCTAGGATTCTAATTCACAAGTACTCTATCTCTCACAATATCAGACTACTCTCTCAGGAGACTGCTCATATGCTCACCTAGGTATCTCTCCCTAAATTATCTCTCGACTCAGAACTCACCGCATACTCAGAGCAAATAACAAATAACACTGATCAAAGCATCTGCTAGGCTAAGGCATCACATATCAAGCAACTCTAGACCTAGAATATGAAATACCTAGCCTACTCTCTAGCATGCATTTCTAATAAAATATCTCATAAATATCTCATAACACAAAAGTAAGGGTATTTTCGGAAATCACCGTTCGGGCTCTGGCTGATTGTACACACTGCTCCAACTCGTTTTCTCTTAAAACTCTTTCTTGTTTTAGAAAAACCATTTCTTTTGAATTTTTTTCTCAAATCCTTAGTTTGAGTCCAAACACACCCGGAGGTGCATCCGACTCCCTCAAACCAAGGCTCTGATACCAACTTGTAACGACATAAATTTTCAAATCAAAATTTTCATTTTCAAACACATAATAACACATGTCACATTTCTCAAAAATCTCAAGTATCAAACATTAACACATTTTTTTAAAATTGTTTATCACAAATCCAGGATCCTCCAAAAACATATCTCCAATACGAATGTGTGTGCACAATCAAGCCGGGGCCTTCCCGCGATCCTCGGAAGTACCTGAAACACATAACACGTAACACGGTAAGCACGAAGCTTAGTAAGTTCCCCAAAATACCACACACACATCTCATTAGCCACTTTAGGCTATAACTCAATAAGACCCTCCGGTCAATGTGTCTCAGTGGTACCCTTCGGTCCCAACTCAATAAGCTCATAATAACAATACTCAGCATAAATCACAAAGAAATGATGCAGAATATTAAGATACACAGTTAAGTACACTAAACACCTCAATCACACAAAGGTACCACTCATGGTAAGTATAGTGAGAAGACTCACCTTGTAAGCTAGCAAGCAACAACTTCACACACGGAATCTCGAACTAGCCCCCGCCTAACACATAGAATAATTGTCTCTAATTAATACTCCACTCATACTCAAAATGTACCAAGTGTTGTTCTCTCTCTCTTTCTAACTATTGGAATGGGTAAGAGACCATTTTACCCTTCTATGGTCTCCATTACCCATGTAGACCAAAACTCTAAAGTCCACAGAAGTCAAACTCGAGTCAACAGTCCATGTCTGACCCGACTCGCCGAGTGCACCCATGTGACTTGTCGAGTCCACTCGTTTTCTTCAGAAGTCTCTGGAAGGTCCAACTCAGCTCGTCGAGTTGACCTCCAACTCGTCGAGCTTCCACATGATTAAGCTCATCGGGACAACCCTAACCGACTCGGCGAGTCCATTCAGACTCATTTCTCATTCAGACGATTTCAAGGCAGAGAACCTTCCCAAACTCTAGATCTAAACTCTAAAGGATCGTTTTCACGTAAAGCCACAAGCTTTACGTCCATGCATGGAACTGTGGGCTTGAAATGCCAAGAACATGCTCTAATAAGGGTTTTTCACTCAAGAGCTCTATTAAGGCTGAATAAAGCAGGGACCTTTGGACACTAGGGACATCACAAGGTCCAGATCTGAAGTCCAAACCTCCATATGAACACAATACCCTCAAAGTCTCAATATTAGATAGAAAAGAAGCCCTAATCTCCAATAATATGAGATCTACCCAAACTAATGAGAAAGGTATAAACTTTATACCTTTTACAGAAGCTATTGGATGAATAGCAACAGATCTAACAGCCTCCTCTCGTTCCTTGCTTGAAATCCTTATCTTCTCTTCCAAAGATGTACCAAGATACTCAATATTAGCTCACACTCTCTCTATTAGCTCAAAGGGCGATTAGGGTTTCTATCAATGAAGGTAAGCAGGTGATGAGCCGCAAATGAGGCTATAAGTGCCCTTAAATAGGCCCTAAACCCGGGGATTTAGGGTTTCACTTCACAACGTCTACTCGACGAGTCGACTCTCTGACTCGTCGAGTAGATCATTAATCCCACGTGGCACAACGCGACTCTACTCGACGAGTTATAGCACCAACTCGTCGAGTTGCTTAATAGACCTCACAAATAAATAAATAAACAATATACCTGGAAGTCCGGATGTTACATGTATGAAAACTGAGCCTTTCTACATAATCATAATACATTTTTATTGCCAAATTTAGTGATTTTAAAACATTGTTTACAGCTGATACAAATTCTGGAGGGACATCTGGTTTATAATCAGATTCTTCAATTATGTTACTGCAATATGATTCATTTGTTGAAGTTGAACTTTTACCTAACAAAAAATTTAATAATAATTTTGTTATTATAAAACTTCATGCTGTAATAATCATATATGATTAGTGATGTGTATTTGTATATTGTAATATATTATTAATCATATATTATAATGTATAAATCATGTGTTAGTACATTGTCAATTTGTCATATATGACTAACATATATTATGATGTATAATCATATGTGATTATACATTGTAATATATAAGCAATCATATTTAATAATGTTTAATCATAAATGATTAATCATATGTATTTATACATTATCATATATGACTAATCATATATTATGATGTATAATCATATATGATTATAAAGTTTAATATATCATTAATTATATATTTCAATGTATTAACTCATATGATAAATCATATGTGTTTGTACATTGTCATATATGACTAATCATATATTATACGGTAGAATCATATAGGATTATATGATGTAATACATAAGTAATCATATTTAATAATGTTTAATCATAAATGATTAATCATATGTATTTATACATTGCAATATATGACTAACATATATTAGGATGTATACTCATATATGATTATAGAGTTTAATATATCATTAATTATATATTTCAATGTATGAACACATATGATAAATCATATGTGTTTGTACATTGTCATATATGACTATACTGTATAATCATATATGATTATATGTTGTAATATATAATTAATCATATTTTATACCGTTTAATCATAAATGATTAATCATATATTAGGATGTATAATCATATATGATTGTACAATTTAATATATCAGTAATAATATATTTCAATGTATGAACATATATGATAAATCATATGTGTTTATGTAACGTCCCGAAAATCACAAGGTAAAAATTTCATTTGTAAATCAACCAAAACATTAATTATCATTAAATCAACATTCATTACCCATTTTCTAAACATTCAAAAGTACTTTATAAGAAATCAATTATCAGAGTAAAATCCCAAAATCATCATAATGCGGAAGCATGAGTAGATGCAGTGCAGTCACGTCGGGCCCTTCCTTTGTGAACCTGAAGTACCTGAAACCATAAACAATAAGCCGTAAGCACAAAACTTAGTGAGTTCCCCAAACTACCACATACCATACATATAATAGAGAATGTTATGCGCCAACCATAGTCTTGCCATTATGCCACGAGCTGTATCATGGTCTTTCCCCGCCCCGAGGCTCGAAGCCTTGTGACAACTGATATTCGGGCCACGACCCCAAATAATTAAACGGTTCGAAATCGGGTGTTATAGTTTATACATTGTCATATATGACTAATCACATATTATATTGTATAATCGTATATGATTATACATTTTAATATATAATTAATCATATTTCATATTGTATAATCATGTATAATAGTTATTTGTATTTATACATTGTCATATATGCTTAATCATATATTAGACTGCATAATCATATATGATTATTCAATCATATATTACAATTTGTAAAGAAATATTATTACTCATATCTGTTTGTACATTTGTAATATATGATCAATCATAAATTACAACGTATAACCGTATATGATTATACAGTGTAACATATGATTAACACACGATCAGTTGTGTATTTTGTTTACAACTGAGTAAAAAAATCAAAATGAAGTTTCTAAATTGTAATGCAATACGTAATGAATTATTTTTACCTTGAACGTCAATCGTATTTTGAAGGTTTTGATGTTGATTTTGATAAGTTGAAGAAATTAAATCGATTTTTTCGTCATTACGAGATGAATTGATTTAAGCTATTATAGTATCACTTGCGATCGACTCGTCAATTTCTTTAGAATGTGACATCATGTATGAAAATTGATTTTGATTCAATATTCAAATGCTCTGAAGCTCTCTTGAATTACGATGATGAATGTGATGTGCTTGTTTCTTCAATTTGAGGATTATATCTCGTATTTTGAAAATATGAACCGATGCTCTGTTTCGCTTGTTTGCTTCGATTTGAAGATGCTCATTAATTTGATAACAGATTCAGTAAAAATAGGAACTTTAAGATGAGATTGAATGAATTGCGAAAGTTGGATGATAGAATTAGAGGATTGATACCGAGAATCGAAGATTTAGCGATAAGAAGATTTTTATTTCGTAATCGTATAACAGAGAAGAAGGAATGTGTGCACTTTCTAAACATAAACGTGAAATATATTGTTGTACCCCTGAATCATTTAACAGTTGATGGAAGTTGAAGTTAGAATATATATATATATATATATATATATATATATATATATATATATATATATATATATATATATATATATGGCTAAGTTATAATATGGATGGACAACTATTGTGCGGACATGTGGACAATGCTATTCTATGAAAATTACTAATAGAATAGGTTGTTTAGTAATATGAATACATTCAATCTCACACAACTATCGTCATTTTCATGCATTATCACTAATTCTTAATCATTTTTGTTCTCACGCATCGTTTTTTTACTCATTTTTATTCTTACAGAATACAACTCAATAAGCATTCTGACAGAATGAGAATAATAATAATAATAAGTCTATAATAACCTTATAAACGATTTAATTAGTGAGAATGTATGATAATGAGAATAGTTATATAAGATTGAACATATTCACATTATCAAACAACATATTTCCTTTGTCATTATCACAGAATAGTATTGTCCACACGTCCGTACAATAAATGTCATTCCACATTTGAACATAGCTCTCTCTCTTTTTTTTTCTCTCTCTCTCTCTCTCTCTCTATATATATATATATATATATATATATATATATATATATATATATATATATATATATATATATATATATATATATATATATATATATATATGAACATTCGGATTTCCAGGTATTATGTTTAATCATTTATTTCATGAGTAAAAGAGAGGGACTCGATGAGTTGAGGCGTAGACTCGTCGAGTAGGACCGTGTTTGCTGACTGGTTTAATGAACGGACTCGACGAGTCGGAAGGGTGGACTCGACGAGTCCGCGCTGTAAATTGAAACCCTAATTCTCGGGGTCTGTGCCCTATTTAAAGGCCTTTATGGCCTCCATTGCGGCTACTTCACCCCTGAGAAACCCTAGAGACCAGAGAGATCGTTTGTGGTGCAAGAGGAAGGCTAATTCACCATTTCTTGTGTGTTTTAGCAAAAAGGAAGGAGGTAAAACAAGCTAGGCGGGTTGAGGAGCTTGGATCCACTTCTATTTGATCAGAGGAAGCTGTTGGAGGTAACAATCTGTGCCATTCTCGTGTTTATTATGATTCTAGTGAAATCTAGGGTTTTCTTTATGCCTCTTTTAGTTGAATCTTGAGTATGTGAGGTCCCAAGGCGAGTTGGTTCATAGATATGGACCTTAAGAGGTCCAGAGAGTCCTTACCACTCTACTTTATGCCATACCTTTTGAGTTATGAGCCTAGGAGGCCATTTTAGAGGTTATTTCACCAAAAGAAGCTTTGGGTGTGTTGCATGTGTACCAAGATTCGACCTTTACGCCATTATCATGCTTGGGAAGGTCAGATCTATAGATTAGAGAAGCAGATCTGACCTTAGAAGGTCATTTGAGTATGAACATGGAAGCAACTCGCCGAGTTCATAAGTGGACTCGACGAGTCGAGTCGGGGTTGCCCGGCGATTCGTGACAGGAGAAACCCGTCGAGTGGAAGGATGACTCGACGAGCCAAGAGAGGCTAGAAGGATTCAGAGGACCCGCATGGACTCGCCGAGTCGCCCAGGTGCACTCGACGAGTCGGGTCAAAGTTTGACCGTTGACTTTCGTTGACCTTAGGGTTCTGGTCAAGACTTATTCAAGAAAGTTCAGAGAGGGGTAGAATGGCCTTCTACCCAATCTTTAGATATGAGACTATGAGAGAATATTGATCGAGGATGTTATTTGAATAATAGGAGGAGGCTAGGTCGGGACGTTGAGCACGAGAGTTTATCCGACTTCATTGAGGTGAGTCTTCTCACTATACTGTACCTGGAAGGGTACCTATGTGTGACCGGAAGGTCTTGTATGCTATGAGATGTATGTACTATATGTTGTTATGTGATATGTATGTGTTATGTATGTTATGTATGATAAGGACCGGAAGGTCAAGATGACATGGACCGGAAGGTCAGGAGGTTACGGACCGGAAGGTCGATACGGGTAGGACCGGAAGGTCTACCGGGATTCGGGACGGAAGTCCCCTGAGACACTTGGATCGGAAGATCCTACAGAGTTATGGCCTGGAAAGGCGTATGTGTTGTATGTGGTATATTGGGGAACTCACTAAGCATTTATGCTTACAGTTGCTGTGTTATGTGTTTCAGGTACCAGCGAGGATCGCGGGAAGGCGCCGGCATGATTCGTACACACTCATAGAGATTATGTTTTGAGATTCTGGGATTTGTTTGTTATGATGACATTGGATACAGTCTGTTTGATATTGTTTTTGATGATTGAAAATGTGATTCAAAAATGAAAAATTGTTTTGAAAATTTACGTTGTTACAAGTTGGTATCAGAGCCTTGGTTTGAGGGATTCGGGTGCATCTTCGGATGTATCTGAACTCAATTCTGACCATGTTGACTAACTCAATTCTGACCATTGTCATCGGATGAAAAATTCGTGAGGTAATAGCAAGATCAATTCTGACCATGTTGACTAACGGTGATCAGGTTCCGCGGTTCTATCCATTCTTTTTATTTTCCCTAGGATAGTTCATCCCGAGTTCATTTTAGTCTTGTCTTACTTGAGGACAAGTAAGGTTTAAGCTTGGGGTGATTTGATAGCTTCATTTTATTTACTTCTTTTTATAGTTTATTTTAGCATATTTCATTCGCATTTTAGTTAATTTACATGCATATTTTCCTTTTTGTTATTTTATGACCACTTTCGGGTTCTTTCGAGTTTTGTGAGCTTAATTACAGATTTTAAGGAGACTAGCGGAGCGGGATCTTTTGGGAAGCAATTGGACTTGGAGGACAACGAGGATTTTAGGCTTGATGGCTATAGAGGTGATGCATGGAGTGGGATTCTCAATTATTTGAAGGGTTGGAAGAATTAAACTTTAAATTTGAAAGCCACGGGAGAATTCTTGAGTGTGCAAGATCGATGTTTAGGAATTTGCGGAAGTTTTGAGTGATGTGGAGAGACAAATTGGGCTCAAATTGAAGAAATATTGAAGAGAAATGGGCTAGAAGCAGATTGGATTCGAACTGGGCCAATGGATTAGCTGTGGGGGCCCAAGACTTGAAGAAGCCCAAAAATTTCCGTCGAAGTCACGCGGCCCGCGTAAGATTCCCCGCGGCCCGCGTGGATTTCTGACAAGGGCAATTTCGGGATTTTACTTAGAGCTCTATATTGGGAAGGTTGGTGTGCCTCTTTAGGATAATCTTGGAGGTCCGATTTTGATACTTTCTCTCTGGAGTTTGGAGCATTTTTGAAGGCCAAGAACCCTCAAGAACTTCACCATTTCATCTCTTAATTCTTGCTAAATGTTTGGTACAATCTTCTCTAACTTTATTTCTTTGAGTTTAGCCATGCTTGGCTAAACTAATCTTGGTTGACTTTTGTTGAATCCTTTGAACTTTTGTTGAATGTTGAAGAATCCATGAACATGTTCTTAAATCTTTATGGGAATGTTTTGTGTTTTAACATCTTATCACTACTTGTATGTTTTAGTTCATGAGTTTAAATGTGTTTGTGGTGATTAGTTGGCTAATTTCTTGATTAAGTAAAGGATCTTCAAATTAGCAAGCAACAAATGATTTTTGTGTTGTTTTTGCTTCGCACAATCATAAAAACATTTCCTCCAACATGGTGGTGAAAGCATTTGACCCCTCTTGGATTTGGTGACTTTTTGGTTCTTAATGCTAGTTGACTTTCACTAATTACATGCTTAATGGAAATTGTGACTTTGACTAAGGAAATTGTTATGAGCTTCTCTAACCATTTTAACAACTAAGAAAAGTCTAGGTAATCTCAAGCTTCTTGGATTACTATAGCCAAATTAAGGATTTAAATCAAGTATTGCACCATTGGATTCTAATGATATGTTCATCAAAAGTCAAAGTGAGGAAACCTTAAGTCAACCATCTTTCTCTTATTGATTTCACATCAAATTCTTATTTTTGCCAAATTATTCATTTAAGTTCTAGTTTAATTCTAGTTTTAGTTTAAGTATTTCAAAAATATCAAAACCCCCATTTTTATTTTATTGTCATTTTAGAAGTACTGTTGCAAAAAGATTTTCCATAGAGTTATAAATTGAACCAATCTCCGTGGATCGACCCCTTTACCACTATACACTATTTTAGTGTAAAAGATTTAGGGTTATTTATTTTTGTTGGCCTCGACAACCACCAGATGCCTTAGCCTAGGAAGATTTATGCTGCTATGTGATGCTTGAGAGTGAGTAGGTAGCAGTGAGGAGCTTTTGAGAGGTCTACCGAAGGGTAGCCTATGCCAGCGAGATGTAGAGTACTTGTGATCTGGGATCCTAGGAGGAGGACTTGGGGTGAATACTGATGCGGTGTGGACGGTAGTATAGGGCCCGTACTACTGAAGACACCGGATCAGTGCGCACTCCAAGTAAGAATCCTTAGGGTACTAGGGAACAAGTAGGGTTGAGTTATCGAGTGCGAGTATGCTCGAGCAAGTCTATGATATTATTATGTTGTATTTCAGAGACGTCATGGTTGGGACACGCCACAGACCTGAGACGAGCGGCGTGAGTGACGAGGAGCTTCGTCAGATGATTCACGATGAGGTGGCAGCGGCGATTCGAGCCGAGATTCCGGAGATGTTTGGGTCTATCAAGACCACATTGATTGAGACTTTTGATGAGTGGTACGCAGCGGTGACTGAGGCTGCGGCTGCTGCAGCTACTGCAGCTGTGGCTGCTGCCAGGCCTCAAGGGGGTGACTCGTTGTTGTTTCGAGAGTTCAGCAACACGAAGCCACCAGAGTTTGACGGGACGCAGGATCCGTTCGCTGCGATGAGATGGATTTCTGATATTGAGGAATGCTTCTACACGTGTTCATGTCCGGAGCATCTGAGGGTACGGTTCGCGCTGAACCAGCTTCGCTTGGGAGCGAAGGACTGGTGGAAGTTCGTGACGGTGAGCTTCACTCTTACAGATATTTCAGAGGTGACCTGGGAGAGGTTCACCACCATGTTCAGAGATGAGTATGTTCCCCCGGTGGAGAGGGAACGGCTGGCTCAGGAGTTCTTGACCCTCAAGCAGGATACTGATTTTGTTACTGTGGTTACCAGGAAGTTTCATGAGAGGGCGATGTTCTGCCCTGAGCAGGTGTCTACCGAGCAGGCACGCATGAGCCGGTATTTGGGCATTCTGAGGAGGGATATTTGGGAGTTCGTGTCGAAATCGACTTACCGGACATTTGCTGAGCTCCAGGCAAATGCCCGGAAGAGGGAGATTGAGTTGGAGACTCAGGCCAGGGAGGAGGCCGAGTCTCAGGGGATGGATCGGCGGCCGGCAGCTAAGCGGGCAAAGCCCGCCGATTCGAGATCTGGAGGCCAGAAGGGTCGCACTTGCGGAAAGTGCGGCAAGGGACATGACGGGGTTTGTCGATCGGGTGCTTGCTACAAATGTGGCAAGGAGGGGCATATAGCCAAGGATTGCCCCAAGGGGTTCATGGTTTGCTTCCATTGCAACCAGACGGGCCATCGGAAGGCCGAGTGTCCGCAGCTACGGGGGACAGCACAGGGAGCACCGTAGGGATCTGCCCCTGCCGCCGTGTGAGCTACTGAGGTTCGGCCGGTGAAGGCCGAGGCACCGAAGGCTCGCGGGAGAGCCTTCCAGTTGACAGCGGAGGAGGTCCGCGCAGCGCCCGATGTCGTGGCTGGTATGTATTCTTTCATTTATTTATGGTGAGTTTGAGGTGTTGTGCTTATATTGTGATATGCTTAGGTACTTTTCTTGTGAATTCTGTACCTGCTTTGGTGTTATTTGACTCGGGTGCGAGTCGGTCATTTGTTTCCTTAGCGTTTAGTCAGCACATCAGTATCCGACGAGAGGCGTTGAGTCGACCTTTGCGAGTTTCTATAGCTGACGAGCGAGCGGTGTATGCCACGTATGTGATTCGAGGATGTGTACTCGAGATCTTCGGTGTTGAGTTCCCGATAGATCTGGTCCCGATTGCAATGGGGGACGTGTGTGTCATAGTGGGCATGGATTGGTTTAGCTAATTTGGGGCTGTTATAGACTGCGGGCGACAGTTGGTGACGATACGAGACCCTAGTTGGGGAGTACTTACGGTGTACGGCGAGGGTACCCGATGTGGGTCAGCGTTTTGTTCGGCTGCCAGAGCGAGACAGAGTTTACAGCAGGGCTGCAGCGGGTTTGTAGCCTATGTGATGGACACACGAGTGGCCGCTGGGAGGCCAAGTTCGATTGATGATGTTCCGATAGTGCGCGAGTTCTAAGATGTTTTTCCCGAGGAGTTGCCGGGTGTGCCTCCCGAGAGGCAGGTAGAGTTCCGCATCGATTTGGTTCCGGGGGCAGCGCCTATCGCCAAGGCGCCTTATCGCCTTGCGCCGCCAGAGATGCAGGAGTTATCCTCGCAGCTTCAGGAGCTGCTGGGAAAGGGGTTTATTAGACCAAGTAGTTCCCCTTGGGGAGCGCCGATCCTTTTTGTCAAGAAAAAGGATGGTTCACACGGGATGTGCATTGATTACCGGGAGTTGAACAAGCTGACGGTCAAGAACCGTTACCCATTACCGAGGATCGACGATTTGTTCGATCAGTTGCAGGGAGCGTCTTGGTTCTCCAAGATTGATCTGAGGTCTGGATATCATCAGATGAGAGTGCGTGATGAGGATATCCAGAAGACAGCGTTCATGACTCGTTATGGGCATTACGAGTTCGTGGTGATGCCTTTCGGGCTCACCAATGCACCGGCAGCGTTCATGGATCTCATGAACAGGGTGTGCAGGCCGATGTTGGATCGTTTGGTGATCGTGTTTATTGATGATATTTTGGTGTATTCAAGATCCAGAGAGCAGCACGAGGAGCATCTGAGAGAGATTCTCGGGGTATTGAGGTCGGAGAGACTTTATGCCAAATTCTCCAAGTGCGAGTTCTGGTTACGGGAGGTCCAGTTCTTGGGACATCTCATCAACCAGAATGGGATTTTGGTCGATCCGGCCAAGATTGAGGCGGTTATGAGCTGGGAGGTGCCGAGATCACCCACCGAGATTAGGAGTTTTCTAGGATTGGCCAGATATTATCGGAGATTTATCAGGGATTTCTCCAAGATCGCCGTGCCTCTCGCCAGGTTGACCCGGAAGGGTGTTGCTTTTTCATGGGGTCCGGAGCAGCAGACCTCGTTTGAGACACTTCGCCAGAGATTATGCGAAGCCCCGATGTTAGCCCTCCCGGAAGGGATGGAGGATTTTGTGGTATATTGTGACGCATCGATATCGGGGTTGGGTGCAGTACTTATGCAGAGGGGGCATGTGATAGCGTATGCATCGAGGCAACTGAAGCCTCATGAGACGAGGTATCCCACTCACGATCTGGAGTTGGGGGCAGTAGTGTTCGCCCTCAAGATCTGGCATCACTACTTATATGAGGTTCGGTGTACCATATACACGGACCACAAGAGCTTGACGTATTTGATGGATCAGCCCAATCTGAATATGCGCCAGAGGAGATGGTTGGACGTGGTAAAGGATTATAATTGTGAGATCCTGTACCATCCGGGCAAAGCTAATGTTGTAGCTGATGCCCTGAGCCGTAGGGCAGAGAGCGCCCCGATTCGAGACATTTGTATGCGACTGACAGTGATGACTCCGGTGTTGGACACCATTCGGGAGGCCCAGGCAGAGGCCATGAGACCGGAGAACCGCAAGAGAGAGCGGGTGATTGGTCAGGTACCTGAGTTCGTTACCGATAGCCGCGGGCTTATGACCTTTCAGGGTCGGATTTGGGTGTCGTATGCAGGCGGGGCGTGCACCACTTTGATGGAGGAGGCGCACCGAGCGAGGTTCGCGATCCATCCCGGGGCCACTAAGATGTATTTGGATCTGAAGAAAGATTATTGGTGGCCCTGTATGAAGAGGGATGTAGCATGGCTTGTCGAGAGGTGCTTGACCTGTCGCAGGGTTAAGGCTGAGCACCAGTGTCCACACGGCAAGTTGCAGCCACTTGAGGTTCCCCAGTAGAAGTGGGAACATATTTCCATGGATTTTATCACCAAATTGCCAAGGACCACGAGGGGTGTCGATGCGATTTGGGTGATTGTCGACCGGCTGACGAAGAGCGCTCACTTCCTTGCTATCAGTGAGAGCTCTTCTGCAGAGAGATTGGCAGAGTTGTATGTGAGGGAGGTGGTATTGCGGCATGGAGTACCGATCTCGATTGTGTCAGACCGAGATGTACGTTTCACTTCCAGGTTCTGGAAGAAGTTCCATGAGGAGTTGGGTACGAGGCTGCATTTCAGTACCGCTTACCACCCACAGACGGACGGACAGAGTGAGCAGAAGATTCAGACGCTCGAGGACATGCTCCGAGCATGTGTGTTGGACTTCGGGGGAAGTTGGGACACGTATCTGCCGTTGGCTGAGTTTTCTTATAACAACAGCCACCATTCGAGTATTGATATGCCTCCCTTCGAGTTGTTATATGGGAGGAGATGTCGGACTCCCATTTGCTGGGGAGAGGTAGGGCAGCGCGTGATGGGCAGCACTGAGATAGTGCTTCAGACGACCGAGCAGATACAGCAGGTTAGACAGAGGTTGTTGACGGCTCAGAGTCGCCAGAAGAGTTATGCGGATAGGCGACGATCCGAGCTTGAGTTCCAGGTGGGAGACTTCGTACTCCTGAAAGTGTCTCCTTGGAAAGGAGTGATTCGATTCAGGAGGAGGGGCAAGCTGGGGCCCCGGTATATTGGGCCGTTCAGGGTGACCGCGAGGGTGGGCAAGGTAGCATATCGATTGGAGCTACCTGCGGAGTTGAGCCAGATTCACGATACCTTCCACGTGTCTCAGTTGAGGAAGTGTATAGCCGACGAGTCGGCGGTGGTGCCGCTGGAGGATATTCAGGTGGATGCGAGCCTGAATTATGCTGAGAGGCCAATCGTGATCCGGGATCGGAAGATCAAGGTTCTGAGGAACAAGGAGGTGTCCCTGATGCAGGTCCATTGGCAACATCGGAAAGGGTCCGAGCTGACTTGGGAGCCAGATTTGGAGATGCGGGAGCAGCATCCAGAGTTGTTCGCGGAGCAAGACTTCGAGGGCGAAGTCTGATTCTAGTGGGGGAGAATTGTAACATCCGGATTTCCAGGTATTATGTTTAATCATTTATTTCATGAGTAAAAGAGAGGGACTCGACGAGTTGAGGCGTAGACTCGTCGAGTAGGACCGTGTTTGCTGACTGGTTTAATGAACGGACTCGACGAGTCGGAAGGGTGGACTCGACGAGTCTGCGCTGTAAATTGAAACCCTAATTCTCGGTGTCTGTGCCATATTTAAAGGCCTTTATGGCCTCCATTTGCGGCTACTTCACCCCTGAGAAACCCTAGAGAGCAGAGAGATCGTTTGTGGTGCAAGAGGAAGGCTAATTCACCATTTCTTGTGTGTTTTAGCAAAAAGGAAGGAGGTAGAACAAGCTAGGCGGGTTGAGGAGCTTGGATCCACTTCTATTTGATCAGAGGAAGCTGTTGGAGGTAACAATCTGTGCCATTCTCGTGTTTATTATGATTCTAGTGAAATCTAGGGTTTTCTTTATGCCTCTTTTAGTTGAATCTTGAGTATGTGAGGTCCCAAGGCGAGTTGGTTCATAGATCTGGACCTTAAGAGGTCCAGAGAGTCCTTACCACTCTACTTTATGCCATACCTTTTGAGTTATGAGCCTAGGAGGCCATTTTAGAGGTTATTTCACCAAAAGAAGCTTTGGGTGTGTTGCATGTGTACCAAGATTCGACCTTTACGCGATTATCATGCTTGGGAAGGTCAGATCTATAGATTAGAGAAGCAGATCTGACCTTAGAAGGTCATTTGAGTATGAACATGGAAGCAACTCGCCGAGTTCATAAGTGGACTCGACGAGTCGAGTCGGGGTTGCCCGACGATTCGTGACAGGAGAAACCCGTCGAGTGGAAGGATGACTCGACGAGCCAAGAGAGGCTAGAAGGATTCAGAGGACCCGCATGGACTCGCCGAGTCGCCCAGGTGCACTCGACGAGTCGGGTCAAAGTTTGACCGTTGACTTTCGTTGACCTTAGGGTTCTGGTCAAGACTGATTCAAGAAAGTTCAGAGAGGGGTAGAATGGCCTTCTACCCAATCTTTAGATATGAGACTATGAGAGAATATTGATCGGGGATGTTATTTGAATAATAGGAGGAGGCTAGGTCGGGACGTTGAGCACGAGAGTTTATCCGACTTCATTGAGGTGAGTCTTCTCACTATACTGTACCTGGAAGGGTACCTATGTGTGACCGGAAGGTCTTGTATGCTATGAGATGTATGTGCTATATGTTGTTATGTGATATGTATGTGTTATGTATGTTATATATGATAAGGACCAGAAGGTCAAGATGACATGGACCGGAAGGTCAGGAGGTTACGGACCGGAAGGTCG
The DNA here is from genome assembly GCF_052849685.1 of Lactuca virosa. Taxonomy (NCBI): domain Eukaryota; kingdom Viridiplantae; phylum Streptophyta; class Magnoliopsida; order Asterales; family Asteraceae; genus Lactuca; species Lactuca virosa. The sequence goes on along the minus strand of NC_136430.1, from coordinate 221,431,731 downwards.
ATACGGGTAGGACCGGAAGGTCTACCGGGATTCGGGACGGAAGTCCCCTGAGACACTTGGATCGGAAGATCCTACAGAGTTATGGCCTGGAAAGGCGTATGTGTTGTATGTGGTATATTGGGGAACTCACTAAGCATTTATGCTTACAGTTGTTGTGTTATGTGTTTCAGGTACTAGCGAGGATCGCGGGAAGGCACCGACATGATTCGTACACACTCATAGAGATTATGTTTTGAGATTCTGGGATTTGTTTGTTATGATGACATTGGATACAGTCTGTTTGATATTGTTTTTGATGATTGAAAATGTGATTTAAAAATGAAAAATTGTTTTGAAAATTTACGTTGTTACAATATATATATATATATATATATATATATATATATATATATATATATATATAGAGAGAGAGAGAGAGAGAGAGAGGAAGGATCATTTGAGAACTCATAGTTTCCCGAGAACCCGAGAACTAAAAGTGGAGCGTTGGATCAATTCTTTCGATGGCTAAGATGATCAATGGCATATTTTGTAAATATGACTGTGTTTAGTGGCATATTAGGTTTATGTAAACATAAGCATAAGGGTAATACGGGTATAAAAAAAATTAATCCTGGATATCAATCATTCCCCCAAATTCAACCGATGCCCTCTTTATCCCAAATCCCTCGATTTGTTCATCGTCTTAGCATCCCTTTTATCTGTTACAGATTCATCAACGATCGTTCCCCCAAATCCAGAACCGCCGACCAAAATCCATGGTCTCCTCCGTCAGTTGTCACCCTTGTTCAATCATTCCCCATCGTCCGCCTCCCTCCGCCCTCCAATAACCGGCCCTCCCTCTGATTCCTCTATCGATCCGATAGATATGGAAACGACCTTCCAATCGCATTTGAGGTTCACTTCACTAGCCGATCAACAGTGACGGCTTATTGAGGAGTTCCAGGGCGGCGATGGTGCCTCAATTTCATATATTGAGGGTATATCAGAACAAGTTCTTCACAAAAGGCATCTGATTATTGCAACAATTCACCAGATCTCTCCACTTTCGATTTATGTTTCAAATTATATCATCTTTTGAATTTGGTCTTCTAGTAGGTATTTATAACCTCTTCCTAGCTTTTCTCGATTTATGAATTCAAACTTTTGTTTATAGTTCCAATTCAGTAAATTAGTTTTTGATTTTGTATAAATATATTCGTTCATAGATGTTTCTCTTTTGATGGACAACTATTTATAGGCCATTATTTATGAGTCAGTAAGGCCATTTGTGAAGAGTATATTTCGAAGAACTAAGAGAACGGTGGCTGAGCTGTTGTGTCTGGAACTTGTATGGATCAAGGTAATGTTGATTTTGTTGAAGCTAAATGTTTTTAAATTACTTATTAAGTATATATTTGTGGTTATCTGAAAATCGGATCACTCATAGACCAGATGATTATTATCGATTTTTGATGCTTACTGCTTTCTTTGTTTAAGTTTTAACATATTTGTTTTCAAGGATGATACTGTTCAAAATTAGGGCTTTGAAAGTTTAATTTACTACGTAGGGTTGGCGATTGTGCATTAATTTGCTGTAAGTGATAAAGACCGAATGAAAATAGTTTCTAGGAGCCTTTCATTTGCACCATTCTACCTTTTCATCAACAAACTGGAATGGAATCAAACATTACCTGCTTAGATTGGATTGCTTTTGACAGGTTTTGAAATGTATTATATTCATTACATTTTTGTATGTTAATATTAATTAAATAGAAAATACATTAGTTTGAGCTACTTTCTCTATCATCTCTTGTGCATGTTCATGGTACTATGAACCCTCTTGTTTTATTTGTATGTTCTTTATGTTTATTTCCATTTAATATTTTTTAATTGATTTCATTTGATTGGTATTTTGGTATGAAATGCAAAAAGTTGTCAATCCAAAACTTACACCATTCGTTTATGGCAGGTTTGTCACATTATTTATTTATTTTATTGGTCAAATTACCCACTTTTAGTTTATTTATTATTGGTAAAATTATTCACTTATTCTACATTTTCATCAATACCTGAACAAGATAGTTGTAGCTATAATTTACTTGGTCATGTGGCGCCTTCTTCCACTGATTCTTGCTAATCAGGAAATATAATATTTGATTTCTATTGGGTGAACATTTTAAAATTTTTTGTTTGTTTCCATGAAGTAATATCAAGAAATGTTGTTCTAAGTATATATTATGCTTATTTGTTTCATATGGTGTGGAGATTTATCCTCGAATTGGAAAAAAATGATATCATAGTTTTCATCAACTGTAGATTTTGGGTGATGTCTTGGGTTGTTCTTTCTACAACCTACTGCATAAAGCAGGTATGTAGTTGAAAACCATTGATTTACTATAAAAATAGTTTATTAGTCATGTAAGTATCATTTGTCTTTGTGGATGTGCAGGAGGATCTTATGTTGTTAGTTCCTTATACTAAAGGACCAAACAATAAGCCATATATGGCTATAATCAAAGTATTTTGGTTTGGTCTATTTTTTCTAAATCAAAACTTGCCTGGATACTTGATGTCTTGATCCATAAATTACATATTATTCACATATGAATCACATGTGATTCACATGCAAATCACAATTACACGTGATTCACATGTAAATCACATGTAATTCACATATGAATAACCTGTAATTCACATGTAAATCACAAGTTTGTCACATATGATTCACATGTAAATCACATTTACACGTGATTCACATGTAAATCAAATGTAATTCACATAATGAATCGCATGTGATTCACACGTAAATCACATTTGATTCACATGTAAATCACATATGATTCACATGTAAATCACATGCGATTCACATGTAAATCACATGTGATTCACATGTAAATCACATGTGATTCATATGTGAATCGCATGTGATTTACATACGATGTCATATGTAAATGTGATTCATATGTGAATCGCATGTGTTTCATATTTGAATCGCATGTGATTCATATGTTAATCACATGAAAATCACATATGTATTTTTGTGAGTGTTTTTGCATCAATCATTTTTTTTTAAATTTTTTTGTAGATTTGGAAGAAATTGTGGTGAATATTGAAGAGGTGAAAAATGATAAATTGAAGAAAATAAGGAAATATTGACACGAAGACATGAAAACACTTTGAAATTTGTAGCATTTTTTTATTTTTTATATTTTATTTTGTATCGAATAAGATACTTGTACTATTATGTTTATAGATTAATTAATAAAAATGAGATTTTTTGTGATTTACTTACGAATATTATAGTATAAGAAATATACATATATGCATTTGAAAAATATACATATATGCACCTAAAAATTTACTTTTTTTTTTTGAAAAAATTGCAGTTTTTTTTTTAAATGCAGTTTTTTTTTTTGAAAAAAATGTAACTTTCTTTAAAAAACTTGCAGTTTTTTTTTGAAAAAATTGCAGCTTTTTATTTAAAAATGCAGATTTCATTAGAAAAATTGCAGTTTTTTTGAAAAAAAAAATGCAGTTTTTTTTTTAAATTGCTGTTTTTAAAAAAAATATTTTTTCAATTTATTTTCAAAAATTCATGTTTTCTATAAAAAATTAAAAAATTTGCATTTAAAAAAAACAAAAAATATATATTTAAAAAAATCTGAAAATTTGATTTATGATGTAAGTTTTTACACATTTATATTAATATATTAAATAACACAAAAAAAAACATTAAATGAGATTGGTAAGATGACGATCATGTCCTTAATGAATTACTTTTGATCCAACGCTCCACTTTTAGTTGTCGGGTTCTCGGGAAAATATGAGTTCTCAACCGATATATATATATATATATATATATATATATATATATATATATATATATATATATATATATATATATTCACTTGGCTCTTAGGAATAGTACGTTTTAGGTCCTCTAGACATTTGCCACAAAACTTTACAAATGTTACATTTTTAGTCCCTTAGACCTTTGGATATATATATATATATATATATATATATATATATATATATATATATATATATATATATATATATATATTCACATGCTCTTTAAGAATAGTACTTTTTAGGTCCTTTAAAGATTTGCCACAAAATTTTGCAAATGTTACACTTTTAGTCCCTTAGACCTTTGGCAATAGTATAGTTTGGTGTCTTCGGGTTTTTACCACATCATTTTTGCTAATGTTACACTTTGGACCCCTTACTACATGTGTTTTATATGTCTTTGGGTTTTTGCCACACCATTTTTGGCAATGTTATACTTTGGGTCTCTTACTACATGTGTTTTACAAATTTCATCATTTTTTCAGTTTTGACTTTTCCTTTGTGCTCTAAGACTCGCTTTGTAAAATGAACAAATCAATTGAAAGATGCTTTTTATTTTGTTGCATTAAAACCTTATTATTATTATTGATTAAACTCATTTAGAAACATCATGACATTTACAAATTTCAATCAAACCTCCACAAATTTCGCTAAACTTATTCGAACTCGCGCCATGGTTTTTTTACTAGCATTAATAATTAGGTATAACTATCAATCATGATACAACATTTGCATAATATACAATATTACATAAATAAAAGATGGAAGTGCATCTAAAATACACTACAATCACTATCCACACAACATCGCCAAGAGACGGCGTTTAATGTCTTCATCTTCTGGCGATAAGTGCTCTTTCATTAACAATGCATTGAGATGCATGTGATACATCTTCTTATTCTTCCTTTCTTCCCTTTTTTGCTCCAAGTCGAGTCTTTTTCTCATGAGTTCAACTTCATTGTCTCTGGTAACTCTCATTGCACGAAGTTCTGCAACAATTTCATTAGGAGATGAAGAAGACTGTGAAACCTTAGCTTTTCCTTTCATTTTAGATGCATCTCCACTTGTAGGAGGGTGAACCGTTGAACCACCACTATTTGGCGTTTCTAGGTTGGAGTGGGGAGAATAGTCCCTTTCTTTACTAGTCCTTGATCTTTTTATGCTGCCACCACTTTCTTCATTATTCACCTCATATCCGTTTTCTTCATTATCCACATGATGGGAACATGTTGTGTCACGATCAATCTGTAATTCCCATTTTGCCCCTTGCACTTTTTTTGGTAATTTGTGTTTTTGGGTTGGAGTGGACGGAATAGTCCCTTTCTCCACTAGTCCTAAATCTTTTTGGGGGTTTCCACTGTAGAAAATATGAAATTAAAGATATAAAAATATGGCATTATATAGTATATACATGTACGAATATGCCAATATTAGGCTCTATTTACAATTTTTTTACATAAAAATAAATGCAACTTAAACCAGAATTTTTTTATGAAAAATATAGATCAGCCAATAAAAAAATGACAGGTGGGAAGTAAAAATAAAAAAAAAAAATGGCAAACCCATGGTTGGATTGTCAACTAGTTCGGTGTTTGTTTTCATTTTCCTTTTTCTTTATTTAATTCCTCTTTTTATACTTGATCAATGACCAGAAAACATATAGTCTAAGAAATGGTATCAACTTACTTGGCAACAAACTTTAAGTCTTTCACAGCTGCCTCCACTGCATGAAATACAATCTTCTTCACCTGTAAATTAGTGAAATCAATTTTAATTTGTAACAAATCAAATTTAAAACAATGAAAGAGATGAAATTATGAGCCTGATTGACTCTTACGATGATTACTGTTTAGAAACTATTATATAAATCGGATCAAATGATGCCACGCATACTATAAACTATAAAGTTACAAAAGCATATATATACTTTGACAAGAAATAGGTGAAAAACAACATATCATAAAAATAAAAGCAAGAAATTTACTTGTTCAACATTAAATATGTGGGAAAATGGGTAGGCTGGACAGGTTATATAATAATTTCAGTTTTATTAATTAATATATAATACTATGTTGGTAAAAAGAAATTATTTGTAAAATATAAAGAAGAGAATCTTTACCTCCAACTTATCTTCTTTTGCCCAATGATTTTGGGGAAGAAGGCGGAAATCTTCTGTCAGTCGGATGCATTCACCAACATTTTCAGGAGAAACAAATTCCAATGCAACTTTTATACATGACTGCTAAAGAACAACACATTTATGCAAAAGTTTATATAACAGTTAAATTCAGAGACAGACTTTTATAAAACGATAACACTCAAGACAATATTTTTCAAACAATAGCTTTTCTACTATCAATTAGAAGCATCTTAGATGTTGAAATAAGCATAGTATTGTATTACTAAAGACTTGATTAAGTAACCCATTTGTCTTAAGGAGGAATAAATAAATGGAACTTCCAACATTTAATCACTTATACAGAAATTATGCAAACACATAGTTTTCAGATTATGTAAATATCCGTAAATTATAAATTTTTTACTATGCAATTTAGATACGATTTCTTTTTCCATTAATACAGTTACATAAACTTCATAAGATCCCTTCCATGTTGAAATTACTCGATTAATGAAAACAAGAAGAGAAAAATCAATAAACACCCTTGAGGCAATTAATGCATGAGAAGAAGATGAGAAATGCCAATAAATCTGCTTGATCCCAATAATTCCAAATGGAACAATTTAAAGCAGTTTTGAAAGAGGATAAAAACTAGTGGTAAGTTATTAACCTTTAGATTTCTAACTTGATGAGCACATCCAGCAGGTATAAAGACAGCATCCCCAAGCTTTTGGACAAAACTCCATGCTTCAATTCCTGATCATAACCAAAAAGAATGAGCACAATCATAAAATCTTTTTTCAGTGAAAGCTGATATATAGAGCCTTGCAAATGCATACTAACCAAACTCTTCCTTGAGCTTCCTTTTATGGTCCATGGTTAAGTAAAATGTTTGATCATGAATTGGGTGGATAACCTGGACCAAGAAAATACAATGGGACAATTTAGAAAATTGCTATGTAGGATTGTGATGCTACAGATACATTAATTTCAACTGAACGTAAGGATTAATACCTGCTGCAGTGGAAGACAAAAGGCATGTCTGAACTCTTTGAAGTGTTTTTTGAGATATTCCTCCAGTTTAGGAGTATCTTCCCTCCTAAACACATCCCACAAAGCACCTCCCTCTTCCAGATCAGAATCAGATCCATCCACACAGCTACCTGAAATACCACACTGGTTATCAACTTCTTCAATAGCTTCTGTTAGTTAAGTAGTGCTAAGTTCTTCAGTATATGTATGGTCTATCAGATTTTTCAGTGCATTTATTTGAAAACTTCTCTCATATCCTGCACTTCACTTTCTTTCTTGCGTTTCCATTTTTTCAGTTAGTAAATCCTTTCTCTTCCCATTATCTTCTTGATTGTAACCAATGTGAAACTCAGCCAACGTTTTGGCTTTGCTTCCAGTGTTAACACAACCAAATATCTAAAGAGTAGCTAGTTTTTTCAACATCGATATCATATTAGTTTTCCTTTCAACTTTGAGATTCAACATGATTGTTACCTGGTGTTCCTTCTTTATTCTCCCCTACCACTCCCAAAAGTTTCTTCTGATCCTGAACCTTGTGCAGCATTTTCAAATAATTTATCCTTGTACAATGGTCAGAGCTGGGGGTAACAGTTGCAGTATGAGTCAATACATTCACCTGCATAGTCGCCAGAAAATATATAAAAACCAAACACAAATTCAGCATGCAAAGTAGAGAGCATCTCTCTTGGAAACAATTCTTCACTTAAAAAGATGTAGCATGATAGCTTAAATGTTCACAAAAGGTTTATATATTACTAAAAAATAAACAAAAAACAATACCCAAGTCCCCTAAGAATGGGATCATGTCCTCGGTTAGAGCCAACTCTTTCCCTCACTAACAAAGCAATCTTGTTCAACAAAGAATGCAAGTAACTACCTCATTCCCTCTTATTATCCTCATCTTTCACTAAAATTCGACATTTATCATCCTCAATATACCTAACATTTCTTATATCTCTTTTCCTTTGCTCTCTAGCTTTAACAAGCCTGTAGATACCATTGACCCCCTTCTTTTGTGTCCAATCTCATGTACATGGCTCCATATACTATAGACTTTGCTTTAACCATTGCTTCCTTCTCTCCTTTTGCATCTTTTCTTTGCCATGACTCAATCATCCTCGGTTCCTCACTACTAATAAACACTCATTAAAGCGGGGTTTTTTTAAACTTGACCTTACCTTGAACCTCATCGCTCCACCATCAAAATTCTATATGCTTCTTGGCCTTCCATATCGACATCCCAAGTGTTTTGGGCCACCTCTCTAAGGGAGGAGGGAGTCATTTCCCTCCCAACCCACTTCCACATCAGTTTTTTTCTCTCTTTTTTCTTCATCTTTTTCAACCCACAACACATGAAAGTCCTATCTTTTTCAACCCACTCAATTAAAAAAAATACAAAACAACTAAGATACAAGTCTTAGAACACATGGTACAAGAGAAAAGGAGAGAGATGAAGTGGGTTAGTGAAACCAATTAAACAACCTATCACTCCCAACCCACTGAAGAGGAGGGAGTGGTATATTGGAGGTATCAACAGTAGCTCTATTGCTAATTAAGACTTGTTGTGGGTTGGAGGGAATGAGTCCCAGCACTATTCCATAACTAGTCGAATGAATGGTTCCAAAATTCACTTCTAAAGCAATCATATCCCTAACCTTGACTATCACATCCTTTAAGTTTTCCCAAAGAATTCTTGGTCTAGCTACCTTGGCTCCCCTTTCTACATTACTAAAACGTAAGCTCATCCTTTAAGTTTTCCCTAAGCTCTTGTTTACAACCAGGAGTTAAAGAAATGGAGTTGGACTAGAGATAGGTCAAAAAGAAAATTTTGGACCACCAAAGCAAATCGTGCATAGGCACAAACTCAACCAACATACGCCCCTCTTTGTTCTAATTACCAAAACCAAAAACCCCGTACACACTGTCATACTCATCGTCTCTCTTCCTATATGATCATTAAAGTCACCCCCTAAAGACCACTCATCGGTCCTCCTAGATGCTCCTAAGAATATCATCTAATGATTTCCAAAATTTCGTCCTTTGGACTTCTCCAAGACTCCAACCAGATGGAGGGATTAAGCAAAATGAAATGAAAATCCCCCTCAACTAACCAAAGCACTGTTGTGCTGAGAAGTTGGGGGTGACCGATGATTCTCATTTCGGAAAACACACACACATGTTTCTTGAAAAGAAGAAATGGAAGATTCATTCAAGAACTGAAATCTGAAATCTGATAGAGTCAAATTCTCATCGCAACCAGTCAAGAAATTGATGACAGCTACTTGTTCCCTCTAACTGCATAGCTTTGACATCAAAACTTAATGGAACAAGAGATTAAGCTCCTTATATACCTTCTTGAATTCCATGACATAATGATAAGCCCCAACTAATCTTAGAGTGCTTTTACTTGATTTGCTTTATTAGAGTCATTCCGTTATCTATTTAGCCTTAGGGGTAGAATGGTCCTTGTGGTATTATGGTTATTATTGGCTGTTTGGTTTTGTGGGAGCACTAACCTTGTCCCGGGTCTGTTTTTGGGACCACTTCCCTGAGTTTTTTTGAGTATTTATCCCCCTGTAGGTTTTTGTTTTGATTAGCTAAGAATTGATTTGTAAAGAACTTTGTTCTTCTTTTGGAGAGTCCATTCCTCTCGAATGAATGAGAATTCTATCTTAATTTTATGGTATTATTGAGCGTTTTGCTGCTGTGAATCTGTTAGAATGCCTGGGGTTTACGATAGATTCAACAAGGATCTATCAAATGGTATCAGAGCAGTTGATGCTAGGGAAAAAATGATAGCAAATGAACAACAACAACAATCTCTGTGGATTCAACAACAAGCAAAGGCACATAGAGAGCTGAAGATCATCCGAACAGAGTTGCTAGAGATGGTGAAGATAATGGAGATGCATCGTCAGAACCAGATAAAGAGAGAAGAAGAGACAGAAGCTAAAATAGCATAAATGAAAAAATATTACTACTCAGAGGAAGGGATGGAGGCTGAGAAGGCTAAATGGAGACAAATTTACTACTCAACCTTGAAGGAGGAGGAAGTAGTCAATGAAGAGGAAGAAGAATCATTGAAAGATACTGAGTTGGAATCGGATGATGATGAAGAATCCTTGGAAGTTACGGAGTTGGAATCGAAACCTATGATGGAACCTCAGCTTCCACCATCACTGCTGCCGGCCCCACCGCTTTCTCCACCAGTGCTGACACCACCGCCATCGTCCGATAATGAAGAACTATCTTCGGAAGTTGAATATTCGGAATCGGAATCCGAGTCAACTCTGCAGCTCCCACAACCAATGCTGCCGCCGACAGAACCAACTCCGCCGACGTCTCCACCTCCATTAGCGCCGCCGTCTCCACGACCTCTAGGGTGCGAGAACAGAAAAATGGAGATGCCATTGTTGAGCGGTAACAATGCTAAAGGTTGGATCCTTGAGGAGAAAATGTATTTCACGTTCGACCAACTGCAAAATGATGATAAGATGAAGGTTGTGACGATGTCTTTAGAGAGTCACGCCCTGTTTTGGCTCGAGTGGAAGCATCGAAGGTGCCCAATACGAGATTGGGAAGAGCTGAAAGGTTTACTTCGTCGACAATTCCAATCTTCAGAAGCCGGAGGGGAGCGATGCTCGACGTTTTACCCGGTCGGAACGCAAACAAGAGTCAAACGGAGCTTGTTAGAGAAGACGGTGACGTTAAAACAAGTAACGGAAGAGGTAGGTTTAGGTTATCACGAAATTGGGCTTAACCGGGATAAGTGGGCTACAATCAATTTTTGTGGCCCATATCATGTGAATCGGACCATTGGTTTACTGGGATAACCAAAGAGAAAATAAGCCCACATATTATTAAATCAGTGATAACTAAAATGGCCCAAGCAGCGACGACTTCATTTTTCCTCATGTACGCCTCTCCCCTACCGTCAACAAACCCAAATTCAACAGTGACGGTGAGAAACACAGAAGATGGAACAACCGCTAAGGAATCGAGTTTTTCTTCCTCGATAAATTCTATAAGAGTTACAAGATTGATGTTGGTTTTGTTAACTACCTCAACGATTATTGACCTTCTAACTAGCGGTAATCCTGATTTCTCAAACTTATTTCCCTCATTGGTAGTTGTTTCTTTGAGATTGGTATCAAAAGTACCTGTCATCATTCATTCCATTGATGATGCCGTTGGTTTCCAATTCGAGTGGAGGATGGCTTTCTGGGATACTTTAATTTCTGGGTACAAGCTTCGTCACCCAAGCTCTCTAGAACCTCCCAATGAGAATATTATAATCCCACAACAGCATCAAGGAGGTCAACACCAAAGTCAAAACCTCAATGCAAACAATGTTAGCATCCAGGAAAGCCCATGGGTAGTAGAGGCAGCAACATGTATGAAACAACATGTTCCAATACAACGGCAGGGTGACATCACAACCAAGAATCTCATTAATTCAATGAAACGTCTGCACATTGAACCTCAAAAGCAAGGTTGGTTGCCCAGGCATGACATAAATAGTTTGATCAGCTACATGTTCAATCCAAACACAAGGAAAGCATCGGTAGAGGCTCTGCAACAAATACTCAAGGGTACAGAGGTTGTGAAAAATGCTAATAAGAACAATGCATCTCATGATATCTTATTTGTAGCCCGTGCTCTTGTAATACATATTGTTGCTGCAAAAGAGATGATGTCTCAGGGTGTTCAGGACCTAATTAAGAGACATCAAGCTCAAACTATCACCTCAATGAAGGGTCCTAGTATTAGCATTTGGGGACGGACACTGAAGGAACAAAGACCCCTATTAGGTGTTGCTGAAGATAGGGGTAGTGATACATTGATTAAATTGATTCTCAACAAGCTTGGTGTTAAGGTTTGTGAAATTAAAGCTTCTGGTTTTGATGAGAACAGGAAGGAAAAACTGCAAGTTCTGGCCACCACCCTTACGGGAGGTCAGCTTATAATAAAAGAACTTGGAATGAATATTGACCGGGTGGAAGCGGACACAAGCGAGTCCAGCACATGCGATCATGATAAAGAGATGTTTCAAGAAAGGATAGCCAAGTCTTCTGGTGGAGTTGGACTACTCAAGATTAGATTATAGGAGTTAGAGACACTGAAGTAAGCCAAAAGAAAGTTAAAGTTACAAATGCTTTAAAGGTCACCAATGCCAGTGTTGAGATCCTGGTTGAAGTCCCACATAAGTTTGTGAATGTTGTTGGGGAGATGATGACGCCAAGGGAGCCGGCTCCTGGTCGCTTGTCCCTATATGTGATTGTTAAGGAGAATAGGAAGGTCGTTGAAACTGTCAAAAAGATCTTTGGTGCGGTGAACGTGGACAAGATACGGCCTGGACGAATTTGGGTGCTATACAATGTTTTCATTCACCTTGAGGACAAGGTGAAAGTTTGGGCCGCCGGTATTGATAAGCCCCGACTAATCTTAGAGTGCTTTTACTTGATTTGCTTTATTAGAGTCATTCCGTTATCTATTTAGCCTTAGGGGTAGAATGGTCCTTGTGGTATTATGGTTATTATTGGCTGTTCGGTTTTGTGGGAGCACTAACCTTGTCCCGGGGACCACTTCCCTGAGTTTTTTTGAGTATTTATCCCCCTGTAGGTTTTTGTTTTGATTAGCTAAGAATTGATTTGTAAAGAACTTTGTTCTTCTTTTGGAGAGTCCATTCCTCTCGAATGAATGAGAATTCTATCTTAATTTTCTGGTATTATTGAGTGTTTTGTTGCTGTGAATCTGTTAGAATGCCTGGGGTTTACGATAGATTCAACAAGGATCTATCAAAGTAGTGAGTGATCGATCTTATTCCCCACGATGAAAAGACTTGCAAACATTATAGATTTGTTATTGCATTGTCCAAAATATAAGAAATCAATAGTCCATGAGTTCCTTCGCATATTCACAGTAACTACCAAAGACGAGACGGATCAATTAGTAGTATTGATGATCTGCAAATACAAACATCACTTTGTAACGATGAACCAGAACGATCAGCTTTAAGGGATCAAATGTGAGATGAGAAGCCATTCGCATGCTTTAGAGATAGATATAGATAGTTTTGCTCCACTCAAAGAAGTTGAATCCATTAATTTTGTTGTCGGTTAGTTAGCTAGTAGAAGCATCTCACGTAAATGTGGACCCCTATTATGCCAGATGATTTGTCTTCTCCGAATATCTTCCAATAAATCACGAACGAAAAAAAGAGAAGGGTGCACTTACAAGGTGCTTAGAAAAGTGCCACAAAAAATCGATGTTCAACACGAAAAATTCCCCCAACACTAAACCTCTCTTTGATACCATATAAACAGGTCATAGATTGGTGTTGAAAACATTATGTTAATCTAATTTACAAGGAAGGTACTAGACTATATATAAAAGTATAAACACAGAAACCCTACAATCCCATGGGCAAATAGGGCCGCAACTAGTAAGTACAATATTTACATTCTAACACATATCATTTTGATAATGCCTAAAGAGCCAAATTCAAATCCAATGAATCCTAGAGTCTAAACAGGAAATTTCAAGTAGAAATTTAGCAGAACCAAATAGAAAAAGCATACCACATCAGCCATGTCACAATGAAGTTTAGTTACAGAATCTCCACGTCCCAATTCTTGATGAACGCCATAAGCTATATATGTTTTAGGACCCATGTGTGGCTTCAAAGATTTTTCAGGCAACTTGACAGCAAGATTAAGGTATCCATCACGAGGATGTGTATATTCTTTGAAGGGCAAGGAAGTGATGAACTCAACACCATGACGTGGTAAGCCGTCTTCAAATAAATTTGATATAGGCCATGCTTTCAACTTTAGGATCTTAGGCCACCCTTCGTTGTCATATTGACCATCCGTATACCAAGCAAAAAAGTTATGAATATTAATATCAACCTGCATTTCATGAGAAAAGTTGATTAGGCAGTATCAAACGAAATAGAAGACATTTGTATGAACTCTATATATCCACCAATTACCAAAGAACACAAATAATAATAAAAATTCAATATGAAATACAAAAAATGGACATACTTAACCAACCTCACACCAATCTAAACAATTAATAGCAGCATTCTTGGTACTTTTAAGCTGGCGAAAAGCACGCCACATAACCATGGGTTCCCAGCTCAACCCAAGTGTAGTTTCAAGAACATTGCTCACTATTACTGGCTCCCCTTTTGACCAATGCCACTGAAAATGCTTCAAATCTCCAAGTTTAATGTCTATTGCACGTGGACAATACAAGTAATTGTCATTGGAATTTTCACGAGATGCAGCTTTTCGTAACTGCTCATCACCACCATTGCTTTCTTTCACAAAATCTGAACAAGAGCAATGTTGCTCAAGTATCTCTCGCATATCTTCCGGTTTATGCATCTTTAAGAGCTCTTGTGCTTCATTCAACAATCTTGAAACGGTGTCAAGCGGCTTTATGTGCATCAACTCTAGAATTCCACCACCACAACCACCCATACTTTCTGGAGGACAAGGAATTCTTCCATCATCCAGAGACTTCCAATCATGAGTTTGCTTTTCCTTTGGTGCAGGATCTTCAGCAGCTGTCTCAACATAACAGGCATTCTTCCCATGCAAGTACTTAAGACCTGGATCTCTATATTCAATGATAACTTCTTCCTTGTTTCCTTGAAGGTTGCCATCTCGTAATTCAAAGCAACATTGAAGGCAAAGGTCATAATGACAAGAAGGGCAGCTTCTGTGCAAGTCAAAAATTGAAGTTTTACAGCAGTTGCTGCATACATCATGTAATAAGAAAAATAGAATATCATTATATGTAATCCCTCGAATACTTGCACATACATTACAATGACATACCAGTTTATGCGCTCATCCAAACTGCAGTTTGCATCCTTCAACTGTATATCCGATAAAGAAGATCCTGCCCAGAAATTAAATCTATGGGAAACTTACAAAAAAGTATGTCTGATTGCCAAGTGAAATCAGAGCTGTATTTTGGAAATTCAACAAGAACACTACGATGAACAATCATAAAATACCTTGAATTATAGATTCTGTTGTTTTCTCCTTTATGTGTTCCTCATTGAGACACTTCAAGATTGGGAAAAGCACATGTAGGATATACATAGAATATTGAACTTTCTGATCATCATTAGGTCTGAAATCAATCTTCTCTTTCCCCTGAAACCACCAACAGATTCAGTATTACGTTTTTTTATTGGATATGAGTATATGAGTAGGAACAACAATAAGTTCCAAAACAAAAGATGAGCTGCAGGAACCAACTTTGGGGTTCACATTGCGTAAGCAAGCTATACAGTTACAATTGTCACGGCAAAAAGGGCAACACTCAGCAAACATCTCCTCTGTCATGTTAGGGTACCTACAGAGCAGTGTCAACAAAGAGAATAAGATGAAGAGGCAATATAGCAAGAATCAAATATGAGTGCTCATGGACAGTTGGAAAAAAGGGATTGACTGCTATTCTTCTACCATCAGCTTAAAACAAAATTTTCTAAAAACTGGGCTTTAGGCATCAGGCTAGTAGGTTATGGAAGCATGGTACAAATTCAACCAACTGAAAGTTAAAAAGCAATGAGAGAAGTGTGTGAAGGGCTAAAATGATGTAATAAGTCAATTAGATTGAACCTTGCAATGCAGGCATTCGACTTTCAGTTGCTCAGCTAAAAATGAAGAAAAAGTTTTTGATTTTTGACCACTCATACCATCTTGTCATACAAGGCTCACAATAACGCTTTGAAGAGCATTTCTGGCACTGCACAGTTCGTCCCCTGTCACGTCTACGACACTGATGACACCAGTTTGAGGGTACCTGAATTGGATTTCCCTGCCAATCGATGGAAACTAAAGAGATAATGTTTGATCGAACAATCAAGTAGATTTCCTAAATAAAAGTAGAGAGAAATCAGGGACATAGAATATTACATTTTCATCAGGAACCAAGTTCTTGGCATAGTACTTTGGCTTTGAACCATCTTTCCTGCTTGAGTTGGAAGCTGCCTGGTTTGTCTTCTTTCGTTCCTCTTCATCCATTTTTTCTATCTTTCCAGCTAACCACCGGTGTTTCTTCCTACTTCCTTTCTCTTCAACATCATCACCTGTGGCCTCAGCAAGGGCTTCAACATCATCACCTGTGCCCTCAGCAAGATTCCGGTTCGTCGTACAATTTATCTCCATCAACAAACAATAATTTTTGAGAAGAAAAAAATTGAAAATTTACAGGAGGAAGAGAAAACAGTGGGTGGATTTAGGGTTTTGGGGCCAGTGGGGGTTTGCTGTGGATGTTAAAGAGCCAGATCTCCGCATGTTGAACTCCACTTCGCCGAGTTCGGAAACACAGAACAACAGATTGAAAGTCAAACCCTAGAATTTAAGTTATCAAATGCGATTTAAGGAATGATGGAGGGATATTTGCGGAAAAGGCTCAAACTTTTGACTCACGATTTAGTCGTAAATTAATTTTCTAGAAAATGACAGGTTATCGGCTATCAGTTTATCCCTTCAAACCGATAACCCCTCTATTAGTCAGTTGCCCCAGCCGACTCGTTCTTATCATCCTCCATTAACCTTCCCGTCACCCACTCTTCTATAAAAACCCTTTCTTACCCTCCATCGAAGCAAAACCCTAGCTCGGAATAATCAAAGGTAAGAAAATCCATGTGGTCCTCCGTTATCTTGTTTCCCTTATAATATTCTGATTAATTTTTGTTTTGTAGTGATAATGGAGACAGTAGATGACTTGGATACAATTAACGTGGAATTGGATGAGTTTTTCAAAAAGAAACAAAGAAGTCGATGCAAAGACGAGTTCCTGAAAACTCTCATTGATGAAGCGCTTGACGAATGCACCATACCTAAGATAAACCTACAAAATTTTGAAGGAATCTCGGAAGATGAAGCACCACAGGAGAAGTTGAGTGAGAGTGAGGGTGACGATGAAGTCAAATTAAGGTTTCCGTACTCAACCCATGATCTGAAGGTGAAATGGAACAATATGAAGCCAGTTCATGGGAAGAGGTATGAATCACCACACCAACTACAACTTTGTTTGAAAAATTACTCTATAAGTAGGGGTTATCCAATTAGGTTCAAGATATGTGATAGTGTAAGGCTTGTGGCTGTATGTGCAAGTGACCCTGAGAAATTTCAATGTCCCTTTGTTGTAAGGGCCTTATGGATGAGCACTGAAAGATCATTCCAAATCAAAAAAATGGTCAAACTTGATCAAAATCAGGTAAAAGTCAAAATTCCAAAAAAGTCAACTAAGTCAACCCAGCTGAGTACGCCCAGCGTACTCAGTTGTACGCCCAACGTACGCGTTGGTTGACCAAGCACGGGCCTGTTGACCACGTACACGCAACGTACGCCCAACGTAAGCAGCTGGCTGCCAACCCAACTCATTAAGAGCATAATCTTTAAGCTCTTAAGCCCATTTTCCAGATCTAAGCCCAAAATTATGTCCTTGACCATAAAGTCTTACATGGCCATTAAGTGCTTAATGTCCAAAACCCTATGTTCTTAACCCATTAAGACCATCTAACACATGCATGTGTTACATACAACACTCAAGATCATATTTTTATGGCTCATAATAGATCCATAATGGATAAAATTTCCAACTTTATCCATTAGAATGGTCCCAAAAAACAAGATCTAGTCTTTAAGTCTCAAAGGGACCCAAAAAGTGCATCTTTTCAACTTAATCCATTAAGCCCAAGTCTCAAATCTTCATATCTGAATCAAAATGATGTTTTGATGGATAAAGTTTCCAACTTTATCCATAACAAGGTCACAAACTTTCAAGATCCAAACTTTATGCATTTAAAGTGACCAAAGCTCATAACACTCAAAACTAGCTAGATCTAACAATATGTCACAACTGGCATAAATTAGGTTAAGATGTGAATTCCTGTACAATATAATCTCCTTGAGTAACCTTACAACATCTCATCTAGCGAAATTCAAAACTTCAACACCATTAAGATTCTACTCTCAATACATTGACAGTTAGGTTGAAACAATCCCATATAAGCTTGAAACCCAAGCCAATAAGCTAATCCACCCAACTTTGGGCCTTAGCCCAAGTTTTCTCAGTCCAAACCCCTTAATGGACGAAAACCATTCAATTGTTTTTCATGGGCCAAAAACCCATTTCTTTCACCACATTGGACCGCAAACCCATAAAAGGGGCCTTCATGGACCAAAAAGTTTAAATTGGGCCATGGTATTCTAGGTTTCACTTCAAACCCAAGCCCAACATTTTTTTTCCTTCCCTCTCTTATTGGGCCGATCGGGTAGCCCATGAGTAAAAAAAAAAGAAAAAAGAAAAGTGAGAAAAGGTGGTGGATATTGTGAGTGCCACCTCACTTTTATACTCCATAGATCCATGCATTGCCTAGCATACATCTAGGAGGGTTGGAATTGTCCAACATACATCTAGAACATCTCTCTTTCCCTCTCTTCCCTTAAATTCGGCCAATCCTCCCACCTCCCTTCACCATTTCATTTGCAACTTATCTCTTCCCAATCATTCAAGAAATCCATCATATTTTCCTCCAAAAATTCGTGGATGGTGTGTGTGTTTTCAAGAAGTCCTCTTCAAGATCCATAACTTGGTAAGTTCTTGTCTAACTCAAGAGTTTTTACTTCATGTTTATGCTTAGAACTTTCCATTCACACACTTTGTTGTGTGTCAAACTCCTTAGAACACCCATATTTTCGAGATCTCTTCAAGGCACAAGCTAGGTTCAAAGTTTCATCTTCTTCTTCATCTACATCTCAAAAACCCCAAGGTGAGCTTCATACCCCCTTGTTTTCGGTTTTATAATGTTTTTGGGGGAGAATACAAGTGCTTTTGTGTTAGATCTATGTATATATGCATGTTTATGTGTTTAACTTTTAGATCTTTACTTGAAAATGAAGTTTATCACTTGGATCTTCATATAAACCTTGAGAAAAGTATGTGTCCTCACATATAATACTTGTAAACTTGTAGATCTGATATTTATCCACTTAAAATAGCAAAAACAAGTGTTGTGAACAAACTTAGATAACTTAAACTCAAAAATCAGCCCTTGACAGAAAAGTTTTAGTCCAATCTTGAACTGTTTTGACCTTTTTAATGGTAATATTTTTCAAAACTGTTTTACATGCAAAATGTTCAGGTTATTACCTTTAAAATGACTACTCTCACGTTTTCATACTATTTTTCTACTATTTTTGGCGAATTTTACAAAACTGTCTATCAGATTTGAAATAATATCGGACCAACATGTGAAGGTGAGCAATTTAACACTTGTTAGAGGCCAATAAAAATTATGAGAAAATTTGTGAACAAAGCAAACAAAATTTCCAAACTTCCAGAATTTACGGATCCAAATTTCGACTTACGATGATTTTTCTACAAATTTTCCAACAACTAGGTCAGAAAAGCCAAAAACCAGAAAAATGTGTATTTCACAAAAATCAAGCCAAAAATGATATTTTTGACAAAAATGAGTTTAAAATGTTATTTTTACCACAAACTAGTCAAAAACACAACTTTTGAACAAAATGGGGGCTAAAGTGTTATTTTACTATAATTGGGCCTTAATTGAAAACTTTGTGGCTTATTGGGCAAAGAACGTCATTTTTACAAAAAAAGTGGGCTTTTTATATCAAATTTTGTAAATAATTGAGCTAAAATAAACAAAACAATAACAAACGGGTTAAAAACGATATTCTTATCCTTATTGGGCCTAGAAATAATATACATGTTTAGTGGGCCTTAGTGTCCCTTTTACATGTATATTGGGCTCATGGTAAACATTCATATTCCTTTTGTGCCTGGAAATAATAGATACGTATAATGGGCTTTAGTGGTCCACTTACATATTTATTGGGCCTAGGAATGAGTTTTATATATGTTCTTCTTTATTTTCCGTGTAAATTTTCGATTAAGGATCTAGTGAGACCTGTCGGTTGGCACCATTGAGTGTATAATCGTAGCCTGTAGTTATAACCAGAGTTTCCTGGAGGGAAAGCGGGAGTTTGTGTATAGATCTATATGGGGGTGACACCCCACACCTGAGCCGTTCGCTACAGTTAGACTAGGCCAGTCTAGGGTGACAAAAACCTTATTCTATTCCGTCGGCGTCCCAAAGACGCAAAGACAGACGAAATTGTCATTATTTAGTATGGTTGTAACGACTCACTTAGAGGAATTAACGTTATAAGATTTACAGGAAACCATTCTATTTTCTTTTTGGGATAAAACAGGAAACCATTATATTTTCTTTTTGGGATAAAACAGGAAATCATTCTATTTTCTTTTTGGGATAAAACAAGAAACCATACTATTTACTTTTTGGGATAAAACAGGAAATCATTCTATTTTCTTTTTTGGGATAAAACGGGAAACCTTCTTTTTGATAAAACGACAATTTATAAGCACCGGTACTCAACCACCGGGGTTGAGATTCCAGCATCAGCTATCGCAGACAACATCGGGTTGTCTGGAAATCATTCTCTTTCTATTTTCGTAAACATTAACACACATGCATTAATATAAGATCAAACACAAATATTTCAAACCATTTCTTTTTAGAAAATATCAGATTTCTGAAAGCGCTTTGAAAGCGATTCTAAACAAGTACAAAAACCATTTTTATTCAAAACTGCTTATGAACTCACCAACTTTTTAGTTGACGCTTTTCAAAACGACTTGTATTCTCAGGAATTCCAGTAGCAGGTAATAAGTTCGACTATAAGATCAAGTGGTGCGACTTCAAGAAATTTTACTTTCTTACTTTTGTGTAACTGATGAACAAGATTTCAATATGTAAACTATGTAAGTGTGTATTTCCAATGTATGATGTTTGGTTGCTATGTTTCATTCATATTCAATTGTTATGATACTGTACACGAGTCGTCCACCCCGAACGTTTCCGCCGTCCAGGTTCGGGGGTGTGACACAATATCATCATCAAGATTCAAACTTTATACCTCTAGAAGAAAGATCAAGGTGAACGAAGTCTGGATCTACAAGCTTCAATGCAACCAACACTTCTTCCATGAGTTCCTTCTTATCCAAGGTGCACCAAAAACACTCCAAAGCACTTAAAAACACTTTCTTTTTTCTCACAAGGCTCAATCTAGGGTTAGGGTTTCAAGAGAGGGTGTTGGAGAGGTGGAGGCTGAGAATGGAGTGAGTTTGGGGAAGTTAAGGAGCTTAAATAGGGCTCAAACCACGAAAATAGGGTTTGGGCACTGATCGCATACGCCCAACATACTCAAATTACGCCCAACGTACTCAGGCATACTCAATACGCCCAGCGTACTCAATTTACGCCCGGCGTACGTGGTTGACCCAAAAATCATCCTAACTTCAAACAACCATAACTTCTTCATTCCAACTTCGTTTTGACGTTCTTTATATCCACAGAAAGGTATTAAAGAGCTCTACAATATTATCTAAATATCTTGGACTAAAAACTTCTCGAACAAAAATCCATATTTACGCAATAACCCGACCTATGACTTTTCCTTTTCTATCCTTCGACCCAAAACACAATTCAAGGGTAAAATCTCTTAACTAACATTACCTCCTACTACAAGGACTAAACTTTGCCTCCTTAAGGCCCAAAGCCTTACACAATTGACTTCCGACCCACAGCAGAAAATAAGATGCTACAGTCTTAGGGAGCGAACCCGAGATTGGTGGGAGGAGGTTGGCTATACTTTGGGAGCCCCAGCTATTATGGCCATGACCTGACCAAATTTTGTGACACGGTTCCGAGCAGAGTTTTCACCAGTTGTCGAGGTGCAACAGTTAGCTAGGGAGTTATTGGATATGAGACAGACGACTGAGACCGTGGCGGAGATTACCGCCAAGTTCCGGGAGAGAGCTTTATTGGTACCCCAGTATATCGTAGACAAGGAGATGCGAAAGACTAGATACCATGATATATTGAGATCAGATATTCAGGATTTTGTTAGTTTTTCCGCCTACCCGACATTGGATGACATGATAGCTAGGGCCCGAAAACAGGAGATTTGATTTGGAGCACCTATGTAAGAGGAAGGCTGAGCAGGGGCAGGCGATTGGGGTTTCGACGAAGAAACCCAAGGGATTTGATTCTAGATCGAAGGGCCAGCATGGCCAGGACCGTTGTGGCAAGTGCGACAAGACTCATGATGGAGCCTGCAGGGTGGGTGGTTCAGGCTGCTATAAGTGCGGTAAGTCAGGGCACTGCGGCAGGGATTGTACTGCTACTACCACCACCACCCAGATGACAAATCTGATTTGCTTCCATTGCAATCAGAGGGGCCATAAGAAGGCCAATTGTCCGAGTTAGCATCAAGAGGACCGGTAGCAGTGATATTGCCATATTTATACATAATTTTAGGCAATATTGATCTACATTTTATTAAATATTTTGGTTATATGCACAGAATTATGGTACTTATAAGGATAAATTGTTATCTGCAGCTAAATAGAAGTATTTTCAAAGAAAGGGACCAGAAGTAACAATACTTGGAACTTTGGGGGGCTTGAAGAAAAGAAGAACGAAAAAACACCCAAAAGACGTACTCACGACGTGAACAGTTCATGGTTCACGACGTGAGTAGAGAGTTTTAGAAGATAAGCATCTGAGTGAAGGAATCCTTGTCGAACACGATTAACTCGAAGTTCACGACGTGAGTCTTAAATTCTCACGACGTGAACGGGAAATTTAAAGATATTATAAATACCTTTGCCCATTACGATTTGGGGGACTTTGGCTAAAGGAAGAGGTTCCAGGAGACGATTTACAGCAGAAGTAAGGCTCTGGAAAAAGGGTTTTCAACACCAAAAGAGTAAAAGTTCATAATTAAGTTATTTGTTTGATCCTTATGAACATGTTTTCTTATTTGAGTTGTGTTTATGTGTTAGTTGCTACTATGAGCAGCTGCATCTAGCTACTCTTATCTAGCTAGATGAAGCTTCTAACTTATGAATAACATAATTTTATATGGATTTATTTAGTTGGTGAATTGCTTGTGTTTGATTTATTGTTACCTAGCATGCTTATGTTGTTGCTTTAGTTGTTTAAATTCATGTTATGTGTAGTTTAGTGACCATTAACTGCATGAACTTGATAACCTAGTAATATAGTGAACATTGAATTACTAGAGCTAGGATCAACCAAAATCTTAGTTAGTAATTGAAGTAATTAACTTTGTTGTGCTAGAGAACATAGATTATGACTATAATTGTGTTTACATGATAAATCTTACATAGCATATTCATAAATATAATTGGTTCTGTGTTTAATTGTGTGTGACCATACATAGTTTTACATTAATTAATTAACTATTGGTAAATTTAGACTTAAATTACTAATATAATAACAACCAACTTAATAATCCATAATTATTAGCTAGCCATAAGGACGAAGTGGATTCGAACTGGATAAGAGTGTGTTTTTAATTATTGATTGAATTTGAGTTAAGTTAGTCTGATCTTGCAAAATCAGATAAAAACCCTTTTTAGCTTGTTAATAATTAGATTAATTTAGTAGTAAATAGATTAATTAATAACACCGTTCCCTGTGATCGACACCCGACTTACCCAAGCTATACTATAATCTGACTAGGTATACTGCCTATAAGTGCATAGTTAGTCTAAGTTTGTTAGGTTATAAATATTAAAATTAGTGGGTACTTCCGTGCACATCAAGTTTTTGGCGCCGTTGTCGGGGAACGGCTTAGTTAATTATTAGTTTGTTGCTTTAAATTAATCGATCCTTTTTGTAGGATAAAACCTGCAAAAAGTTACTTTTCTGTTTTAATTTTTTTTTCTGCATTACAGGACTCACGACGTGAACCTGTAAGATTCACGACGTGAGAATTGAAGTCCTTAGTTTTGTTTATTTCAGTTCGTTTTTCTTAGTTCAGTTTTACGTTTTATCTTTTTGTTTCATTTCAAGAGTTCATGACCAGAGGTACTAACACACCTTTGGTACCACCACTTGAAGATCCCGAGTCTACACTTCACAAAAAGAAGGATAAGAGCGTGAAAGAAGATCAAATACCAAAGAAGACACCTTTACAAGAATTCAAATCAGTGTTCTCAAAGAAGTCAGGGAAGAAAACGGGGGAGTCAAATTCATCTTCAAAGAACAAGAGCAAGCTTGAACACTTAGATTAAATACCCATCCAAGCCGAGTCCGCGTACGATACCGAGCCTGAATTTGAATTACAAACAAGTGAACCCGAGAACGAGCTGGAGAACGAAATGGCGAACATTGATGAGATGGCCATATGGGACTACAAGAAGCGCATTCGAGATGATGTGGGGCCGGGTTTAGTACATCCTACGATTCCTGCCAATGCCACATTCGAGTTGAAGGGACATATCCTTACTGCACTTAAGGATATCCCATTTTACGGGAAGGATCACGAGGATGCTTTCAAACACTTAGACGAGGTGAACGATATTGCGGATTATTTTAATACTCCCAATATCCCAAGGGAGACAGCTTTGCTAAGGATGCTACCAGTCACTTTCAAGGGAGCAGCAAAAGACTGGTTGAAGGCACTCCCACCTGGTACAATCACCACATGGGCCCAATTGCGTGAGAGATTTCTAGATCAGTTTTGTCCACCCTCCAAAATCTCTAAACTCAAGAAGGCAATTGCCAACTTTGAGCAAAATCTGGGGGAGTCATTATACGAGGCCTGGGAACGCTACAAGGGGTTGTTAAGGAATTGTCCTCAATATTCAGCAAGAGATGTCGATATTTTATGATGGGGTGAATGTCATGACTAGACAACTCCTTTATTCGCAAGGACCACTAACGAAGAAGAACCCAAATCAGGCCAAGGAGTTGATTGAAGAGTTTTCAAGGCACTCTCGTGAGTATCATAACCCAAGGCGTGATGGAATAAAAGGCAGTGGAGGTACACAAACTGAAGAGATGGCTGCTGTGATGGCAATGCTTAACACTATGGATAGGAGATTGACTCAATTGGACCAATCAATTCATGCAATTCGAGTTGGTTGCGAGAGATGTAGTGGCCCACACTTGACAAAGGATTGCAATATGGATGAATATGGAAACAAGAAAGCTCAAGTATGCTACTCAATTGGGGACAAGTATGATGAAGATTGGAGAAAACCAAAGAAAGAGTGGCTGCCTTACGAAGAATACAAGAAGCAAAAAGAAGAGAAATTTAGGCAAACTGGCCGAGGCTTCTACCAAAGAGAGCAACCACCAGTTGAGAAGAAATCAGAATTAGAGACCATGTTGATGAAATTCATGGAAGCTTCAGAAAAAAGACACGATGCTACTGACACAGCAATGGAAGAACAAAGAACTATATTGAAGAATCATCACGAAATGTTGATAGATCAGCAAGCATTAATAAAGAATCAGCAAGCCTCCATCAATAACCTTGAAGTACAACTTGGTCAACTTACCACTTTGGTCAATGAGAAGATGTTCCCGAAAAATCCTGAAAACAAAATCCAATCTCACGTAATGGCCATAGATATTGAAGAAGAGGCGATTTCTGAGTTCCTAGAAGCCTTAGAAGTGGAGCCACAACAGCCCGATCCAAAGCCAAAGAAGCCGAAGCTCGAAATTGAAGAATCTGCTGGAATACCCAGTTCACTTCGTGAGCCCGCCATGCTCACGTCATGGGCTCAATCTGAACAGAAGAAATCCGTATATGTTCCAGCTTATAAACCACCTTTGCCATTCCCGTCTAGAGCTAATCTCAGTCCACTGGAGAGAGAACATCTGGAGTTTATCAAGCAATTGAAGGGTATTCCTATCAATACTCCTTTTATTGGTTCACTTGCAAAAGTTCCGGAATATGCTAAGTTCTTACAAGACTTGTTAGACACTCGTCAGCAATTAAAGGAGAATTCTAAGGTGATTCTAAGTGAGCAAAGCTCAAAAGTTGTGTTGGGAGAAATACCTAAGAAAATAGGGGATCCTGGACGACTCACTCTCCCATGTGAGTTTGGGAATAATATGAAGGTTTATGCTTTAGCCGATTCTGGGGCTAGCATAAATTTGATGCCTTATTCGTTTTATCAAAAATTAAATATTCAGAAGTTGAAGGCTACAAAGATGACTATTCACATGGCAAACCGTTCAGTGACACAGCCCCGGGGCATTGTGGAAGTTATTCTCGTGAAAATTGGGAAATTCGTTTTTCCAATAGACTTTGTGGTTTTAGATATGAAAGAAGATCCCAATGTTCCAATTATTCTTGGTCGCCCGTTACTTAACACTGCTGGAGCTCTGGTTGATATACGCGAATCCAAGCTCACCTTGAGAGTTGGGGATGAGAAGGAAATTTTTGGAATAGAAGATGGTTTCCAAGGGAATCATGCTCGAGAAGAAGTTTTCAACATTGATGAAGAAAATGAACTTGAAGAATTAGAGAAACTCATGGAAGAAGAAATCAAAACAATTCAACAAGTTAAAAGGACAAAACCAAGAGCATCTGTTCCATTTTTAGTTGAAGTGATTGCCTATACGAATCCAACTTCTTGGGTGAGCAAGGAAGATGATGAGATGACGAGTGATGAAGAGGAGGTTACATCAAAAATAACAAGTCCAGTGGTAAAGGAAGAAAAGGATACTATGGAGTGTAAGTATGAAGACAAGATAGAGACTAAAGGGACCAAACGCAAGCTTGATGGAGACGAGGTCAAAGCTAAAAAGGAAAATTCGAAAAAGGTGTATAAAAGACGTGTTCAAGCTTACAAGAGGCGTTTCAAGGAGCAAAAGATCCTGGTGGTGAACTCTTCAGATGATTCAACGTAGGAGGCACGGAGTCCAGCTCAAGACTCCTAAAAAAGAAGCGCTTCTCGGGAGGCAACCCGAGTTTGGTTTGCATTTTCTTTCTTTTTCTTTTTAGTTTTAGCATGTTCTTAAGAAGTCGATCATGTCATTCGAATTATTATCTGCATAAGGAGTCATTAAAATCAAGTGGTAACACTTATTGAATATCTTACAAAATTAAATTTGGAGAAATTAATAAATTTCATGATCAGAAAGGACTCACGACGTGAACCATTTCGGATTCACGACGTGAATTCAGATGGAATACGGGCATAAATATTTTATGATAACTATTTTTTATGCCTTAGCCCACTTCCTACTTAAATGGCCGAATTCTAGAGTCCAGATAAAACTCACGACGTGAACCATTATGGATTCACGACGTGAGTTGTAAATTATTTGGGACCACAGATTAAAGGATAAGGAATCAGTTTGACCTACCACTTTGTTTATTCCTCACGAAGTGAAAGCGGCAGCTGGTCCCCTCCGTTCGATATTGGCCGACAACCACTCTATTTTCCTTTTTGCTTACGTAATACTTCAATCTAAGGTAATGGTTCTTAAGTACTACGTTTAATTCTTCTCTAACAGTTGAACTTAGGTTTAGGGTTTGTTAGTTAGTTGAAATGTATGCCCTAGAATTCGTGAATTAGCCTTGGAATGTAGACGATTTATGGTCAAAAATAACATAGGAGTAAACCCTCAGCATTGTATTGGCCGATTTGTACAGGAACAAAACAGAATTTGACATCGATGACGAACTCACGACGTGAATTCTTAGGAATTCACGACGTGAATTCTGGGCTGAACAGTTTTCTGTTTCTTTTATTTCTAAACTTGTGGGTTGTTTCTTTTGGCTGTGTTTGTTGCTTGTTTTTGCAGAAATGGGTCCTAGAAGGGAGGCACCTCTTGGAGTTGCGGGTTTACACCCGTTTTACAATTTTCCCACAACGATGTCCCGAGACATCTTGACCCGATGGAACAACAAATTAGGGTGGCTCTACAACCGAGAGATTGTTGTTGCTCCTGCAATCAATTGGACGCGGTTGAGGGAAGTCGGGCTCGTGGAAAGGCTGTCCCCGTTTTTGACAAAAATATTTATTGGAGATGGGTATTCATTCACTTGCTCGGGTTGGCTCAACCTATTTCGGATCCAAGAGCGGGTGTATAAGGAATTTTGTGTTGAGTTTTTCTCAACAGTGACATTCCAGGAGACTGTCCTAGACCCACATTGGCCGCAAGTTTTGGTATTCCGGTTAGGGGGTGAGTATCAGGAGTACAACCTCGTTGAATTCGCTTGGAGGGTTGGAATATATGATCGACAAGAGGCAATGACTCCCGAATTTGGTATGTTCTTGAGCGACGCAGCTAGAGGATACATGGAGGGTGTCACTGGATATGCTTTCTGGCATAATATTGCATCCGTGATTTTTAATTCTGGAGTGTCTCCCGAGAGTAGTATTCGGTCCCCTATCCACCGCTTACTCCACCGTTTCATCACATTCTCCATCAATCATAGGAGGCATGGAGACAAAGTAACAAAGCAAAATCTATTCTTCTTATGGTGTATCTTGCAGCCCGGAGTGTGTTGCAACGTTCCGTATTTTTTGGCACGTTTTCTGGCCGGGTCTGCAGCTAGTTCTCGCCCGGGGAGCCCTATTTGTGGAGGGCAATTTATTACGCGTCTGGCCCGCTCATATCATTTGCTTGTCCCTGATATTACTCGTTCCATGACTTGTGTGGATGAGCATGAGTTTGGCATGGGGTATTTGGAGACAATGCGGGTTGTCAGAAACTTTGGGTCGCATTGGGGAATGGTACCTTCAGATGATGAGGGTAATGAGGGTGATGAGCAGCCTGATACACAACCAGAACAACAACCACAACCACGACCTAGGAGAAGAAACGTGATAGGAAGAGGAGAGAGAGGACAACCAATGCATCCACCCGCACCCATGGTAGGAGCACCTTTTGGGAATGATATGGCTGGGTATTTTGACCAGTTATCATTGAGCGTCAACTGGATTGTGGGTACCATGGAGAACGTGGTTCGACACCATGGGGTGGAGCAGCCGCCTCATTTGGGGTATCATTACCCAATTTGCCCAAGGTGGACGGAGTATCGAGGACATGGAAGAGATGGGGCGGGAACTAGTGGAGCAAACGAGGAGGATGAAGATGATTGATCAATTAGTTTTATTTTGTTTATTTTAGACTTGTTTGGTTTGTTTTTAAATTTGTTTGGATTGTAAGACTTTAAGATATTATGTTACTTTGCTCTTCTTTGGTTGTTAACTTTCAGTTTGCTAAGGAGTCTTGGGGAAGGAGTAAGGTCCAGTCAAGAGTCGTGTTCGTTTAAGCGAGTGTCGTTCAAGTTTAGAAGTTGAAAGTCGAAACCCACAATTGGAAATAAGTGTGGGGTGAGTCGAGAGAGAGGTTATAGTTAGAAGAGTCGTCAAAATACACTGAATTTAGAAGGGTCTTAATTCGTTAAGATGTTGAGTGGAGTATATGCATTTACAAGGAAGAATGCAGTTTTCATTCTGGTTTACCCAGAGTTCACATCGTGACCCTTTATTTCTCACGTCGTGAACAAAGTTCCAAGGAAATTCAGAATGCGCGATTCAGTGACTTCACGTCGTGAGCCTGTACTAATTCACGTCGTGAGTTGTGAATTTCCACCATATTCATTTTGTTCCGTTCTTCTTCATTACACGGAATTACTACAATTCCTTATGACACTTTTGTGACGATTCGATGGGCTGTTTTCTCTAATATACAATGTGGCGTATGCTTTCCCACGTTGTCTACATGATTTGGAGGCTTACACCATTCTTTTTGAAGATTGAAGTTTTGATTGATGGCTGGTTTCGCAAGTTCAAGTCCGAGTTCTTATTTTAAAGAGGTCCATATTCGAGATGCACGTTTTTCCACACTTTTGGAGTTTTGATCACGCCACTATCCAGGGGAGTCTGTTCCTTTTTCTCCCTTCTCTTAATTTTTATATTATTTTAAGCATACAATGAGGGCATTGTATGAAATAAGTGTGGGGTAGGGGGTAGAAGTAGAAAAAGTAAATTGCCAGATAATTTGGTACATTTTAAAATTTTTATTAATTGGATCTAGTAGTAATAATTTGAACTGTACTTGCTAGTGGAATGATCCGATAAGAGCTCAAATGTTTAGTTGAGCCTATATACGTTATAATGCATTTGTGGCCTCCCTTATTTTAGTGAAATCATGGAACAAAAACATAACCCTGCTTAGTTTGAGGAATGCAACATGTTTAGCACCCTAAACCTGAAATGTATCCAGGAAAGATATGTCTTAACCAATAAAGGTTGAAGTTAAGCGCCCCTGCTTAAGCATGTAGGGTTTTGAAAAAAAGAAAAAAAAAGTGAGTTATACACGTAAAAAAAAGAGAGAGAAATTACCGAAAAGTAAAAATTCTTGAAAAATTTTGGAGCTATCAAAGTTGAAGATCAGAAGATCAAAGTTCTAAAGAATCAAAAGTTAAAGATGCCAAAAATCATGAAAGAAGTGAATTCAATGAAGTGAAAGATCAAACATTAAAGAAAAGAAGAATTCAAGAGCTCCAAGTTGTGGTATCTTCTAAAAAGTTGTAATTTTCTAGTTTATGTATGCTTGGGTAGCTTTACAAAAATATCTTGAGGTTAGAAAGCTCTCTAAGGATGGATTCGGAGGGTTGCATAAAATGAGCATTGTTCGAAAGAAGTGGGTAATTGTTTATGAAGATTGTGAGTATTTAAAGTATGGGGGGGTCATTTAGGAAAAAATTTAGACACAAATGCATGCGTTGAGATCTTGGTATAATGGCTGAGCTGGAATTGGAATGTTATATGTAATGATAGTGATGAAGGTTTAAGTTTAAATAAGTAGATTTGCTTGAGGGCAAGCAAAGCCTAAGTGTGGGGTATTTTGATATTGCCATATTTATACATAGTTTTAGGCAATATTGATCTACATTTTATTAAATATTTTGGTTATATGCACATAATTATGGTACTTATAAGGATAAATTGTTATGTGCAACTAAATAGAAGTATTTTCAAAGAAAGGGACCAGAAGTAACAATACTTGGAACTTTGGGGGGCTTGAAGAAAAGAAGAACGAAAAAACACCCAAAAGACGTACTCACGACGTGAACAATTCATGGTTCACGACGTGAGTAGAGAGTTTTAGAAGATAAGCATCCGGGTGAAGGAATCCTTGTCGAACACGATTATCTCGAAGTTCACAACGTGAGTCTTAAATTCTCACGACGTGAACGGGAAATTTAAAGATATTATAAATACCTTTGCCCATTACGATTTGGGGGACTTTGGCTAAAGGAAGAGGTTCCAGGAGACGATTTACAGCAGAAGTAAGGCTCTGGAAAAAGGGTTTTCAACACCAAAAGATAAAAGTTCATAATTAAGTTATTTGTTTGATCCTTATGAACATGTTTTCTTATTTGAGTTGTGTTTATGTGTTAGTTGCTACTATGAGCAGCTGAATCTAGCTACTCTTATCTAGCTAGATGAAGCTTCTAACTTATGAATAGCATAATTTTATATGGATTTATTTAGTTTGTGAATTGCTTGTGTTTGATTTATTGTTACCTAGCATGCTTATGTTGTTGCTTTAGTTGTTTAAATTCATGTTATGTGTAGTTTAGTGACCATTAACTGCATGAACTTGATAACCTAGTAATTTAGTGAACATTGAATTACTAGAGCTAGGATCAACCAAAATCTTAGTTAGTAATTGAAGTAATTAACTTTGCTGTGCTAGAGAACATAGATTATGACTATAATTGTGTTTACATGATAAATCTTACATAGCATATTCATAAATATAATTGGTTATGTGTTTAATTGTGTGTGGCCATACATAGTTTTACATTAATTAATTAACTATTGGTAAATTTAGACTTAAATTACTAATATAATAACAACCAACTTAATAATCCATAATTATTAGCTAGCCATAAGGACGAAGTGGATTCGAACTGGATAAGAGTGTGTTTTTAATTATTGATTGAATTTGAGTTAAGTTAGTCTGATCTTGCAAAATCAGATAAAAACCCTTTTTAGCTTGTTAATAATTAGATTAATTTAGTAGTAAATAGATTAATTAATAACACCGTTCCCCGTGATCGACACCCGACTTACCCAAGCTATACTGTAATCTGACTAGGTATACTGCCTATAAGTGCATAGTTAGTCTAAGTTTGTTAGGTTATAAATATTAAAATTAGTGGGTACTTCCGTGCACATCAAGCAGCGCCTACTCCGACGACTCTGAGGATCACTGATGGCCGTCAGGGCAAGGCGGAGGTGCCAGTGGTTCGGAGCAGGGCATTTCAGCTTACAACCGAGGAGGCTTGTGCAACACCCGGTGTGGTCACTGGTATGTATTTTGTTATTATCTTCTTATTTACGTTATATGTCATGCTTATATGTTTGTATTGTTGTTTAGGGTCATTCCTTGTGAACATATTCTTGTATTTGTCTTATTCGATTAAGTGGCTACCCGATCTTTTGTATCCCTTGCACTTATGTAACGCCTGTGTTTCTGGCTAAGCATTAAAATCATGATGTAATAGTTAGGGTCGACAATTGTAACCTATTTGATGTGATAAAGAAGAATTATGTGAATATTATGTGTTTCATGATTATTATAATATAATAAAATAAGAAAAATTAGTCGAATCGTCCGCAAATCGTAAAAATAAGTGTGCCAAAACATATATATATATATATATATATATATATTATATTTAGAAAGTGCACGTCGTCCCAATCCCAAAAATATAAATTTCGTCGAAATCCGAATACGTATGAATTACATATGATTTTTATAAGATATAAAAGTCAGTCGCGCACAAGGAATGTGTGATGTAAAAAGCTACGAAGAGAATGGTTGACTTTTAGCTAATGTCACCAAAAAGAAAATCGTAGTACTCCTTAAAATAGGAATTTTGAGAAAAAAAATGTCAAAGCGGAGTCCGTATGAGAGAGTTATGATTTTAGTAAAATCGTTTAATTTTATAAAAATATGGACGAAAAATAAAATCAAAATTAGCCGACGGAGTCTAAACGAAAGTTGTAGATCTCGTCGATAGCTACGCGTGGATATAACGAACGTTAAAAACGGAGTTCGTATGAACGAGTTATAATTTATAATAGCATATTTACGTATTAAAATAAAGTATAAATCATATATACGTATACATATATATATATATATATATATATATATATATATATATATATATATATATATATATATATATATATATATATATATATGTATATATCATTAGAAAGGCATCGACGATGCGGTCGTTATAAGACTAGTGTTGAGTACTTTCGACATTAGTTTAGTACAAATATCGTTAAATCTATTTAAAATAGTATTATAAATGGGTGTTTAGTCATTTAAGTAACTATAGAGGGTAATTTTTGAAAATTCAATTACTATAAATAAGAGGCTCTAGGCTCTCATATTTCCTGGACAATTTTCTTGATTCAAGAGTCTTTCCCTTCTTATTCCCGAGCATTTCGGTCCCTCGTGATTCGACTTCTGTTTATGTAGTTTTAGTATAGCAAGGTGAGCGCGGAAGCGCTACAAGAATCTTTTTAGAAAAAAAGATTCAACGACGAAGTTCTGACCACAGAGTTCTAAGTTTTCGCTAGAAACCTTGTAAGTGAGTTATGCTTACCTTACTTTAAGTATATCTTATGTTTAAGTTCATTATCGTTATTATGAACCTATAAACAATATATGTGCTAAGTATTATAAAATATACAAAGTGTTATTATAATATCTTTTAACTACTCGCGGTATGGAGAATCTGGTTTGAAGGGTCGCATAGGGTTGTTGGATTTCAAAACAGCTTAAATGCCAAAATGGTCATGCCCTCCGGTGTTTCATGTTTGGCTCCTATCTGTACATAGTAGTTGAAAAATATTGTTTAACACTTATAAAACAATATAGCTCATAGAACTAGAGCTAATATTTAGTCGCAATAAATATTAGACTAAGATCTAGTGATAATGATACTAGGTTTCGTCGAAGGAAAATAAAACTGTTAGAAGCGAAGCGCTGCCCGAGTTTGGAGTCATCACTTTAACAAGTGAGTGCATAGTTACGTTCATTTTACACATAGTCCATAGATGGTAAAGTATTTAATATAAATTACATGTTATGTGTGCATATTATCTGTGTTCTTGATATCTATGTTGGATGAACGATTTATACATGTTTTAAATGATTTAAACTGTATATGTATTTTATATCTACAAAAATGTTGGGTAAAACATGGGTAGATGAAATAGTTGGTGTGTGATAAAATGATGAAAGGCCTCGATGTTTACGATGATCAGTCATCTAGCAGAGTATAGATGACGACCACATACTATTCTAGATAGTCCAGTGGAACGCTAGCAGGCTCGCAGCCTGTAGGTGGTTATTTGAACTACGTGTTCACCAGGTGTACTCCATCCCCCTCATGGTTGCCTTATTTAACATGTATTGCCGAGGAATCCCCTAAGCAGTGTTGTCACCCCGATGAAAATCCTTAGGCTAGGTCCCTTATATTAGATGCTTTAGGGACGTAAGGTGAGGATAACGGGAATAGGTAATCGGGTTGAATGATTTGACGAAGTTAATGAACTTAATTATTATGGGTTGAAAAACCTATGTGCTCACCAGGCTCCCAAGCCTGACCCACTAAGTTTCTTGTATACAGGTAGTGGCAAGAGAGCACAGGAGTGATGGTCTGATGAGAGATCAATGGATTATAGGACAGTAGAATAAATAGATTTTGTAAGGCCTATGTTGTTCTTGTTTATGCTTTTGATTTGTATTGACAATGACATCCTGAGGTTTTTAATATAATGAAAATACATTTCTTCGGAAATGCTTTGATAAATTCTTTATCATATTTTGGGAACAACTTTTGCAACATATTTTTTTAAAAGTATACTCTGATTTTCAAATAAAGCATAAACAAATCGGTCTTTTCTTGCCGTGAAAATGGGGATGTCACAGTTGGTATCATAGAATTAGTTTAAGCGAACTAGGAATTTGTAGGATTTCTAGACTTAAACTTAGAATGCTAAGCGATGATTGTGAGATGATTGTCTACTATATTTTAGACACGAGCACTAGCTTATTTTAGGAAAGATGCCTAAAATGCTTTTATGTGTTAAATGATTTATGATATAGCTATAAAGATGCCTTATATGCTATTATTTGATCGAATCTATGGTATGTTGCCGACCGGATCTAGAAACCTTATGTGTTTAGATTTCTAAACATTCGACTACAATATTATAACTAGCATGTAACGTTTCGGAGTGACAAGGAGGATTTACACGTCTATTCGTAAAATAAGATCTAAATTCGCCTATTTTGGTGTATAGATCAACATGGCGAGAACTCGAAGCGGAATTGGAAATGCTAATGCTAATGGCAATCGGCAGCCTCAACCCCAAGTGATTGAGCAAATATCGATAGTAGCAGCTGCACCTGACCCAATCACGATGGACGGGGTACAAGCAATGATCCAGATGATGTTGGATCGTCAGATGGAAGGGACAAGACATTTACTTCAACAAAATAGGGATGAACCTACGATGCCTGTTGAACAGCCTGAGCTGAACATTGAGCAGTCAGATGAGGGGAACTATAGTCAGACTGTCAATCAAGCTGAACAATGAGTGGGAAGGAGAAACCACCACAATGGATGAAATAAAGGACGTGGATGCAAATACAAGGATTTCATGGCATCCAAACCACTGTATCTTTCTGGAAGCCCAACACCGGTGGAAGTTATGGATTGTATCTCCGAGATGGAGACACTGTTTGAGAGTTGCGATTGTAGTAACAGACAAAAGACCGCTCTTGCGGTTCCCCTGTTAAATTATTGAGTACTGAGCTGGTGGAAGCTACTAGCTAATATGATGCCCAAGGGAGAAGCTAGCAAGATGTCTTGGGAAGATTTCCTTGTGCAAATGAAAATGCAGTACTGCTCTAAGCAGGATCTGCTAGAGATCAACAACGAATTTCAGAACCTAAAGAAGGGAAGAATGAGCGTCACCGAGTATGCTGCAAGTTTTACGGAGAAGATGAAGCTTGTTCCTTACCTAGTTTCGACTGAACTCTCCAAGGTCAACAAGTTTGGTAATGGATTGCCATCGGACTTTGGGCCGATGGTCAAGCAAGCAACCACTTTGAAAGCCGCCGTCTGGGCAGCTAAGAATGTTGAGACCCAGATAAGGGAAAAGGGTCTAAGGAGAGCTCAGGTTAGTGAGAAAAGGAAGTTTGATGGATCTTTAAGGTCCAACAAGAAAAGCAAATTCTCAAAGTATGGTTCTAAGAAGTTCAGAGGAGGAGGAGGTGAAGCAAGACGGTGCGAAAAGTGCAAAAAGTAGCACTTTGGAAAATGTAGTGAGGAGGTGACTTGTTACAAGTGTGGGAAGAATGGGCATTGCGCCAATGAGTGCACATCCAACAAAAAGGTGTGTTATGGGTGTAACGAAGAAGGGAATATTGCAAAGGACTGCCCGAAGAAGAAGGAGGCAGTAAGTCCTAATGTTCCTCCGAGGCCAAAGGCAAGAGCATTCCAGATGACCCTGGAAGCATCAAGGGATGAAGCAGATGTCGCTTTAGGTACCTTTCTTGTAAATGGATTGTCCGCCAATATATTGTTTGACTCTGGAGCAAATTACTCCTTTATAGTGCACAAATTTGGTGGAAGACTAGCATTGCCTGTAGATAAACTTGGTAATGCTCTAGTTGTAGAAGTTGTCAGTGGCAAATTCATACCTGTTAGCGATTGCATTAAAAACATTGTCATCGATTTGAACGGGAATGAATTCCACGAGGAGTTGTTGCCCATTGAGTTAAACGGTTTCGACATCGTACTGGGAATGGATTGACTTAGTGCAAACGATGTCGAGAAACTATGCAATAAGAAGATGGTGAGAGTAAACCCACCCGGAAGAGAGTCATTTATGGTGTACGGGGGCAAACGTAGAGTGAATTCTATAATCATTTCCCTGATAAAATTCAGAAAATGTTTGTCTAAAGGATGCACATCATACTTGGCATTTATCATCGATGCAAAGAAGGAGAAGAAGGAGATACAAAGAATATCAGTGGTGTGTGATTATCCGGAAGTATTTCCTAAAGATCTTCCTGGATTACCCCCTGATAGAAAAGTGGAGTTTCGAATAGACTTGTTGCCAGGATCGACACCAATAGCGAAAGCACCATACAGGTTAGCACCGACAAAGATGAATGAGCTTATGATGCAACTTCAGGAGTTGTTAGACAATGGTTTCATTAGACCTAGTTCATCACCCTGGGGAGCTCCGGTGTTATTCCTAAAGAAGAAGGATGGAAGCATGAGGATGTGCATAGTATATAGAGAGTTGAACAAGGCAATGGTAAAGAACAAGTATCCATTTCCAAGGATTGATGACCTGCTCGATCAGCTGCAAGGTTTGAGCTATTTCTCAAAGATCGATCTTAGGTCGGGATATCATCAACTGAAGGTGAGAGAGCAAGATATTGAGAAGACCGCATTCAGAACAAGATACGAACACTATGAGTTCTTGGTTATGTCATTTGGACTAACCAATGCTCCAGCGACATTTATGGATTTGATGAACAAGGTTTGTAAACCATTCCTCGATAAATCCGTGATAGTGTTCATAGATGGCATTCTGATTTACTCAATGAGCCAGCAGGAGCATGACAAGCATCTACGAGAAGTGTTAGAAGTTTTGAAGAAGGAGAAGCTATATGCAAAGTTCTCCAAATGTGATTTTTAGATTCGAGAAGTCCAATTCTTGGGTCATGTGGTTAACCAAGAGGGAATAATGGTTGACCCAACAAAGATTGAAGTTGTGATGAAGTGGGAACGACCAAAAAGTCTCACAGAGATTCGAAGCTTTCTGGGATTAGCTGGATATTACCAAAGGTTTATCTAAGGCTTTTCTTCAATAGCTGCTCCACTGACAGCTTTGACCCATAAAGGAGCTACATATACATGGAGTGAGAAACACGAAGAATCATTTGAGAAACTAAAGAAGAAGTTGTGTGAAGCACCAATTCTTTCTTTACCTGATGGAGTTGAAGACTTCGCGGTCTATAGCGATGCATCTGGAGTTGGGTTAGGTTGTGTTCTGACCCAAAGAGATAAGGTGATAGCATATGCATCTCGACAATTGAAAGAGTACGAAAAGAACTAGCCCACTCATGATCTGGGGTTGGCAGCGATAGTATTCGCATTAAAGATATGGAGGCATTATCTTTACGGCACGAACTGCAAACTTTTCACCGATCATAAGAGTCTCCAGTATCTCTTTAATCAGAAGGAATTGAATATGCGACAACGACGCTGGCTAGAGTAACTCAAAGATTACGACCGTGAGATACTTTACCATCCTGGTAAAGAAAATGTCGTAGCTGATGCTCTAAGTCGAAAGGTAAACTTGGAAAGAAAAAGGCCAAGAGTGTTAAGAATTGAAGTTGTCTCGACGATTGTGGAAAGTATCAAGAAATCTCAGGAAGAAGCTTTAGAGAAAAATGACCGAAAGGAAGAACGTTTAGGCAAAAACGTTGGTGTTCAGTACGAATAATAAAGGATTGAAGGTATTAAAAGATAGGATTTGGGTACCTAAGATGGGAGAAATAAGAAATCTTCTGATGGAAGAAGCTCACAAGACCATGTTGTAACACCCAGAATCAGAAAGACCAAGAAAGGAAAGAAAAGCCCTAAGTCGAAAGAGTCAACTCGTCGAGTCCAAGGAAGAACTCGGCGGGTCGGAGCGGTCTCCGTGTGGAAGATTAAGTGACCGACTCGACGAGTCGGCTAGTGGACACGGCGAGTCTGGTCTGGGTCGGGAAACCCTAATTCTGGGACTTGGTACCCTATTTAAGCATCTCATTCTCTTCCCTAGGGTTCATTTGCGGCCCCTATAGTCCAGAACTCAAAACCCTAGCCTCCATTGGTGAGTTTGAGTGATTCCTTCTTGATTTTGAGTGTTTTGGTGTATTCTTGGAAGTGTAGAAGAAAAGGAAAGAGAGAAGGTGCAAAAGAGAAGAAGGAGATCCAGAAGCTAGTTTCCATTTGCTACTTCATCTGGTAATAAAGCCTCTACCTTGTTCATTTTCCTAGTAGATCTTCATATATGCTTGTTTTGCCACTTTTGGGACATTTCAAGGTCCAAACTCGAGATTGGAGCTCCCTTAGGGTAGTGAGCTATAGATATGGACATCATTGAGCCCCAGGAGCTCAAAGTAGCTACCTTTATGCAAAACAAGGCCTTGTTCCAAACCCTAGGTTCCCATTTCTAGCTTATTTTGGTGTTTTAGCTTCATACCTCTATGCATGTACGTAAAGTTGGCAACTTTACGTGTTATATCGGCCCTAGAAGATCAGATCTATGAATTGGATGCACTGGAATCGATTAGAATCAACTATTTAGTGAGGACATGCATAGGACTCGACGAGTTGTTCTTGGACTCGGCGAGTCGGAGCGCAAACTCCTGATTTCTCTGATTTTAGAGTTGTGAGTTGAATCAGCGAGTGGAAGAGGACTCAGTGAGTTAGAAAAAGGATTTGGAAGTAGAGGGACTCGGGGAGTCCACGTCCCGACTCGGCGAGTCAAGTCGCGAGTTAGAGAAGTGTGAGTCCGGGAACTCGGCGAGTAGAGTCAACCAGGAAGTTGACTTTGACCAGGAAGTTGACTTTGACTTTGTCTTGGACTTGGTCAGGGGTAAAATGGTCATTTTACCCTGAGAATAGATATCAGACTCTGACTAAGTGTTTTGTGGGGATTATAGCCGGAGGATTTCCGGAGCAGCAGCAGACAGAGATTTTCCCCGCGCAGATTATCAGCAGCTTCGTTCAAGGTGAGTTACCTTCCAGTAGCGGTGGGTCTACGGCCACAATGTCGGCCCACCAGTAGGAGTTGTATGTTAGGTGATCGTCTTTGTGATATCATCTAGGTTTGCTACTACCTGATATGTTGTATGCTGGCATGACATGTTATATGTGATAGTAGTAGAGTTCGGTTGTTAGGATCGAAGGGTAGGTCAGGCACCCCCGATATGTCTGACAGTATGTGATGATATGTTTATATGCTGGCATGATATGTTATATGTGATAGTGGTAGTAGGAGGGGAATAGCCCCCAATTTCGGTTGTTAGGACCGAAGGGTAGTTCGGACACCCCAGATATGTCTGATAGTATGTTTATGTTATGATATATGTGATAGTAGCAGTAGGGGGTGGAATAGTCCCCGAGGGTCGGTTGTTAGGACCGACGGGTAGGTCAGCACCCTAGAATGGCTTGACACGGGTAGGTCGGCACCCCAGAATGGTCGTACCGGGTAGGTCGGGCACCCCAGAATTGCCCGGCAGTATGTATGCTATATGATTGTATGGTATGTGGTACGATTAGGGGAACTCACTAAGCTTCGTGCTTACAGTTTTCAGTTTTGTTTCAGGTACCTCTTCAGCGAAGGGGAAAGAGCTGGCGCGGTAGCTGCACATAATACACACACTGGATTCCGCATTATGAGATTTATTGGGATTGTACTCTGACATTGTTACTACTTTACGATATGATTTTCAGACATGATATTATGGTTTTTACGAAATGATATGACTTCATGATATTTTCTTATGAATGCTTTCTAAGTCGTTATATAAAAATCAAAATTTTTGGACTCGAAAAATGGGATGTTACAAGTTGGTATCAGAGCCCTGGTTTGAGGGATTCGGACACACCCTCGGGGGTGTCCGGACTCAAATCGAGGGATTAAAAGCTTTTACAAGAAAATGGCTTTCTAAAAGATAAGTTAAAGGAGTTTTGAGAAAGAACGAAGTGTGTGATGTGCGCAACCGGCAGAGCTCAAGTAAGTACTCCCAAATTACCCATACAATTTTATATTATGATTATCGGTTTCAGTTTCAGTAGAACAACATGCTAGAATAGGACTAATGATCTAGGAGGATGACTTATGTGCCTGCTATATGTGTTTCAGCTTTATTAGAATTGCATGATAGTATTGAGTAGACAGTAGTAGGATAGCCTGTTTAGGTTATGCCTGATAGTATGAGCTTAACATTGTATGCTAGTACAGTTTCTTGTTACGAGGATAAAAATGCTTGAATAGTTCCCTGTGTCTGAATGCTGCTTGCTTTGTGCTTTGTGGGACTCTGAGTGATGGGAGTTAGCCATTAGGTGAATACGTCACATCACATGTGATCAGGATTGAATAATCTCAGAGTGCTGGATTTGGCCCTATTGCGCAGCTCTCGTTTGAGTCTAACCGTTATAGAGACGAGTCTTTTACTCGAAGGATTATCTGAGCCTCGTCACATGTGATGGTATTCAGGTGATGACTAATTGGCATTACAAAGAGGCATTTAGCAGTTGAGGACTGGTTTGGGTAGAGTCAGAGATTTCCCTAGGGCAAGCCTAGGATGAGAGTAGCAGAGATCAGTAGTAGTAGTAGAAGGGACTCAGTTGAGTTAAGGTAACTCTTGAGGAAAGTACGGATAGATGTGGAAGGTAGTATGGGCCCGTGCTACTGAAAGCAGAGGATCCGTACTCGATTCAAGAGGGGCCAAGACGAAACCAGGGAAATTGTAGAGTATGTGTGAGATCCCTCAGCAGCGATGAGTATTCTGACAGTTATTGTGATATGTTTTCAGCATGGTGACGTTGCGCGAGATACCAGTTGGCAGTTCAGGTGCCGGGGAGGGATCTGGAGCCGGGCAGCTTGATGGTCGGATGAGAGAGTTTATTTTAGCAGAAATTATGCGCAACGTCATTGATCAGACTCGTGTGATCTTCGGTTCAGTCAAGGAGGCCGTTGTGGAGCTTTTGGATAGCCGCCTCGGGGCCTTTCGGGCCGAGATTGTAGCAGAGCAGGTGGGGACTCATCTGGAGCCCGAAGCTTGTGGACCTCTGGGATCCTTCTGGAAGGAGGATCCTACCCCTAGATTTTGTTGTTGGAGATAGTGTCTAAGTCCATAACTATATTTAGTATGTACTTGACCCGACCCGGCATGGTCCATTTGGGTTGCACTTCACCCGAACAATTTACGGATAATCTTTTGAGAATAGTATAAGTTATGATTTATTAATATATTATAAGTTCTAATATATTAATATAAAATCATATTATTTAATTAGTGTTGATCTATAATTAATTTAGAGATCAAAAGTATGACTAATTAAATATGGGCTCTTGTATTTATATAGTGTGGGCTAATGCTTATTTGGAATGGGCTAGGCTTGCATGGAAAGTCCATGGATACTCCATGGAGCTTTAACCCATGGATCTCATGGAAATGACAAGACATGGGTATTAGGGTTTACATGGATGTAACCCTAATCCACCACACCTCCTTTGGTTCTTGAAATAACACTAGTTGATGTGTGTAAACCAAGAGG
This sequence comes from Lactuca virosa, assembly GCF_052849685.1. Taxonomy (NCBI): domain Eukaryota; kingdom Viridiplantae; phylum Streptophyta; class Magnoliopsida; order Asterales; family Asteraceae; genus Lactuca; species Lactuca virosa. The sequence goes on along the minus strand of NC_136430.1, from coordinate 221,389,428 downwards.
GCCGATTTCAAGAAGTTTGTGACTATTCTCTCAAGTTTCCAAGTTTGTGGTGATTTGTGACTTCCATTTGAGGCATCCACATTATTGGTGCTAGGCTCTCAAACTCCAAGCAATCAACTACTACTACAAGGTAAGTAATTCTACTAGTTTTATTTGATTCAAGTATCCCATGCCATGCTAGTTAGGATAAGAACCTTGGAAAAATAATTATTTGCATGTATCTTAGTCAAACATAGATCCAAGGTTTCTAGGGTTGCATGTACACCATAGGAGTGTTAGAATGCTCAAAACCCATCAGTGGTATCAGAGCCTGGTTTGTTTATTTGATACTTGATGCAAAAAAAAAAAAAAAAAAAAAAAACTTGAAAATCGAAGTTTTGTTCAAAAGCTCGTATCAAAATTTCAAGTTTTGTATATGTACTTACGATTCTTGAAATTTTTGATATGAACACTCATAAACATATGAGTTTAGAAGATCATAGAAATTATGTGCTAATAATTGATTAGATTGATTCTTGATCTTTATGTGTTTTAATGGAGTCCATAACTAGTTCTTAAGTTATGGATAACCAAAAGTCACATTTATAAATAACCATTAAAAGAACACATAGGTTACAAAAAATGAAGAGTCTTCATTTTTAATAACCATTAACTCATAAGTTATGAGAAATGAAAAGTTTTGAAAGTTTACAAAACTTGCCCTCAAGTTTTGGAACATGTAAAGTCATATTAAAAACTTTAGTTCCAACCCCTAGAATTTTAAAAGTTAAAGTTCAACCCTTATACTTTATAATATTATAAGTTTAATAATATTTATATATGTATAAGATCAAGTCGTCTTACCGCTAGTACGCCTCATTCACGAAGCCGGTCTATAAGGGGGGTATAAGGTTGTTGCCTATAAAATGGCAACTTAATGGGTGTCCACTCTCACCCACCGCTTCCTTGATCAGTGGAGGGTCGTTAGCCGAATGGGTAGGACAAGGACTTATAAATTCTCATTAAAAGTATAATGATAATACTAAAGTAACTAAAATTTATTGAATTCCCAATCTTAGTTATTTTAGGAAAATGTGAATAAGGTGCTAATCCATGAAATTACACTTTACACTTTGTTTAAGTCGTTAGTGGAGCGTGTGTGGTTAACCGGCACACTAACTTGAACTTAACAAGGTAGGTAAAGGGTGACTTAATGTTTATCATAGTATCGATGGAGCGTGTGTGGTTAACCGGCACATCGATTGAGGGGTAATACATTAAGGGTACCAAGTAATTTGCATGGTTACTTCACACCTTGTTTTGTGATCCTCGGCATCCCAGTCACAAAACTTGAAGGGCACACTCGAGATTGAAACATGCCATTGAAGAAAGTTCAATGAATCTCAAAGAATCTAGGAGTTTCTAAACCAATTAAAACCTAATTAAATATTTCGTTTTTCATGGTGGAAATTGGTGAATCGTCATTCACCTACCTTCAAATATCTTATAGCTTAGATTACGGCATCCCTCTTCTAAGTTATAAAATATTGTGTTGGGTCCTAGCCTTAATATTACATTTGGGTGTTTTGTTAAGGACTATCTCTATATCTAATCTAATCTATTCGCTCTTCTTTTCAGATGTCTTCCAATAACAATGCTTCTGGCTCAAACCCTACTAGCTCCTTCTCTCTCATGAATCTTTGTGGGAGAGTCATCTTTGATGGGTCCAACTTTACAGATTGGATCAGAAACATCAGGATGGTCACTCGGTATGAGAACAAAGAATATGTTCTCGACAAGGAGCTGAAGGTACCCGAGCCAACTGCTACTCCTGAAGAGCTTGCTAAATATGAGGTACATGAAAGAGATGCTACAAAAGTGGCATGCATCATGATGGCCACCATGACAGCCGAGCTCCAAAAGTCCTATGAGGACTATTATCCTTTTGAGATGCACCAGGACTTGATGGACCGCTACCATCAAAGTGCTCGTCAAGAGCGATATGAAATAATCTCCTCCATGATAACAACCCGAATGAAGGATGGTGAACCCATCACGGGCCACATGCAGAAAATGCAAAGGTATGTGGACCATTTACTGAAGCTGAATGTGAACTTCCCTGAGGAATTAGCAATAGACATCATTTTGCACTCCTTGCCATCGTGTTATGATCAATTCCGTATGACATATCACATGAACAAGGAAGAAGTCACCCTCAACAAACTTCAAGGACTCTTGAAGACCGCCGAAAGTGGTCTAAAGGGTAAGTCGGTTGTTACTACTCCTACTTCTACTCCAACTGCGGCCAATGTCATGGCAATCGGGCATGGCAAAGGGAAGAAGAGAAAGAACCCTTCTAAGGGTACCAAGGGTAAGACCCTTGAAGGCTCCTCTTCAAGCAAAACCAAGAAAGGTTTTGTCACTCCTTCTGCTAACCCAAATGAGGGTGAATGCTTCTATTGCCATGAAAAGTCGCACTGGAAGCGAAACTGCCCAAAGTACCAGCAAGATTTGAAGGATGGGAAAGTAAAACCCAACCATGCAGGTATATACACTATATTGTCTAATAACTCACCTCATTCTAAGTCTTGGGTCCTTGATACAGGTTGTGGTATTCACATATGTTGTGATTTGCAGGGACTAAAAAGAAGTGAGAATGTGGAGCAGGGAAAGATAAACTTGATCATGGGAAACATGAAAGGTTCACCTGTCACCAAGATAGGAGTTTATTCCTTAGTGCTAAATAGTGGGTTTACATTTGATTTGAATAAATGTTATTATTCGCCAGAAATGGCAAGAAATGTTATTTCCTTTCATGCATTGTATAAACAAGGTTTTACCTTTTATTTTGATAATAATAATGGTAGTATTGATGCTTTCTTTAATAATGTTCTTTATTTTAAAGAATTACCTTGTGATGGCGTGTATGAAACTGTATCTGTTGTAGATAATCTAGGAAATAATGTATTGTGTATTAACTCTTCCATTAGCTTAGATAAAGCATCCTTATGGCATTGTCGTCTTGGACATGTAAGCAAGAAACGCATAGGCCAACTCCAAAAGGATGGAGTCTTGGAGTCATTTGACCTAAAGTCAGATGATAGTTGTGAATCTTGTTTGCTTGGTAAAATGACAAAGTCACCTTTTACTGGCACTTGTGCTAGGGGTGAAGGTTTGTTGGACCTCATACACACGGATGTGTGTGGACCCTTCAGAACCGCCACAAGAGATGCTAATCGGTTCTATGTGACTTTTACTGATGATTTTAGTAGATATGGATATGTCTACCTAATCAAGCATAAGTCAGAAACCTTTGAGAAATTCAAAGAGTTTAAGCAAGAAGTGGAGAATCAGTTGGGCAGGAACATTAAGATGCTTCGATCCGATCGTGGTGGTGAGTATCTTAGTACTGAGTTCCTTGACTATCTTAAGGAATGTGGGATTGTCTCACAATTGACACCTCCTAGGACACCACAGTTGAATGGTGTAGCTGAGAGGCGCAATCGGACCTTGTTGGACATGGTTCGTTCCATGATGAGTCGAGCTTCGCTACCAATCTCATTTTGGGGGTATGCCTTAGAGACTGCCGCCCATATCCTTAATCTAGTCCCTACAAAGAAGGTTGCCAAAACACCTCTCGAGGTGTGGACTGGAAAAGTTCCCAATCTAGACCACATCAAGATTTGGGGTTGCGAGGCTTTCGTGAGACGCGAGACTCACGATACGCTCGAACCCCGAAGCGAAAGGTGTATTTTCATCGGCTACCCACAGAAATCCTTTGGTTACATCTTCTACAGACCCAGTGATAATGTGGTCTTTGTAGCAAGAAGAGGATTCTTTCGAGAGAGAGAATTCATGAGCCAAGGAGACAGTGGGAGGAAAATTGACCTTGAGGAAATTCAAGAGTCAAGTGGTGAAGGAACCTCAAACCCTAGCCCTCAACCTGAGGAGGAAACTCATGTTGAGCCGACTGAAAAATCTATACCTCTGAGGCGTTCCACCAGAGTTAGGAATGCACCTGAGCATTATTATGGTTTTCATATTACCGCAGAAGGTGAGACACTTATCAGTGATAACACACAGGTAAATCTGGATGAGCCTAACAGCTACACGGAAGCCATGTCAGGCCCTGAGGCTGCTAAATGGAAAGAGGCTATGGATAGCGAGATACAGTCCATGTATGACAATCAAGTTTGGAACTTGGTTGACAATGTACCTGATCGTAACATAGTTGGGTGCAAATGGATCTTCAAGAAGAAGACCGACATGGATGGTAATGTACACACTTATAAGGCACGACTGGTTGCAAATGGTTATTCTCAAACTCCGGGAGTTGATTATGATGAGACCTTTTCACCAGTGGCCAAGATTAAGTCTATTAGGGTTCTGTTAGCCATTGCTGCATTTCATGATTATGAAATATGGCAAATGGATGTCAAAACCGCTTTCCTTAATGGAAACTTGGCTGAAGATGTTTACATGGTTCAGCCAGAGGGTTTTGTCAGTACAGAGTACCCCAGTAGAGTGTGTAAGCTCGAGAAATCCATTTATGGATTAAAACAGGCACCTCGCAGATGGAATCTTTGCTTTGATGAGAAAGTCAAAGAATTTGGCTTTTCAAGGAGTGAAGATGAATCTTGTGTTTATATCAAGGCTAGTGGGAGTATAGTCAGCTTTTTGGTACTGTATGTGGATGACATACTACTCATAGGAAATGACATCCCAACCCTGCAGGAAGTAAAGTCCTGGCTTGGGAAGTGTTTCGCTATGAAGGACCTTGGAGAAGCTGCCTATATCCTAGGGATAAGGATTTTGAGAAACAGGAGTAAAAGACTAATTGGACTTAGTCAAAGCACCTATGTGGACAAAGTGTTGAAAAGGTTCAACATGCATAACTCCAAGAAAGGAGAGTTACCCATCCAGAGTAACGCCAGATTGAGTAAGACACAAAGCCCTAGTACTGAGGCTGAGATAGCAGAAATGAGTCGAATACCTTATGCTTCAGCTGTAGGATCGATCATGTATGCTATGACGTGTACTCGACCTGATGTAGCCTTTGCTTTCAGCATGGTTAGCAGGTATCAGGGGAACCCTGGCAAGGCACACTGGACTGCGGTAAAGAATATCCTCAAGTACCTACGGAGGACTAAGGACTGGGTCCTTACCCTCGGTGGCAGTGAGGACTTGAGAGTTGTAGGGTACAGTGATGCTAGCTTTCAGACTGACATGGATAATTTCCGCTCTCAGTCGGGCTGGGTCTTTACTCTAAACGGAGGGGCAATTACTTGGAAAAGTTCCAAGCAGGAAACAGTGGCTGATTCCACTTGTGAATCAGAGTATATAGCAGCAAGCGAGGCATCAAAGGAGGCTATATGGCTAAAGAACTTCATCGGAGACCTTGGAGTTGTACCAGCTATAAAGGAGCCAATGGAGATTTTCTGTGACAGCAATAGTGCGACTGCCTTAGCCAAGGAACCAAGAGATCATGGGAGATCCAGACACATTGACAGAAAATATCACTTCATCAGACATCGAATAGAAGAAGGAATCCTCGTGGCAAAGAGGGTATCATCGGATGAGAACCCAGCAGATCCCCTCACGAAGGGACTGACTCGGGCTAAGCATCTCCTGCATGCTCGGAGCATAGGGCTGAAGGATGATATTAGTTTTAGTAGTTAGATAATCTTGAAAATTTTAAAATGTAATTGACATTTGATGATAAATAAAAGCTGTTATTTATGAGTAAAGTATTGCTATCTCTTGTCAATCGTTTACTATTATTTCTTTTTGCATGTTTTGACTTCCAGAATAATTATGTTATGGTTTATATCATATTATTCAAACTCTCCACAGTCGGTCATATGTTGGAAGTAGATATGAATCAAGACTGTCATGGGTTGGCTTGTAGAGGTCTAAGATGTTAGACAAAGCGGGGCTACAGCACTCATGAGTGCTCATAAGTTCTGAGTATTGGATTCAACCCACGCTCACTTGTATCACTTCATGGAATTTATCTCGAGTGATCATGAGACGGCAATATCATATAAGTCTTCAAACCTAGAGATATGATTTGTTGCCTATGAGTTGGTTATGCATTGATTGCACGAAAACGCATTGGTAACTCGATGTTATAAACCGTGCCTTTGTGTGTAGTTCAACAAGTAGTAGAGCAAACATATGAGTCGAAGTTTATCTGTTCCTTCTAGGATTAGAAGCGATATCTGGGCCCCTCGATGATTTTGTTTTGACCTATGTAACGGGCCCGATCCGAACTAAATTGATGTGTTCAGTTAAGTTCTATGTCAAACAAATCGGAAATCGGGAAACAAATGCTGGACAATAAGCAAGACCATGTTCCATGTATTTGTCCGGCTGATATCTAGAACAGAGGATTATATGATCACTTATCTAAAATGGCGCTTCATAGTTCAACAGAGTTTTAAGAGCTACGATTGTTGATCGGTTCCTGAAGTCATACTTGCAACTATAGTTATTAGACTTATCCAAGTGGGAGACTGTTGGAGATAGTGTCTAAGTCCATAACTATATGTGGTATGTACTTGACCCGACCCGACATGGTCCATTTGGGTTGCACTTCACCCGAACAATTTACGGATAATCTTTTGAGAATAGTATAAGTTATGATTTATTAATATATTATAAGTTCTAATATATTAATATAAAATCATATTATTTAATTAGTGTTGATCTATAATTAATTTAGAGATCAAAAGTATGACTAATTAAATATGGGCTCTTGTATTTATATAGTGTGGGCTAATGCTTATTTGGAATGGGCATGGAAAGTCCATGGATACTCCATGGAGCTTTAACCCATGGATCTCATGGAAATGAAAAGACATGGGTATTAGGGTTTACATGGATGTAACCCTAATCCACCACACTATATAAAGGAGGCTTTGGTTCTTGAAATAACACTAGTTGATGTGTGTAAACCAAGAGGGCTGATTTCAAGAAGTTTGTGACTATTCTCTCAAGTTTCCAAGTTTGTGGTGATTTGTGACTTCCATTTAAGGCATCCACATTATTGGTGCTAGGCTCTCAAACTCCAAGCAATCAACTACTACTACAAGGTAAGTAATTCAACTAGTTTTATTTGATTCAAGTATCCCATGCCATGCTAGTTAGGATAAGAACCTTGGAAAAATAATTATTTGCATGTATCTTAGTCAAACATAGATCCAAGGTTTCTAGGGTTGCATGTACACCATAGGAGTGTTAGAATGCTCAAAACCCATCATTTGTAGCTTGGGGTCAAAAGTGAATGGTGCACCATGTTTCCAGGGGAGTCATATACGTGATTGGATTGCTGCAGAGGTTTTGCGGGCCCTCCGCGAAGAGTTATCAGACACCATGGGACGAGTCACCGATAGAGTGGTCGCCGGGATTGAAAGGCGGACCTCAGCTATACAGTCGATGGGTGAAATGGTCGCTGTGACCCGGGAACAGGAGATTGGTTCAGATAGTCAGCTAAGGAAGAGGTAGCGGTCTTCCGGTCTAGTTCGGCAAGATGGGCAGGTGGACACTGCCGTAGTTGGTGTTAGGGACCCGCAAGGTCGAGATGGTTGCACGAGGAAGGAGGGAGCACGGGATGACGTGCGTAGCAAGTCTAAGTGCGGCAGATGCGGATGGAAGGGTCATAAACGCCAAGAATGCACAATAGAAGTAGAGTTATGCCATCGTTGCCATCAGCCTGGTCATGTCAGGGCAAATTGTCCCGCTCAGCGGATGGGGCAGCCTCAGTATCATCGCAGGCCTCGGAAGGAAGGAGGATTCGGGGGTTCTTTAGAGCAGGTTGCGGGTATGAATATTCCTCTCTCTATCAGCTTATGTTATGATTTTATTGTTATGGTTCTGCATCAGTAAGGATAATGATATTTCAGAATTTGTGGCCTGCTTGTGATTGAGTTATATGCCAATTGCATACCGAGAATTATTAGCGGATAGCGAAAGATCATATTCCAAATCGCGGGATTGGGAGAGTACAACGTCATCTTGGTTTATTCCAAGACTGAGGAGCAGCACGAGAAGCACCTGAGGGAGGTGCTAGAGACTTTGAGGAAGGAGAGACTTTTTGCAGGGTACTCCAAATGTGAGTTCTGGTGGCGCGAGGTGCAATTTCTTGGGCACCTTGTCAATCAGAAGGGTATTCTAGTCGTTCCGGCCAAGATGAAGGTCGTGATGCAGTGGGAGATTCCGAGGTCTCCAATTGAGATTCGGAGTTTCCTGGGTCTAGCGGGTTATTACCGGAGATTTATTCGGGTTCTTGAAAGTGGTGTGATCTTTTGGACTGACTGGTGTTGAAAACACTAGCAATTGTAAGCGTGGTTTCTAGCAGATTAGTCATGGGTGGTGAGAAGGATTGGGAATTCTTCCAGTTTTGTGTGCTGTAAGGCATTAGCTGAATCAAAGTGGGGGAGAATCATCCAAGGATTCAGAAGTAGGAGCAGTTTTGAGACTAGGATAAGTTTTGCATCCTTGTCTGAAAGGAAGACAACCTATGTGGTTGTAGGGTTCGAGGAGAATGTGAGATGGAAGTTCGGAAAAACTTGCCAAGGATGAGATCGAATTCTTGGAATGTTTGCTAGCAAGCCTTAGGGAATCAAGTTGGGGATTCCAGTCAGGACATGAGTTCAGTTGAGTGCGGGTCAAGCGCGTGTCGATCCAGTATTAGAGTGTTGTAAGTCTGCGGGTGTAGCCGTAGCATTCACTAGCAGCCAGACAGTATTAGAGTGTTGTAAGTCTGCGGGTGTAGCCGTAGCATTCACTAGCAGCCAAACAGTATTAGAGTGTTGTAAGTCTGCGGGTGTAGCCGTAGCATTCACTAGCAGCCAGATAGTGTTAGAGTTCTGTAAGTCTGCGGGTGTAGCCGTGACATTCACTAGGTTGGTAGATAGCGTGAGTGCGTTGTTAAGACGCGGAAGGAACAGTAGTACCCACCAGTTCGGGTGTAGCAGTGAGGATATGGAAATCCACGGATTGGATTTCGGAATTACCTAGACGGATTAGACCTGGTTAAGCCAGTGATAAGATTATAGAAGCGCCACTACAACTATGAGAGCAAGGAAGCAGGGATCTGCTTAAGGTATTTCATGACATGAGGCTACCAATGGCCATGTAGCAATCACTTTTAGCCTTGGGTTTGGTGACGTCAGGATTCAACGTATGGACTCGATCAGTTAGATCAGAAAGTTATTAGAGCCTCAGGGGTGTGGTAACTAGTGGTAACTAGTTCTAGAGAAGGAATTCGTTCAGAAGACGTGTGAGGCGACTAAGTGGGAGTCCTTTGGCTCCGCAGCCGGGCCGGAACCCGGTATTTCGGATGACCGACAAATGAATTAAGACCAGGAGGGTCTCGATAGATTTTGGAAAGCAGCCATGTAGCAGCATGCTGTTCCAGGCAGTTCAGTGTTTCAGGCAGTTTAGTGTTTCAGGCAGCTCAGTGTATCAGGCAGCTCAGTGTATCAGGCAGCTCAGTGTTTCAGCAGCTCAATGTTTCAGGCAGTTCAGTGTTTCAGGCAGTTCAGTGTTTCAGACAGTTTTGGGTCTCCAGCAGTAATGGTATTTTGGGATTTTATGTGCGGTTAGAGTCACAGATAGCTTGGGTTATGCTAAGTCACTTACAACACGATTATCTGAGTTATGGTCAAGTATAAGTGAATCGCAGGGATAAGTGGATCTGTGAATTCTGTTGCTCTAGTGGGAACCTGGAGTAGTTAGCATGTAAGGAATGGTAAGGAATGAACTCGAGTATGAAATCTAATTTAAATGGCTGTAGTAATGGATAGCGTGAAAGGTATGTCCTTCGCAGTGGCAGGGGAGGTGGTTAGTTATGGGGAGTTGCCTTGAGAAAGCCAGAAAACGCGCAAGGAAAAGGGGGGGCGGGGTGAGCCCCTAGGATGTTCAGCATAAGTACTCGGGAAGTACCAGAGGGATGGTCAGTTGGGTAAGATGTGTTCTCAGGATTGTTGGCGATTAGAGTGCACTCAAGGTGATAAGCTGCAAGAACTAGTTTTAGCCGGAATGACCGGGCGGAAGGCCATTAAAGGCGGTTCTCCGAGGGTTGAACCGAGTAGATAAAGTGTGCATCGTACAGGAAGGTTGTGAGCAGATTGGAGGACGGTTGGCCGTGGCGGACTTCGAGGACAAAGTCTAGTTTAAGTGGGGGAGAGTTGTAACACCCAGAATCAGAAAGACCAAGAAAGGAAAGAAAAGCCGTAAGTCGAAAGAGTCAACTCGTCGAGTCCAAGGAAGAACTCGGCGAGTCGGAGCGGGCTCCGTGTGGAAGATTAAGTGACCGACTCGACGAGTCGGCTAGTGGACTCGGCGAGTCTGGTCTGGGTCGGGAAACCCTAATTCCGGGACTTGGTACCCTATTTAAGCATCTCATTCTCTTCCCTAGGGTTCATTTGCGGCCCCTATAGTCCAGAACTCAAAACCCTAGCCTCCATTGGTGAGTTTGAGTGATTCCTTCTTGATTTTGAGTGTTTTGGTGTATTCTTGGAAGTGTAGAAGAAAAGGAAAGAGAGAAGGTGCAAAGGAGAAGAAGGAGATCCAGCAGCTAGTTTCCATTTGCTACTTCATCTGGTAATAAAGCCTCTACCTTGTTCATTTTCCTAGTAGATCTTCATATATGCTTGTTTTGCCACTTTTGGGACATTTCAAGGTCCAAACTCGAGATTGGAGCTCCCTTAGGGTAGTGAGCTATAGATATGGACATCATTGAGCCCCAGGAGCTCAAAGTAGCTACCTTTATGTGGCCTTGTTCCAAACCCTAGGTTCCCATTTCTAGCTTATTTTGGTGTTTTAGCTTCATACCTCTATGCATGTACGTAAAGTTGGCAACTTTACGTGTTATATCGGCCCTAGAAGATCAGATCTATGAATTGGATGCACTGGAATCGATTAGAATCAACTGTTTAGTGAGGACATGCATAGGACTCGACGAGTTGTTCTTGGACTCGGCGAGTCGGAGCGCAAACTCCTGATTTCTCTGATTTTAGAGTTGTGAGTTGAATCAGCGAGTGGAAGAGGAATCAGTGAGTTAGAACAAGGATTTGGAAGTAGAGGGACTCGGCGAGTCCACGTCCCGACTCGGCGAGTCGAGTCGCGAGTTAGAGAAGTGTGAGTCCGGGAACTCGGCGAGTTCATAGTAGGACTCGGCGAGTAGAGTCAACCAGGAAGTTGACTTTGACTTTGTCTTGGACTTGGTCAGGGGTAAAATGGTCATTTTACCCTGAGAATAGATATCAGACTCTGACTAAGTGTTTTGTGGGGATTATAGCTGGAGGATTTCCGGAGCAGCAGCAGACAAAGATTTTCCCCGCGCAGATTATCAGTAGCTTCGTTCAAGGTGAGTTACCTTCCAGTAGCGGTGGGTCTACGGCCACAATGTCGGCCCACCAGTAGGAGTTGTATGTTAGGTGATCGTCTTTGTGATATCATCTAGGTTTGCTACTACCTGATATATTGTATGCTGGCATGACATGTTATATGTGATAGTAGTAGAGTTCGGTTGTTAGGACCGAAGGGTAGGTCAGGCACCCCAGATATGTCTGACAGTATGTGATGATATGTTTATATGCTGGCATGATATGTTATATGTGATAGTGGTAGTAGGAGGGGAATAGTCCCCAAGTTTGGTTGTTAGGACCGAAGGGTAGTTCGGACACCCCATATATGTCTGCTAGTATGTTTATGTTATGATATATGTGATAGTAGCAGTAGGGGGTGGAATAGTCCCCGAGGGTCGGTTGTTAGGACCGACGGGTAGGTCAGCACCCCAGAATGGCTTGACACGGGTAGGTCGGCACCCCAGAATGGCCGTACCGGGTAGGTCGGGCACCCCAGAATTGCCCAACAGTATGTATGCTATATGATTGTATAGTATGTGGTACGATTGGGGGAACTCACTAAGCTTCGTGCTTACAGTTTTCAGTTTTGTTTCAGGTACCTCTTCAGCGAAGGGGAAAGAGCCGGTGCGGTAGCTGCACATCATACACACACTGGATTCCGCATTATGAGATTTCTTGGGATTGTACTCTGACATTGTTACTACTTTACGATATGATTTTCAGACATGAGATTATGGTTTTTACGAAATGATATGACTTCATGATATTTTCTTATGAATGCTTTCTAAGTCGTTATATAAAAATCAAAATTTTTGGACTCGAAAAATGGGATGTTACACATGTACTCGATTCATCCCGGCAGCACTAAGATGTATAGGGATCTGAAACCCTACTATTGGTGGCCGGCGATGAAGCTCGATGTTGTAAATTATGTGGCAAATTGTGTAACATGTGCGAGAGTTAAGGCACAACATCAGAAACCGTATGGGAGTTTAGAACCTTTACATGTACACATGGGTAAATGGGAAGACATCACCATGGATTTTGTGACTAAACTGCCCAGGACGAAGAACAGTCACGACATGATTTGGGTGGTCGTGGATCGGTTCACAAAGAGTGCACACTTCATAGCGGCCAATGAGAGATGGTCTATGGATAAGCTTGCAAATGCTTACGTGAAGGAGTTAGTAAGACTTCACGGTGTTCCTTTAATGATTATATCAGATCGTGATAGTCGTTTCACATTAAGGTTTTGGAGGAGTCTACAAGAGGAAATGGGTACGAAGTTGTGTTGAAGTACAACTTACCATCCGTAGACTGATGGTCAGAGTGAAAGAACGATTCAAACACTGGAAGATATGTTAAGAGCATGTACCCTAGAATTCCAAGGTAACTGGGATGAACACTTACCCCTGGTAGATTTTTCCTATAACAATAGTTACCATTCGAGCATTAAGATGGCGCCTTATCAAGCCTTGTACGGAAAAAGTGTCGTACGTCCTCTTGTTGGCTTGAGGCTGGAGAAAAGCAGTTTATGGGCCCCGAGATAGTCCATCAAACTGCTGGAAAGTTGAAAGTGATTAGAGAAAGGATGTTAGCAGATCAAGATCGTCAAAAGAGCTATGCTGACAAAAAGCAACGGCCGATGACATTCGAAGTTGGAGATTCGGTTTTGCTCAAAGTCTCACCGTGGAAGGGACTTATCAGATTTGGAAAACGAGGGAAGTTAAGTCCAATATTCATTGGACCATTTAAAATGCTTCAGAGAGTTGGAAATCAAGCTTATAAGTTGGAGTTGCCAGCTGAACTGGAAGGTATCCATAACACATTTCATGTTTGTTATTTGAGAAAGTTCTTGGGTGAAGAACCCGATATAATCCCACTTTCGGAGTTAAGGATCGATGAAAACAAGAGGCTGATTGAGGAGCCCGACGCAACTGTTGACCGTAAGACGAAAAAGTTGCGACGTAAGATGGTTGAATTAGTGTTGGTGCGATGGAAACATACGAATGGGTCGAACCTGTAACATGCCAAAAATCAAGACCAAAAATTTCATTTTAATTCATTAATAAAACCATATGTTATCAAAATATTTCATCAAAACATTGTTATCATAGTTCCACATCAAAAATCAGAGTAAAACATCCCATGCAAAATATCATGGTGTGTGTGCGATGCAGTCATCCCGAGCTCTTCCCTCCGCTACCGGAAGTACCTGAAACCAAAACTGAAAACCGTAAGCACGAAGCTTAGTGAGTTCCCCAACCTACCATATACCATACACATAACCACATACTGGGCCCCCGCCTGCTACATCGGGACTTGCCCGACATCGGACTCGCTCCGGCATTGGGCCCCGCCCGACATCAGGCCCCGCCTGGCATCGCGTCTCACTCGGTATACATATATGTTTCTCTTAGGCCTCGCCTGTCTCCGGGCCCCACCCGCTATACATATACAATCACATAAACATACTAGCACATAAAGCAAACATACTCTACTGTATTCCTGTTCTAAGGCCTCGCCTAACTTGGGCCTCGCCCCTGTTCTGCTACTGATGAGTCATGAAATCCCGTCCACACTCCTGCTGATAGTGAGATACAGGCCCCCGCCCACACTCACTTCCCTCCTATCAGGGGCCTTGCACCTACTCTGCTAAACGATGAGATATGGAACCCCGTCCACCCTCAACTAGTGATGAGATACGGGACTTCGCCCACACTCACCTCCCTACCAGACACATACATGTATCACAAAGACAACAAGTATAATCTACTATGCAACATATAACATTCCTCGGGCTTACCCCGACATCGGACCCTAGTCCAGAAACATACTACTGACACATGCAAGAATCAGAAAGACCTCTAGCATACTAACATACCTCGGGCCTCGCCCGACATCGGATCGTAATCCAGAACATATATCATAAAAATGCCTAGGGCTAACCCCCGGGTCTTCCTACTATACACAAACATAATGGGTCGGCATTGTGGCCGTAGACCCATGCACACAGTGAGGAGACTCACCTAGCACTGCTGAGATCCCGCAGATAAACCTCTGGCTGCTAACTGGCAATTCCCTGAATTGCTGCTCCTTCGGCTCCTCGAGCTATCAGTACCAAAATAACACTTAGCCCAAAAACCAATAATCCTCCTTAGGGTAAAATGACCATTTTACCCCTAGTCCAACTTGGTCCATATCTAGGGCCAAAAACCGTAATATAAAAAGGCTCAACACTAGGTAGGCTTCCCAAGCCCACTAATGGCCTAATTTGCTAAATTGGGCCCAATCCCTCTAATGGGCCTTACCCTAAGCCCAAACATGTTCTTGGCCCAAATTATCTGACTTCTGATGGCCCACTACGGCCCAAAGACCCAAAGTCGAAAGCATGGCCCAACTCGAGGCCCAAAACTTGCCAAGCCCATAACTGATGAGTACGCGGGGCATACTCAAATGTACGCAACGCGTACCTGCTGTTTGGCTTGTACGCTGCGCGTACGGGCTTGTACGCCCAACGTACTCTCCAGTTAAGCTCTTTTGCCATTAAGTACTTAATTCTCTAATCCAGAAGCTACAAACACCGATCCAAGTCCTTTTCAACGTCTTAAACCATAAAGTCCCTCACTTGGTGGCTTGCAACCCACCAATAGAGCCCAAACATGAAATGTGGCAACTAACTTCCATGAAAATGGTATTAACTCATGCATGAACCCATTAGGACATCCAAGATGGCAAGTTTCTTCCTTAGGGACTCATTTAGAACTGAGAGTAGCAACTCCAAGTCCTAGAAATCGGATTGAACCACAAAGCTTCAACCTTTGGACCAAAATGGTCCAAAAACTCAACCTAAGAGATCTAAGGAAGTAATCACCAAGTTCAGATCTTTATACCTTGAAATGGTCAGAAATGAAGCAACAATCCCAGATCTACAACCTCTCCTTTGAACCACCACCTTGCTTTGCTCCTTTCTTGCTTGGAAAATGGATCCACAACACCAAAATGCTCTCTAGTGGCCTTCTAAGCTCCAAGAACACTCAAATATGGATTAGGGTTTCGTAGCAACTCTTTTAGGGTGGAAATGGAGGCTGGCCTTCGAGACATAAGGTTCTTTATATAGGGCTTAACCCTAAAATTAGGGTTTGGGAACTCTGAACGTACGCTGGGCGTACGCCTCTTCGCACCCACTTCCATATAACATTGTACGGTGGGCGTAACCCAGCTTACGCTGGGCGTACCCAGCTAAACACACGCATGCATTCCATGCATGCATGGGGCTGCTTTGTCACAAAACTCCATTAGGGACTAAAATTGACAATAACTTCAAAGTGCTATAACTCCTCCATTCTAAGTCCATTTTCGACGAACTTTATATCTACAAAAAGGTGGCGGGAAACCCTACGCTCCTAGCCACACCCCCAAGCCTAAAACCTTACGAATAAACCCAAGACCCATAAAAGACCGAATTGCCCCTACCCTTTTGCCTCCGAGACCATAACCGAGTACTTTCAAAACTGGGTGTTACATAACCTCACTTGGGAGACAGAAAGTGACATGAGAAAACGCTATCCACATATGTTTGCTGATGCATCATTCCGGGATGGAATCTTCCTAAGGGGGGGGGGGGGGATAATTGTAACGCATGCGTTTCCTGCTTGGCGTAATTATAAAATATGTATTTATGTCGATTGACAATTGTAACCTTTTATATATAAGTGAAAGGGATTATTCGAGTATATATGTTTATATAATATATGACAAATATTATGTGTATATAATATTTGTGTAAAAAAAATATTAAAAAAAAAACTTAATAAATATGGCAAAAATAAATGTTAAAAATAAAAAGATTATTTACGATAAATAATCTTAACGAAAATTGTAACGACCATAAAATCTCAAAGAATAAAAGACGTATTTGGTCTAAATACATTAAAAGGTGAACCCAAGTAGTGAAACGATATTTTTTGTGTTACATCTAGTTTTACGATGTTAGTTATTGATAATTAAATTCAAATAGATCATAAAATGATATCTATTTGGAAATAATCCGTGTTCATATTATATTATTCGAAATTTGGATAATTTTATTATCCTAATTTAGACATAGACATATACTATGTATAATCGTAAGTTATAAATTAAGCGATATATATTTTCGCATTAGCTAATCAAATAATTTTTTTCATATAAAAAATAAAACATAAAAAGAAATTGTGCAAATATATGTTTACATTAATGAAATAAATTAACATGGAAGGAAAAAATATAAACAAATAAAGAGATAGAATTTAGTCATGCGTGGCATATATATATATATATATATATATATATATATATATATATATATATATATATATATATATATATATATATATATATATATATATATATATATATATATAGTTACAAAACGTGGTGATGAGTCATTGACTTAAATCTAAGAATTGAGCTTGTAACACATATATATGAGGATTTAGATGAACACGTATTTTAATATTTTTTTTTCTTAGCCAAAGAAACTTTGTAGGATGGTATTTTCATGGAACTATAAATAGGTGATTCTCGATCGTATTATTGTCCAAAAATAAGTATTCTCCATTTAATATAAATAGAGTCAAAGATTGTCAAAAAATGAGAAGTTTAAAGATTGAGAAATCACATTGAGAACTACTGCAAAGTGAACCGTTATATCAGGTGAGTGTATAGTTACTTTCATATACACATAGATATGAAGTATTTAATATAAATTACGTGCTATGTGTGCATATTATCTGTGTTCTTGATATTTATGTTGGATGAACAAAATATACATGTCTTATTTGATTTAAATTGTATATGTATTTTATACCTATAATTATGATGGGTAAAGATGGGTAGATGATGAAATAAATGATGAGAGACATCGATGTTTAAGCTGATTCAGTCATCTAGCGGAGTATAGATGATGACCACAGACTATTCTAGACAGTCTAGTGGAACGCTGACATGCTCGCAGCATGTAGGTGTTTTTGAACTATGTGTTCACCAGGTGTACTCCATCCCCCTCATGGTTGCCTTTTTGACATATATTGTCGATGAATCCCCTACGCAGTGTTGTCACCCCGATGAAAAATCCTTAGGCTAGGTTCCTTAATTTATATTCTTTAGGAATAGAAAGTGAGGATAACGGGAACGGGTAACCGGGTTGATTGATTGATGAAATTAATAAACTTAATTATAGGACACTAGAATAAATAGATGTTGTAAGGCCTATGTTGTTTCTGTTTATGCTTTTGATCTGTATTGACAATGACATCCCGAGGTTTTTTTTAATATAATGAAAATACACTTCTTCAGAAATGCTTTGATAAATTCTTTATCATATTTTGGGAACAAATTCCGCAACATATTTATTTAAAAGGATACTCTGATTTTCAAAATAAAGCATAAGAAATCGGTCTTTTGTGGTTGTGAAATTGGGGATGTCACAGCATCTTCGAATATCTCATCCGTTTTAGAACCTTCACCTCCATTCGACACATTATCAGAAACATCATGAAAATTGTTAGTTTGATCAGTGTTAACATTAGGTATTGATCCATTTAGCTCCCCCTCGACTAATAGATTCGAATTGAGATGCTCCCCCTCGAAATCATCATTGCTCTATCCATGTTCCTCCTCGAACTGATGTGCATTTCGATCATGCTCCCCCTCAATAGTTGAATCATAAATATGATCGTGACTGCAAAATCAAGTGCTCCCCCTCCACTTGATCACCCTGCGAAACAAGTAGACGTTCGACATGCACTTGTGAAGTTGATGTAGATTGAGAATCATCTTTTTCCCTAGTAACTGTCGAATCATAAGAATAGTTTGATGCTTCAGGAATACGATTATCATCAACATGAACTTCAACATCTAGAGCTCTGTCTGGAATACCAAAAATCAAATCATAGTCAATATCAAAAGAATTCACAATTTCTGACTCATCATTCATTTCCAAAAGAATTGGATATTGTGCAAAAGTCTGTTCGACACGTTTGACGTGATAGTCATCGAAAGTAAGATTAAACATTTCCTTAATCTTTCTTGTTCGTTTATTCAACACCCGATATGCAACAGAGTTGTGCGAGTATGCCAAGAAGATTCCTTCATCAGTTTTTGACTGGAATTTAGAAAGATTATCTTTGAGATTCATGATAAAGCACCTGCATCCAAAAACATGGAAGAATTTAACATTAGGCTTTCGATGGTTAATGATCTCATAAGGAGTGATGTTAAAACAACGATGAATGAATGAACGATTTTGTGTGAAACAAGCTTTAGAAACTGCTTCTGCCCAGAGATATTGAGGCATATTCGCATATGTTAGCATTGTTCTTGCAGATTCATATAGAGATCTATTCTTCTGTTCGACAACATCATTTTGTTGCGGTGTGTAAGGAGATGAAAAGTTATGAGAAATCCCTAATCCAGGCAAGAATGAATCAAGAGTTTGATTCTTGAATTCTGAACCATTATCATTTTTTATTCTTCTAACTTTCTTCCTCAGACTTAATTTGACGTTCTTGATGAAATTTATCATCATTTGAGTAGTTTCAAACTTCTAACGAAGAAAGAAACCCCAAATAAACCTTGAAAAGCCATCAACAATGACCAATATGTACTTATTCTTATTAAGATTTTCAACAGTCGAAGGTCCACAAAGGTCAATGTGAAGAGGTTCCAGAGGTTCGATGATCTTTGAGTCGATGACAATGGGATAACCTTGATGATGTTGCTTTCCCTGTTCACAAGCTGCACACAACGAATCATTAACAAATTTTAAGACAAGTAAGCCACGAACAAGATCATGTATAACAGACTTGTTAAGATTCTTGAAATTCAGTTGAGAGAGTCGACGATGCCATAACCAGCTTAGATCTGATGAAGCTTTTGAAAGTAAGCATATAGAGGGAACACTAACAATAAGCTTCATGTCGAGTGTGAACATGTCACCTTTCCTTTTCAACTTGAGAAGAACTTACTCCGTTTCTTTGTTAGAGATGACACTTCCTTCTTCATCGAAGACTACTTGATTGCCAGTGCCCACAACAAGTTGCGAAACACTTATCAAGTTGTGTTGTAAGCCTTTGACATATGTCACTCTGTTCACAGTAAACTTCCCGTTCATTACCTTGCCATAACCTTTCACTTTGCATTTTTGATTGTTGCCAAACTTCACTACTCCAGCATTATCCAAAATTCAATAGTCTCACAGATTTTCCTTTCGCCCAATCATGTGACGAGAGCAACCACTATCGATATACCAATGCTCATCGTATTGCTCGTCACACAGTACCTGCGATCATTCAGAAGAATTTAGGTCCCCAAAGCTTTTTGGGTCCTTGGATATTAGTTTGGAATGCATTGTGAAAAGATGAACCTAGTACCCAATTTTGAACCTTTGACTTTAAACTATCAATTAAGTCAATTTTGATAGTTTTGGGCATGGAAATGTAATCATTCAATGGTTTCCCTTTTCCATCTATAGTTCGTTGTCCTTCAACCTTTGTCTTGGGAATTTCTTTCCACCTTTTCACTGATGGATTCGACTCCAGTGATGATGCACTACCATTTAGCAAATCGTTTAAGTAACTTTCGTAAGCATACTTAATTTGCTCTTCAGAATACTTTCCCGATTGGTATTGCTTCCCTTTTCCTTCGAGCCAATGATTGATATTTTTCACATCATTTCTCCCTTTCACAAACGAAGCTTTGACTTTCTGCTTTGACTCAGGATTTGGAAAGTGAGGGTTTGTGGGCTTAAACGGTTCATGTTTCTTTCCTTTTACTTCCAATTTTTCAAAATTTCGTTTTGGAAAAGATGGTTTTGGAGAATTTTGAAACCGATTTTGATATTGATTATTATTACCAACATATGTTCGATTGAAAACCTTTTTGTCCTTATTGAAAACTTCTTTGACCTTGAGCTTGATTGAAATTTCTATTTTCATTATTTCGAACAACATTTCTTTGAATTTTGTTTTGAGAAAACCTTTCATTTTCACGATATGGGCCAAATTCCTTGGACGATGGTTTTGAGCAAAAGTTTCATTTCTTTGTTTTTGAACAATTGGAGTTCGAACTTGTTGTTGAACATTAAATTGACCTTTTGGAAAATCATTTTGCTTTTGAGTTGACTTGTTTTGAACAAATGTCTTATTTTGAGAAAAAGTCTTAACTTGTTCAGTTGATTTTTGCTTAAAAACTTTTTGTTTTTGAGAAGCCTTGACATTTTTCCAATAGACTTTGTTTTGAGCTTTTGAAATCAAACACCTTCTTTTTTTTGCAACTCTTTGAACACTTTCAATGAAGATTTGTGACTTTGTCTTTTGATTTTTCAAAACAGTTTCTTTTGTTTGATTATCAACTTTTGATTTTTCAGATTTTACTTCCCAAACACGTTTTTTGTCTTTGAAAAATAGTTGAGTCTTTTTTTAAACTATTTTCGATCGTGCTTTGGTTCGAAAAGAAAACTTCTTTTTGAAGAGTGATGGAGTTCAGTTAATTTGGCATACAATCTCTTAGCGTTGTTACAATAAATGTTTCGTTGTTTCATTAACAAAATATTGTCAACTCTAATTGAATCCCTATCTAGAGTGATATTTCACAATTGCAGCTCTAGACTATCAATTCTACTCTTCTTAGACTCCAAACGATTTTGAACATCTAACAAAAATGTTTTCGAACGTTCAATTTCGCTATTAACAGAAATTAGCATATCATTAACGGATAGAGTTAGTTTAGTTAACTTTCCCTTTTACCCTTCTTACCCTTTGTATATAAACTCTTCTTCTGTACTGTAACTTAACAATTTTCATAATCAAAGAATTACTTTTCCCTCTTTTGTGTTCTATGTTCATCAAGATGGTATCAGAGCTATGAATGCTCCATTTTTTTTGTTGATTTTCACCTGATCATCCATTGATTCTCGATCTGTTCATCCTTTTCTTTTCTCCGATTCAAATTCTTTTACCCTCAAATTATCTCAATTTGAGAATCATCGACAAGAATGTATCCTGTATCAACATCGACTCCTCAAACTTCAAATTCAACCTCGAATTCATCAGATCCCTTGTATCTTCATCCTTCGGATCATACAAGGATGCAATTAGTCTCCAAACATCTTGATGGTTCGAATTTCAACTCATGGAAAAAGGCTATGATGGTCTCTTTATCCGCTAAAAATAAACTAGGTCTTGTGAACGGCAAAGTTTCTAAGCCTTCTTCTGATCATGAAACATTCGACTTATGGCAGAGGTGTAACGACATGGTCACCTCTTGGATTCTCAATGTTCTAACCAATGATATTACTGAATCTGTGCTGTAATCATCCTCCGCGAAGGATATTTGGGATGATCTCGATGATAGATTCGGACAATCAAACGGAGCAAAATTGAGGAAATTCCCGACCTAACTCAAGGACATGATGATCTGGCCACCTATTTCACCAAATTGAAGAAACAATGGGACAAATTAAACGCCCTATCCTTGATTCCAAGTTGTACTTGTGGTGTTGCACACACAATTCAAGAAAGTCAGCAAAATCAAAGGCTGATTAAGTTTCTCGTGGGATTGAATGCCGATTATGGATCAACCAGAGGAAGTATTCTTCTAATGAAACCTCTCCCTTCTGTTGCTGAAGATTATGCTCTTCGGATTCAGGATGAAAAACAGCGAGAGGTACACTCTTCATCTCACTACTTATCAGAATCCGCATAACTGAATGTCAAGTCTGGAGTTAATCATTACAAGAACAATTTTGAGGGAAAGAAAATTATTATGTGCAATTTTTGCAAGAAGCCTGGACATAATGCCAATAAATGCTATCGATTAATCGGTTTTCCTAAGGATTTCAAGTTCAACAAAGGAAGAAATGCTAATGCTAATGTTGTTGGCTTTCCATCAAGTGAACAGCTCCAACAGTTCCAACCTTATGTTGCTGAAAATCAACCAAACTCTTCCTCTGTTACTCATGCAATTCCTAATCTCACAAATGAACAGCTCCAACAATATCAATAGTTATTTTCAATGTTTAGCAACATGAATCTTGCAAGCAAAGGATCAGAAGCAAACAAAAATGATTCACAAGACAATACTTCTCAATGTCCATCTTCTACAAATCGTCCAAGTGTCAATTTCGCTGGTAATGTTTTTCTATCCCAAAATCATTCTATTAGTTGTCATTGTTTGGTCACAACATCTACTACTTGGATTATTGATTCCGGAGCTAGTGATCACATGTGCCACAATCGATCGTTATTATTTCAGATCAAAACTCTTGTTTTTCCTTTTCATATCACTCTTCCAAATGGACAAAAGATAAGTGCACATGAGGTTGGTAGCATCATTCTAGCTGAAAATGTTGTCCTGCATAATGTTCTTTATGTCCCCATTTCAAATTCAACTTGTTGTCCATAAGCAAATTATGTCGAGATTTGAGATCATTGGTTGTGTTTTCAGACCAATTTTGCTTCTTGTTGCAGGGCCCTTCTCCGAAGAGGCCTCTGGTGCTTGGTAGACATCAAGCTGGCTTATACTTTCTTCATTCCAATACACATTCAAACAAAGGCATTGCTCTATCAGTCACTTCAAATGTCCCTATAGATCCTTCTGTTATTTTTTCCAATTCTGTTTGTAGAAACTTGTCAAAAGATAGTTTGTTTTCTCTATGGCATAAGAGACTTGGGTATCTCCCTTTGTACAAGTTGAAAACTCTACCATTTCTAAAGAATATGCATGTTGAATTTGATAATGTTTGTGAAATCTGTCCAAAAGCTAGACAACATAAACTTCCATTTAGTCATAGCTCTATTCATACTTCTTCATCATTTGATCTCATCCATATTGACACATGGGGTCCTTACAATACTAAAACCTAAAATGGTAAATCTTATTTCTTAACCATTGTAGATGATTATACTCGCTCAACATGGACCCACTTGTTAAGCACCAAAAGCAATGCTTTCAATTTTCTTAAAGGTTTTATTGAAATGGTCAAAACCCAATTTCGTAAAAGTGTCAAGATTATTCGATTCGATAATGCTTTTGAACTAGGTTCTAGTAATGAAGCCATTGCTTACTTTCAAGAAAGTGGAACCATTCATCAAACGAGTTGTAGACATACCCCTCAACAAAATGGGGTTGCCGAGCGTAAGCATAAGCATCTTCTTGAAACATCTAGAGCTTTGTTGTTTCAATCCAAACTTCCATTGAAATTATGGGGTGACTGTGTACTTACAGCCACTCATCTTATAAATCGTTTTCCTTCCAAGTTATTAAAAGGAAAATCACCTTATTTTCTTTTACATGGAACTCAACCTTCTTACTCATCTCTTCGAACTTTTGGCTGCTTATGTTTTTCAAGTACCTTGCAACATAACAAAGATAAATTTAATCCACGTGCAACACCATGTATTTTTGTTGGCTATCCTTTTGGGAAAAGGGTTACAAGTTGTATAATCTTGAAACCAAACAGATCTTGGTCTCTAGAGATGTTATTTTTCAAGAACATATTTTCCCATATCCATCTAAAGATTCTGTTGACGAGTCTTTCTTTCCTCAAAGCATGGATTTTCACTATGATGAAGACCAAAATCCTTCATCATCAAGTACCTCTCAATCAAACATTCATTCAAGAGATGATATACCTATACCTCAACCAATACCACAACAACCAATACCACATCAACCTCTTCTTAGACAATCAACCAGAATTATTAAACCACCAGCTCTCCTAAAATATTTTGTTTGCACCAATGCATCATGTCATGATTCTTCAAAATCATGTTATTCTTTCTTTTCATGTCTACACAATGTGACTCAAGCCTCTACACCAAAACATGTTTGTTTTACTACTATTTCTGATCAAAGAAAAAACCTTGTCACGAATATGAATAAAATTTCTGAACCTACCAGCTTTGAAGAAGCAAATTTGATTCCTGAATGGCAGGATGCTATGTCAAAAGAGTTTGAGGTATTAGAGGCTAATAACACTTGGGTTTTAGTTGATCTTCCTAAGGGAAAGAAACCTATCAGCTGTCACTGGGTCTACAAAGTGAAATACAAAGCAAATGGGGACATTGAAAGGTACAAAGGAAGGCTTGTTGTCAAAGGTTTTACTCAGAAACCTAGGATTGATTATACAGAAACATTCTCTCCGGTTGTAAAAATGACAACCATTAGAGCATTAATTGCAACAACAGTCAAGAAAGGTTGGAAATTACATCAACTTGATGTAAATAACGCCTTTCTTCATGGGGAATTACATGAAGACATTTACATGAAACCTCCACCGGGATTGAAACTTTCTAATCCTAATCAAGTTTGCAAATTTCATAAGTCATTGTACGGTTTAAAATAGGCGTCTCGACAGTGGTACGCCAAAATTTCTTCTGCTCTTAAAGATATGGGTTATCAAAATTCCAAAAATGATTACTCTCTTTTTCACAAAAACATGGGTTCAAGTGTTACTTTTGTTGTTGTGTATGTGGATGACATCATGGTAACAGGAAATAATCAAGAGGAAATTACAAAGTTAAAATCATATCTAGATAAGACTTTTAAAATAAAAGATTTGGGATCCCTCAATTTCTTTTTGGGTATTGAGGTATTATACACTTTATCGGGTGTTATTTTAACTCAAAGAAAATTCACTCAATACTTGTTGAAAGAGTTCGAATGCACTCATTATGCTTCTTGTCCTCTTCCCACCAATATCAAACTATTACAAGGACAAGGAGATCTTATGCAATCACCAGAAACTTATCGAAGATTGGTTAGTAAATTGAACTTCCTGGTTCACACAAGACCCGATTTAGCCTTTTCTGTTCAACTGTTAAGTCAGTTTATGTCTGACCCTCGAATACCTCATTTTGATGTTGCTAAACATGTTCTCAAATACCTCAATAATGATCCTAATCAAGGTTTGTTCATGAATAATGGTGATGATTTCACTTTACATGCCTATTGCGATTCGGATTGGGCTTCATGTCCACAATCTCGAAGAAGTGTAAGTGGGTTTGTCATTTTGCTTGGTGACAGTCCAATTACTTGGAAATCAAAGAAGCAAATCACGATATCTCTTTCATCCGCAGAGGCAAAATATAGAAGCATGTGTCGTGTCACTGCTGAGTTGGCCTGGTTAACTCGCTTATTGCATGAGATTACTGTCCCTAATCTTACACCTGTTCCAGTTCATTGTGATAGCCAAGCTGCTATTCACATTGCTAAGAATCCTGTTTTTCAAGAAAGGAGAAAACATGTGGAAATTGACTGCCACTTTGTTTGTAACAAACTCCATGAAGGGTTGATTTCATTGAATCATATTCCAACACAAACTCAGCTTGCAGATTTCTTTACAAAGTCTCTTCCGAGTAAACAACATAATTTTTTGTTAAACAAGTTGGGAATTGTTCATCCTCCAACTTGAGGGGGGATGATAGAGTTAGTTTAGTTAATTTTCCCCTTTTACCCTTCTCACCCTTTGTATATAAACTCTTATTATGTACTGTAACTTAACAATTTTCATAATCAAAGAATTACTTTTCCATCTTTTGTGTTCTATGTTCATCAAGATTAACATATGAGAGAGTATCTTCAAAATCAGATAAAACTGTAAGATAAGAACTTGAAGGAATGTTAAAAGATTCAAGAAGAGAACATACCTTCGAAGTCATAGGTGACTTATTAGCTCCTGTTGACACGAAACACCTCCCATTGACTTTTTCTTCCTTCGAACTGTCCTCTTCAAATTATGCAACATCGCACCATGAGTAGGGTTTCTCATCTCTTCATCATCTGAACCAGATGACCATATCTGGTAAGTTCCATCCTCTTCGTTTCCACCCATCACGACCAACGACAAACTTTGGTCTTCGTTCTTACCTCCTCCAACCTTTCAACATAGTATGCTTCGTATTTTACTCTCTCATTCTTCTCTTCCTTCTTTCTCAGCATGCAGTCTTTTGCAAGATGATTTGCACCATTACAGTAGTTACAATCAAATCCTGAATCTCCTTTCAGCTTTTTCTCACTCTTCTCAACAACACTCTTTCTTTCTTTCTTTTTCCTTCGAATCCACTCTTGTGCCTTTGCCAGATGAAGTGTTGCCCTTGAATTCATTGTTGCTTTTGTATTTTGGATTGAAAGGCTTCTTGAAGAACTTTTTCACTTTATTGTTTGAATAATATGCCACTGCCTCATCCTCTGAATTCACCACAAATCCTTCATCTTCAGAACCATCTTGTTCAACAGTTTTGATCTCAGAGTCCTTTGCTGACACTTTTGACATTAAGGCTAAAGGACCTCCTAGACTCATATTTCCTTCTTCTGCAATTTCATTGATTTCACTCTTATGAGCTTTGAGCACATTGTATAAATCTCCCAAAGAATAGCCATCGAAACTTTGTTGAGTTTTTATCATTAGGCTAATGTTCCTCCACTCCTTTCACAATCCCATCAGAAATGTAAGGTTATATTCAAGAGTTGAGCGTGTAAAAACATAGCGGTTGCACTTGAATATCAACTCATTCAAGCGATCATAGTAGAGTTCGATGGTTTCACTTTCTTTATCCTTCAATTCACCTAGTTCCAGTAAACATTGCTTCACAGAGCTCTTCTTCGTCTTTTCACTTCCTTGATACTTTTCTTTCAAAGTATCCCGAATCTCTTTTGCAGTCTTGCATCCTCGAATAAATTTGTAAACAACCGGTGGAAGAGCATCGCGAAATTCACGAAGACACTTATTATCATTAGCTTCATAATTTTCCTTTTGTGCTGCTATACCAGTACTTGAACCTGGATTTCCAATTTGAGCAAACATTTCTGGACGATAATTTCTACGAGTAACACATCGCCAAAGATCTTTGTCGATCCCGTTGAGATATACCTCTATACGATCCGCCCACTGCTCATAATACTCTGGAATGAGCATTAAAATCTTCGTGGAAGATCCAAGCAAATGATAAAAGCTTTACATAGTGTTCATGTTGAAATTCTCCATTTTTGTACGGACAAAAGTGACGATAAGATTCAGAAAAAGAGATCCAACGGATGAATCAACTGGAAAATGATCAGGAAACAATCGGTCTATCAAACTGATTGCAGAATCGAAACAAATCAATCAATTAGTACAAGTTTTCTTAATCAATAGTGCGGAAATCTTTGGATCAGAAAGAGTGATTCAAAAACTATTGAAAAAGACGAGAAAACAAGTATTGACTGAATTTATCCTGCTCTGATACCAAATGTAGTGTGTTTGAATCGAGTTTAAAGAATAAAATCAAGAACATAAAGCATTAAGAACACAATCGTCAATAAGTTCTGTTTGGCTCGTTGATTAGTTTGAAATAGTACACAAGTACAAGAGAGAGAATATGAACGAAGTGCCCGAAAACACTACTCTCTACTTCTATACTAACCCTATTTATAGGGTGACACAGACTCACAAAAAATATGTAAGGACTAGACATTAAGCTTCAACATCTTATAGTGCCTTACAAAATACATACATAGCGAAGTGCTAGACTTCGACACTAAACAGACCAAAAAGGACTTCGACACCTCACTAGACATTTCGAGGGTTGTAAATGTTATTTTCAAAACGTTTTCCTAATTCTAAACATTTCTTTAAGGTTATTGGCTTTTTCAAAAGAATAATAAATCAATAAACACTTTCTAAACTCAATATTCAAACACCCTTTAGCATTTACACTAGATCTTAAGAGCATCCAAATCATCATACACATTGTTTCTTTCGATACTCTTCCATAATAAACTTGAAAACAATGTAGGTTTAGACATTTCAACTAGTGAAATGTTTTCTGAGGGTATTATTAAAATGTCATTTTAAAAAACCTTATTTTTCTAAAAAAAAAAACATTTTTTTCACTTCGTTCTCAATCAATTTTTCAATCACCGTGTTTTTTTTTATATTTTTTACAAACTAGTTTATAATTTTTTTTTATTTTTACTAAATCTATTATTTAAATTACTTAACTTTATCTTATTATAAATAAAATTATAATTATTTATTTTTTATCTTTGTTTTTATGATTCAAGAAAAAGAAAATTAAAAATCTTTTTTTATGTTTTGTTTAAATACATGATCTAATGTCATAATTTAAAATTTTCAAACATTCAAACACATTTATTAAATGAAAACTTCATAATTAATTGATAGTACATCATTAGTCATCTAATATAACTTTATCAGGGTCCATACTTAGTTATCATACATGGATTTGATCTCGCTATCCATTGTCTCTTTCTATTTCGCAGCCTCAGGGCATGTCATCATTTCCTTGTAGTTAGTCGGTTCATCAAAATTTACGAGTGTACTATCACTGATAAACGTATCCCCATTTGTCGTATATGGAAACCATAAAAAAAAGGTGACATACTAACTCTATTGGATCGATGAAGAGGTAATGAATTGTCAATATGCTCAACAGATTCAGCCTCAGGTTGAGAACTAGTGTCATCAAAGGTTCCTTCATTAGATGACTCTTGAATTTCTTCAAGATTAATCGTACTCACACTGTCCTCTTTAGATATGAGCTTTCTCTTGCGGAAGAATCCTATTCGAGCTACAAAGACCATGTTCTCACTAGGTCTATAGAGCAATTATCCGAAGGACTTTTGTGGATAACCAATGAAAATACATCTTTCGACTCTGGGTTCTAGTTTATCTTGGGTCTCGTGCCTAATGAGAACCTTACAACCCCATACATTGATATGTGCGAGCAAGGGACGTTTACCTGTACACATCTCATGAGGTGTTTTGACAACCTTCTTAGTGGGAACAAGATTAAGGATATGGGCGACTTTCTTTAAGGCATACCCCCAAAATGATATAGGGATTGAATCTCGACTCATCATGGAACAAACCATGTTAAGCAAGGTTCGATTTCGCCTCTCAGCTACACCATTAAGTTGTGGTGTCTTAAGAGGTGTCAGTTGTGAAACGATACCACATTCCTTTAGATAGTCGTTGAACTCGATGCTAATATATTCTCCACCTCTATCAGATCGGAGCATCTTTATCTTCTCGCCCAATTGATTCTCTACCTTGTGCTTAAACTCTTTGAACGTTTCAAAGGTTTCTGATTTATGTTTGATTAAGTAGATATACCCATATCTACTATAATCATCAGTAAATGTCACGTGATAGTGATTGGCATCCCTTGTGGCTGATCTAAAAGAACCACACACATTTGTATGCACGAGGTCTAATAATCTTTCACCTCTTTCATAAGTACCAGTGAAAAGGTGATTTAATCATCTTACCCAATAAGCAAGACTCTCATTCATCGTCTAATTAAAGTTTAAATGATTACAACACTCCATCCTTTTGGAGTTGGGCGATGTGTTTCTTGTTAATGTGTCCAAGACAACAATTCTGTAAGCAAGCCTTGTCAAAACCATTAGAATAATTAATACTAACAACATTATTGCCAAGTTCATTCATACACACACTAGTTTCATACACACCATTACAAGGATAAACTTTGAAAATAAACGCACCATTTTTATAAACTAAAATTGCACCATCACTATTGTTAAAATTATAACAATATCCTTGTTTAAACTAAGCATGAAATAAAATTATGGTTCTTATCATTTCTGACGAATAACAACAGTTGTTCAAATAAACATAAGCTCATAAACTCCAATCCTAGTGACAATCAACTTTCGCCTGTTCCCCATGATCAGGTTTAACTTCCCATGCCCTACCTCTTCACTTTCCCTTAGTCCATGTATATCAGAACAAATATGAAAACCACATCCTGTATCAAGGGTCCAAGAGTTTAAAACATAAGTTTTATTGATTTCAATAGAATATATACTGGAAGAAGACCCAAACACCTTGCCTTTAGCATCTCTCATTTCTTGTAAGTACTTCGAGCAGCTTCTCTTCCTATGCCCCTTATGGCCATAATGAAAGCACACAACTTCTTTTGGTGGATCACCGATAAGAGGAGTATCAAAGTTGACCTTTCACTTTGACCCACTGGACTCTCCAATGTGGGCTTTTCCTTTCCACTTTGGTTGGGAGTAGGCCTTTCTCTTCTTCCATGTTCCTTGTTGAATAGCCATGATTGGGGCACTTGCAACAACACTAGAATGAGACTTCTTCATTCTTGTTTCAGCTATATGTAATAGATTGTGATGCTCAATCAATGTGATCTCAGTATTGTTCAAATGATAGGTCAAGATGAATTGGTCATAACTCCCGGTCAAGGAGTTGAGCACCATGTCAATGGAAAGATCCTTGTCAAAGTTCACACCGATCTTCTCTAATCTTTCTGCATGTCTCTGCATTTTCTGCACATGAGCACACACAAATTCCCCTTCTTTAAACTTGCACGCCATAAGGGTCCTTGACGACTTCATAATGCTCTTGCCTTGCTTTCTTATGGAACATTTGAGCAAGAGACAAGTTCATTGCATAAGGCCAGTAGTCCTCATAGGACTTTTGAAGATCAGGTGACATGGTTGCAATCATAATGCAAGAAACCTTAGTCATGTCGTCAACGTGCATATTGTATCTTACCAATTCCTCAGGAGTAGCAATCGATTTATCAATTTCTAGAACGGGATTATCAAGAACATATTCTTTATCCTCGTATCAATGTCATCTTAAAACTTCATATCCAGTCCATGTAGTTTGGACCAATAAGCTTATCCTTTGAGAGGACTGACAATAAAGTGAAGTTGTGAAAGGTGGGAAGAGGAGGAGGAAGATCACCATTTCTAGATATCTAAAATGAGATACAAGATTTTAGTTAGTTGATTTATCCTTAATATTTTAACCCAAATTAATATTCAAAGCTAGGATCTACAAATACAATTCAAAATTAAGAAAATGGATGTCGTAATGTAATTATGAATTTATTTTAAGTAGGTAAAGCTCTTTACCCATTTCAATCTCTTATGAAATTCCTAGATCTTTCGATATTCGTTGTACTATTCAATGGCATGTTTAATCTCAGGTTATTCTCTTTGATTTGTGATTGGGATGCCGAGAATCACAAACAAGATGTAAATAACCATGCAAACCCATGTCACATCCTTAAGGTCATTTATGATCTCACATTGACGTGCTGGTTAACCAAACACGCTCTGTTAATAACCATAAATATTGAGTATGTGCCATCTTTCTCTTCTTTGTAGTCCCACATTAGTGTGTTTGTTAACCATGCACACTTCACTAACGATTCACAAAGAAATGATGTGTGTTTTCATAGATTAGCATACAATTTCACATTTTTCTGAAAGTAACTAGAGGAGATTTTATGAAAGGTTCTAGTACTTTATACATTATACTTTTAATTTGATTATATCATATCAAACCCTTTTGGCTAATGACCCTCCACTACACAAAGAAGCGGATGGTGAAAAAGACACTCATTTAACAGTCATTTTATAAGTTGTTTTCTTATACCTCTCTTATAATGTGGCTTCTTGAATGAGGCCTACTAACGATTTGACTGACCTTTGAGTTATACATATAGTATTATAGGTCGGTGGATGAAAAGACACTCATTTAACGATCATTTTATAGGTCGTTTACTTACACATCTCTTATAGTGTGGCTTCGTGAATGAGGTCTATAACTATGTGACTGGCCATTTAGTTATACATAAATTATTAGAGCTTTTATATGTGTAAGATGTATTTTAAAACTTTTTTTAAATTACAAGGTTTAAATTTTAGCAATTCAATTAACCTTTAATTATATAATATTTGAACTATTAAGATTTAATGATTATCTTTAATTAAACTTTTAATTAATATTAAATCTTATGATAATTCCATTATCTAATTATCTTACAATTGGATAATTATATTTGTAATACTTCCTTATATTCAAATTTAGCATTTCTAATTATCTAGCTATAATATTCAGATTTTAAGTATTTAAAATAATATTAAATAACTAATAATTATCCTATCTTTTGAATAAGGCAAGAAAATCCCGAATTTTGTTTTCAGGCAGTTCCCATGTCGTGGCCAATACAGATTATCGATTTTTTCAGGTTTTCTGGTTTCATCTTTATGTACTACTAATTGACAAAGCTAGGTTCTTATACCACTATTAGGGTTCTTATGTAACAATAACATTATACTTGCAGAATTTCACTTAACATTTAAGGTTACATGCAGCCTAAAAATTATATGGCTTTTCACTGTTAATAACAAAATACTTTATGAAACAAAACTAAAACCCTATTGATAATCGAAAATCATAGATAAGAAACATATATTTGTTTAAAACGAATTAACCTATCAAGCACTTGAAGATCTCCTTGGAAAATTAGTTCCAATTATATGGTAGCCTCTAATGCGTCACACCTAAAACCCTAGGAAACCCTAGGATTGAATATAGGAGAGAGAGGTGAGTAGAAAATCTTATTTATTGAGGTATGATTTGTGTAAGCCGAATTTGGCTAGGGAACACCCATATTTATACTTGTCAAATAACCTAGAAACTCTAAGTTTGAATAATAAAATAATGTTATTTTATTCTTATTCAAATTCTGTTTCCTTAGTTGAGTAGAAGACTTCCAAAAACCATATCAAGGGCTCCCAGAACTGTCCACCCCTAGGAAGGTTCTGGATCCTCTCATTTGTTTAACTATTGAACAATTGCAGTCCAATCCTTATACCTCTAGTTAACTCTAATTAACTCATAATTAATTCTAAATTAATTATGTTTAAATCCTAATTAATTATTATTATTACTAATTAATATATTAATCATATAATATATTAATAAATCATCTCTCTCTCTCTCTCTCTCTCTCTCTCTCTCTCTCATAATCAATCCAAATTATTTCCTGGTTATAAGGGCAACCAAAAAAAAACTTTACTTTTATTTTTCAATATTATACCAATTTAATTAAGACCTTACACTTAATCCAACAAAAACCTTATCCTTTTAGCTAAAAGACGAAAGTCTTTTTAGTCCAAAAAGATATACATGACATAATAAATTACACCTTATGATATATTATGATATATTTTAATACTTAAATTGAAAAATAATATTTCCATGAAATAAATAATTTCTAATTAATTACAAGAGTTATATTTATTTATCAAGGATCAAATTCTTATAAATAATATATTTGCATCAAGTTGTTAGTGTGATCCTTTAGGATCATATATATGGACACAATCGTACAAGCCCCACACTTGTTATATATGGGCACAATCGTACAAGCCTCATACTTAATATCATATCTTAAGCACAATTATATCTTCGGTGCAATAACATCCCCACACTTGTTATATATGGGCACACTCGTACAAGCTTCCTTATTTCACCAATCGAGTAAAATCACTTCATCTTATTTTAGAGGAGGATGTTAAAATACCTCTCAGCTACAATCAAGCTTTGTTTTTTACACTTCTATTAGCAATGTAGTTGGTTCATAGAACCCACTTGAGCCCTCATAAATTCACACCAACTTCGTCTTCGTGGCTACCTATTCATGGAAAAGATGCAAGAGTTGTAAATCTAAATTAGATGTCTAACACTCTTTGGGTTGTGATCACAAGTATCACTACATGGTGATGGTGTGGTTATTGATAAATTGTGCCCAAGAAAGAATTGTTGATGCCTTGTAATAGGAGGGCAATACAACTTGAGAGATAAGAAATATATAAAAAAATCAGTTCACATTCTAGAACCATATTAATGATTAGATAAAATTGCCATACATTAGAATAAATAACAGTACAATAAAGATTATAGCCACAATACAAAATTGAAAAGAAACAAACCAAGTTACAAACATTTGCACAAGATACAACATTACAGTTAGATAAGATCCTCATGTACGTAAAATGGTTTCCAATCACTTTCCATACAGCATCGCCAAGAGATGGCATTTCATGTCTTCATCTTTTGGCGACAAATGCTCTTTCGCCAAAAGTGTATTAAGGTGCATGTGATGCATCTTCTTGGTCTTCCTTTCTTCCTTTTTTTGCTCCAAGTCGAGTCTTTTTCTCATGACTTCAACTTCATTGTCTCTAGTAACTCTAATTGCACGAAGTTCTGCAACAATTTCATTAGGAGACAAAGACGGTTGTGATACCTTACATTTTCCTTCCATTTTAGATGCATCTCTACTTGTACAAGGGCGACTTGTTGAACCACTATTATTTGGCGTTTCTGGGTTGGATTGGACACAATGATCTCCTTCTTCACCACTCCTTGATCTTTCTGTGTTGCCACCACTTTCTTCATTGCCCACTTCATGATCAGAATGTGAAGGTGTTGTCTCACAATCTATTGGCAATCCCACTTTGTGTCTAGCATAGTTTTCAGTATTTTGTGAGGTTTGGAGATTTTCACAATCTATCTGTAATCCCACTTCACCTGCATCACCATTTTCAGTATTTTGTGAGGTTTGTAGACTTCCACAATCTACATTTAATCCCACTTCACCTTTAGCATCATTTTCAGTATTTTGTGAGTTTTGAAGATTTTCACAATCTATTTGTAATCCCACTTCACCTGCACCACCATTTTCAGTATTTTGTGAGGTTTGAAGATCTTCATGATCTATGTGTAATCCCACTTCACCTCTAACATCGGTTTCAGTATTTTGCGATGTTTGGAGATTTTCACAATCTATGTGTAAACCCACTTCACAATTAGCACTATTTTCTGTGCTTTGTGAAATTTGTAGATTTTCAATGATTGGAACTTGATCAAGATCCGGAATAAAATGAGATTTTTATTGCATTGAGGGTTTGGATAATCTTGTGAGTCTTCAGAAGAGTTCCTAAAAATCAGATAGGTTAGATCGACAATATGAATATAAAGAGATGAGAAATAAAATTGGTACACATACTAGACTCTATTTATAAAGGGAAAAAAAATTGAATTTGGGTGTATTATGTTCTTTAAATAAAAATAACATCTGAATTATACCATATAAATTTTTCCAAAAATAATAGAAACCACTCGGTTAGAAAATGCCACATGGAAAGTAAAGCAAGTAAAAATGGCCAGCCAATGATTGGGTAGCTGACTAGTTATTGTTCTCTTTTTTTCCAATTGATTTCCTTTTCGTTTTATTTGTGACTGATTGGACCAAATTGCCGATTAAAATAGTCTAAAAAATGGTTCACTTACTTGGTATCAAATTTTTCCAAGTCCTTCACAGCTGCCTCCACTGCATAGAGTGCCATTTTCTTCACCTGTAATTAATTAATTAGCAGCATCAACTATTTTGCACCATTTTAATCTATAACAAATCAATCAAAATTAATGAAACTGATAATATTATGAGCATAAATTGATGCCATGTGTACAATAAAGTCACAAAAGCAAGAAATTTATTTAGAATCCAACATTAGATATGTAGCAAAATAGACGGGTTGATGTTAGACGAGTTGTGTTGGCAAGGTGATATGAACTGACTTAGAACTTGAAATCAATAACAAGAGCAGATAGAACAAAACTCACTGTATGGATTTAGGAACACTCAATAATACCCAAATGTCTACAAGAAAAAAGATAGTTTGGCAAATTCGAGAAAAAGGAATAAATTCCAGATTTACACAAAAGATGCCCAACACTCATTCTCTCTACTCCTATGTAAGCATTCTGCATAACCAATAAATTAAAGTAAATGCCTAAAATGCCCATGTACTAATAAGACACTCTTTATTTGCTGAGTTTCTCAAAATACTCCTAGATTAGATCAAATCCGTGGCTAAACCTGATGTGTAGCACAAGGCAACACTTTAATGTTAGTTTTATTAATCGCATAAGTAACTAAAATTGCTAAAATAACAATCTACTATTTTTGATTAAAAACCTGTTACCTTTTTTACTAATTTTCTAGATATACAAATTTGACCTGTCTTCAACAACATATAACTCAAATCTTTTGGTGGTTTAAGAAATATCTAATGTTTGCAACATTCAAAGAAGAGACTGTTTACCCCCAACTTATATTCTTTAGCCTTATGATTTTGGGGAAGAAGGCGGAAATCATCTGTCAACCGAATGCATTCACCAACATTTTCGGGAGAAACAAATTCCAATGCAACTTTTATACATGACTGCACAAAAAAAAACATATTTATTCACTTAATATGACAAGAGATAAAACTCAGAGACGAGTTAGATATAACAATCGCAATCAAGACCAATTTTCAAATTTTATATTTTTCACAAATTGATATATGTATATGCATATATCAATTAGAAGCATTTTAGATGTTGAAAGCTTGTTGTGAGAGCATTTTGTCTTATGAAGCATGTTGAAAGCATACATAACTCACAATGTTCAGATGACTAGAAAGTAGAAACCCTCAAAGAGAAATCAAAGATCAAGAAAAACATGTCTCGAAGACCGATGGATGACCATTTTTTTTTTTTTTCAGGAAATGGATCTCAAAAATTATGTCAACAACTTAGTGAACCCCACAACATCAAATCTTGAGTCCTATTATTTTCAAATTTAATGCAGCAAAAAAGAATCTAAGAACTAGTAGTTAAGTTGCTAACCTTCAAATTTCTAACTTGATGGGCACACCCAGCAGGTATAAAGACAGCATCTCCAAGCTTTTGGACAAAACTCCATGCTTCAATTCCTGATCATAACCAAAAAAAAATGAGCACAATCATAAAATCCAATATCAGTGAAAGTTGATACATAACACGCCTTGCAAATGCATACTAACCAAACTCCTCCTTGAGCTTCCTTTTATGGTCCATGGTTAAGTAAAATGTTTGGTCATGAATTGGGTGGATAACCTGGACCAAAAAAATACAATGGAACAGTTTGAGAAATGACTGTTTAGGAATGTAATGCTACACATAAGAATTTCTATAAAAGAAACAATATGCACGACTGATGCATCTACACTCAGTTTACAAGGCATATAGCTTCCCCAGAATTAAAATAATTTGACCTTAAATATGAAACCTGAGAGGACTTAATATGTGAAGTTGTTATCGTTTCGATGAGTGAAGTGAAAATAACAAGGGTAGTAATAGATAGTGATCCCTTAGTAAAGTGGACTACTATCCACTCAAAAATTATCCAAGTACAATACATTCAATCTCCACAATCCACCTCATGTTTACCTTCTAAATTTCAGATTACTTTACCATTGCCTTTTTTAATGACAGCACTAGTTATGTAAGAAGACAAAAATATTTAACTTGGCAAAAAAACAAAACATGAAAGCTTGAATCTTTCCCGATCTGGAAAAACTAATATGGTAAGGGTGTGTTTGACAAGGCTTCCAACTAGGTCCAAAAATTCCAAATTGGCTTTAAAACTCATGGACTCGGTCGATGATATTTGATTTCCCATTTTGCCCTAATCCTCTAAACGCCTCCACAGAAAGAAAGCAGAAGCAATCTCCCCTGCTATCAGCTCCGACTCCACATCACCTTCGTCTTCCTCCGACTCAGGTGCATATTTCTGATTTTTCTGTTCCCGCTTTTCCCATTTTGCTGAAATTTCTGATTTTGTTGTTTTCAATTAACACGATATATGCATTGTTTTCATGGTTTTTGTGATTGATATCCATCTCGAGTTTGAGATTGTATATATTGAAGATTTGAGGAACATATGTCACAGATTTAAGATTGAAAATTTGGTTATATATCGGCTTCAAATCTTTTCTCCATCTTTAGTCGTGATCAGCCATTGATTTGCTATTGTATCATTGTATGCAGAAGCAGAACTCATCTCTAAAGTTATCTAGATTAGTAAAGGCAAAAGACCAGGTGGTGGCTGGTAAAATGTATCATCTGACATTGGAGGCGACAGATGGAGGTGGCAACATAAAAGTATATG
The DNA here is from genome assembly GCF_052849685.1 of Lactuca virosa. Classification (NCBI taxonomy): domain Eukaryota; kingdom Viridiplantae; phylum Streptophyta; class Magnoliopsida; order Asterales; family Asteraceae; genus Lactuca; species Lactuca virosa. The sequence goes on along the minus strand of NC_136430.1, from coordinate 221,351,213 downwards.
AAACTAAACTTTGGTAGCAGTCTTGGAATAACTTGAAGCAGATGCAAGAATTTAAGGTTCTGATGATCCAAATGTCTAGAAGTTAATTGGTGTTAATTTGATACAAGAGTCCATTAATGATTTTGTAATCAGTAAACTGCTTGTTGATGAGTTTAAAAAGTTTTGAGTTGCTGATTGTTTTCTTCTAAGCCCTGTATATGAAGTTATAGTGGGTTTTTGTTAACAATTACAACTGCAATATGAAATGTCTAGAAGCTAATTGGTGTGTTGTTGATTTGTTTTGCTATGTATAAAATTTTGATGAGCAGGGGTATTTTGGGTACAAAAATATTATGTGTATGTTTGGTTCCACATGTTGAATCAAAATTTATGTTTTCATATGTGTGTCAAGAAATGAGAGTGTTTTAGAGATGAGAGTGTGGAAGGGTCTTTGAGAGAATGACCTTTTTCATTAGTGTTTTACCTGAGCCAGTAACCCAATGAACTATTATTAAAAATGTTGTGTGAGGGTAATATAGTCAGTTTGCACAGTCAGTCAGATGCAAAATCAAACAGCAAGTTTCAGTCAGAAGTTAACTCAGTCAGAACTTCTAAACCAGTTAGCAACTATCAAATGACCCCTAAAAAGGTCCAAAAGACTGTTCGAATATCCTTATTACACATAAATAAAGATTACCTGCTGTAGTGGATGACAAAAGGCATGTCTGAACTCTTTGAAGTGTTTTTTGAGATATTCCTGCAGTTTAGGAGTATCTTCCCTCCTAAACACATCCCACAAAGCACCTCCCTCTTCCAGATCAGAATCAGATCCATCCACACAACTACCTGAAATATCATCCTGCTTATCAAAACTTTTTTAATGGAATCCATTCTCCTCCTAACTTTTCTATCACACTATCAGACTCATCTGATTGATCACTAGCAGTTGTCACAAGACAAGAACCTGTTTCATGCCCACGTTTTCGCTTGCTTCTACTGTTAACACAGTAAGTTTCTTCCACATTGTCATCACTCGTGTTTTTTTCAACTGTAGATTCAACAAATGTTTTAACTAGGCACCTTCTTTTTTCTTTCAATTTATTTAATTTATCAGTAGTAGCTTTCGTGTTATCAACATCAGGTTGTGTCTTCACTACCAGTCCAAATAGTTCCTTAGCATCCTGAGCCTTGTGCAGCTGCTTCAACTCCTTTATCAATTTACGATGTTCAAGGGCAGGGGTCACAGTTGCAGTATGAGTCAACACATTCACCTGCATGTCACCAGAATACATATTCATGAATGAAAATATATAAAATCCAAAGCAGGTTGGGTCTTGGTGTGCAAAATAGAGAATATATCTCTTTGAAGATGGTGAAGCCATTAGCAAACCAAATTCTTCTCAGACAATCTGAAATGCAACTACTATAACCAAAAGAAATGAGAAACCAAAGTAAGCCTAGAAAGCCAAATTCAATTCCAATGATACTCGATCAAATCCAATACAGATGATATTGTGTCTGTCTAGAATCAGAACAGGAAATTTCAAGCAGAAGAATTTGGCTTAACTAAATAGAAAAAAACATACCACATCACACTTGTCACAATGAAGTTTAGTTACAGAGTCACCACGTCCCAATTCTTGATGAACACCATAAGCTATATATGTTTTAGGACCCATGTCTGGCTTACAAGATTCGTCAGGCAACTTGACTGCAAGATTAAGGTAGCCATCACGTGGATGTGTATATTCTTTAAAGGGTAAGGAAGTGATGAATTCAACACCATGACGTGGCAACAGTTCTTCAAATAAATTTGATAATACCCAGTCTTTCAACTTTAGAATGTGAGGCCACCCAACTTCATCATATTGACCTTCCGTATACCAATTAAAAAAGTTACGAACATTTATATCAGCCTGCATGCCATGAGAAGTTGATTAAGCATGTAACATATCTAAATGTAGTATTAACTTAAAAGGCAAACATCTAACATAAAGGGTGACAAATCGACCAAAGTTCTAGAATGTGTTCAAAAAAAGAGGTGCAATATTAAGAGAAATAGATAACATTCTCCCAAGCTTGTACGAACTGTAGCAAATACCATACAACATTACTCCATTCCCATGAGAATGGGGTAAAGGGGAGGTAAGATGTAGCATGTAGGCAACCTCTCTACCCTAACCCTAAAGTAGGGGGACTGTTTCCATAGTTGACCTTGGACATAAGAAAAAGAAAAAGAAAAAGAAAATTGTGAGCCCACACAAGATGATCTCCTACATATGACACAATGAAGAAATAAAGTCTACCACATGTCCACCACAACATCCTCATTTGTGTGAACTCCATCTTCCTTAGGTACTCTTTAATCGGCTAACTTTTGGAACCATACAACAAAATTGGCCTTATAGCCACCCTGAAGTAAAACACATATGGTTCCTCCTCAAATTAACCACCCTCTTTATGCAATACATCCCAAGTACTTGCAACTCTTCTTTGGGTGTATAGCTTACTCAGTAGTCACTAGCACTCACCAATGTTGGTGATTTTAGTGTCACCGGACATTTTGTGTAATTGAAACTATTATGTAAGCTAAAGGCGCTTATTATTTTGTACTCTATATTATGTTTGGTGAGTGCGGAGTGCATGCATATATAAGATCATATGATAAGCCGGTATAACAGAATGGCGGGGGTTAAGGGGAGTCAAACCGTGTAATTGTATTATATTTTACAAAATTACATATAAACTCTATATAAAGAGTATAATATTACACTACACTACCCTCTACGGCTCTACTTATTATAAATGTAAATTACATAGTCTAACATTCCACCGCAAGTTTAGGGTGGAGAACAACCTGCAACTTGGACCCTAGGAGCTAAAATCTCCGAGCAGATAACGGTTTTGTAAAGACATCAGCGATCTGATCATACGTAGATATAAATTGAACTTGTAGATGACATCTTGCTACCTGCTCACGAACAAAGTGAAAATCTACCTCGCCATGTTTAGTGCGTGCATGGAACACAAGATTGGCGGATAGATATGTAGCTCCTATATTGTCACACCAAAGAGTAGGAGACAAAATCGATGTGCCAAGTTCACGCAAGAGTGCTTTTAACCAAATTAATTATGCAACAGTGTCAGCAAGAGCTTTGTACTCAAATTCAGTTGAAGACCTTGAAACCATCTTTTGTTTACGGGCAATCCAGGAGAAAAGATTGAATCCCAAATATATAACAAATCCCCCGGTGGATCTATGGTCGACTGGGCAGCAAAAGTAATATCTGGGCGGGATAAAGTAGCATATTGCAAAGCGCCAACAGTTTGACAATACATGGTTGGATCAGAAAGCGATGGGTTATCATCAATGGTCAAGAGGTAACAGGGACTCATTAGAGAACAAGCTGGCTTGCAGTCAGAGAGACCTAACCGTTTAAGAATCTCGAGAATATACTTTCGTTGAGACAACACAAGAGTCTTCTTGTCATAAACAACCTCAATGCCCAAGAAATAATGAAGTTGACCCAAATCTTTAATTGCAAAAGTAAAACTGAGACGACTTATGATGCAGTCAATAGCTGACTGTTGTTACCAGTGATAATAATATGGGTTTTATGCAAAAAAATCCCATTATTTTGGGAAGATTTTCAATAAAGTCCTAAATCTTTTTTTTTATAACAGAGAAGTCTCATTCTTTTAGGGAAATCACATAATCTGTCATTTCCTGTTAAACTACAAAAAATGACTTTTTCGTTAATTTGGGCAAAATGTTAAATAATCAACGCTTTTCTGTTAAAAAAAAAAAGATGTAGGACTTTATCAAAAAATTTCCCAAAATAATGAGACTTTTCTGCATAAAACCCATAATAATATTGTCTACATAAACCAGAACATAAACAATAGTACCACCAGAGTTGAAGATGAAGAGCGAAGGATCAGTTTTGGATCCTGAGAAACCAAGTACAGTTAGAGTTGTGGACAACCGGGTAAACCACACTCGTGGAGCTTGCTTATCCCATAAAGGGACTTGTGGAGAAGACATACAGAGTCTGGTTTAGTGGGGTCAACTAAGCTATGAGGCTGTTCGATGGAAACAACTTCTTGTAAGTCACCATGTAAAAATGCGTTTTTCACATTCAATTGTCGGAGAACCCAGTTGTTGGTCACGGCAAGGGACAGAATGACCCTAAAGGTGGTTGACTTTATCACATGACTGAATGTTTCATTATAGTCAACACCCGGTTGTTGATTAAATCCTTCGGTGACTAGCCATGCTTTGTAGCGAGTAACATCACCCTGTGGATCCTTCTTTAACCTATATACCCACTTACAATCACGAAGGTTAGTATTTTTAACATATGAAACTAACATACGGAACTAAGGACCATGTAGCATTCGTATAAAGCGCTTGAAACTCCTCAGTCATGGCAAGACGCCACTCAGGAGTTCTGTTGGCAACAGTAAATGAAGTTGGTTCGGTATGAGAAGAAGATGAACAGGTGGAAGTGTAAGCAGATGGATCATATCGAGAGGTGTGTGTGGGATTTTGACAAAGATTGGGAGGTTAGGGTCGTTGAGGTGGTGATGGCGGAGGGGGTGGTGTAGAGGAAGATGAGTGAGTGAGTGTTGGTAGATCTGGAGTGGACTGGGAGACGGGATCCATAATGAGAGGTGGTGTAGGAAAGATAGAGATATAAGGAGTAGGGGAAGTAGGCGGTTGTGGTGGTGAAGAGTTGAACGGGAAAACATATTCATTGAAACAGACATTGCGGGCTATGTATATGCATTCGGTTGTAGGATCAAAACAACGATAACCATGGTAGATAGGATTGTAACCAAGGAAGACACATGGTGTGGAACGGAAATCAATCTTGTGATGATTATAAGGACAAAGATGAGGAAAACATTGACAACCAAAAACATGAAGAAATAAGTAGTCCGATTTTTGGTTGTAGACTTGTTGAAAGGGTGATTTATTTGAAGAGATTCTAGATGGAAGACGATTTAGAAGATAAACGGCAGTTTCAAAGGCAAAGTGCCAAAAACGTTGTGGGACATGGGATTGGGTAAGTAGAGCAAGACTGGTTTCCACAACATGGCGATGGCGACACTCAACAATTCCATTTTGTTCATTGGTACGAGGACACGAGAGTCGGTGAATGATGCCAAGGTTTGTGAGGAAGTGAGAGGACAAAATTTCCCTCCCCAATCGGTTTGTACACTTTTGAGTTTGGTGTTGAATTGTCGTTCAACCATAGTAGTGAAATTTGTAAATGTAGAGTAAATATCAGATTTATGTGCAAGTGGGTAAAACCACATGTACCTAGAGTAATGATCAACACATAAGAGAAAATATTTATGACCATCAGAAGAGACTGTGAGGGAGGGTTCCCAAACATCACAATATACCAAATCTAAGATTTTATTATTGTGAAAAGTAGAGTTATGTAATGAAAGTTCAGAGGATTTGCCTAACTGACAAAAAGTACATAAAGAGGAACTAAGTTTTGTAGAAACTGACAAAGAACAACTAGAAACAATAGAATTAAAAACACGTTCGTGTGGATAACCGGGACATTGATGCCAAGTGACGGACGAAGCTTTGGTGGCTATGAAGGCGAGCTTAGGAAGGGGTTGGAGTTGAGGAAGACGAAGCGAGTAGAACCCGTTATTGCTTGGACAGAAAGGCGGAAAGAGTGGGTAGCCTCGTCCTTCACAACAATGAAAGAAGTGTGAAACTGAAAATAAACATCATTGTCATGACAAAACTGTTGGACAGATAAAAGATTCTTATGAAGTTGAGGAACATGGAGAATATTTGTGAGATTAAAGGTTTGTTATGAGAAAGGTATTTTGATGAACCAATATGAAAAATGGTAAGAGGGTTACCGTCACCAACACTGAGTGAGTCATTACCATGATATGCTTCAAAGTTGTCAAGGTTTCATACGTCATGAGTAGCATGACTATTTGCACTGGTATTTGTGAACCATGTTGCTGTTGATGTAGATGCAGAATCGGAACAGGTGGCGATATTAGCTTGAGAGTTAGACCTGTTAGGCTGATTTGGGCAATGATATGGTAGGTGACCTATACCACAACGGTTGCAGTAACCGTACACAGTGAGTGGAAACCCACTGGAATTGGCGAGTGTTGAGTTGTTGTCACGACCTTGGTTATTCTAGTTACCTCGTGAGTTGCCACGAATGTTGCCTTGACGTTTTGGTTACCTCGATTGTTTGATGCCCTGGAGGCATAGTAAGTGTGGGGTTGGGTGTTTTGTGAGCACATAGGATTTAGTTGACACCCTAATTGAGAGGCTAACAACTGCACGTTGTTAAGTTGAGACTGAATAGCAGCGAGATAAGGTAAAAAAATAGTAGAAGCACCTCCAATTGTGGCAGCATATACCTATGGTGGGGTGGTAATGGGTAAGGTGGCTGATTTGTTGATCATGTAATCATGAATAGACTAGAGGGCATGCAGATCATTAAAAGTGATTGGTGGTTGACGTGCCAAAAGGTTTGATTTCAAACCATTGTACTCATCTCGTAAACCTGAGATGGTGAACATGAATAGACTAGAGGGCATGCAGATCATTAAAAGTGATTGGTGGTTGACGTGCCAAAAGGTTTGATTTCAAACCATTGTACTCATCTCGTAAACCTGAGATGGTGAACATAACCAGGTCTTTGTCTTTCATAGATTCGCCAATGTTGGCGAGAGCTCATGCATATTCCATTGCTCGACTGAGATAGTTAAGTGGAGTTTCGTCTCCTTTCATCTCTATGCGAAGTAGTTGTGTTTTTAACGTGTATTCACGAGAAGCAGAATTTGGTGCCCATGCACGTTCTAAGGAAAGCCAAAGGTCTCTAGAAGTTGTACCTTGAACATGTTGGAAAGACGCTTCAGAAATTGTTGACAGAATTATCATTCGAACATGTGCATCGTTGGCAATCCGAGGGAGATAACTAGGGTTATCAGTTATTGCATCTCCTGTTGTAACTTTCTGTTTAGGGCATTGAATGGTGCCATCACAGCCAATCAGATGGTAAGTAGTTAAGAAGCCTTCCAAAAACCATAGTTTGTAGGAGAGAGGATGAAGGTGAATTTGTGAGTGTTGTGGGCTGTTTTCTCTTGCAGCAGTAAAGGCAACAATAACAACCATGTTTAGAGGCGGCAAGAGGTTTCTTGGCTTTGATACCAAGTCGAACCGTGTAATTGTATTATATTTTATAGCAATACATATGAACTCTATATAAAGAGTATATATTACACTTTAATACCCTCTACTTATTATAAATGTAAATTACATAGTCTAACAAGGGGGCGCAACCCCTTACAAGGTCCTAGGGGCAGCGCCCCTAGCAGGTCCAAGGGGCAGAGCCCCTGGCGACAAGATTGACAAATCTTTCCAGATTTGGAAACCATTGATTAAGCTATTAATTTTGTGATTCTCCTAACTAATTTAGAAGATAAAAACCCTAATTTGCCATGTATATATACGACTCCTCTTTAGAGTCGTACTCTTCTGAACTCTCTCTCTTCTACTACAAACTCAGAATTCGTCTGACATTTTGACTTGTGTTTTTATGCCTAGATACACAAGTGTCCTTTTGGATTATCCTAGACCGGATTTCCTGTAACCCGGCATAGGGTGGAAAACTCAGTTCGGAAATTCGGAAAGTGACTGTACACGATCCATAAGGAATCGTGTTCTTCCCTATCACCCTAATATTCCCCCAACAACCAATTACCACAAAACACAGATAATAAAATAAGCAATGTAAAATAGAAAAGGGAATACTTAGCCAACCTCACACCAATCCAAACAATTAATAGCAGCCACATCCAATAGCTTGTCGCGTTTAGTATTTGAAATCTGGCGAAAAGCACGCCACATGACCATGGGTTCCCAGCTCAACCCAAGAGTAGTTTCAAGAACATTGCTGACTATTACTGGCTCCCCTTTTGACCAATGCCATTGAAAATGCTTCAAATCTCCTGGTTTAATGTCTATAGCACGTGGACAATACAAGTAATTGTCATTTGAACTTTCACGAGAAGCAGCTTTACGTGACTGTTTATCACCACAATCACTACCATTCACATTATCTGAACATGAGCACCATTTCTCAGACATATCCCATATATTGTCCTCCAGTTTGTGCATCTTTAAGAGCTTTTGTGCTTTCTCCAACAAGATTGTAACTCTGTCAAGTGGCTTTGTGTGCATCAACTCTAAAATCCCACGACCACAACCACCCATGCTTTTTGGAGGACAAGGAATTCTGCCATCATCCAGAGACTTCCATTCATGAGTTTGCTTTTTCTTTGGTGCATAACTCCCCTTTTTTCTTTTCTTGAGGGCTGCAGCAGCCTTCTTAACTTCAAGGGGCTTTCCTTCATGTAAGTAAGGCTTTCCCCCGTGTAAGTAATCAGGACCTGGATCTTTGACTTTAATGATAACTTCTTCCTTGTTTCCTTGAAGATTGCCATCTCGCAATTCCCAGCAACATTGAAGGCAGAGGTCATATTGACAAGAAGGGCAGTTTCTATGCAAGTCAAAAATTGATGTTTTACAGCAGTCACTGCATACATCATGGGGACAATCAAAATAGGAAATCATTATACATCCAAATCCTTAAAACGTTTGTGCAATCCTTGAAATGACATACCAGTAAATGTGCATGCGCTCAAATGAACTGCAACTTTCCTTCTTCAACTGTACCTCTGATACAGAACACCCTGCCCAAGAAGATAAATTTATAAAAACCTAACTAAAATGTGGCCGATTGCTGATTATCCATTTCAACCACCCTTTTAGTGAACAAAGTCACACTATCACATTCCAACTCAACACCAAACCATGAAAAAACAATCGACTGACAATAATCAACAAGAGAGCATTTTTCGCACTATTTTGCTCAATTTTGAAAGGAACCAAGAACAAGCTGGTACAGATGCATAATCCTTTAAGAAGATAAAAAAAAAATGGAAGTTCAGTTTTAGAAGTTAAATCAAACTGCAACAAACATCTTTCCTTGAAGTTTCCTTAAGTCTCAACAACGTACTCATTTAAATCGAAGCTCTTTTTCATAAGAATAAAACAGTCATCATCATTAGTCAAGAATCACATATGTGGCAATACTGATTCAGATTATAATGTGAACTAGGAACTGTATCTTTAAAATACAGCAAGAGCACTGAGATGAACAATAAAAAAATACCTTGAATTTTAGACTCTATTACTTTCTCCCTTATGTGCTCCTCGTTGAGACGCTTCAAAAATGGAAGAAGCACATGTAGGATATAAACAGAATACCGGATTTTCTGATCATCATTGAGTTTGAAATCGATCTTTTGTTTGACCTAAAAACCCACCAACAGATTCAGTATTTGTTGGGTATGGGAAAGAAGAGCAATAAGTTCCATAACAAAAGATGAGCTGCAGGAACCAACTTTTGGGTGCACATCACGCAGGCAAGATTTACAGTTGCAAATGTCACGGCAAACAGGGCAACTCTCACCAAACATCTCCTCTGTCATGTTAGGGTACCTACAGAACAGAGTAAACAAAAGAAAATAAGATGAAAAAGCCGAGAAAACAAGCAAATTTCATAATACAGTTGCTCAGCTGAAAAAGAAGAAAAGGTTTTAAGTTTTAACAACTCATACCATCTTGTCATGCAAGGCACACAGTAACGTTTTGTAGTGCATTTCAGGCACCCAACAACTCGTCCCTTGTCGTTCTTTTGACACTGATGGCACATTACTGATGGTACATGAACTAGGTTTCCCTGTCAATGAATGGAAAAAAAGAGAGATGATGTTCAATTTATGATCAGATGTCTGCAAGAGCAACCAAGTAGATTTATTTGAATAAAGAAAGAGGGAGACAAGGGACACAGAATGTACATATTCATCTGGAACCATTTGCTTTGCATACCACTTTGGCTTTGGCTTTGAACTATCCTTCTTGCTTGAACTTGAAGCTGCCTGGCTTTTCTTATCTTGTTCTTCTTCACCACTATTTTCTTTCCCCTGCTGTTTATTCTTCCCTACATCATCATCATATATGAAAGTCTTATAATTAATACCATCATTCCTACTCCTAGTACTTCTTCTGGGCCTCACATACTCTTTTATATCATCTTTGTTGTTTAATACTTTCTTATTGGTACTGTTTCCCTCTCGATCAGGAGTAGCAAGAGCAGGTTCAGCATCAAACATACCTTCTTCTGTTTCTTCTGGAGACTTGTTATCATCGTCACTTGACTTGTCAGCATCCATTGTCATCGTCCCTGCTTCTTCTACATAAACAGCCTGCCTCTGACGAACACATGGTTTATTTTTCTTCTCTTCAGATTTAGTAGCATTACCAGTGTTCCTGTTGTTGGCTTTCCGACCTCGTTTCCAGCCTCTCTTCTTCCGAACATTCTCCTTCGCTTCTGCTTTGGATTCAGAACCCCCCCTTTTGTTCTGCACCTCCATCACCATCATCTTTGGCCTCAACAAGATTCCAGTTCTTCTTAATCGTTGTCGCCATCAATAAACACTAATTCTTGAGACTCATGGAAAAATTAGGATTCTGTACAGGAGGAAGAGTGTGGAATTAGGGTTTTCGAAACAGTTGGGGTTTGCTGTGGATTCTGATGAGAGATTCCTGCATGTTGAACTCCACTTCGCGGTATTCACAGTGTCTGTGCCGACAAGTAGAGATGAAAGTGAGTTTAAAACAGGACAGGTTTTCGGAAAAATCAAACCTCAAATTTACCGATCGTAATGCTAAAGGAGTGGAGGTGTCAAAAGGGAAGGGAGGTGTTAAAGGAAAGTTCTAAAGTGTACACCACTCCCTATCTTATGCCAAGGAGGGTGTTAAGAAAGAGATGTCATGGGTGTAGCTAGAGGAGAGAGGAGAGAGAAAGCATGAATGTGTGTTGTATCGGTTGATTTGTATTTTTTTATATATTTTAATTTTTTTCCCCACAATTAAACCTATTAAATTGTCACACTTCGACTCCCTACCTTTTTTGTGCTAGACATGCTAAGCCTATGTGTCATGAAAAAAACTTAAAAATCATATGTGCCAACATGCTAAGAGTGTTACCACTCCCTTTAGCCTAAGAGCTGATAACTGGACCAGTATACCTACCGGTTTCCAGAAAACTAGGAACCCGGAATTGACGGATGTAAGAACCGATAACCGGATCGGTATACACACACTATAACCGGTTTCAGTTCAGTTGCGGATATCAAACCGTGTATAGTGGGTATGGAGCCGGTTGGAACCAAAAACAGATAATTGGAACCGGATTCTTGTATTAGACCCGAAAATGAAACCGGAACCCCGGAATTTTGGAACAAAAGAAAAAAAATATATGTTGTAACCCAATGCAATTAACTCTAAAATCTACTCCATCTTGTTCATATATCTTAAACCTTAAAATCAAACAGAATTTTGAAACAAAATCAAACGGAATTACCGAAGTTCAAAACCAAATACTATTATTTTAATTTTACGTTTGATTCAAACTCCTTTCCAAGACTTGTTTTTTTAGGTTTCACTCCCAACTCCATATGCATCATTTACTTCTTATATAAAACATGGATAAAAATATACATGATATATGTGTCAGGTCAATATTCCTTGGTAATTAAACACATGAAAGCAACCACACTGACTTGTTTTTTTGCAAACTTGTACGATTCCAAATATACTCATTTTTACTTTCCTAATTTTAATACACTATATCCAAGAAAAATTATTTATCTTTAAGCTTGATGTACAAACTTGATATGCATCCTTAACCTTCAACTTTGAAAACAATAACATAAAAGCAAGAAGACAAATTATCTTGACATTAGCAATTTTCGTTTGGACACATGCATAAATTTGGACAGCCTGCCAAGCATCCCATTTTTTGTCATGTAATCAACTTTTCTTATGCGTCCGGGACATGAGACTACATTCACTCACTTTTTGCTTTAAACCATCAAATGGATTTTTCAATTTGCATAGAGAACCACCCTGATGCACTTTGATGTTTTGTCAACACACCACAACTTCTCATTATAAATGAGCTCTTACATCTCTATATTTTCACTTAACTTATTATTCTCTATAGTTTAAGGGTTGAAGATGTTGGTTTTTTTTATCAAGAGCATTCATGGAAGCTAACCCCCTAGATCCATTATATTTATCTTTAATGTTATGCAAATATGCATTTAAAGTAATTGACGTCTTTATACTTCAGTTAGGTTCCGTTTTGAATCTATAAGTTTTATGTCTTTGATACTTCATTTTTTTTTGCATGCTTTAAATCTACCTAGATTTTTTTACTTATTTGTTTAGCACTTGAAATTAAATGAGAGGTCCACATGTTTTTTGATATGTTGTGGGTAGTAGGAGATGATTAGTTTGAACGAAGGCAAGCAAAGTATAAGTATTGTTTTGCTATACTTAAAGTCGATCCATCGAGACGCGGTACAAATAGTATTAATAGACATTAACGTATGTGTGCCAAAAATCCGAATAATATAGCTAGGTAATAAGTTTTGTGTTTTTAATTTATTTGGTAACATTTTCTGTAATACTAAATATGTTTATTTTTGTTTTATGTATAGAGATTAAAGACGTGTTAACTAGACAAGATGGTCAAGGAACATGTATTGTTTTGTGCTTAGTTATTTAAGAATTTTGATTTGAATTGTTTTGAATGTTAGACTTGGTAGTCTCATGGAAGAAAGTCATGCATGTTTTGTTTTTAGTTGTTTAAGAAATTTAATTTGAATGAATGCTCGTTGATGGAGAATACTAACATATAAAACAAAAACAATCAATTTTGTATAAATCTTCATTAAACAAACAAATGCCTATTCTTATTCACCAAAATCTAAATATTCCAAACAATAACATCACCACCGATTGATTCGAGTTCCAAAATTATGATTCAAGTTTAAAAACATTAACCAACCAAACCAATCATTTAAAAACCAATAATTATTTATCAACAAAAAAAACAAAAAGAATATAACTACTCGTTAATATCTATCGACCTTTTTCCATTTCCGTTTTGTGTGCGTATCGCGTCTTCCAACTCTAATACATACCGGAAAAAAATAATGTGAAAGTGAGTATATAACCAACATTTTGCTATTAGATAATAAAATGAATCTATTTGTTACCTTTAGCGATGTCATCATCTTTAAAAATATCTTTGATGTTGTCAATAATCGGCTTCCTTGATTTCCTTACCCAATATTGGATGCGAACCAGGCATTTATTATAGGTGTGGACAAGTTTGCTCGTTAAGTATCAATTATGCGGCCGCTTGTACTAAAAGTGGACCCGGATGCCACGGTATATATTTATATTTGAATGCCCAAAAGATCTAATAACATAAACATATAATGTTAAATTATACTACCTTATAATAAAAACTATAAGTAATTAAAATCATATCTTTTGCCATCCGCGAGATAATTAGGTAACGAGATGCATTATTTTTCCACCAAACTAGTATATCAAAGTCTTTAACACCTTGGTTTTATCCTTCGTTCAAGTATCGTGTTAACTAGGTTTCTTTTAAAGTCGATGGGTTCGCCGATTGAACAAAATAGTCACCCAAAAAGTTGTCATTGTCATCAATATGCACGACATCTTGACTAACGGTTTTAGATGGTACGTTAGAATCGGTATTGTACCAAGTTCTCAAACCTCTTTTCAATATCATTTACTAAAGATTTAGCCTTTTGCAGTAATATCTAATTTGGAAAGGAAATTATTTTCCGACATCTTGTACTTGATCAATGTTTCAAAAGCATGTCTAAAAAATTTTGTCTTCATTCGCGGATTCAAGATAGTCACAAAGTACATGTAGTTGTTCAATTATTCAAAATCACCCTAATACTTCTCATATTTTTCTATCATATCCTTCCTAATTGAAGAAAATCATTTGTTCTTCGACCATACCCGTATATGCTTATATACACAATGCTGTACATTTGCAATATAAATAAATTTTACATTGGGTCCCTTATTTTATATATTGATTTCAGTTCTAATCATTTTCTTTTTTCTAATATAAATAATCTAGTTATATATACAAAAGTCTGTGCACTTCTGTCATGGTTACTGTTGGATTAGTGTCTAAGCCCGTAACTATATTTGGTAAGTACTTCACCCGGTTGTGCATGGTCCTTTTGGGTTGCCTTCACCATAGCAACCTGACAGGGTGATTTATGAAGAGAGAGAGAAGATATTATGATTTATTAATATATTATGAGAATGATATATTAAAGGAATAATCATATTATTTAATTAATATTAGTCATAGATTAATTGAGAATTAATTTGGTGACTAAAAGAGATTAATTGAATAAAGGGACTTAAACTGTCAAATGTGTGATAGTTGTACTTTGGGCTAGGAAACCCTCATGGATAAGGGGTGGGCGAAATTATGGGAAGGATCCCATCAAGATTTCGTCCAAGGCTTTACTCCAGAAGGTTCCATGGGCTGCTTGGTGATTAAGTTGTCCATTAGGGTTTTGGTTGAAACCCTAGCAAGCTCACAGTATAAATAGACCCCTTAGGTTATGGAAATCGGCTACACTTGTTTTCTTGGAACCCTAGGGCCGATTTCCATATCTCTCTCCTCTCTCCAAATCATCCTCTTGCTAGTTGGTGTTTGTAAGCCATTAGAGGAGTGACAATTGTGACTCTAAGCTCCAAGACAAGAAGAATCAAGCAAGCTACAAAAGGTAATCATCTAGATCTGAGTTTCTTATCTCAATTTTGAATTGTATACACTAGATCTAGGGTTTGCAAGACTTGGATTAATTGCATGTTCAATTAGAGAAACTTAGATCCAAGCATTAGGGTTTGCATGTGCACATAGGAAAGTTCTTATGATTCAAACCCATCAGTTACATTGACGGAATGTATACATAGACGGAATGTAATATGGCGTATACATATCAAAACTATGTGTAAAAGGATCTTGAGTTGGTTGAATCGAAGGTCTTATTTTTGTTGATTTTTTGCTCAATCGTGGACCGAGTGCTTTAGTTTGAGAAAATATTGATTGTTTTTTGAATTGTGTGTTAAACATCGGTCCATCGATTTGACAGTCAAGTTTATTGCAAAATTCGTGAATTGAATCCAGTGTAGGATTGCCTTTATAAAAATATATCGCTTATTCATGCGTACATGGTAACCCCTGACTACTACGCATTTGAGATCCACAATTGTCAAGGAAGAATCCAACAAAACCGATTCGTTCAAATTATTTGAAGATTATATCAAGTGCATGCCTTGAAACACTTTCAACCATGTCTTTGAAATGTAGCATGTCGAGTCGATGTTGTTTTGAGATTTTGTTCTGTTGGAGACTTGATTTAATAGCATACTCTTGTGACATAATAGCATCATGAATTATTGGCAACGTTGTCGCCAAATCTAATTGTGATGATCCTAAATATTGTTTTACATTGGCATGTTGACTCTCCACTCATGTCGTTACTTAAAATATATTATTTTCTAAAATTAGGTACAGTGAAAATAAAATTGAAAGGGTCTATTTATAAGAAAAACGTTACATTTGTAACGATTAAACAAATTAAATTATTCTTCTATGTATTTGAAATGTGCGACAGATAAGAAGTTTGATTGAATTGTATATTCCGACTTGAACCGTGTGTCTGAATATTATTATCTATTCAAATTACATTTATAGTCTTTTTATTTATAACGTATCTTTGATTTTCATTCTTTTTTTATTTAAAACATTATTAATATATTTTAACTTTTAGTTTATTTTTTTTAATTTTTATTTTTATTTTATCATTCTAAGTTTAAATTTATAAAACATTGTAATGTGTAATAAAATAAAAAAGCCAATGAAAAAATCTTAAATATTATTCTAATAGTTCCAATTTAATAAACTAAAGATGAGGAAATTGTAAAGATAAAACACACTAAAGGGAGGAAATTATAAACATAAAATATAATCAATCCATATTAAAATGAATTGGTGAAATAGTCATAGATAATCATCTATCGTCCATATTGTTCAAATGAATCAGTGAAATAGTCATAGGTAATCATCTATTTTATTGGGTGTGAATAAGATCCTCCGGTTTTGACCCTTAAAACGGTTTTTGACCACATAAATCAGGTCGCAATAGCAACACCCCTTAATAAACTAATAATATAGAAAATGATTTATCATGTTAAGTAAACCCTCCCAAATCCCTGGAAGTTGAGGAATCCTCTTTTGATTCGTGAGCGATCCCCTACCGTTTTCAAAACCCTAATTCTTCCCACTGTTGCGCTAGAATTATTGTTTATCAATGGTGACAACGACTAAGAAGGAATGGGATCTTGTTGAAGCTAGAGACGATGGCAACGATCAAAATGGGGTTTCTGAATCTGAAGCAGAGGCGAATGAGGGTATTCAGAAGAAGAGTGGTAAGAATAGGGGTCGGGAAGTGAACAACGGGAACATTGGTACTCCTACTAAATCTCAAGAGAAGAACAATAAACCACTTGGTCTTCATAAGCAGTCAGTCACTATAGAAGAACCAAGGAATATGACGACGGGTGTGTTGAAGTCAAGTGATGATGGTAACAAGACTCCAGAGGAAACAGAAGAAGGTATCAACAAAGTAACAAACAACAATAGGGCACAAAAGAGAACGTGATTCCTAGAAAAGTACTAGGATTAATGATGTTCGTTATGCTGGCATTTGCAGTTGTGAGAGTGCTGTTGAAGAGAATGGAGGGAAGAAGAAACAAGATAAGAGAAGTCATGAAGCTTTCAACACAAGCAGTAATTATGGTTCAAAGCCAAAGTACTATGCCAAGGACATGGTTCAGGATGAAAATGTATTATTCTCTGCCCCTGGTTTCTCTTTTTTTTATGTACAGAAGTCTGTTTGAAACCTATTTGATCAAAACATTATCGCTTCATTTTCCATCCATTTACAGGGAAACCTATTTAAGGTAGTGTCAAACATGTGCCATCAGTGCAAAAGGAATGATAGGCAACGAGTTGTTTGGTGCCAGAAATGCATTACAAACCTACCAAGCGATATTGTGTCCCTTGTATGAAAAAATGGTATGCGTGGTGAAAAAAATTTCTTCCTTTTTAGTTGATCAACTGAATTGAATGTTTACTTTGCAAGGTTGAGTCTTGTTGGGTTGTTACATAATGTAGAAATTTATCTTTTAAGAAGATGGTAGAAGAATATTAGTCAGACAAAAAGCATGAAGTTTGATTCTTTTAAATGGAGGAGGTGGTTTTCATCTTTCTGTTTTTGTTTGCTCTGTTCTGTAGGTACCCTAACATGATAGAGGATATGTTTTGTTGAGTGTTGCCCTGTTTTCCAAGGCAACTACAACTCTACAAATTGCTTGTGTGCTATGTGCACCCTAATGTTGGTTCATGCAACTCATCTTTTGTTATGAACTTATTGTTGTTCTTACTTTTAAGTCCTACCCAAATAAAAATGAAATACTGAATCTGTTTGTGGTTTTTAGGTCGAGGAGAATATTGATTTCAAACCTGGTGATGATCAAAAAGCTCGGTATTCTATTTACATCCTACATGTGCTTTTTCCATTTTTGAAGCGTCTCAATGAGCAGTACATAAAAGAGATAGCAATAGAGTCTAAAATTCAAGGTATTTTACTGTCTGTTCATCCCAGTGTTCTTTTTGTAGTTTGATTTATTTGAAAATATAACTTCTAGTTGACATTGTAGCTAATCTAAATAAGAACTGCCACACATATGATGATGACTATTTCATTCTTATGAAAAATATGGTTGAAAGCGTCAAGGGAAGTGGTTTATCACTGAAGAAGCTGACCCTAAGCATCAGCTAATTGGACTTTAAGTTTTGAATGAGACATCAGGATGAGTATACGGGGTCATCAGTACTGAGAATTCAGAGAGCGTTCATCTAGCCTCGAGTAATGATGCGATCTTTAGAGTGGGCTAGTAATGGATCACTAGTCAGGCTAAGCGTTGGTAGTCAGCGTGTCTATCACGTAAGGAAATAAGGAATGGGAATCCTCCAACGCTCGTGTGTGGTGAAGACTTAGTCAAATCTAAGTGGGGGAGAAACAATCATGTATACAGAAGCGGGAGCGGTTTTGAAACTGGGATAAGTTTCACATCCATGTCAGTACGAAAGGTGGCCCAAGCGGCTATATGGAGTGAGGGTAGTGTAAGTTGGAAATTCGGAAAGCTTGCAAACATTGAGGTCGCGTTTCCGTGATGGTTGATAGCAGGTCTTAAGAAATCAGGATGGGGATTTCAGTCAGGACATGGGTTCAGCTTGGGATATTAGATTGTGCATGTATGCTCTATTATGGGTGTGTTCAGATTAGTAGTCAGCAAAAGACCATGGTCAGCGGTTGAGTTAGTATGGAAAGTGATATAAGACTACGGGACAGCCGTAACGTTCACTAGTAGCCAGTCATCATGGAAAGTGTTGTAAGACTACGGGATAGCCGTAGCATTCACTAGTAGCCAGTCAACGGGGGAAGTGTTGTAAGACTGCGGGATAGCCGTAGCATTCACCAGTAGCCAGATAGCATGAGAAGTGTGGCAAGAACTGCGGGGTGGCCCGTAGAATTAGTTAGCAGATAGTGTAGAAGTGTTGTAAGACTATGGGGTGGCCTGTAGTATTCACTAGTTGGCAGATATAGTAGGAACGTTGTAAGACTGTAGGGTGGCCTGTAACATTTGTACATTGGTATAGTAAGACTGCGGGGTGACCCGTAGCACTCGTCAATTAGTCGTTACTATATTGGTATAGTAAGACTGTGGGGTGGCCTGTAGCATTCATTAGTGGTCAGTTAGTATGGGAGCGTAAGACTGCGGGGTGGCCCGTAACATTCGTCGGTCCCTATTCGCAGTAAGAATGTATCAGATGCGTGATTCACTTGTGGAGTTCTTCAGATGGGTTAGAGCAGGTCAGGACAGCCCGCGCGGATGTGAGTAGGCCACATTATGATTGGATTTGGGAAGTGGTATGTCGTTGAAGACCAGAAGTGATGTAAGACTACAACGGTTCTGGTAGCATTCACCTTTTGTAGTAGATTCGGTGGAAACGGGTAGTCAGACGGTGTGATCGGGAGGATCAACATGAATAATGGAGCTATAAGTGGCAATGTGAATAGAGTAGTTTTCGATAGGCGAAGTTTCTTCGGAAGTCGTTGGGAGCGACTGAGAAAGTGTTCTTTAGTTTAGTAACCGGTAAGAGTCCGGTATTCCAGATAATAACAAATCAGTGGGGACCAGGGTGGTCTCGGTTCATCCGGAAAGTGGATAAGAGACAGCAGGATCTTTGGACAGGTAGTGATAAGAGAATTCTGGTGTGGAGCAGCTAGTTGACCGGGAGATGCTAAGTTGTTCACAACATGATTAAATAATCTCAGAGTAAAGGGTTTAACTCTGTTGCGCAGCTCTCGTTTGAGTTTAACCGTTGCAGGGATGAATCTTTTACTCGAAGGATTATCTGGGTTACACGCTGAGTTGAGCGTTCAACATCTAGACATAGTAAGTGGAAGCATTCAGTGGGTAACGACGAATTGGCCGGCACTGGGAGTGGCTGGGATTCAGCTGTGACGGAGGATTTATCCTTCATATAAATAGAAGAGGGTTTTATCGTTATTGTACAGTTGCCTTGGGAAGGCCATCGACTGCGCAGGGTAATGGTCGGACCCTCAGGATGTCAAGTGTAGCGGTCCTTTCGGGGATCAAACCGAGCATACAAGGTTATGCGTTGTATAAGAATTGTTGCGAGCATTCAGGCTAGTTCGGAGTGACTACAGTGTCCCATGAGAAGCATCAGTTAGTCCGAGATAGATAGCGGAAGCCGAGGGCGTGACGCGTGAGAAGTATCCGATATAGGTAACCGCAGATGACTTCGAGGACGAAGTCTGGTTTAAGTGGGGGAGGGTTGTAACACCCGGAATCCAGAAGGCCAATTAAAGAAAGAAAAATCCCAAATCAAAAGGCAACTCGTCGACTCCAAGGAGGAGAACTCGACGAGTAGGGATAGATTTGGGACGCGGGTTGGGAAACCTACTCGATGAGTTGGAGGGATCAACTCGACGAGTTGGTCTGGGTTTGGGAAACCCTAAATCGAGTTTTTGTACCCTATTTAAGCATCCTATTCTCCACATTTCAGCCCCATTTCCGGCCTCCATTGTCCAAACCCTAGATCTCGAACCCTAATACTATAGTGAGCCATTTTTGAGTGTTCTTGTGAGTGTTGAAGCTTGGGAAGGAAAGAGAAGCTTGGGGAATCAGGAAGAAGTTGGTAGATCCAGAAGCATCTTGCCTTTCTAATCATTTCTAGGTAAGAAAGTCTCCACCTTGCTCATTGAGTACTTAGATCTTCTTAGTACCTTTTCTAGTGGGTTTTGTTCCAAGAAGCTTGATTCTTGGGATTTGGACGTCCCAAGAAAGGAACACTTCAGATATAGTGTCTAGAGGGACTCTTATGGCATAAAGGTGTCAACTCTATGGCCATGGAAGTCCCATGCAACCTCTAAGCCTCTATTTTGGTCTTTTTAGCTCCAAAAGGCCATGCATGTAGATAAATCTTGAAGCTTTATGTGATTTTATTGCCCCTAGAGTCCAGATCTACAATCTCATGGGTTGTCTTGCAGTTTTGGTGAAATTTGGATCAAGATCTAAGTCTTAAAGGACTAGGGTTTGAGCTATAGCCATTAAGTGAGAGTATTAACGGGTAAAGCTGGAAACTTTACCCTTAAAAGGATATTTTCAGTGTATATGAGAAGTATGAAGCTTAGATATGAAGAGTAGGGGCTTAATCCATTAAGAAGGCCCATCAGGCTGAGGAACTTGACGAGTCCAAGGAGGGACTCGACGAGTTGAGTTGGTTTGTCCCGATTTTGTACAAGAGGAACTCGACGAGTGTGTGAAGGGACTCGACGAGTTGGTTCGTGTTTTCAGTCACGACTAGGAGTAGCAAGGGAACTCGGCGAGTCGGGGGCTGACTTGACGAGTTGAGTCACCTCGGAGCGTTGACTTTGACTTTGACCAAGGTTGACCTAGTTTGACTTATGAAGGCATTTGGACAAGAGTATGTGAGGGGTGGAATGGTCTTCTACCCCAGTGAAGACTTAGGGTTAAGTTATAAGAATCACGAACTTATCTAAGTTGTATGATGATCGGTAGCTCGGGGAGTCGAGAGATCAGCAGTTTGGGGATCTGCCAGCTAGCAGCGAGGGGTTTATTCGCGGGATTTAGCAGTCAACTTGTGAGGTGAGTCTCCTCACTGTGTGTATGGGTCTACGACCACAATGTCGGCCCATTTAGTTTATGTATGGTAGGAAGACCCGGGGGTTAGCCATAGGCATTATGCATGAAAGAACAGGAGGTGGCTCCTGGGACACAGTATGTTATTATGTATGGTAGGAAGACCAGGGGGTTAGCCCTAGGCAATATGTATGAAAGACTGGGAGGTGGCTCATGGCACATTATATGCTCATTAGCTAAGTATAGTAGTATGTATGCTAGTTGTCTTTGTGATACTTGCATGGAAGACCAGGAGGCGGCTCTTGGCACTTGTCTATAAGACCCAGGGGGTGGCCCCCGGCTTGGCAAGAAAGACCACGTGGAGGCCCGTGGCATAACAACAAGACTATGTGCGGCACATAGCAACTTATTTGATATATGATTGATATGTATGGCTTACAATATGTATGACATGTATGTCCCAGTTGATATGTATAGTATGTGGTATTTGGGGAACTCACTAAGCTTCGTGCTTACAGTTTACAGTTTTGGTTTCAGGTACCTCCAGTTTTCAGATAAGGAGCTTGGGACGATCGCATCGCATTCACCCATATTATTTCGCATTACGTGATCTTTGGGATTAGACTCTGATATTTATTTTAATGAAACGTTTTCAATGTTCGGGACAAAGTTATTAAGTGTTTTCTTATATTAAAAATGAAATTTTTGGTCTTGAATTTTGGGATATTACATAACATTTTTTGTAATACTAAATATGTTCATTTTTGTTTTATGTATAGAGATTGAATACGTGTTAACTAGACAAGATGGTCAAGGAACACGTATTGTTTTGTGCTTATTTATTTAAGAATTTTGATTTGAATTGTTTTGAATGTTAGACTTGGTAGTCTCATGGAAGAAAGTCATGCATGTTTTGTTTTTAGTTGTTTAAGAAATTTAATTTGAATGAATGCTCGTTGATGGAGAATACTAACATATAAAACAAAAACAATCAATTTTGTATAAATCTTCATTAACCAAAAAAATGCCTATTCTTATTCACCAAAATCTAAATATTCCAAACAATAACATCACCACCGATTGATTCGAGTTCCAAAATTATGATTCAAGTTTAAAAACATTAACCAACCAAACCAATCATTTAAAAACCAATAATTATTTATCAACAAAAAAAACAAAAAGAATATAACTACTCGTTAATATCTATCGACCTTTTTCCATTTCCGTTTTGTGTGCTTATCGCGTCTTCCAACTCTAATACATACCGGAAAAAATAATGTGAAAGTGAGTATATTGTTGGATTAGGTGTCTAAGCCCATAACTATTATCGGTATGTACTTGAACCGATTATGAGCATGATCCGTTTGGGTTGCCTTCACTCATGCAACTTGATAGGATGACAAGAGGAGTGAGAGTAGAATTTATTATATGAATAATAAATTGGTACTCGAAAATGTTTTATTAATATATTATTTGGAAATCATATTATTAATTAGTAATTAATCAGAAATTAATCAAGTATTAATTTTAGGACTAAAAGAGACTGATTGATAATTGGGGGATTGTTATGCAAATCATTGATAGTTGCATAAATGGGCTGATGGACTCCATAGAGTGGAGTGGACGAAATCCTATAAGGAAGCCCTATAGATTTCCTTCATGGGCTCTAATGAAGGAGTTCATGGGTTGCTTTTGGCCTAAGATAGGTATTAGGGCTTCCACTTGAAAACCCTAGCAGCCACAGCTATATAAAGGACCCCATACAAGGGGATTTTCGGCCTAAGCATTCAAGAAAGAAACCCTGGCCGAAATACTTCTCTCCTAAGTCATCCTCTTGCATTGGATGTTTGTGATTACATTAGAGGTGCAACACTTGGGGCACTAGGCTTTCAAAAGTCAATATCAAGAAGGATTGTTCTTGTTATTGCTACATAACAAGTAAGGTAAAGTTCCTAACCCTAATTATATGTGATTTTCGAAATATGTATGCTAGTTATAGGGTTATTCCTTTGGTATTCATAGTTGTATGTTCAAATTAGAAAAACCTAGATCCAAAGCAATTAGGGTTGCATGTACACCATAGGAATGATGTTATGCTCAAAACCCAACAGTGGTATCAGAGCCTATTTCGTTTTTCTATTGAATAGATGGAAAAGTGAACTGCCAAAAGATCAAAAGGTCGAGAATTTTGATGTCTGACAGGTCTACTCGACGAGTCCATGTATGGACTCGACGAGTTGCATGAACTCAACGAGTTTCATAGTGGACTCGAGGAGTCCAGGGTCATGTTACCAGGATTTTTGACCAGTTTTTGATTAGGATAATTACCATAACTCGTTTTTAATGCCTAAAATCGATTGTTATTATTGGAATGAGATATCCTTATCAAAATTGATGGATTTGGTTAAATATGGATAGTATAGGATTATTATGATTCAAATATTTAACCTAGTAATATTGAAAAAGTTTAAATTACACCCTTTTGGTTTTATTGTTTAAATTTGAAATTAAAAGTTTTAGTTTTTGAATATTTAAATAGTTAAACCATAATATTTTGAAAGGTTTCAAAATTTGTCCTCAAGTTTTGGAATTTAAAATTTGATTAAAAGTTTTAATTTTGAAAATTTAAACTCTTAAACCTTAGTAATTTGAAAAGTTTCAAAAGTGCACATCTAGGTTTTGTAATTTAAAATTTAATTAAATAGTTTTACTTTTGAAATCCTAAATTTAGAACCTTTATGTTTTGAATAGTTCAAATTACACTCTTATGGTTTTATTAAATTAATTAAAAGTTTAATTAAAAAAAAGAATTAATAAAACCAGCTACTATTTTAAAAGTGTAAAATACACCCTTATACTATATAGAATTAAAAGTCTAATATATTATATATGAATAAGTAAAAAGTCAGTCTTACAGTTAGTAGACCTCATTCACGAAGTTGGTCTATAAGGGGTGTTTAAGGAAGCGGCTTGTAAAATGACCGTCATTGGGTACCCACTCTTACCCACCGCACCCTTGACTAGTGGAGGGTCGTTAGCCGAACGGTTAGGATAGGACACAAGCTTCCATTATAAGTATAATGAAATACGAAGTAAGTAAACACTTTTACAAATTCCCAAATCTTAGTTACTTTAGGAAAACTGTGAATTTGGTGCTAATCCATGAAATTGCACATTGCACCTTATTGGTCGTTAGTGGAGCGTGTGTGGTTAACCGACACACTAATATGGGACCAATGAAGGATGGCAATGGGCAGCTCGTAGATTATCATAGATCAATGGAGCGTGTGTGGTTAACCGACACATTGATTAGGTGATAAACATCTTCGAGAGTACCAAGCTAATTTGCATGGTTATTCACACATTATTTGTGATCCTCGGTATCCCAATTACAAACTTGAAGGGCATAATCGAGATTAAACATGCCATTGAAAAGTTCAATGAATCTCAAAAGATCTAGGAAATTCAATTCATTTAAAACCTAATGTTCATTTTCGTTTTTCATGGTGGAAATTGGTAAATCTTCATTTACCTACCTTCAAATATTTTACAATTGGATTACGGCATCCCTCCTCCGAATTGTAGAATATTGTGTTGGGTCCTAGCCTTAATATTTCATTTAGGTGTTATATTAAGGACTTAAATCAACTAACTTGAATTTCTCCCATTTGTAGATGTCGAATTCTAACAACTATGATCTTCCCGAATCTTTTGGAAAAAGCTTTCCTTTGAAGATGATGTTCCACGATTGGATCATGGAAACGGAAATCATGTTTCACTTCCTCTACTGTAACACTCGTGTTTCTAGCCTAGGCATTAATATTAAGGTGATAGTCTAGGTTAACCTTTGTAACTCATTTTGAAGAAATGAAAAAGGAATTATGTGAATTCTATGTGTTTTATGTGTTTTATGCTTAATTACTAGGAGTTAATTAATTAAGAATAAAAATGAGCGTCGAAAATAAATTTTAGATAAAGTCGATATCTATTAAGAAAATTGTATTGGTCGTGACAAGGATTACGGATATATAAAGAATGCCGAAATCCGAGTTATAACGAAGAAGTTATGACCTGTCGAAGTTTCACGACAAAACCGGCTCGGTGCTGAATGTCGTAAAAAGTGAGTTTTTGATAAACTACTTTTTAGTCTTAGTGATCTAAACGAAACTCGTAGTGTTCGTTAAACCGAGAGTAGGTATAAAAAGAACACCCAAATCTGACTTTGTATGAGGAAGTTATGATTTTTCGAAGTTTCAGCTTAGCAGTAGACAGCTAAAAACTCGAATTTTAGATCAAGTGATTTTTAGCCGACACAACCTAAACGAGAATCGAAGGTCTCGTAAATAGTAGCACAACGGTAAAAAGTCTGATGAAAACGGACGTCAGATGAAGAAGTTATGAATTTTTAACGGATTTCCTGTCCCGGTCTGTTAAAAATAATAATATAAAAATTAAATTCAAAATTAGCCGACGAAGTCTAAACGAAAGTTGTAGAGCGTAATTTTACCTACGCGTGCATATAAAGAACGTCAAAAACGGAGCTCGTATGCGAAAGTTATGGATTTTAGAAGTTTTGGCGCGAAAAACGAGAAAAATCCCTAAAACCGAGGAATTTCGCACACGTGGACTTTGGCCACGTGTCCTCGCTTCGCATCCGACGCGGGTCCGAAATCTGCTGAGTCACGAAGCCACCTGGCGAGGCGTGTCATGTCCTTCCGAGTCCGAGCTGCGGTCCAATCCGCTGACTACACGTATAAGCTTCGGTGGCGAGCCTCGCATCCGACGCGTGTGTAGTGACTCATCCGTCCGAGCCTCGCAGTGAGCCACGAACCCCCTCATCGGACCCGGACTTCGGTCCAATCAGAA
Source organism: Lactuca virosa (assembly GCF_052849685.1). Lineage (NCBI taxonomy): Eukaryota > Viridiplantae > Streptophyta > Magnoliopsida > Asterales > Asteraceae > Lactuca > Lactuca virosa. Next base: position 221,325,067 of record NC_136430.1, on the reverse strand, counting down.
CATGCCAGCGAGGGCCTCGCATGCGCAACCCACGTGAGCTACTCTTTGGATCTGCGACGCGTGGCTCCTTCTCAACCATCGGATCAGGAGGCTCGGCCCTATAAATAGGAGGGTGCGAGACCTCCCGGGTATACTTTGAAAAATTGTCATTTTTAGCCCTTTTTTCAATATTTCTTTCATTTCAACTTCCCTCGAAGCCCCGGTATCAATTTAAACCCCAGGAATACGCCACGAAGTGCCCGAGAAGTCCGAAAAATTTATTTTTTCGGTTTCGAAGCCCGACCCTTTGTAGAGCCCGGTTTCTCAATAAAACTCCCGGTTTTATTAGAAACGATCGTTTTAGGAAACGAATTGCTGCCCGATTTTCATTAAATCAGGTGAGTGTGTAGTTACTTTCACTTTACACATAGATATGAAGTATTTTATATAAAATATGTGCTATGTGAATATTTATTGTTTGTTTATTTGAGTTGGATGTTGAAGGAGTGATTTATACATGTTTTAAATAATTTAAACTGTATATGTATTTTTATCTACAAAAAAAATGTTGGGTAAAACATGGGTAGATGAAATAGTGGGTGTGTGATGAAAGGTGAGTTGGATAAATGAGATGATCAGTGATATAGATCATAAGTTGAGGGTGAGTGGTGAAAGGAGATCATAAGTTGAGGGTGAGTGGTGAAAGGAGATCATAAGTTGAGGGTGAGTGGTGAAAGGAGATCATAATTTGAGGGTGAGTGGTGAAATATGAGATAAGCCCTTACCCAAACGATGGCCCCCGTCATTCAGCAGAGTAGGGATGACAACCATGGACTATTCTAGACGGTCTGTGGAACACTAGTAGGCTTGCAACCTGTAGGTGTATGAACTATACGTTCATCAGGCGTACTCTAAAACCCCATTGACATGTATGACAGGGGTGGATACTGTCAATAATATTGTCAATAAATAAGAGCTATGAATTTAGCACCTGTTGTATAAACCCTGGTGATGGTGTGACCTTGTGCCTATTCCTTAGGATGAATCCTTAGGAAGGAGTGATAGTTGAATTTTAGGGTAAACCCTTAAGAAATAAATAAGATAATGGGGTTGGGGTAATTTGGTTGACTGATTGATGTTTAAGCATAATAAATTTATGTATTGTGGGTTGAAAACCCTATATGCTCACCAGGCTTCCAAGCCTGACCCACTCATCTTTTTATGACTATAGGTAGTGGACCCCGAGCATAGTCGGATGATGATGATGAGTGATTTTGGATTATAGGCCAGTAGTTATAAATAACTGTTGTAAGGCTTATAATGTCTTGTTTATGCTTTTGATCTGTATCGGAACATGACATCCCGAGGTTTTGATATAAAAGGAAATTATATATTTCTTAAAGAAAGATTTTGACAAACTTTTATCATGTTTTGTTTTGGGGACCAATTCTGCAACATCTTTTAAAAAGATTTCTCTGATTTTATTTTAAAAATCATAAATTAAATCGGTCTTTTCTGGCCGAGAAATTAGGGGATGTCACATCTACCTCCTCCAATTATTCTCCCTGACCCACGTGTTCATCAACTTGAAAAGTTTAAGGTCACTCAAGCCCTATTGGCAAGCAAATACGAAGATGGAAAGTCTATATGTGCTCACATCTTGGAGATGAATTTACATATTGACAAGTTGAGAATATTGGGTGTCGATGTTTCAAGGAAGTTGGTTGTTGACTTGGTTCTTCAATCGCTTCTTGAGTCGTATAGTGAGTTCATAAAAGATTACTATATGACAGACCTCGACGTGACCCTCATTGATCTTACTATTTGCTTATTGCTGTTGAATCAACAATGATTTGGCGCACTGGTAAAGCAAAGTTGATTGGTAGATCTACTTCCCAAACTTCCATGGACATAGGCGATGACAACAATAGTCCAGAAAGGATTTCTTCTCCTAAGGGAAAGAAATATGCCATGGTCAAAAAGTCTGATCATAAGAGAAAGGAAAATTCTGAGATTGTCCCTTGTGTCTTTCCCAAAGAGTCGCGATGTTTCTATTGCCAAGAGAAAGGGCATTGGTTGCGAAGCTGCCCTGACTACCTGAGAGATCTAAGAGATGGTAAAATTGTATGGTTCTACTTCAGGTAAAGTCCAATATCTGACTCTATTAAGTTACTATTTGTAGATTCTTAATACATGATGTGATAAGATTGCATTTTGATGTTTTGTAGGATCGAAGAAAAGAAAGGAAGCTTAAAGGAAGAGTGAGATGAGTCTGATCGCGAAGAAATGGATTTCGATCGCATGGTTGGATGATCGGATTTTTGAGTTGCTGCTTAGGAGTTATGATAGATTGCTTAGGAATATTTATTAACATAGTTTTCATTTGTAATGGTGTTGTAAGGACAAGTTTTTCCGCATTTTATAAATAAAGAAAATTTTGATTTTTGTATTATTTTATATGTCCTTGCAATGGCATTTGTGAAAATCGATGTTTGTATGTTTCTATTGTTAGCAATATCAATAATGGATGTGATTCTTAGTTATGTTATTTGTGGTAGTGTCAGAAATTTACCAAATAAGGAAAGATTCTCATCGCGCAAGTTTCAATTGGACAAAAACTTGGAAGCATGCGACTTGTATTGTATGATGAATGAGAACCTCCATCTTTGGGAAATTAATATTAATTCCTTGACAAAGAGTTAAGTGAAGGATTAAAGGATCTGGTACATATTGTTGTGCACTGGTCAGATCCACCACAATGAAAAATAAAACTATTCGTCATAATTTACTAAAGTTTAGTAAATATGGTTATGCTTATGTGACATCCCCAAATTCACGGCCAGAAAAGACCGGTTTTAATTTATGCTTTTAAAATAATTTCAGAGTAATCATTTGATTAAAAGAGTTGCAGAATTTGTTCCCAAAACGATATATGATAAAATAAGATTTACCAAAGCATTTCTTAAAGAAATGTATTTTCATTATATAACAAAACTCGGGATGTCATGTTCCGATACAGACCAAAAGCATAAACGGCACATTATAAGCCTTACAACAGTTATATATACTACAGGCCTATAATCAAAATATCTTGATAAGTCGTTCAACTTATGCTCTCGCACCACTACCTGTAATACAAAGAAAATTGAGTGGGTCAGGCTTGGGAGCCTGGTGAGCATACAGGGTTTTCAACCCACAATAAATAAATTTATTAATTTCATCAAACAACAATAACCCGATTACCCATTCCCGTTATCCTCACTTTACGTCACTAAAACAACTATCACAAGAGACCTAGTCTAAGGATTTCCATCGGGGCGACAACACTGCTTTGGGGGTTTCCCAGCAATTTATGTCAAATAAGGCAACCATGTGGGGATGGAGTACAACAAATGAACACCCAAGTTCATTAACACCTACCAGGTTGCGAGCATGCCAGCGTTCCACAGGACTATCTAGAAAAGTCCGTGGTCGTCATCCATACTCCACTAGATGACTGGATCACAATAACATCGAGACCTCTCATCATTTTATTTCATCACACATCAACTATCTACCCATGTTTTACCCAACATATTTGTAGATCAAAATACATATACAGTTTAAATTATTTAAAAACCTGTATAAATCATTCATTCATCATCCATCTCAAATAACTAAACAATATATATTCACATAGCACGTATTTTATATAAAATACTTCATATCTATGTGTAAGATGAAAGTGACTATACACCCACCTTACTCAACCGATGTAGATCGTAATTAAGTTTGAGAGTAACTTCTCGATTCCCTTCTTCCAAATATTTTCTATTATTTCTTTCTAAAATATATGTTTGAATGGTAATGCATAAAACTCACGATCATACTCCTATTTATAGTAAGAGTTTTGGATTCATACATTAAATGATCTGTACAATAATAAAAGCTTAGTTACTCAAAATATTGACACGTATTTTTAAAGACCGACACTAGATAAAAAACGATACATATATGATTTATGTTGACTCCTGTGTTCTTATCTTAAACAAAACATATATTTTCTTTAATGAACACATATACCTTTTTCTTTGTAAGATAACACGTCATAATTTCCCATAAATATTAATTATGAATTAATATATATGCATGAATTTACATTTCTACATATTTTGGTTAACATAAATATCACATGTTTACATGCTTACTTGATGTATATACATAAACGTTTAATAATATATATTGTCAAAGTCTTAAAAAAATTAGTGATAATAATTATCAAATATCAAATCAATATAATATATGAATCAAACATATTACCAAACATATAATAGATATTATTTTACAACATATCAAATTTTATAATTTATTATTAACGTCGTAAAATATACGTAGACAGTTATTTTCGAGAGTTATATCTCGAAAATATATATAATATATATTTATTTTTGTTCTTTATATCGACGGGCTAATAGTTACGGTCTCTACCGCTTTCATTTAGATTAGTATTCTAAATGATTTTTTTTAAACTTTTATTTAGCCCTGTTTATTAAATTTTAAAAATGTGCTTTTACACAAAAAAAAACAAATAATTTATAAATAAATCACATTTATATAAACATATATACTCGAATAATTATCTTTCACTTATTCATAAAATGTTACAATCGTTGATTGACGTAAATACCTATTTTATAATTATGTCAATTAAGAAACGCGGGCGTTACAACTTACAAGATTAAGTGTAATTATGAATCATTGGAAAAGTTTCAGTGTATAGCAGAACGAATAAGAAGAATCAAATTAGGCAGAAAGATAAAAGTTTCTCCAATCTGGAAGGAAAGGAAAATACTTTAGTATCATGTTTTTTGATCATCTTAGTGATTATGAAACCATATCACAATTTATTCTCTAAGAAGAAGAGTCAAGAATTGTTGAGATGGTTGAATCAAGAAGATGAGTCATACTTCGTTCCAAAAAATCAAGTATTAGAGTCATACTCCAAGATTGAGCATTGAGTGACATAATCTTAAGAAGGTTCATAACACTCATCAAATGTGGAGTAGAAATGTTTCTTACTCTTGCACATTTGAAATTGGTAAGTTGTGATGTCTTAGATAAGACAAAGACCAACTAAGACCAATTGTGTTTAGTGTTTGTCTTGATAAGAATCCGCACTAACTCTTGAATATTTGTTTGTCAAGGAACGTTTCTTGACAAAAAGAGAGTCTTATATGTCAAGAGGTCAGTGGGAGTCTTAATGGTCTTGAAAAGTTTCAAGGACTAATCAAGAATAAACCTGTTGTCTATCACTAGCACACGACTTGAGGTTTGTAACCTATCGTGTTGACATATTCTTGTTTCTGTGCCATTCCAGTTAAGTTGAATATGCATATGAGTTCTCATTTGAATGCATAAGGCAAAACACATTGATCAATGGAAAATACATTGATCTGTAAGGATGGGATGCTAAATGACCTGGAAGCAATGGTAGGACCCTTGCGCTACCAGATGGCAGGAAATAAGGATTAAGCAATTTCAGTCCATATGAGTTTGGATTTGTCATAGACCTTGTCTTATGATCGTGGTTGGAAATGACAGATTTATATGGATAGGAACATATACACCATTAAATCTAAGTGGCATAAGGTTTCTCTCCAATTCATGAAAATGATTGTGAGGAAACGCTTTCACTAAGTGGATTTTAAAAGGTTATAAATTGTGATATTTGCATTCTCAAATTCGATTATGATTACGACATCCCTCTTCATAGTTCGAATTGTGAGTAACGCCAAATAATTTGAGCATTCGAGACTTACTGTTGTAAGTTCTGAAATTGTTTAGACGCACATATGAACTTTCTAATGAAAGGTGTATGGGATTGAGAAGCATAGATAAAGGCTTATCGAAGCATCTCATATCAGAAATCTGAACCTTGGAAAGAAAGTCAATAAGTATTGATTTCTAGAAGTCCAACTGATTTCTGGGTACATGTCAAAGCTAGTGGGAGCATAAGTGTTATGCTGGTAAAAGGTAATTATTATGCTAGTGGGATCACAATTATTACATTAACTGTTGCACGTTAGCAATGTTAATTATAGAAAACAAAAGTTTCTATTCGCAAAGTTGCAGGGTTTGAAAAGTTGTTTTGCTATAATTAAGGGAGAGGATACTTATACTTTATTTCGAATCTAAAAGTTTAGATTGAAGTATTAATCGAACTTAGTCATGAACGTATATGAATATCGTGTTGAAATATTTCAACATTGAGAATTATATATAAGGAAATATTATAGCAGGAAACTGGTAAAGTATCGTGTCTTTATGTAAGACATTATGAATCGTATCCCATACGCTTCAGGTATAGGATCGATTGCGTATGTTGTAATATTCGACCGTTCTGTCTTTTACAAATGCCTAGGGCATTAAGAGGAAAAAAGGATTAGAACAAGATATGACTAAAGTAGCTAAACAACTATTAAAAACAATCTAAGGTTCGCTAAGGGTTGGTCGCTTGTAGTTGGAAGTATAGTAATGAATGGATCATATTGACATTGTTATAAATAGATAGGATTCTATTGAGAATGAGTTGTTATATGGAAAATATGGAAATGTTTCCATAATGGGAGTTGGATATTAAGAATATATGTGTAGGTTAGAATCTTTTATGCAAGAAGGATGTTCAAAGGAATGTACTTTGAATGTGAGACTTCATATCTATGGAGTTGCCTTGTAACAATCTCCAATAGAGCACTTAGTAATATCATTGGAAAAGTCTTTGTGACTTTGGTGCTATGACATTACAAAATGATCATTGCGTAATATGTTAGAATCTAACACATTCTAATAGTGGCAAGAATTTAGTATTCTTACACTTAAGGATTGGGAATTGTGAAATGAGTATCATTGGAAATGTGTTTAATTGATCTATTTCACAAAGTAAGGACTATAGGTAAACATAGTGTGCATGCTTGGACCATGGGATAACTAGTGTTATAGTTCAAGTGTTAAGTTGATTATCCGAAACATTATACAATGAATAATGTGTAATTAATATGGTGATTGAATAAAAGGTGTTTTATTTATACTCAAAAGTGTTGAGACCATATTGGATTCGATTATTCTTGTGTTTCACTTTGCATGTTTTGACTTCCCGAATAATAAGATTATTCAAACTATCCACAGTCGATCATACGTTGGAAATAGGTATTGAGGCAAGACTATCATGAATTGGCTTGTAGATTGTCTAAAACGTTTAGACATAGCAAAAGTTTGCTACAACGTTCATGAGTGCTCATGAAATAAGATTGTACTGGATTAAACCCACGCTCACGTGAATCACTTCATGGATTTTATCACGAGTGATTGCGAGATGATAATATCTTATATTCTTGAAACGGAGACATATAGTTGTTGTTTACGAGTCGGTTGCACGTTGATAATACGTAAACGCATCAGTAACTTGATGTTATAAAACATATTGTTGTGTGTGATTTGATGAGTAAATAGTGTAAGCATATGAGTCGAAGTTTATCCGTTCCTTTTACCCAATGTGGGATAAAAGCGATATTTGTGGGCCCCTCGATGATTTAGTGATGACACCCTAAAGCGCTTGGCCAAGCCTGAACTAATTTGATCTGTTCAATTAGTGTGTCGTCTTAAATCGGAAATCGGGAAACAACACATAGACAGAGAGAATGATTATAATCCATGTCTCATGTCTATACGATATCTTGAGAATGGAGGAATATATGATACCTTATCTAAAGGACGAGTTACTAATAAGAACAGAGTTCGACAGCGGCTTTTGAAAGCTACGATTGCTAATCAGATTCTGAAGTCGTACGCAATAATAGTTATTAGACTTATCCAAGTGGGAGACTGTTGGATTAGGTGTCTAAGCCAATAACTATTATTGGTATGTACTTGACCCGATTATGAGCATGATCCTTTTGGGTTGCCTTCACTCATGCAACTTGATAGGATGACAAGAGGAGCGATAGTAGAATTTATTATATGAATAATAAATTGGTACTTGAAAATGTTTTATTAATATATTATAATATTACTATATTATTTGGAAATCATATTATTAATTAGTGATTAATCAGAAATTAATCAAGTATTAATTTTAGGATTATAAGAGACTGATTGATAATTGGGGGACTGTTATGCAAATCATTGATAGTTGCATAAATGGGCTGACGGACTCCATAGAGTGGAGTGGACGAAATCCTATAAGGAAGCCCTATAGATTTCCTTCATGGGCTCTAATGAAGGAGTTCATGGGTTGCTTTTGGCCTAAGTTAGGTATTAGGGTTTCCACCTGAAAACCCTAGCAACCACAGCTATATAAAGGACCCCATACAAGGGGATTTTCGGCCTAAGCATTCAAGAAAGAAACCCTAGCCGAAATACTTCTCTCCTAAGTCATCCTCTTGCGTTGAATGTTTGTGATTACATTAGAGGTGCAACACTTGGGGCACTAGGCTTTCAAAAGTCAATATCAAGAAGGATTGTTCTTGTTATTGCTACATAACAAGTAAGGTAAAGTTCCTAACCCTAATTATATGTGATTTTCGAAATATGTATGCTAGTTATAGGGTTATTGCTTTGGTATTCATAGTTGTATGTTCAAATTAGAAAAACCTAGATCCAAAGCAATTAGGGTTGCATGTACACCATAGGAATGATGTTATGCTCAAAACCCAACATATATAACCAACGTTATGCTATTAGATAATAAAATGAATCTATTTGTTACCTTTAACGATGTCATCATCTTTAAAAATATCTTCGATGTTGTCAATAATCGGCTTCCTTGATTTCCTTACCCAATATTGGATGCGAACCAGGGATTTATTATAGGTGTGGACAAGTTTGCTCGTTAAGTATCAATTATGCGACTGCTTGTACTAAAACTGGACCCGGATGTGTCACACCCCCGAACCAGACGGCGGAAACGTCCGAGGGCTCGCATGACTCAACTTGAACATCATCACAATGAATATACATGAAACACAACATAAACTTCACCATTCATTAATACATTACAACTGACATTGTTCACATCAAGTAACTGTTTAAATATTACATATTCATATCATAAATTGTTTGAAAGTTTTTCAAATCATAACACCCTAACATACTTGGTATTACTCTTCAGCTTACCTGTTACCTGAGAATACAAGTTATTTTGAAAACGTCAACATATGGAATGTTGGTGAGTTCATAAGCAGGGTTGTTATAAAAATGTTTTGTGTAGTTTATAAAACCCAGAAAATCCGATATTTTCTGAAAAGACGATTGTTTATACCAAAGTGGGAAGGTCCATAAGTTTGTGCATGAATGATTTCAAAGCGTGTATAAATGAGAAGTTTTGCATTATAGTTATTGAAAAGTACAAGTGAATGGTGCTGATTTCCTCGAAAAACCCGATGTTTTCCGATAAGATAATATAATTGTTTCAAATTGTTATACCGTCATAACGAATGATTATGATTTTCCTTGATTACTCGGATAGTATTGGATTTATTTATTTATGTGAGTCGTTATAACCATGCATGATAATGACTACTTCGTCTGTCTTGTCATTCTAGCGAACGCCGGAATTGATCTTAAGATTTTGTCACCCTAGACTGGCCGAGTCTAACTGTAGCGAACAACTGAGGTGTGGGGGAGTCACCCCCGTATAGATCTATACACAAACTCTCGCTCTCCCTCCAGGAGACTTTGATTATAACTACAGACTACGAACGACACTTAGAGGTGTCGCCCGTTATTACTCACTTAATCCAAACGAAATTGATTACCATTGATTAACGACCTGTATTTGTTTACTTGAATTGAAGGTATGCCTAACAAACGAGGAGAAGAGGATTACGAGGTCCTGCTAATTACGTGTGTTATTTAAGGCTGTTGGGTATACGAAGGACGCGTTGGCCCATTTCACATTTGATTTATTCGGACCTTACTAGCAATGCTAATGGGCCACTGGGGCCCAATAGCACATAAAAGCCATTGAGGGTCCCTTAAACATGTTATTGGGTCACAGGAGGCCCAATAGACATGTGTTATCATTGTTAGGCCCGAAAGTCATGTCAATGGGCCACGAAGGCCCAATAAGCATGATTCGGATCTTTCAAGCCCAACAATTTGAATATTTACTTGTTTTAGGTATAGTATAATTGTCGGAAGCTTGATTGAACGGCACGAGGCTTGTCGATTGTTTATAACGATATTTGAAAATAAATGTATATTCTTCATTTTATTTTCATAAGTTGTAATTTGGTATTTTTGACCCAAGTATTTTAATAATAAAATAATTGACTCAAAATATTGGTTTGACCTATTCAGCCCTTCCTCAATAAAAATGACAATCTTAGTCCCTTATTTAAAAAAAAGACAATTTAGGTCCCTACAACCATTTTCTTGACATTTTTGATCCATAGACTTGTTTAAGTAATGTTTTTAGCTCAAAATTTACTCTTTGGCAGTTTCAGCCCTTTCAACAAAGAGTTTTTTAGTTCAAGTCCAAACTTTTCGCAACTTTTACAATTTTGACCCAAATTCCAAAAACTTTACATTTTTGATCCTTTTTGGAAAAAAAATCATTTTAACCCCTGAAATAGTTTTATTTACCCCTTTTACCCCCTGTTTTGAGAAATTTACCATTTCAACCCCTTGAAAATCACATTTTTCGCAATTTTTGGGCCTATGGGCCGAAAAGCCCAAAAATTGGCCCATTTGGCTACAAATCACATTTCTAGTCCTTTGAAGAGCATAATATTCATAAAAACATTTATTTTAACTGTTTTGATTCTTTTGGTCCTTAAGAAAACCGTGAATGACCATTTTTAACCCAACTTTTGTTTATTTGGCAAATATAGTCCAAAAATGAGTTTTATGTTGCAATATGTTTATTTTAACCTTAGAGGGTAATTTTTCTTGACTTGTTTAGTGTAATATATCTTAGATCATGTTATTTTCCTTCTTGCGCCATAGATCTCAAGATTTCTTTCCTTTTCGTTACATATTTACCACATAAACACATGAAATCACACATAACATACACATACACATAGATCTACACATTTTACTTGTATTCTCCCCCATAAAACTTATGAAAACCGAAAATAGAGGGGTATGAACTCACCTTTGCTTGTTGTTTTCGATTTGAAGAAGAAAGGGAAGAGTTTGATGCTATTTTTCGGCCCTAGCAAGCTTTCTTGGGTTGATTTCGAACTTAAGAAGCTTCTAAGGAGTAGATCACGAAAATGGTGTGAGTTAGGAAGAAGTTTTGATGAAATAAAGAGACTAGGTTATGGATCTGAACAATAACTTACCAATAATGATGATTATTATGGAATAACCTCCTTGAAGAGCCCTAACTCTCGAAAATTTTGAAGGAGAAGTGAAGAAGTTGTTGTGAGTTCTTGCGAGGATTTAGAAGTGAAATAAGTGTGTGTGTGTGTGTGTTGATACTCTCGGCCGAGAGTAGTAGAAGGAGAAGCGAGAGAGAGGTGATAGGATGGATGCATGGAGATATGTGAGTTTTGCATGGAAATCCAATGAGTAATAAGGAGGTGGCTAACCCTCCTTAATCCCTTAATTTCTCCCCTTTTTCCTTTTTTTTTCTTTTTTCTACTTGGGCCGAGAGTGTCACACCCCAAAACCGTAACAGCGGAAACGTTCGGGGGTGGAGGACATCATGTACAGTATCACAACAATGCATAGTAGTAAACAAGCAACAACATCATCCATTGCATTAATAATATAATTTAATACAAGTGTGTTCTGTGAAATTTAATAGACACAAAAAATATGAAACAAAATAAAAGATGAGTCTTGAACGAACTCCATCTTCTCAAAACCTAGCATCGGTACCTGTCTACTGGTGACCTGAGAATACAAGTTATTTTGAAAGAGTTTATCAGCTTTAAAGCTGGTGAGATCATAATTATTTTAGTGTCATTATTTGTATGAAAGTGTTTGTAAGTACTTGATGTATAAGTTTGTAAATGTTTGTAATTGTTTGTAAATGTTTGAACTCTCCTAGAAAACCCTATGTTTTCTACTAAAAGTAGCCTTCTACCAAGGCATCAAATGTTTGTATGTCTGTTTCTTGTAAAAGTGTGTATTTTCCCAAGTATGACTATCATTAACCAAAAATATAGTTTTACATTACCGTTCATTGTGTGAAGATCACAAAGTGAATGCAATGGGAAATAATAAAGTACTGTAGTGTTGTATTAAGTAATTACTGCTGCACTAATTACCTTAAACCAATATGTTATTTAAAGTAACATATGATATGCCTGTACCATACTACCGACTATAAACACGACGATGAAAGACGTCGGAAGAAATGACATTTGGCACCCGTAGACTTGCAAGTCCCACTGTAGCGAGCAGCAAGGTGTAGGATAGTCAATCTAGTATAGATCTATACACAAACTCAACGCTCTCCACTTAAGGAGATTCTGGATACAAAACGAGCCATGACAGGTGATGCCATGCCCCGTTACGTGGCTCACATAACTGTTGTAATGTACTTGTATATGTATTGTATGTACTAGCTGTATTGTATGTTCTTTCTCTGTCTAGTATGTATGTATGTTCTCTCTGTTTCTCATAATAGTATGTTCTCTTGTATAATGTATAGTATGTACTAGCTGTATTGTATGTTCTCTCTCTGTCTAGTATGTTATGTTTGTTTCTCATCACTACATGTTATGTTTGTTTCTCATCACTACATGTTATGTTTGTTTCTCATCACTATATGTTATGACTCATGTATGAACTGACTCATTTGTATGTTTCATTGTTCTAGTAATAGTATTGTAACTTCCTAAACTATACCGATTATAGTTTATTAGTAATGTTGTTTGTACACCTTTGCTACCCAAAGGTATTGAACTGAATGAAGGAACTTTTATATCTATACACATAAACATAATATATAACTAAGATTCAAACGACCTTCGGACAAATAACTGATACCCTAAGTCCACAACCAAACAAGGAACAGGAAGCAAGGTGAGCTATCAGTCCTAAGTCCTTTCAATCCTACTTATATAACTATATCTATATAGATACATATTTGACAAAATATAAGTTTAAAAGAGTTTAATGAAAGTATTTAACATGTAAAAGAGTTTGAAGTAGTTTGTTTGATAACACAGTTTGAAAAGTAAGAAATCCACTTGTTTGGTAGTTATTAATCACATGTGATTGATATAATAACTATAATAGTTCAACTTGTATTCCCCCCCATAAAAGCATTTAAAATCATTTAAAAGGTTGATTAAGGGGTATGAACTCACCTGTAGTGAGTGGTTTGGAAGAACGGATGGTATGGGATGCTAAGTGTCAAGTGAAGACTTGAGCACACACACGGATCCTATTTAACATATAATGACACATATATGTATCCAATTAGTCATTTAACAACTAATTAACCAAGTTAAGACACCCTAGGACATGGAAAACACTTTGATTCAAGTGCTAGAAGTACATTAGGGTTGCATCTAAGGGGAGTATGGCCTCTAATTGGAGTTTTCGGTCCAAGTAGGTTTTCGGCCTAAATGGTTTTCGGTCCAAAAGGTTTTCGGCCCAAAAGGGTTTTCGGTCCAAATGGTTGGCCGAAAACTCATGATGTTTGGTGATTTTTAAGGGCTTTCAAGTATGTAAAGGGGTTCTAAGTTTCATCCAAAGTCTTATGTGAGTTTAAGGTCTTAAAGGCACCTTTCTTTAGGGTTTTCGGTCAAGGGAGATACACTTGACCGAAAACACCTATTGTTCTTGAGAAATGGATATTTTCAAGGCCCTAAATCAAGTATCCTTACTAGATAACAAGTATAGGAGATAGATACTTACAATATGGAAGCAAAGAAGGGTGTTTTCGGTCCAAAACACTAGTGTGTGTTCTTGGTGAAATGAAGAACACTTGAAGATCTAAGAAAATGGAATGATTTCATGGATGAAATCATGTAAGATCACTAGATAATGGAAGAGATCAACTAAACAAGGAAGGAAACACTTACAATCTTGAAGATCTTGACAAAAATTCGGATGATACTTGAGAGAGAATTGTTCTTGACTTGGAAATGGGAAAAAAAAGACTAAAAATGACTAAGTGTCATTTATATACCCTTAAGGGTTTTCGGCCCTAACACTATTTTGGGCCGAAAACTCCCAACTCTTGGAGTTTTGTGACATAAATGTTACACAATTAATCCTAAAGTATACATCATCTAATTTGTTCTCTCAAGAAAATAAATATTAAAAATACCCAACCGGACTTTAAACCGAGCTAAAAATTAGCAGAAAAGAATTTGACTTTTAATTGAAGTGCTAGACGGTAGAGTTTGTTCAAATGAAAATTTTGGGTTGTCACATCATCCACCCGTTAGAGGGAATTTCGTCCCGAAATTAGAGTTTAAGCAAATAAGTAGTTACAAATAACTAAGTAAAAAGATGAGGATATTTCAGTTTCATCTGATCCTCTCGCTCCCAAGTGAATTAAGGTCCTCGCTTGGCGTTCCAGCGAACCTTCACTATCGGGATACGGCTTTGCTTGGTTCGTTTGACCTCTCGGTCCATGATCTCTACTGGTTCTTCCACGAAGTTGAGGCTCTCGTTGATTTCGATCTCGTCGAGTGGGATCACAAGAGTCTCGTCGGACAGACACTTTTTCAAGTTCGAGACGTGGAAAGTAGAATGTACATTACTGAGTTCACGAGGTAAGTTAAGTTTGTAAGCTACAGGGCCGATTCTAGCGAGAATCTCGAAAGGCCCTATGTATCTTGGATTTAGCTTTCCACGCTTTCCGAAGCGTATCAAGCCTTTCCAGGGTGAGACCTTCAATAGAACGTGGTCGCCCACTTGGAATTCCAACGGTTTCCTTCGTTTATCTGCGTAGCTTTTCTGTCGGTCTCTAGAGGCTTTCAATCGTTCACGAATCTGAACGATCTTCTCTGTCGTTTACCGAATGATCTCCGGACCCGTGAGAGTGCTGTCAGGAACTCGTCCTTTAGCTAACTGGGTATCACCCACCTCAGCCCAGCACAGAGGGGATCTGCACTTTCGGTCATAGAGGGCCTCGAAGGGAGCAACCTTTATGCTCGTGTGATAACTACTGTTGTAGGAAAATTCGACAAGGGGTAAATGAGTATCCCATGCCTTTCCAAAGTCAATCACGCAGGCTCGCAACATATCTTCCAATGCTTGAATAGTCCTCTCACTTTGTCCGTCTGTTTGTGGATGATAGGCTGTACTCATGTCCAGCCTAGTTCCTAGGGAACTTTGTAGCGACTGCCAGAACCTCGAAGTGAATCTACTATCTCTGTCCGAGATAATGGATATGGGAACATCGTGCAGTCGTACAATCTCCCGTATGTAGGTTCTTGTAAGCTTCTCCATCTTGTCTGTTTCTTTGATAGGTAGGAAGTGTGCGGACTTGGTCAATCTGTCGACGATGACCCATATGGTATCAAGTCCACCCGTTGTCTTGGGCAACTTGGTTATGAAGTCCATAGTGATCCGCTCCCACTTCCATTCCGGTATTTCCGGCTGTTGTAGTAGACATGAGGGTTTCTGGTATTCGACCTTGACCTTGGCGCAAGTAAGGCATTTACTTATGAAGGTAGCAATCTCTGTTTTCATGTTAGGCCACCAGTATAACTTTTTAAGATCCAGATACATCTTATCTGAACCTGGATGGACGGAATAACGAGTGTTATGCGCCTCGGTCATGACCAAGTCTCTGAAACCACCGTGTTTCGGTGTCCAGATCCGATCCATGAAATATAAGGCTCCGCCACCGTTGACTTCCATGTTCTTATCCATCCCTCTCAGGGATTCACTCGCCACATTTTTAGGTTTCGAAGTGTCGAGCTGAGCCTCCTTAATTTACGTGGACAAGTGTGAATGGATAGTCATAGTCAATGATTTGACTCTACGACCAAAGTATTCTTTCCGACTTAGGGCGTCAGCTACTACGTTGGCTTTACCTGGATGATAACGAATTTCGCATTCGTAGTCACTGAGTAGCTCGACCCACCGTCGTTGTCTCATGTTGAGCTCCTTCTGGTCGAATATATGTTGTAGGCTTTTGTGGTCTGTAAAGATCGTGCTTTTTGTACCATACAGGTAGTGTCTCCAGATCTTCAGAGCAAACACAACTGCTCCTAGCTCAAGATCGTAAGTGGTGTAGTTGACCTCGTGTGTCTTTAGCTGTCTCGAGGCATAGGCGATGACCTTACCTCGCTGCCTCAGAACACAGCCGAGCCCTTGATTTGACGCATCGCAATAGACAACGAAGTCTTCTATCCCTTCGGGGAGGGATAGTATTGGTGCGGTGCACAAGGCTCGCTTGAGTGTTTGGAACGCTCTCTCCTGCTTCTCTTCCCAGTCAAAGGCCACGCCCTTCTGGGTCAGTGTTGTAAGGGGTTTCACAATTCGGGAGAAGTTCTGAATGAACCTGCGATAGTAGCCAGCGAGGCCTAGAAATTGACGAATTTCGGTAGGCGTCTTCGGTGCTGACCAACTCTCAATGGCCTTGATTTTGGAAGGGTCCACGTGTATTCCCTCTTCGCTAACCACGTGCCCCAAAAATTCGACTCTTCAGATCCAAAATTCACATTTCGAGAACTTCGCATAGAGTTTCTCCGAACGCAACGTTTCTAAGACTAATCGTAGATGTTGACTATGCTCCTCCTTACTACGAGAGTAGATAAGTATGTCATCGATGAAGACGATGACGAACTGATCCAAGTAAGGAAGACACACCCTATTCATTAAATCCATAAATACCGCGGGCACGTTGGTTAATCCGAATGACATCACTACGAATTCGTAGTGCCCATATCGAGTTCGGAAGGATGTCTTCGGGACATCCTCCCCTAGCACTCGTAGTTGGTGATATACGGATCTTAGATCGATTTTTGAAAAGAAGTTCGCCCCTTGCAGTTGATCAAATAAATCGTCAATACGAGGCAGAGGATAACGATTTTTGACGGTCAGTTTGTTGAGCTCCTTGTAGTCGATGCACATACGAAACGATCCGTCTTTCTTCTTGACGAACAAGACTGGAGCTCCCCAGGGTGAGAAGCTTGGTCTTATAAAGCCCTTGCTGAGCAGTTCGTTAAGTTGACTGGACAGTTCTTGCATCTCTGCAGGTGCTAGACGATATGGCGATTTGGCTACTGGGGTAGCCCCTGGAACTAAGTCGATTCTGAACTCGACTTGACGTTGCGGAGGTAATCCTAGGAGTTCTTCTAGAAAGATGTCGGGAAAGTCGTGTACTACTAGAATGTTCTGAATGTCTTTCGTTTCTTGGCTCACATCTACAACATGAGCAAGGAATGCGCGACATTCCTTTCGCAAGAATTTCTGGGCTTGAATGCTTGAGATGATACGAAGATTCGTACCGGGTTTGTCGCCATAAATTACCAGAGTCTCGCCAGACGGCAGATTAAGGCGAACAACCTTTTCGTAACACATGATGTCGGCATGATGAAGACTCAACCAATCCATGCCGATAATGACGTCGAAACTTTTAATTGAAACCGACATGAGGTCGATCGAAAATGAATGGCTATCTAGAGTTAAGGTACATCCTATGTATATACTGCTAGTGCTTTCTGTCTTCCTATTAGCCATTTCTACAGTGAACGGTTCTTTAAGTGCTCGTGATTTTTGCTTAAGTAAATGAGCAAATTTTTGGTTCACGAAACTCCTCTCCGCTCCACTATCAAATAGTATGCATGCATAAGAGTTATCGAGGAGAAACGTACCAGTGACCACTGTGGGGTCGGCAACCACTTCCTCGTGGCCTATGGCCAGAACCCTTCCTACTCCACCGGCGTTCCCTGCCTTAGGGCAGTTCCTCTTGTAGTGGCCCACCTCGCCACAACCGTAGCAAGCTTGGCCCACTCCTGCGCCGGGGACTTAGTTGATTGGCCTCGCCGGTGCTTTGCAGAAACGGGCTGTGTGCCCCTTCTTGTTGCAGTTTGAACACTGCATTTCCCGGCAGGCTCCGATGTGGTGGAAGTTGCATTTGTTGCACTTAGGCAAGCTTCCAGCGTACTGCTTGGCCGGAGCAGCAGCGGCAGGTGCTATCGTAGCATGAACTGCCACGACCTGCTACTTTTTGGCAGCCTTCTTCTTCTTCTTGTCATCCCAGAACTTCCGCTTGGAATCAGCAGTTTTGGAGGGTTCTGAGATGGCCAGGGTTGTTGTTGTTGACGATGGGGTAGGGACGCTATGGTCAATAAGCCGCTGTGCCAACCGTTTGGCACTATCGAATGTAGTGCGGTTTGAAGCCAAAACATTCCCTTGAAATGGAGGCACCAGCCCCCATATGTATCTCTCTATCTTCTTTCCCTCTGTATGAACCATGTTGGGACAGAGGGCCACCAGCTCACAGAATCTGGTGGTATAGGTCAAAATGTCAGAGCCCTTCATGGTTAGGCTCCACAGTTCTTGCTCCAGTTTTTGGATCTCGCCCCTCGGGCAGTATTCTTCAATCATTAGCTCCCTCAGAGCTTCCCAGCCCATAGCATTAGCCACTATGAGAGATAGTGACTTGACATGGCTATTCCACCATGTCAGGGCTTTTGCCTCGAAGGTGCATGCAACAAATTTGACTTTGCTTCCTTCCGGGCATGAGCAGATCTCGAAGATCGACTCCGTCTTTTCGAACCATTGCGAGAGGGCAATGACTCCGCCAGTCCCTTTAAAGGACAGTGGCTTGCAGTTTGTGAAGTCATTGTAGGAGCACTCTCTCAAGCGCACATGAGCTTCACCATGGGTAGAATGAACAGGTGTACCACCTCCGGTGGTACTCGAAGAATGATATTGAGCCATGGCTGTAGCCACAGCCGCAGCTACAGCAACATTCAGAGCTGCCGTATCAATTTGAGGAGCAGGTGGTGTTGCTGTTATCGGAGGATCGCGCCTCGTTGATCGGCGTGGAGGCATCTTGTAGCTATCAGTTTACAAAGATGAAGATATTGGTAAGAATTTAATAGGGAGAATTTGATGAGAATGACTCATGGACTAACTCTCCATAGCCCAACAGCACAATTGAACAGTATGATTGAATGTAGATCTAGTACTAAAAGGTGAAAGCATTTGGATAATAATTTCCATGAGATTAGATATCTGTCAATAATACTGGAATTACAGATGTAACAAGTTCGGGAAAAATGACCTAGAAGTAGGTCTTACATCAACCAAGATGGGAAAATTTTGACAGAACTACGACCTAATCAAGACCTAATAGGTCCAAGTTTTAACAAAGATAGAAAATTAGACTAGAGTTTTTTACATAAACTAAGTTATATCCAAAAGAGAAGTCGAGGAGACTCTATCTGCGACGAGAATTACTAGAGTGAGTTCTTGACTCCGACAGAAGGCGTTCTATGTCCCTCATGCGCCTTTCAGATCTTACTTGCCGAGCTCGAAGTTCCAGGACTTCGACTTGGGTTTCAGTAAGTTCTCTCTACAGAGCTGCATTCTGGTTCTCAGTTCTTGCATGAGCAGACTCTAGCTGATGAATGCAGGCTGTGTTGACTCCTGTGTCAGCATTAACCTGCAGAATTTGATGGATAGCCGCTCTACCCTGCTCATCAGTACAAGCAACCCTGCGGACTAGAATAGGCAAGATTCTGTCCGCTGAGCCTCCCTTGCTTAAGTCATAGAAGCTTCGGTCTCCGTTGTAAGGTAACGGCTGACCTTGCTAGTGAATCCATCTGTTCAAGTTTGTTGCCCACAGAGGTGTGGGGCCTTGAAATGATGGACGAGGGTTAGGATTTGGGTTTGGGTATTGAGCCACTGGGGGTAAGTTGTTGACTTCTGGCTCTGAGTCAGAACCATCAGAAAAGCCTTCAGCTTGGTGATCATCCGAAGGGATTGGGTGATCATCTTCTGGCTCTTCTCCCAGCCATCCTGCATTGTCGTTGTTGGGATAGTACGGGTCTCCGGGAAGATGGAATCCAACCATGAAATCTACGCGAGAAAAGGGGTAAAGAAATAATTAATAGACGAACTAACTAGATAATTATAAGATGATCTTTATTATTTACTTCAATACTTGCTTAATGCATACCAGTTATATGAAAGCAAAACAGGATAGACCTTCGAATAAGTGATCCTAACTCCAAATCCACAACCAAACAAGGAACAGGAAGAAAAGCAAAGATCACAGATTCTAAGTCTATGACATCCTAGTCACATATAACCTTAGTGTATCCACTTAGCAATTATTGACCTACTAATAAAAACCTTTAATTCTCAGATAAGTAATTATAGTAACACAAAATACTCCTATAGTATTTTAAGTTTATGTTCTGTTCTAATGTTTTCATTGTAGTAATGTTGGTAAGTTTTTAGACTTGTTGCAACCTCACAACCACCCTTAGGCACATACTAGTCACTCCTCGGATAATATAGTTGATCATGCTATATCTTCCCAGGGTTGACTATATGTCTCTAAGTCTGATTGTGTTGTCCAACAATCGTAATACTTTTGTTCTGTCCTAGTGACACTGATTTTAGTATGAATGCAGGTATGTATACTTGGTTAAATATTTTATTATTTAAAAGTATAAACTCTTGGTCAGAGTATTTTAATCCCGTTGTGTTTATAGTTTGTATATCTTTTATGGGTTGATATACTCGATTCACTATAAACAATGCTCTGATACCAATCTGTCATACCCCAAAACCGGAACGGCGGAAACGTTCGGGGGTGGAGGACGTCATGTACAGTATCACAACAATGCATAGTAGTAAACAAGCAACAACATCATCCATTGCATTAATAATATAATTTAATACAAGTGTGTTCTGTGAAATTTAATAGACACAAAAAATATGAAACAAAATAAAAGATGAGTCTTGAACGAACTCCATCTTCTCAAAACCTGGCACCGGTACCTGTCTACTGGTGACCTGAGAATACACGTTATTTTGAAAGAGTTTATCAGCTTTAAAGCTGGTGAGATCATAATTATTTTAGTGTCATTATTTGTATGAAAGTGTTTGTAAGTACTTGATGTATAAGTTTGTAAATGTTTGTAATTGTTTGTAAATGTTTGAACTCTCCTAGAAAACCCTATGTTTTCTACTAAAAGTAGCCTTCTACCAAGGCATCAAATGTTTGTATGTCTGTTTCTTGTAAAAGTGTGTATTTTCCCAAGTATGACTATCATTAACCAAAAATATAGTTTTACATTACCGTTCATTGTGTGAAGATCACAAAGTGAATGCAATGGGAAATAATAAAGTACTGTAGTGTTGTATTAAGTAACTACTGCTGTACTAATTACCTTAAACCAATATGTTATTTAAAGTAACATGTGATATGCCTGTACCATACTACCGACTATAAACACGACGATGAAAGACGTCGGAAGAAATGACATTTGGCACCCGTAGACTTGCAAGTCCCACTGTAGCGAGCAGCAAGGTGTAGGATAGTCAATCTACTATAGATCTATACACAAACTCAACGCTCTCCACTTAAGGAGATTATGGATACAAAACGAGCCATGACAGGTGATGCCATGCCCCGTTACGTGGCTCACATAACTGTTGTAATGTACTTGTATATGTATTGTATGTACTAGCTGTATTGTATGTTCTCTCTCTGTCTAGTATGTATGTATGTTCTCTCTGTTTCTCATAATAGTATGTTCTCTTGTATAATGTATAGTATGTACTAGCTGTATTGTATGTTCTCTCTCTGTCTAGTATGTTATGTTTGTTTCTCATCACTACATGTTATGTTTGTTTCTCATCACTATATGTTATGACTCATGTATGAACTGACTCATTTGTATGTTTCATTGTTCTAGTAATAGTATTGTAACTTCCTAAACTATACCGATTATAGTTTACTAGTAATGTTGTTTGTACACCTTTGCTACCCAAAGGTATTGAACTGAATGAAGGAACTTTTATATCTATACACATATACATAATATATAACTAAGATTCAAACGACCTTCGGACAAATAACCGATACCCTAAGTCCACAACCAAACAAGGAACAGGAAGCAAGGTGAGCTATCAGTCCTAAGTCCTTTCAATCCTACTTATATAACTATATCTATATAGATACACATTTGACAAAGTATAAGTTTAAAAGAGTTTAATGAAAGTATTTAACATGTAAAAGAGTTTGAAGTAGTTTGTTTGATAACACAGTTTGAAAAGTAAGAAATCCACTTGTTTGATAGTTATTAATCACATGTGATTGATATAATAACTATAATAGTTCAACTTGTATTCCCCCCCCCCCCCATAAAAGCATTTAAAATCATTTAAAAGGTTGATTAAGGGGTATGAACTGACCTGTAGTGAGTGGTTTGGAAGAACGGATGGTATGGGATGCTAAGTGTCAAGTGAAGACTTGAGCACACACACGAATCCTATTTAACATATAATGACACATATATGTATCCAATTAGTCATTTAACAACTAATTAACCAAGTTAAGACACCATAGGACATGGAAAACACTTTGATTCAAGTGCTAGAAGTACATTAGGGTTGCATCTAAGGGAAGTATGGCCTCTCATTGGAGTTTTCGGTCCAAGTAGGTGATGGGTTTTGGGCATTCTAACACTCCTATGGTGTACATGCAACCCTAGAAACCTTGGATCTATGTTTGACTAAGATACATGCAAATAATTATTTTTCCAAGGTTCTTATCCTAACTAGCATGGCATGGGATACTTGAATAAAATAAAACTAGTAGAATTACTTACCTTGTAGTAGTAGTTGATTGCTTGGAGTTTGAGAGCCTAGCACCAATAATGTGGATGCCTCAAATGGAAGTCACAAATCACCACAAACTTGGAAACTTGAGAGAATAGTCACAAACTTCTTGAAATCGGCCCTCTTGGTTTACACACATCAACATAACACGGTAAGCACGAAGCTTAGGGAGTTCCCTAAAATACCACACATAACTCATTAGCCTCTCACGACTATATCTTAAATAAGAACCTCTGGTCGATGTGCCTCAGTGGAACCCTCCGGTCCCATAACTCGGGTGGACCCTCTGGTCCTAACTCAGTAAAGCTCAACATAATACACAACATAAATCACAAAGACATAATGCAGGATATCACAAATACTCAATATAAGCATACAAGACCCTCCGATCACACATAGTTACCACTCAATGGTAAGTATAGTGAGAAGACTCACCTCGTAAGCAAGCAAATAAACCTTGTACACGAATCACCGATCTACCCTCTGCCTAACACATACGATAATTATCTCTAATTAACACTCCAATCACAACTCTAAATAAACCAAAGGCTATTCTTGATAGGTTTTATACAAACAATCCTATGTGTGCATGCAACCCTAATTGGATCTATGTTTTCACTATTAGACATACAACTTTATGAACACAAAAAGAAACCTGGAATGCTCCTCTAATTTTCGAAATCTACATAGGAGAATAGAATACATACCTTTTGTTGTTATATAGCAATAACAACTAGTTCCTTGAATTTCCTTAGCTCTTGAAAGCAAGTACCACAAGTGTAGTACCTCTAATGGCTCACAAACACACTAGGTGAAAGGATGAATATGGGAGAGAGGAGAGAAGGGTATCTTGCCCTAAAATTCGTCCCTTTTAGGGTTTCCCAAGGCTTGGACGAATTCTAGTGCCTTAGGGTGCTATTTATATTGGAGGCTAGCTAGGGTTTCAAGGTGGAAACCCTAATCCCTTAGCTTAGGGCCTAAGCAAGTCCATGGACTCCTTTCCTTAAGCCCTTGGACGAAAACTCCTAGACCCTTCTAGGATTTTCGTTCAAGCCTTAATAAAGGTGATCCAATAGCCCAAAGTCTCAACTATCAAATAATTACAAAACAACCCCTGTACTTTTAATTAATTCCTTTAATCCCGAAATTAATTCCTAATTAATTTCTGATTAAATACTAATTAATAATATGATTCCAAATTATTATATTAATAATATAATATAATAAATAAATCATATTTATGCCCTAATCAACCTCTCTCCACAACTGTCATCCTGTCTAGTCACCCGTGTGAAGGCAACCCAAAAGGACCATGCTCACAATCGGGTCAAGTACATACCAAAATAGTTATGGACTTAGACACTAATCCAACAGTCTCCCACTTGGATAAGTCTAATAACTATTGTGCGTATGACTTCAAAACCTGATCAGCAATCGTAGCTTTCAAAAGCAGCTGTCTACTTTGATCTTATCAGATACGCGTGTCCTTTAGATAAGGGATTATATATTCCTCCATTCTCAAAATATCGTATAGACACAAGACATGAATTTTAATCATTCTCTCTATACTGTTTCCCGACTTCCGATTTATGACGACTGACAACAGACTACAATTGAACACATCAACTTAGTCCCGGCTAGGCCAAACGCTTAGGGTGTCATCACTAAATCATCGAGAGGCCCACATATATCGCTTTTATCCCACTTTGGGTAAAAGGAATGGATAAACTTCGACTCAAATGCTCGCTTGCATTTACTGATCGAATCACACACAACAATAAGTTTTATAACACCAAGTTACTGGTGCGTTTACTGTTGGATATAGTGTCTCCATAACTTTATTTGGTATGTACTTGACCCGACCCGGCATGGTCCATTTGGGTTGCATGGCATTGCAATACTTGGATAGACTAAATGAGAGAATAAGGCATTTATGATTATTAATATATTATAAGTTCTAATATATTAATAATAGTATTATTTAATTAGTATTGATCAAGTATTAATCTAGTATTAATTTGGTGATCAAAGTGAGACTAATTAAATATATAGGGTTGATTATGACAATCATCAATTCTTTTATGGTGGATTAATGATCCATGGTTTATGGGTTTGGTTATAACCATATGGAGCTCCATGGATAGTCCATGGGAGTTACAAACCCATGGGTCATGAGAAATCAAGAGTCATGACAATTAAGGGCATTCATGTGTAAACCCTAATTGTGACAACACTATAAAAGGAACCCTATGGCTAGCAAAATCGTGACCTAGAGTTACTAGAGAGGGCGTAACCGATTTTGAGTGCTAGAAGTATTCTCTCAAGTTATTCCAAGTCTTGTGGTGTTGTGTGAAGCATTTGAGGCACAACATTTGGGGTGCTAGGCTCACAAAGTCTTGAAGGAATCCAAGCAACAACAAGGTATGTATTTCTACTAGTTTTTATGTTTTATGTAATCCCCATGCCATGCTAGTTAGGAAATAACCTTGAAAAAGAAATTTGCATGTATATAGAGAAAACATAGATTCAAGGTTATTAGGGTTGCATGTACACTTAGGAAGTGTTAGAATGCTCAAAACCCATCAGTGGTATCAGAGCCTAGGATTGTTTTCTGTATACTTGATGCAAAATTGCTTAAAAATCGAAAATTATGCACTCTGACGACTGGACTCGCCGAGTCCATGGGGAGGACTCGCCGAGTCCATGAACAAATTCATTCTACTCGCCGAGTAGAATAATGCACTCGGCGAGTAGGAGCGTGCTGGGCAGTTTTTTCGAGTTTTGTTGCTGGAAATGGATTAAGATCATTATCCCAATCTGTTTTGGACTTGTAAAATCTGTTTTTCAAAATGATAATGATTATGTTAACCCATTTTACATGACTTTTATCAATTTTCAAGTATTGTATATGTTTATATGATTTTCTTGAAATTGTTTGATATGAATATTTGTTCTTATGAGTTTTTAGAAGATCATAGAAATTTTGTGTAACTTACATGCTTGTTTAATTCATGATCTTAATGCTAATGATGGTGTCCATAACTTGTCCTCAAGTTATGGATAACCAAAAGTCACTTCTTTTAATTATGATTAAAGAACTAAAGAGGTTTCATAAAATGAAGAGTCTTCATTTTATGAACCATTAAAACTCATAAGTTACAAATTGAAGAGACTTGGAATAGTTTCAATTCTTGCCCTCAAGTTTTGGAATTTGAAAAGCCTTACACTTTAATTCCAAATTGAACTCTTAGAATTTTTTAAAGGTAAAATTCAAGCTTTATGGACTTCATTAAATTAATTAAAGTGTTTAATTAAAAGAGTTAATAATTCCATAAAGACATGGTTTAAGTTTAATTAAATTAAGTATAGTTTGATTAATAGATTAAACCACCAAGTATTTTAAATGTTTAAAATACACCCTTATACTATTATTATAATTTTAATTATATAGATATGTATAAGAATATGTCATTCTTACCGTTAGTAGGCCTAATTCACGAAGCCGGTCTGTAAGGGGGGTATAAGGTTGTTGCCTATAAAATGGTGACTTAATGGGTGTCCACTCTCACCCACCGCTTCCTTGATCGGTGGAGGGTCGTTAGCCGAACGGGTAGGATACGACTTTAAATACTCGTTAAAAGTATAATGAATTATAAAGTAACTATACATTATAAATTCCCAATCTTAGTTACTTTAGGAAAATGTGAAATTGGTGCTAGCCCATAAAATTACACTTTGTACCTTACCAAGTCGTTAGTGGAGCGTGTGTGGTTAACCGGCACACTAACATGGACTAGTAAGAGTGGCAAAGGGTAACTTGACTTTATTATAGATCGGTGGAGCGTGTGTGGTTAACCGGCACATCGATTAGGTAATATTGTTGAAGGTACCAAGTCAATTTGTATGGTTATTCACACCTTGTTTGTGATCCTCGGCATCCCAGTCACAAACTTGAGAGGGCACAATCGAGATTCAAACATGCCATTGAAAGTTCAATGTATCTCAAAAGATCTAGGAGTTTCAAATCCAATTAAAAACTTAATTATATTTCGTTTTTATGGTAGGAAATTGGTAAATCGTCATTTACCTACCTTCAACTATTTTATAATTCGGATTACGGCATCCCTCTTCCAGTTATAAATAGGTTGTTGGGTCCTAGCCTTAATATTTCATATTGGGTGTTATATTAAGGACTTTAAATCAACTAACTTGAATTTCTCCCATTATAGATGTCTAGTTTAGACAGCTATGGTCTTCCCAAATCTTTAGGAACAAGTTTCCTAATGAAGATGATATCCCAAATGGCAACCAAGGTGAAAGATCAATCCTTTTGTTGTGCATTAGTGGGACTGGAAATCATACTTCACTTCCTCCACCTCCTCCAACAAATCTCCTTATCCCACAAGTTTCAAGACATGATAAGTTCTAAGTCACTCAATCCCTATTGGCAAACAAAGTCTATATGTGCTTAGGTCTTGGAGATTAAGTCACATATTGACAAGCCGGGAGAGTAGGGTGTCGAAGTCTCAAGGTAGCTGGCTGTTGACTTGGTCACTCCCTGATAACAGATCACGACATGGCCCTTAATGATCTTACCTATTTGCTTAATGATGCTGAATCAGCAATGATTTGGAGCATTGGTAAAGCAAAATTTGATTGGAAGATCAACTTCCCAAACTTCCATGGACATTGACAATGGTAACATTGGAAGTCCAGAAAAACTTTCTCTTCCCAATTGAAAGGGATTGGCCATAGTCAACTCGGTTGACCAAATGGTAAAGAGAAAGGCTAAGTCTGTGATAGTCCCGTGTACCGTTTCCAAAGAGTCCATATGTTTCTGTTGCCAAAGGAAGGGCATTGGTTGCGAAGCTGCCAAATTTACCTAAAAGTCCATAAGGATAGTAAAGTCAAATGTTTGACTCTACTTCAGGTAAAGTCCATTGTCTAACTCTATTAAGTTTCTATTCTGAGATTCTTATTGCATGATGTGACTGGGTCACATGTTGATGTTTTAAGAATCAAAGAAAAGTGAAGAAACTTAAAGGAAGTATATGATGATTCTGATCGCGAAGAGGGATTTTGATCGCATGGTTCGGTGATCAGAATTTTGAGCTATTACTTAAGAGTTGAGACATATTGCTTAGGAATAGATAACAACAAGGTTTTCATATGGGTTGTAAGGATAAGTTTTCCGCAAAGTTTTAAAATAAAGAAAAGTTTTGATTTTATTTTAAGTATCCTTACAATGGCATTTGTGAAAAATTGTTGATTATATGTTTCCATTAATAGCAATATTTGAAAATGGATTTGATTCTTTCATTTGTGGTAGTATCATAATTTACCAAATAAGGAAAGATTCTCATCGCCCAAGTTTCAGTTAGATAGAAACTTGGAATCATGCAACTTGTATTGTATGATGAATGAGAAGTTTTCGTCTTTGGGAAATTAAGACTAATTCCTTGTTCACATGTACATGTGAGTCAAGTGAAGGACTAAAAGATTGGGTACACTTGGTTGTGTGCTGGTCAGGTCCACCACAAAGATAGATAAGATTATTCGTTATGATTTACTAAAGTTTAGTAAATATGGTTATGCTTACGAGTTTAAGTGTAATTCTGAAACATTGGAAAAGTTTTAATGTATGGCAGAATGAATAAGAATAATCAAATAAGGCAGAAAGATAAAATTTTCTCCAATCTGAAGAGATGGGAGAGTACTTGTGTATTTTGTTTTATGATTATCTTAGTGATTATGGAACCATATCACAATTGATCCTCTAAGGACACCTTAGTGTGTTTGTTGCCTGAGGAGAGGAATCGTGAATTGTTGAAATGGTTAAATCAAAAGATAATTCATACTTCGTGCCAAAAACAAATCCTGGAGTTATACTCCAAGATTGTAACTTGAGTGACATAGTCTTTAGAAAGTTCATAACACTTGTCAAATGTAGAGTAAGATGTTTCCTATTCTTGTACATTTGAGATTGGTAAGTTGTGATGTTTTGGATAAAACAAAGACCAGCTAAGACCAATAGTGAGAAGTGTTTAACTTGATAAGAATCCGCACTAGATCTTGAATATTTGTTTTGTCAAGGAATGGTTCTTGACAAAGAGAAGTCTTATATGTCAAGAGGATAGTGGGAGTCTAAATGATTCTGAAATAGTTTCAAGAACTAAATCAAGAGTTTTGTTAATCACTAGCCCACGACTTGAGGTTTGTAACCTATCGTGTTGACATATTCTTGTTTCTGTGTCTGTTCCAGTTGAAAGTTGATTATGCTTGTGAGTTCTATGAGTTCTCAATTGTTTGTATAACAACCCGGAAGCAATGGTGGGCATTGTGCTACCAGGTGGCAAGAAATTGAGATTGCACAAGTTCAGTCCCTATGAATTTGGAAGTGTCACTAACCTAGTCCTGTGATTATGGTTATGACAAATTCACATGGATAGGAACACATACACCATAAAATCTAAGTGTCATAAGGTTTCTCTTCGATTCATGAAAATGATGGTGAGGAAACGCTTCCACTAAGAAGATTTTAAGTAGATAGCGGTTGTGATATTTGCATTCTCATATAGTTAGTGGAGCGTGTGTGGTTAACCGGCACACTAACTAGTGAGAATTGCAAAAGGTCTAGACAAACATGTGAGCTATCTAAGGAAAGGTGTATGTTTTTTGATAAAGTCTTATCAAAGCAATCTACTATCAGAAATATGAACTTTGGTAAGAAAGTCAATAAAGTATTGATTTCTAGAAGTCCAGTTGATTTCTGAGTACATGTCAAAGCTAGTGGGAGCATAAAGTGTTATGCTGGTAATCATTATGCTAGTGGGAGCATGACGATTATGTTAAATATTGCAGGTTAGCAATGTTAATTATAGAAAACAAAAGTTTCAATTCGCCTTGAAAAAGTTGTTTTGCTATAATTAAGGGAGAGGATTTTATACTTCACTCCAATTCTACAAGCTTAGATTGAGAATTTAATCTACTTTAGTCAAGAATATATATGAATGTTATGTTGGAATGGTTTAACATAAGGAAATTCTATATATGTTGTGTTCTCAAAATTCGATTATGATTACGGCATCCCTCTTCATAGTTCGAATTATGAAAACATGGCAAATAAAAAATTTTATAGCATAAATCATGTCCCATATGCTTTGGGTATAGGTTTGATTACATGTGCTATAATATTCATCCATTCTAAATTTTCCAAATGCCTAGGGCATTAAGATGGAAAAAGGAATAGAACTGGAAATGACTAAAATGATTAAGCAAAGTTGTCGAGGACAATCTGAGGTTTACCAAAGATTGGTTGCTCATGGACAATTAGAAGTATAGAGTAAGGACCATATTGACATATTTTGAAAAGAGGCAACTCTTGTTCAGAAGTGATGGTCAAAATGGTAATATGGAATTGTCTCCATAGGTGGAAGTTATTCTTTGAATCTGTGTAAGATTAAAGAACTTAATGCTAAGAAGGATGTTCAAAGGAATGTACTTTGAATTTGAGACTTCATTTCCATGGAATTGTTTTCCATTGGAATACTTTGTAATTTCTGTTGCCAAGTCTTTGTGACTTCTGTGCATAGTCATTACAAGGGGATCATTGCATATAAGTTTAGAATCTAACAGATTACAGTAGATGGCAAGAGTTTGGTATTCTTTCATTTACAACGAGGATTGGAATTGTGAAATGAGCATCATTGGAATATTGTCAATTGATCTATTTCACAAAGAGAGGACTATATGTAAACATAGTATGCATACTTGGAGTATGGCATAATTGTTGTTTGGAAAAACATAGTGTACATGCTTGGAGCATGGGACAACTAATGTTTTAATTCAAGCATAAAGTTGATTAATCGAAACATAAATAATGAGTAATCAATATGGTGCTTAAATAAAAGGTGTTTTATTTACACTCAAAGTGTTGGGGCCATATAAGATTAGTATTATTCTTGTGTTTCACTTTGCATGTTTTGACTTCCAGAATAATTATGTTATGGTATATATTATATTATTCAAACCATCCACAGTCAGTCATATGTTGGAAGTAGATATGAATCAAGACTGTCATGAATTTGGCTTGTATGATTTGTCTAAAGTGCTTTGGACAATGCAATGGTTGCTACAACATTCATGAGTACTCATAAGGGCTGAGTATTGGATCCAACCCACGCTCACTTGCATCACTTCATGGAATTTATCTCGAGTGATCGTGAGACAGTAATATCATATAAATCTTCAAACCTAGAGATATGAGTTGTTGACTATGAGTTGGTTATTCATTGATTGCACGAAAACGCATTGGTAACTCGATGTCATAAAACGTGCCTTTGTGAGTAATTCAACAAGTAGTTAGTACAAGCATATCAGTCGAAGTTTATCTGTTCCTTCTAGAAATAGAAGCGATATCTGGGCCCCTCGATGATTTGGTTTTGACCTATGTACCGGGCCCGGTCAGAACCTAATTGATGTGTTCAATTTAGTTCTATGTCGAAACAAATCAGAGATCGAGAAACAAATGCTGGACAATAAGTAAGACCATATTCCATGTGTTTGTCCGGCTGATATCATGAGAACAGAGGATTATATGATCACTTATCTTAAATGGCGTATCATCATCATCTCAGTTCCGAGAGACTTTGAAAGAGCTACGATTGCTAGTCGGATTTTGAAGTCATATTTGCAAATATAGTTATTAGACTTATCCAAGTGGGAGACTGTTGGATATAGTGTCTAAGTCCATAACTTTATTTGGTATGTACTTGACCCGACCCGGCATGGTCCATTTGGGTTGCATGGCATTGCAATACTTGGATAGACTAAATGAGAGAATAAGGCATTTATGATTATTAATATATTATAAGTTATAATATATTAATAATAGTATTATTTAATTAGTATTGATCAAGTATTAATCTAGTATTAATTTGGTGATCAAAGTGAGACTAATTAAATATATAGGGTTGATTATGACAATCATCAATTCTTTTATGGTGGATTAATGATCCATGGTTTATGGGTTTGGTTATAACCATATGGAGCTCCATGGATAGTCCATGGGAGTTACAAACCCATGGGTCATGAGAAATCAAGAGTCATGACAATTAAGGGCATTCATGTGTAAACCCTAATTGTGACAACACTATAAAAGGAACCCTATGGCTAGCAAAATCGTGACCTAGAGTTACTAGAGAGGGCGTAACCAATTTTGAGTGCTAGAAGTATTCTCTCAGGTTATTCCAAGTCTTGTGGTGTTGTGTGAAGCATTTGAGGCACAACATTTGGGGTGCTAGGCTCACAAAGTCTTGAAGGAATCCAAGCAACAACAAGGTATGTATTTCTACTAGTTTTTATGTTTTATGTAATCCCCATGCCATGCTAGTTAGGAAATAACCTTGAAAAAGAAATTTGCATGTATATAGAGAAAACATAGATTCAAGGTTATTAGGGTTGCATGTACACTTAGGAAGTGTTAGAATGCTCAAAACCCATCATTTACTTATCATCAATGTGCAACCGACCAACAAATAACAACTCACACGTCTCGGTTTCAAGAATATACAATGTTATCATCAATGTGCAACCGACCATGTTCCATGTGTTTGTCCCGGCTAATGAAATTACAAGGTATTCTATCGGAAATTGTTACAAGACAATTCCATAGACGTGAAGTATCACATTCAAAGTACATTCCTTTGAACATCCTTCTCGCATAAAATTTTCTAATCTAGACATAAATTCTTAATTTCCAACTCCCATTAATGGAAACATTTCCATATTTGCCATATGACAACTCATTCTTAATAGAATCTTATCTATTCATAATAATGTCAATATAGTCCATCCAGTACTATACTTCTAACTACTCACAAGCGACAAATCCTCAGTGAACCTCAGATCGTCCTTTGATAGTTGTTTAATTATTTTAGTCAAAACCGATTCTAGTCCTTTTTCCCTCTTAATGACCTAGGCATTTGGAAAATTTTAGAATGGTCAAATATTACAGCATATGCAATCGATCCTATACCCGAAGCGTATTGGACACGATGCATAATGTCTCACATAAAGACATGATACTTTATCAGTCTTTTGCCATAATATTTTGTTAGCCATGTTCTCACAATTCGAACTATGAAGAGGGATGCCGTAATCATAATCGAATTTTGAGAACGTGTTATGTATCATTGACTAAATTTTATTAACATTTCTTGATCTAAGCTTTTAGATTTTGAACCGAAGTATAATATTCTCTCCCTTAATTATAGCAAAACAACTTTTCAACCCCTACAACTTTGCAAAGTTAATCTTGTTTTCTATAATTAATATTTCTAACTCGCAATACTTGAAATAATAATCATGCTCCCACTAACACAATGATTATTTCCATACAAGCATAACACTTATGCTCCCACTAGCTTTGACATGTATTCAGAAAGCACTTGAACTTCTAGAAAACAAATGCTTATTGAATTCCTTAAGTTCATATTTCTAATACCTAATGCTTTGATAAGCCTTTATCTAAGCTTTTTAAGCTCATACACCTTTCCTTAGATAGCTCGCATGTGTGTCTAAACAATTCAGAATTTATGTTACTAAGTCCCAGATGTTCTGACTAATTGCCAAATCTCACAATTCGAACTATGAAGAGGGAGGCCGTAATCATAATCGAATTTGAGAATACAATTATCACAATTGTTATCTTCTTTAAAATCTCTCTTAGTGAAAGAATTTCCTCACAATCATTTTCATGAAGGAGGGAGACCTTATGACACTTAGATTTTAAAGTGTATGTGTTCCTATCCATTTGAATTTGTCATAACAATAATCGTAAGACAATGTTCGTGACAAATCTAACTCATATGGACTGAACTTGTTCAATCTCGATTTCCTGCCTCATGGTAGCACGAATGCCCACCATTGCTTCCGAGTCGTTGAGTAGTTCACCCTTTCCTATCAATGTACTTTCCTTTGATTAGGGTGCCTTGCCTTTATGCAATCAATTCATAGAACTCATATTGCATAGTTGACTTCATCTGGAATGGCGCAGAAATAAAATTATATCAACACGATAGGTCGCCAACCTCAAGTCGTGTGCTAGTGATTAACTATCGGTTTATTCTTGATTTGTTCTTGAAACTTTTCAAGGCAATTGAGACTCCCACTGACCTCTTGACATATATGATTCTCTTGTCAGGAACCTTTCCTAGACAAAACAAATATTCAAGAGTTAGTGTAGTTCTTATCAAGACAAAACACTTCACATAATTGGTCCTAGTTGGTCTTTGTCTTATCCAAGACAGCACAACTTACCAATTTCAAATGTGCAAGAATAAGAAAACCTTTTCCAAACTCCACATTTGATGAGTGTTATAAACCTACTTAAGACTTGTCACTCAATTCACAATCTTGGAATATAACTCTAAGACTTGATATTGGAACGAAGTATGATTGACTTCTTGATTTTAACCATTTCTACAATTCTCGATTCCTCTTCTTAGACATACAAATGCACTAAGACTCACTTGGAGGATCAATTGAGATATGGTTCTTAATCATTAAGACTTATCATAAAACACAATAAAAGGTACTCTCCCTTCTTCTTAGAATAGAGAAACTTTTATCTTTCTGCCTACTTGATTCTTCTTATTCGTTCTGCTATTGATTGAAACTCTTTCAATCAACTCAGAATTATACTTAATCTTATAAGTATAACCATATTTACTAAACTTTAGTAAATCATGACGAATATCTTTATCACTCTTGTGGTGGACTTGATCAATGCACAACCTAGTGTACTCGATCTCCTAGTCCTTCTCTTGACACTTTGTCAAAGAATTAGTCTAATTTCCAAATATGAAGTTTCTCATTCATCACGCAACCAAGTTGCATGACTCCAAGTTTCTGTCCAACTGAAACTTGGGCGATGATAATCTTCCCTTATTGGACAAATTCTCGACATTTCCACAAATAACATAATTAAGAATAAAATCCATTATTGCTAACGATAGAAACAATCAAACATCAATTTTTCATACACACCATTGCAAGGATAAATAAATAAGACAAAATCAAAATTTATTTTATTGCGGAAAAAATTGTCCTTACAATGCAATTCAACTGAAAAACTATGCTATTACATATTTCTTATCAATCTATCCTAACTCTAGGGTAGCAGCTCAAAAATCTGATCCTCGAGTCCATGCGATCGAAATCCATTTCTTCATGATCAGATTCATCAAACTTCTTCCTTAAGCTTCCTCTCTTTTCTTCGATCCTGCAAAAACATCAAAATGTAATCTTGTCACATCATGTATTAAGAATCAAAGAATAGGAACTTATAGAGTTAGTTAATAGATTTTACCTGAAGTAGAGCCATACGTCTTGACTCTCCCATCTCTCAGATCTCTCAGGTAAATAGGGCAGCTTCGTTTCCAATGCCCCTTCTCTTGGCAATAGAAGCAAATGGAATCTTTTGGAATGGCACAAGGAACTATCTCAGAATTTGCCTTTTCTGGATTTCCAATGTCACCACTTTCAATTTCCATTGAAGTTTGGGAGTTTGATTCACCAGACAAATTTGCTTGATCAGCACGCAAAATCATTGCTGATTCAGCAGCTATAAGCAAATAGGTCAAATCAATGAGGGTCACGTCATGGTTCATCATATAGTACTCTCTAACGAACGCACTATATGATTCAGGAAGCGACTGAAGAACCCAGTCAACAGCCAACTCACCTGAAATCTCGACACCCAACATCCTTAACCTATCAATGTGTGACTTTATCTCTAAGACGTGTGCACACACAGGTTTCCCATCTTCGTGTTTACTTGCCAAAAGGGCTTGAGTGAGCTTGAACTTTTCAAGCCTTCGAACTTGTGGGTCAGGGAGAATAATTGGAGGAGGTGGAGGAAGTGAAGCATGACTCTCATTTCCTTGATCGTATCGTGGAACATCATCTTCATTTGGAAAGCTTGTTCCAAGGGACTTGGGAAGACCATTGTAAGATTTAGACATCTACAAAACGGGAGAAAATTCAAGTTAGTTGATAAGAATCCTTGATGTAACACCCAAATGAAACATCAAGGTTAGGATCCAACACAACATTCTACAACCTAGAAGAGGGATGCCGTAATCTAGTTGCAGAATATTTGAAGGTAGGTAAATGACGATTTACCAATTCCCACCATGAAAAACAAAAATGAAGTTTAAGTTTTAAATGAATTGAAACTCCTAGATCTTTTGAGATTCATTGAACTTTTCAATGGCATGTTTAATCTCGATTATGCCCTTCAAATTTGCGACTGGGATACCAAGGATCACAAACAAGGTGTGAATAACCATACGAATCTACGTGATGCACTCAATGATACTATCACCTAATCAATGTGCCGGTTAACCACACACGCTCCATTGATCTATGATAAACATCGAGCCACCCTTCGCCACCAATGTCAATCCCAAATTAGTGTGCCGGTTAACTACACACGCTCCACTAACGTTTGACAAGGGTACAGAGTGTAATTCCATGGATTAGCATACAATTTCACATTTTGCCTAAAGTAACTAGAATTTGGGAATTTGTAAAAGCATGTAGTTACTTTGTACTTCATTATACTTATAATGGAAGGTTTCGTCCTATCCTACCCGTTCGGCTAACGACCCTCCACTAGTCAAGAGTGCGGTGGGTAAGAGTGGATACCCATTCAATCGCCATTTTATAGGCAATTTCCTTAAACACCCCTTATAGACCAGCTTCGTGAATGAGGCATACTAACGGTAAGACTGACTGTTTACTCATATATATATATATATATATATAATTTTAGACTTTTAATGTTATATATAGTGTAGGGTGTATTTTATACTTTTAAAATACTTGGTGGTCTAATTTAATAAATTATACTTTTAATTTAATTAAATTTAAACCAAAACTTTATGGAATTATTAACTCTCTTTTAATTATACATTTTAATTAATTAATAAAACCATAAGGGTGTAATTTGAACTTTTCAAAATACTAGGGTTTTAATCATATTTAACTTTTTTGAAAAATTAAAACTTTTTAATTTTAAACTCTTAAATATTAAAAAATATTGATTTAATAATTATCCAAAATTAAACAATTAATTTAAAATTATTAAATCTTGTAGGATTATCTATTAAATTAGACAATTAATTCAATCTAATCCCATATCCCCTAAGATTTGAAAATTTATGGAATGAGATAATCCATAAGATCTTTAATTATTTATTTAAGGAATCAAGGATAATTACAAGATATGGCATTATCCAAATCCCTAAAATTTGGGAGTCCTATCTAGGGGACAAGGCAAATTTCGAAATTCTAGGGTTAGACAACCCTAAAATCGAAATCTTGGGGCCAAAGGAAAGGGTTTAGGAAACCCTACCAAAATTTCGAAATCTAGGGTTTAGAAACCCTAATTTCGAAAATCAAGCCTCCAGGGTTTATTAGCCATAAACCCTAATTGTCATATTCATACATTTGTATCAAATCTAATTGAAAACAAAAACCTAAGGCTCTGATACCACTGATAGGTTTTATACAAACAATCCTATGTGTGCATGCAACCCTAATTGGATCTATGTTTTCACTATTAGACATACAACTTTATGAACACAAAAAGAAACCTGGAATGCTCCTCTAATTTTCGAAATCTACATAGGAGAATAGAATACATACCTTTTGTTGTTATATAGCAATAACAACTAGTTCCTTGAATTTCCTTAGCTCTTGAAAGCAAGTACCACAAGTGTAGTACCTCTAATGGCTCACAAACACACTAGGTGAAAGGATGAATATGGGAGAGAGGAGAGAAGGGTATCTTGCCCTAAAATTCGTCCCTTTTAGGGTTTCCCAAGGCTTGGACGAATTCTAGTGCCTTAGGGTGCTATTTATACTGGAGGCTAGCTAGGGTTTCAAGGTGGAAACCCTAATCCCTTAGCTTAGGGCCTAAGCAAGTCCATGGACTCCTTTCCTTAAGCCCTTGGACGAAAACTCCTAGATCCTTCTAGGATTTTCGTTCAAGCCTTAATAAAGGTGATCCAATAGCCCAAAGTCTCAACTATCAAATAATTACAAAACAACCCCTGTACTTTTAATTAATTCCTTTAATCCCGAAATTAATTCCTAATTAATTTCTGATTAAATACTAATTAATAATATGATTCCAAATTATTATATTAATAATATAGTATAATAAATAAATCATATTTATGCCCTAATCAACCTCTCTCCTCAACTGTCATCCTGTCTAGTCACCCGTGTGAAGGCAACCCAAAAGGACCATGCTCACAATCGGGTCAAGTACATACCAAAATAGTTATGGACTTAGACACTAATCCAACAATTCTCTCTCTCTCTCTCTCTCTAACTATTGGAATGGGTAAAAGACCATTCTACCCCTCCATGGTCTCAATAATCCCTGTCTTGACCAAACCCTAAAGTCAACTGAAGTCAACACTCGAGTCAACAGTCCATGTTGACCCGACTTGTTGAGTGCATCTCTGTGATTAGTCGAGTCCCCTCGTTTCTTAAGAAATGTCACGATGATCCATCTTAACTCGTCGAGTTGTCTCATCAACTCGTCGAGTTACTCATGTCCAGACTCATCGGGGAAAACCCTAGCCGACTCGTCG
Source organism: Lactuca virosa (assembly GCF_052849685.1). Taxonomy (NCBI): domain Eukaryota; kingdom Viridiplantae; phylum Streptophyta; class Magnoliopsida; order Asterales; family Asteraceae; genus Lactuca; species Lactuca virosa. The sequence goes on along the minus strand of NC_136430.1, from coordinate 221,286,653 downwards.
AGTTGGCTCATCAACTCGACGAGTCCCTTAAGTCTCTTTTCTCATTCAGACGTTTTAAGGCAGATTCACAACCCCAAACTCTAGATCTAGCCTTCTAAGGCTGAGATACCATGTAAAGCTACAATCTTTACGTCCATGCATGGCACTTAGGGCTTGAAATGCCAAAACAAGCTCCATTTAGGGTCTTAAGCATAAAAACTCCTCTATAGCTGGATAAAGTTGGGACCTTTGGACTCTAGGGACCTCACAAGGTCCAGAACTGAAGTCTCAATCACTAGGTAAGTTCAACACACTCAAGGTCTCAAGGAAAGATGGAAAAAGCCCTAAAACTCCATGAAAACGAGATCTAATCACAATAATGAGCAAGGTGAAGACTTTTTACCTTCCACGGAAGCTATAGATGAAATAACACTAGATCCAACAGCCTCTTCTCGTTCCTTGTCTTGATACTCTTCTCTTCTCTTCAAAAGGTGCACCAAAATGCCCAAAGATTAGTTCTCTTTCTCTCTTGGCTCAATATAGGCAATTAGAGTTTCACACAGGGGAGTAAGGTGGCTGGTGAGGCGAAAATGAGGGCTTAAGGTCCTTTAAATAGGACCCAGCCCCGAAGAATTAGGGTTTCCTCTCACAGCGCCAACTCGCCGAGTTGGTCTCTCCGACTCGTCGAGTTAGTCATAAAACCCACGTGGTCAATCCGCTTCTACTCGACGAGTTGGGGCATCCAACTCGTCGAGTTTCTCAAACAACTCATAAATAAATATATAAATATTATACCTAAGAGTCGGGATGTTACATATATTTGGAGGATGATGTTGGAAAAAAGGGTTACTTAGAAATATATACAACTGTATACATTTTACCTCCCATTTACCCTATTTATTAGTTGTTTTTTGGTTTCACATTGGGATATATTACATGCCTAATCGATTTTTTTCCAATTACTTGCTGGTTAATATCAGTATTCACAAGTTTTTTGTTGGGTATATGGATTGCCAATATGATAACGAATGGTGGCCTCAGATCCTAAAGTAAAAAAGATGGGCCTCTATCAAATTCATTTGAAGAACGGTTACCACGTCATGGTGTTGAATTTATCACTTCCTTACCCTTCAAGGAATATACACATCCTTATCATGGCCACCTTAATCTTGTAGTTAAGTGGCCTGAAAAATCTCTGAAAAAGCCAGTCATGGGTCCTAAAACATATATAGCTTATGGTGTTTCTGAAGAATTGGGACGTGGAGACTCTGTAACTAAACTTCACTGTCACAAGTCTGATGTGGTATGCTTTTTCTTTTAACTTCTGCTTGAAATTTCCTTTTCTAATTTTAGGCAGACACAACACACATGCATTTTATAAGAGTCTTATCTTTGTTACATGAGTATTGCATATATGGTAGGCAAAGATGGAATGAAATCTAAGTTTCTACAACCTTTTCATGATCTTTCTGAAGAAACCAACAGCCCTATCCAGTTTCTACACTGTTTTTGGCTACTAAAATAATATTAAGCAGTAACTGATGTTGATGTGCTGCCTGGACTCACCATGGAAATGGAAACCACAAATTGGAAAAGAAAGGGAACTGAACTTTATGAAGTAGCTGTATATTGACCATTCGAATTTAAACATCATTTGTTTTTAGTTTACCATAGAAAATGTTAACAAGTCACAAAATCATCATCTCAACCTTTTGGTATGTCAGAATAAAATCATTTTGCAAAAAGTTTAACTTGTCGTGTCACAACTTTTTTATAAAGAATTATTTCCAAGGGATATTCTCTGTTTTGGTTTTTATATCTTCTCATTCTCTGATAACATGTATGTGAATGTGTTGACTCATACTACAACTGTGACCCTCGACTCTGAACACTGTAAAGGATAAATGAATTGAAAAGGTTGCACAAGGATAAGGATCAGAAGGAACTTTATGTTGATAACAAGAAAGATGCTACTTCCAACCAAGTTGTTGGCTTGAATAAATAAAAAGGGCACAAAACAGATCCTTTTTGTATTATGACAACTACTAGTAATCAATCAGATGAATGTGTACTGAAAAAAAAAATGGAAGAGAAAAGCTTCCATGAAAAAAGTTGAGGGACAAAATGGAAATAAAGGATCTAAAAGGAAGGGCAGGAAACAAGTGATATCTTCTGATAGTGAAGAAGGTGATAACCAGGATGATAGTGGTGTGGATGGATTTGATTTGGGAGATGGAGGTGCTCTATGGGACATATTTAGAAGAGAATATTCGCCTAAATTGGAGAAATATCTCAAAAAACATTTCAAAGAGTTTAGACATATCTTTTGTCAACCAGTGGAGCAGGTGGTCCTTACTTTTATTTGAAATTCTTTAAGTCAAAGAAGTCACTTATTAAGTCCTCTTGAGCTTTAAGAACTTCATTTAGCCATGCATGAATGTAAAGTTAGCAACTTTACGCGATAATCCAACTCAAAGAAGTCAAATTTATGTTTTGGAGAAATGTCTTAAGGGATTAAGGGTTAAAAGTGAAAGGTGGCTGAATAGGAGGAGTACGTTGGGCGTACAAGCATGTACGCACAACGTACAAGCCACAAAGCTTGTACGCTTAACGTACAACTGAGTTCGCCCCGCGTACTCAGTCTCATGGGCTTTGCATTTTGGGCTTCGAGTTTGGGCCATTCTATTGGGCTTAGGTGCTTGGTTTCTTGTTGGGCCATTTGAATGTAAGTGTTTGGTTTAGGAAAAATGGTAAGCCTTGGGGTAAGGCCCATGTAAGGGTTTAGGCCCAATTTGGAAAATTAGGCCATGTTTGTGAAGGATTTTTAACATTCTAACACTCCTATGGTGTACATGCAACCCTAAATACATCGGATCTATGTTTTCTCTATTATACATGCAAACTTGAAATTTCCAAGGTATTACCCTAACTAGCATACAATCATTGATACTTGGGTAATATAAACAAGTTAGAAGACATACCTTTCATGTAGCTTGATTCCATGGAGCTTAAGAGCCTAGTGCCTCAAGTGTGACACCTCAAATGGTTCACACAACATCACCAACATCTTGGAATAACTTGAGATAAAAGGTTCCTATGCTCAAATCGGCTAGCCCTCATGTGTACACACACTAGTGCTAATTTCTTAAGCCATGGGGTCCTTATATATTGTGGCTATTAGGGTTACTCCATGTAACCCATTTCTTTCCATGTTCTTCATGATTCATGGGTTAAAACCTCCGTGGAGTATCCATGGGTTGCTCCATGGGTTTAGCCCAATATGAAGAACTATGGATCATAATCCCACATATATAAGAATTAATGATTTACACAATCAATCCCCATATATTTAATTAGTCTCCTTTTGATCACAATATTAATTCCAAATTAATTCTTGATCAATACTAATTAAATAATATGATTTCATGTTAATATATTAGAACTTATAATATATTAACAAATCATAAATATCCTTTTCTCAAAAAAGTCTATCCAAATTGTTCCGATGCCATGCAACCCAAATGGACTATGCCAATCGGGTCAAGTACATACCAATTGTAGTTATGGACTTAGACACTAATCCAACAGTCTCCACTTGGATAAGTCTAAAACTATTATTGCGTATGACTTCAAAACCCGACTAGCAATCGTAGCTCTTAAAAGCTGCTGTCGAACTCTGAACAAATCAATGACGAGGTCCATTAGATAAGGGATCATATATTCCTCCATTCTAAATATCATATGGACTGAGACATGGATTATAATCATTCTCTCTGTCCATTTGTTGTTTCCCGATTTCTGATTTATAACGACCGACTAATTGAACAAATCAAATTAGTCCAGGCTTGGCCAAGCACTTCGGGGTGTCATCACTAAATCATCGAGGGGCCCACATATATTGCTTTTATCCCTAAAAGGGTAAAAGGAATGGATAAACTTAGACTCATATGCTTGTTCTACCACTTGTTGAATCATACACAAAGGCACATTTTATAACATCGAGTTACCAATGCGTTTTCGTACAATCAATGTATAACCAACTCATAGGCAACAACTCATATCTATAGGTTTTAAGAATATAAGATATTATCGTCTCATGATCACTCGTGATAAAATCCATGAAGTGAGTCAAATGAGCGTGGGTTTAATCCAATACTTAGAACTTATGAGCACTCATGAATATTGCAACAACTCTTTCTATGTCCCATACCTTGGACATCTACAATCTAGCTTCATGACAGTCTTGATTCATATCTACTTCCAACATATGACCGACTGTGGATGGTTTGAATAACTTAGTCATTCAGGAGGAACGACCTAGTTATTCTGGAAGTCAAAACATGCAAAGTGAAACACAAGAATAATCGAATCCGATATGGTCTCAGAACTTATGAATATAAATAAAACACCTTTTATTTATCACCATATTGATTACCTATCATTCATTGCATACCGTTTCAAACTATCAACTTTATACTTGAATTAAAACAATAGTTGTCCCATGCTCCAAGCATGTACACTATGTTTTTTTAAACACTAGTCATGCCATACACCAAGTATGCACACTATGTTTGTCTAAACATTAGTTATGCCATACACCAAGTATGCACACTAAGTTTGTCTATGAACTTTACTTCGTGAACTAGATCGATTGAACATAATTCCAATGATTCTCATTTCACAATCCCAAATCCTTCCCATAAATGCAAGAATTCCAAATTCCTGCCATTTACCTAAATCTGTTAGATTCTAAACTTATATGCACCAATCCTCTTGTAATGATTATGCACAAATCCACAAAGACTTATCAACAGACATTACAGAGTATTCCAATGGAGATCATTCCATGGAAACGAAGTCTCAAATTCAAAGTACATTGCTTTGAACATCCTTCTTGCATTAAGTTTACTAATCTTACACAGATTTAATGAATAACTTCCACCTATGTGAACATTTCCATATTCTCATTTTGACTATCACTTCTGAACAAGAGTTGCCTCCTTTCATAATATGTCAATATGGTCTTTCCAAAATTAACACTATACTTCCAACTGTCCCTGAGCAACCAATCTTTGGTAAACCTTAGATTGTCCTCGACAATTGCTTAATCAAATTTGTCATATCTAGTTCTAGTACTTTTTCCCTCTTAATGCTCTAGGCATTTGGAAAAATTTAGAATAGATGAATATTATAGTACATGCAATCGACCCTATATCCGAAGCATATGGGACACGATTCATGATGTCTCACATAAAGACATGATACTAGACCAGTCTTTTTGCTATAATATTTCTATTTTTATTTGCCAAGTTCTCATAATTCAGATTATGAAAAGGGATGCCGTAATCATAATCGAATTTTAGAACGCAAATAATGGACCTATATATATATATATATATATATATATATATATATATATATATAGGCTTAGGTTATTCTATTCAAAGTAATTATTGTGTTATCGTATGCATAAATGTGGGCCAATCAAATTTACTTATTTTAAGAAAGTGATTAATATATATTATTGAATTAAATATAATTGAAAAATATCATCTTAATTAATTACAAAGGTAATTTAGTCAATTAATATAGATTTAATTAATGAAAATTGCATTTTTTTAGGGATCATAGATTCTATTAATTTTAAAATTCCGATTGTACGAATTATAATTCTTTTAATTCGGACATTCTGACAGAATATGTTTATGAGTATATTAAAAAATAAAAATATTCTTGAACCATAAATAATAAAAATATTCTTGAACCTATTTCTTGATCATGACTTTAAAAACTTCTTGTAGAATAACAAATTCTTGAACAATCAATTGACGAATAAAAACAAAAAATACATTATTTCTTATAGAATACGGGTAACAATTGTTAAGAATTACATTTATTGTTAAAGAATAAAACTAAAAAAACTTTCAAAACGGGAAAGAAAACATCAAATCTAACAACGACACTAATACATTCTAAAATAATAATGTTGCTTAGAATCACTTTCAGTTTTGTGGTCCGTTCTTCAAGCATGAACTTCTGTGAAAACAAAACAAAATTGTAGTTTAGATTCCAATAATGCATTAGCAAATGAAAAATAAAAAACTAAATTCCTTTGGAAAAAGATGTGGACTTGTGAATTGCACCAAAACCAATAAACAAGAATTGTAGAACATGCATAAATCAATGAGAAAATATCCATACTCCATTCCAACAGAATTGGAATTCATGATTCCATTCCAACAGAATTGGAATTCATGATTCCTTTTATCTTCTTCATGTCAATCTCAAGAATTGTACAACACATTTATGTTTTCTTTCCCTTAGATCACAATGTACTCCGTATCTATCAAAATTCAAAACTATACAATAAGATCATCAAGAGAATTGATTTTTTTTTATCTATTTAACTAGTAAAACCCAATCAAAAGAAACATACCCAATCAAAGAAGAGATCATCACCATTGTTCTTCCTTCTCTTTTCTGTCAAATGAATCAACCAAAGCCTTCCCAGTTCTTCTCCTTTGTTTTCCTGCCAAAGAACACCACTAGAGATGGGTAAATCAAGAGAGCAACAACACTCTCTTGGTCATTCTTGCTCATCACCGATTCCACAAGCAAAAGCCACTGGTTTCTTGCTTCCATTACCATTAAAAATTAAACAAAAAAAAGATGAAGAACGAAGGGGCTGCAGAAACAGCCCCCTGCTCACCTGTTTCACTGCAAATCCCCCTTCCCCTTTCTGTTTTAATGGTCAATAGCCCCATTTTCATGTTCTCTTCCTTGTAAAAACAACAAACCCAAACACCCATCTTTTCCCTCTATTGATTTCTGTGTAAAACAAGCAAAAAAAAAAAAAACAGAAACAACCCTCAAAAAAGCAGACGGAAATGCCGACTGCCACCACCCTAGACGACCCACTACCGCCCTACAACTCCCATCTGCACCCACCGAAGGCCACCACAACTTTGTTGCTTCTTCCTTCGGTCTAGCCAAACCCCAGAGGTCCTCCCTTTTCCCCTCGTTTTCTTCCTTCTCTGCTGTTCCCATCGACCGCATCGTCGCTCACCGTCGAAGGAAACCCACCGCTCGTCGATCACCGACGTCGGTCGTCGCTGCTACGGTGCCTCCGTTATTTCTGGAAAATTATAGGGAGTATTTGTGGAAGTTATTTCTCAAATTACCTAGTTACCCTTATTGATTTATTTAATTATTGTTTTTTCTATTAATTTTTGATTGGTCCACAATTATGCATACAATAATATAATACCTAGTTAGAATACCTGAACCTATATATATATATATATATATATATATATATATATATATATATATATATAAGAAGTTTATAAAGATATAATACACATTCATTTATTTGTAGAGTTTTTATTCCGGAAAATTTAATATTTCATTCAATTCCTTTAGTTACATTCAATGGATTCTTGAGGCAAAGTTAAACAAACCGATTCTAGCCAAAAGCGTAAATCCACACAAGGTAGTTCAAGTCAAGATATAATATATTTTTCTCAAGATTTTCAAAATCCAAACTATCAGCAATACCAAAACTACCAACAAAACCAAAACTACCCACACCAATATTTCCCGGTGTAACAATCTTACAACACATTTAGGCTTCTAGAGGAAAACCAGAGTTATAATCCATGGAATCAATTAGGGTTCTAGAAACCCAATTCCAATCTTCTCAACTCGAGAATTTCCAGTTTCGTGATGCTCAAAATGTAGAATCTAACAGTTCTAATGATCACCCAACTCCCGAAAGAAACGAAAAAGAAACTAGCGAGGAGTTGCAACCCGTTACTGAGAAAAACGTAACTATACACACCGCTAGAAACGAAAGAATTGGGTGGAACGCGAAGAGTTGGTTTTGGCTAGGGCATATGTCGATGTTTCTAAAGATAATCAACGCGTATATCAACTAAGGTTCGATGCATTTTGGGATAGGGTTGTAGAGCATTTTATTTTTCAAATGGGAAGTTCAGATCGGTCACGGCACCAAGTAAACTCAAAATGGAAAGACCTTCAAAAGAAATGTAATGCTTTCAACGACATCTATAACCGTAAAAAACAGTGTGGCTAGCGGGAGATCTGAGGCTGATGTTTTACAATCTTCACTAAGAGAGTATCGGAGACTACTAATCAGAAATGTTTTCGTCATTACCAAGCTTGGGAGTGGTTGAATGACAATGCGAAATGGGAACAAGTTACAAAAGCTAGTGAAGAATCCTCACATCCTTCTTCAAAACGAACCAAAACATCTTCATCCAATGCCTACACATCATCTTCCGATACATAGTATCCTCCTGGATTCTCCCTCCAACAACAACAATTGTTTAGTGTTGAAGACTCACCGCCTCATAGAAAAAGAAAAAGAAAGAAAGCGACATCGGCATCATCAACAGAAAATGAAATGTTTGATCTCGTCAAACAAATTGCTGGGATCAAGGCTGCAACCGAAACAGAGGTGGAACAAAGACAACAATATCGGGAACAAAAATTGCGAATTCTCGAAGCAAATGAAGAACGGAAAGCTCAACTGTTAGATCGGGAGATAGAGAACCAACATATGAAGTATTTTCTCCGACCACATGATCATTTGACTGGAGGTCTTTTACGCACAGTGCTTTTGAAAGGGAACGACAAATTACAACTAAGTATGGGTGGGAGTTGGAGAACCCGTGAAGTTCAAAATGCCGGCATCATTTGATTGGAGAATCTTTTTCTTTATTATTATGTTTTTTATTTTTATTTTTCTTTTTATTAAGATTCTCCATATGTACCCTTGTTTCATTATCTATATATATTTATGCTTGTTTCATTATCTATATATATGTACTAATTATCTATATATATATATATATATATGTACTAATTATCTATATATATGTACTAGGTGTAAGACCAATTGTAACATCCTAAAAATTTAAGACTGGGTTCTTAAATTAATCAAGAAAATAAATGAAAGATGATTTATATAGTTAAATCATCAAAGATTAATCGTATCATTATTTGATATGAAGTTTTGAAAGTTATAAGTGAAAATAGTAACATTTTAAAGTTAAAGGGGTAAAAGTGTCCAATTTGCCAAGTTAGTTGACTAAAAGGTTGACTCAGTTAGTGGAACGGACTACTAAATTCATATAACGGATGGAGGAGGACTTGTTATGTCAACCTTTTATACAAATGTGAAAATAAATTGAAGTAATGGTAAATTTGACAAAGATTGTAAAGTTGAGGGACTAGTTTCGATAAATAGCAAACATTGTGACTAGTGTTAACATAGTCATTTGACTAATTAGATAAAATGAATTATTTTGGGGTCAAAGTTTGAAATATGTAAGTTCCCTTTTAGTTATTGATCAAATGGTGTTAAATATGAGAACAAGGAAGGTTAGGGGTCATTTCTGCCAATTGTCGAAAGTAGTCACTAGTTAGACGAGGTTCTCTTAATTTGAAGAGAGGAGAAACGTGATTAAGGGAAAGGAAGAAGGAAATGGTGATTTATATGAGACAAAGGAAGATTTAGAGTAGTTATTGAGGAATCAAGCTAGGAATTGAAGATATGAAGCAACATTAAGCTTGAGAGGTATACTTTCTCATCCTCTAACTCTATATTTCAAATTAAAGGTTTGGGGAAAAACCCCAATGTCAAAATTAGTTTGATTCATTGATTAGGGTTTTGGTTTCTAACCTTCATTGAGTTGTTTTGATGATCCCAATCTCAATCCAATCATCCCATTGTTGGATTTGAGGATTTAGGTGAAAACCCTCATGAACCCTAGAAATCCAAATTGGGGATTTCTTGTTTATATGTTAATTGGAATAGATTCTATGACCTAGATATTGTTTGATGACAATGAATCCAATTAGAATACCCAAACACATCAATGATGGTAGAATCATGTATAAGCTAGGATTGAAATGGATTTGGGGACAATATGATGAAACCAATGGAATCCTTTGTAGTTGAACAATTGTTGAGCAAATGAAGTTCATAACCATGAATGGATGCTATTAGAATTATTTGGATGAAAAGTACTAAATGTTGTTGATTATTGGATGAATATGGCGTTTGTGGTCAAAAGGGTATTTTGGGAAACGTATAGATTACTACATAAAGATTGACATCTAAGAAGTGAATGACATTCATGAATATGACTTGATACTATAGAGATGATATTGGAACACAAACATGAATGAATGCTAGTAAGGTTCTAGCTTTAATGATTGTTTTGACCCAAAGGGTAGATTGGGAAACATGGAATGGAATTGAGGATTCCATGGTTAGTTTAAATACTTGCAATGAGATTAATGGTGGTTTTATCTACTTGAAAACACCCAATGATGTATTAAATGATTTGGGACTAAGTCATATTAGTTAAAGAGTGTTTTTGGGAAACTTGATCTCTTAACCCATTCATTTGAGTGTTTGTAAGCATTATGAACTTGACGTTTTGATTGAGGACTTAATGAATTAAGTTGAATGTTTGACATGATAAAACATCCTCTAGTAGTGCTTGGAAACCTTTAAAAGTGTTATAAATGGTTACCTAAAAGACCAAAACCACCCAAGCAAGTTTAAGACTAAAAAAAGTGAGTTTTTGGGGGTGTTTGGGCTGCTACGGTACGCGACCCGCGTGGCCAGGCACGCGGCCCGCCCTCAGGCATCAGATTTCTCAACTCGACCAAAAATCTGAATTTTACTATTTTCTTCATAACTTTTGCATACGGACTCGGATTTGCACACGGTTTTCGCCTACATTCATATTTTTACATAAGGGATGAAATGAAACAATAAAATTTAGAATGAAACCTTGAGGGGTATTTTGGTCATGTTAATGACTTGTGTCCATGTTATATAGGTGTTGATTGAGAGTGTTTCTATAAGTAAAGGAACTAGAAGAATACTAGCTAGCCTACATGTGATTGAGGTAAGTACGTGTTGGAATTTTCCCACTTTGGGGTACATGGTAAAATGATTTTTATGATAAAGAAATATTAATTATTTGATATACTAAATGTTTTTGAAATGAAAGTATTAAATGCTTTTGAAAAGAATGTTTTGAAAGAATGCCTTGAAGGCAAGAATGTATCTGAAAGTAAATAATATTTTGGAAGATTGAATGTTTTGAAAATGTGTTTGAAATGTTTTGAAATATAGATTCTTTACTTTTGAAACGAGTTTATGAAACTAATGTACGAAATGTGCAAAGCATGGAAAGTAACGACAAGATATGTAAAGTAATGAAAATGAATGGAAAGTAATGAAAGGAATTGGAAAGCAATGAAATGAAAACTGTCCGGGCCATGAGTAAGAGGCACTAGAGGAATCTATCCAAAAGGGTGGCGCCTCCCCTTCGCGAGATACATGTCCTAATGGAAATGATGCCTTGGTGGATTGATTTGTTCTTTCCACCTTGGTCTAGAATTGGGAGTGGTTCCTTTATTGGACGTAGACCCTAAGTATAAAAATGGCAACGGTTTAATACCAGAATTAACCCTTAATGATAAAAGAAAATGAAATATGGAAATATGGCTTTTGAAATGAAATGAAAGGAAAGGAAATGATAAGATATGATACGATAAGATATGAAATGATATTTATGACATGTATGAAATGAGTTTTCCTTGAAACTGCTTGAAAATATTTTGTGGTCTAAAACTATATTTTTCAAAGATGAAATGTTTTGGTAAAAATGTGATAAATGTTTTGGGTCACAAACCCACGTAGCTCATGAGACATTATTGTCTTACGTATCTCTTTTTAATGTCATGTATCTCAGGTTACCTTTGAGGAGAGAGGATGATAGATGGAAGTTAGAAGTCAAGTTATAGAGAATGGAGTGGAACTTGATAAGTTCCTTATTATTTTGTATTGATGTCATTCTTATTTGCTTGCTATGGATTTATTGTTGCTTAATGGTAACACCCCATGTTTTAATTTATAAAGGTTTTTGTGGGACCGATTTTTGTTAAATGTGGGTTAATACCCGAATGTTTTCCAAACCATAGCATAAAAAGGTTTTAAAATTTTTGGGGTGTTACATAAGACCCATGTATTACATGGGTTCATTTAAAAAAAATTAAATATGAAATTCTAAACATTTAAGAAGTTTGAATTTATAAGAAAAATTAGAAAAATATTGAATTATTAAAATTAAAGTGTTTTTTCTCTTTTAAATTTAATCTAATGGGGTTTTAATTTAGAAATTTTGAAATTAGAAGGAAAGTCAATTAATGAAATTGATATGCATTTATTATTACATTTATTTCAGTTAATACATTTAATCAGTTATTATATGAAATTTAATAAAAATGAAAACAACCACAAAATGACATGTGGAAAAAATTTAATTGAAAATAACCACAAAATGACAAGTGGCGAAATCAATGAGAGTGTGGCATGTGGAAAAAAGATTTTCATTTATTAGAGTAGATGTTTGTTTCATTTTCTTTCTATCTTTTCTCTCTTTTCAAAATGAATTCAAACGTTCGGAAAATAGTAATGGAAGTTAATGATGATAGTTCATCATCTGAGGATGAACTTATCAACAACAAATTGTTACATGTATTGTCCCGTACTGCACAACTTCTTCAGAATAATGCTAGTTCAAGCAACATTCAAAGGAGAAACACAATCCACAAAGATCGTCTAGAGGCTGAACGACTACTGATCCGACATTATTTTGCGGATGATTCAATCTATGGTCACACGTATTTCTGTAAAAGGTTCCGTATGAGCAAAGGTTTGTTTATGTGACTTGTTGGTGATTTGGAGATGAATTATCCTTATTTTCAAACAACATGGGATGAAACAAATCAAAGAAGTTTCAGTGTGCTACAAAAATGCACATCAACAATACATCAATTAGCGAAGGGTAATAACCCAGACTCGTTAGATGAGCATCTGAATATTTCGGAAAGAACTTCTCGTGAAGCTCTTGAAAACTTTTGCTATGGTGTTGTCCAACATCCACTGACATTCAACTTTTGTATGAAGCTCATGAAGCTAGACATAGATTCCCTGGAATGCTTGGTAGTATTGACTGCACACATTGGAATTGGAGGAATTGTACAACGGAATTGAGAGGCTAATACATGAGGGGTGACCATCAGTATCCATCAATGATACTAGAAGTGGCGACGTCACAAGATTTATGGTTTAGGCATGCATTCTATGGTGTAGCCGGGTCGAACAATGGTTTAAACATGCCCTATCAATCACCACCGTTTGATGAGAAATATCATGGAACATGACCCGATTGTTCATTTTGTCTAAATGATGAACACTAATAACATAGTTACTATCTTGCGGATGGGATATATCCATCATGGACTGTATTTGTGAAGGCATATCCATATCTAGTAAACGAAAAAAATATACGGTTCAAGGTAGAACACAAATCAGCAAGAAAGGACGTAGAACGTGCTTTTGGGTTCCTTACAGGATGTTGGGACATATTAAAAATGTCTGCATGGGCTATGAAGGTGAAGAAAACAAAAAATATAATGTATGTTTGTATTATACTACACAATATGATATTGAAAGATAAGGGTGTTATGATATCTCCAGTGTATCAACCCGACCCTCCCACCGACAAAGTCGATGACTAAGAAATAATACATGAATTGTGCAATGCTGAAACCCACCACCAGCTTCTATCCGGTCTCACTGATCACATTGAACATGTCTACATTTCAACTATGGATAATAACTAGTTAATTTTAATTGTCGTTTTAGGATTTAAGTTATGTTGTATTTTTTAAGTGTGTTTTTTAATTATCGTGTTTTATAATTACCGTGTATTTTTTACTTATTTTGTAGTGTGGGTTTTTAATTAAATTTTATTTTGAATATTATTTTAGAAGTTTTTTTTGTTTTAAATTAGCAAAATTTTATTTTTAAATGAAAAAAATGTTATTGTAACACCCCAGTTTTTAAGTAATTTCAAATCCATCCCTTGAGTTGTAGTTATGTCACTTTTGGTCCTTGATTTGGAAAGAAGTGGCCATGGGAAGCCCTAGTGGCTAAAAGGTAATTTATGGAGCAGGAGTTGTACGTTGGGCGTACATATGAGTACACTAAGCGTACTAGGGCGCGCCTAGTACGCTGGGCGTACGCGTATGTATACGGGGCGTACGTGTGTCCGGGTGAAAACCCTAATTCTTAGGGTTTGTGGAGTATTTAAGCATCTTATGGACCATTTCTCCCATCTTTTTCTAGCCTCCAAGTCCTTGGGGTCATTTTGGTAAAAACCTAACCTCCATAAGTGTGTGTTGTGAGCTAAGAGGTGATCCTTGTGTGTTTGAAGAGGAAGAAGTTGCATCAAGAAGCTTGGGAACGTGAAGCAAGGCTTGGATATGGAATTTAGGCTTCATTTTCTATCATCCAAAGGTATAAAGTTCATACCTTTATGCTTGGTTTGCTTAGATCTCATCTTGGTAGCTTTATGACATTCTTTGGTCCCAAAAAGTCCCCTTGTCATGCATGCTTTGTTTTGGATGACTTGAGCTGTCCTTTCAAACCCTAGGAAGGGTTCTAAGCTATAAAAATGAGGTCCCTTGAGCTAGTTTGGCTCCATGTTCTTTATGGAAGGTCTTAATGGATTATGACGATGTATTAACGGCTTTTTGGATGTTTAAAGTCTTAAAGTTTGAGACTTTATGATTCTGGAGTACATTTGGACCATGGATCTGAAGTTTGGGCTTAAGTGCTTAAGCCATTAAGCACTTATCTTGGTTTTGGGCTCTGCGAGGGTACGCCCCGCATAGGAAGGAGTACGCCCCGCATACTTGGTCAGCCTCTCCGTATCTTGGTCAATGCGAGGTCTCGTGTATGCTGAGCGTACCTCCGGTGTACGCCCCGCGTACGCGACTGTAGTGGGCTTCATTGTTTTGGGCTTCGGTTATGGACTCGGTTTGCCTTAGGCCATGTCGGGCCATCTGGATTTTATGGTTTGGTTTTTTGTCTAGCTGGATTTTCTTGAGTGAAGGCCATGAAAGGGATCGGGCCCAATTTGGAAAATTGGGCCATAATTGGGCCTTAGAGGGTTATTTTGGATCTTGGACTTTTGGTCTTCTAGTTTGGGCCCTAGTCTTGGGCCAGGTTTGAGGAAGGGTAAAAAGGTCTTTTACCCTAAATTGTACTTATGGTGTGAGTCAGGAGCTAGTTATTGATGGGTTGTCATTTGTGGTATTTGATAGCGCGGGCTCTAACGGTTCTGCAGTCAGAGATCATTCAAGGGAGCACTGTTGATGGAGTGTTGGCTTAGTATTTGCAACCAAGGATATTCTGTATGATTCGGAAGTGTGAGGTGAGTTTTCCTCACTGTAATTGCGGGTCGAAGGCACCAATGCCGACCCAGTGGATTGATATCATGTTATGCATGTTCTTGTACTGTTATGATTTGTTAGATCGGTATCCTGGTAGATATGATGATGATATGCTTAGTGATCTGTTAGATCCGTTTGACTAGTTGTAGACTCTTATATGATTATCTGCTATATATGCATATGTTTGATTGGTGGCTGATGCTTCTCTGCTTTGTGCGTAAGCCAACAAGCCGGGGGCATTCCAACCCGATGGTTGAGGGGCATGGGGTATTCTAACCCGATGGTTGATTGGACCCATAGTATGTTGGCATTCCAACCCGATGGTTGAGGGGCCTGGGATATTCCAACCTGATGGTTGATTGGACCCATAGTATGTTGGCATTCCAACCCGATGGTTGATTGGACCCATAGTATGTTGGCATTCCAACCCGATGGTTGAGGGGCCTAGGGTATTCCAACTAGATGGTTGATTGGACCCATAGTATGTTGGCATTCCAACCCGATGGTTGAGGTGACTGGGGTATTCCAACCCGATGGTTGATTAGACCCATAGTATGTTGGCATTCCAACCCGATGGTTGAGGGGCCTGGGGTATTCCAACCCGATGGTTGATTGGGCCCATACTATGCTGTTTTGTATATGTGCTATTGTTTGTGTGTTGGTACTTTGGGGGAACCCACTAAGCTTCGTGCTTACAGTTTTGGTTTATGGTTTTAGGTACTTCAGTGGATCGTGGTAAGGTGAAGGTGTGACCATACATATCCTCGTGTTTTTGGAACTTATGTTTCTGGGATACTCTGATAACGTGAATGTTTTTGAAAACTATGTGTAAATGATTCCGGTTTTAAATAACTGTTTTGGAAACAACGGTTTTGTAAACATCTCTTTAATAAATGGGTTGTTTTGAAAGGTTTAAATTTTATTGAAATTTTATGGATGTTACAGTTATATTTTATTTTATTTTATATTTTCTAATTTAATTAAATAAAAAGAATGCTGTGAAAAGTAGGTTTAGTGGGTTGGGAAATATAGGATTTCCATGTGTTGTGGGTTAGAAAAGATAGAAGAGAGAGAAATTCAAAAAGATGATGTGGCGGTGGGTTGAGTGGGTTGGGAGGGAAGGACTCCCTCCTCCCTTACGGTGGAGGGAGTCCTTCCTAAGGATGTGCATTTGGACCAAGTACGTGAACCAAAACTGAAACCCGGATCAGACCGAACCGAATTAGGCCCGAATAAGTTATTTGGGTCGGTTCTCGAGTATCTATTTTATCCCAATTTGGTTCTCAGTTTATTCTGTCAGACCCCCAAACCAGAACGGCAGAAACGTTTGGGGGTGGATAACGTCATGTGTAGTATCACAACAATTATATCATAGCAATCATAGTAAACACAACCATTACATTGAATACATATATGAAAAATGTTTACATCAGTTTAAGTCTTGTTTGCATACATCAAAAGTATAAGCAAAATGTAAAGACATGACTCTAAATGCTCCGTCTTCTCAAAACTCCAGGTGATACCTGTCTACTGATTCCCTGAGAATACAAACAGTTTTGAAAGAGTATCAACATAAAGCTGGTGAGTTCATAAGCATGTTTTTGTAATGAAAACCTGTTGATGAATCCGTAAAAATGTTTGTATGTTTCCAAGAAAATCCCATATTTTCTTAAGTAATGAAAAGTAGTCTTAACCCTAAGACCAATGTAAGTTCGTTATCGAATTCTGTTCTGGTGTGTGAAAGTACTTATATGTATGCCTGGTACCACCAGCAGTATTGTATTGTTTTGTATGAAAGTTTTTGTATGAAATCCCTGGCTACCACCAGTAATGTAAGTAATGTATAGCTTGAAAACCATGGCTAACACTAGTATGTATAGTTTGAAAACCCTGGCTAACACCAGTATGTATAGTAGTTTTATTACTTAAAATAAAACTAATGAAGAATGGAATCCCGTAAACAAATGATTAGTTTATACTATTGTGAGTTCGTATAACCATGCTTGATATGACTGATGACCTCAGCGGCGTTCTTCAGGCGTCGTACGGTATGATATTTGTCACCCCAGGCATGCCTGCCTAACTGTAGCTAGCAGTTTAGGTGTGGGATTGTCAGTCCCGAATAGATCTATTCACAAATCTCACGCTCTCCCTCCAGGAGACTCTGGTTACACTAAACGTTGAGGATTTTACCAGTACCCAGAAGGGTACAAATGAAGAGTGGTCTCACAATCCTGTATTAACTAGTTTACGTGTGGTTCTGAAGTGATCTACTGTATTGAACTCTGTATGTATAATGTATAATATAATAATTATACTTAAATAATTATTAAATGTTGTTCTCTTGTAGTAATGTATGTCATAAACTACATCGGTCATAGTTTATATGTTTATCCAAGTATGAAATCTAAATCGGTAAAAGCTATGTATTGAAATCACCAAACTATACCCACTATAGTTTGCTTGAAATGTTTTGTTCTTGATTTGTAAATTGTTCTGAAAACTATGCAATTATGTTTCCAAGTTGAAAACATCCCTTATGCTCAGCATAATACAAAAGGGATAAATGTCTAAATGTTTCATAAAACGTGGGAAACCAATTTAATTGTATCAATTGCATAAGTTTTAAACTCGTTTAAATCCTTTATGTTTTTGTTTCACAAAATCGTTTGTGTTTGGCTTGTATTCCCACCCGAAAACATTAAAAATCATAAAAACGTAGGGGTATGAACTTACTGTTGTTGTGTGAAAACGTCGACTGGAAACGAAGATCCTCGGGTTGTTGTACATGGCACTTAACGGAATCCTAATATCAATAAATACATATATGCATTTAAATTAGCGATTTCGTTAAGTAAAGTGTTAGAAAAACACTTGTTTTCGGTTAAGGAATGTTACCGGGACTTGGTTGAATCAAAAAACGAGTTTTTCACTGCTCAAGAGGCGTGTACGGCCGTGAACAGGGGTTTACGGCTGTGAAGGGATTTTACGGTCGATAGGCAGTTTACGACCGTGAACTAGGTTTACGGCCTTTGAAGATTCGATGAGTGTACGGCCGTAAACGGGTCTACGACCTTTGAAGATTTGAAGATATGAAGCGTGTACGGCCGTAAACTCAAGAACAAGGGTGTTTTTTTCGCAGAAAACGTGTTCCAGATGCTCCCAATCGACCCCAAATGATGATTTTTTGATGTTTTTGGAAGAAAAGGGGCGTTTTAGGTGTTTACGGTCAGGGGTTCTAGAGAGAGAATGAGAGAGTTTCCGGTCAAAAGTGTTCAAATGAGGGTGGGGGTCTCATATTTATAGGGGTTTTCATGGTCGGTGGTGGGGGTCCACCCGACGCTGGCCGTAAACGAGTGTACGGCCGTACACGGGTTTACGGCCGTAAACTCACTAAGGCCGGAAATTGTTTGATTTTTAGAGAGATTCGGGTTTTCGCGTGATCTGAGACTCGCATATATAAATTTAATTATATACAACTAAATGATTTTCTAAATCAAGAAGTTTGACGGAAAATTAATAAAATTCAAATTTTATTAATGGAAATCGTATAACAGAAACGGAAAAAGTTTCGGGTTGTCACATATTCGGTCTGGGTTACCCGAATAAAGTTTTAATCAGGCCAAAATGACCGACTCGAAAATTGAGAACTCACTTGATCGATCCCTCTTGGCTCTTGCATATTGTTGATCTAAGTTTCACATCCCTACCCAATACCAATCAAATTAAAAAATAAAATAAATAAATAAACTATTGAAATTGGACTCCATCGTTGCCCTAGTAGTCCATAATCGATACCTAATTAATTTAATTGAACTCCATTGTCCTTGCCATAAAAAAACCCCTTCTCAGCTTCTCCTACTCCTTGCTTCCTATTGTGATCGAACACAAAAAAAAATATACTTTGAAATCGAACTCCACTCTACTTTTAAGAAATCGAATTTCATTCTCCATCTCGGTTTATTTAGGTTATTCGGGTCATTTCGGTCAAAAGCATAGTGTACATGTTATTTTGGTCCTTTCGGGTTAATAACAGAACTGAAACCCTTATTATCCAAACCGAACCGGCCTCGTATTAGTATAATCGGTCCGATTTTCGGTTCCAACTTTTTCATCCAATTCGGGTTTTGGGTTATTCGGGTCCGGTCCGGTTCGGTTCAGTTCCGACCGAAAACACATCCACGGTCCTTTCCACTCAACCTACTGTCACATCATATTTTCTCTCTCATTTCTATTCTATCTTTCCCAACCCAAAACACATGAAAACTCATGTTTCCCAACCCACACAATATTTAATTTTAAATAAACACACACTAATTAAAATCATTCAAAATTAATTAACAAAACATTAAAAACATACAAAACTAATTCACAAACTAATTAAAACATACAAACACAAATTGGTACAAGATTTAAAGCATGTTGTATAACCAACTAATGCATGAAAGAATAGAGACAGAAAGCTAGAAAGGGAGAAAGGAAGTGGGCTATGAACCCGTTGAGATGCATTCCAACCCTCTACCCACTTGACCCACTTATTCATGAATGATATCTTGGAGGTACTGTTGGTATCTCCCGCAAATTGTCAACGACTCCCTCCTCCAAGTTATCAAAAATAAACTTTTCATATCAAAATTGATTTTCATATTACAATTGCTTTTAGTAGTTATATTATTACTTCTTTCACAAAACACATAATTTTTTTAATTTTATTTAAATCTCTTAACAATTAAATATAATTTTTTTACTGATTTTATTAAAAATATAAATATCAAAAAATTCAAATATGATATAGTTTAATATATAATTTTAATATTTTGTATATAATATAGAATTTCAAAAGTTGGTACCTATATAAATATCATAAAATTAGAAATTTTATGATATTTAAAAAATTTATAAATGTAAATGTATGAAGTCATAATTATTATTATTATAACTAGTATTTAAGTCACCCCATGTATTACGTCGGAGAACCGTTTGTAGTTAATAAAAATGAAAATAAGAAATGTCATAAAAGCCCTCCAATTTACAACTTTTGTCGGGTTTTACTCTAAGTCATTTTTTTGTGCATTAATGTTTTGCATTTGAACTGATTTTTTTATTTAAAGCTTCCCCCCCCACCTGAATTTGTTGCAAAGCTTCTCCAACGACAAAACGACAACTTCCTCTACAAGATCCAACTTTAGTGGTGCTTCAAGACAGATGAACAAGAAGGTAATCACATGCGGATGTTGTGGTGTATGTGGTATATCCGTCTCATGAACACCATATAACCTAGGAAGAAAGTTTTGGGACTTCCCTAATTATCTGGTCAAAACCTAAGTATTTATGTTATTTGGGGTTGCCCTAATTTCTAGATAGGAACCTATGTAATTTCTCCCATATTTTTTGTTTATTGTAGATGTAAAGAGGAAACTATGGTTTTTTCAAATGAGCGGATGAAGAAGTAGGTCGAAAAGGGGAGTTCACAGAACAGATCAAGGCATTGGTAAAAGTAATCATAGGGTTGTTAGTGGTTATATTGGTGATAGTAGCAGTAGTGAGATGTAGTTTTCATGTATTTGCAACGAGTTAAGGGTAATGTATGAGGGGTATTCAATACCTTTCTATGACATCCCCAAATTTACGGTCTGAAAAAGACATTTTTATTTATGCTTATTTGAAAACAGAGTATTTATTGAGTTGTAGAATTTGTCCCATAAAAATATTTCCGAAGAAATGTTTTATTATTAAAATTTTGGGATGTCATAACTGATACAAAACATAAACATAAACTTTACAGACATTACAGTAATTATACTAATGGCCTAAAACTCATTTAATCTCTCAGCATAATGTACCCTCAAACCATTACCTGTGATACAGAAAAACTGAGTGGGTCAGGTTGGGGAACCTCGTGAGAACATAAGGTTTTCAACCCACAATAATATAGTTGTATATTTTATTTTACACAATTAACCCAATTACAAATTCCCATTATTCTCACTCCATGATACTAAGGTGATGATCTTGCTGGACCTATCCTAAAGGATCTATGTGTAACGCCCGGATTTATTAGGTAAAAATCCTTGCAATAACTCTTTTTTTACCCTTGGACTAAGCCGGAGTACACTGGCGTACACAAGGTACGAACGATGTACTCTTATGCATGCGTGAATCGGGGGTGTCCCCTGCGTACGCTGGGCGTACCCATGCGTACGCGAGGTGTACGTGAGCCAAGTGAAAAAACTAATTTTTAGGGTTTGCACCCTATTTAAGCACACTAAACTCCTCAAGCCTTTCACCTTATCAACCCCCATTTCTTTTTGTGCTAATCTCGAAACCCTAGCCACCTTGAAGAGCATTCTTAAGCTTACTAAGAGTTTTAGGTGTTCCTTTTGTGATTTTGAAGAAGAAGGAGGCTTGAGGAGAAGCAAAGGACAAGAAGCTAGTAGATCCAGAGGTTGTGCATCATTTCTAACCCATTGGAGGTATAAAGTATGAAACTTGATCATTCTAAGCTTAAATATAGGTTTAGGGTAGATTTTAGCATCTTTTGGTCCCACAACTTGGTCTTTTAAAGTATGGGCTACTCCAGACCATTTGAGCTATCCTTTTGAACTCTTGGGGTGCATGAAGTCATTAAATTGTATCTTGGAGGTTAAGACTCAACCATGCATGAGTTGGTGATCACATAAAGGAGATATAAGGCTTAACCCATGGTTTGAATCCCATTAAGTCATGCAAAAGCATAAAGTTTGCAACATTATGGCTTTAGACACTTTTATGAGCTTGGATCCGAACTTTGGATGTTAAAGCTTAATGGGTTAAGACATTGGAGAAAAATTAGGCTGACTGACCAGTACGCCGGGAGTACTCCTGAGTACGTTGCGCGTACTGGGCTAGTTCCCCGATTCCGGATCAATAGCGTACGCTGGGCGTACGAGCCATGTACGTCGCGCGTACGTAGTCTGTGGGCTTAAAGGATTTTTGGGCCTGAGTTTTGGTGGGCTTTTGCCTTATTTAGGTTTGGACCGCAGGCCTTTCTATAGTACCATGACATTTATGGGCTTTTAGGTCATTTTGGAGCTATTGGGCCCATATTGGGCTTTAGAGTCTTTTAGTTGGGCTTGAAATGCCTTTTTGGGCTAGTTTGGATTTGGGCCTTGGTGGGATAGGCCCAATAAGGTAAGAGTTAAGCAATCCTTTGCCTTAAAAGCCAAGATTTAGGGTTTGGACCCTCGAGTTGGATTATTGACCTAATTTCTAATTAGGGTTTTATAATTGTGCTATAGAGAGGATTTTGCAAGTCAGCCACTCAAGTATGATTCAATACCTTTAGTCTAAGGTGAGTTTCATTCATTATATCCGTTGGTCGAAGGCACCAATGACGGCCTACTAGTTTATGATGTAGTATGATGATTATCTTCGTGACAATTGTCAGTTATTACTGTGCTTGCTTGATGACTCTGTGATTCTTTTGTTATGATATTATGTGGTAGTGGTAGGGGGTGAAATAGACCCGATACCGGTTGAAATAGACCGAAGGGGATTGAAAGCACCCAGATATGATTGACTTTACCGGTTGAAATAGACAGAAGGGGATTGCAAGCACCCAAATATGCTTCATTGTATCTGGTTGAAATAGACCGAAGGGGATTGCAAGAACCCAGATATGCTTGACTGTATGTTTGTATGGTATGGGGTATTTTTGGGGAATTCACTATGCTTTGTGCTTACGGTTTTCAGTTTATGTTTCAGGTACTTCCAGCTCGAAGGTCCTGATCGCACTACATCTACCTATGATTTTCCACATTGTGTGATTTTGGGAATTTGTACTCTGATAAAATATTGTTATGATACACCTTTGACTGCTTGATATGATTGTCGTATGTTTTGAATGAATTTAAAAACAAAAAAAATTTATCTGTATTTTTGGGTCATTACAACTTGGTATCAGAGCCTCGGTTTGAGGGATTCAGACATACCCTCGGGTATGTCTGAACTCAAATCAAGGATTTGGTAAGTCTTTCATAAAAAGAAATATTTTAACAAGAAATTTCCAATAAAAGAAGGTGGTGTGATGCGTGAAATCTGCTGAGCTCAAGTAAGTTTTCCCAAAATACCCATACATGTTATATGTTTTATGCTATGATATGAGAATTGCATGCTAGATTAGGGGCTAAGGATCTGCTCAGGATTGCATCATAGAACGCTAGGAGATATGACTTTATGTGCCTATTTATACGAGCTTATAGATTCTCATGCTAGTATCAGATCAGTTATTTGATAGGATAACATTTATAGATTATGTTCTGATTTGAATTGCTTGATGCTCGAATGTTGCATACTTTGTGCTTTAGGAAGTTCTATTAGTACCAACTAACTAGTGGGTGAAGGCGTTGGGTTACATATTATGGAGATTGGATAATTTTAGAAGGATAGGTTTAACTTTATTGCGCTGCTCTTGTTTGAGTCTAACCGTTGTAGTGTGGGAACTTTCATTCGAAAAATTATCTAGTACCGATAGTATGTAATTGTGTTCATGTGGTAGTTAGATGGTTTTAGTAGAAGTTCCTTTTGCAGCTGATAGCAGAAAGGGGGTAAAGAAGGGAATCCCAAGTAGTCCCTGGGAGATGTATTGGTGTGTAGGACACCTTATAGTATGAGGAGTGCACTTGTTGGAAATGAGTGATATGGATGAGTCAGGGTAGTCCTGGAGGAGGGTATAAATAGGTGTGGAAGGTAGTTTTGGGTCCGTACTACTGGAAGCGCATGATTTATACCCGTGATCAAGAAGACCACGATAAATCTAGGGAGCTCAACAGTGTGAACCTTTTCGTGTGTTTACTAATTGTTTATGTGGTTATATTTTAGTATGGTGGTGACATGTCATGGAACAAGGGGGTTCAGGATCAAGATCTTGATCTGGTTCAGGCACGGGCACCGAACCAAGTGATGAGGGCCTACACGATTTCATTGCATCAGAGGTTACTAGAGGCATCCTTGATGTGAACCCAATGATGTTCGAGTCGATCACGGAAGGTATCATCAAGCTGATGGAGGATCTCCTTCGGATCTTCAGGGTGTACATGGCCGCTAGCCATTCTTGGTCCCGCACTCTCTCCTTCAAGGATTTCAGGGGATGTGGGGCACCGGATTTCGTTGGGGTGAAGGACCCCATTCCAGCCAGACATTGGATAGATGACATTGAGTGTGCCTAGATGACGAGCTTCTGCCCCAAGGGGTCGAAGGTGAGGTTCGCTGCAGGATGTATGAGGGAGAGAGCTCGAGATTGGTGGGAGGAGGTCGGCTATACTTTGGGAGCCCCAGCCATTGAGGCCATGACATGGCCATATTTTGTGACCCGGTTTCGATCAGAGTTTGCACCAGTTGAGGTGAAACAGCTAGCTAGGGAGTTTTTGGACATGAGATAGATGACTAAGACTGTGGTGGAGATCACCGCCAAGTTCCGAGAAAGAGAGAGATATTTGTTGGTACCCCAGTATGTAGCGGATGAAGAGATGAGGAAGACCCGATACCATGACATGCTAAGGTCTGATATCAGGTAGTTTGTTAGTTTTTTTTTGCTTGCCCGACCATGGACGATATGATATCTAGAGCTCAAGAACGAGATTGATTTGGAGCACATAGGGAATAGTAAGGTGGAGCATGGGCAGATGATTGGGGTTTCGGCGAAGAAACCCAAGGGTTTCCATTTTAGGTCGAAGGGCCAGCAGGGCCGGGGCCGCTGTGGCAAATGTGGCAGGACGCATGATGGGGCCTACAGAGCGGGTGGTTCGGGCTGCTACAAGTACGGAAAGGCAACGCATTTTAGCAAGGATTGCACTGATGCTATCATTAGCATCCAGACATCAGATCTGATTTGCTTCCATTACAATCAGAGGGGCCACAAGAAGGCCAACTGCCCGAGCTTAGCATAAGGAGGACCAGTAGCAGCACCTGCCCCAACAACCCTACAGATTATTGATGGCCGCCAGGTCAAGGCGGATGTGCCTTGTCACACCCCCAAACCGGAACGGCGGAAACGTTCGGGGGCGGAGGACGTCATGTTTAGAATCACAAGACATGCATCATAGTAATCAAAGTAACAAACAACCATTTCATTAGAAAGAAAGTGTTTACAAAGTATGTGATTCACATAAGATAGACTACAAAAGTAAATAACAAAACAAGACATGAAGCTACTATGCTCCATCTTCTGAATCCCGATACGTGTACCTGTCTACTGGTTTCCTGAGAATATAAGTTATTTTGAAAGAGTAGATCAGCATTTAAGCTGGTGAGTTCATAAGTATTTTAGTGATTTAATGTAAGTTGTAAGTTCTTTTAGAAAAGTTCGCCTGTTCCTCCAGAAAATCCTATATTTCCTGATATGATGAAAGATAAGTAAAAATGACTGTACAATCCTTTCTATGAGTACTAAACGGATACAAGTTATATAAAACTTAGAGTAAACAAACAATCGATTGTGTGTATCTGCCCTAAGCCCACAACCAAACAAGGAACATGAAATGAGGCGGAAGGCACACATCCCATTGTTTGTTAGATCTTCGTTGTATATAACCCTGGTGTATTCACTTGGTACTCACGAAGATAACTGTAATAGTTCCTCTATATTTGATGAAAATATTCTTTAAGAAAACCCTTATTTCTTTTAGTAAAATGGTAACCACAATAGTTCCTTCTATAATCACCTAGTTTATATTAGCTATATATAATCTATTATCGAACAGATAGTTAATTGTGTGAATCTGCCCTAAGCCCACAACCAAACAAGGAACAGGAAATGAGGCGGATAGCACACATCCAACTACCTATCGGATATTAATTATATATAACCCTGGTGTATAAACTAAGGTATTATAGAATTAACCACTAAAGGTCCTTTACGTATGTTTTGTACTAGAAAACAGTGTATTGAATTAGTATACTATGACCTGACCCATACCTGGTACTCCTTATGATTACTTGGTGTATACGGAATATATATAGCTAAGATCGAATAGATAGTAGGCTGGGTGAATCTGCTTTAAGCCCACAACCAAACAAGGAACAGGAAATGAAGCGGAAAGCACACATCCTACTACCTGTCGGATCCGATTAATATATATCCCTGGTGTATAAACTAAGGAATCATAAAGTTAGAAATATAGGCCCCTTTGTACTGAATGTACTAAGACTCGACTGTTCTGTTTGTCGCTTGTAATGATGTAAGTTTTCCCTAGTTTATAACTATCTTTACTCGAAAATAGTTTGCATTACCTTTCAAGTGAGAATGTCACAATATGAAAGAAATGGGAAAATGAAAGTATGCAGTAGTCTTTTAAAATGACTTACTGAAGTACTGGCTACCTTAAAACCAGTTTGTTAATTAAGGTCATAATGTGATGTGGTTGTAACCATACTAATAACGATCTCCCTCCAGGAGACTCTGGATACAAAATGCGACTTAACAAACAAATTGCTAAGCCGTGAAGTAGTCTCACATTAATGTTATCTTGTTCTTGTTTTAGTATTAGTATGTTCCTCCCCAAACTTGTGTATAGTATGTTCCTTCTGTTTCTCGTTATAGTATGTTCCTTCTGTTTCTCATTATAGTATGTTCCTCTTTGTTCTAGTGTATAGTATGTTCTCTCTGTTATAGTGTATAGTATGAACTGAACCCCTAAACTATACCTATTATAGTTTACTGGTATGTTTACTTGAACTGTTATTGACTTGAATAAAAGACTCATTTATCTACTAAGTTATGATTGTACTTTAAAAACGAAGTTTTATAAACTATAAAGTAACATAACTTTAAAAGAGTTTTTGAAATGTTTTGATCACTTATTAACACATAAGCAATCCTTTAAAATGATGTTTATCAAAGATAACATTTATACAATAATCATTGTGTTCAACTTGTATTCCCCCCCCCCCTTAAAAGCATTTAAAACATTTAAAAGATTGATTATAAGGGTATGAACTCACCTTATGTGGGTGATTCACCCGAATATGTGCGTAAGGATGAGAAGTTCCACGAATGAAGTCCCAAGACACAAACGAGTCACTTTTGAGGGTCTTTTGGGAGTTCACGGCCCAAGAACAAGTGGGTGTTCTTTGTGTTCTTGGTGAAAGATGATGATCTTGAAGATCTAGACCAAAAGAGGTAATTTCATGGATGAAAACATGGATCTTCACTAGCTAATGCAATGTATCAACTAATCAATGGAAGGAATACTTACGTTTTTTAAGAACAAGGCTAAAAAGCTTGATGATAGTTGAGAGAGAATTGACTTTCTTGACTGGAAAGTGTGAAGAAATGAAGGGATGGCTCATATATTGGCATGGGTTCACGGCCACCTTGGGTGTACGGCCGTACACTCCTCTTGAAGGAGTGTTTGGCCCTAATGCAATTTGAAGAACCTATGTTAACTCATCCCTAAACCCAAAACTTGAATGTACTAGGCTTAGAACACTCAAACAGTCCCTAACCAATGCTAAAAGATAGTAGAAATGAGTCTGACTCTCGATTGATTGGCTGGAATTACAAGGCAAAAAATTTTGGGTTGTCACACGCCTATTGTGAGGAGTAAGGCTTTTCAGATGACAACCTATGAGGCTCGTGCAACACTGGATGTGGTAAGGGGTATGTCTCTTCTCCTTAGCTCTTTATTTATGTTGATTTCTCTGCTTATTTTTGTGTGTTTTGTTTTAGGATCGTTCCTTGTGAACGGTATCTCAGCTTTGGTATTGTTTGATTCGGGGGCTATCCGATCTTTCGTATCTCTTGCGCTCAACAAGAGGTTTGTCGATGCTCCGGGGGAGCTAGATTATCCGTTAAAGGTTGAAATTGCTAATTGTTGTGACATAAGAACATGGTTTGGCATGCGGAATTAAAGATTGCACAATGAACATGGTGATTTGGGTGTTCAAGAGATGTATTGATTATGTATTGTGTTACAAAAAAGGACATAGATCTAGTCTACATAAATAACACACACTTACACACTCAACTTTTACACCTCTCAAGCACACCTCTACAAGTGGACTAGACCCACCTTATATAGAGGTGTTTACATGTCTCTCTCTCACTCTCTATCTCATGCCACAAGGCTAATGCACCACATGCAAGTGGGTTTTACAAAAGTCAAACATTACAAAGTCATTCATGGAAAACTTTGTACCCCAACATTCTCCCCCTCAAAGTTAGGAATGAATGACCCAATTCAAATCTTCCAAAATCGAGCAACTACGCGATCCGAGCCTCAAAGGTGACACATGTCGAAACAAACTTCAATCTTCAATTCTTCCATGATTCTTCAATTTGGGCTCTAGGATTTGAGACCATACAAACCGAGCATCAACGAATGATCAAGAGCTTCTCAAACTCCAAATTGATCACCAAAAGTTAAGCACAAAAGCACACCCCAAAAATCTTCAATAAAACCAAACCCATTTCGAAAATAAATCATTTTCGAACTTCCAATTGCATCATTTCGTAAGCTTCAAAAATTCAAGGTCACTTCGGTCGTCAAATCCGCGTAATATGAAAAATTCAAGTTCGAATTTCCATATAAATTTCTCCCCCTTTTTATAATCGAAATTTGATTATAAAACCTTCAAGGAACGAGAACGTGCTCTATTTGGAATTTTTCGTGTCAAAACTCCCCCTTAACATGTGGCATAAACTTTGTGCTTTAATCCGGAAAACCCAAAAAATATTCAATTTTTAACTTCGTTCACGGATCGTCTTTGACAAAATTTCTCAAAAATGGGTAGAAATTGTCAATTTCAAAATTCTGCAGTGACCCGGTGCGCCCAAAACAGCCAAATATGCAAAACTCTCCCCCTTTTCCAAAGCTGGGTAGAAAGCGTCAATTTGCATAAACTGCAGGGGCCTGAAATTTATTTTCTTCAATTTTCAGCAAAAACAGTCCTTTTTCGTATTTGGGTACGAACTGCCAAACATTCGAAGCCTCAGAGACTATTTTCGAAAATTCTGCCCTTTGTGCTCCAAACATACGAAGAATCTCCCCAAACATACGAAGCTTCAATTAATTTTCGAAATTGGGTGAAAAGTGTCAAACATTCGAAACTTCAATTAATTTTCAAAGTGTCAAATATTCGAAGGTTCAGAGGCTGAATTTGAAACTTTTTGCCATTTGTTCAAATCATACGAAAATGTGATAATCATACGAAGAGTTTTGAAAAGGTACCAAACAGTCGAAATTTCAGGGGCCATTTTCGTAACTTTGGGTTTCTTTTTCAAAACACACGAAATTTCAATCCTTTCAAACGTACGGAAAATTTTTTTCTCTCTCCCCTTCGTACGAAACTTTTTTCTCTCCTCTTTGTATGTTCATCTGCCCATTTTCTCTCTCCTCTTCGTATGAAACTTCATCTTCCCCAATCAAACG
Source organism: Lactuca virosa (assembly GCF_052849685.1). Lineage (NCBI taxonomy): Eukaryota > Viridiplantae > Streptophyta > Magnoliopsida > Asterales > Asteraceae > Lactuca > Lactuca virosa. The sequence continues at coordinate 221,256,918 of NC_136430.1, read as the reverse complement.
AAAAAATTCTCAGCATACGAAGCCTCACTTATGAACAGTAACCTCTTAACCATTCATCCTCTTAATCGACTGTAGAATCATCCCAATATCAACAATCGACCCTTCGTATCTTCAAAATTCAAACACAGGGACCCTTCGTATATTAACCCAGTGCTTTCCAAATCAAAATTATCAATTTCAATTTCGTTCTTTTGCAAACAACGATAATACATCATCGAGCCTTCACTGTTGACATCCAAAATCAACAGACCTTTGAAATCAGACGACGACAATCAACCCTTTGTTTTTTCATGAAATTTAACACGACATCACATTCTCAACATCATTCGCTTTTCACAGTTCAACCCAACACGAACTCACATCGACTTCCAAATTAACGAACACAGACTCCTATCTTTCGTAATCAACAATCAAATCTCTTCATCTGTTCGTTCCTGGACATTCGTACCCTCGACCATCGTCTTCAATTTTTCGTGAATTCAGATTCCAAAAACCTTCGTTCTTAAGTCAAACCCAGTCGATACCAATCATCCATCTAAACCATTCGAACCTTAGACCCATCTATCGACTCCAAACATTCGATCATACGCCCTAATTCCAAAATCGTTGTCATCAACAACAGAGTCCAACCCTTCGTTTCGTTTCTCACTGTCTCCCAACTGATACAAAACAACAAACCCAGTCGACTAATTCTCCAATTTTGAATCCATTCATCTTTATCAAGGTTTCGAAACAATCGACTTCACGTTTAGGACTCTAGTCATCAAACCAAAATTATTAATCACACAAGATCGATTCCTTCATAAAATCAATTTCGTTACTGAATCATACGAACCCATCGACATCATAGTTTTCGTCATCAAGAACAAGATCCATCCAAATTCAAAATTAAATCCCAAATTGAACTTGATTTCGACACACACAGCTTCAAAACAACCTGTATCTATCGATTTCATCATACGATTCACCGATTATCTTTTGAATTCCAACTTTTTCACAGTTTGACTTTTCGAAATCGAGTGCAAATAAACACGAAATCAATAACTAAAATGCCAAATTTTAGATCAAAATGAGATTGCTTCACTGTTCTTCATTATGTTTAACTGTTCTTGATCAGTTTCATCGAGATTAATCAAAAACAACTAACTCACTTGATCCTCATCGGTATGAAATTGAAGAAGTCATAAACAACCGATTCACAAGTTCATCACAAAAATCAAAACTCATCGATCATTAAGAGTGATGAGAAGAAATCACGACTCAAGAAAAATAAATAAATGCGATTTCAAATTGTTCAAACTTGGACAATCATATGACGATGAATGCGTATCTGTGTGACGGAATTTTGATGAATCGTAAAGAAAATTAGGCTCGTATTTTGATTATATGAACAGTAAACAATGAGAATTGGGCTCAAATTTACATATAATCAGTTTTAATTTCCAAAATGAATCAAAAATCATAATGGGCTCAATCATGGATATGAACAGTATACAAATTTTGATTTTGTTTTTGGTTGAATTTGATCTTAAAAAAAATTTAATGAATCATCAATGGGGGTTTTCAAGAAAAATTTGATCCAACGAGTCAAACGATCAAAAATCAAAAACGCAACGCACGACTTCAATGAAATTAAGAGAGATCATAGAGAGAGACTCACCAAAAATTGCTTCAATTGTGACAAAAGTTGCCAAACCAAGAATCGTTCTTCAAAAATCACGTTGATCTTGAAGACCCGCTCTAATACCAATTGTTGTGACATAAGAACATGGTTTGGCATGCGGAATTAAAGATTGCACAATGAACATGGTGATTTTGGTGTTCAAGAGATGTATTGATTATGTATTGTGTTACAAAAAAGGACATAGATCTAGTCTACATAAATAACACACACTTACACACTCAACTTTTACACCTCTCAAGCACACCTCTACAAGTGGACTAAACCCACCTTATATAGAGGTGTTTACATGTGTCTCTCTCACTCTCTATCTCATGCCACAAGGCTAATGCACCACATGCAAGTGGGTTTTACAAAAGTCAAACATTACAAAGTCATTCATGGAAAACTTTGTACCCCAACATTCTCCCCCTCAAAGTTAGGAATGAATGACCCACTTCAAATCTTCCAAAATCGAGCAACTACGCGATCCGAGCCTCAAAGGTGACACATGTCGAAACAAACTTCAATCTTCAATTATTCCATGATTCTTCAATTTGGGCTCTAGGATGTGAGACCATACAAACCGAGCATCAACGAATGATCACGAGCTTCTCAAACTCCAAATTGATCACCAAAAGTTGAGCACAAAAGCACACCCCAAAAATCTTCAATAAAACCAAACCCATTTCGAAAATAAATCATTTTCGAACTTCCAATTGCATCATTTCGTAAGCTTAAAAAATTCAAGGTCACTTCGGTCGTCAAATCCGCGTAATATGAAAAATTCAAGTTCGAATTTAGTTCGAATATGAAAAACACTAATGACCGTCCTGTGCGAGTATCTAGAGTTCATCGGGGTTGTGTACTAGAGTTGTTTAGCGAGCGGTATCCCAAAAACTTGATGCATAAAATTATACCTACTAGTTTTAACCAACTATTTAACCGACTATTACGTCTAAGGCAGTGGACCTAACCGCAAATAGTATATCACGAACAGTCGGGTATCGAACACAGGGAACGGATTTAGTATACTAAAGTAACTACTAAAATATTAATCTAAAAGCAAGCCATAATTAAAAATGGGTTTTATCTGATTTTTCAAGTTCAGAAAAACTTCAACACTCAACTAAAAACAGTTTTAATCAATATATTTAAAACACTTTTGTTTAGTTTCAAATCCACCTTTTTCCTATGGTTAGTTACTATTTATGGATTAATAAAGTTGGTTACCAATTATTATGTAATTAGCTATTTTAGTCCAATAAACTAATATTTCCACCAATTCATGTACTACTATGTATGGTCATACACAAGCAAACACGGAATTAGTTATTAATTGTGATTGAGCTATGTAATATTTATCTAAAGTAATTAAGCAAACACAATTATGGTCACAATTATGTTCTCCAACACAACTAAGTTTGTTACTTTTATTACTTGATCTAGATGTGGTCACTCTTAGCTCTAGCAATTTAATAGTCACTAAATTACAAGGTAAATAAGTTCATGTAATTTAATGGTCACTAAGCTACACTAAACTTGAATTTAATCAACAAAATCACAAACTTTAACATGCTAGGTAATGATAATCAAACACAAGCATAAATCCAACTTTATAAATTCCAATTAATAGTAAACTAAACCATAGATTCAAGGTTTCATCTAGCTAAATGAAAGTAAACTAATTTAGCAACTCATAACTAAAATTAAACACACAAATTCAACAGAAATCGACATGATTCAAGTAATGCAAACCGAATGTAATGATTTGATCTTCAAATTCTTTATCTTCAAGTGATCTCTCCTTCCAAAGATGTTTTTCGCAGGTTTCTGACTTCCAACTTTGAGTATCTTTGAATATCCTCTTTTTCCAAGCCTCCCAAATCGTAAATGCAAAAGGATTTATACAGTTTTTGAAAACATGTGGCTCACGTCGTGAGATAGGAGTCTCATGTCGTGAGCTTGGTATTTATCTGTATCGCACAAGGATTCTAGCTTTCCACGTACTAATCTTCTAGATTTCACACCTCATGTCGTGGTCTTGATGTTTCATGTCGTGAGTTTGGTATTTAGCTGAAATTTTCTCCTTTCAAGCTCCAATCCTCCAAAGTTCCAATGCTTGTCACTTCTGGTCCGTATTCTTCAAGAGTGTTTTTATTTGGCTGCAAAATACAAATTAATTCAATAAATATCACATATCTTTGCAATTAACCAAAATATTACATAAATGTATTAAAATTTGGCTGCAAAATAGAATTTAATTCAATAAGTGATTTTTTAAAGATTTTTATAAAAAAAAGTCAATGAGGGCAGAATTGTCTTTGTGTAAACCCATTACATAATTTTTTTTATCATAGTACATTCTTTCATAATTAACCAAGAAAAAACAACTTTCTTATCCTCTTCAACCACCTCTGATGAACACCACCACCGCCGACAGCGACCTCACTACCGCTGGCGGCGACCTCACCAACGACATCACCACCGAAGACGGATTTCAGATCTATAACCGTAGTTACCTATTTCTCTGTTACATCTCCGGTGTACAACCATCATCTTCTACCACCGGTAAACTACCGTAAATGATTTATAGGCTCAAGTCGATTCCAGATCTATGATTTCCAACTCAAATCTATAATATTCGCCTCTAGATCTACGATTTTCTGCTGTAGATCTATGAAGTTATAGTGAGGATCCACGACAACGATCTCCTTCCAGATCTGCTTCATCTCCACCTTCTTTCAGATCTTTGTTCCATGCTTCGTCGATTGTTTTTTGGTAGCCAAATTCATCAAAACAAACTCTAAAATCTGAAGCCAAATAAGTTGTTTTGTGGTCAGATTTGAAGAGAAAATATGAAAAATCAACTTCTAATAGTGGTTGTGGTGGTTCCACCAGAGGAGACCCTCCGTCGACAGCATCATCACTACCTACTCCTCCGAAGTCTTCTGTTATGTTCATCTCATTCATCGATATAAATCAGTACCACCTTCTTCGATCTCTGGTGAATCAGTAGATCTGCATCAGATCTCAGTAGATCTACATCTGATCTCACTAGATCTAAAGGATCTTAAAACCACCACCACAAATAAAATATCAGTCTAGAAATCACTACCATGAACCACCACTAAAAACAACTACTGAAATCGCCGGAGAACTGAAACCGACCACCATTGCATGCTCCACTATCGTCAAATCTGGATTTGAAGTCCACTATCAACAACATCATGTATGTTTTGAACATGTTATGAATGAGAGACCCAAATTCTTTTATTAAATTATGAATAGGAGCCCTTAAATGCTCTACTAAATTGTGAATTTATATGGTGCATACAATGTGTTCGAGAAAATGCTTCAATAAAGCAAGCATGCTTTTAAGCTGTGAATATTGTGAATTAGAGTCATGAACTGTTTTATTAAACTGTGAATTAGAGTTCTGAAATGTTCTATTAAACTATAAATTTATGTGGTGCATACAAGGTGTTTGATAAAATGTTTCAACAAAATTAAGTATATTTTTTAGGCGAGGCTATGTACATGTTAAGGGTGTCCATGGACACCCTTGGTTTTGGAAATTTATTTATGAACTATATGATAAATTTTAGGTGGACACTTGTAGGAAAAACAAAAATAAAAAATAATATATTGTTTTTAATTTTTTAAACGTGTAAAATGTAAGAAAAATCATAAATTATTTCCAATATGCAAACTTGTAAAATGTAAGATTATCCAGTGTATTAGGAGATAGAAAAGGATTAGCAAAAAATAAATAAAATCTTATATATATATATATATATATATATATATATATATATATATATATATATATATATATATAAAGCTCTTGTTGGTACAAATCAATCCAGGTCTAGAAAGTTTGTTTACTATAACACTATTCTTGTTTCATATAGCACACCAGTAAACAATTAAAGTTATGTCAGTCTTTTACTTTTTCGTTTTCTTTTTTTTGTTTAAACAATTAAAGTTATTATAAAAATACTTTTGTTCTCATACTAGGTGTAAGACCCGTGTATTACACGAGTTTGTTAAAAAAATTAATATAAAATTTTGAACACCAACCAATTGTTAAATTAATACAATACTTATAAGTTAATACTTTATTGTGTAAGTATATAATTGAACCCAAATTTGGGGGGTTTTTACTGATTTTTTAAGATCAGAAGAACTTAAATTAAACTACTATCAACTAACAAGAAAAGAAACACGAATTAACTTCTGCAATTAAAGAGTACTTCTACTTAGATTCGATTTCACCTTCTCCTATGGTTGATTTCTAGTGGATGGAATATATTGATTACCAATTTGTTATCTAGCTATTATGATCAAATATCTAGACTTACCATTTTATGAATTATCATGTAATGATCATGCACAAGTTAAACAATAAATCGATAGTGAGCACAAATTGGACCGTGAATGATAAAAGTTACTTTTCTATGATCAAGTTAAGCAACCAAACACAAATTAAGATTAATTATGCTCTCTAACACAGTTAAAGTTACTAGCTTTAATTACTTAGTCTAAGATGTGATTAATCCTAGCTCTAATTATTTAATGATCTTAAACAACTAGGAAAACAAATTCATGCAAATAGAATGATCATCTACTACACAAAACTCATATCAAGGCATTCAAAGACTAAAACTAAACATGTTAGGGTTTTTATTATCAAACACAAGTAAAATCAACATAAAACATCCACCATTCGAAATCAACACATATGATCAGGGTTCATCTTCACCAAACAGAAGTATGGGGTGATTATCCCATAACTAAAACAGAAAAAAACAACAAATCTAAGTTAAATAGAAAAGACATGGTAAAATCTAGCAAACCGAACGATTTGATGATGTTCTTTCTTCAATTCTCTTCAACTCTTGCAATCTAATCGATTCGTAGCCTTCTCCAGGTTTTCCAGAGGTTTTTAGTCGTAAACCATAGATTGTTCCTCAAGCCAACCTCCCAAATTTGACCTAATATCCACATATTTATATCGCCCTATAGCTGGCCACCACGACTTGGTTAACCGCCACCACGTCGTGGTCTTCTATGAAATCCCGTATGCAGCAAGACACCGAAGCTTATAAGTTAGGACACGTGGCAATGTTGTGGCCTTGAGATCGCCACGTCGCGACATGCAAATGAGAACTATATATATATATATATATATATATATATATATATATATATATATATATATATATATATATATATATATATATATATATATATATATAGGTAAAAAATCAAATGAGAACTATAAAAGAATAGGAACCCTAAGAACCATTCATTTTAACTTATATCTAAGGTTATTTTTTATTTTCTAATATTTTGGTTTGTTTAAGTTTTTTATAAATAAAAAAAAAACAATAAGGGCATAATAGTCTTTATGTAAAACTCATTCCATAACCTTTAATCAGATAACAATATTTCACAATTAACCAAAAAAAACTCTCGTATCTCCTTCAACCATCTCTGATGAACACCACCACAGCCAACAACATCGACAATGACCTCACCACCGTCATCACTGTCGACGACAAATTTCAGATCGGTAAACATCGTTACCTCTTCTCCATTGCATCTGTGGTCTACCGTCACCGTCTCCTACCATTGGTAAATTACCGTCAAAGATGTATAAGCTCCAATCGATTCCGGATCTGTGATTTTCGGCTCAGATGTACAATATTTGCCTCTAGATCTACGACTTTCTACTACAGATCTATGAAGTTCCGGTAAGGATCTACCACAACCATCTCCTTCCAGATCTACTTCGTCTCCACCTTCTTTCGGATCTATGGTTCATGCTTCGTTGATTCTTTTCTGGTGTGACAACCCGATACTTTGCGGTCAACAAAAGTCAATTCCGCTAAATAAAAATTTCGAATTTTATGTATTTTGCCAAGCTCATAAGGGTTTAAATCAACTTAGATTATATAAATTAAATTTATATAAGTGTCGGGACCAAAATCACGCGAAAAATCAAGTTCTACTTCAAAAATCTCCCAGAGAGATTTCTCATTTTTCATCATTTTCACTCAAAAATCCTCTTAAATCTCTCCCAAGAACATCCCAAGAACATTCAAACATTCAAGATCCAAGCTTCAAATCTTCAAGTTTTTCACCAAGAACACCAAGAACATCTTCAAATCTTCCAAGGCAGAAAACCGTTCACGGCCGAAATCAGTTTACGACCGAAACCATTCACGGCCGAAATCAGTTCACGAGCGAAAACCATTCACGGCCGCAAACAACCTCAAATTGTGAATCTTGGCTGTAAACCCACTTTTTCCACTTCGATCGAGTCTCGGTAACATTCCTAAACCAAAAGCAAGTGTTTTCTAACACTTTAATTAATGGGTTCACTAATTTAAATGCAAATATGAGTTTAATTATTATTAGGATTCCGTTAATTTCGTGTACAACAACTCGAGGGTCCTCATTCCAGTCTCGTTGTCCGGCACATACACGCAACCAACTGTGAGTTCATACCCCTACACTTTTACTGTTTTTAACGTTTTCAGGAGGAATACAAGCATAACACAAAGAAATTTTGTGATTTTATATAAAGGATTTTAAAAGGATTAAAACTTATGCAATCGATACAATCAAGAGATCATTACATTTTATAAAACACTTACATATTTTATCTCTTTTGTAATATGCTGAGCATAAGGGAAGTTTTCAACATACAACCATAATTGCAAAGTTTTCAGTATAGTACACGAACTAAATACATAACATACATGAAAACTATAATAGGTATAGTTTGGGATTCCACACATGGTTTTATCAATTCTAGAGTTTATACATTAACAAACATATAAACTATAATATGTATAGTTTATGGAACAATTACTTTATCAATGAACGAAACATAGATACAATGTGAATAAACATATAAACTATATAGGCTATAGTTTATGGATCATATAAACAGTCATTTAAATTCAAAGGATTCATTTTATTTTAAACTTAATCGTTAGTATAGCATTTTATGAGTGAGCATCTTCGCGTACTTACTTAAGTACTAACAAAAGTACTGAGATTATAACCAGAGTCTCCTGGAGGGAGAATGTGAGTTTGTGTATAGATCTATATGGGACTGACAATCTTGCACCGTAACTGTTAGATATAGTTACGCCGGCAGGCCTGGGTAACAAAGTCATTTCGATTCCGACGTCTGAAGAACGTCGTTCAAGCAATTCAACGGTCAAGTATGGTTATAACAACTCATAAATTTGGTACTAAATAATACGATTAATGTATGAATGGTAAACAACTTCAATTAGTTTTATTTTAAATTAATAGAACTACTATACATACTGGAGGATTCCAGGGTTTTCATACAAGAACATACTATACATACTGGTGGTAGCCAGGATTTTTCATACAAAACACATTATACATTACTGGTGATAGCCAGGGATTTCATACCATAGTTTTCATACAAAACAATACTATACAATTCTACTGGTGGTATCCAGGCATATAAACTAACACTTTCATATACAACTATAGAACACAGTAACGAACATACACTTGGGTCCTAGGGTTTAAGACTACTTTTCAATACTAAAGAAAATATTGGATTTTCTTGAGAACATGAAAACATTTTACAGATTCACAGACAAGTTTTCATTACAAAAACATACTTATGAACTCACTAGCTTTAATGCTGATACTCTTTCAAAACCGTTTGTATTCTGAGGGAACCAGTAGACAGGTACACCCGCAGGTTTTTAAGAAGACGGAGCTTCTAGAGTCGTGTCTTTTATACTTTTGTTATGCTTTTGCTGTATACAAACTATGTATCGAACATATGTAAATATTTTACTCATTCAATGTAATGGTTGTGTTTACTTTGATTACTATGATGCAATTGTTGTGATAGTATACATGACGTCCTCCACCCTCAAACGTTTCCGCCGTTCCGGTTTGGGGGTGTGACAGATTGGTATCAGAGCATTGTTTATAGGGAATTAAGTATATCAAACCTTACATGGTATACAACTATAAACACTAAGGGGCCGAAGCGCTCTGAACTAAAAGTATACTTTTAAAATCTAAGTATTTTATAAAAAAAAGTATACAAGTATACATACATACCAGAACCAGTACCACAAGAAGAACAAAAGAAAAGTATTTAGATGTTGGACACTGCTGTTAAACCTGGACAGTTATGTAATCATATCTGGGATAAATATAGTCAGATCAACTATATTTATTTGAGATACGACCAACATGTGTTTGGGAGTGATGGTGGTGTTGCAGCAAGTCTAAAACTTACCAAACTCTATACAAAAAGGGAACAATAGAACATAACACGCAACCTAAAATAATATAGGAGTATTTTATCTAGAGCCAAACACGTCATACATATTTCATTCCAAGTGTTGCTTTCCTAGCGATTGTTTACTTGTATTAGTAGGCTTCCTCTGTAAAATCGCTTAATAGAACACTTTATCTATCAGGTTAAAATATATCTTGTTCAAAATCAACTGACTCATGACAACTATAGAGGACTTAACTTCGTTTTTCTCATAAATTATTTTAGAAAAAGATGCCTTCAAAGAAGAAGTCAAACTGAAAGGACAATAATCTTCCATCGCCGCCACCTCCTCAGTTCGACCCTGCTGTGTTCCAAGCAGCAGTTACAGCCGCCGTGGCTGCTGCCATGTCGCAGATAAATTGTAGCGAAACTAGCAGATCAGGTAGTGGTACCCATCCCCTCAACCTCGATGGTGGCCAGGGACACCCGAATGAGTGTTCCTACCAAGACTTCATGAACGCAAAGCCCAATTCCTTTGACGGAAATGGAGGTGTCATTGCCCTAACTCGTTGGTTCGAGAAGATCGAATCAATTTTTGAGATCTATGCATGCCCCGAGGCAAGCAAGGTGAAGTTTGTCGCCTGCATCTTCACAGACAGAGCATTAACTTGGTGGAACAGCCGAGTCAAATCCCTAACTCTGCCGGTGGCCAATGCCATGAGTTGGGAAAATCTGAAGGAACTGATGCTCGTTGAGTACTGCCCAAGGGGCGAGATGCAAAAGCTGGAGCAAGAGCTCTGGAACCTGGAGATGAAGGGCTCCGACATTGCTGCGTACATTGCTAGGTTCAGCGACCTGACTCTTCTGTGTCCCGGGATGGTTACCCCGGAAAGCAAGAAAGTCGAGAGGTATATATGGGGATTGACACCCCCAACTCAATGGAACGTTTTGGCTGCTAAACCTCTCACATTTTACAATGCCAAGTGTCTGGCGCAGACTCTGATAGATCACGGGGATAGTCATGAACCCGTAGCAGCGGCTCCTGAACAACCTAAAGAAAGTGGTGGGAAGAAAAAGTTCTGGAACAAACGCAAGGGCCAGCCTTCACAAGAGCCCTCCAAGAAGCAACAGACTGTGGTAGTCCACGCTGCTACCGTCCCCGCTGCTGCTCCCACTACTCCAACAAATCCCAACCGTTATGCTGGAAACCTACCCCTGTGTAACAAATGCAACTTCCATCAGTTGGGAGTTTATAGGGAAATGCAATGCAAAAAATGTGGCAGAAAGGGGCACACAACTCGTTTTTGCAAGACTCCAGTACAATTCCAACCAGCTAAACATGGTCCTAGAGTGGGAGTAGGCCAAGCCTGCTATGGTTGTGGAGAAACCGGGCACTTCAAGAGGAATTGACCCAAAGCAACAACTGTTGGCAACACAGGGAAGGTGCTAGCAATGGGCCAGGAGGAGGCTGTTGCTGATCCGACCGTAGTTACGGGTACTTTACTCATCGACAACTCTTATGCATGCATTCTTTTTGATAGTGGTGCGGAGATGATTTTTGTCAATCATGCATTTAAACATCTACTTGAGCATAAATCCCAACCTTTAACCGAAACGTTCACCATCGAAATGGCTAACAGAAAGAAAGAGAGTACTAACGATGTATTTGTAGGATGCACCCTCACTTTAAACGATTATTCCTTCCAATCGACCTTATGCCGATTTCCATAAAAAGTTTCGATGTAATCATCGGCATGGGTTGGTTGAGCCCCAATCGTGCTGATATCCTTTGTTGCGAAAAAGCCATTCGCCCTAATCTGCCATCTGGTGAAGCCCTCGTTATCTATGGCGACAAACTTAGCACTAACCTTCGTATCATTTCGTGCATCAAAGCCCAAAAATACTTACGAAAATAGTGTCACGCATTCCTAGCCCATGTTGTAAACGAAAAACAATAAGTCAAAGGCCTCGAGAGCATCCCCGAAGTCTGTAACTTTCCCGACATCTTCCCCGAGGATCTTCCCGGAGTTCCTCCCGAGCGCCAAGTCAAGTTCCGAATCGACTTAATTGTCGGAGCTACCCCTGTAGCCAAATCCCATTACCGTCTAGCTCCAGCGGAAATGCAGGAATTATCAAGTCAACTTAACGAACTGCTCAACAAGGGATTCATTAGACCAAGCTTCTCACCCTAGGGAGCATCGGTCTTGTTCGTTAAGAAGAAGGATGGATCTTTCTGGATGTGCATAGATTATCGTGAGCTCAACAAACTCACTATCAAGAACCGCTACCCTCTTCCCAGAGTCGACGAACTTTTTGATCAACTTTAGGGAGCGAGTTATTTTTCAAATATAGACATGAGATCAGGGTACCATCAGCTACGAGTCCAGGAGACTGATGTTCCGAAAACAGCTTTCCGAACTCGATATGGTCACTACGAGTTTGTAGTGATTCCTTTCGGTCTAACCAACACACCCGCCATATTCATGGACCTGATGAATAGGTTGTGTCGTCCATTCCTAGACAAATTCGTGATAGTGTTCATAGACGATATACTTATCTATTCATGAAGCGAGGAAGAACACAGCCAGCACTGTCACACCCCAAAACCGGATGAAAGAAGGAACCTTTATACCTATATACATATACATAATATATAGCTAGGATTCAAACGACCTTCGGACAAATAACCTGAATACCCTAAGTCCACAACCAAACAAGGAACAGGAAGTAAGGTGAGCTATCAGTCCTAAGTCGTTTCAATCCTACTTATATAACTATATCTATATAGGTACACATTTAACAGAAAATAAGTTTAAAAGAGTTTAATAAAAGTATTTGATATGTACAAGAGTTTGTAAAACAGTTTGAAGTAAAACAGTTTGATAACACAGTTTGAAAAGTAAGAAATCCACTTGTTTGGTAGTTATTAATCACATGTGATTGATATAATAACTAAAATTGTTCAACTTGTATTCCCCCCCATAAAAGCATTTAAAAACATTTAAAAGGTTAATTAAGGGGTATGAACTCACCTGTAGTGAGTGGTTTGGATGAAAGTGCCGGATAGGATGCTAAGTGTCAAGTGAAGACTTGTACACACACGCGGATCCTATTTAACATATAATGATATATATATATATATATATATGAATATAATTAGTGCTTATAACAACTAATTATTGACTTGGAACCACCTTAGGGACTAGTAAACACTTATTTTGAAGTGTTACAACCATATATGATTGTATATAAGGGGTATATGGCTATACAAGGGAGTGTATGGTCAAATTACACACTATTTGTGTGTGTGCGGCCAGGGTGTGCGGACAGGGTGTGTGTACGGCCGCACACTCCCTATGGAATGTGCCAAAACGTATTTTAAAGCTTTAGGACTCATCTTGGAAGGTTTCTTACTTCATGCTTTAGCCTTATATGGAGTTTATTGCCATTTTTGGACCTCAAAAGAGTGTGTGCGGCTATACTTGGTGTGTGCGGTCGCACACATGGTGTATGCGGCCGTACACACTTAAAGATCATATGAAATGGCGTTTTTCATGTGTAAATTCAAGGGTCTTTAGCTTATAACAAGCTATTGCAAGTGTATATCCGATTTAGAGGCTTAAAAGGGTGATTTAAGGTCCAAAACTAGTGTGTGTTCTTGGTGTTCTTGACTAAAAATGGATGTTTTCATGGATCAAACCAAAGGGTTTTGCTAGTTAGGGTCATGTATCAACAAATAAAAGGAAGGATTACTACCTTTTATGAAGATCAAGATGAAGATTTGGATGATACTTGAGAGGATTTCGAGTTCTAGCTTTGAAGAAGTGGAAAAAGTGTTCAAAATGACTAAGTGTTCTATATATAGGTGGGCGTGTGCGGTTGGGATGGGTGTGTGGCCACACACTCTTGTGTGTGGCCGTACACACAAGTGTGTGGCCGCACACTCCATATGTTGGAGTGTTTGGCCCGATTTTGCTTGATATGCATCGAGTTATCCCCTTTCTAGGCTCCTACCTTGATGGTACTAGGTTTAGAACACTCAAATAGACTCTATACAGTGCTAAAGGATAGCAAAACAAGTCTAATTTTCGTTGAACCGATTTATTGTACATGATAAAAATTTCAGGTTGCCACATCATCCCCCCGTTAGAGAGAATTTCGTCCCGAAATTAGAGTTTAAGCAAATAAGTAGTTACAAATAACTAAGTAAAAAGATGAGGATATTTCAGTTTCATCTGATCCTCTCGTTCCCAAGTGAATTCAGGTCCTCGCTTGGCATTCCTGCGAACCTTGACTATCGGGATACGGCTTTGCTTTGTTTGCTTGACCTCTCGGTCCATGATCTCTACAGGTTCTTCCATGAAGTTGAGGCTCTCATTGATCTCGATCTCGTCGAGTGGGATTACAAGAGTCTCGTCGGACAGACACTTTTTCAAGTTCGAGATGTGGAAAGTAGAATGTACGTTACTGAGTTCGAGTGGTAAGTTAAGTCTGTAAGCTACAGGGCCGATCCTAGCGAGAATCTCGAAAGGCCCTATGTATCTTGGGTTTAGCTTTCCACGCTTTCCAAAGCGTATTAAGCCCTTCCAGGGTGAGACCTTCAAGAGAACACGATCGCCCACCTGGAATTCCAACAGTTTCCATCGTTTATCTGCGTAGCTTTTCTGTAGGTCTCTAGAGGCTTTCAATCGTTCACGAATCTGAACGATCTTCCCTGTCGTTTCCCGAATGATCTCCGGACCTGTGAGAGTGCTTTCAGGAACTCGTCCTTTATCTAACTAGGTATCACCCACCTCAGCCCAGCACAGAGGGGATCTGCACTTTCGGCCACAGAGGGCCTCGAATGGAGCAGCCTTTATGCTCGTGTGATAACTGTTGTTGTAGGAAAATTCGACAAGGGGTAAATGAGTATCCCATGCTTTCCCAAAGTCGATCACACAGGCTCACAACATATCTTCCAAGTTTTGGATAGTCCTCTCACTTTGTCCGTCGGTCTGTGGATGGTAGGCGGTACTCATGTCCAACCTAGTTCCTAGGGAACTTTGTAACGACTGTCAGAACCTCGAAGTGAATCTACTATCTCTGTCCGAGATAATGGATATGGGAACACCGTGCAGTCGTACAATCTCCCGAATGTAGGTTCTTGTAAGCTTCTCCATCTTGTCTGTTTCTTTGACAGGCAGGAAGTGTGCGGACTTGGTCAATCTGTTGACGATGACCCATATGGTATCAAGTCCACCCGTTGTCTTGGGCAACTTGGTTATGAAGTCCATAGTGATCCGCTCCCACTTCCATTCAGGTATCTCCGGTTGCTAGAGTAATCCTGACGGCTTTTGGTATTCGACCTTGACCTTGGAACAAGTAAGGCATTTACTCACGAAGGTAGCAATCTCTGCTTTCATGTTAGGCCACCAGTATAGCTTTTTAAGATCTAGATACATCTTATCTGAACCTGGGTGGACGGAATAACGAGTGTTGTGCGCCTCGTTCATGACCAAGTCTCTGAAACCACCATGTTTCGGGGTCCAGATCCGATCCATGAGATAATAAGCTCCGCCACCCTTGACTTCCAAGTTCTTATCCATCCCTCTCAGGGATTTACCCGCCACATTTTCAGGTTTCAAAGCGTCGAGCTGAGCTTCCTTAATTTGTGTGGACAAGTGTGAATGGATAGTCATAGTCAATGATTTGACTCTACGACCAGAATATTCTTTTCGACTTAGGGCATCCGCTACTACGTTGGCTTTACCCGGATGATAACGAATTTCACATTCGTAATCACTAAGTAGCTCGACCCACCGTCGTTGTCTCATGTTGAGCTCCTTCTGGTCGAATATGTGTTGTAGGCTTTTATGGTCTGTAAAGATAGTGCTTTTTGTTCCATACATGTAGTGTCTCCAGATCTTCAGAGCAAACACAACTGCTCCTAGCTCAAGATCGTGAGTAGTGTAGTTGACCTCGTGTGTCTTCAGCTGTTTCGAGGCGTAGGCGATGACCTTACCTCGTTGCATCATAACACATCCGAGTCCTTGATTTGACGCATCGTAATAGACGACAAAGTCTTCTATCCCTTCGGGGAGGGATAGTATTGGTGCGGTGCACAAGGCTCGCTTAAGCGTTTGGAACGCTCTCTCCTGCTTCTCTTCCCAGTCAAAGGCCACACCCTTCTGGGTCAGTGTTGTAAGAGGTTTTGCAATGCGGGAGAAGTTCTGAATGAACCTGCGATAGTAGCCAGCGAGGCCTAGAAATTGACGAATTTCTATAGGCGTCTTCGGTGCTGACCAGCTCTCAATGGCTTTGATTTTGGAAGGGTCCACATGTATTCCCTCTTCGCTAACCACGTGCCTTAAGAATTCGACTCTTCGGATCCAAAATTCGCATTTTGAGAACTTCGCATAGAGCTTCTCCGAACGTAACGTTTCTAAGACTAGTCGCAGATGTTGACCATGCTCCTCCTTACTACGAGAGTAGATAAGTATGTCATCGATGAAGACGATGACAAACTGATCCAAGTAAGGACGACACACCCTATTCATTAAATCCATGAATACTGTGGGTGCGTTGGTTAATCCGAACGACATCACTACGAATTCGTAGTGCCCATAACGAGTTCGGAAGGCTGTCTTCGGGACATCCTCCCCTAGCACTCGTAGTTGGTGATATCCGGATCTTAGATCGATTTTTGAAAAGAAGCTCGCCCCTTGCAGTTGATCAAATAAATCATCAATGCGAGGCAGAGGGTAACGATTTTTGATGGTCAGTTTGTTGAGCTCCCTGTAGTCGATGCACATACGAAACGATCCGTCTTTCTTCTTGACGAACAAGACTGGAGCTCCCCAGGGTGAGAAGCTTGGTCTTATAAAGCCCTTGTTGAGCAGTTCATTAAGTTGACCGGATAGTTCTTGCATCTCTGCAGGTGCTAAACGGTAGGGCGATTTGGCTACGGGGGTAGCCCCTGGAACTAAGTCGATTCTGAACTCGACTTGACGTTGCGGAGGTAATCCTGGGAGTTCCTCTGGAAAGATATCGGGAAAGTCGCGTACTACTGGAATGTTCTTAATGTCTTTCGTTTCTTGGCTCACATCGACCACATGAGCAAGAAATGTGCGACATTCCTTTCGCAAGAATTTTTGAGCTTGAATGCTCGAGATGATACGAAGGTTAGTGCCGGGTTTGTCGCCATAAACTACTAGAGTTTCGCCAGACGGCAGATTAAGGCGAACTGCCTTTTCATAACACATGATGTCGGCACGATGAAGACTCAACCAATCCATGCCGATAATGACGTCGAAACTTTTAATTGAGACCGGCATGAGGTCGATCGAAAATGAATGGCTATCTAGTGTTAGGGTACACCCTATGAATATACTGCTAGTGCTCTCTGTCTTTCCATTAGCCATTTCTACAGTGAACGGTTCTTTAAGTGCTCGTGATTTTTGCTTAAGTAAATGAGCAAACTTTTGGTTCACGAAACTCCTCTCCGCTCCACTATCAAATAGTATGCATGCATAAGAGTTATCGAGGAGAAACGTACCAGTGACCACTGTGGGGTCGGCAACCGCTTCCTCATGGCCTATGGCCAGAACTCTTCCCACTCTACCGGTATTCCCTGCCTTTGGGCAGTCCCTCTTGTAGTGGCCCACCTCGCCACAACTGTAGCAAGCTTGGCCCACTCCTGCGCCGGGGACTTGGTTGAGTGGCCTCGCCGGAGCTTTGCAGAAACGGACGGTGTGTCCCTTCCTGTTGCAGTTCGAACACTGCATTTCCCGGCAGGCTCCTGTGTGGTGGAAGTTGCAGTGGTTGCACTTAGGCAAGCTTCCAGCGTACTGCTTTACCGGAGCAGCAGCAGTGGCAGGTGCTATCGCAGCATGTACTGCCACGACCCGCTGCTTTTTGGCAGCCTTCTTCTTCTTCTTGTCATCCCAGAGCTTCCGCTTGGAATTAGCGGTTTTAGAAGGTTCCGAGATGGCCAGAGTTGTTGTTGCGGCCGGGGTACGAACCCCATGGTCTATAAGCCGCTGTGCCAATCGCTTGGCACTATCGAATGTAGTGGGGTTTGAAGCCAAAACATTTCCCTGGAATGGAGGCACCAGCCCCCATATGAATCTCTATATCTTCTTCCCCTCTGTATGAACCATGTTGGGACAGAGGGCCACCAGTTCACAGAACCTGGCGGTGTAGGAGACTATGTCGGAGCCCTTCATGGTTAGGCTCCACAGTTCCTCCTCCACTTTTTGGATTTCGCCCCTCGGGCAGTACTCCTCAATCATGAGGTCTCTCAAAGTTTCCCAGCCCATAACATTAGCCAGCACAAGAGATAGTGACTTTACATGGCTATTCCACCATGTCAGGGCTTTGTCTTCAAAAGTGCAAGCAGCGAACTTGACCTTGCTCCCTTCTGGACAAGAGCAGATTTCGAAAACCGATTCGGTCTTCTCGAACCATTGCGAGAGGGCAATGACTCCGCCAGTCTCTCTAAAGGACTTGGGCTTGCAGTTAGTGAAGTCCTTATAGGAGCACTCTCTCAAGCGCACAGGAGCTTCACCATGAGTAGATTGAATAAGGGTTCCTCCTCCAGTGGAACCAGAAGAATGGTATTGAGTCATGGCTGTAGCCACAGCCGCAGCTACAGCAGCATTGAGTGCTGCCGTATCGATTTGAGGAGCATGTGGTGTTACAGTTGATGGAGGATCGCGTCTTATTGATCGACGTGGAGGCATCTTTTAACCATAAGTTTAGAAAGATGTGGATATTGATAAGAATTTAATAGGGAGAATTGATGAGAATGACTCATGGACTAACTCTCCATAGCCCAACAACACAATTGAATAGCACAATTGAATGTAGATCTAGTACTAAGAGATGATAGAATTTGGATAATAATTTCCATGAGATTAGATATCTGTAAATATTACTGGAATTACAGATGTAATAAGTTCGGAAAAATGACCTAGAAGTAGGCCTTACATCAACCAAGATGGGAAAATTTTGACAGAACTACGACCTAATCAAGACCTAACAGGTCTAAGATTTACAAAGATAGGAAATTAGACTAAAGTTTTTACATAAACTATATTATATCCAAAAGAGAAGTCGATGAGACTCTATCGGCGACGAGAACTACTAGAGTGAGTTCTTGAATCTGACAGATGGCATTTTATGTCCCTCATGCGCCTTTCAGATCTTACTTGCTGAGCTCGAAGTTCCCTGACTTCAGCTTGGGTTTCAGCAAGTTCCCTCTGTAGAACTGCATTGCGGACCTGAGTCCTTTCGTAAGTAGACTCTAGTTGGCGAATACGGACAGTGTTAACGCCAGAGTTGGCGTCAATCTCCACGACTCGGTCGATAGCTGCTCGACCTTGCTCGGTGTTCCGAGAAATCCTACGAACCATGAGGGGTAGGACCCTGTCAGCTGAACCTCCCTCGGTGAGGTTGTAGAAGCTTCTGTCTCCATTGTAGGGAATGGGTTGACCCTGTTCCTGACTCCATCTATTCAAGTTTGTGGTCCACAAAGGTGTGGGTCCTTGAAATGCTGGACGATGGTTTGGGTTTGGGTCTTGAGCAGCTGGGGGTAGGTTGTTGACTTTTGGCTCTGAGTCAGAACCATCAGAAAAACCTTCAGCTTCGTGATCATCCAAAGGTATTGGGTGATCATCATCTGGCTCTTCTCCCAGCCATCCAGCATTGCCGTGGTTGGGATAGTACGGGTCTCCGGGGATATGGAATCCAGCCATGATCTACGCGAGAAAAGGGATATAAGAAATAACTAAATAGACGAACTAATTAGATAATTATAAGATGATCTTTATCAGTTACTTCAACATTTGCATAGTGCATACCAGTCATATGTAACCGAGACAGGATAGACCTTCGAATAAGTGACCCTAACTCTAAGCCCACAACCAAACAAGGAACAGGAAGTAAAGCAAAGATCACAGATTCTAAGTCTATTATATCCTAGATACATATAACTTTAGCGTATCCACTCAGCAACTATTGATATACTAATAAAGACCTTTAGTTCTCAGATAAGTAATTATAGTAACACAAAATACTCCTATAGTATTTTAAGTTTATGTTCTGTTCTACTGTTCTTTTTGTAGTAGTGTTGGTAAGTTTTTAGACTTGTTGCAACCTCACAACCACACTTAGGCACATGCTAGTCACTCCTCAGATAATATAGTTGATCAGGCTATATCTTCCCAGGGTTGACCATATGTCTCTAAGTCTACTTGTGCTGCCCAACAATCGTAATACTTTTGTTCTGTCCTAGTGACACTGATTTTAGTATGAATGCAGGTATGTATACTTAGTTAAATATTTTATTATTTAAAAGTATAAACTCTTTATCAGAGTATTTTAATCCCGCTGTGTTTATAGTTCGTATATCTTTTATGGGTTGATATACTCGATTCACTATAAACAATGCTCTGATACCAATCTGTCACACCCCAAAACCGGAACGGCGGAATCGTTCGGGGGTGGAGGACGTCATGTACAGTATCACAACAATGCAAAGTAGTAAACAAGCAACAACATCATCCATTGCAATAATAATATAATTTAATACAAGTGTGTTCTGTCAAGTTATATAGACACCAAAAATATACATCAAAATAAAAGATGAGTCTTGAACGAGCTCCATCTTCTCAAAACCTGGCACCGGTACCTGTCTACTGGTAACCTGAGAATACAAGTTATTTTGAAAAAGTTTATCAGCTTTAAAGCTGGTGAGTTCATAAGTATATTTGTGTCTGTATTTGTATGAAAGTGTTTGTAAGTCTGTAATGTATATGTTTGAAAATGTTTGTAAAAGTTTGTAATTGTTTGAACTCCCCTAGAAAACCCTATGTTTCCTACTAAAAGTAGCCTTCTACCAAGGCATCTAGTGTCTGTGTGTGTGTCTCTTGTAAGAGTATGTATTTTCCCAAATCTGACTATCATTAACCAAAACTATGGTTTTTACATTATTGTTTATTTTGTGTGAAGATCACAAAGTGAATGTAATGGGAAAATGAAATAGTACTGTAGTGTTGTATTAATTAACTACTGCTGTACTAACTACCTTAAACCAATTGTTATTTAAAGTACCATGTGATCAGCCTGTATCCTGCTACCGACTATAGAACGCGACAATGTAAGATGTCGGAAAAAATGACGTTTGGCACCCGTAGACTTGCAAGTCCCACTGTAGCGAGCAACAAGGTGTAGGATAGTCAATCCAGTATAGATCTATACACAAACTCATACCCTCCCCACTTAAGGAGATTCTGGATACAAAAACGGTCATGACAGGTAATGCCATGCCCCGTTACGTGGCTCACATAACTGTAGTAATGTTCTAGTATATGTATGTGCTAGCTGTATTGTGTGTTCTCTCCCTGTCTAGCATGTATGTATGTTCTCTCTGTATGGTAATGTTTGTTTCTCATCATAGTATTCTCTATCTGTATGTTATGTTCTCTCTATATAGTATTGACTCATGTATGAACTGACTCTTTGTATGTTTCATTGTTCTAGTAATAGTATTAGTATCTCCCTAAACTATACCTATTATAGCTTACTAGTAATGTTGTTTGAATGTATGAACATGTGTGTATACCCTTGCTACCCAAAGGTATTGAACTGAATGAAAGAAGGAACCTTTATACCTATATACATATACATAATATATAGCTAGGATTCAAACGACCTTCGGACAAATAACCTGAATACCCTAAGTCCACAACCAAACAAGGAACAGGAAGTAAGGTGAGCTATCAGTCCTAAGTCCTTTCAATCCTACTTATATACCTATATCTATATAGGTACACATTTAACATAAAATAAGTTTAAAAGAGTTTAATAAAAGTATTTTATATGTACAAGAGTTTGTAAAACAGTTTGATAACACAATTTGAAAAGTAAGAAATCCACTTGTTTGGTAGTTATTAATCACATGTGATTGATATAATAACTAAAATTGTTCAACTTGTATTCCCCCCCATAAAAGCATTTAAAAACATTTAAAAGGTTAATTAAGGGGTATGAACTCACCTGTACTGAGTGGTTTGGATGAAAGTGTCGGATAGGATGCTAAGTGTCAAGTGAAGACTTGTGCACACACGCGGATCCTATTTAACATATAATAATGTATATATGAATACATTTAGTGCTTATAACAACTAATTATTGACTTGGAACCACCTTAGGGACTAGTAAACACTTATTTTGAAGTGTTACAACCATATATGATTATATATAAGGGGTATATGGCTATACAAGGGAGTGTATGGTCAAATTACACACTATTTGTGTGTGTGCGGCCAGGGTGTGTGTGCGGCCGCACACTCCCTATGGAATGTGCCAAAACGTATTTTAAGGCTTTAGGACTCATCTAGGAAGCTTTCTTACTTCATGCTTTAGCCTTATATGGAGTTTATTGCCATTTTTGGACCTCAAAAGAGTGTGTGCGGCTATACTTGGTGTGTGCGGTCGCACACATGGTGTGTGCGGCCGTACACACTTAAAGATCATATGAAATGGTGTTTTTCATGTGTAAATTCAAGGGTCTTTAGCTTATAACAAGCTATTGCAAGTGTATATCCGATTTAGAGGCTTAAAAGGGTGATTTAAGGTCCAAAACTAGTGTGTGTTCTTGGTGTTCTTGACTAAAAATGGATGTTTTCATGGATCAAACCAAAGGGTTTTGCTAGTTAGGGTCGTGTATCAACAAATAAAAGGAAGGATTACTACCTTTTATGAAGATCAAGATGAAGATTTGGATGACACTTGAGAGGATTTCGAGTTCTAGCTTTGAAGAAGTGGAAAAAGTGTTCAAAATGACTAAGTGTTCTATATATAGGTGGGAGTGTGCGGTTGGGATGGGTGTGTGGCCGCAGACTCTTGTGTGTGGCCGTACACACAAGTGTGTGGCCGCACACTCCATATGTTGGAGTGTTTGGCCCGATTTTGCTTGATATGCATCGAGTTATCCCCTTTCTAGGCTCCTACCTTGATGGTACTAGGTTTAGAACACTCAAATAGACTCTATACAGTGCTAAAGGATAGCAAAACAAGTCTAATTTTGGTTGAACCGATTTATTGTACATGATAAAAATTTCAGGTTGCCACAAGCACTTAAGACAAGTTTTAGAAACATTGAGAGCAGAAAAGCTTTACATGAAATTCTCTAAATGTGAGTTTTAGATTAGGAAGGTAACTTTCTTGGGTCACGTGGTTAGCGAAGAAGGCATACATGTGGACCCTTCCAAAATTAAGGCAATAGAGAATTGGTCAGTACCGAAGACGCCCACAGAAATCCATCAATTCTTTGGTCTTGCTGGCTATTATCGCAGATTCATCCAAAACTTCTCTAGGATTGCTAAGCCTCTTACCGCACTGACTCAGAAAGGTGTAACCTTTAGTTGGGGAAAACAATAAGACACTGCGTTCTAGAATCTGAAGCAAGCCCTATGCGTACCTATCTTGTCTCTTCCTGAAGGGACAGAAGACTTCGTAGTTTACTGCGATGCATCCAATCAGGGGCTAGGCTGTGTACTTATGCAGCGAGGAAAGGTTATTGCCTATGCCTCGAGACAGCTAAAGACACACGAAGTCAATTATACTACTCACGATCTTGAGTTGGGAGCAGTGGTCTTTGCGCTGAAAATATGGAGACATTACCTTTACGGTACCAAGTGCACTATCTTCACCGACCATAAAGCCTACAACATATCTTTGACCAAAAGGAGCTTAATATGAGGCAACGGTGATGGGTAGAGCTACTCAATGATTACGAGTGTGAAATTTGCTATCATCCGGGAAAGGCCAATGTAGTAGCGGACGCCCTTAGCCGGAAGGAATACTCAGGTCGTAAGGTGAAGGCACTAACCATGACAATCCATTCGCATCTGGCCACACAGATCAAAGAGGCTCAACTAGAAGCCTTCAAGTCAGATAATGTGGCTGATGAAGCCTTGAGAGGAATGGACAAGAACTTCGAAATCAAGGATGACGGGGTTCGTTATTTCATAGACCGGATCTAGACACCAAGGTTCGGTGGTTACAGAGAGGTGGTCATGAATGAAGCCTACAAAAATCGATATTACGTTCACCCAGGTTTAGATAAGATGTATTTGGATCTCAAGAAGCTATATTGGTGGCCAAACATGAAAGCAGAGATTGCTACCTACGTGAGCAAGTGCCTAACTTGCGCCAAAGTCAAGGTAGAATACCAAAAGCCCTCAAGTTTGCTTCAACAGCCAGAAATACCTGAGTGGAAGTGGGAGCAGATTACAATGGATTTCATTACCAAGTTACCCAAGACATCGGGTGGTCATGACACCATTTGGGTAATCGTCGATAGATTAACCAAATCTGCCCACTTCCTGCCAATCAAGGAAACATACAAAATGGAGAGACTGACTAGAACCTACATCCAAGAGATAGTACGACTACACGGGGTGCCTGTATCCATTATCTCGGACAGAGATAGCAGATTCACCTTGTGGTTTTGGCAGTCTTGGAACTAATCTGCCCACTTCCTGCCAATCTGCCCACTCTTGGAACTAACCTGAACATGAGTACAACTTATCATCCTCAAACAGACGGTCAGAGTGTGACATCCCCATTTTCACGGCCAGAAAAGACCGATTTTGTTTATACTTTATAAAAATCAGAGTACCTCTTTTAATAAAAGTGTTTAGGAATTTGTTCCCAGAAAAACATGATAAATAAGTTATCAAAGTATTTCCTAAGAAATGTATTTTATTCATTTTAAAACATTTGGGATGTCATCGTCAATACAGAAACATAAGCATAAACAGAACTTACATTTATTTACACTAGTGATCTACATCTCTTTTAAATCTCTCAGTGTAAAGTAACTTCGTATCGACACCTGTGATTCAAATAAGCTTCAGTGGGTCAGGTTGGGAAACCTGGTGAGCACATAGGGTTTTCAACCCACAAGAATATAATTATCATGTTTAAACATCAAACAATCAACCCAATTACCCATCCCCATTATATTCTTTACTCTTAAGGATCTACCCTAAGAATTAGCTATTCCTCGTTCATTCATTCCTAAGGGTCATCCTAAGGAATCGACACAAAATCCATCGTTGCCAGGGTTTACTCAACAGGCAGTAAGTCGCATAGTCGCCAGAGTTTAGGCACCAAGTCTGCATGGTCGCCTGGGTTTAGGCACCAAGTCTGCATGATCGTCAGGGTTTAGGCACTAAGTCTGCATAGTCTCCAGGTTTAGGCAGCAAGTCTGCATGATTGCCAGGGTTTAGGCACTAAGTATGCATAGTCGTCAGGGTTAGGCACCAAGTTTGCATGATCGCCAGGGTTTAGGCACTAAGTCTACATAGTCGCCAAGGTTTAGAGTACACCGGGTGAACACATCGTTCACAACACCTACAGGGTGCAAGCCTGCTAGTGTTCCACTGGACTATCTAGAATAGTCTGTGGTTATCATCCATACTCTGCTAGATGACGGGGCCACGCTTGGGTAAAAGGCTTCTCTCATTGTTCACCTCTCACCCTTATCTCATGGTCTATATCACCTCTTATCTCAACATTCAATTCATATTTCTTCTACCCATGTTTTACCCAACATATTTTGTAGATATAAAATACATATACAGTTTAAATCATTTAAAACATGTATAAAATCTTTCATTCAGCATAGACAACAAGTATTCAGACAATATGCACACATAGCACGTAATTTATATTAAAATACTTCATATCTGTGTGTAGATTGAAAGTAACTATGCACTCACTTGTTAAAGTGATGATTCCAAACTCGAGCAGCGCTTCACTTTTAACGATTCTATTTTCCTTCGACTAAACCTAGCATTATTATCGCTAAATTTTAGTCTAATATTTACAGTGACTAATTATTAGTCTTAGCATTATTATTATTATATAATCGTTTAAACAATATTTTCCAACCACTATGTACAGACAGGGGCCAGACATAAAACACCGGAGGGCAGGAGCATTTTGGCATATAGCACTTCTGAAATCCAACAACCCTATGCGGCCCTTTAAACCATATTCCCCGTACCGCGAGTAGTTAAAAAGATATTATAACGACACTTATATAACCCATAATAATAGCTCAAATAATTATTATAAGGTCCTAATAATGTTACTGTAACACCCTAAATCTGGTATGACTTGAAACCCTCAAGAATTGATTTTTTTTAGCATAATTGGCCCCTTAAGTACGTTGGGCGTACATAGGTGTACGCTTAGCGTAATATGCAGGGTTGGACGCGGAGGAGCTGGGCGTACACACCAGGGATCCAAAACCCTAATTCTCGAACATGAGGCCTATTTAAGTGACCTTAAGTCCCTTGGACTTAACCCTAGAGAGCCTCCACAGCCTTAGAACATACTTACACTCAATAGAAACTTGTGAGAGCATTTTAAGCTTTAAAGAGTGCATTTGTGGCCTTCTAGTGTTCATTCCAAGAAGAAGAGGTGGTCAAGCAAGCTTGGAACAAGTTGGTGCTTCAAGAACCTGCATCTTAGTCATCTTGCAAAGCTACTGGAGGTAAAAGGCTTGGATCTTTTATTCTTTAATCTTTAGATCTAGCTAGGGTTTTCATCTTTGTCCCTTTTGGTTGATTTTGGACCTCCATTGGTGAGTTAAGCAACTCCAAAGGATGGAAATGACAGATCTGAGGTCCCTTAGTCCTTTTTCAACATAAAGATGGAGTCTTGATGGGTATTTTGACCTCATTCATGGGCTAAGAGCTTTAAAAATTTCTTAATGAGGGTGTTGGGAGCATTTGAGACATGCAAAGGCATAAAGTTGCCAACTTTATGCCTTAGGTCGTCTTAATAGGGTTGGATCTGACTTATGGATGTAAAAGAATCGAGTATTAAGCACTTAATGGAAAAAGTGCTTAATCGTTTAGTACGCTGAGCGTACCCCAGTGTACGCTGCGCGTAAGCCCTAGAACCCCACTTCGCTGCGCGTACCAGGATGGTACGCTAAGCGTACGCATCACAGTTGGGCCGAATCCGTTTTGGGCCTTTTAGGTATTGGGCCTCATTTGATTATTGGGCATGGTGGTATTCTGAAAATTATGACTCATATCATCTATTATGGGCCATGGACATATTGATTGGGCCTTATTGGGCCAAGAGGCCCATTAGGGATTTTGGACTTGGACTTTGGGCCCATTAGCAAGGGATGGATAATTGGGCTTTAGGGAAGGGTTTGGAGTTTGGGTTTCCTTGACTAATTAAAGTCCTAACATTGTTTAAAATTACTATTCAATGCGGGAGGTTGCAGACTGTTAGGAGAACAACTTTTGTTTTCAACAGACTGGGGTGAGTCTCCTCACCATACCAATGGGTCTAAGGCACCAAGGCCGGCCCATTTTATGATGTGTAGTATCCTAGTTGAGGTTGTGTTATGTGACATGATAGTTGGTATGAACTAGGAAATATGCTTTTGATATATGTGGTATGTTGTACGGAAGACCATGGGAGAGCCCATGGCCCTCGGATGTAAGATCATGTGGAGAGCCCATGGCTTTCCTATCAAAGACCATGGGAGAGCCCATGGAACTTAGGTGTAAGATCATGCGGAGAGCCCATGGCATCCTGGAGTAAGACCTTGGGGACGAGCCCACGGCGTCCTTATCAGTTGTATGCATGACTTATGTGATGTATGGAGCCTTAGGGCTAATATGTTAGGTGATAATTGATTTGTATGTGTGGTATGCTCTGGGGAACTCACTAAGCATTCAATTATAGTTTGTGGAATTGTTTCAGGTACATCTGAGCCCAAGGGCAAGGGCAAGGTGTGATGGCGCGGCGTGCACTCTATCTCTCTTTTACTGATATGTTTTTGGGGAAACTCTGATAAATTAAATAAGTTGTAATGAATATTGATTTGAAAACAATTATGTTGGGATTTCATGGATTATGCAAGTGTGTTTTATTAATTAAAAACAAAATTTCTTTGAAAATTTTGGGTCGTTACAAGTTGGTATCAGAGCCTTGGTTTGAGGGATTCGGGCACACTCTCGAGTGTGTCAGGACTCAAACTAAGGAAATGGTAAAATCGTTTTTAAAAAGTAATTTAAAAAGGGTTTTCAAAAGGAAATGAATATATGAGAGTGCAACGCGCGTGATCAGCCGGGCAAAGTAAGTAGTTCCTCAATAAGTTAGCCATGCTATACTGGTATTTGAGCTTGTTGATTTCATGGAACTTTCTATGTGTATGCTTTTAAAATTGTATACGGTTAGGAGCTTATAGCCTCAGAATGATTGATTTGGCCTTATTTCCTGTTCCTTGTTTGGTTGTGGTCCTAGGGTAGAATCTTTTATTCGAAAGTCTATTTGATCCTTTTTCTGTGTACAATTTGCATGCATAAAGGCAACCTGTCAGGATTAGTTTGATGGATGTGAGTAGAATAAATCTTAGGATGGCTTGAGATTTGATGTATGCGGTAGTTTGTGGCATATGGTTAGTTTGGGACAATTTGGAGTTGTCAAGTAGGGCATTGGGGAAAGGTACATGTAGGTGTGAAAGGAAGTATTGGGCCCGTACTACTGAAAGCACATGACTTGTACCCGAACCAATGTTAGATCTGACAATTTCAAGGAGGACCGGTGTGGGAAGATCCCTTATATGGAAATCCTGATCATTGTAATTTATGATATTTTAGTCCAGCATGGTGATGACACGATTTGGAGCAGGAGGATCAGGATCGGGGTCTGGATCCGGGGCGGGGGACACTACTGATAGGGGTGTCGAACGGGTAAATTTTTCGGGTTTCGGGTAGAACGGGTATTTCCTTAAGAAAATAATACCCGATACCCGACCTATATTGTAATTCGGGTTTTCGGGTTTCGGGTATTCAGGTTTGAGGTCGGGTCGGGTAATTATCGGGTATACCCGAAAATTTCTTAAATGACACTTATTGATAATTTTTTTTTTATTTTTACATGTTGGTTGGTTTAATAAAGAATCGGGTAGGAAAATACTCCATACAATTAACAAGTACATATATAATAACAATACAAATCATTATAATATGTTATGTACTTTTTTAATTCCATTCTGTGCGATAGTGAGAAACTGAGAATTGTGATGACGGTTCAGGACTTCAGCTTCAACGTCGTATTCCCTTTGCAAGTTTGCATCGACCATCGAGCCGTCGTTCATAAGAAGGAAACGAAGGGTTTTGTTTTATTTGAAGTGTGCGTACGTGACTGCGTTGTATATTTGGTATTATTTAAAAAACGAATTCCGGTATTCGGGTATACCCGAATGTTCATACCCGTTACCCATTCTACCCGACCCATTCTACCCGAATTTGGAACGGGTCGGGTGGGTAGAACGGGTTTCGGGTTTTTTCGACAGGCCTAACTACTGATGCCATCGATGGGAGGCTGCTCGAACTCATTGCAGCGGAGGTTACCAGGGGCATCCTTGACGCGACCCCAGTCATTTTCAGGAGGGTCAAGGAGGGCATGATGGAGATTATGGAGGAGAGACTCAGATCGTTTAGGGATGAATTGGCAGCGGGTCAGATTGGGGCCCGAACTCCCTCGTTTCGGGACTTCAAGGCGTGTGGGGCACCGGAGTTCTTCGGGGTCAGGGACCCCATTGTCAGCCGACACTGGGTGGCGGACATTGAGAACGCCCAGCGCACGAGTTCTTGCCCGGATGCGGCAAAGGTTGGATTTGCTTCATGTATGCTAAGAGACAGAGCCTGAGATTGGTGGGGCGAGGTGACCAGCCAGGTGGGAGCAGCCGGTGTGGCTGAGATGATGTGGGCCGAGTTCATTCGATGTTTTGATGCGGAGTTTGCACCACCTATTGAGGTGTAACGACTTGTGAGGGAGTTTCATGACCTTCAACAGACCACCGAGACTATGGCGGAGATCACCTCCAAGTTTCGGGAGCGATCTTTGTTGATCCCACAGTACGCTACAGATGAGGATATGAGACAGACGAGATATCATTCCATGCTGAGGGATGATATCCGTGAGTTTGTGAGCTTTACTGGGTGCAAAACCCTGAATCAGATGGTGGAGAAGGCCCGTGAGCGGGAAATGGAGTTGGACTTCCGCACCAAGCGGAAGCCTGAGCAGGCACAAGCGGCGGTAGGTCAGGCTAAAAAGCCTCAGACCTCAGACACTTCCAGCAGGGGCCAGCAGGGCCGTGGCCGGTGTGCCAAGTGCAGTAAACCGCACAGTGGGGCTTGTCGAGGGACGGGCTCGAGATGCTATGCTTGTGGCCAATCAGGCCATGTGATTAGGGATTGCCCCAAGAAGGGCTTGATTTGCTTCCACTGCAACCAGACCGGCCAAAAGAGGGCCGATTGTCCGAGGTTGCAAGGAGGGGGAGGAGCGGTGGTGGCACCTGCGCCCTCCACGTTGAGGATTACCGATGGCCGCCCTGCCAAGGCGGATGTTCCGGTGGTGAAGAGCCGCGCATTTCAGCTGACCACCGAGGATGCTCGGGCAGCACCTGACGTCGTGGCTGGTACGTATCTATTATTCTCTGTTCTTATTATTTGTATGACTTATGTGTACAATATGCTTGTATAGGGACCTTTTTGGTCAATGGTATGTCTACTCATGTCCTATTTGATTCGGGTGCTACCCGATCATTTGTGTCACTTGCGCTTAGCAAGAAGTTCGGAGACGCGCCGGGGACCTTAGATTCCCCGCTCGAGGTGGAGATTGCAGACGAACACACCGTTAGTGTTGCGAGGGTATATCGGGACTGTGTACTGAATGTCTTGGGCGAGAGGTTTCGTGTTGATCTAGTTCTGATACCATTGCGAGGGTTGAAAGTGATTGTCGGGATGGATTGGTTGGGGGCCCACGGGGCCATGATTGATTGCAAGCGCCAGTTGGTCAGGGTTCGAACCCCAAGTGGGGAAGAACTAGTTATTCAAGGTAAGAGGGCCTCGTAGGGACCGGCCCTCTGTTCGGCAGCGAGGGCTAGGAGGTTTTTACAGTAGGGTTGCACGGGATTTATGGCTTATGTCTCGGATACAAGGGTAGAGACTGTGACGGATGTGGGCAGTGTGCCGGCGGTACATGATTTTCGGGACGTCTTCCTCGAAGAATTACCAGGAGTGCCTCCGGAGAGGTAGGTGGAGTTTCACATTGACTTGGTGTCGGGTGCCGCTCCGATAGCAAAGGCACCCTACCGGTTGGCACCACCAGAGATGCAAGAGCTATCTATGCAGCTCAAGGAGCTACTAGACCGAGGGTTCATTCATCCGAGCAGTTCCCTGTGGGGAGCATCGATTATCTTCGTGAAAAAGAAGGATGGATCGCACAGGATGTGAATTGATTATAGGGAGCTGAATAAACTAACGGTGAAGAACCGTTATCCGTTGCCAAGGATCGATGATTTGTTTGATCAGCTGCAGGGTGCGTCATGGTTTTCCAAGATTGATCTTCGGTCGGGATACCATCAGATGAGGATTCGGGATGAGGATATACCGAAGACGACTTTCAGGACTCGGTATGGGCATTATGAGTTTGTGGTGATGTCGTTTGGGCTCACCAATGCCCCAGTAGCGTTCATGGATCTTATGAACAGGGTATGCATACTGATGCTGTATCGGTCGGTAATCGTTTTTATTGATGATATCATGGTCTATTCTAAGACAAGGGAGCAGCATAAGCAACATCTGAGAGAGGTATTAGAGACCCTGAGGGCGGAGAAACTTTACGCGAAGTTCTCCAAGTGTGATTTCTGGCTGTGGGAAGTACAGTTCTTGGGGCATGTCATCAATCAGGAGGGTATTTCGGTTGATCCAGCCAAGGTGGAGGCTGTGATGCTGTGGGAAGTACCGAGGAATGCATCAGAGATTCGTAGTTTCTTGGGTTTAGCGGGCTACTATCAGAGATTTATCTAGGATTTCACCAAGATTGATGTGCCATTGATCCGCTTGACCAAAAAAATGTGACTTTTCGTTGGGGTGCGGACCAGCAGATGGCTTTTGAGACCCTGGGACAAAGGTTATGCGAGGCTCCGATTCTAGTACTACCTTAGGGGTTAGATGATTTGGTGGTGTACTGCGAGCATCGATTTCAGGGTTAGGTGCGGTACTGATGCAGAGGAGGCACGTGATAGCTTACGCCTCGAGGCAGTTGAAGCCTCATGAGGCGAATTACCCCACTCATGACCTAGAATTGGGGGCGGTGGTGTTTGTCCTCAAGATTTGGAGACACTATTTATATGGATTGCGGTTCACTATCTACACCGATCATAAGAGTCTGAGGTATTTGATGGATTAGCAAAACCTCAACATGCGATAGAGGAGGTGGTTGGATGTGTTGAAGGACTATGCTTGCGAGATTCTATATCACCCAGGGAAAGACAACGTGGTGGCTGATGCATTGAGCCACAAGACTGCAGGGTCCCCAATTAGGGACATTTGTATGAGGATGACGGTGACTTCTCCCTTGTTGGACATGATTAAAGAGGCCCAGATCGAAGGGGTAAAGAAGGAGAATTGGAAGATCGAGCGGATTCGGGGGCAGTACCCTTTGTTTGTGAAGGATAGTCGCGGTCTTTTGATGCAGTGTGGTAGGGTATGGGTGCCAGTGACAGGGGGAGTTAGGCAGAGGTTATTAGAGGAGGCGCACAAGTCCAAGTTCTCTATACACCCAGGAGCTACGAAAATGTATAGAGACTTGAGGTTGGGGTACTGGTGGCCCTGCATGAAGCGGGAGATCGCTGAGTTTGTATGACGGTGCTTGACCTGTAGGAAGGTCAAAGTCGAGCATCAGCGGCCTCATGGAAAGGTTCAACCACTACCTATTCCTATGTGGAAGTGGGAAGAGATCACGATGGACTTCATCACGAAGTTGCCTAGGACGACGAGGGGAGTGGACGCTATTTGGGTGATCGTGGACAGACTAACAAAGAGTGCCCATTTTGTTCCGATTTCCGAGAGTATCTCCGCGGAGAAGCTGGCAGACGTTTACGTCTGGGAAGTAGTGGCTAGGCACGGGGTGCCTGTTTCTGTAGTCTCCGACAGAGATGTCCGGTTTACTTCCAAGTTTTGGAGGAAGTTCCACGAGGAACTGGGCACTCAGCTACATTTCAGTACGGCGTACCATCCTCAGACTGACGGTCAGAGTGAGAGGATGATCCAGACACTGGAGGACATGCTTCGAGCATGCGTGATGGATTTTGGAGGGAGTTGTGATACATACCTCCCACTGGCAGAGTTCTCGTATAATAGTAGTTATAATGCCAGTATTGACCGAGCTCCATTCAAGATGTTATATGGTCGGAGGTGCAGGACCCCAATGTGTTGGGATGAGGTTGGGCACCAGGTCATGGGGAACACTGAGGTAGTGCTCAAGACTACCGGGCTGATTCAGCAGGTGCGCGACCGGTTGCGAGTCGCGCAAAGCCGTCAGAAAAGTTATGCTGACCGACGACGTTCGGATCTCGAGTTTCAGGTGGGGGATTTTGTGTTACTGAAGGCGTCGCCCTGGAAAGGGATTATCAGGTTTCAAAAGAGGGGCAAGTTGGGTTCATAGGCCCGTTCAGGATCACGGCCCGGGTGGGCAAGGTGGCATATTGCTTAGAGCTCCCTGAGGAGCTTAGTCAGATTCACAATACCTTCCACGTGTCTCAGCTTCGGAAGTGTGTTACTGATGAATCCGCAGTTGTTTCCTTGGATGGCATTCAGGTGGATGTGAGCCTGAATTATGTCGAGAATCCGGTCGCCATCTTAGATAGGAAGACGAAGGGTCTTCGGAACAAAGAAGTGAAGCTGGTAAAGATACAATGGCAGCACCGGAAGGGATCCGAATGGACTTGGGAGCCGGAGGAGGAGATGCGGGAGCATTACCCCGAACTATTTAAAGCTACGGACTTCGAGGACGAAGTTTAGTTCAAGTAGGGGAGAGTTGTAACACCCTAAATCTGGTATGACTTGAAACCCTCAAGAATTGATTTTTTTAGCATAATTGGCCCCTTAAGTACGTTGGGCGTACATAGGTGTACGCTTAGCGTACTATGCAGGGTTGGACGCGGAGGAGCTGGGCGTACGCGCCAGGGATCCAAAACCCTAATTCTCGAACATGAGGCCTATTTAAGTGACCTTAAGTCCCTTGGACTTAACCCTAGAGAGCCTCCACAGCCTTAGAACATCCTTATACTCCATAGAAACTTGTGAGAGCATTTTAAGCTTTAAAGAGTGCATTTGTGGCCTTCTAGTGTTCATTCCAAGAAGAAGAGGTGGGCAAGCAAGGTTGGAACAAGTTGGTACTTCAAGAACCTGCATCTTAGTCATCTTGCAAAGCTACTGGAGGTAAAAAGCTTGGATCTTTCTTCTTTAATCTTTAGATCTAGCTAGGGTTTTCATCTTTGTCCCTTTTAGTTGATTTTGGACCTCCATTGGTGAGTTAAGCAACTCCAAAGGATGGAAATGACAGATCTGAGGTCCCTTAGTCCTTTTTCAACATAAAGATGGAGTCTTGATGGGTATTTTGACCTCATTCATGGGCTAAGAGCTTTAAAATTTTCTTAATGAGGGTGTTGGGATCATTTGAGACATGCAAAGGCATAAAGTTGCCAACTTTATGCCTTAGGTCGTCTTAATAGGGTTGGATCTGACTTCTGGATGTAAAAGAATTGAGTAAAGTGCTTAATCCATTAGTATGTTGGGCGTACCCCAGTGTACGCTGCGCGTAAGCCCTAGAACCCCGGTTCGCTGCGCGTACCAGGATGGTACGCTAAGCGTACGCATCACAGTTGGGCCGAATCCGTTTTGGGCCTTTTAGCTATTGGGCCTCATTTGATTATTGGGCATGGTGGTATTCTGAGAATTATGAGTTTATCATCTATTATGGGCCATGGACATATTGATTGGGCCTTATTGGGCCAAGAGGCCCATTAGGGATTTTGGACTTGGACTTTAGGCCAATTAGCAAGGGATTGATAATTGGGCTTTAGGGAAGGGTTTGGAGTTTGGGTTTCCTTGACTAATTAAAGTCCTAACATTGTTTAAAATTACTATTCGGCGCGGGAGGTTGCAGATTGTTAGGAGAACAGCTTTTGTATTCAACAGACTGAGGTGAGTCTCCTCACCATACCAATGGGTCTAAGGCACCAAGGCCGGCCCATTTTATGATGTGTAGTATCCTAGTTGAGGTTGTGTTATGTGACATGATAGTTGGTATGAACTAGGAAATATGCTTTTGATATATGTGGTATGTTGTATGGAAGACCATGGGAGAGCCCATGGCACTCAGATGTAAGACCATGTGGAGAGCCCATGGCTTTCCTATCAAAGACCATGGGAGAGCCCATGGCACTTAGGTGTAAGACCATGCGGAGAGCCCATGGCATCCTGGAGTAAGACCTTGGGGACGAGCCCACGACGTCCTTATCAGTTGTATGCATGACTTATGTGATGTATGCAGCCTTAGGGCTAATATGTTAGGTGATAATTGATTTGTATGTGTGGTATGCTCTGGGGAACTCACTAAGCATTCGATTACAGTTTGTGGAATTGTTTCAGGTACATCTGAGCCCAAGGGCAAGGGCAAGACGTGATGGCGCGGCGTGCACTCTATCTCTCTTTTACTGATATGTTTTTTGGGGACACTCTGATGAATTAAATAAGTTGTAATGAATATTGATTTGAAAACAATTATGTTGGGATTTCATGGATTATGCAAGTGTGTTTTATTAATTAAAAACGAAAATTTCTTTGAAAATTTTGGGTCGTTACAGTTACTATATTTAAAGAAAAGCTATATTAAAAATTAGGTAGGCGTATCTTACCTATGAGGGGGTTTGGCTAGAAGCCGGGCTCTGCAGGGCCAGGACTTCCGAGCCGAAAGCTCTTCTTCTCGGAGCCGTCGAGCGCTCCGGGGCTTTCTTCTAGCGCTAGGGGAGTTTTTGGGAGGTTTAGAGAGAGTGTAGAGAGAGAAGAAAGAATGGGAAAGGTGTAAAGAAAATGAGGGTGGGAGAGGTTCTATTTATAGGGTGAAATATGGCTGAACTTGGTGCCACATGTCACCATCTGGTGGCAAGACTTGGGGAGAAAGGAATGGCCAAGATTGTGCCACATCACCCATTTTCGCACAGCACACTTCCGACTTCTAAAGTCCGTAACTTTCGCATACGAGGTCCGTTTTTGACGTTCTTTGTATCCACGCCTAGGTAAAAATAAGATCTACAACTTTTCTTTTGACTTCGTTGGCTAATTATCGATCGATCTTAAATTTAACAGTAAAAGGTGACTACACTGTTAAATGTTCGCGTAAAATTCATAACTTCTACATACGGACTCCGTTTTCATCTGTCTTTTTGTCGTTGAGTTCCTATTAATGACATCTTCAATTCTCATTTAGATCGCGTTGTCCAAAAACCGCTTGATCTAAAATTCGAGTTTCGGGCCGAGCACTGCTAGGCCAAATCTTAGAAAAATCATAACTTCTTCATACGAAGTCAGATTTGGGCGTTCATTTTATGCACGCTCTCGGTTTAACGTATGATACAAATTTTGTTTAGATAACTAAGGCCAAAAAGTCCTCTATCGTAAATTCACTATTTACGTCGCGTAGTGTCGTGCCGGTTTTGTCGCAAAACTTCGACGGGCCATAACTTCTTCGTTATAACTCGGATTTCGGCATTCTTTATATGTACGGAACCCTTGTGACATATTCTACAACTTGGTTAAGATTACTACTTCTAAATAATCTTCCATCAAAAACTCATTTTTGATGCTCATTGTCTCTAAATTGACTAGCCTGGATCTACGGGCGTTACACAGAGTGAGAGAACCGTTCAAACCCTGGAAGACATGCTGAGAGCGTGTGTTATCGACTTTGGCAATTCATGGGACACCCATTTTCCCCTGGTCGAGTTTTCCTACAACAACAACTATCACACTAGCATTAAGGTTGCTCCATTCGAAGCCCTGTATGGCCGCAAGTGCAGATCCCCTTTGTGTTGGGCTAAGGTGGGTGACACGCAGCTAGCTAGAGGTCAAGTCCCCGATAGCACTCTCAATGGCCCATAAATCATCCGAGAAACCACAGAAAAGATCGTACAAATCTGAGAACGACTAAAAGCCTCGAGAGATAGGCAAAAGAGCTACGCCGACAAAAGATGAAAACCCTTGGAATTCCAGGTTGGTGACCGCGTTCTGTTGAAGGTCTCACCCTGGAAGGGCATGATACGCTTCGGAAAGCGTGGAAAGCTGAATCCAAGATACATTGGACTATTCGAGATCCTTGCTAGGATCGGTCCCGTAGCTTACAAACTCCGGTTACCACAAGAACTTAGCAACATTCATCCGGTCTTCCATGTGTCGAATCTTAAAAAGTGTCTATTCGATAAGACTCTCGTGATTCCACTCGATGAAATCGAGATAAATGAGAGTCTTAACTTCGTGGAAGAGCCAGTCCAAATCATGGATAGGGAAGTTAAACGAACGAAACAAAGTTGCATCCCGATAGTGAAGGTTCGCTGGAATGCCAAGCGGGGACCCGAATTCACTTGGGAGCGCGAAGATCATGTGCAACAGAAGTATCCGCATCTCTTTCCCTAGTCCATAATTTTGTGCATTTTAGAATTTCGGGACGAAATTCCCTCTAACGGGGGGATGATGTGACAACCCGATACTTTCCAGTCAACAAAAGTCAATTCCGCTAAAT
Organism: Lactuca virosa; assembly: GCF_052849685.1. Classification (NCBI taxonomy): domain Eukaryota; kingdom Viridiplantae; phylum Streptophyta; class Magnoliopsida; order Asterales; family Asteraceae; genus Lactuca; species Lactuca virosa. The sequence continues at coordinate 221,219,290 of NC_136430.1, read as the reverse complement.
AAAAATTTCGAATTTTATTTATTTTGTCAAGCTCGTAAGGATTGAAAACAACTTAGATTATATAAATTAAATTTATATAAGTGTCGGGACCAAAATCACGCGAAAAATCAAGTTTTACTTCAAAAATCTGCCAAGTCTCGTTCATCATTGTGTTTACGGCCGCAAACCCGTTTACGGCCGCAAACCCGTTTACGGCCGCAAACCCGTTTCCGGCCATAAACTCAACCGATATATATATTTTCCCGGAGATATTTCTCATTTTTCATCATTTTCACTCAAAATTCCTCTCAAATCTCTCCCAAGAACATTCAAACCTTCAAGATCCAAACTTCAAATCTTCAAGTTTTTCACCAAGAACACCAAGAACATCTTCAAATATTCAAAGGCCAAAAACCGTTCACGGTCGAAATCAGTTCACGACCAAAAACCATTCACGGCCGCAAACAGCCCCGAATCGTGAATCTTGGTTGTAAACCCACTTTTTCCACTTCGATCGAGTCTCGGTAACATTCCTAAACCAAAAACAAGTGTTTTCTAACACTTTAATTAATGGGGTCACTAATTTAAATGCGAATATGTGGTTAATTATTATTAGGATTCCATTAATTTCACGTACAACAACTCGAGGGTCCTCATTCCAGTATCGTTGTCCGACACATACACGCAACCAATTGTGAGTTCATACCCCTACACTTTTACTGTTTTTAACGTTTTCAGGGGGAATACAAGCATAACACAAAGAAATTTTGTGATTTTATATAAAGGATTTTAACATGATTAAAACTTATGCAATCGATACAATCAAAAGATCATTACATTTTATAAAACACTTAGATATTTTATCCCTTTTGTAATATGTTGAGCATAAGGGAAGTTTTCAACATACAACCATAATTGCAAAGTTTTCAGTATAACACAAATTATATACATAACATACATGCAAACTATAATAGGTATAGTTTGGGATTCCACACACGATTTTATCAATTCTAGAGTTTATACATTAACAAACATATAAACTATAATAGGTATAGTTTATGGAACAATTACTTTATCAATGCACGAAACAAAGATACAATGCGAATAAACATATAAACTATATAGGCTATAGTTTATGGATCATACAAATAGTCATTTAAATTCAAAGGATTCATTTTATTCTATAATTAATCGTTAGTATAACATTTTATGAGTGAGCATCTTCGCGTACTTACTTAAGTACTAACAAAAGTCATGAGATTATAACCAGAGTCTCCTGGAGGGAGAATGTGAGTTTCTGTATAGATCTATACGGGTCTAACAATCCTGCACCGCAACTGTTAGCTACAGTTAGGCCGACAGGCCTGGGTGCCAAAGTCATTTCGATTCCGACGTCTGAAGAACGTCGTTCAGGCAATTCAATGGTCAAGTATGGTTATAACAACTCATAAATTTGGTACTAAATAATACGATTAATGTATGAATGGTAAACAACTTCAGTTAGTTTTATTTTAAATTAATAGAACTACTATACATACTGGAGGATTCCAGGGTTTTCATACAAGAACATACTATACATACTGGTGGTAGCCAGGGTTTTTCATACAAAACACATTATACATTACTGGTGATAGCCATGGATTTCATACCATAGTTTTCATACAAAACAATTCTATACAATTCCAGTGGTGGTATCCAGGCATATAAACTAACACTTTCATATACAACTATAGAACACAGTAACGAACATACACTTCAGTCCTAGGGTTTAAGACTACTTTTCAATACTAAAGAAAATATTGGATTTTCTTGAGAACATGCAAACATTTTACAGATTCACAGACCGATTTTCATTACAAAAACATACTTATGAACTCACCAACTTTAATGTTGATACTCTTTCAAAACCTCTTGTATTCTCAGGGAACCAGTAGACAGGTACACCCGTAGGATTTTGAGAAAACGGAGCTTCTAGAGTTGCAGGTTTTATACTTTTGTTATGCTTTTGCTGTATACAAACTATGTATCGAACAGTTGTAAATATTTTACTTTATTAACGTTTCCGCCGTTTCGATTTGGGGGTGTGACATCTGGTAGCCAACTTCACCAAAGCAAGCTCTAAGATCTGAAGCCAAAGAAGTGGTTTTTTGGTCAGATCTAAAGAGAAAATATTAAAACTCGCCTTCTCCTTGTGGTTGGTGGTGGTTCCACATATGTCTCCTTTGTTGACAGCATGACCACTACCTACTCCTCCAACAACTTCTGTTACCATCATCTCATTCGTCGACATAAATCACCGTCGCCTTCTCCGGTCTCTGGTAAATCACCAGATCTGCATTACTTGTAACACCATAAAATTTCAAACAAATTTTTCATTTTAAAATCACATAATTCTCATTAACACATTTCACAAAATCCCTAAGTATCAAATTATTAGAAAAACACATATCTATTATAAAAATCCAGGATCCTCAAACATATCTCCATCTCGTGTGTACAATCAAGCTGACGCCTTCCCGTGATTCTGAAAAGTACCTGAAACATATATCACATAACTGTTGGGTTTTGAGCATTCTAACACTCCTAAGGTGTACATGCAACCCTAAATACCTTGGATCTTTGTTTTCTCTATTATACATGCAAATATCAATATTTCCAAGGTATCATCCTAACTAGTATATTATAGAGTATATACAATACAAAACATAGTTGAATGGCATACCTTTTATTGTAGCTTGATTCCTTGGACCTTAAAGAGCATAGTGCCCCAAGTGTTGCACCTCAAATGGTTCACACAACACCACCAACAATTGGAATAACTTGAGAGAAGAACACTTGCACTTCATGAAATCGGCTAGCCCTCCTTACCAAGACTCTAGGTCCCATTTCATGAACTATGAGGCTTCTTATATAGTGTGCTCATTAGGGTTACACCATGTAACTCATGACTTTCCATATTCCTCATGATCCATGGGTTTTAACCTCCATGGAGTATTCATGGGTCACCACATGGGTTTAGCCTAACATGAAGAACTATGGATCATAAGCCCACTTTATAAGAATGAATGATTTACCAAATCAATACCCATTTATTTAATTAGTCTCTTTTGATCACAAAATTAATTTCAAACTAATTCTTGATCAATACTAGCTAAATAATATTAATATATTAGAACTTATAATATATTAATAAATCATAAATATCCTATTCTCACAAAAGTCTATCCAAATTGTTCCGATGCCATGCAACCTAAATGGACCATGCTACTCTCGGGTCAAGTACATACCAATAATAGTTATGGGCTTAGACACCTAATCCAACAGTCTCCCACTAGGATAAGTCTAATAACTGTTATTACAAGCATGACTCCAACCCGACTAGCAATCGTAGCTCTTAAAAGCCGCTGTCAAACTCTAATCTAGTCAATGACGTGTCCATTAGATAAGGGATCATATATTCCTCCATTCTGGATATCATATGGACTGAGACATGGATTATAATCATTCTCTCTGTTCATCTGTTGTTTCCCGATTTCCGATTTATGACGACCGACTAATTGAACAAATCTTATCAGTTAGGCTTGGCCAAGCACTTAGGAGTGTCATCACTAAATCATCGAGGGGCCCACAGATATCGCTTTTATCCACATGGGGTAAAAGGTATGGATAAACTTCGACCCAAATGCTCGCTTGTACTTACTCATCAATCAACACACAACGATATGTTTTATAACATCCAAGTTACTGGTGCGTTTCCATATGTCAATGTGCAACCGAATTGCAACTACAACTCACATGTCTCCGTTTGAAGAATATAAGATATTATCGTCTCATGATCACTCGTGATAAAATCCATGAAGTGATTCAAATACGCGTGGGTTGAATCTGATTCATGACAGTTGTTGAGTCTTATTGTGTTGCGTCATGGGCTTGTGTTTTGTATCCAGATTGGGCCTGTCCATCCGTGATTATCTAGTAGGGTTAGACTATATATAGTTCATGCATGTATGCATTAGTTAAGCTTCTTGATCATCATTATAGTTTTGTAACCCTAAGCACCTCTACAGTCGAAGTTCTTAATCGAGCTCTTCTGAGGTGTTAAAGCATTAATCATACGACATCTTTAAAGCCATTCTTGTGTTTATAATTACGTTCTTAATTATTTGCCTGCATAGAATCTATCGATCCTAATAGAACTTGTTCTAACAATTGGTATCAGAGCAGGAGACTGTGTGATCAATACACATTCCTTCTATGTTAAGAATTTGTTAGGGTTTCCGCTTTTATCGTATAAATAGAAGCCGTCTTCTTCCTATCGACGGTAACTCTGTTTTTGATAAAACCCTAATCTCAAGACTATGAAGTATTGGATCCACTACCAGGATTCCCATTCTTTAAACTCAAGACTATGAAGTATGGGCGCATCACTTTGAAGATTATGTGGTCGGATCTGAAGATAATGGTTAACTCATCCGGGAAGCCATCACGCTTGGGCCGTTTGTTCATTCTGGAACGAACACGACTGTTAAGACCCAAAAAGAGTATAACAAGCTGGTGGCGGACGTAGACAAGATGCCACAAGATGAGAAGGACAAGTTGCTGTGTAATGTGAAGGCCATGAGAATGATCAGATTCGCCTTGCAATCTGACACTTTTCGGTTAGTCGGTTCATACACGACGGCCAAAGAAATCTGGGATAGGTTGAAAGAACTTTACTCAACCGATGAAGATCTAGAACACTCTATTCAAATCTTGCTGCTCTCAGAATTTGGAGTTTTCGAACAGAAACCAAAAGAAAAACTGATACAAACTTTCGATCGGTTTAATCATCTCCTAAGTAAGATGATCAAACATGGAATAGAAAGAAAGCTGATCGAGCAGAAGGTAACCTTCATGAACGGTCTGAGACCAAAATGGATGGCTGTGGTTTCAACAGTAAAAGCGCATGAACAATTTAAATCTTACTCACTAGCGAAACTTGTGGGAATACTCAAGTCCCATGAGAATGTGGTAACCAAGGAGGCGAAGGTAGTTTCAGTTGTAGGATCGTTGGCCCTTGTCTCAAAAGGAAAAAGTACTGCAGAAGAAGAAGAGGAGTCAGATATGTCTGAGTGTGACCTTACAAGCGAAGAATATGCTATGATGGTCACCAATCCAAAGAAGTTTGCATGAAGAAAATTTCCTGTCAATAAGAACCAAAACTGGCAGGGAAGTTACAGTTCTGAGAAGGTGAAGGATGAAGCGAAGAATTCTTCTCAAAAGAATGAAGACAAGAAGGAGAGCAAGCTTGCAGGAGACTCAGGATTCGACTACAATTACTGTCACGACAAGAACCACTTTGCCAAAGATTGCATGCTAAGGAAAATGGCTGAGAAAAGAGATGGTGAAGACGATGAGGCGTACTACATGCGCAAGTTGGAAGAGATCAAGAAAAAGAAGTCAACTAACAGTTCTATGAATGCCTTGATTGTGCAGGAGAATGCAGATGAAGATGAGTTCGGTGGAATTGAAGTTTGGTCAACCGATTCCGAGGATGAAGAGGTGAGAAAGCCAACTCATGGAAGAGCTTATGTAGCAAAGGAAACAGGTTCGGCTGGAAGATGTTTGATGGTCACAGCAGGTGGATCAACCGAAAGTGCTCTAAAGGAACCGAACCAAATTGAGGACAAGTGCTTTGCAACCAAGCCCGTGAGCGAGAAGATCGACGACTGTGATCGGCTGATCAAAAAGGTACAATCCATCCTTGAATCACTAAAAGTTCCAGTAACAAATTATGAAGAAGAATTAAACGAATTAAAATTTAAATTTTCTAACTTAAGTGGAAGTCTCATGCAAACTCGCTTAGCGAATTCTAACCTAACTGACCAACTCAGCAGGGTGTCTTCAAAAAGTGAGGAGAGAAGGATGTGGATTGAGTTGAAGGAGGCGGAGTTAAATAGGGATAGGGATGAAAGTATTTATTTACAACGAGACAATTTAAAGTTTTTAAAACAAAGGAATGTTTTTTGTTTAATTGCTAAGCGCTTATATACTAATATTGCTCAATTGCATTTAAGTTGTGAGATAGGGAAAAAGATTCATAAGATGATCTTACCCTTCCTTGAATTTAAGGAGGATGAGGTCATTGCAGAGTGTGAATCAATAGTGTCCTCAGAAGAGACATCCATTCATTACAAAATCGGACTGGACAAGATAGAGTCCTTCATTGACTCTAAGGAACATAAATGTATGCTCAAAAATCTTTTAGATGAAAATGATAGGTTAAAAATAAAGTCTGAAACTATTCAATCATTTGACTCGTCTAACGCCAAATTAATTTCAGAAAATAAAATGAGCTTAGAAAATACGTCTGAATTTGATGAGGAAAGTGAGATGAGCGAAATCTCTGTAGAAGACGTAGTTGATTGCTCTGAGTTTATGAAGAGCGAAACCGAGAATGAGAAACCCCTCATATCTGAAAATTCGGTTGAATTCGCTCGCCTGTCAAAAGACAAGCCACAGAAACTCAAAGAAAAAGCTATGGTTTAACAAAAGGTTCAAACTGTGCCGAATCAGGTCTATGCAGTTACAGGGGTCACTGCAAAACAAACGGCAGAGTTAAAAATCTTGGTCGACAAAGACAACGCTGAAGGGTGCGACGATTACTTCTGGTCAGCCCCTATTGACAACGCAGACGAAACCATTGGCTTATCTGAGCAAACTTCATGGAGGGTTAAAGGAAGATACGTTGCTGAACCCATCAACAAACCCTTGAGTTTCGACAAACCAAGCACAAGTGGAACAAAAGAAATCCCTGAAGAACCAATGAAAGAACCGATTGTTCCAACTAAGACAACCGAAACTCAAAAGGAGACGTCAAAGGCTAGCTTCAATATCCACAAATCCCAGAAGGAGTTAGCTGAACAGAAACGCCAAAGAAATCAAAGATACATGAAAAATCTGAATGAGCGAAAACGTTATCGGCAATCTCAAAATCCCAACTACGTTCCTCCTAAGGAAGAATCAATTGACAAAGGAAAGGAAAAGCTAAAAGTAAAAGAAAATTTCAGTCCAAATTCCTACTATTCCAAATCTCAGAACTTAACATCTACTTTCGGCTCCAAAACTAGCGCGCAGAACCGAATGTCTAGTTTCGGTCCAAATGTCAAGGCTAACAACTGAACGTCTACTTTCGGTTCCAACACCGGAATTCAGAACCGAAAGTCAAGTTTCGGTCCCAAGTCTAGTTTTGGTCCTTCCAACTCCCAAAACAAATCAAATTCAGTGAAGGACATCAAAGGAAAGGGAAATCTTAATACTGATTCTAATTTCAATGATAAGAAAAGGTTAGCTAACCCTAGGATTCAGAAGAAAACACCAAAACCATCTAACAACACACCATCAAAAACACCAAAAATTAAACAAGATAAAACCAAAATCAAGGTGTACACCATCAAAAGAAAAGATCAATCAACTCTAATAAAAAGAACTTATTTGGTTGATATTACTACTGCAATTCCTTTTTCTGCGAAAGACTCACCAGGACCCAAGAAACTTTGGGTTCCTAAATCTGCTTGAATTTGCAGGTGATTAGTGACGAGCAGTTCGATGATGAATGGTATATAGAGAGTGGCTGCTCACGTCACATGACAGGAAGGAAGGAAGAGCTGAGGGAGTTTCGGTCCCTAAAGGATGGTGGATGTGTGAAGTATGGCAATAACTCATATGGAACAATCAAAGGATATGGTATGATAACCAACGGAGACTTCTCGATTCGAAAAGTAGCGTATGTGGAAGGATTGCAGCATAACTTCATTAGTGTGTCTCAATTAGTTGTGGGAACAGGTTTGAAGGTTTCATTTGATGATGAGGGCTCAGAAATAATTGAGAAGCAATCTAAAAAGGTTTTGTTGAAGTCTGAACGCAAGGGATAGATGTATCCTTTAAATCTCAACCCAATTAAAGGAAAACCTTCGATATGTCTGCTATCAAAGGCGAACACTGATGAAAGCTGGTTGTGGCATCGACGCCTCTCGCACCTAAACTTCAAAGACATTAATAAGTTGGTGCTTGGTGACCATGTTCAAGGTCTTCCTCTTCTCAAGTTTGATAAGGAACATCTGTGTGCAGCGTGTGAGATGGGGAAATAAAGAAGAAAGAGCCATCCTACTCGGCTCAATACAAAGATTGTTGAAGCTCTTGAACTTCTGCACATTGACTTATGTGGACCTTCGGCTATCGAAAGCTTCGATGGTAGTAAGTTCATTCTTGTCATAGTAGATGATTTTTCACGCTTCACCTGGGTTTTCTTTCTTAAACAGAAATCAGATGCAACTCCCAAGTTGAAGATGTTCATCAAGCAAGTGGAAGTGCAGCTGCGAAAGACAGTGAGGAATATCATAAGCGACAATGGGCTGGAATTCAAGAATAAAGATTTTGAGGATTTTCTGGCTGACAAGGGGATATCTCACAACTTTTCGGCCCCCTATACACCACAGCAGAACGGAATTGTTGAAAGAAGAAACCGTTCGTTATGTGAGGCAGCCACGACCATGCTAAGCTTCGCTTCTCTACCGCTATACTTCTGGGCTGATGTTGTTGCAACCGCGTGCTACACTCAGAATCGATCCTTGCTCAACAAAAGATTCTCAATCACTCCATATGAGATTCTGAAAAATCGAAAGCCCAACGTCAAATTTTTCCACGTATTCGGTTCAAGGTGTTTCATCTTTAATTCCAAAGAGAACCGAAACAAGTTTGACGTCAAAGCAGATGAGGGGATTTTTCTTGGATATTCACTCACTTCAAAGGCATACAGAATTTTGAACAAACGCTCCAAACGAAATGAAGAAACATATTACGTAACCTTTGACGATACTTACATGAAGAAAGTTCAAAGGAGCGAAAGTGCCTTGGGGGAAATATTTCCTGAATCAGGACAAGTCTCGGTTCCAATATCCAACTTGTTTGAAGAGTACAGTCGTCTATTTGATGAACTAGAGAAAGCTGCACACTCAGAGGCGAAAGCAGCAGACAAAAAATCGACAATCTCAAAAAGATCATAGATGAAGCTGCCAAAGAAATGGTTAGTGAACCTCCTAAACCGACAGGTGGTCAACCCTCCAATGACTCTCCAAACAACGGCTCAATGTTCAAAGGGGAGAGTTCATCAGACCAAATACAACCGAAATGTCTTTCGAGGGGGAGAATCCAATTCCATCCCCAAATCATAAGGGTTCAGGCGAGGGGGAGCATACAACTCCAAACCCACCCAATAATAGTCCAATCGAGGGGGAGAATCCGACACCCACAGAGGATGAAAACTCTGATCCTGACACAGGTTTCACTTCTCCAGTCGAGGGGGAGAAAGAGAATACAACTGACGAAGGTGATCAATCAGAACTTGAAGAGGAAGTAAATGCAGAGTTGGATCCAGCCTATGACCCAAATTATCATCCGTTAGTAAAATGGACCAAGGATCATCCCAAAGCACAAATCATTGGTGAATCATCTGAGAAAGTTCTCACTCGTTCTCAATTGAAAGCGAAACAAACTGCATTATTCTCTAAAGTTGAATTATGCATGTTTAATTCGTTTATCTCCAAACTCGAACCGAAAACAGTTTAAGCTGCACTTGATCATTCTGATTGGGTTCAAGCAATGCAAGATGAGCTCCATGAGTTCGAACGCAATCGAGTTTGGAGGCTAATTCCCACACCAAAGGATGCTTCAGTGGTTGGCTTGAAATGGGTATTCAGGAATAAATTGGACAAAGAGGGGAACGTTATTAGAAACAAGGCTCGGTTGGTAGTAAAAGGATATTGCCAAGAGGAAGGGATAGATTATGAGGAAACCTTCGCTCCTGTAGCAAGGTTGGAATCTGTTCGAATTTTTCTGGCATATGCTGCTCATAAAAACTTCGAAGTTTTCCAAATGGACGTAAAATGCGCTTCCTTGAATGGAGAACTAGAAGAAACGGTGTATGTTGAGCAACCACCTGGGTTTGTGAACGAGAAATTCCCTGATCATTGCTATGTGCTGGATAAAGTTGTATATGGTTTAAAGCAAGCACCGAGGGCCTGGTATGAAACTTTAACTCGCTTTCTGAAAATGTCGAAATTTAAGCAAGGTTCAGTTGACCCAACCTTCTTCCGAAAGAAAGAAGGCGAACATCTAATGATAGTTCAGATTTATGTCGATGCCATCATCTTCGGCTCCACGAATCCTAGCTTAACGGCTGAATTCAGGAAGTTGATGGAGACTAAATTTGAAATGAGCGCAATGTGTCCGATTAATTTTTTCCTTGGTTTGAATATTAGACAGGGACCAGAAGGTATATTTATCAATCAGGATGCCTACACAAAGAACTTGTTGACAAAATTTGGTATGACAGGAGATTCGAAAGTGAAGGTTCCTATGGCAATTGGAACTAAGTTAACACCTTCTCTGGAAAAACCTGTTGTTGACATAACACTATATCGACAAATGATAGGGTCCCTTATGTATCTAACAGCTAGTGGACCGGACATTATGTTTTATGTTTGTTATTGTGTCAGGTTTCAAGCTAATCCAAGAGAACCTCACATGGTGGCAGTGAAAAACATCTTCCGTTACCTGAAGTGAACCTCATCTCTCGGTCTTTGGTACCCTGCTAGATCTAGATTCTTTATTCAAGCTTTTTCTGATGCTGATCTTGGAGGATGTGGTTTGGACCGAAAGAGCACAACAGGTGGATGCCAATTCCTTGACGGAAAACTTGTTAGCTGGCAGTCCAAGAAGCAAACCTGTGTGTCACTTTCAACAGCCGAAGCTGAGTATATAGCTGCAGTATCTTGTACTTCTCAAGTAATATGGATTCAAAGTCAACTAAGAGATTATGGGTTGAGTATGAAGAAGATTCCTCTATATTGTGACTCAGAAAGTGCAATAAGGATTTGTCACAATCCAGTGCAACACTCAAAGACTAAGCATATTGCACTTAGATATCATTTCATCAAGGACCATGTAGAAGATGGGTACGTGGAAGTACATTTCGTTCGGTCCTCTGATCAACTGGCTGACATATTCACTAAAGCCTTACCTGAAGCGAGTTTCAATAAAATTTTACAAGGCTTGGGAATGATGGAAGCAGAGTCGGTACCGAATCCTCAAATCTGTTACTAAAAATTAGACAAGCGAAATAGAGCGAACGCTCGGTCTATTTCGGTTCCAGATTTTTCGGGAACCGAAATGAACCGAACGCTCGGTCTATTTCGGCTCCATAATTTTCGGGAACCGAAATGAACCGAACGCTCGGTCTATTTCGGCTCTGGAATTTAAGGAAGCGAAATGAACTGAACGCTCGGCTTATTTCGCTTCATTCTTTTAAGATAAGGTTTTGGTTGTACATTTTGTTTATTCTTTTAATTTTTTTTATTCTTTTAATTTTTTTTAAAGAGTGTTTTGTGCTACTTTATTTTATTATTTTTCAGATCCAAAAATATTTTATCTTTCTGTTTTTATTATTTTTCAGAAAATTTCAAAACTCCAAAAATATTTTCTAATCGTTTTTTTTTGTTTGGTTTGTTTGTTTTGTTTGTGTGGTGTGTTTGTTTGCTTGTTCTTCTAATTAGGTCCCAAGTATACCAGTACAACAAAATTTGGAGCTTAGGCAGGTATGATTCTTTTAATCTGCACTAGTTAAGGGTCCCTAGAAGCATGCTGTTGCATGTTGACCAAAGCCTCAACGACTAAGAGCAAGGCCTTAATGATTCGATCTATACCTATTGTTTCTTCCCAATCAGGCTGTTAAAACCAACTCAAGTCAAGAGCTACCTTACTCTTCTCAAATGAGTTAAGAGTTTTTCTGCTTTGTCATGTCTTTATAGCAGAAGGTACTTTCGGTTCTTTAACCATCCTCCTTACATTCTCCATCAACTTTCGGTTCACCAATGTAACCCTTGAGACTCTCGGTCCTTACCACTGAGGTTTATGGTTGCACAAAATCTGTGTTTATGATCTTAGATACGTACACCACGTGCTGAGTGAAACCTAACATTCAACACCTACAATGAATTGACGGTGAATCATTATATTCAAGATCTTACTTGTTACCAAATGAATTCTCATTTTATTTTTGAGTGGTCTTTTATGAAATTGTCTAACACCAAGGCTTTTCTTCCCAAAAAGATCCAGTTTGTTTTTATTTTTGAGATTTCTATCACATCTCAGTCACTATAAATTATATCCAACCTACTTGTTCAACAGACCACAATGGTTTAACAAGTACTTCTTCCAACGTTTGGTCTTATGTTAAGAATCGACGTTCGGTTGAAGATAAGCTACCCTTAGCCTATAAATTAAAAGAAGCCTTTCGGTGTTTCTTTACAAACACTCGATCGTATCTTCTCGGGAAACCACATAAGCACTTCAAGTCTCTCTTGACTTTGAAGGAAGCGATTGTAGTGGTGCTGATTATGATGGCATGTGTGGAATTAGAAAAGATCTAGTGAATCATCATGCAAACTCAAGAACACAAGGAGTAAATAATTCTGTGTAAGCTCATATTAGATCTAGAAAGGATATACAAATGGGTTTGTACATAATTTCTCTCTCTAGTCTAACACTCCAAATGGTTCCTTACATAATGGGAGTCACTCACTTCCTATTTATAGGAAAGACTCAACCCATTTACACATACAAGAGGGTAAGCCTAAAACACTACATCCAAGAGTGACTTTGCACCCTAACATTCTCCCCCTCAAAGTTAGGATGGGATGTCTCGGCTTCAGTATCCAACGAGCTCGTGCGATCAAGACCAAAATCCCCCTCGAAGAAACACCGGTCTTCAAATCCGCTAATGAATATCCGACAAACCCGAGAAGCTTCGAATACCCATCATTCTCCCCCTTTTTATAATCAAAAAAATGATTATAAAACCCACTAAGGGTGAGAAGCGCCCGAGGAATAGTCTTCACGATACTCCCCCTTGATGTGTACCAAAAATGAATCATCAAAAATCTTGCACGGAAAAACAATCACGAAAAAGCCACAAAGAATTTCCAATTTATGAAATTTTTTGACTTTTTGGGTGAAAGTTGCAAGATTTTTCAAAAACCGGGTAAAAACCGTCACTAATAAAATTCTGCAGGGACCCGTTGCGCCAAAAACAGCCAAATATGCGAAACTCTACCCCATTTGCGAAACTGGGCATAAAGCGTAAATTCGCACAAACTGCAGGGACCAGAAATGAACATTCTTCAATTTCTCAAAAAATTAGTCCAATTTCGAAGTTGGGTATTATCTGCCAACATTTTGAAACTGCAGGGACTAAATGAGAAACTTCATCACGCTTCACAAATTGTTTTGATCATGTCGAATCTGGACCATAACTGCCAAATCGGTAAAAGTTCAGGGGTGTAAAATGAAACTCTTTGTGTTCTTCCCCAATTGTTATATCAGATGCAACTCGTCAATACTCCCATTTATGAACATCGACACAATGAGCTCGATGTCGACATTCGAAATCAACTCCACAAGGACACTCGCTTCTTTGATGCTCGATACCCACTGAATCTCGTCAATATACATCAACATACCCAGTCTAGACTCCTATTTTGAAACAACAAAATTACCCCTTCGAATATTAGATTACGATCATCGATATATGATCCTTGAAATCAGAGTCAAAGGCATCGACATCGATCATTTCTCAAAATCGAATTCTTCAACTACACTGCCTACACTACCCGACATCAATTCCTTGTGTTCCAATTCGATTCGACTCGATTCTCATCACACACCAGTCGAATTCAAATAACATGCTTTCATTCCTAATTCATTTTCTTTTTCAACACATTCTCCTGTCGACCCCAATCCAATCAATAGTTGGATTCGATCTCCAAACCATATACAGACTTCGCTTTTAACAGATAAGGAACCCTCGACCCGAATCAAACCCATTCGATTTTGATTCCTCAATTAATTTCGACCCTTACGTGTTCGACTTAGACCCAGACATCGTTTCTAGAGGCGTACAATCAAAACATTGACCTCAACATCTAACTATCGAATCATTCAATTTCAAAGTCGAACCCATGAAAACTATCAAGACTATTGTGATTGTGAACACATAGAGCACTTTTTTTTCTGATTTCGAACCAGTTAACACATCGTTGACTCTTCTTCACCGTTTCCAGAAGAACAATATCAAATTTTGACTTTCTGGTTGACTTTCGTTCCCAAAATTTCAATTTGATTCTACCTTCTCAAACACAATCATCAATTCGTCAATCGATAATCAATAAACAACAAATCGATTTCCTTCAAATCGATTTTTAGATCAAATACCTTTTTCTGGAATACTGTCCAAGAACAAGTTCAAGTCAATCTTGTGATCAGTTCCAAATTCATTAAGACGAGATGAAATCAAAGAAATAATGTCGATTTTCATGAATTTGTGAAACAAATGGGATTGATACCAACAACTACGCAGAACATACGACTCAAGAATCGAACTATTGAGAATGGGTGAATTCAACACATTGAATAAATCGATCATCAGTTTGAATAGTAACAGACCAAAATTTGGGCTCAACAGTTTTGGACTTAATAAAACAGTATTTCAAATTGAAAAGAAATAAAACATAAAGAGTGATTAAATTAGTTTGGGCTTATGAGATATGTTGAGATTTGGGCTTGATCTAAGAAAAAAATTATTGTATCAACAATTGGGTTGAAACGGATTAGATCCAATGAGGCAAATCGATCAAAAATGAAAAACGCAAAATACGAATCGAAATCATTGATGTTTTGGAATCCATTTGAGAATTTGAGATACCTTTTTGACGAATCGAGATCCATTTGCAACGAACGAATCAAATTTAGAAGATCTTGGTTCTTTTGTCGGAACGAGAAAATCTCCAATTTGAACATTGTACCACCCACTATGCGTGATGTACAACTCGTTCTTCGTGTTCTTCAACGATCCAAGAACATCTTCAAAAGAACCACCAACACATTTGGGTTTTGACTTCAAATTCAATGCAACATTTGGAGATTGCTACTTTGGAACCCAAATTTGCTTCACGGATTTCGGCTTCACAATATTTGACAAATTTTGTGAGTAAACCCACTTGTTTTTCTGATTAATCTTCTTCTTCTTTTTCTTTCTCATCTTTTTGCATCTTGAATACTTGATTTCATGAACAAACCCACTTTCCACAACTTCAACTTTATGAGTTTGAATCAAATCTTTTGGAGTTTGATACTTGTGAATTTCTTGGATCACCGGCTTCCGATAAGGAATCATTCCTTCAAACGAATCACAAGAACACAAAATATCATCGGTTTGAACTCCAATCGAGCAAAAAACTTTTTCATCTTGAAAATCAACTTGAATCTTCTTATCATGAACTTCAAGAACATCAAGAACATCACATTGAACTCCATTGTCAACAACTTCAACAACCTTAAGAGCACGAAGATCATTTGGGTCTTCAATAAGAGAAATATATTTCTTTCTGAACAAATATTTTTCTTCTCCAATCTTATCACTACTACGTGATGATATGGACCATGTAATATCAGCCAACCATTTGATCTCACAAAGTGGTTGAAATATCAAGCTTCCATGATCATCCTTCAATCCTCCATAAGAAACCATAGTTCCCCATGAAATCAACTTGTTTAACACCAACCCATAATATTGATTTTTGTTGACTTTGTATTTGACATCTTCAACGATCACAATCCAAGAATTATACGGCAAATTCACCATGATCACAAAAACTTGAAGATTTCTAGAGAGAGAAAGTAATTTTGAATGGGTTTTCTAGAGAGAGAAAGTAAAAATCTCTTGAATTCTAGTGAAGATAATCGAATTTTGAATAGAATCAAAGATGAATTCGATTTCTAGAATCCAAAAACTCTCTAAAACATGAAGATCAAAGATCAAATAATGAATCACCAAATCTAGAAAGCCATCAAGGATCAATTCTTGATCCAATCAAGAACACCCGCTCTGATACCAATTGTAGTGGTGCTGATTATGATGGCATGTGCGGAATTAGAAAAGATCTAGTGAATCATCATGCAAACTCAAGAACACAAGGAGTAAATAATTCTGTGTAAGCTCATATTAGATCTAGAAAGGATATACAAATGGGTTTGTACACAATTTCTCTCTCTAGTCTAACACTCCAAATGGTTCCTTACATAATGGGAGTCACTCACTTCCTATTTATAGGAAAGACTCAACCCATTTACACATACAAGAGGGTAAGCCTAAAACACTACATCCAAGAGTGACTTTGCACCCTAACAGCGATTCTTGCCTGGAATCATCTGCTTCATGTCTTTTAATAGACATCACTCACATCCAATACACATTTTGCTTTATTTCTTTATCTTTTGTCACCCTATTGCACGAAAATTTTTATTTTCCAACATTATGGTTGCTGTTGGTTCGATTTTTGTTTACCTTTGGAGCAACAGGGGTTATCCTAACTTTTGAAACGCAGCTGAATTTCAAACGACGAATTGAGGATAAGCTTTTGGGCGCGTGAATTTGAACGGTCCCTAAACCCACGCGTGCTGACGTATACCTAGGAGAAACCACCCTGTCACATCGCGCTTTTTCAGGTGACGTTTTAGTGATCGCGTCATTATCATGATGATTTTTCTCTCTCCTGGCAACGGTATATAAAGGGTTTCTAATCTTATTTGTCTTTTACCAGCAACAAATTCTCTCAAACTACAAGGCGATTTGAAACTGTTCATCTTCTTTCTTAACTCAACAATGGCGACTTCTTCATCGACTCACGATCAAATTACATCGTCCACATTGCTCTCGATCAAGCCAAACCAGAATATGATCATTGAACTCAACCCTTTTCTGTACGATTCGTATATGCTACACGTGGTTGAGTGTTTGAAGTATTCACCTCTGGTTTTAGCCCTAACACAGGTAGAATCCGTTCCAATGTCCCTCCTATCGCAAGTCTACACTACCGCTTCGTATGATAAGAACAAGGAGAGGATCTATTTCCAAATCTTCTCACACAAGGCTTCGATTTCAAAAGGGAGATTTTGTTCCCTATTGCAACTTGTTGTGGATTCGTCTGTGATCTCACCGGACTTCATCACCACTACTCAACTTTTCTCGATGCTCTACGAGATGGGCTACACTGATGTGCTTACCACGGTTACGAAGCTTAAGAAGTCATGTTTACCGTCTCAATGGAATGGATTGCTTACTCTTCTCATCAAGAGTTTGGCAGAGAGGAGCGGTGGGTCTGACGGTACTAGTAAGGTTTTTCTAACTCTTCTATACGGTCTTTACAATGGTATAAATCTCGACTATGGGTCGATTATCTGGTCACAGGTGGTGCAAAGCCTTAACACTTCGACGAGGCACTCTGAAATTTCATGTGGTCGATTCTGGACTCTCATTACACGAAGGGTGATTGATACTTTGCAGATTCCGGTTATGAAGGATGCCCTAGTCGCGTCTGTGGCTACGTTTCACACCAAGAAAATCATCATTTCTGATCCTACAAAGTTCCCTCACAATGGCTCTATACCTGAGACAATGTACAGGTGTGTATCCACCGAGAGTAAGGTCATGGCTGAATATCGCAAGATTCCTCCCAGGGAACCGAGAGTCTTATCTCCTGAACAGCAGGCTACCTTGGATGCTGTGGAGAAGCCTGGAAACCGAGGAAAAAGGACCTCTACCAAGAAAGGAACAACCAATGATGATAAGTCTAAGTCTGCTAAGTCAAGGAAGCGAAAATATGAGAAAGGGGATTCTTCTAAGCCAAAGAAGATTAAGAAAATGGCGAAGAAATCCAAGAGTCTCTCTCCTTCCCGTTCAGAAAATGATGAGGAGGATGAAGAAGAGGAAATTCATCATGAATCACCAAGAGGTAACACCCCTCCCCGATCCCCAACCCCAACCGAACCTCTTCATGACAAACTTCCAACACCACCTCCATCACCGAAACAGACAGTTCTAGTTTCAGTTGTTCCTATTCCACCACCTACCTCATCTCAAACAACAACTTCTCTACCACCACCACCACCAGTTACTTCTATTCCTATTTCTACAACTCCCTTACCACCTCCTCTTATTTCCCAACCAACTTCCACTCCAATCCCAGAACCGACAGTAAACGTCAACGTATCTAATGCGGGGGCGAATACTGAAACAGAACCTCCTGTTACTTCTAAACCACTTTCACCCTCACCTTCAACCGATTCCGGTGCAAATCTCGATGGTGCTAATGATGAGTTTGATTCAACCTACTACAGTCCCTATAGGCTTCCTACAGATGATAATGATGAAGCTCCAGTCACAAGACAACAACTACAAAGCATTGATGAGAAGCTTGATAAATTGCTTGATGACAACAAGTCATACAGTGGTGTTGTGCTCAAAGCTTTCATGGATACTGCTCTTGAGCAATATACTGAGTCAATTGACAAATCCACAAAGGCTGTTAATGAGTCTACTTCTTCTTGCAAGAAGGCCACTTCTGACGTTGCAGAAATTGTTCATAGTACTCAGATCTTTCTTGAGTCACTCAAAGGGCATGCTGATACCAATGCAGCTAAGGTGAATGCATCTGTGGATTCCTTATCCAAGTCCCTTCAAGAAGAGCAAACAAAGTTTGAGGCTGTTCGTTCTTCAATACAAGCAGAGAACACTTCATTTATCAGTTCTGTGAATTCTCGGCTTGTATCTCTTCACGCTGATTTAGCAAAAGAAAGTGCTCTAAAGGAAGATCTTGCCCGCCAAGCCTCAACCATTGAAGTTCAGAAGGTGAAGCTCGCTCAAGCTGAAAAGGAAATTTCTTTATTGAAAACGGAGAGAGCTGTCTTTCGTAGCTGTGCTGGGGATGTCAAGGATTTGCTAACCAACATCCTTGGTGCTCATGATCCTATCCTTACTCTCACTATTAGAAATCATCTAACATCAAAACTTCTTCCTGCCCGTGCAATGTTACACGAGATGAAGGGTGTTTCGGAGAGATTCATACCTCCAAAACAAGGGGAGAAGGTGCTCAACCGAAGGTTACTGTAAAGACCGAAACCGAATCTGCTCAACCGAAAGTCAAAGTTACAACCGAACCGAAGGGTAATGAAGCTTCGGGTTCTGGTTCTCAAACTAAGAAGAAGGGGATTGATGATGACAGTGATGACGAAGTAGAAGAGACTATTGCTGAGGCCCTTAAACGAAAGAAGAGGGACAGAGAGTTGGATGAGACCTTGAGGGTTGCAAGGGAGGCTGAGGAAAGGGAAAGGAGGAACAAGGAAGAAGAAGAAGCCTTAAACTGCAAGAAGGCCTTGTTTCTCCTCTGGACAAAAGAAACACTTATCAATGAGGCAATAGAGTTTCCAAGCATTTACTGGTTGGAACCTGTCGCTTCGTTTGATTGTGAAAATTCTAAGGACTCACAGTTCGACATGCCAATAACACGAAAGGCATTCACATTTCATTGTTTCGACTCGACTGCTGAAGTTCCTTTCCCTCATCCAAAAGTTGATCGTGAGCTTATCGACTTTTATCTGAAGTATGGTCAACCGCAGTACTTGACATGGAGCGCACAGAAGATTGTTACTATCAAGGTACTCAAGCCTTCGGCTGCTGGGAAGTTTATATATGTTAATTTTAAAATCACACGAGGATCAGCAAACTCGGTGTCTATTATTTCCCTGGCAGACCTTCCGAATTTAAATCCTCATGACTGGATCCTATTGTTTAACATTTTTCTCACCAATCCGAAAGAATATGAGCCGATACTGGATCATTTAAAGAGGATGTTGGCCTCCTATATCCATGAGGTTGCTGCTATGGATCAGGAGATAGCGAAAGTGATGAACAAGAAACTGACTGTCAAGCCAACACCGAAACCAGGAGATGTGAACAAAATGAGGATGGGCCAAATCGATTCTACAAATATTACTGTAATATTTACAAGAGGCGAAGCCAATATATTTCTATTCGCTCTTGTTGATAAACATTTATTCTCAACTGACTGCTTGGAGCACATTATCAACATTATCCATCGGTGCAAGCAGAACTCAGAAGCAGACAAGAAGAACTTTACGGACATGCTTCGGTGGTACATTACGTTTCGTCATCATCTATTGGCCATCATACCGAAGGTGTTCAAGACAATCAAGAAGTCTTCTGCAGCTCAACCGAAGTGAGCATTTGGCTCCATTGACGCAAAGGGGGAGATTGTTGAGTCTTATTGTGTTGCGTCATGGGCTTGTGTTTTGTATCAGGATTGGGCCTGTCCATCCGTGATTATCTAGTACGGTTAGACTATATATAGTGCATGCATGTATGCATTAGTTAAGCTTCTTGATCATCATTATAGTTTTGTAACCCTAAGCACCTCTACAGTCGAAGTTCTTAATCGAGCTCTTCTGAGGTGTTAAAGCATTAATCATACGACATCTTTAAAGCCATTCTTGTGTTCATAATTACGTTCTTAATTATTTTCCTGCATAGAATCTATCGATCCTAATAGAACTTTGTTCTAACAACAGTCTTGCCTCAATACCTACTTCCAAAGTATGATCGACTGTGGATGGTTTGAATAACCTAGTTATTCGGGAAGTCAAAACATGCAAAGTGAAACACAAGAATAATATCAATCCTATATGGCCCCAAAACTTTTGAGTCATATTGATTACTCATTATTCATTGTATAATGTTTCGAATAATCAACTTAATACTTGAATTAAAACCATAGTCATGCCATGGTCCAAGCATACACACTATTTTTGTCTAAACAATAGTTATGCCATGCTCCAAGCATGCACACTATGTTTGTCTATGGTCCTTACTTTGTGAAATAGATTAATTGAAAAACATTTCAATGATGCTTATTTCACAATTGCAAATCCTTATTGCAAGTGTAAGAATTCCAAATTCTTGTCACTGCCAGAATGTGTTAGATTCTAAACTATCATGTAATGATTCTTTTGTAATGTCTAGGTACCAAAAGTCACAAAGACTTGACCGATGATATTACAAAATATTCCTTTCGAGATTGTTACAGGACAATTCCAAGGAAATGAAGTCTCAAATTCAAAGTACATTTCTTTGAACATCCTTCTTGCATAAAACTTTCTAACTTTTTCATCTATTCTTCAACTCCCAATATGGAAACATTCCATATTTTCCATATGACAACTCATTATTAATAAACTCATGTCTATTCATAATAATGTCAATATGGTCCTTCCATTACTATACTTCCAACTGTTCTTAAGCGACTAATCTTTGATGAACCTTAGATTGTCCTTAACAGTTGTTTAACCACTTTAGTCATATCCGGTTCTATTCCTTTTTCCCTCTTAACGCCCTAGAAATTTGGAAAATTTAGAACACGAGAATATTATAGCATATGCAATCGATCCTATACCCGAAGCATATGGGATACGATTCATAATATCTAACATAAAGACATGATACTTAATCAATCTTTTCCTATAAATTTTTATTTTTGCCATGTTCTCACAATTCGAATTATGAAAAGGGATGCCGTAATCCTAATCAAAATTTGAGAACGCAATTAACATTTCCATATATAGAATTTCCTTATGTCCAACATAACATTCATATATATTTGACTAAAATTGATTAAAAACTCAATCTAAGCTTTTAGAATTGAAATGAAGTATGAATTTCCTCTCCCTTAATTATAGCAAAACAACTTTTCAACCTCTGCAACTTTGCGAATTGAAACTTTTGTTTTCTATAATTAACATTGCTAACTTGCAACATTTACCATAATTGATTATGCTCCCACTAGCACAATGATTATTTCTCTTACGAACATAACACTTATGCTCCCACTAGATTTGACATGTACTTAGAAATAAGCTGGACTTCTAGAAATCAATACTTATTGACTTTCTTACCAAAGTTCAGATTTCTGATTTGAGATGCTTCGATAAGACTTTATCTAGGCTTCTCAAACTCATACACCTTTCCTTAGATAGCTCACATGTGTGTCCAAACAGTTTTAGAACTTACAACTATAAGTCTAAAATGTTTAGACCTTTGCCATTTCTCACAATTCGAATTATGAAAAGGGATGCCGTAATCATAATCGAATTTGAGAATGCAAAAATCACAATTCTATCTCCTTAAAATTTACTTAGTGAAAACGTTTCCTCACCATCATTTTCATGAATCGGAGAGAAACCTTATGACACTTAGATTTTATGGTGTATATGTTCCTATCCATGTGAATTTGTGAAAACCATAATCACAAGACAAGGTTAGTGACAAATGCAAACTCATATGGATTCAACTTGTTCATTCTTAATTTCTTGCCACTTGGCAGCACAACGGCCTGCCATTGTTTCCAAGTTGTTATGCAACCAATTGAGAACTCTCAGAACTCATATGCATAGTCAACTTTAACTGGAATGGGCATATAAACAAGAATATGTCAACACAATAGGTCACAAACCTCAAGTCGTGTGCTAGTGTTTAACAATAGGTTTATTCTTGCTTAGTTCTTGAAACTTGTCAAGATCTTTAAGACTCCCACTAACCTATTGACATATATGATTAACTTTGTCAAGGAACATAACTTGACAAACAAATATTCAAGAGTTAGTGCGGACTCTTACCAAGATAAACACTTCACACAATTGGCCTTAGTTGGTCTTTGTTTTATCCAAAACATCACAACTTACCAATTTCAAATGTACAAGAGTAGAAAACTTTTACTCTACATTTGATAAGTGTTTTAAACCTTTCTTAAGATCATGTGACTCAAGGTTATAATCTCAGAGTATTACTCTTATACTTGTTTTGGGAACGAACTATGATTCACCTTTTTTATTTAACCATTTCAACAATTCATGAATCCTCTTCTTAGCCATAAGAATGCACTAAGATGTCCTTATATGATCAATTGTGATATGGTTTTCCGTAATCATTAAGATGATCATAAAACACAATACTAAAGTACTCTCCCATCTTTTCAGATTGGACAAACTTTTATCTTTCTGACTAATTTGATTCTTCTCATTCGTTCTGCCATACATTGAACCTTTTCTAATATTTCAGAATTATACTTAAACTTGTAAGCATAACCATGTTTACTAAACTTTAGTAAATCATGACGAATAGTCTTATCGATCTTTGTGGTGGATCTTGACCAGCGCACACCCAGTGTACCCGATCCCATAGTCCTTCACTTGACTCACATATACATGTGAACAAGGAATTAGTCTTAATTTACCAAAGATGAAAATTCCCATTCATCATACAGTACAACTTGCATGATTCCAAGTTTCTGTCCAATTGAAACTTAGGTGATGAGAATCTTTCCTTATTTGATAAAATATGACACTGCCATAAACGAAAGAATCAAATTCGTATTTCTAACATAGAAACATACAAACATCAATTTTTCATAAATGCCATTGTAAGGAGATATAAAATAATAAAACAAAATTTTATTCATTTAAAAAAGCGCGAAAAACTTTTCCTTACAATGCAATTACAAATGAAAACTATGTTATTACATATTTCCTAGCAATCTATCATAACTCTAAGCAGCAGCTCAAAAATTCGATCTTCGAACCATGCGATTGAAATCCATCTTCGCGATCAGATTCATCATACTCTTCCTTTAAGGTTCCTTCCCTTTGCATGATCCTACAAAACATCAAATTGCAACCTTGTCACATCATGTATTAAGAATCAACAATTAGGAACTTAATAGAGTTAGATAGTAGACTTACCTGAAGCAGAATCAAACTTTTCGATTCTACCTTTTCTCGTATCTTTGAGGTAGTCAGGGCAGCTTTGCAACCAATGCCCCTTCTCTTGGCAATAGAAACATATAGACTCTTTGGGAATGTACACGGGAAAATCTCAGACTTAGCCTTTCTCTTTCCCTTGGAAAGAGAAATATTTTCTGGACTTCCAATGTTTCCATTGTCAATATCCATGGAAGTTTGGGGAGTAGATCTTCCAATCAAATTTGTTTTTCCAGTGCGCCAAATCATTGTTGATTCAGCAGCAACAAGCAAATAGGTAAGATCAACAACGGTCATGCCATGGTCTGTCACATAGTAGTCCTTAATGAACTCACTATATGACTCGGGAAGTAATTAAAGAACCCAGTCAACAGCCAACTTCCTTGAGACTTCGACACCCAATACACAGGCCTTCCATCTTGATGTTTCATTGCAAGTAGGGCTTGAGTGACCTTGAATTTTTCAAGTCTTTGGGCTTGTGGGTCAGGGAGAATAATTGGAGGAGGTGGAGGAAGTGAAGTATGATTTCCACTTCCACGATCCAATCGTGTAACATCATCTTCTATTGGGAAGCTTGTTCCAAGAGATTTGGGTAGACCATAGTTGTCTGAACTAGACATCTACAATGGGAGAAATTCAAGTTTAGTTGATTTTAAGTCCTTAATATAACACCCAAATGAAATATTAAGGCTAGGACCCAACACAATATTTTACAATTTGGAAGAGGGATGTCGTAATCCAAACTGAAAAATATTTGAAGGTAGGTAAATGACGATTTACCAATTTCCACCACGAAAAAAGAAAAAGAATTTTAGGTTTTAAGTGAATTGAAATTCCTAGATCCTTTGAGATTCATTGCACAATTCAATGGCATGTTTAAATCTCGATTGTGCCCTTTAAGTTTGTGACTGGGATGCCGAGGATCACAAACAAGGTGTGAATAACCATGCAAATTAGCTTGGTACACCCAATGTTACAACCACCTAATCAATGTGCCGGTTAACCACACACACTCCATTGATATATGATTAACGTCAAGCTACCAATTGCCATGCAATGTCAGTCCCGATTAGTGTGTCGGTTAACCACACACACTCCAATAACGGCTTAACAAGGTGCAAAGTGCAATTTCATGGGTTAGCACCATATTCACATTTTCCTAAGTAACTAATATTTGGGAATTTATATGTGTTTAGTTACTTAGTATTTACCATTATACTTTTAATTAAGGGAGAATTAAAGTCTCATCCTACCCGTTCGGCTAATGACCCTCCACCGGTCAAGGAAGCGGTGGGTGAGAGTGGACACCCATTAAACTGCCATTTTATAGGCAGTAACCTTATATCCTCCTTATAAACCGACTTCGTGAATGAGGCCTATTAACGGTAAGACTGACTTTGTTCTTATACATACATATATATATATATATATATATATATATATATATATATATATATATATATATATATATATTAAGCCTATAATATTATAATAGTATAAGGGTAGAATTTTAAACTTTAAAATTCTAGGGTTTAATTTGGAATTAAAGTATTCATAAGTGAAACTTTACAAATTCCAAAACTTGAGGGCAAGTTTTGAACTATTCAAAAAGCTTTTGGAATCCATAACTTATGAGTTTAATATAGGTTTAAATGAAAGGACTCTTGAAAATCCATAACTTGAGGACAAGTTATGGAGTTCATAAAACCATTTATGAAAAGGACTCTTCATTTTTCTATAACCTATGAGTTTAATGACTCTTTTAAAGAAAAACTTTTCATTTTCCATAACTTGAGGACAAGTTATGGAATTATCAAAGGCCATTAAGATCATCAATTAAACTAACAAGCATGTCAAATAATATTCATGATCTAGTAAAACTCATAAGCATGCATAATTCATATCAACAATTTTTCAAGAATCATATGAACTTAATATAAAACTTGAAACTTTGACAATTATCTTTGAAATTGGATAAGCATAATCATTACCGCATCAAAAAACAGGTTTAACGATCTAAAACAGTTTAGGGTAATGATCCTAGTCCAATTCCAGCATTAAAACTCGAAATTCTGCACTCATGGCCTCCTACTCGTCGAATGCAAGAACCTACTTGACGAGTAGGATGAGTTTTCACATGGACTCGTCGAGTCTCCCCATGGACTCGGCGAGTTCACTGAACAGTGAGCAGAAAAATCAATTTTTTTCAGCAATTTGCATCAAGTATAATTGAAAACAAGCCTAGGCTCTGATACCATTGTTGGGTTTTGAGCATTCTAACACTCCTAAGGTGTACATGCAACCCTAAATACCTTGGATCTATGTTTTCTCTATTATACATGCAAATATCAATATTTCCAAGGTATCATCCTAACTAGCATATTATGGAGTATATATAATACAAAACATAGTTGAATGACATACCTTTTGTTGTAGCTTGATTCCTTGGACCTTAAAGAGCTTAGTGCCCCAAGTGTTGCACCTCAAATGGTTTACACAACACCACCAATAATTGGAATAACTTGAGAGAAGAACACTTGCACTTCATGAAATCAGCTAGCCCTCCTTACCAAGACTCTAGGTCCCATTTCATGAACTATGAGGCTTCTTATATAGTGTGCTCATTAGGGTTACACCATGTAACTCATGACTTTCCATATTCCTCATGATCCATGGGTTTTAACCTCCATGGAGTATTCATGGGTCACCACATGGGTTTAGCCTAACATGAAGAACTATGGATCATAAGCCCACTTTATAAGAATGAATGATTTACCAAATCAATCCCCATTTATTTAATTAGTCTCTTTTGATCACAAAATTAATTCCAAACTAATTCTTGATCAATACTAATTAAATAATATTAATATATTAGAACTTATAATATATTAATAAATCATAAATATCCTCTTCTCACAAAAGTCTATCCAAATTGATCCGATGCCATACAACCCAAATGGACCATGCTACTCTCGGGTCAAGTACATATCAATAATAGTTATGGGATTAGACACCTAATCCAACAATAACACGGTAAGCACAAAGCTTAGTGAGTTCCCCAAAATACCACACATATCTCATTAGCCTCTCATGGCAATACTCAAGTAAGACCCTCCGGTTAATGTGTCTCAGTGGAACCCTCCGGTCCCACAACTCGGGTGGACCCTCTGATCCTAACTCAGTAAGCTCAGAATAATACACAACATAAATCACAAAGACAATATGTAGGATATCACAATACTCAATATAAACACATAAGACCCTCCGGTCACACAAAGATTACCACTCTAGGTAAGTATAGTGAGAAGACACACCTTGGATGATGAACAACTCCTATAGATGTTGTTGCTGCACATCGGCCTCTGACACTGAACCAAAACCCACAATTACCTAATTATGATCCAAGACCAAACCTCACTCATTAGGTCTAAAGATAGTTCACTACCCGACCCACAATTAACTCAAGCTCATTGGCCCCACCAAGGCCCAATACTAAATGGGCTCTCCCAAGGCCCAATTCTTAAACTTAAGTCCAAATGGCAAGTCCAACACAAAGGCCCAAGACATACACAATATTCCTCTGATCAAAATCTCCAGCACCATAGGCCCAAAAATACAGGCCCAACACTTAAGGCCCAATGTGGGTTTTAGCCCAAAAAGCCCACAGAAAGGTCACGCAAGGCGTACCTCCCTTGGTACGCTCAGCGTACGCACGAATCCAGATCGGGCCATCGGGGACACTTGATCAGTACGCGGGGCGTACTGGATTTACGCTCGGCGTATGTCCAGACTTTCTTTTTCCACTCTTTTGGTCTTAACCCGTTAAGACCATATCTATTTTCTCAGATCTGGACTCCCTAAAGGCTCATATTCCATAAAGTTCATGACTTTAAGCCTTTGCATGGCTGATAAAGTCCCAAACCCAAATACACTCACTCTTTACTCCCAAAAATGCTCATATCTCATGCATGGGGTGGCTTTAACGTCAAATACCTCATTTTTATGAATCCTCTCCACTAGAAACACTTAATAGGAGATATATTAGGCTCTGGAGTTCAACAACTTCTAAAGCTTCAAGATTTGGGACCAAAAACCCTAAAATGGACCATAATATGCTCAAATCAAAAAGGATGAGAAATCTTTGAGCTTTATACCTTCAAATGATGTTCCAACCATAGAAAAGCTCAGATCCAAAGCCTGGACTCCAACTCCATTATCTTCCACGCTCATTCTTCACTACAAGGGTACCACAAGAACACTTAGAAGCTCACAAATGGACACTCAAGCTAGAGGAATAGATATTAGGGTTTTGAGAGGGTGGAAGGCTGGAAATGGTGGCCAGAAATGAGGCCATCATGTTCTTTAAATAGGGACACACCCCTCATTTATGGTTTTCACCCTGTGCCTAGTACGCCCAGCATAACCTCTTGTACGCCCAGCGTACTAGGTGGCTCAACTTCAAATTCACACACATGAGTACGCTAAGCGTACACATGCGTACTCCACGCGTACTCAGCTGCCACCTTTCTCAAATAAGGGACCTTTCTTGCCAAAACTTCAAACTATCATAGCTTCCTCGTTATAGGTCCGTTTCCAATGAACCTCATATCCACAGAAAGGTGGCGAGAAGCCCTACATTTCTAGAAACTCGTCGCAGCCCCGAGGCTTCCTCATGCCTGTGTTGCAGCCCACGAACCCTAAATTACGGACGATCCGAAACAGGATGTTACAATTCTCCCCCACTTGAATTAGATTTCGCCCTCGAAATCGCTCCTTATCATCACCCAGATCCCAACAATTATCCCAAGAAGCGCAACTGATTATTCGGAACATAACCGATCTCCCCAAGATAATCGAAATCAGACCGAACCCTTCGCTGTTGCAGAACCAACTCTGCCTCTCCAAAACTTGGAATTTGTAGAGGTATGTCTCCCCGTCTGACCGCCCATTTGGTGTGTCCCCATGTCATTTGCTCATCGAATAACAGACTCGATAAACATTTCCAACTCTGATTACTTTCCACGACTGATGAAACCAGTCGTTAACCATAGATAGCTACTGAACACTTATGCCCGACTCACCAATCGACTCCGACCGAACCCAAAGAAACGGGGGTCATCTTGCACCAATGAACAACCTCCGATAATGCTATCAAAACCCATCTGAAGAGTGAACCTCAATACCAGTACTCAACACTAAATGAAGACCTGCCAAACCACATGGGAATCGAAACTCTACTCTAGGTTCGACCATCCATCAGAAAGAATCATTTCACTGCCGACCCCATGATGATTCAGCTCCGTCCCCAAAATCAACGTCCATGCCTGACCGAACTATCCACTGATAGCCGGATACATAACTCCAGCTGCCTCTCAATGCTAGACACCAAATTCGAATACGAGATCGACTCCCGCCCCAGCAGTTGAATCTCTGAGGCTACTCTAGCCCATTCGGCAATAGGACTTCACAGTAGTCCTATTCAACCGAGCTGACTCATCCAAACACACTGAACTCCACAAACACGAAGCTCGCTTTAACCCAAGCGATTTCTACACCCGATTTGAAATCGCACCTCACACACGACCTCGGTCGTTTACCACATGTTACCTCATGTGCGTCGTGGTCCTCCTCAAACCAATGAACAGGTCCACCCTAGTCTAAAACATCAAATGGGAAACACATCCTTCTCAGAATGTAGTCCACCCGAAATCCCCTCCTTCTCGTCCTCCACGCAGATAGAGCCAAACTCACCCACCAGAGTCTGGTCCGACACAGAGTTGGAACCACTCGTCCCAACCCAGTACTCAACTCATGACCCATGATCCATGAATATGTGCATGCATTACACCTCGATCCTTCCGACTTGCGACACCCCTCTCTAACTCAAAACACCATGGTTCCGAACATTGCTAAGACCCCAGTCTCGCCCCTGGTTCGGCCATCAGGTTCCCACAGACTCAATTAGCAAGGCTACCCAGGTCTAAGAGCCCCTCCGCGTCACACCCTAACTAGTAAGGTTACGGCTCCCTCTAGTTATAAAACACTCTCTCACTGACTAACCATTGCTACAACTCCCCGTAGTCCTATGACACTCTCTCATTGCCTCGCGAATACTACGGCTCCCAGCAGTCTTACGATACTCTCTCTCTCTCTCTGACTCACGTATGCTACGGCTCCCCGCAGTCACACGATACTTTCTCTCTCTCTCTGGCTCACTTATGCTATGGCTCCCCGTAGTCACACGATACTCTCTCTCTCTGATTCACGTATGCTACGGCTCCCCGTAATCATACGATACTCTCTCTCTCTCTCTGACTCATGTATGTTACGGTTCCCCCTAATCATACGATACTCTCTCTTACTCTCCATAGGCCCTCTCCACAGTCTCCCCTGACAGTCCTAAGTGATTACTCCCACTCGGATCTGTTCACTCTCTTATCACCCCATAATCTCATCCTCAAGTCGTCACCACACTGATTTTACTATTGAATACTCTACCGTCCAACATAGTTAGGTGCTCACACCTACCCAGATTATGCATCACTTATCTTAAGTTCTCGTAGATAGGGCACTCCCCTCCATATAGTCATACTCTTGAACAATTCCCGCCTGGCGACCATTAGCTGATGATCTCACATCTTAAAATATCGTCGCTTGATGGTCCACCTGCCGTTGGACACACCCAAGCCTCATAATAATCCACCAACCTAAGGAATCATACTCGGATACCTCGACACACCCTTACGGAAACTTACAATGTCTTGCCACGACCACTGCTCTTCCGCTCACACAACTCGAAACCTTGAAGCATTCCAACTCACAATTGGGAGCACGGAGGAATCGCCACGACTAAGAACACGTTAACGGCCATCCCAATCCCCATCTGCTACTGTTCAAGCCCATGCGAACTACTCATATTGACCCTGTAGTTGATTGACAATTCAACTGCTGCCTCCCCCGGAGTACAAATAACCATTTATACATCGAACTATTAGTCTTTCCGAAATCGAATCTTCACCTTGGCAACCCAACCATCTCGAAACTTATACATTGGTACACCCGAAGAAACACAACCATCAACAGATTGCTGTCTACCGGCCACCTGCCATGAAGTCACTTGTTTTCTCTTGAGAATGTGCACATTGCATCATCTCGCATTTGTACACTGTCTCGACTGCCACATGACTCACGTCTCATATACTCGCACCACAGATCCTCATAAGCCAAACTTCTGTTCGACATCAGAGTGAGGATCCTCCCCCACAGAATACCCAGTTCTCCCCCACTTAGGGTTCGAACCATCGCCCATTGACATGCCAAACAGACCACACTACAGACTGGCTCGCCAGATGTACCATTTCCGACTCATGGAATGTACTACGCAGCACTCGATGATCTTCCAGAAAGTGACCACATAACTCTAAGTATCTTGTATATCAGATGAAAACCTCGGAATCCTCCCAATGTGACTGCCTCTAGTCATCCCGAAATCCCATATCGACACACCATCGGATATCCCAAATGTCCCGAATTAGTCACGACTCACAATCTGGAAATAATGCACTATCACGCACTTCGTCTCCGATTCCTCAACCAACATTCCATCATGGAAATTATCATAGGAGCAAGAAACCTCACTCTCACAGTTGATACACAATGTAGGCGACGAGGGCCGCCGCCCCAGTATGCTCCTCATGATCGCCTAGAACTGCTGCTAAAACTATGCCTTACTCAACTAAGGCATCTCCTTGTCCTCTTCCATCTCAGTCCCCACTGATAACTCTCTCTCTCTCTCTCTCACGGTATAAGAATTACCTCGCAGCAATATATATATATATATATATATATATATATATATATATATATATATATATACTCTGGTGAAAATATCGTAATCATATGCTACCCCTCGGGGTTACCTCCAAACCCTGGAACCGGAAGCTCATTATCTCTTTTGCTCCACACAAGAAGCGGAACTAGTGAAATTCTCATCACAGAAGATGATATTTCAATCATCGGCCGATCACTAAACCCAGACCGCAATCCTCCATAGTGTATCATCTCCACTTTTCCTTAAGTCCCGCAACTCCAACTGGCCGCTCACTAGTCAAAATCATTGAGATCTAAACTCAATTTTCCTCACAAGGTACAATTTGTCGAAGCTCAACCGACATGGCCCTCTGGCACCACAGATTGCCACTTCCAATCTGTGAATGAATACCCATTGCTGGATAATTGGTAAGATGGAAACACACTATGATACGAATCATGGTACCCGAACCATGTTATCTCCCATTAACCTGCTATTTAGAACCTCTGGAATTCTCCCTGTTTCGAGTATGGGTCCTCTGCTTTCAGTAGTACGGGCCCATACTACCTGCCATATCTACCCATACATTCCACACGGATCGTCCCAGATTTCCTAAGTAGCTGCTCAACCTTCTCGATCACCAATCCTGATACACATGTTCACTCTCCAACGAATACTCTCCTCTATCAGAGCACTCATCTGACTAAAATAACTCCCTAGGCTCTTCCTAGGTGCTCACACTTCTCTGCCATCAGCTGCTGAAGAACTCCTCATGATGCCAGCCATCTACCTCCTGAATATCGTCATATTCACTTAGTAGCTGTCTCCCATCATCAAGAGTTCCACAAAGCACAAAGCAATCAGCATTCAGGCATCGAATCACCTCCATCAACACGTAAAACCACTCGAGCATACAACTCCACTTGCTCTATCCGCACTCTAAAAGGCATTACCTAACTCAGGCAACCCTACCTCTCATGGGTATCTCACTACTCTCTCAGTAGGTTCCTCAAATGCACATCTAGGTATCTCTCCTAGATTACTCCTCTACTCAAAACTCTCTCTAAAAGATTCTTGCTAGGTACTCTTACTCAACACATACACAGAGCAAATAGCAGATAATATCAATTAATAGCATTTCCTAAGCTAAGGCATCACAAATCAGGCAACTCTAGCCCTAAGATATGAAATACCTAGCATATCCTCTAGCATGCATCCCTAATATCTCATAACACAAATAAGTAAGGGTATTCTGGGAAATCACCATTCGGGCTCTGGCTGATTGTACACACTGCTCCAACTCGTTTTTCTCTTAAAACTCTTTCTCATTTTGAAAAATCATTTCTTTTGAAATTTTTTCTCAAATCCTCAGTTTGAGTCCAGACACACCCGAAGGTACATCTGAATCACTCAAACCAAGGCTCTGATACCAACTTCTAACACCGTAAATTTTCAAACAAAGTTTTCATTTTAAAATACATAATTCTCATTAACACATTTCACAAAATCCCAAAGTATCAAATTATTAGAAAAACACATATCCATTATAAAAATCCAGGATCCTCAAACATATCTCCATCTCGTGTGTACAATCAAGCCGACGCCTTCCCGCGATTCTGAAAAGTACCTAAAACACATATCACATAACACGGTAAACACAAAGCTTAGTGAGTTCCCCAAAATACCACACATATCTCATTAGCCTCTCATGGCTATACTCAAGTAAGACCCTCCGGTCAATGTGTCTCAGTGGAACCCTCCGGTCCCACAACTCGGGTGGACCCTCCGATCCTAACTATGTAAGCTCAGAATAATACACATCATAAATCACAAAGACAATATGCAGGATATCACAATACTCAATATAAACACATAAGACCCTCTGGTCACAAAAAGATTACCACTCTAGGTAAGTATAGTGAGAAGACTCATCTCGGATGATGAACAACTCCTATAGATGTTGCTGCTCCTCACCGGCCTCTAACATTGAACCAAAACCCACAATTACCCAATTAAGATCCAAGAACAAACCTCACTCATTAGGTCTAAAGATAGTTCACTACCCGGCCCACAATGTCATTGAATTTAATGTAAATCTGACGGTGGTCAGACATCCAACGACAGGTGGCAAGTAGTTTGTAAACTAGGGAATGGAAAATTTTGTTTAATACAATATAAATGTTAGAAGATAGAGAGAGAAAGGGTTTTCAGTTTAAGTTATTAAATCGTAGATTTTAGATATATTCTAAGGGAACATTTAATTACATTTATGTTTCCTATAATACCCCTATCGTCTTTAATTAAGCTACCCATATCTCTATTGCTTTCTACTTATTTACAAAAATGTCACACAACATCTTGATCATTCATTTTTTTTAATCTAACGTTCCACTTTTAGTTTTCGTGTTATCGGGAAACTTTGAGTTCTCTCTCTCTCTCTCTCTCTCTCTCTATATATATATATATATATATATATATATATATATATATATATATATATATATATATATATATATATATATATATATATATATATATATATATATATATATATATATATATAGAGAGAGAGAGAGAGAGAGAGAGAGAGAGTTAGGTTCAAATGTTTCTAGCAACTATTGTGTGCATGTATGCACCAATGAGAATTGAGGAAATAATAAATCATTAAATAAATCATTTAAGGTTATTATAGTAATCTTTGCATATTTAATTATGGTAGATAATTAGTATGTTTATTATTCCTTTAAATATGGGATGTCAAAGTCAAAATCTGTTGAAAATACCCTACAACTCTCGTCTCTCTTTATAACAACCGATTCTTTCTCTCTTTCTCTGGAATTCATCTTCACGCTCCAAAAATCACCACCGACATCAAAATTGAACCACCATACGCCACCAAAAAAAACCCCACCAATAAACCTAGTGACACCATCACATGTTATCGCCGATTGATACAACAACATTGTTGCCTCCAATTATCTACTACCAAACGGTCCTCTATTTTGCGTTTTCTCTGGTGGAACCAATTTAGCATCGCCATTTACATTCAGTGGTGAAGTGCAACTGTTGAATCGATGGTTTGAAGGTTGGTCTCTACCACCAACATAAGTTTATTTGATTTATGTTTCTTCTACTTCTTGATTGCTTGCAATTCTTCCTCTGAATGCTACTGATTTACGATTCTTTACATGAATTTTCCATTTGATTTATTCACTGATTTTCGATTATCCTTTCTGTTGATTTCCGAGTGGGAGCGTCTTGCTCAGGAGTTTTTGGAGTTGAGGCAGGAGGGTGAGACCGTGACTAAGATCACCCGTATGTTCACGGAGAGGGCGATGTTTTGCCCAGAGTTTGCTTCCGAGCAGGCTCAGATGACATGTTATCTGAGCATGATCAAGACTGACATCCGATAGTTTGTTGCTACCCAGCGATGTGACACTTTGTTGGATTTACAGGAGGCCGCCAGGCGGCGTGAGCTGGAGATCGAGTTACAGTTACGAGAGCAGAGGCGGGCCCCGACGCAGTCACAGCCGGTGCCAAAGCGGTCCAAGACCGCTGATACTAGGACCAGAGGTTAGCGCGGCCGCACTTGTGGAATGTGCGGAAATGGTCATTCTAGAGTTTGTCGATCAGGTAGCGGGTGCCACAAGTGTGGCAAGGAGGGGCATTATGCGAAGGATTGTCGCCATCCCGCCCCAGTTCCGAGTGTGAGGTTATGTTACCACTGTGAGTAGATTGGCCATGTAAATGCCAACTGCCCGTTGCTCACGCTAAGCCGGCGCAGGCTCCCACACCAGCTACACTGAGAATCACTGACGGGGATCAGGGTCGAGCAGTGCCCCCGAGGGCCTAGGGACGCGCCTTCCATCTTACAGTCGAGGAAGCCAGAGCAACACTAGATGTGGTTGCTGGTATGTTCATATCCCTTATCTTACTAATTATATCTGTTTTATGCTTATATGTTTGTACCTATGGTTAGGTACGTTTTTAGTGAACTCCTTACCTGCCTTGGTATTATTTGACTCGGGGGCGAGTCGGTCGTTTGTTTCTCAGACTTTCAGTAGGGAGTTCGGGTTGCCAGTGGGAGATTTAGAGTGTCCGTTGCGAGTCTTCATCGCCAACGAACACGGGGTTACCGCTTCTTCGGTCTATCGGGTTTGCGCATTGGAGATTTTCGGAGTATCTTTTCCGATAGACCTGATTCCGATTCCCATGGCGGATGTATGTGTGCTTGTGGGCATGGACTGGCTTAGCCGCTTTGGGGCTTTGATCGATTGCGAGGGTCAGCGAGTAGTGGTTCGAACCCCAAGTGGGGGAGAACTGATTGTCTATGGCGAGGGTACTAGATTGGGATCAGGGTTTTGTTCAGCTACCAGTGATCGGCAGTACATTCCGCACGGGTGTGCGGGTTATCTAGCGTATGTGGTAGATACGCGGGCCAGAGATCAGGTTTCAGTTTCAGACATTCCGGTGGTCAGGGAGTTTGATGATGTGTTCCCGGAGGAGTTACTCGGAGTGCCTCCGGATAGGCAGGTCGAGTTTAGGATCGACCTAGTGCTCGGTGCAGCCCCTATCACCAAGGCGTCGTACCGGTTGGCACCACCAGAAATGAACAAAATCGGTCTTTTCTTAAGAAGTTACTTTGATTTTTATTAAAAAGCATAAACAAAATCGGTCTTTTCTGGCCGTAAAAATGGGGATGTCACAGTTGGTATCAGAGCATTAGTTTAAGCGAACTAGGAATTTGTAGGAATTCTAGACTTAAACTTAGAATGCTATGCGATGATCGTGAGATGAGTGTCTTCCATATTTTAGACACGAGCACTAGTTTATTTTAGGAAAGATGCCTAAAATGCTTTTATGTGCTAAACGCTTTAAGCTTTCCTTATGTGCTATTATTTGTTCGGATCTATGGTCTGTTGCCGACCGGATCTGGAAACATTATGTGTTTAGGATTCTAAGCGTTCGAAAACGATATTAGAACTAGCATGTAACGTTTCGTAGTGATAAGGAGAATTTAAATGTCTATCGTGAATAAAGATCTAAATTCACCTAATTTGGTGTACAGATCAAAATGGAAAGAACCCGAAGTGGAGCTGGAAACGCGAATGGAAACATGAATCAGCAGCCTCGTCCCGAAGTGTTTGAGCAGGTGCCGATAGTTGAAGTTGCACCTGAGCCAGTCACAATGGCTGGAGTTCAAGCCATGATTTGGGCTATGATGGCGGAACAGAGGGAAGAGATGAGACAATTGTTGCTGAATAACAGAAATGAACATTCGATGCCTGTTGAACAACCAGAACGAAATGACGGAGAGTCTGAAGAAGGGAATAACAGCCGCACTATCAGTCAGGTGGAACCCCCGGTGATCAGGAGGAACAACCATGATGAAGGAGTCGAGAGGAACGAATGCAAGTATAAGGACTTCACAACTTGCAAGCCATCAACTTTCACGGGGAAGGAGGATCCAATTGGAGTCATGGACTGGATATCGGAGATGGAATTGGCTTTCATAACATGTGGTTGCAAAGGCAAGCTACAGACCACATTTGCAGTGCGTCAGTTCAGAGGTGGCATTGTTCGCTGGTGGAACACTCTGGGGAAGACCCTAAGCCCCAATGAGCCACTGCAGCTGACTTGGGCAGAATTTTTAGTACACTCCAAGCGCAAGTACTGCTCATCCCAAAACCTGCTCGAGCTAGAGAACCAAACACTGACATTGAAGAAGGGAAACATGTCCATTGATGAATACACCAATGCCTTCACTGACAAAATGGAGTTTGCTTTGCGCATCGTTCCAGACGAGCTGAAGAAAGTTGATAAGTATGCAAAGGGACTTCCATGGGAGTACGATGTGCCAGTCCGCCAGGCACCTACTCTGGAGGCAGCTATCTGGGCTGCCAAGTCTGTTGAGGAAATGATCAAGGGAAGAGCTGCCAACAAGGTTGAGGTTGGCGAAAAGAGGAAGTTTGATGGGTCGTCAAAATCTAACAAGAAGAACAAGTCTGGTTTAAAGAAATATGGAGGAGGAGGAAACGAAGCAAAAAGCTGCGAGAAGTGTAAAAAGAAACACTCGGGGAAATGTAGCGATGAGGTAACTTGCTACAAATGTGGAAGGACAGGGCATTACGCCAACGAGTGCACATCCAACAAGAGGGTGTGCGATGGATGCAATGAAGAAGGGCACATGGCTAAGGATTGCCCAAAAAAGAAGGAGGCAGCAAGGCCTAATGTCCCACCGAAGCCAAAAGCCAGAGCTTTCCAGATGACACTCGAAGCCGCGAAGGAAGCAGCGGGCGTCGCTTCAGGTACCTTTCTTGTAAATGGATTGCCTACCAATATATTGTTTGATTCTGGAGCAAATTACTCCTTTATATCACATAAATTTAGTGGAAGACTAGCATTGCCTATAGAAAAACTTGATGATTCTGTAGTTGTAGAAGTTTCCAGTAGCAAATTCATACCTGTAAGCAATTGCATTAGGAATATCGTCATCGACTTAAACGGAAACGAATTACATGAGGAGCTGTTACCTATTGAGCTGAATGGTATCGATATCGTACTGGGAATGGATTGGCTTAGCGCCAATGATGCCGAGATACTGTGCAAGAAGAAGATAGTAAGAGTGAACCCGCCTGGGAAAGAGTCGTTTGTGGTCTACGGGGACAAACGTAGAGTGAATTCTGGAATCATTTCCCTAATGAAAGCCAGGAAATGTTTGTCCAAAGGATGCATATCATACTTGGCATTTGTGATCGATGCTAAGAAAGAGAAGAAGGAGATGCAGAAAATACTAGTGGTGTGTGATTATCCGGAAGTCTTTCCCGAAGATCTTCCCGGATTACCGCCTGATAGACAAGTGGAATTTCGAATAAACTTGTTACCAGGAACGACACCAATAGCAAAAGCACCATACCGATTAGCACCGACGGAGATGAAGGAGCTTATGACGCAACTTCAGGAGTTGTTGGACAACGGTTTCATTAGACCTAGTTCATCACCCTGGGGAGCTCCGGTGTTATTCGTGAAGAAAAAAGATGGAAGCATGAGGATGTGCATAGATTATAGAGAGCTGAACAAGGCAACGGTGAAGAAAAAGTACCCATTGCCAAGGATTGATGACCTTTTCGATCAGCTCCAAGGTTCGAGTTATTTCTCCAAGATCGATCTTAGGTCAGGATATCATCAGCTGAAGGTGCGAGAACAAGATATTGAGAAAACCACGTTCAGAACAAGATATGGGCACTATGAATTCTTGGTTATGTCGTTTGGACTAACCAATGCTCCAGCAGCATTCATGGATTTGATGAACAGGGTTTGTAAACCATTCCTCGATAAATCCGTGATAGTGTTCATAGATGACATGGAGCATGGCAAGCACCTGCGAGAAGTGTTAGAAGTTCTGAAGAAGGAGAAGTTGTACGCAAAGTTCTCCAAATGTGATTTTTGGATCCGAGAAGTCCAATTCTTGGGTCATGTGGTTAACCAGGAGGGGATAATGGTTGACCCAGCAAAGATCAAAGTTGTGATGAAGTGGGAACGA
The DNA here is from genome assembly GCF_052849685.1 of Lactuca virosa. NCBI lineage: Eukaryota > Viridiplantae > Streptophyta > Magnoliopsida > Asterales > Asteraceae > Lactuca > Lactuca virosa. The sequence continues at coordinate 221,180,201 of NC_136430.1, read as the reverse complement.
CCAAAAAGTCCCACAGAGTTTCGAAGCTTTTTGGGATTAGCCGGATATTACCGACGATTTATCCAAGGCTTTTCTTCGATAGCTGCTCCATTGACAGCTTTGACCCATAAAGGAGCTACATACACATGGAGTGAGAAGCACGAAGAAGCGTTCGAGAAGCTAAAGAAGAAATTATGTGAAGCACCGATTCTTTCTCTACCCGATGGAGTTGAAGATTTCACCATGTATAGCGATGCGTCGGGAGTCGGGTTAGGATGTGTTCTAACTCAAAGAGAAAAGGTGATAGCATACGAGTCTCGACAATTGAAGGAGCATGAAAAGAACTACCTCACTCACAATTTGGAGTTGGCATTGGTAGTTTCTACTCTAAAGATATGGAGGCATTACCTCTATGGCACGAAGTGCAAACTTTTCACTGATCATAAGAGTCTCCAGTATCTCTTTAATCAGAAATAATTGAACATGAGACAACGACGTTGGCTAGAGTTACTCAAGGACTACGACTGTGAGATACTTTACCACCCCGGTAAAGCAAATGTTGTCGCTGATGCTCTCAGTCGGAAAGTAAACCTTGAAAAGAAAAGGCCAAGAGCATTGAGAATAGAAGTTGTCTCAACGATTGTGGAAAGCATCAAGAAAGCTCAAGAAGAAGCTTCAGAGAAGAATGACCGAAAAGAAGAACGTTTGGGTAAAACGTTGGAGTTCGGTACAAATAGTCAAGGGCTGAAGGCATTCCAAGATAGGATTTGGGTACCTAAGACGGGAGGAATAAGAAATCTTCTGATGGAGGAAGCGCACAACACCATGTACTCGATTCATCCCGGTAGCACTAAAATGTATAGGGACCTAAAACCCTACTACTGGTGGCCGACGATGAAGCTCGATGTTGCGAAGTATGTGGCCGAATGTGTAACTTGTGATAGAGTTAAGGCACAACATCAGAAACCATATGGGAGTTTAGAACCTTTACCTGTACCCATGGGTAAATGGGAAGACATCACCATGGATTTTGTGACTAAACTACCTAGAACGAAGAACGGTCACGACATGATATGGGTGGTTGTGGATCGTTTCACTAAGAGTGCACACTTCATAGCAGCCAACGAGAGGTGGTCTATGGATAAGCTCGCAAATGCTTACGTGAAGGAGATAGTAAGACTTCACGGTGTTCCTCTTACGATTGTATCAGATCGTGATAGTCGTTTCACATCAAGGTTCTGGAGAAGTCTACAAGAGGAATTGGGTACGAAGTTTTGTTTGAGTACAACTTACCATCCGCAGACTGATGGCCAGAGCGAAAGAACGATTCAAACACTGGAAGATATGCTGAGAGCATGTACCCTGGAGTTCCAAGGAAACTGGGACGAGCACTTACCTCTGGTAGAGTTTTCCTACAACAATAGTTTCCATTCGAGCATCAAGATGGCACCCTATCAAGCTTTGTACGAACAGAAGTGTCGTACGCCGTCTTGTTGGCTTGAGGCTGGAGAAAAGAAGTTTATGGGCCCCGAGATAGTCCATGAGACTGCTGAGAAGCTGAAGGTGATTAGGGAAAGAATGTTAGCAGCTCAGGATCGTCAGAAGAGCTATGCTGACAAGAAAAGACAACCGATGACTTTTGAAGTTGGGGATTCGGTTTTGCTTAAAGTCTCACCGTGGAAGGGATTTATAAGATTCGGGAAACGAGGAAAGTTGAGTCCAATGTTTATTGGACCATTCAAAGTTCTTCAGAAGATTGGGAACCAAGCTTACAAGCTCGAATTACCCGAAGAACTAGATGGTATACATAACACCTTCCATGTGTGTTATCTAAGAAAGTTCACGGGAGAAGTTCCCGACATAATTCCGATCTCAGAGTTAAGAATGGATGAAAACAAGAGGCTGACTGAAGATCCCGAGGCAATTGTTGACCGTAAGACTAAGAAGTTACGACGCAAGATGGTCGACTTAGTGTTAGTCCGTTGGAAACATTCAAATGGGCCGAATCTCACCTGGGAAACAGAGAGTGACATGATGAGTCGCTACCCACATTTGTTTGTTGATGCATGATTCTGGGACGGAATCATCCTAAGGGGGAGAGAATTGTAACGCCCGTGTTTTAGGGCTAAGCAGTAGTAGATGATGTAATAGTCTAGGTCAACTATTGTAACTTTTTTTGATGTAATAAAGATGAAATATTTGAGTATTATGTGAATTATGTGAATATATATGCTTATTATTTATTTATAAATGTATAATGAATAAAGGATAAAATTAAGCGTCAAAATTAAAGTGTGAGATAAACCCGATATGTCTACATAAAGTTGTAGTGGTCGAAACAAGGATTTCGGGGATTTAAAGAACACCGAAATCCGAGTTATAACGAAGAAGTTATGACCCGTCGAAGTTTCGCGACGGAACCGGCACGGCACAGGGAAGCGTAAATAGTGAATTTACGATAGAGCGACTTTTAGCCTTAGCGATCTAAACGGAAGTCGTAGAAAACATTAAACCGAGAGCGTCCATAAAAAGAACGCCCAAATCTGACTTCGTATGAGGAAGTTATGATTTTTCGAAGTTTCGGCTTAGCAGTGTACAACCCGAAGTTCGAATATTAGATCGAGCGGTTTTTAGCCGACACAACCTAAACGAGAATCAAAGATCTCGTTAATAGCAGCGTAACGATAAAAAGACAGACAAAAACGGACGTCGGATGAAGAAGTTACGAATTTTTAACGGACCAATCCTGTCCCGGCCTGTTAAAAATATAACTTTTAAAATAAAGTCAAAATTAGCCGACGGAGTCTAAACGAAAGTTGTAGAGTACGTTCCCGCCTACGCGTGGATATAAAGAACGTCGAAAATGGAGCTCGTATGCGAAAGTTATGATTTTTAGAAGTCGGAAAGTGAATTTGCGAAATCTGATGCGAGAATGATGATGTGGCTCGATCTGGGCCGTCGCTTGTTGAGCACGGACTCGCCTCGGATGGGTGACAGCTGGCTCGCTACGCAGCGCGTACGAGAGGGGAACGCCTCGCGTTCGGAATCACTTGGACTCAGATGGACCACGTCGCACCTATAGGCTTCAGACACGTCTTCGTACGAACGCGCAGCGTAGATCAGGAGCGCCCCGCGTCCGAGGAACGCCCAGGGTAGATCCGAGGAGCACAGTGCGTAGCCAGCAGCCTCGCGGCTATAAAAGGGTTGCGAGGGCCAGCCATTTTTCTCACCAATTCACTTCTACTTTCTCTCTCTAAACTCTCTCTCTAACTCCCCAAACCCCCCCCCCCCAAAAGCCTAGGAAACTTCCCTAGCACTTGAAGAAAGCCTCGGAGAGCCCGGAGTCTCCGAGAAAAAGAGTTTTTCGGTTTGAAACTCTGCCCGCGTGTAGCCCGGTTTTCAAGCAAACTTCCTGGTTTCGTCAAAGAAGATTATTTTTAGAAGCGAGGTGTTGTTCGGATCACTCCGTATCAGGTGAGTGTATAGTCACTTTCATCTTACACATAGATATGAAGTATTTTATGTGATATGTGTATAGGTATATGTTAGCTATTTACTTGAGATGTTGCTGAATGAAAGGTCTATGCTTCTTTCTTTCAGATTTGAAACTTTTACCTTCAGATCTACACTTTATCTTTCAAATCTAAGACTTTTCTTTCAGATCTGAGACTTTTTCTTTCAGATCTACACTTTCTCACCTCAGATCTAAGCTTTTTCTTCAGATCTAAACTGTGTACTTTGAGATCTGTGTTAGATGAAAGATCTGAACTACTTTCCTTCGGATCTGAACTTTTTCTTCAGATCTAGACCGTATTATATGTTTTATGCTTTGAAAGTCATGCTTGATGAAAGATGTAAACATTATTTTTCAGATCTAGACTATATAAATATTTTATGCTTTGAAAGTATGTTGGATGAAAGATGTAAGCTTTGTTTTACAGATCTGGACCATGTATGTATTTTGTATCTACAAATATGTTGGGTAGAACAATGGGTAGATGAAATAGATGATGTGTGTTAAACTGATGAGAGGCCTCGATGTTTATGATGTTTAAGATGATCCAGTCGTCTAGCGGAGTATAGATGACGACCACGGACTTTTCTAGGTAGTCCAGTGGAGCGCTAGCAGGCTCGCAACCTGTAGGTGTTTTTGAAGATGTACTTCATCCCCCCATGGTTGCCTTACGGACACATATGGCTGAGGAATCCCCTTAGTAGTAGTGTCCATCCCGATGAAATTCCTTAGGATATGTCCCTTATAATAGATGCTTTAGGGACATAAAGTGAGGATAATGGGAACGGGTAATCGGGTTAGTAATTTGATGAAAATAAATAATGAACTTATTATTATGGATTGAAAATCTTATATGCTCACCAGGCTCCCCAGCCTGACCCACTCAGTTTTCTTGTATTACAGGTAGTGGCAAAAGCATAGATGGATGACTTGACGAGAGATTATGGATTTAAGACCAGATTGTGTTTTGTGGCCTAAGATGTTTATTTCTTTTTGTTTTATGCTTATGGTCTGTATCGATGATTGACATCCCGAGTTTTTTTAATGTAATGAAAATACATTTCTTTAAAAAATGCTTTGACAAAATTTATACCATATTCTATTTTGGGAACAAATTCCGCAATACTTTTCTTAAGAAGTTACTTTGATTTTTATTAAAAAGCATAAACAAAATCGGTCTTTTCTGGCCGTAAAAATGGGGATGTCACAGTTGGTCGCAGAGTGATGGGACGGACAGAGGTAGTCTTGCAAACTACCGAGCAGATTCAGCAGATTAGACAGCGACTGCAGACCGCTCAGGGTCGGCAGAAGAGTTACGCCGACAGACGTCGATCTGAGTTGGAGTTTCAGGAAGGTGACATGGTATTACTGAAGGTTTCACCCTGGAAGTGTGTTATTCGCTTCAGAAAGAGGGGAAAATTGGGTCCCCGATATATTGGACCATTTCGGGTTATTGCCAGGGTTGGCAAGGTTGCATACAGACTGGATCTTCCGGAGGAGCTCCATCGGATACATAATACTTTCCACGTTTCCCAGTTGCGGAAGTGCATATTGGACGAGGATGCGGTAGTGTCGTTGGATGATGTTCAGGTTGACGAGCGCCTGAACTATGTGGAGCAGCCGGTGGCTATTTTGGAAAGGAAGGTAAAGGTTATGCGCAACAAGGAGATACCTCTGGTAAAGGTGCAGTGGCGACATCGGAGGGGATCTGAGTGGACATGGGAGCCAGATTCTGAGATGCGGGAGCATTACCCGAATCTGTTTACCATCGCAGACTTCGAGGACGAAGTCTAGGTCAAGTGGGGGAGAATTGTAACATTCTGATATTTTGCAGGTATTTCCAAATCCTCTCTTCTATTATTATTTTATCATTTGTAGTCCCTGGGGGTTAGAGGAGTCGACCCATGAGAAGCCTAAGGGGTAAAGTTGCAACTTTGGGATCAAGAGAGTACGCTAAGCGTACATAAGGGTACGCTGAGCGTACTAGGCGCGCCCTAGTACGCTGGGTGTACACTTGTGTACGCTGGGCGTACACTTGTGTACACTGGGCGTACTTACGTCAGGTGGAAACCCTAATATTTAGGGTTTGAGTGTTATATAAACAACCTTATGAGGTCATAACCCTCCCTTACCTCAACCTCCACTATTTAGAGCCATTTTCCCAAAACCCTAATCATTTCCTTGAGTGTGAGAGTTTATAGAGTGTATTTTGATTAGTTGGAGAAGAAGGTGTTGCATCAAGAAGTTGGAGAAGGAGAACAAGCTTGTAGATCTGAAGTTGTCTTGTGCCCTAGAAGCTCCAAAAGGTAAAAAAGCTTCAAACTTTATGTGTGTATGATATAGATCTAGCCATTCTAACTTTATGGAACCATTTCTTGTCCCAAAAGTCCCAAGTTGGTGCATGATATGATTTGGACGATATGAATTGTCCTTTCAGACCTTAGAGAGGGTCCTAAGTGATAAAAATGAGGTCCCAATGGCTTAAGATGTCCCATGTGTGACAACCGTCAAAATCCGAGTCGGTTCTAGATTTGACTAAACTTAGTTGCACATATAGGCACGACACATACTAGACTTAGTAACTAAAAGCTAAGTTATAACCTACTAGAAACTTGGAAACAAGTAGGATCGAAGGATAGTGTACTTAGATTTCACATTGGTATGTGAATTCTACAACTACTTAACTGTAGAGACTATCCATATTCGGCTCACTCTTTGACTTGAACACCTTTTCATGAATCATATACACACATCATGCACTTGACTTCAAAGTAGAAATTAGGTCAAAGTCTCATAGAAACTTAAGTCAAAGTTGAAGACTAGGACTAGTATACTCGATTCCTCAATTTCGCTTGAATCTCGAAACCACTACCTAGAATGCCAATAAATCGATAAAAATAAATTACAAACATTATTTTTAACTAGAAAAGAGTTATGAAACTCAAACATAAATTGAAATCTCAAATAATTCAATTTATTCTGATATCCAAATATTTATTAAATCTCAAGACCCTAAAAACCCTAAAAACTCAAATTTATAAACTCTAACACCTAAAAATCCATAAAATTTGGTATGGAATTTATAATATCAATTTAAAATAACTCAAATTAGTAAAATATAACCAACGAGAAATAAAATTTAAGTCATTAGTATTTAACCTTATTTTGTAAGCCAAAAATCAAGGTTTTGTGAATGAAAATTAGGATAAGGTGCATATTTTTATAAAAACTTGATATTTTTATAAAATAAAGTTATATTTTATAAAAATTAAAAAAGGGAGACCCTCTCCATTCAAAAGTCGGATTCCTCTCTCTCTCTCTCTCTCTCTCCTCTCACTCCTCCTCCCAACACACTCAATCAATTCCCCTCCAGACTCCATTTCTCCATACTTCGCTTTCTCTCTCACACTCCCTCACTTCATTTTCTCTCTATTCTTTCTTCCTCTCTCCATCAACCACGAAACTCTCCAGAAAATGGGTCATAGAACACACCTTGAACTCTAAATCTTAATCATCTTGAGGTGTTCTTGAAGGTAAAATCGATTTCTACTTCACCATTCCTTTAAGTTTTACTTGTTTTTCATGGATTTTCTCCATCTACTACTCCATTCTATTGTAAAATCATGAACACTTGCACCTACTCACGGTTTTGATGATGATGGTGGTAGGATCTCATCCAAAAACAACATGCATGTTGTAGATGGTGAAGTCTCATGACCTAAACCTAAGTCAAAATCAAGGAAATGCACTTTTCTACATGTTTTGGTGGAAAAACACCACATGCATCCAAAGTTTTCTTTCAAAAACGAATTTTGAACATTTCAAACTCATGAATGGTCTTCAAACCAACATACATGTGATGATCTTCAAGCTTAGATGTTAGATGATCAAAGTTTGTTGTTAAAAGCTTTCAAATATGTTCATAAAGGATTTATTCTCAAATAAATACCTAAAACTCTTTTCTGATTAAATCCGATTTTTTCAAGAATCCCACTAATAAAATAAGATTATCTGTAAATTTTCAGAAAATAATTCATTTTTCTCAAATTGTTATAATTATTGCAATAAAATAGGGCAATAAATCATATAAAATACTTTCTTAGGTCTATAAATCCTAGATAAATTCTTGGATAACCCTTATGGTAAATAATGACCTCTCATTAAGTTTCATCGATTTTTGTTACTGTTTATTGTGGTTTTCAATTTTCTTTTTGTTTATCCCCAATTAATCATAAAACCACTTTAGAGAATTTAAAAATGGTATCTAATAATTTTCACAGCTCCTACCCTATGTGTAGGACTCAGAAGAATATTTTCAGAATTTTACATAATGCATTCCTATTTTCCCTGATTTTTGTATTTATAATGGACTAAAAACAGGAAAAATAGTTCTACTCATCCAAAATTCATGAAAATTTACCAGAATATCTTGTAATATATTAGACCCCTAAATAAAAATTTGGATGATTTTTCTATTCAGTATGCTATTCTTCTTCTACTTTCTAAGATTAAATACACTTAAATCCACAAAATCGGATTCCGGTAGATAAAAATATTTTTTCCAGATTATTTGCACTGTAAATGAAGTCTACAAAATTTTGGTAATTTACTTTAACTTTTTAATAATTATTCTCCAATTAATGATTATTTAAGAGGATAAAACAAAGAAAAATAGCAAGACTATTTGAGAAATATCTTTTATATTTGTCAAAGCTTCTATATATATAATCACAGTGTTACAAAAAGTTTGGGCAATTTTGGAAACTGTTTTCTATTTATTTCAATTTTTATTAGAATAAATGCACAAAAATCATAAAATTCGGTTAAACAGTTTAGAAATCCATTTTTATATTTTTCCCAGCTTAAGTATGTCTAATGGAAGTATTATAAAAAGTTTGGGAACTTTTATCATCTGGATTCTATTTTTCACAAATTTATATTGTTATGAAGGCATAAAAATTTGGAAAAATAGTTAATCACATCAAAAATTCAAGGGAAAATTTCTGGAAGACCTCTACTGTGTTTAGAATGAAAAAGCAAAGTTTTAGAAGTTTTAGAAACCGTTTGATAATATTTTGGATTTTTAGGAGCTTAAAACACATTTAAATGTATTGAAATACCCTCAATTAATATTACAAAAATCTGGTAAATAATATCCAAAATGCCTTTATAACAATGTCTTTATTTAGAAATACTCTTATCCCTTATCAAGTGCTAGGTTAACCACTTAGGTTATATCACTAGCCACTCTAGGAGCAATGCACTTAGTACTGAGAATGGGTATCCCTCGGTAGCTATTGACTTTAGATGTAAGGTTAGTAGCTAGATATACACTAGTAATAATCTTAAGCTGAAACCTATATCAATTATTCCTCAATACCTCTTCATCGTCTTCTTACTAGAGTTACAACTAGGAAAAAAGCGTTTCGATACCGACACGAATGATAATTGGAGCATCGCGTAAGGAGGTAGATGAGTCGCCACTAAGTAATCACTTGGATACCATTGGCGGGGATTCCGGATTCGACTCACGAGGAGACACGGAGGTTTAAGCCATACGTGAGACCTTATTACTACGCTACGATACGTTCTTTCCACCTTGAGCTTAAAACTTAACATAGGATGCCCCTTTGACCTCTATAAAAGGTTGTAAACTGCATTGACACCATAAAACGTTTTTCAAACAAATCTTCTTGTCCTTTATCTTGGGGAAAAAGACATCGGTACTCGCCTTATAATCGCCTTGTACTCGCCTTAGTATTTAGGTACGATCAGCTACACTAACATATTTATTCATTACTTCTTAATCTTCCATCGAAAAGTTATTTCACTTCATTGGTTTTATTTATCATCGATAAAATATTTTATAACCACTTCATTCAACTTCGTAGACATTTCCTAACAATGTAAGCCATATTCTCGCTAAAAATCTTTTGACAACTTGCTTTAACTTAACACTTTTCTTCAAAACTCAATTTAACCAATATTGGTTTTAACATTGCTATTTCAAATCCATTTCAATGGATAGATGTGCTTTTAAGGGAATATAAACCATTTTAAACCTTGCTTACCATTTTGGCACGTTTTCGAAAAACTTAGAAACATTCTCTTTTATAAAAGTGTTTAAACTCTATGCTATAAAACTTAAACATATGACGTTAAAGTTCATATTATGTGTAAAAGCTTCATCGGATCTTCAAACCACTTTTGTTTTAAGTCTTTTGACTACTTTCTCATTTAGGCATTGTACCTTACTTAAATGTGTTTTCTTGAATCCCAACATGATATTTTTACAACTCTCTACTTCACACATGTTTCTAAGATATCTCTAATTCCTAAATTTCCAACACACATCATTTGTTTATTTTATTTCAATTTAGTTTTATAATCTGTGTTTATAAAACTTACAGCATTGCAAAACTTAGTGTTCACTTTTAAACTTCCAGCGACGTACTTTTTACAATGCACAATTATTCATCTAAATATGTTAAGTCTTTACCTTATCCGTTTTAACCATTGTTGGACCCCAGTCAAAAAGGTCAAAACTGTCAGATTTTCTATTACAAGTTTTAGTGTTTCTTTTTTTTTCACAAATGGAGTTTAACTTAATGGATAACTCATGATTTTTAGCAAACACTTTAAAACTTTCGCATCTCTATTTAATCATCAACATACATCAAATATTGAAGTTTGAAATATATCTCAACCTGGTTTTAAATCTACATATAGGTATTGTTCTTAGAATTTTAACAATAGCAATCATTGCTGCTATCTTCCTTTTCTTTCCCTCGCACTTGATTTCTTGCTCTCCTTATGATTTTAGATCTCGCACACCCATAATAGTAACATAATACATTGTCTAACTTTGTTTCTGTCTATTTTGCTCTCCTGGTATCATGTTCGCACACATAAAGACTAGAAGATTACCCTTTCGTTTTGAGCAATTAATACGTGCATAGTCATAAGGCATACCTTTGATTTAGTCAACTTTGATATATTCAATTACGCCTTTTATCATATACATCTTGTTTTTATTTTGAAATCTACTATAAACAAGTGATCCTTATTTACATTTGCTCTTTCATTCTAAATTCGGAAACTTGATTTAAAATGCAAGTTTCATTGTATTTTTCCTTATAATTAATACACAAGATGAATACCCTTATGCTTATAATTTTTCTATATCCGTAAAATATATGTGAATGATATGTTTCCTTATGTTTCTTCTTTTCTTTAAATACATCAAAAGTTTTGAATTTTACGATTATCTATTCTCTAAATGATTGCTTTTGAAGAAACACTAAACTATGAATGCACTATTTTCAAAGATTGACATTTTTACACCTTTCTTAAAATAGTATTTTACTTTGCAATTTTCAGTGAGTTCCTAAACTCTCAAACTTGTTTTCATAAGTATTCTGACTCCTCGTAAACTTGAATTTGTCCTGACTTAGACAATTGGACAATTTCTCAAAAATTTAATACAAATATTTTATACAAATTCCTTTAATGACGACTTAAACTTTTAACCTTAATTAATCTTTATATTATCTTACTACTTCGTTGGATCGCCACACATGTATCTTCATTATCTTGGAATTATTACACATTTTGATAATAGTGAGATTAATTATCATTTCTAAACACACATTTTGATAACAGTGAGATTTTTATCACTTCTAAACACTTAAAATGCTATCTACACAATGTGATTTAATTTATCATAAACTTTCATCGCCTCCATTTGCAACAATGACTCTCTAAATATATTTATTCTTCGAATAAGGTTTTATTATTCTAAGAGTAACTGTAGTAGTAATTATAGCCTCAGAGATCCTCAATCATTTCGTAATTTATTTTGTCGACGACACTTAAATAGCCTTTACATTTGAGATGTACCAAAACTTCGTTGCCTACCCTTAGTACGTATTTTTAGGAACTTACCCTCGATCGCTTCCCTTTCATTCGTGCTACCCCTTCTTATTTTGTAATATATCTTTTCCAGATGTAATAGCCAACCCGGAAGTGAACAAATTGTTCCTAATCTCTTTTTTATTAGGCGGTGAATTTACACTTAGTGCTAATTTAGAATGCAACTTAAGGATCAATGCGGATTTAATGCTCAGTGCAGTTGGTGCTTCAGCAAAACTTATACCGCTCTCTTAATTCAGATAATATCTAACTAGATGATCTTGTTCGACTAGGTCGCCGTGGTTGGATCATGATTTCATGAACCAAATTTTCCATAATCTAGACGAAAGAACTCGAATTAAGGAAACACTAATTTGACTATAGCTAAAGAATTGGGTTCTTCCTTTGAGGAAATAAACCCAAAATAATCAAATATCACTTCAAGTCACCACCTCTCCAGCTATACAATTATATTCGGCTGAGTTCTAATAGAATACGTCACGAATTGAATTTTTGGGACGAAATTCTTGCAACCGGGGGAGACTGTGACAGCCGTCAAAATTCGAGTCGGTTCTAGATTTGACTAAACTTAGTTGCACATATAGGCACGACACATACTAGACTTAGTAACTAGAAGCTAAGTTATAACCTACTAGAAACTTGGAAACAAGTAGGATCGAAGGATAGTGTACTTAGATTTCACATTGGTATGTGAATTCTACAACTACTTAACTATAGAGACTATCCATATTCGGCTCACTCTTTGACTCGAACACCTTTTCATGAATCATATACACACATCATGCACTTGACTTAAAAGTAGAAATTAGGTCAAAGTCTAATAGAAACTTAAGTCAAAGTTGAAGACTAGGACTAGTATACTCGATTCCTCAATTTCGCTTGAATCTCGAAACCACTACATAGAATGCCAATAAATCAATAAAAATAAATTACAAACATTATTTTTAACTAGAAAAGAGTTATGAAACTCTAACATAAATTGAAATCTCAAATAATTCAATTTATTTTGATATCCAAATATTTATTAAATCTCAAGACCCTAAAAACCCTAAAAACTCAAATTTATAAACTCTAATACCTAAAAATCCATAAAATTTGGTATGGACTTTATAATATCAATTTAAAATAACTCAAATTAGTAAAATATAACCAAGGAGAAATAAAATTTAAGTCATTAGTATTTAACCTTAGTTTCTAAGCCAAAAATCAAGGTTTTGTGAATGAAAATTAGGATAAGGTGCATATTTTATAAAAACTTGATATTTTTATAAAATAAAGTTATATTTTATAAAATTTAAAAGAGGGAGACCCTCTCTCCATTCAAAAGTCGGATTCCTCTCTCTCTCTCTCCTCTCTCTTCTCTTCCCAACACACTCAATCAATTCCCATCCACACTCCATTTCTCCATACTTCACTTTCTCTCTCACACTCCCTCACTTCATTTTCTCTCTATTCTCTCTTCCTCTCTCCATCAACCACGAAATTCTCCAGAAAATGGGTCATATAAGACACCTTGAACTCTAAATCTTAATCATCTTGTAACACCGTAAATTTTCAAACAAAATTTTTATTTCTAATTTCACATAATTCTCGTAACACATTTCACAAAAATCCCATTTATTTAATTTACAAAACTCAACGCCATAATTATTTAATTGATAATCCAGGATCCTCAAAACATGACTCTTTCTTCGGTGTGTACAATCAAGTCGGCGCCTTTCCGCGATCCTGAAACGAACCTGAAAAACATATCACATAACACTGTAAGCATGAAGCTTAGTGAGTTCCCCAAAATACCACACATATCTCATTAGCCTCTCATGGCTATAACTCAGATACGACCCTCCGGTCAATGTGTCTCAGTGGGACCCTCCGGTCCCACAACTCGGGTGGACCCTCCGGTCCTAACTCAATAAAGCTCAGCATAACACACAACATAACTCACCAAGACATAATGCAGGATATCACAATACTCAATATAAGCACATAAGACCCTCCGGTCACACAAATTACCACTCAAGGTATGTATAGTGAGAAGACTCACCTCGGATGATGAACAGCCCCTATAAACGCTGCTGCTACACACCGACCACTAACTTTGTGCCAAACCCACAATTATCCCAATTAGGAACTAAGTCCAAACTCTCACTCATTAGGTCTAAAGGTAGTCCACTAACCAGCCCATCAATGACCTAAAACCCATTGGGCCCACCAAGACTCAATAATAAATGGGCTCTCCCGAGGCCCACCTCTCACATCAAAAAGGCAAGCCCAACTCAAGGGCCCAAAACACATATATAATTATTCTTCTAGTCCAAAACACTATTGCAACCGGCCCAACTCCAGGCCCAACACTCAAGGCCCAAAATGAGACTTAGCCCAAAAGTCCATAGTTAGGTTACGCGGGGCGTACCTCTCTTGGTATGCTCAGCGTACTCACGAATCCATATTGGCCATCGGGGACACTGGGGCAGTACGCGGGGCGTACTGGAATTACGCTCAGCATACTTCCCAGATTCACTCTTTCTACTCATTTAGTCTTAACCCGTTAAGACATTGACTCAAATCCCAGATATGGACTCCATAATGGCTCTTACTCCATAAAGTCAGAGACTTTAAGCCTTTGCATGGTTGATAAGGTCACAAACACACAAAAATCTTACTCTCTTAACTCAAAATGCTCATACCTCATGCATGGGTGGATTCTCACGTTCAAGACCTCATTTTTATGGATCCTCTCCACTAGAAACACTTAAAAGGACAGATATTAAGCTCTGGAGTGCAACAACTCATAAAGCCTCAAGCTTTGGGACCAAAAACCCTAAAATGGACCATATCATGCACAAAACAAAAGGATGGGAAAGCGTTGGGCTTTATACCTTCAAATGATGCTCCAACCACAGAAAAGCTCAGATCCAAAGCCTAGACTCCAACTCTATTCTCTTCCATGCTCCTTCTTCACTCCAAAAATCTCACAAGAACACTTATAAGCTCACAATAGTCACACACAAGCTCAAGAACGAGGATTAGGGTTTGAGAGGGTTTATTGACTGAGGATGGTGGCCAAGAATGTAACGCCCGTAGATCCGGGCTAGTCAATTTAGAGATAATAGGGGTCAAAAATGACTTTTCGACAAAAGATTATTTAGAATAAATAATCTTAACCAAGTTTTAGAATATGTCTCAAGGGTTCCGTACATATAAAGAACGCCGAAATCCGAGTTATAACGAAGAAGTTATGGCTCGTCGAAGTTTTTCGGCAAAACCGGCACGGCACCGGGAGACGTAAATAGTGAATTTAAAATGGAGGAATTTTTAGCCTTAGTGATCTAAACAAAAGTTGTAGTATATGTTAAACCGAGAACATCCATAAAAAGAACGCCCAAATCTGACTTCGTATGAGGAAGTTATGAATTTTCTAAGATTTGGCATAGCAGTGCACGGCCCGAAACTCGAATTTTAGTTCGAGCGGTTTTTTGCTTATGCAACCTAAATGAGAGTTGAATATCTCATTAATAGGAACTCAATGGTTAAAAGACATACGAAAACGGAGTCCGTATGAAGGAGTTACGAATTCTTCGTGGTCATTTAACAGTCTAATCTCATCCTACTGTAAAATTTAAGATCGGTCGATAATTAGCCAATGGATTCTAAATGAAAGTTGTAGATCTTGTTTTTACCTACGCGTGGAAAAAAAAGAACGTCGAAAACGGAGCTCGTATGCGAAAGTTACGGGGTTTAGAAGTCGGCAGGGTGCTGCTGCAAAAGGGGTGGCGTGGCTGATTATGGGCCAAGGCTTTCTCCCCAAGGCAAGCCACCAGAAGGTGACATGTGGCATGGACTCGACGAGTAGGAGGACCTACTTGACGATTAGAGTTGTTTTCCAGCCTATAAATAGAGGTGCCGGGTTACCTCATTCTTCATACCTTTCCAAACCATTCTTTCTCTCTCTAGACTCTCTCTCTCTAGCCCCCAAACCCCCCCTAAAGTCTAGGTAAACCCCCTAGCACCCGAAGGAAGCCCCAAGGCTCCCAGAGACCCGAGAAAAGAGCCTTTCGGCTCAGAAACGCTGCTCCAGCGAAGCCCGGTTTTGAGAAAAACCTGCTGTAAGTGCGCTACGCCTAACCTATCTTTAGTATAGCTTATGTTTTAATATAGTAATGTTATTAGGACCTTATAATAATTATTTGGGCTATTATTATGAGTTATATAGAGTGTTGTTTAACGCTTATATAATAGTAATAATAGCTAGATTATTAATTAGTCGCGGTTAACGTTAGACTAAACCCTAGTGGTATTGATACTAGGTTTTGTCAAGGGAAAATTGTTTTGAGATAACGAAGCGCTGTCTGAGTTCAAAATCACCATCTTAACAGGTGAGTGCATAGTTACTTTCATCTTACACATAGATATGAAGTATTTTATATAAATTACGTGCTATGTGTGCATATTATCTATATACTTGCTATCTATGCTGGATGAATGATTTTATACGAGTTTTATATGATTTAAACTGTATATGTATTTTATATCTACAAAATGTGCTGGGTAAAACATGGGTAGATAAAATAGTTGTTGTGTGACAAAAAAAAAACAAAATGATGAGAGGTGATATAGACCATGAGATAAGGGTGAGAGGTAAACCATGAGAGAAGCCTTTTACCCATGTGTTGGACCCGTCATTCAGCAGAGTATGGATGACAACCACGGACTATTCTAGACAGTCCAGTGGAACACTAGCAGGCTCGCAACCTGTAAGTGTATTTGAACTGTGTATTCACCAGCTGTACTCTAAAAACCCATTGACACGTATTGCAAGTGGATTCTCGGAAACGATACTGTCGATAAACGAGATAACCATGGCGACTATGCGACTTAGTGCCTATCGAGTAAACCCTGGCAACGATGGATTTCGTGCCGATTCCTTAGGATGATTTGACATCCCCTAATTTATCGGCCAGAAAAGACCGATTTAATTTATGCTTTTTAAAATAAAATCAGAGAAATCTTTTTAAAAGATGTTGCGGAATTGGTCCCCAAAACAAAACATGATAAAAGTTTGTCAAAACCTTTCTTTAAGAAATATATAATTTCCTTTTATATCAAAACCTCGGGATGTCATGTTCCGATACAGATCAAAAGCATAAACAAGACATTATAAGCCTTACAACAGTTATTTATAACTACTGGCCTATAATCCAAAGATCATTCATCATCATCATCCGACTATGCTCGGAGTCCACTACCTGTAATATAAAAAGCTGAGTGGGTCAGGCTTGGAAGCCTGGTGAGCATATAGGGTTTTCAACCCACAATACATAAATTTATTATGCTTAAACATCAATCAGTCAACCAAATTACCCCAACCCCATTATCTTATTTATTTCTTAAGGGTTTACCCTAAGAATCAACTATCACTCCTTCCTAAGGATTCATCCTAAGGAATAGGCACGAAGTTACATCGTCACCAGCGTTTATATAACAGGCACTAAGTCCATAGCTGCCAAGGTTTATTCAACATGTGCTAAGTCCATAGCTCTCATTTATCGACAGTATTATTCATCGGTATTCCCCCCCTGCAATACATGTCAATGGGTTTTTAGAGTACAGCAGATGAACACATAGTTCACACACCTACAGGTTGCGGGCATGCTAGTGTTCCACAGACCGTCTAGAATAGTCCATGGTTGTCATCCATACTCTGATGAATGACGGGGGCCAACATTTTGGGTAAGTGATTCTCTCAAATTTCACCACTCACCCTCAACTCATGATCAATATCACTGATCATTTCAGTTATCCAACTCACCTTTTATCACACCCACTATTTCATCTACCTATGTTTTACCCAACATTTTTGTAGATAAAAATACATATACAGTTTAAAACTTGTATAAAACATCTATTCAACAGTCACCTCAGATAAACAATTAATATAATTACACATAGCACGTATTTTAAGGTAAATACTTCATATCTATGTGTAAGGTGAAAGTAACTACACACTCACCTGATTTAATGAAAATCGGGCAGCAATTCGTTTCCTAAAACGATCGTTTCTAATAAAACCGGGAGTTTTATTGAGAAACCGGGCTCTGCAAAGGGTCGGGCTTCGAAACCGAAAAGATAAATTGTCCGGGTCTTCGGGCACTTCGGGACGTGTTTCGGGTGCTATAACCGATACCGGGGCTTCGGGGGATGTGAAAATAGCCAAAATATTGAAAAAGGGGCCAAAATTGCCAATTTTTAAATTCTAGCCGGGAGGGTTCGCACCCTCCTATTTATAGCATGCGAGGCCGAGGATCAATGGCTGAGAAGGAGACACGCGGCAGCAGATCCGAAGGGGGCAGCACCTGGCTCGCACGTGGGCTGCGCATGCGAGGGCCTCGCTGGAGGCTTCTGATTGGACCACTTCGGACGGCTATCCGGTTCGGACACGCTTCTGATGACACACCGAGATCGGACACGGGGCAGCCTCCTATTGGACCGAACCTCGGACTCGAGAAGAACGTGACACGCCTCGCCAGGTGGCTTTGGTGACTCAGCAGATTTCGGACACGTGGCACATTTTAAGCGAGGTGACGTGGCCGAAGTCCACATATGCGAAATTTCCCGGTTTTGAGATTTTTTTCTCGATTTTCGTGCCAAAACTTCTAAAATTCATAACTTTCGCATACGAGCTCCATTTTTGACGTTCTTTATATACACGCGTAGGTAAAATTACGCTCTACAACTTTCATTTAGACTTCATCGGCTAATTTTGTTTTTAATTTTTATATTATTATTTTTAACAGACCGGGACAGGAAATCCGTTAAAAATTCATAACTTCTTCATCCGACGTCCGTTTTCGTCAGACTTTTTACCATTGTGCTACTATTTACGAGACCTTCGATTCTCGTTTAGGTTGTGTCGGCTAAAAATCACTCGATCTAAAATTTGAGTTTTTAGCTGTCTACTGCTAAGCTGAAACTTCGAAAAATCATAACTTCCTCATACGAAGTCAGATTTAGGCGTTCTTTTTATACCTACTCTCGGTTTAACGATCACTACGAGTTTTGTTTAGATCACTAAGGCTAAAAAGTAGTTTATCAAAAACTCACTTTTTACGACATTCGGTACCGCCGGTTTTGCCGTGAAACTTCGACAGGTCATAACTTCTTCATTATAACTCGGATTTCGGCATTCTTTATATATCCGTAATCCTTGTCACGACCACTACAACTTTCTTAATAAATATCGGCTTTATCTAATATTTATTTTCGACGCTCATTTTTAGTCTTAATTAATTAAACCCTAATAATTAAGCATAAAACACATAAAACACATAATATTCACATAATTCCTTTTCATTTCTTCAAAATGAGTCACAAAGGTTAACCTAGACTATCATGTCAATATTAATGCCTAGCCTAGAAACACGGGCATTACAATTCTCTCCCCCTTAGAATGATTTCGTCCCCGGAATCACACATCAGCAAACAAATACGGGTAGCGACTCATCATGTCACTCTCCGTTTTCCCCAAGTGAGATTTGGCCCATTCGTATGTTTCCAACGCACAAGCACTAAATCGACCATCTTGCGTCACAACTTTTTAGTCTTACGGTCAACGATTGCCTCAGGTTCTTCCATTAACCTCTTGTTTTCATCCAACTTTAATTCAGAAATGGGAATTATGTCGGGCACATCTCCCGTGAACTTTCTCAATTAACAAACATGAAAGGTATTATGAATCCCCTCCAGTTATTCCGGTAATTCTAGCTTGTAAGCTTGATTCCCGATCCTCTGAAGAACTTTAAATGGTCCAATAACCCTTGGACTCAACTTTCCCCTTTTACCAAACCTTATAAGTCCCTTCCACGGCGAGACTTTAAGTAAAACCGAATCTCCAACTTCGAATGATATCGGTTGTCTTTTCTTGTCAGCATAGCTCTCTTGAGCAGCTAACATCCTTTCCCTAATCACATTCAACTTTTCAGCAGTCTGATAGACTATTTCAGGTCCCATAAACTGCTTTTCCCCAGCTTCCAGCCAACATGACGGTGTTCGACACTTTTCCTCATACAAAGTGTGATAAGGTGCCATCTTTATGCTTGAGTGGAAACTATTATTATAGGAAAATTCTACTAAAGGTAAATGTTCATCCCAGTTACCTTGGAATTTCCAGGGTACATGCTCTCAGCATATCCTCCAATGTTTGAATTGTTCGTTCGCTCTGACCATCGGTTTGCGGATGGTAAGTTGTACTCGAACACAACTTGGTACCCAATTCCTCTTATAAACTCCTCCAAAACCTTGAGGTAAAACGGCTATCACGATCAGATACAATCGTTAACGGAACACCGTGAAGCCTCACAATTTTCTTCACGTAAGAATTCGCAAGTTTATCCATAGACCATTTCCCGATGGCGGCTATGAAATACGCACTCTTAGTGAAGCGATCAACGACCACCCAAATCATGTCGTGACCGTTCCTTGTTCTGGGCAGTTTAGTCACAAAATCCATGGTAATGTCCTCCCATTTACCCATGGGTATAGGTAAAGGTTCTAAACCCAATACGGTTTCTGATGTTGTGCCTTAACCCTAGCACAAGTTACACACTCGGCCACATACTTAGCAACATCGAGCTTCATCGTCGGTCACCAGTAATAGGGTTTTTAGATCCCTATACATTTTCTTACTACCGGGATGAATCAAGTACATGGTTTTGTGAGCTTCTTCTATCAGAAGACCTCTTACTCCTCCCGTGTTAGATACCCAAATCCTATCTTTGAATACCTTCAATCCTTGACCGTTTGTATCAAACACCAACGTTTTTCCCAAACGTTCCTCCTTTCGGTCATTTTTCTCTAAAGCTTCCTCCTGAGCTTTCTTTATACTTTGCACAATTGTCGAGACAACTTTAATTCTCAACGCTCTTGGCCTTTTCTTTTCAAGATTTACCTTCTGATTGAGAGCATCAGCTACAACATTCACTTTACCAGGGTGGTAAAGTATCTCACAGTCGTAGTCCTTGAGTAATTCTAGCCAGCGCCGTTGCCTCATGTCCAATTCCTTCTGATTAAAGAGATATTGAAGACTCTTATGATCAGTGAAAAGTTTGTATTTAGTACCATAAAGATAATGCCTCCATATCTTTAAGGTGAATACTACCGCTGCCAACTCCAGATCATGAGTGGGGTAGTTCTTTTCATGCTCCTTCAATTGCCTCGTTGCACACACTATCACTTTATCCCTTTGGGTCAGAACACAACCTAACCCAACTCCAGAGGCATCACTACAAACTGTGAAGTCATCAACTCCTTGAGGTAACGAAAGAATCGGTGCTTCACACAACTTCTTCTTTAACTTCTCAAAAACTTCCTTATACTTCTCATTCCAAGTATAAACAGCTCCTTTGTGGGCCAAAGCTATTAATGGAGTCGCGATCGAAGAAAAGCCTTGGATAAGTCTTCGATAATATCCGACGAATCCTAAAAAGCTTCAGATCTCCGTAGGACTTTCAATTGTAACCTTCGAGTTACAAAATAAATCCTTATTGAGGACTCCTTCTTCTTCTTAGAATAAGTATTTTCCTTCGTTTATTGTAACAGACCGATGGGTCATGTTCTAATGGTCTCTCATTGTATAATGCACTACTTAGACTCAGATCTCCTAGGGACAAATTTCAGAACAAACTATACCTACCTTCATGTTCTAATGTGATACAATCACAGTTCAACATGTATCATTTCTAACTACCAACTTCTTCAACAATGAGTGCGATACTTCTATTGATCGCTTTGATCATCTTTCACTTCAATCATTTGGCTTAAGTCAAATGCTACATCGAACTTGGTTCTCGGAACCACGTGACACACTCATCTTAGTCGGACTCGATTCGATATGACCTCTAAGGTCGGAATAACAATCATATTCTTAGTCATTACCGAAACGATGGTAACGACAGACTAGAATAAGACGGAATCAATTACTAGTTCCTTGGTAACCTTGTGACTTTCCCTGATCCAAGTGTGAGTCCTGTGCTTCCAGTAGTATAGATCTCTACTACTATTCACACCTACTCATACTCGTCCCAAGTACTGTCTCGCAGTCCCCAAGTCCTAAAATCACAAAACAATTTAACACATACGAATGTGTCCAATTAATCATAAAATTTTCCTAGACTCTACTAGGACTTCTTCCATGCGTATCTTCAATCATCAATTCTACTTCAACTTGGTTGGTGATGGAAATTCCAGACGATGGGACAACTTCAAGAATTACACCAACCATTCCATTCATCAGATGACAAAACCAGGGTTTATATTATTTCCTTGAAACGATTACAAAGGTTCAAGTTTACCCTATACTATGCCTCTAATAGGCTAAACCACTTGTTACTATTCACATTACTACTTCGTAACTTGATCTTCGGGTATAAAGTCTTTACTTCTACTTCCTAGCATTATTAATTGCTTCGTCAAGGATATTCTGAAATTCCTTTGGCGTTGGCGGTGCACTTGGCCTTGTTACTTCATTGCTCTTCAGACAGTTCTTAGAAATATGGCCTTCTTCCTTACATACATAACACACCCCCTTGAGAATCGTACATTGATTGGCGTAATGCCCTAATTCTCCACACCTAAAGCACTTCACCTTCCCGTCACAATTCCCAGAGTGTTTATTTTTGCACTTCCCGCACCATTTTCCTTTACCTCTTTTTTTGCCAGACTTTGAGGATATGTTGCTCTTGTTGGGCCTTAAAGACCCCTCAAATTTCCTCTTTTTGTCAACTTCAACCTTGTTGGCGGTCCTGTCATTGATCATTTCTTCAATAGACTTAGCAACCCTGATAGTTGCCTCGAGAACAGATGCCTGACGTACTGGCACAGTAAGTTCATCCTTACTTTGTTGAAGTAAACGTTTTGTTTCTTCCATCTGTTGATCCAACATCGTACGCACCATTGCCTGCACCCCAGTCATCGTGATTGGCTCAGGCTGCAGATTATCGTTTCCGAATTCACTTTGCGTACTCGCCATTTCGATTTATACACCAATCGTAGGTGAATTTAGATCTTTATTTTCGATAGACGTTAAATCTTCGTTATTACTCCAAAACGTTTATATGTTAGTTTTAATATCGTAATCATACGTTTAGAATCCTACACACATAAGGTTTCCAGATCCGGTCGGCAACAGACCATAGATCCGAACATATAATGGCATATATGGCAAACATATAGCATTTAGCACATAAAAGCATTTTAGGCATCTTTCCTAAAATAAATTAGTGCTCGTGTCTAAATTATGGTAGACACTCATCTCACAATCATCACTTAGCATTCTAAGTTTAAGTCTAGAAATCCTACAATTTCTTAGTTCGCTTAAACTAATGCTCTGATACCAACTTTGACATCCCCTAATTTCTCGGCCAGAAAAGACCGATTTAATTTATGCTTTTTAAAATAAAATCAGAGAAATCTTTTTAAAAGATGTTGCGGAATTGGTCCCCAAAACAAAACATGATAAAAGTTTGTCAAAACCTTTCTTTAAGAAATATATAATTTCCTTTTATATCAAAACCTCGGGATGTCATGTTCCGATACAGATCAAAAGCATAAACAAGACATTATAAGCCTTACAACAGTTATTTATAACTACTGGCCTATAATCCAAAGATCACTCATCATCATCATCCGACTATGCTCGGAGTCCACTACCTGTAATATAAAAAGCTGAGTGGGTCAGGCTTGGAAGCCTGGTGAGCATATAGGGTTTTCAACCCACAATACATAAATTTATTATGCTTAAACATCAATCAGTCAACCAAATTACCCCAACCCCATTATCTTATTTATTTCTTAAGGGTTTACCCTAAGAATCAACTATCACTCCTTCCTAAGGATTCATCCTAAGGAATAGGCACGAAGTTACATCGTCACCAGCGTTTATATAACAGGCACTAAGTCCATAGCTGCCAAGGTTTATTCAACATGTGCTAAGTCCATAGCTCTCATTTATCGACAGTATTATTCATAGGTATTCCCCCCCTGCAACACATAGTTCACACACCTACAGGTTGCGGGCATGCTAGTGTTCTACAGACCGTCTAGAATAGTCCATGGTTGTTATCCATACTCTGATGAATGACGGGGGCCAACATTTTGGGTAAGTGATTCTCTCAAATTTCACCACTCACCCTCAACTCATGATCAATATCACTGATCATTTCAGTTATCCAACTCACCTTTCATCACACCCACTAGTTCATCTACCCATGTTTTACCCAACATTTTTGTAGATAAAAATACATATACAGTTTAAAACTTGTATAAAACATCTATTCAACAGTCACCTCAGATAAACAATTAATATAATTACACATAGCACGTATTTTAAGGTAAATACTTCATATCTATGTGTAAGGTGAAAGTAACTACACACTCACCTGATTTAATGAAAATCGGGCAGCAATTCGTTTCCTAAAACGATCGTTTCTAATAAAACCGGGAGTTTTATTGAGAAACCGGGCTCTGCAAAGGGTCGGGCTTCGAAACCGAAAAGATAAATTTTCCGGGTCTTCGGGCACTTCGGGACGTGTTTTGGGTGCTATAACCAATACCGGGGCTTCGGGGGATGTGAAAATAGCCAAAATATTGAAAAAGGGGCCAAAATTGCCAATTTTTAAATTGTAGTCGGGAGGGTTCGCACCCTCCTATTTATAGCATGCGAGGCCGAGGATCAATGGCTGAGAAGGAGATACGCGGCAGCAGATCCGAAGGGGGCAGCACCTGGCTCGCACGTGGACTGCGCAGGCGAGGGCCTCGCCGGGGGCTTCTGATTGGACCACTTCGGACGGCTCTCCGGTTCGGACACGCTCCTGATGACACACCGAGATCGGACACGGGGCAGCCTCCTATTGGACCGAACCTCGAACTCAAGAAGAACGTGACACGCCTCGCCAGGTGGCTTCGGTGACTCAGCAGATTTCGGACACGTGGCACATTTTAAGCGAGGTGACGTGGCCGAAGTCCACGTATGCGAAATTTCCTGGTTTTGAGATTTTTTCTCGATTTTCGCTTCAAAACTTCTAAAATTCATAACTTCCGCATACGAGCGCCGTTTTTGACGTTCTTTATATGCACGCGTAGGTAAAATTACGCTCTACAACTTCGTTTAGAATTCATCGGCTAATTTTGACTTTAATTTTTATATTATTATTTTTAACAGACCGGGACAGGAAATCTGTTAAAAATTCATAACTTCTTCATCCGACGTCCGTTTTCGTTAGACTTTTTACCGTTGTGCTACTATTTACGAGACCTTCGATTCTCGTTTAGGTTGTGTCGGATAAAAATCACTCGATCTACAATTCGAGTTTTTAGCTGTCTACTGCTAAGCTGAAACTTCGAAAAATCATAACTTCCTCATACGAAGTCAGATTTAGGCGTTATTTTTATACCTACTCTCGGTTTAACGAACACTACGAGTTTCGTTTAGATCACTAAGGCTAAAAAGTAGTTTATCAAAAACTCACTTTTTACGACATTCGATACCGCCGGTTTTGTCGTGAAACTTCGACAGGTCATAACTTCTTCGTTATAACTCGGATTTCGGCATTCTTTATATATCTGTAATCCTTGTCACGACCACTACAACTTTCTTAAAAAATATCGGCTTTATCTAATATTTATTTTTGACGCTCATTTTTAGTCTTAATTAATTAAACCCTAATAATTAAGCATAAAACACATAAAACACATAATTCCTTTTCATTTCTTCAAAATGAGTCACGAAGGTTAACCTAGACTATCATGTCAATATTAATGCCTAGCCTAGAAACACGGGCATTACAGATGATCCTTAGGAATAAATGAACGAGGAATAGCTAATTCTTAGGGTAGATCCCTAAGAGTAAAGAAGATAATGGGGATGGGTAATTGGGTTGATTGTTTGATGTTTAAACATAATAATTATATTATTGTGGGTTAAAAAACCCTATGTACTCACCAGGTTTCCCAACCTGACCCACTCAGTTTATTTGTATCACAGGTGTCGATGTGAAGCTACCTTACAATGAGAGATTTAAAAGAGATGTAGATCACTAGTGTAAATAAATGTAAGTTCTGTTTATGCTTATGTTTCTGTATTGACGATGACATCCCAATGTTTTGAAAATGAATAAAAATACATTTCTTCGGAAATGCTTTGATAACGTATTTATCATGTTTTACTGGGAACAAATTCCGCAACATTTTTATTAAAAGAAGTACTCTGATTTTTATAAAGCATAAACAAAATCGGTCTTTTCTGGCCAAGAAAATGGGGATGTCACAAAGAATGAGGCCATCTCATTCTTTATATAGGGACACTCCTCTCAATTAGGGTTTTCCTTATGTTCCTAGTATGCCCAGCGTACCCTCTGGTACGCCCAGCTTACTAGGTGGCTCCGCTTAAAAGTCACGCACATGAGTACACTAAGCGTACACACACGTACGCCCAGCGTACTCAGCTGCCACCTTTCTCAAATAAGGGACTTATCCTGCCAAAACTTCAAACTTCCGTTGCTTCCTCGATATAACTCCGTTTTCAACGAACCTCATATCCACGGAAAGGTGACGAGATGCCCTACGCTTCAAGCAAATCTTCATAACCCCGAGACTTCCTCATGACCGGGTTGTAGCCCACGAACCCTGATCTTGGACGATCTGAAACAGGATGTTACAACTCTCCCCCACTTGAATTTGATTTCGCCCACGAAATCGCTCCTTATCAACACATAGATCGAACCCAATAAAAATTCCCAATCCCAAAAATGGACAGACCCTTTCGCCGCTGTGGTACTCGTTCTCTCTCTTCAGAATTTGAAAAATCTAGTGGTCTGTCTCCCTGCCAGACCACCCCCGTAAAATATCATCTTGTTAACCGCTCATCGAATAACAGACTCTAAGAACACTCTATCAACCCTGATTCTCTAATCGACCCCGGTCGTAACTCAAAAGGAACGGAAAGGTCATATCCCACCAGGGACCCACCGCCTGAGAAGCTATCAGAACTCTTCTAAAGGAATGATCCTCAACTCCCATAATCATAAGCCCTAGTTCCTATCAAATGCTCCTTCCGACACTGAACACCAGGTCAACTCCCGACCTGACGGTTGGACCTTCAAGGCTACCCATTTCTCGTCCAACCAGTCATTCTTTATAACTCCCTTTCACACTAGCTATCTCAGCCCTTCATGTGACACGCGAAGTCATGAATTTCTCCTTTCCTCAAGCGAACACTACAATCCCCTCCTGGAGTCACCTCACTCCCGACCTCGTCCGTCTACTACTTACTAGTTCCGTGTGTCTCGCGGTCCTTCCCAAACCAACGAACTAGCTCACTCAAATCTAAAACATCAGGAGGAAACATATCTCTCTAAGAATGAGATCCACCCGAAGTCTCAACTGGTCGTCATCCACACAGATAGAACCAAACTCACCCACCAGAGTCTGTTCCGACACAGAATTGGAACCACTTGTCTCAATCTAGCACTCAACTCATGACCCATGTTAAGGGTTTTGAGCATTCTAACACTCCTATGGTGTACATGCAACCCTAGAAACCTTGGATCTATGTTTTACTATGATACATGCAAATTTGATTTTCCAAGGTTCTTAACCTATCTAGCATAGCATGGGGAACCTTTAAACATAAATGCTAGAAGAAGAACATACCTTTTGTAGTTTAGATTCCTTGAGAACCTTGTGAGCCTAGCACCTCAAGTGTGATGCCTCAAATGTCTCACACAACACTACACCACTTGGAATAACCTTGAGAGAAGTTTCACTTAAACCTCAAAATCAGATTGCCCTCTTACTTGTACAAGTAGTAGTCGATTTTGCTAGACTAGGGGTCTTTATATAGTTGTGACACAAGTAGGGTTACACCATGTAAACCCTAATTGTCATGGCTTTCCATATTCCATGATCCATGGGTTTGTACCCTCCATGGACTATCCATGGACCACCTTATGGGTTTTAACCCAATCCATACAAACCATGGATCATTAGCCCACTATACAAGAATAGATGATTTACACAATCAACCCCATATATTTAATTAGTCTCTTTTTGATCACTTAATTAATTCCAAATTAATTCTTTGATCAATACTAATTAAATAATATTATTAATATATTAGAACTTATAATATATTAATAAACCTTAAGTGTCCTTTCTCTCAATTTGGTCTATCCAAGTATTGCAATGCCATGCAACCCAAATGGACCATGCTAATCGGGTCAAGTACATTCCAGAAATAGTTATGAACTTAGACACCTAATCCAACACCATGTTCAACGATTATATGCATGCATTACACCTCGATCCATCCGATTCGCGACAACCCCTCTTTAACTCAAAACATAATGGTTTTCGACCACTGCCTAGTTCCCAGTCTCGTCATTGGTTCGGCCCCCAGGTTCTCACAGACTCTTCTGGTAAGGCTACCCATGCCTAAGAGTCGCTCTGCGTCATATCCTGACTAATAAGGTTGCGGCTCCCCATAGTTATACAACACTTTCTCTCACTTACTAACAAGTGCTACGGCTCCCCGTAGTCCTATGGCACTCTCTCATTAATGCTACGACCCCCCGCAGTCTTGTGATATTCTCTCTCTCTCTCTCTTTCTCTCTCTCTCTCTCTCTCTCTTTCTCTATCTCTCTCTCTCTCTCTCACACACACACTAATGCTACGGCTCCCCGTAGTCTTACAATACTCTTTCTCTCTCTTGCTGACTCATGAATGCTACGGCTCCCCGCAGTCACACGATACTCTCTCTCTAACTCATGTATGCTACGGCTTCCCGCAGTCACACGATTTTCTCTCTCTAACTCATGTATGTTACGGCTCCCCACAGTCACACAATATTCTCTCTCTCTCTAACTCATGTATGCTACGGCTCCCCGCAGTCACACGATATTCTCCCTCTAACTCACGTATGCTACGGCTCCCCGTAGTCACACGATACTCTCTCTGGGCTCTCCCCACGGTCTCCCCTAACAGTCCTAAGTGATTACTCCCACCCGGATCTGTTTACTCTCTTATTACCCCATATTCTCATTCTCAAGTCATCACTACACTGAGTTCACTAACTCATGCTCCACAATCCAACATAGATAGGTGCACACACCCACTCAGTTTATGCACCACCACTTCCTGATTTAAGTTCTCGTAGGCAAGGCACTTTTCTCCGCACAGATACACCCTTAGACGGTCCCACTCCGATAACAATTAACTAAGGGGTTCCCACTGGAACAAAAGTCACTCGGTATTCCACTCGCCATCCCACAACTCGAGTCTCAACATGACCAAAAATTAGGACATCATACACGGGTACCTCGGTATACCATCACAACATCTCACGATGTCTTGCCTCAACCACTGATCTTCCACTCACGCAACTCGAAACCTCGAAATACTCCAATCTCACAAATTGAAACACGGAGGAATCGTCAACGACTAAAAACACATTGACAAAATCTGAAGCTCCATCCTCTACTGATCACCACCCATACGAAACTACTCATACTGACTCTGAAATTGGTTGACAAATCAATTGTTGCCCCTCCGGGAGTATAGATCACAATATATACCGATGCCCACAAATCTCAGCAATTGCACCCTGAACTTAGCGACCCAACCTCCTCAAACTCAACATTTGCAAACCCGAAAAATCCCTGGCCACAATAAATTCTCTGACCAACAGCCACCTGTCGTGAATTCACTCATCCTTTCTTAAGCACATACACATACATCATCCCACCTTGCACCTCGCCTCATCCACCAATAACCCAGGTATCATGCGTCTGCACCGTAGATCTCCATAACCAGTTTTCTAATCATACTTGAACGGATCGCTAATCTTCTTAATAGAATACCCAGTCCTCCCCTACTCAGGGTTCGAACCATCACCAATTGGCATACCAACAATCCACTCCATAGACTGTTTCACCAGGTACATCACACTTGACTCTTGGAACGTACCATGTAATCACATCAATGATCTTTCTGATGGAAACCAAGTAGCTCCAAATATCCCGTAACTCAGAAAAAATCTCAGAATCCCCTCGACGTGACTGCCTCTAGTCATCTCGAAGCCTCAGACCGACACACCGCCGGATACCCCAACTGTTCTGGATTAGTCCTGACGCTCCATCTGGAAATAATTCACTATCACGCACCTCGTCTCTGATTCTTCGACCAGCCTCCCATCGCAGAAATCATCATGGAAGCAGGAGACCTTACTCTCATAGTCGATACACAACGTAGACATCGAGCGTCACCGCCCCAGTATACTCCTCTTGATCACTTGAAACCGCTGCTAAAATCATGCCTGACTCGACTAAGGCATCTCTTTGTCCTCATCTCAGTCTCTACTAATAGCTCTCTCATGGTATAAGGAATACCTCGCTGCAAACATACTGCCAAAATACTCTGGTGAAAAGGTTGCAACCCTATGCTATCCCACGGGGTTTACCTCCAACTCTGAAACCGAAAGCTCAATATCTCGTTTTGCTTCTCCCAGGAAACGGGAGCAGCGCCACTCTTGTCACAGAGAGTGACATCTCAACTATCGTCTGATTGCTCAACTCAGGCCGCATTTCTCCATAGAGTCTCATCTCTACTCATCTCTGTGTCTTGCGACTCCAGCTGGCATCTCACCAATGAAAAACTCTCAAAACTAACTCAATTCTCTCTCCAGGAATGCTCCACTAAAACTCGCTCAACATGACCCTCTAGCCCCACACTCTATCACATCTGATCTTAGTCTAATCAATAACAATAGGATAACTGGTAAAACCAGAAGCACTAACCGCCACGAATCATGGTACCCGAACCATGTGATCTCCTATCAATCTGCTACGAATCATGGTACTCAAACCATGTTCTCTCTTCTCAATCTGCTACGAATCATGGTACTCGAACAATGTTCTCTCTTCTCAATCTGCTACGAATCATGGTACTCGAACCATGTTCTCTCTTCTCAATCTGCTACGAATCATGGTACCCGAACCATGTTCTCTCTTCTTAATTTGCTACTTAGAACCTCTGGTATTCTCCCTGTTTTGAGTATGGGTCCTCTGCTTTCGGTAGTACGGGCCCATACTACCTGCCACATCTACCCATACTTTCTACACGGATCGTCCCAGATTTCCTAAGTAACTGCTCAACCTTCTCGATCACCAATCCCGTTACACATGTTCGCCCTCCAGCGAATACCCTCATCCCTCCGTGTACTCATCCAACTCAAATCACTTCCTAGGCTCTTCCTAGGTTCTTACTCTCCTCTTCCATCAGCTGCTGAAGAACTCCTTATGATGCCAGCCATCTACCTCCTGAATATTGTCATATTCACTTCGTAGCTGACTCCCATCATGAAGAGATCCACAAACCACAAAGCAAGCAGCATTTGGACATCGAATAATCTCCACCAACACGTAAAACCACTCTAGGTTGCAACTCCACTTGCTCTACTCATACTCAAAAGGTATCACCGCACTCAAGCAACTCTACCTCTCGCGGGTATCTAACTACTCCCTCAGTAGGCTCCTCAATGCTCATCTAGGTATCTCTCCTAGATTATCACTCAACTCAGAACTCTCTCTAGGATTCCTGCTAAATACTCTTACTCAACTCATACTCAAAAGTACATCTCAAATAGCAGAAACTCCTAGGCTAAGGCATCACAAATCAGGCCACTCTAGTCCTAAAATATGAAATACCTAGCCTACCCTATAGCATGCATAATATCTCATAAAGTATCTCATAAATATCTCATAACACAAAAGTAAGGGTATTTTGGGAAATCACCGTTCGGGATCTGGCTGATTGTACACACGACTCCAGCTCGTTTTCTCTTAAACACTTTCTCGTTTTAGAAAAATTTATCTCTTTTTGAAAATTTTTCTCAAATCCTCAGTTTGAGTCCAAACACACCCGGAGGTGCATCCGAATCCCTCAAACCAAGGCTATGATACCAACTTGTAACACCGTAAATTTTCAAACAAATTTTTCATTTTTAATTTCACTTAATTCTCGTAACACATTTCACAAAAATCCCATTTATTTAATTTACAAAACACAACTCCATAATTATTTAATTGATAATCCAGGGTCCTCAAAACATGACTCTTTCTCTGGTGTGTACAATCAAGCCGGCGCCTTCCCGCAATCCTGAAACGAAACTGAAACACATATCACATAACACTGTAAGCACGAAGCTTAGTGAGTTCCCCAAAATACCACACATATCTCATTAGCCTCTAATGGCTATAACTCAGATAAGACCCTTCGGTCAATGTATCTCAGTGGGACCCTCCGGTCCCACAACTCGGGTTGACCCTCCGGTCCTAACTTAATAAAGCTCAGCATAACACACAGCATAAATCACCAAGACATAATGCAGGATATCACAATACTCAATATAAGCACATAAGACCCTCCGGTCACACAAATTACCACTTAAGGTATATATAGTGAGAAGACTCACCTCGGATGATGAACAGCCCCTATAAACGTTGCTACTACACACCGGCCACTGACTCTGTGCCAAACCCACAATTATCCCAATTAGGAACTAAGTCCAAACTCTCACTCATTAGGTCTAAAGGTAGTCCACTAACCAGCCCATCAATGACCTAAAACCCATTGTGTGACAACCCGAAATATTTTTGCCTTCTAGCCTTGTTAAGGGTCATTTTATTGGGTTTCAAGCCTAGTACACTTGAGGAATGAGTGTTAGAATGTACCTGCTAGAGACACTGTGCAACATTCAAGCCTTAGCACCACTAAAAAGGAGTTCACGGCCAAGACTCATGGGTTTACGGCCATGAAGTCATGGTGGCCGTAAACTCCCCTATAAGTCTCTTTCCCTTCAACTTTTCTTTCATTATTTCACTTCCAACTCAAGAACACTTGAATTCTCTCTCAAGTATCATCGAGATTTTCATTCCCGATCTTCAAAAGGTAAGTGATTCTTCCCTCTAGTTGTTGATTACCCTTCTTCTCATGAATCACCCTTTGATTTCATCCATGGAAATCAAACTTTTGCTAGATCTTCAACTTTCACCAAGAACACCAAGAACACACACTTGTTCTTGGTGGCCGAAAACTCTTCTAAGGGTCTCAAAAGGGTGAGTATTCCATCTACCATCTAGTTGTACATGTTAAACACTAGATTATAGCCTTGAAACATCACCAAAATCTTCATCATAGAGAGTTTACGGCCAAAGAGCATCTCCCTTGGCCGTAAACCCTTGTTTTGGTCAAGTCTTGGACCTTAAACACTTCTAGACCTTTGCTAACCTTTAGGACACTTGAACCTTTGAAACTCCTTGCCTTCAAGACCCAATAAGACACCATTTTGAGGGTTTACGGCCATAGGGTTTATGGTGTGGCCGTAAACACCTCAACACCCTCCATTAAGTTGGTCTTTCTCATCCTTGTGTAGAGCAATGGTCCCTCAAGTTTCCCTAGCATTCAAACACCCTCTTATGCACCTTTTACCATGAGTTTACAGCCCAAAACTCCCTTGGCCATGAACCCATGGCCGTAAACACCTAGTGGTGGCCTTAAACATCCCTTAGATGAATCACATGTGATTCTAACACTTGGTCCAAGTGTTTCCCAGTCCCTAAAGGTGTTTTCTTTCATATAGTTGCTTATAAACACTATATTCATGCCAATACATGCCATTATATGTCATTTAGGCTTCGTTTGTGTCTCGGGACTTCATTCGTGGAACTTCTCATCCTTACGTGCATATTCGTTTGAATCACCCACATAAGGTGAGTTCATACCCTGTAATCAATCTTTTAAACTGTTTTAAATGCTTTTAAGGGGGGGAATACAAGTTGAACACAATGATAATTGTGTAATTGTTTGTTATAAACATCTTTCAAAAGGTTGCTTATGTCTTCTATAAGTGATCAAAACATTTCAAAAACTCTTTTAAAGTTATGTTACTTTATAGTTTAACAAAACTCCGTTTTTAAAGTACCAGCATAACTTAGTAGAAAAATGAGTCTTTTCAATAACAGTTCAAGTAAAATACTAGTAAACTATAAGGGGTATATTTTAAAGGTTCAGTTCATACTAGATGCTAGAACATACTATAAAGAGAAACAGGGAGGTAGATACAATACACGATAACATAAAGAGAAACAAGGAGGTAGATACAATACATCAGATAGACATACTATACACTACACACTATGCAGAACGAACACACTATACACTATAACAGAACGAACATACTAAGATTCTATAGCATGAGAACACTACAGGATCTAATTATACCAATGAATCACTAACTCATTGTTCTAAACAAAAGGTGATAGTAAAATTGGGTATACATGATCACATAAATTTAATGTGAATTCTACACGACCTAGCAATATGTTTGCGGAAGTCGCGTTTGGTCCCTAGAATCTCTTGCAGGGAGAGCGTATAGTATGGGTGCTATTCCTCACATTATGACCTTAATAAAACAAACATGTTTTAAGGTAATTAGTACTACAGAATGTCAATTTAAAAGACAACTACGTACTTATAAAATTCCCATTACTTTCAGTAAGTGACAGTTCCACTAGAAAGGTAATACAAACTATTTTCGAGTCAAGATAGTTATAAACTAGGGAAAAACTTACATTTTACAAACTACACACAAAACAGTCGAGTCTAGTACATTCAGTAGAAGGGGGCCTATAATGCTAACCTTATGATTCCTTAGTGTATGCATTCAGGGATATATATATTAATCGGATCTGACAGGTAGTAGGATGTGTGCTTTCCGCTTCATTTCCTGTTCCTTGTTTGGTTGTGGGCTTAGAGCATATACACCCAGCCTACTATCTATCCTATCTTAGCTATATATATATGTTCTGTATACACCAAGTAATCATAAGGGGTACCAGGTATGGGCCAGGTCATAGGACACTAATTCAATGCACCGTTTTCTAGTACAAAACATACTTTTCAAATAAAGAACTTTTGGAATACAAAACTAGAAACTTAACCAGTAAAGGGTTTAATCCATTTTATTAAACCAGTAAAACTTAAAGGACCTTAGGTGGTTAATTCTATAATGCCTTAGTTTATACACCAGAGTTATATATAATTAATATCTGATAGGTAGTTGGATATGTGCCTTCCGCCTCATTCCCTGTTCCTTGTTTGGTTGTGGGTTTAGGGCAGATTTACACAATTAACTATCTGTTCGATATTAGATTATATATAACTAGTATAAACTAAGTGATTATAGAAGGAACTATTGTGGTTATCATTTTATTATAAGAAATAAGGGTTTTCTTAAAGGATCTTTTCATCAAATATAAAGGAACTATTACAGTTAACTCTGTGAGTACCGAGTGAATACGCAGGGGTTATATACAACGATGATCTAACAAACAATGGGATGTGTGTCTTCCGCCTCATTTCCTGTTCCTTCTTTGGTTGTGGGCTTAGGGCAGATACACACAACCGATTGTTTGTTTACTCTGGGTTTTATATAACTTGTATCCATTTAATACTCATAGAAAGGACTGTAGAGTCATTTTTACTTATCTTTCATCAAAGTATGAAATATAGGATTTTCTGGAGGAACAGGCAAACTTTTCTAAAACAGAACTTACTACAACTTACTACAACTTTCTACAAACTTTCTTACTACTTACTACATCACTAAAATCTTATGAACTTACCAGCTTAAATGCTGATCTACGCTTTCAAAATAACTTGTATTCTCAGGAGACCAGTAGACAGGTTTGCGCACTGGGATTCAGAAGATGGAGCAGTATAGCTTCATGTATTTTTGTTAATTGATATGCATTCTATATTATGTGAATCACATACTTTGTAAACACTTTCTTTCTAATGAAATGGTTGTTTATTACTTTGATTACCATGATGCATGTCTTGTGATACTAAACATGACGTCCTCCACCCTAGAACGTTTCCATCGTTCCGGTTTTGGGGGTGTGACACATTGGGCCCACCAAGGCCCAATAATAAATGGGCTCTCCCGAGGCCCAACTCTCACATCAAAAAGGCAAGCCCAACTCAAGGGCCCAAAACACATATATAATTATTCCTCTGGTCCAAAACACTATTGCAACCGGCCCAACACTCAAGGTCCAAAACGAGACTTAGCCTAAAAGTCCATAGTAAGGTTACGCAAGGCGTACCTCTCTTGGTACGCTCAGCGTACTCACGAATCCATATTGGCCATCGGGGACACTGGGGTAGTACGCGGGGCGTACTGGAATTACGCTCAGCGTACTTCCTAGATTCACTCTTTCTACTCATTTGGTCTTAACCCGTTAAGACATTAACTTACATCCCAGATATGGACTCCATAATGGCTCTTACTCCATAAAGTCGGTGACTTTAAGCCTTTGCATGGCTGATAAGGTCACAAACACACAAAACTCTTACTCTCTTAACTCAAAATGCTCATATCTCATGACACTTAAAAGGACAGATATTAAGCTCTGGAGTGAAACAACTCATAAGGCCTCAAGCTTTGGGACCAAAAACCCTAAAATGGACCATATCATGCACAAAACAAAAGGATGGGAAAGCTTTGGGCTTTATACCTTCAAATGATGCTCCAACCATAGAAAAGCTCAGATCCAAAGCCTGGACTCCAACTCTATTCTCTTCCATGCTCCTTCTTCACTCCAAAAATCTCACAAGAACACTTATAAGCTCACAATAGTCACATACAAGCTCAAGAACGAGGATTAGGGTTTGAGAGGGTTCATTGACTGAGGATGGTGGCCAGCAATGAGGCCATCTCATTCTTTATATAGGGACACTCCTCTCAATTAGGTTTTTCCTTCTGTGCCTAGTACGCCCATCGTACCCTCTGGTCTGCCCAGCGTACTAGGTGGCTCCGCTTAAAAGTCACGCACATGAGTACACTAAGCGTACACACACGTACGCCCAGTGTACTCAGCTGCCACCTTTCTCAAATAAGGGACTTATCCTGCCAAAACTTCAAACTTCCGTTGCTTCCTCGATATAACTCCGTTTTCAAAGAACCTCATATCCACGGAAAGGTGACGAGATGCCCTACGCTTCTAGCAACTCGTCGCAACCCCGAGACTTCCTCATGACCGATTTGTAGCCCACGAACCCTGATCTCGGACGATCTGAAACAGAATGTTACATATCTTGAGGTGTTCTTGAAGGTAAAATTGATTTCTACTTCACCATTCCTTCAAGTTTTACTTGTTTTTCATGGATTTTCTCCATCTTCTACTCCATTCTATTGTAAAATCATGAACACTTGCACCTAATCACGGTTTTGATGATGATGGTGGTAGGATTTCATCCAAAATCAACATGCATGTTGTAGATGGTGAAGTCCCATGACCTAAACCTAAGTCAAAATCAAGGAAATGCACTTTTCTACATGTTTTGGTGGAAAAACACCACATGCATCCAAAGTTTTCTTTCAAAAACGAATTTTGAACATTTCAAACTCATGAATGGTCTTCAAACTAACATGCATGTAATGATCTTCAAGCTTAGATGCTAGAAGATCAAAGTTTGTTGTTAAAAGCTTTCAAATATGTTCATAAAGGATTTATTCTCAAATAAATACCTAAAACTCTTTTCTGATCAAATTCGATTTTTGCAAGAATCCCATTAATAAAATAAGATGATCTGTAAATTTTCAGAAAATAATTCATTTTTCTCGAATTATTATAATTATTACAATAAAATAGGGCAATAAATCATATAAAATACTTTCTGAGGTCTATAAATCCTAGATAAATTCGTGTATAACCCTTATGGTAAATAATGACCTCTCATAAAGTTTCATCGATTTTTGTTACTGTTTATTGTGGTTTTGAATTTTCTTTTTTTTAGCCCCAATAAATCATAAAACCACTTTAGAGAATTTGAAAATGGTATCTAATAATTTTCGCAGCTCCCACCCTATGTGTACGACTCAGAAGAATATTTTCAGAATTTTTCATAATGCATTCCTATTTTCCCCGATTTTTGTATTTATAATGGACTAAAAACAGGAAAAATAGTTCTACTCATCCAAAATTCATGAAAATTTACCAGAATATCTTGTAATATATTAGACCCCTAAATAAAAATTTGGATGATTTTTCTATTCAGTATGCTATTCTTCTTCTACTTTCTAAGATTAAATACACTTAAATCCACAAAATCGGATTCCGGTAGATAAAAATATTTTATCCAGATTATTAGCACTATAAATGAAGTCTACAAAATTTTGGTAATTTACTTTAACTTTTTAATAATTATTCTCCAATTAATGATTATTTAAGAGGATAAAACAAAGAAAAATAGCAAGACTAATTGAGAAATATCTTTTATATTTGTCAAAGCTTCTATATATATAATCACAGTGTTACAAAAAGTTTGGGTAATTTTGGAAACTGTTTTCTATTTATTTCAATTTTTATTAGAATAAATGCACAAAAATCATAAAATTCGGTTAAACAGTTTAGAAATCCATTT
Source organism: Lactuca virosa (assembly GCF_052849685.1). Lineage (NCBI taxonomy): Eukaryota > Viridiplantae > Streptophyta > Magnoliopsida > Asterales > Asteraceae > Lactuca > Lactuca virosa. The sequence goes on along the minus strand of NC_136430.1, from coordinate 221,142,244 downwards.
TTATATTTTTCCCAGCTTAAGTATGTCTAATGGAAGTATTATAAAAAGTTTGGGAATTTTTATCATCTGGATTCTATTTTTCACAAATTTATATTGTTATGAAGGCATAAAAATTTGGAAAAATAGTTAATCACATCAAAAATTCAAGGGAAATTTTCTGGAAGACCTCTACTGTGTTTAGAATGAAAAAGCAAAGTTTGAGAATTTTTAGAAACTGTTTGATAATATTTTGGATTTTTAGAAGCTTAAAACACATTTAAATGTATTGAAATACCCTCAATTAATATTACAAAAATCTGGAAAATAATATCCAAAATTATCTTAATCATATGAGTTTCAGAAAATGTTTGTAACTTATCAATATTAAATTTTGTCACAATATTGGTATAATTCTATTGTAGTGGCAAGTATACTAGTATTAGTTTTCTATTAGAGACTCATTAGTGTGTAACATCGTGTAGGAATCGATAGTGGTACAAGTGGAACGTAGTTCAAGGCATCATTTGCATCATCTTAAAGCATTGTGAGTATTCACGACTCCCCCTATTTTCGGTTTTTAAATGTTTTGGGGTGGAAAAGTATGTCCTAAACTATTTATGTCCGTTGTATTTATTTTGACTCGTATGAAACTTGGTTGCTATACTTTGTATGTATGTGTATGTTACTTTAATTCATGAGGATTGTATCGCGGTTAAGTCCCTGGAATCTCTCGACACAACTCGTTAACTCTTTTGAGCATATGGTTATTATGGATAGCGCTATCAGGAGGTAGACAACTCCTCACTCGCACGATTCGCTTGAGTGCATTTTACCATTTTATTCTCTATGTTTGCGATACACATAGTAGTCAATAGGGCACGATTCGGTCATTAGGCTTGGGTTGTGAACTCATGAATGGAATCTTTATGCACATACGAAACTTGTATTCTCATGTTAGCAACGACACTTGTATACTTATTTTAGCAATGAAACTTGCATACTTATTTTAGCAACGAAACTTTTATGCTTATTATAGCAACGAACTTTGTTTCTCATTCTAGCAACGAACTTTTATTACTGAAAACTTATATACTTGTTTTAGCAATGAAATTGTTTGCTCCTTGTAACAACGAATATGAAAGAACCCCTTTCTAAACTTTCGTATTTCTGAAAGACCCAAACTTTCAGACTCGACAATTGTTACTCCAAAACATGCTACATGCATATTTATAAAACAATATCTTACATTGATAAAGTGATTACAAAAGATTTGATACAAACCGACTATGTTTTAATATTTTACATAACTACCTAGGATATTGTAAATTTTATACAAACATAAACCGAAATACAAAAGTAATAGTAAAAACTATTCTACATCTTCCGACGGTATATAACCATACTGGTTACTTATCTCCTGCAATTGTTAAACACTGAGAGGGGTAAGCGGTGACGCTTAGTGAGTTCAATAATAGATACAATATAACGTTATGCCATATATATACTTCAATATGGCAGAAGCAAAGAGGAACAAGGAACAACAAAGGCATATGTGAATCATCAGACAATCTTTCCATATCAATCAATGATTTGATTTAAAGATATACGATCAATGAGACATGACAATTTCTATACTTGATAAACACCAATAAAGCATCGGCCCAAATGGCACAGAAGACATACACTTTCTGATTTAAACATTTCGGTAGATTTCAGGCTTATAGTCGTGTCTAACTATCTTCCAATGCCATAGAATAGAAGTCATTCTCTTACGGAGACATGCTCTACATGGCCAAAAACTACGTACCAGTACCACCGTGAATCTAAGTCCTTTCACTGATCACATGGTCAAAGGTATAGCTTTGCTATCATAAATAGCAGGAATATAAATAACACGGGAAAATAACCCGGAATAATAACACTGAAAAGCATATAGCACATATAACACATAACATACAATTGTTCCTATAAATTAAACTCACATTGAAATAACCGGGGGTTAAAATAGTAATTTGGGCAGCACTTCGTTACAATAATAAAGTTTTGTCATTGAAAACCGGGAGATTTATTGAAAATCAGGCCTTGCGAGGATAGAGCTTCAAACCGAAATGATAAATTTCTCGGGCTTCTCGGGCACTTTGGAACGTATTTCGGGAGTTAAAATTGATACCGGGGCTTCGGGGGAAGTTGATTTGCAAGAAATATTGATTATTGGGGTAAAAAGTGGCAATTTCCAAAGTTTACCCGGGAGATCTCGCAGTCACTATATATAGCTGCGAGGGTCGGATCCGAAGCAAGGAGGGAGAGGCACGTGGCTCGGATCTTCGGCCGAAGGAAGAACACGCGGCAGCAGCAGCGAGCTTCGGGTGCGAGGCAGGTGGCGCGCTCGGATACGAGGAGCTGGCAGACACGCGTCGGAACCGGAGCTGCACACGCTTCGGACCCGCGAGGATCTTCGGATACGTGGCGCGCGTGACTCACCGAGATCGGTCTTAGAGGTTCCTCGGAAATTGAGCCCAAATCTTCTGAAATCCATAACTTTCTCATACGTTCTCCGTTTTTTACGTTCTTTATATGCACGCATAGGCGGGAATATACTCTACAACTTTCGTTTAGAATTCGTCGGCTAATTTTGAATTTATTTTTAATATTATTATTTTTAACAGACCGGGACAGGAAAATCCGTTAAAAATTCATAACTTCTTCATCTGACATCCGTTTTCGTCAGTCTTTTTACCGTTGTACTACTAATGACGAGACCTTTGATTCTCATTTAGGTTGTGTCGGCTAAAAATCACTCGATCTAAAATTCGACTTTTTAGATGTCTACTGCTATACCGAAACTTAGAAAAATCATAACTTCCTCATACGAAGTCAGAATTGGGCGTTCTTTTTATCAAAATTCTCGGTTTAACAAGTAATACGACTTTCGTTTAGATCACCAAGGCTAAAAAGTAGTTTATCAAAAACTCACTTTTTACGTCATTCGGCGTCGTGCCGGTTTTGTCGCGGATCTTCGATTCGTCATAACTTCTTCGTTATAACTCGGATTTCGATGAGGTTTTCGCCTAAATGTTTCTAAGGAGATTCTTCACAAATTTCAATAATAAAATTTTACTTATTTCAAATTTTATATTTTCGTTAAATTTCGATATTTGTCTTTTAATTGGAATCTCATAAGACTTCCAGTATTTTCCGATTGATTCTAAACATAGTTTTACTTCATTTCTAGTAAAAACTATCCGTTAGAACTCAATACTCATAATTATATAATATTTCATAATATTATTTACTTAAAACACGATTTCAAAACGTGTATGTTACAAATACCTCCTCCTTTTGAGGATTTCGTCCCCAAAATCATAACGATAAAAATGACTGGGAATATTTCGCTCTTATCTCATTCTTATTTTCCTAATTATAATTTGGGCCTTGATGGTGTTTCCACTTGACGTGCACCAACTCCAAGACATATGCACAAAGCATGTCTTCTACCGTTTGAATTATTCTCTCCGTCTGACCATCTGTTTGGGGATGATAAGTTATGTTGAGGGCAACTCGAGATCCCAATTCACGTTGGATACTCGCCCAAAATTGAGAAGTGAAATGAATATCACGATCAGAAATAATATTTAGTGGCACACCATGTCTCGCCACAACTTCGTCTAAGTAAACTTGTGCGTATTTCTCCATTGGAGCTGTTTCACGTATGGCGAGAAAATATGCACTCTTAGTCAGTCGGTCGACAATTATCCAAATGTTATTATTCTATATAGCAGTCTTTGGCAATTGGAGCAGCATTAGGTATAAGATCAGTTCGGAATTCTACTTGCCTATCCGAGGGTAGTTCAGGCAATTCGTCGGGGAAAACATCAGGGTATTCATTAATGACGGGATTATCAATTACAGTTTTCTTCCCCTCTTTTGAGATATCAACTGTATAAGCCAGATAAGTAGAATATCCCTTCAATATAAATTTATGAGTTTTTATAAAAGAAATTATTATTTTCACCATAGACATAAATAGAATCTTCCCTTTCGATAGGGATGAGTACTATCTTTTCGTAGCACAAGAATTTTGCACGGTTCTTTGACAACCGATCCATGCCAAGAATAATATCAAAGTTGGGCAAGGAGATAGGAATTAGGTTAGCAAGAAGATTATAACCTTCAATTCCTATGACACTATCTCTATAGACTTTATCAGCAAGTAACGATATACTTCCTATGTTATCTATATGAAATGATTGGACAAATGCGTAACAAGCGATTTGAAAAGAATATTCGAATTCTCGAGACACAAAAGAATCTGAGTCATTGGAATCAAATAAGATGTGAACAGGTCTAGATTTGACGAGAAATGTACCAGTCACAATATTCAGGTTCTCGCGTGCCTCTTCTACGGTAATCTGGAATACACAGCTTTTAGCTTTTGGCACCTCCTCCTTTTTAGTTGGAGTACTCTTTGATTGTTGAATGGAAATTTGACTAGTAAGAGTAGGGCAGAAACATTTCTTGTGGCCAGCAACACCACATGCATAGCAAGTAACATCTTTAGCTAATGATTGCTCAATCCTTTAATGAAGATCGTTATATTTCTATCGACTACCTCGACCATCTGCTTCTTCAATATTCCTACTGAAGTTTCGTCACTATACAAGACATGGTTCTCTGAACCAATCAACTCCTTTCGCGGATTTATACTAATCGGACTCGATTCTTTATGACCACTAAGGTTCGAATGGAAATCGTCTCCTTTGTCATCACCGAAACAAAGGTAATGACATACTTGAACAAGAACGGAATCAATTATTAGCTTCTTGGTAACCTTGTGAATTTCCCTGATCCAAGTGTGAGTCCTGTGCTTCCAGTAGTATAGGCCTTTACTACTATTCACACCCACTCATACTCGTCCCAAGTATTGTCTTGCAGTTTCCAAGTCACCATTCAAAATCACAAAGCAACTTATCACACAAGAACGTGTTCAAACAAGTACTTATGACAATTTCTCCTAGACTCAATTAGGGATTTCACATTTCTATCAAACATATCTTAGATTTCCTATACTCACCTTCTAAGATTCTTCTCATGCATATGCTCGATTTAGTATATCCTAATACTTTTTCATAGGTCGATAGAAATTTTACTTCCATTTCTTCATATAAATTCTTTCTCGGGTAGTATCTACTCTGCAAGATACACTATACCAGATTTACTCTAGCAGCGTGGAGACAAACGGTTTTCAACTACTTGCATCATCTTCTAACTCATGTAATTCACCATGCACATTTGTTCATTTCATTATCCTTCCATGACATCGTCATTCCTGTATCTGAGTAAGTCTTCTTCTCATGAGTGTATCTTTTAAGTCTACTTCATAGGAATCTATCCTAGGAAATCCGCATTATAGCTGCATCTCAGCATGTTCTACTAGCTTCAACTTGATTCTCTGTCATTCCTAACTACAACATCTCTTCTCATATAATAATATGAGTGTATATCTTCTTCAACTAAGTACTCTACCTTACTCTAACAAGTAAGCCACTCAGCCTTTTCACAACCAAATAACCTATTTCACCATCCTAATCATGTATGTTAAAGTCGGCTTAACACACAATGGAATTTCCATAAGGATGTGATAGAAGTCAATCATCACTCAGTATTATTAAATACTAAGTCTGAACATCTTGTATAGGGTTACTACTCGAACTACATACTACATCACAAAGTCTTGGCCTATTGAGTCTGAAAACTTCATTAGCCTTTCCTTTGATCTTCATTTAATTCTTCTAAATCTTGTACCACATTAATTTCAATATTGTCGAAGTATTTATCACCATCTTCGGTTCTTCCGACTCTATAAACAATCACTGCTTCAATCTGGACAGCGGTGGAACAACTTCATGGATTTGTACCAACACATTTATCTTGCCCAAACGTGTTTCAAACGCACATCTTTCTTCCAAAGATGTTATTATATATCAAACATACTTTAAATGTATAATACCACTCTATTGGTATTAATACACTATTTACGATAACACTTCATATTTATTATTTTACGATATCCCGCGATCGTTTATTTATAAACTTATCGATGTCGACTATCACAAGTCTTTTTATTACTTCGAAAAGTTTCATATCAGTTCTAATATAGAAATTTTTAAATCTGGAATACATAAAATTTCCTTTCCCATACTATGGTCGGCAACAGACCTTAAACTTTCTCAAGTAATAGCAATATAAGCAAGCAACCTAAGGCATGCTATATTCATTTATCATTTAGCACATATTAGAATATAAGGCATATCTCCTCTTAATATTCTAGTGCTTGTGTTCATTAGGTATTCAACCTAAAGTATACTAGATACATATCGTATCATATTCACTTAACAATCCATGTTTAAATCTAGAAATTCTCAAAATTCCTAGTTCACATAAACTAATTCTCTAAAAATTTTGAAGTAACTTAATATCTTAGAATACTAGGGTTTATCACTACCCAATACCCCACTTAAGTATTTCCTATGGTTTGTATCCATATATTTACAATGATTCAGTTCATATATTGAACTTCCAATAGTTTAAGTCTAAATACCAATCCATGGAATTTAGTTCACTTAAACCACCGCTCTGATACCATGAGTGAAAGAACCCATTTCTAAACTTTCGTATTTCTAAAAGACCCAAACTTTCAGACTCGACAATTGTTACTCCAAAACATGTTACATGCATATTTATAAAACAATATCTTACATTGATAAAGTGATTACAAAAGATTGGATACAAACCGACTATGTTTTAATATTTTACATAACTACCCAGGATATTGTAAATTTTATACAAACATAAACCGAAATACAAAAGTAATAGTAAAAACTATTCTACATCTTCAAACAGAATATAACCATACTGGTTACTTATCTCCTGCAATTGTTAAACACTGAGAGGGGTAAGCGGTGACGCTTAGTGAGTTCAATAATAGATACAATATAACGTTATGCCATATATATACTTCAATATGGCAGAAGCAAAGAGGAACAAGGAACAACAAAGGCATATGTGAATCATCAGACAATCTTTCCATATCAATCAATGATTTGATTCAAAGATATACGATCAATGAGACATGACAATTTCTATACTTGATAAACACCAATAAAGCATCGGCCCAAATGGCACAGAAGACATACACTTTCTGATTTAAACATTTCGGTAGATTTCAGGCTTATAGCCCTGTCTAACCATCTGCCAATGCCATAGAATAGAAGTCATTCTCTTACGGAGACATGCTCTACATGGCCAGAGGCTACGTACCAGTACCACCGTGAATCTAAGTCCTTTTACTGATCACATGGTCAAAGGTATAGCTTTACTATCATAAATAGCAGGAATATAAATAACACGGGAAAATAACCCGGAATAATAACACTGAAAAGCACATAGCACATATAACACATAACATACAATTGTTCCTATATATTAAACTCACCTTGAGATAATCGGGTGTTAAAATAGTAATTTGTGCAGCACTACGTTACAATAATAAAGTTTCTTCGTTGAAAACCGGGAGATTTATTGAAAATCAGGCCTTGAGAGGGTAGAGCTTCAAACCGAAATGATAAATTTCTCCTGCTTCTCGGGCACTTCGGAACGTATTTCGGGAGTTAAAATTGATACCGGGGCTTCGGGGGAAGTTGATTTGCAAGAAATATTGATTTTTGGGGTAAAAAGTGGCAATTTCCAAAGTTTACCCGGGAGATCTCGCAGCCACTATATATAGCTGCGAGGGTCGGATCCGAAGCAAGGAGGGAGAGGCACGTGGCTCGGATCTTCGGCCGAAGGAAGAACACGCGGCAGCAGCAGCGAGCTTCGGGTGCGAGGCAGGTGGCGCGCTCGGATGCGAGGAGCTGGCGGACACGCTTCGGAACCGGAGCTGCACACGCGTCGGACCTGTGAGGATCTTCGGATACGTGGCGCGCGTGACTCACCGAGATCGGTCTTATCCATGTGAGGTTCCTCGGAAATTGAGCCCAAATCTTCTGAAATCCATAGCTTTCTCATACGGGCTCCGTTTTTTACGTTCTTTATATGCACACGTAGGCGGGAATATACTCTACAACTTTCGTTTAGACTTTGTCGGCTAATTTTGAATTTATTTTTAATATTTTTATTTTTAACAGACCGGGGCAGGAAAATCCGTTAAAATTTCATAACTTCTTCATCCGACATCCGTTTTCGTCAGCCTTTTTACCGTTGTACTATTAATGACGAGACCTTCGATTCTCGTTTAGGTTGTGTCGGCTAAAAATCACTCGATCTAAAATTCGAGTTTTTAGCTGTCTACTGCTATACCGAAACTTAGAAAAATCATAACTTCCTCATACGAAGTCAGATTTGGGTGTTCTTTTTATCAAAATTATTGGTTTAACAAGTACTACGACTTTCGTTTAGATCACCAAGGCTAAAAAGTAGTTTATCAAAAACTCACTTTTTACGTCATTCGGCGTTGTGCCGGTTTTGTCGCGGATCTTCGATTGGTCATACTTCTTCGTTATAACTCGGATTTCGATGAGGTTTTCGCCTAAATGTTTCTAACGAGATTCTTTACAACTTTCAATAATAAAATTTTACTTATTTCAAATTTTATATTTTCGTTAAATTTCGATATTTGTCTTTTAATTGGAATCTCATAAGACTTCCAATATTTTCCGATTGATTCTAAACATAGTTTTAGTTCATTTCTAGTAAAAACTATCCGTTAGAACTCAATACTCATAATTATATAATATTTCATAATATTATTTACTTAAAACACGATTTCAAAATGTGTATGTTACAGAATATTATTTCGATTCTTGAAAACTCATTTTAGCAATAAACTTTTATTTATGGAAACTTTTATCAAAACTTTTATTTCGATTCTTGAAACCAATATTATTTTTAATCTGTGAGTACTCACCAACTATTTTTATAGTTGATGCTCATTTTACATGCTTTTTCAGGAATCATCTAGTAAGAGGCACGTAGAGACACAACACTTGTAGGAGCATTTGCATGTGTTGACTTTTAAATACATTGTAATTTCTTTTAAAAAGTTGTTCAAACTCATTGTAAATTTGTAATGATTTTTAATACTATGGTTGGTGTTGTCTTTAAACTTTTGCTATGAGACCCTTTGTACTGCCACGTCTCGTGTTTCCGCTTTAGCGAGGTGTGACACCATGCATGTAGTAAAAAGGTATTAATGGATTAAGACCATGTATTAAGAGCTTTCTGGACGTCCAAAGTCTTAAAGTTCGAGACTTTATGGTTCTAAGACACTTTTGGTCGATGGATCTGAAATATGTGCTTAAGTGCTTAAGCCATTAAGCACTTATTAGAGTTTTGGTGAAACCCTGCGTAATTTCTGTACGCCCAGCGTACTGAGTCAACCACCCCGATGGTGGTCAACGCAAAATGGAAGTACGCCTAGCGTACCAGAGGAGTACGCCCTCTGTTGGGCTTTTTAACATTTTGGGCTTCGGGATTGGGCCGCCTTTGGATTAGTTGGACTTGGGCCTTGATGGGCTCTCTGGATAAGAGTATTTTGGACCAGTTTTGGTAGTGGATCTTTGAATGAGGCCCAATTAGGGAGTTGGGTCCAGTTTGGAAACTTGGGCCAATGATGGACCTTATATATGTAGACTTGTGGATCATGGATTTGGCATCGGGCCTTGGCCCAAATTAGGGAAAAGGCAAAATGGACTATAATTAGTTGTAGGACTCTTGGTCAAGATTGATATTCCCATTTATTGACTTAATATTCGTTATTTGGATAGTTCGGGAGTTTGGTGAGTCAGCGATTCGGGAGTTTGATTCTTCAGTTCAGATCGACATTGCGAGGTGAGTTGTCCTCACTATACTAAGGGGTCTAAGGCACCAAGGTCGGACCATTGGATTTGATATCCCAGTAGTAGATGACGTGTTGAGTATGAGATAGTTATACATGCTAGTTTGCTATGCCAGTTAGGTAGATCTGTAGGACTACTTGTGCTACTGTTTGATTATCTATATGTGCAATTAGTTGTATATGTAGACATGTTGTGTGGGTAGGGTTGAGGTTGCACTGTCTCGTGCAGTGACCAACAAACCCTGGAGTATGCCAGATATGAGCTGAGGGCCGGGAAGGCATACCAGACTCATACTGAGGACTCATTAGCATACCAGATACAAGCTGAGGACCAAGTGGTATGTCAGACTCGTACTAAGGACAGATTAGTTATGTTTCAGTTTTAGAACTGAAGGGGGCAAGCCAGTCATAAGTTGTGGGCTCGGAAGCAAACCAGACTTATGTTGTGGGCTCGGAGGCAAACCAAATGTGAGTTGTGGGCCCGGGAGGCAAGTCAGACTCACACTGTGGGACCAGAGGGTAATCCAGTCTGTAGAGTTGTGGACCCATTACATGTTATTATGTATACTGTTTGTTATGTATCGGTATATTGGAGGAACTCACTAAGCTTCGGGCTTACAGTTTCAGTTTTGGTTTCAGGTACCTCAGATGATCGCGGGAAGGCAAAGGCGTGATCGTACAGCTCCTCACATTTTATGACTATGTTTCTGGGATACTCTGATATAGAACTATTTTGAAAACAATTTTATAATAACTGTTGGTTTCTAAATGTTTTAAAAAGTTTAAATTTTGCTTGATTTTTTTATGGATGTTACAAGTGTTTGGCATGGTTATAACATGAACAAATTAGATATTGAATCACATATTTAATGTTTAAATATAAACGATGATTTGGTTGTGTATATTATAGGTCTTTAATACATGTGTAAGGTATACACAAGTGTTACTTATACATTTTAAGTAACACTTGTGTATACTTGTAATAAGTTATACCTATTTTAAATTTTAATGATTGTAGATGTACGTTAGATATCAAAGAGATATGTTATCATTATGGGTTGGTATCCGACAAAGACGAGTATGGCGGGTACATAGTTGAATTTCTAAGTGTACACGGCCTATTAAAGACATGTATTTATTCTGTTATAACATTATTAAAGACATGTATTTATTCTGTTATAACATTTGTTTATTTACCTCGTCGTTAAGATGCCTCGTCTCCTTCATACACCCACCACCACAAACCTCCTCTGTATATTAATCACCCCTCCTCCATTGTTCATATCTCCGACCACCTACTCCAGAAACCCCCCACTCATCCCTATTGTTGACATCTCCAACCACCTCGTGCATATATCCCTCACCTATCCCCAACGTTCCTATCTCCAGCCACATCCATCATAAATTCGACACCCCCATCACATTCACACATGAAGTTGTAATTATAGCAAAACCAGAACCCATGATCAAGATCAAGAGTTGTTTATGATTGTTGCAATTGAAATCAAATTTGTTTATCTGTGAATTGTTTGAGTTTGGTGCGTGAAGTTGATTTTTGATATCCTATATTTTTCATCCACGATTTGTTTTATATGAATATCAAATTTGTTTATGATTCAACTGGACGACAACTTTGTTGCCTTTTTCAGCGCCCAGTGATCCAATCCCTTGGTTATTGAACTTGCATCTTTATTAGCCAAAGGATTTCGTAAAGTATGACTCGAAAACGAATTGCACACAAGTGATTTCAAGGGAGGGTTTCAAGGCAACCAATGGTTTAAGTTACTGGTGGGAGCTAATGTGACAATGAAAGAAAACGATGATACATTATGGGTCGGATCAGGTTGGTGGATCCGTTTTGCAATAAATAATAACCATAATGATAAAATAAATGACAATGAATATTAACCTAAAGTATAAACTGAAGGGCAAAACAAACATTTTAGCATTTTTAACAGACTAAGACAAACGAACGTTAACTATAAGAAAGCATGGTCAAAAGCACTACATTTACAAGTTGCCGATGCTAATCAACATAATGCATGAGAAATGAGTTCAGTTTTGTCATTTTCTTTCATTATCCATTTTCTTTTTACATGTGAGATTCCCATGGTAAATAGACACAGGTGTGGGAATGATAAGCAAGTTTCTGTTTTCTTGTAAATCATGTACAATAATAAAGTGCAATCACATGCCATACAACATGGCTAAGAGATGACGCTTAATGTGTTCATCTTCCGGCAACAGGTGGTTTTTAGCAAATAGTGTGTTGAGATGCATGTGATACATCTTCTTAGTGTTCCATTCTTCCTTTTTGAGGTCCCTTTTTTGTTCAAAGTCAAGTCTTTTTTTCATGAGTTCAACTTCATTGTCTCTGGTAACCCTAATTGCACCAAGCTGTGCAACAAATTCATCAAGAGATGAACAAGACTGTGATGATTCCTTATCTTTTCCTTTCCCTTTCTTTTCACATGCATTTTTACATGCTAAGCTACCACTACAGTCCCCTTCTTCACTAGTCCTTGATGTTTTTATGATGCCATTGCCACCACCACTTTCATTTTCTTCATATTCAAGATCTATTTGTAAACCCACATCCTTTTGCAAGGTTTGGAGATTTTCAGTGACTGGAACTTCAACTTGGTAGTTTTCAAGATTATCAGACTTCCTAAAAGAAATTGAATATGTTACTTAGATCAATGGTAGAAAATATCAAAGTAAAAAGATGAATAATGAAAAGTTGTATACAAAGACATGCTAATATGAGGCTCTATTTATAGAGAGAGAAAAAAAAAAAAAAAAAATTTGGAGTATTTTGTTCTCTTTAAATAAAAATAAAGGCTTAAGTTTTATTAAAGAAAATAGGTCAACCGATACAAAAATGCAACAAGGTAAGTATAATATATAAATAATATATTTTCCATTTTTTAGTTAGTTTCCTTTTTTGTTTTATTTGTGACCTGATTCTTAATAAAATTAGTTTAGAAAAGGTTTAAAGTTTTACCTTGGAACAAATTTTTCCAAGTCCTTCACAGCTGCCTCCACTGCATGAAGTGCCATTTTCTTCACCTGTAATTAATTAATTAGCAGCAGCATCAACCAATTGCACAATTTTAATAATTTATAACAAACTAAAATTGAAATTAACGAAACTGATGATATTATGAACCTAACTGACACTGACTGACTGACACCAGCATTAGATATGTGGCAAAAGGACAGGTTGTTGTCAAACAGGAGTTGTATTAAGCAGGCAATACTTTCATTTCAGTTTTAATAATTTCATAAGTAATTAATATATAAAATATGGCTGTAAAAAGAAATTAGTAAAATAACAAGCTAATATGTTTTATTAAAAATATTCAGGAGGTTGCGCATTGTCATTCCACATGTTACCTTTTATGCTAACTTTTTAATTTTACGAATTTGACCTGTTATCAATAATATATAAACCCAAATCAACACATTTCACATAAACAAATTGAAGATTGTTTACCCCCAACTTATCTTCTTTTGCCTTATGATTTTGGGGAAGAACACGGAAATCTTCTGTCAATCGGATGCATTCACCAACATTTTCAGGAGAAACAAACTCCAATGCAACTTTTATACATGACTGCACAAAAAAAAACATATCTATTCACTTATTATAACACTTACGTCTCGACAATTCTCGTGATTATTTCAATCAATTCAAATCTTAAGTCCATTTCTTCAAAAGGTAGGAATCATCTTGTATCTCCATTCCGTAAAAAAATGGAGAATGGAGTGTCAGAAAGGAAAACTCTACATCTTCGTAGTGCACTAGACTCTTACATCTTCCTATTATTTTAAGAAAAAGGATTTGAGATCCACCAAAAGGCTCTTGTACCCGTTGCCTCAGTTTGTGTCATTGAAAAGTTTTCTTTCCACCTTAAACACAGCTCTTATTCTTATATCAATGTCTGAAGCTTTTGGAAAAGAGACTCGATTAAGACAAGGAACTTTTATTTCTCACTAAAAGTGTGTTACAAACGAGCCACGGCTCAAGAACACACAGGCATGATGGTGTAGGAAATTTTGGATGATTAATTTCAAAAAATCAGTAATGTCTAACCCTAAAGGTAAGAAAATTAGACATAAACTTACCTTACCTTGTTTAGAGTAACAGAAAACCGTATATATAACTGTAAATCCATATAAAGAATTAGTAGAATTTTTTAGTATCTTTTCATCAGATTTAATACTAGGCTGACTAATTGAAGTGGTGGGTATAAACAGTGAGAAAAATCGGCAACAAAAACTAGGATGATTTCTGTAAATGATCAATTGACATCTGTCAGTTAGGGCAAATAAAGCCGATTATAGAGCTTGAAGCTCCGATACCATGTTGGGACAAGCAGAAAAACTATTTTCTAATATTCAAAAGAAAAAACTCAATTTCAATGACTCTTGAACTACTAGCTAGCAGCATTTGTGTGTATGTAGGAGTGGGACAAACTCATGTCTTGTTTCCCACAAAACATGTCATCAAAATAACATCAATCAAAGATTTGACACTTAATTAGGAAAAAGGAGTATCAATTATCTCATGCATACTACAAGGCATTCTCAAGAGAAAGCAAACAATGATCAGATGACTAGAAACCTCAAAGATCGAGTGTTGAGTGTCAAGTGTCAACAACCAAGGGGTGACCAGTTTATTCAGGAAATGGATCTCACAATATCATGTAAGTCAACAGCTTACTCATCCCCACAACATCAAGCCATGATGATCCCTATTATTTCCAAATGGAACAATCTAAAGCACTAAAAAGTAATATAAAAACTAGTGGTAGGTTACTAACCTTTAAATTTCTAACTTGATGGGCACATCCAGCAGGTATAAAGACAGCATCTCCAAGCTTTTGGACAAAACTCCATGCTTCAATTCCTGATCATAACCAAAAAGAATGAGCACAATCATAAAATCTTTTTTCAGTGAAAGCTGATATATAGAGCCTTGCAAATGCATACTAACCAAACTCTTCCTTGAGCTTCCTTTTATGGTCCATGGTTAAGTAAAATGTTTGATCATGAATTGGGTGTATAACCTGGACCAAGAAAATACAATGGAACAGTTTAAGAAATTACTATTTAGGAATGTAATGCAACACATAGAAGAATTTCAACTATAAGTAAGGACTACCTGCTCCACTGGTCGACAAAAGACATGTCTAAACTCTTTAAAGTGTTTTTTGAGATATTCCTGGAGTTTAGGAGTATCTTCCCTCCTAAATATGTCCCACAGAGCACCTCCATCTCCCAAATCAAATCCATCCACACAACTACCTGAAATATCATCCTGCTTATCAACTTCTTCACTATCAGAAGATACCACTTGTTTCCTGCCCTTCTTTTTCTTTCGTTTATTTCCATCTGGCCCCACTCCCACAACCCCTTTCATTGAATCCTTTCTCTTCTTATCTTTTTTATCAATGTTAAACTCAACTCCTTCACAACTTTCCTCCTTCAATAAATATTGGTCTGATTGATTACTAGTAGTTTTATGCCCTTCTTGTTTCTTCAACCCAACAACTTGGTTGGAAGTAGCATCTTTCGTGTTATCAACATAAAGTTCCTTCTGATCCTGAGCCTTGTGCAGCTTTTTCAATACATTTATCCTTTTACAATGTTCAGAGTCGAGGGTCACAGTTGCAGTATGAGTCAGCACATTCACCTGCATGTCACCAAACAAAATATTTATGAACGAAAATACATAAAACCAAAACAGATTAGGTGTGCAAAACAGAGAATATTTCTCTTTGAAATAACTCTTCACAAGAAAAGCTGACATGACAGGTTCAATTTTTGCAAAATGATTTTATTTTGACATACCAAAATGTTTAGATCAGGGTTTTGTCTTCTTAAAATAAAGCTAGATGATTTTATGTTGTAAATCAAAAACAGGCATTACAAATTGATGTTTTAACTCGGATAGTAAATAACAGCTACTTCATAAAGTTCACTTCACTTTACTTTTCTAATTAGTGGTTCTTTTTTCCATGGTGAGTCCAAGAAGTACTGCAATTACTGCTTTTTATTCTTTTAACAACAGAAAAAAGATGAGAAACAGAAGAGAGCTGTTCGTTTCTTCCAACAGATCAAGAAAGGGGAAAAAACTAAGATTGCATTCCAGCTTCTGTTATGAACGTAAACGAACTTTCATGACAGCTTCTGTTATATTTCTTTTGAAGACATCAGCAAACCAATTCCTTCTCATACAAATTGAAATGGCAACTTCTATAACTAAAAGGGGAAAAAAAGTTTTCTTGATGATGCCTAAAGAGCAAAATTCAATTCCAATGATACTAGATGAAATCCAACACTGGAGATCTTGTCTTTGCCTAAAATCAGAATAGAAAATTTCAAGCAGAAGAATTTGGCATAACCAAACAGAAAAAACATACCACATCAGACTTGTGACAATGAAGTTTAGTTACAGAGTCTCCACGTCCCAATTCTTCAGAAACACCATAAGCTATATAAGTTTTAGGACCCATGTGTGGCTTCAAAGATTTTTCAGGTAACTTGACAGCAAGATTAAGGTATCCATCACGAGGATGTGTATATTCTTTGAAGGGCAAGGAAGTGATGAATTCAACACCATGACGTGGGAACCGTTCTTCAAATGAATTTGATGGAGGCCAGTCTTTCAGCTTTAGGATCTGAGGCCACCCTTCAGTGTCATATATACCGTCCGTATACCAAGTAAAAAACTTTTGAAGATTAACATCAACCTGCATGTCATGAGAAAACTTGATTAGGCATGTAATATATCTCAATGTAGTATTAACTTAAAGGCAAACAACAACTAAACCCAAATCCTATATAAATGGGGTAAGAGGGAGGTAAGATGTATACAGTCATATTTTCACCCAAGGGTAGATAGAATGCTTTCATAGATGACCTCTGGCATATGAAACGTGAGCTCACAATGATGAATGGAGGGGAGAAAGAAAAAAAGCGCATACAGAATGAAAAATTGGGACAACAGTCACGAGGAAAATCACTCCCTAATAGTTTTTATTATTGCATTCAGTATCTTGTCCCACACAGCATGTCCACCACACTATCCTTATTTCCACAACTTCAACCTTCCTCTCATGTTCCTTCTTAATCAGACAAAGTCAACACATTTAGCCTAACTGCCACCCTATAATAATATTTCCCCTCAGTTTCAGCGGGACCTTGTCACACTAAACTCCTTTGGTTGTCCTCCACTTTAACCATTCGGTCTTTATGTGGTGAGTAACAACGTCCTCAACATCTTCTTCCTTATGGATCTACACTCCAAGTACTTGAAATTCTCCTTTGGGTTCCAAGTATCTAACCTAGCATTCAACTCATTCAATCTCTGCCATCAACACAATATCATTGGTAAAAAAAGTGCCTAGAGCACCCCTTCCTGACTCTCAGGTCCATAATCAAAGCAAAGATGTAAGGCTAAGATCCAATCCCTAATGTAACCCAATTTCCACCAAGAAAGACTGGTGCCACCTACTCCTACTAGAGGTTGGACACAGATGGTACCCTTCCATCCAGGGTCCTCAAAATGTCTCTCCTAGTATAGTATCATACACCTTCTCCATGATGATGAACACACAAATATAGAGATCCCTATTTCTTTCTCTACATTTTCTCCGTAAGGCATCTGAAGAGGTGGAACCTCGTGATACTATACTAGGAGAGAAGTTCATATCAATAGAAATAGAAAATGTTCTCCCAAGCTTGTATGAACTGTATACATCCACCAATCACCTCAGAACACTAGAAAAATAAATAAAAGATGTAAAAAATAAAGGTACTTATCCAACCTCACACCAATCCAAACAGTTAATAGCAGCCTCATCTGAGAGCTTGTTTTCTTTGGAGTTTGAAGCCCAGCGAAAAGCACGCCACATGACCATGGGTTCCCAGCTCAACCCAAGTGTAGTTTCTAGAACATTGCTGACTATTACTGGCTCCCCTTTTGACCAATGCCACTGAAAATGCTTCAAATCTCCAGCTTTAATGTCCTTTGCACGTGGACAATACAAGTAATTGTCACTGGAATTTTCACGAGATGCAGCTTTTCGTAGCTGCTCATCACCACCATCTGAAGAACATGTGCACCATTTCTCAGGCATATCCCTCATATCTTCCTCCAGTTTGTGCATCTTTAAGAGCTTTTGTGTTTTTTCCAACAATTTTGAAACACTGTCAAGTGACTTTATGTGCATCAACTCTAAAATCCCACGACCACAACCACCCATACTTTTTGGAGGGCAAAGAATTCTGCCATCAACCAAAGAATTCCAGTCATGAGTTTGCTTTTCCTTCGGTGCAGGATCTTCAGCAGCCTTCTCAACATAACATGTCTTTTTCCATGCTTTCCTGAATCCCTTAGGGATGCCATGTAAGTACTCAGGCCCTGGATCTTTAGGTTCAATGATAACTCCTTCTTTGTTTCCTTGAGGGTTGCCATCTCGCAATTCCCAGCAACATTGAAGGCAAAGGTTATAATGACAAGAAGGGCAGCTTCTATGCAAGTCAAAAATTGATGTTTTACAGCAGTCACTGCATATATCAGGGAACAATCAAAACAGGAATGCATCGCCCAAGAAACAAAATCCTCAAAGACACGTACAATCATTGAAATGGCATACCAGTGCATTTGCTTATCCAAGCTGCACTCTACCTTCTTCAACTGTACCTCCGATATAGAAGATCCTGCCCAAGTAATAAAGTCAGGGAAACCTACATAAAGTATGGCTGATTGCCATTTATCCATTCATATTGAGTTCAAGGTCAAAGATTCAAGTTCATGTCATCCATTATGAGATCGTATATAGAAATTAAGTTAAAATGATGAAGGATGAGACTTGAGACTTCAGGTTGAGAAGTTAAGCCGAAGAAACGACTTTCCTTGCATTTCCATGAAGTCTCAACAATGAACTTATCTGACTCGAACCTTTTTCCATAAGAATGAAATAGTCATCATCATTAGTCAAGAATCATATATGGCATCACTGATTTAGATTAGCTACAATGTGAACTAGAAGGTCTACATTTTAAATAAAGCAAGAAAAATGAGATAAACAGCAAAAAATACCTTGAATTCTAGACTCTATTGCTATCTCTTTCATGTGCTGCTCATTTACATGCTTCAAGAACGGAAAAAGCACATGCAGGATGTAAATAGAATATCGAACTTTCTGATCATCATTAGGTTTGAAATCAATCTTCTCTTTGACCTAAACCCAACAACAGATTCAGTATTAAATTTCTTATCTGGTTGAGAGTAAGAACATCAATACGTTCCATAACAAAAGATGAGCTACAGGAACCAACTTTATTGTTCACATTTCGCAAGCATTTTATAGAGTTGCAGTTGCCTTGGCAAACAGGGCAACACTCAGCAAACATTTCCTCTGTCATGTTAGGGTACCTACAGAACAGAATAAACAAAGAGAGAAATATGAAAACTGCCAGTGATTTAACTACAGTCTGCTTAAAAGAGAATTTTCTACAATTGGACATCAAGTTAGTAAGTTACGGAAGCATGCTTCTACAGATTCAACCAAGCTAATTACAAAGGTCAATAATGGCTACTTGTTGCACTCAGCAAAAAAATTTAGCAACGCTGATGCCAATGCAGGCAAATGTGAAGGGTTAAAATGATGTAACTGGTAATAAGTCAACTAGACTGAACCTTGCAAAGTAAACATTCAATTCAGTTGCTCAACTACATAGGAAGAATTTTTTTTTGACAACTCATACCATTTTTTAATGCAAGGCACACAGTAACGCCTTCTAGTGCATCGCTGGCACCGAACAACTCTTCGCTTATGGTTATTTTGGCATTGATGGCACGTGTTTGGCTCTACTTTAATTAGGTTTCCCTGCCAATGGATGGAATATAAACAGATAAAGTTTGATCAGATATGTGCCAGAGTAATTAAGCAGATTTCGTTAACTAAAAAAGAGAGAAATCAGGGACACATGATATTACTCCATTCTCGTTTGTGCCCTCTTTGCTGTTTATTGCTTCGCTGTTGTCGTTTCCCACTCGATCAGGAGTAGCAAGAGCAGTTTCAGCATCAACCATAGCTTCTTCTGGGAACATCGTCGTCGTCATTTCCTCCTTTATAGTAACAGCCTGTTTCGGACGACCACGCGGTTTATAACTCTTCTCTTGAGATTTAATAGCATTACAAGTGTTCCCGTTGTTCACTTTCCGACCTCTTTTCCTACCTCTCTTCTTCTGAACACCCTCCTTCGGCTCTGCTTCAGATTTAGAAACCTCATTTTGTTCTTCAACTCCGTCACCTTCGGCTTTAACCTTAACAACATTCTCGTTCTTCGTAATCGTTGTCGCCATCAACAAACGGATTTTTTCAGTGGAACGAGAGAGACGTGTGTGGAATTAGGGTTTCGAAAACAATGGGGGCCTGATGTGGATTCAAAATTGGGATTCCAGCTCCACTTCGCGGGTTTTACAAACAGGTTGTGCTGTACAGTGAAAATAACTTGGCACGTCACTCAATCAGTGTCCGAAAACGTTAACGATACCGATACACTTTTTGCAATTAATATAAAGGGAAATTATCAAAAGAGTTTTTTTTTTTTTTACAAAATTTCATAATTTGTCCCTTTGGTTTGCAAAATATTTAATTTGAGGACTTCTATGAAAAAAAATCATGTCGTTGGTCCTTATGGTTTAAGAAATTGCATAAATGGTCCTTCTGTTAACTTTAACTTCTTAGTATTTAGTTTTTATTCTAAATATCCAAAATGTCCTTGGGCCAAATCTAAAAATTATGTATACCTCAAGGATTAATTATGAAATGTTGAAATTATATATCATACTATATTATAGAGGAAGAATTTTTCTTTTCACCACATTCATTTGAAACTCTTATGCATTTTCACTTTCACCACATTCATTTGAAACTCTAATGACTTTTCAATTTCTTTCTAATAATAATTATAAGTTGGTTAATAAGGTTAAATAAATATTAAAACCTAAAGTGTAATCATATATAAACTAAATTTCAATATTAAAATAATATCTTTACTTCTATTTATAAAGTTATGTTTTTTAACTTTTAACATATCATACTTAATTTATTAGTTTTAATATATTGTTAAATGTAAACCATTATCATTTTAAAGATACAATTTTGGAACAAGTTGTATAAAATATTTAAATTAGTAATTTGAATATAACAATATAGGGTCAACTTAAATATAAATTTTAGTTTAACTTAAACAACCCAAATAGTATTTTGTAAATAGTTAAAAGTGATTAATTATAGTGTCTTTCTAATAATGATTTTAAGTTGGTTAACAAGGTTAAATAAATATCAAACCTAAAGTGTAATCCTAAATATACTAAATATCATTTTTAAAATAATATTTTTACCTCTAATTATAAAGTTATAAAGTTACGTCTTTAACATTTGACATATTATACTTAATTTATTAGATTTAATATGTTGTTGTATGTAAACCATTATCAATTTAAAGCTACAACTTTGAACAGTTTGGACAAAATACTTAAATTGTTAATTTAAATATAACATTACAATGTTAACTTAAATATAAATTTCAGTTCCACTTAAAAAACCAAAGAATCTTTTGTAAATAGTTAAAAGTGATAAATTGTAATGATAAATGCAAAAACTAAATTGTAATCTCAATCTCAATTTAACTAAAATATTTCCAAAAGATATTTTTATAATCGTTAAAATCTTTCAAATAAGTAGCTTAAAATAACTTACAATAACAACAGTTAAAAATAACTTTATATAAATGATTATATTGTTACCTTTAAAATCAAAAAACAATGTTTGATGTTTTAAATAATTATAATGATAGAAATTAAAACATTAAGTAAATAAATTTTAAAAAATTAATTAACAATAACAACAACTATAAATAACATTAAACCATATATTATATTTAATTTTATTCATGTGTAAGTCGCAAATAGAAGTCATTCAAACGATTGAGATTATGCAGTTATAATAGATGTATATATGTTATCATATAATTCAAAATAATCAATATATTATATCAATTTAGTATACGAATTATTATATCAAATTTAACAACAACGTTATTGCTATATTTAAAAAAAACATATATTTGTAAAGACTTCAACTATAGTTGTTTCTGCGCAACGCGCGAAAATATCATATCATCATAATATATTATAAAGGAAACATTTTTTCTTTCACCACATTCATTTAAAACTCTCATGCATTTTTCCTTTCACCACATTCATTTGAAACTCCCATGACTTTTCAATTTCTTTCTAATAATAGTTGTAAGTTAGTTAATAATGTTAAATAAATATCAAACCTAAAGTGTAATCATATATAAACTAAATTTCAATATTAAAATCATATATTTACTTCTACTTATAAAGTTATGTTTTTTTAACTTTTAACATATTATTATTAGTTTTAATATATTGTTGAATGTAAACCATTATCATTTTAAAGATACAATTTTGGAACAATTTGTATAAAATACTTAAATTATTAATTTAAATATAACATTACAGTGTCAACTTAAATATAAATTTTAGTTTAAATTAAACAACCCAAAAATATTTTGTAAATAGTTAAAAATGATAAATTGTAGAGTCTTTCTAATAATGATTATAAGTTAGTTAATAAGGTTAAATAAATATTAAACCTAAAGTGTAATCATAAATAAACTAAATTTCAATTTTAAAATAATATATTTACTTCTACTTATAAAGTTATGTCTCTAACTTTTAACATATTATACTTAATTTATTAGATTTAAAATGTTGTTGCATGTAAACCATTATCAGTTTAAAGCTACAACTTTTGAACAGTTTGGACAAAATACTTAATTTGTTAATTTAAATATAACATTACAGTATCAACTTAAATATAAATTTCAGTTCCATTTAAAAAGCCAAAGAATATTTTATAAATAGTTAAAAGTGATAAGTTGTAGTGATAAATACAAAAATTAAAATGTAATTTCAACTTAACTAAAATATTTCCTAAAGATATTTTTATAATCATTAAAAGTTTTCAAATAAATAGCTTAAAATAACTTACAATAACAATAATTAAAAATAACTTTATATAAATGACTATATTGTTACCTTTAAAATCAAAAAACAATGTTTGATGTTTTAAATAACCATAATGATAGCAATTAAAACAGTAATAAATTTAAAAAAATTAATTAACAATAACAACAACTATAAATAAAATTAAACCATATATTATATTTAATTTTATTCATGTGTAACTTGCGGACAGAAGTCATTCAAACGATTTAGATTATGCAGTTATAATAGACATATATATTATCATATAATTAAAAATAATCAATATACTATATCAATATAGTATACGAATTATTATATCAAATTTAACAACAACGTTATTGTTATATTAAAAAAACATATATTTGTAAAGACTTCAACTATATAGGTGTTTATGCGCAATGCACATGCATTCGCCTAGTGTGTATATATATATATATAGTCAGGTTCTTTTGAGAACCAAAAGATTCGTAAGAACTTACGAACTCATAATAAGCTCATCATTTTTCAACATCAACATCAATATATATATATATATATATATATATATATATATATATATATATATACATATATATATATATATATATATGAGTAAATTACACAAATGGTCCCTATGGTTTAGGGTAATTTACGCTTTTGGTCCCTAACTTATTTTTTTAACTCGGAAGATCCCTAATGTTTGTTTTTGTTACACGTTTGGTCCCTGTCTTACCTAAAAAGACTATTTTCCCCTTGATTTTTTAATTTATTTAAATAAACACACCCCCAACCTCACCCATTCACCTTACCTTACATACCCTACCATTTTTTCCTATTTAAATAATAGTCTTTTTAGGTAAGACAGGGATCAAACGTGTAACAAAAACAAACAGTAGGGACGAAGCGTGTAACAAAAACAAACAGTAGGGACCTTCCGAGTTAAAATAATAAGTTAGGGACCAAGCGTGCAAATTACCCCAAAGCATAAGGACCATTCGTGTAATTTACTATATATATATATATATATATATATATATATATATATATATATATATATATATATATATATATATATATATATACAGAGAGAGAGAGAGAACAAAAAAGATCAAATGAGAACTCTTAAAGGTTAAGAACCTCTTTCATTAAGAGTATTTTTTTCATTCAAACAGGAACACTTAAAGTTAGATTTAAACCCATCATATCTCTCAAACTCATAAACTCTCATACTCTCTCAAATCTTCTACCAACCTTTAAGAACACACACCTAACACCACCTACCATCGCCGTCGGAGCCACCATTGTTGCTTCCTCCACCACTGTCGTTGACGTTAGCCTAATGTATGTTTGTTCCCTCCTTTGTCGCTACACTACTATAGCCACCTCCCTTCTCTATGGTGGTTCCAGATCTGAAAAAATAAGGTGACTGCCGCATCCCTTGGTGATCGACACCACTGTCAGCGACTACAACACCACTAACGATCGACACTATCTTCTCTCACACCAAATATGGTCATATCTAATGTAAATTTGAGTATTTGGTGCTATTTTAGAAATCTTTTTGTTATTATTTCACCATGTTAGCGTTGGATCCACATCAGATCTGTTCTCCTATCGTTGTTGTCGTCGTTGGAGCATCACAAATCACAAATAGCAGTCATCATCGCAATCTATAGGTGCTAATCTACTCGTTTTTGATCTAGAACTCTTGAAATCATTTTTTCCCTCTAGTAGTTCCATCACGGGCAAAATCTCAGCTGGATTTGTACCAGATATGTTTTGTGACCACTTATTTCTTCTCTCTAACTCTCCTCTATTTATTTTATCTGATCTCTAGTCAAACATCACCAGATCGTGATCAAATCTAATGTGTTTGTGTATTTTTCAGGTTAGATCTGGTGTTTGTATGTGTGGTGTATCTCACGGCAGCCGACGAAAGTTCCACCACCGTATCAGATCTGGTCTCCGGTGATGGTGTTTACATAAAAAAAAACTTATGCAAAAAAAGATGCACATAATGTGCTTGATGAAATGCCTCATTGAAATTAGGTAAGTTATTAAGTTGTAAATTTAGTTGTGAGTGCTATTGGTGAAGTTTTTTTAGAGTTTAAACAATGAATAAATTGTTAATATAATGTCTCTCTGTATATTTGTTCAGATCTTCTGCATTATGGTGATTATGGATCGGATGTATGTGGTGCACACAATGTGTTTGATGTAATACTTCAACGAAATTTGTTAAATTATTAAGTTGTGAATATGTGTTTTTCATATATTAATATGTGAATATGTAAGTTATTAAAATGTGAATATGTATCTTTTGATTCACTAAATTGTGAGTTAGTCTCTGGGATATTGAATTAAGTTGTGAAATAGTGTCTCAAATGTTGAATTAAATTGTGAATTTTGATTTTTTTATCTACATCTGATTTTTTTAGGGAAGGATGTTGGCGGTATTGGCACTGATTGGTGGTGGTGATGGTTAATGGCTGATGGGTTTTGAGCATAACAAACAAAAATGTATGTGTGCATGCAACCCTAATTCCTGATCTATGTTTTCTATAATTGAACATACGACTTTTGAACATCAAATGGAAAACCCTAGGAAACCATTACTAATTTCGAAAATAGTAACTAGGGTTAGAATACATACCTTGTGTTGTTGAAGCTTAGAGAGCAAGCACCACAAATGTCGTGCCTCTAGTAGATCACACCCAACACTAGCAAGAGGATGAGAGAGGGGAACTAAGGATTTTCGGCTATGTAACACCCCGTTTATTAAATAAATAAATAAACAAATTAATGAATGAATATTAGCCCTAAAATCAATAATTATATAGCAAGGTGTTGGATCGAGGAGTTAACTAGCATATTTTAGAAGTTGGGGGTTAAAAGTGTAAGTTCCAGGATTTATTTTGTAAAGATTTTTAGAAGACAATGGGCGTTTGGTAAGTATGGGACTTAATATGAAAGGATTTATGGAAGCAGGGGCTAAAGAGTGAATTCTGGACCTAAATTGAAAAGGTTTTGTAGAGGAGGGATCATTTGGTAACATAAGGACTTCAATTGAAAATAATTTATAGAGGGAGGGGCTGCTTGGTAAAATCTCGGACTTGATTTATAAGGGATTTCAGAAGGCGGGGTTTAAATGGTAAATTAAGGACTCGTTTGGAAAGATTCTTATGGGGGAGGGGCCATATCTGTCATTATGGGGTAAAGTTTCCTATGGCCGGGTATATAACCCATACAAACCCTAACCCTAAAGATAAAAACAGCCGCCACCTCCACCCTTATGCCTCCTACCACCGGCCGTCACCCTCCTTCTTCACCTTCGGTCACCGCTACCACCATAGGATCGCTCCTCAGCCACTGTTTGCATCACCGAGTCCGACAACCACCGTTTCCGCCTGCTGCCTCGTCGAAGAACGCCGCTATTCCGCTACCTGATGTCGCCTGTAATGTCGTGAATGGCCGGAGAAACCCCACTGAGACCGAAGTGTGAGCTACGAACGAAGAAGAGCAGGTCGCGAACGACCAGAATCTCTCGGTTAGACCAACCTCATCTCGCATTTTCGTCCTTCTCGAGGTGTTAGACGTCATGTGCGCCGCTGTTGCCACCGAAAATGACCTTTGGTCGTTGTTTCAATTTGTTCCAGCTGCCTAGTCGATAGTTGGGGAGTTGTGGTCTCGTGTTGTGTTTGGGATATACGTGTTGATGGACCCAAGATATCTTGTGCGAGTGTTTCTGGGCGGAGATCGAGGAAAAGAACCACCATGGCCACCAGCCATGGTGGCCGCCGTCTTCTGCCACCTTCCGTCGCCACCAGTCACCGTGGAAGGTGGCTGTGTGCGTGTTTTACCATGTGTTTAGGTGTGTGTTGATGTATTATGTTGTATGTATTACTTTGGCCGGAAAACCGAGAACAACCACCACCACCACCGTGAGGAGGTGGCTGCCACATGTGTCACCGCCGGCTACCACAAGGGTGGATGTGTGTGTATGTGTGTGTGTTTATTTTAGTGTGTGTGTGTGTTTATTAGGGATTTATGTTGTAAATTGTAATCGGTGATAGTATAATAATAAGAAAACTCATAACCACCACCGTGAGGTGGTGGCTGCTGCCACCAGTCGTCGTGTTGGGTGGCGGTGTGCTTTGTTTGTGTTTAGATTCCGTTTGGGTTGCGTAGACAAAAATGGACTAGAACCATAACCACCACCATGAGGTGGTGGCCGACACCGTGAGCCGCCGTTGACCACCACTACCCGAGGTGGTAGTGGGTGGTGCCCGATTAATGAAACCCTAGTGGGCGTAATGAAACCCTAATTGATCTAAAGACTTAGCTTTTGGGCCTATTGGGTTGTGATTGGGTTGGAAACCCTAATTAGGGTTTAGAAAACCCTAATTTTGGATATATGGATTATGGGTTGTCGGGACCCGCATTTTGGATGACCGGATTGGGATTATGTATTAAGCTCGGCCACACTATATGATTGACCTAGTAGATTGATGGACTTAATGGATTAAGTCCTTAATGAGTTCGGTAAGAAACACTTAACCCTAATCGTCGTTTTATGTGAAAACCCTAATCTTGCTTGGGCCTTAAGTTGGGCCTTCCTATTGGGTTTTGGTGATTGGGCTAATAATGGGTCATCCAAGAACAAGCATATGGACCAGAATAATTTGATGGGCTTTAGGGTAAGGCCCATGTGAGGGTTTGGGCCCAATTTGGAAAATTGGGCCATAGATGGGCCATAATTGGCCCTTTATGATTATGAGATATTGGGCCATTAAAAATGCCAAATGTCTGGACCGGACTAAATGGTTGGACCTTAGGAGAAGACCATGTAGAGGTTTGGGCCCAATTTGGAAAATTGGGCCATATGTTGGGATTTGACTCATAGTTGACTTTTGGGCCTTTGGATTGGGCCTTAGGCTTGAATCAAGCTAAGTTAGGGGTAGAGTAGTCTTTTACCCCATACATGGACTTATGGATATATATATTGGAACCCAATTACTGATTGGGTGTTATTTTGATGATTGACAGTTCGAGAACATGTCATCCAGCAGCTAGAGTATTGTCTACGAGACTTCAACAGCGCGAGGTGAGTTACATTCCAGTAGAAGTGGGTCTAAGGCCACAATGTCGGCCCACTAGTAGGAGTTGTTTGTTAGATGATTGTCTGGTATGCCACTATCTGTTATGTTTTGTGTGCTAGTATGATATGATGTTATATGATAGTGGTAGTAGGGGGAATAGTCTCCGTATCAAGTCGAAAGGACCAAAGGGGTAGGTCGGGCACCCCGGTATGCCTGTCAGTATGTTTATGTTATGTTATGTTATTATGTGGTAGTGGTAGGAGGTGAAATAGTCCCCGCAACCGGTTGAGATACATCGGAGGGTAGGTCAGGCACCCAGATATGCCTGACATGGGGTAGGTCGGGCACCCCAGTATGCCTGACAGTGGGGTAGGTTGAGCACCCCGGTATGCTCAGCAGGGTAGGTCGAGCACCCAGATATGCTTGACAAGGTAGGTCAGGCACCCGGATATGCCTGACAGGGTAGGTCGGGTACCCAGATATGCCTGGCAGTACGTAATTTGTATGGTGTATGGTATAATGGGGGGACTCACTAAGCTTCGTGCGTACGATTTTCAATTTTGGTTTCAGGTACCTCGTTTTCAAAGGGAAGGAGCCGGCTCGATCGCAGCGCATCACACTATGTTTTCCGCACATGAGATCTTTGGGATTACACTCTGATATTGTTTTATGATAACATGTTTTGATTATTTACACTTTGGTTTTAACATGGGATGTTATTATGGATGATACTATACTAATTGGTTTTATAATAACTTATTTTAAAAATGAAATTTTTGGTCTTGAATTGTGGGATGTTACAGGCTATCTCTCTAGGGTTTCAAGTGGCCGAAAATCCTAAGGGGTAAAGGCCTATTTATAGTGCAACACGGATTTTCTGCCTAATTTGCTTTATGTGGTAAATTTTGGTAATTATCTAGTTTTAAATCTGGCAAAGTCTGATTTTTTAATATCTTAGATAATTGGCCTAAATATTAGGAAATAATCTTGAATAGATAATATTTAATTATAAGATTAATTAAATGGATTATCCTTATGGGTTTAATAATAAATTTAATTATTGATTAATTAAAAGATAATTATTAATCCATAATAGGTTTAAATTGATTAATTAATTATATGATTAATTTAGATAGTTATATTTAAACCTTGTGTTTTAAAAAGTTTTAAAAATACATCCTTGTATATATTAAAACGTTTAATACTATATGTATAACTAAAAGTCAGTTGAATTGTAACATCCTGTTTCGAGAAGTTTCTTATTTTCGGGATTGTGGACAATGAATAGATCAAGTAAGGTCTTGGGCTTCAATGGAATGGGGTTTAGACCTTACTTGATGATGACAATGTTGGATAAGTGATTAAAGCCTTGGTTTGTGTCTTGGAGCGAAAGGGTAAAATGGGAAAAGTGATGTTTTAGACTTCTTTCATGAATTATGGTTTTTAATTCAGCATGTGTTAATCCAAAATTAACAAGATAGAAGTATGGGGCTCGTCGATACCTAATTGTGGATATAAAGATCGCTGAAAACAGAGTTGAAACAAAGAAGTTATGACTATTTGAAGTTAGAGTGAAATTAGGTGAAACCCGTTCTCACGTGGTGAGCAGTAATTCTCACGACGTGAGAAGTGCTCGCAAGATGAGAATATATTCTCACGACATGAGAACTATGCAACCCAAGGCCCACGAAATGTGTAGGGTTTTCAAGGTATTTAAAGGTAAGGATTCATGTTTTAGGGTATTTTCTTAGCCTCCATCAAATCTAGAACCTCCTGGGAGAAACCCTAACCTCGATTTTCAGGATTTAAGCATCCCCTCTATTTTCTCATCTAATTTTTGGAGTTTTTGGTGGTTTTGGAGCAATATTTCCGTGCAACATTGATCCTTGAAACTTGGCAATTGAAGATCCCAACTTTCATCTGCCTTCTAGACCTTTTAAAATAATTAGTTTTGTCATCCAAAAAGGGGTTACAGCACAACTTGTTGCTCGTTTACCCGATACGTCTATGTAAAACTTTCTTCTTTAATTAATTTATAATGGAAATCTTTGGATCTAAGTGTATTTGGTGTTTTGGTCCATTTTAATGAGTTTTGAGTGAGAGTTGAGAAGAAAGTTTGCAACTTTATTACTCTCCAAGGTCCCAAGACCATTGTATGTTTCAGATCTGGACTCCAACCCCTTTTTGATCAAGTTTAGAATGTTTTCTTGAACCTCATGGACTAGGAAAGTTTTGATCTTTTTCCTTCCTTTTCAGCCATACAAGTTATTTTGGTCATTTAGGTCATTTTGGTGTATTAAAGTTTAGATCTTCAAAGCTTGAGACATTATTATGGATAAAGTTGGAAACTTTATCCATTTAAACAGCATGTTGATTCAGATTTGAAGGTTTGAGACTTGGACTTAATGGATTTAGCTGAGAAAGATGCATTCTTGGTCCTTTTCATACTTAAAGACCAGATCTTGGTTGTTTGTGATGGGTTTTATACAAACAATCCTATGTGTGCATGCAACCCTAATTGGATCTATGTTTTCACTATTAGACATACAACTTTATGAACACAAAAAGAAACCTAGCATGCATCTATAATTTTCGAAAATCAAATATAAGAATAGAATACATACCTCTTGTTGTTATGTAGTAATAACAACTTGTTTCTTGGATCTCCTTAGCTTTTGAAAGCAAGTACCACAAGTGTAGTACCTCTAATGGCTCACAAACACACTTGAGTGAGAGGATGAATATGAGAGAGAGGATGGAGGGTAATAAGCTCACAAAATTGGCTGTACTCGGGTTTCTCCAAGGGGTGCCGATTTTGAGTGTCTTAGGGTGCTATTTATAGTTGAAGTCAACTAGGGTTTCGAGGTGGAAACCCTAATCCCTTAGCTTAAGGCCTAAGCAAACCCATTGACTCCTTTCCTTAAGCCCTTGGACGAAAACTCCTAGATCCCTCTAGGATTTTCGGCCAAGCCTTAATAAAGGTGATCCAATGGCCCAAAGTCTCAACTATCAAATAATTATAAAACAGCCCCTGCACTTTAATTAATTCCTTTAATCCCAAAATTAATTCCTAATGAATTTCTGATTAAATACTAATTAATAATATGATTCCAAATTAATATATTGTTCATATAATATATTAACAAATCATATTTATACTCCAATTTATTATTCTTAACAATAAATCAGCCTCTCTCCTTAACAGTCATCCTGTCTAGTCACCGGTGTGAGGCAACCCAAAAGGACCATGCTACAACCGGGTCAAGTACATACCAAATATAGTTATGGACTTAGACACTAATCCAACAGTTTGGACCATCCTAATAGATAAAGTTGGAAACTTTATCCATAATGAAGCTATTTAGGAACTAGATCTGAGGTTATGGGCCTTGGTCTGAATAAATTAAGCACTTAATGAATATTTTGGCCTTCTGACCAGAAGTCACGATGTGACATAGGATATGTCAAGATGTGATGGTATCTAGAATCGTGATTGTTTGTCGTTACATTCTCACGACATGACCAAGGAATGGTCACGACGTGACGTTGACTTTGTTTAAGCTGATTGTTGACCTTGTTGACTTTGACCTTCGACCATGGTTGTGACCAAGTTTGACCGCAGGGTATTTTGGGTATTTTGGACAATAGGTTGAGACAAGGTCAATGTTTGTTGTACAAGTGGCATGTATAGTTGGTATACATAGTATGCTCTGTTCAACTATCCTTTTAGACTGAGAGGTGAGTTTTCCTCACTGTACTTGTGGGCCGGAAAGGCGAGCCAGACTTATGTTGTGGGCTCGGGATCAAGTTAGACATAGGTTGTGGGCCGGAAAGGCAAGCCAAACTTATGTTGTGGGCTCGGGAGCAAGCCAGACATGAGCTGTAGGCTGGAAGGCAAGCCAGACTCATGTTGTGGGCTCAGGGGTAATCCAGTCTGTCAGTTGTGGACCTAGTATGCATGTTGTTATATGTTTATGTGATGGTATTTTGGGGGAAATCACTAAGCTTTATGCTTACAGTTTTGATTTATTGTTTCAGGTACTTCACATGATTATGGCAAGGCGAACGCGTGATCGTGCACATCCTTCAAATTTTATGTTATTTGATTCTGGAATACTCTGATTTATGAATTATACTTTTAAAACAATGTTTTAGTAAACAATTATTGTCTTGGTGTTGTTTTGGAAAAATGAAAATTTTACTCTGCTTTTTGGGATGTTACAAGTTGGTATCAAAGCCCTGGTTTGAGTAAATTGGATGAGCATTCATGTGAATCCAGTCTCAAACTAAGGATCGGTAAAAGTTTTCAAAAAAATTTATAAAATTGTTTCAAAGTTGTTTTCAGAATTGTTTTCCAAAGGAATCTGCAAGGTAGGCATGTCGGGTTGAATGCAGGATGTGTAGGGGTGTTCATGGTTTCGAAGTGGTAAGGAATTGGTTCGGTCAGGCCGTAAGATTCGTAGTTTTCAAATTCACCCCTTTGAAACGGGGTCAGTTTTAGGTGCGCATGGGAAATTGCTCTAAGTGCAAGTGGGTTGCGGAGACGGTTAGGTAACCACTTCGATATTTGAGATATTGTTCTTCGTCATCCGACCAGTCGCCAAGGACTTGTTGGGGATTCAGTGAAAGGTACACCTAATGCCCGGACTGAATCTAAGTTATTATATACATTGATCATAAAGTGACTTACGATTCGGAATGGTCGGGCATAATGAGTGTAGCTCAGTGCTCCCTCTACTTAACAGTCGAGCTATTTCTTTCCTTTCAAGAAGCACGAGTGGAATGGTCAAACCCTTAAGTTGTGCTTAAGGATCTTGTGATTCGTTGAGGTATTGGGAATGATCACCCAATTTTGAAATGTATAAGCGGTAGGCTTGGCTGGTCAGGGAAAGCTATCTATTGTAAGGCACGAGTTGATAAGTTCTACCATCGGTAAGGATTGAGCAGTGGTATCGTATCACTCTTAAGTAGTGAGAAAGTGTTGTTCGCATAGGCTATTTCAGCCATAGGGATAGTCAGCAGAAATTGAATGGTATCTATTGGCGAACTTTGAGTGATTTGGTCATTCGGCAGGTGAGTTCTTGAATTGATGATCCGTTCGTTCCAGTCAAGGGTTATAGTTCTATGCCACGAGATGATGTAACATCCCAATTTTCAAGGCCAAAAATTTCATTTTTAAATTAAGTACTTCATAAAATAGTGTACCAAAACATTGTCGAGGTTACATCAAATTATAAACCATAACGTCATGTCTCAAAATGACAATATCAAAAGTAATGAAAATCATAGTACAATCCCAGAAACTCCATGCGGAAATCAAGTGTGTGTGTGATGCGCTGCAACACCGCCGGCTCCTTCTCCTTGGACGAAGAGGTACCTGAAACCAAAACTGAAACTGTAAGCACAAAGCTTAGTGAGTTCCCCCGTCATACCACATACCATATAATATCATCAGTATCTTTCAACCATTAACTGCCACCGGTATCTTTCAACCGGTATCTGCCATCGCTATCTTTCAACCGGTAACCTCTATCGACATCTTTCAACCGGTATCTGTCATCGGTATCTTTCAACCGGTAACCGGGGACTATTTCACCCCCTAATGCTATCATGCAATAACAAGATATAATCATACAGTCAGGCATATCTGGGTACTGACCTACCCTTCGATCCTAACGACCGATGTCAGGGGAAAACTATTCCCTGCCACTACCACTAACACGCATAACATATCAAGCAGGCATACCGTATCACATAAACACACCAAGATAATTATCACAAAGACAATTATCTACTAAATACCCCTGTTGGTGGGCCAGCATTGTGGCCTTAGACCCACCCCTACTGGAAGGTAACTCACATCGATGTCGTGTAGTGTCTGAAATAACCTCGGCGTGAAGGTCGACTCCCCTCGACTCCACAATCCCTACACGACAATCCTTCTAAGTTATCAATATGAACATGCAAACCAACCCAGGGTCAACTCAATTCAATCAAAGTCAACATTGGTCAAAGTCAACACCCAGTTGACCTGACTCGCCGAGATGGTCTACCAACTCGTCGAGTCCATACTCCACTAACCCGATCCAACCCCGAATCTA
Organism: Lactuca virosa; assembly: GCF_052849685.1. Classification (NCBI taxonomy): domain Eukaryota; kingdom Viridiplantae; phylum Streptophyta; class Magnoliopsida; order Asterales; family Asteraceae; genus Lactuca; species Lactuca virosa. The sequence continues at coordinate 221,108,095 of NC_136430.1, read as the reverse complement.
CTCGTCGAGTCTAGCAAGAACTCGACGGGTTGTCCTTCATTCAACCCATCGGGACCATCTTCATCCGACTCGCCAAGTTTATCCTTGAACTCGTCGAGTTCATCTCCCTCATAAGAATGTGTCCAGTCTATGACTCGCCGAGTTGTATGGACAACTCGTCGAGTCCATCTTCAAAGATTGGGAGATTGCCTTGGACTCGCCAAGCCTGCTCTAAGCATTCGTCGAGTCCCATGACTCCCAGGCCCCTAATGGGTCTAAACAACTGAGGGGCCTTCCACCCTTGCATCTGGTCCAATCAACAGAAAGGATTTGATGACAATGCACCCCGAATCGCCGAGTACCAAGAATGACTCGCCGAGTCCATCCTTGTCCATTACTATATAGTCGATTTAAATGGGTCTTAACACATCAAAACCATAGATCTAGCCTCCTAATGTCCATTTTACACATAAAGTTCCAAACTTGGTGCACATGCATGGGGTATTTGGCTCAAAAAGCCATAAAAGGTGATCTTCAAGATGCATGGGGCTCTTATGGCCATAAAGTTGGCACCTTTATGCCATGAGACCCATCCTAAGACCCAAATCTGAAGTCAAACTCCATTCATCCCTTCATAATCCGAAAATGGCTTAGAAAACTCCCAAAATCCCAATCCCAAAGATGAATAAGCACATAGAAGACCAAGACAAGAGATTTTTACCTTGAATGAGCTGGAAATGGAACAAAATCCCTAGATCTCCAAGCGCCCACTTGAACTCTCAAGCTTCTTTCTCCTTCTCAAGCTTCACAATCCACCAAATGCACCAAAATGGACTTAGAACACCCAAAAACGGCTAGGGTTTCAATATACAGCTTTCTGGGAGTGATACGGACGATGGAGGCTGGGATGAGATGTTTAAATAGGGTGAAAACCCTCAAATTTAGGGTTTCATCCAGACAACTGCTACTCGCCGAGTCGGTATACCGACTCGCCGAGTAGGTCACTTAACTCCCGCGTCCACGCCCGATCCTACTTTGACGAGTTGGTCCTTCAACTCGTCGAGTCCCTTTGCTAAAATGATAAATCTTCATTTAAGAATGCTTATTAGGAACCGAGTGTTACAAATCTCCCCCACTTATCTTAGACTTCATCCTCGAAGTCTACTGCGACGAACAATTTTGGAATGGTATCGCTTCTCTCCCTCCGACCCCCAAGTCTACTCGGATTCCCTTTGACGTTTCCATTACACCCTTTCCTAAGGTATTATATGGCTACGTAGAATCTTCGTCTTCCCTACCGCGACAACTATTGGTCTCCCACATAGTCCAGGCACTCTCCGGCCTGATTATCATGCAGCGAGACAGCTGCCTTCTCATGCAATATGCAAAATGTATTGTGATTCTAACTAGGTTTCCCCACAGAAGATCTAACCGATGTGTCATCTGGCCAATTCCAACAATAATTCTGATGATCCAAGGTATCGGGGTCTTTACTCCTCTTTCCTTGAAATGAATCCTTTTGTGCTGACAGGATCCTACATCCTTCCGCCCCCGCAACTGCTTCCATAAACAACCATCTATCTCATGGAACACTCATATCTGGTCCAATCAGCCTCAGCTGGAATACCAGGCATGCTTACAATGGGTCCAGTTATCCCTAGGATGGAATACCTTCGTATCACGCACATATTTGGCCCAATCAACCCTCAGGCTGGAATACCAAACACGTCAGGTCCAAACAATCATAGGGTCCAGTCATCCTCACGATGGAATACCCTAGATTGAATACTACTATTTACATACTTGGGCTAAACCCATAACTTGAGATCCAAGGACATCTCCTTACATTTCACCCGAAACCCTCTGAATCATCAAAACCCACTTCTACCAGTCATCTGAAACACCGAGTTCCCACCTGGTTACTGGGCCAAAGGCTCCCATGCAGTCGCTCGTCACGACTTATGATCAGAATCCTTATCTACCAATAGTTACCATTAGCTATCTTACTGCTATGGTTCTAACAGCCTCCTGATCCAACCGATCGGGTCCATGCGTCGAATCCCGTCGTCACCGCATCCACGGCTAAAAGGGATTGCTACCTAACCAATGGTAGCTGTATATCACAAGCAACCTTATACGGTCCATTTCTTCCCTGATCCCGTACTGTAGTGGTGCTCCTATAGTCTCATCACTGGCTCAACCAGATCTAATCCATCGGAGAAATCCGAAATCCGATCCGTGATTTCCGTGTCCTCACTGTTGCACCCCAAACTGATGGGTACTACTGTTCTCCTCGTGATCTGACATCACTCCCATACTACCTGTCAACCTGGTGAAAGCTACGTCTACCCGACAACCTTGTGAATGCTACAGCTACGCTCGCAGACTTACAACACTTCCAGAACCGGGTCGAACGCGCACTCGACCTAACTCTCAACTGAACTTGAATTCTAATCGGACCTCTAACCTGGTTCCTAAGCCTGTTTCCCGATGCCAAGAAAAGGAGCGAACCAACCGTTGGAACGTTCTCTGAACTCCCAACTCACCCAATTCTGAACCTAGACGACTAATTGATCGCCTTTCCTCCCAGACGGGGATGCAAAACTCCTCCTAGTTTCACACCTATTTTCTACTCCTGAATACCTAATCAATTCTCTCCCACTCAGATTCAACTAAGTCTTCATGGCGCGTGGGAATTGAAGGATTCCCAATCCTTCTTGCTTTTCTATAACATCACAAAATTTAAGGCCATGAGGCTTCAGCTGCCTCAAGGCGTAGGCGATAACATGCCCCCTCTGCATCAATACCGCGCCCGAACCCGAGATGGACACCTCACAATATACTATGAAATCCTCCATGCCCTCCGGCAGGGCTAAGATCGTCACCTCGCATAATCTCTGTCTCAACGTCTCAAATGCGGCCTGCTGCTCAGGCCCCCAGCGAACGACTACGACTTTCCTCGTCAATCGGGTCAGGGGCACGACTATCTTGGAGAAGTCCTGAATGAATCTCCGATAGTAGCCTGCCAGTCCCAGGAAGCTCCGAATCTCAGATGGAGACCTCGGAACCTCCCACCTCATCACAGCCTCCACCTTGGTCGGGTCAACCGAAATCCCGTCCTGGTTGAGAAGGTGCCCAAGGAACTGCACCTCGCGCAACCAGAACTCACACTTGGAGAACTTAGCATACAAGCTCTCCTTTCTCAAGGTATCCAGAACCTCCCACAAGTGCTCCTCATGCTGCTCTCGCGTCTTCGAATAAACCAAGATGTCATCGATGAAAACTATCACATACCGATCCAATATCGGTCTGCACACGCGGTTCATGAGATCGATGAACGCGACAGGAGCATTGGTGAGCCCGAAAGGCATCACCACAAAGTTATAGTGGCCATAACGCGTCCGAAAAGCAGTCTTCTGCACATTGTCTGTCACACCCCCAAACCAGACGGCGGAAACATCTGGGGGTGGAGGACTTGAATTGTAGTATCACAACACATGCATCATAGTAATCAAAGTACAAGCAACCATTGTATTTAAAAAAATATAAGTATTTACATGTGTTCAATCATTGTATATTGAACCAAAATATAGTTATACAAAAGAAGATATGACTCAACAAAGCTCCATCTTCTCAAAAATCTCGGGGAGTACCTGTGTATTATTTCCCTGAGAATACAAGTAATTTGAAAAGAGATAATCAACATAAAGTTGAGTGAGTGCATAAGTGTTTATGTTTGAAAGAGTATCTCTGTATCTTGTATATGTAAACTGTTCCAGAAAATCCTATATTTTCTGTTGTATATGAAAAGTAGTTTTATTCCTATAAAACCGTTCTCTTTGTATCAATGTTTTGTATTTGTATTCCTTTATGAAAACTTGTAACTGAGAGTGTGCCTGGCTCCGCCAGCTGTTATTGAAAACTGTATTGAACCATTGTAGTTTGTATTCTGAAAACTGGTACTTTGAAGGTGTACTTTCGTTTACTTGTTTATACACTAACGTATTGTTAATATCTTTTTAATGAGTTCTTATAACCATACTATGACAGATGGCCTAAAACAAACGCTTTGTGGGCGTTTAAACTGTTGATAACAATGGCCACTCATCGGAGTGTATGTCTGACTGTAGCTAGCAGCCTGAGTGCGGGGTTGTCAATCCCGATATAGATCTACACACAACTTGTTTCGATCCCCAAGGCTGGAGATTCTGGTTATAATGTCAGGACTTTACCTTGGTTGTCTAAAATGAATTAAACAACCTGAATTGAATGTCTCATAAAAAGCATATAAACGTTACATGTATATTAGTTATGAAAACCCAATCATTCTGAAATAAATGATTGACAGTATGTTCTTGATTTAGTATTTCAAACATGTATTTGATAAGTGTAAACCTTGATTTGTTCTGTATCAAAACCCTAGTTTCTTGTAAGACTGTGTATTCTTGTATCATGAATTATTGTTCTATGTATGAATTATACCTATTATAATTTATATGTACTTTCTGAATGTGTATATAACTGTATTTAGCATGTAACCCCTTGCTCAACGTGTTACAAAGGTGTTTGAATTGATGAAATAACTTTTATATTTATATACATACACAATTTCATATACAAGTAAAATTTAAACGACACTCGGACAAATAACCGGAACTATAAGCCCACATCCAAACAAGGAAAAGGACCCAGAATGAGTTATCAGTCCTAAGCCTTTTGAATCTTATTTATATATATATATATATATATATATATATATATATATATATATATATATATATATATATACAAATATGAATTTTGGGGAAAAATATAAGATTATAAAAGAGTTTGATGTTTTGAGTATTTTTGGATAATTTAATGTTGTTTTATCATGATTTGTGTCATGATTTTTATAACACAAAGTTCTTGTGTTATGCTTGTATTCCCCCCCCCCCCTTAAAACAGTAGAAAATATGAAAATACGGGGGTATGAACTCACTTGATAGATGGTGAACCTGACAGAGTTTCGTTTCACGAAAAGGAGTTTATTTGTCGAGAAACCGGCTCAAATTGGGCAGAGTTTCGACAGGAGAGAGGTTACTTCTCGGGAATCTCGGGGCTTCGAGGCTTACTTCTCGGCTGTGGTCCAATCAGAAGGTGCCACGCATGGCTTCGGTCCACTCAGCAGCTGCCACGTGCGAGGTGACGTGTCACATGCGAAATTGCCCGGTTTTCCTATTTTTTCTTTATTTTTGTGCCAAAACTTGCGAAAATCATAACTTTCGCATACGAGCTCCGTTTTTGGCGTTCTTTATATGCACGCGTAGGTAAAATCATAATCTACGACTTTCGTTTAGACTTCGTTGGCTAATTTTGACTTTATTTTTAATATTAGTATTTTAAACAGACCGGGACGGGAATCCGTTAAAAATTCATAACTTCTTCATCCGACGTCCGTTTTCGTCTGTCTTTTTACCGTTGTACTACTACCGATGAGACCTTCAATTCTCGTTTAGGTTGTGTCGGCTAAAAATCGCTCGATCTTAATTTCGAGTTTTTAGCTGTACACTGCTATACTGAAACTTAGAAAAATCATAACTTCCTCATACGAAGTCAGATTTTTCCGTTCTTTTTATGAAAGTTCTCGGTTTAACATAAACTACAACTTTCATTTAGATTGTTAAGGCTAAAAAGCCTTTTATTGAAAATTCAGTTTTTACACTGAACAGTGTTTTGCCGGTTTTGTCGCAGATTTTCGATTGGTCATAACTTCTTCGTTATAACTCGGATTTTAGTGTTCTTTATGTTTTTGGAAACCTTGTTACAATCTCTATCACTTGGTTCATCCCAATAGAGATTGCTAAATAATTTATTTTTGAGGGTCAATTATGTAAATATGCACATTATGCTAAAATTTCTCTTTATTATTATAAAAAGAACTACACATTGACCTATACTATTACATAGGTTTGAAATAACGATGTTACATCCTCCTCTCTGACCCTCATCTGATGATATCTTGAGCGCAAATCAATCTTAGAGAACCAAGATGCTCCCTGTAGCTGGTCAAAGAGGTCATCAATCCTCGGGAGTGGGTAACGGTTCTTCACCGTTACCTTATTCAGCTCCCGATAATCAATACACATCTGATGCGACCCGTCCTTCTTCTTCACAAACAGAATCGGGGCTCCCCAGGGTGAACTGCTTGGTCTAAATGAATCCCTTGTCTAACAGCTCCTGCAGCTGTGTAGACAACTCCTGCATCTCAAGAGGAGCCAACCGATACGGTGCCTTGGCTATCGGATCCGCACCAGGGACTAGGTCGATACTGAACTCTACTTGTCTCTCCGGAGGTATCCCAGGAAACTCCTCGGGGAATACTTCCGCAAACCCTCGTACTACGGGCACATCGCCCACCGTCGCCTTACCCGCCTCCCGGGTGTCCATAACATAGGCGACAAAATCCTGCACAACCCTGCTGAAGGTAGCGCCTAGCTCTCGCTGCTGAACATAAGGTTGGTCCTCGCTGTGGCCTCTCGCCCTGAATCACCAGCTCTCCCCCACTTGGGGTCATGATCCGCACCAACTGCTGCGTGCAGTAAATCACTGCCCCATTGGGGCTTAGCCAATCCATACCAATAATAGCCTTGTTCCCCCGCAAGGGTATGGGAACCAAGTTTACCAGGTAACGCTCCTCGAACAGCCTCAAAACACAATCCCGGTAGACCTCAGATGCTCGCACTGACCATTCATCCGCAATCTCGACCTCTAGAGGGCAATCCAACATGCCCGAAGACTCAGGAACTTCTTGCTAAGCGCAAGAGAGACAAACGATCGGGTAGCACCCGAATCAACAATACCTGAACTGGGATATCGTTCACATGGAACGATCCTGTCACCACATCGGGTGATGTGCGTGCCTCCTCGGCAGTCAACTGAAATGCTCGGCTCCGCACCACTGGAGCCTCTGCCTTGACCTTCCGGCCATACGCAACTCGCGTCGTCGCTGGAGTCGGCGCCGCCGCTGGCGTTGCTGCTGTCGCTGCTGTCAATCTAGGGCAGTTGGCCTTCTTATGGCCCCTCTGATTGCAATGAAAGCAAATCAGGTCTGACATCTGCACTGTGGGAGCAGGGTAGTACAATCCCTGCCAAAATGCCCAGTCTTGCCGCACTTATAGCAGTTAGAACCCGATCCAGTGCGACAAACTCCCTCATGTGACCGACCACACTTCCCACAGCGGTCCCGGCCCTGCTGGCCCTTCGACCTCGCGTCGAATCGCTTGGGTTTCTTCCCCGAAACCCCTGTAACCTGCATAATCTCTAACTTCCTCTTCTTGAGGCGCTCCAAGTCAATCTCCCTCTCCCGCGCCCTGGCAATCATGGACTCCAAGGTCGGACAAGCTGAATAGTTGATATACTCCCGAATGTCGGCTCTCAACATATCATGATAGCGGGTCTTCCACATCTCCTCATCCCCTACATATTGGGGTACCAACAAAGCCCTCTCCCGGAACTTGGCGGTGATCTCCGCCACAGTCTCCGTAGTCTGTCTCATATCCAAAAACTCCCTGGCCAACTGCTGAAGCTCCACAGCTGGCGCGAACTCAGCTCTGAATCTGGTCACAAAATCTGACCAAGTCATATCCTCGATGGCTATGACTCCCAACGAGTCACCAACCGACTCCCACCAATCTCTAGCTCTATCCCTCAAGCATCCTGCAGCAAAGCGGACCTTCGACCCTTTCGGGCAGAAGCTCGTCAACTGTGCAGACTCAATGTTTGCGATCCATCTCCTGGCAGCAATGGGGTCCTTCGCCCCGTGGAAGTCCGGCGCACCACTCCCCCTGAAGTCCTTGAAGGACAGTGTACGCGTACCCGTCTGGCTAGACACCAGATCACTCCTGAATGCCCGAAGGCGATCCTCCATCAGCTCAACAATCCTTTCCTTGATCGACCCGAAAATGACCGGGGTCACATCAAGGATACCTCTCGTGATCTCAGACGCGATAAACTCGCGTAGCCCGTCATCAACCTGCTCGGATCCTGAACACGAGCCTGATCCTGATCCTGACCCAGACCCGAAACCTCCTGCTCCATGTCGTGTGGTCACCATACTGAAAATAAATACGTAAACGTCAGGATCATACATACTCCCGAGAGGTCTCACACACTCTCCAAGTTTCCTGGTTCCATCTTGGCCCTCCTTGACTCGAGTACGGATCCTCTACTTCCAGTATTACGGGCCCATACTACCTTCCACATTTATCCGTACTTTCCTCAATGATTGCTTCAACTTCACCAAGTCCCTTTACCGATACCCTTTTTCCACTAATCTCATCCTAGACTTTCCTAGGGCACCCTCCGACCTACTCTCTGCCATCAGCTGCACTAGAAGTCCCTACCATCTTCCCCTAACTGGCTTGCGAATATTGTTACATATCCGCTCACTAGTTAGTTAAAGTTAGCCAGGACCCCTATAACACAAAGCAAGCAGCATTCGTGCATTGAGTAACCACATCAAGCATAACCTAATCAGGCTATCCTACTGCTGACTAGACAGTCCTAGCATACAACTCATACAACAGGCATATAAGGCATCCTTCCTAGATCCTCAGCCCTAGTCTAGCATGCAGTTCTCAGAATCATATATCAGGCATACAAGGCATCCTCCTAGATCCTTAGCCCTAATCTAGCATGCAGTTCTTAGAATCATATACCATATAACATAACATAGCAAGTATGGGTATCTTGGGGAAAACTTATTTGAGCTCGCCCGGTCGCACGCATCACACACCTTGTTCTTTTTCAACATTCTTTGTCCTTAAATTTCAGCAAATGACTTTCTTTGTGAAAAATCTTTTAGTCCCTCGGTTTGAGTCCAGACACCTCCGAGGGTGTGTCCGAATCCCTCAAACCAGGGCTCTGATACCAACTTGTAACATCCTAATTTTCAAGGCCAAAAAATTCATTTTTAAATTAAGTACTTCATAAAAGAGTGTACCAAAACATTGTCGAGGTTACATCAAATTATAAACCATAACGTCATGTCTCAAAATCACAATATCAAAAGTAATGAAAATCAGAGTACAATCCCAGAAACTCCATGCGGAAATCAAGTGTGTGTGTGATGCGCTGCTACACCGCCAGCTCCGTCCCCTTGGACGAAGAGGTACCTGAAACCAAAACTAAAACTGTAAGCACAAAGCTTAGTGAGTCCCCCCATTATACCACATACCATATAATATCATTGGTATCTTTCAACCGGTAACTGCCATCGGTATCTTTCAATCGGTATCTGCCATCGGTATCTTTCAACCGGTAACCTCCATCGGTATCTTTCAACCGATATCTGCCATCGGTATCTTTCAACTGGTAACCGGGGACTATTTCACCCCCTAATGCTATCATGCAATAACAAGATATAATCATACAGTCAGGCATATCTGGGTACTAACCTACACTTCGATCCTAACGACCGATGTCAGGGAAAAACTATTCCCTGCCACTACCACTACCACGCATAACATATCAAGCAGGCATACCATATCACATAAAATTACCAAGATAATTATCACAAAGACAATTATCTACTGAATACCCCTCTTGGTGGGCTGGCAGTGTGGCCTTAGACCCACCCCTACTGGAAGGTAACTCACCTCGATGTCGTGTAGTGTCTGAAATGTCCTCGGCGTGAAGGTCGACTCCCTTCAACTACCCAATCCCTACACGGAAATCCTTCTAAGTTATCAATATGAACATGCAACCCAACCCAGGGTCAACTCAATTCAATCAAAGTCAACATTGGTCAAAGTCAACACCCAGTTGACCTGACTCGCCGAGTTGGTCTACCAACACGTCGAGTCCATACTCCACTAACCCGATCCAACCCTGACTCTACTCGTCGAGTCTAGCAAGAACTCGACGGGTTCTCCTTCATTCAACCCATCGGGACCATCTTTATCCGACTCGCCGAGTTCATCCTTGAACTCGTCGAGTTCATCTCCCTCATAAGAATGTGTCCAGTCTATGACTCGCCGAGTCCATCCTCAAAGATTGGGAGATTGCCTTGGACTCGCTGAGCCTGCTCTAAGCACTCGTCGAGTCCCATGACTCCCAGGCCCCTAATGGGTCTAAACAACTGAGGGGCCTTCCACCCTCGCATCTGGTCCAATCAACAGAAAGGATTTGACGATAATGCACCCCGACTCGCCGAGTCCCAAGTACGACTCGTCGAGTCCATCCTTGTCCATTACTATACAGTCGATTTAAATGGGTCTTAACACATCAAAATCATTGATCTGGCCTCCTAATGTCCATTTTACACGTAAAGTTCCAAACTTGGTGCACATGCATTGGGTATTTGGCTCAAAAAGCCATAAAAGGTGATCTTCAAGATGCATGGGGCTCTCATGGCCATAAAGTTGGCACCTTTATGCCATGAGACCCCTCCTAAGGCCCATATCTGAAGTCAAACTCCATTCATCCCTTCATAATCCGAAAAATGGCTTAGAAAACTCCCAAAATCCCAACCCCAAAGATGAATAAGCACATAGAAGACCAAGACAAGAGATTTTTACCTTGAATGAGCTGGAAATGGAACAAAATCCCTGGATCTCCAAGCGCCCACTCGAACTCTCAAGCTTCTTTCTCCTTCTCAAGCTTCACAATCCACCAAATGCACCAAAATGGCCTTAGAACACCTAAAAACGGCTAGGGTTTCGAGATACAGCTTTCTGGGAGTGATAAGGACGATGGAGGCTGGGATGAGATGTTTAAATAGGGTGCAAACCCTCAAATTTAGGGTTTCATCCAGACAGCTGCTACTCGCCGATTCGGTATACCGACTCGCCGAGTAGGTCACTTAACTCCCGCGTCCACGCCCGATCCTACTCGACGAGTTGGTCCTTCAACTCGTCGAGTCCCTTTGCTAAAATGATAAATCTTCATTTAAGAATGCTTATCAGGAACCGGGTATTACAGATGAAGTGGCTTAAGGATCTGGAGTAGTATTGTGGGAAATACTTGGGGGTTATTGAGCTTGTTGAGATTTCGGGAAGCGTTCATCTGGTTTTGGAATGTGTGTGACCGTTAAGGTTGTCTGGTAATGGAATTCTAGTTCTTGAAAGCCCTGGTTGATGACAAGTTGAATTGTAAGGTTGTGAGATGGATTGGGAATCCATCAACTTTTGGTGGATTGGAAGAGCGCACTCAAATCCAAGTAGGGGAGAATCGCTTGTTTTTAAGGTTACACAAGAATGAGTATTCAAGTTTCATTGCTCATCAGTAGTGACGCGTGATGGGTATGTGGATGGATCCAGGTTGAGGGTTGTGTTGGAGCCTCTCTTCCTGTTCTTGTATGATGATGGTTTTAGGGTTCTAAGCATGATCTGGACATCTGGTTTGGATTTAGTCGATATGGTTTTGACTCGTGTTTGATTATGGTTGGTATGGTAGATGGACAATATTATCATGGGTTGGTTGCATGGCAATTTGGAAGTGTTGTAAGACTGCGCAGGGGGGGGTGGCCGTAGCATTCACTGGATTGGAAAATAGTGATAGAGATGTTGTAAGACTACGGGAGTGGCTGTAGCATTGAATAGGTTGGCAAGTAGTGTAGTAGTGTTGTAAGACTGCGGGGTGGCCTGTAGCATGCGCCTGGTTCTTGAGCAGCTAGGAGAGCGGGGTCAACCTATGGTTGGGCTTGTAGTTTCCTCCAAGTAGGTATTGGACCATAGCAGGGCAAGTTGTGAGACTGTGGGAAGGCCACAATATTCGTGGAACTAAGGAAGGTTGTAAGTCGTGTAAGGGCGGTGGTGACCTATGACTACAGTTGGGCATGTAACATTTGTTTGGAAATAGTTTTCAACCAGCAATTGACGCGCCTCGGTTATTATCTCATTAGCTGCGTCATTACCCCAAGCGCAAAGATTAAGCATGTAACATTCGTTTATAGCAAGGTGGATTTTATTGCATTGATTTAATGGGTGGTTATGTTGAGAACGAATGTCAATTGGCTTGAGGTTGAATGAAAAGGTTTGGAATCAAAATGTGCTCAACTTGATGTCAAACATATCAACTTGATGTATAAACAATGGGACTTTGCTTTTGGGTTCTCAATTATGTTTTGGTTTGGAGGTCAAAACTAAGTTCGACATTGAGGATCGACTGGGAAGGCTGATAAGGAAGGGTATTGTGAATGGGAAGTTGATTTTTTGTCACAACTAGCATTTTTAGCTAAGAAATTTTGTTTTCATGTAAACATCGACTCTCAAAAAACTTGTAATCTAAGTGGACATCATGTTCTATGCTAAATCAAAAACATCCATTTGAATCAAAACTCCTGAGTGAAGTTCAAAACCTAATACAATGCATCTCATATACTTAACTATGGCCTATGGGTCTGAAATCCTAAATATCCCAGTTCGAATTTAGTATGGACTAGGATCCTCTTATTGGACCTTATGGGCCAGTAAACCTTCTATTTGATGATTTTGGGCCATTGAAACCCAGTTTAGCTCTAGTTGGACCCACATTCGTCAAACCATAGCAATTGGGCCATGTTGGGCCTAAAATAACTCACTTATTTAACATGGTCCATAATGGGCCGTGAACCCACCTTCTCACCTCAATTGGGTCGTGAACCCATTGGGCCATGAACCCATTGGGCTGTGAACCCATCTTCTCATTTGCAATTGGGCCGTGAACCCCATCTTTCCCCATTCACGGCCCACTTTCAAAAAAAAATAACAAGATGATAATTAGGGTATTGCCACCTAATTATTGTTTAATGGACAACTAAGAAAATTATACACCATGCCTATAGGAAATCTCATGTTTCCATGCAACAATCTTGTCATCTCTCTCTTCCCTCCCTCCTCTTCTTATTCTCGGCCCAAAACAACCAACCACCACCTTCATTTTACTCTCAAATCCACTCAAACATTTCTCTCTAAGAACACTAAAAGAAACCTCCTCTATTCTTCCTAGAATTCGTGTGTACTTGTGTGTGTCTCAAGGAAAATCTCTTCAAGCTTCATACTTAGTGAAGATCATGTAAACTCAAAGTGATTTATTTCATTTTATGATAGATCCATCCTCACGAACACATGTTTTCATGATCATACTCTTAAAAACTTCTTAGAACTCGAAGATCTCCTCTCAATAAGACTTCTAGGGACGAGATCCTTCTCAATCTTCATCCAAGACCAAAAACAACAACCCAAAGTGAGTTCATACCCCCTATTTTCGGTTTTTACTATGTTTTGGGGGAGAATACAAGTTGTTTTGTGTAGATCTATGTGTGTATGCATGATTTTGTGTGTCTTTAATGTTATATATGTGATTATATGTTATAAACTCCATGAACTTAAAGATCTACTAAAAGATGATGCTATTTGTAGAATATAACACTCATTTCAACTTATCTTACAAAGAAATGGTTTTAAAATACTTACAAGTTACCTAAAACTCAAAAAAATTGCATAAGAGGGCAAAAAGTGACAAAATGACCAAAAATGGATATATTTATGCAACTCACGGTTAGTAGGGGTTCAAAAAGGATTATTTTTGCTAAACATGGTTAGTTACGACATTTGAGACCCTATAAGGACTAAAAATGTAAAAAATTTCATAATTGGGCCTTATTTGGGCTTCTCACGGCCTTGGGCCAAAAATTATAACTTTTTGAGCTCTTGTGGGCTTAATTGTCATTTTCAACATAGTTGTGTCAAAAATGTAAATTTTTGCTAAGAAAAACTAAAAATATGAATTTGTTAGAACTTGGGCCAAAAAGATAAAATTATTTACAAATGGGCCAAGAATTCGCATTTTCATAAAAATCAAGCTAAAAATGATATTTTGACAAAAGGGAGTTAAAAATGTTATTTTTACAAAAAGTAGCCTTATATGCAAGTTTTGTTCTAAAACGGGGCCTAAAATGCTATTTTTACCAAAAATGTGCCTTAACTGTTGTACAGGTCGAATTGTTGTAATTAGTCGAAATGTATTTTGAACTCTTCGAATGTTTTGTAATCTATTTTACTGAGGCGCTTTTATTCGAAGCCTAAGTGTCTATGCCTTAGTATATTTTTTGTACGCTTTCAGTTCCCTATAAATAGGGATATTTACTAGAGTTAGATAAGAGTTTTTTTACAGACCTGTCTTTGTACTCTGTAAACATTAGAAAGCGTAATAGAGCTGAAACAATATCATATTTACATCTGGTGTTCAATCTCACATCCTTAATTGATTTCATACTCTGATTTGTTTTATACTTGATTCTATGATTCATCACTAGGTATCAGAGCAGGAATCACATATGTGATCTGATTTTCATCCATTCAAAAAGTTTTTGAATCAAATTTTTGGTTCAAAAGTTTCCGCACTTTTTGATCGTGAAAAATTTGTCTAGATTTCAGTTTGTGATTTGATTCTGCATTTGAATTGTTGAATCGAGTGTTTTTCTTGCAATTCCGATTTAAATCAACTAGTTTGTTTTCAAATTTCCAAATATTCTTAAAAATTTTCAAATTTAGCTTCCGTACAACAATGGTGAGTTTCAATCTCAATTCGATGACCTCGTTTTCTCATCTGTTAGGATCATCAACCAAAATTCCAATGCTAATCCCTGAATATTATGATCAGTGGGCTGGTCTTATGCAGGATTATCTGAATGGTCTTGATGAAGAATTATGGTCATGTATCACTGGAAATGTCAATGTTCCAGTGAATGTTCAACCAATTGGATCATCTTCTACAAGTTCTGAAGTTGATAATCAGACTGATCGTCTGAAGAAACTGGAGAAGAGGTGTATGAGAGAATTGCGAGGAGCTTTACCTCCAGTTGTGTACAATTATATAAGGAGTTGTACAACTGCAAAGGAGATCTGGAACAATTTGAAAGATAAATTTCAAGGAAGTGAGAAGACGAAAATCAATTCAGTCAAACAGTGTTTGGTTGAGCTGAAAGATTTCAGACAAAAAGAAGGTGAAACAATTGAAGTCTACTATGATCGACTGAACGAGTTAATCTATCGTTGTAATCGCTATGGAATTACCAGGACTTCAATGGAATTCAATCTCATCTTTGTGATGGGTCTTCGAAAAGAATGGATAAGCGTAAGTATGATGGTGAAGAATCAACAAAGTTTTGATACATCAACTCTCAATGATTTGTACAATCAGTTGAAGACACATGAAACTGAGGTAAATGAAATTGCTGAAGAGACGAAGATAAATTTGGGAGGTCCATTGGCACTTGTGTCAAAGATATCTGAGAAAGAAGCAGAAAATGGTGATTCTGAGGAAGAAGAAGGATTCATCATGAATTCGGATGATGAGGTAATAGCTTTTTACTCGAATAATCGTGTTAAGAAGTTTTTTAAAAAACCGTTCAATCCGAAGACTAAGCTTGCTGAGGTAAAAGGAAGTGCTGTGAGTAAAACTGCTGATGAGGAGAAAAAGAAAATTGAGAAGAAAGATTCGAAAATGTCTGAAGGAAAGATCGAGAAAAAGCTGAAAGGTGATGCTAGTATAGATTGTCATTATTGCAACGGAGCTAATCATCTTGCGAATGATTGTATGCTTCGGAAGAAGGATGAGAGGAAGAATAAAGTTAAAGATGAGGCGTATTATGCAGAAAGGCTTGAGGAGGTTCGTGCGAAAGCCAAAAACTTGTCATTGGTTGCAAAAGGTGGACATGAAGATGAAGATGGAACGTATCAAATCTGGTTATCCGGATCAGACGATGAAGAAATGAGGAATCCAACACATGGAGCAATGTATGCAAAAATGGAGGAGGACTCAGATGACGAGGAATTCGAAGTAAAGGGACAATGCTTCATATCCAAGACAGTAGACAAATCTCCAATGACAACAAAGGTACGTAAAATTCTCGAATCTTTTAATATTCCTACACATGCTTATGATTCTGAACTAATATCCTTTGATGAGACGGCTACTTATTTTGATTCAATTGTTGTGTCTGCTAGCAATGAGGCCAACAAGTTGTCAATGGAGTTGTTAGAGACCAAAAAGCGATTAGACATGAAAATAAGTAAAATTGATTGTTTGGAATTACAAATTACAAATATTATGTGTGATAGGGATACTTTGTCAAGTGAAGTCAAACTTTTGCTAGCTCAAAGAAACATTTATTGTAATTCAGCTAAAAGACTTTATGGAAAATTAACTGATTTACATCATTCATGTGAAATAAGTAAAGAGCAACATAGAAAATTACTACCTTTTCTAGCATACGAAAGAGCTAAGGTAGATAATATTTCGTATGATTGTGAGCAAATAATAGCTGATTTTGACAAAATTCCTGATGATAGATATAAATATGGAATAGTCAAAATTGATGAATGTCTTGATGCAAATGAATTAGTTAACATAGTGAATGATACTTTGACTAAATCTGAACAAATTAAAATTTTGAAAAAGACTGAGAATTCAACATCTGATTCTCAATCTAATTTTGCTGATATTGAAGATAATTCTGACAATATTAGTGAAATTAGTGAACTTGAGGATGTTGATTGTTCCCAGTTGTCTGTTGTTAATGTTGCATCAACATTTAAAGGGAAAGAAAAAGTTAAGGATTTGATGGTTGAGAAATAAACTGATATACCTTCAACTTCGAAAGTATGTGATATGAACTTCGTGGATCTCAAAGATAGTCAAACTGATGATAGCGATGATGAAGATGAAGAGACAATTTCGAAGGGAAGTAAATCTTCAAAGGAAGAAGAAACTCCACGAATAGTGGTTGATCAAGTGTATGGTGTGATACACAAAAGTTCGAAAAAGTAATGACTGAAAAAGGTGAACATTACCTTGAAACGAATACTGTGGTTTATCCAAATTTCAAGTGTACAAATGATGTCATTTTTCCAAATCAAGTTTTCGTAACTACTGGAAATGTTGAAAATATCAAACCAGAATTAAAGAAGTTAGTTGAGGAGGATAATTCAAAAACAACTGATGAAGGTTTTTTCGCAAATCAAAGCACAGTTGAAAATAACTTAACAAAGAATTCATATGTGTTTCAACGTCAAAAACCACAAAAAAAATGGGTTGAAAAATCAAAAATTGAAAAAGAGAATTCAAAACAAGTTGTAAAGGAAAATGAAAGAGTTGTCAAACTAAACTCCAAGGAATTCAAAGATCAAATTGACAAATTTTCAAAGAAAAACAACATTTCAAAAAGACAAGCTAGAAAGAAAATATTTTGGCAGAGTATTGAGTCTCAAAAGATGTCTGAATCACAATCACCCAAAAATGTTTTCAAAGCTAAAAATTCCTCTTTTTCAACAAAAACTCAACATTCATCACAATCAAATCATTCCAGGTCTGAAGTGAATAAACAACCAAGGTTTTCGAAAATTTCAGAAACTAATAATTCAAGAACATTTTCAAATAAATCAAATCCAAATAAAAAATTCTTTCAACGTCAACATTTTAAATCAACAGTTGATACATCATATGCTCAATCTTTTCTAACAAATCCAAAAGTTGATTTTGTTCCTCAAAAGCCAAATTTTCCTAATCATACGAAGAAAGAAACTATGAAAACTTCACGTGAAAAAGGAATGACTTCAAGGAAGAACATTGATCATTGGCTTGAAGGCAAAGGAAAGATGTATCAGTCGAATACATTTTCAAAGGAGCAAATTCACGAAGCATATGAGAAATATGTGAATACTTCATCAAACGGCAGTTCATCTTCTAAGGATTCGAGCATATCAGTCAAAGCTTGGAAACCAGTAATAAAAGCAAAGAATGTCCATTCACAAACTCAGAATTCGAAGAGTAGTGTCAGTGAACATTCGAAACCATCAAAATCTTATGTTTCGGTTTCTTTAAATGAAGATGTGAACTTAATTGATAGTCTCAAAACTAAAGTTTGTGATTGGGTTAAAAGTTCTTCATTACATTCGAAATTGAAATCTAATTTCCAAGGACCCAAAAAGCCTTGGGTACCTAAATTTTTCCACTGATTGCAGGTACTATGTGACGAGCAATATGATAATAAATGGTACATTGATAGTGGTTGCTCTCGTCACATGACTGGGAAGAAGGAGAATTTACGTGATTTTCGAAGCCTAAAAAATGTTGGAGTTGTGAAGTTTGGGAACAATAAAAAATGTCAAGTCAAAGGATATGGGAAGATCACGAACGGACAATTCACAGTGAATCGTGTTGCATATGTTGAAGGTCTTCAACATAACTTGATAAGTGTTTCTCAACTTGTTGTGGGCACTGGAAATCAAGTTCTTTTTAATGAAGAAGGAAGTGTTATTTCGAATGTTAACACTAAAGAAGTGTTACTGAAATCCAAAAGGAAAGGTGACATGTTCACTTTGGACATCAATCTGATAGTAGGGAAACCTGCTATGTCTTCTTTCGAAAGCAACATCAGACTTAAGTTGGCTTTGGCATCGAAGACTCTCTCATCTCAATTTTTGAAACATCAATAAACTTGTGGTACAAGATCTGGTAAGAGGTTTACCTGTACTTAAATTTGACAATGATTCTTTATGTGCAGCTTGTGAAGTTGGAAAGCAACATAAACAAGGTCATCCAATTACGATAGATTCAAAAATTGTCGCACCTTTGGAGCTCTTACATATTGATTTGTGTGGTCCTTCGACAGTTTCAACTCTCAACAAGAAAAGGTACATTTTAGTTATTGTTGATGACTTTTCCAGATTTACGTGGGTTTATTTTCTCAGGCTTAAATCTGAAGTTGCACAAATCATGATTGACTTTATCAAAAAGATGGAAACAACATTGAAGAAGATTGTTCGAAAAATTAAGAGTGATCATGGAACTGAATTTAAGAACAATGTCCTTGATTCATTTTTGGTGGACAAAGGGATTTCGCATAATTTTTCATCTCCATACACACCACAACAAAATGGTGTTGTTGAACGAAGAAATAGGTCTCTATGCGAAGCAGCAAGGACTATGCTGGCATATGCGAATCTTCCACAATACCTTTGGGCTGAAGCCGTATCCACCGCATGTTTTACTCAAAACAGATCTTTCATTCATCGTCGTTTTAACATTACTCCATATGAAATTCTCAACAATCGAAAACCTAACGTTAAATTTTTCCATGTTTTCAGATGCAGGTGCTTCATCATGAATCTCAAGGATAATCTTACGAAATTTCAAGCAAAAGCAGATGAAGGGATTTTCTTAGGATATTCGCATAATTCAGTCGCATATCGTGTGTTGAATAAAAGAACATGAAAAGTTGAAGAAACTTTTAATCTTACATTTGATGATTACTACATTAAACAAACTACATAACAGTTTGAAAATCATCCAATTCTGAAAAACATACAAGATGAATCTGAATCCTCACAAACCTTAGATATTGATTATGATTTAATTTTTGGAATTTCAGATCATGCTGTTGATGCTGAAATAAATGCAAATGATAATCATCTCTCTGAACTAACGAAGCTTACTGATGATTCAACATCAACTTCTCCAGAGAAAGGCGAAAGTATGCAAAACAATCCAGTGGAGGGGGATCACTTGGATCCGAATACTTTAGATGAGGGAGAGCATTCTTTCGAGGGGGAGAAAGAAAGATTGAATGCTGATGTTGAGGGGGAGCATGATGTTGAGAGGGAGCATAATGTTGAGGGGGAGCATTTAGACAACATTGAGAATAATAATGATTTTGATGATGTTTGTTCGATTGCAGGTTCAGAGAATGATGATATATACGAAGATGCACCTTTGGAATTTGATCCAGCATATCCGCCAATGGAAAAGTGGACAAGAGATCATCCGAAGGATCAAGTAATTGGAAATCCACAAGAGGGTGTTTTAACAAGAGCTCAACTTCGTGCAAAGAATGAGATATTGAATACTCATCAAGAATTTTGCATGTTCAATGTTTTCATCTCTAAAATTGAACCAAAAACAGGTAAGGTTGCAATGGAACACTCAGATTGGGTTGTTGCAATGAAATCTGAATTGTCTGAATTTGAACGAAACAAGGTTTGAAGATTAATTCCTAAACCTGAAAATGTTTCGATTGTCGGGTTAAAATGGATTTTTAAAAATAAAACCGACAAAGATGGAAATATTGTTCAAAACAAAGCCAGACTTGTTGTTAAAGGATATTCACAACAAGAAGGAATCGACTATGAAGAAACTTTTGCCCCTGTCGCAAGACTCGAGGCGGTTCGTATATTTCTGGCTTATGCAGCTCACAAAGACTTTGATGTTTATCAAATGGATGTAAAGTGTGCATTTTTAAATGGAGAGCTTGAAGAAACAGTTTACGTGGAACAACCCCCAGGTTTTATTAACGAAGAATTTCCAGATCATGTTTATATTTTAGATAAGGCAGTTTATGGTTTGAAACAAGCACCACGAGCATGGTATGCAACACTTACTTCATTTTTGAAACAATCTAAATGTAAACAAGGATCTGTTGATCCCACATTATTTCGAAAGAAAGTTGGGAATCATCTAATGCTTGTTCAAATTTATGTTGATGATATTATTTTTGGCTCAACTGACCCTGCTTTATCTAGAGAATTCGAAGATTTGATGAAAAGTAAGTTCGAAATGAGCATGATGGGAAAAATCAATAATTTTCTTGGATTGAATATTCGTCAAAGCAGAGAAGGAATTTTTATTAATCAAGAAAAATATACGAAGAATCTGCTAGAAAAGTTTGGATTGACGAATAGCACAAAGTTACGAGTTCCAATGGCAACAGGCATAAAGTTGACACCTTCGTTAGATAAACCTGCAGTTGACATTACTCTTTATAGGAGCATGATTGGTTCATTACTTTATCTTACAGCAAGTAGACCTGATATCATGTTTTCTGTTTGTAATTGTGCAAGGTATCAGTCAAATCTACGAGAACCACATCTCACTGCTGTGAAGAATATATTTCAGTATCTTAAAGGAACAATTTCGTTAGGATTGTGGTATCCTTCGAAAACTGGGTTCTTTGTACAAGCATATTCGAATGCAGACTTGGGTGGGTGTAATCTTGATAGAAAAAGCACAAGTGGTGGATGTCAATTTCTCGATGGCAAATTGGTGAGCTGGCAGTCGAAAAAGCAAACATGTGTATCAATTTCAACAGCTGAAGCAGAATATGTGGCTGCTGCTACTTGCACTTCACAAATTATATGGATTCAAAGTCAATTGCGTGATTATGCAATCAATATGAAAAAGATTCCATTATATTGTGATTCTCAAAGTGCTATAAGAATTTGTCATAATCCTGTGCAGCATTCGAAGACTAAACATATAGCACTTCGTTATCATTTCATCAAGGATCACGTGGAGGATGGAAATATTGAAGTACATTTCGTGAAAACAACTGATCAGTTAGCTGATATTTTCACGAAACCTTTAGATGAAAAATCCCTTGTGAAAATTATAGAAGGACTACGAATGATCGATGGAAATTCTGTTCCATGTGAAAAAGGCGAATGATGAATGACCAGGAATGATTCAGAGGCGCTGAATGAAAGACAAAGCAATAACCGTCAGCATTTAGAGGTTACTGTTCATAGTCAACGCTTCAACCCCTTCGAATTCGTAAATTTGTCACTTATTTTAAGGGTTGATTCAGAGGTTATTGTTCATAGTCAACGCTTCGACCCCTTCGAATTCGTACATTTGTCACTTATAAGGGGATGATAAAATTTTGTATTTTTGCAACAAGTACAGTTTTTTTTTTTAATTTTCGAAAAATCAAAAAAACCCAAAAAGATTTTCTATTGTTCTGTTTCTACTTTCGAAAAATCAAAACAACAAAAATATTTTGATTCTTATTTCTTTTTAGTATTTTGTTGCAGATAATAATGACGATATACAGTGGATTATGCTTGCAGTTCTAAGGTCAGGTACATTTTTTGTATGAATCAATACATTTTTCATCACTTGAACTACCTAAGTTGTCCTTAGAAGCATGCTGCTGCATGTTGTCCAAAGCCTCAAATGACTCAATGTGTGTGTACGAAAGCCTTAATGAAATTATTCACACAAAAATTTCTTCCCAATCAGGCTTATATTCACATTAGTCTCTGAGCTACCTGACTCTTCTCAAAACGAGTTAAGAGTTTATTGTTTTGTCCAAAAATAACAGAGGTACTTTTCGTGTCTTACATCAATCTTTTTCACCTATAAAGTTCTTACACGATCACACACGAAGACATATGTCCGAGAGGTCTCTGATCAAACCCATCGAGACTTAGACATATCAAAAATCTGTGTTTATGATCTGACATCATGAGACCGTGATGAAAGTGAAACCCAATTTTCACTACACTTTTAAGGAATTGACGGGGAACAATGTTCCATATTTTCACGAAACATTTGTTTCAGTACCAAAATTTGAAACTCCAAATCATATTCATTTCGAATGAGTGGTCTTGATCAAACATTCGAAACCTATGATGTTTGTTACCCAACAAGATCCAGCACAAATTTTTTCTTGAATATGATTTCCGTGTGAGTTTCATTCGAAATTCAGTGTCACTTAAACTTTTTCAAAGACAACTTGTCACTGACTACACTGGTTAAACAAGTAATTTCTGTTACAATTTCTCACCTTATGTTTAGGATGACATGTAACGAAATTTTGTTAACTACCCACGAAGCATTATAAAAGAAGCCCTTCGATACTTATCAACAAGTACTCGATTGTAATTCACGGGAACCTAAACAAGCTATTGATCATTTTTCTTAATGATTAATGAAGCAATCTTTGCCCAGGATTTCATCTGCTTTTGTGTCAAATTGAAATTTTGACATCACAATATCCCAAAATTTTCTTATCTTTGTTTCTCGTCTACATTCTTTGGAACACTGCACTCACGAAATCCTTGAGGCTCTGAGTAATACCAACTCAGGCTGATGATTTCAAACTTCTGGCATATGACTTCGCTTTTCATCCCAAAAGTGAAAGAGCCTTGCTTCCATTCGAAGGGTTCTGACGGTTACAATTGTCTTGGGGATAACAATACAGGCTGTTTATAAATGACGTATGGTATTCTGTCCGGTTTTCAAGGAGATGTGACAGCTACTTTTTGACGTATGGCTACTT
Organism: Lactuca virosa; assembly: GCF_052849685.1. Taxonomy (NCBI): domain Eukaryota; kingdom Viridiplantae; phylum Streptophyta; class Magnoliopsida; order Asterales; family Asteraceae; genus Lactuca; species Lactuca virosa. Next base: position 221,085,036 of record NC_136430.1, on the reverse strand, counting down.
TTACGCAGTAATGGTCCGATTTTCAAGGTGCCACGTCGGATATCATTAAATACACATCCCGCTTCAAATTCAAACTTCAGGGTTACATATAAAAGGGAATTCAAGGGTTTATTATCGGTTTACGCGATCAAAAAGAAAAATTCCCAAATTCTCTGAGCATCAAAGTCTTCAAACCCTAACAATGGCGACTTCTGTTCATGTTGATGCTGATCCATCTCAAACCACTGAAGATGTCTCTTCATTACCAATAATGAAGATTCAAGCGACAAACTATTACTTGGAGGGTGATGTTTCTCAATACCCGGAATAATTGAAGATGCTAATCGTTGCCTTGAAGAACTCCGTTTTGTCTACGGCAATGTTCAATTCATTATCTGTTCCATTGTCCTGGCTTTCTCAAGCAGGATCAACTGCTACTTACAACAAAGCTTCTGACACAATTACTTTCCATCTGGTGAATGACAAAAAGGTCAGGCTATCCAAGAAACTCGTTTGCCAAATTCTTGAAATTCCGAATTCACCTCCATATGTTGCTTTCACATTCCCTCAAATTGTTAATATGTATAATGAGATGGGATATCAGCCTCCATTATCAAAGATCAGTGATTTTAAGAAATCTGGTCTTCCACGACTATGGAATTTCTTATTCGGTATTTTTCTAAGATGTTTAACTGGGAGAACAGTTGGTCTGGATAAAGGAAGAATGGAGGTGTATGCAATGGTTGCTGGTATATATTATGATCTTCAAGTGGACTATTCTACACAATTGTGGAAGGAATTCCAAAAGAGTGTAGAACACACGAATGCTATTCATGGTATTTCATGTGCAAGATACTGGAGCTTGATTTTGCAATACTTTTACAACAAGGAAGGGATTTTGGTACCCAATGATGAGGAAAAAGTTGTTTTTCAATCGTATCACTATCCGAAGGAAGTCACAGATAGTGCTCAGGATTTTCCATTTGTTGCTCGTATTCCTGATGCTATGCTCAAAAGAGTTGATCCTTCGAATTCAGTCTTAGTGGCATATTTGCAAACTGTTGATTCTACTGTTCAAACTGGGAAAGTGTTGCCAAGGGACGAAAAGAAATCTAAACGATCGAAGAAGCCTGAACCGGATTCTTCTGAAAAGCACACCAAGGAATCGCAATCTTTGAAATCTCCAAAGATGAAGTCAGTTACAGTTGAAGAGTCTGTGGTTCAAGAAGTTTCAATTGCAGAGACTCAAATAATTAAACCTGTTGTTCCTAAGTCTCAAGAGAAAGTGGTTATTCCTTCGAAGACTGGTATGTTTCGAAGAATCAAAAAGATGTCTTTGCATCTACGTAAATCTCCAACATCTCATGTAGTACGAAAGCCTCAGGTTACTCATCAGGGTGTTTTGATTCGAGAAATGCCAGCGCCTGTTTCTCCATCATCAAAGAAGCGAAGGGCTACAGATATGGCTAAACACATATCTAAGAAGAAGAAGAAGAAGACACGAAAGCTTATGCTTTCTACTGAGTCTACAGAAGATGATGATGAAAGAATTCCTGAAACACCAGACATCACTCTTCATGTACAAAGTTCAACTCCTGAGTAGACAGTCGTCATACCACCCGAAGATTCGGTTGCCAAATCAGTTTATGAGGAGGTACGAACTTCAGGCATCCCTGCAAACGTATCTGATACGGATGCAAATGTCCATATGGGTGATGGAGATGCGAAGAATGAAGCTCAAGGTCAATCTATTTTTGCTCCCTTCGAAAGTATTGTTTCTTTACCACAATCCACTATTCCCATTACATCAACCACAGATTCTCCTACCTTCGAAAATATTATCAATCAACCATTCACTTCTATTTTTTCTTCTCAATCCACTGACACACCCAAACCTAATTCGACTGATCAAGAAACCATTTTTATGGAGACAGAAACTGATACTGAGGGGTTTGGAGGCATGTTTGAGGAATTGGAGTTTCATGAAGACGAAGAGGCGTTTCCAGATCATATGCTGATGACCATGAAGCAATTTAAAATTCTGAATCAGAAGTTGAATTCTATAATTCAATCTCAAGCTGATCTGGGGAATGGTTCATCTGTTTCAAGTTTGGAGGTTGAGTCTATGTTGAAATTGTTCGAAGCCAGTGTTATGAGTAAAGTATCTGGGATGCTTACAGACTCTGAATCACGAATTTTGGAGAAGGTTGATCATAGTGATCAAAATAATGAACTACGGATCAATTCTCAAAATTCGAAGTTTGCTAGTGATGTGAAAGAATTGAAGAATGTCACAAGGGAAAGGCATGTTCTATTTGTTCAAGAAGTGAAGAAATTGCGGGAAGATGTCAATTTGCAAATTCATGAACTCCGCGAAGATATGCAAAAATAGATTGCAAATGTTCAACAAGATTATGCATCTCTGAATCAGAAGGTTGATATTATTTGTGACGCAGTCACAGGATTTGTCAAATTATATGAAAATTTGAGTCCTCAAATTACTCAACCTTCAACAAACGAAAATGCCAACTTTTTGGAAGTGATTACTTTGTTAAAGGAGTTAAAAGATCTATCAGTCCAGCCGGTTTCTTCTTCCCTGATTACTCCTGAATTTTTATCTAAAAAATTCTTACAATTCGAAGCACTTCTCAACAAGCAACTTGCTCCTATATTTCGCATTACAAGCCTTCTTCCAACAACATATGCCCCACCTGTTTTCACAGGGGTGCAAGGGGGAGAAAGAAAAACTGGTGGGTCGAAGGTGAGTGATGATGATGCGAAAGTTGTAGGAACAATATTTTCTTCAAAGATCCCAACAACAAAGCCAGTTATAGTTTCTGCTGGGGTGGTTACTTCAACAGTCGTTACAACGATGCCTATTACAAGACCTATTTCGAAAGGAATTGTGATTGGTAAATCTATGGAGACCGGTGAGAGTGGTTCGAAACCAAAAGAGGTAATTGATAATTCAGCCTTGAAAGATAAAGGGAAATCGATTGTTGTGGAAAAGTCGAAAGAAGAAAAGAAGGCTGAAGCAGAAGCTGAAATCAAAAAACTGAGGTTGGTTCAAAGCATTATGACTCAGCGTGCTAATGATCCGAAGGGAATGGACAAAGGTGATCCATCCAAACACTACAATTACGAAACAATTGAGGCCAAGGTAGCGTATAATCACATGTATTCGTTTGAGAAGAAACCAAAACAAAGTTATTTGGTCACGAATACTGATGCAATCTAGCTGGATTTTCCAATAAACGAAATGATGTTCATCATGCCTCAGTTCAAAGCAGAAGGAAATTTTAAAGAAAAGGATGAAGGTACACACATGAAAAATTCGATTTCATGTTGTTCTTGCAAAAGCCCCTGAGGAAGTTTGGTATTTGATAAATATCAAGAAAGTTATTAGTGTGAAAAAGGATGTGGTGTTCGAAAACACAGTCCAGAACATCAAGTATGTGGTTGCCAGGGCAAATGAAAATATTTGCGAATTTACTATTGCAGATTTTCCATTAATGAACTTGTATGATCTTATACAAGTTGCATTGATTTTGAAAGATAAATCATTTTCGTATCTTCAAAACACTGAACCAGATGAATTCAAGCTTGGGGTTGCTCACATCAAGATTTTCATCGAAAATTATTATGAGTGCTTGGCACTAACAGATGTGGAATTAGCTACAGCTAAAGGAATGGAAATAAAAGCACCAATGGCTCCTACGAAGACTCAAGCAGATTTAAAAAAGTATGATGATGGTGAAATCTGTTTAAGCCTTTTGGAATGGTCTTCGCAGGAAAAGACAAAGCTGGAAAAGCTAAACGATTCTTATTCCAAGCATGCGAAGTGGAGAGGTACTCAACGTCTCAATATACGAACTTAATTGTTCGTATGAATCATTGTAGGAAGAATAATGAAGGAGATAAGAAAGAACTGAAGAAGATAATCTCCTGGTACACGGAGATTCGAAGAGTGTTGCTGTATTCCATCACGCTTCTTACAAATTAAGGATTTCAACTATGATTACAAAGGGGGAGATTGTAAGTGTCAAATTGTTGTAATTAGTCGAAATGTATTTTGAACTCTTCGAATGTTTTGTAATCTATTTTACTGAGGCGCTTTTATTCGAAGCCTAAGTGTCTATGCCTTAGTATATTTTTTGTACGCTTTCAGTTCCCTATAAATAGGGATATTTACTAGAGTGAGATAAGAGTTTTTTTACAGACCTGTCTTTGTACTCTGTAAACATTAGAAAGCGTAATAGAGCTGAAACAAGATCATATTTACATCTGGTGTTCAATATCGCATCCTTAATTGATTTCATACTCTGATTCGTTTTATACTTGATTCTATGATTCATCAACTGTAACTTTTCTTAATGGGCCAAGAATGTCATTTTTACAAAAAGTGGGCCTTTTATGTCATTTTGGTAAAGAATTGAACTAAAACAAACAATATAATAACAAACGGGCTAATTACGTCATTCTCATGTTTATTGGGCCTTAGTGACCCATTTATATGCTTGATGGGTCCTGAATACTCTTTACATGTTTATTGGGCTTTGTTGAACCATTTACATGCTCGATGGACCTTGGATACTCCTTGCGTGCTTATTGGGCTTGTAAATAATATACATGTTAAGTGGGTCTTAGTTGTCCTTTTACATATATATTAGGCCTGGAACATATATAATCTCATTCCTTTTAAGCCTAAAGGTAAATTACATGCTTAGTGGGCCTTAGTTGTCCACTTACATGTCCATCGGGCCTGGAATGTACCTTCTATGTTTCTTTTCGCGTAAATTCGATTAAGGATCTAGTGAGACGTGTCGGTTGACACCTACTGAGTGTACGATCGTAGCCTATAGTTATAACCAGAGTCTCTTGGAGGGAGAGCGGGGGTTTGTGTATAAATCTATACGGGGATGACACCCCAGACCTGAGTTGTTCGCTACAGTTAGGGACCTAAAACCCTACTACTGATGGCCGACGAGGAAGCTTGATATCCCAAATTATGTGGCCGAGTGTGTGACATGTGCGAGAGTTAAGGCACAACATCAGAAACCATATGGGAGTTTAGAACCTTTACCTGTACCGATGGGTAAGTGGGAATACATTGCCATGGATTTTGTCACTAAACTGCCCAAAACAAAGAATGGTCACGACATGATTTGGGTGGTTGTTGATCGCTTCACTAAGAGTGCGCACTTCATAGCAGCCAACGAGAAATGGTCTATGGATAAGCTTGTGAATTCTTACGTGAAAGAAATTGTGAGGATTCACGGTGTTCCGTTAACGATTGTATCGGATCGTGACAGCCGTTTCACCTTAAGGTTTTGGAGAAGTCTACAAGAGGAATTGGGTACCAAGTTGTGTTTGAGTATAACTTACCATCCACAGACTGATGGGCAGAGCGAACGAACGATACAAACGCTTGAAGATATACTGAGAGCATGTACCCTGGAATTCCAAGGTAACTGGGATGAACATTTACCTTTGGTAGAATTTTCTTACAATAAAAGTTTCCACTCGAGCATAAAGATGGCACCTTATCAAGATTTGTACGGACAGAAGTGTCGTACGCCGTCTTGTTGGCTTGAGGCTGGGAAAAGCAGTTTATGGGACTTGAGATAGTCCATCAAACTGCTTAAAAGTTGAAAATAATTAAGGAGAGAATGTTAGCAGCTCAGGATCGTCAAAAGAGCTATGCTGACAACAAGCGAAGACCGATGACTTTTGAAGTTGGAGATTCGGTTTTGCTTAAAGTCTCACCGTGGAAGGGACTTATAAGGTTTGGAAAAAGGGGAAAGTTAAGTCCAAGGTTTATTGGACCTTTTAAAGTTCTTCAGAAGATTGGGAACCAAGCTTACAAGCTCGAATTACCCGAAGAACTGAATTGAATTCATAACACTTTCCATGTGTGTTATTTGAGGAAGTTCACGGGAGAAGTTCCCGATATAATTCCAACTTCTGAGTTAAGAATTGATGAGAACAAAAGGTTAATTGAAGAACCAGAGGCAATCGTTGACCGAAAGACTAAGAAGTTACGACGTAAGATGGTCGAATTAGTGCTTGTCCGTTGGAAACATACGAATGGGCCAAATCTCACCTGGGAAACGGAGAGTGACATGATGAGTCGCTATCCGCATTTGTTTGTTGATGTGTGATTCCGGGGACGGAATCATCCTAAGGGGGAGAGAATTTTAACGCCCGTGTTTCTAGGCTAGGCATTAATGATGATGTAATAGTCCAGGTTAACCTTTGTAAACCGTTGTGAAATAATAAAAATGTATTATTTGAGTATTATGTGTTTTATGCTTAATTGTGTGACTTAAATGAATTAAGGATAAAAATGGATGTTAAAATGAAATATTAGATAAGCCTGATATTTATGAAAGAAGTCGTAGTGGTCGTGACGACGATTCCGGAAATATGAAGAATGCCGAAATCCGAGTTATAACGAAGAAGTTATGACATGTCGAAGTTTCGCGACAGAACCGGTACGACACTGCGTGACGTAAATAGTGAATTTACGATAGAGAGATATTTAGCCTTAGTGATCTAAACGAAAGTCGTAGAATACGTTAAACCGAGAGTGTGCATAAAAAGAACGTCTAAATCTAACTTCGTATGAGGAAGTTATGATTTTTCGAAGTTTCGACTTAGCGGTATGCAGCCCAAAGTTCGAATATGAGATCCAGTGATTTCTAGCCGATTTTGGTTGCTACTTTCTTACTCTCTCACTCCCTATACCCTCTCTAGCTGTCTTGAAGTACCCCCGAAGACCTAGTATCATCCCGACACCTGAAGTGAGTCCCGAAGCACCGAAGATCCCGAGAAGAAAAGAGTTTTCGAGCCGAAGCTCTGCCCGCGAGAAGCCCAATGTGTGGTGATATCCCAGTTTCACCGAAGAATACTACTCTAAGAGCCGTAGTGCTGTCCGATAATCGTCTTATCAAGTGAGTGTGTAGTTGCTTTCTCCTAACACATAGATATGAATTATTCTCTATAAAATACGTGCTATGTGTTTGTATATTATCTGTTATCTGGAATGAGTATTGAATGAATATATTATACAGGTTTTAAAGTTGCATAAGTATGTATGTATATATATATATATATATATATATATATATATATATATATATATATATATATATATATATATACAAAACTGTTGGGTATAACATGGGTAGATAGTTGATGTGTGATGAAATAAATTGATGAGAGGCCTCGATGTTGTTTTTGATCTAGTCATCTAGCAGAGTATGGATGACGACCACAGACTCTTTCTAGACTGTCCAGTGGAACGCTGGCAGGTTCATAACCTGTAGGTGTTGTGAACGATGTGTTCATCGGTGTACTCTATCCCCCTCATGGTTGCCTTTTGGACATCTATTGTTGAGGAAACCCCTTTGCAGTAATGTCCATCCCGATGAAAATCCTTAGACTAGGTCCCTTGTGATAGTTGTTGTTTTAGGGACGTAAAGTGAGGATAACGGGAATGGGTAATCGGGTTATTGTTGGTTGGTGAAATTAAATATAATTATTTATTGTGGGTTGAAAACCCTATATGCTCACCAGGCTCCCAAGCCTGACCCACTCAGTTTTATTTACATCACAGGTAGTGGCGCGAGAGCATAAGTTGGACAACTTGTGAAGATATTTTGTTTATAGGCCAGTAGTTGTATATAACTGTTGTAAGGCTTATAATGTGCCGTTTATGCTTTTGGTCTGTATCGGAACATGACATCCCAAGTTTTGTTATATACGAAAATACATTTCTTTAAGAAATGCTTTGATAAATTTTATTTTATCATATTTTGTTTGGGAACAAATTTTGCAACTCTTTTAATTCAAAGGATTACTCTGAAATTATTTTAAAAGCATAAATTAAATCGGTCTTTTCTGGCCGTGAGTTAGGGGATGTCACATTTCTGGTGTTTACAAAGTAATACAAATCATTTTCTCAAACATGCTTATGAACTCACCAACATTTTTATGTTGACCTTTTTAAATTAACTTGTATTTCAGGCAACCGTTGAGCAGGTTGGGCAGAAGGAATTTATGGATATTTTGTTATGTTTTGTTTCATCATATTTTGGCATGTAATATTGAAATACAATACTTGATGTAAACTAATGATACTTGTAATATTCTATGTGTGGTGATGATAATGTTATGTTTCAATTATATACACTGTAATGATACTACAAGAATGAAGTCACATCAAGCCCCCAGACGTTTCCACCGTCTGGTTCGGGGGTGTGACATTTTTGGTTTGATAGCGAATGGGTAGATTGAATTAACTTCGCTATGGATTTAAAGTTCAAACAGTTCGATGTGTGGCTTGCTAGTTCGTTATTGATGTTTTGGTTTGGATGTTGAATGACCTTCCCTATGGGTAGATTGGTTAGAGTCGTTCGATATGCAATTGACGAGTTCGACATGAGAAAATTTACTTCGCTATGGGTAGATTGAACACGACTTCGCTATTTGGCTTAATTGGTATGAAGGCTTCGCTATGGTCGATCGTTGTGTGATAGAAAAACTCACCATACGCTACTGGAAAGGGAAGTGTAGTGGAGAAGAAACTGAATGTGTCGATTTGAATCCTTAAACTTTCAACAAAATGACATTTTTCACACACTTTCGACATGGGGTAAAAAATTGGGTTAAAAGCTGACCAAAACAAAGAATGGTCACGACATGATTTGGGTTCTCGTTGATCGCTTCACTAAGAGTGCGCACTTCATAGCAGCCAACGAGAAATGGTCTATGGATAAGCTTGCGAATTCTTACATGAAAGAAATTGTGAGGCTTCACGGTGTTCCATTAATGATTATATCGGATCGTGACAGCCGTTTCACCTCAAGGTTTTGGATAAGTCTACAAGAGGAATTGGGTACCAAGTTGTGTTTGAGTATAGCTTACCATCTACAGACTGATGGGCAGAGCAAACGAACGATACAAACACTTGAAGATATGCTGAGAGCATGTACCCTGGAATTCCAAGGTAACTGGGATGAACATTTACCTTTGGTAGAATTTTCTTACAATAATAGTTTCCACTCGAGCATAAATATGGCACCTTATCAAGATTTGTACGGACAGAAGTGTCGTACGCCGTCTTGTTGGCTTGAGGCTGGGGAAAAGCAGTTTATGGGACTTGAGATAGTCCATCAAACTGCTGAAAAGTTGAAAATAATTAAGGAGAGAATGTTAGCAGCTCAGGATCGTCAAAAGAGCTATGCTGACAACAAGCGAAGACCGATGACTTTTGAAGTTGGAGATTCGGTTTTGCTTAAAGTCTCACCGTGGAAGGGACTTATTGATGGGTTTATGCCATAAGAACATCATATGTGCTCATACAAACCCTAATGCTTGGATCTAGGTTTCTCTATTGTACATGCAATTCATCCAAGACTTTAAACCCTAGATCTAGCATGTGATAATCAATATTAACATATGAATTAGGGTTTAGATCATACCTTGATTGTTATGTAGCAATAACAATCTCAAATCCTCCTTGTAATGGCTTTAGAAAGCTTAGAGTCACAAGTGTCACTCCTCTAATGGCTCACAAACACCAAGAGCAAGAGGATGAAGAATAAGGAAAGAGGAGGCTGCCCAAAACGTGTGGAAACCCTAGTGGAACTCTTAGCCACGTTTTTGGGGCTTAAGGGTACTATATATACATGTAGGCTATTAGGGTTTTCAACTAGGAAACCCTAATCTGACTGCTTAAGCCCTAAGCAGCCCATGGACCCTTTTAGAATATCCCTTGGGCGATTTCTAATGGGTTTCCCCATAGAATTCGTCCAACCTATTATTCCAAGGTGATCCATAGCCCAAATGCAATTATCTTATACTTACAGTTCCAGTCCCTTAAGTTTAATTAATCTCTTTTAGCCACAAAATTAATTATCAATTAATTCTTGACTAATATTAATTAAACAATATGATTTCTCCTTTAATATATTATTCTCATAATATATTAATAAATCATAATTAATCCTTTCTCTCCATAATTCATCCTATCAAGTTGCTTTGGTGAAGGCAACCCAAAAGGACCATGCACCATCGGGTCAAGTACATACCAAAATAGTTATGGACTTAGACACTAATCCAACAGTCTCCCACTTGGATAAGTCTAATAACTATTCTGCGTATGACTTCAGATCCTGATCTGCAATCGTAGCTTTCAAAAACCGCTGTCAACTCTGATCCTATCAGAAGCGTGTCCTTTAGATAAGGGATCATATATTCCTCCATTCTAGATATCGTATAGACTGAGACATGGATTTAAATCATTCTCTCTGTCTATGTGTTGTTTCCCGATTTCCGATTTATGACGACTGACAACAGACTACAATTGAACATATCAAATTAGTCCCGGCTTGGCCAAGCGCTTATTTGTCATCACTAAATCATCGAGGGGCCCACAGATATCGCTTTCATCCTACTTTGGATAAAAGGAACGGATAAACTTTGATTCAATGCTTGCTTGCACTCACTTACCGAATCACACACAACAATATGTTTTATGACACCAAGTTACTGGTGCGTTTACATATTATCAATGTGTAACCGACTCACAAGATACAACTCACACATCTCGGTTTCAAGAATATAAGATATTATCGTCTCACCAGTCACTCGTGATAAAATCCATGAAGTGATCCAAGTGAGCGTGGGTTTAGTCCAATGCTCAAATCATATTCATAAGCACTCATGAACGTTGCAGCAAACATTTGCTTATGTCTAATACACTTTAGACAATCTACAAACCAATTCATGACAGTCTTCATTCATACCTACTTCCAACATATGAACGACTGTGGACCATTCGAATAATTTGATTATTCTGAAATAATTTAATTATTCAGGAAGTCAAAACATGCAAAGTGAAACACAAGAATAATACTAATCCCATATGGCCCCAAACTCTGGGTATAAATAAAACATTTTATTTAATCACCATATTGATTACTCATTATTTGTTATTTCGGGTAATCAACTTCTTACTTGAATTATTACTACACTTGTCCCATGCTCTCAGCATGCACACAATGTTTACCTATGGTCCTTTCTTTGTAAAATAGATCAAATGAACACATTTCCAATCATATTCATTTCACAACTCCCAATCCTTATCACAAGTATAAGAATATCAAATTCTTGTTACTTATGCTAGATTCTAACATTTTATGCAATGATTCTTTCGTAAAGTCACAACTCAAAATCATCAAGACTCGGCCAATCTCTATTAGAAACAATTCTATAGATATGATGTCTCTCACTCAAAGTACATTCCTTTGAACATCCTTCTTGCATAAAAATTTCTAATCTAGACATAGATTCTTAATATCTAACTCCCAATATGGAAACATTTCCATATTTGGCATATGACAATTCATTCTTAATAGAATCTTATCTATTCATAATAATGTCATCCAATACCATACTTCCAACTACTCACAAGCGACCAATCCTCAGCGAGCTTTGGATCGTCCTTTGATAGTTGTTTAATTATTTTAGTCAAAACCGATTCTAGTCCTTTTTCCCTCTAAATGCGCTAGACATTTTGAAAATTTTAGAATGGTCAAATATTATAGCATTTGCAATCGATCCTATACCCGAAGCGTATGGAACACGATGCATAATGTCTTACATAAAGATATGATGCTTTATCCATCTTCTGCCATAATATTTTATGTGTCTCGTTCTTACAATTCGAACTATGAAGAGGGATGCCGTAATCATAATCGAAATTTAAGAACACACTATGTATCCTTTGACTAAATTTATTAAAATTTCTCAATCTAAGCTTTAGATATTGAAACGAAGTACAATATTCTCTCCCTTAATTATAGCAAAACAACTATTCAACCCTTACGACTTTGCAAAGTATGACTCTTGTTTTCTATAATTAATATTGCTAACTTGCAATACTTGCCTTAATAATCATACAAGCACAACATTTATGCTCCCACTATCATGATGATTATTATCATATAAGCGTAACACTTATGCTCCCACTAGCTTTGACATGTTTTTAGAAAACAACTGAACTTCCAGAAAACAATACTTATTGAATTTCTGAAGTTCATATTTCTAATACCTAATGCTTTGATAATCCTTTATCTAAGCTTCTTAAACTTATACACCTTTGCCTTAGATAGCTCATATGTGTGTCTAAACAATCCAGACTAATTGCCAAATCTCACAATCGAATTATGGAAAGGGATGTCGTAACCATAATAGAATTCGAGAATACAATTTCACAATCACTATCTTCTTAAAATCTCTCTTAGTGAAAGCATTTCCTCACAGTCATTTTCATGAAGGAGGGAATCTTATGACACTTAGATTTTAATGGTGTATGTGTTCCTATCCATGCGAATTTGTCAAAACCAAAGTTTGCGACAAATCCAAACTCATATGGACTGAACTTTCTCAATCTTGATTTCTTGCCTTATGGTAACACGAGTGCCCACCATGTCTTCCAAGTAGTTAAGCAGCTCACCCTTTCATATCAATGTACTTTTCATTGATCAAGGTGCTTGCCTTTTATGCGTTCAAATGAGAACTCATAGAACTCACATGCATAATTAACTTAATTGGAATGGCACAGAAAAATAATGTCAACACGATAGGTTGTAAACCTCAAGTCGTGTGCTAGTGATGATCGATAAGGTTTATTCTCGATTAGTTCTTGAAACTTTTCAAGACCATTAAGACTCCCACTGACTCCTTGACATATAAGATTCTTTTGTCAATAAACATTTCTCGACAAACAAATATTCAAGAGTTAGTGTAGTTTTTATCAAGACAAAACACTTCACTAAATTGGCCCTAGTTGGTCTTTGGCTTATCCAAGACATCACAACTTTCCAATTGTGCAAGAATAAGAAAACCTTTTCAAATTTCACATTTGATGAATGTTATAAACCTTCTTAAGACTTGTCACTCAATTCACAATCTTAACTCTAAGACTTGGTTTTGGAACGAAGTATGATTGACTTCTTGATTTAACCATTTCTTCAATTCTTGATTCCTCTTCTCAGACATACAATTGCACTAAGACTCACTTAGAGGATCAATTGAGATATGGTTCTTAATCATTAAGACCTATCATAAAACATAATAAAAAAGTACTCTCCCTTCTTCTTAGAATAGAGAAACTTTTATCTTTCTGCCTACTTGATTCTTCTTATTCGTTCTGCTATTTATTGAAACTCTTTCAATCAATTGAGAATTACACTTAATCTCATAAGTATAATCATATTTACTTAACCTTAGTAAATCATGACGAATATCTTTGTTACTCTTGTGGTGGACTTGATCAACACACAACCTTGTGTACTCGATCTCCTAGTCCTTCACTTGACACTTTGTCAATGAATTAGTCTAATTTCCAAATATGAAATTTCTCATTCATCATGCAACCAAGTTGTATGATTCCAAGTTTCTGTCCAATTGAAACTTGGGCGATGAGAAACTTTCCCTATTTGGTAAATTCTTGACCTTTCCACAAATAACATAATTAAGAATCAAACCCATTATTGCTAATAATAGAAACTTACATCAATTTTTCATACACGCCATTGCAAGGATAAATAAATAATATAAAATCAAAATTTATATTATTGCGGAAAAATTTGTCCTTACAATGCAATTCAACTGAAAAACTATGTTGTTAAATATTCCTAAGCAATCTATTCTAACTCCAAGTAGTAGCTTAAGATTCTAATCTTCAAGTAATGCGATCGAAATCCATTTCTTCACGATTAGATTCCGCTCACTTCTTCCCTTAAGATTCCTCTCTTTTCTTCGATCCTACAAGACATCGAAATGTAATCTTATCACATTATGTATTAAGAATCTAGAATAGGAACTTAAAAGAGTTAGTTAATGGATTTTACCTAAAGTAGAGCCATACGTTTTGACTCTCCCATCTCTTAGATCTCTTAGGTAAATAGGGCAGCTTCGTCTCCAATGCCCCTTCTCTTGGCAATAAAAGCAAATTGACTCTTTTGGAACAACACACGGAACTACTTCTGACTTTGCCTTTCTCTTATGATCAAACTTTTCGATCATGGCATGCCTTTCGTTGCCATTGTCTATATCCATAGAGGTTTGGAAGGCAGATCCACCAATCAACTTTGCTTTTCCAGTGTGCCAAATCATTGCTAATTCAGCAGCAATAAGCATATAGGTGAGATCGATGAGGGTTACGTCGTGGTTCATCATATAGTACTCTCTTACGAACTCACTATATGAGTCAGGAAGTGACTGAAGAACCCAGTCAACAGCCAGCTCCTCACAGACAACAGACCCCAACATTCTTAACTTATCAATGTGCGACTTCATCTCTAGGACGTGTGCACACACTGACTTTCCTTCTTCATGTTTACTTGCCAAAAGGGCTTGAGTGAGTTTGAACTTTTCAACCTTTTGAACTTGTGGGTTAGGGAGAACAATAGGAGGAGGTGGAGGAAGTGAAGCATGATCTCGTGTTCCTCTATCGAATCGTGGAATATCATCTTCATGTGAAAAGCTTGTTCCACGGGATTTGGGAAGACCATAGTTGTCATACTTTGACATCTACAAAACGGGAGAAAAATTCAAGTTAGTTGATTGATTGAGTCCTTAATAAATCACCCAAATGAGATATTAAGGCTAGGACCCAACACAATACTCTACAACTTGGGAGAGGGATGCCGTAACCCAAATTGCAGAACATTTGAAGGTAAGTGAATGACGATTCACTAATTTTCACCATGAAAAACGAAAAAGAAATTTAAGTTTTAAATCTATTGAAAATTCCTAGATCTTTTGAGATTCATTGAACATTTCAATGGCATGTTTAAATCTCGATATGCCCCTCGATTTGTGACTGGGATGCCGAGGATCACAAAACAGGGTGTGAATAACCATGCAAACTTACATGGTGCCCCCAATGTTACAGTCACCTATTCGATGTGCCGGTTAACCACACACGCTCCACCGAACTATGACAAACAATGAGTCACCCTTTGCTACCTTTTCTTAGTACCATTTAGTGTGCCGGTTAGCCACACACGCTCCACTAATGTCTTCGCAAGGGCACAAAGTGTAATTTCATGGAATTGCATCAATTCACTTTTGTCTAAAGTAACTAAGATTGGGAATTTTGTATAAGACATTTAGTTACTTAATACTTCATTATACTTTTAATGGAAAGGGTTTGCCCTATCCTACCCGTTCGGCTAACGACCCTCCACTAGTCAAGAGTGCGGTGGGTAAGAGTGGATACCCATTCAATCGCCATTTTATAGGCAATTTCCTTAAACACCCCTTATAGACTAGCTTCGTGAATGAGGCCTACTAACGGTAAGACTGACTGTTTACTCATACATATATATAATACTAGACTTTTAATGTTATATATAGTATAGGGTGTATTTTACACTTTTAAAATACTAGGTGGTCTAATTTAATAAAACATACTTTTAATTTAATTAAATGTAAACCATATCACTATGGATTTATTAACTCTCTTTTAATTATACACTTAATTAATTTAATAAAACCATAAGGGTGTGATTTGAACTTTTCAAAAACAATACTAGGGTTTTAGAATCTAACATTTCTGAATTAAACTTTTAATCAACTTTTAAATTCCAAAACTTGAGGGCAAGTTTTGAAACATTTCAAAACATTAGGGTTTAGAATTTAAATATTTCAAATCAAACCTTTTAATCAAAATTTAAATTCCAAAACTTGAGGGCAAGTATTTGAAACATTTCAAAAACACAAGGATCAAATAGCAAATAATTTAAATTAAACAATTAATTTAATGATTATCTAAATTTGACCTAATTTCAATTTCTTGCAAGATAAGTTACCCAATTAATACAAATAATTAATCTTTAATCATATAAGGAAGTTATTATCTAATCAATTGGTAATTATCTTTTGTTTAATCAAGGATATTCTCAAATATAAGATAAAATTCGAATATTAAAGACCCAAAACAATTAAGGCAAGTATCCTCAAGCAAAATAGCAAGAAATCCCGAAATCTGCTCTTACTGACGCTCGAACTCGCCGAGTCCACATTGGAACTCGCCGAGTTCATCAGTCAGGGAGCCAAAAAATCGATTTTGAAGCTTGAACAAATAACCAAGGCATCAATACAATAGAAACCAATCAAGGCTCTGATACCACTGATGGGTTTATGCCATAAGAACATCCTATGTGCTCATACAAACCCTAATGCTTGGATCTAGGTTTCTCTATTGTACATGCAATTCATCCAAGACTTTAAACCCTAGATCTAGCATGTGATAATCAATATTAACATATGAATTAGGGTTTAGATCATACCTTGATTGTTATGTAGCAATAACAATCTCAAATCCTCCTTGTAATGGCTTTAGAAAGCTTAGAGTCACAAGTGTCACTCCTCTAATGGCTCACAAACACCAAGAGTAAGAGGATGAAGAATAAGGAAAGAGGAGGCTGCCCAAAATGTGTGGAAACCCTAGTGGAACTCTTAGCCACGTTTTTAGGGCTTAAGGGTACTATATATACATGTAGGCTATTAGGGTTTTCAACTAGGAAACCCTAATATGACTGCTTAAGCCCTAAGCAGCCCATGGACCCTTTTAGAATATCCCTTGGGCGATTTCTAATGGGTTTCCCCATAGAATTCGTCCAACCTATTATTCCAAGGTGATCCACAGCCCAAATGCAATTATCTTATAATTACAGTTCCAGTCCCTTAAGTTTAATTAATCTCTTTTAGCCACAAAATTAATTATCAATTAATTCTTGACTAATATTAATTAAACAATATGATTTCTCCTTTAATATATTATTCTCATAATATATTAATAAATCATAATTAATCCTTTCTCTCCATAATTCATCCTATCAAGTTGCTTTGGTGAAGGCAACCCAAAAGGACCATGCACCATCGGGTCAAGTACATACCAAAATAGTTATGGACTTAGACACTAATCCAACACTTATAAGGTTTGGAAAAAGGGGAATGTTAAGTCCAAGGTTTATTGGACCTTTTAAAGTTCTTCAGAAGATTGGGAACCAAGCTTACAAGCTCGAATTACCCGAAGAACTGAATGAAATTTATAACACTTTCCATGTGTGTTATTTGAGGAAGTTCACGGGAGAAGTTCCCGATAAAATTCCAACTTCTGAGTTAAGAATTGATGAGAACAAAAGGTTAATTGAAGAACCAGAGGCAATCGTTGACCGAAAGACTAAGAAGTTACGACGTAAGATGGTCGAATTAGTGCTTGTCCGTTGGAAACATACGAATGGGCCAAATCTCACCTGGGAAACGGAGAGTGACATGATGAGTCGCTATCCGCATTTGTTTGTTGATGTGTGATTCCGGGGACGGAATCATCCTAAGGGGGAGAGAATTGTAACGCCTGTGTTTCTAGGCTAGGCATTAATGATGATGTAATAGTCCAGGTTAACTTTGTAAACCGTTGTGAAATAATAAAAATGTATTATTTGAGTATTATGTGTTTTATGCTTAATTGTGTGACTTAAATAAATTAAGGATAAAAATGGATGTTAACATGAAATATTAGATAAGCCTGATATTTATGAAAAAAGTCGTAGTGGTCGTGACGACGATTCCGGAAATATGAAGAATGCCGAAATCCGAGTTATAACGAAGAAGTTATGACATGTCGAAGTTTCGCGAAAGAACCGGTACGACACTGCATGACGTAAATAGTAAATTTACGATAGAGCGATATTTAGCCTTAGTGATCTAAACGAATGTCGTAGAATACATTAAACCGAGAGCGTGCATATAAAGAACGTCTAAATCTGAATTCATATGAGGAAGTTATGATTTTTCGAAGTTTCGACTTAGCGGTATGCAACCCAAAGTTCGAATATGAGATCCAGTGATTTCTAGTCGAAACAATCTAAACGAGCATCGAAGATCTCGTCGATACTAGTCCAACGGTAAAATGACAGATAAAAACGAACGTCGGATGAAGGAGTTATGAATTTCTAACGGAGTTTTCCTGTTCCGGCCTACTAAAAATAATATAATAAATATAAAATCAAAAATTGCCGACGGAGTATGTATATAACTGTTGTAAGGCTTATAATGTGTCATTTATGCTTTTGGTTTGTATCGGAACATGACATCCCGAGTTTTGATATATACGAAAATACATTTCTTTAAGAAATGCTTTGATAAATTTTATTTTATCATATTTTATTTTGGGAACAAATTCCGAAACTCTTTTAATTCAAAGTATTTCTCTGAAATTATTTTAAAAGCATAAATTAGAACAGTCTTTTCTGGCTGTGAGTTAGGGGATGTCACAGTTGGTATCAGAGCATTAGTTTAAGCGAACTAGGAATTTGTAGGATTTCTAGACTTAAACTTAGAATGCTAAGTGAAGATTGTGAGATGAGTGTATGTTATATTTAAGACACGAGCACTAGTTTATTTTAGGAAAGTTGCCTAAAATGGTTTTATGTGCTAAATGTTATATGTCTGCCATATATGATATTATTTGTTCGGATCTACGGTTTGTTGCCAACCGGATTTGGAAACCTTATGTGTTTAGAATTCTAAGCGTAGGACTACGGTATTAGAACTAGCATGTAAACGTTTCGGAGTGTTATGGACGATTTAAAATATCTATCGTGAATGAGGATCTAAATTCACCTTATTCGGTGTATAGATCATCAATGGCAAGAACAAGAAGCGGAGTTGGAAACGTGAACGAAAACAGGAATCAACCACCTGTAATTGAGCAAATACGTGTTGTAGCAGCAACACCTGAGCCAATGACAATGGTTGGTGTACAATTGATGATTCAGACAATGTTGGATCGTCAAATGGAAGAAACTAGACGTCTGCTTCAGCAGAATCGTGAAGAACTTTCGTTGCCGATTGTACAACCCGAATTAAGTGAAGGGCAGTCGGAAGGAGGAAACTTCAGTGGGATTATTGGTCAAGCCAACCCACCGATTGTTAGACAAAACAACCTGGATGATGGAAATGATGGACGAGGATGCAAGTACAAGGATTTCATGGCATCCAAACCACCATGTCTATCCTGAAGCCCGACGCCGGTAGAAGTTATAGACTGGATCTCTGAAATGGAGACAATGTTTGTAAGTTGCGAATGCAGCAACAGGCAGAAGACCGCTCTTGCGATCCCTTTGTTAAAATCTGGAGTATTGAGTTGGTGGAAGCTATTAGCCGACTCGATGCCCAAGGGAGAAGCTAGCAAGATGTCTTGGGAAGACTTTGTCGAACAACTGAAACTGCAATACTGCTCAGAGCAGGACCTTCTGGAAATCAATAATGAGTTTCAGAATTTGAGGAAGGGAAAAACGAGCGTTACTGAATACGCTGCAAGTTTCACAGAAAAGATGAAGCTTATCCCATACCTAGTTCCAACAGAACTCTCAAAGGTCAAAAATTTTGCCCGTGGATTACCAGCGGACGTTGGTCCAATGGTTAAGCAAGCAACCACATTGAAAGCCGCCATCTAGGCTGCTAAAAATGTTGAGACTCAGATCAGGGAGAAGGGTCTGGAGAGGTCAAAGGTTGGTGAGAAGAGGAATTTCGATGGACCCTCAGGGTCCAACAAGAAAAATAAATTCTCGAAATCCGGTTCGAGAGGAGGTGGAGGAGGCGAAGCGAAATGGTGCGACAAATGCAAGAAGAAGCATCATGGGAAATGTGACGGGGAAGTCACATGCTTCAAATGTGGAAAGCCAGGGCACTATGCCAACGAATGCATCCTTACCAAGAAAGTCTGCTATGGGTGTGGTGAAGAGGGGCACATCTCGAGGGATTATGCGAAAAAGAAGGAGGCAGCAAAACCCAACATTCCACCAAAGCCGAAGGCGAGAGCCTTTCAGATGACACTGGAAGCGGCTAAAGAAGAAGCTGATGTCGCTTCAGGTACCTTTCTCGTAAACGAATTGCCTGCCCAAATTTTGTTTGACTCAGGAGCCAACTACTCCTTTATTTTGCATGAATTTGGTAGAAAACTAGCTTTGCCTATTGATAGACTAGATAATGCTTTATTAGTCGAAGTTGCTAGTGGCAAGTTTATACCTGTTAGCCATCTTATGAAAAACATCTTAATTGATTTGAATGGGAATAAGTTCCACGAGGAATTATTGCCTATCGGGTTAAACAGTTTCGACATCGTGCTGGGAATGGATTGGCTTAACGCCAATGATGCCGGAATACTGTGCAAGAAGAAGATTGTAAAAGTAAACCTGCCAGGGAAAGAGTCATTTATGGTGTATGGCGACAAACGCAGAGTGAATTATGGGATTATTTCTCTAATGAAAGCCAGAAAATGTTTGGCAAAGGATATACATCATATTTGGCATTCGTGATTGATGCAAAGAAGGAGAAAAATAAGATGCCGAGCATTCCTGTCGTGTGTGATTATCCGGAAGTATTTCTCGAGGATCTTTCTGGATTACCGCCTGATCGACAAGTAGAATTTCGTATTGACTTGTTACAAGGAACGACGCCAATAGCAAAAGCACCTTACCGACTAGCGCCAACGGAGATGAAGGAGCTGATGATGCAACTTCAAGAGTTATTGGACAAAGGTTTCATTAGACCTAGTTCATCACACTGGGAGCTCCGGTGTTATTCGTAAAGAAAAAGGACGAGAGTATGAGGATGTGCATTGATTACAGAGAGCTGAATAAGGCAACGATAAAGAATAAATATCCATTGCCAAGGATTGATGACCTGTTCGATCAACTATAAGGTTCAAGCTATTTCTCGAAGATCGATCTTAGGTCAGGATACCATCAGCTGAAGGTGAGAGAGCAGGATATCGAGAAGACTGCATTTAGAACACGATATGGACACTACAAGTTTTTGGTTATGTCGTTTGGACTAACCAATGCTCCAGCAGCATTCATGGATTTAATGAACAGGGTTTTTAAACCATTCCTTGATAAATCTGTGATAGTGTTCATAGATGACATTCTGATTTATTCGAAAAGCCAAGAGGAGCATGGCAAAAACTTGCGAGAAGTGTTGGAAGTCTTGAAGAAAGAGAAGCTGTATGCTAAGTTCTCCAAATGTGATTTTTGGATTCGAGAAGTCCAATTCTTGGGCCACGTGGTCAACCAAGAAAGGATAATGGTTGATCCAACAAAGATTGAAGCTGTGATGAAGTGGTAACAACCGAAAAGTCCCACGGAGATCCGAAGCTTTTTAGGATTAGTTGGATATTACCGAAGGTTTATCCAAGGCTTTTCTTTGATCGCTACTCCATTAACATCTTTGACTCACAAAGGATCTACTTATGCTTGGAGTGACAAGCACAAAGAAGCATTCGAGTTGCTAAAGAAGAAGCTATGTGAAGCACCAATTCTTTCTCTACCCGATGGAGTTGAAGACTTCACTGTCTATAGCAATGCGTCTGGGGTTGTGTTGGGTTGTGTTTTGACCCAAAGAGAAAAGGTGATAGCATATGCGTCTCGACAGCTGAAAGAGCATGAAAAGAACTACCACACTCATGATTTGGAGTTGGCAGCGATAGTATTTGCTCTAAAGATATGGAGGCATTACCTCTATGGCACGAGGTGCAAACTTTTCACTGATCATAAGAGTCTGTAATATCTCTTTAATCAGAAGGAATTAAATATGAGGCAACGACGTTGGTTGGAGTTACTCAAGGACTACGACTGTGAGATACTTTACCACCTCGGTAAAGCAAATGTTGTTGCTGATGCTCTCAGTCGGAAAGTCAATCTTGAAAGAAAAAGGCCAAGAGCGTTGAGAATAGAAGTTGTCTCGACAATTGTGGAGAGTATATAAAAACTCAAGAAGAAGCTTCAGAAAAGAATGACCGAAAGGAGGAACGTTTTGGGAAAAACGTTAGTGTTCGGTATAAACAGTCACGGACTGAAGGTAATCCAAGATCGGATTCGGATACCTAAGTCAGGAGGAGTAAGAGATCTTCTGATGGAAGAAGCTCACAAAACCATGTACTCGATACATCCCGGTAACACTAAAATGTATAGGGACCTAAAACCCTACTACTGGTGGCCGACGATGAATCTTGATATCGCAAAGTATGTGGCCGAGTGTGTGACATGTGCGAGAGTTAAGGCACAACATCAGAAACCATATGGGAGTTTAGAACCTTTACCTGTACCGATGGGCAAGTGGGAAGACATTGCCATGGATTTTGTCACTAAACTGCCCAAAACAAAGAATGGTCACGACATGATTTGGGTGGTCGTTGATCGCTTCACTAAGAGTGCGCACTTCATAGCAGCCAACGAGAAATGGTCTATGGATAAGCTTGTGAATTCTTACGTGAAAGAAATTGTGAGGCTTCACTGTGTAGTTAACGATTGTATCGGATCGTGACAGCCGTTTCACCTCAAGGTTTTGGTGAAGTCTACAAGAGGAACTGGGTACCAAGTTGTGTTTGAGTATAACTTATCATCCACAGACTGATGGGCAGAGCGAACGAACGATACAAACGCTTGAAGATATGCTGAGAGCATGTACCCTGGAATTCCAAGGTAACTGGGATGAACATTTACCTTTGGTAGAATTTTCCTACAATAATAGTTTCCACTCGAGCATAAAGATGGCACCTTATCAAGATTTGTACGGACAGAAGTGTCGTACGCTATCTTGTTGGCTTGAGGCTGGGAAAAGCAGTTTATGGGACTTGAGATAGTCCATCAAACTGCTGAAAAGTTGAAAATAATTAAGGAGAGAATGTTAGCAGCTCAGGATCGTCAAAAGAGCTATGCTGACAACAAGCGAAGACCGATGACTTTTGAAGTTGGAGATTCGGTTTTGCTTAAAGTCTCACCGTGGAAGGGACTTATAAGGTTTGGAAAAAGGGGAAAGTTAAGTCCAAGGTTTATTGGACATTTTAAAGTTCTTCAGAAGATTGGGAACCAAGCTTACAAGCTCGAATTACCCGAAGAACTGAATTGAATTCATAACACTTTCCATGTGTGTTATTTGAGGAAGTTCACGGGAGAAGTTCCCGATATAATTCCAACTTCTGAGTTAAGAATTGATGAGAACAAAAGGTTAATTGAAGAACCAGAGGCAATCGTTGACCGAAAGACTAAGAAGTTACGACGTAAGATGGTCGAATTAGTGTTTGTCCGTTGGAAACATACGAATGAGCCAAATCTCACCTGGGAAACGGAGAGTGACATGATGAGTCGCTATCCGCATTTGTTTGTTGATGTGTGATTCCGGGGACGGAATCATCCTAAGGGGGAGAGAATTTTAACTCCCGTGTTTCTAGGCTAGGCATTAATGATGATGTAATAGTCCAGGTTAACCTTTGTAAACCGTTGTGAAATAATAAAAATGTATTATTTGAGTATTATGTGTTTTATGCTTAATTGTGTGACTTAAATGAATTAAGGATAAAAATGGATGTTAAAATGAAATATTAGATAAGCCTGATATTTATGAAAGAAGTCGTAGTGGTCGTGACGACGATTCCGGAAATATGAAGAATGCCGAAATCCGAGTTATAACGAAGAAGTTATGACATGTCGAAGTTTCGCGACAGAACCGGTACGACACTGCGTGACGTAAATAGTGAATTTACGATAGAGAGATATTTAGCCTTAGTGATCTAACGAAAGTCGTAGAATACGTTAAACCGAGAGTGTGCATAAAAAGAACGTCTAAATCTAACTTCGTATGAGGAAGTTATGATTTTTCGAAGTTTCGACTTAGCGGTATGCAGCCCAAAGTTCGAATATGAGATCCAGTGATTTCTAGCCGATTTTGGTTGCTACTTTCTTACTCTCTCACTCCCTATACCCTCTCTAGCTGTCTTGAAGTACCCCCGAAGACCTAGTATCATCCCGACACCCGAAGTGAGTCCCGAAGCACCGAAGATCCCGAGAAGAAAAGAGTTTTCGAGCCGAAGCTCTGCCCGCAAGAAGCCCGATGTGTGGTGATATCCCAGTTTCACCGAAGAATACTACTCTAAGAGTCGTAGTGTTGTCCGATAATCGTCTTATCAAGTGAGTGTGTAGTTGCTTTCTTCTAACACATAGATATGAATTATTCTCTATAAAATACGTGTTATGTGTTTGTATATTATCTGTTATCTGGAATGAGTATTGAATGAATATATTATACAGGTTTTAAAGTTGCATAAATATGTATATATATATATATATATATATATATATATATATATATATATATTACAAAACTGTTGGGTATAACATGGGTAGATAGTTGATGTGTGATGAAATAAATTGATGAGAGGCCTCGATGTTGTTTTTGATCTAGTCATCTAGCAGAGTATGGATGACGACCACAGACTCTTTCTAGACTGTCCAGTGGAACGCTGGCATGTTCATAACCTGTAGATGTTGTGAACGATGTGTTCATCGGTGTACTCTATCCCCCTCATGGTTGCCTTTTGGACATCTATTGTTGAGGAAACCCCTTTGCAGTAATGTCCATCCCGATGAAAATCCTTAGACTAGGTCCCTTGTGATAGTTGTTGTTTTAGGGACGTAAAGTGAGGATAACGGGAATGGGTAATCGGGTTATTGTTGGTTGGTGAAATTAAATATAATTATTTATTGTGGGTTGAATACCCTATATGCTCACCAGGCTCCCAAGCCTGACCCACTCAGTTTTATTTACATCACAGGTAGTGGCGCGAGAGCATAAGTTGGACAACTTGTGAAGATATTTTGTTTATAGGCCAGTAGTTGTATATAACTGTTGTAAGGCTTATAATGTGCCGTTTATGCTTTTGGTCTGTATCGGAACATGACATCCCGAGTTTTGTTATATACGAAAATACATTTCTTTAAGAAATGCTTTGATAAATTTTATTTTATCATATTTTGTTTGGGAACAAATTCTGCAACTCTTTTAATTCAAAGGATTACTCTGAAATTATTTTAAAAGCATAAATTAAATCGGTCTTTTCTGGCCGTGAGTTAGGGGATGTCACATTTCTGGTGTTTACAAAGTAATACAAATCATTTTCTCAAACATGCTTATGAACTCACCAACATTTTTATGTTGACCTTTTTAAATTAACTTGTATTTCAGGCAACCGTTGAGCAGGTTGGGCAGAAGGAATTTATGGATATTTTGTTATGTTTTGTTTCATCATATTTTGGCATGTAATATTGAAATACAATACTTGATGTAAACTAATGATACTTGTAATATTCTATGTGTGGTGATGATAATGTTATGTTTCAATTATATACACTGTAATGATACTACAAGAATGAAGTCACATCAAGCCCCCGGACGTTTCTACCGTCTGGTTCGGGGTGTGACATTTTTGGTTTGATAGCGAATGGGTAGATTGAATTAACTTCGCTATGGATTTAAAGTTCAAACAGTTCGATGTGTGGCTTGCTAGTTCGTTATTGATGTTTTGGTTTGGATGTTGAATGACCTTCCCTATGGGTAGATTGGTTAGAGTCGTTCGATATGCAATTGACGAGTTCGACATGAGAAAATTGACTTTGCTATGGGTAGATTGAACACGACTTCGCTATTTGGCTTAATTGGTATGAAGGCTTCGCTATGGTCGATCGTTGTGTGATAAAAAAACTCACCATACGCTACTGGAAAGCGAAGTGTAGTGGAGAAGAAACTGAATGTGTCGCTTTGAATCCTTAAACTTTCAACAAAATGACATTTTTCACACACTTTCGACATGGGGTAAAAAATTGTGTTAAAAGCTGAATTTCCATTTTAAACACCTGCAGTTTTTGCAAGTTGGCAGAATTCACCCAGTTTCGACATTGGGCCAAAAATTCTGTGAAATGGGAAAAAAATTTGTATCAGGTCCTGCAGTTAATGCGAATTGACACTTTATGCCCAGTTTCGCAATTGGGGTAAAGTTTCTTATTTGAGGTTGTTTCGACGCAACGGGTCACTGCGTAATTTCGAAATTGACATTTCTACCCGAATTTTTGAATATTTCGTCAAAGGCGGTCCGAGAATAATCGAATTCAAAAATTGTGATATTTTTGGATTTTCCAGGTTTATGCAAAACGTTTATGCCATGTGTTAAGGCGGAGTTTTGTATAGAAAATTCCGAATTGAGAGCTTTCTCATTCCTTTCGGTTTCATAATCATTTTTCGATTATAAAAAGGGGGAGAGAATTACATATGAGAATTCGAAAGTTGTGAATTTTTCATATTACGCGGACTTGAAGACCGAAGTGACCTTGAGCAACTGAAGTTTATGAAGTGATTCAATTTGAGATTCGGAAGTGATTCAATTTGAGTTTATGAAGTGATTCAATTTGGACATAATGAAGATTTGTGGGGTGTGCTTTTATGCTCAAATTTGGGTAATCTTGTGGAGGTTTGGATACTCCTAATTACCTTTTGATGCTCGGTTTGTAAGGAATCACACTCTAGAACCCGAATTAGAAGGTCATTGAAGAATTGAAGATTTGAAGTTCATTTCTACAATTGTCATGCTTGAGGCTTAGGTCGCGAAGTTGCTTATTTTTGGAAGATTAAAGTCGAATCATCAATTCCTAACTTTGAGGGGGAGAATGTTGGGTACAAAGTTCTCCATTAGATGACTAGTGAAGGCTTGATTTGAGAAGACCCACTTGCATGTGGTATTGATGCCTTGTGACATGATATATATATATATATATATATATATATATATATATATATATATATATATATATAGAGAGAGAGAGAGAGAGAGAGATGTTAGCACCTCTATATATAGTGGGTTGCATACCACTTGTAGAGTGTGCTTGAGAGATGTAGTTCATAGTGACTAGTGAGTGAGATATTTATGGAGTTCTAGATCTAGTTCCTTTTTTTGTACTCATTCCTATGATCGAATGCATCTTTTAGCACCCAAATCACCGTGTTCTTTGTGTTCTTTTAATTCTGCATGCCAAATCAAATGCTCATAATTCACTACAAGGATCATCAGAGAACTTAGCTTGACTACAGTAGCATCCACATTTCAATTTAAAAATTACTTTGAAAATATTAAGTCTTGTGTTATTTACTCTCAATGACAATGCTTTATGAAACACCAGAAGGAATGGTTTTTATGAATATCTTATTATTAGTCTTTATTTTGGACAAAAAACATATTTTTATCCTATTGGAAACAAGGTGTTACACAATAGATAAATAGATTAAAATAACATAATGATTATAACTTGATATGAACAGGATGACAAGCGGGGATTTTTATAAGATTAGAAGGTTTTCTTTTTAAGATCCCGTATACAAATTTTTTTTGGAACGACAAATCTAATATAATCATAAGCTACTCCTAAATCAACCTATGTTTCAGATGAGATTTGAACTCTTGACCTCAAAGAAAGACAACAGTAATACCGTTGGGCTAGAGGCCCTTTGGTGTATACATAAGACTTGAAAAAAGGTTCATTTTGCCCATTTCCGCTTTCTTTTTACATGTCACATTTCCAGGGTAATTAGATAGAAGGGAGAACTATAAAATAGGTTTCAACTTTTTTTATAAATGAGCAAATAAAACAACAAAAAGATATGCTCTTAGAATCTATATGAAGTTCAAAAATGGTGCAGTAAGATTTATGATGAGTTGAATAAACATGATCATTGAGTAAAATAAGTAGAATTAAAAAGAAATAAACCAGGTTACAAACATTCGCATCATTATAGATACAAAAGATGCTCATACATGATGAGTTCAATATACACTGCAATCACTATCCACACAACATCGCCAAGAGACGGCGTTTAATGTCTTCATCTTCTGGCGATAAGTGGTCCTTCATCAACAATGCATTGAGATGCATGTGATACATCTTCTTATTCTTCCTTTCTTCCCTTTTTTGCTCCAATTCGAGTCTTTTTTTCATGAGTTCAACTTCATTGTCTCTGGTAACCCTCATTGCACGAAGTTCTGCAACAATTTCATTAGGAGATGAAGAAGACTGTGAAACCTTAGCTTTCCCTTTCATTTTAGATGCATCTCCACTCGTAGGAGGGTGAACCGTTGAACCACCACTATTTGGCGTTTCTGGGTTGGAGTGGAGAGAATAGTCCCCTTCTTTACTGGTCTTTGATCTAGTAACCCTCATTGCTTGAAGTTGTGCAACAAATTCATTAGGGTTGGAAGAAGGTTGTGATACATTACCTTCTCCATTTATCTTAGATGTATCTCTACTATTTGGCACTTCTGGGGTGGAGTGGACAGATTGATCCCTCTCTTCACTATTCCTTGATCTTTCTGTGTTTCCACCACTTTCTTCATCACCTACTTCATGTTCTGAACAGGAAGGTGTTGTCTCACGATCCATCTGTAATCCCAGTTTGCCTCTAGCAGAGTTTTCAGTATGTTGCAAGGTTTGGACATTTTCTGAATCTATCTGTATTCCCACATCGCCTCTAACATCGTTTTCAATATTGGGTGAGGTTTGGAGATTTTCACAATTTATTTGTAATCCCACTTCGCCTGTAGCAACATTTTCGGTATTTTGCAAGGTTTGGATATTTTCAGAATCTATTTGTAGTTTCACTTCGCCTCCAGCAACATTTTCAGTATTTTGCAAGGTTTGGACATTTTCACAATCTATCTGTAGTTCCATTTCGCCTCTAGCATTGTTTATAAAATTTTGCGAGTTTTGAAGATTTTCGTAATCTGCATGTAATCCCACTCCGGTTCTAGCACCGTTTTCAGTTTTTTGCAAGGTTTGGAGATCTTCAATGATTGGAATTTTATCAAGATTCGAAATAAACTGAGAACTTTCATTGTATTGTGGGATTGGATAATCATGGGAGTCTTCAAGATGTTGAGAGTTCCTGAAAAATTGGATATGTTAGATCCTTAGCATGAAAATAAAGAGTTAGAAATGAAATGTTGGGAAAGTATACGAAAACATAGAAATACGAGGTTGCATGGTTGCATCTGGATTATAACCAAATACGTTCTATAAAAAACTAATATAAACAAACCAAAAGAAAATGCCACGTGGAAAGTAAAATAAAGAAAAACTGGACAACACATGGTTGCATGACTGACTTGTTCATGTTTTCTTTTCATTTTCATTTTTTTCCAATTAATTTCTTTTTTGTTTTATTTGTGACATATTCGACCAAACTGCCGATAAAAATAGTCTAAAAATTGGTTTGAACTTACTCGGCAACTAAATATTTCAAGTCCTTCACAGCTGCCTCCACTGCATAGAGTGCCATTTTCTTCACCTGTAAACTTGCAGCAAAATAAGCCATTGCACCATGATAATCTATAGCAAATGAATTGTAATTAAAGAAACTGTTAATATTATGAGCATATACTCTTACGTTGTTTATGAACTATGAAATAACTTGGACTAAATGAAACCATGCATAAAATAAAGTCAGAAAAGCATGTATTCTGACAAGAAATGGGTGAAACCAATATATATATATATATATATATATATATATATATATATAATAGTAGTTTAAAAAACCTTATTCAGTTCAGTTTTAATTTAAACTTCAGAGAGCTGTTTTCAGAAGAAAAACAATACAGAAAAGTTACAAGTATATATAAGTGTCAAAATGGGCAGTTTGGACAGGTTCTATAACAGTGGTCCCATTGATACAATACCCCTTGTTTCTCAGACAGGATACAGAAATACCACATATGAACCGGAAAATGTGCAACTTTAGAAGTGGTAATATTTGCAAGATATAAAGAAGGGATTTTTACCTCCAACTTGTCTTCTTTTGCCTTGTGATTTTGGGGAAGAAGGCGGAAATCTTCTGTCAACCGAATGCATTCACCAACGTTTTCAGGAGAAACAAACTCCAATGCAACTTTTATACATGACTGCAAAAAAAGAAAACATATTTATGCCCCTAGTTTAACACATAAATACAGAGACAAGTTCGATAAAAAGATGGAAATCAATACTATTTTTCAATCGATATCAGGTCTCCCAAATTTAAGGTGATCAGGTAATTCTATCACCTTATAATCCTCATGTTAACAAATATGAGCAAGGAAGCAAACTTGTTTACTAACACCCATGAAAGTCCATGCGTGAAATATATCAATTATCAAAACATAGTTGTGTTCCATGTACACTTA
The DNA here is from genome assembly GCF_052849685.1 of Lactuca virosa. NCBI lineage: Eukaryota > Viridiplantae > Streptophyta > Magnoliopsida > Asterales > Asteraceae > Lactuca > Lactuca virosa. Next base: position 221,054,936 of record NC_136430.1, on the reverse strand, counting down.
AACCATATGTCTCCTCTATAGACCTTTTGCCTTAATCCATAGTGGCATCTGGGACATAGCAGTAAAGAAACGCCTTGGGCTCTAACGGATTCAGCACCTTTATTGAAGATCATATTGATGTCTATGTTGGGTTTATGTTTACCTCCTCAAAGACAAATCAGAAGCTCTCCCCTAAAACCTTCCAAAATTTACATACCATGGTTTAAAGTTAGTTCCAAACCACAATTCACATGCAGTCTCAAGTCTCAACAACAAGGAAGTGCCCATTTTTTCAAGAAAGGGTCTCAAAATATTATACATGTCAACAGCTTAGTGAACTGCAACTCTGCAAGTGCTCCCACAACATCAAATATTGATCTCTATTAAATCCAGAAGGAGCAATTTGATGCAGTGATCAAAAAAGAATCTAAAAACTAGTAGTAAATTATGAACCTTTAAATTTCTAACTTGATGAGGGCAACCAGCAGGTATAAAGACGGCATCTCCAAGCTTTTGGACAAAACTCCATGCTTCAATCCCTGATCATAACCAAAAAAAAAGAGCATAATCAGAGATTTTATAACAGTGAAAGCTGATACATAACACGCCTTGCAAATGCATACTAACCAAACTCTTCCTTGAGCTTCCTTTTATGGTCCATGGTTAAGTAAAATGTTTGGTCATGAATTGGGTGGATAACCTGGACCAAAGAAAATACATTGGAACAATTGATGCTACATAGAAAAGGAATTTATATTAAAGGACTACGTTTTCACCTTCAAAAGTAACACGAAACACATCTTTCACATGATATTGATAGTTTGCAAAATTTCTGATTGCAGTACTATATGATGAAAGAAAAAAGAGACACGACTTATGCAGCTACACTTAGGTTGAGAAGGCACACAGCATCCCTTCAATTAAAATATTTTGAACTGAAGTACCATTAAAGGACTCAATCATGTATGAGGTTATTATCATTTTAAAGGGTGCAGTGATAATAACAAGGATAGTAACAAATAGTGTTTCCTATCCTGAAAGGATTGAATAGTTTTGCATTTTGAGGAAAATCCAAGTTAGTTCACTAATAATAATAAAATTATGCAGTCGAAAAGTGGACTAATATTAAGTTGTGCAAATGCAGAGATATCAAAAGTATAAGACATTCTTTCTCAAAACACCCACTTCATGTTTTTACCTTCTAAACTTCATAATATTTTATTGTTGCCTTCTTTTATGACAGGACTAGTTATGCAAGAAGACAAAAAACACTTATAAAAAATTATTTAACTTCATAAAAAACCAATCATGAAAGCTTGAATCTTTCTCGATCTGGAGAACTATAAAAATGCAAATGCTTCTTTCACATTACACATAGCCAAACAAATAGCTTGTAATAGTAAAACATCAACCAAAAGTAAGGATTAATACCTGCTGCAGTGGAAGACAAAAGGCATGTCTGAACTCTTTGAAGTGTTTTTTGAGATATTCCTGCAGTTTAGGAGTATCTTCCCTCCGAAACACGTCCCACAAAGCACCTCCCTCTTCCAGATCAGAATCAGATCCATCCATACAACCACCTGAAATATCACACTGGTTATCAACTTCTTCGATAGCTTCTGTTAGTTAAAGTAGTGCTAAGTTCTTCAGTATGATCGAGGTCTATCAGATTTTTCAGTGCATTCATCTGAAAATTTCTCTCATATCATGCACTTCACTTTCTTTCTTGCGTTTCCATTTTGTCCCTGAACTCTTTTCAGAGAATCCTTATGTTCCTCTTAGGAGGCGCTGGTTTGCAGAATGTTATGTAAGGAATTAGAATTTGTCAGAGGAATTAGAAATTTAGAATATGGAAAAATTGAATTCGGTCACATGTTTGGTTGGCAGTAAATAAAATGGAATTCTTGAGCTTTGATGAGCAAGAAGATGGAGAAGCCAAGAGCCATTTACTTGTAAAATTCAAGGATTTCAAAGGTAATTTAGTTTTTTTAACAAGGAGGAAATGTTGGGAATTCAATGTCATGATTTTAGGATGGGATGTTGATCCATTAGTTAAAGGATTTTGTGAATTCCAACCAAATTCAATTCCATACTCATTTGCAACCAAACACGGAATTTGAATGGAGTTGGATTTCATTTCCAGCTAAATTCCCCGAAATCCAGCAAACGGAATGATCCCTTTAACACATGAAACATATAAAGAGTCACTTATCACACGAGTTTCTTTTAACTTTAGATTCAACATGAATGTTACCAGGTTCCACTTCTTGTTCCTTCAAGCCAATAACTTGCTCAGAAGTAGCATCTTTTGTGTTATCAACATCAAGTTCCCTCTGATCCTGAGCCTTGTGATGCTGTTTCAATTCATTTATCTTTTTATGATGTTCAGGGTAGGGAGTCACAGTTGCAATATGAGTCAGCACATTCACCTGCATGTCACCAATGGTACTAGATGAAATCGAACATTGATGATCTTGCATCTGCCTAAATTCAATGACAAAAATCAAAACTAGAAATCTCAAGCAAGAACTTGTCTTAACCAAATAGAAAAAGCATACCACATCAGACATGTCGCAATGAAGTTTAGTTGCAGAGTCTCCACGTCCTAATTCTTCAGAAAAGCCATAAGCTATATATGTTTTAGGACCTATGTCTGGCTTCAGAGATCTTGGAGGCAACTTGACTGCAAGATTAAGGTAGCCATCACGAGGATGCGTATATTCTTTAAAGGGTAGAGAAGTGATAAATTCAACACCATGACGTGGTAACCGTTCTTCAAATAAATTTGATGGAGGCCAGTCTTTCAACTTTAGGATCTTAGGCCACCCAACTTCATCATACTGACCTTCCGTATACCATTTAAAAAAGCTACAAACATTTATCTCAACCTGCATGTCATGACAAAAGTTGATTAGGCCTGCATATACCCAAAAATAATATTAACTTGGAGGCAAACAATCTAACCAAAGAACACGACCAAATCAACCAGAATACCAAAAACTATGCTGAAAAAGGTAAGTTGAAAATTGAGAAAATCAGATGATACTCTCCCATTAATTACCACATAACACCAACAACATAACAATCAATGTAAAAGAAATTTGTTAAATACAAAAAATAGCAACATGCTTTCATCGAATTGTTTAATACGACATCCTGCCTTCATTTCTTCCTGTAATATTAGTAGCAATATCATCCCTTGCTATACATGTGAAGATTTTTCAATGTTATGATAGAAAGAGATGAAAGTAGAATGGTATAACAAATATATGGAAGTACATTGCAACTTCTTGCGTTTAACCCAAAAATGACATACTTAACCCACCTCACACCAATCCAAACAATTAAGAGCAGCCACATCCAAGAGCTTATCATGGTTGAGATTTGAAATCTGGCGAAAAGCACGCCACATGACCATGGGTTCCCAGCTCAGCCCAAGTGTAGTTTCTAGAACATTACTCGCTATTACTGGCTCCCCTTTTGACCAATGCCACTGAAAATGCTTCAAATCTCCAGATTTTATGTCTATTGCACGTGGACAATACAAGTAATTGTCATTGGAATTTTCACGAGATGCAGCTTTTCGTAACTGCTGACCACCACCATCTGAAGAACATGTGCACCATTTCTCAGGCATATCCCTCATATCTTCCTCCAGTTTGTGCATCTTTAAGAGCTTTTGTGCTTCCTCCAACAACTTTGGAACAGTGTCAGGTAGCTTTATGTGCATCAATTCTAGAATACCACAACCACAACCACCCATACTTTTTGGAGGACAAGGAATTCTGCCATCATCCAGAGACGTCCATTCATACGTTTGCTTTTTCTTTGGAGTATTATGTCCCTTCCTTCTGTCCTTGGGGGCTGCAGCAGCCTTCTTAGCTTGAAGGGACTTCCCCCCATGTAAGTACTCAGGACCTGGATCTTCATATTCAATGATAATTTCTTCCTTGTTTCCTTGAAGGTTGCCATCTCGCAATTCCAAGCAACATTGAAGGCAAAGATCATAATGACAAGAAGGACAGCTTCTATGCAAATCAAAAATTGAAGTTTTACAGCAGTCGCTGCATACATCAGGTGATAATCAATACAAGAAACCATTATAAAACAAAACCCTCATATACTTGTAAAGTCATTGAAATGACATACCAATACATGCGCTCATCCCAGCTGCACTTTGCCCTCTTCAACTGTATGTTAGATAAAGAAGAGCCTGTCCAAGAAGATAAAATTAGGGAAACCTACATAGATTATGGCTGATAGCTAGCTATCCATGCAAACCATCCTTCTAGTGAAAAACACTCACCATCAAGACAAAGAGAAACAACCGAGTGAAAAGACTTAACAAGAGAGCATTTTTTTGCCCTATTTTACTAAACTAAGAAAGAAAACCAAGAGCTAGCTCTATAGATGCATGATCCTTCATGACGCCTATGAACCAAGCCAGCCAAAAAAGAATTAAAAGACAGACATATGATGATTCTTTGTTAGAATCAAATTATGCAGCACAAATTTTGAGAATTCAGGTTAAGAAGTTAAGAAGACGATTTTCTTTGCAATTTCCTAAACTCTCAATGATGAACTCAACTCGCTTAAATCAAATCTCTTTGCATGGAACGAAACAGTAATCATCAATAGCGAATAAACATACATGGCAGTACTGATTTAGATTATAGCTACAATGTGATTTCAGAGTTGGACATAAAGAGAGACGAACAATAAAAAAAAAAATACCTTGAATTTTAGACTCTATTGCTTTCTCCTTTATTTGCTCCTCGTTGAGTCGCTTCAAGAATGGAAAAAGCACATGCAGAATATAAATAGAATATCGAACTTTTTGATCATCATTAGGTTTAAAATCAATCTTCTCTTTGACCTAAAAACCACCAACAGATTCAGTATCACATTTCCTATTTGGGTAAGAGTAGGAACAGGAATAAGTTTCATAACAAAAGATGAGCTGCAGGAACCAACTCTAGGGTGCACATCACGCAAGCAAGATTTACAGTTGCAAATGCCTAAGCAAACAGGGCAACGCTCAGCAAACATCTCATCTGTCATGTTAGGGTACCTACAAAACAGAGTAAACAACATAAATTATAAATGAAAAGGCTGTATAAGAAAAGCAAATTCCATATACATAACAGCTCATACCATCTTCTCATGCAAGGCACACAGTAACGTTTTATAGTGCAGCTCTGGCACCTTACAACTTGTCCCTTGTCGTTCCTTTGACACTGATGGCACATGTTTGAAGGTACTTTAACTAGATTTCCCTGTGAATTGATGAAAATTAAAGAGATGATGTTTGATCACGCAGACTTCTTTAAGAAACAGAGAAAGAGGAACCACGGACACAGAATATTACATTTTCATCAGGAACAAAGTTCTTGGCATAATACTTTGGCTTTGAACCATCCTTCCTACTTGAGCTGGAAGGTGTACCGATTCTTCCCTTATCGTATTTGAAAATCTCAGCATAATTAATACCATCATTCCTAGTACTTCTGATGGGCTTCCGTTCCTCATTTTTGTCCTCTTTGTTGTTTACTACTTCGTTAATACCGTTTCCCTCTCGATCAGGAGTAGCAAAAGCAGTTTGAGCATCAACCATACCTTCTGCTGCTTCTTCTGTTGACTCGTTATCATCATCACTTGACAAGACAACAATCGTCGTCATTGTCCTTTCTTCTTCTATAGAAACAGACTGCTGCTTCTGACAAACAAATGGTTTGATCTTCTTTTCTTGAGATTTAGTAGCAGTACCGGTGTCCCCGCTGTTCTCTTCCCGACCTCTTTTCCTGCCTATCTTCTTCTGAAAGTCCTCTTTCACCTCTGTTTCAGAATCAGAACCCCCATTTTGTTCTTCGCCTCCATCACCATCGTCGTTAGCCTCAATAAGATTTCCGTTCTTCTTAATCGTTGTCGCCATCAATAAACACTAATTCTTGAGAACCGAAAAAAAAATGGATTTTATCCAGAAGAAAGAGAAGAGGGGGTGTAATTAGGGTTTTGAAACAGTCGGGGATCGCTGTGTATTCAAAAGAGGGATTCCCGCCTGTTTGAACTCCACTTCGCGGGTTTCACGTAGTCTATGTTTACTAGTCACGCAATAGTCCCTCGAGCGAGAAGGTTGGTAGTTTGTAAGGTGGCCAAAATTGATAATAATATTTTACTTTAACTTCTTTTTTGTTTTTTTGGGAAGCCGCTTAGATCTGTAGACCATGTCAAAATAGAAGAGATTGATCCAGCCATTAATAATACTAGTTTAGTTTGTTTGCTTTTTAAAGTATAAAATAAACTAAAATTAACCGTATAATAATTATAAATCAAAATTTTATTTTTGTTTAATCAAATAAGATTTTTGAAGTTGTTTGTATAAAATAATTAAACATAGTATTTGTTAAATAATAATAAATAAAATTTAGCGAAAACATATTTATTTTGTTAAGACAAAATTACAAAAATGGTTCATGTGTTTGTCAAAATTATGTGGTTTTGGTCCAAAAAGTTTCAATAGTGCAAAAATGGTCCATTTTTTGATATTTTTAATGTTTTTGGTCCCTATCAACTTGAAAATATTATTATGCCCTTATATATATTTTTTATTTTTTTATTTCTTCAAATGTTTTTAATTAATCAAGAATAAGAAAAAGCTCACATACCCACCATATTCCTTTTCCCTTCCCCCGTCTACAACCTTCATAAAAAAACCCTTCAACATCATCAGCGTCTTCTTCACAAACCTTTCATCGTCGTCAATCTCCCCCTTCGCATCTCCCCTCCTCTATCCTTTCACCTGTCAACACCATCTATTCCCTATGTCCTTGGTGAGTGCAGAGTTGTCGTCCCCAACATCTGGTACACCTCCCACGCCATTCCCTCTGTGTGAAGAAACAAAGAAACATTTTGTAGTCTAAAATCCATATACCCTGATCTAAAATCAACGGAGGAGGTTAATGGTGGTGGATGTAAAATCGTGAAGCAAAATCGATTCACCATCATCTTCTTCGAGTTGCAGGTTTTAGAACAGAGGAAGGAGAGGAAAAGTTGCAGGTTTTCTTTTCCCCATGGAAGGGACGAACTTAACTGATGTATGGTAGAAATCGAACTCGCCAGAGAATATTTAGTTTACTACAAATCAGCGACACTCACGCCTGAGAAAGGAAGAGAGGGTGAAGTATAGGTGGAATCGAACTCACTGGATAAGGGGAGAGTATGGTCGGAATCGAACTCACTGAAAAAATAGAAAGGTTAGATCTAAAAACCCTAGCTAGGTGATGGAGTTCATTTATAGATCCCAAACAACCGGAGAGTGATGATGTTGATCAATGGTGGCGGTGGTGATTGGAATGTGAAAGTCGGCTCAGGCGAGGTGTCTCCAACAACTGTGTATCAAGCAACTTCGTTTCTTGAAGGATTAGCCTAATTTCTTGTTGGGATTCGAGATGGGAAATTTTTACAGGAATTCAAATATTGTAAATCAACACTCAGTTGATTGTATTTCTGGACATTATTCTTGAAGCTTGGATTTTTCATGGTATTTGGGACAATCTCATCTAAAATCTAGGTGGAGATGGATGTGGTTGAAGGTGGTGGTGGTTGACGTTTTGTGGCAGTCAGGGTGGTCGTAAGGTAGGATTTTTTTGGTGGAGACGACATGTTTGTGTTTCTTAATAGAGAGATTGGTAGGAGTGATGAATTAGGTGGGGTGGGATGGGATTTCTTTTAGTTTTTTTAATTAAAATAATAATAATAATATATAAAAATAAATAAATAATAACTATTTTAAGGGCATATTCATCATTTTAGGTGGGGTATGGACCAAAAGCATAACAAAATATCAATCATAGGGACCAAAACCACACAAGGTATCCGAAATTGGACCACCGATGCATCACCAAACTTTTTTGGACCAAAACCACATAATTTTGACAACCATAGGGACCATTTTTGCAATTTTGTATTTTGTTAAATTTTCCAAGATGATGGTTATTTTTCCGAGACAAAATTGCAAAATGGTCACTATAATTGTCAAAAATATATGGTTTTTGTCCAAAAACGATTGATGGTGCATCACTAGTCCAATTTTGGATACCTTGTGCAGTTTTGGTCCCTATGTTGTTAACTTTAATAGTTAGTTGTTAACTTTTTTAAAATGACAATTTTACCCTCAGGGATTTATACAACTGTGTCTTTTTACGAAACTACGATGACCATTTTTGCATCTTTTCTTTTTAGTTTTATTTAATTATTATACATTAATTATTTTAATTAATTATTTTTATTCTATTTTTTATATTAGATTAATTGTTTAATTGGATTATTATATATTAAAAAATATTATTTTATTGGCTTATTAATTTCTTTTAATTATATTTTTTTTCATTATATTAATTATTTTTTACTGAATTATTATATATTGATAAAATATTATTTTTATATATAATATTTATATATTAATAAACATTTTTTAATAGATTATTCATTTATTCTAATTAATTCTTTTTTTAATTTTTTTTATTGGATTAGTTAATCTAATAAAAATGAACTAATCCAAAGCTTGTACTTGACCCTAAGTTTTGAGAAATTTCCACCTTAAGTCACTTAAGTCATGTATGTATATAAAAATGAATAACAGGAAAATACATATAAAATTATCAGTTATATACAAGATTGTCGCCTTAAGTCACGCCTTACAAACGACGGGATCGCCAAGGCTAAAAAAACTTAAGGCTTGACATTGCCGTCAAGTCACATCTTACGTTATTTATAACTTTGATGATTATGTATTAATAAATACTACTTTACTAGATTATTAATTTTCTTATAGTCAGTTATTTTTAATTTCTTTTTTATTGGATTAATTATTTTATTGGATTATAATATTCTAATAAATATTATCTGAAATATTTAATATTTATATGTTAAAAAGTATTATTTTATTGCATTCTAATTTTTAATTATTTTCTTTTAATTGTTTTAAATTGTTTCTTTATTATTTTAAACAAAAAACCCAATAAAATCTCACCCGCCTCACATCTCATAATTTATCTTAAATATTTGGAAGATAATATATTTTAGACAACATCACTCTAACACCCGCAAGATGGGGATAGATGATTAAAATATAATGATAATAATTATAATTAAAATCCTCGAAATAGATGTTTTGAAAGAAAATTATTTGGGATAAATAATCTTAAACAAAGTTGTATTAATCGTAAAAGCGAATTTGTGCGTATAAAGAACGCCTAAATCTGACTCCGTATGAGGAAATTATGATTTTTCGAAGTTTCAACATAACTGTGTTAGTATAGAAATTGAAATTTGGATCGATTGATTTTTAGCCGAAACAATCTAAACGAGAATTGAAGATCTCGTGAGTAGGAACTCGTCAATATAAAGACAATCGAGAACGGATGTCGTGAATAGGAACCCGTCAATATTAATAAACAAATGTAGGGCTGTAAACGAACCGTTTGACGAGAAGTTCGTTTATTTAATAAACGAACGAACATGAACAATAGTCTTGTTCGTTCATTTATGTTCGTGAACGTTCTTTTAGGTTGTCCGTTTATGTTCGTTCTTATACATTACTATATTATATGTTCGTTTATGTTCATATATGCTCAATTGTGTTTGTTTATCTTTATTCGTTTATGTTCATTTTGCATGTTCACGAATATAAACGAATGAACATGAACAAGGTTATTTCTTAAACAAACGAACATGAACAAGAAACCTCGTTCGTTTATCCGTTCATGTCTCTTCGTTTGTTCAGCTAACTTAAATGAATGAACATGAACAAGCCTAATATGGACTTATTTAATGTAACATCCATAAAAATCAAGCCAATTTAAAACTTTTTAAAACGTCCAAAAGTCATTAGTTATTACAAAATGTTTTCAAAATAGTTTCATATCAGAGTATCCCAGAAACCAAAAGTCCAAAACGCGAGGATGTGTACGGTTACGCCTTCGCCTTGCCGAGACATCTAAAGCACCTGAAACAATAAACTGAAACCGTAAGCACAAAGCTCATTGAGTTTCCCCAAAATACTCATACACACAACAATATACATATAATCACAAACAACATATTATGGGTCTAATCATCCATCGGGATGGAATACCCCAGACTTGTTGACTGACGCACGAAGCAACCCAATCTCACCGTATACAATGACAAATATGTTGGGTCCAATCAACCATCGGGTTGGAATACCCCAGACCCAATCAACCTCCGGGTCCAGTCATCCATCCAGATGGAATACCCCAGGTTGGAATGCCAATATGTGTATATATATATATATATATATATATATATATATATATATATATATATATATATATATATATATATATATAACGGGTCGAGTCATCCTCGGGATGGAATACCCTCGGCCCACAAACATCGGGTTGGAATGCCCACATACTACGAGTCCAATCATCCCCGTGATGGAATACTCACGGCCCACAACCATCGGGATGGAATGCCCAGGTCTATTGGCTCTCGCACAAAGCAGATAAGCCTCAACCACTAATCAAACATGTGCACATATATCAGATAATCACATAACAGTCTATAGACAGACAAACCGATCTAACAGATCATAACAGCATAATAACATCCCATCTACCTGGATACCGATCTAACAGATCATAATAGCATACTCAAATACCAGAACACAGATCTAATATCACTACAGCATAAAAGCATGCTAAATATCTACAATCCAAGGAATGCATAATTGTATATACTCAGAGGTGAGATAGTCACCCGGACAGGTGATCCTACTCTAAAACCACAATCAAACAAGGAACAGGTAAGAGAGCTTAGATAAAGAGTCCTCGGTCTATCCTACATGACTATATACAATCCATAGGGCATCCCTCTACTAGCAGATGAACAATACTAGTGGGTCGGCATTGGTGCCTTCGACCCACTATATAGTGAGACAAAACTCACCTCACACTGCTGAAGTCCCGCGGATAAAACTTCAACTGCTGGTTGACAGATTCTCGAGCTGTCAACATCAAAACAACACCCAATTAATAATTGGGTTCCAAGCCCAAAGTCAAACTCATATCACAAAGGCCCAATAGTCAAGTAAAGGGCTAAAGCCCAACATATGGCTCAATTTTCCAAATTGGGCCCAGACCTCCACATGGTCTTTCCTTAAAGCCCATCCATTAATTCTAGTCCAAACTCTTGGTATTCCAATGGCTAGGGATGTCAACGGGACCAAACTGGAGCGGAAATAGTTGCCCCCGCTCCCGCCCCCGAAATCAGTTGTTGTCCCCGCCCCCCAGATCCCCCGTTTATATAGCCCCCGGTCCCACCCCCGGTTACCTCCATCGCCCCCGGTCCCGGTCCCGCCCCCGTTCCCCCGGTTTATAGACTTAAAATTCGATTTTTTTGCTAAAAAACTGCTTTGTTTTAGGCTAAAAAACTATTTTTAATAACTTTAAAAGCTTAAAACCTAATCTTTTAGAAACTAAAAAATTAAAAATATAACATTACGAATCCAACATTACAAAACGACAATTCCAACAATCTTACAAATATAAAATACGACAAATCCAACATTACAAAATATAAAATACTTACATGTCCAAAAATATATGATCAATTAGCTACATCTTCAACATCCGTTAATTGGAAACGAGAATGTGAAACCTACACTAAACCTAAAATTAGAAAATCTATTTTGTATGTGTATTTTATATTAAGTATATAGTTTTAACATAAATATACAACCGGGGCCCCCGTGGGAGTACGGGACGGAAATACCGACTCCCGACCCCAGTCCCGAAAATAAACGAGGTTTAATTCTGCCCCCGCCCCCGCTCCCGCTCCCGTTTTTTTTTAAATGTAGTCCCGTACGGTATCGGGGTCCCGCTCGTTTTTTTTAAATGTAGTCCCGTACGGTATCGGGGTCCCGCGGGAGCGGGGTCCCACGGGGGTTTTTGACATCCCTACCAATGGCCCAATATCTCATAATTATCAAGGCCCAGTTATGGCCCACCTATGGCCCAATTTTCCAAATTGGGACCAAGTCCTTCACATGAGCCTTATCCTAGAGCCCATACAATTATTTTGGTCCATTTACTTGTTCTTGGATAGCCCATCAATAGTCCAATCACCAAAGTCCAATAGAAAGGCCCAAGTGAAATTAGGGTTTTCACATGAAATGACGATTAAGGTTAAGTGTTCCTACTTAACCCATTAAGGACTTAATCCATTAAGTCCAATATTGCCTTTGGTTAATTTGCCAATGATTATTAATTAATATTTTAAGTTTATTAAATAATTTCAGTGCGGGTCCCGATCAATCCCCAAAATTAGGGTTTCATGACATTAGGGTTTTCCAAACCCTAATTAGGGTTTCCAACCCAATACTAGCCCATTAGTCAAATGGTTGGGCTTTTAGGTCAATTAGGGCTTCATTGGGTCCATTAGGGTTAAACAAGTTGGGCACCATCCACTACCACCTCGGGTAGTGGTGGTCAACAGCGGCTCACGGCGGCGGCCACCACCTCACAATGGTGGTGACGAGTTTCTTAATTATTCCACTCAAAATACAAAATTACAATGAATTAATCAAATGAACACACACAAATATCACATACACACACACCCAACCACCCTGGTGGCGGCAGGCAGTGGTTGGAGGTGGCAGCCACCACCTCACGATGGTGGTGGTGACTTCTTTTCTGATTCTGTCCAAGGGTTTCTCACCCTCACACTACATCACACACAGCCACCTTACGGTGGCTGGTGGTGGCAGAAAAGCAGCACCCTGCCGACAGCCACCATCGTTGGCTGCCATGGTGGTTCCAAACGTTTTCCGACCAGCCCGAAAAAACACGCCCACACGCCAACAAGTATAGAACCGCGCACACACACATATGCAGAAACACCCACCGAGCAGCTCTTCATCAATCTTGAAGGAGGTTGACGGCGACAGTCAGAGCGGAAACGACAACATGAATGGCGGCGACAGCCGCGACTAACGATGACATTGAGACCCAACAGCAACAGGTCAACCGGCCTCTCCCACTACCACAACATCGGCTCGAACTCTCGCCTCATGGTCTCCGTCGTCCCACGGGAAGTTCTTTGTTGTTCACGACGTCCGACAATGACAGTGGTGCGTTAACATATGGTGAAAGGCGGTGGCGGAATGGTCGCCGGAATCGCAACAGCGACGAAGCACCAACAGAACAGAGAAGGAGATGGGAGAGGCACGTTCCCTTCTAACCACGAACGACAGCAACTACAGCCCCGAGGCGTCTTCGTCGTCGACAATGAAATAGTAGCAAGGGACTTTTCGCCGGCAGCAAAGGTATGTCGATGACCTTGGTTGATCGGAGCGACAGAGAATGGGGTGGTGGCGGCTGGACGATGGAGGAAGGAGGTATAAGGTGGCGGCTACAGTATGTTGCTAGGGTTAGGGTTAGGACGATGGGGGTGCCAGGTTATAAGTCCCGCTCACTCTCAAATATTGGCCCATACTGTCAATTTCAGTCCCTCCTCCTTTATTCTTTTCAATTTAAATCCCAAAATTTACCATTTGGCCCCTGCTGCTATAAATCCTTCCAGAATAAGCCCAAAAGTTACCAATTACACCCTGCCTTCTAAAATCATTTTCAAAATAAATCCTGAAATTACACTTTAACCCCTGGAGATTCAAATCTTGTCATTTGGCTCCCCGAAACCAACACCCCGCTAATTATTATTTGATTTTGGGCTATAGTAATATAAAATAATAATAAAAAATTACTTCTCGGGGTTCCGGGTTTATTATTTTAAATGGGATGTTACAACTCTCCCCCACTTAAATTTGATTTCGTCCTCGAAATTGTTTCTTATCATTCCTTACACGCACGACAACTTGAACTTCATGGCCACAACTACAAGCATACCCCAGCCTTTCCAAGGCAACCGTAACCAACCCTCGCAGGGTTCTGAAACCTGAAGATAATTGAATTCCTTGCCATATGATCACATTTACTAAATCCGAAATTCGAAGTCTCGAAGGGGTCTGGCTCCCTGACAGCCCACCCACACTGAATCATTGCCAAATTCATTTCACTTAACTCCTAACTGGCTACTCGTTTCTGATAACCTGAGGTTCCTACTAGAAGGCAGAGTCACATATCAAATTTCCCTGTAGTACACTTATACTTGACAGAAAACTCATCAGGAATACCGTATTCCTACCCGTTTGCTGAACCAACGAGCAATCTTACAGTCGCTTCGCGCGATCTTCGAAGGATACTTCGACTAGCAATAGCTGCCCTAACCGTATCTCCACTCAGGGCTCCATCAATCCTTTTGATCCATCCCATCATAACATCCTGACAACCTGTCGCCACCGAATCCAATGCAAAAATTGAATGCTACCAGAATAATTGTAGTCTTACATCATGTCCGGTCTCCAACGACCTACCGTTTCCTGATCCCAATCATGCTGTGGTCTACCCACAATCTTACGAACTGGCCCACCCTGGCCTAATCATCTGAAAGAATCTGTGAATGCTACGGTTACCCCCCCCACAGTCTTACAACACTTTCGCCCTAACACAACCACAATCTGATACCTTACCCTCAATCTATCAATCCAAAAACCCGCAGAGTCGAGCACACACTCGACCGAACACTCGATCTGAAATCAATACATGACTAGAACCCCAACCTGATTTCAGACGACTTTCATTTTTATGCCAAATTCTGATTCCCAGCTCCCACATCGTGGCAAAGCCATTTCCACGTCGTGGAAAATCAAGACATTGCATGCACGCGGATCCATTTAAACCATCCAGTTTCCTGAGTTCGACACCCTTTCTTACCACAACTATATTACTTCACGACTAGGTGCACTGCCTATTTGTGTTTAAGACTAGCTGAGATCTGATAAGACTTTATAAATAATAAAAAAAAACTAATGCAAATAAAACACATCAAAGCCCTTGTTCGTGCTTGTTTGGTTCGTTTACAACCCTATATAAATGTTATATAGTATACTAATATTTTTTAATATATTATTCCAATAAAAAAATTAATCCAATCAAAAAATTAAAAAACAAGAATTAATTTAAAAGAATTAATGCATAATAATTAAATAAAATTAAAAAGGAGAGATGCAGACATGGTCCTTGTAGTTTTGTAAAAACACAGTTGCAAAAGTGGTGCTTAAGGGTAAAATTATCATTTTAAAAAAGTTAAGAGCCAAGTTGTTAAAGTTAACATAACAGGGACCAAAACTGCGCAAAATATCCAAAATTGGACCAGTGATGCACCACCAAACGTTTTTGGACCAAAGCACATTATTTTTCGCAATCACAGGGACCATTTTTGCAATTTTGTCTTTTTCTGGTTAGCTTCAATAAATTTGATAAATATAGTGATTAACTTTATAATTTATTAATATTTGGTTATAAACAATGTAACACAAAAAAATATTTATATGAAATTTACCGAATGGTTTTGAAATTATATAAAATATATTCGAATTATTTTTAATATTCTTCATAATATTATTAAAATAATAAACATGTTGAAAAAAAATTTAAAAAAATCTATGTTGGATAATATAACTTAAAATAAGGTGGAAAGTTGTTTGAAGAGGAGGGTCCAATGCTACTGAGCCACACACAATAGTTTTTAAGTCAAAAGTCTTCTAAAAAACAAACAATTGCGAAAAGTCAAGTTTTGTCATTTGTGTGTGTGCTACATGGAGAAACCAAAAGTAGTTAGAAGTGGGTTTTCTTAAAAAAACAAAAGTCTCTTAATAGCTAAAGTTTTCTCAATAGCAAAATAAGTTAGCCGAAGTTAAGTCACCTACGGTTTGGAAAATTTCAGATGAGAGTGGTCTACAGTTTAGGGCATTTAAGCTACGGTTTTCCAGTCTGTCTGCAGTTTGGTGATGATCAAATGGTTTGATAATGGTTTGATATATGGGGATTATCCAAACATTATTTTAAGGTCTTCAAAAATGAAAATTCTGAAAATTTTCTATTTGGCCTGAACTTTTCAAGGATCACAATTCTATGCTTTGGGGTTGTATATATAACAAAAATAGTGATGAAAGATAGCTTATTCTTGTTTTTATCCCTAATAAGGTTTCCTTTTGGAAAATTTAACACAAATGCTCCTTAAGTTCCAAGAAGTCTAACATTTTAAGTTTCAAATGTTCCTCTTTCAACCCCTCCTCTTCATGTCTATTTCATTTTGTGTTATTAAGTTGTTTCTTTCGTTTTTAAAATTAAAATAATTATATTAAAGAATTAAAATGCAAAAATAATAACATATAGGAAAACAGATGTTACATCTTAGTCCAATACCACATTCTTAATTCTTTAAAATAAATAACTTTGACAAAAATGACATACCCAAACCTAGGCGTTACATAATTAACCAAACTTTATGGTTCTTTAATTATTTTAAAAATCATTTTCTAGCATGCAAGCCTAGAAAAATATATAAAACAATAAAGCAACCACAACATGAAAATAACAGTATCAATACCCCATATCCTACGCATTTTTCCGCTGAGCCAACACACGAATAAACAAGTTCAATCTAGGGACAATCAATAAGAAGTGTGTCGACTCCCAATAAACTTGTCATCTCCAAGTGATTATCAGATGGTCGGCCTTTTTGACACCAATTCTTCATGACTCCCTTTTGGTTGTATCCATATTCATTTACATTTTGTAAAATAAGTTCTAATCTATTCTTATGCTATTTTTCAACTACATGGAATTGAAAACAAACGACATTCAAGTTGTATTTATTATTACAAACTAATAATAAATCAAATATACAACCAAACAATACATACATAGGTCTAGAGACGCAATTGATACCGGATCCATACAAACACAATTTTCTCATGGCGTGCCAAATCCAAGTGAGTGCATATTTTGATAAAGATTAATAAACAGACAATTTTAGCACCATTACAAATCAATCTTAGTTTATATGATTAAATGTCATCAAAATAACTAGTGACAACATAACCATATAAACACACTTAATGTCTTTGCATGTATGTTTTCATGCCAAAATCCATTCAAACAAACAACATGAAAGAGTACCAAAATATTTGGGAAAACATATTAGTTTTATTTTATACTCTTTGAAATAAGATAACATATCTGTAACATCTTGTTTCAAGAAGTTTCTTATTTCGGGATTGTGGACAAGAAATGGATCGAGTAAAGGCCCTGAGCTTCAAGGGAATAGGGTTTAAACCTTATTGGGTGTTGACAATAAGGATTATGTAACCTAAGCCATTGGTTTGTGTTTCGGAGCCAAATAGTGGAATGGGAAAAGTTATTTTTTAGGCTTCTTGCATGGACTATGGTTTTTAGTTCGACATGTGTTAAGACAAAAGTAATTAGATAGAAGTGTGTGGCTCATCAATATCTTTCCGTGGATATAAGGATCGCAGAAAACAGATTTGAGATGAAGAATTCATAGTTGTTTGAAGTTGAGGTGGAATTGGGAGAAAATCATCGCCATGGTATTGCGAGAATCGCCACGAAAAATTGGTCGCCACGGCACGGCGAAATTGCCACAACATGGCAGTCAGTCAGGCCCAAGTCCATGATTTTAGGCTTTTCAATGTATTTAAGCATAATGTTACAACCTTTTGGTCATTTTATCAGCCTCCACCACCTCTAAACCCCTTGGGAGAAACCCTAGCATCCACCTTCAAGGTTTAAGCTTCTCTATTCTCCTCTGTCCTATTTTGGATGTTTTTTATGATATTTTGATGAAGTTTGAAGATCAAGAAGGTTCTTTTGGTCGCAAGGAAAGTTTTTTCAAGTTTGGATCCATTAAAGGCACTACATTTTTAGGACTATTGTAAGTATAAAGTTCCAATCTTGCTATCTAGTTTTTTTGGGGTTTTGGCACTTTTGGTCCATTTTATGAGGGATCTTGGAGTTGAGTGGACTCTAACATCTTTTGATCAGTTTGGAATGCTTCTTGAACCTCATGGACTAGGAAAGTTATAATATTTTGCCTTCCCTTTTAGCCATGCAAGTTATCTTGGTCCCCTAGGCCATTTTGGTGTATTAAAGCTCATATCTTGAAAGATTGTAATGTTATTATGGATAAAGTTGGAAACTTTATCCGTCTAGACATCTTGTTGATTTAGATATGAAAGTAGGAGACTTGGACTTAATGGATTAAATTGAGAAATATGCATTTGTGGGTCCCTTTGAGACTTAAAGTCTACATCTTGGTGGTTTGGACATTCCTAACGGATAAAGTTTTAAAATTTATCCATTAAGACCTTTGAAAGGAACAAATATGAGCTTTGGAGCTCTTGAAATATGAAGAAAATGGATTAAACTCGTTTAAGTTGTTCAGATCAGTCCCCATGACGTGGCCTTGGGATGCCACGGTGTGGCAAGTGGGGAATTAGCGACTATTTTGGCATTTAGTGTCCATGACATGGACAAGGAAGGCCACGATGTGAAGGGCTATTGTTGGCAATTTTGACCTTAGCTTTGACAGTTGACTTTTTGACTAGTTTGACCTTTGGTTAAACTTTGGTAGAATTAGTATCTGACTAAGGATTGGTCTTGTTTTGGCTTAGCAAGCTTGGGTTAGCTATTCCGTTGTTGAGGTGGCTGTTGGGAGCCACTAGGTTGTGTATCATGGTATATAGGATGATGTTATGCTAGTTATATGTTAGATTAGTAGAACTTTATGATTACATGTATTCGTTGGTTATACGTTAGACTAGTAGATCTGCATGATTATATGTACTTGTTGGTTATTGGTTATTGTTTGCATATGTCGATATAGTGTGGTTGGGTTGAGGTGGTACTGCTTTTTGTTGTAGGCCAACAAACTCGGGAGTGGTCTAGCTTTATGTTATAGGCTCGTGTAACACTCCAAAAATCATAAAAATGTAAAACTTTTCAAAAAAACCATTAAGCATCATTGTTTACAAAATACCATTGTTTCAAAGGTAAAAGTCATGTCAGAGTGTCCCAAAAGTCAATATCATAAAAAATAGGAGGATGTGCACGGTCAGGCCTTCGCTTTCCCATAATCCTCTGAAGTACCTGAAACAATAAACTAAAATTGTAAGCCAAATCTTAGTGAGTTCCCCCCAAAGGGCCTACAACCTATCTGAACTGTTCTACGAGCCTTCGGCATGACTGGACCGCCTCGCAGGGCCTACAACCTATCTGGACCACTCTCCGGATGTCTTGGCCTTCAGCATAAAGTAGGACCGCCTCAACTCAACTACAATATGTTGAAATATGTAACTGATAAACATAAACACAGAACCAACAAATACAGATAATCATACAGATCTACTAATCAGTCATATACTAGCATAGTACTATCCTATAACCAGGATACATAATCTAGTTGGCCAGCATTGGTGCCTTCGGCCCATGGGTACAGTGAGGAAAACTCACCTCTCAGTCTGAAAAGATATATGCCTGAACACAGCTCTGAATGACAGCTCAACTGGTCACCTAAACACCAAATATGACCAATCTCAAATACCACTCAAATTACCTAAAATACCCTTAGGTCAAACTGGGTCAAAGTTGAAAGTCAACAAACCAGCCGATTCAACCCAATTGAGCACGCTGGGCGTACTCATCTATATGCGGGGCATACTCCGCTTGACCCAGAAGTCGGGGCCTTAACCGCGTACGCACGGCGTACCATTTGGTACGACCAACGTACGCACCTGGTCAGCCCATCTCTCATTAAGAGTTTAATACATCAAGTCCTTACGTACAAAACCATATCTAAGCCCAAAATAACATTATAAGTAATAAAGTTTCCAACTTTATGACTTGACATGGCTAGAAGTGCTTAATACCAACAAACCCTAATTCCTTAATCTATTAGGACATCCTATCACATACATGGGGAAGAACTAAGAGCCAATATCACATTTTTATGCTTCTAGACATCCCAAAACGCCTGAAAGGGCAACTTATATGGGCTAGAGCATGCCATACTCATAAAGGTCAAGACTTGGGACCAAAATGCTTCATGAATCAAAACTAACAAAATCTAAAGAAATGCAAGCCAAGTTCAAAACTTTATACCTCTTGGAGGCTGCTAGATAGATGAAGATTCCAGATCCAAAGCTTATTCAAGCTTCCAAGGTGGTTTCACTTCCTTCATTCTTCTTCAAAGCCACTAAAATGAACACTAAATATCAAGAATGCCCAAACAAGGAGCTAGGGTTTGCTAAGGTCTAATGGGATGATGGAGGTTGATAAAAGAATAGTTTTGGAGGCCATAAAGATGATTAAATAGGGTCCAAACCCTAATTTTAGGGTTTGGGACTTCACCACGTACACCCAGCGTACGTGTTCATGCCCAAAAAATTACAAGAATGCCACTATGGGACATTTTGCAACATTTTCCATACATAAGGGCTAAAATGGAATTAACCTTCACACTTACGGTTAAAATTGAAATTACATCATCATCGGAAATGTTACAATTCTCCCCCAGTTGAACTAGACTTCGTCCTAGAAGTCCGCTGTTGTGAACAACTCCGGGTAATGCTCTGACATCTCAGACTCAAGTTCCCATGTCCATTCAGAATTGTAACATCCGGACTTCCAGGTATATTGTTTATTTAATTATTTTGAGTACTATTCAGCTACTCGACGATTCGGTGCTACAACTCGTCGAGTAGAGTCGTGATGTGGCACGAGGGATTAATGACCTACTCGACGAGTCCAAGAGCCAACTCGCCAAGTAGACGTTGTGAAGAGAAACCCTAAATCCCCAGGTTTGGAGCCTATTTAAAGGCACTTATAGCCTCATTTGCAGATATACTTCCCTGAGAGTAAACCCTAATTGGCTTGTGTGCTTAGAGAGAGAGAGAGTTTTGAGCTAACTTTGAGCAATTGGTGCATCTTTTGAAGTGAAGAGAGGGACTCCAAGCCAAGACACGAGAATGAGCTACTAGATCTGTGGCTATTTCATCTAAGAGCTTCTAGGAAAGGTATAAAGCTTGCACCTTGCTCATTTGTTAAAGTAGATCTCATGATTTTGGGAGTTTAAGGCTTTTTCTATCTAATATGAGGATCTAGAGTGTTGTGAGTTCATATTGAGGTTTGAACTTCATATTTGGACCATGTGAGGTCCCTAGAGTCCAAAAGCTTCTGCTTTATTCAGCCCTAATAAGACTATTGAGTGAAAAACCCTTTTTAAGGTGGGTTTTGGCATTTCTATCCCTAAGTGCCATGCATGGACGTAAAGCATGTGACTTTACGTGATAAATGAGCCTTGTGAGTGTAGATCTAGAGTTTGTGAAGGTTTTCTACCTTAAAATCGTCTGAATGGGAAATGAGTCTGAACGGACTCGCCGAGTCGAGGAGCCGACTCGACGAGTCGGTTAGGGTTTGTCCCGATGAGCTGGCTATGTTGTTGCTCAGTGAGTTAGGGGTTAACTCGACGAGTTGGACCCTCACGAAGACCTCTGAGTAAGAACTGGACTCGACAAGTCACATGAGTGCACTCGACGAGTCAGGTCAAACTGGTACTGTTGACTCGAGTTTGACTTCTGTTGACTTTAGGGTTTGGTCAACATAAGTAATGGAGACCATGGAGGGGTAAAATGGTCTTTTACCCATTCTAAGAGTTAGAGAGAGAGTAATAGAAAACTTTTGGTGTATTTGAGAAAGAGTGGGGTATTGATTAGAGATGCTTATCTAATGTGTTAGGCGGAGGCTAGTTCGGGATTTACGAGGTGACTTTTACTTGCTAGCTTATGTGATTGAGTTATCTTATGTGCTTATCTGTGTATTGTAATTGTTGGGTTATGAGCATTCTAACACTCCTAAGTGTACATGCAACCCTAAATACCTTGGATCTATGATTTCTCTATTATACATACAATTATGAACATCCAAGGTATTATCCTAATCTAGCATACAAAATAATAAATATAACAAGATAGAATACATACCTCTTTGATGTAGAATGTCTTCATGAAGCTTGAGTGCCTAGTGCCCCAAGTGTGACACCTCAAATGGTTCACACAACACCAAATACACTTGGAATAACTTGAGAGAAACTTGGACACTCCTTGAAATCGTCTAGCCCTCACACTCACACATTAGTGCACGATTTCTTGAGCCATGGGATTCTTTTATATGGTGGCTATTAGGGTTACACCATGTAACTCATAACTTTACCCATTCCTTATGCTCCATGGATTTTAACCTCCATGGAGTATCCATGGGTCACCCCATGGACTTAGTCCAACATAAGGAATCTTGGATCACAAGCCCACATATATAAGAATGAATGATTTACACAATCAACCCATATATTTAATTAGTCTCCTTTTGATCACTTAATTAATTCCAAATTAATTCTTGATCAATACTAATTAAATAACCTTATTAATATATTAGAACTTATAATATATTAACCAACCTTAAGTGTTATTTCTCTCATTATAGTCTATCCAAATGCATGATGTCATGCAACCCAAATGGACCATGCCGGGTCGGGTCAAGTCTTACCAATTATAGTTATGGACTTAGACATTAACCGAACAGTCTCCCACTTGGATAAGTCTAAAACTATTATTGCGTATGACTTCAGGAACCGATCAGCAATCGTAGCTCTCAAAAGCTTCTGTCGAACTCTGACCTTGTCGATGAACTCTGACCTTTGTCAATGACTTGTCCATTAGATAAGGGATCATATATTCCTCCATTCTAGATATCATATGGACTGAGACATGGATTATCAATCATTCTCTCTGTCCATTTGTTGTTTCCCGATTTCCGATTCATGATGACTGATTGATTGAACAAATCAAATCAGTCCTGGCTTGGCCAAGCACTCACATGTATCATCTTTAAATCATCGAGGGGCCCACATATATCGCTTTTATCCCGAAGGTAAAAGGAATGGATAAACTTCGACTCATATGGCTTGTTCTACTACTTGTTGAATCATACACAAAGGCACGTTTTATAACATCGAGTTACCAATGCGTTTTCGTGCAATCAATGTATAACCAACTCATAGTAACAACTCATATCTCTAGGTTTGAAGAATATAAGATATTATCATCTCATGATCACTCGTGATAAAATCCATGAAGTGATTCAAATGAGCGCGGGTTGAATCCAATACTCAGAACTTATGAGCACTCATGAGTGTTGTAGCACCACTTTGTCCACCAACTTGGACCTCTACAAACCAACCCATGACAGTCTTGATTCATATCTACTTCCAACATATGACCGACTGTGGATGGTTTGAATACCTTGGATCTATGTTTTCTCTAACACTCCTAAGTGTACATGCAACCCTAAATACCTTGGATCTATGTTTTCTCTATTATACATACAATTATGAACATCCAAGGTATTATCCTAATCTAGCATACAAAATAATAAATATAACAAGATAGAATACATACCTCTTTGATGTAGAATGTCTTCATGAAGCTTGAGTGCCTAGTGCCCCAAGTGTGACACCTCAAATGGTTCACACAACACCAAATACACTTGGAATAACTTGAGAGAAACTTGAACACTCCTTGAAATCGTCTAGCCCTCACACTCACACATTAGTGCACGATTTCTTGAGCCATGGGATTCTTTTATATTGTGGCTATTAGGGTTACACCATGTAACTCATAACTTTACCCATTCCTTATGCTCCATGGATTTTAACCTCCATGGAGTATCCATGGGTCACCCCATGGACTTAGTCCAACATAAGGAATCTTGGATCACAAGCCCACATATATAAGAATGAATGATTTACACAATCAACCCATATATTTAATTAGTCTCCTTTTGATCACTTAATTAATTCCAAATTAATTCTTGATCAATACTAATTAAATAACCTTATTAATATATTAGAACTTATAATATATTAACCAACCTTAAGTGTTATTTCTCTCATTATAGTCTATCCAAATGCATGATGCCATGCAACCCAAATGGACCATGTCGGGTCGGGTCAAGTCTTACCAATTATAGTTATGGACTTAGACATTAATCCAACAGTAATATTTCGCATTATGTCTTTGTGATTTATGCTGAATATTGTTATTATGAGTTTACTGAGTTGGGACCGGAGGGTCCCACTGAGACACATCGACCGGAGGGTCTTATTGAGTTATGGCCTAAAGTGGCTAATAAGACGTGTGTGGTATTTTGGGGAACTCACTAAGCTTTGTGCTTACAGTGTTATGTGTATGTGTTTCAGGTACTTCTCAGGATCACAGGAAGGCGCCGACGTGATTGTACACTGTTCATGATTATGTGGAGGATTCTGGGATTTGACTTTTGTTGGGGATTTATGTTGACATTTGAGACACGTATGGTTTTATGAAATATAATATATTAGTTTTATGTGTTTTAAAATGAAAAATTTGGTTTGAAAATTTACGGTGTTACAGGAACCCTTCTGATGTCGCCATTGGACATTGACCAAAGTCACCACCTTGTTGCGCAGAGCCTTCGTCTTCCGATCAAAGATTGCCACCGGCCTCTCAATGTAATTCAGACATTCATCAATCTGAACATCCTCCAAAGTAACGACCGTTGAATTATCAGCTACACACTTCCGAAGCTGAGACACATGGATGGTGTTGTGGATCTGGCTAAGCTTCTCAGGAAAATCCAATATGTACGCTGCCTTGTCAACCCTAGTTATCATCCAAAATGGCCCAATATATCGGGGCCCCAACTTTCCCCTCTTCCTGAAGTGTATTACACCCTTTGAGGGTGATACCTTCAGTAATACCATGTCTCCGACCTGGAACTCCAACTCGGATCACCGCTTGTCGGCATAACTCTTCTGCTGACTCTGAGTGGTCTAAAGTTTCTATCTGATCTGTTGGATGAGCTATGTCGTCTAAAGAACTATCTCAGTCCTTCCCATGACTCTATGGCCAACTTATCCCCACCACACTGGGGTGCGACACTTCCTCCCATAGAGGAGCTCGAAAGGCGGCGCACCGATACTAGAGTGACAGTTGTTGTATGAAAACTTATATAAAGGAAGGTAGGAGTCTCAACTCCCACCAAAATCAATGACACAAACTCTCAGCATATCCTCAAGTGTCCGAATGGTCCGCTCACTTTGACCGTCTATCTGCGGATGGTAAGCAGTGTTGAGATGCAACCTCGTACCCATTTCCTCGTATAACTTCTGCCAGAAATGAGATGTGAACCTAACATCTCGATCAGATACAATGGGGATTGGAATACCATGTCGAGCAATGATCTCGTGCACGTACAAGTTGGCCAATTTCTCGGTCGAAGAGTTCTCGCGGATAGCTAAGAAATGGGACTCTTGGTCAACCGATCTACTATCACCCAAATTTCATCGTGCCCCTTATCCGTCCGAGGTAACTTGGTGATGAAATCCATAGTAATATGTTCCCATTTTCCACATGGGAACCTCCAATGGCTGCAACTTTCCATGAGGTCTATGGTGTTCGGCCTTGACCGTCCGACAGGTCAAGCATCTCTCAATATATCATGCTATCTACCTCTTCATGCACGACCACAAGTAGCCAAGCCTCAAATATCGGTACATCTTGGTGGCTCCGGGGTGTATCGAAAACTTGGACTCGTGTACCTCCTCCAACACATTCTGTCTGACCCCACCAAAATCTGGCACCCAAACCCGTCCATACCGGGTCAATAACCCACGACTGTTAGTAGCAAACCTGTCAATCTCACCCCTAAGTCTCTCGTGTCTCCAACTTTCCTTATTGAACCCCTCATCCTGAGCCTCCCTAATCATATCAAAAAGCAGAGATTCAATCGATATCCTCATACATAGACTCCCAATAGTAGAACTAGTCGTCTTGCGGCTCAAAGCACCAACAACCACATTTGCTTTCCCAAGGTGATACAGAATCTCACAGTCATAATCCTTGACCACGTCAAGCCACCTACATTGTCTCATATTCAGGTTCGGATGGTCCGTAAAATACCTCAAACTCTTGTGATCCGTGTAGATAGTATATCGAACCCCATACAAGTAGTGTCGCCAAATCTTGAGAGCAAACACTACTGCCCCAACTCCAAATCATGAGTCAGATAACATACCTCATGCGGCCTCAGCTGCCGGGAAGCCTAAGCAATAACTCTCCCATGCTGCAGAAGCATTGCGCCCAAACCTGTGATGGATACATCACAAAACACCATAAAATCCTCAACACCCTCGGGGAGGGTCAACACTGGGGCCTCACTCAATTTCTGTCTTAGAGTCTCAAATGCTACCTGCTGCTTAGGGCCCCACCAGAAATCCACGCCCTTCCTCGTCAGACGAGTGAGGGGTACTGCAATCTTGGAGAAGTCCTGAATAAATCTTCGATAATACCCTACTAGGCCCAAGAAACTCCTGATCTTCGAGGGAGACTTCGGGACCTCCCACTACATTATGGCCTCAATCTTGGCCGGATCGACCAAAATCCCATTGTGATTAACGAGATGTCTTAAGAAATGGACCTCTCGTAACCAAAACTCACACTTCGAGAACTTGGCATACAACAGTGTACTCGAGATCTTCGGTGTCGAGTTTCCGATAGATCTGGTCCCGATTGCTATGGGGGACGTATGTGTCATAGTGGGCATGGATTGGTTGAGCCGTTTCGGAGCTGTGATTGACTGTGAGCGACAGTTGATGACGATACGAGACCCCAGTGGGGGAGTACTTACGGTCTACGGCGAGGGTTCCCGTTCTGGGTCAGCATTTTGTTCGGCCGCTAGAGCGAGGCAGAGTTTACAGCAGGGCTGTAGTGGGTTTGTAGCTTATGTGGTGGATACGAGAGTAGATGCAGAGAGACCGAGGTCGATCGATGAGGTCCCGATAGTGCGCGAGTTCCCAGATGTTTTCCCCGAGGAGTTGCCGGGTGTGCCTCCCGAGAGGCAGGTAGAGTTCCGTATTGATTTGGTTCCGGGGGCAGCGCCTATCGCCAAGGCGCCCTATCGCCTTGCGCCACCAGAGATGCAGGAGTTATCCTCGCAGCTTCAGGAGCTGCTGGGGAAGGGGTTTATACGGCCGAGTAGCTCGCCGTGGGGAGCGCCGATCCTTTTTGTCAAGAAAAAGGATGGTTCATACCGGATGTGCATTGATTACCGGGAGCTGAACAAACTGACGGTCAAGAACCGTTACCCCTTACCGAGGATCGACGATTTATTCGATCAGTTGCATGGAGCGTCTTGGTTTTCCAAGATCGACTTGAGGTCTGGATATCATCAGATGAGAGTACGAGATGAGGATATCCAGAAGACAACGTTCAGGACTCGTTACGGGCATTACGAGTTCGTGGTGATGCCTTTCGGGCTCACCAATGCACCGACGGCGTTCATGGATCTCATTAACAGAGTATGCAGACCGATGTTGGACCGTTCGGTGATCGTGTTCATCGATGATATACTGGTGTATTCGAGATCCAGAGAGCAGCATGAGGAGCATTTGAGAGAGTTACTTGGAGTTTTGAGATCGGAGAGGCTTTATGCCAACTTCTCCAAGTGTGATTTCTGGTTACGAGAGGTCCAGTTCCTAGGGAACCTCGTTAACCAGAATGGGATATTGGTCGACCCGGCCAAGATTGAGGCGGTTATGAGTTGGGAGGTGCCGAGATCCCCCACCGAGATCAGGAGTTTCTTAGGGTTGGCTGGCTATTATCGGAGATTTATCAGGGATTTCTCCAAGATCGTCGTGCCACTCACCAGGTTGACCCGGAAGGGTGTTGCTTTTTCATGGGGACCAGAGCAGCAGGCCTCCTTCGAGACACTTCGCTAGAGACTGTGCGAAGCCCCAGTGTTAGCCCTTCCGGAGGGGATGGAGGACTTTGTGGTGTATTGTGACGCATCGATATCGGGGCTGGGAGCGGTGCTGATGCAGAGAGGGCATGTGATAGCATACGCATCGAGGCAGCTGAAGCCTCACGAGACGAGGTATCCCACCCACGATCTGGAGTTGGGGGCTGTAGTGTTCGCCCTCAAGATCTGGCGTCACTATCTGTATGGGGTTCGGTGTACCATATACACGGACCACAAGAGCTTGAAGTACTTGATGGATCAACCCAAACTGAATATGCGCCAGAGGAGATGGTTGGACGTGGTAAAGGATTACGATTGTGAGATCCTGTACCACCCGGGCAAGGCTAACGTTGTAGCCGATGCCCTGAGTCGTAGGGCGGAGAGCGCCCCGATACGGGACGTTTGTATGAGATTGACAGTGATGACTCCGGTGTTGGACACCATCCGAGGGGCCCAGGCTGAGGCCGTGAGACCGGAGAACCGCAAGAAAGAGCGGGTTATCGGATATGTATCGGAGTTTGTTACCGATAACAGAGGGCTTATGACCTTCCAGGGTCGGATCTGGGTGCCATTTGTGGGCGGGGCACGTACCATATTGATGGAGGAGGCACACCGATCGAGGTTTTCGATCCATCCCGGGGCCACTAAGATGTATTTGGACCTGAGAAGAGATTATTGGTGGCCCTGTATGAAGAGGGATGTAGCATGGGTTGTTGAGAGGTGCTTGACCTGTCGCAGGGTTAAGGCCGAGCACCAGAGGCCGCATGGTAAGTTGCAGCCGTTGGAGGTTCCCGAGTGGAAGTGGGAACAGATTACCATGGATTTTATCACCAAATTGCCAAGGACTGCGAGGGGCGTCGATGCAATTTGGGTGATTGTGGACAGGTTGACGAAGAGCGCTCACTTCCTTGCTATCAGTGAGAGCTCCTCCGCCGAGAGGTTGGCAGAGTTGTACGTGAGGGAGGTGGTATCACGGCATGGAGTGCCGATCTCGATCGTCTCAGATCGAGATGTGCGTTTCACTTCCAGATTCTGGAAGAAGTTTCATGAGGAGTTGGGTACGAGGCTACATTTTAGTACCGCATACCACCCCCAGACAGATGGGCAGAGTGAGCGGACGATTCAGACGCTCGAGGACATGCTTCGGGCATGTGTGTTGGATTTCGGAGGGAGTTGGGACACATACTTGCCCTTGGCTGAGTTTTCCTATAACAACAGCCATCATTCGAGCATCGGTATGCCACCCTTTGAGCTGTTGTATGGGAGGAGGTGTCGGACTCCTATTTGCTGGGGTGAGGTCGGGCAGCGTGTGATGGGTAGTACAGAGATAGTACTCCAGACGACTGAGCAGATTCAGCAGGTCAGACAGAGGTTGTTGACCGCTCAGAGCCGCCAGAAGAGTTATGCGGACAGACGTCGCTCGGAGCTTGAGTTCCAGGTTGGTGATTTAGTACTCCTGAAGGTATCTCCTTGGAAAGGGGTGATCCGATTCAGGAAGAGGGGTAAGTTGGGACCTCGGTATATTGGTCCTTTCAGGGTGACTGCCAGGGTGGGCAGGGTAGCGTATCGTTTGGAGCTACCTACGGAGTGGAGCCAGATTCACGATACCTTCCACGTGTCTCAGTTGAGGAAGTGTATCGCTGATGAGTCGGCAGTGGTTCCGTTAGAGGACATCCAGGTAGATGCGAGCCTGAATTATGTTGAGAGACCGGTTGCGATTGTGGATCGAAGGATCAAGACTTTGAGAAACAAGGAGGTGTCATTGGTTCAAGTCCAGTGGCAACATCGGAAGGGTTCTGAAATGACCTGGGAGCCGGAGTTAGAGATGCGCGAGCAGTATCCAGAGTTATTTGTGGAGTGAGACTTCGAGGGCGAAGTCTGATTCTAGTGGGGGAGAATTGTAACATCCAGATTCCCAGGTATCTTAAATTATGTATTTTATTGAGTTTTGGAGAGAGACTCGGCGAGTAGGCGCTCAGACTCGCCGAGTAGAGTCGCGAATCTCCATCCGGGTTAATGACTGGACTCGGCGAGTCCATACGTGGACTCGACGAGTCCATGCTGTTTAATGAAACCCTAATTTCTTGGGTTTGGGACCTATTTAAAGGCCCTTATGGCCTTCAATGGCGGCTACCAGACCATAGAGAGAAACCCTAGAGTGCTTGAGCGTTTTGAGAGAGAAAGGAAGCCATTCTTGACCTTGGAAGTGTTGTTTAGCAAGAAGAAGGAGGTACTAGCCAAGAGGAAGCATAGGAGGTTGCTATTCTGTGGATTTGGAGCTAAGATCTTCACATTTGAGGTAGTAATTCGACTCTCCTTCTGTTCTTATGATGATCATATGGATTTAGGGTTTCTTAGACCCTTTGTTGGTTAGATTTGATGTCCAAATAGCCCCTTCTGGTGATAAGGCTTTGGATCTGGATCCATAGAGGTCCAGAGAGCCTTATTCATCAAGCTTTATGAAGAACAATAGAGGTCATGGCCTTGGGTTAAGGTATTTGGGGCTAAATCATCATATATGGTCATATAAATGTTGCTTGTGCATCAAGATCGAGACTTTACGTGATTATAGTGGTTGGGAAGGCCATATCTAGGGATTAGAGGAACAGATCTGACCTCAGGAGGTCATTTGAGTTGGTGCATGACATGAACTCGCCGAGTCCAAGGGCAGACTCGGCGAGTAGGGTTAGGGTTTCCCGTGAATCACTCAGTGAGTGACTTGCCGAGTTGGGGGAATGACTCAGTGAGTCAGAGGGGGAATAGAGGACTCGAGTTCACGACTGAACTCGCCGAGTCACATTTGTGCACTCGGCGAGTCGGGTCAAAAGTTTGACCGTTGACTTTTATTGACTTTTAGGGTTTGGTCAACTTTAGGGTCCTTGAGCCATGAGAGGGGTAAAATGGTCTTTTACCCTTTTGAGAGTACTAAGAGGAGGAATAGTGTAGCCTTGAGAGATGTATTGATTCAGAGTGTTTATTTCATATGATTAGGCGGAGGCTAGACCCGACATTACAGAGTTCGAGCTTTACCGAGTTACCCGAGGTGAGTCTTCTCACTATACTTTACCTAGAGTGGTAATTAGAGCTATGAGACAGAGTATTGTGTATGCTTTTGCATAATGTGATTTCTATGTGTTATATGCTATGTATGTTACAGAGTTTTCAGAGTTAGGACCGGAAGGTCCACAGAGTTAGGGTCAGAGGACCCATAGAGTTAGGGCCAGAGGGCCCACAGAGTTATGGGACTGGGGGGTCCCACAGAGACACTTTGACCAGAGTGTCAAACAGAGTTATAGCCTCGAGTGGCTAATATGTGTTATGTGTGGTATTTTGGGGAACTCACTAAGCATTTATGCTTACAGTGTTGTGTTATGTGTCTCAGGTACCAGCGAGGATCGCGGGAAGGCGCCGGCTTGATCAGTACACACGCGGGGAGATTTTATTATGATCTTGGGATATGATGTTATGTGATACAATGGTGTTTTTATAACGATTATGAATGAAAACGTGTTTTATAAAATGTGAAAAATCGTTTTGAAAATTTGGGTGTTACACTCCTTGACGAATAAAATTGGTGCTCCCCACGGCAAACTGCTCGGTCTAATAAATTGTTGGCCCAACAGCTCCTGAAGCTGAGAGGACAACTTCTGCATCTTAAGTAGTGCCAATCGGTACGACGCGTTGCCAATCAGAGCCGCACCGGGGACCAAATCAATCCTGAACTCGACCTGCCTCTCAGTAGGCACACCAGACAACTCATCTGGGAACACATCAACAAATTCTCTGACAATCGGCACATCCGAAACCAAATCCTGCTCCCCAAATCGGGCATCAACCACATAAACAAGATAACCCATACACCCATGCTGAATATACTGTCGAGCTCTTAACATAACAAAAGGTTAATCCCAATCTGGTGTCCTCTCCATAAATAACCAATTCTCTCCCACTTGGGGTTCGAACCACTACCCGCTGACCCACACAATCAATCATAGCCCTGAATCTACTCAGCCGGTCCATCCCTACAGTTAGAAATCATATTAATCTCATAAAACATTGTATACTATAAATAATTTAATCATAAGACCATGTATATAACACTAGATAATGTAAGTTGATTTCTAATCATATGGATAGTAGAGATGAGCCCAATATATATGATTAGATTTATTTCACTATGTTTTAGTCTTTTACTTCTCTTTAGTCACTACACATTCATACAAATGTCAATATCGACCCTTGAGTTCAATAGTCACAAGTAAGAACTAACACTTCTCATATTATTATGAATACACACACACACATACACACACACACACACACACATATATATATATATATATATATATATATATATATATATATATATATATATATATATATATATATATATGTGTGTGTGTGTGTATGTGTGTGTGTATGTATATACATATATATATACATGAAGGTTTGTATAGATCAGATACATTTCAAGTATAATAAACAACAACACACTAACTAATCAAAATAAAGAACAAAAAAGTATAGAACACGAAGAATTCACTAAATTGTCTTTCACCAAGAAAGGATTTGTCTTCACCAAGAAGACGGTTTTTCACAAATACGTTCACCAAGACGATTACGACACTAATTCGTTATGCCTTAAGGTTTCACCCTAATGTTGCATATATACAAAACTAATCTAGTGAATCTCTTAATTAAAGGGATTGTATCTGATCTACATATAAACAGATCCTTATCATACAAGATATCATATATGTTATATATTCTATATATACAGAGTATAACTACCTAATATACAAAGATATCTAAGATCATGGGATCACGATGACGTCGATCATTCTGGAGTTGACGTAATTGTGTTTGAATCATCAGATCATAAAGGGCGAACTTACAATCTCCCCCTATTTGATGATGTAAAAACTAATTTTTAGGAAGTTCCCCAGTTTTAACGAATGATCCTCTTGAGAAGGTGTATGTCTCCCATTTTTGGTTATCAACAATAGAAGCAGTAAGAGCAGCAGAAACAATCAGCATATTATCAGTTGCAGCGAACTGATAGATGATAATGAGATGATAGAATGTTGATATGAGCCCCCCTAGATTTTGCTCCCCCTTAGATAAGCAACATTTGAGTTTTTCTCCCCCCCCTTAGATGTGTAATCTTCTTTCAATAGTGCCTGCTATGAATGATCAGGTAACCATGTAGCAGAACTGGACATTCCCCCCTGACACCATCAATATGTATTGCCTTCTTTTTTATTTTTGATTTTTTATAATAAGACAACAAGTAACCTGAAATAAAAAGAAAGCATCAATCAAAGTTAGAGGATAAGATAGGTGTACACACTATTATGTTGTTGCAATAGTAGATCATTTACACTGAATTGCAAAGTCTCATCAGCGTATGGTTTTAAACGTCGAATCATTAACTTCTTTTATTATAAGAAAAAGTGTAAGAATGGATAGGTGTGTGTAATATATCATGGTACAATGTATACCCATCGGCACAAAGTTTTCAAATTCTCATCAGTTTCTGGTATTTGACACCGATTCATAAAACTTTTAAGAAGAATGATAAGGGCAAGAATTGGTTGGTGTGTGTGATAGCCTACGGTACATAGACTAACCATCGGCACAAAATTTCAAACTTTTATCAGTGTGTGGTATCTCACAGTAAATCATCAAGTTCTTATAAAGAATACTTATGGGAAAGAAGTGGGATGTCTCAATCATACTGAGGTGAAATCAACGTGAATCACTGACAATGATAACCCATCAGCAAGAAGTTGTTTAATAGTTGCATCATAGAGTTAGTTGCAGTCTAGAATCAAAGATTTACCGTCAATTCGTAATGGTAGCATGTCATTCCTCAGTCTAGGAGGTCAAGGACATATATTGCCCTTTGTCATTTTAAGGACCAGACAAGTATCTATTACGATGATGACTATGCAATCAAGGTAAGCCACTAGGTTATGCTAGATGTTTCAGTAGAAAACAAAGATTTCATCAACTAAAGAAATAATCTAACTAAGCTTGGAAAAATGGCTCTGATACCAATTGTTGGGTTTTTATTCAAAAATCCGGTTTCACAACCGGTAAAAATGACAACGGAAGCTTTAAAATGTTGAATAAAACTAAAACTATTTTACCCACCGATGATCATTTTGCAAGAGTTAGAAAGATTAAAACAACCATAGAAAGGAAAACATAACAACCTTTGAAGACTTTGATCCTCATGGGAAGTTGGAAGTTGATGAAGTGTGGCATGAAACTCTAAAGCAAGAGTTCTCTACAAGTATCCACCAAACAAGAGTAGAACCATCAAAACATGCTAGTATTCACTTGTAATTTGTTGTTTATAAGCCTTTGAAATATATAACAAATATATGTTCAAAGCTGAAGCAACAAAGGGACATTCTTAAACATCAAAATGCAAGAGAATGGAGGAGAAGGGAGGCTTGCAAAACTCGAAATTTGGCAGCCCCATTGGAGCTCCTCATGCCCACGGTTTCATAGCCAAAAGGAAGAAGAAGAAGATGCAAGAACTTGTCACAAAGCCTTCCAATCCCTTCCTTATATAATGGCCCAAAAAGTGTAAGGGAAATAATAAAGAAAAAGGAGGGACAACATTGTCCCAAGCATGGAAAAAGAAGACCATGCTTGGTCTCCTTACAATTTTCGAAAAAGCATGCACAAAAGAAGACAAAAATTGTCTCATGGCTAGTTTATATACACATGCATGTTATCTTTATAAAAATCAATCATTTTTATAAAGAATTCCCAATATATATATATATATATATATATATATATATATATATATAACAAGTCATATATAAATATCTTATTTTATATAAACTATCTTTTATATAAATTGTAACTAGCTTATTAAGATATAAATATGAATATATAAATATCTTATTTTATATAAAACTACCTTTTATACAAATTGAACTAGTTTATTAAGATATAAATATAACTTATAAACAATCATACTTTATGATATATTTCATAAGTTGTTAATTCTCCAATAAATATTATTTCCACAAATAATAAACTCCTAATTAGTAAAATATTATATCCATGAAATAATAATTTTCTAATTAAATACAAGTGTTGATATATTTATTAATAATCAAATTATACTAATAAATAATCAATTGACGGTAACTTGCTATATGGTGTGACCCTATAGGATCATATATTATTAGCAACATCATTCTATAATGACTATTGGGCATACTAGATCTTTCAATCTCCCACTTGCACAAGACTCATCATAGATTGATACAGACAGTGGTGAACGTCTAGCAACATTTCACTGCCCCCAAGAACATATGACGGAGAATTCCATTCATCAACATCCAATTCCCAAAAGCTTTAAGCTTCAATTGATGTATTAAGGTAAGTTTATCAATTATCCCTTTGTTACAGATATCATGTTGAACATGAGCCTTGGATCGCGATCAAACTCATTTGTAATTCAACTTTGGGTAACGCGCGTTAGATGTCTAACTCTCAACACATAAGAGGAACAAATCTCATCTTGACTATATAAGCCTCTTGCATAGTTCACACCATACCTGAATATGACTTTTATAACTGCCCAGTCAAGGAACAACATTTGGTTATATCAAAGCACAACATTCCCTACACTTAAGTCCCACTATGTATCTCAGGTGTTATGGATACAAAGATAGTACCTTTTAATCGAGTATCACTCATAACTGCGATCTATGAGATGATCTTGATGTGGGTCCGTTCAGTACTAGTTCTATAACAAGTACATATGAAACTTGGTTACAACTTCTTGCCTACTTTCATCTGGTGAGAGTCAATCAATCCTTTTCATATTAGTCTTACTTCATAATTGTTCCCACAATTATGACCGACTATAAACCTTTAGAATAGTAAGATTATTCATGGTTTAAACATGTTAATATAGAACACAACAAGTATTAATGTAATGATCTTATCCCAGTATATCAAAACATTATTTAATAGTCGTTGTTACAATGTTCCAATATCCAAATACTAAATTCAAATCAAAATCCCATTTCTAGAATAATGAAGTCCTATAGCTGAAGTATGACTAATCATGCTTAGCCCATGTATGGACTTTATTAATGGGCCCGACTAATTTTAATTTGTATGAATTCTGCGAATACAATCATCTCCATATTTGACATTACTCTAAGTATAGTTAAATATTTTGGAGAATATAATTGGTTCTCTTATGTGACATAGAGTTTGTTAGCTTGATTAAGTACACTTTATTACTCACAAAAGATTTCTAGGTTATCCCTGAATGGAAGGATTCAACCTAATTTTTCAATGATCTAGTTCATCCAATTATATTTGATTCACTACCAGAAAACAACCCTTTAATGACGCGCAAACAATGACACGCAGTGATTTACGATACGCAAAAGCGTGCGCCCTAAAAATATTGTCATCTCTTCTAAAATTTGAAGGATAGAGGACACGCATTTATGCGTGCCCTGAAATTAGTGTCAGAACAAAAAAAAACACGGAGGGCACCGGTCATAAAAAGTGCGTCGTCTAAGTATGTCGTTTTATAATTTTAATGAAAGGCGCGTTTAAAGGGAAACGAAATCCCTAAAAATTATAAACCCCGCCTGATGCATCTACACCTTCTCCATCTACTCCTTCGTATGTTGTACCCAAGAAACCCTAATAGTGTGGCTGCCAGTCTTTATCCCTTTCTCCATTTTTTTGCCTTCAAGCTCTGAATTAGGGTTTATTTTGGCGATAATTTCAATTTCTCTTACACCAAACATCCCAGCTCTTCAACCCTAAATCCACCGCTGCTACTCCACCTCCTTTCTCCGAGCTCCGCCGCTCTTCGAAGATCGGCTCGGCTTCACTCTGTAACGACGTAAATTTTCAAAACAATTTTTCATTTTTAAAAACATACTTTCAATCACACGATGACATAAAACATAATGTATTCACTGTCTCATAACAAAACATGTCCCAGAATCTCTATAACATAAACTCCATGAGTGTGTACGGATCATGCCGGCGCCTTCCCGCGATCCTCGTTAGTACCTGAAACACATAGCACAACAACTGTAAGCATAAATGCTTAGTGAGTTCCCCAAAATACCACATACCACACATACGCCTTTCCAGGCCATAACTCTGTAGGATCTTCCGATCCATGTGTCTCAGGGGACTTCTGTCCCAAATCCCAGTAGACCTTCCGGTCCTACCCGTATCGACCTTCCGATCCGTAACCTCCTGACCTTCCGGTCCATGTCATCTTGACCTTCCGGTCCATATCATCTTGACCTTCCGGTCCTTACCATACATAACATACATAGCACATACATATCACATAACCGCATATAGCACATACATCTCATAGCATACAAGACCTTCCGGTCACACATAGGTACACTTCCAGGTACAGTATAGTGAGAAGACTCACCTCAATGAAGTCGGATAAACTCTCGTGCTCAACGTCCCGACTTAGCCTCCTCCTATTATTCAAATACATTCCCGATCAATATTCTCTCATAGCCTCATCTCTACAGATTGGGTAGAAGGTCATTCTACCCTTCCCTGAACTTTCCTGAGTCAGTCCTGACCAGAACCCTAAAGTCAACGAAAGTCAACGGTCAACTTTGACCGACTCGTCGAGTGTACATGGGTGACTCGGCGAGTCCATGCGGGTTCTCTGAATCCTTCTAGCCTCTCTTGGCTCGTCGAGTCTTCGTCCCACTCGACGAATTACACCTGTCACGAATCGCGGGGCAACCTCGACTCGACTCGTCGAGTCCACTTATGGACTCGGCGAGTTGCTTC
Source organism: Lactuca virosa (assembly GCF_052849685.1). NCBI lineage: Eukaryota > Viridiplantae > Streptophyta > Magnoliopsida > Asterales > Asteraceae > Lactuca > Lactuca virosa. The sequence goes on along the minus strand of NC_136430.1, from coordinate 221,017,287 downwards.
CATGTTCTTACTCAAATGGCCTTCTAAGGCCAGATCTGCTTCCCTAACTATCAGATCTATCCTTCAAGTGCTCAAATGTCACGTAAAGGTGCAACCTTTACGTGCATGCAACCCACATCAAGTCATAAATGGAGAAATAACTCTAAAAATGGCAACCTAGTCTCCAATCCTCCATGAACTCACATAAAGCAGAATGGGGAAGGTTCTCTGGACCTCTATGGGTCCAGATCTGAGGTCTAACCCAGCAAGGGACCATAAACTCAACTTTTCAATCCTTAAAAGGTTATAGAAAACCCTAAATCATAGATCTTAACCCAAAACAGAAAGGAAGTTCGATTTGATACCTCAATAGTGTAGATCTGAACTTGAAAACCCTGGATCTACAGCTCCCTTGACCTCCTCTTGTTGGAAACCACTTCTCCTTTGCTAAAACACTCAAGAAATGATGAATTAGCCTTCCTCTTGCACTACAAGCTTTCTCTCTGCTCTCTAGGGTTTCTCAGGGGTGCAATGGCCGCAAATGGAGGCTATAAAGGCCTTTAAATAGGGCACAGACCCCGAGAATTAGGGTTTCCAATTACAGCGCGGACTCGCCGAGTCCACGTATCGACTCGTCGAGTCCTTCATTAAATCAGACCAGAAATAAGCGATCCTACTCGGCGAGTCTGAGCGCCTACTCGCCGAGTCCCTCAAAACTCAAAAATAAATACTTAAAATAAGATACCTGGGAATCCAGATGTTACACACTCTCCACAACTCAGTCGTTCTTAAAAAAATTCAATTCTCACATGCGTCTCTCCTCTCATTCTACACGACCTTACACCGGCAATGTGACCAATCGTCATGGACAGTACTGAGAAGGTATACACATGCTTTTTCATCTTAGATATTTTTTATGTACTATCAAAACTAATGGTTGATGTAATGGATATAGGCATCCTTGCAGGTCCCGAAATAAGCATTGTTGATGATGACCAAATAAATTTGGATACAAATAGCAACCTTGGAATGTAATGGATATATACATATTTTTTTTCATCATCTGCAGAGATCTTAACCACACCAATCAGTACATTGTGGGACTAGCTCTTTGTGCTTTGGGTAATATAGGTTCTGCATAAATGGCTCGTGATCTTGCACCTGAAGTTGAAAGATTGCTGCAATTTCGAGATCCAAATATTCGTAAGAAAGTAAGCTGATGTTAACATTCATTTCATTTCATGATCTCTCAAGGATGTTTCATCTAATTCTCACATTTCACACTTCATAGAATCATACTCACACAAGTTCTTACAATTACAGGCAGCATGGGGTTCCCTACTTAAAGAAAAGCATCATGGGGTTCTTTTAATAGCAATCCAGCTCTGTACAGATCTCTGTAAGCTTAATGAAGAGGCTCTTGAATTTTTTAGGAAGGTAAATATACTTGATCTTGTCAAAGATCCTCTATTATTTGTTGGGATTGTCTTCTTCTTGTTCTCTTTCTTTATCTTTCTAATGTGTATTTGTGCTAAGAATTGTTTGGCATATGATTTTGTAAGGCAAATTAGTAATTTTAGTGATGAGATATATTTTCTTTTTTCTTCCTTTGTAAGGGTGGATTTAGGTGTGGGACACTGGTTCAATCATTCTTTCTGTTCACTGAAGCACTAGGTCTGATTCTTCTCATCATACATAGTAAAGTATGTTATCATTTGTAGATTTTTTGTGTATTTTTTTATTACATAGGTTTTAGAAATACTATCACGATATATGCATGTATTATGATGAAGATTGGTTAAAATCATTTATGTCTTCCATGTGTTTGACAAAATGCCCAAGTCAGTTATAGCTTTTGATGTATGTCAATCTATCTCAGGGATGAAAGAGAACTTTAATGAAGAACTAACTACAACTAATTAGTTTATGGAAGGGTCTTCTTAATTCTTATGCCACATGAATCTAAAACTAGTACTTTAAAAGATGAAGGCTATATGTAAGTAAATTGATTTGAGATCCTCATTGATATGAATGCCTCTAATATTTTCTTGTTTTCAATGTAAAAACCTGTGTGAGGGAGAATGCTGTTAAGTCATTTTGCAGGATTGGATCATAGATGAAGGACACCAATTTGGTTGAGTTTTTTTTCCTTTTGGTTAATGTTGATTTTATTTATTTCTTAGTAATTAGTAATTTACTTTTATACTCCTTTGTTCTTGTCCATTTTGGAGTTCATAGTGATTTTGTACTTTTGTATCCATGTCTGCAGAGGTTAATTGGCTGCTGGTGAATGCTTGTTGGATCAAGTTCAATAGCATAAAACCAACAATTGATGGTGAAGCTTATGAAATTGAAGACGCTTCCAGTTTCCACATGGTACTTGTTCAGATCCCCACGTGTAATGAAAGAGAGGTAACAGATCAATCCCAATTGCTTGTTGATTTTGATGTGTTAGTTACTATTTATACTTAATAAATTTCTACCCATTTACGTAAATATGTGAATTTAAAATGGTCAAAATTTTTTCAAAATGGTTACACTTCTATGGTGTTTGGACATGTATTTTGGAAAATATTATAATGTTTTGATGTGTATTTTAAAAGAAGATTGCAATGTTCGGGTAATTTATGAGTATTTTTCAACTAAGGTTTAAATAGTCAGTGAAATTACTCATATACCCCTCAAATAACGAAAAATTTACCAATATTCACCACCTTTGAAAATGATAAGTAATTACGCTTTAAAACATTGCCTCATGTTATATGATTCCAATTATTGAATATTATTATATTACAATGCACATCCAAACACCTATACATCACTTTATTTAAAAGTAGATCATTATTTAAATGTATGGAATTCATAATTATATTTAATAAGCTAATTTTCTGTGGATATTTTTTTTGAAGGTCTATCAATAATCAATTGCCTCTACTTGTCGATTTACTTGCTGCCAATGTAAAACTACTTAAAAACTTGATTCTGGATGGAATTACAATGTAACGCAAGTACTATTTTATACTAAACATTCTTTCCATCTTTCCCATCTCCAATGGGTTCTTTTTCAAAATCAATATCAACCTGTAAAACAAAATTATATGAATTAATATTTGTTTTAACTAAATTACAACTTTCATCCCTGTGGTATGTCAAAAGTTATGTTTTTTTTTCTAGATGTTTGATTTGTTGCACAGATGATCCCAAAAAAATATAACCTAAAGTTGAACGTTTTTATCCTTGAATGATATTATGAGAAAGGTAGGGATTTCGTTCGAGAACTCGGAGCAAGACTTGTTTTAATCCATGGTTTGACATGTTTTTTATGAGTATACCCTTTCTTCTTATGGCTGAAATTATATATTTATATTTAATAATTAAATCTCAAACTGATATCCACAATCCTATATTGTAGTTAGGAATCAAGGGAGCACAGATCTTACCTTATTATAGTCTACAAACATGTTGTTCGTCCTTGAATATGTATCTATCATTGCTACCTATATTTCAAGAAAGCTTAAATTTGAGATTGAAGTTCACGGAGTGCTGGTAGGTTATGGTTACTAATACCATGCCTCTGTTCAGCTGGTGAACTTTTTTTTTTTTTTTTTTTTTTTTGCAGCGAGTGCCTGTGACGAAAAATTATGGACGGGTTCATACAAGTGTTGTGTTTATTGCCATTTGTGAAGCGGATTATTAATTATCAAAGTAAGTAAGTGCATTGGTGTTTTTCAAGTAGATAATGAAGTGGATAGACATGATGTGCTAACTGGTATTATACACTTGTACTTATATATCTAGTTAATAATCATTCTTGAATATAACAATTGTTTTTGTTAATATAAAGTTGCTTTCTTGATTCCTTGCAGTGGTCGACTCTGGGGATTTGTGGTGGCCTTTATGCTCTTTAACATAAAAGGTATTAATTTTACACTGAACAAGATTTCTAGGGTAATTTTCAATGGTGAGGGCGTTCACGTCTTTTGCACAGATGAACTAAATAATTGTACCTTGCTTGCAGGATCGAATCTTTATTTTTGGATTGCTATCATTCCTATTACTGTAAGAAGTCACTTTTATCATTGTTAGCTATTGGCTTTTTTCATATTCTAACTATGTGTGTGTGTGTTTATGTTCAACTTGTTTTGCTTGTGGGGACATAACTGCAACATGTTATTGCTACTTTGGCACTTGAAAGTGCTGCAAATACAGGAGGCTTCTTTTGCTGAAAGAAGGTTAAAGCCTCAAGATGAACTCTTTTGGTTTAAAAAGCCAGAACTTTTGCTCAACTTAATCCATTTTATTCTTTTCGAGGTTTGTGTAGTTTCCTTCCATTTGATTCTTCATTTTCATCAAGTGTTTGTTTTTAGGGCTAATAACACAACTTCATAGCTCATGATCAATTCGTATGCAAAACACGTTTGATCTAGCTTCTTTCTTCTGGTTCTGGGTAATTTCTTCTACTTAATCCCCTGACATATATTTATACATCACCTATGCACTTTTGTTATTCCAGTGGCAATTCAGTTATAATTCTTGTTTCATCAAGAACCACATGCTCGTGTACATACGCCTGTTTTTAGGGTTTGAATAAAGTTCCTTTCAATTTTGACACATATTTCATACAAAATTAAACCTCTCAATATTCTTATCTCTTGTTTCCATTATCCAGGTTTGTGGACCAATTCTTATGCAGCTTTAACACCCTACCACTCTATGCCCTAGTTACCCAGGTACGATTGTTTCATAAAAATATCCAAAAATATGTGGGAGACTCCAACATTCCGACAAATATAGACACTTATATGACAGTGTCGCACTGATGTGAGATACAATAACATGAACAATGTATTGTTGTACACAGATGGGTACGAATTACAAGGCGGTTAGGCATATATGGAGATGATTCAAAGGTTCACACGGATACAACCACAATCATATCTGTTGAGGAATTAGAGCACCATGAGTTGGTACCAACATGTGTGTGTATGTATCCTTTTCATACCATGAAGCCTTTGATCATCCTGTTACATGTAAGTTTTTAAAGTCCATTGTTTCTCATTCGTCTATTTAAATTGGATATGTCGCTGTCTAACTTCTTATAGTTACTGATTGGTTTCTTGTTATATATGCTTAAATCTTAACAGCTATCATGACAACCTTCAACAGTAGTTTTGGATCGACACCTTCTAGCAGAAGATATCGTGTACATGTTCTTGTGCTGCTAGTGTGGATTCAGGAACATCCTTTCTTACTGGTCCAACTGTATGTATCTCACGTGAAGCTTCTGTTAGAACTATTAATCTCAGGGATTTCAAGTTTTTCATATTTCTTGTATCTAATTAGTTTGAAAATTTCTGTTACAACTTCTATTGATTTGTTTTATCTTTCCATGGGACGATTATTTGTATGACATTAAATTTTATGCAATGGATTGTATTTTTTGTATATGATGTTTTATTTTCTATTATGAGACATTAATTGCAAATTTAATTTGAATATTAGTAAATCCATAAATAATATTTTTTTTAAACATTTAAAATTACGCTACGCAAAAATGTGTGTCATCTTCATTTATGACATGACCTTTCTTGACAAGGGCTTCCTTGATACGCATTGTGTGTCATAAACACGCGCGTCATAAGGTTATGACACGCAAATACGTGTCTTATTCCTTTATGACAGGGCCTTCCTTGATACGCATTGCGTGTCATAACTGCGCGTCGTAAATGCGTGTCATAAATGCGCGTCGTAAATACGCGTCGTAAATAGACGGCGCGCAAAAGCGTGTCGTCTCTCGTTATGACAGGGCCTTTCTTGACACGCATTTGCGCGTCGTCTGAGCGTTTTACGACACGCATTGCGCGTCGTAAAAGGCTGTTTTTCTAGTAGTGATTTCAACTTTTGAAAAGTAGTGTATTCTTATTTAGTAGATTGTGATATTTTGTTTTGCTTGGATCTATTTCCAACTAAACTTACTCTTCATTCCATAATGACGTCATAATCCAATTATAATTCATAATTATCTATATTTATTTAGAAATCAAAATCATATGTAGCTCCTTACATTAAGATTTTGTTCTAAACTAATTATCTCATATACATTCTCTTAGCTATTCTTAAGTACTTTTAGAATGTTCTCACAGTCATCTAGTGACTTAACCATGTATTCAATTTTGTATCTTATCATAGGACATAAATGATGGATTCATTTGCCAAACAAATAGAATATAAATCATTTTATCTAGCTCAAACCTATGTGCTAGATCCATTTGAGACAAACTCAAAAATGATGTCATGTGACAATGTCAAGAATCTTCCAAAAGAATCTTGTATCTTGACCTCTTTCAAGATATTGTCATTTCATGCAAAAAGAATTTTAAAACCTTTAACATTCATCTTTATCTATCTCTTATAAATTTTACATTCCAAGAATGTATCTTGTCATTCCTAAGTCTTTCATTTTAGAAATACTTTCCGAGTCAAGGTGAAAACCACCTTGCATAGTCGGAATGTCATTTCAAATGATTAAGTATGTCTCTTTCATACAAGATTAGGAATATCACTATCCTCCCACTAGTTCTTAGTAAACACACACACATTCTTTTTCATTTTGATATAAAAGCATACCTTGTATCTTTATATTAAAATGACTATTCCAACCTTGAGATGTTTGCTTTATGTCCACAAGTGGATCTTAAGCCTTACACATTTGGTTAGGATAACATGGATTAAGAAAACCTCCAGGCTAAGCTATATAGATATCTTCTAGTAGATGTCTATTAAGAAAAGTGGTCTTTCTTGAAATCTATTTGTTATGTCTCATATTAAGAATATGAAGTTATAGTAAATAATATCCTTGTTGATCTAATCATATCTACTTGTGAAAAATGTTTGATCATAGTCAATTTCATGAGTATGATAAGGACCATAGTCAATGACATGAGTATGAGAAAATCATTATATAACAAGTATTACTAAATGTGTATATATATATATATATATATATATATATATATATATATATATATCCATGTATATATTCTTTCTAGAAGAATCTCTTACTCCTTCTAGTCTTGCTATAGAGAGTAGGATTAATCAAGCCCATAGTTGATTATTAAACATGGATTACATCTCAATGTTCATGACTCTAAGTCATTTGTCAGATCCAAGATCTGATATAACATTGTGATAGTTGATGGTTTAACTAGAAACCATCAAGAACTGATCAATGAGAGATTCCACATTTCTCAAGTCATAAATGATTTTTACCATTATTGTGAACAATTTGTGTTTATTAATAGGTACTATTCATGTATAACAATTTCTTGTTAAAACTAGTGCAAACAATTGTTACATTCGTCTATGGTTCTTGAGCTGCTTCAAGTTCCACGTACCTCCCACTTGCTTTGTCATTAGAAGCTTGCTTTCTGCTAACTCGGCTTTCAGAGGAATAAATTAACTTATTCTTGGTGGGTTTGTATATAATAATCTAAATGCCCTTTTAAAACATTCTACAATTATGTAATTAGTTGGTGTTTATATTCTAGATACAATTAATATGAATTGAAGTATAATCCCAAAAGGTTAAAAGAAGGACATTTCTACTGATTAGAAAGTAAATCATACCAAATAAGATTTAACTCATCCTTTATTATCATTAAGGCCTTAGATGATACTACTGGGTTGTATCTTGTGCTCAATCATAAACATTCATTAGAAAGGAAGTCATACACCAAAGTGTATAGTTCCTTAATAATTATTTTCTCTACACTTTAGTGAAAATATTATTAGGAATTATATATATATATATATATATATATATATATATATATATATATATATATATATATAAATAAGATTCACATATGCCAAATAAACTACGTTATTTGCCTTCAAAGACCCCTTTCTTGAAGTTGGAATATGTGGATTTCATTTATACAATAAGGATAACAATGTCATGCATAAGTTTGATTTAAAACAAGTTTAAGTCAAAAGTGCTTGCATATAGAACTTAATTTATTTATAAAATTTTGATATTTACTTTTTAATTCTATTAAGAGATCTATTCTCAAAAAGAGAAGTTAATCATTTCAGAATATGAGTATTATCGTTATGAAAAACGATCTAGTAAATAATCAAACATTTAAATAAATAACGGAGACATAAATATTTAGACATGCTAAATTTAAAACATACATTGTTCCAAAACAAATATTGTTTTATACTGCAAGCAATTTATGTTCTAAGCATAGATAATAAACTAAACTTCGAGAGTGTAGTTTGAACTTGTTTGTGCTCAGCTAGTTACTCTTCTGTAAATATTTGCAATCAAGTTACAAATATTAGATTAACATTTAAGTACCAAGTACTTGAGTGTTACACGAAAAGTATGAGTTCTATCCTGTAGATACCTAAAGTACTAGTCTCTATTAGACTTTCTTTCTAGATAAGAGGAGCAATTCCTCTACCAGTGTCCAATTTCTTCACAAAAGAAACAAGATCCATCTATGTGGGAATTATTGGATTTCTTGGGCTTAAATGTGTTTATTCCATAAAACATGGGCTTTTTAGATCACACAAGGTGACTCTTTTAGCCTTGCACTATTCCAACAAAATATCACTATATTTATTGGAATATTGCTTAACCTGTTATATTATCATATATATATATATATATATATATATATATATATATATATATTATCCAAAAATTCTTAGAAGTCATGACTAATTGTTCATAGCTTGATGTTAGAAGCATCTTGAGCATCACAATGATGCATTTACTAGGTATCATATTCAGGTTTATTGCTCAAAGCAATTTGTCTAGGAATAGGTCCTTTAAGTGTATACAATTTCATATCTCTCATGAGATTGTCTCTTAAGACATGAACCCATTCATTGAAGTTGTATCTATTGAATGTTATTGTTTCAATAAGCCATTTAAAGAGAAATGACAATTCATGGTTAGGTTATGAGAGTGGATTATATATCTACAAAATTTTAACAAAAATCATTTAGTATTTTCAATATTTAATCTTTAATAATTAATACCCTTTTAGTTTCTAAAAACATTAATTATCAAAGTCTAGGATCCAAGTTGCAAAACAAATAAATTGTTAGATATCCTTTATCTCATTCATCTGAATTCAACCCGGTAGATATCCATTATCAATTATATCTTACCATATAATTCCTAGATTTATGGGATCGCTAATAACAAATTTAGTTAGACATGTTTGATCCCATATATGCCTCAGAACTCTCTTGCTTAAGTATCCTTTATCACAAAAGATTTCCGATCAAATCGTCCAATTTGAAAAACTTGTGTAATCAGCCTATAACTTGGTTATAAAAATCGCGAAAACACCCCGTCCATCAAAAGATAACACCAAACGGTTAAGTATCATTTATCCCACTAGTGCATATAAGAGACATGCGAGTGTTCTTTAAAAATGATTGCATAGATTTGAGGTTTGTAAGGGGTCTTTGATGCTTTTATAATTCTACTTTAAAAAAACATGTTATATCATGGTTATTGCATGCATTCAATAAACCATGGTATACCTTTTAAAAAATCTTATTTTTTATGAAAAAATCACATTTTAACAATGTTCCTTTTATAAAGTCCGGTTTTATAAAATTGACGCGATCAAAGTTTTAAATTAACAACTAGTATTAAGTTATATCATTTGAGCGCATTAGAACATTTGGAAACCTTTTAATAAAACATCATTTTATAAAATAAAGTTTGGAGTTTGATAAGTTTACAAATCTCAATTTTAAACTTATACAATTTTAATCCCGAAGTTTTACCGGTTATTAGTTTTAACGAAAGCTTGTTTTATTGTAAAACTATTTTTAGCATCTTATGTTAAAAGGTAAATTTCATTAAAACCAAACTCCTTGTGATGTTTATTTATGTTCAAATATTATTTTGCATTTGAAAAACTAATTTATCAACCATAACATAATAATAATAACATAAACATAAAACAACGCAAACATGCATAACAATTATAACATCTGTGCTTAAACCAAACCATTCTAGTAATAATTTTGTGAGCCATCACAAAATTATCAAGTCCATTCCTAAAAGGACATAAGGGACCTTTATCTTGTAAAGTTTTCATGTGCTCCCACTTGCTTCAACACCTTTGAAGCAAGTTTATAAAAATAATTTTATAAAGTTTGAGAAACTTTAATAAAATCAACTTTATAAACTTTTGATCTTCAAAATGGCCACCATCTTCATTCTTGTTACATTTTTATAAAAATAAACTATTTCTAAAACCAATATATTACTTACAAAAATTAACAAATGAAAACTATCTATTTAATTATTACATACCATATGAATAAATAAATAGTTACAACCATTTTAAATAAATCAACACATGCAACAACACAAAGGTCCATGACTAGTTTATGAACATCATACATATTTATATACTAAAAAATATATAAAACAACTATTTGTTTTTCTAAGACAACTTTTATGACCAAAAAGATGCATGTAAACTTTTGGTCAAAAATAACAATTATAAACATTTTAAAGTTATCATAGAAAATATGTATGAAATTTTCTTCCAAAGAGAAAACCATTCATGTTTTCCAAAAACAAAGATTTCATCAACTAAAGAAATAATCTAACTAAGCTTGCAAAAATGGCTCTGATACCAATTGTTGGGTTTTTATTCAAAAATCCGGTTTCACAACCGGTAAACAACAGAAGATTTAAATTGTTGAATAAAACTAAAACTATTTTACCCACCGATGATCATTTTGCAAGAGTTAGAAAGATTAAAACAACCATAGAAAGGAAAGCATAGCAACCTTTGAAGACTTTGATCCTCATGGGAAGTTGGAAGTTGATGAAGTGTGACATGAAACTCTAAAGCAAGAGCTCTCTACAAGTATCCACCAAGCAAGAGTAGAACCATCAAAACATGCTAGTATTCACTTGTAATTTGTTGTTTATAAGCCTTTGAAATATATAACAAATATTTGTTCAAAGCTGAAGCAACAAAGGGACATTCTTAAAAATCAAAATGCAAGAGAATGGAGGAGAAGGGAGGCTTGCAAAACTCGAAATTTGGCAGCCCCATTGGAGCTCCTCATGCCCACGGTTTCATAGCCAAAAGGAAGAAGAAGAAGATGCAAGAACTTGTCACAAAAGCCTTCCAAACTCTTCCTTATATAATGGCCCAAAAAGTGTAAGGGAGAAAATAAAGAAAAATGAGGGACAACATTGTCCCAAGTATGGCAAAAGAAGACCATGCCTGGTCTCCTTACAATTTTCGAAAAAGCTATGCACAAAAGACGACAAAAATTGTCTCATGGCTAGTTTATATACACATGCATGTTATATTTATAAAAATCAATCATTTTTATAAAGAATTCCCAACACACACACACACACACACATATATATATATATATATATATATATATATATATATATATATATAACTAGTCATATATAAATATCTTATTTTATATAAAACTATCTTTTATATAGATTGTAACTAGCTCATGAAGATATAAATATGAATATATAAATATCTTATTTTATATAAAACTACATTTTATATAAATTGAACTAGTTTATTAAGATATAAATATAACTTTTAAATAATCATACTTTATGATATATTTCATAAGTTGTTATTTCTCCAATAAATCCACAAATAAAAAATTCTCAATTAGTAAAATATTATTTCCATTAAATAATAATTTTCCAATTAAATACAAGTGTTGATATATTTACTAATAATCAAATTATACTAATAAATAATCAATTGACGGTAACTTTCTATATGGTGTGACCCTATAGGATCATATATTATTAGCAATATCATTCTATAATGACTCTTGGGCATACTAGATCTTTCAGACGTGGGACCAAAACTTCAGGATTCTTTATGGTTTTGAGGATTCCCAACCTTGACAGTTGAGATGTATATTTCACAAGTATCAAAATCAGATTTGGAGCCCTCTTTATATAGGGATGTGATTTGAAATACTAGAGATAAGTATCAATTATAATAATTATTATCTAATGATTTCAAATAGTTATGGAATATTTCATATTCCAATTATTTACTATTAACTAATTAACAAAACAAGTACCTCAAATAAATATCTTTTCAGATCTGTTTCATTTTTGTTCTTGCGTGTAACCCAAAATGACACTGCTATTTATGTAATATTATCGGGCATGTTTTGGCTATGTGAACTAATCCCCATCAACTCCCATTTGCACCTAGGCATCCACAATTGTCAGGTCTACTACTTTACTGGAAACAACAGTGAGTGGTAATCCAATGCAACTACTGTACTTATAGCAACTATACTATAAACAACCCTACGACTAATAACTTGAAATTCCTTTGATCTTCATGATACCTTATTTTGAACTAGAGACATGGATTAAAGGTCAATATCATGGTTTAATAATATGTTTCCCGATACTGACTTGTGATGACTTCACAAACCGACCGTTGAATCTAACCAACTTAGTCTTAGTTTGGCCAAACATTTGTTGTCAACACCAAATCAACGAGAGGCCCAAAGATATCTACTTCTCCATTTCTGGTAGAAGGATCATCTAAAATTTGACTACATAGGTTAGTACTATTCCTCATGCAATACCTAACCCTGTATAGATTCCAGTTACGAACAATGTTGGAGAACAACTAAGATACAAAATATTGTAGAACAAAACCTCATGTATCTCCATTTGAAGAATATGAAAAATAGTCGTCTTAATTTACTCATGACATAATCCATGGAGTAATATTTATAACGTCCAAAAAATAAGACCAAAAAAATTCATTTTTAAGTTAATAAAACCAGTATCCCCAAAACATCATCATATAAATCCAAATAAAACAAATGTATCAATCATCATTTTACATCAGAGTAAATCAAGAAAATGCGAAACGAGGTGGTGTGTGCTCTGCAATCATCTCAAGCTCTTCCAACTGAAAATCAAAGTACCTGAAACATAAACTAAAAACTGTAAGCACAAAGCTTAGTGAGTTCCCCAAGTAGCTGAAACGACGTAATTTTTCAAACAAATTTTTTTCATTTTTAAAACACATAAAAATCATAAGTGTCTCAAAGTCAACTTAAATCCACAACAAAAGTCATATCCCAGAATCCTCAACATAATCTCGAACAGGTGTGTACAATCATGTCGGTGCCTTCCCGCGATCCTCGGAAGTACCTGAAACACATAACACATACACGGTAAGCAAAAAGCTTAGTGATTTCCCTAAAATACCACGCACAAACAATTAGCCACTCGAGGCTATAGCTCTGGAAGACCCTCTGGTCAATGTGTCTCAGTGGGACCCTCCAGTCCTGCAGCTCGTTGGACCCTCTGGTCCGGTCTAAGTGAGAACCCTCGGGCCTCATAGTTCGTTGGACCCTCCGGTCCGTTCTAAGTATCACATAATATAGTACACAATTCATATCACACATAACATGCATAACTCAAGTAAACACATAAGACCCTCTGGTCACACATAATTACCACACTAGGTAAAGTATAGTGAGGAGACTCACCTCGTAGCTAGGAAGTAATAGACACGTACACAGAAATCTCGAACTAGCCTCCGCCTAACATATTAGATAAGCATCTCTAATCAATATCCCACTCTTACTCAAATACACCAAAAGTTCTCTTACACTCTTTCTAACCCTTGGAATGGGTAAAATACCATTTTACCCCTCCTTTGTCTCAAATGCTCATACTTGACCCAACCATAAAGTCAACAGAAGTCAATACGAGTCAACAGTCAAAGTTGACCTGACTCGCCGAGTCTACTCGTATCCTCAGAGCTCTTCCTAGGGTTTCACTCAGCTCGTCGAGTTGACCCCTAACTCGACGAGTTATCACTGGGTCCAGAACGCTGGGGCAACCCGATCCGACTCGTCGAGTCATCTCATAGACTCGGCGAGTTGACTCATTCGAATTTCTCATTTGGGCACCTGAGGTCAGATCTGCAACTCCAACCTCTAGATCTAGCCTCCTAATACCCAAAAGTCACGTAAAGGTTTGATCTTGATGACCATGCATGGAATATATTGCTCTATATGCCATCACTACTCCATTAATGCTTCCAAAACACAGAACTCCTTGGTTGATTCACTAAGGCTCTAAACTTTTGGACTCTCTGGACCTCAAAAGGTCCAGATCTGAAGTCTAAACTCGAAAAGGGGCTTGATGCATCCATAGCCCCATCAAGAAGGTGTTACAAGCTCTAAATCTCAAGAACATGAGATCTAATCATCCTACAAGAAAGATAAAAGCTTTTTACCTTGATCTGAAGCCTGAGATGAAGAAGAAACAGATCTACTGGCCCTCCCTTCTTGATCTTTGATGAACCTTCCTTCCTCTTCAAGGAAATGAGCCAAAATGAACACAAGATTAGCTACCCTCACCACTCTAGCTCACTATGGACGTTAGGGTTTCTCTCAAGGGTGTAAGGGTTCCGGTGAGATGAAATGGAGGCTATAAGTGCCCTTAAATAGGCCGCAGGCCCGAGAATTTAGGGTTTCCTTCAGCAGCGCTGACTCGGCGAGTCGCCTCACAGACTCGTCGAGTCCATTCATTAATCCACGTCACCAGTCGTGACTCTACTCGACGAGTTGAGGCACCAACTCATTGAGTCACTCCACAAATCTCAAATTAAATGATAAAATAATATACCTGGGAATCCGGATGTTACAATTCTCCCCCACTAGAATCAGACTTCGCCCTCGAAGTCATGCTCAGCAAATAGCTCAGGATGCTACTCCCGCATCTCTGACTCCGACTCCCAAGTCAAATCGGACCCTCTCCGGTGTGCCACTGAACCTGAACCAGGGACACTTCCTTGTTTCTCAGAACCTTCACCTTTCGATCCAAGATCGCTATCGGCCTCTCAATATAATTCAGGCTCACATCTACCTGAATGTCCTCCAGTGGTACCACTGCCGTCTCATCGGCTACACACTTCCTCAACTGGGACACGTGGAAGGTGTTATGGATCTGACTCAACTCCGCAGGTAAACACATAAGACCCTCTAGTCACACATAATTACCACACTTGGTAAAGTATAATGAGGAGACTCACCTCGTAGCTAGGAAGTAATAGACACGTACACGGAAATCTCGAACTAGCCTCCGCCTAACATATTAGATAAGCATCTCTAATCAATATCCCACTCTTACTCAAATACACCAAAAGTTCTCTTACACTCTTTCTAACCCTTGGAATGGGTAAAAGACCATTTTACCCCTCCCTTGTCTCAAATGCATTTTACCCCTCTCTTGTCTCAAATGCTCATACTTGACCCAACCATAAAGTCAACAGAAGTCAACAGAAGTCAATACGAGTCAACAGTCAAAGTTGACCTAACTCGCCGAGTCCACTCGTATCCTCAGAGCTCTTCCTAGGGTTTCACTCAGCTCGTCGAGTTGACCCCTAACTCGACGAGTTATCACTGGGTCCAGAACGCTGGGGCAACCCGATCCGACTCGTCGAGTCATCTCATAGACTCGGCGAGTTGACTCATTCGAATTTCTCATTTGGGCACCTGAGGTCAGATCTGCAACTCCAACCTCTAGATCTAGCCTCCTAATACCCAAAAGTCACGTAAAGGTTTGATCTTGATGACCATGCATGGAATATATTGCTCTATATGCCATCACTACTCCATTAATGCTTCCAAAACACAGAACTCCTTGGTTGATTCACTAAGGCTCTAAACTTTTGGACTCTCTGGACCTCAAAAGGTCCAGATCTGAAGTCTAAACTCGAAAAGGGGCTTGATGCATCCATAGCCCCATCAAGAAGGTGTTACAAGCTCTAAATCTCAAGAACATGAGATCTAATCATCCTACAAGAAAGATAAAAGCTTTTTACCTTGATCTGAAGCCTGAGATGAAGAAGAAACAGATCTACTGGCCCTCCCTTCTTGATCTTTGATGAACCTTCCTTCCTCTTCAAGGAAATGAGCCAAAATGAACACAAGATTAGCTATCCTCACCACTCTAGCTCACTATGGACGTTAGGGTTTCTCTCAAGGGTATAAGGGTTCCGGTGAGACGAAATGGAGGCTATAAGTGCCCTTAAATAGGCCGCATGCCCGAGAATTTAGGGTTTCCTTTAGCAGCGCTGACTCGGCGAGTCGCCTCACAGACTCGTCGAGTCCATTCATTAATCCAAGTCACCAGCCACGACTCTACTCGACGGGTTGAGGCACCAACTCGTCGAGTCACTCCACAAATCTTAAATTAAATGATAAAATAATATACCTGGGTATCCGGATGTTACAGATAATCACGTAAAGTTGCTAACTTTACGTTCATGCATGGCTAAATGAAGCTCTTAAAGCTCAAAAGGACTTATTAAGTGACTTAATGCATGCATGTGACCATAAACCTCATGAAGCTAGCACCTTTATGCTTAAGAACCTCATAACAAGCTCAGATCTAAAAGAATAATCCCTTCAACATCTTAACTCATTAATCAACCCAAAAGCGACCCCAAAGCATGAAAATCAAGACATAAAGAGATCTAAGCATTCAAAAGCCAAGGTATGAACTTAATACCTCAAAAGACTTGCAAGATGAGTGATGATTATGGATTTCTAAGTTTCCCACCAAGCTATGAACTTTCCAACTTCTTCAATCTCTTCAAAATGAGCAAAACAAACACCAAATTCTTCTCAAGAGCTCAAAAACACAACAATGGAGGCTAAAAGGTCGATTTTAGGGTTTAGGAGGCATGGAGGCTGGTAAAGAGGCCAGCCCTAGGGACTTAAGGTCTTTATATAGGGTGCAACACACTTAAATTAGGGTTTCTTAAACTCCTCGTACGCCAAGCGTAACCCTCGTAGACCCAGCGTACGAGGCCTCGCATCTGCGACCAAGTCTGCTAAGTACGCTCAGCGTACGCCAATGTATGCCCCACGTACTCGACCTCACACTAGTACGCCCTGCGTACTCCCTATGTACACCCTGCGTACTAGGGTTTTCCTTAAACCCTAAATTCATCCGAATGCCACAACCTTTTCATTATAAGTCCGATTTCGACAATCCTTATATCCATGAAAAGGTAACAAGAATCTCTACGCTTTTATCAAATCATGTCTACCATAAAATTTTCCGAACAAAAATCCAATTTCCATAAAAGCCCGAGCTGTCACTTTACTGTAACACCTATAAAAATCAAGCCAATTTAAAACTTTTCCAACCATTCAAAACCATTAAGTTATTACAAAGTGTTTTCAAAATAGTTTAGACATCGGAGTATCTTAGTAATCAAGATCATAAAAATATGAGGAGGTGCATGATCACGCCTTCGCCTTCTCGCGATCCTTTGAAGTAGTTGAAACAAAATCCAAAACTATAAGCCCGAAGCTTAGTGAGTTCCCCCAAAATACCCGCACAACAAGTAACACATATATAATAACAACATACTATGGGCCCAATCAACCATCGGGTTGGAATGCCCCAGACCCTCAACCATCGGGTTGGAATGCAAACATACTATGGGTCCAGTCATCCTCGGGAGGGTATACCCTCGGCCCACAACCATCAGGTTGGAATGCCCTCATACTACGAGTCCAATCATCCTCGGGATGTAATACTCACGGCCCACAACCATCGGGTTGGAATGCCCAAGTCTGTTGGCTCTCGCACAAAGCAGATAAGCCTCAACCACCAATCAAACATGTGCACATATATCAGATATCACATAACAGTCTATATCCAAACAAACCTATCTAACAGATCATAACAACATAATAAAATCCTATCTACCAGGATATTGATCTAACAGATCATAATAGCATAATATCATCCTATCTACCAGGATACTGATCTAATAGATCATAATAGCATAATAACATCCTATCTACCAGGATACTGATCTAAAAGATCATGCAATACTCGAGCATATAACATATCAGGATAACAATCCAAAAAGGGCCGGCCTTGGTGCTTTAGACCCTTGAGTATAGTGAGGAAAACTCACCTCACAAGTAGCTCAGAATGATAAGTGTCAAACTTCCCAAGTGCGACTCCAAAATCAAACACCTACATCCACCAATAATCCACTTCCATAAATTTCCAAATTACTAAAATACCCCTAAAAGTCAAACCGGTAAACCCTTGGTCAAAGTCAAAGTCAACGATCAAGGTAAACAGTCCATGTTGACCCAACTCGTCGAGTGTAACTAATTGACGCGTCGAGTTCCTTCAGAATTCAAGAAGTCGTGAATACCCTAGTCGACTCGTCGACTTTCCAGACAACTCGTCGAGTCCATGTGGTGTCCAAATGTTGGGAAAACCCTAACTAACTCGTCGAGTCATCCCATCGACTCGCCAAGTCCATGCAAAACCAAAAACGGCCAATATTCATCTGACTCGTCGAGTTGACCATGCAACTCGTCGAGTCCCTTCAGTCCATTTCTCATTCAGACATTTTTAAGCTATTCCAACACTCCAAATTGTAGATCTAGCTTCCTAAGGCATAGTTAGCACGTAAAGTTGCAAACTTTACGTGCATGCAAGGTCTTAAAAGCTTAAAAAACCAAAACCAAGTCTAGGATGAGGTTTAGGGCATAGGGAAAGGCCAATACAAGATAAAGTTGATAACTTTATGAATTTGGGGCCTAAAGGAGTCCAGATCTGAGACCATGTCCTTGTGACAAGCTCAAACCCAAGAGTGGCTCCATTAAACCCCAAAAATGACCATAAATGTCCATAAAAGAAGATCTAAGCATAAAAGGGTCAAGGGATTAGCTTTATACCTCAGATTGGTTGCCAAAACGAAGTAGATGACAAATCCACTTCCTCCTTTTTGATCCAAGCTCCTCACTCTTCAAGTTTCCCTTCAAAAATCAACAAATAACACCTTTAAAGCTCTCAACACACACAATGGGGGTTTAGCGCTTGATCTAGGGTTTCCTCTGGCTGTAATGACGATGAGGGAGGCTAGAAACGGCCCATAAGTTCTTTAAATAGGGTGCAAACCCTAAAATTTAGGGTTTCCATGCACAGCCTCTACTCGTTGAGTCGGGGTCCTCTGACTCGTCGAGTAGAAGTCATAAATCACACGGGCTGACTAGGTTCGACACGACGAGTTGGGGCCTCCAACTCGTCGAGTTCCTTCAATAAAATGAATATAAAGTTTTTGAAAATATACCTGGGAGTCGGGGTGTTACATTTACTAAAAATACCCCTTGGCACCAAAACACAAACCGAACACCCAAATCATCTAAATTACGCCACCCACATCCAAATGGGTCCAAATCTCATTTCCTCAGAGTTCCTAAGCCTGATAATACCCGATCTTTGGTCACCACCCTGAAATAGGAAATGATTCAGGACAGGGCGTTACAATATTGAAGCGTGGTTACTCCAATACTTCAAATCTCTATTTTCAAGTACCCATCAGTATTGATCGTAGGATTTTGCAATGTTCATATCCATGAACAATCTGCTAATACTATAACAATCATAATTCAATACTATCTTCCAAGAGTAGGATTGATTATGGAATGTTCGAATAATAAATTATTCTGGAAGGGGTTCTAAACATCCAAAAGTAGGAACACATATATTTTGACCAAACATAGTAACTTATTATTAATATTTACCAAATCAAATATATGCAAGAATTTCCAAAAAAGAGATCACACTATAAATTGTGTTATCGAACCAATACACTTGCAAATCTAATTCCAATAAACCTAGTATGAGCACCATGCTTAATTTGTGATAATGGTTTGGTGAGCGGATCTTTAGGATTATCTTCAAATGGAACCTGACTCATAATAATGTCTCCATCTGCAACTACTTTCCTTATAAGATGGAACTTTCTCTTAATATTCCTTGTGCGTTTGTGATCTTGTGGTACTTTAGTTAAGGCAACTGCACCCTCATTATCACAAAAGATCTCAACCAATTCAGTTATGCTTGGAATAACACCTAAATTATTGATGAACTTCTTGAGCCACACTGCTTCTTTGGTTGCTTCATTAAATGCAATATACTCTGACTATGTAGTTGAATGAGCAATATTCTATTGCTTGGAACTTCTCCAAGTCACTACTCCACCATTTAATGTGAAGACAAAACCCGACTGAGATCTTGAGTTATCTTTGTCAGTTTGGAAACTTGCATCCGTATATCCTTTGACGCTTAGGTCATTTTTATCGCCATAAACCATGAACCTATATTTAGTCCTCCTAAGATACCTCAAATGTTCTTGACTTTAGTCTAATAACATTCACCAATCTTGGCCTGGTAACGACTTGTCATACTAATAGTGTATGACACATCTGGACTTGTACATATCATGGCGTGCATGATCAATCCTATAGCAGAAGCATATGGGCCTCGACTCATTCTGTCCAGTCTTCACTAGTACTGAGAAATTGGGTATTACTTAAAACCATGGCATGTTTCATAGGTATAAATCCCTTCTTAGATTCTTCCATCTTGAATTTCTTCAAGATTTTATCTAAGTGTTTTGGAAAAGTCCTATTAGACGCCTAGATCTACCCTTATAGATCTTGATACCAAATATGTAGGTTGCTTCTCCCAAGTCTTTCTTAGCAAAACTTTTCCCCAGCCATGCTTTTATACTGCTTAGTGTTGGGATGTTATGTCCTATGAGTAGAATGTCATCGACATATAAGACAAGAAAGACAATTATGCTCCCAGTAGATCTAACATACACATAATGTTCATCTTCATTTTGCGTGAAACCAAACTCCTTGATTTTCTCATCGAAGCAGATGTTCCACCAGCGAGGTGCATTTTTAAGTCTATAAATGGACTTTTCTAGCTTACCGGCCATATTAGGAGACTTGGATTGTACAAAACCTCCTGGCGGATCGATGTACACATCCCTAGTCAGTTTCTCGTTAAGGAAATCAGTTTTTACATCCATTTGACATATTTCATAATCATGAAATTTGGCTATAGCAAGTAATATCCTAATAGACATAACAATAGCTACCGGTGAGAAGGTTTCCTCATAATCAATTCCTTGAATTTGACTATAACCTTCCACAACGAGTCGAGCTTTATAACTCTATATGTTCCTATCTATGTCAGTATTCTTCGTGAAGACCCATCTACATCAGATGATTTTAAGACCATGTGTAGGATTAACCAGGTTCCATACTTGGTCATCATACATGGACCAAATCTTGTTGTCCATCGCCTCTTTCCAATTTGCACATTCTGGGATCGTCATGGATTCATGATAGCTGTACAGCTCATTATTGCCTAACAAGTTAGTTGCATCCTCTGGAGTAATATGGAATCCATAAAACTTAGGTTGACGATGTTTTCTATCAGATCTACGAGGTGGAGGTGGAAGTACGTTAGATTCCTCAAAAGGTTGTTCAACCTCTTGTTGAGGTCTAGTGTCAACTTCAGGTTCTTCATTGGTTGAGTCTTGAATCTCATCAAGATCAATTTGTGTCCCACTAGTTTCTTGGGATATCAGTTCTCTCTCATGAAATACTTGTTGGGTTTTGAGCATTCTAACACTCATATGGTGTACATGCAACCCTATAAACCTTGGATCTATGTTTTCTCTATTATACATGCAAATATTAACTATTCCAAGGTTTCATCCTAACTAGCATATTATGAAGCACCTATACTACAAAGTTCTAGTTAGATGACATACCTTTTGATGTAGCTTGATGTCTTCAAGCTTTAAGAGCTTAGCCCCAATAGTGTGGAAGCCTCAAATGGAATCACAAATCACCAAAACACCTTGGAAGAACTTGAGAGAATATGTATGCACACTAAAATCGGTCCACTCTTATTTTCACACACTTGTGCCAATTTTGTGAGCCAAGGACCCCTTTATATATTATGGAGGATTAGGGTTACATCCATGTAAACCCTAATACCCATGACCTTTCATTTACATAGGATCCATGGGTTAAAAGCTCCATGGACCATCCATGAAAGCTTAGCCCAACCAAAATGAACTTGGCCCATTCCATATATATAAGAGTCCATATTTAATTAGTTCTTTTTGATCACTTAATTAATTCTAAATTAATTCTTGATCAATACTAATTAAATAATATGATTCCATATTAATATATTAGAACTTATAATATATTAATATAAATCATAAATATACTATTCTCAAAAGACTATCCATATAAATTGTGCCGGTGAAGTGCAACCCAAATGGACCATGCCGGGTCGGGTCAAGTACATACCAAATATAGTTATGGACTTAGACATTAATCCAACAGTCTCCCACTTGGATAAGTCTAAAACTATTATTGAGTATGACTTCAAAACCTAACTGACAATCGTAGCTCTTAAAGCCGCTGTCGAACTCTGACCTTGTCAATGACTTGTCCATTAGATAAGGGATCATATATTCCTCCATTCTAGATATTATATGGACTGAGACATGGATTATAATCATTCTCTCTGTCCATTTGTTGTTTCCTGATTTTCGATTTATGATGACTGACTGATTGAACAAATCAAATCAGTCCTGGCTTGGCCAAGCACTCACATGTGTCATCGCTAAATCATCGAGGGGCCCACAGATATCGCTTTTATCCCGAAGGTAAAAGGAATGGATAAACTTCAACTCATATGGCTTGTTCTACTACTTGTTGAATCATACACAAAGGCACGTTTTATAACATCGAGTTACCAATGCGTTATCGTGCAATCAATGTATAACCAACTCATAGTAACAACTCATATCTCTAGGTTTTAAGAATATAAGATATTATCGTCTCATGATCACTCGTGATAAAATCCATGAAGTGATTCAAATGAGCGTGGGTTGAATCCAATACTCAGAACTTATGAGCACTCATGAGTGTTGTAGCACCACTTTGTCCACCAACTTGGACCTCTACAAACCAACCCATGACAGTCTTGATTCATATCT
The DNA here is from genome assembly GCF_052849685.1 of Lactuca virosa. Lineage (NCBI taxonomy): Eukaryota > Viridiplantae > Streptophyta > Magnoliopsida > Asterales > Asteraceae > Lactuca > Lactuca virosa. Next base: position 220,994,359 of record NC_136430.1, on the reverse strand, counting down.
ACTTCCAACATATGACCGACTGTGGATGGTTTGAATAACTTAATCATTCAGGAAGAGCGACTTAGTTATTCTGGAAGTCAAAACATGCAAAGTGAAACACAAGAATAAATGAATCAAATATGGTATCAAACCCTATGAATATAAATAAACACTTTTATTTATCACCATACTGATTACTCATTATTCATTGTTTCGGTTTTATCAACTTTATACTTGAATTAAAAACACTAGTTGTCCCATGCTCCAAGCATATACACTATGTTTTTCTTAAACAATAGCTTTGCCATACACAAAGTATGCACTCTATGTTTGTCTATGATCCTTACTTTGTGAAATAAACCAATTGAACATAATTTCAATGATTCTAATTTCACACTCCCAAATCCTTATCGAAAAATGTGAGAATTTCAAATTCCTATCATTTATCGAAATCTGTTTAGATTTTAAACTTATATGCACTGACCCTCCTGTAATGAATATGTACAAAGTCATAAAGACTTGTCAACAGTCATTATAAGGTATTCCAATGGAGATCAACTCCATGGAAACTAAGTCTCATATTCAAAGTACATTGCTTTGGACATGCTTCTTGCATTAAGTTTTCTAATCTTACACAGATACCTTCCACCTATGGAGACAACTCCATATTCTCATTTTGACTATCACTTCTGAATAAGAGATGCCTCTTTTCAGAATATGTCAATATGGTCCTTCCAAAATTAGCACTATACTTCCAACTGTCCCTGAGCAACCAATCTTTGGTAAACCTCAGATTGTCCTCGACAATTGCTTAATCATTTTAGTCATGTCCAATTCTAGACGTTTTCCCTTCTTAATGCCTCTGGGCATTTGGAAAAATTTAGAAATGACAAATGTTATAGCACATGCAATCGATCCTGTACCCAAAGCAAATGGTACACGATTCATGATGTCTCACATAAAGACATGATTCTAGACCAGTCTTTTGCTACAATATTTTTATTTGCCATGTTTTCAAAATTTGACTATGAAGAGGGATGCCGTAATCATAATCGAATTTTGAGAACGCAATATATAGAATTTCCTTAAGTTGAACCAATCCAACATGAAATTCATATATATATATTCTTGACTAAAGATGATTAAGGTCTCAATCTAAGCCTTTAGAACTGAAATGAAGTATATCCTCTCCCTTAATTATAGCAAAACAACTTTTTCAATCCCTGCAGCCTCACGAATTGAAACTTTTGTTTTCTATAATTAACATTGCTAACTTGCAACACTAACAATAATTATCATGCTCCCACTTACATGATGATTATTAGCATAACACTTATGCTCCCACTAGCTTTGACATGTACTCAGAAATCAGCTGGACTTCTAGAAATCAATACTTTATTGACTTTCTTACCAAAGTTCAGATTTCTGATACGAGATGCTTTGATAAAACTTTATCAAAATCATACACCTTTCCTTAGATAGCATGCATGTGTGTCTAAACAATTTCAGAACTATGAAAAGGATGTCGTAATCATAGTCTCAATTGTTTAGACCTTTTGCCATCTGCTTCAAATCTACTTGGTGGAAGTGTTTCCTCACCATCATTTTCATGAATCGGAGAGAAACCTTATGACCCTTAGATTTTATGGTGTATGTGTTCTTATGCATGTGAATCGTCAAAACCATAGTCATAAGACAAGGATAATGACAAATCCAAACTCATATGGACTGAACTTATGCAATCTTAACTTCTTGCCACCTGGCAGTACAGGGCCTGCCATTGCTTCCAAGTTGTTATGCAACCAATTGAGAACTTTCAGAACTCCTATGCAAAGCCAACTTTAACTGGAATGGGCACAGAATATGTCAACACGATAGGTTATAAACCTCAAGTCGTGTGCTAGTGAAGAACCTCAGGTTTTATTCTTGATTAGTTCTTGAAATTCTTTTTAGGATCTTTAAGACTCCCACTATCCTCTTGACATATAAGACTATCTTGCCAAATATTCAAGAGATAGTGCGGATTCTTTATCAAGACAAACACTTCACACAATTGGCCTTAGTTGGTCTTTGTTTTATCCAAAACATCACAACTTACCAATTTCAAATGTACAAGAGTAGGACACTTTTACTCTTACATTTGACAAGTGTTTTAAACCTTTCTTTAAGATATGTCACTCAAGTTACAATCTTGGAGTATGACTCTAAGAATTGTTTTGGAACGAAGTATGACTCATCTTCCTGATCTAACCATTTCAACAATTCATGACTCCTCTTCTTAGTCATAAGAATGCACTAAGATGACCTTTAGAGGACTAATTGTGATATGATTTCTAAATCATTAAGATGATCACAAACATGATACTAAAGTACTCTCCCATCTTTTCAGATTTGAGAAACTTTTATCTTTCTGCCTAATTTGATTCTTCCCATTCGTTCTGCCATACATTGAGACTTTTCCAATGTTTCAGAATTATACTTAAACTTGTAAGTATAACCATATTTACTAAACTTTAGTAAATCAAATAGTCTTAACGAGCTTTGTGGTGGACATGACCAGTGCACAAGAATGTGTACTCGATCCCTTTAGTCCTTCACTTGACTCACACATCCATGTGAACAAGTAATTAGTCTTGATTTTCCAATGCTTGAAAGTTCTCATTCATCATACTATTCAACTTGCATGATTCCAAGTTTCGGTCCAATTGAAACTTGGGTGATGAGGAACTTTCCTGATTTGGTAAATTTAGACACTACCACAAATGAAAGAATCAAATCCATTTTCCAATATTGTTGTCAGAGGAATCATATAAGCAACAATTTTCCACAAATGCCATTGTAAGGATACTTCAAATAAATAAAATTAAACAATTTTCTTTTATTTTAAAACTTTGCGGAAAAACTTATCCTTACAATCCACATGGAAAATTGTTGTTATCTATTCCTTAGCAATATATCATAACTGCTTAAGCAACTGCTCAAAATTCTGATGCGATCGAAATCCACCTTCGCGATCAGAATCAGCATATACTTCCTTTAAGATTTCTCTCTATTCTTTGATTCTTAAAACATCAACATGTGACCTAGTCACATCATGTAATGAGGATCTCAGAATAGAACTTAACAGAGTTAGATAATGGGCTCTACCTGATGTAGAGTCAAACTTATTGACTTTAACATCCTTAGGTAAATTTGGCAGCTTTGCAATCAACGCCCCTTCCTTTGGCAAAATAAACATATGGACCCTTTGGTAATGGGACTATCTCATACTTAGCCTTTCTCTTTACCATTTGGTCAACCAGGTTGACTATGGCCAATCCCTTTCCATTGGGAAGAGAATGCTTTTTCTGGATTTCCAGTGTCACCATTGTCACTGTCCATAAAGTTTTTGGGAAGTTGATCTTCTAATCAAATTTGCTTTACTATCGTTCCAAATCATTGCTGATTCAGCAGCACCAAGCAAATAGATATGATCATTAAGGTTCATGTCATAGTCTGTTTCATAGTAGTCCCAAAGGAACTCACTATGTGACTTAGAAAGTGATTGAACATCCAACTTTCTCAAGACTTTGACACCCAACTCTCCCGGCTTGTCAATATGTGACTTCATCTCTAAGATGTGATCACACATAGACCTTGCTTGCCATTAGGGCTTGAGTGACCTTGAACTTGTGGGTTAGGGAGAATAATTGGAGGAGGTGGAGGAAGAAAAGTATGACTTCCATGAGCCAAACTCGGGAAGTCATATTCATTAGGAAAGCTTGGTTTGGGAAGATCATTGTTGTCTAAACCAGACATCAACAATGGGAGAAATTCACGTAAAGTTGATTTAAGTCCTTAATATAACACCCAATATGATATATTAAGGCTAGGACCCAACAAACTATTTTATAACTTGGAAGAGGGATGCCGTAATCCAAGCTATAAAATATTTGAAGGTAGGTGAATGACGATTCACCAATTTCCACCAAGATAAATGAAATGTATTATTAGGTTTTAATTGGTTTTGAAACTCCTAGATTCTTTTGAGATTCATTGAACTTTTCAAAGGCATGTTTCAATCTCGAGTGTGCCCTTCTGGTTTTGTGACTGGGATGCCGAGGATCACAAAACAAGGTGTGAAGTAACCATGCAAATATACTTGGTACCCTTAATATTTACCCCTCAATCGATGTGTCGGTTAACCACACGAGCTCCACCGATACTATGATAAATATTAAGTTACCCTTTGCCTACTTTGTTAAATCCAGGTTAGTGTGTCGGTTAACCACACACGCTCCATTAATGGTTTAAACAAAGTGCAAAGTGTAATTTCATGGATTAGCACCTTATTCATATTTTCCTAAGTAACTAAGATTGGGAATTTATAAGTGTTTAGTTACTTAGTATTTATCATTAATACTTTTAATGAAGGGAGAATTATAGTCCTTGTCTTACCTGTTCGGCTAACGACCCTCCACCGGTCAAGGAAGCGGTGAGTGAGAGTGGACACCCATTAAACTGCCATTTTATAGGCAGTAACCTTATACCCCCCTTATAGACCGGCTTCGTGAATGAGGCCTACTAATGGTAAGACGACTTGCTCTTATAAATATAATATATTAAACTTTTAATATTATAATAGTATAAGGGTGTATTTTAGACATTTAAAATACTTGGTGGTTTAATCTATTAATTAAACTAGACTTTTAATTTAATTAAACTCAAACCATATATTTATGGATTAATAATACTCTTTTTAATTAAACGCTTTAATTAACTATTAATAAAGTCCATAAGAGTTAATTTGAACTATTCAACAAAACATCATAATTCCAATTATTAAACTCAAAATTAAAACTATTTAATTAATTGTTTAAGTTATGAACCCAAGAGTTTTAGAATTCAATTCTTTTTTTCATAAAAAACTTTTCTCAAATTCCAAAACTTGAGGGAAAGTTTTGTAATTCTTGAAAACCTTTGGATTCCATAACTTATGGAATTAATGGTGTTTTATGATGAAACTTTCCATGTTCCATAACTTAAGAACAAGTTATGGAGTTCTTTAAAACATTAACACCAAATTTTGTAACTCCATAAAAACTTTGAATCAATTTTTTTTAAAAAAAAAAAACTTTCATATCCATAACTTATGGAAGTTTCAAAAACCCTTAAGATCACAACTTTAAAAAAAAACTTTTGAGCTCCAAAATTTTATGACAAAATATGTAACTCCTTAAAACATTTAGATCAAACTTTTAAAACTAATAAAATAATCATATCATTTTATCTTTTACTAAATTTGACCTAATTCAACTCATATAACAAATGATTCAAATTTTACAAATAATTCGTTTTTCACAAAACAATTAATTATCTTAAAATTTGACAAACGTCATGTTTTTTTTTTCCTTTTTTTTCAACTTGAAAATAAAACATTTGCATCAATATAACAGAAAACAACCCATGGCTCTGATACCACTGTTGGGTTTTGAGCATTCTAACACTCATATGGTGTACATGCAACCCTATAAACCTTGGATCTATGTTTTCTCTATTATACATGCAAATATTAACTATTCCAAGGTTTCATCCTAACTAGCATATTATGAAGCACCTATACTACAAAGTTCTAGTTAGATGACATACCTTTTGATGTAGCTTGATGTCTTCAAGCTTTAAGAGCTTAGCCCCAATAGTGTGGAAGCCTCAAATGGAATCACAAATCACCAAAACACCTTGGAAGAACTTGAGAGAATATGTATGCACACTAAAATCGGTCCACTCTTATTTTCACACACTTGTGCCAATTTTGTGAGCCAAGGACCCCTTTATATATTATGGAGGATTAGGGTTACATCCATGTAAACCCTAATACCCATGACCTTTCATTTACATAGGATCCATGGGTTAAAAGCTCCATGGACCATCCATGAAAGCTTAGCCCAACCTAAATGAACTTGGCCCATTCCATATATATAAGAGTCCATATTTAATTAGTTCTTTTTGATCACTTAATTAATTCTAAATTAATTCTTGATCAATACTAATTAAATAATATGATTCCATATTAATATATTAGAACTTATAATATATTAATATAAATCATAAATATACTATTCTCAAAAGACTATCCATATAAATTGTGCCGGTGAAGTGCAACCTAAATGGACCATGCCGGGTCGGGTCAAGTACATACCAAATATAGTTATGGACTTAGACATTAATCCAACAATACTGTCCTATGAGCAACAAAGATCTTTTTCTCAACATTCTTGTGAAACAAGTATCCAAAAGAGTCTTTGGGATAACCAATGAAGTAAGACCTTTGGGATCTGAGTTCAAGTTTGTCTATCGCTTCTCGATGAACAAAAGCATCACAACCCCAAATCGTGATTCGTGAAAGAGAGGGTCGAGTCCCTTTCCACATTTCAAATGGTTTTTTATCAACCTTATTAATTTGTAAGAGGTTTAGAATATAAGCAACCGTTTCTAGAGCATAACCTCAGAAACTAACTGGAAGTGTAGCACAAGTCATCATAGAACGAACCATGTCAAGCAAGGATCGATTTATCCTTTCATACACACCATTAGGTTGTGGTGTTATTAGTGGAGCTAGTTGTGAGACTATCCCACAACTTCTAAGATGGTCGTAAAAGTCATCACTAAGATACTCTCCGCCCCTATCAGAACGAAGTATCTTGATTTTCTTTCACAATTGGTTCTCTACTTCACTTTGTAATTTCTTGAACACTTTCAATGTCTCGGACTTATGTTTAATCAAATAAACATATGCATACTACTAAAATCATCAATAAACGTGATAAAGTATCTCTCATCATGTCTGGTGATATGTCTGAAAGGACCACAAACATTTTAAAGGATGATGTCCAATAGATTTGTCCCTCTCTTATAGTTACCCGTGAAAGGAGACTTTGTCATCTTCCTAAGTAAACAAGATTCATAATTTCCATTATACTTTAAGTTAAATGGTTCCAAGATTCCATCCGATTAGAGCTTGGTGATTATCTTCTTGTTTATATGGCCAATATGACAATGCCATAGACATGATTTATCCAAAGAAGATGAACCAACATTTAAGATTAAGTTTTTGTTTGTACTTACACCAATCATAGATTCATATATGTCATTGCAAAGACTTCCTTTAAAATAAAAAGCATTATCTTTGTAAACCAAAACAGAAGCATCATTATTATCAAATCCAAAAGTAAAACCATCCAATCTTAATGCATAAAATGTAACAATATTTCGATTCATGTAAGGCAAATAACAAAAATATATTAAAACAATTTAAAAACTAGAAGGTAATGAAAGCTCGTAATGTCCATCTTGGCAACAACCACTCTGCTCTTGTTCCTCATGATCAAGTCAAGCTCTCCATTCCTTAACTTCATACTTCATCTTAGTTCCTGCACATCAGAATAAATGTGGGTTCCAAATCTTGTTTCAAGTATCCAATTATTAGCAGTAGAGGACGAATGTAATTTAATTGTAAACATACCTAAAGTGCTAACACCCTACCCTTTTTAACCCATGTTTTTTACAGGAGATCTCCGTGGGGAATAGAATCACACCTCACAAAGAAATACTTTTCTTTCCAAGCATCGCCATTTTGTTTCGATTTCAAAATGTGATTTGTTTGTTTTGATCTTGAACATGAAACGAGAGGATCCAAAGGTTGAAAGATCATAGATATGAGCTAACTCGGACAAGCCAATGTCAGGATCCATAGAATGATTCATTCGATTAACCCAGAAGAGAATCCTCCATATCACTGGCATAACTTGGATGTAGGAAATTTGGGTAACCTCAAAGAATTTGGAGACGACGCCAGAAAATGGGTAAGTCAGACCTAGAGAAAAGGGGTACTCAGGAAAGCAAATGTAGGGGAGACAAAATATGGCTAAACCAGGGCGTCAAAAGATTTAAAGATAGAACCGGAAGGAAAAGTCACATTTTATTTCAAGGATTCGATGTCTTCATTGTCAAAAGAGCAAGTCTCTTCGTAAGACAAGATCTTTTGATCAATGAAATCCTGATCGAAGGGGGCGATGATGCTAGCATGAGACCGGAGTGCTTTTTTGCCCATGATCGACGAGCAGGAAAAATAAGAAGAAAGAAGCAAGAGGTTTACCTTCAAGATAACCAACAACGTCTGAAAGAAAGCTAGAAGAAGTAAAGAAGAATTGGGAACCCAGGCGCCCTATTTATTCGAAGATCACAGAGAGGAAAGAGAAGTGATTTGATAGATAATCATGCCTAAGTTAACGGCTAGAATTCTATCCGTTAGAGTTTGAATTTCGGAATCCTTATTTTAATTTAATTATATGATAAAATTATACTCTTTCAAATATTCGGAATTAATCCAAAATATTTTGCAGGTACAATTTAGGGGCAATTGTTAGGGGTCAAGATCCTCAACCCTATTAAGGATCCTAAATCTTAAAAGAATCTCAGGATCCCAAAACATACACTAGGATCCTGATCATTATCATTATTTCCTAACAAGATTAAAGGTTATATTTCTTGTTTATTCTTCACTTGTGCATAAATAGTCAACAAAAGACTCATCTATTCTAGAGAATCACTTCAAACAACCTTAAGACCCGGAAATACCATGTAAAAACAACGTGCGTATACTTATTCAAGAGGATTTCGAAAATAACAGACTTCTAGTTATTCATATTAGACTATAAATACACACGTATAATCCACACTACACACACGTCTAGAGCTACTGAAACACTTGTACTCGTATTCTCAAATTCTTTTCTGTAACTTGCAGTTTGATTAATAAGATAAAACAAGGCATATGATTATTATCACCTCCCAAGTTTTTATGTCAGAGATCCTAGCAAGGATCAAAAGTTTTCCTTGTAAACCACTTGTGTCATTTTAATCTCAATTCTATATCCAGATTAGTCACAACACCACAACATCTCATACAATTGGGTTGATATCCTTTTGATTGATTTTTGACCAAAACATGATTGTAGTAGAATTATGTGAAAGAAACCATTACTAATCATCGTTGAATGATATGATAAGTTTGTGTTGCTGAAACTATTACTGGTTATTGTTGATTGGAGAGGATAAGCTCGTATATATGAAACTATAGCTGATTCTTGTTATATAATATATTGAGTTTGAACATCTAAGAATTTTAGCTTGTTATTGATGCATGGTGTAGTAAGTTGGTATAGTTGAGATATATAGATGAATATTGTAGTATAAAATTAGTAGCTGAGATATACAAGGATCATTGGATGAATGGTAACGTCCGACTCGGATCTTCATATATGATCCATTTGATTACTACTAGTTAATATAAACGCATACCAAGTTGTGTCTAAACCAAAAAAATGATTTTTTTGGTGTACTTTGTATTAATTTGTCGGGTGTTACAAGTTGGCATCTGATTCGTGGTTTAAGCGAGTTAGGTGTTTCATAGTAGATTCAAACGAAATTGGTGAGCAGAAAAGAGAAATATAAGTTGACCATACCTTACGGAAATAGGTTAGACAACTATTAGACATAGTTAGGGAATGTTATGATTCTTATAATTGAATTCCCCATAAACTACGTTATTGAGAGGAAGATTTATTGTGCGGATTAACCGGATGGAAGTAATACTTGCACGAATAGTAGTATATGGCCAGTTACCATTCTTTATATATTTAAAACAAAACGAATAAATTTCACACCTTTCATCGTCTCCAACCATTGCCCCACCCCACCGATATTACCCACAACTAGATCAGAAATAGAAAAGTTAAGCAAGTCTAACCAAGTTGAGACGAGTTTGGATCCAGTATATCTCTCAGATCAGCAATAGAAAATAAGTGGCACTTTCAATAATATATAGTAGCAGCAACCAATCATTTTTTCTAGCTGCATCTAACTTAGACCGAACAACAGTCACTTAGACTGATAGTCTGCACAAAAGCCACTGTCTTTTTTTTTTTTTTTTTCGTTCAGCTAACCTTTTCATCTTTTGGCCAAATATTTCAACACCAATGTTTGTCATCCTTTACAAACGTTATAATAACTTCGAAACAACAAAAACTTGTATATACATAACGAAAATACCAATTCTAACTCACTTGCAAGCTTAGATTTAAATAAGCTACTTTCCGTTCTTGCATAGATTCTAACTCGCTTGCAAGCTTGGATTTCACTACATATTCACTCATTTATGCTTACTTCATTTTGTCCCACATTTTGTACTTATAGCAATGTGCTTTACACTTCTTTATTCTCTTGCATTTTGTGGTTGTTTTCACACAATCTAGTCTATATTATAAGTTTACATTCATGTTTTATGGTTCTCATTCCATTCCATCTCTTGTTCTAAATTCGTCTTCTAAAATACAAGTTAAAATTTCATTTCGACATCATATTTAAAGATTTAACTCTATCATGATCATTTTCCTTTCAATCTCTTCATTCTTCCCACTTTTAGTTACATTTTTAGTTTAATGATCACTAAGAATAATCTAAAACACAACACTTACTACATTTTCATCATTAGAAAAAGATAGATGTTACAGCTTGGTCATATGGCATATCATATACTCACTTTGTTTTAAATTCAATTCTTGTATATCTTTGGATTATGTATAATCACAAGAGCAGTTGCGTGTAAAACTCAATTTGAAAAAATGGCAAGATTTTGGCAGGTCAGTTTCCAGTGGATTAAGATTAGAGGGAATGGTGGGTTGTTATTGAATTGGCATAACTGGTGTGTAAACCCCATTCACGAGTGTTTCCTTTTGATGTACCTCTATCCTCTCGCTAGGCCATTTCTAATGTATTTTGCTCTTCTTTCTGTTAAAAAAAATTCAATACTTGTCCCCGCATCACCAATATTGACTGCATTGGAAGGCCATGACGTGCTAGCTCCCATTGTCACTATATGATAATTGGTATGATAGAAAATTTGGTGTGTTCCCCATAGGTGCATGGAAGTGAGCATACATGGTATGTGATATATTATGTTTAATCCACTCAATGTTCCCAAATTGACAAGCTACATTGTCATTTGAATCAACCCTGATTTTATTGTTGCTCTTACATGGTGGTGAGGATGATTGAATATCTAAGATGTTCTTAGGGTCGGTCCAAACATATATCAAGTCTTGAGCTAAAACAAAGAGGACTCCTCAACATTATATATTACTCAGAATTGAAAACCAACAAATACACTTTTTTGTTTGATGTTTAAAATTAAAGAGTTCTATAAAAAAAGTAAAACGTCAGATTGTTGAATGATGTGAAATTATATTCTATATAGGTGCATGGAAAACAATCTCTTATCTTCTTATATAACATACAATTCAAATAAATAATGACATCAAAATCATGTACGTACATTTTGGATTTGATTCCTAAAAAGCGATTAGATATCCCCAAAAATCCCATGGCTCTTCCATGGGTTATGATGGGGATTCAGACACTAGCATTCATCTGGTTTTCCTGAGAGAAAAAACATTGTGGGAAACATGTGAGTTTGGAATATTCAGCAAGATTCCATCCACAACACAACATCATGCCAATGCTTTTATCACAAAAGAAAACTAGATAGAATATAAACTGAGATAAAAGTAAAAGTGACAGTAAAGTAAAAACCAAACCATGTAAGAAATAAGTTCCAAGATGGTGGTTGTCAAAAGCCTTTACAATGATGTTCTAAGATATGTCTCTATCATATAGTTAAATATAAACATGCTGACAAGTCAAACAATCATTGAAGAAATACCACATGCATGCATAAAACAACCTCCCCTTTCCCTTTTCATCATGAACAACATATTTCCTGTATTGTGAATCAATGTCAGCCCACACCTCTCGTAGTGTAATAGTATCCATGAAGGTGTCACGAAAGAATGCATATTTTTCTATTGTCTTTTCACGTGACACCAAATTCACTTCGCCAAAATCTAGTTCATGAATCTTGAATGGATGTTTTAAAACCTGATCTATCAAATAAAGGTTTTCACCAGAATTGACAAACCTCGGAGATCCGAAATCTGGAGTCGTAAAATTCTCGGTTTTGAGTAACACCAGTTTAAGCTTTGGAAAGAGTTCCATTCCATATAGCCTGACTCCATGCGATTGAGAGTGTATCAGGGCATATATCTTCCCCTTGAAACCATGAAAATTAACGATGTTGAAAGGAGTGGAGATTTCGGTCCATTCTGGTTTGCCTGCTATACAAAACCATATTTTTTCCTGGGATATATTCAACACTACAAACACCCACTCAGATATTGAAGATGAAAAGACAAGGGTAGACCTGAAAAATCCATGGCAACAAAAGATTCTAAAGTGGGCATTAGGGAAATGAAGTCCATGCCTTTTAATAAGATTCACAAGCCAGCAGTCGTAGGTTTTCTGATTGATCAAAATCAAGTAACCACCAGTTACCCCAATACAGCTCATGCCAGCAGCAAAATGGGGAAGGCTGATTTTGAACTTTCTTCCTTCAAAATCCTCTAAATAGTACTCATCCTCATTAGCAACGATAGAGACAAATATGGACATGGGTGGTCTGGACACCATAAACTTGTTCCTATTAGAAACTGCAAGTGATCTCCATGACTTACAAACTCCACTGAATGCAAGAAAATCAACACCTCCAAGTTGCATCATAACCAAAATAAGCACATCATGGTGAAGATCTGACCAATTCTTGATCCTGTCCATACCATATGCAAAATCATGCTTTTTCTTTCTATTCATACTCCTTGTCTTACCCATTAATCCTACATTTACAAAACTAAATTAAACATCCGCAGCATTGGTATATGCAACTTCCACATAAAATACCTGAAAAAATAGATATCAATTAGACTGGTTTCACCCTAGATCATACAGATTATACTTATCTTACAGACAATTCACCTTAGATAATAGTGCTTATATATACAGATTGGAAATTAGCAATCATGGATGAATGGAATGCGTAGTACTTGGAAACTGTAGATGTACTAACATACGAAATTGAATCAATGGCTAGAAAATCAAACAAACTATCAAAAACTACTTTATATGCCAAGCTTTTGATAAAAGAAACTAATTTAATCTAATTATGGGAAAAGAGAAGCTAAAAAACCAGAATCATATAAAATTGAAATTGATCAATCCCAAGTTTACATAGTCTTATTGACATTCAAGAGAAACAAAATCGTCTCACTCAAGACGAACACACGAGGCTCTTAATTTACCACTGTGAAGCAGTTAGTACTTGTACGGTACAATATAAACATCAGAGAATCTGACTACTTTGGTCAATATACAATCAGGCATCAGCGATACTATACAAGGAAGAAACTACGAACCAATATAATTAAGAAATAAATACTTGCTTTATAGCTTCTATTGTTGATGTCGATCTTCAAAACAGAGATAATAGGAAAGAAGCAAGGGTTTCGTCTGCAGAGTGAAGAAAAAGAAACGCGAGGGTTCTTTTTAATAGTTATCGGTTATTTTCAACAGGAAGAAGGATTGGACCTCTAGTTGTTGGATTTGACGAAGACTACCATTTGGTTAGCTATAATTTCTACTCCCTCCGTCCCAAAATTACAGTCCTATCTTTCATTTTTGGTTTGACTCAAAATAATAGTCTACTTATAAAAATAAATAACATTTTTACCAAAATACTCCCTTATTATTACTTAACAAACTAAACATTTAATAGAACATTAAATGCAAAGTAAGGACAAAACTGTCATTTTATTATATAAAGTTAGTGGTAATTAATGTTTCCTTAATCTTTGTGTTTTTTGTCTGTGGACAATAATTTTGGGACGGAGGAAGTATTATTTTAAATTTTGACGCTTATGTTTTTATGTAATTTGTAGTTTTAACTATGCTTTGTTTCTAAGTATTTTTTTTCAAAGTTCAAATTATTCGAACACTATAATTCCAATTATTATTTTTTTTCCAACTACGTTTCGTTTCATGTATTTCTAAATTCAAACAACGTTAATATTATGTATTACAAGTAATATCTTGGAATGATTAAACTTGAGTTAAAAAAAGTTTTTTATAGCTTAAAACGAAAACCGATTCTACAAAACCGATTTAACAGAAATTGAAATCAGTTAGACCCGTATTGAATCACTTAAAAAAGCAATTGGGACTTGGGACGCCAGATGGCCGTGTTATCTCATGATACATGTTAGAAGTAGCCATGATACACATCTACCCTAATGTTGATCATAGAGCATGGTTGGTTATTGAAGGACAATGGTGATCTCAATCAAGATGCCATTACATATCTAAATAACAACCACAAAAAGATATTGGAAAAGATATTGGAGTATAAGTTAGGTGGCCTAAGATCCTAAAAACTCACAAAGCGTAAGTCTCTTGCCCAAAAGAATATAAAGTCATACCTTGAATAAACTAGATCGTGATGTTATTGTATATCTAAATCAAAAACCAAAAACTCTGGTCCAAAAACTCTCACCATCACAGTCCTATTATTCTAACATGATATAAACATGCTCAACAAAGACACGGTATCATGATATGAAATAGAAGCATGTAAAAGCACATACACATGCCCAAGCACACAACAAAGATATGTGCCACAATAAGTGCACAAGTAAATAATACATTTGTTGCATAACCGATTTTGTACTATGTTAGACGTGCATTGGACTTGTACAGAGATACAACTTACTAGTGCTCTCATGTCTATTCAAAAGACGTTAATGCTCTAGTCCAATATCTTCCCATGTAATTAACAAATCCTTAACACAAAAATATGTAAGTTGTGTCAATGCTAATCTACCTAGCTAATAAACTGGTTCATTTTGGTGTTCTTTGGTTGGAGTAAACAGAAGAACACCTTCTTCACTAGTCCTTGATCTTTTTCTAATGCCTCCACTTTCTTCATACCTTCATAATATTTGGCACAAGAACAAGTCGTGTCATTGTTGGGAATTATATTTGATAAAAAAAAAATAGTCATGATACTAAGGGTTCTTAAAATATCGAGTTCTTGGAACTTGATTAAAAGTTAGAAAACCCTGAGAGTTTTCAAGATGGTTCCAAAAATATTTGGATATGTTAGATCCATAGTAGAATATATGAAACTTAATAGATGAGAAATGAAAGCTGGGATAGTATATAAAAACACGAGAATATTAGGTTCTATTAATAGATAAAAATTTACAAATTTCGGTGTATTTTGTTTTTCTGAAATAAAAGTAAAGACCAACTTATAACGAAATACGTTTTATCACAAAATACACAAACCAACCAATAAGATATTGGCTATGTTACATTCATCATAGAATATATGAAACTAAATAGATGACAAATGAAAAGTTGTTACAGTATATCAAAATATGCCAATACTAGGCTCTATTAATAGAGAAAAAAATTACAAATTACGGTGTATTAAAAAAACCAACTTATAACCATATAAGTTTTATCACAAAATATATAAACCAACCAACAAGAAAATGCCATCTAGAAAGTAAATCAAATAACCCAACTAGTTCAGTGTTTTGTTTATATTTTTCTTTACTTTTCAGTTAATTTCCTTTTTGTTTTATTTATGACCAGTCGCAGATAAAATTAGTCCAAGAAAATGTTTAAACTTACTTGAGAACCAAATTTTCCAAGTCCTCCACAGCTGCCTCCAACGCATGAAGTGCAATTTTCTTTACCTGTAATTAGCAGCATTAATTGAAACTAGTAAAACTGATAATAATTGGAGCCTAATTGACCCTTATGTTGTTTATAAATTATGTTATAAATTGTACCAAACGATGCCACACATACATTAAAGTCACAAAAGCATATATATTCTGAAAAGAAATACATGAAAAACATCATACCAACATTAGATATGTTGGACAGGCTCTATAATGGGTAGAAGTCATAAGAGTTGTGATGACCAAGCAACAACTTAACTTCAGTTTTATTAATTTTCGTAAGTAAATAAAATATAAAATATTAATGCAGAACGAAATTATTAAAATAACAATAATTTTTTTCGTTAAAAGGTACGTGCAATTTCGGAACCAATGATTAATGGAAGATCTAATATTTAAAAGATATAAAGAAGAGAATCTTTACCTCCAACGTATCTTCTTTTGCCCAATCATTTTTGGGAAGAAGGCGGAAATCTTCTGTCAACCGAATGCATTCACCAATGTTTTCAGGAGAAACAAAGTTCACTGCAACTTTTATACATGACTGCAAAAACAAAAATAAAAAAGATTTATGCACTTAACATAACACATAAAATTCAGAGACCAGTTTAATAAAACAAAGCTATCAAGTGAAACTAATCTATGCACTGAAAAGGGATATAAAAACTAGTGATAACTTATTAACCTTTAGATTTCTAACTTGATAAGCACAACCAGCAGGTATAAAGACAGCATCTCCAAGCTTTTGGACAAAACTCCATGCTTCAATTCCTGATCATAACCAAAAATAAAATGAGCACAATCATAAAATCCAATATCAGTGAAAGTTGATACATAACACGCCTTGCAAATGCATACTAACCAAACTCCTCCTTGAGCTTCCTTTTATGGTCCATGGTTAAGTAAAATGTTTGATCATGAATTGGGTGGATAACCTGGACCAAAAAACATAGAATGAAAGAATTTAAAAAATTATCATTTAGGATTCTGACACTACACATAAAAGAATTTCTAATAAAAGACTTATCTTTTCGACTTATAAAATATCTGATTCATAGCTTATGCATCACAATGATAGTTTGTGAAATTTTTTATTGTCGTATACAATAGAAGAAAAAATATTTAACTTCGCAATAATAACCAACCATGAAAGCTTGAATTTTTTCTAAATCTTGAGAACTAAACACATAACTCCTAGTAGTAAACATTAACCAAAAATAAGAATTACCTCCTGCAGTGGACGACCAAAGTCATCTTTAAACTCTTTGAAGTGTTTTTTGAGATATTCCTGCAGTTTAGGAGTATCTTCCCTCCTAAACACATCCCACAAAGCACCTCCTTCTCCCAGATCAAATCCATCTACATAAATACCTGAAATATCATTATTTCCAACAGTGAAATTTAGGAATGTTGAGCATGTTAGCAGTTTGAACTTTAATTTGATTGATTATTAGAATTGCTCCACATGAACATCTTTGTAAAAAACTTATATTGCGCCATTTGTACCCCCCAGCTAAGGCGCACTTACAGAGTCATTTCTTTCTTCATCATTAAACCCAAACAAGTTTCTTTCAACATTAAAGTAAAAATGAATGTTACCTAGTGTCTCTTTTGGTTTCTTCAAGCCAACTTTCTCAGAAGTAGAATCTTTGGTGTTATCCATACCAAGTTCCTGTTGAACACGACTCTTTGTATGGGAAACAAAAAGACTTTTATTAAGACACTTAAGAAGACCTTACACTTTGTGAGACTACTACACACTTTGCTCTCTTTGAGGCTTTCTTGGATGGTTTGGAGCAAATGAGCTTCACACCTATTTATAGGCCTCTTAGGAAGGTTCTAGATACTAGTATACACTTACTACCTACTAGATAACTCTAGAAATATCTAACATACTCTATATGCTTCCATATGTTTCTAGAATATTCTACCATGTTCTGGAGAGGTCTAGGTTGCTCCAGTGTCTTCTAGAATGATCCATAACCTTCCAGGGTCTTCCATGTCGTTCTAGAGTATTCTAGACTCTTCCGGTATATTCCGGAGTCTTCCATAGTCTTCCATAATGTTCTAGAATCTTCTAGAGCGTTCTAGAACAAGCTAAAGTCTTCTAGATAATATTTGTTCTATTGGGCTAGTGATGATCTTTAACACTCCCCCTCAGCACTAGCCCTCATTCTTCGTACCATGTTAAGCTGACAACGAAAACCTTCACATTTTCCAATACTCAGTCCTTTGGTGAACAAGTCTGCTATTTGGTCATCGGTCTTGATCTGTCGCATCTCAATTTCTTCCATCAAGACTTTCTCTCTGATAAAGTGATAATGCACTTCCACATGCTTTCTTCTAGCATGAAATACTGGATTTTCTGCCAGCCGAATTGCAGATTGGTTATCGCAGTGAAGTGGTACCGCATAGTCAACTTTTTGATGTAAGTCCTCCATTAGGAGTACCAACCATGTACTTTCTTGAGCTTCTACGGCCGCTGCTTTGTACTCCGCTTCTGTGGTTGACAATGATACGGTTGGTTGTCTTTTACTACACCATGATATTGGCCCCGACCCAAGCTTGAACACATACCCAGTGGTTGATCTTCGGGTATCATGGTCTCCTGCATAGTCAGCATCACAATATCCAACCAACTTGCAGTCTTCTCCTTTTTTATACAAGAGACCATAGTCAATTGTACCTTTGACATATCTTAAGATCCGTCGGGCAGCATCCAAATGAGGTTTCTTCGGATTTTGCATGTATCGACTCATAACTCCAACTGCATAAGCAATGTCAGGCCGAGATAAAGTTAGGTAGATAAGACTACCTACTAGTTGTCGATACATCGTTCCATCGTCCAACTCTTTTCCTTCATTAGCATATATCTTGGTATTTGGCTCTATTGGTGTTGATACTGGCTTACACTCCAACATGCCAAACTTTTGAAGTATATCTCTTGTATACTTTTGTTGGCAGAGGAACAACCCTTCCTTTATACGATCAACTTCTAACCCCAAGAAGTGTTTAAGCTCCCCCAGCTCTTTCATTTGGAATCGCACCGATAGATTTTCTCTTGTTTGATGGATTTCTCTTTCGTCATCCCCGGTGATGATCAAGTCATCCACATAAACCAACACAATTGCCAACTTCCCTTCTTTTTCTTTGACGAACAGGCTTGAGTCTGCATGTGCAACTGAATAACCACTTCGGTTAAGAAATTCAGCAATCTTACCATACCAGGCTCTTGGTGCCTGCTTCAATCCGTAAAGAGCTTTTCTCAGCTTGCACACATGAGTGGGATTAACTGCATCCTCAAATCCCTTTGGTTGGTTCATGTAGATCTCCCGATCTAATTCTCCATGCAGGAAAGCATTCTTCACATCCATCTGCCATAATTTCCAGTCTTTACTAGCTGCAAGAGCTAGCAGCACTCGTACAGTAGTTATCTTCGCCACTGGACTAAATGTTTCATCATAGTCCAATCCATATTGTTGTGAGAACCCTCGAGCCACCAAACGAGCCTTGTATCTTTCAATTGATCCATCTGTGCGTCGCTTTAATTTATAAACCCACTTGCAGGAAATGAGTTTTATATCTCTTGGTCTTGGTACCAGTTCCCACGTTTGATTCTGCTTTAAGGCTGTAACTTCTTCTTCCATTGCCTTCTGCCAAGCTTTATTCTTAATTGCTTCTTCATATGTCTCCGGCTCTTTAACACCGTCTTCTAAAATAGCCGCATTAGCATACTTGGGATTAGGCTTTCGGATTCTTTCCGTCCTTCGAAGTTGTGGAGGCGGCGTCTCCCTTTCACCGGCATTACTTGTTTGAGTTACTTCTTGCTCAATGACATCAGTGTCGCTCGGATCTTCAGGTGTATCAACACTTGACCAAATGTGTGCAGTTTGCTCCCCCATCTTTTGTTTTAAAACTTCTTCAATATTTTCCGAGTCTGGTAATACTTTCTTCTCTAAGGACCACCATGAAGATGCTTCATCGAACACTACATCTCTTGAAGTGTAGCATCTTCCGCTTGTTGGATCACAACACCTCCATCCTTTTCTTTGATTGTCATATCCAACAAATATACACCTGACTGCTTTCTTGTCAAACTTGCTACGTAAATGACTAGGTACAAATACGTAGCAGACACAACCAAATACTCGAAAGTAGCTAACAGTAGGTTTCATGTTCCATAGTGTCTCAAATGGTGAGATGAAACCTAACCTTGGTTGGGGAAGTTTATTGATCACATGGGCAGCAGTTCGCATTGCTTCAGCCCAAAATCTTCCTGGGACATTCTTCGCGTGTAGCATGCTTCGACAAATTTCTGCAAGATGTCGATTCTTTCTCTCAGCTACACCATTTTGTTGAGGTGTGTTGGCACATGTGAATTGATGACGTATACCACATTCTTTTAGATAGCTATTGAATTCTTCCGAGGTGTATTCTCCTCCATTGTCTGAGCGTAGACACCGAATCTTCTTTCTCACTTCTCCTTCGACCGTTGTCTTGAATTCTAGAAACTTTGAGAATGTTTCAGATTTTTCTTTCATGAAGAAAACCCACACATATCTCGAATAATCATCAATGAATGTCACCATGTACCGCATCCCGCTAATTGATGTCTGCTTGACTGGACCGAACACATCCGAGTGAATTAACTCTAGTGGCTTCTTTGCTCTAAAATTTGACTCCTTGTATGGTAATTGATGAGCTTTACCATACTGACATCCAGCACAAACAACATCTGTTTTAACTTCAAGTTGAGGTAAGCCACTGAGCATGGATTTCTCCGTTATTACCTTCAACTTGTGATAACCAACATGTCCCAGCCGTGCATGCCATAGATCTGCTGTCTCGTTCTTACGAGTCTTATCTACATAGGCAGACTCTGCGGAGAGAACATAGACGGACTCCACTCTCTGTCCTTCCATTGTTGGCTTTTTTGATATTTTAAGATCTCGATAGACCTTCACATCTTGTGGGCCAAACAAGACGTAGTTTCCTGATGATGTTAGTTGTGATACCGATAACAAGTTCTTCTTCATACCTGGCACGTGATAGACATTATGTAGTGACACCATGTCAGATTTATTACCAGGCATGATCGTTGTTTTGCCAATCTGAGCAATTGGAAGTCGTGCATTGTTGGCTGTAAGTACCATGCGACTCCCTTTGTACTCCTTCACGTCTTGTAGTTTGTTCTGATCACCAGTCATGTGATTGGAGCATCCTGAATCAATGATCCAGTCATTCTCATAGTTGATACGCTCTCCCATCATTGCCATGAGCGCCAACTCGTTTTCTTCTATGGCGCATAATGCCTCAGCATCCCATTCATCCTCTATTTCCTTTTTGGAAGTTACGACATTGCTTTCCACAGACTTTTTCTTTGACCAACAATCTTTGGACATGTGGCCCCACTTTCCACAATTGTTGCAGTTGCCTTCGAACCTCCTCCCCCGAGAACTCTTATTGTCGGTCTTTTGAGATCTCCATGGTTGTGAGGTTCCTGGCTGACTCTTCCCTTTGTCAGCATTTTTGTATCCTTCTTTAGAAGGTGGCTTGAAATTCCTCCGACTTTTACTTGTGTAGAGTGCTTCTTCTTCACTCTTCAGCGTGATGCTTCCCATTTGCTTAGCCATAGCTTCTTGGCTGGCCAACAAATTCTCAAACTCTACAAGTGATGGTTGAACGGGCCATCCTTGTACAGCAGTAACGAAGCTTCTATATTCCGGCCTCAGTCCATGGATGATGATCCTCTTCATTCGAGCTTCTGTAATGACGGATTGCGGATCTAGTTCAGTAATCTCCCGACATATCGACTTGACCTTGTGGAAATATTGAGCAATCGTCATGTCACGTTGTGAGATTGATAATAGCTCGTTCTCCAAAAGTTGTAGTCTTGTATCATTCTTCTTTGAGAAAAGCGTCACAAACGTGTCCCAAGCTTCTTTCGGTGTGTTCTCGTCCCGAATATGCTCCAACATCTCTTCTTCGATTGTGGTCTTCAAGGCAAACATTGCTTTGCCTGCTTTGATTTTCCATTTGCGTAGAGCGCCATTAACATCTTCCTCCGGAGGCGTGGTTTTGCTTCCGCCAACGACCTCCCATAGATCTTGTCCTTGTAAGTAGGACTTCATACATGTTTCCCATGTTTTGTAGTTGTTGTTGTTGAGTTTCTTGATTCCTCCGACGACTTGGAGATCACCCATCGTGTTGGCAGTACCTCGGTAATACCAAACAAGCTAGTTTCGACACTAAACTTGCAGAGTCACAAACTACTCACGATACAACGAGAATCACTCGTTCTCACTATCAAGAAACCTTGCTCTGATACCAGATTGTTGAACACGACTCTTTGTATGGGAAACAAAAAGACTTTTATTAAGACACTTAAGAAGACCTTACACTTTGTGAGACTACTACACACTTTGCTCTCTTTGAGGCTTTCTTGGATGGTTTGGAGCAAATGAGCTCCACACCTATTTATAGGCCTCTTAGGAAGGTTCTAGATACTAGTATACACTTACTACCTACTAGATAACTCTAGAAATATCTAACATACTCTATATGCTTCCATATGTTTCTAGAATATTCTACCATGTTCTGGAGAGGTCTAGGTTGCTCCAGTGTCTTCTAGAATGATCCATAACCTTCCAGGGTCTTCCATGTCGTTCTAGAGTATTCTAGACTCTTCCGGTATATTCCGGAGTCTTCCATAGTCTTCCATAATGTTCTAGAATCTTCTAGAGCGTTCTAGAACAAGCTAAAGTCTTCTAGATAATATTTGTTCTATTGGGCTAGTGATGATCTTTAACAGTTCCTTCTAATCCTGAGCCTTCTGCTTCTTTTTCAATTCATTTATCCTTTTACGGTTGGAGGTCACAGTTGGAATATCAACCAACACATTCACCTGCATGTCACCATAAAAATATTAACAAAAGTCTTCTTAATGATGCCAAGACTCAGTTCAAATGATACTAAATGAAATCCAACACTAATGATCTTATGTCTGCCTAAGATTTCAAGAAGAAGAATTTTGCATATTCAAAATGAACAAAAAAGCATACCACATCAGACTTCTCGCAATGAAGTTTAGTTACAGAGTCTCTACGTTCCAATTCTTGAGCATTAATAGCATAAGCTATATAGATTTTAGGAGCCATGTCTGGCTTCAAAGATTCTTTAGGCAACTTCACTGCAAGATTAAGGTAGCCCTCACGAGGATGTGTATGTTATTTAAAGGGCAAGGAAGTGATAAACTCAACACCAAGAACTTGTAAGCGATCTTCAAGTAAATTTACCAGAGGCCAGGCTTCTGTCCATTCATAAATAGGCCACCCTTTGTCATCAAAAGTATAATCCTTATACCAAGCAAAAAAACTCTTGAAGAGTAATATCAATCTGCATATCATGAGAAAAGTTGTTTAGGCATGTAATATATGTCTTACTCAAAGTAAACAATCTAACAAAAAACTGAAGTTTTCATGTTTAACCGACCTCACACCAATCTAAACAACGACGGGAAGCCATTTTCATGTTTATGTCGTGTTTGGGAGTCTTGCTCTTTGTTTTGTACTTTTCTCTATACTCAATAAATTTAGTAGAGCTTTCGAACATCCTCTTATATGAAAAAACTGATAACATTGTCATATGATTATATCAAAGAGAAATTACAAGGGTTCTCAGAGAAAAGCATAAAGACTACAAGGAATAAAGCGGATATAAATACTAGCTAGACAGAAACCCTAATGGGCTAAAGACAAAAAAAGGGCCCATAAACAAGCGGGCTAATAATATAGACTAACATCCCCCCTCAAACTCACAATGCCGCAGCAATAAGCATTGAGAGTTTGTCACATAAGAACCGAAACCGAGAAGCCGATAAAGCCTTCGTAAAAATATCCGCAAGCTGCAAAGTTGATGAAACAAATGGAAGCGAAATGGTCCCAAGCTGCAGATGATGACGAGTAAAATGACAATCAATCTCAATGTGCTTCGTCCGCTCATGAAAAACAGAATTCTTCGCAATTTGTATCGCACTTTTATTATCACAATTCAAGGGAGTATGTGAAGAAATGTAAACTCCCATATCCGCAAGCAGTCACCCTAACCAGATAATCTCGCATATAGTTACAGCCATAGCACGATATTCAGCCTCCGTGGAAGATCTAGAGACAACATCCTGTTTCTTGCTCTTCCATGAAATAAGAGACTCTCCAAGAAATACACAAAATCCAGTGGTAGACTTACGATCATGACGATCACCATCCCAATCAGCATCACTATAGGCACGTAAATCAAGAGAAGACGTCGAGGGAAACAAGAGAGTCTGAAACTGAGTGCCACAAAGATATCTCAGAATACGAAGAACAGCTCCCCAATGAACAGAGGTAGGTGCAGTAACAAACTAACTGACAATATGAACAGCATGAGCAATATCTGGACGAGTGACTGTGAGATAAACCAAACTTCCCACCACAGTACGATAAAGATTCGGATCAGACAAAGGAACACCATCAGTAGGAGAGTATCGAGCATTGGTTTCAAGAGGGGTATCAACAGTCCGATTGTCAGAAAGTCATGCCCGTGTAAACAAGTCAGATATATATTTAGTCTGGGAAAGAAGGTACCCTTTCTTAGACTAAGCGACCTCAATACCCAAGAAATAACGCAGCAAGCCCAAATCTTTCATAGCAAATCGACGAGCTAGATCATGCTTCAAAGACTCAATACCACCATGGTCATCACCTGTAATAATCATGTCATCCACATATAAGGACAGAAGAATCCGTCCTGCACTCGAGCATCTAACAAACAGAGCAGAATCGTGATTACTCTGGACAAATCCAAGAGAGGTAATCACTGTGGAGAATTTCTCAAACCAAGCACGAGGGGCTTGCTTGAGCCCATACAAAGCTTTGCGAAGCCGACAAACCTCGCCCGGTCGGTGCTGAATTCTTGGAGGAGGGGTCATATAAACCTCTTCATGAAGGTCACCATTCAAAAAGGCATTATTGACATCCATTTGAAAGATCTTCCACTGTCGAACGGATGCAACTGCAATCATAGTACGAACTGTCGTCATCTTTGCAACTGGGGAAAATGTCTCCTCGTAGTCAAAACCATACTGTTGGGAATACCCTTTTGCTACAAGTCTAGCCTTATATCGTTCAACAGAGCCATCATCTTTTGTTTTTATCTTGTACACCCAACGACAACCTATCGTATGTTTCCCAGGAGGAAGAGAAACCAAATCCCATGTATGAGTCTGATGAAGAGCAGTGAGTTCTTCAGCCATAGCATTCTGCCAAAGAGGATCTGAAACAGCTTCTCTATATGATTCAGGTTCAGACAGATGATGGATGCTTGCTATAAATGAAGCAAACGGTCCTGAATATGTAGAGTAAGAAAAATCTGGTAGCTTGGTGGACTTGACAGGACGAGAAGATCTCCTGAGGGGTGGTGGTGGAGAAGGATCCTCAACTTCAATAATCGGAGGATCAGGCTCAGGAACAGGTGGAGTCGAGGCACCCTCTGAAGAAGTGGGTGTGTCATGTGTTGCGGGATCATGTGGCATAGATGAGTCTTGAGCCTCTATATCTTCATTAAAAGGATCAATACGCAGAAGATCAGACTTTGTTACATTGTGGGCTGTAGCAGGAATCGAGTAGAAATGAATATATTCCAAAAAAGTAACGTGCCGAGAAACATATAACTTCTGACTCACAGGATCATAGCAACGGTATCCTTTCTGACCAATCCCATACCCCAAAAATACACAAATAGCAGATTTCGGCCCCAGCTTGTTCCTTTCAACATGAGGACGAAGAACAAAACAAGTACATCCAAAAACTCGTAAGGAAGAGTAGTCTGGTGGATGACCATATAACTTCTCAAAACGAGATATTCATGAATTCAATGAAGTAGGGATACGATTAATCACATACACAGCAGTTAGGATTGCTTCTCCCCAAAAGGCACTAGGGACCTGCGCAGACAGGAGCAATGAGCGGGCAGTCTCAACAATATGACGATGTTTTCGTTCTGCCACACCGTTTTGCTGAGGTGTGTCAGTACACGAAGACTGGTGTATGGTACCATCAGAAGCAAGTAACTGAGTGAAATCATTAGAGGTATATTCACCCCCTAAGTCACACCTGAAGCACTTAATCACAGCCGAATGTTGAGTTTTAACAAGAGCTCTAAAATTGCTGTAAATACCAAAGAAATCAGATCTGCGTTTCATAAGATAAACCCATGTATATCGAGTATAATCATTTATAAAAGATACATAATAGGTTGACCCACCCTTTATGGATACTGGTGCAGGACCCCACACATCAGAATGAATAATATCAAAAGGAGCAGTAGAACAAGACATACCTTTATTGAAGGGTAAAGCAGAAAATTTTGCTAGTTTGCAACCACTACAATCAGAAATATCACAAGAGTTTAAATGACCCAAAACACCACTAGATGCTAAGAAATTCAACCGTGATACAGACACATGTCCCAAACGAGAATGCCAAAGATAAAACTCAGACGACAAAGGACTCAAACGAAAAGAAGATAAATCAATGCTGGAAGCAGCAACAACAGATACTTTGAGGACCTCCAAGACATATAGTTCCCCCATCCTACGGCCGATCCCAATCACCTTCTGGGTGTGTTGATCCTGTATAACACAGACAGAATCAGAAAAGAACACCCAGTTACCAGACTTACATAACTGACTGACCGAGGCAAGGTTCAAAGTAAGTTTGGGAATATAATAAACAGCAGGAAGAGTTATATGAAAAACGGAGACAAACCCAACACCCTCAACTAGCATAGATGTATCACTAGCAGACTTAACAGAAATAGATGACACTTGCGACAAAGAAGTAAATGATGACAAATGAGGAGTCATATGATGGGTTGCACCAGAATCTAAAATCCACAAAGATGAGGGAATACCTGAAGTGTCAGATGAAGAAGGACCAGAATGAGACATAGATGCAGACATGGCAGTGGGATTAGAAGCCAAATACTGTCTAAAGCTCTCAAACACCTTGGGATCCAATGCAGATGGTGGCATATGTCCAACAGATTCTGTGTCAACTGGTGGAACAGCAGCAGCAACAAACTGTGGAGGACGAGGGGTCCATGGAGGAGTACCAGAGGAACGCGACTGATACTTCTATTGACCAGACCTATTTTGTTGCCCTGACTGAGGTTGACCAGTTTTACCCTTATTGACTAACAATGGACACTGATCTTTCCAATGATTCTTCTGTTTGCAGAATGCACACTCATCATAAGCGACTCTTGAAGTTTGTCGAGATTGACTGGAGGAGACAGCAAGCACAGCAGGAGCGGGAGTAGGAGTAGAGGTTGCTTTAAACCCTTTATCTGCATGGGACTTGATACGAGTCTCTTCTGCAATTAACTCATGGACAACTGAATCAACTGAAGGAAGAGGAGAGCGATGAAGAATTGTTCCACGAAGACCTTCAAAATCAGAACGCAAGGCCATCAAGAACTGAACCAAGCGTTGTTCTTCCCTCCTAGCAATGTAAGGCTCAAAATCTTTTAACTCTTTAGATTCAGTAAGAGCCAATTGATCCCAGAGATCAGACATAGCAGCATAGAAATCTTGAATGCTCTGGTCATTCTGTTGAAGGGCACGAATATCATATTCCAATTGGTATTGTTTAGCAAAATTGGACTGAGTATACAGTCTCTCAAAGTGATTCCAAACTTCCTTTGCTGTATCATACTTAGCCAACTGCATACCAATGGACTGAGTAACAGAGTTATTGATCCAAGTAATAACCTTGGAGTTATCAGTCTCCCAAGCATCAAGCAACATATCATAATTCTCAGTTTGAGGCACTGAGGGTTTGACTTTAGTCCCAGTGACATAGCCCCACATATTCTTTCCACGAAGGAAGTTCTTTATAACGTAACTCCAATACGTATAATTCTTTCCATCCAAACGAATACTGATTGACTGAAGGGAATCATCATTTCCAGTCATGTTGATAGTAAATAAATAACCACAATGACAATATAATAATCTGAGAATGAAAGGAGTAACAAACTGGTGGAAGCAATCACTTGAATAACGAATCAACAGCAATTATGAACCAACAGCAGCAACGAACCGACAGTAGCAACGAATCAACAGTAGCAACGAATCAACATATAAAAAAAACGAACACCAGTGATAATGAACGAAAACGGCATGCTACAGTAACCCTAGAAAATTTTGATCCGCGCCACAGATGACTGCTACAAAGACTTCTAACAACGTATCAAACCTCTGCTCTGATACCATGATAACATTGTCATATGATTATATCAAAGAGAAATTACAAGAGTTCTCAGAAAAAAGCATAAAGACTGCAAGGAATAAAGCGGATATAAATACTAGCTAGACAGAAACCCTAATGGGCTAAAGACAAAAAAAGACCCATAAACAAGCGGGCTAATAATATAGACTAACAAAAACCTGATGAAAAGCACGTCTCATGACCATGGGTTCCGCATTCAACCTAAGTGTAGTTTCAAGAGCATTGTTGACTATTAAAGGCTCCCTTTTTTACCAATGCCATTGGAAATGCTTTAAATCTCCAGGTTTTATGTCTATTGCACGTGGACAATACAAGTAATTATCATTCGAATTTTCACGGGAAGCAGCTTTTCGTAACTGCTCATCACCACCATCTGAAGACCATGTGCACCATTTCTCAGGCATATCCCTCATATCTTCCTCCAGTTTGTGTGTCTTCAAAAGCTTTTGTGCTTTATCTAACAAGTTTGAAACGCTGTCAAGTGGCTTTATGTGAACCAACTCTAAAATACCACAACCACAACCACCCATACTTTTTGGAGGACAAGGAATTCTGCCATCATCCAGAGCTAGACTTCCATTCATGACTTTGCTTTTCCTTTGGTGCAGGATCTTCAAACTCAATGATAACTTCTTCCTTGTTTCCTTGAAGGTTGCCATCTCGCAATTCCCAGCAGCATTGAATGCAAAGATCGTATTGGCAAGAAGGGCAGCTTCTATGCAAGTCAAAAACTGACGTTTTACAGCAGATGCTGCATGCATCAGGTGATATAAATAGAATATCGAACTTTCTGATCATCATTAGGTCTGAAATCAATCTTCTTTTTGACCTAAAACCACCAACAGATAAAGATTCAGGATCGCATTTCTTTTTTGGGTATGAGTAAAACAGCAATAATAAGTTCTACAACAAAAGATGAGCAGCAAGAACGAACTTTAGGATGCACTCTGTTGGGGCAAGTCATCCAGCCGCAAATATCACAGCGAACAGCTTTAAGCTGTACCTTGCGTGGACAAGATATACAATTGCAAGTATCACAGCAAAGAGGGCAACACTCAGAAAACTTCTCATCTTTAATTTTAGGTTCTCTACAAAGAGAATAAGATGAAAAGGAAACGTGAAGGGTTTAAACCTTTAAGAACAGGCCTTCAATCTGTTGATCGACTAAAAAAGAAAGAAACTGCTTTGACTAAACATAATCATCTTTCACGTAAGGGTCAAAGAAACGCTTTTTAGTGCAGTTCTCACAGCGAACAATTCGTCCCCTGTTCGTTTGACACTGATGGCACATGTTTGAGGGTACCTGATTTAGATGGAAAATAAGGAGATAATGTTCGATCAAATGTGTGCGAAGGCCATCAAGCAGTTTTTTTGAATAAAATAAGAGAGAAACCAGGAATACGTAATATTACACTTTCATCCGGACCATCGTTCATGCTTGAGTTGGTAGCGGCTTCACTTCTCTTATCCTGTTCCTCTTCGCATATATTTTCTTTCTTCCGAGCTGACTGTCGGTCTGAAATAAAAAAAAAATGCAGAAGAAAGACAAGACGGTGGATGTAATTGGGGTTTTGAGAACAGTGGGGGTTGCTGTTGATTCAAAACAAGGATTCCCGCCTGTTCAACTCCACTTCGCGGGAAAAGTTTGACATGGTTACTGGCCAGTGAGAACCCTCATGATCATGATCGGTCACGTCACATTAAAGTTTTTGGTAAGTTACAGAAATGGTCCCTGTGTTTTGTTTAAATTCACATTTTTAGTCCCTGGTTGAAAAAAAATGATAGATTGTGTCCTTATGTTTTTGATAAATTAGGGTGTTTTTTTCTATATCCATAACTATTTTATCCTTACTATTATCTTGGGTAAATTACACCAATCGTCCCTCGTGCATATGCCGAAAAGCACGTTCAGTCCCTATTTTTAAAAATTAACTCAGATCGTCCCTCGTTTGGTTTAAACTTGCACGATTGATCCCTCGTTAGTTTAAATCTGCACAATTCATCATTTTCCTCACATAAAATGACTATATTGCCCTTATTGGTTTATTTTGTATTAATAAGAAAAACAAAAAATAAATTTTAATCCTTTATTTTTACATTTATTAATAATTTCTAAACATTTAAACCTATCACCACCACCCCATTTACCAACAAATACCCTAAGTCTTCAATCCCTCTCTTCATCGTCCCTCACCTTCATTTGAAACTAAAATCCGGCCACCGGGGATACAACGACCGCCGGAAACCCGCTTGATCGCCACCACGTACCACCACCTCACTTTCCTTGCTCTATTGATGTCAAAAATAACATCACCACCGGCGACTGTTGATTTAACACATCCGTCATCGACCTTCTTCTTCCTCCCTCTCTTGATTTTTCCGCTACCAAAATCTCCGCCACATTCCGCCCAATCTTCTCCAGATACTCAGATTTCTGCACTTCCGTATACCCAATTCCACTGCTAACAAGCACCACTTTCTCTATCATCTTCTCCTCCATATCCGCCATCTAGTACACCACAAACCTCTGTAACTAATTATATACACCAAAAATCTATTAAACCCTAATTTCTTCATGTCATCACACACGCACTTCACCTGAAACACCTCTGTAAGCTCCGTCCTTATCGAATATGATTTGGTGAAAAACACGAGATCTGGTATGGTGAAATTTTATGTCAGTAGAGATACCTGCACTATGAATTGCCACTTGAGTTACCTCTGTAGCCATGGATGAGAACAAGGTTTGGTTTGCTCTAGTGGCGGTAGTTTGCCGCTCATGTGTGGTTGTCCTCCCCCTTTTCTTCTTCTCCGGTAAGCTTTCTATGTCCCCACTTTAGATCATCTTGCCTTTCTTCTCCGTTGATATGGGTCCCAAATCGACTGGAAATAAAATGCACAGAGGAAAACAAAACATCGGTATATAAGTCGTCCCTCTCTGACCCTTGTGACCTAAACATGTAAAACCTAGTAGCAAGTTGCAGATTAACCCTCGCATCTTCATCGTTTCTGGTTTCAAGTTGTAGATTTGTTAAGTTGCAGGATTTTTGGTTTCAAACAATTGAATTTCTCTTTTTTTATGGTTTCTTTTCCTTTAAGGGATGACGATCGGTGTTGACGGTGATGTCGGTGATTGGTGTTGGTGGTGATGGTGGAGATGAGACAGAATGAAGAAGAATGGGGGAAGAGACAGGTTATGAAGGTGATTAGTTTTAGGGTCCATTTCTTTTCTTAAAGGCAGTAAATAATTATTTTTATAATAAAAAAATCAATAAATAAATAATAAATAACAAAGAAATATAAAATAAATCAAAAAATAAATAAATAAGGGTAAAATGGTCTTTTTATATGTTGAGGGACTAAGCGTGCAAGAAAAAACACACTGAGGGACGGTCTAAGTTAATTTTTGAAAATAGGGACTGAACGTGCTTTTTGGCATATGCACGAGGGACGATTGATGTAATTTACCCTATTATCTTTTCCTTTTTCTATTACTAGTTAATAATTTGTAATTATAATAAATCAAAAAATTACTCAATTATCCACCCTATTCTTTTGTCTTCATTTTCTCCTTCATTGCCCCTCACCCCTCACAGTTGACCATCACTTTCACCATCTTCATGTTGGAAAAAGTTTTCAAGGTCATAACTATTTTGTAGTATTTCTAATAATGACATGGTTCTTTTGTGTTACACGTAATAGCAAATATAAGTAACACTAAATGGAGAAGAATTATATGGATTTAGTTTGTTAATTAATTGAGTCTTTAATTAATTAAATGAAACTTGTAAATCTAGAAGGGTCTAAGTGTAAAAATATGAAAGTCAGATAATTACCAAAGATAATGATAATTACTTAATAGGCAAGTAATTATCTTAGGGTTTAAATTTTTCCTTAGAAATATATAGAGACCCTTGGAACCGCATTTGATATCAAATATTTATCTGAAAACCAAGGAATTTAGTGGTGCTCTCATATCTTGAAAACCCTAGAGTTCTCGATCTTCATGTCGCCTAGCTCTCTCCTCACGCCGCGTAATCGGTCCAAAAACCTTAATCCAATTGGGGTTTGAGTTTGTAGCTGCTTGGACTTTTTAGTGTTGCTATTTGTGTCTTCGATGCGATTCCCTTAGAAATATATAGAGACCCTTGGAACTGCATTTGATATCAAATCTTTATCTGAAAACCCAGGAATTTAGTGGTGCTCTCAATTATTGAAAACACTAGAGTTCTCGATCTTCATGTCGCCTAGCTCTCTCCTCACGCCGTGTAATCGGTCCAAAAACCTTAATCCAATTGGGGTTTGAGTTTGTAGCTGCTTGGAGTTTTTAGTGTTGCTATTTGTGTCTTCAATGTGATTCCCTTAGAAATATATAACGTTTGCAAATTCAAGCTAGACATTTAAGATATAATAAGATATTATTCAATAAAATTCTCGAATATGGTAAATCATTAGTCGTGTGTGTCGCAGACTATACAATATAAGCCTCTTTAGTAAAATTATCGTTGAGCGATAAAATAACTTTTTGGTAGAAGACTATTTAGGATAAATAATCTTAACGAAAGTTGTAATAGAATGACGAAGATTTCGTACATATAAAGAACGCCCAAAACTGACTTTGTATGAAGAAGTTATGATGTTCCGAAGTTTTCGCGTTCAACCCTATACGACAAAATGTGTCGCAAAATATGAATCATGATAGGTTGCTTATTTTTCTAGGTGATCTAAATGAAAGTCGTAGTAATCGTAAAAGCGAGAATGTGCATGTAGAGAACGTCCATATCTGACTTCATATAAGGAAATTATGATTTTTCAAAGTTTCAGCGCAACTGTGTGGACACAAAAATCGAAATTCAAATCAATTGATTATTAGCCAAATCAATGTAAACGAGAATTTTATGATCTCGTGAATATGAATTTGTTTATATAAAGACAGGCGAGAACGGAATTTGTATGAAAGAGTTATGACTTTTAAACAGACTTTAACAATCTAAGCCTATAAAAATATAACTTTAAAAATAAAGAATTAGTCGATGGAGTCTAAAGGAAAGTTATAGTACTCGTTGATAGCTACGTATGGATATAAAGAACGTCAAAAACGGAGATCGTAAGAGAAATATATGATTTTTAGAAAACATAAAAATCTGGGTGACGTGCAATGGCGCGCGGTGCGCAACTTCTAGAAGGGGTGACGCGGACCAACTCATGCTCTACACATGGAACGATTCGTTAGGATCTGTGTAGCCAAAAAGCGTGCGCTGCCTCAAGATAAGCATGCGGTGCGCGCCATAAAAACCTATAAATAGAAGCGTTTCCAGCCATTCTTTTCTTACACCTTTCTCATATTCTCTCTCGAATCTTTGAGGTCCGACCTTTCAGACTCTTAAGCGTTTTAGCGGGGCTCTGGGATATCTATGAGCCCAATGAATATGAGCTTTTGGGTCAAAGTTCTACCCGCATAATTTCCCGACTTCGCTAAAATTCATGTAAGTTAATATGCACTTACAATGCTTCAAGTATAACTTATGTTTAAGTTCATTATCGTTATCATAAACCTATAAACAATATTTATCAGTGGTTCCATGTCATAACATCGGTTGATCTACCTACAAGAATGATGTATATGTTGTATTTAGTGACGTGTTTAAAGTGAGATTTCCCAACAGTATACTTTGTATACCAAACAAACCCTACCTCCGATATGATCTTACATGGTCGTTCATTATCAATTATAGATAAGTATTCATTGGGATTATTGAGGAGTCTAGACTATCGTTATTATAGTCGTGAGAAATGTAAGACTAAGACTTAGTAATATCTATACATAGGTCTTTTAAAAGGAAAAAGCTAAGGTGATAGGCAAAGCGTTGCCCAAATCACAAGTCATCCACCTAAGTCAAGTGAGTGCATAGTCATTTCACGAACATGATTTTAATGAATGTATTAAATATATGTTGAAAGTTATATGTGAAATATGTGTCTATTGTCTGGAATATGTGTTAAAGTGTATATATAATACTATTACATAATAATAATAGTAGAAGTATTATTTATGAGAAAATAAATATATATATTAAATACCTAATACTTTGTGTTAAATTAAGATAGTGTTGCCTAAATAGAGTTTGTATTGGAAGTTGATTATGAGTCTTGTATTTTTGCCCATTAATGAGATAAGACTTATTAAATATGTCTACTTCAATTAAGTTTGATATTGGATAGTCTTATTCGAAGAATGTGTGTAAGTTAGGAACGGAGAGTAGAGTTATGTTTTGTGACACTATCAGGTGTCGATGTACGAATTATGTACTGGAGTACAATATAGTATTCCTTTTGGATGACCATAAATGGTGGGTCCAGATCAGGCAACTGTAGCGGTATGTCTGGTTATCTCCCATAGTAAGATGACAAAACTTTATCATTTTAGATGGTCTTGTGAATTACATTGCTAGTGTGGGCTCATAACCCACATACGTAGATGAAATGGGATACCATATTCATCAAATACTCTGATGGCTCATATGCCTTTATGACTTACACCGGCCAAGGAAGCTCCTAGCTATGTAGTCAAACCCTTACTTTAAATGATTCACTAAGTGAGATAATTCTCCTTTATAATCGTTGACTAGGATCTGTGAGGATCGATCGGGATGGGTATGTATGGGTGTACGGTTTTATATATCCAAGTTAGATATATATTTATATATTGTTTGGTAATAGTTGGTTTTGTAGGTTCGATAATTAAGGAATATTATTATATTAATAGTGTGGGATTGAAATCCATATGTATCTCACCATGTTTCCCAACCTATCCCACTCAGTTTGTATACATCACAAGTATCAAGACTGAAGCTGCTAGAACTTGATTAGGATGATGAGTGATTAAGAGACAGACTGCAATAGTGTTTAGGACCATTAGGTCTTTACTTTGTAACTTATGTATCTGCATTAATTATGACATCCTTAGGATTTTATTTGAGACAATCATTGTACTCAAAAAGTTTTTTATATACTGGGATTTTCTGCAAATAAAGTATCGCAATTTTAAAGTGTAAAGAAAGTTCTTTTTGATTCTGGAAATTAAAGATGTCACAGTTGGTATTAGAGCATTGATTTAAATGAACTAAGAATTATGAGGATTTCGATACTTAAACTTAGAGTGCTAGGAGATAATAGTGAGATGTGTGTCTAGTATATCTTAGGTTGTATACCTAAATAGACACAAGCACTAGGATATTTTAGGGTATATGCCTTAAATAGTATTATGTGCTAAATAAGAATTATTATATATATTATAACTTAGGTTGAATACCTTACTTGCTATAATGTGCAGTGGAATACTTTATAAGAGATGCCTTATATGCTAATAGGTGCTAAATGATATGTAACTTAACATGCCTTATGTTGCTTACCTGTATTGCTATTATTTAAATAGATTTAAGGTCTATTGTCGACCTTAAGTTGAAGAAAGGAAATGTTATGTGTTCAGGCTTCTAAACGAATACTTATTGTATTAGAACTGGCATGTAACTTTTCAAGGATATGAGGAGACTTACGATAGTTACCGCCGATAACTTCGTAAATAGCATATTAATACCTATCAAGAGGTATCGTAATTAATACCTATAGAATGGTATCATACATGTAAAGTACGTTTAGTGAAATAATAGTACCTATATAGGAACATTGTACGTGCGAAGTATAATTTCAATTGGCGGGATGAAAGACTTTCGGCAAAATCCATGAAGTTGTCCCACCGCTTGGCATTTCCACCGCTAACTAAATGGAAGCAGTGATTGCCTAGTGAATTGGAAGAACTGAAGACGGTAATAAAATACTCCAGCGATATCAAAGTTGAAGTTATACGAGATGTTGTGCAGAATTCAAAGGAGTTAAAGAAAGATAAAATATTAAGGCTGTCAGAGTTTTCAGACTTATTATGCCGAAATTTTGTCTATTTTGCAATATGTAGACTAATTAGGTGTTTAGAGTTGATACCTACCCTATACATAATGCTCTAACTTGGTATTTAATAGTACTGAGTAATGATTTACTTTGTCACATCCTTATGACAATTCCTAAATATGTTAAACTGACCTTAACAATACGGGACTAGGATGATGAAAGTAACCATTGGTCGATGAAATGTTGAGTAACTTACTTGTCTGGTAAGTTAGAGTACTTATAAGAAGTAGTAACACACCCATAGTGTTGCAAGAAGACAAATATTGGTGTCATGGATGATAAGGAATCAGATTGGAGTTGGTAGTAAAACATACTGAGATGCAGTCGAAGTGCTGACTTCCTAAGACTTACTCCTGTGAGACGGATATAAAAGGAAGGATACGTGGCCAAGATATGGATTACCTAGGATTGAATCCTATAAGAGAATGAACATGTTAATAAAGGAATATGAAGTAAAGAGGTGATACAAGTAGTTAAAGAGTGTTTGTCTCCATACCACTAGAATAAATTTTGGCATAGTGTACCTTGCAGGATGGACACTACACGAGAAATAATTTACACTAAGAATTAGGAAGTTAAATTGTTTTTTATTACACAATCAATGCCTTATAAATCCTATTATGTAAGCCTTGGAGAATTGTGAAATAATGATAAGTGAATATACTATTTTTGGCTATTTTATGCCGTTAAACAGATCTTGGCAACCAGATATCGCTAAATTCTATCACAAGATGACCTATTGATTGAGTACGATCAAAAGTGGAGGATAAGAACATGATGTTGTGAATATAATCTTCTGAGTGGAGGCATCCCTAAAAGACCTCCTTAATGTTTATTATGGATTATTGAGCGTAGAGTTAAAATATGTTAGAGTGAGCATGTACGCAAGAGGAATCATAGAAGATGAGTCTAGGAAGGGTTGTATGTGCCAGATAAAGATACACAACTCCTAGTAGAGTCTAGGAATAATTGTTGTATGTAATTGTTTGGACACACTCATGTGTGTTAAATTGCTATGTGATTTTCATAAGTAATGACTTGGAGACTACGAGACGATTCTTGGGACGGGTATGAGTAGGCGTGGAAGGTTGATAGATGCCATTTTATGCACCTTTTAGAGTAGTTTTTATTAGCATTTTTGCATCATATTTTATGCTTTTCATATGCAGCAGGTCAATTGATGTTCAACTCAAGTTTATCGCTAGAATTCTCCTATTGCTCATGTTTTTATGTCATTTTCAGATAATTCGAATAAACGAGGATTTGGAAGCAGCTTTGGATGCATATTTGGAGCTTAATGGAGCTAAAACACCTGAGGGAGCTGGAAGTTGGGTAAGATTCGCTAAAACCAAGGAGTTCGCATCTGAATCGTGTGTTTTATCAAAAATGCGACCGTGCTTCTTGTAAAATGTGATCGCATTTATGTATCTAGGATTTGTTCAATTGAAAATTCATCTGGAGTCTTTTTGGCAAAAATATGATTGTGGAATCCAAAAAATGAGATCGCATTTTCCTTTGATCTCTTAAAAAGTGTTCAAAATAGCAACGTACTTCATTAAACGAAGTTTCTGAGATTTTTGCCAAAAATGCGATGGAATTTTCCAAAACATGCGATCATATTTTTTAATTTCTTGCTCTGAAAGTTGTTGGCTCGTATATAAAGGCTCCCTTTGTGATCCGTTTAAACCCTGGACATTCCCAAACGACGAAAACAAATTTCGAAGGCGATTTTCGGTACTTTTCATCACTTTCTGAAGATATGAAGGTTGTTGACCACTCATACATTTAGATTAGTAAGATTAGTCATTTAATTTCTCTTTTCATTAGTTTTAATTTGATTTTCGCCATGTCTGGCTAAAACTCTATTTTTCAGTTCTACAAAAGACTAATACTTTTTATGTGAGCAGTCATCAAATTTGGTTTTCATTGTGTGTTTCTATTTAGTAATTTCATATTTGATCTTAATGAATGTTTGATTTTGATTTTTGTTAGTCTTATCATCTAGCTAGGGTTTAATCATTTCGGTTAATTAGTTGTTGAAATTCGTAATTGTTTTGACAATCTGGTAATAAGTAACAAGTAATAAATCTGTTTTATGTTTGGATTTGACTTTATTATAAACTGAAATTTCATATATTTACGCTTCCGAGCTTGTAAGAAGTATTGGATATTGGTGAGAATTTTATATAGATCATAATGCAGCTTTTATGAATTTAATTAAGAGCCTGTTTAATTAGATCAATAAAAAGTTAGGGTTAACTGAAGTCTTGTTTTGGTTAATTAATTAGGTAAAAGATAATTTAGTAGGGCCTGTTAGTTTTTCTTAGTTTCAACATAAATAGAACACATCTTGAATAACCAGGTCTGGATTTATTGCATGGTAAGGAGTCGCAACAGAACTAAATTCGTCTTTATTACTGAATTTCATGTAGTTATTTTCACTACTATATTAGTTTTAGTTAATATTCAAAAATTCCCTTATTTATTCTTTTTTGTTAAATGACAAGTATTTGTCTTACGCAAAGAGGCGTTGACCATTAAGTTGGGTCCCTGAGGATTCAACCTTGCTTCCCTATGATATCCTTCAGTGCATTCGAGCAGTGAAATTTTATTTGCTTAAATCATGCACGACAATGGTTTAACAAATTGGCGTCCTTGTCGGGGACACGATATTGCTAATAGTTTGTATGTCAAGATCTTCACGTACAGGTACACCATTAGAGTTTGATCAAGATATTGAGAAGGCTGTAAGAAAAATGAAGAAAGAAGCAACAAAACAAAAACAATCAACTGGTTTCTTTGGTACAACGTCCTTTATGGCACCAGAAATCACCACACCACAAGGCAACCTCTTGTGGAACAAACCTGAACCCAATTTTCACTATTTCCAAAAGCACCCCCATCCTCGCCTTTTCACAACCCATACAAAAAGACTCACCAACACCATCAGTTAAATCCAAGAACTCGAACTCATCTTATTCAGAATCTGAAATAAAATTAGTCATGAGTGGCACAGAAGATGATCAGGAAAAGACTCTCATAGAATGGGAAACACAAGAGGTTACGCAACAGCCTCTGTGTATCACTTTTTCTGAAGGTCAGAACTTCGAATTGATGTCGGGATTAGTCCATCTGCTCCCTACTTTCCAAGGCCTTGAAAGACTCGCATAAATTTCTCAAGGAGTTCCATGCTGTCTGTTATGGGATGAAGCCACACGCCATAACTGAAGACCATAGCAAGTTAAGGGCATTCTCCTTTTCAGTCCAAGATGCATTAAATAATGGCTATACGACCTCCCTTTTGGATCTATTACCACATGGAACGAGCTGGAAAAACTTTTCCTGGAAAAATATTTTCCATAAGTGAAAGTGTCCAATCTTCGCAGGGAAATACTTGGAATAAAGAAAGGAAAAAAGAGAAGTTCTCCACACCTACTGGGAGCGATTCAAGAAGTTACTGGTTTGATGCACGTAACACGGGATAAGTGATTATCAGATCTACTAGTGTTTATGTGAAGGCTTAACACCTATGGAGAAGCGACTGATCAATGCTTCGAGTGGATGTTCACTTTTAGATATGACGCCAACTGGAATATGGGCGTTAATAGAAAAGTTGGCAATTGAATCAAAACATTTTGCAAATTATGAAGAATGGAGGAGTAAAAGAGATCAGCAATGCCCACCTTGAATCTCAAATTTCAAAATTAACGAAAGTTGTCCTCTTGCTGAAAAAAAGGACTTGCATCTGCCAAGAAACAGTGTGGTATCTGCTTAAAAACTAAACACCCAACTGACATGTGTCCGTTACTACAAGAGGATGTGGCTTAAGTGAAAGTTGTCGGAGGATACCAACAACATAATTTTTTTAATCAGCCTCCAAACTTTTATCAGAATGTAAATTATCAGCAAAGACATCATTTTTAGCACCCTCCGGGTTTTCAGCAGTCGAATTTTCAGCAGAACTTTCAGAATCGACCCAATTATGAGAATCTGCATTAGCAAAAATTATTAGCAGCACCAATTTCATAATCAACCTTCAAATTAGCAATCTACCAATTCCAGTGTGGCTTTAGAAGATATTGTTAAAATCTTAGCCACTAGCACTCCCGTGTTCCATAACGAAACCAGAGCGAGCATCAAAAATCTAGAACAACAAGTGTATTAACTTGCTACTTCTGTAGGTTGGCTGGAATCTCAAGGAAAGTTACCGAGACAAACTGAAAACAATCCTAAGCACAATGTGAGTGCAATTTACTTGAGAATTGGGAAGAGTTATAAAGGCCTAAGTATATCCAAATCTGAAAAAGAGGCTGAAAAAGAAACTGAATAAGTTTTGGTAAGAAAGAAGCTAAAAAGAGGTGAAAATAGACTCCCAAGCAACCCAAGCCAATTTTGAAAGAGTACAAGCCACTACCGCCATTCCCGTGTAGACTAAAGAGCTCAAAGCACGAGCGAGAGGACAAGGAGATCATGGACACCTTTCATAAGGTGAAGGTAAATATCCCTCTTCTAGATGTTATTAAATAAGTTCCTCGTTACGCTAAATTTTTAAAAGACTTATGTGTTTATAAGAAAAAGCTGAAAATAAACAAAACAATAAAAGATGGCGAAAACATTTCTGCAATTTTGCAAAAAGGTTTACCTCCAAAAATGCAAGTATCCGAGAATTTTCTCAATTCCTTGTAAGTTGGGAAACAGTAATTTTCCAAAAGTCATGCTAGACTTAGGTGCTTCAATCAATGTCCTCCCACTTTCTTTTTTGAAAAAATAAAATTGGGATCTTTACAAAAGACCGGGACCATCATTCAGTTGGCAGATCACTCAACAGTACACCCAAAAGGTGTATCGGAGGATGTTCTTGTCCAAGTGAATGAATTAATTTTAAACCGGTGATTTTTACATCTTGGACATGAGCAATGTGGACGTATCAGACAAAACTCAATCATTTTGGGAAGAACTTTTATGAAAACTGCTAAAAAC
This sequence comes from Lactuca virosa, assembly GCF_052849685.1. NCBI lineage: Eukaryota > Viridiplantae > Streptophyta > Magnoliopsida > Asterales > Asteraceae > Lactuca > Lactuca virosa. The sequence continues at coordinate 220,953,435 of NC_136430.1, read as the reverse complement.
AAAAATTGATGTTTTTGCCGATACACTTTCGATGAAATTCGATGGGGATGTTGTCAATTTTAATATTAATGATGCTGATATATTATGATAATCTTTCTGTTAATTTTCTGGGTACCAACAATCCTTTATACGAGGACTGTTATGAGTTTTCTAATGATCTTGTGCAAGATATATTATTAGACAGAAAATTATCTGATGATGCATCAAAGGAGCTGAAACGAAATAAGCTTGGGGAGGTGAAGGAATATATGATTTCTGTTGAAGGAACTAATAAGAAGCTGATATAAAAGGGCAATCATGGGGAAGAGGAGGATAAGGTGAATTGTGAAAAAAAGTTGCAAAAGGAAAAAAAACCTGAGGAAAAGGAGAAGATTTGTGGAAAGAAAATTAAAAAAAGAAAGAGAACCAAGAAGCTGAAAACAGATTTGTTCAATAAAAATCTGAAGTTTTTTTGTTCCACTACCCAAGTACCAGATCCCTTAGTTCTGTCATATCTGAAGGGATTTGGAATGAGAAAGAAAATAGTTGAGCTACAGAGGTGTCCCAACCATACTAGTTGACAATCTGATTGGACACAGTCAAGTCAACAACCTTTAAAAAAAGGCGGTTTTCCAGAAGGCAACCCGATGAGTAGTTTTTATTTTTCTGCTTGAATAAAGAGATGATCACAGTTCCAAGCAAGCTTGGGGAAATCAGAGGATCTTCTAGAGTTGTTGAAAATCAGATTTTTTTCACCAACGTCTTCATCAAAATCAGATTTTTCTGCAAACTTATCAGGTACATTTTTTCCTAACGGCAACCTTTTGTTTTTATATGTTTTATTGAACCGTTCATTCCTCTCTGAGCATTAAGCACAATGCATCATTTTAAGCATTTTTAGCTAAAATTTTAAACTTTTCAGTTAAAATTTTCAATTTTATTTTCTGCATTGCATTCCCATAAAAAATTCGAAAAGACCAAAAATATATTATGTTTATGTTTTTTTTTGTGAATTTATAAAAAAACAAAAAGATTTTATTTATAGTAATTTTAGTGTTTATTTTCCGCATAAAAAAGATTTGAAAAAAAAGAGAAAAATATATTTGGAAAAAGTTACATGAGATGTGACATTCTTGCATTCGATAGCTCTGTGAAAGATGGAAAATGAAAGTATGAAGCGATCGGATCAATAGTGGTAACTTCAGTAATAATTCTCATAATCAAGGGTTGCAAAACATCGTAAGCTAAGATGCTGATTGTAGAAAATAAAAAGAATTATATACCGAAAAACTACGTGATTTGGGATAAAACAAGTTCATAACTAATTGCTTTTGAATTGTATCCAGAACCCTAAGGTACTAAATTCTTTCATTTTTGTATTGTGAGGGTCCTCGTGATGTGAGATTTTTGGGGATCACGCCGTGAGTGACCATTGACCCGTTGACCCGCATTTTAGAGTCTCATAACGTGAGCATGGCTTAATGACCCCAAACACTAATTTTCGGGTATTTAAGGGAATGAGAGGCTAGGGTTACCCATCCTCAACCTCTCTCACCCTCCAAGCCTCTGAAAACCCTAGTTTTTGTGTCATCTTGAGTTATTAAGTATTTTTCTTGTGGAAAAGGAAAGAAAATGAGAGAAGAAGAAGTATCTAGGGAAGGAAGTTGCTTGGGATCATCATCATCATCAACTTTCATATTGTTTGGACCGTTGTAAGTATCAAGACTCAAGCTTTATTGTATTTCATGGCTAGATCTAGACTTTTGGTCCATTTTCTTATGTTTTGACTTGGGTAGAGTGGAGTAAATCCATAAATTTAGCAACTTTATGGATTCAAATGGTCCTTTGAGTCTTATATAATCCAGATTTCGGATTTGGTGGAGTATTAGAGCTTGCATGAGGACATGAGGCCATTTTTGCACTTTTTGACCTAAGATGGTGAAGGGACAATGTCCATAAAGCAAGCATAGTTATGAACCATTAGGGTCCCATTTAACTTCTGGAAGAGGTGAGATTGAGGATTGAAAGGATTGATGTAACATCCCAAAAATCGAGACCAACAATTTTTATTTTAATTATAATGCTTATAAAATTTGGTTGAGGAAAACATTGCTGATATCACATTAGTTCATAAACCATAGTTACATGTTTCAAAACCCATAGTGTCAAATAGTAATAATGTCAAAGTACAATCCCAGAATTCTAAAATATGGAATCATGTGTGTGCGATGCGCTGCTACCCTGTCAGCTCCTTCCCCTTAGACGAAGAGGTACCTGAAACCAAAACTGAAAACTGTAAGCACAAAGCTTAGTGAGTTCCCCCATCATACCACATACCGAACAACATACATACTGCCGGGAAATTCTGGGGAGCCCGACCCACCCATGTCAAGCAGTTCTGGGGTGCTAACCAACCCGTGTCAAGAAGTTCTGGGGTGCTGACCAACCCATGTCAAACAGTTCTGGGGTGCTGACCTACCCTCTGGTCTATCTCAACCGGAAATGGGGACTATTTCACCCCTACTACTAGCAACTCATAATCATACTATCATAATCATGCTGTCATAATCATACTATCAAGCATTCATGGGGTACTGACCTACCCTTCGGTCCTAACGACCGAGGCGGGGGACTATTCCCTCCTACTACCGCTATCACATACAACATATCATATTGGCACATAAAGCACATCTAATAATAGCAACCTAGATAATTATCACACAAACAATCATCTAACGACAATCTCTGCTGGTGGGCCGGCATTGTGGCCGTAGACCCACCTCTACTGGAAGGTAACTCACCTCGAAAACTGCGTCTTGAATCTCACGGAAAGTAGTCTCTAACAGCTGCTCTGATGACTCCCGGCTAACATAAACACATTAACACCCGATCAGAGTCTATAACACAACTTAGGGTAAAATGACCATTTTACCCCTTGGTCCAATTGGGACATTCAGGAGTCCCAATTCTATTAAGCCCAGCCCTCCATTGGCCTATTAAAGACTCCTTAAGGCCCACTAATTGCCCAATTCCTGAATTGGGCCCCATCCCCCTAATTGGGCCCAAAAGCTCCAAGTCCAAAGGTAACAACTCCAAGGGTCTAATATTGGCCCAATAGGCCCAATGCTCTAGTTCCAGATTTCTAAGTCCAAACTTGCACTTTTCAGTGGGCCATAGGGCCCCAAGCCCAGGCCCATATCCTTAAGGCCCAAAAGCCCATGGTTTCCATTTTGCACACGTACGCGCGGCGTACCTGGCAAGTACGCCCAACGTATTCTTGGCCGCAAACGGAGGTTGACCGTAAACGGTAACTGACCGTGAACAGTAACGGACCGTGAACCACCCCAGTACGTGCAGCGTACCAGGGTTTACGCTTAGCGTACTACCCAGTTTTCTTGAGACTTCACTTCTGACTTAATCCATTAAGTCTTTACGTCCAAAATGTAGATCCAGGTCCTTTTAGGCCTCCTAATCCATAAAGTTACAAACTTTAGGTGCTTGCATGGATGGTTGGGGTCAAAACATGATTTTGGTCCATTATACAAACTTTAAGACCATCTAACCCTTGCATGGTTTTGGCTTAACCACAAATATCCGATTTTTATGACCCTAGGTGCTTCTAAGAGTCCAAAAGGACAGATCGTATCCTCTGGAACCAACAATACTCAAACACTCCCAACAATGGGGTCAAAAAGGACATAAAAAAACCCCAAATAAACAAATCTAAGCATACAATGGTCAAGTATGGAGCTTGATGCCTCAAAAGAGTCAGAAATGGTGTCAATCCTCTGGATCTACAAGCTCTTGGTGGATCCTTGCTTCTTCTTCAAGCTCCTTTCTTCTTTTCTCACTAAAACAACACACAAACACTCTCAAATGGATTCTAGAACACAAAGGCACACAAAGGGAGCTAGGGTTTTCGTGGTGGCTGGGTAAGAGTGATGGGAGGTTGAACCAACAGGGGTTATATTCTTTATATAAGGAGCAAACTCTAATTTTAGGGTTTAAGGATTTGCACACGTACGTTGGGTGTACTCCTGGTATACTGGGTGTACATGCATGGCTTCCGCGTTTCCTTTTCCTGAGTACGCTGAGCGTACATAGCAATGTACGCCCCGCGTACGAGGTTCCTCAGCCCACTCTTAAGGGCCCAAAGTCAAAGTCCAACCAAACAACCCATTAATTTATTAAGGCAAATACTCATAATACTTGGAAAAATCTCGGATGTTACAAATCTCCCCTACTTGAATTAGAGTTCGTCCTTGAAGTCCGTTGCTGCTGCTGAAAACAGCTCAGGGTAGTGCTCCCTCATCTCATCTTCCGGCTCCCATGTCCATTCCGAGCCCTTGCAGTGCTGCCATTGAACCTTTACCAGCTCCACCCTCTTGTTCCTCAAGTCCTTCGACTTCCTGTCGAGGATCGCCTCTGGCCGTTCAATGTAGTTCATACTGTCATCCACCTGAATATCCTCCAAAGGCACCACTGTCGAGTCGTCCACCAGGCACTTCCGTAACTAGGAGACGTGAAAAGTACTGTGAATCTAACTGAGTTCGGCTGGCAGGTCCAACCGATATGCCACCTTTCCCACCCGAGCTATAACCCTGAAAGGTCCAATGTACCTGGGGCCCAACTTGCCCCGCTTCCTGAACCGAATGACACCTTTCCAAGGCGACACCTTCAGGAGCACCATGTCCCCGACCTGGAACTCCAGGTCCGAACGACGCTTGTCGGCATAGCTTTTATTCAACTCTGAGCAGTCTGAAGCCTGCTCCGAACCTGCTGGATCCTTTCTGTGGTCTTGAGTACCACCTCGGTACTCTCCATGACCCTCTGTACAACCTCACCCCAGCATATCGGGGTCCTGCACTTCCTCCCATACAACATCTCGAAGGGAGGACAGTCGATACTCGTGTGATAGCTGTTATTATAGGAGAATTCTACCAAAGGAAGGTAAGTATCCCAACTATCTCCGAAGTCCATAACACACGCCCGCAGCATATCCTCCAGAGTCTGGATGGTCCGCTCACTCTGACCATCCGTCTGCGGGTGAAAAGCGGTGCTAAAGTGCAGACGAGTACCCAGCTCGTCGTGAAACTTCTTCTAGAACCTGGAAGTGAACCGCACATTCCTGTCGGAAATCACCAAGACTGGCACCCCGTGCCGAGCTACTACCTCTCTGATATAGATGTCGGCCAATCTTTCGGCCGAAATGCTCTCCTGAATTGGGATGAAATGGGTGCTCTTGGTCAACTGATCCACGATGACCCAAATCGAGTTCACTCCTCGCGCGGTCTTGGGAAGCTTTGTGATAAAATCCATGGTGATATCTTCCCATTTCCACATCGGGATATCCAACGGCTGGGTCTTGCCGTGAGGCCTCTGGTGCTCTGCCTTGACCTTCCTGTAGGTCAGGCATCTCTCAACAAACCAAACTACATCCCGCTTCATGCAGGGCCACCAATAATCAAGACGAAAATCCTTGTACATCTTCGTCGCCCCGGGATGGATGGAAAACCTGGATTTGTGTGCCTCCTCCATCAATACCTGACGCACACCCCCATGATATGGGACCCACACCCTACGGTGTAGCATCAACAATCCCCGACTGTCATAATCGAAGTAGGAAACCTGGCCCACAATACGCTCACTCTTACGATGTTCCTCCTTCATAGCCTCCTGCTGGGCCTCTCGGATCTGCTCCAACAGCGGAGTCACCACAGTCATCCTCATGCAGATATCCCTGATCGGCACTGCCTTGCGGCTAAGCGCATCGGCTACGACATTGGCCTTTCCCGGGTGGTAGAGGATCTCACAATCGTAATCCTTCACCACATCTAGCCATCGACGATGCCTCATGTTCAGATTCGGCTGATCCATGAGATACCTCAAACTCTTATGGTCCGTGTAAATGGTACAATGGACCCCATAGAGTTAATGACGCCAAATCTTGAGGGCGAAAACAACTGCCCCCAATTCCAAATCATGTGTCGGATATTTTTCCTCATGAGGCTTCAGCTGCCTCGACGCGTAGGCGATAACATGCCCCCTCTACATCAATATCGTTCCCAATCCCGAGATGGACACATCACAATACACTACAAAATCCTCCACACCCTCTGGCAGGGCTGAGATTGGCGCCTCGCACAATCTCTGTCTCAGTGTCTCAAATGTGGCCTGCTGCTCAGGCCCCCACCGAAAGACCACGACTTTCCTTGTCAACCGGTTCAAAGGCATGGCTATCTTGGAGAAGTCCTGAATGAATCTCCGATAATAACCTGCCAATCCCAGGAAGCTCCAAATCTCAGATGGAGACCTCGGGACTTCCCACCTCATCACGGCCTCCACTTTGGCCGGGTCAACCGAAATCCCGTTCTGGTTGACAATGTGCCCAAGAAACTGCACCTCGCGCAACCAGAACTCACACTTGGAGAACTTGGCATACAAGCTCTCCCATCCTCAGAGTATCCAATACCTCCCGCAAGTGCTCCGCATGCTGCTCCCGAATCTTGGAATAGACCAAGATGTCATCAATGAAAACTATCACAGACCGATCCAACATCGGTCTGTACACGCGGTTCATGAGATCCATGAACGCGACAGGAGCATTGGTAAGCCCGAAAGGCATCTCCACAAACTCGTAGTGACCATATCATGTCCGAAAGGCAGTCTTCTGCACATCCTCCTCTCTGACCCTCATCTGATGATTACCTGAACACAAATCAATCTTGGAGAACCAAGATGCCCCCTGAAGCTGGTCAAAGAGATCATCAATCCTCGGGAGTGGGTAACGGTTCTTCACCGTTACCTTATTCAACTCCCGATAATCTATACATATCCGATGTGACCCATCCTTCTTCTTCACAAATAGAATCGGGGCTCCCCAGGGTGAACTGTTCGGCCTGATAAATCCCTTGTCTAACAGCTCCTGCAACTGTGTAGACAACTCCTGCACCTCAGGAGGAGCCAACTGATACGGTGCTTTGGCTATCGGAGCCACACCAGGAACTAGGTTGATCCTGAACTCTACTTGCCTCTCCGGAGGTATCCCAAGAAACTCTTCTGGAAATACATCCGCGTACTCTCGCACCACTGGCACATCGCTCACCGTCGCCTTACTCGTTTCCCGGGTATCCATAACATAGACGACATACCCTACGCAACCCTGCTGGAGGTAGCGCCTAGCTCTCGCTGCTGAACACAAAGCTGGTCCGCGCTGTGGCCCCTCGCCCTAAATCACCAGCTCTCCCCCACTTGGGGTCCTGATCCGAACCAACTGTTGCGCGCAATCGATTACTGCCCCATTGGGCTCAACCAATCCATGCTTATAATAACCTTGTTCCCCCATAATGGTATGGGAACCAAATCTAACAGGTAGCGCTCCTCGTACAACCTCAAAACACAATCTCTGAAAACCTCAGATGCTCGCACTGATCGGTCGTCCGCAATCTCGACCTCTAGAGGGCAATCCAACATGCCCGAGGACTCAGGGAACCTCTTGCTAAGCGCAAGAGAAACAAAAGATTGGGTAGAACCCGAGTCAAACAACACCTGAGTTGGGATACCGTTCACATGGAACGATCCTAAGCATAGCATACAATATGGCATATCAATATCACAAGCGACATATATATTAAAAGATTAGGAAGAAGAAATCATACCCCTCACCACATCGGTGCGGCGCGTGCCTCCTCGGCTGTCAACTGAAAAGCTCGGCTCCTTACCACTGGAGCCTCTGGCTTGACCTTCCGGCCATCCCCAACTCGTGCAATCGCTGGAGTCCGCGCCACCAATGGCGCTGCTGCTGCTACTGTCAATATAGGGCGGTTGGCCTTTTTGTGGCCCCTCTGATTGCAATGGAAGCAAATCAGGTCTGATGTCTGAAAAGTGGGGGCGGGGGCAGTACAATCCCTACCAAAGTGCCCCGTCTTGCCGCACTTATAGCAGCCCGACGATCCCGCTCTACAAGCTCCCTCATGCGGCCTGCCGCATTTCCTACAGCGGCTCTGGCCCGACTGGCCCTTCGACCTAGTGTCAGATCCCTTGGGTTTCTTCCCCGAAACCCCAGTAACCTGCTCTGTCTCAGCCTTCCTCTTCCTGAGGTGCTCCAAATCGATCTCCCTCTCCCTCGTCCTGGCAATCATGGACTCCAGGGTCGGGCAGGATGAATAGCTGACATGCTCCCGGATATTAGCCGTCAACATGTCATGATAGCGGGTCTTCCACATCTTCTCATCCCCTACATACTGAGGTACCAACAAGGCCCTCTCTCGGAACTTGGCGGTGATCTCCGCCACTGTCTCAGTAGTCTGCCTCATATCAATAAACTCCCTGGCCAACTGCTGAAGCTCCACAGCTGGCGCAAACTCAGCCCTGAACCTGGTCACGAAATCTGACCAAGTCATAGCCTCGATGGCTGGGGCTCCCAGTGAGTCACCGACTGACTCCCACCAATCCATCGCTCTGTCTCTCAGACATCCTGCAGCAAAGCGGACCTTCGACCCCTCTGGGCAGAAGCTCGTCAACTGCGCAGACTCAATGTCTGCGATTCATCTCCTGGCAGCAATGGGGTCCTTCGCCCCATGAAAATCTGGCGCACCACTCCCCCTGAAGTCCTTGAAGGACAGTGTGCGCGTCCCTGACTGGCTAGACGCCAAGTCGCTCCTGAATGCCCGGAGGCGATCCTCCATCAGCTCGATAATCCCCTCCTTGATCGATCCGAAAATAATTGGGGTCGACTCAAGGATACCTCTCATGATCTCAGACGCGATGAACTCGCGTAGCCCGTCATCAACCTGCTCGGATCCCGCACCCGAGCCTGATCCTGATCCCGATCCAGATCCTGAACCTCCTGCTCCATGACGTGTAACCACCATTCTAAAATAAGACACATTAACGTCAGGGTCATACATACTCTCGAGAGGTCTCCACACACTCTCAAAGTTCCCTGGTTCCATCTTAGCCCTCCTTGATTCGAGTACGAATCCTCTGCTTCCAGTAGTATGGGCCCATACTACCTTCAACATCTATCCGTACTTTTCTCAAGGATTGCTTCGACTTCACCAAGTCCCTGTTACTAATACTGCTTTCCAAACTAGCCTCATCCTAGGCTTGTCCTAGGGCACTCTCCGACCTACTCTCCGCCATCAGCTGTACAAGGAGTCCCTGCTATCCTTCCCTAACTAGCTTCCAAATACTATTACATATTCGCTTACTAATTAGTTAAAGCTAGCTAGAACCCTTACAAGCACAAAGCAACAGCATTCGTGCATCAAGTGACCATAACCAAGCATAACCTAATTAGGCTATCATATTGCTGACTAACCAGCCCTAGCATATAGCTCCATAAGCTCATACAATAGGCATATAAGGCATCCTTCCTAGATCCTTAGCCTTAATCTAGCATGCAGTTCTCATAATCATATCATATCATATCACATAACATATCATGTATGGGTATCTTGGGGAAAACTTACTTGAGCTCGGCTGGTCGCACGCATCACACACCTTGTTCTTTCTCAAAACTCCTTATTTTAAATTTTTAGAAAACTATTTTCTCGTAAAAATCCTTCAAGCCCTCGATTTGAGTCCAGACACCCCCAAAGGTGTGCCCGAATCCCTCAAACCAAGGCTCTCATACCAACTTGTAACATCCCAAAAATCGAGACCAAAAATTTTTGTTTTAATTATAATGCTTATAAAATTTGGTTGAGGAAAACATTGTTGATATCACATTAGTTTATAAACCATAGTTACATGTCTCAAAACCCATAGTGTCAAATAGTAATAATGTCTGAGTACAATCCCAGAATTCTAAAATGCAGAATCATGTGTGTGCAATGCGCTGCTACCCTGCCGGCTCCTTCCCCTTAGACGAAGGGGTACCTGAAACCAAAACTGAAAACTGTAAGCACAAAGCTTAGTGAGTTCCCCCATCATACCACACACCGAACAACATACATACTGCCGGGCAATTCTGGGGAGCCCGACCCACCCATGTCAAGCAGTTCTGAGGTGCTGACCAACCCGTGTCAAGCAGTTCTGGGGTGCTGACCAACCCATGTCAAGCAGTTCTGGGGTGCTGACCTACCCTCCGGTCTATCTCAACCGGCAACGGGGACTATTTCACCCCTACTACTAGCTACTCATAATCATACTATCATAATCATGCTGTCATAATCATACTATCAAGCATTCCTGGCGTACTGACCTACCCTTCGGTCCTAACGACCGAGGCGGGGGACTATTCCCTCCTACTACCGCTATCACATACAACATATCATATTGGCACATAAACCACATCTAATAATAGCAAACTAGATAATTATCACACAAACAATCATCTAACGACAATCCCTGCTGGAGGGCCGGCATTGTTGCCGTAGACCCACCTCTACTGGAAGGTAACTCACCTCGAAAACTGCGTGCTGAATCTTGCGGAAAGTAGTCTCTAACAGCTACTCTGATGACTCCCGGCTAACATAAACACATTAACATTCGATCAGAGTCTATAACACAACTTAGGGTAAAATGACCATTTTACCCCTTGGTCCGATTGGGACATTCAGGAGTCCCAATTCTATTAAGCCCAGCCCTCCATTGGCCTATTAAAGACTCCTTAAGGCCCACTAATTGCCCAATTCCTGAATTGGGCCCCACCCCCCTAATTGGGCCCAAAAGCTCCAAGTCCAAAGGTAACAACTCCAAGGGTCCAATCTTGGCCCAATAGGCCCAATGCTCTAGTTCCAGATTTCTAAGTCCAAACTTGCACTTCTCAGTGGGCCACAGGGCCCCAAGCCCAGGCTCAGATCCTTAAGGCCCAAAAGCCCATGGTTTCCATTATGCACACGTACGTGCGGCGTACCTGGCAAGTACGCCCAGCGTACTCTTGGACGCAAACGGAGGTTGACCGTAAACGGTAACTGACCGTGAACGGTAACGGACCGTGAACCACCCCAGTACGCGCAGCGTACTTGGTTTTACGCTTAGCGTACTACCCTGTTTCCTTGGGACTTCACTTCTGACTTAATCCATTAAGTCTTTACGTCCAAAATGTAGATCCAGGTCCTTTAAGGCCTCCCAAGCCATAAAGTTACAAACTTTAGGTGCTTGCATGGATGGTTGGGGTCAAAACATGATTTTGGTCCATTATACAAACTTTAAGACCATCTAACCCTTGCATGGTTTTGGCTTAACCACCAATATCCGATTTTTATGACCCTAGGTGCTTCTAAGAGTCCAAAAGGACAGCTCTTATGCTCTGGAACCAACAATACTCAAACACTCCCAACAATGGGGTCAAAAAGGACGTAAAAAAACCCCAAATAAACAAATCTAAGCATACAATGGTCAAGTATGGAGCTTGATGCCTCAAAAGAGTCAGAAATTGTGTCAATCCTCTGGATCTACAAGCTCTTGGTGGATCCTTGCTTCTTCTTCAAGCTCCTTTCTTCTTTTCTCACTAAAACAACACACAAACACTCTCAAATGGCTTCTAGAACACAAATGCACACAAAGGGAGCTAGGTTTTTCGTGGTGGTTGGGTAAGAGTGAAGGGAGGCTGAACCAATAGGGGTTATGTTCTTTATATAGGGAGCAAACTCTAATTTTAGGGTTTAAGGATTTGCACACGTACGCTGGGCGTACGTGCATGGCTTCCGCGTTTCTTTTTCCTGAGTACGCTGAGTGTACATAGCAATGTACGCCCCGCGTACGAGGTTCCTCAACCCACTCTTAAGGGCCCAAAGTCAAAGTCCAACCAAACAACCCATAAATTTATTAAGACAAATACTCATAATACTTGGAAAAATCCCAGATGTTACAATTGTGAACTTTGGAAAGGAGGTTTTAGCTTCAGACCGTTCTCACGACGTGAGACATAAGGTCTCATGATGTGAGCATGAGTCACCATCCCCGTTGAGTCATCTGAGTCAGGAGTGAGTCCCGGAATCAGATCGGACACGTCTCATGATGTGACCAAGGACGGGTCACGACGTGAGGCACTGTTATGGGCTTTTAGATCTTAAGGGGCCACTAGTTTTTGAATTTGGGCCTTACTGTGCTTGGGTATTTGGCCTTGGGTGTTATTTAGGAAATTAGGCCTCCTTGGATTAGGCCCATGATGGGTTTTAGGGCCATTTAGGAAGATGGGCCATAATTGGTCTTTTTGATGATAATGGGTTGGGCCTTAGATTTGGACCAAGTAAGGAAGAGGGTAAAAGGGTCTTTTACTCTAAGCATTGGGCAAGTAACTTAAATTATTGATTATAGATTGAGATCCAATTATGAATTGGATATTTATTTAATGATGTTAGCGCGGGGATTTTCCAAACCAACAGACTGATATTTTATCTGAGTGATTCTACAGCTTGAGGTGAGTTTCCTCACTGTGTTTAGCGGGTCGAAGGCACCAATGTCGGCCCATGGTTTGATATGTTTAGAACGCTAGATGTCTGCGTGACTCTTGCATATGTTTTATATGTTTATATGATTATTGGGCGGGGGTCCGATGTCGGGCGAGGCCCGCTGACCATTATGTATGCTATTTATCTTTGCGATTATTGCATGTGTTATATGTTTATATGTATGTTGGGTGGGGCCCATATGCAAGTTAGGTCGAGCCCCGCTATACTCATTGGTCGGGGCCCGTTATACGAGTTAGGGCAACGCCCATTATACTCATTGGACGGGGCCCGTTATCTGTATACCAAGCAGGGCTCGATGTCGGGCGGGGCCCATTATGTGTTTATTATGTATGGTATATGGGATTTTAGGGAACTCACTAGGCTTCATGCTTACGGTTTTCAGTTTATGTTTCAGGTACTTCTGGTTCGAAGGGGAAAAGCCGGGATGATTGCAGTGCACACATCATTTCATTGTGCATTTTATGATTACTCTGATGTTTTATGATGTAATTGATATACTTTGTTTTAACATGGTTTTATAATGATGTTTTGGATGATAGTTTTATTAATTTAAAAACAAAATTTTTTTGTCTTAATTTTGGGACGTTACAAGTTGGTATCAGAGCCTTAGTTTGAGGGATTCTGACATACCCTCGGGTATGTCTGAACTCAAACTGAGGGTTTGGTAGAATTTTTCAAAAATAAATGTTTTTTAAAAAGGGTTTCTAATAAAAGAAAAGGGTGTGGTGCATGCGGTCGACCGAGCTCAAGTAATTTTTCCCAAAATACCCATACATGTTTTATGATATGCTTTGATTTATGAATCTGTGAATCACATGCTAGTTAGGGCTAATGATCTGCTCAGGAGTTGCATGATAGAATGCTAGGAGAGATACCTTTATATGCCTATTGTATGAGCTTGTAGACTTGCATGCTAGTACTGATCAGTCAGTGATACGATGACCTGATTAGGTTATGCTTGATTCCGAGTAATCAATGCTCGAATGCTGCTTGTTTTGTGATTTTTAGGAGTTCTCGCTAACTTCAACTACCTAGTAAGCGAATATGCTAATTTACATATTACGGAAACTAAATAATTTTAGAAGGTTAGGTTTTAACTCTATTGCACAGCTCTTGTTTGAGTCCAACCGTTGTAGTGTGAGACCTTTCATTCGAAGAATTATCTGGTGTTAGTGATATGTAATTGTATTCGTGAGCTAGTTAGAGGGTGTTGGTAGGAGTTCCCTCTGCAGCTAATGGCAGAGAGTGTTGTGGTGATTGCCCTATGACAACCTGGGAAAAGATTTAGTGATGGGAGCCTTGTCTTAGTGAGGAGTGTATATGTGGATAAAGAGTAACTTGGGGATTAAAAGTGATCCTTGGGGAAAGTACGGATAGATGTGGAAGGTAGTACGGGCCCGTACTACTTAAAGCAGAGGATCCATACTCAAGTCAAGGAGAACTACGATGAAACCAGGAAACTTGTAGAGCATGAGACTCCTCGATATATATATATATATATATATATACATATATATATATATATATATATATATATATATATATATATATTGATGTGTATTATGGTCTATTTTCAGTATGGTGACTCTTCGAGGAAGACCGGTTAGTGGTTCTGGTGTCGGTGAGGGTTCACGCTCTGGTTCTGGAGCCGGACAGTTGGATGACTAAACGTGGGAATTCATTTCGTCTGAGATTACCCGCATCATACTTGAGTAGACTCCTGTGATCTTTGGTACAATCAAGGAGGTTATCATGGAGGTGTCGGAGGAACGCTTAGGCTCTTTCCATTCTGAGATTGTGGCTTTGATTGGAGCATGTTCGTTAACTTTCAGGGAGTTCCGGGCATGCGGAGCTCCAAAGTTTTTTGAGAAGAAGGACCCGATCGCGAGAAGGTGTTGGTTAGTGTGACATCCCCATTTTCACAGCTAGAAAATACCGATTTGTTTATTCTTTATTTGAAAATCAGAGTATATTTTTAAAGAAATATATTGCGGAATTCGTTCCTAGAAAAACATAATAAATATATTCTCAAAGAATTTCCGAAGAAATGTATTTTGTTCATATTAAAACTTTGGGATGTCATCGTCAATACTGAAACATAAGCATAAACAGACCTTACATTTATTTACACTAGTGCTCTACATCTCGTTTAAATCTCTCAGTGTAAAGTAGCTTCGTATCGATACCTGTGATACAAATAGACTAAGTGGGTCAGGTTGGGAAACCTGGTGAGCACATAGGGTTTTCAACCCACAGTAATATAATTATTATGTTTAATCATCAAATAATCAACCCAATTATCCATCCCCATTATCTTTTTTATTCGTAAGGATCTACCCTAAGAATCATCTATCATTCACTTTTTCATTCCTAAGGAATCTCCTAAGGAATAGGCACGAAATCCATCGTTGCCTATGGTACAGCTGCCAATGTTATCTATTAGGCACAACTGTCAATATTATCATTTAGGCGCAACTGTCAGGATTATGACGTTCTCTATTAGGCACAACTGCCAATATTATCCATTAGGCGCAGCTGCGAAGATTATGATGTTCTCTATTAGGCACAGCTGCCAATATTATCCATTAGGAGCAGCTACCAGGATCATGTTGTATCTATTAGGCACAACTGCCAATATTATCCTATAGACTCAGCTGTCAGGATATTTAGAGTACATCTGGTGAACACGTAAATCAAACACACCTACGGGTTACGGCGCAGCTGCCAATATTCATCTATATCATCTTTCGTACCTCATTATTTATCTACCCATGTTCTACCCAACATACTCGTAGATATAAAATACATATACAATTTAAATCATTTAAAACATGTATAAATCATTCATCTAGCATAAATATCAGGAACACAGATAATATGCACACATAGCACGCAATTTATATTAAATACTTCATATCTATGTGTAAGATGAAAGTAATTATGCACTCACATTAGTAGCGTGAGTTGATAAAATCTAACTAGAAACGGTCAGCGGTTCGTGATCGTCGGGCTCAGGACGCGGAACGCCTTCAGCAAACAAGAGAGAGAGAGAAAAGAACTTGGTGTAATGAGAGAATGGGTCGAACTTGCTATTTATAGGCTGCCAAAAATATGTCCACATCGTGGGCTTATATGTCCATGTTGTGGCGGATGGCTGAATCACTCCGTAGGCGGCCATCTGCGTTCTAGCTTCGAAAGGTGTTCAGATGACATTTCCACGTCGTGGACTTAATTTCCACGTCGTCGGCTCGTAACACATCACTCCCGTAGCCTTAGCACGTATTTTTCTAGCCTCGATTAGTGTCCTTGACTAATTCCACGTCGTGGACCTTAATTCCACGTCGTGGAGCATGGCTGATTAGGGTTTCTGCCACGTGTCATGTTCTTAGACTGCTGTATCTTTGGAAGGTCATAACTTTTGCATACGAGCTCCGTTTTTGACGTTCTTTATATCCACGCGTATGTGGAGAAATACTCCAAAAATTTAGATTAGGTCACTAAGTCCCAAAACTACTTTATCATAAACTCAGTTTTTACGATTCCCGGTGTTGTGCCGGCTTTGTCGCGAAACTTCGACAAGTTATAACTTCTTCGTTATAACTCGTATTTTAGTGTTCTTTATGATGGGTTTTGAGCATTCTAACACTCCTATGGTGTATATGCAACCCTAGAAACCTTGGATCTATGTTTTCTGTAATATACATGCATATTTGATTTTCCAAGGTTTACATCCTAACTAGCATGTTATGGGGAACTTGTAATACAAAAATCAAGTGGAATAACATACCTTTTAGTAGCTTGGATTCCTTGATGACTTTGTGAGCCTAGCACCCCAAATGTGATGCCTCAAATGCTTCACATAACACCACAACACTTGGAATAACTTTAGAGAAGTTCACTATGACACAAAATCGACTTGCCCTCTTGTTCTTACACTTTGTGTTTTTTGCGCCGATTTTGGAAGCCTGTGGGGTCCTTTTATAGTTGTGTCACAAGTAGGGTTACCACATGTAAACCCTAATTGACATGGATTTTCATTTCCCATGATCCATGGGTTTATATCCCCCATGGACTCTCCATGGAGCACCTTATGGGTTTTAGCCCAACTCCATAAACCATGGATCATTAGCCCACTATATAAGAATGGATGATTTACACAATCAACCTCATATATTTAATTAGTCTCCTTTTGATCACCAAATTAATTCTAAATTAATTCTTGACCAATACTAATTAAATAATATTATTAATATATTAGAACTTATAATATATTAATAAACCTTAAGTGTCCTTTTTCTCATTTTGTCTATCCAAGTGTTGCAATGCCATGCAACCCAAATGGACCATGCCGGGTCGGGTCAAGTACATACCAAATATAGTTATGGACTTAGACATTATATCCAACAGTCTCCCACTTGGATAAGTCTAATAACTATAGTTGGAGATATGACTTCAGGATCCGACTAGCAATCGTAGCTCTTTCAAAGTCTCTCGGAACTGAGATGATGATGATGATACGCCATTTAAGATAAGTGATCATATAATCCTCTGCTCTCAAGATATCAGCCAGACAAATACATGGAACATGGTCTTACTTCTTGTCCAACATTTGTTTCTCGATCTCTGATTTGTTTGACATAGAACTAAATTGAACACATCAATTAGGTTCTGACCGGGCCCGGTACATAGGTCAAAAAAAAAATCATCGAGGGGCCCATATATCGCTTCTAATCCTAGAAGTAATAAATAAACTTCGACTCATATGCTTGTACTGACTACTTGTTGAATTATGCATAAAAGCACGTTTTATAACATCGAGTTACCAATGCGTTTTCGTATAATCAATGTATAACCAACTCATAGTCAACAACTCATATCTCTAGTTTTGAAGATTTATATGATATTACCGTCTCACGATCACTCGAGATAAATTCCATGAAGTGATACAAGTGAGCGTGGGTTGAGTCCAATACTCAGACCTTATGAGCACTCATGAATGTTGCAACAACCATTGCTATGTCTAATACACCTTAGACAATCTACAAACCCAATTCATGACAGTCTTATTTCAATACCTACTTCCAAAGTATGACTGACTGTGGAGAGTTTGAATAATATAATTATTCTGGAAGTCAAAACATGCAAAATTGAAACAATAGTAAACGATTAACATAAGATAGTAACACTTTACTCATAAATAAATAACAACATTATTTAATCATCAAATGTCAATTACATTTTACAAGTTTCAAAAAACTATCTAATTATTAAAACTAATATCATCCTTCAGCCTGATGCGCCTCGCATGCTGTAAATGCTTAACCCTACTCAGTCCCTTCGTGAGGGGATTTGTTGGGTTCTCATCTGATGATACCCTCTTTGCCACGAGGAGTCCTTCTTCTATTCAATGTCTAACGAAATGGTATTTTCTGTCAATGTGTCTGGATCTCTCGTGATCCCTTGGTTCCTTAGCTAAAGCAACCGCACTTTCGCTGTCACAGAAAATTTCCATTGGCTCTTTTATAGTTGGTACAACTCCAAGCTCTCCAATGAAGTTCTTTAGCAATATCGCCTCCTTTGCTGCCTCGCTTGCTGTTATATACTCTGATTCGCAAGTTGAATCAACTATCATCTCCTGCTTGGAACTTTTCCAAGTAATTGCTCCTCCATTTAGGATAAAGACCCAGCCTGACTGAGAGCGGAAATTATCCCTATCAGTCTAAAAGCTAGCATCGCTATACCCTACCACTCTCAAGTCATCACTGCCAGCAAGGGTAAGGACCCAGTCCGTAGTCCTTCGCAGATACTTGAGAATGTTCTTTACCGCAGTCCAGTGAGCCTTGCCAGGGCTCCCTTGATATCTACTGACCATGCTCAAAGCAAAGGCCACATCAACGCGAGTACAAGTCATAGCATACATGATTGAGCCCACAGTGGAAGCATATGGTACATGACTCATCTCAACTATCTTAGCCTCTATACTCGGACTCTGAGTCTTACTCAGTTTGGCGTTACTCTGGATCGGTAATTCCCCTTTCTTGGAATCCTGCATATTGAACCTCTTCAGCATCTTATCCAAGTAAGTACTCTGACTAAGTCCAATTATTCTCTTACTCCTGTCTCTCAATATCCTTATCCCTATGATATAGGTAGCTTCCCCAAGGTCCTTCATAGCGAAACACTTCCCAAGCCAGGACTTAACCTTCTGCAAGGTTGGGATGTCATTTCCTATGAGTAGTATGTCATCCACATACAACACCAAAAAGCTAACTATACTCCCACTAGACCTAACTTATACACATGACTCATCCTCGCTCCTCGAAATGCCAAACTCTTTGACTTTCTCATCGAAACAAATATTCCATCTGCGAGATGCTTGTTTCAACCCATAAATGGATTTCTCAAGCTTACACACCTTATTAGGGTACTTTGCATCGATAAAACCCTCTGGCTGAGCCATGTAAACATCCTCAGCCAAATTTCCATTAAGGAAAACGATTTTGACATCCATTTTCCATATCTCATAATTATGAAATGAAGCTATGGCTAGCATAACCCTAATAGACTTAATCTTCGCTACTGGTGAGAAGGTCTCATCATAGTCAACTCCTAGAGTTTGAGTAAAGCCCTTCGCAACCAGTCGCGCTTTGTAAGTATGTACCTTCCCATCCATGTTGGTCTTCTTCTTGAAGATCGATTTGCATCCAACTGTCTTACGACCCGGTACATTGTCAACCAAGTTCCAAACTTGATTGTCATACATGGACTGAATCTCGCTGTCCATAGCCTCCTTCCATTTGGCAGATTCAGGGCCTGCCATGGCTTCCCTGTAATTATTAGGTTCATCCAAATCTATCAGTGTACTATCACTGATAAATGTATCACCTTCAGTAGTGATGTGATAACCATAATAAAAATCAGGTGTGTTCCTAATTCTAGTGGAACGCCTCGGAGGAACAGACTCATCTATCGGCTCAACAGGAGTTTCATCCTCAGGTTGGTCGCTAATGTTTGAGGTTCCTTCACCACTTGACTCTTGAAGCTCTTCAAGGTCAATATGCCTCCTACTGTTTCCTTGGTTTATGAACTCTCTCTCACGAAAGACTCCTCTTCTAGCTACAAAGACCACATTCTCAATAGGTCTGTAGAAGAGGTAACCAAAGGATCTTTGTGGGTAGCCGATGAAAATACACCTCTCACTTCGAGGTTCGAGCTTATCATGAGACTAACGCCTCATGAAGGACTCGCAACCCTAAATCTTGATGTGGTCCAAATTGGGAACTTTCCCAGTCCACATCTCACGAGGTGTTTTGGCAACCTTTTTAGCAGGGACTAGATTCAGGATATGGGCGGCAGTCTCTAAGGCATACACCCAGAATGAGATTGGTAACGAAGCACGACTCATCATGGAACGAACCATGTCCAACAAGGTTCGATTGCGCCTCTCATCCATACCATTCAGCTGTGGTGTCCTAGGAGGTGTCAATTGTGAGACAATCCCACATTCCTTAAGATAGTCAAAGAACTCGATACTAAGATACTCTCCTCCCCGATCGGATCTGAGCATCTTGATGTTCCTGCCCAGTTGATTCTCCACTTCCTGCTTAAACTCTTTGAATTTTTAAGTGGTTTCTGACTTATGCTTGATTAAGTAGATATATCCATATCTACAATAATCATCAATAAAAGTCACATAATAGCGATTAGCATCCCTTGTGGCAGTTTTGAAGGGTCCACACACATCAGTGTGTATGAGGTCCAACAAACCCTCACCCCTCTCACAAATACCAGTGAAGGGTGACTTTGTCATTTTCCAAGTAAACAAGACTCGCAACTATCATCCAACTTTAGGTCAAATGATTCCAAAACTCCATCCTTTTGGAGTTGGTCTATGTGCTTCTTGTTAACATGTCCAAGACGACAATGCCACAAGTATGCTTTGTCTAAACTATTTGAAGAATCAATACACAACATATTATTTCCTAGATTATCTACAACATTCACAGCTTCATATACACCATCACAAGGTAATGCTTTAAAGTAAAATACATCATTGTAATAAAAATTAATAGCACCATTATCATTATCAAATGAAAAAGTAAACCCTTGTTTGTACAAGCCATGAAAGGAAATAATATTTCTCGCCATTTCAGACGAGTAACAATATTTATTCAAATCTAACATTAACCCATTCTTAAGCAATAAAGAATAAACTCTTATCTTGGTAACAGGTGATGCTTTCCTATTCCCCATGATTAAGTTTATCTTCCCGTGCTCCACTTTCTCACTTTTTCTTAGGCCGTGCAAATCAGTACAAATGTGAATACCACAACCTGTATCAAGCACCCAAGAATTAGTATGCAATGAGTTATTAGACAATATAGTGTAAATACCTGCATGGGTGGGTTTAACTTTCCCATCCTTTACATCCTGCAAGTATTTGGGGCAGCTTCGCTTCCAGCGCCCCCTTTCCTGGCAGTAGAAGCATTGTGCTTCCTTTGGGTTTGAAAAATGAGGAATGGAACCTTTCTTGGTTCCACTTGAAGAGGAGCCATCAAGAGACTTTCCCTTGGTACCCTTCGAAGGGGTCTTCCTCTTCTTCCCGTTTCCCTGCCCAATTGACAGAACATGAGCAGTAGTAGGAGTAGGAGTAACAGCTGATTTACTTTTAAGGCCACTTTCAGCGGTCCTTAAAATTCCTTGAAGCTTACTTAGTGTGACTTCCTCCTTGTTCATATGATAAGTCATACGAAACTGATCATAACTTGGAGGTAAGGAATGGAGAATGATGTCAATCGCCATGTCCTTAGGGAAGTCCACATTAAGCTTCAATAACCGGTCCACGAACCTTTGCATTTTCTGCAAGTGACTGGTGAGGGACTCTCCCTCCTTCATCCTAGCTGTTATCATGGAGGAAATGATTTCATACCTCTCCTAACGAGCACTCTGATGGCACCTATCCATCAGATCCTGGTGCATCTCAAAAGGGTAGAAATCTTCATAGGATTTCTGGAGTTCTAATGTCATTATGGCCAACATGATGCAAGAAACCTTAGTGGCATCTTTCTCATGCGTAGTGTACTCAACAATCTCCTCATGAGTAGCAGTCGACTCATCGATAACCTTTAGCTCCTAATCGAGGACATACTCTTTGCCTTCATAGCGAGTAATCATTCTGATGTTGGTAACCCATTCATTGAAATTGGAATCATCAAAAGCGACTTTCCCACACAAGTTCATTAGGGAAAAGAGTCTGTAGGGTTTGAGCCAGTAGCAGTGTTGGAAGACATCTGAAAGAAAGAAAGACAAGTTTTATTAGATAAAGAGTCCTTAATAAGTCACCCAAATGAAATATTAACGCTAGGACCCAACAAACTATTTATAGTTGGAAGAGGGATGTCGTAATCCAAGCTATAAAATATTTGAAGGTAGGTAAATGACGATTTACCAATTTCCACCACAAAAATGAAATAGATTATTAAGTTTTATTGGATTTGAAATTCCTAGATCTTTTGAGATACATTGAACTTTCAACGGCATGTTTGAATCTCGATTGTGCCCTCTCAAGTTTGTGACTGGGATGCCGAGGATCACAAACAAGGTGTGAATAACCATGCAAATTGACTTGGTACCCTTAACTTTTATCACCTAATCGACGTGCCGGTTAACCACACACGCTCCACCGATCTATGATAAAATTAAGTTACCCTTTGCCACTCTTACTAGTCCTTGTTAGTGTGCCACTTAACCACACGCGCTCCACTAACGACTTGGTAAGGTACAAAGTGTAATTTCATGGGTTAGCACCTATTTCACATTTTCCTAAAGTAACTAAGATTGGGAATTATTAAAGTATAATTACTTTATAATTTCATTATACTTATCCTACCCGTTCGGCTAACGACCCTCCACCAGTCAACGAAGCGGTGGGTGAGAGTGGACACCCATTAAACTGCCATTTTATAGGCAGTAACCTTATACCCCCTTATAGACCGGCTTCGTGAATGAGGCCTACTAACGGTAAGACTGACTTATTCTTATACATATCTATATATTTAAACTTTTAATATAATAATACTATAAGGGTTGAATTTTAAACTTTTAAAATTCTAAGGTTCAATTTGGAATTAAAGTATTAGGGTGTAAGACTTTACAAATTCCAAAACTTGAGGGCAAGTATTGAAACTATTCAAGACTTTTCATTTCATAACTTATGAGTTTAATGGTCCATTAAAGTGAAGACTCTTCATTTTATGTAACCTATTATTCTTTAATAACACTTTTAAAGAAGTGACTTTTGGTTATCCATAACTTGAGGACAAATTATGGACTTCATCATTAGGTATTAAGATCAAGAATCATACTAACGAGCAAGTTACACATAATTCCTATGATCTTCTAAAACTCATAAGTATAAACATTCATATCAAACAATTTCAAGAATCATATTAATACATATAAAACTTGAAATTTGATAATAACCATTGAATATGAATTAGCATAATCATTACCACTTCACAAAAACATATTTTATAAGTCCAAAACAGTTTAGGGTAATGATTCTAGTCCATTTCCAGCAGCAAAACTCAAAAATCTGCTCACAGGGCCTTCTACTCATCGAGTGCATGATCTTACTCGACGAGTAGGATGAGTTTACTCATGGACTCGTCGAGTCCCCCATGGACGCGGCGAGTTCATACGAACAGTGAACAGTTTTCGACTTTTTCAAGCAGTTTGCATCAAGTATATAGAAAACAAGCCTAGGCTCTGATACCACTTATGGGTTTTGAGCATTTTAACACTCCTATGGTGTACATGCAACCCTATAAACCTTGGATCTATGTTTTCTCTAATATACATGCAAATTTGATTTTCCAAGGTTTACATCCTAACTAGCATGTTATGGGGAACTTGTAATACAAAAATCAAATAGAATAACATACCTTTTAGTAGCTTGGATTCCTTGATGATTGTGTGAGCCTAGCACCCCAAATGTGATGCCTCATATGCTTCACACAACACCACAACACTTGGAATAACTTTAGAGAAGTTCACTATGACACAAAATCGGCTTGCCCTATTGTTCTTACACTTTGTGTTTTTTGCGCCAATTTTGGAAGCCTGTGGGGTCCTTTTATAGTTGTGTCACAAGTAGGGTTACCATATGTAAACCCTAATTGACATGGCTTTTCATTTCCCATGATCCATAGGTTTATATCCCCCATGGGCAATCCATGGAGCACCTTATGGGTTTTAGCCCATCTCCATAAACCATGGATCATTAGCCCACTATATAAGAATGGATGATTTACACAATCAACCCCATATATTTAATTAGTCTCCTTTTGATCACCAAATTAATTCTAAATTAATTCTTGACCAATACTTAATTAAATAATATTATTAATATATTAGAACTTATAATATATTAATAAACCTTAAGTGTCCTTTTTCTCATTTTGTCTATCCAGGTGTTGCAATGTCATGCAACCCAAATGGACCATGCCGGGTCGGGTCAAGTACATACCAAATATAGTTATGGACTTAGACACTATATCCAACACTTTATATGTACGGAAACCTTGTGATATATACTACAACTTAGTTAAGATTATTTATTCTAAATAATCCTCTATCAAAAAGTCAATTTTGATGCTTATCGTCTCTAAACTGACTAGCCCGAATCTGCGGGCGTTACAGTTATCTCCCCCTTAGGATGATTATGTCCCAGAATCATCAACAAAACAGGGCTTGTATACTGATATGTTTCTTCGAATAAGTATCTAACTCTTGTACTTTTTTACTGTAGGCGGTGCTCAATCTTGCACCTGATCTCTATCTCGCGTTGGACTTTCAATTGTAACCTTCGAGTTAAATCTTGATTCTTATTGGAAACTCCTGCTCCTTCGTAAACAGACTTTACTTCAATTATCGTAACAGACCGATGGGTCATGTTCAAATGACCTCTCATCGTATGATGTAACGCTTAGACTCAGGTCTTTTAGAGTCAAATTCCATAATGGAATATACCTTCCTTCATATTCTAATGTGATATAATCACATTCTATCATGTAGCACTTCTAGCTACAAGCTTCTTACTTTAACAGTTACTGCAATACATCTATTGATCGCTTCGTTTCTCTTTCACTTCAATCTTCTGGCTTAAGTTGGATGTTACATCGATCTTGGTTCTCTGAACCACGTAACATACACATCTTAGTCAGACTCGATTTGATATGACCACTAGGGTCGGAATAACAATCATCTTCTTAGTCATTACCGAAACGATGGTAACGACATACTTGAATAAAACATAATCAATTACTAGCTCCTTGGTAAGCTTGTGACTTTCCCTGATCCAAGTGCGAGTCCTGTGCTTCTGGTAGTATAGGCCTCTACTACCATTCACACCTACTCATACTCGTCCCAAGTATTGTCTCGTAGTTTTCCAAGTAACCATTCAAAAATTTCACATAATCATTTAACACATCATATAACAAAACCAAGGTTTATATTATTTTTTTGAAACAATTACATAGGCATTCAAGTTCAACCTGTACTATGCCTCTAACAGGCTACACCACATGATACTATTTATGTGGCTACTTCATATCCCGACCTTCGGATATATAAGTCCTCAACTATATTTATGTGGCTACTTCATATCCAAGTGGGAGACTGTTGGATTAATGTCTAAGTCCATAACTATATTTGGTATGTACTTGACCCGACCCGGCATGGTCCATTTGGGTTGCACTTCACCGGCACAATTTATATGGATAGTCTTTTGAGAATAGTATATTTATGATTTATATTAATATATTATAAGTTCTAATATATTAATATGGAATCATATTATTTAATTAGTATTGATCAAGAATTAATTTAGAATTAATTAAGTGATCAAAAAGAACTAATTAAATATGGACTCTTATATATATGGAATGGGCCAAGTTCATTTAGGTTGGGCTAAGCTTTCATGGATGGTCCATGGAGCTTTTAACCCATGGATCCTATGTAAATGAAAGGTCATGGGTATTAGGGTTTACATGGATGTAACCCTAATCCTCCATAATATATAAAGGGGTCCTTGGCTCACAAAATTGGTACAAGTGTGTGAAAATAAGAGTGGGCTGATTTTAGTGTGCATACATATTCTCTCAAGTTCTTCCAAGGTGTTTTGGTGATTTGTGATTCCATTTGAGGCTTCCACACTATTGGGGCTAAGCTCTTAAAGCTTGAAGACATCAAGCTACATCAAAAGGTATGTCATCTAACTAGAACTTTGTAGTATAGGTGCTTCATAATATGCTAGTTAGGATGAAACCTTGGAATAGTTAATATTTGCATGTATAATAGAGAAAACATAGATCCAAGGTTTATAGGGTTGCATGTACACCATAGGAGTGTTAGAATGCTCAAAACCCAACAACTCTTCCCTTAATCATCTCCTCAACAGACTTAGCAGCCCAGATAGCTGCCTCTAGAGTATGTGCCTGACGTACTGGCACCGCGTACTCCCATGGAAGTCCCTTTGCGTACCTGTCGATTTTCGTCAGCTCATTTGGGACAATACGCAAAGCAAACTCCATTTTGTCTGTGAAGTTATTTGTGTATTCATCGATGGACATGCTTTCCTTCTTCAATGTCAGGAATTGGTTCTCTAGCTCAAGCAGATTTTGGGCCGAGCAGTACTTGTTCTTGAAGTGAAGTAAGAACTCTGCCCAAGTCAGTTGCAGGGGCTCATTGGCGCTTATGGTCTTCCCCAGAGTGTTCCACCAGCGAACAGCGCCACCTCTGAACTGATGCACTGCAAATGTGGTTTGTAGCTTGCCTTTGCAACTACATGTCATGAAGGCTAATTCCATCTCCAAGATCCAATCCATTACTCCGATGGGATCCTCTTTTCCAGTGAAATTTGACGGCTTGCAAGTCGTAAAGTCTTTGTACTTGCATCCGTTTCTCTCGACTCCGTCCTCTTGGTTATTCATCCTAACCACAGGCGGTTCATCTTGACCAACAACTCTACTATAATTTCCTTCTTCTGAATGTTCGGCGATCAACTCAGGATGTACAATGAACACAATAGGTTCGTCCCTATTTTCGTGCAACATTTGCCTCATCTTTTCCCTATGTTCGACCATCATAGCCTGAATCATGGCTTGTACTCCAACCATTATGATTGGCTCTGGTGCAGCTTCTACTATCGGCACCTGGTCATTCACTTGGGGTTGAGGTTGCTGATTGCCATTTGCATTGGCATTTCCGACTCCACTTCGGGTTCTTTCCATGTCGATCTATACACTAAATCAGACGTTCGGTGTGCAATGATGAGAATTTAGATAGGGGAATCAGACGTATAAATCTCCTTATCACTCCAAAAAGTTACATGCCAGTTCTAATATCGTAATTAAACATTTAGAATCCTGAGCACATAAAATTTCCAGATCCGGTCGGCAATAGACCATAGATTCGAGCAAATAATAGCATATAAGGCATTTGTATAGCTATAACATAAATCATTTAGCACATAAAAACATTTTCGGCATCTTTCCTAAAATAAGCTAGTGCCCGTGTCTATTCAGGCATACTTCCTAAACATAGAAGACACTCATCTCACAATCATCGCTTAGCATTCTAAGTTTAAGTCTAGAAATTTCCTACAAATTCCTAGTTCGCTTAAACTAATGCTCTGATAGCAACTGTGACATCCTCATTTTCACGGCCAGAAAAGACCGATTTGTTTATGCTTTATTTGAAAATTAGAGTATATTTTTAAAGAAATATATTGCGGAATTTGTTCCCAGAAAAACATGATAATTATATTATCAAAGCATTTCAGAAGAAATGTATTTTGTTCATATTAAAACTTTGGGATGTCATCGTCAATACTGAAACATAAGCATAAACAGACCTTACATTTATTTACACTAGTGCTCTACATCTCGTTTAAAGTAGCTTCGTATCGATACCTGTGATACAAATAG
The DNA here is from genome assembly GCF_052849685.1 of Lactuca virosa. Lineage (NCBI taxonomy): Eukaryota > Viridiplantae > Streptophyta > Magnoliopsida > Asterales > Asteraceae > Lactuca > Lactuca virosa. The sequence continues at coordinate 220,926,047 of NC_136430.1, read as the reverse complement.
ACTAAGTGGGTCAGGTTGAGAAACCTGGTGAGCACATAGAGTTTTCAACCCACAATAATATAATTATTATGTTTAATCATCAAATAATCAACCCAATTATCCATCCCTATTATCTTTTTTATTCGTACGGATCTACCCTAAGAATCATCTATCATTCACTTTTTCATTCCTAAGGAATCTCCTAAGGAATAGGCACGAAGTCCATCGTTGCCTATGGTACAACTGCCAATGTTATCTATTAGGCACAGCTGTCAATATTATCATTTAGGCGCAACTGTCAGGATTATGACGTTCTCTATTGGGTACAACTGCCAATATTATCCATTAGGCGCAGCTGCCAGGATTATGACGTTCTCTATTAGGCACAACTGCCAATATTATCCATTAGGTGCAGCTGCCAGGATTATGTTATATCTATTAGGCACAACTGCCAATATTATCCTATAGGCGCAACTGCCAGGATATTTAGAGTACATCCGGTGAACATGTAAATCAAACACACCTACGGGTTATGCCGCAGCTGCCAATATTCATCTATATCATCTTTCGTACCTCATTATTTATCTACCCATGTTCTACCTAACATACTCGTAGATATAAAATACATATACAGTTTAAATCATTTAAAACATGTATAAATCATTCATCCAACACAGATATCACGAACACGGATAATATGAACACATAGCACATAATTTATATTAAATACTTTATATCTATGTGTAAGATGAAAGTAACTATGCACTCACATTAGTAGCGTGAGTTGATAGAATCTAACTAGAAACGGTCAGCGGTTCGTGATCGTCGGGCTCGGGATGCGGAATGCCTTCAGCAAACGAGAGAGAGAGAGAGAAAAGAATTTGGTGTAATGAGAGAATGGGTCGAACTTGCTATTTATAGGCTGCCAAAAACATGTCCACGTTGTGGGCATATATGTCCACGTCGTAGCGGATGGCTGAATCACTTCGTAGGCTTGCCATCTGCGTTCTAGCTTCGAAAGGTGTCCGGATGACATTTCCACGTCGTGGACTTAATTTCCACGTCGTGGGCTCTTAACACATCACTCCCGTATCCTTATCACGTGTTTTTCTAGCCTCGATTAGTGTCCTTGACTAATTCCACGTCGTGAAGCATGGCTGATTAGGGTTTCTGCCACGTGTCATGCTCTTAGACTGTTGTATCTTTGGAAGGTCATAACTTTTGCATATGAGCTCCGTTTTTGACGTTCTTTATATCCACGCGTAGGTGGAGACATACTCTACAACTTTAGATTAGGTCACTAAGTCAAAAAACTAATTTATTATAAACTCACTTTTTACGATTCCCGGTGTTGTGCCGGTTTTGTCGTGAAACTTTGACAGATCATAACTTCTTTGTTATAACTAGGATTTCAACATTTTTTATATGTACGGAAACCTTGTGACATATACTAAAACTTGGTTAAGATTATTTATTCTAAATAATCCTCTATCAAAAACTCAATTTTGATGCTTATCGTTTCTAAACTGACTAGCCCGAATCTGCGGGCATTACAGTTAGCATATGTCGGTAACGCCTTCCGCACTAGCAGTTGTCCCGATGGGTGCAGAGGTTAGACTTGCTTCATGTCTTCTGAAATATAGAGTCAATGACTAGTAGGAGGAGGTAGGACATGACCTGGGAGGTGAGGCGATTGAGTCCATGTCATGGGATGATTTTTTGACTAGATTTCGAGTTGAGTTCGCACCAGTGATGGAGGTGCAACAGCTGGCGAGGGATTTCCAGGACCTTCGCCAGAATATTGAGACGATGGTTGAGATCAGCACAATCTTCCGTGAGAGGGCGCTATTATTTGTGCAGTATGTGGCGGATGAGGAGACGAAGAAGGAGAGATACCATGAGATGTCGAGGAGTGATATTCGACAGTTTGTGAGCCGATCTAGTTGCAAGACACCTGAGGATATGATTGGGAGAGTCAGAGAGAGAGGATATTGATTTAGATATAGATAGTAAGAGGAATCCGAATCAGGCTCAAGGTACAGGGGGGTCGGGCAAGAGGCCCAAGGTGTGTTATTCTAGGTCGGGAGGCCAGCAGGGCTAGAGCCGTTGTGGCAAGTGTAGTAGGACGCACGATGGAGCATGCATGGTGGGTGGTTCTGGCTGCTTCAAGTGCGGCCGGACCGGTCATATTAGTAGGGATTTCACTGCTATTACTACCACCACTACCCCAATATATGATCCGATTTGCTTCCATTGCAATCAGAGGGGCCACAAGAAGGCCCATTATTCGAGTTTGGCAGCAGCGGGACCAGTGGTGGCACCAGATCCAACGACTCTACGGATCACTGATGGCTGTCAGGGTAAGGCAAATGCGCTTGTGGTAAAGAGCAGGGCTTTTCAGCTGACGGTCGAGGAGGCTCGCGCAACACCTAATGTGGTGACGGGTACGTATCTTCTCCTTATCTCTTTATTTATATTGAATTGTCTGTTTATATTTATGTGTTTTATTTTTAGCATCGTTCCTCATGAACGGTATTTTTGCCCTGGTATTGTTTGATTCAGGGGCTACCCGATCTTTTGTATTGCTTGCACTTAGCAAGAGGTTTGTTGGAGCTCCAGAGGAGCTGGATTGTCCTTTAGACGTCGAGCTTACATATTATCGATATGTCTGGGTATCGAGGGTTCATTGGCGTTGTGTTCTTTGGATGTTCGGCGAGCAGTATCCAATTGATTTGGTTCTCATTCCTTTGTACGGGAACAAGGTTATCGTAGGGATGGACTGATTGAGCCCAAATGGGGCGATGATCGATTGTGAGCAGAAGTTAGTGCGTATTTGAACCCCAAGCGGGGGATAGTTGGTGGTTCAGGGAGAGAGAGCTCATCGTGGTTCGATTTTATGTTCAACAGCTAGTGACATATGCTATCTTCATCAGGGTTGTTATGGATATGTCGCCTATGTTATGGATACCCGGGATAAGGATAAGGAGACCGTGGATGATGTGCTGATTATACGCGAGTACTCGAATGTGTTTATGAAGGATTTACCTGGGGTGCCTCCAGAGAGGCAGGTGGAGTTTAGGATTGACTTGGTACTTGGTGCGGCTCCGATAGCCAATGCACCATATTGGTTAGCTCTTCCATAGATGCATGAGTTTTGTAGACAACTACATGAGCTGTTAGACAAAGGGTTCATTCGACCGAGCAGTTCACCATGGGGAGAACCGATCTTGTTTGTGAAGAATAAGGATGAGTCTCATCGAATGTGTATTGATTATCGAGAGTTGAATAAGCTAACGGTGAAGAACCGTTATCCACTCCCTAGGTTTGATGATTTGTTTGACCAGCTTCAGGGTGCATCTTGGTTTCCAAGATTGATCTGCGTTCGGGTTATCACCAGATGAGCGTCGGAGAGGAGGATGTGAAGAAAACCGCTTTCCCGACTCGTTATGGTCGTTACGAGTTCATGGTGATGTCCTTCGAGCTCACCAATTCTCCAGCCACGTTCATGGACCTCATGAACCACGTATGATAGCCGATGTTGGATATGTCTGTGATTGTATTCATTGATGATATCCTGGTCTATTCCAAGACCCAAGAGCTGCATGGGGAGCACTTGAGAGAGGTGTTGGAGACTCTGAGGAGGGAGATACTTTTTGTGAAGTTCTCCAAGTGTGAGTTTTGGTTGCGGGAGGTGCAGTTTCTGGGGCACCTTGTTAACCAGAACGATATTCTGGTTGATCCGGTCAAGGTCAAGGCCGTGATGAGGCGGGAGGTTGCAAGGTCTCGATCTGAGATTCAGAGTTTCTTTGGTTTGGGAGGTTACTATCGGAGATTCTTCAGGATTTCTCCAATATAGCGGTTCCTCTGGCTCGGTTGAAGAAGAAGACCATAACTTTTCGTTGGGGGCCTGAGCAACAAGCAAATTTTGTGACACTAAGACAGAAATTGTGCAAGGCGTCGATTTTGACCCTGTCGGAGGGTGTTGAGGACTTCGTGGTTTATTGTGATGCGTCGATCACAGGTTTGGGTGCAGTTCTGATGCATAGGGGTCGCATGATCGCTTACGCTTCGAGGCAGTTGAAGCCTCATGAGGCGAATTATCCGACACATGATTTAGAGTTGGGGGTTGTGGTTTTCGCCTTTAATATTTGGCGACATTACCTCTATGGGTCTGTTGTACCATATACACAGATCACAAGAGCCTGAGGTATCTGATGGATCAGCCGAATCTAAATATGAGGCAACGTCCATGGTTGGATGTGGTGAAGGATTATGATTGTGAGATCCTTTACCATCCAGGGAAGGCCAATGTGGTGGTCGATGCTCTTAACCTCAAGGCGGTCGTGGCTCCGATCAGGGATATTTGTCTGAGGATGACCGTGATTACCTCACTTTTGGAGCGGATTCGAGAGGCACAGATTGAGGCTATGAAGGAAGAGCACCGGAAGAGTTAGCGCATAGTGGGTCAGGTGGCTTCCTTTGATTATGATAGCCAAGGGTTATTGACTCTTCATCGGAGAGTATGGGTTCTATATTGGGGAAGTGTGCGTCAAGTTCTGATGGAGGAGGTACACAAATCGAGGTTCTTCACCCATCCCGGGGCGACGAAGATGTATAGAGATCTTCGTCATGATTATTGGTGGCCATGCATGAATCAGGATGTAGCTTGGTATGTGGAGAGGTGCTTGACTTGCAGGAAAGTTAAGGCCGAGCATCAGCAGCCTCACGGAAAGATGCAGCCGTTATGTAACACTTGAATCCTAGTATAGTTCTTATTTTTCCCTTGTTATTGAAAAGTTTGCATTTTGGTCCTTGGGCAGTACGCGTGACATACCACTCAGTATGCTTAGCGTACAAGCTGTAAAGCGAGTACACAGGGCGTACCACTTGGTACGCTTAGCGTACTGATGCGAGGTTGGGATGGGACTCTGGACACGTACGCGGGGCGTACATCCATGTACGTGGGGCGTATGTGTGATTTAATGAAACCCTAATCTAGGGTGATGCACCCTATATAAACACCTAAAGTCATTCAGGTTGGCCTCTTTACCAGTCTCTAAGCCTTCAAAACCCTAGAAATCGTTCCTTAGCCTCCATTGTTGTATTTTGAGCTCATTGTGTCCATTTTTGTGTGTTTTGGTCTATATTCAAGAAGTAGAAGTGTAACGCCCGTGTTTCTGGCTAAAGCATTAGTATGATGATGTAATAGTTAATGTCAACAATTGTAACCTATTTTGAAGTAATAAAGAGGAATTACTTGAGTATTATGTGATTTATGTGATTTTATGTGCATTATACTTATTTATAACGACGTAATAAAATAATAATAAAAATAAGCGTCAAAAATAAAATAATAGACAGACCCAATATCTATGAAGAAAGTTGAAGTAGTCGTAACAAGGATTTCGGGGATATAAGGAATGCTGAAATCCGACTTATAACGAAGAAATTATGGCTTGTCGAAGTTTTACGGCAAAACCGGCACGACACCAAGAATCGTAAAAAGTGAGTTTGCGATAAAATAATTTTTAGCCTTAGCGATCTAAACGAAAAAGGTAGTATACGTTAAACCGAGAGCGTGCATAAAAAGAACATCCAAATCTGACTTTGTATGAGGAAGTTATGATTTTTCTAAGATTTAGCATAACATTGCACAACCCGGAATTCGAATCTTAGATCGACCGATTTTTAGCCAACACAATCTAAATAAGAATTGAAGATCTCGTTAATAAGAACTCAACGATATAAAGACAGACGAAAACGGACGTCGGACGACAAACTTATGAATTTTTAACGGACTTTAACTGTCCAGACCTGTTAAAATATAACTTTAAAAATAAAGTCAAAATTAGCCGACGGAGTCTAAACAAAAGTTGTATAGTACGTCGCCACTTACGCGTGGATATAAAGAACGTTGAAAACGGAGCTCGTATGCGAAAGTTACGGAATTTAGAATTCGGAAGTAGGCTAATGCGAAGAGGGTGACGTGACAAAATCTGGACCTTTGCTTGCACTCCACGATCTCGCATTTAGAGGCGACACCTGCCCCCTCGTACGCGTAACGTATCTCCAAGGAAGGCCCAGCATACCTGCGCAGTCCAACCTATAAATAGCATGCGAGGGCACCCTCATTTCTTCACACCTTAGCCTCTCTCTCTCTCTCTCTAACTTCTCTCTAAACCCTCCCAACCCTTGGTACTTCCCAAGTGCTAAGAGGCGAGTCCCGAAACACCAAAAAGCTCCGAGAAAAAGAGCTTTCAGCCCGGAAGTTCTGCCCCCGCAGAGCCCCGTTCCTAGCCGAACCTCCCGGTAAGTGAGTTATGCTTACCCTATTTTAAGTATATCTTATGTTTAAGTTTATTATCGTTATTATGAACTTATAATATATATATATATATATATATATATATATATATATATATATATAATATACAAAGCATTATTATAATATCTTGTAACTACTCGCGGTACGGGGATTCTGGTTTGAAGGGCCGCATAGGGCTGTTGGATTTCAGAACAGCTATAATGCCAAAATGGTCATGCCCTTTGGTGTTTCATGTTCGGCCCCTGTCTGTACATAGTGGTTGAAAAGTATTGTTTAACACTTATAAAATAATATAGCTCGTAGAGCTAATAATTAGTCGCAATAAATATTAGACTAAAATGTAGCGGTAATGATACTAGGTTTCGTCGAAGGAAAATAGAATTGTTAGAAGCGAAGCGCTGCCCAAGTTGGGAATCATCACTTTAACAAGTGAGTGCATTGTTACTTTCATCTTATACATAGATATGAAGTATTTAATATAAATTACGTGCTATGTATGCATATTATCTGTGCTCTTGATATTTATGTTGGATGAACAAAATATACATGTTTTATTTGATTTAAACTGTATATGTATTTTGTACATATAATTATGATGGGTAAAGATGAGTTGATGATATAGATGATGAAATAAATGATGAGAGGCCTCGATGTTTAAGATGATCCAGTCATCTAGTGGAGTATAGATGACGACCACATACTATTCTAGACAGTCTAGTGGAACGCTGGCAGACTCTCAGCCTGTAGGTATTTTTGAACTAAGTGTTCACCAGGTGTACTCCATCCCCCTCATGGTTGCCTTATTTGACATATATTGCTGAGGAATCCCCTAAGCAGTGTTGTCATCCCGATGAAAATCCCTAGGCTAGGTCCCTTGAATTAGATGCTTTGGGGACAAAAAGTGAGGATAACGGGAATTGGTAATCGGGTTGATTGAATTGATGAAATTAATAAACTTAATTATTGTGGGTTGAAAACCATATGTGCTCACCAGGCTCCCAAGCCTGACCCACTCAGTTTCTTGTATACATGTAGTGGCAAGAGAGCATAGGAGTGATGATCTGATGAGAGATCAATGGATTATAGGCCACTAGAATAAATAAATGTTGTAAGGCCTATATTGCTCTGTTTATGCTTTTGATCTGTATTGACAATGAAATCCCGTAGTTTTTAATATACTGAAAATACATTTCTTCGAAAATGCTTTGATAAATTCTTTATCATATTTTTGAGAACAAATTCCGCAACATATTTCGTCAAAATTATACTCTGGTTTTCAAATAAAGCATAAAGACATCGGTCTTTTCTGGCTGTGAAATTAGGGATGTCACAAGAAGCTTGGTGCAAGGTTGTTGATAAAGGAAGAGCTTGTGGATCCTGATTCTCTACTCCATTTCCAGCTTGTCTGAGGTAAAAATCTATGAACTTGATCATTAATGGCTTAGATTTTATATATATATATATATATATATATATATATATATATATATATATATATATATGAGTTTTGCTCCCTTTTTGGCCCCATAAATGAGATCTAGTGGTTTGATACCACTCCAAGAGCTTTGAGTTGCCACTCTTGGTGTTTCTGAGGTTCAAGGTCCATAAAGTTAACACCTTTAGAGTTTAGAATCACCCATGCATGAGATTATGTCCATTAAGTGGAAGTAAAGTGCTATATCTTGAAGTTGGGTTCTTTTGGGGCATGCAAAGTCACCAAGTCAATTACTTTATGGTTCTAGACGCTTATTAGGACTTAGATCTGTGGTTTGGATGTTTGGTCTTAAGCATTAAGCACTTAACTCGAGTTTGGGTTAAATGGATGAGTACGTTGGGCGTACAAGCAAGTACGCTTAGCGTATAATCCTTCAAGCGAGTACACTGCGCATACGTGCTGAGTACGCCCCGCGTACTCAGCCTGTTGGGCTTCGCATTCTTTGGGCCTCAGATGTGCCATTCCTTTGGGCTTTTATGCATTGGGTCTTGTTGGGCCATCTGGAGATGAGTGTTTTGGACTAGAATATATTATTGGGCTTTAGGGTAAGGCCCGTGTGAGGGTTTGGGCCCAATTTGGAAAACTGGGCCATAAGTTGGCCTTGGATGATTAATTGATTTTGGGACTTTTGGACTATGGGTTTGGTCCTTAGACTTGGACCAAACTAGGTGAGGGTAAAATGGTCTTTTTACCCCAAGTATGGATTGTTGGATATGGATTGGGACCCAAATGTTAATTGGGTGTTATTTTGTATGGATAGCACGAGGATTCGTCGGACCAACAGTCAGGAATTTTCAGTGAAATTCAGCAGTCGAGGTGAGTTTCCTCACTGGGTTTAGCGAGTCTAAGGCACCAATGTCGGCCCTTATTGCTTATGTTAGGATGCTAGGAGTCTGCGTGACCCTTGCATGTGTTATGTGTTGCTATGTATACTGGGCGGGGCTCGATGACGGGCAAGGCATGATAACTGAAACGTATGCTATTGTTTATGATCATTATATGTGTTAGCATGATTATGTGATATATATTGTATGTGTATAGTGGGCAGGGCCCGATGTCAAGCGGGGCCTAAGAATAACAGATTTGTATACCGAGCGGGGCCCGGTGCCTGGCGGGGCCCGATGAAGGGCGGGGGCCTAATATGTGATTTATTATGTATGGTATGGGGTAGTTTGAGGAACTCGCTAAGCTTTGTGCTTACATTTTTCAGTTTATGTTTTAGGTACTTCTGGTTTCAGAGGGAAGAGCTCGGGATGACTGCATCGCACACATCGTGTAGTTCCGCTTTTGTGATATACTCTGATTGTTATGATGTTTGATACACTTATTTTCACTTGGATTGTATTGATGATGATTTTGGAATACTATTTTATCTAAATTAAAAATGAAATTTAGGTCGTATTTTGGGACGTTACACGTTAGACATCCCCGTTTGGAAATAGGAGGAGATCACCATGGATTTCATTACGAAGTTGCCTCGGACTGCGCGCGTAGTGGATTCGATTTGGGTCATCATGGATCGATTGATCAAGAGCGTGCATTTTATCCCAATTCAATAGAGTATCTATGTGGAGAAGTTGGACGAGGTATACATCAGGGAGGTCGTAGCATGACATGGGGTGCTGATTTCGGTGGTTTCATATAGGGACGTCTGGTTCACTTCCAGATTTTTGAAGAGATTCCATGATGAGTTGGGTACTCGTCTCCATTTCAGTACGACTTTCCATCCACAAACTGACGGTTGGAGCGAGTGGACCATTCAAACCTTAAATGATATGCTCCGGGCATGTGTTTTGGATTTTGGAGGAAGTTGGGATATGTATCTCCTTTTGGTGGAGTTTTCGTATAACAACAATTATCACGCCAACATTGATCGACCTCCTTTTGAGATGCTCTATGGGAGGAAATTCAGGATCCCGATATGTTATGGGGAGGTCAGACAACGAGCCATGGGTAGTACCGAGATGGTACTCAAGACTACCGAGTTGATTCAGCAGGTTCAGGGTAGACTCCAGACAGCTCAGATTCGGCAGAAGAGCTATGCCGACAAGCGCCAATCAGATCTAGAGTTTCAGGTTGGGGATATGGTTCTCCTAAGGGTGTCACCTTGGAAATGTGTCATCCGATTCAGGAAGAGGGGCAAGTTGGGCCCAGGTTCATCGATCCTTTTAGGGTTTTGGCCTGGGTGGTTCGGGTTGCTTATCGCTTGGATCTTCCTGAGGATCTTAGCCAGATCCATAGCACGTTCCATGTCTCTAAGCTACGAAAATGTTTAGTAGATGATTTTGTGGTGGTTCCATTGGAGGATATTCAGGTGAATGATCGCCTGAACTATATTGAGAGACCGGTGGTTCTTGACAGGAAGACAAAAACCTTGAGGAACAAGGTGATTAAGTTGGTAAAAGTTTAGTGGCGGCCAATGAATGCTTCATAGAAACCCTAGCCGATTTTGAGCCTCTCTAACCTCTCTCTCATATTCTTCATTGCTATTTGGTGTTTGTGACTCATTAGAGGTGCAACAATTGAGGCAATAAGTTGTTGAAGGTCAAGATCAACTAGCTACAAGGAAAAGGTATTCATCTAACTTGGTTTTAGTTATTAATTTTCGAAATTATGTATGCTATTCTTAGGGTTTATGCTTTGGATGATTACTTGCATGTATAACTTGAGAAAAACCTAGATTCAAAGCATTGGGGTTGCATGTACACCATAGGAATGTTGTAGTGCTCAAAAAACCCATCAGTTACTTGGGATCATCATCATCATCAGCTTCTTGTTTGGTCCATTGTAAGTATCAAGACTCAAGCTTTATTGTATTTCATGGCTAGATATAGGCTTTTGGTCCATTTTCTTATGTTTTGACTTGGTTAGAGTGGAGTAAATCCATAAAGTTAGCAACTTTATGGATTCAAATGGCCCTTTGAGTCTTATATCATCCAGATCTAGGATTTGTGGAGTATTAGAGGTTGCATGAGGACTTGAGGCCATTATTACACTTTTTGACCTAATATGGTGAAGGGACATGCATGGTGCATGCATGTCCATAAAGCAAGCATTTTTATGAACCATTTCGCATCCCATTTAACTTTTGGAAGAGGTTGGATTGAGGATTGAAAGGATTGAGAACTTTGGAAAGGAGGTTTTGGCTTCAGACCATTCTCACAACGTGAGACATAAGGTCTCACGATGTGAGCATGAGTCACCATCCCCACTGAGTCGTCTGAGTCACGAGTGAGTCCCGGAATCGGATCGGACACGTCTCATGATGGGACCAAGGATCAGTCATGACGTGAGGTGCTTTTATGGGCTTTTAGGCCTTAATGGGCCACTAGTTTTTGACTTTGGGCCTGACTGTCCTTGGGCCCATTTGGCCTTGGGTGTTATTTAGGAAATTAGGCCTCCTTGTATTAGGCTTATGATGGGTTTTGGGCCCATTTAGGAAGATGGGGGCATAAATGGGCTTTTTTGTGATAATGGATTGGGCTTTAGATTTGGACCAAGTAAGGAAGAGGGTAAAAAGGTCTTTTACCCTAAGCATTGGGCAAGTAACTTAAATTCTTGATTATGGACTGAGATCCAATTATTAGTTGGATATTTATTTGATGATGTTAGCGCGGGGAGTTTCCGGACCAGCAGACTGAGATTTTATATGAGTGATTCTACAGCTTGAGGTGAGTTTCCTCACTGTGTTTAGCGGGTCGAAGGCACCAATGTCGGCCCATGGTTTGATATGTTTAGAATGCTAGATATTTGCGTGACTCTTGCATATGTTTATATGTTTATATGATTACTGGGCGGGCCCGATGACCATTATGTATGCTATTTATCTTTGCGATTATTGCATTTGTTATATGTTTATATGTATGTTGGGCGGGGCCCGTATGCGAGTTAGGGCGAGGCCCGTTATACTCATTGGGCGGGGCCCATTATCTGTACACCGAGCGAGGCCCGATGTCGGGCGACGGGTCCATTACGTGTTTATTATGTATGGTATGTGGTATTTTGGGGAACTCACTAAGCTACGTGCTTACGGTTTTCAGTTTAAATTTCAGGTACTTTTTGTTCGAATGGGAAGAGCTCGGGATGATTGCAGTATCACCTCATTCTGCATTTTATGATTACTCTGATGTTTTATGATGTAGTTGATCCACTTTGTTCCACTATGGTTTTATGATGATGTTTTGTATGATAGTTTTATAAATTTAAAAACGAAAATTATTGGTCTTAATTTTGGGACCGTTACACATTTTTTACTTTCTTGCTCCGGAAGTTGTTGGCTCGTATATAAAGGCTCCCTCTGTGATCAGTTTAAGCCTTGGACATTCCCAGACGAAAAAAACAATTTCCGAAGGCGATTTTCGGTACTTTTCATCACTTTCCGAAGATCTGAAGGTTGTGGATCATCTCATAGATTTAGATTAGTAAGATTAGTCATTTAGTTTCTCTTTTCATTAGTTTTAATCTGATTTTCGCCATGTCTGGCTAAAACTCTAGTTTTTAGTTCTGCAAAAGACTAGTACTTTTTATGTGAGCAGTCATCAAATTTGGTTTTCATTGTGTGTTTCTATTTAGTAATTTCAGTTTTGATCTTAATGAATGTTTGATATTGATTTTTGTTAGTCTGGTCATCTAGCTAGGGTTTAATCATTCCAATTAATCAGTTGTTGAAATTTGTAATTGGTTTGATAATCTGGTAATAAGTAACAAGTAATAAATTTGTTTTATGTTTGGATTTGATTTTATTATAAACTAAAATTTCATATCTTTACACTTTCAAGCTTGTAAGAAGTATTGGATATTGGTGTGAATTTTACATAGATCATAATGCAACTTTTATGAATTTAATTAAGAGCTTGTTTAATTAGATCAATAAAAATGTTAGGCTTAACTGAGGTGCTTGTTTTGGTTAATTAATTAGGTAAAAGAGAATTTACTAGGGCTTGTTAGTTTTTCTTGTAACACCCATAAAATTTGAGCCAAATTAAAACATTTTAAATCATTCAAAAACCATTACGTTCATACAACTCGTTTTCAAAATAGTTTAAACATCAGAGTATCCCCCAGAACCATATCATATAAATCATAAAACATGAGGAGCGGTACGATCACGCCTTCGCCTTGCCACGATCTCCTGAAGTACCTGAAACAATACACTGAAACTGTAAGCCCGAAAGCTTAGTGAGTTACCCCCAAAATACCAACCACACATATCATACTCATAACATATCATAAATAGAACAACCATGCACATCGGGTCTACTGTGTGACTGGTCCGCCCGCACCGGGCCTTCAGTACACCTGGTCCACCCTCCGAGTCTAGCCATGTACGTCGAGTCTACAGTGTGATTGGTCCGCCCGCACCGGGCCTTCAATCCACCTGGTCCACTCTCTGAGTCTACAGTATGACTGGTCCGCCCGCACCGGGCCTTCAGTCAGCCTGGTCCACTCCCCGAGCCTCGGCACGTCTGGTCCGCCCTCTTGGGGCCTTCAGCCTATCCGGACCGTTCGCTGGGCCTTCAGAATATCCGGTCCGCCCTGGGTATGTTGGCCTTCAGCACAAAGCAGGACCCGCCTCAACCCAACCCCCGTCAAACAACCATGTGCACATAAAACAATCAATCACATAACAATCCTCAACCAGACAAACAGTCTAACAGATCACATAGCATATCAACATCCTAACCAGGATTCCGACCTAACCGGTCACTAGCATAACATTACCCTATATCCCGGGTACCGACCTTAACCAGGTCACTAACATAACACCATCCTAAATACCAGGATGCAGATCTAGCAAAACAATAACATAACAAACAATACCCGGATTTCCATCCGATAAAGGGCCGGCCTTGGTGCCGTAGACCCTGTCGATATAGTGAGGATAACTCACCTCGCAACTGCCAAAATCCTGCAAATCTCTGACCGCTGACTCACCGGGACTCCCAACTATCACATGATAATCACCAAGTTAGAATCCAACATGACTTTCTAGGCCAAGGTCCCACAACACTCATTAAGTCCATTATCCTCTTATTGGGCCAAGACCCAAAACCAAATCCTCATGCAAAGCCCAATATTGGCCCAATTTACTAAATTGGGCCCACCTCACCAAATGGGCCTAGATCCAAGGTCCATAATAATTATTGGGTCTAAATTACTCCATCCATAATGTTCAGTCACGGCCCAAGCCCCACTAGCCCATAAACAGCCCAATCACTTAAGGCCCAAAATCAAAAACCCAACAGAGGGAGTACGCTGGGCGTACCCCTCTTGGTACGTTGGGCGTACTTCGATTCTCGCGGACTGGGAACGGGACACTGACCCACTATGCTGGGCGTACATCAGCTTACGCGGGGCGTAATCTCACTGAACTAAAGTTCCACATAAGTTCTTAATGGCTTAAGCTCTTAAGCCCAAACTTCAGATCCATCGACTAACACATGCCTAGGATTCATAAAGTCTCAAACTTTATTACTTGGGACGTCCATAAAGCTCTTAACTCAAGGTCTTAATCCATTAAGACCCACCTACATCACACATGAGACAATCAAAGCCTTTGGGACCTCATTTTTCTCACTCAAGACCTCTCCTAAGGTCTGAAAGGACAGCTAATCTCAACCAACTCGCATCATGCATCACTTTGGGGGTTTTTGGGACAAGAAATGGTGTCAAAACCTCATAACACCTAGATCTACACAAAATAGATGTCAAGCAAGAGACTTTATACCTCAAAAGGACTCCAGAAGATGATGCCTTCCCAGATCTACGAGCTCCAGCCACCCAACTCCTTCCTTGACAACTTCTTCTTTCTTCTCCTAGGCTCTCCTTTGCCAAACCAAGCTCCCCAAGGTCAAATATCCACAATCATGGAAGAAAATGGCTACTTAGGGTTTCTGAGAGTAAGAGAGCAGATATGGAGGCTGGGGTTGGAACCATAATGTTCCTAATATAGTGGCTGGCCCTAAAATTAGGGTTTCTGGACACTGGACGTACGCTGGGCGTACGCCCCCAACACCCTCGTTTATTTAACCGCTCTACGCTGGGCGTAACCTAGCTTACGTTGGGCGTACCAGCCAATTACACGCATGCACTCCATGCATGCCTAGGACCCCTTTGCCAAACATTTCCTTTAGGGACCATTATTGACACTATCTTCAAAGTGTCATAACTCCTTTATTCTAAGCCCGTTTCCGACGAACTTTATATCCACGAAAAGGTGGCGATAAGCCCTACGCTTCTAGCAACACACCCCGACCCGAAACCTTCTCGAATAAAACCCATTGCCCATAAAAGACCGAAACGCCCTTACTCTTGATCTCGAGGATCCATGAATAATTACTCTTAGAACGAGGCGTTACATATCTTAGTTTCAACTTAAATAGAACACATCTTGAATAACCGGGTCTGGATTGATTGCATGATTCGGAAAGTCGCAACATAACTGAATTCGTCTTTATTACTGAATTTCATTTAGATATTTTCACTGCTATTTTAGTTTTAGTTAACATTCAAAAAATTCCCCCTGTTTATTATTTTTTGTTAAATGACTAGTATTTGCCTTACGCAAAGAGGCGTTGACCATTAGGTTGGGTCCTTGAGGATTCGACCTTGCTTCCCTGTGCTATCATTTAGTGCATTCAAGCAATGAAATTTTATTTTCTTAAATCATGCGTGACATCAGTTTAACAAAGGTAGTATGAACTTGTACTACCGGAAGCACATGATTCGTACTTGGATCGGGATGAATCACGAGGTTACTAATGAACTAGTAATTAGTGTTGGTAGCATTACCAAATTGTTTTGTCTATTTTTGTTGTTATTTGCGTTTGGTGATGACTAGGAAAATAATCCTTATTCTGACCCTAGTGGTCATTAAGTACGGATAATTTAGAGTCGCATAAGTGATTTACTCAATCCTAAGAATCTTGTCCGACGTATTAATCGACTTTAGCCAAAAGATTGAAGAAAAAGATGATTGAAGCGGTCGACCGAAGAGTTGCAACCTTTGTTAGGGTTGAGCAGCTAGCAAATAGAAATGCCACCTGCTATGATGTGGTTGTACTATGTTATAATATGAAGGAAGGTGTCTTCCATATAAACGTTTGACTCGTAGAGATAAGAGTCTAGTTCGTTGTGTAGCTATTGCAATGTACAATGGAAAGTCACTATAATGTGGCCATTCAGTTAGTTACAAAAGCCAAAGTAAAGACCTTACCTTAGGTTGAGTGTACGACCTAATTTGAGAAGGAGCAAGAGTCTCCAATAAATACGAGTTTGTAACTCGAAGGTTAGGACTGAAGGTCCAACAGAGAATGAAGATGAGGGTGAAAGTTGAGCACTGCCAACAGAAGTCTAAGAGTTTGATACTCATTTGGCAAGTCGCAAGGGTTACGATTATTGTAGAAGAGATATGCATAAGGGTGTTATTAGTGCGTCAGTATACAACTACTTTAAATACGGTAAAGCAGAGCACGACAAGTTAATCGTACTAGAAAATATGAAGAGAAAATATTAAGTTAAAAAACCATCGTTGTTGCTAATATTACGACCATCCTATGCCATATGGTACATGTTCATGATGGTAGAACGATTTAGAACTTGTCATGATCTTGATCAGACTTCGATTGTGCCATACAGGAAGATCACTCGTTATAAGCACAAGCCGTGATACTACATTAAAAAGTGTTACAGTCATTATGGCTGTTAGAGTTTTCCTTCAAGTAGAAAGAGAACTAACAATCATAGAGACAGAGCCATCTTGGGCATTAATTGGTTGTAAGAAGCAGGAAAAATGAGGGTTCAAACCCAAGCGGGGGAGACCCAAACCATTAATGCAAATGTGAGAGAGGCAAATTGACCTCGGATTCGACGTCAAGATCCATAAAAGTTGTAGAATTAGTAGCTAAGAGAGAGTTATTAGCTCCAGTTATTGTTATGAAAATAGTAGAATGGATGTTTTTGGAAAGTGCGAAAACGATATTAGTTATCAAGAGGGAACTTAAAACCTTTACCTGTGCCTATAGGTAAATTGGATGATCTTACCATAGATCCTACCATCAAGTGTCACAGGGTTGTGTAGAACCATGATATAAGTACATGTCAACATAATACGTTAGGCCTGGGGAGTATAATGAACAATATCGAAATTCGATTATGAAATAGAAATGAGAATGTAAATACAAAATTCCTACTTCTAGATTCCTAATATTTGCAAATCTTTTTTTTTCAAATAACAAACATTTCCAAAAACCATTTTATTGTATCACAAGTCATTTCCAAAATCGTTTCATAATAACAGTGATATAGTTAAAAGATTAGGATAAGTGCATCAATACACCATACATATACGTATGCAACTAACCTAAACTCGATCCACTACTCTCATATACGCCCCTTTTAATATAAGGGACAAATGACCTGACTAATTATGAGTAGATATTTTTGCTTACTACCGTTTTCGAGGATACAACCTCATGGGGCCATGACCTCCATCATTTAGGAGTTCCCCAAAACACACCCCACACAATCCACATAATCAAATAATCCATATTAGCTGTAAAAGCTACATACACCATATAAGCCATGCCTACAACATATAGGGATGCCCTGAAAACCCTCCAGGGTCTTACTCCAGGTGTCATGGGAACCCCCACATGGCCTTAGTCCACTACCATATAAATCAGACATACAAACATATAAGGATGCCTTAGAAACCCTCCAGGGTCTTACTCCGGGAGCCATGGGAACCCCCACATGGTCTTAGCCCAAGGATGCCATGGAAACCCTCCAAGGTCTTACACCCAAGTGCCTCGGGAACCCCCGAGGTCTTTACTAAGGATGCCATGGAAACCCTCAAAGGTCTTACACCCAAGTGCCTCGGGAACCCCCCCGAGGTCTTTCATGAAAATATTATAATTACAACTAGCATACCACATATCCTATAACCAACTAGCATGTCACATAACAAATAATGGGCCGGCCTTGGTGCCTTCGACCCATTGGTATGGTGAGGAGACTCACCTCTCAATAATGCTAAACTGATAAGATAGGATCAGATAAGTCCTAACGCGCAACTCCAACTCAACTGCCTATAACCATCATGTGCTTAACTTGTCAAAATCCCGAAATACCATAAATACCCTCAAGGTCAAACTTGGTCAACCCTGGTCAAAGTCCAAGTCAACAGTCAAGGTCAATAGTCCATGTTGACCCCAACTCGTTGAGTGCGTCTAGCAACTCATCGAGTTCCTTCAGAGTCCAGAGAACCGGGACAAACCCTAGCCAACTCGCCGAGTTGTCTCATCGACTCGACGAGTTCACTCGATATCCAATATACGGAGAAACCTGATCCAACTCGTCAAGTTGCCAGGGCAACTCATCGAGTTCCCCCCTGTTTGCTTATTCCGATGATACGTCGATTGCAGGGACTCTAGGGCTTAGATCTGAAACCTAAAGGTGTATAGAAGGATAAAGTCTCCAATTTTATCCTCTAGAACCACTCCGAATGCTCTAAAGCCCTTAACAAGGGTTGGAAAGCTCAAAAGCTTAGCCATGTGGTTCAAGACTCTAGGGATCTGGAATCCTTCCTTTCCATAAGAGGTTCTAATCCTCAAAACGTTCCAAAGATGGAGGCTTTATGGACATGCATGTCCAATGCATGTCTTGAAGTCAAAATGGAAAAAAAGGGAAAATATACTCTAAAATCCATGCATGGCATCCATGCTTAACCAAAAACTAGATCTAGCCCACCATGGGACCATTTTGCCCTGAAGATTCATAAAGTTGCAAACTTTATGCACCCCATGCATGCAATCAACAAGAATGATGGGAAATGAAGAGTAAACTCAAGATCTAGCCATATTCTAAGATAAAAATCGAATCTTGAATGCTTACAATAGTCCACAAAGTGGTCAAGCTCAAGAGTGAAGGCTTTGTTTGCTGGATATCCTCCTTCTTCTCACTATCTTCTTCTTCTTAAGCTCCAATAGTCACTCTAGCTCACAATATGAGAGAAAATGGGATTAGGGTTTAGCACTGACGTTCTTAGGGTTTGGAGGCTGATGAAAGGTCAGCCTCAAGGTTTTAAGGAGATTATATAGGGTGCAAACCCTAAAATTTAGGGTTTTCCTTTACAGCGCCTACTCGTCGAGTAGGTCCTAAATCCCGCGTCCCACAATGATCTCTACTCGATGAGTTGGAGCTCACCAACTCATCGAGTTCCAGTCTGAAACCCTAAAATTATGAAAAGAAATTGATACCTGAAACGAGCGTTACAACGTAGGTGAAATCGATGACTAACTTGGAGGTCGGATGAAAAAGTTATGACGTTTCAAAGTTTTGTCCCAATTCAACATGTTTCACGTGGACCACATGGAATGAGGTCCATGACCACGCGAAATGTTTAGAAAACCCAAAAACTACTCATGCACACCGTGTGAACTAGTATGGGTGCCCCATTTTACCGTTTTGACATCCTACTATTTCATTTTGCACCCAAACCTTCATATTTATCATCCAATACATTTTTAAGAACTTTAAATTGACAAAATAAGTGTCCCCAATATTATTTCATCTTCAGTGAAGTCTTATCTTAGTCATGAATTAATGGATAAGCCAATTATACACTACACGAGCTTTAAAGAAACTCATGTATACATATTGAAACTTTGATTTATAAACTCATAATGGTTTCTAATTTATTAATATATATACTAATTAGCTAATAATGTAGTAAATGAACCTCCCAAACACTCAATAAGCTTTTAGATTGCTTATTTCATCATGGATATATAAATTCCATTGAGTCAAGGAGTAGGAATAGATGATTCTAGAGTTATTGCATTCAAACTCCATTTTCTTCCAAAATCATTATGGATATATCAATCACCAACTAGCCAATATATGCATGATTTAAGGCTTCATCTACGACATTTCCATTTATTAACATTTTAAATTTGAAGTTTCATTCAAAACCTCACAAATCACCATTGAATCCCTAAATCAAATACATAAGCTCAATACATCCGAATTGGAAAATAAATGGGAATGTTGATGTTTCAACTAGATATTTACTTATAAATAACTGAAGTACAAATAATTTCATTGATTCGTTCCATAACTGATCTCATTCATTTAACAAATTCATCATATCATTCCTCCATTCCCGTAACATTCAATGAAACCATAGGCTGAGCATTCACATATGAGATAGGTTCAAATGGTATATCCTCAAGCTAGATGATGATTTCTAGTGTGCTACTCACATTTAATTCCATGGAACTACTATAATAAGACTATCTAAAGAAACAATCTCGAATTAAGGTGATTCCACCATTTTTGGAGCTTAACAAGCTTCCACTTATCACAAACTCCACTAGAATCAATTTGGATTTGATTTCATGAAGTTTACGAGTTATAAATGAAGGTATTTATTGGAAATCAACTAATAATTACAAGTCCTTTAGGAGGAGGTCGCGAAAATACTCTCCCATGATCGAATCAGAAATGGGATTAATAAGTTTGAGTGACTAACATCCGAAGGTGGTTAGACCTTTTTGAGATGAAGACATTATATTGATTCTACGATGATCATGCGACCGTACCATTGGGGTGCACACACCTAGTATAATGTTAGCCTTTGTGGTCCACACAACATAGCAGTCGTGTAGCTTTGTACGGGGAAGATTTAAACCGAGCGACGCTCTATGTGCACAACATGGATAAGTTTTCGTTTCGTAGAGAAGCATTACGAGTCACAACATTATTGGGAGGCCATTTCACCCGTCGACTCAATGGTGGTGCAGTGCTGATGTGACGCCTCGCCTTGGTATGGATGACATGTTGCACCTCGAGGAAAAGGAGTGGTTGACCTGTTTGTTAGTAAATAAATGGAACTATAATGTCTTAACGTTATTTGAATAATATCGACAACTGTACAAGCTGCCTAGTTATAGCGTGCCAACAATGGACGTGTTTGTCACACAACTTTTGGGAGCTTCTAGCTTCTACATTTTAAGAAAAAGCTAAAAAAGAAAAAGATTTGTTCGACAACAGGAGCTTTTAGTTAAACAAAAAGCTCTAAATCCAAAAATACTTCAACTAGCGTTTAACAAAAAAACTCTTTTAGATTTGAACAAATTGACTTAAATATCCTTTAAAATAAATAAATCATATCCATATTTTTGGTAATTATATTATAAGATTAAATATAAATATATTTTAACAATTATGATTTATTTATTTGAAACAAAATATATCTTATACGATTAAATATAAATATAATTTAATAATTATGATGTATTTATTTGAAACAACCATATCAATATAATTTATAATTTATTAATCTTCATCTAAAAATAAGCAAATATTTATATAACTTTACAAACCAAAATTAATATCATAATATTGTTTTTTTAGAATGTCCAAACACTTGTAACATGTAAAAAATATTTGGTCTAGATTCTTACAAAATTGAAAAGTCTTATTAAATATTCATCATTACTAATATGCATAAAAAAGTTTTTACCAATTTAGATGCTTAATCATACGGTACTAAGATTTGGATAAATTTTAACTTTTTTATAATTATAGTTTAGACAAATTAGTTTAAAAAATTTATCATCATTATATTTCATATCTATATATCATTTTATGTAACGATTTAAAAAATTTGTTTTAAAGAAACCTTCAACTTCTAGGTATTAGCTATCAACTTCCATCTTCCACTTATTTTTGTTGAACACGCCTAATACATATTTTTAAAGTCGATTTTTTGTAGTGTATGTATTTTTTTAATCATCACATCAAAATTAAAATCTTAACCGGTAATCTGTCATTCTAAATTATTAGTTGATTGTAGTTTAATCAACTATAATAAATGAAAATCCATTTTGCCATATGTCAATCTCTCATGAGTTTTGACACTTGTCATTTTGTAATATTTTTAAAATAAATTATATCCACATATTAATTCTTAGGGTTTTTCAAATTTTAAAATAAAAAAGCCACATAATATTTATATATGTAAAATATTAAATGTCATAAATATGATATTAAATTGCAATTAATATGTTTCTTTATTTTTATTTCAAAATTTTATTTTAAAAATATTTATTGTTTACAATTTAATATTTAATCTTTTTTTAATTAACACGTGTAATACACGGGTTTTACCCATAGTTTTTGAATATATATGAATATATATTTTTATCGATATAAATATATATTTTTTATGCAGTTTTTCTAGTCATTGTTGTCCGAATCAATTCCAAGTTTCCAACAAAAAAAAAATGCTATTAAAACCCGTGAGAAACCCCCAACGCAAAGGTTTGAATCTGCAAAAGGGTTTTTGTGTTTGAATCGAAGGCGGGCTTCAACTTTCGAGTGTATCACTGACACCGTCCAGTCGGAGTCGAAAATGGATGTCCCCAAAGATCAGATGTCTACTCTTCTCGATTGCGGTCTTTATAACTCTGCTCAAATGCTCGTAAATCTCTTTCCCTCTATGATTGCCACCATCCAGTCCGATTCGAAAGTAGTTTTACTGATGATTTCATTGCAGTAGACCTAATTCGTTTCTTTTGATTTGACCGGTGATAGGGTTGTTTCCTTGTTTCTTCATCTTCTGTGAATAATGACTCCAGCCCACATCTCAAGGCTGAAAATCTGGTGGGTATTTATCGTGTAATTTAACCAATTTCTTTAATGGTACTCCCTGAGCTGCACTGGTCACTTTCTAACTTCAAAAATTCTGTATGTATTTACAATTTTCCAAGATAAATTGCGAGACACTATCATCTTATATAAAGGGATTAATTTAGTGTCTACCTAGCAACAACATTCATATCATTTTCCATCATAGAAGTGCCAATTTAACTCCCAATAACCGATGTTACTACTTAATGTACATAACACCTGTTTTTTTTGTACCAATTTGACATCTTTTGTCCCTGCATTTATAATTTCTTTGTAAATGTTTATTCTGTTTCAGGCTCTCCATGGTGATGCTTTGTTTCGAGATAAGGAGTACAAAAGAGCTATTGTAAGATTTTTCAAATGGATATATATTTTATAACTTCTTGCATCACTGTCTGTTTTCTTCTGAAGATAGTAAACAATATTGATGAGTTGAATGCTTTAAAAGATGTTACAATTCCCAACAAAAACCAATTTTCATCTCATTACTCTCTCTCCCTCTCTTATCTCTAGCATGTGTACAAACAAGCATTGCAATACCACAAAATCATTCCAAAAATAAATGCAACAACTAGAAGTTCATTGTCCACATCAAACAGGTCTTCTTCCCCAAATTCTTTTAATGTATCAGCAATAAATGAAAACGAGGTAATGGACATATTCTCTTTTCATTTATGTCTATTTACCCTTTGTTTTACTTTTGTTGAGATCAATTAATCAAACTATTGCAATTTGTTTTCCTTTTTGAATATCAGGTGAAGTTCAAAATCGCATCTTGTCATTGTGCCATTAACGAGAATAGAGCCGCTCTTGCTGAGGTTTCAGACTATTACTCTCATCCTATAAGTTATTGTTGGTTACTTTTGTTTTTTTTGGGGTCATAAATCAATAGTTATTTCGATGTGTTTGTTTTCAAAAGTGTTCATAGATTTTTTTACTCCATGTATACTGTTTTTCTTTCTCAATCTTATTAGTTTGGCTCATGTAGTGGTTATTAAAATGGGGAAATCATATATTAAAAATCAAACTTCTCTTCTAGTAAAAACCCAAGTTTTTCTTATGTATGCCCCCAATAACATTACAATTGCCTGTGTAAATCCTGAAAATTCAAATGCAATTGATGAAGTAAAACTGGTTTTCATGTGCATGCACACAAGATGATTCCTATTTTTCACATAATCCAATGTTTAAGAAACTGATATGAGGCTTTAACATGAATGGCAATGTACTTTCATTGGTTTGTTTATTATATCATCCTACTTTCATTTCTCCTATTACAAGTTACAACATTGGACTTTGAAAACCATACCCAATAATAGCAATGTCATTGAAATACAAAGCAATTTCTGATGCTATAAAACGAACAAAATCGAAAGTACAATGCCATAATTGGATAGAATTCCAATAATAGAAAGAAAGGAAAGTAGGATGTTCTAATACACAAATATATGAAAGCACATTGCTATTTATTGGACTTAACCCTTTGAGTTTAACTACATGATTTTACAGATGGAGACTATTCCAAGTAAATCAAGGAACTTGCAAATGAATCTATTGTTGGGAAAGCTTTATCGATATTCTAAACACATTCGTCCTGCCATTGCTTGTTACAAAGAGTGCCTAAGGTCTGTTGCTTTTAGACTAAATTACAAAAATGGTCCTTGAGTAGTGAGTATTGCTGCTTTACCAATATTGGCCCCAAAAAGTTTTCTCTTGCAATTTTGGTCCTTATTTGAGAGTTTTGTAACGTTTTGGTCCCTTATTTGAGGTATTTGAGGTTTTGGTAACATGAATTATGTTACAACATGGTTTCCATTTTGCAGACATTGCCCATATATCATTGAGGCTATTACATCATTGGCTGAGTTAGGTGTTCAAGCAAAAGATATTTTTTCATTGCTTCCACAGGTGTGTTGAAGTCACCTCCATTTGGTTTATTATTCATGAACAATGTATAATGTGTAGTTCTTTTTCCTATTAATGGTCTTCCCATATGTGTGGCATAATAATTATTGGCTTGAGCTAATTGGTTGATATTTTGAGTCTTTATTATTTGTTTTAGAAAATTGTAATCATTTTTGTGTTTCAAATTTGATGTTCAAGACACCTAACAGAAGTGGAAGGCCTCCTTTTGATCAGTTTGAATCCAACCGTTGGTTGCAAGTGAGTTACTAACACATTTTGCTCTATATTTGTTTATATTTTGTCATATTTAAGTCTTTCAATTCTCTAGTTATTAATACATGTTGCTCTATAAAATGTTCTTTTTGTTGTCCAGAAATATTATAATGTTTATGTTCTTTTTTATGCAGCGTTATGTTGAGGCTCAATGTTGTATTGCATCAAATGATTATAAAGGTTGGTCAACTTTTGTCAATATTAGACCTTTTTTGTTTTGGGATAATTGTAATTCAGGACAACAAATTATCATCAAAATATGTTTAGGAGCAAAATGACTTGAGATTTTACATTTTTGCATTAGTCGACTTGAGAATTAATGACTCCATAATGAACAATTTAGTTGTTAGTTAATCACAATGAAAAATAAAGATTACTTTTGTTGAAGTAAATAGTCCTTACTCTGTTTATTACATACTAAGTAGAGTTTTTTTGAATTCCTTTAATTATTGTGAATGGTTATTATTTTATTGACATAATTCATATTTACTCAGGTGGTCTAGAACTTTTTTCAGAACTTCTTCAACGGTTTCCCAACAATGTGCACATATTACTTGAAATGGCAAAGGTCCAAATCCAAAATACATTTCCTAAATTTATTTTTCATTATAATACCAAAATGTTGATTATCATATAATCTGAAAGTAATTTTCATTTATAGGTGGAAGCTATCATTGGGAAAAACGATGAAGCCATTATGAATTTTGAGAAGGTAAAAAACACTCCTTCTAATTTGTATTCAACATCTTGAAACTTGTACTCATTTTTTGTTTGACTTTATAGATTCGGTCAGTTGACCCTTATGTGGTGAAATATATGGATGAATATGCTATGCTTTTGAAGCTAAAATCAGATCCATTAAAGTTAAACAAATTGGTGCATGATTTGCTAAACATTGATCCAGCCAGGCCTGAAGTGTTTGTGGCTTTATCTGTTTTGTGTGAAGGGAAAGATGACAGAGCTGCCTTAACTAATGCTGAGAAAGTAATATTTTTGTTAATTAGTTAGTTTAATTTTTTTAAATGCTAATTGTTTCTAAATTTGTTATGTTACCAGAGCATACGAATTGATGAGAGACATATAACTGGACACATAGTGAAGGTATTGCCTAAATTGACACATAGTGAAGTATAGATATTTAGGGTATGTTTGATGGGATGGAATGGAAAAAGTAATGGAATCAGGAAGGTAATGGAATGAGTCATTACATTCCATGATAGTGTTTGGTTGGTTGGTAGGAATGGAATGGATTTTCGTAATTTTTTTTATATAATATGTAAATAAAATGTATAGTTTTTAGTCAACTTATACATTATTTAATTGTACTTGATGAATCTTTAAGTTAAAAACACTAGAAGCTCAAAGGTTACATTAGAAAAAAATATATATTCTACTTTTTTTTTAGAAAAATAAAATTTTAATTCAATTAAAGATCCAAGATTAAAAAAATGATCCGTGTCAATAAAAAAAAAAATTAAAGCTGGGTTATATTACAAATTTTCATTTCATCTGAATGATGGAATAAAAAAGATCTCTTGACTAAGGAATGATAATTAACAAAATCAAAGTAAATCATATTCCTCCAAAAAATGATCTATATTCCATTCCATCTAACAAAACAAGCCTACTTTTTTCATTCCAATGGAATGGATCATTCCATTCCTTCCCCAATTCCATCATTACCAAACACAATCTTTATATTTATTTTCTGTATTTTATCCTGGAATAAAAAGTTTGATTGTTTTTTTGTTTAATATTCATGCCAATAAATATCATAAACTGACATCTTTTAGCTTTTAGGGTAACCTGTTTCTATCAATGAATCAACCAGAAGCAGCTGTGGTTGCCTTCAGATCTGCTCAGGAATTAAGACCTGATCTGCGTTCCTATCAAGGTGCATTTGCAATAAAAAAACTCAAAATATATCTATATATATATAAGATATAAATATATATAAAAAATAAAAGAATTGTATGATCTTTTGTTCAGGGTTAGTTCGATCTTATCTGGCAGTTTCAAAAACCAAAGAAGCATTATATGCTGCAAGAGAGGCAATGAAGGCCATGCCTCAATCTGCAAAAGCTCTAAAACTTGTTGGTGATGTATATGCTAGTAATTCTAGTGGAAGAGAAAAGGTATATACTGTAATAAAAAATTAATCAGTTTGACTTTAAAAAGTCAAACAAACTAAAGTGAAGTTTGAAACAGGCTAAGAAATTTTACGAGTCTGGCCTTAGACTAGAACCTGGTTACCTTGGAGCTGCATTAGCATTGGTGGATTTGCACGTGATGGAAGGTCGCAACTATGAAGCTGTAACTCTTCTTGAAAGATACCTTAAAGATTGGACTGATGACTCACTACATGTTAAGCTTGCTCAGATTCTTGCTGCTACTAATATGTTGCAGGATTCCCTCTCACATTATCAGGCTGCTTTGAGGTAATATTAATCTACTTTCATCAAATTTCAATTCCAAACACAGTGCAACCTGTTTTGTCTGGTGTAAAAAAACATGGCAAAAAGAAACAAAGAAAAGAAAAGGCTTAATATGTTTTTTTTTTCTTTTTTCTTTCAGGATTAATCCTCAAAATGAATCAGCAAAAAAAGGGTTGGAACGATTGGAGAAGCTAATGAAGGTTTGTTTTGTTGTTTATATGTCCAAGATAATGATGCTCTAACAGTTTTGTTAAATTTTTTTTTACAAGAAAATAGTTAGAAACAAGCAAAAGTAGACTCTAAAATATGGATTCTTTTGTTTGGTAAGGGAGTTGATCCTGATGCCCCTGAAGAAGAGGAGGAGAACGATGGTGATGATGGTGATGGTGATGGTGATGCTGAAGAAGCGGAGCTTTTATGATGGATCAAAGGTACTTTTTTCTACATCTTATGTTGGGCTAATTACAAGAAATAGCAACCTACTTTCATTTATTATTATTATTATTATTTTTTTATAACATCTTACTTTTATTTACAGCACTTTACTTCCATTTTTATAAACATATATATGACATATTACCAGGTTTGAAATTGGTGACATCTCTCATCTTTTTGTTCATCTACATGTATATCATCAAGATCTTATATAGTCCACCTTCAGATGGAGATTAAGAGAACTTAAAAAGCATCTGAAATATGTTTTGACCAATTTAAATTTGGTCAAAAAAATGTTGTATAAAAAACTTGTAAGGTGATGCATGCTCATAGCTTCAAGTTGTTTGACTCGCTAATGAGCAAAAGAAATGATTCAATCGTCTTTTATTCAGACATGTGTTATTTTTCGTGTAAAACTTCGATTCTTTTGTAGATTTATTTACTTAGTGATCTTAATCATATATAACTCTTAATCATGTAACATTCATTTATCAGCTTTATCAAACGTTTATTCTATTTTAGTGGGGTTTATACCTTTTTTATTTATACCTTCTTTAACCAATACTAATTTCATCGTCTTTTCATAAATAAATTTCAAACTATTACCAAAAAAGTAGTAATCAAAATGTATTTGGCAAAAAGTTAAAGTTTTAGTGAAATGTATATATGAAACATGGTAAAAATAGTTTCGGTGTTGGATTAATTAATTAATCTTCTATGTAAATAATTACATACATACATAACACTCGTTCAGGCCTTTAAAATTAGTGCAATATCTATTTTTTATTAGGAAGTTTTATAATTAATTTTATCTTGTACGCAAATAATAAGTATATGCATAACACTCATTGAAATCTTTAAAATAAGATTAATGTCTATAGTTCTTATCAAGAAGTTTTATAATTAGGGCGTGTTTGGCAAAAGTAGCTGTTAGCTGGAAGCGGGTAGCGGTTAGCTGGTAGCAAGAAACTGTAACTTTTATTTTTTATAATAGTGTTTGGAAAAAGTAGCTGGTAACTTTTGTAATGTATAAAATTACATAAAAGGACAATTGATTAAAAATAAATAAATATATAAATATATTTTTAAGGGTAATTATGGAAATTGATTTCAAAAGCTCAGTAGCGTTTGGATTTGGAGCGTTTTGATTAAACTAAAAGCTAAATGTTCGTACTGCCAAACAAAACTTTTTGTTTAAATTAGAGCGTTTTGTCAAAGAGAAATTAAATATCCTCCTACTTTTTGTTCCTACAAATCCTCCTACCCATTTAAATGATGACATGTGTCACATTAATATCCTAAAATATCACTAAATTTCATTAAATGAGTATTTAATGTTACACATGTCACAATTTAAATGGGTAGGAGGATTTGTAGGAACAAAAAGTAGGAGGATATTTAATTTCTCTTTGTCAAAAGCTAAAAGCTAGAAGCTCCCAAACGATTCCAAAAGCTCCGTACCAAACACACCCGAAATAAAATTAATTAAATATAAAACTTCCTAATAAAAACTATAGAGATTGAACTTATTTTAAGGTCTCAATGACTATTAATCTATTATATATGTAATTATTATTTACATACAAGATTTATTAAGAAAAAAAAAGATAAATCAGACTAATCCCGCCAACCATTTTCTAAGATTTAGTCAAAAATTAGAAAAACAACTCAAATATTTTTATTGGCGCCAGCCTGTGAAAATATCAAATTTTAGTCAACTTTGAAGCTTCATAACTTTGTCATATGAACTTCGTCTGGGTTGATATTTTTCATTGTTTTCTTTGTAACAATGGTTATCTACAAACATATCACACTCCAAATTTAGCTGTAAGGAATTCATACTTTGTAGCTCCAAATTATGCTATCTTGTAAAATATATGAAAAAATATCAAACTTTAAACATTCATAAATTTCTTGTAAGAACTTTGTTTGAGCTTAATTTTTTTCATTGTAGTTTGTAACAGTGGCTATACTTACACATATCATACTTGAAATTTGGATATCGGAAAGTCGTACTTTGTAAGCTCCAAAGTAGCTAGTTAACATTTTTTTTCAAAGATCATCATTTTTCATCTGGATATCGGGAAGTTGTACTTCTACTATGTATTGTTGTTAGAAGTGACAAAGGGCAAGCAGATGGTGACCTACAAAAAATTGATATTTTTTTCACAGGTCATCGAGATTTTTGCAGGTGGTGACTGCAGAAATTTGGAAGTTTTTTTTTGCAGACTACATAGATTTTTGTAGGTGACCTGCGAAAATATGAGAATTTTTCACAGACAGCCTAGATTTTTGGAGATGGGTGACATGCGAAAACTTGATAATTTTTTTCACAAGCCACATGAGATTTTTGCGGGTGGTGACATACGAAAATCTTGTCTACATATCTTTTGCTAATTTTTAGTTAAATCGTGGAAAATGGTTTGTAAGATTTCAAAAACTTGATTTATATACTACCCGATTTTAAATTTATAATCTTAACCTATTTAATTAACTAATTGCACTTAGACAATATACCTAGTCAAATTTATAGAATAATTTAGATAAGCTAAGTATCGAACTCAGGGAACGGATTTAACTAATAAAATAATTACTAAAAATTAATCTAAAAACAATAAGTAAAGAGGGGGTTTTATTTGATTTTGCAAGTTCAGATTAACTTAAAACTCAACACTCAACTAAAAAAAGCGATTGTAAACAACATTAAGAAGACACTTCTGTTTAGCTTTGAATCCCCTTTTTTCCTATGTGGAGTTTCTAAATATGGATTTATTCAGTCAGTTACCAATTTAAATATACGTAGCAGTCTTGATCCAATCTCGTATTATTTTCACCAATTCATGAACTACTATGTAATGATCATACACAATCAAACACATAATTGATTATTAATGATAATTGGGCTATGTAAGATATATCTAGATAATCATCTCATGACAAATTACCAAACATAATTATGATTAAATTAATGTTCTCCAACACAGTTAAATTTGTTACCTTTATTACTTAATCTAAGATGCGATTAATCCTAGCTCTAGCAATTTATTGATCATAAACTACTAGGTAAACAAGTTCATGCAATTCAAATGGTCATTAAACTATACTTAACTTGAAGCAAAGCAACAAAGATGCAAACTTTAACATGGTGGGTAATGAGAATCAAACACATTCATTATCCAACTTCATAAAATCAAACTAGAAGCAAGAAACTAACACATAGTATTAGGGTTCATCTACACTAAACGAAAACCTAATGATTAACTACTCATAGCAGAAAATAAGCACACAAAAGCATAAGAATTCAACATAGATAATCAAATGCAAACCGAATGTGATGTGTAATCTTCAAACATTCTCTCTTCCAAAGGGTTGTTTTTCGCAGATATTTGGCTTCTAAAATCGACTATATCTCCAGAAAATCAGATCCAACCTCCTTAAAGTCGATATGCAAAGGGATATTTATAGTTTCCAAAAATCGTATCTCACGTCATGAGAATTAAGGTCTCACGTAGTGAGATCAGTGCAATTCGTGCCGTGATTATCTTCCGAAAGAATCCTCCTCACGACATGAGATTATAATGCTCACGTCGTGAGCTCAGTTATCGTCCATATCATCGATATTTTTCCTCTCGCCACACCATGAGACTCGTATTTTCATGGTTTTTCTTCCTTTTAAGCTCCGTTAAGCTCCCAACTTCAGCTCCAGTCCTTCCAGGTTCTAGTATTTGTCAGTTTTGGTTCTTTTCCTTCAAGAATGTTCTATTTGGCTATAGAATATAATTCAACTCAATAAGTACCAAATATATTTGCAATTAACCGAATATTAGCTTAAAATGTATTAAAATAATGTCTAAATATATGCATAAATGTAGCAATATCAATATGATTTATCTTTTTCTCGTTACTTAATTATAAAACTTCTTAATAAAAACTATAGATATTGGAATTTGGACTTATTTTAAAGGCCTCGATGAATGTTATATGATGATATATCTTTCAAAATATGTATTTTAGTTATTATATATATTTTTACCAATATATTAATTAATTAACAATGATAATGCCAAAAAGTAGAACTCCATTAATTAAAAGTGTAAGGTGAAATAGTTAATTTTTTTTAGCATAATAAATAGTGTAATTTAACTAGTCACCTTTAGATTTCAGACCTCATTTTGGATTTTATTTCTGACCTCATTTCGGACTACATCAACTTCAAACAATGTCTTCTTCTAGCAATGAACATATTCAATTTTTGTGGATATGCGTTGATTCTTTGTATGATTATATGTTTTTATTTGTGATTATATGTTAAAAATAAGGAATTTTTGTATGATTATATGTTTTTATTTGTGATTATATGATTATTACTTGTTTTTAGGGTTTTGATGAAAGATCTTGTATGCCCAAGAGTCATTATAAAATGATATTGTTAATAATATATGATCATATATGGTTACACCTTATAACAGGTTACCATCAACTGATTATTTATTAGTGTAATTTGATTATTAATAAATACATCAACACTTGTATTTAATTGGAAAATTATTATTTCATAGAAATAATATTTTACTAATTGAGAATTTATTATTTATGGAAATAATATTTATTGGAGAAATAACAACTTATGAATATATCATAAAGTATGATTATTTATATGTTATATTTATATCTCATTAAACTGGTTTTAGTTTATTTATGTAAATGCGATTTATATAAAAGAGAAAATCAAATATATAAATAGTTATATGTTTTATATACATATGTTAGAAATCAATTATATAAAAGGTAGCCTTTTATATCTATTGGATATATATATATATATATATATATATATATATATATATATATATATATATATATATATATATATACACACACACACACTTAACTAGCCATGAATAAATAAATTAGCCATCACTTTTTGGTCTCTTTGACCTTATGGCCGAATTTGACATGAGGAATGGTCATAGATTTCTTTTTCATTGTTTAATGTATGTCCCATGACTTGCTTTTGCTTTTGATTTTTGGTTGCACCTTTTTTTACATTGGATGGAGCATAAAAGATGAACTTGTAAGCATTTGTAGATGACTTTAGTCTTGCAAAATGATCTTTTGGTGGGAGTAAAACTAGTTTCATTTTGCTAAAATCTTAAGTCTTCAGTTGCATTGTTTATGTTTTTAAAACAAATTTTTGAATAAAAACCCAACATTTGGATGATTATATGTGGGCATATGTGTCTATTAGAACAACTAAAGTTAAAAAAAATTTGTAAAGCTGTCTGGAACAAGTCCAGAATGTGTTGAACTGGTACGGAACACATAGAACTGTTCCAAAATGTTGTCCTTATTCTGAAATGGTGTTTGGAAAACAACCATTATAGTCCAGAATGGTGTACTGAACATTGTCCTTTTAGTCTGAAACATGCATCAATGGCCTAATTTAAATTCCTTTCATTGTAGCGTGATAGACCATATAAAGTGGTTGTGAC
The DNA here is from genome assembly GCF_052849685.1 of Lactuca virosa. NCBI lineage: Eukaryota > Viridiplantae > Streptophyta > Magnoliopsida > Asterales > Asteraceae > Lactuca > Lactuca virosa. The sequence continues at coordinate 220,893,014 of NC_136430.1, read as the reverse complement.
TACAACCAACTCTAGAGGGAAGTCATGTCATTACCTTATGCGTAAGGAGGTTGCTACTTATCTTCATTGACCTGACTTGGAGGAGCTTCTATCCCCGATAAATGACTACCAGGTTTGCTTTGATAATAGAGCTTTCTGCCTTGTTATTGGGTTGTGGTTTGAGGACTATTTTCGGGCTACTTCTTCTACTACATAGTTCAAAAAGCATGTCTTTCCATTTTTATTGGGTTCATAGTCAGTGAAAGTTGATGACGTTATTCAAATATTTAATACTTCACTTAATCGATTATCATATGCAGACAATGTGCAAGTCTCCCTATTGCATATGTTAGAGTAGGGATTTTGTGGCATATACACTCGACAACCAATTCATGATGAATAACTTGCACTGGTCTTTGATTTGGACAAGTTTAGCAGCTATAAAGTTATTTAGATTATAGCAAATGTATATTATATCAAATGGTTCTTTTGATTGATAGTTATTAAATGCAACTGTTGACACAAATACACATGGGGAAGAGCAATATGGGTTTCAACTTACAAATAGTTGTCTGCTGTCTTTGATAAGATTGAGCAACATTTAAACCCCAACCAACCAAGACTCGACAATGGGCCTACATATATTGTGCATGAATTTATCTATGCATTTAAGGTATGCTGATTATCTTTCATAAGAATTTTGATGAAAAATAAAAGTATTACAACATTATTATGTTTGTTAGTTGTTTGACATCTTAATTTTGTAGATTTGGATCATGGAGACATTTCCTAACAATAGGATGTGTAACGTCCCAAAAATACTAGATAAAATTTTTTGTTTTTAAATCAACCAAAACATTCATTCATTGCTTTTAAGGATAGTGATAGTATCAAAAGTGTTTCCAATAACATCAAAGTAATAATAAAATAATAAGTATGAATTCTCATGTGGATGTGATGCAATCATGCCGGACTCTTCCTATTGGAACAAAAGTACCTAAAAGATTTAAACATAAAACCATAAGCACAAAGCTAGTGAGTTCCCCAAAACATCATATACCATACATAACATAACGGGTCTATTTCTACCCCAATAGGATGCTATGGGCCAAATTATAGTTTTACTCTCTGCCATGGGCCAAATCATGGTATTTACTTGTACAAGTGCCAGGGGCCAAATCCTGGTCTTCCATAAAATTGCTAGGGGCGAACCCTGGTCTTACATGAAAATGTCAGGGGGCAAACCTGGTCTTTCATACAAATACTAGGGGCCAAACCCTGATCTTCTATGCAATTATCACAAAGACAACTAACATCCTACATAGTATAGTGAGAGAACTCACCTCACAACGTAGTCAACAACTAACCAAATCACACAACCAATAAATGGGTACTACACACTGATGGGTTTGAGCCATAAGAACTTTCCTATGTGCACATGCAAACCCTAATGCTTGGATCTAGGTTTCTCTAATTGTACATGCATTCATCCAAGACTTTCAAAACCTAGATCTATTGAGTATAATTCGAAATTAATGTGACAAATCAGATCTAGATGATTACCTCTTGTTGCTTGCTTGAATCTTCTTGTTCTTGGAGCTTAGAGTCACAATTGTCACTCCTCTAATGGCTTACAAACACCAACTAGCAAGAGGATGATTTGGAGAGAGGAGAGAGGTATAGAAATCGGCCCTAGGGTTCCAAGGAATCAAGTGTAGCCGATTTCTACAACCCAAGGGATTTATTTATACTATGAGCTTCTAGGGTTTCAGCCAAAACCCTAATGGACAACTTAATCACCAAGCAGCCCATGGAACCTTCTGGAGTAAGGCCTTGGACAAAATCTTGATGGGATCATTCCCACAATTTCGTCCACCCCTTATCCATGAGGGTTTCCTAGCCCAAAATACAACTATCACACATTTGACAGTTTAAGCCCCTTTATTCAATTAATCTCTTTTAGTCACCAAATTAATTCCTAATTAATCTATGACTAATATTAATTAAATAATATAATTATTCCTTTAATATATTATTCTCATAATATATTAATATAATAATATCTTCTCTCTCTTCATAAATCACCCTGTCAAGTTGCTATGGCGAAGGCAACCCAAAAGGACCATGCACAACCGGGTCACGTACTTACCATATATAGTTACGGACTTAGACACTAATCCAACAGTCTCCCACTTGGATAAGTCTAGTAACTACAAATGCAAGCCTAATCCGATTAGCAATCGTAGCTCTCAAAGACGTTGTTAAACTCTGATCTTATCAGTAACCTGTCCTTTAGATAAGGGATCATATAATCATCTGTTCTAGATATCATGTGGACAATCACATGGAACATAGTCATACTTATTGTCCATCAGTTAGTTTCTCGATCTCAGATTCATTTGACATAGAACTTAATTGAACACATCAATTCAGTCCTGACCGGGCCCGACACATAAGTCAAATCAAATCATCGAGGGGCCCTGATATCGCTTTTACCCTCTTAGGATAAAAGGAACAAATAAACTTCGATTTATACACATTTACTATCCACTAATCAAATCATACACAACAATGCGTTTTATAACATCAAGTTACTGATGTGTTTACACATTATCAATGCACAACCAATTAGCAAACAATAAACCATATATCTAGGTTTTAAGACCATATGATATTACCGTTTTGTGATCACTCGTGATGAATTCCATGAAGCGATTCCAACAAGCGTGGGTTTATTCCAATGCTCAAATCAAGTTCATAAGCACTCATGAACGTTGCAACAAACCTTTGCTATGTCTAATACATTTTAGACATTCTACACACCAATTCATGACAGTCTTCATTCATATCTACTTCCAACATATGAATGACTGTGGACCGTTCGAATAATTCGATTATTATCAAATAATTCAATTATTCAGGAAGTCAAAACATGCAAAATGAAACAATAGGTAAATGATTAACATAAGACAGTAACATTACTAATAAATAATACTCTTTTATTTAATCATTGAATGTTAATTACAATTTATCTATTACACGTTTCTAAACTATCTAATCTAAACTAATATCGTCCTTCAGCCCGATGCTCCTAGCGTGCTGCAAGTGCTTAACCCTGCTCAGTCCCTTCGTAAGCGAATCTGCTGGGTTATCCTCCGACGATACCCTCTTTACTACGAGGAGTCCTTCTTCCACCCGATGTCGAATAAAGTGATATTTTCTGTCGATATGTCGAGATCTACCGTGATCTCTTGGTTCCTTGGTCAAGGCAACCGCTCCTTCATTATCACAGAAAATCTCCATGGGCTCCTTTATGGCTGGCACAACTCCAAGGTCTCCAATGAAGTTCTTCAACCATATTGCCTCCTTTGATGCTTCGCTCGCTGCAATGTACTCTGATTCGCACGTTGAATCGGCTACGGTTTCTTGTTTGGAACTTTTCCAAGTCACTGCTCCTCCATTAAGGGTAAAGACCCAGCCCGACTGCGAACGGTAGTTGTCCCTGTCGGTCTGAAAACTGGCATCACTGTACCCTCGCACCTTTAAGTCATCACTCCCACCGAAGACTAGAAACCATTCCTTGGTCCTCCGAAGGTACTTAAGAATATTCTTGACTGCGATCCAATGCGCTCTTCCAGGGTTCCCTTGATATCTGCTGACCATGCTCAAAGCGAAGGCCACATCAGGGCGAGTACAAGTTATAGCATACATGATCGAGCCGACTGCGGAAGCGTAAGGTACTCGGCTCATCTCTGCTATCTCGACTTCAGTACTCGGACTTTGAGTCTTACTCAACTTGGCATTACTTTGGATTGGTATCTCCCCTTTCTTTGAATTCTCCATACTAAAATGTTTTAGTATCTTGTCCAAGTAAGTATTCTGACTAAGTCCTATTAGTCTCTTACTTCTGTTTCTCACTATCCTTATTCCCAAAATATAGGAAGCCTCTCCGAGGTCTTTCATAGCGAAGCACTTCCCGAGCCAGGACTTAACCTCCTGCAGTGTCGGGATGTCGTTTCCTATGAGTAGTATATCGTCGACATACAAAACAAGGAAGCTTACTACATTCCCACTGGCTTTGACATATACACATGATTCATCTTCGCTTCGCAGAAAACCAAACTCTTTGACCTTCTCATCAAAACAAAGATTCCATCTGCGAGACGCTTGCTTAAGTCCATAAATGGACTTCTCAAGCTTACACACTCTATTGGGATGCTTCGCATTGACAAAACCCTCCGGCTGAGCCATGTAAACATCCTCAGCCAACTTCCCATTAAGGAAAGCGGTTTTGACATCCATTTGCCATATTTCATAGTCATGAAATGCAACAATGGCCAACATCACCCTGATAGACTTTATATTCGCAACTGGTGAGAAGGTTTCGTCGTAGTCAACTCCAGGAGTTTGAGTGAAACCCTTCGCAACCAATCGCGCCTTATAAGTGTGCACATTCCCATCCACGTCAGTCTTCTTCTTGAAGATCCACTTGCACCCGACCGTCTTACGACCTGGTACATTATCAACCAAATTCCAAACTTGGTTGTCATACATGGACTGAGTCTCGCTGTCCATAGCCTCTTTCCATTTTGCAGACTCCGGGCCTGCCATGGCTTCCTTATAGCTGTTAGGTTCATCCAGATTCACTAGTGTACTATCACTAATGAACGTATCCCCTTCTGTAGTAATATGAAAACCATAAAACTGGGGTGGAACACTAACCCTTTCGGAACGTCTAAGAGGTAAGGACTCGTCAATCGGTTCAACCGGAGTTTCCTCCTCAGGTTGAGCGCCAGTGTTAGAGGTTCCTTCATCGCTCGACTCTTGAAGCTCTTTAAGATCGATTTGCCTCCCACTGTCTCCTTGGCCTATGAGTTCTCGCTCTTAGAAAACCCCTCTCCTCGCAACGAAGACAACATTGTCACTCGGTCTGTAGAAGAGATATCCAAAGGATTTCTGCGGGTAGCCGATGAAAATATATCGCTCACTACGAGGTTCGAGCTTGTCGTGAGTCTCCCGTCTTACGAAAGCCTCACAACCCCAAACCTTGATATGTGCTAACGAGGGAGCTTTCCCTATCCACATCTCGTGAGGTGTTTTGGCAACCTTCTTCGTAGGGACTAAGTTAAGGATATGGGCGGCAGTCTCTAGGGCATACCCCCAGAATGAGATAGGTAGTGAAGCACGACTCATCATGGAACGAACCATGTCTAGCAAGGTTCGATTACGCCTCTCAGCTACACCATTCAACTACGGTGTCCTGGGTGGCGTCAATTGCGAAACTATTCCGCATTCCTTGAGGTAGTCGTGGAATTACAGACTTAGGTACTCTCCACCCCGATCAGATCGAAGCATCTTGATTTTCCTGCCCAACTGATTCTCCACTTCTTGTTTAAACTCTTTGAACTTTTCAAAGGTTTATGACTTGTGCTTGATTAAGTAGATATACCCATATCTGCTGTAATCATCTGTGAAAGTCACATAGAAGCGATTCGCATCCCTTGTGGTGGATCTAAAGGGTCCACATACATCTGTATGTATGAGATCCAATAAACCCTCATCCCTTGCACAAGTGCCAGTGAAGGGTGTCTTGGTCATCTTTCCAAGTAAACAAGACTCGCAGACGTCATCGTCCCTAAGGTCGAATGACTCCAACACTCCATCCTTTTGGAGTTAGGCTATGCGTTTCTTGTTGACATGTCCAAGACGACAATGCCACAAGCATGCTTTATCCATACTATTGGAAGAATCCACACACAACACATCATTTCCTAAGTTATCTACAACCATCACAGTTTCATATATTCCATTACAAGGCAATGCTTCAAAATATAAAACATTATTAAGATAAGCATAAATAGAACCCTTTTCATTATCAAATGAATATCTAAAACCTTGTCTATATAAACCATGAAATGAAATGATGTTTCTAGCCAATTATTCAAATCTAAATCTAATCCATTACTAAGCACTAATGAGTATACTCCAATCTTGGTGACAGGCGATGTTCATCTGTTTCCCATGATCAGATTCATCCTTCCATGCTCCACATCCCTATTTCTTCTTAGTCCCTGTAAATCAGAACAAATGTGAAAACCACATCCTGTATCAAGAACCCAAGAAGTAGTATGTGATAAACCATTAGATTTAATTGTGTAAATACCTACAAAAGATGGCTTGATCTTCCCATCCTTGATGGCCTGCAGATATTCTGGGCAGCTTCTCTTCCAATGCCCTATCTTGTGGCAGTAGTGGCACTCTGCCTCCTTTGGGTTTGAGTTGGGTTTAGCAGAACCAACTTTGGTTCCACTAGAAGAGGTGCCATCTTGGGACTTTCCCTTGTGGTGGCCCCTTGAGGGAGCCTTCCTCTTCTTACCCTTCCCTTGCCCTATTGCCAAGACAGGGGCAACAACGGGAGTTGGAGTTGATGCAACAAATTTATCTTTGAGGTTGCTCTCAGCAGTCCTCAACAAGCCCTGAAGCTTGCTCAAAGATACCTCTTCCTTATTCATGTGGTAGGTCATGCGGAACTGGCTATATCAGGAAGGCAATGAGTGAAGGATGATGTCAATTGCCAGATCTTCATCGAAGTTCACATTCAACTTTAGCAGGCGATCGGCATATCTCTGCATCTTTTGCAGATGAGCGGTAAGGGACTCTCCATTACCCATTTTGGTAGTGATCATCGAACTGATGATCTCATACCTTTCTTGCCTAGCGCTCTGGTGGTAGCGTTCCAGCAAATCCTGATGCATCTCATAGGGGTATTTGTCCTCATAGGACTTTTGGAGTGCTGCAGTCATAGTCGCTAGCATGATGCAATGGACTTTCGTGGCATCACGCTCGTGGGCCTCATAGGCCGCGATCTCTTCAGCGGTAGCAGTGTCGATGTCAATCTCCTTTAGCTTCTCACCGAGGACATATTCTTTGTCCTCGTAGCGAGTGACCATACGAATGTTGCGGATCCAATTACTGAAATTGGTCCCATCAAATATCACTTTCCCACACAAGTTCATGAGTGAGAACGAACCATAGGAGTTTGAACCAGAAGCGTTGTTGTTTGCGTTCGACATCTGAAAAGGAAAAAAGAACAAAGTTGATTAGAAATGAATTTCCCCAATTAATCACCAAAATGAGAAATTAGGGCTAGGAACCAACAACATTATTCACAAATTAGAAAACGGATGCCGTAATCTGACAAGCAAATAATTTGAAGGCAAGTGAATGTCGATTCACTAATTCTCCACCATGAAAAACGAAAAGGAAATTAGGTTTTAAATGTATTGAAAACTCCTAGATACTTTGAGATTCATTGAACTTTTCAATGGCATGTTTAAATCTCGATATGCCCCTCAAGTTTGTGACTGGGATGCCGAGGATCACAAAGTGAGTGTGAATAACCATGCAAATGTACATGGTGCCCTTATTGTTACAGTCACCTATTCGATGTGCCGGTTAACCACAAACGCTCCATCCAACTATGACAAACAATGAGTCACCCTTTTCCACCTATGCTTAGAACCCAATTAATGTGCCGGTTAACCACACACGCTCCATTAACGTCTTAGCAAGGGTACAAAGTGTAATTTCATGGAATTGCATCAAATTCACTTTTGCCTAAAGTAACTAAGATTGGGAATTTTGTAAAAAACATTTAGTTACTTTATATAGATTCATTATACTTTTAAATGAGGAAAGTTTTCCCTATCCTACCCGTTCGGCTAACGACCCTCCACCAATCAAGGAAGCGGTGGGTGAGAATGGACACCCATTAAACGACCATTTTATAGGCCATAACCTTATACCCCCCTTATAGATCGGCTTCGTGAATGAGGCCTACTAACGGTAAGACTAGCATTTAAGTTATACATATATATATATATATATTAATCTTATAATATTATAAGTATAAGGTTGAATTTTAAAACTTGTAAAATTCTAAGGTTTGAAATTTAAATAGTTCAAATTAAACTTTTAATCACAAAACTTAAATTTCAAAACTTGAGGACAAGTTTTGAACTTTTCAAAACATAAAGGATCAAATAGAAAATAATATAAATTAACTAATTAATTTAATGATTATCTAAATTTGACCTAGTCAATATTACTTGCAAAATAATTCAACAATTAATTCAAATAATCAATTCTTATCAAATAAGGAAATTATTATTTAAACAAATGGTAATTATCTTTTGATTTGGTAAGGATAATCATAAAATAACATTAAAATTCGGATTTTAATAGTAAAAAGCGATTTAGGTAATTATCCTTAAGCAAAACATCAATAAATCCCGAAAATCTCTCTGTCTGACAGCAAAACTCGTCGAGTTCATCCAACTCGTCGAGTTCCCTGAGGAACTCGTCGAGTTCATCAGTCAGAGAGCACAAAATTCGATTTTAAAGCAAGAATGATCATACAAGGCATTAATACAATAGAAACCAATCAATGCTCTGATACCACTGATGAGTTTGAGCCATAAGAACTTTCCTATGTGCACATGCAAACCCTAATGCTTGGATCTAGGTTTCTCTAATTGTACATGCATTCATCCAAGACTTTCAAACCCTAGATCTATTGAGTATAATTCGAAATTAATGTGACAAATCAGATCTAGATGATTACCTCTTGTTGCTTGCTTGAATCTTCTTGTTCTTGGAGCTTAGAGTCACAATTGTCACTCCTTTAATGGCTTACAAACACCAACTAGCTTGAATCATGCCGGCGCCTTCCCGCGATCCTCATTGGTACCTGAAACACATAACACAAAACACTGTAAGCATAAATGCTTAGTGAGTTCCCCAAAATACCACATATAACACATATTAGCCACTTGAGGCTATAACTCTGTGGGCCCACTGGCCCTAACTCTGTGGACCCTCTAGTCCTAACTCTGTGGACCTTCCGGTCCTAACTCTGTGAACTCTGGAATACACACAGCATAAATCACATAGAAATAATGCAGTGCAACACATAGCATACAAGATACTCTGTCACATAACTCTACTTACCACTCAAGGTAAAGTATAGTGAGAAGACTCACCTTGGGTAACTCGGTAAACCTTGAACTCTGAAATACTGCACTAGCCTCCGCCTAATCACATAAATAATTACTCTAATTAATACAACTTCTAAAGGCTAGGCTAACCCCTCTCTATAAGTTCTCTAAGAAGGGTAAAAGACCATTCTACCCCTCTAATGGCTCATAAGTCCAAACACTGACTAAACCCTAAAAGTCAACAAAGTCAACGGTTAACATTGACCGGACTCGTCGAGTGCACTCGTGTGACTCGACGAGTACATGCGTGTCCTCTTCGCCCCTGGTCCTCACTCGAATCGCTGAGTCAACCCTACACTCAACGGGTTATCACAGGTCGCGAATCGCGGGGCAACCCGACTCGACTCGTCGAGTCCCTTATGGGCTCGGCGAGTTCCTCCCATGAATACACTCAAAAGATCTTTTGAGGTCAGATATGCTTCACCAACCAGTAGATCCAACCTTCTAACACTCGAAAATCACGTAAAGGTTCAAACTTTACGTTCATGCAATGCTTATAAGACCAAAAATGGAGAAATAACCTCTAAAATGGGGTTCTACCCTCAAGGCTCACATGAAACCTCATAAAGCTGGAAGCTTGGGACCTTCTGGACCTCTCAAGGTCCAGATCTATCATCTCTACCCAAAGGGACCTCATATGCTTCACAATCAAACTCAAAATTGTGCAAAGGAAACCCTAGATTCAAGGAATCTATCAAATACACGAAATGGGAAGGAACTTGTACCTCAAAACGTGAATCTCGGTGTGAACAACACAGATCCAAGCTCCACAATCGATCTAGCTTGGATTTCCACACTCCTTCTTGCAAGATCACACCAAAGGATGAAGATTTAGCCTCCAAAATGCTCTCTAAGCTCTCTTTGCTCTCTAGGGTTTTCACAGGGGAGTAGTGGCCACAAATGACGGCCATAAGGGCCTTTAAATAGGGCTCAGGCCCTGAGATTTAGGGTTTCACTTTACAGCGCGGACTCGCCGAGTCCACGCATCGACTCATCGAGTCCAGTCATTAATCCAGACAAGAATTCGCGGTCCTACTCGGCGAGTCTGAGCGCCTACTCGCCGAGTCCCTCCCTAAAACCCAAGATAAATACTTAAAATAAGATACCTGGGAATCCGGATGTTACATTTGTGCTTTAATGATCATCATAACCCAATATATTGCATCACTATTTATTTAATAATATGAAACCATTACCTTATTGTAAGGTACGTCTGAGCATGGGTAAGTTTTTGGGGTAAAACGAACCTAAACTATAACATCTAGTTTCAAAATGTTTCTTATTTTGGGATGGCAGACCATAATTTGATCAAGTAAAGGTCTTGGGATTCAAGGGATAAAGTTTGGAGCTAGTTATATGGTAATAAAGTTGATTATGTGTTTTAAGCCCCTGAATTATGTTTTGGAACCAAAGGGGTAAAATGGGAAAAAGTGATATTGTGGAATTTTTGCATAAATTAATGAAATAAGTTCGGCATAGATTAAGTAAAAGCAGTTATATAGAATTTTGGGGCTTTTTAATACCTTAACATACAAATAAAGATCACTGAAAACGGATTTGGAACAAAGAAGTTATGAATGTTTGAAGCTGGAATGGAAATCTGGAAAACCTGTAACCACAACGTGGTGAGAAAGTCACCACAGCATGGTGAGAAAGTCACCACGACATGGTGATCAATGCAAACCAAGCCCAAAAAATTAGGGTTTCCCCCGTATTTAAAGGTACTACCTCCATGTATAGGTTATTTTTCAGCCTCCATCTCATCAAGAGCTCCTTAGGAGCGAACCCTAGTCTCCTTTTTCATAGATTGAGCTCCTCCCTTTTCTTCTCATCCATTTTATGGCGTTTTTGTGGGTTTTGAGTGTGTTATTTTTCAAAGACTTGGTTTTGAAGACTGCAACTGAAGAGATCATCCCTCATTTATCTTCTGGACCATTATATGTCTTAAAGTTTCAAGCTTTATGTTGTTTCATCATTAGATCTCTGAGTATTTGGTGATTTTAGTGCTCTAGAGTGTTGTAAACAATAAAGATTGAGTTTTGGGGCTTTAGAATAGAATATTTCAACATTCATCTACCTTTTGGACTTATACAAGTCTTCAAGCTTACAACTTTTTGGCTTATTCTTTGTAAAACTAAGATTTGAGCTAGTTTCTCCAAGTTGTGATGTTTTGAGAGATTAGTTGTAATAAAGTTTGCAACTTTATTACTCTATGAGGTCCCAAGAGTGATATATGTTTCAAATATGGACTCAAAACTTGTTTTGGTTCCGTCCTTGGGGTTTTGATTCCATTTTTCACCATTTTAACCTAGTTTGGTGAAGCACATGCATTGGAAATTTATATCCATAGAGTTACAATTTTTATGGACCATTAGGGTGCTATGAAGATTTCTGGAAAGTATTAGAAAATGACTTGACATATTAAGAGCTGAATAAGGATTTGAATCTGCCAGGTGGACCACGACGTGGTAAAGGGCCGACCACGCGGTGGGCAGATCCATCGCGATGGTTTTTGAATGAGCTGGACCACAGTGCGGTTAGGGTCACACACGGCGTGGTGGTCATTGACCATTGGCTTTTAAACATGTTTGACTATTTGTCATTTATTAGTAAAGTGTATCTTACACCATTTGGTTAAGGGAAAAATGGTCTTTTACCCTAAATAATGAGGTTTAAAGTGAAAAGCTCATTAGAAGAGTTGGTTAGATTTTTATAACTTAATTATTGAATTAGGGTTAATTATTTTTGTAGTAGTTCGAGGCAATATCGATACCACCAGCTTACTATGAGGATTAGCATAACAGTTATTCAGGTGAGTTCTCACGACCTTACTTATTATGTAGGTTATGTGTTATATGTATGTTAACTAGAGATCAACACCTCAGGGAATCTAGTGAAATCAGGGCCATGACATACCTCTCGGAGGGAAGTGTTCAATACTAGGTTAACTAGAGAGAGACTTCTCCAAGGGAATCTAGTGGACCATGGTAAGTTATGTTAGTGTTGGGTATTTTATGTTGCGTCATGGGCTTAGTATTGTATATCCGTATTGGGCCTGTCCATCCGTGATTATTGAGTAGGGTTTAGCTATAAATAGTGCATGCATGTATGCCTTAGAAACTAACGTGATTATAGTTATTATTGCTTTGTAACCCTAAACACCTCTACCGTCGAAGTTCTTAATCGAGCTCTTCTGAGGTGTTAAAGTTTAATCATTCGACATCAGTTAAACCATTCCTGTGTTCTTCGTTACGTCTTTAATTGTGTTTCTGCTTAGAATCTATCGATCCGACAAGAACTTTGTTCTAACAATTGGTATCAGAGCAGGAGACTGTGTGATCAATACACATTCCTTCTGTGTTAAGAATTCTTTAGGGTTTCCGCTTTTATCGAATATAAAGAAGTCGTCTTCTTCCTGTCGACGGTAACTCTTATGTTTGATAAAACCCTAATCTCAAGTTTACAGGTCTGATTCTAGCAGTTCTAAGGAAAGGCTCACCATGTCTCACGAAGATTCTCAAACTAATCCCATCAACATCTCCAACAGCATTGGATCTACTACAAGGGTTCCCATTCTTTACACTCAAGACTATGAAGTATGGGCGCATCACTGTGAAGATTACGTGGTTGGATCTGAAGATAATGGTTATCTCATCTGGGAAGCTATCATGCTTGGGCCGTTTGTTCACTCTGGAACGAACAAGACAGTGAAGACTCAAAAAGAATATAATCAACTAGTGGCGGACGTAGATAAGATGCCACAGGATGAAAAGGACAAGGTGCTATGTAATGTGAAGGCCATGAGAATGATCAGATTCGCACTGCAATCTGACACTTTTCGGTTAGTTGGTTCATGCACGACGGCTAAAGAAATATGGGATTGGTTGAAAGAACTCTACTCAACCGATGAAGATCTAGAACACTCTATTCAAACCTTGCTGCTCTCAGAATTTGGAGTTTTCGAACAGAAACCTGAAGAGAAACTGATACATACCTTCGATCGCTTCAATCATCTCCTTAGCAAGATGATCAAGCATGGTATAGAAAGAAAATTGATCGAGCAAAAAGTAACCTTCATGAATGGCTTAAGAGCAGAATGGATGGCAGTGGTTTCAACAGTAAAAGCTCACGAACAATTTAAATCTTACTCACTAGCGAAACTGGTGGGCATACTTAAATCCCATGAAAGTGTGGTAACCAAGGAGGCGAAGATAGTTTCGGGTGTGGGATCGTTGGCCCTTGTCTCAAAAGGCAAAAGTGTTGCAGAAGAAGAGGAGGAGTCAAATATGTCTGAGTGTGACCTTACAAGAGAAGAATATGCAATGATGGTCACCAATTCAAAGAAGTTTGCATGAAAGAAGTTCCCTGTCAATAAGAACCGAAACTGGCAAGGAAGTTACAGTTCTGAGAAGGTGAAAGAAGAAACGAAGAATACCTCTCAAAAAGATGATGACAAGAAGGAAAGCAAGCTTGCAGGAGACTCTGGATTCGACTGCAATTACTGTCATGGCAAGAATCACTTTGCCAAAGATTGCATGCTAAGGAAGATGGCTGAGAAAAGGGATGGTGAAGATAATGAGGTGTACTACATGCGAAAGTTGGAAGAAATCAAGAGAAAGAAGGCAACTAACAGTTCAATGAATGCCTTGATTGTGCAGGAAAATGTGGATGAAGATGAGTTCGGTGGCGTTGAAGTCTGGTCAATCGATTATGAGGATGAAGAAGTAAGAAAGCCCACACATGGAAGAGCTTATGTGGCGAGGGATACTGGTTCGGCTGGAAAATGTTTGATGGTTACAGCTGGAAGACCAACCGAAAGTGAGCATAAGGAGCCGAACCTGACTGAGGACAAGTGCTTTGCAGCCAAGCCCGTGAGTGAGAAGATCAACGACTGTGATCGGCTAATCAAAAAGGTACAATCCATCCTTGAATCACTTAAAGTTCCAGTAACAAATTATGAAGAAGAATTAAATGAATTAAAATTTAAATTTTCCAACTTAAGTGGTAGTCTCATGCAAACTCGCTTAGCGAACTCTAACCTAACTGACCAACTCAGCAGGGTGTCTTCAAAGAGTGAGGAGAGAAGGATGTGGATTGAGCTGAAGGAGACGAAGTTAAATAGGGCTAGGGATGAGATTATTTATTTGCAACAAGACAATTTAAAGTTTTTGAAACAACGGAATGTTTTTTGCTTAATTGCTAAACGCTTATATACAAATATTGCTCAGTTGCACTTAAGTTGTGAAATAGGGAAAAAGATTCATAAGATTATCTTACCCTTCCTTGAATTTAAGGAGGATGAGGTCATCGCTGAATGTGAATCCATAATGTCCTCAGAAGAGACATCCATCGCTTATAAAATCGGACTAGACAAGATAGAGACCTTCATTGACTCTAAGGAACATAAGTGTATGCTCAAAAATCTTTTAGATGAAAATGATAGGTTAAAAATTAAGTCCGAGACCATTCAATCATTTGACTCGTCTAATGCCAAATTAATTTCAGAACAAAAAATGAATATAGAAAACACGTCTGAATTTGATGAGGAAAGTGAGATGAGCGAAATCTCGGTAGAAGATGTGGTTGATTGCTCTGAATTTATGAAGAGCGAAACCGAGAATGAGAAACCCCTCATATCTAAAAACTCGGTTGAATACGCTCGCCTGTCAAAGGACATGCCACAGAAACTCAAAGAGAAAGCAATGGTTTATCAAAAGGTTCAAACTGTGCCAAATCAGGTATATGCTGTTACAGGGGTCACTGCAAAACAAACAACAGAATTGAAAATCTTGGTCGACACAGACAATGCTGAAGGGTGCGACGATTATTTTTGGTCAGCCCCTATTGATAACGCAGACGAAACCATCGGCTTATCGGAGCGAACCTCATGGAGGGTAAAAGGTAGATATGTTGCTGAACCCATCAACAAACCCTCAAGTTTTGACAAACCAAGCACAAGTGGAACAAAAGAGATACCTGAAGAACCAAAGAAAACACCGAATGTTCCTTCCAAGACTACCGAAACTCAAAAGGAGAAGCCAAAATCAAGCTTCAATATTCATAAATCTCAAAAGCAATTAGCTGAACAGAAACGCCAAAGAAATCAGAGATACATGAAAAATCTGAATGAGTGAAAACGGTATTGGCAATCTCAAAACCCCAACTACGTTCCATCCAAGAAAGAGTCAATTGTCAAAGAAAATGAAAAGCCAAAAGGAAAAGAAAATTTCAGTCCAAGCTCCTACTATTCCAAAGCTCAGAACCGAACGTCTAGTTTCGGTTCCAACACCAGCGCTCAGAACCGAACGTCAAGTTTCGGTCACAACGTCAAGACTAACAACCGAAAGTCAAGTTTCGGTCCTTCCTACTCCCAAAGAAAACCGAATTCAGTGAAGGACATCAAAGGAAAGGGAAAGCTTGATTCAGATTCTGATATCAATAATAAGAAAAAGTCAGCTAACACTAGGATTCAAAAGAATATTCCAAAACCATCTATCAATACACCATCTAATACACCACAATTTAAAAAAGATAAAAACAAAATCAAGGTGTATACCATCAAAAGAAAAGACCAAACCACTCTAATCAAAATAACTTATTTGGTTGATATTTCTACTGCTATTCCTTTCTCTGTAAAAGACTCACCAGGGCCCAAGAGACTTTGGGTTCCTAAATCTGCTTGAATTTGCAGGTTATTAGTGACGAGCAGTTCGATGACGAATGGTACATAGACAGTGACTGCTCGCGTCACATAACAGGAAGGAGGGAAGAGCTGAGGGAGTTTCGGTCCCTTAAGGATGGTGGATGTGTGAAGTATGGAAATAACTCTTATGGTGTCACACCCCGATCCTTGTCGGAATCGATCAAGGCGTGATATATTGTTCAAAGTCTCATGACAACTAGGTTATAATGTGATTAGATTCAATTAAGTACTAAGTATGCAAACAAGATCCACAACATACAAGTACAAATACAAATGCAAACCACATTTATTACATCAAATTTAAATTGTCTTGTGGATTTCTAAGTCACAACCTATTTTTCATCATTCTTCATTCTTCAAATCTGCATCATGGGTAAAAACAGGTCAACTACGAGAGTTGGTGAGTAATCAAATTTTAGTAGAGAAAATTGTGAAGTTGAAACATTTATAATTTGAAATCTGTTTTCTTTTGAAGTCGCCAAACAATTGTATTTGAGATAACGGTTTATAAATCAAAAATTGATTAACAATTGATAACAACAACAATAAGTCCTCACCCTATATATATACATATGTATATATATAAATATATATAGGATGGAGCATCTAATCATCATACACACTCAACCACGTGTGATCAATCACCTTAGCGTCCCAAGGCGGGGTGGTCAACCCAATAGCGCTATTATTGTCCATAACGTACCTCAAGAATACGGGCATAGTCATGGAGATTAGACTAAAAATGGTAATGCACTACAAGTACATGTAGCGTAAACAAACAATAGTTATACAATTAATGACTCACGTATAAATGTCCCAACAATGTCTCAATTCTGATAAAACAATAAAATGAAGTTGGAACATATTAGAACCACATGATACACCCCAAAAGTATTGAAAATTATAAAATATGGGGTAGATTACTCACATTAGTCCCAAAACGAAATGCGTGTGTCGTACGATAGACGATTCGGGTCAAAATGGCGTAGAACCTAATATAATTAATAGCTTTGGTTTAGGAACTGCTAAACAAGAATGGAGTATTAATACAAATAATTAGACACATATTCTTATATTAGATGAATTAACAATAATTCATTTTGATTATAATATTAAAGTATTTATTTGTTAAATGAATTTTAAGTTGAATTACTTACTTTGCATAATTAATTTATATTTTCAATTTAGGCCAGATTTTAATAATTTCTCATAATAACTTGCCCAATTATAATTATTTACAGATTTTAACAATTATTTATATGAAATAATCATTAAAATGCATTTTTACATGCTTAAATACTTAGGAAAATAGTTTTAAATAGTAAACAATATTGAAAAATTATGAAATTATTAAAAAATCATTATTTCATACAATATGAATTACTGTAAAATTTGTATATTTTTCTGAACTGTTTTAGTATTTATTTAATATTTTAATGATTAAACAACACAAAATTCGGGAAAAATAGTAAATGATTCTCAAAAAATCTGTAAAATTAACCATAGTTTTATAACATGATGTAGAGCCCAGTGTATAAGTTTCAGATATTTGTGACTATGGGAAGTAGTTTTTATATATTTCATTATTAATTAATCAATAAAATCATAAATAATAGTAAACAGTAATATAAATGCATGAAACTTCATATATTCTGTTTAATCAGTATACAAGTCATCCCAGAATTTTCTCAGAATTTATTGAATGCAACAAGTATTTTATGTGAATTATTGCCATACTTTATTGCAATAATTATGATAATTCAATAAAAATAAGTTATTTTCTGAAAATTTCCAGAACTTCTTATTTTATTGATGATATTCTGAGAAAAATCAGGTTTATGCAAAAAATGAGTTTTAGATATTTTGGTGGATTTAATTTGTTTCTTGTATGAATTTGAAACTTTTAACAACATACCTTGATGAATGCTTCAAGAGGGATGAAGATTTGAGTATAATAGATTGTTCTTGGATGGAATATGAGTATTCTTGGAGGAAATTTCGAGATTGAGAGTGAGAGAAAGAATAGAGAAGATTTAAGTGGTGAAGAGAATAATGTGTTGGGAGAAAAAGGAAAGGAAATTGGATGGGAGGTGTGAGTGGGAGACCATGGGAATAATCTTTTTGCTTTTGGTGGTCTTCATAATTTCCCACTAACACAAGCATCTTTTACATAATTAATATAAGAGTTTTATAAAATTTAAAGTAAAGTTTATAAAAAAATAGAGTTTTATAAAATTTAATGTAAAGTTTATAAAAATGGAGTTTTATAAAAGATAGGTTATTATTGGATTATAACAATCTACTTTGATTTGAAGTTTAATTAGAGAATTCAAGTTTGATTCTTTTAATTTAATTAGAGCATTATACTTTGATTTGATTTTAATATGGTATCATAATTTACTTTGATTATAGTTATAACGTTGTACAATACTATGTTGCTATTAACGTCAAGTTATATCGTATTGTATGAGTTTTGATCCTATTAGCGTCAAGTAATCTTGAGTAGGGTTTATTAAATTTCCAATTGGGTTGGGTTGACCCGAATCCATTTTAGGCGGATGTCACAGTCTCCCCTACTTTAGGAAATTTCGTCCCGAAATTTAAGAAGAGAGTACCTTAAGAGAAAAATTGTGGGTATTTGGTACGCATATGATCCTCACGCTCCCATGTATACTCAGGTCCACGTGCCGACTGCCACCTGACCTTAACCAGGGGAATGCGACTTCTTTTGAGTTGCTTTTCCTTTCGGTCAGCAATTTCCAAGGGTTTCTCGATAAATTGCATTGTCTCGTCGATTTGGATATCCTCGAGAGGAACATGAAGGTTCTCGTCTGCTAAACACTTCTTGAGGTTGGCTATATGAAATACCGGGTGAACTTTCTTAAGCTCTGTTGGTAGATCCAACTCATAGGCTACTGGTCCGATCCTTTTTATGATCTTAAACGGGCGTACGTAGCGTGGTGCCAATTTACCCTTGCGTCCAAATCGAACCACACCTTTCCATGGGGACACTTTTAACATGACCATGTCACCTACGGTAAATTCAAGCGGTTTGCGTCGCTTGTCGGCATAACTCTTTTGTCGGCTACGAGATGCGAGAAGGTTATCGCGAATCTGAGTGATTTTGTCGGTTGTTTCCTGGATAAGCTCAGGACCAACGATTGGAGAATCCACTGTTGCGCGAATCACGTGGGACTCACCGATTTCATGCCAGCAAATAGGAGATCGGCATTTACGGCCATACAATGCCTCAAATGGTGGCATCTTGATGCTAGAATGATAACTGTTATTATAGGAGAATTCCACCAACGATAAATGAGAGTCCCAGTTTCCTTCGAAATCCAAGACACACGCCCTCAACATATCTTCGAGTGTTTGAATTGTCCTCTCAGATTGACCATCGGTCTGAGGATGATAGGCGGTACTGAGATCGAGGCGGGTTCCCATGGTTGTTTGAAGTGATTGCCAAAACCGAGAGAGAAATCTCCCATCACGATCTGAAATGATGCTGAGAGGAATGCCATGCCGACTAACTATCTCGTTGATGTAAATCCGAGCAAGTTTTTCGACTTTGAAATTTTCCCGGATGGGAAGGAAATGAGCGAATTTGGTCAAACGGTCAATGATTATCCAAATGCTGTCGTGTCCTTTTGTGGTACGGGGAAGTTTGGTTACGAAATCCATGGCGATCGCTTCCCATTTCCACCTGGGGATTTCTGGTTGGACCAATAGTCCAGAGGGTCGTTGATGTTCTACTTTGACCCTGGAACATGTAAGACATTTGGCCACGAATAAAGCAATATCCTTTTTCATTCCCGACCACCAATAATTGGTTCTCAGGCCATGATACATCTTGTTAGTGTCCGGATGAATGGAATATCGGGTTTTATGGATTTCTTCCATCAGGAATATGCGAAGATTGTCACGATCTGGGATCCAGATGCGATCTTGATAATAGAAAATACCATCAGATTTGGTTTCTAACTCCCCATCAATTCCCGTGGGCATGTCATTTTCGGTAATTGCCGAGTGTTGGGCTCCTCGAATTCGGTCGCTGAGATTGGACAAGATAGGAGAACATATTAGATGAAATGCATGGGCATGTTCTTTTCGGCTTAACGCGTCGGCTACGACGTTTGCCTTGCCCGGATGATAGCGTATTTCACACTCGTAATCATTTAGGAGCTCGACCCATCGTCTTTGCCTCATATTGAGTTCCTTTTGATTAAGAATATGTTGCAAGCTCTTGTGGTCAGTGAAAATTACGCATTTAGTGCCGTAAAGGTAATGCCTCTAAATTTTAAGAGCGAAAATCACGGCACCGAGCTCCAAATCATGAGTCGTATAATTCCTTTCGTGGATTTTGAGTTGTCGTGATGCGTAAGCTATAACCTTTCCCCTTTGCATCAAAACACAACCTAGACCGAGATTGGAGGCATCGCAGAATACCACGAAATCTTCGGATCCTTCAGGGAGTGTAAGAATCGGAGCGTCACACAAACTTTGTTTAAGGGTTTGGAAAGCGTATTCCTGCTTGGGTCCCCAATCAAATGGTGTACCCTTGCAAGTGAGAGAAGTAAGCGGTAAAGCAATCTTTGAGAAATTTGAAATGAAACGCCGGTAATAGCCGGCTAAACCAAGGAAGGACCGAATTTCCTTGGGGGTACGGGGGGCTTTCCAATTCTGGACTGCTTCAACTTTTGCGGGATCGACTAAAATACCCTTGTCACTTACAATACGACCAAGGAATTGTACCTCATTTAACCAAAACTCGCATTTCGAAAATTTGGCGTAGAGCCGATTTCCTTGCAACGTTTGGAGAGTTAGGCGAAGGTGTCTTTCATGCTCTGCCCTTGTCTTTGAGTAAATGAGGATGTCATCAATAAAGACGATAACAAAACGGTCGAGATAAGGTTTAAATACCCGATTCATCAAGTCCATGAATACGGCAGGGGCATTTGTTAGGCCGAAAGGCATAACGGTGAACTCGTAATGACCATAGCGGGTTCGGAAAGCGGTTTTGGGGATGTCTTCTTCCCGTACTCGAAGTTGGTGATAACCCGAGCGAAGGTCAATTTTTGAGAAGCATGAAGCTCCTTGAAGCTGATCAAAAAGGTCGTCGATCCGAGGTAACGGATATCGGTTCTTGATGGTTAATTTATTTAACTCCCGATAATCGATACACATACGAAACGAACCATCTTTCTTTTTGATGAAGAGAACCGGGGCTCCCCAGGGTGAAGTACTAGGGCGGATAAATCCCTTATCGGTTAGTTCTTGGAGCTGACTTGCCAATTCTTGCATCTTGGTTGGAGCCAACCGATATGGAGACTTGGCTATGAGAGTAGCCTCAGGAACAAGATCGATGCGGAACTCTAGCTCACGTACTGGAGGGAGTCCAGATACGTCATCGGGAAAGATGTCGGGAAAGTCTCGTACTATCGGAATATCTTCAATCTTCTTTTCTTTGACCTTTGTTTCCACCACATGGGCTAAGAAAGCCATGTATTCTTTTCGTAGATATGATCGAGCTTGAGTACATGACATAAGACTAAGCTTTTTCGAATGAGTCTCGCCATAAATACGAAGACTTTGACCGTCGGCGAGAGGAATACGAATGAACTTATCGTAACATACTATTTCAGCATGGTTTTGGGATAGCCAATCCATTCCTACGATGATGTCGAAGCTACCAAGTTCCATAGGAACTAAATTGACAGAAAATTTATGACCGGAAAAATCGAAAGTGCAATCTTGGATGACTGCATTGAGTGAAACGTATTTTCCATCGGCGACTTCTACGGTAAAGTACTCATTAAGAATCGTGCGAGGTGTGTGAAGTATGGGCTCAAATTCCAAAGACACAAAACTTTTATCGGCACCTGAATCAAAAAGTACTGACGCATAACAGTTATTTATGAGAAACGTACCATTTACGACCTTGTTATCGGTCTTTGCTTGGGTTGCGGTAATGACAAACGCTCGGCCTTTGGGAGCTGGAACCTGCATTGTTGGATTTGCCTGGGCTTGGGTGTTGATGATATTGACTAACCTAGGACACGCGTTTTTGAAATGGGTGGGGTCACCACAGTTGAAGCATGTTCCAGTTGGATACCGGGTTTGTGTTTGCTGATTTGAGGGTAGATAGAGTGGTCGCTGAGTTTTTGGTGCACGACATGTGTCCGCCAAGTGGCCATAGCGACCACAATTCGTACAGAGGCGACACGGGCTGGTGGTCATATGGTGATAGTTACAGTGGTTACAGAGGGGGTGAGGTCCGGTATACGGCTTTTTATTTGGTTGGGCTGGTGGGGTGACTTGGGTGATAGGAGTAGCAGGGGTAATAACAGCATGGTTGTGGTGATGACTTTTCCGCTTCTTTTTGTCATGTCGGTGGGAGGACTCGGACTTGACAATTAGGGGGGTCTCAGGGGTCGACTTTTCAGTTGACATCTTTGAACCCTTGCGTGGGAGGACACCATCGTTCACATTGTCCTCGTTGAGTTGACCTGCTAATTCAATGGCGGATTCTAGGGTAGATGGCCTGCTGCTGGTCACCGAATCACGGATCTGGCATGGTAACCCTTTGATGTAGCGGCGTATTGCAGTTTTCATAGGTTGAACCATGTGAGGTAGGAGTCTCGAGAGATCATGGAATCTATTGGTGTAGGTCGCGTTGTCGCCTCCCTCCTGTTTCAGATTCCAGAATTCATCCTCGAGAGTTTGCAATTCGCTGTCAGGGCAGAACTTCTCCATCATGCGTTCTTTTAGTTTTGACCAGGTCATTCCCAAGGCAACAACCTCTCCCTTTGCCCGTTTTTCTAGGTTCCACCATGTGAGAGCATGACCTAGGAGGCACCCTGTAGCATGACGGACCATCAGGTCCTCAGGACACTCGCTATGGATGAAAGTACTCTCCATTTCTTCAATCCATGTGAGGAGTGCGGTGGCACCATCGGTGCCTTTGAAGTAAGGCGGATTGCAGTTACGAAAGTGCTTGAACGAGCAACGAGGAGTTGTTGCTGGAGCTTGTGGCTGAAGAGAATGAAGTTGGGTTGCAATTGTTGGGATGACGTTTGCTACCTCCTTGGCGACCAGGGCAGCTAGCCTTCTGTTGTTGCGAGCAGCGTATGGGGGTCGTAATGCCATCTACGAGAAACACGCATATGGACTTGTGAGTTATTTGTAAATTGATTATGGAAATAAAGTTTTTAGACATTGTTGGGTAAAATAATTGTCAAACACTTGTTGGGCCATGGTTAGGAGTGTTGGGCACCTTTTGGGCTTTCCATGGTTACTAAATGTGAAACATGTAGCACTTGCGTGGGCCCCCACAAAACTAAGTTTTCACATTTCTTTCCCACTTCTAGGCCCATTAGGGAACTTAATAGTCCAATGAGTTGGCCATTTTGGAGTGTATCCTTTCGGATACGTTTGATAAGGTCGGGTATTTTGATGGCTCAAAAGTAATGTGAATGACGCGCTTTGGCCTATAGGTTTGGGAACTCTCGCCTTTGGTCCCCAGATAAGCAAACTGGTCCCTCGGTTGATTGGGATGTATACGAATGCTTACCTAGTCAGGACTTTCGGGCTACCGGTACCTCCCCCTTCCAGTTACTACGCGTCCATTACTATGATCCTACCCAACTAGAGTGGATGACTTTGAATTTCCTATGAGCTCTAAGGAATACATATATGTATATACATTTTGTTAAACAACTTGAGTATGTGTGTGATTTTCAGAGAAAGTGGAGAATATTCACAAGTGTATGCATACATATAAGTGTCAGGAGTAATACGTATGCACATAAGGGAGCAATTAACACACAAAGGTATTCCTAGGATTTTCTAAGTGCGAATTGCATACAGTTGTGTGTGCATTTTATAAACTAGCATATGAGAGGACCCTAGAGGCTATAGACTAGGTCAAGGCAATTAACCTAATTCCCTATAGTCAAGGGCTCTGATACCAATCTGTCACACCCCGATCCTTGTCGGAATCGATCAAGGCGTGATATATTGTTCAAAGTCTCATGACAACTAGGTTATAATGTGATTAGATTCAATTAAGTACTAAGTATGCAAACAAGATCCACAACATACAAGTACAAATACAAATGCAAACCACATTTATTACATCAAATTTAAATTGTCTTGTGGATTTCTAAGTCACAACCTATTTTTCATCATTCTTCATTCTTCAAATCTGCATCATGGGTAAAAACAGGTCAACTACGAGAGTTGGTGAGTAATCAAATTTTAGTAGAGAAAATTGTGAAGTTGAAACATTTATAATTTGAAATCTGTTTTCTTTTGAAGTCGCCAAACAATTGTATTTGAGATAACGGTTTATAAATCAAAAATTGATTAACAATTGATAACAACAACAATAAGTCCTCACCCTATATATATACATATGTATATATATAAATATATATAGGATGGAGCATCTAATCATCATACACACTCAACCACGTGTGATCAATCACCTTAGCGTCCCAAGGCGGGGTGGTCAACCCAATAGCGCTATTATTGTCCATAACGTACCTCAAGAATACGGGCATAGTCATGGAGATTAGACTAAAAATGGTAATGCACTACAAGTACATGTAGCGTAAACAAACAATAGTTATACAATTAATGACTCACGTATAAATGTCCCAACAATGTCTCAATTCTGATAAAACAATAAAATGAAGTTGGAACATATTAGAACCACATGATACACCCCAAAAGTATTGAAAATTATAAAATATGGGGTAGATTACTCACATTAGTCCCAAAACGAAATGCGTGTGTAGTACGATAGACGATTCGGGTCAAAATGGCGTAGAACCTAATATAATTAATAGCTTTGGTTTAGGAACTGCTAAACAAGAATGGAGTATTAATACAAATAATTAGACACATATTCTTATATTAGATGAATTAACAATAATTCATTTTGATTATAATATTAAGGTATTTATTTGTTAAATGAATTTTAAATTGAATTACTTACTTTGCATAATTAATTTATATTTTCATTTTAGGCCAGATTTTAATAATTTCTCATAATAACTTGCCCAATTATAATTATTTACAGATTTTAACAATTATTTATATGAAATAATCATTAAAATGCATTTTTACATGCTTAAATACTTAGGAAAATAGTTTTAAATAGTAAACAATATTGAAAAATTATGAAATTATTAGAAAATCATTATTTCATACAATATGAATTACTGTAAAATTTGTATATTTTTCTGAACTGTTTTAGTATTTATTTAATATTTTAATGATTAAACAACACAAAATTCGGGAAAAATAGTAAATGATTCTCAAAAAATCTGTAAAATTAACCATAGTTTTATAACATGATGTAGAGCCCAGTGTATAAGTTTTAGATATTTGTGACTATGAGAAGTAGTTTTTATATATTTCATTATTAATTAATCAATAAAATCATAAATAATAGTACACAGTAATATAAATGCATGAAACTTCATATATTCTGTTTAATCAGTATACAGGTCATCCCAGAATTTTCTTAGAATTTATTGAATGCAACAAGTATTTTATGTGAATTATTGCCCTACTTTATTGCAATAATTATGATAATTCAATAAAAATAAGTTATTTTCTGAAAATTTCCAGAACTTCTTATTTTATTGATGATATTCTGAGAAAAATCAGGTTTATGCAAAAAATGAGTTTTAGATATTTTGGTGGATTTAATTTGTTTCTTGTATGAATTTGAAACTTTTAACAACATACCTTGATGAATGCTTCAAGAGGGATGAAGATTTGAGTATAATAGATTGTTCTTGGATGGAATATGAGTATTCTTGGAGGAAATTTCGAGATTGAGAGTGAGAGAAAGAATAGAGAAGATTTAAGTGGTGAAGAGAATAATGTGTTGGGAGAAAAAGAAAAGGAAAGTGGATGGGAGGTGTGAGTGGGAGACCATGGGAATAATCTTTTTGCTTTTGGTGGTCTTCATAATTTCCCACTAACACAAACATCTTTTACATAATTAATATAAGAGTTTTATAAAATTTAAAGTAAAGTTTATAAAAAAATAGAGTTTTATAAAATTTAATGTAAAGTTTATAAAAATGGAGTTTTATAAAAGATAGGTTATTATTTGATTATAACAATCTACTTTGATTTGAAGTTTAATTAGAGAATTCAAGTTTGATTCTTTTAATTTAATTAGAGCATTATACTTTGATTTGATTTTAATATGGTATCATAATTTACTTTGATTATAGTTATAACGTTGTACAATACTATGTTGCTATTAACGTCAAGTTATATCGTATTGTATGGGTTTTGATCCTATTAGCGTCAAGTAATCTTGAGTAGGGTTTATTAAATTTCCAATTGGGTTGGGTTGACCCGAATCCATTTTAGGCGGATGTCACAGTCTCCCCTACTTTAGGAAAATTCGTCCCGAAATTTAAGAAGAGAGTACCTTAAGAGAAAAGTTGTGGGTATTTGGTACGCATATGATCCTCACGCTCCCATGTATACTCAGGTCCACGTGCCGACTGCCACCTGACCTTAACCAGGGGAATGCGACTTCTTTTGAGTTGCTTTTCCTTTCGGTCAGCAATTTCCAAGGGTTTCTCGATAAATTGCATTGTCTCGTCGATTTGGATATCCTCGAGAGGAACATGAAGGTTCTCGTCTGCTAAACACTTCTTGAGGTTGGCTATATGAAATACCGGGTGAACTTTCTTAAACTCTGTTGGTAGATCCAACTCGTAGGCTACTGGTCCGATCCTTTTTATGATCTTAAACGGGCCTACGTAGCGTGGTGCCAATTTACCCTTGCGTCCAAATCGAACCACACCTTTCCATGGGGACACTTTTAACATGACCATGTCACCTACGGTAAATTCAAGCGGTTTGCGTCGCTTGTCGGCATAACTCTTTTGTCGGCTACGAGATGCGAGAAGGTTATCGCGAATCTGAGTGATTTTGTCGGTTGTTTCCTGGATAAGCTCAGGACCAACGATTGGAGAATCCACTGTTGCGCGAATCACGTGGGACTCACCGATTTCATGCCAGCAAATAGGAGATCGGCATTTACGGCCATACAATGCCTCAAATGGTGGCATCTTGATGCTAGAATGATAACTGTTATTATAGGAGAATTCCACCAACGATAAATGAGAGTCCCAGTTTCCTTCGAAATCCAAGACACACGCCCTCAACATATCTTCGAGTGTTTGAATTGTCCTCTTAGATTGACCATCGGTCTGAGGATGATAGGCGGTACTGAGATCGAGGCGGGTTCCCATGGTTGTTTGAATTGATTGCCAAAACCGAGAGAGAAATCTCCCATCACGATCTGAAATGATGCTGAGAGGAATGCCATGCCGACTAACTATCTCGTTGATGTAAATCCGAGCAAGTTTTTCGACTTTGAAATTTTCCCGGATGGGAAGGAAATGAGCGAATTTGGTCAAACGGTCAATGATTATCCAAATGCTGTCGTGTCCTTTTGTGGTACGGGGAAGTTTGGTTACGAAATCCATGGCGATCGCTTCCCATTTCCACCTGGGGATTTCTGGTTGGACCAATAGTCCAGAGGGTCGTTGATGTTCTACTTTGACCCTGGAACATGTAAGACATTTGGCCACGAATAAAGCAATATCCTTTTTCATTCCCGACCACCAATAATTGGTTCTCAGGCCATGATACATCTTGTTAGTGTCCGGATGAATGGAATATCGGGTTTTATGGATTTCTTCCATAAGGAATATGCGAAGATTGTCACGATCTGGGATCCAGATGCGATCTTGATAATAGAAAATACCATCAGATTTGGTTTCTAACTCCCCATCAATTCCCGTGGGCATGTCATTTTCGGTAATTGCCGAGTGTTGGGCTCCTCGAATTCGGTCGCTGAGATTGGACAAGATAGGAGAACATATTAGATGAAATGCATGGGCATGTTCTTTTCGGCTTAACGCGTCGGCTTCGACGTTTGCCTTGCCCGGATGATAGCGTATTTCACACTCGTAATCATTTAGGAGCTCGACCCATCGTCTTTGCCTCATATTGAGTTCCTTTTGATTAAGAATATGTTGCAAGCTCTTGTGGTCAGTGAAAATTACGCATTTAGTGCCGTAAAGGTAATGCCTCCAAATTTTAAGAGCGAAAATCACGGCACCGAGCTCCAAATCATGAGTCGTATAATTCCTTTCGTGGATTTTGAGTTGTCGTGATGCGTAAGCTATAACCTTTCCCCTTTGCATCAAAACACAACCTAGACCGAGATTGGAGGCATCGCAGAATACCACGAAATCTTCGGATCCTTCAGGGAGTGTAAGAATCGGAGCGTCACACAAACTTTGTTTAAGGGTTTGGAAAGCGTATTCCTGCTTGGGTCCCCAATCAAATGGTGTACCCTTGCAAGTGAGAGAAGTAAGCGGTAAAGCAATCTTTGAGAAATTTGAAATGAAACGCCGGTAATAGCCGGCTAAACCAAGGAAGGACCGAATTTCCTTGGGGGTACGGGGGGCTTTCCAATTCTGGACTGCTTCAACTTTTGCGGGATCGACTAAAATACCCTTGTCACTTACAATACGACCAAGGAATTGTACCTCATTTAACCAAAACTCGCATTTCGAAAATTTGGCGTAGAGCCGATTTCCTTGCAACGTTTGGAGAGTTAGGCGAAGGTGTCTTTCATGCTCTGCCCTTGTCTTTGAGTAAATGAGGATGTCATCAATAAAGACGATAACAAAACGGTCGAGATAAGGTTTAAATACCCGATTCATCAAGTCCATGAATACGGCAGGGGCATTTGTTAGGCCGAAAGGCATAACGGTGAACTCGTAATGACCATAGCGGGTTCGGAAAGCGGTTTTGGGGATGTCTTCTTCCCGTACTCGAAGTTGGTGATAACCCGAGCGAAGGTCAATTTTTGAGAAGCATGAAGCTCCTTGAAGCTGATCAAAAAGGTCGTCGATCCGAGGTAACGGATATCGGTTCTTGATGGTTAATTTATTTAACTCCCGATAATCGATACACATACGAAACGAACCATCTTTCTTTTTGATGAAGAGAACCGGGGCTCCCCAGGGTGAAGTACTAGGGCGGATAAATCCCTTATCGGTTAGTTCTTGGAGCTGACTTGCCAATTCTTGCATCTTGGTTGGAGCCAACCGATATGGAGACTTGGCTATGAGAGTAGCCTCAGGAACAAGATCGATGCGGAACTCTAGCTCACGTACTGGAGGGAGTCCAGATACGTCATCGGGAAAGATGTCGGGAAAGTCTCGTACTATCGGAATATCTTCAATCTTCTTTTCTTTGACCTTTGTTTCCACCACATGGGCTAAGAAAGCCATGTATTCTTTTCGTAGATATGATCGAGCTTGAGTACATGACATAAGACTAAGCTTTTTCGAATGAGTCTCGCCATAAATACGAAGACTTTGACCGTCGGCGAGAGGAATACGAATGAACTTATCGTAACATACTATTTCAGCATGGTTTTGGGATAGCCAATCCATTCCTACGATGATGTCGAAGCTACCAAGTTCCATAGGAACTAAATTGACAGAAAATTTATGACCGGAAAAATCGAAAGTGCAATCTTGGATGACTGCATTGAGTGAAACGTATTTTCCATCGGCGACTTCTACGGTAAAGTACTCATTAAGAATCGTGCGAGGTGTGTGAAGTATGGGCTCAAATTCCAAAGACACAAAACTTTTATCGGCACCTGAATCAAAAAGTACTGACGCATAGCAGTTATTTATGAGAAACGTACCATTTACGACCTTGTTATCGGTCTTTGCTTGGGTTGCGGTAATGACAAACGCTCGGCCTTTGGGAGCTGGAACCTGCATTGTTGGATTTGCCTGGGCTTGGGTGTTGATGATATTGACTAACCTAGGACACGCGTTTTTGAAATGGGTGGGGTCACCACAGTTGAAGCATGTTCCAGTTGGATACCGGGTTTGTGTTTGCTGATTTGAGGGTAGATAGAGTGGTCGCTGAGTTTTTGGTGCACGACATGTGTCCGCCAAGTGGCCATAGCGACCACAATTCGTACAGAGGCGACACGGGCTGGTGGTCATATGGTGATAGTTACAGTGGTTACAGAGGGGGTGAGGTCCGGTATACGGCTTTTTATTTGGTTGGGCTGGTGGGGTGACTTGGGTGATAGGAGTAGCAGGGGTAATAACAGCATGGTTGTGGTGATGACTTTTCCGCTTCTTTTTGTCATGTCGGTGGGAGGACTCGGACTTGACAATTAGGGGGGTCTCAGGGGTCGACTTTTCAGTTGACATCTTTGAACCCTTGCGTGGGAGGACACCATCGTTCACATTGTCCTCGTTGAGTTGACCTGCTAATTCAATGGCGGATTCTAGGGTAGATGGCCTGCTGCTGGTCACCGAATCACGGATCTGGCATGGTAACCCTTTGATGTAGCGGCGTATTGCAGTTTTCATAGGTTGAACCATGTGAGGTAGGAGTCTCGAGAGATCATGGAATCTATTGGTGTAGGTCGCGTTGTCGCCTCCCTCCTGTTTCAGATTCCAGAATTCATCCTCGAGAGTTTGCAATTCGCTGTCAGGGCAGAACTTCTCCATCATGCGTTCTTTTAGTTTTGACCAGGTCATTCCCAAGGCAACAACCTCTCCCTTTGCCCGTTTTTCTAGGTTCCACCATGTGAGAGCATGACCTAGGAGGCACCCTGTAGCATGACGGACCATCAGGTCCTCAGGACACTCGCTATGGATGAAAGTACTCTCCATTTCTTCAATCCATGTGAGGAGTGCGGTGGCACCATCGGTGCCTTTGAAGTAAGGCGGATTGCAGTTACGAAAGTGCTTGAACGAGCAACGAGGAGTTGTTGCTGGAGCTTGTGGCTGAAGAGAATGAAGTTGGGTTGCAATTGTTGGGATGACGTTTGCTACCTCCTTGGCGACCAGGGCAGCTAGCCTTCTGTTGTTGCGAGCAGCGTATGGGGGTCGTAATGCCATCTACGAGAAACACGTATATGGACTTGTGAGTTATTTGTAAATTGATTATGGAAATAAAGTTTTTAGACATTGTTGGGTAAAATAATTGTAAAACACTTGTTGGGCCATGGTTAGGAGTGTTGGGCACCTTTTAGGCTTTCCATGGTTACTAAATGTGAAACATGTAGCACTTGCGTGGGCCCCCACAAAACTAAGTTTTCACATTTCTTTCCCACTTCTAGGCCCATTAGGGAACTTAATAGTCCAATGAGTTGGCCATTTTGGAGTGTATCCTTTCGGATACGTTTGATAAGGTCGGGTATTTTGATGGCTCAAAAGTAATGTGAATGACGCGCTTTGGCCTATAGGTTTGGGAACTCTCGCCTTTGGTCCCCAGATAAGCAAACTGGTCCCTCGGTTGATTGGGATGTATACGAATGCTTACCTAGTCAGGACTTTCGGGCTACCGGCACCTCCCCCTTCCAGTTACTACGCGTCCATTACTATGATCCTACCCAACTAGAGTGGATGACTTTGAATTTCCTATGAGCTCTAAGGAATACATATATGTATATACATTTTGTTAAACAACTTGAGTATGTGTGTGATTTTCAGAGAAAGTGGAGAATATTCACAAGTGTATGCACACATATAAGTGTCAGGAGTAATACGTATGCACATAAGGGAGCAATTAACACACAAAGGTATTCCTAGGATTTTCTAAGTGCGAATTGCATACAGTTGTGTGTGCATTTTATAAACTAGCATACGAGAGGACCCTAGATGCTATAGACTAGGTCAAGGCAATTAACCTAATTCCCTATAGTCAAGGGCTCTGATACCAATCTGTCACACCCCGATCCTTGTCGGAATCGATCAAGGCGTGATATATTGTTCAAAGTCTCATGACAACTAGGTTATAATGTGATTAGATTCAATTAAGTACTAAGTATGCAAACAAGATCCACAACATACAAGTACAAATACAAATGCAAACCACATTTATTACATCAAATTTAAATTGTCTTGTGGATTTCTAAGTCACAACCTATTTTTCATCATTCTTCATTCTTCAAATCTACATCATGGGTAAAAACAGGTCAACTACGAGAGTTGGTGAGTAATCAAATTTTAGTAGAGAAAATTGTGAAGTTGAAACATTTATAATTTGAAATCTGTTTTCTTTTGAAGTCGCCAAACAATTGTATTTGAGATAACGGTTTATAAATCAAAAATTGATTAACAATTGATAACAACAACAATAAGTCCTCACCCTATATATATACATATGTATATATATAAATATATATAGGATGGAGCATCTAATCATCATACACACTCAACCACGTGTGATCAATCACCTTAGCGTCCCAAGGCGGGGTGGTCAACCCAATAGCGCTATTATTGTCCATAACGTACCTCAAGAATACGGGCATAGTCATGGAGATTAGACTAAAAATGGTAATGCACTACAAGTACATGTAGCGTAAACAAACAATAGTTATACAATTAATGACTCACGTATAAATGTCCCAACAATGTCTCAATTGTGATAAAACAATAAAATGAAGTTGGAACATATTAGAACCACATGATACACCCCAAAAGTATTGAAAATTATAAAATATGGGGTAGATTACTCACATTAGTCCCAAAACGAAATGCGTGTGTCGTACGATAGACGATTCGGGTCAAAATGGCGTAGAACCTAATATAATTAATAGCTTTGGTTTAGGAACTGCTAAACAAGAATGGAGTATTAATACAAATAATTAGACACATATTCTTATATTAGATGAATTAACAATAATTCATTTTGATTATAATATTAAGGTATTTATTTGTTAAATGAATTTTAAATTGAATTACTTACTTTGCATAATTAATTTATATTTTCATTTTAGGCCAGATTTTAATAATTTCTCATAATAACTTGCCCAATTATAATTATTTACAGATTTTAACAATTATTTATATGAAATAATCATTAAAATGCATTTTTACATGCTTAAATACTTAGGAAAATCATTATTTCATACAATATGAATTACTGTAAAATTTGTATATTTTTCTGAACTGTTTTAGTATTTATTTAATATTTTAATGATTAAACAACACAAAATTCGGGAAAAATAGTAAATGATTCTCAAAAAATCTGTAAAATTAACCATAGTTTTATAACATGATGTAGAGCCCAGTGTATAAGTTTTAGATATTTGTGACTATGGGAAGTAGTTTTTATATATGTCATTATTAATTAATCAATAAAATCATAAATAATAGTAAACAGTAATATAAATGCATGAAACTTCATATATTCTGTTTAATCAGTATACAGGTCATCCCAGAATTTTCTCAGAATTTATTGAATGCAACAAGTATTTTATGTGAATTATTGCCCTACTTTATTGCAATAATTATGATAATTCAATAAAAATAAGTTATTTTCTGAAAATTTCCAGAACTTCTTATTTTATTGATGATATTCTGAGAAAAATCAGGTTTATGCAAAAAATGAGTTTTAGATATTTTGGTGGATTTAATTTGTTTCTTGTATGAATTTGAAACTTTTAACAACATACCTTGATGAATGCTTCAAGAGGGATGAAGATTTGAGTATAATAGATTGTTCTTGGATGGAATATGAGTATTCTTGGAGGAAATTTCGAGATTGAGAGTGAGAGAAAGAATAGAGAAGATTTAAGTGGTGAAGAGAATAATGTGTTGGGAGAAAAAGAAAAGGAAAGTGGATGGGAGGTGTGAGTGGGAGACCATGGGAATAATCTTTTTGCTTTTGGTGGTCTTCATAATTTCCCACTAACACAAGCATCTTTTACATAATTAATATAAGAGTTTTATAAAATTTAAAGTAAAGTTTATAAAAAAATAGAGTTTTATAAAATTTAATGTAAAGTTTATAAAAATGGAGTTTTATAAAAGATAGGTTATTATTTGATTATAACAATCTACTTTGATTTGAAGTTTAATTAGAGAATTCAAGTTTGATTCTTTTAATTTAATTAGAGCATTATACTTTGATTTGATTTTAATATGGTATCATAATTTACTTTGATTATAGTTATAACGTTGTACAATACTATGTTGCTATTAACGTCAAGTTATATCGTATTGTATGAGTTTTGATCCTATTAGCGTCAAGTAATCTTGAGTAGGGTTTATTAAATTTCCAATTGGGTTGGGTTGACCCGAATCCATTTTAGGCGGATGTCACAGTCTCCCCTACTTTAGGAAATTTCGTCCCGAAATTTAAGAAGAGAGTACCTTAAGAGAAAAGTTGTGGGTATTTGGTACGCATATGATCCTCACGCTCCCATGTATACTCAGGTCCACGTGCCGACTGCCACCTGACCTTAACCAGGGGAATGCGACTTCTTTTGAGTTGCTTTTCCTTTCGGTCAGCAATTTCCAAGGGTTTCTCGATAAATTGCATTGTCTCGTCGATTTGGATATCCTCGAGAGGAACATGAAGGTTCTCGTCTGCTAAACACTTCTTGAGGTTGGCTATATGAAATACCGGGTGAACTTTCTTAAACTCTGTTGGTAGATCCAACTCGTAGGCTACTGGTCCGATCCTTTTTATGATCTTAAACGGGCCTACGTAGCGTGGTGCCAATTTACCCTTGCGTCCAAATCGAACCACACCTTTCCATGGGGACACTTTTAACATGACCATGTCACCTACGGTAAATTCAAGCGGTTTGCGTCGCTTGTCGGCATAACTCTTTTGTCGGCTACGAGATGCGAGAAGGTTATCGCGAATCTGAGTGATTTTGTCGGTTGTTTCCTGGATAAGCTCAGGACCAACGATTGGAGAATCCACTGTTGCGCGAATCACGTGGGACTCACCGATTTCATGCCAGCAAATAGGAGATCGGCATTTACGGCCATACAATGCCTCAAATGGTGGCATCTTGATGCTAGAATGATAACTGTTATTATAGGAGAATTCCACCAACGATAAATGAGAGTCCCAGTTTCCTTCGAAATCCAAGACACACGCCCTCAACATATCTTCGAGTGTTTGAATTGTCCTCTCAGATTGACCATCGGTCTGAGGATGATAGGCGGTACTGAGATCGAGGCGGGTTCCCATGGTTGTTTGAATTGATTGCCAAAACCGAGAGAGAAATCTCCCATCACGATCTGAAATGATGCTGAGAGGAATGCCATGCCGACTAACTATCTCGTTGATGTAAATCCGAGCAAGTTTTTCGACTTTGAAATTTTCCCGGATGGGAAGGAAATGAGCGAATTTGGTCAAACGGTCAATGATTATCCAAATGCTGTCGTGTCCTTTTGTGGTACGGGGAAGTTTGGTTACGAAATCCATGGCGATCGCTTCCCATTTCCACCTGGGGATTTCTGGTTGGACCAATAGTCCAGAGGGTCGTTGATGTTCTACTTTGACCCTGGAACATGTAAGACATTTGGCCACGAATAAAGCAATATCCTTTTTCATTCCCGACCACCAATAATTGGTTCTCAGGCCATGATACATCTTGTCAGTGCCCGGATG
Organism: Lactuca virosa; assembly: GCF_052849685.1. Taxonomy (NCBI): domain Eukaryota; kingdom Viridiplantae; phylum Streptophyta; class Magnoliopsida; order Asterales; family Asteraceae; genus Lactuca; species Lactuca virosa. The sequence continues at coordinate 220,857,767 of NC_136430.1, read as the reverse complement.
AATGGAATATCGGGTTTTATGGATTTCTTCCATCAGGAATATGCGAAGATTGTCACGATCTGGGATCCAGATGCGATCTTGATAATAGAAAATACCATCAGATTTGGTTTCTAACTCCCCATCAATTCCCGTGGGCATGTCATTTTCGGTAATTGCCGAGTGTTGGGCTCCTCGAATTCGGTCGCTGAGATTGGACAAGATAGGAGAACATATTAGATGAAATGCATGGGCATGTTCTTTTCGGCTTAACGCGTCGGCTACGACGTTTGCCTTGCCCGGATGATAGCGTATTTCACACTCGTAATCATTTAGGAGCTCGACCCATCGTCTTTGCCTCATATTGAGTTCCTTTTGATTAAGAATATGTTGCAAGCTCTTGTGGTCAGTGAAAATTACGCATTTAGTGCCGTAAAGGTAATGCCTCCAAATTTTAAGAGCGAAAATCACGGCACCGAGCTCCAAATCATGAGTCGTATAATTCCTTTCGTGGATTTTGAGTTGTCGTGATGCGTAAGCTATAACCTTTCCCCTTTGCATCAAAACACAACCTAGACCGAGATTGGAGGCATCGCAGAATACCACGAAATCTTCGGATCCTTCAGGGAGTGTAAGAATCGGAGCGTCACACAAACTTTGTTTAAGGGTTTGGAAAGCGTATTCCTGCTTGGGTCCCCAATCAAATGGTGTACCCTTGCAAGTGAGAGAAGTAAGCGGTAAAGCAATCTTTGAGAAATTTGAAATGAAACGCCGGTAATAGCCGGCTAAACCAAGGAAGGACCGAATTTCCTTGGGGGTACGGGGGGCTTTCCAATTCTGGACTGCTTCAACTTTTGCGGGATCGACTAAAATACCCTTGTCACTTACAATATGACCAAGGAATTGTACCTCATTTAACCAAAACTCGCATTTCGAAAATTTGGCGTAGAGCCGATTTCCTTGCAACGTTTGGAGAGTTAGGAGAAGGTGTCTTTCATGCTCTGCCCTTGTCTTTGAGTAAATGAGGATGTCATCAATAAAGACGATAACAAAACGGTCGAGATAAGGTTTAAATACCCGATTCATCAAGTCCATGAATACGGCAGGGGCATTTGTTAGGCCGAAAGGCATAACGGTGAACTCGTAATGACCATAGCGGGTTCGGAAAGCGGTTTTGGGGATGTCTTCTTCCCGTACTCGAAGTTGGTGATAACCCGAGCGAAGGTCAATTTTTGAGAAGCATGAAGCTCCTTGAAGCTGATCAAAAAGGTCGTCGATCCGAGGTAACGGATATCGGTTCTTGATGGTTAATTTATTTAACTCCCGATAATCGATACACATACGAAACGAACCATCTTTCTTTTTGATGAAGAGAACCGGGGCTCCCCAGGGTGAAGTACTAGGGCGGATAAATCCCTTATCGGTTAGTTCTTGGAGCTGACTTGCCAATTCTTGCATCTTGGTTGGAGCCAACCGATATGGAGACTTGGCTATGAGAGTAGCCTCAGGAACAAGATCGATGCGGAACTCTAGCTCACGTACTGGAGGGAGTCCAGATACGTCATCGGGAAAGATGTCGGGAAAGTCTCGTACTATCGGAATATCTTCAATCTTCTTTTCTTTGACCTTTGTTTCCACCACATGGGCTAAGAAAGCCATGTATTCTTTTCGTAGATATGATCGAGCTTGAGTACATGACATAAGACTAAGCTTTTTCGAATGAGTCTCGCCATAAATACGAAGACTTTGACCGTCGGCGAGAGGAATACGAATGAACTTATCGTAACATACTATTTCAGCATGGTTTTGGGATAGCCAATCCATTCCTACGATGATGTCGAAGCTACCAAGTTCCATAGGAACTAAATTGACAGAAAATTTATGACCGGAAAAATCGAAAGTGCAATCTTGGATGACTGCATTGAGTGAAACGTATTTTCCATCGGCGACTTCTACGGTAAAGTACTCATTAAGAATCGTGCGAGGTGTGTGAAGTATGGGCTCAAATTCCAAAGACACAAAACTTTTATCGGCACCTGAATCAAAAAGTACTGACGCATAGCAGTTATTTATGAGAAACGTACCATTTACGACCTTGTTATCGGTCTTTGCTTGGGTTGCGGTAATGACAAACGCTCGGCCTTTGGGAGCTGGAACCTGCATTGTTGGATTTGCCTGGGCTTGGGTGTTGATGATATTGACTAACCTAGGACACGCGTTTTTGAAATGGGTGGGGTCACCACAGTTGAAGCATGTTCCAGTTGGATACCGGGTTTGTGTTTGCTGATTTGAGGGTAGATAGAGTGGTCGCTGAGTTTTTGGTGCACGACATGTGTCCGCCAAGTGGCCATAGCGACCACAATTCGTACAGAGGCGACACGGGCTGGTGGTCATATGGTGATAGTTACAGTGGTTACAGAGGGGGTGAGGTCCGGTATACGGCTTTTTATTTGGTTGGGCTGGTGGGGTGACTTGGGTGATAGGAGTAGCAGGGGTAATAACAGCATGGTTGTGGTGATGACTTTTCCGCTTCTTTTTGTCATGTCGGTGGGAGGACTCGGACTTGACAATTAGGGGGGTCTCAGGGGTCGACTTTTCAGTTGACATCTTTGAACCCTTGCGTGGGAGGACACCATCGTTCACATTGTCCTCGTTGAGTTGACCTGCTAATTCAATGGCGGATTCTAGGGTAGATGGCCTGCTGCTGGTCACCGAATCACGGATCTGGCATGGTAACCCTTTGATGTAGCGGCGTATTGCAGTTTTCATAGGTTGAACCATGTGAGGTAGGAGTCTCGAGAGATCATGGAATCTATTGGTGTAGGTCGCGTTGTCGCCTCCCTCCTGTTTCAGATTCCAGAATTCATCCTCGAGAGTTTGCAATTCGCTGTCAGGGCAGAACTTCTCCATCATGCGTTCTTTTAGTTTTGACCAGGTCATTCCCAAGGCAACAACCTCTCCCTTTGCCCGTTTTTCTAGGTTCCACCATGTGAGAGCATGACCTAGGAGGCACCCTGTAGCATGACGGACCATCAGGTCCTCAGGACACTCGCTATGGATGAAAGTACTCTCCATTTCTTCAATCCATGTGAGGAGTGCGGTGGCACCATCGGTGCCTTTGAAGTAAGGCGGATTGCAGTTACGAAAGTGCTTGAACGAGCAACGAGGAGTTGTTGCTGGAGCTTGTGGCTGAAGAGAATGAAGTTGGGTTGCAATTGTTGGGATGACGTTTGCTACCTCCTTGGCGACCAGGGCAGCTAGCCTTCTGTTGTTGCGAGCAGCGTATGGGGGTCGTAATGCCATCTACGAGAAACACGCATATGGACTTGTGAGTTATTTGTAAATTGATTATGGAAATAAAGTTTTTAGACATTGTTGGGTAAAATAATTGTAAAACACTTGTTGGGCCATGGTTAGGAGTGTTGGGCACCTTTTAGGCTTTCCATGGTTACTAAATGTGAAACATGTAGCACTTGCGTGGGCCCCCACAAAACTAAGTTTTCACATTTCTTTCCCACTTCTAGGCCCATTAGGGAACTTAATAGTCCAATGAGTTGGCCATTTTGGAGTGTATCCTTTCGGATACGTTTGATAAGGTCGGGTATTTTGATGGCTCAAAAGTAATGTGAATGACGCGCTTTGGCCTATAGGTTTGGGAACTCTCGCCTTTGGTCCCCAGATAAGCAAACTGGTCCCTCGGTTGATTGGGATGTATACGAATGCTTACCTAGTCAGGACTTTCGGGCTACCGGCACCTCCCCCTTCCAGTTACTACGCGTCCATTACTATGATCCTACCCAACTAGAGTGGATGACTTTGAATTTCCTATGAGCTCTAAGGAATACATATATGTATATACATTTTGTTAAACAACTTGAGTATGTGTGTGATTTTCAGAGAAAGTGGAGAATATTCACAAGTGTATGCACACATATAAGTGTCAGGAGTAATACGTATGCACATAAGGGAGCAATTAACACACAAAGGTATTCCTAGGATTTTCTAAGTGCGAATTGCATACAGTTGTGTGTGCATTTTATAAACTAGCATACGAGAGGACCCTAGATGCTATAGACTAGGTCAAGGCAATTAACCTAATTCCCTATAGTCAAGGGCTCTGATACCAATCTATCACACCCCGATCCTTGTCGGAATCGATCAAGGCGTGATATATTGTTCAAAGTCTCATGACAACTAGGTTATAATGTGATTAGATTCAATTAAGTACTAAGTATGCAAACAAGATCCACAACATACAAGTACAAATACAAATGCAAACCACATTTATTACATCAAATTTAAATTGTCTTGTGGATTTCTAAGTCACAACCTATTTTTCATCATTCTTCATTCTTCAAATCTACATCATGGGTAAAAACAGGTCAACTACGAGAGTTGGTGAGTAATCAAATTTTAGTAGAGAAAATTGTGAAGTTGAAACATTTATAATTTGAAATCTGTTTTCTTTTGAAGTCGCCAAACAATTGTATTTGAGATAACGGTTTATAAATCAAAAATTGATTAACAATTGATAACAACAACAATAAGTCCTCACCCTATATATATACATATGTATATATATAAATATATATAGGATGGAGCATCTAATCATCATACACACTCAACCACGTGTGATCAATCACCTTAGCGTCCCAAGGCGGGGTGGTCAACCCAATAGCGCTATTATTGTCCATAACGTACCTCAAGAATACGGGCATAGTCATGGAGATTAGACTAAAAATGGTAATGCACTACAAGTACATGTAGCGTAAACAAACAATAGTTATACAATTAATGACTCACGTATAAATGTCCCAACAATGTCTCAATTGTGATAAAACAATAAAATGAAGTTGGAACATATTAGAACCACATGATACACCCCAAAAGTATTGAAAATTATAAAATATGGGGTAGATTACTCACATTAGTCCCAAAACGAAATGCGTGTGTCGTACGATAGACGATTCGGGTCAAAATGGCGTAGAACCTAATATAATTAATAGTTTTGGTTTAGGAACTGCTAAACAAGAATGGAGTATTAATACAAATAATTAGACACATATTCTTATATTAGATGAATTAACAATAATTCATTTTGATTATAATATTAAGGTATTTATTTGTTAAATGAATTTTAAATTGAATTACTTACTTTGCATAATTAATTTATATTTTCAATTTAGGCCAAATTTTAATAATTTCTCATAATAACTTGCCCAATTATAATTATTTACAGATTTTAACAATTATTTATATGAAATAATCATTAAAATGCATTTTTACATGCTTAAATACTTAGGAAAATAGTTTTAAATAGTAAACAATATTGAAAAATTATGAAATTATTAGAAAATCATTATTTCATACAATATGAATTACTGTAAAATTTGTATATTTTTCTGAACTGTTTTAGTATTTATTTAATATTTTAATGATTAAACAACACAAAATTCGGGAAAAATAGTAAATGATTCTCAAAAAATCTGTAAAATTAACCATAGTTTTATAACATGATGTAGAGCCCAGTGTATAAGTTTCAGATATTTGTGACTATGGGAAGTAGTTTTTATATATTTCATTATTAATTAATCAATAAAATCATAAATAATAGTAAACAGTAATATAAATGCATGAAACTTCATATATTCTGTTTAATCAGTATACAGGTCATCCCAGAATTTTCTCAGAATTTATTGAATGCAACAAGTATTTTATGTGAATTATTGCCCTACTTTATTGCAATAATTATGATAATTCAATAAAAATAAGTTATTTTCTGAAAATTTCCAGAACTTCTTATTTTATTGATGATATTCTGAGAAAAATCAGGTTTATGCAAAAAATGAGTTTTAGATATTTTGGTGGATTTAATTTGTTTCTTGTATGAATTTGAAACTTTTAACAACATACCTTGATGAATGCTTCAAGAGGGATGAAGATTTGAGTATAATAGATTGTTCTTGGATGGAATATGAGTATTCTTGGAGGAAATTTCGAGATTGAGAGTGAGAGAAAGAATAGAGAAGATTTAAGTGGTGAAGAGAATAATGTGTTGGGAGAAAAAGGAAAGGAAAGTGGATGGGAGGTGTGAGTGGGAGACCATGAGAATAATCTTTTTGCTTTTGGTGGTCTTCATAATTTCCCACTAACACAAGCATCTTTTACATAATTAATATAAGAGTTTTATAAAATTTAAAGTAAAGTTTATAAAAAAATAGAGTTTTATAAAATTTAATGTAAAGTTTATAAAAATGGAGTTTTATAAAAGATAGGTTATTATTTGATTATAACAATCTACTTTGATTTGAAGTTTAATTAGAGAATTCAAGTTTGATTCTTTTAATTTAATTAGAGCATTATACTTTGATTTGATTTTAATATGGTATCATAATTTACTTTGATTATAGTTATAACGTTGTACAATACTATGTTGCTATTAACGTCAAGTTATATCGTATTGTATGGGTTTTGATCCTATTAGCGTCAAGTAATCTTGAGTAGGGTTTATTAAATTTCCAATTGGGTTGGGTTGACCCGAATCCATTTTAGGCGGATGTCACATATGGCACAATCAAAGGATATGGAATGATAACCAACAGAGACTTCTCGATTCGAAAAGTAGCTTATGTGGAAGGGTTGCAGCACAACCTCATCAGTGTATCACAATTGGTTGTAGGAACTGGTTTGAAGGTTTCATTCGATGATGAGGGATCAGAAATAATTGAGAAGCAATCCAAAAGAGTTCTGTTGAAGTCTGAATGCAAGGGAGAGATGTATCCTTTAAATCTCAACCCAATTCGAGGAAAACCAGCAATATGCCTGCTGTCAAAGGCGAACACTGATGAAAGCTGGTTGTGGCATCGACGCCTATCGCACCTGAACTTCAAAGACATTAATAAGTTGGTGCTTGGTGATCATGTTCGAGGCCTTACTCTTCTCAAGTTTGATAAGGAACACCTATGTACAGCGTGTGAGATGGGAAAACAAAGCAGAAAGAGCCATCCTACACGTATCAATACAAAGATTGTTGAAGCTCTTGAACTTCTGCATATTGACTTATGTGGACCTTCGGCTATCGAAAGCTTTGGTGGTAGTAAGTTCATTCTTGTCATAGTAGATGATTTTTCACGCTTCACCTGGGTTTTCTTTCTTAAACAGAAATCAGACGCGACTCCCAAGTTGAAAACGTTTATCAAGCAAGTGGAAGTGCAGCTGCGAAAGCTGGTGAGGAATATCAGAAGCGACAGTGGGCTTGAATTCAAGAATAAAGATTTTGAGGATTTTCTGGCTGACAAGGGGATAACTCACAACTTCTCGGCCCCCTATACACCACAACAGAATGGGATTGTTGAAAGACAAAACTGTTCTTTATGTGAGACAGCCCGAACCATGCTAAGCTTCGCTTCTCTTCTGCTATACTTCTGGGCTGATGCAGTTGCAACCGCGTGCTATACTCAGAACTGATCCTTACTCAACAAACGATTCTCCATCACTCCGTATGAGATTCTGAACAATCGAAAGCCCAACGTTAAATTTTTCCACGTGTTCGGTTCAAGGTGCTTCATTTTCAATTCCAAAGAAAACCGAAACAAGTTTGACGTCAAAGCTGATGAGGGAATTTTTCTTGGCTATTCACTCACTTCAAAGGCATACAGAGTTTTGAACAAATGCTCCAAACGTATTAAAGAGACATACTATGTAACCTTTGATGACAACTACATGAAGAAAGTCCAAACAAGCGAAAGTGCCTTGGGGGAAATATTTCCTGAATCAGGACAAGTCTCGGTTCCAATTTCCAACCTGTTTGAAGAGTACATAAGGCTATTTGATGAACCAGAAAAGGCTGCACACTCGGAGGCAAAAGCAGCAGACAACAAAATCGACAATCTGAAAAAGATCATTGATGAAGCTGCAAAAGAAATGGAAAATGAACCTCCTAAACCGACTGGTGGTCAACCCTCAACTGAACCTCAAAACAACGGCTCACCGTTCAAGGGGGAGGGTTCATCTACACCAAAAACAACCAATAGTCCAGTCGAGGGGGAGAATCAAACTCCATCCCCAACCCATAAAAGTCCAGTCGAGGGGGAGCATCCAACTCCAACAGAGGAGGAGAATTCTGAACCTGACAAGGGATACGCTTCGCCATTTGAGGGGGAGAATGAGAATACAAATGATGAAGGTGATCAATCAGAACTTGAAGAAGAAGTAAATGCAGAGTTGGATCCAGCCTATGACCCTAATTACCCTCCTCTAATGAAATGGACTAAAGATCATCCCAAAGCACAAATAATCGGTGAATCATCTGAGCGAGTTCTCACACGTTCTCAATTGAAAGCGAAACAAACTGCATTATTCTCTAATGTTGAATTCTGTATGTTTAATTTGTTTGTCTCCAAAGTCGAACCAAAGACGGTTAATGCTGCACTTGATCATGCTGATTGGGTACAAGCTATGCAAGATGAACTCCATGAGTTTGAACGTAATCGAGTTTGGAGGCTGATTCCCACTCCAAAGGATGCTTTAGTGGTCGTCTTAAAATGGGTCTTCAGGAATAAGTTGGACAAAGAGGGCAACGTCATACGCAATAAGGCTCGGTTGGTGGTGAAGGGATACTGCCAAGAAGAAGGGATAGACTATGAGGAGACCTTCACTCCTATAGCAAGGTTGGAATCGGTCAGAATCTTTCTGGCATATGCTGCTCATAAAAACTTTGAAGTTTTCCAAATGGATGTGAAATGTGCTTTCTTGAATGGAGAAATAGAAGAAACGGTGTATGTTGAGCAACCACCTGGGTTCGTGAACGAGAAATACCCTGATCACTGCTATGTGTTAGATAAAGTTGTATATGGTCTGAAGCAAGCACCGAGGGCCTGGTATGAAACTTTAACTCGCTTTCTTAAAATGTCAAAATTCAAGCAAGGTTCGGTTGACCCAACCTTCTTCCGAAAGAAAGAAGGCGAACATCTAATGATAGTTCAGATTTATGTCGATGACATCATCTTCGGCTCCACGAATCCTAGCTTAACGGCTGAATTCAGGAAGTTGATGGAGACTAAATTTGAAATGAGCGCAATGGGTCCGATTAATTTTTTCCTTGGTTTGAATATAAGACAGGGACCAGAAGGTATTTTTATCAACCAGGAGGCCTACGCGAAGAACTTGCTGGCAAAGTTCGGTATGACGGGTGATTCGAAAGTGAAGGTTCCTATGGCGTTTGGCACAAAGTTAACACCGTCTTTGGAAAAACCTGATGTTGACGTAACACTCTATCGTCAAATGATAGGGTCTCTTATGTATCTAACGGCTAGTAGACCAGACATTATGTTTTCTGTTTGTTATTGCGCCAGGTTTCAAGCACATCCAAGAGAACCTCACATGGTGGCAGTGAAAAATATTTTCCGTTATCTGAATCGAACCTCTTCTCTCGGTCTTTGGTACCCTGCTAGATCTGGATTTTTTGTTCAAGCCTTTTCTGACGCCGATCTTGGAGGATGTGGACTGGACCGAAAGAGCATAACTGGTGGATGCCAATTCCTTGACGGTAAACTTGTTTGCTGGCAGTCCAAGAAGCAAACCTGTGTGTCTCTTTCAACAGCCGAAGCTGAGTACATAGCTGCAGCATCTTGTACCTCTCAAGTGATATGGATACAAATCCAACTAAGAGACTATGGACTAAGTATGAAGAAAATACCTCTCTATTGTGACTCAGAAAGCGCGATAAGAATATGTCACAATCCAGTGCAACACTCAAAGATAAAGCATATTGCACTAAGATACCATTTCATCAAGGACCATGTAGAAGATGGGAACGTGGAAGTACATTTCGTTCGGTCCTCTGATTAACTGGCTGATATATTCACTAAAGCCTTACCGGAAGCAAGCTTCAATAAAATTTTACAAGGTTTGGGAATGATGGAAGCAGAGTCGGTACCGAATCCTCAAATCTCTCTCTGAAAATTAGACAAGCGAAATAGAGCGAACGCTCGGTCTATTTCGGTTCCGGATTTTTCGGGAACCGAAATGAACCGAACGCTCGGTCTATTTCGGCTCCATAATTTTCGGGAACCGAAATGAACCGAACGCTCGGTCTATTTCGGCTCCGGAATTTTAGGGAACCGAAATGAACCGAACGCTCGGCTTATTTCGCTTCATTCTTTTACGGTTTGGTTTCGGCTGTATATTTTGTACACTCGTTTTTAAGTCTATTTCTTACTCTATTTTAAGAGTTTTTTTTTTGGAGTGTTTTGTGCTAATTTCTTTTTGTTTATTTTTCTGTTTTTTTATTACTTTTCAGAAATTTAAAAAATCCAAAAATGTTTTTCCAAAAGTTTTTTTTTTGTTTCTTAATTATTCTTTTTGTTTTTTTTGTTTGTTTTGTTTGTGTGGTTTGTTTGTTTGCTTGTTCTCTTTACTAGGTCTCAAGTACTTCAGTGCAACATAATTTGGAGTTAAGGCAGGTATGATTCTTTTAATATGAACTAGTTAAGTGTCCCTAGAAGCATGCTGCTGCATGTCGACCGAAGCCTCTAAGACTAAGAGCAAGGCTCTAATGAATCGATTTATACCTATCGTTTCTTCCCAATTAGGCTGGTAAATCCACTCATGTCATGAGCTACCTTACTCTTCTCAAATGAGTTAAGAGTTTTCTGCTTTGTCACGTTTATATAGCAGAGGTACTTTCGGTTCCTTAACCACCTCCTTTACATTCTCCATCAACTTTCGGTTCAACACTGTAACCCTTGAGACTCTCAGCTTTTATCACTGAGGTTTATGGTTGCATAAAATCTGTGTTAATGATCTTAGATATGTACACCACGTGCTAAGTGAGACCCAAAATCCAACACCAATAATGAATTGACGGTGAATCTTTATATTCAAGATCTTACTTGTTACCTAACGAAATCTCATTTTATTTTTGAGTGGTCTTTTATGAAATTGTCTAACACCAAGACATTTCTTCCCAACAAGATCCAATTTGTTTTTGTTTTTGAGTTTTTTTTATAACATCGTTAGTCACAACAAATTATATCCAACCTACTTGTTCAACAGACCATATCGGTCTCACAAGTACTTCATCCAACGTTCGGTCTTATGTTAAGAATCGATGTTCGGTTGAAGATAAGCCACCCTTAGACTATTATTTAAAAGAAGCCTTTCGGTGTTTCTTTACAAGCACTCGATCGTATTTTCTCGGGAAACCACGCAAGCACTTCAAGTCTCTCTTGACTTTGAAGGAAGAGATTCATGCCCGGAATCATCTGCTTTATGTCTTCTAACAGACATCACTCACATCCTATACACATTTTGCTTTACTTCTTAATTTTTGGCACACTCTTGTACGAAAATACTTTGTGATTTTCCAAAATTCTGGTTGATGTTTCTTATGGTTCGTTTAAAGTTTCTTTTAGGCACGAAAGTGGTTATTATCACATCTGGAGCGAAGGTGAATTTGAAAAGACCATATGTGGATAAGATTTTGGGCGTGTGAATTTGAACGGTTCCTAAACCCACGCTTGCTGACGTCTATCTGGGGAAACCAAGCTGTCACATCGCGCTTTTTCAGGCGACGTTTCAGTGATCGTATCATCATCACGAAGATTCTTTCTCTCTCCTGGCAACGGTATATAAAGGGTTTCTCGCACAAATTGTACCTTCTTACCTTCTTCAAATTCTCTCAAAAACACAAGGTGATTTGCAACTGTTCATCTTCTTCCTTACCTCAACAATGGCGGATTCCTCATCTGTTCAAGATCAAACTGCTTCGTCCTCATTGCTCGTGATCAAACCCAATCAGAACATGATCATTCAACTAAACCGCTTTCTGTATGATTCGTACATGCTCCAGGTTGTTGAATGTCTCAAATACTCTCCTCTGGTTATCGCACTCACACAAGTGGAATCTGTCCCAATGTCTCTTCTTTCCCAAGTCTATTCTACTGCAACCTATGACAAGAACAAGGAGAGGATCTACTTTCAAATCTTCTCACACAAGGCATCAATTTCGAAAGGGCGATTCTGTTCCCTGTTACAGCTTGCCGTCGATGTCTCTGTTATCTCTCCCGATTTCGTCACTACAACCCAACTGTTTACGATGCTTTACGAGATGGGATACACTGATGTTCTTACCACAGTGACGAAGATTAAGAAATCGTGTTTGCCGCCACAATGGAATGAATTGCTTACTCTTCTCAACAAGGGTTTAGCGGAGAGGGTTGCTGGGTCAGATGGTACCGGTAAGGGTTTTCTGACCATTCTCTGTGGTCTCTACAATGGAATTAATCTCGATTAAGGGTCGATCATTTGGTCGCAATTGGTACAAAGTCTCAACACTTCGACGAGACATTCTGAGATTTCTTGTGGACGTTTCTGGACCATCGTCACACGCAGGGCCATTGATACTTTGCAGATTCCAGTCATGAAGGATGCCTTGGTCTCTTCTGTGGCTACTTTTCATACGAAGAAGATCATCTTCTCCGATGCCACCAAGTTCTCCCACAATGGTTCAATACTTGAGACGATGTACAGTTGTGTGTCAGCCGAAAGTAAAGTGATGGCCGACTACCGAAAGCTTCCTCCTAAAGGACCAAGAGAACTGACTCCTGAACAGCAAGCTGCTTTAGAAGCTGTGGAGAAGCCAGCCAACCGAGGCAAACAGGCAAATACCAAGAAAGTGACAACCGAAGGTCCTTCGTCTAAAGCTGCCAAGTCTAAAAAGCGAAAGGCTGAAAAGGGTGATTCTTCGGCTCCAAAGAAGGTTAAAAAGATGGAAAAGAAATCAAAGAGTCCTTCTCCTTCAAGCTTAGACAATGATGAGGAGCGATCGACAGATGAAGAAGAGGAAGTTCAGCATCATGGTTCACCGAGAGGTAATACACCTCCTTGTTCTCCAACTCCAACTGAACCACTTAATGACAAGATTCCAACACCTCCTCCATCTCCACCGAAAACCACTGTTCCAGTTTTGGTTACTTCTATTCCACCACCCCCACCAGTTAGTACCATACCAATCTCTACAACTCCTTTACCACCTCCTATCTTTTCACAAGCAACTACCACAACTACTCCCACCACCACAACAACAGAACCTCCAGTAAACGTCAACGTATCTAATATGGGGGCTAATACTGAAACCGAACCTCCGGTTACTTCCAAACCTCTTTCACCCTCACCCTCAACTGATTCTGGTGATACTCTCGGTGGTGATAATGTTGAGTTTGACTCGGCTTATTACAGTCCTTATCGGCTTCCAACAGACGAAGATGAAGAGGCTCCTGTCACCAGACAACAAGTGCAGAGTCTACATGAGAAACTTGATCAATCGCTTGCCCCTACAAAAACATATAACGATGTTGTGCTCAAAGCTTTTCTGGACACCGCTTTTGAGCAATATACTGGAGCTATAGACAAATCATAAAAGGCGGTTGAAGCTTCCACTTCTTCTTGCAAGATGGCCACTACTGAAGTTGCAGAACTTGTTCATAATTCTCAGATTTTTCTCGAATCCCTCAAAGGTCATGCTGATTCGAATGCCGCTAAAGTGAACGCTTCAGTTGATTCTTTATCCAAGTCACTTCAAGAGGAGCAAGCTAAATTTGAGAATGTTCGTTCTTCCATTCAAGCTGAGAACACTTCTCTACTTAGCTCAGTGAATTCTCTCCTTGAAACACTCCAGGCTGATTTAGTGAAGGAGAGTGCATTAAAGGAGGATCTTGCATGACAAGCCTCTACTATTGAAGTTTAGAAAGTTCAATTAGCTCAAGCTGAAAGGGAGATTTCATTATTGAAGACTGAGCGATCTGTATTCCGGAGTTGTGCTGGTGATGTAACGAATATGCTAACCAATATTCTTAGTGCTCATGATCTGATACTTACTCTGAGCATCAGGAATCATCTGACTTCCAAGCTTCTTCCTGCCCTTGCACTCTTACATGAAATGAAGGGTGTTTCGGAGAGATTCGTACCTCCAAAACAAGGGGGAGAAGGTGTTCAAACGACTCAACCGAAGGTCACTGTCAAAACTGAACCGAAGGGTAATGAAGCTTCGGGTTCTGGTAATCAAGATAAAAAAAAAGGACTTGCTGATGATAGTGATGAAGAGGAAACAATTGCCGAAGCCCTGAAACGAAAGAAAAGGGATAAGGAATTGGATGAAACCCTTCGGGTTGCGAAGGAAGCAGAAGAGAGGGAGCGAAAGAACAAAGAAGACAAGGATGCCTTAAATTGCAAAAAGGCCTTGTTTCCTCTTTGGACTAGAGAAACGCTCATCAAAGAAGCAATAGAGTTTCTGTAAGTCCCTAATCTGCTTGTGTATCAATCAGATCCGTTTGATGGTGCGGAATCCCAATCAAACGGATGATGTCAGATCAAATAGAAGAGAAGGAGAAGAAGAATAATATGAATCTTGTATAGTATTGATTAGAATGAAGATCCGGATACAAGATTCACACACACTAACACACACTCTCTTCTCTCTCTCTTTCTCTCTCTAGAACACCTTCAAATGCACACACTTAAGCTCCTCTAGTGTTTATCACTCAATTCCTCACACCCCTCACCCCTATATATACTGGACTGGGCCGCAAACTGGGTTTACGGCTGTAAACGGAGTTTACGGTCGTAAACACCCATTGGGCCGTAAACAGAGTTTACGGTCGTAAACCTGTTTACGGCCGTAAACACTATCTGGCCGTAAACCTGACCGTAAATACATATAATATTACAGAAAATTACAATCAACTAGAAAAGCAAAGTATAAACCATATTTTTGACCCAACAATCTCCCCCTTGGTTTATAGCTTTCTTTTCTTTTCTTAAATTGAGTCAACAAGCTCCCCCTAAAAAGTAGCTGGCTTTTCTTGTTAATCTTCATTGGGAGCTTTGGCTTCAGCTTTAATCTTCGATATCTTCATGACTTCAAGATGAACATATGAATCTTCAATGAATGACTTCATCTTGAGCAGTTGGGCTTTTCTTCAGAATTTGGCTTTGAACGCACGTTGGGTGAGGAGGCTTTTTGATAAGATTCTTGAAAGATAGCGCTTTCAGCTTGAGAATCTTCAGAGAGAATATCAGAGAGAACTAATCTTCTGGATCATTTCAGCAGGTTCATAGATAGCAGCAGACTGATTGAGGAGGCTTCAATGCAATCCGTCACATAATCTTCAATTTCAGCTTCACCTTGCTTCTGGGGTTGAAAGATCGAATGTCGAAATAATAATCTTCATTTCTTGCTCCTTCGAATGAGAATTCTTCGATGATCACGGATGATGCCTTGGCTCAGAAATCTTCGACGCAAACTCCATGAGTTTCATCTTCACCTGAATTCACTTTTCAAGACAAAACAAAACTAAAAGAAAAATTTAGCACACAATATTTTTGGATTTTTCATATTTTCTGAAAAAGAAATAAAACAGAAATAACACTATTTTTGGATTTTTAATTTTCTGATTTTTGAATTTCCCCTAATATTTAAATTAAAAGAAAACTATGAACAAATTTAACAAAAATAAAAATGATATCTAACTTTAAGAGTGATTTGGGATCAAAGTCTTTAGACAGCCATAATCCACTTGTCGATACCTTTCATCTTCACGTCTTTGTCTGGTCGATCGCCGGTATTGTTGTCCACTTAAACACGAAAAATTGTGACAGATTTAGGACATACTATTAGTTACAAGACAAGGTGATCCTAAGTTCCTAGATACTATATCTGATCCTAAGTTCCTAGATACTATATCTTAAGGACCATTCAGCTGACGACGACCAGGGATATTGTTGTCCACCTAAATTGAGCAGCGAGATCTATAGACAATCTGTGAGTGTTCAATTGTTAATTGTACTAGAACATGGTTCCCGTTTCCTGATATGCTCCAATTATCAAGAACTTCCGAGATACTCCTTACTTTAGGTGAGCAGACTATCATTCATAGAGAGAATAGATTTAGATTATTATTAATTATAGTTTTTAGAGGGATTGAGAAGTAGAAGGTTGCATATGCTGTGTACCAGGTCGGATTGTTAATCACGCAAAGGAGACATCATATGGCTAACAGATGGGAAGCATTTCATAGATATAATATGCAGAGAGATAGATTTGCATATGTTGCAGTCCAGGTCGGATCTCTTCCAATCACGTAAAGGAGACAACATATGACTAATAGTAAGAAAGAAAGAAAATAATTTTCTACAGACCTACTTTATCGGAATTCCCCAGTCGCCCCATCAATATCGGAATTAAGGACAGAATCCGCACATCTAGGAAAAGTTAATCCACGGTTCCAAGTACAGGTTCTTTAATGTGACCAGTAGATTCCCATATATATCTCCCTGCTCAACCTATCCAAGCGTCGTATTGTCAGTCTAAACGGATCTAACTAGGTCAAGATTTGTCAAGACTAAGAATTTCTTAAGTTCAACTCTGCCTAGTCAAGTCCATTTATAATCTTTCGTGCCTACCGGCGCATCAAACCAGAGCAAAGACCCTTCAACTTTGGGTACGTTACGCAGACTCAGATTGCCTGTTATCACTAGATAATATCACTTCCTAAAACATCTCCCTCAAGCACATTTCATAACCAACATATTTTTGGATTTTCTAATTTTCTAATTAATTTTTTTTTATTAATTTTCTAATTTTTGTTTTGTTTTTATTTCTCCCCCTAAATTTGTGCATAGGAGAGAAACGAAAGTAAATGCGCAAATTTAAACTATCCTAAAACAAAAATTAGTCTTTAAAGCGAATCAGCTTACGAAAAACTCAGGAGTATAGAGAAGAAAACTCAAACCGTAAATCACAGATTGAATTTGCATCCAGAAGGTCTGAGAACAGCACGCGTAGTCTCAGAACAGATCCGAAAATTCTTCATGTCATTAAGCACTAACCCCATGTGTGATCCCTTCTTTTCTTCCTTTCCCGCAAAGGACACATACTCTTAAACAAAGATCTGAATGTTGTACAGTTGAGAGATGCCTCCTATCATGTGCCTGGAACAGCCACTACCAACAAACCGAAGTCTGATGATATGCCTCCATAGCTGCTCCAACACAGAGCGGGATCAGTTGGTCTTTGGAACCCAGTCCATTTTGAAACTGGGTCGACCTTTGTCATCTTTGCAAGGTACTCTCTCCCATGACATATCCTGTTTATCACAAACAGAAGATGAAGAAATATTAGAGTCATTAGTTGATTTGGGAGAGTGAGCCTTTGGAACCCATTTGTAGTTGGGTTTAACCCATTTCTTTTTCGATCTGATGGGTGGCTCAGTACTTGCTTTTGATCTTGATGTCGGCCGTTGAGATGACTTTGATTTTGACTTCACGGGAGCATCTCTTGGATTTGGCTTCTTGGCCGGCATTCCCTTATTTCCCTTGGGAGTTGGATTCTTGTCCTTCTGCGCGTTCCAGTCATCATGGTCTGAACGTGACCTTGAGGGGTTTCTTTTGGAGTATCTCCCTCTTGGTGTGTTCTGCCACCCTTGTGTATAGTAGGGAACGTATGCACGATTAGGACAATTTCTGGCAATGTGTCCAGGTGTTCCACAGTGAAAACATGTCTTTTTCTTCACTGTGAAGTTGTTTCTTCCTGCCCCTGGTGGCGTATCCATGCCTTGTCTCTTGCTTTTCCCACACACACAGTTACAACAGGCACTCTGTTTCACTGGAATTGGTGGCCTGTATTTCTAAACAGCAGGTTGATTAGAAGCAACTGAGTTCGAAGCAACAGATTCAGGGCTCAAGGAGATGTTGGTTTGTTCAATGGTGTTCTCCTTATTCTCATCCTCTGCTACTTTACCTGCACATGAAGTAGATGTGCTAGAAACAGGAACATCAGTATTTTCAAACAAATAATCAAATATGTCAAAAAAATTTAATTCAACATGATCCGATGCAAAAGCATCAAAGGCATCACAAGATATATCATCAACTTTAACATCAGAAACAGAAGGTTGTTCATTGGAAACAGAAACATCAGGTTCTTTAACTTTGTGCTTTGACTGATCTAAGGATTGATCTGCAGGGGAAGTAGAAGCGTCAGTACTTTCAACATTTATAAACCCTCCTGTGACGAAACCAGATGGTTTTCCATAAACCATAAATGGTTCACTGGCAATCTCATCGTTAGACAAGGGTTTATACTGATATGTGTGATTATAAGGAGGAGGCACACTATCGTATCCCAAACCCTTTTGTTGGTTTCGTTTAAAATCCATGCAATGATCGATCATGTTGGCAACTACCTCGCTTGATCCATCAAATTTTCTAAATTTAAAATCTGCATTTTCAAATTGACCTTTTAATGAATCAAGCTCGGTAATTAGCGCATCATTTTGCCTTTTAATGTAATTATACAGTTCACATTTTTCACTGTATTCTGACTGAATTCTTCTAAAATCCTTTGTTTTGGTTTCTAATTCAGCCATCAGGGGTTTCTGTCCTTTCCTGAGTTGATATCCTTCATATCTCAGGTCCTCAACTTCTTTTTTTAATAAATCAATTTGGCCCCGAAGAAATTTAATCGTAGTTTCACAAGATGGAGTACATGAAACTTTAGTGACTGGAACGTTTGAAGAACTTATTTTTTTTTTAAATATGCCCTTTAACTAAAAACTCAAAAGTCAACCTCAAAAGTCAAATTTAAAAAGTCAAACTCAAAAGTCAAACTTGAAAAGTCAAACTTAAAAGTCAAACCGAAAAGCTAAATTTGAAAATTTAAAAGTCAAACGAGAAAGTCAAAGTTTAAAGTCAAAGGTCAAACTTTAAAGTCAAAGACAAAATTTTAAGTAAAAAGTCAAAAATAAAAGTCAAAAATTAAAAATTAAAATTTTTGGTTGAAATTGGAATTTAAAATGAAAAGAAATTGAATTTTGGGCTGAATTTGTCAAATTGCGAAACTTGGATGCGGGAATGAGATGTTAAGTTTAAAAATTCGAAGGTAAGACACAAGGTATTGGCTGGTTGAGATGGTTAAGCGCGCTGTGGCAATGACCTAGAGGATTTAAAATCTAAGAATTAAAGGATTTAAAAAATAAATTTTGACAATTATAAAAAATAAAATAAAATTAGAATAAAAATTAAAAATAAAATAAAACAAAGGAAAATTTAAATTTTGAACAAACAAAATTTATTTCAACACTACTAACAAGATCTTGTGACATTGGGATCAAAGTTGTTAGACAGCCTTTATCCGTTTATCAGTACCTCTCCCTTCATGAATAGATCTGGTCAATCGCCGGTATTGTGTTCCACTTAAACACGAGAGATTGTGACAAAATTAGGACATACTATAAGTGACAAGACAATGTGATCCTAAGTTCCTAGATAATATTTCTTAAGGACCATTCAGCTGACGACGACCAAAGATATTGTTGTCCACCTAAATTGAGCAGCGAGATCTACAGACAATCTGTAAGTGTTCAGTTTTAGTTGTACCAGAACATGTTTCCCGCTTCCTGATATGCTCCAGTAATTAAGGACTTCCAGAATACTCCTTACATCGGGTGAGAAGACAATTATTAAGAGAGAAGATAGATTTAGAATGCATATGCTATACACCCAGGTCGGATCTCTTCCAATCACGCAGAGGGTGAAACATATGACTAACTGAAGTTTTAGAGGGATTGAGAAGTAGAATGATGCATATACTGTGTACCAGGTCGGATTGTGAGTCATGCAAAGGAGACAGTATATGGCTAACAGATAGAAATAATTGCATAGATAGAAGATGCAGAGAAATAGAATTGCATATGTTGCAGTCCAGGTCGGATGTATTTCAATCACGCAGAGGAGGCAACATATGACTAACAGATAGAGAGAAAGAAAATAATCTTCTACAGACCTAACTTATCGGAATTCCCCAGTCACCCCATCAATACCGGAATTAAGGACAGAATCCGCACATCGAGGAAAAGTCAATCCACAGTTCCAGATACGAGTTCTTTAGTGTATCCAGTAGATTCCCGTGTTTATCTCCCTGCTCAACCTATCCGAGCGTCGTATTGTCAGGCTAAACGGATCTAACTAGGTTAAGATCTGTCAAGTCTATGAATTCCTTAAGTTCATTAATGCCTAGTCAAGTCCATTTTAATCTCTCGTGCCTACCAGCGCATCGAACACAGAGCCTAGACAATTCAGATTCAGTCCCTTACACAGATTCAGATTGCCTGTTATCACATGATTATATCACTTCCCAAAACATCTCACTCAAACTCATTTCATTAACCAACATATTTTTGGATTTTCTGATTTTCTAATGTTTTTGGATTTTTGTTTATTTTTGTTTATTTATTTATTTATATTTTTTTTTAAATTTGTAATTTTCCCTTAATATTTAAATTAGAAGAAAACTATGAACAGATTTAACAAAAATAAAATGATATCTAACTTTAAGAATGATTTGGGATCAGCCGCAAACGATCCGAGCCGTAAACCGCCGAGTCGAGTACTCCGAGCCGCAAGCCGCCGACCGTAAACTCCGGCGACCGTAAACCCTTCAAAGACCGTAAACTCTGAATCTTCGAGGACCGTAAACTCTTGAAGAACCGTAAACTCTGACCGTAAACACTTCGGAAATCGCTGTTCTTGACGAAAAACAGCATTTTTGCCCCTTTTTGCTCCAAAACTCAATCAAAAACTCGTTTTTAGGAAAAACGCGAAGAAGAAACCCCCCTTATTTTGCCAAGATCTATCCAAAAACGCAAAAAAAGTCTTCAAAATAAGATCAAATAAGCTCCAGATCTGAAAAAACATGACTGATACAACCAAGCTCTGAAACCAATTGTAAGTCCCTAATCTGCTTGTGTATCAATCAGATCCGTTTGATGGTGCGGAATCCCAATCAAACGGATGATGTCAGATCAAATAGAAGAGAAGGAGAAGAAGAATAATATGAATCTTGTATATTATTGATTAGAATGAAGATCCGGATACACGATTCACACACACTAACACACACTCTCTTCTCTCTCTCTTTCTCTCTCTCTTTCTCTCTCTAGAACACCTTCAAATGCACACACTTAAGCTCCTCTAGTGTTTATCACTCAATTCCTCACACCCCTCACCCCTATATATACTGGACTGAGCCGCAAACTGGGTTTACGGCCGTAAACGGAGTTTACGGTCGTAAACACCCATTGGGCCGTAAACAGAGTTTACGGTCGTAAACCTGTTTACGGCCGTAAACACTATCTGGCCGTAAACCTGACCGTAAACACATATAATATTACAGAAAATTACAATCAACTAGAAAAGCAAAGTATAAACCATATTTTTGACCCAACAGTTTCCGAGCGTGTACTAGCTGGAACCTGTAGCTTCTTTTGATTGTGAGAATTCGAGGGACTCACAGTTTGATATGCCTATAACACGAAAGGCATTTACTTTTCATTGCTTTGATTCGATTGTTCAAGTTCCCTCACCTCACCTTCAGGTTGATCGTGAACTCATCGATTTTTATCTCAAGTTCGGTCAGCCTCAGTACCTGACATGGAGTGCACAGAAGATTATAACCATCAAGGTGCTGAAACCTTCGCGTGCAGGGAAGTTTATCAATGTTAGTTTCAAAATAACCTGAGGTTCAGCAAACTCGGTTTCGATTATATCCCTGGCAGATCTTCCAAACTTGAATCATCATGATTGGATCTTGTTGTTTAACATACTTCTCACCAATGCGAAAGAATATGAGCCGATCCTAGATCATCTAAAGAGGATGTTGGCCTCCTATATCCATGAAGTAGCTGCAATGGATCAGGAGATAGCTAAAGTTTTGAAGAAGAAACCCACTGTAAAGCCAACTGCAAAACCTGGAGATGTGAATAAAATGAAGATGGGTCAAATTGATTCTAAACATCTCACAGTGATGTTCACAAGAGGCGAAGCCTACATATTTCTTTTCGCTCTTGTTGACAAGCATCTGTTCTCAACGGACTGCTTAGAGCACATAATTAGTATCATCCATCGGTGTAAGCAGAACTCTGAGGCAGACAAGAAGAACTTCACGGACATGCTTCGATGGTATATCACTTTTCGTCATACTCTTCTGGCCATCATACCGAAGGTGTTCAAGACTGTCAAGAAGTCTTCTATAGCTCAACCGAACTGAGCTTTCGGCTCCATTGACGCAAAGGGGGAGATTGTTGGGTATTTTATGTTGCGTCATGGGCTTAGTATTGTATATCCGGATTGGGCCTGTCCATCCGTGATTATTGAGTAGGGTTTAGCTATAATGAGTGCATGCATGTATGCCTTAGAAACTAACGTGATTATAGTTATTATTGCTTTGTAACCCTAAACACCTCTACAATAGAAGTTCTTAATCGAGCTCTTCTGAGGTGTTAAAGTTTAATCATTCGACATCAGTTAAACCATTCCTGTGTTCTTCGTTACGTCTTTAATTGTGTTTCTGCTTAGAATCTATCGATCCGACAAGAACTTTGTTCTAACAGTTAGCATGCTATCATGCGTTTAGATTTATACGATTACGACTTGATGTTTATGTGTATGTTGTGAAAATGCATATGATATGTATAATGAGTGAGTGTCACACCCCCGAACCAGACGACGGAAACGTCCGGGGGCATGTGCGTGACTTCATCTTGAAATATCATTACAGTGAATATAAATGAAACATAACATCATCATTATCATGCATAATATAATACAACTGGTATTGTTCACATCAAGTACATTGTTTAATTATTACATATTCAGAACCTACATTGTATGAGAATTAACATTTCACAAAAGAGATTCCCAAAATAACACTTGATAATTCTTCGACTTATCGATTACCTGAGAATACAAGTTAATTTGAAAACGGTCAACATATATAATGTTGATGAGTTCATAAGCATGTTTGATATAAAATGGTTTGTATTGTTTGTAAAACCCAGAAAATCCGATATTTTCTGTATTAAAAATTGTTCACGATACGGTGTGATGATCCAATATATGTATGTGTATGCATGATTTCAAAACATGTATAAATGAATGACTTTCAAAAGCGTTCCTTGTATAGCATTTGATGTATGTTAAATGAAATGATGTTATTTCCCGGAAAATCCGATATTTTCCGATTTAATATAGTATAATGGTTTGTATTATCGCATAATTCACTTTGTATAGCCACCATATATGAATTTGATTTCCCATGAATGATGATATGGTAATGGATCTCTATGTGAGTCGTTATAACCATGCATGATAATGACTATTTCGCCTGTCTTGGCATTTTTAACAAACGCCAGTTTTGATAAAGATTTTGTCACCCTAGACTGGCTGAGTCTAACTGTAGCGAACAACTCAGGTGTGGGGGAGTCACCCCCGTATAGATCTATACACAAACTCTCGCTCTCCCTCCAGGAGACTCTGATTATAACTACAGGCTACGACCGACACTTATTGGTGCCACCCGTTATTTCTCACTAATTACCAATGAAATTGAATAACTTTGTTTTACAACCCGATTGATGTTTACGTGAATATGAAGTAAGCCTAACAGACACGAAAGAGAACAACGGTGGCCCACTAATCATGTATGTTATTATAGGCTGTCGAGTATGCTACGGACACGTTATAGCCCATTGAGCATATGATAAAAGTTTAGGGCCATATTAACAATGCAAATGGGCCACTAAGGCCCAATATCATGTTTAAGCTGATGAAGGCCCATTAGGCATGTAATTGGGTCACTAAGGCCCAATAAACATGTTTTGATTATATTGGGCCCAATAATCGTGTAACTGGGTCACCGGAAGCCCAATAAGCACGAATAGGAAACATTGGGCCCAACCGTCGTATCATTTATAGGTTTATCGATATAAGTTGTAGTATGGGATTTGGTTCACACTTGGTGTTTACTTTCGATGTTAAAATACTCAATGTTGGTTTATAACGATATTCTTAGTTTTTATAGAAAAATACCATTTTTAAACCTTCATGTTGTAAAAATTTATATCTTTGGTCAAATTGTTTAGAAATTTACATATTTGGCCCAAAATGTTTATTTGACCATTTCAGTCCCTTTTTCATACAAAATTTACATTTTCAGCCCTTAATGGTGCTAAATGACACTTTTAGTCCCTTTTGATGAAAAATGACATTTTAGTCCATTAGATTATCTAACTTGGCATTTTCGGCCCAAATAAAATCTTAAATTATAATTTCAGCCCAAAACACATCTTTTTACATTTTCAGCCCTTATTTATTAAAAATTTACATTTTTGGCCCATTTGCCGTAAGTTTTACACTTTTGACCCAAAATCTAAAAACTTTGCATTTTTAGTCCAATTTAGCAAAAAGGGTCATTTTCAGCCCCTGAAATAGTTTAATTATGTTTTAGACTCATACTTTTATGAATTTACAATTTCAGTCCCTAAAATTCTTCATTTTCGTAATTTTGGGCCCAAACATCCGTGAGGCCCAAATATAAGCCCATTAAGCAAAAATTTTATATTTTTGGCCCTTTGAAAAGTATTATTTTCATAAAAATCAGCTTTTATGTAAATAAATACTTTATAACCCTCATAAAACCAAAAATTATCATCTTTCAACCAAATCTTTGTTATTTTTGCAAAAATGACACTTGTAAAGATCTTTGGCTTTGTTTTTCACTTCTTAAACTTAAGGACTCTTAGATCTATGATGTATGTTTTTTATTATATTTTGTTTATGAATCTTTCACATTTTAGCTATAGATCTCGAAATATAATAAGTATTAACACATTATCACAACATAAACCAAAGAAATCACATATAACATGCAAAAAACACATAGATCAACACATAACACTTGTATTCTCCCCCAAAAACAAGTAAAAACCGAAAACAAGGGGTGTATGAACTCACCTTGGGGTTTGATGTTTTGATTTTTGAAGAAGAATGGAATAAGGTGATGTGATTTTCGGTTTTGAATGCTTCCCTAGAAGAAGTTTCAAAACTTTAATGTCCAAAGATGATGATCTAGATGAAAATCTCTTGAAGATCCATACAAAGTCTCGAAAATATGGAGGAAAAAGAGGTGTTCTTGAGAGGATTCTTGAGAGAATTTTGAAAAGAAATGAAGGTGGTGGGATGTTGGTGTTGGCCGAGAGTGATAAGAAGAGAAGGAGGAAAGAGATTCTTGGTTATTACATGGAGGTTTAGATCCTTAGAAGTATGAGATTTAAGCTTGGTTAACCTCTAAACATTAGTGAGGTGTCAAATGCCAAATAAATCCTTCATTTCCTTTTTTTAACACATGGGCCAAGAATGGGTTTAAGGAAAAGAGAAGTGAATTAGTTTGGCCCATTCTTGTTCTTGTTTCGGAAACATGAAGCCCATTAAGAAGGTTTTTGGCACATTGGGTCTATAGGATGGTTCACGGCCCTAAATGTATAAAGGAATGTATTTTATGGCCTATTAGGGTTAATTAGATTTATTTTGGCCCAACTAAGCCCATTAAGAGTAAACCTATTCATTTTAGGCCCATCCTAGCCCAAAATGTTAAGTTTTGTGAATGTGGGTCCAATTAGAGCCCATTTAAGGGTTCTATGCCCGAAATAGTCAATTTGGAAGCTTATTGGTCCATTAGGCCCAATAAGGAAATCCTAGTCCATCATGGACTTAAGCTGGGATTTGTAGGGTTTCCAATCTTTATTTAACTATTTATAATGTTTTGAATGAAGTTTTGGGCTTTACAATTGGATTTTTGATGGAAGTTTGTTGTTATTGAAATAACATCATATGCATTATCAAGTTGGGGTTATAATTGTTGTAATTGTTAATGTTTACAAGGCATAGAATTTTCTAGCTAATTTTGCTAGTTGTGACATTGAGTGTTGTGATTACTCACTAATCCTTAGGCTTATAGTTGCTACTTTATGTTTTTAGTTGGAGGCCCTTCAAGCTCAAAGGGTAAGGAGCTGGCACGATTGGGATATCTAGACATTCTCGGAGGGGCATGACATCTAGTTTAACCATTCTATATTACGTTATGGTTTTCAAAACAAACTTGGCTTCTACATTTTTACTATGATTATGTTGTTGTGACATGAAATATGATTTCCTGTGAACATGAATGAAACTTTTTGGTAAAAACGTATACTCTGATTTTCAAAATTTTATGGTTGGATTTTTGGGATGTTACAAGTTGGGATCAGAGCAATGGTTTGAGTGAATTAAACATACTTCCTGGTATGTTTAGACTCAAAGCATTGCAGAAATTCAGAAAATAATTGTTTTTTATAAGTAAAATTAAGTAAAGGGACCAGTTTTTTAAAATATAAGTGACGGGAAATGCCATATGCCTTGAAGAAGAGAATGCAAATCGTCCAATCATCTGAGCTCCATGGTCAGTCAATTATGATTATGAAAATAATATGATGATTATATGCAAATGATACATGCTTATATGTTAAAATCTATATAGTTCCATCTAAGCAGCTTGTAGGCTGCATGTTAATGGATAGACTAAGGATTTTTCAGGGATTATGTGCTATAATTGCCTATTAGGTTAGTTGCTTGACTGTTGATTGCTTTATACTACTTGGAATATATATTGACATGAAGTAACTATTAAACGAATGCATTAAGATTGCATGCCCCTAGAACTAAATAGTATTATATTGATGGGTTTAACCTTATTGCACAACTCTTGTTTGAGTCCAACCGTTGTAGTACAAGATCTCCCAGTCGAAGGATTTATTAATTATAGATGCATGTAGTTAGTATTTGCAAGATAGTTAATTGATATTGATAGAAGTTTCTTCCTAGTGGGATAGAAGGATGTAGTGGAATATATGGTTAGAAAAATCCTAGAAGGAATTTCTAGGAAGATTAGTGGTGTGTGCTCGTCTGATCACGTGTATATAGGATTAAAACGTTAAGTATTGATAGTGAGTAGTGACTTAGGAACCTTGAGACAATTCTTGGGACAAGTACGGATAGGTGTGGAAGGTAGTATAGGCCCTTAGTTAGTATTTGCAAGATAGTTAATTGATATTGATAGAAGTTTCTTCCTAGTGGGATCAAAGGATGTAGTGTAATATATGGTTAGAAAAATCCTAGAAGGAATTTCTAGGAAGATTAGTGGTGTGTGCTCTTCTGATCACGTGTATATAGGATTAAAACGTTAAGTATTGATAATGAGTAGTGACTTAGGAACCTTGAGAAAATTCTTTGGACGAGTACGGATAGGTGTGGAAGGTAGTATGGGCCCTTACTATCGGAAGCATAGGATCTGTACGAGGATCAAGAAGAGTCGAAAAGGTACCAAGGAACGGATAGATGGTAAATAGTGTAGTATGGCGCTACGATTCATTGTAGTATGTTTCTGTATCTATCAGGCTTATGGTTAGGTTTTCCTGGATGAGGATGATTTTGGTTTTGGCTCGGACCTTGGTGGCCCTAATTGCTTGGGCCTGAATATTTTAGGCATGCACAAGTTATTCGAGTATGAGGTCATGTAGACCTAGTTCGAGGTAGTATCATCTTGAATCACGAGACTCATGGAGGTAGAGAATGTGAAGATGGATATAAGGTTTTCAACTATTATCTGGGGCAGTTAGACGAAGGATTAAGATATCGCTTGCTACAACATGGTCATTCCTATTTCCCATGTTGAAAAGGAGATAGACTCTCATCATTCAGTTTATAGACAAAGAAAAAGGTGTTTCTCTCATTAATTTCTGCCTTATCGAGGCGAGGTCTGATAGAAATTAGTAGGCTGGTGTAGTTTGGGCACCAATGACTGCTAAGGGCTTTTGGGTTGTTTATATTGTTGGGATATCAGGAAACTACGGTTGTTGCGGCAGTTATCGGTACACTCACGAAGAAGTTTGTTGTGCTTACGCCACAAGATGGTCATAATATGTTTAGGAGGATGCTTACAACCAAGACTACCAATAAGGTGAGAGGGAAGTATATCTCTATTCGTAACCAGCTGAATCAAGTCAATGATGATTATCTCTGTTTGAAAGGAAGGATGGTTTGGAACCCAACACCCGTTGGGGTGGCCGGTGTGTTTTGTTATATTCGGTGGTCTATTATATTTTGTGGATGCTTATATTGGGTGGTGTAATTTGATCGATTCTGATTTTGTCTTAGTTTGTTTACTTGTGAACGAGTGGTGCGATCAGATTGCTTGTGGTTTGACAAGAGTTTCATGATTGCTTTAGAAGCATTGAACCTTTGGAACATTCATGAGTCCTTTTTAGTTGTTAGGGGACCTTGCTGGATTGAATTACATAGGCTCAGAATTTTGGCTTAGCTTTATTGCATTTTCTCTTTTGATAGGGTTCTAGGGTGGAGCTAATTATTCGAGGGACTATGTGATTCTATATTAGGAATGGTCTTTAAGCATCATGGATTGTAAGCGTTAGTTGGGCCGGTTCGGGGCTCCAATATTATGGGCGACAACTGTCAGTAGTTCAAACCCTAAGTGGGGGAGAACTAAGTATTTAGTTAGGGATCCGAAGGATGATTCAACTTTGGTTTCATCAGTGTGGACCATAAGAGTCTATGGTTTAGGTATGTATGGTTATTAGTGTTGGATTAGGTGTCTAAGCCCATAACTATAATTGGTATGTACTTGAATTGATAGCAGCACAGTCCTTTTGGGTTGCCCTCAACCTAGCAACTGGACAAGGAAATTATGAAAGGAGAGATATTAATTTATAAGATTAATGAATTAATATAAATGATTTATTAATATGTTAAAAGATTAATATATTAATTAGAAATCATTATGTTTAATTAATAGTTAGCCAGAAATTAATCAGAATTAATTTTGGGGTTAAAAGAATTAATTATAAAGTGCAGGGACTAGTTTGCAATTAACTAATAGTTGGGTGGAAGGTTCCAGAACCCCCTTGGAAGGAGGTGGACGAAATTCTTAGGGGAAACCCTAGAGATTTCGTCCAAGGGGTCCAAATAAGGCCTTTGGATCTTGCTTAGGCCCTAAGCAAAGGATAACTAGGGTTTTCCCTAAACCCTAGATCCCTCAGCTATTTAAGGAGCCTCCTGGCTCACATTTGAGGTCACTGATTTCTTTGGAAGAAACCCTAAGGCCGAAATTGCATACTCTCTCCATCCTCTCTCCTCCAAGTTTCCTTCTTGCTAGTTCTTGGGTGTGATTCCATTAGAGGCATTACATTTGTGGTGCTAAGCTTCCAAGAAGATCAAGATCAAGATCAAGAGGATTATCAATTGTTTGCTATAACAATTGAAAGGTATGTAACTCCTAAACCCTAGTTTGTTAATTTCGAAATTAGCCTCTCTCCTCTAGGGTTCTTGTTTTGCAATTCAAAGTTATATGTTCAATAGTTAAAACATAGATCCAAAGTAGGTTGCATGTGAACTTAGGAATTGTTTTCTAGTTTATTTGTTTTACCTAAAACCCATCAGTGGTATCAGAGACATTGTTTGTTTTAAATTGAATTGCTATAATTGTTGAATTGCAAATTAGGGTTTATAGCTATTAAACCCTAAAGGCCAAATTTTCGATTTTTAGGGTTTTGGATAAAAGGGTTTTTTCGAAAACCCTAGCCTCCAAAGAACCCTAATCGAAATTAGGGTTAGGGTTTTGAAAACCCTAGCCTCCTCCCTTGTGAATTTCGAAATTGCTAGAAGTTTTAGGGTTTCTTGTTTTGGATAATTGTTACTTAATTAGATTAATTGGATAATTATCCTTACCCTATTTTTTGAAATTTAGAGGGATAAGGATTATGATTAAATTAATTGATTAATTTAATTAGATAATCCTTACAAGATTTAATAATTTGATTAATAGTTAATTAAAAGATAAATATTAAATCTAGTTAATTGGTTTATTTAAATTTAATAGTTTGAATTTCGAAATTTATATAAACCCTTGAAGTTTTAAAATGTTTTAAAACACACCCTATATATGTATTATGATTAAAAGTTTAATATTATATATGTATAAGAACATGGTCAGTCAAATCGCTAGTATGCCTCATTCACGAAGCTAATCTATAAAGGGGGTATAAGGAAACTGCCTATAAAATGGTAGTTGAATGGGTGTCCACTCTCACCCACCGCTTCCTTGATTAGTGGAGGGTCGTTAGCAGAACGGATTTGATAGGACAACTACTTCTCATTAAAAGTATAATGACATTAAAGAAAGTACTAGAACATTATTTTTAAAATCCCAACTCTAGTTACTTTAGGAAAAATGTGAAAAGTATGCTAATCCATGAAATTGCACATTATGCTTTATTGGTCGTTAGTGGAGCGTGTGTGGTTAACCAACACACTAAAGGGCACTAATAAAGAGTAGTAATGGGTATCTCATAATTGTCATTTTGATGGAGCGTGTGTGGTTTACCAGCACATCAATAGTTAATGATAAAGACAATGAGGTTACCAAGCACATTTGCATGGTTATTCACATCTTGTTTGTGATCCTCGGCATCCCAGTCACAAATAGAAGAGCATAATCTGAGATTAAAACATGCCATTGAATAGTTTCAATGTATCTCAAAAGAATTAGGAATTTCACTTCGTTTGTTTCGTCTAATGGTGGAATTGGTGAATCGTCATTCACCTACCTTTATGAAATTTACACTTGGATCTCGGCATCCCATTTCTAAGTTGTGAATCTTCATAGTTGGATCCTAACCTTGATATTTTATCTTTGGGTTATTATATTGAGGTATCTTGAAATCTAACTAAAACTTTCTTTCTTTTCAGATGTCTACTCCTGGAAACACTTCTGCTTCATCCTCCTCCAACTAGAACTTCTCTTTGCTCAATATCTGCTCCAAAGTCGTTATGGATGGCTCAAACTATAACGATTGGATGCGCAACATCAAGATGGCTATTCGTTTTGAGAACAAAGAATATGTTCTTGAAAAGGAGCTCAAAGAGCTTGATGAGTCTGAAGCTACTCCTGAAGATCTTGCTACCTACAAGAAACATTACGATGATGCTACCAAAGTGGCGTGCATCATGGTGGCAACCATGTCCCCAGAACTGCAGAGGTACTATGAGGACTACTGGCCTTTCGAGATGAACAAGGACCTTATGGAAAAGTACCATAAGCGAGCTCGTCAAGAAAAGTTTGAAGTAGTCAAGTCACTCATGGCTTGCAAGATGAAAGAAGGGGAATCGGTTGTGTCACATGTGCAAAGAATGCAACGCTACATAGAGCGTTTGGTCAAGCTCAACATTCACTTTGATGAGGAATTGGCCATTGACATGGTCTTGAACTCACTGCCTGATTGTTATGGTCAGTTTATTCTAACTTACCATTTGAACAATACTGAGCAGACCTTGGCCCAATTGCACAACTTGTTGCAGACAGCTGGGGTAGGAATGAAGGGTAAAAGTATACCCTCGACGCCTACAAGTTCCCCTGTGTTGGCTATTGGACAGGGAAAGGGGAAAAAGAGGAAAGGTCCTCCCAAGCAAAACTGGAAGAGCAAGGCTCAAGCTGGGTCGTCTAGTAATGGCCCAAAGGCTAAGCCCAATGGTTCCACTCCCCATGTTTATGATCCAAAAGAGGCTTTTGCTTTTACTGCAATCAAAAGGGGCATTGGAAGAGATCTTGCCCACAATATCTGCAAGATATCAAGGATGGCAAAGTGAAGCCATCTTCGGCAGGTATTTACACTATTTCTGCTAATAACTCATTATCTTCTCGTTCATGGGTCCTTGATACAGGATGTGGTTTTCATATCTGTTCTGATTTGCAGGGACTAAAGGAAAGTGAGGAGATAGAGCGAGGAAGGATAAACTTGATCATGGGAAACAGAAAGTCTTCACCAGTGACCAAGATCGGAGTTTATCAGCTTCTGCTTAGCAATGATGTTAGATTAGATTTAATAAATTGTTGCTATTCGTCTGAGATGACGAGAAACATTATTTCATTTCATGCATTGTTCAGACAAGGTTTCAAATATTCTTTTAATGATTTGAATGGTTCAATTTCTGTTTATAAGAATGGTGTTTTTATGTTTGAAGCTTTACCTTGTGATGGTGTGTATGAAACAGTGACTTGTGTTGATAGCTTAGGAAATAGTGTACTTAATATTGACTTGTCTAATAGTATAGACAAGGCATGCTTGTGGCATTGTCGTCTTGGACACATTAACAAGAAACGCATAGCCCAACTCCAAAAGGATGGAGTATTGGAATCATTTGACCTAAAATCAGATGATATGTGTGAATCTTGTCTTTTGGGAAAGATGACAAAATCACCATTCACAGGGTCTTGTGAAATAGGTGAAGGTCTGTTGGATCTCATACACACATATGTGTGTGGGCCCTTCAGATCAACTACAAGAGATGCTAATCGATTCTATGTGACTTTCACTGACGATTATAGCAGATATGGATATATCTACTTGATCAAGCATAAGTCAGAAACTTTTGAAAAGTTCAAAGAGTTTAAGCATGAAGTCGAAAATCAATTGGGCAGAAAGATAAAGATACTTAGACCCGATAGAGGCGGGGAGTATCTTAGTATCAAGTTTAACGACTATCTGAAAGAATGTGGGATAGTCTCACAATTGACTCCTCCTAGGACACCACAGTTAAATGGTGTAGCTAAGAGGCGTAATCGAACCTTGTTAGACATGGTTCGTTCTATGATGAGTCGGGCTTCGCTTCCCATTCACTTCTGGGGGTATGCCTTAGAGACAGCCGCCCACATCCTCAATCTTGTCCCTACAAAGAAGGTTGCCAAAACACCTCACGAAATGTGGACAGGGAAAGTTCCCTCGTTAGCACATATTAAAGTCTAGGGTTGTGAAGCTTTCGTAAGACGAGAGACTCACGACAAGCTAGCAGCTAGAAGTGAGAAATGTGTTTTCATTGGTTACCCAAAGCAGTCTTTTGGATATTTGTTCTACACGCCTAGTGAGAACGTGGTCTTTGTAGCACGAAGAGGAGTCTTTCTTGAAAGAGAGCTCATATTCAAAGAGGACAGTGGGAGCACTATTGACCTTGAAGAAATTCAAGAGTCAACCAATGAAGGAACCTTAGATGACACTAGCACTCAACCAGAGGAAACAGTTCCTGTTGAACCAATCGATAACTCATTACCTCTTAGAAGATCCACTAGTGTGAGTGTGCCACCTGAGTTGTATGGTTTTCATATTACTTCAGATGGTGACACATTCATAAGTGACAGAACACTGGTAAACTTAGATGAACCAGTCACTTATAAGGAAGCAATGGCAGGCCCAGAGGCTTCCAAGTGGAAAGAGGCAATGGACAGCGAGATTAAGTCCATGTATGACAACCAAGTTTGGAATTTGGTTGATAGTGCACCAGGTCGTAAGACAGTTGGGTGCAAATGGATCTTCAAGAAGAAGACAGACATGGATGGAAATGTGCACACATTCAAGGCTCGAATGGTTGCAAAAGGTTTCACTCAAACCCCAGGGGTTGACTATGATGAGACCTTCTCGCCAGTGGCTAAGATTAAATCTATTAGGATATTGCTCGCCATAGCTGCCTTTCATGATTATGAAATCTGGCAGATGGATGTCAAAACTGATTTTCTTAATGGGAAGTTGGCTGAAGATGTTTACATGAGTCAGCCAGAGGGTTTTGTTGATGCAAAGTTCCCCAATAGAGTGTGCAAGCTTGAGAAATCCATTTATGGATTAAAACAAGCATCTCGCAGTTGGAATCTTTGCTTCCATGAGAAAGTCAAAGAGTTTGGTTTCTCTAGAAGTGAAGATGAGTTCTGTGTGTATATCAAGGCTAGTGGGAGTATAGTAACTTTTCTGGTGTTGTATGTCGATGACATATTACTCATTGGTAACGACGTTCCAACCTTGAAAGAAGTTAAGTCTTGGCTTGGAAAGTGTTTTGCCATGAAAGACCTTGGAGAAGCTGCCTATATTCTTGGGATTAGAATATTGAGAGATAGAAAGAAGAGACTAATTGGACTTAGTCAGAGCACATACTTGGATAAGGTACTAAAGAGGTTTCCAAGAAGGGAGAGCTACCTATCCAGAGCAATACCAAATTGAGTAAGACTCAATGCCCGAGTACAGATGTTGAAATAGATGACATGAGTCGTGTACCTTATGCTTCCGCTGTCGGATCGATCATATACGCTATGACATGTACTCGCCCTGATGTGGCATTTGCTTTGAGCATGGTCAGTCGCTATCAGGGAAACCCAGGTAGAGCTCATTGGATAGCAGTTAAGAATATACTCAAGTATTTTCGAAAGACAAAGGACTGGGTCCTTGTGCTTGGTGGCAGTGATACTTTGAGAGTAGATGGTTACAGTGATGCCAGCTTTCAGACGGATAGAGATAACTTCCGTTCTCAGTCGGGCTGGGTGTTTTTACTGAATGGAGGAGCAGTTACTTGGAAGAGTTCCAAGCAAAATACGGTGGCTGATTCTACTTGTGAATCAGAGTACATAGCAGCAAGAGAAGCGTCGAAAGAAGCAGCTTGGTTGAGGAACTTCATCGGGGATCTCGGAGTTGTTCCAACCATCCAGGAGCCTATGGAACTGTTCTGCGATAATGAAGGAGCGGTTGCCTTGACAAAGGAACCGAGAAATCATGGTAAGACCAGACATATCGACAGAAAGTACCATTTCATCAGACATAGAGTTGAAGAAGGCCATCTTATAGTAAAGAGGGTGTCATCTGAAGATAACCCAGCAGATCCCCTCACAAAGGGTCTGAGTAGGGCTAAGCATATTCAGCATGCTCGGAGCATAGGACTGAAAGATGATATTAGTTTTAGTAGTTAGATTAGTTTTATTCTGAAACTTGTAACAAAGTAAATGTAATTGACTTTTGGTGATTAAATAATAAAGTATTATTTATAAGTTTGGTTTCTGCCTTTTGTCAATTGTTTATTATTGTGTTTCAGTTTTGCATGTTTTACTTCCCGAATAATAAGATTATTCAAACTCCACAGTCACTCATACTTTTGGAAGTAAGTAGTGAATTAAGACTGTCATGAACTGGATTGTAGATTGTCTAAGGATAGACATGGCAATAGAATTGCTGCAATGTTCATGAGTACTCAGAAATTGAGATTTGAGTACTGGATAAACCCTCGCTCAGAGTATCACTTCATGGAATTCATCACGAGTAATACTGAGACGATAATATCTTATAATCTTGAAACGAAGATATATGAATTGTAATTTACAAGTCGGTCATGCATTGGTGATACGAAAACGCATCAGTAACTTGGTGTTATAAAACGTATTGTCATGTATAATTTGATGAGTAAAAGATACAAGCATATGAGTCAACGTTTATTCGTTCCTTTTGCCCTAACCGGAAAAGCGATATATGTGGGCCCCTCGATGATTTGGTGTTGACTTATGTGCTGGGCCCAGCCAGGACTAAATTGATGTGTTCAATTAGAAGTCCTACATCATCACAAATCAGGAATCGGGAAACATAGATTCTGGACAAAGAGATTGATTACATTCGATGTCTTTTGTCTAGGGATATCTAGCAGAACGAAGGATTATATGATCACTTATCTTAGGACACGTAACTGACCGGGTCAGAGTTCGGCGGCAGCTTTTTGGAAGCTACAATTTGCTGGTCAAATTTAGAGGGCATACTAGCAATTATAGTTACAGACTTATCCAAGTGGGAGACTGTTGGATTAGGTGTCTAAGCCCATAACTATAATTGGTATGTACTTGAATTGATAGCAGCACAGTCCTTTTGGGTTGCCCTCAACCTAGCAACTGGACAAGGAAATTATGAAAGGAGAGATATTAATTTATAAGATTAATGAATTAATATAAATGATTTATTAATATGTTAAAAGATTAATATATTAATTAGAAATCATTATGTTTAATTAATAGTTAGCCAGAAATTAATCAGAATTAATTTTGGGGTTAAAGAATTAATTATAAAGTGCAAGGACTAGTTTGCAATTAACTAATAGTTGGGTGGAAGGTTCCAGAACCCCCTTGGAAGGAGGTGGACGAAATTCTTAGGGGAAACCCTAGAGATTTCGTCCAAGGGGTCCAAATAAGGCCTTTGGATCTTGCTTAGGCCCTAAGCAAAGGATAACTAGGGTTTTCCCTAAACCCTAGATCCCTCAGCTATTTAAGGAGCCTCCTGGCTCACATTTGAGGTCACTGATTTCTTTGGAAGAAACCCTAAGGCCGAAATTGCATACTCTCTCCATCCTCTCTCCTCCAAGTTTCCTTCTTGCTAGTTCTTGGGTGTGATTCCATTAGAGGCATTACATTTGTGGTGCTAAGCTTCCAAGAAGATCAAGATCAAGATCAAGAGGATTATCAATTGTTTGCTATAACAATTGAAAGGTATGTAACTCCTAAACCCTAGTTTGTTAATTTCGAAATTAGCCTCTCTCCTCTAGGGTTCTTGTTTTGCAATTCAAAGTTATATGTTCAATAGTTAAAACATAGATCCAAAGTAGGTTGCATGTGAACTTAGGAATTGTTTTCTAGTTTATTTGTTTTACCTAAAACCCATCAGTGGTATCAGAGACATTGTTTGTTTTAAATTGAATTGCTATAATTGTTGAATTGCAAATTAGGGTTTATAGCTATTAAACCCTAAAGGCCAAATTTTCGATTTTTAGGGTTTTGGATAAAAGGGTTTTTTCGAAAACCCTAGCCTCCAAAGAACCCTAATTGGTTCGACTCGGGTCGAGGATTGTGTAGAGAGTCTCCCTGTGTATTTTGGTTTGATGAAGGCTTGGGGATTCGAGACATCGTCCGAACATATGACGAAGATTATCCAAGTTTTCGAGGGTTGAGATATATTCTGGATAGATTGGCCTTGTGTTTAATAATTTTGCAGTTGCGGTTGATAAAAGACTATGGTCAGACCACATTAACCTTATGAAGAGGAATGGATGGGTGCTAACAAATATAGGTGGGAACACAGTTGGTCCTTGGTTTTTCCTGTTAGCCAAATGGGTTTGTCTGTTGAATTGAGAGCTTATTATTCAAATGGCTAGATGGTGTCACGACATGTCATAAACAAACATGTAGGCGACTTATGTGGGTTGAACTTGTCAGGTTTTAGACCATGTGTTATATGGATGATATGTGTTGAGTTGTCCGCAAATAGGGTGGATAAGGATTACTATGGTTGAGCATGATAAAACCTTCTGGGGAAGTGGTAAAGGTTTGGATAATCATGATAGACCCTTCAGGGGGAAGTGAGTATTCCTCGGTATGCTACTGTCTGAGATAGACCCTTCGAGGGGAAGTGATTAGTCCTCGGTATGCTAGTGTCTGAGATAGACCTACGGGGGGGGGGGGGGGGGGGGGTGGAGGAGACAGTATGCTAGTATATAGTTCATATGTGTTGGGAATGTAATCTGTTAGTGGATTCTAACTAGTTGGGAGTTTATGGTTGTACGTCAAAATTTTCCTATTGAGTTCGACTACCAGTAATGTGATACTAGTTTTGGAAATTATGAGCCATAAGGTTCACGATAGTGCATGTTAATGATTTATCGGTAAGAATGTACATTTAATCAAGAGTAAGAGTTATGTTATGACAAGAGGTTATTATTATCTTATTGCTATGCTTTTGGGATCGGCGACATAGTAATGACTTTTCAGGAAGTCAAGTTAGAATTAGAAGCCCCATTGGGCATGGTCTTCATAGATGGGAAGTTGTTGAGTTGTTTGATAGAGGTGTGTTCGAGTACTCAATTTACTGTAAGTTGGGGTGTGCCTCTTCGTAGGGGGTTACTTGATGTGTACATCTAGAGGTTTACTATATGAGTAAGTTACCAGTGTTGGAGTTCGTAGTGAGTCTCTTGGATGAACTATCAGGTGGCTACGCACCTAATCTGGGATGAAGTATGGATGCGACAGGATGTTTTAGTTGTCTAATGTTATGATCACAAGAGAGATGGGTTGATGATAGTTTTTCAAGAATTCAAAGTGATCATTGAAGGTCTTTTGGACATGACTCCTCAGAGTGGAAATTTGGTTGTTTTTTTTGGCATATTCTAAGTTCTAAGTGATCTCGCAATCTGTTATGGATACATTAACTGTATGAAATGGTTAGAGGAAGAATATGGGTTGTCTATGGAGTTTTTTAAGAGAATATAACCAAGACGGATTTCGAGGACGAAATCCAGTTAAGTGGGGGAGAATTGTAACATCTAGTTTCAGAATGTTTCTTATTTTGGCCTAACGAACCGTAATTTTATAATGTAAAGGTCTTGGGTTTTAAGGGATAAATTTTGGACCTCATTAGATGTTGAAAAGTTGATGAAATGTTTTAAGTCTCTGAATTGTGTTTTGGAACCAAATGGGTAAAATGGGAAAAAGTGATATTGTGGACTTTTTGCATGTATTAATGACGGTACTCACATTAAAGAAATATTTATGTTTTTAGGGTTTTGGTAAATTTCTTTTATGTTTAATGAATGTTATGAACTTTTAATGAAAAAGGGGTTTTGGAGTTATTCTATTATGTTTTAAAAATGAAAAATTTTGGTTAAAAATTGGAATGTTACAAGTTGGTATCAGAGCCTTGGTTTGAGGGATTTGAATGAACATTCGTGTGATTTTAAAATCAAACTAAGGATCTAAGGAATTTTAAAAACATTTTGGAAAATGATTTTTATACAAAGAGAAAGGATGCAATGCATACAGTCAGTCGAAGCTCGGAAAGGAAAGTGATTCCTATATATATCCATATGAACTGTTAGAAATGCATGCTAGAATGTAGGCTAAAGATCTTTTCATGAGTTGCATGTTAGAATTTCTTGATATTTAGGATGTCTTGTAGCCTAAGAAATTGCTTGTTATCTGTTACTTGAAACATGTGATGAGTGTATGCTTTAGATTTATGCATAACTAGGATTCTATAGCCTTCGAATCCTCGATTCAACTTTATTTCATGTTCCTTGTTTGGTTGTGGTCTTAGAGTATAATCATTTATTCGATCGTCTACCCAATCCTGGATTACATATGACTTGCATACACGAGGTGACTATCGATATTAGCAAAGATTTTTTATGATACTAGAAGCGTGGGAGAGGAAATCCTAGAAGGAAAGTATAGGAAAGCTTAGTGTTGGGATCTTTTAGCATTATGTGTGTGATGAGGCTTAGAAATAGTTAAGTGTAGTGACTTGGAGACATTGGGACAATTTTTGGAACTAGTATGGATAGGTGTGGAAGGTAGTATGGGCTCGTACTACTGGAAGCACATGATCCGTACGGGAATCAGGAAGGGCCGCAAGGTTGACAAGGAACTAGTAATAGTTTAGTTATTATGGGGTAATTCTATGTTTCTGTATAATCTATTCCCTTCTATATCTTCAGTATGGTGATGACTAGATTTGGCCGTTTTGGTTATGTAACAGGTTCGGACAAGTCAGGTCCGAGTGAGACTAATATACATGGTTTGATAGTTGTTAAAGTATCTGCGATAGTAAGGAAAATGATTTTAGAGATGTTTGGGTCTATCAAGACCGAGTTGATCGCCATGTTCGATGAACGTTGTAAGTCCCCAAAAACGCTATGATGTATCTATCAGATTCAGTTGATGGTGCGGAATCCCAATCAAGTGAATGAATCAAGATATAAGATGAATAAGAACAAAAGATTAATCTTCAATGCACACTATTATCATTCAATAGTCAGGTACATAAGATATTGATTACACATTGTTCTCTCTTGTTTCTCTCTAATTCACGTCCCAAACAATATGGCAGCCCCTAGAACGTCCAACTCTCTATTATAGGCCTAAATAACACTATTTATACCTAGACCTAATAACCAAGCCCAAACCCAAAACCCAAACAAGCCAATATTAAGCCTAACCAAAATCACATGTGATTTTTGTCCAAACAACACCAAAACATGGTGTTTTCGGTCCTAGACTGAGAACTCTAATATCTTATGAAAAGCAAAGTATAAACCACAATTTATGACCTAACAATCTCCCCCTTGGTTTATAGCTTTCTTTTCACTTACAATAAACCATAATTTAGTCTTAACAATCTCCCCCTTGGTTTATTGCTTTTTTTTCTTTTCAGTCTTCCTTGATCTTTGGCTTTCAGCTCTAATCTTTGATTTCTTCACAAGTTCAAGATGAACATATGAATTTTCTTCATGAATAACTTCATCTTTAGTAGTTGGACTTCCTTCTAAGAATTTGACTTTGAACGCACATTGGGTGTAGAGGCTTCTTGTAAAGGTTTTTGAAAATCAACACTTTCAGCTTTGAGAATCTTCAGAGAAAATAGCAGAGAGACCGATTCTTCTGGATCACTTCAACAGGTTCATAGATAGCAACAAATTGATTGAGGAGGCTTCAATGCAATTCGTCACATAATCTTCAAATACAGCTTCACCAGGCTTCTGGGGTTGAAAAATTGAATGTTGAAAAATAATCTTCACTTCTTGTTCCTTCGAATGAATACTCTTTAATGATCACCGATGCATCTTGAATAGTAACCATTGACTAACAAGTCCCTGTGGATCACATAATCATAAAGACCCATCTCACGTCAGTTGTTCAAGGACCCAACCTTGGCTCAGAAAGAGACTACTCACAGTATCTGTGTGAACTATGGAGGAAGGCACCGCAATTTGTTGAGTATCGGAGAACTACTCATGGCTAGTTTTGATGTTAGCCCCTGCATATCCTAGATCAAAGATCTCAATGTAGTTTTTCATGTTAACAAGTTAACTTGGCCCTTGGCAAGACGTTCAACGATATCTGTTTCCCTGTTGGGTGAATCGCCCTGGTGTCGTGACAGTTCTTAGGTAAAGAAAACTGACAAGACCAATTTGACAATTTGTACAGTTTCAGTCTTTCAATTCCTTAAATACGACAATTCTTAAAAAAACTGCCTAACTGACATTTTGTACAGTGTCACACCAGGTATGAACCATTATCCGTCAATTCATGGGTGAAAATATCTAGAACATTAAAATGTTCACCGTCAATTCAGAAATGGATGGATTTCGGATTTTGGGTTTCACTTAGAATCATGGTGATAATGACTTCCAAGATCATAAACACAAAATTTTTGGTAACCGTCAGCCGAGTTGTTTTATACTCGAACCTCAAGGGGTACCAGTATGTGGAAGTGATTTAATGGAGAAAATTTAGATATGGGTGAAGAATGGTTGGGTGTTTCACATTAGTAATTGTGAAAATGAATTTTGATCATTAACATTTGATGCGAAGACTCCTATTTAAGACTAGTATATGTCTCAATATGAAAGAGTCTATCACTCGCATTTGAATCCTCCGTCAATTCCTTTCCAAGTTTCTTCTCCTTGCTCAGAAAACTTCGATACAATCTCCTTGAGTCTCTTCTTCTTTTGAATTCGCTTTTAAGACAAACGTAACTTTGAGATAACAAAATAAAAGTAAAGATAAACTTAGCACACGATAGAAATAACTAAGAAATAAAAATAAAATTAAAAATACACTCAAAAGTAAAAATAAAATATTTTTGAATTTTTTAAATTTTCTGAAAAGGAAATAAAACAGAAATAAACATATTTTTTTGGATTTTTTTAGTTTTATGATTTTTTTTTTGTATTTTGATTTCTCCCCCTTAATTTGTGCATGGGGAAGAAAGGAAACAAAATAAATGAGCAAATTTTAAAAATTGTCTTCAGAACGAATCATTTTAAGAAAAACTTAGAAATATCGAGAAGAAAACTCAAACCGTAATTTAGCAATTGAAGTTGCATCTAGATGATCTGAGAACAGCACGCAAATGCAGCAACATGTTCAGCCTCATCTGTGTTTCAACTCCAGAATGAAGTTAAGATATTCAATATTCAACACGCCATTAAATAAGATCCCATTTGTGATCCTTTCTTTCTTCCTTCCCGCAAAGGATACATGCTCTCAATCAAAGTTATGAATGTAATGTAGTTGAGAGATGTCTCCTATCATGTGCCTGGAACATCCACTATCAACAAACTGAAGTCTGATGATATTCCTCCATAGCTGCTCCAGCACAGAGTGCGGGATTAGTTGGTCTTTGGGACCCAATCCATTTTGAAGTTGGGTTGACCTTTGTCATCTACACAAGGTACTCTCTCCCATGACATATCCTGTTTGTCACACACAGAAGATGAAGAAAAGTTAGAATCATTAGATGATTTGGGAGTATGAACCTTTGGTACCCATCTGTAGTCGGGTTTAACCCATTTATTGTTTGATCGAATGGATGCCTTATCACTCGCTTTAGAACTTGAAACCGAACGCCCATATGACTTTGAATTAGCTGATCTTCCTTTAACTGAACCATCTCTGGAATTTGGCTTCTTGTCCGACATTCCCTTCTTGACCTTGGGAGTTTGATTCTTGCCCTTCTTAGTATTCCAGTCACCGTTGTTTGAATGTGATCTCGAAGGGTTTCTTTTGGAGGATTTCCCTCTTGGCGCGTTCTGCCAACCTTGTCTGTAGTAAGGAACATACAAACGATGTGGGCAATTTCTGGCAATATAACCGGTAATCCCACAGTTAAAGCAAGTCTTTCTTTTCATATAAATCAGATTGTAACTTGGTCCTTGTCCAACAAAAGTTCGTTTCGAAGAACTTTCACAAACACAAGCACACGAACATTTGTTAGACTGCTTGACAGATTTTTGTGGCTGAGAATTTTCAACAGTGGGAGTGTCATCATTACAGGATTTTGAAACACTTTCAGCAGACTCATAATTGATTTTGATCTGCTTACTCCCATCTTGCACTGCTTCTTAATTTGCACATGAAGTAGAAGTATTAGAATTGTTCGCCTCATCACAAGTTTTTGAACCACTATTAGCAGAACAAGAATTATTTGTGTTCTGCTCATGCCCATCATGCACTTTGACCTGCTCTGCACATGAGGTAGAAACATTAGTATCATTCACCTCAATATTCTCAGTTGGGCCAAATTGTTCAGTCTTAACTGAAGCTGGTACAGGTGGCAGACCAAACTGAGCAGGTATCTCTACCTCATTGGTTTCAAGGGGCGGGGTATAGTTGTCATTGAAGGGTGGTGGAACACTGTGATACCCTAGACCCTTATTATGATTATCTTTAAATCTTAATTGTTTTTCTATCATGGACACAACTACCTCACTTGACACATCAAATTTCTTAAAGTTAAATTCAACATCTTTATATTTAGCTTTTAATGCATCAAGTTCGACAGTTAGACTGGCAATCTTTATTTGAGCATAATCATAACGTTCACACTTTATGCTGTATTCTTCTTGAAG
This sequence comes from Lactuca virosa, assembly GCF_052849685.1. NCBI lineage: Eukaryota > Viridiplantae > Streptophyta > Magnoliopsida > Asterales > Asteraceae > Lactuca > Lactuca virosa. The sequence continues at coordinate 220,814,603 of NC_136430.1, read as the reverse complement.
TTTTCTAAAGTCCTTGGTTTTGGCCTCTAATTGATTTTTAAAGGTTTTTGGCCCTTCCTGAGAGTGTATCCTTCATACTTAAGGTCCTCATTGTCTCTACGTAATATATCAATTTGATCACAAAGAAGTTTAACAATAGCTTCACAGGATTGAGAACATGAAGTTTCAGTAACCTCGGTGATTGAAGAACTCATTATTCACCAAAAAGAATAATTTACCAAATGTAGAACTGATAATGAAGCCAAGAAAAATCCCCTTTGACTTAAAACCTCGAAAGTCAAACTTAAAAAGTCAAACTTAAAAGACAAAATTGAAAAGTCAAACGTGAAGGTCAAAATGGAAAAGTCAAATTTGAAGGTCAAAATTGAAAAGTCAAACTTGAAAAATCAAACTTGAAAGCTTGAAAGTTAAACGAGAAAGTCAAAGTTGAAAGTCAAAGGTCAAACTTGAAGGTTAAAAGTCAAATTTAAAAGTCAAAGGTCAAACTTGAAAGTCGAAAGTCAAATTTGAAAGTCAAAGGTGAAAATCAAAGATCTTTGTCCAAAAAGAATAACCTTGACCGAAAACAAAAATTTCTAAACCGAAAACGAAAATTTCTAGACCAAAACCGAGAATATTTGACCAAAAACGAGAGTATTTGACCAAATACAGGTCTTTTTGATCAAATATGAGGCCTAAGGACCAAAAACGAAATTATTGGATTGAAAATATGGCAATTTGACCAAAAATAAGCCAAATTATGGAAATTCCGAAATTATAGCCGAAATTGCGAGGCTGATATATCCGAATCCGAGAACAGGGGCGAAATCCGAATCCGAGACTGCTGAACCGAAAACTTGAGAAGCCGGAAACGTGCGAGACCGAGAACCGTGTAGACCGGAAACAATGGACAGTAAACCTTCGCTTCGTGCACCTCACTTCGCACCATGAACTGCGTCCCGTCCAAAATCGCTTCTGAGCTCCGAAAACGTTGCTGGCCGAGAACCTACGAAGCCGTGTCCTAGATTTCCGAGGAATCTTGACCGAGACCGCGGATCTCGCTGAAATTTCGCAAAATTTGGCCAAAAATCACCCAAAACTTGCCAAAAACACGAAAATTTTAATTTTTAAAATCAAACTCGATTGAAACTTCAAAAATATGGAGAACACGTAGAGCAATGGTAAAAAATTCATAAAAATATAAATAAAAAACACCAAGAAACTCCAAGAAAAACCGTTTGCAATAACCCGATTGATACCGATCCAAGCTCTAATACCACTTGTAAATCCCCAAAAACGCTATGATGTATCAATCGGATTCACTTGATGGTGCGGAATCCCAATCAAGTGAATGAATCGAGATATAAGATGAATAAGAACAAAAGATTAATCTTCAATGCACACTATTATCATTCAATAGTCGGGTACATAAGATATTGATTACACACTGTTCTCTCTTGTTTCTCTCTAATTCACATCCCAAGCAATATGGCAGCCCCTAGAACGTCCAACTCTCTATTATAGGCCTAAATAATACTATTTATACCTAGACCTAATAACCAAGCCCAAGCCCAAGCCCAAAACCCCAACAAGCCAATATTAAGCCTAACCAAAATCACATGTGATTTTGGTCCAAACAACACCAAAACATGGTGTTTTCAGTCCTAGACCGAGAACTCTAATATCTTATGTAAAGCAAAGTATAAACCACAATTTATGACCTAACAATCCCCCCTTGGTTTATAGCTTTCTTTTCACTTACAATAAACCATAATTTAGTCCTAACAAACGTTATGGCATTGTCGTTGATACTGCTGCCATCATAGACACTGCTGGTGTTTCTGCTGCTGGACCGTCGGGAGGTAAAGAAATGCCCTACCGTGAGTTTAATAACACGAAGCCCCAGAAGTTTGACGGTTGCAAGAACTTAATTGTTTACATGGGATGAATTCGAAGCCCTAGAGATTTAGTCTCAACCAGCAGCTAAGCAGTTCAAGCCCGCTGATTCAAATTCTGGAGGACAGGATGTCCGCACTTGCAATAAGTATGGAAAGGTTCTGTACCATTTCAAAAATCACAACAAATTTTAACTTTTCAAAAACAACAACTCAGTTCATAATGTTTACAAAACCATTGTTTCAAAATTGTTTTTCAATAGTCAGAGTGTCCTAAAATCTAAATAACATAAAACCGAAGGATGTGCACGATCACGCCTTTGCCTTGCCACAATCCTCAGAAGTACCTGAAACAAAATTAAAACTATAAGCCAACGCTTAGTGAGTTCCCACAAAGTAGCACCACATAACATAACAAACAACAACATACATACAGAGCCTTGAACATGACTGGATCGCCTCACCGGACCTTCAGCATATCTAGACAGCTCTCTGGGCTTGACTGGACCACCTCACATGCCTTCAGTCTATCCAAACCGCCCTGGGTATCTTGGCCTTCAGTATCAGCTGGTCCGCCTCAACCTAGTAAACCGTAACATATCGATACATAACATTATCAATCGATAACAACAAACACAGATAATCCTACAGATCTACCAGTCTAATCACGTAACCAGTAACCATATATCTCCGCATAGCAGCATACAACAAATATGGATATCTAATCCAATGGGCTGGCCTTGGTGCCTTTGACCCATAAATATAGTGAGGTAAAACTCACCTCTCAGCCGAATACAACCTGAATGAATATCTGCTCCGAAAACCATCTCTACCCGACTCCTAATAATCAAAAAATTTCCTAATCTAAATTAATATCAATTTTCCCAAAATACCCTTGGTCAAAATCGGTCAAAAACAACGAAACCAGCCGATTCAACCCAGCCGAGTCGACCCAGACCTTCGTACGCGGGGCATACTAGGATGTACACAGGGCGTACACCGATGTCCGATGAGTCAGGGTCTTAGCCTGTGTACGCGCAACGTACCAATTGATACGCCCAGCATACGCAGCTGGACCTTTACTTAATGAATTAAGCGCTTAACACTTAAGCTAATATGACCAAAATGCAGATCTAAGTCCCAAATATCATCCTTGACCATAAAGTTTTCAACTTTATGGTCTTGCATGGCCAATAAGTGCTAAATACTAAAAACCCCATCCTCTTAACCCATTAAGACAATCAAACACATGCATAGAGAAGGATTAAGAGCCAAAACCCTATTTTTATGCTTCTAAACCCCTCAAAACATCTGAAAGCACAACTAGAATGGACTAGAGCATGCCATACTCCAAAAAGTCAAGTCTTGGGACCAAAATGCTCATGAATCAAGGTCTTAGCTAGATCTAAGGAATAACAAGCCTAATTTAGAACTTTATACCTCTTGGAGGTTGCTAGAGAGGTGAAGATCCCAGATCCAAAGATCCTTCAAGCTTCCAAGGTGGTTCTACTTCCTTTTTTCTCCTTCAAGACCACCAAAAACACACACAAGGGTCATGAATGCTCAAACAAGTGGCTATGGTTTTCTAAAATCGAATGAAGGTGTTGGAGGCTATTGTGATATGTCTCTGACTTGACTCCGTCTTCTTTGGCGAACGAAGAAGCAAGCTTGAGGATTACAGTACAAGATAAGAAATCCGTTAGGCTTCGTCCGAGAGGGTCTCCCGAAACGAAGCTCCGACGGTCAAGTTGGTTTTTTTCTTGAGAGAAGAAGGATCTAGTCCATTCAAGTGGATGAGAGAAGTAGAAGATTATCTGTCCCTTCTCTTGGAGGAGAAGGAACCTTTTTATACCTGTTTTTAGGGGAACAGATCCCCGACAATATCCTTTACCTTTTCAGGTCTTGCAAATCGTGGAGGTTTTTCATTGGTGGGACGTGCCCAACACATGGTTGTTTGGTATTGGTGCAACGTTATCGGGAAGCGGGATTCATAGTATTATCCTTGTCTCTGTGGGAGCCGGAAGTACTCTTCTGTCTAGTGGGAGACGTGGGCCCCATTTCTGGAGGGTTGTCCCTGATTAGCGAAATATGGGGATGAGTACGCGAGGGTTCTTGGGCGATGGTCCGGGTCTAACACTCGTCTAGGTGGCAATCCTTGATCAGGTTGCTTTCTGGTTGACGCTTCCGTTACCCTTTGATGTATTCTTGGTGAGATACGTCAACAAGTACCCTAGGCTAGTAAATCCTAGTGTTTGCTTGGGCTAGATGAGTTGTTCTAGCGTGTATTTTGGCACGTGTTTAGTGAGAACGGTTTGTGACGCATTTCTGACGTAATAGAGCCGTTCTGGACAGACAGTTTCCGCCGTCGGAATGGTTCGGTTCCATCGCTTCATGACTTATTTAAGGGTCCCATATTTTTAGGAACGGTTACGTGCTTCATTTCTCCGTATATCATCCATCTCGTTCTCCTTTTTCACATTTTCTTTCTCCTACGCCTTTCTTCTCCGATTCCCGATGGCCCTCACCAGATCTGGAACCACCTCTACAACTGAGGAGTTCGAGTCTCTTCAGTTCCGTTTTGGGTTTATGCTCGAGCATGTAGTTCAATTCTCGCTAGAAGGGTCTAGAATTTATCAACCACCGGTGGGGAAGGTTGGAATTCCGGTGGCGGTTTTCGAGTCCGGGTTTCGTCTTCATGTTTCGGACTTCTTCGACGAGGTTAGACGAGAATATGGTTTCTCTATTTATGACTTGACCGCACACGTTGTGAACAAGATAGTTGGGTTTGAGTTAGGGTGTCGGGCGTGGGGTGTCCTTCCCCAATTTCGAGCATTCCAATCTTTCTTCAATTCGTCTACCCATTCGGGTGTTCACACCTTTTCCCAGTGCCACGGTACGCACACCTTTATAGTTAATTAGAAGGCGCCTCAGAAGAACTGGCAGGATCGGTGGTTGTGGGTTAACGACGATTTGGTCGGACCAGGATATCCTCATGTGCCCATGTCTTCAGATCGGGCGGCCCAATTGTCGGGAGCCAGTTTGTCGGTGGTTCGCGCGTTAAGAGGGATTTGTTTCAACGACGAGGATTGGCCAGATTGTGTGTTGGCGGCGGCTGAAATGAGTGCTGCTTGGCGGTCACGTGGGATGATGCCTCTGTTTTTTTAGAAAGTGACTGTAAGCGTTACCTTCGTACCCCTTCTTTCCTTCCTTATTTTTTATGTAAAATTTCTTTGATGAAGCATAGGGGGTTTGCTTTGTTACTGTTGCAGGTAATGAGAAGCTTCTATCGCTTGAACAAGTGTTGTGGGGGAATTTTAAAGGGGATCTTCAGTATTGCGAAGTCCCTCTGGAGAAGACGCTCCCGGTTCCCGCCGGATTTGGCCAGGTTTTCATGGCCGGTGCCCCAACTGTTGACCCCGGAGCATGGCCTATTTCTCCGGTCCAGCCTGGTCTGATGAGTTTCTCAATCATCCCTCCGATTGGAGAACTAGGCGTGGCCAACAACCATGTGTCTTCCAAACATCGGTCAGCTGCTACGGATGCTGCTCTTGTAGAGGACGTTGGCAACAACACCATCGGCAGGCGTTTGCGTCGAAGGCGCAACATTGATTTTTTTGCTCGCTAAGTCACCTGATTTCATTGAAATTGTTGATGGTGACATTCCACAACAAACGGAGGTGGTAGATCTGCGTCACTCGGGGGGATAGGCGCTGTGGGCGCTTGTTGCGACCCACCTCCTGTTTCGGGTGATGTCTACATGGAGGTTGATCCTTCTTCTTTGAGCGCTCCTGGTGTATATATTCCTGAGTGGAATTTTACGCACGATTCTCTTATATCAGAACAGGGCCCCGTCCATGAGTGGTGTCGGTACGTATTTCCTCCGGCTACCTTGGAGTCCCTTAATCTTCTTTCTTATTCTCATATGGCGAACGATCTTCAGTATGCCGCTGCCCAGGTTGTTCCTTACTTGATGGCGGCTGTCGGCCGTCTTTGTTACGTAGGGGGTGATTTAGCGAAATTAGATGCCGTCAAATCAGAACGTGACGAGCTTGCGGAGAAGGTTTGGCTTCTCGAGGAGGAGCGGAGAAAGTTCGATGAACGCCTACTCGTACTGTCCGTGGAGAAATATGCTGCTGAGGATCAGGTGGCAACTCTGGACAGGGGGGTCAATCGTTTGAGCGCGAAGAAAGAAGCATTGGCGGAGCGCTTGGCGCTGCAGGACGATCAACTGGTGGCTGAGGTTTCGAGGAGGAAGATCTTGGAGGCTAATTTGGCTTGGGTCCTTCAAAAGGGGGTGGTTCGTGTGGTGGACCGTGTTGTCGAGAGCAATGAGTTCGTGCTTGGGATCTGACGCGTGAAGGCCGCATGTGTGGATGCTGGTATAGAGAGTGGGATGTAGGTGGCACGAAGGTGGCCAGTTAGCGGTGGTCCTGGCTTGTCTGAACCGAATGCTATGACACAATCTGTTGAAGTGATGCAAGCTGCCATCATGGATTTTTTTAAGATGAACTTTGCGTCCTATCTTCGTTTGGGCGAGCTCGGTCTCGCTGACCTTCGCCAATTATGTTCTGAGAAGGAGGAACTTGCTTCAAACGGTGGTGTCGAGGGCGCTGCTTTGGCTCATCCCCGCCAGCGTTGATCTTTGTTGTATGTTTTCTTATGTTTGTTGTTGTTTTTTTTTTTGTATTTTCTGAAACATTTTTATATCTGGCTCTATGGGGTCTTTAATGTTGTGTGTTTAAAGATTGATTGGTTTTTCATAGCGTTCACCCATTTTCGTGAGCCTTTCTTTTTGTTTCGAAAGGTGCCTCCTTAAAGATTGTTTTGCGGGCCTTGCTCTTGGCTTTTGGTTAAGTGGCCAATTTCCTCTCTTTTGTGGATGCTTAAAGTGAGTCGGGACCGTCACCTCGACTCTGTAGACTTATGTATTTTAAATTGTGAGGGGAAGGTTGTGATCCTTCGAACCCTTCAAGTATGTCTCGTTCAAGATCCTAGAGGCTTTGTTGCTGTTTGAATCGACATGTTTATAGAGAGGGGTTATAATCTTCTGATATTTATGGTTGCATGTTAGCGGTTTGTTTTGCTCAAATGATGTGGGTGATCAGTCCATATTTCCATTTGGTAAACACGTGCAACTTTTTATCTCTGTTTTTTATACATATACCCGTATGTGCGTATGTTGGTACATAAAGTTGGTCACTGTTATTTTATTCAAGCCTCATGAAATTTTATTAACCGGAATGTTTTGGTGACAACTAAAAGATAGTTGTGCCGACGCTCGGCCGAGGTGTGGTTCGGCGGCCTGGGCGCCACTACAACCCCCATTTTTATGAATAAAAACGGTGCAGGTTGTGTGCGTTTCATGTTTGAGGTATCGTCCTCCCGTCTTGTGCTTCTAGCGTATATGCTCCATCCCGATGCGCCCCTACTACTTTGTATGGTCCTTCCCAGGCCACACTTAGCTTGCCCAGTGGCTCTGAGCGGCTAGATTCGTTCTTCCTTAGAACCCATTCTCCTATCTTGAAGTTGTTTACCCGCACCCGTTTGTTGTAAAAGTTTTCTGCACGGGCTTTGTAGGCCGCTTGTCATAGTTGGGCGGCTTCACATTTTTCGTCAAGCATGTCCAGGTCTTGCCGTCGTTCTGCCTCATTCGAGTCTGCGTCAAAACTGGTTACCCGCAATGATTCGCTCAGAATCTCGAGTGAGAGCACCGCCTCCATGCTGTATGTCAGGCTGAAGGGTGTCTCTCCCATTTCTAACCTTGAGGTGGTACGGTACGACCACAACACTGTTGGCAGTTTTTCCGTCCAGACCCCCTTTGTTTTCATCAGGCGTTTCTTAAGCCCATTCCCGATGGTTTTTTTTATATTTTGGTATGGCCGTTCACCTGGGGGTGCGCAACTAAGGTAAAGCGACGGTGGATCCGTTTCTCCCCGGACCATTCTTTGAAGGGACTTCCCTCAAATAGGGTGCCTTTGTCGCTTATTTGGACTTTAGGATTGCCGAACTGGGTTAGGATGTTCTTCCACATAAACCGGATCATCTTCTTGCCCGTGACTGTGGCTAAGGGCTCCGCTTCAATCCATTTCGTGAAGTAATCAACTGCGACCAGTAGGAACTTCAGTCCTCCTGGGGCAGTCGGGAACGGTCATACGATGTCAATGCCCCATTGGTGAAAGGGCCATGGGCTGCTAATGCTGGTCAGATTGTCGCTGGCTGGTTCTGGAACGGGGCGAATGCTTGGCATTCCGGGCATTTCTTGGTAACTTTGGTCGCGTCTTTGTATACGTCAGGCCAGTATATGCCTAGACGAAGTATTTTTCCTGTAAGTGCCCGTGCTCCCTTGTGTGCTCCCACTTCACCTGAATGGCTTTCCTCCAAGAGGGCTTGTCCTTCACCATGTGAGATGCATCTGAGCCATCGTGCTAGATACCCTCTCTTGTATAGTTGCATGCCTTTTATTGCGAACTAGGGGGATTTGATCTTTACCTTCCTGTCTTCTTCCATCGCGGGAGGATTCCATGATTCAGGTAGTCTAGGTACGGTTTTGTCCAGTCAGGTGATTCTGTGATGGCATTGACTTGCTTGTTGTCGATGCTCCTTTCCCCGAGGACTTCTACCAATACGTTCTTAGTTAGGTGGTCGAAGGATGTCGAGGCTAACTTGATGAGAGCATTAGCTCTTGTATTTCCCGTGGGTATTTTTTAATTTCGAAGCTTTTGAATGAGTGTGCCAGTTTCTGTGTTGTTTCAAGGTATATTTGCATCCTTTGGTCTTTGGCTTCATATGTGCCATTGATTTGATTGGTTACTAGCAGTGAGTCGCTGAAGGCCCGGAGGTGTTTTGCTCCAACTTCTTTTGCCAATCCGAGGCCCGCAAGGAGTGCTTCGTACTCGGCCTCATTATTCGAAACCTGGAAGTCAAACCTTAAGGCGTATGTTATTTCATCTCCCTTGGGATTTTTGAGGACTAGGCCCGTACCTGACCCTTCCTTACTTGCTGCACCATCGGTGTGTAGCTCCCATACATCTTTTCTCGCCTCGAGCTCCAATGGATCTGCCGATATAGCTTTTGATATTTCTCGAAGTGTGTCTGGTATCTCTACTAAGAAGTCTGCTAAGCCATGGGCCTTAATGCTGATCCACGTGCGATAGTCTATGTCGTGCTCCCCCAGCTCTATTTCCTATTTTGCCATTTGCCCTGACTTTTTAGGTCTTAACAAAATCTGTTTTATTAGAAGGCTGATCAGTACTTCGATTTTGTGCGCTTGAAAGTAGCGTTGGAGACGCTTGGTTGTATAGATTAGAGCCAATACTAATTTCTCCAAAACTGGGGAGTTGATTTCGGTTCGTTGTAATGCCCTACTTACGAAGTGTATTGGTAAGTACTTCTTATTTCTTTCTACCATTAATAACGATGAGATGGATTCATCGGCCGTTGGAAGGTATACTTGTAGAGTTTTGTCTGGCAGAGGGCTCGCCATTGTTGGTAGCTGACGGAGAGCCTCCTTTAGGCGTTGGAGGGCCGCATCATCCTCTTTTGTCCATTTGAAGTGGTTTTTGTCGACACACCCTTTCAGGGTATGGAAAAGTGGTAGGGCCTTTTCTGTCGATCTGGCTATAAATCTGCCTAGCGCTGTCAGCATTCCATTGATTTCCTGGACCCCTTTTATGTTGTGTGGGGCCCTGGAGTCGAGAAATTCCTGGATCTTGGCATGGTTCGGTGCAATCCCCTCTTTGGTTATCTGGTAGCCCAGGAACTAGCCCTCTTCCACCCCGAAAGTGCATTTTCCCGGGTTGAGTTTCATTTGTGCCTGCGCCAGGGTCTGGAGGGTCTCCTAGATGTATCAGAGCAGTGTTTCGTTGTGGCTTTTAATGACCATGTCATCGACATAGATCTCCACATTTTTCCCAATCTGTTCTGCGAAGACTTTGTCCATCAGGTGCTGGTATGTCGCGCCGACATTTTTAAGGCCAAATGGCATTTTCTGGTAACAGAACATGCCCCGGTCGGTGTGGAAAGCAGTCTTTTCCTCGTCTTTCTGGCGCATCTAGACTTGGTGATAGCCTTTGTAGGCGTTAATGAAACATTTAAGTTGGAAGCCTTCCAAGGATTCAACCTTCTAGCCTATCTTCGGGAGGGGATAATGGTCTTTTGGGCATGCATTTTTTAGATCAGAATAGTTGATGCACATTCGCCACAAGCCGTCGTGTTTCTTTATCATTATCGGGTTTGGTATCCATGTCGGGAATATTACTTCCCGAAGGTTGCTCGCGTCCACGAGCTTCACAACCTCGTCATTAATTTCCTTCTTTCTATTGCTTTCCAGCCCCCCTCTTCTTTTTCTTTACCGGGACACTACCAGGTATAATTTTTAGACTGTGCTCGATGATCTTTCGGTCCACTCCAGTCATATCTGCAGGCTGCCACGCGAACACCCCGGAGAATTGTGTTAGGAGTGCAACCAGCTGAGCTTTGGTTTCCGTTGAGAGATCGGTTCTGATCTTTATTGCTTGTTCGGGGTGGCCACTATGTATTATGTGCTTTTCTGATGGGTGGTTTGCTTTGGATTTCTTAGGGGATCTGACCAAGTCTAATGCCGCGAAGATTTGGTGGCACGTCTGCCTGTGTGGGGTGCTGGCGACGATAGTTGCCGATCCTAACTGCGTGCTAAATTTGACTATGTCTTGGATTATCGACGGCACGACTTGCAGCTTGAAGAGTGCCGAAAGTCCTAACAATATGTTATGTTCTGATGGGTGGCGTATTACGGAGAATTCGATGGTTTGTGTCATGATCTCTCTTCCGTCGTGGCTGACTAATTTGAGTGGGAGGCGTATTGTTCCAAGAGGCTACAGGTTGTGTCCTGTGAAACCTACCAAGGGTCCGCCTGCTGAGGGCTTCAACTCCTCCTTCCAGGATTCTGGTAGTTGCCGGAAGCAATGTTCGTATAGAATGTCTGTACTGTTTCCATTGTCTATGTAGACTCAATGGATTTGTTTGTGACGTATACAGGTGGTTATTGGAAGTGGGTCTTTGGGATTCCAGTCTTGAGTTCTCGGATCTTCCGATGAGAAGCTGATGTTTTGGATTTTTCGAGTCAACTCTATTACATCGTGGTTTGCTTGGTGTTGTTCACGCTTCTTGCGTGGTCTGTTGATCATGAGCACTCTTTCCTGCTGTTGTTGCTTTTCTAGCGTGGCCATGTTGTTGTCTGTAATGGCAAGCGATGAGCGCCATGTACTCGATGCAAATTTTGTGACAACATCGGTCTTCCCTGTGCTTGACGTCGAGCGGCCAATTTTGCTGACTGATAACATTTCTCTTGTGGAGCCGGTATCGTCATTTTGCGACGAGATAGGTGTTGTGTTCACCATCGCAGAAATATAACGTCGTATATCGGGTTGTATAGCACGGAGTACAGGTTCGAATGGAACCAAATGTTGTGATATGTCTCCGAATTGACTCCGTATTCTTTGGCGACCGAATAAGTAAGCCTGAGGATCACAGTACAAGAGAAGAAATCCGTTAAGCTTCGCCCGGGAGGGTCTCCCGGAACAAAGCTCTGACGGGCAAGTTAGTTTTTTTCTTGAGAGAAGAGAGATCTAGAGGCTGATGAGAGATCCATTACCCTTTGATGTATTCTTGGTGAGATACGTCAATAGAGGCTGATGAAAGATGAGGTTGAAGGCCATAAAGATGGTTAAATAGGGTCCAAACCCTAAATTTTAGGGTTTGAGAACCTCGCACGTATGCCCTGCGTACGCGATGTACACCCAACATACTAGACTCACGCATGTACGCCCAACGTACACAACGTATGCCCAATGTACTAAACCTCGACCTGAAATTACAAAAATGCCACTATGGGACGTTTTGCAAGCTTTCTCATACACAAGGGCTAAATACCATAAACCTTCATACTTAAGGGTTAAATTTGGAAATACCTCATCACCGGGATGTTACAATTCTCCCACACTTGAACTAGACTTTGTACTCAAAGTTTGCTACTGCGAACAACTCTAGGTAATGCTCCCACATCTCATACTCGGGTTCTCATGTCCATTCGGAACCCTTCCGATGTTTCCACTGGACCTTGACCAAAGATACCACCTTGTTGCGCCAGGCCTTCGTCTTCCAATCTAAAATTACCACTGGTCTCTCAATGTAATTCAGAAGGTCATCAACCTGAACATCATCCAAAGGAATAACCATTGAATCATCAGCCACACACATCCGCAGCTGTAAAACATGGAAGGTGTTGTGAATCTGATTGAGCTCCTCATACAAATCCAACCTATAAGCTACCTTGCCAACTCAGATCGAGGCTTGTCGGCATAACCTAGATCGAGGCTTGTCGGCATAATTCTTATGCCGAATCTGAGCTGTCTGCAACATCTTTCTAATCTGATGAATGATCTCTAACGTCTGAAGGACTACCTCAGTCCTTCCCAATACCCTATGACCAATCTCTCCCCAACATACTGGGGTATGACACTTGCTCCCATAGAGAAGATTGAAAGGCGGCGCACCGATACTGGAGTGATAATTGTTCTTGTAAGAAAACTCAGCTAAGGAAAGGTAAGAGTCCCAACTCCCACCAAAGTCTATGACACAGGCTCTCAACATGTCCTCAAGTGTCTGAATGGTCCGCTAACTCTAACTGTCAGTCTGCGGATGATGAGCAGTGCTAAGATGCAACCTCATACACAGTTCCTCATGGAACTTCTTCCAAAAATGAGATGTGAACTGAACATCTCGATCAGATATGATGGAGACTGGAATACCATGCCGAGAAACAATCCCGCGCACATACAAGTCGGCCAATTTCTCGGCTGAAGAACCCTCCTAAATGGCTAGAAAGTGGGCGCTCTTGGTCAGACGATCCATAATAACCCATATTGCGTTGAATCCCATAGCCGAACGAGGCAACTTGGTGATGAAATCCAAAGTGATATGTTCCCATTTCCACATGGGAACCTCCAGTGGCTGCAACTTGCCATTTGGCCTCTGGTGCTCGGCCTTGACCATCCGACAGGTCAAGCACCTCTCAACATACCAGGCTATCTCTCTCTTCATGCACGACCACCAATAACTAAGCCTTAAATCCCGATACATCTTGGTGGCTCCGGGGTGTATTGAAAACCTGGACTTATGTGCCTCCTCCAACACAGTCTGCCTGACCCCACCACAATATGACACCCAAACCCGTCCATACCGGGTCAAAAATCCACGACTGTTAGTGGCAACCCTGTCAACCTCACCCCTGAGTCTTTCCTGTTTCCAATTCTCCTTCTTGACTCCCTTGGCATGGGCCTCCCTAATCAGATGAAGAAGCAGAGAATCAATCGATATTATCATACACAAACTCTAAATAGAAGAACCAGCCGTCTTGCGGCTTAAAGCGTCAGCGACCACATTCGCTTTCCCGGGGTGATACATAATCTCGCAGTCATAATCCTTGACCACGTCAAGCCACCTATGTCGTCTCTTGTTCAGATTTGGCTAATCCATGAGATATCTCAAACTCTTGTGATCCATGTAAATAGCACACTGGACCCCATACAAATAATTTCGCCAAATCTTGAGAGCAACACCACTACTCCCATCTCCAAATCATGAGTCGGATAACGGACCTCATGCGGCTTCAGCTGCCCAGAAGCATACACAATAACCCTCCCATGCTGTATAAGAACCGCTCCCAGACCGGTGATGGATGCATCACAAAATACCACAAAGTCCTCAACACCCTCAGGGAAGGTCAAAACTGGTGCCTCACACAACTTTTGCCTCAGTGTCTCAGATGCAGCCTGCTGCTCAGGCCCCCAATAGAAATTCACGCCTTCCATGTCAGACGAGTGGGGGGTACTACAATCTTGGAGAATTCCCGAATAAATTTCCGATAATATCCTGTCAATCCCAAGAAACTCATGATCTCCAATGGAGACTTCGAGACCTCCCACTGCATAACCGCCTCGATTTTGGCCGGATCGACCAAAATCTCATCCTGATTAATGAGGTGTCCCAAGAATTGGACCTCTCGTAACCAAAATTTGCACTTCGAGAACTTGGCATACATCTGTTCTCGCCTCAAAACCCCTAGAAGCTCTCGAAGGTGCTCCTCGTGCTACTCCCTAGTCTTGGAATACACCAAGATATCATCGATGAAAAAAATAATTGATTAATCGAGCATCAGCCTGCACACCTGATTCATCAAATCCATAAATGGCGTAGGTGCGTTGGTGAGCCCAAACGGCATCACCACGAATTCATAATGACCATAACCAGTCCAAAATGCGGTCTTCCCCACGTCCTCTTCTCTAACTCTCACCTGATGATACCCTAACCTCAAATCAATCTTGGAGAACCAAGATGCACCCTGCAACTGATCAAATAGGTCATCAATCCGCAGAAGGGGATAACAGTTCTTGAACGTCAACTTGTTCAACTCCCGGTAATCAATGCACATCCGGTGCGAACCATCCTTCTTCTTAACGAACAATATTGGTTCTCCCCATGATGAACTGCTCGGTCTGATGAACTGCTTGCCTAACAGCTCCTGAAGCTGAGAGGACAACTCCTACATCTCAGGCGGTGCCAATCGGTATGGTGCCTTGGCAATTAGAGCCGCACCTGGAACTTAATCAATCCTGAACTCATCCCGCCTCTCGGGAGGCACACCGGGTAACTCCTACGGAAACACATCAGTAAATTCCCTAACGAACGAAACATCTAAAACTGAAGCCTGCTTCCCAACCCGAATATCAATCACATATGCAAGATAACCCATACGACCATGCTGAATATACTGTCGAGCCCTAGTAGCAGAACAAAAAGTTGACCCAATCCTGGTACCCTCTCTATAAATAACCAGTTCTCCCCCACTTGAGGTTCGAACCACCACCTGCTGACCCTTACAGTCTATCATAGCACCAAACCTGCTTAGCCAATCCATCCCCACTATCACACACACATTCCCCATGGGGATAGGAATCAAATCAATCAGATAAGGTACCCCAAAGATTTCCAAAACACAACCTTGATCCATTACGACCTATAGATGCTAGCATAATAATTCTAACAAGCTACTACACGAATGGCCATCCATTCAAAATTAAATCGAGGATCAGAATTTCATACCTGTGATTTCTTGCACTTCAACCTTGACCTCCTGTAGGACGGTGGACATCTAGGCTTGCACTCCCTCCGCTACCCATGTAGGATAGTCAGGTTTGAGATGACCCGACTGGTGACAGTGAAAACACATCCAATCCTTCTTGCAGTCGCGAAAGACATGTCCTCTCTCTCTCCACACTTATAGTATTTGAACTTGTGACAAGCAAACCCATGGGTTCCCCCATACTTCCTGCATATATCAAAGCTCCATTGGCTTCCAGTACCCAAGTTAGCAGCCTCAGACTCTTCGTCTTTCGTTGAATGAGCCCTCATTCTCTTTCTGAGTTGTGTCCCCTCATCAAGATCTCCCCCAGTAGTCATCTCAGTAGCACCTCTCACAGTCTGCAAAAGCTGAAGTTCGCTCCTCGAACTTGGCAAGTAGCCTACTAGTGATCTAATCCACGATACCGGACAATTCTTCCTGCAAATTTGTAAAACCTCCATGGTAATCATCTCCCGTATCTGATCAACAGTCAACCCTGGCCTATCCTGACCATCAACTACAGATCCTGAACCAGATCCCCTTGAACTCCATACTGGAAATGAACCAAAATGCATCAGAAATGCCACAATACACATATAATCACAACCATTCCAGACATATGAACCCTTGGGGTTTGTGACTTCCTTGTGACACATATGGAACCTGTGCTTTCATTAGTACGAGCCCATACTACGTTCCACACCTACCTGTATTTGTCTCAAGGATCATCAGAACCGCCCTACAACAACTAAGATACACATACATCCCATCCTTGTCCTCTCAAGAGTGGCCAAGCATTCCAAAACTGGCCGGCTACGTTCATACTCACTCATAATGATACTCCCAACACCTACCAAAAAGCGCATCACGAGCACTATATACTCCCTAGGATATCCTAGGATCCACATCTCACCCAAATCTCAACTGTTGAACGACCCCCATTGGTGCCTGTTAACTACTTCATGAATACAATCACATGCAACATAACTTAAGTAATCTTAGATTAAAATATTCAATCCTACAACGGTTGGACTCAAACAAGAGCTGCGTAATAGGACCAAATCCTTCACTCTAAAATTATTTAACCCGTGTTGCATGTGACTTAATGTATTCAGTTAGTAGTTAATTCACACCCGAAAGAATCCTACAAACATTAAGAAAGAAACTCTCTAGGAATAAGGCATCATACATCAGGCAATTCTATCATGTAATTCCTGAAGATCCCTAGCATATCAATAGCTTTCTGTTCTACTAAAACATCATCTCAAATAACAGTTTGGTAACTTAGGGTATACTTTCTAGCTCCGGATGATCGCACACATCACATCGTTCCTTGGTCACTTTTGAAAACAATTTTTGAAAATTGTTTTAAAACCTTTGCAGTCCCTTAGTTTTGAGTATGGATTCACACGAATGTTCCTCTAATTCACTCAAACCAAGGCTCTGATACCACCTTGTAACATCTCAAAAATCACAACAAATTTTAACTTTTCAAAAACAACAATTCAATTCATAATGTTTACAAAACCATTAATTCAAAAGTGTTTTTCAGTAATCAGAGTGTCCCAAAATCCAGATAACATAAAACCGAAGGATATGCATGATCACGCCTTTGCCTTGCCATGATCCTCAGAAGCACCTGAAACAAAACTAAAAATTTAAGCCAACACTTAGTGAGTTACCCCAAAGTACCACCACATAACATAAAAAAACAACATCATGCATACAGAGCCTTCAGCATGATTGAACTGCCTCACCAGGCCTTCAGCCTATCTGAACCGCTCTTTGGGCCTTCGGCCTAACTAGACTGCCTCGCAAGCCTTCGGTCTATCCAGACCGCCCTAGGTATCTTGGCATTCAGTATCAGCTGGTCCACTTCAACCTAGTAAACCATAACATATCGATACATAACATTATCAATCAATAACAACAAAAACAGGTAGTCCTACATATCTACATATCTACCAGTCTAATCACATAACCAGTAACCATATATCTCCGCATACCAACATACAACAAATCAGGATATATAATCCAATGGGTCGACCTTGGTGTGACAACCCGAAATTTTTTTGCTTTTAAAGCTCAGTCAGTAAACTCAACTGAGTGTCAGACTCATTGGTAATGAGTTCTAGCCTGGTTAAAGGTCATTCTAAGGAGTTTTAAGCCTAGTACACTTAAGGAATGAGTGTTAGAATGCACATGCTAGAGACATTGTGCAACATTCGGGCCTTAACCTCATCATAAGGAGTTCACGGCCACAATGCCAATGAGTTTACAGCCGTAAACTCAAGTCCATATATATGGCCCTTGGTCATTTCTAGCCATTCTTTCACTTCCAAACTCAAGAACTTCCATTTCTCTCTCAACTAGCATCCCGAATTTCATCCTAGATCTTCAAAAGTGGTAAGTGTTCTTCCTTGATTTTTTGTTACACTTCATCTCCTAGTTACACTCTTTGATTTCATCCATGAAAATCAACTTTTCTTAGATCTTCAAGTTTCACCAAGAACACCAAGAACACACACTAGTGTTCTTGGCCAAAATCGACCATTTCAAGCCTCTATATCGTAAGTACTCTTCCCTATACTTGATATCTAGCTAAGGTTCATGCTTAGAGCCTTAAAAACATCAAGAATGCAAGACCAAAAGGAGTTTACGGCCAAGCCATCTCCCATGGCCGTAAACCCCTATAAGTATGCCATTTTGGCCATAAACTCTTCCTAAGGCTTGGATTTGAGGCTAGAACACTCCCGTGTGCCTTGTAAGACCTTGAATCATCACCAAACTCATCATTTAGAGAGTTTACGGCCCAAGAGTAAACACCCTTGGCCGTAAACTCCAAGTATGGTCAAGTTTTGGACCTTAAACACATCTAGGCTCTTGCTAAACCTTAGAACACTTGAACCCTTGAGACTCCTTACCTTTAAGACCCTAAATGTGGCCATTAAGAGAGTTTACGGCCAGGATTAAACTCCCTTGGCCGTAAACACCTCAACACTCTCCATTGAGTTGGTCTTTCTCATCCTTGTGTAGAGCAAAAGTCCCTCAAGCTTCCCTAGCCTTCAAACACCCTCATATGCATCTTTGACCATGAGTTTACGGCCGTAAACTCCCTTGGCCGTAAACACATGGCCGTGAACACCAAACCATGGCCATAAACACCCTTTAGGTCAATCACATGTGATTCCAACAATGGGTCAAAGTGTTTCCTAGTCCCGTGAGGTGTTTCCTTGCATTTGGTTGCTTCCAAGCACTATATTTATGTCAATATATGCCAATGTATGTCATTTAGGACTTGTTGTGTCTCGGGACTTCATTCGTGGAACTTCTCATCCTTACGCGCGTATTCGTTGAATCACCCACATCAGGTGAGTTCATACCCCGTAATGAATCTTTTAACTGTTTTAAATGCTTTTAAGGGGGGGGGGATACAAGTTGAACACAATGATAATTGTGTAAATGTTTGCTATAAACATCTTTCAAAAGATTGCTTATGTCTTTTATAAGTGATCAAAACATTTCAAAAACTCTTTTAAAAGTTATGTTACTTTATAGTTTTACAAAACTCCGTTTTTAAAGTACTGGCATAACTTAGTAGATAAAAGAGTCTTTTCAATAACAGTTCAAGTAAAACACTAGTAAACTATAATAGGTATAGTTTAGGAAGACACTACTCATTACTTCTAGTACAATGAAGCATACAAAGAGTCAGTTCATACATGAGTCAGAACACACAATTTTGAGAAACATTTCACACTATATACTATACAAGAGAGTATACTATACACTAGTATGGAAAGAACATTACTACACTATAACTTACTATACAAACACTGTTATACGATAAATTAATGTGACACACTATTTAAGGATACAACAATACAGTGTTGTATCATATTGTAACCAGAGTCTCCTGGAGGGAGAGCGGGCATCTTGTGTATAGATCTATACGGGACAGACACTCCCACACCCTGACTGCTAGCTACAGTCCCAGCCGATAAGGCCAAGGGGTGACAAATGTCACCTCACTACATATGACACCGGAGGGTCATCTTTTATTCAGTCGTCGATCAGCATGGTTACATACGAGTTCACATTTAAACCTTTAATTAACCGATTAAGGATTAAAGGAAAAAAGACTCCCCGAGGTGTATTGTACATTTAATACTACCTGGAGTCTGTATTTTATCACTTTATAGCCAGCAGTGTCTGCTGAGGAAAAACATTATTTTCCCTATTACATTTACTTTGTGATCTTCTCACAGATTCATTAATGTATAAACTATATTTAGTTCATGACAGTCTCACTCGGGAAAATACACACTCATACAAGAAACAAACATACATAACATTTGATGCCTTGGTAGAAGGCTACGTTTAGTAGAAAGGACCATAATGCTAACCTTATGATTCCTTAATGTATACATCAAAGGATACATATATATATCAATAGGATCCGACAGGTAATAGGATGTGTGCTCTCCGCTTCATTTCATGTTCCTTGTTTGGTTGTGGGCTTGGAACAGATTCACCCAGTCTATTATCTATTCGATTCTAGATATATATGTCCAGTATACATTGAGTCATCATAAGTAGGGGTGGCAAATCGTGCTATCATTTCGTGTTTCTGTCTGACACGACACGACACGACAATGTTTTATGTAACACGAACACGACACGACACGATGTCGTGTTTTTTCTAACTAACACGAAAACGAACGAATTACAAAACGACAAACACGACACGACACGACAAATATAACATTGACTGAAAACTAGTTTATTTAATGAATACTTTATCAAATATAACATGACAAACACGAAAAACACGATAAAGAACTACTAAATCGTGTCAATTTCGTGTCGAATTTTGAACACGAACACGACACGACACGACATTGTGTTTTTTACTGTTAACACGAACACGACACGAACACGAATTCAAATTTCAGTTTCGTCCCAATTTCGTTTCGTTTCGTGTATTTTTGTTGTTCCGTGTCATAAATTGCCACCCCTAATCATAAGGGTACCAGGTATGGGTCAAGTCATAGGACACAGAGTCAAGGCACAGTTTTCTAGTACAATACATACTTTCCAAATCAGAACTTTTGGTATACAAAACTAGAAACTTACTACTTAAGGGTTTAATCCATTTTATTAAACCAGTATAAACTTAAAGGACCTTAGGTGATTAACTCTATAATACTTTAGTTTATACATCATGGTTATATATCATTAATACCCAATAGGTAGTTGGATGTGTGCTTTCCGCCTTACTTCCTGTTCCTTGTTTGGTTCTGGACTTAGGGCAGATTCACCCAATTAACTCTCTATCCGATATTAGATCATATATAGCCAGTATAAACTAAGTGATTATAGAAGTAATCACCGTGGTCACCATTTTATTATAAGAAATAAGGGTTTTCTTAAGGAATCTTTTCATTAAATATAAAGGAACCATTACAATGAACTCCATGAGTAACAAGTGAACACGCCAGAGTTATATACAACAATGATCTAACAAACAATGGGATGTGTGCTATCCGCCTTACTTCCTGTCCCTTGTTTGGTTGTGAGCTTAGGGCGGATGCGCACAGTCGATTGTTTGTTTACTCTGAGTTTTATATCACTTGTATCCATTTAGTACTCATAGAAAGGATTGTAGAATCATTTTTACGCATCTTTCATCAAAGTAGGAAATATAGGATTTTCTAAGAGGAACATGCGAACTTTTCTAAACAGAACTTACAACTTACTTCATTTTTCAACTACATTTTCAACAACATTTTACCACAACATTTTACAACTTACATCACTAAAATCTTATGAACTCATTAGCTTAATTGCTGATCAACTCTTTCAAATAACTTGTATTCTCAGGAGCCTAGTAGACAGGTACTCGCGCTGGGAATTCAGAAGATGGAGCAGTATAGCTTCAAGTCTTGTTTGTTATTTGCTTATGTACTCTTGTTTTGTGAACACACACTTTGTAAACACTTTCTTTCTAATGAAATGGTTGTTCATTACTCTCCTTACTATGATGCATGTCTTGTGATACTAAATATGACGTCCTCCATCCCAGAACGTTTCCGCCGTTTCGGTTTTGGGGTGTGACACTTGGTGCCTTTGACCCATAAATACAGTGAGGAAAAACTCACCTTTCAGCCGAATACAGTCTGAATGAATCTCTGCTTCGAAAACCAGCTCTACCCGACTCCCAATAATCAAAACATTTCCTAATATAAATTAATATCAATTTTCCCAAAATACCCTTGGTCAAAATCGGTCAAAAACAACGAAACCAGCTGAGTCAACTCAGCCGAGTCGACCCAGACCTTCGTACGCGGGGCATACACCGATGTCCGAGGAGTCGGGGGCTTAGCCTGCGTACGCGCAACATACCAATTGGTACGCCCAGCGTACGTAGTTGGACCTTCACTTAATGAATTAAGCACTTAAAACTTAGGCTAATACGACCAAAATGCAGATCCAAGTCCCAAATATCATCCTTGACCATAAAGTTTCCAACTTTATGGTCTTTCATGGCCAATAAGTGCTAAATGCTAAAAAACCCATCCTCTTTACCCATTAAGACAAGAAAACACATGCATGGAGAAGGATTAAGAGCCAAAACCCTATTTTTATGCTTCTAAACCCCTCAAAACATCTGAAAGGGCAACTAGAATGGACTAGAGCATGCCATACTCCAAAAATTCAAGTCTTGGGACCAAAATGCTCGTGAATCAAGGACTTAGCTAGATCTAAGGAATTACAAGCCAAGTTTAGAACTTTATACCTCTTGGAGGTTGCTAGAGAGGTAAAGATCCCATATCCAAAGCTCCTTCAAGCTTCCAAGGTGGTTCTACTTCCTTCTTTCCCCTTCAAGACCACCAAAAACACACACAAGGGTCAAGAATGCTCAAGCAAGTGGCTAGGGTTTGCTAAACTCAAATTGGGTCCACACCCTAAATTTTAGGGTTTGAGACCCTCGCACGTATGCCCTGCGTACACGATGTACGCCCAGCGTACTAGACTCGTGCATGTATACCCAACGTACACAATGTACGCCCAGCGTACTAAACCTCGGCCTGAAATTACCAAAATGCCACTATGGGCCATTTAAAAAGATTTCTCATACAAAAGGGCTAAATATCATAAACGTTCATACTTAAGGGTTAATTTTGGAAATACCTCATCGTCGGGATGTTACAGGTTCACGAGGGCCCTTGCCATGGAAGAACCGGATGCCGCAAATGTGGCAAAGAGGGGCATTATGCAAGGGATTTCCAGCATAGCACACGAGTTTGTTTCAAATGCAACCAACTAGGTCACTTCAAGGCAGATTACCCACTACTTGCAGCCCAGAATGTGCAGGCTCCAACACCTGCAACACTGTGCATCACCTTTTTCCGACAAGGTAGGGCGGAGGCCACGAGGGCCAAGGTTCGAGCTTTTCAGCTCACAACAAAGGAGGCTAGAACAACGCCAGGCGTCGTGACTGTTATGTTGTCCTTAACTTGTGATGTTGTTTTCCTCCTTTTAGTACTTATTGTTGTTATGCATTGGGATTAAGTGCGTTCCTAGTCAACTCTATGCATGCTTTAGTATAATTTGGACCATCCTCTCGAGGTCGAGATAGATGACGAACGAACGATCAAAGCATCGAAGTTTATTGTGGTTGTGCCCTAAAGATCTACAATGCAAGTTTTCCAATAGATCTCATTCGCATCCGTATGCGAGAAATGAATATAGTGGTGGGTATGGACTGGATAGACTAATTCGAGGCCCTAATTGATTATAGGTGGAAGTTGGTTCAAGTTCAAACCCCAAGTGGGGCAGAGCTAACCATCCGAGGCGAGGGTTCCAAAGGAACTTCGACTTTCTGTTCCACCACAAGGGCCAATATGGTTGCATAGGATTCTTGGCTTATGTGATCGACACTCGAGTAAAAGAGAAAGGGTCCATCACGAATGTACCAGTAGTTTTTGAATTCCCTGACATATTCCCCGAAGACTTTCCAGGTGTTCCTCCAAAGAGGCAGGTGGAGTTTAGGATTAATCTAATCCCTGGTGCAACACATATAGCCAAAGCACCCATATCGCCTCGCACCACCAGAGATGCAGCAACTGTCCGCTCAACTACAGGAGCTGTTGGACAAGGTATTTATTCGATTGAGAAACTCACCTTGAAGAGCACCAATCTAATTCGTAAAAAGAAGGACGGGTCACACAAAATATGCATCGAATACAAAGAACTTAACAAGCTCACAATAAAGAACCGTTACCCACTACCAAGAATCGACGACTTATTCGACCCAACTTCAAGGTGCATCTTGGTTTTCCAAGATTGATCTACCTTTGGGGTACTATCAGATGCTAGTAAGAGATGAGGATGTACCGAACACAACCTTTAGAACTCGGTACTGTCGTTATGAGTTCGTAGTAATGCCTTTTGGTCTCACTAATTCACCCATCGTGTTCATGGATCTAATGAACCGTGTGTGTATACATATGCTCGATAGGTCAGTGATCGTGTTCATTGATGATATTCTGTTCTATTCTAAGACCAGGGAGCAACATGAGGAGCATCTGAGGGAAGTACTTAAGGTCCTAAGGAAGAAGAAGCTTTATGTTATGTTCTCCAAATGTGAGTTCTGGTTACGAGATTGAGGCAGTGATGCAGTGGCAGGTCCCGATGACTCCCTTGTAGATTCGGAGTTTTTTGGGGTTGACGGGATATTATAGGAGATTTATTTAGGACTTCACCAAGATTGTGGTACCATTAACCTGTTTGAAAAAGAATGGCGTTCTTTTTCGCTAGTGTCCTGAGCAGCAATCAACATTCAAGACTCTGAAGCTTAATTTATTTGAGGCTCCTGTATTAAGCCTTCCCCAGGGTGTTGATGATACGGTGGTTTATTGCAATGCATCAATCATGGGCTTCCGAGCCGTTCTTATGCAATGAGGTCGGGTGATTGCTTAAGCCTCAAGACATTTAAAGCCTCATGAGGCTAATTATCCGAAACAAGATTTGGGGTTGGGAACAGTGGTATTTGCTCTCAATATTTGGAGACATAACTTGTATGGGATCCGGTGTACCATTTCTACAGATTCTAAAAGCTTGTGGTACTTGATGGATCATCTAAATCGGAACATGAGGCAATGAAGATCGTTAGATGTAGTAAAAGACTATGATTGCAAGATCATTTATCATCAAGTCAAGGCCAACATGGTGGTTGATGCATTGAGTTGGAAGACAACTAGTATACCTATTACGGGCATATGTTTGAGGATGAAAATGGTTATTCATGTGCTATAATTGATCAAGAAGGCCAAAATTAAGGCAGTCAAGGAAGAGAAACGTAAGAGCGAGAGATTTGTTGGGCAAATTTCAGCCTTTGAAATAGACAGTCGTGGGTTGTTGACCTTCATGGCAGAATTTGGGTTTCATATTTGGGTGGGGCTCGACAGACACTGATGGATGAGGTGCACAAGTACACGTTTTTTATTCATCCATGGGCTACAAAGATGTACAGAGACTTGATACATAGTTATTGGTGTCCCTGTATGAAGAGGGATGTGGCATGGTACGTTGAGAGGTGTTTGACTTGTTGGAAAGTAAAGATCGAACATCATAAGCCCCATGGAAAAATGCAGCCTCTTGATATTCCAATGTGGAAATGGGAGCAGATTATAATGGATTTTATCACCAAGCTGCCAAAGACTCCTCGTGGTGTAGACACTATTTGGGTAATTATCGATAGGTTAACCAATAGTGCCTACTTTGTGCCTATTCAGGAGAGCTCCTCGTCGGAGAAGCTAACATATATTTACGTTAGAGCAGTGGTTTCCTGGAACAGTATTCCTGTTTGGGTGGTCTTCGATAGAGATGTTCGTTTTACTTCCAGGTTCTGGAAAAGGTTCCACGATGAGATGGGCACGCAATTACACTTCATCACCACTTATCATCGGCAGACCGACAGACCTAGTGAAATGACGATATAGACTTTTGAGGATATGGTTCGAGCATATGTACTTGACTTCGGCGGGAGCTGGGATCCATACATACCATTGGCAGAATTCTCCTGCAACAACAGTTTTCATGCCAACATTGGTAGACCTCCCTTTGAGATGCTTTACGGGAGGAAATTTCGGACATCGATTTGTTAGGGAGAGGTCGGACAGAGAGTTATGGGGAGTACTAAGGTTGTGATCAATACTACCAAACTAATGTATCATGTACGTGGGAGACTGCTAAATACTCAGAGACAGTAGAAGAGTTATGGAGATCGACGTCAGTCTGGTCTTGAGTTTTTGGTTGGAGACATTGTACTACTAAAGGTTTGACATTGGAAAGGTGTCATCTGGTTCTAGAAGCGGGGCAAGTTAGGCCCCAGATATACCAGACCCTTTTAGGTTATTGCTATGGTAGGAAAGACTGTTTACCGTTTGGATCTACCATAGAAGCTCAGTCAGATCCACACCACTTTCCATCCACCAGAGCATAACATGTGACTACGCAGTTGTACCCTTAGATGATATGCAGGTAGGCGAACGTATAAACTATGTGGAGAAACCAGTTGAGATCTTGGATAGGAAGACAAAGACCTTGCCCAACAAGGTGGTTGAATTGGTAAAAGTATAGTGACAACACTAGAAAGTATCAGTATGGATTTGGGAACCGAAGGATGAGATGAGAAGCAACTACCCAAAGTTATTTTATTAGATTTCAGGGACAAAATTAGTATAAGTGGGGGAGAGTTGTAAGACTTGTTTTCACTTTTAACATTTAATAAATATATGAATTCTTTTATATAAACGAATGTGAAAATATATTGCTTTTTAGCTAAATTGTTCAACATGAAAGTTATAGTAATCGTCAAGATAAACGCATGGATATAAAGAACATCGAAACGAAGATCATATGAGAAAGTTACAATTTTCAAATTCTGACGAATTCCAGAAGCGTTGAGCACCTATCAAAAGTGTGGGGTGCCTTTAAATGTGTGGTGTGCTTCATTTAATGCACCTGACATTATGTAGTCGAGGTTACGTGCACGAAGACCGAAGCTTGCGTGCAAGCAAGAAGAACCTGGCACGTCAAAGGGCGTGGCACGCTTCGTAAAATCTCAGCCTATAAATAAAAGGCCACCCCGTCACATCTTTCTTGCCCCATTCTATTGTTCAAGAGTTTCTCTCTCTCTCTCTCCCTCCCTCTCTTTCTTTCTTTCTTTCTCTCTCTCTCTCTCACCCTCTAGCATTTCGATCCCTCGTGATACGACTTCTTGTTATGTAGTTTGATTAGCGAAGCTTTGGAAGTTTTGGAAGGATATAAGAAATAATGCGTTGAAGTTCTACTCTCACTTTGTTAGATCAAGTAAGTTACACTTACTTCTATCTAGAGCTAATTATACCCCTAGTCGTTGTTATGAACTTATAAGTACTAGATTAGTCACTTTTTCCAGTTATGTATTGATTGGTCTACTTACAGGAGATGTGTCTAGGATAGACACATTGGCCTGGTTATTGGATTTCAGAAAAGCTATATGCTGAAATGGTATTGCCTCCCAACTGTCTTGACTGGTTGATCCTTATTTGATAGCCATGAAATATATTTTAGGTTAGTAAAGTATCTAAATATTTAGTTGTTACATTCAAAAAGTCAATAACCAGAATAGTATATTATAGGTTGTTACGTGTTGGTTGAGCCATCTGCAAACCAACCTACTTATATGCTTCGAGATTGTTTAAGTGAGTTTTCTCACTATACTATATATTATAGTATGTATCCTCTATATGTTAGGATGTTGTTCTATTGTAGAGTGTTGTTAGGCAAGTATATTAGCTTATTTAGTTGCATGTTGTGTTGAATTGTTGCTTGTTTTTTTTTGTTATATATGTCGACATATCATGTGTGAGTTGAGGGCGGTCCAACTTTGTGCTAAAGACCAATATACTCGATTGGACCAACTTTATGCTGAAGACCAAAGGGGTGGACCAACTTTGTATTGAAGACCATTTGTTGTATGCAGTGTATGTATATTATGGTATGTGGTATTTTGAGGAACTCACTGAGCCTTGGCTTACGGTTGTTGATTAAAATTTTTTCAGGTTGTTCCTCTAATGGGGGGAAGGCTCCAACGTGACTATACTCACATCAAAGAAATAAGTATGTTCTTAAACTTCCGCTAAATTCTCTTTTATGTTTAATGAATGTAAGACTATGAACTTTTAATGAAAAAGGGGTTTTGGATTTATTCTATCAGGTTTTAAAAATAAAAAATTTTGGTTGAAAATCAAAACGTTACAATTGGATGACACTCTCTATGTTGATTTTTAGAGAAGTATTGGACCTCGTATAGTTGATGACTTGTCTAAGTGAGAGACTGTTGGGAAGAGTGTCTAAGGTCATTAACTATTGGTAATATTTCTAATAATAACAGGGTCCTCTTGGGTTTCCCTAATGGCCCAAATTGAATAGAATAAATAAAGGAGAAATTAGTTTATTAATTATTATGGTTTAATAATTAATTAGAAACCATTTGGAAATTATATTGGGAATTAATTAAATAGATTTAATTAATCAAAATGGTTAAATATTAATTAGTTAAATGTTAACTAACCGGAATATTCCAAAATCCTTAAAAGGATATGAGAATTTCGAAATCCATCTCCATCCCACATGGGTTGGGAGATGAAACTAAGGAAAGGATCCAAGACTATAAATAGGGATCTATGGATCTCATCATTCCTTGCACCTTGGCTTGACAAATTTTCCAATTATCTTTCTCCTTCTATAGTGGACAATTTCCTCACCCTCCTAGGGTTTGTGAAATTGACCCTCCTCTTAGTTAATTTTATTCTGCTCTTTGGAGTTCGTTGGGTGTGAACCAAGAGACGGATTATCGTTTGGATCTTTACATCCAAACAAGGTGGCACGCACAAGGTCTCAAGCAAGTAGGCCACTAGTTGCAAAAGATATATGTAGTTATTCCTTCTTTATGTTTAATAGGGTAGCATTTATAGCATGAAACTTATATCCTTAGGTTGCATGAACACATATGGTTTTGATTTGTTTCCTCTACACTATGATAATGTGTTTAGATGCATAGAAACCCTAACATAAAGTACCCTTAGGCATATTTGTACCAAAAGTTCTAAAATTTTAAAAATATATATATTGTTTGCTAAGATAAACTTGTTTTTGATACATCATCATAAGGAAATTGTTTAAAACATACACAAACACCACGGCTCAAATGTCATGTAAATATGTAGTCTCTATCCATGGCCAACTCTCAGACCACCACAAAGCAGCACACTCCTGCAAAGTAGGTTGCAAGATCTCGTTAGGGGAAGTTTCATAAAACAATAAATAAAGGTCAAAAATATCTTATTCTCTCATAGCAAGTTACATATTATAATGTAAACTAAGATACATACATTTCTAACATCAAGAACATGTGCACAAGCATCAGCCAGTAAATGCCTTAGCCTATGGTATGCAACTCCCCGAGGGAACACACCCAGTGTAGGGGTACCAACCATCCTGTAACACTCGTTTTCTGGTATGGTTCTTTCGAAATTAATTTCATAAATAAAGTTTTGGGATTTTGTCTAGGCCACGACGTGGTGATGCAATGACCACAATGTGGCATCCCGGTTCCAGAAAACATGCATTCGTGAACCATCACGACGTGGTAGGGTCTTGGCCACGATGTGGCGGCGGCTAGGGTTTAAAACCCTAGATTTCGGGATTAGTGCCCTATTTAAAGGCACTAACTCCTAGAGCTGCCTCATTTGGCAGCCTCCATCCTTTGAGAACGATTCTCAGCCAAACCCTAGCCTCTTTGTGTGTGTTTTAAGAGTGTGAAACCATTTTTTGAAGCTTGGAAGAATAAGGTGTCCATCTTGTGGTTTGGGAGCTTGGCTTTGTGTAGCGCCCGTAGATTCGGGCTAGTCAATTTAGAGACGATAAGCGTCAAAAATGACTTTTTGATAGAATATTATTTAGAATAAATAATCTTAACTAAGTTGTAGTATATGTCACAAGGTTTCCGTACATATAAACAACGCTGAAATCCGAGTTATAATGAAGAAGTTATGACATGTCGAAGTTTCGCGACAAAACCGGCACGACACCGGGAATCGTAAAAAGTGAATTTATGATAAACTACTTTTTAGCCTTAGGGGTCTAAATGAAAGTTTTAGAGTACGTCTCCACCTTCACCTGGATACAAAGAACGTCAAAAACGGAGTTCGTATGCAAAAGGTATGACCTTCCGAAGTTACAGCTGTCTGAGAGCATGACACGTGTCAGAAACCCTAATATGACTGGACTCACAACTTGAGCCTCTTGTCTCACGAAGTGAGGAGTCAAAACGCCACATTTCAAAGGTAGAAGTCTACGGAACGATAATTCAAAAGCTCATGACGTGAGGAGTCAAACGGACACTAATCGAGCCTAGAAAACACTTGGGAAGACTACGGGATGACTCTTGCCATGGCTCACGAAGTGAGTCTTGATTCTCACGACGTGAGAGAGCCAAAATCAGCGTATAAATAGCAAGTCCGGCCTCTTCTCTCATTACACCTTCTACTTTCTTTCTCTTTCGTTTTCTGAAGGTCGTTTCCCTTCCCGAGCCTGACAACGACGAGTCGCTGACTATTTCTAGTTAGATTCTATCAAAGCACGCTACAAGTGAGTGCATATTTACTTTCATCTTACACAGCGATATGAAGTATTTAATATAAATTACGTGCTATGTGTGCATATTATCTGTGTTCTTGATATCTATGCAGGATGAACAAAAATATACATGTTTTATTTGTCTTAAATTGTATATGTATTTTATACCTATAATTATGATGGGTAAAAGATGGGTAGATTAAAGATGAGATAAATGATGAGTGATGATATATGAGTGGTAAAATATGGTGAGAAGTGATGAGCCAAGCGATGTACCAAGCGATGAGCCAAGCAATGGCCCCGTCATCTAGCAGAGTATGGATGACAACCACGGACTATTCTAGACAGTCCGGTGGAACACTAGCAGGCTCGCAACCTGTAGGTGTTGTGAACGATATGTTCACCCGATGTACTCTAAAAACCCACTGACATGTATTGCGAGTGGACTCTCGAAAATAATACTTTAAATAAATGAGATAAACCCTGGAAGCTATGGATTTAGCGCCCGTTGGATGAACCCTGGCAACTATGGATTTAGTGCCTGTTGTATAAACCCTGGCGACGATGGACTTCGTGCCTATTCCTTAGGAAGAATCCTTAGGAATGAGTGATAGATGATTCTTAGGGTAGATCCTTAAGAAATAAACAAGATAATGGGGATGGGTAATTGGGTTAATTGTTTGATGATAAAACATAATAACTTTATTATTGTGGGTTGAAAACCCTATGTACTCACCAGGTTTCCCAACCTGACCCACTCAGTTTATTTGTATCACAGGTGTCGATATGAAGCTACATTACACTAAGAGATTAAAAGAGATGTAGATCACTAGTGTAAATGAAAGTAAGGTCCGTTTATGCTTATGTTTTTGTATTGACGATGACATCCCAAAGTTTTAATATCAATAAAATACATTTCTTCGGAAATGCTTTGATAGTATATTTATCATGTTTTCTGGGAACAAATTCCGCAATATATTTCTTTAAAAATATACTATGATTTTCAAATAAAGCATAAACAAATCGGTCTTTTCTGACCGTAAAAATGGGGTGTCACACTTTGGCTTGAATCTAGCATCTTTATCTCATTTCTGACCTTGTGGAGGTATAAAGTATCAACCTTGTTCATTGTATCTTTAGATCTTGTTTTAGGTTATTTTATGAGATTTTTAGTCCCAATATTCTTGTCTTTAGAGTTTGGGTGAAATCTAGAGCATTTGAGTGCATTATGTTGAGTCAAGAAATATTAAATCTGATGTGTGACATTTCTGATTGAGAAGGTGTTGAAGAAATAGATAGAGAAGTTGTGTTGTCTATATCAAAGGTGAATAACTTTTGATATATTTATCTATTTTTGTGTGAACATTGAGGTTGTACTTTATACCTTAGTCACACTATGTGTTTTAAGTATGTTGAGGGCACTACTATATATAGTGTTGTGATCTTGAGTGTTAGAAAGAGAGAGTTCTTACATTTCCATATTTATACACTTAAGATTACCTTCCAACATCAATTGAGCTAAACAGAATTATTTACACCTTGTGTTCTTTCAACTACCATTTGATTCATGTTGATTGTTCTTACTTCTGCAATGTCATTTCGTTGGGATCCTACATGTGGTATTAGAGCTTAATCTTGGAGGATAAGCAACTATTTCAAGAAAATGATCCTAAATGACAATTTGATCTCGTGAATCTTTTGTAAATATTCTGTTTTTGGAAGGAGTTATTTTTCTAGAAATTAAATTCAATTCTTTGATTCATTCATATTCGATTTTCTCTCTAGAACATTGTTTAGATCTTGTTTCTTATTCAGAAATTCATTTAGATTTGTTATTGATTCGTGTTTAGAAGCGATTTTGTTGAAGAGATTCATATTTTGTTCATAGATTCGTTCTTTATCTCTCTAAAACTTTGTTTCATAGATTCGTTCTTGTTGAAGATTTAATTGAGTCTACAGATTTGTTGTTATCCTCCATTAAAGCACTTGGATTAAAGGTTACAAATCCAATTTATAATGTTGATAAGGGATATTACTGCGAACTTTTTGGTGCATCTTATTTGAAGAATGCTACTCAGATGTATAATCTTTATGTTGATAGAGAGATATTTGATGACACATCTTGTGATATGCAACATTGTTGTTTACGAGATAACAAGAGATTAATAGAGCAATTTTGTATTATCAAAGATCATTTAGATTGGGAAAATAAACAATGAAAATTAGATGTTTGTGTTCCTAAAAGTGTTGAAGATGTTCTTGATGTTCCAGAAAAGGAGATAACTCCAAATACTCATGTTGAGGGGGAGTTAAATGTTTTGGGAAATTTTTTGTGATTCAGAAGATATACACTCCAAATCTATTGTGTCAATTGAAGAATTTCAAAACAAATCTACTGAAGCTGTGAAAGTATTTTGTTCTATTGGAACTCAAACTGAAGATTGTTCATGCTCTCGTGATTCGTTTGAAGGAATTGTGCCTTACAAAAATCCCACAATTCAAGATGTTCAAATGTATCAAACTACAAAGGATGTGATACAAAAATGTAATGTCGAAGTTGTGAAGAAAGATGGTGAGTTTCTTGATTTTAAATCTTCAAGATCGAAAAAGTCGAAAAAGAATAAGAAGAGCAAAGTCAAGAAAATTTGGGTGCCTAAGCAAAAGTCTTCTAATGTTGCTATGGTGTCGAATTTCAAAGCCAAAGATGTCGAAGGTTCTCAAATTTGATATGATGACGACGTTCGGTATTGGAGAAATGAGAAAAAGTCTCATGGTTGGTACAATGTGATGTTTGATAATTTTTTGGTTCCTACCAAAGAGTCTGGAAGCTCATTTTATTCTCAGATTCACGAAAATGGTTCTTCTATATTCGATTCATATTTTTCAACATCGAATTTTCAAGGCATTTTCTCATGTTCTAAAGTTCAAGTGGGTTCCTAAAAAGTCTTGTTGAAGATTTATTTGAGGGGGAGACTACATTATTTGAAGTATTATATTTTAGGAGACATCAACATGACCTACTGATTTGATAAAATTGGCTGTTGATCTCCAATGAGTCAAACAAGCAGGTAACAACATGTGTGTTTCAAGAAAGCTGATGTCGAGTGTTGTTATATAAGGAAATAGAGACATCATGTCTGGTGACTTTTTATGGCATCAGAAAAGACTGAAAGAGATTTATCCTTGAAGTATATTGTTGCATTGTCTATGTGATAAGACAGAAAACTCAAATTGTCATTGTGTGCATGGAATTTCGTGTTCGACAGCAACAAGGAAATGCCACATCATCATATTCAATATTTTTTTACTTAACAAAATACCCTGTTATTGATAGAAATTTCACTATCTTGTTACAATATTGGACATACTTCCAACACAATAACCGATATACCATAAAGAAAAATAGAAAGCGACCTACAAACCCCATATCATGTCTGATACCCTTATTATTAGGTGTACCCTAATCCTCCACGATAGGGTCTACATGTAGCCTAACTATTTTTTGACATGATACATACGTATTCCATGTGCCAGGAGCTGCTTCTTACATTCCAGAAGTTGCTTTTGCAACTCCAATATGATTTTTTCCTTATCTATACCAGTCCAATTTCTAGTGGTGGTTGTGGGTATGATGAATATGAACCTCTGTCCGCATCTCGTCGTGTCTTCTTTTGTGGCAGATCATAATGAGGTGACCTACAAGGTGATGGTTTGAGAGACGTATATGTGGGATAGATGAACAAGGTAAATCATCTCGTTCAATCCATGCAGAGCTACAAGACCACCATGAAACACGACTCTATACAGTTTCAACTCCAACTTCTCTATATGTTGATCATCATCTTAAAACAATTTTACATAAATTGTTAACAATATTACACATAGGGGTAAAAATGGAAATTTTATATAAATAATCATACCCCATAATATCAACAACCACATCACAATGTGTCTTTTGTAACCGAGTAATCTTGTAAGCTTGGACCATGCAATGAATCAAGGGATCACATTTGGTTTTCAGGTACCAAACACAATGTTTACTGGAAAAGTTTCCAAAATCCATATATGACAAATTCATGTATCACAATATTAGGAAACAAGAAATGTCAAAAGGATAATATTGATATAAAAAGTATTTTTACCTTAAAAAAGAATAAAAACTCGCTTAGACTGTATGTTAGATTTTGAGATTTTTTTTAACTTTGACAGGATGAAGAAGTTAATTAAGCTTTCCTAATACTATATTCAGTTGACCGTAGAGTTATTCCTAAATTATCCCGCCCCAAGGATATCTATGACACCAAAAAACACAATTACTTACATAAAAGAATTACGAATGATATTTAAAAGTTAACGACATGATATCTTTTTGAGGTCATCAAAGTTGGATGCCAATCCTAAAAACTCCTCCTGAGGTCCAAAAGATATAACAGACCCACATAGAGTGCATCCTTTTCCGATAAATCATCAAGAGATATATCAAAAACATTTTTTACATGTTCCAACTTTATTGACCCGTTCGTCCTGACTATATGAAAGACGAATAATCAAAAGGCGTGACTGGAATTCGTGGCTGCAAAAAAATCACCAAATTGGAAGCTGGTGACAAGGAAGAATTCATTCCTCCCACATGTCAACTTGAAGTCCCCTATCTCAAAAACCATTTCCTCTACATTGCTTCGAGGAATTGTGACAACTTCTTTGCAGAATATGTAATGTATAAGAAAAGTGTCCCCTTCTCCCCCAAAAGGAATATCTAACCATTTATCAAAGCACATATGTCAGAAGATAGCCTCGCATGACGGTCATTTCTTGAGTTACCAAGAATATCTACAACAATAGTAAGTTTGCAAGACAATGTAAGATAAGCATTGAAATGCGATCATGTTGAAAAATCCATAAAGAAATGAGTTTCAAAATCACACTAAATATCATTATGGATTGTTTTTATCGTTCCATTTTAGACTGTTCTACACATGCCAAACTTGTTCTTCGTATTCCGAACTAGTACTTCGTATTCAGGAATACGAACATTCTGGAGTGTCAAGTAGACTGTTATTGTTAACCTAACTACTTATATATATATATATATATATATATATATATATATATATATATATATATATATATATATATTTAATGTTTTTGGGTCATTACTAACACTAAATAATTAGCTACCTAAGGCTAATATGAATTAACTCTACATTTCGGAGTTGTTCTTCGACTCTAGACACGTTCTTTGTATTTTGGACTATAGTTTTGTAGGTAAAAGTAAAAATTAAACAAGTACAAGTAAAGGAACAAAGAACTAACCCATATAACCTCCAACTCATCGAAATCATATGTTATTCTTTCTCCAAAGTATGAAGATATTTCAACATACATTCCAAAATGCTATATGTACTGGGCATTCAGTCCGGACCCAACATGGAATGAGTTGGCTGGATAACTCTATTCCAAAGTCAATATTCTGGAGAAGTTGTTCATTTTGCATAAAAACTAAAATATTAGTGTAACGTCCTAAAATTACCAAGTAAAAAGTTCATTTTAAAATAAGTCAAAACCATTCATTCATTGTTTCAAAAGACGATCAGAGTAAAAGTATTCTTACAACATCAGAGTAAGATCATAAACAGTCAATGAGAAATTGTTAGGGTGCAAAGCTCTTCATTGGATGGTGTCTTAGGCTTTCCCTTTGTGATATGGGTTATGGGTTGAGCTTGCCTATATATACTTGTATAGTATACCATGTATAGGTTTGAGAGAGCTCTCATTGTATAGATTTATAGTCTAGTTCTAGAGAGAGATAGTAGTGTAGTAAGAAAGTACATGCTTCTACATGTTTTGTACTTTATCCAAATTGTGATTAAACTTTAGATCGGATGTTATCGATTATGCAATGATTCTTCAATTTCGCATTTGTCATCTTCCATGGGATCCTACATAAATAAATCTCCAGGGGATGCAGTGCGATCAAGCCGGTCCCTTCCTTTTGAAATCAAAAGTACCCGAAAACATTTCAAACCACAAACCATAAGCACAAAACTTAGTGAGTTCCCTAAAATACCATATAACATACATACATTACCATGGGATACCCCCATGGTCTTGCATACAAGTGTCATGGGCCACCCCTATGGTCTTTCATACCATTACCATGGGCTGCCCCCATGGTCTTCCCTTGCAGTGCCTTGGCTACCCCAATGTCTTACACACAAGTGTCATGGGCTACCCCCATGGTCTTTCAAACATATGTCACGGGCTAGCCCCGGGGTCTCCCATGAAAGTATCATAAAGACAACTAGCATCCTACATAACACAATCCAATGGGCCGACATTAGTGCCTTCGACCCACAAGTACAATGAGAAGACTCACCTGAACTACTTCAATAAAATCCCCACAGCTACCTCAGTAATAGAACGGCCAACCCAAACTTCCTAAAGCCAAACCAAGACTAGCCCTTAGTCAAATACTCAATTCCACCCAAGTTTGACCAAAAGTCAAACTTGTCAAAAATTCAACGGTCAAAAATCAAGTGCAGTTGAAGCCTACGTCGTGGCCAACCCATGAACACATCGTGGCCACGTCCGGACAAAACAGACATGATAAGTCTCGCCACCATGCTGTGAGCCTACCTTGGCCACACCGTGGTTTCTAGTCAGAAAAAGCTTTTCTTCAATAAGAACTTAATCCATAAGAACCAAAGCTTAAAACATCATATATGATTCCTAATAGCTTCATAATGGATAAAGTTTCCAACTTTATCCATTAGGATGGTCCAAACCACTAAGATCTAGACTTTAAGTCTTAAAGGGACCAACAATGCATCTTTCTCCACTTAATCCATTAAGTCCAAGTCTCCAGCCTTTAGATATGAATCAACATGGTGTTTAGATGGATAAAGTTTCCAAATTTATCCATAATAATGTCTCAAGCTTTTAAGATCTAAACTTTAATGCACCAAAATGACCTAAAGGACCAAGATAACTTGCATGGATAAAAGGGAAGGCAAAAGATCATAATTTTCCTAGTACATAAGGTCCGAGAAGCGTTCTAAACTTATTAAAAGATGTTAGAGTCCACTCAACTCCATGATCACTCATAAAATGGACCAAAAGTGCCAAACACCACAAATGAAGAGATCTAAAGAACTAAAGAGGAAGATTGGAACTTTATACTCACAATAGTCCAAAAACATAGTGCCTTTGATGGATCCAAACTTGAGACATCATTTCTTGCAACCAAAAGAACCTTCTTGATTAATCTTTAAGCTTCATCAAAATATCATAAAAAGCATCCAAAAGACGAGAGGGGAGAGGGGAGGAGCTCAAATCTTGAAGATGGAGGGTAGGGTTTCTCCTAAGGAGTTCTAGAGCTCATAAAAGGGCCAAAAAGTCATAATCTTATGCTTAAATATGTTGAAAACCCTAAAAATCATGGGCTTGGGTCTGATAGACTGCCACTCCATGGCAACGTTTCTCCACTCCGTGGCAACTACCACGCCGTGGAGATCTGATCTCCACTCCGTGGCGACGGTTTTCCCCCAAATCCATTCTAGCTTTAAACTGTCATAACTTCATTCAACTCTGTTTTCGGCGATCTTTATATGTACGGAAAGGTATTGACGAGCCCCACAACCCTATCTAATTACTTTTGACTTAAAACATATTGAACTAAAATAATTAATTCATGCAAGAAGTCTGAAGCATCGCTTTTCCCATTTTACCCTTGGCTCCAAAACACAAATCAATGGATTAGCTCACATAACTAATATTATCAATAGCCAACAAGGTCTAAACCTTATTTCCTTAAAGCCCAAGGCCTTCACATGATCGAGCTACGGTCCAAAATCTCGAAATAAGAAACATCCTAAAACTGGATGTTACAGTTAGTTATTACCTCCAAGTTGTCATAAACATTTGGTTAGTTTACTCGATCTACATTTTATTAGTATTCAATCTCATGTCCCTTTGTTGATAATACAAGTTAAGCTCACCAAGGAATAAATTTACTTACAATGTAGATAAAGAAATACAATTAAAGAACTATTTACAAGCTTAACCCCATTCCTACACTCCATCCCTATTTGAAAACATCAATTTTTAGTACCATTTCTAGTCTCCATCCCCATTCCAGAATCCAACCCTAAATCCGAATAAATTCCCAAAAACATCAAAGAACATCATGAAACTTAAAAGTAAGAGAAGTGGATAAACAACAAACTATCAAACAAGAAAACAATTTAAGAATCAAAACGATTGCAAAGTATAAAAGACCCACAAAAGTTCATACCAACACAAGATCTTTGTCAGAATCATCATTGAGCATCAATATTTACAAATACTCCGGGGCTGTTTAGGGAAAGCGTGTCCTTTTTTCATAGTCGATTTCAGCTTGGGAGTGTCGACGGTGATCGCCAATCATATGGTTCAACATTAAATGATAATTCTTACAATTAAGTACAAATTCTAGTTAAATGGATTTACTCAAGTGTCCTTCATTAATTCCAAATCTTAAGGTTTTTGACCTAACTTATCACATATTTAATTAATTAAATTATTTTTAGTTAACTAACTTGAAAGATTAAATTAACTACTTTTACTTAATTAGTTTATATAGATTTTATTTTATAATTAATTTCAATTAAGGGTTAAACTTCTAGCCCCAAGTTGCATGTGTTACGAAAATCCCCAAAGCCAACAAGAAATTTCGACCCAAAAACTTTGGTTTTTGACTTTTGCCAATGGTTTTTGGTTCTTTTTGTCATCCCTATTTGTTACGACGAAGTCTATGTTTGATTTTTTTTATGAGATTTATGTTTGTTTAAAATTTTCTACTAAATGGTACATCCTTTCCATGACTAATCATTTCATACTTTCTTTTATATTTATGGTCGGTTTTCGGGGAATACAAACAAGGAATGATCATTGTTATCCTTATTAGGCTCCACAATAGAGATCGGGGAAACCGCAAACCCACATAGGGGATCCCCAATAGATCCCCGATCGGGATCGGGAGGTTTCGGAGGGTAAAATGTTTTGCGGTTTCAAGGACGGGGATACCAAAATCCAGCCCGTTACTATTCCTACTCACACATGATTAAAAGTTATATATTGCAATCACACATGCGTTGTGCTAAAAGGAGAATATCATAATTGATAAAAGACTATTCAATTGGAGAAAATCAAAATTGATTGGGAGTACTCAATTGGAATATGTATCGAGATCTTAAAGTGGAAAGTGCAACCTTAGAAGCTAAGAATCCATAAAACAAATCTCAATGCAAGACTTCAAATAATCTTCCTTACCGTAAGTACATTATGATATATGGTACCTCCTAATTTTCAGATTTATAAAAATAAGATTATGAGTTTCAAGCCAAATTCTATTTTATGAATAACTCACAATGTAACTTGCGTTAAATATGCTAAACTACGATTATAAATACAATACAAAATGATCTTCAGTCTACTCCGATACACACTTCAATTCACTAGATGTGCAATCTTTGTGATAGATTACAAACCTTAACACAACAATATACTGTTTTTTCCCTTAAATTTCCAGCTAGAGCTAATAAATCACCCACACTATTCGAAAACTCAATTGAGTAGGAAATCTCACAATATAGCAATCACTTGCGAGTGTAATGCCACCTATTTCACAATTACAATTTCCTGACTGAAATGGGATTCTAATTTCCAACAAAATCAACTGTATTTAGTCAAACTCATACGTACAAAATTAATGCTATATTTGCTTCACTTATAAGTGTTTCCAGTTTGTAAGTCCCTTCGAGGACCTCATGACACATGTTGTATTGTTATTGGTGTTCATGTCACACTTACATGGTAGATAGACAAAAGTAGGAATCGTAGACGTGTGTCCTTTTATTGTAAATGAGCACAAAATATCAAGAAAATGCATGTAAACTTAACTGTAATCACTTCCCACACAACATTGCTAAGAAATGGCGTTTGATGTCTTCATCTTCTGTCGACAAGTGCTCTTTCACAAACAGTGTATTGAGATGCATGAGATAAAAATTCTTAGTCTTCCTTTCTTCTTTTTTGAGTTTCCTTTCTTCCCTTTTTTGCTTCAATTCAAGTCTTTTTTCCATGACTTCAACTCTTTTTTTCATGACTTCAACCTCGCTGTCTCTAGTAACCCTAATGGCACGGAGTTCTGCAACTAAGTCATTAAGAGACGAAGAAGACAATGATCCCTTACCTTCTTCCATATTAGATGTGCCTCTACTTGAAGAAGAGCGAATTGCAGAACCACCACTATCTGGCGTTTCTTGATTGGAGTGGACAGAATAGTCCCCTCGTTCACATGCTGTGTCATGATCTATATGTAGTCCCACGTCTTCACCTTTTGCACCATTTTCAGTATTTTGTGAGCTTTGGAGATTGTCTTTGATTAGACCTTTGTTAAGATTCGAAAAAGACCCTATGTTTTCAGAGCATTGAGGTTTTAAATAATCTTGGGAGTCTTCAAGATATTGAGAGTTCCTATAAAAATTTGGACATGTTAGATCCATAGTACAAATCAAAGATGTTAGAAAGAAAAAGTTGAGGAAGTATATGGAAATATGGCAATATCAGGCTCTACTTATAGTGAAAGAATTAAGAAATTTGATGTATTTTGTTTTTTTAAAATAGAAATAAATTCATTTTGATAACCAGATAAGGTTTCATAAAAAAGGTAAAGTAACCAATAAGCCACATGGAAAGTAAAACGTATAAAAAATGGCCAACTAGTTCGGTGTTTCTTTTAATTTTGTTTTTTTGGTTAGTTTCTTTTTTATTGTATTTGTGACAGGTGATTGGACAAGATTGCCGATAAAATTAGTCTAGGAAATGGTTTGAACTTACTTGGGAACAAAATTTTCCAAGTCCTTCACAGCTGCCTCCATGGCATGAAGTGCAATTTTCTTCACCTGTAAATTGGTGGCATAACCCAATTGCCAATTTTAATTTATAACAAATCAATCAATAAATGAAACTGATATTATTATGAACCTAGTTAATTTCTATGTTGTTTTTAAACTATGATAATGATTTGACCAAATGATGTTACGCATACAATAAAGTAAGAAGAGATTGTTTACCGCCAACTTATCTTCTTTAGCCCTATGATTTTGGGGAAGAACACGGAAATCCTCTGTCAATTGAATGCATTCACCAACATTTTCAGGAGAAACAAAGTCTAATGCAACTTTTATACATGACTGCAAAAGACCACATATCAAACAGTGATGCTTGTTTCAGAAAAGAAGTATTCTTTATATCATGCAACATAAATGAATACTGCAATGCAATTACAACTGCAAGCTAACAATATTCTGATGACTAGAAACCCTCAAACAGAATTCAAAGATCAAGAAACCATATAGCCTCAACATCCAAAGGGTGACCAATTTTTTTTTTTTAAATGAATCCTACCATATTATGAAGTCTACAGCTTAGTGAACTAAAAGTGATCAACATCAAACCCTGATCCCTTTTAATGACAAATGGAGCAAAGCAATGAGGTGAAAAGGAATCTACAAAGCTAGTAGTAGGTTATTAACCTTTAAATTTCTAACTTGATGAGCGCAGCCAGCAGGTATAAAGACAGCATCTCCAAGCTTTTGGACAAAACTCCATGCTTCAATCCCTGATCATAACCAAAAAACGAGCACAATTATAAATTTTATATCAGTGAGAACTAATTCACGCCTTGCAAATGCATACTAACCAAACTCTTTCTTGAGCTTCCTTTTATGCTCCATGGTTAAGTAAAATGTTTGGTCATGAATTGGGTGCATAACCTGGACCAAGATAACACGAATGAAACAATTTAGAATATTACTATTTAGGAAAGTGATGCTACACATAAAATAATTTCTATTAAAAGACTGTTTTCACCTTCAAAAGTAACTTGGTTCATTGCTTTAGCATTTTCTTAGTAGTTTGCAAAATTTCTAATTGCCGCATATGATTAAAAGAAAAAATAGGCACAACTGATGCAACTACACGCAGGTTTAGAAGGTTCATAGCTTGCCTTCAATTAAAATTGTAAATCTTGGACAAATATTTGTAGGTATTACTGGTGAGGTAATCACCACAGCTTATATGCAATGTTCAGCTATCAATAGGAAACTAAATCTCTCCCAAATAAAGAAAAAAAATACAAATCAAGAAAATCCTAAAACTCATATATATGTACATCTCTAGTACTCCTTAAGTTGGATCAAATACTTTAGCAGTTGCTACAATTAAATTTGACATTTCCTTATAGGGTTAGTGAAAATATCCGCATGTTGGTACACGGTTGTGATGCATACTCGTTGGATTGGATTGATAAAGAGATTGTATGTGCTTCCACGACACGGTATGTGATTGGGTGACAATCAACTTCGACGTGTCTGGTTTTCTCACGAAATACTTAATTTTTGGATATATGAATGGTTGATTGGCTGCCACACTAAATTTTCATCATCATTATGGACTTGGTTACTCCCAATTTTCTAAGGAGTCTCCCTACCCATGTCATTTCGCATGATAAATCTGCCATGGATTTTCTTTGGGCTTGGTGCTTGGTCAAGAGACGATGTGTTGTTTTTTGTTTTTGCACAAGGCTAGATTAACTCCAACAAATGAAAAAATTTGATAGTCAGTCTGTTTGTATAGCCTAATCTAAATTAGAAAAGCTAGATATACTGCCATCTCCTTTGGTAAATGCACCTACATGGAAATAAGCGGATCTTAATAACTCATTGCAAGGTTGGTATGGCCTTAAGATACCTTAAAATGCCAAGTGGTCCCTCTAATGACCTACGGACATCAACCGGCTCAAGACACTAATTGAAAATTGTAAACTACAAAAAGATTGAGGGTGAATTAAAATGCCTTATTCATTGTGTATCTTTTAAAAGGAGAATACACAAGACTATGTATAGATGTAGAAACCCTAATCATAAGAAACTCTATAGGCCTATGGGCTAACTAGGCCAAACCTAATACGTTCAATATTTACACTCCCCCTCAAGCTAGATCATAGATGTTAATCATGCTCATCTTGTTACAAATAGCAAATATCTGCAAACCATGTAAAGCTTTGGTGATGAAATCGGCCGGTTGACTTCCTGTTTGTTCCATCTACGGGTGTTCGTTTGGATAGATCGGTTTGATCCGATCCAATCAAGTGAATCCAAATTGATTTCGGTTTTCAAAATATGGATCCGAATAGTCGAAACTAAATTCAAATCCGGTCCGATTACAATTCGGTTGGATCGGTTTTTATAATTCGGTTTTCATAAACCAAAACATTTTAAAACGACATATAATTATAATATTATCCAACTTTACACAAGACACGAAAACAAATTATTTAGTTGTGATTTGAAATTTATAAACTTCTCAGAAGATATATTATAGTTAAATATTTTACAGATAGAAAACTTTTGAGAGAAAATGCATATTAATGTTTTTTTTATCGGGTGAAATGTTTTGAACCTATTTGAAAAAATAAATTACAAAATTAATAAATAACTATAGATGTATATTATAAATAAATAAATAATAAATATTTATTCGGTTTTTTTGGACTATTCGGTTCTTATTTTATAAACCAAAACCAATCCAAAATCCAAAATAATAATTCGGTTTTGTTGAAAACCAATCCAAAAATCCAAATATCTGAACCAAATAGTCAAATCCAAATTGTCCAATTGGACAATTCAGTTTTATCCAAATAATGAACAACCCTAGTTCCATCTTCTAGCTTTTCACAAATGGAATGACAGTTTATTTCGATATGTTTAGTCCTTTTGGAAAACTTTCGATATGTTTAGTCCTTTCGGGAAACACAGGATTGTCTAAAAAAGGATAGTCATCTCATAATCACAATACATGTTTATTGGTTTAGATTGATCAAACCCAATTTTAGCTAGAAGATTACGTACCCATATCAACTCGCATGTAGTATGAGCCATATCCCAGTATTTAGATTCAACTCGCATGTAGTATGAGCCATATCCTGTATTTAGATTCAACACTTGACTTGTAAAACCTTAATTTTCCATGAAACTAGATTTCCTTTGACGAACACACAATTACCTGTAGTAAACCCCTTGTTTGTAAGGTCCCCATCATAGTCAACATTTAATAACCCTTCGATGGCATTATGAAGGTGATTTTGATAGAGAAAGCCATGACCAGAAGCACCCTCTAAGTACTTCAAAATATGAGTAACCACATTCCAATAAGAGGTTTATGGAGATGACATAAACCGACTTATAACACTCATCGGAAAAGCAATGTTTGGACGTGTAATTGTTAGGTAGTTAAGTCTTCACATAATTTTTTCTATTTATCTAGGTTCTCAAGTGGATCTCCATCGTATGTTTTCAAATTCATATTTGGAATCATTATGGACAAACAAGGTTTTGTTCCGATCATCCCAAAATTCTTCAAAATATCCCAACAATATTTTCGTTGAGACAACAGATTAGGTACGTGAGACCTCAATTCCAAAAAAAAAAGTATTTTAAAAGACCTAGGTCCTTTCTTTGAAACCAAGTTGCAAGGAAATCTTTCACAATGTCATCAACATAGACAACTGACAAATGGCATCCAGAAGATGAGGAAAAAAAGAACAAAAAATAATCACAAGAGCTTCTTTGTAAGCCAAACTCTACCACCACGACATTAAACCGTCAGAACCAAGCCTATGGGATTGCTTTAATCCATACAAAGATTTATGCAATTTACAAACTCTGTCA
Source organism: Lactuca virosa (assembly GCF_052849685.1). Classification (NCBI taxonomy): domain Eukaryota; kingdom Viridiplantae; phylum Streptophyta; class Magnoliopsida; order Asterales; family Asteraceae; genus Lactuca; species Lactuca virosa. The sequence continues at coordinate 220,770,108 of NC_136430.1, read as the reverse complement.
TACTCCCCCTAAGCAACAAACTCGTGATTCCTTCATATAAACTTCCTCATGTAAATCATCATGTAAGAAGGCATTCTTCACATCCATTTGATGAAAGGGCCAATCATAATTAGTAGCTAATGAAATGAATAGAAGGGTGGAGGATACCTTAGCTATAGGAGAGAATGTCTTAGAGTAGTCTACCCCATAAGATTGAGCATATCCTTTAGAAACCAACAGTGCCTTTAGACAAGAGACATATCCATATGAATAGTGAATACGCATTTGTAACCAATCGCCTTTTTACTTGCATCTAAGTCTATCAAATCCCATGTATTATTACGATTGAGAGCATTGATCTCGTTAATTATAGCATCCCGCCATCCATAATTGTTCATAGTTTCACCAACCGTTTTAGGAACATATATAGCATCAAGTGTAGAGATCATAACACGTGAAGTTGAAGACAATTTACCATAGGTTACAAAAGAGGCTATAGGGTAAGTACACAAACACTTACCTTTCCTTAAGAATATGGGAGCATCAAGGTCAGATCTTGTGTACCGGAAGATGGTTGATCACTTGTAACAATAGAATCATTAGTATTTGGCCCTATAGAAGAAGATGGTATTCAATTGGGATCCGATGTAGGACACCGTTGCCTACTATATACATGAATCACTGGTGGCCTTGTAGGCTTTGATGATAACTTAGAGTTGGTGTTAAAGAATAGTGCCCATAGCCATAACAAATCAGTAATATTACTAAAAATAGCAGTGTCCTTTTGGGTTACACGCAAAAGCAAAATAAAGCATAACTGAAAAAATATTTATTTTAGGGCCTTGTTTTGTTAATTAATTAATAGTTTAATTAACTAATTAGAAAAACATGAAGAATATGAAATATTCTAGAAATATTTGATTCTTTGATAATTACCAAAAATCTAGATAATTACTAAATTATAAGATAATTATCAGTTGGAGTTCAAATCACCTCCCTATAAATAAATGGGTCAAATCCCGGTTTTGGAATAATGCAAACTTAGCCTCATAGCTCCAAAAGTCGGAACCCTTGAAAAACCCTAGAAAAACCCGAAGGTTCGATACCACACGTCGCGGTGCTTTTTTTTTCCGCGTCGTACCGCCGATCAAATTTCTTTGATCGAGTTTGTTTCATTTTGGTTCTCAGTGGTACTTTTAGATCTGTTGATTGTTGCGTCTTGGGTGCGATTACAAGAGAGGAACTCTACGTTGGGTTCTCAAGTCCAATCAATTGACAATTGGTTAAGTCAAAAAAATTGAAGCAGAACACAAAGGTATAATTCATTTTATTAAGTCCTTCAAGTTGCATAGATGTTTGTATTGAGCTAGATCTATTGTTGAGTCTTAGACCAGAAAATTATTCTTGCTTACGCTGTCCCGATTGGTCTTTTAGCTAAGCTCATGGGTTGATTGGTCTTTTAGCTAGGCTCATAACCCAACAGTGGTATCAAAGCCGGCTAGCTAAAGTCTATGGCACTTAGACTTCGTCTTTGGATGTATGTTAGGGTTGGTATCAAAGCAGCAACTGCTGATGGAGTCATTCGGCTAGCTAAATTACCTCATGATCGTTGACCCCACGACAAAAGGGTGGCTGAACCAGAATAATCATCACCTCTTAGAAGTAGCTTGTTCTCTTCTTCCATGCAACTATGTTCCTAAGTAGCTTGCCCTCTCGCATCTTACAATTTCAAACCACATGACTCCCTTCTGTCTATGTTCCTTCATACAATCATACCTGCATCTTATCACAAATACCCCTTAAATTCTTGGATGCACTACCTTTGTTCGTTGGGTATTCCCTAAACCAAAGTGAGTACAAGTGCTATTGCCCAATCCATAAAGTGTACCACACTATAGACGTCACATTCCTTGAAAAACCAACCTTCCTATCCCAAAACCAATATTCAGGGAAGAACTGTATTATGCAAAAACAAAGTTCAACTCCATTTGGGTCTCTTATTATCTCTTGCTACAAACGGATTGACAACTTCATCAACTTGATGTTAAAAATGCATTCTTGAAAAGAGAGCCGGAAGAGGAAGTCTACATTGATTTTCCTCCTAGACTTTATACACCATAATAGGGGTGAAATCTATACTAAACCAACCGAAAGTATGACAACCGAAATGGCTGAGATGAAGGTACCGAGTCTCAAACAGAATAGACGTACCACTACCGGTTTGGTATCGGTACCCTTCAGTATCGAAATTTTGAAGATCCCCGATTATCCATGTTTGAAACTCTATAACTTAGTCAATACTTATCCAATTAAGTTGATTCTCAAGCTTAATTTGTAGCCAAGAATGCATAAAAAATTGCAAGGAAAAAACCAGCTCATTCTAAGTGCGTATGAAAAAGTTATGTGGGTAGGAATATGGTAAAACAATAAAAAAAAGATAAAAAAAAAGGCTGAAACTAGGGGTGTGATTGAGCCAAGCCAACTCGTGAGATACTAGACTCGAAAAATACTCGAAATCGACTCACTTGGTTTAAATCAAGTCGAGCTCGAGCTACTCGAGTAGATTATCGAGTCGAGCTCGAGTATAGAAATACTCGGATCATGAAACTCGTGAGCTTAATCGAGTATTGTTATATTTACAGTTTCACCCTTTGTTTTCTTCATATTTACATATTATAGATTCTAGCTGAGTCGGGCTCACGGGCTTCATTGTATTTCTATTGTAACTTGATGTGATTTTATTTTTTAGGAGCTATTCGAGTCGAGCCGAGATCGAAAGACTTGATTACTTTATCGAGCTCGATTTCAAGCCGAGTTTCAAGCTCGAGTTTTTTAGTCTGAGTCGAGTTTCGAGCTTGGAGTGCTCGACTCGACTCGGCTCGATTACACCCCTAGCTGAAACAGCCCCAACATCCCATTTTTTAGTCTCTATAACTCATTCCAAGCTCGTATGAAAAGTTACGAGGATCGGAATACAGATCCGGGCATCTCTGCGGAACTGATGCACCCTCTGCGGAACCATGCATTCAACTAAATTTTTGTTCTTTTTCCCCTGCCACGTCATTTCCTCAGAGCATTTATCCTTCCTTAGAGGATTTACCCTTCCACAGAGCTCCTGCGGAAATCGTGGTCATTTTCCAAAATTCCTAAATCCTTGATCATTTTTTTCAAACTACCCCATTTTTTGGTCATTTCACAAATTTTCCCTTGTTTTATTGATCAGTGTTTATCTATTGATAATTATAAAAGTAGGATAAGTTTTGTATTTTTCTGCTTATCTTATGAGTCTGGCAACTATAAAAGATGGCCTTCTGTTGTACCTATTAAATAATTTTGAAGAATTGAAGATACAACTTTCGATTGGGGTTTTTCCTTTTCTCTAATCTTCAGATATATACTAGATGAAATCCAACACTTATGATCATGGGTCTGCCTGAAATCAGAACAAGAAATTTCAAGCACAAGACTTTGGCGTATCAATAAAGAAAAAGCATACCACATCAGACTCGTCAAAATGAAGTTTAGTTACAGAGTCCCCACGTCCCAATTCTTGATGAACACCATAAGCTATATAGGTTCTAGGACCCATGTCTGGCTTCAAAGAATTTTCAGGTAACTTGACAGCAAAATTAAGGTAGCCATCACGTGGATGTGTATATTCTTTGAAGGGTAAGGAAGTGATGAATTCAACACCATGACCTGGTAACCGTTCCTCAAATAAATTTGATAGTAACCAGTCTTTCAACTTTAGGATCGTAGGCCACCCTTTGTTATCATATTGACCGTCCGTATACCAAGAAAAAAATTGATGAACATTAATATCAACCTGCATGTCATGGTAATTGTTGATTAGGCATGTAATATATTCCAATGTAGTATTAATTAACATAGAAGGAAAACAATCTGATAACAATAGAAGATGGAGAGATATATGTGTTTAAGAAAAAGAGTTCGATATCAGAATAATAGAATATAATCTTGCAAGCGAGCATAAACTGTATGCATCCACCAGTTACCACAGAGTACACATATAATCTAATAGTTAATGTTAAATATAAAAAAACGACATACTTAACCAACCTCACACCAGTCTAAACAATTAAAAGCAGACACATCCAAGAGCTTATCATGTTTGTTATTTGTAACCTGGCGAAAAGCCCACCACATAACCATGGGTTCCCAGCTCAACCCAAGTGTAGTTTCAAGAACATTACTGACTATTACTGGCTCCCCTTTTGACCAATGCCACTGGAAATGCTTCAAATCTCCAGTTTTAATGTCTATTGCACGTGGACAATACAAGTAATTGTCATTGGAATCTTCAAGAGAAGCAGCTTTACGTAGCTGCTGACCATCAGCATCTGAACATGAGCACCATTTCTCAGGCATATCTCGCATATCATCCTCCAGTTTGTGCATCTTTAAGAACTTTTGTGCTTCCTCTAACAATTTTGAAAAACTTTCAAGTTGGTTTACGTGCATCAACTCTAAAATCCCAAGTCCACAACCACCCATGCTTTCTGGAGGACACGGAATTCTACCATCATCCAAAGACTTCCAGTCATAAGTTTGTTTTTCATTTGGTGCAGGATCTTCAGCAGCCTTCTTAACTTTAAGGGGTTTCCCCCCATTCAAGTAATCAGGACCTGGATTATTAAATTCAAACTTAACCTCTTCCTTGTTTCCTTGAAGGTTGCCATCTCGTAATTCAAAGCAACATTGAAGGCAAAGGTCATAATGACAAGAAGGGCAGCTTCTATGCAAGTCAAAAATTGATGTTTTACAGGCATACATCATGTGACAAAACAGAATAGGCAATGAATCAATCAATCATTATAAAACAAAACCCTCAAATACTTGAACAATCTCTTAAATGACATACCAGCACATGCGCTCGTCCAAACTGCACTTCACCTTTTTCAACTGTACCTCCGATAAAGAAGATCCTGCGCAAGAAATAAATTCAGAGAAACCTTCCCTAAATAAAGTATGGCTGATTACCAATTATCCATTCAAACGACCCTTTTAGTGACCATTTTCTGCACTAGATTACTCAATTTTGATAGGAAACCAAGATGTAGCCGTAAAATGCATAATTCGTCAGGAAAATCTATGTACCAAGCCAACCAAAATCGTGAACAGTATTGTTGCCAAAATCGTTGCTCTTATACCATTTTGATACGAACCAGATAGAGAATGCAAAGAAAAACCAGAAACGGTTCTTGTAATTCGAGATAAAGGGGTTTCCCAAAGTCTAATACTCAAAACATTTTTTCCATAATCAATAAAACGATCATAAAGTCCTCTAAATAGTGTTCAACGACAATCCTATCCCAAAATAAAAGATACTACTAGATACTCCAAATTTTAAATAAAGATAACCTTAACAAACGAAAAAGAGATAAGTACTAATTATTTGACTACAGCAAAAACACCTACTAACAACCGAAATACCTTGAATTTTAGACTTTATTGCTGTCTCCTTTATGTGCTCCTCATTGAGACGCTTCAGGAATGGAAAAAGCACATGTAGGATATAAATAGAGTATCGAACTTTCTGATCATGATTAGGTTTGAAATCAATCTTCTCTTTGACCTAAAAATCACGACCAATTTCAGTATTGCATATTTTAATTGGGTAATAGAAAGAAGAACAATAAGTTCCATAACAGAAAATGAGCTGCAGGAACCAACTTTAGGGTGCACATTGCGCAAACAAGATATACAGTTGCAATTGTCACAGCAAACAGGGCAACGCTCAGCAAACATCTCCTCTGTCATGTTAGGATACCTACATGACAGATAAACAAAGAGAATAAGATGAAAAGGCTGTAAAAGAAGAGCGAATTCCAAATAGATTATTAACAAAGCTGCCAGAGGACAGCATAGTACGTGTTAAGTCAATATAGATGGTTCCAAGTACATAATCACCAGGCAATTTCTACAATTAGACATCAATTTAGCAATCACAAAGATCAATGGTGGCCAAGGATTTAGTAATCCTAATGCAAATGCATCGTTGCCCACAAACGTTAAAAAGCAATGTGACAAGTAGATTAGACTGAACCTTGCAAAGTAAGCATTAATTAAATTCATTGCTCAGCTAAAAAGGAAGAGTATATTTTGACAAATCATACCATTTATTCATGCAAGACACACAGTAACGCTTTTTAGTGCATTACTGGCACTGAACAACTCGTCCCCTGTCGTTCCTTTGACACTGATGGCACATGTTTGACACTACCTTATTTAGATTTCCCTAAAACAAAGAGATGATGTTAGATCAAATATGTCCAAAAGCAATCAAGCAGGCTTCTTTGAATAAAAGAAGAGAGACACCAGGATGACAGAAATCAGAATATTACATTTTTATCACGAACCATGTTCTTGGCATAATACTTTGGCTTTGGTCCATCCTTACTGCTTGAGTTGATATCTGCCTGGCTTCTCTTATCTTGATCTTCTTCACCAGTCTTTTCTATCTGCGGAGCCGACTGCATGTGTTTCTTCTTCCCTCCATTCTCTCCAACATCATCCTGATGATTGAATATATCGGCATGATTGATACCATCATTCCTAGTACTTATGTTGCGCTTCCACTTCTCTTTTTTGTCCTCTTTGTTGTTTATTAGTTTATTGGTACCGTTCCCATCTCCATCAGGAGTTCTAAGAGCAGTGTGAGTATCAGCCATTCCTTCTTCTGCTTCTTCTGGGGACTCACTTTCATCATCACTTGACAAGACAACAATAATCGTCATTTCCCTTTCTTCTTCTATAGAAACAGCCTGCTTCTGACGAACACATGGCCTATTTTTCTTCTCTTGAGATTTAGAAGCAGTATCAGTGTTCCTGTCCGGACCTCTTTTCCTACTACTCTTCTTCTCCGTCCCTTCTGCTTCAGATTCAGAAACCTCGTTTTGTTCTTCACCTCCAACACCATCATCTTCGGCCTCAACAAGATTCATGTTGTTCTTAATCGTTGTCGTCATCAATAAACACTAAACTTCTCGAGACTCAAGAAAAACAGTGGGTGTAATTGGGGTTTCGAAAACAGTGGGGGTATGCTGATGGATTCAAAAGAGGGATTCCGGCTGTTGAACTCCACTTCGCGGGTTTCTCAAACGGGATATGCTATAGAATTAATTACCACGTCGTATCACAGTCTGACAAGGTTAGTGAGCATCAAATCAAACTTTTTATTAAATTTTATTTAACTTTTGTAGAGTTACCGTCTTATTATTCATAACCAGGTTTAAATCCGTGTCATTATAAAAAAAATATTTATAATTTGAAACCGTAAGATTAATGGTATATTTGCAAAAAAAATTATAAATTTCTAAAAATATTAGTTTTGTGAGTAACTTTATAACTTTGTTTTAAAATAAATATACACCAATATGAAATTATTATTTCACCATAATGTTTGACACTTTGATTAAACTATTCCTACTTATGATCGTAAGATTGTTTAGTGGTTAAATTTTCAATTTTGAATAACCAGATTTATGCTAACGGCAACAAAACTTATTCTCATATGTAGAGTAAATTTACTTAGATGTCATTTTCCAATCTATTACTTCCTTAAATAATCAAACTCTCTCGTACACTAATCCTAACATTATATGTATTGCATTTTATTATAACTGATAGCCTGATTCTCATTATTCAATATCATATACTCACTTTCAAAACCAACATTCACAAATCCCATGCTTGCAACATTATCATTTTCGCAATGTATTTTAGATAAAAATAAAATGACTGATTTAGCATTTTTGGCATCTCAGATAGCTTACACAAATCTGAAAAACAACCGACTCTCTGTCAAACTTTAAACTCATTTTAGAAACCACTAACATATGAAGATCGATGCATATGACAGAGGGGCAAAAGAAAGAGCAAAAGGGGTTAAGAGTTGATAATTTATTCCCTTACCATGTCCTTTCATGTTGACCTGATGATAGAAATGATGCATATTTTTTATGGCCACCTTCTCATGATCTTCTTCTTCCTATCATATTCTATATTACAGACATGGGAGTACTCTAGGGATTATTTTTCCCTATAAAACAATAAACATACATGTAATCAGTACTTCAAAAAGCTCCCAAAACCAATTATATTTGCAACTCTTGCGTTCCTTTTAGTATCTTTCTCTACATGTCAATACAATCATATAGCATTCTAATTTAAGCTCAAACTAACGATCAACTACTTTTAACATTGTAACTTTTTTAAAAATGATCATTTTTTATTAAAAATGACAAGGTAAATATGATGATTAAAGATCTATCATTTTCGTTTTGAACTAAATGAAAAAAGAAAGACCATTCAATTAGTATGAAACTTGGATGAACAATATGAAAATTAATGGACTTAAAGCACTACATGAGAGTTAAATAAAGAAATTAGTCAGAATAAACAAACTTGAAAAAGGAATAAATAAATGTATAAACCTCGATTTGGTATTAGTGTGTTACTAATAAACAAACATTAAGATAATAGTTTTAAAATGCCAACATACAATAATATCATGTAATATCACGAAATTGTGTGGGTGGCTCATGTACTTCTAAATATTATAGAAAATACAATTATAGCATTGTACTTTTGAAGTACAATGCTACAATTGGATGTTAACCAAACGGTAAAGCAACGAATGTGGAATTTTATCCCAGATACAATATATACATATAATGTTTCTAATTTGAACATAAATTATTTTCATTATCCCTCTTCATTTTTAAGCTGTCTTTGAAATTTAGCATATATTTCTATGTTTTTATTGAAATTCATTAGTATCTATTTCGTTGGTAAGAGATTTATTTGATCTATAACTAACAACAATGTAACTGTAATTTCAGTACTTCTCATGAAGTTCGATTAGATTTTAGATTAATGTTGTAATCTGAAAGCATTATTTGATCAACACCATAATTAAATCTACTTTTGTTTTTGTTGTATACATGTGGTATCAGATAAATATTACCATGAGATAAGAAGATAATGACTATGCATCTTCGTTGGGATGTAATGTCCCAAAAATTACAAAGAGAATTTTCATTTGAAAATAGGTTAACCGATTAAAACCTTTAACTTAAAAACAATAAGTGACATTCATTTGTTTGAAACCATAATATCAAAGTTGAATTAAAGAACAAAGGAAATTATTATCTTTGATGCGTGTGTACAGTCCCGCCGAGCTCTTCTCACGAACAAACTGCAAAAAAAATTATCCGCAACTGTAAGCACAAAACATAGTGAGTTCCCCATTATACCACATATTTCATCACATATACAATGCATCCACACAAAGTCCTTGGCCCTAAATCCGACTTACCTACTCTCCCTATCACAAACATACATCATACATAATGGGCCCAGCCCAAACATACATAACGGTCTCAACCCAAAGAGTATAAAGGGGGCATCCCTAACTCATATAACGGTCCCCACCCAACATACATAATGGACCCAACCCTAATTCATATAACAGGACCAGCCCAACATATATAACAAGTCAATGCCAGGGGCCAGATCTTGGTCTTCAAAACAATACATAAAGTCATATGTGGTCAGAGATCAGATAGACAGTCAAACATACGGTCCACCAGAAAGCAATAAATCAAACAAGAACCATGCAATAAGGTTTTAGACCAAGAGTTCTCAGGCTATCTAAATTAACCACCTACAACCATTACAAACATTACCCTAACCAACCATGACACCTAATAATATCATATAGTCCACAGGAAAGACCCTATCAGTCTAGCATATCATGATACTAAATGTCCTACATTACTCAAACCAACCGTATCATACAATCAACATGTAAGACGCTACAATTCTAGCATACCATGACACCAAGTGTCCTAAACTGCACATGCATAACAAGGAGTTATTCTAGTCAACTAGCATACTCGTACCCTAACAGTACCTTTATCCTATCATGCAAAGGATATACAATGTCATATGTGGCATAGTGAGAAACTCACTTGGATCGTAGAACCGAAGAAGCTCAACACCACTCTCACTCCTCACATTAATCAATCACGTGAACCAACTAACATCAAACAAAGATAAATCCTTAATCCTCAACCCAAAACCTCCAAGTTTGACGCATGGTCAAACTGGTCAAAAATCAACCGTCAACCAAGTCAATTCTCACCACGAAGTGGAGAAATCTTAGCCACGTCGTAGGCATGGCAGGACAAAACAGTCGACCTACAGGATACAACCACATCATGGGCCCTCCATAGCCATATCGTGGTTTCTGCCAGAAATTCCATTTTTCTCATTAAAAACTTAATTTATTAAGTCTTTTTCTTAAACTTTCTAGAAGGCTTATTTGCCCTCAAATGAATCATGAAAATCCTTGCTTGGTGGACATGCATGTACCATGCATGTCTCTCCCAAAACTAGGTCAAAATGGTAAGAAATGGAGTCATAACTCCATGCATGGCACTAACTAACATGAAAGTCTAGATCTGAAACATATGATGACTTAGGGACCTTAAGTAGTGATAAAGTTGCCAACTTCATCAAAAACATCCATTCATATTAACATATCATGAAGTAAAATGAGTTCAAAACCTATATCTACAAAGGGTGAACCATAAAGGTGAGAACTTTGAGACTTACAAAAGTCCAGAAGATGCACCAAAAGATGGAGATGAGTTGCTAGTTGATCCTTTGCTCAACAAAGTCTTCCTTCAACCTTCAAATGGACAAAACACCAACAAAGATTTCAAATACAGGAGTAGAGGCTAGGGTTTTGAAATGGGGAGATGAAGCCTGAAGGAAATGACATAATCCAAGAGTTAAGGTCCTTAAATATGGGAGAAACCCTAAAAATATTGGGCTCGGGCTGAAGCAGCCACCACGTCGTGGCATCCTTCTTGCCACATCGTGATGTCCATCCGGACACGCTTTTGATTTGAAGTGCCATGCCACGTTGTTGTCATCAACACACCATGTCGTGGCATAATTTTTTCCCTAAAAACCTTATCTTTTACCCCATTTAAGTCTTAAACTGATCCATTCTTGAAATGGGTGTTACAGGTCTCCCTTACTTAAATTAGATTTCGTCCTCGAAATTTGTTCGTATGAATTACTCTTAAAACAAATCCCTGTGGGTTTTCCAAGTCCACACCCTTCTGTATGAGTCGACACATCCCTGAGGACCAAAATCTACAATAACCATCACAAGGATTTTAATATCATGCGTATGATCCATTCCCGAGCAGAAACTTTCAAATGTCGAAATCTCATCCATCGCAGCACCGGAACAAAGCCCTAAACTGACATCCTCTTTTTGAAACCAAAATCTGAATCAATCTTCAACGATAAGCACGCGAACCAATGAAGAAATGAATACCCACACGCTGCAACATTCCATCATTGAGAGACACTCAATTATCACATATAATTTGAAAATTTTGAAATGGTGCTTGACTTCCAGGAAAATGAATTCACCCCATACATCAACCATGCTGACCAAAAACTCGCAGATTTGATCAGTCCAAGACTTCCCCCCTCTCGGCCTCCCATCGTCTTACTGATAACTGGAGATTAGAATTCACGACCAACCACCGTAGCTGAAAACCTCACACTCAGATGCAAAAGTGAAACCTTAAACAAAAGCCCAACAAACAAAGACTAAACTAGCCTATACATCAACACGGCTCTAACAACCCTTACGTTTAATCAAAAGAACGACTAAAAAACAATGAAGGGTCTGTTTCAACCCAAATAAATGTTGTGATCCCCCCACAGCCTTACAATCATCCCTGCAACGACCTATTTCAGCCAGCAGGCCTCGCCCAACGGTCTATTTTAACCATGTGAATGTTATGGTCCTCCTATGGTCTTAAAATCACTTTCGATCTATTTCATCCCATTCAATGATACGGGCCAAATCGTAGTCTTACAATACTCTTTCAATTATCATGGACTCCCATATGGTCTTTCAAACAAAGTTACAAATATAACAAGCACAAACTGACACGAGACAGACCCCTAGTCTACTAGACCCCATCAGGTGTTTGGGTCGTGCTTCGAACCTCAAAGCCTTTATCAAACAAGGACATGCATAGAGTCCCCCATACAACCCTCAACCTAAGCCTATTTACTAACCTTATCATATGCCATCACCGATGCTCCTAGTCTTTAGACGAGATAACTGTCTACTGAACAGAATCCCTTAAGCAAGCTTCATCCCTGACATCAATCTGAATCTGTTACCCATAATCCTTGAATATAAAACTTTAAGATAACCTGCAACTCTAAAATTTTGCATCCTGAATAAAACGAATCTCCCCCATTTACAATAAACTATATTTTGATGACTACATTACCTTTCAAATTTTGGTCTAAACCATACAACAACAAGAGAGCCAACCGCAAACAATCATTCAATACATAAAAAGAGTTGATTAAAACAATACCATTCAACAAATCATCCAAGATTACAATTGAAACGACGAAAATATAAGTGGAAAAGATATTAGTGTCATCAATAATGCAACACCCCGCCAAACAGAAGAACTAATACCTCAACCTCTAATCCTTGGGACTCTAATTGTCCCATACCATCTATCTGGTAACTGCCAAGCTAAAGGTGTTGGATCCAAAACCATCCCATTAACTCTCAAAGGACAATAAGCCTTAACATGGCCTAACTAACTACAAATGAAATATACCCTCGACTGCCTCTGAATACAATCCTAGCTATAGTGACCCTCCCGACTGCATCTGAAACACACAGAAACCAATGCACCATAAACACCACGGTGTGCCAAACCACACCTCACATCTCAGTCTGAAAAGGATCATTGAACAAAATACAATTCTGAATACCAGCTTAAACGGTATCATATTCATCAAATAATGACTAATCTAAATACCACTCAAAATACCCAAAATACCCTTAAGTCAAACTTGGTCAAATCCTGGTCAAAGTCCAAAAAAGTCAAAAAGCCAAACTTAGTCAACAGTGCTGAGTACGCCCAGCGTACTCAGCTTGTACGCTTAGCGTACACAGCTTGACCATAATACGAGCTGGTTGACCTCGAACGCTAAGTGTTCCTGGGCTACGCCTATCGTTCGCAAGGGGCTTCATTTCTTTCTTATTAAGAGCTTAATCCTTAAGCTCTTTTATCTATAATCTAGATCCAACCCTAAAATAACGTCCTTAACCATAAAGTTTCCAACTTTATGGTCTTGCATGGCCATTAAGTGCCTAAACACAAAAACCCTAACTACTTAACCCATTAGGACATTCAAACTCATGCATGGAAGGGAAATAATGATCAAGACCAGATTTGTATGCTTCTAAACACTCCAAAACGTCTTAAATGACAACTTAAATGGATTGGAGCAGCTCATACTCAATATACCAAACTAACGGGACCAAAAGAACAAACTTCGTGACTAAACTAGATCTAAGCATAGCTTCATCAAGTTCAAAGTTTTTTACCTCCAAATTATGCTAAATGATGTTGCTATTCTGGATCCAAATAGTCCCAATCCTCCAAGATGATCTTCTTTTCTTCCTTTCTATTTCAAGGTTACCAAATCACCCATAAAATGATCAAGAATGCTCTAAAATGGATTAGGGTTTTCTTGGGGACGAAAGTGGGCTGGAGGCTGATGAAAGAAGGTAGGTTTAGGACTTAAGGATGCTTAAATAGGGTCCAAACCCTAAAAATTAGGGTTTGCATTCTGGCCACCTATGCCCAACGTTCCCAAGGAACGCCCAACGTTCGTGCCTAGCTCCTAAAAATTAGGAAAATGCCATTTGGGTCCAATTTAGCAATTAATTCACATCTAAGGTCTAAAATGAAACAAATTATCATACTTAGGGTTTAAAATGAAAATACCTCAATATCAAGATGTTACACTCAAACTCCAGACTGGTCATCTCTGGTCTTCTTGACTGTAGTTGCCGATGTATGAACGTGATCATGCTTCATCTTCCGTTGTTGAGTCTCCAACTCCATCTCTCTGTCTCTTGCTGCCTCCATTAAACCGGAAAGAGTCTTATATCTAGAGATGCTTATGTACTCCCGGATATCTGTCCTCAACATATCGTGGTAGAGAATCATTCTCATCTTTTCTGTCACTACATACTGTGGGCAAAGCAATGCTCTCTCTCTCTCTCTCTCTCTCTCTCTCTCTCTCTCTTTATCTATCTCTCTCTCTCTCTTTGAACTTGGCAGTGATCTCCGCCACCGACTTTGTAGTCTGCTCAAGCACCAAATACTCCGTAGTCAACCGATGAATCTCAATCGTCGGCACAAACTCTCTCTTGAACCTGGTAACAAAATCGTCGCATGTCATAGACTCAAATACACCTAGTTCGAGACCCTCAACAACCTCGCACCACCATTCCCTCGCTCCATGGCACAACAGACATGCCGCGAACCTGACCTTGGACTCCTTCAGACAAGAGCAGATGAGAAAGGCACTCTCTACATCGACGATCCAACGTATACTGATGACATGATCCCTTCTCCCCATGAAACGAGGAGATCCACAAGCATAAAACTCCTTGAAGGTAACCTCACGGACCCACCCGACCTCCAACTCGTCCATAGAATCCTTAGGCGCTCATCCAATCATGAAATCAACTCATCCCTTATTGCGTTGACTATACTAGACAAATAATCTCTCCTGAACCTCGAAACCTCTGCAACGATGATGTCACAGACATCCCTCTCACTCAAACCTGAATCTCAAACATGAAAGGTCACCATCCTTAATCTAAAAGACAACGAGAACACATCAAAATCGATACACAGTGATATCCCACGCTATGCATACCCACCTAAAAGTTCTTTGTTATTCCTGTAACTCTCCCTTGACGAAAGTATGGATCATGTAATTTCAACAGTATGGGCCCAATAATACTTTGCACACACATCCATACTCATTCCAAGGGCTATTTAAGGACCCCCAAGTCGCTTCACATCACTCCACCACACTCCTGGCACGTATGCATATGTCTAGCCATATGCATAATGCTACACTTCCTATACTCTCTCTAGGATTTTTCCCTACCCATATACTTGTAATCAAACAGAGTCTTCACTAATAACAATCAAAGACTTCACAACACATACAACAGTACACATATAAGGCATATATACAAATCAGACAATTCTAGCATGTAGATCCTGAATAAATCCTTAGCCTACAATCTATCATGCATAGCGATCCATAACACGAATACATAACCGTATCGGTATATTGGGAATCACTTACTTCCTAAGCTCCAGCTAACTATACGCATCGCATCCTTCTTTTATAACCCGAAACTAAATCAGGAAACCATGTTCACGATCTCAAGCCAACAATCAAACAAGAACATGGAAAAAGATCGAGCTTATGTTTCTAATACAACTATTTTCTTAAGTTTCCTTGAGTAAAACATTCTTTTTTGAAAAAAAAACTTATTTTAGAAAATCTATCAGTCCTTAGTTTAAGTTCGGATACACCGTAAGGCGCGCCCAAATCCCTCAAACTAAGGATCTATACCAACTTGTAACATCCCAAAAATTACTAAAACATTTTTCATTTGAAAACAGGTTAACCGATTAAAACCTTTAACCTACAAATAATAAGTGACATTCATTTGTTTGAAACCATAATGTTATCAAAGTTGAATTACAAGACGACGAAAATCATTATCTTCGATGCGTGTGTACAGTCCCGCCGAGCTCTTCTTACGAACAACCTACAAAACATTTTATCCATAGTTGTAAGCAAAAGCTTAGTGAGTTCCCCACTATACCACATATTTCATCATATATACAATCCATCCACACAAATTCATCGGCTCTAAAGCTGACATACCTGCTTTCCCTATCACAAGCATACATCATACATAACGGGCCCAACACAAAGATACATAACGGGCCCAACCCAAAAAGTATAACGGGCCTAACCCTAACTCATATAACAGACCCCACCTAACATACATAACGGGCCCCACCCACATACATAATATGCCCCGCACAAAGAGTGTAACGGGCCCAACCTTAACTCATATAACGGGCCCAACCCAACATACATAACAAGTCAATACTAGGGGACATGTACTGGTCTATCATACAATACATAAAGCCATATGTGGTCAGAGATCAGATAGTCAGCCGAACAAGCGGTCCACTTGAAAGCAATAAATCAAACAAGAACCATGCAATAAGGCTTTAGACCAAGAGTTCTTAAGGCTATCCAACTTAAACACCTATAACCATTACAAACATTACCCTAACCACCAATGACACCTAACAATATCATATAGTCTACAGGCAATACCCTACCAGTCTAGCATATCATGACACTAAATGTCCTACACTACTCAAACCAACAATATCATACAATTAACATGCAAGACCCTACAAGTCTAGCATACCATGACACCAAGTGTCCTAAACTGCACACAAATAACAATGAGTTATCTTAGTCAACTAGCATACTCGTACCCTAACAGTACCTCTATCCTATCAAGCAAATGTTATACAATGTCATATGTGGCATAGTGAGAAATTCACCTGAATCGCGGAACCGAAGAAGCTCAGCAAAACTCTCACTCCTTACACTGATCAATCCCATGAACCAACTAACACCAAATAAAGATAAATCCTTATTCCTCAACCCAAAACCTCCAAGTTTGATGCATGGTCAAACTGGTCAAAAGTCAACAGTCAATTGTCAACCAAGTCAATGGTCACCATAATGTGGAGACCTATTCGTTGTGTCATAGGCATGTCAAGACAAAACAGTCGACCTACAAGATACCACAACGTCGTGGGCCCTCCATGGCCACGTCTTGGTTTCTAACATAAATGTCATTTTTCTCATTAAGAACTTAATCTGTTAAGTCATTTGCTCAAACTTTCAAGAAGGCTTCCTTTCCCTCAAATGAACCATAAAAATCCTTACTTAATGGACATGCATGTCCAATGTATGTCTCTTCTAAAACTAGGTCCGGGTGGGTAGGGTTGTGTATCGTTTGGTTCTGTCATCAGAGCTCAGTCAGATCCATAACAATTTTTATGTCTCTCGGCTGTGGAAATGTTTGGTTGATGATTCCACAATGGTTCCATTAGAGGACATTCAGGTGGATGACCACCTGAATTATATAGAGAGACCAGTGGCGGTCCTTGACAGGAGGGCAAAGACTCTGCGAAACAAGGTGGTGGATCTTGTGAAGGTGCAGTGGCAACACCGAAATGGTTCAAAGTGGACGTAGGAATCTGAGGATGAGATGAGGGAGCATTACCCAGAGTTATTTATGGCAGCGGACTTCGAGGACGAAGTCTAATTCAACTGGGGGAGAATTGTAACACCCGATTCAAGGTATTTTTCATCTTGGACCCTTGGTGTGTGATTAGTTTGCAATTTTGGTCCTTAGGGGCATTATTGTAATTTTTAGGAGGAGAGTGCGTACGTTGGGTGTACCTCCTGTACGCTGGGCATACGTAATAAGGGGACAAATCCTAATTTTATGGTTTGGACCCTATTTAAGAAACCTTATGTCCTAAGGTTCTCTCATTTCCAGGCCTCCATTGCCCTTTTGAGCCTCATTTCGAAACCCTAGCTCATCTAGATAGATTTGACACCCTTGTGTGTGTTTTAGTGGGTGTTTGGTGAACCTTGAAGAAGAAGAAGCTTAGAGAATGAGCATTAATCAAAGAAGAGCTTGTAGATCCAGATTCCACTCATCATTTTCAGCTCCATAAAGGTATAAAGCTTGGACCTTGCTCATGCTATGCTTAGACCTAGTTGTTGTGGAGTTTTGGACACCTTTTGGTCCCATGAATGAGATCTAGTGGGATTCTTCCACTCCAGAAGCTATGAGTTGCTCCTCTTGATGTTTCTGAGATCCCTAGTCCATAAATTTAGCATCTTGACGGTTAAGGATCAACCATGCATGGGTATATGTTCATTTGGTAAAAGTATGATCCTAAATTTATGGTTTGGCTCCATTTAAGCCATGCAAAGGCACCAAGTTAGTGACTTTATGGATTAAGACATTCCCCAAGGCTTGGATTTGAAATTTGGACATTTGGTCTTAAGCAATAAGGACTTAATGGATTAAGTGGCTGAAGGGGGCGTACCCGATCGTACGAATGCGTACGTGCAGCGTACGCGTCTGGATCCCCGACTATGTGTAGCGACCTAGTACGACGTACTAGGGGAACGCTTAGCATACGCGGCCTGGTCATGGGCTTTGATGTTGGGCCACCTTTGGAATTTAGGGTTTTGGGCCCTTGTTAGACCGAAAGTCATTCTGATTATGGGCTACTGTTAGGGCTTAGGCCTTCTTGGATTTGGGCCCATATTGGTATTTGAGTGTCCTTTAGGAATTGGGCCATTATTTAGGATTTTGTGCCACTGATTTTGGGCCTCGGCTTTTGGACCAATTGAGGGAAGGGTAAAATGGTCTTTTACCCTGGGGTCGGGATTAGTTGATAAAAGTCCCGATTATGGTTTATGACCCAATTATTATTTATGGTTTTATTTGATTGGTTAGTGTGGAGATTCTCCGGTTCAGCAGCCCGAGCATCTATTTGACTAACAACACACTGAGGTAAGTTGCTCACTATACTGTAGGACACTAGGGATTGTATGTGCGTGTAGTCATTGTGACTCCTGTTGTATGTGTGATATGCATGTGTGCCTATTTGATATATGTATGTTGGGTGAAATAGAGTCGAAGGTGAAATAGACCCGGTACAGCCTTGTGCTGACATATGAGTTGAAATAGACTCGAGGGGGGGTGAAATAGACCCGGTACAACCTTGTGCTGACATATGAGTTGATATAGAATCGGGCGTAAAATAGACCCGGAACAGCCTTGAGCTGGCATATATGTATGGTATGCTGTATTTTGGGGAACTCATTAAGCTTTGTGCTTACGGTTTTCAGTTTATGTTTCAGATACTTCCGGATCAAAATGGAAGAGCTCGGGATGATCGCACTGCACACTCCATGATTTTCCCGCTTATTGACTCTGATGTACTTTTGGGATGTTATTTGATTTACTCTGAATACTTTATGGTTTTGACAAACATGTTTGGTTGATGGTTTATTCAATATAAAAACGAAAATTTTTGGTTCTGTGTTTTAGGACGTTACAAGGGTTTTATTTTTTCTTCAACTAAGATGAGAAAGTGAGAGATAAGGTGAGAGAGGAGAGGATGAGATGGGGGTTGGAAGTGGGACACAAGTATTTATTACTTATTTAATTTATTCTTTTATTTTCTATTTTTAATAATTACTAATAATAACTAAAAAAGAAAATAAAAAGGATGAGAACGTAAAACCACATGGTGCAGCAGGGCGGAGGTTGTGGTGGTGTGTGGTAGCAGCAGTGGCGAGTTTAGAATGTAATACCACTTGGTTTACCAGGACGGAGGTCGGATTTGCCGTCGACAGTAGCAGAGAGAGGTTGTCAGTATTCGACGGACGGTGACGTATAGACAGTAAGCGGGATCTGATCAACAATTTGTTAAATACGTTTCGTGCGTTGACCATGAAACAAGTGATGATTACTGAAAACAATTCTTTTTTTTTCCCTTTATATATTTTAATTATTATTTGACTATTTTTATTGAATTATAGTAGACATTATACCGGCTTAAATGATTTAAGTATTTCGGCTATTGAAATATAAAATATGGGCTTTAAAAATGTTAATTTGTACATATTTTTTTGTCAAAAATATTAAGATGGTTCATTTCAAATATTTAAGATATATCACAATTTATATTTATATAAAACTTCTTATAAAAAATATAGGTCAAGTGACCACCTAAGGTATATATGGACTCGTCAAGATAGCAAACACTATGGTTGTTAGGCTCGAGGGAGTGGTGTCACACTTTCTTATTTTGCCACATTGCCACATAGGCGACACATCACCAAAGTGTGGTTCATTGTCACACTGAAGGAGTGGTGCCACACTTTTTTTTAACAATTTTAATTAAAATAAAAATTTTAAATTTCATAAAAAAACATAACATTTCATTAATTAAAAATTAAAATCCATACATTCCATTACTTAAAAAAACATGACATTTAAAAAAAACTAAAAACTTAGAAAAAAAAACTTAAACATGAAAAGATTAGTGTTGACGTAGCCCACCGGGAACCCGTCAAATACAACGGAGTCGTCAGTACGACAAACGAACCCGAGCGACGAACAACTAACGCCGGGTCCTCGCGCTCCTTTGCTTATTCCTTAGCGCCCAAGCATCAAGGCCAGAGTTGAGAAAAAACAATACCAACCCACTCGCAGGGCGACATGTGTGGTCCCTAGAGCATCACACCTGGCAAACCTACGCCAATGGCAGGCAACCGCTTGCGGAAAATGGTTCACTAATCATAGTTCACCTGGCTCTGACAGAACCTGAAAAAGGAAAAAGTATTGTCGGGGATCTGTCCCCCCTTTGCCACAGGTATAAATGGCACCCTTCTCCTCCAAGAGAAGGGGCCAAGATCCTAAACCCTTCAACACTCTCTTTATGCTTTTAACCCACTCTCTCTCAGACTCTCACTGACTTGATCGTCGGAGCCTCGTTTCGGGACAACCTCCCGGACGACGACTGACGGTCTTATCTTCTTTATTGTGATCCACAGGCTCTTCATTTCCACCCTCAAATAAGACCATCGTGAACGGACTTAAAACGCCTAATGAAAACAAAGGGGGCCTGGACCGAAGAGATGTCAACCGTGTTGTGGTCATACCGCACCACCGAGAGGTCAGGAACTGGAGAAACACCCTTCAGTCTAACATACGACACGGAATCGGTGCTCCCGCTCGAGATTCTGAGCGAATCCCTATGGGTGACGCACTTTGACACAAACTCGAACGAGGAAGAGCGACGACAAGACCTGGATATACTAGACGAGAAGCGTCAGGAAGCATAGTTGCGACAAGCAGCCTACAAAGCCCGCACGGAAAACTTCTACAATAAACGGGTGCGAGCAAAAAACTTCAAAATCGGAGAATGGGTGCTGAGAAAGAACGAGGCCAGCCACTCGGATCCGCAGGGCAAGTTGAGCGCGACCTGGGAAGGCCCGTACAAAGTAGTGGAGACGCACCGAGATGGAGCGTACACACTGTGATGCGACATCGACCCCCGGCAGATCTTCTGGTCTTCTGATGCGGCGGAGATCTGACATCACAATGTAAACCCGTTAGAGCCGCCCCAGGGACTGTGCCCCGGGAGCGGGCTCCAACGGTCAAATTAGATCAGCTAGAAGATCTGAGATGGTCCTCCATAGCTGGAGAGAACCATCTTGGTGCTAGTGGTGGTGTATGTTGGCTGACGGCGGCGGGTGGCGGCTGAGCCACCCGGCCGGAGTATAGGGCGGCGGCTGAGCCAAGGGGAAGCTCCCTCTCCATGGAGGAGATACTATTCATTATATAGGGGACGATTAGGTCGGGCCTTGGGCCAGCCCAATTCAGGCCCAACTAGCAAGGAGCTGGGCAAGGTCGCCCGGAGGCGCCGAGCGGGGCTGGCGGGCGCGCCCCAGGCAGGGCCGGCGGGCGCGCCCCACGCAGGGCTGGCGGGCGCGCACCAGGAAGGGATAACAAGGGAGTGCCAGGCTAGGGAGCGCCTGGCCGGGCCGGCAGGAGAGTCCCCAGCAGGGCTGGCAAGGGAGTCCCCAGCAAGGCTCGCAAGGGAACGCCAGGCAGGGCTGGCAGGAGCGCGCCAGGCCAGGTTGGCGCGCTGGAGCAGTCTAGGCCATGCCAATGGACCATATATCATCAAGTCCCCCCAGTCTGGTGTTATTGGTACGCGGCCAATGACATCGGACTGGAACTAGTCATATAAACCAACAGGAGAGTCCCCAACGAGGCTGGCTAGGGAGTCCCCAGCAAGGTTGGCAGGAGAATGCCAGGCAAGGCTGGCAGGAGCGCGCCAGGCTAGGCTGGCACGCTAGAGTAGTTTGGGCCATGCTAGTGGACCATATATCATCAAGTCCCCCCAGTATGGTGTTATTGGTACGCGGCCAATGACATCGGACTGGAACTAGTCATATAAATTGTGCGTCGTCAAGTCCCCTTAGTCTGATGCGATTGGGTTGCTGACAATCGGATCGGACTAGATAAAGCACCAATACAATGAATAATAAAGAGAAATGACTGAACCTCGCCCACGAGAGTCGTGGGGTTGTGCGATGAGCTAAGCATTGCTTATGTAGCTTGAGATGACTTGATACTCCTTCATTGAGAGGAGTGCGAGCCGATCAGTGCGATGCAACGTAACTGTTGCTGCGATCATGCAGACCGAGGCTGCTAAAGAGTGTTACACGACACTGATGTCGATAGAATGTCGGGGCGGGGTAGCTAAGAAGCGTAAGCTTGCCATTCAGTCCCTGAGACTGTTATCCGACGTGATTGTTGTGGTAGCCATGCGAGATGGGATATCACTGATATCTGTCTACATAGTCCGCATTAATAACCGCCTTGAAGGTATTTCTTGCTTGGGCTACACCTAGCTGGATTCCCCCCAGTCTGATGTGGGTAGCGTAGGTAGCCGCATCAGACTATGTTGTCAAACCAATAAACCGTAAGGTTGTTGACCATAATATAAGTGGCAGATTTTCCGAGAGCTGTGCGATCGGGTTGCTAGCGAGGGTCACGCAGTGAGACTATTACCGATAGCCAGACAATAGAATTGTTGAGGGATAGGCAGTGAGGCTATAGGGTGGGGTTGCATAGCAAGACCATTTCCGAGAGCCAAGAAACAGAGATGTCGTGGGTACGCGACGAGGCTACAGGTAGGGTTACACAGCGAGACCATTTCCGAGAGCCAGGAAACAAAGATGTCGTGGGGTACGCGGCGAGGCTACCTGTAGGGTTACACAGCAGGACTATTTCCGAGAGCCAGGAAACAGAGGTGTTGTGGGATACGCGACGAGGCTACAGGTAGGGTTACACAGCGAGACCATTTCCGAGAGCCAGGAAACAGAGATGCCGTGGGGTACGCGGCGAGGCTACAGGTAGGGTTACGCAGCAGGACTGTTTCCGAAAGCCAGGAAACAGAGGTGATGTGGGGTCGTAGGTAGCAGGGCCGCTGTCGGGATGACCTTCTTGCTGGAGAGTATCCTCACTATAGCAGGTTGTAATGCGGATAACACTTCATCTATCGTCCGAGCACCAGAGAGCCGTGATGACTGTGAGATAGGAAACACCGAGATCATGGTGTTAGACGTGGAATAAGCTTGTGATGTGCGACTTATGGTGCACGACAATGCGCGACTTATGAGAATAGCTTGAGCTTAGCAGCCAGCGAACATGGAGATGTCTTGCGGGAAAGCATCGCGTATAACAGATTGGGTTTGGCTGCTAACGATCGTAGATAGATCACGCGAGAAAGCATCGCGTGGAATGGATTGGGCTTGGCTGCCAGCGATCGTAGATAAATCACGCGGGAGAGCATCGCGTGGAATGGATCCGGCTTGGCTGCCGACGATCGTAGATAAATCACACGGAAGAGCATCGCGTGGAATGGTCGGGGCATGTTGCTATACTGGAGTCGGGCTGAGAAGCCAGGCGACTCGAGGCAAAGGTACTGAACCTCGCATGCGGAGCTTGCCGCTATAATGGAGTCGGGCTGAGAAGTCAGGCGACTCGAGGCGAGGGTACTGAACCTCGCATGCAAAGCTTGCCGCTATAATGGAGTCGGGCTGAGGAGCCAGGCGACTCGAGGCGAGGGTACTGAACCTCGCATGCGGAGCTTGCCACTGTAATGGACCCAGGTTGGGAAGCCAATCGAGTCAAGGCGAAGGTGCTGAACCTCGCATGCGGAGCTTGCCGCTATAATGGAGTCGGGCTGGGAAGCCAGACGACTCAAGGCGAGGGTACTGAACCTCGCATGATTGGGCGTAGCACCCTACAATTTATGTGTCTAGCTCGTGTGATAAGTCTGGGTTAAAGCGGAATGGTACCTGATGCTTTGCTGCATCGCTAGTCGTACTAATAAATCATGCCTCGCTGTCTTGGCTGCTTGCGGAGAGCTATGTGGCGGTGCTACTTAGGGCTTGATAGTGTAGCTATTGTCAAGTGGTGCGTAGCGAGACCGCCGCCGAGAGCTGGTCATCAGGGCCGTTGAGAACTGAGCACCGAGCTGCTAGCGATAGATGAGCAGCACGACCGCTGAAAGCTGGGCAACGAGACTAGCGGGGGCAAGTCAACATAAATGGTGAGGGCTGAGTAGCAAGACTGCCTGAAGTTGGTCAACACAGTTGCTGATAGCCGAGCAGCACGATTGTTGAGGACTATTTCGAAATGCTTCACGAGTAGTAGTACCGCATGAGTAGTAGTGTACTACTATTCTCCCTCCCCCCCCCTTTTTTTTTTTGAAAATGTTGAGTGAATTTTGGCTGCAACGCATATTTTGAAAATCGTTGTTGTTGGGTGGCGCTGAACGACTGGCTCTTGACTTTAGAGATTAGCCCATGTAAATTGTTGAGGTGGCCTAATAAAGTAGATTAGTTTGGGAGGAGCCCAAAATGAAATTGCTTAGCCCACTTGGAGGAGCCCAAATATCGAAGTGTTAACAGTCTGTTTACGTTATTAGCCCAACTCCTCATTTTTTTTACTAGGCCCATAATTATTTCTCATTCTCTTTTTCAAGCAAACTTCCATCTTTCTTGTTGCCCTTTTTTTTTCTTTTTTTTTTTAAACGTTGTTGTGAGAGTTCGAGTCGCAACGCATTGAGCGGAGCTTGCGGTGCGCGAGTATTTCAATGGCTGATTTTTTTATTTTTTTTTTTGAAAGCTCCGAGTGGATTGGACTGTAAAACATCTTCTAAAATCGAATTATGTTGGACGAAGTCATATTACTTGAGAGTGACAGGCCAATTTATTCTTGAAAATTTTATGTCATTTAACCCTTTAAGGTACCCCAAATGTTAAAGTATATGGGAAGCCCAAATCATGTGTTATTGCCCACGTATGAATGCAGCCCATTAGGGTTTATGGAGCTTTAAGCCCAAATTCTCTTTTTTTTTTTTTGTACGTGGTATAACGTCCATGGGTATCAAGTGTGGGGTTGCTTCCTTTTGCTTTTATCTTACAGCCGCCTCCCCCTCTTGCTCTCATGATCCATCCAAAGGGTGCCACAAAGAATAAAAAAGACACCGATGATTAGCGGGTAGCCGACTATAGAGGGATATCAGAGTAGAAGGCGGCAACCGGCCGCCCTTTGGATTAGGCCGTCGTTGTCAGTGAGGCGTGAAGTGAGTCCAACAGACGGGGGCTGACTGGTGGTGCTTTAGTTCCAGCCGCCGGGGACAACCGGAGTTGGTTTGGTTTCACTTGCTGTCGGCGATTCTAGAAACCGAGGTCACCGATCGAGACCGGTGACGTGAGGTGAGGTTATGTCTGAGGTCGATGTTGCCCTGGCCTCATTTGCCGGCATTGAATCAGGAAAACCGAAAGTCGGATGGAGCTGCCCCATCCTAGATGACGGTGGTCTTGGGTCGGAGCGGCAAGTGACTATCGACGAAGCTTATGGTTTGTGGGCGGCGACAAATCGGGAAAACAGGGCCCGGCCTACGTTGCTTCGTCGGAGGTGGTGTCATTTTCTGAATTGACTCATCGTACAGTCTCTAGTTATCGGCGACGGGATTCAAAGGTTGTTGCCGGTTGATTTAATCGGAGGACATGAGTTGGTGAGTCACCAAGTGGGGCCCGTTTTGTCTTTTCTCTAGCTTTCTTAATCGTGTGGGCCATTTGTGTTTTTTGTCTTCTGATTTATGTGTATATTGTATACACTTCCCCTCCCTTTTGTTTTATGTCGATTGAAGTGAGACACAAGCACCAGGAACCATCTTGTGATACATTTTTCTTTTTGTAAAATTTATTGTAAGAGTGAGTTGTAAAGTATATGAAGAACACACAGACTATCGAATGTGGTAAAAGTAATGGAATATATTTTGGTGCAATGAACATCACTTTCCTTCTTCCATTCTTCTTCTTCTTTTTTTTTTACACATATATATATATATATATATATATATATATATATATATATATATTTTTACACAAACTTTTGACCTCACCCTAACTGAGTTTAGGGTAAATGTAACACCAAACGGTTTTTGAAAAGTTTTATAGGGTATACAAACATTATAGCGGCATGTACAGGCAACTCAAACAAATTTGCCATAATCATTACTAAAGAATTTTGATAATATATGAATTGAAAATGGTAAAAACTTATAAGGAGTTTCTTTTCTCCACAAGCTAATATAAAAAACACCAAAATATGAACAAATGTGTGGTAAAAACTCATAGAAAATCTCTAATCTTCCTTCCTTTTTTTCTTTTGGATAGTTTTGTAAAATATACCAGCTACACAGCTGTATGTAATATAGCTGTTACAAACAAAAATGCACAGCTAGAGAAGAATTTCCAGCTGATGTATGAACAAAAGATGGGTTAAAACTCATGGAAAACTTCTTTTCTTTTCTAACTTTCTGAAAAATCCCTCAGATGTAAACAAAAACGGATCTGATGAGTTCCATCTCTAAACTTCTGAAGGAAAGACAAAATAAACAACTTGAGAGAAGTTGTAAAAAATGCAAACTAAGGGTGCTTTCTCTCATAAGAACAACTGAAGACAAGGTAAATAACCACAAAAATTTCTCTTCTTCTCAAGTTGTTTGATAAAACACCAAAATAAAAACGAAAATAGGTTAAGAACTCATAAGAGTTTCATTCTTCATGACTGCTGAAGAACCCATCAAAATATAGACGAAAATTAGATCTTATGAAGTCTTTTAAAACATGAGTGTTGCTCAAATGATCTAAAACGAAACATATCTAGACATCTGAACAACAACCAAAGTAGATCTAATGATCTGAACAAAAAATAGGCTGATTAAAAGATTTATACGAAAAACTAAGCAGATCAATAGATCTGAACGAAAAACTCATAAAAATTTCTTTTCTCTTCATCCCACTCAAGAAACCCCCAGAATATGAACCAAAAAATGATTCTAAGAAGATTTTGCAAACTTGGGGAGTGTTTGAGTGAAATAAATCCGATAGATCCATAGATCTGAACTAAAAATGTGATGGATCTACAGATCTAAAAGATGGTGAAGCAATTTTGAACAGATCTTGGCAAAAAACAAACAGATCTGAACAAATGGTACTAGAAATTAACATATCTGAGGAAACCTGAGATGGAAACACATCAGATCTGAGGGAAAACGAGCTTGAAAGCAGCTGAGGCTTTTGCTACTTGCTCGAATCCGGGATGGCGCCAAATGATGCGACATCGACCTCCGGCGGATCTTCTGGTCTTCTGCTGCGGTGGAGATCTGACATCACAGTGCAAACCCGTTAGAGCCGCCCCAGGGACTGTGCCCCGGGAGCGGGCTCCGACGGTCAAATTAGATCAGCTAGAAGATCTGAGATGGTCCTCCATAGCTGGAGAGAACCATCTTGGTGCTAGTGGTGGTGTATGGTGGCTGACGGCGGCGGGTGGCGGCTGAGCCACCCGGCCGGAGTATAGGGCGGCGGCTGAGCCAAGGGGAAGCTCCCTCTCCATGGAGGAGATACTATTCATTATATAAGGGACGATTAGGTCAGGCCTTGGGCCAGCCCAATTCAGGCCCAACTAGCAAGGAGCTGGGCAAGGCCGCCCGGAGGCGCCGGGCGGGGCTGGCGGGCGCGCCCCAGGCAGGGCCGGCGGGCGCGCACCAGGAAGGGATGACAAGGGAGTGCCAGGCGAGGGAGCGTCTGGCCGGGCCGGCAGGAGAGTCCCCAGCAGGGCTGGCAAGGGAGTCCCCAGCAAGGCTCGCAAGGGAACGCCAGGCAGGACTGGCAGGAGCGCGCCAGGCCAGACTGGCGTGCTGGAGCAGTCTAGGCCATGCCAATGGACCATATATCATCACACTGGAAGCACAAAATGGAAGACCAATACCCCGAACATGGAACACATGCAACCTACGCCACTTTTACTTATAAAACAAATGACAAATAGTATAGCAAAAACAAAAAGGGGGGGGGGAGGGGGGGAATGTCGCCCGAACTTTTAGCCTCGGGGTTGCACCCAAGTCAAAGTGACAACACTTAAACCTTCGAGATTTTCTCGAAGCACTTTCTAATTAGTAAAGTCTTGCAAGAAAATAGGACCGATTTTACTCATGAACACATACGCATACGTACGCAGATGCAAATATAAAAAACAAAAATAAAAAGTTCGGTTGCGCGAATTCGCCAAACGGAATCACAGGCTGATCACCCACACCGTTTAGGCGAACCAAATCGCCAACATGCAACCACAAATCTCGAAAATAGATGATTCCTCAGGAGACACGTCGGTTCAGCCAAACAACAAGGCCACTAAGTTATCAAACTATACGTATTCAAAGGGTATGAAGGATCATAACCTTCCCCTAAAAATGAAAATCTAACAGACGCGGGTCCAGGGAGCCTCGAGGTGACGACCTCGGCTCACCTTAAGCGACCACAAAAGGAAGGTAGCAGGTCACCCGGATCAGGGCCGAAGTCCAGGCCTACAAAATACTCTTCGGGGAGACGCTTTCCCGAAACAAAGGCAAACATGATGACATTTCAAAAACATACAAACATTAAACACTGAAAGCATCTTGTGGTGTCAAACAAACAACAAATAACAACAACAAGCATACAAAAAACATACAGTAAAAACATCAACCCTAACAAGACTGCATTCACACGCTGCCCTCAACGCCTTCGTCTGGAACATCGTCCTCCTCCTCAGAACAGAATTGGTGGAGATCAGCAAAACCAAGCTCGCCCAGTCTAAGATAAGATGCGGAGTCCGTCCCAGCGAAATCCCTAATGGCAGCATGCATGGCGTCAGTAGATTGAGCCATGACGCCCGGTTCGGATGGCCCGGAGCCACTACCAGAGGACAACACCAGCGCCGCATGTTTTCCCTCTCCACACCGGCAGCCACAAACGCGGCCTTCATGCGGAAAATCCCGAGCGCAAACTCACTGCTCTCGACAATACGGTCCACTACGTGGACCACCCCCTTTCGAAGTACCCAATACAAATCAGTCTCGAGGTCTTTCCTCCTCGAGACCTCGGCTGCGAGCTCACTGCCTCGCAGCGCAAAACGTTCCACTAATGCCGCTTTCTCTGTAGCCAAATCTTGAACATGCTGAGATGGGCGGTCGACCTCCCCATCCAGAGTCGCCACCTGATCCTCAACAGTGGTTTTCTCCCCTGATAGCACAAGGTAGCATTCATTGAACTTACGCCGCTCCTCCTCGAGGAGCCAGACCTTCTCCGCGAGCTCTTCGCGCTCCGATTTAATGAGAGCCAACTTCGCCCGGTCAGCCCCGATGTAATGGAGACGGTCGGCAGCCGCCACCAAATAAGGAGCCACCTGAGCAGCAGCATACTGAAGATCATCCGCCATATGAGAATAAGAAAGGGCATCAAGGGCCTCCAGAGTAGCAGAAGGAAATGCATGATGGCACCATTCACTAGCAGGACCCTTTTCCGATAGAAGAGAACTGGGTGTAAGGTTCCACCCTGGGAGATACACACCGGGGGCGCCCGAAAAGGAAGGCCCCACCTTTGACGGGACGTCATTCGAAGTCGAGGGCGAGGTGGAGCGACCTTCCGCAACGATTGTTCTCCTTCGACGGTGTGAACAAATCGCCTCTGTCGCTGACAACTCATCACCATCAGCAATCTCGATAACAACAGGTGACGTAGCGCGAAAAGGTTCAATGTTGCATTTCCAGCGTAAGCGTCATCCAACAGTATCGTCACCAACATCCTCCCCAAGGGCAGAATCTGCAACAACGGACCGACGATGGGATACGACCCGAAAGCTAGGCACACCCGAACCCTTAGACGGAGAGACAACCTCAACTCTCGCCACGGCAGGAGAGGCCTCAGATTTAGGAGCATGCCCGACAGTAGCCGGAGCAAGTAGCGCCTCATCACCAGGGGAACTTCGTGATACTGGAGATCACCCTCAAAATTCCCCCGCAATACTTGTTAGAGAGATAAAAGCTTCTCGTCACCTGCAATAGCCACAATGCAAGACCCGCTTCAAAATGAAAAATAAAGAAAAAAGAGGTAGAAACATGACGACAAAGAAAGAGGGGGGGGGGGGGGAGTAAGGTAACACTTACCACCGTTGCTCACAAAAAACTGATGTAGCTTCCCACGCGAACGCCAAGCAACGCTCATCCCGGTTGCCACCAATATGCAGTCCGTCCAGTCCTCGCCGTCAAAATAAATTCCCCTCAGTGTGCGGGCCACAGACAAACCGACACCCGACAGATGGGGCGCCCGGTCCGACGCCATGGTCACACGAGGATAGCCTGCACCAACCAAATCACTGTTGACCCACAGCCATCGATCTGCCAGTTTTTCCATGGTGCTTTCTGGTTAACTATAAAGGAATGTGTGTTGCGGCGTTGAGAAAAAGTGTGAACGCCTGAATGAGTCAACAAAATAAAGAAATACTGGAACGCTTGAAAATAATGAACTATACCCAATGCTCGACACCCCAACTCGAACCCAACTATCTTGTTCACGGCGTTCGGGGTCAGATCGTGAACAGAAAAACCATACTCCTGCATGACTTCATCGAAGAAGTCAGAAACAGGAAGACGAAAACCAGCCACGAAAATCGCCATTGGAATACCGACCTTCCCGGCCGGCGGTTGATAAATATTAGATCCCTCCAACGGGAACTGGACCCCATGCTCGGGCATAAACCCAAACTGGAACTGAAGAGACTCGAACTCCTCGGGTGTAGGGACAATTCCAGATAGGATGGAAGCCATCGAAAACCAGAAAGGAAAAATGTAGGAGAAAAGAGAAACAACGAAGCAGGTTGAGACAACAGATTATGGAGAGAAGAAGCATGTAACCGTTCCTAGAAACAGGAGACCTTTATAAACATTTCAAAAAGAAGAAAAGAGAGAGAAAACTAAAACGACACTTTTTAGACAAACGACTCTATTATGATGGAAACACCTCATGAATCGCTCCCATCTGACGCGTGTCAGACCTAAGCTAGAACTACTCAGCTACCCTAAGCAAATGTTGATATCTACTAGCCTGGGGGACTTGTTGGCGTACCCCACCAGTAATTCGTCAAATACAACGGAGCCGTTAGTACAACAAACGAACCCAAGCGATGAACAACTAACGCCGGGTCCTCGCGCTCCCGTGCTTATTCCTTAGCGCCCAAGCATCAAGGACATAGTCGAGAAAAAACAGTACCAACCCGCAGGGCGACAAGTCTCTAGAGCACTACACCTGGCAAACCTACGCCAATGGCAGGCAACCGCTTGCGGAACACGGTTCACTAATCAGAGTTCACCTGGATCTGACAGAACCTGAAAAAGCAGAAAGTATTGTCGGGGATCTGTCCCCCCTTTGCCACAGGTATAAAAGGCACCCTTCTCCTCCAAGAGAAGGGGTCAATATCCTAAACCCTTCAACATTCTCTTTACGCTTTTAACCCACTCTCTCTCAGACTCTCACTGACTAGATCGTCGAAGCCTCGTTCCGGGACAACCTCCCGGATGACAACTGACGGTCTTATCTTCTTTGTTGTGATCCACAGGCTCTTCATTTCCACCCTCAGAAAGACGGAGTTGAGCTGGTGACATATCACAACAATTAAAAAAACTAGAAAATTTAAACCTATTTATTACCATAATATTTTTTGAGATCGGCTTTCATTGCCAAAGCAATTTCAAGCTCCTCCCCGGTCATATTCGATGTGTCCATCGTTAGTATTTTGTAGTTGCTATCCCTTTGTTTTCGAAGCTCTCTTTCAGAAGCAAGTTGCAAAATCTTGTGCATTCTATCTTTTATACCCTTCATATGAAGGTCTTGGGGTTGTGGTATTTCTAGTGAGTGTTTTTTTCGTTGGTAAGCTTTTTGGAAGAAGACATTTTGAGAGGATTTGAGAAAAAGATGGTAAAAGGTTAAGAAATTGAAATGTGGTTTTTGTAAAAAATGATATGTATATATATGGTTAGTTTAAAAAAATCGAAAAAGGACCATTGAAACGATCAAAAGAGCTTGGACCAATCAAATCGCATGGCCAAAAGGTGCCACACTATGGCCTGAACCACACTCTGACCAGACCCGAGAGGCGGTGTTCATGTGTTACGGTGACGAAGTTGTGGATGCGAACCGCACCACTCCCCCAAGCCTTATCGATGATGGTGAGGATAAGTGGTGGTGGCAGTCTAAATTATAACATCTAAATTATCAAACATACCAAAAAAATACCAGAACATCAATAAAGATAAGAACACAATACGTGAATGGTCAATTAGGTTTTGGTTTTTTCCCTAACGTAGTCCCTATTATACTTTTTCCCCTCAAATAGTAGCTACAGGCGATAAGTTGCACGCGTTTGGTCCCCGAGTTGGATGCTCGTCCATTCCAACGTTAAGTTGCCCCCATGTGGCTTGCACATGAGGGTATTTATGTCATTTTACCCCAAAGGACATTTTCTGAACATTTAACTTAATAGCTTTAACCATTAAGGTGGCGGGGTTTAGTTTCAGACATTGACTTTGACACTCTATCTCTTTCCCAAAGAAAATGTGACAACCAGAAAATTTTTGCCTTGTAAGTTCAGCCATTCAACTTAACTGAGTGTCAGACTCGTTCCTGCTATCAGTTAGCCTTGTTTAGAGTCTGTTTAAGTGTTCAAAGCTCAGTACATTCAAGCATTGAGTATAGGATTGGGTCGCGTAAGTTCCTAGCCTTGAAATCAATCCCTACACTCCATTTGAGGGAGTGTACGGCCGTACACATGAGTGTACGGCCGTACACACATGTGTGTGCGACCGTACACTCATGTTGGCCGTACACCCCCTCCATATGAGTGATATCCTTCCATTCTTAAGCCATTTCCTCAGTTTCCAAGTCAAGAACATCGGTTTCTCTCTTAACTATCATCGAGCCTTTCACCCGATCTTCAAGAATGTAAGTCTCTCTTCCGTTTTGATTTGTTGTTATTCTTCTTAACCTAGTAAGACCCTTTGATTTCATCCATTTGAAATCATCTTTTGACTAGATCTTCAAATCTCACCAAGAACACCAAGAACACACACTTGTTCTTGGTGATTGTGAACCTTCTTGAGCCTCCAGATCGTAAGTACTCCTTTCCCTATGCTTAGTACTTGATAGGAACACTAGATTAACACCCTAAAAACGTCCAGAACTCAAGAACATAAGGAGTGTATGGCCGTACACCCATGTGTGGCCGTACACCCCTCAAAACACCCCTAAAGGGCCTCCAAAATGCAATTCTAGCTTCAACACTTGATGAGCAATTGTCCCACAAGCTTCCCTATCATTAAAAGACACTTTTGTGCACTTGTTACCATGAGTGTACGGCCGTACACTCTATGGCCGTACACCCATGGCCGCACACTCCATTTAGTGGTCGTACACTCCCCTTAGTTGAATCACATGTAATTCTAACATTTGGTCCAAGTGTTTCCTAGTCCCTAAAGGTGTTTCCTTGCATATGGTTGCTTCTAAACACTAAATTCATGCCAATACATGCCATATATGTCATTTAGGACTCGTTTGTGTCTCGGGACTTCACTCGTGAAACTTTTCATCCTTACGCGCACATTCGTTTGAATCACCCACATAAGGTGAGTTCATACCCCTATAATCAATCTTTTAAACTGTTTTAAATGCTTTTAAGGGGGGGGAATACAAGTTGAACACAATGATAATTGTGTAAATGTTTGTTATAAACATCTTTCAAAAGATTGCTTATGTCTTTTATAAGTTATCAAAACATTTCAAAAACTCTTTTTAAAGTTATGTTACTTTATAGTTTAACAAAACTCCGTTTTTAAAGTACTATCATAACTTAGTAGATAAATGAGTCTTTTCAGTAACAGTTCAAGTAAAATACTAGTAAACTATAATAGGTATAGTTTAGGGTTTCAGTTCATACTAGATACTAGAACATACTATAATGAGAAACAGGGAGGTAGATACAATACACGATAACAGAAGGAACATACTAAGATACGATAACAAAGAGAACATACTAAGATACTATAACATACTATAATGAGAAACAGGGAGGTAGATACAATACACGATAATAGAAGGAACATACTAAGATACGATAACAAAGAGAACATACTAAGATACTATAACAGAACGAACATACTAAGATGCTGTAGCATAGGAACACTACAGGATCTAATTATACCAATGAATCACTAACTCATTGTTCTAAACAAAAGGTGATAGTAAAATTGGGTATACATGATCATATAACTTTAATGTGAATTTACACGGCCTAGCAATTTGTTTGCGGAAGTCGCGTTTGGTCCCCATAATCTCTTGCAGGGAGAGCGTATAGTATGGGTACTATCCATCACATTATGACCTTAATAAAACAAACATGTTTTAAAGGTAATCAGTACGTCAGGCTGTCAATTTAAAAGACAACTGTGTACTTATATTTTCCCATTACTTTCATTTTGTGACAGTTCCACTTGAAAGTTAATGCAAACTATTTTCGAGTCAAGATAGTGTTGGATAAGGTGTCTAAGTCCATAACTTATTTGGTATATACTTGACCCGACCCGGCATGGTCCATTTGGGTTGCACTTCACCCGAACTAGTTATGGATAATTTTATGAGAATTGTATACTTACGATTTATTAATATATTATAAGTTATAATATATTAATATATAGTCATGTTATTTAATTAGTTTTAATCTTGAATTAATTATGAATTGATTTAGTGATTAAAAGGAAGACTAATTAAATCATGGGATATTATATTTATATGGTGTGGGCTAACACTCATTTGGAATGGGCTAAGCTTATATGGAAGTCCATGGATGATCCATGGAGCTTTTACCCATGGATCCTTGGAAGAGGAAAAGACATGGGTTATTAGGGTTTCACCCTAACCATGTACACTATATAAACAAGCTTATGTTGCATGAAAAAGACACTAATGTGTGTGTAAGTGTGGTGGCCAAAATCAAGAGTTAGTATACTCTCTCATACATTTTCCAAGTTTGTGGTGATTTGTGATTTCCATTTGAGGCATTCACATTATTGGTGCTTGGCTCTCAAACTCCAAGGAATCAACAATCAACAAAAGGTATGTAATTCATCTAGTTCTTTTATGGTTAAAAGTACCCCATGCCATGCTAGATAGGTTATAAACCTTGGAAAATAATATTTTGCATGTATCTTAGACAAACATAGATCCAAGGTTTAATAGGGTTGCATGTACACTTAGGAAGTGTTAGAATGCTCAAAACCCAAGAGTGGTATCAGAGCCTAGGCTTGTTTGTTTGATACTTGATGCAAAATAGTGAAAAAAAGTCAAATTTTTTGCTGTCTGCCTGATGAACTCGCCGAGTCCATGGGGGGACTCGCCGAGTTCATGTGTAAACTCATCCTACTCGCCGAGTAGGTTCGTGCACTCGGCGAGTATGAGCCTCAGAATGCAGATTTTCGACTTTTGCTGCTGGAAATGGACTAGAAACATTACCCTAAACTGTTTTGGTGTTTTAAAACTTGTTTTAGTTGGTGTAATGGTTGTTCTAATCCATTTACAATAGCTTATATCAAAATTTCATGCTTTGTATGTGTTCATATAATTCTTGAAACTTTGATGATCATGTTCATGTTCTTATGAATTTAGAAGATGATAGGAATTATTTGTTGAATTGTTTAGGATTAATTCTTGATCATTTATGTGTTTTAATGGAGTCCATAATTTGTCCTCAAGTTATGGATATCCAAAGTTCACTTCTTTTAAACACACACTTAAAACACATAAGTTACATGGAAATGAAGAGTCTTCATTTTTATGAACCTTTAATTCATAAGTTATGAAATGAAAAGTTTTGAATAGTTTCAAAACTTGTCCTCAAGTTTTGGAATTTGTAAAGTTACACACACTTTAATATACTTTAATTCCAAACCCTTAGAGTTTTAAAGGTTAAAATTCAACCCTTATACTATTTATAACATTAATGGTTAATTATTATATATATGTATAAGATCAAAGTCGTCTTACCGCTAGTACGCCTCATTCACGAAGCCAGTCTATAAGGTGGGTATAAGGTTGTTGCCTATAAAATGGCAACTTAATGGGTGTCCACTCTCACCCACCGCTTGCTTGACTGGTGGAGGGTCGTTAGCCGAACGGGTAGGACAAGGACTTATAAATTCTCATTAAAAGTATGATGAATATTATAAAGTAACTAAACCTTTTATAAATTCCCAATCTTAGTTACTTTAGGAAAATGTGAATATGGTGCTAACCCATGAAATTCACACTTTGTACCTTACCAAGTCGTTGGTGGAGCGTGTGTGGTTAACCGGCACACTAACTTGGACTAGTAAGGATCACGAAGGGTGACTTAATGTTTATCATAGATCGGTGGAGCGTGTGTGGTTAACCGGCACATTGATTAGGTGATAATATTAAGGGTACCAAGTGAATTTGCATGGTTATTCACACCTTGTTTTGTGATCCTCGGCATCCCAGTCACAAAACTTGAAGGGCACAATCGAGATTGAAACATGCCATTGAAAAGTTCAATGAATCTCAAAAGAATCTAGGAATTTCAAAAACCAATTAAACCTAATAATTCATTTCGTTTTCATGGTGGAAATTGGTGAATCGTCATTCACCTACCTTCAAATATGTTATAGCTTAGATTACGGCATCCCTCTTCTAAGTTATAATATATTGTGTTGGATCCTAGCCTTAATATTACATTTGGGTGTATTATTAAGGATTCGATATATCTAATCTAAACTTGTTTTCTTCTTTTCAGATGTCTTCCAACAACAAAGCTTCGGGCTCTAACCCTATTGGCTCCTTTTCCCTCATGAACCTTTGTGGGAGGGTCATCTTTGATGGTTCCAACTTCATGGATTGGATCCGGAACATCAGGATGGTTACTCGTTACGAGGACAAGGAATATGTCATCGATAAGGAGCTAAAGGAGCTTGATGAGTCCACTGCTACTCCTGAGGAGGTCGCTGAGTATCAGCCACATGAAAGAGATGCCACCAAGGTGGCATGCATCATGATGGCCACCATGACAGCTGAACTCCAAAAGTCCTATGAGGACTATTACCCTTTTGAGATGCATCAGGATCTGATGGAAAGGTACCATCAGAGTGCTCGTCAAGAGCGGTATGAAATAATCTCCTCCATGATCACTACCCGTATGAAGGATAACGAACCAATCACGAGCCACATGCAGAAAATGCAAAGGTATGTGGACCGTCTAATGAAACTGAATGTGAACTTCCCTGAGGAGTTGGCAATTGATATCATTTTGCACTCCTTGCCATCGTGTTATGATCAATTTCGTATGACATACCACATAAACAAGGAGGAAGTCACACTCAGTAAGCTTCAAGGACTTCTGAAGACTGCCGAAAGTGGTCTTAAGAGTAAGTCGGTTGCTACTCCTACTCCTACTACTACCCCTGTTTTGGCTATCGGGCAAGGCAAAGGGAAAAAGATGAAGCACCCTTCGAAGGGTACCAAGGGAAAGTCCCTTGAAGGCTCCTCATCTGGAACCAAAGGTGGTTCTATCACTCCTTCTGCCATCCCTAAGGATGC
Organism: Lactuca virosa; assembly: GCF_052849685.1. Classification (NCBI taxonomy): domain Eukaryota; kingdom Viridiplantae; phylum Streptophyta; class Magnoliopsida; order Asterales; family Asteraceae; genus Lactuca; species Lactuca virosa. The sequence continues at coordinate 220,732,467 of NC_136430.1, read as the reverse complement.
TGAATGCTTCTACTGTCAAAATAAGGGGCACTGGAAGCGAAACTGCCCAAAGTACTTGCAGGATGTTAAGGATGAAAAAGTGAAACCATCCCATGCAGGTATTTACACTATATTGTCTAATAACTCACCATATTCTAATTCTTGGGTTCTTGATACAGGTTGTGGTATTCACATCTGTTGTGACTTGCAGGGCCTAAGAAGAAGTGAGGATGTGGAGCACGGAAAGATAAACTTAATCATGGGGAACAAGAAGGTTGCACCTGTTACCAAGATTGGAGTTTATACTTTGTTGCTAGATAGTGGGTTAAAGTTAGATTTGAATAAATGTGTGTACTCGTCTGAAATGGCGAGGAATATTATTTCCTTTCATGCTTTGTACAAACAAGGTTTTACCTTTTCATTTGATAATGAAGTTGGTAGTATTAATGCTTTCTTTAATAATGTTCTTTATTTTAAAGCATTACCTTGTGATGGTGTGTATGAAGCTGTATCGGTTGTAGATAATTTAGGAAATAATGTATTATGTATTGATTCTTCTACTAGCTTGGATAAAGCATCTTTGTGGCATTGTCGTCTTGGACATGTAAGCAAGAAACGCATAGGCCAGCTCCAAAAGGATGGAGTCTTGGAGTCGTTCGACCTCAAGTCGGATGATAGTTGTGAGTCTTGTCTACTTGGAAAAATGACAAAATCACCCTTCACTGGTACTTGTGCAAGGGGTGAGGGTTTGTTGGACCTTATACATACTGATGTATGTGGACCATTCAAAACCGCCACAAGGGATGTTAATCGCTATTATGTGACTTTTATTGATGATTTTAGTAGATATGGTTATGTCTACTTAATCAAACATCAGTCAGAAACTTTTGAAAGGTTTAAAGAGTTTAAACAGGAAGTAGAAAATCAATTGGGCAGGAACATTAAGATGCTTCGATCCGATCGAGGTGGTGAGTATCTTAGTACTGAGTTCCTCGACTATCTTAAGGAGTGTGGGATTGTCTCACAATTGACACCTCCCAGGACACCACAGCTAAATGGTGTATCTGAGAGGCGCAATCGAACTTTGTTGGACATGGTTCGCTCTATGATGAGTCGAGCTTCGCTACCAATCTCTTTTTGGGGGTATGCCTTAGAGACTGCCGCCCACATCCTTAATCTAGTCCCTACAAAGAAGGTTGCCAAAACACCTCATGAGATGTGGACTGGGAAAGTTCCCAATTTGGACCACATCAAGATTTGGGGTTGCGAGGCTTTCGTGAGGCGCGGAACTCATGACAAGCTCGAACCTCGAAGTGAAAGGTGTATTTTCATCGGCTACCCACAAAAATACTTTGGTTACCTCTTCTACAGACCCAGTGAGAATGTGGTCTTTGTGGCTAGGAGAGGGGTCTTTCGAGAGAGAGAATTTATAAGCCAAGGAGACAGTGGGAGGCAAATTGACCTTGAAGAAATTCAAGACTCAGTTGGTGAAGGAACCTCAGACACTAGCAATCAACTTGAGGAGGAAATTCCTGTTGATCCAGCTGACGAGTCTATACTTCCGAGGCGTTCCACAAGGGTTAGGAACACACCTGAGTTTTATTATGGATTTCATATTACTACGGAAGGTGATACATTTATCAGTGACAGTACACTGGTAAATCTGGATGAACCTAACAGTGTTAAGGAAGCCATGGCAGGCCCAGAGTCTGCTAAATGGAAGGAGGCTATGGACAGCGAGATACAGTCCATGTATGACAATCAAGTTTGGAACTTGGTTGACAATGTACCAGGCCGTAAGACAGTCGGGTGCAAATGGATCTTCAAGAAGAAGACTGACATGGATGGGAAGGTGCACACTTATAAGGCTCGACTGGTTGCGAAGGGGTTTACTCAGACTCAGGGAATTGATTATGATGAAACCTTTTCACCAGTAGCAAAGATTAAGTCTATTAGGGTTATGCTAGCCATTGCTGCATTTCATGATTATGAAATATGGCAAATGGATGTCAAAACCGCTTTCCTTAACGGAAAGTTGGCTGAGGATGTTTACATGAATCAGCCAGAAGGTTTTGTCAGTGTAGAGTACCCCAATAGAGTGTGCAAGCTTGAGAAATCCATTTATGGATTGAAACAAGCATCTCGAAGTTGGAATCTTTGTTTCGATGAGAAGGTCAAAGAGTTTGGTTTCTCAAGAAGTGAAGATGAGTCCTGCGTGTATGTCAGAGCTAGTGGGAGTATAGTTAGCTTTTTGGTACTGTATGTGGATGACATACTACTCATAGGAAATGACATCTCAACCTCGCAGGAGGTTAAGTCCTGGCTTGGGAAGTGCTTTGCTATGAAGGACCTTGGAGAAGCTACCTATATCCTAGGGATAAGGATATTAAGAGAAAGGAGTAAAAGACTAATTGGACTTAGTCAGAGTATCTACTTGGATAAGGTGTTGAAAAGGTTCAACATGCAGAATTCCAAGAAAGGAGAATTACCGATCCAAAGCAATGCCAAACTGAGCAAGGCTCAGAGCCCGAGTACAGAAGATGAGATAGCTGAGATGAGTCGATTACCTTATGCTTCCGCTGTTGGTTCGATCATGTATGCTATGACTTGTACTCGTCCTGATGTGGCCTTCGCTTTGAGCATGGTCAGTAGATATCAGGGGAACCCTAGCAAGGCTCATTGGACTGCGGTAAAGAATATTCTCAAGTACCTGCGGAGGACTAAGGATTGGATCCTTACCCTTGGTGGGAGTGATGACTTGAGAGTAGTAGGGTATAGTGATGCTAGCTTTCAGACTGATAGGGATAACTTCCGCTCTCAGTCGGGCTGGGTCTTTACCTTAAATGGAGGGGCAATCACTTGGAAGAGTTCCAAACAGGAGACTGTAGCTGATTCGACTTGTGAATCAGAGTACATAGCAGCGAGTGAAGCGGCAAAGGAGGCGATATGGCTGAGGAACTTCATCGGAGACCTTGGAGTTGTACCAGCTATTAAGGAGCCTATGGAGATTTTCTGTGACAGCAATAGTGCGGTTGCCTTAGCCAAGGAACCAAGAGATCATGGCAGATCCCGACACATTGACAGAAAATATCACTTCATAAGACACAAGATAGAAGAAGGACTCCTCGTGGCAAAGAGGGTATCGTCAGATGAGAACCCTGCGGATCCCCTTACGAAGGGACTGACGAGGGTGAAGCATTTGCAGCATGCGAGGCGCATCGGGCTGAGGGACGATATTAGTTTTACAGATTAGATAGCCATTTCTGAAACTTGTAAAATGTAATCGACGTTTGATGATGAATAAAATTTGTGATTTATTTATGAGCAAAGTGTTGCTATCATTGTCAATTATTTACTATTGTTTCAGTTTTGCATGTTTTGACTTCCAGAATAATTAATTTATTCAAACTCACCACAGTCGGTCATATGTCGGAAGTAGGTATGAATCAAGACTGTCATGAATTGGGATTGTAGATGACTAAAGGTGTTTAGCCATAGCAATGGTTGCTACAACATTCATGAGTACTCATAAGTTATGAGTATTGGAATAAACCCACGCTCACCTGTATCACTTCATGGAATTTATCTCGAGTGATCGTGAGACGATAATATCATATAAGTCTTCAAACCTAGAGATATGAGTTGTTACCTATGAATTGGTTGTGCATTGATTGCACGTAAACACATCAGTAACTTGATGTTATAAAACGTGCCTTTGTGTACAATTCAACAAGTAGTAGAACAAGCATATGAGTCGAAGTTTATCTGTTCCTTCTAGAAATAGAAGCGATATCTGGGCCCCTCGATGATTTTGTGTTGACCCATGTACCGGGCCCGGTCAGAACTAAATTGATGTGTTCAGTTAAGTTCTTTGTCAAACAAATCGGAAATCGAGAAACAACTGCTAGACAATAAGTAAGACATTGTTCCATGTATTTGTCCGACTGATATCATGAGAGCAGAGGATTATATGATCACTTATCTAAAATGGCGCTTCATAGTTCACAAGAGTTTTCGAGAGCTACGATTGCCGGTTGGTTCCTGAAGTAATATAGGCAAATACAGTTATTAGACTTATCCAATTGGGAGTCTGTTGGATAAGGTGTCTAAGTCCATAACTTATTTGGTATATACTTGACCCGACCCAGCATGGTCCATTTGGGTTGCACTTCACCCGAACTAGTTATGGATAATTTTATGAGAATTGTATACTTACGATTTATTAATATATTATAAGTTATAATATATTAATATATAGTCATGTTATTTAATTAGTTTTAATCTTGAATTAATTATGAATTGATTTAGTGATTAAAAGGAAGACTAATTAAATCATGGGATATTATATTTATATGGTGTGGGCTAACACTCATTTGGAATGGGCTAAGCTTATATGGAAGTCCATGGATGATCCATGGAGCTTTTACCCATGGATCCTTGGAAGAGGAAAAGACATGGGTTATTAGGGTTTCACCCTAACCATGTACACTATATAAACAAGCTTATGTTGCATGAAAAAGACACTAATGTGTGTGTAAGTGTGGTGGCCAAAATCAAGAGTTAGTATACTCTCTCATATATTTTCCAAGTTTGTGGTGATTTGTGATTTCCATTTGAGGCATTCACATTATTGGTGCTTGGCTCTCAAACTCCAAGGAATCAACAATCAACAAAAGGTATGTAATTCATCTAGTTCTTTTATGGTTAAAAGTACCCCATGCCATGCTAGATAGGTTATAAACCTTGGAAAATAATATTTTGTATGTATCTTAGACAAACATAGATCCAAGGTTTAATAGGGTTGCATGTACACTTAGGAAGTGTTAGAATGCTCAAAACCCAAGAGATAGTTATAAACTAGGGAAAATTTACATTTTACAAACGACAAACAGAACAGTCGAGTCTAGTACATTCAGTAGAAAGGGGGCCTATAATGCTAACTTTATGATTCCTTAGTGTATGCATTCATGGATATATATTAATCAGGTCCGACAGGTAGTAGGATGTGTGCTTTCCGCTTCATTTCCTGTTCCTTGTTTGGTTGTGCGCTTAGAGCAGATTCACCCAGCCTACTATCTATCCGATCTTAGCTATATATAGGTTCCGTATACACCAAGTAATCATAAGGGGTACCAGGTATGGGCCAGGTCATAGGACACTAATTCAATGCACCGTTTTCACGTACAAAACATACTTTTCAAATAGAACATTTGATAAACAAAACTAGAAACTTACCAGTAAAGGGTTTAATCCAGTTTATTAAACCAATATAACTTAAAGGACCTTAGATGGTTAATTCTACAATACCTTAGTTTATACATCAGGGTTATATATAATTAATATCCGATAGATAGTTGGATGTGTGCTTTCCGCCTCATTTCATGTTCCTTGTTTGGTGGTGGGCTTAGGGCAGATTCACACAATTAACTATCCGTTCGATATTAGATTATATATAGCTTGTATAAACTAAGTGATTATAGAAGGAACTATTGTGGTTACTATTTTTACTAAAAGAAATAAGGGTTTTCTTAAAGAATGTTTTCACCAAATACAAAAGGAACTATTACAGTTAACTCCGTGAGTACCAAGTGAATACGCCAGGGTTATATACAACGACGATCTAACAAACAATGGGATGTGTGCCTTCCGCCTCATTTCCTGTTCCTTGTTTGGTTGTGGGCATAGGGCAGATACACACAACCGATTGTTTGTTTACTCTAGGTTTTATATAACTTCTATCCATTTATTACTCACAGAAAGGATTGTAGAGTCGTTTTTACTTATCTTTCATCAAAGCAGGAAATATAGGATTTTCTGGAGGAACAGGCGAACTTTTCTAAACAGAACTTACAACTTACTATAACTTTCTTACTACTTCTTACATCACTAAAATCTTATGAACTCACCAGCCTAAATGCTGATCTACGCTTTCAAATTAACTTGTATTCTCAAGTAACTAGTAGACAGGTACGCGTACTGGGATTCAGAAGATGGAGCAGTATAGCTTCATGTCTTGTTTTGTTATTTACTTTTGTGTTCTATGTTATGTGAACCACATACTTTGTAAACACTTTCTTTCTAATGAAATGGTTGTTTATTACTTTGATTACTATGTTGCATGTCTTGTGATACTAAACATGACGTCCTCCACCCCCAAACGTTTCCGCCGTTCCGGTTTTGGGGTGTGACAGAAAACCTTTTGATCATCCCCTCTTCTTCAATCGTGAGTTCTTATCGTCGTCCGGCAACATAGTTTAACTGATTAAAGGGTGTCTCGAGGAAAATGGTGCTCACATTGTGGTCGTTATGTCACACCCCCGAACCAGACGGCGGAAACGTCTGGGGGCTCGTGTAACTAACAATTGAATTATCATCACAATGAATATACATGAATCATAACACATTCATCACCAACATTACATATTACAACCAGCATTGTTCACATCAAGTACATTGTTATAGATTACATAAGTTCAAAGTATTAAAAGTACGATGAGTGATGTTACATAAAATGAAACCAAACACACTTGAAAATCTTCCTGCTTAACGATTTCCTGAGAATACAAGTTATTTTGAAAACGGTCAACATATATAATGTTGGTGAGTTCATAAGTATGTTTAGATAAAAGTCTTTATATCATTTGTAAAAATCCAGAAAATCCGATATTTTCTGTAAAGTGTCTGAAAATGATGTGAAAATCAAGTATAGATGCATGTGTGAATTTCATAGTAGTAACATATATGGATACAATATAAATTGCTTTGTATTGTAAGTAAGTGATAATTGAATATTAATCTTTCCCCAGAAAATCCGATATTTTCTTATTTATAATAATGTCGAGGTTCTTGTATCGTTAAATAAGTTGTTTTGTATTGACACAATCGAAGGGTTAATCTCCGAAGTATAAATTTTGGTATTACATGAGCCGTTATAACCATACATGATAATGACAACTTTTTTTTTCTTTTTTTTATTTTTATTTTTATTTTTATTTTATTTATTTATTTATTTATTTTCTTTTTTTTTTCAATTTGTTAGGCGTGTCAAACCCAACAAATAATAGGGGTACAACAGACTCCAAATACACCGCTTTAATGCACTAGAAAGGTAGTACAAGGCAAGCAGGGTCGAACCACAGAGACACGGGATAAAAGTCTATACCTCTTTGCGCAAGGTACTTTGGTCACAAAGGGGGATTTGTTTGCAAAAGTCAAATAATGAAAATAACAATCAACTTTGAAACATGCAGAAAATGAAATAGATTTTTAAACAAGTTGTAAAAGTGCTTCCAGTTCTAGTTCTCACTGTTGTCATTTAACTTGATTATGACTTGATGTAATTTGTGATTACTATTCTAAGTTGGTACTGAAAGATATTAACACGCTCTAATATCTCTCGCTTGCCAAATTATCTAACCAAAACACGCTCTTTGACTAGACCTAGCTTTACTAATTCATCCTAAATACGCTCTTAGATTGTATTGAAAAATTGCATTAAGTTTTGTACAAGCTTCCCAACAATGTTCATTTTTTCTCATACGCTCGGAAGTGTGAAAACATGTGATAAATGTTCTACAATAAGAAAACCTATTGTTTGTTACCAACCATTAACTTTATAGAACAATTAGGTGCCCTAAAAGTTAATTAACTACACAAAAATTCAATTCATGAAAGTGGCCAATCAAACACAAATCAAATTTAAGGATTCTAGTTTAAATAAGAACATAATCACTAGAATAGAATCACAAATCAAACATCAAATTGTATGCTTCAAGTCAAGCAATCAACATGTTTTGAACAAGAACTAGAAACTAGGGTTTCTTAGCCACACATGGCTAGAACAAGATCACAAGGGTAAAAGATGGAAATAATGTGTAGTTACAACTTACAAATACTAGAAATAATGTTTCCAAATGATTACTGATCAATCCCTTGCAATAACCTTCGGAATCCCCTCTCAAAATGTGCTCTGATATGTTCTATCTCTCTCAAAATGGCCCTCAAACCGTAATATGAAAGATAGGAAAAAGTGCCAAAAGTTGGTTTTTGGGTCGAACACGGCCCGTGTTAAAATAGGCTAAACTGACACGGCCCGTGTTCAGCAGCCAACACGGCCCGTGTTGATTTGCACTAAACTGACACGGCCCGTGTTCAACATGGTCAACAGCTCCCACTTTGGTCAACACGGCCCGTGTTGATTTTGCAGTGTAAATCCAACACGACCCGTGTACCCCCCTGACTCCGAATCCAAACTTGATTTTTCCAACTTTTTTGTTTTTCGCCCGATCATCCCGAAATCTTCACCAATGCTTCCCGGCACCTCCCAAAGAGCATTCCAAGCTCCGGTTTACCTGAAAAAGACATGAAAGTGTGCAAATAAGGTTGTTCGAGAGACTAACATGAATATGATGAAATGCAAGAAAAAGGAAGAACAATTATGCTAAATAGATGCATGAAATGGGACTAAAAGGTGTGCAAAAAGGTGCACAAATTGCACCTAACAAGTATTTGCTCAAGGTTTTGTCGCCCTAGACTGGCCTAGTCTAGCTGTAGCGAACAACTAAGGCGTGGGGGGTCACCCCGTATAGATCTATACACAAACTCTCGCTCTCCCTCCAGGAGACTCTGATTATAACTACAAGCTACGATTGTACACTCAAAGGTGCCAACCGACACGTCTCACTAGATTCTCAACCTTTCGTACTATGTTTAATGTTTACTTGTATGTTGTATGTTATCAAATCCAAAGGTACATATATAAGTATACGAAGTTCAATAGTTATGTAAAGGTATAGTTACGATCTACTAAGCATTTGAATGTTTAATGTTTACTTGTATGTTGTATGTTATCAAATCTAAAAAATATTTTCTAAGAATTCCCTAAAATTTACCCAGATTGGTTACAAATTTCAAACCACTTACACTAGTCAAAGTAATTAACAGTCAGTCCCAATGTCATAAGTTCAAGTCCAAGTCCAAGGGAATCTTTTTGCAGCCAAGCATTTTTCCTAAATATATTATTCAATTAAACTATACAAATAAATATATACAAACTATCTAATTATGTTTTTCCTACAAATAAAGCTCATGGCTTTCTTTGAAATCCATGTAACGGACTTCCAACCAACACATCCAGACCATATGACCTTAGTGTGCTAGATTTAAAGAGATCCCGCGGGTTTACTCGCCCGAACCTCAAAGACCACAAATTAGCTTTATTTGGATACCTATACATATCTAAATTTTTTTTTGTTATTATTAAGTTCATGAATTTCTATGGAACCCGTATAGCGAACTTTCAACCCAATTAGTCCCAAACAATTCAGCTTTAGGCGATTAGATGTAGAACACCCCTCGGAGTTTACTTATTCGAGTTCCAAGGGTCACAGATTAACTTAATAATTTTTTTCTAGGCTTATTTCTTTATATTTCCGTCCTTGACTTTTCTATTATGGGGACATGTCACGGTCTATTACCGTGAGGGGCTTCTAAGACATTTTTCGGGGGAGTGAAGTCAACATGCAAAGACCCGTAAGTATAGTTGGAAACTATGTCCCCAAGGAAGGTATATAAAAGGGAATTAGTAGAAAGGACTTTTTAGAGCGCTGGAAGGTTCGGGACACTGAGATTTTATATTCTTTTTATGTTTCTTGAATTTGGCATTTTGGGACCAATTGAGCACTTACTACTCATAAGACCGGTCATGTGTCCCAAAGATTGACTCATACCTGTCGTTATGCTCCGGTGTTGACAACCTTTTCATTTTCTGTTTTGCACGAGTAGCTTCGGGAGGTGTGTTCATGTGCAATTATCTTGCTTTGAGATTTTTCAATAAAAAGAACAAGTCTAATCTCAAGGCATACGACTCACTTACCAATTCAACTGTTTTTAGAAGATTAGGCTGCCTTGGGTTGGATCAAAACAAACATGGAATAAAAATCTTTTTTTTTTAAAATGCATGAATGAACCTAATGAATGAATGAACCTAGTGTACAACTCTACCCCTCCCCAAGCTTAAAGATAAACATCGTCCCCGATGCTCGGAGAGGGCAGAACAACCTATTATGGAGGAGGAAGAGGATAGTAGCCGGGTTGGGAATGGGTCCAAAATAGTTACAAATACATACCAATTGGATTTTTAAACAAAATATAAACGATTAAAGATATGGAAAGAATTTACCAAATCGTTCTTGGAGCCTAGCAATTGTGGTGAGAACCTTCTCTTCATCTTCCCCAAGCTATCCGTGAAATATTTTTGGAGCCCGAGATTCATTTTCTAGGCATAAAAAACAAGTTTAAAACCATTTGGGACATTAAAATTTTGAAATTTACCAAAGACTAAAAAGTTTTAAAAAAAAGGACAAAAATACCCCCGGGTTGCCTCCCGGTTAGCCGCCCTTTTTTTAAAGTCGTTGGCTCGACATGACCCCTGAGTATGCATCGATCTAAGTATGTGGGGCTCTCCAACTTAGTAAACTTTTCGCCACCTCCTTCAATGCAACACTTATCTTGTACTTGACTTTCTTTTTGCGTGGGAACCATGTTGGACTTAGACCCTTAATGACAACAATCGTCCAGCTGACTCGTTTCTTGTATTTGTCCAATAAGGTGGTCAAATCTTCCTTCTTTGATAAGGTGGTCGATTTGATGACCGGTTGGGTGTCTTCCTTCTCGGGGTACATATCCTTTGAAGGGTCCAGCAAATTTATCATTTTGGCTCTTGTGGTTGGTCTACCGGTGAAAGGAGTTTCTCATTGGTAGTGGGTTGCTCAGCCTCTTTTTTGTCAACCTCCAACACCTCCTCTACAACTTCCATGTCAGCATTCTTAATTTCTACTTCTTCCACGACAACCTTCTCTACTTCTACTTCTTCATCCTCTTCCCCGTCTTCTAATTGCAGTCTTGGGCCATCAAAGTTTTCCCCATTATTCAAGGAGATGGTAGATACGATATGGCTTGGGTCCACTTCAGTCTGTGATGGTTGTTTGCCTTGAGTTTCCAATATACTCACAAATTGAGTAAGTTGTGCAATTTGTTGCTCTAAGCTTTTGAGGCAAGCTTTGGTTGTTTCCTAAAAGATTTGGGTAGTAGTGGCAATGCTTTTCACAATGTCTTCCAAGGACATGCTCAACATTTCAGTTTCTTGAGGAGGTGGAGGATATGGTTGTTGGAACTATGGAGTTTGATGGTATTGGTCATATCCCCAAGCTTGGTAATGTTTGTTTCCCCAAACTTGGTTGTTGTCCCACCATTGATCATGTTGAGGTTGATCATAACTCCATTGGTTTGGCCAGTCGTAGCTTTCCGTTTCTTTCACTTCTTCCCATTCTCCTTGTAAATATGGACACATATCGGTATGATGTCCATTTTGAGTGCAAAAATCGCAAGGAATAGGTGTGGGTTGCGCACTTTGGTCATTTCCAATCATCATAACTAACCGAGCTAGCTCAGAAAGTTGGTCTTCAATGTAAGGAGTATTCATTTATGAGCGACACTTTTTGTTTTGTTTTTTTTTTTCTATTTTTTTTGTTTTTTATAGAGATGTACCTGCTCACAAAAATCTAGGCATAAACAATTAGTAACACCGTGTCCCCGGCAACGACGCCAATTTGTTACGCGTGTCAAACCCAACAAATAATAGGGGTACAACAGACTCCAAATACACTGCTTTAATGCACTAAAAAGGTAGTACAAGGCAAGCAGGAGGTGGAGGATATGGTTGTTGGAACTGTGGAGTTGGTTGGTATTGGTCATATCCCCAAGCTTGGTAATGGTTGTTTCCCCAAACTTGGTTGTTGTCCCACCATTGATCATGTTGAGGTTGATCATAACTCCATTGATTTGGCCAGTCGTAGCTTTCCGTTTCTTTCACTTCTTCCCATTCTCCTTGTAAATATGGACACATATCGGTATGATGTCCACTTTGAGTGCAAAAATCGCAAGGAATAGGTGCGGGTTGCGCACTTTGGTCATTTCCAATCATCATAACTAACCGAGCTAGCTCAGAAAGTTGGTCTTCAATGTAAGGAGTATTCATTTATGAGCGACACTTTTTGTTTTGTCTTTTTTTTTCTATTTTTTTTTGTTTTTTTTATAGAGATGTACCAGCTCACAAAAATCTAGGCATAAACAATTAGTAACACCGTGTCCTCGGTAACGGCGCCAATTTGTTACGCGTGTCAAACCCAACAAATAATAGGGGTACAACAGACTCCAAATACACCGCTTTAATGCACTAGAAAGGTAGTACAAGGCAAGCAGGGTCGAACCACAGAGACACGGGATAAAAGTCTATACCTCTTTGCGCAAGGTACTTTGGTCACAAAGGGGGATTTGTTTGCAAAAGTCAAATAATGAAAATAACAATCAACTTTGAAACATGCAGAAAATGAAATAGATTTGTAAACAAGTTGTAAAAGTGCTTCCAGTTCTAGTTCTCAATGTTGTCATTTAACCTGATTATGACTTGATGTAATTTGTGATTACTATTCTAAGTTGGTACTGAAAGATATTAACATGCTCTAATACCACTCGCTTGCCAAATTATCTAACCAAAACACGCTCTTTGACTAGACCTAGCTTTACTAATTCAACCTAAACACGCTCTTAGATTGTATTGAAAAACCGCATTAAGTTTTGTTCAAGCTTCCCAACAATGTTAATTTCTTCTCATACGCTCGGAAGTGTGAAAACATGTGATAAATGTTCTACAATAAGAAAACGTATTGTTTGTTACCAACCATTAACTTTATAGAACGATTAGGTGCCCTAAAAGTTAATTAACTATACAAAAATTCAATTCATGAAAGTGGCCAATCAAACACAAATCAAATTTAAGGATTCTAGTTTAAACAAGAACATAATCACTAGAATAGAATCACAAATCAAACATCAAATCATATGCTTCAAGTCAAGCAATCAACATGTTTTGAACAAGAACTAGAAACTAGGGTTTCTTAGCCACACATGGCTAGAACAAGATCACAAGGGTAAAAGATGGAAATAATGTGCAGTTACAACTTACAAATACTATAAATAATGTTTCCAAATTATTACTGATCAATCCCTTACAATAACCTTCGAAATCCCCTCTCAAAATTTGCTCTGATATGTTCTATCTCTCTCAAAATGGCCCTCAACCCGTAATATGAAAGATAGGAAAAACTGCCAAAAGTTGGTTTTTGGGTCGAACACGGCCCGTGTTAAAATAGGCTAAACTGACACGGCCCGTGTTCACCGTGTTGATTTGCACTAAACTAACACGGCCCGTGTTCAGCATGGTCAACAGCTCCCATTTTGGTCAACACAGCCCGTGTTGATTTTGCAGTGTAAATCCAACACGGCCCGTGTACCCCTCTGACTCCGAATCCAAACTTGATTTTTCCAACTTTTTTGTTCTTCGCTCGATCATCCCGAAATCTTCACCAATGCTTCCCGGCACCTCCCAAAGAGCATTCCAAGCTCCGGTTTACCTGAAAAAGACATGAAAGTGTGCAAATAAGGTTGTTCGAGAGACTAACATGAATATGATGAAATGCAAGAAAAAGGAAGAACAATTATGCTAAATAGATGCATGAAATGGGACTAAAAGGTGTGCAAAAAGGTGCACAAATTGCACCTAACAAGTATTTGCTCAAGGTTTTGTCGCCCTAGACTGGCCTAGTCTAGCTGTAGCGAACAACTAAGGCGTGGGGGGTCACCTCGTATAGATCTATACACAAACTCTCGCTCTCCCTCCAGGAGACTCTGATTATAACTACAAGCTACGATTGTACACTCAAAGGTGTCAACCGAAACGTCTCACTAGATTCTCAACCTTTCGTACTATGTTTAATGTTTACTTGTATGTTGTATGTTATCAAATCCAAAGGTACATATATAAGTATACGAAGTTCAATAGTTATGTAAAGGTATAGTTACGATCTACTAAGCATTTGAATTTCGGTCCAAGCCCAATTAGCATGTAAATGGATCACAAAGGCCCAATGACACGTAAGTGGGTAATTCAGGCCCAATAGGCATGTAAATGGATCACAAAGGCCCAACAAACATGTGACCCATAACTCAGGCCCAAATTAACATGTAAATGGGTCGTAAGGCCCAATAAACAGGTCATGGAAAAATATTGGGCTCAATATACACTTGAATGAGCCCTTAAGGCCCATTGGCCACGTAATGTGAATATTAGGCCCAATAAAATTATTATCGATGTATTTCGTCCGTTCGTTATTGTTTCGTTGTTTACTTTAGCTCGTGGTTTACCAAATTTATTATAAAAAGTCTCCTTTTTCGTAAAACAACATTTTGGTCAAAAGCCTCAAATTTTCAATTAAGACCCAAAGCTTTGTAAAAATGACACTTTAGTCCATAATTTGTAAAAATTTGTAATTTTGTCCCAAATGTCTAGAAATTCACGGTTTTAGTCCAAAAATATATATTTTGACATTTAAGGCCCAGTTTTGCTGAAAAGTGCATTTTCAGCCCATTGTTTGTAAAAATTTACACTTTCGGCCCAATTTTGATAAACGTTACATTTTTGGTCCAATTTAGAAATAAATGTTATTTTCACCCTTAAATTTGGTTTATTTACATTTTTGACTCAAACTTTGGCCAAATAACATTTTTAAATCCCAAAACTTCATTTTTTTCGCAAATTTGGGCCCAAAACCGTGAGGCCCAAATGTTTGGCCCATTAAGCTCAAATTTATATTTTTGCCCCTTTGGAAAGCATGTTTATCATAAAAATCCATTTTTATACAAGTAGGACCTGTTTGATCCCTATAAAAACATAAATGTCGCTTTTTACCTTTATTTTTTGTTTTCTTGACAATTTTGACCCTTAACAAAGTTTTTGCCTTAAATTTTTTTGTATCATAAACATATAACACTTATAACTTGATAGTATGATGTATAAGGTGTCTTAGTTTATAGATCTTATCTCAATGTTACTTAAGAAGTCGTGATTTGCTAAGATCTAACATATTTTTACAAAATAAACTAAGAAATCACACAAGACATGCACATAACACATTTACTTGCATTCTCCCCCAAAATCATGTAAAAACCGAAAAAAAGGGGGTATAAACTCACCTTTGCTTGATGTTTCGGTTTTTGAAGAAAGAATGGAAAGGATTTTTGGTCCTAGCAACACCTTGAAGTGGATCTCGAACTTATGAAGCTTCAAGGATTGGAATGACTTGATGAAGATCCTTAAAACTCTAGCCAATTTTTCGAGATCTTGGAGAAAGGAGAAGATTCTTTGAGAGTGTTTGGAGAGTGCTTGGAAAGTGTTTGGAAGAGTGTGTGTGTGCTTAGCTCTCGGCCGAGATATCAAGAAGAGAGGGGAGAGAAGGATGAGGTGACTTTGCATGGAAATATGTGAGACCATGCATTGTTACATGGTGGACAATATGGAGGTGGCACCTCCAAAGTCAAACCCCCCCTCCATTTAATTTTTCATTTTTTTTTTGTTAAATAGTGTTGGGCCGAGAGTTTGGGCCAAAAAGGTAGGAATGGAATAGTTTGAGCCCAATAAACTTTAGTTAGAATTTTTGGAACCTAATCATAAAATTTTCGGCCCATTGGGCCCTTGGAAACACTTACGGCCCAAATAGAATAAAAGAGTGGGTTTATGGCTTTCTAAGGTTAATTGGATTAGCTATGGCCCAATAAGGCCCATTAGGGTTAGAATGAATCATTCTAGGCCCAAATGGTCCAAAATGTTATAGATTTGTGAATTGGGTCCATTTAGAATCCAATTAGGGTTTCCAAGCCCATCATAGTTGAATTGGATGCTTATTGGTCCATCAGGCCCAACAAGGAAATCCTAGTCTAATATGGACTCAAACCGGGATTCTTAGGGTTTTCAGACTCTTTGATGAACATGAAAGGTGAATTTAAATGAGCACTGAGTGATATTTACTTAGAGTATATGTTTTACAATAGTTGAATGATTACACGAGAATAGAATTTCCTAGTAAACATGCTAGTTGTGACACGTTATGTCCACGCTACACCCAACCACATGAGCTACGTAAAGAATATGGTAAGCACAGACCTTGTAATGCTAGGTTTGATGAAATTTTGTACACATGTAATTTTGCTTTCCTCCATCAATAACATTTTGTTCTTGAATTTTCACCTCATGTTCTATTTCAAGCTTTTGCACATTCAAGATAAATCATGGGGGTTCGTTCACCAATACAGTATCTGGAAGGTCGTACATAGATGGGCTTGTGGACCACTTTGATTTTGTGGACATGGATGTGTTTTCAGTCTACGAGCTAGATGATATGATGGCAGTTTTAGGGTACAATGATGGAGGTATAATGTTTTACCATTTCATGATCCTAAAGACAGACTTGGATAGGGGATTGTTACCCCTTGGCACCGATCAGGAAGTCATTCAGTTGGCAAGGTATGTGCCTAATCATAAGGAAATTAATTTGTACATTGAGCATGGGAAGACTAGAGTAGTCCCTTACTTTAAGTCCCCATTGAAGGTTCGTATTAAGGAAGTTGAAGGGGATCATTCTCCTGAAATGAATAGGGTTAGAATGAAAAGGAGACCAGTTGGGTCATGTAGTAAAAAGTTGGATTTGAATGAGCCCACTTATTTGTCAAAGTTGATTGTACCCTATGAACCCGTGATTAACAAAAAAAACACCCAACTGATCGAGAGAGTGATCCCTTTAGGGGTACAATTTGAGGATAACCAAGGTAAAAGAGCCGTTGACACAGGGGATAATCACCAACCAAAAGGGGATGCTGATCCAGTGGATGATTATGAGGTAATGGGGGATGTAGATGCAGAATATGGTGGGGAAAAAATCTACATGATGTTCAGTTTTTTGAGGATAAATATAGTGGAAGTAAGGAAAGTGTTAGTGATGGTGCTTGGAGTGAGGGTAGTAGGAGTGAGGGTAATAGGACAGATGATGATAGTGAGGATGAAGACTTCTTTGTGGATTTAGAAAAGATTGTAGATGATGTGGATGTTGATATGAAAGATTTTCATATACATGTTGATGAAGATGTTGAGTGGGTTCAAAAAACGACCAAAGAAGCAAGTGGTAGTGGTGTTGACTTTACTGAAGGTGAAAATTTAGAGGTCATAGACCCATAATCATTTGATTCACCTATTGTAGGTGAAGATAACAACAGAGAGAGGATGTTGAGAGACATAGGAAAAGCAAAATCTTATTTTGAAGGTGTAGTTAATCCAAAGGCTTTCACATCGGGACAACAGTTCAAAACAAAGAAAGATGTGAAAGACTATATAAACAAACATGCAGTAGAAACCAAAAGGGATTTACATTTTGAAAAAAAATGACAAAGCAAGGATAAGGGATAAGTGTAGAGGAGTGGTCCCATATATGAGTGGTGGGCCATGGACAAAGTCAAGGACTGGATTCAAGGACAAAACAGTAAATATGAAAGAGGGTAAATGTCCTTGGGTTGTACTAGTGTCTAGACTTAAAGAGACAGATGACTGGGTGGTGACCACCATAGTTAATGAACATCGGTGTGTGCAATCAAGAGCCATTAAAGCTTGCAACTACAAATTCATTGCAAAAAACATTGTGAAGCAAATTGAGAGTAATCCAACCATTCCAATCAATGCACTTCAAGAAGATCTCATCCAGAAATTCGAGATGAACATGTCAAGAATGAAGGTACATCGGGAAAAGGCATTGGCTCAGAAGCATGTTTTTGAGGATTTTCATAAACAATATGCTATCTTGAGGGACTATGGACTCTATTTGATGGAAAGAAACCCAGGTACTAATGTCAAGATCGATTGTCACACCGAGCCAAATATAAATTCTGATACAAAGACGTTTAGGAGAATTTACATTTGTTTAGGGGCATTGAAGGAAGTATTTAAGGCTAATCTAAGGGATTTCATAGGGGTGGATGGTACATTCATGAAAGGTCCCTATCCTGGTCAAATTTTGACTGTCGTAGGGGTAGATTCCAATAATGGGATATATATATATATATACATATATATATATATATATATATATATATATATATATATATATATATATATATATATATATATATATGCACTTGTTGAAAATGAAACCACAGATTCATGGACATGGTTTTTGGAATAACTTGGTGATGATCTGGAACTTTATGTTAATTCAAACTTCACTTTCATCTCAGATAGGTAGAAGGTACATATACTTCAATTTAATTTGATATTATTGTTATTTAGTCAAATAACTATTGAAATATTTAACTAGGGCATCATTCTTGCAATTGCCAAACTTTACCCTCAAACTGAGCATATGTTCTGTCTCAGGCATATATATGATAATATGAAAAGACAGTGGAAGGATAAAGAGCTCAAAGATTTTATGTGGGCATGTGCAACTGCTACTACTGTAAGGCATTTTGAGAAAGCATTAGAAGAGCTAAAAAAAATTCAATGCTGAAGCTCATGATTGGGTGATACATATTCCTCCAACTCATTGGGCAAGATCTCATTTCTCAGGTTAGCACTTCATCTTTCAATGATGTTTACATTTACTTGTCATTGTTAGGTTTTGTTCTTATTTTGTATTTTATCACTAAACAGGGAGGGCACATACTAACATCTTGTTGAATAACATGTGTGAGGTTGTGAATGGAAAAATACAAGGTGGTAGGGATAAACCTATCATTTATTGTTTGGAGTATATTAGAGAGTATTTGATGAAGAGAATTTGCATTGTCCAAAGAGAGATTGATAGATCTCATGGTCCTCTCACACCAAATGCCACTACTCTTTTTGATCAAATGAAAAGACAAGCACAAAAGCACAGGTGTATTTTCAATAGGGTAAAACTCAAGTCACTACTCATTGGGGTGATCAGTTTATTGTGAATTTGGATGAAAAAACATGCACATGTAGACATTGGGAAATTACAAGCATGTTACGCTCACATGCAATAAGTGCAATATGGGACAAGATTAAACATGGAGCAAAGAATGTTCCTGAGTTGGAGCATTGGGTCCACCCATTCTACTGGCTAGTTACATGGGCAGAAGTATACAAATACAAAATTGAACCTATAACTGGTAGATTGATGTGGCCCAAATCACCATGCCGAACCAATTTGCTTCCACCCGAACATGTTGTTCAGGTATGTCTTCATATATCAATATAACTACAGTCGATGAAGAACAACAATTTAATCTTATATACATTTGTAGGTGGGTAGGCCCAAGAAGAAGAAGAAGAGGGTATATGATGAACCTGCTACACATGGGCATAAACTGTCCAAGATGTGGACCACTGTCACATGTGGAAAGTGCAACAACAAAGGGAATAATTCACGAACTTGTAAAGGTCAAGGTGGCCCTAATGACAAAAGAACTGGAGACACAGGAGGAAAGAAGTGAGGATGGGGGTGTTGTTGTTAAGTGTTGGGTCTTTTGATGTAACTTGCAACTTACTTTTATGGTCGTGTTAACACCTATGTTTATGTAACAAACAATACTTACTTTGGGCTCCTATTTTTTGTATGGTCATGCATGTTGACCTTGAATATTTGTACATATTTTTAAACTATGAAACGATGTGAACTGCTGTTGTCATATACAATAGCATTTTTGTTAAATTGGTGTTCTTGTCAAATAATATTTGGGATATTCAAAGTGTATGGACAAATGGAAACAATACAACACACATAAGCCATGACACAATAACATTGTTCTGAAATTAAACCATTTGATTGCATAAAGACTATATCATTCAGACAATATTAACCACAACATAATTTCTTGCATTCAAACTCAAAACAGACACAAACACTACATAAACCATGCTACAATTTCCTGTCTTCAGACTCAAAATAAGACCACCAGTACATTAACCCTACGACTACGACAATACTTCCTGCATTTAGACACCACATTCAGACGCAACTTCAACCATGCTTCAAGTAACGAATTGCAAAAAGACCCCAACTGAAGAGAATGATTAACTTATACATCCTAGCTTGCATGATAGCTTGTTGAAGGGATTCTTGGAGCTTGTTCATAGAATTGAGTAACCCATGTATCACTTCCACCGATCTAGGGAACATGGGCTCATCAAACCACCCAATCCAACCATACATTCTCTCATTACGAAGACAAGACCAAAATCGCTTTCCAGGGTTGCGATCTGACCAGGAAGTGACGATCGCTAGATCACGATTTCCACAAGCACATATCGGCATTTTCTGCAGCCTTCTTTCTCTAACAGTAGTAGTGATCGATTGAATTGGGAGGAAGAACAAGAAGAAGTAATATAGTCGTTAATAAAATGTTCAGAAAAGGTCCTTTAGGGTAAAATGACATAATTACCCTCATGTGCAAGTCACATGGAGGCAACTTAACGTTGGAATGGATGGACATCCAACTTGGGGACCAAACGCGTGCAACTTATCGTTCGTATGTACTATTTGAAGGAAAAAAGTACCGTAGGGACACATTAGGAAAAAAACCAAAACCTAAAGGACCATTCGCGTAATTTGTTATAAAGATAAACTCATTTAAAATTTTAAATCCTATTGAAAACTTAATCAAAATCCATAAAATTTTAAATCCTATTGAAAACTTAATCAAAATCCATAAGTATCAACCTGGATTCCTATTCCCTAATTTTAAGGATTTCAGTGTCAGCCAGACGACCTTAAAAAAATTGGATGCAATTGCAATCGAATGATGAATGGAAGCATCTAGAATTAACGTGTACAACACGTTGTTAGACACCTCTAGGAACTGCCGGAAGCTTCGGTATTGATCCCAAGTCCCCAACGACGCCACTTTTTGTTACCTCCCTGACTATAAATTGAGACCCGTTCTTCTCTTCTTTCATCCATCAATTCATTCGATTCATATCAAGATCAATCCATTCATTCGATAATCCTTCAAAATATGCAGATCTTCGTGAAAACCCTAACGGGGAAGACGATTACTCTCGAGGTGGAGAGTTCCGATACCATTGATAATGTCAAAGCCAAGATCCAGGACAAGGAAGGAATTCCTCCGGATCAACAACGGCTCATCTTCGCCGGCAAGCAGCTCGAGGACGGCAGAACCCTAGCCGATTATAATATCCAAAAGGAGTCCACCCTTCACCTCGTCCTCCGTCTCCGCGGCGGTATGCAGATCTTTGTCAAAACTCTCACCGGCAAGACCATTACCTTGGAAGTCGAGAGTTCTGATACAATCGACAACGTTAAAGCAAAGATCCAGGATAAGGAAGGGATTCCCCCTGATCAGCAAAGGCTCATATTCGCCGGGAAACAGTTGGAAGACGGCAGAACCCTAGCGGATTACAATATTCAGAAGGAATCGACTCTTCATCTCGTCCTCCGCCTCCGTGGTGGAATGCAGATCTTCGTCAAGACGTTAACCGGGAAAACGATCACTCTAGAGGTTGAAAGTTCTGATACGATCGACAATGTCAAGGCTAAGATTCAGGACAAAGAAGGGATTCCACCGGATCAACAGCGTCTGATCTTTGCTGGTAAGCAGTTGGAAGATGGTAGGACCCTAGCTGATTATAACATCCAAAAAGAATCGACTTTGCATCTTGTTCTGAGGTTGAGGGGAGGGATGCAGATTTTTGTCAAGACACTGACAGGGAAGACGATCACTCTAGAGGTTGAGAGCTCGGATACGATTGATAATGTCAAGGCAAAGATTCAGGACAAGGAGGGTATTCCGCCTGATCAACAGAGGCTTATATTTGCTGGGAAGCAGCTTGAAGATGGGCGGACTTTGGCTGATTATAATATTCAAAAGGAGTCCACTCTGCACCTTGTTCTGCGTCTTAGAGGTGGTGTTTTCTGAAAAACAATCAATCGTTCATTATGTTTTATTAAGTAACGCGAATACTTGATGTTTTATATAACGTACTGTTGCCATTTCAATGATATCATGGTTTTTATTTAATGATTAAGCTTTTGCTCTGTTTTATTCAAATGTCAAGAAATGAAACAAAAACAACTAAAATTTTCTCATCCTAAAAATGAATCTGTTTGCACTTGTCATAAAATGAATCTGTCAATTCTTGAAATAATAGAAAATGTCACAACGATTCATAAACAAAGTAGATTCACATTTGACAATAACACCCAGTGAGGGTTTGAGGTGTGAAGCTTTGATTAATATATAAATATCTAACACAGTTTTATCTTCTTATTTGATAGTAAGAAACCAAATAGTCAGAATATCTTGATATACTTTTCTCTTTAGTCCCCGTATTCTTTTACATTTGAAGCCCTGAAATGACAAATATAAGCCCTCACTCAACCTAATGTTCAACTTTTCACACAAGTAGTTATGTTGATGTGTTAATGATTTGCCATTCGTTCCACAGTGTCAACTTTAACCTCCTTTACTCCAGCATCAAATCTGTTGTCCCTTTAATCACCTTTAAAAAATGAATATCAATCTCAACGAGATTAGTTTGTATATGCCACAAAGTTTAGAAGGTAACGAAGTTGCAAAAGCTCTATATTCTGCATCTGTAGAGGAATTAGAGCGAGCATATTGTAGCAGCAGCTTTTCTTCACACAATGAGCTTTTTGTCCTCATCACAACTGCAGACTTCTAAGCTCTGCCCAAATAAAGAAACCACAGTTTAGGCCTGAAAGCTAAAGGTACCCTTTCTGATTTGCTTATGTAGTAAATGGATAATTACATTGATTAATACAGAAAACCTAGGAGGGATGATATGTCTTTTCCCCTAACGACAACCAATACATTCACATTAGCAACATTTCCTTCTACCATAAACCTATAAAGATCTTGAAACTTTACAACAACATTCGCCCTCTTGCATCGGCTTTCATGGTTGAAAAGATAAATTAAATTCGAGATCTTGAAACTACACATTAATCAGCACCAATATGAAGATGAGGATAGCATCGCTGCTCTATTCGATCCTCAATGCATGAAGAAAATACATCGAGATTTGATGATCCAGTGTGGTAGAAGGGATGTGGAATTTTTGGTAAATTGGCTTGTACACGTCAAATGCTTATGTGGCTCTATATTTAAAAACCAACATCACGTCATATATTTAACGGTTTTCAAGTTAATGAGTTGCATGATATGGTTATATTCTAAAACGTCATTGCATATTTGGTATAAAAACTAACACCACGCCACAAGGGGCATCTTTGAGGACATGCGAGATGGGCGACATATGGTCCATGTCATAGAGGGGTTGTTAAGAATAAAAGGGCAAGATTATCATTGTTAGATAAAAAAGTTATTTTTTTTTTTTAAATGTTGCATTCTTGAATGTTTTAATGGGTTTAAAGAAAAGAAGGGTTGAAAGTGATTGTTTTGGAAGTTAAGGGGTTGCGGCTGGTTTCCTTTAAAGTTGGAAAAAGCACTTGGTCGGTTCAAATACCAGGTTTGATACGGGTTTTACCTGTGTTTGTGCCCCGGATATTTAATGCATGTTTCAGCTCTCAGATGATCATTATTCACTCATCCGTTTGTGTAGCTCTTTCATATTTTCTTTGTTGTTGTTAGGGTTTGTGTATTACGTTTTCAAATAGCTTCAGTGTTGTTTGAGTCTTAATATGTTTTACTCTGTTCTTGTTTGTATCTAGATTTATGAGTGAGATGGTGAATGTAGTGAGGTTTAATTTGTAAGTAGCGGGGGTTCTTATTCTTTTAATAAAAGGATTATTGATGTTGTAAATTCTTTGATTTTTCTAAATGGTATCACAATTTTGATTAACATACAAAAATCTACCACAAATTTATATTCGTATTTGACATAAGAAACCAAATATTCATAGTATCTTGAACACTTTTCTCTTAAGTTCTCATATTCTTTACATTATTTGAGGACATGTGATGACAAACATGCCAAGTTGATGATTTTATGTTACAATGCATCATAATCAAGTGAAGGTTCCATTCCTTTCAACATCTTTTTAACACCCTCACTCAACCTAAACTTTTCACATAAATAATTATGTTGGTGTGTTAATGATTTGCCACGTGTTCCATAGTGTCAACTTTAACCGTCTTTACTCCACTAACCATCAAATACATTGTCCCTTTAATCACATTTATCAAATGAATATTAATCTCAACGAGACTAGTTTGTATATGCCACAAAGGTTAGAAGGTAACGAAATTGCATATTTGTTTTCACAAAATACATCAACATGGAAGATGCAAAAGCTCTATATTCTACATCAGCAAAGGAGATGGAGTGAGCATATTGTAGCAACCTTCTTCCCACAATGAGTATTGACTACGGCAAGTCTTTGTGATCTTGGTGCCTGACTTTCTGTCATCATCACAGCTTCAGACTTCTTCTTAGCTACCCAAGAAAAAACATAATTTAGACCTGAAAGTTGAAGGTACCCTTTCTGATTTGCTTATGTAGTAAATAGGTAATTACATTGATTAATACAGAAAACCTAAGAGGGACGATCTGAGGGAAACATATGTCTTTTCCTTAATGACAACCAATACATTCACATTATCAACATTTCCATCTACCATAAACCTATAAAGATCTTGAAACTTTACAACAACAACTACCCTTCTTGCATAAATACTTTGGCCTGAGAAAGAGGATTTCTCTTTGAATTGATAAGTCTAAACCCCTATTTAAATAGTTTGTGTTGTTGTTATTGTTAGGGTCTGTGTATTAGGGTTTCATATAGTTCTAGTGTTGTTTGAGTCTTAATACATTTTTCTCTGCTCTTGTTTTCTATCTAGATTTCTTGTTTTCTATCTAGATTTATGAGTGTGAGGGTGAATGTAGATAGGTTTAGTTTGTAAGTAGCTTGAAAACCAAATGGTTCATATTTTATTAATAAAAGGACTATTGATGTTGTAAATTGTTTGAGTTTTTTACAAGGTGGTCCGTTTTTACATACGATTTAGTTTGCTATCTAGCAATCGGCAATCGACAATCTGGTAATCCAAAGTCAAATCCCATTTTCGTTCTAATTCCAAGAGCTCAAGCTAAAATACTATATATGGTGAAATTGGTTAGCAAAGATTTACAATAAAAGGATATGCTTCTTGATATTGCTATTAAAGAAGTGATTATGTTGATTGAATTCTTCGGACAGTTTAGAGAAACATAGTTCTCTAAGGCAATTGATGATGTTAAGGAAATTTCGGTTGAAATGAAGATTGACTCAATATTCCCTCTAAATGTCCCATTCATAGAAACAACAATGTGATGAGAATCCAAGTAATCAAAATGTCGTACTTTTAGACAAGGAGAATTTTAAAGTTAATTAATTTTATATATTGTTGATCAAGGAGAAGCTTCTCTTAAATCAAGATTTGAACCATTGAAAGAGTATGAAAAGAATTTTGTTTTTTTGTTTCCAAACAATATGATTGAATTTTATGACAAATATCTTAAGTTGTATTGTAGTTATAACACCCGCAGATTCAGGTTGGTCAATAAAGACATTATAAGTGTTGAAAATGATTTTTTGATAAGATAAATAATATTAATCAAAGTTATAGTATATGTGACAAGGATTCCATACATATAGAAACACTCAAATCTAACATCATAAGAGGAAGTTATGATTTTTCTAATATTTCAGCGTAGCAGTATACAGCTCAGAAACCGAAATTGAAATCAGTCAATTGTTAGGAAAAACAATCTAAACAAAAGTTGAAGGTATCGTCATTTACTATATGTCGATACAAAGACATTCGATAATGGATATCATATGAGAGAGTTATGAATTTTTAACGGACTTTAACAATCTAAGTTTGTTAAGAATATAAATTTAAAAATAAAGTAAAAAATTAGCCTACAGAGTCTAAATGAAAGTTGTAGATCTCATAGATAACTATATATGGATATAAAACGCGTCGAAAACGGAGCTCGTATGAAAAAGATATAAATTTTTAAAAATATATATAATTTCTCGCGCGCACAGACAGCATGCGTAGCGTGCACTGACACTCCACCAGTTTGCCGACACGTGTCACCACCCAGAAGCTGCCACGTCACCCGGTCCAACCAATTTCATGGCGCGCACCGACTATTTGTGCGACGCGTATTTCTTTCATCCCTATAAATATGTTCAATTCTCCGCTTATTCCTTCATCCCTTCACCCCGATTCTCTCTGAAAACTCTTTCTTATCTTCATCCCTTTATTCCCTAAATTTCTGACTCTGTTAGCGAGGCCTTGCGGTGTCAGATAGTCAATGATTAGAAGCTCCCGGATCAGAGTTATGCCTGTATAATTCCCAATTTTTCGTCAGAATACTTTGTAAGTTAAGCTACACTTATTTTATTCAAGTGTAACTTCTAATTATAGTTATAATCGTTATTATGAACCTATAATTAAGATTTATCAGTGATTCCAACATCATTATACTGATTGATCTACTTACGGAGATGATGTCAAGGCTAGATTTAGTGAGGTGTTTAAAGTGAGATTTTCAAACAGTATACTTTGTATACCAAACGGACCCTACCTTCAAACAGTATAATCGTTATTATGAACCAATATGATCTTACTTGATAGATCTTGATGTAGACATTGAGATTAGTGAGGAATCTAGACTATCATTAATCGCCATAAATATAAGACTAAGACTTAGTAATGTGAACATAGGTCACGCCAGAGAAAAAGATTAAGTACCACGGCGAAGTTCTGCTCAAATTCTGAGGCATCCACTTTTATCAAGTAAGTGCATAGTTACTTTCATCTTACATACAAATATAAAGTATTTAGATAATTAAAATGCTATATTTGCCTATTATCTGTGATTGGAACCTTCTGTGTTAGATGAAATTATATAAGCCAATTTTGTTTAACCATATATGTATTTTTATACTTATAATATATGGGGTAGTGAAGGGTAAAGAGAGATGAAAATAATGAAGAGAGGCTGAGACTTTAATAGTACTACCGGACTAGTGGTGTAGTTACCTAGTAGGGTATTGATAATGACCACATACAATTCTATACAAGGCAGGTCAAAAACATGGGAAGACACACGACCTGTAGATGTTTATAAGTCAACGTGGACAGGGCTGTAACCTATAGATGTTTACAAGCCATACACAGGCAGGTTTACCGCCTGTAGGGGTGTTTGGTATTGATTTTAGAATGACTTTTGACTTTTAATTTTTTCAAAAAGTCAAAAAAAAGCCAAAAGATGTTTGGGTAATAGAAAAGTTCTTTTGAAAATGACTTTTTGCATAGAATAAAATGAGGGGTTTCAAAAAGTCACAAAAACCTAACTTTTTGTGACTTTACATGAAAAAGTTAAACCAAAAGTCCTTTTTGCTAATCCAAACACATTTTAAAGAGTTCCTTTTGCAAAAAGTCCTTCTACAAAAAGGACTTTTGATGTTCAAAAGCAATCCCAAACACCCCTAGGTGTCAGTCTATCATACATAGGCATGTTTACAACATGTAAGTGTTAATAAATTCTTATGCGGGTAGGTCTACGACCTGTAGGCATTAAAGAATTGTGCATGGACGGGTCTACGACTTGTGGGTGCTATTGAACTATACGAGGACATGTCTTTGACCTATAGACGTTAAGGAACTTCGTACGGACAGGACTACGAACCGTAGGTATGAATTATCCATGTGGGTATTCTATTCACCCCATGTGTAACACCCGGTCCATGGTACGTATTTAAATTCAAGTATTTTTCATGTTTTGCCCTGGGACTCGGTGAGTTGGAGGCCCAACTCGTCGAGTAGACTCGACTTTGGACCCGGAGGTTTAGTGACATACTCGACGAGTCGGGGGACCAACTCGACGAGTAGGAGCTGTCTGGATGAAACCCTAATGTTTGGGTTTGCACCCTATTTAAACGTCTTATTCTGCCTCAACCCAACCCCCATCTTCCTCCCGACCCATAGAAACCCTAACTCGAAACCCTAAGCCCCTTTTGAGTGTTCTTGAGCTTTTTGGTGACTTTTATGTGCATTTGAAGTTGGAAGAGAAGAAGAAAGCTTGGGAGTTCAAGTGGAAGCTAGTAGATCCAGAGGTTTTGCTTCATTCTCAGTTCATTCAAGGTAAAAAGCTTGAACCTTGACCATCTATCTCTTAGATCTTGTTTTGGGGCTATTTTCTACCTTTTCTAAGCTTTTGAGAGGCTATACTCGAATTTGTATGCATATTTGGAGTTGCACTTCAGATCTGGAACCATTGAGGGTTCCCATGGCATAAAGGTGCCAACTTTATGGCCTTGGGAGACCCATGCAACATATAAACCCCTTTTTATGGCTTTTTGAGCCAAAGGCCCCATGCATGGACATCAAGTTTGTAGCTTTACGTATAAAATGGACCCTAGGAGGCCAGATCTATGGTTTTGATGCGTTAAGACCCATTCTAATCGACTGAATAGTTTTGGATAAAGAGGGACTCGACGAGTCGGGTCGCATTTTCCCCCAACTGTCTTCTGGAAATGGTATTTGGTTGAGTGGAAGGAACACTCAGTCTGTTAGGGGTTTGTTATGGACTTGAAGATCGAAGGACTCGACGAGTTCAAGGAGGAACTCAGCGAGTTCAAGGCAATGTCCCAACCACATGAAGACAGACTCGACGAGTTCAAAGATGAACTCGGCGAGTCATAGACTGAACACCTTCATATGGATGAAGATGAACTCGACGAGTTCAAGGACGAACTCGGCGAGTCGGTTGACGATAGTCTGATGTGTTGTTGAAGGCGAACTCGTCGAGCTCTTGCTAGACTCGACGAGTAGGGACGGGATTATGGCATTTTGTGGGCATGAGGACTCGGCGAGTTGGTGGACCAACTCGGCGAGTCGAGTCAACCAGATGTTGACTTTGACCAAGGTTTTGACCTTGACTTTGACTTGGACTTGAGTGACCCTTGTAAGGGTTATGAGTATGAATTGATAACTTAGAAAAGTTGTCGTATAGGGATTGAGGAGTCGAGGAGAGTCAATTTTCACACCGAGGATAGTGCAGGCACTACACGACATTGAGGTGAGTTACCTTCCAGTAGAAGTGGGTCTAAGGCACCACGGCCGACCCACTAGTAGTTGATTACAGTTGAGATGATTGTCTTTGTGATAATTGTCTGGTTTGCTATTACTTGATGTGTTCTATGTGCCAGTATGATATGTTCTATGTGATAGTGGTAGTAGGAGGGGAATAGTCCCCCAATTTGGTCGTTAGGACCGAAGGGTATCTGACAGCATGAATATGATATGTTATTATGCGATAGTAGTAGGGGTGAAATAGTCCCCGTGACCAGGTGAGATAAATCGGATGGTAGGCAGGCACCTCAAAATGGCCTGACATGGGTAGGTCAGCACCCCAGAATGGCTTGACATGGGTAGGTCAGCACCCCAGAATGGCTTGACATAGGTAGGTCGGGCACCCCATAATTTCCCGGCAGTATGTATGATGAATGGTATGTTGTATGATGGGGGAACTCACTAAGCTTCTTGCTTACAGTTTTTAGTTTTGGTTTCAGGTACCTCTTCAGCTAAGGGGAATGAGCCGGCAGGGTAGCAGCGCATCGCACACACATGATTTCCGCTTTGAGAATCTTGGGATTCTACTCTGACATTTTACTATTTGATGTTATGGTTTTCGAGACTCGTGATTTGTGACTTGATGTTTTGAAATG
Organism: Lactuca virosa; assembly: GCF_052849685.1. Classification (NCBI taxonomy): domain Eukaryota; kingdom Viridiplantae; phylum Streptophyta; class Magnoliopsida; order Asterales; family Asteraceae; genus Lactuca; species Lactuca virosa. Next base: position 220,702,861 of record NC_136430.1, on the reverse strand, counting down.
ATAGCAACGATGTTTTCCGTAAACTATTTTATAAGTAATGTAATTAAACAAACATTTTTGGGTCTCGATTTTGGGATGTTACACCATGATTACCTTATGAACACATATTGCTAAGGAATCCCCGAAAGCAGTATTATTCACTTAAAGATCATCTAAGATAGATCCCTTGAGATTATCAGTTAGGATCAAGAAGTGAGAATAACGGGAATGGGTAATCGGGTTAATTGTATGATGCAAATTATAAAAAATTCTTTATAATATTGTGGGTTAAAAACGCCTATGTACTTACCAAGTTTCCCAACCTAACTCACTCAGTTTCTTTGTATCACAAGTAACGGTACGAAGGTATTTAACATTTGGACCTGATGAGAGATTAAAGGAAATGTAGGTCATTAGATGTTGTAAGGCCAATAATAATAATGCTTATGCTTATGTTTCTTGTATCAGTTATGACATCCCCAGTCTTAATGAATTAATGGAAACATTTCTTTGGAAATACTTTTTATGGGACATATTCCGCTATTACAAATGAACCCTGTTAAAAAATAAGCATAATTAAAAAAGTCTTTTTTGGTCATGAAAATGGGGATGTCGCAGTTGGTATCAGAGCATTATTTTAAGCGAACTAGGAATTTTTATGATATCTAGAATTAAACTTAGAATGCTAAGCGATGATCGTGAGATGAATGTCTATTATATTTTAGGTAGTATACCTAAATTTACGCAAGCACTGGAATAATTTAGGAATAAAATGCCTAAATTGTTATAATGTGCTAAAATGATTTGTATTATAACATGCCTTAGGTTGTGAAACTGTTATGACTTAACTTAAATGAAAGGTCTATTGCCAACCATAACCTGGAAATAGGAAATTTTATGTGTTCAGGTTTCTAAACGTTTAATTACGGTATTAGAACTGGCATATAAATTTTCGGAGTGATAAGAAAAACCATTCATCTAAACCTTCACTGTCTTAATATTCTCATCTCGGTACATTGAACGTCTACTTTAGTGTATAGATCGACATGGTGAGAACTCGAAGTGGGCTAGGAAACGGTAACGAAGACCAACATCATGAGCTCTGTGTGATCGAGTGTACACATGGAATGGTACCAATAGTTGAACCTGATGGCAAGAGTCCAAGAAATGATTTAGTCTATGATGGTCGAACAAAGGGAGGAGATAAGACAAATGTTACGTGATAATATGGATGAACCCACTGCACCTATTGTGCGACCTAAGTTGAACGAAACACAATATGAGGAGGGAAACTACAACCGGACTATTAGCCAAGCTGAGCCAAGAGTAGTTAGAATAAACCAACCAACTGGAGGAAATGATGGGCGTGGATGCAAGTACAAGGACTTCATGGCATCCAAGCCACCGAGTCTTTCTGGAAGCCCAACACCAGCGGAAGTCATGGATTAGATCTCCGAAATGGAAATGGTGTTCGGGAGTTGCGACTGTAGCAATAGGCAGAAGACCGTTCTCGCGGTCAGATAGTTGAAGATTGGGGTATTAAGCTGGTGGAAGTTACTGGCTGATACTATGCCCAAGGGAGAAGCTAGTAAAATGTCGTGGGAAGACTTTATGGTACAATTGAAAATTCAGTACTTCTCTGAGCAAGATTTTCTGAATATTAACAATGAGTTCCAGAATCTGAAAAAGGGCAAGATGAACGTCAGCGTGTACGCTGCAAGTTTTACAAAGAAGATAAAGCTAGTTCCTAACTTGGTTCCCACCGAACTTTCCAGGGTAAATAAGTTTGATATGGGACTCCCAACGGATTATAGGCCAACAGGCATCGTAGGTTCATCTCTATTCTGTTGAAGTAAACGCCTTGTCTCTTCCATCTGACGATCCAACATCATCTGGATCATTGCTTGTACCTCGTCCATCGTGATTGGCTCGGGTGCAGCTGCTACTATCGGTACTTGCTCAATCACTTGGGGTTGAGGATGCTGATTGCCATTAGCATTAGTATTTTTGATTCTGCTTCGGGTTCTCGCCATGTTGATCTATACACCAAAGTAGCTGAATTTAGATCTTTATTTACGATAGACGTTTATTTCCTCTTTGTCACTCTAAAACGTTACATGCTAGTTCTAATATCATAGTCGAACGTTTAGAAATCTGAACACGTAAAGTTTCCAGATCCGGTCGGTAATAGACCATAGATCCGATTAAATAATAGCATATAAGGCATCTTTATAGCTATAACATAAATCATTTAGCACAAAATAGCAATTTAGGCATCTTTCCTCAAATAAGCTAGTGCTCGTGTCTAAAATATAGTAGACACTCATCTCACAATCATCGATTAGCATTCTAAGTTTAAGTCTAGAAATCCTACTAATTCCTAATTCGCTTAAACTAATGCTCAGATACCAACAGTGACATCCTCATTTTCACGGCCAGAAAAGACCGATTTGTTTTATGCTTTATTTGAAAAATCAGAGTATATTTTTAAAGAAATATATTGCGGAATTTATTCCCAAAAACATGATAAAGAATTTATCAAAGCATTTCCAAAGAAATGTATTTATATTAAAAACATCGGGATGTCATTGTCAATATAGATCAAAAGCATAAACAGAAACAACATAGGCCTTACAACATCTATTTATTATAGTGGCCTATAATCCATTGATCTCTCATCGGACCATCACTCATGTGCTCGCTTGCCACTACATGTATACAAGAAACTGAGTGGGTCAGGCTTGGGAGCCTGGTGAGCACATAAGGTTTTCAACCCATAATAATTAAGTTTATTAATGTCATCAAAAATTCATATAGGTTGTGTCGGCTAAAAATCGATCGATCTAAAATTCGAATTACGGGTTGTGCATTGCTATGCTAATTCTTAGAAAAATCATAACTTCCTCATACGAAGTCAGATTTGGTCGTTCTTTTTATGCATGTTCTCGGTTTAACGTATACTATGACTTTTGTTTAGATCGTTAAGGCTAAAAAGTAATTTATCAAAAATTCACTTTTTACGTTACGCGGTGTCGTGTCGGTTTTGTCGTAAAACTTCGACAGGTCATAACTTCTTCGTTATAACTCGGATTTCGGCGTTCTTTATATCTCTGGAATCTTGTCACGACCACTAAAACTTTCTTCATAGATATTGGGTTTATCTATTATTTTATTTTTGACGCTTATTTTCATTCTTAATTTATTATAACTTATAACTGAGTATAATGCTCATAAAATCACATAATTCACATAATATTCAAGTAATTCCTCTTTATTACTTCAAAATAGGTTAGTTGTTGACCCTAAATATTACATCTTTATACTAATGCTTAGCCAAGAAACACGGGATTTACACAGTCATAGGAAACGGTCTCACGAACCACCTAGGTACCAATTAGAGGTAAAACCTCATTCTACAGCTCATTCCTCAAAGTTTGACCAAAAGTCAAACTTTGTCAAAATCAATGGAAGCGCACTGTGACTAAGACTGGCCATGTCACGCCCACTACACGACAAAATAGCTGTGAAATCCTTCGTGAGGGGCGTCACGACCCTCATTCAAGCGCATTACGATTACTGGCTGAACAACCACCTTCTTTTAAGCACTTAATCCTTAGAGTCAGAGCCTCCAAATCTCAAATCTAAAACTCCTCAATGTCTTAATGTATAAAGTTTCCAACTTTATCCGTAACCAAGGCTCCATCAAGCTAAAACTTAAACCCTAACTAAAAAATGGTCCAAATGACCAAGAGTTACTGCATGGCTCAAAGGAAGCCCATGCATACCTACTTTTATAACATCTTAAGTCTAGAGATCAACTAAATATCATCATAAGGTTTTGGAGTTACTCAAACTCCAAGAACATCCATCCAAAGGAACCAAAAATGGATATAATATCAATATTAATGAACTAAAAGCCATAAAGGTGGAAGCTTTATACCCTCCAAAGGTTCGGGAGTGAAAAGAAAGGGTTGATCTATTTTGGAATCAAACTATTTTGTGCCTCAGTGACCTTCTTCTTTTCTTCTTCTTCAAGCTTCACCAATAATATACAAAAGGCTCAAGAAAATAAGAATGGGGCTAGGGTTTGCAATGGGGGAGTTTCTAGAGAATTAAGCCGCCAAATGAGGCAATCTTAGGGATTTATGCCTTTAAATAGGGCCCAAGGCCCGAGAATTAGAGTTTTATTAAATAGAAAGTGTATGTCGTGTACAATAGAAAACGCACCACGCCTTCATTAGACTAATGCATTGCGACCAACCTAAGTCGTGTCCCACTCCAAGCTAATTCCTATAACTCTAAAATTTTAAATGAGTTAGATATCGGGATTCGGGTGTTAAAACATGTATAATACCACAACAAGAAAACCCCGGCCTCCTGGTTTTTAAGAATCAACCACACATGATGGTGACAGATTTCCAAATATGGCCGAAGATAGCATATTAGAGGCCGATTGTGGAGGGTGTATGTGTTGAACAAAATCCAGGGTTGAAACCACCATCGACGGATTTGTTTATGAAGTGTGGATATGTTGGTGGACCTGTTGAAGATCGAGGGTGAATCGTCCTGAAAATATCAAAAAATCATTATGGGTATATGAGGTTGAAGATCGAGGGTCGATTTGTTGGTGGAGTCGTCGGATACAAGGAAAAGAGACGGAAAAGAGTATGGCGCTGCCAGGGGATGGAAATGATAGTGAAGAGATGATATGTAGGTAGGCATAGTGAGGGTGAACAACAGTGATTGTAGGTGAACGTCAGAGACGAAGCTTATAGGTAGGCGTCGGAGGTGGTGGTTGTAGGTATATTTTAGACGTGGTGGTGGTTGTTGCAAGTAGCATTTGGGTTGGAAGATAAATGTGACTATAGGAGGCTGACGATGGGAGGCTGAAAAATTAGGGAATTAGGGTTCTTATTTATTTATTTACATACTTGATCCTTGTAGTTTATAAAATGATGCATTAACATAAAATACAAAAATAGAGGCATTTCAGTCATTTTACTTAGACACAACGTCTCATTTCTAACAGAGTTGGCCAAAAGGACCAAACGGACAACTTTTTTAAACCACGGGGACCAAACGGGTAGGAGATTAAGGGTGAGCATTTGGACATCCGGATCGGATCGGATCGGGAACCGAACCTGGACTGGTTTCTTAGATTAGTGTTGGTTATCGGTTCTTTGTATCATATGAAATGGTCTGGGTACAAAAATGGGTCGGTCTGGATCCGGATCCGGGTCCGGGTCCGGGTACAAAAGCAGTTTGGACAGGAATTTTAAAGAGGTTATTTATTTTAAACCTATATTAGATTTTCAACCTTTTTGTATTCTGTGGAAAAATTTAAAACATGCATATCTCGTTTGTTTGAAATCGTATTGACATGTATTTTTTTTTCCAGCGTGTAGTTTAGAGTTTGTATACGATTTTAGACTTCGGATTTGTCGTTTTTGGTTTTTATATTCAATGAGTTACAGTCCCCTAAAGTTATGATGTCATAGCTGGAATTTTTTAGTTTTTCAAATATTTTTTTGTATTTTGTATTATCTGAAAATTTGAAAACATACATATCTCATTCGTTTGAAATCATTTTAGCATGCATTTTTTTCCAACATGTGGTTTAGAGTTTGTACATGAGTTTAGACTATAATTTTATCGTTTTGGAATTATTTTCAATGACTTATAATAGTCTCCGGAAGTTGGAATATCAAAACTGAATTTTTTTAGCTTTTCAACTATTTTTTTGTATTTTGTATTTTGTGAAAAATTTAAAAATGCATATCTTATTCGTTTGAAGTCGTTTTTGCACGCGGTTTTGTTCTAACATACAGTTTAGAGTTTGTATATAATTTTAGACTATATTTTAGTCGTTTTTGGTTTCATATTCAATGATTTACAACACCCCCCCCCCCCCACACACCCAAATCGAGATATTCTAACTTGAATTTTTAGCTTTTCAGCTATTATTTTGTATTTTGTGCAAATTTTAAAAATATGCATATCTCATTTGTTTGAAGTCCTTTTGGCATGCGGTACAAATAATCATAAATTAACTTTAGCATCAAAAACTAACTTTCGATAGAGCTTCAGCTACTTTGTCTCATATGCACCTAAAGTTGTATCGGTCCAACGGGTACAAGAAACCGAAATGCCCGGCCCGGACCCGGTAAACCTCCACAGGTCGGTCCACGGTCCACCCATTTCTACCAAACCAGTTTGGTCCAAAAACCGGTTCCGGTCTAATCCAAACGCTCACCCCTATAAGAGATTCAATAGTTGTCCTGATTGTGCATGTTTTGGAATTTGGAAAACCGCAGGACCAATCGCTTAATTTGGTCTAAATATAAGATTATAAGTTACAAGCAAAGCTCTATTTTATGAAAAACTCACAAAGTAACTTTCTTTTAATATCCTCAACCACAATTATAAACACAAATACAAAAAAGGTAAAGGGTTCAATGTGAGAACCAAACCAAACACACAAATTTAGCATGTTCCACTCAAATGATCTAAGGTTGCTATTCATTACAAACCTATATAATGTTTTTTTTTCCTTTTGGATCGAACTAGAGCTAATAAATCAGCCATTATTCAAAAAAAAATGCAGTAGGAAAAGTCTCACAGTATAGCAATCATTTAAAAGTTTAATGCCACCCATTTCATCTAATTTCCAACCAAAATCAAGTGTTAGTCAAACTCATACATACAAAGTTTATGCTATATTTGCTTTAGGTATTAGTGTTCCCATTGTGTAGGTGGTTCTTTGAGGACCTCATGACACATGTTCTACTTCTATTTGTGTGCATGTCACAATCCCATAGTAACAGACAAAAGTAGGAATCATAGACATGTTTCTTGTAAAACAGCAAAAGATATTAAAATAAACTACAATAGCTTCCCATACAACATCGCCCATAAATGTCGCTTAATGTCTTCATCTTCAGGCGACAAGTGGTCTTTCAACAACAGTGTATTAAGATGCATGTGATGCAACTTCTTAGCCTTCATTTCTTCCTTTTTTAGCTTCAAGTCGAGTCTTTTTTCCATGATTTCAACTTTTTTTCCCATGAGTTCAACTTCTCTGTCTCTAGTAACCCTAATTGCACGAAGTTGTGCAATAAATTCATCAACAGACAGAGAAGACTGTGATACCTTAGACTCTTGGTTGGAGTGTTCAGAATTGTCCCCTTCTTCACTTGCTGTGTCATGATCAATATCTACTCCCATTTCTTCACCTCTTGCACCCTTTTCACTATTTTGTGAGGTTTGGTTAATATTTGGAAAAAATTCCATGTTTTCAGAGCATTCAGGGCTTAAATGATCCAGGGAGTCTTCAAGATGTTGAGAGTTCCTATATAAATTTGGATATGTTAGATCCATGGTACGAAATTAAAGAGATTAGAAATGAAAAGTTGAGAAAGTATATGAAAATATGCCAAATACTAGGTTGTATTTGTAGAGAAAATTTAAGATTTTTTTTTAAAAAAACAAATAAGTACTATCCAATAAAATAAACCAACCAATAAGAGAATGCCATGTGGAAAGTAAAAACATATAAAAAATGGCTGGCTAAGATATGATATGGTTGATACTTACTTGGGAACAAAATTTTCCAAGTCCTTCACAGCTGCCTCCACTGCATAAACTGCAATTTTCTTCACCTGTAAATTAGCAAGCATAAAGCAATTGCACGATTACAGTTTATAACAAATAAGTCTAAATAAATATAACTGACAATACTATGGACCTAGTTGACTCTTGTGTAGTTTATAAAGTATGATACAAATTGGACCAAATGATGCCACACATACAATAAAGTCAGTACTTGAATCCAACATCAGATATGTGGCAAAAAGACCGGTTTGACAGGTTCCATAACGGGTTGAAGTCAAACAGGAGTTGTGTTGACCAGACAACAAGTTAATCCAGTTTTAATAAACTCATAACTAATTAATATATAAAATATGACGGTAAAGTAAAACAATATTATATTTTTGAATTGAAATATTTAGGAGGTTGTACCTTGTCATTCAATCTGTTACCTTTTTCACTACTCTATTTTAATTACCAATTTGACCTGTTATCAGAAACATATAAACCCAAATTCCCCTCTACAGATAATAATAACCAGTGGGATGGCCCGAACGATGCCAAGGGTTTATTAATCCTATATATTCGACACCATTTCTGTAATGACCTCTGACATAAGGTCTATTTCTGTAAATTTTGTGAAACATGGGGACCATGGCTGTAAATTCGCTATTAGACAGGAACTATTTCTGTAATTTTGTGAAAAGTAGGGACCGTTTCTATTATTTTGCAATTGGGCAGGGACTATTTCTGTTATTTTGTGAGATACAGGGACCATTTCTGCAGCTTTGCTATTAGGTAGGGGTGATTTTTGTAATTTTGTTAAACATAGGGACCATTTCTGCACTTTTATGAAATAGAGAAACAATTTATGTAAATATGCTATTATACAAGGACCGTTTCTGTAACTTGTGAAAAATATGGAAGACAGGACCAGTTTTGTAATTTTCTATTAAGCAGGGACCATTTTTGTAAAACTGCACACGCTCCTAAATCTGCCTGTAAAATAGTTATATTTGATAATTGCATAGTGAATGCAACCTGACCACATATGAACCAACAAGAAGTGCAACTTTAGAACTGAAGGATGATGTCAGATTCAATATTGCATAATATAAAGAAGAGATTGTTTACCCCCAACTTATCTTCTTTAGCCCTATGATTTTGGGGAAGAAGGCGGAAATCATCTGTCAACCGAATGCATTCACCAACATTTTCAGGAGAAACAAAGTCCAGTGCTACTTTTATACATGACTGCAAAAAAAAAAACATATTTATGCACTTAATACAACACATATAAACAGAGACAAAAATCGAAAGACACAAAACTAACAAATAATATTTCCAGATCAAACGAAGTTAAAGGAGATTCAACTTTCAAGGCTCATTTAGAGAAAGAATGGCTATGCTTTCCCGGAATGGATAAATTGTAACTTTAACAAGGTTAACAGAAGACTTCTAGGTAGAACACCCTTACCATCTGTTTAGAAGTTATTTGCAGCAGTCTAAAGACAAGATTCTATCCCTAAACAAAACAATTATAGTGATTTTGAGCATAAAAGTAGTTATTTCTGTAACTGTGTGTTTTATACCCTTTAGATCTTGTACTGCCTCCGTCCGCTTCAGGTCACCTTGTGAGGTGCCCTAATTAGGGACCCTGGGCACACGCTACGATTTTTTTATCCATGCTTGAATGCATATGAAAAGAGTGTTTTTGATATGAGATCGTGGGAGCATACATGTGAAGCACGGCATAAGCATCATACAGAAGTTTTTTTATATAGGTTGCTTTATGATGATTGTTTCTGGAAGCTGTACTTGAATGGTTTGATTGAGGCTGCTTTGTTTTCAAACGACAGAAATATATATATATATATATATATATATATATATATATATATATATATATATATATATATATATATATATATATAGCATAAGGTTTAATAGTATCTTGTGTTACTTTATATTAGTTTCCTAAAAGTATGTTGTATTTAAATGTAGATTGTTTCCTTGCTATGTTATTACTTATATGGTATCAGAGACATGTCGACACAGCCAACACTTGCCTTGCTGGATTGTCCTTGGAACCCTAGCTTCGAAAGACATGTCAAGAGCCTACACTTGCCTTGTTGGATTGTCTCTGGAACCCTTAGCTTCAGGAGACATGTCAGCAGCCTACACTTCCCTTTCTAGATTGTTGCCGGAACCCTAGTTTCTGGAGACATGTTAGAAGCCTACACTTGCCTTGCAAGATTGTCGCTGGAACCCTAGCTTCCAGAGACGATGTCAACAGCCGAAACAAACCGCCGCTGCGGCCCTTGCTGAAACAGATTGCAGTCGTTGCCGCTCATTCAGCTGTTTCCAGAACCGTAGTTGCCTCCGCCGAAAATCTAGTTGTTGCTGTTGCCAACCTTGCTGAAACGAACCTCCCCTGCCATCGCGGAACCCTTGATGAAACGGGTCGCTGCCATCACAGCCGTTGCTAAAACAGGGCATATATATGCGCCCTGTTGTCCAGAGTCCGTGTTCACCTCCTGTGTGGTAACCCTACTGTGACTGTAGGGTGATCTTTTGTCGGTAGCCATCCAATCCGGTTCTTCCTTAAACCTCTTGTACCATGTAGGTAACTCTGTTTTGAGGTAAGCAAACAACAGCACCATCTCTCGATCTAGTGTTGACTCAGAATATATATGCAAAATGACATGGGTGAGAAAATTCCTTAGGGAGTTGGGAGTAACTACAAACAGCTTGATGAGGCTTTATTGTGATAGTCTTCAGACATTCATATAGGAAAATGACATGGTCCGACCAAGCACATTGAAGTTGATAGTCATCTTATATTCTTATTCGAGGTCACATTGTGGGAACACAAACATACCCTCCATCAATCAAACAGGTTAATGTCGGGACCCAATATTAACTTGCTCACATTTATTAATATCTTGTGTTACTTTATCTTAGTTTCCCAGTTTAGGTTGTACATTGTATTTACATGTAGATTGTTTCCTTGCTATGAAAAAACAAGAAAAGCTTTCCCGCATCTAATTACTTACATCAAACTTGGACGAATCCATGTGGGAGGCTAGAGCCCAGCATACATGAAATCATTGTGGATAGCACACACAGATTCCTAAGATCCTTTTCAATAATGTTGTTACAAAGGTTTCATAAGATCCCTTCCATGTTGATAGATAGTAATTAAAGTTGAGAAAAATAAAAAAATAAAAAATACCCTTGACAATTAATTCAATAAGCAGTTGCTAATGAACTAACACATAGACCTCCTAGCCTGACAACTCTAACTAACTGATGTGGTGCGCATAAACATCATTGGTAAGCATGTAAACTTAACAAACACTAAATAAACAGCATTTTCTATCTCCTATGCATACTTGAACAAGGGCATAAACTTTTACAGGTAAACATATCATCGTATTACCATCCTATCAACGAGCAATGCTTATTGGGAATAAGAAGTATCCTTTATCTCATGCAACATAATGCATACTGCAATGCATCTACAAGTGCAAGTTAACAAAATTCAGATAACTAGAACCTCTCAAATGGAGATCAAAGATCAAGAAAAAGATGCAGTCTCAACGACCAAGGGATGACCATTTTTTTCATAAATTAGTAATCACGATATTATGCAAGTCAACAGCATAGTGAACTACATGTTATCCCAAAACATCAAACCTTGATCCCTTTTAATTTCAAATGGAGCAAAACAATGCAGCAAAAAACGATATAAAAAGAAGTAGTAAGTTATTAACCTTTAGATTTCTAACTTGATGGGCACATCCAGCAGGTATAAAGACAGCATCCCCAAGCTTTTGTACAAAACTCCATGCTTCAATTCCTGATCATAACCAAAAAAAAAATGAGCACAATCATAAAATCCAATATCAGTGAAAGGTGATATATAGAGCCTTGCAAATGTACACTAACCAAATTCTTCCTTGAGCTTCCTTTTATGCTCCATGGTTAAGTAGAATGTTTGGTCATGAAGTGGGTGGATAACCTGGAGTAAGTAAATATAATAGAGCAATTTAAAATTTCACTATTTAGTATTGGGATACTATACATAAAAGAATCTCTATTAAGGGACTATGTTTTCACCTTCAAAAGTAACATGGTTCATGGGTTTTGCAGTTTATTAATAGTTTGCAAAATTTCTGATTGCCGCATATGATAAAAGAAACAATAGGCATGAGTGATGCATCTACTCTCAGCTTTACAAGACACATGGTTTGCTTTCAATCAAAACTATAAATCTTGGAGGAATATTTGTATGTGATCGAATCAGATATGTTTTCTTAATACTTACTTCATTTCATGAAGAGGTAAAGGCCTAAATTTAAGTACAGACTACAACCTAAGATAGGAAACCATAAAAAGCATACAAGTATATTTAAGACTCCTCAAGTGGGAGCATTAATCATGCCCAACTTGTCGCATATAAAAGACTACAAAAGGGAGAGAGCTAAGTTGAATGCAACGAACAGATGAACAAAAATAAAAAGCTACATAAAAACAACAGGTGCACTGGACTGCTAGGCCTGGAACATGAAACAGTAACAGAAATCCAAAGATCAGGAGGCATGTAAAACGGCTTCAGGAATCAAGAACGGGAACAGGAACTGAAACTGATGTGAAAAAGTCAAGAATGGGCCCCTGGAATCTAGTCAGGAAGAAGTGATAACACTCAAAATCTCTGCCATCAACAGGTTCATCCCATGTTACTGAGCGAATAGTAGTATCTTGGGACTCAAACCTCCTTCAGTGGAAGAGATTTGAGCATGGAGAGGACCGAAGGAGGGAGATTTGGGAAGTGGTACTTGGTGTGCCAATAATCCTTGCAATAATAACATTGTATCCTCCTTTTCCAGCATTTCTAGATTGCAGATGCCAATGCCACAGCCTCGAATGGTTGAGGGTGAATTTTTTAAGTACAGTTCCCGAGCAAGATGATATGTAGATGCCATGACTATGAGGCGGTGTGACTCAACAGTAGGGGGCGAGCACTAGTATATGTGAGATAAACAGCATCACGTCCATCTTAACCAAACACTCTTCCTAAACTTGCACATCGGAAGTCACAGGGAAAAGAACCCCAAGTTCTTCTAACAGCTTACATAGCATGGTGTAAGGTCTCTGAGGCGCCTTGCTCGTGTCGAAATTCGATTTTGTAACATCAATCTATTTTGCTTCTTCGTTCACCACTGAAAAAAGCTAACTGAACAAAGACTATTTTAAGGTTTTCGGCTTCAGTTTTAGTACTTGAACAAAGACTAGTGATCAACCAGGAGTAACATGAGTTTTACCGGAGGATAAGTTGGAAAGGGGTCTTTAAAACTGAATCTTGGCAACAAGAACGTGGACAGATAGTACAAGGTGCAGAAAATGTTACCAAACCGGAACAGCCAAGCAGGTGGTGTTGGATGTAGCGACGGCTGTGGCAGCGAAGGTGGTAACTAGGTTTCAGGCGCGGAACAGGAGTCGTCGACCACAGAGATTACAAGAAACAGGAGCAGACGCGACAGCTATGGTTATGGCAAAGTTTCATAAACAGAGGCTCTGATACAAATCAAGAAACCCTAATCCTAAAATATGTTTTTAAAATAACATGGACCGAAGATTTCTAGGGTTCCGACAAAGTCAGCTCTGATACAAATCATGAAGAAGTAAAGGCTTCAATTTAAGTACAGGCTACAACCTAAAATAGGAAACCATAAAAAAGCATACAAATATCTTAGAAAACGCTATTCTCTAAATATATCTAACAGCATGTATTACTATTTACTTGTCGAGTAATGACCTCAATTTCTATACAAAGTTTGGCAAGCAAAAGGAAACTAAATCAATCCTAAGTAAGGACACGGATACAAATCAAGAAACCCTAATCCTAAAATATATATATATATATATATATATATATATATATATATATATATATATATGCACATTTGTATCTTGTAATAGTAAACATCAACCAAAAGAAAAGGATTACCTTCTGCACAGGACAACAATAGACATCCCGAAACTCTGTAAAGTGTTTTTTGAGATATTCCTCAAGTTTAGGAGTATCCTCCCTCCTAAAGATGTCCCACAGAGCACCTCCCTCTCCCAGATCAGATCCATCCACACAACTACCTGAAATATTACACTGGTTATTAACTTCTTCAATAGCTTCTATTTGCTCATTATTGCTAATTTCTTCATTATCAAAATTTACAGTGCATTTATCAGAAGACTTCACTTGTTTCCTGCACTTCACCTTCTTTCCCGCATTTCCATATTATTCCATTTCTCTTGTCCCCTTAGGGGCATATGGTTTGAGAATGCTGTGAACTGAATTAGGATGGAATGTTTATCCATTAGTCAGAAGTTTTTGTGAACTCCAACCAAATTCAGTTTCATACTCAATTACAACCAAACGTGGAACTGGAACATAATTAAATTCCAATTCCAGATAAATCCCCGAAATCCGGCAAACCATACGCCCCTTATCTTCTTGATCGTTATCAATGTTAAAATCAGCTTATTCACATCTTTCCTCCTTCAACTCACATTCATCTCATTGATTACTAATAAGGATCTGTTTTTTGGCTTGTTTCTAGTGTTAACACAGCAAACAGCTAAAGAGTCGTTTTGTCCTTCAACATCGATATCACATGAGAATCTTTCAACTTTAGATTCAAGACAATCATTACCTAGTGTCCCTTTTTGGAAAGTAACATCTTTCATGTTATCAACATCAAGTTGAGTCTTCCCTGCCAATCCAAAAAGTTCCATCTCATCCTGAGCCCTATGCTGTTGTTTCAATTTATCAATCTCTTTAAGCTGTTCGGGGTTGGGGGTCACACTTGCAGTATGAGTCAACAAATTCACCTGCATATCAACGGAAATTATATTTGTTTAGAAGACTAAGGATACGTATGGCACACCACAGCTAGCTTATTATTCAAGCTTTTTTAGGTTGTCATGTTTGGGAAACCAAAAAGTAGCTTATAAGCTAGCTTTGTAAAAAGCTACTTAGACTAGCATTTCAATGAGCTTATTGAAAATTTTTTAGATTCTCCCAAATATACCCTTTATTAATTATAAAGAAACTCAATCTTCTACGTGCCCTTTTATGTCATTTTACATATTTCAGCTAGCTTGTCAACTAGTTTTACCAAGCGTCAGTTTTTATCAGCTAGCAGCTAGCTTTTCAGCTAGTCCACCAAACATAGCCTAAATTGAAAGTTTAAATCATTTCATTCATGTTTGGCATAAGTAAATAGCAAAATCATACCACATCAGAATCATCACAATGAAGTTTAGTTACAGAGTCTCCACGTCCTAATTCTTCAGAAAAGCCATAAGCTATATATGTTTTAGGACCTATGTCTGGCTTCAGAGATCTTGGAGGCAACTTGACTGCAAGATTAAGGTAGCCATCACGAGGATGCGTATATTCTTTAAAGGGTAGAGAAGTGATAAATTCAACACCATGACGTGGTAACCGTTCTTCAAATAAATTTGATATGGGCCAGGCTTTCAACTTTAGGATATAAGGCCACCCTTCTATGTCATCTTTACCCTCCAAATACCCAATAAAAAACTGATGAACACTAATATCAACCTGCATGTTATAAAAAACTGATGAACTCTTGCACCCACCAATTACCATAGAACACAAATAATATTATAGAAAAATAGCACATAATTAACCAACCTCACACCAATCCAAACAATTAACAGCAGTCACATCCAAGAGCCTATCATGGTTGAGATTTGTAATCTGGCGAAAAGCACGCCACATGACCATGGGTTCCCAGCTCAGCCCAAGTGTAGTTTCTAGAACATTACTCACTATTACTGGCTCCCCTTTTGACCAATGCCACTGAAAATGTTTCAAATCTCCAGGTTTAATGTCTATTGCACATGGGCAATACAAGTAATTGTCACTGGAATTTTCACGAGAAGCAGCTTTTCGTAACTGCTCATCACCACCATCTGAAGAACATGTGCACCATTTCTCAGGCATATCCCTCATATCTTCCTCAAGTTTGTACATCTTTAAGAACTTTTGTGCTTTCTCTAGCAATTTTGGAACACTGTCAAGTGGTTTTATGTGCATCAACTCTAAAATCCCATGACCACAACCACCCATGGTTTCTGGTGGACAAGGGATTCTGCCATCATCCAGAGACTTCCACTCATGAGTTTGCTTTTCCTTTGGTGCAGGATCTTCAGCAGCCTTCTTTACTTTAAGGCGCTTCCCCCCATGTAAGTAATCAGGACCAGGATCATTAAATTCAAAAATAACTTCTTCCTTGTTTCCTTGAAGGTTGCCATCTCGCAATTCCCAGCAGCATTGAAGGCAAAGGTCATAATGACAAGAAGGGCATCTTCTATGCAAGTCAAAAATTGATGTTTTACAGCTGTCACTGCATAGTGCATACATCATGTGACAATCGAATTAGGAAACCATTATAAAACAAAACCCTCAAATACTTGAATCATGATCATTGAAATGAGATACATACCAGCGCACCCGTTCATCCACAAAGCACTTTACCTTCTTCAACCGTACCTCTGATAAAGAAGACCCTGTCCAATAAATAAATTTAGAGAAACCTAAATAAAGTATCACTTATCCTTTCCAACCATCATTTTAGTGAACAAACTCACACTATCATCATTCCAGCTCACCATCTTTCCCCATTATTTTACTCAATTTTGATAGAAAACCAAGAATTAGCTGTACAGATGCATAATTCTTCATGAAACATCTATGCACCAAGCCAATCAAAAAAAAATTAAAAGACGTTGTCATATGATTCTTTGTTGGCTTGCAGTTATGCAACATGAACTTTTCAAATTGAGTGCAAGGTCAAAGTTCAGGTTCATGTTCATGTTCATGTTCATTCGTTATGAGATCAAATAACATAATTGAGTTAAAAATATGAACAACCAAATACCTTGAATTTTAGACTCTATTGCTTTCTCCTTTATCTGCTCCTCATTGATGCGTTTCAAGAATGGATAAAGCACATGTAGGATATAAATAGAATATCGAACTTTCTGATCATCATTAGGTTTGAAATCAATCTTCTTTTTCACCTAAAAACCACCAACAGATTCAGTATTGCATTTCTTTTATGCGTAAGAGTAAGAACAGAAATAAGATCCATAACAAAAAGATTAAGATGCAGGAACCAACTTTAGGGTCCACATCACGCAAACAATGTTTACAGTTGCAATTGTCACAGCAAACAGGGCAACACTCAGCAAACATCTCCTCTGTCATGTTAGGGTACCTACAGAACAGAGTAAACAAGGAGAATAAGATGAAAATGCTGTGAAAAGGTGCAAATTCCAGATAACAAAGATAAAGTTTTGACTAATCATACCATGTTGTCATGCAAGGAACACAGTAACGCTTTGTAGTGCATTTCTGACACTGAACAACTCGTCCCTTGTCGTTCCTTTGACACTGATGACACATGTTTGATTGTACATGAACTAGATTTCCCTGTCAATTGATCAAATATGTGCAACAGCAATCAAGCAGATTTTCATGAAATATAAAAAAGAGAAACAAGGAATGAAAAGGGACACAGAATATTACATTTTCATCGAGAACCATGTTCTTGGCATAATTATTCAGCTTGAAACCATCCTTCATGCTGGAGTTGAAAGCTTCATGTTTTCTATATGTGGAAGGGCCGTTTTCAGATTTAATCGCAGCCCCAGTGTTCCCATTGTGCTTTTTCCAACCTCTTTTCCTACCTCTCTTCTTCTTCATCTGAACACCCTGTTTCTCCTCTGCATCAGGTTCAGAAACCCTATTTTGTTCTTCATTTCCTTTAATAGCTTCATGTTTTCTATCTGTGGAAGGAATTTTTTCAGATTTAATCGCAGCCCCAGTGTTCCCATTGTGCTTTTTCCAACCTCTTTTCCTACCTCTCTTCTTCTTCATCTGAACACCCTGTTTCTCCTCTGCATCAGGTTCAGAAACCCTATTTTGTTCTTCATTTCCTTTAATAGCTTCATGTTTTCTATCTGTGGAAGTACTTTTTTCAGATTTAATCGCAGCCCCAGTGTTCCCATTGTGCTTTTTCCAACCTCTTTTCCTACCTCTCTTCTTCTTCATTTGAAGACCCTGTTTCGCGTCTGCTTCAGGTTCAGAAACCCTATTTTGTTCTTCAATTCCTTTATCGTCCATCAAATCAGTTCGTTCCTCTTTTATTTCCTGATTCTCTTTCTTTTCAGCCAACAATCCCGCTGTGCTACTGCTACGTACAGCATTATAGCATGGAGAAATAAAATTAATGTCTTCTACTTTTTCGTGATTGAGAGGCAGAGTATGAGGAGAGCGCAAAGAAGAAGGTGCACGACAAGCAAGATATCGGTGCCGATCATCAACAGCACGGCGCCGTTTGTGATTATCACCAGCAAGTAGACCACAAACAATAGGATGGCGCCTTTTCTTATCATCAACAGCAACCTCATCCTTCACCACTGTGTCACCGATTTCACCGTCATCTATATTAGCCTCAGTAAGACTCCCGTTCTTCGTAATCGTCGTCGCCATCAATTGACACTAATTCTTGAGAATCGAGAAGAACAGGGGATTCTATGTATACCTAGAAGAGAAATTAGGGTTTTGAATGCAGAATTCTTCCCGCCAGGTGTACTCCACCTCACATGTTTCACGTACACACAGGGAGGAGACAAAATGCGCATGAGACGAAGACGATCTCTGAAATTCTGTTAAACATTCACCTCCCATCAATCTTACCGGTGATTGGTGTACAACTGTGCATATAAGACAAAAGAGCATTAAATGAAAAGAAAGTGAAAGTGAAAATGTATCTGTGCATGCATTTCAAAGCAACAAATAACATGGTTAAAGCTAAACCAACGAGACTTTTTTTTGACAAGTATGTATGTAAATATAGTATAAAGATGATTTCAAAAGAAAGATATTGTTTTGTAGAACCTATCTTCGATAAAATCATACCAAGTTTCAACTATTTAATTTGGATTTTTCTCCCTTTTCTTTAGCAAATGTCGTGAACGTTTTATGAAAGTAAAACTTCTTGGATTAAAATAGTAAAGTCATTTTTCATTATTTTATTAGTTAGTCTTCTTTTTAATCCATTTTATTAATGATAAATTATATTTTATATCTTTTTAAAATAAAAAACACAAAAAAAAATCTTAAAATAAAAAAATAAAAAAATAAAAAAAAAAAGATAAAATCTTAGTTTTTCTTCAAATAAAATAATTTGTTTATAGATTTTTATAAAAACTTTGTTACGAATAAAACGATTTGATGAAAGATTAAGTTGATTTGGTTGCTAATATTCTAATAAAAATTGAAATAGATGGATCCAATGAAAAACATAATATTTTTAATAGATAGTCTAATTGGATTAACAATAAACATATTTTAACATTATTTTTAATACGTATTTACATATTTTAAGATAGTTTCTCTTGTTTAAACATTTTGAAATTTCAAATTTATCATACATATCACTATGGTTCATCGAACCAAAACTGTATTCATTTTGTATGAAGATAAAAAGATAGAGAGAAAATGGTATGTATAGAGAGTGATTACAAAGGACATATACATAAATGAAAAATTAGATATAGAGAATTTTTTGAAAAATAAAAATGAAAATAAAAATAAAAAGATTCTCTAATTATTTCATGGGTTCTACGACTCCTAGTCATATTTAGTTGCAATTTGTCGCATCCTTCAAACACCATGTGCAAAATACCTCTAGTCAAATGATCATGCGGTTAGAGAAAATATTGCATATCTTTGTTCTTTATCTTCCCTTCTAACAGTTGAGCTTTACGCTCTTCATTAGCTTGGAAAATGTGTAATTTTTGTTCTCGATATCTTTTTCTCTGTTCTACCTCTTTGTTGGTTGTAGTGTTAATGTCGACAATTCCGTTGACAGGATCAAATATTTCATTTTGTGTTGACGGTGCGGATGCCGCTTTTTTTTTCCTTTTCCCCTTTCTCTGAGGCGGTGAATTTTCAACATTAAACAAATCACCTACAAATGCTTTTGCTTATTGATTTTTATCAAATAAAGTTAATAGAAAATTGATGTAGCAAAAATAATAAATCATTATATAAGTCATAAATTATGGATGATGCCCTTATATGAAAGAAGAAGTAATATTTTGTGTACAATGTAATACATTATTTGACATGTATTTGCTATATAAGAAAACGATGAACTCACATCTTCGATTACGTCTTTAGACTTCAACACAACCACGATTAGAGAGACGTACATCTTAACTAGTATATATATAAACCATCAACCAACAGAAAGAAAGAAATTCACTCCTTGTTTATAAAAGTTGAAGAGAGATTTCCCGGGTCTAAAAGACAATCTCATATTCATATAATGTCATGAAACATCAATGGAGGACTCATACATCATCTTTTGTCCATCCCATAAACAAAAAATGGAAAATAGTTTCAAAAATCATCCCCCACAACACAACAAAAATTCATTCGTAAATGTTAACTTCATTGGTTTGTTAGTCTTCCTTAAGCTTATTGACATACTTGAGAAAAGCGCGTGCAGGATTATCCCTTGGTGCTGCACGTACACGGCTTGACCTCCTTAGTGCCGCCTCTTCTTCCATTTGAATCATGTGTGCCTCCTTCGATTTCTTCTGCATTTCACTCCTGCAATCAAAATGATGTTATAGCAACATACTTTCGTTTATTTGTACATTATAGCATCTAGACATTGTACTTTGAAAAATCAACCCAATTATAGCACTCTACTTTCAATTTTTTTTTCTTATTAAAGCATTGATTGTACTTTGAACTTACGATATTTTCTTGTAACGTTTCTCCAACAGCTTTTTAAGAGCCCTTTCTCGCTCACCCTTTTCATTTAGAGACCCCATCAAAGAGTCAAGCTGTGTATAATAACAAGAAGAGTCGATAAATAAATAAATAAATATAGCCAAAAGTTTGTAGTTATGAATCAATCTATGAGAAGTCAATAGTCAATACCTCTGTTTTAGTGGCATAGTAGCCCCATTGTTTGTGATCACAACTTTCAACAAATATCCTCCAATCCTTGCGGAAAAACCAGTACCTGTTATAATCCCTGTCTTTACCCAACGGATTTGTGCGTATATATCTCTTCTCAATTTCCCTCTCCAGAAATTCTTTCTGCAAATAGAATAAACAAAATAAAATTATATCCAAAACTGTCATATAAAGACCTTCTGTATATAGAGGTGGTATAAACAAAAAGAAACACACACAAACACAGAGAGGAAAGAGGCCTTACCCTCTGCTCTATATTTGCTATATCATTTGTTTCTTTTTTCTCAACATCAGTCAATTTCTTTGACCCCTTTCCATTTGATACTTTAATACTTGCTGTTGTGGGATCTGTATCCACCTTTGACTTTTTCACATCCTTCTCAGATGTCTTCTCTTGCTTCTTCCCACTGCAGACCAATAATATAACCATTAAAACTCAAAATTAACCTTCTACTCAGAAACTTTACCATCAACCACAAGATTTCTAGGGCTATTTTCAATGAGAAGGGCATTCACGTCTTTTGCACAGACAAGATATTGAGAGAAAGTCCCTGTCCCACCTTTTTGAATGGACAAAAAATTGCAAGTTTTATCCCATTGACATCAGTATAACTTGTTATGCCATGTCATGTATAACAAATAGGGCCAAAAAGAACAAAACATGGAACCTGTTTTCAGATATGTGTTTTTTCAGAGTGGGTGAAGTTTTCTCCGGTTTCTTTGCAACATTTCCATTTTGATCCTTCGAGTTGTTTCCAACAGAATCGTTATGCTCCTTTGCATTTAAAGCAGCTTTTGCCAATTCCTTTTTCTCTCTTCTCTTTTTATTTTCTTCAATGGCTTCACCTCGTTTTTTGGACGCGAGTTCATGTCTCTCTTCAATATACTCATCCAGCTTTTCTCTCATTATGTCTGTTGCCATGACTTGAGCAACCAATTCAATAAAGATGTTGATCTTAGCTTGAATGTCTAAAAGACTATAATGCCCCCGTTTTATAGTAGGTATGTGAGTGGATAATTCATCATTGCTAATTAGTTCCAGAAAATCACACAAGTAATCCGTCCATGTGACCAAAGAAATCTGTATGAAATGATAAAAATCGGTTATTCACACAACATGAGTTCAAAAGAACAATATCAGTTTCATAAAAAACATAAGAGGTCAAATGTATTATCGCATCGGCGCATCCTACTTCCATTTCTTTCAATTGTTTTCTTATCAAGGCACTGTAGTTTGAAAAATCTACCAAGAATAACATTGTACTTACATTTTTTTTCTTACCCAATTACAACAGTAAAAATTGCTTTGTATCTAATTAGGTAGATTTTTCTAAGTACAATGTTGTAACAGGAATAAATGAAAGTAAAATGCTACAAAAAACAAATTAATGAAAATACGTTACCATTTTTTGCAATCAACTCAGTCTACAGTTTAACCATTTTGCAACCTCTAAGGAAATAAAAAATTTACAAAGCAGATGAATTATGAACCTTTAGCTTCCGTTTTTTCTTCTGTAAAGCTATAAAATAATCCCCATCATCCTTTATAAGTAAGCGAAGAAGAGCAGAGTGGGACTCCACAATCAGGAGTATATTGCTGTTGTCTTTATGGCAGATGGCATTTTCAAAATCATCCAATGAAAATGGTGATAAGTTCAAGAATTTACTATAAGAAGAACAGAAATCCCAAACCATCAAAAGATCACCAACACATTCCATTGGGACATTGAATTCTGGATTTGGTGGAGGACGTGGTGTAAAGACAGGATCATCTGCAGCAGCTTTCACCAATAAATCATCGATCGGATATTTGATTGGCTCAATGTTTTCTGTAATGTTGAGATTACAAAAACATCAGAAATTAGTAAGGTTGGATGCGGAGGGCATTTACGTCTTCTGCACAGGCAAGAAATTAAGAGCGAGTTCTGTAAAAGTTATGATTGTTGTACAACTGACATGAGTCCTAGTCCAATGTATGCCAAACAAGATGAGGATGAGAAGGGCATTCACGTCTTTTGCACATTCTTGGGTACAAAGGTTGATGCACTCTCACTTGCCAAAAAATATCTTAAAGAATATGCAAGAAGCCTAAAACATGATCTAAAAGGAAAAGAAATTAAAAGACTATACCTGGTTTTGCATCATCATTGGGTTTCTTTCGCTTATGTTCTCCATTGTTTTCCTCCTGAACAAAACCATGGAACTAATGAATTACTTCAAAGAACAAGATTCCATTTATTTACACCATTTTCCTTCATTCTCCATTTTGTTTGTCAGATCTTGATGTTTACTTCTTTTCAAAAAGAAAATAAACTCACACACCCATGATTCTCAAGAGACATGAACTTAAAACCTAATCTGTTTGGTTTGATGGAATGGAATGCAGATGGAATGGAATGGAATAAGCAAGGTAAACTGTATAGGAATGGAATGAATTTCCATATGTATCTATTATATTACATGTAAATACAATGGACAGTTTTGACTCTACCCTACATTATTTAACTATAGTTGATGAAAGCATTATTTACAAAAATAAAAACTCAAACATAATAGAAGGTCATCAAAGCCCAAATAAGATTATAACGAAAAAGAATATTTTTTTAGTTACTTCTAGAAAATAAAACTGTAATTTAGTTAAGACTGTGAAATTATATAAAAAACGACTTAGCATTAATGCATAGATAAAAATGGGTAGTATTTAAAAAATCACATTCTTTCAAGAATGATCTACAAAACAAACAGCTTTCTTTCCTAGAAATGGAATGAACCATTCCATTCCTTCCCCATTTCCATCATACCAAACACCACCCAAAAGGTTGTAACTTGTAAAGCCTTTTTGGGTGTGACAAAAACTTATAAAATTTGGGACCCACAAAATGAAAATGCTCAATGACCAAAGCAAGCAAGACCTTCAACATTTGAAACCAACAAGTAGTTACCTTGTCTTTTTTAGGAAGTTTCCTCTTTGGCGAAAGTTTGATTCTCAATTCTTCCGGAAGATTAGTAGAGATCCCATATTTCACTGCCAACTTATCATGAAGCACCCAAGGAACACTTCTAACTGTAGACTCTCTAATAAAAGACTTCAAAACATCTCTACTAAATGGCAATTTTTTCTTAATCAAATCTTCTCCACTCACCACAGCATTTTCAGTTACTTTCTTATCTTTATCAAGCCATGCTACATGATATTGTGTCTTTTCAACTTCCTCTTCAATTACTTTTACTATTTTGCATGGATATATTCGATTGTTCTTCCTCCCGTATATTTCAGTACCCTCCAACAAACGTTCTTGCAACTTTGCAGAAATGGTAATGACAAGATCTTTTAAAGGAAGCATGCCTGCAAATAGCACAATTTGAGGGTAAAATAAGTTGTGAAAAGTAGATAAAAAGGCAGAATAACGTATACAAAAAGGTTAGGAAGAGTAATTACTGAATTGAACATCACGTAACACAGGCTCCATGAGTTCTTTAGGGAATTGTTGAACCTTTTCATTGGCTTGTTTTTCAGAAACCAAAGCCTCTTCATATGTCAAATTGCTCTTCCCAGTGCTCTTGCATGTCCAAACTCTTTGGCGATAGAGATTTATCCGTTTTAAGTATTCACTAGTATGCACAAAGACCAAGTTTTTTTTATTAATAATGAAAAGATTATATGAACATGCTGTTTTCAACACCAAGATTCTGTAAAAACCACAATGTCTTCATGTTTATCACTCCCATTCGTATACAGACCCTCCATCGTTGCAAATTTATAGGCGTGAAAGAAAAAGAGTATAGTTTTCTACTACTCAAAGAAAAAGATTGTAACTAATTAACTATTTGAACTAAAGAAATATGACCAAAAAAAAATCGGGGCTAAAAGTTGCGAAAAGTTTAAGAATATGGTAGGTTATACTTGCAAAATCAAATGCTGATTGATTTTGGAATATTTGGAGTAGCATTGATGGAGCTACATGGAAGCCAGGAATACCCTACAAGTTGTAATGCTTTGTAATGTAAAAAAAATAGAAATAAAAAACAAAAATGTTGTTGCAGTGCATCCCTGAATCTTTTTTTTTTATTTATTTATTTTGGGAGTGGGTACTTGATTGAAAATCCAGGATCCTACTGACATTTTCTTGGATATGAAACTAGAATCCACAGGCTTGTTGAAGTTTGTTTTTTCTAATTGTATCACATATGTTTTAGATCTATATAAAATGTGATAGATCAATTGACCATAAAAATGAAAACACGTATCTTTTTCTAAAAGGTAAGTAGAACTGTAGAAATCAGATGGGACAAAAATGGAAAGACGTGAAAAAAACAAGCTATTAAAGGAGGAAAAAGAAGAAATTAGGAAGGTACCGATAATCGCGAAAAATCTCTTTGGTAAATCGAACTTGAAACACCAGCTCCTCAGGCTTCAAATCATCAGGTTTTTCCAAAATAGGGAACGGTTTCCTTCTATATAACGGCATTTCACCAACTCAGCTGCATAAACAAACATTCATAACATGCATCAACAGATTACACCTGAGAAAAAAAAAACCCAAAAGCCACGCACCATTTCTAAACCCTAAAACGCTGTTTTTTTCTCGGTGGGTTTTACGAAAGAACCCCACAAACAAGAAATTAGCAAAAATGACTTGACTTATACTCAACTGGTGAATGATGATACAAGTCACAGCAGAATCACTTTATAAGAGGCAAAAACCCCAACCAAACAAATTGAAAAGGAAATTTGATTGAAATCATGAAAATGCTAACATGTTATTTGCAATTCCCGCCACAATTTGATTCAATCTCGCACATAATTCGTTAGGTAAAGCAGTAAATACTGTAGGTGGAGTGAATTCAAGAGATTTACCAGAGATTAGTAGCTTGGATTGTTGAGAGAAAAGTAAGAGAGAAGAGACAGGCGGTGGATTTTGACGTGTTGGGCGTTGGCAAGGAGAGGGGGTTCTCTCTACGCACCTGGTCTCTTGAGACTTCCCTTGTTCTCGGGAGCCAAATATTAAACGGATCTCATTTTAAAACAAGCCCCTCATCTTTCAAAATAAGACAAATAACCCCCTTCTCTTTTTAAACAAGCCCATTGTCTTCCAAAGAAATACAAAATACCGGATGTAAATTTCTCATTGTATTGGTCGGGGGAGCATTTGAACCTCCGGACCGGACCGGACTTGATAAGCCTCAACAAGTCTGGTCTAAGGTCCACCTATTTCTGCAAAATTTGTTTGGTTCGGTCAAAATGTTCACCCCTACATCCAAGAACCGGGAATAAGGCTTGGACATTGACCTCCTCACCAAATCCGGTCCAAGGTCCTCCGGTTTCTGTAAAACCAATCTGGTCCAAATGCTCACCTCTAATTAGTTGAATACAAACGACATCGTAATGCAATCTTTATTCTAGATTTTATATTAATTAGATGTATGTTCGTATAATGTGCATGAAGCAAATTATATATTTAAATTGTTTTTAAACAAATATTTAAATATATTGGAGTTCATGTTGACATAATTATAAACTTGTAAATAAGTTGTTTTACAGTTAGTTCAGTCATAGTGTGTAGATTGATATTTACCGCAATCAATGAATGAAAGTTTCTTTGTAAAATGTTGTTGGG
The DNA here is from genome assembly GCF_052849685.1 of Lactuca virosa. NCBI lineage: Eukaryota > Viridiplantae > Streptophyta > Magnoliopsida > Asterales > Asteraceae > Lactuca > Lactuca virosa. Next base: position 220,676,584 of record NC_136430.1, on the reverse strand, counting down.
TGATATGTAGTTGAAATAACAATGTACTTTTACGATTTGTTTATTATAACACCTCAAAGTATGGTTGTTGGAAAATACATCAAAATTAAAATAAAAGTAAATTGTGTGAATTGTACATGTGGTTTGGAGTAATTTACGCGTTACGTCCATAACTTTTTCAAATTCTGACCGTCCCTGTTATACGTTTTTGTTGCATATGAAGTCTCTATCAAACATAAAAAGACTATTTAACCATCATTACTTTTTTTTCAATTAATTTTCTTACATGATTTTTTTATATTATTATTAGCTTTTAGTGGGTGATATGTCCTAAATTATATATATTTTAAGGGATATTTTAGATACTTTTAAAGGCATTTTTACGGAAAAAAATGTGCTTAATTCCTCGATATTTCTATTTTGCAGCTGAAAATGACATGGTGAAATAATAGCTGAAAAGGACCAGTTTAGACATAATTTTGTGAAGTATTGAGCAAGCAAGTCAGCAGGAGTTAAGCATGGGAAGAAATTTGAAGATTCTAAAGATATTTTATGGATTTATTATTTTTCGTCAAGATTTCAAATCTCGTCACGATTTAAGTCGGTTCTAAAAAACTATAAATAGAACCCCAAATTCGTCCATAACAATGTATCACATCAGAAAATAAGAAGAATATTGAAGGAAACATTCAGAGAAGGCCGTTTTGAGTGTCTAAAAGGATATATCATCCGGTAGGCTGCTATAGAAGCGTAAATCTGAAGATCAAAAGAATAAATTATTAGGTCGGTTTGTTTACTTTTCTGTTTATAGTTAGTTAACCTTTTGATTTCCTATATGTTCTTTTCAATGTTTGGAATTAAACCCTTTATGATTATTTGATGTTTATGAAACCCTTGTTTTAATGATTGATTCATATTTGGTTATTGAGAGTTGTTTAATATATTATGTTAATGCTCAATTAAAGACCCATATGTATTGATATTAATTTTGTTATGCTTAGGTAACTGAGTGCATTATCTAAAGATTAGATTCAGATTATGTATCTTGAATCAACTATTTAGTTAACAGATAAGAGAATGGAACTTAGCCAGTTAAGGCGTAGACAAATTTGACGAGTGGGGTCGTCCCTAGGTTAAACATAATATAATTGATTCAATATTCATGATTGATCCAATAACTTAACAATTTGAGAAGTTGTGTAACGTCTGGTTCTTGATATGTATTTAAACTTATAAATTATTCAATTTTGTAGAGCGACTCGACGAGTTGGTAGCCCCAACTCGTCGTGTTGAAATGTTATGGACCGCGTGTTTTAAGTGACCAACTCGACGAGTTGGGAGGACTCAAGTCGACGAGTTGGCTAGAATGAATGAAACCCTAATTTCGGGGTTTTGCACCCTATTTAAACAACTTAAGCCCCATAAGTTGGCCTTATTTCCAGCCTTCACTGTCCTTGTGACAACCCGAACCTTTTTCAGTCAACGAAAGTCAAATCCCGTTAAATAAATGTAACACCCGGTTTCAGGTGCGTATTTAAATTCAAGCAAAACTTCATATGTTGTACTGGGACTCTGCGAGTTGGAGGCCCAACTCGTCGAGTATGTTCGACTTCGGATTGGGGGGTTAAGTGACCTACTCGACGAGTAGGGAGACCGACTCGGCGAGTAGGAGCTGTCTGGGCAAAACCCTGACATTTAGGGTTTTGCACCCTATTTAAACACTTTATCTCGTCCCAAACCAGCCTCCATCACCCCTCCCAACTCAGAGAAGCCCTAAACTGAAACCCTAACCTTGTTTGAGTTATCTTGAGCCATTTTGTGTGTTTTGTGGTGAATTGAAGTTTGAAGAAGAGAAGGAAGCTTGTAATATCAAGAGAGGACTGTGGATCCAGAGGTTTTGAGTTATTTCCATCCCATTCAAGGTAAAAATATTCAACCTTGACTTCTCATTTGATAGACCTCCTCTAGGGCTTAGATCTTATCATTTTCGGGCATTTCTAAGGAAATTTTCGAATTGAGTGTGTATCATGGAGTTACACTTCAGATCTTGAACCATTGAGGGTTCATATGGCATAAAGGTGCCAACTTTATGTCCATGAGAAGCCCATGCATCTTATAAACCCCTTTTTTGGATTTTGGAGCCAAAAACCTCATGCATGGACATCAAGTTTGTAGCTTTGCGTATGAAATGGACCCTAGGAGGTCAGATCTATGGTTTTGATGCATTAAGTGAAGGGTTTTGAGCATTCTAACACTCCTATGGTGTACATGAAACCCTATAAACCTTGGATCTATGTTTTCTCTATTATACATGCAAATATTCAATATTCCAAGGTTTCATCCTAACTAGCATAATATGAAGCAACTATACTACAAAAGCCTAGTTAGATAACATACCTTTTGATGGAGCTTGAAGACTTGATCTTTAAAAGCTTAGCCCCAATAGTGTGGAAGCCTCAAGTGGAATCACAAATCACCAAAACCACCTTGGAAAACTTGAGAGAATAGTAAGCACACTAGAAATTGGCCCACTCTTGTTTACACACACGCTAGTCCATTTCATGTGCCAAATACCTCTTTATATAGTATGGAAGATTAGGGTTACATTCATCTAAACCCTAATACCCATGACCTTTCATTTCCATAGGATCCATGGGTTAAAAACTCCATGGACTATCCATGCAAGCTTAGCCCAACCTAAATGAACTTGGCCCATTCCATATATATATATAAGAGTCCATATTTAATTAGTTCCTTTTGATAACTAAATTAATTCTTGATCAATACTAATTAAATAATATGATTTCATATTAATATATTATAACCAATAATATATTAATAAATCATAAACATACTATTCTCAAAAGACTATCCATACAAATTGTTTCGGTGAAGTGCAACCCAAATGGACCATGTCGGGTCGGGTCGAGTACATACCAATAATAGTTATGGGCTTAGACATCTAATCCAATAGTCTCCCACTTGGATAAGTCTAAAACTATTATTGCGTATGACTCCAAGATCCCAACTAGCAATCGTAGCTCTTAAAGTCGTTGTCGAACTCTGACCTAGTCAAATGACTTGTCCATTAGATAAGGGATCATATATTCCTCCATTCTAGATATCATATAGACTGAGACATGGATTATAATCATTCTCTCTGTCCATTTGTTGTTTCCCGATTTCCTATTTATGACGACTGACTAATTGAACAAATCAAATCAGTCCAGGCTTGGCCAAGCACTTCGGGGTGTCATCACTAAATCATCGAGGGGCCCATAGATATCGCTTTTATCCCTCCAAGGGTAAATGGAATGGATAAACTTCGACTCATATGCTTGTCCTGCTACTTGTTGAATCATACAAAAAGGCACGTTTTATAACATCAAGTTACTGATGCGTTTTCGTGCAATCAATGTATAACCAACTCATAGTCAACAACTCATATCTCTAGGTTTGAAGAATATAAGATATTATCGTCTCATGATCACTCATGATAAAATCCATGAAGTGATTCAAATGAGCGTGGGTTTAATCCAATACTCAGAACTTATGAGCACTCATGAATGTTGTAGCAACTTTTGCGATGCCCAGCATCTTAGACATCTACAAGCCAACTTCATGACAGTCTTGCCTTAATACCTACTTCCAACGTATTAACGACTGTGGATGGTTTGAACAACTTAGTCATTCGGGAAGAATGACCTAGTTATTCTGAAAGTCAAAACATGCAAAGTGAAACACAATAATAATCGAATCCAATATGGTCTCGGAACTTATGAATATAAATAGAACACCTTTTATTTATCACCATATTGATTACACATTATTCATTGTATAATGTTTCAATTAATCAACTTTATACTTGAATCAAAACAATAGTCATGACATGCTCTAAGCATGCACACTATGTTTATCCAAACAATAGTCATGCCATACACCAAGTATGCACACTATGTTTGTCCGTGATCTTTATTTTTTGGAATAGATCGATTGAACATAATTCCAATGATTCTCATTTCACAATCCCAAATCCTTACCGTAAATGTAAGAATTCTAAATTCCTACCTTTTACCGAAATCTGTTAGTTTTTAAACTTATATGCACTGAACCACTTGTAATGACAAAGTCACAAAGACTTGTCAACAGTCATTACAGAGTATTCCAATGGAGATCAACTCCATGAAAACGAAGTCTCATATTCAAAGTACATTGCTTTGAACATCCTTCTTGCATTAAGTTTTCTAATCTTACACAGATTGAATAACTTCCACCCATGGAACCATTTCCATATTCCCATTTTGATTATCACTTCTGAACAAGAGTTACCTCTTTTCAGAATATGTCAATATGGTCCTCTCCAAAAAAATTTACACCATACTTCCAACTGTCCCTGAGCACCCAATATTTGGTAAACCTTAGATTGTCCTCGACAATTGCTTAATCACTTTAGTCACATCCAGTTCTAATACTTTTTTCCCTCTTAATGCCATAGGCATTTGGAAAAATTTAGAACAGATGAATATTATAGCACATGCAATCGATCCTATATCTGAAGCATATGGGACACGATTCATGATGTCTCACATAAAGACATGATACTAGACCAGTCTTTTTCTATAATATTTCTATTTCTATTTTCCATGTTCTCATAATTCAGATTATGAAAAGGGATGCCGTAATCACAATCGAATTTTAGAACGCAAATAATGTTCCCATATATAGAATTTCCTTATGTTGAACCATTCCAACATAACATTCATATATATACTTGACTAAATTTGATTAAAATCTCACGATCTAAGCTTTTAGATTTGAAATGAAGTATAATTTCCTCTCCTTTAATTATAGCAAAACAATTTTTTCCCAATTGAAACTTTTGTTTTCTATAATTAACATTGCTAACTTGCAACACTTATTATAATTATCATGCTCCCACTAACATGATGATTATTAGCATAACACTTATGCTCCCACTAGCTTTGATATGTACTCAGAAATCAGCTGGACTTCTAGAAATCAATACTTTATTGACTTTCTTACCAAAGTTCAGATTTCTGATACGAGATGCTTTGATAAAACTTTATCAAAATCATACATCTTTCCTTAGATAGCTCATATGTGTGTCTAAACAATTTCAGAACTATGAAAATGGATGTCGTAATCATAGTCTCAATTGTTTAGACCTTTGCCATTTCTCACAAGTCCATGTTAGTGTGATGGTTACCCACACACGCTCCACTAACGACTTTGAGAATGCAAATATCATAATTATTATCTACTTAAAATCTACTTAGTGAAAGAGTTTCCTCACCATCATTTTCATGAATCGAAGAGAAACCTTATGACACTTAGATTTTATGGTGTATGTGTTCTTATCCATGTGAATTTGACAAATCCAAACTCATATGAACCGAACTTGTGCAACCTTAACTTCTTGCCACCTGGTAGCACAGGGGTCTGCCATTGCTTCCAAGTAGTTATGCAAACAACTGAGAACTTGTAGAACTCAGATGCATAGCCAACTTTAACTGGAATGGACACAGAAATAAGAATGTGTCAACAAGATAGGTTATAAACCTCAAGACGTGTGCTAGTGATAAACTACAGGTTTTTATTCCTGATTAGATCTTGAAACTCTTTCAGGATCTTTTAGACTCCCATTGTCCTCTTGACATATAAGACTCTCTTGCCAATACTCATTCCTTGACAAACAAATATTTTCAAGAGATAGTGTGGATTCTTATCAAGACAAACACTTCACACAATTGGCCTTAGTTGGTCTTTGTTTTATCGAAAACATCACAACTTACCAATTTCAAATGTACAAGAGTAGAAAACATTTTACTCTTACATTTGACAAGTGTTATAAACCTTCTTTAAGATATGTCACTAAAGTTACAATCTTGGAGTGTGACTCTAAGACTCAATTTTGGAACGAAGTATGATTCATCTTTTGATTTAACCAATTCAACAATTCGCGATTCCTCTTCTTATTCAAACAAATACACTAAGATGTCCTTAGAGAATCAATTGTGAATTGGTATCTTAATCATTAAGATAATCACAAAAACACGATACTAAAGTACTCTCCCATATTTTCAGATTGGAGAAACTTTTATTTTTCTGCCTAATTTGATTATTCTTATTCGTTCTGCCATACATTGAAACTTTTCCAATGTTTCAGAATTATACTCAAACTTGTAAGTATAACCATATTTACTAAACTTTAGTAAATCATGACGAATAGTCTTGTCGTTCTCTGTGGTGGACCTGACCAGCGCACAACCAAGTGTACCCGATCCTATAGTCCTTCACTTGACTCACATATACATGTGATCAAGGAATTAGTCTTAATTTCCCAAATATGAAAATTCTCATTCATCATACAAGTTGCATGATTCCAAGTTTCTATCCTACCGAAACTTGGGTGATGAAAATCTTTCCTTATTTGGTAAATTATGACACTACCACAAACGAAAGAATCAAATCCATTTTTCCAATATCTCTATCAATGGAAACATATAAACAACAATTTTTCACAAATGCCATTGTAAGGATCCTTAAAATAAATAAAATCAAAAAAATTTCTTTTATTTTAAAACTTGCGGAAAAACTTATCCTTACCATGCAAATGCATATGAAAAACTATGTTGTTATGAATTCCTAGGCAATCTATCACAACTCTTTAAGCAACAGCTCAAAATTCTGATCATCGAACCATGCGATCGAAATCCATCTCTTCGCGATCAGAATCAGCTTACTCTTCCTTTAAGCTTCCTTTTTTCTGTCATTCTTAAAACATCAACATGTGACCTAGTCAAATCATGTAATAAGAATCTCCAAATAGGAACTTAGTAGAGTTAGATAGTGGACTTTACCTGAAGCATAGTCAAACACTCTGACTTTACCATCCTTATGATCTTTCAGGTAAATAGGGCAGTTTCGCAACCAATGTCCCTTCCTTTGGCAATAGAAACATATGGACTCTTTAATAATGGTACACCAGACTATCTCTGACTTAGCCTTTCTCTTTACCATTTGGTCAACCGGGTTGACTATGGCCGATCCCTTTTCCATTAAGAAGAGAAAGCTTTTCTGGATTTCCAATGTTACCATTGTCAATGTCCATGGAAGTTTGGGAAGTCGATCTTCCAACCAAATTTGCTTTACCAGTACTGTAAATCATTGTTGATTCAGCAGCATCAAGCAAGTAGGTAAGATCATTAAGGGTCATGTCATAGTCTGTTACATAGTAGTCCCAAAGAATTCACTATGCGACCTAGAAAGTGATTGAAGAACCTAGTCAACAACCAACTTCCTCAAGACTTTGACACGCAACTCTCCCGGCTTGTCAATATGTGACTTCATCTCCAAGATATGAGCACACATAGACTTTGCTTGCCAATAGGGCTTGAGTGACCTTGAACTATTAAAGAACTTGTGGGTTAAGGAGAATAATTGGAGGAGGTGGAGGAATTGAAGTATGGTTTCCATGAACCAATCGCAGGATATCATCTTCATTAGGAAAGCTTGTGCCAAGTGATTTCGGAAGATCATAGTTATCTGAACCAGACATCTACAATGGGAGAAATTCAAGTTAGTTGATTTAAGGTCCTTAATATAACACCCAACATGAAATATTAAGGCTAGGACCCAACACAATATTTTATAACTTGGAAGAGGGATGTCGTAATCCAAGCTATAAAATATTTGAAGGTTGGCGAATGACGATTCACCAATTTCCACCACGAAAAACGAAATAAAATATTAGGTTTTAATTGAATTTGAAACTCCTAGATCTTTTGAGATTCATCGAACTTTTCAATGGCATGTTTCAATCTCGATTGTGCCCTCTCAAGTTTTGTGACTGGGATGCCGAGGATCACAAAACAAGGTGTGAATAACCATGCAAATATACTTGGTACCCTTAATATTTATCACTTTATCGACGTGCCGGTTAACCACACGTGCTTCATCGATTCTATGATAAACATTAAGTTACCCTTTGCCTACATTGTTAAATCGAAGTTAGTGTGCCGGTTAACCATACACGCTCCACTAACGACTTAAGCAAAGTGAAAAGTGTAATTTCATAGGTTAGCACCAAATTCGCATTTTCCTAAAGTAACTAAGATTGGGAATTTATAAAACATTTAGTTACTTTTTTTTGTCATTATACTTATAATGAGAATTATAGTCCTTGTCCTACCCGTTCGGCTAACGACCCTCCACCAATCAAGGAAGCGGTGGGTGAGAGTGGACACCCATTAAACTGCCATTTTATAGGCAGTAACCTTATACCCTCCCCCCCCCCCCTTATAGACCGACTTCGTGAATGAGGCCTACTAACGGTAAGACTGACTTTGTTCTTATACATATATATAACTATTAACTATTAATATTATAATAGTATAAGGTTTGAATTTTAACTTTTAAAACTCTAGGGTTTGGAATTAAAGTGTGTGTGAGACTTTACAAATTCCAAAACTTAAGGAAAGTTTTGAACTATTCAAAAACTTTTGGATTTTCATAACTTATGATTTTAATTAAGGTTTTAAAAACTTTAATGAAGAGACTCTTGAACATCCATAACTTGAGGACAAGTTATGGACTCCATAAAACTATTTTATGAGAAAGACTCTTCAAATTATGTAACCTATGAATTTTAATGGACCTTTAAAAGAAATGACTTTTGGTAATCCATAACTTGAGGACAAATTATGGACTCCATTAAAAAACCTTTAGATCAAGAATTAACTAACAACCAATTTGCAAATAATTCCTATGATCTACCAAAACTCATAAGTGTATGAACGATCATATCAACAATTTCAAGAATCACATAAACACACATAAAACTTGAAATTTTGATAATAACCTTGAAATTGGTTTACCATAATCATTACCACATCAAAACAGGTTTTATAAGTCCAAAACAGTTTAAGGTAATGATTCTAGACCAATTCCAGCCTTAAACCTCGAAAATATGCTGTCAGGGGCTCCTACTCGTCGAGTGTATCAACCTACTCGACGAGTAGGATGAATTTCTTCATGGACTCGGCGAGTCCACAGCCCAGACAGCCGGAAAATCGATTTTTTCAGCTTTTTTCAGCAATTTGCATCAAGTATAAAAGAAAGCAAGCCTAGGCTCTAATATGTAACACCTTATATGAATTGGGAAAGATTTATGCATGAACTCGGCGAGTTGGGTGCCCAAGTCGTCGAGTAGAATTGTGAAATCATGAAACACGGACGGGACCGACTCGGCGAGTTGAAGGGTCGACTCGGCGAGTCCGAGCGGTTGAAAGAAGACCCTAATTTTGGGGTTTTCCCCCTATATAAACATCATTATAAACCCATGTGGCCTCCCTTATCACGGTAAAGACCGTTTACGGCTGCAAACTCTCGAAGGTGTGAAGTGAGTGCATTTAGGGGATATCTTTGGGATTTTGGGGAGAATTCCAAGCTTGAAGAGGAAGTACCAAGAGGAAAACACTAGATCAAGCATCTATTTCGTGTTGGGCATTCGTTTGAGACAGTTTGAGAAGAGCAGCAAGACATATTTGAATTCAGTTGTCGTTTCAGCTTTGTGAGGTACATCGGAGCCCAAGGGCAAAGGCAAGGCTTGATGATGCGGCGTGCACTCTATCTCTCTTTTCTGATATGGGTTAGGGGACACTCTGATGTTTGAAAATAATAATGTTGTAATGATGGTGGTTTTGAAAACAATTATTGGGATTTTCATGTTTTATGAAATATGGTTGACTAATTAAAAATGAAAATTTTCTTTGTAAAATTTGGGTCGTTACAAGTTGGTATCAGAGCCTTGGTTTGAGGGATTCAGGCATACTCTCGGGTGTGTCGGGACTCAAACTAAGGAAATGGTAAATTGGTTTTCAAAAATGACATAAAAAGCTTTTGAAAGAAGGAAAAGATGAGAGTGCAACGCGCGTGATCAGCCGAGCCAAGTAAGTAGTTCCCCAATATGCTAGCCATGTTATTCTGATATTTGAACTTGGATGATTGTATGGAATTTGCTATGTGTATGCATCTAAAATTATATACGGTTAGGAGCTTATAGCCTTAGAATGATCGACTTGGCCTTATTTCCTGTTCCTTGTCTGGTTGTGGTCCTAGAGTAGAATCTTTTATTCGAAAGTCTATTTGATCCTCTTATGTGTATAATCTGCATGCATAAAGGCAACCTGTTATGATTGGTCTGTTTGATGTGGGTAGAGAAAATCTTAGAACAGTCTAGGATTTGGTGTGTGCGGTGGTTTGTAGTATATGATTTGTTTTGGGACTAATTGGAGCCATCAGGTAGAGCTTTGGGGAAATGCACAGGTAGGTGTGGAAGGTAGTATTGGGCCCGTATTACTAAAAGCACCGGACCTGTGCCCGAGCCAATGCTAGATCTGATCACCCTAAGGAGGACCGATGTGGGAAGATTCTCTTTATAGATGTCCCGACTTATGACATTTCAGTTCAGCATGGTGGTGACACGATTCGGGACAGGGGAATCAGGATCAGGATCGGGATCGGGGTCTGGGTCGGGATCAGGCAGTGGTACCGAGCCTATTGATGAGAGACTGCGCGATATCATTGCAGCCGAGGTTACAAAAGGCATCCTCGACGCTACCCCAGTCATCTTTGGGACGGTCAAGGAGGGAATTATAGAGATCATGGAGGAGAAACTCAGATCATTCAAGGCTGAGATTGCTTCAGGCCAGATTAGAGCCCGAAATCCCTCGTTCCGAGAGTTCAAGGCGTGTGGGGCGCCGGAGTTTTTGGAGTCAGGGACCCCATTGTTAGCCGACGCTGGGTGGCGAATATCGAAAACGCCCAGCGCACGAGTTCTTGCCCGGATGTGGCGAAGGTTGGGTTTCCTTCTTGTATGCTGAGAGACAGAGCCTGGGATTGGTGGGGCGAGGTTACTAGACAGGTGGGACCAGCCGGGGTGGCTGAGATGACGTGGGCCAAGTTTGTTCGGCGATTTGATTTGGAGTTTGCACCACCCATTGAGGTGCAACGACTAGTGCGAGAGTTTCATGATTTGCAGCAGACCACCGAGACTATGGCGGAGATCACCGCCAGTTTCGGGAACGAGCTTTGTTGATCCCTCAGTATGCTACAGATGAGGAGATGAGACGGACCCGATATCATTCCATGCTGAGGGATGATATCCGGGAGTTTGTGAGCTTCACGGGGTGCAAGACCCTGAATGAAATGGTGGAGAAGGCCCGGGAACCGGAAATGGAGATGGAATCTCGCACGAAGAAGAAGCCTGAGCAGGCTCAGGCAGTAGTAGGACAAGCTAAGAAGCCTAAGACGTCAGACACTCCTAGCAAGGGTTAGCAGGGTTGGGGCCGATGTGCCAAGTGTAGTCGGGTACACAATGGAGCTTGCCGTATTGCAGGCTCGGGATGTTATGCATGTGGCCAGCAGAGCCATATGAGTAGGCATTGTCCCGTGAAGGGCTAAATCTATTTTCACTGCAACCAGACTGGCCATAAGCGGATCAACTGTCCGAAGTTGCAGGGAGGAGGAGCAGTGGCGGCGCCTGCGCCCGCCACAATGAGGATTACCGATGGCCGCCCTGTTAGGGCGGATGCTTTGGCGAGCCAGGCATTTCAACTGACTACCGAGGAGGCACGAGCAACACCAGACGTTGTGGCTGGTACGTATTTATTCTTCTATACTCTATGGATCTGTTTCGCTTATGTGTACTATATGCTTGTATAGGGACCTTTTTGGTCAATGGTATGTCTGCTCACGTCTTATTTGATTCGGGTGCTACCCGATCGTTTGTATCTCTTACGCTTAGCAAGAAGTTTCGGGAGGCATCGGGAACTTTAGATTCCCCGCTCGAGGTGGAGATTGCAGATGACTGCACCATTAGTGCTGCGAGGGTGTATCGGGATTGTGTCCTGAATGTGCTGGGTGAGAGATTTCGTGTCGACCTTGTCCCGATACTGTTGCGAGGGCTGAAAGTGATTATCATAATGGATTGGTTGGGGGCCAACGGGGCCATGATTGACTGTGAGCATCAGTTGGTGAGGGTTCGAACCCCAAGTGAGGGAGAACTGGTGATACATGGTGATAAGGTATCGCAGGGGCGACCCTCTGTTCGGCTGCGAGGGCTAGGAGGTTCTTGCAGCATGGTTGTTCGGGATTTCTGGCATATATCTCAGATACAAGGGTAGAGATCACGAAGGATGTAGGCAGTGTGCCAATTGTTCAGGACTTTCAGGATGTTTTTCCCGAAGAGTTACCAAGGGTGCCTCCGGAGAGGCAGGTGGAGTTTTGCATCGATTTGGAGTCGGGTGCCACTCCGATAGCAAAGGCACCATATCGGTTGACACCACCCGAGATGCAAGAATTATCTACACAACTTCAGGAGCTGTTAGACCGAGGGTTCATTCGTCCGAGCAGTTCCCCGTGGGGAGCACCAATCCTTTTCGTGAAAAAGAAGGATGGATCCCATAGGATGTGTATCGATTATAGGGAACTAAACAAGCTAACGGTGAAGAACCGTTATCCGTTGCTAAGGATCGATGATTTGTTTGATTAGATGCAGGGTGCGTATTGGTTTTCCAAGATTGATCTTCGGTCGGGATACCATCAGATGAGGATTCGGGAAGAGGATATACCGAAGACGGTTTTCAGGACTCGATATGTGCATTATGAGTTTGTAGTGATGCCGTTTGGGCTCACCAATGCCCCAACATCGTTCATGGACCTTATGAATAGGGTGTGTAGACCTATGCTGGATCGGTCGGTCATCGTTTTCATTGATGATATCCTGGTCTATTTTAAGACCGGGGAGCAGCACGAACAACACTTAAGGGAGGTGCTGGAGACCCTAAGGACGGAGAAGTTGTATGCCAAGTTCTCCAAGTGTGATTTCTGGCTGCGAGAGGTACAATTCTTGGGGCATATCATCAACCAAGAGGGTATTTCGGTTGATCTAGCCAAGGTTCAGGCTGTGATGCGGTGGGAAGTACCGGAGAATGCATCAGAGACTCGTTGCTTCTTGGGTTTAGCGAGTTATTATCAGAGATTTATTCAGGACTTCTCCAATATTGTTGTGCCATTGACACGACTAACCAAGAAGAATGTGACGTTCCGGTAGGGTACGAATCAACAATTGGCTTTCGAGACATTGAGACGGAGATTGTGTGAAGCTCCGATCCTTATATTACCTAAGGGGTTAGACGATCCGGTGGTGTACTGTGATGCATCGATCACAGGGATAGGTGCAATACTGATGCAAAGAGGGCACGTGATAGCGTATGCCTCATGACAATTAAAGCCACATGAGGTGAATTACCCTACTCACGATCTGGAACTGGGGGCAGTGGTGTTTGCCCTCAAGATTTGGAGGCATTACTTGTATGGAGTGTGGGGTACCATTTACACCGACCACAAGAGTCTGAAGTATTTGATGGACCAACAAAACCTCAACATGCGGCAAAGAAGGTGGTTGGACGTGCTAAAAGACTATGATTGCGAGATTCTAGACTACCCAGGTAAGGCAAACGTAGTGGCCGATGCCTTGAGCCGTAAGACGGCAAGTTCCCCGATTGGGAGTGTATGTTTGAGGATGACGGTGATCTATCCATTGTTGGAGATGATCAAAGAGGCTCAGGTTGAGGGAGTGAATAAAGAGAATTGGAAGGTAGAGAGGATCCGAGGACCGTATCCTCTGTTTGTTAAGGATAGTCGAGGTCTCTTGACGCAGTGTGGCCGGGTGTGGGTACCGGTGACCGGGGGAGTGAGACAAAAGATATTAGAGGAAGCGCATAAGTCCAAGTTCTCAATACATCCAAGAGCTACGAAAATGTATAGGGACTTGAGGCTGAGTTATTGGTGGCCATGCATGAAGCGTGAAATTGTTTGGTTTGTAGAGCGGTGCTTGACTTGCAGGAAGGTCAAGGCCGAGCATCAGCGGCCTCATGGTAAGGTCCAATCACTACCCATTCCCATGTGGAAGTGGGAGGAGATCACGATGGACTTCATTACGAAGTTGCCAAGAACGGCGAGAGGTGTGGATGCCATATGGGTGATTGTGGATAGACTGACAAAGAGTGCCCATTTCGTTCCGATATCCAAAAGTATATCCATAGAGAAGTTGGCAGATATTTACGTGCGTGGGGTGGTGGCTAGACACGGGGTGCCTGTGTCCGTAGTTTCTGACCGCGATGCTCAGTTTACATCTAGGTTCTGGAAGAAATTCCACGAGGAGCTGGGCACTCAGCTACATTTTAGCACGGTGTATCATCCCCAAACAGACGGTCAGAGTGAGAGAACGATCCAGACACTCGCGGATATGCTACGGGCATGCGTGTTGGATTTTGGAGGGAGTTGGGATACGTACCTCCCACCGGCAGAGTTTTCGTACAACAACAGTTATTACGCCAATATTTACCGAGCTCCATTCGATATGTTATATGGTCGAAGGTGACGAACCCCAGTTTGTTGGGATGAGGTTGGACACCGGGTCATGGGAAGCACTGAAGTGGTGCTCAAGACTATTGGGTTGATTCAGCAGGTGCACGACCGGTTGCAGGTCGCGCAAAGCCGTCAGACGAGCTATGCTGACCGACGGCGATCAGACCTTGAGTTTCAGGTGGGGGATTTTGTGTTGCTGAAGGTGTCACCCTGGAAAGGAATCATCAGGTTTCGGAAGAGGGGCAAGTTGGGGCCTCGGTATATAGGCCCGTTCAGGATCACGACCCGGGTGGGCAAAGTGGCATATCGCTTGGATTTGTCAGAGGAGCTTAGCCAGATTCACAACACATTCCATGTGTCGCAACTCCGGAAGTGTGTCGCAACTCCGGAAGTGTGTCACAGACGAGGATGTGGTTGTCTTGTTGGGTGATATCCATATTGGACCAACTCGACGAGTCGAGTCAATCAGAAGTGGACTTCGACCAGGGTTTGACCTTGACTTTGACTTGTATTTGGGTTGACCCTTGTAAGGGTTATGAGTATGTAATAGTAATCAAGAAAGGTCGTTCAGTAGGGATCGAGGGGTAGAGACGAGTCGATTTCAATGCCGAGGACTGTGCAGATACTACACGACATCGAGGTGAGCTACCTTCCAGTAGAAGTGGGTCTAAGGCACAAGGCCGACCCACTAGTAGTTGATTATAGTTGAGATAATTGTCTTTGTGATAATTGTCCGGTTTGATACTACCCGGTATGTTTATGTGTTAGCATGATATGTTATATTTGGTAGTAGTAGGAGGTGAAATAGTCCTCGTATCTCAGTCGTAAGGACCGAAGGGTAGGTCGGGCACCCCAGATATGCCTGACAATATGATTATGTTATGATATGTGTGGTAGTAGTAGTAGGGGTGAAATAGTCCCCGGAGTTCGGTTGTTAGGACCGAAGGGTAGGTCAACACCCCAGAATGGATTGACACGGGTAGGTCAGCACCCCAGAATGGCTTGACACAGGTAGGTCGGCACCCCAGAATGGCCTGATCGGGTAGGTCGGGCACCCCAGAATTGCCCGACAGTATGTATGCTATGTGATTGTATGGTATGTGGTATGATGGGGGAACTCACTAAGCTTTGTGCTTACAATTTTAGTTTTGTTTCAGGTACCTCTTCAACAAAGGGGAAGGAGCCGGTGCAGTAGCTGTACATCACACACATATCAGTGTTCCGCCTTTTGTGATTCATGGGATTGTACTATGATTTTATTACCACTTGATGATATGATTTCTGAGATACGAATACTATGGTGTTATGAATTGTTATATTCTCGACTACGTTTTGATAAATGATTTTATAAGTTACTTAATTAAAAATGAAATTTTTTGGCTTGAAAATTTGCGATGTTACAATAAAATTTTGAATTTTATTTATTTTATTTTGTCAATTTTGTCAAGCTCGTACGGGTTGAAAACAACTTAGATCATATAAATTAAATTCATATAAGTGCCGGGACTAAAATCGTGCGAAAAATTAAGTTTTTCTTCGAAAATCAGCCGAGTCTCGTTCATCCCAGTGTTTACGGCCGCAAACGTGTTTACGGCCGTAAACCGTTCACGGCCTGGGGACCCCACCTCCGATCGTGAACCTAGCCTATATATATATATATATACCCTCATTTCTTCAATGTTGGCCGAAAACACTACTTTCTCTCTCTAAATCCACCAACCGAAAACTCAATATTTCTCTCATCTAACCTCCGAAAAATCATCCAATCCACCTTGGAACTTGTTTTGGAGCATCAAACATTCATCATTTCATCAAATCAAACATTCTTCATTCTTGAGTTCACGACCGTGAAACCTTCAAATCTTCATATTTCACCAAGAATAGGCCGCAAACCATTCAAAGGCCGCAAACCATTCAAGGGCCGAATTCAGTTCACGGCCGAGAACAGTTCACGATCGAGAACCTTTCACGGCCTCAATCAGCCCCAATCGAAATATTGGCTGAAAACCCACTTTTTCCACTTCGATTAAGTCTCGGTAACATTCCTTAACCAAAAGCAAGTGTTTTCTAACACTTTAACTAATGGGTTCACTAATTTAAATACAAATATGTGTTTAATTATTATTAGGATTCCGTTAACCGCGCGTATAACAACAACTCGAGGGTCCTCATTTCCAGTCTCGTTGTCCGACACATAAACACAACCAACTATGAGTTCATACCCCAGCATTTTACTACTTTTAATGTTTTCAGGGGGAGATACAAGTAAAATACTAGAATTTTGTGTTTTATACAAAATGATTTCAAATGGATTTAAAAACCTTTGCAATCAATACAAACCGAGAAATCACTACATTTTATAAATATTTAGATATTCTAATCCCCTATGTAACATGCTGAGCATGAGGGAAATTTTCAATATACAATGATGATTTCAAGGTTTTCAGTATCATACATGCTATACCTTCAAAGTTTGTTTATATACTTTGAAAGCACCATCAGACTTTTACAGAATTCAATGCATACGAGTAAACATACATACAAACTATAATAGGTATAGTATGGGGTTCAATACACCGTTTCACAAATTCAAGAATCGTACATCATAACAACATATAAACTACGGTAAAACTAGTTTATGGTATACAATACTGTCTTTCAAATACAATAGCACTTTACTAAATAATTATTTAAGTATAATTATTTTTACTCTACAAGACATACGTATAGATTCAAGTCCAAGAGAACCTTACATTGCACGTAAACTAGTTAATACAGGGATTGTGAGATATTACTTCAATTGTACCCTTCGGGGTGCAGGCTAAATCCTATCATAGTATAACCAGAGTCTCCTGGAGGGAGAGCGTGAGATTTGTGAATAGATCTATTCGGGACTGACTATCCCACACCTAAACTGCTAGCTACAGTTAGGCAGGCATACTTGGGGTGACAAATGGCATAACGTCCGACGCCTGAAGAACGTCGTAGAGGTCACTAGGTCATATCAAGTATGGTTATACAAACTCACAACAGTATAAACTAACCTTTTTGTTTACGAGATTTTATTCTTCAATAGTTTTATTTTAAGTAATAAAACTACTATACATACTGGTGTTAGCCAGGGTTTTCATACATTGCAGTACTTACATTACTAGTGATAAACAGGGATTTCATACAAATACTTTCATATACAAAAATGGAATTCAATAACAAACTTACAATTGGTCTTAGGGTTTAAGACTACTTTTCAATACTAAATAAAATATTGGATTTTCTTGGAAACATACAAACATTTTTCACAGATTCATCAACTGGTTTCATTACAAAAAAAACATGCTTATGAACTCACCAGCTTTAATGCTGATACTCTTTTCAAAACCACTTGTATTCTCAGGAGATCAGTAGACAGGTACTTCCGCAGGCTTTTGAGAAGACGGAGCGTACAGAGTCACGTCTTTTATATTTTGCTATACTTTTGATGTATACAAATTATGTATCAAACTGATGTAAATATCATATATATATATATATATATATATATATATATATATATATATATATATTCAATGTAATGGTTGTGTTTACTTTGATTACTATGATGCAATTGTTGTGATACTATACATGACGTCCTCCACCCCTGAACGTTTCCGCCGTTTCGGTTTAGGAGTGTGACAGTCTTAAACCCTAACCTCGAAACCCTAAGGCATCTTTGAGTGATTGAGCCATTTTTTAGTGTGTTTTGTGTTCTTGAAGCATTTTAAAGAAATAGGACCTTAGAGATACAAGAAGGAGCTGCTAGATCCAGAATCCTTACTTCATTTTCGACATCTTTCTGGTAAAAAGTCTCAACCTTGCTTTGTGGTTACTTAGATCTTCATCCTAGTGTTCTATTTCTTGTTTTTGTCCAAATGAAGTTGTCATTAGGAGTTGGTCGTCCCATATGGACAAACCCTTTCAGATCCGGGGTCTTAAGGAACTTTCATGGCATAAAGGTGTCAACTTTATGGCCCTAAGAGCTCCATGCACATTCTAAGCCCTTGTTTTGGCCTCTTAAGCTTCTTTTTGACATGCATGTGAGTAAAGTTAAAGACTTTACGTGACCTTTTAGCCCTTAAGGTCCAGATCTATGTTCATGAGCTCTATCTTGAAGATATGGTGGTTTTTGGATTAAGGCATTGTAACATCCCAATTTTCAGGTATGAATTTAAAAGCTTATATATGTATTTTGAAGGCAACTCGTCATGTATAATATTTAATGCCCTCGTATATTTCAATGTCTACTCGACGAGTTGGAAGGCCCCAACTCGACGAGTTGAAGGCTGGACATGCAAACCCTAATTTTTAGGGTTTGCACCTTATTTAAAGGCCTTAACTCTCATTGTTGGCCTCCTTCATTGCCTCCTTGTCCAGAGAAAAACCCTAGTTTGTGTTTTTGCTATTATTGTGTGTGTGAGAGAGAACTTAAATAGTGATTTTTCGTGCTCTTTTGGAAGGAACAAGAAGCTTGAAGAAGTTGGCTGAAAGGTGAGGCTGCTAGATCTGATGTTTACTCTGGTGTGGCAACCGTTTTGAGGTATAAAGTCGATACCTTGACCTCTTATTGCTTAGATCTACTTCTATGAAAATATATTGTTATTTTTTATTCATATTGGAGTCATTATTGAAATGATGCATTGTTTGAAGTTGCCACTTCAGATCTGGATGTGTTGTGGCTCTTTGATCCTAAAGTTCCAAGCTTTATCAAGTATTGGCCCTCCTTCATGCCCTAAATCCCTTGATAAGCCTTATTTGAGTGTTTTAGCCCCTTTGAGGTCATGCATGGACGTAAAGTTAGCAACTTTATGTGGTATCTCAGTCCTAGGGGACCAGATCTATAGTTTGGGGTTTTGGTTTCGCTTGGAAGTATCTGAATGCATTAAGGCTAGGAAAAACTCAACGAGTTGCTATGCCAACTCGACGAGTTGATTAGGGTTTTCCCACCTTCTGGATGCCGAGCGAACTCGGCGAGCTGATGAGATAAATCGTCGAGTTGGCTAGGGTTTTTCCCGATTTTCTAAACACTGAAGGAACTCGACGAGTTGGGTCAACATTGACTGTTGACCTTGACTGTTGACTGTTGATTGTGATCATGGTTGACCAAGTTTGACTTTAAGGGTATTCTGGTAATTCAGGATTTTAATGAAGTGAGTCACATGGTGGTTGTAGGCAGTCAAGATCGGAGCTGAGAGTTGGGGCTTGATCTTCTTGATTCAGCACTACTTATGAGGTGAGTTTTCCTCACTATACTCAAGGGTCGGAGGCACCAAGGCCGGACCTTTGGATTGTTATCCTTCTTTATTACTGTTGTGAGCTGTTAGATCAGTATCCTGGTAAATAGGATGTTTCTATGTGGTTATGATCGGTTAGATCGGTATCCTGGTAGATAGGATGTTGCTATGCTTAGTGATCTGTAGATCGGTTTGACTGTATGTAGACTGTTATGTGATTATCTGATATATGTGTATATGTTTGATTGGTGGTTGAGGCTTTTCTGCTTTGTGCATGAGCCAACAGACCGGGGCATCCCAACCCGATGGTTGTGGGCCGAGAGTATTCCATCTCGAGGATGATTGCACTGATAGTATGTGGGCATTCCAACCCGATGGTTGTGGGTCGAGGGTATACCATCCCGAGGATGATTGGACCCATAGTATGTTGGCATTCCAACCCGATGGTTGATTGGGCCCATAGTATGTTGTTATTATATGTGTGTTATTGTTGTGCGGGTATTTTGGTGGAACTCACTAAGCTTCGTGCTTACAATTGTGGATTCTGTTTCAGGTACTTCGGATGATCGCGGGAAGGCGAAAGCTTGATCGTGTACCTCCTCATTTTTCATGTTGTGATTTCTGGGAAAACTCTGATATTGGATTATTTTGAAACAATTTGTAAACAATGGATGGTTTTTGAAATGTTTGAAAAGTTTAAAATTTTACATGAATTTTATGGATGTTACAAGTTGGTACCAGAGCCTTGGTTTGAGTGAATTGGAGGAACACTCGTGTGAATCCAGCCTCAAACTAAGGAAAAGATTTTCAAATGGTTTTCAAATACTAAATGTAACACCCATAAAATTTGAGCAAAATTAAAACATTTTAAATCATTCAAAAACCATTACGTTCATACAACTCGTTTTCAAAATAGTTTAAACATCAGAGTATCCCCCATAACCATATCATATAAATCATAAAACATGAGGAGCGGTACGATCACGGCTTCGCCTTGCCACGATCTCTTGAAGTACCTGAAACAATACACTGAAACTGTAAGCCCGAAAGCTTAGTGAGTTACCCCCAAAATACCAACCACACATATCATACTCATAACATATCATAAATAGAACAGCCATGCACATCGGGTCTACTGTGTAACTGGTCCGCCCGCACCGGGACTTCAGTCCACCTGGTCCACCCTCCGAGTCTAGCCATGTACGTCGAGTCTAGAGTGTGATTGGTCCGCCCGCACCGGGCCTTCAATCTACCTGGTCCACTCTCTGAGTCTACAGTATGACTGGTCCGCCCGCACCGGGCCTTCAGTCGGCCTGGTCCACTCTCCGAGCCTCGGCACGTCTGGTCCGCCCTCTTGGGGCCTTCAGCCTATCCGAACCGCTCGCTGGGCCTTCGGAACATCCGGTCCGCCCTGGGTATGTTGGCCGACAGCACAAAGCAGGACCCGCCTCAACCCAACCCCCGTCAAACAACCATTTGCACATACAACAATTAATCACATAACAATCCTCAACCAGACAAACAGTCTAACAGATTGTTGGATTAATGTCTAAGTCCATAACTATATTTGGTATGTACTTGACCCGACCCGGCATGGTCCATTTGGGTTGCACTTCACCGGCACAATTTATATGGATAGTCTTTTGAGAATAGTATATTTATGATTTATATTAATATATTATAAGTTCTAATATATTAATATGGAATCATATTATTTAATTAGTATTGATCAAGAATTAATTTAGAATTAATTAAGTGATCAAAAAGAACTAATTAAATATGGACTCTTATATATATGGAATGGGCCAAGTTCATTTAGGTTGGGCTAAGCTTTCATGGATGGTCCATGGAGCTTTTAACCCATGGATCCTATGTAAATGAAAGGTCATGGGTATTAGGGTTTACATGGATGTAACCCTAATCCTCCATAATATATAAAGGGGTCATTGGCTCACAAAATTGGCACAAGTGTGTGAAAATAAGAGTAGGCCGATTTTAGTGTGCATGCATATTCTCTCAAGTTCTTCCAATGTGTTTTGGTGATTTGTGATTCCATTTGAGGCTTCCACACTATTGGGGCTAAGCTCTTAAAGCTTGAAGACATCAAGCTACATCAAAAGGTATGTCATCTAACTAGAACTTTGTAGTATAGGTGCTTCATAATATGCTAGTTAGGATGAAACCTTGGAATAGTTAATATTTGCATGTATAATAGAGAAAACATAGATCCAAGGTTTATAGGGTTGCATGTACACCATAGGAGTGTTAGAATGCTCAAAACCCAACAGTGGTGTCAGAGCCATGGGTTGTTTTCTGTTATCTTGATGCAAATGTTTTATTTTCAAGTTGAAAAAAAAAAGAAAAAAAAACATGACGTTTGTCAAATTTTAAGATAATTACTTGTTTTGTGAAAAACGAATTATTTGTAAAATTTGAATCATTTGTTATATGAGTTGAATTAGGTCAAATTTAGTAAAAGATAAAATGATATGATTATTTTATTAGTTTTAAAAGTTTGATCTAAATGTTTTAAGGAGTTACATATTTTGTCATAAAATTTTGGAGCTCAAAAGTTTTTTTTAAAGTTGTGATCTTAAGGGTTTTTGAAACTTCCATAAGTTATGGATATGAAAGTTTTTTTTTAAAAAAAAAAAAAAAATTTGATTCAAAGTTTTTATGGAGTTACAAAATTTGGTGTTAATGTTTTAAAGAATTCCATAACTTGTTCTTAAGTTATGGAACATGGAAAGTTTCATCATAAAACACCATTAATTCCATAAGTTATGGAATCCAAAGGTTTTCAAGAATTACAAAACTTGCCCTCAAGTTTTGGAATTTGAGAAAAGTTTTTTATGAAAAAAAGAATTGAATTCTAAAACTCTTGGGTTCATAACTTAAACAATTAATTAAATGGTTTAAATTTTGAGTTTAATAATTGGAATTATGATGTTTTGTTGAATAGTTCAAATTAACTCTTATGGACTTTATTAATAGTTAATTAAAGCGTTTAATTAAAAGAGTATTATTAAATCCATAAATATATGGTTTAAGTTTAATTAAATTAAAAGTTCAGTTTAATTAATAGATTAAACCACCAAGTATTTTAAATGTCTAAAATACACCCTTATACTATTATAATATTAAAAGTTTTAATATATTATATGTATAAGAGTAAGTCGTCTTACCATTAGTAGGCCTCATTCACGAAGCCGGTCTATAAGGGGGGTATAAGGTTACTGCCTATAAAATGGCAGTTTAATGGGTGTCCACTCTCACTCACCGCTTCCTTGACCGGTGGAGGGTCGTTAGCCGAACAGGTAGGACAAAGACTATAATTCTCCCTTCATTATAAGTATAATGATAAATACTAAGTAACTAAACACTTATAAATTCTCAATCTTAGTTACTTAGGAAAATGTGAATAAGGTGCTAATCCATGAAATTACGCTTTGCACTTTGTTTAAGCTGTTAGTGGAACGTGTGTGGTTAACCGGCACACTAACCTGGACTTAACAAGGTAGGCAAAGGGTAACTTAATGTTTATCATAGTATCGTTGGAGTGTGTGTGGTTAACCGGCACATCGATTGAGGGGTAAATATTAAGGGTACCAAGTATATTTGCATGGTTACTTCACACCTTGTTTTGTGATCCTCGGCATCCAGTCACAAAACCTGAAGGGCACACTCGAGATTGAAACATGCCATTGAAAAGTTCAATGAATCTCAAAAGAATCTAGGAGTTTCAAAACCAATTAAAACCTAATAATACATTTCGTTTATCTTGGTGGAAATTGGTGAATCGTCATTCACCTACCTTCAAATATTTTATAGCTTGGATTACGGCATCCCTCTTCCAAGTTATAAAATAGTTTGTTGGGTCCTAACCTTAATATATCATATTGGGTGTTATATTAAGGACTTAAATCAACTTTACGTGAATTTCTCCCATTGTTGATGTCTGGTTTAGACAACAATGATCTTCCCAAACCAATCTTTCCTAATGAATATGACTTCCCGAGTTTGGCTCATGGAAGTCATATTTCTCTTCCTCCACCTCCTCCAATTATTCTCCCTAACCCACAAGTTCAAGGTCACTCAAGCCCTAATGGCAAGCAAGGTCTATGTGTGATCACATCTTAGAGATGAAGTCACATATTGACAAGCCGGGAGAATTGGGTGTCAAAGTCTTGAGAAAGTTGGATGTTCAATCACTTTCAAAGTCACATAGTGAGTTCCTTTGGGACTACTATGAAACAGACTATGACATGAACCTTAATGATCATATCTATTTGCTTGGTGCTGCTGAATCAGCAATGATTTGGAACGATAGTAAAGAAAATTTGATTAGAAGATCAACTTCCCAAAAACTTTATGGACAGTGACAATGGTGACACTGGAAATCCAGAAAAAGCATTCTCTTCCCAATGGAAAGGGATTGGCCATAGTCAACCCGGTTGACCAAATGGTAAAGAGAAAGGCTAAGTCTGAGATAGTCCCATTACCAAAGGGTCCATATGTTTATTTTGCCAAAGGAAGGGGCGTTGATTGCAAAGCTGCCAAATTTACCTAAGGATGTTAAAGTCAATAAGTTTGACTCTACATCAGGTAGAGCCCATTATCTAACTCTGTTAAGTTCTATTCTGAGATCCTCATTACATGATGTGACTGGGTCACATGTTGATGTTTTAAGAATCAAAGAATAGAGAGAAATCTTAAAGGAAGTATATGTTGATTCTGATCGCGAAGGTGGATTTCGATCGCATCAGAATTTTGAGCAGTTGCTTAAGCAGTTATGATATATTGCTAAGGAATAGATAAAAGTTTCTCAAATCTGAAAAGATGGGAGAGTACTTTAGTATCATGTTTGTGATCATCTTAATGATTTAGAAATCATATCACAATTAGTCCTCTAAAGGTCATCTTAGTGCATTCTTATGACTAAGAAGAGGAGTCATGAATTGTTGAAATGGTTAGATCAGGAAGATGAGTCATACTTCGTTCCAAAACAATTCTTAGAGTCATACTCCAAGATTGTAACTTGAGTGACATATCTTAAAGAAAGGTTTAAAACACTTGTCAAATGTAAGAGTAAAAGTGTCCTACTCTTGTACATTTGAAATTGGTAAGTTGTGATGTTTTGGATAAAACAAAGACCAACTAAGGCCAATTGTGTGAAGTGTTTGTCTTGATAAAGAATCCGCACTATCTCTTGAATATTTGGCAAGATAGTCTTATATGTCAAGAGGATAGTGGGAGTCTTAAAGATCCTAAAAATAATTTCAAGAACTAATCAAGAATAAAACCTGAGGTTCTTCACTAGCACACGACTTGAGGTTTATAACCTATCGTGTTGACATATTCTGTGCCCATTCCAGTTAAAGTTGGCTTTGCATAGGAGTTCTGAAAGTTCTCAATTGGTTGCATAACA
The DNA here is from genome assembly GCF_052849685.1 of Lactuca virosa. Taxonomy (NCBI): domain Eukaryota; kingdom Viridiplantae; phylum Streptophyta; class Magnoliopsida; order Asterales; family Asteraceae; genus Lactuca; species Lactuca virosa. The sequence continues at coordinate 220,651,456 of NC_136430.1, read as the reverse complement.
ACTTGGAAGCAATGGCAGGCCCTGTACTGCCAGGTGGCAAGAAGTTAAGATTGCATAAGTTCAGTCCATATGAGTTTGGATTTGTCATTATCCTTGTCTTGTAACTATGGTTTTGACGATTCACATGGATAAGAACACATACACCATAAAATCTAAGGGTCATAAGGTTTCTCTCCGATTCATGAAAATGATGGTGAGGAAACACTTCCACCAAGTAGATTTGAAGCAGATGGCAAAAGTTCTAAACAATTGAGACTATGATTACGACATCCCTTTTCATAGTTCTGAAATTGTTTAGACACACATGCATGCTACCTAAGGAAAGGTGTATGATTTTGATAAAGTTTTATCAAAGCATCTCGTATCAGAAATCTGAACTTTGGTAAGAAAGTCAATAAAGTATTGATTTCTAGAAGTCCAGCTGATTTCTGAGTACATGTCAAAGCTAGTGGGAGCATAAGTGTTATGTTAATAATCATCATGTTAGTGGGAGCATGATAATTATTGTTAGTGTTGCAAGTTAGCAATGTTAATTATAGAAAACAAAAGTTTCAATTCGTGAGGCTGCAGGGATTGAAAAAGTTGTTTTGCTATAATTAAGGGAGAGGATATACTTCATTTCAGTTCTAAAGGCTTAGATTGAGACCTTAATCATCTTTAGTAAAGAATATATATATGAATTTCATGTTGGATTGGTTCAACTTAAGGAAATTCTATATATTGCGTTCTCAAAATTCGATTATGATTACGACATCCCGCTTCATAGTCAAATTTTAAAAACATGGCAAATAAAAATATTGTAGCAAAAGACTGGTCTAGAATCATGTCTTTATGTGAGACATCATGAATCGTGTACCATTTGCTTTGGGTACAGGATCGATTGCATGTGCTATAATATTTGTCATTTCTAAATTTTTCCAAATGCCCAGAGGCATTAAGAAGGGAAAAGGTCTAGAATTGGATATGACTAAAATGATTAAGCAATTGTCGAGGACAATCTGAGGTTTACCAAAGATTGGTTGCTCAGGGACAGTTGGAAGTATAGTGCTAATTTTGGAAGGACCATATTGACATATTCTGAAAAGAGGCATCTCTTATTCAGAAGTGATAGTCAAAATGAGAATATGGAGTTGTCTCCATAGGTGGAAGTTATCTGTGTAAGATTAGAAAACTTAATGCAAGAAGCATGTCCAAAGCAATGTACTTTGAATATGAGACTTAGTTTCCATGGAGTTGATCTCCATTGGAATACCTTATAATGACTGTTGACAAGTCTTTGTGACTTTGTACATATTCATTACAGGAGGGTCAGTGCATATAAGTTTAAAATCTAAACAGATTTCGATAAATGATAGGAATTTGAAATTCTCACATTTTTCGATAAGGATTTGGGAGTGTGAAATTAGAATCATTGAAATTATGTTCAATTGGTTTATTTCACAAAGTAAGGATCATAGACAAACATAGAGTGCATACTTGGTGTATGGCAAAGCTATTGTTTAAGAAAAACATAGTGTACATGCTTGGAGCATGGGACAACTAGTGTTTTTAATTCAAGTATAAAGTTGATAAAACTGAAACAATGAATAATGAGTAATCAGTATGGTGATAAATAAAAGTGTTTATTTATATTCATAGGGTTTGATACCATATTTAATTCATTTATTCTTGTGTTTCACTTTGCATGTTTTGACTTCCAGAATAACTAAGTCGCTCTTCCTGAATGATTAAGTTATTCAAACCATCCACAGTCGGTCATATGTTGGAAGTAGATATGAATCAAGACTGTCATGGGTTGGTTTGTAGAGGTCCAAGTTGGTGGACAAAGTGGTGCTATAACACTCATGAGTGCTCATAAGTTCTGAATATCGGATTCAACCCGCGCTCATTTGAATCACTCATGGATTTTATCACGAGTGATCATGAGACGATAATATCTTATATTCTTCAAACCTAGAGATATGAGTTGTTACTATGAGTTGGTTATACATTGATTGCACGAAAACGCATTTGGTAACTCGATGTTATAAGACGTGCCTTTGTGTATGATTCAACAAGTAGTAGAACAAGCCATATGAGTCGAAGTTTATCCATTCCTTTTACCTTCGGGATAAAAGCGATATCTGTGGGCCCCTCGATGATTTAGCGATGACACATGTGAGTGCTTGGCCAAGCCAGGACTGATTTGATTTGTTCAATCAGTCAGTCATCATAAATCGAAAATCGGGAAACAACAAATGGACAGAGAGAATGATTATAATCCATGTCTCAGTCCATATGATATCTAGAATGGAGGAATATATGATCCCTTATCTAATGGACAAGTCATTGACAAGGTCAGAGTTCGACAGCGGCTTTAAGAGCTACGATTGCCAGTTAGGTTTTGAAGTCATACTCAATAATAGTTTTAGACTTATCCAAGTGGGAGACTCTTGGATTAATGTCTAAGTCCATAACTATATTTGGTATGTACTTGACCCGACCCGGCATGGTCCATTTGGGTTGCACTTCACCGGCACAATTTATATGGATAGTCTTTTGAGAATAGTATATTTATGATTTATATTAATATATTATAAGTTCTAATATATTAATATGGAATCATATTATTTAATTAGTATTGATCAAGAATTAATTTAGAATTAATTAAGTGACCAAAAAGAACTAATTAAATATGGACTCTTATATATATGGAATGGGCCAAGTTCATTTAGGTTGGGCTAAGCTTTCATGGATGGTCCATGGAGCTTTTAACCCATGGATCCTATGTAAATGAAAGGTCATGGGTATTAGGGTTTACATGGATGTAACCCTAATCCTCCATAATATATAAAGGGGTCCTTGGCTCACAAAATTGGCACAAATGTGTGAAAATAAGAGTGGGCCGATTTTAGTGTGCATACATATTCTCTCAAGTTCTTCCAAGGTGTTTTGGTGATTTGTGATTCCATTTGAGGCTTCCACACTATTGGGCTAAGCTCTTAAAGCTTGAAGACATCAAGCTACATCAAAATGTATGTCATCTAACTAGAACTTTGTAGTATAGGTGCTTCATAATATGCTAGTTAGGATGAAACCATGGAATAGTTAATATTTGCATGTATAATAGAGAAAACATAGATCTAAGGTTTATAGGGTTGCATGTACACCATAGGAGTGTTAGAATGCTCAAAATGGGCCCATCTCACCAAATGGGCCTAGATCCAAGGTCCATAATAATTATTGGGTCTAAATTACTCCATCCATAATGTTCAGTCACGGCCCAAGCCCCACTAGCCCATAAACAGCCCAATCACTTAAGGCCCAAAATCAAAAACCCAACAGAGGGAGTACGCTGGGCGTACTTCGATTCTCGCGGACTGGGAACGGGACACTGACCCACTACACTGGGCGTACATCAGCTTATGCGGGGCGTAATCTCGCTGAACTAAAATTCCACATAAGTTCTTAATGGCTTAAGCTCTTAAGCCCAAACTTCAGATCCATCGACCAAACATGCCTAGGATTCATAAAGTCTCAAACTTTATTACTTGGGACGTCCATAAAGCTCTTAACTCAAGGTCTTAATCCATTAAGACCCACCTACATCACACATGAGACAATCAAAGCCTTTGGGACCTCATTTTTCTCACTCAAGACCTCTCCTAAGGTCTGAAAGGACAACTAATCCCAACCAACTCGCATCATGCATCACTTTGGGGTTTTTGGGACAAGAAATGGTGTCAAAACCTCATAACACCTAGATCTACACAAAATAGATGTCAAGCAAGAGACTTTATACCTCAAAAGGGCTCTAGAAGATGATGCCTTCCCAGATCTACGACCTCCAGCCACCCAACTCCTTCCTTGACAACTTCTTCTTTCTTCTCCTAGGCTCTCCTTTGCTAAACCAAGCTCCCCAAGGTCAAATATAGTGGCTGGCACTAAAATTAGGGTTTCTGGACACTGGACGTACGCTGGGCGTACGCCCCCAACACCCGCGTTCATTTAACCGCTCTACGTTGGGCGTAACCTAGCTTACGCTGGGCGTACCCAGCCAATTACACGCATGCATTCCATGCATGCCTAGGACCCCTTTGCCAAATATTTCCTTTAGGGACCATTATTGACACAATCTTCAAAGTGTCATAACTCCTTTATTCTAAGCCCGTTTCCGACGAACTTTATATCCACGAAAAGGTGGCGAGAAGCCCTACGCTTCTAGCAACACACCCCGACCCGAAACCTTCTCGAATAAAACCCATTGCCCATAAAAGACCGAAACGCCCTTACTCTTGATCTCGGGGATCCATGAATAATTACTCTTAGAACGGGGCGTTACAATTCTCCCCCACTTAAATATGATTTCGCCCTCAAAATCGCCAATTGTCAACTCTGGCTACCCAAACGTACATACATCAATACCCTTACCAAAACCAACACTCACACCTGGCCCAATCAGCCTCCGGCTGGAATACTAGGCATGCCTACGACGGGTCCGCTCATCCCTAGGATGGAATACCCTCGTATCCCTACCCATGTTTGGCCCAATCAACCCTCGGGTTGGAATACCAAACACATCAGGTCCAATCAATCATAGGGTCCGGCCGTCCTCATGATGGAATACCCCAGATTGGAATACCTCCACATACATAACTCAAACCCAAAACCATACTCGGAACCAAGGACCTTGTCCTTGCATCCCCCCTCGAACTCTCCGGTTCGCCACACTTGAGTATAACCCACTCACACTTCCCTATCGCGATCTCTAGGTCCTTGACCTCTGACTGTAATATCCTTATGCAGTCCTCAGCACCGGTCCAGACTGCTCCCGAGTCTGTTATCCTGCTGAATCACCTTCCTCTATCCCATTCCCCGATCTGGAACCACTATCCTCCTCCTCTTCCAAGGAGACCGAAAACATGCCTGCGCATCATCCAACATTGCCACAACCTCAACGGGCATCCAACCCGTATGTGCTTCCATATATCTGGTACAATCCTAGTGCTTACTACCAATAGCTGAAGCACTTTCGATCATCCATTTACTCCACTGCCTCCCTTTCATAGGACCCACACTCCTTCCGGAGTTACATACCTTTCCTTTCCAGGAAGTCTACTCCACAACCATAACCGCACTTATAAGTGCCACTGAGCTAAACTCCACTCTACCGATCCACTAACACATACATAGTCTTCAGCATGATTGGACCGCCCTTCCAGGCCTGCAGCCTATCTGGACCACTCTCAGAACCTTCAGCATGTCTGGACCTCCCTCCTGGGCCTTCAGCCTGTCTGGACCGTTCCCTGAACCTCCGACCGACTCCATCATCATGATCAATACTTAGGGCCAGACCATATCGATTACTACTGCATGGTAACTTATTCACTCATTCTCTTTCTATCGATCCATGAACACATACAGAGTCTTCAACATGACTCGACCGCCTTCCCAGGCCTTCAGCCTATTTGGACCACTCTCAGAACCTTCAGCATGTCTGGATCGCCCTCCTGGGCCTTCAGCCTGTCTGGATCATTCCCCCGAGCCTTCGGCCTGACTGGTACGCCTCCCGGCCTTCAGTCTATCCGGACCGCTCAAATGTCGTCGCACATCACCCTGAACCATTCCTTCCGGGAATCCCTCCCATGCAGTCTGTTCTAGCCCTCTAGGGGTTCTGAACTCCACATCCGTTCTATGAATCTTTACCCCGGCCTGATCCCAGGCCTCTCAACAATCACTTTCTCTGAAAACCATGGTCTGTTCCCTGTCCCACGTGTCTATCTCCACATTCTCGGCTAACACAATGCTGCAATCCAACAGCTAACCATCCCTGGATGCATGTTGTTCCACCGGAGAATTTTCCAATTCTCCCCCACTTAGTGCATCGACTACTAACCACCGTTCCCAAAACCAGTATGGCTCAATCACCCTTACTCCATATATTCCCTCTTATCCATGAACTGACTCCCTCGGGAGTGAGTAACCTTCACCGTATAACCCTTCCGCCATCGCACACCTGAACTCCAAGGAAGTTCGAATCTCAATTGAACACTCCTCGCAATGCAGTCGCTATTCCAAGCAACGAGATCATATACCTTATCTTTCGACCAAGAATCCTCCTGAACACTAACTACCACTCCTAACTACTAAGATCCTCAATCATACTATGAAACATGCGGAACAAGGCAGACAGATTTACCATACTACACAATCAACAAGATAACAAGATATCACAATGGAAACATACCCGCAGCTGCATCTGGCTCTGCCCTGACCTCCTCTGTTGTAAGCCGAAATGCGCGTCCCTAAGCCCTCAGACGCTCCGCTCCACCCTGACCTCCACCCGTAATCCTCAAAGTGGCCGGTGCTGGAGCCTGCACCGTTCCTGCAGCAAACTGTGGGCAGTTGGCCCTCAGGTGTCCAATCTGATGACAATGATAACAAATTCTCGTATCCTGCCCCGGGGCCGACTGACAACAATCCCTCGCATAATGCCCCTCTCTCCCGCACTTGCGGCACGCACCACCGGACCTACAAACTCCGGTATGACCCTTCCCACACTTCTCACAAGTGTGGCTGCTCTGACCCCCAATCCTGGAGTCGACGGTTTTGGACCGTTTCGGCGTCGGCTGCGACTGCACCGGGGCCTGTCTCTGCTCTCGTAACTGCAACTCCATCTCTAACTCCCGCCGCCTGGCGGCCTCCTGCAGCTCTAACAAGGTATCACACCTTTGCGTGGACACAAACTGCCTGATGTCCCTCTTGAGCATACTCAGATATCGGGACATCTGAGCCTGCTCTGAAGCAAACTCTGGGCAAAACATCACCCTCTCAGTAAACATCCTGGTGATCTCCGTCGCCGACTCTGAATCCTGCTTCAGCTCCAGGAACTCCTAAGCCAACCTCTCTCTCTCAACCCGTGGAACATAACGGGTACTGAACATTTCCCGGAACTGATCCCACGTAACCGCAGCCCGCTGCGCGTCAGAATAAGATCCCGTAGTCAACCTCCACCAATCCTTCGCTCCGAGCCTCAAAAGGTTTAGAGCACACCTCACCCTCTGATCAGCAGGGCATGAACACGTGAAGAAACATCCCTCCACGTCTGACAACCACCTCATAGCAACGATCGGATCCTCAACTCCATCGAAAGTAGGGGGCTTCGTATTATCGAAGTCCCGATACTGAAAACCTCGACCGGTTCCTCCCCCTGCCACTGCTACAACCGCTGTAGCTTCCGCGACAGCCGCCTCCGTAAGAGCTGCATAACGCTCATCAAAGTACTCGACCATGGCGGTCTTGATCAACCCAAACATCTCCGGCAACTCGGCCCGGAACATAGCAGCAACCTCATCATGCAGGATCTCACGAATCCTGGCATCCAACTCGTCCGTGCTCATCTGACCAATGACCTCGGGTGGTACTGACCCATCCTGACCACCCTCTCCCGATCCTGATCCCGAACCGGATCCTGCCCCGAAACGTCTCGTAATCGCTAGACTGCAATACACCAACGAGACCCTTAGACACATCACATATTCACCTGGGGAACTATCTCATAACCGATACCCTAGAGAGTTGTGACTTCCTTGATACACGTATGGGTCCTGTGCTTTTAGTAGTACGGGCCCATACTACCTTCCACACCTACCTATATTTGTCTCAAGTATCACCACAACACTCTAACCATATATACACACACCCGCTCAATCCTCACTCCTAGAGGAAAAGCTGCATATCTCAAATAAGGAAAACCCTAGGCTAATAGGCATCACATAATCAGGCAATTCTATCATGCAATTCTTGAAGATCCCTAGCCTAGTACTAGCATGCTGTTCTAACATATCACATAATCAAATAACTTGTATGGTATTTTGGGGTCTACTTATTGGCTCTGGCTGATCGTACCCTCTGCATCCTCCTTTACTTATTTCGAAAACCTTTTGAAAACTATTTTGAAAATCCCCCCTTGATTTGAGACTGGATTCACACGAATGTTCCTCCAATTCACTCAAACCAAGGCTCTGATACCAACTTGTAACACCCATAAAATTTGAGCCAAATTAAAACATTTTAAATCATTTAAAATCCATTACGTTCATACAAATCGTTTTCAAAATAGTTTAAACATCAGAGTATCCCCCATAACCATATCATATAAATCATAAAACATGAGGAGCGGTACGATCACGCCTTCGCCTTGCCACGATCTCCTGAAGTACCTGAAACAATACACTGAAACTGTAAGCCCGAAAGCTTAGTGAGTTACCCCCAAAATACCAACCACACATATCATACTCATAACATATCATAAATAGAACAGCCATGCACATCGGGTCTACTGTGTAACTGGTCCGCCCGCACCGGGCCTTCAGTCCACCTGGTCCACCCTCCGAGTCTAGCCATGTACGTCGAGTCTACAGTGTGATTGGTCTGCCCGCACCGGGCCTTCAATCCACCTGGTCCACTCTCTGAGTCTACAGTATGACTGGTCCGCCCGCACCGGGCCTTCAGTCGACCTGGTCCACTCTCCGAGCCTCGGCACGTCTGGTCCGCCCTCTTGGGGCCTTCAGCCTATCCGGACCGCTCGTTGGGCCTTCGGAACATCCGGTCCGCCCTGGGTATGTTGGCCTACAGCACAAAGCAGGACCTGCCTCAACCCAACCCCCGTCAAACAACCATGTGCACATACAACAATTAATCATATAACAATCCTCAACCAGACAAACAGTCTAACAGATCACATAGCATATCAACATCCTAACCAGGATTCCGACCTAACCGGTCACTAGCATAACATTATCCTATATCCCGGGTACCGACCTTAACCAGGTCACTAACATAACACCATCCTAAATACCAGGATGTAGATCTAGCAAAACAATAACATAACAAACAATACCCGGATTTCCATCCGATAAAGGGTCGGCCTTGGTGCCGTAGACCCTGTCGATATAGTGAGGATAACTCACCTTGCAACTGCCGAAATCCTGCAAATCTCTGACCGCTGACTCACCGGGACTCCCAACTATCACATGATAATCACCAAGTTAGAATCCAACATGACTTTCTAGGCCAAGGGCCCACAACACTCATTAAGTCCATCATCCTCTTATTAGGCCAAGACCCAAAACCAAATCCTCATGCAAAGCCCAATATTGGCCCAATTTACTAAATTGGGCCCATCTCACCAAATGGGCCTAGAGCCAAGGTCCATAATAATTATTGGGTCTAAATTACTCCATCCATAATGTTCAGTCACGGCCCAAGCCCCACTAGCCCATAAACAGCCCAATCACTTAAGGCCCAAAATAAAAAACCCAACAGAGGGAGTACGCTGGGCGTACTTCGATTCTCGCGGACTGGGAACGGGACACTGACCCACTACGCTGGGCGTACATCAGCTTACGCGGGGCGTAATCTCGCTGAACTAAAATTCCACATAAGTTCTTAATGGCTTAAGCTCTTAAGCCCAAACTTCATATCCATCGACCAAACATGCCTAGGATTCATAAAGTCTCAAAATTTATTACTTGGGACGTCCATAAAGCTCTTAACTCAAGGTCTTAATCCATTAAGACCCACCTACATCACACATGAGACAATCAAAGCCTTTGGGACCTCATTTTTCTCACTCAAGACCTCTCCTAAGGTCTGAAAGGACAGCTAATCTCAACCAACTCGCATCATGCATCACTTTGGGGTTTTTGGGACAAGAAATGGTGTCAAAACCTCATAACACCTAGATCTACACAAAATAGATGTCAAGCAAGAGACTTTATACCTCAAAAGGGCTCCAGAAGATGATGCCTTCCCAGATCTACGACCTCCAGCCACCCAACTCCTTCCTTGACAACTTCTTCTTTCTTCTCCTAGTCTCTCATTTGCCAAACCAAGCTCCCCAAGGTCAAATATCCACAATCATGGAAGAAAACGGCTACTTAGGGTTTCTGAGAGTAAGAGAGCAGATATGGAGGCTAGGGTTGGAACCATAATGTTCCTTATATAGTGGTTGGCCCTAAAATTAGGATTTCTGGACACTGGATGTACGTTGGGCGTACATCCTGTACGCTGGGCGTACGCCCCCAACACCCGCGTTCATTTAACCGCTCTACGCTGGGCGTAACCTAGCTTACGCTGGGCATACCCAGCCAATTACACGCATGCATTCCATGCATGCCTAGGACCCCTTTGCCAAATATTTCCTTTAGGGACCATTATTGACACTATCTTCAAAGTGTCATAACTCCTTTATTCTAAGCCCGTTTCCGACGAACTTTATATCCACGAAAAGGTGGCGAGAAGCCCTACGCTTATAGCAACACACCCCGACCCGAAACCTTCTCGAATAAAACCCATTGCCCATAAAAGACCGAAACGCCCTTACTCTTGATCTCGGGGATCCATGAATAATTACTCTTAGAACGGGGCGTTACACTAAAGGAGGATGTGATGTGTACGATCAGCCGGAGGCAGTAAGTAGACCCTAAAATACCGTACTGTTATTTGATATTGTGATATGTTAGTATAACACGCTAGTGATAGGCTAGGGATCTTCAGGAATTGCATGATAGAATTTCCTGATTATATGATGCCTGATAGCCTAGGGTTTTCCTTATATGAAATTGACATCATTAGTATAGTTGAACTGTCCTCAATGCCGTGTAGTAATTGAACCGTCCTCGGTGTTGGGATCAACTCTCCTCAAACTCCTACACATAACATTTCTTTTAATTACTCTTTTAAACTCATAACCCATTTAAAGGTCAACTATGGTCAACGGTCAAGTCAAAGGTCAACATCCTGGTCAAAGTCAACCTTCTAGTCCAAGTCAACATTCTGGTTGACTCAACTCGCCGATTTGGTCCGTCAACTCGTCGAGTTCCATGATTCAGAGGATCTCGAACTCGCGATCTAACTCGTTGAGTTATCCTCTAACTCGCCGAGTTTCTCCTTATGACAGAATCGGGACTTTCTGCTTGAACTCGTCGAGTCCTTCCTTGGACTAGTCGACTTCTCCTTCATACAAGTCGGGACATTCGCTATCAACTCGCCGAGTTCATCCCTGGACTCGCCTAACTCTTTGATCTTCAAGTCCATAAACACGTCTAACTCGCTGAGTCATCTTCTAGACTCAACAAGTTTGCTCAGAAATAGAAAAGGTTGGGGAACCACGACCCAACTCGTCGAGTCCTAAGAACGGCTCTTCGAGTTCCCCAAAGTCTAAATCCATACAGTCAATTTTAGTCGGGCTTAATGCATCTAAAACGTAGATCTGGCCCATAGGGTCGATATAACACGTAAGGTTACAAACTTTACGTTCATGCATGGGTTATCTAGCTCAAAAGGCCCTAAAATGAGGTTCACAAGTTGCATGGGACTCTCATGGCCATAAAGTTGGCACCTTCACGCCATGGAGCCCCTCAAAGGTTCCAGATCTGAAGTCAATACCCCAAAACATGCTTGCATCCATGAATGGTTCCAAAAATGGCTCCTTAAAGCCCTAAACTACTCCATGAAGGGATCTAACAAATTAATAGCCAAGTTATAGACTTTATACCTCAAATGAGCTGGAAATGGAGCACAAACTCTGGATCTACTTGTTTCCGCTTGATCCCCCAAGCTTCCTTTTCCTTCTCAAGCTTCAAAATCACCAAAAGTACACAACAATGGCTCAAGAACACTCAAAATGGGTTAGGGTTTCGAATTAGGGTTTTCTGGACTAAGGGAGGCGATGAGGGAGGCAACAATGGGGTTTTAAGGTCTTTAAATAGGGTGCAAACCCTAAAATTTAGGGTTTCACTCTGGCAGTACTACTCGTCGAGTCGGGGCTCCTCGAATCGTCGAGTAGACTTCAAGTCCCGCGTCCAAAATTCTTCCATACCTACTCGATGAGTTTGGGGCCTCCAACTCGTCGAGTCCACTTGCAAAAACGAAAAATTCTTATTTAAAATACATACCAGTAACCGGACGTTAAATGAAGAAGGGGAGGGGTAGGATGGAATGAGGATGGGGCTATATAATTTTCTGAAATTAATAATTATTAAAAAATATTTTAAAAAATTAAAACAAAAAAGGAACTAATAAGGGCAATATTGTCCGACACGGGCTAAACGTACAACAAAAACAAACAATACGATGATCTGAATTAAAAAAACAAGTTAGGGACAAAACATATAAATTATCCAAAACCACATGGACTATTCATACAATTTACTCTTTTTCTTAACCTTGAATAAGATAAAGAAAATGAATAAATAATACAAAGTTATTATTTTGCCACGTCACATGTTCATAGTGGAATGTAACCGGTGAAACCTTCCACCGGAAAGAATTGCATTCATTCCACTTTTTAATGGGTCGAATTACACTTTAAAGAATCACAATGCATAAAAAAAACTTTAGTAACCATTTAAAACCAAAAGTGAAAATTTGTTGGGTTATATCGACATTAACCAATAAAAAAATCTCACTTAAGTATAGAAAGTCATCTGGTATAAAAGTAAAAATTTGTGGATAATATTGACATTAACCAAGAAAAATATTTTCACTTTAAGTAGAGTTCATACATAAGATCATATGGTATACATACGATGTTTGGATTGACGATGAAAATGATCGGGAAAATATGAAAGCTTGTCATTTCTTGGTGAAGAAGGGGAGGGTAAGATGGAATGGGGAAGGGGGCTATATAATTTTCTAAAGTCAATAATTATTAAAAAATATTAAAAAAAAAAGAGCTAATAAGGGCAATATTGTATGACGTGGGCTAAACGTACAACAAAAACAAATAATAGGATGATCTGAATTAAAAAAAAAAAAACAAGTTAGGAACCAAACATATAAATTATCCAAAACCACATGGACTATTCATATAATTTACTCTTTTTCTTAACGTTGAATAAGATAAAGAAAATGAATAAATAATACAATGTTATTATTTTGCCATGTCACATGTTCATAGTGGAATGTAACCGGTGAAACCTTCCACCGGAAAGAATTGCATTCATTCCACTTTTTAATGGGTCGAATTACACTTTAAAGAATCACAATGCATAAAAAAAAAACTTTAGTAATCATTTAAAATCAAAAGTGAAAATTTGTTGGGTTATATCGACATTAACCAAGAAAAAAAATTCTCACTTTAAGTATAGGAAGTCACCTGATATAAAAGTAAAAAATTGTGGATAATATTGACATTAACCAAGAAAAATATTTTCACTTTAAGTAGAGTTCCTACATAAGATCATAGGTATACATACCACTACCATAATTATGGTGGGATGTCATGTCATTATCACCGCAACAATTAAACCATACGATTATAAAATATACATCACTCCGTATTATTGTATTCCTCTTATTTTTTGATTATTTAATAGAAAAAACATTTTAAATAATTAAAAAGTTAAAAAAAAAAACAGATGTCGTCAACTGTGATGATGACCACATAAAGTACCACAATACATCATGTTCACTATAATGATAGGCTGTCATGGTAGCAACGAAACCCCTTGATGAAGGTTATACCTGACGATATAAGTTGTCATGTGACCCAATACAACAAATAATATTGTTTACACATGTGCTTAAACAACCACAATACTTTTCTCATAGACTAAAGATACAAATTCGAATTTATTGCTTTCTCATGTCAAAGGTAATGTTAGCTTTGTCCTGTACACATATTATTTACATGTCATAATAAATAATAAGAAAAAAAGTGTCGCGGTTTCACCAATGCTAAAATGTATAAAAAAAATTGCACTTTTAACTTTATTATTTATCAATTTATGATTTAACTAATTTTTATAACGCTTAAAATATTATATCTTTTTGTCCATTAAAAAATTATTTTACTAATTACTTCATCCTAAAAGCCAAAATATTACAACTATATAAAAACACATTGTACTTATTTTATTTTATTAAAGGAAATTGACTTATCAGAGTAATTATTTTTTCATTTTGTTCATATTTAGGTAATTTCTTTTTATACACATGTATGCAACAAACTTGTTGAAGTTGTTCACATGATATCATTGTTTCAGAAATCTATATCGGTAGTTAAAGTTGTTCATCTAACTTGTTGAAGTTGTTTACATAATGTCATTATTTCTAAAATCCAAACACTTTGTTCGATCTGATACAAAAACATCGTTTATTTCTTAGGGTGGGGTTTGAGCCAAACGATTAAACTTATGTTTTGCGATTATTACCCTAATGGAAGCTTGATCTCACTTATCCATTGTGTGTGGGACAGGGAAACGAGGAGCATAGTAAGAGGCTAGATACGAAGTTATACTAGACACAGCTCATGCTCTTGTGTATCTATATCATGACTTAATGCTCGTTATTTTACATGGAGATGTGAAAGCCATGAGTGTGTTATCAGGTCCGAACCTACAATCCCACCTTGGTGATTTTAGGCTGGTTAGACTTGTTACGAAAGACCAAAACTAGAAACCTAGTTGGCTCCTATTCTCCTGCTCTCCCACTTATTAAACCTCGTACCGAGTCTCCCATTATGCTCCCCGTTTCCCAGTCCCAACACAATGGATGAATGAGCTCAAGCTTCCATTAGGATAATAATCGTAAAACTGAAGTTTAATCGTCTGGTTCGAACCCCACCCTAAAAACAAATGGTGTTCTTGTGTCAGAGTGAACAAAGTGTTTCGATTTCAGAAATAATGATATTATGTGAACAACTTCAAGTTCAACTACCGATTTAAATTTCTAAAACAATTGTATTATGTGAACAATTTCAACAAGTTGGATGGTCGAATGAGAACAAAAAAATTGCCTAGATGTGAACAAAATCAATAGTTCATTACCCATTGGGTAATTATCGTTGTCACATATATGTCACATAGGTTGTAACTCGCTGCAACTGGTTATAATGGTCATATGTGAACACTTCCAACAAGTTCGTTAGCTACATAACTACATGTGTACAAAAAAAGTTACTCAAATGTAAACAAAATGAAAATGTAATTACGCTGATAAGCCAATTTCCTTTTTCATGATTTGAATGATTATTATAACAATAGTGGGTAAAATGTTGAAACACTGAGAATATATTGTCTTTTTATGTACTTTGTTGCATTTTGCCTTGTAGAATAATTATGACTAAAAAAAGTAAATGATTTTTAATCATTACAAACAATAATCAAGTAGCTAACCGATAAAAATAAGTCGTAATTTTCTGTGTTTCGTTCATAAAAAAGTAAAGATACTTTCGTTGTTCTATGTTAGAACAATTATATATATATATATATATATATATATATATATATATATATATATATATATATATATATATATATATATATATATATATTCCAAGTTTGTTAGGGGTTTGTAAACCTAAACCCAGAGCTTTGATTGTGTGCGTTGATCCAAGTTGAAAGCTTGAAAGATAAAATCTAGTTCAAATCTTGTTAATTTAGGACCAGATTAGTGGTGGTTGTAGAAGAAAAAATTAGGGTATGCATTTGATTGATCCACAAAATAAAATTTTATGTGTCAAAACATAATCAATAATGTTAAATAAAAAATATCATGATTAATTACATTTTCACTCAATAAATTGGACAGGTCAATTATTCATTATTTCACAAATTACATGAATGTTTCTAAATTTCAAAAACTCGACTGCAAAAACCATATTCACAAACTAAATTGCAAAAATAAGATAGTATACAATGATAATACTTTGTTAATGATCTTAGTTAACAATATTCTATCAAATATTGCATTTTTTTTAAACATCAAATATGCAAAACCCTTAAAAAATAGTCTCGTCATGTTTTTCCATGATTACGTTTTATTACGTTTTTTGATTTTTTTAGGGATAACTTTGATTTTTTTTTAGGATCGGTGAGACGGCGTCTAGAGATGTGATTTTTCTTCAATAAAAATGATATTTTTTTAAAAAGATAAATAAGCTAGGGAGCTATGTTATCCTCATCAGCTACTTTCTTGTTTTTTGGGTATGCAAATATTTTGAAGAGGTTATGCAATTGCAATATATAATTTTTATTGAACATAGATATCACAACTTCTTGTAAGAGGTCAAGGGTATGCAATTGCATACCCTTGTTACATTGTAGATCTGGACCGATGAAGACAAATGAAACCCAAATTGGTTGTGGGTATGGCAGTCCATAGAGCTAGAGATGTAGCCATGTGGAACGAATCAATTCTTCATTAGTGAGATGCGATTTCATCGAGGCTAGAATGGATCAAAAAAATGTTGCAGGTTCTTGATTTTTTATGTGTTCATCGATGATGGAGGGTTGGGTCGGTTTTGCGCTTTAAATTCGCAATGTGTGTGTGTGTTTGAGTTACAGGTTAATGAAAAAAATGTACATATGTGTGTTTTTTTTGCATATGAAATGAAGAAGACGACAAATAGATGATAGACAGGGGGTCATGGGATGGGTGGACACTTTCTTATTTTTTATTTTTTAAATAATTTATTTGAATAATATGGAAATATTAAGAAATTCAAAATTAAAATAAAAGAGTAAGACAATCTTTTTAAGTATTCCAGGGACCAAAATCACGGGGAATTTTAAATTTTAGACTTTTCAATTTCCATGTAAGTTGAAAGCTTTTTGATTTCTATCCATAATTTTTAAAAAACTAGAGGGAGCAATTTTACAATTTTGTTGTAAAAATTTAAGAAAAAAAAACGTATTTGGGAAAGTAAAAGAAAACATAAATAATGGCAAAATTTTAAGGGTGGAGGAGTCATTCTCTCCCAAACCACTATCACATCATCACATTAGTTTCTCTTCTTTCTCTTCCATCTTTCCTTTATTTTTTTAACACCAGGCAAAACAAAATATATTAGAAACACAACTTAAGCGAGAAGCTCAAGAATTAGTACATTACAAGCAAGATAGCGGAGAGTTACACCACATATACCAATCATTTAAGCAGTTATCTATTTTTGATCCCATTATAAGTGTACAAGCTAATATCATCTCCGATAATCAATGCAACCCACCTTTCATTCTTGAAAACACAAGCATTTCTAGCTTTCCAAATCATCCAAATAGTGCAGTAAACTAAAAACAGCCTTAACTTTTGACTGTTCGTGTCCCCATCGATCGCCGTGAGCATCTCCACTAAATCCAAACAAGAAGTTGGTTGCCTAAGAAGAGCCTCCGACCGCTCGACCATCCATTTCCAAATAGGTGAGACATAATCACATGAAAAAAAGACATTGTACAACTCTTCGTCAAAGACCCAACAAAATGAGCAGTAGCCGGAAGGCACCCTTATACCTCACCTCAGGTTTGTTGATAAAGGAATTCTATTTATGATCATTCTTCACACAAAACAATTTATCTTCAGAGGAATCCATCCAACCCAAGTAAACAAATCATTACAATCCGTACTACACTTATCCATAAGAGGCCTTAAAGATTTGACAGAAAACTCGCATTTGCCATCAGCACTCCAAACCCACCTGTTCATTCTTAAATTGAAAATCATTCAAAATATTATATAAAACAAAAAATTGGTTCATTCCACGGCCTCTCCTAAGCTCCCTAGACCAACACCAACAATAATTATTCTCCATCTCGGCATTAACTCTCACCGTATCTTTGAGTAAACAGTCTTTAAAATATTCAATAACATATAGTTCAGGGAAAAGCTTTCTGAAAGTAACATCACCAAACCAAGCATCCTTCCTAAAAGTGAGTTTTATCCCCAAAGCAAACCTTCCTTTTAAATAGAAAATTCAAGTCTATATTTTTCACCAAATGCCACATCCAGTTGAGAGATATCTAGCCAAACACATTTTACCGATTTTTTAAGCTAAAGGCTTACCATCAATCAACTTAATACCATGAATAGGTTTGATACAAGAACACCAAAAAGAATCATACTCCATTTTTATCCTCCATCATTTAGCAAGAAGACTCAAGTCCATCAACTCAAGAGAACTAACACCAAGACCTCCAATTGCTTTCGATTTTGTAACCACATCCCAAGCAACCCAATTGATGTTTATCTTGTTGTCATCTCCTCCCCATAAAAACCTCATTCTCAAGCTATATAACACATTAATAACTTTTATAGGAGCCTTAAAAAGAGATATAATGAAGCTCAAGACTACTAAGAACCAAGTTTACAAGTATAAGCCGACCTCCAAACAAGAGACTTTTAACTTTCCACTTGGATACTTTCACCTTAAATTTGTCAATCACCGGAACCAATTCTTAACACGTTTCATATTAGCCCCAACCGGGAGGCCTAAGTAAGTGAAGGGGAGGGAAGTGGACTCACACTGCATCTTTCCCAACCCACAACACATAAAAACGTTGTATGTCCCAACCCACTCAACTCATTCAAATTTTAATAAAAAACATACAAAACTAATTTACAAAATATTAAAAACATACAAAACTAATTTAAAAACATATAAAATTATTTTGATACAAATCTTAAAGCAAAAAGTATAAATACTCAATGCATGGGTTGATAAATGGTTGAACAGGTTCATAAACCCGCTGAGATGACAAACCGCTTGACCTACTGCTTTGTTATAAAAAACATATTCTTCTAAATGTCTTTTTGTTATTTTATATATTTCAGCTGGCTTATCAGCTAATTTGGTATCGACTAGTGTTTCAGCTATGACGCCAAACGTAACACTAATACCAAATAAAGTTTGCCTCTATTAAGTCTATCAAGTAAAAAGAAAGAGCACATTTCCATTTATGGACAAAACTACACGCCCCTGAGCAAATTATGTTTAATCATTTCCAAATTTACATGTCAATCATCACAAAATTGTTCCTGATTCCTCAAATGTTGTACCAAAAGTATAGATTCGTCATCAGCTTCTTTCTTAGAGGCTTATTTACAACCCATCAATTCCTTTAGTCTATCTGCTTCACTGGATAACATTTATTTTTCAGGAAAAAAGAAACTTAAGACATATAAAAATTATATACAAATAAAAGATAATGTAACGATATAACATCCATAAATATGTTTAATAGTACAATTAGCAAAGCCTCCCTGTGGACTTTTATGCAAAATAATTTTTTTGATTTGGTGTAATACTTGAAAAAAGAGAGGTTTTGAAGGTTTTTTTTATTGTATATTACTAGTAACCCCCTAAAAGTTATTTATTTGCAAAAAGGCCAAAAAGGTGTAATTTTTTGCCTATAAACAAATATAATAACCTTTGTAATTTGTTATACATCAAGATCTAAAAACAGTTTAAATGCAAGAAATACCAATGTACTTCTACTTTCATTTATTTACTCTACTTTCATTTCTGCCTATTATAGCATTGTACTTTGAAAAAACTACTCAATTATAGCAATGTCATCCGAATACAAAGTAACTTTCATTGCTATAATTGGATAATATTTTCCAAAGTCTAATGTCCTAATAAGAAAAAAAAATTGAAAGTACAATGCTATAATTTGGTAGTTTTTCAAAGTACAATGCCTTAACTAGCAAAAAAATTGGAAGTACAATGATATGAAAGTAGTTAGTTTTTCAAAAGTGTGTTGCTATTTCTTGCATTTAGCCTTATAAAAACCAACAAAAATGTATTCTAATTACATTCATGTCATTTGCAATTTTTCATAGACATGAGATTGAGAGTTTTGTCGCATTTTTAAATAAAGAATCTTTTATATTTACCATATTATATAAATGAAGCATTTCAGTTATTAAAAGTGCATACCTTTTAGGAAAAGAGGGAATTAGCTCTTCTACTGCCTTAATCATGATTGAACAGTCATATTCCTCAGGAGTAGTTTTTTCTTTTCTCGCAGCTGCCAAATATGATTTAGATTTATTAAATGGATCAATCAAATAAAGTCATAAATAAAAGGTAATCTAACACCAAAGGATTTGTTTAAGGTTATTTAGGTAGTGTTTGGTATGATGGATTCGGAGAAGGAATGGAATGGTTCATTCCATTACCTTTTCCATTCCATTCCATCTAATAAACATACCCTAAAAGGTAAATTGCAAAAAAAAAAAAAAAGGAAAAGGAAAAGGAAGTGAAGATAGTAGTTAGAAGTACCTTTACTGTATTTTTTATTTAAATCATTGCTTCCACTTTCAAGATAGCATAAATCACTGGAATTCAGTTCACATCCTTCCATTCGTGCAAAATCACCCAACATACGACCAATGACACGATACGCCACCATACTCACCACATCACTAGCAACTTGTACACCAAGGTACCGATTTCCACAAATACCCCTATCATCATCAAACACCAAATTCCTTTCCAAACATAAATCTTTATCACAAACTCGATCCGTATCCATATTTCCAAAACTCACCAAGTGATATGGCATTGAATTTGTAACTTTCAAACTATTCAAGGAATCCGATTCCATCGAACTGATTCCAGCCATGGAATCGGAATTAGACAGTTTGATCTCAATCTCCTCGGTACTTCCTACTTCTTCATTGAAATCACTGAAATTAGACACATTATTTTCCATATGTTGTTCATTATCTTCACAAATATCATCACCATCACTTTCTCCATGATCCTCCATGTACACATCAGCAAACTCTAGGTCAAAATCATCTTCCGGGATCACATCCCACAAAACTTGCTTCATAGAAGCACTAACGTTCAAAATACATTCCACTTCTTCATCTACTTTCATTTCCACCATACGTTTATTTTTACCTTTAGGACTTTTCTTTATAATAGCAAGAACTTTAAATAAAGACTGTGGAATGTTCTCAATATCACTACACTCTAAAAGATATTCCATCAACAAATTCTTAACCCGTATAGACGAATCAGATAATTTCACATCAGGGTCGATTATAATTTGTATTTTCTTTAAAAGTTTTAGTTCAATATGGTCAACTAGTTTGATACACATTGCAATCTCGTTTTGAAGAGAGATAATTTCGGGTGAAAATTGAATGAAGTTGGTTGCATAGTGATGTCCTTGAATCAACTTTAAAGTCAACCCTGCAACTTCCATTGCTTTTGCTAATGGTTCTTGTAATGAATCTCCTTCACTAAGTTTCGAAAGGAACCCTAAACACTTTTCTCTCAAACGTTTGATCAACACGTCGCGATTCCATCCGGATCTTTTTGAGATTAACTTCGGAATGTAATCTTTGATACCACGGAGTTTTCGATGCATGGCGGAAAGAGTTTGAGGGGGTAAATCTTCGAGTACGCTAAGTATCTTATGAACAGCGGAATGGGAAGAACCGGAATCGGGAATGAAACGGGATTCAGGATTCCAACGGAAATTTTGCGGATTCTTGAGTACTGATAAATGATCATTAGATAGTTTTATCTTTGGGGTGTTGTTTTTCAAGAGGTGTTGTTTGATGATTTGTTTCATTTTCCAACGGGTTTTTTCAAATTTAATTGAACCACTTGTCAGTAGTTTGGCAAATTGGAAAAGGCCTTGATTTGTCATGTCATCCATTAGGAATAGAAGAGTTGTAATGTCTGTAGGTGAATGAATAAGTTGCATGTCATCATGAAGAATTTGGTATTTGTTTTTGGATTCAGGTTCTTCAACTAGCTTTTTGACAAAAGATCTTATAGTTTCATAGAATACCTGAAGGCAAATATTGAGAAATATCAGGAGATGTGAATAAAAGATTGTGGGCTATAAATGAGGAAGAAGTGGTAACATAATATGCATTATTAGCAAATTTTGCCTTCCGCTCCTAAATTACAAAAAATAACCAATAATAATTTCATCAAAATTAAATAACACTTACATCATCTTCCCTAAGTAGGTATTCAGGTATGGGCCTGCACACATTAAAAAAATGTTTTACAAAATGAGTAACCAACATGGAGAACGGACTACAAGGGCAATTTTGTAAATAGTAAGGACTTAATGGGGAAAGCCTCATTTCTATAACTCCTCTATTAATTCATTCTTTAAGTAAAAAGGAATTAACAGATTGAGTTTTGTGCTTGTTGACTCTATCAAACATGCTACACATAAGTGTTAATAATCAGATTTCAATAATATAACTTGCAACAATGAGTTTTTGGTGCTTGGGTAAGGGTAGCCTACTTCTGCATATATTGTACAGTTATTTGATTATTTAAGTGTCGATAATCAGCTTTCAGTAGTAATATACTAGCTGCAACAAACTAATTATCAAAAGTGTTGAGTAAACTTGCTTTTACCATTGTTTTGTCTATTACTTTCTTAAATAATTACAACCCTAAACCTCACTCAACACCATCAAAAATGATGATTACAATGTCTAAAAACTATCTGTTGTTAGAGATGATGAATGAATGATTCAATATCATATCATTTTCAATATCCATGTCTAAACAAACCCCTCAATATAGAACGTAGAACTAAAATTTGAACTAATAAGTAGTCAGATAGAGCTTTTAGAAACATAGCTACGTTTTAACTCAAAGTAAACTCACGTTAATAAACAGAACTGAATCCTATCTCGCGTACCTTTCAGGTTGAGATTTAGATTCTTTTAGTTTGCCAGCTTCGTTTCCGGATGTTGGTAATCCGATTAACCACCTTGTTTCAAACAGCATCAGAAATAACCAGGAATTAGAAATTATATGAGCAAAAAGTAAACAAAGATAAACGCAATTGTTGAAGAAGATTTGGAGAATAAAGCAGCTGAAATACAAACCTTCTCTTGTTCCTAAGCTCCTTCTCTTGAAGATTAACTTGTTCCAACAACGATTTGCAATCTTCGTACCAGAATTCCATCTTAGCGATACAAAAAACAAAGGAGACGCTGCTCAAATTTCAGATTTGTACGAAAAAATCGTCAGAAACAGAAATCCAAAAGGTGTCTATAGGGGTTTTTGGGCGAGGGTTTTACGCCGAAGCCGCGCCAGTGGAGTTTAGGTGGAGTTTAGGGGTGTTTGGGAAATGAGTTTTGAAATTATTAGTGGGTGCTTTTAAAATAGCTTATTAGTTCTTTTTGGTAATTACTAATCTAGCCAAATTAAGAATGTCATTAGCAATTTTTAGCCAAAAATTAGTAAATGTCCAAATATAGCCCACGAAACCGTAGGTTTCGAGTTTCGTCTACTGTTTCCCAAATTCGTCTACTGTTTCGTTTTTTGTATTAAAAAAAAAAATCATTTTCAACATATAAAACCGTAGGTATCTCGAAATCTACGGTTTCCCTAACCGTAGGCTACAGTTTTGTCAAAAAAAAATACGTTTTTTTTTTTTAAATCTACTATTTTGGGGGTTTTAACTACTGTGTTGTCAAAAAAAACTACTGTTTTGTCAAAAAAAAAAAAAACGTATTTTATGGGAAACCTACGGTGTACAAGTGTTTACTGCACAAACTGTGCAGTAAATGCTTGTACACCGTAGGTTTTCAAAAAACCTACGGTTTCTTTTTTTTTTTTTTTTTTAAATTATACGAATACAAAATAAATAAAGTCCGATGCTATTGAATCGATTTAAAAAAAAATCCGTACGGTTCATACGAAACCGTAGGTGTACAAGTCGACATTGTACAATTTGTGCATTGGGCACTTGTACACCGTAGGTTTCGTATGAAACCTACGGTTTTATATTTTTTTTTTTCGATTTTTTTTCAAAAAAAATTTAACCACATATACAAAACCTACTCCTAATCACAAACACGGTAAAAATTTGATGAAAAGTAGACAAACCTGGTTGTTTTTCGGGTGCTCCATTGAGAGAAAAAAAGTAGTCAAACTTAAGAAAACAATAGGAAAAAAGACCTAAACTGAAATTTTTTTCATTTTATACTTTGGGCGAATGGGCCACAAAAAAGTAAACGCGTCCGTGAAACAATAGCCCATTACCACGAAATAGTATTTTTCGTGCTAAAACAGTAGTCAACCACGTTGACCGTAGTCAACCATAAGTTGACTATGGTTTTGTGGGCTATTTTTGGCTATGTGAGATTTTTTGGCTATTTTTTGATAAATAATTAACAAAAATGGCTAGATTAGTAATTTCCCCCTTAGTTTTTTTAAAAAGCTAATAAACTAAAAAAGTATTTTAAAATAACTTTTTGAATAGTAAAAAAGTAAAGTTTTAAAAATGTAACATCCCAAGTTCGGAAGCAATAAGTTGAAGGGTGCTAAGTGTAAATTAAGGAAGCTACTCGACGAGTAGGTATGCTACCCGTCGAGTCGGAGCGGGATTTGATCGCGGGTTAAATGGCCAACTCGCCGAGTCGGAAGATGTACTCGACGAGTTGGTGCTGGAATGAGAAACCCTAATCCCGAGGGTTGCACCTTATTTAAAGGACTTTATGTCCTTCTCCCAGCCTCCTATTCCCCCAAAGAGTTCCAGAAAACCCTAATTTCGTGTGAGACTTCATTATTGAGGAGATTGGAGCTTGGAAGAGGAATTTGGTGGAAGGAGCTTGAGGAATTAGAGGCTAGCATCAAGGGGCTTGTGTAGATCTGGAATCTACCTCAGTTTTGGGCACATCTCAGAGGTAAGGAGCCATTATCCTAAGCTATTTCCTTTTTTGTTCATCCTTGGTGGTTGATTTGGAGTTCCTTGGCTTGTTTGAGATCCATTTCGGGTTTGGAGTTTAGATCTGGGGTTGCTACTCCAGATCTAGGCTTGTGATGGTCCAAAATGTCATAAAGCTTCTGTTTAAGAGTTGTTGGTGAAGCCCCCTAGTCCTTAGCCCTAGCCCTAGTGTGATTTGGGCCTATACCTCCTTGGTTTCACGTAAAGTTTGCAACTTTATGTGAGGGTTAGACTGTAGAAGAGTGGATATATGGATTGGAGCCCCTGCATGGCTCGAAAAGCCTCTGTATGGATTGAGAACTGGAGAGACTCGGCGAGTCACATGGGTGTACTCGACGAGTTGTATGAAGATTGCCTTGGACCCGACGAGTTGGAAGAACAACTCGACGAGTCTGTTGAAGATTGCCTTGGACTCGGCGAGTCTGTTCTTGGACTTGGCGAGTCTGGTCGCAGAACCTAACCTCTTCTGGTTAAGACGCAGATCAGTGAGTCGAGGGGTGACTCAGTGAGTTGGACAGGATGGGACTCGGAGATCGTTGGACTCGACGAGTCTTGGGGTGACTCGGCGAGTTGAGTCGTGTTCTACGAGTTTTCAGAGTATAAGGACTCGACGAGTCAACGGGTTGACTCGGCGAGTAGGGTCAGTCAGGAAGTTTGACTTTGGCCTGGACTTTGACTTTGACCTTCAAGGGTGTTATGGTAATTGGTTATTTATGTCAATGGTCCATTGATGGCAATAGGTGTTGGAATTTGGAGCAGTGCTTCCGTGGTTCGGTTCTTCATTTCAGGTGAGTTATCCTCACTATATCGACAGGGTCTACGGCACCAAGGCCGGCCCTTTATCGGATGGAAATTCGGGTATTGTTGTTATGTTATTGCTTTGCTACATCTGCATCCTGGTATTTAGGATGGTGTTATGTTAGTGACCTGGTTAAGGTCGGTACCCGGTATATAGGGTAATGCTATGCTAGTGACCGGTTAGGTCGGAATCCTGGTTAGGATGTTGATATGCTATGTGATCTGTTAGACTGATAGTCTGGTTAAGGATTTGTTATGTGATGAATTGTTTTATGTGCACATGGTTGTTTGACGGGGGTTGGGTTGAGGCGGTGTAACATCCCATATTTCACGTCCAAAAATTTCATTTTTAAATCAATACTTTGGAAAACATTTGTGAGTAAACATCGTTTGATCATATCATTTCATAAACATATTTCGTGTCTGAAAACCAAAACATAAGAACAACCATAATGTCAGAGTACAAAATCCCAGAATAACTCATGGTGCGGAAAACATTGTGCGTGTATGATGTGCCGCTACCGCGCCAGCTCCTTCCCCTTCGATGAAGAGGTACCTGAAAACAAAATTGTAACTATAAGCACGAAGCTTAGTGAGTTCCCCCATTGTACCACATACCATACAAACACATAGCATACATACTGTCGGGCAATTCTGGGGTGCCCGACCTACCCGATACGGTCATTCTGGGGTGCCGACCTACCCGTGTCAAGCCATTCTGGGGTGCTGACCTACCCATGTCAAGCCATTCTGGGGTGCTGACCTACCCGTTGGTCCTAACAACCGAACTTGGGGCTATTCCCCTCCTACTACCACTATCACATATAACATAGCATGCCAGCATATAAACATATCATCACATGCTGTCAGACATATCTAGGGTGTCTGACCTACCCTTCGGTCCTTACAACCGAACTCTACTACTATCACTTATAACATATCATGCCAGCATATAACATATCAGGTAGTAGCAAAACTAGATGATATCACAAAGACAATCACCTAACATACAACTCCTACTGGTGGGCCGATATTGTGGCCGTAGACCCACCGCTACTGGAAGGTAACTCACCTCGTAGTAGCTGCTGATCTGTGCGGGAAATCCTCTGACTGCTACTGCTGCTACTCCGGAAATCCTCCGGCTATAATTCCCACAAAACACTTAGTCATACACTGCCAACTGCTTTTAGGGTAAAATGACCATTTTACCCCTGACCAAGTCAAAGTCAAAGTCAAAGTCAACTTCCAGTTGACCTGACTCGCCGAGTTGGTTCGCCAACTCGTTGAGTCCCTAACCTTCTATTTGACCTTATACTCGTCTCTACTCGTCGAGTTAGGCGATGACTCGACGAGTTTTCCTTCTAATTGAACATCTACTGAATCTTCATCCGACTCGCCGAGTTGTATGAACAACTCGTCGAGTTCATCTTCAACTGATGAACATGTCCTGTCCTTGACTCGTCGAGTTGTATGAACAACTCGTCGAGTTCATCTTTAATCTTAAGAAGACTGCCTTGGACTCGCCGAGTCTGTTCATGCACTCGCCGAGTCCCATGAATTCCAGAACCATGGCTTAGTCCAGAACGTTGGGTCACTCCCCGCGACCTCCCTGAAACCTTTCCACACTCAACTGGGTCCTTGAACCAAATCAAAAAAGGGAGTCAAGCCTCGGACTCGCCGAGTCCCAAGAACGACTCGCCGAGTCGAGTATGTCCAAGTCTCATTTTCTCGATTTCTGGTGTACAACACTTGTCCAAAAGGTAGATCTAGGCTCCTAGGACCGTTCTAGCACGTAAAGTTACGAACTTTACGTGCATGCATGGGACTTTTGAGCCTAAAGGCCCTAAAATGGCTCCTACAATGCATGGGGCCTTCCTTGAGTGCCAAAAGCCACTCCTTTCTGCCTTGTAACCCCTCCAAGGACCTAGATCTGAAACTTCAACCCCTAACCATGCTTGCAATCATGGTTGGCGACCAAAATGGCTTAGAAAAGCCCTAAAACTTCACAAAATGGGATCTATCAAATGGAAGAGCAAGGTACAGACTTTTTACCTTCAATGAGCTGAAAATGGTGCACAAACTCGGATCCCTTTAGCCTCCTCTTGTTCCCTCAAGCTTTTCCTTCCCTCCTTGGATCATAAAAGCACCAAAGTCACTCCAAATGCCTTAGATTGCTTCAATAACGGATAGGGTTTGCTATGGGGGTCTTCTGGGAGCAAACGGGACGAAGGAGGCCGAGTTAAAGTGTTTAAATAGGGTGCAAACCCTCGGATTAGGGTTTTTGTCTAGACATGGTCTACTCGCCGAGTCCGGGACCCGACTCGCCGAGTCCATCGCTTAAATCTCGCGTCCCCGCTCGCTTCTACTCGGCGAGTTGGTCCTTCAAATCGCCGAGTCCAAGGCCAAAAATGCAAAATATTTAAAGAACTACTAAAAAGAATACGTACCAAGAACCAGGTGCTACAAATCTCCCCCACTTAATTTAGACTTCGTCCTCGAAGTCTGCTGCTCGTTCCTGAAACAGCTCGGGGTAATGCTCCATCATCTCGTCCATCGGCTCCCAAGTCCACTCCGACCCCTTCCGGTGCTGCCATTGCACCTTCACGAGTTCCACTCTTTTGTTCCTCAGATCCTTTGACTTCCGGTCAAGGATCGCTACAGGCCGCTCGATGTAATTCTGGCTGTCATCAACCTGAATGTCCTCCAAGGGTACCACTGCTGAGTCGTCCACCAGGCACTTCCGCAGCTGGGAGACGTGGAAAGTGTTGTGGATCTGACGGAGTTCGGCTAGCAGATCCAGCCTGTACGCCACCTTGCCCACCCGGGCTACGACCCTGAACAGTCCAATGTACCTTGGGCCCAACTTGCCCCGCTTCCTGAATCGAATGACGCCTTTCCAAGGCGACACTTTCAGGAGAACCATATACCCGACCTGGAACTCCAGGTCTGATCGACGCTTATCGGCATAACTTTTCTGCGGACTCTGAGCAGTCTGAAGCCTGCTCCGGACCTGCTGAATCTTCTCTGTCGTCTTGAGCACCACTTCGGTGCTCTCGATGTACATGGCTGGACTCAGAGGGTGGACCAGGTGGACTGAAGGCCCGATGCGGGCGGACCAGTCACACAGTAGACCCAATGTGCATGGCTGTTCTATTTGTGATATGTTTTGAGTATGTTTATGTGTGGTTGGTATTTTGGGGGTAACTCACTAAGCTTTTGGGCTTACAGTTTAGTGTATTGTTTCAGGTACTTCAGGAGATCGTGGCAAGGCGAAGGCGTGATCGTACCGCTCCTCATGTTTTATGATTTATGTGATATGGTCCTGGGGGATACTCTGATGTTTAAACTATTTTGAAAATGAGATATATGAACTTAATTGTTTTTGAATGAATTAAAATGTTTTAATTTGGCTCAATTTTTATGGGTGTTACAAGTTGGTATCAGAGCCTTGGTTTGAGTGAATTGGAGGAACATTCGTGTGAATCCAGTCTCAAATCAAGGAGGGATTTTCAAAATGGTTTTCAAAAGGTTTTCAAAATAAGTAAAGGAGGATGCAGAGGGTACGATCAGCCAGAGCGAGTAAGTAGACCCCAAAATACCATACAAGTTATTTGATTATGTGATATGTTAGAACAACATGCTAGTACTAGCTAGGGAATTTCAGGAATTGCATGATAGAATTGTCTGATTATGTGATGCCTACTAGCCTAGGGTTTTCCTTATATGAGATATTCATCTTTCCTCTAGGAGTGAGGATTGAGCGCTCGCCGTGTGTGTATATGATTAGAGTGTTGTGGTGATACTTGAGACAAATATGGTTAGGTGTGAAAGGTAGTATGGGCCCGTACTACTGAAACCACATGACCCATACGCGTATCAAGGAGAGGGTGGTCAGGATGGACCAGTACCACCCGAGGTCTTTGGTCAGATGAGTACGGATGAGTTGGATGCCAGGATTCGTGAGATCCTGCATGATGAGGTTGCTGGCATGTTCAGGGCTGAGTTGCCAGAGATGTTTGGGTCGATCAAGACC
Organism: Lactuca virosa; assembly: GCF_052849685.1. NCBI lineage: Eukaryota > Viridiplantae > Streptophyta > Magnoliopsida > Asterales > Asteraceae > Lactuca > Lactuca virosa. The sequence continues at coordinate 220,622,140 of NC_136430.1, read as the reverse complement.
GCCATGGTTGAGTACTTTGATGAGCGCTATACAGCTCTTGCGGAGACGGCTGCCGCGGCAGCCACATCGGCTGTAGCAGCGGCAGGGGGAGGAACCGGTCGAGGTTTTCAGTATCGGGACTTCGATAATACGAAGCCCCCTACTTTCGATGGAGTTCAGGATCCGATCGTTGCTATGAGATGGTTTTCAGACGTGGAAGGATGTTTCTTCACGTGTTCATGCCATGCTGATCAGAGGGTGAGGTGTGCTCTGAACCTTTTGAGGCTCGGGGCGAAGGATTGGTGGAGGTTGACTACAGGATCTTATTCGGATGCGTAGCGGGCTGCGGTTACTTGGGATCAGTTCCGAGAGATGTTCAACACTCGTTATGTTCCACGGGTTGAGAGAGAGAGGTTGGCTCAGGAGTTCTTGGAGCTGAAGCAGGATTCGGAGTCGGTGACGGAGATCACCAGGATGTTCACTAAGAGGGCGATGTTTTGCCCGGAGTTCGCGTCGGAGCAGGCTCAGATGTCCCGGTATCTGAGTATGCTCAAGAGGGATATTAGACAGTTTGTGTCCACGCAGAGATGTGATACCTTATTAGAGTTGCAGGAGGCCGCCAGGCGGCATGAGTTGGAGATTGAGTTGCAGTTGCGAGAGCAGATGCAGGCCCCGGTGCAGTCGCAACCGGTGCCGAAACGGTTCAAAACCGTTGACTCCAAGATTGGGGGTCAGAGCAGCCACACTTGTGAGAAGTGTGGGAAGGGTCATACCGGAGTTTGTAGGTCCAGTGGTGTGTGCCGCAAGTGCAGGAGAGAGGGGCATTATGCGAGGGATTGCCGTCAGTCAGCCCCGGTACAGGATATGAGGATTTGTTATCACTGCCATCAGGTTGGACACTTGAGGGCCAACTGCCCACAGTTTGCTGCTGGATCGGTGCAGGCTCCAGCATCGGCCACTTTGAGGATTACTGGCGGGGGTCAGGGTGGAGCGGAGCCTCCGAGGGCTCAGGGACGCGCATTCCAGCTTACAGCAGAGGAGGTCAGGGCAGAGCCAGATGCAGCTGCGGGTATGTTTCCATCTTCTTATCTTGTTATGTGTGTGGTATTGTAAATCTGTCTGCATTGTTCCGCATGTTTCGTAGTATGATTAAGGATCTTAGTAGTTAGGAGTTGTAGTTAGCGTTCAGAAGGACTCTTGGTCGAAAGATAAGGTATATGATCTCGTTGCTAGGAATAGCAACTGCGATGCGAGAAGTGTTCAGTTGAGATTCGAACTTCCTTGGAGTTCGGGATGTGCGATGACGGGAGAGTGTTCTGCGGAGATTGCTCAGCCGGAGGGATTTAGTTCCGGTAAAAGAGGGGGAACTTTATCAAGTAAGGTCGATCGAGTTATGCCGGTTTGTCAGCGGAAGTTAGTAGTTGGTACACTAAGTGGGGGAGATTTGGAAAATTCTCCGGTGAAAACAGCAAGTATTCAGGGTTGGTTAGCTGTTTAGATTCATCAGTGTTGTTAGCCGAGGGTGTGGCGTGATTGGAGCAAGTGATAGACAAGTAGGGCAGGGAACAGACCATGGTTTCAGGTGAGCTAGTTGGTCGATGGTCGATGTGAGGCCTGGGTTTAGGCCATGGAAAGGATTCCGGGAACGGAACTGGAGTTCGGAACCCCAAGAGGGCTAGAACAGACTGCATGGGAGAGATTTCCGGGAAGGATGGTTCAGGGTGACGTACGACAGTTTTGAGCGGTCCGGATAGATTGAAGGCCGGAAGGCGTACCAGCCAGACCGAAGGCTCGGGGAACGGTCCAGATAGGCTGAAGGCCCAGGAGGGCGGTCCAGACATGCCGAAGGTTCTGAGAGTGGTCCAGATAGGTTGAAGGCCTGGTAAGGCGGTCCAGTCATGCTGAAGACTCTGTATGTGTTAGTAGATCTGTATGCGGAGAATGAGTGATTATGTCGCCATGCAATAGTAATCGATATGGTCTGGCCCCAAGTATTGATCATGATGATGGAGTTGGCTGGAGGCCGTGCGTGGGCCTTGTTAGTTATGTGATCGGATTCGGAAGTATATGGGAGTTCGAGAATAGTAGTTGCTCTACATGGATAGTGTAGAGTGGAGTTTAGCTCTGTGGCACTTATAGGTGCGGTAAGGGTTGTTGAGTAGACTTCCTGGAAAGGGAAGGTATGTAGCTCCGGAAGGAGTTTGGGTCCTCTGAAAGGAAGGCAGTGGAGTAAATGGATGATCGAAAGTGCTTGGTAGTAAGCACTGGGATTGTACCAGATATATGGAAGCACATACGGGTTGGATGCCCGTTGAGGTTGTGGCAATGTTGGATGATGCGCAGACATGTTTTCAGTCTCCTTGAAAGAGGAGGAGGAAAGTGGTTCCAGATGGGAGATTGGGACAGAGGAAGGTGAGACAGCAGGTTAACAGACTCGGGAGTAGTCTGGACTGGTGCTGAGGACTGTATAAGGATGTTACAGTCGGAGGTCAAGGACCTAGAGATCGTGATAGGGAGGTGTGAGTGGGTTGCACTCCGTTGTGTCGAACCGAAGGGTTCGAGGGTGATGCAAGGACAAGGTCCTTAGTTCCGAGTATGGTTGTAGACTTGAGTTATGTATGTGGAGGTATTCCAATCTAGGGTATTCCATCATGAGGATTCGTTCCAGGTTGCAAGTTATCAGGGTTATCGCCAATCTTGGGCGAAGGAAGATGGATTAGTGTTTTGGCGGAACTCAGTGGGTGTTGTGGTATCCAGTTTTCGCAGGTTGCGAATGAATGCGTAAGACGGAAGTAAGGCAGTGTCTTCAGGTGACACTTAGTTGATGAGTGTTGTCATCAGAGAAAAGAAGTCGGTGGCCGGCTTGAAGCAGTTATCAGGACCCTGCAAGGGAAGAGATGGATTTTAGGGATTCGATAACTGTGTTTGAAGGAATCTGGGCCGGTTTGAGATTAGTGGATGCATTGTAGGAGTATCATCCGGAAGTTTGTGTTGCCACAGTCTTCGAGGACGAAGCCTAATTTAAGTGAGGGAGAATTGTAACATCCCAAGTTCGGAAGCAAGAAGTTGAAGGGTGCTAAGTGTAAATTAAGGAAGCTACTCGACGAGTAGGTATGCTATTCGTCGAGTCGGAGCGGGATTTGATCGCGGGTTAAATGGCCAACTCGCCGAGTCGGAAGATGTACTCGACGAGTTGGTGCTGGAATGAGAAACCCTAATCCCGAGGGTTGCACCCTATTTAAAGGACTTTATGTCCTTCTCCCAGCCTCCTATTCCCCCAAAGAGTTCCAGAAAACCCTAATTTCGTGTGAGACTTCATTATTGAGGAGATTGGAGCTTGGAAGAGGAATTTGGTGGAAGGAGCTTGAGGAATTAGAGGCTAGCATCAAGGGGCTTGTGTAGATCTGGAATCTACCTCAGTTTTGGGCACATCTCAGAGGTAAGGAACCATTATCCTAAGCTATTTCCTTTTTGGTTCATCCTTGGTGGTTGATTTGGAGTTCCTTGGCTTGTTTGAGATCCATTTCGGGTTTGGAGTTTAGATCTGGGGTTGCTACTCCAGATCTAGGCTTGTGATGGTCCAAAATGTCATAAAGCTTCTGTTTAAGAGTTGTTGGTGAAGCCCCCTAGTCCTTAGCCCTAGCCCTAATGTGTTTTGGGCCTATACCTCCTTGGTTTCACGTAAAGTTTGCAACTTTATGTGAGGGTTAGACTGTAGAAGAGTGGATCTATGGATTGGAGCCCCTGCATGGCTCGAAAAGCCTCTGTATGGATTGAGAACTGGAGAGACTCGGCGAGTCACATGGGTGTACTCGACGAGTTGTATGAAGATTGCCTTGGACCCGACGAGTTGGAAGAACAACTCGGCGAGTCTGTTCTTGGACTTGGCGAGTCTGGTCGCAGAACGTAACCTCTTCTGGTTAAGACGTAGATCAGTGAGTCGAGGGGTGACTCAGTGAGTTGGACAGGATGGGACTCGGAGATCGTTGGACTCGACGAGTCTTGGGGTGACTCGGCGAGTTGAGTCGTGTTCTACTAGTTTTCAGAGTATAAGGACTCGACGAGTCAATGGGTTGACTCGGCGAGTAGGGTCAGTCAGGAAGTTTGACTTTGGCCTGGACTTTGACTTTGACCTTCAAGGGTGTTATGGTAATTGGTTATTTATGTCAATGGTCCATTGATGGCAATAGGTGTTGGCGTTTGGAGCAGTGCTTCGGGTGTGTGCTTCCGTGGTTCGGTTCTTCATTTCAGGTGAGTTATCCTCACTATATTGACAGGGTCTACGGCACCAAGGCCGGCCCTTTATCGGATGCAAATCTGGGTATTGTTGTTATGTTATTGCTTTGCTAGATCTGCATCCTGGTATTTAGGATGGTGTTATGTTAGTGACCTTGTTAAGGTCGGTACCCGGTATATAGGGTAATGCTATGCTAGTGACCGGTTAGGTCGGAATCCTGGTTAGGATGTTGATATGTTATGTGATCTGTTAGACTGATAGTCTGGTTAAGGATTTGTTATGTGATGAATTGTTTTATGTGCACATGGTTGTTTGACGGGGGTTGGGTTGAGGCGGGTCCTGCTTTGTGCTGTAGGCCAACATACCCAGGGCGGATCGGATATTCCGAAGGCCCAGCGAGCGGTCCGGATAGGCTGAAGGCCCTAAGAGGGCGGACCAGACATGTCGAGGCTCGGAGAGTGGACCAGGCCGACTGAAGGCCCGGTGTGGGCGGACCAGTCATACTGTAGACTCAGAGAGTGGACCAGGTGGATTGAAGGCCCGGTGCGGGCGGACCACTCACACTGTAGACTCGATGTACATGGCTGGACTCGAAGGGTGGACCAGGTGGACTGAAGGCCCGATGCGGGCGGACCAGTCACACAGTAGACCCGATGTGCATGGCTGTTGTATTTGTGATATGTTATGAGTATGTTTATGTGTGGTTGGTATTTTAGGGGTAACTCACTAAGCTTTTGGGGCTTACAGTTTAGTGTATTGTTTCAGGTACTTCAGGAGATCGTGACAAGGCGAATGCGTGATCGTACCGCTCCTCATGTTTTATGATTTATGTGATATGGTCCTGGGGGATACTCTGATGTTTAAGCTATTTTGAAAACGAGATGTATGAACTTAATGGTTTTTGAATGAATTAAAATGTTTTAATTTGGCTCAATTTTTATGGGTGTTACAAAAAATAGCTAGAAAATCTTAGATTTTTAGTTTTTTTTAGTCATTTTACTCTTAAAAAGCAATTTTTTCCGATCCAAACCTTTTTTAAAAACTATTTTTCCTAAAAGCCATAAGTTAATAAGCTAAGCCAAACACACCCTTAGTTTTTTTATGGCTTTCTTAAAATCTTTTTAGTATTTGAAAATATCAAAAGGTTTTAGAAACTTTTTATTATTGAGATTTTTTATATAAAAAATAAAAAATTATTTTTAATCTTATAATTTTTATTGGTTTTGTTTATTTTGGCTTATATATTTCATAATAATAAATATTTTACATCATGGTTATATCTAAAATATTAATTTTTTTAATTATATAATCTATTTGATTAAATATATATATATATATATATATATATATATATATATATATATATATATATATATATATATTAAAAAAAAACAATTTTCTAAATTTTCAAAATGATACAAATATAAAAAATTTAGAAATATTATTTTAATATGTTATTTAATTGTTACTTATTAAAATATTAATATCAACTAATGTGATTTTTCAAACATATGGAGGTATTATTAAATTTTAAAAAATCAAATGAAAATTGTTTATATAATACATTTTTTAGGGTTAATTTCATAAAATACTTTATATTTTGTGTTTTATGTAAATATATTAGGTTATAACCCGTATACTATACGGTTGCCAAATCTACAAAAATATATAATTATGAAAAACCTAGTATTTAATCATAAATTTAAAAACACTTGTTCATAACTGGTTAAAGACTTAAATAGTAAAAATAATATATAGTTACATAAATGATCAATGTCCAATATTTTCATCGCAAATATAAGAGTTTTAAAAAATACAATACTGTAATGTAATATTTTCGTAACAAAAAAAGAAGTATAAAAATAAGCGTTTTTACATTAATGGTATCTGTTATTATTTTCTTGAAAAAAAAGTTTGAAAGAAAAAAAGATCAAAATTGTAGTCCCTATCAAAGTACATTATTATAATATAAGAGAAAGTTTTAGAAATGGTCCTTAAAATATAATGAAATAGTATAAATTTCTCTCAAATCATATATTTGTACATTTTATATGCTTATGTACTTAGGAGGTCACTAACAAATGACTGAAAAATTTCAGATGCTTTAAAGGTTCTAAATAAATTATATAACTGACGATCAAATAATAACATAAAAAAAGAAAAAAAAACTTTTAATGGAGGCTAAACATGTCACATATATGGAGTTTAAGTAAAACATTATTCTCTAATTTTATAATCATTTCGTTAAATGCTTCACTTTCATTATATGTTAAAGTTTAAACATAATTACAATAAATATATTATTATAATAATTATATATAGATGATGCGATTTTTTTTTATTATTACAATAATAATTAACTTTCCAAATAAAAACAACATATATATTCTAAAAACTAATGACTCATTTGAAAATTATATATATGAGATTGACATATGAGATTGACATGAGGGTTACAAGTATATAATGGGGGCAATCAAATGAAGTGTGTGTCTCGAACGAAGAAACATAAGCCACGTGAGGGGATTAAGACCATTTACATAAAGTACGATAACACCCCCAAACACTGCAAACATGAACAGGTGTATAGTGTAAACAACAAAAAAATTAAAAGATTAAGGGAAGGATGTGGATCAATTTGACTTTGAGCATGACCATTCACCATTATTTACATTATTTTTCTTTTTTTGAACGACACATCTATATTAAAAAAGAAAAAGACCAGCCAATGGCTAGACCAAAGTATATATACAAAGAGTTTAAAACTACAATTAGCAACTCCCATTATTTAAAGCAAACATAAACAAAACACCATTGTACAAAAAAATGAAAATTGAAATGGGTTTTTTGGTTTAAGCAGGAAAATAAGAAGACAATAAAAAAAATTCCATCAATGCCCCAACTTGAAAAAAACTTCTAGACTAAATATAAAAAGCCTCTAGTTTAACATCACCAAGATTTCCATTAGTAATTATATATCTGAAATGAATCTTTCGCTCTCAACAAAGGGTAAAATGGTTAAATCACTAAAAACACTCCACCAACAGCCATGAAAACAAAAAATGCTATAGTAAAGAAGATAGAAGAACATCAACAGATACTTTCAAGTAGAATGCACCAAAACAACACCAAACCAGAAAAATGATGAAGGGGCAAAATGGACAAGACTCATTTTTTAATATTTTAACATCATTTTAAACATGGTCTATACAACATATTACCTTTCATATTTATGTATATGTTTTACAGAAAATAGTAGATTTTGTATTCGATATATAGTTTTATAGAAAACTAAAGTATCAATACGAATGGGCAAGAAACTAAAGTATCATTCAGTTTTTTAATTGTACATAAAAAACATGTTTTGAATGAGTTGTTCTGTATCTTCAACAAAATCAAACATGATAATGGACTTTGATATCAATTTCATTACTTCTTGGATTGTAAAATCGGCAAAATCGGTTAGATCAAACATGTATATTTTGAATTGAATCTATGGAGAGTAGCTATTAAATAATGCCTAACTTTGTTCTCTTGTATAGGAACCTAAATAACAAAATGAAATTAAATGGTAATCTTGGATTAGTCTTGTCACGCCTACACCAATAAGAACAAACAAAGCAATTAAATATCGGAATAACACACAAAGAAGGCCAAAACATCATGAAGATATCATTAGATAATTGAAACGAACATTTACGTAAAGATTAGTATTCTAATTGATGTAAAAAAACAATATTGTTCACAGTAACCATATGAACAAACATCATGAAGAAACCTTTATAGTACTCGGACAATGAATGTAAAACAGTGTAAAACAAAGATTTACCTATTGTGTTCTTAAGAAAAAACTATAAAAAGACCAAGTTTAATTAGCACCTGGACAGTGAGAGTTTCCAATGATGCAAAGGAGAAAGACAGTAGACTCCACCTGCCTATTGTGTTCCTCCAAAGCGTTAGACAAAAAATAAACAACCATCAACATAAAATATGGATATTTTAGGGCTCAAATAGAAAAAATAGATATCCGACTAACCTTTGTTGATTATTGCATACAAGAAGAAGGTATGACGATTTGTTCAACAATAAAGACGATCAGCGGCGATGGCTAGGGTTTTTAGAGGAAAAAAAATCAAATATAACGGAATAGCTCTTCTCGTTGATAACTTTTCTACCATGAAGCAACTGAATCAAAAAGCTACTAAAGCGAGATAACCGAATCAGATGATGAAACGCATGGTATAGATATGAAAGACGGGCTATTCAAATTTCTAATTTTGAATCCCTCCATTCACGTTGTAAATATCCAAAACAAAAATCACGCCATAAACATTACAAGTTCAAAATTCCTTATTTGTAGGAATGAATTATGGGTATAAGATAGAATATGGAAACTGATTTTGAGTCAATTACAACCGAAATACTAATATTTAGGAATTGAAATTGAATGTCGATGGATGATGGTGCAATGGGCGGGAAAATGAAAGAGTAGAATGATGGTAGAATGGCACGTGACATAAAGCAATGCTTAAAAGATGACACGTGGGTGGTATAGGAGTTTTTTTATTAAACATAGATATTTGTCAAGGATTTTTTAGGGTTAATTTATAAAAGACCTTATATTTTGTGTTTTTTTAGGATTAAACATAATTTTTATTTTTTTTTTCATGAAAAAACCTTATATTTTTTGATTTTTTTTCCAACTGGCCCTTTTAGCTATTTTTTTTATTTTTTTTTATAAAATATGAGGGGCTTTTCAGAAAAAACTAAAAAAAGTTGAGGATGTATTTCTAAACATTAAGAAGGTTGAAGGTTTTTTTCATACAAAAATAAGAAAAAATGAAAAAAAAATATATAAGGTAGTTTTCATGAAAAAAATAAATATAAAGTTTTAAAAGAAAAAAAACAAAAAATATAAGGATTTTTTTTATAAGATTAACTACTTTTTTTAAACACTCCGATTTTATAAAGAATAAAAGAACTTAGGACTAGAAGCCAATGAACAATGCACATGCACAACTCTAAGGACAAACGAACTCCAAAAATCACAAGACAAAGGCACCATGTAAGCTGCAAATTTCGTTCAAAAAAAGGTAAGCTTTCAAAAGCTAAATTTTTCAGAGGTAAAAAGTGTATACTTTATTAATCAGAATTGGTGCCCATTTATCAATAGTAGAACCTCAAAAACCTTAGGTCTCTTATAGGGGAAGAAACCTTTTTTTTGGACGAAACACAAAAATATCATAATAAGGAGATATGAACAACAATATATGTATTAATTTTGAGAATATAAGGATGATGACTACAGTCAACTTTTATATACTTTTAGAATCGATCCAAAATGGATTTTTTTTGTCAGTGATAAATACGGTATGAACGAAAGAAAAAAGCGACCAGTCAAGTAAAATACTAGAAAAAACAACATTAGAATAGGAGGATGCAAACAACAATCTGTCTATTAATTTTCATAACAAAAGGATGGTGACCAGTGACCACAACCAACCTTTTTAATCTGTTAGAATCGATCCAAAAAAGATTTTTTTTTGTCAGTGATAAATAGGGTATGAACGAAAGAAGAAAGTGATAAGTCAATAATCCAAATGGGAATTCATACATATACAGTAAAATCGAGGAAAGGTAAACGGATTGGTGAAGTTGGACAGCTTCGTAAATAGGGCATAAAGAAGACATCATAAGTAAAATTATGCAACAGATACATAAAAGAAGGGATGTTACCTCGTCAAACAGTTGGAATGGTAAAGGAAAAGTGCATGTAGAAAGCGTTGATATTTGAAAAAACAAGGAAGAAATTTTTACTTGTGGAGACAAAGATAATAAGTAAAAGCGGTCCAATAGGAAGAAAATGAAATAAAAAATTGAAAAATATTCCATATATAAGACTGGAGGGTAGGGGAGGGGAGTTTCCCTCACTTTTTGTGGGCCATACTACCATTTTCCTCACTTTCCCTTCCCTCACCTAACACCCAAGGAATGGTGGGAAAGGCTTCCCTCACTATTTTTAAAAAAATAAAATAAAATTAATTGATTTTTATGATTTATAATTCTTAAATTAAAAATAACCAAAATATTTAATTAAAAAGAAAATTTATTTCATTAATTAAAATAAAAATTTCAATAAACCTAAAGTTTAAAAAACTAGAAAATTAAAAAAACAAAAACACAAACAAAAAATCAAACAAACCAACAACGACCTACGGAAAATATTTTTTCATAATTTTTTCCCTCTTATTCATGACGAGCTCGAGAGCCGGTCCTGAGAGATGATTGATGTTTTCCATCAAAAACTTCATATCCTCCATTTCTTGTCTCTCTGTCCGCTCTTTCTTCCTTGCTTCTTCTTTTTCTTTGTCGAACGCCAAACGTTCGGAGAAATTATGATTATATCAATCAAACGACGCTGTTATTTTCCGCATTTCGTCAACGTCCAAGCTGAATCCGATGCACCCGAAGAAGTCCCTTTTCCCTTCCTCTTTGCTTTGTCCCTACCCATCGGGCGGACAATTTCTTATAGCTCAAGTTCGTCGTCCTGATTTAAATCTACACCGACCCGAGCATCGGAGGAAGTTGTGTAACCACTAGAGCCCGTTTTCGTTTGCTTTGATTGTTGGACTCCAAAAATAAAATATTGCTCGTATTTTTTCCACCTAGGACATCAGACCAATAATTTCAAACAATCGTGCCACTTGAATGGTTTTCCGACTTCCTTAAGGTAAAATTGCAACCCGTTTATTTTTTGAAACCCCCTTTGCTATTTCTCGAAACTTCGAATCCATTTGGTGTTTCGTACGGTAGTCGTCACCTTTTCCTAGCTCCTCCCGAAACCGTTCTAAAATGCTCAACCAAAAATGCTCTCTCGGTTGTGCATTTTCTTGAATCGAATCCTCAAAAATGTCAGCCCAACCTTTGACCAAAACTAGCTCTTCTTGTGGAAGCCATGCTGTCGGCTTTTGTCTTCCCGGTTCTCTTCTTCTTCCGAGTCATCCAACTCATCGACAAGTTGGCGTTGTTGTTGGGTTTGGTTTGAGTTTCGGTTTGGGTTTGGGGTTGGGTTTGGATTTGAGATTGATTTGGAGATTGTTGATCCGGAAAAACAACAAAGTTTGAAAACATTTGTGGCATAACATTTGGAACTTGGATCGGGTAATATTGTCTAACATTTTGGTATTTAAATTGTAGTGGAGATTGAATGGGAGCATCAAGTTGGGGGCGATAAACTCTTTGAGATGATGAATCGATAGCAAATATGTTTCGAGTTGGGATGTTTAAACTCGAACCATGACTTCTTTTCCTTCGATCGGAAGTTGGGGTTTGTTCGTCGGGATTTTTTTTTGAGAAGAAAATAGAGGGAATAGAGGTTTGTTTGAATGTTGATTGAAGGTAAATAGTTGGATATTTATAGGTGTTTAAAAAGGTAAAAAAAAACAAAAAAAAATGGGGTTTAAATGCATATACCCGTTAGTAAAAAAAAAAGAATTTTTTTTACCGTTAAACAACGGCTAGTTCAAAGAAAAAAAAAGAAAAAAAAATATAGGCCAATGATCGACGGAGAGAGAACGCGGGAGAGCCTCCCCTCACCGGTTCCCGCACCACCCTACTCCACACCGACGGTGCGGTGTTCCGCCGGGCGGGAAGCTTCCTGCGAGTCTTTCCCGCATCCATTCCGTCCGGCCTAAGGTCGGCTATATTAGTATTAGAAGGAAAGGATTGGAAATGAAAAATAGGAAAAGTAAAAGGTAGAGAAAAGGAAAAAGAAAGCAACCCACATTTGTATTTAGAATATATATAATTTGTTGAGGTTGTAACTTTATAGGCTAATGCCATAAAAGCCCTCAAATTTTCAGGAAATGTTCGGTTATATCCTAAATCCATTTTTATGTCCACAAAAACCGCACATTTGGGCAAATATTGTCATAATTGCCCTCTTTTCTGATTTTACCCTTCCGTGGCACATGTTTGGTTATAGGATTACATGGTCTTTGGTTTCCTCACTCTTTTTCTTCCATCTCCGGTAAATTAAGGAAGAAAGGGAGGGCTACCACCTCCGTTCCTGCCACTTTTAACAGCCACTCCACCTCCTTCTTTCTTCATTGATTGCCACCCAAGCACCCCTCGATCTGTTGCTTCCCCTTTTCTTCGCTCCGACAACGGCCAACCATGAAGAACGAGGCACGAAGGGCTCACCGAAGCCACCTACTTCCACCTTGCTCCGCCACCATCTCAAGCCCGTTACCGCCACCACCAGTTGCCGACTTTAACCCTTCCTCCCTTTGGTTTGTCGCACATCAACAAAAACCCCCCACCTAGTGTCGTTTTTGTTCTCCTTCTTCTTCTTTTTTCTCAGTCAGATAGACAACCGATGGTGCTCTCCATTGGTCGACTGTTGCTACTGTGTCCTTTTTGGTTCGGTTGTTGCCGGAGACGAGGACGAGGAGACCAAGGGGAGCCCGCCGATGATCGACTCCTTTCCCCTCCTCACGATCTGCTTGACCACCGGACTTCACATCATCGACTGCTTCCGTTCGTGGTTCAATTTATCGATCGAACAAAGTCGATGTCCCATCGGGGCCGCCTTCCGTTCGTCTTCTCAGATCCACTTCGTCTATGCTTCCTTTCCCCTTGATTGGTGGTCGCTGACGACAAGCGAAGGACCACAAAGGGTCTTCGGAAATTGCAGACAGTGCCGAAGCTTCGTTTCGACATCTCTTAATGCCAAACATCCCCTAACATGTGTTTATCTGTAACCAAACATCCCATAATGCCATAGAAGGGTAAAATTGGAAAAGAGGGCAATTATGACAATTTTTGCCCAAATATGCGGTTTTTGTGGACATAAAAATGGACTTAGGATATAACAAAAAATTCTTGAAAATTTGAGGGTTTTTATGACATTAGCCCTAAGTTTATATATAATTTGTTGAGGCTGTAACTTGTAAACGTTATGTTGGTGACAGTTAAATATTTTGAAACTACGGCGTCCAAAGAGTACAATCCGCAATAGTTTTGTGGCAATTATCCTATTTCCGCAGACTCCTAAAACCCTAACTGGTGCTCGCTACCTGCAAACTTCAGCAAAAACACAAAAACCCTATTTTCTTCGATACTGTTTTAGGAGGAGAAACTGCAAGTAATTGTCTGTGTGTAAAGACAAAGTATGTTGCGACGGAATGTGAGGTTGAGAAGAGAGTATCTATATAGGAAAAGTTTGGAAGGCAAAGAGCGTTTGCTTTACGAGAAGAAACGCAAAATCAAACAAGCTCTTGAAGGTTTCTTCTTCTTCTTTTTGGTCGAATGATTACTGTTACTTCTTTGTTTCTGCTTGGTTAAATTATATAATCTTGATTTATGCGCAGAGGGGAAACCAATTCCAACTGAGCTCAGAAACGAGGATGCTGCTCTTCGCCAAGAAATCGACCTTGAAGATGAACGAACTGCAGGTGTGTTTTCTACCCTTCAAAATCGATCTTATTTCTGAAGTTTGTCCATTGAAAGATGTTATACGCGATCGGGGCTTTAGATTCATAAAAGACGTTGTATGATTTGGCATCTAAAAGACGCTGTATCAGAACACGATAGTAACATTGTCTTCTAATTTTCTTCAATCTAGTTCCAAGATCAACCATAGACGATGAATATGCAAATGCAAACGAAAGAGATCCAAAAATCCTACTAACCACATCTCATGACCCAAGTGCTCCTCTTAAACAGTTCGTAAAGGTTTGCTATTTACTAAATTATTTTCTTTTTCTACTTTTTTCTAGTCATCTTTTATGGAAAAACAGTTTTTTTAATGGCTCTAATTGCAGGAATTGAAGTTTGTCTTTCCCAATTCACAACGTATGAACCGTGGTGGTCAGGTTAGATAATTTTTTTTAACCATAGATTGATTCATCATTTATGCCAGTTGATTGTTGAAACTTAATATATTTTGGTGAATGCAGGTTATATCTGAAATAGTTGAGACTTGTAGAGCACATGACTTTACAGATCTTATCCTTGTTTATGAACATCGTGGTGTACCTGATAAGATTGTTATAAGTCACTTGCCTTTTGGTCCAACCTCTTATTTTCAAATCCTCAATGTGGTGAGTAATTAAGCTTCTTTTTTTGTATTATTTTGTTTCCTAAGGGCATAATGCAAGAAATAGCAACACACTTTTTTTTTGTGTTTTATAGCATCTTACTTTCCTTTCTTTCTATTGCAACATTGTACTTTCAGTTTTTTCTTATTAAGCCTTTTTGTACTTTAAAGTCACTTAATTCTTGAATGCATATTCTAATATCTTTTTATAGGTTACAAGACATGACAATAAAGACAAGAAGGAAATGGGAACTGTTTCTGAGGCTTATCCACATCTGATTCTTAACAACTTTTCAACCAAGGTATACAGTCACTTGTTTTTCCACATTGACTTTAATTTCAATTTCATTTAATTTCAGCTTCATGTTTTCATGGATTTTGACTTCAACAAGGTTTCTTGGGTTAGAATTTATTTATTTATTTATTGACATTTTATCGTTTGTGTGATTGAATAGATTGGTGAAAGGACTGCAACCATCTTAAAGCATCTCTTTCCAGTGCCCAAGTCTGATTCCAAACGTATAATCACTTTTGCTAATCAATCAGATTACATTTCTTTCAGGTAATTGCTTATCATGATTTTAATCAAATTGAATTAAATGTAACTCTTCAAAAATAAATAAAAAGCTATACGTTTTTACAGGCATCATGTCTATAGGCAAAGTGGAGGTCCTAAATCGATTGATCTAAAGGAGGTTGGGCCTCGATTTGAGTTGAAATTGTATCAGGTAGCAAATCTTATAAAACCCTATTTTTATATCTTCTTATTACAACATTTTACTTTGAACAAATATAACCAATAGTAGGATTGTCATCTATATACAAAGCAATTTTCACTGTTTTAATAGGAAAACATTGAAAGTACAATGTAGAATGAATGATATGATGCATATAAATATAACTTTTTCCCTGTTTTGTTGTAGATAAAGCTTGGAACAGTTGATCAAGACGAAGCACAAACAGAATGGGTGTTGAGATCCTTCATGAACACCTCCAAGAAGCAGAAAGTTTTAGGGGAATGATAAAAGATTCTAATTGGCCCCTCATCTTTCTCGGGTTGTCAATTTGTCTTGTTTTTGATAAGTTGTTTTCAGACTGTTATATGTATGTATCATTTACCTGATATAAAAACTTTTAATAGTCCTAGTGTTTCTAATTTATGTTTTTTTCCCATTTCTACCTTTAAAAAATTATTATATTTTTTAGTCACAATACTCTGATAAAAAAAAAAAAACATGGCCATGAAGGTGTTTGCGATTAAATATATGATATTGACAAAAATTACAACGATATTGACATGTGAATGTTATATATAATATTCTGTTCAGTTTATGAGTTTCTTTGTTATGTTCGTTTTTGCTTTTTTATTATAAAATATATAATTCACATGTGCAATCAAACTAACATTTAGTTTCACTCGTAATATCTTTTATTGAATTTTTTTCATCATGTTATATGTACAATCTATACGACGAGTTGGCTAACACCAATCTTGGTTTCATTATGTTATATGTACAATCCATTAAAAGATTTTGATTAATATAAAGGGAAAATGACTTAAAAAGAATAACCAAATTCTAAGGATGTAGAAAAAAGACCAGTATCTTTTGTTCAGTATACAAAATACCATTAAAATATATTTTTTTGTATACAGAATACCAACGAAATATATGTGTTCAAATAAAATCTTGTGGTAACCGGTTCCCTCAGGTAAACGGAAAAATAACTTAAAAAGGTAACGAAGTTTTCAAAATGTTCAAAAAATACAATTATTTTTTTAGTACAAACAAATATCATTGAAGTATACCATTTGTACACAAAATACCAACGAAGTATACATTTCAGTACAAAAAATACCATTGAAGTTTCCAAAATATTCAAAAACAAATATCATTGTTTTTTCAGAACACCTTTTGTTAACTTCATTGTTTCCGGATTATGTAGAACACGGTCATCGGGGATTATTCACCGTCGTACCAGTTCACACCAATTGTGTACTATTTTTCATTCCCTCACTCGATCAGTTTGTATCTAAATATAATCATAGAAAAACACATAACTAAGGATTCATCAATTAGGAGCAGGTCGTTCAAGCGCTCCAACACATATGTTTCTATCTCGACTTTGACTACGAATCACCATCAAGTCAGCCACATGACGCTGAGTGTTCCTGGCCATTCATCTCTCACAGGTCCTAGAGAATTAAATGTAACTCCTACTCTCTACATACACAATTAGGAATTCTCATGATATAACGTCACACTCGTTTCTCCCTTTATGTCTCTCTTGTGCCGCAACACTAATGAACGACCAACCTTGATGTATAATATGTGTATCTATATAACATATATATGTTTTAGGTTTGAGGCATATAATGAGATCGGGAAGCAAGAATGTTTAACTAATGTTATTACTCACTTACTTCTCATGTTACCACAAGAACTATCGAGTTAGGGAATGAAAATGATTGCACAACTGTCGTGAACTGATATGACGATGCATGATCTCTGGTGACTGTGTTCTACATAATCCGACAACAACGATGTTAACAAAAAGTACGGTAATTTTTGAACATTTTGGAAACTTCCTGAAGTACCTGGTTACCACATGGTTTTATCTGAACACATGTGTACTTCGTTGATATTCTGTGTACAAATAGTATATTTTAATGATATTTTTTGTATTAAAAAAATACCAATGATACTTTTTGAACTTTTTAGAAACCGGATCTAACCTGATGGTTACCTACAATAGCCGGTTCAGTGGTATTATTTGTACTCAAAAAAAGACAATGGTCTTTTTTGTATATATTTGAAATTTTGTAACCTTTTTAAGTCATTTTCCTAATATAAATTAACAACTATATTCATAAGTGAATGTACGTACGTTAGAATAATTCCAAATATATCAGTGATCATTCTTTTTATCCAAAATCATTTTTATCTCCTATAATGGTTTCTGCATCTCTTTTGAAAATTTTTTAGTCTACTAGTTTAGGCTTCATATAGTTATAACCACCTTTTAAACTAGCTTGCAATGAATGAGCCTTTGTTGTGCTTAATTTGTTGCCGAGGCCCACACTATAAATTCTTGGTCTAAGTAAAATAATTTTCTAGATTTTCTTAGGTAACATCTGTAGTGGTTTGATTTATCGAGTAATGAAAACGAGATCAAAATTGATATGAAATATGAACACCGAGAGTAAATATAATCTTGTTTCAGCTCATATTATGCTTTCATGATACAAAGAGTTTCAGACAGAAATGTAGCAAAAGTTCTCTCTATTCTAAGTATCCTTCCCTATTTATAGGAAAAAGAAAGCACACAAAAAATACAAAGGGCTACCTCATTACAGTTTCGAAACTACTATGCCTTTGTAATAACATTACATAACTATCGAATACAAAATAACCTTCGACACCTTACAACATACTTCGACTCTTACAATCTCCCCCTTTGTAAGTAGTGTCGAAATCAGGTTATCAAAACTTGAGCAGCCATATGCAAAGTTCTTCTTATCTCTGCATACCAGTTCATGACTTTCTTTAGCTCAACTTTATCAGCATCATTGTTCTTCTTACAACTATTCATACGCACAATTAAGTTTGTATATTGAGCAGTTGTATATCTTTCAACATCACTTGATTGAAATAAGAACTTCGTTCGTTTTCCCTTCTTGCCCTTTCCAATGAAAACGATTCCAAACGGCTTCAGACATATCTCACCATCAACATACATCTTTAAATCAGCTTGACTCTTCAACATTGATTGAGGAACTGTGATTTCTTTTCCCATTGACAATGCTAACTCAACATCTGTCAATGCTAGACAATCATAATAATTGTCTATGAAAAGCTTGATATGGCCTAATCCCAGATGTAGTACTTCTTTACTTGCTCCCTGAAGTTTCGAAGCATCCATGTCTTTGAGTATGTTCGCAACTTGAATCAGATCATTCAAATTCATCATAGGAAAATCAGCAATCGAGAAGTCAAAAGTAACATTGTTTTCCCTAACAATATGGTATCGAAAATTTTGCAGCATATTCTCGAATAGCAAATCCTTTGTTATACTCAACACTCGATCAATCTTCACAAGTGACCATACCTCTTCCTGATCCTTTCCCAACACAGCGTGAAATCTCAGCTTCATATGAATAAATTCATCTTTATCCTTGAATTGCTCAACAATCTTGTACTGAGCAGTGAGAAACATCATTTCATTGACAGGAAAATCGAGTTGATTCATGTCAGAGTTCTCGATAGCATAACTTTTCCTTGGCTTCTTCTCGAACTCATACATCTCATTGTAAGCAACTCTAGCTTCGATATTTTCATAACTATGCAGCTTTCTTGGATCTCCTTTGTTCAAAGTAGGAGGATCATTTTGGCGAAGCCTGAAAATACTTTGAATCTGACGTTGTTTCTCTATTTCTGCATCTATCTCAACTTTTATTTCTTCCTTTGACTTCTCTACAACAATCCCTTTTCCTCTTCCTTGACTTGTTGTAGTTTGTTCAGGTTTCGAAAAACTCCCTTCACCTGTTGACCCAATTACAATACCTTTAGCAATTGGCCTTGTAGTTATGACAATTGCTATCATTGGATCAACCTTCGATATTATCAGTTTTGACATTTGCATCCGTATTAGATACGTGTTCAAGAATGCCTGAGGTTCGACCCTCATTAAATGGCTTGGTTAACGAAACCTTGGGTGGTATGACTGAAGTCTGCTCAGGAGTCGATATTTTGTTTGAGTCACCAAGAAGAGTAGATGTGTCCACTGTCGAAGTTTTCACAGAGCTACTTGAAATTCCTATCTTCTCGAAATTCGATTTGACTAGGAGATTTCTTCTTAGATAAAACGTTACCCATTGGTGAGTTAGGAACTACTTCGTCGTCCATGGAATCTTCCTAAAGTATCAATTTTCTCTTCTTCGTCTTCTTTGAAATGTGTTTTGCAACATCCTCAGCTCGTCTCTTCTTAGATGATGGGGAAACTGGTACATGTATTTCACAAAGAACAACTCCTTTCCGAGTTACATGTGGCTTTCGAATCATTGAGGGTGAGAAGCTGGATGACCTTTCAGGAGATTTTCTTGACCGATGAGCCATCTTTTTAAGACGCTTTAACACACCAGATTTCGAAGGAACGATCTGCGTTGAAGGAACAACTGTGTCAGTCTCCTTAGGCTTTGCTGACTTATTCGAAACTTTTTCTCCCTCTCCAACCTTTTTCTTTGGTGACTTAGACACATTCTCCTCTTGAATTGATTTCGAAGGACTAGTTTCATCAACCTTCTTTGACTTTCGTGACTTCTTTGAAGAACCTTCATCAGTATGTGGTAGTAAAACACCAGTTTCGTCATGTGGATTAAGATTCTGTAAGTACGCCATCAACACTGGATTCGATGGATCAACCTTTTTGAGAATTCCATCTAGAATTCGAGCAACTGAAGGAAACACATTTACATCATCTTCAATGGCTCTTGGGTAATGATACTTCACAAACTCTGCCCGTGGTTCATCAGCAGGAACCTGGATACCTTCCTTGTCATATGCATATTGAAGAATCAAACTCCAATATCTATCACAAGATACCCCATCCGCAACATTTGTATTCTCCACACTTTTCAAGAATTCTTTCCACACCTGAGTAGCATAATCAACTGCTAGGTCATAGTAAATCCCAACCACCATAGCATATATCTCCAGTCTTCCTTTATCCAAGCCAACACTTCGACCAGTCAGACATCGAAGATAAAAACCAAAAAGAAAATTCCAGATACAAGGAAGACTCGATTTCTTAAACTCGCTAATCTTGGTAAGAGGGGGTTGATAACCCATCTCATTAAACATGTGTATCACCTGTTCATTAGTGACCTTAAAGAAAGGTGGAGAATTAGGGATTTCAAGAATCTTAGCAAAAAGCTTCTTGGACAGACGAAACTTCTTGTCATTGATCAGATTGAATGTAACTGTGTCCATCGTCTTGATGTAGGAAGCAGTGGAACCAACCATGGACAGCCAAGACATCGGAACTTCAAACGAACTAAACATTGCAGTTGACAAAACTGAATGTTTTAGAGCGATAATCAACATCTTGAGTTCTTCTGGATAAACAGAGACATCACCATCAACTTGATAATTTGTACTTTGGATCTTCATAATCGGTGGAGAAGAAACATCTTCAGTGGTGTTGGATTGAAGAGCAGCCATTACTAGGGTTTTCTTGAAAGCTTTGAAGAACAGAGAGATAAAAAGGGCACAAATCGTCTTTGATTAAGTTTGGAAAGCTTAAAGTTGGAATGAATACCCAAGTGCCCTTTTTATATTTATCCCTAATTTGAATCTCAAACGGTTACTATCAATGAACATAACACGTGTCCCTTGAAAATCGCACCATTAGCCGTCATATACGCCATGTTAGAAAAAGGGATGAGAACAGTTTCCTAGAAACGCGCACAGTTACCAAACTGTCACATCAAAAGTCTCTTCGTGAGTGCACAGTAGATAAGGACCAAAACCTTCGGAATGGAGGTTGGGCTCATTCACTTTTAGGTTTGAAAATGAAGTCATGTGCCAGAATTTCGAAATCATTAGCCTGAGTTGGTAGTACTCAGAACCTCAAGGATTTCGTGAGTGCTGTGTGTCAAAGAAAAAGATAAGAAGCAAAATAAGAAAAATGTGGATATGTGATGTCAAAAATATAATTTCGACATAAAAGCAAATAAATCCCGGGCAAAGATTGCTTCGCTAATCATCAAGAGAGATGATCAACAGCTTGTATGGTTTCCCGTGAATTACAATCGAATACTTGATGTGAAGTATCGAAGGGCTTCTTTTAGCATGACTCAAAGGTGGCTTAAAATTTCGTTACAATGCACAACTTAACATAAGAGTGACAAATTGTAAACGAAATTACATGTTTGACCAGTGTAGTCAGTGACAAGTAAGCTTTGAAAAATTTATCAAGTAACGAAAGTCAAGAATGATACTTAGGGTTTCACTTTCATCACAGTCTCATGATGTTAGATCATAAACACAGAGTTTTGATATGTCTAGATCCTGATTGGTTTATACCAGAAATCTCTTGGACATATGTCATAGTGTGTGAATGTGATAGAATTTTGGGATGAAAAAGAGTGGTTTAAGAAAACGAATGTACCTCTGCTATGATTGGACCAAGCAGTAAACTCTTAACTCCAATGAGAAGAGTAAGGTAGCTCATGAATGAATGAGAATATAGCCTAATTGGGAAGGAAATCTCAGAATGAGAAAACCATTAAGGCTTCGAAACTCATAGCATTGTCGAGGCTTAGGTCAACATGCTGCATCATGCTTCTAGGGACATCTTAACTAGTACAATAGGTGTCGAAAATATACATTCCCTCGAAGCATCAATCATGGACCACAAAAAGACATTCCTTCTCTTCCCTAAAAAAAATATTCGCTACAAAACAAATGTAAATCAAACAAAAAGAAAATATTTTTGGATTTTTGTTTAAGAAAATGAAAATAACACAAATAAGAAAATCTTTTTGGTATTTTTGAATTTTTCAAAACAAAACAAAAATATTTTTGGAGTTTTCGATTTTTCGACATAAAAGTAATAATAATTTTTTTTTGTAACAAACTAACGAAAATTTGTGATTGAGTGGATTATACATGATGTCGAAAGCGAAGTGTGTCGAAGCGCTGAACGTGAATAGTAACCTCTGAATGATGAACTGTGTCCTCTGAATGAACACTCAGCACCTCTGAATCGACACTTTTGTAACTTTTTCTCTTGTCATTCTTTCGAAATCAATCCAGGAACTGAATTTCCTTCGATCATTCCTAGACCCCCCAAAATTCTCAAGAATGACTTTTCATCTAATGGCTTTGTGAAAATATCAGCAAGTTGATCAGTGGTTTTTACAAAGTGAACTTCGATATTGCCATCCTCAACATGATCTTTTATAACGTGATAGCGAAGAGCAATGTGCTTGGTTTTCGAATGTTGCATAGGATTGTGACAAATGCGTATGACACTTTGTGAATCACAATACAACATAATTTTCTTCATGTTGATTGCATAATCATGCAGTTGGCTTTGAATTCATATGATTTGTGAAATGCAAGCTGCAGCAGCAACATACTCTGCTTCTGCTGTGGAAATCGAAACACATTTTTGCTTCTTCGATCCGCCACTTGTGCTTTTTCTGTCAAGATTGCAACCTCCTAAATCAGCATCTGAAAATTCTTGTATGAATAATCCAGTTTTCGAAGGATACCACAATCCTAACGAAATTGAGCCTTTGAGATATCAAAAAATATTCTCCACTGCTGTTAAGTGTGGTTCTCTGGGATTCAATTGATATCTAGCACAATTACAAACAAAAAACATAATGTCAGGTCGACTTGCGTAAGGTAAAGTAACGAACCTATCATGCTTCTGTATAAAGTAAGATCAACAGCAGGTTTATCTAACGAAGGAGAGAGCCTTGTTCCAACCGACATTGGTACTCGTAATTTCGTGCTATTCGTCAACCCAAATTTTTCAAGCATATTTTTTGTGTATTTTTCTTGATTGATAAAAATTCCTTCTCTGCCTTGACGAATATTCAATCCCAGAAAGTTGTTTATTTTTCCCATCATTCTCATCTCAAACTGGCTTTTCATTAGATTTTCGAAATCTCTAGACAAAGCAGGGTCAGTCGAGCCAAAAATAATATCATCGACATATATTTGAACAAGCATAATATGATCCCCAACTTTCTTTTGAAAGAGTGTGTGATCAACTGATCCTTGTTTAAAATTCGATTGTTTTAAAAAAGCGGTAAGAGTTGCATACCATGCTCTTGGTGCTTGTTTTAACCCATATACAGTTTTATCTAAGATATAACAATGATTAGGGAATTCTTCATTAACAAAACCTGGAGGTTGTTCAACATATACTGTTTCTTCAAGTTCTCCATTGAGAAAAGCACATTTGACATCCATCTGATAGACATCAAAATCCTTGTGTGCTGCATAGGCCAAAATATTCGAACACCCTCGAGTCTTGCGACAGGAGCGAAGGTTCCTCATAGTCTATACCTTCTTGTTGCGAATAACCTTTAACTACAAGCCTAGCTTTGTTTCGAACAGCATTGCCATCTTTATCAGTTTTATTTTTAAAAATCCACTTTAATCCCACAATCGAAACATCTTTTGGTTTGGGAATCAAACGCCAAACTTTGTTTTGTTCAAATTCAGCAAGTTCAGATTGCATGGAAACAACCCAGTCAGGATGTTCCGTAGCAGCCTTGACTGATTTTGGTTCAATTTTCGAAATAAAGACATTGAACATACAAAATTCTTGATGAATATTGAGTACCTCATTTTTAGCACGAAGTTGAGCTCTTGTTAGAACTCCATCTTGAGGATTACCAAGAACTTGTTCCGTTGGATGATTTATTGTCCATTTGTCCAATGGTGGATGTGTTGGATCAAAATCCAATGGCACATCTTCGAATATTTCATCATTCTCTGAACCTGCAACAGAATTATTATCATTTAGATCATGAAAAGTTTCATATTGATTATTATTCGACATATTTAGCTCCCCCTCCACAATTTCATTTTCAGGTTGCTCCCCATCAACATCATCATTCATTCTCCTATTCTCCCCCTCGAAAGAATGCTCCCCCTCAACATGTGAATTTGAATGCAAGTGTTCCCCCTCCACTTGATCATTTTGCATACTTTCGCTATTTGCAGGAGAATGTGATGTCGAGTTTAAATCAACATCATCTTGAGTAAGTGTCGAAAAGTCAGCATGCTTTGGTGATTCAGGAAGTTGATTATCCTGAGCATTGACTTCAGCATCAACAGCCCTATCTGGAATACCAAAAATTAAATCATAATCAAAATCAGACGAATTAAGGCTATCTTATTCATCTTTTGAGTCATTAATTATTGGTTTTTGTTCGAAACACTTTTCAACTTGTTTGATATAATAATCATCGAAAGTACGATTGAATGTTTCTTCATTTTTCCGAGTTCGTCTATTCAACACTCGATATGCAACTGAATTATGAGAATAACCCAATAAAATTCCTTCATCAGCTTTGGACTGAAATTTCGAAAGATTATCTTTGAGATTCATGATAAAACACATGCAACCAAAAACATGAAACAATTTGACATTAGGTTTTCGGTTATTGATAATTTCATAAGGAGTAATGTTGAATCTCCGATGAATAAATGATCTATTTTGTGTAAAACATGCAGTAGAGACCGCTTCAGCCCAAAGATATTGAAGAAGATTCACATATGTGAGCATCGTTCTTGCAGCTTCACAAAGAGAACGATTTCGCCTTTCAACAACGCCATTCCGCTGAGGTGTGTAGGGTGAAGAAAAATTATGCGAAATTACTTTTTCTATTAAAAATGAATCAAGAACATTGTTCTTAAATTCGGAACCATTGTTACTCTTGATTTTTTGAACTTTCTTCTTCAAACTTGTTTCAATCTTCTTGATAAAATCAATCATTACTTGAGCAACTTCAGATTTTAACCTGAGAAAATAAACCCAAGTAAATCGAGAAAAATCATCAACAATGACTAAAATGTACCGTTTCTTGTTGAGAGTTTCAACAGTCGATGGTCCACAAAGATCAATATGAAGAAGTTCCAATGGTTCAATAATTTCGAATCGATGACAGTTGGATGTCCTTGACGATGTTGTTTCCCTTGTTCGTAAGCTGCACACAAAGTATCATTATCAAATTTTAATACAGGTAAGCCTCGAACAAGATCATTCACCACCAATTTGTTAAGATTTCGAAAGTTCAAGTGAGAAAGACGTCGATGCCAAAGCCAGCTAACATCTGATGAAGCTTTCGAAAGTAAGCACACAGAGGGAACACCAACAATTGGCTTTATGTCTTGAGTGAACATATCTCCTTTTCTTTTGGATTTGAGCAAAACTTCGTTTGTATTGACATACGAAATAATGCTTTCTTCTTCATTAAACACCACTTGATTTCCAGTGCCCACAACAAGTTGCGAAACACTAATCAAATTATGTTGAAGACCTTCGACGTAAGCAACTCGATTAACAGTGAACTTCCCATTTGTTAATTTACCATATCCCTTGACTTGACACTTTTGATTGTTACCAAACTTCACAACTCCAACATTTTCCAAACTTCGATAATCACACAAATTTTCTTTCCTTCCAGTCATGTGAAGAGAGCAACCACTATCAATATACCATTTTTCATCATATTGCTCGTCACATAGAACCTGCAATCAGTGAAAGAATTTAGGTACCCAAGGCTATTTGGATCCTTTATTTTTAGTTTGAAACACATTATGAAATGAAATCCTAAAACCCAATTACGAACTTTAGATTTGACACTATCAATTAAGTCCACTTCATTTGGTAAAGGCTCAGAATATAACATTTCGAAAGTTTAGGACTTTCACTGACTTTCGTCTTTTTCTTCTCCGATTGTGGTTTTGTTTCTTTTTCTTTCGAAACAGGGCGCCATGCCTTGACTGAAGATGTCGAGTCTTTTGATGATGAACTGACATTCGACATTTCGTTCAAATACTTTTCATAAGCATTTTTGATTTGTTGTTGAGAGTATTTTTCCTGATTGATAAGACTTTCCTTTGCCTTCAAGCCAATGATCGATATTTTTCACATTTGATCTACTCTTGATATACAAAACTTTGAAAGGTTGTTTCGCTAGAGGATTAGGAAAATTTGGTTGTTGAGGTGTGAAATTGACATTTCTTTTTGAATGAAATTGATCAAACTTTTGTTTTTCAACCTTTGACTCAAAACGTTGTTGAGTAAGATTTCGATGTTGAAAAGATGATGAGTTGGCTTTAGATGGAAATGATTTTGAAAAACCATTATTGGAAAACCTTGTTTGATTGTTAGAATGAAACTTCTTCAAAGATGGCAAATTTGGCGAATTTGAAAATTTCTTTTCATGAGATGTTTGACTATGATTTCGTGACAAAAACTTTGTTTCTTGATTTTTGATTTTCGAAAAGTCATTTTGTGAATTTGATTGAGACAAATGCTTTTTAGACAGAGCGGAGTTTTTCCTTTATAACTGAACTTGATGAAGACATTGTCTTTTCAATCTTTTTCTTTTTCAAATCATTTTGTTTCTTTCGAGACTCAACAATTTGCCAAAAGACTTTCTTTCGTGCTTGTCTCTTTGAAATTCCATTTTCTTTCGAAAAAGTGTCAATTTGATCTTTAAATTCTTGTGAATTTATTTTCACATTTTGTGATTCAACTTCCAATTGCGTTTCAACTTCTTTCAAAATTTTTGATTTTTCTACCCATGTTCGTTGAGGTTTTTGTCTTTGAAAAGTATATGAATTCTTTGTTAGATTATTTTCTATAGTGCTTTGATTAAAGAAAAAACCTTCATTCGAAGTTTGCTTATTATCTTCTTCTACCAATTTGTTAAATTCAGGCTTGATGTTATCAACATTCCCAGTAGTAACAAATACTTGATTTGGAAAGATGACATCATCTGAGCACTTGAAATTTGGATAGACAACCGTATTTGTTTCGAGATAATGAGTACCTTTTTCTTTTAACACTTTGTCGAAATTTTCTGTTTCCCCATACACTTGATCAACAACAACTCTTGGAATTTCTTTTTCTTTCGAAACGTCAGTTGTTGAGGTTGTTTCTTTGGAAATTTCATCATCATCCTTCTCATCATCACTACTGTCAGTTTGACTGTCTCTGACACTTACATGATCGAAATCACAAACTTTTGAAGTAGAGGCTTGATCAGTGTCAGTCTTAACTAACGAATCATTATATTTTTCTTTGCCTTTATTCAAAGATGTGACATTAATGACAGAAAACTTAGAACAATCGATAGATTCTTCTTCTTCAATTTCACTAATTTCGCTAACATTATCAGAATTATCTTCAATATCAGCAAAAATTAGATTGAGAATCAGATTTTGAATTCTCAGTTCTTTTCAAAATAAAATTATTTGTTCATTCTTGGTTAAGGTTTCATTCACAATGTCAGCTAATTCATTAGCATCCAAATTGTAACACCCGTAAAATTCAAGCCAATTTAAAACTTTTTAAACAATTCAAAACCCATTAGTCATTACAAAATGTTTTCAAAATAGTTTAATATCGGAGTATCCAAGAAACAATGTCATAAAATGTGAGGAGATGTACGATCACGCCTTTGCCTTGCCACGATTCCTTGATGTACCTGAAACAATAAACTGAAACTGTAAGCCCGAAAGCTTAGTGAGTTACCCCCAAAATACCGATACACATACAGTCCACATAACCATGTCAGCAACATCATAACATAACAAACTGAACAACATGTAATGGGTCCACAGCTTTACAGACTGGATTACCCCTGGCCCACAGTATGAGTCTGGATTGCCTACCGGGCCCACAACTCACATCTGGATTGCCATCGAGCCCATGGTACGAGTCTCCCTCAGCTCGTATCTGGAATGCTCCAGCTACTGGATTACCACTGGGCTCACAGTGAGAGTCTGGATTGCCTTCAGGGCCCACAGCTCACATCTGGATTGCCAACGAGCCCACAGTACGAGTCTGGATTGCCTACCGGGCCCACAGCTCGTATCTGGAATGCTCCCGGGTTTGTTGGTTACCGCACGGAGCAATATCACTGTAGCACCTGGAACCTGGTATGTCTTTTATTCAAGTATTTTGCGTTTTTGGCCTGGGAATCGGCGAGTTGAAGGCCCAACTCGTCGAGTAGAAACAGACTTGATCCGGGATTTAAATGACGGACTCGTCGAGTCGGCTTCCGGACTCAACGGGTAGACTCTGACTGGACAAAACCCTAATATAAGGGTTTGCACCCTATTTAAATATCTCATTCAGCCACCCTTCGTCCCTATTGCTTCCAGAAACCCCCCCCCCCATAGCAAACCCTAACTGTGTGTATGAAGATCTAAAGGCATTTGTGGTGATTCTTGGTGGTCTTGATCACAAGGAAGAAGGAAGGGCCTAGAGGAATCAAGAGAAGACCAAGGGGGTTCAAGTTTGTGCATCATTTGCAGTTCCCAGAAGGTATAAAGTCGATACCTTGCTTGTTCATTTGTTAGATCCCTCTTTGGGGAGATTTAGGGCTTTTATAAGCCATTTTTGGTAACCAACCATGATTGCAAGCATGGTTGGGGGTTGAGGCTTCGGATCTAGGTCCATGAGGGAGTTACAAGGCAGATAAGGGCTGCTTTTGCACCCATGGAAGCCCCCATGCAACTCAAGAGTCTCTTTTAGAGCCTTTTAGGCTCAAAATCCGATGCATGCACGTAAAGTTCGTAACTTTATGTGCTAGATAGAGTTTAGGGACCTAGATCTATCATTTGGACAAGAGTTGTACGCCAGAAATCGAAGAAATAAGACTTGGACTGTATCGACTCGGCGAGTCGTTCTTGGGACTCGGCGAGTCCGAGGGTAGACTCCCATTTTCTGTTATGGGTCAAGGAGACCCAGTGGAGTGCTGGAAAGGTTTTAGAGGGTCCGGAGGAGTAACCCAACGTTTTGGGATAAGCCATAGTCCTGGAGTTCATAGAGCTCGGCGAGTACATGAACAGACTCGGCGAGTCCAAGGCAATCTCCCAACTCTGAAGATGAACTCGACGAGTTGTTCATATAACTCGGCGAGTCGAGGACCGGACTGGTTCATAGGATGAGGATGAGCTCGACGAGTTGTTCATACAACTCGACGAGTCGGATGAAGGTTCATTCGATGTTCGTATAGAAGGAGAACTCGTCGAGTCATTCCTAAACTTGACGAGTAGAGTCGTAGATGAGGACAGTTAAAAGGATAGGGACTCGACGAGTTGGCGGCCCAACTCGGCGAGTCAGGTCAACTGGAAGTTGACTTTGACTTTGACTTGGACTTGGTCAGGGGTAAAATAGTCATTTTACCCGAAGAGTAGATATCAGGTTCTGACTGAGTGTTTTGTGGGGATTATAGCCGGAGGATTTCCGGAGTAGCCGCAGACAGAGATTTCCCGCGCAGGTTATCAGCAGCTACTCGTACGAGGTGAGTTACCTTCCAGTAGCGGTGGGTCTACGGCCACAATGCCGGCCCACCAGTAGGAGTGTATGTTAGATGATTGTCTTTGTGATATCATCTAGGTTTGCTACTACCTGATATGTTATATGCTGGCATGATATGTTCTATGTGATAGTAGTAGAGTTCGGTTGTTAGGACCGAAGGGTAGGACAGACACCCCAGATATATCTGACAGTATGTGATGATATGTTTATATGATGGCATGATATGTTATATGTGATAGTGGTAGTAGGAGGGGAATAGTCCCCAAGTTCGGTTGTTAAGACCGACGGATAGGTCAGCACCTCAGAATGGCTTGACATGGGTAGGTCAGCACCCCAGAATGGCTTGACACGGGTAGGTCGGCACCCCAGAATGGCCGTACCAGGTAGGTCGGGCACCCCAGAATGGCCGTACCGGGTAGGTCGGGCACCCCAGAATTGCTCGGCAATATGTATGCTATATGATTGTATGGTATGTGGTACGATGGGGGAACTCACTAAGCTTCGTGCTTACAGTTTATAGTTTTGGTTTCAGGTACCTCTTCATCGAAGGGGAAGGAGCTGGCGCGGTAGCAACACATCATACACACACGCATTGATTTTCCGCACTTGAGATATTCTGGGATTGTACTCTGACATGTTGCTACTTTATGATTTGGGATTTCAGACATGATATGTTGATTCATGAAATGATATATTTTTACGTAGTTTTCTTATGAATGTTTTTATACTCAGTTAATTAAAATGAAATTTTTGGACTCGAAATTTGGGATGTTACAATCACCTCAACCCATCCCCCATAACATATCAACATATATCATAACTACTGAGCATGCATATAATCATATAACAACACAGGTAGTACTACAGATCTACCTAACTGGCATAACCACTAGCATGCAACACTAACTCATACCCAACATCTAACACTGCTAGGATAACATATCCAATGGGCCGGCCTTGGTGCCTTAGACCCCTTAGTATAGTGAGGATAACTCACCTGACACTACTGAAGTCCCGCAGGTAGAGCTCCGGCTGCTGGTTGACAGATTCCCGAACTGTCAACATCAAACAATACCTAATTAATAATTGGGTTCCAAGCCCAAGGTCCAACGCACACTACAAAAGCCCAAAAGTCAAATCATGGGCCAAAGCCCAACATATGGCCCAATTTTCCAAATTGGGCCCAGACCTCTACATGGTCTTTCCTTAAGGCCCATCAAATTATTCCAATCCAATTCCCATGGCCCATTATCACAAAATCATAAAGGCCCAATTATGGCCCATCTATGGCCCAATTTTCCAAATTTGGCCCAAGTCCTCACATGGGCCTTATCCTAAAGCCCATCTAATTACTTTGGTCTATTAACTTGTTCTTGGATGGCCCATCAATAGTCCAATCGCCAAAGCCCAATAGGAAGGCCCAATTCAAGGCCCGAGTGAGGTTAGGGCTTTCACATGAAATGATGATCAGGGTTAAGTGTTTCTTACTTAACCCCTTAAGGACTTAATCCATTGAGGACTTAATCCATTAAGTCCATTATTGCTAAGTTAGTTGTCAATGATTATTATTTAACATTTTAAGCTTATTAAATAATTCCCATGTGTGTGCCGATTAATTCTCAAGAATTAGGGTTTTATGCTAGTAGGGTTTTCCAAACCCTAATTAGGGTTTCCTACCCAATACTAGCCCATTAGTCAATTGGTTGAGCTTCTAGGTCACTTTGGGCCTTATTGGGCCCATTAGGGTTTTATTGGGTCCATTAGGGTCTCTTTGGGCCCATTAGGATTTCATTGGTCCCACATTGTCCAAACATCCCCCAAACAAGGTCCAAACATCCCCCAAACAAGGTCCAAACGCAATCAAAGCACACCGCCACCTGACACGGTGGCCGGTGGCGACAACCACCACTCTACGGTGGTGGTTTGGGTTTTTCTCTTCATTAGTTCACTTTTTGTTACAATTAAAATGCTAAAAAAAACAAATAACCCACACACACTAACACACCTAAATCCATAGCAAACACACACACACAACCACCCTTGTGGTGGCCGGTGGTGGTTCATGGTGGCAGCCACCACCTCACGGTGGTGGTGGTGGTGGCTTTTCTAGCTAATTCCAGTTACACAATATAGCAACAATGCACATACATACAAAGTAACACGCACACCCACACAACCACCACCCTACGGTGGCTTGTGGTGGCAGAAATGATTTCAAGGCATCAACCACCATGGTCGGCGGCCATGGTGGGTTTTTCCTCAATCTCCGACGAAGCAAACACACCCACTCACGTTTTCTGGTTCGTAGATGAGTCCGGCCACCCACCTGGTGGCGTTCAACGGACGGCAGCAACCTCCACGCAAGCATCCGGCAGCAGGCGGCAGCGAATACAACAGTGGGATGGTGGTGTCTTTAACCGATGGCGGCGGTGGTCATGTCGGAGGCGTTGTAAGCAAAGGACGGAGAAAGGTAGTGACTTGCGAGCTATAGCAGCAGCAACGGGGATGGACGTCATTGACGATGAGGAACATGGCTGTCACACCCCCGGACCAGACGGCGGAAATGTCCAGACCCACTCCGGAATTTTGAGTCGCTTCGCACCTTGGTCCGGACTGCTAACCTTGCACACGCTTCGGATCCGAGAATATGCTCCGGACCTCGTCTGTTGACTCCGGAAACTTGAAGGATGACTCCGGAATTGTGGAGATGACTTCGGACCCTCGTAGGCTCCGGACTCCACCCCAGATTTTTATCATTTCCGGACTTTTTTTTATCATTTTAAGGCATTTTGACGCCGAAAATCACACCAAACTCGTATTTTTCATGTCCTAAACCCCTTAAACCCCTATTTTATGACAAAATTAATTATTTTAAACATATTTATATAAAATAATATCCAAGATTTTTAAAGGGTTTCTAAGAAGATAGGGAGTTTGACTTTGTGATGTGATGCAAATCCTCCATTTTCCCATGCAAATCCCAGTTAAACACACATTATCCTTAGAAAATAAGCTTTACCCACCAGCCCTCCAAGCAAATGTCAAGTCACTCCTTATCCCTCCATCTAGAATACGTGAACTCCTTCTTCCCCTTATTCCACTTCTCACTTTCACCTCCAGCAAGCTCCTAAGAAATCCTCTCAACACCTTCAAGCCTCAAGTTCATCTCCTCAAAGGAAATTCCCAGATTTCTTTGGTGAGTATTTTATCCTCTTTGAATAATAATTCTTTACATTATTCTAAGATTTCATTATATTTACACATAAAAATTATTCTTAGAATACTCTAGAGATTTAAGAACCTTCCAAGTTTTGGAGCTTGGAAACTTCCTCATCACTCTCCAAATCACCCAGCAAACAAACCAAGGTGAGCTTCATACCCTAATTTTTTTTCAATATTTTAATGTTTTTGGGGGAGAGTACAAGTCAAATCTTGCCTAAATACTTGAATAATTACATGTATATGTATGTTTGTATGTGTGTGTGAAATATTATTAAATTATTATTTTAGTAATATCCTCATGAACGTAAGATTTCACAACTTCATAAGTAACAGAGGATACTTTGTGAACAAAAGAGCCTCCCAACTATTGGTTGTGCCCAACTTAACCCCTTTATCTATGCTTTCATGTCTAGAGATAAAACTTATAAAAAGGGACTTTGATAAGTTGACACTAATTCTAGTGATTTTTCGAAAATGGAAACTCTGTGACTATTGTGCAAACTATCAGGGAGTATTTTATAAATATTCAATATAAAAGTTTGCGTCAAGAAAATACACAAATAGAGCCTTTATGACAGAAATATTTGCATGTCATAAACTGCTGTCATAAAACCTCCAACAACATAAGCAATGTTCTATATGTCATAAAACAGAAAATGCGTGTCTTAACCGGCAGTTATAAATTTATACAAATTATAACTTGACACTTTTTCTCTTGAACTAAATGACTTGTTTTTCAATAAACGAAAAGGAACGAACACGAGCACCTAGTTAACGAGCACAATCAACGATATGGAACGAGAACGATATTTCTATTCAATAAGTACGAATTTCATTATTTATCTAACAAATAATGGATCTCTAACGATTGCTCAAAAGGTTGCTAATATTCTAGTCAGACAAATCTCAAAAGTACCTAAATATAAAAATATTAGTGTACGTCTAAGTCCTGTAAGGAGCTATAGCCAGAGTCTCCTGGAGGGAGAGCGGGAATTTGTGTATAGATCTATACGGGGTTGACACCCCACACCTTCGTTGTTCGCTACAGCTAGACAGACCAGTCTAGGGTGACAAATGTCTTTTCCAAACCGAGGGCGCCTGAGAAACGCCAAAACAAGCACTCCGTCAGATTAGTATGGTTATAACGGCTCACTAGAATATGTTATGTCATCTAGAAATTTATGTAAGGAAAAACTTCATAAATAAATTTTTGGCATGTTTTGTTGACCGTCCTATACATGATAAGTGATGGTCCGCATTTGTTGCGTTGACTGTCCTTTTTCATCTCGTAGAATGTCCACAATTGCCATGTTGATTCTTTCTCCTAACAAGTATAGAGTCGTAATACTGCTATTTTACAAATTAAAAAGCGTAGGAGTCTATGGAAAACGTTTGTAAACGATTTTGAAAACGATAAATTAACCCACACATATATATAGTTGGAACTAGAACTTACGAATATTTTATAGCAGAAAATATAGGATTTTCTGCAGAAACGATTTTCTACGATTTTGATAACGATAAACTGGAACGCACACTCAATTTTACTCGATAAGAGGAACAAGATGTTCAACCATATTCTCTTTTTGAAAATAAGGGATTTTTCTGGAAACGGTTGACTACTACTATTCAAAAGAACTATTCTCGTACACAGCTCGCTTTTACAAATCACACTACTTTTCAAATCACTCCTTATAAGGATGAATAAAAGTAATGACATGCACACATATATCCATGATTTTCAAGGCAAGACTTCAAACGATTTCGTAGAAAATATCGGATTTTCTGAAAGTACAATAAGAACGATTCTAAACAAGGGTAAACGATTTTATACAAAAATGCTTATGAACTCACCAACTTTTTAGTTGACGCTTTTCAAAACGACTTGTATTCTCAGGGATCTAGTAAGCAGGTAACAAGGGACGCGGATGCATGGCTGTTTAGCTGTAGCTTGGAATTTTCTACTTATGTCTCTTTTGTGTAACTCGAAGAACAAATACAATATGTAAACAATGTAAGTTTGTTATCTTAATGTATGATGTTTGGATTGCTCTGTTTCATTTATATTCAATTGTTATGATACTGCACAATGAAGTCACCCGCCTCCGGACGTTTCCGCCGTCTGGTCCGGGGGTGTGACAATGGCGGCTACCGAACTCCTTCAGCCGACCTCCCACGACCACAGTCGGCTCGAATCAGTAGCATTCGTCGGCCCTGAGAGCAGCGGTGGTAAAATCCGGCGGTCCTTGCGTGACCAGGCGACGGCTGAACCATGGAGCTTGAGGGTGGCGGCTGGACGATGGAGGAAGTGAAGATGGCGGCTGGTGTATCACGCTAGGGTTAGGGTTAGAGGGGCAATAGAACAGTCTTATAGCCGCTCCCTTCAAAACTATGGTCCATAATGACAAAACTGATCCCTCCTCCTCTTCCTTTCATATTCGATCCTGAATTTACAATTTCTACCCTGCCTTCTAAAATCCTTACAAAATAAGTCTGATATTTACTCTTTAACCCCTGTTTCCATAATTTCTTTTATATTAAGCCCAAAAGATACCAAACAGCCCCTTGACTTATAAAAATATTTACAAATTAAGTCCCACAACTACACTTTAACCTCTGGAGTTCAAATCTTGTCATTTGACTTCCCGAAACCAACACCCCACTAATTATTATTTAATTTTTGAGCTCTAACAATATAAAATAATAATAATTACTTCCCGGGGTTCCTGATTTATTATATAATTAATCTCTTTAAAATGGGATGTTACACAAATATTCATAAATTTTCACAATTCCATAAGCAAACCTATTATCAGGAACTTTATCAAACTCAACTATAGTATTTTCGCAATCATAGGACACACAATCAATCTTTTCTCTTTCAAAATCTAAGAATGGTAATAACTTCATATGTTGCTCTTTGCTTATATCAGAAGAATGATGTAAAGCAGTTAACTTTGCATATAGTCTCTTAGCTGAATTACAGTAAATGTTTCGCCGAGCTAACAACATTCGAACCTCATTATTCAAATTGTCCCTATCACACATGAGATTAGTAATTTGCAATTCTAGATATTCTACTCTCATTTTATTGGAATCTAACTGCTTCCGTGTCTCTAGTAATTGTGTACTAGATTTCTTAGCCTCATTGCTAGCAGAGATAACCAAATTATCAAAATAAGCAACAGTATCATCAAAAGCAGTTAATTCAGAATTGTAACCAGTCAAAGGAATATTAAAAGATTGAAGTATAGAACGTACCTTAGTGGTCATTGGTGATTTGTCTCCACTCTTCGTCATAAAACAGCGACCATTAATGTTCTCTCCATCTTCTTCCTCGAACTTTGCATACATTGCCCCATGCGTAGGATTACGCATTTCGTCATCATCAGAGCCTGATGACCACACTTGATACTTTCCTTCATCATCATTTTCTCCTCTCACCACCAAAGACAACCCTTTTGCTTTTTCTCTTACTTTTTTTCCAGTCGTTCGACATAATACGCTTCGTCTTTGATCTTATTTTTCTTCTCCTCTTTCTTTCGAAACATACAATCACTTGCCATGTGGTTTGCGCCATGACAATAGTGACAGTCAACACCAGAATCGCCTTTGAGCTTCTTTTCAACTTTCGAATCTTCAGACTTTGATTCCATCTTTTCAAACTTCTTCTCCTCATTCACTTTTCCAGAAAAACTCACTTTTGCTTCACCAGTCCTTGCTTTCGAACCAAAAGGCTTTTTATAAAATTTATTGACTTTGTTATTGGAGTAAAAAGCAATTGCTTTGTCATTCGAGTTAACTGTCAAGCCTTCATCACCAGAACTCTCCTTTTCATTTGCTTCTTTCTCAGACACTTTCGAAACTAAAGCTAGTGGTTCACCTAAGCTTATCTTCGATTCTTCTTCCATCTCAAGAACTTCTGACTCGTGAGTTTTTAGCAAGTTGTAAAGATCATTCAGAGTCGATATATCGAAGCTCTGTTGAGTCTTCACCATTAGACTCACATTTCGCCATTCTTTTCGTAATCCCATAACAAAAGTGAGATTAAACTCCATGGTTGACCTGGTTATTCCATTGCGATTGCATTTGTAGATAATAGATTCATCTTCCTTTTGCTTGAACTCTTTCAATTCCACCAAACAATGCTTCACATAATTGATTTTTGTCTTTTCACTCCCTTGGAACTTCTCCTTGAGAGTATTCCAGATTTCTTTTGCAGATTTGCAACTACGAACATAGTTATAGACAACCGGAGGAAGAGCACCACGAAGCTCTCTGATACACCTCTTCTCATTCTTCTTCAGCCTAGTTTATTTTTCATTAACATTTTGAGTTGTAGTAGACGAACCAATAGCTTGAACATTTACTGGAGGAAGAACTTTTACAGTAATACAATCCCAAAGCTCTTCATATAGTCCATTCAGATAATCTTTCATGTGGTCAGCCCATTGATCATAATACTCTGGAATAAGCATAGGAATCTTTGTTGAAGATTCTAGCAAATGAGAAAAAGACATCATCGTGTTCATATTGAAGTTCGCCATTGATGTACGGACGAATTCTCAGAAAAACTTCAGAAATTTGAGAATTAATGGATTAATTGCACAGAAAGAGCAAGCAGAACACTCGATTAAACAAACTAGTTGCAGAATCGAATCACAACTAAAGATCAATGACGATTTTCAGTATCAAAGGTGCGGAAACTTTTGAATCCAAGACGAGACTCAAAATACGATTGATACAGAATGAAAATCAGATAATTGCAGTATGATTCATGCTCTGATACCAATTGTAGTGGTTTGATTTATCGAGTAATGAAAACGAGATCAGAATTGATATGAAATATGAACACCGAGAGTAAATATAATATTGTTTCAGCTCATATTATGCTTTCATGATACAAAGAGTTTCAGACAGAAATGTAGCAAAAGTTCTCGCTAGTCTAAGTATCCTTCCCTATTTATAGGAAAAAGAAAGCACACAAAAAAATACAAAGGGCTACCTCATTACAGTTTCGAAACTACTATGCCTTGTAATAACATTACATAACTATCGAATACAAAATAACCTTCGACACCTTACAACATACTTCGACTCTTACAACATCTATCTTCATTGGTTTCATGCAGGTGGTTTTACAAATTATAGAACTCGTAAATTTAAAATCATACTTTCCAATTACACATTGAAAATTTATCATTGTTTTGTAATATGCGACCTTGAAGTTTGAGTTATATTTCCATCTACCATCAGAAGTTGTGTCGACCGTATCAAAAAATTTATTTCATGGTTTCCCAATTTTGTTGTATACTACATATCTTTAGTTTTATGCTATTGCAAGTAGGTTCATGCGAAAACATAAATATTTTACGAAAATGCGAAAACATATATTATCTTATAAAAATCAAACACATGTACTGTAGAAATTAAATTTATTAGCAATAAATTAAAGATAATAAGTTTGCATTAGAGGGTTTTATGTTAATATAGATTTAAAGGCTGAAAAAGTGAGGGAAATAAGGTTATAAGGGAGATTATATAGGGCTCAACCCTAAAAATTAGGGTTTTCAATGTCTGATGAGTACGCCCCACATACATAGACGTACGCCCCGCGTACTAGGGCGCAACCTAGGATGCTAAGCGTACACACGTACACATGGCGTACTCTCATTCCTTCCAAATTACGATTTTGCCATTAGGGTTTCTCATGGCTACTTCCTTCTATTATAGGGACCAAAATGACATAAATTAAAACCATAAGGTTGAATTTGAAAGTACCTGAATATCGGGGTGTTACAATATGTGCATATATATATATATATATATATATATATATATATATATATATATATATATATATATATATATATATATATATATATATATATATATATATATATATATAGAGAGAGAGAGAGAGAGAGAGAGAGAGACAGAGAGAGAGAGATCAGATCAAATCTTAATATTTTTTAGCCATTTTTATGCTCATTATAGGAAAAAAGATATTTAATCTATTATATGTTATGATGTAGAAGCAAAAGACACGGAGGGGAGCAAAAAGAAAGCTGGAAGCTGGAAGCTAGGAACTTGTATCAAGGCTTAAAATAAAGAAAAGTCTCATTACCACGACATGGTGTTTTGAATTCTCCCGATGAACCTCGAAGACTTGCTGATTACGTGATAAGCACAAAGACCACGTCGTGGTGGACTTTCCACAATGTGGTGAACCGACTTCGAGAAAAATATATATAGGAGGCACATTCCTCTGGAAAACTAACTTTTGTTAGAGCTTTAGTCGAATTTTGAAGGCCAAGAACATTATTTGGAAGCTTGGAGTTGTAGAAGATCGATTAGAAGCTTGATTTTGAGAGAATTGAGGCAAAACTTCTTATATTTACTTATTCTTCTTGTGTTTGATCTTGGATTACAAGTTGAATTTTGTTTTTACATGTTTGTTTACTGAATTTATGGGCTAAATACCCGAACTTTCGTTTAGACTAGATTGTTTGCTTATTTATGAGTTGATTTATGAATTGGATTATACTAAGTTGGTTATTTGTTATATTAGCTTATTAAAGAACCTCTCTATGTTTATGATAACTACTTTTCTATTTATTGCTGAGTTTAATTAAGTTTTCATGACCTTTCATTCTTGATTAACTTGAATATTATGATTTTGTGAATTGCAAAATTGTAGGACTAGTGTTTTGACCAAAACTTAGGGTTAAATAGAAAAGTTGGTGAGTAATTGTAGGAGCTAATATATGATGACCAATCATATATTGATTTGATTTAATTTAATTAACCAAATAGATCAATCTATTATAAGTCTAACATAACTCGAACCGAACACTAGTAAATTTGTTTGTTTATCCGTTTGATCACCGCATGAATGAACTTATTTGCTAAAGGATTAGGTTAGTGAACATTAATCTGATCATCTTAGGAATCGGTAACCAACGAAGCATTAATCCATTGCACTTCCATTAAATAAACCATAATAACAAGTATATTGAATCTAAATGAAAGTCTCTCATTTATCTTGATTAAAATCTTCTTTTATGTTTTTTGCTTTTAGTTTTGCTTTTTGTTTCATTAATTGATAATTAGTTTGTGTCTATGTTTTAGTTTGATTAATTAAGTTTCTAGTCTTGCAAAACTAGAGAAAAACCCTTTCTTTTATTGAATAGTAATTTAGGTAGCTTGGTAGATAACATTAGCTAGTAATTCTGTTCCCTGTGTTCGATACCCGACTATTTATGCTATTCTATTTTCGACTAGGTACACTGCCTTATGAGTAGTAATTAGTTAAACTAGTTGGTTAAAACTAGTGCATAGTTATTAACCATCATAAATACAAAAAAATGTCTTTTATGCATATTCATCATGGTGTGTTCAAGATCAATCTTGTTTTTTTTTTCAAATCCACCTTTCTTGTTGGGTTCATATCTTCCGTAGAAATTCCAATATTGATCTTGTTCTTCACTTGGTAATGTTGTAATCATGCTTGAATATCAATATAATCTATCAATTAAAAATAACTAATTGACAGACAATAATCATGCAAGAATAATATGAGTATACTCAGCGAAATATTCATACTAAGGTAAAACATAAATTTAATACAGAATAATATTTAGGATGAAACTGTATAAAACATAACTAACTGTGAAGCAATATTCTCGATAGAATATCAATACAGAATAACATCTTGGATAAAACTGTATAAACAAATGGATAATCGCTATTTATTTTTAAACTTTTTGTTCATAGACAAAAAAAATAGTTCTTACAAATTATTGTTTTTAAGTTTAACTAGGGATATAAAACAAAAATTGTATTCTTTTATGACTTTTCAACTAAAAGTAGAAGCTAAAAAGATTTGGGTATTGTGGACACTAATGTTGAAAAGATTTGAAATCAAATGCATATAGATCAATATACATAGAGTGTATTATACAAAAAGTGACTGAACTAAAATATAGGTGTACTAACCTATGCATACAAAACTTACGAATTCATATGCCATATCCTTTAGACAAACAAAAAAAATACAAAAGAAATATGTAAGACATATATAGC
The DNA here is from genome assembly GCF_052849685.1 of Lactuca virosa. NCBI lineage: Eukaryota > Viridiplantae > Streptophyta > Magnoliopsida > Asterales > Asteraceae > Lactuca > Lactuca virosa. The sequence goes on along the minus strand of NC_136430.1, from coordinate 220,581,437 downwards.
CACATGAAAGGACGTATGATTACCCTATGTGTTAGACAATTCGTATACAAACCATTAATTAGGTTTATTGATTTATGAGATAAAACTTTGCTTTTGAGCAAAATAAAGTAAAAACCTAAATTCTTTGTAAATAATAGAAGGCCACACGATAATATAAAAAAACAGGTAAAAGATTAAAGTTTCCAAATTGTTCTAACCATCCAACGTATACAGATTAGAAAAAGGCAATTTGAGAATTCAAACAAACAGTATATGATCCCTCTATTATACTCAGGATTTCCCTTATTAGTTGGTTTAACAGACCTAATGCCCTTGATAAAATTATTAGTTGGTTAAACAGACCTAATGTTCTTGATAAAAAAAAAGTGGGACAAAGTGTGAGTGTAGAGGAGATGACTACTATGAACATGAGATTCCAAGTATCCATGGGATGACAACATACCTGAGCATCAATTGTCGTCGTCTTAGTCGCTACCACCATGATCGATTGTTATAGCAGCAGGTGCTGCTTCCTAATTGAGAGTAGATGTCGATCAGAGAAAGTGAAAATGGATGAGGGAAACGAGAGGTGGGTTGCTACGTGACCTAAGAAGATAACCTCTTTAACCCTAATTGTGGATATGTTCATTTCCAAATATATAGGGATATCATATTAATTGCATATATAAAAACCCGAAAATATCCGTAATTACTTTGTTAAATATACAAAATATACTCTTATAAATGATTGGTTAAGAATTGTCTTCACGTACTCATTTTATCTCTTGTCTGTTGGTTATTTTAGTGTCACCATGTCATTTTATGTAATTAAAACTAACATGTGAGCTAAGAGACTTCATAATTTGTACTCTAATATATGTACCAGTTTGTGCGGAATGCACACATGTATAAGATCGAATTAGAAGTCGGTTCAACGACAAGTAGGGGGTCCAGGGGCAACGCCCCTGGGTCCGGGGTTTCCAAAGGGGCATCGCCATGACGGATAACCCTAAGAGGCAAACCCTAATCTCGTTTATTATATAAACGACTATTCTCATTGAGAAGAGATATACGAAACTTATTAGCTCTCTTCTTCTTCAAGCGAACATAGAATCATTCTACCAATTTGGCTTGTGAATTCTGTGCCTAGAATCGAAGTGTCCTCTTGAATTCTCATAGACTGAATTTCTTGCAACCCAGACATAGGATAGAAATATCAGTTCGGAAAGTGTTCACACGATCCAAGGGTTATCCAGATCTCCAACATAAACCATAATTCCTCCAACATTGTCTTTGTTATATATATATATATATATATATATATATATATATATATATATATATATATACCCGGTCAATTCTGCCTCTGTGATATATGTTCCTACGACTACAATTGGGTTGCTGCCTATAATCGGTTATACCACTTAATTGCAAAAAATGTGGTCTTCCTGAGAAAAAAAATAATAAAATAAAATAATATTTTGGTTTAAATAGAAAAAAAAAACTATGAATAGAGGGTCTATTTTGGAAATAACCCTTAAGTGATTTAGTTAAAATGATTCAACAAAAGTTGATGTTGATACTTCGGTGATTCAATCAAAATGATTTAATATAAATATTTTAAATAATTCAAATAAAAACAATACATGAACTCATAACGCACTTGCATAATAACCAACTTCAGTTTTGATTTGTATAGGGGCGGTCCCGGCTAATTAACTAATTGTATTATCGGCTAGAAGAAAAGGAAAAAAAACACACACGAGCGTGACACGAGCTGTTCCTGACTTCCTTTGAGTTCGACATTCGTTGTTCGTTCGTGACTTCGACACTTCGTGTTTCTATTACGTTCTTCCCCCTTGAACGAGGCAACGAGCGATCGACTCATCGACACCATGGCAGTTGGCACAAAGCTAAAGGAGTAAAGCTATGATTTCTACTTTCTAGGTTAACAAAATCGACTTCATCAAGCTTAGAATGAAGCAAGTAAGTTTTACTGGTTCATTTTGAGGTTGAAATATTCAACATGGTGGTAGATATGCAACTTACAGAATATCGAGATCGATTTAGTGAAACAAGCACCTCATTACTAGAATATATGGGTGCTTTGAGCCCTTGTGATTCATTTGCACAATTCGACAAATCAAAGTTGTTGAAGTTGGGTAAGTTATACAAGTATGACTTTGATGATTTGGATATAATAGACCTTGAAGGACAACTTGATATATGTTATCACTCTTGCATCAAATATGAGCGCATCACTAGTTTGAAAGGAATTTCTGACATTTCTCGTTTGATGGTTAGTACGGGGAAGCATCAGTCTTATCCTTTGGTTTATAAGTTTTTAAAGTTGGCTTTGATATTACCCGTAGCGACCGCAGGTGTAGAACGATGTTTCAAAAGATGACTTGCACAACAAAACTGGCGATGACTTTTTGAACGACGCATTGCTTTGTAATGTTGAGACCTAAACACTTGCAAAAGTTGAGAATGAAAAAGTAATGAAGCGGTTTCAAAAGATGCATGCACGAAGAGGACAAATTTAAATTTTAATAGATCGTTGTTATATTATGTTTAACCAGAAATTTTTTTTTGTATCAGACGTAATGAATCATTTTTATGTTTTATATTATGTTTGACCGGAAAAAAATTGTGCAACCCCTACTATTAATTCTTGTGTTCGCCCTGATTTTGTAGGTGTCTATTTCAAAAGTAGTTATTATTTTTTGTTTTTTTAGTTTACGATATTCAATCTTAACAATCTAAGTTATTCAATTTGAATCAATGATTTGCTGAAAAAAGAAAACAGTTATGGAGAAAATTTAGTTCATGATGGAATCCGATTTTGATTCACATGGAATCAATAGATTGTTAAAGAAAATTTAGTTTCAGAGTTATGTATGGTTTCATTATGTTGGTGATCTTTTTTATTTTTCTTAGGATCAAGATCAAATCACTAAACGTTGAATTTGGCGACTATGTATCCTAAATTTCATTTGGAATTTGGATATTGTTAAAATTAAAAAGATTGGAATCATAATTTTAGGGGTAGATAGCAATTATATAATTACCCATAACATTTAATTTTAAAAAGTTTAACTATTTAAGTTAATTATAATTTATATCTTTTAATTTTAACCATTGATTCCATGAATCAAAGGTTTAGATTATTTCTCACATTTTTAAAAAATAATTAATTTTTAATTAGATCTAAACTATATATAGAGAGAGAGAGAGAGAAAAGGGCGTTAATTAGGAGTTTAAGATTTTGGAAACGAGCACTGTCCTTCTTGCCTTTCTTTGCATTTTATAAAGCCTAAAAAATATCTAATATTTCACAAACTAGCGATGTGGGATGGAATGATGATGGCCTTCCTTTTCTATTACTTCCCTTCATCCTAGTCTTACATGCCATGTTAGTCCTACTCCTACTTGTATATATGAAGATTGAAAAATAATATAACCTATAATTCAAATCCAATAAAAAAAAATGGTCTAAGCGTAAAAATTTGTTGTTCAAAAACTGGTCAATCACTATGAATACTTTTGCCCTCATATAGAAATAGAAAAAGAAAAAGGGTTAAAGAACTAGAAAGGTAACGAACTTTAGTCTTTGTTCACATTAAGGTAATCATATTTTTTTCGTACACATTTGACCATTGAACTTGTTTGACATGTTCAAAATAAGGTAATATGACCGGTAATTAGTGGTAACATTACCCTATTATGAACAGGTCAAACAAGCTTACCGGTCAAATGTATACGAAAAAAACATGGTTACCTAAATATGGACAAAAACCAAAGTTCCTTACCTATTTTGGTAATATTGGGTTCTTTATGTTAAGTGCAAATAGTCATAAGATCCATTGATGTGACATTAAATTGGGTTGTCCGGTCTTTATGTATGAGGAGATGGCCAAGTCTTGGGCCAACCCAGTTTAAGCCCAGCTAGTTAGGGTTAGGTTGTATGTGGTTAAGGGGCTAGATTGTATGTGCTTTAAAGACCTAGCAACACAGCCTAGCCTATGACTAGCCGAGACTGAACTGGGTTAGACCAAACCTAACCTAATTGTTCATTGACTGTCGGAGCCTGATCCCAGGGCATAGCCCCTAAGACGGTTCCTGTCCAATATTACCGAAACAGGTAAGAAACTTTGGTTTTTGTCCATATTTAGGTAACCATGTTTTTTTCGTACATATTTGTCCAATAAAGTTGTTTGACATGTTCATAATAGGGTAATATTACCGTAATTACCAATCATATTATCCTATTTTAAACTGGTGAAACAAATTCAATGGTCAAATGTGAACAAAAAAAAACATGGTTATCTAAATGTGGACAAAGACCAAAGTTCGTTACCTTTCTAGGTCATGAACCCAAAGAAAAACTAATGGCTGGTTGGTGACTAACAATTTAAAAGTAGATGTCACAGAAAGTTTTTACTTTTTAGAACTTTCGGAACAGTAAAGAAGATGTTAAGACCGTCTACAAACATATATAGCATTATAAATAGTTATAGAAAATTATAGAAAAAACATATATAAATATATACCAAATTGATTAGAACTTTGTTATTATAGAGTTAAAAACATCAAGTAAGAGCTGATTTGCTCGAACCATTTAATCCTCTTTAAAACTCTGAGCTCAACACAAAAACCCTAGTTATCCAAATTCACTTTTGTTTGCTAGACGCAAAATTAAAAAGCTCTTGAAGGTCTTTTTTTTTTCCTGATTTCCGTCGAATGCTTACTGTTAAATCTTTGTTTTGTTTGTTGAATTATTTTATATTATTCATATGATGTTGGGAAACCTTTTTCGACTGAGCTCAGAAACGAGGATGCTGCTCTTCGCCAAGAACTGCAGGTATGTTTTTTTCCCCTGTTTCCTAATCTTGTCCATGAAAGATGTTATGAGTTACAGATGTAACATCATACTATGTGGAATAGTAATATGAATATATGATATAATAGAATTTGTGTTAGATTTGTAACATGATGTATATCTGGAGAGAAGTGCTATGGAAACCAACTTTCTGAGAAAAATCTGATAACTGTTTAATTTGTAGTAAGATCTGATAAACTGATTTTGGTGTTAAATTCTTAGAAGAAAGTAGCTCATTTGGCAATTGGCATTGGGAGATGCTTTTTATAAATTATGCATGGATCAACTTATCAGTCTTTTGTGCTGTATGAAAGATCAAATTGAAAAGATTCGTACTTCATAACAGAAATCTTTTGTGCAAGTAGTTATGTAATTGTTCATTTTTGTATTATCCTTTCAACATTCTGACTGGCAACATAAGGAAAAGATGGTATTTGTACTTTTTTAATGCAAAAAGCATGATATATTTTGTGTATTTACAAGAGAACAATGTTCATACATTGACTTCCTTGATGTTTCTAGGCACAGTTAGATTGTATATGTAGACATAAGCCTTCTGATTTTGGGTGAATTGTTTTGCCATCACTAATTTTCAACAAGTATTAATACATTGTGTACACTTGTACACAATGCATTAATACTTGTATTATATATAGTTTTATATGTTTTTAATATTTTGTGGATTAGTTTTATGACTTTATTCAGTTTGTATTAAATTTAAAATAAAAAAACTAAATGGGTCAGAGGCATGAGTTTTTATATCTTGTGGGTTGGAAAAAGTGAAAGTCTAATGAGAATTTATATTTAGTTTATATTATTATTACCTGATTATTAAGTAAAATTTTAACTTTTGCAAAATAACAGGCATGCAACTTGACCTTTTTAAAGAGTCGGGAGGAAAACCATGCAAAACATCCCACGATAGAATCCACATCCACCAGCTACAACTACATACAGCATATAAGCATACTTGCACTAATGATTCTGGTCAACAGTAAAAAAAAAACCACATTTTAGTCTTCTACTTGTTACAGATAGTGCACCATTTACTATGCCAGTGCCTTGTCAATTTCATCCACATGAGCACGAAGTTCTTTCCACTGCCAAATACAACAACAAAACCTCATTGTTAATAAGACCAAAAATATTAAGTGTTGTCTAGATAAGTAAATGATAGTAAATTTAAAAAAAGTTAGGACTTGATTAGGAAATCATAGTTTCCCTGACTTTATCTATTAAGTCAAAAAGAAACAACACTTAAGTAAGGTCTGTAACACAAGAGAAGAGCTGCAACTAAATACCTGATCAATGCTCAACGAGATACCTGAAATGACAATAGAATAAACAATATCAGTAGTTGATAGTTTTTCTTCTGCAGATTTAACTTCGTACATGGATGAACACTAAACAAAATCAATCATAAACCATGTCTAAGTTCTTTATAAGCTATTTGATAAAATGTGAAGATTGATGTTTCCCAATGAAGACAGATAAAAACAATAATAAAAGAAACAAAGGCTCCAATTTGTGAAGGCAAACTGAAACTAAGAAAACCCCTAGTGCAAATAAACCATGGGGCTAAGTTCGTTATAAGTTATTCTAATACGAATTCTAGTTTAAAACCATCGTTTACTGAAAACCCTAATGTGCAAATTAAGGTAAGTAAACCCTAGGTCAATACAGTTTAAACATATGAAACCCTAGATAAACTATAAATTCAAACACGGAAAATGCTAAACTAAAAAAAACCCTATATGATTATATCATGAAATATGAGGATTTCAGTAAAGAAATGAAAGGTAGTGAAGTGTAAACCTTTTTTTCCAGGCATTTGCTTGCCATCTTTGACGTAGAACTCACGGATATCAACAAAAACCCTCCCTTGCCAGTTTCGGACACTAACCCTCCGGTTTTTGGAAACGTCGCAGATGAAGATGGTGTCATCGTCGCCGGAATCATCACCGGATGTGTCTTTCTTGCGCATTTTCTTTGGAGGGGCGTCGTCGTCGCAGATGAAGTCGTCAAGGTCCTTGTCCCTGCCTTTCCCGCGCTTGTACGACATTTCTTTTCTCTTTTCCTTGTCTCTGTTTGGTAACCTGCAGTCCTGAACCGCGCGCTCTCTCTCTCTCTCTCTTTCTAACTCTCTTAAGATTGTGAATGTCTCGATTGGTATTTCAAAACAAAGGCTAACGATTAGTATAAGTATCCCATCCTAGACCTAGGCCCTCTAATGGACTATCGGCCCAATTTTGTCTTCTTTTAGTTTTTTATGCATCAAAGATCAAACAACAAAATTGGGTACATCCTCATTTTGGGGGTTTTGGTCAGGAGAGAATGGTGTGAGTTGAGTATCTTTTAGTTCTTCAAGACCTATCATTACACCAAAAGCCCGATCCAAAGTTTTTTCTTGGATTTTATAGATAATTAGCAACACTAAAAAATATTTTCAAACACTAATGCAATTAATCACATCTGACTAGACCAACGATGTCACAAGTTTCCAACATTCTATGTATAAAACTATGCTCACGGGTGTGGGAGGGCGGGGATTGCAGGAGTGAGCTTACTGATTTTTTTTAAAATAAAAAATAAGAAGCGTGAAATACGGTCATATCCACAAACTATGCTCGTTTTTTGCGACCTGTCCATGCCCAAGTGTCCACTAGTTAATGGTAGTATTAAATAAACTTTTATAACTAAAACTATTTTTGTAAATAATTTCGTTTTATCTTTGTTAAAAAATGAAATAAAATTTAGTTTTCTCTACAAAATAAAGTCAATATTATATAATTATATTTTAATTTAAATTTAGTTTGGTTTGATTGCTAATGAGTGATAAATTTTGATTTGGTTGGGTTGTGTATTCAAGATAAGATAGATAATAATTTTTTTAATAATTAAAAGTCTTGCACAAATTGTTTATCAATTAAATATTAATATAAAAAAGAGAAAATGAGCTAAACTGCTATAATCCCCTCACCTCCACAAACCATGTATGTCTGTTTCTTGATCTATACACGCCCGCGTGCCCAATATATAATATATAACAGTGGTATGAAGAAGTATTTTTTTTTTCTAAAATAGATGATAGAAGCATATGTTTCTTTCAGGTTCCCGAAAGTTAATTTATGTGAAGCTAGTTGGTTTCATGGGAGCCAACATTTTTGTCTTGTATGAGGTTTATGTAAAGCTGTTTGGAATTATCTGATACATAAGTTGGAAACAATGATCTTTGTATCTCTCTAGAAATAAATGGTCTTCGAGTGAACTTATCAAAATCGATATAATTCTTAAGAAGTTTGCAAATTTGTTAGAAATTGGAGCATATGATCATTTGTATGTTTATCTTGACTAGTTTGTGATTCTTTATTCATTATTTCATTATGTATGGAGATTATGAATTCTATTATCGTATAATCAAATGTTAGGACTTAGGAGAGCCAATTATCCCTCTTTATTTCAAATTGAAGTCATTGTTCATTGTTTCAATATTTTATCAACATAAAACATAAAACAAAACAAAATGGTAAAACAATCATTTTTAGCATAGTGTCACCTTAGATTTATACATGTCACCTAGGAATTTGTGATGTTATTTCATTTTGAAAAAAAAAAACATATGCCAAGCACCAATCAGAACCCACATTCTCCACTTTTTTTTCTCATATCTCTTCTTGCTAGCTGGCTGTCAACCCTTCTTTGGTGAGAGCCAAGGGGTGGTGTTAACGAATTCTTGGCAATGGGTGGTGAGGGCTTAGCACTTTCCACTTCCCATAGCCTAATGCTCACCAAGAACCACATCTCGTGCAAATTTAGTATCTTTTGTAACGCCCGTAGATCCGGGCTAGTCAATTTAGAGACGATAAGCATCAAAAATGACTTTTTGATGGAAATTTGTTTAGAATGAATAATCTTAACCAAGTTGAAGTATATATCACAAGGTTTCCAAAAATATAAAGAATGCCGAAATCCGAGTTATAACAAAGAAGTTATGACCTGTCGAAGTTTCGCGACAGAACCGGCACGACACAGCGCGACGTAAATAGTGAATTTACGTTAGAGCGATATTTGGACTTAGCGATCTAAACGAAAGTCGTCGAATACGTTAAACCGAGAGCGTGCATAAAAAGAACGTCTAAATCTGACTTCGTATGAGGAAGTTATGATTTTTCGAAATTTCGGCTTAGCAGTGTACAACTCGAAGTTTGAATATGAGATCGAGCGATATTTAGCCGAAACAATCTAAACGAGAATCGAAGATCTCGTCGTTAGTAGTCCAACGGTAAAAAGACAGACGAAAACGGACGTCGGATGAAGAAGTTATGATTTTATAACAGAGTTTTCCTGTCCCGGCCTACTAAAAATAATATAAAAAAAATAAAGTCAAAATTAGCCAACAGAGTCTAAATGAAAGTTGTAGAGCATAGTCTCACCTACGCGTGGATATAAAGAACGTCGAAAACGGAGCTCGTATGAGAAAGTTATGAATTTTTGAAGTTCGAGGCACACATACCAAAGCTTATCCGAAGCGTACGCCCAACGTACCGAGTACGCCCAGCGTACTCTGAAATTACGCCCAGCGTAAATCGAGTTTCAGCACCCTATAAATAGAATGCGAGGGCAACCGATTCCTTTGCTCATTTTCTCTTCTCTCTCTCCCATTTTGCATAGATTTTTGTGCAAGAGATACCCCGAAGCCCCGATATCATTCTCGAGCCCCGAAGCAAGTCCCGAAGCCCCGAAGATCCCGAGAAGCAAAGTTTCCGAGCCAAGACATTGCCTGCGTAAAGCCCGGTTTTGGAGAAAACGTCCCGGTTTTATCGGAAAATATTATTTTAAGAGACAAGGTGTTGTCCGATCATCGTGTTATCAAGTGAGTGTATAGTTACTTTCTTCTACCGCATAGATATGAAGTATTTGCTACGAAATACGTGCTATGTGTTTATACGTTGTTTGTTTACTTGAGATGGTTGTTGAATGAATGTTTTATACATGTTTTTAAATGATTTAAACTATATATATGTAATTTTTTATCTACAAATATGTTGGGTAGAACATGGGTAGACGAAATAGTTGGTGTGTGATGAAGGATGAGTTTGAGGATGAGACGAAAGATGATATAGATCGTGAGATGAGGGTGACAGGTGAAAAAATGAGTGAAACCTTTACCCAAACGATGGCCCCCGTCATTCAGCAGAGTAGGGATGACAACCACAGACTATTCTAGACAGTCCTGTGGAACACTAGCAAGCTCGCAACTTGTAGGTGTTGTGAACGATGTGTTCACCGGTGTACTCTAAAAACCCTGGCAGCTATGGACTTAGTGCCTTATATAAATACAATGATAGCTATGGATTTAGTACCGTATAAATGAACCTTGGTAGCTATGGATTTAGTACCGTATAGATGAACCTTGGTAGCTATGGATTTAGTACTGTATGGATGAACCTTGGTAGCTATGGATTTAGTACTGCGTAGATGAACCTCGGGCAGCAATGGACTTTGTGCCAATTCCTTAGGTCAATCCTTAGGAACGAACGAATGAACGATAGTGGATTCTTAAGGTAAGAACTTAAGAAATAAAGAAGATAATGGGGATGAGTAATTGGATTGTTTGTTTGATGATTAAATATAAAAATTATATTATTGTGGGTTGAAAACCCTATATGCTCACCAGGCTCCCAAGCCTGACCCATTCAGTTTTCTTTGCATTACAGGTAATGGCACAAGAGTATAAGTTGGTGGACTTGACGAGAGATTTTGGATTATAGATCAGTAGTTATAAATAACTGTTGTAAGGTCTATTTTATACTGTTTATGCTTTTGGTCTGTATCGGAACATGACATCCCGAGATTTTATTATTTAATGAAAAGTAAATTCTCTTTGAGAAATGTTTTGATAAAGTTTTATCATATCTTGTTTGGGAACAAATTCTGCAACCGTTTTCTTTAAAAGATTACTCTGATTTATAAAACAAAGCATAAACAAATCGGTCTTTTCTGGCCGAGAAATTGGGGATGTCACAGTTGGTATCAGAGCATTAGTTTAAGCGAACTAGGAATTTGTAGGAAATTTCTAGACTTAAACTTAGAATGCTAAGTGATGATCGTGAGATGAGTGTCTACCATATTTTAGACACGAGCACTAGTATATTTTAGGAAAGATGCCTAAAATGATTTTATGTGCTAAATGTTATATGATTGCCATATGTGATATTATTTGTTCGGATCTATGGTCTGTTGCCGACCGGATCTGGAAATTTTATGTGCTCAGGTTTCTAAACGTTTAATTACGATATTAGAACTGACATATAACTTTTCGGAGTAATAAGGAGGATTACGTGTCTAAATCTTCTCTATCTATATTTTCGTCTTGATGCAAGGAATGCATGCTTATGTGAAAATAACGTCATGGTGAAAACTCATAGAGATTTGAGTAAATGGAGGAAATGAAAAAGGCTTATGATAGTGAATGACACCTATCGGAAGATATCGTAAGAATGATGTCTTGTTGTTAGTATATGTCAAGCAGTACGTTTAGAAGAGTACGGTACGTCTGAAGTACACCTTTGATTGGCGGGATGATGGAATATTGGTGTTATTCATGAAGTTGTCCCATCGGATGAACTTTCCACCACCAACCAAGTTGAAGCAGTATTGATGACTGGAGATACACATGGAAGAAATCCTAGTAGAGTCTAAGGAAACTTATATGATTATGTGGACACATTCGTATGTGTTAAATTGTTTTGTGATTTTAGGACTTGGAGACTGCGAGACAATACTTGGGACGAGTATGAGTAGGTGTGAAAGGTAGTAGATGCATATACTACCGGAAGCACAGGACTCGCACTTGGATCAGGGAAAGTCACAAGGTTACCAAGAAACTATTAATTGATTACGTTTTATTCAGGAATGTCATTACCTTTGTTTTGGTAATGACTAGTATGATGATTGTTATTCCGACCCTAGTGGTCATATAAAATTGAGTCCGACTACGATGAGTTTGTTACGTGGTTCCGAGACCCGAGTTCGATGTAGCATTTGACTGAAGTCAGAAGATTGAAATCAATGCGATCATTAGTAACGCGCTCGTTATTAATGAAGTTTGTAGTTGGAAATGCTACATGCAAAAATGTGATTATATCACATTAGAATATGAAGGAAGGTATATTCCATTCTGGAATTTGACTCTAAGAGACCTGAGTCTAAGCGTTGCATCATATGATGAGAGGTCATTAGAACATGACCCATCGGTCTGTTACAATAGATAAAGAAAAGTATTTATCCTAAGAAGAAGAAGGAGTCCACAATAAGGACTTATTGTGTAACTTGAAGGTTACGGTTGAAAGTCCAACATGATACGATAAGCAGATGCAAGATTGGGCATCGTCTGCGGTCAAGAAAGCCATAGAGTCAAATACTCTTTCGAGGTAACATAGAAGTTACGGTTAGTACCTAGGATGAAGAGATAGCGTATGGAATCATTATACAAGTCCTATTTTCGTTGATGATTCCGGGACGTAATCATCCTAAGGGGGAGATAATTGTAACGCCCGTAGATCCGGACTAGTCAATTTAGAGACGATAAGCATCAAAAATGACTTTTTGATGGAAGTTTGTTTAGAATGAATAATCTTAACCAAGTTGAAGTATATGTCACAAGGTTTCCTAAAATATAAAGAATGCCGAAATCCGAGTTATAACAAAGAAGTTATGACCTGTCGAAGTTTCGCGACAGAACCGGCACGACACAACGCGACGTAAATAATGAATTTACGTTAGAGCGATATTTGGACTTAGCGATCTAAACAAAAGTCGTAGAATACGTTAAACCGAGAGCGTGCATAAAAAGAACGTCTAAATCTGACTTCGTATGAGGAAGTTATGATTTTTCGAAATTTCGGCTTAGCAGTGTACAACCCGAAGTTTGAATATGAGATCGAGCGATATTTAGCCGAAACAATCTAAACGAGAATCGAAGATCTCGTCGTTAGTAGTCCAACGGTAAAAAGACAGACGAAAACGGACATCGGATGAAGAAGTTATGATTTTATAACAGAGTTTTCCTGTCCCGACCTACTAAAAATAATATAAAAAAGATAAAGTCAAAATTAGCCAACGGAGTCTAAATGAAAGTTGTAGAGCATAGTCTCACCTACGCGTGGATATAAAGAACGTCGAAAACGAAGCTCGTATGAGAAAGTTATGAATTTTTGAAGTTCGAGGCATGCATACCAAAGCTTATCCGAAGCGTACGCCCAGCGTAGAGCTTAGTACGCCCAGCGTACTCTGAAATTACGCCCAGCGTAAATCAAGTTTCAGCACCCTATAAATAGAATGCGAGGGCAGCCGATTCCTTTGCTCATTTTCTCTTCTCTCTCCCATTTTGCATCGATTTTCGTGCAAGCGATACCCCGAAGCCCCGATATCATTCCCGAGCCCCGAAGCAAGTCCCGAAGCCCCGAAGATCCCGAGAAGCAAAGTTTCCGAGTCAAGACATTACCTGCGTAAAGCCCGGTTCTGGAGAAAACGTCCCGGTTTTATCGGAAAATATTATTTTAAGAGACGAGGTGCTGTCCGATCATCGTGTTATCAAGTGAGTGTATAGTTACTTTCTTCTACCGCATAGATATGAAGTATTTGCTACGAAATACATGTTATGTGTTTATACGTTGTTTGTTTACTTGAGATGGTTGTTGAATTAATGTTTTATACAGGTTTTTAAATGATTTAAACTATATATATGTAATTTTTATCTAAAAATATGTTGGGTAGAACATAGGTAGACGAAATAGTTGGTGTGTGATGAAGGATGAGTTTGAGGATGAGACGAAAGATGATATAGATCGTGAGATGAGGGTGACAGGTGAAAAAATGAGTGAAACCTTTACCCAAACGATGGCCCCCGTTATTCAGCAGAGTAGGGATGACAACCACGGACTATTCTAGACAGTCCTGTGGAACACTAGCAAGCTCGCAACTTGTAGGTGTTGTGAACGATGTGTTCACCGGTGTACTCTAAAAACCCTGGCAGCTATGGACTTAGTGCCTTATATAAATACAATGATAGCTATGGATTTAGTACCGTATAAATGAACCTTGGTAGCTATGGATTTAGTACCGTATAGATGAACCTTGGTAGCTATGGATTTAGTACTGTATGGATGAACCTTGGTAGCTATGGATTTAGTACTGCGTAGATGAACCTCGGGCAGCAATGGACTTTGTGCCAATTCCTTAGGTCAATCCTTAGGAACGAACGAATGAACGATAGTGGATTCTTAAGGTAAGAACTTAAGAAATAAAGAAGATAATGGGGATGGGTAATTGGATTGTTTGTTTGATGATTAAATATAAAAATTATATTATTGTGGGTTGAAAACCCTATATGCTCACCAGGCTCCCAAGCCTGACCCATTCAGTTTTCTTTGCATTACAGGTAATGGCACAAGAGTATAAGTTGGTGGACTTGACGAGAGATTTTGGATTATAGATCAGTAGTTATAAATAACTGTTGTAAGGTCTATTTTATACTGTTTATGCTTTTGGTCTGCATCGGAACATGACATCCCGAGATTTTATTATTTAATGAAAAGTAAATTTTCTTTGAGAAATGTTTTGATAAAGTTTTATCATATCTTGTTTGGGAACAAATTCTGCAACCGTTTTCTTTAAAAGATTACTCTGATTTATAAAACAAAACATAAACAAATCGGTCTTTTCTTGCCGAGAAATTGGGGATGTCACATCTTCTTTCTTTTCCTTTTATTTTGTGTGTTTCGTGTCATTGAAACTTAGATGTAAAGCAACGGTGGGATGGCTTTCGTCCATGACTCAAACTATAATATCATTTCAAACTTCTATATATACATGTGTGACGACTTATTTCTTTTTTTTCTTATTGTCTTAAGTTCTTAATTTGAACTAACCATAAATGACTCTTTTTTTTTTTACTTAACCCGGACAAAATGAACTAATCGGTTAAGCCTAAAAAATAGGCTTAATGTGTTAAGATGCCAACCCTCTACCAATATTATCTTCTTCATTTTACCTCCTAGCTCCTCGCATATTAAAATTGATAAATATTGTTAAACTTAAATAAATATGTGATTATTTTTTAAGTATAATGGTAAAATGATTGTTTAGTCTCATTTAGAAGTCCATAAATAAAACAAACGTCATTTAATCTAAACATATCGTTACTCATTTAGTCAATTTACCATATCATCCCTATTATAATAAAAGAATAGGTTGATTCTCCTTTTGCCATGTGTCACCTTATTAGGCCTCATAATTAATGTCATGCCACAAGTCAATCTATTAATTATCCATTTCAAATTTCAAAATTTAAATTTCCCACTCTAATTACATTAAATTAAATAACATTAGAATAACAATTAAAATAAAATTAATACAGATTATAATTTTATATAACTAAAATAATATCTCTTAATTAATAATTTATTTAAAATAATTAATTAATAATTTTTTAGTTTTTACTATGAAAGTTTAATTAATTTTATAACCGTGGTGCCCACGGGTTATAAACTAGTATGGCCTAATAAGAAAAACAATGAGTTTGCTTTCCACCGTTAATGTTAACCCCTTCATATAATTTAAGGTGTTTAAGTGACAAAAATAAAACTTTGTTATTAGTTAATCAAATCGTCTCAAATATGTTGTCATGTCATTTCCACATCATTGTTAAGTTATTAATCAAATAAATAAGCATGTGACAATTTGAAAAAAGGTTCAAGGTACCTAACTAAAACAAATTCAAAAGCTTGGTTACTATGTTGTAAGTTATGACTAACCAAGGTGATTGAGTTGTGGGTCTACTCCTCTACAACACAATAATCGTTGAGAGAAATTTAAAAGAACTACCAAAGTTCCAACATAATCTTTAGCATGCATCTCGAGATTTCTTGCTTAAGATCGATGACATGGAACTTTGTTTTTCACATCATTGATGTCGTGTGACACACAATGGAGTGGAATGGACAAGCTTTGTAGGGCTATTCTCATTGATAAAACTTTACAAGATTGTAGAAGCCTTTTTGGCTTATTTTCGATAATAAGGATGACGAAGGCATTCATTTGAACAGAAGAGATCGAGAGGTGGGACAAAAGATTGCATTTTTTTTGTCTCATTCATGTCTCAGTCCACTGCACGCCAAATACATGCAGGTCATATAAAACTAAAGGATTACATGTGATTGGATTTAAATGTTTTGTGTTGAATGCATTTTATTAATCTTTTCTAGTGCCAACTTAATACATTTGCAAAGATTTGACACATGTAAACTACTTTTTTTTTTTTTTTTTTAAAATTTATGTAATATTGCCACAAAGTTAAGTACTTTTTCATTGATTTATATAAATGACACGAAAACTTAAATTTAAGCAGTTAAGCCTCTTAAAAAGAATTGAGGTACCAACTACCAAACATAGAACAAAACTGAAACTTAGTTATTATTTAATGAAATTGTTTTAAACATATTACCATTTATGTGAAGAAAAAAGCTGGTATAATTGGCCTGTTTTCACATAAATGTAACAAAAATTAAGGTGGAGAGGTTAAAACATCTTAGAACAGGGGCATTATGGTCACATAAATGTTACCATTTATATACAGTTTCACGGGTAGTGTCCTATACAACTCAGCAATCGCCTGCTGATGGTGGGCTGAACCTTTTTGCAGGTGCACCAAGTTTCCGATCAAGTTCAGGCGTGCCAGGGACAACAGTGTCCGGAAAATTTACAACAGGGGCATTATGGTCATTTACCGTTTTTCCCTGTTCAGCAACTAAGTTAGCTTCTTCATGGAGATTGCTATCCACCCCTGCAGTAGGCTTCTTTTCATGCCCCTGAACATGATCAAAAGACTTTTTTATCCAATCAGCAGTTATCCGTACAATCTTAACAAACCTACCTTAAATTTTATTCCCAGATATACCCTTTTGGTTTTTAACTCGGTTCATTACAAAGCAAAGTTTTTTTGTTCAATCAATAGAGAATTATATGTACATTAATTTAATCATGTAGACTGGATAATGAGACTTCCTGATAAATGCCATGAAAATTGCAACGTTTAAACGGACATCTACTATGTGTTAAAAAGTCTAAAATACCCTTGGATAAAATAATTATAAATTAACAAGAGCTACGAACCTTATCTTGCAATAGTGTTCTTCGACGTTCTTTGGCTCTACAAATTGCATTTCGTATTCCATGGTTGTCCATGCTCCCTTTTGGCCACAAAGCCGCAAGCTTGACAACATAAAAGAAAAATATTTTTCCTAAATTAGATAAATTCATTTTCTGGGAGATATTTATTGTTTCATTTTATTTAGGAATTATCTCCTAAATTAAGATAAATCCCTTTTAGGTTTAGTTTCCATCGAACTCAAAACCGGTAAAGAGTGTCATTTATGCCAAATTCAGTCAAAAAGCCACTAAAAACGGATAAGATGACGATTATGCCCTTCAATTCACTTGTTATATTAAAAAATGACATGATGAAACACTAACATAAGAGGAGTAAGTAAATCATAGCATGAAAACAGATAAGATGACCATCATGCCCTTGAAGAATTGGATGATGTTATATAGGCACAAGGTAATGTGGTAGAGAAGAGAAAAAAAAGAAGACTAGCAAGGGTAATGTAGACTATTGTAGTACATTGTAAATATAAATGTTTTTTAACAAGCTTTTAGTTTAGTTTTTATGTTTGGTAAACTAGACTCTTGAAGCTTTAGATTAGTATCAAGTAAAAAAAAATCATGAGGATTTTACTCTGGAAGTGTTTGACTATCAGTCAAATGTCATAAATACCCTTCAACAAAGCAACTTTTAATAAAGAAATCGGCATACAAAAGAAAGGCAAGAAATAAGAGGGTGGTATTCCAAGAAAACAACTACCTGAATGTAGAATTTTCGTATTTCTGAGTTTTTAATTTCATCCATTGCCTGTTTAATATAACAAGGAAATGAAGTATATGTCCATTATTAAGTCCAATATAACAGAACAAAAATACTTCCAACACCTTATAGGCCCCGTTTGTTACTCATGACATGACAGGTGGCATGCATACTTTGGACTCAGACAGGGACTAATGCCAATAGGACAAAAATTGCATTTTTTTTGCCGGGTGTGCAAAAGACGTGAATGCCCTTACCCGAGTCATGGACAATAGTCTACAAATCTTTGTCATGTCCCATGTAACAAACACATCCATAAAAACAATACCTGGACATAAATGTCATAGAAATCACATATTTTATCTTCCATCTCATGGTCCATATCCATGCTGTATTTTGCATTATGAGCAACCTGCAAATTTTTATATTTCAATGGTTGTTTATAGAACAAATCATATTGGGAAATTTGAGTTTCTATGCCTCAAAAGTCAAAACACCCCTCATATAAAACTATGCTCAATAATATCATCCTCTGAAAAATATGTATGCATATCTTTTTGCTTTTGTTCCGAAAATGCCCCTCTTTTACATCGAGTTGGTGAGCCTATATGAGCTTAAACAAACCAATCAAAGCAAATTCTATTTTTAAGAAACTAGTCTAAGCCCTAAGGCATGCTTCTTTTTTTCATATTATGTTTTGTTTAAAAAAAATAATGTTTGTAAAAAGTTAGGACTTAATGGGGAATGCTTCGTTTTTTTGAGTTTCTCTATTAAGTCATTCTTTTTGCATTAAATCAAAAAGAAACACACATACATAACTTATTTAGATTATGTCGTTATTTTTGTTCAAGGGTACCTTTGTTTCCATTGATGGGGCCCGCAATTTAATCATTTCAACAACCTCCTTTTTAATCTGGATAAACCGGGAATCATCCAATCCACATGTTGATGATGAAACCATATCCCTCAAGCATCTCTATACACACAAAGAAAAGGGGTATGACTTATGAGTAATTAAACCAATATACTTTTTAGCCACTTGACAATTTTTCTGTAGTTTGTGATTAAACCAATATACTTTTTGACCTTTTGGGTAACCATTTTTCCTGGCTACTCAGGTTTTGAAAAAGTTCAAATACAGAAAAACACAGCCTACTTTTACCATTTTTATCGATTTAGTCACTTGAGTTTGGACTCTTATGATTCTATGATAATTTTAATAATAGTTCAACAGCTAAATTGATAAAAAAAAAAAATAATAATAATAATACTCAGTGGTGGATAAATCGATAAGATAATGAAAGTAGGTTGTGAATTTTGTTTAATAAAGCAACTTAGTATATATTCTAAAGTTAGATACTATTTTAATCAACTTTTAAGATGTTTGATCCATTTTCCCCCCTTTGGATCCTTTAGCAATAAAATATAATCCGAAAAGGAACCATTTTCACCAAAATGTTTTAAAATTGTACACTCTAAATAACAGTTCTTTTGTAGCTCAAGTGAAGAGAAATGACAATTGTTAAAAATCATGGAGATACCTTTAGTGTTCTAGGCTTCAACCAGTGTCCAAGAATGCTCATCAGACGCATCATTAGTTCATCTGATATTCTCCCTTGGCTTGAATGCTGAAATTCCCAAAGAAAAGTGTTATAAAGAAGAAAAAGAATCAAATTATTTTTCTTTTCTTATTAAAAAAATAGCCCATGTGAAAAAAAGATTATGACACAATGATGTTATAATGGTATTACATACTGCTAATCTAGCAACAGTCTCAAGCTTTTTCTTAAGTTCTGGAGGCAAATGGCTTTTAGATGCTACTGAATGAACTGAATCTTGAATATCACCATGCAGTTGTTTTGCTGCAAAAGAAACACATTTTGGGGACATATCAATTAAGATATATATGACTTAATGCAGAAAGAATAACTTAATAAACAGGGCCTAAGTTTTTACAAATTTTATCATATATGTTTTTCTTCCATTTCCCCGAGTGTGCCTTCATTTTCTTAAATATATTTATTCAGACAACACTAAATGGAAAATAAAATAGAAACGGGACATAAATGTGTTCAATATTCGTCAATAAAGACAAATTAGGGTGCAACCATGTCGACCCAAATCAATATCATTGGTTTTTTTGTAATGGATGACAATGGGCAAGTGATTATATTTTGAAAAGTTCAAAAGAAAAAAGAAAATATTGCCATTTTCATGAATTGAGCATCAATTATTTGAGAAAATGGAACTTACACTCTGCAACCATTGTCTCCATCTCCAAGATGGTACTTTCGAGCATTGATCCATTCATCAAACCACAAGATTCATCCTTAATGTCTCTTGCTGAAGTACTCTATTAATTGCAAAAAACTATATTAATGATGGTTAAAAAAAAAAATAATGGCACACTTGGGAAAGTGAAGGAAAAAATAAATGAGGAAAAGTTAATGGGGAAAGTATCCTTCGCCTGACTCTCTCATTAAGTCATTCTTGTTGTCTTAAATAAAAAAAAACACTGATATATAATTATATAGCTTATTGGATTAAGTCATATCACCATTAAGTCCATTTAGTTTAGCAGAAGTGGATAACTATTCATCAAAAAATGCCTAAAATCGCCTTACAATCATGACAGAATACTGGTTTGAGATGGATAAATATGTATACTTTTAGTTTGTCAAAAAGGAAAGTTTGTAAAGAAAGTCAAACAACACATAAGCATAGAAAATCATTAAGATTTTCTATGCCTGTGTGTATGCATTGTATACTACTCACTGTTGTCTGCATTGTATAAGGAACATTTAGGTCAGGAAGCTCATTCCTTCCATTGTTGACCGAATGTTCTTCACTAAGGTCAACACATACAGCAGCCCAATCAGATGTCATTCCACAAGGAGATCCTGATTTGTTCTTGTTATCATAATGATAATTCACATCAGTTGACGATTTTACCCTCGCATGTCCCATTTTTGTGTTTTTGGTGAGTTGAACAGCATTGACCCTTTCCAGGACTTGTGAGATATCAGTCCTCTGCTTTTTTGGTTGGCAATGCTCTATTGTGGAAGATCTATAGCTAGCAATCACAAAACTACATTAATTGCTTTATTCAAAAATATTGGGTTGCTTTTTAATAAATAATTTTCGCAAAAAATAAAGGAGTTAGCAATATCTCACTTTTGCTCTTCCTTCTCTTTCTTAAGAATGATGTTGGAGTACTCTCTTCTTGACTCATCTTCTTCATGAAACCACTTCTGCAAAAGAGAGAGTTCATGGTCAAATGAGCAATTAATACCAAATTCATCCTGAAATCAGACTAAGTATTTAAAAGAAAGCATAGCAATTAAGAGATGTAGATGCCATAATTGGTGAGGAGTGAAGACATTCAATCACTTATGAGAAATAAAAAGTGAATAAATAATTAACTTATTCACCAAAATATGTGATTTAGAAGTATCAATGCATAGTCTTAATGGCAAAAAGCCATACCAATGTCTGTGAATATATAGAAAATGAAGGTGTGTGTAATAAAAACTATCATATAATCTTAAATACGCATTGTAACTATATGTCACATCAGGAAACAAATCAAGTATAAATAGTATGTCATCAAACACATGAAAAGGATTAAAAATTTACAAGCAGCTAACTGAACTGAGAAGAAGACGAATAAATTCTTTGTTTCTGTTTCTACAAATCATGTCTCAATCATGGAATAGCATCTTTGCATTAAAAATAACTATAGTTAGATATGCCATTGAAGTGTGCGAAAAAGTGAATGCTACAAGTTTGAAGGAATCGGATACCATCAAAGGAATTGGAATTGAAGGATTTGGAATCTAAAGGGATTGAATTTTGGCATTTGGTTGGCAGGAAATGGAATGAAATTCATAAGAAGAGGCAAAGCACATGGAGAAGCGAGAGGCGTTTACTTGTGAAATTCTATGGTTAAAAGGGTGTATGAGTTTTATTAACAAAGGAGGAAATGTGGAGAATTTCAACTATGTGGGTTTAGGATGGAATGTTGAAATCCTCAAAGGATTTGGTGAATTCCAAAGGAATTCAACTCCATACTCATTTCCAACCAAACGCGGGATTAGCATGGAACTTAATTCCAATTCCACTCAAGTACCATAGACCCCGTCGAACCAAATGCCCCCAAGTAAATCTATGTTCAAGATTTGTAACATATGGCATTTTCCTTTAAATTTATATTGACTTTCAAAAACATCAACTACAAAAAACTGATTGAGGAAATAGATGGGGGTAGGTGAGTAGAAAGAGGGAAATGGAGTATATGCATATGTTATCAATGCAAAATAATGATTCTTCCGTTTTCATTATTGCTTACCATAAACTAGTTTGGCATAAATTGCTTGTTGTTGTGAAGTGGGGTGATAGAAACTCTAAATTAGAGCAATTGAGATATCAATAATCAACAAATTGAAAGCAACATTCGTTATAGAAGGAACGAAACAATGTGGTTATGCTTAATGGAGAATAGATCATTCTCATTGTCTCATTCATGATATAGAAGTTGCCAACAATGTGGGTTCTAAATTAACGAAGATAGGTTATGTAAGGAAGCATATCTGGAGATCAATAGTCTCATCATATATATAGGCCAACAAAGTTAAAGGAGTTGTTCCTATTACTTTTTCAAGAGTGGAATATGGGTATGTCTTTGGATCCTCAAATATCCAAGGAAGTTTGGCTCACAAAACCAATGAGTTGTTACGAAGTTAACAACAAGGACATGTCTTTGGATCCATATCATGTTGAATCTCATCCCTTGCAATTAGATATATCCACCAAAAGCATGATGTATGCTTAGGTATTTTAACTCTTTGATTTGTCTCAAGGAGAGAGCAAAATAACGCATGGTTTACAAAAAGTATGCATAAATGAGTTGAAGGTCCTTTATGAGATTTTTTCTATATATAGATTATCAAAAGGTCTTGATTCTCTTAAGAAACCAAAGATCCCCTTAGAGTTATGCCCATGTAGAGTTGTTGCTCTAAATTGTTTTTTTGGGTATTAGGCTTCGATAGGGAATTCAACTCTGAGAATTCCAATGGAATTCAACTCCACTCGACTCCCATAGAACCCGTTGAACCAAACACCCCCAAGTAAATCTATGTTCAAGAACGCGATCCACTCTTTTATGTTTGGAATGCCAAGATTTGTGATATATAGCGATTTCCTATAAATTTACATCGACTTTCAAAAACATCAACTACAAAAAACCGATTGAGGAAATATATGGGGGGTAGGTGAGTAGCAAGAGAGAAATGGAGTATATGCATATGTTATCAATGCAAAATAATGATTCTTCCGTTTTCATTATTACTTACCATAACTAGTTTGGCATAAACTGATTGTTGTTGAGAAGAATTAGGAATATCCCAATTGGTAGAGGCATAGCCTCTTAGTTTGCGAGAATGAGGAGGCCAGGGTTTGATCCTTGGTGCTAACAAGAATTGGAGTATTAACACTAACACCTAACCAATCTCCAATCAAGCTGCCATTCAAAAAAAAAAGAAACTCTAAATTAGAGCAATTGAGATATCAAGAATCAACGCGTTGAAAGCAACTTTCGTTATAGAAGGAACGGAACATGTGGTTATGCTTAATGGTGAATAGATCATTCTCATTGTCTCATTCATGATATAGAAGTTTCCAACAATGTGGGTTCTAAATTAACAAAGATAGGTTATGTAAGGAAGCCTATCCAACGATCAATAGTCTCATCATATAAGCCAAACAAAGTTGAAGGAAATGTTCCTATTACTTTTTCAAGAGAGGAATATGGGTATGTCTTTGGATCCTCACATATTCAAGGAAATTTGGTTCATAAAACAAATGAGTAATTACAAAGTTAACAGTAAGGACATGTTGGATTCACATCATGTTTAATCTCATCCCTTCAGATTAGATATATCCACCAAAAGCACGATGTATGCTTAGGTATTTTAACTCTTTGATTTGCCTCTAGGAGAAAGCAAAATAAAGCATGGTTTAGAGAAAGTATGCATAGATGAGGTGATGAGTTGAAGGTCCTTTGAGTTTTTTCTATATATAGGTTGTCACAAGGTCTTGTTTCTCTAAAGAAACCAAAAGACCCCGTTAAAGTTATGCCCATGTAGAGTTGTTGCTCTAAATTGTTTTTTAGGTATTGGGCTTCGATTGGGTTGTAGCTTTAACATGCTTTGCATGTATTGGGCTTTGGGTCTAACCTTTTACAAGCCTACTTGGGCCCTATTTGACGGAAGTCGTCCCTACGTGCTTACCTTAGTGGTAAGGAGATGAGATTCCACAAAGGAGGTGTAAGGTTCCTTGCTCTCAAGACATTAAGATTTACCTTCCTCGTGTTGGTTGATTAGTTGGAGGTTGCTCGAGTTTGCGTTTACCATATTTGACTACAGTCCTTTGGCAAAATTTTCAAAATCATTTGCCTCGAATATTAAATCCATATCTTGGTAGATAACATACCGTTTCATATGTATGGACGTTACAAGCATTAACATAGTTAATAGAGGGATAAATAAGTCATGTTTAGAGTAATGATTATGCTAATAATATGTAGGCATGTAAGGAATACATATTTACTTGGTTGAGGAACTCCTTGGAGAATTTACTAAGTTTAAACTAGGTTTAGTTGCTAGGAATACATAGAAATAAGTAACATCAAAGATTTCTAAAAATGAGAGGGTGTTTCAACTTTCCTAAATTGGAGACATTTGGGATCAACGGGAAAATTAGATAGTTAGGAACACGGGAAGGTGACAAGTATCCCTAAAGTTACTTATATGTTATAATACATACATACATATATATATATATATATATATATATATATATATATATATATATATTATGAAGATGTTTGTATATATACATATATACACACATACATATGCATACGTACATATGTATACACACATAGAGAGATATATCGATACTCTCTAGTGAATGGTAAGGTCTATATATTTCACACTTTCTATAATATAAGGTTCTAAGCGTGAAGATGCCACGATGCAACATGTTTCTTATAATAATGTAGCAAGAATGCAAATATTGAATTGCATTTCAAGCCCCATGATAAAAGAAAGGATTAGAGTGATAATTATTCCAAGAAAGTATGGTAGCATCATTTAGAAAGACAGTCAAGGTGGACATGATAAGATCTCAAATTGTAATGGGGTGATATGAGTTTATCGAGTGGCGGGCATTAGGTGAAATGAAATTAAGCCATAGTAGCAAAAAGCATGTCACATCAACACATGCATAAGTTCACTCACATTTAGCCCATGTTCTATAAGTTGTTTTCCTAAAAAAGTAACAGACATTACATCAAAACACCAACCACTCGGGGGGGGGGGGGGGGGGGGGTTACACCTACCCTTACTTCTACTCTCAAGTACCACCCCACGTCTGAAAGCATGAAACAAAGATCATAACATTTGTCATATATAAAATGCAACGATGTATAGCGCCAATCGGGAAGTTGAATTTGGAAGTTGTCATGTATGCACTAAGCTTAGTAGGATCAAGCAAGTCAATATAGAGAATTTGTTAGATTCTTAAATCACACATAACTAAAGTTGAAATTTTAAGCTAGCAATGGCGTTCTAGATGTTAGGAATTCTTTGTAGGTTTCCATCATTAGTAGATATCACAAGACATATACATATCATTAGTCGATTACGCATATTATATACAACATAATAACGAAAAGGTGCATACTCTACCAAATAGTTCAAACCATTTTCGGACCCCATTGTCTTTTGATAATACTACTTAAACACTATATAGATTATATGTAACCAAGCCAAGGAACCAGTTACAACCCTACAACACTCATTAAACACTCCTAGGAGAAGGTTTAAAGTGGGTAGCTTCAGGTGTAAGGTCCCCCTGGCTTCTAGTTTTTCTTTTATTGGGAACATCTCTTGCTACAATGCGATACTCCATCTGTAAGACCACCAAGCACAAGATAGACATTGAATTTATCAACAAATTCCTAAAGGTTTAATGAGATAAATCCACCATTAATGTAGAATCAGCAAGATATATATACAGCATAGATTCACCCCTTGTGAACCATCAAATAAATAGAAAACTTCATCACAAGGAAGATCTGCAGTTTTAGCTTTTGGCATCACAAAATATTAATGTATTCCTATTTCCTATTCTAAAAGAGCATTCTTTTCGCATATAAAGCAAAAGACTTGTAAGTGCACGTAATCTTTTGATACAATGGGGGTGTTTGGATGTGTGTTTAAACTGATTATTGCGACTTTAAGTAGCAATAATCACTTTTGAGAGTTTTTTTACAAAATTTTTGATCAAAATAATCTGATAAAAATGTTATTGCAGCCTAGATCCCTTAAGGGATCCATTAATTTCAATTTGGAATGGTGTCTTCATGAGTACCTGAATCTCATATGATCTGTGAGTTCTTAAGTAGGGAAATTTTTAGTAAAAATTGGAGATTTAAACAATTTTCCACCCCTAAATAAAAGTTGTAATCAATTTGTAAAATTTGCCTCCTTTTCGAGAAATTTTGGGCTCCCCTGCTGAATTCTATTACATTGAGGCTTCCTTTGTACAGCATGACGAATTATGTCCAAATCAAACAGAATTTACAAAATTTGCACAAATCTAACAATCATTTAACCCTAATAATGGAGAAATAATAAAAAAATCAACAACAGAATCATCAGAATATTATATACATAAAACCAACAAGGAGAATTCTTACCCGAGGCTCAGGTGATGGAGGAGGAGACTGAACAACTGGAATGCCGGATTCTTTAAGCAGCTTAACCCATGAAACAATCGTTGTTTCACCAGGCTTCAAGTCTATCTGAAATCGCTTCCTGTCGTTCTGTACATCAGAAGAAGATTCGTCCACCAGCAACCGACCACCAGCAGCGGCCGCGGCACCGCCACTCTTGCTGTCACTCTCCATTTCAGAAACTTTTGAGAGTAAGAAACAAATGCCCTCTTTTTCTTTTTTACTTTTTTTGTGGGCTACACTAGTAAACAAGAGACGACCACATTTTTTGGCCGCTTCCCAACAACTTAAAGTAGAAAGTTTTAGGGCAGAGTTCACACATCAACACACACAGATTCCTGAAACTGAGATGGGTTTTCAAGGGGATTTGCTGATATTGAATTGAGAGAGCGGTCTCCAATGCGTCAAGCTGAAACTGAATTGAGAATTGGAAGGAGGGGGGTTTACTCATTACTGTGAGTAAAAGCAAGGTAAGGTACAGTTGGCCGGATTTGCAGAATTTAGGACAAGATTGCGCTCTTTACTAGAGTGTTGTTATTTTCAACCCTTTTCAAACAAAATATTAACTTATAAAAATGTTTATAATATTTGATTTAATATAAGAGAGTGGAAAAGTAAGTAATTATTTATTAGACAAAATTGTAAAATTGATCTATATGGTCGTTGAAAATTAACATTTTGTTCCAACAAGTTTTGGACTAGCACCACCGGCCCAAAACTTTGATTTTGTTACGAGTTTGGTCCAACGGTTTAATAGTTGTGTATATTCCCCCGTTAAATGTGGCATTCCTTGCCTACATGAAAGTATTTTTGTCATTCCTTTTATTTCCTTCCTCTTGTTTAATTAATACTCTTTAAATATGGTAAAGACCATGTGCTATCTTCATTCCATGGGGGTGTTGAGAGGGGGCAAAGTAGACAGCTGCACAGGGTCCAATTTTTATTATTATATATTTTTATTTAAAAATAACAACTTATAATAACGACAAATACCATTTTTTTTTCTTATCCGTATTGGGTCTTTGAAGATATTTAATTCCTCATGATCGGCTTCATTCATGTTGTCATCTTATTTAGTTGCCCTAAATCACCCTCATTGCCCTAATTACATTTTTTTAAGAAATCAACAATGGTATGTGTTTCTCTCTCTAGTTAAATAGCTAACGTGTGTACTTCTTGGACTAATAAGAACCAGGTCATCATCGTCATTTATGGGGATGCCCTACGGAAGTAATTAATTATTTTTTGGATTTTCAAAAAATAATTTTAATCGGTCCAAGTTTTTTTCCCAAGGGATCGGACTGTCGATTTATTGTGTGGGTTGATGGTTCCATGTGTGCACGTTCAAAAGATATAATGCCTAGGTTGTTGTGGTCAATCAACAAATTGAAGGCATAATTTATAAAACTCTAAGTGTTACCTGTTATGCAACTGAATTTTCTTTGTGATTGTGTTGGTACTCAAGAAGTAGTATACATGTGATTTGGTTATCTTTTGTAATCTTTTGGTTAACCTATAAGACAATGACATCTTTTGGGTATATTTTGGTTAGTTCGTAAAATGTAAGGCATGTATTGTATCATAATGTCAATGGTAATTATATGTTAGTATATTTTGACCAATCTTTTGTTTATGATTTAGACAATGTCAAAGACAATGAGTTGTTTTGTGTAAAATGTAACAAAGGTGAAGTGCTACAAGTTAACTCAATGTGTAAAAAAATCCAGCAAAAAATAAACATAACAATGACACCAATTTTTAAACATCAACATTACAGTAGTTAAACATAAACATAACATCAACTGTTCCCATAGACACCATACCATACCATAAAGTGCCAAAAAATTAAACATACAATAAACATTTACATAACATTATCCAATAACACCACTTGACACATAATGTAACACTTGAATCCTGATATGTTTCTTATTTTGCCCTTGTTATTAAAAAAATTGCATTTTGGTCCATGAGCAGTACGCGGGGCGTACCGCTTGGTACGTTTATCGTACTAATGCGAGGTTGGGATGGGACTCCGGACATGTACGTTGAGTGTACATATATGTACGCGGGGCATACGTGAGTTATGTTGAAACCCTAATTTAGGGTGTTGTACCCTTTATAAAGGTCTTAAGTCTTTATGGTTGGCCTCCTTACCAGCCTCCATTGCCATAAAACCCTAAAATTGACCCTTAAGCCTCTTTGTGGTGTTCTTGAGCCATTAAGAAGACTTTGGTGGCAATTTTTGCCTTTGTGAAGGAAGTAGAGGAGCTTGAAGTTTCCTTGCTCGGTGAGAAGGTTTTGGATCCAGAATCATCATTTTGTGTACAAGCTTTTTGAGGTATCAAGTTTGCATCTTGGCTTGTATATGTTTAGATCTATTCATAGTTTGTTTGTTATGCTTTTGGTCCCTTTTGGGTTGATGGAAGAGTTAAGCATAAAGGTGCAAGCTTTATGAGATTTTTGGTTACATGCATGCATTAAGTTAATTATTAAGTCCCTTTTAAGCTTAAGAGCTTCATTTAGCCATGCATGAACGTAAAGTTAGCAACTTTACGTGATATTCCAACTCAAAAAAGTCATATCTACGTCTTGGGGCTATGTCTTAAAGGATTAAGGGCTGAAAATCAAGTTTTGGTTGAATGGGTGAATGCACTGGGCGTACAAGCAGGTACGCTTAGCGTACAATCCCTCAAGCGAGTACACTGCGTATACGTGTTGGGTACGCCCTGCGTACTTAGTCAGGTGGACTTCACATGTTTGGGCTTCGGATTTGGGCTTTTCTTTGGGCTTAGTGACTTAGGGCCTTATTGGGCCACCTGAATGTAAGAGTTTGAATTAGGATAAATTAGTGGACCTTAGGGTAAGGCCCATATAGGGATTTAGGCCCAATTTGGAAATTTGGGCCATATGTGGGCCTTGGATGGTTAAGTGGTTTTTTGGGCTTTTTAGATTGTCAGTTTGGGCCTTAGTCTTGGACCAAACTAGGTAAGGGGTAAAATGGTCTTTTTACCGTAAGTATGGATTGAAGGATATAGATTTGACTCCAATTGTTAATTGGGTGTTATTTGATATTGATAGCTTGGGGATTTATCGGACCAGCAACCAAGGATTATCAGTATGATTCAGCAGTGCGAGGTGAGTTTCCTCACCATGCTTAGCGGGTCGAAGGCACCAATGCTGACCCATGATCTGTTATGTTAGAATACTCATTGTCTGTGTGACACTAGTATGTGTATGTGCTTGTATGCATACTGGACGGGGCCCGATGATTATTCTGTATGTTATTACTTGTTATGTAGTATGAATTGTATGTGGACGGGGCCCGTTATGCGAGTTAGGGCAGGGCCCGTTATATTCATTGGGCGGGGCCCGTTATGTGAGTTAGGGCGGGGCCCGTTATACTCTTTAGGAGGGGCCCGTTATATGTTTGGTATGCGGTATCTTTGGGAACTCACTAAGCTTTGTGCTTACGGTTTTCAGTTTATGTTTCAAGTACTTCTAGTTCCAAGGCGAAGGACTCGGGATGATTGCAGAGCACACACCACCTCGTTCTACTTTTGTGTTTTACTCTGATTGTTATGATGTTTCACACATTATTTTGTTTGGCTTTGTACTAATGATGTTTTGGAAATATTGGTTTTACTAAATTAAAAATGAAATTTTCGGGTCTTATTTTTGGGATGTTACAAGTTGGTATCAAAGCCTTAGTTTGAGGGATTCAGACATACTCTCGGGTGTGTTTGAACTCAAACTGAGGATTTGGTAAGTTTTTCAAAAAGAAATATAGTTTTAAGAAAAGAGTTTTCCTAAGATAAGAAAGGGTGTGATGCATGCAATCAGCCGAACTCAAGTAAGTTTTCCCAAAATACCCATACATGTTATCTGGTATGCTTTGATCTGTGAATCTGTGAAACACATGCTAGTTAGGGCTAATAATCTGCTCAGTTTTTGCATGATAGAATGCTAAGAGAAATTCCTTTTGTATGCCTATTGTATGAGCTTGTAGACTTGCATGCTAGTACTAATCAGTCAGTGATAGGATGACTTGATTAGGTGATGCTTGGTTCTGATTACTTGATGTCCGAATGTTGCTTGCTTTGTGCTTTTAGGAGTTCTAACTAGCTTCAACTAACTAGTAAGCGAATATGCTAGATTACATATTATGGGAACTAAATAATTTGATAAGGTTAGGTTTTAACTCTATTGCGTAACTCTTGTCTAAGTCCATCCGTTGTAGTGTAAGACTCTCATTTGAAGAATTATCTGGTTTTGGTAATATGTAATTGTATTCGTGAGCTAGTTATAGGAAGTTAGCGGGAGTTCCTTTTGCAGCTGATGGCGGAAGGTGGTGTGCAGTTTGCCCTAGGAAAACCTAGGATGAGATCTAGTGTTGGGAGCCTTATTTGTGGGGGGAAATTGTATGAATATAAAGTGACTTGGTGGAGTCAAGGCAATCCTTGAGGAAAGTACGAATAGATGTGGAAGGTAGTATGGGCCCATACTACTGGAAGCAGAGGATCCGTACTCGATTCAAAGAGGGATGCGATGAAACCAGGGAGCTTGTGGAGTTGTGATTCCCCTATATATATATATATATATATATATATATATATATATATATATATATATATATATATATATATATATATATATTGATGCGCATTCTGATGGTTTGTCTGGTCTATTTTCAGTATGGTGACATTGCGAGGCAGACCTGTTGGTAGTTCTGGTGCTGGAGAGGGCTCGGGCTCAGGATCTGGAGTTGGGCAGCTAGATGACCAGACGAGGGAGTTCATCTCGTCTGAGATTATGTGCAGTATCCTTGAGCAGACTCCTGTGATCTTTGGCATGGTCAAGGAGGGTATTTTGGAGATTCTGGATGAGCGGTTGAGCGCCTTTTGTGCAGAGATGGTGGCCTTGGTTAGGGCACATTCTTTGACCTTCAGGTAGTTCCGGGCATGTCGAGCTCCGGATTATCACGGGGTGAAGGACCCGATAGTGAGGAGGAGGTGGTTAGCATATGTTGCTAACGCCTTCCGCACCAGCCATTTTCCTGAGGGGGACAAGGTCAGACTAGCTTCCTGCCTTTTGAAGGACAGTGCATGGGACTGGTGGGAGGAGGTAGGACGTGTAGTGGGTGATGAAGTTGTTGATGTGATGACCTGGGATAAGTTCTCGACCAGGTTCCGAGCTAAGTTTGCACCGATGATTGAGGTGCAGCAGTTGGCGCGAGAGTTTCAAGATATCCACCAAACTACAGAGACGGTGGCTGAGATCACCGCTATGTTCTGAGAGAGGGCACTTATGTGCGGACAATGAGATGAAGAAGGCCTGGTATCATGAGATGTTGAGGAGTGACATTCGGCAGTTTGTGAGTCGATCTAGCTGCAAGACGCTGGAGGATTTTATAGCTCGAGCTAGGGAGAGGGAGATTGATTTGGAGATGGAGAAGAAGAGGAAGACAGATTTTGTGTCGAGTGTTGAAGGTTCGGGTAATAGGCCCAAGGTTATTGATTCGAGAGGGAAGGGCCATCAGGTTCGAGGCCGATGTGGCAAGTGCGACAGGTCGCACGAGGGGACGTGCAAGGTGGGTGGTTCTGGCTGCTTCAAGTGCGGTCGGACTGGTCATATTAGTAGGGATTGTACTGCTACCACCACCATCACCCCGGTTTCTGGTCTAATTTTCTTCCATTGTAATCAGAAGGGCCACAAGAAGGCCCATTGTTTTAGTTTGGCGGCAGCAGGACCGGTGTCAGCACCCGCTCCTGTGACTCTTCGGATTACTGATGGCCGCCAGGGCCGGGCAGGCACACATGTGTTGAAGAGCAGGGCTTTCCAGTTGACGGTCGAGGACGTGCATGCAACTCCTGACGTGGTGATGGGTATGTATCTTCTCTTTATCTCTTTATTTATATTGAATTGCTTGCTTATGTTTATGTGTTTTATTTTAGGATCGTTCCATGTGAACGATATTTCTGCTTAGGTATTATTTGATTCGGGGGCTACCCGATCGTTTGTGTCACTTGCGCAGAGCAAGAGATTCGCTGGAGCTCCGGGGGAGCTGGATTGTCCTCTAGATGTTGAGATTGATGATGATAGGTCCGTCCGGGTTGCAAGGGTTCATAGGGGTTGTACTCTCTAGTTAATCAGCGACAAGTATCTGGTTGACTTGATTCCCATTCCTCTGCGTGGGAACAAGGTTATCGTGGGCATGGATTGGCTGAGCCCTAATGGGGCAGTGATCGACTTTGAGCAGCAGTTGGTTCGGGTTCGGACCCCTAGTGGGGGAGAGATAATAGTTCATGGGGAGAGATCTCACCGTCAGCCGAGTTTGTGTTCAGCAGTGAGGACCAAACGCTACCTTCAGCAGGGTTGTTCTGGTTATGTCGCCTATGTTATGGATACCCGAGATAAGGGTAAGGCGACCATGGATGATGTGTCGATTGTGTGGGATTACCCGGATGTATTTCCGGAGGACTTGCATGGGGTGCCTCCGGAGAGGCATGTTGAGTTTAAGATTCATCTGGTTCCAGATGCTGCTCCGATAGCCAAATCATTGTATCGATTGGCTCCTCCCGAGATGCAGGAGCTGTCTACACAGCTGTAGGAGCTATTAGACAATGGATTTATTTGACCGAGCAGTTCGCCTTGGGGAGCACCGATTATGTCGGTAAAGAAGAAGGATGGGTCTCATCGTATGTGTATCAACTACCGGGAGCTGAATAAGGTAACGGTAAAGAACCGTTATCCACTCCCGAGGATTGATGATCTTTTTGACCAGTTTAGGGTGCATCTTGGTTCTCCAAGATTGATTTGCGATCGGGTTATCATCATATGCGTGTTAGGGATGAGGATGTGCAGAAGACCGATTTGCAGACTCGTTATGGTCATTACGATTTTGTGGTGATACCTTTAGGACTCACCAATGCTCCAACTGCGTTCATGGACCTCATGAACTGCATGTGTTGACTGATGATGGATCGGTTTTTGATAGTATTCATTGATGATATCTTGGTTTATTCCAAGACTCAGGAGCAGCACGAGGAGCAATTGAAGGAAGTGCTAGATACGTTGAGGAGGGAGAGACTTTTCGCAAAGTTCTCCAAGTGTGAGTTCTGGTTGCACGAGGTGCAGTTTCCGGGGTACCTTGTCAACCAAAATGGTATTATAGTCAATCCGGCCAAGGTTGAGGTCGTGATGTTGTGGGAGGTTCCAAGGTTTCCATATGAGATTCAAAGTTTTCTTGGTTTGGCAGGTTATTATCGGAGATTCATCTAGGATTTCTCCAAGATAGCTATTTCTTTGACCCGACTGACAAAGAAGACATATTTCATTTTTCTGTGGGCATGAGCAGCAGACAACTTTGGAGGCTTTGAGGCAACAGTTGTGTGAGGCGCCGATTCTGACCCTGCCAGAGGGTGTTGATGAATTCGTGGTTTATTGTGATGCATCGATCACAGTTTGGGGGTAGTGTTGATGCAGAGGGGTCGCGTGATCACTTACGCTTCGAGGTAGCTGAAGCCTCATGAGGCGAATTATCCGACACATGATTTGGAGTTGGGAGGTCGTGCTTTTCGCCCTCAAGATTTGTCGGCATTACTTCTATGTGGTCCGTTGTACTATTTACTGTTGGATTAGGTGTCTAAGCCTATAACTATAATTGGTATAAACTTGAATTGATAGTAGCATAGTCCTTTTGGGTTGCCTTCAAGCCTGGCAATTGAATATGATGACTTTCAGAGAGAGAATAATGATTTATTAATTTATTACTTGGTTAATAAATTAATTAGAAATCAAAATAAATGATTTATTAATGTATTATGGAAATAATATATTAATTAGAAATCATATTGTTTGATTAATATTTAATCAGAACTTAATTTGGAATTAATTTTAGGGTTAAAAGAATTAATTAAAAGTGCAAAGACTAAAGGTGACAATGTTCAATAGTTGTGCATTGGACAATTCTAGAACCTCCTTAAAGAGGGGGAACGAAATCTAGAGTGTCTCTAGGGTTTCCTTGGGCTCTAAGGGTTCCTTGGATGCCTTAGGGAGGAAGTTAAGGGATTAGGGTTATCTTGGAGATACCTGCCTTATCCAATACCTTCCTGACACCTATATAAATCCTCCTTAGGGTTAAATTTCGACCAAGCCTTCCTTCCAAGTGCCTTGGATGAAATTTTGGCCCCTTCCCTATCTCTCTATAGTTTTCCTTTGTTGTAGGGTTTGTTTGTGAACCATTAGAGGTGCGACACTTGTGGCGCTTGCTACCAAAGGTTATTCAATGAGGAATTCAAGATTGTTTACTACAACAATCTTAAATGTTAGTTTTCTTGTTCTTATGATTTAATTAGTTCATATGAAAAGTTTTATAACCTAGGGTTCATAGTATGTTGCTTTACTTGAAAGGCATAGATTCAACTAGGTTGCATGTGTCCTAATTTATTTGAATTGTTTGAATAATTTTCGGCTTAGTGCATTGTGTTGTAACCTCCATAACCCATCATAGGTATCAGAGCCATGGATTGTCTTTCTTGTATTTGCACATTGGTGAATCAAAAGAAACCTGTTTTTGATTTAATCGCAGCTCACGACGTGAACTCGGTCGAATGTGATTCTGTCTTGCTGATTATTAGGTGTCACGATGTGAGCTATGGGGCTCACGACGTGAGCCCGGCCAGATCCGAAAAATCTGTGCGTAATCTGCCATATTTAATTTCTTGGATGATTATCAACTATATTTCATTGCCAAATCCGATTTTGCCATATATATCATGATGATTTGAATGCCTAGAAATTAGGAAACAAATATTTAACTTGATTGATTATTTGGTGACTAATATAATTGATTTTTTAAGTGTTTAAATAATTAATTTTATTATTCATTGAACTTAATAATTAATGTCAAATATTATTGGGTTGTTTTAGATTTAAATTAAAAGGTTAATTTTTTTGAAATTTAAAATGTAAACCTTAAAATATATCCTTATGGATGTTATTAATAATTTAGTTATGTGATTAATTAAAAGGAAAAATTAATAAATCCATTATATGGTTTAAATTTAATTTAATTAAAGGTTTAATTTATTAAAGGATTAAACCCTTGCTGTTTTAAAATGTTTAAAATACACCTTATATTATGTATATAATTAAAAGTTAAATATATATTATATGTATAAGAAAAGTCAGTCAAACCGCTAGTACGCCTCATTCACGAAACCATACTATAATGAGAGTTTAATGAAACGACCTATAAAATGACCGGCATTGGGTATCCATTCTTACCCACCGCTCTCTTGTATGGTGGAGGGTCGTTAGCCGAACGGGTTTGATAGGACAAATTAATCCTCATTAAAAGTATAATGATGAAAAGTAACTAAACCGTTTTCTAAAATCCCACTCCTAGTTACTTTAGGAAAAATTTGAATTTGATGCTAATCTATGAAATTGCACATTGCACCTTATTGGTCGTTAGTGGAGCGTGTGTGGTTAATCGACACACTAATACGTGACTAATATTGTTGGCAATGGGTGTCTCATAAATTATCGTTGATTAATGGAGCGTGTGTGGTTAACCGACACATTAATTAGATGATAAATGACATGGAGAGTACCAAGCTAATTTGCATGGTTATTCACATCTCGTTTGTGATCCTCGGCATCCCAGTCATAAAGTGAGAGCATAATCGATATTAAACATGTCATTGAATGGTTGAATGAATCTCAAAGATCTAGGAGTTTCAATAAGATTATAATTGGTAATTGCTTTACCTACCTAAAATAGATTTGAGTTTGATTACGACATCCCTCTTCAAAATTCGAATCGAAAATATGGATTGTAACGAACCAAATTTCCAAATAAAATTTTCATTTTTAATTAATCAAAACATTCCCATAAAATATGAAATCTCAATGACAATTGTTTTCAAAATCCATAACATCAACATTTTATTTCAAATATCAGAGTGTCCCCAAGTGAAATGCTAGAGAGTGCATGTCGCACCATCAAACATTGCCCTTGCCCTTAGGCTCTGAAGTATCTGAAACAAATCAACAAACTATAATCTAATGCTTAGTGAGTTCCCCAGAGCATACCCCGACACAATCCACATAATCACATAATCCATATTAGCTATATAAGCCACATAAACCACATAAGCCATGCATACAAACATATAAGGATGTTGTGGGCTCCTCCCAGGGTCTTATACCTACTTGCCATGGGATCCCCCACATGGTGTTTACCTAGGAATGCCATGGGCTCCCCCATATGGTCTTATATCCAACTGCCACGGGCTCTCCCCGGGGTCTTCTATGCAAATAACATAATGGTCAACTAGCATATCATATATCACAGAAATATCTATCATACTACATAACTCGTACATAAACATATAGGGATGCCGTGGACTCCCTCCAGGGTCTTACTCCTATGTGCCATTGGCTCCCCCACATGGTCTTAACTACTTTCCATGGGCTCCCCCACATGGTCTTATATCCAACTACCATGGGCTCCCCCGGGGTCTTCACATATCCAATCAATAAGTACTAGCACATTCTCATATACATGCATACCAGACATATCAATAGTGAATCCACAATAAACACTACAACTAACTAAATGGTCTGGCATTGGTGCCTTCGACCCAGTGGTATGGTGAGGAGACTCACCTCTGTCTGCTGAATCCGAAAGCTGCTCTCTTAATTGTCCGTAACCACCTGTGCTGAACAATAATATCATTAACCCAAGGTTAGGGTTGAATATAATCCAATTAAAGAACCCAAGGCCCAAGTCCTTTCATAATGGCCCAAAAGTCCCCCATTGCTAATGGGCCCAAAGTCCATGTCTAAAAATCATTAATGGGCCTCATGGCCTAATAAAGCCCAACCATAGCAATCATGGCCTAAAACAGATAAATTGGTTGACTAACTCAAAACATGACCAGGCCCAATGACTGATTAAGGCCCAAAGGGCTTACGAGCCCAAAACAAGTCCAAGCCCATATGAGTACGTACACCCTGCGTACCACTCCTGTACGCTTAGCGTACTGAGTCCCTGAGCTGTACACGCTGCGTATGCTAAACTACGCCCAACGTACAAGCAAATTAAGCACCTTATTCCATTAAGTGCTTAATATTTGATGTTCCAACGTCCAATCTTTAGATCTGAGTCCATTAAGACATCCTAAGGCATAAAGTTAGCAACTTTATGCCTTTGCATATTCTATATGCTCCCAATAACCATTAAGACCTTTCCAAGAGTCTTAATCCATGCATGAGGTCAAAACACCCATCAAGACTCCATTTTTATGCTATGAATGGACCAAAGGACTTCAAATCTATCCTCCATAAGCTCTGGAGTTGCTCAAACTCTCAAGAGGTGGTCCAAGAACACAAAAAGGGACTAAAGAGAAAACCCTAGCTCTAGGATTGAAAATGATGACGAAGGTGAAAGATTTTTACCTCCTAAAGCTTCCTAAGCTTCTCAAAATGTAAGATCCAGAAGCTCTTCCTCGTTTAAGCTTGATTCTTCCTCTTCCTTGTAGCTAACACACCAAAATGATGGTGTTTAAACACTCACGAGCTCAAGAACACACACTCTAATGATTTTAGGGTTTCCAGGGACGTTTGAGGGTGAATGAGGGTGGTTAGAGTGAAGCTCAAACGAGATAAGGATGCTTATATAGGTCTTAAGTCCGAAAATTAGGGTTTGAATGTTCGTCACGTACGCGTAACAACCCGTTATTTCAAGTCAATGTAACAGTGGTCGTGACAAGGATTCTGAAGATATAAAGAATACCGAAATTTGAGTTATAACGAAGAAGTTATGACCTATCGAATTTTCACGATAGAACCGGTACAACGCTGTGTGACGTAAAAAGTGAGTTTACAATCAAATGCTTTTTAGCTTTAGCAACCTAAACGGAAGTTGTATTATACGTTAAACCGAGAATGTGCAAAAAAAAGATCGTCCAAATCTGACTTCGTATGAAGAAGTTATGATTTTTCTAAGATTCGGCAACGCAATATACAGCCCGAAATTCGAATTAAAGATCGAGCAATTTTTATCCGACACAACCTAAACGAGAATTGAAGATCTCGTTATTTGTAGTTCATTGGTAAAAAGACAGACGGAAACGGATGTCGAACGTAGAAGATATGAATTTTTAAAAGACTTTTCCTGTCCCGACCTGTTAAAAATATAACATTAAAGATAAAGTCAAAATTAGCCAACGGAATCTAAACAAAAGTTGTAGAGTATAATCTCACCTACGCGTGGATATAAAGAACGTAAAAAACGGAGCTCGTATGCGAAAGTTATGAATTTTTGAAATTCATGGCTCAAATTCCGAGGCTGGTCTGAAGGCGTACGCCCAACGTTCGCATGCCCAGTCCGGAGCTGGCCACGTCGCCCTTCCTTCGCATGGTAGACACGTATTAGACACGTTCGATGCGAGCCACTGCCTTCCAAGAATCTGACGCGTGGTACTTATGCCCCGCGTAATGCGAGGCCTCCGGGCTATATAAAGGCTACGAGGGCAGCCCGATTCTTTTGCCATTTTACACCTCTTTTTCACTCTCTACTCCCTATATAGCCACTCTAAACCACCTCGAAGCCTCGGGAACACCCCTAACACCCAAAGGAAGCCCGGAGCCCCGAAGTTCTCGAGAAAATAATATTTTCCAGTCGAAACTTTGCCCGCGTAAAGCCCGGTTTTTCAACAGAAACTAGCGGTTTCTTCAAGAAAAATCATTTATAGAAACGAAACGCTGCCCAAATCACCACTTATCAGGTGAGTTCATACCCCCATATTTTTCCAAGCTTTTTCAATATTTTTAAGGGAGGGAATACAAGTAAAACACAAGAAATTTTGTGTTTTAAAATATAATTTACTTGGTATGTTTTTCTTATCTTTATTATGTATGAAAACATGAAACTTGTTAAAATCATGGAAATAAACTTATAAAACTATAATAGGTATAGTTTATGGATCATATGAACTACTTTACAAAGTCTAGGTTAAAACATGGAAATAAACTTATAAACTATAATAGGTATAGTTTATGGAATAAATTGATCTTTTTACAAAATTACTTGTGAATTATAAAAAGGTTTTCGCACTATTACTTGTAAATTCGTTGAAGCTAATTGTGAGACACGTCTTCGTGTACTTACCTAAGTACCAAATGAAGTCTAGTCTTAAGAACCAGAGTCTCCTGAAGGGAGAGCGTGAGTTTGTGTATAGATCTATACGGGATTGACAATCCAGCACCCTGACTGTTAGCTACAATTTGACCGGCAGGTTTGCGGGTGACAAACGTCATTTTTGATATTGACAAACAATTCATGTCATATCAGGTTATCCGTCATATTAGTATGGTTATAAGAACTCACAAGGAGAAAACAATGATATATTTACGTAGTAATATACTTTTTCTTAAACAGTTTCAAGGGATATTAACTATGTGATTACTCAGTATATACAATAGGGTTATATAAAATTGAAGTCCGATAGACAGTGGAATGTGTGATTTCCGCCTTACTTACTGTTCATTGTTTGGTTGTGGGCTTAGGACAGATTCACCCATTCAACTGTCTATTCGATATCGGTTATATACAACTCGTAGGTACTAAGTGATCATAGGAGGGTAGTATCGTCACGTCGAGTTTTCACGGCAAACACATCTTCAGCTAGTTGTTCTTATACATAAAACTAGGTATCATTAAACTAAGTATGATAATTATACTTGTACTTTTCAGTCTTGGAATGATTAAGACTACAAATCAGTTTTATAGAAAATATAGGATTTTCTATGATAAACATCGTTATTTTTAAAGGTAAACAGTTTTCGATTTAACTTTCTAAAAACAATAACAATTATTACTGAAAACAATGTTTTACAATAAAGTAAGTGGAACTAGGAACATAATTACAAAAGGTTCAACACTTATTTACAAACCAATATAACATAAAGGACCTTTAATGGTTAGTGCTATAATTCGTTAGTTTATACATCAAAGTTATATATATAAATAATATCCGATAGGCAGTGGAATGTGTGATTTCTGCCTTACTTCCTGTTCCTTGTTTAGTTGTGGGCTTAGGGCAGATTCACACATTCAACTGTCCGTTTGATATTAGGTTATATATAGTTAGTATAAACTAAGTAATTATAGAAGGAACTATTATGGTTACCATTTTACCAAGAAAATATAGTATTTTCTGAAGGAAACACATTCATTATATCTAAAAGAATCATTAATGTTAAAATTGTGATTACTTGGTGAATAAATTAGAGTTATATGTAATGAAGATCCGGCAGACAGTGGAATGTGTGACTTCTGCCTTATTTTCTGTTCCTTGTTTGGTTGTGGGTTAGGGCAGATCCACACATTCAACTGTTTATTCGATCTGAATTATATATAATTTGTATTCACTAAGTAATCGCAGAAGTAACGAGTACGGTCAAATTACTCCTTAAGAAAATATAGGATTTTCTGGAGGAACAGACAAACTTTTCTAAAGAACAAA
The DNA here is from genome assembly GCF_052849685.1 of Lactuca virosa. Taxonomy (NCBI): domain Eukaryota; kingdom Viridiplantae; phylum Streptophyta; class Magnoliopsida; order Asterales; family Asteraceae; genus Lactuca; species Lactuca virosa. Next base: position 220,540,317 of record NC_136430.1, on the reverse strand, counting down.
GAGTATACTTTTTATAACAAAAATACTTATGAACTCACCAACTTTAATGTTGACACTTTTTCAAACCACTTGTATTCTCAGGGGCTATAGTAGACAGGTGCTCTCTCAGGTGTTGTGAAGACGGAGCTTTACGTCTTAACTTTTGTTGTACTTTTAAAAACAAGTAATGTTTTGAACACAATGTAAATATTATGTTATTAATACAATGGTTGTTGTTACTTGGATTGCTATTATACAATTGTTGTGATACTTAAACATGACGTCCTTCGCCCCCGAACGTTTCCGCCGTTCCGGTTTGTGGGTGTGACAGACTGGTATCAGAGCATTGTTTATAGTGAACTAAGTATATAAACCTATAAAAGATATACAACTATAAATACAATGGGACTAAAACACTCTGACTAAGAATTATACTTTAAAATATAACAATATTTTATAAAAGTATATATATACTAGAACAAGTATCACAAGAAGAACAAAATAAAAGTATTTGGATGTTGGACACTACAGTCAAACCTACACAGTTATGTAATCATATCTGGGATAAATATAGCCTGATCAACTATATTTATCTGAGATACGACCAACATGTGTTTAGGAGTGATAATGGTGTTGCAGCAAGTCTAAAACTTACCAACCCTATATACAAAGAAATGCTAGAACAGAACATAAAGTTTAAAATACTATAGGAGTATTTTAAGTACTATAACTAACTTATGTGAAAACTAAAAGACCTTTACTGGTAAGGCTATAATTACCGAGTGTATACATTAAGGTTATATATAATTGAGATTTTATAGACTTATAATTGGTGATTTTCACTCAACTTACTGTTCCTTGTTTGGTTGTGGTTTTAGAATAGGATCACTTATTCGAAGGTCTATTTGATCTGGATTATATATAATCTGTATACACTACGTGATTATAGAAAGACCCGGTAAGGATCATCCTCGTAAAAATTTATTTTTATATAGATGTTTTATTAATCTCATGGATTCTTTAGACACTCCCATTCTCGCACAACTGACACACCTAGACATCGCAAACAACCAATAGAGGGGTCGAGGCAGAACCAAAAGAGGGTTCACGAGGAGAATTCCGAGAAAGAATCAGACAAAGAGAAAGGCACTAGAGAGATCGTTAACAAACTTACCTTATCATGAAAAAACTACAGAGCACCATATGCGTCACACTAATAAATAAGAAACTAATATAACTTAGTGAGTTAGTGACTACACTACTCACACTATGTGTTAAGTTTATCATGTCTTTCATCACAACTAATAACTGCAAATCAAGTCACAAAGTTTCAGTGAGGGTAGTCACTATTGAAAATTCATAAGTTTATTTTTCACATAAACTTCTATTATGAATTGATTACAAAACACATTCAGAGCATGATACATTCAAACTACAAATACCTTAGTTCTTATGACATTCATAACCACTACCGATATCTTACCAACCTTTCATCTTTAAACTTTATTACAGAAAGATGCCGCCTCGTAGATACATCAGGCGTAATAACAACACGACAACAAATCCACCACCGCCACCTCCACAATATGACCCCGCTATGTTCCAGGCTGTGATGACTGCCGTCGTAACAGCCGTCATGTCTCATATCCATGCAAGTGGTACCAATGGGATGGGAAATGGTGCTAACCCATCTGACCACGGAAATAACCACGGACACCCTAGGGAGTGTACATATAAAGACTTCATGAATTGCAAACCCAAATCCTTTAGTGGAAATGGAAGAGTCATTTCTCTAATGCAATGGTTCGAGAAAACAGAATCGATTTTCGAAATTTGCACATGCCCAGAAGGGAGCAAAGTTAATTTTGCTGCCTGCACTTTCTCTGATAGAGCCCTGACATGGTGGAATGGCCATGTCAAGTCACTGGCCCTTGCATTGGCTAACTCAATGGGCTGGGAAAGCCTAAAAACAATGATGCTAGAGGAGTACTGCCCGAGGGGCGAAGTGTAAAAACTAGAGTAAGAACTTTGGGAGCTTACCATGACAGGTTCAGACATAGTAGCCTACACTAATAGATTTAGTGATCTAGCGGTGCTATGCCCCGGGATGGTTATCCCAGAGAGCAATAAGATAGACAGATACATCTGGGGACTATCTCCTAAAATTCAAGGAAACATGATAGTTGCAAAATCTATCACGTTTGACAGTGCCAAGCTTTTGGCACAGACACTTGTGGACCATGGAGTTCGCCAATGAATAATGATGCCTGTTCCCGAGCTAAAAAAAGAGAACGACTATAAGAGAAACTCGGGGAGCAAGAAGAAAAGACAACCAACACAGGAGGTCTCGAAGAGACAACATATAGTTGTTGTTCATGCTGCCACGACGCCTGCCACTCCAACACCCGCTAGTCGATATGCTGGAAACCTTCCGAAATGTAACAAATGTAACTTTCATCATACCGGAGTTTGCCGGAAGATGCATTGCCAGAACTGCAACAGGACTGGGCACACTACTCGTTTTCTGTAGGCACCGACGCAACCAATCTCCCAGGTTCCTGACATGGAGTAAACCAGGCCTGTTATATGTGTGTCGAAACTGGACACTTCAAGAAGGATTGTCCAATAACAAGGAACTAGGACGAAGATGGAAGAATAATGATGATTACCGCAGGAGAGACTATCCTGGACCCCTGTGAACAGCGGTACGTTTTCACAATAAAAATATTTAAAACTTAAAACTTTTTATAAATAATTATAAATTATACTTTCGTTCGAACAAAACATATCATTCATATAAAAACTAAGAACCTTTGCAGGTAAGCTATGATGGCTTAGTGTATACATTAGGGTCATTTATAATTAAGATTTGTAGGCTAGAGTGAGTGATTCCGCCTCATTTCCTGTTCCTTGTTTGGTTGTGGATTTAGGTCAGAGTTACTCAGTCGACTGTCTTTCCAATCTTAATTATACATGACTTGTATACACCAAGCGATTATAGAAAGACCTGTTAGGGATTATTTTATGAAAATTCATCATTTTAGATTATCAGAACACTCGTACTGCTAATACTCGCTAAATGCGGTACAAAATGTTTGCAGTAGTAATAACAAGGATAAAACTAAAAGCACTGAAAACATATATATAGAATAGTTCATCATTCTAATAAATCACTTCTTCCAAATCGACTTAATATCTATTACGATAAGAAGTTCCAATGTCGTCTTTAGAAATGGATTGGCTTGGTCCTCACCATGCCAACTTCCTGTGCCGCGTAAAGACCTTTCGTCTTAAACAACCATTTAATGAAATCCTTTCAACTTATAATGACAAACTTAACACAAACCTTCGTATCGTCTCTCGCTTCAAAACTCAGAAGTACCCATGCGAGGGGTACCACGCCTTTCTAGCTTACTCCGTAGACAAGAAACTTAAAGTGAAACACACCGAGGATATTCTGAAAGTCCCTAACCCTCCCAAGGTATCTCCAGTAGATCTCCCAGGAATACCACTCGTACATCAAGTCAAGTTTGAGATCAGAAACTAAGGATCAGGGCCGATCCTAGACAATTTGGGGCCCGGGGCCAAAAACAAAATTGGGGCCCTCATATTGTTTTTTTTTTAAAAGAGGGCGACACCTCCGGAAATTTTATTAATTAAAAAAAATAATACAATTGAAGGCTGGGGACTCCCCACCTATGGAAAGAAAAGACTTCGGGACAGGCCCCGTAAGCCAAACAACCTAACAACTATTAATACAAAACAATAAAATAAAAAAGCCAAAACATGCTCTAAACCTTAATACATAAACATATCAAAGAAAAACTATAGAAATTTACATTTACGAGCTTTTTTAGATGCAAAGTCATCAATTATAAAATCAAGTTCAATATTATCCAACAAATCTTTTTCAATACATAACATAGCCAAACCATTTAATCTTTCATGTGCCATTGATGATCTCAAATAATTTTTTAATAATTTTAGTTTTGAAAAATTTCTTTCTGCTGATGCTACAGTAACATGTATTGTTAATAAGATTCTATATGCAATACAAACATTTGGATAACAATCTTTACCTTTGACAAACTCTAAAATTTCAACCGATGACATAACAACATTTGGCAAAGTTTTTTGTAATACTTTAAGTTCCATCAAAAATTCATTTAAATCCACATCACATAAGTTATTATGAGTAAACTTATTTACAAAAATAGCACAACTTTTTTTAAGTTCAATATCATCCAATGACTTTAACCTTTTTGAATCATATAAAAATCCAAAAATGTTTTCAAAGTTTGTTAATTGCTCAAATCTACTCTCTAATGACGCAATTGCCACATCAACAATATATATAAAATACTTGATTCTAAATGATTCTTCGGGTGATAGTAATTCATCTTCAAAATTAATTTCATCAAATTGTTTTTTTCTAGTAATTTGGCGTTTTTTTGGGAATATAGGTTCAACTTCCATATCCAATGCAATGGCCTTAGCGTTATCGATACTAATGGCATAACCTTCATTTCTATAATTTTTAAAAAATGTCATCATATTTTTTAATAGATCAATTGTGGCATCAATACACATAGTTTTGGTTTGCATTTTTTTACTAACTTTATTTATAGCAAATAAAATATCATACCAAATTACCATACCAAGTAAAAAATCATAACTTTCAATAGCATGAACTAAACTTTCAGCTTCACTTTTAGACTTTGCATCATCACATGATGAACTTAATTCTATCAAGGCATCCCTTATTTGAGGAGCTTGAAACCTAATGGCTTTGACACTTTTTATTCTACTCTCCCAACGTGTATTAGATAAGGATTTTACCGTTAAGTTAGGGACTTTATCAAGTAATATTGACCATCTTTTGGTTGAATTTGAAAATAATACAAAAATGCGTTGCAAAACTCCAAAAAAAGAAATGGCTTTAGCACAAAAATGAGCCATATCACTAACCGTGAGGTTAAGACTATGACAAGCACTTGGCATAATCAATGCTTTTGGATTAATTTCAAGTAATCTTTTTTGAACACCTTGGTGTTTTCCTTTCATGTTAGAACCATTATCATAACCTTTTCCTCTTACATCATCAATATTAAGACCATAAGATTTAATTGCATTTAATAACTCATTAAAAAGTCCTAAACCCGATGTATTTTCTACCTTTAAAAATTCTAAAAAAAATTCTTCAACTTTTGTTTTATTATTAGACATGTTCACACATCGAATAACAAGAGTCATTTGTTCTTGATGGCTAACATCGGGGGTGCAATCAAGGATAACAGAAAAATATTTTGATTCTTTCATAATATTAATTATAGAATTTCTGACATTATTAGCTAAAATAGAAATGATTTCATTTTGAATTTTGTGTCCTAAATAATGAAGATGAGTTTGATGATTTTCTATGTGTCTAACATGTTCTTGCATTATAACATCAAATTTTGCCATCATTTGAATTGCTCCCAAAAAATTACCACTAGATTCTTGAAAAAGTTTTTCGTTACAACCTCGAAAAGCCAAATTATATTTTGCCAAATATTTAATGACACCAATTATTCTTTTTAAAACTTGCCTCCAACGTTCTTTTTTAGTTAAAACTTTATTTTGTAAATTTTTATCAATTGTTTTATTATTATCCAATCTTGCTATTAGTTCATCCCAAGAATCCATACAAAAAAGATGTTGGGAACTATTTTCATGTTCTTTAAGTCTATCAAATAGATGTTTCCAATCATTAAATCCATCATTCGCTAAAGAAACTTTATTAACATAATTATTAGGTTTAAACAATTTACAACAAGAACAAAACACTTTATCAACTTTTTTTGAGTAAATTAACCATTTTCGATCACTCGTCTCGCCATTACTTAACTTTCTAGTATAAGAAGCATAAGAAAAATGTCTAGATAGATAATCTTTAGGATACACAAAATCTGATTCTCTTATTGGCCCTTTTTCAATCAAAATATCTCTTAAGTTATTATCAAGATTATCCAAATTACTAGGATCATATATATCTAAAGGTGGAATAAATTGTTCATTGTTATCATTCATGACATTTTCATTCTCATTCTCATTTGAATTGTTAACATTTTCATGATTGACATTAACATCTTCATTATTAATATTTTCATCATCAAAATCAACATTTTCATTTGAAACATTTTCTTTAGAAACATTTTCATTCAAGACATTATCTTGCTCATTAAAAACAGTTTCATGTGTGATATTATCTTGTTCATTTATTTGTACATCAGCAGAACTATTTTTTTTAAAACTTGTGCATAGACCCTTTTTGAGTTTCATTATCTTGTTCAATTTTTTGTTTTTTCTTTCGTTTTTCACTTCCAGATATATACTTTCTAGGATGCATATTCAATAGAGTGATAAGAGGCAATCAGACAAACAACAAGCAAACAGAAAACATATAATAAAAGAAGAGTTTTTGTTCTTTGTACCTACTGTTGACTGCCAATGATGCCTTGCTGGGAGCCTTTAAATAACCTCTAAGCAATTGCCAAATGCAATTGAAAAAGCCACACAACAGTCACAGCTACAACAGAAAATTCTGAAGTAAAAAAAAAAGAAATCAGATTAAAAATATTAACATTAAACAACTGAAATTAAACAAATGAATAATAAATTATCTCTAAAACAAACAGAGAAGGCTACTTACAGTTACAGAATCAGAGTTAGTGAGTTATAGGGATTCACAAGTTACAGAATCAGAGTTAGTGAGTTATAGGGATTCACAATCACACAATCAGAAGGTACGATTCCTGGATTCTCAGATTCTACATAGCATAAAATTATGAATGTCAGATTCTTAAAAAAAATAGAAAATCACAGAAAAATAAGAAATTTGAATGCTAGAAATTAGAACTTATAGATAAAAATAAAGAAGAAGATTCACAATCACTCAATCAGTGAGACAACGAGACAACGATTTCTGTTGGATTAATGCTACTTCGTGTGATCGTGTCTTCGTCTATGAGACTGTGACGACTCACTGGTCTGTCACAGGGTCTAGTTCTATTGCAGAAAAAAAAAAATTAAACTTGAAAATCGAAAATAGAAGGGCAATAATCGGTAGAAATCGTGAGTACTGGGAAGGAGAAGTAATCAGATGTACTAAATCTCCAAATCGGAAATTAGAAAAGGGAGAATTTGGGAAGAAATAAGAGATCGATTCAATTGAAATTGAAGAAGAAATAGAAGAATCTGATTATTGAGACCGTTGTTGCTTACCTTAGAATCCGGAGAAAACGTTTCGATTTTCCATAGCCGATCGTTGAAGATTTTATTGCGCCTTGGAAGTCGGCATCACTCGCTCTCGCACGCCAGTCGTTCCTGATTCCTCCTGCTTTTTTTTGGCTGACGCATGACGCTGATAAGAGATAACGAGTATTGTTTTATTGGGCTTCAATAATCAGAGTCCAATAACCTTAAACCTAATGGGCTAATGCTATACAATTACTATAAGAGATATAAAATGGGGGCCCTATGGCATTTGGGGGCCTGGGGCGGTCGCCGAACTTGCCCAGGCCCATGGGCCGGCCCTGCTAAGGACCCATGCGGTTAACCTATCACTGCTAAGTGTATACGCGAGGGTGGTATATAATTAAGATTTTACAGATTTAGGATGTATGATTGCGCCCTATCTCCTGTTCCTCGTCTGGTTGTGGACTTGGGGAAGAGTCACCCATGCGACCGTCTTTTCAATCTTAATTATATACGACTTGTATACACGAGACAATGATGGATAGACCAGGTATGAGTTCTACCATGAACTTCAGGACAAAAGCTGCTCAGAGCTACGAGTGGACATCCTACCAGTTGGATAAACGTAGTCAAGTAAGCCAAACTCGCACACTCTCAACCGATCAGAACATAAGATCAGATAGAACCGAAGTACCCACCTCTCTCCCTAGTTCATGAGTAACCACTTGGGAGTTAAATTTCGGGACGAAATTCCCTCTAACGGGGGGATAATGTAACAACACATTATTTCAAGTAAATGTAATAGTGGTTGTGACAAGGATTCCGAAGATATAAAGAATACCGAAATCTGAGTTATAACGAAGAAGTTATGACCTATCGAAGTTTCGCGACACAACCGGTACAACGCTGTGTGACATAAAAAGTGAGTTTACAATCGAATGATTTTTAGCTTTAGCAACCTAAATGGAAGGTGTAGTATACGTTAAACCGAGAATGTGCATAAAAAGATCGTCCAAATCTGACTTCGTATGAAGAAGTTATGATTTTTCTAAGATTCGACATAACAGTATACAACCCAAAATTCGAATTAAAGATCGAGCGATTTTTGGCCGACACAACCTAAACGAGAATTGAAGATCTCATCATTTGTAGTTCAACAGTAAAAAGACAGACGAAAACGGATGTCAAACGAAGAAGATATGAATTTTTAACGGACTTTTCCTGTCCCGGCCTGTTAAAAATATAACATTAAAAATAAATTCAAAATTAGCTAACGGAATCTAAACGAAAGTTGTAGAGTATAATCTCACCTACGCGTGGATATAAAGAATGTCAAAAACGGAGCTCGTATGCGAAAGTTATGAGTTTTTGAAATCCATGGCCCAAATTCCGAGGCTGGTCCAAAGGCGTACGCCCAACGTTCGCATGCCCGGTCCGGAGCTGGCCACGTCACCCTTCCTTCGCATGGTAGACACGTATCAGACACGTCCGATGCGAGCCAAAGCCTTCCGAGAATCTGACGTGTGGTACTTACCCCCCGCGTAATGCGAGGCTACGTCCCGCGTAATGCGAGGCCTCCGGGCTATATAAAGGTTGCGAGGGCAGCTCGATTCTTTTGCCATTTTACACCTCTTTTTCACTCTCTACTCCCTATATAGCCACTCTAAACCACCTCGAAGCCTCGGGAACACCCCTAACACCCGAAGGAAGCCCGGAGCCCCGAAGTTCTCGAGAAAATAATATTTTCCAGTCGAAACTTTGCCCGCGTAAAGCCCAGTTTTTCAACAGAAACTAGCGGTTTCTTCAAGAAAAATCATTTATAGAAACGAAACGCTGCCCAAATCACCACTTATCAGGTGAGTTCATACCCCCATATTTTTCCAAGCTTTTTCAATATTTTTAAGGGAGGGAATACAAGTAAAACACAAGAAATTTTGTGTTTTAAAATATAATTTACTTGGTATGTTTTTCTTATCTTTATTATGTATGAAAACATGAAACTTGTTAAAATCATGGAAATAAACTTATAAAACTGTAATAGGTATAGTTTATGGATCATATGAACTACTTTACAAAGTCTAGGTTAAAACATGGAAATAAACTTATAAACTATAATAGGTATAGTTTATGGAATAAATTGATCTTTTTACAAAATTACTTGTGAATTATAAAAAGGTTTTCGCATTATTACTTGTAAATTCGTTGAAGCTAATTGTGAGACACGTCTTCGTGTACTTACCTAAGTACCAAAGGAAGTCTAGTCTTAAGAACCAGAGTCTCCTGAAGGGAGAGCGTGAGTTTGTGTATAGATCTATACGGGATTGACAATCCAACACCCTGACTGTTAGCTACAATTTGACCGGCAGGTTTGCGGGTGACAAACGTCATTTTTGATATTGACAAACGATTCATGTCATATCAGGTTATCCATCATATTAGTATGGTTATAAGAACTCACAAGGAGAAAACAACGATATATTTACGTAGTAATATACTTTTTCTTAAACAGTTTCAAGGGATATTAACTATGTGATTACTCAGTATATACAATAGGGTTATATAAAATTGAAGTCTGATAGACAGTGGATTGTGTGATTTCCGCCTTACTTCCCGTTCCTTGTTTGGTTGTGGGCTTAGGGCAGATTCACCCATTCAACTGTCTATTCGATATCGGTTATATACAACTTGTAGGTACTAAGTGATCATAGGAGGGTAGTATCGTCACGTCGAGTTTTCAGGGCAAACACATCTTCACCTAGTTGTTCTTATACATAAAACTAGGTATCATTAAACTAAGTATGGTAATTATACTTGTACTTTTCAGTATTGGAATGATTAAGACTACAAATCAGTTTTATAGAAAATATAGGATTTTCTATGATAAACATCGTTATTTTTAAAGGTAAACAGTTTTCGATTTAACTTTCTGAAAACAATAACAATTATTACTGAAAACAATGTTTTACAATAAAGTAAGTGGAACTAGGAACATAATTACAAAAGGTTCAACACTTATTTACAAACCAGTATAACATAAAGGACCTTTAATGGTTAGTGCTATAATTCCTTAGTTTATACATCAGAGTTATATATATAAATAATATCCGATAGGCAGTGGAATGTGTGATTTCCGCCTTACTTTCTGTTCCTTGTTTGGTTGTAGGCTTAGGGCAGATTCACACATTCAACTGTCCATTCGATATTAGGTTTAATAGAGTTAGTATAAACTAAGTAATTATAGAAGGAACTATTATGGTTACCATTTTACCAATAAATTATAGGACTTTGTGAAGGAAACACGTTAATTATATCTAAAAGAATCATTAATGTTAAATTTTTGATTACTTGGTCAATAAACTAGAGTTATATGTAATGAAGATCCGGTAGACAGTGGAATGTGTGACTTCCGCCTTATTTCCTGTTCCCTGTTTGGTTGTGGGCTTAGGGAAGATCCACACATTCAACTATTTATTCGATCTGAATTATATATAATTTGTACTCACTAGGTAATCGCAGAAGTAACGAGTACGGTCAAATTACTCCTTAAGAAAATATAGGATTTTCTGAAGGAACAGGCAAACTTTTCTAAAGAACAAAGAGTATACTTTTTATAACAAAAATACTTATGAACTCACCAACTTTAATGTTGACACTTTTTCAAACCACTTGTATTCTCAGGATCGATAGTAGACAGGTACTCTCTCAGGTGTTGTGAAGACGGAGCTTTACGTCTTAACTTTTGTTGTACTTTTAAAAACAAGTAATGTTTTGAACACAATGTAAATATTATGTTATTAATACAATGGTTTTTGTTACTTTTATTGCTGTTATATAATTGTTGTGATACTTAAACATGACATCCTCCGCCCCCGAACGTTTCCGCCGTTCCGGTTTGGGGGTGTGACAGTACGCCTCGCGTACCCTTTGGTACGCCTATCGTACGTTCTGGCCCTCTACGATCATTCATGCATGGTACGCTAAGCGTACTCCTGAAGCACGCCCAACGTACTTAAGGGACAATTATGCAATACTTAAAATTTCAAAGGTTCAAAGGGTAATACCTGATTTGGAGTGTTACATGGATCCCAGCCTTAATATAAATTTTTGGGTTAATAATTAAGGATTAAAATCAACTAACTTGAATTCTCTTTTCTCCTAATATAGATGTCATATTCAAACAACAATGGTTCTCTTCGCCCTTCTGGAAATGGTTTTCCTTCTAAATATGATCTTCCACATGTTGATCAAGGTGAAAGAATGTTCCGTTCTTCAAGCAATGGTGGAACTGGAAATCATGCTTCTCCAAATCTTCCTCCACCCCCTCCAGTGACTCTCCCCAAGTCAAGTCTTATTCAATGAAATCGCACATTGACAGATTGGGGATGTTGGGTGTCATTTTCCCAAGGGAGTGGACCATTGACTTGGTTCTTCTTTCGCTTCCTGAATCATATAGTCAGTTCATAAAAAACTACTATATGAGGGACCACGACGTGACCCTATTTGATCTAACATATATGTTGATTGCTGCTGAAGCAGAAATGATTAAGAGCACAAGTCAAGCAAAAATGTTTGAAGGATCTATCTCCAAATTTTCCATGGACATTGACAATGGCAACATTGGTAGTCCAGAAAAGGTTTCTCTTCCTAATGGAAAGGGATCGGCCAAGGTCAAATTATTTGACAATATGGTAAAGAGAAAGGCTAGTTCTGAGATAGTCTCATGTGCTATTCCTCAAAGGTCCATATGTTTCTATTGCCAAATGAAGGGACATTGGATGTGAAGCTGCCCAGAATACCTGAAAGAACTCAGATATAGTAAAGTCAAGCCGTATGACTCTACTTCAGGTACATCCACTATCTAACTCTATTATTAAGTTCCCATTCATAGATTCTTAATACATGATGTGATAATGTCACACCCCAAAACCGAAACGGCGGAACGTTCGGGGGTGGAGGACTTCATGTACAGTATCATAACAATGTATAATAGTAAAGAAGCAACAACATCATCCATTGCATTAATAGTAATAATTTTAATACAAGTGTGTTCAGTAGTTTATATGACACCAAAAATGAATAAACAAAATATAAGATGGGTCTTGAATGTGCTCCGTCTTCTCAAAAACCTGATCACCGGTACCTGTCTACTGGCGACCTGAGAATACAAGTTATTTTGAAAGCGTAGATCAGCATTTAAGCTGGTGAGTTCATAAGTATTTTAGTTTCGTTGTTTGTATAAGTTGAAGAAAGTATTTGTAAACGTTTGATGTAAGAGTTTGTAAGTGTTTGTTGAAAATGTTTGTAAACTTCCTAGAAAATCCTATATTTTCTACTAAAGTAGTCTTCTACCAAGACCCAACTGTTTTCTATGTTTGTTCTTTTGTAAAAGTATAAGTTTTCCCAAAGTGTGACTATCATTATTAAAAATATAGTTTTTCATTACCGATTATGTGAAAAGATCACAAAGTGAATGAAATGGGAAAGTAAAGATGTACTAGTAGTTTTATCTAAGTACCTACTAATGTACTAACTACCCTTAAACTTGTTAGTTTAATTAAGGTAAAATGTGATCTTATTATATCCATACTTGATTTGACTTAGTATACACGACGTTCGAGACATCGAAAATGATATGACATTCGTCACCCGTAGACCTGCAGGTCCCACTGTAGCTAGCAGCAAGGTGTGGGATGGTCAATCCTGTATAGATCTATACATAAATTCACGCTCTCCCTTCAGGAGACTCTGGGTACAAAACGTGACACAACAGTATATGCCGCTCCACGAAGTAGTATCTCACATTAATGTTATAGTATTCTAGTATTATAGTATGTTTCTAATATAGTATTCTCTCTTTCTAGTATGTAGTATGTTCTCTAGTATGTAGTATGTTCTCTAGTATGTGTTGATTCTCGTTATAGTATTCTCTATCTGATTCTCGTTATAGTAAGTATTGTTTCTCGTTATAGTATGTAATGACTCATGTATGAACTGACTCTTAGTATGTTTCGTTGTTCTAGTAATAGTATTAGTGACTTCCTAAACTATACCTATTATAGTTACTAGCAATGTTATTGGTATGAATGAACATGTTTGAACACCTTTGCTACCCAAAGGATCTGAACCGAATAAAGAACTTTTATATCTATATACATATACATAATATATAACTAAGATTCAAACGACCTTCGGACAAACAACCGATACCCTAAGTCCACAACCAAACAAGGAACATGAAGTAAGGCGAGTTGTCAGTCCTAAGTCCTTTCAACCCTACTTATATAACTATATCTATATAGATATGCTTTTGACATAATATAAGTTTAAATGAGTTTGATAACGAGTTTTGCATATAAAAGAGTTTGTAAAATGATTTGAAGTAGTTTGTTTGAAAACACGGTTTTGAAGTATAAGAAATCAATTGTTTGATAGTTATTAATCACATGCGATTTGATATAATAACTATAATGTTTCTACTTGTATTCTCCCTCATAAAAGAATTTAAAACCATTTAAAAGGTAAGTTAAAGGGGTATGAACTCACCTGCAGTGAGTGGTATGAACGAAAGATCGATTTGTAGGATTGCTAAGTGCCAAGTGTAGACTTGAGCACAACGGATCCAAATAAGCATATATTGGCACATATATGTATATAATTAGTCTATATACAACTAATCATGTAAGGAAAACACCCTAGGACTTAGAAAACACTTAGATTGAAGTGTTAGAAGCATCAAAAGTCGTCTAAAATGAGTGTACGGCCGTACTGGGGCGTGTGCGACCACCTGGTGTGCTACTCATTGGGTGTGCGGCCAGGTGTGTGAGGCCATGGAGTGTGCAGCCGCACACTCCTAGTAAAAATGGTCAAAAACGTATTTCCAAGGTCATATCTTGTATCCCTTAAGTGTCTTTGATCATGTGGTAGCATACCATTGGAGTTTGAGGCCTTAAAGCACAAAGATAAGGGGTGTACGACCACATGAGTGTGTGCGGCCGCACTCTCCTTGCAGATCGAGTTCTGGACATTTTCTAAGGCTCAAACATAGCTAATAACATGCAGGAGTAGGGTACTTACGATGTAGAAGCGTATATGGGTGTTTAGAGCCCAAGAACTTAGTAGGTGTTCTTGGTGAAACTGAAGACCACTTGAAGATCTACTAAAATGGAGTGATTTCATGGATGAAATCAGTGATCTATGCTAGATGGAGTAAGGAATCAACAAATCAAAGGGTAGAAACACTTACCACTTGAAGATCTAGCTGAAAAATTGGGAGCTACTTGAGAGAAAACGATTTCTGATCTAGGAGGGTGAAAAGGATTGAATGAAGGCCAAGACTCTATCATATATGCATGAGTGTGCTGCCAGACGAGTGTGTGCTACTGGAGGAGGGGTGTGTGGCCGCACACCCAAGTGTGCGGCCGTACACTCCTTATGTTGGATTGTTTGGCCAATTTTTGGGTCGGGTGAACTTGCGGGACTCAAATCAAAACTTCTAACTTGCAGATACTAGGTTTAGAACACTCAATTGACTCAAAACAATGCTAGAAAGTGGCAGAAACGAGTGTGACTTTGATTGATTTGAATAATAGTACAAGACAGAAATTCTGGGTTGTCACATCATCCCCCCGTTAGAGGGAAGTTCGTCCCGAAATTAGAGTTTAAACAAGTAAACTATTACAAATAACTAAGCGAAAATATGAGGATATTTCAGTTTAAACTGATCCTCGTGCTCCTAAGTGAATTTAGGTCCTCGCTTTGCGTTCCAGCGAACCTTCACTATCGGGATACGACTTTGTTTTGTTCGCTTGACCTCTCGGTCCATGATCTCTACGGGTTCTTCCACGAAGTTGAGGCTCTCGTTGATCTCGATCTTGTCGAGTGGGATTACAAGAGTCTCGTTGGACAGACACTTTTTAAAAGTTCGAGACGTGGAAATTAGAATGTACGTTACTGAGTTCGCGTGGTAGTTTGAGTTTGTAAGCTACAGGGCCGATTCTGGCGAGAATCTCGAAAGGCCCTACGTATCTTGGATTTAGCTTTCCACGCTTTCTGAAGCGTATCAAGCCCTTCCAGGGTGAGACCTTCAACAGAACACGGTCGCCCACCTGGAATTCCAACGGTTTCCTTCGCTTGTCTGCATAGCTTTTCTGTCGGTCTCTAGAGGCTTTCAGTCATTCACGAATCTGAAGATCTTCTCTATCGTTTCCCGAATGATTTCCGGACCTGTGAGAGTGCTGTCAGGAACTCGTCCTTTAGCTAACTGTGTGTCGCCCACCTCAGCCCAGCACAGAGGGGATCTGCACTTACGGCCATAGAGAGCTTCAAATGGAGCAGCCTTTATGCTCGTGTGATAGCTATTGTTGTAGGAAAATTCGACAAGGGGTAAATGAGTATCCCATGCTTTCCCAAAGTCTATCACGCAGGCTCGCAACATATCTTCCAACGTTTGAATAGTCCTCTCACTTTGTCCATCAATTTGCGGATGGTAGGCTGTACTCATATCCAGCCTAGTTCCTAGGGAACTTTGTAGCGACTGCCAGAACCTCGAAGTGAATCTACTATCTCTATCCGAGATAATGGATATGGGAACACCATGCAGTCGTACGATCTCCCTAATGTAAGTTCTTGTTAGCTTCTCCATCTTGTCAGTTTCTTTGATCGACAGGAAGTATGCGGACTTTGTTAACCTGTCTACGATCACCCATATGGTATCGAGACCACCCGTAGTCTTGGGCAACTTGGTTATGAAGTCCATCGTGATTTGCTCCCACTTCCATTCAGGTATCTCCGATTGCTGAAGTAAACCTGACGGTTTCTGGTATTCGACCTTAACCTTGGCGCATGTAAGGCATTTACTCACGGAGGTAGCAATCTATGCTTTCATGTTAGGCCACCAGTATAACTTTTTAAGATCCAGATACATCTTATCCGAACCTGGGTGGATGGAATATCGAGTGTTGTGTGCTTCGGTCATGACCAAGTCTCTGAAACCACCATGCTTCGATGTCCAGATCCGATCCATGAGATATAAAGCTCCGTCACCCTTGACTTCCAAGTTTTTATCCATCCTTCTCAGGGATTCACCCGCCACATTTTCAGGTTTCAAAGCTTCGAGCTGAGCCTCCTTAATTTGTGTGGACAAGTGTGAATGGATAGTCATAGTCAATGATTTGACTCTACGACCAGAATATTCTTTCCGACTTAGGGCGTCAGCTACTACGTTGGCCTTGTCGGGATGATAACGAATTTCGCATTCGTAATCACTGAGTAGCTCGACCCACCGTCGTTGTCTCATGTTGAGCTCCTTCTGGTCGAATATGTGTTGTAGGCTTTTGTGCTTTTCGTACCGTACAGGTAATCTCTCCAAATCTTTAGAGCAAACACCACTGCTCCTAACTCAAGATCATGTGTGGTGTAGTTGACCTCGTGTGTCTTCAGCTGTCTTGAGGCATAGGCGATGACCTTACCTCGTTGCATCAAAACACAGCCGAGCCCTTGGTTGGACGCATCACAATAAACCATGAAGTCTTCTGTTCCTTCGGGATGGGACAGTATCGGTGCAGTGCATAAGGCTCGCTTTAGCGTTTGGAACGTTTTCTCTTGTTTCTCTTCCCAGTCAAATGCCACGCCCTTCTGGGTCAGTATTGTAAGCGGCTTCGCAATCCGAGAGAATTTCTGAATGAACCTGCGGTAGTGGCCAGCGAGGCCTAGAAATTGACGAATTTCTGTAGGTGTCTTCGGTACTGACCAATTCTCATTGGCCTTAATTTTGGAAGGGTCCAAGTGTATTCCCTCTTCGCTAACCACGTGCCCTAAGAATTCGACTCTTCAGATCCAAAATTCGCATTTCGAAAACTTCGCATAGAGTCTCTCTGATCGCAACGTTTTTAAGACCTGTCGAAGATGTTGGCTATGTTCCTCCTCACTACGAGAGTAGATAAGTATGTCATCGTTGAAAACAATGATAAACTTATCCAAGTAAGGACGGCACACCCTATTCATTAAGTCCATGAATACTGCAGGCGCATTGGTCAATCCAAACGACATCACTACAAATTCGTAGTGTCCATAACGAGTTCGGAAGGCTATCTTCGGAACATCCTCCCCTAGTACTCGTAACCGGATCTCAGGTCTATCTTTGAAAAGTAATCCGCCCCTTGAAGTTGATCGAACAAATCGTCTATGCGAGGCAGAGGGTAACGATTTTTGACGGTTAGTTTGTTCAGTTCTCTGTAGTCGATGCACATAAGGAACGATCCGTCTTTCTTCTTGACGAACAAGACCGATGCTCCCCAGGGTGAGAAGCTTGGTCTAATGAAGCCCTTGCTGAGCAATTCGTAGAATTGACTGGATAGCTCCTGCATTTCAGCCGGTGCTAGACGATAGGGCGATTTGGCTACTGGGGTAGCCCCTGGAACTAAGTCGATTCTGAACTCGACTTGACGTTGCGGAGGTAATCCTGGGAGTTCTTCTGTAAAGATGTCGGGAAAATCGCGTACCACTGGGATGTTCTTTATGTCCTTCGTCTTTTGGCTCACATCGACAACATGAGAAAGAAATGCGCGACAATACTTTCGCAAGCATTTCTGGGCTTGAATGCTCGAGATGAGGCGAAGGTTGGTGCCGGGTTTGTCGTCGTAGATAACTATAGTTTCGCTTGATGGCAGATTAAGGCGAACGGCCTTTTCATAACACATGATGTCGGCACGATGAGAACTCAACCAATCCATGCCGATTATGACGTCGAAACTTTTAATTGAGACCGGCATGAGGTCGATTGGAAATGAATGGCTATCTAGAGTTAGTGTACAACCTATGTATATGCAGTTAGCGCTCTCTATTTTCCCGTTAGCCATTTCTACAGTGAACGGTTCTTTAAGTGCATGGATTTATGTTTAAGCAAGTGAGCAAATTTATGGTTCACGAAACTCCTCTCCGCTCCACTATCAAACAATATGCATGCATAAGAGTTATCGAGGAGAAACGTACCAGTGACCATTGTGGGGTCAGCAACTGCTTCCTCGTGGCCTATAGCCAAAACTCTTGCCACTCCCCCGTCGTTCCCTACCTTCGGGCAGTTCCCTTTGTAGTGGCCTACTTCGCCACAACCGTAGCAAGCCTGGCCCACACCAGCGTCGGGGACTTGAGTAATTGGCCTTGCCGAAGCCTTGCAGAAACAGGCAGTGTGCCCCTTCCTGTTGCAGTTAGAGCACTGCATTTCCCGGCAGGGTCCATTGTGATGGAAGCTGCATTTGTTGCACTTGGGCAAGTTACCCGCGTACTGATTTATTGGCACAGCAGCGGCAGGTGCCATCGCAGCATGAACAACTACGACTTGCTGCTTTTTGGCAGCTTTCTTCTTCTTCTTGTCATCCCAGAACTTCCGCTTGTTGGCAGCGTTTTTGGAGGGTTCTGAGATGGCTAGGGTTGTTGTCGCTGACGGGGTACGGACCCCATGGTCAATGAGCCTTTGTGCCAATCGCTTAGCACTGTCGAAGGTAGTGGGGTTGGAAGCTAGAACGTTCCCCTGAAATGGAGGCAACAGCCCCCAAATGTACCTTTCCACCTTATTTGCTTCAGTGGGGACCATTCCCGGACATAGAGCTACCAGATCGCTGAATCTGGCAGTGTAGGAGACTATGTCGGAGCCCTTCATGGTTAGGCTCCGGAGCTCCTGTTCCAACTTCTGAACTTCGCCCCTCGGGCAGTATTCCTCGATCATTAGCTCCTTGAGAGCTTCCCAACCGATAGCATTAGCCACCACCAGAGATAGTGACTTGACATTGCTATTCCACCACGTCAGAGCTCGGTCCGCGAAGGTGCAAGCAACAAATTTTACCTTGCTCCCCTCCATACAGGAGCAGATCTCGAAGATCGACTTCGTCTTCTCGAACCATTGCGAGAGGGCAATGATTCCGCCAGTCCCATCGAAGGCCCTGGGTTTGCAGCTGGTTAAGTCTTTATACGTGCACTCCCTAGAGCGCACTGGAGTCTCGGCAATAGTGGGAGGTACATTAATCCCGCTCCCGCTAGTACCGATGGTGTTGAATTGAGCTAGGGCTGCCGTAACAGCCGCATTCACAACAGCTTGAACAGCTGTTGGGTTGAATTGAGGAGGAGGATGTGGAGTTTGATTCGGAGTTCTTGGAACATCGCGCCTCGCTGATCGACGCGGAGGCATCTTGAAGCTATAAAAGCAACAGGATGCATATATTGGTAAGAATAGAATGATGAGAGTGACTCATGGACTAACTCTTCATTGTCCAACAACACAATTGAAAGCATGATTGAATAGAAATCTAGTACTGGAAAGATGAAGGTTTTGGAATAATTTCCATGGAACTAAATATCCGTCACTAATATTGGTATTACAGATGTAAATAAGTTCGGGAGAAAATGACCTAAACGTAGGTCTTACATCAAACCAAGATAAGAAAATCTGACAGGATAAAGACTTATCGACCGAAAGTTCAAAGTCTTAAGATAACAGGGAAATTACAGGGAGACATGCTACTTAGAGCATAGCTAAGAAGGCTATTCCTTAAACAAAAGAAAGGATGAGCAGGGCATCCATTTACTGGTAACGGGCACCCCTTGGGCGGACCCTTAAGTCAGCCAGCTGACGTTCCATGTCGAGAAGGCGTCGCTCGTACACTCGCTGGCATACGCGATGCTCTACGACTTCAGCCCTAGTCTCAGCTAGTGCTTGAAGTAGAGACTCATGGTCTCTTTCAACTTTCTCACGTGCATCTTCCAGACGACGTATGCTGATATTATTGATCCTTGTGTTGGCATCAAGCTCCGCAATTCGGTTAAGGACTGTTCTACCCTGAATTTCGTTTCAAGCAACCCTGCGGACCAGAATAGGCAGGACTCTGTCCGCTGAGCTTCCTTCGCTCACATTGTAGAAACTTCGGTCTCCATTGTAGGGAATGGGTTGACCTTGTTCCTGACTCCAAGTCTCCAAACTCTCTACCCACAGAGGCGTCGGGCCTTGAAAAGCCGGACGAGGGTTCGGATTCGGGATTGGAGCTACTAGGGGTTGATCGTTGACTTCGGCCTCAGAGTTAGAATCCTCCGGGAAGTTCTCTGCGGAGTCATCATCCATTGGAATTTCCTAATTCTCCTCTGGCTCATCACCGAGCCGTCCTCCATTGCCGTTGTTGGGAAAGTACGGGTCTCCGGGGATATGGAATCCAACCATGTTATCTACGCGAGAATAGGGATAGAAGGAATAGTTAATAGACATACTAATTAAGTTAATTATAAGATGATCCTTATCAGTTACTCCAACATTTGCGTAGTGCATACCAATCATATGTAACCAAAGCAGGATAGTCCTTCGAATAAGTGATCCTAACTCTAAGTCCACAACCAAACAAGGAACAGAAAGTAAAGAAAAGATCACAGATTCTAAGTCTATGACACCTTAATCACATATAACCTTAGTGTATCCACTTAGCAACTATTGACATACTAATAAAGATCTTTTTAGTTTGCACATAAGTTAATTATAGTAACACAAAATACTCCTATAGTATTTTAAGTTTATGTTCTGTTCTAATGTTCTCATTGTAGTAGTGTTGGTAAGTGTTTATACTTGCTGCAACATCACAAACAATCCTGGACACATGCTAATCACTTCTTGGAAAGATATAGTTGATCAGGCTATATCACTCCCAGATCTGATTATATGCCCCCAAGACTACTCGTGTTGTCCAACAATCGTAATACTTTTGTTCTGTCCTAGTGACACTGATTTTAGTATGAATGCAGGTATGTATACTTTTGTTAAATATTTTATTATTTAAAAGTATAAACTCTTGGTCAGAGTATTTTAATCCCATTGTGTTTATATTTGTATATCTTTTATGAGTTCATATACTCGATTCACTATAAACAATGCTCTGATACCAATCTGTCACACCCCAAATCGAAACGGCGGAACGTTCGGGGGTGGAGGACTTCATGTACAATATCACAACAATCTATAATAGTAAACAAGCAACAACATCATCCATTGCATTAATAGTAATAATTTTAATACAAGTGTGTTCAGTAGTTTATATGACACCAAAAATGAATAAACAAAATATAAGATGGGTCTTGAATGTGCTCCATCTTCTCAAAAACCTGATCACCGGTACCTATCTACTGGCGACCTGAGAATAAAAGTTATTTTGAAAGCGTAGATCAGCATTTAAGCTGGTGAGATCATAAGTATTTTAGTGTCGTTGTTTGTATAAGTTGAAGAAAGTATTTGTAAACGTTTGATGTAAGAGTTTGTAAGTATTTGTTGAAAATGTTTGTAAACTTCCTAGAAAATCCTATATTTTCTACTAAAGTAGTCTTCTACCAAGACCCAACTGTTTTCTATGTTTGTTCTTTTGTAAAAGTATAAGTTTTCCCAAAGTGTGACTATCATTATTAAAAATATTGTTTTTCATTACCGATTATGTGAAAAGATCACAAAGTGAATGAAATGGGAAAGTAAAGATGTACCGGTAGTTTTATCTAGGTAACTACTAATGTACTAACTACCCTTAAACTTGTTAGTTTAATTAAGGTAAAATGTGATCTTATTGTATCCATACTTGATTTGACTTAGTATACACGACGTTCGAGACATCGAAAATGATATGACATTCGTCACCCGTAGACCTGCAGGTCCCACTGTAGCTAGCAGCAAGGTGTGGGATGGTCAATCCCGTATAGATCTATACACAAATTCACGCTCTCCCTCTAGGAGACTCTGGGTACAAAACGTGACACAACAGTATATGCCGCTCCACGAAGTAGTATCTCACATTAATGTTATAGTATTCTAGTATTATAGTATGTTTCTAATATAGTATTCTCTCTTTCTAGTATGTAGTATGTTCTCTAGTATGTAGTATGTTCTCTAGTATGTGTTGATTCTCGTTATAGTATTCTCTATCTGATTCTCGTTATAGTAAGTATTGTTTCTCGTTATAGTATGTAATGACTCATGTATGAACTGACTCTTAGTATGTTTCGTTGTTCTAGTAATAGTATTAGTGACTTCCTAAACTATACCTATTATAGTTACTAGCAATGTTATTGGTATGAATGAACATGTTTGAACACCTTTGCTACCCAAAGGATCTGAACCGAATAAAGAACTTTTATATCTATATACATATACATAATATATAACTAAGATTCAAACGACCTTCGGACAAACAACCGATACCCTAAGTCCACAACCAAACAAGGAACATGAAGTAAGGCGAGTTGTCAGTCCTAAGTCCTTTCAACCCTACTTATATAACTATATCTATATAGATATGCTTTTGACATAATATAAGTTTAAATGAGTTTGATAACGAGTTTTGCATATAAAAGAGTTTGTAAAATGATTTGAAGTAGTTTGTTTGAAAACACGGTTTTGAAGTATAAGAAATCAATTGTTTGATAGTTATTAATCACATGCGATTTGATATAATAACTATAATGTTTCTACTTGTATTCTCCCTCATAAAAGAATTTAAAACCATTTAAAAGGTAAGTTAAAGGGGTATGAACTCACCTGCAGTGAGTGGTATGAACGAAAGATCGGTTTGTAGGATTGCTAAGTGCCAAGTGTAGACTTGAGCACAACGGATCCAAATAAGCATATATTGGCACATATATGTATATAATTAGTCTATATACAACTAATCATGTAAGGAAAACACCCTAGGACTTAGAAAACACTTAGATTGAAGTGTTAGAAGCATCAAAAGTCATCTAAAATGGGTGTACGGCCGTACTGGGGCGTGTGCGGGCACCTGGTGTGCTGCCCATTGGGTGTGCGGACAGGTGTGTGAGGCCATGGAGTGTGCGGCCGCAAACTCCTAGTAAAAATGGTCAAAAACGTATTTCCAAGGTCATATCTTGTATCCCCTAAGTGTCTTTGATCATGTGCTAGCATACCATTGGAGTTTGAGGCCTTAAAGCACTAAGATAAGGGGTGTACGGCCACATGAGTGTGTGCGGCCGCACTCTCCTTGCAGATCGAGTTCTGGAAATTCAAACATAGCTAATAACATGCAGGAGTAGGGTACTTACGATGTAGAAGCGTATAGGGGTGTTTGGAGCCCAAGAACTTAGTAGGCGTTCTTGGTGAAACTGAAGAACACTTGAAGATCTACTAAAATGGAGTGATTTCATGGATGAAATCAATGATCTATGCTAGATGGAGTAAGGAATCAACAAATCAAAGGGTAGAAACACTTACCACTTGAAGATCTAGCTGAAAAATCGGGAGCTACTTGAGAGAAAACGATTTCTGATCTAGGAGGGTGAAAAGGATTGAATGAAGGCCAAGACTCTATCATATAGGCATGAGTGTGCTTCCAGACGAGTGCGTGCTGCCGAAGGAGGGGTGTGTGGCCGCACACCCAAGTGTGCGGCCGTACACTCCTTAAGTTGGAGTGTTTGGCCAATTTTTGGGTCGGGTGAACTTGCGGGACTCAAATCCAAACTTCTAACTTGCAGATACTAGGTTTAGAACACTCAATTGACTCAAAACAATGCTATAAAGTGGCAGAAACGAGTCTGTCTTTGATTGATTTGAATAATAGTACAAGACAAAAATTACGGGTTGTCACAGATAATCATTTTGATGTTTTTGCATGATCTAAGAGAAAGAAGGAAGCTTAAGAAGAGTAAATTAAAGCTGATCATGAGACATGGATTTCGGTCGCATGGTTCGATGATCAGATTTTGGAAGCTACTGCTTAAGAGTTATGACAAATTAATAGATTACTAGAAAATATCTAGAAACATAGTTTTCATATATTTGCATTGTGAGGACAAGTTCCAAATTTTCGTTTATTATTAATAAAAGTGAAATTTTGGTTTATATAGTTACTTTATATTTCCTTGCAATGACATTTATGAAAATTAGTGGTTACATTTCTAGCGATATTAATTGTGGATTTGATTCTTAATTTTATCGTTCATGGTAATGTCATGATTGACCAAGTGAAAAGGAATTATCATCACCCAAGTTACAATTCGATAGAAACGTGGAGTCATACAATTCGAATTGTGTGATGTATGAGAATCTTGATCGTTGGAAGATCATGACTAATTCGTTGATCACATGTTTATGTGAGTCAACTGAATGACTAAAAGATCTAGTACACATTGATGTGGACTATTCAAATCCGCCACAAATGATGATAACTTTATTCGTCATGATTTAGTGATGCTTCAGTAAACATGGTTGTGTTTATAAAGATTAAGCATAATTTTGATATTTGAAAATTTTCAAGGAGTGACAGAACGAATAAGAAGAATCTATTAGACAGAAAGATAAAAGTTTCTTCAATCTAAAAGGAGAGGAGATTACTATAGTATCATGTTTTATGATCATCTTAATGGTTATGGAACTATATCACAATTTATCCTCGAAGAACTTCTTAGTGCAATTATTTTACTAAGAAGAGGAATCAGATATTGTGAAATGGTTTAATTAAGAGAAGATTCATACTTTGTTTCCAATAAAGTTTTAGAGTCATACTCTAGTAACTACAATTCATATCTGGAAGATTATTTCACAATAAGTAGGTTTATAATACCTCATGAAATGTGGAGTAATAATGTTTTCTTACTCTAGCGCATTTGGAATTGGAAGTTGTGATGTTTCTGGTTAAAACAGAGGATAAACTTAGACCGATTCCATGAAGTGTTTTCTTGGCAAGAATCTACACTAACTTTTGAATATTTGTTTTAGCTCGTGAAAGTATGTTTCTTGAGAGAGAAACTTATATGTCAAGAAGTTAGTAGGAGTCGTAATGATCTTGAAAATTTTTCAGGAGTCAATCGAGAATAAACCTTTTATTTATCACTAGCACACGACCTGAGGTTGATAACCTATTGTGTTAAGTTGACACATTCTTGTTTCTGTGCACCTTTTTGTTGTGTTGGTAAAGCTTATGAGTTCTATGGTTTTCATTTGACTGCAAAAGGTAGAGCACATCAGTGATAGTACATTGGTCAATGGAAGTGAGCTGCTTAAACAACATGGGAGCGTTGGTAGGCCCTTGTGCTGCCAGAAGGCGAGAAATTAAGAATAAGCAAAGTTCAGTCCATGAAAGGAAAACTAAATTTGATTTTGGTTTTTTTCCTCAACCATATCTTATGATTGTAGGTTAATGATGATAGATTCACATGGATAGGAACACATACACCATAAAATCTAGGTGGCAAAAGGTTTCGCTCTAAGTCATGAAAATGATTATGGGGAGACACTTTCGTTAGTAGATTTTAAATCTGATTAATATCATCATGGTTACCAGTTGTGATAATCGCGTTCTCAAATTCGCATATGATTACGACATCCCTTTTCATAGTTCGAATTGTGAGAAATGGAGAGAAATAGTTTGAATGTTCAGAACTTATAGCTATAAGTTCTGAAATGGTTTAAACACACACATATGCTATCTAATGAAAGTGTATAATCTTGAGAAGTCTGCTCAAATACTTATCGAAGCACCATGTATCATAAATCTGAACTTTACTAAGAAAGTTAATAGTAATGATTTCTGGAAGTCCAGTTGCTTTTCGGGTACATGTCAAAGCTAGTGTGAGCATAATCGTTATGTAAATAGAAGCATAATTGTTATGCTAGTAGAAGCATAGTTATTATGATAAGTGTTGCAAGTTGGTAATACTATTTGTAGGAAACAAAGTTTACAAATTTTCAAATTGCAAAGTTTGGGAGTTGTTTTGCTATAGAAAGATTTAGGGGAGAAGGCACTCATACTTCATTTCAAATCTAAGAGTTTAGATTGAAAGTTTTAATGGAACTTAGTCTTGAACATATATGAATATCATGTTGAAATGATTCAACATAGGAAATTCGATATATGGAAATATTATAGCAAGATACTGATCAGATATCAGATCTTTATGTAAGACGCTATGAATCGAGTCCCATATGCTTCGGATATAGGATTGGTTGCATGTGATATGATATTCACTTGTTCTGATTTTTCCAAATGCCTTGGGCATTGAGAAAGGAAAAAGGACTAGAACAGTTTGTGAATAAAGTTGTTAAACAACTGTCAAGAACAATCTAAGGCTTACCTGAAGATTGGTTGCTTGTGGACAGTTGGAAGTATGATATTTTTTGGAAGGACCATATTGACATGTTTTGGATTAATATGATTCTTGGTCAAAATTGATGGTCATATGGGAATATGGAAATGTTTCCATAATAGGAGTTGGTTATTTAAATCTACATGTAAGTTCGGAAATTTAATGCAAGAAGGATGTTCAAAAAGTGTACTTTGAGTTTGAGACTTCGTTTCCATGGAATTGTTTTTAGTAACAAATCTCCAATGGAATGTTTTGTAATATTGTTGGCAAAGTCTTTCTGACTTTGAAGCCTCGACATTACAGAAGATCATTGCATGAAAGGTTGAATTCTAACAAATTTTGTAGTAATACAAAATTTTTGAAGTTGTGAAATGAGCATCATTGGGATGGTGTCCAATCGATCTTCTCACAAAGGAAGGACCATAGAGAAACATAATATGCATGTTTAGAACATGGCATGACTAATGTTTAATTCAAGTATTTAGTTGATTAATCGAAACATTATACAATTAATATGGTGATTAAATAATAAGTGTTTTATTTATATTCAATAGTTTTGAGACCATAGTTAATTAGGTTATTATTGTGTTTCACTTCGCATGTTTTACTTCCTGAATAATTGGATTATTCTAACATCCACCATCGCTCGTATTTTTGGAAGTAAGTAGCGAATTAAGACTATCATGAATAGAATTGTAGATTATCTATGGAGATTAGACATAGCAATGGTTTTGCTGCAATGTTCATGAGTACTTTTGAAATGGTGATTTTAAGTATTGGATAAACCCACGCTCAGAGAATTACTTCATGTATTTTATCACGAGTAATTTTGAGGCGATAATATCTTATATTCTTGAAACGGAGATATATGAGTTGTTGTTTACGAGTTGTTTGTGCATTGATAATATGTAAACGCGTCAGTAACTTGATGTTATAAAACGTATTGTTGTGTGTGATTTGATGAGTAAATAATACAAGCATATAAGTCAAAGTTTATCCGTTCCTTTTTCCCTAACGGGAAAAGCGATATCTGTGGGCCCCTCGCTGATTTGATGATGACATCTAAAGTGCTTGACCAAGCCTGGACTCAATTGATATGTTTAATTAATAGTCTGATATCAGTCATCATAAATCAGAAACAGGGAAACAAATCTTGGACAGATAGAATGATTATAATCCATGTCTCATGTCCATATGATATCTTGCAGAACGAAGAATATTTGATCACTTATCTAAGGACACGTCACTAACTAGGCCAGAGTTCGACAAAGGCTTTTGGTAGCTACAATTTGCTAGTAAATTTGGTAGTTATATTGGCAATTATAGTTATTAGACTTATCCAAGTGGGAGACTGTTGGACTAGGTATCTAAGCCCATAACTATAATTGGTATAAACTTGAATTGATAGTAGCACAGTCCTTTTGGGTTGCCTTCAAACCTAGAAATTGAATATGATGACTTTCAGAGAGAGAAGAATGATTTATTAATTTATTACTTGGTTAATAAATTAATTAGAAATCAAAATAAATGAATTATTAATGTATGATGTAAATAATATATTAGTTAGAAATCATATTGTTTAATTAATATTTAATCAAAAATTAATTTGGAATTAATTTTGGGGTTAAAGGTATTAATTAAAAGTGCAGGGACTAAAGGTGACAATGTTCAATAGTTGTGCATTGGACAATTCTAGAACCTCCCTAAAGAGGGGGGGGGGGGGGAACAAAATCTAGAGTGTCTCTAGGGTTTCCTTGGGCTCTAAGGGTGCCTTGGATGCCTTAGGGAGGAAGTTAAGGGATTAGGGTTATCTTGGAGATACATGCCTTATCCAATACCTTCATGACACCTATATAAATCCTCCTTAGGGTTAAATTTCGGCCAAGCCTTCCTTCAAAGTGCCTTGGACGAAATTTTGGCCCCTTCCCCCCTCTCTCTCTCTATAGTTTTCCTTGGTTACTAGGGTTTGTTTGTGAACCATTAGAGGCACGATACTTGTGGCGCTTGCTACCAAAGGTTATTCAAGGAGGAATTCAAGATTGTTTACTACAACAATCTTAAATGTTAGTTTTCTTGTTCTTATGATTTAATTACTTCATAGGAAAATTTTTATAACCTAGGGTTCATAGTATGTTGCTTTACTTGAAAGACATAGATCCAACTAGGTTGCATGTGCCCTAATTTATTTGAATTGTTTGAATAATTTTCTGCTTAGTGCATTGTATTGTAACCTCCATACCCATCATTTTCACGGATCACAAGAGCCTGAGGTAGTTGATGGATCAGTCGAATCTGAATATGACGCAGCGTCGATGGTTGGATGTGGTGAAGGATTATGATTGCGAGATCCTTTATCACCCGGGGAAGGCCAATGTGGTGACCGATGCTCTCAGCTGCAAGGTGGTTGAGGCTCCGATCAGAGATATATGATTGAGGATAACCTTGATTACTCCATTATTGGAGCAGATTCGTGAGGCTCGGATCGAGGCTATGACGGAAGAGCACTGAAAGAGAGAGTGTATTGTGGGTCAGGTGGATTCCTTCGATTATGATATCCATGGATTGTTGACTTTGCACCGATGAGTTTGGGTTCTGTATTGGGGCGGTGTATGCCAGATTCTGATGGAGGAGGCCCATAAGTCTAGGTTCTCCATTCATTCTGGGGCGACAAAGATGTATAGGGATCTTCCACCTGATTATTAGTGGCCCTGAATGAAGCGGGATGTGGCCTGGTACGGGGAGCGCTGCTTGACTTCCAGGAAAGTCAAGGTTGAGCATCAGCGTCCTCATGGCAAGATGCAGCCATTGGAGATTCTCGTATGGAAATGGGAGGATATCACTATTGATTTTATCATGAAGTTTCCCAGGACTGCGCGCGGAGTGGATTTGATTTGGGTCATCGTGGATCGTTTGACCAAGAGCGCACATTTCATTTCGATTCCGAAGAGAATTTCCACAGAAAAGTTAGCTGGGATTTATATCCGGGAGGTTGTGGCATGTCATGGGGGTGTCGGCATCAGTGGTTTCTGATAGAGATGTCCGCTTCATTTCCAAGTTTTGGAAGAGGTTCCATGACGAATTAGCTACTCGTATCCATTTTAGCACATCTTTTCATCCGCGTACCGATGGTCAGAGTGAGCGGACTATTCAGACTCTCGAGGATATGTTGCGGGTGTGTGTTCTGGATTTCAGTAGGGGTTGGGATACGTATCTTCCGTTAGCGTAATTTTCGTATAACAACAGTTATCACGCGAGCATCGATCGACCTCCTTTCGAGATGCTCTATGGGAGGAAGTGCAGGACCCTGATTTGTTCGGACGAGGTCGGTCGGCGGGTTATAGGGAGTACCGAGGTGGTACTCAAGACTACTGATCTGATTCAGCAGGTTCAGAGCAGGCTCCAGACAGCTCAGAGTCGGCAGAAGAGTTATGCCGACAGTCGCCAGTTAGACTTAGAGTTCCAGGTGGGAGATATGGTCCTCCTGAAGGTGTCACCTTGGAAAGTCTGTGGTCAGGGTTTCCAGTAGACAGGTACACGTACAGGGTTTCCAGATGATGGAGTATAATAGCTTCAAGTTTTGCTTTGTTATTTACTTTTGGAGTCAATCATATGTTATTCAAATACAATGTAAACGCTATATTATAAATACAATGGTTGTTGTTACTTTGATTACTATGATTCAATTGTTGTGATACTATACATGACGTCATCCGCCCCCGAACGTTTCCGCCATTCCGGTTTGGGGGTGTGACAGACAAGAGGGGTTAGGACTCCAGCAGGCGATGTTGCAGGTATGTATCTTTTGCTTCTTTTCTGTTTTATCTGTATTTTGTCGTTTTTATCTTGCATCGATTTGGGTATGTGTATCTCTGGTATATTTCTTTGATTATGTTTGGGTTATATCTTCAAGTAATGTCATATGTCATTTTCATGTCGTGAATTATTAGTGGTTAGTGAAAGGTTGTTTTCCTGTTTGCGGGTTTGGAGTGTTCAGCGTTATCTTGGGATGTGGTCGAGGATCGGTTCAGGGGTATTATATGGAAGGTCTGTGGTCAGGGTTCAGCAGGGTGGTTATCCAGGATCGTCAGGGTTCGGTGGGTTCAGTCTTTGTGCTTGGGTTGGCTTTTGGAAGCGCCAAGAAAAGTGGTCTATTGCTGAGGTTTTGCACTAAGCGTCGACTATTTGGAATTCAAGATTTTAGTGTTGTATCATTTCAAGGCATCTGGGGTTATCAGTTTCGCTAGGATTCGTAAAGTATTCATCTGGTCTTTAGAAGTTTTGCAGTCCTTTGGGGTTTGGCTAGTGATGGAACACTAGCATGGGTAAGCGCAGGTTGTCAGCAGTATGGTTATTAAAGGGTAAAAAGGATTAGGAATCCTTCAATTCTCATGTATTGTGAAGACTTAGTCGAATCTAAGTGGGGGAGAATCTCACAGGTATTCGGGATCAGAAGCAGGCGTCAAACTAGGGTGAGTTTCGCATTCCCCGGGGTGGAGGGCGGCCAAGTGGTTTTCTGGATTGAGGATTGCGTGAGTTGGATGTTCGGGAAACTTTCCAACATTTGTGGTAGTACTCTCCCATCTTTTCAGATTGGAGAAACTTTTATCTTTCTTCCTAATTTGATTCTTCTCATTCGTTCTGTCATACATTGAAACTTTTCCAATGATTCAGAATTATACTTAAACTTGTAAGTATAAACATGTTTACTAAACTTTAGTAAACCATGACGAATAGTCTTATCGATCTTTGTGGTGGACTTGATCAGTGCACAAGAATGTGTACTCGATCCCTTAGTCCTTCACTTGACTCACATATACATGTGAAGAAGGAACTAGTCTTAATTTTCCAAAGATGAAAATTCTCATTCACCATATAATCCAACTTGCATAATTCCAAGTTTCTATCCAACTGAAACTTGGTTGATGCGAATCTTTCCTTATTTGGTAAATTTAGACACTACCACAAATGAAAGAATCAAATTCATATATCCATCATTGCTATCAATGGAAACATATAAACAACAATTTTTCATTAATGCCATTGCAGGGAGATATAAATAAAATAAAACAAAATTTTATTTATTTATAAATGCGGAAAAAACTTTTCCCTTACAATGCAACTATAAATGAAAACTATGCTATTACATATTTTCTAGCAATCTATCATAACTCCTAAGAAGTAGCTCAAGAATCCAATCGTGGAACCATGCAATTGAAATCCATATTCGCGATCAGATTCAACATACTCTTCTTTTAAGCTTCCTTCCCTTTGCTTGATCCTGCCACACATCAAAATGTATTAGGAACCTTCAAATAGGAACTTAAGAGAGTTAGATAGTGGACTTACCTGAAGCAGATTCAAACTTTTTGACTTGACCTTCTCTCAGATCTTTCAGGTAGTTAGGGCAGCTTCACAACCAATTCCCCTTCCTTTTGGCAATAGAAACATATGGACTCTTTGGTAATGGTACATGGGACTATATCAGACTTAGCCTTTCTCTTTACCATTTGGTCAACCAAGTTGACTATGGTCGATCCCTTTCCATTGGGAAGAGAAAGCTTTTCTGGATATCCAATGTTACCATTGTCAATGTCCATGGAAGTTTGGGAAGTTGATCTTCTAATCAAATTTGCTTTACCGGTGCTCTAAATCATTGCTGAATCAGAAACACCTAGCAAATAGATAAGATCATTAAGGGTCATGTCATAGTCTGTTTCATAGTAGTCCCAAAGGAACTCACTGTATGACTTAGAAAGTGATTTAACGACCAACTTTCTCAAGACTTTGACACCCAACTCTCCAGCTTGTCAATATGTGACTTCATCTCCAAGATGTGAGCATACATAGACCTTGCTTGCCAATAGGGCTTGAGTGACCTTGAACTTGTGGGTTAGGGAGAATAATTGGAGGAGGTGGAGGGACTGAAGAATGATTTTTGGGACATCATCTTCATTAGGAAAGCTTGTTCCAAGAGTTTTGGGAAGATCATAATTGTCTGAACTAGACATCTTTTGGGAGATATTCAAGATAGTTTATTTAAAGTCCTTAATATAACACCCAATATGAAATATTAAGGCTAGGACCCAACACAATATTTTATAACTTGGAAGAGGGATGCCGTAATCCAAGCTATAGAATATTTGAAGGTAGGCGAATGACGATTCACCAATTTCCACCATGAAAAACGAAATAATTTATTAGGTTTTAATTGGATTTGAAACTCCTAGATCTTTTGAGATTCATTGAACTTTTCAATGGCATGTTTCAATCTCGATTGTGCCCTCTCAAATTTTGTGACTGGGATGTCGAGGATCACAAAACAAGGTGTGAATAACCATTCAAATATACTTGGTACCCTTAATATTTACCACTCAATCGATGTCACGTGCTCCACTAACGACTTAAGCAAAGTACAAAGTGTAATTTTATGGGTTAGCACCAAATTCACATTTTCCTAAGTAACTAAGATTGGGAATTTATAAAAGGTTTAGTTACTTAGTATTTATCATTAATACTTTTAATGAAGGGAGAATTATAGTCCTTGTCCTACCCGTTCGGCTAACAACCCTCCGCCAGTCAAGGAAGCGATGGGTGAGAGTGGACACCCATTAAACTGCCATTTTATAGGCAGTAACCTTATACCCCCTTATAGACCAGCTTCGTGAATGAGGCCTGTTAACAGTAAGACTGACTTTGTTCTTATACATATATATATATATATATATATATATATATATATATATATATATATATATTATTAACTTATAATCCTATAAAGTATAAGGGTTGAATTTTAACTTTTAAAATTCTAAGGGCTTAACTTGGAATTAAAGTATTCATGAGGGGAAACTTTACAAATTCCAAAACTTGAGGGCAAGTTTTGAACTATTCAAAAAACTTATCAATTCCATAACTTATGTGTTTAAAGTAGTTTTAATGAAAAACTCTTCAAGTGCCATAACTTGAGGACATGTTATGGAAGACTTTAAAACATTTAAAACTGAGACTCTCCATTTTTCATAACTTATGGAAATTTTATGAGTTTTAATAACCATAAATGTGACTTTTCATATAACTTGAGGACAAGTTACAGAAACACATATTATGAACAACTTTTAGATTAATTTGGATTGAAAACATATTATCACATAACTTTTCTATTAATCTAAATCAACTCATAAGAACAAGATAATTCAAATCAAACAATTTTCATGTAATTAGCCTAACCATTAAACTAATACAAAACATGAATCTATTGACAATTATCTATGAAATTGGATTAGCATGAACATTACCACATCAAAAATAGGTTTACAAGTTCAAAAACAGCTTAGGGTAATGTTCCTAGTCCAATTCCAGCCAAAAAACTCGAAAATATGCTGTCAGGGCTCCTACTCGTCGAGTGTATGAACCTACTCGACGATTAGGATGAATTTCTTCATGGACTCGGCGAGTTCATCAGTGGACTCGGCGAGTCCAGTGCCCAGACAGCCAAAAAATCGATTTTTTCATCTTTTTTCAGCAATTTGCATCAAGTATAATTGAAAACAAGCCTAGGCTCTGATACCACTGAAGGGTTTTCAGCATTTTAACACTCCTAAGGTGTACATGCAACCCTAAATACCTTGGATCTATGTTTTTCTCTATTATACATGCAAATATCAATTTTCCAAGGTATTGTTCTAACTAGCATAATATGAAGTACATATAAAATAAATTCTAGTAGAATTACATACCTCTTTATGTAGCTTGATTCCATGGAGCTTAAGAGCCTAGTGCCTCAAGTGTGACCCCTCAAATGGTTCACATAACATCACCAATATCTTGGAATAACTTGGGAGAAAAGGGTCTTATGCTCAAATCGGCTAGCCCTCATGTGTACACACACTAGTGCCAATTTCTTGAGCCATGGGGTCCTTATATATGGTGGCTATTAGGGTTACACCATGTAACTCATGTCTTTCCATATTCTCCATGCTCCATGGGTTAAAACCTCCATGGGTTACTCCATGGGTTTAGCCCAACATGAAGAACTATGGATCATAAACCCACATATATAAGAATGAATGATTTACACAATCAATCCCCATATATTTAATTAGTCTCCTTTTGATCACAAAATTAATTCCAAATTAATTCTTGATCAATACTAATTAAATAATATGATTTCATATTAATATATTAAAACTTATAATATATTAACAAATCATAAATATCCTTTTCTAATAAAAGTCTATCTAAATTGTTCCAATGTCATGCAACCCAAATGGACCATGCCAATCGGGTCAAGTACATGTTGGATTAATGTCTAAGTCCATAACTATATTTGGTATGTACTTGACCCGACCCGACATGGTCCATTTGGGTTGCACTTCACCGGCACAATTTATATGGATAGTCTTTTGAGAATAGTATATTTATGATTTATATTAATATATTATAAGTTCTAATATATTAATATGGAATCATATTATTTAATTAGTATTGATCAAGAATTAATTTAGAATTAATTAAGTGATAAAAAAGAACTAATTAAATATGGACTCTTATATATATGGAATGGGCGAAGTTCATTTAGGTTGGGCTAAGCTTTCATGGATGGTCCATGGAGCTTTTAACCCATGGATCCTATGTAAATGAAAGGTCATGGGTATTAGGGTTTACATGGATGTAACCCTAATCCTCCATAATATATAAAGGGGTCCTTGGCTCACAAAATTGGCACAAGTGTGTGAAAATAAGAGTGGACCGATTTTAGTGTGCATACATATTCTCTCAAGTTCTTCCAAGGTGTTTTGGTGATTTGTGATTCCATTTGAGGCTTCCACACTATTGGGGCTAAGCTCTTAAAGCTTGAAGACATCAAGCTACATCAAAAGGTATGTCATCTAACTAGAACTTTGTAGTATAGGTGCTTCATAATATGCTAGTTAGGATGAAACCTTGGAATAGTTAATATTTGCATGTATAATAGAGAAAACATAGATCCAAGGTTTATAGGGTTGCATGTACACCATAGGAGTGTTAGAATGCTCAAAACCCAACAGTGGTATCAGAGCCATGGGTTGTTTTCTATTATATTGATGCAAATGTTTTATTTTCAAGTTGAAAAAAAAAGGAAAAAAAACATGACGTTTGTCAAATTTTAAGATAATTACTTGTTTTGTGAAAAACGAATTATTTGTAAAATTTGAATCATTTGTTATATGAGTTGAATTAGGTCAAATTTAGTAAAAGATAAAATGATATGATTATTTTATTAGTTTTAAAAGTTTGATATAAATATTTTAAGGAGTTACAAATTTTGTCATAAAATTTTGGAGCTCAAAAGCTTTTTTTAAAGTTGTGATCTTAAGGGTTTTTGAAACTTCCATAAGTTATGGATATGAAAGTTTTTAAAAAAAAAAATTGATTCAAAGTTTTTATGGAGTTACAAAATTTGGTGTTAATGTTTTAAAGAATTCCATAACTTGTTCTTAAGTTATGGAACATGGAAAGTTTCATCATAAAACACCATTAATTCCATAAGTTATGGAATCCAAAGGTTTTCAAGAATTACAAAACTTGCCCTCAAGTTTGGAATTTGAGAAAAAGTTTTTTATGAAAAAAAAGAATTGAATTCTAAAACTCTTGGGTTCATAACTTAAACAATTAATTAAATGGTTTTAATTTTGAGTTTAATAATTGGAATTATGATGTTTTGTTGAATAGTTCAAATTAACTCTTATGGACTTTATTAATAGTTAATTAAAGCGTTTAATTAAAAGAGTATTATTAAATCCATAAATATATGGTTTGAGTTTAATTAAATTAAAAGTCTAGTTTAATTAATAGATTAAACCACCAAGTATTTTAAATGTCTAAAATACACCCTTATACTATTATAATATTAAAAGTTTAATATATTATATGTATAAGAGCAAGTCATCTTACCATTAGTAGGCCTCATTCATGAAGCCGGTCTATAAGGGGGTATAAGGTTACTGCCTATAAAATGGCAGTTTAATGGGTGTCCACTCTCACTCACCGCTTCCTTGACCGGTGGAGGGTCGTTAGCCGAACAGGTAGGACAAGGACTATAATTCTCCCTTCATTATAAGTATAATGATAAATACTAAGTAACTAAACACTTATAAATTCCCAATCTTAGTTACTTAGGAAAATCTGAATAAGGTGCTAATCCATGAAATTACACTTTGCACTTTGTTTAAGCTGTTAGTGGAGCGTGTGTGGTTAACCGGCACACTAACTTGGACTTAACAAGGTAGGCAAATGGTAACTTAATGTTTATCATAGTATCGTTGGAGCGTGTGTGGTTAACCGGCACATCGATTGAGGGGTAAATATTAAGGGTACCAAGTATATTTGCATGGTTACTTCACACCTTGTTTTGTCATCCTCGGCATCCCAGTCACAAAACCTGAAGGGCACACTCGAGATTGAAACATGTCATTGAAAAGTTCAATGAATCTCAAAAGAATCTAGGAGTTTCAAAACCAATTAAAACCTAATAATACATTTCGTTTATCTTGGGGGAAATTGGTGAATCGTCATTCACCTACCTTCAAATATTTTATAGCTTGGATTACGGCATCCCTCTTCCAAGTTATAAAATAGTTTGTTGGGTCCTAGCCTTAATATATCATATTGGGTGTTATATTAAGGACTTAAATCAACTTTACGTGAATTTCTCCCATTGTTGATGTCTGGTTTAGACAACAATGATCTTCCCAAACCAAGCTTTCCTAATGAATATGACTTCCCGAGTTTGGCTCATGGAAGTCATACTTCTCTTCCTCCACCTCCTCCAATTATTTTCCCTGACCCACAAGCTTAAAGACTTGAAAAGTTCAAGATCACTCAATCCCTACTCACAATAAAACATCAAATTGGAAGTCCTGTGTGCACTCATGTCTTAGGACTGAAGTCACACAGTGACAGGTTGAGAATGTTGGGTGTCATTGTCCCAAGGAAGTTGGCTATTGACTGGGTGTTTCAG
This sequence comes from Lactuca virosa, assembly GCF_052849685.1. NCBI lineage: Eukaryota > Viridiplantae > Streptophyta > Magnoliopsida > Asterales > Asteraceae > Lactuca > Lactuca virosa. The sequence continues at coordinate 220,502,993 of NC_136430.1, read as the reverse complement.
TCACTTCCTGAGTCATATAGATGTTGGGTTTTGAGCATGCTAACACTCCTATGGTGTACATGCAACCCTATAAACCTTGGATCTATGTTTTCTCTATTATACATGCAAATATTAACTATTCCAAGGTTTCATCCTAACTAGCATATTATGAAGCACCTATACTACAAAGTTCTAGTTAGATGACATACCTTTTGATGTAGCTTGATGTCTTAAAGCTTTAAGAGCTTAGCCCCAATAGTGTGGAAGCCTCAAATGGAATCACAAATCACCAAAACATCTTGGAAGAACTTGAGAGAATATGTATGCACACTAAAATCGGCCCACTCTTATTTTCACACACTTGTGCCAATTTTGTGAGCCAAGGACCCCTTTATATATTATGGAGGATTATGGTTACATCCATGTAAACCCTAATACCCATGACCTTTCATTTACATAGGATCCATGGGTTAAAAGCTCCATGGACCATCCATGAAAGCTTAGCCCAACCTAAATGAACTTCGCCCATTCCATATATATAAGAGTCCATATTTAATTAGTTCTTTTTTATCACTTAATTAATTCTAAATTAATTCTTGATAAATACTAATTAAATAATATGATTCCATATTAATATATTAGAACTTATAATATATTAATATAAATCATAAATATACTATTCTCAAAAGACTATCCATATAAATTGTGCCGGTGAAGTGCAACCCAAATGGACCATGCCGGGTCGGGTCAAGTACATACCAAATATAGTTATGGACTTAGACATTAATCCAACAGTCTCCCACTTGGATAAGTCTAAAACTATTATTGAGTATGACTTCAAAACCTAACTGGCAATCGTAGCTCTTAAAGCCGCTGTCGAACTCTGACCTTGTCAATGACTTGTCCATTAGATAAGGGATCATATATTCCTCCATTCTAGATATCATATGGACTGAGACGTGGATTATAATCATTCTCTCTGTCCATTTGTTGTTTCCCGATTTTCGATTTATGATGACTGACTGATTGCACAAATCAAATCAGTCCTGGCTTGGCCAAGCACTCACATGTGTCATCGCTAAATCATCGAGGGGCCCACATATATCGCTTTTATCCCGAAGGTAAAAGGAATGGATAAACTTCGACTCATATGGCTTGTTCTACTACTTGTTGAATCATACACAAAGGCACGTTTTATAACATCGAGTTACCAATGCGTTTTCGTGCAATCAATGTATAACCAACTCATAGTAACAACTCATATCTCTAGGTTTGAAGAATATAAGATATTATCGTCTCATGATCACTCGTGATAAAATCCATGAAGTGATTCAAATGAGCGCGGGTTGAATCCAATACTCAGAACTTATGAGCACTCATGAGTGTTGTAGCACCACTTTTTCCACCAACTTGGACCTCTACAAACCAACCCATGACAGTCTTGATTCATATCTACTTCCAACATATGACCGACTGCGGATGCTTTGAATAACTTAATCATTCAGGAAGAGCGACTTAGTTATTCTGGAAGTCAAAACATGCAAAGTGAAACACAAGAATAAATGAATCAAATATGGTATCAAACCCTATGAATATAAATAAACACTTTTATTTATCACCATACTGATTACTCATTATTCATTGTTTCGGTTTTATCAACTTTATACTTAAATTAAAAACACTAGTTGTCCCATGCTCCAAGCATGTACACTATGTTTTTCTTAAACAATAGCTTTGCCATACACCAAGTATGCACTCTATGTTTGTCTATGATCCTTACTTTGTGAACTAGATCGATTGAACATAATTTCAATCATTCTCTTTTCACACTCCCAAATCGTTATCGAAAAAATGTAAGAATTCCAAATTCCTATCATTTATCGAAATCTGTTTAGATTTTAAACTTATATGCACTGACCCGGCATGGTCCATTTGGGTTGCACTTCACCGGTACAATTTATATGGATAGTCTTTTGAGAATAGTATATTTATGATTTATATTAATATATTATAAGTTCTAATATATTAATATGGAATCATATTATTTAATTAGTATTGATCAAGAATTTATTTAGAATTAATTAAGTGATTAAAAAGAACTAATTAAATATGGACTCTTATATATATGGAATGGGCCAAGTTCATTTAGGTTGGGCTAAGCTTTCATGGATGGTCCATGGAGCTTTTAACCCATGGATCCTATGTAAATGAAAGGTCATGGGTATTAGGGTTTACATGGATGTAACCCTAATCCTCCATAATATATAAAGGGGTCATTGGCTCACAAAATTGGCACAAGTGTGTGAAAATAAGAGTGGGCCGATTTTAGTGTGCATACATATTCTCTCAAGTTCTTCCAAGGTGTTTTGGTGATTTGTGATTCCATTTGAGGCTTCCACACTATTGGGGCTAAGCTCTTAAAGCTTGAAGACATCAAGCTACATCAAAAGGTATGTCATCTAACTAGAACTTTGTAGTATATGTGCTTCATAATATGCTAGTTAGGATGAAACCTTGGAATAGTTAATATTTGCATGTATAATAGAGAAAACATAGATCCAAGGTTTATAGGGTTGCATGTACACCATAGGAGTGTTAGAATGCTCAAAACCCAACAGTGGTATCAGAGCCATGAGTTGTTTTCTATTATATTGATGCAAAGGTTTTATTTTCAATTTGAAAAAAAAGGAAAAAAAAACATGACGTTTGTCAAATTTTAAGATAATTACTTGTTTTGTGAAAAACGAATTATTTGTAAAATTTGAATAATTTGTTATATGAGTTGAATTAGGTCAAATTTAGTAAAAGATAAAATGATATGATTATTTTATTAGTTTTAAAAGTTTGATCCAAATGTTTTAAGGAGTTACAAATTTTGTCATAAAATTTTGGAGCTCAAAAGCTTTTTTTAAAGCTGTGATCTTAAGGGTTTTTGAAACTTCCATAAGTTATGGATATGAAAGTTTTTAAAAAAAAAATTTGATTCAAAGTTTTTATGGAGTTACAAAATTTGGTGTTAATGTTTTAAAGAATTCCATAACTTGTTCTTAAGTTATGGAACATGGAAAGTTTCATCATAAAACACAATTAATTCCATAAGTTATGGAATCCAAAGGTTTTCAAGAATTACAAAACTTGCCCTCAAGTTTTGAATTTGAGAAAAAGTTTTTTATGAAAAAAAGAATTGAATTCTAAAACTCTTGGGTTCATAACTTAAACAATTAATTAAATGGTTTTAATTTTGAGTTTAATAATTGGAATTATGATATTTTGTTGAATAGTTCAAATTAACTCTTATGGACTTTATTAATAGTTAATTAAAGCGTTTAATTAAAAGAGTATTATTAAATCCATAAGTATATGGTTTGAGTTTAATTAAATTAAAAGTCTAGTTTAATTAATAGATTAAACCACCAAGTATTTTAAATGTCTAAAATACACCCTTATACTATTATAATATTAAAAGTTTAATATATTATATGTATAAGAGCAAGTCATCTTACCATTAGTAGGCCTCATTCACGAAGCCGGTCTATATTTGCATGGTTACTTCACACCTTGTTACTTAGGAAAATGTGAATAAGGTGCTAATCCATGAAATTACACTTTGCACTTTGTTTAAGCTGTTAGTGGAGCGTGTGTGGTTAACCGGCACACTAACCTGGACTTAACAAGGTAGGCAAAGGGTAACTTAATGTTTATCATAGTATCGTTGGAGCGTGTGTGGTTAACCGGCACATCGATTGAGGGGTAAATATTAAGGGTACCAAGTATATTTGCATGGTTACTTCACACCTTGTTTTGTGATCCTCGGCATCCCAGTCACAAAACCTGAAGGGCACACTCGAGATTGAAACATGCCATTGAAAAGTTCAATGAATCTCAAAAGAATCTAGGAGTTTCAAAACCAATTAAAACCTAATAATACATTTCGTTTATCTTGGTGGAAATTGGTGAATCGTCATTCACCTACCTTCAAATATTTTATACCTTGGATTACGACATCCCTCTTCCAAGTTATAAAATAGTTTGTTGGGTCCTAGCCTTAATATATCATATTGGGTGTTATATTAAGGACTTAAATCAACTTAAGGTGAATTTCTCCCATTGTTGATGTCTGGTTTAGACAACAATGATCTTCCCAAACCAAGCTTTCCTAATGAATATGACTTCCCGAGTTTGGCTCATGGAAGTCATACTTCTCTTCCTCCACCTCCTCCAATTATTCTACCTAACCACAAGTTCAATGTCACTCAAGCCCTAATGGCAAGCAAGGTCTATGTGTGATCACATCTTAGAGATGAAGTCACATATTGACAAGCCGGGAGAGTTGGGTGTCAAAGTCTTGAGAAAATTGGATGTTCAATCACTTTCTAAGTCACATAGTGAGTTCCTTTGGGACTACTATGAAACAGACTATGACATGAACCTTAATGATCATATCTATTTGCTTGGTGCTGCTGAATCAGCAATGATTTGGAACGATAGTAAAGCAAATTTGATTAGAAGATCAACTTCCCAAAAACTTTATGGACAGTGACAATGGTGACACTGGAAATCCAGAAAAAGCATTCTCTTCCCAATGGAAAGGGATTGGCCATAGTCAACCCGGTTGACCAAATGGTAAAGAGAAAGGCTAAGTCTGAGATAGTCCCATTACCAAAGGGTCCATATGTTTATTTTGCCAAAGAAAGGGGCGTTGATTGCAAAGCTGCCAAATTTACCTAAGGATGTCAAAGTCAATAAGTTTGACTCTACATCAGGTAGAGTAAAAGTTTTCTACTCTTGTACATTTGAAATTGGTAAGTTGTGATGTTTTGGATAAAACAAAGACCAACTAAGGCCAATTGTGTGAAGTGTTTGTCTTGATTAAGAATCCACACTACTTCTTGAATATTTGGCAAGAAATTCTTATTGGTCAAGAAGACAGTGGGAGTCTAAAAGATCCTGAAATGGTTTCAAGAACTAATCAAGAATAAAACCTGTATTTCATCACTAGCACACAACTAGAGGTTTATAACCTATCGTGTTGACATTTCTATGCCCATTCAATTTAAGTTGGCTATAACATTTGAGTTCTACATGTTCTCAATTGTTTGCATAACTACTTGGAAGCAATGGCAGGCCCTTGTGCTGCCAGGTGGCAAGAGGTTAAGATTGCACAAGTTCAATCCATATGAGTTAGGATTTGTCACTAACCTAGTCTTGTGATTATGGTTTTGACAAATTCACGTGGATAAGAACACATACACCATAAAATCTAAGGGTCATAAGGTTTCTCTCCGATTCATGAAAATGATGGTGAGGAAACACTTCCGCCAAGTAGATTTTAAGTAAGATAGCAATTGTAATCTTTGCATTCTCAAAGTCGTTAAGTGGAGCGTGCATGGTTATCCGGCACACTAACATGGACTTATGAGAAATGGCAAAAATCTAAACAATTGAGACTATGATTACGGCATCCCTTTTCATAGTTCTGAAATTGTTTAGACACACCTGTGAGCTGTCTAAAATAAGGTTTATGATTTTGATAAAGTCTTATCAAAGCAATCTAGTATCAGAAATCTGAATTTTGGTAAGAAAGTCAATAAAGTATTGACTTCTAGAAGTCCAGCTGTTTTCTGGATACATGTCAAAGCTAGTGGGAGCATGAGTGTTATGCTAATAATCATCATGTTAGTGTTGGATTAATGTCTAAGTCCATAACTATAATTGGTAAGACTTGACCCGACCCGGCATGGTCCATTTGGGTTGCATGGCATCATGCATTTGGATAGACTATAATGAGAGAAATAACACTTAAGGTTGGTTAATATATTATAAGTTCTAATATATTAATAAGGTTATTTAATTAGTATTGATCAAGAATTAATTTGGAATTAATTAAGTGATCAAAAGGAGACTAATTAAATATATGGGTTGATTGTGTAAATCATTCATTCTTATATATGTGGGCTTGTGATCCAAGATTCCTTATGTTGGACTAAGTCCATGGGGTGACCCATGGATACTCCATGGAGGTTAAAATCCATGGAGCATAAGGAATGGGTAAAGTTATGAGTTACATGGTGTAACCCTAATAGCCACCATATAAAAGAATCCCATGGCTCAAGAAATCGTGTACTAATGTGTGAGTGTGAGGGCTAGACGATTTTAAGGAGTGTTCAAGTTTCTCTCAAGTTATTCCAAGTGTATTTGGTGCTGTGTGAACCATTTGAGGTGTCACACTTGGGGCACTAGGCACTCAAGCTTCATGAAGACATTCTACATCAAAGAGGTATGTATTCTATCTTGTTATATTTATTATTTTGTATGCTAGATTAGGATAATACATTGGATGTTCATAATTGTATGTATAATAGAGAAAACATAGATCCAAGGTATTTAGGGTTGCATGTACACTTAGGAGTGTTATAATGCTCATAACCCAACAGTGGTATCAGAGACTAGGCTTGTTTTCTTGTTATACTTGCAAAAGTAGCTGAAAAATCGAGTTGGATGCATATATTCGATTGTTTTGGCTGGAATTGGACTAGGAACATTACCCTAAGATGTTTTTGGACTTATAAACTTGTTTTTGATGTGGTAATGTTCATGCTAATCCAATTTCTAAGATAATTGTCATAATTTGAAGATTTGTATTAGTTTGTATGTTCATGCTAATTTCTTGAAGATTGATGATTTGAATTATCTTGTTCTTATGAGGTTCTTAGATTAATAGAAAAGTTGTGTGAAATAGTTGTTTTCAATCCATTTTAATCTAAGAGTTGATTCCAAAGTGTGTTTTTGTAACTTGTCCTCAAGTTATATGAAAAGTCACATTTAAGAATCATAAAACTCATAAAAGTTGGCAAAGGTTACAAAATGAAGAGTCTAGTTCTAATTAAATGGTTTTATGACTCCATAACTTGTCCTCAAGTTATGGAGGTTCAAGAGTCTCTTCATTAAATTAAAAAAAAAGTGTAACCTTAATTAGTTCCATAAGTTACAATAAAAAAAAGTTATTTTTTTTTATTAATTAGTTTAAAGTCTTCCATAACTTGTCCTCAAGATATGGAACTTGAAGAGTTTTTTTTTTCTTTTTTTTTTTTTTTTTTTTTTTTTTTTAATTAAAACTACTTTAAACTCATAAGTTATGGAATTAATTAGTTTTGAATAGTTTCAAAACTTGCCCTCAAGTTTTGGAATTTGAAAAGTTTTCACTTATGAATACTTTAATTCCAAGTTAGCCCTTAGAATTTTAAAAGTTAAAATTCAACCTTTATACTTTATAATATTATAAGTTAATAATATTTATATATATGTATAAGAGTAAAGTCAGTCTTACCGTTAGTAGGCCTCATTCACGAAGCCAGTCTATAAGGGGGGGTATAAGGTTACTGCCTATAAAATGACAGTTTAATGGGTGTCCACTCTCACCCACCGCTTCCTTGACTGGTGGAGGGTCGTTAGCCGAACGGGTAGGACAAGGACTATAATTCTCCTTTCATTAAAAGTATTAATGATAAATACTAAGTAACTAAACTCTTATTAATACCCAATCTTAGTTACTTAGGAAAATGTGAATTTGGTGCTAACCCATGAAATTACACTTTGCACTTTGCTTAAGTCGTTAGTGGAGCGTGTGTGGTTAACCGGCACACTAACCTGGACTTAACAAGGTAGGCAAAGGGTAACTTAATATTTATCATAGTATCGGTGGAGCGTGTATGGTTAACCGGCACACTGATTAAGGGGTAAATATTAAGGGTACCAAGTATATTTGCATGGTTATTCACACCTTGTTTTGTGATCCTCGGCATCCCAGTCACAAAACCTGAAGGGCACACTCGAGATTGAAACATGCCTTTGAACAGTTCAATGAATCTCAAAGATCTAGGACTTTCAAATCCAATTAAAACCTAATAAATTATTTCGTTTTTCATGGTGGAAATTGGTGAATCGTCATTCACCTACCTTCAAATATTTTATAGCTTGGATTACGGCATCCCTCTTCTAAGTTATAAAATAGTTTGTTGGGTCCTAGCCTTAATATTTCATATTGGGTGTCATATTAAGGACTTTAAATCAACTATCTTGAATATCTCCCAAAAAGATGTCTGGTCTAGACATTTATGATCTTCCCAAATCTCTTGAAACAAACTTTCCTAAATGAAGATGATGTCCCATGGATATCATACTTCTTTCACCTCCTCCAATTATTCTTCCTAACCCACAAGTTCCTAAAAAGTTTAAGGTAACTCAAGCCCTATTTGCAAGGCAAGGTCTAGGTGTGATCACATCTTGGAGATGTAGTCACATATTGACAAGCCGGGAGAGTTGGGTGTCAAAGTCTTGAGAAAGTTGGTGGCTCAACTACTTTCTAAGTCACATAGTGAGTTCTTTTGGGAATCCTATGAAACAGACTAAGACAAGACCCTTAATGATCTTATCTATTTGCTAAGATCAACTTCCTAAAACGCTATGGACATTGACAATGATGACATTGGATATCCATTAAAGCTCTCTCTTCCCAATGGAAAGGGATCGGCCATAGTCAACTCGGTTGACCCAATGGTAAAGAGAGAGGCGAAGTCTGAGATAGTCCCATTATCAAGGGTCCATAGGTAACTATTGCCAAAGGAAGGGGCATTGGTTACGAAGCTGCCAAATTTACCTAAGGATGTTAAAGTCAATAAGTTTGGCTCTACTTCAGGTAAAGTCCATTGTCTAACTCTATTAAGTACATGCTGATTCTGATCGCGTAGATGGATTTCAATCGCATGGTTCGGTGATCAGAATTTTGGGCTATTACTTAAGAGTTATGATATTTATATTGCTTAGGAATAGATAACAACAAGGTTTTCATATGGATTGTAAGGATAAGTTTTTCCGCAAAGTTTTAAAATAAAAGAAAAAGGTTTTGATTTTATTTATTTTAAGTATCCTTACAATGGCATTTGTGAAAAGTTGTTGCTTATAAGATTCCATTGATAGCAATATTGGAAAAATGGATTTGATTCTTTCGGTTGTGGTAGTGTCTAATATTACCAAATAAGGAAAGATTCTCATCACCCAAGGTTCAATTGGACCGAAACTTGGAATCATGCAAGTTGTATAGTATGATGAATGAGAACTTTCAGCTTGGAAAATTAAGACTAATTCCTTATGTGAATAAGGAAAGGACTAAGGGATCGAGTACACATTCTTGTGCACTGGTCAAGTCCACCACAAAAGATCAATAAGACTATTCGTCATGATTTACTTAAGTTCAGTAAATATGGTTATACTTATAAGTTTAAGTATAAGTCTGTAGCATTGGAGAAGTTTCAATGTGAGACAGAACGAATAAGAAGAATCAAAGTATGGCAGAAAGATAAAAGTTTCTCAAATCTGAGAAGATGGGAGAGTACTTTAGTATCATGTTTATGATCATCTTAATGATTAAGATACCATATCACAATTGGTCCTCTAAAGTCATCTTAGTGCATTATTATGACTAAGAAGAGGAGTCATGAATTGTTGAAATGGTTAAATCAAAAAGATGAGTCATACTTCGTTCCAAAACAATTCTTAGAGTCATACTCCAAGATTGTAACTTGAGTGATATATCTTAAAGAGGGTTTGTTAACACTAGTCAAATGTAAGAGTAAAAGGTTATCTACTCTTGTACATTTGAAATTGGTAAGTTGTGATGTTTTGGATAAAACAGAGACCAACTTAGGCCAATTGTGTAAAGTGTTAGTCTTGATAAAGAATCCGCACTATCTCTTGAATATTTGACAAGGAGGTCTTATATGTCAAGAGGACAGTGGGAGTCTTAAAGCTCTTGAAAGTTTCAAGACTTAATCAAGAATAAAACCTAAAGTCCTTCACTAGCACACGACTTGAGGTTTATAACCTATCGTGTTGAAATTTTTGTGCCTATTCAAGTTGGCTTTGCATAGGAGTTCTGAGAGTTCTCAATTGGTTGCACAACTACTTGGAAGCAATGGCAGGCACCTGAGCTGCCAAATGGCAAGAATTTAAGATTGCACAAGTTTAATCAATATGAGTTTGGATTTGTCACTAACCTTGTCTTGTGATTATGGTTTTGACAAATTCACATGGATAAGAACACATACACTATTAAATCTGAGTGTCATAAGGTTTCTCTCCGATTCATGAAAATGATGGTGAGGAAACACTTTCACTAAGTAGATTTTAGCTAGATAGCAATTGTGATATTTGCATTCTCAAAGTCGTTAGTGGAGCGTGTGTGGTTTACCGGCACACTAACATGGACTTGTGAGAAGTGGCAAAGGTCTAAACAATTGAGACTATGATTACGGCATCCCTTTTCATAGTTCTAAAATTGTTTAGACACACATGTGAGCTATCTAAGAGAGGTGTATGATTTTGATAAAGTTTTATCAAAACAATCTAGTATCAGAAATCTGAACTTTGGTAAGAAAGTCAGCTGATTTATGAGTACATGTCAAAGCTAGTGGGAGCATAAGTGTTATGCTAATAATCATCATGTTAGTGGGAGCATGATAATTATGACAAAGGTTGCAAGTTAGCAATGTTAATTATAGAAAACAAAAGTTTCAATTCGTGATGTTGCAGGGGTTGAAAAAGTTGTTTTGCTATAATTAAGGGAGAGGAAATTATACTTCATTTCAATTCTAAAAGCTTAGATTGAGATTTTAATCGTATTTAATCAAGGATATATATATGAATTTCATGTTGGAATGGCTCAACATAAGGAAATTCTATATATGGGTCCATTATTTGCGTTCTAAAATTCGATTATGATTACGACATCCCTTTTCATAATCTGAATTTTGAGAACTTGGCAAATTGAAATGGAAATATTATAGCAAAAGACTGGTTTAGTCTTTATGTGAGACATCATGAATCGTGTCCCATATGCTTCGGATATAGGATCGATTACATGTGCTATATCCATCCTTTCTAAAATTTTCCAAATGCCTGGGGCATTATGAAGGGAAAAGGTCTAGAATTGGATATGACTAAAATGATTAAGCAATTGTCGAGGACAATCTAAGGTTTACCAAAGATTGGTTGCTCAAGGACAGTTGGAAGTATAATGTTAATTCTGGAAGGACCATATTGACATAATCTGTAAGGAGGCAACTCTTGTTCAGAAGTGATAGTCAAAATGGAATATGGAAATGTTTCAAAGTTAGAAATTAGTCAATCTGTGTAAGATTAGAAAACTTAAAGAAAGAAGGATGTTTCCAAGGAGCTGATCTCCTTTGGAATGCTCTGTAATGATTGTTGTCAAGTCTTTCTGACTTCGTGCATAATTATTAAGAGGATCAATGCATATAAGTTTAGAATCTAACAGATTTCAGTAAATGGCATGAATTTGGAATTCTTGCATTTGCAGTAAGGATTTGGGACTGTGAAAAGAGGATCATTGGAGTGATGTTCAATTGATCTATTTTACAAAGTAAAGATCATAGACAAACATAGTATGCATACTTGGTGTATGGCATGACTAGTGTTTAGAAAACATAGTGTCCATGCTTGGAGCATGGGACAACTATTGTTTTAAATTCAAGTATAAAGTTGATAAAACCGAAACAATGAATAATGAGTAATCAGTATGGTGATAAATAAAAGTGTTTATTTATATTCATAGGGTTTGATACCATATTTGATTCATTTATTCTTGTGTTTCACTTTGCATGTTTTGACTTCCAGAATAACTAAGTCGCTCTTCCTGAATGATTAAGTTATTCAAAGCATCCACAGTCGGTCATATGTTGGAAGTAGATATGAATCAAGACTGTCATGGGTTGGTTTGTAGAGGTCCAAGTTGGTGGACAAAGTGGTGCTACAACACTCATGAGTGCTCATAAGTTCTGAGTATTGGATTCAACCCGTGCTCATTTGAATCACTTCATGGATTTTATCACGAGTGATCATGAGACGATAATATCTTATATTCTTCAAACCTAGAGATATGAGTTGTTACTATGAGTTGGTTATACATTGATTGCACGAAAACGCATTGGTAACTTGATGTTATAAAACGTGCCTTTGTGTATGATTCAACAAGTAGTAGAACAAGCCATATGAGTCGAAGTTTATCCATTCCTTTTACCTTGGGGATAAAAGCGATATATGTGGGCCCCTCGATGATTTAAAGATGATATATGTGAGTGCTTGGCCAAGGCAGGACTGATTTGATTTGTTCAATCAGTCAGTCATCATGAATCGGAAATCGGGAAACAACAAATGGACAGAGAGAATGATTGATAATCCATGTCTCAGTCCATATGATATCTAGAACGGAGGAATATATGATCCCTTATCTAATGGACAAGTCATTGGCAAAGGTCAGAGTTCATCGACAAGGTCAGAGTTCAACAGAAGCTTTTGAGAGCTACGATTGCTGATCGGTTCCTGAAGTCATACGCAATAATAGTTTTAGACTTATCCAAGTGGGAGACTGTTGGATTAATGTCTAAGTCCATAACTATAATTGGTAAGACTTGACCCGACCCGGCATAGTCCATTTGGGTTGCATGGCATCATGCATTTGGATAGACTATAATGAGAGAAATAACACTTAAGGTTGGTTAATATATTATAAGTTCTAATATATTAATAAGGTTATTTAATTAGTATTGATCAAGAATTAATTTGGAATTAATTAAGTGATCAAAAGGAGACTAATTAAATATATGGGTTGATTGTGTAAATCATTCATTCTTATATATGTGGGCTTGTGATCCAAGATTCCTTATGTTGGACTAAGTCCATGGGGTGACCCATGGATACTCCATGGAGGTTAAAATCCATGGAGCATAAGGAATGGGTAAAGTTATGAGTTACATGGTGTAACCCTAATAGCCACCATATAAAAGAATCCCATGGCTCAAGAAATCGTGTACTAATGTGTGAGTGTGAGGGCTAGACGATTTTAAGGAGTGTTCAAGTTTCTCTCAAGTTATTCCAAGTGTATTTGGTGTTGTGTGAACCATTTGAGGTGTCACACTTGGGGCACTAGGCACTCAAGCTTCATGAAGACATTCTACATCAAAGAGGTATGTATTCTATCTTGTTATATTTATTATTTTGTATGCTAGATTAGGATAATACCTTGGATGTTCATAATTGTATGTATAATAGAGAAAACATAGATCCAAGGTATGTAGGGTTGCATGTACACTTAGGAGTGTTAGAATGCTCATAACCCAACAGTTAGTGGGAGCATGATAATTATGATAAGTATTGCAAGTTAGCAATGTTAATTATAGAAAACAAAAGTTTCAATTCGTGAGGTTGCAGGGGTTGAAAAAGTTGTTTTGCTATAATTAAGGGAGAGGATATTATACTTCATGTCAATTCTAAAAGGCTTAGAGTGAGATTTTAAGCTTAGATTGAGATTTTAATAATCTTTAGTCAAGAATATATATATATATATATATATATATATATATATATATATATATATATATATATATATATATATATGAATTTCATGTTGGATTGGTTCAACTTAAGGAAATTCTATATATTGCGTTCTCAAAATTCGATTATGATTACGGCATCCCTGTTCATAGTCAAATATTAAGAACATGGCAAATAAAAAATATTGTAGCAAAAGACTGGTCTAGAATCATGTCTTTACGTGAGACATCATGAATCGTGTCCCATTTGCTTTGGGTACAGGAACGATTGCATGTGCTATAATATTCATCCTTTCTAAATTTTCCAAATGCCCAGGGGCATTAAGAGGAAAATATCTAGAATTGGATATGACTAAAGTGATTAAGCAATTGTCGAGGACAATCTAAGGCTTTACCAAAGATTGGTTGCTCAAGAACAGTTGGAAGTATAGTGTTAACTTTGGAAGGACCATATTGACCTAATCTGAAAAGAGGCAACTCTTGTTCAGAAGGGGTAGTCAAAATGGGAATATGGAGTTGTCTCCATAGGTAGAAGTTATCTGTGTAAGATTAGAAAAACTTAATGCAAGAAGCATGTTCCAAGCTATGTACTTTGAATATGAGACTTAATTTCCATGAAGTTGATCTTCATTGGAATGCCCTGTAATGACTATTGACAAGTTTTGTGACTTTGTACACATTCATTACAAGAGGGTCAGTGCATATAAGTTTAAAATCTAAACAGATTTCGATAAATGATAGGAATTTGGAATTCTTACATTTTTTCGATAACGATTTGGGAGTGTGAAAAGAGAATGATTGAAATTATGTTCAATCGATCTAGTTCACAAAGTAAGGATCATAGACAAACATAGAGTGCATACTTGGTGTATGGCAAAGCTATTGTTTAAGAAAAACATAGTGTACATGCTTGGAGCATGGGACAACTAGTGTTTTTAATTCAAGTATAAAGTTGATAAAACCGAAACAATGAATAATGAGTAATCAGTATGGTGATAAATAAAAGTGTTTATTTATATTCATAGGGTTTGATACCATATTTGATTCATTTATTCTTGTGTTTCACTTTGCATGTTTTGACTTCCAGAATAACTAAGTCGCTCTTCCTGAATGATTAAGTTATTCAAAGCATCCGCAGTCGGTCATATGTTGGAAGTAGATATGAATCAAGACTGTCATGGGTTGGTTTGTAGAGGTCCAAGTTGGTGGAAAAAGTGGTGCTACAACACTCATGAGTGCTCATAAGTTCTGAGTATTGGATTCAACCCGCGCTCATTTGAATCACTTCATGGATTTTATCACGAGTGATCATGAGACGATAATATATTATATTCTTCAAACCTAGAGATATGAGTTGTTACTATGAGTTGGTTATACATTGATTGCACGAAAACGCATTGGTAACTCGATGTTATAAAACGTGCCTTTGTGTATGATTCAACAAGTAGTAGAACAAGCCATATGAGTCGAAGTTTATCCATTCCTTTTACCTTCGGGATAAAAGCGATATATGTGGGCCCCTCGATGATTTAGCGATGACACATGTGAGTGCTTGGCCAAGCCAGGACTGATTTGATTTGTGCAATCAGTCAGTCATCATAAATCGAAAATCGGGAAACAACAAATGGACAGAGAGAATGATTATAATCCACGTCTCAGTCCATATGATATCTAGAATGGAGGAATATATGATCCCTTATCTAATGGACAAGTCATTGACAAGGTCAGAGTTCGACAGCGGCTTTAAGAGCTACGATTGCCAGTTAGGTTTTGAAGTCATACTCAATAATAGTTTTAGACTTATCCAAGTGGGAGACTGTTGGATTAATGTCTAAGTCCATAACTATATTTGGTATGTACTTGACCCGACCCGGCATGGTCCATTTGGGTTGCACTTCACCGGCACAATTTATATGGATAGTCTTTTGAGAATAGTATATTTATGATTTATATTAATATATTATAAGTTCTAATATATTAATATGGAATCATATTATTTAATTAGTATTGATCAAGAATTAATTTAGAATTAATTAAGTGATAAAAAAGAACTAATTAAATATGGACTCTTATATATATGGAATGGGCGAAGTTCATTTAGGTTGGGCTAAGCTTTCATGGATGGTCCATGGAGCTTTTAACCCATGGATCCTATGTAAATGAAAGGTCATGGGTATTAGGGTTTACATGGATGTAACCATAATCCTCCATAATATATAAAGGGGTCCTTGGCTCACAAAATTGGCACAAGTGTGTGAAAATAAGAGTGGGCCGATTTTAGTGTGCATACATATTCTCTCAAGTTCTTCCAAGATGTTTTGGTGATTTGTGATTCCATTTGAGGCTTCCACACTATTGGGGCTAAGCTCTTAAAGCTTTAAGACATCAAGCTACATCAAAAGGTATGTCATCTAACTAGAACTTTGTAGTATAGGTGCTTCATAATATGCTAGTTAGGATGAAACCTTGGAATAGTTAATATTTGCATGTATAATAGAGAAAACATAGATCCAAGGTTTATAGGGTTGCATGTACACCATAGGAGTGTTAGCATGCTCAAAACCCAACATCTATATGACTCAGGAAGTGACTGAAACACCCAGTCAATAGCCAACTTCCTTGGGACAATGACACCCAACATTCTCAACCTGTCACTGTGTGACTTCAGTCCTAAGACATGAGTGCACACAGGACTTCCAATTTGATGTTTTATTGTGAGTAGGGATTGAGTGATCTTGAACTTTTCAAGTCTTTAAGCTTGTGGGTCAGGGAAAATAATTGGAGGAGGTGGAGGAAGAGAAGTATGACTTCCATGAGCCAAACTCGGGAAGTCATATTCATTAGGAAAGCTTGGTTTGGGAAGATCATTGTTGTCTAAACCAGACATCAACAATGGGAGAAATTCACGTAAAGTTGATTTAAGTCCTTAATATAACACCCAATATGATATATTAAGGCTAGGACCCAACAAACTATTTTATAACTTGGAAGAGGGATGCCGTAATCCAAGCTATAAAATATTTGAAGGTAGGTGAATGACGATTCACCAATTTCCCCCAAGATAAACGAAATGTATTATTAGGTTTTAATTGGTTTTGAAACTCCTAGATTCTTTTGAGATTCATTGAACTTTTCAATGACATGTTTCAATCTCGAGTGTGCCCTTCAGGTTTTGTGACTGGGATGCCGAGGATGACAAAACAAGGTGTGAAGTAACCATGCAAATATACTTGGTACCCTTAATATTTACCCCTCAATCGATGTGCCGGTTAACCACACACGCTCCAACGATACTATGATAAACATTAAGTTACCATTTGCCTACCTTGTTAAGTCCAAGTTAGTGTGCCGGTTAACCACACACGCTCCACTAACAGCTTAAACAAAGTGCAAAGTGTAATTTCATGGATTAGCACCTTATTCAGATTTTCCTAAGTAACTAAGATTGGGAATTTATAAGTGTTTAGTTACTTAGTATTTATCATTATACTTATAATGAAGGGAGAATTATAGTCCTTGTCCTACCTGTTCGGCTAACGACCCTCCACCCGTCAAGGAAGCGGTGAGTGAGAGTGGACACCCATTAAACTGCCATTTTATAGGCAGTAACCTTATACCCCCTTATAGACCGGCTTCATGAATGAGGCCTACTAATGGTAAGACGACTTGCTCTTATACATATAATATATTAAACTTTTAATATTATAATAGTATAAGGGTGTATTTTAGACATTTAAAATACTTGGTGGTTTAATCTATTAATTAAACTAGACTTTTAATTTAATTAAACTCAAACCATATATTTATGGATTTAATAATACTCTTTTAATTAAACGCTTTAATTAACTATTAATAAAGTCCATAAGAGTTAATTTGAACTATTCAACAAAACATCATAATTCCAATTATTAAACTCAAAATTAAAACCATTTAATTAATTGTTTAAGTTATGAACCCAAGAGTTTTAGAATTCAATTCTTTTTTTTCATAAAAAACTTTTTCTCAAATTCCAAACTTGAGGGCAAGTTTTGTAATTCTTGAAAACCTTTGGATTCCATAACTTATGGAATTAATGGTGTTTTATGATGAAACTTTCCATGTTCCATAACTTAAGAACAAGTTATGGAATTCTTTAAAACATTAACACCAAATTTTGTAACTCCATAAAAACTTTGAATCAATTTTTTTTTTAAAAAACTTTCATATCCATAACTTATGGAAGTTTCAAAAACCCTTAAGATCACAACTTTAAAAAAAGCTTTTGAGCTCCAAAATTTTATGACAAAATTTGTAACTCCTTAAAACATTTATATCAAACTTTTAAAACTAATAAAATAATCATATCATTTTATCTTTTACTAAATTTGACCTAATTCAACTCATATAACAAATGATTCAAATTTTACAAATAATTCGTTTTTCACAAAACAAGTAATTATCTTAAAATTTGACAAACGTCATGTTTTTTTTCCTTTTTTTTTCAACTTGAAAATAAAACATTTGCATCAATATAATAGAAAACAACCCATGGCTCTGATACCACTGTTGGGTTTTGAGCATTCTAACACTCCTATGGTGTACATGCAACCCTATAAACCTTGGATCTATGTTTTCTCTATTATACATGCAAATATTAACTATTCCAAGGTTTCATCCTAACTAGCATATTATGAAGCACCTATACTACAAAGTTCTAGTTAGATGACATACCTTTTGATGTAGCTTGATGTCTTCAAGCTTTAAGAGCTTAGCCCCAATAGTGTGGAAGCCTCAAATGGAATCACAAATCACCAAAACACCTTGGAAGAACTTGAGAGAATATGTATGCACACTAAAATCGGTCCACTCTTATTTTCACACACTTGTGCCAATTTTGTGAGCCAAGGACCCCTTTATATATTATGGAGGATTAGGGTTACATCCATGTAAACCCTAATACCCATGACCTTTCATTTACATAGGATCCATGGGTTAAAAGCTCCATGGACCATCCATGAAAGCTTAGCCCAACCTAAATGAACTTCGCCCATTCCATATATATAAGAGTCCATATTTAATTAGTTCTTTTTTATCACTTAATTAATTCTAAATTAATTCTTGATCAATACTAATTAAATAATATGATTCCATATTAATATATTAGAACTTATAATATATTAATATAAATCATAAATATACTATTCTCAAAAGACTATCCATATAAATTGTGCCGGTGAAGTGCAACCCAAATGGACCATGTCGGGTCGGGTCAAGTACATACCAAATATAGTTATGGACTTAGACATTAATCCAACATGTACTTGACCCGATTGGCATGGTCCATTTGGGTTGCATGACATTGGAACAATTTAGATAGACTTTTATGAGAAAAGGATATTTATGATTTGTTAATATATTATAAGTTTTAATATATTAATATGAAATCATATTATTTAATTAGTATTGATCAAGAATTAATTTGGAATTAATTTTGTGATCAAAAGGAGACTAATTAAATATATGGGGATTGATTGTGTAAATCATTCATTCTTATATATGTGGGTTTATGATCCATAGTTCTTCATGTTGGGCTAAACCCATGGAGGTTTTAACCCATGGAGCATGGAGAATATGGAAAGACATGAGTTACATGGTGTAACCCTAATAGCCACCATATATAAGGACCCCATGGCTCAAGAAATTGGTACTAGTGTGTGTACACATTAGGGCTAGCCGATTTGAGCATAAGAACCTTTTCTCCCAAGTTATTCCAAGATATTGGTGATGTTGTGTGAACCATTTGAGGGGTCACACTTGAGGCACTAGGCTCTTAAGCTCCATGGAATCAAGCTACATAAAGAGGTATGTAATTCTACTAGAATTTATTTTATATGTACTTCATATTATGCTAGTTAGAAAATTGATATTTGCATGTATAATAGAGAAAACATAGATCCAAGGTATTTAGGGTTGCATGTACACCTTAGGAGTGTTAGAATGCTGAAAACCCTTCAGTGGTATCAGAGCCTAGGCTTGTTTTCAATTATACTTGATGCAAATTGCTGAAAAAAGATGAAAAAATCGATTTTCTGGCTGTCTGGGCACTGGACTCGCCGAGTCCATGAAGAAATTCATCCTAATCGTCGAGTAGGTTCATACACTCGACGAGTAGGAGCCTTGACAACATATTTTCGAGTTTTTTGACTGGAATTGGACTAGGAACATTACCCTAAGCTGTTTTTGAACTTGTAAACCTATTTTTGATGTGGTAATGTTCTTGCTAATCCAATTTCATAGATAATTGTCAATAGATTCATGTTTTGTATTAGTTTAATGGTTAGGCTAATTACATGAAAATTGTTTGATTTGAATTATCTTGTTCTTATGAGTTGATTTAGATTAATAGAAAAGTTATGTGATAATATGTTTTCAATCCAAATTAATCTAAAAGTTGTTCATAATATGTGTTTTTGTAACTTGTCCTCAAGTTATATGAAAAGTCACATTTATGGTTATTAAAACTCATAAGATTTCCATAAGTTATGAAAAATGGAGAGTCTCAGTTTTAAATGTTTTAAAGTCTTCCATAACTTGTCCTCAAGTTATGGCACTTGAAGAGTTTTTCATTAAAACTACTTTAAACACATAAGTTATGGAATTGATAAGTTTTTTGAATAGTTTCAAAACTTGCCCTCAAGTTTTGGAATTTGAAAAGTTTTCACTTATGAATACTTTAATTCCAAGTTAGCCCTTAGAATTTTAAAAGTTAAAATTCAACCCTTATACTTTATAATATTATAAGTTAATAATATTTATATATATGTATAAGAGTAAAGTCAGTCTTACCGTTAGTAGGCCTCATTCACGAAGCCGGTCTATAAGGGGGGTATAAGGTTACTGCCTATAAAATGGCAGTTTAATGGGTGTCCACTCTCACCCACCGCTTCCTTGACTGGTGGAGGGTCGTTAGCCGAACGGGTAGGACAAGGACTATAATTCTCCTTTCATTAAAAGTATTAATGATAAATACTAAGTAACTAAACTCTTATTAATACCCAATCTTAGTTACTTAGGAAAATGTGAATTTGGTGCTAACCCATGAAATTACACTTTGTACTTTGTTTAAGTCGTTAGTGGAGCACGTGACATCGATTGAGTGGTAAATATTAAGGGTACCAAGTATATTTGAATGGTTATTCACACCTTGTTTTGTGATCCTCGGCATCCCAGTCACAAAATTTGAGAGGGCACAATCGAGATTGAAACATGCCATTGAAAAGTTCAATGAATCTCAAAAGATCTAGGAGTTTCAAATCCAATTAAAACCTAATAAATTATTTCGTTTTTCATGGTGGAAATTGGTGAATCGTCATTCGCCTACCTTCAAATATTCTATAGCTTGGATTACGGCATCCCTCTTCCAAGTTATAAAATATTGTGTTGGGTCCTAGCCTTAATATTTCATATTGGGTGTTATATTAAGGACTTTAAATAAACTATCTTGAATATCTCCCAAAAGATGTATAGTTCAGACAATTATGATCTTCCCAAAACTCTTGGAACAAGCTTTCCTAATGAAGATGATTTCCCAAAAATCATTCTTCAGTCCCTCCACCTCCTCCAATTATTCTCCCTAACCCACAAGTTCAAGGTCACTCAAGCCCTATTGGCAAGCAAGGTCTATGTGTGCTCACATCTTGGAGATGAAGTCACATATTGACAAGCTGGAGAGTTGGGTGTCAAATTCTTGAGAAAGTTGGTTGTTAAATCACTTTCTAAGTCACACAGTGAGTTCCTTTGGGACTACTATGAAATAGACTATGACATGACCCTTAATGATCTTATCTATTTGCTAGGTGTTTCTGATTCAACAATGATTTAGAGCATCGGTAAAGCAAATTTGATTAGAAGATCAACTTCCCAAACTTCCATGGACATTGACAATGGTAACATTGGATATCCAGAAAAGCTTTCTCTTCCCAATGGAAAGGGATCGACCATAGTCAACTTGGTTGACCAAATGGTAAAGAGAAAGGCTAAGTCTGAGATAGTCCCATGTACCATTACCAAAGAGTCCATATGTTTCTATTGCCAAAAGGAAGGGGCATTGGTTGTGAAGCTGCCCTAACTACCTGAAAGATCTGAGAGAAGGTCAAGTCAAAAAGTTTGAATCTGCTTCAGGTAAGTCCACTATCTAACTCTCTTAAGTTCCTATTTGAAGGTTCCTAATACATTTTGATGTGTGGCAGGATCAAGCAAAGGGAAGGAAGCTTAAAAGAAGAGTATGCTGAATCTGATCGCGAATATGGATTTCAATTGCATGGTTCCAAGATCAGATTCTTGAGCTACTTCTTAGGAGTTATGATAGATTGCTAGAAAATATGTAATAACATAGTTTTCATTTATAGTTGCATTGTAAGGGAAAAGTTTTTTCAGCATTTATAAATAAATAAAATTTTGTTTTATTTTATTTATATCTCCCTGCAATGGCATTAATGAAAAATTGTTGTTTATATGTTTCCATTGATAGCAATGATGGATATATGAATTTGATTCTTTCATTTGTGGTAGTGTCTAAATTTACCAAATAAGGAAAGATTCGCATCAACCAAGTTTCAGTTGGATAGAAACTTGGAATTATGCAAGTTGGATTATATGGTGAATGAGAATTTTCATCTTTGGAAAATTAAGACTAGTTCCTTCTTCACATGTATATGTGAGTCAAGTGAAGGACTAAGGGATCGAGTACACATTCTTGTGCACTGATCAAGTCCACCACAAAGATCGATAAGACTATTCGTCATGGTTTACTAAAGTTTAGTAAACATGTTTATACTTACAAGTTTAAGTATAATTCTGAATCATTGGAAAAGTTTCAATGTATGACAGAACGAATGAGAAGAATCAAATTAGGAAGAAAGATAAAAGTTTCTCCAATCTGAAAAGATGGGAGAGTACTACCACAAATGTTGGAAAGTTTCCCGAACTTCCAACTCACGCAATCCTCAATCCAGAAAACCACTTGGCCGCCCTCCTCCCCGGGGAATGCGAAACTCACCCTAGTTTGACGCCTGCTTTTGATCCCGAATACCTGTGAGATTCTCCCCCACTTAGATTCGACTAAGTCTTCACAATACATGAGAATTGAAGGATTCCTAATCCTTTTTACCCTTTAATAACCATAATGCTGACAACCTGCGCTTACCCATGCTAGTGTTCCATCACTAGCCAAACCCCAAAGGACTGCAAAACTTCTAAAGACCAGATGAATACTTTACGAATCCTAGCGAAACTGATAACCCCAGATGCCTTGAAATGATACAACACTAAAATCTTGAATTCAAAATAGTCGACGCTTAGTGCAAAACCTCAACAATAGACCACTTTTCTTGGCGCTTCCAAAAGCCAACCCAAGCACAAAGACTGAACCCACCGAACCCTAACGATCTTGGATAACCACCCTGCTGAACCCTGACCACAGACCTTCCACATAATACCCCTGAACCGATCCTCGACCACATCCCAAGATAACGCTGAACACTCCAAACCCGCAAACAGGAAAACAACCTTTCACTAACCACTAATAATTCACGACATGAAAATGACATATGACATTACTTGAAGATATAACCCAAACATAATCAAAGAAATATACCAGAGATACACATACCCAAATCGATGCAAGATAAAAACGACAAAATACAGATAAAACAGAAAAGAAGCAAAAGATACATACCTGCAACATCGCCTGCTGGAGTCCTAACCCCTCTTGTCTGTCACACCCCCAAACCGGAATGGCGGAAACGTTCGGGGGCGGATGACGTCATGTATAGTATCACAACAATTGAATCATAGTAATCAAAGTAACAACAACCATTGTATTTATAATATAGTGTTTACATTGTATTTGAATAACATATGATTGACTACAAAAGTAAATAACAAAGCAAAACTTGAAGCTACTATACTCCATCATCTGGAAACCCTGTACGTGTACCTGTCTACTAGTGACCTGTGAATACAAGTAGTTTTGATAAGTGTAAACATTAAAGTTGGTGAGTTCATAAGCATTTGTATTTGGAAAGTATGTTCTTTGTTCCTTGAAAACCTTAGTTTGTTCTTCCAGAAAATCCTATATTTTCTGATGTAATGAAATGTATGTTCTGCTGATTTGTACTTATAAAAGTAATGTATTACTGTGGTTTATGTATGCAAATCTATTTATATGTATGCCCCTAGTTAAACATTCTTTCTGAAAAGTAGGTTCTGTACTAGAAAATAATATGTTGTTCTGGTATTTAGTGACTCTTGTTGTACTTGTATTTAGTGACCTGACCCATACCTGTTTCCCTCTATGATTACTTAGTGTATACAGGTTATATATAACCAAGATCGAATAAGTAGTAGACTGTGTGCATCTGCTCTAAGCCCACAACCAAACAAGGAACAGGAAATAAAGCGGAAATCACTCATTCTACTGCTTATCGGATCCTATATATATATATATATATATATATATATATATATATATATATATATATATATATATATATATATATATATATATATATATCACCCTGGTGTATAAACTAAGGGATCATAGAATTTGCATTATGGTTCCATTTTGAATGTATGTTCTTGTTACTAAAAACGTAGTATAGTGTTTATAATGTAGTAGTGTCCGTAGTGTCTGTAGTGTCTGTAATAGTGTTTGGAACCCACCAGAAGTAGTGTAAAATAGTGTACTGTAGTTTGATTAATTATCAAAACGTTTGTATGAAATCCTTTTCCCAATACGTAATTCTATTGTACTAGTTGTGTAGAGAGATTTAATATTAATATAAAAATCTTTGAAGTAGTGTTAATCCCGTAAACGTTGTTTATACTATTGTGAGTTTCATATAACCATACTTATATGACCTAGTGGTCTCTACGACGTTCTTCAGGCGTCGGTGTTTATGACATTTGTCACACCCCCAGGCATGCCTGCCTAACTGTAGCTAGCAGTTTGGATGTGGGATTGTCAGTCCCATATAGATCTATACACTAATGTCACGCTCTCCATCCGGGAGACTCTGGTTATAATTTATAGGACTTGAACCTGTACCCTGGTGGATATCCAAAGTAGTGCCTCACAACGCTGTATTAACTAGTTTACGTATAGTGTTATAGTGTTCTCTTGTAATTGAAACTGTATGTATTACCTTGTAGCGTAAAATAATTATACTTAAATAATTATTTTAGTAGTGTATCCTTGTATTAGTGAAATAGAGTAGTATGCCATAAACTATACCTATTATGGTTTGTATAATTGTTTCTGTGTAGTGTCCTTGAACTTTCTAAAATAATGTTGCGTTTTCCCCAAAATATACTTTTAGTAGTTTGTATGTATGTTATTGTATCCTTTCTTGAACTTTGAAAAATAGTGTATTGATTCACAAACTATACCTATTATAGTTTAAATGCATGTCTGGTATGCAATGAAACTCTTAGTAATTTAACAGTTTGAATAACACGATAAGACGATGAGATAAGTACCCTTTTGCTCGACATGTTACAAAAGGGTTAAAACTTTATTTAGATAAGATTATATTCAAATATGCTGAAGGCATATATATATAAAGATGCACTTTGGGAAAATAAAAGTATAAAGCATTTGCAGTAGTTTGAAATCTATTTTAAAATAGTTTGAATCAATTGAAACGACTTGATATGCTTTAAATCTGTTTGAAATCTTTTGGAAGTTAACAAAAAATTTATTTTGTGTTTTACTTGTATTCCCCCTCCCCCAAAACATTGGAAAAATAGTGAAAACGTAGGGGTATGAACTCACCTTAAATGTGCATTAACCGGAAGTAGGGAGTTGTAGAGATGATCCCCGGCTAAGCGTACGCGCTAATAACGTTACCTTGAAATAATTGTATTCGTCGTCACATTTAAATTAACAAGAATATTAATTTAAATAATGCTAAATAATAAATTTAATTATAGGGAAGAGTTACAATTAATTTGTAAATTAATTGGAAATGGAGTTTACGGTTGAAAATGGGTTTACGGTTGGAGGCTTTTGATGTTCACGGTTGGATCTTGAATTGTGATGAAGATTTGAATATGATATGAAGATTTAAAGATGGTTTGAATGTTCTTGGTGGGGAAATATGAAGATTTGAAGATTCTGGGCGTAAACCTTTGAAGATTGAGAGAAAATGGGTTGTTCACGCATGAAGATTGAGAGAGTTTTGGAAGTGGTTCACGGTTGAAAATGCGATAAATGAAAGTGTCTATGTCTAGAACACTTATATATAAGGGGTGTTTACGGATTGAGCTTCTAGAAGAGGGGGTGTTTTCAGATTTAAGCCATCCGTGAACACCCATTTTCGACCGTGAACTCTCTTATGAATTAAACCAAATCCGTAAACACCTTTGTGAATTAGAATCCCAATCGTGAACACCTTGGATCTTATCACTAAATCCGTAAACTATATGTTTGAATTTATCTTGGACCGTGAACCTATCTTCTAGATACTAATTGGACCATGAACATATTTAAGGAATGAATTTCAATCCGTTAACCACCCTAGTGTGTAAGCCTTGGCTGTGAACTCCTTGATCTTTATTACTTTAGGCCGTGAGCACACCTATGGTGTGTTATTTATGTTTTAAACCTTGATCATTTGCCCAAATTTGGATTATACCTTCCTAATTTAGTTTAGGTTTCTTTCTACACTTCTTTATTAGCTCTATAAACAAGCCCTAAGGCTATAGAGGATACAATGCAACAAGGATTGCAATGTAATTCACACTAGTACGTAGTTAGGGTTTAGGCCATGCTGGGTCTAAAATTAGGAGTTGTGACATCATCCCCCCGTTAGAGGGAATTTCGTACCGAAATTCGAATCCTGAATGGTTACTCAGAACTAGGAAAGGAGGTGGGTATTTTGGTTCTATTTAGTACTTGCGTTCTTCAGTGAATTCGGATCCTCGCTTGGCAAACCAGCAGATCTTCACTGCTGGGTATGCTCTTCTGATTGGTAGAAAGTGTGTGGGTTGGACTTACTTATCTGTTTTTATCCAACTTGTAGTATATCCACTCATAGCTCGGGGCAACTTTTGTCCTGAAGTTCATGGCAGGACTCATACCTGGTCCACCCATCATCGCCTCGTGTATACAAGTCGTATATAATTAAGATTCATAAGACGGTCGGATGGGCGACTCTGCCCCAAGTCCACAATCAAACAAGAAACAGGAGATAGGGCGGAAACACACATCATAAGTCCGTAGGATCTTAATTATATACCACTCTCGCGTATACACTCACCAGTGATAGGTTAACCGTATTTGTCCCTAGTCTCTGAGTATGAACTTGACCTGCTGCATAAGTGGTATTCTCGAATGGTCTACAGGGAATACTCCGGAAGGATTTCAGGAGGTATGGTACTCTTCGCATGAGTACTTCGGAGGTTTGAAGCGAGAGACAATTCTGGGGTTCGTACCTAGTTTGTCGTTATGAGTGACAGGGGTTTCGTTAGTCGGTCGGTTAAGGCGAAGGGTCTTTTCGTAGCACATGCAAGTGGTATGGTGAGGACCAAGCCAACCCATGTCGAATGACGACATCAGAACTTCTTAGTGAAATGTGTGTTAAGTTGATTCGAAAGAAACATTTGCTAGTGCGATAGTACATCCTGTGTGTACGCGATAGTGCCTTCTGTGTGTATACTCTCTAGTGCTTTTAGTTTTAACCTTACCATTGTGAATGATCCGTACCGCATTAAGAGAGTACTAGTAGTAAGAGTGTTCTGATAGATAATGATGATACTTCATATTACAATTCTTATCAGGTCCCTCTACAATCGCTTGGTGTCTACATGTCATATATAATTAAGGAAATAAGGCAGAATTACGTACTCTAAGCCTGTAATCTTAATTATATATGACCCTAATGTTTACACTAAGCCATCACAGCTTACCTGCAGGGTACTTAGTTTTCGTATAAGTGACGTGCTTTGTTCGAACGGGGAAGCAAATTGTTTTCTTTTAATTGATACTAGTCTTGGTAAGGATTTAAGCTGTAAGTATTAGTGCTTAGTGACGTACCAAAAATCCCAGGAGTGTTCCTCGTTGTTTCGAAATGACTTATCGTTAAATTCCTCCCGCTCCTCCGTCCTTCCTCTCATTGGGACAATCTCTCCTGAAATGTCCCGTTGCACCGCATGCACGACACTCTTGACTTGTACCAGGATTGGTAGGGGAAGTGATGTGTCGGGCCGGGGTTCTACAGAAGCGGGCAGCGTGTCCCTTCTAATTGCACCTATTACAACGCAACTCCCTGTAGACTCCCTTGTGATGGTAGTAACACTTGAGACACTTCGGGAGTGTCCCAGCATATACACTGACTGGTGTTGGAGTGGTTGTTGCCATGACAAAAGTTGTGGCAGGTGTTGTGGCTATAGGGGTGACAGATGTTATGGCCGCAGGGGCTGCCACAGTTTGCTGTCTCTTGGCAAGTCTTTGAGATAACTTACGACCCTTTTTGTTCCAGAATTTACGCTTCTTATTCTTAGGGTTGGGAGTTGGGGTATCATTGTGGGTAGACAGTTGTTGGTTTCCTTGGCTGTTACTACGGTTTGCATGGTCGATACTGTTTCTATTTTCGTTTGGGTTGTTAGCGTTGAATTGTACCATGACAGCTGTCATAACAGCTGTTACGGCGGCTTGAAATGTAGCAGAGTCTATATGTAGAATCGGGGTTTCATCGGTTGGCTGGTTATTTCCGTGTGAAGGCATGATGCTGTTGTATGATGTGAGATGAGATTGTAAGTGACTATGGTCGTTTCTAGTTGTATTCTATCTCTTTATATATACATATAAATTTCTCGTTTTGTTATACATTTCTTGATGTTTCGACCTACATCTTATGATGTACTCATGGTAGTGGGTAGGGATAGGTATCAGACGAGTGTTAAGCTTTCTTATTCTAGTACTACTTTTGCCCAAGCACACTTAACCACAGAGTTCTGATGCGATATGGTGCATTAGTGCTGGTATGATCGCACCCGATGGGTCTACGGGGAGGTACCTTTCTGTTATACGGTTTAAAAGATGGAACGAGGGTAAGTATTTAGTAGTGGCTACAAGTCGAGTGTTGTATATAAACTAAATTATCTTAGCTCGGAGTGTATCATGTTCCGACTTTTATAGTGTTCTGAAAACAATTCATAACAGAGGTCTATATAAAATAGACTTATGAATTAGTAGTGGTTACCCTCGAATGAATTTCTGTGAATTGAATAATTTTTACTAGTTGTCACGAAAGACAAGATAAACCTAACACATAGTGTGAGAAATGCAATTAATAACTCACTAGGTTGTATTAGTTTAATTATTATTAGTGTGACGCATATTGTGCTCGGTCTCTTCGCATGTCTAGTGAGTGGTTTCCTCCGTTCTATGTTCCTGACATGATTTTCCTAGATTTATCTGTAGGGATTTATTATCTCTGGGCATTCCTATGGGGTTCTTGTCCTCCGTAGGTGTGTTGAATCTACGCTCTATCTTGCTTTAGGTCTTGACACTGATCCCCATTACTTCACAATGGAGCGTAGGACCTCGAATGTCCGAGCAAGTTTCTAATGTCTGTTCTCGCTAGGGTATGGTTCAGTAGTGATTACCCCAGTGCCTTTCTCTTCATCTAACCCCTTCTCAGGATTCTCCTCATGAACCTCCTCTTGTTCCTCCTTGACTCCTCTGCTGACTGTCGTAGTGGAGTGGATACGCCTATTTTTTTATATTGTTTGTGCGAGAATAGGAATGTCTAAAGAATCTATGAGATTTAAATAAAACAAATTTTATTTTATGGTGTGATCCTTACTGAGCCTTCCTATAACTACGCAGTGTATACAAGTTGTATATAACCTAAGATTAAATAGACCTTCGAATAAGTGACCCTACTCTAAAACCACAACCAAACAAGGAACATGAAGTAGAGCATAGGCAACAAATTCTAAGTCTATAAAATCTCCATTATATCTAACCCTGGAAGTATACACTCTGTAATTATAGACTCACCAAGAAGGGCCTTTTAATTTTTTACATAAGTTAATTGTAGTGCCTAAAATACTCCTATAGAATTTTAACTGTATGTTTGATTTTAGAGCTTCCTGGTATATGAACTTGGTATACTTTTAGACTTGTTGTTATCTTATAGTATCCTAAAATACTCCTATAGTATTTTACTTTATGTTTTGTTCTGGATATCCTCTGTATATGGGGTTGGTAAGTTTTAGGCTTGTTTCAACACCACGACCATTCCTTGGCATATACTAATCACCTCCTGGTTAAATATAGTTGATCAGGCTATATTCTCCCAAGACTTGATTATATATCTCTCGACCCACTCTTGGCTGTTCAACTTCCTAAATACTTGTGTATTGTACTTCTTGTGATACTTGTTCTAGTATGTATGTATGTATACTTCTCATGAAATACATATATTTAGAAGTATAGTTTTAGTCAGAGCACTTCGGACCCATTGTATTTATAGTTGTATATCTTTTATGGGTTGATATACTTAGTTCACTATAAACAATGCTCTGATACCAATCTGTCACACCCCCAAACCGAAACGACTGAAATGTTCGGGGGCGGAGGACGTCATGTATAGTATCACAACAATTGAATCATGGTAATCAAAGTAACAACAACCATTGTATTGATAATATAGTGTTTACATTGTATTTGAATCACATGTGATTTACTCCAAAAGTAAATAGCAAAGCAAGACTTGAAGCCACTATGCTCAATCATCTGGAAACCCTGTACGTGTACCTGTCTACTAGTGACCTGAGAATACAAGTGGTTTTGAAAAGTATCAACATTATAGTTGGTGAGTT
The DNA here is from genome assembly GCF_052849685.1 of Lactuca virosa. Lineage (NCBI taxonomy): Eukaryota > Viridiplantae > Streptophyta > Magnoliopsida > Asterales > Asteraceae > Lactuca > Lactuca virosa. The sequence continues at coordinate 220,472,739 of NC_136430.1, read as the reverse complement.
CATAAGCATTTGTATTTGGAAAGTATGTTCTTTGTTCCTTGAAAACCTTAGCTTGTTCTTCCAGAAAATCCTATATTTTATGATGTAATGAAATGTATGTTCTGCTGATTTGTACTTATAAAAGTAATGTATTATTGTGGTGTATCTATGCAACTCTATTTGTACGTATGCGCCTAGTTAAACGTTCTTTCAGAAAAGTATGTTCTGTACTAGAAAATAGTATGTTGTTCTGGTATTTAGTGATTCTTGTTGTACTTGTATTTAGTGACCAGACCCATACCTGTTTCCCTCTATGATTACTTAGTGTATACAGGTTATATATAACCAAGATCGAATAAGTAGTAGACTGTGTGAATCTGCTCTAAGCCCACAACCAAACAAGGAACAGGAAATAAAGCGGAAATCACTCATTTTACTGCTTATTGGATCATATATATATATATGTATATATATATATATATATATATATATATATATATATATATATATATATATATCACCCTGGTGTATAAACTAAGGGATCATAGAATTTGCATTATGGTTCCATTCTGAATGTATGTTCTTGTTACTAAAAACATAGTATAGTGTTTATACTGTAGTAGTGTCCGTAGTGTCTGTAATAGTGCCTGGAATCCACCAGAAGTAGTGTAAAATAGTGTACTGTAGTTTGATTAATTATCAAAACGTTTGTATGAAATCCTTTTCCCAATACGTAATTGTATTGTACTAGTAGTGTAGAGAGATTTAATATTAATATAAAAATCTTTGAAGTAGTGTTAATCCCGTAAACCTTGTTTATACTATTGTGAGTTTCATATAACCATACTAATATGACCTAGTGGTCTCTACGACGTTCTTTAGGCGTCGGTATTTATGACATTTTTCACACCCCCAAGCATGCCTGCCTAACTGTGGCTAGCAGTTTGGATGTGGGATTGTCAGTCCCGTATAGATCTACACACAAATCTCACGCTCTCCATCCGGAAGATTCTGGTTATAATTTATAGGACTTGAACCTATACCCTGGTGGGTACCCGAAGTAGCGCCTCACAACCTTGTATTAACTAGTTTATGTATAGTGTTATAGTGTTCTCTTGTAATTGAAACTGTATGTATTACCTTGTAGCATAAAACAATTATATTTAAATAATTATTTGAGTAGTGTATCCTTGTATTAGTGAAATAGAGTAGTATCCCATAAACTATACCTATTATAGTTTATATAATTGTTTCTGTGTAGTGTCCTTGAACTTTGTAAAATAATGTTGCGTTTTCCCCAAAATATACTTTTAGTAGTTTGTATGTATGTTATTATATCCTTTCTTGAACTTTGAAAAATAGTGTATTGATTCACAAACTATACCTATTATAGTTTAAATGCATGTCTGGTATGCAATGAAACTCTTAGTAATTTAACAGTTTGAATAACACGATAAGACGATGAGATAAGTACCCTTTTGCTCGACATGTTAAAAAAGGGTTAAAACTTTATTTAGATAAGATTATATTCAAATATGCCGAAGGCATATATATATAAAGATGCACTTTGGGAAAATAAAAGTATAAAGCATTTGCAGTAGTTTGAAATATATTTTAAAATAGTTTGAATCAATTGAAACGACTTGATATGCTTTAAATATGTTTGAAATCTTTTGAAAGTTAACAAAAAAATTATTTTGTGTTTTACTTGTATTCCCCCTCCCCTAAAACATTGGAAAAATAGTGAAAACGTAGGGGTATGAACTCACCTTAAATGTGCGTTAACCGGAAGTAGGGAGTTGTAGAGATGATCCCCGGCTAAGCGTACGCGCTAATAATGTTACCTTGAAATAATTGTATTCTTCGTCACATTTAAATTAACAAGAATATTGATTTAAATAATGCTAAATAATAAATTTAATTATAGGGAAGACTTACAATTAATTTGTAAATTAATTGGAAATGTTGAAAATGGAGTTTACGGTTGAAAATGGGTTTACGGTTGGAGGCTTTCGATGTTCACGGTTGGATCTTGAATTGTGATGAAGATTTGAATATGATATGAAGATTTAAAGATGGTTTGAATGTTCTTGGTGGGAAAATATGAAGATTTGAAGATTCTGGACGTAAACCTTTGAAGATTGAGAGAAAATGGGTTGTTCACGCATGAAGATTGAGAGAGTTTTGGAAGTGGTTCACGGTTGAAAATGCGATAAATGAAAGTGTCTATGTCTAGAGCACTTATATATAAGGGGTGTTTACGGATTGAGCTTCTAGACGAGGGGGTGTTTTCAGATTTAAGCCATCCGTGAACACCCATTTTCGACCGTGAACTCTCTTGTGAATTAAACCAAATCCGTAAACACCTTTGTGAAATAGAATCCCAATCGTGAACACCTTGGATCTTATCACTAAATCCGTAAACTATATGTTTGAATTTATCTTGGACCGTGAACCTATCTTCTAGATACTAATTGGACCATGAACATATTTAAGGAATGAATTTCAATCCGTGAACCACCCTAGTGTGTAAGCCTTGGCTGTGAACTCCTTGATCTTTATTACTTTAGGCCGTGAGCACACCTATGGTGTGTTATTTATGTTTTAAACCTTGATCATTTGCCCAAATTTGGATTATACCATCCTAATTTAGTTTAGGTTTCTTTCTACACTTCTTTATTAGCTCTATAAACAAGCCCTAAGGCTATAGAGGATACAATGCAACAAGGATTGCAATGTAATTCACACTAGTACGTAGTTAGGGTTTAGGCCATGCTGGGTCTAAAATTAGGAGTTGTGACATCATCCCCCCGTTAGAGGGAATTTCGTACCGAAATTCGAATCCTGAATGGTTACTCAGAACTAGGAAAGGAGGTGGGTATTTTGGTTCTATTTAGTACTTGCGTTCTTTAGTGAATTCGGATCCTCGCTTGGCAAACCAGCGGATCTTCACTGCTGGGTCTGCTCTTCTGATCGGTAGAAAGTGTGTGGGTTGGACTTACTTATCTGTTTTTATCCAACTGGTAGTATATCCACTCATAGCTCGGGGCAACTTTTGTCCTGAAGTTCATGGTAAGACTCATAACTGGTCCACCCATCATCGCCTCGTGTATACAAGTCGTATATAATTAAGATTCATAAGACGGTCGGATGGGCGACCCTGCCCCAAGTCCAAAATCAAACAAGAAACAGGAGATAGGGCGGAAACATACATCATCAGTCCGTAGGATCTTAATTATATACCACTCTCGCGTATACACTCAACAGTGATAGGTTAACCGTATTTGTCCCTAGTCTCTGAGTATGAACTTGACCTGCTGCATAAGTGGTATTCTCGAATGGTCTACAGGGAATACTCCGGAAGGATTTCAGGAGGTATGGTACTCTTCTCATGAGTACTTCGAAGGTTTGAAGCGAGAGACAATTCTGGGGTTCGTACCTAGTTTGTCGTTATGAGTGACAGGGGTTTCGTTAGTCCGTCGGTTAAGGCGAAGGGTCTTTTCGTAGCACACGCAATTGGTATGGTGAGGACCAAGCCAACCCATGTCGAATGACGACATCAGAACTTCTTAGTCAAATGTGTGTTAAGTTGATTCGAAAGAAACATTTGCTAGTGCGATAGTGCATCCTGTGTGTACGCGATAGTGCCTTCTGTGTGTATACTCTCTAGTGCTTTTAGTTTTAACCTTACCATTGTGAATGATCCGTACCGCATTAAGAGAGTACTAGTAGTAAGAGTGTTCTGATAGATAATGATGATACTTCATATTACAATTCTTATAAGGTCCCTCTACAATCGCTTGGTGTCTACATGTCATATATAATTAAGGCTGAGAAGACAGTCGACTGAGTGACTCTACCCTAAATCCATAACCAGACAAGGAACAGGAAATAAGGTAGAATCACGCACTCTAAGCCTGTAATCTTAATTATATATGACCCTAATGTTTACACTAAGCCATCACAGCTTACCTGCAGGGTACTTAGTTTTCGTATAAGTGACGTGCTTTGTTCGAACGGGGAAGCAAATTGTTTTCTTTTAATTGATACTAGTCTTGGTAAGGATTTAAGCTGTAAGTATTAGTGCTTAGTGACGTACCAAAAATCCCAGGAGTGTTCCTCGTTGTTTCGAAATGACTTATCGTTAAATTCCTCCCGCTCCTCCGTCCTTCCTCTCATTTGGACAATCTCTCCTGAAATGTCCCGTTGCACCGCATGCACGCACTCTTGACTTGTACCAGCATTGGCAGGGGAAGTGATGTGTCGGGCCGGGGTTCTACAGAAGCGGGCAGCGTGTCCCTTCTTATTGCACCTATTACAACGCAACTCCCTGTAGACTCCCTTGTGATGGTAGTAACACTTGAGACACTTCGGGAGTGTCCCAGCATATACACTGACTGGTGTTGGAGTGGTTGTTGCCATGACAAAAGTTGTGGCAGGTGTTGTGGCTATAGGGGTGACAGATGTTATGGCCGCAGGGGCTGCCATAGTTTGCTGTCTCTTGGCAAGTCTTTGAGATAACTTACGACCCTTTTTGTTCCAGAATTTACGCTTCTTATTCTTAGGGTTGGGATTTGGGGTATCATTGTGGGTAGACAGTTGTTGGTTTCCTTGGCTGTTACTACGGTTTGCATGGTCGATACTGTTTCTATTTTCGTTTGGGTTGTTAGCGTTGAATTGTACCATGACAGCTGTCATAACAGCTGTTACGGCGGCTTGAAATGTAGCAGAGTCTATATGTAGAATCGGGGTTTCATCGGTTGGCTGGTTATTTCCGTGTGAAGGCATGATGCTGTTGCATGATGTGAGATGAGATTGTAAGTGACTATGGTCGTTTCTAGTTGTATTCTATCTCTTTATATATACATATAAATTTCTCGTTTTGTTATACATTTCTTGATGTTTCGACCTACATCTTATGATGTACTCATGGTAGTGGGTAGGGATAGGTATCAGACGAGTGTTAAGCTTTCTTATTCTAGTACTACTTTTGCCCAAGCACACTTAACCACAGAGTTCTGATGCGATATGGTGCATTAGTGCTGGTATGATCGCACCCGATGGGTCTACGGGGAGGTACCTTTCTGTTATACGGTTTAAAAGATGGAACGAGGGTAAGTATTTAGTAGTGGCTACAAGTCGAGTGTTGTATATAAACTAAATTATCTTAGCTCGGAGTGTATCATGTTCCGACTTTTATAGTGTTCTGAAAACAATTCATAACAGAGGTCTATATAAAATAGACTTATGAATTAGTAGTGGTTACCCTCGAATGAATTTCTGTGAATTGAATAATTGTTACTAGTTGTCACGAAAGACAAGATAAACCTAACACATAGTGTGAGAAATGCAATTAATAACTCACTAGGTTGTATTAGTTTAATTATTATTAGTGTGACGCATATTGTGCTCGGTCTCTTCGCATGTCTAGTGAGTGGTTTCCTCCGTTCTATGTTCCTGACATGATTTTCCTAGATTTATCTGTAGGGATTTATTATCTCTGGGCATTCCTATGGGGTTCTTGTCCTCCGTAGGTGTGTTGAATCTACGCTCTATCTTGCTTTAGGTCTTGACACTGATCCCCATTACTTCACAATGGAGCGTAGGACCTCGAATGTCCGAGCAAGTTTCTAATGTCTGTTCTCGCTAGGGTATGGTTCAGTAGTGATTACCCCAGTGCCTTTCTCTTCATCTAACCCCTTCTCAGGATTCTCCTCATGAACCTCCTCTTGTTCCTCCTTGACTCCTCTGCTGACTGTCGTAGTGGAGTGGATACGCCTATTTTTTTATATTGTTTGTGCGAGAATAGGAATGTCTAAAGAATCTATGAGATTTAAATAAAACAAATTTTATTTTATGGTGTGATCCTTACTGAGCCTTCCTATAACTACGCAGTGTATACAAGTTGTATATAACCTAAGATTAAATAGACCTTCGAATAAGTGACCCTACTCTAAAACCACAACCAAACAAGGAACATGAAGTAGAGCATAGGCAACAAATTCTAAGTCTATAAAATCTCCATTATATCTAACCCTGGAAGTATACACTCTGTAATTATAGACTCACCAAGAAGGGCCTTTTAATTTTTTACATAAGTTAATTGTAGTGCCTAAAATACTCCTATAGAATTTTAACTGTATGTTTGATTTTAGAGCTTCCTGGTATATGAACTTGGTATACTTTTAGACTTGTTGTTATCTTATAGTATCCTAAAATACTCCTATAGTATTTTACTTTATGTTTTGTTCTGGATATCCTCTGTATATGGGGTTGGTAAGTTTTAGGCTTGTTTCAACACCACGACCATTCCTTGGCATATACTAATCACCTCCTGGTTAAATATAGTTGATCAGGCTATATTCTCCCAAGACTTGATTATATATCTCTCGACCCACTCTTGGCTGTTCAACTTCCTAAATACTTGTGTATTGTACTTCTTGTGATACTTGTTCTAGTATGTATGTATGTATACTTCTCATGAAATACATATATTTAGAAGTATAGTTTTAGTCAGAGCACTTCGGACCCATTGTATTTATAGTTGTATATCTTTTATGGGTTGATATACTTAGTTCACTATAAACAATGCTCTGATACCAATCTGTCACACCCCCAAACCGAAACGACTGAAATGTTCGGGGGCGGAGGACGTCATGTATAGTATCACAACAATTGAATCATGGTAATCAAAGTAACAACAACCATTGTATTGATAATATAGTGTTTACATTGTATTTGAATCACATGTGATTTACTCCAAAAGTAAATAGCAAAGCAAGACTTGAAGCCACTATGCTCAATCATCTGGAAACCCTGTACGTGTACCTGTCTACTAGTGACCTGAGAATACAAGTGGTTTTGAAAAGTATCAACATTATAGTTGGTGAGTTCATAAGCATTTGTATTTGGAAAGTATGTTCTTTGTTCCTTGAAAACCTTAGCTTGTTCTTCCAGAAAATCCTATATTTTATGATGTAATGAAATGTATGTTCTGCTGATTTGTACTTATAAAAGTAATGTATTATTGTGGTGTATCTATGCAACTCTATTTGTACGTATGCGCCTAGTTAAACGTTCTTTCAGAAAAGTATGTTCTGTACTAGAAAATAGTATGTTGTTCTGGTATTTAGTGATTCTTGTTGTACTTGTATTTAGTGACCAGACCCATACCTGTTTCCCTCTATGATTACTTAGTGTATACAGGTTATATATAACCAAGATCGAATAAGTAGTAGACTGTGTGAATCTGCTCTAAGCCCACAACCAAACAAGGAACAGGAAATAAAGCGGAAATCACTCATTCTACTGCTTATTGGATCATATATATATATATATATATATATATATATATATATATATATATATATATCACCCTGGTGTATAAACTAAGGGATCATAGTATTTGCATTATGGTTCCATTCTGAATGTATGTTCTTGTTACTAAAAACGTAGTATAGTGTTTATACTATAGTAGTGTCCGTAGTGTCTGTAATAGTGCCTGGAATCCACCAGAAGTAGTGTAAAATAGTGTACTATAGTTTGATTAATTATCAAAACGTTTGTATGAAATCCTTTTCCCAATACGTAATTGTATTGTACTAGTAGTGTAGAGAGATTTAATTTTAATATAAAAATCTTTGAAGTAGTGTTAATCCCGTAAACCTTGTTTATACTATTGTGAGATTCATATAACCATACTAATATGACCTACTGGTCTCTACGACGTTCTTTAGGCGTCGGTATTTATGACATTTTTCACACCCGCAAGCATGCATGCCTAACTGTGGCTAGCAGTTTGGATGTGGGATTGTCAGTCCCATATAGATCTACACACAAATCTCACGATCTCCATCCGGGAGACTCTGGTTATAATTTATAGGACTTGAACCTATACCCTGGTGGGTACCCGAAGTAGCGCCTCACAACCCTGTATTAACTAGTTTACGTATAGTGTTATAGTGTTCTCTTGTAATTGAAACTGTATGTATTACCTTGTAGCGTAAAACAATTATATTTAAATAATTATTTTAGTAGTGTATCCTTGTATTAGTGAAATAGAGTAGTATCCCATAAACTATACCTATTATAGTTTATATAATTGTTTCTGTGTAGTGTCCTTGAACTTTGTAAAATAATGTTGCGTTTTCCCCAAAATATACTTTTAGTAGTTTGTATGTATGTTATTGTATCCTTTCTTGAACTTTGAAAAATAGTGTATTGATTCACAAACTATACCTATTATAGTTTAAATGCATGTCTGGTATGCAATGAAACTCTTAGTAATTTAACAGTTTGAATAACACGATAAGACGATGAGATAAGTACCCTTTTGCTCGACATGTTACAAAAGGGTTAAAACTTTATTTAGATAAGATTATATTCAAATATGCCGAAGGCATATATATATAAATATGCACTTTGGGAAAATAAAAGTATAAAGCATTTGCAGTAGTTTGAAATATGTTTTAAAATAGTTTGAATCAATTGAAACGACTTGATATGCTTTAAATCTGTTTGAAATCTTTTGAAAGTTATCAAAAAAATTATTTTGTGTTTTACTTGTATTCCCCCTCCCCTAAAACATTGGAAAAATAGTGAAAACGTAGGGGTATGAACTCAACTTAAATGTGCGTTAACTGGAAGTAGCGAGTTGTACAGACGATACCCGGGTAAGCGTGCACGCTAATAACGTTACCCTAAAATAATTGTATTCGTCATCGTATTTAAATTAATAATAATATTAATTTAAATAATGTTAAATAATAAATTTAATTATATGGAAGACTTACAATTAATTTGTAAATTAATTGGAAATGTTGAAAATGGAGTTTGCGGTTGAAAATGGGTTTACAGTTGGAGGCTTTGGATGTTCACGGTTGGATCTTGAATTGTGATGAAGATTTGAAGATGATATGAAGATTTGAAGATGGTTTGAATGTTCTTGGTGGGGAAATATGAAGATTTGAAGATTATAGGCGTAACCCTTTGAAGATTGCGAGAAAATGGGTTGTTCACGGATGAAGATTGAGAGAGTTTTGGAAGTGGTTCACGGTTGAAAATGTGATAAATGAAAGTGTTTACGTATAGAACACTTATATATAAGGGGTGTTTACGGATTGAGCTTCTAGAAGAAGGGGTGTTTTTGGATTTAAGCCATCCGTGAACACCCCTTTTGGACCGTGAAATCTCTTGTGAATTAAACCAAATCCGTAAACACCTTTGTGAATTAGAATCCCAACCGTGAACACCTTGGATCTTATCACTAAATTCGTAAACTACATGTTTGAATTTATCTTGGATCGTGAACCTATCTTCTAGATACTAATTGGACCGTGAACATCTTTAAGGAATGAATTTCAATCCGTGAACCACCCTAGTGTGTAAGCCTTGGCCGTGAACTCCTTGATCTTTATTCCTTTAGGCCGTGAACACACCTATGGTGTGTTATTTACGTTTTAAACCTTGATCTTTTGCCCAAAGTTGGATTATACCTTCCTAATTTAGTTTAGGTTTCTTTCTACACTTCTTTGTTAGCTCTATAAACAAGCCCTAAGGCTATAGAGGATACAATGCAACAAGGATTGCAATGTAATTCACACTAGTACTTGGTTAGGGTTTAGGACATGCTGGGTCTAAAATTAGGAGTTGTGACATTGTCTGACACTGCAAAGATCAACTCCTCTCTGCTGGGGCTCCTGGTCTACCTTCTCGTCCATCGGTGATCGTCAAAGTAGTCGGAACAGGCACACTCACTGCTCCTCCTGACAACATCGGATAGTCGGCCTTCTTGTGGCCAAGCTGATCGCAATGAAAACATAACCGGCTTGCCCCTGAGGACAATCCCTACTAATGTGACCAACCCTGCCACACTTGTAGCAGCCCAAACACCTGGAACGACAAACTCCGTCGTACAGTTTCCCACACGAGCTGCACTGACTCCGGCCCTGCTGGCCTCTTGAGGGCTGGTCAAAAGTCTTGGGTCTCTTCCCGGGACCCTCCAACGTCTGCACCTGTTCCGACCCCCTCTTCCCAATGTGCTCCAAATCAATCTCCCGCTCTCGGGCCCTAAAGATCATACCATTCAGGGTCTCGCACCCTAAAATACTCACGAACTCGCTGATATCATCCCGCAGCATATCATGTACCTCACTTTCTTCATCTCCTCATCTGCTGCATACTGCAGTACCAATAAACCCCTCTCTCGGAACTTGGCAGCGATCTCTGCCATAGTCTCAGTAGTCTATCGGAGATCCAGAAACTCTCGCGCCAACTGCTGCACCTCAATCGCCCGAGCAAACTTTGCTCGGAACCTGGTCGAGAAATCATCCCATGACATAGCATCAACCACAACATCACCCAATTCACTACGAACCTCTTCCCACCAATCCCATGCCCGGTCCTTCAATAAGCAGGAAACAAATCTGACCTTCGCCTCTTCGGGGCAGAAACTCATCCTGAATGCATTAGCCATATACGCTAACCATCTCCTTCTGACAATGGGCTCCCTCTCCCCATGGAATGTAGGAGCTCCACAAGCATGAAAATCCCAAAAGACAGAGTGCAAGCTCCAATGATAGCCATAATCTCCGCACGGAACGCGCCCAAGCGCTCATCAACGATCTCCGAAACACAGCGAGAAATCTCCGATGAGATGAATTTTGGGTTTTATGTACTCTAGCATTCCTATAGTGCACATACAACCCTAATGCTTTGGATCTAAATTTTCTCTAGTTATACATCTAATATTGGTATCCAAAGCATGATGCCTAAACCAACATACCAAATTTAACATATGAATCATAAAATTAGTTAGAAGGTTACCTCTTGATGTAGCTAGTAAGACTTTGGCCTTATGAGAACTTAGCACCCCAAGTGTTGTGCCTCAAACAAGTCACAAACACCAATAAACAACTAGATGGATATGAGAGAGATTTAGGAGACTAGAAATCAGATTCTACTTCTTGGAATGCAAGGTGTAACAAATTTTAGCTTATGAATATATATATATATATATATATATATATATATATATATATATGTGTGTGTGTGTGTGTGTGTATGTGTGTGTGTATATAATATATCAAGGGTCATGTGTAACCCTAATCCATACCCACAAGCTTACGATTTAACCATTTGATTTGGATAAATACTTCATGGATTAACCCATAAGCCCATCACAAATCAAACCATGGATCATTAGCCCAACCCATATGTATTAATTTAATTAGTCTCTTTTGATCACTAAATTAATTCTTGATCAATACTAATTAAATAATATGATTCCTTAATTAATATATTATACTTATACAATATTAATAAATTATAAATAACCTCTTACTCAAATATCCATCTATCAAATTGTTCTGGTGAAGGCAACCCGAAATGGACCATGCTACTATCGGGTCAAGTACATACCAATTATAGTTATGAGCTTAGACACCTAATCCAACAGTCTCCCACTTGGATAAGTCTAATAACTATAATTACCAATGCAACTTAAAATACGATTAGCAATCGTAGCTCTCAAAAAGCCTCTAAGTGATCATATAATCCTCTGTTCTACAAGATATCGTGTTGACAAAGACATGGAACTAAAGTCATACTCATTGTCCAACATTTTGTTTCCTAATTTCTGATTTGTTTGACATAGAACTTAATTTAACACATCAATTGAGTCCTGATCGGGCCTAACACATAAGTCAAAACAAAATCATCGAGGGGCCCAAGATATCGCTTTTAATCCTCTTAAGATAAAAGGAACATATAAACCTCGACTTGTATGCTTGTACTAACCACTCGTTAAATCATACACAACAACACGTTTTATAACATCGAGTTACCGATGCGTTTTCACACTATTAATGTACAACCAACTCATAATCAACAACTCATACATCTTAGTTTGAAGACTATATGATATTACCATCTCACAATCACTCGTGATAAATTCCATAAAGTGATTCATGTGAGTGTGGGTTTAATCCAATACTCAAATCTTATTTCAAGAGCACTCATGAATGTTTCTAGCAAACTTTGCAATGTCTAACACCTTAGACAATCTTACAAGAACCCATTCATGACAATCTACTTTCATAACCTACTTCCAAAATATGATCGATTGTGGATAGTTTGAATAATCTTATTATTCTGGAAGTCAAAACATGCAAAATGAAACAATAGTAAACAATTGACACAAGATAGTAACTTTACTTATAAATAAAAATTCTTTTATTCATTTATCAAATGTAAATTACATTTTAGCTATTACAAGTTTCTAAATGTCTATCTAATCATCAAAATTGATATCGTCCTTCAGCCCGATTCTCCTACCGTGCTGCAAGTGCTTGACCCTTCTCAGTCCCTTCGTAAGGGGATCTGTTGGGTTTTCCTCTAACGGTACCACCTTCATTACGAGGAGTCCTTCTATTCGATGACTTATGAAGTTATATTTTCTGTCGATATTCCTGGATCTGCCATGATCCGTTGGTTCCTTGGCTAAGGCTACCTCACCCTCGTTGTCACAGAAAATCTCCATAGGCTCCTTTATAGCTGGTACAACTCCAATGTCTCCGATGAAGTTCTTTAGCCATATCGCCTCTTTCGATGCTTCACTTGCTGCTATATACTCTGATTCGCACATTGAATCAGCTACAATCTCCCGTTTGTAACTTTTCCAAGTTACTGCTCCACCATTTAGGGTAAATATCCAGCCCGACTGAGAGCAAAAATTATCTCTGTCGGTTTGAAAGCTGCCGTCACTATACCCTATCACTCTTACGTCAGCACTCCCACCGAGGGTAAGGATCCAAACCTTAGTCCTCCGCAGGTACTTTAGAATGTTCTTTACCGCAGTCCAGTGAGCTTTACCAGGGTTCCCTTGATATCTGCTAACCATGCTCAAGGCAAAGGCTACATCAGGACGAGTACATGTCATAGCATACATGATCGAGCCAACAACAAAAGCATATGGTATTCGACTCATTTCTGCTATCTCAACATCTGTACCTGGACTCTGAGTCTTACTCAGTTTGGTATTGCTCTGGATAGGTAATTCTCCTTTCTTGGATTCCTCAATGCTGAAACGTTTCAACACCTTGTCCAAGTAGGTAGTTTGACTAAGTCCGATTAGTCTTTTACTCCCGTTTCTCAATATCCTTATCCTTAGAATATAAGCAGCTTCTCCGAGGTCCTTCATAGCGAATCACACTTCCCAAGCCAGGACTTAACCTCCTGCAAGGTTGGGATGTCATTTCCTATGAGCAATATGTCATCCACATACAACACCAGAAAGCTAACTATACTCCCACTAGCTTTGAGATATACACAAGACTCATCCTCGCTTCTCGAAAATCCAAACTCTTTGACTTTCTCATCAAAACAAAGATTCCACCTACAAGATGCTTGTTTCAATCCATAAATGGATTTCTCAAGCTTACATACTCTATTAGGGTATTTTTCATTGACAAAACCCTCTGGCTGATTCATGTAAACATCTTCAGCCAACTTCCCATTAAGGCAAGTGGTTTTGACATCCATTTTCCATATTTCATAATCATGAAATGTAGCTATGGCTAGCATAACCCTTATAGATTTAATCTTGGCCACTGGTGAGAAGGTCTCATCATAGTTAACTCCAGGAGTTTGAGTAAAGCCCTTCGCAACCAATCGCGCCTTATAAGTGTGTACTTTCCCATCCATGTCGGTCTTCTTCTTGAAGATCCATTTGTACCTGACTGTCTTACGGCCTGGTACATTGTCAACCAAGTTCCAAACTTGATTGTCATACATGGACTGAATCTCGCTATCCATTGCCTCCTTCCATTTAGCAGACTCGGGGCCGGCCATGGCTTCCTTGTAGTTGTTAGGTTCATCCAAATTTACCAGTGTGCTATCACTGATAAGTGTATCACCTTCAGTAGAAATATGGAAACCATAAAACTCAGGTGTATTTCTAACTCTACTGGAACGCCTCAGAGGTAAGGAATCGTCAATTAGTTCAACTGGAGTTTCCTCCTCAGGTTGAGCGCTAGTGTTTGAGGTTCCTTCATCACTTAACTCTTGAAGCTCTTTAAGGTCAATTTTCCTCCCACTGTCCTCCTGGCATATGAGTTCTCTCTCGCGGAAAACCCCTCTCCTCGCAACGAAGACATCATTTTCACTCAGTCTATAGAAGAGATATCCAAAGGATTTCTGTGGGCAGCCGATGAAAATACATCGCTCACTACGAGGTTCGAGCTTGTCGTGAGTCTCTCGTCTTACGAAAGCCTCGCAACCCCAAACCTTGATGTGGTCTAATGAAGGAACCTTCCTTGTCCACATTTCGTGAGGTGTTTTGGTAACCTTTTTAGTTGGGACTAGATTAAGGATATGGGTGGCAGTCTCTAATGCATACCCCCAGAATGAGATAGGTAACGAAGCTTGACTCATCATAAAACAAACCATGTCTAACAAGGTTCGATTGCGCCTCTCAGCCACACCATTAAGCTGTGGTGTCCTAGGTGGAGTCAATTGTGAAACAATTCTACATCCCTTAAGATAGTCGTGGAACTCGATACTAAGATACTCTCCTCCTCGATCGAATCAGAGCATCTTTATCTTCCTGCCCAACTGATTCTCCACTTCTTGTTTAAAATCTTTGAACTTTTCAAAGGTTTCTGACTTATGCTTGATTAAGTAGACATACCCATATCTACTATAATCATCAGTGAAAGTCACATAGAAGCGGTTAGCATCCCTTGTGGCGGTTCTGAAGGGTCCACACACATCTGTGTGTATGAGATCCAACAAACCCTCACCCCTTGCACAAGAACCAGTGAAGGGTGACTTGGTCATCTTTCCAAGAAAACAAGATTCACAAGTGTCATCTGACTTTAAGTCAAATGACTCCAAAACTCCATCCTTTTGGAGTTGGGCTATGCGCTTCTTGTTGACATGTCGAAGACGACAATGCCATAAGGATGCTTTGTCCAAACCATTGGACGAATCGATATGCAACACATTATTTCCTAAGTTATCAACAACTATCACAGTTTCATATATACCATTACAAGGCAATGCTTCAAAATTAAGTACATCATTAAAATAAGCATTAAAACCACCAATTTCATTATTAAAAGAAAAGGTAAAACCTTGCTCATACAAACTGTGAAAGGAAATAATATTCTTCGCCATATCAGACGAGTAGCAACAATTATTCAATTCTAATTTTAAACCATTACTAAGCAATAAAGAATAAACTTCAATCTTGGTGACATGCAACTTTTTCCTATTCCCCATGATCAAGTTCATCTTCCCATGCTCCACATCCCTACTTTCTTTTAGTCCTTGCAAATCAGAACAAATGTGAAAACCACATCCTGTATCAAAGACCCAAGAATTAGCATGTGATGAGTTTTTAGATAGAATAGTGTAAATACTTGCGAAGGAGGGTTTGATCTTCCCATCCTTTATGCCCTGCAAGTATTTGGGGCAGCTTTGCTTCCAGTACCCTTTTTCATGACAATGGAAACACTCTGCTTCCTTTGGGTTTGAGGAGGGTGTAGCAGCAACACCTTTGGACCCACTAGAAGAGGATCAAACATTGGAATTTCCCTTGTAGCTCTTTGAGGAAGCTTTCCTCTTCTTTCCCTTCCAATGTCCAATTGCCAAGACAGGAGCAGTAGTAGTAGGAGTAGAAACAACATATTTTCCTTTAAGACTACTTTCAGCAGTCCTTAAAAGGCCTTGAAGCTTGGTTAGAGTGACCTCCTCCTTGTTCATATGATATGTCATACGAAACTGATCATAACAAGGAGGTAAAGAGTGTAGAATGATATCTATTGCCAACTCTTCATCGAAGTTGACATTCAACTTCAACAAGCGGTCCACAAACATTTGCATCTTTTGCAAGTGGGCCGTGATGGACTCTCCATCCTTCATTTTGGTAGTAATCATGGAGGCTATGATTTCATACCTTTCTTGGCGTGCACTTTGATGGTACCTTTCCATCAAAATCCTGATGCATTTCATAAGGCCAGAAGTCCTCATAGGACTTCTGAAGCTCAGCAGTCATGGTAGCAATCATAATACACGACACTTTGGTCGCGTCCCTTTCATGGGCCTTGTATTTAGCAATCTGTTCAGGAGTAGCAGTAGATTCATCAATCTCCTTAAGCTCTTTATCGAGAACATATTCTTTGTCCTCGTAGCGAATGGCCATTCGGATGTTTCGAATCCAATCATTGAAATTCGTCCCATCGAAGATGACCCTCCCACATAAGTTCATGAGGGAGAAAGAGCCGGAAGGGATTGGGTTTAAAGTATTGTTTGAACTAGACATATGAAAAGAAATACAAAGTTTAGATTAGATAAGGATCCTTAGTATAACACCCAAAATGAAATATTACAGCTAGGACCCAACACAATATTTTACAATTCGGAGATGGATGCTTGTAACATACACGTTCAGTTATCATGTTATGTAATTTTAAAAGTGAATAATATAATGAAATATTATATGAATTTGAGAGTTGAGTTCTAACATATAGTTTTTACTAGAATTAAAGTAAAACTATGTTTAGAATCGTTCAGAAAGTGATGGGAAGTCTTATGAGATTCCGATCAAAAGTTAACTATTGAAATTAACGAAATATAAATTTGAAAATAAGTAAAATTATATTATTGAAAGTTGTAAAGAATCTCTTTATAAAGATTCAGGCGAAAACCTCATCGAAGTCCGAGTTATAACGAAGAAGTTATGACTTCTTAAAGTTTCACGATAGAACCGACACGACACCATAAGACGTAAAAAGTGAGTTTTTGATAAACTACTTTTTAGCCTTAGTGATTTAAATGAAATTCGCAGTATTCGTTAAACCGAAAATTTTCATAAAAAGAACGTCCAAATCTGACTTCGTATGAGGAAGTTATGATTTTTCTAAGAATCGGCATAGCAGTACACAACCCGAAACTCGAAATAAAGATCGAGTGATTTTTAGCCGATACAACCTAAACGAGAATCGAAGATCTCATCAATAGTAGTACAACGGTAAAAAGACAGACGAAAACGGACGTCGGATGAAGAAGTTATGAATTTTTAACGGACTTTTCCTGTCTCGGCCTGTTAAAAATACAACTTTAAAAATAAAGTCAAAATTATCCAACAGAGTCTAAACGAAAGTTGTAGAGCATAATTTCACCTACGCA
Organism: Lactuca virosa; assembly: GCF_052849685.1. Taxonomy (NCBI): domain Eukaryota; kingdom Viridiplantae; phylum Streptophyta; class Magnoliopsida; order Asterales; family Asteraceae; genus Lactuca; species Lactuca virosa. The sequence goes on along the minus strand of NC_136430.1, from coordinate 220,455,573 downwards.
TGGATATAAAGAACGTCAAAAACGGAGTTCGTATGCAAAAGTTACGGAATTTTGAAGTTTATGGCACAAATTACGAGGCTGGCCGGAGAAGTACGCCCATCGTACTACAAAGACACGTATTAGCTACCAAGCGCCTGTTCATGATGAAACGTATCCTAACTCAGCCACGTCCAAGGCTCGGGTTCCGAATCATTGACACGTCGCTGGTACTCCCCGCGTTCTCGCAGGCACGCTCAGCGTACGAGGGTCAGACTCCCTACTATAAATAGCAAGCGAAGCAGTCCGGGTTTAGGTTACAAATTTCACTCTTTCACACCTTCTACACTCTCTCAATTTACCCTAGCACCCCCCGAAGCCTAGGAAACATCCCCGACACCTGAAGCAAGTCCCGACGCCCCGAAGTTCCCGAGAAAATCATATTTTCAAGTCGAAACTCAGCCCGAGTAAGGCCGGTTTTCAACAAAAATCCCCGGTTTCGTCATAGAAAGTCATATTTAAAGTTGAAGTGCTGCCCAAATTAATACTTTAATCCCCGGTTATTTCACGGTGTGTTCAATATATAGGAACAATTGTATGTTATGTGTTATATGTGTTATATGTTTTTCCGTGTTATTATCCCGTGTTATTGTTTCGTGCTATTATGGTAGCAAAGTTGTACCTTTGGCCATGTGATCAGTGAAAGGACTTAGATTCACAGTGGTATTGGTATGTTCCCTCTGGCCGTGTAGAGCATGTCTCGTAAGAGAATGACTTCTACCCATATGGCATTGGCAGAAGGTTAGATAGGGCTGAAAGCCTGAAATCTACCAAAATGTTTAATCAGAAATTGTATGTCATCTGTGCCATTTGGGCCGAAGCGTTATTGATGTATATCAAGTATTGAAATTGTTATGTCTCATTGATTGTTATGGAAAGCCTGTCGCATGATTCACATATGCCTTTGTTGTTCCTTGTTCCCTTTCCTTCTGCCATATTGAAGTATATATATGGCATAACATTATATTGTATCTATTATTGAACTCACTAAGCGTCACCGCTTACCCCTCTTAATGTTTAACAATTGGAGGTATTAAGCATCCAGTATAGTCATATACTGTTGGAAGATTTAGAATAGTTTATGCTATTACTTTTGTACTTGGGTTTACGTTTGTATAAAAGCTTTAATATCCTAGGTAGTTATGTAATTTACTAAAACTTAGTCGATTTGTATCCAGTGTTTTATAATCAAATTATCAATGTAAAATATTATTTTTGAATATGCATGTAGCATGTTTTGGAGTAACTTGAAGTAACAATGTCTTTAGTATGAAAGTTTGGGTATTTCAATCATTGTATCAGAGCACTAGTTTAAGCGAACTAAATATCACAGATTGGTATTTAGACTTAAACTGTCTAACGTTCAATACATGAACGAAGTCATTTGTAAGTATATGGATACAAACCATAGGAAAGATTTAAGTGGGGTATTGGCTCGTGATAAACCCTAGTATTCAAAATTATTAAGTTACTTCAAAATTTTGAGAGAATTAGTTTAAGTGAACTAGGAATTTTGAGAATTTCTAGACTTAAACATGGATTGTTAAGTGAGGATGATACGATGTGTATCAAGTATACTTTAAGTTGAATACCTAAATGGACAAGCACTAGAATATTAGAGGTGATATGCCCTATATTCTAATATATGCTAAATGATAAATAAATATAGCATGCCTAAGGTCGCTTACCTATATTGCTATTACTTGAGAAAGTTTAAGGTCTGTTGCCGACCTTGGTCTGGAAGAGGAAATTTTATTCCAAATTCTAAAATTTATGTATTAGAACTGATATGAAACCTTTCGAAGTGATAAAAAGACTTATGATAATCGACATCGATACTTTTATAGATAAACGATCGAAGGATATCATAAAATAATATTAATCAAGTTATATCTTAAATAGTGTAATAATACCTATAGAGTGGTATTGTACATTCAAACTATGTTTAGTGAAATAATAACACCGTTGGAAGAATGTTGTGTATTCGAAGTACATTTGGACGAGATGAATGTTTTGGCATAACCGATAAAGTTGTTCCACCGCTGTCCAGATTGAAACAATAATTGCTTATAGAGTAGGAAGAACCGAAGATGGTGATCAATACTTCGGCAGTATCGTAATTGATGTTGTGCAAGATTTAGAAGAATTAAATGAAGATCAAAGGAAAGGCTAATGAAGTTTTCAGACTCAATAGGCCAAGACTTTGCCTAAAAATTTTGATGTAGTATGTAGTTCAAGTAGTAACCCTATACAGGATGTTCAGACTTAGTATTTAATAACACTGAGTGACGATTGACTTCTATCACATCCTTATGGAAGTTCCATTGTGTGTTAAGCCGACTTTAACATACATGATTAGGATGGTGAATTAAGTCATTTAGTGGTAAAATCCTAAGTAACTTACTTGTCTAAGTAAGGTAGAATGTTTAGTTGAAGAAGAAATACACCCATAGTATTGTATGAGAAGAGATGTTGTAGTTAGGAATGAAAGAAAACCAAGTTGAAGCTAGTAGAGCTTGCTGAGATGCAGCTATAATGTGGACTTCCTAGGATAGACTCCTATGAAGTAGACTTAAAAGATACACACATGAGCAGAAGACTTACTCATATATAGGAATGACGATGTCATGGAAGGATAATGAAATGAACAAATGGGCATGGTGACTTGCATGAGTTAGAAGATGATGCAGGTAGTTGGAGACCGTTTGTCTCCATGCTGCTAGAGTAAATTCCGGTATAGTGTGTCTTGCAAAGTAGACACTACCCGAGAAAGAATTTATATGAAGAATTGGAAGTAAAATTTCTATCGACCTATGAAAAAGTATTAGGATATGCTAGATCGAGCATATGCATGAGAAGAATCTTAGAAGGCGAGTATAGGAAATCTAAGATATGTTTGATAGAAACGTGAAATCCCTAGTTGAGTCTAGGAGAAATTGTTCTATGTACTTGTTTGAACACACTCAAGTGTGAAAAGTTGTTATGTGAAAACTTTTGAATGGTGACTTGGGAACTGTGAGACAATACTTGGGACGAGTATGAGTAGGTGTGAATAGTAGTAGAGGCCTATACTACTGGAAGCACAAGACTCACACTTGGATCAGGGAAAATCACAAGGTTACCAAGAAGCCAGTAATCGATTCCGTTTTTGTTCGAGTATGTCATTACCTTCGTTTCGGTAATGACTAAGAAAATGATTTTCGTTCAGATCTTAGTGGTCGTAAAGTATCGAGTCTGACTAAAATAAATCTGCGAAGTGAATTGATTGGTTCAGAGAACCATGTCTCATGTAGTGTTGAAATTTCAGTCAGAGAATTGAAGAAGGAGATGGTCAAGGTAGTTGATAGAAATATAACGATCTTCATTAAAGGATTGAGCAACCATTAGCCAGAGATGCTACCTGTTATGAAGACGATGGAAATTTAGTTATTCATGGAAGGATTACGATATGCAATCCGTGAATTCATAATTAATCGAAATATTCTATCGTTCGACAAAGTTGTTGAGTATGCACGAAAGCGTGATCATGACTTAGAAATACGTGGTGCCACTCTTCCTGTTACGAAGCATCCACGTGTTGATCAAACTGTCTCTGTTTTCTCTATTCCATCAGCTCGATCTGATTCTAATACAAGAGTATGGTTCGCTATGTGTCTTTTGCGTTATAAAATCAAAGGTCATTAGAATATGACCATTCGAGTTGTTGTTGTAGCAAAAGTTAAGATCTTATCTTGGGTTGAGTCTATAAACCAAGAAGGAGAAGAATTCTACAATGAGAATTGAGTTTTTAACTCGGAGATTAGAACCGAAGTCCCAATAGAGAAATGAAGAGCAAGTGCAAGTTTGAGCACTGCTATTAATTAAGAAGTTAGAAGAATTTAACAATCATTTGGCAAACCAAAAGCTAAAAGTCGTACACTTTAGATTACCACAGAGGAGGTATGTTAGGACCCGAATGTTGTGACTGGTACTTTTCTCATCAAATTCTAGACCTGCTCACATCTTATTTGATTCCGATGCCTCAGATTCTTTTGTGTCTCGAGAATTCGCGTATTCTTTTCAAATTACTTGTTATTCATTCGCCCAATCATTTCATGTAGATACCACGGGAAATGTATCATTACTTGTTGATAAAATCTATAGAGATTGTGTCATAGAAATTTTAGGTTATAGTTTTCTTGCTAACCTGATTCCTATCTCCTTGCCCAACTTTGAAATTATTCTCGGCATGAATTGGTTCTCAAAGAACCGCACAGAACTCCTGTGTTACGAAAAGATAGTACACATCCCTATCGAAGGGAAGAATCTGTTGGGTTATGAGCATTCTAACACTCCTAAGTGTACATGCAACCCTAAATACCTTGGATCTATGTTTTCTCTATTATACATACAATTATGAACATCCAAGGTATTATCCTAATCTAGCATACAAAATAATAAATATAACAAGATAGAATACATACCTCTTTGATGTAGAATGTCTTAATTAAGCTTGAGTGCCTAGTGCCCCAAGTGTGACACCTCAAATGGTTCACACAACACCAAATACACTTGGAATAACTTGAGAGAAACTTGAACACTCCTTGAAATCGTCTAGCCCTCACTCTCACACATTAGTGCACGATTTCTTGAGCCATGGGATTCTTTTATATGGTGGCTATTAGGGTTACACCATGTAACTCATAACTTTACCCATTCCTTATGCTCCATGGATTTAAACCTCCATGGAGTATCCATGGGTCACCCCATGGACTTAGTCCAACATAAGGAATCTTGGATCACAAGCCCACATATATAAGAATGAATGATTTACACAATCAACCCATATATTTAATTAGTCTCCTTTTGATCACTTAATTAATTCCAAATTAATTCTTGATCAATACTAATTAAATAACCTTATTAATATATTAGAACTTATAATATATTAACCAACCTTAAGTGTTATTTCTCTCATTATAGTCTATCCAAATGCATGATGCCATGCAACCCAAATGGGCCATGCCGGGTCGGGTCAAGTCTTACCAATTATAGTTATGGACTTAGACATTAATCTAATAGTCTCCCACTTGGATAAGTCTAAAACTATTATTGCGTATGACTTCAGGAACCGATCAGCAATCGTAGCTCTCAAAAGCTTCTGTCGAACTCTAACCTTGTCGATGAACTCTGACCTTTGTCAATGACTTGTCCATTAGATAAGGGATCATATATTCCTCCATTCTAGATATCATATGGACTGAGACATGGATTATCAATCATTCTCTCTGTCCATTTGTTGTTTCCCGATTTCCGATTCATGATGACTGACTGATTGAACAAATCAAATCAGTCCTGGCTTGGCCAAGCACTCACATGTATCATCTTTAAATCATCGAGGGGCCCACATATATCGCTTTTATCACGAAGGTAAAAGGAATGGATAAACTTCGACTCATATGGCTTGTTCTACTACTTGTTGAATCATACACAAAGGCACGTTTTATAACATCGAGTTACCGAATGCGTTTTCGTTCAATCAATGTACAACCAACTCATAGTAACAACTCATATCTCTAGGTTTGAAGAATATAAGATATTATCGTCTCATGATCACTCGTGATAAAACCCATGAAGCGATTGAAATGAGCGCGGGTTGAATCCAATACTCAGAACTTATGAGCACTCATGAGTGTTGTAACACCACTTTGTCCACCAACTTGGACCTCTACAAATCAACCCATGACAGTCTTGATTCATATCTACTTCCAACATATGACCGACTGTGGATGGTTTGAATAACTTAATCATTCAGGAAGAGCGACTTAGTTATTCTGGAAGTCAAAACATGCAAAGTGAAACACAAGAATAAATGAATCAAACTGTCCTTGAGCAACCAATCTTTGGTAAACCTTAGATTGTCCTCGACAATTGCTTAATCATTTTAGTCATATCCAATTCTAGACCTTTTCCCTTCATAATGCCCCACGCATTTGGAAAATTTTAGAAAGGATGAATATAGCACATGTAATCGATCCTATATCTGAAGCATATGGGACACGATTCATGATGTCTCACATAAAGACTAAACCAGTCTTTTGCTATAATATTTCCATTTCAATTTGCCAAGTTCTCAAAATTCAGATTATGAAAAGGGATGCCGTAATCATAATCGAATTTTAGAACGCAAATAATGGACCCATATATAGAATTTCCTTATGTTGAGCCATTCCAACATGAAATTCATATATATATATCCTTGATTAAATACGATTAAAATCTCAATCTAAGCTTTTAGAATTGAAATGAAGTATAATTTCCTCTCCCTTAATTATAGCAAAACAACTTTTTCAACCCCTGCAACCTCACGAATTGAAACTTTTGTTTTCTATAATTAACATTGCTAACTTGCAACCTTTGTCATAATTATCATGCTCCCACTAACATGATGATTATTAGCATAACACTTATGCTCCCACTAGCTTTGACATGTACTCAGAAATCAGCTGACTTTCTTACCAAAGTTCAGATTTCTGATACTAGATTGTTTTGATAAAACTTTATCAAAATCATACACCTCTCTTAGATAGCTCACATGTGCGTCTAAACAATTTTAGAACTATGAAAAGGGATGCTGTAATCATAGTCTCAATTGTTTAGACCTTTGCCACTTCTCACAAGTCCATGTTAGTGTGCCGGTAAACCACACACGCTCCACTAACGACTTTGAGAATGCAAATATCACAATTGCTATCTAGCTAAAATCTACTTAGTGAAAGTGTTTCCTCACCATCATTTTCATGAATCAGAGAGACACCTTATGACACTTAGATTTAATAGTGTATGTGTTCTTATCCATGTGAATTTGTCAAAACCATAATCACAAGACAAGGTTAGTGACAAATCCAAACTCATATTGATTAAACTTGTGCAATCTTAAATTCTTGCCATTTGGCAGCTCAGGTGCCTGCCATTGCTTCCAAGTAGTTGTGCAACCAATTGAGAACTCTCAGAACTCCTATGCAAAGCCAACTTGAATAGGCACAAAAATTTCAACACGATAGGTTATAAACCTCAAGTCGTGTGCTAGTGAAGGACTTTAGGTTTTATTCTTGATTAAGTCTTGAAACTTTCAAGAGCTTTAAGACTCCCAATGTCCTCTTGACATATAAGACTCCCTTGTCAAATATTCAAGAGATAGTGCGGATTCTTTATCAAGACTAACACTTTACACAATTGGCCTAAGTTGGTCTCTGTTTTATCCAAAACATCACAACTTCCCAATTTCAAATGTACAAGAGTAGATAACCTTTTATTCTTACATTTGACTAGTGTTAACAAACCCTCTTTAAGATATGTCACTCAAGTTACAATCTTGGAGTATGACTCTAAGAATTGTTTTGGAACGAAGTATGACTCATCTTTTTGATTTAACCATTTCAACAATTCATGACTCCTCTTCTTAGTCATAAGAGATGACTTTAGAGGACCAATTGTGATATGGTATCTTAATCATTAAGATGATCATAAACATGATACTAAAGTACTCTCCCATCTTTTCAGATTTGAGAAACTTTTATCTTTCTGCCATACTTTGATTCTTCTTATTCGTTCTGTCTCACAATGAAACTTCTCCAATGCTACAGACTTATACTTAAACTTATAAGTATAACCATATTTACTGAACTTAAGTAAATCATGACGAATAGTCTTCTTGATCTTTTGTGGTGGACTTGACCAGTGCACAAGAATGTGTACTCGATCCCTTAGTCATTTCCTTATTCACATAAGGAATTAGTCTTAATTTTCCAAGCTGAAAGTTCTCATTCATCATACTATACAACTTGCATGATTCTAAGTTTCGGTCCAATTGAACCTTGGGTGATGAGAATCTTTCCTTATTTGGTAATATTAGACACTACCACAACCGAAAGAATCAAATCCATTTTTCCAATATTGCTATCAATGGAATCTTATAAGCAACAACTTTTCACAAATGCCATTGTAAGGATACTTAAAATAAATAAAATCAAAACCTTTTTCTTTTTTTTTTAAAACTTTGCGGAAAAACTTATCCTTACAATCCATATGAAAACCTTGTTGTTATCTATTCCTAAGCAATATAAATATCATAACTCTTAAGTAATAGCCCAAAATTCTGATCACCGAACCATGCGATTGAAATCCATCTTCGCGATCAGAATCAGCATGTACTTAATAGAGTTAGACAATGGACTTTACCTGAAGTAGAGCAAAACTTATTGACTTTAACATCCTTAGGTAAATTTGGCACCTTCGTAACCAATGCCCCTTCCTTTGGCAATAGTTACCTATGGACCCTTGATAATGGGACTATCTCAGACTTCGCCTCTCTCTTTACCATTGGGTCAACCGAGTTGACTATGGCCGATCCCTTTCCATTGGGAAGAGAGAGCTTTACTGGATATCCAATGTCATCATTGTCAATGTCCATAGCGTTTTAGGAAGTTGATCTTAGCAAATAGATAAGATCATTAAGGGTCTTGTCTTAGTCTGTTTCATAGGATTCCCAAAAGAACTCACTATGTGACTTAGAAAGTAGTTGAGCCACCAACTTTCTCAAGACTTTGACACCCAACTCTCCCGGCTTGTCAATATGTGACTACATCTCCAAGATGTGATCACACCTAGACCTTGCCTTGCCAATAGGGCTTGAGTGGCCTTAACCTTTTTAGGAACTTGTGGGTTAGGAAGAATAATTGGAGGAGGTGAAAGAAGTATGATATCCATGGGACATCATCTTCATTTAGGAAAGTTTGTTTCAAGAGATTTGGGAAGATCATAAATGTCTAGACCAGACATCTTTTTGGGAGATATTCAAGATAGTTGATTTAAAGTCCTTAATATGACACCAAATATGAAATATTAAGGCTAGGACCCAACAAACTATTTTATAACTTAGAAGAGGGATGCCGTAATCCAAGCTATAAAATATTTGAAGGTAGGTGAATGACGATTCACCAATTTCCACCATGAAAAACGAAATAATTTATTAGGTTTTAATTGGATTTGAAAGTCCTAGATCTTTGAGATTCATTGAACTGTTCAAAGGCATGTTTCAGTCTCGAGTGTGCCCTTCAGGTTTTGTGACCGGGATGCCGAGGATCACAAAACAAGGTGTGAATAACCATGCAAATATACTTGGTACCCTTAATATTTACCCCTTAATCAGTATGCCGGTTAACCACACACGCTCCACCGATACTATGATAAATATTAAGTTACCCTTTGCCTACCTTGTTAAGTCCAGGTTAGTGTGCCGGTTAACCACACACGCTCCACTAACGACTTAAGCAAAGTGCAAAGTGTAATTTCATGGGTTAGCACCAAATTCACATTTTCCTAAGTAACTAAGATTGGGTATTAATAAGAGTTTAGTTACTTAGTATTTATCATTAATACTTTTAATGAAAGGAGAATTATAGTCATTGTCCTACCCATTCGGCTAACGACCCTCCACCAGTCAAGGAAGCGGTGGGTGAGAGTGGACACCCATTAAACTGCCATTTTATAGGCAGTAACCTTATACCCCCCTTATAGACCGGCTTCGTGAATGAGGCCTACTAACGGTAAGACTGACTTTACTCTTATACATATATATAAATATTATTAACTTATAATATTATAAAGTATAAGGGTTGAATTTTAACTTTTAAAATTCTAAGGGCTAACTTGGAATTAAAGTATTCATAAGTGAAAACTTTTCAAATTCCAAAACTTGAGGGCAAGTTTTGAAACTATTCAAAACTAATTAATTCCATAACTTATGAGTTTAAAGTAGTTTTAATTAAAAAAAAAAACTCTTCAAGTTCCATAACTTGAGGACAAGTTATGGAAGACTTTAAACTAATTAATAAAAAAAATAACTTTTTTTTATTGTAACTTATGGAACTAATTAAGGTTACACTTTTTTTTTAATTTAATGAAGAGACTCTTGAACCTCCATAACTTGAGGACACGTTATGGAGTCATAAAACCATTTAATTAGAACTAGACTCTTCATTTTGTAACCTTTGCCAACTTTTATGAGTTTTATGATTCTTAAATGTGACTTTTCATATAACTTGAGGACAAGTTACAAAAACACACTTTGGAATCAACTCTTAGATTAAAATGGATTGAAAACAACTATTTCACACAACTTTTCTATTAATCTAAGAACCTCATAAGAACAAGATAATTCAAATCATCAATCTTCAAGAAATTAGCATGAACATACAAACTAATACAAATCTTGAAATTATGACAATTATCTTAGAAATTGGATTAGTATGAACATTACCACATCAAAAACAAGTTTATAAGTCCGAAAACATCTTAGGGTAATGTTCCTAGTCCAATTCCAGCCAAAACAATCGAATATATGCATCCAACTCGATTTTTCAGCTACTTTTGCAAGTATAACAAGAAAACAAGCCTAGGCTCTGATACCACTGTTGGGTTATGAGCATTCTAACACTCCTAAGTGTACATGCAACCCTAAATACCTTGGATCTATGTTTTCTCTATTATACATACAATTATGAACATCTAAGGTATTATCCTAATCTAGCATACAAAATAATAAATATAACAAGATAGAATACATACCTCTTTGATGTAGAATGTCTTAATTAAGCTTGAGTGCCTAGTGCCCCAAGTGTGACACCTCAAATGGTTCACACAACACCAAATACACTTGGAATAACTTGAGAGAAACTTGAACACTCCTTGAAATCGTCTAGCCCTCACTCTCACACATTAGTGCATGATTTCTTGAGCCATGGGATTCTTCTATATGGTGGCTATTTGGGTTACACCATGTAACTCATAACTTTACCCATTCCTTATGCTCTATGGATTTTAACCTCCATGGAGTATCCATGGGTCACCCCATGGACTTAGTCCAACATAAGGAATCTTGGATCACAAGCCCACATATATAAGAATGAATGATTTACACAATCAACCCATATATCTAATTAGTCTCCTTTTGATCACTTAATTAATTCCAAATTAATTCTTGATCAATACTAATTAAATAACCTTATTAATATATTAGAACTTATAATATATTAACCAACCTTAAGTGTTATTTCTCTCATTATAGTCTATCCAAATGCATGATGCCATGCAACCCAAATGGACCATGCCAGGTCGGGTCAAGTCTTACCAATTATAGTTATGGACTTAGACATTAATCCAACAGAATCCTATTTATGTCTACGGTAAACAAAGACTTAAAATCTTAAAAATAATCTCTTTCCTAGAAACCCTTAAACTTATATCGAAGAGGGTATTCTGCTTATCTAGCCTATACAGTTGATATCTCAAAAGAAAGGGAAGAAAACTGTAAATGATGTTCCCATTAATAATGAAAACCCTGATATTTTTCCCCGACGATTTGCCTAAACTACCTCTGGATAGGAAAGTAGAATTCCGAACTAATCTTATGTTTGATGCTGTTCCAATTGACAAAGACTGCTATATAGAATGATAGCATTTGGGTAATTATGGACCGCTTGACTAAGAGTGCACATTTTCTTGCCATGCGTGAAACAGCTCCGATGGAGAAATACACACAAATATACTTGGATGAAACTGTTGCGAGACATGGTGTACCGTTAAAGATTACTTCCGATCGTAATAGTAGCTTCACTTTTCATTTTTGGGCGAGTATGCAATATGAATTGAGATCTCGTGTCACTCTCAACATAACTTATTATACCCAAACAGATGGTCAGACGGAGAGAACAATCCAAATAGTAGAAAATATAACGACGGTATATGAAGCACTATATGAGCGTAAATGTTATATTTCATTATGTTGGCGTGTTGTAGGACAGAAAGTCCTTGGTGATCCTGAAATGATTCAAGACATCATTGACAAGATAGCAGCCCGGGATCGACAGAAGTCCTATGCAGAAAATAGAAGACGACCTATAAAATTCCAGGTGAGTGAATTCATAATGCTGAAGGTATCCCCAAGGAAAGGCATTATGCGATTTGGGAAGAAAGGAAGATTGAGTCCTAGATTTGTTGGACCTTTCAAAATCATCCAGAGAATTGGTAAACAAGCATACCGCTTGGAATTGCCGGAAGATTTGGCAGGTATTCACGATGTATTTCATGTGAGTTATCTGCGAAACAGTTTAAGTATATATGATGAAACGGTCTCGTTATCCGAGGTGAAACTAGATAATAAATTAAGATATGTAGAAGAGCCCGAAAAGATTATAAATGAGAGAACGATTGATCTACGTAATAAAGAAGTGGAATTGGTGCTTGTCAAGTGGAAACACCATCTAGGCCCGAATTATACTTGGGAAAGTAAGAATGAGATAAGAACGAAATATCCCCAGTTATTTAAATCGATGTGATTTCGGGGACAAAATCCTCAAAAGGAGGAGGTATTTGTAACATACACGTTCAATTATCGTGTTATGTAATTTTAAAAGTGAATAATATAATGAAATATTATATGAATTTGAGCGTTGAGTTCTAACAGATAGTTTTTACTAAAATTGAAGTAAAACTTTGTTTAGAATCGTTCAGAAAGTGATGGGAAGTCTTATGAGATTCCGATCAAATGTTAACTACTGAAATTAACGAAAATATAAAGTTGAAAATAAGTAAAATTATTTTATTGAAAGTTTTAAATAATCTCGTTAGAAAGATTTAGGCGAAAACCTCATCGAAATCCGAGTTATAACGAAGGAGTTATGACTTCTTAAAGTTTCGCGACAGAACCGTCACGATGCCATAAGACGTAAAAAGTGAGTTTTTGATAAACTACATTTTAGCCTTAGTGATCTAAATGAAAGTCGTGGTATTCGTTAAACCGAGAATTTTCATAAAAAGAACATCCAAATCTGACTTCGTATGATGAAGTTATGATTTTTCTAAGAATCGACAAAGCAGTACACAACCCGAAACTCGAAATAAAGATCGAGTGATTTTTAGCCGATACAACCTAAACGAGAATCGAAGATCTCGTCAACAGTAGTACAACGGTAAAAAGACAGACGAAAACGGACGTCGGATGAAGAAGTTATGAATTTTTAACAGACTTTTCCTGTCCCGGCCATTTAAAAATATAACTTTAAAAAATAATGTCAAAATTAGCCAACAGAATCTAAACGAAAGTTGTAGAGCATAATTTCACCTACGCGTGGATATAAAGAACGTCAAAAACGGAGTTCGTATGCAAAAGTTACGGAATTTTGAAGTTTATGGCACAAATTACAAGGCTGGCCTGAGAAGTACGCCCAGCGTACTACGAAGACACGTATTAGCCACCAAGAGCCTGTTCATGATGACACGTATCCTAACTCAGCCACGTCCAAGGCCCGGGTTCCAAATCATTGACACGTCGCTGGTACTCCCCGCATACGAGGTGTACGCCCCGCGTTCTCGCAGGTACGCTCAGCGTACGAGGGTCAGACTCCGTACTATAAATAGCAAGCGAAGCTGTCCGGGATTTGGTTACAAATTTCACTCTTTCACTCTTTCACACCTTCTACACTCTCTCAATTTACCCTAGCACCCCCGGAAGCCTAGGAAACATCCCCGACACCTGAAGCAAGTCCCGACGCCCCGAAGTTCCCGAGAAAATCATATTTTCAAGTCGAAACTCTGCCCGAGTAAGGCCGGTTTTCAACAAAAATCCCCGGTTTCGTCACAGAAAGTCATATTTAAAGTCGAAGTGCTGCCCAAATTAATACTTTAATCCCCGGTTATTTCACGGTGAGTTCAATATATAGGAACAATTGTATGTTATGTGTTATATGTGTTATATGTTTTTCCGTGTTATTATCCCGTGTTATTGTTTCGTGCTATTCTGGTAGCAAAGTTGTACCTTTGGCCATGTGATCAGTGAAAGGACTTAGATTCACAGTGGTATTGGTATGTAGCCTCTGGCCGTGTAGAGCATGTCTTGTAGGAGAATGACTTCTACCCCTATGGCATTGGCAGAAGGTTAGATAGGGCTGAAAGCATGAAATCTACCAAAATGTTTAATCAGAAATTATATGTCCTCTGTGCCATTTGGGCTGAAGCGTTATTGATTTATATCAAGTATTGAAATTGTTATGTCTCATTGATTGTTATGGAAAGCGTGTCGCATGATTCACATATGCCTTTGTTGTTCCTTGTTCCCTTTGCTTCTGCCATATTGAAGTATATATATGGCATAACATTATATTTTATCTGATGAGAATTAATTTCTCTAAGATCGTTTAGATTCGTAACAGATTTAGACAAACATAATAAGAGCAATGAACACATGACGAATCAAACAAGAGCTGAATGATTAATATGCTCCACCTCAGAAGAGCTCGACAAAGAACTTCTACTGTAGAGGTGTGCTAGGATTACAGTACGATGAAAAGAATAATAATCAAAAGCGTACAGATAACGATGCATGGATGCATCTTATATTCTAAACCCTAATGACATAAACACGGCTGGACAGGCCCAAACCGTGATAATAATGGACCGATGTAACAGGCCCAATGATGCAACTCTTAGACCTAACAATCTCCCCCTTTGCGTCAATTGAGGCGAGATATCATTTCGGTTGAGTGAGAGTAGATTTCTTCACAGTCTTGAATAGCTTCGGTATGATGGCGAGAAGAGTCTAACGGGAGGCAATATACCACCGAAGCATATCCAAATTTTTTTTCTTATCAGCTTGACTGTTTTGCTTACACCTGTGAATGATATTCATAATGTGCTCCAAACATGTAGTGGAGAACAGGTGTTTGTCATCAAGAGCGAACAAGCACTTTTGGCCTTCAGCTATGATGAACATGACTGTGTGATACTTCGGGTCAATTCTACCGATCTGCATCTTGTTCACATCGCTTGCCTTCCCAATTGGTCTAATTGTAGGCCTCTTCCTTAAGGAAGAGGCAATCTCTTGATCCATCTTGGCAACCTCATGAATGTAAGAAACTAACATTCGCTTGACGTGATCGATGATAGGCTCGTACTGTTGTTGATCAGTTAGTAGAATGTTGTTCAAGAGGATCCAGTCATGTTGATTTAAGTTTGGCAGATGAGCAAGGGAAATCAGATGAACCAAGTTGTCAGAGCCTCGGGTCACTTTGAATTTCACATTTATAAAATTCCCCGCTGAGGTTGGTTTCAATACCTTGACTGTTGTGATATTCTGTGCGCTCCAAGTCAAGTATTGTGGTTGAGAGAATGCGAGATAGTAATCAATTAATTCTCGATCAACCTTCGGGTCAGGAGAAGGAATAGCTGCGATTGGCTCAAAGCAATGAAACACAAATGCCTTTCGGGTGATAGGCATGTCAAACTGAGAGTCTTTCGAGTTCTCACGATCAAACGAGATGACCGGTTCAAGCCAGTGAGTGCTAGGAGACTCGATTGCTTCTTTTAACAGTTTCTCCAATGTCCACAAAGGAAATAGAGTTTTTCTACTCTCCAATGCGTCATGAGCCTCTTTTCTTTTTGTTTCCATCTCTTCTTCTTCTCTTGCAATACGAAGATTTTCGTCAAGCTCTCGATCACGTTGCTTTCTTTTAAGAGCATCTTCTTCAGTTCTTCCTCATCACTATCACCAACTATCTTTTTGTTTTTGTCCTTCACACTAGAACCCGAAGCTTCATTACCCTTTGGTTCAGTGGTGACTTTCGGTTGTTCAGTGGTGACTTTCAATTGTGGGGGTTGATTCTGACTTGCCTCTCCCCCTTGTTTCGGAGGGACAACAGTCTCCAAAACACCTTCTATTCGGTTCAACATGTCAAGAGCAGGTCTCAGCTTTTCAGCTAAGTGCCATCGGACGGTGAGAGTAAGAACCGAATCATGTGCCTCTAGGAGGTTGGACAAAAGGGAGTGCACATCACCAACACAGCTTTTAATAACTGCTCTTTCGGATTTGATACCATCAATTTCCTTGGTCGCCATAGTGAGCTTCAAGGTCTAAGTTTTGAGTTGAGCAGTTCGACGATCCAGTTCATCCATGACTTTGTTTTCCTCAGCTAGTTCGGTATGGAGTTGATCAAGACGAGCCTAAACTGAAGATACAAACTGTGCATTATTAGCTTGAATTCCCGTTCGAATGCTTTCAAAATGCTTATGCTCCTCCTGAAGCGTAGAGGTGAGTTCCTTAATCGTAGCATTCACCATATTGGCATTCTTTTGAGCAGCTTCCTGGAGAGAATCCAAAAACACTTGAGCATCTGTAATTATTTGTGTGACATTTTCGGTTGCTTTCTGACAAGAAGAAGTAGAAGCATCCACAACTTTAGTAGCTTTATCAATGGAGTCCTGATGCTTTTTGACCAATGTGGAGAATAAAGCCTTGACTGCTGCTTCTGAGTATTTAGTAGTAGAAGAGGAAGATGCAGAAGCAATAAGCTTGTCAAGTTTCTCGTTAAGATCCTTTAAATGCCGTTTCGTTACAGGAGCATCATCATCATCATCATCACTTTGAACTATGTAAGGGCTAAAATAGAAGGAATCAAAGTCAACATCCTCCCCACCGAGAACGATGTCAGATTTGTTTGAGGGAGGTGGAGATAGAGGTTTAGATGTAATCGGGGTTTCGGTCCCTGAAGTAGGTGCCCCCGTATCAGATACGTTGACACAAACTTGAGGTTCGGTTGGGGTAGTGGTAGTGGTAGTAATTTCGGTGAATAAGGGTGTTGGTATTGGAATAGAAGTTGCAGTTGTAGAAGAAATTGGAGGAGGGCATGGGACAATAGTTATAGGAACAGAGTGAGTAGGAGAGAGAGGAGGTGAGTTTCGGTTACCCTGATGAGCCGGTGAAGGTGGAGGCGAATCTCCTCTGAGCGAACTCTCTTCTTGAGAATGTTCACTATCGCTTGACTGTTGTTTAGGTTGTTGGTCAGAGGGAACATACTCTGAATCACTTGATGACGGAGCCTTGGGCTTGGGCGCCTTTTTCTTGATCTTTCGCTTCTTAGGAGCGGAAAGAGCTGCTTGTTCTGACTTTCGCTTTTTAGGCGTAGCAGCTTTAGATGACGGTCTTTCCTTCTCGCTTTTTCGTTGATCAGCCTTCTTCCCTCATTTACTGGTTTATCAGCTGCATCCAGCGAGCTTTTCATCTCAGGGGTTAGTTGCCTCGGTCCCGTAGGAGGAAGCTTCTTGTATTCACGAATGAGCATTCTTTCCCCAGAAACACATTTGTACATAGATTCAGGAACTGACCTGATGAACATAAATTTTGTGGGATCGGAAACAATGATCTTCGTTGTGTGAAAAGTGGCAATTGATGACTTCAAAGAGTCTGCCATTACCGGAATGTGAAATTTCTCCATTGCCCATTGAGTAACCAAGGTCCAAAACCTGCCACAAGAGATTTCAGAATAACGAGAAGATGAGGTTAGGCTTTGTACCAGTTGAGTCCAGAGAATAGACCCATAATCCAGGTTGATCCCGTGGTAAAGACCATAGAGAAGAGTCATAAACGCTTTGCTCGCCTCGTCAGACCCTACAACCCTTTCCGATAAACCCTTGAAAAGAAGAGTAAATAGACCATTCCATTGTGGAGGAAGGCATGACTTCTTAAATTTTGTCACTGTTGTAAGAACTTCAGTGTACCCCATATCGTAGAACATGGTGAAGAGTTGAGTCGTGCTGATCGAGTCGGGATTGATCATGGACTCGTTGATGAGAAGCCCTAGCAATGAGCAAAACCTAACCTTGGAAATCGAAGTCTTCTGATCAAAAATCTCAAAGAAAATCCTTTCCTTAGCTTTGTCGTAGGAAGCCGATGAATAAATTTGAGACAAAAGAGACATCGGAACAGATTCAACCTTAGTGAGGGCAATCACGAGTGGTGAATATTTGAGACATTCAACCACCTGAAGCATGTAAGGATCATACTGATACAGAGAGAGTTCGATGATCAGGTTTTGATTTGGCTTGATGGTGAGAAGCGTGGATTGTGCGCTTTGTTCTTGAACGGAGGAAGAATCAGCCATTGTTGAAGCTTGAAGTGAAGAAGATGAAGAGTAGAGAGAAATCGCCGTTTAATGCTCGAGAGGATTTTGTGAGGGTAAAGAGGTAAAAGTAAGGTGAGAAAACCCTTTATACGATTACCATGAGAGAGAAAAATCATGAGTGATGATTGCACAATTTTCTGAATCGACGCCGTAAAAAGCATGATTTGACAACTGTTACCCCGAAAAGTGTGTCAATGGCGTCAGGCGGCATGAGAAAAGGAAATGATTCAAATTCACGCGCCTTTTAAGATCTTATCCATTCACCGCCTCTTTGATTTTAAAACTATTCAAATTCCGTTTGAAATGTGGACTCGCCCTTTCTCTTTCATTGGTATGGACTTGCCTTCACTTCCAAACATAGTCTAACATCATAACGTATTGAACCGAAACTCCAGATCTGAGAAATATCCATTAGTACCATGATTAAGACTTGTGGAAAATCATAAAGATCTTCGTGCAAGAGTGCTCCAAAGAAAAAGAAATAAAACAAAGTATATGTGGGATATAAGTGATGTCAATCATGACACAAAACTGTGAATCCTGGGCACGAATCTCTTCCTTCAAAGTCAAGAGAGACTTAGAAGTGTCTGTGTGGTTTCCTGTTAAAATACGATCATATGCTTTTTAAGAAGCATTGAAAGGCATCTTTTCAGTATAAGGTTATTAGGGTGGCTTTCGCTTCAATCGAACTATGGAATTTGATATAAGACCGAAAGTTGGATGAAGTACTTGTGAGACCGGTGTAGCCTATAAAACAAGTAGGTTTGATCAATTTTTAGTGACTTGGAGATTTTGGAGAAATCTCGAAAACAAAAATAAACTGGATCTTTTGGGCAAAAAAGTCTTGGTGTGAGACAATTTCATAAAGATCACTCAAAAATAAAAGAGATTTCTTGGTACATCCCACTAAAGTGGATTCATTAATACATGGGTGAAAGCTAGAACGTGTGATTGTTCACCATCAATTCATTGTAGGTGTTGAATTTTGGGTTTCACTTAGATCGTGGTTGACGAAACTAAGATCATAAACACAGATGTTGTGTAACCATAAACCTCAGTGGTAAATTCTGAGAGTCTCAAGGGTTACGATGATGAACCGAAACGTGATGGAGAAAAGTGTGAAGGTGGTTAAAGAACCGAAAGTACCTCTGCTAAATCGTAAGGACATCAGAAAACTCTTAACTCAGTATGAGAAGAGTAAGGTAGCTCATGACTTGAGTGATTTTAGCAGCCTTATTGGGAAGAAACAATTTGTATATATTGCATCAGTAAGGCTTCACTTAGAGTCGTCGAGGCTTTGGACAACATGCAACAGCATGCTTCTAGGGACACGTAGCTAGTACAAAGATAAAGAGAGTTATACCTGCCCCAGCTCCATCAGTGGAAGATATCTAAGAGTCCTTTCAGTGTGATATTTTTGGTATTTTGCTTTTATATGTGAAAAAGAAACGAAATAAAACTAAACACAAAATAAAATATTTTTGATCATTTGGATTTTTCTGAAAAATAACAATAAAAACAGAAAAGTAAATATTTTTGGATTTTATGATTTTTCTGAAAAGAAATAAAAACAGAAAAGTAAATATTTTTGGATTTTATGAAAAGAAATGAAAAACAGAAAAGTAAATATTTTTGGATTTTATGAAAAGAAATGAAAAACATAAAATGAATTGAGAAAAAGTATACATAATGTATAGAGTATACAACCGAAACTTCACCTTTGGAGAGATGAGGCGAAATGGACCAAGCATTCGATGCATTTTGGTTCCCGAAAAATCTGGAACCGAAATAGACCGAACGTTCTCTCTATTTCGCTTGCTTAATTTTAAAGAGGCGAAAGAGGTTTCGGTACTGACTCAGCTTCCATCATCCCTAAGCCTTGGAGTATTTTATTAAAACATGCTTCGAGTAAGGCCTTCATGAAGATGTCAGCTAATTGGTCAACAGATCGAACAAAGTGGATCTCAACGTTACCATCTTCTACGTGATCCTTGATGAAGTGGTATATCAGTGCTATATGTTTCGTTTTCGAGTGTTGCACTGGGTTGTGACATATCCGAATAGCGCTTTCTGATTCACAATAGAGGGGAATTTTCTTCATGTTTAGGCCATAGTCTCTAAGTTGACTTTGTATCCATATGACCTGTGAAGTGCAAGACGCAGCGGCGATGTATTCAGCTTCGGTTGTAGAAAGAGACACACACGTTTGTTTCTTAGATTGCCAGCTAATGAGTTTTCCATCAAGGAATTGACACCCTCCAGTTGTGCTCTTTCGGTCTAGACCACATCCTCCAAGATCGGCATCAGAGAATGCTTGAAGAAAGAAACCTGATTTCGCAAGGTACCAAAGACCGAGAGACGAGGTTCGCTTCAAATATCTGAATATATTTTTCACAGCCACCATATGAGGTTCGCGTGGATTAGCTTGGAACCTGGCATAGTAACAGACAGAAAACATAATATCTGGTCTACTAGCTGTTAGATACATTAGAGACCCTATCATTTGACGATAGAGGGTCATATCAGCAGCCGGTTTCTCCAGAGATGGTGTTAGCTTCGTTCCGAATGCCATTGGAACCTTTACTTTAGAATCTCACATCATACCGAACTTCGCCAGTAGAGACTTCGTGTAAGCCTCCTGATTAATGAATATGCCTCCTGGTCCCTGTCTTCTGTTCAGTCCAAGGAAAAAGTTAATCGGACCCATTGAACTCATCTCAAATTTAGTCTCCATCAACTTCCAGAATTCAGCCGTTAAGCTAGGATTCATAGAACCGAAGATGATGTCATCGACATAGATTTGGACGATCATTAAATGGTTACCCTCTTTCTTTTGAAAGAAGGTTGGTTCAACCGAACCTTTTTTGAATTTTGACATTTTAAGAAAGCGAGTTAATGTTTCATACCAGGCTCTAGGAGCTTGCTTTAGACCATAAA
Organism: Lactuca virosa; assembly: GCF_052849685.1. Taxonomy (NCBI): domain Eukaryota; kingdom Viridiplantae; phylum Streptophyta; class Magnoliopsida; order Asterales; family Asteraceae; genus Lactuca; species Lactuca virosa. The sequence goes on along the minus strand of NC_136430.1, from coordinate 220,434,607 downwards.
CCGCTTTATCCAGAATATAGCAATGATCAGGATACTTCTCGTTTACAAAACCCGGTGGTTGCTCCACATATACAGTCTCTTCTAGTGCTCCATTCAAGAATGCACACTTGACGTCCATTTGAAAAGCTTCGAAATTCTTGTGAGCAGCGTATGCCAGAAAGATCCGAACTGATTCCAACCTTGCTACAAGAGCGAAGGTTTCTTCATAATCTATACCTTCTTCCTGACAATATCCCTTAACCACTAGCCTTGCCTTGTTGCGTATCACGTTCCCTTCTTTGTCCATCTTGTTTCTGAATACCCATTTTAATCCAACCACAGATGCATCCTTTGGTGTAGGAATCAGTCTCCAGACTCGGTTTCGATCAAACTCATTGAGTTCGTCTTGCATAGCCTGTACCCAATCAGAGTGATCAAGTGCAGTGTTAACTGTTTTCGGCTCAATCTTGGAGACGAACGAATTAAACATGCAGAATTACACTTGAGAGAATAGAGCTGTTTGCTTCGCTTTCTGTTGAGAGCGTGTAAGAACTCCCTCAGATGATTCACCAATTATTTGAGTTATCGGATGATCTTTTGTCCACTTTGTGAGAGGAGGGTAGTTAGGATCATAAGCAGGATCCAATTCGGCATTGACTTCTTCTTCAAATTCTGACTGAGCGTCGTCATCATTCGTATTGCCATTCTCCCCCTCGAATGATGAAGCAAGTTCAACATCAGGATCAGAATTCTCCCCCTCGATTGGACTTCCATGGTTCATTGTTGGAGATGGGTTCTCCCCCTGGAAAGGCGAATCAGATCGGTTTGATGTAGACGAACCCTCCCCCTGGAAAGTGATGTGGTTTTTTGTGGGTTCGCTTAGACTTTTGGGTTCGCTAGGACCTTTGGGTTTGCTAGGATCTTTGGGTTCGCTAGGACCTTTGGGTTCGCTAGGATCTTTGGGTTCGCTAGGACCTTTGGGTTCGCTTAGACCTTGAGGTTCGCTTTCGATGGATTTTGCAGCTTCGTTAATTATCTCCTTCAGGTAGTCAACCTTGTTATCAGCTGCTTTCACTACAGAAAGAATTGCATTCTCCGGTTCATCAAAGAGCAACATGTACTCTTCAAACAGATTTGATATAGGAGCCGTGACTTGACCTGTTTGTGGAAAGATCTCCTCAATTGGACTTTCGCTGGATTGAAGTTTCTTCACATAATTGTCATCAAATGTGACATAATAGGTTTCTTCTATCTTCTTTGATCTTTTATTTAGAATCCTATATGCCTTGGAGGTGAGAGAGTAGCCAAGAAAAATCCCTTCGTCTGCCTTTACATCAAACTTGTTTTGGTTCTCTTTGGATTTAAAAATGAAGCACCTGGAACCGAAGACATGGAATAATTTAACATTAGGCTTGCGATTATTCAAAATCTCATACGGTGTGATATAAAATCGCTTATTGAGGAAGGTTCGGTTCTGGGTATAGCAAGCAGCAGAAATCGCATTAGCCTAGAAGTACAGAGGTAGAGAAGCGAAGCTTAGCATAGTTCGGGCGGCTTCACACAACGAACGGTTTCGCCTTTCAACTACACCATTTTGTTGTGGAGTATAGGGAGCGGAGAAGTTGTGAGTTACTCCCTTTTCAGCCAGAAATTCTTCAAATTCGTGGTTTTTGAATTCTAACCCATTGTCACTTCAGACATTTCTCACAACCTTTCTCAGCTTTACTTCCACCTGTTTGATGAAAATTTTGAGTTGTGGAGTTTCCTTTGATTTCTGTTTCAGAAAGAAAACCTAAGTGAAACGTGAAAAATCATCGACAATGACAAGAATATACTTATTACCACCGATATTTTCTATTGCCGATGGACCACAAGATCAATGTGTAGAAGCTCAAGAGGTTCAATGATCTTTGTGTTAACAAGTGTGGGATGACTCTTTCAGCTTTGCTTTCCCATTTCGCATGCAGCACACAAATGTTCCTTGTCAAATTTGAGAAGTGGCAATCCTCGCACATTATCACCAAGAACCAGCTTGTTGATGTCTTTGAAGTTAAGGTGCGAGAGTCTTCGATGCCATAGCCAGCTTTCATCAGAATGAGCTTTCGTTAGAAGACATACAACTGACTTTCCTCGTATTGGGTTCAGATTCAATGGATACATTTCGCCTTTGCTCTGGGACTTCAACAGAACTGTCTTAGTTTTCTTTTCAACGATCTCAGATCCTTCATCATCAAATGAGACCTTCAGGCCAGTCCCTACAACTAATTATGAGACACTTATAAGATTGTGTTGCAATCCTTACCCATAGTCCACCTTTCGAATGGAAAAATCTCCGTTCGTTATCATTCCATAGCCTTTTATAGTGCCATATGAGTTGTTTCCTTACTTGACACATCCACCATCTTTTAGAGCCCAAAACTCCCTCAGCTATTCCCGTCTCCCTGTCATGTGATGCGAGCAGCCACTATCAATATACCATTCGTCGTCGAACTACTCGTCACTGATAACCTGCAAAAATCAAGCAGATTTAGGAACCCAAAGCTGCTTGGGTCCACGTGAGCCTTTTACAGAAGAGGGAATCGCAATAGAAAGATCAACCAAGTATGTTCGTTTTATTAAAGTGGTTTCGTCTTTCCTTTTGATGGTGAAAACTTTAATTTTGTTAGCTTTTGTTTGGTTTGAATTAGATTTTTGAGTTTTATTTTGATTCTTAACAAAAACTTTCTTTTGTTTCCTAGGGTTAGCTGTCGTCTTCGTCGTTTGCAATTTGCTTTCTGAGACGAGTTTTCCTTTTCCCTTGACATCCTTGTTAGGATTTTGCTTTGTTTAAGAATGAGGAGGATGGGATTTAGGACCGAAACTGCTCTTTCGGTTCTTGTTACTGTTAGATTTGGGACCGAAACTGCTCTTTCGGTTCATTTGACTGCAGGACTGACAGTGAGTGCATGTGTCAGAGTTAGCCTTTGGACTTTCTTTTGCCTTGTGATTGGACGCCTTTTCCGTGCGAACATAATGAGAGTTTTGGGAGTGCCAAAACTGCTTCCTTTCATTGAGATTCTTTTGATATCTCCTGTTTCGCTGACGTTTTTGTTCAACAAGCTGCTTTTGAGATTTGTGAATGTTTGCTCTCGACTTAGGTCTCTCAGCATGAGTTTCACTCTTCAATGAAGAGATTTCGCTTGCCGCCTTCATAGGTTCGCTTGGAATTTCTTTAGTACCATTTGTGCTTGGTACATCAAAGCTTGTTGGCTTGTTGAGTGGTTCTGCCACATATTTGCCTTTGACTCTCCATGATGTTCTTTCTGATAAACCAACAGTTTCGTCTGCATTGTCAATTGGAGCAGACCAAAAGTAATTATCATAGCCACCTGCGTTGTCTTCGTTTACTATGGCTGTAAGTTCGGCTGTGTGTTTCTGAGTGACTTCTGTTGTGGTGTATACCTGATTTGGTACTGTTTGTACTTTTTGATATACCACTGCCTTCGATTTCAGAACTTTGGATTTATCTTGGGATATTCGTGCGAACTCAACCGAATTTTCAGATATAAGACCTTTGGTAGGTTCAGTTTTGCTTTTGACAAATTCTGAACAGTTAACTACATCCTCCATAGATATTTCACTCATATCACTGTCCTCATCAAATTCAGAAGTGTTTTCCACATTTATCTTGTATTCTGAACTCAACTTGGTATTCAATGAGTCAAAAGGTTTTTAAGCATGTCCTTATGGTCTTTGGACTTGATAAAGGGCTCGATTTTGTCTAGACCGATTCTATAGGCATCGGAAATCTCATCCGAAGAGACAATAGATTCACATTTATAGCAATCAGCATCGATTTCGTCTTCCTTTAATTCAAGGAAAGGCAAAATCATTTTATGAATCTTATCTCCAATCTCACAATTTAAATACAACTGAGTAATATTGGAATAAAGACATTTAGCAATTAAGCAAAAAATATTCCTTTGTTTTAAAAACTTCAAATTATCACGTTGCAAATAAATCAGTTCATCTCTAGCCCTAACTAACTCTAGTTCCTTCTTCTCTATCCACATCATTCGCTCCTCACTCTTGGAAGACACCCTTCTGAGTTGATCAGTTAGGTTAGAATTCGTGAGGCGAGTTTGTTTTAAACTACCACTTAAACTAGAAAACTTGAATTTTAATTTGTTTAATTCCTTTTCATAGTTATTAACTGGTATTTTCAATGATTCAAGGACATATTGTACCTTCTTGATCAAATGATCACATTCGTTGATCTTCTCACCCATCAGTTTGACAGTGAAGCATCTGTCTTCTCTTTCCTTCGCTTCATCAGACCCGCCATCCATTGTGTAGCCTCTTATTTGTGATACCCCAGCAGACACCATTAAGCACCTTCCAGAAAACTTAGCATCATCTTCCTTAGCCACAAAAGCCCTACCATGCGTAGGTTTGCGAACTTCTTCATCTTCAGAGTCGGTAGACCAGACCTCTACTCCTCTGAACTCATCATCAATCAAGTTCTCATGCACAATCAAAGCATTCATAGAATGGTTAGATGTTTTCTTCTTCTTTATTTCCTCCAGTTTGCGCAGGTGATATGCTTCATCATCTTCTCCATCCTTCTTCTTGGACAACTTTCTCAACATACAATCTTTGGCAAAGTGATTTTTGTCGTGGCAGAAATTGCAGCCATATCCGGAGTCACCTACAAGCTTGTTCTCCTTCTTCCCTTCATCTTGCTGAGAAGTGTTTTTAACCTCCTCTTTCGCCTTTTCGGAACTGTAGCTCCCTTGCCAGTTTCGGTTCTTGGAGGTGGGAAACTTTTTGCAAGCAAACTTCTTGGGATTAGAGACCATTAATGCATATTCCTCATTCATCAGATCACATTCAGAAAGGTCCAACTCTTCTTCTTCTTCAGCCACGTTCTTTCCCTTTAAGAGAAGAGCCCAAGATCCCATGCTAGACACCACTTTCGTTTCCTTAGTCACTACACTTTCATGTGACTTGAGTATTCCCACAAGCTTCTCCAACGAATAGGTTTTGAACTGTTCATGAGCTTTCACAGTCAAAACCACAGCCATCCATTCGTGTCTTAGTCCATTCATAAAAGTGACCTTCTGTTCGATCACTTCTCTTCCAATTCCGTGCTTGATCATCTTACTAAGAAGATGATTGAAACGATCGAACGCCTGAATGATCTTTTCTTCTTGTTTTTGCTTGAAGTCACCAAATTCCAAAAGCAGAAGAGTTTGAATTGAATGCTCCAGATCCTCATCGGTGGAGTATAGCTCCTTAAGCCTATTCCATATTTGTTTTGCCGTCGTGCATGAACTGACCAGGCAAAAAGTATCAGATTGCAAGGCAAGTCTGATCATCCTCATAGCTTTAATGTTGCTCATTAGTTTATCCTTCTCGTCTTGAGGGACATTCTCCTCGTCGATCATGAGCTGATTGTACTTCTTTTGAGTTTTGATGATTTTGTTTGTTCCAGAGTGAGCAAACGGACCCAAGGTGATAGCTTCCCAGATTAGATACCCATTATCCTCTGAACAAAGAACATAGTCTTCAAAGTGATGCGTCCAGACCTCATAATCTTGGGTATATAAGATTAGGATTCTCGTAGTAGATCCGATGTTGTTGGATATGTTGATGGGGTTTGTTTGTGAATCTTCGTGAGACATAATGACCTGTTTTGAATATCTGTAAAGAACCAGACTTGTAAAGGTTGGATTAGGGTTTTATAAAAAAAAATCGTGGAACAACGTCAATAAATGCGATGACGGCTCCAACGATTTCAACAAAAGCGGAAACCCTAAAAAGATTCTTCCAACAGAAGAGATGCGTATGAATTACACAGTCTCCTGCTCTGATACCAATTGATGAGAATTAAGTTCTCTAAGATCGTTTAGATTCGTAACAGATTTAGACAAACACAATAAGAGCAATGAACACACGATGAATCAAACAAGAGTTGAATGATTAATATGCTCCACCTCATAAGAGCTCGGCAAAGAACTTCTACTGCAGAGGTGTGCTAGGGTTACAATACGACGAAAAGAATAATAATCAAAAGCGTACAGAGAACAATGCATGCATGCATATTATATACTAAACCCTAATGACATAAACACGGCTGGACAGGCCCAAACCGTGATAATAATGGACCGAAGTAACAGGCCCAATGACGCAACTCTTAGACCCAACAATATCTATTATTGAACTCACTAAGCATCACCGCTTACCCCTCTCAGTGTTTAATAATTGCAGGTAGTAAGCATCCAGTATAGTCATATACTGTTGGAAGATTTAGAATAGTTTATACTATTACTTTTGTACTTGGGTTTACGTTTGTATAAAAGCTTTAATATCCTGGGTAGTTATGTAATATACTAAAACTTAGTCGGTTTGTATCCAGTCTTTTGTAATCAAATTATCAATGTAAAATATTATTTTTGAATATGCATGTAGCATGTTTTGGAGTAACTTGAAGTAAAAATGTCTTTAGTATGAAAGTTTGGGTCTTTCAATGCCGTAATCCAATTGTAAAATATTTGAAGGTAGGTAAATGACGATTTACCAATTTCCACCCTGAAAAATGAAATAGGTTATTAAGTTTTAAATGAATTGAAATTCCTAGATTCTTTTGAGATTCATTGAACTTTTCAATGGCATGTTTAAATCTCAATTATGCTCTTCAAGTTTGTGACTGGGATACCGAGGATCACAAACAAGGTGTGAATAACCATGAAAATTAGCTTGGTACTCTCAATGTTACAAATCACCTAATCAATGTGTCGGTTAACCACACACGCTCCATTGATCCATGATTAACACCAAGCTACCCATTTCCACACATTGTCAGTCCCAAATTAGTGTGCCGGTTAACCACACACGCTCCACTAACGATTTAACAAGGTGCAAAGTGCAATTTCATGGAATAGCACCATTTTCACATTTTTCCTAAAGTAACTAAGAGTGGGAATTTATAAAAGTTTAGTTACTTTATAATTTCATTATACTTATTAATGAGAATTAATGTCCTATCTTACCCGTTCGGCTAACGACCGTCCACCAGTCAAGGAAGCGGTGGGTGAGAGTGGACACCCATTAAACCACCATTTTATGGGCAGTAACCTTATACCCCCCTTATAGATTGGTTTCGTGAATGAGGCCTACTAACGGTAAGACTGACTTGTATTATACATATATATAAGTATTAAACTTTAATATTATAATAGTATAGGGTTGAATTTTAAACTTTTAAAATTCTAGGGTTTGGAATTAAAGTTTCATAAATGTAACTTTTCAAGTTCCAAAACTTGAGGGAAAGTTTTGTAACTTGTCAAAACCTTTGATTTCCATAACTTATGGAATTATGGTTTCGTTGATGAGACTTTTCCAATTCCATAATTTGAGGACAAGTTATGAACTTTACAAGACCTTTGGAATTTCATAACTTATGAGAATTAATGTTTCATGAATGATGACTTTTCATATTCCACAATCTTGAGGACAAGTTATGGAACTCTTCAAGAAATACTTCTAGATCAAATTAACTAATCCAATTATCATATGATGATTATTTACCAACTTGACCTAATTTGATTCATATTACATGATAACTTCAAATTTTACAAATAACTAGTTTTTTCACAAATCAAGTAATTATCTTAAAATTTGATAACATCATGTTATTGAATGGGGATTAACATTACCATATCATTAAAATCGAATTTTATGAACCAAAACAGTTTGTGGTAATGTTCCTAATCCAAAACAGGCCAAAAACTCAAAGATTCTGCCATCAGATGCACCAACTCATCGAGTTCCATAATGGACTCGTCGAGTTGAAGTCAAACATCATCCAACTCGTCGAGTTCAATGATGGACTCGACGAGTTGGCCCTGGCAGAATCCCGAAATGCAGTTTTTTCAGCTTTGAAAATTACACAATTGCATCAATACAATAGAAAACACCCATGGCTCTAATACCACTGTTGGGTTTTATGTACTCCAACATTCCTATGGTGCACATACAACCCTAATTAAAAATTCCCTTTTAGTTAAATATTTACTTTATAAAAAAAATTTCCATCCATTCCTCAGTTTGAGTTCAGGCACACCCGAGGATATGTCCGAATCCCGCAAACCAAGGCTTTGATACTAACTTGTAACAACCCAAAAATTCAAGGTAAAAATTTCATTTTTTTCAATATAATTAAAACACTTGAATAACTTTGTTCAAGACATTGAAAAGCATTTCAAATAAAACAAATATCAGAGTCTAATCCCGAACATCACATATTGCGAAAATACGGGTGTATGCGTTGCGATCGTCCCGAGCTCTTTCATTTGAAAACTGGAGTACCTGAAACAAAACTGAAAACCGTAAGCACAAAGCTTAGTGAGTTCCCCAAATACCGCATACCATACATATCAAATGATCCATACATGCCATACATAACCGCGAGCCATACATATCATTCATATATCATAATCAATAAAGGTGTTATGTGCCGTGCATAGTCTTTCCATTATGCCACGAGAAACCTCGTGGTCTTTCTTTCCAGGACACAGGCCACAACCCTAGGTCTTACAGACAAGTGCCAGGAGCCACCTTCGGGTCTTCCATGCAAGCATCACAAAGACAACTAGCATACAGTCTACAACTACTTAACTAATAATTGCCAGAGTTCAGACTCTAGTCTTTCATACAGTGTGCCAAGGGCTAACCCACAAGTTTTCCTACAATACATAAACCAAATGGGTCGGTATTGGTGCCTTAGAACCATACGAACAGTGAGGAGACTCACCTCGAATTTTGAAGCTCACTACACGAAATCCTAGTTGCTGACCTGAGGACTTCCTAAACTAGCAATACCCAAACAACATCCAATTAGCAACTGAAATCCAAAACATGATCCATAATCCAAACTTGGGGTAAAATGAAAATTTTACCCCTGGCCCATCAAGACTCACAACCTAGGCCCAAACCCAAAACCAACAAGGCCCAAAACTATAAGATCCATAAAAGCCCACTAATGGCCTAATTTTCCAAATTGGTCCCAATCCCATATGGGTCTTATCGTAAGCCCATATTTTCCTCGAATATAATTCAGGTTACCTCAAACACCCCTTGGGACAAACTTGGTCAAAAGTATAAGTCAAAAGTCAAAGTCAATGACAAAGTCATCGACCCAGGTGACCCAACTCGCCGAGTTCTCATCAAACCGCAGAATCACAAAGAATCGATCCAACTCATCGAGTTCCCTTCAACTCATCGAGTTTTCCCCTCCTTTTCTTCAGAATCGGTACAATCCCAAACCAACTCGCCGAGTTATCCTATGAACTCGCCGAGTTCTTCAGTCAGCAAACCCACTTAATCTATTAAGCCACTAAATCATCAAGACAAGGCTTCAAACTACAGATCTGGTCCCTTAAGGTTGTATTGATGAGTAAAGTCTCCAACTTTTCTCTTATACAAGGCTAGAAGAAGCTCAAAAGCTCAAAATATGCTAGAAGAAAGGCTTAATGGATGCATGGAGCCCTTAAGACCATAAAGTTGGCACCTTTATCCCAAAAGAGCTCCCTAGGACCCTAGATTTGAAAGAGTTTATCCAAATCCAAACAACCACTCCATTTGGACCAAAACATGCAAAAGAACCCTGAGAGGGAGATCTATGAAGTCACAAAGCAAGTTTGATACTTTTTACCAAAAAAGTGTCGAAAATGAAGCAAGGATTCGAGATCTAGCAGCTCCTTCTTGTATCACCAACTCTCACCAACCTTCCCTTCCTTCCAACGGCTTCAAACACACCACCAAAGAACTCAAAATGGCTCACAACACTCAAAAATGCCTTAGGGTTTCGAGGTTAGGGTTTAGGACAATGGTGGATGGAAATGAGGCCAACATATGGGGTTTAAGTTGTTTAAATAGGGTGCAAAACCCTGAAATCAGGGTTTCCCAAACCACGTCCAACTCGTCGAGTTGGTCTTCAAAAACATGCACGACCAACACTTCCAACACGTCGAGTTTCTTCCACCAAACTCGACGAGGTGGCCTTTAGAAATTAGGTTTTGTTTCCATAATTGACCTTCTAGATTCCAGATCTTACACATTACACTAGACCATTATCTTATTTCATTCCAGCTTTGGGACAATTTACTTCTAATCTTCTAATAATCATATCTTCTTCATTTTAAACATGTTTTCTATGATATTTATATCCACACGGAGGTGGGGATGTGTTGTAGAACTCTATTAAGTCAATTCTGACAAACAACATACACATCTTAATTTATTAAATCACAAACTTGACCCGAAAACATAAAATTCCCATTTTACCATTTATAGCCTAAAGGAACCATCTCTTACATTTCTTCTCTTGAACTCACTAATCTCATATCATAAAAGTGGCTAAAACTTATCTTGGCCAATTTCTGAATTTACACCTTCTCAACTCATGAACTTCCTCTAAATAATCGAATTTCCCTTTTGGTTAAATATTCACCAAAATTCAACTCTCTTTAAATTTTGGGTTCTTACAACATTTGGTTATAGGCCACATTGCATGACCTTTAATAGGTTATACCTTGTAAGTATAAGATGCTTTCGAGGTATATAGCCAGTGCACCCTGTGGGCAAAAATGTACAACTCTCTAACCTCCTCATCATGATCTAATTTGTCATTTAGGACCGAACTTACATGTTTATAAGGAATTCATATTAATTCCCACTTCATATAGTTGCATACTCTTTCAACCATGTCAAAAATATGTTGATCTTGAAATAGCCCTTGGACTTGGTACTTATCTAACTCATTCCACCTAGTTGTGTACTCAGAAGCATATATGACGTTGTTCTCCATAATCTTTGTCATTGATGGCGTTAGTGGACATACATATTGATTTTGCACCCACATGACATTGCATATAATTTTCATCATATATTCCTTAATTTTATATGATCAAATATATTTTAAAAGATAGAAATCATGCTTGAAACAATGAAAAGATTGAACATGCGAAGGTAAATAAGAATTGTTTTTCAATTAGAGAATACAAGCTCGTTACAATATTGATCATAAGAACTTCTACCAAAAAGTATCCTCTCTATCTAACTAACATCCCTTTATATAGGTTCATACCCTCTGAGTCGGTTAGAGAAACAACCAATAAAAACATGACACCCAAGCAATGACAGTCTGTAAGACAGTTAAGAATATTCGCTGTAAAACCTAGGTGCATAAGCTCTAAAACTTAACATGCTTTCATAACTAAACATTTGTAATACAAATATTGAAGACTTAAAATTAGGGGTGGCAACTTTCGACCCAACCCGTAACCCGACACTGACCCAACCCGAAAATAAACGGGTTTGGGTTGAGATTTTTGACCCGCCAACACACCAACCCGCTAACCCACCAACCCGTTTATTTCATGGGTTGTGTTGGGTTACCTGTTTGGGTTCGCGGGTCAACCCACCAACCCGTATATATATTTTACATTTAAGAAATAGATATATTTAATTATTAATGAAATCTGATTTCCTTCCATATTCATAATATTTCGTATAATTGTATTCATTCCATATTCGTATGTGGCTAGTTTGCGTTTGCGGTGCCTTAATAAAAAAAGAAAACATACATGTCATCATTTTTAGATACTCACGAGTTACGAACGAAGAATGCATCCACCAGACCACCACTAGCCAGCGACCGCTCCTCACGTCCTCACCTATTCACCGCTCATCATCGATTCTTTGGTCGCCTACTATCCGTCGCCTACATGTCCACTCGTCGCCTACATGTCGACTCGTCAGCTACTCAGCTCACACACCACCAATCGACGGGAGAAAAATAAAAAAACACACAAATCGACCACTCTCGCTCACTTGCTTATTTTTTCTATTTTATTTGGATGTTAATGACTTTATGACTTTATGTTGGAAACCTCGTTTTTGATTTTAATGACTTTAATCACTTTATGACTTTATGTTGAAAAAACCACATTTTTTGAAAATGTGTTGCTTATTTATTAAACGGGTTATGAGGGTTGGGTTCGAACCATTAACATGTGAACCCACGAACCCATATACTTAAACAGGTTATATAGGTTGGGTTGGGTTGAGGTTTTCAACCCGTCAACCTGTGAACCGCCAACCTGCCAACCCATATATTATATGGGTTGGGTTGAGTTTATGTTTTCTGACCTGCCAACCCGCTAACCCGTGACCCGTCAACCCGAACCCAACCCGATTGTCAAGCCTACTTAAAATACAACAATAACGAATTCTTTCACAAAAACTGAGACACAGTACATTTAAATTATGAGACCTAACAATCTCCCATGTGTGTTGAGTTTCGAAAGAAGTATTCACTTGTTCTCATCGAAAACCGTATGAGTATAACCAAGAATCACTATTAGAACCGTCATCCACAAATGCAACATGCCAGACACTTGCTTGATATCCTTATTTGAATTCATCTTGCAAAGTTCAACTTTCGCAAGGATGTCACTCAGAGTCCTAGACTTGTAGTAGTGCTTACCCTATAAGTACATCATACGATTCTTCAACACTTTGTTAATCACAGTATTGTATACCACTCCCTATGGTTCCTTTTGAAATCGATCATCTTTCATATTTTTAATACCTCCTGGGTGATCATAAGGACCGATAACAATCGTCTTCTTTATGAACTCATCCATCTTACAAAGCTCTAAGAAATAAAATCTTTTATCATTTTCTTCAAATGTAACAGCTGATTAATGTACTTTGTTTTGTCCTTTAACAAGATTTGAATAACATGAACCAGTCATGTGGATTCATCAATGGCATATCACAAAAGAAAATATGGACTCTTAATTGTTGCTCCCCCGCAATGCTTTGAATTTATAATTCACAAAATCATCTTTCATTTCTTCAGCTTCACATTCTTGAATTGTTGAAATCTTCTTCAAAGTTTATACATCATATTGGGGCCTAGACTACAAAGCATAGAATCCAAAAAGCTTCTTGTTCACAGTACTATTGTTCAATGGAACACCACCAATATTTGAAAAACACTTGAACATAAAAGCCTTCACAATCATATGGAAATCTAAATAAAAATCACTTTTGTTCTCCAAAACAAACGATGACCTTGGATTGAGACATTATATCTCAACATATTGTATAGCCCCATCTAACATATGATCAACATTCCACTCAGGCCAAAGTGCTTTCTTCGTAAGTTCAGAAGCTTCCTTTTCCTTTTCCTCAGCCTCTTTATGTCTTAATTTAATTTCTAAATGCTTAATCTTCCCAAGCTCCTCATCAGTCTTTGGTAGTTCATCATACTTTGGTTTTTCATCTTCAGTATTGACCTCTGGTTGAATCACAATCTTCACCGAACCACATCTTGAAGCTTTAGTAGGAACAACAGGAGTAATATCTTCCAATTTCTTTCCCAAAGGTTGATGACCAATAACAATAATCTTCGCAATTCCATGCTTCTTCTACATATTTGGTACCACATAAGGGTTCTGAATATTAACATTAACCTTATCTCCCCGTTCACAATCAATAGAGCATAAATGTAATGAACATGAGGTGCATCTTTTGATAGGTTTTATGAAAAACAAATTAACTTAAAACCCTTAAGTTTCCATGCAACCCAAATAGGATCTATGTTTTCTCTAGTGAAGCTATAACTAAGAACATAAAATAAGAAACCCTAAGAACCCTAGGTAATTTTCGAAAAACACAAATTATGGTTTAGGATTACATACCTTAATTGTTATTGTAGTAAATAGCAATAGTTCCTTCTTGAAGATCTCTTGGAAGCGAGCACCACAAGTGTCGTACCTCTAATGGAATCACACCCAAACTAGCAAGAGAATGACTTAAGAGAGAGGAGAAGGGAGAGACCAATTTTGTCAAATCCTTAGGGAAAAGAGGAGTGGACGAAATATGGGAATAGGGATGGCTTTATATAGTTAAGGAATCTTGGGGCCAAAGTTAGGGTTTAAGAGATAAGCCCTAGATTGATTTACTTGGTGACCAAGCAGCCCAATATCCTTATCCAAGGAGACTTGGATGAAATCTTCTAGGATTACCTTAGAGGATTTCCGTCCACCTCATCCCATGAGGTTCTAGATCCTTCCTTCTTCAACTTTCAATAAATAACCAAATGGTCCTTGTACTTTTAATTAATACAATTAATCCCGAAATTGATTCTAATTAATTTTTGAATAACTATTAATTAAATAATATATTTTATAGTTAATATATTATTTTCATAATATATTAATAAACTTCTTATTTCAATTTATTAATGAAATAATAAATTAACTTTGTGTCTCTCGAAAAGTCATACTGTCTAATTGCTAGGTTTGAGGGCTACCCAAAAGGACTGTGCTACCATCAATTAAAGTATATACCAATTATAGTTATGGACTTAGACACCTAATCCAACAGTCTCCCACTTGGATAAGTCTATAACTATAATTGCTAGTTGAGTAGAGTTGATAGTATAATCTTTACGTGCTTAAGTGTAGATGTATAAGAAACTGGTAGGGTAGAAAGTATATATGTGCCTGTACTAGTAGAGTCTAAAAGTGTAGTCTTTATGTGCCTAATTGTTGTTATATTAGATTTAGTTAGGGGATGATGGCATAACGATAAAAAGGTCAGGAGCTTAAAGGTCCACGTGTTGACGAAATGGCATGTAGGTCGTAAGTACACATAGACTCGTATTGACGAATGACATATAGGAAGTAAGTACACATAAGCCTGTGTTAATGAAATGACATGTAGGTCGTAAGTACACATAGACTCGTGTTGAAGACGAAATGGCTGGACCGTAAGTCTAAAATACTCATATTATTGGTAAATAGTGAGCCATTATTTGTATGCATGTATATGTAATGTGGTATATGGTTTCTTGGGGAACTCTCTAAGATTCATGCTTACCTAGTTGATTATAAATGTTTTTCAAGTACTTCATTGATTCGTGAGAAGGGCAAGGTTTGACTGTACACATACGCATTCACAAAAAGTTTATGCATAATGTAATTGTACTATGATATATTTGGATAAATAAAAATGAAAAATTAGATTTGAAAACCAGGACGTTACAAGGTGGTTAGAGGTGGTTGGAGACAAAGTAGATCTGAAAGAATTGAACCCGAACTAGATCTGGATACAAACAGTTGTGGTGGATCCTCGCCGTTCACTAGAGCTGTTTGATTTGGCCTCACCACTCATGGGAGCTTGTAGATCTAGTCTCGTCAGTCGCCATAACTTGTAGATCTACCCTTTGGTGCGTTGAAAGACTATAGATCTATCATCAGATCTTACCATAAAACATCAGTTCTAACCACAAAACATTATATCAAGGGTGGTTGTTCACGATGGAAGCAATAGTGGTAGGGAGGATCTGATGAACACAACAAATCTAAAGAACACAATGGTGGTTCATGAAAGATCTTATGAAAACGATGACTTTTAGTGGTCGACGACAGGCACCGACCATGGTAGGACACAACAACGAGCACACCAGTAGTAATGGTGACATCAACGACACAACAATCATATAACAGATCGAAGCAGCGATAGTGGAACAGATCTAAGTAGACTTGGTGGTTTACATGCATTTTAGAGAGAAATAAATGGACATGAACAACCCAAATTGATGGGAGAGGGAAGAGAAATCGTCGAGGAGGGAGGAGGTCGTGGCTGGGTTGGTTACCAGCAGTGGCTAACGGTGGTTACGGTGACCAACGATGGTGGTGTCTAAAGAGAAAAGTAGATGAGAAAGAAAATGATGGTAAAGTTTATGTTTTGTGTTGGAGAGATAATGAGAACTAGGTATGATATTCGTAAGTTATAAATATCTTATATGAATACTTACCATAATATCCTCATTACATTTTTGCTATTTATAAAAACTTAAAACAAAATCAAAATACTAGAAAATAGACAAATAACACTAATCATTAGTTAAAATTACCGGTTCTTAGGGTAATTTTTTCTCAATATACCAGTGACTTTGTAAAAATAATTTTTCAAAAATAATTTTTTGAATTGTGTAATTTAAATTTTAAGGAATATTAGTTTTTTTTTAGAAAAATGTTGAGCATAATATGATCCAAAATGTGATGATTCAAAATATTTATGATTCAAAAAAAAAAATTTTTGATTCAACTTATTTTTGATCCTTAATTTCTTATTATCTAAAAATACTTGGATTCAAATATTTTATAATGCTTAATTATATCTTTTATGATTCAAAATTAAATAATTCAAAATATATAATGATCCACAATTTTTTGGGACAAAAACTTTACTTAATTGAATATATTAGTGATCCAAAATCATATGATTCAAAAATGATATGATCCAAAATACTATAATTCAAAATAATTTGATTCAAAATATTTTGATCCAAAAATAATATGAATTCAAAAAACAGTACGAGCAAAGAATATTATGATCCTTAATATTTTTTTATTTAAAATTTTATAATTGTTAAAAATTTAAAACTCAAACCGATATTTAGTTTTAAAAAAAAAAAAAAAAACCAAAATAATAAAAACAAAAATAAAAAAAACACTGAATCTTCAACTATGTAGTAAGACATTAAAAAAAATAAGGAAATAAAAAAATGAAAAAATTTTAAAACTTAAAAAAAAGCGAAAAAAAAACCAAAAAACTGAGTATATATATGTTTAAATATTTTTTTTTGGAAAAAAAAGTTCTTAAAAAAAATAAAAAAACGAAAAAATATAAGACAAATCCACTTAAATGACGTTCCATGGACGTTCGTCGCACGCGATTAAATTCTTGGATTTGTATTAATTACCACGGACGTGTGTCACATGCAAACCCGTCACGCCCAAATATTGAGTTTTATATATGTGTCATTGACGAAGTGGGTGATGAAGAATTGTACTCATAGTACTCAAGATTTTTTGAGTCCTTGCCAGAGAGGCGGACCTTATATATATATATATATATATATATATATATATATATATATATATATATATATATATATATATATATATATATATATATAAATAGATAGATAGATAGATAGATAGATAGAGAGAGAGAGAGAGAGAGAGAGAGAGAGAGAGAGAGAGAGAGAGAGAGAGAGAGAGAGACCTGGGTTCAAATAAGAACAATTATATAATTGAGAACACGAGAACAAATCTTGGCCACATTCTTTTTTTGGCCGCAAAACCATGGGAGCTTTGAGGGGGGCAAAATGGGCAGTTGTACAAGGCCCTTTTAATTTTATTATATATTATATTTATTTATTTAAAAATAAAAACATATAAAGTTGGATGGAGACGACGATTTTAAAGTAGCTCATCCATCGACAAGAGCTGAAACAACGGGAGATGTCTGTGAAGCAGCTTCATGTGTGCTTTCCCAACATGGACTGTCGAACCCGATTACAAACCCATTGATATCAGATCTATACAGGATTGTGATTGGACGAACAAAAAATTAGATATAATACCTGCATGAGAAAGAAAAAAAGAGTGCAACCCCTTCTTGTCCTGGTTCCTAATTTCTCATCAGTAATTGATAAAGGGGTTCGATTTTCCTGTTTCTATGATGTGCGAGACGTACAAGCATAGAGATGGGATCTGCGATCATAAAGAAAGAAGAAATAAGAGAAATCGATCTATTAGAAGAGAAGGAGGGGTGCGATTTTGCTGGAGTGAAAATGGTCTCTTCTTTAACAAGTTTCTTGCACAAGTTTGTTTCTTAATCTGAATCAACCATCTGAAAATGGTCTCTTCCCCAATCTTCCCCAAAATGGTCTCTTCTGTAACAAGTTTCTTGCACAAGTTTCTTGATTCTTCATGATTTGGACAGAAAGAAATTGAAGGTAATCATTTGGTGTTGATTGGTTTTAGTAATAGTGTGGACCGATGTATATGTTTTTAATTGCAGGTTATCGGTATGCTTAAAGGTTGAAGGATGAAGAAACTCAAGTGTATAGAGAGAGAGAGAGAGAGAGAGAGAGAGAGGTGGGCCTCTTTTTTTAATTATTAAAATAACTATTAGATTTAAAAAAATCGAAAGAAAAATGTAAAATAAATGTCCTAAGGGTATTACGGTCATTTCACTTTACCGAGGGACAAAAAACACAACGAAACTACCTCAAAAGGACCATCAATCCAAAAGAGCCGTGGTTTGGACTAAAACCCCAAAAAAATGCATACCACAGGGACCATTTTTTCAATTTTGTCTATATATATATATATATATATATATATATATATATATATATATATATATATATATACTCGTCCTAGAGGGTGGGCAATAGGGGCGACCGTTCAGGGCCCATCTATCAAATGAACCCAATTTTTTTTTATGGATATTGCTATATTTAGAAGATAATACAAGTAATTTTCTTTCGGTTATTGAGTTATTAAAAAACTTGATGACATTTATGTATTTTAAGGGACCATTTTTTTCTCTCGCCCTGAGCCCAAAATATGTTTGGGACGACCCTGTATGGAAGGTTCAAATGAGAACAATTATGAAATCGAGAACGCGAGAAAAATCTCTCTCTCTCTCTCTCTCTCTCTCTTTATATATATATATATATATATATATATATATATATATATATATATATATATATATATATATATATATATATATATATATATATATATATATATTGCAAAACCTTCTCGTGAATTGTCGCGACGGAGGAACTTAATATTTATACGTGAATATAAACCACCACCACAACTAACGCAACCTCCACCGGACCATATATTTCTTTTTGTCGCAAAACTCTCCAACATACCGACGCGACGGGGGAACATACCAGGACAACGGAACTGATAATATATATATATATATATATATATGAATAATTACTTGAGAATATGCATATACTTATTCATATAAATATACTTTATATATTCATAAATGAATATACTTACTCACATATGAATATTACGTTTTTCCGTCGCACCGGTACGCGGGAGGGTTTTGCGCAAGGTTGGTCTTGGGGATGTAAATATCCTCAAATTCCTATGACGAGTCAGAGAAAAAAGACCCCTATTGCTATTATATGTTTTTATTTTTAAATAAATAAATATAATATATAATAAAATTAAAAGGGCCATGTACAACTGCCCATTTTGCCCCCCCCTCAAAGTCTCCCATTGTTTTGCGAAAAAAAAAGAATGTGGCCAAGATTTGTTCTCGTATTCTCAATTATATAATTGTTCTTATTTGAACCTAGGTCTCACTCTCTCTCACTCACTCACACTCTCTCTCTCTCTCTCTCTCTCTATATATATATATATATATATATATATATATATATATATATATATATATATATATATATATATATATATATATATATATATATATATAGGTAAAAGATCAAATCAGAACCACTAAAAGTTAAGAACCATTTCATTAAGGGTATTTTTGTCTATTTAACATAAACAATACAAAAACACACAAAAGCTTCATTTTAAAATCAGATATATCTTTTCAAATGATAAATCCTTTCAAACTCTCCCCTATTTTTGAAGAACACACATTCCCTATTACCACCACCACTTACCACCGCCGACACCACCGTTTCCGGCCGCCTAACCTTCGCCAGAATGTCGAGTCAGTCATGTTTTTTTTTGCTTCAGATCTGGAACCACAACAAAAACAACATCACTCAGGTGTTTCCGCTTCAGATCTACCGTCGACTGCCACACACCCCCTTGTCATCTCCGATGGCATAATTCTGAAGACTTTTTTTTGTGTTTTTTTTTGCTCAGATCTAACCAGATCTGAATGATTCTACTGATTTTTTCTCATCTCTGATCGTGTTCCTAGTCTAGATCTTTCGAGATGTAGTCAAATCTAGAACCTCCACTTTCTGATCTGCCATCAGTTTCGCCTCCACCTTCAGATCTAATAGTTTTTGTCACCGGAACACTACATCTACCACCATATCTTCCGTATCGTTGTCTAGATCTGCAAGCTCCGGTCCAGATTTACGATTTCTACCACCACCAATGTCCAAATCCGTGAGGTCCGACAATATTGAAAGAGTTCCGACAAGATCTGGTGTTATGTTCTTCAGTTTGCACATTTGGTTTTGTGTTCTTCATCTCAGACCTCTGAAATTTGGTTGTTTTTTTCTCCTCTGAAGATTTGGATCTGTTCTTGCCGTCAAACCGTTATCGTCAAACCTCTCCGAAGAAACAAACAACATCACCTGACTTCAGAGATGATGAAAATCTTATATATTTGGTCAAATATGATGTTTTATGGTGATTATGGATCTGATGTATCTGGTGCACACAAAGTGTTTGATGAAATGTATTAACAAAATGTGGTAAGTCATTAAGCTGTGAATATGTGTTTTCTATGTATTAATTTGTCTAAGGTGTTGTTTGTTTTTTGGAAAAAAACTTCTTCAGACCTCTTAATGCTGCGCGGTGCAGCACACGCACATCAATTTTCATCGCAGCTGTTTGTTTTTTAGAAGTCTTCGGAGTCAAAAACCTCTGCGCGTGCTCTGTTTGGCGCAGCACTTGTACTGCCTCTTCCAACCTCTTCTTCTTGTTCTTGCTGAAATTTTGATTATATGTTGTTGAAATTTTATTTCAACTTTTTTTTTCGTTTTTTTGTTTATTATTGTTGAATTTTTTTTCGCTTTTTTATATTTAATAATGATAATTTCTTGATGAAATGTCATTATTTTTTACTAAAATATCTTTATTTTTTGTTGAAATATCAATATTTTTTATTGAAATATCATTAATTTTTGCCGAAATGTTATATATTATTTAAATTTACGTATTAAAAAACTTTTTTCGGTTTATAAAATTAGTTTATTTTAATTTTTTAATATCCGCAGCAGTATGCAGATGTTAAAAAAACAAACACGTTTCTTATTACAGTCTGCAGCCGTTTGGTCCACCTCTTCTACTGCAGAGGGTTGCAGAGGTGGTCCGCAGACTTCATGAATTTTTGCTTCAGAAAATCAAACAGCACCTAAGTTATTAAGTTGTAAATGTGTATTTTTTGATGTATTAAGTTTTGAATTAGTGTCTAAAATGTTGAATTAATTTGTGAATTAGTGTTTGAAATGTTGTATTAAATTGTGAATTTTGTTTTTTTTTCTATCCAGATCTGATTTTAAAGGGAATGATACTGGCGATGTTGGCACCGGTGGTTGGTGGTGGTGATGGTTGATAACAGTGTACGATAGTTGGCGCTGTTGATACTCGTGGCGGTGGTAGAGTAATGATATGCTTTATTTCTCACTCATCTTCTTCGTTGATTTCAGGTAAGTTATTATCTTTTATGATTAATATATATGTATATTTTTTTCCTCTGAAATATGATATAATTTATTTATGTATTAAACTGTGAATGAGTTTTTTAATACACTGAAATATGAGATTATACTTGTAATTGAGTTGTGAATGTATTGTATAAAACTGTGAATTTTATGTATTACGTTGTGAATTTTATTTACGACTTAATATATTAAATTCAAAATTTATTACATAGAAATGTCTACATGTATTAACGTATAAATATAAGTTTTAATTTGAAAATATGGTTGTAAATATATTTTTTTTGTCTTAAATTGTGAAATTATTATATTAAGTTGTTACTTTTGTATACTAAACTGTGAATTGTGTATTACGTTGTGAATTTTATTTACGACTTAATATATTAAATTCACAATTTAATACATAGACATGTCTCTATATATTAACGTATAAATATAAGTTTTAATTTGAAAATATGGATGTGAATATAATTTTTTTTTGTCTTAAATTGTAAATTTATTATATTAAGCTGTGAATTTTGTATACTAAACTGTGAATTATCTGTATTAAGAGTTTCAAATTGATATTATGGTTGTGATATTATACTTTTTGTATTAAACTATAAATTTATTGTAATAAGCTGTGAATTTTATGTATTAAGGTGTAATTTTTGTATTTTAAACTTTGAATTAACTGCATTAAGTTGTGATTTTTTTATAAATTGTGAAATTGACTATATTAAACTGTGAATTTTTTATATTAAACTATGATTTTTGTGTTTAAAAATGTGAATTGACTGTATTAAACTATGCATTTTCTTTTTAAACTGTGAATTGACTCCATTTGGTGTGATTTTTTTTTATAATTTGTGTTAAAATATGAATGATTTATGTAGAAAATTTTGTGTTATTTTTCTTATGAATATATTTATTTTCTTGTTGTATAAATTTGTAAGAATCCACTAGTTTTTATAATTGTTTTGCAGTAAATTCAAAACGAGTGAATTAATAGGCCTTAATAGGCTATGAATGTAGTATTTAAGTTGTTAATGCATGACTTTATTTACAGATCCGATTTGGAAGAAATAATGGCTACTATGTTGATACATTGGTTGGTGGTGGCATGTGGTGGTAGAGTTTGAGTTTTTGACTTCTTTGAATTAGTGAATTATTGTAAAACAGTTTGTATTAAGTTGTGAATTTTTTGCATTAAACTGTAAATGGACTGTGTAAAGTTGTATTTTATATAAGTTTTGTGTTAAAATATGAGAGCATATACGAATGAATATATTAGACTATAAAAATTATAAGTTTGCCATTTTCATAGCAAAAACACAAAAAATTAGGATTTTAACATGTTTAATTAGAGTATCGTGTAAATGTTACTAATTAATTGAAGTTCTTAGGGTTCTTAATCTTTTATGGTTCTCATTTAAAGCGCTCCCTATATATATATATATATATATATATATATATATATATATATATATATATATATATATATATATATATATATATATATATATATATATATATATATATTATACCTTATAAAGCATATTTGGTCAAATGCTGAATTTTACGTCGTACAAACCTTCTTGCCATATTTACAATGAATTTATGCATTCCAGAATCACTAAATCTTATCCGACCAAACAAATGAATCAGTCAAAATTGAACAAACATTCCCTCGATTTCATCTGACTGAATTGGTCAAAACCAATTGGATCTGTTATATCCACTTTATATTCAATTTCATCTCAGACTTCTTGAATCGGTTGAATTGGGCAACGCCTTGCACCGTCCTCACACTCTCTATAATGGTCTTTTTCTCTCCAAACTACCACAGAAGCACCACCACCCAACCTTCTATGAAAACTCTACACATTGTTGACGCCACCATCCCCACCGTGTGTTTTATTCATCAGTCTCCAAGTAAGATTTCACATAATCTTTCAACCACTTTCTTTCTCTCCCTTCTGTTCATTTGTTTCAGTCACCATCGTGCACCACTTGAAGCTTGATGTAGCTATGCCTTTTTTCTGTTCTATACATCATATTTTCTTTGTTCTTTGGTTTTGCTAGGTGTGCTCACTCATACCTTGTGGGTTCTCGCCAGTAACCTCATTAGATTGGTATGTTTGATCGAAATCTAAAAGGTATAATCATTGTTAAACATGAATTAATTTTAAATTGAGAAATGCAAATCCCACATATTTTGGCAAATTCCTTAATTTTAGTTGAAATTGAATGACTGCCAATTTATTTAAACTGTGGGAGACTTATTAGAAGAAACCAAAAGTCCATTCTTCTTTTTCTAGAAAAACTCTACACGCTGGGACTTGCTTCTTCACTCACAGATAACCTGTTGCTTCCTTCTGATGGGTTTTGAGCATTCTAACACTCCTAAAGTGCACATGCAACCCTAGAAACCTTGGATCTATGTTTTACTAAGATACATGCAAATTTGATTTTTCCAAGGTTCTTAACCTAACTAGCATGACATGGGGAACTTGAAACATAAAAGCTAGTAGAAGAACTTACCTTTCTTGTTGCTTGGATTCCTTAAGAACTTTATGAGCCTAGCACCTCAAATGTGATGCCTCAAATGTTTCACACAACACCCACAAATCTTGGAATAACTTGAGAGAAGAACACTTTGATCACAAAATTGGCTAGCCCTCTTGTTCTTCACTTAGTGGCTGATTTTGCTAGCTATGGAGCTCTTTATATATTGTGACACATCTAGGGTTACACCATGTAAACCCTAATGTGCATGACTTTTCATTTGCCCCATGATCCATGGATTATAACCTCCGTGGAGCATCCATGGAGCACCCAAAGGGTTATAGCCCAATCTAGTGAATCATGAACCATAAGCCCACTATATAAGAATGAATGATTTAAAAATCAATCCCCATATATTTAATTAGTCTCTTTTTTATCACAAAATTAATTCCAAATTAATTCTTGATCAATACTAATTAAATAATATGATTTCATATTAATATATTAGAACTTATAATATATTAACAAATCGTAAGTGTCCTTTTTCTCATTTTGTTTATCCAAGAGTTGAGATGAAGATGCAACCCAAATGGACCATGCCAAGTCGGGTCAAGTACATACTAAATATAGTTATGGACTTAGACACCTTATCCAACAGTCTCCCACTTGGATAAGTCTAATAACTATAGTTACAGGTATGACTTCAGGAACCGACCAGCAATCGTAGCTCTTTCAAAGTCTCGCAGAACTGAGATGATGATGCACCATTTAAGATAAGTGATCATATAATCCTTTGTTCTAGATATCAGCCGGACAAATACATGGAACAAAGTCATACTTATTGTCTAGCAGTTTGTTTCCCGATTTCCGATTTGTTTGACATAGAACTAAACCAAAACAAAATCATTGAGGGGCCCAGATATCGCTTTTAATCTTCCAAGAACTAAAAGGAACAGATAAACTTCGACTCATATGCTTGTTCTACTACTTGTTGAATCATACACAAAGGCACGTTTTATAACATCGAGTTACCAATGCGTTTTCGTATAATCAATGTATAACCAACTCATAGTCAACAACTCATATCTCTAGGTTTGAAGATTTATATGATATTATCGTCTCACGATCACTCGAGATAAATTCCAGGAAGTGATAAAAGTGAGCGTGGGTTGAATCCAATACGCAGAACTTATGAGTACTCATGAATGTTGTAGCAACCATTTGCTATACGACTTGTATGCACGAAATAATGATGGATGGACAGAGTATGAATCCTATAATGAATAGTAGGGCAAAGTTGCCAGGTCTACGAGTAGGTATTCTGCCAATCAGAGGAGCGCAACCCCAGTAGTACTGCTAAGAAATCTAATTTCGAGACGAAATTCCATCTAATGGGGGGATGATGTGACAACCCGAAAATTTTTGCTTTATAAGTCAAGCCAATCAACCTTAAGTCAGACTCACTCCTGCTATCATTTAGCACTGTTTAGAGTCTGTTTGAGTGTTTTAAGCCCAATACATTCAAGGAATGAGTGTTAGGAAGTATCTGCTAGAGCCACAGTACAAAGGTCAAGCCATAAACTCATTCAAGAGGAGTTTACGGACAAGACACCAAGAGTTTACGACCGTAAACTCAAGTTGGCCGTAAACTCACCTCTATATATGTAAGACTTAGCCATTTCTTCATTCCTTTCCTTTCCTTAGCCGAAATCTCCTCAAACTCTCTGAAGTATCATCGAGATTTCACTCTCGATCTTCACAAACGTAAGTGATTCTTCCCTCTAGTTGTTGGTATCCTTTCTTCTCATGAATCACTCTTTGATTTCATCCATTGAAATCAACATTTTGCTAGATCTTCAACTTTCACCAAGAACACCAAGAACACACACTTGTTCTTGGTGGCCGAAAACTCTTCTAAGGGCCTCAAAAGGGTGAGTATTCTATCTATCATCTAGTAGTACATGTTAAACACTAGATTATGGCCTTGAATCATCACCAAACTCATCATCAATGAGAGTTTACGGCCAAAGAGCATCTCCCTTGGCCCTAAACTCTTGTTTTGGTCAAGTCTTGGACCTTAAACACTTCTAGACCTTTTCTAACCTTTGGGGAACTTGAACCTTTGAAACTCCTTGGCTTTAAGACCCAATAAGACTTCATTTGGAGGGTTTACGGCCATAGAGTTTATGGTGTGGCCGTAAACACCTCAACACTCTCCAATAAGTTGGTCTTTCTCATCCTTGTGTAGAGCAATGGTCCCTCAAGTTTCCCTAGCCTTCAAATACCCTCTTATGCACCTTTTACCATGAGTTTACGGCCGTAAACTCCCTTGGCCGTAAACCCATGGCCGTGAACACAAATCCTTGGCCTTAAACACCCTTTAGATGAATCACATGTGATTCCAACACTTGGTCAAAGTGTTTCCTAGTCCCGGAAGGTGTTTCCTTTCATATAGTTGCTTATAAACACTATAATCATGCAAATATATGTCATTTAGGACTTGTTGTGTCTCGGGACTTCATTCGTGGAACTTCTCATCCTTACGCGCATATTCGTTTGAATCACCCACATAAGGTGAGTTCATACCCCGTAATCAATCTTTTAAACTGTTTAAATACTTTTAAGGGGGGAATACAAGTTGAACACAATGATAATTGTGTATTTGTTTGTTATAAACATTTTCAAAAGATTACTTATGTCATTTATAAGTTGTCAAAACATTTCAAAAACTCTTTTAAAGTTATGTTACTTTATAGTTTAACAAAACTCCATTTTTAAAGTACCAACATAACTTAGTAGAAAAATGAGTCTTTTCAATAACAGTTCAAGTAAAACACTAGTAAACTATAAGGGGTATAGTTTAGGGGTTCAGTACATACTAAATACTAGAGCATACTATAAAGAGAAACAGGGAGGTAGAAACAATACACGATAACATAAAGAGAAACAGGGAGGTAGAAACAATACATCAGAGAGACATACTATACACTATACACTATAACAGAACGAACATACTAAGATACTATAAGAGAAGGAACATACTAAGATGCTATAGCATGAGAACATACTAGATCTAATTATACCAATGAATCACTAACTCATTGTTCTAAACAAAAGGTGATAGTTATATTGGGTATACATGATCACATAACCTTAATGTGAATTCTACACGACCTAGCAATTTGGTTGCGTAAGTCGCGTTTGGTCCCCAGAATCTCTTGCAGGGAGAGCGTATAGTATGGGTACTATTCCTCACATTATGACCTTAATAAAACAAACATGTTTTAAGGTAATTAGTACTACAGTATGTCAATTCAAAAGACAACTGTGTACTTATATATTCCCATTACTTTCAATAAGCGACAGTTCCACTTGAAAGCTAATACGAACTATTTTCGAGTCAAGATAGTTATAAACCAGGGAAAACTTACGTTTTACAAACGACAAACAGAACAGTCGGGTCTAGTACATTCAGTAGAAAGGGACCTATAATGCTAAATTTATGATTCCTTAGTGTATGCATTCAGGGATATATATTAATCGGGTCCGACAGGTAGTAATATGTGTGCTTTCCACTTCATTTCCTGTTCCTTGTTTGGTTGTGGGCTTAGAGCAGATACACCCAGCTTACTATCTATCCGAGCTTAGCTATATATATGTTCCGTATACACCAAGTAATCATAAGGGGTACCATGTATGGGTCAGGTCATAGGACACTAATTAAATGCACAGTTTTCTAGTACAAAACATACTTTTCAAATGAAGAACTTTTGGAATACAAAACTAGAAACTTACCACAGTCTATTGCTATCTTTCAAATGTCGGGAAATGCAGTGCCTGAACTGCCACAGAAAGGGACACACAGTCTGTTTCTACAGGGCACCGGCTCAACCGATCTCCCAAGTCCCAGGAGTTGAAGAAAACCAAGCCTGATATGGCTGTCGTGAGGATGGACACTACCAAGAGGACTGCCCGATAACAAAGAACTCAAGAGCAGATGGACGAATTCTGATGATCACCGCAGGAGAATCGACCTCGGAGTCGCCATCGAGCAGCGGTACGTTTTCGAACTAGTAATTACTTTGAAAAATTAGTTTATATTTATATATGATTAAAACTTGGGGATAACACTTAAAAGTTATTATAATAACTCACTTATTGAAATAAGTCACAGCATTCAAAAGAACTAAGAGGTCCGTTCTGAGATGCTATGATGGCTAGTATGTACATTAAGGGTTGTGCATAGCTAAGATTTTGCAGACTTAGAGTGAGTGATTCCGCCTTAATTCATGTTCCTTGTTTGGTTGTGGATTTGAGACAGAGTTACTCA
Organism: Lactuca virosa; assembly: GCF_052849685.1. Classification (NCBI taxonomy): domain Eukaryota; kingdom Viridiplantae; phylum Streptophyta; class Magnoliopsida; order Asterales; family Asteraceae; genus Lactuca; species Lactuca virosa. Next base: position 220,406,492 of record NC_136430.1, on the reverse strand, counting down.
GTCGACCATCTTATTCATCTTAATTATTCATAACTTGTATATCCCTGGCGATCGTAGTGGTACCAAGGAGGATCGTAGTTTAAAGTATCAATACTAGTTAACAAAGCACTTTCACGGTAGGTACGCGCACATCGCGGTACGATACGTAGAAGTGGTAACAACAAGGGAAAACAGAAAGCACTAGAACATTTACAAAGAGTACATTTTTGATCACACTAGGGGAGTACATCATCGAATCACAAACGTTTCTTTCAAATCAACCAAAACTTTGTTCAGTAAAGAGTCTATTGCTATCTTTCGTCATGAGTTGGCGTGGTCTTCACCATACTAAGTTCATATGTTTCTATCGCCTCGACCGTCATGTTCACGAAACCTTTGTCATTCGTAACGACAGTCCGACCTAAAACTCAGTTTTGTCTTTCGTATTCTAAACCCCGAAGTACTCGTGCGAAGAGTACTTTGTCCTCCGAAGCCTTGCCGTCATATGTCCGCAGATCTTTCCGAAATACCACTCGTCCAGCAGACCAAGTTCAAGCACAAAGGCTAAAGGACGAATACAGCCCACGTATCACTATTTAGGGTATACGTGAGGGTGGTATATGATTATGATTACGCAGATTTAGTGTGTGTGTTTCTGCCCTATCTCCCGTTCCTTGTTTAGTTGTGGACCTGGGACAGAGTCGCACATCCGACCGTCTAACTAATCCAAATTATATACGACTTGTATGCACGAAATAATGATGGATGGACAGAGTATGAATCCTATCATAAATAGTAGGGCAAAGTTGCCAGGTCTACGAGTAGGTATTCTGCCAATCAGAGGAGCGCAACCCCAGTAGTACTGCTAAGAAAGCTAATTTCGAGACAAAATTCCATCTAACGGGGGGATGATGTGACAACCCGAAAATTTTTGCTTTATAAGTCAAGCCAATCAACCTTAAGTCATACTCACTCCTGCTATCATTTAGCACTGTTTAGAGTCTGTTTGAGTGTTTTAAGCCCAATACATTCAAGGAATGAGTGTTAGGAAGTATCTGCTAGAGCCATAGTACAAAGGTCAAGCCATAAACTCATTCAAGAGGAGTTTACGGACAAGGCACCAAGAGTTTACGGCCGTAAACTCAAGGTGGCTGTAAACTCACCTCTATATATGTAAGACTTAGCCATTTCTTCATTCCTTTCCTTTCCTTGGCCGAAATCTCCTCAAACTCTCTGAAGTATCATCGAGATTTCACTCCCGATCTTCACAAATGTAAGTGATTCTTCCCTCTAGTTGTTGATATCCTTTCTTCTCATGAATCACTCTTTGATTTCATCCATTGAAATCAACATTTTGCTAGATCTTCAACTTTCACCAAGAACACACACTTGTGCACCTTTTACCATGAGTTTACGGCCGTAAACTCCCTTGGCCGTAATCCCATGGCCGTGAACACAAATCCTTGGCCTTAAACACCCTTTAGATGAATCACATGTGATTCCAGCACTTGGTCAAAGTGTTTCCTAGTCCTGAAAGGTGTTTCCTTTCATATAGTTGCTTATAAACACTATAATCATGCAAATATATGTCATTTAGGACTTGTTGTGTCTCGGGACTTCATTCGTGGAACTTCTCATCCTTACGCGCATATTCGTTTGAATCACCCACATAAGGTGAGTTCATACCCCGTAATCAATCTTTTAAACTGTTTTAAATGCTTTTAAGGGGGGAATACAAGTTGAACACAATGATAATTTTGTATTTGTTTGTTATAAAATTTTTCAAAAGATTACATATGTCATTTATAAGTTGTCAAAACATTTCAAAAACTCTTTTAAAGTTATGTTACTTTATAGTTTAACAAAACTCCATTTTTAAAGTACCAGCATAACTTAGTAGAAAAATGAGTCTTTTCAATAACAGTTCAAGTAAAACACTAGTAAATTATAAGGGGTATAGTTTAGGGGTTCAGTATATACTAAATACTAGAGCATACTATAAAGAGAAACAGGAAGGTAGAAACAATACACGATAACATAAAGAGAAACAGGGAGGTAGAAACAATACATCAGAGAGACATACTATACACTATACACTATAACAGAACGAACATACTAAGATACTATAACAGAATGAACATACTAAGATGCTATAGAATGAGAACATACTAGATCTAATTATACCAATGAATCACTAACTCATTGTTCTAAACAAAAGGTGATAGTTATATTGGGTATACATGATCACATAACCTTAATGTGAATTCTACACGACCTAGCAATTTGTTTGCTTAAGTCGCGTTTGGTCCCCAGAATCTCTTGCAGGGAGAGCGTATAGTATGGGTACTATTCCTCACATTATGACCTTAATAAAACAAACATGTTTTAAGGTAATTAGTACTACAGTATGTCAATTCAAAAGACAACTGTGTACTTACAAATTCCCATTACTTTCAATAAGTGACAATTCCACTTGAAAGCTAATACGAACTATTTTCGAGTCAAGATAGTTATAAACTAGGGAAAACTTACATTTTACAAACGACAAACAGAACAGTCGGGTCTAGTACATTCAGTAGAAAGGGACCTCTAATGCTAACTTTATGATTCCTTAGTGTATGCATTCAGGGATATATATTAATCGGGTCCGACAGGTAGTAAGATGTGTTCTTTCCGCTTCATTTCTTGTTCCTTGTTTGGTTGTGGGTTTAGAGCAGACACCCAGCTTACTATCTATCCGAGCTTAGCTATATATATGTTCCGTATACACCAAGTAATCATAAGGGGTACCATGTATGGGTCAGGTCATAGGACACTAATTAAATGCACAGTTTTCTAGTACAAAACATACTTTTCAAATGAAGAACTTTTGGAATACAAAACTAGAAACTTAACCAGTAAAGGGTTTAATCCATTTTATTAAACCAGTAAAACTTAAAGGACCTTAGGTGGTTAATTCTATGATACCTTAGTTTATACACCGGGGTTATATATAATTAATATCCGATAGGTAGTTGGATGTGTGCTTTCCGCCTCATTTCCTGTTCCTTGTTTGGTTGTGGGCTTCGGGCAGATTCACACAATTAACTATCTGTTCGATATTAGATTATATATAACTAGTATAAACTAAGTGATCCTAGAAGGAACCACTGTGGTTATCATTTTATAATAAGAAATAAGGGTTTTCTTAAAGGATCTTTTTATCAAATATAAAGGAACTATTACAGTTAACTCCGTGAGTACCGAGTGAATACGCAAGGGTTATATACAACGATGATCTAACAAACACTGGGATGTGTGTCTTCTGCCTCATTTCCTGTTCCTTGTTTGGTTGTGGGCTTAGGGCAGATACACACAACCGATTGTTTGTTTACTCTGGGTTTTATATAACTTGTATACATTAAATACTCATAGAAAGGACTGTTGAATCATGTTTACTTATCTTTCATCAAAGCAGGAAATATAGGATTTTCTGGAGGAACAGGCAAACTTTTCTAAACAGAACTTACTACAACTTACTACTACTTTCTACAACTTACTACAACATTCTTACTACTCACTTACTACATCACTAAAATCTTATGAACTCACCAGCTTAAATGTTGATCTACGCTTTCAAAATAACTTGTATTCGCGGGAGACCAATAGACAGGTACGCGCTCTGGGATTCAGAAGATGGAGCAGTATAGCTTCATGTCTTTTTGTTATTTGCTATGTATTCTATAATATGTGAATCACATAATTTGTAAACAATTTATTTCTAATGAAATGGTTGTTTATTACTTCGCTTACTATGATGCATGACTTGTGATACTAAACATGACATCCTCCGCCCCAGAACGTTTCCGCCGTTCCGGTTTTGGGGTGTGACAGCTCCTTAATAGCTGGTACAACTCCAAGGTCTCCAATGAAGTTCTTTTGCCATATAGCCTCCTTTTCCGCCTCGCTTGCTGCTATGTACTCTGATTCGCAAGTTGAATCAGCCACTGTTTCCTGCTTGGAACTTTTCCAAGTAATTGCTCCTCCATTTAGGGTAAAGACCCGACCCGACTAAGAGCGGAAATTATCCCTATCAGTCTGGAAGCCAGCATCACTGTACCCCACTACTCTCAAGTCATCACTCCCACCAAGGGTAAGGACCTAGTCCCTAGTCCTTCATAGGCACTTGAGAATATTCTTCACCACAGTCCAGTGAGCCTTGCCCGGATTCCCTTGATATCTGTTAACCATGCTCAAAGTAAAGGCCACATCAGGGCGAGTACAAATCATAGGATACATGATTGAGCCCACAGCGGAAGCATATGGTACATGACTCATCTCAGGTATCTCAGCCTCTGTATTCAGACTCTAAGTCTTACTCAGTTTGGCGTTGCTCTGGATTGGTAAGTCACCTTTCTTGGAATTCTACATGCTGAACTTTTTCAGCACCTTATCCAAGTAGGTACTCTGACTATGTCCAATTAGTCTTTTACTCCTGTCTCTCAAAATCCTTATCCCTAGGATATAGGCAGCTTCTCCAAGGTTCTTCATAGCGAAACACTTCCCAAGCCAGGACTTTACTTCCTGCAGAGTTGGGATGTCATTTCCTATGAGTAGTATGTCATCCACATACAGTACCAAAAAGCTAACTATACTCCCACTAGCCTTGACATATACATAGGACTCATCTTTGCTCCTCGAAAATCCAAACTCTTTGACTTTCTCACTGAAACAAAGATTTCATCTGCGAGGTGCTTGTTTCAATCCATAGATGGATTTCTCAATCTTACACACTCTATTAGGGTACTCTGCGCTGACAAAACCCTCTAGCTGACTCATGTAAACATCCTTAGCCAACTTTCCATTAAGGAAAGCGGTTTTGACATCCATTTGCCATATTTCATAATCATGAAATGCAGCAATGGCTAGCATAACCCTAATCAACTTAATCTTCGCTACTGGTGAAAAGTCTCATCATAATCAACTCCCAGAGTTTGAGAAAAACCCTTTGCAACTAGTCGCGCCTTATAAGTGTCTACATTACCATCCATGTCGGTCTTTTTCTTGAAGATCCATTTGCACCCGATTGTCTTACGACCTGGTACATTGTCAACCAAGTTCCAAACTTGATTGTCATACATGGATTGTATCTCGGTATCCATGGCCTCTTTCCATTTGACAGATTCAGGGCCTGCCATGGCTTCCTTAAAGCTGTTAGGTTCATCAATATTGTCACACCCCAAAACCGGAACGGCGGAAATGTTCGGGGGTGGAGGACGTCATGTTCAGTATCACAACAATGCAAAGTAGTAAACAAGCAACAACATCATCCATTGCATTAATAATATAATTTCATACAAGTGTGTTCTGTCAAGTTATATAGACACCAAGAATATACATCAAAAATAAAAGATCAGTCTTGAACGAGCTCCATCTTCTCAGAACCTGGCACCGGTACCTGTCTACTGGTGACCTGAGAATACAAGTTATTTTGAAAGAGTTTATCAGCTTTAAAGCTGGTGAGATCATAAGTATATTAGTGTCTGTATTTGTATGAAAGTGTTTGTAAGTCTGTAATGTATAAGTTTTGTAAAAGTTTGTAATTGTTTGAACTCTCCTAGAAAACCCTATGTTTCCTACTAAAAGTAGCCTTCTACCAAGGCATCTAGTATCTGTGTGTGTGTCTCTTGTAAGAGTGTGTATTTTCCCAAATCTGACTATTATTAACCAAAAATATAGTTCTTACATTATTGTTTATTGTGTGAATGACACAAAGTAAATGTAAAGGGAAAATGAAATAGTATTATAGTGTTGTATTAAGTAACTACTGCTGTACTAATTACTTTAAACTAATTGTTATTTAAAGTACCATGTGATCGGCCTGTATCCTGCTACAGACTCTATAGTAAAACGACGATGTAAGACGTCGTAAGAAATGATGTTTGGCACCCGTAGACTTGCAAGTCCCACTGTAGCGAGCAGCAAGGTGTAGGATAGTCAATCCAGTATAGATCTATACACAAAATCATACGCTCCCCAATTAAGGAGATTCTGGATACAAAACAGGTCATGACAGGTAGTGTCATGCCCCCGTTAAGTGGCTCACATAACTGTATGTAATGTATATGTATATGTATATGTATGTGCTAGCTGTATTGTGTGTTCTTTCTCTGTCTAGCTTGTATGTTTTGTTTCTCATCACTGTGTATTATGTTTGTTTCTCATCACTATGTATTATGTTTGTTTCTCATCACTATGTATTACTTATGAATGAACTGACTCATTGTATGTTTCATTGTTCTAGTAATAGTATCTTCCTAAACTATACCTATTATAGTTTACTAGTAATGTTGTTTGTGTATATGAACATGTTTGTATATTGCTACCCAAATGCATTGAACTGAATGAAGGAAGTAACCTTTTATATCTACACATATATACATGATATATAACTAGGATTCAATCGACCTTTGGACAAATAACATGAATGCCCTAAGTCCACAACCAAACAAGGAACAGGAAGTAAGGTGAGCTATCAGTCCTAAGTCCTTTCAATCCTACTTATATAACTATATCCATATAGATACACAAAATATAAGTTAAAAGAATTTAAGTAAAAGTATTTATCATGTAAAAGAGTTTGATAAAAGCATTTGGTATGTAAAAGAGTTTGTAAGACAGTTTGAAGTAAAACAGTTTGGTAACACAGTTTGAAAAGTAAGAAATCCACTTGTTTGGTAGTTATTAATCACATGTGATTGATATAATAACTATAATTGTTCAACATGTATTCCCCCCCATAAAAGCATTTAAAACATTTAAAATTTTAATTAAGGGGTATGAACTCACCTGTAGTGAGTGGTTTGGATGAACGGAATGTATAGGATGCTAGGTGTCAAGTGAAGACTTGTACACACACAATGATCCTAGTTAACATATAATATCACATATATGTATCCAATTAGTCTTTAAACAACTAATTAACAAAGTTAAGACATCCTAGGACATGTAAAACACCTTATATAAGTGTTATAAGTCCTAAGGATTGCATCTAAGTGTTGTAGGGCATTGCTATTGAGTTTAGGGTTCAAGGGAACACTTTATTTGAGTTTACGGTTTTGTGACCATAACTCATTGAGTTTACGGTCGTAAACCCATGAGTTTACGGCCGTAAACTCATCTTTCTTTGACCATTTGTGTTTTGAAGCTTTACAAGTCCTTAGAAGCATTTCTACTTGAAGTATAAGCCTTAGGAAGAGATTAGGGCACCATTTCACTCCTAAATGGAGTTTACGGTCCCTGGACCACTTCTTCTTGGGTTTACGGCCTTAAACCCATATGGTTTATGGTCTTTTGATGTTTTCAAGTACGAAACTCATTAAGGAAGGGATCTATGCAAGTTTCCAAGGCTTAGAAGGGACTAGTGCACACTTTGGCACCCTTTTTAGGGTTTACGGTCCAAGGTGTTCTTGGACCGTAAACACCTTTGATCCTTGGTTTCCTTGGTGTTTACTTGATGTATTGAAGTGTAAAAAGCCTTATTATACTCTAGGATAGAAGTACTTACAAGATAGAGGCTTGAAAAGGTGCTAAAAGTCCAAGAACACTAGTGTGTGTTCTTGGTGTTCTTGGTGAAACTTGAAGATCTAACCTTTTGGAATGATTTCACGGATGGAAGTGTGTTAAATCACTAGATTAAGTAATATATCAACTTAATAGGGCTAGAAACACTTACAAGTTGAAGATCTTGAAGAAATGTTGGATGATACTTGAGAGAGAATTGAGTTTGGATCTTGAATTTGTGAAAAATGGTAAATAATGACTAAGTGTCACATATATACCCCCAATTTAGGGTTTACGGCCGTAAACACCTTTGTTTAGGCCGTAAACTCCAAACTCTTGGAGCTTTGAGACTTTATTGTTGCACAATAAACCCTAGAGCATCCTCTCTCCTGGTATCTCCTGAAGTACTAATCTTAAAATACTCAAACTTATTCCAAAAAGCTTGAAAATTAGCAGAAACAGTTTTGACTCCTATTGAAGTGAATGGTTGTACAGAATAGAAATTTCGGGTTGTCACATCATCCCCCCGTTAGAAGGAATTTCGTCCCGAAATTAGAGTTTAAGCAAATAAGTAGTTACAAATAACTAAGTAAAAAGAAGAGGATATTTCAGTTTCATCTGATCCTCTCACTCCCAAGTGAATTCAGGTCCTCGCTTGGCGTTCCAGCGAACCTTCACTATCGGGATACGGCTTTGTTTCGTTTGCTTGACCTCCCGATCCATGATCTCTACTGGTTCTTCCATGAAGTTGAGGCTCTCGTTGATCTCGATCTCGTCGAGTGGGATTACAAGAGTCTCATCGGACAGACACTTTTTCAAGTTCGAGACGTGGAAAGTAGAATGTACGTTACTGAGTTCGCGTGGTAAGTTAAGTTTGTAAGCTACAGGGCCGATTCTTGCGAGAATCTTGAAAGGCCCTATGTACCTTGGATTTAGCTTTCCATGCTTTCTGAAGCGTATCAAGCCCTTCCAGGGTGAGACCTTCAATAGAACACGGTTGCCTACCTGGAATTCCAACAGTTTCCTTCGTTTATCAGCGTAGCTTTTCTGTCGGTCTCTAGAGGCTTTCAATCGTTCACGAATCTGAACGATCTTCTCTGTCGTTTCCCGAATGATCTCCGGACCTGTGAGAGTGCTTTCAGGAACTCGTCCTTTAGCTAACTGGGTATCACCCACCTCAGCCCAGCACAAAGGGGATCTGCACTTTCAGCCATAGAGGGCCTCGAATGGAGCAGCCTTTATGCTCGTGTGATAACTGTTGTTGTAGGAAAATTCGACAAGCGGTAAATGAGTATCCCATGCTTTCCCAAAGTCGATCACACAGGCTCGCAACATATCTTCCAAGGTTTGGATAGTCCTCTCACTTTGCCCGTCTGTCTGTGGATGGTAGGCTGTACTCATGTCCAGCCTAGTTCCTAGGGAACTTTGTAACGACTGCCAGAACCTCGAAGTGAATCTACTATCTCTGTCTGAGATAATGGATATGGGAACACCATGCAGTCATACAATCTCCCTAATGTAAGTTCTTTTAAGTTTCTCCATCTTGTCTGTTTCCTTGATAGGCAGGAAGTGTGCGGGCTTGGTCAATCTGTCGATGATGACCCATATGGTATCAAGTCCACCCGTTGTCTTGGGCAACTTGGTTATGAAGTCCATAGTAATCCGCTCCCACTTCCATTCCGGTATCTCTGGCTGTTGTAGTAGACCGGAGGGTTTCTGGTATTCGACCTTGACCTTTGCGCAAGTAAGGCATTTACTTACGAAGGTAGCAATCTCTGCTTTCATGTTAGGCCACCAGTATAACTTTTTAAGATCCAGATACATCTTATCTGAACCTGGGTGGACGGAATAACGAGTGTTGTGCGCCTCGTTCATGACCAAGTCTCTGAAACCACCAAGTTTCGGGGTCCAGATCCGATCCATGAGAAAATAAGCTCCGCCACCCTTAACCTCCAAGTTCTTATCCATCCCTCTTAGGGATTCACCCGCCACATTTTCAGGTTTCAAAGCGTCGAGCTGAGCCTCCTTAATTTGCGTGGACAAGTGTGAATGGATATTCATAGTCAATGATTTGACTCTACGGCCAGAATATTCTTTCCGACTTAGGGCGTCAGCTACTACGTTGGCTTTACCCGGATGATAACGAATTTCACATTCGTAATCACTGAGTAGCTCGACCCACCGTCGTTGTCTCATGTTGAGCTCTTTCTAGTCGAATATATGTTGCAGGCTCTTGTGGTCTGTAAAGATTGTGCTCTTTGTACCGTACAGGTAATGTCTCCAGATCTTCAGAGCAAACACAACTGCTCCTAGTTCAAGATCATGGGTAGTGTAGTTGACCTCATGTGTCTTTAGCTGTCTCGAGGCATAGGCGATGACCTTACCTCGCTGCATCAGAACACATCCGAGTCCTTGATTTGACGCATCGCAATAGACAACAAAGTCTTCTATCCCTTCGGGGAGGGATAGTATTGGTGCGGTGCATAAGGCTCTTTTGAGCGTTTGGAACGCTCTCTCCTGCTTCTCTTCCCAGTCAAAGGCCACGCCCTTCTGGGTCAGTGTCGTAAGAGGTTTTGTAATGCGGGAGAAGTTCTGAATGAACCTGCGATAGTAGCCAGCGAGGCCTAGAAATTGACGAATTTCTGTAGGCGTCTTCGGTGCTGACCAGTTCTCAATGGCTTTAATTTTGGAAGGGTCCACGTGTATTCCCTCTTCGCTAACCACGTGCCCTAAGAATTCGACTCGTCGGATCCAAAATTCGCATTTCGAGAACTTCGCATAGAGCTTCTCCGAACGAAGGGTTTCTAAGACTAGTCGCAGATGTTGACTATGCTCCTCCTTACTACGAGAGTAGATAAGTATGTCATCGATGAAGACGATGACGAACTGATCCAAGTAAAGACGACACACCCTATTCATTAAGTCCATGAATACAGCAGGTGCATTTGTTAATCCGAACGGCATTACTACGAATTTGTAGTGCCCATAACGAGTTCGGAAGGCTGTCTTCGGAACATCCTCCCCTAGCACTCGTAGTTGGTGATATCCGAACCTTAAGTCGATTTTTGAAAAGAAGTTCGCCCCTTGAAGTTGGTCAAATAAATCGTCAATACGAGGCAAAGGATAACGATTCTTGACGGTCAGTTTGTTGAGCTCCCTGTAGTCGATGCACATACGAAACGATCCGTCTTTCTTCTTGACGAACAAGACTGGAGCTCCCCAGGGTGAGAAGCTTGGTCTTATAAAGCCCTTGCTGAGTAGTTCGTTAAGTTGACAGGACAGTTCTGGCATCTCTGCAGGTGCTAGACAATAATTCGATTTGGCTACGGGGGTAGCCCCTGGAACTAAGTCGATTCTGAACTCGACTTGACGTTGTGGAGGTAATCCTGAGAGTTCTTCTGGAAAGATGTCGGGAAAGTCGCGTACTACTGGAATGTTCTGAATGTCTTTCGTTTCTTGGCTCACATCGACCACATGAGCAAGGAATGCGCGACATTCCTTTCGCAAGAATTTCTAAGCTTGAATGCTCGAGATGATACGAAGGTTCGTGCCGGGTTTGTCGCCATATACTACTAGAGTTTCGCCAGACGACAGATTAAGGCGTACAACCTTTTCGTAACACATGATGTCGGCACGATGAAGACTCAACCAATCCATGCCAATAATGACGTCGAAATTTTTAATAGAAACCGGCATGAGGTCGATCGAAAATGAATGGCTATCAAGTGTTAGGGTACACCCTATGAATATATTGCTAGTGCTCTCTGTCTTTCCATTAGCCATTTCTACAGTGAACGGTTCTTTAAGTGCTCGTGATTTTTGCTTAAGTAAATGAGCAAATTTTTGGTTCACGAAACTCCTCTTCGCTCCACTATCAAACAGTATGCATGCATAAGAGTTATCAAGGAGAAACGTACCAGTGACCACTGTGGGGTCGGCAACCGCTTCCTCGTGGCCTATGGCCAGAACTCTTGCCACTCCACCGGCATTCCCTGCCTTCGGGCAGTTCCTTTTGTAGTGGCCCACCTCGCCACAACCGTAGCAAGTTTGGCTCACACCAGCGCCGGGGACTTGGGTGATTGGCCTCGCCGGAGCTTTGCAGAAATAGGCAGTGTGCCTCTTCCTGTTGCAGTTCAAACACTGCATTTCCCGGCAGGCTCCTACGTGGTGGAAGTTGCACTTGTTGCACTTGGGCAAACTTCCCGCGTACTTCTTTACCGGAGCAGCAGCGGCAGGTGCTATCGCAGCATGAACTGCCACGACCTGCTGCTTTTTGGCAGCCTTTGTCTTTCTCTTGTCATCCCAAAACTTCCGCTTGGAATCAGCGGTTCTGACGGGTTCTGAGATGGCCAGGGTTATTGTTGCGGCCGGGGTACGAACCCCATGGTCTATGAGCCGCTGTGCCAATCGCTTGGCACTATCGAATGTAGTGGGGTTTGAAGCCAAAACATTTCCCTGTAATGGAGGCACCAGCCCCCATATGTATCTTTCAATCTTCTTCCCCTCTGTATGAACCATGTTGGGACAGAGGGCCACCAGTTCACAGAACCTGGCGGTGTAGGAGACTATGTTGGAGCCCTTCATGGTTAGGCTCCACAGTTCTTCCTCTAGCTTTTGGATTTCGCCCCTCGGGCAGTACTCCTCAACCATTAGCTCTCTCAGAGCTTCCCAGCCCATAACATTTGCCACTATAAGGGATAGTGACTTGACATGGCTATTCCACCATGTCAGGGCTTTTGACTCGAAGGTGCAAGCAGCAAACTTGACCTTGCTTCCCTCCGGGCATGAGCAGATCTCAAAGACCGACTCTGTCTTTTCGAACCATTGCGAGAGGGCAATGACCCCGCCAGTCCCCTTAAAGGACAATGGCTTGCAGTTTGTGAAGTCCTTGTAGGAGCACTCTCTGGAGCGCACAAGGATTTCACCATGAGTAGATAGGACAGGGGTTCCTCCTCCAGTGGAACCAGAAGAATGATATTGTGCCATGGCCGTAGCCACAGCCGCAGCTACAGCAGCATTCAGGGCTGCCGTGTCGAATTGAGGAGCAGGTGGTGTTGGTGCGGGAGGATCGTGTCTTGTTGATTTACGTGGAGGCATCTTTTAACTATAAGTTTATAAAGATGAAGATATTGATAAGAATTTAATAGGAAGTAGATAAGAATGACCCATGGACTAACTCTCCATAGTCCAACAGCACAAATGAATAGCACGATTGAATAGTATGATTGAATGAAGATCTAGTACTAGCAGATGATAGCAATTGGATATTGATTTCCATAAGATTAGATATCTGTCAATAATACTAGAATTACAGACGTAATGAGTTCGGGAAAAAATGACCTAGAAGTAGGTCTTACATCAACCAAGATGGAAAATTTTGACAGACCACTACCTAATCAAGACCTAACGGGTCTAAGATTTACAAAGATAGGAAACTAGACTAGAGTTTTTACACAAACTAGGTTATATCCAAAAGAGAAGTCGATAAGACTCTATCGGCGACGAGAACTACTAGAGTGAGTTCTTGAATCCGACAGAAGGTGTTCTATGTCTCTCACACGCCTATCAAATCTTGCTTGCTGAGTTCCCTTATTTCAGCTTGGGTTTCAGCAAGTTCCCTCTATAGAACTGCATTGCGGACCTGAGTCCTTTCATGATCAGACTCTAGTTGGCGAATGCGGACAGTGTTAACGCCAGAGTTGGCGTCAATCTCCACTACTCGGTCAATAGCTGCTCGACCTTGCTCGGTGTTCCGAGCAATCCTACGGACCATTATGGGTAGGACCCTGTCAGCTGAACCTCCCTCAGTGAGGTTGTAAAAGTTTCTGTCTCCATTGTAGGGTATGGGTTGACCCTGTTCCTGACTCCATTTGTTCAAGTTTGTGGCCCACAGAGGAGTGGGTCCTTGAAATGTTGGACGAGGGTTCAGGTTTGGATCTTGAGCAGCTGGGGGTAGGTTGTTGACTTCAGGCTCTGAGTCAGAACCATCAGAAAAGCCTTCAGATTCGTGATCATCCAAAGGGATTGGGTGATCATCTTCTGGCTCTTCTCCCAGCCATCCTGCATTGCCGTTGTTGGGATAGTACGGGTCTCCGGGAAAATGGAATCCAACCATTATATCTACGCGAGAAAAGGGATAAGGAAATAATCAATAGACGAACTAACTAGATAATTATAAGATGATCTTTATCAGTTACTCCAACATTTGCGTAATGCATACCAGTCATAGGTAACCTAGACAGGATAGACCTTTGAATAAGTGACCCTAACTCTAAGCCCACAACCAAACAAGGAACAAGAAGTAGAGCAAAGATCACAGATTCTAAGTCTATGATATCCTAGACACATATAACCTTAGCGTATCCACTCCGCAACTATTGACATACTTAATAAAGACCTTTAGTTCTCAGATAAGTAATTAATAGTAACACAAAATACTCCTATAGTATTTTAAGTTTATGTTCTGTTCTACTGTTCTCGTTGTAGTAGTGTTGGTAAGTTTTTAGACTTGTTGCAACCTCACAACCATACTTAGGCACATGCTAATCACTCCTCGGATAATGTAGTTGATCAGGCTACATCTTCCCAGGGTTGACCATATGTCTCTAAGTCTACTTGTGCTGTCCAACAATCGTAATACTTTTGTTATGTCCTAGTGACACTGATTTTAGTATGAATGCAGGTATGTATACTTGGTTAAATATTTTATTATTTAAAAGTATAAACTCTTTATCAGAGTATTTTAATCCCGATGTGTCTATAGTTCGTATATCTTTTATGGGTTGATACACTCGATTCACTATAAACAAAGCTCTGATACCAATCTGTCACACCCCAAAACCGGAACGGCGGAAACGTTCGGGGGTGGAGGACGTCATGTTCAGTATCACAACAATGCAAAGTAGTAAACAAGCAACAACATCATCCATTGCATTAATAATATAATTTCATACAAGTGTGTTCTGTCAAGTTATATAGACACCAAGAATATACATCAAAAATAAAAGATCAGTCTTGAACGAGCTCCATCTTCGCAGAACCTGGCACCGATACCTGTCTACTGGTGACCTGAGAATACAAGTTATTTTGAAAGAGTTTATCAGCTTTAAAGCTGGTGAGATCATAAGTATATTAGTGTCTGTATTTGTATGAAAGTGTTTGTAAGTCTGTAATGTATAAGTTTTGTAAAAGTTTGTAATTGTTTGAACTCTCCTAGAAAACCCTATGTTTCCTACTAAAAGTAGCCTTCTACCAAGGCATCTAGTATCTGTGTGTGTGTCTCTTGTAAGAGTGTGTATTTTCCCAAATTTGACTATTATTAACCAAAAATATAGTTCTTACATTATTGTTTATTGTGTGAATGACACAAACTAAATGTAAAGGGAAAATGAAATAGTATTCTAGTGTTGTATTAAGTAACTACTGCTGTACTAATTACTTTAAACTAATTGTTATTTAAAGTACCATGTGATCGGCCTGTATCCTGCTACCGACTCTATAGTAAAACGACGATGTAAGACGTCGTAAGAAATGACGTTTGGCACCCGTAGACTTGCAAGTCCCACTGTAGCGAGCAGCAAGGTGTAGAATAGTCAATCCAGTATAGATCTATACACAAACTCATACGCTCCCCAATTAAGGAGATTCTGGATACAAAACAGGTCATGACAGGTAGTGTCATGCCCCCGTTAAGTGGCTCACATAACTGTATGTAATGTATATGTATATGTATATGTATGTGCTAGATGTATTGTGTGTTCTTTCTCTGTCTAGCTTGTATGTTTTGTTTCTCATCACTGTGTATTATGTTTGTTTCTCATCACTATGTATTATGTTTGTTTCTCATCACTATGTATTATGTTTGTTTCTCATCACTATGTATTACTTATGAATGAACTGACTCTTTGTATGTTTCATTGGTCTAGTAATAGTATCTTCCTAAACTATACCTATTATAGTTTACTAGTAATGTTGTTTGTGTATATGAACATGTTTGTATATTGCTACCCAAATGCATTGAACTGAATGAAAGAAGTAACCTTTTATATCTACACACATATACATGATATATAACTAGGATTCAAACGACCTTCGGACAAATAACCTGAATGCCCTAAGTCCACAACCAAACAAGGAACAGGAAGTAAGGTGAGCTATCAGTCCTAAGTCCTTTCAATCCTACTTATATAACTATATCCATATAGATACACAGAATATAAGTTAAAAGAATTTAAGTAAAAGTATTTATCATGTAAAAGAGTTTGACAAAAGCATTTGGTATGTAAAAGAGTTTGTAAGACAGTTTGAAGTAAAACAGTTTGGTAACACAGTTTGAAAAGTAAGAAATCCACTTGTTTGGTAGTTATTAATCACATGTGATTGATATAATAACTATAATTGTTCAACTTGTATCCCCCCCCATAAAAGCATTTAAAAACATTTAAAAGGTTAATTAAGGGGTATAAACTCACCTGTAGTGAGTGGTTTGGATGAACGGAATGTATAGGATGCTAGGTGTCAAGTGAAGACTTGTACACACACAATGATCCTAGTTAACATATAATATCACATATATGTATCCAATTAGTCTTTAAACAACTAATTAACAAAGTTAAGACATCCTAGGACATGTAAAACACCTTATATAAGTGCTATAAGTCCTAAGGATTGCATCTAAGTGTTGTAGGGCATTGCTATTGTGTTTAGGGTTCAAGGGAACCCTTTATTTGAGTTTACGGTTTTGTGACCATAACTCATTGAGTTTACGGTCGTAAACCCATGAGTTTACGGCCGTAAACTCATGTTTCTTTGACCATTTGTGTTTTGAAGCTTTACAAGTCCTTAGAAGCATTTCTACTTGAAGTATAAGCCTTAGGAAGAGATTAGGGCACCATTTCACTCCTAAATGGAGTTTAGGGTCCCTGGACCACTTCTTCTTGGGTTTACGGCCGTAAACCCATATGGTTTATGGTTTTTTGATGTTTTCAAGTACTAAACTCATTAAGGAAGGGATCTATGCAAGTTTCCAAGGCTTAGAAGGGACTAGTGCACACTTTGGCACCCTTTTTAGGGTTTACGGTCCAAGGTGTTCTTGGACCGTAAACACCTTTGATCCTTGGTTTCCTTGGTGTTTACTTGATGTATTGAAGTGGAACAAGCCTTATTATACTCTAGGATAGAAGTACTTACAAGATAGAGGCTTGAAAAGGTGCTAAAAGTCCAAGAACACTAGTGTGTGTTCTTGGTGTTCTTGGTGAAACTTGAAGATCTAACCTTTTGGAATGATTTCACGGATGGAAGTGTGTTAAATCACTAGATTAAGTAATATATCAACTTAATAGGGCTAGAAACACTTACAAGTTGAAGATCTTGAAGAAATGTTGGATGATACTTGAGAGAGAATTGAGTTTGGATCTTGAATTTGTGAAAAATGGTAAATAATGACTAAGTGTCACATATATACCCCCAATTTAGGGTTTACGGCCGTAAACACCTTTGTTTAGGCTGTAAACTCCAAACTCTTGGAGCTTTGGGACTTTATTGTTGCACAATAAACCCTAGAGCATCCTCTCTCCTGGTATCTCCTGAAGTACTAATCTTAAAATACTCAAACTTATTCCAAAAAGCTTGAAAATTAGCAGAAACAGTTTTGACTCCTATTGAAGTGAATGGTTGTACAGAATAGAAATTTCGGGTTGTCACACAGATTTACCTGTGTCCTATCACTGATAAATTCATCACCTTCCGCAGTAATATGATAACCATAGTAATGCTCGAGTGGATTCCTAACTCTTGTGGAACGCCTCAGAGGTACAGACTCATCAACATGAGTTTCCTCCTCAGGTTGATCGCTAGGGTTTGAGGTTCCTTCACCGCTTGACTCTTGAATTTCTTCAAGATCAAGTTGCCTCCCACTGTTTCCTTGGCTTATGAATTCTCTCTCACGAAAGACCCCTCTTCTTGCCACAAAGACCACATTCTCACTGGGTCTTTAGAAGAGATAATCAAAGGAATTCTGTGGGTAGCCGATGAAAATACATCGCTCACTTCGAGGTTCGAGCTTATCCTGAGTCTCACGTCTCACGAAAGCCTCGCAACCCCAAATCTTGATGTGGTCTAAATTGGGAACTTTCCTAGTCCACATCTCGTGAGGTGTTTTGGCAACCTTCTTGGTAGGGACTAGATTTAGGATATGGGCGGCAGTATCTAAGGCATACCCCCAGAACGAGATTGGTAATGAAGCTCGACTCATCATGGAACGAACCATGTCCAACAAGGTTCGATTACGCCTCTCATCCACACCATTAAGCTGTGGTGTTCTGGGAGGTGTCAATTGTGAAACAATTCCACATTCCTTAAGATAGTCAAGGAACTCTGTACTAAGATACTCTCCTCCTCGATCGGATCGGAGCATCTTAATGTTCCTGCCCAACTGATTCTCCACTTCCTGTTTAAACTCTTTGAACTTTTCAATGGTTTCTGACTTATGCTTGATTAAGTAGACACAACCATATCTACTGTAATCATCAGTGGAAGTCACATAGAAGCGGTTTGCATCCCTTGTGGTGGTTCTGAAGGATCCACACTCATCTGTGTGTACAAGATCCAACAAACCTTCACCCCCAGCACAAGTACTGGTGAATGGTGACTTTGACATTTTTCCAAGCAAACAAGACTCGCAACTATCATCTGACTTTAAGTCAAACGACTCCAAAACTCCAGCCTTCTGGAGTTGGCCTATGCGCTTCTTGTTAACATGTCCAAGACGACAATGCCACAAGGATGCTTTATCCAAACTAGTGGAAGAATCGATACACATCACATTATTTCCTAGGTTATCTACAACTTACACAGTTTCATATACACCCTAACAAGGTAATGCTTTAAAATAAAGAACATTATTAAAGAAAGCATTAATACCACCACATTCATTATCAAATGAAAAAGTAAACCCTTGTTTGTACAAACCATGAAAGGAAATAATATTTCTCGCCATTTCAGACGAGTAACAACATTTATTCAAATCTAATGTGTGACAACCCGCAATTTCAATCTTGTACAAATCATTCAGTCCAATCAAAGTTAGACTTGTTCCTGCTAACTTTTGGCCTTGTTTAGAGTCCGTCTGAGCATTCTAAACTAATTCATCAAATGATTGAGTAAATGGAAGTACCAACGGAAGTTGTAACCCATCAAGCTAGCCTTAAACCCTCAAAAGAGATGTTAGAGAAATCGGATTCTCTCTCAAGTATCATCCAAGTTTTCCTCTTGATCTTCAACTTTGTAAGTGTTTCTTGCCTTGATTAGTTGATATCCTTCATCATCTAGTGATCTTACATGATTTCATCCATGAAATCATCCCCTTTTCTTAGATCTTCAAGTGTTCTTCATTTCACCAAGAACACACACTAGTGTTCTTGGGCCGTGAACCCCCTTTCAAGCTCCTATATTGTAAGTACTCTTACCTTAGCTTGTTATAGGCTTGAATCACTAGTTAAACAACTAGAAATCATCAAGAAAAACCCAAGAACATGTGGTGTTTACGGCCAAGGCAATCTCCTTGGGCCGTAAACATACATAAGTGGTGCATTTGTGCCACCACTCCTTCCTAAGGCTTAGATATGAACCCAGAATACTTCCCCTTGACTTGTAAGACCTTCTAACACAAGGAAATGAAGGACTAAAGGGTGTTTACGGCCAAGGCAATCTCCCTTGGCCGTAAACTCTACTTAATGGTGCCAAGTTGCCACAAACACCTTCCTAAGCCATGGATCTAGGTCTAGAATACTACCAAGAAGAGAATAGGACCTTAAACATCAAAAATGGTACAAGTTACCATGAGTTTATGGCCGTAAACTCATAGGGCCGTAAACCCTTGGCCGTAAACTCATGAGGAAGTACCATTTGGGCCATAAACTCCTTTGTGAGGCCCTACACCCCTTAGATACAACCCTTTGTACTCCTAGCACTTGAATCAAAGTGTTATCTATGTTTTAGGGTGTCTTTACTTGCTTAATTAGTGATTATATAACTAATTACATACATATATGTGTCTTTATATGTTAAATAGGATCCGTGTGTGTGCTCAAGTCTTCACTTGACACTTAGCATTCTATACCATCCGTTCATCCAAACCCCTCACTACAGGTGAGTTCATACCCCTTAATCTACCTTTTAAATGATTTTAAATGCTTTTATGGGGGGGGGGGGGAATACAAGTAGAAACATTATAGTTATTATATCAATCACATGTGATTAATAACTATCAAACATATGGATTTTCACTCTTTTCAAGCTGTGTTATCAAAAAATGGATTTTACTACTCTGTTAGCTGTTTTATCAAACAAACTACTTCAAAATATTTATTAAACTCTTTTGCATGTTAAACTCTTTATCAAACTTATTACTATATGCCAAACTGCTTTCAAATCGTTTTATGAAATAACATCAAGTCATCAATATTTATTTAAACTCTTCAAAAGGTTTTACAAAACTTCTTTGTCTTTTAAACTTATATGTTGTCAAATGTGTATTTATATAGATATAGTTATATAAGTAGGATTGAAAGGACTTACGACGGATAGCTCACCTTACTTCATGTTCCTTGTTTGGTTGTGGACTTAGGGTATCAGATGTTTGTCCGAAGGTCGTTTGAATCTTAGTTATATATTATGTATATGTATATAGATATAAAAGTTCCTTCATTCAGTTCAATACCTTTGGGTAGCAAAGGTATACAAACATGTTCATTCATACAATCAACATTTCTAGTAAACTATAATAGGTATAGTTTATGATGTTACATTAGTACAGAAAGAACATTACTACGTACAAAGAGTCAGTTCATACATGAGTCAATATATACTATTATGAGAAACTAGGAGAGTATACTATACATTAGTACAGAAAGAACATTACTACGTTATAACTTACTATACAAACACTGTTATACGATAAATTAATGTGACATACCATTTAAGGATACAACGACACTGTGTTGTATCAATTTGTAACCAGAGTCTCCTGGAGGGAGAGCGGGCATCTTGTGTATAGATCTATACGGGACAGACACTCCCACACCCTGACTTCTAGCTACAGTCCCAGCCGATAAGGCCAAGGGGTGACAAATGTCACCTTACTACATATGACACCGGAGGGTCATCTTTTAGTCAGTCGTCGATTAGCATGGTTACATACGAGTTCACATTTAAACCTTTAATTAACCATCTTGGGATTAAAGGCAAATAGACTCCCCGAGGTGTATTGTCTATTTAATACTACCTGGAGTCTGTATTTTATTACTTTAGGCTCCCCGAGGTGTATTGTCCATTTAATACTACCTGGAGTCTGTATTTCATTACTTTAGACTCCCCGAGGTGTATTGTCCATTTAATACTACATGGAGTCTGTATTTTATTACTTTAGGCTCCCCGAGGTGTATTGTCCATTTAATACTACCTGGAGTCTGTATTTCATTACTTTAGACTCTACGAGGTGTATTGTACATTTAATACTACTTGGAGTCTTTATTTTATCACTTTATAACCAGCAGTGTCACTGCTGAGGTAAAACATTATTTTCCCTATTACATTTACTTTGCGATCTTATCACATACTCATTACTATATAACTACATTTAGTTAATGATAGTCTTACTTGGGAAAATACACACTTCCACAAGAAACAAACACACATTTCATTTGATGCCTTGGTAGAAGGCTACGTTAAGTAGAAATATAGGATTTTCTACGAGTTACAAACATTTGCAAACATTTACAAACTTATACATCAAACACATACAAACTTTTTCATACAAACAATGACACTAAAATACTTATGAACTCACCAGCTTTAATGCTGATAAACTCTTTCAAAATAACTTGTATTCTCAGGTCATCAGTAGACAGGTACCGATGCCAGGTTTTGAGAAGATGAGCTCGTTCAAGACTCATCTTTTATTTTGATTACATTTTCGGTGTCTTATAAACTTCACAGAACACACTTGTATTAAATCATATTATTAATGCAATGGATGATGTTGTTGCTTGTTTACTACTATGCATTGTTGTGATACTGTACATGAAGTCCTCCACCCCAGAACGTTTCCGCCGTTCCGGTTTTGTGGTGTGACAGATTGGTATCAGAGCATTGTTTATAGTGAATCGAGTATATCAACCCATAAAAGATATACAAACTATAAACACAACGGGATTAAAATACTTTGACCAAGAGTTTATACTTTTAAATAATAAAATATTTAACTAAGTATAATTACCTACATTCATACTAAAATCAGTGTCACTAGGACAGAACAAAAGTATTACGATTGTTGGGCAGCACAATTAGACTTAGAGACATATAGTCAAAACTGGGAAGATATAGCCTAATCAACTATATTATCCGAGGAGTGACTAGCATGTGCCTAAGAGTGGTTGTGAGGTTGCAACAAGTCTAAAAACTTACCAACAATACTACAACGAAAACATTAGAACAAAACATAAACTTAAAATACTATAGGAGTATTTTGTGTTACAATAATTTACTTATGTGCAAACTAAAAACGTCTTTATCAGTAGGTCAATAGTTGCTAAGTGGATACACTAAGGTTATATGTAACCAGGATGTCATAGACTTAGAATCTGTGATCTTTGCTTTACTCCCTGTTCCTTGTTTGGTTGTGGGTTTCGAGTTAGGGTCACTTATTCGAAGGTCTATCCTGTTTTGATTACATATAACTGGTATGCACTAAACAAGTATTGAAGTAACTGATAACGATCATCTTATAACTACCTAATTAGTACGTCTATGTAGTTATTTCTTATACCCCTTTTCTCGCGTAGATAACATGGCCGGATTCCATCCCCACGGCCACCCGTACTTCCCTAACCAAGATAATGGAGGAGGGTTTGAAGCAGAGCCAGAAGATGATCACCCAACCCCTGTGGATGATCACCATGCTGAAGGCTTCTCTGATAGTTCTGACTCCGAGCCAGAAGTCAACAACCTTCCACAAGGGGCTCCAAACCCGAACCTTAACCCTCGACCAGCCTTTCAAGGCCCTACACCCTTGTGGACAACAAACTTGAACCGTTGGAGTAATGAGCAAGGTCAGCCCATACCATATAATGGAGACCGAAGCTTTTACAATCTAAGCGAGGGAGGCTCAGTTGATCGAGTCCTACCCATCATGGTCCTTAGGATAGCTCGGAATGTTGAGCAAGGTCGAGCATCTATCGACCGAGTCATGGAAATTGACGCCAACTCTGGCGTTAACACGATCCGCATACGCCAACTCGAAGGAGCTATGGAAAGGACTAGGATAACCAATGAGACCCTGCAACATCAGTTAGCTACATCCCGAGCTAAAGTTAGGGGACTTAGGGCTAGGCAGTCAATGTCTGAAAGGCGCATACGAGACTTGGAGTGCCGTCTGACAGGATCAAGGACTCATTCTAGTGGTTCTCGTCGTAGATATAACCTACTTAACTTTCTCTTTTGGATATAACTTAGCTATGTAAAACTTTAGTTAACTTCCTGTTTTATTAAAACTTGGGCCTGTTATGTCTTGATTAGGTCATAGTTCTGTCAAAATTTTTCCTTTATGGTATGATGTAAGACCTACTCCAAGGTCATTTTTCCCAAACGTATTACATCTTAAATATCAATGATATTGACAGTCGACAAATTTCCGTGCCAATCCTTGATCAAATACTTCCATTCTGCTATCGTTAGAATCCTATCTAAACCTCACTGTCATCAAATTATTGAGCTGTGGTAAAATGGCTCAAGGGTCACTTCCAATTCTTTTCAAAGGTTGGATCATGTTATCCACCAACCAATGATAGCCTAGTTCGAAATATCAATTGTCTAGTGAACATTCTACGAACTTACTTCAACCCTTTACCAGTACTGCATCATAGGGATGTAGGTCAAACCATCGAGAACAGTTTAACAAAACGAAAACTTTATCTTTACATGAATGAATAGAATACATTTAGGACCGACCATATTCACTCACGAACTCCTTTTATTGTCAAAAAGCAGAATCATGTCGTCTTCTAGAAATAGTCAACCGAACGACGAAACCCCGATCCTTCATATAGACGCCACTACCATCCAAGCCGCGGTAACAGCTGCCATGACAGCTGTCTTTGTACACTTCAACGCAAGCAACGCAGTCAAGGCTAGAAAAGGTGTTGACAGTTCAAATTGTTGTAACCATCCGAGAAATCAACAAATGATAACGTTCACAAACACCCAAAGTCAAAAATCTGAGAATAAGAAACGAAAGCGTCAAGCTCAAAAGGGACGCAAGCGATCTCAAAGACTTGCCACTCAACAGCAACAAGTGGCGACCCCTGCCACTCCAACACCGATCAGACCATATGAAGGAACACTCCTGAAGTGTGAAAAGTGTACTTTTCATCATAACGGAGTTTTCCGTGATTTGCAATGCATGAATTGCAATCGAATGGGGCACACTACTCGTGTCTGTAGGGCGCCGGCATGAACCACCTCCCAAGCCACTAACATCGGAATCAGCCCGGCTTGCTATGGTTGTGGTGAAACCGGACACTATAAAAGGAATTGTCCAAGACAGAAGAACAACGCAAGCGCTCGTGTCCACATAACTCCGACCCGACACTTCACTTCCACCACCGACGTTGTTACAAGCCGGATATGTCATTTATGCGGTGAGGTAGGACATCTCAAGAAGGATTGTCCAATAACCAAGAACTCTGGCGCAGACGGGAAGATACTAAGGATTACTGCTGCAGGGGAGACTACTCCGAACCCACGTTGAAATTCTAGGGAGTTTCGTTAAATTAGACTTATAAAATGTTAAAAACTAGTGCAACTCGAGTCATACCTTTTGCGAGATCCCGTCAGTCAAGGGACTCTCGTGCTGCGTGTACTTGCTTTTGTAATATACCTTGCTGGCAGCAGCAGTCCTATAAGATAAAACTAAAGTACTGAAACTCTGTCAAGTTGCACCATTATGTTTTTGTAACACCTTTATGATCTGGTCTAACTCCTTTTATTCTGAGTAGTCCGACATTATCATGTCATCTGAGTCAATTCGATTCTCACAATGCCAACCTCGTGCGAAAATTCTTTTCCCCGTAATCGCCTTTCTAACGAAGTCGTCATTCCAGAGTTCCGAGATACTCATGCGTAGGTTATCTTATGTTTCGTATCCTTCCCGAAGAAACCTCCCCGGAATACCACTCGTACAGTACGTCAAGTTCCATCCGAAGACCCATACGGTTAATCTATCGCTGAGGAATGTATACTCAAGGGTGGTATATAATCAAGGTTCTACAAGTTTAGAATTGATGGTTCCGCTTTAACTTCTTTTCCTTGTTTGGATGTGAGCTTAGAGAAGAATCATTTATTCGACGGCCTTTTCAACCTTAATTATATACGACTCATATACGCGAAGCTGTGATTGATGAACCAAATATGACTTCTAAAATGAACTTCAGGACGAAGACTGCTCAAGAATACGAGTGATCGCACTGCCATGCGAATAAACTTAGGATCCAATCAAATGCCTTTCCTGCCGATCGAGACAAGAGATTCAGATAGAACAGAAGTACCTATCCTCTTTCCTTACTTTTGAGTGATCATAATTTCTTTTGGATCTTTCCAACATCTTTCTAGAAGAACTCCCAGGATTACCTCCGCAACGTCAAGTCGAGTTCAGAACCGACTTAGTTCCAGGGGCTACCCCAGTAGCCAAATCGCCCTATCGTCTAGCACCTGCATAAATGCAAGAACTGTCCGGTCAACTTAACGAACTACTCAGCAGGGGCTTTATAAGACCAAGCTTCTCACCCTGGGGAGCTTCAGTCTTGTTCGTCAAGAAGAAAGACGGATCGTCTCGTATGTGCATCGACTACAGGGAGCTCAACAAGCTTACCGTTAAGAATCGTTACCCTCTGCCTCGCCTAGATGATTTGTTCGACCAACTTCAAGGGCGAACTTCTTTTCAAAAATCGATCTATGATCCGGGTATCACCAACTACGAGTACTAGGGGAGGATGTTCCGAAGACAGCCTTTCGAACTCGTTATGGACACTACGAATTCGTAGTGATGCCGTTCGGATTAACAAACGCGCCCGCAGTATTCATGGAGTTAATGAATAGGGTGTGTCGTCCTTACTTGGATCAGTTCGTCATCGTCTTCATCGATGACATACTTATCTACTCTCGTAGTAAGGAGGAGCATAGTCAACATCTTCAGCAGGTCTTGGAAACATTACGATCGGAGAAACTCTACGCGAAATTCTCTTAAATGCGAGTTTTGGATTCGAAGGGTCAAAATTCCTGGGTCACGTTGTCAGTGAAGAGGGAATTCATGTAGACACTCCCAAAATCCAGGCCATTGAGAACTGTCAGATCCGAAGACACCTACAGAAATTCGTAAATTTCTAGGCCTCGCAGGCTACTATAGTAGGTTCTTTCAGAACTTCTCTCGATTTGCGAAGCCTCATATGACTTCGACCCAGAAGAGCGTGGCTCTTGACTGGGAAGGGGAGCAGGAGAAAGCGTTCCAAACGCTAAAACAAGCCTTATGCACCGCACCGATACTATCTCTCCCAAAAGGAATAGAAGACTTGGTAGTCTATTGCGATGCGTCCAAATCCAGGGCTCAGTTGCATTGTGATGCAATAAGGTAAGGTCATTACATATGCCTTCCGTCAGCTTAAGACACTCGAAGCCTGCTATGCAACACACGATCTAGAGTTAGAGACAATAGAAATTACTCCGAAGATCTTTCGGGAATCAGTAGAGAGGATCGTTCAGATTAGTGGACGATTGAAAGCCTCTAGAGACCGACAGGAAAGTTACGTAGGGCTTTTCGAGATTCTCGCTAGAATCGGCCCTGTAGCTTACAAACTCAACTTACCCCTGCGAACCTAGTAACGTACATCCTACTTTCCACGTCTTGAACTTGAAAAAGTACCTATTCGACGAGACTCTTGTAATCCCACTCGAGGAGATCGAGATCAACGAGAGCCTCAACTTCGTGGAAGAACCTGTAGGGGTCATGAACCGAGAGGTCAAGAAAACGAAACAAAGCCGAATCCCGATAGTGAAGGTTTGCTGGAACGCCAAGCGAGGACCTGAATTCACTTGGGAGCGCGAGGATTAGTTGAAACTGAAATATACTCACCATATCGCTTAGTTATTTGTAATAACTTGGTTGTTTAAACTCTAATTTCGGGACGAAATTCCCTCTAACGGGGGGATGATGTGACAACCTGAAATTTCAATCTTGTACAAATCATTCAATCCAATCAAAGTTAGACTTGTTCCTGCTAACGTTTGGCCTTGCTTAGAGTCCGTCTGAGCATTCTAAACTAATTCATCAAAGGATTGAGTAAATGGAAGTACCAACGGAAGTTGTAACCCATCAAGCTAGCCTTAAACCCTCAAAAGAGATGTTTATGGCCAAGACCATTGGGTTTACGGCCGTAAACACAATAGGGCCATAAAAACCATAGTATATATATGACACTTAGTCATTTTTCATTCATTCTTCACCTTCCAAGCTAGAGAAATCAGATTCTCTCTCAAGTATCATCCAAGTTTTCCTCTTGATCTTCAACTTTGTAAGTGTTTCTTGCCTTGATTAGTTGATATCCTTCATCATCTAGTGATCTTACATGATTTCATCCATGAAATCATCCCCTTTTCTTAGATCTTCAAGTGTTCTTCATTTCACCAAGAACACACACTAGTGTTCTTGGGCCGTGAACCCCCTTTCAAGCTCCTATATTGTAAGTACTCTTACCTTAGCTTGTTATAGGCTTGAATCTCTAGTTAAACAACTAGAAATCATCAAGAAAAACCCAAGAACATGTGGTGTTTACGGCCAAGGCAATCTCCTTGGGCCGTAAACACACATAAGTGGTGCATTTGTGCCACCACTCCTTCCTAAGGCTTAGATATGAACCCAGAATACTTCCCCTTGACTTGTAAGACCTTATAATACAAGGAAATGAAAGACTAAAGGGTGTTTACGGCCAAGGCAATCTCCCTTGGCCATAAACTCTACTTAATGGTGCCAAGTTGCCACAAACACCTTCCTATAAGCAATGGATCTAGGTCTAGAATACTACCAAGAAGAGAATAGGACCTTAAACATCAAAAATGGTACAAGTTACCATGAGTTTACGGCCGTAAACTCATAGGGCCGTAAACCCTTGGCCGTAAACTCGTGAGGAAGTACCATTTGGGCCATAAACTCCTTTGTGAGGCCCTACACCCCTTAGATACAACCCTTTGTACTCCTAGCACTTGAATCAAAGTGTTATCTATGTTTTAGGGTGTCTTTATTTGCTTAATTAGTGATTATATAACTAATTACATACATATATGTGTCTTTATATGTTAAATAGGATCCGTGTGTGTGCTCAAGTCTTCACTTGACACTTAGCATCCTATACCATCCGTTCATCCAAACCCCTCACTACAGGTGAGTTCATACCCCTTAATCTACCTTTTAAATGATTTTAAATGCTTTTATGGGGGGGGGGGAGATACAAGTAGAAACATTATAGTTATTATATCAATCACATGTGATTAATAACTATCAAACATATGGATTTTCACTCTTTTCAAGCTGTGTTATCAAACAAATGGATTTTACTACTCTGTTAGCTGTTTTATCAAACAAACTACTTCAAAATATTTATTAAACTCTTTTGCATGTTAAACTCTTTATCAAACTTGTTTCTATATGCCAAACTGCTTTCAAAACGTTTTATGAAATAACATCAAGTCATCAATATTTATTTAAACTCTTCAAAAGGTTTTACAAAACTTCTTTGTCTTTTAAACTTATATGTTGTCAAATGTGTATTTATATAGATATAGTTATATAAGTAGGATTGAAAGGACTTACGACGGATAGCTCACCTTACTTCTTGTTCCTTGTTTGGTTGTGGACTTAGGGTATCAGATGTTTGTCCGAAGGTCGTTTGAATCTTAGTTATATATTATGTATATGTATATAGATATAAAAGTTCCTTCATTCAGTTCAATACCTTTGGGTAGCAAAGGTAT
The DNA here is from genome assembly GCF_052849685.1 of Lactuca virosa. Taxonomy (NCBI): domain Eukaryota; kingdom Viridiplantae; phylum Streptophyta; class Magnoliopsida; order Asterales; family Asteraceae; genus Lactuca; species Lactuca virosa. The sequence goes on along the minus strand of NC_136430.1, from coordinate 220,377,896 downwards.
ATAAACATGTTCATTCATACAATCAACATTTCTAGTAAACTATAATAGGTATAGTTTATGAAGTTACTAATACTACTACTAGAACAACGAAACATACAAAGAGTCAGTTCATACATGAGTCAATATATACTATTATGAGAAATTAGGAGAGTATACTATACATTAGTATAGAAAGAACATTACTACGTTATAACTTACTATACAAACACTGTTATACGATAAATTAATGTGACATACCATTTAAGGATACAACGACACTGTGTTGTATCAATTTGTAACCAGAGTCTTCTGGAGGGAGAGCGGGCATCTTGTGTATAGATCTATACGGGACAGACACTCCCACACCCTGACTGCTAGCTACAGTCCCAGCCGATAAGGCCAAGGGGTGACAAATGTCACCTTACTACATATGACACCGGAGGGTCATCTTTTAGTCAGTCGTCGATCAGCATGGTTACATACGAGTTCACATTTAAACCTTTAATTAACCATCTTGGGATTAAAGGCAAATAGACTCCCCGAGGTGTATTGTCCATTTAATACTACCTGGAGTCTGTATTTTATTACTTTAGGCTCCCCGAGGTGTATTGTCCATTTAATACTACCTGGAGTCTGTATTTCATTACTTTAGACTCCCCGAGGTGTATTGTCCATTTAATACTACCTGGAGTCTGTATTTTATTACATTAGGCTCCCCGAGGTGTATTGTCCATTTAATACTACCTGGAGTCTGTATTTCATTACTTTAGACTCTCCGAGGTGTATTGTACATTTAATACTACCTGGAGTCTGTATTTTATCACTTTATAACCAGCAGTGTCACTGCTAAGGTAAAACATTATTTTCCCTATTACATTTACTTTGCGATCTTATCACATAATCATTATTGTATAACTACATTTAGTTAATGATAGTCTTACTTGGGATAATACACACTTCCACAAGAAACAAACACACATCATTTGATGCCTTGGTAGAAGGCTACGTTAAGTAGAAAATATAGGATTTTCTAAGAGTTACAAACATTTGCAAACATTTACAAACATTTACAAACTTATACATCAAACACATACAAAATTTTTCATACAAACAATGACACTAAAATACATATGAACTATCCAGCTTTAATGCTGATAAACTCTTTCAAAATAACTTGTATTCTCAGGTCATTAGTAGACAGGTACCGATGCCAGGTTTTAAGAAGATGGAGCTCGTTCAAGACTCATCTTTTATTTTGATTACATTTTCGGTGTCTTATAAACTTCACAGAACACACTTGTATTAAATCATATTATTAATGCAATGGATGATGTTGTTGCTTGTTTACTACTATGCATTGTTGTGATACTGTACATGAAGTCCTCCACCCCAGAACGTTTCCGCCGTTCCGGTTTTGGGGTGTGACATAATGTTAACCCACTACTTAGCAACAAAGAATAAACTCCAATCTTGGTGACATGTGTAACTTTCCTATTCCCCATGATCAAGTTTATTTTTCTGTGCTCCACATCCTCACTTTTTCTTAGGCCCTGCAAATCAGAACATATATGAACACCACAACCTGTATCAAGAACCAAAGAAGTAGAATGTGATGAGTTATTATACAATATAGTGTAAATACCTTCATGGGTAGGTTTGACCTTCCCATCCTTAACATCTTGCAGGTACTTGGAGCAGTTTCATTTCCAGTGCCCTGTTTCCTGACAATAGAAGCATTGAGCTTCTTTTGGGCTGGAAGAAGGAGTGACAGAACGACCTTTGGTTCCACTTAAAGAGGAGCCATCAAGAGATTTTCCCTTGGTACCCTTCGAAGGGTTTTTCCTCTTCTTCCCTCTACTTTGCCCGATTGCCAGAATAGGGGAGGCGGTAGGAGTAGGAGTAGTAACAACCGATTTGCCATTAAGACCAGTTTCAGCGGTCTTTAAGAGCCCTTGATGTTTTCTAAGTGTGACGTCCTCCTTCTTCATGTGATATGTCATTCGGAATTGATCATAACAAGTAGGTAAGGAGTGCAGTATGATATCAATAGCCAACTCCTCGGTAAAGTTCACATTCAACTTGAGCAAACGGTCCACAAACCTTTGCATTTTCTGCATGTGGCCCGTGATGGGTTCACCATCCTTCATTCGGGTTGTTATCATGGAAGAGATGATTTCATACCTCTCTTGACAAGCACTTTGATGGTAGCGGTCCATCAGGTCCATGTGCATCTCAAAAGGGTAAAATTCCTCATAGGACTTATGGAGTTCAGCTTTCATTGTGGCCAACATGATACATGCCACCTTGGTAGAATCTCTCTCATGTGCCCTAGAGTCAGCGATCTCCTCTGGAGTAGCAGTATACTCATCAATTTCCTTCAGCTCCTTGTCGAGGACATATTCCTTGTCCTCGTAAGGAGTGACCATCCTGATGTTCCTGATCCAATCATTGAAGTTGGAACCATCAAATATGACTCTCCCACAAAGGTTCATGAGAGATAAGGAGCCAGTAGGGATTGAGCCAGAAGCAGCATTGTTGGAAGACATCTGAAAAGAAGAAAGACAAGTTTAGATTAGATATAGTATCCTTAATAAGACACCCAAATGTAATGTTAAGGCTAGGACCCATCATAATACTTCATAACTTGGAATAGGGATGCCGTAATCCAAGCTATGGAATATTTGAAGGTAGGTGAATGACGATTCACCAATTTCCACCATGAAAAACGAAATAAATTATTAGGTTTTAATTGGATTGAAACTCCTAGATTCTTTTTGAGATTCATTGAAATTTTCAATGGCATGTTTAAATCTTGATTGTGCCCTCTCAAGTTTGTGACTGGGATGCCGAGGATCACAAACAAGGTGTGAATAACCATGCAAATTTACTTGGTACCCTTAATCTTTATCACCTGTTCGATGTGCCAGTTACCCACACGCGCTTCACCGATATATGGTAAGTATTAAGTCACCCTTTGCCACTCTTACAAGTCCATGTTAGTGTACCGGTTACCCACACACGCTCCACTAACGACTTGGTAAGGTACAAAGTGTAATTTCATGGGATAGCACCAATTTCACATTTTCCTAAAGTAACTAAGATTGGGAATTTATAAAAGGTTTAGTTACTTTATATATTTCATTATAATTTTAATGAGAATTATAGTCCTTGTCCTACCCGTTCAGCTAACGACCCTCCATCAGTCAAGGAAGCGGTGGGTGAGAGTGGACACCCATTAAGCTGGCATTTTATAGGCAACAACCTTATACCCCCTTATAGACCGGCTTCGTGAATGAGGCCTACTAACGGTAAGACTAACTTGCTCTTATACATATATACATATTATTAACTTATAGTATTATAAAGTATAAGAGTTGAATTTTAACTTTTAAAACTCTAGGGTTTGGAATTAAAGTTTTCTAAAGGACTTTACAAATTCCAAAACTTGAGGACAAGTTTTGAAACTATTCAAAACCTTTCATCTTCATAACTTATGAGTTAATGGTTCATTAAAATGAAGACTCTTCATTTTATGTAACCTATGTGTTCTTTAATGGACTTTAAAAGGAAGACTTTTGGTAATCCATAACTTGAGGAAAAATTACGGATTCCATTAAAAACATTTAGTTCAAGAATTTAACTAACAAACAATTTTGCAAATAATTCCTATGATCTATTAAACTCATAAGTGTATGAACATTCATATCAATAATTTCAAAAATCATATAAACACATATAGAACTTGAAATTTTGATAATAACCATTGTAAATGGATTAGCATAATCATTACCACATCAAAAACAGGTTTTATAAGTCCAAAACAGTTTAGGGTAATGATTCTAGTCCATTTCCAGCAGCAAAACTTGAAAAACTGCACCCAGGGCCTTCTACTCGTCGAGTGAATGAACCTACTCGACGAGTAGGATGAATATATGCATGGACTCGTTGAGTCCCCCCATGGACTCGGCGAGTTCACTCAACAGAATGCATATTTTTCGAATTTCTTCAACAATTTGCATCAAGTATCAAGAAAACAAGCATAGGCTCTGATACCACTGATGAATTTTGAGCATTCTAACACTCCTAAAGTGTACATGCAACCCTAGAAACCTTGGATCTATGTTTTACTAAGATACATGCAAATTTGATTTTTCCAAGGTTCTTAACCTAACTAGCATGGCATGGGGAACTTGAAACATAAAAGCTAGTAGAAGAACTTACCTTTCTTGTTGCTTGGATTCCTTAAGAACTTTGTGAGCCTAGCACCTCAAATGTGATGCCTCAAATGTTTCACACAACACCCACAAATCTTGGAATAACTTGAGAGAAACTTTGATCACAAAATTGGCTAGCCCTCTTGTTCTTCACTTAGTGGCCGATTTTGCTAGCTATGGAGCTCTTTATATAGTGTGACACATCTAGGGTTACACCATGTAAACCCTAATGTGAATGGATTTTCATTTCCCCCATGATCCATGGGTTATAACCTCCATGGAGCATCCATGGAGCACCCAATGGGTCCTAGCCCAATCTAGTGAATCATGAACCATAAGCCCACTATATAAGAATGAATGATTTAAAAATCAATCCCCATATATTTAGTTAGTCTATTTTTGATCACAAAATTAATTCCAAATTAATTCTTGATCAATACTAATTAAATAATATGATATCATATTAATATATTAGAACTTATAATATATTAACAAATCGTAAGTGTCCTTTTTCTCATTTTGTTTATCCAAGAGTTGAGATGAAGATGCAACCCAAATGGACCATGCCGAGTCGGGTCAAGTACATACTAAATATAGTTATGGACTTAGACACCTTATCCAACAGTCTCCCACTTGGATAAGTCTAATAACTATAGTTACAGGTATGACTTCAGGAACCGACCAGCAATCGCAGCTCTTTCAAAGTCTCGGAGAACTGAGATGATGATGCGCCATTTAAGATAAGTGATTATATAATCCTTTGTTCTAGATATCAGCCGAACAAATACATGGAACAAAGTCATACTTATTGTCTAGCAGTTTGTTTCCCGATTTCCGATTTGTTTGACATAGAACTAAACTGAACACATCAATTTGGTTCTGACCGGGCCCGGTACATGGGTCAAAACAAAATCATTGAGGGGCCCAGATATCGCTTTTAATCTTCCAAGAACTAAAAGGAACAGATAAACTTCGACTCATATGCTTGTTCTACTGCTTGTTGAATCATACACAAAGGCACGTTTTATAACATCGAGTTACCAATGCATTTTCGTATAATCAATGTATAACCAACTCATAGTCAACAACTCATATCTCTAGGTTTGAAGATTTATATGATATTACCGTCTCACGATCACTCGAGATAAATTCCATGAAGTGATACAAGTGAGCGTGGGTTGAATCCAATACTCAGAACTTATGAGTACTCATGAATGTTGTAGCAACCATTTTCCATGTCTAGCACCTTAGACATCTACAAACCCAATTCATGACAGTCTTGATTCATATCTACTTCCAACATACGACAGACTGTGGAGAGTTTGAATAAAGTAATTATTCTGGAAGTCAAAACATGCAAAGTTGAAACAATAGTAAATAATTGACACAAGATAGCAACACCTCACTTATAAATAAACAACAACTTTTATTTAATCATCAAATGTCAATTTACATTTTACAAGTTTCAGAAATAACTATCTAATTTGTAAAACTAATATCATCCTTCAGCCCGATGCTCCTCGCATGCTGCAAATGCTTAACCCTACATAGTCCCTTCGTGAGGGGATCTGCTGGATTCTCATCCGATGATACCCTCTTTACCACGAGGATTCCTTCTTCTATCCGATGTCTAATAAAATGGTATTTTCTGTCGATGTGCTTGGATCTGCTGTGATCCCTTGGTTCCTTAGCTAAGGCAACTGCACCCTCATTGTCACAGAAAATGTCCATAGGCTCCTTAATATCTGGTAAAACTCCAAGGTCTCCAATGAAGTTCTTTAGCCATATAGCCTCCTTTGCCGCCTCGCTTGCTGCTATGTACTCTGATTCGCAAGTTGAATCAGCCACTGTTTCTTGCTTGGAACTTTTCCAAGTAATTGCTCCTCCATTTAGGGTAAAGACCCGACCCGACTAAGAGCGGAAATTATCCCTATCAGTCTGGAAGCTAGCATCACTGTACCCCACTACTCTCAAGTCATCACTCCCACCAAGGGTAAGGACCCAGTCCCTAGTCCTTCGTAGGTACTTGAGAAAATTCTTCACCACAGTCCAGTGAGCCTTGCCCGGATTCCCTTGATATCTGTTGACCATGCTCAAAGCAAAGTGTAGGGTCCTTGATGGAATGATCTATACCAATGATCAATCAAGCATAAGAAAACAAAGAAGAAATGGAGTAGAAGTGGAATAAAACTGAGCTTGCATACGATTAACACATGAAACCGTCTGATACAACTCAATGGACCGAAAACCACACAGTGAACAACTATAGATCAACAACTGACAAATGACCAGACAAGAGCTATATATATTAACTGGACCGAAAACAGGTTTCGGTCAGGCTGACCGAAAGCCTGTTTTCGGTCACTCCCTAACCGAAAGCTCATCTAGACCGAAAACGACAAACTACACAATAAGACTCCAAATTACAAACATAAATGCCCTAAATCATCCATACATTGTTGCCTAGCCCAAACCAAATATATTGGCCCTTCAATCTCCCCCTTGGTTTGCGGCTAGCATGATTCAGTCTTTATCAACCACCAGCACATCTGACTTTCCCATGGCTCCATTCCACATCTCCTTTTGAATAATATCAGCAACCATGGCAGTGTACTCCTTAGCCGCAGACTCAAAAAGGTCTTCAGCCACCTTGATCTGATGATGAGAAATCTGATGTATATCCCACTTTCCAAACTGTAGCCGATCCCTCTTGTCATACAAACAAATACATCCATGTTCAAGTTTGATGACAGCGGAAGCTGTAGTTTCATCAAACACCCAGTATTGCATGGATTTTAGAGATCCATCTGCATGATTCTAAAGGATAGGAATCTGTTTTACTTGATTAGTAGCAGGCCACATCATAGACCGAAGAGGCTGATTGGTTTTGGGATCAATGACACTCGGGTATATCTTGATGATAGACTCTGCAGTCTTCATTGAGGGAAAGCCCTTTGCCACTTGATTCTCCAAAAATAACTTGAACTGTGTCGCCTTGGGTTCATTTGATGGATTTGCAAAAGGAGCCTTAGACAACTCCGTAAGATCAACCCTGGTCCAAGAGTGGAAGTCGTGAACATCTTTATACAATTCGGTATTTCCACTCTTCCTTCTCACGATCCACATGTTTAGAGTGTCATGGAATCCCCATGAGATGATCACTGACCTATCACCATATACGTCCCTGAAGCGATTTTCTCCAAGATCCGTAAAGGTGATGTTTGGTTGACCCCCGGGAGCATTCTGATCCGAGCTCCTCTTGAACAAAAATTGACCCTTCTCAGCAGACTTGGCTAGTTTAGCACGTTTTAACGCCACGACATTTGGAGCCTGCGCTGGTTCTTTGTCAAAACGATCGACAATCGTGGTTGTTCTTGTAGGAGGAGGAACTACGGGAGCGTCTTGATTGGGAAGATAGACCCTTGGCTCATCGACAGATGATTTGAATTTGTCACCAAGTTCTTCTTCCAGCTTCTTCTTCAAATCATAATAGCTGGCGGTCAACAAACCAAAATACGTCTGAAGATCGGTGATCTGCTTTGTATTCACAGCTTTATCTTCAATAAGATCAGCAACTTGAATATTGAGCTTGGCGTTCTCAGTTTGAAGGTCTGCAACCTTGATATCAAGCTCGATATTTTTCTGGTTCAGCGCAACAATCTCCTTTCTCAGCTTAGGCACTGAGGCATCATCATCTCCAGATATACCTTCCTCAAAGGATATTCCTTTTCCGCGTGAAGAGTGAGTTGGACTTAATTGCTGGGCCAAATGAATGGCTAGTCTCTCAGAGACAGCATCATGATAAGGCCTTGGAGGAGACGATCTCAGGCCAGCAGACGAACCATCAGCTTCATGGATAGAGCTGGGACTCTCTTGAATGGGCACAGATGAGGATGGGGCAAATGTTGTAGATGGAGGAGACTCTGTGGTTTGAGTTTGATCAGGAAAAATTACTCCCACCCTTGGATCAATTATGCGTCTCTTTATCGGGGGTTGGGAGGTTAGGACTGTCTGGGAATCACTTGTAACTGGCTCGGATGTAGGAACCACATTATCAAGGGGAGGAATCCCTGATGATGTGTCCATTTGAGTTGAAGAATCAGCCACTTGAACGGTAACCGGAGGCTCAACTTCTCGATCGTCAGCTTTCTCCCTTATCTCCGGTGTTGAATTGGCACCATCATCGATATCTTTGAGGTAGTCATCGAGGTCTTCATTTGAAAATGGGTGCTCAGGTCCAGTAAAAAGCACCGAAACATCATCTCTGTCGTAACCGGACAGATCAAGATTCTCATACTCATCCTCTCCTTCTCCTTCGGTCTCAGTAAATTCTTCTGTAGTTCCCTCACTGAAGTCACTCTGAACCGCCATGTTTGTGAGATCATGCTCTTCAGTAACAATGGCAGTTGGAGCAACATTTTCAATCTCATGGTCTGAAACGGTGATGACATCATCATTTACATTTGCATGATCTGACGATGCTTGATCTGTAGACTCTTGTTCCGGGGACCCATGAGATTCTGACGATTCAACCAGTTCCATAAACTTTCCAAATTTTACGAGTGGATACTTTCCCTGAAACATGATTTTCCCTTTACGGTTCTGTTTGATTAAGCTCACAGTGTTTGGTCCGAAGGCTTTCATGTCAAGAATCTCTCCTGTCTTTACCAAATCGGGAAATAGGCTGTTGATGAAGATCTGTACAAATCTTGGATAGAGCAGGAATTGATCCTTTGACTTCTTGTTGAGATTTGTAACCATTTCCTCCAAGATGGACTTAGAAAAATTGAAGTCAATCCCTGCAGCCAATGCAACTATTGCCTGAGTATTTCTCGAGGATATTTCGTCTGAACCACCCTTTCGTCCAGATATGTAGTTGACGAACACGTGAGCTAGAAACCTCCAGTAAGGAGGTAACAACTTCTTTAGGGTTTGTGGAAAGACTCCTTCGTATCCCATCTTCTCGAGATACTCATCAACAATTCTCAGATCGATGTCAGTCGGGTAAGCAGCTTTGTCATCAATCTTCAAGATATCTCTGATGAATTGCTTAGAGATAACAATTTTGCATCCCCTGACAGAAGCTTCAATTGTAATTGATCCATTGTCTCCATTCTTGATACTTGCAGATCTCCAGAATTCGTTGATCAGGTTCAGATAAACAATGGGGTTCCAGGTAAGTGCGGTTGAAATGCAGCATTCCCTTAGCCTGTACATCATCGATTTGAACTCGTTGTGTGCTACTGAAGGATCATCAAGAAGAATGGACACGTTGTGACTGTCTGCAACTTTGAGACTTGCCATTTTAACCTGCACAAAACTGGCCAGGTGAGAAAACATTTGATAATAACAAATTAAAATTATTTTCTCAATTATATCAATTAATTTTGGCCATTTTATCAGTCAAACATGGGTTCTCGGTCAAGACAGTCAGACCGAAAGCCCTAGGACCGAACACATGTTGACCAAAAGCTAATAAAGGAATCGAAAATGGCTTAAGTGAGCCGATTTGACCGAACACGGCTTCGACCGAAAGCCATCTAAGCCGGTTTGACCGAAAACGGCTCGGCTTGACCGAAAGCCGGTTAGCCGGTGAACCGAAAACGGCTCGGCTCGACCGAAAGCTCCAAAAGTCATGTTTTCGCGATTTTGCTTTGATTTCACGGTCGATTCTCGGTAAAAATTGCAAAGGCATTGTCCGAATCTTCATACTTGTAAGATTATGGGGTCGATTTAACGAAAAATCACAGAAAAAATTTCGAGATATGAGAGGATTTCTAGAGGTTTTCAGTCAGAGTGAATGAAATGAGGGAAGAACTGAATTCGGTGTTCCTTTTCTTTTTATATATCCGGCCCAAACCCGGTTCTTCACCCATGGGCTGATCCCGATTTCAATAAAGCCCAATACTCAAAACTTTTAAAAATAAATCATTTTGAGGATTAACTTTAAAAGAAAAAATAAAAAATGAAATAAAATAAAATTTTCTAAATTTTACCAATCCTAAAAATTTAAAGAATAAAAATAAAAATGATAAAATAAAAACATTTTCTAAAATTTATCAATCCTAAAAAATTTAAAGAAAATAAAATAAAATAAAAATACCAAATTTTTTTTTAATTCAAACTAATTTTAATCCTCTATCTTGAAATTGATTAACCTTTTGTGATATGGGATCAAAGTTGTTAGACAATCATTTTCCATTTATCAGTACCTCTCCTTTCATGAATAGATCTGGTCGATCGCCAGTATTGAGATCCACTTAAGCACGAAAAATTATGACAAATTTTAGGAATGCTATCAGTGACAGGACAGATTGATCCTAAGTTACTAGATAAAAATACTTAAGGACCATTTATCTGACGACGACCAAGGATATTGATGTCCACCTAAATTGAGCAACGAGATCTACAGACAATCTAGAATTGTTCAATTTTAGATGTACTAGAACATGTTTCCCGCTTCCTGACATACCCCAATAATCAAGAACTTCCGAGATACTCCTTACTTTAGGTGAGCAGACAATTATTCATGGAAAGGATAGATTTAGATTGCATATGTTGTACACTCAGGTCGGATCTTTCAATCATGCAGAGAGTGAAACATATGAATGACTAGAATTTCAGAGGGATTGAGAAGTAGAAGGTTGCATATGCTGTGTACCAGGTCGGATTGTTAATCACGCAAAGGAGACAGCATATGACTAACAGATAGGAAGAATTGCATAGATAGAAGATGCAGAGAAGTAGAGTTGCATATGCTGCAGTCCAGGTCGGATCTTTCGATCACACAGAGGAGGCAACATATGACTAATAGTAGGAGAGAAAGAAAATAATTTCCTACAGACCTACTTTATCAGAATTCCTCAGTCGCTCCGTCAATACCGGAATTAAGGACATAATCCGTACATCGAGGAAAAGTTAAACCACAGTTCTAGATACGGGTTCCTTAATGTGACTGGTGGATTCTCATGTATATCTCTCTGCTCAACCTATCCAAGCGTCATATTTTCAGGCTAAATAGAACTATCTAGATCAGAAATTGTCAAATCTCTAGATTCCTTAAGTTCATCTGCACCTAGTCAAGACCATTAAATTTTTCGTGCCTACCAGCGCATCGAACACAGAGCCTAGACAATTCAGCTTTGGTACCTTACACAGATTCAGATTGCCTGTTATCACATGATTATATCACTTCCCATTACATCACTTCTCAGAAATAATTTTGATTTTTTCTGTTTTTCTAATGTTTTTGGATTTTCTGATTTTCTATTGTTTTTGGATTTTTAATTTTCTAATTTTTGTTTGCTTTTTGTTTATTTCTCCCCCAAAATTTGTGCATGTGTGAGAATGAAATTAAAATGCGCAAATTTAAACTAACCTAAAAAAAATTAATCCTCAAAGCGAATCATTTTCAAAAAGATAACCAGCACATCGAATCGAGCTTTGTTAACCGGCTTAGTGAACATGTCCGCCACATTATTAGCAGTGGGAACCTGTTCTAGCCGAATGAGCGAGCGCTCATAACAATATCTAATAAAATGAACTTTGATGTCGATGTGCTTGGTTTTTAAGTGCTAGACCGGATTTTTGGTAATTTGGATCGCAACCTCATTATCACAGAATATAGGGGTTTCTTGAAAGTTCAAACTGTAATCCAACAGCTGATGTTGGATCCATATGACTTGAGAACAACAGGCAGATGCAGCCACATACTCCGCTTCTGCTGTTGAGGTCGAGACAGTATTCTGCTTCTTGCACTGCCAGGACACTAGCCTATCTCCTAGAAATTGACATCCGCCTGAAGTCGATTTTCTGTCAAGCTCGCAGCCTCCATAATTGCTGTCTGCAAAAGCATAAAGATCAAATTCGGAATTTTTCGGATACCAAAGACCCAGTTTTGGGCTCCCTTTGAGGTACCGAAAAATCCTTTTAACAGCAATAAGATGAGACAGTTTAGGATTAGCCTGGTAGTGCGCGCATTCACAGACCGCAAACATAATGTCTGGGCGACTTGCAGTCAGATACATCAGTGATCCGATCATCGATCTGTAGTACGTTTGATCTACGGATTCGCCTTCAAGATCAGGTGTCAGCAGTGGTCTCTCCGCCATGGGTGTTAAGGCAGGTTTAGTGTCTCTGAACCCGAACTTCTCGAGCATATCATCCACATATTTGGCTTGATGAATCAGGATTTCAGCTGAAGATTGTTTGACCTGAAGCCCCAAAAACATGGTCATTTCCCCCCAAAGAACTCATCTCGAACCACTTTTTCATAACGTCCTCGAACTTCTTGCATAGTTGTGGACACGTCGACCCGAAAATGATATCGTCCACGTATATTTGGACAAGAATCTGGTCTGCACCGACATGCTTGATGAAAAGGGTCTGATCGATAGTGCCACGGGAATAGCCATGGTCGAGCAAGTGTTGTGTTAGGGTAGCATACCAGGCTCTAGGAGCTTGATGCAGCCCATACAAAGCCTTGTCTAACTTGTAGACATGGTTGGGAAGTTTTGAGTTAACAAACCCAGGAGGTTGGTCAACATAAATCTCCTCCTTCACCTTGCCGTACAAGAAAGCCGTCTTGACGTCCATTTGGTAGACGGTAAAGTTCATGAAGGAAGCATAGGCGAGGAAGATACGAATAGCCTCCAAGCGCGCCACCGGAGCATAGACCTCTGTATAATCAAGACCCTCAATTTGCCTGAACCCACGGACCACCAATCTCGCCTTATTACGGACAATGACACCCGAATCGTCTTGTCTGTTCTGAAACACCCATCTGGTGTCGAGAGATTTCTTGCCTTTAGGCAGCTCCACCAACATCCAAACCCCGAGCTTTTCGAATTGATTGAGCTCGTCATGCATGGCATCCACCCAGCTGGGCTCATTCAAAGCCATTTCGACGTTCTTGGGCTCTATTTGAGAAATGAAGCAAGAATAGAGATATGTGTTGACGTCTCCACTCTGACTTCTCGTTCGAACTCCGTCGCCCAGCTGGCCAATGACGTTTTCTATCGGATGATCGCGCTGTACGCCAGAGGGGATTTCGTGACTGATGTCATTGACTGAAACGGGAAGATTATGGATATTAATAGCTCCGTCATTTGCTGAATGATCCATGGTATATGTACCAGTTTCATTTGTTGGATTTGCTACAAACTCATCTGCGATTCATTCAGGAAAGAGAAGTTCCATCAAATTTTGAGTGACAGCGGAAGTATCTTGGTTCATGAAGTCTCTTTCGACCGGAGTAAGAGGAGTAGCATCAGTATCTGGAGTAGGTTGTTGTGTTGAGGATTCAGGAGAAGCGATTGGAATAGTAGACACCACCGGAGGATCAGTAGAAACCAATGGTGGTCTGTAGACAACCTCTTCATCTTCGTCTTCAATGATAATCTTCGAGCCAGAGGTAGACCCAGTTTGGTTATCAGTCGACACACTAAAAGATTTGAATAGTGATGTGTAGTCAAATAGCCAATCAGGACCCACCCTAGCGTCCGTCTCATTCTCTTCAAGCCAGCGAACATCGAAAGACTCCACGATTTGTTTCGTCTTCTTGTTGTATACCCTGTAAGCAATACGATCAGCGTATCCGACAAAGTAGCAATCATCAGCTTTTGCATTGAACTTTGGGTTGGATTCTAAGTGGAGAAGGGTGCAAGGGCAACCAAATACTCGGAAATGGCTGACAGATGGCTTGTGTCCATAGAGAATCTCATACGGTGTTTTCATCTGGGCTTTGTTGATCAGGACACGATTTGAACGTAACAAGCTGTGTTGATCGCCTCCGCCCAAAAGAAAACTAGAAGTTTAGAATCACAAAGCATCATCCTTGCGGCGTCTTGTAATGTCCGATTCCTCCGCTCAGCAACACCGTTTTGTTGTGGCGTCCGAACCGAGCTAAATTGACGCACGATCCCTTTCTCAGCGCAAAAATGATCAAGAACAGCGTTCTTGAATTCTGTTCCATTGTCTGTACGAAGCGTTTTCACTCGGTTGTTGGTTTGGTTCTCGATCATTACAATGAACTTCTTGATGAGGTCAGCGATCCCAGCTTTGTTAGACAGAAAGAAGACCCACGTGAAACGAGAGAAATCATCTATCACAACGAGACAATATGAATTCCGGTTGATGCTAAGGACGTTGACCGGACCAAACAAGTCTATGTGCAACAATTGGAGCACCTGGCTGATGGAGTTGACCTGCTTTGGCAGATGTGGTTTCCGATGGTGTTTGCCTTGAGCACAGTAAACACATTTTTCAAAAGTAATAAAATCTCTGACAGGCAGACCGCGGACCATTTCGTTCTTAGCAAGCCGGTTCAGGTTCTTTGCATTTGCATGGCCAAGCCGACGATGCCACAGCATTGCGTTTTGTTCTGAGACTTTGGAAAAGAGACAAGTAAGTTCATTGGGTACATTGATGTTCATGTCGATAATATAGGCATTCCCATCCCGCTTAGATTTGACGAGAATCCACTCCTCCGGAATGAAAATGCCCGGCTTTAAGATTCGACATTATTTATCGGTGAAGTTTGTCGAGTAACCCTTGTCACAGATTTGAGAGACGCTCAGCAGACTGTGCTTCAACTCAGGAGCATAGTTGACATTCTCAAAACTGAGCACTCCGTTCATCACCGTTCCTTTCTGCGTTATCTTTCCGCCTTCTCCGCCCGCAAAGGAGACATATCCCCCATTAAATGTTTGAATGTCGTGCAGTTGGGAGATATCTCCAGTCATGTGTCAGGAGCAGCCGCTGTCGACATACCAGGGTCTGACGACATTCCTCCGCAACTGTCCCTGCACGATGAGCGGAATCATTTAGATTTGGGTACCCAGGTCATTACAGTCCTGGGTTGACCCTTAACTTTCACATATTCATCTTTTAATTTCTCTTTTGACTTTTCTTTTTCAACAGATATAGAGGATGATGATGACTGATCAGATTTTAATTTTGGCATCCATTGATATTTAGGTTTTGAAACATTTTTCGTTTGAGTTTGCTTCGAGCCGATGGATTTTCTACTCGAAGAGTTTGAAGATCCATACCTACTCTTTGACGAAATCGACTTTAGCTTAGCTTGGGTCAATTTTGGCAAACTGTTTGTGAATTTATTGAAAACCTGTTTGTTCTTTTGAAAACCTTCCATTTTCTTGTTTTGATTTGTTTTCTAGTCATCATCTCGAGAGCGAGTTATGGAGGATTTTCTAATTAAAGATCGTCCTCTAGACTCATTCTCTCCCCTTTTTGACATGTGATGCACAAACATCCGGTTTAAACAATTTCTGGCAATATGACCAGCAATACCACAATTGAAGCAAATTTGTTTATTATCATTGGATTGGGTACTGCTCTTTTCAAATTTCTGGTTTTTATTATCTTTTCTAGCATTTTCACATTTGCAAGAACAAGCACTAGATTGTGTAGCAAACGTAAAAGATGTAGAAGCACTCGAATCAGATTTAGCAACTTTATCAGAAACAACACCATTATTTTCAAAATTATCAGTCTGAAACAACACACCACCAGAAACAAAAACATTAGCGTTTGAGTTTATCACAGATTCATCACAAAATTCAACACCAAATTTAGACACATAATTATTTGACTCAGACTTTTCAGCTTCTTGCTCCTCCTGAACTACTGACATATCTGCACTTGAGGTAGAAATGTTAGTATCCAAAATTTTATCATTAGACCGTGTTGCTTGTTCAGAAGCTGATTTCCCATAAACTATGAAAGGTTCTCTGTCAATTTCTTCTTGAGATAGAGGAATAACAGTGTAATTATGATTGAAGGGAGGAGGGACACTCTCAAATCCTAATCCTACTTTTATCTGGTTACCACAAGTAATGTCCTTCTACTGCATCTGTTCCTCTATCATTTTTGCAACTACTTCACTTGACCCATCGAATTTGTTAAAAATAAATTCAGCATTTTCAAGACGATTTTTCAATGAGTCAAGTTCAACGGTCACAGCAACAAATTTTCTTTTGAGATGATCATAGTTCTCGCATTTGTTGCTGTAATCCTCTTGCAGTTTCTTAGAGTCCTTTGTTTTATTCTCTAATTGTGTTTTTAAAGGCTTTTGATTTTTCCTAAGTGTGTAACCCTCATACTTAAGGTCCTCGTTCTCTCTCTTGATTAATTCAATTTGGTCACGTAAGAATTTAATAGTTTTCATACAAGATTGAGATCAACCAAAATCACTGACCTTGGGTTTGGCTGGCTCAGGAGTAGTTTGCACCATGAACGCAAACTGAAGATTCATCATCTCTTCATTAGGGTCTTTCTCTGCTTCTTCCTCCACACAATCCTTAATTTGAGCAAGATGCGCATTTTCAGGTCCTGAAATATTCAGAGCCTGAATTTGACCTTCCCAATCAAAGGATTGGGCCACCATCGCCAAGTTAGCAGTCTGATTGCTTGAAGATGATCATCTGTTGACATTGTTCACCGGCACCATGGTTCGCTCAGAATTCTCTCTTCGGTCTGGCTTTGGACACTCCCTTGCAAAATGCCCAGGCTCATGGCAGTTGTAACATCGCAGTTTTCCTTTGTTGAATCCCACTTTCTTGTCGGAATTCACACTCCAATTGTTCTTTCCTGTTTTCTTGGAGAACTGCTTTGCCCTAAAAACAGCCATGGCCATTTGCCAGGTGATGTCCATCTCCTCCACATCCTTTGGATGGATCTGGTCTAGATCAGCAAAAGACAGTTGTGGGGAAAGCTCTCCGGCCACAAAAGCGTTGTAGCAGTTTACCAAACCAGTGGCGAGGGCCAGATTTTCTTCCTTCTCTTTTAAAGATGAAGCTTGAGAACTGATTCCATGAGATTGAATGGGTGCAGCTGTGGATGAACCAACACTAGAACCAACTTGTTGAGCTAAAGTTTGAGGTTGAGGAACTTGAATGTGTTGGATTTGAGGGATCACGTATGAGGTAGGCTGATGAGTCACATAGGGTTGAACATGAGAAACTGGAGGAGCTTGAGGGGTAGAAAAGCTTGATAAAGCAGTGTTGTTGGTGGTTTGAATCCCAAGATTTGTTGTGGAATATGAATAAACATGATTAATCTCCCTTTGCTTATCATCGAGATCGCAAGCCTTGATGATCGCCATTGTTTCAGCTAAACTCAACCTGTTCAAATCTTTAGTCTTTTTGATCACTGAGACATTCATGTCCCAGGATTTTGGTAGAGAGTTCAGCAGCTTCTTGTTTATCTCTGATCTTGTCACCATAACACCGGCAAAGCTCATTTCTGTGGTAAGTGTGATAAACCTCTGCAACTGGTTTTCAAGAGTTTCTCCCAAGACATGGTTAAACATATTGAATTTCTGTCGTAGCATGTCTTGGCGACTCTGTTTCATGTCTTCATTGCCTTCATAGACTTCAACCAGTGCTTCCCATAAGGCCTTTGCTGATGTATACTCACGGAAACCTTGAGCAATTTCCGGAGATAATGCCATGGTAAGTGTGGCAAGAGCCTTTTCCTGTTCCTCGACTCTCTCGAAATCATCATCGGTGTAGTTTTCAACTTGCTTATCAATTATAGTGCCATCTTCCAATGTGGTTGTGATGCGGATTGGACCTCTTAGAATGCTTCGCCATATTTTGAAATCTTTCATTTTTATGTACTTTTCGATCCGATATTTCCATTCTGGAAATCCTTCTGCGGATAAAAGTCGTGGAATTCGAGAAGTGGTTCCCATAATGGCATCTAATTCGTGATGAGCTGACATGCTTTGAGATTCCATTTTTGTTTTTATTTTTTATTTTTGTTGTTTTTGATTTTTTTTTTAATTTTTAACAAAAAATTAACTTGAAAAACAAACAAAAAGGTCAAAGAAAAAGGTTTTCGGTTGAATGGTCTTGACCGAAAACAAGGAATTCGGTTGAAAGAAAATAAGGTTTTCGGTTTCTGAATGATAAGGAGTTTTCGGTTTATGAATGATAAGGGGGTTTTCGGTTTCTGAAGATTAAGTAGTTTTCGGTTGAAGAACAGTTTTCGTTTTCTGAAGAACTTGAAGAACAGTTTTCGGTTTCTGAAGATTGAACCGAAAACTAACAGTTTTCAATGAAAAACTTAGATTTTCGATCCTAAATTGATTTCCACACACTGAAACCTCAAACACAGCCTTCAAACAAGATAGATCTGGACAGAAAACGATTGAATATATGTTTTCGGTGTGATTCGTCGTTTCCAATGCGGTTAATTGCTATTAGGCTTTTTAGTTTATGAAGATCCAACCGAAAACACTAAGAATTCAATCAAAAAGCTGAATTCCAAAATGATTTCAATTCCAAACGATGCAGATTCTGATCTAGTCTTCAAAACTCGAGCAAACAGTACACTTCCAAGGACTGAGAACTTGATGAACATGAATCTGTGAAGACCGAAAACAGAAGAACACACTTGATTGACACCGGTTTTGCTCTGATACCAATTGTAGGGTCCTTGATGGAAGGATCTATACCAATGATCAATCAAGCATAAGAAAACAAAGAAGAAATGGAGTAGAAGTGGAATATAACTGAGCTTGCATACGATTAACACATGAAACCGTCTGATACAACTCAATGGACCGCAAACCACACAGTGAACAACTATAGATCAACAACTGGCAAAGACCTGACAAGAGCTACATATATTAACTGGACCGAAAACAGGTTTCGGTCAGGCTGACCGAAAGCCTGTTTTCGGTCACTCCCTAACCGAAAGCTCATCTAGACCGAAAACGACAAACTACACAATAAGACTCAAAATTACAAACATAAATGCCCTAAATCATCCATATATTGTTGCCTAGCCCAAACCAAATATATTGGCCCTTCACAAAGGCCACATCAGGGTGAGTACAAGTCATAGGATACATGATTGAGCCCACAGCGGAAGCATATGGTACATGACTCATCTCAGCTATCTCAGCCTCTGTATTCGAACTCTAAGTCTTACTCAGTTTGGCGTTGCTCTGGATTGGTAAGTCACCTTTCTTGGAATTCTACATGCTGAACTTTTTCAGCACCTTATCCAAGTAGGTACTCTGACTAAGTCCAATTAGTCTCTTACTCCTGTCTCTCAAAATCCTTATCCCTAGGATATAGGCAGCTTCTCCAAGGTTCTTCATAGCGAAACACTTCCCAAGCCAGGACTTTATTCCTGCAGAGTTGGGATGTCATTTCCTATAAGTAGTATGTCATCCACATACAGTACCAAAAAGCTAACTATACTCCCACTAGCCTTGACATATACACAAGACTCATCTATGCTCCTCGAAAAGCCAAACTCTTTGACTTTCTCATCGAAACAAAGATTCCATCTGCGAGGTGCTTGTTTCAATCCATAGATGGATTTCTCAAGCTTACACACTTTATTAGGGTACTCTGCGCAGACAAAACCCTCTGGCTTACTCATGTAAACATCCTCAGCCAACTTTCCATTAAGGAAAGCGGTTTTGACATCCATTTGCCATATTTCATAATCATGAAATACAGTAATGGCTAGCATAACCCTAATCGACTTAATCTTCGCTACTGGTGAAAAGGTCTCATCATAATCAACTCCCTGAGTTTGATAAAAACCCTTTGCAACTAGTCGTGCCTTATAAGTGTGTACATTACCATCCATGTCGGTCTTTTTCTTGAAGATCCATTTGCACCCGATTGTCTTACGACCTGGTACATTGTCAACCAAGTTCCAAACTTGATTGTCATGCATGGATTGTATCTCGCTATCCATGGCCTCTTTCCATTTGGCAGATTCAGGGCCTGCCATGGCTTCCTTAAAGCTGTTAGGTTCATCCAGATTTACCAGTGTCCTATCACTGATAAATTCATCACCTTCCGCAGTAATATGAAAACCATAGTAATACTCGGGTGGATTCCTAACTCTTGTGGAACGCCTCAGAGGTACAGACTCATCAACAGGAGTTTCCTCCTCAGGTTGATCGCTAGGGTTTGAGAACGCCTTTCTTGTTTCTTAGATTCCTTAAGAAATTTATGAGCCTAGCACCTTAAATGTGATGCCTCAAATGTTTCACGCAACACCCACAACTCTTGGAATAACTTGAGAGAAGAACAATTTGATCAAAAAATTGGCAAGCCCTCTTGTTCTTCACTTAGTGGCCGATTTTGCTAGCTATGGAGCTCTTTATATAGTGTGACACATCTAGGGTTACACCATGTAAACCCTAATGTGCATGGCTTTTCATTTCCCCCATGATCCATGGGTTATAACCTCCATGGAGCATCCATGGAGCACCCAATGGGTCCTAGCCCAATCTAGTGAATCATGAACCATAAGCCCACTATATAAGAATGAATGATTTACAAATCAATCCCCATATATTTAATTAGTCTCTTTTTGATCACAAAATTAATTCCAAATTAATTCTTGATCACTACTAATTAAATAATATGATTTCATATTAATATATTAGAACTTATAATATATTAACAAATCGTAAGTGCCCTTTTTCTCATTTTATCCATCCAAGAGTTGAGATGAAGATGCAACCCAAATTGACCATGCCAAGCCGGGTCAAGTAGATACTAAATATAGTTATGGACTTAGACACCTTATCCAACACCTTCACCATCATCTGTGTAATTAAGCTTCAACGCCATCACTGTTATATTTCTTCTGTATTTTTTGTGTGATGACTAGGTTCGTTTTTTTTATTTTTTTTAATAGTTTACCCTTGATATTCTGGTTCTAAATTAACCCTATTTTAATTGTGTTTGTGTGTTTGACATATGATCTTCATCAATGAAATTGAAATCGATGGCTTGAAGATGGGTCATGGCAAAAAAAATCCCTTGCAGGACTAGAATCGGTTAACATTAGATACACGTTATGACCCTAAAACTATCTACTCTCTCCATCACTCGATTCTCATTCCTTGATGAAGACCACCTGAAAATCACAGTTTGTCTAACCCTATTTATGTCTCTCACTCTCAAAAGCTTCTATCGTTTGTTTCTTAACCATGATTACTCTATTAATTTTTTTTTTATTATGAAATTTGTGTGTGTGTGTGCGGATGTGTAGCATGAAGAACCGACAGTCTAATTTTCACATACAACCCATCTCTTTTCTCTTTGTAAAATTGACCTCCTATTATTGCTTAAAGGGGAAATTTGCTTGGAAACTTGTTGTTAAACGGGAAACTTGCTCGGAAAAATTGTTGCTTAACCTGAAGATTTCAAGGCTATACGGAAAGAATGGAGAAGCTTAACTTATGATGGTTACCGTTTGACTGAACCTATCCCTTTACTTTTTACGTTTAAGTTCTTCTCTATTCCATTCCTAAATTCATACTAGTCTGATCTCCATTTTAGTTTTTACTATATTTGTACCTATACACATAAAACAAGTAGTCAATGATATGGAAAAAAGAAGGCCAAACATGTGGATTATGATAGAGAATCAAATCAATTTCATGGTCACCTGTTGTATACGGTGGGTTTTATTGATCATCTAATACCCCAAACACATTAGTATTCATAAATAATCATATGTCCATTTCTTGATGCTTTGCAGGTCTCACACAAAGGTAATAAAGTAACACTTACTGGGGGCAACTTAGTCATATTTGGTGGGAAAGATGCAAATAGAACTCTCTTGAATGACCTCCACATTTTAGGCTTAGCAACTATAACCTTGGATGAAATTGACAAACCATAAGATCTTCTTCACTTATATTTTTGTGGATACTTTGTAGTTGAGATAACCCTGCACCTGTAGTCATGTTTTTCATTGTGATTAGTCTATTAACTAAGTTTTATTGTGCAGGAATGCAAAGCTTTGGAAGGGAAATTAACAATGCTTTGATACCAAAGCCTTTGAACAGTCCAGACTCTGAGGTTATGTTCTATGTTTTTTTTGTTGGATCAATTTTATAATTTTGTATTTTTTGGATTTGATTGACACTCTTTTTGATAATATCTATTAATGATGTTTATTTCAAATATTTTTATTATCAAGGTATTCTACTTTGAAAAAACATTATTTTAAACTACACTTTTATTTCTCTGTCAATTTTTTTTCCGATCATGGTTTTTTATTACTTTCTAATTGATGGTTTTACAAGGAAGGAGGGATATTTAACATGATGGAAGCATCTGGAAAGTCTTTTCAAAATTAAAGTTATGTGCTTTTGAGAATTCTCTTCCTAAAGTGCGTCTCCACCACTGTAAGATTGTTGTTGTCCTCCACCCCTCTTGGTTATTCTACCTAGAAACAACACCTTTAACGATGATGGCTAAAAGATGTTAAAACCGGCCTTGAAATTGTTGGATCGATTTCAGTTGGATTGGGTTTCAATATTATTTTGGAGGTCAAAGTTAGCTAAATACGAAACCATAGAGGTCAACATGTGCTTCCTCCTCTAGATTACCCCTTATTTAAGTCCCAAATTTTTTGACGGGCACTGCTTCTACCCTTATAAATCTTAAAATGGGTTTCAAAGTGCATTTCTAATTTTCATAATATACTTTTTAATGTTCTATTGATTCTCTAAGCCTTGGTGAGTCCTGTTGCTTCAATTTCATATCATCATTCTGGAGCTTGGTGTCAAGCATTACTTTAAGGTGATATAGTTTATCTCAAAGACTTTCTTTATTTTGTTCACAGATTGGACAATTTTGCCCCTGGTGTTTGGAATTTCCCAGAACTCTTGACCTTTGTTTGCATTTCCCACATATATCGGCTATTGTATTTGAAGTTCAAGGCTACCAACTACAATTTTACAAGGCATTTCACTCAAAATACTATAGCAACTTTCAAATATATTTGCTTCTAGCATGTATTCGTACTAACTTCATAATATTTGTCTGTTCTTTTAGGCCTATGTTCATGAGGTTTATTATTTTACACATTAAACTATAAAATTTGATGTTTTTTTATAGGTGGATTATGTTTCATGGGTTTATGATAGATGGATAATGCTTTATGGGTTTATGATCAAGATGCATAAGAGGAGGGTATCTTTAAAGATCAAGACAAGTAATTTCATTGTAGAAAGACCGCTCTAAAGCTAAATGTACCAGACATGTATTTGACCTTTTTTATATCTATTTCTTGAAATCGTAGTGTTAGGATTAAAATCCTTAAAGATCGATTAGATTCAGAACAAGTAAAAGAAGAACACAACGATGATTCAGAGAATGCCGAATGATTAAGTGTCACGCCTCAGAAG
Organism: Lactuca virosa; assembly: GCF_052849685.1. Lineage (NCBI taxonomy): Eukaryota > Viridiplantae > Streptophyta > Magnoliopsida > Asterales > Asteraceae > Lactuca > Lactuca virosa. The sequence goes on along the minus strand of NC_136430.1, from coordinate 220,354,502 downwards.
AACTCTATGAAGAATTGCTACTGTAGATGTGTGATTAGGGTTACAGCGTAAAGATCAAATGTTAACTAAAATACGATGCATGCATGCATCTTAAATACTCTAACCCTAGTAGATAACTACGAGTGGACATGCCCAACTCGTTAATACAAAAGACTAAATTAAAAGCCCAATGACGCAACATCTAATACCCAACAATCTCCCCCATTGCGTCAATTGAGGCACGGAACCATTAGCCTTGGATTCGCTTCTGTACTTCATAAAATTTTGGAATGATGCCAAAAATGGCCTGGCAAATCTCAATATACCACAAAACCATATCAGAGAAGCATTTGAGGTCATCCTTACTGTTGCCTTTGTATTTACTCACCAAATCCAAAATATATTTTAGAAAGGATGTAGTATATAAATGCTTATCAGAAAGGAAGAAGCTGTTGGATATAGTGTCTAAGTCCATAACTATATTTGGTATGTACTTGACCCGACCCGGCATGGTCCATTTGGGTTGCACTTCACCCGAACAATTTACGGATAATCTTTTCAGAATAGTATAAGTTATGATTTATTAATATATTATAAGTTCTAATATATTAATATAAAATCATATTATTTAATTAGTGTTGATCTATAATTAATTTAGAATTAATTTAGAGATCAAAAGTATGACTAATTAAATATGGGCTCTTGTATTTATATAGTGTGGGCTAATGCTTATTTGGAATGGGTAGGCTTGCATGGAAAGTCCATGGATACTCCATGGAGCTTTAACCCATGGATCTCATGGAAATGAAAAGACATGGGTATTAGGGTTTACATGGATGTAACCCTAATCCACCACACTATATAAAGGAGGCTTTGGTTCTTGAAATTGCACTAGTTGATGTGTGTAAACTAAGAGGGCCGATTTCAAGAAGTTGGTGACTATTCTCTCAAGTTTCCAAGTTTGTGGTGATTTGTGACTTCCATTTGAGGCATCCACATTATTGGTGCTAGGCTCTCAAACTCCAAGCAATCAAATACTACTACAAGGTAAGTAATTCTACTAGTTTTATTTGATTCAAGTACCCCATGCCATGCTAGTTAGGATAAGAACCTTGGAAAAATAATTATTTGCATGTATCTTAGTCAAACATAGATCCAAGGTTTCTAGGGTTGCATGTACACCATAGGAGTGTTAGAATGCTGAAAATCCCATCAGAAGCATCCTCTACGAAAGTCTGCATCAGTTCGTTCCCTAGCTTGATAGACCACGAACCATTCTCCACTGTAAATCTTCCCTAGCTTTAGATTTTCGAAGTCCTTAGGAGATTCCTTACGAACAGCAGAAGGCTTCTTTCGCAGCATAACAGCAACCTCAACATCCATTTCCCCAATCTCTTGAACATAAGACTTTATCATTAACTTGAGATGAGACATGACAGGTTCGTATTTTTCTTTGTCTTTCAGCAACATGTTGTAAAGAACGAACCAGTCATTGGGGTTAAGACAAGGTAAGTCTGCGAGTGTGAATTCGGAGCACTGACTGGCTGAACCTCTTGCCACTTTGAACTTCGCGTTCGGAAAGCTGTCAGTATCGATTGGCCCTGTGAGTTTCACAACAGTTATTTTGCTTAAAGACCATGTTTCGTATTGCGGCTTCATATGCTTTAGATAAAAAGAGAACAACATATGATCAACCCCGCTATCAGTGGATGGAGCATTCGCCACTTTCACAAAAGAACGAAACCTGAAGGCTTTTGGAGTGATTGGTAGATCCAATTGCGAGTCTCGTGTGTTTTGAAGATCAAACGACACAATTGGCTCTAACCAATACTGGCTTGGTAAATCAATAGCATCACGATGGATTCGCTTCAAGGTCCACTTGGGAAACAAGAGCTTTTTGCTTTGAAGAGTAGCCTGAGCCTCTTTCTCAGCTCTTTCCTTTTCTTCTGCCTCTAGGATGATTCGCTGGTGCTCATCCAGTTCGGCTTCATGAGCCTTTCGCCTTTTAAGCTCGTTTTGATCCAGTTCTTCTTCGTATTCACTGTTATCAATGATGGGCTCTTCACTGAACAATTTTTCCTTGCCCTTAGGTTCTTGCTTGACAACAGGTTTAACTGGAGCTTTGGGTTCTTCTTTTCTTGACCCACCAGACACACCTTCTCCCCCTTGTTTCTGATTAAAGCTTTGATCTGAAACACCTTCTAGCCGGTGAAGCATTGTGAAGACCGGTCTTAACTTCTCTGAAAGATGCTTGTGCATTATAATTGTGATCATGGAGTCCCTGGTCTCAATGATATCCGAGAGCATGCCGGTAACATCTGTAATACAGCTTCGCATGACAGCTCTCTCAAACAACAAATCATTGACCTGTGTCTCTAAAGTGTCCAGTTTAACACTCAACACCTTTACTTCTTCCGTTTTGAAGGCAAGAGAGTCCTTGAGGTTACTCTCTTTTGGAAGTTCATCTTGAAGCTTTGAAATATGAGAGGAGATGGAGGTTTGAAATGCTTCATGGTCACTTTTCAGACCAGTATGAATCTCTTGCAATTTCGTCTTCTCAGTTTTGAAGAGAGATCCTATACTCTTTAGAGCTTCATTGGCTGCAGTGGTATTGGAGATGAAGGTAGTTTGGAAATTCTCCATGAAGGTAGAAGTGTCAGCAATTAGTTTATCGACTTTTTTGGATGTAGTCTTGCAAACTTCAGCAGAATCAGCAACTGCTTTATTCATCTTTTCAGCATTAGTAGAATGCTCCTTCGTGATTCTGTCAAAGAGTGACTCAACTGCTGCTTTAGAGTATGCGTCAGAAGACGAATCCTGGGAAACAAGAAGCAGTTGATCAATCTTTTCATGTAGGGACTAAAGTTTTCCTTACGAAACAGGCACATCATCTTTACTCTCAGTTCGTATTTGGAAAGGACTGTAAGTGAATCCACCAAGATCTTCGTCTTCAGCATCATCAAAGATCATATCCGAGTCATCTCGGTTAAGAGGGGAAACAGGAGGTGAAACATGGGTTGAGAAACCTGAAGTTTTAGCCCCCGTATTAGATACGTTGACTGAAACAAGAGGTGTGGTAGAGGTAGTGGGTGGAACTGTAGAATCAGTGAACAGTGGGATAGAAAGAGGAATGCTGGTTTTTTTATTGTGAAGAGACTGGTGGAGGGCATGGTGCAATGGTAATTAGGATAGAAGTAGTTTTAGGTAATGGAGGAGGAGAAGGAACTGAATCGTTAAAATTTTGAGTTACCTCAGGAGTTGATGTCTCTTCTTTGTTATGAATGTTTTCATCCTCGTTGAGAACGTTATCGATGTGAATTTCTGACTGAGTGTCAGACTCTGAATCTTCTCTTGCACTTGGAGTGGGGGTCTTTCGCTTGCGAGCTGGCTGCTTTCGCCTTTTGGGATTTGCGGCAGAAGGAGCAGTTTTCGCCTTTCGCTTCTTTAGAGTGACCGCTGGCTTAGAGGGACCCTCTTTCGTTTGCTTTTGTTTACCTCCCTTTTTCACCTTGTTAGCTTCTTCAATTGTGGTGCGTATCTCATGAGTAATGGTGCGAGCTCCTGAAGATAGAAGCTTTTTGTACTCCTTTAGACTTTTACTTGCAGCTAGCACACATCGAAACATTGTCTCCGGAATAGAGTCAACAAAGGGAAACTACAAGTTGTCAGCAATGATGATCTTGGTTGTATGAAAAGTGGCAATCAAGGACATCAGGAAGTCTTCCATCATGGGGATTTGGTATTTTTCAATCGCCCGTTAAGCAACAATAGTCCAAAATTGAGCACAGGAAATCTCACTGTGTCGAGTCATGGAATGAGTACTTTGCACCAGCTGAGCCCATAGAACAGTGTCGTAATCAAGATTGATGTTGTGGTAAAAGACCATACATAAGAGTCATAAACAACTTACTGGCACAGTCAGAACCAGTGAATCTTTCAGAGAAAGCTTTGAAAAGAAGAGTAAATAGACCATTCCATTGAGGAGGCAAGTTGGGTTTTCTGAACTTGGAGATAGAAGGAATGAGATCTTTACACCCAATCTCATAGAACATCTCCACGATAGCTGCGATGGAGATTGAGTCTGGATTCACCATAGAGTCATCGTATGTAAGCCCTAACAGAGAACAGAACCTGGACTTGGTGATATAAGTTTTCTTGTCAGAGATTTCAAAAGTGATCCGTTCTTCTTCCTTGATGTATGATGCTGAGGAATAAGCCTTCGAGAGTAGTGACATTGGGACACACTCAACCTTAGGTAAGGCAGTGACTAGAGGGGAGTACTTCAAGCATTCAATGATTGGTAACATGAAAGAATCATACTTGAAGGGAGACAAATCCATAATCAAGTTTTGATTTTGTTTGATGGAAAGTAGGGACGAGTGAGCGGTCTGATCATGAACTAATGAAGAAATGGCCATTGTTGCAGGTTGATGAAGAAGAAGAACAACAGAGAGAAATCGCCGTTAGGGTTCTTGAGAGATTTTATGGTGGTAAAGAGCAATGTTGTAGATGAAAATTCCTTTTATACGATTACGCAAGAGAGAAAATTTGAAGCGTCGATTGATCGATTTCCTTTGAAACGGCACCTGAAAAAGTGGGATTTGACAACTATAGCCCCGATAAAAGGTGTCAGACAGCGTGATAATTGGAAGCGTTTCAAATTCCACACGCCTAAATTTCAAAATTTTGATCCATCACAAGCCGCGTCATCATTATCTTGTTCTCATCCTTTCAATACTTATACGTCCTTTCTCATTTGAGACACAAGGTAACTTGTGTGTATAGAACCGAGCATTATTGAATCTACGAAATTGAAAATGCCATAAGTACCGCGAACAGGACTTTAGGAAAATCAGAGAGATTTTCGTGCAAGAGAGTGCCAAAGAAAAAGAAATAAAGCAAGATATATATGTAGGATATTAGTGATGTCTTAAAAGACATGAAACTATATATCCCGGGCAACGATCTCTTCCTTCAAAGTCAAGAGAGACTAAGAAGTGTGTGTGTGGTTTCCCGTTGAAATACGACCAAGTGTTTGAGAAGAAACATTGAAAGGCATCTTTTAATTAGGCTTAATGGGTGTCTAACTCTCCAACCAAACAACGAACTTGATATAAGTACGAATGTTGGATGAAGTACCCGTGTGACCAGTGTAGTCAGTTGAACGAGTAGGTTTGAAATTATTTTAGTGACAAGATTAAACTTTGAAATCTCAAAAAACAAAAAAACTGGATCTTATGGGAAGAAGTGTCTTGGAACCAGAATACTTCATAAAGATCTCGCAAAAGAAAAAGAGATTCCTTGATACAGACCACGAAAGTGGCTTTCGTTAATTCCATGGTGGAAATCTTGAACATTTAATTGTTCACTGTCAATTCATGTAAGTGTGTTGGATTTGGGGTTTCACTCAGTTCGTGGTGAACGAAACTAAGATCATTAACACAGATGTTGTGTAACCATAAACCTTAGTGGTATAGCTGAGAGTCTCAAGGGTTACATTTATGAGTGCGAAGGCAATGGAGAATTGTGAAGGTGGTTCCAGAGAAGCGAATGTACCTCCGCTATACGAAAGTGACTAAGCAGATAACTCTTAACTCAAAGTGAGAAGAGTAAGGTAGCTCATGACTAATGTGAATTTAACATCCTGATTGGGAAGAAACGATTTGTAGAATCGATTCATTAAGGCTTCACATCGAGTCAATTGAGGCTTTGGACAACATACAACAACATGCTTCTAGGGACACTTAGCTAATACATAGATAAAGAAACTTATAACTGCCCCATCACATGAATTTAGATACGAATATGTGCCTCCATGATCTTCTTAAGATATTTTTGGTGTTTTTGAAATTTGTGAAAATAAAAGAAATAGAAATAAACAAAAACAAAATATTTTTGTATTTTGAGATTTTCTGAAAAAGAAATAAAAAAACAGAAAATATTTTTGAATTTTGAATAAAATAGAATTTAAAGACATAATATACAAAGGAAAACAAAATAATGCCAAACAAAACAAAAAAAACAAAAAAATGTTGATGCGAATTAGGGCGAACGTTTGTGGCAATTCGTATCCCGAAAAAATTGGAAACGAATTAGAGCGAGCGCTCGTGCCAATTCGCATGACAAAAATAAAATTGAAAGCGAGCATAAAAAAATATTTGATGTGAATTAAGGCGAACGTTCGTGTCAATTCGTGTCCGGAAAAAATCGGAAAGGAATTAGAGCGAGCGCTCGTGCCAATTCGCGTAACAAGAATAAAAACGAAAGTGGTACCAAGAGAGCGAAAAAAACAAATACTTTTGTATTTTTGGATTTTTCAAATAAATGATTTTTGAATTTTTGAAACATCATACATAAAGTACAAAAGGATATTGGTAAAACCGAACAACAAATGAACAGTGGATTGCGAGTCACTGTGAGCGTTCGCATCGATTCGCATCGACAACTTTATTAAAGTGAAGGTGGTTTTGGTACAAATTCAGCTTCCATCATTCCTAGGCCTTGAAGAATTTTGTTGAAGGTTGTCTCAGGTTAGGCATTCGTGAATATGTCAGCTAACTGATCAGAGGATCTTACGAAATGAATTTCAACGTTGCCATCTTCGACGTGATCCTTAATGAAATGGTACCTCGGTGCTATGTGTTTCGTCTTTGAGAGTTACACTGGGTTGTGACAAATGCGAATAGCACTTTCAGATTCACAATATAGTGGCATTCGTTTCATGCTTAAGCTATAGTCACAAAGCGGACTTTGAATCCAAATGACTTGAGATATACATGAGGCAGCAACTATATATTCAACTTCAGCTGTTGACAAGGACACACACGTTTGCTTCTTGGATTGCCAACTAACAAGTTTGCCATCTAGAAATTGGCATCCTCCAGTTGTGCTTTTTCTATCTAATCCACATCCCCCAAGGTCAGCATCCGAAAATGCTTGTACGAAGAAGCCTAATTTCGCAGGGTAACATATGCCAAGTGATGAAGTTCGTTTCAAGTATCTGAAGATATTCTTGACGGCCACCATATGAGGTTCACGAGGATTTGCTTGGAACCAAGCACAATAACAAATGGAAAACATAACATCTGGTCTACTAGCTGTTAGATACATCAATGATGACGATAAAGGGTCATATCAGCAGCTGGTTTTCCCAGAGATGGTGTCAGTTTCGTTCCGAATGCCATTGGAACCTTCACTTTAGAGTCTCCCACCATGCCAAACTTAGCTAGTAAGGTCTTCGTATATGCTTCCTGATTTATGAAAATACCTTCTGGTCCATGTCTTATATTCAATCCAAGGAAAAAGTTAATTGGACCCATGGAGCTCATCTCAAATTTAGTTTCCATCAACTTTCGGAATTCAACCGTTAAGCTGGGATTCGTAGAACCGAAAATGATGTCATCAACATAAATTTGGACGATCATCAAGTGGTCACCCTCTTTCTTGCGAAAGAAGGTTGGGTCAACCGAACCTTGTTTATATTTGGACATTTTAAGGAAGCGAGTGAGAGTTTCATACCAGACTCTTGGAGCTTGCTTGAGACCATAGACTGCCTTGTCTAAGATGTAGCAGTGATTGGGATACTTCTCGTTTACGAAACCAGGTGGTTGTTCCACGTATATAGCCTCTTCTAATTCTCCGTTCATGAAAGCACATTTAACATCCATTTGAAATACCTCGAAGTTATTGTGCACTGCGTATGCCAAGAAGATGCGAACAGATTCCAACCTTGCAACAGGTGCGAAGGTTTCTTCATAGTCGATGCCTTTTTCCTGACAATACCCCTTAACCACGAGTCTCACATTGTCTCTTATAATATTCCCTTCTTTATCCATTTTGTTGCGAAACACCCACTTTAAACCTATAACCGATACATCTGGTGGAGTTGGAATTAGCCTCCAAACTTTGTTTCGTTCAAACTCGTTGAGTTCGTCTTGCATCACTTGCACCCAATCAGAATGATCAAGAGCAACATTGAGCGTTTTGGGTTCCACCTTGGAAACGAATGAGTTAAACATACAAAATTCTACTTTAGAGAATAATGCAGTTTATTCCGCTTTTTGCTGAGATCTCGCAAGGACTCCTGCAGAAGATTCACCGATTACTTGGGTTTTGGGGTGATCTCTAGACCATTTGGTTAGTAGAGGATAATTTGGATCATAAGAATGATCCAATTCAGCATTTACTTCTTCGAATTATGATTGAACGTCCGAATAGTCATTCACATCCTTATTCTCCCCCTCGAATGACGAGTGGTCTTCCTATTCAGGAATTGAAGTATCTCTTGTGAATGGAGGTTCAAGAGACATTATGGGAGGTGAGTCATTTGTATCAGAGGGTGGGTCATATGAAAGAGATGAATTAAAACCCTCACCCTATGATGGAATGTTCGTATCTTGTGGTGGAGATTGCTCACCTTGAGGACTTGCATTGGAGTCAGAATTCTCCCCCTGGAATGTAGTGTGTCTTGAGGTACTTTCACAGTTGATGGCTGATTGTGCATGTCTTTTGCAGCGTCATCAATGATCTTTTTCAATTCATCTACTTTATTGTCAGCTGCTTTCGCTTCAGATGTGATAGCCTTCTCTGGCTCATCAAAAGGTAGCATGAATTCCTCATACTGATTGGTGATTGGAACATTGGCTGGACTTGGCATAGGAAAGATCTCCTCTGATTCACTCTCATTCGACTGAATCCTCTTCAAGTAGTTTTCATCAAACGTAACATAGTAGTATTCTTCGATCTTCTTTGATCGTTTGTTGAGAACCCTATATGCCTTGGAGGTCAGCGAATATCCCAAAAATATATCCTCGTCAGCTTTCGCATCGAATTTGTTTCGTTGTTCCTTGGAATTGAAGATGAAACACCTAGAACCAAATACATGGAAAAACTTAACATTAGGTTTACGATTATTTAAGATTTCATAAGGAGTAATAGAGAATCGCTTATTCAGGATAGATCTATTTTGGGTGAAACAAGCAGTCGCAATTGCATCCCCCCAGAAATATACAGCCAAACATGTGAATGTGAGCATAGTTCGTGTAGCTTCGCACAAAGAGCGGTTTCGTCTTTCAACTACACCATTCTGTTGTGGAGTGTAAGGAGCAGAAAAGTTGTGCGAGACTCCCTTTTCAGCAAGAAATTCTTCAAACGCTTGGTTTTTGAATTCTAGCCCATTGTCGCTGCGAACATTGCGAACCAGCTTTCGCAGTTGAAGCTCAATTTGCTTTATAAATCTTTGAGTTTAGGAGTAGCTTCAGATTTCTGTTTAAGAAAATACACCCAAGTGAAACGAGAAAAATCATTAACTATTACAAGAATGTACTTACTACCACCAACACTTTCAATTGGAGAAGGTCCATAAAGGTCGATATGTAGAAGTTCCAATGGTTTAATGACTTTCGTGTTTACTATTGTTGGATGACTTTTCCTGCTTTTCTTCGCCATCTCACAGGCTGCACACAAATGATCCTTATCATACTTCAAGAGAGGAAGCCCTCGCACATGATCACCAAGAACAAGCTTGTTGATGTCTTTGAAGTTGAGGTGCGAAAGTCTTCTATGCCATAGCCAGCTATCATCAGAGTGAGCTTTCGTAAGCAAGCATATGGCAGGCTTCCCTCGTATCGGGTTCAGATTCAAAGGATACATTTCTCCTTTTCACTGCAACTTTAAGAGAACTACTTTCGTTTTCTTTTCTATTATCTCAGATCCTTCATCGTCAAAGGATACTTTCAAGCCCGTCCCTACAACCAATTGTGAAACACTAATTAGGTTGTGTTGTAAGCCTTACGAATCGAAAAATCTCCGTTCGTTATCATCCCATAGCCTTTGATCTTTCCAAACGAGTTGTTTCCATACTTTACATTTCCACCATCTTTGAGAGATCGAACCTCTCGCAACTCCTCCTTCCTCCCAGTCATGTGACACGAGCAGCCACTGTCGATATACCATTCAGCATCGAAATGCTCGTCATGAATTACCTGCAAAAATCAAGCAGATTTAGGAACCCAAAGTTGCTTGGGTCCTTGTGAGCCTTTTACATAATGAGGAAAAGTAATTGCAATAACAACCATATAAGTTCGTTTAACTAATGTGGTTTCATCTTTCTTAGTTATGGTGAAAACTTTTACTTTATTATTTTTCTTTTTCGTTTCTTTTGAATTAGATCGTTTTTGTTTCTTTTTTATTTGATTTTTGACTAATTCTTTCTCAACTTTCTTTGGGTTAGCAGTCGATTTCATGGTTTGAGCTTCAGAATCCGAGACTAACTTTCCCTTTCCTTTGACATCTTTGAACGAAGCCTTTGTGGGTTGAGAATGATGAGATTTTGGTTTCTCATTGGGCTTCTTTAAAAGAGAGTGTTTGAGCAAAGTTCTTTTTGGGTTTCTGTGGATTGCAAGAATAGGAGTGCGAACATTGATTGGGATTCGCATGCGAACGAGCTTTCGCATTTTGATTTGAAGATTTTTCTTTGTGAACATAGTTGGAATTTTGGGATTGCCAAAATTGCTTCCTTTCATTGAGATTTCTCTGATATCTCCGATTTCTTTGACGTTTTGCTCTGCAAGTTTCTCAGAGGACTTGTGAATATTCGCCTTGGGTTTCATTTTTCTTGTATGAGATTCATCCTTCACTGACTGAGGTTCGCTTGGACTTTCCTTTGTTCCACTAGAACTTCCTTTCTCATAGCCTGAACGATTGTTCAGTGGTCCTGCCATGTATCTTCCTTTCACTCTCCACGAGGTTCGTTCTGACCATTCGTTTCGTCTGCATTGTCTATAGGAGCGGACCAAAAGTACTCGTCGCAACCATCTTTGTTGTCTTCGTTGACGATGGACATTAGTTCGACAGTTTGATTTTTGTCCAGTCCTTTAGTAGCAAACACTTGATTAGGTATTGTTTGCACTTTGTGAAAAAACGTTGCTTTAGCTTTTAAAATTCCAGGTTTGTTTTGAGAAATGCGTGCCAATTCAACCGAATTTTCAGAAATCAAAGGTTTCACATGTTCATTTTCGTTTTTAACAAACTCTGAGCAATCCACCTCATCCTCTATAGAGATTTCACTCATATCACTGTCCTCATCGAATTCAGATGTGCTTTCAACATTTATCTTATTTTCTGAACTCAATTTGGTACTCAATGAATCGGATTTCTGTATAGTATCAGATTTAATTTGCTTCTTATCGTTTTCGTCCAAAAGTTGTTTTAACATGGTTTTGTGATCTTTGAACTTAATGTACGATTCAATTCTTTCCAGTCCTACCCTGTAAGCATCAAAAGTCTCGTCAGATGAGTCGATGGATTCGCACTTATAACAATAGGCGTCAATTTTGACTTCCTTTCATTCAAGAAATGGTAAAATCATATTGTGAATTTTCTTACCAATCTCACAATCAAGGTGCAACTGAGTAATGTTAAAGTAAAGCCTTTTAGCAATCAAACAAAAAATGTTACGATGTTTTAAAAGCATCAAATTGTCACGTTGCAAGTAAATTAATTGATCCCTAGACTTAGACAAATCTGAATCGATCTTCTCAATCCACATTCGCCTCTCATCGCTTTTCGACGAAACCCAGCTGATTTGATCAGTTAGGTTAGAGTTTGTTAAATGGGTTCGTTTTAAACTATCACTAATGCTTGAAAAGGTAAATTTTAGGTCATTTAATTCATTCTCATATCTAGACACATGAATTTTTAGAGATTCAAGAATTAGATTTACCTTGTTGATCAGCTGTTCGCATTTATTGATTTGTTCACCAACTGGTTTCGCTGTGAAACAACTATCATCCCTTCTTCCACTCCCAGTAGCATTCTCCTGCGTCTGAGACCCATCACTTGTCACCATCAAACACCTTCCTGTGAGCCGCGAACTCTCCTCTTTCGCAATGAACGCCCTGCCATGTGTGGGCCTGCGAACCTCGTCGTCTTCCGAGTCTGTTGACCAAACCTCAACTCCTCCAAACTCGTTTTCAGCCATATTTTCCTGCACAATAAAAGCAGGCATAGAGTTATCAGTAACCTTTTTCTTCTTGATCTCCTCCAACTTTCTTATGTGGTAAGTCTCGTCATCTTCTCCTTCTTTCTTCTCATTTAACCTTCTTAGCATGCAATCCTTGGGCAAATGATTTTTGCCATGACAATAGTTGCATTCATAGCCGGAGTCACCGATGAGATTTTTCTCCATCTTTTCTTCCTCCTTTTGAGAAGCGCTTTTGTTCTCCTCTTTCACCTTTTCTGAGTTGTAGCTTCCCTGCCAGTTTCGGTTCTTGTTTGAAGGAAATTTCTTTCTTGCGAACCGCTTGGGATTTGAAACCATTAAAGCATACTCCTCGTTCGTAAGATCACATTCAGAATGATTAGACTCAGGCTCATCCTGTGCAACTGTCTTACCCTTCGCAACAAGAGCTAGAGATCCCATAGCAGATCAACTTTCGCTTCTTTCGACACCTCACTTTCATGTGCCTTAAGAATCCCAACGAGCTTGGCTAAAGTGTAACTTTTGAACTGTTCGTGCGCTTTGACGGTAGAAACCACTGCCATCCATTTAGATCTAAGCCCATTCATGAGAGTAACCTTTTTCTCGATCACCTCACGTCCAATACCATGTTTCATCATCTTGCTAATAAGATGATTGTAGCGATTGAATGTTTGGCTCGGATTTTCTTCTGGCTTTTGTGAGAAAGCACCAAACTCCGAAAGCAGGAGTGTTTGTGTAGAATGATCAAGATCTGCGTCAGTGGAGTAAAGTTCTTTGAGCCTATCCCAGATGGCTTTCGCAGTATCACACGAACTAACTAGACGAAAAGTATCAGCCTGCAAAGCGAATCTAATGATCCTCATTGCTGATTAGTTTCTATTTCTCGTCCTGAGGAACATCCTTCACATCAAGGAGCAGCTGGTTGTATTCCTTTTGAGTTTTGATAATTCTTTTGGTTTTTGTGTGAACAAATGGACCGAGAGTAATGGCTTCCCAAATTAAATAACCATTATCATCTGAACCGAGAACATAATCTTCAAAATGAAGCGCCCATACTTCATATTCATGAGGAAAGAGAATCGGGATCCTTGTTGTTGATCCAATACTGCTTGAGATATTAATGGAGTTGATGTGAGAATCGTTGTGCTGCATGATGATATTTTCTTTGATACCTGTAGAGAATCAGATGTGTAAACTAACACATTTTATTGGGTAATATCAAGATCACTTTATGTCGTCAAGATGACAATGAAGACGACAGAACTAGATCCTATATTAACTGAAACCCTAAAACTTTGTAAACAGAAGAGATGCAAATTGATTACACAGTCTCCTGCTCTAATACCAATTGTTAGGATTAAAATCCTTAAAGATCGATTAGATTCAGAACAAGTAAATGAAGAACACAACGATGATTCAAAGAATGTCGAATGATTAAGTGTCATGCCTTAGAAGAACTCTATGAAGAATTGCTACTGTAGAGGCGTGATCAGGGTTACAACGTAAAGATCAAAAGTTAACTAAAATATGATGCATGCATGCATCTTAAATACTCTAACCCTAGTAGATAACTACGAGTGGACATACCCAACTCGTTAATACAAAAGACTAAATTAAAAGCCCAATGATGCAACATCTAATACCCAACACGTAGGTAAGACTACAATAGTTACAAGAGATGAACCTTTTTCATTTATTTATCTGTGCTTTAGTTCTTTTTCATTTATCTATTTTTTGAAATTAATTTTATCACAATGCCATTACATTTTAGCTTGTTTTAGAATATATATATATATATATATATATATATATATATGCCATTGAACTCTTAATAAGACAAACAAAGAAATCCTTTCACTGCCCTCTCAACTAAACTTGTCAAGGAAATAAATAGTTTATCGAATTATTTTGACAATATTATGTAATATATAATAAAACTTTTGTTGAATAAATTTTATAAAAAATAAAAAGCAAACAAAATTAGACAGGTAATCTATGAAAAACTATTTTGTTTCGTTTGTAAAAGAGAAAATTTCAAAAAATAAAATATCATTTTTAATTCCTTCGTCAATAAATACTTTTGAAATACACATCCAAACAAACACAAAACACAAATATGTACATGCGTTATAATTTTTAATGATAAACGACATTTGACGATGCAACATGTTTTCTTTAAAATATGTTATTATGCCAATAAAAAACTATTCACCGGAGAGTTTACATAAACAAAAGTGAGATTTGTAAAAAACAACATTGTGAGTTCCTCTGAATATTACATATTTTCGAAAGAAAACTGTGTCCAAATGAAGCTCTGCGCTGAAAGGAAACTATTCACCGACATTGAAAAAAAAAACTACTCTTCCAAATGTAGGTATATATCTTTTAGAATCGGTTTTCTCGCATCACCAACTTTATTTGGAATTATCTAGATAGATATCACGCGACAATACAAAAATATTAGTGAAGTCTGACGAACAATTCAACTACAGTGGCGTCTATACATCAAATGTGGTGTATGCACATTTGTAAACAATCTTAACTCTTCATTTTTTATTCTTACTGATTTAAATTTGCTAGCATGACTCTTATTGATAAGTTTTTAGATGTAGTAAACTATATGTACAATAGAACTAATTGCCACTAGAAACTATTTTATGAAAGATTTACACTCGTCGCTTGGCGCGGGTAAACGACTAATGTCTATATATATATATATATATATATATATATATATATATATATATATATATATATATATATATATATATATAGCAAGGTTATAATGTGGATGACATCTATTGTGTTGACGTAAGGACAATTCTAGACCAATCAATCATTTTGGAGTAATATACACTTTTTTTATATCATCATTTTAGGCAATTAATTAATCAAATCCATAAATTTAGGAAACTTATCCAAATCAAATTAATTATATTAATTATTATTTATAATACTTAAAGAATACTTGTATATTTTTCCGGTCCCCTCTAAAAATATAATTTAAAATTGAAGAGCATTCTTAAAGAATATTTATAAATATTATTTAAAACAAAACACAATTCTAAAAGAATTACAAAAACAACATAGTAAATTTTTTCTAAATTTGAAATAATTCTTAAAATAAAACTCTTCATTTGATGTGACGACAATAGAATAACGAATAATTACAGCAACATCAAATAAAGAATGAAGAATCAAAATCATTCTTATTGGAAAACCATATCAAAAGAATTAGAATTCTTAAAGAATATGCAATAATCTTACAAAATGTGATGTATTTTTTAAAAGAATGTGAGGGATTCTAAAAGAATGTATACTACTTGCATGACATAACATTATAACAAACACAAACAAACTGTAAGGAAATAATAAGTATGTGAAAAGGTTCATATCTAGGCAAACTAATCCAATCATAAAAATGCACTTATTTGCATGTTAAAAAAATGATGCGTTGAACAATAAAACATGACCAAAAGTGATATAACAAATTCCAAAAATATTGCTACCTTTGAGCATCCCTCTGCTATCTGTGCAAGAGCGATAAGTGCAGCATGATGTTTCTGCCACTCAGGGGTAGCCAAGTAAGCCGACAACTGTTCAGATGCAACAGGGACAATGATATTCCGACCTAGAGCAATAGCCAACCGATCCAAGCACTCCTTCGCAACACTGTAATTACTTGACTCTCCTGCATCTTCGTCCTCATTTTCAGCAGTATGCCAAGCAGGTTCATCCTCGACATCCAACAACATCTGCAATAAAATGCAGAACAACCTGCTGATAAACTGTGGCAACTTCCTCATCATACCAGGTGCCCTCTCACCGGCCTATGGTAGCGTGATCATAAACTCAATGGCTAGGTGTCGTGTGCCCTCTTCTAGAGTACCTGCTTCAGGTATCTGCAACATAGACCCCACCACCTCCACTAACTGCCTCCTCAAGAACCTAGGCTCAGTCCCTGCCAACTCAATCAACAATTCCAATGCCTCTTGATCAGTAGCCTCTTGTACACCATTTTAATCTTCAAGCAAAGTCGTCATCATCGCTGGAAGCAAATCCTGGAACCGATCCCTATCATCGGAACTCGACAAACATTGAATAAAATTAATTACAGGACTCAAAGCAGCAATCCTCACGTCTGAGCTCCCCGACTTAGTCAGGCACTGCAAAAACACGCCATGAAGATGCTTTATGTGTGGAATTAAAGTCTCCCCAATGTATTGTGACAACTGCGCAAATATCAAGAACGCAGATACTTGAAGCTTGGGAGAATCGGAAGAAACGCACTGAAACATAAACGGCAACAGTTTCGGCCAACCGTTATCAGGCAGGATACTTGAAGCCAATTCCGAGATCGTATCGCATAGCTTCTTCATTATCGTCTTCGCTTCTTCTTGTTGCACACAAGCCAAAAGAATAGATTTAAGTGAAACCTGAGTCGTCAGAGATAACCGATTCCATACCAATGAATCATTAAATTAATTATCTAAATAAAAGGGATTAAGGATTTAATTATTTACTTACCAAAATTAATATTGTAAAATGATTGGTCCACACTAATCCTTACATCCACACAATAATTGTTCATCCACATATGAACCTACCTCTCTCTCTCTCTCTCTTTATATATATATATATATATATATATATATATATATATATATATATATATATATATATATATATAGGGAGGGGTTCAATAGAGAACCAATATGGGTGGAGGAACCAAGGAACCTATTAAGACGGTTGGATCAAAAAATTAACAGCCATTGGATTTGAGATGTAAAAGTATGAAAAACAATAGTGTGCAGCTGATTATAACCAAACACGTAACTTAAGGGGGCATTTTCGTCAACCTAAAACTTATTAACTCTCACGGTGAATTAACGACGCTAGTTCATCAATTTCACATATCAGTGAAATCAATTTTACCTTCTCATTGAAAGCGATCTTTTACTGCACCGACGAACATCGATTTCAAACGCATCTTCGGCGACGATTCAGTTAATATCCACAGTCAATCTTGCCGAAAAGTTCGTAAAAATGATTCTAGAAGGTATATTTGACTGCTATTCATTTCCGATTATCTCATTTAATGCATTTTAAACATTAAATTTTCCGATTGATAAATTTCAAAACGACAAGTCTAAACTATCTGTTACATTATATATTCGATAAATCTGTGAATACACTATTTTATTAACAAAATCATTTTATACTGATTTCAAACCCTCGGATGATGAACTTTTAATAATTTGTATACATAACGAAAACCTAATGATTTAAATTCCTTGAAATCGATACAGAAATCATGAATATCTATATTACAAACTGTAATTTCCTAAAACTTTGTGAATCTAACTCGAATCTGAGTTTATTAAGTAAATTGAAACCCTAATTTCAAGAACTTTTGTGAATTTGTATAATTACCAAAAACCTAATGATATAAATTTCTTCAAATCGATATAGAAATCATGAATATCTTAATTACAAACCGTAATTTCCTAAAAACTTTGTGAATCTAAGTGGTTTATGAGTTTATTCATTAAACTGAAAAAGTAATTTCACATTTTGAATTCACAGTGTGCTTTGTGATTTACATTTGATTATTTTGAAAGGATTCAATGTTTCTGAGTATTACATTATTTGACAATTCACAAAGTGAATCATGATTACATATCAATTTAACATATCATTTATTCAAATTGTGAATTCACAGGGTGCTTTATCATTTACATTTGATTTTTTCATCTTGTGCGAATTCACATTGTGCATTTATGTTTAATTGATATTGTATCTCTTATTGTGCTTTTCATTGTAATTTTATAAAGAGTTGCATTGGTAATCTTTTGATTCACACTGAATTCACTGAATTTATAAATGTGATTACATTTGTAATCCTGATTCACATTGTGAATTATATGAATAAATCATAACTTTCATACCATGAAATTGATGTTTGAATTAATTAGTTAATCAAAAACAGGAAATGAAGAAAAGATCAATGAAAAAAAGGATAATAAGAAAAGAATGAAATTGACAAGAAATCTAAAAGATGTTCTACCTTCAACTACAAGTGAAAAAATTCAAGATATTCAAGATAAAAAAAAAGGTTAGAACATTCGCATTCAGATTAAAATAACTAATTATCTAATCATATACTACACATTTATTAAAACAAAACTAATTCACAATGTGAATCTTGGATGTATATCTCACATTCACATAGATTCACAATGTGAATCTCTTAAATTTTTTTTTTTTGCATGTTGATCAACACTTTTGTTTGTTTTCACTATGCATAAAATAATTGTTAAAATTCACCTTGTGTATGTTTACATCACTTGGTGAACCCCAAAATATTTTACTGTGAAATGCATAAATTCATAATGTGAATCTTGGAAATATATCTCATATTCACACAGATTTACAATGCGAATCTCTTAAATTTTTTTTTGCAAGTTGATCAACACTTTTATTTGTTTTCACTATGTACCAAATAATTGTAAAAATTCACCTTGTGTATGTGTACATCACTCGGTGAACCTCAAACTATTTTGCTGTGAAATGCATAAATTCACAATGTGAATCTTGGATGTATATCTCACATTCACAATGTGAATCTCTTAAAAAAAATTTGCAAGTTGATCAACACTTTTGTTTGTTTTCACTATGCACAAAATAATTGTAAAAATCCACCATGTGTATGTGTACATCACTTGGTGAACCTCAAACTATTTTGCAGTGAAACGCATAAATTCACAATGTCAATCTTGGATGTATATCTCACATTCACATAGATTCACAATGTGAATCTCTTAAAAAAAAATTGCAAGTTGATCAACACTTTTGTTTGTTTTCAATATGCACAAAATAATTATAAAAATTCACCTTGTGTATGTGTACATCACTTGGTAAACCTCAAACTATTTTGCAGTGAAATGCATAAATTCACAATGTGAATCTTGGATGTATATCTCACATTTACACAGATTCACAATGTGAATCTCTTAATTTTTTTTTTGCAAGTTGATCAACACTTTTGTTTGTTTTCACTATGCACAAAATAATTGTAAAAATTAACCATGTGTATGTGTAGATCACTTGGTGAACCTCAAACTATTTTGCTGTGAAACACATAAATTCACAATGTCAACCTTGGATGTATATCTCACATTCACACAGATTCACATTATAAATCTCTTAATTCCTTTTTTTTTTGCAAGTTGATCAACACTTTTGTTTTTTTTCACTATGCACAAAATAATTATAAAAATTCACCATGTGTATGTGTACATCACTTGGAGAACCTCAAACTATTTTCCTGCGAAATGCATAAATTCACAATGTGAATCTTGGAAGTATATCTCACATTCACACTGATTCACAATGTAAATCTCTAAACTTTTTTTTGCAAGTTGATCAACAGTTTTGTTTGTTTTCACTATGCACAAAATAATTGTAAAAATTCACCTTGTGTATGTGTACATCACTTGGTGAACCTCAAACTATTTTGTTGTGAAATGCATAAATTCACAATGTGAATCTTGAATGTATATCTCATATTCACACAGATTCACAATGTGAATCTCTTAATTTTTTTGCAAGTTTATCAACACTTTTGTTCGTTTTCACTATGCACAAAATAATTTTAAAAATTCACCATGTGTATGTGTACATCATTTGGTGAACATCAAACTATTTTGCTGTGAAATGCATAAATTCACAATGTGAATCTTGGATGTATATCTCACATTCACACAGATTCACAATGTGAATCTCTTATTTTTTTTTTTTTTTGCAAGTTGATCAACACTTTAGTTTGTTTTCACTATGCACAAAATAATTGTAAAAATTTACAATGTATATGTGTACATCACTTGGCGAACCTCAAACTATTTTGCTGTGAAACCCATAAATTCACAATGTCAATCTTGGATCTATATCTCACATTCACACAGATTCACAATGTGAATCTCTTAATTTTTTTTTTTGCAAGTTGATCAACAGTTTTGTTTGTTTTCACTATGCACAAAATAATTGTAAAAATTCACCTTGTGTATGTGTACATCACTTGGTGAACCTCAAACTATTTTGCTGTGAAATGTATAAATTCACAATGTGAATCTTGGATGTATATCTCACATTCACACAAATTGAGAATGTGAATATCTTAACTGTTTTTTTTTTTTGCAAGTTGATCAACAGTTTTGTTTGTTTTCACTATGAACAAAATAATTGTAAAAATTCACCTTGTGTATGTGTACATCACTTGGTGAACCTCAAACTATTTTGCTGTGAGATGCATAAATTCACAATGTCAATCTTGGATGTATATCTCACATTCACACAAATTCACAATGTAAATCTCTTAATTTTTTTTTGCAAGTTGATCAACAGTTTTATTTGTTTTAAATATGCACAAATCAATTGTAAAAATTCACCTTGTGTATGCGTAGATCACTTGGTGAACCTCAAACTATTTTGCTATGAAATGCATAAATTCACAATGTGAATCTTGGATGTATATCTCACATTCACACAGATTCACAATGTGAATCTCTTAAATTTTATTTTGCAAGTTGATCAACACTTTTGTGTGTTTTCACTATGCTCAAAATAGTTGTAAAAATTCACCATGTGTATGTGTACATCATTTGATGAACATCAAACTATTTTGCTGTGAAGTGCATAAATTCACAATGTGAATCTTGGATGTATATCTCACTTTCACAAAGATTCACAATGTGAATCTCTTAAATGTTTTTTTCGCAAGTTGATTAACACTTTTGTTTGTTTTAACTATGCACTAAATAATTTTAAATCACCTTGTGTATGTGTACATGACTTGGTGAACCTCAAACTATTTGCTGTGAAAAGCATAAATTCACAATGTCAATCTTGGATGTATATCTCACATTCACACAGATTCACAATGTGAATCTCCTAAATTTTTTTTTTCAAATTGATCAACACTTTTGTTTCTTTTTAGTATGCACAAAATAATTGTAGAAATTTTTACCATGTGTATGTGTACATTACTTGGTGAACCTCAAACTATTTTGCTGTGAAACGCACAAATTCACAATGTGAGTCTTGGATGTATATCTCACATTCACACTGATTCACAATGTGAATCTCTTAAAAAAATTTTTGCAAGTTGATCAACACTTTTGTTTGTTTTCACTATGCACAAAATAATTGTAAAAATTCATCATGTGTATGTGTAAATCAGTTGGTGAACCTCAAACTATTTTGCTGTGAAACGCATAAATTCACAATGTCAATCTTGGATGAATATATCGTACATTCACACAGATTCACAATGTGAATCTCTTAATTTTTTATTTTTTTTGCAAGTTGATCAACACTTTTGTTGGTTTTGACTATGCACAAAATAATTGTAAAAATGCACATTGTGTATGTGTACATCACTTAGTGAACCTCAAACTATTTTGCTGTGAAATGCATAAATTCACAATGTCAATCTTGGACGTATATCTCACATTCACACAGATTCACAATGTAAATCTCTTAAAAAAACATTTTTGCAAGTTGATCAACAATTTTGTTTGTTTTCACTATGCACAAAATAATTGTAAAAATTCACCTTGTATATGTGTACATCACTTGGTGAACCTCAAACTATTTTGCTGTGAAATGCATAAATTCATAAGGTGAATCTTGGATGTATATATCTCACATTCACATAGATTCACAATGTGAATCTCTTATTTATTTATTTTTTTGCAAGTTGATCAACGCTTTTGTTTGTTTTCACTATGCACAAAATAATTGTAAAAATTCACCTTGTGTATGTGTACATCACTTGGTGAACCTCAAACTATTTTGCTGTGAGATGCATAAATTCACAATGTGAATCTTGGATGTATATTTCACATTCACACAGATTAACATTGTGAATCTATTAATTTTTTTTTTTTGCAAGTTGATCAACACTTTTGTTTTTTTCACTATGCACAAAATAATTGTAAAACTTCACCTTGTGTATGTGTACATCACTTGGTGAACCTGAAACTATTTTGCTGTGAAATGCATCAATTCACAATGTGAATCTTGGATGTATATCTCACATTCACATAGATTCACAATGTGAATTTCTTAAATTTTTTTTTTTTTGCAACTTGATCAACACTTTTGTTTGTTTTCACTATGCATAAAATAATTGTAAAAATTCACAATGTGTATGTGTACATCACTTGGTGAACCTCAAACTATTTTGCTGTGAAACGCATAAATTCACAATGTGAATCTTGGATGTATATCTCACATTCACACACATTCACAATGTGAATCTCTTAAATATTTATTTTTTTGCAAGTTGATCAACACTTTTTTTTTATTTTCACTATGCACAAAATATTTGTAAAAAGTCACCATGTGTATGTGTACATCACTTGGTGAACCTCAAACTATTTTGCTGTGAAATACATAAATTCACAATGTGAATCTTGGATGTATATCTCACATTCACACATATTCAAAATGTGAATCTCTTAATTTTTTTTTGCAAGTTGATCAACACTTTTGTTTGTTTTCACTATGCACAAAATAATTGTAAAAATTCACCATGTGTATGTGTACATCACTTGGTGAACATCAAACTATTTTTGCAAGTTGATCAACACTTTTTTTTTATTTTCACTATGCACAAAATATTTGTAAAAAGTCACCATGTGTATGTGTACATCACTTGGTGAACCTCAAACTAATTTGCTGTGAAATGCATAAATTCACAATGTGAATCTTGGATGTATATCTCACATTCACACATATTCAAAATGTGAATCTCTTAATTTTTTTTGCAAGTTGATCAACACTTTTGTTTGTTTTCACTATGCACAAAATAATTGTAAAAATTCAAATTGTGTATGTGTATATCACTTGGTGAACCTCAAACTATTTTGTTGTGAAAGGCATAAATTCACAATGTGAATCTTGGATGTATATCTCACATTCACACAGATTCACAATGTGAATCTCTTAATTTTTTTTTTTGCAAGTTGATCAACAGTTTTCTTTGTTTTCACTATGCACAAAATAATTGTAAAAATTCACCATGTGTATGTGTACATCACTTGGTGAACCTCAAACTATTTTGCTGTGAAACGCATAAATTCACAAAGTCAATATTGGATGTATATCTCACATTCACACAGATTCACAATGTGAATCTGTTAATTTTTTTTTTGCAAGTTGATCAACACTTTCGTTTGTTTTCACTATGCACAAAATAATTGTAAAAATTCACATTGTGTATGTGTACATCACTTGGTGAACCTCAAACTATTTTGCTGTGAAATGCATCAATTCACAATGTGAATCTTGGATGTATATCTCACATTCACACATATTCACAATGTGAATCTCATAAAAAAAAATTTCAAGTTGATCAACACTTTTGTTTGTTTTCACTATGCACAAAATAATTGTAAAAATTCACCATGTGTATGTGTACATGACTTGGTGAACCTCAAACTATTTTGCTGTGAAACGCATAAATTCACAATGTCAATCTTGGATGTATATCTCACATTCATACACATTCACAATGTGAATCTCTTAATTTTTTTTACAAGTTGATAAACATTTTTGTTTGTTTTCACTATGCAAAAAATAATTGTAAAAACTCACCTTGTGTATGTGTACATCACTTGGTGAACCTCAAACTATTTTGCTTTGAAATGCATTAATTCACAATGTGAGTTTTAGATGTACATCTCACATTTACACAGATTCACAATGTGAATCTCTTAAAAGAAAAATTTTTACAAGTTGATCAACACATTTATTTGTTTTCACTATGCACAAAATAATTGTAAAAATTCACCATGTGTATGTGTACATCACTTGGTGAACCTCAAACTATTTTTCTGTGAAACGCATAAATTCACAATTTCAATCTTGGATGTATATCTCACATTCACACAGATTCACAATGTGAATCTCTTAATTTTTTTTTTTTGCAAGTTGATCAACACTTTTGTTTGTTTTCACTATGCACAAAATAATTGTAAAAATTCACCTTGTGTATGTGTACATCACTTGGTGAACCTCAAACTATTTTGCTGTGAAACGCATAAATCCACAATGTGAATCTTGGATCTATATCTCACATTCAAACTGATTCACAATGTGAATCTCTTAATTTTTTTTTTGCACGTTGATCAACACTTTTTTTGGTTTTCACTATGCACAAAATATTTTTAAAAATTCACCATGTGTATGTGTATATCACTTGGTGAACCTCAAACTATTTTGCTGTGAAATGCATAAATTCACAATGTGAATCTTGGATGTATATCTCACATTGACACAGATTCACAATGTGAATCTCTTAAATTTTTTTTTTGCTAGATGATCAACACTTTTGTTTTGTTTTCACTATGCACAAAATAATTGTAAAAATTCAGTATGTGTATGTGTACATCACTTGGTGAACCTCAAACTATTTTCCTGTGAAACACATAAATTCACAATGTCAATCTTGGATGTATATCTCACATTCACACAGATTCACAATGTGAATCTCTTAATTTTTTTTGCAAGTTGATCAACACTTTTGTTTGTTTTCATTATGCACAAAATAATTGTAAAAATTCACCTTGTGTATGTGTACATCACTTGGTGAACCTCAAACTATTTTGCTGTGAAACGTATAAATTCTTAATGTCAATCTCTGATGTATATCTCACATTTACAAAAATTCACAATGTGAATCTCTTAATTTTTTTTGCAAGTTGATCAACACTTTTGTTTGTTTTCATTATGCACAAAATAATTGTAAAAATTCACCTTGTGTATGTGTACATCACTTGGTGAACCTCAAACTATTTTGCTGTGAAACGCATAAATTCACAATGTGAATCTTGGATGTATATCTCACATTCACATACATTCACAATGTGAATCTCTTAAATTTTTATTTTTTTGCAAGTTGATCAACACTTTTTTTTTATTTTCACTATGCACAAAATATTTGTAAAAATTCACCATGTGTATGTGTCATCACTTGGTGAACCTCAAACTATTTTGCTGTGAAATGCATAAACTCACAATGTGAATCTTGGATATATATCTCACATTCACACATATTCAAAATGTGAATCCCTTAATTTTTTTTTTGCAAGTTGATCAACACTTTTGTTTGTTTTCATTATGCACAAAATAATTGTAAAAATTCACCATGTGTATGTGTACATCACTTGGTGAACATCAAACTATTTTGCTGTAAAACGCATAAATTCACAATATCAATCTTAAATGTATATCTCACATTCACACAGATTCACAATGTGAATCTCTAATTTTCTTTTGTAAGTTGATCAACACTTCTGTTTGTTTTACCTATGCACAAAATAATTGTAAAAATTCATCTTGTGTATGTGTATATCACTTGGTGAACCTCAAACTATTTTGTTGTGAAATGCATAAATTCACAATGTGAATCTTGGATGTATATCTCACATTCACACAGATTCACAATGTGAATCTCTTAATTTTTTTTTTTGCAAGTTGATCAACAGTTTTCTTTGTTTTCACTATGCACAAAATAATTTTAAAAATTCACCATGTGTATGTGTACATCACTTGGTGAACCTCAAACTATTTTGCTGTGAAACGCATAAATTCACAAAGTCAATATTGGATGTATATCTCACATTCACACAGATTCACAATGTGAATCTCTTAATTTTTTTTTGCAAGTTGATCAACACTTTCGTTTGTTTTCACTATGCACAAAATAATTGTAAAAATTCACATTGTGTATGTGTACATCACTTGGTGAACCTCAAACTATTTTGCTGTGAAATGCATCAATTCACAATGTCAATCTCTGATGTATATCTCACATTCACACAAATTCACAATGTGAATCTCATAAAAAAAATTTCAAGTTGATCAACACTTTTGTTTGTTTTCACTATGCACAAAATAATTGTAAAAATTCACCATGTGTATGTGTAAATGACTTGGAGAACCTCAAACTATTTTGCTGTGAAACGCATAAATTCACAATGTCAATCTTGGATGTATATCTCACATTCATACACATTCACAATGTGAATCTCTTAATTTTTTTTACAAGTTGATAAACATTTTTGTTTGTTTTCACTATGCAAAAAATAATTGTAAAAACTCACCTTGTGTATGTGTACATCACTTGGTGAACCTCAAAATATTTTGCTGTGAAATGCATTAATTCACAATGTGAGTTTTGGATGTATATCTCACATTTACACAGATTCACAATGTGAATCTCTTAAAAGAAAAAATTTTACAAGTTGATCAACACATTTATTTGTTTTCACTATGCACAAAATAATTGTAAAAATTCACCATGTGTATGTGTACATCACTTGGTGAACCTTAAACTATTTTGCTGTGAAACGTATAAATTCACAATGTCAATCTCTGATGTATATCTCACATTCACACAAATTCACAATGTGAATCTCTTAATTTTATTTGCAAGTTGATCAACACTTTTGTTTGTTTTCATTATGCACAAAATAATCGTAAAAATTCACCTTGTGTATGTGTACATCACTTGGTGAACCTCAAACTATTTTGCTGTGAAACGCATAAATTCACAATGTGAATCTTGGATGTATATCTCACATTCACACACATTCACAATGTGAATCTCTTAAATTTTTATTTTTTTGCAAGTTGATCAACACTTTTTTTTATTTTCACTATGCATAAAATATTTGTAAAAATTCACCATGTGTATGTGTAAATGACTTGGTGAACCTCAAACTATTTTGCTGTGAAATGCATAAATTCACAATGTGAATCTTGGATGTATATCTCACATTCACACATATTCAAAATGTGAATCTCTTAATTTTTTTTTGCAAGTTGATCAACACTTTTGTTTGTTTTCATTATGCACAAAATAATTGTAAAAATTCACCATGTGTATATGTACATCACTTGGTGAACATCAAACTATTTTGCTGTAAAACGCATAAATTCACAATATCAATCTTAAATGTATATCTCACATTCACACAGATTCACAATGTGAATCTCTAATTTTCTTTTGTAAGTTGATCAACACTTTTGTTTGTTTTACCTATGCACAAAATAATTGTAAAAATTCACCTTGTGTATGTGTATATCACTTGGTGAACCTCAAACTATTTTGTTGTGAAATGCATAAATTCACAATGTGAATCTTGGATGTATATCTCACATTCACACAGATTCACAATGTGAATCTTTTAATTTTTTTTTTGCAAGTTGATCAACAGTTTTCTTTGTTTTCACTATGCACAAAATAATTATAAAAATTCACCATGTGTATGTGTACATCACTTGGTGAACCTCAAACTATTTTGCTGTGAAACGCATAAATTCACAAAGTCAATATTGGATGTATATCTCACATTCACACAGATTCACAATGTGAATTTCTTATTTTTTTTTTTTTTGCAAGTTGATCAACTCTTTTGTTTGTTTTTCATTATGCACAAAATAATTGTAAAAATTCACCTTGTTTATGTGTACATCACTTGGTGAACCTCAAACTATTTTGCTGTGAAATGCATCAATTCAGAATGTGAATCTTGGATGTATATCTCACATTCACACAGATTCACAATGTGAATCTCATAAAAAAAATTTCAAGTTGATCAACACTTTTGTTTGTTTTCACTATGCACAAAATAATTGTAAAAATTCACCAAGTGTATGTGTACATGACTTGGTGAACCTCAAACTATTTTGCTGTGAAATGCATAAATTCACAATGTCAATCTTGGATGTATATCTCACATTCATACACATTCACAATGTAAATCTCTTAATTTTTTTTACAAGTTGATAAACATTTTTGTTTGTTTTCACTATGCAAAAAATAATTGTAAAAACTCACCTTGTGTACATCACTTGGTGAACCTCAAACTATTTTGCTGTGAAATGCTTTAATTCACAATGTGAGTTTTGGATGTATATCTCACATTTACACAGATTCACAATGTGAATCTCTTAAAAGAAAAATTTTTACAAGTTGATCAACACTTTTGTTTGTTTTCACTATGCACAAAATAATTGTAAAAATTCACCATGTGTATGTGTACATCACTTGGTGAACCTCAAACTATTTTGCTGTGAAACGCATAAATTCACAATGTTAATCTCTTATGTATATCTTACATTCACACAAATTCACAATGTGAATCTCTTAATTTTTTTTTTTTTGCAAGTTGATTAACACTTTTGTTTGTTTTCATTATGCACAAAATAATTGTAAAAATTCACCTTGTGTATGTGTACATCACTTGGTGAACCTCAAACTATTTTGATGTGAAACGCATAAATTCACAATGTGAATCTTGGATGTATATCTCACATTCACAATGTGAATCTCTTAAATTTTTATTTTTTTGCAAGTTGATCAACACTTTTTTTTATTTTCACTATGCACAAAATATTTGTAAAAATTCACCATGTGTATGTCTACATCACTTGGTGAACCTCAAACTATTTTGCTGTGAAATGCATAAATTCACAATGTGAATCTTGGATGTATATCTCACATTCACACAGATTCACAATGTTAATCTCTTAAATTTTTTTTTGCAAGTTGATCAACACTTTTGTTTGTTTTCACTATGCACAAAATAATTATAAAAATTCACCATGTGTATGTGCACATCACTTGGTGAACCTCAAACTATTTTGCTGTGAAACGCATAAATTCACAATGACAATCTTGGATGTATATATCACATTCACACAGATTCACAATGTGAATCTCTTACATTTTTTTTTGCAAGTTGATGAACACTTTTGTTTGTTTTCACTATGCACAAAATAATTGTAAAAATTCACCATGTGTATGTGTATATCACTTGGTGAACCTCAAACTATTTTGCTGTGAAATGCATAAATTCACAATGTGAATCTTGGATGTATATCTCACATTCACACAGATTCACAATGTAAATCTCTTAATTTTTTTTTGCAAGTTGATCAACACTTTTGTTTGTTTTTCATTATGCACAAAATAATTGTAAAAATTCACCTTGTGTATGTGTACATCACTTGGTGAACCTCAAACTATTTTGCTGTGAAATGCATCAATTCACAATGTGAATCTTGGATGTAAATCTCACATTCACACAGATTCACAATGTGAATCTCATAAATTTTTTTTTTCAAGTTGATCAACACTTTTGTTTGTTTTCACTATGCACAAAATAATAGTATAAATTCACCATGTGTATGTGTACATCACTTGGTGAACCTCAAACTATTTTGCTGTGAAATGCATCAATTCACAATGTGAATCTTGGCTGTATATCTCACATCCACACAGATTCACAACGTAAATCTCTTAAATTTTTTTTTTGCAAGTTGATCAACACTTTTGTTTATTTTCACTATGAACAAAATAATTGTAAAAATTCACCATGTGTATGTGTACATCACTTGGTGAACCTCAAACTATTTTGCTGTGAAACGCATAAATTCACAATGTCAATCTTGGATGTATATCTCACATTCACACAGATTCACAATGTGAATCTCTTAATTTTTTTTTGTAAGTTGATCAACACTTTTGTTTGTTTTCACTATGCATAAAATAATTGTAAAAATTCACCATGTGTATGTGTACATCAGTTGGTGAACCTCAAACTATTTTGCTGTGAAACGCATAAATTCACAATGTCAATATTGGATGTATATCTCACATTCACACAGATTCACAATGTGAATCTCTTAATTTTTTTTTTTTGCAAGTTGATCAACACTTTTCTTTGTTTTTCATTATGCACAAAATAATTGTAAAAATTCACCTTGTTTGTGTGTACATCACTTGGTGAACCTCAAACTATTTTGCTGTGAAATGCATCGATTCATAATGTGAATCTTGGATGTATATCTCACATTCACACGGATTCATAATATGAATCTCATATTTTTTTTTGCAAGTTGATCAACACTTCTGTTTGTTTTCACTATGCACAAAATAATTGTAAAAATTCATCATGTGTATGTATACATCACTTGGTGAACCTCAAACTATTTTGCTGTGAAACGCATAAATTCACAATGCCAATCTTGGATGTATATCTCACATTCACACGGATTCAAAATGTGAATCTCTTAATTTTTTTTTTTGCATGTTGGTCAACACTTTTGTTTGTTTTCACTATGCATAAAATAATTGTAAAAATTCACCATGTGTATGTGTACATCACTTGGTAAACCTCAAACTATTTTGCTGTGAAAAACATAAATTCACAATGTGAATCTTGGATGTATATCTCACATTCACACAGATTCACAATGTGAATCTCTTAATTTTTTTTTGCAAGTTGATCAAAACATTTGTTTGTTTTTCACTATGCACAAAATAATTGTAAAAATTCACCTTGTTTATGTGTACATCACTTGGTGAACCTCAAACTATTTTGCTGTGAAATGCATCAATTCACAATGTGAATATTGGATGTATATCTCACATTCACAAAGATTCACAATGTGAATCTCTTAAATTTTTTTTTTGCAAGTTGATCAACACTTTTGTTTGTTTTCACTATGCACAAAATAATTGTAAAAATTCACCATGTGTATGTGCACATCACTTGGTGAACCTCAAACTATTTTGCTGTGAAACGCAAAAATTCACAATGTCAATCTTTGATGTATATCTCACATTCACAGAGATTCACAATGTGAATCTCTTAATTTTCTTTTTTTGCAAGTTGATCAACACTTTTTTTTGTTTTCACTATGCACAAAATAATTGTAAAAATTCACTTTGTGTATGTGTACATCACTTGGTGAACCTTAAACTATTTTGCTGTGAAACGCATATATTCACAATGTTAATCTTGGATGTATATCTAACATTCACACAGATTCACAGTGTGAATCTATTAATTTTTTTTTGCAAGTTGATCAACACTTTTGTTTGTTTTCACTATGCACAAAATAATTGTAAAACTTCACCTTGTGTATGTGTACATCACTTGGTGAACCTGAAATTATTTTGCTGTGAAATGCATCAATTCACAATGTGAATCTTGGATGTATATCTCACATTCACAAAGATTCACAATGTGAATCTCTTAAATTTTTTTTTTTTGCAAGATGATCAACACTTTTGTTTGTTTTCTTTCACTATGCAAAAAATAATTGTAAAAATTCACCATGTGTATGTGTACATCACTTGGTGAACCTCAAACTATTTTGCTGTGAAACGCATAAATTCACAATGTCAATCTCTAATGTATATCTCACATTCACACAAATTCACAATGTGAATCTCTTAAACTTTTTTTTTGCAAGTTGATCAACACTTTTGTTTGTTTTCATTATGCACAAAATAATTGTAAAAATTCACCTTGTGTATGTGTACATCACTTGGTGAACCTCAAACTATTTTGCTGTGAAACGCAAAAATTCACAATGTGAATCTTGAATGTATATCTCACATTCACACACATTCACAATGTGAATCTCTTAAATTTTTATTTTTTTGCAAGTTGATCAACACTTTTTTTTTGTTTTCACTATGCGCAAAATATTTGTAAAAATTCACCATGTGTATGTGTACATGACTTGGTGAACCTCAAACTATTTTACTGTGAAATGCATAAATTCACAATGTGAATCTTGGATGTATATCTTACATTCACACAGATCACAATGTTAATCTCTTAAATTTTTTTGCAAGTTGATCAACACTTTCGTTTGTTTTCACTATGCACAAAATAATTGTAAAAATTCACATTGTGTATGTGTACATCACTTGGTGAACCTCAAACTATTTTGCTGTGAAATGCATCAATTCACAATGTGAATCTTGGATGTATATCTCACATTCACACATATTCACAATGTGAATCTCATAAAAAAAAATTTCAAGTTGATCAACACTTTTGTTTGTTTTCACTATGCACAAAATAATTGTAAAAATTCACCATGTGTATGTGTACATGACTTGGTGAACCTCAAACTATTTTGCTGTGAAACGCATAAATTCACAATGTCA
Source organism: Lactuca virosa (assembly GCF_052849685.1). NCBI lineage: Eukaryota > Viridiplantae > Streptophyta > Magnoliopsida > Asterales > Asteraceae > Lactuca > Lactuca virosa. The sequence continues at coordinate 220,322,505 of NC_136430.1, read as the reverse complement.
ATCTTGGATGTATATCTCACATTCATACACATTCACAATGTGAATCTCTTAATTTTTTTTACAAGTTGATAAACATTTTTGTTTGTTTTCACTATGCAAAAAATAATTGTAAAAACTCACCTTGTGTATGTGTACATCACTTGGTGAACCTCAAACTATTTTGCTTTGAAATGCATTAATTCACAATGTGAGTTTTAGATGTACATCTCACATTTACACAGATTCACAATGTGAATCTCTTAAAAGAAAAATTTTTACAAGTTGATCAACACATTTATTTGTTTTCACTATGCACAAAATAATTTTAAAAATTCACCATGTGTATGTGTACATGACTTGGTGAACCTCAAACTATTTTGCTGTGAAACGCATAAATTCACAATGTCAATATTGGATGTATATCTCACATTCACACAGATTCACAATGTGAATCTCTTAATTTTTTTTTTTGCAAGTTGATCAACACTTTTCTTTGTTTTTCATTATGCACAAAATAATTGTAAAAATTCACATTGTTTATGTGTACATCACTTGGTGAACCTCAAACTATTTAGCTGTGAAATGCATCGATTCACAATGTGAATCTTGGATGTATATCTCACATTCATAAGGATTCACAATATGAATCTCATATTTTTTTTTGCAAGTTGATCAACAATTTTGTTTGTTTTCACTATGCACAAAATAATTGTAAAAATTCACCATGTGTATGTGTACATCACATGGTGAACCTCAAACTATTTTGCTGTGAAACGCATAAATTCACAATGCCAATCTTGGATGTATATCTCACATTCACACAGATTCACAATGTGAATCTCTAAATTTTTTTTTTGCAAGTTGGTCAACACTTTTGTTTGTTTTCACTATGCATAAAATAATTGTAAAAATTCACAATGTGTATGTGTACATCACTTGGTGAACCTCAAACTATTTTGCTGTGAAACGCATAAATTCACAATGTCAATCTTGGATGTAAATCTCACATTCACACAGATTCACAATGTGAATCTCTTAATTTTTTTTTTGCAAGTTGATCAAAACTTTTGTTTGTTTTTCACTATGCACAAAATAATTGTAAAAATTCACCTTGTGTATGTGTACATCACTTGGTGAACCTCAAACTATTTTGCTGTGAAATACATCAATTCACAATGTGAATCTTGGATGTATATCTCACATTCACAAAGATTCACAATGTGAATCTCTTAAATTTTTTTTTGCAAGTTGATCAACACTTTTGTTTGTTTTCACTATGCACAAAATAATTGTACAAATTCACCATGTGTATGTGCACATCACTTGGTGAACCTCAAACTATTTTGTTGTGAAACGCATAAATTCACAATGTCAATCTTGGATGTATATCTCACATTCACAGAGATGCACAATGTGAATCTCTTAATTTTCTTTTTTTTCAAGTTGATCAACACTTTTTTTTGTTTTCACTATGCACAAAATAATTGTAAAAATTCACTTTGTGTATGTGAACATCACTTGGTGAACCTCAAACTATTTTGTTGTGAAACGCATATATTCACAATGTCAATCTTGGATGTATCTAACATTCACACATTTTCACAGTGTGAATCTATTAATTTTTTTTTTTGCAAGTTGATCAACACTTTTGTTTGTTTTCACTATGCACAAAATAATTGTAAAACTTCACCTTGTGTATGTGTACATCACTTGGTGAACCTGAAACTATTTTGTTGTGAAATGCATCAATTCACAATGTGAATCTTGGATGTATATCTCACATTCACAAAGATTCACAATGTGAATCTCTTAAATTTTTTTTTTTTTGCAAGTTGATCAGCACTTCTGTTTGTTTTCACTATGCACAAAATAATTGTAAAAATTCATCATGTGTATGTGTACATCACTTGGTGAACCTCAAACTATTTTGCAGTGAAACGCATAAATTCACAATGTGAATCTTGGATGTATATCTCACATTCACACACATTCACAATGTGAATCTCTTAAATATTTATTTTTTTGCAAGTTGATCAACACTTTTTTTTTATTTTCACTATGCACAAAATATTTGTAAAAAGTCACCATGTGTATGTGTACATCACTTGGTGAACCTCAAACTATTTTGCTGTGAAATGCATAAATTCACAATGTGAATCTTGGATGTATATCTCACATTCACACATATTCAAAATGTGAATCTCTTAATTTTTTTTTGCAAGTTGATCAACACTTTTGTTTGTTTTCACTATGCACAAAATAATTGTAAAAATTCACCATGTGTATGTGTACATCACTTGGTGAACCTCAAACTATTTTGCTGTGAAACACATAAATTCACAATGTCAATATTGGATGTATATCTCCCATTCACACAGATTCACAATGTGAATCTCTTAATTTTTTTTTTTGCAAGTTGATCAACACTTCTCTTTGTTTTTCATTATGCACAAAATAATTGTAAAAATTCACCTTGTTTTTGTGTACATCACTTGGTGAACCTCAAACTATTTTGCTGTGAAATGCATCGATTCACAATGTGAATCTTGGATGTATATCTCACATTCACACGGATTCACAATATGAATCTCATATTTTTTTTTGCAAGTTGGTCAACACTTTTGTTTGTTTTCACTATGCATAAAATAATTGTAAAAATTCACCATGTGTATGTGTACATCACTTTGTGAACCTCAAACTATTTTGCTGTGAAACGCATAAATTCACAATGTCAATCTTGGATATGTATCTCACATTCACACAGATTCACAATGTGAATCTCTTAATTTTTTTTTTTGCAAGTTGATCAAAACTTTTGTTTGTTTTTCACTATGCACAAAATAATTGTAAAAATTCACCTTGTCTATGTGTACATCACTTGGTGAACCTCAAACTATTTTGCTGTGAAATGCATCAATTCACAATGTGAATCTTGGATGTATATCTCACATTCACAAAGATTCACAATGTGAATCTCTTAAATTTTTTTTTTTGCAAGTTGATCAACACTTTTGTTTGTTTTCACTATGCACAAAATAATTGTAAAAATTCACCATGTGTATGTGCACATCACTTGGTGAACCTCAAACTATTTTGCTGTGAAACGCATAAATTCACAATGTCAATCTTGGATGTATATCTCACATTCACAGAGATTCACAATGTGAATCTCTTAATTTTCTTTTTTTGCAAGTTGATCAACACTTTTTTTTGTTTTCACTATGCACAAAATAATTGTAAAAATTCACTTTGTGTATGTGTACCTCACTTGGTGAACCTCAAACTATTTTGCTGTGAAACGCATATATTCACAATGTCAATCTTGGATGTATATCTAACATTCACACAGATTCACAGTGTGAATCTATTAATTTTTTTTTGCAAGTTGATCAACACTTTTGTTTGTTTTCACTATGCACAAAATAATTGTAAAAATTCACATTGTGTATGTGTACATCACTTGGTGAACCTGAAACTATTTTGCTGTGAAATACATCAATTCACAATGTGAATCTTGGATGTATATCTCACATTCACAAAGATTCACAATGTGAATCTCTTAAATTTTTTTTTTTGCAAGTTGATCAACACTTTTGTTTGTTTTCACTATACACAAAATAATTGTAAAAATTCACCATGTGTATGTGTACATCACTTGGTGAACCTCAAACTATTTTGCTGTGAAACGCATAAATTTACAATGTCAATCTCTGATGTATATCTCACATTCACACAAATTCACAATATGAATCTCTTAAATTTTTTTTGCAAGTTGATCAACCCTTTTGTTTGTTTTCATTATACACAAAATAATTGCAAAAATTCACCTTGTGTATGTGTACATCACTTGGTGAACCTCAAACTATTTTGCTGTGAAACGCATAAATTCACAATGTGAATCTTGGATGTATACCTCACATTCACACACATTCACAATGTGAATCTCTTAAATTTTAATTTTTTTGCAAGTTGATCAACACTTTTTTTTGTTTTCACTATGCACAAAATATTTGTAAAAATTCACCATGTGTATGTGTACATGACTTGGTGAACCTCAAACTATTTTGCTGTGAAATGCATAAATTCACAATGTGAATCTTGGATGTATATCTCACATTCACACAGATCACAATGTTAATCTCTTAAATTTTTTTTGCAAGTTGATCAACACTTTTGTTTATTTTCACTATGCACAAAATAATTATAAAAATTCACCATGTGTATGTTCACATCACTTGGTGAACCTCAAACTATTTTGTTGTGAAACGCATAAATTCACAATGTCAATCTTGGATGTATATCTCACATTCACACAGATTCACAATGTGAATCTCTTAATTTTTTTTTTGCAAGTTGATCAACACTTTTGTTTGTTTTAACTATGCACAAAATAATTGTAAAAATTCACTATGTGTATGTGTACATCACTAGGTGAGCCTCAAACTATTTTGCTGTGAAACGCATAAATTCACAATGTCAATCTTGGATGTATATCTCACATTCACACAGATTCAAAATGTGAATCTCTTAATTTTTTTTTGCAAGTTGATCAAAACTTTTGTTTGTTTTCACTATGCAAAAAATAATTGTAAAAATTCACCATGTGTATGTGTACATCACTTGGTGAACCTCAAACTATTTTGCTGTGAAACGCATAAAGTCGCAATTTCAATATTGGATGTATATCTCACATTCACACAGATTCACAATGTGAATCTCTTTGTTTTTGCAAGTTGATCAACACTTTTGTTTGTTTTTCATTATGCACAAAATAATTGTAAAAATTCACCTTGTGTATGTGTACATCACTTGGTGAACCTCAAACTATTTTGCTGTGAAATGCATCAATTCACAATGTGAATCTTGGATGTATATCTCACATTCACAAAGATTCACAATGTGAATCTCTTAAAAAATTTTTTTGCAAGTTGATCAACACTTTTGTTTGTTTTCACTATGCACAAAATAATTGTAAAAATTCACCATGTGTATGTGTACATCACTTGGTGAACCTTAAACTATTTTGCTGTGAAACGCATAAATTCACAATGTCAATCTCTGATGTATATCTCACATTCACACACATTCACAATGTGAATCTCTTAATTTTTTTTGCAAGTTGATCAACACTTTTGTTTGTTTTCACTATGCACAAAATAATTGTAAAAATTCACCTTGTGTATGTGTACATCACTTGGTGAACCTCAAACTATTTTGTTGTGAAACGCATAAATTCACAATGTGAATCTTAGATGTATATCTCACATTCACACAAATTCACAATGTGAATCTCTTAAATTTTTTTTTTTGCAAGTTGATCAACACTTTTTTTTTGTTTTCACTATGCACAAAAAAAATGTAAAAATTCACCATGTGTATGTGTAAATCACTTGGTGAACCTCAAACTATTTTGCTGTGAAACGCATAAATTCACAATGTCAATATTGGATGAATATCTCACATTCACACAGATTCACAGTGTGAATCTCTTAAATTTTTTTTTTGCAAGTTGATCAACACTTTTGTTTGTTTTTCATTATGCACAAAATAATTGTAAAAATTCACTATGTGTATGTGTACATCACTTGGTGAACCTCAAACTATTTTGCTGTGAAACGCATAAATTCACAATGTCAATCTTGGATGTATATCTCACATTCACACAGATTCACAATGTGAATCTCTTAATTTTTTTTGCAAGTTGATCAACACTTTTGTTTGTTTTCACTATGCAAAAAATAATTGTAAAAATTCACCATGTGTATGTGTACATCACTTGGTGAACCTCAAACTATTTTGCTATGAAACGCATAAATTCACAATGTCAATATTGGATGTATATCTCACATTCACACAGATTCACAATGTGAATCTCTTAATTTTTTTTTTGCAAGTTGATCGACACTTTTGTTTGTTTTTCATTATGCACAAAATAATTGTAAAAATTCACCTTGTGTATGTGTACATCACTTGGTGAACCTCAAACTATTTTGCTGTGAAATGCATCAATTCACAATGTGAATCTTGGATGTATATCTCACATTCACACAGATTCACAATGTGAATCTCATAAAAAAAAAAATTCAAGTTGATCAACACTTTTGTTTGTTTTCACTATGCACAAAATAATTGTAAAAATTCACCATGTGTATGTGTACATGACTTGGTGAACCTCAAACTATTTTGTTGTGAAACGCATAAATTCACAATGTCAATCTTGGATGTATATCTCACATTCACACAGATTCACAGTGTGAATCTCTTAATTTTTTTTTTTTGCAAGTTGATCAACACTTTTGTATTTTTTTCACTATGCACAAAGTAATTGTAAAAATTCACCTTGTGTATGTGTACATCACTTGGTGAACCTCAAACTATTTTGCTGTGAAATGCATCAATTCACAATGTGAATCTTGGCTGTATATCTCACATTCACACAGATTCACAACGTGAATCTCTTAAATATTTTTTTTTGCAAGTTGATCAACACTTTTTTTTGTTTTCACTATGAACAAAATAATTGTAAAAATTCACCATGTGTATGTGTACATCACTTGGTGAACCTCAAACTATTTTGCTGTGAAACGCATAAATTCACAATGTCAATCTCTGATGTATATCTCACATTCACACAAATTCACAATGTGAATCTCTTAATTTTTTTTTTTGCAAGTTGATCAACACTTTTGTTTGTTTTCACTATGCACAAAATAATTGTAAAAATTCACCTTGTGTATGTGTACATCACTTGGTGAACCGCAAACTATTTTGCTGTGAAACGCTTAAATTTACAATGTGAATCCGTTTGCAAGTTGATCAACACTTTTGTTTGTTTTCACTATGCACAATATAATTGTAAAAATTCACCATGTGCATGTGTACATGACTTGGTGAACCTCAAACTATTTTGCTGTGAAACGCATAAATTCACAATGTCAATCTTGGATGTATATATCACATTCACACAGATTCACAATGTGAATCTCTTAATTTTTTTTTGCAAGTTGATCAACACTTTTGTTTGTTTTCACTATGCAAAAAGTAATTGTAAAAATTCACCATGTGTATGTGTACATCACTTGGTGAACCTCAAACTATTTTGTTGTGAAACGCATAAATTCACAATGTCAATATTGGATGTATATCTCACATTCACACAGATTCACAATGTGAATCTCTTAATTTTTTTTTTTGCAAGTTGATCAACACTTTTGTTTGTCTTTCATTATGCACAAAATAATTGTAAAAATTCACCTTGTATATGTGTACATCACTTGGTGAACCTCAAACTATTTTGCTATGAAATGCATCAATTCACAATGTGAATCTTGGATGTATATCTCACATTCACACAGATTCACAATGTGAATCTCATAAAAAAATTTTCAAGTTGATCAACACTTTTGTTTGTTTTCACTATGCACAAAATAATTGTAAAAATTCACCGTGTGTATGTGTAGATGACTTGGTGAACCTAAAACTATTTTGCTGTGAAACGCATAAATTCACAATGTCAATCTTGGATGTATATCTCACATTCACACAAATTCACAATGTGAATCTCTAAATTTTTTTTTTGCAAGTTGATCAACACTTTTGTTTGTTTTCACTATGCATAAAATAATTGTAAAAATTCACCATGTGTATGTGTACATCACTCGGTGAACCTCAAACTATTTTGCTGTGAAACGCATAAATTCACAATGTCAATCTTGGATGTATATCTCACAATCACACAAATTCACAATGTGAATCTCTTAATTTTTTTTTTTTGGCAAGTTGATCAAAACTTTTGTTTGTTTTTTCACTATGCACAAAATAATTATAAAAGTTCACCTTGTGTATGTGTACATCACTTGGTGAACCTCAAACTATTTTGCTGTGAAATGCATCAATTCACAATGTGAATCTTGGATGTATATCTCACATTCACAAAGATTCACAATGTGAATCTCTTAAATTTTTTTTTTTTGCAAGTTGATCAACTCTTTTGTTTGTTTTCACTATGCACAAAATAATTGTAAAAATTCACCATGTGTATGTGCACATCACTTGGTGAACCTCAAACTATTTTGCTGTGAAACGCATAAATTCACAATGTCAATCTTGGATGTATATCTCACATTCACAGAGATTCACAATGTGAATCTCTTAATTTTCTTTTTGTGCAAGTTGATCAACACTTTTTTTTGTTTTCACTATACACAAAATAATTGTAAAAATTCACTTTGTGTATGTGTACATCACTTGGTGAACCTCAAACTATTTTGCTGTGAAACGCATATATTCACAATGTGAATCTTGGATGTATATCTAACATTCACACAGATTCACAGCGTGAATCTATTAATTTTTTTTTTGCAAGCTGATCAACACTTTTGTTTGTTTTCACTATGCACAAAATAATTGTAAAAATTCACCTTGTGTATGTGTACATCACTTGGTGAACCTGAAACTATTTTGCTGTGAAATGCATCAATGCACAATGTGAATCTTGGATGTATATCTCACATTCACAAAGATTCAGAATGTGAATCTCTTAAATTTTTTTTTTTGCAAGTTGATCAACACTTTTGTTTGTTTTCACTATACACAAAATAATTGTAAAAATTCACCATGTGTATGTGTACATCACTTGGTGAACCTCAAACTATTTTGCTGTAAAACGCATAAATTCACAATGTCAATCTTGGATGTATATCTCACATTCACACAGATTCACAATGTGAATCTCTTAATTTTTTTTTTGCAAGTTGATCAACACTTTTGTTTGTTTTTCATTATGCACAAAATAATTGTAAAAATTCACTATGTGTATGTGTACATCACTTGGTGAACCTCAAACTATTTTGCTGTGAAACGCATAAATTCACAATGTCAATCTTGGATGTATATCTCACATTCACACAGATTCACAATGTGAATCTCTTAATTTTTTTTGTAAGTTGATAAACACTTTTGTTTGTTTTCACTATGCATAAAATAATTGTAAAAATTCACCATGTGTATGTGTACATCACTTGGTGAACCTCAAACTATTTTGCTATGAAACGCATAAATTCACAATATCAATCTTGGATGTATATCTCACATTCACACAGATTCACAATGTGAATCTCTTAAAAAAAATTTTTGCAAGTTGATCAACACTTTTGTTTGTTTTCACTATGCACAAAATAATTGTAAAAATTCACCATGTGTATGTGTACATCACTTGGTGAACCTTAAACTATTTTGCTGTGAAACGCATAAATTCACAATGTCAATCTCTGATGTATATCTCACATTCACACACATTCACAATGTGAATCTCTTAATTTTTTTTGCAAGTTGATCAACACTTTTGTTTGTTTTCACTATGCACAAAATAATTGTAAAAATTCACCTTGTGTATGTGTACATCACTTGTTGAACCTCAAACTATTTTGCTGTGAAACGCATAAATTCACAATGTGAATCTTGGATGTATATCTCACATTCACACAAATTCACAATGTGAATCTCTTAAATTTTTTTTTTTGCAAGTTGATCAACACTTTTTTTTTGTTTTCACTATGCACAAAAAAAATGTAAAAATTCACCATGTGTATGTGTAAATCACTTGGTGAACCTCAAACTATTTTGCTGTGAAACGCATAAATTCACAATGTCAATATTGGATGAATATCTCACATTCACACAGATTCACAGTGTGAATCTCTTAAATTTTTTTTTTGCAAGTTGATCAACACTTTTGTTTGTTTTTCATTATGCACAATATAATTGTAAAAATTCACTATGTGTATGTGTACATCACTTGGTGAACCTCAAACTATTTTGCTGTGAAACGCATAAATTCACAATGTCAATCTTGGATGTATATCTCACATTCACACAGATTCACAATGTGAATCTCTTAATTTTTTTTGCAAGTTGATAAACACTTTTGTTTGTTTTCACTATGCAAAAAATAATTGTAAAAATTCACCATGTGTATGTGTACATCACTTGGTGAACCTCAAACTATTTTGCTATGAAACGCATAAATTCACAATGTCAATATTGGATGTATATCTCACATTCACACAGATTCACAATGTGAATCTCTTAATTTTTTTTTTTTTGCAAGTTGATCGACACTTTTGTTTGTTTTTCATTATGCACAAAATAATTGTAAAAATTCACCTTGTGCATGTGTACATCACTTGGTGAACCTCAAACTATTTTGCTGTGAAACACATAAATTCACAATGTCAATCTTGGATGTATATCTCACATTCACACAGATTCATAGTGTGAATCTCTTAATTTTTTTTTTTTGCAAGTTGATCAACACTTTTGTATTTTTTTCACTATGCACAAAGTAATTGTAAAAATTCACCTTGTGTATGTGTACATCACTTGGTGAACCTCATACTATTTTGCTGTGAAATGCATCAATTCACAATGTGAATATTGGCTGTATATCTCACATTCACACAGATTCACAACGTGAATCTCATAAAAAAAAATTCAAGTTGATCAACACTTTTGTTTGTTTTCACTATGCACAAAATAATTGTAAAAATTCACCATGTCTATGTGTACATGACTTGGTGAACCTCAAACTATTTTGCTGTGAAACGCATAAATTCACCATGTCAATCTTGGATGTATATCTCACATTCACACAGATTCACAATGTGAATCTCTTAATTTTGTTTTTTGCAAGTTGATCAACACTTTTGTTTGTTTTCTCTATGCATAAAATAATTGTAAAAATTCACCATGTGCATGTGTACATCACTTGGTGAACCTCAAACTATTTTGCTGTGAAACACATAAATTCACAATGTCAATCTTGGATGTATATCTCACATTCACACAGATTCACAGTGTGAATCTCTTAATTTTTTTTTGCAAGTTGATCGACACTTTTGTTTTTCTCACTATGCAAAAAATAATTGTAAAATTCACCATGTGTATGTGTACATCACTTGGTGAACCTCAAACTATTTTGCTGTGAAACGCATAAATTCACAATGTCAATATTGGATTTATATCTCACATTCACACAGATTCACAATGTGAATCTCTTAATTTTTTTTTTGCAAGTTGATCAACACTTTTGTTTGTTTTCACTATGCATAAAATAATTGTAAAAATTCACCATGTGTATGTGTACATCACTTGGTGAACCTCAAACTATTTTGCTGTGAAACGCATAAATTCACCATGTCAATCTTGGATGTATATCTCACATTCACACAGATTCACAGTGTGAATCTCTTAATTTTTTTTTTTGCAAGTTGATCAACACTTTTGTATTTTTTTCACTATGCACAAAGTAATTGTAAATATTCACCTTGTGTATGTGTACATCACTTGGTGAACCTCAAACTATTTTGCTGTGAAATGCATCAATTCACAATGTGAATCTTGGCTGTATATCTCACATTCACACAGATTCACAACGTGAATCTCTTAAATATTTTTTTTTGCAAGTTGATCAACACTTTTGTTTGTTTTCACTATGAACAAAATAATTGTAAAAATTCACCATGTGTATGTGTACATCACTTGGTGAACCTCAAACTATTTTGCTGTGAAACGCATAAATTCACAATGTCAATCTCTGATGTATATCTCACATTCACACAAATTCACAATGTGAATCTCTTAATTTTTTTTTTGCAAGTTGATCAACAATTTTGTTTGTTTTCACTATGCACAAAATAATTGTAAAAATTCACCTTGTGTATGTGTACATCACTTGGTGAACCGCAAACTATTTTGCTGTGAAACGCTTAAGTTTACAATGTGAATCTGTTTGCAAGTTGATCAACACTTTTGTTTGTTTTCACTATGCACAATATAATTGTAAAAATTCACCATGTGCATGTGTACATGACTTGGTGAACCTCAAACTATTTTGCTGTGAAACGCATAAATTCACAATGTCAATCTTGGATGTATATATCACATTCACACAGATTCACAATGTGAATCTCTTAATTTTTTTTTGCAAGTTGATCAACACTTTTGTTTGTTTTCACTATGCAAAAAGTAATTGTAAAAATTCCCCATGTGTATGTGTACATCACTTGGTGAACCTTAAACTATTTTGCTGTGAAACGCATAAATTCACAATGTCGATATTGGATGTATATCTCACATTCACACAGATTCACAATGTGAATCTCTTAATTTTTTTTTTTGCAAGTTGATCAACACTTTTGTTTGTTTTTCATTATGCACAAAATAATTGTAAAAATTCACCTTGTATATGTGTACATCACTTGGTGAACCTCAAACTATTTTGCTATGAAATGCATCAATTCACAATGTGAATCTTGGATGTATATCTCACATTCACACAGATTCACAATGTGAATCTCATAAAAAAATTTCAAGTTGATCAACACTTTTGTTTGTTTTCACTATGCACAAAATAATTGTAAAAATTCACCGTGTGTATGTGTACATGAGTTGGTGAACCTCAAACTATTTTGCTGTGAAACGCATAAATTCACAATGTCAATCTTGGATGTATATCTCACATTCACACAAATTCACAATGTGAATCTCTAAATTTTTTTTTTGCAAGTTGATCAACACTTTTGTTTGTTTTCACTATGCATAAAATAATTGTAAAAATTCACCATGTGTATGTGTACATCACTCGGTGAACCTCAAACTATTTTGTTGTGAAACGCATAAATTCACAATGTCAATCTTGGATGTATATCTCACATTCACACAAATTCACAATATGAATCTCTTAATTTTTTTTTTTTGCAAGTTGATCAAAACTTTTGTTTGTTTTTTCACTATGCACAAAATAATTATAAAAATTCACCTTGTGTATGTGTACATCATTTGGTGAACCTCAAACTATTTTGCTGTGAAATGCATCAATTCACAATGTGAATCTTGGATGTATATCTCACATTCACAAAGATTCACAATGTGAATCTCTTAAATTTTTTTTTTTGCAAGTTGATCAACACTTTTGTTTGTTTTCACTATGCACAAAATAATTGTAAAAATTCACCATGTGTATGTGCACATCACTTGGTGAACCTCAAACTATTTTGTTGTGAAACGCATAAATTCACAATGTCAATCTTGGATGTATATCTCACATTCACAGAGATTCACAATGTGAATCTCTTAATTTTCTTTTTTTGCAAGTTGATCAACACTTTTTTTTGTTTTCACTATACACAAAATAATTGTAAAAATTCACTTTGTGTATGTGTATATCACTTGGTGAACCTCAAACTATTTTGCTGTGAAACGCATATATTCACAATGTGAATCTTGGATGTATATCTAACATTCACACAGATTCACAGCGTGAATCTATTAATTTTTTTTTTGCAAGCTGATCAACACTTTTGTTTGTTTTCACTATGCACAAAATAATTGTAAAAATTCACCTTGTGTATGTGTACATCACTTGGTGAACCTGAAACTATTTTGCTGTGAAATGCATCAATTCACAATGTGAATCTTGGATGTATATCTCACATTCACAAAGATTCAGAATGTGAATCTCTTAAATTTTTTTTTTTGCAAGTTGATCAACACTTTTGTTTGTTTTCACTATACACAAAATAATTGTAAAAATTCACCATGTGTATGTGTATATCACTTATTGAACCTCAAACTATTTTGCTGTGAAACACATAAATTCACAATGTCAATCTCTGATGTATATCTCACATTCACACAGATTCACAATGTGAATCTCTCAATTTTTTTTTTGCAAGTTGGTCAACACTTTTGTTTTTTTCACTATGCATAAAATAATTGTAAAAATTCACCATGTGTATGTGTACATCACTTAGTGAACCTCAAACTATTTTGCTGTAAAACGCATAAATTCACAATGTCAATCTTGGATGTATATCTCACATTCACACAGATTCACAATGTGAATCTCTTAATTTTTTTTTTGCAAGTTGATCAAAACTTTTGTTTGTTTTTCGCTATGCACAAAATAATTATAAAAATTCACCTTGTGTATGTGTACATCACTTGGTGAACCTCAAACTATTTTGCTGTGAAACGCATAAATTCACAATGTCAATATTGGATTTATATCTCACATTCACACAGATTCACAATGTGAATCTCTTAATTTTTTTTTGCAAGTTGATCAACACTTTTGTTTGTTTTCACTATGCATAAAATAATTGTAAAAATTCACCATGTGTATGTGTACATCACTTGGTGAACCTCAAACTATTTTGCTGTGAAACGCATAAATTCACAACGTCAATCTTGGATGTATATCTCACATTCACACAGATTCAAAGTGTGAATCTCTTAATTTTTTTTTTTTGCAAGTTGATCAACACTTTTGTATTTTTTTCACTATGCACAAAGTAATTGTAAAAATTCACCTTGTGTATGTGTACATCACTTGGTGAACCTCAAACTATTTTGCTGTGAAATCCATCAATGCACAATGTAAATCTTGGCTGTATATCTCACATTCACACAGATTCACAACGTGAATCTCTTAAATATTTTTTTTTTGCAAGTTGATCAACACTTTTGTTTGTTTTCACTATGAACAAAATAATTGTAAAAATTCACCATGTGTATGTGTACATGACTTGGTGAACCTCAAACTATTTTGCTGTGAAACGCATAAATTCACAATGTCAATCTTGGATGTATATCTCACATTCACACAGATTCACAATGTGAATCTCTTAATTTTTTTTTTTGCAAGTTGATCAACACTTTTGTTTGTTTTCTCTATGCATAAAATAATTGTAAAAATTCACCATGTGCATGTGTACATCACTTGGTGAACCTCAAACTATTTTGCTGTGAAACGCATAAATTTACAATGTGAATCCCTTAAATTTTTTTTTTTGCAAGTTGATCAACACTTTTGTTTGTTTTCACTATGCACAAAATAATTGTAAAAATTCACCATGTGTATGTGTACATGACTTGGTGAACCTCAAACTATTTTGCTGTGAAACGCATAAATTCACAATGTCAATCTTGGATGTATATATCACATTCACACAGATTCACAATGTGAATCTCTTAATTTTTTTTTGCAAGTTGATCAACACTTTTGTTTGTTTTTCATTATGCACAAAATAATTGTAAAAATTCACTATGTGTATGTGTACATCACTTGGTGAACCTCAAACTATTTTGCTGTGAAACGCATAAATTCACAATGTCAATCTTGGATGTATATCTCACATTCACACAGATTCACAATGTGAATCTCTTAATTTTTTTTGTAAGTTGATAAACACTTTTGTTTGTTTTCACTATGCATAAAATAATTGTAAAAATTCACCATGTGTATGTGTACATCACTTGGTGAACCTCAAACTATTTTGCTATGAAACGCATAAATTCACAATATCAATCTTGGATGTATATCTCACATTCACACAGATTCACAATGTGAATCTCTTAAAAAAAAATTTTGCAAGTTGATCAACACTTTTGTTTGTTTTCACTATGCACAAAATAATAGTAAAAATTCACCATGTGTATGTGTACATCACTTGGTGAACCTTAAACTATTTTGCTGTGAAACGCATAAATTCACAATGTCAATCTCTGATGTATATCTCACATTCACACACATTCACAATGTGAATCTCTTAATTTTTTTTGCAAGTTGATCAACACTTTTGTTTGTTTTCACTATGCACAAAATAATTGTAAAAATTCACCTTGTGTATGTGTACATCACTTGGTGAACCTCAAACTATTTTGCTGTGAAATCCATCAATGCACAATGTAAATCTTGGCTGTATATCTCACATTCACACAGATTCACAACGTGAATCTCTTAAATATTTTTTTTTTGCAAGTTGATCAACACTTTTGTTTGTTTTCACTATGAACAAAATAATTGTAAAAATTCACCATGTGTATGTGTACATGACTTGGTGAACCTCAAACTATTTTGCTGTGAAACGCATAAATTCACAATGTCAATCTTGGATGTATATCTCACATTCACACAGATTCACAATGTGAATCTCTTAATTTTTTTTTTTTGCAAGTTGGTCAACACTTTTGTTTGTTTTCTCTATGCATAAAATAATTGTAAAAATTCACCATGTGCATGTGTACATCACTTGGTGAACCTCAAACTATTTTGCTGTGAAACGCATAAATTTACAATGTGAATCCCTTAAATTTTTTTTTTTGCAAGTTGATCAACACTTTTGTTTGTTTTCACTATGCACAAAATAATTGTAAAAATTCACCATGTGTATGTGTACATGACTTGGTGAACCTCAAACTATTTTGCTGTGAAACGCATAAATTCACAATGTCAATCTTGGATGTATATATCACATTCACACAGATTCACAATGTGAATCTCTTAATTTTTTTTTGCAAGTTGATCAACACTTTTGTTTGTTTTTCATTATGCACAAAATAATTGTAAAAATTCACTATGTGTATGTGTACATCACTTGGTGAACCTCAAACTATTTTGCTGTGAAACGCATAAATTCACAATGTCAATCTTGGATGTATATCTCACATTCACACAGATTCACAATGTGAATCTCTTAATTTTTTTTGTAAGTTGATAAACACTTTTGTTTGTTTTCACTATGCATAAAATAATTGTAAAAATTCACCATGTGTATGTGTACATCACTTGGTGAACCTCAAACTATTTTGCTATGAAACGCATAAATTCACAATATCAATCTTGGATGTATATCTCACATTCACACAGATTCACAATGTGAATCTCTTAAAAAAAAATTTTGCAAGTTGATCAACACTTTTGTTTGTTTTCACTATGCACAAAATAATTGTAAAAATTCACCATGTGTATGTGTACATCACTTGGTGAACCTTAAACTATTTTGCTGTGAAACGCATAAATTCACAATGTCAATCTCTGATGTATATCTCACATTCACACACATTCACAATGTGAATCTCTTAATTTTTTTTGCAAGTTGATCAACACTTTTGTTTGTTTTCACTATGCACAAAATAATTGTAAAAATTCACCTTGTGTATGTGTACATCACTTGGTGAACCTCAAACTATTTTGCTGTGAAACGCATAAATTCACAATGTGAATCTTGGATGTATATCTCACATTCACACAAATTCACAATGTGAATCTCTTAAATTTTTTTTTTGCAAGTTGATCAACACTTTTTTTTTGTTTTCACTATGCACAAAAAAAATGTAAAAATTCACCATGTGTATATGTAAATCACTTGGTGAACCTCAAACTATTTTGCTGTGAAACGCATAAATTCACAATGTCAATATTGGATGAATATCTCACATTCACACAGATTCACAGTGTGAATCTCTTAAATTTTTTTTTTGCAAGTTGATCAACACTTTTGTTTGTTTTTCATTATGCACAAAATAATTGTAAAAATTCACTATGTGTATGTGTACATCACTTGGTGAACCTCAAACTATTTTGCTGTGAAACGCATAAATTCACAATGTCAATCTTGGATGTATATCTCACATTCACACAGATTCACAATGTGAATCTCTTAATTTTTTTTGCAAGTTGATAAACACTTTTGTTTGTTTTCACTATGCAAAAAATAATTGTAAAAATTCACCATGTGTATGTGTACATCACTTGGTGAACCTCAAACTATTTTGCTATGAAACGCATAAATTCACAATGTCAATATTGGATGTATATCTCACATTCACACAGATTCACAATGTGAATCTCTTAATTTTTTTTTTTTTTGCAAGTTGATCGACACTTTTGTTTGTTTTTCATTATGCACAAAATAATTGTAAAAATTCACCTTGTGCATGTGTACATCACTTGGTGAACCTCAAACTATTTTGCTGTGAAACACATAAATTCACAATGTCAATCTTGGATGTATATCTCACATTCACACAGATTCACAGTGTGAATCTCTTAATTTTTTTTTTTTTGCAAGTTGATCAACACTTTTGTATTTTTTTCACTATGCACAAAGTAATTGTAAAAATTCACCTTGTGTATGTGTACATCACTTGGTGAACCTCAAACTATTTTGCTGTGAAATGCATCAATTCACAATGTGAATCTTGGCTGTATATCTCACATTCACACAGATTCACAACGTGAATCTCATAAAAAAGATTCAAGTTGATCAACACTTTTGTTTGTTTTCACTATGCACAAAATAATTGTAAAAATTCACCATGTGTATGTGTACATGACTTGGTGAACCTCAAACTATTTTGCTGTGAAACGCATAAATTCACCATGTCAATCTTGGATGTATATCTCACATTCACACAGATTCACAATGTGAATCTCTTAATTTTGTTTTTTGCAAGTTGATCAACACTTTTGTTTGTTTTCTCTATGCATAAAATAATTGTAAAAATTCACCATGTGCATGTGTACATCACTTGGTGAACCTCAAACTATTTTGCTGTGAAACACATAAATTCACAATGTCAATCTTGGATGTATATCTCACATTCACACAGATTCACAGTGTGAATCTCTTAATTTTTTTTTGCAAGTTGATCAACACTTTTGTTTGTTTTCACTATGCAAAAAATAATTGTAAAATTCACCATGTGTATGTGTACATCACTTGGTGAACCTCAAACTATTTTGCTGTGAAACGCATAAATTCACAATGTCAATATTGGATTTATATCTCACATTCACACAGATTCACAATGTGAATCTCTTAATTTTTTTTTTGCAAGTTGATCAACACTTTTGTTTGTTTTCACTATGCATAAAATAATTGTAAAAATTCACCATGTGTATGTGTACATCACTTGGTGAACCTCAAACTATTTTGCTGTGAAACGCATAAATTCACCATGTCAATCTTGGATGTATATCTCACATTCACACAGATTCACAGTGTGAATCTCTTAATTTTTTTTTTTTGCAAGTTGATCAACACTTTTGTATTTTTTTCACTATGCACAAAGTAATTGTAAATATTCACCTTGTGTATGTGTACATCACTTGGTGAACCTCAAACTATTTTGCTGTGAAATGCATCAATTCACAATGTGAATCTTGGCTGTATATCTCACATTCACACAGATTCACAACGTGAATCTCTTAAATATTTTTTTTTGCAAGTTGATCAACACTTTTGTTTGTTTTCACTATGAACAAAATAATTGTAAAAATTCACCATGTGTATGTGTACATCACTTGGTGAACCTCAAACTATTTTGCTGTGAAACGCATAAATTCACAATGTCAATCTCTGATGTATATCTCACATTCACACAAATTCACAATGTGAATCTCTTAATTTTTTTTTTGCAAGTTGATCAACAATTTTGTTTGTTTTCACTATGCACAAAATAATTGTAAAAATTCACCTTGTGTATGTGTACATCACTTGGTGAACCGCAAACTATTTTGCTGTGAAACGCTTAAATTTACAATGTGAATCCGTTTGCAAGTTGATCAACACTTTTGTTTGTTTTCACTATGCACAATATAATTGTAAAAATTCACCATGTGCATGTGTACATGACTTGGTGAACCTCAAACTATTTTGCTGTGAAACGCATAAATTCACAATGTCAATCTTGGATGTATATATCACATTCACACAGATTCACAATGTGAATCTCTTAATTTTTTTTTGCAAGTTGATCAACACTTTTGTTTGTTTTCACTATGCAAAAAGTAATTGTAAAAATTCACCATGTGTATGTGTACATCACTTGGTGAACCTCAAACTATTTTGCTGTGAAACGCATAAATTCACCATGTCGATATTGGATGTATATCTCACATTCACACAGATTCACAATGTGAATCTCTTAATTTTTTTTTTTTTTGCAAGTTGATCAACACTTTTGTTTGTTTTTCATTATGCACAAAATAATTGTAAAAATTCACCTTGTATATGTGTACATCACTTGGTGAACCTCAAACTATTTTGCTATGAAATGCATTAATTCACAATGTGAATCTTGGATGTATATCTCACATTCACACAGATTCACAATGTGAATCTCATAAAAAAAATTTCAAGTTGATCAACACTTTTGTTTGTTTTCACTATGCACAAAATAATTGTAAAAATTCACCGTGTGTATGTGTACATGAGTTGGTGAACCTCAAACTATTTTGCTGTGAAACGCATAAATTCACAATGTCAATCTTGGATGTATATCTCACATTCACACAAATTCACAATGTGAATCTCTAAATTTTTTTTTTGCAAGTTGATCAACACTTTTGTTTGTTTTCACTATGCATAAAATAATTGTAAAAATTCACCATGTGTATGTGTACATCACTCGGTGAACCTCAAACTATTTTGTTGTGAAACGCATAAATTCACAATGTCAATCTTGGATGTATATCTCACATTCACACAAATTCACAATATGAATCTCTTAATTTTTTTTTTTTTGCAAGTTGATCAAAACTTTTGTTTGTTTTTTCACTATGCACAAAATAATTATAAAAATTCACCTTGTGTATGTGTACATCACTTGGTGAACCTCAAACTATTTTGCTGTGAAATGCATCAATTCACAATGTGAATCTTGGATGTATATCTCACATTCACAAAGATTCACAATGTGAATCTCTTAAATTTTTTTTTTTGCAAGTTGATCAACACTTTTGTTTGTTTTCACTATGCACAAAATAATTGTAAAAATTCACCATGTGTATGTGCACATCACTTGGTGAACCTCAAACTATTTTGTTGTGAAACGCATAAATTCACAATGTCAATCTTGGATGTATATCTCACATTCACAGAGATTCACAATGTGAATCTCTTAATTTTCTTTTTTTGCAAGTTGATCAACACTTTTTTTTGTTTTCACTATACACAAAATAATTGTAAAAATTCACTTTGTGTATGTGTACATCACTTGGTGAACCTCAAACTATTTTGCTGTGAAACGCATATATTCACAATGTGAATCTTGGATGTATATCTGACATTCACACAGATTCACAGCGTGAATCTATTAATTTTTTTTTTTGCAAGCTGATCAACACTTTTGTTTGTTTTCACTATGCACAAAATAATTGTAAAAATTCACCTTGTGTATGTGTACATCACTTGGTGAACCTCAAACTATTTTGCTGTGAAATGCATCAATTCACAATGTGAATCTTGGATGTATATCTCACATTCACAAAGATTCAGAATGTGAATCTCTTAAATTTTTTTTTTTGCAAGTTGATCAACATTTTTGTTTGTTTTCACTATACACAAAATAATTGTAAAAATTCACCATGTGTATGTGTATATCACTTATTGAACCTCAAACTATTTTGCTGTGAAACACATAAATTCACAATGTCAATCTCTGATGTATATCTCACATTCACACAGATTCACAATGTGAATCTCTCAATTTTTTTTTTGCAAGTTGGTCAACACTTTTGTTTTTTTCACTATGCATAAAATAATTGTAAAAATTCACCATGTGTATGTGTACATCACTTGGTGAACCTCAAACTATTTTGCTGTAAAACGCATAAATTCACAATGTCAATCTTGGATGTATATCTCACATTCACACAGATTCACAATGTGAATCTCTTAATTTTTTTTTTGCAAGTTGATCAAAACTTTTGTTTGTTTTTCGCTATGCACAAAATAATTATAAAAATTCACCTTGTGTATGTGTACATCACTTGGTGAACCTCAAACTATTTTGCTGTGAAACGCATAAATTCACAATGTCAATATTGGATTTATATCTCACATTCACACAGATTCACAATGTGAATCTCTTAATTTTTTTTTGCAAGTTGATCAACACTTTTGTTTGTTTTCACTATGCATAAAATAATTGTAAAAATTCACCATGTGTATGTGTACATCACTTGGTGAACCTCAAACTATTTTGCTGTGAAACGCATAAATTCACAATGTCAATCTTGGATGTATATCTCACATTCACACAGATTCAAAGTGTGAATCTCTTAATTTTTTTTTTTTGCAAGTTGATCAACACTTTTGTATTTTTTCCACTATGCACAAAGTAATTGTAAAAATTCACCTTGTGTATGTGTACATCACTTGGTGAACCTCAAACTATTTTGCTGTGAAATCCATCAATGCACAATGTAAATCTTGGCTGTATATCTCACATTCACACAGATTCACAACGTGAATCTCTTAAATATTTTTTTTTTGCAAGTTGATCAACACTTTTGTTTGTTTTCACTATGAACAAAATAATTGTAAAAATTCACCATGTGTATGTGTACATGACTTGGTGAACCTCAAACTATTTTGCTGTGAAACGCATAAATTCACAATGTCAATCTTGGATGTATATCTCACATTCACACAGATTCACAATGTGAATCTCTTAATTTTTTTTTTTTGCAAGTTGATCAACACTTTTGTTTGTTTTCTCTATGCATAAAATAATTGTAAAAATTCACCATGTGCATGTGTACATCACTTGGTGAACCTCAAACTATTTTGCTGTGAAACGCATAAATTTACAATGTGAATCCCTTAAATTTTTTTTTTTGCAAGTTGATCAACACTTTTGTTTGTTTTCACTATGCACAAAATAATTGTAAAAATTCACCATGTGTATGTGTACATGACTTGGTGAACCTCAAACTATTTTGCTGTGAAACGCATAAATTCACAATGTCAATCTTGGATGTATATATCACATTCACACAGATTCACAATGTGAATCTCTTAATTTTTTTTGCAAGTTGATCAACACTTTTGTTTGTTTTCACTATGCAAAAAATAATTGTAAAAATTCACCATGTGTATGTGTACATCACTTGGTGAACCTCAAACTATTTTGTTGTGAAACGCATAAATTCACAATGTCAATATTGGATGTATATCTCACATTCACACAGATTCACAATGTGAATCTCTTAATTTTTTTTTTGCAAGTTGATCAACACTTTTGTTTGTTTTTCATTATGCACAAAATAATTGTAAAAATTCACCTTGTATATGTGTACATCACTTGGTGAACCTCAAACTATTTTGCTATGAAATGCATCAATTCACAATGTAAATCTTGGATGTATATCTCACATTCACACAGATTCACAATGTGAATCTCATAAAAAAAATTTCAAGTTGATCAACACTTTTGTTTGTTTTCACTATGCACAAAATAATTGTAAAAATTCACCGTGTGTATGTGTACATGACTTGGTGAACCTCAAACTATTTTGCTGTGAAACGCATAAATTCACAATGTCAATCTTGGATGTATATCTCACATTCACACAAATTCACAATGTGAATCTCTAAATTTTTTTTTTGCAAGTTGATCAACACTTTTGTTTGTTTTCACTATGCATAAAATAATTGTAAAAATTCACCATGTGTATGTGTACATCACTCGGTGAACCTCAAACTATTTTGCTGTGAAACGCATAAATTCACAATGTCAATCTTGGATGTATATCTCACATTCACACAAATTCACAATCTGAATCTCTTAATTTTTTTTTTGCAAGTTGATCAAAACTTTTGTTTGTTTTTTCACTATGCACAAAATAATTATAAAAATTCACCTTGTGTATGTGTACATCACTTGGTGAACCTCAAACTATTTTGCTGTGAAATGCATCAATTCACAATGTGAATCTTGGATGTATATCTTACATTCACAAAGATTCACAATGTGAATCTCTTAAATTTTTTTTTTTTGCAAGTTGATCAGCACTTTTGTTTGTTTTCACTATGCACAAAATAATTGTAAAAATTCATCATGTGTATGTGCACATCACTTGGTGAACCTCAAACTATTTTGCTGTGAAACGCATAAATTCACAATGTCAATCTTGGATGTATATCTCACATTCACAGAGATTCACAATGTGAATCTCTTAATTTTTTTTTTGCAAGTTGGTCAACACTTTTGTTTTTTTCACTATGCATAAAATAATTGTAAAAATTCACCATGTGTATGTGTACATCACTTGGTGAACCTCAAACTATTTTGCTGTAAAACGCATAAATTCACAATGTCAATCTTGGATGTATATCTCACATTCACACAGATTCACAATGTGAATCTCTTAATTTTTTTTTTTGCAAGTTGATCAAAACTTTTGTTTGTTTTTCGCTATGCACAAAATAATTATAAAAATTCACCTTGTGTATGTGTACATCACTTGGTGAACCTCAAACTATTTTGCTGTGAAATGCATCAATTCACAATGTGAATCTTGGATGTATATCTCACATTCACAAAGATTCACAATATGAATCTCTTAAATTTTTTTTTGCAAGTTGATCAACACTTTTGTTTGTTTTCACTATGCACAAAATAATTGTAAAAATTCACCATGTGTATGTGCACATCACTTGGTGAACCTCAAACTATTTTGCTGTGAAACGCATAAATTCACAATGTCAATCTTGGATGTATATATCTCACATTCACAGAGATTCACAATGTGAATCTCTTAATTTTCTTTTTTTGCAAGTTGATAAACACTTTTTTTTGCTTTTCACTATGCACAAAATAATTGTAAAAATTCACTTTGTGTATGTGTACATCACTTGGTGAACCTCAAACTATTTTGCTGTGAAACGCATATATTCACAATGTGAATCTTGGATGTATATCTAACATTCACAAAGATTCACAATGTGAATCTCTTAAAAAAATTTTTTTGCAAGTTGATCAACACTTTTGTTTGTTTTCACTATACACAAAATAATTGTAAAAATTCACCATGTGTATGTGTACATCACTTGCTGAACCTCAAACTATTTTGCTGTGAAACACATAAATTCACAATGTCAATCTCTGATGTATATCTCACATTCACACAGATTCACAATGTGAATCTCTCAATTTTTTTTTTTGCAAGTTGGTCAACACTTTTGTTTTTTTCACTATGCATAAAATAATTGTAAAAATTCACCATGTGTATGTGTACATCACTTGGTGAACCTCAAACTATTTTGCTGTAAAACGCATAAATTCACAATGTCAATCTTGGATGTATATCTCACATTCACACAGATTCACAATGTGAATCTCTTAATTTTTTTTTTTTGCAAGTTGATCAAAACTTTTGTTTGTTTTTCGCTATGCACAAAATAATTATAAAAATTCACCTTGTGTATGTGTACATCACTTGGTGAACCTCAAACTATTTTGCTGTGAAATGCATCAATTCACAATGTGAATCTTGGATGTATATCTCACATTCACAAAGATTCACAATGTGAATGTCTTAAATTTTTTTTTTGCAAGTTGATGAACACTTTTGTTTGTTTTCACTATGCACAAAATAATTGTAAAAATTCACCATGTGTATGTGCACATCACTTGGTGAACCTGAAACTATTTTGCTGTGAAACGCATAAATTCACAATGTCAATCTTGGATGTATATATCTCACATTCACAGAGATTCACAATGTGAATCTCTTAATTTTCTTTTTTTGCAAGTTGATCAACACTTTTTTTTGTTTTCACTATGCACAAAATAATTGTAAAAATTCACTTTGTGTATGTGTACATCACTTGGTGAACCTCAAACTATTTTGCTGTGAAACGCATATATTCACAATGTCAATCTTGGATGTATATCTAACATTCACAAAGATTCACAATGTGAATCTCTTAAATTTTTTTTTTTGCAAGTTGATCAACACTTTTGTTTGTTTTCACTATACACAAAATAATTGTAAAAATTCACCATGTGTATGTGTACATCACTTGCTGAACCTCAAACTATTTTGCTGTGAAACACATAAATTCACAATGTCAATCTCTGATGTATATCTCACATTCACACAAATTCATAATGTGAATCTCTTAAAAAAAAATTTGCAAGTTGATCAACACTTTTGTTTGTTTTCATTATGCACAAAATAATTGTAAAAATTCACCTTGTGTATGTGTACATCACTTGGTGAACCTCAAACTATTTTGCTGTGAAACGCATAAATTCACAATATGAATCTTGGATGTATACCTCACATTCACAATGTGAATCTCTTAAATTTTTATTTTTTTGCAAGTTGATCAACACTTTTTTTTGTTTTCACTATGCATAAAATATTTGTAAAAATTCACCATGTGTATGTGTACATGACGTGGTGAACCTCAAACTATTTTGCTGTGAAATGCATAAATTCACAATGTGAATCTTGGATATATATCTCACATTCACACAGATCACAATGTTAATCTCTTAAATTTTTTTTTGCAAGTTGATCAACACTTTTGTTTATTTTCACTATGAACAAAATAATTATAAAAATTCACCATGTGTATGTGCACATCACTTGGTGAACCTCAAACTATTTTGCTGTGAAACGCATAAATTCACAATGTCAATTTTGGATGTATATCTCACATTCACACAGATTCACAATGTGAATCTCTTAATTTTTTTTTTGCAAGTTGATCAACACTTTTGTTTGTTTTCACTATGCACAAAATAATTGTAAAAATTCACCATGTGTATGTGTACATCACTTGGTGAACCTCAAACTATTTTGCTGTGAAACGCATAAAGTCACAATTTCAATATTGGATGTATATCTCACATTCACGCAGATTCACAATGTGAATCTCTTTTTTTTTTGCAAGTTGATCAACACTTTTGTTTGTTTTTAATTATGCACAAAATAATTGTAAAAATTCACCTTGTGTATGTATACATCACTTGGTGAACCTCAAACTATTTTGCTTTGAAATGCATCAATTCACAATGTGAATCTTGGATGTATATCTTACATTCACACAGATTCACAATGTGAATCTCATAAATTTTTTTTTTCAAGTTGATCAACACTTTTGTTTGTTTTCACTATGCACAAAATAATTGTAAAAATTCACCATGTGTATGTGTACATGACTTGGTGAACCTCAAACTATTTTGTTGTGAAACGCATAAATTCACAATGTCAATCTTGGATGTATATATCTCACATTCACACAGATTCACAATGTGAATCTCTTAATTTTTTTTTGCAAGTTGATCAACACTTTTGTTTGTTTTCAATATGCATTAAATAATTGTAAAAAATTCACCATGTGTATGTGTACATCACTTGGTGAACCTCAAACTATTTTGCTGTGAAACGCATAAATTCACAATGTCAATCTTGGATGTATATCTCACATTCACACAGATTCACAGTGTGAATCTCTGAATTTTTTTTTTTTTGCAAGTTGATGAACACTTTTGTTTGTTTTTCACTATGCACAAAATAATTGTAAAAATTCACCTTGTGTATGTGTACATCACTTGGTGAACCTCAAACTATTTTGCTGTGAAATGCATCAATTCACAATGTGAATCTTGGCTGTATATCTCACATTCACACAGATTCACAACGTGAATCTCGTAAAAAAAAATTTGGCAAGTTGATCAACGCTTTTGTTTGTTTTCACTATGAACAAAATAATTGTAAAAATTCACCATGTGTATGTGTACATCACTTGGTGAACCTCAAACTATTTTGCTGTGAAAAGCATAAATTCACAATGTCAATCTCTGATGTATATCTCACATTCACACAAATTCACAATGTGAATCTCTTAATTTTTTTTTTTTGCAAGTTGATCAACACTTTTGTTTGTTTTCACTATGAACAAAATAATTGTAAAAATTCACCTTGTGTATGTGTACATCACTTGGTGAACCTCAAACTATTTTGCTGTGAAACGCATAAATTCACAATGTGAATCTTGGATGTATATCTCACATTCACACAAATTCACAATGTGAATCTCTTGAATTTTTTTTTTTTGCAAGTTGATCAACACTTTTTTTTTGTTTTCACTATGCACAAAATAATTGTAAAAATTCACCATGTGTGTGTGTAAATCACTTGGTGAACCTCAAACTATTTTGCTGTGAAACACATAAATTCACAATGTCAATATTGGATGTATATCTCACATTCACACAGATTCACAATGTGAATCTCTTAAATTTTTTTTTTGCAAGTTGATCAATACTTTTGTTTGTTTTCACTATGCACAAAATAATTGTAAAAATTCACTATGTGTATGTGTACATCACTTGGTGAACCTCAAACTATTTTTCTGTGAAACGCATAAATTCACAATGTCAATCTTGGATGTATATCTCACATTCACACAGATTCACAATGTGAATCTCTTAATTTTTTTTTTGCAAGTTTATCAACACTTTTGTTTGTTTTCACTATGCAAAAAATAATTGTAAAAATTCATCATGTGTATTTGTACATCACTTGGTGAACCTCAAACTATTTTTCTGTGAAACGCATAAATTCACAATGTCAATATTGGATGTATATCTCACATTCACACAGATTCACAATGTGAATCTCTTAATTTTTTTTTTGCAAGTTGATCAACACTTTTGTTTGTTTTTCATTATGCACAAAATAATTGTAAAAATTCACCTTGTGTATGTGTACATCACTTGGTGAACCTCAAACTATTTTGCTGTGAAATGCATCAATTCACAATGTGAATCTTGGATGTATATCTCACATTCACACAGATTCACAATGTGATTCTCATAAAAAAAATTTCAAGTTGATCAACACTTTTGTTTGTTTTCACTATGCATAAAATAATTGTAAAAATTCACCATGTGTATGTGTACATGAGTTGGTGAACCTCAAACTATTTTGCTGTGAAACGCATAAATTCACAATGTCAATCTTGGATGTATATCTCATATTCACACAGATTCACAATGTGAATCTCTTAATTTTTTTTTTGCAAGTTGATCAACACTTTTTTTTGTTTTCACTATGCATAAAATAATTGTAAAAATTCACCATGTGTATGTGTACATCACTTGGTGAACCTCAAACTATTTCGCTATGAAATGCATAAATTCACAATGTCAATCTTGGATGTATATCTCACATTCACACAGATTCACAGTGTGAATCTCTTAATTTTTTTTTTTTTGCAAGTTGATCAACACTTTTGTTTGTTTTTCACTATGCACAAAATAATTGTAAAAATTCACCTTGTGTATGTGTACATCACTTGGTGAACCTCAAACTATTTTGCTGTGAAATGCATCAATTCACAATGTGAATCTTGGCTGTATATCTCACATTCACACAGATTCACAACGTGAATCTCTTAAATTTTTTTTTTTGCAAGTTGATCAACACTTTTGTTTGTTTTCACTATGAACAAAATAATTGTAAAAATTCACCATGTGTATGTGTACATCACTGGGTGAACCTCAAACTATTTTGCTGTGAAACGCATAAATTCACAATGTCAATCTCTGATGTATATCTCACATTCACACAAATTCACAATGTGAATCTCTTAATTTTTTTTTTTGCAAGTTGATCAACACTTATGTTTGTTTTCACTATGCACAAAATAATTGTAAAAATTCACCTTGTGTATGTGTACATCACTTGGTGAACCTCAAACTATTTTGCTGTGAAACGCATAAATTGACAATGTGAATCTTGGATGTATATATCTCACATTCACACAAATTCACAATGTGAATCTCTTAAATTTTTTTTTTTTTGCAAGTTGATCAAGACTTTTTTTTGTTTTCACTATGCACAAAATAATTGTAAAAACTCACCATGTATATGTGTAAATCACTTGGTGAACCTCAAACTATTTTGCTGTGAAACTCATAAATTCACAATGTCAATATTGGATGTATATCTCACATTCACAAAGATTCACAATGTGAATCTCTTAATTTTTTTTTGCAAGTTGATCAACACTTTTGTTTGTTTTCACTATGCACAAAATAATTGTAAAAATTCACTATGTGTATGTGTACATCACTTGGTGAACCTCAAACTATTTTGCTGTGAAACGCATAAATTCACAATGTCAATCTTGGATGTATATCTCACATTCACACAGATTCACAATGTGAATCTCTTAATTTTTCTTTGCAAGTTGATCAACACTTTTGTATGTTTTCACTATGCAAAAAATAATTGTAAAAATTCACCATGTGTATGTGTACATCAGTTGGTGAACCTCAAACTATTTTGCTGTGAAACGCATAAATTCACAATGTCAATATTGGATGTATATCTCACATTCACACAGATTCACAATGTGAATCTCTTAATTTTTTTTTTTTTTGCAAGTTGATCAACACTTTTGTTTGTTTTTCATTATGCACAAAATAATTGTAAAAAATCACCTTGTGTATGTGTACATCACTTGGTGAACCTCAAACTATTTTGCTGTGAAATGAATCAATTCACAATGTGAATCTTGGATGTATATCTCACATTCACACAAATTCACAATGTGAATCTCATAAAAAAAAAATTTCAAGTTGATCAATACTTTTGTTTGTTTTCACTATGCACAAAATAATTGTAAAAATTCACCATGTGTATGTGTACATGACTTGGTGAACCTCAAACTATTTTGCTGTGAAACGTATAAATTCACAATGTCAATCTTCGATGTATATCTCACATTCACACAGATTCACAATGTAAATCTCTTGATTATTTTTTTTTGCAAGTTGATCAACACTTTTGTTTGTTTTCACTATGCATAAAATAATTGTAAAAATTCACCTTGTGTATGTGTACATCACTTGGTGAACCTCAAACTATTTTGCTGTGAAACGCATAAATTCACAATGTCAATCTTGGATGTATATCTCACATTCACACAGATTCACAGTGTGAATCTCTTAACTTTTTTTTTTTTGCAAGTTGATCAACACTTTTGTTTTTTTTTCACTATGCACAAAATAATTGTAAAAATTCACCTTGTGTATGTGTACATCACTTGGTGAACCTCAAACTATTTTGCTGTGAAATGCATCAATTCACAATGTGAATCTTGGCTGTATATCTCACATTCACACAGATTCACAACGTGAATCTCTTAAATTTTTTTTTTTTGCAAGTTGATCAACACTTTTGTTTGTTTTCACTATGCACAAAATAATTGTAAAAATTCATTATGTGTATGTGTACATCACTTGGTGAACCTCAAACTATTTTGCTGTGAAACGCATAAATTCACAATGTCAATCTTGGATGTATGTCTCACATTCACACAGATTCACAATGTGAATCTGTTAATTTTTTTTTGCAAGTTGATCAACACTTTTGTTTGTTTTCACTATGCAAAAAATAATTGTAAAAATTCACCATGTGTATGTGTACATCAGTTGGTGAACCTCAAACTATTTTGCTGTGAAACGCATAAATTCACAATGTCAATATTGGATGTATATCTCACATTCACACAGATTCACAATGTGAATCTCTTAATTTTTGTTTTTTGCAAGTTGATCAACACTTTTGTTTGTTTTCACTATGCATAAAATATTTGTAAAAATTCACCATGTGTATGTGTACATCACTTGGTGAACCTCAAACTATTTTGCTGTGAAATGCATCAATTCACAATGTGAATCTTGGATGTATATATCTCACATTCACACAGATTCACAATGTGAATCTCATATTTTTTTTTTGCAAGTTGATCAACAATTTTGTTTGTTTTCACTATGCACAATGTTGAAAAATGTTTTTATATGTGATCATCACTGAAATAAGACGAATTGGTTTTATATTATCTAACAAATATTATCAGTTATTTCAGGTTGCGTTGATTCGTGCTTAATTATGAAATACAAAAATAGGCAAAAGACGAAATACGCAAAGACGGAAAAATAGACGCATATTTGATCGTTTGAAGACAAAACAAATCAAATGATAAAAATTGTCAAAACTTCAAAACATCAAGGGACCAATATGAAAATTCAATTTCTTAATTGAATTATAAACATTCAGTAAAAGAAAGCCACGTTCCCACTACTACCACTTGATTAAAAGCTACAAGCTAGCACCATACATACTCAAGTGTGTTTAAAGATGTTTTCTTTTATTATATGTACATATATATGTACGTATATGTATGTATGTTGTATATATATATATATATATATATATATATATATATATATATATATATATATATATATATCGTGCATATGTATGTATGATTGAGAGAATTGTCACAAAAGCAAAAAGAACCCAACCTACATGTGTTCTACCAGCTACTACATCCACCAAGCTATTTCTTTTTCATAAACAAACACAAGTGGAAGAGTTGTTTGATTCATTTTTGCATATATATATGTATGTATACGTGAGTTTTGAGGGAGAGTGGAAGTGTAAGTGTTTTAGTCTTTGTTTGTAATAATTCCCATTACTCACTCATCTCCAGAAGAATAAACACACAACCAACCTCCAAATACTCTCCAAACACCCTCCAAATACCCACTTCAACCTCATCAAATCACCTTAAAAAACCCCATACCCACATACAAAAAACATTACCCGTGTATTTTGTATCGTTTTGTAAACAATTCATTGTTACATAAAAGAACTTATTGTTACTTACCGGATTGAACTTTGAACAAATAGAGACACAGTCTATTAAGATCCAGTCCAATTCTAAACCAGTTCAGTCAATTTATTGACGAACCGACTTTATATATATTTATATATTTATATATTTTATTACAGCTTTACGTCATTTAAATACTGTCATTTATTTCATTTATAGCTTTCAGTCATTTATAACTTTCCAGTTTATATTTATTCCGCACTTCTTATTTTTTTTCGCATCTTATCTCCTTAAATATATATATCTGTCACCCAGTAACTGGTATCCGAGCCTTAATTCGTGGTAATCAGATCGTATATTTTTAACAATTGGTATCAGAGCTTGTGTGATTTACTTTGAAATTTTTGTCGAAACTTTTGGTTAGCGTTATAAACCTTCCATAAGCTTTTCTTTAAAAATTTCATTTTAATATCACTTGTTCAAAATCCTTTAAAATAAAATTTTCAAAAAAAAAAGGACCTTGTGTGATTTACTTTGAAATTTTTGTCGAAACTTTTGGTTAGCGTTATAAACCTTCCATAAGCTTTTCTTTAAAAATTTCATTTTAATATCATTTGTTCAAAATCCTTTCATAAAATTTCAAAAAAAAAAAAAAAAAAAAAAATAGGAAATGTCTTTGGCAAATTACTCCAACATGAACTCTGTCTCCATTGCAAATAGCTTAGGATCTGGTTCACGGGCACCCATACTTATTCCTGAAGAGTATAATTCGTGGGTTGGTCGTATGAATCTTCATCTTAACGCTATAAATGAAGATGTCTGGAAATGCGTAGAAGGAACATATATTACTCCAGAAAATATGGCTACTCTTGCTACAAATCAAGCCACTCAAACCGAAATCAGAAGAAAGTTGGAACTCCAAGCCAAAAAGGAACTTGTGTCTGGAATACCTCACAGTATTCTAAGTCAAATGGATGACATTATACTGTTGACCGCAAATCAAATTTGGGAAAATTTGAAAAATCGTTTTTGTGGAAATAAAAGAATTATCGGAAACAAAAGAACATCTGTTTTAAATGAATTCGATAATTTCAAGATGCTTTCATCAGAAACCATCCATGATGCTCATGATAGGTTCAATTTTATCATGGTAAAAATGAACAATTTGGGCATCAAAAAGACACAACACGAGATAAATCTCAAGTTTCTAAACAATCTTTACGAAAGCTGGAAGATGGTTAAACTCATCATTCAGGGAAATCCAGCCATTCATACTGAAACTTTATACAATTTGTATGGAGAACTTCAATCGTATGAATCCTCGATTGACCCACCAACCACTACAGCTTTTGGAGGACCACTTGCTCTCGTTTCCACATCTTCTCAAAACCAAACACCTTTTAATGAACAAAACTTCAATCATTTTAATCAGACATCTTTTCAAAACCAACCCTTTTTGAACAATTCTTTTGATCAATCTGATTTAAATGATGAAGCAGACTACCAACAACTGTGTGCTTTGGTAGCAAACACAAACCTCCAGAGATTTATTACAAATCACGGTCAATCGAATTTTAAACCAAATTTTCAAAACCGACCATCATTTGGACAAAATAATTCTGGATTTCAACCAAGACCTCAACCTATTCAAAACAACTCAGGTTTTCAACCAAGACCTTATTTTGGACAAAATTTTCAAAGACCTTCCTTCCAAAACAATTCAAACCAAGGTTTTCAAAACCAGGGATTTCAAAACAATCCCAACTCAAGTCATCATAACAATAACCAAAACAACAGTTTTCAAAACCAAAACAAAGGATTCCAAAATCAAGGTTACACTAATCAAAACAATGGCTTTCAAAACAACCAAAATTTTGGATTCCAACAGAACCCTTCCCAATCTTCCCAACAAATCCAAACTCAAGCTCCTGAAAGACTTCCGATTAAAAGTCAAAAGGATGACAGTGATGAAGAAGTGATCATTTGTCACAACTGCAAAGGAACTAATCACTATGCCAGAGAATGCCGAGCCAAAAACAAAACCAAAGTCAAAGACTCAGCATACTATGCTCAAAAAGCCGATGAATTAAAGAAACAGGAAAATCAAGATAAGCAAAGAGCATTGATGGCAATCCATGAACCAAACGTGGAATACTGGCCAACTTCTGAAGACGAAGCTGACAATGAACCAACACAATCAAACTTCTGTTTCGTAGTTGGTGTTGATAGACCTTCAAGAGCTCCAAACGTCATAGAACAGGTATGGTCTATGATCTCTGAACTTGGTCTTTCGAAATCAATTTTTGAGTCCCATATAACCAAGATTGAGAAAAGTCTAGAAGCTGATCTCAAAAAATATCATGACACAATGATCAATTCCGATATCTGCAAATCTGAGTTACAAACC
The DNA here is from genome assembly GCF_052849685.1 of Lactuca virosa. NCBI lineage: Eukaryota > Viridiplantae > Streptophyta > Magnoliopsida > Asterales > Asteraceae > Lactuca > Lactuca virosa. The sequence goes on along the minus strand of NC_136430.1, from coordinate 220,287,846 downwards.
TTGCAACTCAAATTTGGAGAATCAACAAGGATAAAGAACAAATTGGAAAGAGACGTTGAAAGAAAATCAGAAGATTATAATCACGTCTTGGAACAATTAAATCAAACCCTAATTCAGAAAAAGGATTTGGAACAAAAAAATCAGTCAGTCATTTCCTCTGAAACAAAAGATGTTTTAGAAAAGGAAATCCTTCAGTTGAAACAAAACTTTTAAGAATCAACTGAAAAATACAAAACTTTAAATGAAAAACTGACTGATTCTTTAAACCAAACCAATTTTCTTGAATCTGAAAACAAAAGATTGATATGGAATATGAATTCTATCAAAATTGCTAGAAAACTAAGTGATGATGTTTTCACCAAAGCAAACACCTTAGGAACTGGCAAAATTGATACGAATTACAGACCAGGAATTGGAAGAGAATCCTTTGAAAATGAACTAGCTAAACAAGAAAACATGACAATTTGTGAAAACTCTGAATCCACTCTTCCAGATCTTTTCACATCTGCTAATGAGGAAGATTCAGATGACGAAACAGTTATCAACTGTAGCCCAGATGACACTGCTTTCACTGTTTCCAAAAAGTCTATCAAAAGAGTTGTAAAATCTGAAACAAACTCTGCTAGTTCTTCAACAAACCAAATCAAACATACCAATGAAGCAACCATAACCCCACTTAACAAACCAAAGGCTTTTGAAAACAAACCAAAGAAACCTGTTAAACCATACGTCATACCTCAAAAACAGGTTTCCAAACAAAAACCAAAACCGTTTCAAAAACCTTTTGAAAACCGCTTTCAAGATATCACCTTTAAAAATTCAAGGAACTTTCAAAAACGACCAAATCAGAAAGTTTCAAAACATCATCTTCAAAAAGCCTTTCATAACCGCCAATCACATCCCAGATATGAAGAGAACTTTTCAAAAAAAAATTCACATCTAGGATATCATTCACCAAATCACAGATTTTATCAACCAACGAATTTTCAGAAACAAATCACTTTTTGGGAAAATTTGATAAATAAAATCAAACCTCAACCATTCCATCCTTATAAACCAAACTCTTATAGCAATATGAAGTCAAATGCTACAAGAAGTTCAGTAAACAAAAAACCCAAAATAAAAACAACTAACAAACCAGGACCCATTCAGATTTGGGTACCTAAATCTTCTGTCTAAATTGCAGGTATCTAATGCTGGAGAACCCAAGGATGATACATGGTATATTGATAGTGGCTGCTCCAAGCATATGACAGAAAACCGAAACTACCTTCGTGACTTCAAACCCACCCAAACCAATCAAGACGTTACCTTCGGCAACAACATGACGGCAAAAATCAAGGGTTATGGAAACATAACAAATGGTAACTTCACCATAAAGAAAGTTGCCTATGTCGATGACCTGAAACACAACCTCATCAGGGTTTCTCCACTGTGTGATAACAATCTTGAAGTCCTATTCACCAAACAAAGAAGCTTGATCATGGACGCCAAAACCAAAGAAATCATTGTTGATTCTTACCGTGCCGGAAATATGTATCCACTTGACATGGATCTTATCTATGGTAAACCCGATATATGTCTGCTATTAAAAGCCCCAGCAGATATCAGTTGGTTATGGCACCGCCGCCTTTCCCATCTAAACTTTGGGTACATCAACAAACTGATCGGCGATGATCTTGTTAGAGGACTGCCACTTCTGAAGCTTGATAATGAAACTCTGTGTGCTGCATGTGAAAAGGGAAAACTTTCCAAATCCACTCACAAAAGCATCTCAGAATCTAGTGTATCCGAACCACTAGAATTGCTGCACATAGACCTTTGTGGCCCTGCCAAAACCCAAACCATACAAGGGAAGAAGTACATTCTTGTTGTCGTTGATGGCTTCTCGCGCTTTACTTGGGTCTTCTTCTTAAGACTAAAATCAGAAGCACCTGAAGAGATGATCAACTTCATAAAACAAATCGAACTGAAGCTCAAACGACCTGTTCGAAGAATCCGAAGTGATAATGGTTTAGAGTTCAAAAACAAGACTCTAGATTCATTTCTCAAAGACAAAGGAATTGAACATAACTTCTCAGCCCCATACACTCCACAACAGAACGGAGTTGTCGAAAGAAGGAACAGAACTCTATGTGAAGCTGCAAGATCAATGCTTATCTTCGCTGATCTGCCACAATACTTCTGGGCAGAAGCAATAGCCACAGCTTGCTACACTCAAAATCGTTCCTTAATCCATAAACATCTTCATAAAACACCATATGAAGTCATTAACAACCGAAAACCAAACATCAAATTTTTCCATATTTTTGGTTGTCGATGCTTCATAAAGAACAATAAAGATCACCTTTCAAAATTTGAATCAAGGTCGGACGAAGGAATTTTCCTTGGTTACTCATTTTCTTCAGCTGCTTATCGAGTACTGAACAAACGTACCAGAGTAATTGAAGAAAGTACCGATGTTCATTTCGATGAATTTTATGTCAGGAAATTGGATCGTGAACATTTTGGTTCAAAAATGATCGATAATATTTTTCAAAATCCAATTCAACAAACACCTTCTCCTGACAGAGATATTGAAATCGATCTTGATTTACTTTTTGAACAACCCAAAACCGCTTACAATTCTGAACTTCTAACTACTTCTATTGATTCTACAGGAACAACCACTGAAGGAACTCCACAAACAAACCGAAATGATGCAGATCAATTCGAGGGGGGACCACCGACACATACTTCTTCATTGGAACAAACACCAAATCCTCCTTTAAATACCCCATCCCCAAATATCCAAAACAATCCCGATGCATCATTTATGGGGGAACCTTCAAACCTATTCCAAGATGAAACTCCCGGAGAAGAACAATGGGATACTGAAATTCCAATTATTATAGCGGAAGAGAATCGCTTAATAAAATGGACCAGAAACCACCCAACTGACCAAATCATCGGAGATCCAAACTCAGGCATCCAAACTAGAGCCGCAACTTCTAATGATTGTTTATTTGGAGCCTTCTTATCCATGACTGAACCCAAAACCATACATTCTGCTCTCAAAGATCCAGACTGGGTAAAAGCTATGCAAGAAGAGCTAGAAGAATTTGAAAGAAATGACGTATGGAATCTTCTCCCTACCCCACCCGATGTTTCTGTTATAGGTTCAAGATGGGTATTCAGAAACAAAACTGACGATCAAGGAATCGTTTGTCGAAACAAGGCACGTCTCGTAGTCAAAGGATATTCACAACAAGAAGGAATCGACTACGATGAAACATATGCTCCAGTTGCCAGAATTGAAGCAATTCGCATCTTTCTTGCATATGTTGCACATAAGAACTTCAAAGTATTCCAAATGGATGTTAAATGTGCATTCCTACATGGAGAGTTAGATCGCGATGTATACATCCAACAACCACCAGGTTTCGAAGATCCCAAATTTCCTGATCACAGCTTCAAATTGCAGAAAGCTGTCTATGGTTTGAAACAAGCACCCCGAGCCTGGTATGCCACATTGACAACCTTTCTCGAAGAATCAGGTTTTAAAAGAGGTTCAATCGATCAAACCCTCTTTCGTAAAATCTATAATAAACATCTTTTAATCGTACAAATATATGTTGATGACATTATTTTCGGTTCTACTGATGAATCTTTGAGTATTAAGTTTGTAGATCTAATGAAGAGCAAATTTGAAATGAGCATGATTGGGGAGATGACTACTTTTCTCGGACTTCAAATCAAACAGTCAACTGATGGCATTTTCATCAACCAAGAGAATTATGTCAAAAACCTACTCACTCGCTTTTCAATGGACAAATCCAATACCGCAAAAACCCCAATGGCTTTTGGATACAAAATCGATGCAGACTTAAATGGCAAACCTGTTGATCAGAAAAGATATCGTGGAATGATCGGATCACCCTTATACCTCACTGCCAGCAGACCTGACATCATGTTTTCTACATGTGTCTGTGCCAGATACCAAGAAAATCCTATGGAATCCCATGTAGTTGCTGTGAAACGCATCTTCAAATACCTAAAAGGCACTCCCAAACTTGGCCTTTGGTATCCAGCTAAATCCGATTTTCAGCTGAACGCTTTCACCGACTCAGACTATGGAGGATGCAAGTTAGATAGAAAGAGTACATCTGGTAGCTGTCAATTCCTAGGAGGTAGACTAGTGAGTTGGACTTCAAAGAAACAGACTTGTGTATCCACATCAACAGCAGAAGCTGAATACGTCGCTGCCGCCAGCTGTTGTTCGCAAGTCATATGGATGCAAACTCAACTGCGAGACTATGGCTTCAAAATTTCACAAATTCCCATATTTTGTGACTCAACCAGTGCAATTGCCATTTCTCACAATCCCGTTCACCATTCCATGACAAAGCACATCGATATTCGATATCATTTCATCAAAGACAACATTCAAAAGGGTCATATCGAATTGCACTTCATCAACACCGAAGATCAAATTGCCGATGTCTTCACTAAGGCTCTCGATGAAACAAAGTTTCAATACTTCCTAGGCCGTCTAGGAATGTTAAATCCAGATAACATCTATCCTTAAACTTTTACTTTTTGTTTGTACAAAAGTGTGTTTACTTTCATTCAAAAGGAAAATTCAAAAACAATTGAAAATTGCTTTCCTTTTAAAAATTACCAAAAACATTCAAATAACCAATATTTCCAAAAACATTCAGAAAAACAAATCTTCAAAAAAATTAATAAAAGACTTGCCATAATAAGCTTTTATAGAACCTTGTGATTAATCTTCTCTTGACTTAATTTTCAGATGCTTATGCTCGATGAAGATTTTAAGTCATATTGATTCTCAATTGGAGTGAAGGTTCAAATATCCTACTTTTCATAATGTATATAACTTTATTTCCTTCGATTTTATTTCATTATTGACGAGTTTAAACAATCAAGGGACATAAGGTTAGGAGGTTCAGATGAAAACAAAAACCCATGTGAGAATTTGTGCCTCGTCGATCTAAATCATTGTGGAAATCATTTCTTGTGAGCTTAGGTGTGTCACTATTGCTTATAAGGTATACCCAATTATACCTTGTCACGGTCTCATTTTTGCTTAGATATCAAAATGACCAGGGACGATACATTCATTTCTTACATACTAGACAAACTGTCTTTTATGCCACCTATCCCTACCTAGATAAAAGCCAACCAAAAATGAAGACTTGCGATCCCATGATCCATCAAGCAAACAACGACATATCCTTACAAGAAAACCAAAGGAAAAACAAATATCTATCAACATCCAATCCTCAAAGACAAATCAACAAGAAAACAAATGGATTCAATAAAGATATACCAAACAAAACAAAAAAAAAGATATTCTATATTTGGTATTTTCAAACAAACTTTCAACCAAATGGTTATTTCAAAACAAAAATCATAAAATCCCGCGATTTGTTTTAACCATTTTTCACAAAAGAAGATATCTCAATCACTCAAGTCAAATACTCTTAAAAAGGTCTCAAATGTAGCAAATTCTCAATGCTAAAACAAAATATCTTTTTACAATAAATCGATATTGATCAACAAACAGGATACTATCAAAGAAGAAGCTGCAACAACAATGGATTTCCCGGGATACTGTAGCCTTCATCACTGAAGAATCTTAGTTGCAAACTGCACTATGAAAATTGCTAAACCCCTCTACATGTATTTCCCGACGGAGAGAGAGTGAACTTTAATGGCATGAATGAAGAAACCCGCTGAGTAATGCCGAAACCAGTCTTATGTGATTGATTATCTAATAATGAGACTAAGTGACTTTACAGGAAAAGCATAGCTGAACACCTCCAATATGAGTGTGAGTCGTCAGAGAGAGATATCACTCATTTTTAGTGATCATTAACTTGTTCTGCTGCCAGAACAACCAAACACCCAAGTGAAGTGTGAGCTATACCTATGAGCGTTCATCTGAATCGACCTGTTAGACCACTTGTCGTCATTAATAATGCTATAAAATCTAAGGAAATTTCTTTAGATACATATATGACTACCCATTGATAACCGAACCCGAGACTTTGATTCGGAAACAAATTTCTGAAAATCTTTTACATAAGATATGTTAAACCAAGTCACAAACTTTCAAAACGATTACAATGGTTTTATATATATCTTCTCATTGACAAAACTTTTATCCCAAATCTTCAAGATTAAAACTGTTAATGTGATTATATCTATCCTTATTTCATCAATGATCACATAGGGGGAAATTGTTGAAAAATGTTTTTATATGTGATCATCACTGAAATAAGACGAATTGGTTTTATATTATCTAACAAATATTATCAGTTATTTCAGGTTGCGTGGATTCGTGCTTAATTATGAAATACAAAAATAGGCAAAAGACGAAATATGCAAAGACGGAAAAATAGACGCATATTTGATCGTTTGAAGACAAAACAAATCAAAGGATAAAAATTGTCAAAACTTCAAAACCTCAAGAGACCAATACGAAAATTCAATTTCTTAATTGAATTATAAACATTCAGTAAAAGAAAGTCACGTTCCCACTACTACCACTTGATTAAAAGCTACAAGCTAGCACCATACATACTCAAGTGTGTTTAAAGATGTTTTCTTTTATTATATATACATATATATGTACGTATATGTATGTATGTTGTATATATATATATATATATATATATATATATATATATATATATATATATATATATATTTATGTATGTATATATATATATATATATATATATATATATATTATATATATATATATATATATATATATCGTGCATATGTATGTATGATTGAGAGAATTGTCACAAAAGCAAAAAGAACACAACCTATATGTGTTCTACCAGCTACTACATCCACCAAGCTATTTCTTTTTCATAAACAAACACAAGTGGAAGAGTTGTTTGATTCATTTTTGCATATATATATGTATGTATACGTGAGTTTTGAGGGAGAGTGGAAGTGTAAGTGTTTTAGTCTTTGTTTGTAATAATTCCCATTACTCACTCATCTCCAGAAGAATAAACACACAACCAACCTCCAAATACTCTCCAAACACCCTCCAAATACCCACTTCAACCTCATCAAATCACCTTAAAAAACCCCATACCCACATACAAAAAACATTACCCGTGTATTTTGTATCGTTTTGTAAACAATTCATTGTTACATAAAAGAACTTATTGTTACTTACCGGATTGAACTTTGAACAAATAGAGACACAGTCTATTAAGATCCAGTCCAATTCTAAACCAGTTCAGTCAATTTATTGACGAACCGACTTTATATATATTTATATATTTATATATTTTATTACAGCTTTACGTCATTTAAATACTGTCATTTATTTCATTTATAGCTTTCAGTCATTTATAGCTTTCAGTCATTTATAGCTTTCCAGTTTATATTTATTCCGCACTTCTTATTTTTTTTTCGCATCTTATCTCATTAAATATATATATATATATATATATATATATATATATATATATATATATATATATATATATATATATATATATATATATATATATATATATATATCTGTCACCCAGTAACTGGTATCCGAGCCTTAATTCGTGGTAATCAGATCGTATATTTTAACACACAAAATAATTGTAAAATTCACCATGTGTATGTGTACATCACATGGTGAACCTCAAACTATTTTGTTGTGAAACGCATAAATTCACAATGTCAATCTTGGATGTATATCTCACATTCACACAGATTCACAATGTGAATCTCTTAATTTTTTTGTTTTTGCAAGTTGATCAACACTTTTGTTTGTTTTCACTATGCATAAAATAATTGTAAAAATTCACCATGTGTATGTGTACATCACTTGGTGAACCTCAAACTATTTTGCTGTGAAACGTATAAATTCACAATGTCAATCTTGGATGTATATCTCACATTCACACAGATTCACAATGTGAATCTCTTAATTTTTTTTTTTTTTGCAAGTTGATCAAAACTTTTGTTTGTTTTTCACTATGCACAAAATAATTGTAAAAATTCACCTTGTGTATGTGTACATCACTTGGTGAACCTCAAACTATTTTGTTGTGAAATGCATCAATTCACAATGTGAATCTTGGATGTATATCTCACATTCACAAAGATTCACAATGTGAATCTCTTAATTTTTTTTTTGCAAGTTGATCAACACTTTTGTTTGTTTTCACTATGCACAAAATAATTGTAAAAATTCACCATGTGTATGTGTACATCACTTGGTGAACCTCAAACTATTTTGCTGTGAAACGCATAAATTCACAATGTCAATCTTGGATGTATATCTCACATTCACAGAGATTCACAATGTGAATCTCTTAATTTTTTTTTTTGCAAGTTGATCAACACTTTTTTTTGTTTTCACTATGCTCAAAATAATTGTAAAAATTCACCTTGTGTATGTGTACATCACTTGGTGAACCTTAAACTATTTTGCTGTGAAACGCATAAATTGACAATGTCAATCTTGAATGTATATCTCACATTCATACAGATTCACAATGTGAATCTCTTAAATTTTTTTTGCAAGTTGATCAACACTTTTGTTTTTTTTCACTCTGCACAAAATAATTGTAAAAATTCACCATGTGTATGTGTACATCACTTGGTGAACCTCAAACTCTTTTGCTGTGAAATGCATAAATTCACAATGCGAATCTTGTATATACCTCATAGCCTAACACATTTGCAATGTGAATTTCTAAAAAGTTTTTGCAATTTGATCATCAAATCTTTAATTTTATATTTTTTGACATGTATTTCATAATACTACTTATATTTTTCACATTGATATTAAAAATTTCATATTGTGTAGTTGAAGGTTCAAAAAAATATACCAAAAACACAGCAAGGAGAACCGTGGTGGAAATAGTTAAAAAATTAACAAAAAATAATGATGAAAAGACTATTGATGAAAATGTTGAAAAAGAAAAAAGTTTAGAAGGTGATGATATTTAAAAAAAGCAAACAAAAAAATTGATGAAGCAAGATGAATCTGTTTTGAAGACACTTGGAAAGAAAATAACACAAGGTTAGTATTTATAAAATTATAATTTACTTTAATATATAAAATCAGTTATCATTAATTTTATTTTTTTTAAATGAACAGAAATCAGACAGAGTCCAAAATTTCAAAAAACAAAACCGAAAAAGTCGATGAAGCAAGACAAATCTGTTTTCAAGACACCTGAAAAGAAAACAACTCAAGGTTAGTATTTATAAAATTATAATTGAATTTAATATTATAAAATTAATTCTTATTAATTTTGTTAAAACATGAACAAAAATCAGACAGAGTCCAAGACTTAAAATGATTGAATACAAAAAATTTGTGACTCCTATTAAAGTTGATGATAGCCTTGTAAAGAAAGAATCTTATGAAAAAGCAACAGGTTTGTTTATTACTATTCACATGTTTAATTTACAAAGTTATAAACAAATTCACATGTTTATTTTATGTATTATATTATATTTTGCAAAACAAATTCACATGTGAATTTGTTGTATTGTTAGTTATTTTATAGTATATATGTTATAGTATGAGAAGCTTATGAAAATTATTGACTAACAGGAAAAAGAAAAAGAAAAACAAAGACTCTGGAAGTAGTCAAAGAAAAAAAAGGCAAAAGTGCCAATAAATCCAAATGACAGAGTATCTTTGAGAACAAGAATGAGCCCAAAGAAGTTTTATGATATTGTTAAATCCTTAAACAAAGAACAGAAAAAAGCTGTTAGAGAAATGGGATTGGGATCTTTGCTGAGAATTACAACCAATGGAATTTCTGGGAAATTGGCACGTTTTGTTGTGAATTCATTCAATCCATCAGATATGAAAATGCATCAACCTAATACAAAGATAGACATAACACCAGAACTTGTTCATGATTTGCTTGGAATTCCTCTAGGTGGAAAAGATATATATATATATATATATATATATATATATATATATATATATATATATATATATATAACACTGATCAATGTGAAGGAAAAGAATTAATGGATTGGAAGCAACAGTACAATTTCAAGGCTATGAAACCATCAGATGTTGAAGAGAGAATTAAAGAATCATCAGATTCAGGGATTATTTTCATAACAAACTTTCTATTACTGTTTGTTAATACCATCTGTGAAAAGAATAAGCCTGAAACTTGTAAAACAACAGTATTGCCACATTTTTTAGGCAAAACACCTATGAGAGAAATTGACTGGTGTGGTTTTATAACCAATTGCTTGAAAATGTCAAAGACGACGTGGGATGAAACCGATAGAGGAAACTACTATTGTGGGCCACTTCTTGTATTAGTGGTAAGGAAAATTCTTATAATTAACACTTTTATTTATATTATTATAAGAAAACTAATTAATCATAATTTTGTTTACATAAACAACTAGCTTATTTGGAGTTTATGAGAAATGATAAGAATGAAAAAAGACAAATACATGCACTACATTTTTGGGATTATGACATGATGGTGAAAAAGGAAAAAGCTGAGTTAAAGAGTGGTGACTTTGGAACTTTGGAATTGAATGATGATGTTATAGAGAATGATGAAGAATCTGACACCGATGAAAATGAAGATATGAAACTCGATTTAAGTTAATAATCTATATAATTAAAAAAAACTGAAGTTATATTACAGATATATATGTTATAAAATTTGTAGTTAAGATGAAATTCATAAAGTGATTCACATTGTGAATATAAAAGTGTACTTTATTACTTTCTCTATAATAAATTCACATAGTGAATATGTAATTTATTAAAATGCATTAAAAGTGTGATACCTCATCAATGCATTCATATTCTGAAACTATAATTTATTATAGAAAAAAGTTAAAAAAAATTCATTTTTATTGACATTTTTTATCTCATTTCGTAGGAATTGGTATTCAAAGCGAAAAAGAATTACAAAAAACTAGTGAATGATAAAATGAAGTTTGGAAAGTTAATTGAGTTTTCAACAACAAAATTCACAGAAAGCGATGAGTTGAAAGATATGAAGAAAGTCTTTGAACAAGAATTCATTTATAAAACTCAAAATGAAGATGATGCAAAAAGTGACAGGAATGAAGATGAAGAAAAAAGCGATGAGAATTTGAATGAACATGAAATAAAGAATCAACCAATCATGAAGGAGAAAGTTATGATTAAGAAAAAACAGAATGTGACAATAATATCTTGGGAATTGAAGATGATGAAGACAAAAAAAGAGAAGTAGGAAAAAGATTAAACAAACCATCACTGAAGCTATCTTCTCCTTATAATAAAAAAAGAGGTTTGTGCATCAAAATTTGTAGATCCAGATGAAGTAAAAGTATCAGATAGAATTTTTTCCAGAATTGGTAATAGAAGGTAATAATTCATGTTATCTTTTATTTAAATACAATAGTATATAAATACAAATACAAATTAATTTTCTATTAACTGCTTTTTTGTTTTATTTGATTACAAATTAAGTGAGAAGATATTTTAGACTAAGAGAGGTTATGTGTTTGGAATAGGAATGATTGAAACAATGCAGACATGATTATGGTTACATGCACATGTCATTGATGCTTGGACTAATATTTTGAACTATGAAGAAAAGCTTAACTCAAATTCTACAGTGAATCGGTATTTCTTTGATACATCAATGGTGGTAAGTTAATTAAAAAATATATATCATGATAATATTGATAATATAATAAATAAAATTTTTAATAGTTTTGAATAAGTAATAAAATTCACACAGTGAATCCTATTATAATTCACAGTGTGAATAATTTTAAATTTAAAATTTACCTTATTGTGAATTTAAAAATTTACTCTTTAAAGTTTGATGTATATTTAAATTTTTTTGCAGAGACAGTTCATATTTGAAAAAATATCCCTTTTAATGAAAGATTTGATAAATTTGAGTCAAATATCAAAGATGCAATGAAAAAGGACAAAGAACTTCTGACATTTGAAAAAGTTCACTTGATAATAAATTGTTCTTTTTGTTGAATATATTACATATTTTAAACAAAGTTTAACAATTTAAATTATTAAACAGGTGTTTTTAACAGTTCATCAAAAAAATCACTTTTACATCATCTGCATAAACTTAGAGGAACCAGCGGTTGATGTCATTGACAATAGGAATTCAGTTGCAAAGTTTTCTAGAGCTTATCGTGATGCACCTAATGAATTGGTAAAAATAGTAAATTTACATTATAAATATAAGTATTAATAGACTGATAATCTAAATAAAATAATAATTATAGAAAATGACAATTTCTTTTTTGCAGAAAATACTTTTTAGTAGGTACTTGATGAGGGTCAATCACAAACCAGCTTTAATTTTGGAGGGTGTTGAACCAGAAAGGGTGAACATGAATTGGCGCACGAGGGATAATCATGTTGACTGTGGAGTTTTTTGCATGCGTCATATGGAGACATATATGGGAGATAAAACAGTAAATTGGACATGTGGGTTGCCAAAAGAATCAAAACAACAACAAAGTGTGTTAAACAATTTACGCATTAAGTATTTGACAAAGATACTATTGAGTGACGCAAACACATACAGGTCAAAAATCATTGCACAAACAGCTAAGTTTGCAAAAAAGACTAATGAAGAAATAAAAGATTTGTTCAACAAGGGATGAGAAAAAAGGGGAGAAACGATATAGTACTTCAAGGATTGGAAAAAGAAGTGTAAAACTTAAAACTTAGTTTTCTATTCATAATTAGTATAAGTTTAGATGCACTTTAATTTATTTAAGAACATATACATGCTTGTTATGTTACAATTTGATGTGAGTTTCTATATCAAATATAATGAACTTTACTAATACTTAAAAGATGTCTATATTTTCATGTGAATGTCTACATGTATGTTATACAATTACATGTTTTTATTAAAAATATGCTATTGGTGTGTGGGTGGGTGGGTGGGGGGAGTGATTATATTTCTACTTTGAATAACGAATTGAAAGTACATTGTCATTTCATACATTTACTTCATTTCTTTTGGTCTAAATGATTAAATTTTAATGTAATAACAATATAATATATGTAGAAAATTTACATTGTTTATATTTTAACCTTGTGATTCACAAGTACATATTATAACATGTATATTTTATATGTGAGGTTCACAATGTGAATTATGGTACATATAGATCATTAGAACAATTAATAGTTGAGATTCACAATGTGAATTAAATTACATTAAGATAATCTTTAACATGGAAATTTTATATATGAGATTAACAATGATAACTAATATACATAAATTAAATCATTAGCAAGAAATTTTTATTAGAAAAGATTCAAAAAACTAACAATAAAAAAATATCTTTAACCAAAAACAATAAATTTGAAAAAAAATATATTCTATTATTAGAAATAAAGTCTAAAACAATGAATATCAAAATTAACATCAATATTTCAACATTTCTATCCATTGAATGATCATTACAAAAATCAAATCTTATTTTAGTAGTCTTAAAAAGAAAAATTTAGAAACAATCAGCCTTCTATAACCTCAGATTCTAAATCAGACTTCTTTAACCTCAAAATGCAATTCCTAGCATTGTGATTTGGTTTATGACATAAACTGCACAACCTAGAACCCTTTTTAGATGTCTCAATCACTTTCTCTAGATCTAGTGCTATTGATTCTTTTACCACTGGCCCATCCTTTGTTTCTGATCCCCTGTGGATTATGAATGTTCACAACATCAGGTACTGCAGCTACAATATTTTTTTCAATGTGAACTGATCTACTCGAAGATGCCCTTTATGAGGTACATAAAGGAATACCACTATCAACCTCCTGAAGTTGCTTTATATATTTAGCCAACCCATCCTCATTATTTGCTATATTGTTAATGGAAAACGAAGAATAGCATATGCATGTTGAATCAAACATTCATTTTTATTACCTTTATGAGGACATGAGTACTTTTTTCTCAACAATCTATCAGCTATGATATCTTTTCCTCATCTCCTCAAAATGAAATTTGATGGAATTTCATCATACTCTTTCATATTTAATATGAAAAACATATGACGACATAACAGTCCTTCCTGGACAAAAATAATGCAGCTACAACTGATGCTAATGCTATCACCCCTTCTACTAAATACAACCTACAAAATTATCATTAACAAACAAATTAATATGTGAATAAGAAATTCTATCTCATACCATTCGATAAAAATTATACAAATTAACATCGATTCACATTATTAATAACCAGGACATTAGAAATCATAATACTATAATATAAATATGTACTTCAAATCAAATTCACAAAAAAAAATACATATTCCATACTAATCTAATGAAAAGTACAAACCAATTTATAACTCTATAAGAATTCACACTATGAATTAGCAAAACATCCTACATTCACAGTGTGAATTTTTAAACTACATTTTATATTTAATAAACTGTATTAGGACAAAGATACATACCTTGTAACGAGTATTAGGACAATGAGAAGGAAGACTATTTCGATAAAAATCATCAGAATCTTCATCCTCATTCACATTTTTATCAATCAACGTTTTTTTCTTCTTATCTCTCAAAACATAAACTTCACTTTCATCTTCAATAACTACAGATTCTTGAACACAATAAAACACGGATTTGTATAACTCTTTCTGAATGTCCAAGAAAATATTATGTGTATGAAAATCCGATGCATGCTTTTCAATAGCCAAAGGAGTCCTTAGCTTGGGGGTAGTAGTTGTGGACTGATAATATAATAAAGATTGATGATGTCTTTGCTTCTCCATTGCACTATCAAACGACATCATGAACTTCACCAAATTTGATTTATGATGCAAAAAATGTGAGAAAGCATAATTCAGACTCTCTGATCTTGAAGTAGTTCGCATCAAACCAGAAAGTTCAAGATCTCTCATAACAGCCGGAATCCATAAATCCCTTATTTTAAAAACAGACCTTAACCAATCATTTTCTTTTAGATGAAACTTATCTAACATTGTTGACCACGAACTTTCAAAATCTTGTGGAGAACATTAGAGATTCCATATAATATCAAAAAAATGTCTTCTAGAAGTCCGGATGGTTATAAACATTAATAGGAATCTAAAAAAAAGAAACACATAAGAATCATTACATATGTTGAATATTTGATGTAATTCATAGTAACATAACATTTGTTTCACATTATGAATTCACAGTGTGATTTATGATTTAGATTTGTTGCTTTCATCATATGCAAATTTACATTGTGAATTCACAATGTGCTTTATGATCTATATGGTTATAAACATATATAGAAATCAAGAAAAAAAAGAATATACCTTTTCCTCAAGTTTTTGAGTGATGTGCCACATGTATAGTCTATGCTTCGATTAAGGAAAAACAAAATTAACAACTTTCTTCATTGGTGAATCCTGATATGTTACAATCATCATGGGTGGCTTGACAAATGCTTTGCGAAACACTTCAAGCAACCACACATATGCATCTGTTGTCTCACGAGCTAGTAAACCAGCAGCAAAAGTAACACAACGCTTGTGGTAGTCAACTCCAGTAAAAAGAACAAATACCATAGAATACCTGATTTTTTTTTTGATAAGTATTATTAAAAAGAACAAATACCATAAAAAGAACAAATAAGGATTAGGAATTACTTGTTTGTTTGATAAGTAGCATCAAAAGATAGTACATCTCCAAATTCCTTATAGTTGGCTTTCGAAGTATCATCAACCCAAAAAAGTCCAATAAGATGATCATCAACATCTTTTTGGGCCTCAAATGAAAAATTAGAGAAACACAATTTTCTGTTTGTCAATATATCCACAACCATTTGGGATTATTTGACACCAATTTTAGAATTCAAATCTCTATGAAAATTTCTAAAGTCAATTGCAGTCCCTCCCCTAGAATCAAAACCACCCTTCATACTACTCACCAAGTTATAAGCTTTTGAAGCACAAATGTTACAAGTACCAACCTTACGTATAAAGGATTCATCAAGAAAATACATTGTCTTATTAATCCTTAATAAGTGCAACTAATCTTGAGCAACAAGTTCATGGTTGTGATCTTCAACAAACACATAAATGTATAACATTAAAGAACATCAGAGATTCTTGAACTTTGAAACAGCAGGGCATCCGTTATTCTTAGAAGAAGTTCTCATTCTCTTAACATCTGAAAATTTCACATTAATATTTTCATTCTTGAACGACTCTGTGAAACCAGATCTACTACATGTCGAATATCTAATACGAATTGTGCCATCATTGTATCTTTTTTGACATGACATATTCACATCAAAACCAGATTCTTGACCATAAGTCTTGTAAAAGTCAAGACCAATGTCCAACGAATCAAACAACAATCCTTTGAAAGGATTATTATGTATGAACTTATCATAAGGAACAAGCTTAAAAGATTCAGTATTGTAGAGCTCAAAATCAAAACTATAACGAGAATTACTGCTATTTGAATGATCAATATTCATACTTGAAGATGATTGATCATGAACCGCAAAACCAAAAAAAACATCTATTTTATTACATTATATAGAAAATGTGAAATTTATATTAAGAAAAAAAAATTTACGTGATTGTTCATTAATAGTTGAATGCAAATCTGAATAAGAATTACTGCTATTTGAATGATCAATATTCATACTTGAAGATGATTGATCATGAACTGCAAAACCAAAAAAAACATCTATTTTATTACAATATATATACAATGTGAAATTTATATTAAGAAAAAAAAAACTTACGTGATTGTTCATTAATAGTTGAATGCAAATCTGAACAAGAATTCAGAGAACTCATAATGAATCGGTAACCTGGAGTTTATATACAGATTAGAAATTTAGAATTTATAATTATACAAAAAAGGAAACAAAAAAACAAGATAATCACAAAACTTTAAAATATATATACAAGATAAGATAAGATTCTCAAAATCACTAAAAGTTTGAAAAAAACTTAAATGTTAGAAGATGCAAAAGATATAATTGATTATCTAAATGTCAAATATGCATTACAGACGAATGATTACAAAAACAACAGAATGAAAAACAGTAACATCAAATGGATATTCAACATACGACATAAAATTAGCAAATTAACAAAAAAACATAACAATTTGAAGATTAAACGGTCAAATCAAGAGAATTTGACAATCAGACGATTACATTAACAATAAAAATAAGTTGATAAACAATGCATCGGAAGAAAAACGGTAAAATCAAAGTCTATAATTGACCTAATAATCATAAACGAAAGATGAATAGATGTTAAAAATACTTGATTATTAGCTGAAATCTGAGGAAACTATTAGTAAATTGGATGAAAAAGGTTGAGATTTCGAAGAACATGCGAGATTTTGGATCGATCAGTGTTGAAGGTGTTGAAGATGAAGGACAGTAACAGAAGACGCTAATTGAGACAAACATGAATACTAAATGAGACGCTAAAATTACCAAAATGCCCTTCCGTGTTTTTTTTGGTTAATTAAGGGTTAATGTCCAAGATTTAAAAAAAATAGATGGTTAAGATGAGTTCCTTGGTTCTTTAATCCATATTGGTTCTTTATTGAACTTATATATATATATATATATATATATATATATATATATATATATATATATATATATATAGGGTTGAGATCGGTTGAGAACTCATAATTTTCCGAGAACCCGAGAACTAAAAGTGGAGCGTTGGATCAAAACTAATTAATTAAGGACATGATCGTCATCTTATCAATCTCATTTAATGTTTAATTTTTTTGTGCTATTTAACATATTAATATAAATGTCTAAAAATTTACATCATAAATCAAATTTTCATATATTTTTTTTAAAATAGTATTTTTCATTTTTTTTTTAAATGCAGATTTTTTAATTTTTTATAGAAAACATGAATTTAAAAAAAAATTAAAAAAATATTTTTTTAAAATAACTGCAATTTTTTAAAAAAACTGCATTTTTAAATAAAAAAAGTGTAATTTTTTCAAAAAAAACTGTAAGTTTTTTTAAAAAAAGTTACATTTTTTTCAGAAAAAACTGTATTTAACAAAAAAACTGCAATTTTTTTTAAAAAAACTGCATCTTTTTTTAAAAAAGTAAATTTTTAGGTGCATATGTGCATATTTTTTCAAATGCACATATGTACATTTCTTATACTATAATATTCGTAAGTAAATCACAACAAATCTCATATTTATTAATTAATCTATAAACATAATAGTACAAGTATTTTATTCGATACAAAATAAAATATAAAAAATTAAAAAATGCGACAAATTTCAAAGCGTTTTCATGTCTTCGTGTTAATATTTCCATATTTTCTTCAATTTATCATTTTCCACCTCTTCAATATTCACCACAATTTCTTCCAAATCTACAAGAAAATTAAAAAGAAATTAATTGATGCAAAAACATTCACAAAAATACATATGTGATTTACATGTGAATCACATGTAATTCATATCTGATTTACATGTGTATCACATGTAATTCATATGTGAATTACATGTGAATCACATGTAATTCATATGTGATTTACATGTGAATCACATGTAATTCATATGTGAATTACAATTCATATGTAATTCATATGTGAATTACATGTGATTTACATGTGAATCACGTGCAATTCATATGTGATTTACATGTGAATTACATGTAATTCATATGTGAATTACATGTGATTTACATGTGAATCACATGTAATTCATATGTGAATTACATGTGATTTACGTGTGAATCATATGTAATTCATATGTGATTTACATGAGAGTCACATGTAATTCACATATGAATTACATGTGATTTACATGTGAATCAAATGTGATTCACATGTGATTTACATGTGATTTACATGTGAATCACATGTAATTCATATGTGATTTACATGTGAATCACATGTAATTACAACGTTAAACTTTTTATAAACTTAGCTAAGTAAAAAAGAAGCAACCCTAGTTGTCCAGATTATAAGTGTTGAACTCATTATACAATGTTCTCTTCCAATCTCTCTCATATGGCTTAACATGAAGACAATCTTGTTATTGTGTGGACAAGATGAGGACAAATTTATAAAAAGTTAGGGACTTAATGGGAATCGGGAAAGACTCATTCGCCTCAAGTTTCATATTAAGTTATTCTTTATGCATTAAATCAAACCAACCTGTAAGAACTCGACGATTACGGATTCCAGTTCAAACAGATATCCATTCATCATTTGTGCCAACAATGTTAGAAAGATCATCATTAGAAACTTCAAGAATAGGTACAATAGTACCACATCCAACTAACTTGCAACCCTTTCCAACTACCCTGAAAAGAAAAGGAGAACATGGCGATTAGAGGCGAATTTCAGTTGCACAATCTAATATTGAATATGCATAAGCTTTTGATTGGCCATCAATAAACAAATAAACAAAACATGCATTGCTTTCTTCTAAAATGCACTTCAGTCTTAGGCATCAATAAAAACATAGTAAGAAAAAAAAAGTGACCAAATTTACCAATCACCTCATCTGTGATAGAGCACCCACAAGCTGTGCAACTAGGTCTAGAAGGAGCCCCCTCAAATTAGCCAACAAAGGATATTCAACCTGACTTACAACCCTGTAATGAGAAAATTTATCAAATAAACACAACACCACATGACATAATTCCAATTATGCTACTTGAAATCAATGAGCACATCAACTAGATATCTTCAAGTTTCTGAGGATAACTTGCCCTTACCTGTCAGCATTGATCAACCAATCAAATACAAAATGTTCAAGCCCACTCCATAGTTTTTCTGCAATTACAATAAGCATATCCTGTTTTAGAACAAAATGACCTCACTTACAAGGATTAAGGATAGACTAATGGTGGAACAGCCAAACCCTTTTCTGAAATTCAACACTGATTCTTTTATCATCTGCATTAGCTAATTGAGCAGCAAAGATGAAATCTACAAGTTCGTTCACATGAGCATCTTCACCTATTAAGAATCATGAGAAGAAAAACAAATTGGTAACATATATTTTGTATGATTTAAAATAAATACAAATTACAATACCAAGTTTGTTTATTGCAAACTCGACTTCCTCAATAGTGAAGTTCATCATTAGTAAGGAAGCCTTTTTGTCATCAATGCCATTGCAACCTTTATCAAGATCCTGCATAGTAAGTATTTTTAGCAGATTGATAACAAACTCTGATGAAGATAAAAGTCTAAAACTAACATATATAATGGACTTGTAGGTCATGTAAACAATAGTAATAATAATTCTAAAAACTATAAATACTATCTACAAGTGAAGGCCCCAATCTATACATCTGAATCCATGAAATTAAGGATGCTGATCTTACTGTGATCCCAATTATTTGCATTAACAAAGTCAATTTCACTAAAGATATAACAAATTCTCCATAAATCTCTAAAGAAATGTTCCTACATACACCCCAAGCTGAACTATTTTAGATGAAACTGAAAAAAAAATACAAATGAAGGATTATAAGAGAGAATGCTAACCAAATTTCTTGACTGGCAAAGATGAAGCATAAAATGTCTAGCAAAATTGCAAAAAATAATAGAGCTGTATAAGTTCTCCCGAGACACTCTCTTCCAACTAATCAACATCTATTTCATCAGTTAACATTGTATCAATGTCATAAGCGTTGACCTTCATTTGCAGATGAAAAATTCAAAATGAAATATCATAAAATCATTATTCATATCATGTTTTGCAACCCTTAAACATAGCAAAAACAAACACATAAGCATCCTTGATTTATAGTTTTTACAAGGTTTGTAAACAGTTTGATAATCAGATTACTAATGGATCAGATACTTGAAAATGAAGAGAAAATTACGATCTTATTGAAAAATTGGAAACATTACCTTAGAATTTAGAATAGCACTGAGAACAGAACAAAGTTGCAACAGATACTTTGTATCGGAGTCGAGCTTCATTGAGAGCTCCATTGATTTTATTGAAGATAATATCTGAAATCTCGATTCTATCGTATCTTCCAAATGTTTTTTCCCTTCCATCGCCAATTCGTGTGTCGATTTCTAACTCGTGATGGTCGTGTTGCTAGTCTTGTCTATTGATTTCGAATCTTAACACGAAATTGAAATTGTTGATCAGAAAACAATTGCAAACCCTAATTTTTGCAATTGACTGAAACAGGAAGAGGTGAGGCGACGATAGGAGGAGAGAGATTTCTCATCGTCGTGTTCTCTTTCAATCTCTCATCGATGTTATCCTGATCGAAGGAATCATCGTCGCAAAGGCATAAAGACGTGTGTATGTGTGTGTGTTTGTGTGTGAGAGGGAGAAAGAGAAGTGGGGGAAAGACGATGAAGAAGGCAATTAATCGATATGGTGACGATTACCGGAGGCGGCCATCGCTTTCAGATGGTGGCATTGGATTTCATCAAACGATCATCGATGAAGTTGACGTGATGAAGGTGTAGGGAGAGGGACGGATGAAGAGAGAGAGAGAGAGAGATAGAGAGAAAGAGAGCGAGAGATGTAGGGAGAGAGTCGACGTGATTAATCTGATAATGGGGTATCAATTACAGTTCCCCTAAATGCCCTTGATTTATTTTAATATGATGCCCCCGTTCCTTTTTATTTTCAGGTATTTACAAAAATGTCACAAAGCATCCTAACCCTTTATTATTTTAATCTAACGGTCATTGTTTAGTTCTCGGGTTCTCGAGAAACTTTGAGTTCTCAAATGATTATTGCTATATATATATATATATATATATATATATATATATATATATATATATATATATATATATATATATATATATATATATATATATAGGAGGGTTCAATTGAGAAAAAAAAAAGTTGAGAATGGGAGAATCATTCTCAGCCACACATTTATTTTGCCGCAAAATATTTAGGCGTACCGTCGGAAATGGATAACGGATAAACATGTGTTTTCCAACCAAACATGTTTCCTTAAACTATGCTAATCATTACCTTAATATACATAAAAACATATTTTTTTTTTTGTTTTTTTTTATTTTTAGAAAGCCATTTTTATCGAAAAAATATTTTAAATATATCAAAATTCATAATTTTTTATTCTCTATAAATAGACATCCATATTGATATAGTTTTAAGAAAAAATAATTTTTTTTAGAGTTTCAGCTCTCGTTATTCATAAGTGAATAAAAATCTATCAGATTTTTATTACAGTACATTCGTTATTTACTTATGAATAAAACGTATGCTTAAATTTTTTTTTATAGTTTAAGTATCGTTCATATATGAATATGACACGTAATAAAGTTTTTCTTACTTAAAATATATTTTTTTACATCATCTTTCGTCATATATTATATTTATATATGAATAAAATGTGTATTAGTTGTCGTCATATTTTATATTCATATATGAATAAAACATTTATCAGATTTTTGTTACAGTTAATTTGTTATTCATATATGAATAAGTAGTATAAATGATACTTAAACTGTAAAAAAATTAATTATATATTTTTATTCATAAGTGAATAACGAATGTACTGTAGCAAAAATCTGATGCATTTTTATTCACTTATGAATAACGATAGCTGAAAATAAAAAAAAAATTTATTTTATCTTAAAAGTATATCAATATGGATGTCTATTTGTAGAGAATAAAAAATCATGAATTTTGGTATATTTAAAATCATTTTTCGATAAAAATAGCTTCTTAAAAATTAAAAAAACGAAAAAGACTATGTTTTTGTATATATATAGGTAATGATTAGCATAGTTTAAGGAAATATGTTTTGTTGGAAACACATGTGTATTTTTTATCCATTTCCGCTGGTACAACGAAAGCTTTTGCGGCAAAAATAAATTAGTGGTTGAGAATGATTCCCCCATTCTCAACTTTTTTATTTTTCTCAATTGAACTTACCTCTCTCTCTCTCTCTCTCTCTCTATATATATATATATATATATATATATATATATATATATATATATATATATATATATATATATATATATATATATATAAAAGTTGAAAAATAAATGTCGACAACGCTATTAATTGCGCCACGAAATGACTTGGTCGACATATGTAATAAAATATCATGAATAATAAATTTCATTTTTATGATATACTTTAAAAATAATACAATTATTTATTTTTTGACGGAAAAAGTTATTCCGATATCTACGTAATTTTACATGGCACAGATTATTAAAATAAGTTGTGATTCCTAATTATTTTTTTCAGTTTTGTTTATGTTAGGACTACCGTACTATGTTGGATAATTTCATTAACCAAATGTTTCTATTAAATTGATGCTGTATTTTTTAGATAAAAAATTGTATAACACTAATTTGATATATAATTCAATCAAAATACTTGGACTAATCATTAAATAACTAAAGAAAAAACCCTTAAAAAGTTAAACTAAAGTAAAATATGAATTAAAATGATTTTGAGCATCTTATAACAATTACAATTTGGTTATTAACAACCATATAAATGTACATCTCACGAAGAAGAACCGTTCAAATTTCCAAACATATTAAAATTAAAAAGTCATATTTTAGATTAAGCAAATACACATTTATGCATGTGTGTTTTGCATGCATAAAAACTTGTAACTAATGGTGACTATTTGACCTGGTTTGAATTATACTAGCCGTCTACCCGCGCCAAGCGCCGGGTGTGATTTTTCTTTATTTTAGACATTAGTTCGTATATAGGATTAGTGTTTTTGCACAAATAGTTTACTACACATAAACAATTATCAATAAGAGTCATGCTACCAGAAACGAAATCAGAAATAATTAAAAATGAAAAGTTGTGATTCTTTAAAAATGAATATGAACACATGATTGGCTAGTCATTATTTATCATGCAACACTTCTGGAATATCATTATGGACATGCCGCATGATCTCATCATACGCAAACTTTTGTTCAGGATTGAGAGAATCTCGGGCTTGTAAATGTTCAGGTTCTAAAACAATAGAGCATTCTTCTTGTACCTCACGAAAAACTCCAAATTCTAAATCGACATTTTGATTTATTTTTGGAAGATCAAAATCATCAATACGGTCACCCATAGATTGTAGGAATACCATGATTTCAGTGAGGACAATATTCTGGACTCTCTCAACACTTCCGTATTGTCGCCTATAATCTTCTGAAAGACCATTGTAGTGCTCATGCCATAACTTACGAACATCTCCTGGCTCACAAAAACTCAATATCGTTGCAAACAACCTTCTTAGAGCATTGGGAAATTGAAACAAAGATGCCTCTGTAAGACATTGAGACAAACCATCATCGGACTCTATTAAGCCTCTTTCAAGAGCTGCTTTCCGAAATGTTGGGTATTTTATATTGTTGACCGTATAGAGATCTTCAAAACACGTAGGGCCACTAATATGCAATAAAAGTAGGCGAAGGTAGTATCGCTCCCCTTCAGCAGGACTCTATTAATGCCGCATGTCACGGGGGGCCTCCGATGAAACTTGCAGGCAACACAACACGTTGCCCTATCATAGTCGGTCGAACCTCACCGGCATTAACACAATCCACAACACCTTGGTATAAATCTGCTCTTATTTTGGACTGGTTTTTTCTACAAAAATCAAAACGTGAAGTCTCAAGCTTGATGTAGATATCTACTACAAACTGTTGTAGCAATCTCCCTCCCAACAAAATTACATTATAATTTGGCCGAATTTGAAACTTATAGCAGTAGTACTCTCGCATAGATACAGTATTCCGCCCTTTTTTTGTATTAGAGTCTACACAATGTTGATGTCGTGAAAAAAAATTAAGAATTAATGTTGTGTACAAAATGTAATGTTTGTTAAGTTAACTAAAATTTTAAAAGTTATGATATGTGTACCTTCTAAATCATCCCCGATGTCTTCGTCGTCATTAATAATATCATTGATGGAAAATCCATGTCTTGGGATTTTTAAATGCCATCCAACTCACCGTTAGGAAAAAATAAAGGATAACACAATGGATCATAACATCCCCAATAAGATTGAACTGTTTGCGGTTTCTCGGATTTTCCATAAACGATAATACTTCGTTTATATGCGGCTATGTTGTCGTTACCTTCAACCCAAATACCAGCGACCTGAGGTTTTTATGATACAAACGACATGATTAAATATGGTGTGTAATATGCACTGTTGTATTTCATACGTGGTATATTTATTTTATAATTAGTAGAAAATAATTATTATGGTAGCTCAGATGTGGTTGGTCGGTTGTATACCCTTTGATCAAGTTCTACCGATGCATTTAAAGTGACTCTGTAATTGTCAAGCGGCCCTAGATCAGCAAGTCTTCGAAATGTCTTCACGTATGGGTTTGTAGCAAGAACACGAATCAACTTTCCAACAATTTCTTTATCAATATTCTTCCTTTGGAGTCTATGTGACATCTCATAATTAGCGTCGTAAAAATACAACTGTAAGTACCGAGGTATTCCATCTCTTGGAATTAACTGATCGATTCTACGATATATTCCTCCATTCACACAAAAGGTGTATACTCCAGATGTCATATTTGTCAATGTTTTGTCATCATCAACGCCCATTGATGCGAAAGAAAAGTTGCTGTTGTAGCAACGTATCATTTGTCTAAATATCCTACCTAATTCGTTTCTGGATGTGAAGAGGTTGAGTAATTCTTCAGGAATAGAGGAATGTGATAACTTTGTCTTACCATCCATGCAACAAAAGGTATGGAATTTAAACTGAAATCGTTTTGCTCCACAATGAACACATGGTTGTTGTACCTTCAAAACACGATGTTCTTTAGGGATACCATTATAAACAAAGCTATATGGATCCTGATGACTAATTTCAATAGGTGTTGTCGGTGAGTTTCGTTACTTGCGTCGTTGGTATGCATTTCTGTTCTTAATCGATTTCCTTTGAGCAAAATCCAATACACTTGTAGGAGTTACATTAGTAATATCAGCCAGGGTCCTCTGTGCTGTAGACACATTTGTCATAGGTGTCATGTTTTGACTACTTACTTCTCCATTAGCTGTTTGTCTCATTTTCTTCTTCTCCTTTAGTCGTTCATAATATGTCTTATTATATAATTTTCTTTTTTCTGCAATAATTTTTTTGGATGAATTATGCATAAAGATAACGTATTAATCATGTTGCACATATGAAACATACCCTTTTGTGCATTTACATCAAGTTGGATAGCCTCATTAGGCCTATTTTCCTTATCTACAATCACCATGCCAACATAAAAAACATGAAATTAATAATATAGAATTTTATTTTTTTATAACACATTGTAATAAAAAATAATTTTTATATACAATACTTATAACCGTATTAATTGAACACTGATTGAGTTGAACTAATTATTTATATGTGAGATTGATACTTACATTAAATTATACTGCTTTTTTTTTAATACTTGAAGTAATGTTTTAACAATTTGTGTTTTTTGTTAATATATATTTATTTCAAGTTTCATTAGTTTTTTTCGGTAAATATTTCTTTCATGTTTTAATAGTTTTTTTCAATAATTGAAAGAATGCATATTGATTGATTTATATTTAAATGATATTTGTAATTTTTATTTGGTAGATTATTTGTTTTACTTATTATACAACTGTATAAATATCTCATAAACAGAAAGAAGAAAACTAAATAACATAAACAAAATAGTCAGACAAAAAAACTAAAATTTATAAACTTAAAAGTTTTAAATCATTATAAAATACTAAAAATCCATGTCACAAATTCAGCAAAAAATAAATATAAAAAGTACGCAAGCAAACAACCTTCTAAAAATCCGCAAACACATAACTACCACATAATCCGCAAACAAATAACTACTACATAATCCGCTAACAAATAACTATAGAAAAATTAATTATTCTCTCTATCTCTAATCCTAATTCGCTCAGCTTCCGGTGTCCTTGGATCCAACGTGACATCAGTTAATATAGTAGAAACCAAAATATTGTCTGTATGGACATGTAATATATAGTTAGTAAGGTATATTAAAATAAATAATATGTAAAGAATGAAACTATATATAATGTTGCCCACGGTTAACTTACACAAATTTAAGTGGACCAACTTGACCCTAGAGACATAAATTATGGATTGATTGAATATTGCAAGATACAATGGTATCATAAGGCTCATCGGTACGTGATTGAACATCAACTTGATAATATGTCCCCTATTCATTTAAACAAAATGTTGTTAAAACACATAATAACAATGAAAATTGGTTAATATATTTAAATATACTTACATCTCATTTTGGAGAAATAGTTCAAATGCATAGAATGGCGTGATTCGTCTTCCCCAAACGATTTTTCCAATAACATCTAAAGCATATTAAAATTACTATAAATTTAATTTGTTGTATGCAATTGATAAAAACAAAATATATATAATTAAATATATAAATGTACCGATCATCATTCTTCGACGGCTATAATCTCTTGCTAGGCTTGTGATAGAAGAACATAATGGATAATGTGGAAATGAATTGGCGACATCATTTCCCAATCGAGTAAATATTGTATTAATTTTTATTAGTATTGCCCAATCACCAAAAAAAAATCTGTAACTTTGATACATGGGGTGATCTTCGTAAAACGGCTCAACTTGGAAATGATTTAAGGACAATACACGTCCAACCAAATTCATGTTCAAAACTGTTTGCCTCAAACATTGTGGGACGATGGCGATCATTTTGTCTCTCTGGATATGTAATATATTAACAATTATGTAAATAATAAAATGAACATTAGCCAAAAAAAATGTCATATTTATTTTATTGTATTCATACTTACATTACGATCAATCAACCAAATCAGGACTCGGTTATTTTCAACGTCGTCCCACACATATAAAACCCGAACAGCTAATATGTTCCACCATATGTAAACGATTCGCAATGTCGAAAAATTTTGAACAGTAATATGACCATCCATCACTGAAATATTTTTCAATTAAAGTTATATTTCACATAACAATTTCTTATATTTTGTTTAACAAAATAAATCATCAACTTATTGAAAATAATAAAAATTTAAATGTTTACATTTTTTATCATATATATATTTTTTATCATATGGAAGACAATAAAATAAATAGTAAAAAAAAGGCTTCTTGAAAATACAAATGAATTATGGAAAAGTTGGATCGTTATTTAAAAACCAAATAAAATCAATTCAGTATATATTTTAAACATTCTTCAGAATAAATACATTCATACATTTAATCTGGTAAATATATTTTTATTTTTAGGAAAATAAAGTTATGACTTCCTTTTTCTAACGACACTATCCTTCCTTTTTCTAACCCTAAAGATGCCGACACTCTCCTTCCATTGTCTAACCTAAAGAAGCCGACACTCATCTACCACTCTTTCTCTCACAAACGCATATACTCTTTCTCATAATTGATAACCTCCTACAAACTGAAGAAGAGATATGTCGTCCTTAGATGATCCGTTTAACATCCAAACGCAGCATCCACGCGTACAACCTTCATCAATAGAAACCATCAGCGACCACCACGACCACCGAATCCTTCTGATCTACAACCCCCTATCCCTCATCTGGATCTACACGACGATTGGAGAAACCCAACATGGTTATGTTGAGGATGTGTCGGTTCTTATTGGTTGCTGCTTCTCTTGTTGCTGAAACGCGTCTGCTTCTGAATTTACAGGTTTTGAATCTTTCTTCTAGTTAAATTTTCATCCTCTATATCTATCTCTCTACCATATACCTAACAGAAAACCCCTAACCCAAAGATTTATTGTATAATTTTCAGAAATTTGAAGGAGAGATCAGCAGGAAGTTCTTGTTTATTCATAATTGCATCCGTATTCAAAAGTGGTTAGGGTTCAGTTGGTTTAATTTCATAGATCGACGAACCCTAGAAATACTAACATTCACGCCTCCGATGCAATAAATTCTTCATAGAACGTATGTATCAAATCCCTAATTTTGAACTTTTTAGTTCTATACCTTAACATCACTTAAATTTATCTATTTGGATTTCAATGTGGGTTTTGAATATCCATTCACAGATTGTACAGTTTAAGGATTTAATGTACGAAGCATTAACATTTGAAGAAAGTTGGGACAGAGATGAAGATATGAAATAAATTATCCACTGATTACTCAATCGTCGGTGCTTTCACTCTCGTTGTTTCTCCATCTTCAGTTCCATTACCGGTGATTAACATAAAAAGGTAAAACAAATTGGTTAATCCGTTGACTATTAATTGATTGTAGGTGTGTTTCCTTTTAATTAATATTGTTGTCTAATTTTAGGTTACCCCAAAATGAGATGGTTTATTATTTTGATTGGCTTGTTGATAAACTTCATAGATGCCTTCTCCTCCTTTCAGTCATTTCTTTCTTTTTGTTAATCTGTTGACTATTGACTCAATCCTTATGGACTTTTCTTGCCTTTTTTTTTTTGCCTTTTCATATCTATTCTACTTTGGATCATAAAGGTTTTATGCTCTTTGGTTCTGTTGTCCTTTGTAATTTAGAATTTGTTAAAAAGGTAGGACTTATTTTACAAGGTTTTATTGAATATTGTTATACGTTATAGGATTAAAAATTAATCGGGGGAATGGAGTTCCTGACTCCAAAATTTATTGCAGGTTTTATGTTTTGATATTTAGTTTTTGTTTAATAACATATATTGTTTAAATTTGTTTGTTTCAAGAAGTCCATGTTTTAAGTGAAGTTTCTAAATTTGAGTTTGTGGGAATTATAAATTTTTAAATAAAAAAGTTTGTTATATTGTTCCTTTATAAAATCAGGTATACCCTGTAATTTGTATGATAAAAGGGCATTATTATGTCATTTTGTCCAGATCATTGAAAACCTTAGGACCGCCAGGGAGTAGACTTCCTGACTCCAAAGGCACAATGAAAACCTCAGGCCCTTTACATGTTTTTGTTCGGGAATTTTTTTGGTGCTACACCTAATATATATTTATAGTTCCGCCCCTGGGCTATATTTGTGTCATCTCAGTTAACATCAAATAATGTGTATTACATTATCCTTGTTTTGATGATATAGAATGAAAAATAAAGGCCTAAATCACATTCATAAACTAATCAATTTTTGTATTTTTTTTTCAGGAAAATCTTAAGAGAAACCATCAGAAAGTGTTTTTTTAACTCAAAATCGGTTCTTCCTCACACATAGGTCTTATTTACTGCTGATGGCTCCTTAAACGGTTCTGAGATAAGTTATATATGTGTAATTATTTTTATTGAACATGATTTTGGTATATATGTTGACATATTGACATTTTTTAACAATTTTCTGTGTTCATATGATGTATCAAGATTGCATGGGTTGCCGACAGATCTTGATTATCCGATATTTCATTTCTTAGATGAAAAAAGCTACATGGAGAGGTAACTAAATTTATGAAGTTGTTTAAATGAAAAAATATTGTTCTTTTGCTTTATGGATTTTATGGTTATTTTGTAATTATGAATCAATATTGGAATTGGACTATGGATTCTCCTAATATATAAAATATGTTGAGGATCATGTTACCAATCATACATAGACATATATTACATACAATTTGTTTGATATTTATATTATATATGATTTTTCAGGGAGAATTATTAGCTTTGTAAGGGTTCTATTGGTTAATGAGCTCAAGAAACTATCTGCAACAAACCTATGTTTCCAAGTAAGTGTCAATTTCTTGGTTTCAAAAACTCAATCTTAAATTTCTTAGTCAATCAGATGTAATTAATTAATTAATAGTATAAGAGTAATAATACTTTTTAATCTCTGATTAAATACTATTTAAACTTAACATCATTTACAACCAACTATGCAGTTCTTCATTGATATAATCAATAAAGTAATAAAACATAGTATTCCAATACATATTACTTAAATAAGAGATAATCTTAAGGAAAATAAACATACATGTTTTATTTTGATGATGTCGATAGAATAGATGGTTGTTATGAAGAACAAACGTCGTCTATGCATGTATAAAGAAAAACATAGTTATTGAATATGATGTATACGTGAGGAAGTAAAACAATATAGTTAAAAAATATGGAAAACATACGTATGAGCAGATTGTGGAACTGGTGAAAGTTTTCTCTGTTAATATGAATTACAAATTCTGTTTGCAAATGACGTATCTATATAAATATATAAATAGTATATATATATATATATATATATATATTCTAATAAATCTGTTTAAAGTTTGTTATGAATGGATAAGATACAGTTCATATATATGTGCTTGTATATTTAAAATATTGTTTTGAAAATGCGTAATCTATTTGGATATACATTATCTTTTTATCTGCTAAATAATCAAAATTTATGTATTAATTTAATAAAAAAAATATTTTTCGGTTTTGGTTTGTTTAACATTGAAATGCATGGTGCTTTTTGAAACATATAAAATCATTTGAGTCATTTTTCTAAAATAATTTCCAGGGACAGGATGGTCAAAGGGACGCCAAAATAGCAATATAGATTGGTAACAAATACCAATTGACATTAACCAGAAAATTAGTTACTTACATTTTCTAATGACCTACTTACTGTTACACCATCTTCATTTATCTATACCTCAATATGAACTAAACATCTTATCAATATAACAATTTTAGAAATAACAGATTAATTTGACCATTAAAACTATTTTTTAGAAGCAAATATAAACATAATCCTCTATTTTAGTTATAACATCACAATATAATTTTTCCTGCAAAGGCTCTAATGTATTTTACTTTAAACAATCTTCAATTTATTTTTTTCAGTTATATTGGCTCTATACTGAAACTACAACAATGTTATTTAGGGTGAAAAATCAAGAAATAGCAATGATAATCATAAAAAAACAACTTAAAATAACAACATTAGAAAATGTCAAACTTTATTTAAACAATCTAGGGAAGGAAAAAACATAAAATTTGCGCCTTAGAAAACAATTATAATAAAAAAAACTTAGGTGTCCACTGTCACACCCCGATCCTTGTCGGAATCGATCAAGGCGTGATATATTGTTCAAAGTCTCATGACAACTATGTTATAATATGATTAGATTCAATTAAGTAATAAGTATGCAAACAAGATCCACAACATACAAATACAAATCCAAATACGAACAACATCTTTTACATCAAATTTAAATAGTCTTGTGGATTTCTAAGGCACAACCTATTTTTCATCAACTTCATTCTTCAAATCTGCATCATGGGTAAAAACAGGTCAACTACGAGGGTTGGTGAGTAATCTAATTTTAGTAGAGAAAATTGTGAAGTTGAAACATTTATAATTTGAAATTGGTTTTCTTTTGAAGTCGGCAAACAATTGTATTTGAGATAACTGTTTATAAATCAAAAATTGATTAACAAATGATAACAACAACAATAAGTCCTCACCCTATATATATACATATGTATATATATATATATATATATATATATATATATATATATATATATATATATATATATAGGATGGAGCATCTAATCATCAAACACACTCAACCACGTGCGATCAATCACCTTAGCGTCCCAAGGCGGGGTGGTCAACCCAATAGCGCTATTATTGTCCATAATGTACCTCAAGAATACGGGCATAGTCATGGAGATTAGACTAAAAATGGTAATGCACTACAAGTACATGTAGCGTAAACAAACAATAGTTATACAATTAATGACTCACGTATAAATATCCCAACAATGTCTCAATTGTGATAAAACAATAAAATGAAGTTGGAACATATTAGAACCACATGATACACCCCAAAAGTATTGAAAATTATAAAATATGGGGTAGATTACTCACTTTAGTCCCAAAACGAAATGCGTGTGTCGTACGATAGACGGTTCGGGTCAAAATGGCGTAGAACCTAATATAATTAATAGTTTTGGTTTAGGAACTGCTAAACGAGAATAGAGTATTAATACAAATAATTAGACACATATTCTTATATTAGATGAATTAACAATAATTCATTTTGATTAGAATATTAAGGTATTCATTTGTTAAATGAATTTTAAATTGAATTAATTACTTTGCATAATTAATTTATATTTTCAATTTAGGCCAGATTTTAATAATTTCTTATTAAAATAATAACTTGCCCAATTATAATTATTTACAGATTTTAACAATTATTTATATGAAATAATCATTAAAATGCATTTTTACATGCTTAAATACTTAGGAAAATGGTTTTAAATAGTAAACAGTATTGAAAAATTATGAAATTATTAGGAAATCATTATTTCATACAATAATAATTACTGTAAAATTTTTATATTTTTCTGAACTGTTTTAGTATTTATTTAATACTTTAATGATTAAACAACAACAAAATCCGGGAAAAATAATAAATGATTCCCAAAAATTCTGTAAAATTAACCATAGTTTTATAACATAATATATAGCCCATTGTATAAGTTTCGGATATTTGTGACTATGGGAAGTATTTTTTATATATTTCATTATTAATTAATCAATAAAATCATAAATAATAGTAAACAGTAATATAAATGCATGAAACTTCATAAATTATGTTTAATCAATATATAGGTCATCCCAGAATTTTCTCAGAATTTATTGAATGCAATAAAAATAAGTTATTTTCTGAAAATTTCCAGAACTTCTTATTTTATTGATGGGATTATGAGAAAAATCAGGTTTATGCATAAAATGAGTTTTAGATAGTTTGGTGGATTTAATTTGTTTCTTGTATGAATTTGAAACTTTTAACAACATACCTTGTTGAATGCTTCAAGAGGGATGAAGATTGGAGTATAATAGATTGTTCTTGGCTGGAATATGAGTATTTCTTGGATGAATTTCGAGATTGAGAGTGAGAGAAAGAATAGAGAAGGTTTAAGTGGTGAAGAGAATAATGTGTTGGGAGAAAAAGGAAAGGAAAGTGGATGGGAGGTGTGAGTGGGAGACCATGGGAATAATCTTTTTGCTTTTGGTGGTCTTCATAATTTCCCACTAACACAAGCATCTTTTACATAATTAATATAAGAGTTTTATAAAATTTAATGTAAAGTTTATAAAAATAGAGTTTTATAAAAGATAGGTTATTATTTGATTATAACAATCTACTTTGATTTGAAGTTTATTATAGTATTCAAGTTTGATTCTTTTAATTTAATTAGAGCATTATACTTTGATTTGATTTTAATATGCTATCATAATTTAATTGGATTATAGTTATAACGTTGTACTATACTATGTTGCTATTAACGTCAATTTATATCGTAGTGTATGGGATTTGATCCTATTAGCGTCAAGTAATCTTGAGTAGGGTTTATTAAATTTCCAATGTTGCTTAGCACTATAAAGGCTAAGGAAAATCAAACACACGAATTTTCCAAATGATGTTTTCTCATTAAAGTAGCGAATTGTACAGTTATTACATAACGTAAACCCTAACATACAAGGGTTAAGGGAGTTGACCGGTTTGACTTGTTGACTTAGTTTGACTTTGCCTTGACCGAAATTTGACGGTTGTCACATCATCCCCCCGTTAGAAGGAATTTCGTCCCGAAATTTTCATTTTGACTGGGATTTCGAGAGTTTGGGAAGAGATGTGGATACTTTTGTTTCATCTGATCCTCGCGTTCCCAGGTGAATTCGGGTCCTCGTTTAGCGTTCCAGCGGACCTTCACAATGGGAATACGACTTTGCTTTGTTCTTTTGATCTCTCGATCCATCATTTCTACCGGTTCTTCCACGACGTGGAGACTCTCGTTGATTTCAATTTCGTCACGAGGTATCACGAGGGTCTCGTCGGATAGATTTTGTCAATCATATCTTAGGGGTTAAAATATAGTTTTATTAGTTACCTATAGCGACGACTCGTTGTCACCACAGGTTTAATCTATTACGATGACTTGTTGTCGCTATAGGTTTTTAACAAGGGCCAACGACATACCTATAGCGACACACAAGTCATAAATTGCATGTGTGAAGACTTGGAGTACTTTCTAATTGGTTCATGTGTGAAGACTTGGAGTACTTTCTAACTGGTTCATGTGTAAAGACTTGGAGTATTTTCTAATGAAAAGTGTGCTACTGGGGAAATTGGAAACTGATACGTAGCTTCAAAGTCAAGAATATGCAGTAGGCATGTGATGCATTAAATGCATGAGGCACACAAGTCATAATTTGCAGCAACAGATACGTATATGTGTGTGAATTGAAAAAGAAGGTTACGGCTCAAAGAATATATATATTCATTTTCTCTTCATTTGTTAGATACACAATAACCATAACATCATAGACTATATATATTCAATTTCGTTTGTAATTTTCACTAGTTTATATTCCGCGAGTGTTACCGAAATCATTTATCAATTTTTCAGAAGTGCTTAACTTGTTTTGTTGCATTCCCAACAATTTGCTATTAATTACTTCTCCCACTTCACTTATATAAATCATCACATTCTTACCGCGACTTTTAACTTCTCCCTCACAAATGGATCCACCTGCAGATCATCAAAACCCCATAGATGACCTCGATTGGTTTCAATACTTGGATCATCAAGATCTTTTCAGGTATATATAAACGTCACTCATTACACCATCTTTCGCACAGAAAAGTGATTTTGTCGACATTGATCAAAACATGGTTTGGATTTGTAGTGATCAAAAAGAGTCTTTCATCGTGTTGGATTTGATTATCTTGAGTTTTTTTTTTTTTTTTGGATTTTTGCAGTGGTGACATGCTCGACCATCGTGATTACGAGTTGTCGGAAAAATTGCATGAAGTGCTCGATCAGAACGTTTCCACAGTACTTAACAAAGATCAAAACATCATTTCTAGAAATGAGTTTCACGATTTTGATCCCCTTAAAGACATAAGCTTATGGGATTGTTGGGAGGATGGTAATTTACCATTGGTTAGTTTCAGTGAAGACTGTAAATCCGGTGGTGAGGCTACATGTAGTTCTAGTGCTGCCACCACTGATCACGGTGGCCGGAAGGTGGCAAAGAGATTGAGACCATTGGAGTTTGAAGAGATAGAGAAGTACTTTGAGATGCCGATAATCATGGCAGCAAAGGAACTAGGGATAGGGTTAACAGTGTTGAAGAAAAGATGCAGAGAGCTAAACATAAACAGATGGCCTCATAGAAAACTTAAGAGCCTACAATCCCTCATTCAAAATGCCAAGGTAAATTACGATAATAACCTTCTATACATTACTCATGCATGCATGCCTGCACTTGGTAACCAAAGTAGTTTTGGTATTTTCTAAAATTTTAATTATTAGTTTCTTTATAACATAAACAATGGCCCTAGGAATATTCCACATCAAATCAATTGATTTACTACGATTTCCTGATTTATATTTATATAAACTTAACTCATTGTAAATTTTGTGAACTCACACGAAAAATATATTGCATCTACCTTTTTTAAAAAAAAAAAAACTAGGAGTTGGGATTAAAGGAGGAGATAGAGACATTAGAAGGGCACAAGAAGATGATGGAGAAATTGCCAGATATGGAATTGACAGAAGGAACAAAGAAGCTTAGGCAAACTTGCTTCAAAGCTATTTATAAGAAGAGAGGACTTAACAATCCTTAGTCCTTACCTTTTCTTTTAGCCATTTTGTTATAATTAGTGGATTTTAATCTACATTGTATGTGTTTTTCTCTTGATAGTTTGATACCCTTTTCAGTTTCATTGTGTTTGTCTATTGATTTTTAATGCAGAAAATTTTGTATAATTTGGGTATTATAGTTTGTATTATGTATTTAACTATATTCTAGATTGCCGACACGACTACGCCGACGACTCTATACCAGAGGTCTTTATAAATAGACTTATGAATTTAGTAGGAATAATTTGATTATAATCTTGTGATTTGTTCCATGTCTGATCCACTCCTAAGATTCACTCGACATGCCCCCAGTTATGTGTAATTAAAATTTTATTAGACTGTTGATCCTAATGAGTCTACCCTGAATATCTTCGATCTTCTTTTCTTTGACCTTTGTTTCCACCACATGGGCTAAGAAAGCCATATATTCATTTCGTAGATATGATCAAGCTTGAGTACATGACATAAGACTAAGCTTTTTCGAATGAGTCTCGCCATAAATACGAAGACTTTGACCGTCGGCGAGAGGAATACGAATGAACTTATCGTAACATACTATTTCAGCATGGTTTTGGGATAGCCAATACATTCCTACGATGATGTCGAAGCTACCAAGTTCCATAGGAACTAAATTGACAGAAAATTTATGACCGCAAAAATCGAAAGTGCAATCTTGGATGACTGCATTGAGTGAAACGTATTTTCCATCGGCGACTTCTACGGTAAAGTACTCATCAAGAATCGTGCGAGATGTGTGAAGTGTGGGTTCAAATTCCAAAGACACAAAACTTTTATCGGCACCTGAATCAAAAAGTATTGACGCGTAGTAGTCATTTATGAGAAACGTACCATTTACGACCTTGTTATCGGTCTTTGCTTGGGTTGCGGTAATGACAAAGGCTCGACCTTTGGGAGCTGGAACCTGCATTGTTGGATTTGCCTGGGCTTGGGTGTTGATGATATTGACTAGCCTAGGACACGCGTTTCTGAAATGGGTGGGGTCACCACAGTTGAAGCATGTTCCAGTTGGATACCGGGTTTGTGTTTGCTGATTTGAGGGTAGATAGAGTGGTCGCTGAGTTTTTTGTGCACGACATGTGTCCGCCAAGTGGCCATAGCGACCACAATTCGTACAGAGGCGACACGGGCTGGTGGTCATATGGTGATAGTTACAGTGGTTACAGAGGGGGTGAGGTCAGGTATACGGCTTTTTATTCGGTTGGGCTTGTGGGGTGACTTGGGTGATAGGAGTAGCAGGGGTAATAACAGCATGGTTGTGGTGATGACTTTTCCGCTTCTTTTTGTCATGTCGGTGGGAGGACTCGGACTTGACAATTAGGGGGGTCTCAGGGGTCGGCTTTTCAGTTGACATCTTTGAACCCTTGCGTGGGAGGACACCATCGTTCATATTGTCCTCGTTGAGTTGACCTGCTATTTCAATGGCGGATTCTAGGGTAGATGGCCTGCTGCTGGTCACCGAATCACGGATCTGGCGTGGTAACCCTTTGATGTAGTGGCGTATTGCAGTTTTCATAGGTTGAACCATGTGAGGTAGGAGTCTCGAGAGATCATGGAATCTATTGGTGTAGGTCGCGTTGTCGCCTCCCACCTGTTTCAGATTCCAGAATTCATCCTCGAGAGTTTGCAATTCGCTGTCAGGGCAGAACTTCTCCATCATGCGTTCCTTTAGTTTTGACCAGGTCATTCCCAAGGCAACAACCTCTCCCTTTGCCCGTTTTTCTAGGTTCCACCATGTGAGAGCATGACCTTGGAGGCACCCTGTAGCATGACGGACCATCAGGTCCTCCGGACACTCGCTATGGATGAAAGTACTCTCCATTTCTTCAATCCATGTGAGGAGTGCGGTGGCACCATCGATGCCTTTGAAGTAAGGCGGATTGCAGTTACGAAAGTGCTTGAACGAGCAACGAGGAGTGGTTGCTGGAGCTTGTGGCTGAAGAGAATGAAGTTGGGTTGCAATTGTTGGGATGACGTTTGCTACCTCCTTGGCGATAAGGGCAGCTAGCCTTCGGTTGTTGCGAGCAGCGTATGGAGGTCGTAATGCCATCTACGAGAAACACGCATATGGACTTGTGAGTTATTTGTAAATTGATTATGGAAATAAAGTTTTTAGACATTGTTGGGTAAAATAATTGTAAAACACTTGTTGGGCCATGGTTAGGAGTGTTGGGCACCTTTTGGGCTTTCCATGGTTACTAAATGTGAAACATGTAGCACTTGCGTGGGCCCCCACAAAACTAAGTTTTCACATGTCTTTCCCACTTCTAGGCCCATTAGGGAACTTAATAGTCCAATGAGTTGGCCATTTTGGAGTGTATCCTTTCGGATACGTTTGATAAGGTCGGGTATTTTGATGGCTCAAAAGTAATATGAATGACGCACTTTGGCCTATAGGTTTGGGAACTCTCGCCTTTGGTCCCCAGGTAAGCAAACTGGTCCCTCGGTTGATTGGGATGTATACGAATGCTTGCCTAGTCAGGACTTTCGGGCTACCGGCACCTCCCCCTTCCAGTTACTACGCGTCCATTACTATGATCCTACCCAACTAGAGTGGATGACTTTGAATTTCCTATGAGCTCTAAGGAATATATATGTATATACATCTTTTTTTTTCCACTTGAATATGTGTGTGATTTTTTCAGAGAAAGAGGAGAATATTCACCAGTGTATGCACACATATAAGTGTCAGGAGTAATACGTATGCACTTAAGGGAGCAATTAACACACAAAGGTATTCCTAGGCTTTTCTAAGTGTGAATTGCATGCAGTTGTGTGTGCATTTTATAAACTAGCATACGAGAGGACCCTAGAGGCTATAGACTAGGTCAAGGCAATTAACCTAATTCCCTATAGTCAAGGGCTCTGATACCAATCTGTCACACCCCGATCCTTGTCGGAATCGATCAAGGCGTGATATATTGTTCAAAGTCTCATGACAACTATGTTATAATATGATTAGATTCAATTAAGTAATAAGTATGCAAACAAGATCCACAACATACGAATACAAATCCAAATACGAACAACATTTATTACATCAAATTTAAATAGTCTTGTGGATTTCTAAGGCACAACCTATTTTTCATCAACTTCATTCTTCAAATCTGCATCATGGGTAAAAACAGGTCAACTACGAGAGTTGGTGAGTAATCTAATTTTAGTAGAGAAAATTGTGAAGTTGAAACATTTATAATTTGAAATTGGTTTTCTTTTGAAGTCGGCAAACAATTGTATTTGAGATAACGGTTTATAAATCAAAAATTGATTAACAAATGATAACAACAACAATAAGTCCTCACCCTATATATATACATATGTATATATATATATATATATATATATATAAATATATATAGGATGGAGCATCTAATCATCAAACACACTCAACCACGTGCGATCAATCACCTTAGCGTCCCAAGGCGGGGT
Organism: Lactuca virosa; assembly: GCF_052849685.1. Classification (NCBI taxonomy): domain Eukaryota; kingdom Viridiplantae; phylum Streptophyta; class Magnoliopsida; order Asterales; family Asteraceae; genus Lactuca; species Lactuca virosa. The sequence goes on along the minus strand of NC_136430.1, from coordinate 220,247,741 downwards.
GGTCAACCCAATAGCGCTATTATTGTCCATAACGTACCTCAAGAATACGGGCATAGTCATGGAGATTAGACTAAAAATGGTAATGCACTACAAGTACATGTAGCGTAAACAAACAATAGTTATACAATTAATGACTCACGTATAAATATCCCAACAGTGTCTCAATTGTGATAAAACAATAAAATGAAGTTGGAACATATTAGAACCACATGATACACCCCAAAAGTATTGAAAATTATAAAATATGGGGTAGATTACTCACTTTAGTCCCAAAACGAAATGCGTGTGTCGTACGATAGACGGTTCGGGTCAAAATGGCGTAGAACCTAATATAATTAATAGTTTTGGTTTAGGAACTGCTAAACGAGAATAGAGTATTAATACAAATAATTAGACACATATTCTTATATTAGATGAATTAACAATAATTCATTTTGATTAGAATATTAAGGTATTCATTTGTTAAATGAATTTTAAATTGAATTAATTACTTTGCATAATTAATTTATATTTTCAATTTAGGCCAGATTTTAATAATTTCTTATTAAAATAATAACTTGCCCAATTATAATTATTTACAGATTTTAACAATTATTTATATGAAATAATCATTAAAATGCATTTTTACATGCTTAAATACTTAGGAAAATGGTTTTAAATAGTAAACAGTATTGAAAAATTATGAAATTATTAGGAAATCATTATTTCATACAATAATAATTACTGTAAAATTTTTATATTTTTCTGAACTGTTTTAGTATTTATTTAATACTTTAATGATTAAACAACAACAAAATCCGGGAAAAATAATAAATGATTCCCAAAAATTCTGTAAAATTAACCATAGTTTTATAACATAATATATAGCCCATTGTATAAGTTTCGGATATTTGTGACTATGGGAAGTATTTTTTATATATTTCATTATTAATTAATCAATAAAATCATAAATAATAGTAAACAGTAATATAAATGCATGAAACTTCATAAATTATGTTTAATCAATATATAGGTCATCGCAGAATTTTCTTAGAATTTATTGAATGCAAAAAGTATTTTATGTGAATTATTGCCCTACTTTATTGCAATAATTATAGTAATTCAATAAAAATAAGTTATTTTCTGAAAATTTCCAGAACTTCTTATTTTATTGATGGGATTCTGAGAAAAATCAGGTTTATGCATAAAATGAGTTTTAGATAGTTTGGTGGATTTAATTTGTTTCTTGTATGAATTTGAAACTTTTAACAACATACCTTGTTGAATGCTTCAAGAGGGATGAAGATTGGAGTATAATAGATTGTTCTTGGCTGGAATATGAGTATTTCTTGGATGAATTTCGAGATTGAGAGTGAGAGAAAGAATAGAGAAGGTTTAAGTGGTGAAGAGAATAATGTGTTGGGAGAAAAAGGAAAGGAAAGTGGATGGGAGGTGTGAGTGGGAGACCATGGGAATAATCTTTTTGCTTTTGGTGGTCTTCATAATTTCCAACTAACACAAGCATCTTTTACATAATTAATATAAGAGTTTTATAAAATTTAATGTAAAGTTTATAAAAATAGAGTTTTATAAAAGATAGGTTATTATTTGATTATAACAATCTACTTTGATTTGAAGTTTAATTATAGTATTCAAGTTTGATTCTTTTAATTTAATTAGAGCATTATACTTTGATTTGATTTTAATATGCTATCATAATTTAATTGGATTATAGTTATAACGTTGTACTATACTATGTTGCTATTAACGTCAATTTATATCGTAGTGTATGGGTTTTGATCCTATTAGCGTCAAGTAATCTTGAGTAGGGTTTATTAAATTTCCAATGTTGCTTAGCACTGTAAAGGCTAAGGAAAATCAAACACACGAATTTTCCAAATGATGTTTTCTCATTAAAGTAGTGAATTGTACAGTTATTACATAACGTAAACCCTAACATACAAGGGTTAAGGGAGTTGACCGGTTTGACTTGTTGACTTAGTTTGACTTTGCCTTGACCGAAATTTGACGGTTGTCACATCCACAATTGTATCGTCTTCCTCGTCACGAAGCTGATAACCCTTGCTTCGCGTACGAATTGTGACTCGGGGTTTCTTGATTGGTCGTGTAACCATTGTTGAATCGGCTATATCGGTTGTTTCCTGTGCTTCATCATTCAACTGTTCATCTTTAGAACTTGAAATATCAATAACTTCGTCCCATTTCCAGTTTGCCAATGCCAACTCTCTTTTCTTTTGTTTTGCAACATTCCATTCATGCAACATGATTTTAACACATTCAACTTGTTCGTTAACCTCATCATCGGTAAAAATCCTCATTTTATCTCTTAGGTGTATTAATATTGGTGTTAAAAATTGAGTATTACTAAAGCTTAATTGAGACTATTTATAACTCATTTTCCCGCTAAAGCACGATACTATCCCTAAAATTTAGGAATGAAATTATTTAAACTTTTTAGTACCTTATCGTGAATTAGTCAATATATTATTTTAACAAATTTTAATGGGAATGACGGGATTTGTTCTTATCTTATTTTATAGCTCATGTTTACCAAATATGACCCTAAGGTTATTGAAATGCATTTTCTGTTCACTTTTTAAAATAAAATTCGCAGATAATAAAAGAATATAAAGATATATTTTCATGAGTGCTTATGAAATTATTTATGATTATGAAATATTGTCTTGTTGAATCTGTTTATGAGGTTACCGAATGAATATATTTTTTTACCATAACATCCCATGATCTAAACTATAATACAGTACAACCCATGAATATATAATTATATACCAAAACAACCCTCGATTTAAAAATTAATACCACACAACCCATTAATACATATTTTTGTTTATTATGTAAGAATTTTACTTTGAAAAGGCTAAATTATAACGTTGTACTTTCATTGTATTATTTAAATCACATTTCATTTGGAAAAGAAATGTTCATGTAAGAGCATTTTCTGTCGAAAATAGTCTTCGACTCGAATATACTTTTGTTTTTCGTATCTGGTTTTAGAAAGTGGATATCGGATGAGGTATCCGAAAACCACAACATCTTACTTTCATTTCTTTATAATATAGATTCTACTTTCAATGTTATTCTCAATCAGGCATTGTACTTAAATTATTTGTATAATGTTGTAATAAGAAATGAAAGTAGGATGCTATAATAAACAATAAGAAATAAACAAATACACTATGGAAAAGTATGATTCAAAAACCATAAATTCAATAATAATCATAAGAGAAAACATAAAATCCCAATATCCTAGTAGCTAAAAGCATATAGTATTAAATATAAAATACCAAATTTACGACTTGAATGTACTACAAAAAGTCATTCAAATTATTGATAAAATAAAATTGACGATCTTTCTTGTTAGGCTCATTCTTCATCCGGCCAAGCCACAACAACTCCTGTTGGATTATGTACATCATTTCCAACCGGATTTTGCTGGATCACACCTACATCATCTTCAGCCTGACGTGGCGCATCAGCTTCTTGTATTGGTTGGTTCATATCTACAGGTGACTCCAACCAATTTCTGCAAAAGGTAATTTAAAAATAATATTAATAAACACCTACAATTTAAAAACAATAGAAATAATCAATTTAGCATTAAAGTGATTAAAATTCAAGAATATAATATATAAACTAAGTTACTTTTATGAAATTATGAAATAATTGTTTAAATAAAAATGATAATATCATGACATACCCGTAATCTTCGTCATCCGGTAGATGACGAAGCTTAAAGAACCTGTTTCGGGTCTGGATCGTGAGTTGGGGGATTTTGAACGGTTTTACTGACTCAGCTGTATCTGTTGTATCATCTTCATCAGTCTACTGATGTTGATTATCAGAACTTACAAGATCAATAACTTCATTCCATTTCCAAGATTCAAGTGCTAAATCACGTTTTTTCTTTCTTTGGAGATAATGTTGTTTTTCACCAGATTCATGTGTTGTTGTATCCACATCATTGTTAAAGGCCTGCATGATGGCTGTCAAGAAAGTTAACATTATTAATTAATATAAGTAAACATAACTTCAAAATGAAACCCAAAACAATAAAGAATAGATGAACATACTTGTTGATAGTTGGAATATTCAATTTGACTGAGAAATGGGTTGGCATTTGGCGGCATTAGTATATATAATGGTATTCTTGATAAACTTTGTTTGTTATTAAGGGAGAAAATAGGTATCGTTTAAATTTTGAATTTTAAATCCCAATCCTAATCTTGTTTGTCACATGTCATTAAATCCACCAGCCTCCAATCCACTTTTCCCGCCTAAACTATATTAATGCATTTCAAGAAATTCCATTCGCAACTGATATATCTGATTTTTCATGTATTTAATCTGAAAAATAAAAAATATGTTGGTTATAGTAATATTTTAGGGAATAAAGTTTGATTTTCAAGTTTTGTAATTAGTTTGGATAGATAAATATGATCAGATTTTAAATTTTAAATATTATACTTAGTTTGGATAAATAAAAAGGATAAGAGTAATATTTGAATATATGTTGTTTTGGAGGGTAAGAAAAAGTCAACATAAATTATAACTATCGTAATAATAGTTATATCCATTATCTAAAGTTTGAATTTCAAGTTTTATAGATAGTTTGGATAGATAAATATTATTAAATTTTAAATTTTAAATATTATAATTAGTTTGGATAAATTAAAAGGATCAGAGTAATATTTTAATATATATGTTGTTTTGGAGGGTAACAAAAAGTCAACATAAATTATAACTATCGTATTAATAGCTATATCCATTATCTAAAGTTTGAATTTCAAGTTTTGCAATTAGTTTGGAAAATGTTATTTTCTTCACGTTTCGTATTTCTAGTCTTCCATCATCTTTCAAAATATGTTTTTTTTATTAGATCATATTCTTTTCTCAAGTTACTAATATTTTGAAACAGAAAATACCTTTTTAAAAGTCATGTGGAAATTTGAGTAACAATCCAAGGATTCTTAGGTAAATTAGGTCTAATATTTTCAAGTTTTGTAATTAATAGCAATCCATATTTAAAATACCACCAACAGAAAAAACTTATGATGTTATAATAAGTTATATATATATTATCTTTATAATATCCATTATCTAAAGTTTGAAATTCAAGTATTTTAAAGTAATATTATGGTAATGTACTTTCAATACAATGATTTATTATCATAAAAAAAATTGAACTTGAATATAATAAATGCCAAGCAACTACATAAATAAAAATGAAATAAACGATTAAAACAAAAAATAGGTGTTATAATAATCAACCAATACAAAGTAAATTGCTATTATTTAAATTTAAACCTTCATATTGATGGCACAATAAACAACCTTATCTATGATTCTAATTTATATTAGATTATTGGGGTGTAAAGGTCTTCATCTAATTTTTTGTATTCACCCAAGAGTAAGCCATTGGTGTCGACTATCATCCATTGGCCATAAGTAATCCACCATTTCTGTTGTTCATTCATAACTTTATCATTTGAATGAATAATATCTTCTTGTTCCAATGGTAAGGGTAATTTTGGAATTTTTGTATGCATGACCACACTAAATTTGCATTCTTCACATAACCAATCATGTTTGGGTACTTGATCTATAATGTTCTGCATACAATATGTGTGTTCAGCACCATCCTTGCATCTACTACATATAGCAAGTAAATGCTCATAGCCTACATCTCCACAAATATCACACACAATCACATCACACAATTGGTCATCAACAACCTCAACATCCATTACAGTGTGGATCTAACCTGCAAAAAAACAAAAATTTTGTACCTAGAAAATACATGGTGTTTCAAAAATGCGAATGAAAGTATTATATACCGTTTTTTGACTTACATTATATTACATAAACAAAAATTATGTTATATTAACATAAACAAAAATTACACACACACACACCATTATATTAAATATATTTTTTTTGTCTTATATTATATTAGATAAAGTTTTGTACAATATTATGTTATATTAAGATATTTTTTTTTTTGATTTACCTGATTGGACTTGAAATTTATTATTTTATGCAGGAATATAAGCTGGATTGCTAGTTTCTTCAGGATCTGTAAACACAAAACACACACACACACAACATTATATTAGATACAGTTAAAGTTTTGTACAATATTATGTTATATTTGATTTACCTGATTGGACCTGAAATTTATTATTTTATGCAGGAATATAAGCTGGATTGCTAGTTTCTTCAGGATCTGTAAACACAAAACACACACACAACATTATATTAGATACGGTTAAAGTTTTGTACAATATTATGTTATATTAAGATAATTTTTTTTGATTTACCTGATTGGACCTGAAATTTATTATTTTATGCAGGAATATAAGTTGGATTGCTAGTTTCTTCAAGATCTGTAAACACAAAACACATACACACAACATTATATTAGATATAGTTTCTTTATTTACATTATATTAGATAAAGTTTTTTAAAATATAAGTTGGATTGCTAGCTGATAAAGTATTTTGTGTTTTTTTTATGTAGGAACAGAAGATGATATGATGATCGTCGCTGGTTGATTGGGTGGTGTAGTACTGGCTGACTCACCATGTATTGTTTGCTGTTGTATTGCTGGCTGTTTCGTGTCCTGTAGACAAAAAAAAACAAAAAAAAACAATTAAAGAGACTGAATTTATGTGTTTAATTTGCAATTTTTTTCTGTTGTATTAAAGAGGGAGATACAGAGTGAGTTTGTGTATGTATGTAAACACACACACACATACACATAAACCTTTAATCACGTTTCATATTTTTTTTTGCAGGAATACAGATATATTTGATAAATTAGGGTTTTAGATGCTTGATATAAATAGGTAGGTAGAGATATCGGAAAAATTATCAAAATTTTGATTTCAAATTTTTTTTTGTCACGTTTATAATATTTTCCTATGAATTAGGTTTTGACTGTTTCATTCATTACCAAGTCAAAAACAAATGAATTGAGTAAATGTTGACCAGATAAGCCCACGATACTCTTTTTAATGCATAAATTTATTGTACAAATTGCATAATGTCTTGTACCTCTTAAATTTCAGCCTTTGACCAAATATGTATATTAAGGTATAATAGATATATCATTTATATCAAATTATTTGGGTTTCAAGTTTCAACGTATCATATACCAAATACAAACAAGATTTAAAATTATCCTATTTGAAGTAACCAAACTATTATTCAAGTTGATTGTGCAATTTAAAATTACTTTTTTTTTTACAGATAATTGGACTTTTACAAGTGGGAACACTCGCAATGGCCGTTATTCCCTTATTAGAGGTCGACAAATAAAGAATTTCCAAATTAATAAAATCCAAAATTCGAAATTTCAAATCCTTTTTCTTATTATATGATTGATTTAGACTGTTGAAGGTCGGTCGTACTTTTCAACACTCATTCACCACTATTTAGATCGATGATCTCCACAATTTCATCATCCTGTCAGCTCCTTTTCAACAAACTCCCAAAATCTCAAGAAACAGATAGCTAAAATTCAGGTACCATCGAAATCCTCTCAATCACAATTTTAAGCTTTTTATCACCATTGTCTTGATCAATGTGGCTACCCTGCTTAATTTAAACTTTCAACTGTTTTCCTTATGCAATCACCACAGTTTGAAACACCAGTTCTTTATTAAATTCAAATGGGTATTTGATCATGAATGAGTTTGTTACTTTCTTCAACTTGTAATTAGGTCTCGATTGTTTCTCTGTGGATTTTTCTGTATTTTGTATTCAATTTCAGATGGGTACTTGATATTACATGAACTTGTGATTTACTTCTGCTTGTGATCAGCGTTTAAATATTTCTTTTTGGAAATTTATTGTGTATTATATTCAGATTAAGACGGGTATGTGATGTTGCCTGATTTTGTGAATTGCTTTAACTTAGAACTTAAAAAGTAAGTTTGAAGAACTTGAATTTGTATCGGTGTATCCCTATCAACTTTGCTTAGATATCAGATAGGTTGTATCTTGTAAACAAAGTGTTCTGTTTTCTACTTTACTTAATTGGCAAGGTTTACTGGAGGTGTTAAAAAGTTTATGAATCCGAGAATGCAATATGAAATTATCTATTCTCTTCATATGAACATAACTTAATCTTGCAAAATTCACAATGGAGAATAAGAATCTTAACAATGACCATAGTTATAAGAAACTTCTTGGATTGACTAAATACAATCTCTTTGTTTTTTGATATTACATAGAGTTATTATGTATGTCTGGTTTTTGATGGTAATAATCTTTGGTCATGGTCTCATGGACTTTTGTGACTACGCAACGAGATAACTTGTGTAAATTGAAAATTTTATGGTATAAAAGCCATGTTTCAGTCAAACCTGTTAGTGTTAGTGTATGTATAGAAGATAATAGCTAGGCCCTTTTTGGGCCCACTTTATGTATTCCACAAATCCCTTGTAATCTTTCATTTATTTATGTTTTATGGAAGAAATCCATTCATGGCGAAATTACAATCTTACATGGTATCGGATTTTCTTTAGTAAACCTAATTCCCATTTCTCTTAGAAACCAGTGCCCCAACCCTCAACTGTGGCCTTCGAACGCCTCATGGCCGGCGATGCCTCCTCATCTTTTTATTTTTCTCTTTCTCTCGAAACATATTATAGAATCATCAATATCAAGCAGAGATGGGAAAAACTCATACAAAACGAAATAAACGGGTTTGGGTAAGATATTTGCATCTAAATAATTAATGGGTTGACACGAAATCGGAGTCGATCCAACATATATTTTTGTGGCCATGGGCGTAAACATGAAAAAGCCCCCTTAAATTTGAGTTTAATTTAGTGCAAACCACATAAAATACATTATAGTTTAACCAACTTATGTTTTAAACAACGTATTTTACTTTGTTATAAAAATCCATCCATTTATGCAAAAGAAAAACAAAAATTACCATATTTTACTGATTTAACCATCTTCACATTTCTTTTTTTGTAAAAGTTAGGTATTTTATTGTATTTTTTATTTTATATGTATTTTGTTTTGTATTAATATTTAATTTTTTGTTCAAATGAGAAAAATAAAATAAATTACGGTTGCTTAGACACGATTTTATATAAACTATAGTAGTTTTAAGATATTTTCTCTCTTACTTAATATTTTTTATTAAGACGTCAACTAGTTAACAAGAAGACAACAAATTAATTTTAATTATATTTTTTTTGAACGGTTATTACACACATTAAATACTATAACTAATTTTAATTATATAAAAAGATTTAAAGAGAAAAAACAAATCCCAACTAATTTAACTTCAAGTTTGATAAAACAAAAAAGAGGAAGAACCTTTAAATAGAAAAATAATAATAATACAGTCGTCGGCACAAACCAGAGTTCTTTTCATTTCTATTACCTCATCTACTTCTGCCTCTACCTCGAATGACCGCTGCCTCCTCCGAGCCTTATATCTCCTCCTCGGATGGCCTAGTCTCCGTGCCTGCTGCATCCCTCTGTCGGCACCTTCTCCTTCGGGCTCCTCTCTCTCTCTCTCTCTCTCTCTCTCTCTATATATATATATATATATATATATATATATATATATATATATATATATATATATATATATATATCAAAAATGCAGTCGCCGATATTACCGATACCGGCTCCATCCGTCGCAACTAAAGCTCTCTTTCCTTCTCGTTGCCTTTATTTGGACTCCTCAGTCGTCAACTTCATGATAATCGTCAATGTCGTTGCCTTTTTTCTTCTTCTACAATGGAACCGTCTCTGGCCGTCGCTTCTTATCTCTTCTTCTTCGATGAGTAGTTGTTAACCACCATCGTGAGAGCTTTGACACCGTAGTTGACAATCTCTACATCTTTGTTTTTCTTTTTCAGTTTAACTGTCACATCCTAATCAAATTGCAAGGGATGTTAGTATGTCAACATCTAGGGTTTAGGCCCAAGACCCTTATGGTTTAGGTTAGGTCATTGGCCACTTATGTATCCCTATTTATATGAGGTTTAACCCTTACTATTAATCAAATAATCTATAATCTTACAAAGAATTTCAACTCGAAAATGACTTGTTTATTTATATGTATGTTTTGAGTTCTTTAAATAAACTAGAAAGACCTAAAACCAAAACCATATGTAAAAAAAAACCTTTTTGTTTAGTCGTTTTGTAATGTGGAAACAACTCATCTGTATAGGTCAAAACTTTACTTTCATTTTCAAATTTTCTATTATCTCCAAAACTACATAATCCCCTTGACCACTCCTTTTTCCTCATGACCTCGTCCTCCGCCTTCCAACTCATGCTCTTTCCATTTTGCTCTCTAAACTTAGTATGAATTTAGCCATTCTGCTTCCCAACTATGATTTATTCCTTTCCACATACCCAACTCATACTCTTTCAACATGTTTAATGTTTCAACCTCATATGCCACGACACATTTAATGGTATACTCCTAACCCGAAACCCGAAACGAAACTAAATGGGTTGACAACGACACAACAAGTTAATTAAACCGGTCGAGATAGGGTCTAGCTCTCTCAACCGTTTACTGTTTTGACACGAAACGACACGACATGTTTTCCGAGTCTAATATCAAGGCATTCATTTCTTTCACCCTTGATCTTACGTGATTTAATATGATGTCCGGAGAGACCACTTTGAAATGCATTACATTAAGTTTGGTGGTCTTAATCATAATGGTAGCTCCAACCAGGCCCAAACTGCCACACATGACAAACCAAAATGGCTCAATATCGACTCCATAGTCAAACATGGATCTGCGACACAATATCTCAACCCCTTATTTAGACCATCCTTAAAAATACTCCACGACTTGTTATATGGATCAATTTGAAGATTCTTTTCATGACAACAAAGATGCAAAATCCATACAAGTTGACAACAAAATGAGAAACATCGTGATCAGGAACTTTTCAATCACAACTTAATGTCCCCGAATCAAAACTATCTCTGGCCTTTTTGATAATTTGATTCGACTATTCCAGAGAAGAATCATGTTTACATATGTGATAAACGGATTGTCCCCTAAATCAGACAACATAGTGAGTCTCATTTGTCATCAATCGCCTCTCTTCCTCTCTTCGCATTCTTAGAAGCTAGATCAATGAAACTCCTTGAAGATTAAAGAACGGCCTAAGTTCGCCCCAACAATCTTCCCATTTTGATCACTGATCACCTGCGGTTCTTAATACATAATCAAGCTACCAAATTCCAGATTAAAGTCGAGACAATGTTAGAAGCCACTGTCAGCGGTCGCACAACGACCAACAACCACTACATTAGGTTGATCAATCGGGCCGACTAACAACCTTGATGGACTTCGCTGGCGTTCAAAACACAGAGAAACCAATATTTGTAACCCGTATCGATCGATTACTTCATTTGCATAGCATCCTTATCACCCACCCCCCTACACACACCCACACACACACCAATATCATCAAAAACCTATTTCATGTTCATCAATTTACTTGTACTAATAAATGTTCTATCAGTTTTAGTGAAACCGTGTATATTTATTATTAATAAAAGATTATTCGATCCCTAATATATATATATTGAAAGATACTATTAACTAAATACAATTAGGTACCCTCTAATATAAAACAATGTATTAAACTACACTAACTAACATTCCCCCGCAAGCTAAGGGCGGGGAACGACCTGTAGCTTGGATCGTAAGAACAAAAATCTTTGAGAGGGCAACGGCTTTGTAAAAACATCAGCGATCTGATCGACAGTGGAAATGAACTGAACACGGAGTTGACCGGTTTCAACCACATGACGATGAAGTCTCTCAACAAAACCATTTTGCTCGTTAGTATGAGGGCATGGCCGATGATGAATGATTCCAAGGGATGAGAAATACGAAGAGGGATTGAGAAATTCCCCTCCCCAATCAGTTTGAACACTTTTGACTTTAGAATTAAATTGTCGTTCAACCATTTTAACAAAATTGATGAAGGTTTGAAAAACATCAGATTTATGTGGTAACGGGTAAAACCACATATAACGAGAGTGATGATCAACACAAAGCATAAAGAAACAACAACCATCAAAAGATAAAGTTGATGCAGGACCCCAAACATCACAATAAATTAAGTCTAAAATGTTATAACTTCGAAAAGATGAACTAGGTAATGAAAGTTTGGAAGATTTCCCTAGTTGACAAGAAGAACATAAATCTAAACATTGTTTTGTGGAAACAGAGCGAAAAACTAGAAACAATAGTATTAAAAACTCGTTCATGTGGGTGACCAAGGCGGTGATGCCAGACACTTGAAGAAGCTTTAATTGCTGTGAGAGCGATCTTTGGTATTGGCTTCAGACCGGGAAGACACAGAGAGTAGAGACCATTATTACTTGGTCCCGTGAGAAGAGTGGTGCGAGTAAGTTCGTCCTTCACAACAAATAAAGAAGAGTGAAATTCAAAGAAGACATTGTTGTCATTACAAAATTGTTGGACAGATAAAAGATTTTTCTTAACTTCAGGAACATGAAGGATATTAGAAAGATCAAAGGTTTGATTGGAAGAGTAAATTTTTGAAGATCCAATATGAAGAATAGGGAGAGAATTACCATCACCAACATGAAGAGAGTCTGAACCACGATAAAACTCAGAAGTGTCAAGATTGGACAAGTCTGGTGTGGTATGAGAGTTTGCACCTGTGTCAAGGAACCATGTAGTGTTTGAAGTGGAGACGTTATCAGCATAAGTGGCGAAATTGGCTTGTAGGTTCGATCTTGTAGGGTTGCTAGCACCTTGATTATTTGGACACTGAGATGGTAGATGACCAATGCCACATCGATTGCAATGACCAAACACAGTGTTTTGCGTGGAGGCCCAAGCAAATTGCCTAGAAGAGCTTGAGTTGTTATCACGGCACGTGAGTTATTTCCACGCGAGTTGCCTCGATGATTGCCTCGATAGTTGTTTGCGGGTCGTGAAGCATAAAACACTTGAGGAGTTGCACTCTGTGGGCAATCAGGTTAAGTTGGAAGCCAAGTTGGGACGCCATATTATGTACAGATTGAAGTTGGCTTTGAAGGTTACTGATGTTGGGTGATGGTGTTCCTGTTGAGGCAGTAAACACATGTGGCTGTGAAGCAGGGACAACAGCAAGATTTTTATTGATCATGTAGTCATGATTACTAAGCAAAGCATGCAACTCGATGAAGGTAATAGGTGGGTGACGGGCTAGAAGGGTGGACTTGAGTCCATTGTATTCTTCACGTAGCCCGGATATAACAAGAAGGACCAGATCCTTGTCTTTAACATGCTCACCAATGTTGGAAAGTGCAGTAGCATATTCTTGTGCACGTGCAAGATAGGTAAGAGGAGTTTCATCACCTTTCATGGCAAGTTTTAGCAACTGAGTTTTCAGTGTGTACTCTCTGGAGGTGTTGTTTGGAGCATAAACACGTTCTAAATGTAACCAGAGATCTCGTGAGGTAGTACCTTGGACGTGTTGGAAGGAAGATTCTGATATGGTGGAGATAATGATCATACGAACATGAGCATCATTAGAGATCCAACGAGGGTAACTAGGGTTGTCTGTAATTGCATCTGCTGTGCCGACTTTGGGCTCTGGGCATAGTATTGTACCGTCAACATAACCAAACAGATTGTTGGAGATAAGAAAAGGTTCGATCATAGCCTTCCAATACCCATAATTCGTGGGTGAGAGGGTAAAAGCAAACTTGTGAGAATTATGAGAGTTTTTCTCTTATGTAGTGAAGGCAGCTATGGTTGCCATGAAGCTTCGTGATCGACAAACGATTAGGGTTTATGTCGTGTCAAAGACTGCAGATTGAGCGATGGCTGGTAATAGCGTTTTAGGTTTACTTGGCTCTGATACCAAATGAAACCGTGTATATTTGTTATTAATAAAAGATTACACGATCCCTAATATATATATTGAAAGATACTATTAACTAAATACAATTAGGTACCCTCTAATATAAAACAATGTATTAAACTAAACTATCTTAGTCTAACAGTTTTGAAGAATTTTGTGTTTCTTTAAAGGACTACAAGAACAAGACCCATCAAAATCTCCATCGATGTGAAAGTTTCGGTGACATTATCCATAGACATCTCATTCTCCCCAAGCTTTTGTGCCGTCTTGTTCTCTCTTTGGCATCAACGACTTGGTTATCCCTATGATCAACTGGTTCTCCGAGGGATTACTATTATCTTTATATCAAGAGTTTATGTCCGTTTGGACAACTACGTGATAGAACTTCAGGGATGTTAGTGTATGTATAGATGGTTATAGTTATGCCCTCTTTGGCCCACCATATATCGCCTAGAAATCTAACCACTTAACCGTTTCCTATAATTATAATAGTTCAATGGCTAAATAGATAAAATGGTGAAAGTATCTTATGTATTATTGTATATGTTGGAGCCCCTTCTCTCCACAAGGGTTCTTTTGGAGAGACAATCTTGGGTTCTACATGTATTTACATGGTTAAGTGGCTAAGTTGATTGAAAATTTTGTTATATATTTGTTTGCAGTTTCTTTTATTGATGTACAATGCAAAGATCACGTAAAGCTCTTCTTACTAGAAGAGCATTGTGGAAGACTAATAGGACGAACTTCTTTTATAAGGCGTCCTTGCCACCTGTCGTCTTTATGTGGGGACTTCTCTTCCTTCTATATATACGGATTGGCCATGATGATGGTTACAGAGGTGAGATACATGCTGTTTCTTTTACTTGATATATTTAACAGGTATATGAATTAATCTGTGTTTCTTTTTTACTTAATTTAGAACAAAACTACTAACAAAGATATTCAAAAAATCGGCTTTCCTCGTTAAGTCCTAACATTTTACAACTTTACCCTTATTTATTTATTTTCCTTTCATTTTCCAAATATGCAGTCATTTTCTCAAATATATTTTTGCACAGACTCACTGTTGCTTCACCTTTTTGATAGGATAAAATATTGCAATTTTAATTTTGTTCCATAGTCACAGTCATCTATTTTGTCGTGTCTTCCTGCATGGGGAAGTCTCTATTTGTAGTTTATTTGTACATATCTTTTCTTACATGATCAATTTTGTTGATTTATGTAGATGGTCTGATAGATCTTCCAAAAGATTCCTACACTTATCAGACAGAAACCAAATCCGGGATTATCCAAAACCATGCTTTCATTAACAAAACACAACAAATTCATTTCTCATTCTCTAATGAGGAACTAAAAGAGACAAAAACCGAAAGATTTTTAGTACAAGATCTTGATGAATTCAAGAACAAGGCTTTTGGTGGTGCAAAAATGCATCCATCAAACCCTAATCCAGATAACATAATTCACCGGCTTGAACCTAGCGGTGCGAAATACAACTATGCCTCATCATCAAAGGGTGCAAAGGTCTTGGCTCATAACAAGGATGCCAAGGGTGCACCCAACATCTTAAACACAGACCAAAATCAGTACCTTCGAAACCCGTGTTCGTCTGAGGACAAGTTTGTCATTTTAGAACTATCAGAAGAAACCCTAATTGATACTATCGAAATCGCTAATTTTGAACACCATTCATCGAATCTAAAGGGGTTCGAGGTGTTTGGGAGTTCAGTATATCCTACCGAATCTTGGGTAAAACTCGGAATTTATACCGCTGTAAATGTGAAAAACTCACAAAGATTTGTTCTCCGTGATTCGAAGTGGGTGCGGTATGTAAAGTTGAATCTACAGAGTCATTATGGAACGGGGTTTTATTGTACGTTGAGTACTCTTCGGGTTTATGGTGTGGATGCGGTTGAAATGATGCTTGAGGATTTGGTTTTTGCACGAAATAATGAGGTTTTGTCTAACGAACATGAAAGTGATGGAAAACCAGAGGCGGAAGATGAACTGTGGTTAGAGGAAAGGGCTAATGTGCCTGACCCGCATGTGGGAAGGTTGCCTGGGGACAGTGTTCTTAGGTTATTGATGCAAAAAGTTCAATTGTTGGATATAAATTTAACGGTTTTGGAGAGGTTTTTAGATGAATTGAACTCGAGATATGGTTATATTTTTAGAGAAATAGATGCGGAAATTGGAGAAAGAGATGTTGTGGTGGAAAAAGTACGCATGGATTTGAGAGATTTTCATGACAGCAAGGATGTAGTGGTATGTTTTTGTGTTTGTTTATGATGATTATGTTTGTTATTCAATACAAGACAATGACATAAATTATACTGTGTTTGGTGTGCATTACAATCGTGACAAAAATGCAATTTTTTGTCCTACCCAAAAAGATGGAACAAAGGTGATTGCTTGTCTGTGCAAAAGACGTGAATGCCCTTTTTTGGTCGGCCTTTGTTGTTGATTTGAACCTCAGTGAGTTGTGTTTTTTGTTATTTTGCAGAAAGAACATGTCGATGAGCTGGAATCATGGAAATCTCTTGTGTCCATTGAACTGGATATCATGACGATGGACAATGCCTTCCTCAGGTTAGATTTTTACATTCAGAATGAGTCCAAGTTCGACTTTTGCATTTCTAATGATTTATCTCTTAATTTCATAATCGATAATAATTATAATCTATGTATAGAAAAACTTTATAGCTACGAAAAACAGTATAAATATGTTATACAATAGATATATTCCAGATGTAAAACGAAAAAGAAAGCTACGTCAAATTTGAAGCTGAAAAGTACTTGAGTTGACTCTTAAAAGTAAAAAACGAGACTCTATGTAAACCGGTTGGCGTCAAATCCGTAGTGACCCGTTACTAATATTGTAAATAATCAGTGTCTATATTATTCTAAGATTTTGTTTCCTTTTACGTAATGGACTTAGCAGATATGACTTAATCATGTAAGCTATATAAGAGTGTTTACTTTTAACTAAATGCACACAAGACTTAATAGAGAAAGTCACGAAAAAACTTTGCCCATTAACTCCTAACCTTTTACAAATTCCCATCATTCATTTTTTCCTTCCATTTCTCCATTATGCCATTATTTTCTCAAATATTTATTAAAACATTTATCCAAACAACGCCTAATGTATGAATGTGAACGCAGATCGGAGGTTGCAAAGTTGAGAGTGAATCAAGAACGTATGGAGGATACAGGAGTTGTTATATTTTTGGTGTCTTTGACATTTGGATTGTTTGCTATAGCTAATCTATTTCTCAATAAACTTTTGTTTATTTATTATAGAGATGACAGAACTCAAAAAAGTATAGTTGAATTTGGCTGAGGGACCACTCTTCGGGTTTTGTCCTATTGAGTTTTACTACTATATATCTTCATAATCACCTCGTTTTGAGGATCACATGTATATATATATGCTATAGCCAATTTTGGTAATTTTTTGGTCACATGTTCATTGGTCAATCTTGTATAATATCTGTTGAAAATCTAGTTATACAATGAATTTAAATAACAAGTTAGAGATGTGAGCAAAACATACAATTATAACACACACTATGAGAGATCTAAATTATTTTTTTGTTCTCTTCAAAACATACAATTGATTATCACCACCTAATATTTCTTGACTTGGAAACTTTTCCTCAATATATGGAGGATATAATTGGTTGATCACATGTGAACATGTTCATTTTTCTTAAAGGCATGTTGAATAAATACACTAATGAGAGGTCAATTTTTTAAGACACAAGCGTTGTATTTTTTGCACCATTAATACCATCATTTACGTCCCACTTAGCCACCTATTTACAACTCAATAACCCGTCAAATTCTTGAGTTTTTAGCAAGTTGATTTATCAAGTTTGATCAGCGTATTAACTATTAAGCCTACACTATAGTTTATGATCATATTGATAAATAATAATACGACTTTTTTTTGAACAAGTGGATGATTATATTATAAAGTTAGCAAAAAGGTAACGAAACGAGATTACAAACGATCAATAGCCAAGATAGGTTAAGTAACCACGAAATCCAACTTAACACTTATCTTTCTATTCCTATAAACAAATCAATTATATGAATAGTCAACTAAACCTTCGGTTAACAAATTCTCGCCTGGCACCTTGATCATGAAAAATAACACCATTTCAAAAATTCCTAAGGATCCACAGTTAGCCTATATATTATTAGCCTATATGTTTATGAGCCCTTTAGTCTTTAGCCCATTAGGGTTTTGTCTAGTTAGTATTTATATCCGTTTTATTCTTTGTAGCCTTTATGCTTTTCATTGAGAACCTTGTAATTTCTCTCTATCATAATCATATGGAAATGTTATCATGGTATCAGAGCGGAGGTTTGATACGTTGTTAGAAGACTTTGTAGCAGTCATCTGTGGCGCGGATCGAAGTGTTTGATGTTTCTTCGTTGGTGATATTCGTTTGTTTGTTGGTATTCGTTTGCTGTTGCTGTTAGTTCTTTGTTGCTGTTCGATTTCTTATTGTTCGATTGATTGCTTCCGCTGGTTTGTTACTCCTCTCATTCTCAGATTGCTATACTATTATTGTGGTTATTTATTCATTTCCAACATGACTGGAAAGGATGATTCCCTTCAGTCAAACAGTACTCGTCTAGATGGAAAGAATTATACGTATTGGAGTTATGTTATGAAGAACTTCCTTCGTGGGAAGAATATGTGGGGCTATGTCACTGGGACTAAAGCCAAACCCTCAGTGCCTCAAGCTGAGAATTTCGATTTGTTGGTTGATGCTTGGGAGACTGATAACTCCAAGGTCAATACTTGGATTAATAATTCTGTTACTCAGTCTATTGGTATGCAGTTGGCTAAATATGACACAAAAAAGGAAGTTTGGAACTACTTGGAGAGACTATATACTCAGTCCAACTTTGCTAAACAGTATCAGTTAGAATATGATATTCTTGCCCTTCAACAAAATGACCGGAGCATTCAATATTTCTTTGCTGCTATGTCTGATTTGTGGGATCAATTAGCTTTTATTGTATCTAAAGAGTTAAAAAATTTTGAGCCTTGCATTGCTAGGAGGGAAGAACAACGTTTGGTCCAATTCTTGATGGCCTTGCGTTCTGATTTTGAAGGCCTACGTGGAACGATTCTTCATCGCTCTCCCCTTCCATCAGTGGATTTTGTTGTTCATGAGTTGATTGCTGAGGAGACTCGTATCAAGTCTCATGCGGATAAAGGTTTTAAAGCAACCTCCATTCCTACTTCCACTCCTGTTGTGCTTGCTGTTTCCTCTAATCAGTCTCGACAAACTTCAAGGGTTGCTTATGATGAGTGTGCATTATGCAAACAGAAAAATCACTGGAAAGCTCAGTGTCCATTGTTAGTCAATAAGGGTAAATCTGGTTAGCCTCAGTCTAGACAACAAAATAGGTCTGGTCAACAGAAGTTTCCGCCATGTTCCTCTGGTACTCCCCCATGGACACCTCGTCCTCCATAGTTTGCTGCTGCTACTACACCACCAGTTGACATAGAATCTGTTGGAAACATGCCACCATCTACATTGGATCCCAAGGTTTTTGATAGTTTCAAACAATATTTGGCCTCTAATCCCACTGCCATGTCTGCATCTATGTCTTATTCTGGTCCTACTTCATCCGGTACATCAGGTATTCCCCCATCTCTGTGGATTTTAGATTCTGGTGCAACCCATCACATGACTCCTCATTTGTCATCATTTACTTCTTTGTCACATGTGTCATCTATTTCTATTATGTTTGCTAGTGATACATCTATGCTAGTTGAGGGTGTTGGGTCTGTCTCTATTTTTCATATCATTCTCCCTGATGATTATTACATTCCCAAACTTACTTTGAATCTTGCCTCAGTCAGTCAGTTATGTAAGTCTGGTAACTGGGTGTTCTTTTTTGATTCTGTCTGTGTTATACAGGATCAACACACCTAGAAGGTGATTGGGATCGGCCGTAGGGTGGGGGAACTGTATGTCTTGGAGGTTCTCAAAGTATCTACTGTTGCTGCCTCCAACATTATTTGTATTCTTTTCGTTTGAGTCCTTTGTCGTCTGAGTTTTATCTTTGGCATTCTCGTTTAGGACATGTGTTTGTATCATGTTTGAGTTTTCTAGCATCTAGTGGTGTTTTGGGTCATTTAAACTCTTGTGATATTTCTGATTGTAGTGGTTGTAAACTAGCAAAATTATCTGCTTTACCTTTCAATAAAAATATGTCTTGTTCTACTGCTCCTTTTGATATTATTCATTCTGATGTGTGGGGTCCTACACCGGTATCCACAAAAGGTGGGTCAACCTATTATGGATCTTTTATAGATGATTATACTCGATATACATGGGTTTATCTTATGAAACACAAATGTGATTTCATTGGCATTTACAAAAATTTTAGAGCTCTTGTTAAAACTCAACATTCGGCTGTGATTAAGTGCTTTAGGTGTGACTTACGGAGTGAATATACCTCTAATGATTTTACTCAGTTACTTGATTTTGATGGTACCATACACCAGTTATCGTGTACTGACACTCCTCAGCAAAACGGTGTGGCAGAAAGAAAACACCGTTATATTGTTGAGACAGCCCGCTCATTGCTCCTGTCTACGCGGGTCCCTAGTGCCTTTTGGGGAGAAGCAGTCCTAGCTGCTATATATGTGATTAATCCTATCCTTACTTCATTGAATTTATGAATGTCTCCTTTTGAGAAGCTATATGGTCACCAACCAGACTACTCTTCCTTACGAGTTTTTGGATGTACTTGTTTTCTTCTTCGTCCTCATGTTGAGAGGAACAAGTTGGGGCCGAAATCTGCTATTTATGTATTTTTGGGGTATGGTTTTGGACATAAAGGATACCGTTGCTATGATCATGTGAGTAAGAAGTTATATGTTTCTCGACATGTCACTTTTTGGAACATATTCCTTTCTACTCGATTCCTGCTACAACCCATAATGTAACGAAGTCAGATCTTCTGCATATTGATCATTTTAATTAAGAGATAGAGGCTCAAGACCCATCAATGCCATCTGATCCTTCAGCTCATGACACACCCACTTCTTCAGAGACTTCCTCGACTCCCCCTGTTCCTGAGTCTGCTCCTTCGACTGTTGAAATTGAAGATCCACCTCCACCACCACCCTTTAGGAGATCTACTCGTCCTGTCAAGTCCACTAAGCTTCCAGATTTTGCTTACTCTACATACTCAGTACCATTTGCTTCATTTATAGCGAGCATCCATCATCTGTCTGAACCTAAATCATATAGAGAAGTTGTTTTAGATCCTCTTTGACAGAATGTTATGGCTAGGGAACTCAGTGCTCTTCATCAAAATCATCCATGGGATTTGGTTTCCCTTCCTCCTGGGAAACATACGATAGGTTGTCGTTGGGTGTACAAGATAAAAACAAAAGCTGATGGGTCTGTTGAGCGGTACAAGGCCAGACTTGTAGCAACAATACGGTTTTGACTATGAATAGACATTTTCCCCAGTTGCAAAGATGATGATAGTTCGTACTATGATTGCAGTTGCATCCGTTCGACTGTGGAAGATCTTTTAAATGGATGTCAAGAATATATTTTTGAATGGTGACCTCCATGAAGAGGTTTATATGACTCCTCCCCCAGGAATTCAGCACTAGCCGGGTGAGGTTTGCCGGCTTCACAAAGCTTTGTATGGTCTCAAGCAAGCCCCTCGTGCTTGGTTTAAGAAATTCTCCACATTGATTACATCTATTGGATTTGGCCAGAGTAATCATGATTCGACTTTGTTTGTTAGATGCTCGAGTGCAGGATGGATTCTTTTGTCCTTATATGTGGATGACATGATTATTACTGCTGATGACCATGGTGGTATTGAGTCTTTGAAGAATGATCTAGCTCATCGATTTGCTATGAAGGATTTGGGCTTGCTGCGTTATTTCTTGGGTATTGAGGTAGCTCAATCTAAGAAAGGGTATATTCTTTCTCATACTATATATATATATATATATATATATATATATATATATATATATATATATATATATATATATATATGACTTGTTTACACGGGCAGGCCTCTCTGACAATCTTACTGTTGATACTCATCTTGAAACCAATGCACGGTACTCTCCTACTGATGGTGTTCCTTTGTCCGATCCGAATTTTTATTGCACTGTTGTGGGAAGTTTGGTTCATCTCACAGTTACTCGTCCAGATATTGCTCATGATGTTCATGTTGTCAGTCAGTTTGTTACTGCTCCTACCTCTGTTCATTGGGGAGCTGTACTCCGTATTCTGATATATCTTCGTGGCACTCAGTTTCAGACCCTCTTGTTTCTCTCGATGTTTTCTCTTGAGTTACGTGCCTATAATGATGTTGATTGGGATGGCGATCGTCATGATCATAAATCCACCACCGGATTTTGCGTATTTCGTGGAGAGTCTCTCATTTCATGGAAGAGCAAGAAACAAGACGTTTTCACTAGATCTTCCACGGAGGTTGAATATCATGATATGGCTGTGACTACATGTGAGATTATCTGGTTACGGTGGCTTCTTACGGATATGGGCGTTCACATTTGTTCATCTACTCCCCTGCATTGTGATAACAAAAGTGCGATACAAATTGTGAAGAATTATATTTTCCATGAGCGGATGAATCATATTGAGATTGATTGTCACTTTACCCGTCACCACCTATAACTCGGGACCATATCGCTTTCATTTGTTTCATCAACCTTGCAGCTTGCGGATATTTTTACGAAGGCTCTATCGGCTTCTCGGTTTCGGTTCTTGTGTGATAAACTCTCAATGCTTATTGTTGTGGCATTGTGAGTTTGAGGGGGGATGTTAGCCTATATGTTATTCGCCCACATGTTTATGGGCCCTTTAGTCTTTAGCCCATTAGAGTTTTGTCTAGCTAGTATTTATATCCGCTTTATTCTTTGTAGCCTTTATTCTTTTCATTGAGAACCTTGTAATTTCTCTCTATCATAATCATATGGTAATGTTATCATCCACCACATGGTCATGACTCCAAAGCTACACATTTAGTGGAAGAAATGTGGACCAACTCTATCCAATTAACAACATCCCCGACCAAAGAGAAATACTCGAATAACAAGATAAGCTTCCACCACCCCTCCACAAGTAATTAATGTGTGAACAAAATCTTCAACATCTGATTTACAAGTAGCACAAACCATAGAAGGAATGTTGATTCCTTCTGCATCTGGAAAAAAAAATGTTTACCTTGCGCAAGATAAACGTGTTCCATCTCGTTTCCATAGCTCCGTCAAAAAGCGAACTATCTCAATAATTACATGTGCGTTATTCATATATAATATATAAGTATATTTATATATGAATAAGTATGTGTCTATTCACATGTGATTTTTCATATATGAATATGGCGGTTGGTGGCGGAGGTGGTTGTGGTAATGACGGTGGCGGTGTTGGTGGTGGTGTCGGTGGATGGCAAAGGTGTTGGTGACGATGACGGATATTCATATATGAATAAATACATATACTTATTCATATATGAACAAGTATATTCATATATGAATATATAAGTATATTCATATATGAATAAATATGTGTCAATTCTCAAGTGATTATTCACATATGAATGTGACGGTAGGTGTTAGAGGTGGTGGTGGCGGCTGTGGCAGTGGGGGTTGCGGTAGCGAGGGTGGTAAACACGAGAATATACATATTCATATTATATTCATCCGTCGCACTGATACGTGGGAGGGTTTTGCGTTAAAAAGAAATATGTGGCCCAGATTTGTTTTCGCGTTTGCACCCTACTACATGCTGACATCAACCATCTGTTTCACTATCGTAGCCACCATATATTCAAAATCATATATGTATATAAAGTCATGTATTTATAGCTTAAATACTACATGCACAGTTTAATAAACATATTAATTCACTTACTTTGAATTTAATGCAAAACAATTATCTAAAAACCAATACATTCTTACATACTTAAACAACACAAAAATAAATATATTCACAAGAAAATTAATACAAAAGTTCGTACATAAATCATTGATATTTTAACACAATTATAATAAAAAATCACAACTTAATACAGTCAACTCACAACTTAATACAGTAAATTACAGTTTATTACAAAAAATTCACAACTAAACATAAAAATTCATAATTTAGTACACATAAATGTTATATATTCTTAACTTAAAACTTATATTAATAACTTTAAAACATTTACAATTTAATATAGTCAATTCAATACACAAAAGTGACAGTTTAATACAATAAGTTCATAACTTAATAAACAAAAAATATATATTTACAACTATATTCTTAAGTTAAAACTTATATTTATACGTTCATATGCATTTTTGTGTATTAAAGTGACTTTATTATATTGAGCTTAAATATTACATTAACAGTTTAATAAACATATTAATTCAATCACTTTGAATTTAATGTAAAACAATTATCTAAAAACTAATACAAGAAAATAATACAAAAATTTATACATAAATCATTAATATTTCAACACAAAATTATATAAAAAATTCACAACTTAATACAGTCACTTCACAACTTAGTACAGTAAATTAGAGTTTAATACACAAAATTCACAACTTAATATAACAAACTCATAATTTAATACATAGAAATGTTATATATTCTTAACTCAAAACTTATATTTGTAATTTCAGATAAAACTTTTACAGTTTAATACAGTTAATTCACAGTTTAATACACAAAAGTGACAGTTTAATATAATAAATTCACAGTTTAAATATGCAAAAATTATATATTCACAATCATATTCTCAACTTAAAACTTATATTTATACGTTCACATTTTGAGACATTTTTGTGTTTTAAAATGTAAATTTATTATATTAAGTTGTTAATAAAATTCACAGCTTAATATACAAAATTCAGAGTTTAAGACACTACATTCACATCTCATTTACGTGTATAAAATTTAGATTTGGATAAAAAAAATCAAAATTCACAGTTGAATGAAACATTTCAGATACTAATTCAAAGCTTAACTAAATATTTCAAACACTAAAATTCACAACTTAATGCCTCAAAAATCAGAATTCATAGTATAATACACCCTTCAAACGCTAATTCACGGCTTAATACAAAATTTTAAGCACTTATTCATAACTTAAAAACTTACAAAAGTTGTTGAAACATTTCATCAAACACCTTGTGTGCATATTATTTTCAGATCAGATGTGATTTATAGATCTGAGATTGTCATGCTCCTTAGAGTCTTTGGATATTTAAGATCTGATCAGATCTAACCAGATATGAGAAATCGTTAAGCCTTGACTTCAGATCTAAAAAGTTGATGGCATTTGATGAGTTTTTCGGCAGTCTAAGGCGAGGAGGCCATGATGGTGGAAGAGATCTAATATGGTGGTGGAACCACCATAAAACGTTTCATACATACAAGATCTATGCCTAAAATTACACCAAACACATATTTGAACAGATCTAACCAAATACAAGAAATCGATATGTTTTTGCTTTAGATCTAAATGGTTGATGGCGGTTGGTGACTTTTCTGGCATATTTGGCTTCAGATCTGAAAGGTTAAGGGAGGCGACATGATGTTTTTTGGTGCTTTGGTGAGGTCGGAGGTCGGAAGGTGGTTAGAAATGAAGCACAACTTACAGATATGAGGTTATAGAAGGCTGACATCGATGATGATGGCAGATCTGAAAGTGAATGTTGTAGATCTGAAGTTAGCGCCTCCAGATTTGAAGGTCGGCGGATGGTGGTTGTGAGATCGACGTCGATGGAAGAGGTTGTGGTGAGGGCGATGTAGAAGAATATTTTCCCTTGAATAGGTATCTTGTATATTGAACAATACATATAGTACAAGATATAATAGATAAGGAAACAAACTAGCCTAACATATAGAGATACTGTCTCACCCCCAAACCAGAACGGCGGAAACGTCTGAGGGTGGATGACTTCATGTACAATATCATAACATAATGAATAATAGTGATCAAATCCATACAATCATCATAATTATAAATAAGAAGATTACATTGTATTCAAAACATTGTTTGATTTAATACCGAATGCCTAAGATAAAAATAATTAACGTGACACTGTGACGCCCCATCCACAAAAACCCTTTGATTACATGTGTACTGATTCCCTGAGAATACAAGTAGTATTGAAAAAGCGTCGACAATTAAGTTGGTGAGTTCATAAGAGTTTTGTATGAGAAAAATCTGTAACTTTTCCTTGTAAAATAATACAGTGCGCTTTCAGAAAATCCAATATTTTCTTTAAAAATGAGTTGTAAGACTTAAACCCTAGGACCAAAAATGTAAGTAGTGTTGTACTGGAAAATAGTATCATGTAGTTTCATCATTATATAAAACCATTTGAATGTATGTTAGCCCCGTAAACCAAATGTATTGTTAATACCCCATGTGAGTTATTATAACCGTGTTAAAAGACATATATGGCCTGTTACGACGTTCTTCGGGCATCAGAATGTTAGACATTTGTCACCCCAGACCTGCCGGTCTAACTGTAGCTAGCAGCTTATGTGTGGGATTTTCAGTCTCGTATAGATCTAAACACAAGTATCACGCTCTCTTACGGGAGATTCTGGTTATAATACAAGACTTTTGTGGGTACTCTGGTAGGTACGTGAAGACTATGACTCACAAAGTTCTATTAGTGGTTTACGTATAGTGCAATGAAAACCCTTTTGTAAGTGAAAATATTACCTTTCCATAGTAGTTACATAATGTAAAATAATTATACCTTTAAATAATTATATGTTTCGTCCAAAATGATAAAGTAGTATTTATGACTCATAAACTATACCAATTATAGTTTATTAAATTTTGTTAAGTCCATTTATATAATCATATATATATATATATATATATATATATATATATATATATAAGTTAACATGTCTAGATGTTTTAAAAGATTATATCATATAAATTTATTGTAACATCCCAAAAATACATACCAAAAATTTCTTTTTAAAATCATTTATAATAAAAGCATAAGTCATCCATCATCATAAAGAAAACCATAAGTCGTGTATCTCAAAACATTGTATCAAAATACTGTATCAAAATCATATAGGAAAATATCATAGTCTAAACATCCCAGGCTGAAAATGTGGTGTGTGCCATGCGATCATCCCGAGCCCTTCCCCTTGCTAGTGGAAATACCTGAAACCAAAACTGAAAAATGTAAGCACGAAGCTTAGTGAGTTCCCCCGAGCTAGCACATACCATACACACAATCACATACTGGGCCTAGCCCACTGCATCGGGCCCCGCCCGACATCAGGCCCCGCCCGGCATCGAGCCTTGCCCGACATCAGACCGAGGTCCGACATAACTTGGGCCTAGCCCATGCATCGGGCCCCGCCCGGTATCGGACCGAAGTCCGGTATACATATCATATCAACAAGCATAACATAAACATAAACTTAAACATAACGTGAAAGCTAACATTCCTCGGGCTTGCCCCGACATCGGACCAAAGTCCGGAACACATAATCAGACACATGCAAGAATCACAAAGACATCAAGCATACTAACTTCCTCGGGCTTGCCCCGACATCAGACCGAAGTCCGGAACATAAAATCTACATCGGGCTAAGCCCGTCACATACAATCACACATAAACGGGCCAACCTTGGTGCCTTAGACCCATTCCTATAGGAGAAGACTCACCTCGCAAAGCTGTCTGCAAAAACTCACGGTGACGAATATCTGATAGCTGCTCCGATGACTCCTCGGCTATCAATATCACAATAATGCTTAGTCAAAACCTGATAATCCTTCTCAGGGTTAAATGACCATTTTACCCCTGGTCAAAGTCAACATCTTGGTCAAAGTCAAAGTCAAGGTCAACTCCCAGTCAACCCCAACTTGTCGAGTCATCTCCCAACTCGGCGAGTTCGTGAATAATTCAGACGCATGGTCAACTAAGTCAACTCGTCGAGTCCCTTCCCAGACTCGTCGAGTTCTTCCTGTTATAACATCGGGACATATCGACTTCAACTCGTTGAGTCCCTTTTTGGACTCGTCGAGTTCTTCAGCTTCCGACTCCTAATCTTGTCCAACTCACTGAGTCATATCCCAAAACTCAATGGTTTCACTCGCAACCAGAAAAGGAGTTATGGTTCACGACCCGACTCGCCGAGTCCAAGAACAACTCGTCGATTCCTCCATGTGACAAACCCATTTAGTCGATTCTAATCCATTCCAGTGCTTCTAACTTATAGATCTGGACTCCTTAGGCTAGCATTACACGTAAAGTTGCTAACTTTACGTGCATACATGGTGTTATGAAGCTAAAACACCCAATCCATACAAAAATGAAGGTCTAAGTCATAGAATGGAGCCATGGTTGATTAAAGGTGGCAACTTTGAGCTTCCAAAGCTCAAGAGTGCCCAGATATGAAGTCCTTACATCCCCAAAGGTCCAAAACTCGGAATGACCTTGGAAATGACCCAAAAATGACAACATACAAGCTTGGAAGGGGATCTAAGTGAATAAAAGCCAAGGTATAAGCTTTATACCTCTATGAAGACAGAAATGATTCCTTAGCTCTGGATCTTTGATCTTCCTTCTGCAACTCCAAGCCTTTTGCTTCCTTCTTCTAGCTTTAATCACAAAAATGGCAAGAGATAGCTCAAGATCACTCAAGGTTGATTAGGGTTTCGAGATTAAGGTTTGGAGGTGATGGAGGTTGGGATGGAGGCCAGATATGATGCTTAAATAGGGTGCAAACCCCGAAGATTAGGGTTTCATCCAGCCTGGCCTACTCGTCGAGTCAGGACTTCGACTCGTCGAGTAGCTCACTTAAAACCCGCTCCTTTTCTCCCTTTTAGTCGATGAGTTTGGGCCACCAACTCGTCGAGTAGCCCTTCCAAAATAAATAAATAATATGGTTAAAATGTGTACCAGGAACCAGACGTTACAATTCTCCCCCACTTGTCTTAGACTTCATCCTCGAAGTCTGCTGCCTCTGAAAACAACTCTGGGTAGTGCTCCCTCGTCTCCTCCTCGGGCTCCCAAGTCCACTCCGAACCCTCGCGGTGCTGCCATTGCACCTTTACCAACTCCACCCTCTTATTCCTCAATTCCTTCGAATTCCTGTCAAGGATAGCTATAGGTCGCTCGATGCAGTTCATGCTGTCATCGACCTGAATATCCTCAAAGGGTACTACTGCTGAATCATCAACTAAGCATTTCCGCAACTGAGAAACATGGAAGGTGCTGTGGATCTGGCTGAGCTCTGCTGGAAGGTCTAACCGGTAAGTAACCCGACCCACCCGGGCCAAAACCCTAAACAGACCGATGTACCTGGGGCCCAACTTTCCCCTTTTCGGGAAACGAATGACACCCTTAAAGGGTGACACCTTCAGGAGGACCATGTCGCCCACCTGGAACTCTATGTCTAAACGCCTCTTGTCGGCGTAGCTCTTCTGCCGACTCTGAGCAGTCTAGAGCCTGCTCCGGACCTGCTAGATCCTCTCAGTAGTCTTGAGTACTACTTCAGTACTCCCCATAACTCTCTGACCGACCTCACCCCAACATATTGGGGTCCTACACTTCCTCCCATAGAGCATCTCGAAGGGAGGTCGGTCTATACTGGCGTGGTAACTGTTGTTATACGAAAATTCAGCTAACCGAAGATACGTATTCCAACTGCCACCAAAATCTAACACACATGCGCGTAGCATGTCCTCGAGAGTCTATATCGTCCTCTCGCTCTGTCCGTCTGTCTGAGGGTGGAAAATGGTGCTGAAGTGGAGACGAGTACCCATCTCCTCGTGAAACCGCTTCCAAAATCTGGAAGTGAAATGGACATCTCGGTCTGACACTACCGAGACAGGCACCCCATGTCGTGCCATTATCTCACGCACATATATTTCAGCCAACTTCTCGGCCGATATGCTCTCCTAGATCGGGATAAAATGAGCGCTCTTGGTCAAGCGATCCACGATGACCTATATCGAATCTACTCCACGTGCGGTCCTGGGAAGCTTGGTAATGAAATCCATGGTGATATCCTCCCATTTCCACACGGGAATGTCTAGCGGCTGCATCTTGCCGTGTGGTCTCTGGTGCTCAGCCTTGACCTTTCTACATGTCAGGCACCTCTCCACATACCATGATACGTCCCGCTTCATGCAGGGCCACCAATAATCAGGGCGAAGATCTCGATACATCTTCGTCGCCCCAGGATGGATGGAGAACCTCGACTTATGGGCCTCATCTATCAGAACCTACTGTACTCCGCCCCAGTACGGAACCCAAACCCTCCCATGCAGGGCCAACAATCCTCGACTATCATAATCGAAAGAGACCACCCGACCTACAATTCTCTCACACTTCTGGCGCTCTTCCTTCATACCCTCAACCTGCGTCTCTCTAATCTGCTCCAACAGTGGAGTGATCACCGTCATCCTCAAACATATGTATCTAATCGGAGCCACTACTAATTTGCAGCTCAAAGCATCGGCTACCACATTGGCCTTGCCCAGGTGGTAAAAGATCTCACAGTCATAATCGTTTACCACATCCAACCACCGACGCTGCCTCATGTTCAGATTCGGCTGATCCATGAGGTACCTTAAACTCTTGTGGTCCGTGTAAATGGTACATTGGACCCCATAGAGGTAATGACGCCAAATCTTGAGGGCGAAAACTACAGCCCCCAGCTCTAAATCGTGCGTCGGATAGTTAACCTCGTGAGGCTTCAGCTGCCTCGACGCATAAGCTATCACGTGACCTCGATGCATCAAAACCGCACCCATGCCTGTGATCGAAGCGTCACAGTAAACTACAAAATCGTCTACACCCTTCGGCAGAGTGAGAATCGGTGCCTCGCACAACCGCTGCCTGAGCGTCTCGAAGGTTGCCTGCTACTCAGGCCCCCAGCGAAAAACCACAGACTTCTTGGTCAGTCGGGTCAATGGAACTGCAATCTTGGAGAAGTCTTGGATAAATCTCCTGTAGTAACCCACTAGACCCAGAAAATTCGAATCTCAGATGGAGACCTCAGAATCTCCCATTGGATCACGGCCTCTATCTTGGCCGGATCGACCAGAATACCCTTCTGGTTGACGAGATGCCCAAGGAACTGCACCTCGCGCAACCAGAACTCACACTTGGAGAACTTCGCAAAAAGTCTCTCCCTCCTCGGTGTCTCCAGCACCTCCCTCAGGTGCTCCTCATGCTGCTCCTGAGTCTTGGAGTAAACCAAGATGTCATCAATGAAGACTATTACAGACCGATCCAACATCGGTCTGCACACGCGGTTCATGAGGTCCATGGACGCGGCTGGAGCATTAGTGAACCCAAACGGCATCACCACAAACTCATAATGACCATACAGAGTCCTAAAAGCTGTCTTCTGTACATCATCGTCCCTAACTCGCATCTGGTGATACCCTGACCGTAGATCAATCTTGGAGAACCAAGATGCTCCCTGAAGCTGATCAAACAAATCATCTATCCTCGGAAATGGGTAACGGTTCTTCACTGTTACCTTGTTCAGCTCCCGGTAGTCTATACACATGTGATGTGTCCCGTCCTTCTTCTTTAGAAACAGGATCGGGGCTCCCCATGGTGAACTGCTTGGCCTGATAAAACCCTTGTCTAGCAGCTCCTGCAGCTGCGTAGACAACTCCTACATCTCAGGAGGAGCCAACCGATATGGTGCCTTGGCTATCGGAGCCGCACCAGGGACTAGGTCAATCCTAAACTCGACCTGTCTCTCCGGAGGTATCCCAGGTAGATCCTCCGGGAATATATTCGGGTACTCTCTCACTACCGGTACATCATCAACTGTCGCCTTACCCTTATCCTGGGCATCTATCACATATGCGACATAACCTGTGCAACCCTGCTGAAGGTAACGCCTCGCCCTCGCTACTGAGCATACGACCGCTTCGCGCTATGGCCTCTCGCCCTGAATCACTAACCCTCCCCCACTAGGAGTCTGAATCCTCACTAGCTACTGCTCGCAGTTGATCACTGCCCCATTGGGGCTCAACCAGTCCATACCAACTATAACCTTATTCCCTCGCAGGGGAATATGGACTAGATCCACATAAAACTGCTCATCAAACAACTGCAGTATACATCCTTAGTGAACCCTCGCAACCCAGATGGCCCTATCGTCTGCTATCTCGACATCAAGTGGGCAATCCAGCTCCCCCGGAGCTCCTACAAATAGCTTGTTGAGTGCGAGCGACACAAAAGATAGGGTGGCACCCGAATCGAATAGTACCAAAGCTGATATAACATTCACTAAGAACGATCCTATTGTTGGATAAGGTGTCTAAGTCCATAACTATTTATGGTATGTACTTGACCCGACCCGGCATGGTCCATTTGGGTTGCATGGCACCATGCAATTGGATAAACTAAAATGAGAGAAATAACACTTATGGTTTATTAATATATTATAAGTTCTAATATATTAATAATATTATTTAATTAGTTTGATCAAGAATTAATTTAGAATTAATTAAGTGATCAAAAGATAACTAATTAAATATATGGGTAGATTATGTAAATCTTCCATATCTTATGTAGTGGGCTAAGAGGCTCCATGGATTATCAAGTTGGGTTCCACCCATAGGATGCTCCATGGATGCTCCATGGGAGTTACAAACCCATGGGTCATGGAAATGAAGAGTCATGACACATTAGGGTTTACATGGTGTAACCCTAGATGTGTCAACACTATATAAGAAACCCATTCTCCACCAAAATCGGCGACACATAAGAAACAAGAGGGCTAGGCCGATTTTAGAAGTGTGTATTCTCTCTAAAGTCATTCCAAAAGCATTTGGTGTTGTGTGAAGCATTTGAGGCATCACACTTGGGGTGCTAGGCTCACAAGGTTTCAAGGATCATAAGCAACAACAAGGTAAGTTATTCTATCTTTCATGCAAGTTAAAATTTGTTCCCCATGTATGCTAGATAGGAATATAACCTTGGAATTCAACTTTGCATGATAATTAGACAAACATAGATCCAAGGTTATTAGGGTTGCATGTACACTTAGGAAGTGTTAGAATGCTCAAAACCCATCAGTGGTATCAGAGCCAGGTTTGTTTGTTGTTTTTTTTTTGTGTGCAAACAGCTTGAAAAAAAAAATCGTTAAATTACAAGTTTTTTTTTTAAGTGTAATTTTTGATTCTTGAAAGTGTTCATATTCATGTTCTTGAACTTATGAAGATTAGATGATCATAGGAATTGTTTGTAACCTTCATGGTAGTTTAATTCATGATCATAATGTGTTTTAATGGAGTCCATAACTTGTCCTCAAGTTATGGAAAACCAAAAGTCTCACTTTTATTAAAGCCATTAAAAGAACACAAGAGTTATAAAAATGAAGAGTCTTCATTTTTATTACTCAATTAATTCATAAGTTATAAGAAATGAAAAGTTTTGGAAGTTTACAAAACTTGCCCTCAAGTTTTGGAACATGTAAAGTCTTGATTAAAACTTTAGTTCCAACCCTTAGAATTTTAAAAGTTAAAATTCAACCCTTATACTTTATAATATTATAAGTTACTAATATATATATGTATAACAACAAGTCGTCTTACCGCTAGTACGCCTCATTCACGAAGCCGGTCTATAAGGGGGTATAAGGTTGTTGCCTATAAAATGGCAACTTAATGGGTGTCCACTCTCACCCACCGCTTCCTTGATCGGTGGAGGGTCGTTAGCCGAACGGTTAAGACAAGGACTTATAAATTCTCATTAAAAGTATGATGAATATTATAAAGTAACTAAATGCTTTTATTAAATTCCCAATCTTAGTTACTTTAGGAAAATGTGAATAAGGTGCTAATCCATGAAATTACACTTTACACTTTGTTTAAGTCGTTGGTGGAGCGTGTGTGGTTAACCGGCACACTAACTTGGACTTAACAAGATAGGTAAAGGGTGACTTAAGGTTTACCATAGCATCGGTGGAGCGTGTGTGGTTTACCGGCACATCGAGTGATAAACCTTGAGGGTACCAAGTGATTTGCATGGTTACTTCACACCTCGTTTTGTGATCCTCGGTATCCCAATCACAAAACTTGGAGGGCACACTCGAGATTGAAACATGCCTTTGAAAAGTTCATTGAATCTCAAAAGAATCTAGGAATTTCTAAGAACCAATTAAAAACCTAATATTTATATTTCGTTTTTCATGGTGGAAATTGGTGAATCGTCATTCACCTACCTTTCAAATATGTTATAGCTTGGATTACGGCATACCTCTTCTAAGTTATAATATATTGTGATTGGATCCTAGCCTTAATATTACATTTGGGTGTTTTATTAAGGACTCTCTTAATATCTAAACTAATCTTGTTCTCTTCTTTCAGATGTCTTCAAACAATGCTGCTTCTGGCTCTAATCCTAATGGCTCCTTTACCCTTATGAACTTGTGTGGGAAAGTCACTTTTGATGGATCCAACTTCAATGAATGGATCAGAAACATCAGGATGATTACCCGCTACGAGGACAAAGAATATGTCCTTGACAAGGAGCTTAAGGAGATTGATGAGACCACTGCAACTCCCCAGGAGATCGCTGACTTCCGGGCACATGAAAGGGATGCTACAAAAGTGGCATGCATCATGTTGGCCACCATGACAGCGGAACTCCAAAAGTCCTATGAGGACTTCTACCCTTTTGAAATGCACCAAGATCTGATGGAAAGATACCATCAAAGTGCACGACAAGAGAGGTATGAAATCATATGCTCTATCATAACAACCATGATGAAGGACGGGGAATCCGTCACGAGCCACATGCAGAAAATGCAAAGGTATGTGGATCGGTTGCTGAAGCTTAATGTGAACTTCCCTGAGGAGCTTGCAATAGATATCATTTTGCACTCCTTACCATCGTGCTATGATCAATTCCGCATGACATATCACATGAATAAGGAAGAGGTCACACTCAGCAAACTTCAGGGACTCCTCAAGACCGCAGAAACAGGTCTTAAGGGTAAGTCGGTTGTTAACACTCCTACTCCAAACTCCGCCCCGGTTTTGGCAATCGGGAAAGGTAGAGGGAAGAAGAGAAAGAGCTCTTCGAAGGGTACCAAGGCTAGGACCCTTGATGGCTCTTCTTCAAGTGGAACCAAGAAAGGTTTTGCCACTCCTTCTTCTGACCCTAAAGAGGCTGAATGCTTCTATTGCCATGAAAAGTCACATTGGAAGCGGAACTTCCCAAAGTACCAGCAAGATGTGAAGGATGAGAAAGTTAAACCCAACCATGCAGGTATTTACACTATCTTATCTAATAACTCACCCCATTCTAACTCTTGGGTCCTTGATACCGGTTGTGGTATTCATATCTGTTCTGATTTGTAGGGACTAAGAAGAAGTGAGAATGTGGAGCATGGAAGAATAAACTTAATCATGGGGAATAGGAAAGCTTTACCTGTCACCAAGATTGGAGTTTATACTTTATCACTAAGTAGTGGGTTTAGTTTAGATTTGAATAAATGTTGTTATTCGCCAGAAATGGAAAGAAATATTATTTCCTTTCATGCATTGTATAAACAAGGTTTCACCTTTTCATTTGATAATGAAGTTGGTTCGATTAATGCTTTCTTTAATAATGTTCTTTATTTTAAAGCATTACCTTGTGATGGTGTGTATGAAACTGTATCTGTGGTTGATAACTCAGGAAATAATGTATTGTGTATTGATTCTGTTAATGATAATAACTTGGATAAAGCATCATTATGGCATTGTCGTCTTGGACATATAAGCAAGAAATGCATAGGCCAACTCCAAAAGGATGGAGTATTGGAGTCATTTGACCTAAAGTC
Organism: Lactuca virosa; assembly: GCF_052849685.1. NCBI lineage: Eukaryota > Viridiplantae > Streptophyta > Magnoliopsida > Asterales > Asteraceae > Lactuca > Lactuca virosa. The sequence continues at coordinate 220,211,962 of NC_136430.1, read as the reverse complement.
AGATGATAGTTGCGAATCATGCTTACTTGGAAAAATGACAAAGTCACCCTTCACAGGTTCTTGTGAGAGGGGTGAAGGTTTGTTGGATCTTATACACAAGGATGTGTGTGGGCCCTTCAAACATGCCACAAGGGATGCTAATCGTTATTATTTGACTTTTACTGATGATTACAGTAGATATGGATATGTCTACTTAATCAAGCATAAGTCAGAGACTTTTGAGAGGTTTAAAGAGTTTAAATAGGAAGTCGAGAATCAATTGGGCAGGAACATTAAGATGCTTCGATCCGATCGAGGTGGTGAGTATCTTAGTTCAGAGTTCCTCGACTATCTTAGGGAATGTGGGATTGTCTCACAATTGACACCTCCCATGACACTGCAGTTGAATGGTGTAGCTGAGAGGCATAATCGAACCTTGTTGGATATGGTTCGTTCCATGATGAGTCGAGCTTCGCTACCAATCTCATTTTGGGGGTATGCCTTAGAGACTGCGGCCCATATCCTTAATCTAGTTCCCACAAAGAAAGTTGCCAAAACTCCTCATGAGATGTGGACTGGTAAAGTACCCAAACTAGACCACATTAAGATTTGGGGTTGCGAGGCTTTCATGAGACGCGAGACTCATGATAAGCTCGAACCTCGAAGTGAGAGGTGTATTTTCATCGGCTACCCACAGAAATCCTTTGGTTACCTCTTCTACAGACCTAGTGAGAATGTGGTCTTTGTAGCTAGGAGGGCTTTCTTTCGAGAGAGAGAGAGAGTTCATAAGCCAAGGAGACAGTGGGAGGCAAGTTGACCTTGAAGAAATTCAAGAGTCAAGTGGTGAAGGAACTTCAAACCCTAGCACTCAACTTGAGGAGGAAACTTCTGTTGAGCCAATTGACAAGTCTGTACCTCTGAGGCGTTCCACAAGGGTTAGGAATGCACCTGAGCATTACTATGGATTCCATATTACTGCGGAAGGTGATACACTTATCAGTGATGAGACACTGATAGGTCTGGATGAACCTAACAGTTACGCGGAAGCCATGGCAGGCCCTGAGTCAGCCAAGTGGAAAGAGGCAATGGACAGCGAGATACAGTCCATGTATGACAATCAAGTTTGGAACTTGGTTGAGAATGTACTAGGTCGTAAGACTATAGGGTGAAAATGGATCTTCAAGAAGAAGACCGACATGGATGGTAATGTACACACTTATAAGGCACGACTGGTTGCAAAGGGTTTCTCACAAACTCCGGGAGTTGATTATGATGAGACATTTTCTCCAGTGGCCAAGATTAAGTCTATTAGGGTTCTGTTAGCCATAGCTGCATTTCATGACTATGAAATATGGCAAATGGATGTCAAAACCGCTTTCCTTAATGGAAAGTTGGCTGAGGATGTTTACATGAGTCAGCCAGAGGGTTTTGTCAATACAGAGTACGCTAATAAATTTTGTAAGCTTGAGAAATCCATTTATGGGTTAAAGCAAGCACCTCGCAGATGGAATCTTTGCTTTAATGAGAAAGTCAAAGAATTTGGCTTTTCTAGGAGTGAAGATGAATCTTGTGTATATGTCAAGGCTAGTGGGAGTATAGTTAGCTTTTTGGTATTGTATGTGGATGACATACTACTCATAGGAAATGACATCCCAACTCTGCAGGAAGTTAAGTCCTGGCTTGGGAAGTGTTTCTCTATGAAGGACCTAGGAGAAGCTGCCTATATTCTAGGGATAAGGATCTTGAGAGACCGGAGTAAAAGACTAATTGGACTTAGTCAGAGTACCTACTTGGATAAGGTGCTGAAGAGATTCGGCATGCAGGACTCCAAGAAAGGAGAGCTACCCATCCAGAGTAACGCCAGATTGAGTAAGACACAAAGCCCTAGTACTGAGGCTGAGATAGCATAAATGAGTCGAATACCTTATGCTTCGGCTGTAGGATCGATCATGTATGCTATGACGTGTACTCGACCTGATGTAGCCTTTGCTTTGAGCATGGTTAGCAGGTATCAGGGGAACCCTGGCAAGGCACACTGGACTGCGGTAAAGAATATCCTCAAGTACCTACGGAGGACTAAGGATTGGGTCCTTACCCTCGGTGGGAGTGAAGACTTGAGAGTTGTAGGGTATAGTGATGCTAGCTTTCAGACTGATAGGGATAATTTCCGCTCTCAGTCAGGCTGGGTCTTTACCTTAAATGGAGGAGCAATTTCTTGGAAGAGTTCCAAGCAAGAGACAGTGGCTGATTCAACTTGCGAATCAGAGTATATAGCAGCTAGCGAGGCAGCAAAGGAGGCGATATGGCTGAAGAACTTCATTGGAGACCTTGGAGTTGTACCAGCTATTAAAGAGCCAATGGAAATTTTCTGTGATAGTGAAAGTGCAGTTGCCTTAGCCAAGGAACCAAGGGATCACGGGAGATCCAGACACATCGACAGAAAATACCATTTCATCAGACATCGAATAGAAGAAGGACTCCTCGTGGCAAATAGGGTATCATCGGATGAGAATCCAGCAGAGCCCCTCACGAAGGGACTGACTCGGGTTAAGCATCTCCAGCATGCTCGGAGCATAGGGCTGAAGGATGATATCAGATTTAGTAGTTAGATAACCTTGAAATTTGTAAAGTGTAATTGACATTAGATGATGAATAAAAGGTGTTTTATTTATGAGTAAAGTGTTGCTATCTCTTGTCGATCGTTTACTATATTTCTTTTGCATGTTTTGACTTCCAGAATAATTATGTTTGGTATATCATATTATTCGAACCTCCACAGTCATTCATATGTCGGAAGTAGGTATGAATCAAGACTGTCATGATTGGTTGCAGAGGTCTAAGTTGTTGGACATGGCTACAACACTCATGAGTGCTCATAAGTTCTGAGCATTGGACTCAACCCACGCTCACTGGAATCACTTCATGGAATTTATCTCGAGTGATCGTGAGACGGTAATATCATATAAGTCTTCAAACCTAGAGATATGATTTGTTACTTATGAGTTGGTTATGCATTGATTGTACGTTAACGCATTGGTAACTCGATGTTATAAAACGTGCTTTTGTGTATAATTCAATGAGTGGTAGAACAAACATATGAGTCGAATTTTATCTGTTCCTTCTTGGATTAGAAGCTGATATCTGGGCCCCTTGATGATTTTGTTTTGACCTATGTACCGGGCCCGGTTAGAACTAAGTTGATGTGTTCAATTAAGTTCTTTGTCAAACAAATCGGAAATCGGGAAACAAACTGCTGGACAATAAGTAAGACATTGTTCCATGTATTTGTCTGGCTGATATCTAGAACAGAGGATTATATGATCACTTATCTTAAATGGCGTATCATCATCTTCTCAGTTCCGAGAGACCTTGAAAGAGCTACGATTGCCGATCGGTTCCTGAAGTATTGCAGTTATAGTTATTAGACTTATCCAAGTGGGAGACTGTTGGATAAGGTGTCTAAGTCCATAACTATTTCTGGTATGTACTTGACCCGACCCGGCATGGTCCATTTGGGTTGCATGGCACCATGCAATTGGATAAACTAAAATGAGAGAAATAACACTTATGGTTTATTAATATATTATAAGTTCTAATATATTAATAATATTATTTAATTAGTTTGATCAAGAATTAATTTAGAATTAATTAAGTGATCAAAAGATAACTAATTAAATATATGGGTAGATTATGTAAATCTTCCATATCTTATGTAGTGGGCTAAGAGGCTCCATGGATTATCAAGTTGGGTTCCACCCATAGGATGCTCCATGGATGCTCCATGGGAGTTACAAACCCATGGGTCATGGAAATGAAGAGTCATGACACATTAGGGTTTACATGGTGTAACCCTAAATGTGTCAACACTATATAAGAAACCCATTCTCCACCAAAATCGGCGACACATAAGAAACAAGAGGGCTAGGCTGATTTTAGAAGTGTGTATTCTCTCTAAAGTCATTCCAAAAGCATTTGGTGTTGTGTGAAGCATTTGAAGCATCACACTTGGGGTGCTAGGCTCACAAGGTTTCAAGGATCATAAGCAACAACAAGGTAAGTTATTCTATCTTTCATGCAAGTTAAAATTTGTTCCCCATGTATGCTAGATAGGAATATAACCTTGGAATTCAACTTTGCATGATAATTAGACAAACATAGATCCAAGGTTATTAGGGTTGCATGTACACTTAGGAAGTGTTAGAATGCTCAAAACCCATCACCTATAACAAAACATACAAACATAAGTAACAAACAATATCAAAAAATAGATAAGAGAAAGAAACATACCCGTCACCACATCAGGCGCTGCTCGTGCCTCCTCAGCTGTCAACTGAAAGGCTCTGCTCTTGGCCACCGGCGCCTCTGCCCGACCCTGGCGGCCGTCTGTGATCCTCAATGTTGCAGGAGCGGGTCCTGCCACCTGCCCTGCTGCTGCTAAACTCGGACATTGGGACCGCTAGTGTCCCCTCTGATTGAACTGAAAGCAAATTATATCTGATGATGTCGTGGTGATGGTAGTAGTTGTACAATCGTTGCTCATATGCCCAGTTCGGCCGCACTTGAAGCACTCCCTGCCTTGCACACCCCATCGTGCAACTTGCCGCATTTGCCACAATGGTTGCGGCTCTGTTGGCTCCTAGACCTATGTTCAGACACCTTGGGCCTCTTGCCCGAACTCTCCATGCCAGACGCCACCTCTGGCTTCCTCTTCCTCTCCATCTCTAAATCAATCTCTCTCTCACGAGCCCTCACTATCATATCCTCCAGCGTCCTGCAGCTGGAGCGGCTCACAAACTGTCTGATATCGCTCCTCAACATCTCATGATATCGGGCCTTTTTCATCTCCTCGTCCTCCACATACTGCGGAACGAGAAGGGCCCTCTCCCTGAACTTGGCGGTAATCTTCGCCACTGTCTCAGTCGTCTGTCGTAAATCCTGGGACTCCCTAGCTAGCTGCTGCACCTCTATCACGGGTGCAAACTCGACTATGAACCTAGCTGAGAAGTCGGCCCAGGTCATGGTATCAAGAGATGCATCATCACAAATGGCATGTCCGAACTCCTCCCACCAGTATCGTGCCCTGTCCTTCAGAAGACAGGATGCAATTCGAACCTTGTCCTCCTCGAGACATCTGCTAGTATGGAATGCGTTGGCGACATCTGCCAACCATCTGGTGCTTGCAATGGGGTCCCGAGCCCCATGGTAGTCGGGAGCTCCAGAAGCTTTGAACTCCCTGAAAGTCAATGTGCGCGACCCCATCATGGCCTCTATCTCAGTGCGGAAAGCGCTCAACTTCTCATCCAGAAGCTCTAAAATACCCTCATTGACCGATCCAAAAATCACAGGAGTCTGATCGAGAATGTTGCATGTGATCTAAGATGAAATAAACTCCCTCGTCTGCTCATCCATCTGCTCGGATCCAGAGCCCGAGCCTGATCCCTCACCAGTGCCAGTCGACCTAGGGTGTAACGTCACCATACTGAAAATACACCATAACAAACATCAGTATACTCATCATATCTCGACGGATCTAACATACTACAAGTTTCCTGGATTCATCTCAGCCTCCCTTGATTCAAGTACGGATCCTCAACTTTCAGTAGTACGGGCCCATACTACCTTCTACATCTATCCGTACTTTCCTCAAGAACTGCCTCGACTCCACCAAGTCCCTTCTACTACTATTGCTGATCTCATGATAAACTCATCCTAGGCTTGCCCGAGGGTAATCACCAACCACTCTCCACCATCAGCTGCATAAGAAGTCCCTGCTGCCTCCCCCTAACTAGCTCGTGAGTACTATTACATATCACTAAGACTAGATAATTCTTCGAATGAAAGATCCTACCCTAAAACGGTTGGACTCAAACAAGAGTTGCGCAATAGAGGTAGACCTAACCTTCTGAAATTATTTAGTCCTCGCAATATGTAACGTAACATATTCATTTACTAGTTAGTAAGAGATAACTAGAACTCCGAAAAGCACAAAGCAAGCAGCATTCGAGCATAGAGTTCACATAATCAAGCATATCACATTCAGGCCATCACTGTCTAATCTGTACTAGCATGCGGTTCATAAAGCTGAGATACATAACAGGCACATAAGGCATCCTTCCTAGATCCTTAGTCCTAAACTAGCATGGAATTCTCATAGAGTTGATACATATAATAGGCACATAAGGCATCCTTCCTAGATCCTTAGTCCCAAACTAGCATGCAGTTCTCATAAACATATCATAACATAAACTTATATGGGTAATTTGGGAGTACTTACTTGAGCTCGGCTGATTGCATGCACCATGCCCTTTTTCTCTTTTCAAAGTTCTTTTCTCTTTTTAAAATTCTTTTATAAAAATGATTTTCTTTTGAAAATTTCCATACCATGTCCTTAGTTTGAGTTCAGACACACCCGGGAGTACGCCTGAATCCCTCAAACCAAGGCTCTGATACCAACTTGTAACATCTCAAAAATACAGACCAATTTTTTTTTTAAAATCATTTATAATAAAAGCATAAGTCATCCATCATCATAAAGAAAACCATAAGTCGTGTATCTCAAAACATCGTATCAAAATCCTGTATCAAAATCATATAGGAAAATATCAGAGTCTAAACATCCCAGGCTAAAACTGTGGTGTGTGCCATGCGATCATCCCGAGCCCTTCCCCTTGCTAGTGGAAGTACCTGAAACCAAAATTTAAAACCGTAAGCACGAAGCTCAGTGAGTTCCCCCAAGCTACCACATACCATACACATAATCACATACTGGGCCTAGCCCACTGCATCGGGCCCCGCCCGGCATCGGACGAATCCGGCATCGGGCCCGCCCGGCATCGGACCGAGCTCCGGCATAACTTGGGCCTAGCCCCTGCATCGGGCCCCGCCCGACATCAGACCGAAGTCCGGTATACATATCATATCAACAACCATAACGTAAACATAAGCATAAACATAACATGAAAGCTAACATTCCTCGGGCTTGCCCCGACATCAGACCAAAGTCCGGAACACATAATCAAACACATGCAAGAATCACAAAGATATCAAACATACTAACTTCCTCGGGCTTGCCCCGGCATCAGACCGAAGTCCGGAACATAAAATCTACATCGGGCTAAGCCCGGCACATACAATCACACATAAACGGGTCAGTCTTGGTGCCTTAGACCCGTTCCTATAAGAGAAGACTCACCTCGCAAAGATGTCTGCAAAAAATCGCGGTGAGGAATATCTGATAGCTGCTCCAACGACTCCCCGACTATCAATATCACAATAATGCTGAGTCAAAACCTGATAATCCTTCTCAGGATAAAATGACCATTTTACCCCTGGTCAAAGTCAACATCTTTGTGAAAGTCAAAGTCAAGGTCAACTCCCAGTCAACCCCAAATCGTCGAGTCATCTCCCAACTCGGCGAGTTCGTGAACAATTCAGACCCGTGGTCAACTAAGTCAACTCATCGAGTCCCTTCTCAGACTCATCGAGTTCTTCCTGTTATAACATCGGGACATATCGACTTTAACTCGTCGAGTCCCTCTTTGGACTCATCGAGTTCTTCAGCTTCCGAGTCCTAATCTTGTCCAACTCACTGAGTCATATCCCAAAACTCAATGGTTTCACTCGCAACCAGAAAAAGAGTTAGGGTTCACGACCCGACTCGTCGAGTCCAAGAACAACTCGTCGAGTCCTCCATGTGACAAACCCATTCAGTCGATTCTAATCCATTCCAGTGCTTCTAACTTATAGTTCTGGACTCCTTAGGCTAGCATTACACGTAAAGTTGCTAACTTTACGTGCATGCATGGTGTTATGAAGCTAAAACACCCGATCCATACAAAAATGAAGGTCTAAGTCATAGAATGGAGCCATGGTTGATTAAAGGTGGCAACTTTGAGCTTCCAAAGCTCAAGAGTTCCCAGATATGAAGTCCTTACATCCCCAAAGGTCCAAAACTCGGAATGACCTTGGAAATGACCCAAAAATGACAACATACAAGCTAGGAAGGGGATCTAAGTGAATAACATCCAAGGTATAAGCTGTATACCTCTATGAAGACAGAAATTATTCCTTACCTCTGGATCTTTGACCTTGCTTCTGCAACTCCAAGCCTTTTGCTTCCTTCTTCTAGCTTTAATCACAAAATGGCAAGAGATAGCTCAAGATCACTCAAGGTTGATTAGGGTTTCGAGATTAGGGTTTGGGGGGTGATGGAGGCTGGGATGGAGGCCAGATATGATGCTTAAATAGGGTGCAAACCCCAAAGATTAGGGTTTCATCCAACCTGGCCTACTCGTCGAGTCAGGACTTCGACTCGTCGAGTAGCTCGATTAAAACCCGCGCCTTTTCTCCCTTCTACTCGACGAGTTAGGGCCACCAACTCGTCGAGTAGCCCTTCCAAAATAAATAAATAATAAGGTTAAAATGCATACCAGGAACCAGACGTTACATTTACATCTAACACAAGTATAAGAACATTTAGTACGATAAAGTCAATTTCAAGTTTTTGGCCATTTTAACGACATTTACCAGTAACTAGTAAAATATAACTTTGTAAAACTTATTTTTACCTTTTTGGGATATTTAACTCAAGTTAACTTTATATGTTTAAAACCATATATTTTTAGTCAAAACCCACAAAAATGGTGCCATAAACTAGTTAAGACCATTTTTGCTAGAAAACCCCATTTTTTTTACATAAAAATGATAAATTTTTGAGTTTTCTTTTTGTAAAACTAAATCTTTGATATTTTGACTAGTTTCAAGATATATGTCCCAATAACATATTTTGGTTTGTTTCACACAAAAATGGTGAAATAACTAGGTTATAACCATTTTTGCTAGGAAAGCCATATTTTGTTCATAAAACTCTAATCTTCATAGTTTTTGTGGTTATAACTTATCTGTAAGAAACATATAGCATGTTTGAGTTTGTTTTTCTTAGTTTTGTATTTCAAACTAACATGCCACATATAAATGCTCAAGCAACTAATAATAAACTCATATTTCATGCAAATAATACTTTATATACAACATAGAGATGAAGCATGCAAACATTTTGTTTTATTATACAAAATTTTCTTGTATTCCCCCGCCCCCCAACCCTAAAACATAAAAATCTCGAAAACATGGGGTATGAACTCACATTGAGTGTGTTTGTGGTTGGATAAAGAGGCGAAGATGAAGATCCTCAAGCTTAGAACACTTGAAGGTGGTTGAAGAACACTTGAGGATGGTATTATCCTATGGATTTTAACACATGTTAATGTGTGTAAAAGTCACAAAACTAGTATGAATGTGTGTAAAATAACTAGATAATCAAAGAAATGCTTACCAAAAATCTAAGAACCAACTTGGAAGGATGAATCTATGGAGGATTTGAGCTTGTTTCTTGAGAGAAAAATGAAGGAAGATGAAGATGGTGGGGGTTTGGGAACCCCTCGGCCGCAAGTTAAGAGAGAAGGGAGAGGGTGGGGTGGGGTGGGGTGGGTATGCTTGGTTACATGTTGGTTAAGAGCCTTGATACATGTTGGGTAAAAGTCTTGTTGGGAAAAAAATGCAACAATCATGTCACCTAAGTCAACCCTTCCTATTTTTATAAAAATCTAGGTAATTTATAAAAGTGAGGTAATTTCTATAAAAAGAGTGATATTCTTTATAAAAAGTGTGGTAAAATAATGTATAATTAGTAAATTTGAATCATGAAAATTCGAATTATTATAGAAACGTCAATATCATCAAGGATGTTAGCACATTGTGTTATGAATATTATTTTTGCCCAAAATAATATATACTTGAATTATCGAATTTCGCGTTGTTAATCCTACATAGGATTTTTATTCAATAATTGGTGAAAAGCGGCGCACTTTGTATTAATATTTGTAACTTGTACATTAGGAACATTAGGAATATAGTACTTATCCTAAATTTTTAATACTAGTCGAGTTGACTTGGTTGACTTGTTGACCTTGTTTGGCCCAGAATTGACAGTTGTCACATCATCCCCCGGTTAGAAGGAATTTCATCGCGAAATTTGCACTTTGAGTAGGTTCTCACGAGCTAGGGAAAAGATGTGGATATTTCTGTTTCATTTGGTCCTCTCATTCCCAAGTGAATTCAGGCCCTCACTTGGCTTTCCAATGGACCTTGACTATAGGTATGCGACTTTGTTTCGTTCTCTTGACCTCCCTGTCCATGATTTCCACAGGTTCCTCGACGAAATGGAGACTCTCATTTACTTCAATTTCGTTAAGTGGAATGACGAGAGTTTCATCGGACAGACACTTCTTTAGGTTGGACACATGGAAGGTGGGGTGTGCGTTACTGAGTTCCTGTGGTAGTCGAAGTTTGTAAGCTACCGGGCCGATCCTGGCAAGGATCTCGAATGGTCTGATATACCTTGGATTCAGTTTCCCACGTTTTCCAAAACGTATCATTCCCTTCCAGGATGAGACCTTCAAGTACGCGGTCACCAACTTGGAATTCCGAGGGTTTGCGTCGTTTATCTGCATAACTCTTTTGTCAATCCCGGGATGCCATTAATCGTTCACGGATCTGAACGATCTTCTACGTAGTTTCCCGTATGTTCTCAGGGCCGGTGAGTGTACTATTAGGCACTTGTCCCCTTGCTGGCCGCGTGTCACCCACCTCAGCCCAACACAAAGGTGATCTGCACTTGTGTCCATAGAGAGCTTCGAATGGAGCAACCTTAATGCTAGTGTGATAACTATTATTGTATGAGAATTCGATGAGCGGTAAATGGGTATCCCAGGCTTTATCGAAGTCTATCACACAAGCCCTCAACATGTCTTCCAGCGTCTGAATGGTTCTCTCTCTCTGCCCATCGGTTTGAGGATGATAAGCTATACTCATGTCGAGTCTGGTCCCCAAGGACTTTTGTAGTGATTGCCAAAACTGTGAGGTAAATCTGCTATCTCTGTCAGAGATTATGGATATTGGAACACTACGTAATCGGACAATCTCCTTGATGTACGTCCTTGTTAGTTTCTCACTCCTGGACTCACAGTTGATGGTACCCCGACCTTAGATCAATTTTTGAGAAGTAGCTTGATCCTTGCAGTTGATCGAAAAGGTCATCAATTCGGGGTAGGGGATAACGGTTATTGATGGTGAGTTTGTTCGGTTCTCGATAGTCTATGCACATGCAGAATGATCCGTCCTTCTTCTTCACGAACAAGACCAGTGCTCCCCATGGTGAGAAGCTTGGTCTGATGAACCCTTTGCTCAGTAGTTCGTTCAGTTGGCTGGACAATTCCTGTATTTTTGCTGGTGCTAAACGGTATGGGGATTTGGCTATGGGGTGGCTCCAGGAATCAAGTCGATTCTGAACTCGACTTGGCGCACGGGTGGTATTCCCGGAAGATATTCTGGGAATACATCAGTGAAGTTACAGACTTCCGGAATATCCTTGATGTCTTTCACTTCCTGTTTCTTATCAACAACATGGGCTCGGAAGGCATGGTGCTCCTTGCTTAGGTACTTTCGAGCCTTGATGCAAGAGATGATTCGTAGATTCGTGCCGGGTTTGTCACCATAGATGACGAGAGTTTCACTACTTGGTAGGTTAAGATGAACAACCTTTTTGTAACACAAGATATCGGCATGGTGAGGACTTAACCAATCCATGCCAATGATAATGTCAAAGCTCCTTATTGTAACTGGAATTAGGTCGATTCGGAAGGAGTGGTTGTTTAGAGTTAGGGTGCATCCTATGTATATGTCGTTTGTGGTTTCTGTTTTCCCGTTAGCCATTTCTACGGTAAATTTTTTGTTAAGTGTTTGAGGTTTTTGTTTGAGGAAATGTTCAAATTTATGACTCACGAAACTCCTCTCCGCACCACTATCGAAGATCATGCATGCATATGTATTATTGAGGAGAAACGTACCGATAACTACCGCGGGGTCTTTAACCGCCTCCTCGTTTCCCATCGCTAGGACTCACCCCATACCTCCGACATTTCTGTTATTGGCTTTTGGGCATTCCCTCTTGAAATTCCCCATTTCTCCGCACCCGTAGCGTGCTTGGCTCACCCCAAAATTTGTGGCTTAGGTGGCCTTTTGAGCTGACGCCCTACAGAAGCGGGCGGTATGTCCGTTTTTGTTACAACTGTTGCAATGCATTTTTCGGCAAGCTCCATTGTGGTGGAAGTTGCACTTGTTGCATTTGGGTAGACTCCCAACATATTGTTTTGTTGGTGTTGGGGTGGTAGGGACAGTAGCGACATGGACTGCGACAATTTGTTGTTTCTTTCCGGGCTCTTGCGTCGGTTGGCCCTTCTTTTTGTTCCAGAATTTCCTCTTGTTGTCTCCCCCTTTTGTCTGTTCGGGGATGGGAGTCATGATACCCTGACGAATTCCATGATCAATGAGCCTCTGTGCCAAGCATTTGGCACTGTCGAATGTGGACGGGTTTGCAGCTATCACCATTCCTTGAATTTAGGGGGATAGTCCCCAGATATAGCGTTCCACCTTTTTGCTTTCCGGGGTGATGATCCCGGGACATAGTACTGCCAAATCGCTGAACCTGGTAGTATAGGCCGTGATGTGAGGGTCCAGATTTCTTGTTCTAGCTTCTGGACTTCGCCCCTCAGGCAGTATTCTTCGAGCATCATGATTTTCAGATCTTCCCAACTCATAGAGTTGGCCACAGAGAGAGAGTTAGTGATTTGACGTGTCCATTCCACCAGGAGAGGGCTCCGTCATCAAATGTGCAGGCCACAAACTTGACCTTGCTTTCCTCCGGGCACGAACAGATTTAGAACACTGATTCGGTCTTCTCGAACCACCTGGTGTAACACCCCAAAAATTCAAGCCAATTTAAAACCATTAAGTCATTACAGTTTACTTTCAAAATAATTTAAACATCATAGTATCCTCAGAATCAATCATGAAAATGTAAGGAGGTGCACGATCACGCCTTCGCCTTCCCGCGATCATCCGAATACCTGAAACAATAATCGATAAATGTAAGCTCGAAGGCTTAGTGAGTTACCCCCAAAATACCAACCCATACTAACCAGAACCAATATCATATCAATACAAATAAAGAACAGCATGCATAATGAGCCTTCAGCCTGACTGGACTGCCTCGCAGGCCTTCAGTCTATCTGGACCGCTCTCCGAGCCTTCGGCACGTATGGACCGCCTCGTAGGGCCTTCAGCCTATCCAGAACGCTCGTCGGGCCTTCGGTCTGACTATCATACCCTCTTGGGTCTGTAGTCTATCCGGACCGCCCTGGGTATGTTGGCCTTCAGCACAAAGCAGGACCGCCTCAACCCAAACCCCCAATCAAACAACCATGTGCACATACATATCATACGCTAGAATACATAACGGTCTACCGATCTAACAGATCAAATAGCATAGCAACATCCTATAACCAGGATACCGACCTAACAAGGTCACTAACATATATACAGATAATCATACGGATCTAACAGATCACATAGCATAGCAACATCCTAAAACCAGGATACCGACCTAACCAGGTCACTAACATATATATAGATAATTATACAGATCTAACAGATCTTATAGCATAGCAACATCCTAAAATCCAGGATACCGACCTAACCAAGTCACTAACATATATACAGATAATCATACAGATCTAACAGATCTCATAGCATAACAACATCCTAAAATCAGGATGCAATCATAAAGGGCCGGCCTTGGTGCCGTAGACCCTGTTGATATAGTGAGGAGAACTCACCTGTCACTGCTGAAGTCCCGCAGAATAAACTCCAGCTGCTGGTTGACAGCTTCCCGAACTGTCAACATCAAACAATACCCAATTAACAGTTGGGTCCCAAGCCCAAGGTCCAACTCACACTACAGAAGCCCAAAAGTCAAATGATGGCCAAAGCCCAACATATGGCCCAATCTTCCAAATTGGGCCCAGACCTCTACATGGTCTTTCCTTAAGGTCTATCCAATTATTCCAATCCAATTCCCATGACACATTATCACATAATCATAAAGGCCCAATTATGGCCCATCTATGGCCCAATTTTCCAAATTGGGCCCAAGTCCTCACATGGGCCTTATCCTAAAGCCCATCTAATTACTTTGGTCCATTAACTTGTTCTTGGATGGTCCATCAATAGTCCAACCACCAAAACCCTATAGGAAGGCCCAACTCAAGGCCCAAGTGAAAGAAGGGTTTCACATAAAATGATGATTAGGGTTAAGTGTTTCTCACTTAACCCATTAAGGACTTAACCCACTAAGGACTTAATCCACTAAGGACTTAATCCATTAAGTCCAATGTTGCTTAGATTAATTTATGCCAATGATTATTATTTAATATTTCAAGTTATTAAATAATTTCCGTGTGTGTCCCGATAAATTCTTAAAATTAGGGTTTTATTGGCATTAGGGTTTTCCAAACCCTAATTAGGGTTTCCAACCCAAATACTAGCCCATTTATCAATTGTTGGGCTTTTAGGTCAATTAGGGCTTTATTGGGCCTATTAGGCCCACTAGAATATCATTAAGCCCATTAGGGTTTTCACTAAGCCCATTAGGCCTCATTGGGCCCATTACGGTTTACAAGGCCCAAACGAATCAAACTCACACGGCAAGCACACCGCCACCCGACACGGCGGCCGGTGGCGGCAGCCACCACCTCACGGTGGTGGTTACAAGTTTTTCCATTGATAACCGACACTATTACAATTTTTACAAGATACACAAACACACACATTCACGTAACATAACACACACGCACACACCGCCGCACTGTGGCGGTAGATGGTGGCAGCCACCATGGCAGGCAGCCATGGTGGTTCCTGTTTCAATTTTGGCCAACAAATAACGCACACGAGATGCACCAATTATCAACAACAACACACAAGCACCCGGAGACACATACACAACTCGATTTCAGAATATACTCCAACCACCACCCACCTGGTGGCTCACGGTGGCGGCGGCAGCAAGGTTGGCGACAACAACAACAAGGAAAAGAGCAACAGCAGCGGTTATCCAACCACCATGGCCGGTCGCCATGGTGGTTCTCCCCAATCCATGTTCGACAAAGATTCCACTATTCATATGCTTCCATGTCGTAGGCCACGAATAACGGCCAGTACCACCCTCCCGATGGCGTTCAACGGATGACAGCAACCTTCACGCAAGCATCCGGCAGCAGGCGGCAGCGGCTGCTGTGTGACGAGTCCCAAAGTGCACGGTGGCAGAAGGAGAAGAAAGAAGGAGGATACCGCGGTTCACCGCCTGATGACAACGAAGCAGCAGCGGCACAAGTTAGTGGCAGCATCAACGATCACAACAATTGTTCTCCGATCCCTAACCGGTGCAGCTACCCTCGACAGCCCTCGGTGGTCTCTCCCGGCTACGCACAACCACCGACGACGAATGATGGTGATGATTCGATAGTAAACAGCAGACGACGAGGCGGCGGCTAAGAAGGAGGATGGAGATGGCGGCTGGTGCTTTGAGGCTTAGGGTTAGGGTTTGATACCCGGTTATGTTGAAGTTATATACCCGGTTCCAATACATCTATCCCATAATGACACTTCCAGTCCCTCCCTTCTTATTCTTTCTCAAATTAAATCCAAATATTACCAATTGACCCCTCCTTTTGAAAATCCTTACAATTTAAGTCTAAAATGTTACCAAACACCCCTTGACTTCCAGAATCCTTTGCAAAATAAGTCCCGAAATTACACTTTAACCCCCGAAACTCTAAATCATGACATTTAGCTCCCCAAAAACCAACACCCCACTACATATTATTTGATTTTGGACTATAAAATATAAAATAATAATAAAAATTACTTCTCGGGGTTTCGGGTTTATTATTTAATTATTCTATTTTAATCGGGATGTTACAACTCTCCCCCACTTAAATTTGATTTCGTCCTCGAAATCGCTTCTCCTCATTCCTTACATGCCAAACAACTTAAACCACAATCCCGAGCATAACCCAAGCCTTTCCAAGGCAACAGCAACCAACCCTCACAGGGTTCTAAAACCTAAAAATAAACGAATCCCTTGCAATATGATCACATTTACTCGATTCGAAACTTGAAGTCTCGAGATGGTCTGGCTTCTTGACAGACCTCTCATACCAAATCATTATTGTTGACCCAGTCCGCTTGTCTTTCATCTAACTATTCAACTTCTGATATCTGTGGGTTCCGACATCTAGATACTTCTCATACACCTGAAGACCCAATTCCTCAATACCGCCCTAACACGGAAACTGTCTGAACACTGAGCTGCCTGAAGCAGTATGTTGCCACATGGCTGCTTTCCAAAATCTACCGAGACCTGCCTGGTCTTATCTCGTTCGCCAATCATCCGACATACCGGGTTCCAGCCCGGTCGCGGAGCTAAAGGACTCCCACATAATTGCTTCACACGACTTCCGAACGAAATCCTTTCCCTGAACTAGTTGCCAATAGTTATCATGCCTCTACGACTATAACAACCTCCTGACGTTACCAAATCCAAGGCTAAAAGTGGTTGCTACCTGAATAACGGTAGACTTATATCACAAACGACCTTAAGCAATTCCTTGCTTCCTTGATCTCTTAACTATAGTGGCGTTTCCTACAGTCTTATCGCTGGCTTAACCAGGTCTAGTCCCTCTGGGGAAACCCATAAACTCATCTGTGGATTTCCATATCCTCACTACTACACCCGAACTGGTGGGTACTACTGCTCCTTCCGCGTCCTAACAACGCATTCATGCTATCTACGAACCTAGTGAATGCTACGACTACACCCGCAGACTTACAACACTCTAGCACTAACTGACCGCTAGTGAATGCTACGGCTACCCCCATAGTCTTACAACACTTCCCATGCTAACTGACCACTAGTGAATGCTACGGCTACCCCCACAGTCTTACAACACTTCCCATGCAAACTGACTACTAGTGAATGCTATGGCTACCCCCGTAGTCTCACAACACTTTCCAAACCGGGTTGAACACGCACTCGACCTAACACACCACTGAACTAATATCATGGCTAGAATCCCAACCTGATTTCCCAAATTCTGCTATCAAGCACCAAGAGGACACGATTCCCATGCTGGGGAGTTTTACCGAACTCCCAACTCACATAACTCTCAAACCAAACAGCCACTTGGGTTGTCTTCCTTCCCGAAAACGATATGTAACTTATCCCTGTTTCAAAACCGATCCTGCTTCTGCATTCCGGGATGATTCTCCCCCACTTAGATTCAACCAAGTCTTCACAATACATGAAAATTTGAGAATTCCCAATCCTCCTCACTTTCCAACGATCGATCTGATGACCACCAACTCTTTCCAACTAGGGCTCCATTACTCGCCATCCACAAGTGATCACTTACTTCTAAGAACTAGCTGACACTTCCTGAATCCCAGTGAAATCGTCAGTCCCTAATACTTGAATGATCCCACACTCAAATCCTGAAGTGAAAAAGGTAGATGCTCCAACTAACATCTCAGCCACAAGTTACTTCCATTGGCGCTTTCCTTCGCTAATTAATAACGCTTACTAAAACCACTGAATTCTGACAATGTTGAATAACCATCCTGTGGAACCCGGTCCGCATACCTCCCACATAATACCCTTCTTCCCAAAGTGCTCCAACAAATCTCCCGCCCTCGGCTCTAGAAATAATATCATTCAGGGTCTCGCACCCTGACTCACTCACCAACTCGATCATCCGCATCTGAACTGCAGTAGCTGAAGCAACCTCGGCCCTATACCGGGCTACAAACTACTCCCAAGGCATAGTCGCCAATCCCAGAAGTGCAATAGATCGTACAATCAATCCTTACCGCCCGATACAAGAGATCCAAGGCGAATCGGATCTCACAAGACACTTATGCCACCTCGACTCACCCTCGCTTACCAGCGCCGAAATACTGTCGCCAATCCCGGCGACCAACTGACCTCGAGCTGGAATAAAACCTAATCTTGAGTCACAAGCCTGCTCAATCCTTCGAGCTCGTAAAGTGAAAGGGCACAATCTTTGCCCTAGAAAACGACATTCCAATCCTATCAATTAACCCTTCTACTTCCAGCTGCATAACTCCAGCTAAACATGATCATTACTCCTTTCCGGAGTCCCCGCGACTCACATTCCGGCCTCGAGCAAAACCCCAGAAGCCTCAAATCTAGAAACTCATGTGCTAGACTCCCCCGCTCAACCCACGGAATGAGTACAGAACATCTCCCTGATCACAAGTAACTGCAGCCCTCTGCTCATTAGAATATGTTCCAGTAACAAGTCCCGGTACTGAAAGGCTCGACCAGCTCCTCCCCCTGCCGTCGTTACAGTTGTTGAAGCTGCAGCGGCAGCCGTCTCAACAATGGTTGCAGAGCGCTCATCAAAATACTCAACCATGGCGGTCTTGATAGACCCACACATCTCCGGAATCTGACCCCGGACAAATCTCGATCACCTCCTCCTGGATGATCTCACCGACACGATCCACTGACAATGCTGGCCTATCCTGGCTGCCAGCTCCCGATCCTAACTCGAATCCGGTCTCAAGACGTCTTGTAAACACCATTCTGGTAACACACCAGAAAGGTCTCTGATAACCCATATAATGACAAAGAGCCAATTCCCAACCAAACCCTAGGGGTTGTGACTTCCTTGCTACGCGTATGGGTCCTGTGCTTTCAATAGTACGGGCCCATACTACCTTCCACACCTACCTATATTTGTCTCAAGTATCACCACAACACCCTAACAATATACATAAACATAGAGAGCACTCAATCTTCACTCCTAGAGGAAAGCTAACTGTCTCACAACTGACCTACCGGTCCCACACAACTCACCTATCCATGAAACTTCCACCAACCCTGAAGCACTAGTGTATGCTAGCCATACATAATGCTGGGCCCTATAGACTTTCGAATATCCAATCCTACCCTAAGCTCCCAATCAAACAAGAACAGAACATAAGGCCAAATCAAACATTCTCAGGCTATAAGATCTTAATTATGTATAACCGTGATGCATACACTAAGCAACTACAGTAATGATGTCAATCTCATATAAAGGAAACCCTAGGCTAGCAGGCATAATGTAATCAGGCAATTCTATCATGCAATTCCTGAAGATCCCTTGCCTAGTACTAGCATGCTGTTCTTACATATCACAAATCAAATAATCCGTATTGTATTTTGGGGTCTATCCGCGAGCTCCGGCTGATCGTACACTTGCATCCTCCTTTTTATTATATTGAAAACATTTTAAGAAAATCGTTTTATAACCCTGTCCTCAGTTTGAGACTGGAGGCACCTGAGTGTTTCCTCCAATTCACTCAAACCAAGGCTCTGATACCAACTTGTAACACCCTAAAAATTCAAGCCAATTTAAAACTTTTTAAAACATTTAAAACCATTAAGTCATTACAGTTTGCTTTCAAAATAATTTAAACATCAGAGTATCCCCAAAATCAATCATGAAAATGTAAGGAGGTGCACGATCACGCCTTCGCCTTCCCGCGATCATCCGAATACCTAAAACAATAATCGATAAATGTAAGCTCGAAGGCTTAGTGAGTTACCCCCAAAATACCAACCCATACTAACCAGAACCAATATCATATCAATACAAATACAGAACAACATGCATAATGAGCCTTCATCCTGACTGGACCGCCTCGCAGGCCTTCAGTCTATCTGGACCGCTCTTCGAGCCTTCGGCACGTCTGGACCGCCTCGTAGGGCCTTCAGCCTATCCGGACCGCTCGACGGGCCTTCGGTCTGACTATCATACCCTCCTGGGTCTGTAGTCTATCCGGACCGCCCTGGGTATGTTGGCCTTCAGCACAAAGCAGGACCGCCTCAACCCAAACCCCCAATCAAACAACCATGTCCACATACATATCATACGCTAGCATACATAACGGTCAACCGATCTAACAGATCAAATAGCATAGCAACATCCTATAACCAGGATACCGACCTAACCATGTCACTAACATATATACAGATAATCATACGGATCTAACAGATCACATAGCATAGCAACATCCTAAAACCAGGATACCGACCTAACCAGGTCACTAACATATATACATATAATCATACAGATCTAACAGATCTCATAGCATAGCAACATCCTAAAATCCAGGATACCGACCTAACCAGGTCACTAACATATATACAGATAATCATACAGATCTAACATATCTCATAGCATAACAACATCCTAAAATCAGGATGCAATCATCAAGGGCCGGCCTTGGTGCCGTAGACCCTGTTGATATAGTGAGGAGAACTCACCTGTCACTGCTGAAGTCCCGCAGAATAAACTCCAGCTGCTGGTTGACAGCTTCCCGAACTGTCAACATCAAACAATACCCAATTAATAATTGGGTCCCAAGCCCAAGGTCCAACTCACACTACAAAAGCCCAAAAGTCAAATGATGGCCAAAGCCCAACATATGGCCCAATCTTCCAAATTGGGCCCAGACCTCTACATGGTCTTTCCTTAAGGCCTATCCAATTATTCCAATCCAATTCCCATGACACATTATCACATAATCATAAAGTCCCAATTATGGCCCATCTATGGCCCAATTTTCCAAATTGGGCCCAAGTCCTCACATGGGCCTTATCCTAAAGCCCATCTAATTACTTTGGTCCATTAACTTGTTCTTGGGTGGTCCATCAATAGTCCAACCACCAAAACCCTATAGGAAGGCCCAACTCAAGGCCCAAGTGAAATTAGGGTTTCACATAAAATGATGATTAGGGTTAAGTGTTTCTCACTTAACCCATTAAGGACTTAACCCACTAAGGACTTAATCCACTAAGGACTTAATCCATTAAGTCCAATGTTGCTTAGATTAATTTCTGCCAATGATTATTATATAATATTTCAAGTTATTAAATAATTCCCGTGTGTGTCCCGATAAATTCTCAAAATTAGGGTTTTATTGACATTAGGGTTTTCCAAACCATAATTAGGGTTTCCAACCCAAATACTAGCCCATTTATCAATTGTTGGGCTTTTAGGTCAATTAGGGCTTATTGGGCCTATTAGGCCCACTAGAATATCATTAAGCCCATTAGGGTTTTCACTAAGCCCATTAGGCCTCATTGGGCCCATTAGGGTTTACAAGGCCCAAACGAATCAAACTCACATGACAAGCACACTGCCACCCGACACGACGGCCGGTGGCGGCAGCCACCACCTCACGGTGGTGGTTACAAGTTTTTCCATTGATAACCGACACTATTACAATTTTTACAAGATACACAAACACACACACTCACGTAACATAACACACACGCACACACCGTCGCACTGTGGCGGTAGATGGTGGCAGCCACCATGGCAGGCGGCCATGGTGGTTCCTGTTTCAATTCCGGCCAACAAATCACGCACACGAGATGCACCAATTATCAACAACAGCACACAAGCACCCGGAGACACATACACAACTCGATTTCAGAATATACTCCAACCACCACCCACCTGGTGGCTCACGGTGGCGGTGGCAGCAAGGTTGGCGACAACAACAACAAGGAAAAGAGTAATAGCAGCGGTTATCCAACCACCATGGCCGGTCGCCATGGTGGTTCTCCCCAATCCATGTTCGACAAAGATTCCACTATTCATATGCTTCCATGTCGTAGGCCACGAATAACGGCCAGTACCACCCTCCCGATGGCGTTCAACGGACGGCAGCAACCTTCACACAAGCATTCGGCAGCAGGCGGCGGCGGCTGCTGTGTGACGAGTCCCAAAGTGCGCGGTGGTAGAAGGAGAAGAAAGAAGGAGGATACGGCGGTTCACCGCCTGATGGCAACGAAGCAGCAGCGACACAAGGTAGTGGCAGCAGCAGCGATCATAGCAACGGTTCTCTGATCCCTAACCGGTGCAGCTACCCTCGACAGCCCTCGGTGGTCTCTCCCGGCTACGCACAACCACCAGCGACGAATGATGGTGATGATTCGATGGTAAACAGCAGACGACGAGGCGGCGGCTAAGAAGGAGGATGGAGATGGCGGTTGGTGCTTTGAGGCTTAGGGTTAGGGTTTGATACCCGGTTATGTTGAAGTTATATATCCGGTTCCAATAGATCTATCCCATAATGACACTTCCAGTCCCTCCCTTCTTATTCTTTCTCAAATTAAATCCAAATATTACCAATTGACCCCTCCTTCTGAAAATCCTTACAATTTAAGTCTAAAATGTTACCAAACACCCATTGACTTCTAGAATCCTTTGCAAAATAAGTCCCGAAATTACACTTTAACCCCCGAAACTGTAAATCATGACATTTGGCTCCCCAAAAACCAACACCGCACTACATATTATTTGATTTTGGACTATAAAATATAAAATAATAATAAAAATTACTTCTCGGGGTTTCAGGTTTATTATTTAATTATTCTATTTTAATCGGGATGTTACACCTGGTTAAGGCAATTACCCCTCCGGTACCATAGAAAGGCTTGGGCTTGCAGTTTGCGGAATCCTTATAAGAGCATCCTTTTTGGTGTCCATGGCTTTCGCCATGGTTAGAGCTGTTGGCACCATTTCCATTTCCGTTTGTGCCGTTAGTACTGATTTGAGCCATGACAGCTGCCACAACAGCTTGGAAGGTTGTGGAGTCCATCTGTGGAGGTGGTGGCGGCGAAGTTGTTGATGTGTTGACGACACGTCTGACAACTCTTCGTGGTGACATCTTTCTGCCATAAAGTTTAAAGGTGGAATGATGGTGAGTCTTTGCTAATGGTTAATGGTCGGGTATTGTCGAAATGGAATGTCTCAGTTATATATGTATTAGGTCGCGTTGTTATTGTAATTTTCAAGCAATTCATAAATAGCAATCTACTATAATAAGTAAACAATTGCATATAAAATAGAAACACCCAATGAAATAAAATGCATGCCAATTTCGTTGATAACATATATTAGTACATGTGTTTGGGAAAATTGACCTTTAAGAAGGTCTACAATACATCAAAATAAAGAAAAATTTTGACAACATAACGACCCCTTGAATAGTGTAATCACTTGTTCGTAGGGTCGAACCTACATACAAGAAGGAGTAGCACCGACGCTTACTCGTAAAACCTAATCTATAACAAAATGTGAGTAGTATATGCTCTACTCGCGGAATGTGGTCTCCTGTGGCCCCCAGAATATAGCCATGAAAGCCTGCATCTCCTCCACTCGGTGCTTGGCCTCAATCACCCTCTGCTCAAGGGCAGCGTGTCTCTCTCTGTGCTCCCTGGTCTCCGCTAGAGCGGTCGTGAGATCCTACTGGAGGCCGTCGATGATCCCACGTGTCCAGTCGTGATCCTTGTCCAGTCGTCGAAATCGGGTGGCAGTGACCTCTGTGGTGGCACCCACATCCAAAATCTGGCTATTGGATGCTCTGGCCTGCTCACCTAGGCGTGTGATCTGATGGATCATGATAGGGAGAGCCCTGTCAGTTGGACCTCTGTGGCCGAGGTCGTAGAAGACTCGCTCCATACCATAAGGGGAGCGCTAGCCCTGCTGTCGACTCTACCTCTGTAAATCCTCCACCCAACGGGGTGTGGGCCCCTGGAAACCCTGTCGGTGTGCAGGAACACGGGCGACGTATGGCGGGTTAACGACTTCGGACTCTGCGTCGGAGTCTTCCTCCTCGTCTGAACCGTCATCCTCCTCCTCGATATCCTCCATCTGCTCTTCAGGATCCTCCTCTATCTATACTTCAGGGTCATCCTCTGGATGCTCCTCTATCCATCCCCCGGTCCCATGGTTGGGGAGTAGGGGTCTCCCGGCTAATGAAATCCTACCATGATGTCTGTGCAAGGGACAAGGTATAAGTGACATAGAAACAGTCTAGGTGTATGGTTCTATAGTATCATAAAATACTCCTATAGTATTTTAAACTTTATGTTTGGTTCTTAGAGTTTCTTTGTATGGGGGGGGGGGGGGGTTGGTAGGTTTTAGATTCGTTGTTCACCACGACTATTCCCAAACACATGCTAGTCATATCTCGCATAGATATGGTTGATCAGACCATATTTATCCCGGATATGATTACATAACTATTTAGGCTTAATCGTAACGTCCATCTTATCTTAATACTTTTATATGGTTCTCGTTATGACACTGTTCTAGTATGTATGTATGTACTTATACTTTTATAAAAATACCATTATATTTTTAAAAGCATACTTCTTAGTCAGAGTGTTTTAGCCCCATTGTATTTATAGTTGTATATCTTACATGGTTTGATATACTTAGTTCACTATAAACATTGCTCCGATATCAATCTGTCACACCCCCAAACCAGAACGACGGAAACGTATGAGGGTGGACGACTTCATGTACAGTATCATAACATAATGAATAATAGTGATCAAAGCCATACAACCATCATAATTATAAATAAGAAGATTACATTGTATCCAAAACATTGTTCGATTCAATACCGAAAGCCTAAGACAAAAATAATTAACCTGACGCTGTGACGCCCCATCCACAAAAACCCTTTGATTACCTGTTTACCGATTCCATGAGAATACAAGTATTTTTGAAAAAGTGTCAACAATTAAGTTTGTGAGTTCATAAAAGTTTTGTATGAGAAAAATCTATAACTTTTCCTTGTAAAATAATAGAGTGCGCTTTCAGAAAATCCAATATTTTCTTTAAAAATGAGCTGTAAGTCTTAAACCCTAAGACTAAAAATGTGAGTAGTGCTTTACTGGAAAATAGTATCATGTAGTTTTATCATTATATAAAACCATTTGAATGTATGTTAGCCTCGAAAACCAGATGTATTGTTAATACCTCATGTGAGTTATTATAATCATGCTAAAAGACATAGATGGCCTGTTACGACGTTCTTCGGGCGTTGGAATGTTAGACATTTGTCACCCCAGACCTGCCGGTCTATCTGTAGCTAGCAGCTTAGGTGCGGGATTGTCAGTCCCGTATAGATCTATACACAAGTATCACACTCTCTTACGGGAGATTCTGGTTATAATACATGACTTTTGTGGGTACTCTGGTAGGTACGTGGAGACTATGACTCACAAAATTGTATTAGTTGTTTACGTATAGTGTAATGAAAACCCTTTTGTAAGTGGAAATGTTATCTTTCCATAGTAGTACATAATGTAAAATAATTATACCTTTAAATAATTATATGTTTCGTCCAAAATGATAAAGTAGTATTTATGACCCATAAACTATAGCAATTATAGTTTATTATAAATGTTTTGTTAAGTCCATTTATATAATCATATATATAAATAAATATAAGTTAACATGTCTAGATGTTTTAAAAGATTATATCATATAAATTTACATCTAACACAAGTATAAGAACATTTAGTACGTTAAAGCAAATTTCTAGTTTTTGGCCATTTTTAATGACATTTACCGGTAACTAGTAAAATATAACTTTGTAAAACTTATTTTTACCTTTTTGAGATATTTAACTCAAGTTAACTTTATATGTTTAAAACCATATATTTTTAGTTAAAACCCACAAAAATGGTGTCATAAACTAGTTAGGACCATTTTTGCTAGAAAACCCCATTTTTTTACATAAAATGATAGATTTTTGAGTTTTCTTTTTGTAAAACTAAATCTTTGATATTTTTGACTAGTTTCAAGACATATGTCCCAAATAACATATTTTGGTTTGTTTCACACAAAAATGATGAAATAACTAGGTTATAACCATTTTTGCTAGGAAGCCATATTTTGTTCATAAAACTCTAATCTTCATAGTTTTTGTGGTTGTAACTTATCTTTAAGAAACATATAGCATGTTTGAGTTTGTTTTTCTTAGTTTTGTATTTCAAACTAACATACCACATATAAATGTTCAAGTAACTAGTAATAAACTCATATTTCATGCAAATAATACTTTATATACAACATAGAGATGAAGCATGCAAACATTTTGTTTTATTATGCAAATGTTTCTTGTATTCCCCCCCCCCCCCCCCCCTTAAAGTATAAAAATCTCGAAAATATGGGGTATGAACTCACCTTGAGTGTGTTTGTGGTTGGTTAAATAGATGAAGATGAAGATCCTCAAGCTTAGAACACTTGAAGGTGGTTGAAGAACACTTGAAGATGGTATTATCCTATTGATTTTAACACATGTTAATGTGTGTAAAAGTCACAAAACTAGTATGAATATGTGTAAAGTCACTAGATAATCAAAGAAATGCTTACCAAAAATCTATGAACCAACTTGGAAGGATGAATCTATGGAGGATTTGAGCATGTTTCTTGAGAGAAAAATGAAGGAAGATGAAGATGGTGGGGGTTTGGGAACCCCTCAGCCGCAAGTTAAGAGAGAGTGGGGAGAGGGTGGGGTGGGTATGCTTGGTTACATGTTGGTTAAAAGCCTTGATACTTGTTGGGTAAAAGTCTTGTTGGGAAAAGATGCAACAATCATGTCACCTAAGTCAACCCTTCCTCATTTTTATAAAAATCTAGGTAATTTATAAAAGTGAGGTAATTTTTATAAAAACAGTGATATTTTTTATAAAAAGTGTGGTAAAATAATTTATAATTAATAAATTTGAATCATGAAAATTCGAATTATTATAGAAACCTCAATATCATCAAGGATGTTAGCACATTGTGTTACGAATATTATTTTTTCCCAAAATAATATATACTTGAATTATCGAATTTCACGTTGTTAATCCTACATAGGATTTTTATTCAATAATTGGTGAAAAGCGGCGCACTTTGTATTAATATTCGTAAGTTGTACATTAGGAACATTAGGAACATAGTACTTATCCTAAATTCTTAATACTAGTCGAGTTGACTTGGTTGACTTGTTGACCTTGTTTGGCGCAGAATTGACAGTTGTCACAGATACAAGAAAACTTTTCTAATTATTCTAATTTATCTCTCTTACCCCCTTTCAAGCTGAGAGGTGGTGGACCAACATGAAGCTTGGCATGAAATTGCTCAAACAAGGGGCGTGGAAGACTCTTCGTAAAGATATCAGCTAGTTGTAGATGAGTATGGATATACCGAGTGACCACTTTACCAGAAGTAACAAGCTCTCAAACAAAGTTATAATCGATGTTAATATGTTTGGGTCGCTTGTGAGAGATGGGATTTTGACAGAGAAAAAAGGCACTATGTTGTCGAATAAATTAACGGGTATTAAGGATGCCAGAGCAGCATGGAGATCACTCAAAAGATTTGTAATTCAAACTATTTCAGCAGCAGTGTTTTCCATAGCACGATACTCAGATTCACAACTGGAACGAGAAATAGTAGGTTGCTTTTTGGCCCTCCAAGAGACTAAGTTACCACCAAGGAAGGTGGAGTAGCCATAGGTTGATCGTCTGGTTTCAATGCAGCGAGCCCAATCAGCATCAAAGTAGCAAAGTAAAGATTAATACTTGGGATACTGAAAATGCACACCATAAGAGATGGTGCTTTTGACATAGCGTAAGATTCTCTTGACAACTTGAAAATGGTCAGTTGTAGGAGCATGAAGGAACTGACTAACTTAATTGACTGCATAGGAGAGATTTGGACAAGTAATAGTCACGTACTACAGCGCTCCAACTAAGGATCTGTAGAGAGTAGGATCAGTGAAAGGAGTGCCATGCGATGTAAAAACTTGAGTCGTTGACAAGGGTGTGAAAACTGGTTTTGTATCAAGTAACTCAACACGACTCTGAATATCATGAGCATATTTAGTTTGTGTGAGAAACAAGCATCAGCATTGTAAGAGACTTCAAGACCAATAAAGTAATTTAGGGGACCAAGATCTTTAGTGGCAAACTCCTTGTTGATCTGCTAAATAAATTGCTTGATTAAATAAGGATCATTTGTAGTGAATTAGGAGCATTTGATTTGGCATGCGGAATTGTAAGAACACAAAGAACACGGTGATTTGGGTGCTAAAATATGTATTCGATCATCATGAGGAGATTACAAAAATGAACTAGATCTAGTCTACGTAATTAACTCACTCAAAACTCTCTATGAACTACATCTCTCAAGCACACTCTACACGTGGTATGCAACCCACTATATATAGAGGTGCTAACATCTCTTTCTCTCTCTCTCTCTCTCCCTCTCTCTCTCTTTCTCTCTCTCAAGTCACAAGGCTTTAATCCCATATGCAAGTGGGTCTTCAAGTCAATCCATTACAAAGTCACTCCATGTATAACATTGCACCCTAACATTCTCCCCCTCAAAGTTAAGAATGGGTGACTCAGCTTCAATTTTCCAAAATGAGCAACTCCACGAACGAAACCTCAAGCGTGACAAAAGTAGAAATAAGCATCAAATCTTTAATTCTTCAATGACTTTCCAATCTGGGTTCTAGAGTGTGAGACCTTATAATCCGAGCATCGAAAGGTAATTTGGAGTATCCAAATCTCCACAAATCAATTATCCAAATGTGAGCATAAAAGCACACTCCAAAAATCTTCATTAAATCCAAACCCATCATGAACTGGGAAAACCCACATCACTTCAGAATTTCAAATCGAATCACTTCTTAAAATTCTATTTCTCAAGTCACATCGGTCTTCAAATCCGTGTAATATGAAAAATTCATAACTTTCGAATTATCATATTCAATCTCTCCCCCGTTTTATAATCGAAAAATGATAATAAAACCGAAAAGAAATCAGAAAGCGCTCAATTCGGAATTTTTCATACAAAACTCCCCCTTGACACGTGGCATAAACATTTTGCTTATATCCAGAAAATCCAAAAATATCACAATTTTCGAATTCGATACTTTTCGGACCGCCTTTGACTTGAAATTTGAAAAACCGGATAGAAACTGTCAATTTTGAAAATACGCAGGGACCTGTTGCGCCAAAATAGCTTCAAATGCAAAACTTTACCCCAAATGTGAAACTGGGCATGAAGTGTCAATTCGCATCAATTGTAAGGACTAGATTTGAAATATATTCTCATTTCATAGAATTTTACCCCAATATCGAAACTGGGTAATTTCTGCCAACTTCCTTAAATTGCAGGGATTCGAAATGAAAATTCAGCATTCTACACACATTATGACCCCATTTCGAAAGTGGGTAGAATTTGACAATTCGTTGGAAGTGTGAGGATTTGAATCGAACATTTTCCTTTCTTCCCTAAAGTTGTTACCAGATACGAGCATCGAGCATCACACATCAAAATCAGTATCCATAGATCGAACAACTCCTTTTACCACATATCAAAATTGTGTTCGAATTCCAATCATTCGACTCTAGCGATACTTGTTCGGCCATCAAACCTAAAACATGATCTCATATGCGAATTCAATTCAGACTTGACTTTCACATGTCGAAATGGCTAGGCGCACATCAAACTCTAAACATACATATCCGAACTCCAATCATACACCTCGAATTCCAAGTGTACACATCGAATTCCAAGCAATACAGTTTTCGACTTGTCAATACCCACAAACACGTTCGACCTTAACTTGACATCAGATGCGAATGAACAAAATCAAACATGATACCAGTCAATGTGATTTTGACCCCAATTTAAAGTCTTTCGACTCCAAGGATCAACATTCAACACCCTACATCGAAATCAACTCCCCCATACAAACGAATTCGATTCTCAGTCAATTTAGT
This sequence comes from Lactuca virosa, assembly GCF_052849685.1. Classification (NCBI taxonomy): domain Eukaryota; kingdom Viridiplantae; phylum Streptophyta; class Magnoliopsida; order Asterales; family Asteraceae; genus Lactuca; species Lactuca virosa. The sequence continues at coordinate 220,182,375 of NC_136430.1, read as the reverse complement.
CAATTCGACCCCAAGCGACACTAATTCGATCCCAACTCAATACCATATGCGAATGAAGAGCATCACCAGTCGAATTCGACATTGACCTTAAGGCGTTCGACTTCTAATACCATTAACCATTTCGATTTAACCCTAACTCGATTTCAACTTATAAACATCACCAATTTCGAATCAAAATTCACTGATCGAAAATCAAAGAATCAATTTTTACTTTTGGTTTGACTTTTTCGATTTCAATAGTCAACAAACATAAAAATTATGATTCTCACATAGATTTTCAGATCAAAAAGAGATTATTCAACTATTCTTCATCATCTTCAACTATTCTTGATCATGTGCTTCAAAACCAAAGTATCGATTGACAATTCTCAATTTCAACTTGATCATAATCGAATCGTAATCGAACAAATCATACACAATCGATTCACAAGCCCAGATTCACAAACAAAACTAGTAGATTATCAGTTAAGGTTGAAACAAAAACATGAATCACAATCAAAATATAGAAGCGAGATCATAAAATTGGACAAGAACATCATAATGAGTAAGCGACGAATCTAACTGATTTAGGATCGAACATTGGGTTTAATGAATTTTGGGCTCAAATATGATGAATAGTATCAGATAGTCAATATTGGATTGAAATGAATTATCGGCTCAAAATAATCATGAACTGTAATTGATTCGAACTATGGGTTCAATATGAACATAAACATTATTTGATTTTGGGCTAGATTTTGATTCCAACAAACAATTGCAGTCAAGAATTGAATCAAACATAAGAAAGTAGGATCGTATTGGCTTGATCAATGAAAAAATTTATTGGATCATAACAATTGGGTTTTGAAATTTTGTTTGATCCAATGAGTCAAAATGATAAAAAAAATCAATAACACAAGCACGATTTTTAAACTCTGAGAGGTTAAGAGAGATCATCGAGAGACTCACCATAATTGTTCAATTTGTGTTAAATGTAGGGGTGAGCATAATAACCGAAAAACCGAACCATAACCAAATTAACCAATATAATCGAACCATAATAACCGAACCATTTTAAAAACCGTTGGTTCGGTTTCTAATTTTTGTTAACCAATAACTAACGGTTTGGTTATGGTTTTATAGGTTAACCGAACCATTATTAACCGAACCGCTAACTTTATATTTTAATATATAAAAATAAAAAGATTATATATAAAACAATATAGTCAAACTTATTTAAGACCTATTAAAATTTCAAAATGTAATTCATTAATCATCACTTATCAGGAGACGAACAATCTTCCAATCATGAATTGAGTTAGATTATTGATTAATGTTGTAATTCCTAATCGGCTAATTCTATAGTTTTAAACATTATTCACCATTAGTTTAATCTTCACACTCATAATCCTAATTGGAAGGCTTCTCACACTGTTAATCCTAATCAAAGATTGTTTTGACTTTATAGTTCTTTTCGAAGGATTTTTTTACTATATAATCACAACTTCTAGGTAAGTTAAGTTTTTGTTTCTTCTTGACTTTGTGATATATTAAGAATGTAATTTTTTTTCACTTTTTTTCTTTTTTTATTTACTGTTTTTGACTTAATCACATTTAATGTATATGAGTGATTGACTTTTTTTTTATCCAGATAACACATAATATGAACGTTTGACTATTTTATCTTATAGTTTTTTATTTAATCGCATTGAACGTGTCTGAATGTTTGACTTTATTTTAATGTTAATATCAATTATTAATATATGAAATTATTAATGTCAATTTTTTAAATGTTTTATATTTTTATTGAATGTTTTTGATTTTGAATGTGACTATGTGTTATCTCACTCCGAGTATCAAAGGTACACATTTTATTTTATTAATATAAGTTAGGTTACAAACATTGGTTCCAAGGACTCTTTTGTATTCTTTCATTTTTATGCCACTATACTTTCATCATTTATATTATTTTGAACGTTATGGTTAACCAGTATTAACCATTAACCAAAACCGTTAACCGACAAAAACCATTAACCATAATCAATATTAACCATACCCAATGGCTACCAAAATGCATTAACCAATCATAATGGTTATGGTTCGGTTTTGACCAATAACCGAACCAAACCGCCCCATACACACCCCTAGTTAAATGTAGCCAAATCGAAAATCGTTTCCTCAAAAATTGCTTTGATCTTCGAATACCCGCTCTGATAACAAATGTAGTGAATTAGGAGCATTTGATTTGACATGCAGAATTGTAAGTACACAAAGAACAAGGTGATTTGGGTGCTAAAAGATGTATTCGATCATCATGAGGAGATTACAAAATGAACTAGATCTAGTCTACATAATTAACTCACTCAAAACTCTCTATGAACTACATCTCTCAAGCATACTCTACAAGTGATATGCAACTCACTATATATAGAGGTGCTAACATGTCTCTCTCTCTCTCTCAAGTCACAAGGCTTCAATCCCATATGCAAGTGGGTCTTCAAGTCAATCCATTACAAAGCCACGCCATGTATAACTTGACACCCTAACATCATTACCTTTCAAGATAAGATTGTTAACATAAACAACCAAATAAAGTAGGATACACCCTTTGTAAGTATAAAAAGAGATGTATCCGCACGACTGCAAACGAAACCAAGACTTAGAAGAAAGGTGCTTAAACGTTGGAACCAAGCCTTTGAAGCCTGCTTTAAGCCATAAGGTGCCTTCTTCAAATGACATACAGGATGCAAAAACCTTTGATCAATAAAACCAGGGGATGTTACATGAAGACCGTGTTGGTAAGATTGCTATTTAAAAAGACATTTTTGGCATCAAGTTGATGCAACGACCACCGATGTAAGAATACAAAGAGAGGACAATACGAATAATAGTTGCTTTGACAACATGGCTACTGGTGAGAGAGTAATCTTGACCCAGAATCTGAGTGAAACCTTGCACGACAAGACGAAATTTAAGACGTACAATGCTACCATTAGAGTGAAATTTAGTTCTAAAGACCCATTTAGAACCAACGACGTTGGAAGAAGTGGGACGAGCAACTAGTTCCCAAGTGTCATTATCCTTCAAATCATCCATTTCAGACTCCATTTCTGTGAGCCAATGAGGATTTTTAGCTGCTGATTTAAAACCTTTAAGTTTTTTGGTAGCAAAGAGAGCACGATGAAAAGGATGACCAGTAAGAAAATATAAGTCAACAACATGTTTGGGCTTAAAGATGCCATCTTTGTGTCGAGTAGTCAGAGGATGATTACAGGTGGAAGCTAGTCGTGGGAACGGTGGTAGAGTAGGTTGTGGTATTGGATGTGGTGATGTTGTCGAAGGCGTGATGGTTGATGAAGGAGAAACTGGTTCAACAGCGTTGTAAGGAGCTGATGGTGAGTCATGGAGAGACTGATTTATGCATGTAGGACATGTATGAGAGCCATTGGGTGGTGACGCCATTACGGATGTGGAGATAGTAGATTCTTGGAGCAGTGGAGTGACATGCATTGAATTATTTTGATAAAGTGTAGGCTCATCAAAGTTGGTAAACACCAATGTAGCAAGATCAGAATATGATTTTATCTAAAAATGGAAACATGTTTTCATCAAATTAAGCATGATGGGTGGTGTAGATGCGATTCGTAGAAGAATCAAGGCACCGGTATCCTTTATACGGAGTACTGTAGCAAATGAAAATGAAGGGAATCCTTCTACGTGCCAATTTGTGATCTGAGTAGTTTCACAAATACGGAAAGACCCTACAACCATAGGCGCAAAAAATGTCATAATTTGGAGAAACACCAAATGAAGTTTCAAACGGACTTTAGTTTGCGATCACTTTGGATGGAAGACGATTGATGATGTATGTTTCCGAAGAGAAAGCATCAACCAAAAGTGATGTCGGGGCACTAGCGTTAAATAACGTAGCAAGACCAGTTTCAGTTACATGACGGTGTTTACGTTCAGCCCGTCCATTTTGTTGAGGCGTATAAGGACATGAAATGCGGTGGTGTGTACCATTTGTTGAGAGAATGGTGCTAACATGATGATTTAAGAATTCTGTGCCACCTTCTGATTGAAAAGTTTTAACCTTGAAAGAAAATTGGGTCGGTACAAAGGTTAAAAAGGTCTTTAAAATAGTGTAAAGATCTGATTTGGCGTGGAGTGGATAGAACCAACTGAACCTGGACTAATCATCAATGAAAATGACATAGTAAACGTATCCATCAGTAGACATAACAGGAACAGATCACCGTAAGTCACAGTGAATAAATTCCAACACATGGGATGAGTGTTTTAATTTATGATCAAATGGTAATCATTTACTCTTGGAAGGTGCACATGATGAACAAAGAATTGCTTTTGGTAAAATAGAAGTAAAAGACAAACATCTACGTGTTTTCAACAAAGAAATGTTATCAAAATCTGCATGTCCTAATCTAGTATGCCGAAGTTCATAAGAAGCTTTAAGGAATTTATTTCGTAAAGCATATAAAAAAGCCTTTTGTCCTCGCTCAAGCACATATAAACCTTGATCAATGTTGCCCTTTGCTAGAACCTCTTTCGTTTCTCAATTCTAAATGTTAAAGAACTTGTTAGAAAATAGAACATCCACTAGTGAATCATTAGTTAATTTGCTAATAGATAGCAAATTTTTGGAAAGATGTGGCACAACAATAACATCTAAAAGCTTGACATTGTTATAAATTGAAGAGGTACCAATATGAGAAATATGAGAAGAATTACCATTACCAAAAACAACTTGATCCTTGCCTGAATAAGAAGAAGACGAATCCAAATGACCAGTTGAGTTCGTCATATGTGAAGAGGATCCATAATCAACAAACCAATTTGGATTGTTAACATTGCATTGAGACTGAAAAGCTTGAGCAAGATTGGCATCAATAGATGAACCTTTGGTGGCATATGTAGCAAGATCAAGACACATTTTTGCATAATGACCATTCTTTCAGAAAAGTTGGCAATGTGGTGGGCGTCTCCCACGACCACGATCACCAGAGTAGGCACTCCTCGAGTATCCAGATCAGCCACGACTAGATGGTTGGCTGTTACGACGAGTTTGTGCAGTAAAGGCAACATGTGGCGGTAATTTGGTCATGGAAGCAAGAAAGAGTTCATGACTTCCATCTTAGGCCATTAAGGTGTTGTTTGTTTTTTTTTTTTTGAAGCAAAAATTCATGAAGTCTGCGGACCACCTCTGCACTAGAAGAGGTGGACCAAACGAATGCAGACTGTAATAAGAAGCGTGTTTGTTTTTTTAACATCTGCATGTTGTTGCAGATATTAAAAAATTAAAATAAACCGATTTTATAAACCGAAATAGTTTTTTAATACCGAAAAATTACTAATGTATGACATTTCAGCAAGAATTTATGATATTTCATCAAAAAATAATAATATTACAACAAAAAAAATAAAGATATTTTAGCAAAAAATAATGATATTTCATCAAGAAATTATAATTATTCAATATAAAAAATCGAGAAAAAAAAAAAGAATTCACCAAGAATAAACAAAAAAACGAAAAAAAGGTTAAATAATATTTCAATAACATATAATCAAGATTTCAGCAAGAAAAAAGAAGAAAAAGAGGTCGAAAGAGGCTGGAAGAGGCAATACAAGTGTTGTGCCAAACAGAACATGCTTTTTAATCTGAAGACTTCTAAAAAACAAACAAATGCGAGATTAAAAATGATGCGTGTGTGCTGCGCCGCGCAACAATAAGAGGTCTGGAGAGGTTTTTACAAAAAACAAACAACACCTAAATCAATTAGGGTAGGCAACAACAATCAATTTTGGGTCAAACCAGGTCAACAAAAGTCAACCAGATCAACTTAACTTGTATTAGAAATTTAGGAGAAATGTAATTTCCCTAATGTTTCTAATGTACTATCGATAAATTATAATACAAAGTACCTTTCTTATTAGAAAATACTGAATAAACCCCAATTTGGGTTGGTAAAGCAAAAATTCGATAACTTAATCACATGTTATTTGAGTATAAATAATATTCATAACTCAATGTAGTGGAGTTCATAAATCTTATACTACATGGCAAATTCATAACAAATGCTACAAACACAAACTTTTGGTGAATTCGTCACCAAATGCGACAAATTCGAAACCCGGCTAAACACCCAAATTTTTAACGGAAAGAATTTAGGAATCAATCCAACTTCCGTGTAACATATTATTATTTTTTATAAGAATGATTATTATAATAATTTGAATTTTTATAATTCGAATTAAATATTTATACATCCTTTATAACATATTTCTTTATAAAAAAACCACTATTTTTATAAAAAATGCCAAGTTTTATAAAGTTTGAATTTTTTTATAAAAAAAACACTAGAAACAAGGTTGTCCCCCACTTTATACTAACACCTTCTGTACAAATACATGAACCATGAGGTATTATACAACTAGTCTAATCCATGTCCCCCATACCCCTACCCACCCCACCACCCTCCCCCCCCCCTTTTTTTTCTCCACTTCATCTTCTTCATCATCTTCATCTCTTCATTTTCTCTCAAGAACACTTCATTTCTCTCAAGGTTAATCCTCCACAAGTTGGTTCTTCAATTTTTGGTAAGCTTTTCTCCATAAATCTAGTGATTCTACACATAAAAAATACTAGTTTTGTTACAATTACACACATTAATATGTGTTAATATCCATAGGGTAATTCCGTCTTCAAGTGTTCTAATCTTGAAAACCTTCAACTTCACCTCTTTATCCAATAAGAAATACACTCAATGTGAGTTCATACCCCTTCATTTTTGTTTTATCCATGTTTTAGGGGGGGGGGATACATGTAAACTTGTGTAATAACACTAGTTGTTATGCATGTTTACTCTTCAAGTTTTGTAAAAGTATTATTTACATGAAATAATGTTATTACCTAGTGTTATGAACATTTATGTGTGGTATGTTGTTTAAAATGAAAAAATCTATGAATAATGAGTATAAACATATAATATGTTCTTGAGAAAAAGTCACAAAAACAAAACTATAAAAACTATGGTTTTATGAACATAATATGATTTTTCTAGCAAAAATGGTTTTAACCAAACTATTACATTATTTTTGTGGGATACAAATCAAAATATGTTATTTTGAAATGTGTTATGAAACTAGTTAAAAATACCAAAGATTTGGTTTTACAAAAAGAAAACCTTAAAAACCCACCATTTTTATGTAAAAGAAGGGTTTTTCTAGCAAAAATGGTCATGACTAGGTTATGGTACTATTTTTGTGATATTTGACCTAAAATATGTTATTTTAAACATATAAGGTTAGTTTGACTTAATATCCACAAAAAGGTAAAAATAAATTTTACAGGGTTTACGACCTAAATTTTTACCGGTTCGCGACGTTAAAAAAAAGCCAAAGACTAGAAAATTGGCTTTATCATACTAAATGTTCTTATATTTGTGTTAGATGTAAATTATATAATATAATCTTTTAAAACATGGGCATGTTAACTTATATATATATATATATATATATATATATATATATATATATATATATATATATATATATATATATATACACACACACACACAACAAAACATTTATGATAAACTATAATGGGTGTGGTTTATGGGTCATTAACACTATCTTACCATTTTGGGGTGAAAAAATAATTATTTAAAGGTATAATTATTTTACACTATGTAATCACTGTGGAAAGGTAATATTTCCACTTTACAAAAGGGTTTTCATTACACTATACATAAACCTGTTGATACAATTTTGTGAGACATAGTCTTCACCGTACCTACCAGAGTATACACTAAAGTCCTGAATTATAACCAGAATCTTGGTAAGAGAGCATGACACTTGTGTATAGATCTATACGGGATTGACAATCCCGCACCTAAGCTGTTAGTTACAGCTAGACTGACAGATCTAGGGTGACAATTGTCTAACATTCCGACACTTGAAGAGCATCGCAGCAGGCCAACTACGGTTTTAGCATGGTTGTAATAACTCACATGGGGTATTAACAATACATTTGGTTTACGGGGCTAACATACGTTCAAATGGTTTTATACAAGAATAAAACTACATAATACTATTTTCAAGTACAAGAATACGTATAAATTTTTTTGGTCTTAGGGTTTTTTAGACTACAACTCGTTTTAAAAAATATTGGATTTTCTGGAACCATTCACTATCATTTTACAAGGAAAAGTTACAGATTTTTCACATACAAAACTCTTATGAACTCACCAACTTAATTGTTGACACTTTTCAAAACTACTTGCATTCTCAGGAAATCGTTAAGCAGGTAATCACAATATTTTGAGGATGGCACGCTACGACGTCACACTATTCACTTTTGTCATAATGTAATTGGTATTGATGTAACATCCCATTTAAAATAGAATAATTAAATAATAAATCGGAACCTCGAGAAGTAAATATTATTATTATTTTATATTAATATTGTCTAAAATTAAATAATAATTAGCGGGGAGTTGGTTTCGGGAAGCCAAATGTCGTGATTTAAAGTCTCGGGGGTTAAAATGTAATTTCTGGATTAGTTTTGCAAGAGATGCTCAAAGTTGAGGGCTGTTTGGTAAGTTTTGGACCAGAATTGGGATGGAATTTATTGTTGAGGGTTAAAAGGCTAAATTATGGTCTCATATTGGAAGAAATTGTTAGGAGGGGGCTGGAAACGTAAATATGGGGGAAATGTATGTGACCGGGTATATAACCCGTCACCATGCTCTTAACCCTAACCCTAGGTGAAGGCAACAGCCGCCAACCCCTAAGTACCGGCCGTCACTCCTTCTTCTTCGACTTCCGACGCCGCTACTTTCCTCCGTCGAGTCGCACACCGCCCCGGTTGAGACCCCTAACCACCGGAGCAACCCTCTCGTGCTCACCCTGATGCCGGGAAGACGAAGTTGTTCGTGTAACTGCCGCCTTCGCTCGTTACGCTGCCTTTCAGTCTTCATCGTTGCCATGGAAGTCCTCCTCCGCCGCCGAGAGTGTAACAAACACTCGGGAACCACCAGCCGAGTCTGTCCCACTATAGCCGGCCGATAGCGCCGCTGCGGCCACTGCCTTGTGTCGCCGATAGCCGCTGTTATTGCTCGTTTTATTTTCCGCCTGCCTCCCAAAGCGGCTGAGCTAGTTGTGTTCTCGGTACTCCATCCCGTATGGCGCTTTTAGATGTGTGCTGATGGAACTGAGAAGTCGGGTGCTTGTGATACTGGTTGGAGATCGAGGAAGAACCACCATGGCCGCCAGCCATGGTGGCCGCCACCACTGCCATCCCAAAGTCGCTGCAATCTCCGCCTTGAGCCACCGGGTGGGTGGCTGGAGAGTATTATGCAATTTGAAGTATGTGTGTGTATTATGTATAGCCGGAAATTCGAGGATAACCACCGCCACCACCGTGAGGTGGTGGCTGCCGCCATCTACCACCGCCAGCCACCACAAGGTGGTTGTGTGTGTGTGCGGGGGTGTTAGTTTAGTGGGTGTGTTATTTGAGTTTTCTGTTGTATGATGTAATCGTTAAAGGATAATGGAAAGAAAACCCTAACCACCACCGTAGGGTGGTGGCCGCCGCCTCTTGCCGCCACCGGCCGTCGTGTCGGGTGGCGGTGTGCTTCGCATTGGTGTGTTTGATTCGTATGGGATGCATGAAACCCTAGTGGGCCCAATGAAGCCCTAATGGGCCCAAAAGAACCATACTTGACCTAATAAAACCCTAATTTGGGGAATTAACCGGGACACGCGGGAATTATTTAATAACTTGAGATATTAAATAATAATCATTGGAAAATTAATCTAAGGCAATAATGGACTTAATGGATTAAGTCCTTATTGGATTAAGTCCTTAATGGGTTAAGTAAGAAATACTTAACCCTAATCATCATTTCATGTGAAAACCCTAATTTTGGGATTATGGGCTTGGACTTATCGGGACCCACTTTTGGGCGATTGGAAAGGAATTGTGTATTAAGGCCAATCACACCATATGACTTATTTAGTAAAGTGAGGGACTTAATGGATTAAGTCCTTAATGGGTTAAGTGAGAAACACTTAACCCTAGTTGTCATTTTATGTGAAACCCTAATTTCACTTGGGCCTTGAGTTGGGCCTTCCCATAGGGTTTTGGTGGTTAGACTATTGATGGACCATCCAAGAACAAGTTAATGGACCAAAGTAATTAGATGGGCTTTAGGATAAGGCCCATGTGAGGACTTGGGCCCAATTTGAAAGATTGGGCCATATGTTGGGCCTTGGCCCATTACTTGACTTTTGGGCTTTTGGAGTGTGAGTTGGACTTTGAGCTTGGAACCCAATTATTAATTGGGTATTGTTTGATGTTGACAGTTCGGGAATCTGTCAATCAGCAGCTGGAGCGTACCTGCGGGACTTCAGCAGTGCCAGGTGAGTTCTCCTCACTATATCAACAGGGTCTAAGGCACCAAGGCCGGCCCTTTATGGATTGTATTCGGATTATTGCATGTTATGCTTACTGATTTATATCCTGGTAGTTAGGATGGTGATATGCTATGCTTTAGTGATCCGGTTAGGTCTGTATCTCGGTTATTGGGATGTTGCTATGATTGGTGATCTGTTAGATCAGTTTGACTGTTATATGAAATGAGCTAGTGTATGATATTTATGTGCACATGTTTGTTTGATTGAGGGTTGGGTTGAGGCGGTCCTGCTTTGTGCTGTAGGCCAACATACCCGGCGAGCGGTCCGGATAGGCTGTAGGCTCTACGTGGCGGTCCAGACGTGCCGAAGGCTCAAAGAGCAGTCCAGATAGACTGAAGGCCTGTGAGGCGGTCCAGTCAGGCTGATGACTCATTATGCATGTTGTTCTGTATTGGTTATATGATATGGTTATGTTTGTATGGCGTTGGTATTTTGGGGAAACTCACTAAGCTTCGGGCTTACAGTTGTTGATTTTGTTTCAGGCACTTCGGATGATTGCGGGAAGGCGAAGGCGTGATCGTGCACCTCCTCATATTTTCATGATTGATTCTGGGAATACTCTGATGTCTAAACTATTTTGAAAACAACCTGTAATAACTTAATGGTTTTAAAATGTGTTAAAAAGTTTAAATTTGGCTTGAATTTTATGGGTGTTACAAGTTGGTATCAGAGCCTTGGTTTGAGTGAATTGGAGGAACACTCGTGTGAATCCAGTCTCAAATCAAGGAAAGGATTTTAAAATGAATTTTAAAATGGTTTTCAAAATAAGTAAAGGAGGATGCAGGGTGTACGATCAGCCAGAGCCAGTAAGTAGACCCCAAAATACCATACAGTTATTTGATTATGTGATATGTTAGAACAACATGCTAGTACTAGGCTAGGGATCTTCAGGAATTGCATGATAGAATTGCCTGATTACATGATGCCTGCTAGCCTAGGGTTTCCTTATATGAGATTGACATCATTACTGTAGTTACTTGTGTATGCATCACGGCTGTATATAATTAAGATCTTATAGCCTGAGAATGTTTGATTTGGCCTTATGTTCTATTCTTATTGATTAGGGCTTAGGGTAGGATCGAATATTCAAAAGTCTATGGGGTCCAGCGTTATGTATGGCTAGCATACACTAGTGCTGCAGGGTTGATGGAAGTTTCATGGATGGGAGGGTTGTGTGAGGCCGGGAGGCCAGTTATGAGATATTTAGCATTCCTCTAGGAGTGAGGATTGAACGCTCGCTATGTTTATGTATATTGTTAGGGCGTTGTGATGATACTTGAGACAAATATGGGTAGGTGTGGAAGGTAGTATGGCACGTACTACTGAAAGCACAGGACCCATACGCGTAGCAAGGAAGTCACAACCCCTAGGGTTTGGTTGGGAATTGGCTCTTTGTCATTATATGGGTTATCAGAGACCTTTCTGGTGTGTTACCAGAATGGTGGTTACGAGACGTATTGAGAGCGGATTCGAGTTAGGATCGGGAGCTGGTATCCAGGATAGGCCAGCATTGTCAGTGGATCGTGTCGGTGAGATCATCCGGGAGGAGGTGATCGAGATTTGTCCGGGGTCAGATTCTGGAGATGTTGGGTCTATCAAGACCTCCATGGTTGAATACCTTGATGAGTGCTATGTAGCCATTGTTGAGACGGCTGCCGCAACAGCTTCAACAGCTGTAACGACGGCAGGGGGAGGAGCTGGTCGAGCTTTTCAGTACCGGGACTTGTTACTGGGACATATTCTGATGAGCAGAGGGCTACAGTTATCTGGGATCAGGAAGACGATTTGTACTCGTTATATTTCCGTGGGAGAGCGGGAGAGGATAACACCTTAGTTTCTAGATTTGAGGCTCGGGGGTTTTGCTCGAGGCCGGAATGTGAGTCGCGGGGACTCCGGAAAGGAGTAATGATTGTGTTCAGCTGGAGTTATGCAACCGGATATAAAAATGGTTTATTGATAGGATTGGAATGTCGTTTTCTAGGGCAAGGATTGTTCCCTTTCAGTTACGAGCTCAAAGGATTAAGTAGGCTTGTGACCCCAGGATCAGGTTGTATTCTAACTCGGGGTTAGTTGGTCGCCGGGATTGGCGACAGTGGTTTAGCGCGGGTAAGTGCAGGTGGGTCGAGGTGGCATAAGTATTTTAGAGGTCCATTTCGCCTTGGATCTCTTGTATCGGACGATAAGGACTGATTGTGCGATCTATTGCACTTTCGGGATTGTAGACTATGTCTTGGGAGTGGTTGTAGCCTGGTTCAGGGCAAAGGTTGTTTCAGCTACTGCAGTTCAGCTGTGGATGATTGAGCTGGTGAGTGAGTCAGGGTGCGAGGCCCTGAATGATATGATTTCTAGAGCCGAGAGCGGGAGATTTGTTAGAGCACCTTGGGAAGAAGGGTATTATATGGGAGGTCTGCGGACAGGGTCCCACGTGATGGTTATTCAGCATTATCAAGATTCAGTGGTTTTATTAAGCGTTATTGATTGGCGGAGGAAATCACCAAGGGAAGTAGCTCGTTGTTGAGACATTAGTTGGAGTATCTATCTTTGGACTTTAAGACTTGGGAGTGGGATCATTCGAGCATTGGGGACTGTTGGTGTCCCTGGGATTCAGAAAGTGTTCAGCTAGTTATTAGAAGTGTGTGATCACTGGGGATTGGCTGGTAATGGAGCACTAATTGGTAAGAGTTGGTTGTATTTGGATCGATCGTTGGTAGTGAGAAAGATTGGAAATTCTCCAATTTTCATGTATTGTGAAAACTTAGTCGAATCTAAGTGGGGGAGAATTGTCCTGTGATATAGAGGCAGGATTGGTTTTGGAAATAGGATAAGTTTCGCATCATTGTCATGAAGAAAGACAACCTAAGTGGCTGTTTGGTTTGTGGGTTGTGTGAATTGGGAGTTCGGTAAAACTCTTGAGCATGTGTATCACGTTTTCTTGGTGATTGATAGCAGAAGTCGGGAAACCAGGTTGGAGTTCTGGTCATGAATTGTGTTCAGTTCGAGTATTCGGCCGAGGGTGTGCTCGACTCTGAAGGTTTTGGATTGATAGGTTGAGGGTTTTGATAGCTGCCAGGACTCGGCAGTACATTCAACACAGGTGTGTGGGTTATTAGCATATGCGCTAGACACGCAGGTCAGGGAACAGACCACGGATTTCCGAGAGGATGGACGATCGACATGAGGCCTAGGGTTAGGCCGGGGTTAGAGTCCACGAAATGGATCAGGAGTTCGGAACCCTAAGTGGGTGAGAACAGTCTGCATGGGAAAGATCACCAGGGGGTGGTCCAAGGAGATGTTCAATAGTTTAGAGTGGTCCAGATGACTGAAGGCCTAGTGAGGCGGTCCAGTCATGCTGAAGACTCTGTATGTGTTTGTAGATGTATGTGCGGGTATTGAGTATGTTGCTATGTGATATCAATCAGTAGGTCTGTTCCCAAGTATCGAACGTGTTGCTGGAGTAGGCTGAAGACTCCGGTATATTTTGGGTTGATCGGAAGTTGTTATTAGAAATCGGTTAGAGTACAGTGGATCTTGGTGATCTCATCAGTTCGGAGTGTCTCATGAGATTAATCTCTTTGGATCAGGTAATACTCCAGTTAGGTGACCGTGAGTAGATCTGAATGGGTATCCATCAGTTCTAGGAAGGCTTGGGATTAGAATGTTCAGTCGTTCAGGTTCTGGGAACCGGATTAGACCTGGTTAAGCTAGTGATAAGACTGTAGGAACGTCACTACAGTTATGAGGTCAAGGAAGTAATAGATTGCTTAAGATTGCTTGTGATGTAAGGCTACCATTAGTCATGTAGCAATTCCTTTTTAACCGTGGATTTGGTAAGGACGGGATTTGACGCATGGATCCGATCGGTTGGATCAGGAGGTTGTTAGAGCCGCAGTGGCATGATAACTAGTGGCAACTAGTTCTAGGGAAGGATTTCGTTCGGAGGTCGTGTGAGGCAACTATGTGGGAGTCCTTTAGCTCCGCGACCGGGCCGGAACCCGGTATTTCAGATGTGTGTTACTCGGTTGTGACGAATCAGAGGATTTTGGATGAGATGCAAGGATAGGTCCTTGGATTTCTAGATATGGATTAGACCGAGTTATGTATATAGTGGTATTCCAATTTAGGGTATTCCATCGTGAGGATGACATGACCCTACAATTGAGTGGACCTGACATGTTTGGTATTCCAACCCGAGGGTTGATTGGACCAAACATGTGTGTGATACGAGGGTATTCCATCCTAGGGATGACTGGACCCATCGTAGGCATGCCTGGTATTCCAGCCCGTGGCTGTTTGGGCCAGGTATGAGTATTTGTGTTTATGAGCCGGTTAGTATATGTATGTGGTTCGGGAACTAAAGGATCATAGTTAGCAGTGTGGGATTTGTGATTTTGTTTTCTAGTGGGAACCTCAGGTTATCAGAAGTTGAGTAGCCAGTTGGGAGTTAAGTGCAATGTATTCGACAATGACCCAGTGTGGGCAGTCTGTCAGGGAGCCAGACCATCTCGAGACTTCATATTACGGACTGAGTGAATGTGATCATATTGAAAGGGATTCGTTTATTTTTAGGTTTTAGAACCCTGCGAGGGTTGGTTGCGGGTGTCGTGGAAAGGCTAGGGTTATGCTCGGGATTGTAGTCCAAGTTGTTTGGCGTGTAAGGAATGAGGAGAAACGATTTCGAGGACGAAATCAAATTTAAGTGGGGGAGAATTGTAGCATCCCATTTAAAATAGAATAATTAAATAATAAATCGGAACCTCGAAAAGTA
The DNA here is from genome assembly GCF_052849685.1 of Lactuca virosa. NCBI lineage: Eukaryota > Viridiplantae > Streptophyta > Magnoliopsida > Asterales > Asteraceae > Lactuca > Lactuca virosa. The sequence continues at coordinate 220,167,137 of NC_136430.1, read as the reverse complement.
AATATTATTATTATTTTATATTAATATTGTCTAAAATTAAATAATAATTAGCGGGGTGTTGGTTTCGGGAAGCCAAATGTCGTGATTGAAAGTCTCGGGGGTTAAAATGTAATTTATGGATTAGTTTTGCAAGAGATTCTCAAAGTTGAGGGCTGTTTGGTAAGTTTTGGACCAGAATTGGGATGGAATTTATTGTTGAGGGTTAAAAGGGTAAATTATGGTCTCATATTGGAAGAAATTGTTAGGAGGGGGCTGGAAACGTAAATATGGGGGAAATGTATGTGACAGGGTATATAACCCGTCACCATGCTCTTAACCCTAACCCTAGGTGAAGGCAACAGCCGCCAACCCCTAAGTACCGGCCGTCACTCCTTCTTCTTCGACTTCCGACGCCGCTACTTTCCTCCGTCAAGTCGCACACCACCCCGGTTGAGACCCCTAACCACCGGAGCAACCCTCTCGTGCTCACCCTGACGCCGGGAAGACGAAGCTGTTCGTCTAACCGCCGCCTTTGCTCGTTAGGCTGCCTTTCAGTCTTCATCGCTGCCATGGAAGCCCTCCTCCGCCGCCTAGAGTGTAACAAACACTCGGGAACCACCAGCCGAGTCCGGTCCCACTATAGCCGGCCGATAGCACCGCTGCGGCCACTGCCTTGTGTCGCCGATAGCCGCTGTTATTGCTCGTTTTATTTGTCGCCTGCCTCCCAAAGCGGCTGAGCTAGTTGTGTTCTCGGTACTCCATCCCGTATGGCGCTTTTAGATGTGTGATGATGGAACTGAGAAGTCGGGTGCTTGTGATACTGGCTGGAGATCGAGGAAGAACCACCATGGCCGCCAGCCATGGTGGCCGCCACCACTGCCATCCCAAAGTCGTTGCAATCTCCGCCTTGAGCCACCGGGTGGGTGGCTGGAGAGTATTATGAAATTTGAAGTATGTGTGTGTATTATGTATAGCCGGAAATTCGAGGATAACCACCGCCACCACCGTGAGGTGGTGGCTGCCGCCATCTACCACCGCCAGCCACCACAAGGTGGCTGTGTGTGTGTGCGGGGGTGTTAGTTTAGTGGGTGTGTTATTTGAGTTTTGTGTTGTATGATGTAATCGTTAAAGGATAATGGAAAGAAAACCCTAACCACCACCGTAGGGTGGTGGCCGCCGCCACCGGCCGTTGTGTCGGGTGGCGGTGTGCTTCGCATTGGTGTGTTTGATTCGTATGGGATGCATGAAACCCTAGTGGGCCCAGTGAAGCCCTAATGGGCCCAAAAGAACCATACTTGACCTAATAAAACCCTAATTTAGGGAATTAACCGGGACACGCGGGAATTATTTAATAACTTGAGATATTAAATAATAATCATTGGAAAATTAATCTAAGGCAATAATGGACTTAATGGATTAAGTCCTTAATGGGTTAAGTAAGAAACACTTAAACCTAATCATCATTTCATGTGAAAACCCTAATTTTGGGATTATGGGCTTGGACTTATCGGGACCCACTTTTGGGCGATTGGAAAGGAATTGTGTATTAAGCCCAATCACACCATATGACTTATTTAGTAAAGTGAGGCATTTAATGGATTAAGTCCTTAATGGGTTAAGTGAGAAACACTTAACCCTAGTTGTCATTTTATGTGAAACCCTAATTTCACTTGGGCCTTGAGTTGGGCCTTCCTATAGGGTTTTGGTGGTTAGACTATTGATGGACCATCCAAGAACAAGTTAATGGACCAAAGTAATTAGATGGGCTTTAGGATAAGGCCCATGTGAGGACTTGGCCCAATTTGAAAGATTGGGCCATATGTTGGGCCTTGGCCCATTACTTGACTTTTGGGCTTTTGGAGTGTGAGTTGGACTTTGAGCTTGGAACCCAATTATTAATTAGGTATTGTTTGATGTTGACAGTTCGGGAATCTGTCAATCAGCAGCTGGAGCGTACCTGCGGGACTTCAGCAGTGTCAGGTGAGTTCTCCTCACTATATCAACAGGGTCTAAGGCACCAAGGCCGGCCCTTTATGGATTATATTCGGATTATTGCATGTTATGCTTACTGATTTATATCCTGGTAGTTAGGATGGTGATATGCTATGCTTTAGTGATCCGGTTAGGTCTGTATCCCGGTTATTGGGATGTTGCTATGATTGGTGATCTGTTAGATCAGTTTGACTGTTATATGAAATGAGCTAGCGTATGATATTTATGTGCACATGTTTGTTTGATTGAGGGAAAGGTTGAGGCGGTCCTGCTTTGTGCTGTAGGCCAACATACCCGACGAGCGGTCCGGATAGGCTGTAGGCCCTGCGTGGCGGTCCAGACGTGTCGAAGGCTCGAAGAGCAGTCCAGATAGACTGAAGGCCTGTGAGGCGGTCCAGTCAGGCTGATGACTCATTATGCATGCTGTTCTGTATTGGTTATATGATATGGTTATGTTTGTATGGCGTTGGTATTTTGGGGAAACTCACTAAGCTTCGGGCTTACAGTTGTTGATTTTGTTTCAGGCACTTCGAATGATTGCGGGAAGGCGAAGGCGTGATCGTGCACCTCCTCATATTTTCATGATTGATTCTGGGAATACTCTGATGTCTAAACTATTTTGAAAACAACCTGTAATAACTTAATGGTTTTAAAATGTGTTAAAAAGTTTAAATTTGGCTTGAATTTTATGGGTGTTACAAGTTGGTATCAGAGCCTTGGTTTGAGTGAATTGGAGGAACACTCGTGTGAATCCAGTCTCAAATCAAGGAAAGGATTTTAAAATGAATTTTAAAATGGTTTTCAAAATAAGTAAAGGAGGATGCAGGGTGTACGATCAGCCAGAGCCAGTAAGTAGACCCCAAAATACCATACAGTTATTTGATTATGTGATATGTTAGAACAACATGCTAGTACTAGGCTAGGGATCTTCAGGAATTGCATGATAGAATTGCCTGATTACATGATGCCTGCTAGCCTAGGGTTTCCTTATATGAGATTGACATCATTACTGTAGTTACTTGTGTATGCATCACGGCTGTATATAATTAAGATCTTATAGCCTGAGAATGTTTGATTTGGCCTTATGTTCTATTCTTATTGATTAGGGCTTAGGGTAGGATCGAATATTCAAAAGTCTATGGGGTCCAGCGTTATGTATGGCTAGCATACACTAGTGCTGCAGGGTTGATGGAAGTTTCATGGATGGGAGGGTTGTGTGAGGCCGGGAGGCCAGTTATGAGATATTTAGCATTCCTCTAGGAGTGAGGATTGAACGCTCGCTATGTTTATGTATATTGTTAGGGCGTTGTGATGATACTTGAGACAAATATGGGTAGGTGTGGAAGGTAGTATGGCCCGTACTACTGAAAGCACAGGACCCATACGCGTAGCAAGGAAGTCACAACCCCTAGGGTTTGGTTGGGAATTGGCTCTTTGTCATTATATGGGTTATCAGAGACCTTTCTGGTGTGTTACCAGAATGGTGGTTACGAGACGTATTGAGAGCGGATTCGAGTTAGGATCGGGAGCTGGTATCCAGGATAGGCCAGCATTGTCAGTGGATCGTGTCGGTGAGATCATCCGGGAGGAGGTGATCGAGATTTGTCCGGGGTCAGATTCCGGAGATGTTGGGTCTATCAAGACCTCCATGGTTGAATACCTTGATGAGTGCTATGTAGCCATTGTTGAGACGGCTGCCGCAACAGCTTCAACAGCTGTAACGACGGCAGGGGGAGGAGCTGGTCGAGCTTTTCAGTACCGGGACTTGTTACTGGGACATATTCTGATGAGCAGAGGGCTACAGTTATCTGGGATCAGGAAGACGATTTGTACTCGTTATATTTCCGTGGGAGAGCGGGAGAGGATAACACCTTAGTTTCTAGATTTGAGGCTCGGGGGTTTTGCTCGAGGCCGGAATGTGAGTCGCGGGGACTCCGGAAAGGAGTAATGATTGTGTTCAGCTGGAGTTATGCAACCGGATATAAAAATGGTTTATTGATAGGATTGGAATGTCGTTTTCTAGGGCAAGGATTGTTCCCTTTCAGTTACGAGCTCAAAGGATTAAGTAGGCTTGTGACCCCAGGATCAGGTTGTATTCTAACTCGGGGTTAGTTGGTCGCAGGGATTGGCGACAGTGGTTTAGCGCGGGTAAGTGCAGGTGGGTCGAGGTGGCATAAGTATTTTAGAGGTCCATTTCGCCTTGGATCTCTTGTATCGGACGATAAGGACTGATTGTGCGATCTATTGCACTTTTGGGATTGTAGACTATGTCTTGGGAGTGGTTGTAGCCTGGTTCAGGGCAAAGGTTGTTTCAGCTACTGCAGTTCATCTGTGGATGATTGAGCTGGTGAGTGAGTCAGGGTGCGAGGCCCTGAATGATATGATTTCTAGAGCCGAGAGCGGGAGATTTGTTAGAGCACCTTGGGAAGAAGGGTATTATATGGGAGGTCTGCGGACAGGGTCCCACGTGATGGTTATTCAGCATTATCAAGATTCAGTGGTTTTATTAAGCGTTATTGATTGGCGGAGGAAATCACCAAGGGAAGTAGCTCGTTGTTGAGACATTAGTTGGAGTATCTATCTTTGGACTTTAAGACTTGGGAGTGGGATCATTCGAGCATTGGGGACTATTGTTGTCCCTGGGATTCAGAAAGTGTTCAGCTAGTTATTAGAAGTGTGTGATCACTGGGGATTGGCTGGTAATGGAGCACTAATTGGTAAGAGTTGGTTGTATTTGGATCGATCGTTGGTAGTGAGAAAGATTGGAAATTCTCCAATTTTCATGTATTGTGAAAACTTAGTCGAATCTAAGTGGGGGAGAATTGTCCTGTGATATAGAGGCAGGATTGGTTTTGGAAATAGGATAAGTCGCATCATTGTCATGAAGAAAGACAACCTAAGTGGCTGTTTGGTTTGTGGGTTGTGTGAATTGGGAGTTCGGTAAAACTCTTGAGCATGTGTATCACGTTTTCTTGGTGATTGATAGCAGAAGTCGGAAAACCAGGTTGGAGTTCTGGTCATGAATTGTGTTCAGTTCGAGTATTCGGCCGAGGGTGTGCTCGACTCTGAAGGTTTTGGATTGATAGGTTGAGGGTTTTGATAGCTGCCAGGACTCGGCAGTACATTCAACACAGGTGTGTGGGTTATTAGCATATGCGGTAGACACGCAGGTCAGGGAACAGACCACGGATTTCCGAGAGGATGGACGATCGACATGAGGCCTAGGGTTAGGCCGGGGTTAGAGTCCACGAAATGGATCAGGAGTTCGGAACCCTAAGTGGGTGAGAACAGTCTGCATGGGAAAGATCACCAGGGGGTGGTCCAAGGAGATGTTCAATAGTTTAGAGTGGTCCAGATGACTGAAGGCCTAGTGAGGCGGTCCAGTCATGCTGAAGACTCTGTATGTGTTTGTAGATGTATGTGCGGGTATTGAGTATGCTGCTATGTGATATCAATCAGTAGGTCTGTTCCCAAGTATCGAACGTGTTGCTGGAGTAGGCTGAAGACTCCGGTATATTTTGGGTTGATCGGAAGTTGTTATTAGAAATCGGTTAGAGTACAGTGGATCTTGGTGATCTCATCAGTTCGGAGTGTCTCATGAGATTAATCTCTTTGGATCAGGTAATACTCCAGTTAGGTGACCGTGAGTAGATCTGAATGGGTATCCATCAGTTCTAGGAAGGCTTGGGATTAGAATGTTCAGTCGTTCAGGTTCTGGGAACCGGATTAGACCTGGTTAAGCTAGTGATAAGACTGTAGGAACGTCACTACAGTTATGAGGTCAAGGAAGTAATAGATTGCTTAAGATTGCTTGTGATGTAAGGCTACCATTAGTCATGTAGCAATTCCTTTTTAACCGTGGATTTGGTAAGGACGGGATTTGACGCATGGATCCGATCGGTTGGATCAGGAGGTTGTTAGAGCCGCAGTGGCATGATAACTAGTGGCAACTAGTTCTAGGGAAGGATTTCGTTCGGAGGTCGTGTGAGGCAACTATGTGGGAGTCCTTTAGCTCCGCGACCGGGCCGGAACCCGGTATTTCAGATGTGTGTTACTCGGTTTTGACGAATCAGAGGATTTTGGATGAGATGCAAGGATAGGTCCTTGGATTTCTAGATATGGATTAGACCGAGTTATGTATATAGTGGTATTCCAATTTAGGGTATTCCATCGTGAGGATGACATGACCCTACAATTGAGTGGACCTGACATGTTTGGTATTCCAACCCGAGGGTTGATTGGACCAAACATGTGTGTGATACGAGGGTATTCCATCCTAGGGATGACTGGACCCGTCGTAGGCATGCCTGGTATTCCAGCCCGTGGCTGTTTGGGCCAGGTATGAGTATTTGTGCTTATGAGCCGGTTAGTATATGTATGTGGTTCGGGAACTAAAGGATCATAGTTGGCAGTGTGGGATTTGTGATTTTGTTTTCTAGTGGGAACCTCAGGTTATCAGAAGTTGAGTAGCCAGTTGGGAGTTAAGTGCAATGTATTCGACAATGACCCAGTGTGGGCAGTCTGTCAGGGAGCCAAACCATCTCGGGACTTCATATTACGGACTGAGTGAATGTGATCATATTGAAAGGGATTCGTTTATTTTTAGGTTTTAGAACCCTGCGAGGGTTGGTTGCGGGTGTCGTGGAAAGGCTAGGGTTATGCTCGGGATTGTAGTCCAAGTTGTTTGGCGTGTAAGGAATGAGGAGAAACGATTTCGAGGACGAAATCAAATTTAAGTGGGGGAGAATTGTAACATCCCATTTAAAATAGAATAATTAAATAATAAATCGGAACCTCGAGAAGTAAATATTATTATTATTTTATATTAATATTGTCTAAAATTAAATAATAATTAGCGGGGTGTTGGTTTCGGGAAGCCAAATGTCGTGATTTAAAGTCTCGGGGGTTAAAATGTAATTTATGGATTAGTTTTGCAAGAGATTCTCAAAGTTGAGGGCTGTTTGGTAAGTTTTGGACCAGAATTGGGATGGAATTTATTGTTGAGGGTTAAAAGGGTAAATTATGGTCTCATATTGGAAGAAATTGTTAGGAGGGGGCTGGAAACGTAAATAGGGGGGAAATGTATGTGACAGGGTATATAACCCGTCACCATGCTCTTAACCCTAACCCTAGGTGAAGGCAACAGCCGCCAACCCCTAAGTACCGGCCGTCACTCCTTCTTCTTCGACTTCCGACGCCGCTACTTTCCTCCGTCGAGTCGCACACCACCCCGGTTGAGACCCCTAACCACCGGAGCAACCCTCTCGTGCTCACCCTGACGCCGGGAAGACGAAGCTGTTCGTCTAACCGCCGCCTTTGCTCGTTAGGCTGCCTTTCAGTCTTCATCGCTGCCATGGAAGCCCTCCGCCGCCGCCTAGAGTGTAACAAACACTCGGGAACCACCAGCCGAGTCCGGTCCCACTATAGCCGGCCGATAGCGCCGCTGCGGCCACTGCCTTGTGTCGCCGATAGCCGCTGTTATTGCTCGTTTTATTTGCCGCCTGCCTCCCAAAGCGGCTGAGCTAGTTGTGTTCTCGGTACTCCATCCCGTATGGCGCTTTTAGATGTGTGATGATGGAACTGAGAAGTCGGGTGCTTGTGATACTAGCTGGAGATCGAGGAAGAACCACCATGGCCGCCAGCCATGGTGGCCGCCACCACTGCCATCCCAAAGTCGCTGCAATCTCCGCCTTGAGCCACCGGGTGGGTGGCTGGAGAGTATTATGAAATTTGAAGTATGTGTGTGTATTATGTATAGCCGGAAATTCGAGGATAACCACCGCCACCACCGTGAGGTGGTGGCTGCCGCCATCTACCACCGCCAGCCACCACAAGGTGGTTGTGTGTGTGTGCGGGGGTGTTAGTTTAGTGGGTGTGTTATTTGAGTTTTGTGTTGTATGATGTAATCGTTAAAGGATAATGGAAAGAAAACCCTAACCACCACCGTAGGGTGGTGGCCGCCGCCACCGGCCGTTGTGTCGGGTGGCGGTGTGCTTCGCATTGGTGTGTTTGATTCGTATGGGATGCATGAAACCCTAGTGGGCCCAGTGAAGCCCTAATGGGCCCAAAAGAACCATACTTGACCTAATAAAACCCTAATTTAGGTAATTAACCGGGACACGCGGGAATTATTTAATAACTTGAGATATTAAATAATAATCATTGGAAAATTAATCTAAGGCAATAATGGACTTAATGGATTAAGTCCTTAATGGGTTAAGTAAGAAACACTTAAACCTAATCATCATTTCATGTGAAAACCCTAATTTTGGGATTATGGGCTTGGACTTATCGGGACCCACTTTTGGGCGATTGGAAAGGAATTGTGTATTAAGCCCAATCACACCATATGACTTATTTAGTAAAGTGAGGCATTTAATGGATTAAGTCCTTAATGGGTTAAGTGAGAAACACTTAACCCTAGTTGTCATTTTATGTGAAACCCTAATTTCACTTGGGCCTTGAGTTGGGCCTTCCTATAGGGTTTTGGTGGTTAGACTATTGATGGACCATCCAAGAACAAGTTAATGGACCAAAGTAATTAGATGGGCTTTAGGATAAGGCCCATGTGAGGACTTGGGCCCAATTTGAAAGATTGGGCCATATGTTGGGCCTTGGCCCATTACTTGACTTTTGGGCTTTTGGAGTGTGAGTTGGACTTTGAGCTTGGAACCCAATTATTAATTAGGTATTGTTTGATGTTGACAGTTCGGGAATCTGTCAATCAGCAGCTGGAGCGTACCTGCGGGACTTCAGCAGTGTCAGGTGAGTTCTCCTCACTATATCAACAGGGTCTAAGGCACCAAGGCCGGCCCTTTATGGATTGTATTCGGATTATTGCATGTTATGCTTACTGATTTATATCCTGGTAGTTAGGATGGTGATATGCTATGCTTTAGTGATCCGGTTAGGTCTGTATCCCGGTTATTGGGATGTTGCTATGATTGGTGATCTATTAGATCAGTTTGACTGTTATATGAAATGAGCTAGCGTATGATATTTATGTGCACATGTTTGTTTGATTGAGGGAAAGGTTGAGGCGGTCCTGCTTTGTGCTGTAGGCCAACATACCCGACGAGCGGTCCGGATAGGCTGTAGGCCCTGCGTGGCGGTCCAGACGTGTCGAAGGCTCGAAGAGCAGTCCAGATAGACTGAAGGCCTGTGAGGCGGTCCAGTCAGGCTGATGACTCATTATGCATGCTGTTCTGTATTGGTTATATGATATGGTTATGTTTGTATGGCGTTGGTATTTTGGGGAAACTCACTAAGCTTCGGGCTTACAGTTGTTGATTTTGTTTCAGGCACTTCGAATGATTGCGGGAAGGCGAAGACGTGATCGTGCACCTCCTCATATTTTCATGATTGATTCTGGGAATACTCTGATGTCTAAACTATTTTGAAAACAACCTGTAATAACTTAATGGTTTTAAAATGTGTTAAAAAGTTTAAATTTGGCTTGAATTTTATGGGTGTTACAATTGAAACAAACAATATTTAGATATAATGTAATTTTCCCAATTATAATTATGATGGTTGTGTTGCTTTGATCGCTATTATTCAATATGTTGTGATACTGTTCATGAAATCATCCACCCCCAGACGTTTCCGCCATTCTGGTTTGGGGGTGTGACATAGGCCGAGGGTGGACGACTCTTTGAGTCGTAGAAAAGTTTTCAAACGAAGAAGCAAGGCCTCGTAAAAACTAGTTTCACTTATCACTATCACTGACACGATGGCCAATATCACTTAATTGGTCGCATATAGCTTTGAACTTGCATCAAAATTCAGCAACTGTAGAGGTACCCTTGTTTAATTGTCGAAGAAGCTCTTGAAGGGTTTGCATGCGTTCTTGAGAATCATGACAATACACACACTCAAGAGTTGTCCAAATATCTCTGGCGGTTTGGAGACCTATAGTCTCAGAGATAGCTTCCTTAGACAAAGAAGATTGTAAAATGAGGAAAGCTTTTTGATCAGCTTCTTTCCACGTAGAGAAGACAGGATTGAAGATTTGCCCTTTGATTCGATGATTGTAGTAGGAATAAGAAGGGTACCATCAACATGATCAATCAACTTCTGAAAAGAAAGAAATGGTGATTCCTAATTACGCCTCTGATATAGAGATGATTGACAGGTGTAGAAGAAAAGGTTCGGGCGGGGATTTTTAGGGTTGGACCGTAATTTTGGCTGATACCATATAAGAGTATTTTCCCTTAAATAGGCATCTTGTATATTGACCAATATATATAGTACAAAGATACAACTTTTAAGGAAACAAACGAGCCTCACATATAGAGATACAAGAAATCTTTTCTAATTATCCTAAATTATCTCTAATACGATGAAATCAAATATGAAGGGAGATGTTCTATATATGAAGACGAATGTTCTAGATCTGACCGGATTTAGACAGATCTGGACTAGGAACACCACCGGAAATGAGAATAAACCACCAGAATCCTTAGATCTGTTGGAAGTCGTCGGAGAAGGACGTAACAACGATGACCATGAGTTTAGCCAGTAGCAGGAGGCAACAACATGGCGGAGATGGTAGGTGGCAGTGGTAGATAGTCGTCGAAGGTTGGTGGCAGCTGGGATGTATAGTCGTTGGAGTTAGGTGATGGATGTAGAAAAATGAAGTGTTTGAAAGTAGAGAGATTTTGAAAACTTATTTGATCTTTTATATATATATATATATATATATATATATATATATATATATATATATATATATATATATTTATATATATATATGTTCATTTCGACCATGCTAATTTTGTGAGACATTGGGACACGATCCTAGCCACTCATCTTGGAGATCAAAAAGTGAAAAACAAAAATTGTAAAATGCAAAATAAAATGAAAAATCCAAAAATGTTTTTTTTTAAATATTATTTCCGGCATTTAATTTATCCAAAAAAATAAAATAATAATAAAAATAATAAAAAATTATTGTTTTTTATTTAAAATATACGTGAAATATTTTAATAAAATATTACACTATAAACATTTAAATCAAATTTCTATAATGTTAGAATATTATAATACTCTATTAAGATTGTTAGATATGTTAAAATATTTTAATATTGAGTAAATTACACGAATCGTCCCTAGTGCAGGTGTCAAATGATGCGTTCAATCCCTATTTTCTAAAATTAACTCGGACTGTTTCTTATATTGTAAAAAATTGCACGTTTCATCCCTTATAGACATAAAATCATTGCCCTTTTCTATTTCTTTTTCATTTATTATTTATATTTCTGAATATTTTTAATTATTAAAAAATATTTTAATAAAATTGTGGGTCCCACGTTGCTTATATTTACATTTTCCTTACTTTCCCTCTATCCAATATTATCTTTCTCTACCTCCATTTTTTCCGGCAACCCCAACATTTCCAATTTTCCGACGAATCCAACATGTCCATTGTTTCCGGCCACTCCAACACATCCACCAAGGTCAGAACTTCTACCACCATCCCAATCATCACCTATCACTTCCGACCACCCTTTTTTCCATGAAGACCCAAATTGAAAAAACTCTACATCAAATGTAATCACTGTCACCCCCACTTCTGTTGGACTTGTGACACTCAGTAGTTTATAGAGAAAATACAGACATCCTCCATCTCCCCTCGAACCCCTAAATCTGATGTAGTGGTCATATAGATCTGAAACAACATCGATAATCGGAACCATAGATCTGGAAACACGAACCGAAGATCTGGAAACACAACTGGTTCGTAAAACTTTTATCGGAGGAGACAATGGTTCCAATTGGTAGATGAGGTTTAGTAGGTGGTGGCGGTCAGGTGATTATGATGGTTGCCAGGAGTGGGTGAGAGAGAGTTACATCCGGAGTGCAGATACGTTTTTATGGCACCACCACCAACAACAACCAAAAAACATCGAAACGTAGATCTATAAACTCTCGATGGTGTGGCGATGGTAGCGTATGCAGCAATTGTCGAACGGAGAAGTGAGACCTTGCAACAATGTGCAGGTGGAGACGACGACGAAGATGCGACGACGGTGGTTGCTCCGGTGACCGATCTTGATGATGTACTGAAGAAGATAAATTGAAGGGTTGAAGGGTGTGGGTGGGTTTGGGTAAAGGATAAGTGTTTGTGGTGGTGGGCCCATTTTTATTTTTACCTAATTTTTATTTTTCTTTTGAATTATTAATAAAAAACAAATCAAAAAAGAAAAAAAAAAGAAGGTAAAATAGTCATTTTATCTTCGTAAGGGACAGTCCGAGTAAGAAAAAAACATTACAGGGATGGTCGGAGTTAAGTTTTAAAAATAGAGACTAAACGTGCAATTTTACACTTGAACGAGGGACGAATCATGTAATTTACTCTTTAATATTCTACTATAATTGTTAGATTTGTTAAATATTCTAAAATTCTATTAGAATTTTTTGAATATTTATAGTTTAATATTATAAAATTTTAATTTGAATATTTACAATATAATATTATATTATAATATTTCACGTATATTTTGAAAAAAACATTAATTATTTTATTTTATTTTTAATTTATTTTTTTGGATAATCTAAATGACAAAAATAATATTTAAAAAAAAATTCAAAATTTTTTATTTATTTTGCATTTTAAAAATATTTTTTTATCTCCAAAATAGATGGCTAAGATTGTGTTCCCATTGCTCACAAAATATGATGGTGTCACATGAATATATATATATATATATATATATATATATATATATATATATATATATATATATATATATATATATATATATACTAGCCGTTTACCCGCGCAAAGCGACGGGTACGAATAGTTTTTTCAGTATTTAGTTTCTAAAGACAATTAGTTTTTTGCGCAAATAATTACTAAATCTAAACTAATTAAGGGCATCATCTCATCTCCTTAGTTATTGGTACCATTAACATATAATATATAAAACAAAATAAACAATGATCTAAATATTGTGTATGTATTAAAATATAGTAGGATATTAGTCAAGACAACTATATATGAACATTGTCCGGACAAAATGCCAAATAATGATTCTAAACATTAGATAGCATATTTTCTTTTATAGATAATGTTTAATATATAGCTTATGTCCTTATTAGAAAATTTCTGTATTTAAAGAATGTGTTTGGTTTGAAGATCCAAAGTTTTATTCTATATTATGTAACACAACAATATTTTTAAATTTTTTTTTTCTTCTCAAATTTTTAGGTGCTTACAGCCGTTGGACACCACCAATAATTTTTTTTTAAAAATTATTTTAATGATATAAAATAAAAGTTAAAAAATATTTATTAACTTAAATTAACTGTTTTTGATAAGTTGATTTTTTTAACTTATTTAAAAGTATTTATAATATGTGAAATGGATTTTACCTTTTTTCCCCTATATGCAAAAGATGTAGATTAAACCAATTTCATTCCTTAACAATATGACGTTAAACCAATTACCTTCCCCTGCTAATTTCAAAATCAAAGATTTCTTTTGGAATCTTCCTAACCACTCTAACATCAATGTCGAGCTTAAATAAACATATATAAAAAGAAAATCAAGTTTCCTAACATAAAAGCACCAACTTCCATTTTGTGGTAAATAAAAGATGTGTTGAAAATCACACAATGTGGATGATTAATGTGCGTCGTAAGGTTGTACAATACAAGAGATATTGTGCTTCATAACTTGGAAACCTCTTGATACTCTATATACAATCCACATTAATTGTTGCGTTGCTGGAGATAAAATCAACAACACTGAAATTAAAAATAAATACTTAGTTAGAAGAAAATTAGAGATATTCATGTTTCTAGATTCCTATTTCTTGATTGTCTAAAGAACACACTTAGTAAAGTTGAGGTAAAGCTTCGAGGAACTAAAATAAGCCTATAATATGAATTATAAAATGAACTTATTAAACCATTTTTTGCCATTGTTGTCTTCACATAAATAAATGCAAAGTTTTCGTAAATATAAATGCAAATATATCTAATTAGTTAAACTATATTAGATATATACACATAAAAACTCACACATAGCAGCAACAACACATACAATCTCCACACATAGCTAAAATATATCCAAGTAGTTACTTTATTCATGTGGGTTGCAGGAATAGCAATTTACTTGATACCTTCAACTATTGGTATGTATAATCTGAGATGTCCCTGTAAAGGGTAGTTAGGTAGGGGCGACACCAAGGAAGATTTTGCATTCGCCCATAACAGGTGAAGTTTGGGGCAGGGGTAAAAACGTCCAAAAGAGAGGATAACTAACAAACTTAGGTGAATAGTGTTCCAAAACTAAACATAACATTGAAGATTGTACATTAACATTTTTTTTAACACTCAGTAGATGCAGTGAGCAGTGAAACGTTGTTGCAAATTACCCACATATAGCAAGGGTAAATTCGTCCATCTTGCCCCTTAACGACCAGACCATGAAGACAGAAACCGGATTGTCAATCCTTGCACCTTTTAAACGGTTGGAACTATTCCAATGCTCATGGTAGTACCTGAAAGGGGAAAATTAAAAAATTTAAACTTGAGGTCAAGATTTTGTTGCAAAATTTGGTGATTTCCTCATTAGAAATATTCTACAAATATTAGAAAATCTTTCACAAAAATTCAATTACTCGTTATATGATTATAGTTATCTAATTGAAAAGTATTCCCAAATATACTGAAAAATAAAAACACAAGGGAGTGATGATGCCATCACCTTACCGAAACCTTCATAAATCAAAAGGGCAAATAGGTAAATGGTCTTACATTCTATTTTGTTCCTTCAATCGGTCTCTTTCACCTGCCATTTCCACAACACAAAGAAAGATTTAAATCAACATAATGATTTTATTATACCCAGGACAAAATATAGAAAACTAAAACATATCTTCACCGTTTTATCTTTAAAAGAATACCTTGATAAAACTATAATATGAAGTCGAACGCTATACAGGGGCACACTGAAACTTTCGATAAAATCCCAATATTTAATGATCTCATAACCCTCTGTTTCACTTGAAAAAAAGTAATTATAATAAAGAATTCAATAATAAAAATGATAACATTAGACGGGGTAGTGAAAGAAAATTATTTATACCTAATCAAGAATAAGATCTCATTCAATAACCAACCAACAGAACAACCTGAAGAGGCGAAAGAGTAAGAACCTTAACGTGTCGGTCGATTCCTACTGCTCAAAAAATAAGAAAAAAAACACCCATATATTTGGCTGTAACAATGTACTTTAATAATGAAACTCAAGAAACTTACCATCAGCCATCAAGATCATACGCACACAAAAACAGATCCAACACATAAATCAAACATAAAATCGAACATTAGTACTGGATTTAAAAGACTTTTGTTCCTGAACAAAAAATGCAGGTTAAGAAAAATAGGACCCTGATTTGGATAATATATCAAGATATCGAAGCTATATTTACCATCAACCATCAAGGATTCATACACGCGCACAAAGAAACAGATCCTACACATACATCATTCATTAAATCAAACATTAGTACCAGATTTTACAAATAAAAAAAAACTTTGTTCCCGAACAAAACCTGCAAGTTAAGAAAAACAGGACCTCAATTTCAAAAATATTTCAAGATATCCAAGCTCTGCTTTACGGAGGGTTTTGACATATACGATAAGGATGCGACCTATGGTTTTAGAGAGAGAGAGAGAGAGAGAGAGAGAGAGAGAGAGAGAGAGATTGTGGATTATAAGAAGAAACGATTCTAAATCAAAAGCAAAAACCATCAAATTAAAATTGACACAACATATGGAAGGGTAAGAGAAAATTAAACTTGAAATCAACATCAAGATAACCTTGAAGAAACAAATTAAACACACAAAAACTACATAAATCAAAAATAGTGAATGGAAGTTGTGTTCGTCGACAATTGAGAAGACGAATAGTCACAGAGAATGCAAAACGGGAACTGATAATGACAGCAAATCCGTTTGTAGGTTGTTGGTTCAGTTGTGGGAGGGGTAAACGGTGGCGGTGAGTCCTGTTAGGGTTTCTTGACTGAGAAAGGAAGAACGGAGAAATGGGAAATGATTTCAGCGAAGGAGACTAAGAGCTTATGATATAGAAGAAGATAGGTCAGAACTTAGAGCGTATGATATAGAGTGTTTCCATTTGACCGATTCAATTGGCATAACTTGAGGAATATCGGTTCATCTTTGACTATTGACCGGTTCAATTTCAAGATGTGTTCGACCGGATAATATTTGATTTCTTTGTATGCATAAAGTCATTGTACATGATGTAGTATAGCTTATACCTCTCAAATTTTAGCATTTGAGGCTAAATGCTTTTATATATACTAGCCGTCTACCCGCGCCAAGCGCCGGGTGCGATTTTTCTTTATTTTAGACATTAGTTCGTATATAGGATTAGTGTTTTTGCACAAATAGTTTACTATACATAAAAAATTATCAATAAGAGTCATGGTACCAGAAACGAAATCAGAAATAATTAAAAATGAAAAGTTGTGATTCTTTAAAAATGAATATGAACACATGATTGGCTAGTCATTATTTATCATGCAACACTTCTTTATATACGACATTTGACGTATAGACTTCACTGTCGTTGAATTGTTCATCGGGTTTCACCAATACTTTTGTAATGACACGTGATATCCCTCTGGATAATGCCACATAAAGTTGGCCATGCGAGAAAACCGATTCTGGAAGATAAATTCCTACATTTGGAATTGTTTGTCCCTGAGCTTTATTTATTGTCATTGCAAAACATAATCGAATTGGAAATTGCTTTCTCTTCAGCTTGAACGGGAACATGTCATCTTCAGACGGACTTAGAGGAATCCTTGGCAAAAATACCCTCTTTCCAGCATGTTGACCAACAGCTATTTCTGCATCAATGACATTGTGCTGAAAACTTTTACATATCAATCGGGTGCCGTTACATAATCCATTTGACGGGTCGAGATTCCGTAACAGTATTATCGGGCATCAAACTTTCAGTCTTAAGTAATGAGGGGGCAAACCACTAACACTGAGCGTGTTCAAGAATTCCACAGGATAGAAGTTATTTATATCGTCCACGGCTTCATCAAAACTATAGTAATTTCTCTCTTCTCCATGGAATCGGCCGATCAAATAATCATTAATCTCATCGACACTATCATTTCTTGTGGATAATATTGCATGCGAAATTATATAATCTGGTTCAGATCTATTAATTTCAAAGGATGGAAAGATTGCATCAATCAAAGCATGCAATGGCTTTTCTTTTTTAGTGAAGGGAATTACCATATCATCAGGGATGCGAATAAAGTTTCCGTGCACCGTTTCTTCAACTCCATCACTGACACGTAATAGAAAGTCTGAGAACCATGGATCGGTTAGTGCTCTCATATTTATAGTTAACCGCAACTTGATAATCGAAGACCAAAGAGGTGACATCCGTATGCTAGAATCCACAGTCTGTGCTCGTGTTCCACGTCTAACGACCGGCAACACTTGTCTGAAATCACCTCCCAAAACCATTATCTTTCCACCAAATGGGAGCATCACCCCAGTGATATCTTTCATTGTACGGTCAACCGCCTCCAATGCATGTCTTTTAGCCATCGACGCTTCGTCCTAAATGATTACTTTTGCAGTCCGAAGTAGTTGTGCAGTACCACTTTGTCTTGAAATCTTACAGACCGAGTTATTTTCAAGATTGAAAGGAATCTTAAAGCGAGAGTGAGCTGTTCTTCCCCCGGGCATGTTATTAGCCGCAACACCAGATGAAGCAGTCGCGAGTGCAATATGACCACACGAACGAATATTAGAAAGTAAAGCTTTGTACAAAAATATTTTTCCTGTTCCACTAGGACCGTCTATGAAGAACACTCCTGGAATATCATTATGGACATGCCGCATGATCTCATCATACGCAAACTTTTGTTCGGGATTGAGAGAATCTCGGGCTTGTAAATGTTCAGGTTCTAAAACAATAGAGCATTCTTCTTGTACCTCACGAAAAACTCCAAATTCTAAATCGACATTTTGATTTATTTTTGGAAGATCAAAATCATCAATACGGTCACCCATAGATTGTAGGAATACCATGATTTCAGTGAGGACCATATTCTGGACTCTCTCAACACTTCCGTATTGTCGCCTATAATCTTCTGAAAGACCATTGTAGTGCTCATGCCATAACTTACGAACATCTCCTGGCTCACAAAAACTCAATATCGTTGCAAACAACCTTCTTAGAGCATTGAGAAATTGAAACAAAGATGCATCTGTAAGACATTGAGACAAATCATCATCGGACTCTATTAAGCCTCTTTCAAGAGCTGCTTTCCGAAATGTTGGGTATTTTATATTGTTGACCGTATAGAGATCTTCAAAACACGTAGGGCCACTAATATGCAATAAAAGTAGGCGAAGGTAGTATCGCTCCCCTTCAGCAGGATTAGCAGAAACCAAACGACCTCGCATTAATCCTAGTTTTCGATGATTCCAAGGACGTGACTTCGGATCCCACGTAAACTTTTTAGGAAAATCTATGTATTTATATTCTCTTGCACGAATATCTTCTTTATTTTTTAGAAAAAACGCAGTCAACATTGATCTATTATCTCTCTCCTTTTCAACAACGCTAGTCAGTGTATCATCCTCACTGAACCTAACCAACTGTTGATTTGGGAGATGCACCTGCAAAGCCATCACACAAGGGTATATCTGAGAAAGGGGGAAGCTAAAAATCCTCCATATTTCCTCAGGAGGTGAGACATATCGTGCATCCTGATACCGTTTTATCTCATTGATAACAACTGGTTCTCCATCCGGATCAATATTGATAACTTGTTTGTCATGACCCTTGTAAATATACTTAAACACATATTTCACAGAGGTTATACTCGAGCAGACCTCAACATTCATATGGCAGTTAAACATCATTAACAACTTTGGGTTATACGGGACAACCCATCTGTTATCCATCTTATTGCCTCGTATGTCCACCTCTATACCATTATCTCCGATGAAACTTGCAGGAAACACGACACGTTGCCCTATCATAGTCGGTCGAACCTCACCGGCATTAACACAATCCACAACACCTTGGTATAAATCTGCTCTTATTTTGGACTGGTTTTTTCTACAAAAATCAAAACGTGAAGTCTCAAGCTTGATGTAGATATCTACTACAAACTGTTGTAGCAATCTCCCTCCCAACAAAATTACATTATAATTTGGCCGAATTTGAAACTTATAGCAGTAGTACTCTCGCATAGATACAATATTCCGCCCTTTTTTTGTATTAGAGTCTACACAATGTTGATGTCGTGAAAAAAAATTAAGAATTAATGTTGTGTACAAAATGTAATGTTTGTTAAGTTAACTAAAATTTTAAAAGTTATGATATGTGTACCTTCTAAATCATCCCCGATGTCTTCGTCGTCATTAATAATATCATTGATGGAAAATCCATGTCTTGGGATTTTTGAATTCCATCCAGACTCACCGTTAGGAAAAAATAAAGGATAACACAATGGATCATAACATCCCCAATAAGATTGAATTGTTTGCGGTTTCTCGGATTTTCCATAAACGATAATACTTCGTTTATATGCGGCTATGTTGTCGTTACCTTCAACCCAAATACCAGCGACCTGAGGTTTTTATGATACAAACGACATGATTAAATATGGTGTGTAATATGCACTGTTGTATTTCATACATGGTATATTTATTTTATAATTAGTAGAAAATAATTATTATGGTACCTCAGATGTGGTTGGTCGGTTGTATACCCTTTGATCAAGTTCTACCAATGCATTTAAAGTGACTCTGTAATTGTCAAGCGGCCCTAGATCAGCAAGTCTTCGAAATGTCTTCACGTATGGGTTTGTAGCAAGAACACGAATCAACTTTCCAGCAATTTCTTTATCAATATTCTTCCTTTGGAGTCTATGTGACATCTCATAATCAGCGTCGTAAAAATACAACTGTAAGTACCGAGGTATTCCATCTCTTGGAATTAACTGATCGATTCTATGATATATTCCTCCATTCACACAAAAGGTGTATACTCCAGATGTCATATTTGTCAATGTTTTGTCATAATCAACGCCCATTGATGCGAAAGAAAAGTTGATGTTGTAGCTTCATTTGTCTAAATGTCCTACCTAAGTCGTTTCTGGATGTGAAGAGGTTGAGTAATTCTTCAGGAATAGAGGAATGTGATAACTTTGTCTTACCATCCATGCAACAAAAGGTAGGGAATTCAAACTGAAATCGTTTTGCTCCACAATGAACACATGGTTGCTGTACCTTCAAAACACGATGTTCTTTAGGGATACCATTATAAACAAAGCTATATGGATCCTGATGACTAATTTCAATAGGTGTTGTCGGTGAGTTTCGTTCCTTGTGTCGTTGATATGCATTTCTGTTCTTAATCGATTTCCTTTGAGCAAAATCCAATACACTTGTAGGAGTTACATTAGTAATATCAGCCAGGGTCCTCTATGCTGTAGACACATTTGTCATAGGTGTCATGTTTTGACTACTTACTTCTCCATTAGCTGTTTGTCTCATTTTCTTCTTCTCCTTTAGTCGTTCATAATATGTCTTATTATATAATTTTCTTTTTTCTGCAATAATTTTTTTGGATGAATTATGCATAAAGATAACGTATTAATCATGTTGCACATATGAAACATACCCTTTTGTGCATTTACATCAAGTTGGATAGCCTCATTAGGCCTATTTTCCTTATCTACAATCATCATATCAACTGTAAAAACATGAAATTAATAATATAGAATTTTATTTTTTATAACACATTGTAATAAAAAATAATTTTTATATACAATACTTATAACCGTATTAATTGAACACTGATTGAGTTGAACTAATTATTTATATGTGAGATTGATACTTACATTAAATTATACTGCTTTTTTTTTAATACTTGAAGTAATGTTTTAACAATTTGTGTTTTTTGTTAATATATATTTATTTCAAGTTTCATTAGTTTTTTTCGGTAAATATTTCTTTCATGTTTTAATAGTTTTTTTCAATAATTGAAAGAATGCATATTGATTGATTTATATTTAAATGATATTTGTAATTTTTATTTGGTAGATTATTTGTTTTACTTATTATACAACTGTATAAATATCTCATAAACAGAAAGAAGAAAACTAAATAACATAAACAAAATAGTCAGACAAAGAAACTAAAATTTATAAACTTAAAAGTTTTAAATCATTATAAAATACTAAAAATCCATGTCACAAATTCAGCAAAAAATAAATATAAAAAGTACGCAAGCAAACAACCTTCTAAAAATCCGCAAACACATAACTACCACATAATCCGCAAACAAATAACTACTACATAATCCGCTAACAAATAACTATAGAAAAATTAATTATTCTCTCTATCTCTAATCCTAATTCGCTCAGCTTCCGGTGTCCTTGGATCCAACGTGACATCAGTTAATATAGTAGAAACCAAAATATTGTCTGTATGGACATGTAATATATAGTTAGTAAGGTATATTAAAATAAATAATATGTAAAGAATGAAACTATATATAATGTTGCCCACGGTTAACTTACACAAATTTAAGTGGACCAACTTGACCCTAGAGACATAAATTATGGATTGATTGAATATTGCAAGATACAATGGTATCATAAGGCTCATCGGTACGTGATTGAACATCAACTTGATAATATGTCCCCTATTCATTTAAACAAAATGTTGTTAAAACACATAATAACAATGAAAATTGGTTAATATATTTAAATATACTTACATCTCATTTTGGAGAAATAGTTCAAATGCATAGAATGGCGTGATTCGTCTTCCCCAAACGATTTTTCCAATAACATCTAAACCATATTAAAATTACTATAAATTTAATTTGTTGTATGCAATTGATAAAAACAAAATATATATAATTAAATATATAAATGTACCGATCATCATTCTTCGACGGCTAAAATCTCTTGCGAGGCTTGTGATAGAAGAACATAATGGATAATGTGGAAATGAATTGGCGACATCATTTCCCAATCGAGTAAATATTGTGTTAATTTTTATTAGTATTGCCCAATCACCAAAAAAATTCTGTAACTTTGATACGTGTGGTGATCTTCGTAAAACTGCTCAACTTGGAAATGATTTAAGGACAATACACGTCCAACCAAATTCATGTTCAAAACTGTTTGCCTCAAACATTGTGGGACGATGGCGATCATTTTGTCTCTCTGGATATGTAATATATTAACAATTATGTAAATAATAAAATGAACATTAGCCTAAAAAATCTCATATTTATTTTATTGTATTCATACTTACGTTACGATCAATCAACCAAATCAGGACTCGGTTATTTTCAACGTTGTCCCACACATATAAAACCCGAACAGCTAATATGTTCCACCATATGTAAACGCTTCGCAATGTCGAAAAATTTTGAACAGTAATATGACCATCCATCACTGAAATATTTTTCAATTAAAGTTATATTTCACATAACAATTTCTTATATTTTGTTTAACAAAATAAATTATCAACTTATTGAAAATAATAAAAATTTAAATGTTTACATTTTTTATCATATATATATTTTTTATCATATGGAAGACAATAAAATAAATAGTAAAAAAAGGCTTCTTGAAAATACAAATGAGTTATGGAAAAGTTGGATCGTTATTTAAAAACCAAATAAAATCAATTCGGTATATATTTTAAACATTCTTCAGAATAAATACATTCATACATTTAATCTGGTAAATATATTTTTATTTTTAGGAAAATAAAGTTATGACTTCCTTTTTCTAACGACACTCTCCTTCCTTTTTCTAACCCTAAAGATGCCGACACTCTCCTTCCTTTGTCTAACCCTAAAGAAGCCGACACTCATCTACCACTCTTTCTTTCACAAACACATATACTCTTTCTCATAATTGATAACCTCCTACAAACTGAAGAAGAGATATGTCGTCCTTAGATGATCCGTTTAACATCCAAACGCAACATCCACGCGTACAACCTTCATCAATAGAAACCATCAGCGACCACCACGACCACCGAATCCTTCTGATCTACAACCCCCTATCCCTCATCTGGATCTACACGACGATTGGAGAAACCCAACAGGGTTATGTTGAGGATGTGTCGGTTCTTATTGGTTGCTGCTTCTCTTGTTGCTGAAACGTGTCTGCTTCTTTACAGGTTTTGAATCTTTCTTCTAGTTAAATTTTCATCCTCTATATATATCTCTCTACCATATACCTAACAGAAAACCCCTAACCCAAAGATTCATTGTATAATTTTCAGAAATTTGAAAGAGAGATCAGCAGGAAGTTCTTGTTTATTCATAATTGCATCCGTATTCGAAAGTGGTTAGGGTTCAGTTGGTTTAATTTCATAGATCGACGAACCCTAGAAATACTAACATTCACGCCTCCGATGCAATAAATTCTTCATAGAACGTATGTATCAAATCCCTAATTTTGAACTTTTTAGTTCTATACCTTAACATTACTTAAATTTATCTATTTGGATTTCAATGTGGGTTTTGAATATCCATTCACAGATTGTACAGTTTAAGGATTTAATGTACGAAGCATTAACATTTGAAGAAAGTTGGGACAGAGATGAAGATATGAAATAAATTATCCACTGATTACTCAATCCTCAGTGCTTTCACACTCGTTGTTTCTCCATCTTCAGTTCCATTACCGGTGATTAACATAAAAAGGTAAAACAAATTGGTTAATCCGTTGACTATTAATTGATTGTAGGTGTGTTTCCTTTTAATTAATATTGTTGTCTAATTTTAGGTTACCCCAAAATGAGATGGTTTATTATTTTGATTGGCTTGTTGAGAAGCTTCATAGATGCCTTCTCCTCCTTTCAGTCATTTCTTTCTTTTTGTTAATCTGTTGACTATTGACTCAATCCTTATGGACTTTTCTTGCCTTTTTTTTGCCTTTCCATATCTATTCTACTTTGGATCATAAAGGTTTTATGCTCTTTGGTTCTGTTGTCCTTTGTAATTTAGAATTTGTTAAAAAGGTAGGACTTATTTTACAAGGTTTTATTGAATATTGTTATACGTTATAGGATTAAAAATTAATCGGGGGAATGGAGTAGACTTCCTGACTCCAAAATTTATTGCAGGTTTTATGTTTTGAGATTTAGTTTTTGTTTAATAACATATATTGTTTAAATTTGTTTGCTTCAAGAAGTCCATGTTTTAAGTGAAGTTTCTAAATTTGAGTTTGTGGGAATTATAAATTTTTAAATAAAAAAGTTTGTTATATTGTTCCTTTATAAAATCAGGTATACCCTGTAAATTTGTATGATAAAAGGGCATTATTATGTCATTTTGTCCGGATCATTGAAAACCTTAGGACCGCCAGGGAGTAGACTTCCTGACTCCAAAGGCACAATGAAAACCTCAGGCCCTTTACATGTTTTTGTTCGGGAATTTTTTTGGTGCTACACCTAATATATATTTATAGTTCCGGCCCTGGGCTATGTTTGTGTCATCTCAGTTAACATCAAATAATGTGTATTACATTATCCTTGTTTTGATGATATAGAATGAAAAATAAAGGCCTAAATCACATTCATAAACTAATCAATTTTTGTATTTTTTTTCTTCAGGAAAATCTTAAGAGAAACCATCAGAAAGTGTTTTTTTAACTCAAAATCGGTTCTTCCTCACACATAGGTCTTATTTACTGCTGATGGCTCCTTAAACGGTTCTGAGATAAGTTATATATGTGTAATTATTTTTATTGAACATGATTTTGGTATATATGTTGACATATTGACATTTTTTTAACAATTTTTGGTGTTCATATGATGTATCAAGACTGCATGGGTTGCCGACAGATCTTGATTGTCCGATATTTCATTTCTTAGATGAAAAAAGCTACATGGAGAGGTAACTAAATTTATGAAGTTGTTTAAATGAAAAAATATTGTTCTTTAGCTTTATGGATTTTATGGTTATTTTGTTTTTATGAATCAATATTGGAATTGGACTATGGATTCTCCTAATATATAAAATATGTTGAGGATCATGTTACCAATCATACATAGACATATATTACATACAATTTGTTTGATATTTATATTATATATGATTTTTCAGGGAGAATTATTAGCTTTGTAAGGGTTCTATTGGTTAATGAGCTCAAGAAACTATCTGCAACAAACCTATGTTTCCAAGTAAGTGTCAATTTCTTGGTTTCAAAAACTCAATCTTAAATTTCTTAGTCAATCAGATGTAAGTAATTAATTAATAGTATAAGAGTAATAATACTTTTTAATCTCTGATTAAATACTATTTAAACTTAACAGCATTTACAACCAACTATGCAGTTCTTCATTGATATAATCAATAAAGTAATAAAGCATAGTATTCCAATACATATTACTTAAATAAGAGATAATCTTAAGGAAAATAAACATACCTGTTTTATTTTGATGATGTCGATAGAATAGATGGTTGTTATGAAGAACAAACGTCGTCTATGCATGTATAAAGAAAAACATAGTTATTGAATATGATGTATACGTGAGGAAGTAAAACAATATAGTTAAAAAAATATGGAAAACATACGTATGAGCAGATTGTGGAACTGGTGAAAGTTTTCTCTGTTAATATGAATTACAAATTCTGTTTGCAAATGACGTATCTATATAAATATATAAATAGTATATATATATATATATATATATATATATATATATATATATATATTCTAATAAATCTGTTTAAAGTTTGTTATGAATGGATAAGATACAGTTCATATATATGTGCTTGTATATTTAAAATATTGTTTTGAAAATGCGTAATCTATTTGGATATACATTATCTTTTTATCTGCTAAATAATCAAAATTTATGTATTAATTTAATAAAAAAAATATTTTTCGGTTTTGGTTTGTTTAACATTGAAATGCATGGTGCTTTTTGAAACATATAAAATCATTTGAGTCATTTTTCTAAAATAACTTCCAGGGACAGGATGGTCAAAGGGACGCCAAAATAGCAATATAGATTGGTAACAAATACCAATTGACATTAACCAGAAAATTAGTTACTTACATTTTCTAATGACCTACTTACTGTTACACCAACTTCATTTCTCTATACCTCAATATGAACTAAACATCTTATCAATATAACAATTTTAGAAATAACAGATTAATTTGACCATTAAAACTATTTTTTAGAAGCAAATATAAACATAATCCTCTATTTTAGTTATAACATCACAATATAATTTTTCCAGCAAAGGCTCTAATGTATTTTACTTTAAACAATCTTCAATTTATTTTTTTCAGTTATATTGGCTCTATACTGAAACTACAACAATGTTATTTAGGGTGAAAAATCAAGAAATAGCAATGATAATCATAAAAAAACAACTTAAAATAACAACATTAGAAAATGTCAAACTTTATTTAAACAATCTACGGAAGGAAAAAACATAAAATTTGCGCCTTAGAAAACAATTATAATAAAAAAAACTTAGGTGTCCACAATTGTATCGTCTTCCTCGTCACGAAGCTGATAACCCATGCTTCGCGTACGAATCGTGACTCGGGGTTTCTTGATTGGTCGTGTAACCATTGTTGAATCGGCTGTATCGGTTGTTTCCTTTGCTTCATCATTCAACTGTTCATCTTTAGAACTTGAAATATCAATAACTTCGTCCCATTTCTAGTTTGCCAATGCCAACCCTCTTTTCTTTTGTTTTGCAACATTCCATTCATGCAACATGATTTTAACACATTCAACTTGTTCGTTAACCTCATCATCGGTAAAAATCCTCATTTTATCTCTTAGGTGTATTAATATTGGTGTTAAAAATTGAGTATTACTAAAGCTTAATTGAGACTATTTATAACTCATTTTCCCGCTAAAGCACGATACTATCCCTAAAATTTAGGAATGAAATTATTTAAACTTTTTAGTACCTTATCGTGAATTAGTCAATATATTATTTTAACAAATTTTAATGGGAATGACGAGATTTGTTCTTATCTTATTTTATAGCTCATTTTTACCAAATATGACCCTAAGGTTATTGAAATGTATTTTCTGTTCACTTTTTAAAATAAAATTCGCAGATAATAAAAGAATATAAAGATATATTTTCATGAGTGCTTATGAAATTATTTATGATTATGAAATATTGTCTTGTTGAATCTGTTTATGAGGTTACCGAATGAATATATTTTTTTACCATAACATCCCATGATCTAAACTATAATACAGTACAACCCATGAATATATAATTATATACCAAAACAACCCTTGATTTAAAAATTAATACCACACAACCCATTAATACATATTTTGTTTATTATGTAAGAATTTTACTTTGAAAAGGCTAAATTATAACGTTGTACTTTCATTGTATTATTTAAATCACATTTCATTTGGAAAAGAAATGTTCATGTAAGAGCATTTTCTGTCGAAAATAGTCTTCGACTCGAATATACTTTTGTTTTTCGTATATGGTTTTAGAAAGTGGATATCGGATGAGGTATCCGAAAACCACAACATCTTACTTTCATTTCTTTATAATATAGATTCTACTTTCAATGTTATTCTCAATCAGGCATTGTACTTAAATTATTTGTATAATGTTGTAATAAGAAATGAAAGTAGGATGCTATAATAAACAATAAGAAATAAACAAATATACTACGGAAAAGTATGATTCAAAAACCATAAATTCAATAATAATCATAAGAGAAAACATAAAATCCCAATATCCTAGTAGCTAAAAGCATATAGTACTAAATATAAAATACCAAATTTACGACTTGAATGTACTACAAAAAGCCATTCAAATTATTGATAAAATAAAATTGACGATCTTTCTTGTTAGGCTCATTCTTCATCCGGCCAAGCCACAACAGCTCCTGTTGGATTATGTACATCATTTCCAACCGGATTTTGCTGGATCACACCTACATCATCTTCAGCCTGACGTGGCGCATCAGCTTCTTGTATTGGTCGGTTCATATCTACAGGTGACTCCAACCAATTTCTGCAAAAAGGTAATTTAAAAATAATATTAATAAACACCTACAATTTAAAAACAATAGAAATAATCAATTTAGCATTAAAGTGATTAAAATTCAAGAATATAATATATAAACTAAGTTACTTTTATGAAATTATGAAATAATTGTTTAAATACAAATGATAATATCATGACATACCCGTAATCTTCGTCATCCGGTAGATGACGAAGCTTAAAGAACCTGTTTGGGGTCTGGATCGTGAGTCGGGGGATTTTGAACGGTTTTACTGACTCAGCTGTATCTGTTGTATCATCTTCATCAGTCAACTGATGTTGATTATCAGAACTTACAAGATCAATAACTTCATTCCATTTCCAAGATTCAAGGGCTAAATCACGTTTTTTCTTTCTTTGGAAATAATGTTGTTTTTCACCAGATTCATGTGTTGTTGTATCCACATCATTGTTAAAGGCCTGCATGATGGCTGTCAAGAAAGTTAACATTATTAATTAATATAAGTAAACATAACTTCAAAATGAAACCCAAAACAATAAAGAATAGATGAACATACTTGTTGATAGTTGGAATATTCAATTTGACTGAGAAATGGGTTGGCATTTGGCGGCATTAGTATATATAATGGTATTCTTGATAAACTTTGTTTGTTATTAAGGGAGAAAATAGGTATGGTTTAAATTTTGAATTTTAAATCCCAATCCTAATCTTGTTTGCCACATGTCATTAAATCCACCAGCCTCCAATCCACTTTTCCCGCCTAAACTATATTAATGCATTTCAAGAAATTCCATTCGCAACTGATATATCTGATTTTTCATGTATTTAATCTGAAAAATAAAAAATATGTTGGTTATAGTAATATTTTAGGGAATAAAGTTTGATTTTCAAGTTTTGTAATTAGTTTGGATAGATAAATATGATCAAATTTTAAATTTTAAATATTATACTTAGTTTGGATAAATAAAAAGGATAAGAGTAATATTTGAATATATGTTGTTTTGGAGGGTAAGAAAAAGTCAACATAAATTATAACTATCGTAATAATAGTTATATCTATTATCTAAAGTTTGAATTTCAAGTTTTATAGATAGTTTGGATAGATAAATATGATTAAATTTTAAATTTTAAATATTATAATTAGTTTTGATAAATTAAAAGGATCAGAGTAATATTTTAATATATATTTTTTTTGGAGGGTAAGAAAAAGTCAACATAATTTATAACTATCGTATTAATAGCTATATCCATTATCTAAAGTTTGAATTTCAAGTTTTGCAATTAGTTTGGAAAATGTTATTTTCTGCACGTTTCGTATTTCTAGTCTTCCATCATCTTTCAAAATATGTTTTTTTATTAGATCATATTCTTTTCTCAAGTTACTAATATTTTGAAACAGGAAATACCTTTTTAAAAGTCATATGTGGAAATTTGAGTAACAATCCAAGGATTCTTAGGTAAATTAGGTCTAATATTTTCAAGTTTTGTAATTAATAGCAATCCATATTTAAAATACATTATCTAAAGTTATATAAGGATTCTTATGATGTTATAATAAGTTATATATATTATCTTTATAATATCCATTATCTAAAGTTTGAAATTCAAGTATTTTAAAGTAATATTATGGTAATGTACTTTCAATACAATGGTTTATTATCATAAAAAAAATTGAACTTGAATATAATAAATGCCAAACAACTACATAAATAAAAATGAAAGTACAACGATTAAAACAAAAAATGGGTGTTATAATAATCAACCAATACAAAGTAAATTGCTATTATTTAAATTTAAACCTTCATATTGATGGCACAATAAACAACCTTATCTATGATTCTAATTTATATTAGATTATTGGGGTGTAAAGGTCTTCATCTAATTTTTTGTATTCACCCAAGAGTAAGCCATTGGTATCGACTATCATCCATTGGCCATAAGTAATCCACCATTTCTGTTGTTCATTCATAACTTTATCATTTGAATGAATAATATCTTCTTGTTACAATGGTAAGGGTAATTTTGGAATTTCTGTATGCACGACCACACTAAATTTGCATTCTTCACATAACCAATCATGTTTGGGTACTTGATCTATAATGTTCTGCATACAATATGTGTGTTCAGCACCATCCTTGCATCTACTACATATAGTAAGTAAATGCTCATAGCCTACATCTCCACAAATATCACACACAATCACATCACACAACTGGTCATCAACAACCTCAACATCCATTACAGTGTTGATCTAACCTGCAAAAAAACAAAAATTTTGTACCTAGAAAATACATGGCGTTTCAAAAATGCAAATGAAAGTATTATATACCGTTTTTTGACTTACATTATATTACATAAACAAAAATTATGTTATATTAACATAAACAAAAATTACACACACACACACACCATTATATTAAATATATTTTTTTTGTCTTATATTATATTAGATAAAGTTTTGTACAATATTATGTTATATTAAGATATTTTTTTTTGATTTACCTGATTGGACTTGAAATTTATTATTTTATGCAGGAATATAAGCTGGATTGCTAGTTTCTTCAGGATCTGTAAACACAAAACACACACACACACAACATTATATTAGATATAGTTAAAGTTTTGTACAATATTATGTTATATTTGATTTACCTGATTGGACCTGAAATTTATTATTTTATGCAGGAATATAAGCTGGATTGCTAGTTTCTTCAGGATCTGTAAACACAAAACACACACACACACAACATTATATTAGATACGGTTAAAGTTTTGTACAATATTATGTTATATTAAGATAATTTTTTTTTGATTTACCTGATTGGACCTGAAATTTATTATTTTATGCAGGAATATAAGCTGGATTGCTAGTTTCTTCAAGATCTGTAAACACAAAACACACACACACAACATTATATTAGATATAGTTTCTTTATTTACATTATATTAGATAAAGTTTTTTAAAATATAAGTTGGATTGCTAGCTGATAAAGTATTTTGTGTTTTTTTATGTAGGAACAGAAGATGATATGATGATTGTCGCTGGTTGATTGGGTGGTGTAGTACTGGCTGACTCACCATGTATTGTTGGCTGTTGTATTGCTGGCTGTTTCGTGTCCTGTAGACAAAAAAAAAACAAAAAAAAAACAATTAAAGAGACTGAATTTATGTGTTTAATTTGCAATTTTTTTCTGTTGTATTAAACAGGGAGATACAAAGTGAGTTTGTGTATGTATGTAAACACACACACACATACACACAAACCTTTAATCACGTTTCATATTTTTTTTGCAGGAATACAGATATATTTGATAAATTAGGGTTTTAGATGCTTGATATAAATAGGTAGGTAGAGATATCGGAAAAATTAACAAAATTTTGATTTCAAATTTTTTTTTGTCACGTTTATAATATTTTCCTATGAATTAGGTTTTGACTGTTTCATTCATTACCAAGTCAAAAACAAATGAATTGAGTAAATGTTGACCAGATAAGCCACGATACTCTTTTTAATGCATAAATTTATTGTACAAATTGCATAATGTCTTGTACCTCTTAAATTTCAGCCTTTGACCAAATATGTATATTAAGGTATAATATATATATATATATATATATATATATATATATATATATATATATATATATATATATATATATATATATATATATAGAAGTAGGTTCATTTAAAAACATAGATTAGTATGAATACGTGAGGACGATTTACAGCCAATCAATTTTTATCATTTAAAAAAATAATTTAATTTATTTTTAAGGGTAAGCATGTAATTTTACACAAAAGTCAATCAAGTAATTAAAACAAATAGCCTAAAAATACGTTGATTGATCTTTCCATAATCCACAAATGAAACCCACCTATTAATCATTTTGTATTACCAGTCATATCATTCATCGTTTTGAAAAAGATTTTATTATTCTATTGATCCAAATGGATGCTCATACAGAAGACGGCGACCATGTTGATTTATATTCAATGCAGGATGGAATAGATCATACTTTTGATGATAGTCTGTTCGATGACCAACATCATGGAATTGATAAAAATCCAGGTTTAATTTCTTACAAATTTTCGTATATCATGATAAGAATCCAGGTTTAATTTATTACAGTTTTTCGTAAATGTTAACTTCCTTTTACTAAATTCTGATAGTATATTTTATGTTAATTCATCAATGTTTATTTTTAGTAGAAGATTGTTATATTTATGATAATATTGATCTAGATGCAAACGTTTTAGGTGATATTTCAATTGAAGACGAGACATTGGGTGTATTTGATGATAATCAATCTAATGATAATCATCAAAGTTCTAATCATCAGCATGTGCTTATTAATGGAAACAGTATTGGATTCCAAAGGTACCTGATGAAGTTAAGCCAAAACTCAAAGGCCATTACAGGTCCTATGAAGATATAACAGATATGTATTACAAGTATGCTCTTGCAGCAGGTTTTGATGTTAGAAAAACGACAAATAGAAAAAATGGGCATGGTATTATTAGATTGAGATACCTCGTGTGTAACAGACAAGGTCTTCCTAATACAGGTCATGTTGATACATTGAACCCAAACATAAGTAAGATAAAAAGAAGGACTGATAGTCGAAGGACTGGATGCAATGCTTGTATCAGATTTAGGATGATAGAAGGAAGCTCTACATGGTTGCTATATGAGTTTGTAGAGGAACATAATCATGAGCTTATGTCTCAAGATAACATATTGTTTTCCCGACACCACAGACAGCTTAATTCATGGCAGAAATCGTTCATTATCAGTCTTTCTAATCAGAACGTTGGTGCCACCCAAGCTCACATGCTATTTACTGCTATTAATGGTGGATACAATATTATTGGAGGCACTGTTGATGATTTTAAAATTTTGATGAGGGATCTTAATTGCTTTATAGGTGGAACTGATGATCAAATGTTAGTCGATAAGATGACAAACAGAACAAAAAATGTTCCTAATTTTTCATTCGATTTCAGAGTTGAAAATAAGCAACTCAACGCTATGTTTTGGGCTGACGAGACCTCAAAGATAAATTATAAACAATTTGGTGATGTTGTCTCCTTTGATGCCACATTCCGAACCAACAGGTTATGTATTTTTTATGTTTATGTTTTTTGTTTTAATTTTAAGTCTTTTAAAAATTTCAATGTAAATTTTACCACTTTTTAGGTATGACATGGTATTTGTTCCTTTCACTGGAATCGACAATCACAAAAAGTGTGTTACTTTTGGTGTTGGATTGCTTAGCAAAGAGGATATCGACTCATACACATGGTTGTTGAAATCTTTTCTTAAAGCCTTTGGTAAACAACCAATATTGGTGTTATCTGATGAAGACCCCGCGATGAAAAACGCTATAGCCAATGTTTTCCCAGAATCAATTCATAGGTTGTGTATGTGGCACATCACTTCCAAATTACCATTGAAGGTTACAAGCTTTTATTTAATAATCTCTCCGTCAACATTTTATTCATTTTGAATCACTGTTATTTTAATTTTACATTCTGAAAAGAATCAATGATAGTACTTTTGTATCTCTAACATATAGTCTACATTGACTAATGTTCTATAACATTATTGTCGTTTCCTTTTATACATTTTGGACTGATTCAATGATTTTGATTTTTAACACCTTCCACATTTTCTTATTGTAAGGTATCGTTGGATATTGTCAACGACGAGGAATTTAAGTTACTGTTCAACTCCTTGATATGGAATTCTAAGCTTGAAGAGAAAGATTTCGAACAGGGATGGCAAGCACTATTGGATGAATATGATCTTAACGATAATACTTGGTTAAGTAGAATGTACAACTTGATACATTCATGGATTCCTGCATTTTTCAAAAGAGTCCCTATGTCAGGTCTCATGAGAACAACATCTCGTTCTGAGAGTCAGAACTCAGCCTTTCATCAAAACACTCATTATGGATCAACTTTAGTAAACTTTATGAATTCGTTTGAATCTGCCATGGAGAAGCAACGTTATACTCAATCCTCTTTGGACTTCAAAACAAAAGACAAATTCCCTAAAATGAGAACACCATTTCCAATAGAGGAAACGCTTCTCTATTCTACACACGTAAAGTGTTTAGACAGGTTCAGAACGAAATGTACAGGTCAATGACAACATGTTTTTCGTTAAATCACAACATCGTTGACCATGTTCATGAGTTTCAGATAAAAGAATTTAGGCCACATGGATATTCCATCTCGAATCGATCTGACTCCGATATTGTCAGTGATGATGACGATGATAATTGGGATAAGTTGCTAAGAGACTCTATATATACGGTATTATTTTAAACTCTGATATCATCTTATTTTTTTCCACACCAAATTTTGCATATATATCTGATTATTTTTCTATACATGTTAAATGTGACCAGAAAGAAGACACATTCATTTGTAGTTGTATGAAGTTTGAACAATTTGGGATTCTTTGTCGCCACATTTTTACTGCAATGAAAGCCTTCAACATCCAATTCATACCAACAAAGTATCTTCTAAGACGGTGGCAGAAGGATATTATTCCACCTGAATTGTTACGAAGATGTTTCCGGTATTCAGATTCTGATGAGAATATACAAAAAATAGCAATTGACATATTTTCAACGGTTGACAACTGTCTCTCTTCTTTGAGCACCAACAAAAAAAGACTGGAAGAGTATTATCAAGCACTTAAGGAATTGGAGAGCAAGTTTATGGATGGCGTTACTATGAATGAACGCCCAAACAAGTCAACAGACTTTGAAAATAGACTTGGTGTGTCGATACCCGCATATGTTCAAATTCAAAACCCCACTGGAATTAGGAACAAAGGGTCTGGGACTAAAAAAAGGATTAAAGGTGCTCAGGAAATTGCAGTTGAAAAATCACGTTGTAAATACTGTCGTAAGGGTAACGATCATGACAAGCGGAATTATCCTACACGAAAGGAAGATGAGAAGAACAACATATTTAAACAACATCCTGGAAAAAAGCACTAATTTTATTATTGATCTTTTTTATTTCATATTATTTTGTTTGGTTTGTTTACTTTATGGTAAAACACTTTTAACATTCTCAGTCAATTGTCACTTTTCAGTATTATGTTTTTATAACTTGTGTACCCTATCTATACTTTATTTTTAAATTTTGTTTATTATTTTTCATTGAAATTGTTTTCAAAGCTTATCCACATATTCCTTGTTTTTTAACCATCCCAATCCTTACAACATTATTACACGTATACAACAACCAATACATTATAAATGTCATTATCTTATTAATAAAGTCACAAAACATTACATTCTTATGTTTTTTTTTTGTATCATTATTCATTTCAGAATTTATAAAACCAAAATTGATTCCATGATTATAAGTAGACATATAATTAAGTACTACATTCATATTCAATAACGTAAAAACACTATGTTTACGTTATTATTCTGTAATGAATGTTGTATATGTTTATTGTTGAAGTAATTTTAATATGAATATTAACGTTTGATTATTCATAGATTCATTAAAATGTTATTATTCTATTATACATTAATGCATATGCATTTTCATAGTAAATTATAAAATTAGTTTTGCCTTGTAAATATTCATATATTCATTGTTGAATAATCAAAATAAGACTGTTGATACAAAATTCATTCCAGAATTATAACATAAAAATAATGTTTTTACCTTCTCACACTTTTTAATATTTTTATTTGAAGTATCCCCATCTACATTATACGTATTTATAAATCTAGTTAACAAAAAAACTTTATTTTCATACATAAAATAATCATAAGATGCACTTAAAAAATATGGATTATGAATTATGTATTTGTTGATAACACCGCTTAATACCTACTTCAAATTAGAATTATGTTATATATTCATTTCAGAATTTAATAAGTGAATAGGTGTTATATTATTCTAACACCAACTTTTATAGTCATTCTTTTCACTATTCATAATTCAAATTAAGTCTTATAATCTATGTTAATATAATAGGAATTTGATGGGGAAAAAATCTTTAAGTTACTCACAACATGTATTTCATTTTAGCATCCATATATTCAACAAAAATGCACCACAAACCCATAGCTTTAGAAATTACATGACTCATATTTCTTATCAATGTGTGCCCTTTGCTAAGTGTCATATGCCATATATTACATATGGAATATAAGAAATATTCAGGTTCACAGTTCTAATAATAACCATTAAATAAACCATCACATAGTTTTACTTAGAATACGTCCAACACATAATAATCCTAACAAAATTACCATAATCCAAAAAACCAACATAACAAAACACTTCAAACTTCATAAACGATCAGGTTTTTATAATACTAATAAACCTAATTAAAAAACACCATCTTCTTCACAGATCATTCTACTACAGCACACCTGTGATTTCCTTCTTCTTTTCTTCAATCACCTTCATCCTTTCAAACCTATCCATTTTTTTAACAGATGCATAATGCTTCAAGAATGTTTTCTTCATAACATTAAAATCCGACATCATCAACTTATCCAGATACTTATACCTTAACCTTCCCAACATCTTTTCTTGAATTTTATCATCAAAACATAGACCACAATCCCATTTATGTGCCGCTTCTCCCATGTATGTTTCCATGTGTCGCATAAGGAAAATTCCACAGTCAACACCAACTATATTCCTTTGACACTTCATTTTTATAACCATAACTTCTTTTTTAAGTAACACATTTGCTTTTTTGTGTTCAACACTATTCAGATAACGACAAAAGAAGCTTTTCTGCATGTCAAATTAAATAATAATTCATATTATAATAAATATATAACAACAATACTCACGATCTATATATGAATTCATTAAGTAAACAACAGATCTAACCAGGATACGTGGTCTATTCCCATATGCAGACTCGATTGTCCCAGACCTCTTGATGTGATCAAATATATAAAATGCAACCCTTTCAAGCAAAAACACACTAGGTAGTAACTTTCATCAACAACAATTGGTATGAAAACCTACATTTAAACAATATCAACATCAGTTCCACATACATGTGTGATACCAATCATGTCTAAAAACTGTAAAAATTAACAATTCCATACCAAGTCCACCGTTTTCAAATCTGGTTTGTCCGTTATGTCATTAATCACAGCTACAAACATAATTCTGAATTTATTGTACCTTAGCTCCTCATCTACAGCTTCATCAACCATGTAATCTGTCTGTTTTATCATAACAAAATACCGACCATATTACAATTCATAGCGGAATATGACATACAACACACATCTTATTTATAAAAACTTACAATCGTATCGCATGTGAAGTACATCCTAGAGTAAGAAGCCTCTGACTTCAGTTCTTCGGTTTTATTAAGGAAAGCAGCCCACGCGTCTATTACATTGGTATGCACTTTTTTTCTCATAGCTAACGAACGTGCAGCTTCCAAATGCATTCCATGACCATCAACAGTTTCCCATATAAATTCCCTACCATTTAAACATAATACAATAAAAATGCCACGACAAAAAAAAAATCCATTTTAATTGAGTCACATAAAATGTACATTCTTACCCTTTATCTTTCCCCCATGCTATTATGCTTTGAGCCACAACGTTTTCATCATCTTTAACCGCCTCATCCACATCTGTTATCCGATCTACATATGGTGAACACACCAATTGTCCAAGTTTCCCCTTCCTTTTACCTTTCCCATTTTTCAACTCATCAACATGCACCATTTCTCTTTCCATAATATCTTTTTCAGTTCTTTTTTTCAGTTTGTCTTCCGCTACAGATTTTTTTGTATATCTAATTACTGGCTTGCTTCCTTCTTTAACATCCATACTCTTATCTTCCTCATTTAATTGTGTTATTCTCAAATCGAACGATGGTATGTCATCTTTGCAAAAATCCTTGTTCTTTCTCATGCTCCGTTCCACAATCTCATCAGACATATTCAAAAACCAGGAGTCAGAACAACTGGACTATCCAATGATGTATTTCCTTTATATTCCAGAAAGAGCACGGAAGGTGAGTCGCACCCATCCATAATCTTTGTCTTCTCATTATTCCTTCCAGTAGATTGAACATTGCATATGGGACTATTTCCTTTCACAAAACTACTTCCTTTCACAAAATTACTTTGCCCAGGATTGACTGCAACTTTAACGGGCGTTTTCATTGTCACTTCATTTGTGGGAGAGATATTATCTACATGTTCCACATTCTTTTCATTAAAAAGTTTTCGCACCTTTCGTAACCACTCTTTTACCACATCATCATTTGCATCCTCTTCTAACCCCTTCTTAATTGCTTCCTCAATTTTTCCTTATCATCACAGATCCTACTATATATCTTTTCAATTGATTCCACATCTACCTGTCATTGTAATAAAAACGAGTTACAATATCTTCTTATGTATAATATTATTTATTACAGAAAATATGACATAAATATTAAAATAACTTACCACCTTATCCTCATCCCCATTTACATCAACAGGATCCACTTCCCCATCTGCACGAAACTCCAAGGTTCCAAATTCTCCATTTCTCAATCCATGCTCCTCCAACATTTCCAAATCCACTGAGTCAATCTGATTTATCAATGGCCTTGATCTGCGGAGATTATATCCATTCAAAACTACTTTGTCCGCATACGTAAGCTGTAACATCAGAATTAATAAGTTATCTTATATTATTTTCATTACAGAATAAAAAACTACAACAAAAATAAATGCACATACTTACAAATACTTACCAGTAACAGCGTGACTGGACCTGTGTAATAACAGTTTGCGTCATTTGGCCGCCATTTGTATTTTGCCTTCTCCAAACATTCCACTATATATACTTGCACCAATCAATTTTTTGAATATCTTCACACCTTGCTAATTTCTCCAGACAATTAATACGGCTTGCCCCACTCATTTCTGTCTCTGCAAACGTGTTTATGAATAATGTCAAGAAATTAAGCTTGAACATGTCATCCGCCACATCCGATTGTCTAATCCTCTTCACATAGTTTCCATTATTGAACTTTCCTCCTGGATATTGACTTTTCCATGCTTCAATAACTACATCTGTTTTATCGCATTCCGCCAACTGGTTGTAGTCTAAACCTTCACTTGGCAAACCAAACATCTTTTCAACCGTTTTCTTTGTAATAAGTATTTCCCCTTTCTTAGTCTTAATCGTGGATGTTTTTGCTCTAAATTTGTCCACCATGTAGTAAGCCAATCTAGAAGGTATTGAATCTAACTTTATATCAAGGAATGCACCGAAACCCATTCGTCTCACCATTTCTTTCTGGCTGTATGACATTCCCTTCACCGCCATATACATTGATTTTGGGGACATACGGCAACTTATTTTTTGCAACTCCTGAGTTTTGTCGTCCTCAACATCTGCATCTTCATTTTCTACAACATTCTTTCTTTTCGTTTTTCTTTTCTTCATTCCTTTCTTCTTAACATCTTCCTTTGAAACTTCAATTTTTATGACTTTAGTTTTTTTCCTATCACTTCTTCTTACATTAACATCAACATCAGCTTCACTATCTTCATAATGTTCATCTTTCCTTTTCTTTTTCTTACTTACACTAACACTTGATTCGCCTACAACAAACCCAAAATAACATACGCATGATCACTATAATACTGCACCAATAAGAATCACGCATAATATTTGCAAATGTTTTCTGCCTTGAATACTAATGTATTCTG
The DNA here is from genome assembly GCF_052849685.1 of Lactuca virosa. Taxonomy (NCBI): domain Eukaryota; kingdom Viridiplantae; phylum Streptophyta; class Magnoliopsida; order Asterales; family Asteraceae; genus Lactuca; species Lactuca virosa. Next base: position 220,127,359 of record NC_136430.1, on the reverse strand, counting down.
TAATGACTACTACATCAAACTGACTACTACATACTAATGTATTATGTATTCTGTAATATGTAATGAAGCATAAAATACATAATGTATTCTGTATTGACTACTACATCAAAAATAAACTGAAAATTGATTTTATGAAATATTACATACTCTCATCAAATACTGTTAGTCATGTCCATATTCAATTCATTCTTAGGGATAAGACCACACAAATAAGAATCATGCATATTTGTTTTTTATATGTTTTCAAGTCAGAATATTTAATATAAGTAATATATGATGTATTGAATGATTACCTAATATGTTCTTTATTGAATACTAACTCGAATCTTAAACATAACAGAATATTACATACTAACACACATAATGTGTTAATCAAATTTTGATTACTCATATTAAGATTGAATGCACGATTGTGATAATAAATAATGCATATTTGTTTTGTATATGTTTTCATTGCAGCCTATTTTTTTCCAAAACATATAAAAACATGTACTGAATTATTACATAACGTATTCAACATCTAAATCTTTTCATTATTGAATCCATGTAGAAGCATTGCACACTGTTGCACATACTGTGCATTCTGTATTCATTACATAAGTAATTTAATCTGTGTTGAATACTAAAATAAACTATTAAGTACTCAATTAATTCTGATATGAATAATTTAATAAATAATCCTTATTTTTTTTTTTAAAAAAAAAATACTTTTACTTTGACATAATACAAAATAACAAAAACCACAACACTAATAATACAACTTCAGTTAAGAATAATTATTATAAGAAATATATGATTTATTGAATTCGTACATAATGTATTCAAAATCCAAATGTTTTCATTACTGAATACATGTGGAAGCATTGCACACTGTCGCACATATTGTGCATTCTGTATTGAAGCATTACATATGTAATGTAATCTGTATTGAATACTAAATTAAACTATTAAGTACACGATGAATTCTGTTTTGAATAATTTCATACACAATGATTGTTATTATTTTTTTAGAGTACTTTTATTATAACACAAACCATAACACTGATAATAAAACTTCAGTTCAGAATATTTAATCTAAGACATATATGATATATTAAATTCTAAAATTATGTTATCAATATCCAAATGTTTTCACTACAGAACACATGTGCAAGCATTGCATATTTTTACACAAACTGTATACTCAATTAAGAACATTTTAGTACTAATATATACTTTCTATTAAAATATTATAGAATGTGTTCAATATTGAAAACATGTGGCTAATCATTTAATATTATTCACATAAAAAACAAAACAACATCACACAGTCAAACAAATACAAAGCTAAAACAATATCAGTCACAAAAGAAGTTACTTTTTTGAAAACGCGTTTTCACCTTCTTTTTTGCTAATGGTTCCCTACTAAGCATCACCACACTAGAACCTCCTGCAACATATGACAATGAAAAATGGTTTAAAATTAGACTATTTATTATTTAATATATAAAAACCTTGAAAAACTAGTCATCCGTCTAATTAGATTCCATGATTCAACCACAACAATAATCTTAACTATACTACGATTATAATATCATTATCAACAGGACACAAAACTTCAAACACACAATTATAATACTTGTCATCTTCAACAAAACCCTAAAAAAAATCAACAACAAAAATTGGGATACGTGAATCGTCTTATTCAACAAGGAAACCAACTAGAAACATTATCTTTCTACATTTTTAACCATTTTACGCATTTTATATTTGCTTTTAAATACACAGAGCAAACAATCGTCGTATTCAAAACAGAAACTAATTTAAAGTTGTATTTGAACATCAACGAGCAAAACCTGAATGAATGTTCACGAAATCGTCGTTATCAAGGTTAATGGCTTCTTCAAAGGTGTTGTTGAACTTGCTGCCCTTCATTTTTGACTCTGATCGAAGAGTCCTCATTCTGTGATATGTTGAGCAATCAACTCTTTTTATATTCAACTACCGAACCAGCTTCACCAGAATCACATTCAATGTTGAAATCGGCTAATATCTTCAACAAAAATTGGACGATGCGTACGGATTTGGAAGACGGATTCACCGGCGAAAATCACGAACAGAGAAGCCTTTTCCTAAATTAGTTAACCTAGTTTTTTACCCAAATGCCCTGAAACCCCGTGATCAGCTCATTTATTGTATTTTCCACTTTTTTTTTGCCTTTTATTAAATAGGAAAATACCTAATTATCCTATCCATCTATTTAATTAATCTAATGGTTGTAAAATGTCCTTATGTTCTCACAATAATTGGTGTTTTCACAAGAACTATCCCCTATATATATATATATATATATATATATATATATATATATATATATATATATATATATATACTAGAAAAGTTTTAGGCCCGTGCTAAGCACGTCCCATGGAGGGTAATGATTTTTTTTCTATAATCTAAAGTATAATGTGCTAATAACCAAACCGTGAAGATTTTCTGCTTTAAATGCGTGGATTTTCAATGTCACATCATGAAGAAGAAAAAAGAAAATGGAAATACAATTTTATTTTGCAACAAGTAAACGATGGTTGGATTCATATATTTTGCAAGATTGTTGTAAACATTCATTGAAAGTCTACCCTGCATTTAGTTTCTTGCTGCATAATGAATATGGGAAACCAATCAACCATAAAAATAAAGTCAACTGTAATATGATAGACGACAAAAGGCTTACCAAATCCATGTAGATATTCAGCCTCTAATAAGACATATATGGTGGAGAGAGAGAGTGAGAGATTGTTTTCCTAAATATTGAACTATTTCCCCTCCTATTGGAACATATGGATGTGTCATATTTGGGATACATGATGTGGCAGTTTTAAGACTTGTTCACCGCCACGTTTTAAGACTTGTTGACGCGTGACAGTGCTTCACCCAAAACATTCTCATTCTCACATAACTCTTTTTTAAGACTTGCTGCATAATTCATCACAGATCATTCTCACATAACTCTTTTTATCATCAATCAAAGCTGAATTAATCAACAAAACACATTAATAGCTTGATTTGATAAAAATTGAGTTTATCCATTAAATCCATTCATAAAATTCATAAGGTTGACGTTGTTCCATACACCAATAACTAGTCAAATAACCACTGGTGACTTCTCGACTATAGGATTCAGCAATGATCTTGGAGGCTAAAAAAATTAAAATGCATTTACTTAAACGTCAATATCTAAAGTAATCTAATAGTAACTTTAAATTTTTGATACTAAAGTAAACTACGAATTGTGTTTATGTTAACATGATGAACTTGCAACACATGGCCCAAATGTAATGATCAAAATAAAATGAAGGAGTAAATAAAAAAATATTTATGCAGGAAGTTAAAAGAGATCTGAGTATAGGTGGTAAAAGACTATTTAATTCAACACCTGTACATACAACTTAATATGTAAATCTGTGGAAAGATGAAGGATAAAATTGAGATAAAAAGGCCACATCCATATGCTTAATGAAAAAGTGAGTTCAAGGTATGTTAATCATTCGACTGAATAAAACACGATCCATGGGAAACAAATTCCTTCTTCCGTCACTCAAAACAACACCAGCTTAGGATTTTGTGTGCAATCAATCACTATAGAAACTATATATTGGAATCATAACTCTGAGATGATCACCAACTTAGGGCAAAAAGCCAGACATAAAATCACCCAAAACTGGAAGCCTGGGAAAAATGTGGCTGAAAAGTAAATGCAAACCTCATAATCAGCATAACAACATTTCAATTAATTTTGCCTCAATAACAAGAGTTTTTTAGGAAGGAAAATGTCCAATCTGAGATAAAAACTTAATTTTCCAATAAATCACTAACAAATCACTCAACCATAAATATAAGTCAGTTCCAAATATTAGATAAAGGGCATTTGGTGAGGAATAAAAGGCAATTAAAAAATATAAATAAAAAAGATACCTTGTTATGTTTCCCATTCATTCCCCCACACCCTCCCTCCCAGATTGATCTGGTTTGGTTTGTCAGTTATCTGTTGTGAATTTCGAGAAGAATAACGCACAACAGCTAAGAAGACGACCATATAAATTACAATGACATAATTGAAATAAATTAGGATGACAATTAATTACCTTAAGAAGGGAAGAGTTGTGATGTATATTTGACCACTGGCTGCATGAGAGGGAAGCAGAAGTAAAACAAACAAAACCTAATCAGATGGAAAATGGAACCCAGAAGTAGAAAGAAAATGTATAAAACTAAAAATCACATAATCAAACCCACCTTTTATCATAATGGATGACTGTCAATTGTTGAAGCAGAAAGAGGGAGACGAGACAAATAAATAACCAACCAGTTAAACTATGGACCAATAATTACCGTTGGAAAAAGGGATCGGTAGAATAATGCCAGAGGTTATCTGTGTTCATTGGCGGATATAGCGGTATGGAGGAACCTCGTCTTTAAAAAAAGCGACGGTACCCATGGAGGATATAATCGGAGTTTTTATTGCAGAGAAACCCGGATCAGAGTCGCCAATTAGGGTTTTTTTATGTGAAGGATTTTGGTCGGAGTTTTTCTTGAAGAGAGTCGGGAGGAGGAAAAGAGTGTTTGATTCCGGGTTTCCGGTGGGTAACAAGGATACGACATGACGGAAGGTGAGTCGATGTTCATATCCATGGCGCCGATTAAGAGGCAGGTTGTGTGAAAGTGATGTAGGAGGCATTATAAAATGGAGAACGGGAATAGGTGCATACATTGAGAGCAGATTTCCGGAAAGTAAAATGGATACGACACAACAGAATGAAACGATGGCAATGTCCATCGCGTTGTTTAAGAGAAAGGCGACATGGCATCAAGAGAACCTGCTGAAATTGATGTAGAAGGCAAAAGAAAAAGAGGGATTTTATATATAGTAATGATATATATATATATATATATATATATATATATATATATATATATATATATATATATATATATATATATATATATATATATAGGAGTAAGATCAAATGAGAACACCTAAAAGGTTGAGAACGCGAGAACAGATCTGAACCATTTAAATACTTAGATCTAATGTTATTATTAAATGGACTATTTATGAAAAATTCTAAAACTAATGGTATTAAAGTGTAACTTTGAAATGATCAGAAGGGCATAATAGGAATTGCAATTTTATCTATTTCCTATAATTTCTCACCCTCTCACCTATTTCCTCTCATCTTTCTCATATTCCCCCGTCTCTCTCGTCTCTCTCTCTCTAGGGTTTTATAACAAATCCGCCTCCATCATATACATACTACCATGAAGATTTGTTCAGCATCTTCACCTCACGCCGCAGCCACCATCGTCATACGCATCACCTGTCACCAGAAGTGGCGCCGATGAGAAATAAAATATCCAAAGGTATCAATCGCGAAAATATCTAGAGAAGGCTATAAATACCCCAAAAGTTATTCAGATCATTTTTCTGAAACTTCTGCAAGAAAAGGAAACTTGTTCGCGAATTACATTTAAGTACAGATATCTTCAACTTCTGTTTCTCTTGCTCTTATTTTCTACAAGAACAGATTTCAAAGGCTTCAAGACTGAATCAATCTCTAATTATTTTGTGCAGTATAACTCGATACACAGAGAGGTATGTTTGCGTCTGTTCTTTTTGTTTTTTTGTGTGAAAATCGTTGGATCTGGATTTAACATTTGAAGTTTAGTACACTTATTGTTTTCGGAGACTTGGGACTAGGGTTTTATCTTGGATTTGTGCAATTTGTGCTCTTTGTTATGAATCATAAGTACGCTACCTCTTAATTTTTTGATGGCGTTTTTGGAAGCATTAATCGTACCATGTTTGATTCTCTGGTTTGTTAATAGTCGATATTGGCGGAATTGATTCTATCGATTTGATATTTGAAGCCTGAAAAACTTTAGATATTTGGGCATATTCGACTTGAAATGAATTGTTATCCTATGAGTTTCTATATGGCATCTGTTTTTATAGAACTGTTATTGGTTAGAATGTTGTTTGTATGCGATATCTGTTCGCAGATTAATGAACTGTGATTGTGTAATGTGTAGTTAAGGACTGAATTGAATTGAGTTTCTGGTGTTGTTTCAACTGACATAATTTATCAAGTTAATCTGGATCTTTAATCTCTTTCCTCGGAACCCTAGTTATTTACAATCTGCATGATGTAGATGAGTAACCCTTGAAGATCCAGTATTCTAGTTCTTTCTTCTATGAAACACTTATTCTTTCATCTAAACCTCAACAGGCAACGATTATATCTGGTTGGCTCTTTTCATCTTTTGCTCATTGCTTGATTCTTCTTCATTTACAGAAACACTGAGATGGATATTCTTAGTCAAACTTCCAATACATCTTCTTTTCGAATGGATCATTCAAGAAAGAAGAAAACAAGAAGCAGACGTGATGCACCAAAGAAAGTGGCTGCAACAATTGCCAAGTGGAGGAAGGCAGAAAGAAAACGACAACAGGGGGTGTTTGGGTTTCTTCGTGTGTCGTAAAAGAGTGGGAGAAAACAGAGGGGGCTGCTGCCCTTGGCTCGCCGGAAACCACCAACAAACACCTCTGGTGGGGGTGTTTTTGTTGCACCTCGAAGACAGGAGAAAAAGAAGGGAGTGTGAGAGGAAATGGAAGAATGAAAAATTGTATTTATCTATGAATAGCAGTGTATTCATTTGTGAATAGCAGTGCATTCATGTGTGAATAACAGTGAATGAATAGCAGTGCATTTATGTGTGAATAGTAGTGTATTCATTTGTGAATAACAGTGAATGAATGTATTTATTTATGATTAGAGGTATTCATTTATTCAATTCTGAATAACAGGATACTTATTTCTTAATAGCTATGTATTCATTTGTGAATAACAGTGTAAACATGTGTTAATGAGTATATTTATTTATGATTAGAGGTATTCTTTTTATGAAGAAATGATAATTTTTACACTATTTTTATTTTCAATTGATTAAAAAAAGAAATTGGATTACTTGTAAATTGATGTGTATTTATTTGTGATTGGAGTAGTATCATGTTTTTTCAAAAAAAAAAAAAATCATTTATGAATACAAATGTACTAATTTGGTGTTCGATTTCTATTCATTTTTTTGAACAAAAAAAAAAAAAACCGTGAAATAGGAGAAAAAAAATTGATTTTTGTAAGAATTTTTTTTCAGTTTTAAAATAAGTTTTGGTAAAAATGTTTTTTATATTCCATTAATAAGAAAAATAAAAAATTGAATATTTATTTCTTTTTTGGTAACTGATCCTAAATTTAAGGGAATTTGATTGAATTTTAGTTTATTTTAATTTAATTAAAATATACAATTACTAGTATGCCCTTATATATTGATTGGTCCAGAATTGTTCTCGCGTTCTCAACCTTTTAGGTGTTCTCATTTGATCCTCTCCCTATATATATATATATATATATATATATATATATATATATATATATATATATATATATATATATATATATATATATATATATAAGTTAAAATAAATGTCTACAACGCTATTAGTAATTGTGCCACGAAATGACTATTGGTCGACATATGTAGGACGTGTTCGGCACGGAGCGTTTAGGAGCTTTTTGAGAGCTTCTAGCTTCTAGTGTTTGACAAAACGTTCCGTTTTGAACAGAAAACCTTGTTTGGCACTACAAGCTTATAACGTTTAGTTTAAACAAAACGCTCCAAATCCAAAAGGTACTTCATGTAGCGTTTAACAAAACGCTAAGCTACAAGCTACCCGCTAGAAGCTAATCGCTACCGGCTAGTTTTGCCGAACACGCCCGTAATAAAATATCATGAAGAATAAATTTCATTTTTATGATTTACTTTAAAAATAATACAATTGTTTATCTACAAAAAAAAGTGTTTTTGATATCTACATAACTTTACATGGCACAGAATATTGCAAATAAATTGTGATTCTTATTTTGTTTGAATTTTGTTTCTGTCAGTAATATCTTAGATATTATATGTTTATGACATTAACCAAAGTTTCTATTAAATTAATGTTACATTTTTTAGATAAAAAATATAGATAACGCTAATTTGATATATAGTTCAATCAAAATATTTGGACTAATCATTAAATATCTATACAAACCCTTAAAAGATGTTAAAGTAAATTAAAATATGAATTAAATTACTTTTAACATATAACAATTTGGTTATTAACAACCACAACATAAAAAAAAAAATAATGATTTAAAAAGGTAATTTATTTTTAAATTTGTATTAAATTTTTTTCGTCTGCATTTTCCCTTTTAAATTGTTTAACTGTACACATTCAATCGTTATTATCGGGTATTCAGGTAAACCGAAAAAAACGTCGTATTAAGGTAATATATTTCCTACTTTGTACACATTTAGTCTTTAAAATTTTTCTTGCACATTTAGTCCTTACTAATTTTTTTGTTGCAAAATAATTTTTTGTTGTTTTTTGTACACATTCAGTACTTATGAACGGTTTCTTTAGATTTTTTCAAGGTATTTTACATAGGACAATTATTAATGAGGTGTTCGGGGTTGTTCATGGTTTTGGCCACTGCGGCCTCGATTGCTTAGTGCTTAGGTCTTATGTTCTTAACGTTATAACTTCTTTATATGATCTCAGATTTTAATGGTCTTTATATCTACGCATTCGTAATTAGATTCGTATTGGAGTCTACTAAATGTGTACAAAGTGATATATATATATATATATATATATATATATATATATATATATATATATATATATATATATATATATATATATATATATATATAGGAGTAAGATCAAATGAGAACACCTAAAAGGTTGAGAACGCGAGAACAAATCTGAACCATTTAAAAAACTAAATCTAAGGTTACTATCGAATGAGCCATTTATATAAATTCTTAAAATTAAAGGAATTAAAGTGTAATTTTAAAATTGTCATAAGGGTACAACAGTAATTAAAACTTTAGCTAACTCCTAAAATTTCTCAATTCTCGTCTATTTCCTTTCATATTCCCGTCTTTTTCTTTCTCCCTTGGATACCTAGGGCTTCATGGTTAGTTCCGCCTCCTCATCGGCTCATCCATGCTTCATCTGCTTCGAATCAATCCAACCGACTCACAATCGCTTCTTCCCCATATCTCTACATATCCCGATCAAAGAAAAGTACGTTCGATTTGCTGCTGTTATTCGATTCAATTGCGTGTTTATATTTTGAAATTTGGTTTTTGATCCTGATAATCGACTTTCTATCTCCTGAATTTGCGGTTTGTTAGTCTCGATTGTGGAAATCTCTCTTAGGTTTTTGTCTATAGATTTAAAATCTACATGTGATCAATCACATTGATAAACTGTTCTTTCTGATGCTTTACAAATTGTTGAAGTTTGATTCGAAGAGCGAGATCTCTGTAGATTTTGAACATTCTGTTCGGTCGTTTTTCAGGAATTTTTAAGTATGATTATGTTAAATAGCCTCTTTTACAAGTAGATCATGTTCTTTCCTCTACTGAAGTTGTTAATCGAACATCGTAGCTGTTGTATTTCGTGGTATAACGCTTAAACCACACCAAAACCACAGATGATTTACTGAATTCTGTGATAAGGAAACTGCCCGATTAGTTTCTCACTTCAATAATGATCCCAATGTGATAAATTCGTTCAAAAATCATATGAGAAAATTGCCTAGATTTCATTCGTTGCTAATTGAAATCTTATTATCACAGAGATGGAAACCTTCCTATTCACATCAGAATCCGTGAACGAAGGCCACCCAGACAAGCTCTGCGATCAAGTCTCAGACGCCATTCTAGACGCATGTCTAGAACAAGACCCGGAAAGCAAAGTCGCCTGTGAAACCTGCACCAAAACCAACATGGTCATGGTCTTCGGTGAAATCACCACCAAAGCTAACGTTGATTACGAGAAAATCGTCCATACAACTTGCAGAGAAATCGGATTCACATCTCCCGAAGTCGGACTCGATTTAACTGTTTTATGCATTGCTTCTGCAGGTGAGTTATTTTTTGTTTTCCCTTCACTTCTTCTCAGTTGTTTCTCGAATGAGATAAAAGATTTAGGGGAATCAAACAATTTTAGAACCAAAGGTAATTTATACTATAATATTAATTTATGATTAGAAGTGTATTCATTTTTTGTTAATGATATATATATTCATGTATGAATATAATTACAAGTATGTATTTTATTTTTTGTTCATGTCTCATATTAATTTATGATTAGAAGTGTATTCATATGTGATATATTCATGTATGAATATAATTACAATTATAGGAATTTATATGTATTTTTTATTTTGTTCATGTCTCTTCATTTATAATTTGATGTCATGTGTGTTTTTCTAAATCCTTTTCATTTAATTGATTGTTAATTTTATTTATTTCTTTATTTGACAGTGTGTAGAGGAAATCGAGATACATCTACAAACGGGATGTTGGAGTGCTAATATACAACCAAACAATACAAAGTGGAAAATATATCGCCTTATTCATTTATGATTATATAATAACAGTTAATTATTTTTATTCGAATTTTTGTTTATGTTGTATTCATATGTGATTATAGAAAAATAGATATGTATTACATTGTAACTTTTTGTGTTACTATTATTTATCAATAGATGTATAATCTAGATATATATCCAATATGTTTTTATTTATTTATGATTATAGTTGTATTGTAATTTTTCTCTATAAATTGCGTTATATTCGTTTATTATTACAACTTAATTCATCTATTCATTCATGATTACAGCGGATTCATATATGATTACAAATATGTTTTATTTTTGTATGATTACATATATTTGGTTGAAATGATAAATTCATCAATTTTTTTGATATACCGGTAAAAAAAAAACAAAAAAAAAACGTTTTTTAATCATGGTAAAAAAGTTTTTTTTTTAAATAATCTATTTGATTAAAAATATATTAAATTCATTTATAATATTTAGGTAAAAAATCAATTAATTAGACAACATCCATGATTGTAGGAAATCATTAATTGTCCATATTTAATTACATTGTAAAATTCCTTTTACGCCCTTATGGAATGATTGGTCTACAATTGTTCTCGCGTTCTCAACCTTTTAGGTGTTCTCATTTGATCCTCTCCCTATATATATATATATATATATATATATATATATATATATAAGGCTAGGTTATAATGTGGATTGACAACTATTGTGCGGACGTGTGGACAATGCTATTCTATGAGAATTACTAACAAAAAAAGTTGTTTAGTAATGTGAATACGATCAACCTCACACAAATATCGTCATTTTCATGCATTACCACTAATTCTTATTCATTTTTGTTCTCACGCATCGTTTTTCACTCATTTTTATTCTTACAGAATACGACTCAATCAACATTCTGACAGAATGAGAATAATAATAATAAGTCTATAATAACCTTATAGACGATTTAATTAGTGAGAATGTGTGATAATGACAATAGTTATGTAAGATTGAACGTATTCATATCATCAAACAACATATTTTCTTTGTCATTCTCACATAATAGTATTGTCCACACGTCCGCACAATAGATGTCAATCCACATTTGAACCTATATATATATATATATATATATATATATATATATATATATATTACTCTATTAAGTTTTTTTTTTGGTTTATCTGGAGTAGCCGGTCATAAGGACCGGACGTGTACAGTTAAAAAAATTGAAGGGGCAAATGCGGACGAAAAAAATCTCAGTGATCAAATATGTAAAAATCGAAAAGTATATTATCATTTTAGGTCATTATCCCTTAACAAATACACAATTATGCAAGTGTGTTTTATACACATAAAAAACTTAAAACTAATGGTGACTATTTGACCTGGTTTGGCTTTCTAACATATCAATATACCAAATAAAAACAAGATTTAAAATTATCCTATTTTAATTAACCAAACTATTATTTAAATTCATTGTGCGATTTTAAATTAGATTTTTTAAATTTATTATTTTTTTAATTTAATTTAATTTAATTCTTTTTACAGATATTAGACTTTTACAAGTGAGAACACTCGTAATGACCATTATATGGGGGGTGTTTGAGATTTCTTTTAAAATGACTTTTGAACTTTTAACTTTTCCAAAAAATAAAAAAAAAATCAAAAGATATTTGGCAAATGAAAAAGTTCTTTTAAAACAACTTTTTGTCGCAAACAAAAAAAGTTTTTTTAAAAGTTATGAAATCTCATCTTTTTGTGACTTTTGACTTTTAACTCTTAAAAATTTTAAAAGTCAAGCCAAAAACATTTTAAATATATCATTTTAGAAAAAGTTAGTTTTAAAAAAAGTCGTTTGAGGTCCACAAATAAATAATTTCCATTTTAATCCAATTCTAAATTCTAGATTTCAAATCCCTTTTCTTATCATTTGATTAATTTAGACTGTTGAAGATCGTACTTTTCAACACTCGTTCACCACTATTTAGATCGACGATCTCAACAATTTCATCATCTTGTTGCTCCTTTGCAACAAACCCCCAAATCTCAAGAAACAAAAAGCTAAAACTCAGGTAGCATCGAAACCCACTCAATTACAATTTTAAGCTTTTTATAATCACTGTCTTGATCAATGTGGCTACCCTGTTTAATTCAAACTTTCAACTGTTTTCCTTATGCAATCACCCCAGTTTGAAACACCAATTTCTATTCAATTCAGATGGGTATTCATTTGATCATGAATGAGCTTGTTACTTTCTTCAACTTGTAATTAGGTTTCGATTGCTTCTCTGTGGATTTTGCTGTATTCTGTATTAAATTTATGATGGATATTTGATCTTACATGAACTAGTGAATTGCTTCTACTTGTAATTAGCGTTTAAATAGTTCTTTTTGGAAATTTGTTGAGTATTATATTCAGATTAAGAGGGGTATGTGATGTTTTTTGATATTACATATAGTATATTGTAAACAAAGTGTTCTGTTTTCTACTTTACTTAATTGGAAAGGCTTAGTAGAGGTGTTGGAAAATTTATGAATCCGAGAATCCAATATGAAATTATTCTCTTCATATGAACATAACTTAATCTTGCAAAATTTACAATGGAGAATAAGAATCTTCTTGGATTGACATAAATACCATGTCTTTGTTTTTTGATATTAAAACTATATGTGTCTGGTTTTTGATCGTAATAGTCTTTGGTCATGGACTTTTCTGACTATGCAATGAGATGACTTGTGTAAGTCGATATTTTTTATGGTATAAAGACCATGTTTCACTCAAGCTTGTTATCGTATGTATAGATGATTATATTTAGGCCCTCTTTTGGCCCACTTTGCATAGCCTACAATCCCTTGTAATCTTGTATTGACACATAATAGAAGAAATTAGGCCTGACAATCGTGTCGTTTCGGGTTGGCGTGTCGCGGGTTGGCGAGTTGACGGGTCAAAATATGTCAACCCAAACATGACCCATTTAAATATACTTAAATATACAGGTCACGGGTTGGCGGGTTTGGAACATAAACCCATATATGACCTGTCAACCCATTTATTTATACGGGTTCACAGGTTGACGGGTTTGTGGGTCATATTTGGGTTCGTGGGTTAGATTCCATAAATAAAATTGCGAATTAAACATGAATAAATTCTTGATGGTTGATGCAAACATATCCGAATTTTAGACACTTAAGTCTTAAACATCCAAACAAAAATTAAAAACATTCATAGAAACATGTTCAAACTAAATATTAATACAAACATAGATAATTCACGTGCTAAAGTAATAGCCACAATTCCCATTTTTTTCTCCCAAAAAACAAAGTCAATTCTCCAACACCATTTCGATACCTGATTTCGATCACAGAGTAACAAAGGGGAGAGTGAGACTCTGGGAGACTGGAAGTCTGGAAGAAGGAGATACGCTCATACGAGATTTGATTTTGAGATTATTATTTAGGGCAAATGGGCAAAATGGTTATAGACTTAGCCTTATAGGTTACGACTTACGACCTTAGGCCATCCACCACGAGTCAAAATGTCAAAACAGTCAAATGGTCTATGAATCAATGGTATATATTATATAATACTCATTAAATATTAATACCTGATACATAAATACATTTAAAAAATAAAATAATTTTTTTATTAAAAATATAAACGGGTTGGCGGTTCAACCCGTTTATTTTTTGAGAAATCCATATATGACCCGTTTAATAAACGGGTTGGCGGGTTGAAAAACTTAACCCAAACCCATTTATTTCGTGTCGTGTCGCAGGTCATATCGCAGGTCGTATTGAGAATTGCCAGCCCTAGAAGAAATCAATTCATAGAGAAATTTCAATCTTACATGGTACCCACTACCCAATCTTCTTTCCTAACCCTAATTCCCACTTCTCCTAGAAACATGTGTCCTCAACCATTGTGGTCGAACTCCTCGTGCATGATGATGCCTCCTCATCCTCATTATCTTCTTATACTCTTTCTCTCCAAAAACCTTAGGCAATCACCAATATCTTTATTTCCTTAACCCTTATCAATCTTCGGTGAATTAATTATGATGACCGGAGAGAACACTTAAACACACTGCACTAGGTTTGGTGTTCATGATTACATCGATGGCTCCCACGATGATGAAATAGCCAAATTTGACGAACCAAAAATTTGACGAACCAAACTGCTCAATATCAACTTTACAGTAAAACTATGGATCTACGACACAATATCTTAATCTTCTTCAGATGATCATTAATAGAAACTCCACGACTCGTCAAATATAGATCACTTTCAAGACCTTGTTTCGTGATAATAAAGATGAAAAATCCATTCAACTTGACAACGCATTGAGAAACATCGCGATAATCACGACCTAGCTATCGTACCCGAATCTAAACTATCTCGGACCTTCTTGATACTATTGATTCGCATGTTCTGGGGAAGAATCTTGTTACATATATGATAAATAGATTATCCCCCAAATCAGACTACATCGTGAGTTCCATCCTTCATCAATCGCATCTCTAGACATTCTTGGACTCTTGATCAATGCTATTCCTCAAAAAACAAAGAATGGCCCAAGTTCGCCCTCAACAATCTTCCATTCGGATAACTTGTGATCAGCCACCACAGTTCTTAATTCGTAATAAAGCTACCAAATATGGAGACAAAGTCAAGACAATGGAAGAGGCCACTGTCCGGGCTTCGATCATTAGCCACACTACAACCAACAACCTCCATAGTGGAATCCTTATAGACCTTTCCGCCAATCAGATTGCCATGGGCTATGCCCTGGTCTAGAGAAGTCCCCCAAATAGGTTGCCTACTCATCGCCACCACATTGAGCTCCATCCAGCTACACGGCCTATGCCACATCGGGCTCCATCTAGTAGGATTGGTCTAATTTAGCCGCTCCCCAATAGGCGTCATACACCTTTGGACCAACATGCTCATGTCACACCATTGCCACCTTGAACTTGGTTCTTGAATGACACATCTAATCAAGTCACAACATTACCTAAACTCTTAACACAATGACTCTTAATGACTAAGGTGACAATAGATGGTATATAGATACCGGGACCACATCTAATCTTATCCTTTCTACCACATGTGATAAGCATAATTTTCATTGTGTCCCTGTTGTTAACGAGTATTCTATTCCTATTATACGAACGGGCCATGCCCCATATCAACTTTACTTACATAACATCCTTGTCACCCCCTAATATCATCAAAAACCTAATGTATGTTCATTAGTTTACTTGTACTAATAAATATTATGTCAAATTGAAGAGTTTGGTTTTTCTTTAAATGACTATCAGACCCTTCAAACTCTGCTTTGATGTGACAGTGCTAGAGACCTTAGCTTCTGACATATCCTTCTCCAAAATCTTTTGTCTTCTTGTTCCTCTCTTTGCCATCAATAACTCGATCATCCTTTCCATCAAGTTCTTTAGTCTCTTGTGTCTTGCAGGTTTATTTCGTGTAATAAAGTAAAGACTCATATATGGTTTGTCAATCTTGTCAACTTGACAAACATATTATATTTCTAATGTTTTTCGTTCATTTTCCATTTTATATTGTTCATTAATGTATAGACATCTCTTATTTCTAATTTCTAGTTAGTGGCATAAAATAGTGTTATTTTTATTTGCACTTTGTATGGTATATCCACTTAAACACAAATATGATGTCTTCATTAAATTTCTACATTTTCATGTTTATGTTAAAACTCAGTTTGAATGTAAAATTAAGTCTTTTAAATGTGACAATTGTGGCGAGTACGATAATCAATCCTTTCGCTTTTTTTTTTTTTTTTTTTTTTCATAAAAGTGGTACCCACATTTTGTTTTCTTGTCCTCATACATCTCAAAAAAGTGGTAAACCGGATCACATGTTTCACACCATCAATAATGTCATAAGTACTCTCCTTTTACACCCATCTACCACCCACTTATTGGGTTGAGGAACTCGACATGGCTAACCACCTGTTAAACATTTACCCTCCACCTCCATAATTAACGAAACCTCATTTATCGCCTTTTTTTTTTTTGCAAACACCCATCATACTCTCACCTACGCATCTTTGGATGCTTATGTTATCCTCATTTTATTACAACTCGTACTTCTCTGTGGATTTTTCTCGGATATCCATCCTAACACAGTGGTTTCCGATGCCTTGATATTTCCACCGAAAAGATCATCATCTTGTGTCATGTTGTCTTTGGTGAGTCTATCCTTCCCTTCGGTTCCATGACTCCGTCTCAACCCCCTCATATAACTTTCTTGATGATTACTCCACCCCGTCTTCAATATCTCATTATTTTCTGGAGTATAACCCACATGCTCCAAGCCCAATCTCATTTGTCCCAAAACAAAACCCACCACCCTAAGGCCGATACAACCACACAAGTTGCCCTCTTTTAGCCCAACTAAACTCGTCGACCACCTGTCCTTCGACACAACCTCTCATGTTGATCGAAAAAAAGGCCCGCCCAACTCCGGCCCAACTAACCTCATCGTCATACCACATAGCCGACTCACCATATCGTATACTATTACCACCATCACCGAACCTCCTATGACCACTCACCCGTTCAAAATACGACATCGTCAAACCCATACGACGATTTAACCTACATACGACCGCCTTTTCCCTAACCCTCATTATTACAAGCATTAAAGGACCATAACCTACAGAAGGCTATGAATGAAGAGTTTCACGCTCTTATCTCTAATGGCAAAAGTCAGCGACCCAATGAGACTTTCGTCCCAGTTGTTTAAACAACCACCATTTACAATGTTCATAGTCTCGAAGTTTTCGAAATTGGTCGAGTTACCAAATATCGGAGTTGCCAATGTGGTGATGTGGTTGCTGAAACTTGTTGGCTTTGCAATCTCCTTTGTGAGTTATACTTCATACCACCCAAAACAACAATTGTATATTGTGACAATTCTAGTGCGTTTACGTATCTTCTAATTTGGTTTAACATCAATGTACGAAACATGCTGAGGTTGGCATCCACTTTGTTCGCGACATGGTTCCCGTGCGACAATATGCCGATAGCTTCTAAAAGAGATTGCTCTCTATTTTACGAGTTTAGGTCCAATTTAAACGTTTGGACAACTCCACACAATATAACTATAGGAGGATGTTAGCGTATGTATAGATAGGCCCTTTTGGGTCCACTTTTGATAGCCCACAAATCCCTTGTAATTTGACGTTTAGTGCAATACTTTAAAAACCGGTTTGAACCGGCCGGTCGAACCGGGAATCGGGGAAGGGAGCGGTTCAACTATGACCGGTTTTATGTCTATTTCTAAACCGGATCGAACCGGCCGGTTTTTACAAAAATCTGGTTGAACCGGTTCAATTAAACCGGTTGAACCGGTTAAATTGAATAAAAACACATGAAATTAAAACCTTTTGCATAATAAACTTTGGTAGTTTTTTCACATTTATTAAAAATTTTCTGAATAAAAACACATGATAAATGTTATGAAGTTTTTTGATGTGTTTATATTCATCTAGGACTTTATTTTCTTTTTAATGCATGTGGATTGATGTAAAACTTATGGTTATAAGTTATTTTAATGTATTTAGATTGATCTACAACTTGTTTTCATGTGTATTTTAATGTTTGAACTTGTGGACATCAAATTCGTGATTTGTATATGTATATATGTGTAGGAAAATATGAAAAAAAATATGAAAATTATAGAAACCGGTTTACTCGGCGGTCGAACCTGTTGAACCGGAAACCGGTCACCATATCGGTTCAACTAAAAAACCGGTTTTTAAAACATTGGTTTAGTGGAAGATATCAATTCAAGGAGAAATTAGTCAAATTACAATCTTACAAAACTATCTTCTATTTTTGGTCAAAATACAGAATACAACGTAGTTTCTCCATTTTATCAATTTAATATTATTTTCAATTATAATAGTTTAGTGTCTAAATAGAGAAAATGGTGAAAGTATGTTGTACATTCTGGTATTTGTTCGCGGTATTATAATTGGGTAACTGGGAAAATGGTTTTTTAATGGTCACAGTCTATTTTGTCAACGGCCGATTGAAAATTATATTATGTGGTTGCAGAAAGGCTTTCGCTTCTTAATATACAATGCAAAGATCACGTAAATCTCTTCTTACTATAAGAGAATTGTGGAAGACTAATAGGAAGAACTTATTTTATAAGGTGTTCTTGCCACTTGTCGTCTTTATGTGGGGACTTCTCTTCCTTCTATATATACGGATTGGCCATGATGATGGCTACAGAGGTGAGTTACATGTTGTTTCTTTTACTTAGTATATTTATAGGGGTATATGAATTAATTGGTGAAGTTGTATACGAGTGTTTTTTTTACTGAATGTAGAACAAAACTACTTAACAGATAAATTCAAGGAAACAAAGCTTTCCCCGTCCTAACCTTTTTCAAATTTACCCTTATTTGTTCTTATCCTTTTTGTTTTCCAATATGCGGTGATTTTCTCAAAATATTAAAGGAAACAAAGCTTTCCCCATTAAGTCCTACCGTTGCTTCACCTTTTTGGTGAGATAAAATATTGCAATTTTTGTTCCATAGTCACAATCATCATAGCATATTGTCTATTTGTCGTGACTTTTCCTGCTTCATAAATGGGGAAAGTCTATCACTTATATATGTTCACTATTTGTCGTGACTTTTCCTGCTTCATAAATGGGGAAAGTCTATCACTTATATATGTTCGCAGTTTATTTGTGCATATCTTTTCTTACAAACTCATTTTTGTTTATTCATATAGATGGTCAGATAGATTTTCCAAAAGATTCCTACACTTATCAAACCGAAATCGAATCCAAGACTATCCAAAACCATTCTGATCTCATTAACAAAACACAACAAATTCATTTCTCATTCCCAAACGAGCAACCAAAAGAGACAAAAACCGAAAGATTTTCAGTACAAGATCTTGATGAATTCAAGAACAAGGCTTTTGGTGGTGCAAAAATCCATCCATCAAACCCTAATCCAGAAAACATAATTCACCGGCTTGAACCTAGCGGTGTGAAATACAACTATGCCTCATCATCAAAGGGTGCAAAGGTTTTGGCTCATAACAAGGAAGCCAAGGGTGCACCCAACATCTTAAACACAGACCAAAATCAGTACCTTCGAAACCCATGTTCATCCGAGGACAAGTTTGTCATTTTAGAACTATAAGAAGTAACCCTAATTGATACTATCGAAATCGCTAATTTTGAACACCATTCATCAAATCTAAAGGGGTTCGAGGTGTTTGGGAGTTCAGTATATCCTACCGAATCTTGGGTAAAACTCGGAGTTTATACAGTAGTAAATGTGAAAAACTCACAAAGATTCGTTCTCTGTGATCCGAAATGGATGCGATATGTAAAGTTGAATCTACAGTCATTATGGAACAGCGTTTTATTGTACGTTGAGTGATGTTCGGGATTATGGTGTGGATGCGGTTGAAATGATGCTTGAGGATTTTGTTTTTGCTCGAAATAATGAGTTTTTGTCTAACGAACATGAAGGTGATGGAAAACCAGAGCCGGAAGGTGAACCGTGGTTAGAGGAAAGAGCTAATGTGCCTGATCCACATGTGGGAAGGTTGCCTGGGGACAGTGTTCTTAGGTTATTGATGCAAAAAGTTCGATTGTTGGATATAAATTTAACGGTTTTGGAGAGGTTTTTAGATGAATTGAACTCGAGATATGGTTATATTTTTAGAGAAATAGATGCGGAAATTGGAGAAAGAGATGTTGTGGTGGAAAAAGTACGCATGGATTTGAGAGATTTGCATGAGAGCAAGGATGTTGTGGTATGTTTTGGTGTTTGTTTATGATCATTAGGCGACGTTTTTTATGGAATACAAGAGATGACATAAATTATACTGTGTTTTGCGTGCATTACACTGGGATTGATATTGACATGACAAAAATGCAATTTTTTTCCAACCCAAAAAGATGGAACAAAGGTGATTGCTCATCTGTCCAAAAGACGTGAATGCGTTTTTTTGGTCGGCCTTTGTTGTTGATTTGAACCTTGGTGAGTTATGTTTTTTGTTATTTTTGCAGAAAGAACATGTCGATGAGCTGGAATCATGGAAATCTCTTGTGTCCATTCAACTGGATATCATGACGATGGACAATGCATTCCTCCAGTTAGATTTTTACATTCAGAATGAGTCCAAGTTCGACTTTTGCATGGCTAATGATTTATCTCTTAATTCCATAATCGATAATGATTATAATCTATGTATAGAAAAACTTTATAGCTACGAAAACAATATAAATGTATTATATAATAGAGATATTCCAGATGTATAACGAAAAAAGAAAACCATGTCAAATTTGAAGCTGAAATGTACTTGAGTTGACTCTTAAAAGTAAAAAAAACGAGACTCTATGTAACCCAATTGGCCTCAAATCCATAGTGACTCGTTACTAATATAGTAAATAATCAGTGTCTATATTATTCTAAGATTTTGTTTCTTTTTTTGACTTAATGAACTTAACAGTTATGACTTAATCAGGTAAGCTATATAAGAGTGTTTACTTTTAAGTAAATGCCCACAATTAATAGAGAAAGTCAGGAAAAAGACTTGCCCATTGACTCCTAACCTTTTACAAATTTCTCCTCACTCATTGTTTCCTTCCATATCTCCATTATGTCATTAATTTCTCAAATATTTATTAAAACATTTATCCTAACAACACCTAATGTATGAATGTGAATGCAGATCAGAGGTTGTAAAGTTGAGAGTCAATCAAGAACGTATGGAGGATACAGGAGTTGTTATATTTTTGGTATCTTTGACATTTGGATTGTTAGCTATAGCTAATATATTTCTCAATAAACTTTTGTTTATTTATTATAGAGATGACAGAACTCAAAAAAGTATAGTTGATTTCGGCTGAGGGACTATTCTTCGGGTTTTGTCTTATTGAGTTTTACTATTATATATCTTCATAATCACCTCGTTTTGAGGATCACATATATATATATATATATATATATATATATATATATATATATATATATATATATATATATATATATATATATATATATATATATATATATATATATATATAGGGAGATGTTCAAATGAGAACCAAAAAATGTTAAGAACTTTAAGAACAATTTTTAAATTTTTTTTCATTATGGTCATTTTAGACAAATGAAACATTAATATTATATTAAGCATATTTTTTTCATTTCCTAGTTTCCAAGTAGTTGTTACTTGTCGTTTGAACGCAAGTCAGACCACCCGTCGGACTGTCGCTGGACTAACACCAAAGTCACTGGCATTCGTTTTCACAGCTTAATAGAAAAAAAAAATTTAGTCCTAATTTCTTTGGTAATACTTTTAAACACGTATCATTACATTTATTAGCCAAATATACAAAATTTAATAAAAATAAATAAATATTTATGCATTGACAAATTCAATTTTTTCTTTTCTAAATTGTAGATTTATTTAAAACATACATTGTGTAGAAGACTGTCACACCCCAGAACCGGGATGGCGGAAACGTCCTGGGGTGGAGGACGTCATGCGTAGTATCACAACAATTGTATAGCAAACATAGTAAACACAACCAAACATTGAATACAATCATGAAAATTGTTTACATCAGTTTGAAACTTGTCTTAAATACATCAAAAGTGTAATATATAGAAAACATAACTCTTATTACTCCGGCTACTCTAAATCCCCGATGTATCTGACTACTGATTCCCTGAGAATACAAGCAGTTTGAAAGAATATCAGCATAAAGCTGGTGAGTTCATAAGCATTTAGTTTTGGTGGAAAAGTGTTCTTTGAATCCTTTTTGAAAAGTGTTCCTCAAGAAAATCCTATATTTTCTTATGAAAAGCGTGTTTGAAAAATCCATTCCTTCCATGACTTTCAGATGCATACAAGATATGTACAATCCAAGGTGTCGTGGAAGGAATATGAATATCCATTGATTACATGTTAAACCATCTGTTTTTGAATAACCGGGTTATCTCGGGAAAATCCTATATTTTCCCTAAAAGTTGATTATTGATTATCCGTTCTGAACCGAGGTGGACAAGTGTCTACCATACTCGTATTGATAAAAGCAGTTTCCTTTTAAAAACCCTGGTTACACCCAGAGAGGTATATTAGCCTTATTACATAAATAAAACTAAATAAAAGAAAACCGTGATGAACTATGTCCTGAAGGTATTATTAATACCCTCCAGTAATCTATCGGATATTACTTTGAGATTAGTTCATTTGATTCATTATTACAAAAGTAAATTCCTGCTATCTTCGTTGCGAGGGTCATGACCATACATTAACTTGATATGGCACATGCTGGAGCCAATATCCTTTATGACTTTGTCACCCGTAGACCTGCCGGTCCCACTGTAGCTAGCAGCGAGGTGCGGGATAGTCAGTCCTGTATAGATCTATACACAACAATCACGCTCTCCCTACAAGAGATTCTGGTCACAAGTACTAGTCCTACACTCTGATTCTGTGGGAGTGTTACCAAGGACGTGCCTCCAACTTAGACTAACAAACTTACAAGTAATAATACTGGAGATCCTTTTTGTGGTTTGCATGAATCTTTTATAAAATGCTACATTTTACTATATGATTCAAAAGTTCGTTACCCTAGTTTGGAAAACTGATTCTACGTGTTAATTTCTTAATCGGTTGGTAAATCTGTTTTCCTTGTTAAAAAGCATGCTGAAAATATAATTATCTTAAACAAAATAAAATATTTTGAGCACAAGTTTCCTTATGCTTTTGCTTGTATTCTCCACCCTGAAAATGTTAAAAACACGGAAAAATGTAGGGGTATGTGCAGTGAGTAGTTTGGATGAAAGAGTGGTATAGGACGCTAGATGCCAAGTGGAGACTTGAGCACACACACGGATCCTAATAAGCATACCAGGACACATATGTGAATGTAATTAGTGTTTGCACAAGTAATCAAGTGAGTGAAACACATTAGGGACTAGGAAACACTTACACAGAAGTGTTATAACCACAAGGGATTGCATTTAAGGAGTTTAAGGCCACACCATTGTGTTTATGGCCAGGTGTTCACGGCCACCAGGTGTTCACAGCCACTAGGGTTTACGACCAGGTGTTCACGGCCACCAGGGTTTACGGCCAGGTGTTCACAGCCACCAGGTGTTCACGGCCACCAGGGTTTACGGCCAGGTGTTCACGGCCACCGGGTGTTCACGACCACCAGGTGTTCACGGCCACAAGGGTTTACGGCCGTAAACTCATGATGATTTGTGCTCAAAAGGGTGTTTTAAGGTCTTACAGTCCACAAGGAAGTGTTCTAGCCTTAAGTCAAAGCCTTAGGAAGAGTTATGACCCCATTTGCACCTCTAATAAGGGTTTACGGCCAAGGGAGATGCTCTTGGTCGTAAACTCACTTTGATCAAGGATTTTGGATGAAATCAGGGTGCAAATCATGAGTTCTTACTAGATATCAAGTATAAGGAAGTCATACTTACGATTTGAAGGCAAAGAAGGGTGTTTGCGGCCCAAAACACCTAAGTGTTCTTGATGTTCTTGAGAATCTTTGAAGATCTAGACTCAAAGATGAAATCCATGGATGAAATCAATGATGATTCATGGATAAGAGAAGTATTAACACTTAGATGGAAGGATTTACTTACATTATGAGAGTTTTTGAAGCAAAATCCTTTGATTCTTGAGTGAGTTTTCGAGTTCCAAGCCTTAGGAGAGGAAAGAGTGAAGAAAATGGATCAAGCATCCTACTTATAGGCTGGAGTTTACGGCCATTATGTGTTTACGACCATCATGAGTTTACGGCCGTAAACTCATGGGTCCTGGCCGTAAACTCCTCACTTGAGGGTTTATGGCCCGATTGATGGTTTGGAACTTTAGTTGACCCATTCTAACTCTTGGTCCCTTGATGTACTAAGCTTAGAACGCTCAAACAGACTCTAAACAGTGTAAGAAATCTATAAAACAAGCTTAGCATTGATAGAGTTGACTAAGTGTACAAGGTATAAGTTTTGGGTTGTCACATCATCCCCCCGTTAGAGGGAATTTCGTCCCGAAATTCAAGGATAGAGTACAATCATGAACTTGGAAAGAGGTGAGGGTACTTTTGTTTCATTGAATCCTCGTGCTCCCAAGTGAATTCAGGACCTCGCTTGGCATTCCAGCGAACCTTCACTATCGGGATGCGACTCTGCTTCGTACGCTTGACTTCCCGGTCCATGATTTCAACAGGTTCCTCCACAAAGTGTAGACTCTCGTCCAATTCGATCTCGTCGAGAGGAATCACAAGTGTCTCATCGGACAAACATTTCTTTAGGTTCGACATGTGAAAGACAGGATGGATGTTGCTGAGCTCTCGTGGTAACTGGAGTTTGTATGCCACGGGACCGATCCTAGCAAGGATCTCGAACGGTCCAATGTACCTTGGGTTTAGTTTTCCACGTTTTCCGAAACGTATCATGCCTTTCCAGGGTGAAACCTTCAGAAGGACGCGGTCACCAACCTGGAATTCCAAGGGTTTTCGCCTCTTATCGGCGTAGCTCTTTTGTCTATCTCGTGAGGCTTTCAGTCGTTCCCGTATTTGTACGATCTTTTCAGTTGTCTCTCGAATGATCTCAGGACCAGTGAGAGTACTGTTGGGGACTGGACCCCTGGCTAGCTGCGTGTCACCCACCTCAGCCCAACACAGAGGGGATATGCACTTACGGCCATAGAGGGCTTCAAACGGTGCAGCCTTAATGTTGGTATGGTAGCTGTTGTTGTAGGAAAACTCGACAAGAGGAAGATGAGCGTCCCATTATGTGCCGAAGTCAATAACACAGGCTCTCAACATATCTTCCAATGTCTGGATTGATCTCTCACTCTGTCCATCTGTCTGTGGATGATAAGCCGTGCTCATATCCAACTTAGTTCCAAGAGCCTTCTGTAGCGATTTCCAAAATCTTGAGGTGAACCTGCTATCTCGGTCGGAGATAATGGATACGGGTACCCCATGAAGGCGAACTATTTCTCGGATGTAGATCTGCGTGAGTCTCTCCATTTTGAAGTTTTCCTTGATTGGCAGGAAGTGGGCGGATTTTGTCAACCGATCGACAATTACCCAAATGGCGTCGTGCCCACTTGGAGATCTGGGTAACTTAGTGATAAAATCCAGGGTTATCCTTTCCCACTTCCACTCAGGTATTTCCGGCTGCTGAAGTAAACCTGAGGGCTTTTGATACTCTACCTTCACCTTGGCGCAAGTCAAACACTTACCCACGAAGGTAGCGATTTCTGCTTTCATGTTTTGCCACCAATAGAGTTGTTTGAGATCCAGATACATCTTATCTGAACCTGGGTGAACGGAGTATTTAGTCTTATGAGCTTAATGCATGACAACCTCTCTGTACCCGCTGAACTTTGGGGTCCAGATCCGGTTCATAAAATAGTACACTCTGTCTCTCTTGATCTCCAAGTTCTTGTCCATTCCCCGCAAGGCTTCATCCACCACTTTCTCTGGTTTCAAGGCTTCCAGCTGAGCCTCTCTGATTTGCGCGGATAAATGGGAATGAATAGTCATCGTTAATGCTTTCACCCTTCGCCCTGAATGCTCCTTTCGACTGAGGGCATCTGCTACTACGTTGGCCTTGTCGGGATGGTAGCGAATTTCACACTCGTAGTCACTGAGTAACTCTATCCATTGTCGTTGCCTCATGTTTAGCTCCTTCTAATCGAAGATGTGCTGCAAGCTCTTATGGTCGGTGAAAATAGTGCACTTGGTTCCATAGAGATAGTGTCTCCAGATCTTCAATGCAAAGACCACTGCTCCCAACTCTAGATCGTGAGTTGTGTAATTGACCTCGTGCGTTTTCAACTTCCTAGAGGCATAGGCGATAACCTTTCCTCGTTGCATGAGCACACATCCTAGGCCCTGATTGGATGCATCACAGTAGACAACGAAATCCCCCGTCCCTTCGGGCAGGGACAAGATAGGTGCGCTGCACATGGCCTGCTTCAATGTTTGAAATGCAGTGTCAGGGTAGTTAAGGGCTTAGCGATTCTGGAGAAGTTCTGGATGAACCTGCGATAATAGCCCGCGAGACCCAAGAATTACCGAATTTCTGTGGGTGTCTTCGGTGCAGGCCAATTCTCAATCGCTTTGATCTTGGAAGGGTCCACATGTATTCCTTCCTTGCTAATCACGTGACCAAGGAAATTTACCTTCCTGATCCAGAACTCACACTTCGAAAATTTCGCGTATAGCTTTTCTGCCCTTAATGTTTCCAACACCTGCCTCAAGTGCTGTTTATGATCATCCTCACTCCGCGAATAGACAAGTATATTGTCGATGAACACGATCACAAACTTGTCTAGGAAAGGGCGACATACCAGATTCATCAGGTCCATGAATACTGCCGGTGCGTTGGTAAGACCAAAGGGCATTACTACAAACTCATAGTGTCCATAGCGAGTTCGGAATGCTGTTTTGGGCACATCATCCTCGTGAACCCGCAACTGATGGTACCCTGATCTTAGATCTATCTTCAAAAAATAGCTGGCTCCCTGAAGTTGGTCAAAGAGATCGTCGATTCTGGGCAAAGGGTAACGGTTCTTGATGGTTAGCTTATTCAGCTCTCGGTAGTCAATGCACATCCGAAAGGATCCATCTTTCTTTTTACGAATAAGATCGGAGCTCCCCAGGGTGAAGAAATCGGCCTTATAAATCCTTTGCTGATCAGCTCATTGAGCTGACTAGATAACTCTTGCATTTCTGCCGGCGCTAGACAATAAGGGGATCTAGCTATAGGAGTAGCTCCGGGGATCAAGTCGATACGAAACTCGAATTGGCGCTCGGGAGGAATTCCTGGAAGATCTTCGGGAAAGACATCAGGAAAGTTTTAGACTTCGGGGAGACTCTCTAGGTGTTTAACTTTTTGCGTCTTATCAACGACGCGAGCTAGGAATGCATGGCATTCCTTCCGCAGATACTTTTGGGCCTTGATGCATGAAATAATACGAAGGTTCGAGCTAGGCTTATCTCCGTAAATCATGAGGGCTTCACCAAAGGGAAGATTGAGACGAATAGCTTTCTCGAAGCAAAAAATATCAGCACGATTGGAGCTCAACCAGTCCATGCCGATAATGACATCAAATCTCTTGATAGATATAGGCATAAGATCGATGGGAAAGGAATGATTGCCTAGGGTAAGAGTACAGCCTATGAATATGTCGTTCGTGCTCTCTTTCTTTCCGTTAGCCATCTCGACGATGAATGTTTCGGTTAAAGGTTGGGATTTACATTTGATTAGGTGTTTGAATGCATGACTAACAAAGCTCTTTTCCACGCCAGAATCGAAAAGAATACATGCATAAGAGTTGTAAAGGAGGAACGTACCCGTAACAACGGTAGGATCAGCGACTGCTTCCTCCTATCCCATCGCCAGTACCCTCCCTTCTTTGCCACCTGTTGCTGCTTTGGGGCAGTTTCTTTTGAAGTGCCCGACCTCTCCACATCCATAACAGGCCTGACCAACACCCGCTCCGGGGGCCTGATTGGTAGGTTGGACCGTCCCTCTGCAGAACCGAGCTGTGTGTCCCTTCTTGCCACAGCTGGTGCACGACATCTCCCGGCACTGCCCCTGATGATGATAGTTGCACTTGTTGCACAGAGGTAGCTTCCCAGCGTAACCACCGGTAGGAGCTTGGGTGGTTGGAACGGCAGCTGGAGTAGCAGCAGGAGTAGTAGCAGCATGAACCTCCACTGTTTGTTGTTTCTTGGAGGGCTCCTGCGAATACTGCCCCTTCCGTTTGTTCCAGAATTTCTTCTTCCCACCACTTTCCTTTTGTGACTCAGGGACAGCTGCTACCTCATCCAGATCGACTCCATGATCGATCAGAGTCTGCGCCAGGCACTTGGCGCTATCAAATGTAGTCAGTCTAGCAGCCAAGACATTCCCTTTGGTTGGGGCCGTCAGCCCCTAGATGTACCTCTCAATCTTTTTGCTTTCCGGGGTGACCATTCCCGGACAGAGAAGCGCCAGATCACAGAATATAGCAGTGTAGGTAGCGATGTCAGATCCCTTCATCTTCAGATTCCAAAGTTCGTGCTCCAACTTTTGCACCTCGCCCCTCGGGCAGTATTCAGCAAGCATGAGTTCCTTCAGCCTTTCCCAACCCATGACATTAGCCACTGGCAGGGTTAGGGATTTGACTTGACCATTCCACCAGGTCAAGGCTCGGTCGGTGAAGGTGCAGGCGGCGAACTTCACCTTGTTGGTCTCTGAACAGGCGCAAATTTCGAAGATGGATTCGATCTTCACGAACCATCGAGTCAGAGCGATGACTCCTCCATTCCCGTCGAAGGACTTGGGCTTTGCAGTCATGAAGTCCTTATAGGAACACTCCTTTTGTTGTCCCTGACTTTCGTCTTTCCTTTGAGGGTCGGTTCCACCTCCAGCCACACCAGAGTTCACTTGTGCCATTGCTGCAGTCATGGCGGCTGTAACTGCTGCCTGGAACATGACGGGGTCAAACTGAGGTGGTGGTGGTGGTGCGTCGTCGTTTCTCCTGTCGGATCTTCGGCGGGGAGGCATCTTGTTCTAGAAACAACCAGGAAGAAGAAGATGGTAAGTCCTCAAGATATATGAAACAAAATATATCTCATCCTGATAATAAAGTGTTCTACCAAGCGATAAGCAAAGAAAGGTTACTAATGCAAGTAAGTTATCGCTATGAAACAAATAGGTAGCAACACCAGGAATGAATCTCCTCACTGAATTTTGCTCTAGCAAAATACCCCTATAGTATTTTTTGATGAATGTCTTTGGTAAGTTTTAGGCCTCCTGGCCGTAAACTCCTCACTTGAGGGTTTATGGCCCGATTGATGGTTTGGAACTTTAGTTGACCCATTCTAACTCTTGGTCCCTTGATGTACTAAGCTTAGAACGCTAAAACAGACTCTAAATAGTGCAAGAAATCAATAAAACAAGCTTAGCATTGATAGAGTTGACTAAGTGTACAAGGTAGAAGTTTCGGGTTGTCACAAAGACATATTCACACTTTAAAATATCATATTCACAATTTAATAAACATATTAATCTACTAATACTCAGTTTAATATTTTTATACATAACTTCATTCATATTTTAACACAACATTTATATAAAATATACAATTTGAAACAATCCATTTTATTTTATTACATAAAATTTACAAAATCATATAATCCATTATAAACTAATTCACATATTTAAAGAAGTCGAACATAAACTCTACCACCACCCACACCACCCCCAACAACTACAACACACCACCACCAACCACTTGTGTCACCGTCGCAATCATCATTCCTTCTAAATTAGACGTGTATGTGAAAATCATTAATGAACAACTTAAATATTATATTCACAATTTAATAAACCAATTGATTCACTTATTCAGAGTTTAATGTAAAATATTTATAAAAACTAATACAATTTTACATATTTATACAACATAAAAAATAAATATATTCACAACAGATTAATTCCAAAAAATCATACATAAATCATTCATATTTTAACACAAAATTCATAAAACAAAATCACAACTTAATGCAATCAATTCACAATTTAATACAATCTGTTCACAGTTCAATACACAAAATTCATAGCGTAATATAATAAATTCATAATTCAATACACAAAATTTATACATTCAGATCCATATTCTCAACTTAAAACCTATAATTATACGTTCATAAATTGAAATATCCCAAAAATACGGTCCAAAATTTTCATTTTTAAATCATTAATAAAACCATAATTATCCAAACATCATATAAAAACCATAGATCATGTATCTCAAATATCATAAAAATCTGTCTAACATATCAAAGAAAAAACATCCCAGGCTAAACAAATGGTGGATGCACCGCGATCATCCCGAACTCTTCCCCTTGCTACTGGAAGTACCTGAAACCAAAACTGAAAACTGTAAGCACGAAGCTTAGTGAGTCTCCCCAAACTACCACATACCATACACATATAACATGCAAGTAGGAGATACGGGCCCCGCCCACACTCAATGAGATACGGGCCCCACCCACACTCAGCTACTGTGAGATACGGGCCCCGCCCACACTCAACTACAATGAGATATGGGCACTTCCCACACTCAACTACTAGGAGATACGGGCCCCACCCACACTTAGCTACTAGGAGATACGAGACCCCCCACACTCCGCTACTAGGAGATACGGGCCCCGCCCACACTCAGCTAGTCATGCAAATAACATACAAGTATCACATAGACAACACGTATAACTAAGCATATAAATGTTGGATTAGGTGTCTAATCTCATAACTATTTTGGTATGTACTTGACCCGATTATGAGCATGGTCCTTTTGGGTTGCCTTCACCGTAGCAATTGATAGGATGAATTATAGAGAAAGAGGATTAATTATGATTTATTAATCTATTATAAGAATAATATATTAATTGAGAAATCGTATTATTTAATTCGTATTGATCAGAACTTAATTTGGAATTAATTTAGTGATCAAAAGAGACTGATTAAATAAATGGGGATTGATTATGTAAATCAGTAATAGTTGTAGTTTGGGCTCATGGACCCCATTGGTATAGGGTAGACGAAATCTCTATGAGAGTCCATAAAGATTTCGTCCAAGGCTTGTTCAATGGAAGCCCATATGTTGCTTAGGGCCTAAGCAAAGGGAATTACGGTTTCCATGTTCAAAACCATAGAAGCCTCAATTATAAAAGGACCCCATTAGCTCCCAAAAACGTGACCAAGAGTTCTAAGAGAACCCTAGATGTTTTTGAAGCCTCCTCCTCTCTCTCTTGTTCTTCCTTGTTGCTAGTGGTGTTTGTGACTCCATTAGAGGTGCAACACTTGGGGCACTAAGCTTTCAAGAGTCAAGTACTTTGTGGATTGTTCTTGTTATTGCTACATAACAAGTAAGGTAAGATTCCAAACCCTTATTTACATATGAATTTCGTTCTTAGACATGTTAGATTAGGGTTTATGCTTTGCAAGATTGTTTGCATGTATAACTTGAGAAAAACCTAGATCCAAAGCATTAGGGTTGCATGTACACAGTAGGAATGATGTTATGCTCAAAACCCATCAGCGGTATCAGAGCCTGGGGTATTTTTTTCTGTTATATGATACAAAAGTTAAGTTTTCAAAGCTGAAAAATTGCAAATTTCGAATTTGGACCAGACTCATGAGGTGAACATAGTGTGTTAACGAGGTGAACATAGTCTGACAGCAGAATTTCGAAATTTTGCCCTAATTTTATTTGGATAATTACCATAAATTGTTTTTTCAAATTGAAAATCAGATTTTCTGTTATGGTAATTGATATCCTAATCAAATTAATGGATAATTGTCAGTTTAAGATAATTACTTGTTTTATAAGATAAAGATTAATTATTTGTATTTTGATTTGAATTATCTTGTAAGTAAAATAGATTAGGTCAAATTATGTGATAATTATTAATTATATGATATTTAATTATTTTTCAAATTTGATCTAAAAGATATTTTGAAAAGTTTCAAAATTTGCCCTCAAGTTTTGGAATTTAAAATTTGATTAAAAAGTTTTAATTTTGAAATATTAAATTCTAAAACCCTCGTATTTTGAATAGTTCAAATCACCCTCTTATGGGTTTATTAAATTAATTAAGTGTTTAATTAAAAGACAAAATTAATGAATCCATAATAATATGGTTTAAGATTAATCAAATTAAAATTCTAATTTATTAATAGATTAAACCACCTAGTATGTTAAAAGTATAAAATACACCCTTATACTATATAGAATTAAAAGTTTAATATTATATATGTATAAGTAAATGTCAGTCTTACCGTTAGTAGGCCTCATTCACGAAGCTGGTCTATAAGAGGTGTTTAAGGAAGCGGCCTGTAAAAAGACCGCCATTGGGTATATACTCTTACCCGCCGCACCCTTGACTAGTGGAGGGTCGTTAGCCGAACGGGTAGGATAGGACACAACCTTCCATTACAAGTATAATGAAATACGAAGTAACTAAACACTTTTATAAATTCCCAATTCTTAGTTACTTTAGTAAAAATGTGGAGTTGGTGCTAATCCATGAAATTGCACATTGCACATTGTTGGTCGTTAGTGGAGCGTGTGTGGTTAACTGACACACTAATATGGGACCGATGAAGGATGGAAATGGGTAGCTCGTAGATTATCATAGATCAATGGAGCGTGTGTGGTTAACCGGCACATTGATTGGGTGATATACATCTTCGAGAGTACCAAGCTAATTTGCATGGTTATCCACACCTTGTTTGTGATCCTCGGTATCCCAGTCACAAACTTGAAGGGCATAATCGAGATTAAGCATGCCATTGAAAATTTCAATGAATCTCAAAAGATCTAGGAGTTTCAATTTATTTAAAACCTAATTTTCTTTTTCGTTTTTCATGGTGGAAATTGGTAAATCGTCATTTACCTACCTTCAAATATTCTACAACTGGATTACGGCATCCCTCTTCCAAGTTGTAGAACATTGTGTTGGATCCTAGCCTTGATATTTGATTTGGGTGTCATATTAAGGACTATTATCAACAAACTTGATTTTTCTCCCGTTTTGTAGATGTCAAGTAACTATGGTCTTCTCGAATCCTTTGGAAAAAGCTTTCCACATGAAGATGATGGTCCACGATTGGATCGTGGAAATGGAAATCATACTTCACTTCCTCCACCTCCTCCAATAATTCTCCCTGACCCACGTGTTCGAAGACTTGAAAAGTTCAAGGTCACTCAAGCCCTTTTGGCAAGCAAACACGAAGATGGAAAGTCTATATTTGCTCACGTCCTAGGGATGAAGTTGCACATTGACAAGTAGGGGATGTTGGGTGTCGATGTTTCAAGGAAGTTGGCTATTGACTTGGTTCTTCAATCACTTCCTGACTCATATAGTGAGTTCGTTAAAGATTACTATATGATGGACCATGACGTGACCCTTATCGATCTCACCTATTTGCTAATTGCTGCTGAATCAGAAATGATTTGGCGCACTGGTAAAGCGAATTTGACAGGTAGGTCAACCTCCCAAACTTCCATGGACATTGACAATGGCAACGTTGGAAGTCCAGAAAAGTCTTCTCTTCCCAATGGAAAGGGATTGGCTAAGGTCAAACCGTTTGACCGGATGGTAAAGAGAAAGCCTGAATCTGAGATTGTCCCATGTGCTGTTCCAAAAAAGTCTAATTGTTACTACTGCCAAGAGAAGGGGCATTGGTTACGAAGCTGCCCTATTTATGTGAGAGATCGCAAAGATGGGAGAGTCAAGATGTATGGCTCTGGTTCAGGTAAAGTCCACTATCTAACTCTATTAAGTTCCTATTTGTAGATTCTTAATACATGATGTGATAAGATCGCATTTTGATGTTTTGTAGGACCGAAGAAAAGAAAGGAAGCTTAAAGGAAGAAGCATGTTGAGTCTGATCGCGAAGAAATGGATTTCGATCGCATGGCTCGATGATCGGATTTTTGAGCAGCTACTTAGGAGTTATGATAGTTTGCTTAGGAATATTTAGTAACATAGTTTTCATTTGTAATTGCATTGTAAGGACAAGTTTTTCCGTGTTTTCATGAATACAATTAATTTTGATTTTTATCTTATTTATATTTCCTTGCAATGGCACTTGTGAAAATTGATGTTTGTATGTTTCTATTATTTGCAATATTGAAATTGATGTGATTATTTATTATGTTATTTGTGATAGTGTCGGAAATTTACTAAATAAGGAAAGATTCTCATCGCCCAAGTTTCAATTGGACAGAAACTTGGAATCATACAACTTGTTAAGTGTAATTCTGAATCATTGGAAAAGTTTCAATGTATAGCAGAACGAATAAGAAGAATCAATTAGGAAGAAAGATAAAAGTTTCTCCAATCTGAAAAGAAGAGAGAGTACTTAAGTATCGTGTTTTATGATTAACTTAGTGATTATGAAACTGTGTCACAATTGATCCTCTAAAGACACCTTAGTGCACTTGTATGGCTAAGTAGAGGAATCAGGAATTGTTGAAATGGTTAAGTCAAGAAGACGAATCATACTTCATTCCAAAAGGTCAAGTCTTAGAGTCATACTCCAAGATTGTGTATTGAGTGACATGTCTTAAGTAAGTAACACATTTTGAAATTGGTAAGTTGTGATGTCTTGGATAAGACAAAGACCAACTAAAGACCAATTGTGTGTTGTGTTTTGTCTTGATAAGAATCCGCACTAACTCTTGAATATTTGTTTATCGAGAAGTGTCTCTTGACAAGAGAATGTTATATGTCAAGAGGTCAGTGGGAGGCTTAATGATTTTGAAAGGTTTCAAGAACTAATCAAGAATAAACCTATTGCTAATCACTAGCACACGACTTGAGGTTTATAACCTATCGTATTGGCATATTCTTGTTTCTGTGCCTATTCCAGACCATGCATGTGAGTTCTATGAGTTCTCATTTGATTGCATAAGGCAAAGCACCTTGATTGATGAAAGTTCATTAATCTGTATGGGTGCGCTGCTTGACTACTTGGAAGACATGGTAGGCCCTTGTGCTGCCAGGTGGCAAGAAATTAAGATTAGACAAGTTTTGTCCGTATGGTTTTGGATTTGTCACAAACACTGTCTTATGATTATGGTTATGACAAATTCACATGGATATGAATGCATACACCATAAAATCTAAGTGATAAGGTTTCTCTCCGCTTCATGAAAATGATTGTGAGGAAACGCTTTCACTAAGAAGATTTTAAGGAGATAGCAATTGTGTAAATTGCATTGTCAAATTCGTTTATGATTACGGCATCCCTCTTTATAGTTCGAATTGTGAGTTTTGGCAATTAGTTTGAACATTTGGGACTTGTTGATATAAGTTCTGAAATAATTTAGACACACATATGAGCTTTCTAAAAAGGTGTATGATCTTAGATAAAAGCTTATCGAAACGTATCGTATCAAAAATATGAACTTTGGTTAAGAAAGTCAATAAGTATTGATTTCTAGAAGTCCAACTGTGTTCTGAGTACATGTCAAAGCTAGCGGGAGCAGAAGTGTTATGCTGGTAAAGATATAATCATCATGTTAGTGGGAGCATAATTATTATGTTGCGAGTTAGCAATATTAATTATAGAAAACAAAAGTTTCATTTTGTAAAGTTGCAGAGGTTGAAAAGTTGTTTTCTATAATTAAGGGAGAGGAACTTATACTTCATTTCAAAATCTAAATGCTTAGATCGAGAAATTTTAATCATATTTAGTCAAAGGACATATATGAATGTTATGTTGAAAAGGTTCAACATAAGGAAATTCTATATATGGCAACATTATAGCAGGAGACTGGTAAAGTATCATGTTTGTATGTAGGACATTATGTATCGTATTCCATACGCTTCGGGTATAGGATCGATTGCATATGCTGTAATATTTAACCATTCTCTCTATTCAAAATGCCTAGGGTGTTAAGAGGGAAAAGGACAAGAATCAGATTTGACTAAAGTAAATTAAACAACTGTCAAGTACAATCTAAGGTTCACCAAGGATTGGTCACTTGTGGGCAGTTGGAAGTATAGTATTGGATGGAACATATCGACATTATTATGAATAGATAGGATTCTATTTAGAATGAATTGTCATATGGCAAATATTGAAATGTTTCCATAATGGGAGTTGGATATTAAGAATCTATGTAGATTAGAAACTTTTATGCAAGAAGGATGTTCAAAGGAATGTACTTTGAATATGAGACTTCATATCTATGTAGTTGTCTTGTAACTATCTCCAATAGAGCACTTTGTAATATCATTGGCAAAGTGTTTGTGACTTTGGTGTTATGTCATTACAAAAGGATCATTGCGTAGAATGTTAGAATCTAACACATTCCAATAGTGGCAATAATTTAGTATTCTTACACTTTTGATAAGAATTGGGAATTGTGAAATGAGCATCATTGGAAATGTGTTCAATTGATCTATTTCACAAAGTAAGGACCATAGGTAAACATAGTGTGCATGCTTGGAGCATGGGATAACTATTGTTTCAATTCAAGTATTAAGTTGATTATCTGAAACATCATACAATGAATAATGTGTAATCACTATGGTGATTAAATAATAAGTGTTTTATTTATACTCAAAAATCTTGAGGCCATATTGTATTCGATTATTCTTGTGTTTCACTTCGCATGTTTTGACTTCCAGAATAACTAGGTTATTCAAACATCCACAGTCAATCATACTTTGGAAGTAGGTAATGAGGTAAGACTATCATGAATCTGACTGTAGATTGTCTAACGTTTTAAACATAGTAAAAGTCTGCTGCAGTGTTCATGAGTGCTCCTGAAATAAGATTTGAGTATTGGATTAAACCCACGCTCACGTGAATCACTTCATGGATTTTATCACGAGTGATTGTGAGACGATAATATCTTATATTCTTGAAATGGAGACATGTGAGTTGTAATTTGCAATTCGGTTGCACATTGACATATGTAAATGCACCAGTAACTTGGTGTTATAAAACATATTGTTGTGTGTGATTTGATGAGTAAGTACAAGCAAGCATTTGAGTCGAAGTTTATCCGTTCCTTTTACCCTAAGAGGGATAAAAGCGATATATGTGGGCCCCTCGATTATTTAATGATGACACCCCAAAGCGCTTGGCCAATCCTGGACTAAGTTGATGCGTTCAATTGTAGTCTGTTGTCAGTCGTTATAAATCGGAAATCGGGAAACAACACATAGAAAGAGAGAATGATTAAAACCCATGTCTCATGTCTATACGATATCTAGAATGGAGGAATATATGATCCCTTATCTAAAGGACACATTGCTGATAAGATCAGAGTTTGACAGCGGATTTTGAAAGCTACGATTGCTAATTAGGTTTTGAAGTCGTACTTGCAAAATAGTTATTAGACTTATCCAAGTGGGAGACTGTTGGATTAGGTGTCTAAGCCCATAACTATTTTGGTATGTATTTGACCCGATTATGAGCATGGTCCTTTTGGGTTGCCTTCACCGTAGCAATTGATAGGATGAATTATGGAGAAAGAGGATTAATTATGATTTATTAATCTATTATAAGAATAATATATTAATTGAGAAATCATATTATTTAATTCGTATTGATCAGAAATTAATTTGGAATTAATTAAGTGATCAAAAGAGACTGATTAAATAAATGTGGACTGATTATGTAAATCAGTAATAGTTTTAGTTTGGGCTCATGAACCCCATTGGTATAGGGTGGACGGAATCTCTATGAGAGTCCATAAAGATTTCGTCCAAGGCTTATTCAATGGAAGCCCATATGTTGCTTAAGGCCTAAGCAAAGGGAATTAGGGTTTCCATGTTTAAAACCCTAGAAGCCTCAACTATAAAAGGACCCCATTAGCTCCTAAAAACGTGACCAAGAGTTCTAAGAGAACCCTAGACATTTTTGAAGCCTCCTCTCTCTCTCTCTCTCTCTCTCTTGTTCTTCCTTGTTGCTAGTGGTGTTTGTGACTCCATTAGAGGTGCAACACTTGGGGAAATAAGCTTTCAAGAGTCAAGGACTTTGTGGATTGTTCTTGTTATTGCTACATAACAAGTAAGGTAAGATTCTAAACCCTTATTTACATATGAATTTCATTCTTAGACATGTTAGATTAGGGTTTATGCTTTGGAAGATTGTTTATAACTTGAGAAAAACCTAGATCCAAAGCATTAGGGTTGCATGTACACCATAGGAATGATGTTATGCTCAAAACCCATCTCGAGTGAGGAATCTCTAACAGCTGCTCCAACGACTCCCCGACTTTTATTATCACAATAACACTTAGTCAAAATCTAATAATCCTCCTTAGGGTAAAATAACCATTTTGGTCAAAGTCAAAGTCAACCATCTGATCTGACTCAACTCGTCGAGTCATCCTCCTGACTCGCCGAGTTCTATAACTCCAGAAATCCTGAAATCGTGATCCAACTCGTCGAGTCCCTTAGCAGACTCGCCGAATTCTACCTTGTACATAATCGGGACGGAACGACATCAACTCGTCGAGTCCCTCTCTGGACTCGCCGAGTTCCTTAGTCTGTTTGGGTCAACTTAAAGGATTAATCCCCTACTCTTCAGATCCAAACTCCATACCTTTTCTACATACTGGAAATGCATTTTTAAGGGTAAAGTTTCCAACTTTACCCGTTATTAATCCTTCTTAATGAGTTTAGCTCAAACCCTAGATCTTTAGGACATAGATCTTTGTCCAAAAGCCTTATCACTCCAAACCAAAACATGAAAACCCAAATCTAGGTCCTAGACACCATAAAAACACGTAAAGCCTTAGATTTTCCTTCCATGCATGGCCTTTTGGGGCTTAAAAGGCCATAACAACACCTTAGAGCTTGCATGGGGGCTTCAATGGCATAATCTTTGCACCTTTATGCCTTAACAACCCTTAATGATCCCAGGTCTGAAAGGATCCTTGCTTGGGACGTCCAAATCCCAAGGGTCAAGCTTCTTGAACCAAAACCCTCAAAAAGTGAAAATAAGGAGATCTAATGAACAAATGATCAAGTTAGAGACTTGATTACCAGAAAGTGAAGGGAATGAGATGTTGCTTCTGGATCTACAATCTTCTCTTAGAGTCCTCTAGCTTCTTCTTCTTCTACAAGCTTCAAATCACACAAGATCACTAAAAAATGGCTTACAGACTCACCCAATGCTCCAGGATTTCGTGGATTAGGGTTTGGGACTAGGAGGCTGGAAATGAGGCCATGAGGTGGGGATTAAGTTGCTTAAATAGGGTGCAAACCCCCGAAATTAGGGTTTCACTCTGGTAGACCTACTCACCGAGTCGAGGGCTCTCGACTCGTCGAGTAGATAGCTTAAATCCCGTGTCCAAAGCTCGTTTCTAGTCGACGAGTCTGGGGCTCCTAACTTGTCGAGTAGCTCTACTAAAATGAATATATTATAAAAAAATACGTTCCAGAACCAGGCGTTACATAAATGGAGGCTAGTGCTTCTTTCAAAGTTTGTTTACACAATATCACAACTTAAATTTCACATATTTTATTCAAAATTAGATAAAAATCAGATCTATGTATAATGCTTATTTCATCATATATTTCAGAAGCAAACAAAAATTTTATAAAATATAAAATCGCATCGTAATACCAGTCAATTCACAGCTTAATACAACTAATTCACAGTTTAATAAACAAAATTTACAGCTTAATATATTTTCAATTCACACCTAATTCCATTCACAATTTAAAACACAAAAATGGCAACTTAATACACAAAATATACAACTTAGTACAATAACATCACAGTTTAATTCACAAAAGTATGCAACAAATATGTATTATCAACTTAACACTCTTAATACAGTTAATTCATAATTTAATACACAAAATTCACAGCTCAATAAAACAAATTCATAATTTATTAATAAAAAAATTCACAATTTAATATGGTAAATTTATATTTTAAACATAAAATCTTCAGCTTAATGCAGTTAATTCACAACTTAAAACACAAAAATAAAATTCACAACTCAATAGAAAAAAAATCACAGTTTAATACACCAAAAATCAAGAACATAACACGACCACTATAGTTAGGGGGTCGAAACAAAGATTTAGTTAAATAATTTGTAGATTAAATAAGTTTTTTTCTTTGAATTTTTACAAATTATATTGATTATTTTAGAACTGAAATTATTATTAAGTGGAAATTTGTTTTACACAATATTTGAAATATATATAATGAAAAAACTAAATCAAATACAACTTATTAGCTCATTTATTTTTGTTTACTACTTAAAAAATAATAATGTTCACATATACCAAAAAGTTAATTATATTATATTAGTTTCATAATATGTATTATAATAGGTTGAGGTTGTCGACAAAGTATCATAATTAAAATATTTATGAATATTGAAATGTCAATATAAAATATAAAATTATCTTAAAAGATTAAAACACTTTTACCTTTTGTTATTATATTCAAAAAATCTATACCGATATGTATTATCTCTATAAATTTCATTTTTTTAATTGAAAATAAAGTAAAGTAAAAACATATACTGCTGTATTGGGAAGAAGCTTTCTCTTCTTTTCCTTTAAACACTTTTCGAAGTTATCAAGGAAAAAAATGAATAAATATTCTATATTTCATTATTTTGAAGTGAACTTTTTTAAAGAGACTAAAAAGCAAAATGACTTCAGAGATGTGAAGAAATGTCTCTGATGTTTTTCAGATATATGAAGAAATGTCTCAAATGTTTCTTTTATTTGCTTTTTATTTTTTAAAGATATCTTCTTATATTTTGCTAAAGTATGAATTCACAGCCTTATTAACAAAAGTAAACAACAAATAAGAGATTTACACATCAAATTCACAACTTAATAGAAGAGAAAACAATCAAAGCAAAAATCACATACCTAATGCATATCTGGTGGTGTTTCACCGGACATCAAAGAGAAGGAGAGGGAGAGGAGTTGCCGATGTTTTACCGGAGCGGCAAGGCAGCAACGACGGTGGTGGTTGACGGCAGTCTCTGATTTGGTCTGTCAATCTCGCCGGAGTTCGTATATTTGGAAGCATAAATCATAGATCTAAAGTCGAAAATCATAGTGCATCACATGGAGCACTTCAGATCTAAGAGACTCGTTGATAGAGTCGTATGTCTAGGGTTTTTCCTAGGGTTTTGGAACGGGAGGTAGTGGAAGGAAAACTGTTCAGGTTCTTCGTTGAAGAAAGTGATGTCGTTGGAGAAGGAAACAGAGGTGAGAAGTGGTGAGGGTGGGGCAACGATCATCAGTTTCACTTCCTCGTAGGCATCAGTGGTCATTTTTAGTGGAGGTTCATGGTAGTGATTTCTAGATTTGGATCTGATTCATGGTGGTGGTTTCTAGATCACGATCTGATTGTTAGAACAATAATGAATAGATCGATAGATTCTAAACTAGAATATGAATCAAAACAATAAAAGCAATGATCGAAGTTGTACTGAATGATTAAAATCAATGCCTTAGAAGAGCTCGATAAAGAACTTTTCTGTAAAGGCACGGTAGGGCAAAAATACAATCAATCCCCTAATAAGGTGCATGCATGCACTTAAATAGTCTAAACCTAGAATCATTAAAAACCGGGTGGACAGGCCCAACCCAATACGAAATGACTATTCTAGCATACATTACTATTGACACAACACAAAAAATCCCAACAAAATCCCCCTTTGTGTCAATAAGGAAGGAAGATTCTTCACTGTTGAATGCGCTTTTGAACCTTGAAAAGTTTTGTCATTAAGCCGAGCAAGGTTTTGGGAACAGTGATGTACCACCTAATCATGTCTGCGAAGCATTTCTTGTCAGCAACATTATTTTCCTTGCAAGCTTCGGACAACCCCAAAACATATTCTAGGCATGAAGTAGAATAAAGGTGCTTGTCAGGAAAAAAGAAACAACATCTTTGAACATTCGCACCAGCCCGGTCTCGTTGTTGGTACATCATACTCCAATTGTCCTTCAGAAATTTTCCTTTCTGCATCTTTTCAAGATCTTTCGAAGTTTCTTTAGGCTGCACAGTGGGTTTCTTTTTATGAACCACAATAATTTCCACATCCATTTTTGCAATCTCAAGAATGTAGGAGACTACATTCTTTTCAAATGCTCCAAAATCGGCTCAAATTTCTGTGCATCCATCGACAAAAGAGAAAACAGGGAAATCCAATCATATGGATTTAGACAAGGTAAGTCAGCGAGTGCGAACTCAAAGACTGAATTCCTTGATCCTCGAATTGCCTTGAAACGAACATTCACAAAACTATCAGTTTCAATAGGACCAATAACCTTAACAACAAAAATTTTCTTTGAACTCCAGGTTTGGTACTGAGGCTTTCCATGTTTGAAATAAAAAGATATGAGCAAGAGATTGCAACTGTTGTCTGAATCTGGAGCATTTACAACCTTGTCAAAACAGCGAAACAAAAACGCCTTCGGAGTAATAGGAAAAGCAAGTTGCGACTCTGAAGTGTTCTCCAGTTCGAACGAAGTAACTGGTTCCAACTAGTATACATTTGGATTATCAATGGCTTCATTTAAAATACACTCCCTGGACCAAGAAGGGAAGAGAGCTTTCTGAGTTTCCAGATTAAGTTGAGCATCACGAGCCTCTCTTTCCCGAGCTTCAGCTTCTCTTGCCACTCATAGATTTTCATCGAGCTCTTGGTCACGTTTCTTTCTCTTGAATTGAGCTTCTTCGGATAGATCTTCTTCCTCCTCATCATCATCATCAATTAACTTTCCTTTTCCTATGGATCCCGAAGCTACATTAACCCTCAGATCTTTTGACTTGGGTGGAGACTTCGTTGTTTCATTTTCATCAGAACCACCAGCAGTTGGTTTCTGGACTTCTCCCCCTTGTTTCGGAAGTGAGCCAGACTCCGAAACACCTTTTAGTTGGTTGAGCATTGAAAACACAGGCTTAAGTTTCTCAGCCAGATGCTGTCGGACAGAGACTGTGAGCAAAGTGTCACGAGTCTCAATGAGAGTCTGCAGGTATTGATTCGCATATGCAACACAACGTTTCATAGCAGTCCTCTCGGATTTCAACTCATCAATTTGGGAATTTTCATGAGATAGATGTGCTGAAAGTACTTTAATCTTTTCAGTCTTAACTGCGAGTTTGTCCATGAGGTCAGTCTCAATGGCAAGATCAGCTTGAAGTTTCTCAATCTTTGAAACAACAGAAGCCGTCATCTCTGCATCATCACTTTGCAAACCTGAACGGACTTTGGAAAGAGCTTCTTTTTCTACTTGAAGAATTAAGCCAATATTTGTAATCACTTTATTAGCAGAAGCAGTGTTGTTCTCAGACGAACCACGAAACTCTTCCATAAACCGAGTCACATTTTCCAGTAGTTTTTGGACTTTCTCGGTTGTTTCTCGAACAATCTTGTCAGAGTTTTCAACTTCCTTCATAGACGCTGAAAGAGTGTTGGCGTGCTCAATGGTGAAAGTTTGGATTAAATCTTTGACGAACTCAAAGGAGTATTCGGTGCTTAAAGAAGTTTTGGAAGACTCAAGGAGAGTATCCAACTTCTCATTAAGAGCCTTGAATTGCCCTTTCGTAACTGGGGCATCATCATCACTTTCTTCTTGAACGTTGAAAGGACTGAAGGTAAAGTCTTGGAAATACTCCCTATCATCACTGGAAACTGTATCTGTATCATCTTGCCTTAAAGGCGAAACAGTAGAAGAACCAAAACCAAGAGTAACACCAAAAGCTCCTGTCGCCGTATCAGATACGTTGACAATCACTGGAGGTGAACTGGTAGTAGTGGTAGCTGTTGTCGTTGATTCGGTATATAAGGGAGTATGTGACATCCCCAATTTCACGACCAGAAATGTAACATCCCAATCTTCAGGTATGGATTTAAAGCTTTATATTTTTAGGGCAACTCGACGAGTCAGTAGATGCACTCGACGAGTTGGGTCAACATGGGCTATTGACCTTGACTGTTGACTTTGACATTGACCATGGTTGACCAAGTTTGACCTTGAGGGTATTCAGATATTTTGGGATTTTGATGAGGTTAGTCACTTGGTGATTGTAGGCAGTTGAGTTGGAGCTGTGAGTTGGGATTGATATTACCAGTTCAACACTACTTGTGAGGAGAGTTTTCC
Organism: Lactuca virosa; assembly: GCF_052849685.1. Lineage (NCBI taxonomy): Eukaryota > Viridiplantae > Streptophyta > Magnoliopsida > Asterales > Asteraceae > Lactuca > Lactuca virosa. Next base: position 220,083,151 of record NC_136430.1, on the reverse strand, counting down.
TCACTATACTAACAGGGTCGAAGGCACCAAGGTCGGTCCTTTTGAATTATTATTCTGGTTATCATATGATGCTATGTTTAGTGATCTGTTAAATTTGTATCCTAGTTTATAGGATGATTCTATGATTGATGATATGTTAGGCCTGTATGATTATTGTATGTGCTAGCTTGCGTTTGATATCTATATGATGATGTGATTGTAGGTGGGTTGAGACGGTCCTGCTTTGTGCTCTAGACAAACAGACCCATGGCGGCCCGGATAGACTGAAGGCCCATTCGGGCGTACCAGTCAGGCCGAAGGCCTGGAGAACGGTCCAGACAGGCTGAAGGCCTGGTGAGGCGGTCCAGACATGCTGTAGGTTCTGAGAGTGGTTCAGATAGACTGAAGGCCGGTGAGGCGGTCCAGTCATACTGAAGACTCTATATGCATACTGTTTGTTTATGATATTGTTATGTTATATGACATTGGTATTTTGGGGGAACTCACTAAGCTTCGGGCTTACAGTTGTGGATTTTGTTTTAGGTACATCGAATGATCGCAGGAAGGCGAAGGCTTGATTGCGCACCTCCTCATATTTTATGTTATGATGTCTTGGATTTCTCTGATGTTAAACTATTTTGAAAACAATTTGTAAACAATGGATGGTTTTGGAATGTTTAAAAAGTTTACATTTTTCATGAACTTTATGTATGTTACAAGTTGGTATCAGAGCCTTGGATTGAGTGAATTGGAGGAACACTCGTGTGAATCCAGTCTTAAACTAAGAAAAAGATTTTTTTAAAATGATTTTCAAATGGTTTTCAAAATACTAAAGGAGGATGCGAAGTGTACGATCAGCCGGAGCCAGTAAGTAGACCCCAAAATACCATGTTATTATTTGATATTGTGATATGTTAGAACAGTATTCTAGTAATAGGCTAGGGATCTTCAGGAATTGCATAATAGAATTGCCCGATTATATGATGCCTTATAGCCTAGGGTTTTCCTTATATGAAATTGACATCATTACTATATTTTCTTAGTGTATGCATCACGACTATATATAACTAAGATCTTATAGCCTGAGAATTTTTGGTTTGGCCTTATTTCCTGTTCTTGTTTGATGAAGGGCTTAGTGTAGGATCGGATATTCGAATGTATATAGGGTCCAGTTTTATGTATGGCTAGCATACACGAGTGCTGTAGGGTTGGTGGAAGTTTCATGGATTATGTGGGGGTAGCACCCGGTTCCTGGTACGTATTTTAAATTTAAAGATTGTATGTTTTTACTCAGGGACTCGACGAGTTGGAGGCCCAACTCGTCGAGTAGACAAGACTTTGGACGCGGGTTTTAAGTAACCTACTCCACGAGTCGGGATCCCGACTCGGCGAGTAGGACTGTCTGGATGAAACCCTAATATTAGGGTTTGCACCCTATATAAGCAACTTATCTTTCCTCAACCCAGCCCCCATCGTCCCTCTCACTTCCAGGAAGCCTTATCTCGAAACCCTAGAGTTTGTTGAGTGTTATTGAGCCATTTTTGAGTATTTAGAGTTGTTTGAAGCTTGTAGGAAGAAGTGGAAGCTTAGGGGTTCTTGAAGAAGCAAGTGGATCCAGATATTTTGCTCCATTTCCAGTTCATTCAAGGTAAAAAGCTTGAACCTTGACTTATCATTTGATAGATCTTCTTTAAGACTTGGATCTTGCCATTTTTGGGACATTTCTAAGCCACCTTTGGGTTTGGATCATTTTGAGGAGTGCTAGCTTCAGATTTGGAACCATTGAGGGTTCCCATGGCATAAAGGTGCCAACTTTATGGCCATGGGAAGCCCATGCATCTTATAAACCCCATTTTATAGCCTTTTGAGCCAAAAAACCCATGCATGGACATCAAGTTCGTAGCTTTACGTATAAAATGGACCCTAGGAGGTCAGATCTATGATTTGGATGCATTAAGACCCACTGAGATTGACTGTATAGTTTTGGACAAAGAGGGACTCGGCGAGTCGAGTCATATTTCCTAACAAATCCTTCTGTTGATGGACCAGATTCTAAGATAGAAGAACATTCAGTTTTCTAGGCTCATTATGGACCTGGAAATCATGGAACTCGGCGAGTGTATGAGCGGACTCGGCGAGTTCAAGGCAATGTCCCAACCACATGATGACAGACTCGACGAGTTCAAGGATGAACTCAACGAGTCAGTTGAAGGAGGTCATGATGTTTTGTTGAAGGAGAACTCGTCGAGCTCTTGCTAGACTCTACGAGTAGGGACGAGGTTGTAGCATTTTGTGGACGTGGGGACTCGACGAGTTGGTAGACCAACTCGGTGAGTCAAGTCAACCAGATGTTGACTTTGACCAAAGTTGACTTTGACTAGGGTTTTGACCTTGACTTCGACTTGGAATTGAGTTGACCCTTGTAAGGGTTATGAGTATGAAATGGTAATTTAGAAAGTATGTTGTGTAGGGATTGAGGAGTTGAGAAGAGTTGATTTCCATACCGAGGAGAGTTCGGACACTACACGACATGGAGGTGAGTTACCTTCCAGTAGAAGTGGGTCTACGGCCGCAATGACGACCACTAGTAGGGATTGTTTGTCAAGTAGCTGTCTTTGTGATAATTACTTGGGTTTACCACTATCTAATATGTTCTATATGCTAGTATGATATGATATTAGGTGATAGTGGTAGTAGGGGGAATAGTCCCCATGTTACGGTCGTAAGGACCGAAGGGGTAGGTTTGTCACGCCGGTATGCCTGACAATATGATTATGTTATATATGTATGATGTGGTAGTAGTGGGGGTGAAATAGTCCCCATAACCGGTTGAGAAAAACCGGAGGGGTAGGTCGGACACCCCAGTATGTCTGACAGGGGTAGGTTAGGCACCCCAGTATGCCTAGCAGGGTAGGTCGGGCACCCATATATGCCTGATAGTATGTTATTGTATGGTATGTGGTATGATGGGGGAACTCACTAAGCTTTGTACTTACAGTTTATAGTTTTGTTTCAGGTACCTCCTCATCGAAGGGGAAGGAGCCGGCACGGTAGTAGCGCATCGCACACACTCGATTTCCGCACCATGACGTTCTTGGGATTGTACTCTGACATATTCATTATTTCATGACATATTTTTAAGACATTTGTCTCATGGGTTATGAGTTGTTATGATATTGATGTTGCTTTTCAGTAAACAGTTTTAATAAATTACTTAATCAAAAACGAAATTTTTGGTATGGTCTTGAAAACCGGGATGTTATAAGTTGGTATCAGAGCCTTGGTTTGAGGGATTCGGACACACCTTCGGGGGTGTCTGGACTCAAATCGAGGGTTTGAAAGATTTTTATAACGAAATAATTTTTCCAAGATTTAAAATAAGGAGTTTTGAGAAAGAACAAGGTGTGTGATGCGTGCGACCAGCCGAGCTCAAGTAAGTTTTTCCCAAGATACCCATACATGTTATGCTATGATGTGATATGATTATGAGAATCGCATGATAGATTAGGGCTAAGGATCTAGGAATGAAGCCTTATATGCTTGTTTCCCTTGTATGTGAACTACATGCTAGATTAGGGCTAAGGATCTAAGAAGATGCCTTATGTTCATGCTATATGTGCCTATTGAATTATATGCTAGAGCTCATTAATCAGTAATATGATGGCCTGAATAGGATATGATTAGTATGGTTACTCAATGCTCGAATGCTGCTTGCTTTGTGCTTTTAGGAGTTCTAGTTATCTTTAGCTAACTAGTAAACGAATACGCTAAGTTACATATTGCGAGGATGAAATAATTTCAGAAGGTTAGGTCTAGCCCTACTGCGCAGCTCTTGTTTGAGTCCAACCGTTCTAGGGTAGGACCTCTCATTTGAAGAATTATTTGGTCTTAGTAATATGTAATGGTATTCGCAAGCTAGTTAGGTAAAGGTAGCAGGGGTTCCTTATGCAGCTGATGGCGGAGAGTAGGTCGGAGAATTACCCTAGGGTAAGCCTAGGATGAGATTAGTGCAGAGAGCAGTAGTAGTGGAAGGGACTTGGTAAAGTCAAGGCAATCCTTGAGGAAAGTACGGATAGATGTGGAAGGTAGTATGGGCCCGTACTGCTGAAAGCAGAGGATCCGTACTCGAGTCGAGGAAGGCCGAGATGGAACCAAAGAACTTGTAGAGTGTGAGATCTCTCAAGGTTATGTATGACCCTGAAAATTATGTGTTTTGTTTCAGAATGGTGATGATTACACGACATGGAGGAGGAGGTCCAGGGACAAGATCAAGCTCAGGATCAGGTTCGGGATCAGGAGCCGAGCCAGTCGATGAGGGACTACGTGAGTTCATTGCTTCTGAGATCACTAGAGGCATCCTTGATTCGACCCCAGTGATTTTCGGGTCAATCAAGGAGGGGATTATTGAGCTGATGGAGGATCGCCTCAGGGCGTTTAGGAGTGACTGGGCAGCTAGCCAGTCAGGGTCGCACACACTGTCCTTTAAGGTCTTCAGGGGATGCGGTGCGCCCACTACTAGAAAAACAGCCTTTTACGACGCGCAATTCGTGTCGTAAAACGCTCAGACAACACGCAAATGCGTCTCAAGAAAGGCCCCGTCATAACGAGACACGACACGCTTTTGCGTGTCGTAACCTTACGACACGCATTTACGACGCGCAATGCGTGTCAAGGAAGACCCTGTCATAAAGAAGATGACACACATTCGCGTGTCATATAACGACGCACATTTACGACTTGCATTGCGTATCATTAAAGCTCATGTCATAAAGAAATACGACACACATTTTTGCGTGTCATAAAGTTTAAATGTTTAAAAATCATATATATTTTTTTGTAAATTTACTAATTTTCAAATTACATCACATTTAATGTCTCATAATATAAAATAAAATTTCATACACAAAAAATAAAATAAATTGCACAAATTATAATGTCATACAAATAATCATTCAAATGTTAAACAAAAATAATACATTACTAACATGGGTTATACATTCCTATAAAACTAACAACCCTCGGTGACCTTGATCTAGATCGAGGTCGACTTGGATCGATGGCGACGATTGGATTTTAGATACACAACATGATTACTGACCTAAGACCTTGTGTAACCACCACACATTTTAGTGTCTCAAGGGCTAGTATACTTCCTCCTTGCCATCCAATAGCTTTCATTAACAATGGTAAAAAAACTCACATGGGCAGTGGGATGGCTCATTCTATCCAGTAACTCCTGGAGTAACTTATGATGGCATTCTTAGAGGCGAGACTTCTATAGTTCTATCAAAGCAGCAGAAAGGAAAGACTTTGTGTTTTCTTGTAAATCTGACTGACTCTCTACAAGAATCAAGAATCACAAAAGTGTGAGATGAGTGAAAAGTTAATGGACACAAGAAGTTATCTAATATTGAAAAAAAAATAAGAATAATAATTTAAGATGCTAAACTCACCAACAACTACTTTTGTCAAACCAGGAAGATCGACCAGGGGTAAGTTCACAACTGTCAACATCATACATTATCAAGTGAGTTAACTGTTAATAAGTAAATAACTTAAAGTTAATAATACTATATTTAAGTAAAAATTCAAATATCTCACCATTAGGAGAATAGATACTGAGATATATAGGAACTGATGAAATCTGTTTGCTTCGTCCTGTCTCACGATCAGTCTCATCAGAGATTTCCTTCCTCACAGTAGCTGCACAAGAAAAACAATGAAAATATGTTTATTGATTATACGAATCTTCAAGAATGTATGCCCTGAGAAAGCAGTGACATGAGTTCTTGCAGTTTGACCAAACTACGGGGATTTACATATACTTACTAGTGCCTAAAATCGAAAGCAACGCCATATGAGGAAAAATTTGAGCCATATGAAGTTTAGGACCTGTATCGGAAGTAACGCCATACTCCCAACATGACTTGAAGGATTGAGGTTCTGTTTGTTTGTTGTTCCAAAAAAATCCTTTATTCTTAATAGGAGTAATTCAAACGAGACTTCTGATGTAGCCTGTTTGAGAAATGAGAATAACATCGATTAGGATGTATAATAAGGGTATTTTTGTCTTTTAATGTTTCACCAAGATAAATTCTTACCAGGATCATCAAACACGAGGAGATGAATATGGACTCCGCATGTTCAACAAAAGAGCTCCAAAGGTGAGCTGAAGATCTGCTAGGGCCTTTTGTCTAGACTGCAGAACAGAAAACTATAATTAGCTTGTTAAAACTTACAAATTATAAAAAATCGTATAAAAGTCAAGATTTTTTTATATAAATAGAAACAATATTATATGTTATAACAATAATAATGTAAGCTTATGGATTGGTTTGTAGCCTATCTTTCATAATAATGAGTGTATCTTTCTAAAGAGTTTTTAGCCATCTCTCTTCGTTTCTCCGTGTCATCATACTGCAGACAACAAAATACACAATAGTTATTATTTAATAACTTCAAATGTGTAAAAGATTTATTAAATGATATATATAAATCTTAATTTATCACCACTCCCTCTTGTTTTGCTGCCTCATAACGGTTGCATGCATAAAAACCACCTGTTCTTTCACCATGATCAGACAACGCACCAAGACAAAGCATGAAAAAAAACATATTTCACAAGATTTTATGAAAAATATATTGGAAAATAAATAATAAACTTACGAGCAGAATTCAAATTTGCAAGGCGGAGTACATGTAATATGCATACAGCCTTGGTTCTTTTCAATTGGTCGCTTGCATTTGACACATGGTTTTGAATTAGCTAATATCGTAAAAAATTAACTGTTAATATGAGTTAAAAGTGTCACAGTCAACCGTCTGTGAGCCTCCTCAGTACACTGTTAATATGAGTCAAAAGTAATGAATATTTATTTTGTTTTTCATTTAAAAAATAAAAATAATGAAGCTTACATTCCAGCAAAAGCTATATGAGCAACCACAGGTAACATCAAATGTTCCACCACCAACATTGAAGTCCACAACATAGTCACAACACCATTTTGTCTAAAATGAAAAGAAACAAGGATAATATATTAGTGAATAAAGGGGGTAATAATAATTAATAATATGTGATGATGCTTAATTATAATAATTTATATTACTATTACCTTTCTATTGTCTTCCACAAAGGATAATATATTAGTGAATAAAGGGGGTAATAACATTTCAGTCAACATGAAGTATGTGATATCCTTCACGGATCTATAATCACCTTTTGAAACCGAACTAGCAATCAACGCCTAAAACAAAACAAAAAAAATGGTTAAGTCAACTATCTGTCAAATAGTCAAACATTTTCCTTAAACTATTTGTTAAGTCAACATTTGGTTAATTTATACCTGACCAGATGCTGCCAATGCATCTATAATAAGAGAAACAAACAACCAAACTTGCAAACATATCTGATGAGCAGCCATGACTATAGGACCTTGTCTAGCAACCATTCATGTTGCTAAGGTTGTTTTTGTAAGTACTGCAAAATAAATAAATAAATGCAAATTCAAAAGTGAAAAATAATAAAACAAACAATTTACTCACCAGATTTCATATATCAATTGAAATTTAGTGCTCCTGGGAAAAGCAATCCCCAAACCTACACTGAGGGTAACTCAAATAAGCCAGATTCTGGCTTCCAAGATGATGGGACTAGAGCAGTAGATGCCACTTGTTGGCTGTTTGGAGCAGAATAAGCATTGTCAACAACAGGAACAGGAGACACCAGATTGGGTGCACTTGTATAATATACATTTTTTGTCCCAGGAGCACATGTGACTTCAGTTTGGCTATAATAATTTGTCCATTGTTTATTATAATCTTGTTGATATTGTACAGATGCCACAGGAGTATTATTTTTAGCAGTATAAGCAACATTAGAATTTGTAGTGTAGTTTGGACATTGATGAACATAACCTATTGAGGGTATGATTGATTTGGCTGCTGTTGCTGATAGCTACTACTAGAGTAACCTGCATATCCTATGTTTCTATATCCATATGAATCATTGTTCGGGTATCTAGCAGTTGCAGTTGGAGTTGCATAGTTAGCATAGTCTAAATTAGCTGCTCCAGAACTTGAAACAGTGCCAGCAAATGCCGCACTCAATCCATCTTGAAGGTTTCTTGATTGAGGTTCTGAATGGTGATCATGGCTAAAGATGGCACTGGGATCAGTTTTGTTCCCTGTGGAATCGCTAACAGCTCCATACATGATCCATGATGCAGATTCAGGGGCGGAAGATGAGGCATAATATGATTCTGCTTGTCCATGGCTTGAATCAACATTGTGATGCTTAAAAATCGAAAGAATCAAAAATGGTTTTAGTTGAAATGCACCATTATTAAAAACCAATGAATGACTAGCAAAAGAATTTGAATATCATCAATAGGCATTGATTAGTGTTATGTAAACATGCTAAAGTATTGTTTCTGTAGGTGTCTTAATGCCTACCTCAAGTGAATTCGGGTCCAGGGTGGTTATGGTGTCCGTAACTCCTTGATTCATCATAGCATCAAAAGCGTCCTCATGTTAAAGAAAAAAACAAATATTAGCTTAAAGCCTTAAACCTGGAATTTTCATGAATCTACAAATGAACCCAAGAGATACACTTATAATCAACAATAACCAATAAAAGCAAAAACCCTAACTAATTCACTGGAAACAACAAATCAACCTTACGAATATCTAGAGTCAATCGCGAGCTTGTAATGCAAAACACCTTGTTGCCGACGTCTGTGTTGATTCGAGTAGATGATTATAAACAAAAACAATAAATTTTAAACGGGTATTATAGAGATTTGTATGTTCGTAGAGATTTAAGAATTAAGGAAAGATCGAAGAGAGAGAGAGATAAAGGGGGATTAGTGAGGAGATTCAACCGGGTGTCTACGTTAGGTCCAACTTAGGGTTCCCGAATGCTGTGTGGAAGTGGGTTAAATTCAGAGGTTTGGTTGCAACGAGTAATTTCTTTTTTCAATTATTCTAGAGATACTTATTTAGGCAAGGAGGTTATAATAAGAACCTGTTTGTTTTCAACCTTAGTTCTAGAAATTGTCGATTTCTTGTCCCTGTGAGCGCAAAGGCTTTAATTTCTAGTGAGAAATGGAGGATGTGGATTTTCTTCGCTGCCATTACTGGCTGAGTTTTTCCATTGAAGTTGTTGTTGCATGCTTTTGGTAAGGGTGAGTAGAGAAAATTATATACATAAATCCAGCGATGGCGTGCCTGTTGTGTTGATCGATGTCAACGAATGGCGAGGAATCGGTGGCGGCGGTCGGAGTGCAAGGGAAAGAAGCAAGCAACACTCAATGTAGGGAGGCAGAGGAAGAGCGGCGAAGATTTTTGTGGTAAAATAACACACCCAGACCTAAAGAGGGGAAACAAGGAAGGAAGGCGGGTTTCCTAATTTTTTTGATTTCCTTTTTCCCGCTGATAGTTGCTGAAGAGCGCGTTTGTAAAATTATAAAGCGACAATTCTAGACGATACGCGTTTAACATAAGCGCCCTCCGTGTTTTTTTTGTGAGACACTAATTTTAGGGCACGCAAAAATGCGTGTCCTAAATTCTTCAAATTTCTAAAGATCTGACATTATTTTTAGGGCACGCCCTTTTGCGTATCATTAATCAGAGCGTGTCGTAAAAAGCGCGTCATTAAAGGTCTTTTTTCTAGTAGTGGCCAGACTTCCACGGGGTGAAGGACCGCATTGTTTCTAGGAGATGGATTGCAGACATGGAGTCTGCTCAGTTGACTAGCTCCTGTCTGGAGGGGTTGAAGGTCCGGTATGCTGCTGGATGTTTGAGGGACAGGGCTAGGGATTGGTGGGAGTCAGTTGGTGATTCTTTGGGAGCCTCAACTGTTGAGGCGATGACCTGGTCGGACTTTGTGACTAGGTTTAGGGATGAGTTTGTACCGGCCGTGGAGCTTCAGCAGCTGGCCAGGGAGTTTCTTGATATGAGACAGACGACAGAGACGGTGGCGGAGATTACCGCCAAGTTCAGAGAGAGGGCTTTACCGGTGCCCCAGTATGCAAGATATGAGGATATGCGGAGGATCCTCTATCATGATATGTTGAGGGCTGATATCCGGGAGCATGTCAGCTACTCATCATGCCCGGCCCTGGATTCTATGATTGCCAGGGAAAGGGAGAGGGAGATCGACTTGGAGCACATCAGGAAAAGGAAGGAACAGGAGGGACATGTGACTGGGGTTTCGGGGAAGAAACCCAAGGGATTCAACTCTAAGTCGAAGGGCCGTCAGGGTCGGAGCCGCTGTGGGAAGCGCAACAAGCCGCATGAGGGGGCTTGCAGATTGGGATTATCAGGCTGCTATAAGTGCGGCAAGACGGGGCACTACATCAAGGATTATACAGCCCCTACCCCCATCATTTCAACATCTGAGTTGCTGTGTTTTCACTGCAACCAACGAGGTCATAAAAAGGCCAACTGCCCGAGATTGACAGCAACAGCAGCGCCAGTGGCGGCGCCAGCTCCAGCGACCCTGCGGATCACTGATGGCCGGCAGGGAAAGTTGGAGGATCCAGTGGTGAGGAGCCGAGCCTTCCAGTTGACTACCGAGGAGGCACGCGCCGCACCCGATGTGGTGACGGGCATGTTTTCTTCTCCCTAGCTTTTATTATATGATGTCTATGATGTTTATGTGTTATGTTATGTGTTTTGTTTAGGATCGTTCCATGTCAACGGTATTCCAGTCCAGGTGTTGTTCGATTTGGGTGCTACCCGATCATTTGTCTCTCTTGCGCTTAGCATGAAGTTTCCTGAGTCTTCGGGCATGTTGGATTGCCCACTAGAGGTCGAGATTGCTGACGACCGATCAGTTCGAGCATCAGAGGTTTTCATAGATTGTGTGTTGAGATTGTTCGAGGAGCGCTATCTGGTAGACTTGGTTCCCATACCATTGCGTGGGAACAAGGTCATCATCGATATGGATTGGTTGAGCCCTAGTGGGGCTGTGATTGACTGCACGCAGCAGTTGGTACGTGTCAGGACCCAAAGTGGGGGAGAGCTGGTGATTCAGGGCGAGAGGCCACATCATGGACCAGCTTTATGCTCAGCAGCGAGGGCTAGGCACTACCTTCAGCAGGGTTGCGCCGGATATGTCGCCTACGTCATGGATACCCGAGAGGAGGGTAAGGCGACTGTGAGTGATGTGTCGGTGGTGCGAGAGTACCCGGATGTGTTTCCAGAGGAGTTGCCTGGGATACCTCTAGAGAGACATGTGGAGTTTAGGATCGACCAGGTTCCTGGTGCGGTTCCGATAGCCAAGACACAGTATCGGTTGGCTCCTCCCGAGATGCAGGATTTGTCTACACAGCTGCAGGAGATGTTAGACAAGGGATTCATCAAACCAAATAATTCACCCTGGGGAGCCGTGATCCTGTTCGTGAAGAAGAAGGACGGGTCGCATCAGATGTGTATAGATTACCGGGAGCTGAACAAGGTAACAGTGAAGAACCATTACCCACTCCTGATGATTGATGATCTCTTTGACCAGCTACAGGGGGCATCTTGGTTTTTCAATATAGATTTACGTTCAGGCTACCATTAGGTGAGGGTCAAAGACGAGGATGTACAGAAGACTGCGTTCCGGACTCGCTATGGCCACTACGAGTTCGTGGTGATGCCCTTTGGGCTCACCAATGCTCCTGCCGCGTTCATGGACCTCATGAACTGCGTATGCAGGTCGATGCTAGATTGGTCTGTGATAGTTTTCATCGAAGACATATTGGTTTATTCTAAGACGCAGGAGCAGCACAAGGAGCACTTGCGAGAGGTGTTGGATACCTTGAGGAGGGAGAGCTTGTACGCCAAGTTCTCTAAGTGTGAGTTCTGGTTGCGCGAGGTGCAGTTTCTTAGGCACCTTGTCAACCAGAATGGTATTTTGGTTGACCCGACCAAAGTAGAGGCCGTGATGAGATGGGAGGTTCCGAAGTCTCCATCTGAGATTCGGAGTTTCCTGGGATTGGCGGGCTATTATCGGAGATTTATTCAGGATTTCTCCAAGATATCCGTACCCCTGACCTGGCTGACGAAGAAAGCTGTTGTTTTTTGCTGGGGGCCCGAGCAGCAGGAAACGTTTGAGACATTGAGATAGAAGGTATGTGAGGCGCCGATCCTCTCCCTGCCCGAGGGCGTGGAGGATTTTGTGGTATATTGCGATGCGTCCATCTCAGGGTTGGGCGCGGTATTGATGCATAGAGGACATGTTATCGCTTACGCATCGAGGCAGCTGAAGCCTCATGAGGCGAACTACCCGACGTACGATGTGGAGTTGGGGGCGGTTGTCTTCGCCCTCAAGATTTGGCAACATTACCTCTATGGGGTCCGTTGTACCATTTACACGGATCACAAGAGTCTGAGATACCTCATGGACCAACCGAATTTGAACATGAGGCAATGTCGGTGGCTTGATGTGGTGAAGGATTACGATTGTGAGATCGTCTACCACCCAGGGAAGGCCAATGTGGTGGCCAATGCTCTTAGCCGCAAGGCTACCCCAATCAGAGATGTTTGCTTGCGGATGACAGTGGTGACTCCGCTTCCAGAGCAGATTCAAGAGGCCCAGCAGGAGGCTATGAAGGAGGAACATCGGAAGAGCGAGCGTATTATGGGACAGGTTTCCTCCTTCGACTACGATAGCCGCGGGTTGTTGACGCTACATCGTAGGGTGTGGGTTCCCTATCATTGGGGTGTGCGCCAGGTTCTTATGGAGGAGGCGTACAAATCTAGGTTTTCTATTCATCCCGGGGCGACGAAGATGTATAGAGATCTTCGCCCTGATTACTGGTGGCCCTGCATGAAGCAGGATGTAGCATGGTATGTAGAGTGTTGCTTGACCTGCAGGAAGGTCAAGGCCGAGCACTAGAGGCCACACGACAAGATGCAGCCGCTAGATATTCCCATGTGGAAATGGGAAGATATTACCATGGATTTCATCACCAAACTTCCCAGGACCGTGCGGGGAGTGGATTCCATATGGGTAATCATGGATCGGTTGACCAAGAGTGCCCATTTCATACCGATCCAGGAGAGCATTTCAGCCGAGAAGCTGGCTGATATTTACACCCGAGAGGTAGGAGCCCGACACGGAGTGCCAGTCTCCGTGATTTCCGACAGAGATGTGCGGTTCACTTCCAGATTCTGGAAGGAATTCCACGACGAGTTGGGTACTCGTCTACACTTTAGCACCGCTTTTCACCCACATACGGATGGTCAGAGTGAGCAGACCATCCAAACTTTGGAGGATATGTTGTGGGCATGTGTCTTAGACTTTGGTAGTAGCTAGGATACCTATCTTCCATTAGCTGAGTTCTCCTACAACAACAGTTACCACACGAGTAGTGATCGTCCTCCCTTTGAGATGTTATACGGGAGGAAGTGTAGGACCCCGATTTGTTGGGGTGAGGTTGGGTAGAGAGTCATGGGGTGTACCGAAGTGGTACTCAATACTACAGAGAGGATCCAACAGGTCAGGAGCAGGCTTCAGATAGCTCAGAGTCAGCAAAAACGTTATGCCGACAAGCGTCGCTCGGACCTGGAGTTCCAGGTCGGGGATATGGTCCTCCTGAAGGTGTCACCTTGGAAAGGTGTCATCCGGTTCAGGAAGAGGGGTAAGTTGGGCCCCAGGTACATCGATCCTTTCAGGGTTGTAGCCCGGGTGGGCAAGGTGGCATATACGCTGGATTAGCCAGCCGAACTCATTCAGATTCACAGTACTTTTCACGTCTCCCAGTTGCGGAAGTGCCTGGTGGACGACTCGGCAGTGGTGCCTTTGGAGGATATTCAGGTGGATGACAGCTTGAACTACATCGAGCGACCAGTAGCTATCCTCGACAGGAAGTCGAGGGATCTGAGAAACAAGAGGGTCGAGCTGGTGAAGGTGCAATGGCAGCACCGTAAGGGCTCAGAATGGACGTGGGAGTCGGAGGACGAGATGTGGGAGCACTACCCCGAGCTTTTTCCGGATTCAGCAGCAAACTTCGAGGACAAAGTCTAAAATAAGTGGGGGAGATTTGTAGCACCCGGTTCCTGGTACGTATTTTAAATTTAAAGATTGTATGTTTTTACTCAGGGACTCGACGAGTTGGAGGCCCAACTCGTCGAGTAGACAAGACTTTGGACGCGGGTTTTAAGTAACCTACTCGACGAGTCGGGATCCCGAATCGACGATTAGGACTGTCTGGATGAAACCCTAATATTAGGGTTTGCACCCCATATAAGCAACTTATCTTGCCTCAACCCATTCCCCATCGTCCCTCTCACTTCCAAAAAGCCTTATCTCGAAACACTAGAGCTTGTTGAGTGTTCTTGAGCCATTTTTTAATATTTAGAGTTGTTTGAAGCTTGTAGGAAGAAGTGGAGGCTTGGGGGTTCTTGAAGAAGCAAGTAGATGCAGAGATTTTGCTCCATTTCTAGTTCATTCAATATAAAAAGCTTGAACCTTGACTTATCATTTGATAGATCTTCTTTAAGACTTGGATCTTGCCATTTTTGGGACATTTCTAAGCCACCTTTGGGTTTGGATCATTTTGAGGAGTGTTAGCTTTAGATCCGGAACCATTGAGGGTTCCCATGGCATAAAGGTGCCAACTTTATGGCCATGGGAAGCCCATGCATCTTATAAACCCCATTTTATATCCTTTTGAGCCAAAACCCCATGCATGGACATCAAGTTCGTAGCTTTACGTATAAAATGGACCCTAGGAGGTCAGATCTATGATTTGGATACATTAAGACCCACTGAGATTGACTGTATAGTTTTGGACAAAGAGGGACTCGACGAGTCGAGTCATATTTCCCATCAAATCCTTTTGTTGATGGACCAGATGCTAAGATAGAAGAACATTCATTTTTCTAGGCTCATTAGGGACCTAGAAATCATGGAACTCGGCGAGTGTATGAGCGGACTCGGCGAGTTCAAGGCAATTTCCCAACCACATGAGGACGGACTCGACGAGTTCAAGGAGAACTCGGCGAGTCCGTTGAAGGAGGTCCAGATGTTTTATTGAAGGAGAACTCGTCAAGCTCTTGCTAGACTCGACGAGTACGGACGAGGTTGTAGCATTTTGTGGACGTGGGGACTCGACGAGTTGGTAGACCAACTAGGTGTGTACATTACCATCCATGTCAGTCTTCTTCTAGAAGATCCATTTGCACCCGTCTGTCTTGCGACCTGGTACATTGTCAACCAAGTTCCAAACTTGATTGTCATACATGGACTGTATCTCGTTGTCCATAGCTTCTTTCCATTTAGCAGCCTCAGGGCCTGCCATGGCTTCCGTGTAGCTGTTAGGTTTATCCAGACTTACCAGTGTGCTATCACTGATAAGTGTATCACCTTCCGCAGTAATATGGAAACCATAGTAATACTCAGGTGCATTCCTAACTCTCGTGGAACGCCTCAGAGGTACAGACTCTTTTGTCGGATCAACAGGAGTTTCCTCCTCAGGTTGATTGCTAGGGTTTGAGGTTCCTTCACCACTTGACTCTTGAATTTCTTCAAGGTCAATTTTCCTCCCACTCTTTCCTTGGATTATGAATTCACTCTTGAAAGACTCCTCTCCTTGCTACAAAGACCACATTATCACTGGGTCTGTAGAAGAGGTAACCAAAGGATCTCTGTGGGTAGCCGATGAAAATACACCTCTCACTTCGAGGTTCGATCTTATCATGAGTCTCACGCCTCACGAAAGCCTCACAAACCCAAATCTTGATGTGGTCCAGATTGGGAACTTTTCCAGTCTACATCTCATGAGGTGTTTTGGTAACCTTTTTGGTAGGGACTAGATTAAGGATATGGGCGGCAGTCTCTAAGGCATACCCCCAAAATGAGATTGGTAGCGAAGCTCGACTCATCATGGAACGAACCATATCCAACAAGGTTCGATTGCTCCTCTCAGCCACACCATTAAGCTGTGGTGTCCTAGGAGGTGTCAATTGCGAGACAATCCCACATTCCTTAAGATAGTCAAGGAACTCTGTACTAAGATACTCACCACCTTGATTGGATTGAAGCATCTTAATGTTCCTGCCCAACTGATTCTCCACTTCCTGTTTAAACTCTTTGAACTTTTCAAAGGTCTCTGACTTATGCTTGATTAAGTAGACATATCCATATCTACTAAAATCATCAGTAAAAGTCACATAGAAGCGGTTAGCATCCCTTGTGGCGGTTCTGAAGGGTCCACACACATCAGTATGTACAAGATCCAACAAAACTTCACCCCTAGCACAGTTACCAGTGAAGGGTGACTTTGTCATTTTCCCAAGTAAACAAGATTCACAACTATCATTTGACTTTAGGTCAAATGACTCCAAGACTCCATCCTTTTGGAGTTGGCCTATGCGTTTCTTGCTTACATGTCCAAGACGACAATGCCATAATGATGCTTTATCCAAACTAGTGGAAGAATCGATACACAATACATTGTTTCCTAGGTTATCTACAACCGACACAGTTTCATCACCATCACAAGGTAATGCTTTAAAATAAAGAACATTATTAAAGAAAGCATTAATACCACCACTATCATTATCAAATGAAAAAGTAAAACCTTGTTTGTACAAACCATGAAAGGAAATAATATTTCTTGCCATTTCAGGCGAATAACAACATTTATTCAAATCTAATGTTAACTCACTACTTAGCAATAAAGAATAAACTCCAATCTTGGTGACAGGTGTAACTTTCCTATTTCCCATGATCAAGTTTATCTTCCCATGCTCCACATTCTCACTTCTTCTTAGTCCCTGCAAATCACAACATATGTGAATACCACAACCTGTATCAAGGACCCAAGAATTAGAATAGGGTGAGTTTTTAGACAATATAGTGCAAATACCTGCACGGTTGGGTTTTACTTTCCCATCCTTAACATCTTGCTGTTACTTTGGGCAGTTTCGCTTCCAGTGTGACTTTTCATGGCAATAGAAGCATTCAGCCTCTTTAGGGTTAGCAGAAGGAGTGACGAAACCTTTCTTGGTTCCACTTGAAGAGGATCCATCAAGAGACTTTCACTTGGTACCCTTCGAAGGGCTCTTCCTCTTCTTTCCTTTGCCTTGCCCGATTGCCAAGACAGGGGCCGCGCTAGGAGTAGGAGTAGTAACAACCGACTAACCTTTAAGACCATTTTCTGCAGTCTTCAAAAGTCCTTGAAGTTTGCTGAGTGTAACTTCCTCCTTGTTCATGTGGTATGTCATGCGGAATTGATCATAACACGAAGGTATGGAGTGCAAAATGATATCAATTGCCAACTCCTCTGGGAAGTTCACATTCAGTTTCAGCAAACGGTCCACATACCTTTGCATTTTCTGCATGTGGCCCGTGATGGGTTCACCATCCTTCATCCTGGTTGTTATCATGGAGGAGATGATTTCATATCGCTCTTGACGAGCACTCTGATGGTAGCGGTCCATCAAATTCTGGTGCATCTCAAAAGGATAGTAGTCCTCATAGGACTTTTAGAGCTCGACTGTCATAGTAGCTAACATGGTACATGACACTTTGGTAGCATCTCTCTCATGTGTCTGGTATTCAGCGATCTCCTCAGGAGTAGCAGATGACTCATCAAGTTCCTCAAGCTCCTTGTCGAGGACATATTCCTTGTCTTCATACCGAGTGACCATCCTGATGTTCCTGATCCAATCTATAAAGTTGGATCCATCAAATATGACTCTCCCACAAAGGTTCATGAGAGAGAAGGAGCCAGTAGGGTTTGAGCCAGAAGCAGCATTGTTGGAAGACATCAGAAAAGAAGAAAGACAAGTTTATATTAGATATAAAAATAGTCCTTAATAAGACACCCAAATGTAATATTAAGGCTAGGACCCAACACAATATTTTATAACTTAGAAGAGGGATGCCGTAATCCGAGCTATAAAATATTTGAAGGTAGGTGAATGACGATTCACCAATTTCCACCATGAAAAACGAAATAAATTATTAGGTTTTAATTGGTTAATTTTGAAACTCCTAGATTCTTTGAGATTCATTGAACTTTGAGATTCATTGAACTTTTCAATGCCGTAATCCGAGCTATAAAATAGGCAACAACCTTATACCCCCCCTTATAGATCGATTTCGTGAATGAGGCCTACTAACGGTAAAACGACTTGTTCTTATACTATATATAATTATTATTAAACTTATAATAATATAAAGTATAATGGTTGAATTTTAACTTTTAAAATTCTAGGGGTTGGAACCAAATTTTTTAAAGTGTCTTTACATGTTCTAAAACTTGAGGGCAAGTTTTGTAACTTTCAAAACTTTTCATCTTTCATAACTTATGAGTTAATGGATTAATAAAATGAGAGACTTTTCATTTTATGTAACCTATGTGTTTAATAATAGACTTTAAAAGGATGACTTTTGGTAATCCATAGCTTGAGGACAAATTATGGATTCCATTAAAACACATCAAGATCAAGAATTAAACTAACAAGAAAGTTACAAATAATTCCTATGATCTTCTAAACTCATAAGTTCATGAATGTTCATATCAACAATTTCAAGAATCATAAATAAACCATATAAAACTTGAAATTTTGATAATGGCCATTGAGAATGGATTAGCATAACCATTACACCATCTAAAACAAGTTTTATAACACCAAAACAGTTTAGGGTAATGTTTCTAGTCCATTTCCAGCAGCAAAACTCGAAAATCTGCATTCAGGGGCTCCTACTCGTCGAGTGCACGAACCTACTCGACGAGTAGGATGAATTTACTCATGGATTCGTCGAGTCCCCCCATGGACTCGGCGAGTTCATGCTGTAGAATGCAGAAAACTGAGTTTTTTCAACAAGTTTGCATCAAGTATCAAATAACAAGCCTAGTCTCTGATACCACTGAAGGGTTTTGAGCATTCTAACACTCCTATGGTGTACATGCAACCCTAGAAACCTTGGATCTATGTTTTACTATGATACATGAAAATTTGATTTTCCAAGGTTCTTAACCTATCTAGCATATCATGGGGAACTTTTAAACATAAATGCTAGAAGCAGAACATACCTTTTGTAGTTTGGATTCCTTGAGACCCTTGTGAGCCTAGCACCTCAAGTGTGATGCTTCAAATGTCTCACACAACACTACAACACTTGGAATAACCTTGAGAGAAGTTTCACTAAACCTCAAAATCGGATTGCCCTCTATCTTGTACAAGTAGTGCCGATTTTGCTAGACTAGGGGCCTTTATATAGTTGTGGCACAAGTAGGGTTACACCATGTAAACCCTAATTGTCATGGCTTTCCATATTCCATGATCCATGGGTTTGTAACCACTATGGACTATCCATGGAGCACCTTATGGGTTTTAACCCAATCCATACAAACCATGGATCATTAGCCCACTATACAAGAATAGATGATTTACACAATCAACCCCATATATTTAATTAGTCTCTTTTTGATCATTTAATTAATTCCAAATTAATTCTTTGATCAATACTAATTAAATAATATTATTAATATATTAGAACTTATAATATTAATAACCTTAAGTGTCCTTTATCTTAATTTGGTCAATCCAAGTATTGTAATGCCATGCAACTCAAATGGAGCATGCCAGGTCGGGTCAAGTACATACCAGATACAGTTATGGACTTAGACACTATATCCAACAACTCCATGGAGGTTAAAACCCATGGATCATGAGGAATGTGGAAAGTCATGAGTTACATGGTGTAACCCTAATGTGCACACTATATAAGAAACCCCAAGGCTCATGAAATTGGACTAGTGGAAACACAAGAGGGCAAGCCGATTTTATGTGTGCAAGTGTTCTCCTCTCAAGTTATTCCAATTATTAGTGGTGTTGTGGGATTCCGTTTGAGGTGCAACACTTGGGGCACTAAGTTCTTAAAGGTCCAAGGCTTCCAAATACAAGAAAAGGTATGTCATCTAACTTATTTTATTACCCAAGTATCAATGTTTTGTATGCTAGTTAGGGTAATACCTTGGAAAGTTCAAGTTTGCATGTATAATAGAGAGAACATAGATCCAAGGTATTTAGGGTTGCATGTACACCTTAGGAGTGTTAGAATGCTCAAAACCCAACAGTGGTATCAGAGCCTAGGCTTGTTTTCAATTATACTTGATGCTTATTGTTTATTAAAGCAAGAAAAATTGTTTTTTTGGAATCTGCATGATCACCACGAGGTGGTAAAAATTACCACGAGGTGGTGACTGTTCAGTGAAAAAAAATCGAGTTTTTTTGGCCAAATTGGATTAGGATCATTACCCTAAACTGTTTTTTGAACCTAGAAACCTGTTTTTCAAGAGGGTAATGTTTATCCTTGTCCAATTAAAAGATAATTGTCAAAGTTTCATGTTTTATATTAGTTTATATGATTCTTGAAAATTGTTGATTTGAATTATCCATGCTTATGAGTTTTTGGTAGATCATATTATTTGACACTTACTTGTTAGTTTAATTGTTGATCTAAATGCCTTTTAATGGACTCCATAACTTGTCCTCAAGTTATGGAATTCCAAAAGTTTTTCCATTTATATGAATTAGTAGAAGTCATAGGTTATAGAAAAATGAAGAGTCTCATTTTAAAAGACCATTAAACTCATAGGTTATGAAGTTGAAAGGTTTTGAATAGTTTCAAAACTTGCCCTCAAGTTTTGGAATTTGTAAATGTGAAAGTCTAACTTTTGAAACATTTAATTCCAAACCCTAGAATTTTAAAGTTTAAAATTCTACCCTTATACTATTATAATATTATAGGTTTAATATATATATATATATATATATATATATATATATATATATATATATATATATATATATATATATATATATATATATATATATATATATAGAAGAACAAAGTCAGTCTTACCGTTAGTAGGCCTTATTCGCGAAGCCGGTCTATAAGGGTGGTATAAGGTTACTGCCTATAAAATGACAGTTTAATGGGTGTCCACTCTCACCCACCGTTTCCTTGACTGGTGGAGGGTCGTTAGCTTCGGACGAGCCTCACCACCGATGACTAAGCTGCTTCGGACACAGGGTGCACACGGGTCGAATGTGCGAGGGCCGAGACTTAGGTCGAATCAGGAAGTGACACGCGACTACCAGCTGCTCGGATGACTCAGCCATTTCGGACACGTGGCACATTTTGGGCGAGGGTGACGTGGCCGAAGCCACCTATGCGAAATTTCTCGATTTTTGTGCAAAAACTTCTAAAATCCATAGCTTTCTCATACAAGCTCCGTTTTTGACGTTCTCTATATGCACGCGTTGGTAAAAGTACGCTCTACAACTTTCGTTTAGACTTCATCGGCTAATTTTGACTTTAATTTTTATATTATTATTTTTAACAGATCGGGACAGGAAATCCGTTAAAAATTCATAACTTGTTCATTCGACGTCCGTTTTCGTCTGTCTTTTTACCGTTGTGCTACTATTTACGAGACCTTCGATTCTCGTTTAGGTTGTGTCGGCTAAAAATCACTCGATCTAAAATTCGAGTTTTTAGCTGTCTGCTACTAAGCTAAAACTTCGAAAAATCATAACTTCCTCATACGAAGTCAGATTTGGATGTTCTTTTTATACCTACTCTCAGTTTAACGGTCACTACGACTTTCGTTTAGATCACGAAGGCTAAAAAGTAGTTTATCAAAAACTCACTTTTTACGACATTCGGCACCATGCCGGTTTTGTCGCAAAACTTCGACAGGTCATAACTTCTTCGTTATAACTCGGATTTCGGTATTCTTTATATATCCGTAATCCTTGTCACGACCACTACAACTTTATTAATAGATATCGGATTTATCTAATATTTAATTTCGACGCTCATTTTTATTCTTAATTAATTAAACCCTAATAATTAAGCATAAAACACATAAAACACATAATATTCACATAATTCCTTTTCATTTCTCCAAAATGAGTCACAAAGGTTAACCTAGACTATCATGTCAATATTAATGCTTAGCTTAGAAACACGGGCATTACACTTAGACACTATATCCAACAGTCTCCCACTTGGATAAGTCTAACAACTATAACTGCAAGTATGACTTCAGGAACCGATCAAAAATTGTAGCTCTTTCAAGGTCTCGCAGAACTGAGATGATGATACGCCATTTAAGATAAGTGATCATATAATCTTCTGTTCTAGATATCAGTCGGACAAATACATGGAACAATGTCTTACTTATTGTCCAGCAGTTTGTTTCCCGATTTCCGATTTGTTTGACATAGAACTTAATTGAACACATCAACTTAATTCTGACCGGGCCCGGTACATGGGTCAAAACAAAATCATCGAGGGGCCCATATATCGCTTCTAATCCAAGAAGGAACAGATAAACTTTGACTCATATGCTTGTTCTACTACTTGTTGGATTATACACAAAGGCACGTTTTATAACATCGAGTTACCAATGCGTTTTCGTACAATCAATGTATAACCAACTCATAGGCAACAAGTCATATGTCTAGGTTTGAAGACTTATATGATATTAGCGTCTCGTGATCACTCGAGATAAATTCCATGAAGTGATACCAGCGAGCGTTGGTTGAATCCAATACCCAGAACTTATGAGCACTCATGAGTGTTCTAGCAACACTTTGCTATGTCCAGTACCTTGGACATCTACAAGCCAACTCATGACAGCCTTGATTCATATCTACTTCCTACATATGACCGACTGTGGAGAATTTGAATAATATGAGATACAATAACATAATTATTCTGGAAGTCAAAACAGGCAAAATGAAACGATAGTAAACGATTGACAAAAGATAGCAACACTTTACTCATAAATAAACACAACTTTTATTCATCATCAAATGTCAATTACACTTTACACATTTCAAAGCTATCTAACTACTAAAACTAATATCATCCTTCAGCCCTATGCGCCTTGCATGCTGGAGATGTTTAACCCTACTCAGTCCCTTCGTGAAAGGATCTTCCGGGTTCTCATCCAATGATACCCTCTTTGCCACGAGGAGTCCTTTTTCTATTTGATGTCTGATGAAATGGTATTTTTTGTCGATGTGTCTGGATCTCACGTGATCCCTTGGTTCCTTGGCTAAGGCAACTGCACTTTCAATATCATAGAAAATCTCAATAGGCTCCTTTATAGCTGGTACTACTACAAGGTTTCCAATGAAGTTCTTTAGCCATATAGCCTCCTTTGCTGCCTCGCTTGTCGCTATATACTCTGATTCGCAAGTTGAATCAGCCACTGTCTCCTATTTAGAACTTTGCCAAGAAATTTCTCCTCTGTTTAAGGTAAAGACCCAGCATGACTGAGAGCGGAAATTATCCCTATCAGTCTGAAAGATAGCATCACTATACCCTAATACTCTCAAGTCATCACTCCCACTGAGGGTAAGGACCCAGTCCTTAGTCCTCCGCAAGTATTTAAGAATGTTCTTTACCGCAGTCCAGTGAGCCTTGCCAGGGTTCCCCTGATATCTGTTGACCATGCTCAATGCAAAGGCCACATCAGGATGAGTACAAGTCATAGCATACATGATCGAGCCTACAGCGGAAGCATAAGGTACTCGACTCATCTTAGCTATCTCAGCCTCTGTACTCGGGCTCTGAGTCTTACTCAATCTGGCGTTACTCTGGATCGGTAACTCTCCTTTCTTGGAATTCTGCATGTTGAACCTATTCAGCACCTTATCCAAGTAGGTACTCTGACTAAGTCCAATTAGTCTTTTACTCCTGTCTCTCAAAATCCTTATCCCTAGGATATACGCAGCTTCACCATGGTCCTTGATAGCGAAACACTTCCCAAGCCAGGACTTCACTTCCTGCAGAGTTGGGATGTCATTTCCTATGAGTAGTATGTTATCCACATACAACACCAAAAAGCTGACTATACTCCCACTAGCCCTGACATATACACAAGACTCATCTTCACTCCTCGAAAAGCCAAACTCTTTGACTTTCTCATCGAAACAAAGATTCCATCTGCGAGGTGCTTGTTTCAATCCATAAATGGATTTCTCAAGCTTACACACTCTATTAGGATACTCTGCACTGACAAAACCCTCTGGCTGACTCATGTAAACATCCTCAGCCAACTTTCCATTTAGGAAAGCAGTTTTGACATCCATTTGCCATATTTCATAGTCATGAAATGCAGCAATGGCTAGCATAACCCTAATAGACTTAATCTTTGCTACTGGTGAAAAGGTCTCATCATAATCAACTCCCGGAGTTTGAGAAAAGCCCTTTGCAACCAGTCATGCCTTATAAGTGTGTACATTACCATCCATGTCAGTCTTCTTCTAGAAGATCCATTTGCACCCGTCTGTCTTGCGACCTGGTACATTGTCAACCAAGTTCCAAACTTGATTGTCATACATGGACTGTATCTCGCTGTCCATAGCTTCTTTCCATTTAGCAGCCTCAGGGCCTGCCATGGCTTCCGTGTAGCTGTTAGGTTTATCCAGACTTACCAGTGTGCTATCACTGATAAGTGTATCACCTTCCGCAGTAATATGGAAACCATAGTAATACTCAGGTGCATTCCTAACTCTCGTGGAACGCCTCAGAGGTACAGACTCTTTTGTCGGATCAACAGGAGTTTCCTCCTCAGGTTGATTGCTAGGGTTTGAGGTTCCTTCACCACTTGACTCTTGAATTTCTTCAAGGTCAATTTTCCTCCCACTGTTTCCTTGGATTATGAATTCACTCTTGAAAGACTCCTCTCCTTGCTACAAAGACCACATTATCACTGGGTCTGTAGAAGAGGTCACCAAAGGATATCTGTGGGTAGCCGATGAAAATACACCTCTCACTTCGAGGTTCGATCTTATCATGAGTCTCACGCCTCACGAAAGCCTCGCAAACCCAAATCTTGATGTGGTCCAGATTGGGAACTTTTCCAGTCTACATCTCATGAGGTGTTTTGGTAACCTTTTTGGTAGGGACTAGATTAAGGATATGGGCGGCAGTCTCTAAGGCATACCCCCAAAATGAGATTGGTAGCAAAGCTCGACTCATCATGGAACGAACCATATCCAACAAGGTTCGATTGCTCCTCTCAGCCACACCATTAAGCTGTGGTGTCCTAGGAGGTGTCAATTGCGAGACAATCCCACATTCCTTAAGATAGTCAAGGAACTCTGTACTAAGATACTCACCACCTTGATTGGATCGAAGCATCTTAATGTTCCTGCCCAACTGATTCTCCACTTCCTGTTTAAACTCTTTGAACTTTTCAGAGGTCTCTGACTTATGCTTGATTAAGTAGACATATCCATATCTACTAAAATCATCAGTAAAAGTCACATAGAAGCGGTTAGCATCCCTTGTGGCGGTTCTGAAGGGTCCACACACATCAGTGTGTACAAGATCCAACAAAACTTCACCCCTAGCACAGTTACCAGTGAAGGGTGACTTTGTCATTTTCCCAAGTAAACAAGATTCACAACTATCATTTGACTTTAGGTCAAATGACTCCAAGACTCCATCCTTTTGGAGTTGGCCTATGCGTTTCTTGCTTACATGTCCAAGACGACAATGCCATAATGATGCTTTATCCAAACTAGTGGAAGAATCGATACACAATACATTGTTTCCTAGGTTATCTACAACCGACACAGTTTCATCACCATCACAAGGTAATGCTTTAAAATAAAGAACATTATTAAAGAAAGCATTAATACCACCACTATCATTATCAAATGAAAAGGTAAAACCTTGTTTGTACAAACCATGAAAGGAAATAATATTTC
Source organism: Lactuca virosa (assembly GCF_052849685.1). Taxonomy (NCBI): domain Eukaryota; kingdom Viridiplantae; phylum Streptophyta; class Magnoliopsida; order Asterales; family Asteraceae; genus Lactuca; species Lactuca virosa. Next base: position 220,057,432 of record NC_136430.1, on the reverse strand, counting down.
TTGCCATTTCAGGCGAATAACAACATTTATTCAAATCTAATGTTAACTCACTACTTAGCAATAAAGAATAAACTCCAATCTTGGTGACATGTGTAACTTTCCTATTTCCCATGATCAAGTTTATCTTCCCATGCTCCACATTCTCACTTCTTCTTAGTCCCTGCAAATCATAACATATGTGAATACCACAACCTGTATCAAGGACCCAAGAATTAGAATAGGGTGAGTTTTTAGACAATATAGTGCAAATACCTGCACGGTTGGGTTTTACTTTCCCATCCTTAACATCTTGCTGTTACTTTGGGCAGTTTCGCTTCCAGTGTGACTTTTCATGGCAATAGAAGCATTCAGCCTCTTTAGGGTTAGCAGAAGGAGTGACGAAACCTTTCTTGGTTCCACTTGAAGAGGATCCATCAAGAGACTTTCACTTGGTACCCTTCGAAGGGCTCTTCCTCTTCTTTCCTTTGCCTTGCCCGATTGCCAAGACAGGGGCCGCGCTAGGAGTAGGAGTAGTAACAACCGACTAACCTTTAAGACCATTTTCTGCAGTCTTCAAAAGTCCTTGAAGTTTGCTGAGTGTAACTTCCTCCTTGTTCATGTGGTATGTCATGCGGAATTGATCATAACACGAAGGTATGGAGTGCAAAATGATATCAATTGCCAACTCCTCTGGGAAGTTCACATTCAGTTTCAGCAAACGGTCCACATACCTTTGCATTTTCTGCATGTGGCCCGTGATGGGTTCACCATCCTTCATCCTGGTTGTTATCATGGAGGAGATGATTTCATATCGCTCTTGACGAGCACTCTGATGGTAGCGGTCCATCAAATTCTGGTGCATCTCAAAAGGATAGTAGTCCTCATAGGACTTTTAGAGCTCGACTGTCATAGTAGCTAACATGGTACATGACACTTTGGTAGCATCTCCCTCATGTGTCTGGTATTCAGCGATCTCCTCAGGAGTAGCAGATGACTCATCAAGTTCCTTAAGCTCCTTGTCGAGGACATATTCCTTGTCTTCATACCGAGTGACCATCCTGATGTTCCTGATCCAATCTATAAAGTTGGATCCATCAAATATGACTCTCCCACAAAGGTTCATGAGAGAGAAGGAGCCAGTAGGGTTTGAGCCAGAAGCAGCATTGTTGGAAGACATCAGAAAAGAAGAAAGACAAGTTTATATTAGATATAAAAATAGTCCTTAATAAGACACCCAAATGTAATATTAAGGCTAGGACCCAACACAATATTTTATAACTTAGAAGAGGGATGCCGTAATCCGAGCTATAAAATATTTGAAGGTAGGTGAATGACGATTCACCAATTTCCACCATGAAAAACGAAATAAATTATTAGGTTTTAATTGGTTAATTTTGAAACTCCTAGATTCTTTGAGATTCATTGAACTTTTCAATGGCATGTTTCAATCTCGAGTGTGCCCTTTAGGTTTTGTGATTGGGATGCCGAGGATCACAAAACAAGGTGTGAAGTAACCATGCAAATTACTTGGTACCCTTAATATTTACCCCTCAATCGATGCCGGTTAACCACACGCGCTCCATCGATACTATGATAAACATTAAGTTACCCTTTGCCTACCTTTTTAAGTCCAGGTTAGTGTGTCGGTTAACCACACACGCTCCACTAACAACTTAAACAAGGTGCAAAGTGTAATTTCATGGGATAGCACCTTATTGACATTTTCCTAAAGTAACTAAGATTGGGAATTTTATAAAACATTTAGTTACTTTATATTCCATCATACTTTTAATGAGGATTTAAAGTCCTTGTCCTATCCATTCAGCTAACGACCCTCTACCAGTCAAGGAAGGGGTGGGTGAGAGTGGACACCCATTAAGCTGCCATTTTATAGGCAACAACCTTATACCCCCCCTTATAGATCGATTTCGTGAATGAGGCCTACTAACGGTAAAACGACTTGTTCTTATACTATATATAATTATTATTAAACTTATAATAATATAAAGTATAATGGTTGAATTTTAACTTTTAAAATTCTAGGGGTTGGAACCAAATTTTTTAAAGTGTCTTTACATGTTCCAAAACTTGAGGGCAAGTTTTGTAACTTTCAAAACTTTTCATCTTTCATAACTTATGAGTTAATGGATTAATAAAATGAGAGACTTTTCATTTTATGTAACCTATGTGTTTAATAATAGACTTTAAAAGGATGACTTTTGGTAATCCATAGCTTGAGGACAAATTATGGATTCCATTAAAACACATCAAGATCAAGAATTAAACTAACAAGAAAGTTACAAATAATTCCTATGATCTTCTAAACTCATAAGTTCATGAATGTTCATATCAACAATTTCAAGAATCATAAATAAACCATATAAAACTTGAAATTTTGATAATGGCCATTGAAAATGGATTAGCATAACCATTACACCATCTAAAACAAGTTTTATAACACCAAAACAGTTTAGGGTAATGTTTCTAGTCCATTTCCAACAGCAAAACTCGAAAATCTGCATTCAGGGGCTCCTACTCGTCGAGTGCACGAACCTACTCGACGAGTAGGATGAATTTACTCATGGATTCGTCGAGTCCCCCCATGGACTCGGCGAGTTCATGCTGTAGAATGCAGAAAACTGAGTTTTTTCAACAAGTTTGCATCAAGTATCAAATAACAAGCCTAGTCTCTGATACCACTGAAGGGTTTTGAGCATTCTAACACTCCTATGGTGTACATGCAACCCTAGAAACCTTGGATCTATGTTTTACTATGATACATGAAAATTTGATTTTCCAAGGTTCTTAACCTATCTAGCATATCATGGGGAACTTTTAAACATAAATGCTAGAAGCAGAACATACCTTTTGTAGTTTGGATTCCTTGAGACCCTTGTGAGCCTAGCACCTCAAGTGTGATGCTTCAAATGTCTCACACAACACTACAACACTTGGAATAACCTTGAGAGAAGTTTCACTAAACCTCAAAATCGGATTGCCCTCTATCTTGTACAAGTAGTGCCGATTTTGCTAGACTAGGGGCCTTTATATAGTTGTGGCACAAGTAGGGTTACACCATGTAAACCCTAATTGTCATGGCTTTCCATATTCCATGATCCATGGGTTTGTAACCTCTATGGACTATCCATGGAGCACCTTATGGGTTTTAACCCAATCCATACAAACCATGGATCATTAGCCCACTATACAAGAATAGATGATTTACACAATCAACCCCATATATTTAATTAGTCTCTTTTTGATCATTTAATTAATTCCAAATTAATTCTTTGATCAATACTAATTAAATAATATTATTAATATATTAGAACTTATAATATTAATAACCTTAAGTGTCCTTTCTCTTAATTTGGTCAATCCAAGTATTGCAATGCCATGCAACTCAAATGGAGCATGCCAGGTCGGGTCAAGTACATACCAGATACAGTTATGGACTTAGACACTATATCCAACAACTCCATGGAGGTTAAAACCCATGGATCATGAGGAATGTGGAAAGTCATGAGTTACATGGTGTAACCCTAATGTGCACACTATATAAGAAACCCCAAGGCTCATGAAATTGGACTAGTGGAAACACAAGAGGGCAAGCCGATTTTATGTGTGCAAGTGTTCTCCTCTCAAGTTATTCCAATTGTTAGTGGTGTTGTGGGATTCCGTTTGAGGTGCAACACTTGGGGCACTAAGTTCTTAAAGGTCCAAGGCTTCCAACTACAAGAAAAGGTATGTCATCTAACTTATTTTATTACCCAAGTATCAATGTTTTGTATGCTAGTTAGGGTAATACCTTGGAAAGTTCAAGTTTGCATGTATAATAGAGAGAACATAGATCCAAGGTATTTAGGGTTGCATGTACACCTTAGGAGTGTTAGAATGCTCAAAACCCAACAGTGGTATCAGAGCCTAGGCTTGTTTTCAATTATACTTGATGCTTATTGTTTATTAAAGCAAGAAAAATCGTTTTTTTGGAATCTGCATGATCACCACGAGGTGGTAAAAATTACCACGAGGTGGTGACTGTTCAGTGAAAAAAAATCGAGTTTTTTTGGCCAAATTGGATTAGGATCATTACCCTAAACTGTTTTTTGAACCTAGAAACCTGTTTTTCAAGAGGGTAATGTTCATCCTTGTCCAATTAAAAGATAATTGTCAAAGTTTCAAGTTTTATATTAGTTTATATGATTCTTGAAAATTGTTGATTTGAATTATCCATGCTTATGAGTTTTTGGTAGATCATATTATTTGACACTTACTTGTTAGTTTAATTGTTGATCTAAATGCCTTTTAATGGACTCCATAACTTGTCCTCAAGTTATGGAATTCCAAAAGTTTTTCCATTTATATGAATTATTAGAAGTCATAGGTTATAGAAAAATGAAGAGTCTCATTTTAAAAGACCATTAAACTCATAGGTTATGAAGTTGAAAGGTTTTGAATAGTTTCAAAACTTGCCCTCAAGTTTTGGAATTTGTAAATGTGAAAGTCTAACTTTTGAAACATTTAATTCCAAACCCTAGAATTTTAAAGTTTAAAATTCTACCCTTATACTATTATAATATTATAGGTTTAATATATATATATATATATATATATATATATATATATATATATATATATATATATATATATATATATATATATATATATATATATATATATATATATATATATATATATATATATATATATATATACGAACAAAGTCAGTCTTACCGTTAGTAGGCCTTATTCGCGAAGCCGGTCTATAAGGGTGGTATAAGGTTACTGCCTATAAAATGACAGTTTAATGGGTGTCCACTCTCACCCACCGCTTCCTTGACTGGTGGAGGGTCGTTAGCCGAACGGGTAGGACATGACTCTAATTCTCCCTTCATTAAAAGTATAATGATAAATATAAAGTAACGAAACACTTATAAATTCCCAATCTTAGTTACTTAGGAAAATATGAATATGGTGCTAACCCATGAAATTGCACTTTGTACGTTGTTAAGCCGTTAGTGGAGCGTGTGTGGTTAACCGACACACTAATCTGGACTAACAGTGCGTGGAAAAGGGTAGCTTGATGTTAATCATAGATCAATGGAGTGTGTGTGGCACATTGATTAGGTGGTTGTAACATTGGGTGTACCAAGCTAATTTTCATGGTTATTCATACCTTGTTTGTGATCCTCGGCATCCCAGTCACAAGCTTGAAGGGCACAATCGAGATTTAAACATGCCGTTGAATTGTTCAATGAATCTCAAAGGATCTAGGAATTTCAATTCACTTAAAACCTATAATTCTTTTTCGTTTTTTGTGGTGGAAATTGGTAAATCGTCATTTACCTACCTTCAAATATTTTGCAGTTTGGATTACGACATCCCTCTTCCAAATTATAAAATATTTTGTTGAGTCCTAGCCTTAATATTTCATTTTGGTGTTATATTAAGGACTTAAATCAACTAAACTTGAATTTCTCCCATTGTAGATGTCTAGTTCAAACAACTATGGTCTTCCCAAATCCTTTGGAACAAGCTTTCCTCTTGAAGATGATGTCCCGTGGTTGGATCGTGGAAGTCATACTTCACTTCCTCCACCTCCTCCAATAATTCTCCCTAACCCACAAATTCAAAGACTTGAAAAATTCAAGGTCACTCAAGCCCTACTTGCAATGAAACATGAAGATGGAAGGCCTGTGTGTACTCACGTCTTGGAGATGAAGTCACATATTGACAGGCTGAGAGTATTGGGTGTAGTTGTCTCAAGGAAGTTGGCCGTTGACTGGTTTCTTCAGTCACTTCATGAATCATATAGTGAGTTCATTAAGGACTACTATGTGACAGATCACGACATGACCCTTGTTGATCTTACCTATTTGCTTGTTGTTGTTGAATCAGCAATGATGTGGCGCACTGGAAAAGCAAATTTGATGGGAAGATTTACTCCCCAAACTTCAATGGACATTGACAATGGAAACATTGGAAGTCCAGAAAAGATTTCTCTTTCCAAGGGTAAGAGAAAGGCTAAGTCTGAGATTGTCCTGTGTGCCATTCCCAAAGAGTCCATATGTTTCTGTTGCCAAGAGAAGGGGCATTGGTTGCGAAGCTGCCCTGACTACCTGAAAGATCTGAGAAAAGGTAGAATCAAAAAGTTTGACTCTGCTTCAGGTAAGTCTACTATCTAACACTGTTAAGTTCCTAATTGTTGATTCTTAATACATGATGTAACAAGGTTGCATTTTGATGTTTTGTAGGATCATGCGAAGGGAAGGAAGCTTAAAGGAAGAGTATGTTGAATCTGATCGCGAAGATGGATTTCAATCGCATGGTTCGAAGATCAGATTTGTGAGCTGCTTCTTAGGAGTTATGATAGATTGCTAGGAAATATGTAATAACATAGTTTTCATTTGCAATTGCATTGTAAGGAAACGTTTTTCCGCATTTTATAAATAAATAAAATTTTGTGTATTTTTTATTATATCTCCTTGCAATGGCATTTGTGAAAATTAATGTTTCTATGTTTCTATGTTAGCAATATGAATTTGATTCTTTCGTTTGTGGTAGTGTCGAGTATTTGCCAAATAAGGAAAGATTCTCATCACCCAAGTTTCAATTGGACAAAAACTTGGAATCATGCAATAACATATTGTATGATGAATGAGAATTTTCATCTTTGGTAAATTAAGACCAATTCCTTGTTCACATGTATATGTGAGTCAAGTGAAGGACTAGGGGATCGGGTACACTGGGTGTGCGCTGGTCAAGATCCACCACAAAGATCAATAATACAGTTCATCATGATTTACTAAAGTTTAGTAAACATGGTTATGCTTACAAGGTTAAGTATAATTCTGAAACATTGGAAAAGGTTCAATGTATGGTAGAACGAATGAGGAGAATCAAATTAGGCAGAAAGATAAAAGTTTCTCCAATCTGAAAAGATGGGAGAGTACTTTATTATCGTGTTTTATGATCATCTTAATGTTCATGGAAAAACCATATCAGAATTGATCCTCTAAATACATCTTAGTTCATTTGTATGGCTAAGAAGAGGAATCGTGAATTGTTGAAATAGTTTAAATCAAGAAGATGAGTCATACTCCATTCCCAAAATAAGTCTTAGAGTCATACTCCAAGATTGTAACCTTGAGTGACATGATCTTAAGAAAGGATTAAAACACTTACCAAATGTAGAGTAAAAGTTTTCTACTCTTGTAGATTTGAAATTGGTAAATTGTGATGTTTTGGATAAAACAAAGACTAACTAAGGCCAAATTGTGTGAAGTGTTTGTCTTGATTAGAATCCGCACTAACTCTTGAATATTGGTTTGTCAAGTAATGTTCCTTGACAAAGTGAATCATATATGTCAGGAGGTCATTGGGAGTCTTAAAGATCTTGACAAGTTTCAAGAACTAACAAGAATAAACCTATTGTTAAACACTAGCACACGACTTGAGGTTTATAACCTATCGTGTTGACATATTCTTGTTTCTGTGCCCATTCCAGTTAAAATTGACTATGCATGTGAGTTCTATGAGTTCTCAGCTGTTTGCATAACTACTTGGAAGCAATGGTAGGCCCTTGTGCTGCCAGGTGGGAAGAAATTAAGATTGAACAAGTTCAGTCCATATGAGTTTGGATTTGTCACTAACCATGTCTTGTGATTATGGTCATGAAAAATTCACATGGATAGGAACACATACACCATAAAGTCTAAGTGTCATAAGGTTTCTCTCCGATTCATGAAAATGATGGTGAGGAAACGCTTTCACTAAGTAGATTTTAAGGAGATAGAAATTGTGATATTTGCATTCTCAAATTCGATTATGATTACGACATCCCATTTCATAATTTGAATTGTGAGAAATGGAAAAGGTCTAAACATTTCAGACTTATGGCTGTAAGTTCTAAAATTGTTAAGACACACAACTATCTAAGGAAAGGTGTATGATTTTGAGAAGCCTAGATAAAGTCTTATCGAAGCATCTCGTATCAGAAATCTGAACTTTGGCAATGAAAGTCAATAAGTATTGATTTCTAGAAGTCCAACTGATTTTTGAATACATGTCAAAGCTAGTGGGAGCATAAGTGTTATGCTAATAAAGATAATAATTATTATGCTAGTGGGAGCATAGTTATTATGGAAAGTGTTTCAAGTTAGCAATGTTAATTATAGAAAACAAAAGTTTCAATTCGCAAAGTCACAAGGTTTGAAAAGTTGTTTTGCTATAATTAAGGGAGAGGAATTTATACTTCATTTCAAATCTGAAAGCCTAGATTGTGAGATTTTAATAAAATCTAGTCAAATATATATGAATGTTATGTTGGAATGGTTCAACGTAAGGAAAATCTATATATGGAAATGTTAGTTGCGTTCTCAAATTTGATTATGATTACGGCATCCCTCTTCATAATCTAAATTATGAGAACATGGCAAATTGAAATATTATAGCAAAAGACTGATTAAGTATCATGCCTTTATGTTAGACATTATGAATCGTATCCCATATGCTTCGGGTATAGGATCGATTGCATATGCTATAATATTCTCCTGTTCTAATTTTCTAAATGCCTAGGGTATTAAGAGGGAAAAAGGAATAGAACCGGATATGACTAAAGTGGTTAAACAACTATTAAGGACAATTTAAGGTTCGCCAAAGATTGGTCGCTTAAGGACAGTTGGAAGTATAGTAGTGGAAGGACCATATTGACATTATTATGAATAGACAGGAGTCTATTAGTAATAAGTTGTCGTATGGAAAATATGGAATGTTGCCATATTGGGAGTTGAATAATAGATGAGAAAGTTAGAAACTTTTATGCAAGAAGGATGTTCAAAGGAATGTACTTTGAAATTGAGACTTCATTTCCATAGAATTGTCTTGTAACAATATCCATAGGAATATTTGGTAATATCATTGGTCAAGTCTCTGTGACTTTTGGCACCTAGAAATTACAAAAGAATCTTTGCATGATAGTTTAGAATCTAACACTTTCTAGCAGTGAAAAGAATTTGGAATTCTTACACTTGCAATAAGGATTTGGAATTTTGAAATGAGCACCATTGAAATGTTTTTCAATTGATCTATTTAACAAAGTAAGGACCATACAGAAACCTAGTATGCATGCTTGGTGCATGGAATAATTATTGTTTTAATTAAAGTATTAAGTTGATTATTCGAAACATTATACAATGAATAATAAGTAATCAATATGACTCAAAAGTTTTTGGGCCATATAGGATTAGTATTATTATTTTGTTTCCCTTTGCATGTTTTGACTTCCCGAATAACTAGGTTATTCAAACCATCCACCGTCGATCATACTTTGGAAGTAGGTATTGAGGCAAGACTGTCATGAATGGGTCTGTAGTTTGTCTGGGACAAGGTGGCTGCAGTGTTCATGAGTGCTCCTAGAATAATATTCAAGTATTGGATTCAACCCACGCTCATTTGAATCACTTCATGGATTTTATCACGAGTGATCATGAGACGATAATATCTTATATTCTTGAAACGGAGACATGTGAGTTGTAGTTGCGAGTCGGTTGCACATTGACATATGTAAACGCACTAGTAACTTGGATGTTATAAAACATATCGTTGTGTGTGATTTGATAAGTAAGTACAAGCGAGCATTTAGGTCGAAGTTTATCCGTTCCTTTTACCCCATGTTGATAAAAGTGATATCTGTGGGCCCCTCGATGATTTAGCGATGACATCAGGCCTGGACTGATTTGATTTGTTCAATTAGTCAGTCGTCATAAATCGGAAATCGGGAAACAACAGATGGACTGAGATAATGATTATAATTCATGTCTCAGTCCATATGATATCTAGAATGGAGGAATATATGATCCCTTATCTTATGGAAGTGTCATTAACTAGGTCAGAGTTCGACAGCGGCTTTTAAGAGCTACGATTGCTAGTAAGGTTGGAGTCATGCTTGCAATGATAGTTATTAGACTTATCCAAGTGGGAGACTGTTGGATTAGTGTCTAAGTCCATAACTATAATTGGTATGTACTTGACCCGAGAGTAGCATGGTCCATTTGGGTTGCATGGCATCGGAACAATTTGGATAGACTTTTGTGAGAAGATATGACAACCCGAACCTTTTTTTCATTTCCGTTAACCGATTTCCGATAATAAAATTTGAATTTTATTAAGTTTCCGTCAAACTTCTTGGTTTAGAAAATCATCTAGTTTTATATAATTAAATTTATATACGAGTCGGAACCAAAAATCGCACGAAAGACCCGAACCTTCTTGAAAAAAAAAACGGTTTTCGGCCTGACTGAGTTTACGGCCGTAAACCCGTGTACGGCCGTACACTCATTTACGGCCAGCGTTGGGTGGACCCCACCACCGACCACGAAAACCCTTATAAATACGAGACCCTACCCCTCATTTACACTTTTCTGGCCGAACACTCACTCCTTTTCTCTCTAAATTCGTGACCGTACACCCCTAAAACACCCTTATCCTTCTGAAAATCATCGAGAATCGTCATTGGGAGTTGATTTGGAGCATCTAGAACATGTTTTTCAGCGATTCCAGCATCCTTGTTCTTGATTGTACGGCCGTACAACCTTCAAATCTGCAAATCTTCATTGACCGCACACCAGTTTACGACCGTACACACTTCAAACCTTCAAAGTCCGTACACCTTTCGAGAGGTCGTTCAAAGTCGTAGACAGTTCATGGCCGTAAACTACCTTCACGTCTGTAAACCCCATTCATGGCCGTACACACTTCCTAAGTGGTGCATTAGTCTGAAAACCCACTCTCCTTGATTCAATCATGTCCCGGTAACATTCCTTAACCGAAAACAAGTGTTTTTCTAACACTTTATCTAATGAAATCGCTAATTTAGATACATATATGTATTTAATTGTTATTAGGATTCCGTTAAATGCCACACACTACAACTTGAGGGTCTTCAATTCAGTCCGTTGATTCGACGCTTGTACACAACTAACAGTGAGTTCATACCCCTACGCTTTTAAGATTTTTAATGTTTTCAGGGGGGGGGGGGGAATACAAGCCAAACACAAATGATTTTAACAAGTTTAAAATTTATGCAATTGATACAGTCAAACGATTTCCACGTTTTATAAAATATTTAGATATTTTATCCCTTTTGTACTATGTTGAGCATAAGGGACATTTTTACCTTGGAAACCTAATTGCATAGTTTTCAGAACAAATTACAAACCGGGTACATAACATTTTAAGCAAACTATAATGGGTATAGTTTGGGGAATTCAATACACAACTTTTACCGATTCAGATTACATACATGGGTAAATATATAAACTATGATAGATTTAGTTTATGATATACATTACTACAAAAGTACAACATTTAATAATTATTTAAGTATAATTATTACCTTATACAGTATACAACGAATTCAAATTCAAGAGAACAATACAGAATCACACGTAAACTAGATTATACAAAATTATGAGACTCTACTTCAAAACTGTACCCTTAGGTGTACAGATTAAATCCTATCATAGTATAACCAGAGTCTCCTGGAGGGAGAGCGTGAGATTTGTGAATAAATCTATTCGGGACTGACAATCCCACACCTGAACTGCTAGCTACAGTTAGGCAGGCATGCCTGGGGTGACAAAATGTCATTTAACCTACACTTGAAGAACGTCGTAAAAGGTCACTAGGTCATATCAAGCATGGTTATACGACTCATAATAGTATAAACTAACCATTTTTTACGTGATTTCATTCTTCATTAGTTTTATTTTAAGTAATGAAACTACTAAACATACTAGTGGTAGCCAAGTTTTCAAACAGAACGTACCATACATACTGGTGTTAGTCAGGGTTTTCAAACAAGAAGATACTATACAAAGGTTTTTGTACCAGAATACACACATATTACGATTGGTAATAAACGGGCATACAAACTAATGTTTTTCCTATACTACAACAGGACACAGTAACAAACATTCATAGTTGATTCTATAATTACTTAGTTTAGGCATCAGGGCCACGTATGGAGAATATTCGATAGACTATGGAATGTGTGGTTTCTGCCTCATTTCCTGTTCCTTGTTTGGTTGTGGGCTTAGGGCATATCCACATAGTCAATTGTCTGTTCGATATTGGTCTAACGGGGGGATGATGTGACAACTCGAATTTTTTTTTAATTTTTGCCTGGTAAAGCTCCGCCAGCCAACTCGACTGAGTGTCAAAATCATTTCTGCTATCATTTAGCCTTGTTTAGAGTCCACTTAAAGGTCCAAAGGTCAGTACATTCAAGCATTGAACATAGGAATGGATCGCGTACACTTCTAGCATCAAAACCGGGCCTTACACTCCAACACAAGGAGTGTACGGCCACACACATGGGTGTGCGGCCGCACACCCCTCTCCTGGCAGCACACTCTAGTGTATAAAGGAGGGACTTCGCCTCCATTCACCCCTTTTCACACTCCTAATCCTAGAACTCGATTTCTCTCTCAACTATCATCTGATATCTTCAAATCTTCATCCATTTCACCAAGAACACCAAGAACATACACTTGTTCTTGGCGATTTTGGGTCTTCTCGAGCTTCCGGATCGTAAGTACTCTTCCCTTATGCTTAAATCTTGTTAAGAACACTAGATTAAGGCCTTGAAACTGCCCAGAACTAAAGAACATATGGTGTGTGCAGCCGCACACACTCATGTGGCCGTACACCCCTCAAACACCCTCAAAATGCCATCAAAACACCCCTAAAGGCTTCTATATTGTAAGTACCATTCCCCAAGCTTGTTACTTACCAGATATGAGCCTTAGAAAACGTCCAAACCAAGTTCATCAAGGAGTGTGCGGCCGCACACACACCATGTGGCCGTACACCCCTTTGTTTAGTGCTTATGGGCCTCCAAAGTGCCTTTCTAGCTTCAACACTTGATGAGCATTAGTCCTCCAAGCCTCCTCTACCTTTGGAAAACGTTTTTGTGCACTCATTACCACGAGTGTGCGGCCGCACACTCCCTGGCCGCAAACCCATGGCCGCACACTCCCTCAAGTGGCCGTACACTCCCTTAAATTGAATCACATGTGATTCCAACATTTGGACAAAGTGTTTCCTAGTCCCGTAAGGTGTTTCCTTGCATTTGGTTGCTTCCAAACACTATATTTATGTCAATATATGCCATTATATATCATTTACGACTCGTTAAGTCTCGGGACTTCATTTGTGGAACTTCTCATCCTTACACACATATTCGTTGAATCACCCACACAAGGTGAGTTCATACCCCGTAATGAATCTTTTAACTGTTTTAAATGCTTTTAAGGGGGGGAATACAAGTTGAACACAATGATAATTGTGTAACTGTTGTTATAAACATCTTTCAAAATGTTACTTATGTCATTTATAAGTTGTCAAAACATTTCTAAAACTCTTTTAAAGTTATGTTACTTTATAGTTATACAAAACTCCGTTTTTAAAGTACAAGCATAACTTAGTAGATAAACGAGTCTTTTCAATAACAGTTCAAGTAAAACTTTAGTAAACTATAATAGGTATAGTTTAGGAGGATGCTATTCATTTCTTCTAGTACAATAAAGCATACAAAGAGACAATAACATACAGAGAGAATACTATTATGAGAAACAAATAATAACATACAGAGAGAATACTATGATGAGAAACAAACAATACCATACAGAACAAACAAACTAGGTTGCTATAGCATGAGAACATACAGGATCTAATTATACCAATGAATCACTAACTCATTGTTTTAAACAAAAGGTGATAGTTATATTGGGTATACATGATCATATAACTTGAATGTGAATTACACGGCTTGCAAGAATTTGCAGAGGTCGCATTTAGTTCCCTTAATCTCTAGACAGGGAGAGCGTTTAGTAGGGGTACTAGCCTTCACATTATGACCATAATAAAATAAACATGTTTTAGGTCATCAGTACATCCGTATGTCATTATAAACGACAACTGTGTACTTACATTTCCCCTTACTTTCATAAAGTGACAGTACCACTTGAAAGTCAAATGCAAACTATTTTCGAATTAAGATAGTTATAAACTAGGGAAAACATACATTTTTACAAACGACAAACAGAACAGTCGAGTCTAGCACATAAAAGTAGATGCCTTGGTAGAATGCTACGTTTCAGTAGAAAGGGACCATAATTCTAACCTTATGATTCCTTAATGTATACATCAAAGGATATATATATATATATATATATATATATATATATATATATATGTATATATATATATATATATATATATATATATATATATATATATATATATATAATAGGATCCGACAGATAATAGGATGTGTACTCTCCGCTTCACTTCCTGTTCCTTGTTTGGTTGTGGGCTTGGAACGGATTCACCCAGTCTATTATCTATTCGATTTTAGATATATATATATATATATATATATATATATATATATATATATATATATGTTCAGTATACATTAAGACATGATAAGGGTACCAGGTATGGGTCAAGTCATAAGATACAGAGTCAATGCATAGTTTTGTAGTACAAAACATACGCTCCAAATCTGAACTTTTGGTATACAAAACTAGAAACTTAACCAGTAAAGGGTTTAATCCATTTTATTAAACCAGTAAAACTTAAAGGACCTTAGGTGGTTAATTCTATAATACCTTAGTTTATACACCAAGGTTATATATAATTAATATCCGATAGGTAGTTGGATGTGTGCTTTCCGCCTTATTTTCCTGTTCCTTGTTTGGTTGTGGGCTTAGGGCAGATTCACACAGTTAACTATCTGTTCGATATTAGATTATATATAACTAGTATAAACTAAGTGATTATAGAAGGAACTACTGTGGTTATCATTTTATAATAAGATATAAGGATTTTCTTAAAGGATATTTTCATCAAATATAAAGGAACTATTACAGTTAACTCCGTGAGTACCGAGTGAATACGCATGGGTTATATACAACGATGATCTAACAACCAATGGGATGTGTGTCTTCCGCCTTATTTCCTGTTCCTTGTTTGGCTGTGGGCTTAGGGCAGATACACACAACCGATTGTTTGTTTACTCTGGGTTTTATATATCTTGTACCCATTTAATACGCATAGAAAGGACCGTTGAGTCATTTTTACTTATCTTTCATTAAAGTAGGAAATATAGGAGTTTCTGGGGGAACAGGCAAACTTTTCTAAACAGAACTTACAACAACTACATTTTCAACAACATTTTACAACTTACTCACATCACTGAAATCTTATGAACTCACCAGCTTAATTGCTGATCAACTCTTTCAAATAACTTGTATTCTCAGGAGCCTATTAGACAGGTACTCGTGCTGGGAATTCAGAAGATGGAGCATTATAGCTTCAAGTCTTGTTTTGTTATTTGCTTATGAATTCTATTTTTTGTGAACACACATATTGTAAACGCTTTCTTTCTAAATGAAATGGTTGTTCATTACTTGCTTACTATATACATATCTTGTGATACTAAACATGACGTCCTCCACCCCTGAACGTTTCCGCTGTTCCAGTTTTGGGGTGTGACAGATTGGTATCAGAGCATTGTTTATAGTGAACTAAGTATATCAATCGATAAAATATATACAACTATAAATACAATGGGGCTTAAGTGCTCTGGATAACGATATATTTTAAGAGTATAACGATAAGTTATAAAAATATACCTACATGCTTATACATGTGCATATTAGAACATGTATCACAAGAAGAACATAACTAAAGTATTTAAAGGTTGAACATTGTCATCAAACCTGAACAGTTATGTAATCATAGCTAGGATCAATATAGCCTGATCAACTATATTCATTCGAGATGTGACCGACATGTGTTTGGGAGTGATGTGGTGTTGCAACAGTCTTAAAACTTACCTAAACACCAGTCAAGAGGATACTAGATCAAGTACATTTGAGTTAGAATACTATAGGAGTATTCTATGATACTATAACGCGATAACAAGTTTGAAACATATCAAGTACATTACATTAAAATACTATAGGAGTATTTTAGGCACTATACAAATAACTTATGTGATAACTTAAAAGACCATTACGGATAGGTCTATAATCTTGCAATGTATACTCCCAAGGTTATATATAATTGAGAATTTATAGACTTAGAATTTGTGATCTACGCTTCACTACCTGTTCCTTGTTTGGTTGTGGTTTTGGAGTAGGATCACTTATTCGAAGGTCTATTTAATCTTGAATTATATACAACTTGTATACATTGTACCATTATAGGAGGACTCTGTAAAGATCACCCCATAAAGCTACCTTAAATCTCATAGATTCTTTAGTCACTTCCATTCTCACACGACTAGCCCAGATAGATGTAACCACTTCCTCATAGTAGACAACAGAAGAGTCCAGGAGGAACAAGAACAAGTTCAGGAGAAGTTTTCAAGGAGGTATCAGCCGAAGTAACCAAAACGTCTTACACGTCACACTAATAAATAATAATCTTGTTAACTTAATGAGCGAGTGGAAACACTGCTCACATTATACGTTAAGATTGTTTTTCTTACATGCAGCTAGTAACAGTTATTAAGGTATCAGATATTCATTCGAGGATAACTATTCCAAATTCATAAAGTTTATTAGGTATAGACTTTTTATGAATTGTTTCTAGAACCCTGTGGAAGTCAGGACCCGATACATCCAGAACTAGGATAACCTGGTCTTTTCAGCGTTCGGCTTGTGTCCATTGCTTTAGACTTATTCCATCTCATCTTTGTATTTTTTTAGCAAAGATGCCTCCTCGCAGATCAAACAGACGCACTACTCCGATAACTCCAATACCACCTCCTTCGCAAATCGATATGGAAACTATAAACGCTGCAGTGGCTGCGGCTGTGGCAACAACCATGGCTCAATATCACTCCACCGGTACCAGCGGAGGTGGAACGCCTACTGATTCTACTCAAGGTGAGGTCCCTGTGCGCTCGAGCGAGTTCTCCTACAAGGACTTCACCAAATGCCAGCCATTGTCCTTTAATGGGACTGGCGGAGTCATTGCCCTCTCGCAATGGTTCGAGAAAACAGAGTCGATCTTCGAAATCTGTTCGTGCCCATAAGGAAGCAAAGTGAAGTTTGCTGCCTGCACATTCTCTGAGAAAGCCCTAACATGGTGGAACAACCATGTTAAGTCACTGACCCTATCAGTGGCTAACCCAATAGGTTGGGAGAACCTAAAAGAGTTAATGCTGGAAGAATACTGCCCCAGGGGCGAAGTACAAAAGCTGGAACAAGAACTATGGGAGCTCACTATGGTCGGCTCAGACATAGTGACCTACACTGACCGGTTCAGCGAGCTAGAAGCTCTATGCCCCGGGATGGTTACCCCGGAGAGCTAGAAGATAGAAAGATACATTTGGGGTCTGACTGCTCCGACCCAAGGAAATGTGTTGTCTTCTAACCCAACCACATTCGATAGTGCTAAACGCCCGGCTCAGCGACTCATCGACCACATAATCCGTCATGGTGTAAAAGTCCCTATTCCCGAGCCATCGAGGGAAGAGGACTATATTCAGAAGCCGGGGAACAAGAGGAAGAAGAAGCAAACAACACAGGACACCCCGCAAGAACAACAAGCGAGTACTATGTACGCCGCTACAACGCCTACTACTCCAGCACCTGCCAGTCGATATGCTGGAACCCTCCCGAAGTGTGGAAAGTGAAACTATCAGCACACCGGAGTATGCTGGGAAATGCAGTGTCTGAACTGCCACAGAAAGGGACACACAGTCCGTTTCTGCAGGGCACCGGCTCAACCGATCTCCCAAGTCCCCGGAACTAAAGAAAACCAAGCCTGTTATGGCTGTGGTGAGACTGGACACTATCAGAGGGACTGCCCAATAACAAATAACTCAGGAGCAGATGGACGCATTCTGATGATCACCGCAGGAGAATCTACCCCGGAGTCATCGTCGAGCAGCGGTACGTTTTCGAAATAGTAATTGCTTTGAAAATTAATTTATATTTATATAAGATTAAAATTTGGGATACCACTTAAAAAGTAATTATAATGTGACAACCCGAAATTTTCATTTGTATAAACTCTACAGTCAAGCACTACAAATATTAGTCAAATTCATTTCAGTACATTTTTGGCCGGTTTAAAGCCTGTTTGGGTGTTTTTTTTAAATAAATTCATGAAACGAACAAATAAAAGGGAGTACCTTCTAGGAGGAATGTGTAACAAATAAACACTTCAACACCATAACAAGGTGTTTACGACCAAACATGGGGAGTTTGGGCCGTAAACTCCTCTTCACCTTGAACTCATGCTTAAGGCATGAGTTTACTCCCCACTTCCTCACTTTACACTTCCAAGCTCAAGAACACCCAACTTTTCTCTCAAGGATCATAACACATTTCTTCCAATCTTCCAAAAATGTAAGTATTTCTTCCCTTGATTTGTTGATATAACACTATATCTAGTGTTTATACACGATTTCATCCATGAAATCTCCTCTTTTCTTAGATCTTCAAGTGTTCTTCAAGAACACCAAGAACACCAAGAACACACACTAGTGTTTTTGGACCTTAAACACTCTTACAAGCTTCCTATAAGTAAGTACACGCCTCCTAACTAGTTATTTACTTAGTATACTTGTTAAACCCTTGACAAACATCAAAAACCCTCAAGAACACATGTGTTTACGGTCAAGGGATCTCCTTGAACCGTAAACACCATCAAGTGGTGTTTAAGTGCCACTAACACCTTCTAGGGCTTGGATATTGGACTAGAACCTTGCATGCATGAGCTAGAAACCCCAAAACACGAAATGGTAGGAGTGACCATGAGTTTACGGCCGTAAACTCATGGGTTTACGACCGTAAACTCCAAGGGAGTGGTCCAAGGACCGTAAACTCCAATAAAGGGCCATTTTGAGCCCTAGTCCCTTCCTAACCCTTGGATACAAGCCTAGAACACTTCCTTGAGGGGTATAAGACCTTAAAACACACAATGGTACAAATTACCATGAGTTTACGGCCGTAAACTCATGGGGGAAATGAACAAAAACCGTAAACTCATTTGTTGTTACCAAATGGGAAGTAAACTCCAATGTGAGGCCATACTCTCTTTAGATACAACCCTTTAGTACTTCTAGCACTTGAAACAAAGTGTTTCCATGTATTAGGGTGTCTTTACTTGATTAATTAGTTGTTAAATGACTAATTAGATACATTTATGTATCACTACATGTTAAATAGGATCCGTGTGTGTGTTCAAGTCCTCACTTGACACATAGCATCCTATCCGGCACTTCCATCCAAACCACTCACTACATGTGAGTTCATAACCCTTATTCAACCTTTGAAATGATTTTAAATACTTTTATGGGGGGAGGGATACAAGTTGAAATATTCTAGTTATTGTTTTAATCACATGTGATTAATAACTAGAACACACAGAAAGGTTTTCTATTGCTTTCAAATTGCTATCAAATATATGGATGTTTAAGTGTTTCAAAACCCTTTTATTAAACTTTTAAATACTAAAACTATTTCCAAAACCCTTTTAAACTTGCAATGTTTTCAAACTCATATCTACACTAATCTATTTATATAAGTAAGGCTTGAAGGACTTAGGACTGATAGCTCACCTTACTTCCTGTTCCTTGTTTGGTTGTGGACTTAGGGTATCCTGTTATTTGTCCGAATGTCGTTGAATTCTTAGTTATATATCATATATATATATATATATATATATATATATATATATATATATATATGTGTGTGTGTGTGTGTGTGTGTGTGTGTGTGTTGGATATAAAAGCTTTCACTTCAGTACAGTACCTTTGCGTAACAAAGGCATCCAAACAACCTTACTATTTAACTATAATAGGTATAGTTAAGGGATTACTACTCACTACTACTATTACAACGACCCATACAAGAGTCAGTACATTTATGAGTCACTACATAAGTACTACATTGAGTAACAATACATGCTATACACTATACAAGAGAACATACTATACACTATACAAGAGAACATACTATACACTATACCAACATTAAATACTATAACAGAATGTGACATACTACTTCTCGATACGACACTTCATTGTGGTATCACTTTGTAACTAGAGTCTCCTGGAGGGAGAGCGGGCATTGTGTGTATAGATCTATACGAGACAGACACTCCCACATCCTGAGTGCTAGCTACAGTCCCAGTCGAAAGGCCAAGGCGTGACAGAATGCTACCTCACTATATATGACCTGGAGGGTCATCCGATATTCAGCCGTCGATCAGCATGGTTACATACGAGTTCACATTCAAACCTTTAATTAACCAATTTAGAATTAAAGGCAATATAGACTCTCCGAGGTGTATTGTTCATTTAATACCATCTGGGGTCTACATTTTCATTACTTTAGACTCTCCGAGGCGTATTGTTCATTTAATACCACCTGAAGTCTACCTTTTTCATTACTTTAGATTCCCCGAGGTGTGATGTACATTTAGTACTACCTGGAGTCTGTATTTTATCACTTTACGACCAACAGTGTCACTGCTGAGGAAACATATTAATTTCCCCTATTACACTTATTTTGAAATCACCTTACAAGGGTGAAGTCTAAAACTATATTTTCATACTAATAGTTTTCACTGGGGAAAAACCCTTACATTTATGAAAGAACAAACATACAAACAATCGGGTCTTGGTAGAAGACTACTTTTTACTAGAAAATATAGGGTTTTCTAGGGAGCATACTATTTACAAACGTTTGAAATCAGTTATTACTCTACATTGTTACAAACATTTTTATACAAGCAATGACACTAAATACTTATGAACTCACCAGCTTTATGCTGATAAACTCTTTCAAAATAACTTGTATTCTCAGGTCATCAGTAGACAGGTACCGATGAAGCTTTTGCGAAGATGGAGCACATACAAGACTCATCTTTTATTTTGATTATACATTTTGGTGTCTTACATACTGTTCAGAACACGCTTGTATCTAAATTATTATATTAATGCAATGGATGTTGTTTGCTTGTCTTTACTATTATGCTTTGTTATGATACTGTACATGACGTCCTCCACCCCAGAACGTTTCCGCCGTTCCGGTTTTGGGGTGTGACAGATTGGTATCAGAGCACTGTTTACCGTGAATCAAGTATATCAACCCATAAAAGATATACGAACTATAAACACATCGGGATTAAAACACTCTGACCAAGAATATATACTTTTGAATAATAAAATATTTAACTAAGTATATATATACATCTATTCATACCAGGGTCAATATCATACTAGAACAGAACAAAAGTATTACGATTGTTGGACAGCACAATTAGACTTAGAGACATATAGTCAAGTTTGGGAAGATATAGCCTGATCAACTATATTATCCGAGAAGTGACTAGCATGTGCCTAAGAGTAGTTGTGGTGTTGCAACAAGTCTAAAAACTTACCAACACTACTACAACAAGAACGTTAGAACAGAATACTATAGGAGTATTATGCGTTACTATAAATTACATATGTGAGAACTAAAAAGGTCGTTACTAGTAGGGCAATAGTTGCTAAGTGGATACCCTAAGGTTACATGTGACTAAGGCGCTATAGACTTAGAATCTGTGATCTTTTCTTTACTTCCTATTCCTTGTTTGGTTGTGGACTTAGAGTTAGGGTCACTTATTCGAAGGTCTATCCTGTTTTGGTTGCATGTAATTGGTATGCACTATGCAAGTATTGAATCAACTAATAACGATCATCATATAATTATCTTAGATTAGTACGTCTATTAACTATTCTTTTCCCCCTATTCTCGCGTAGATACCATGGCTGACTTAAGGGTTCGCCCAAGGGGTGCCCGTCGCCAGTAGAGGATTATCTACTCATCCTTTATCTTCTTAAAAGAATAGCCTTTCTCTTCAGTATCTCTGTTTCACTTGCCTGTAAACATTCCTAACCTTGAAAGTACTCTAACTAGACTTCTAAGCTGCCAACAGTTTCCCTTATGGTTTGATGTAAGACCTACTGTTAGGTCATTTTTCTTGAACTCATTTTACATCATGAAAACCAGTAATATTGGCAGTTGTCTACTCTATGGGAAAGTTTGTACTCTTGTGTTCCCTACTCTATTGTTATGACTCTATCTGATATTTGGACTACGGCGATTTAGTCCATGGAACACACTCATCATACTTACAATCGATTCTTACTATTATCATCACCTTTATGAACTTTCAGTAAAAGATGCCGCCTCAAAAGCGTCCGACCAGAAACACGCCTGCAAATCAAACTCCACCACCACCACCCCCTCCACAGTTCGATGCGGTGATGTTCCAGGCAGCTGTGACCGCAGCTGTGACCGCTGCCATGGCCCAAGTAAACTCTGGTGGCGTTAGTGGAACGGGGACTAGCACTAACTCTAGCCATGGCGAAATCCATCCACGTGCGAGGGAGTGCACTTATAAAGATTTCATCAGCTGCAAACCTACATACTTCAACGGAACCGGAGGGATCCTTGCACTGTCCCAATGGATCGAGAGAACAAAAGCAATCTTCGAGATGTGCTCATGCCCTGAAGGAAGCAAGATAAAGTTCGCTGCTTGCACCTTCCTCGAAAGGGCCCTGACGTGGTGGAATGGCCATGTCAAATCACTCTCACTGGTAACAGCTAACACCATGGGCTGGGATACACTGAAGGACCTTATGACAAGGGAGTACTGCCCGAGGGGCAAAATTCAGAAACTCGAGGAGGAACTGTGGAACCTCAAAATGCAGGGTTCTAACATAGTGGATTATACAGCCAGGTTCTGCGACCTGGTGGCTCTATGTCCTAACATGGTCCCCACCGAAAGCAAAAAGATCGAAAGATACATCTGGGGTCTGGTACCCCCATATCGAGGGAACGTTCTAGCATCACACCCTGCGACCTTCGATAGTGCCAAGGAATTGGCCCAAAGACTCATCGATCACGAGGTTCCTTCTACTCCATCAACAACTACAACGACTACCCCCACATCAACCAAGACGTCTGCTAACAAGAGGAAGCGTTGGAATCAAAAGAAGGGCAAGTCAGCTCAACCCTCTTCCAAGAACCAACAGATGGTGGCTGTCCATGCTGTCACTACTCCTGCTGCCCCTGTACCAGTCAAACCTTATGCAGGGAACCTACCCAAGTGCACCAAGTGCTCTTTCCATCATAACGGCCCCTGCCGTGAAATGCACTGCACTAATTGCGACCGGAAGGGTCATACCGCCCAGTTTTGCAGAACACAACCCAAACCCATCACCCAGATTCCCAGTACCGGAGTGAGTGAAGCCTGCTACGGGTGCGGCGAGACAGGACACTTCAAAAGAAACTGTCCGAAAGCTGGGAATACGGGAGGAACAGGAAGACTACTTGCTATTGGCCACAATGAGGCCGTGGCAAACCCCACGGTAGTCACGGGTATGTTCCTTCTCGATAACTCTTATGCTTGTATCCTATTCGATAGTGGGGCAGAAAGGAGCTTCGTAAACCAAAAAATTAAACACTTACTTAATCAAGCACCACAAGCACTAAAAGAAACCTTCGTCGTAGAAATGGCTAACGGAAAGACAAAAAATTCTAACGAGATTTACATAGGTTGTACCCTCACGCTAGATAATCATTCATTCCCAATCGACCTCATACCAGTAGCTATCCAGAGTTTCGACGTCATTATAGGCATGGACTGGCTGAGTCTTTATCGTGCCGATATTCTATGTTTCGAAAAAGCAGTCCGCCTGAACCTACCGAATCATGAAACCTTGTTGATCTACGGAGACAAACCCAATACGAGTCTTCGTATCATCTCGAGTATTCAAGCCCAGAAGTACTTGCGTAAGGAATATCGTGCATTCCTGGCGCACATTGTCGATACAAGCCAGAAAACAAAAGACCTAAAAGACCTCCCCGTAGTATGCGATTTTCCCGACGTCTTTCCGGAAGAACTCCCAGGATTACCCCCGCAACGTCAAGTCGAGTTCCGAATCGACTTAATTCCAGGAGCGACCTCAGTAGCAAAATCGCCCTATCGTCTAGCACCTGCTGAGATGCAAGAACTGTCCGGTCAACTTAACGAACTGCTCAGTAAGGGCTTTATAAGACCAAGCTTCTCACCCTGGGGGGCACCAGTCTTGTTCGTAACGAAGAAAGACGGATCGTTTCGTATGTGCATCGATTACAGGGAGCTCAACAAGTTGACGGTCAAGAATCGTTACCCTCTTCCTCGCATAGACGATTTATTCGACCAGCTGCAAGGGGCGAGCTACTTTTCCAAGATTGATCTGAGGTCCGGGTATCACCAGTTACGAGTGCTTGAAGAGGATGTTCCGAAGACAGCCTTCCGAACTCGTTACGGACACTACGAGTTCGTAGTGATGCCATTCGGATTGACCAATGCACCCGCAATATTCACGGACTTAATGAATAGGGTATGCCGTCCTTACTTGGATCAGTTCGTCATCATTTTCATAGGTGACATACTTATATACTCTCGAAGTAAGGAGGAACATAGCGATCATTTACGACAAGTCCTAGGAACCTTACGATCAGAGAAACTTTATGCGAAGTTCTCTAAATGCGAATTTTGGATCCGGAGAGTCGAATTCTTAGGACACGTGGTTAGCGAAGAGGGAATCCACGTAGACCCTTCCAAAATTAAAGCCATTGAGAACTGGTCAGCACCAAAGACGCCTACAGTAATTCGTCAATTTCTCGGCCTCGCTGGCTACTACCGCAGATTCATACAGAACTTCTCTCGAATTGCGAAACCCCTCACTACATTGACCCAGAAGGGCGTGGCCTTTGACTGGGAAGAGAAGCAGGAGAAAGCGTTCCAAACGCTAAAGCGAGCCTTATGCACCGCACCAATACTATCCCTCCCCGAAGGGATAGAAGACTTCGTGGTGTACTGCGATGCATCCAACCAGGGGCTCGGCTGTGTTCTGATGCAACGAGGTAAGGTCATCGCCTACGCCTCAAGACAACTGAAGGCACACGAGCTCAACTACACCACACACGATCTCAAATTAGGAGCGGTTGTGTTCGCTCTGAAGATCTGGAGACACTACCTGTATGGTACGAAGATCACTATCTTCACAGACCACAAAAGCCTGCAGCACATATTCAATCAGAAGGAACTCAATATGATACAACGACGGTGGGTAGAGCTACTCAATGACTACGAATGCGAAATTCGTTATCATCCGGGTAAAGCCAACGTGGTAGCAGACGCCCTAAGTCGGAAAGAATATTCTGGTCGAAGAGTCAAGTCATTAACAATGACTATCCATTCGCATCTATCCGCACAAATTAAGGAGGCTCAGCTCGAAGCCTTGAAACCTGAAAATGTGGCGGGAGAATCCCTGCGTGGAATGGATAAGAACTTGGAAGTCAAGGGTGACAGAGCCTTATATCTCATGGACCGGATCTAGACACCGAGACACGGTGGCTTCAGAGACTTGGTCATGAAGGAAGCGCACAACACTCGATATTCCGTCCACCCGGGTTCAGATAAAATGTATCTGGATCTTAAAAAGTCATACTGGTGGCCTAACATGAAAGCAAAGATTGCTACCTTCGTGAGTAAATGCCTTACTTGCGCAAAGGTTAAGGTCGAATACCAGAAACCATCAGGTCTACTCCAGCAACCGGAGATACCCGAATGGAAGTGGGAGCGGATCACTATGGATTTCATAACCAAGTTACCCAAGACAACGGGTCGACTTGATACCATTTGGGTCATCGTCGACAGATTGACCAAGTCCGCACACTTCCTGCCTATCAAAGAAACAGACAAGATGGAGAAGCTTACAAGAACATACATTAGGGAGATCGTACGACTGCATGGTGTTCCTATATCGATTATCTCCGATAGAGATAGTAGATTCACTTCGGTTCTGGCAGTCACTACAAAGTTCCTTAGGAACGAGGCTGGACATGAGTACAGCCTACCATCCACAGACCGACGGACAAAGTAAGAGAACTATCCAAACCTTGGAAGATATGCTGCGAGCCTGTGTGATCGACTTTGGGAAGGCATGGGATACTCACTTGCCCCTCGTCGAATTTTCGTACAACAACAGTTATCACACGAGCATCAAGGCTGCTCCATTTGAAGCCCTCTATGGCCGAAAGTGCAGATCCCCTCTGTGCTGGGCTGAGGTGGGTGACACTCAGTTAGCTAAAGGACGAGTTCCTGACAGTACTCTCACGGGTCCGGAAATCATTCGGGAAACGACAGAGAAGATCGTTCAGATTCGTGAACGATTGAAAGCCTCTAGAGACCAACAGAAAAGCTACGCAGACAAACGAAGGAAACCTTTGGAGTTCCAGGTGGGAGACCGAGTCCTTTTGAAAGTCTCATCCTGGACGGGCTTGATACGCTTCGGAAAGCGTGGAAAGCTAAATCCAAGATTCATAGGGCCTTACGAGATTCTCGCTAGAATCGGCCCCGTAGCTTACAAACTCAACTTACCCCGCGAACTTAGTAATGTACATCCTACCTTCCACGTCTCGAACTTGAAAAAGTGCCTATCTGACGAGACTATTGTAATTCCACTCGACGAGATCGAGATCAACGAGAGCATCAACTGCGTGGAAGAACCTGTAGAAATCATGGACCGAGAGGTCAAGCGAACGAAACAAAGCCGCATCCCAATCGTGAAGGTTCGCTGGAACGCCAAGCGAGGACCGGAATTCACCTGGGAGAGCGAGGATCAAATGAAACTTAAATATCCTCATCTTTTTACTTAGTTATATTGTAATAACTTAGTGGCTTGAACTCAAATTTCGGGACGAAATTCCCTCTAATGGGGGGATGATGTGACAACCCAAAATTTTCATTTGTATAAACTCTACAGTCAAGCACTACAAATGTTAGTCAAATTCATTTCAGTACATTTTTGGCCGGTTAAAGCCTGTTTGGGTGTTTTTTTTAAATAAATTCATGAAATGAACAAATAAAAGGGAGTACCTTCTAGGAGGAATGTGTAACAAATAAACACTTCAACACCATAACAAGGTGTTTACGGCCAAACTTGGGAATTTGGGCCGTAAACTCCTCTTCACCTTGAACTCATGCTTAAGGTATGAGTTTACTCCCCACTTCCTCACTTTACACTTCCAAGCTCAAGAACACCCAACTTTTCTCTCAATGATCATAACACATTTCTTCCAATCTTCCAAAAATGTAAGTATTTCTTCCCTTGATTTGTTGATATAACACTTTATCTAGTGTTTATACACGATTTCATCCATGAAATCTCCTATTTTCTTAGATCTTCAAGTGTTCTTCAAGAACACCAAGAACACCAAGAACACACACTAGTGTTTTTGGACCTTAAACACTCTTACAAGCTTCCTATAAGTAAGTACACTCCTCTTAACTAGTTACTTACTTAGTATACTTGTTAAACCCTTGACAAACATCAAAAACCCTCAATAACACATGTGTTAACGGTCAAGGGATCTCCTTGAACCGTAAACACCATCAAGTGGTGTTTAAGTGCCACTAACACCTTCTAGGGCTTGGATATTGGACTAGAAACCCAAAACACGAAATGGTAGGAGTGACCATGCGTTTACGGCCGTAAACTCATGGGTTTACAACCGTAAACTCCAAGGGAGTGGTCCAAGGACCGTAAACTCCAATAAAGGGCCATTTTGAGACCTAGTCCCTTCCTAAGCCTTGGATACAAGCCTAGAACACTTCCTTGAGGGGTATAAGACCTTAAAACACACAATGGTACAAATTACCATGAGTTTACGGCCGTAAACTCATGGGGGAAATGACCAAAAACCGTAAACTCATTTGTTGTTACCAAATGGGAAGTAAACTCCAATGTGAGGCCATACTCTCTTTAGATACAACCCTTTAGTACTTCTAGCACTTGAAACAAAGTGTTTCCATGTATTAGGGTGTCTTTACTTGATTAATTAGTTGTTAAATGACTAATTAGATATATTTATGTATCACTACATGTTAAATAGGATCCGTGTGTGTGTTCAAGTCCTCACTTGACACCTAGCATCCTATCCGACACTTCCATCCAAACCACTCACTACAGGTGAGTACATACCCCTTAATCAACCTTTGAAATGATTTTAAATAATTTTATGGGGGGGGGGGGGGGAATACAAGTTGAAATATTCTAGTTATTGTTTTAGTCACATGTGATTAATAACTAGAACACACATAAAGGTTTTCTATTGCTTTCAAATTGCTATCAAATATATGGATTTTTAAGTGTTTCAAAACCCTTTTATTAAACTTTTAAATACTAAAACTATTTCCAAAATCCTTTTAAACTTGCATTGTTTTCAAACTCATATCTACACTAATCTATTTATATAAGTATGGCTTGAAGGACTTAGGACTGATAGCTCACCTTACTTCTTGTTCCTTGTTTGGTTGTGGACTTAGGGTATCTTGTTATTTGTCTGAATGTCGTTGAATTCTTAGTTATATATCATATATATATATATATATATATATATATATATATATATATATATATATATATATATATATATATATATATATATATATATATATATATATATATATGTGTGTGTGTGTTGGATATAAAAGCTTTCACTTCAGTACAGTACCTTTGCGTAACAAAGGCATCCAAACAACCTTACTATTTAACTATAATAGGTATAGTTAAGGGATTACTACTCACTACTACTATTACAACGACCCATACAAGAGTCAGTACATTTATGAGTCACTACATAAGTACTACATTGAGTAACAATACATGCTATACACTATACAAGAGAACATACTATACACTATACAAGAGAACATACTATACACTATACTATACTATAACAGAATGTGACATACTACTTCTCGATACGACACTTCATTGTGGTATCACTTTGTAACCAGAGTCTTCTGGAGGGAGAGCGGGCATTGTGTGTATAGATCTATACGGGACAGACACTCCCACATCCTGACTGCTAGCTACAGTCCCAGCCGAAAGGCCAAGGGGTGACAGAGTGCTACCTCACTATATATGACCTGGAGGGTCATCCGATATTCAGCCGTCGATCAGCATGGTTACATACGAGTTCACATTCAAGCCTTTAATTAACCAATTTAGAATTAAAGGAAAAATAGACTCTCCGAGGCGTATTGTTCATTTAATACCATCTGGAGTCTACATTTTCATTACTTTAGACTCTCCGAGGCGTATTGTTCATTTAATACCACCTGGAGTCTACCTTTTTCATTACTTTAGATTCCCCGAGGTGTGCTGTACATTTAGTACTACCTGGAGTCTGTATTCTATCACTTTACGACCAGCAGTGTCACTGCTGAGGAAAAATATTAATTTCCCCTATTACACTTATTTTGAAATCACCTTACAAGGGTGAAGTCTAAAACTATATTTTCATACTAATAGTTTTCACTGGGGAAAAACCCTTACATTTACGAAAGAACAAACATACAAACAATCGGGTCTTGGTAGAAGACTACTTTTTACTAGAAAATATAGGGTTTTCTAGGGAGCATACTATTTACAAACGTTTGAAATCAGTTATTACTCTACATTGTTACAAGCATTTTTATACAAGCAATGACACTAAATATTATGCTGATAAACTCTTTCAAAATAACTTGTATTCTCAGGTCATCAGTAGACAGGTACCGATGAAGCTTTTGCGAAGATGGAGCACATACAAGACTCATCTTTTATTTTGATTATACATTTTGGTGTCGTACATACTGTTCAGAATACGCTTGTATCTAAATTATTATATTAATGCAATGGATGTTGTTTGCTTGGCTTTACTATTATGCTTTGTTATGATACTGTACATGACGTCCTCCACCGCAGAACGTTTCCGCCATTCCGGTTTTGGGGTGTGACATATAATAACTCACATATTGAGATAGATCGTAGTATTCAAGAGAACTAAAAGATTCATTTAGAGAAGATATGATGGCGTAGCATATACATCATGGTTGTGAATAACTAAGATGTTGCAGACTTAGAGTGAGTAATTCCGCCTTAATTCATGTTCCTTGTTTGGTTGTGGATTTGAGGCAGAGTTCTCAGTGGAATGTCTTATTTATCTTAAATATTCATAACTTGTATATGACAGGCGATCGTAGTGGTACCAAGGAGGATCATGATATAAAGTATCATCGCTAATTATCAAAGCACTTTCATTTGTATGTATGCGCACATAGCGGTACGATACGTAGGAGTGTTAACATCAAAGGGAAAACAGAAAGCATGGATCATCTACAAAGAGTACATTTTCGAACACACTAGGGATACATCATCGTATAGCAAACGTTTCTTTCAAATTGGCCAAAAACTTTGTTCAGTAAAGAGTCCGTCACTATCGTTCGTCATGAGTTGGCGTGGTCTTCACCATACTAAGTTCATATGTTTCTATCGCCTCGACCGTCAAGTTCACGAAACCTTCGTCATTCGTAACGACAGTCCGACCTAAACCTCAGTTTTATCTTTCGTATTCTAAACCCCGAAGTACTCGTGCGAAGAGTACTTTGTCCTCCGAAGCCGTATCCTCATATGTCCGCAGACCGTCACGAAATACCACTCGTCCAACAGGCCAAGTTCGAGCACAGAGGCTATGGACGAATACAACCCACCTATCACTATTCAGTGTATACACGAGGGTGGTATATGATTATGATTACGCAGATTTAGTATGTGTGTTTCCATCCTATCTCCTGTTCCTTGTGTGGTTGTGGATCTGGGGCAGAGTCGCACATCCGACCGTCTTACTAATCCTAATTATATACGACTTGTATACACGAAGTAATGATAGATGGACCAAGTATGAATCCTATCATGAACACCAGGGCAAAGTTGCCAGGTCTACGAGTAGGTATTCTGTCACACCCCAAAACCAAGAACGACGGAAACGTTCTGGGGTGGAGGACGTCATGTAAAGTATCACAACAGTGTAAAGTAGTAAACAAGTAACAACATCATCCATTGCATTAATAGTAAAATTTTAATACATGTATGTTCTTTCATGGTATACAACATGATAATAAGAAATCAGAATAAAAGACGAGTCTTGAAGTATGCTCCATCTTCTCAAAAGCTAATCTCTGTACCTGTCTACTGATGACCTGAGCATACAAGTTATTTTGAAAGCGAGTATCAGCATTAAAGCTGGTGAGATCATAAGCATTTTAGTGTCATTGATTCGTAAAGCTGTAAGGAAAAAGACTGGTGATTTTTTTATGAAAACTTTCTATAAGTATGAAAAACCCTAGAAAATCTCATATTTCCTATTAGTATAAAAGCAGTCTTCTATCAAGACCCGGCTGTGTTGAAGGTTTGCACCTCTGCAAAAATGAAGGTTTTTCCCCTAGTATAACTATTATTATCTAAATATAGCTATACATAAACGTGTATGTGATAAAATCACAAAGTAACCGCAATAGGGAAAATAATATTTTACTTCAGCAGTGACACTGCTGGCTATAAAGTGAATAAAACATAGACTCCAGGTGGTATCGAATAAACAATACGCCTCGGAAAGTCTAAAAGAGTGTGGTGTGGACTCCAGGTGGTATCGAATGAACAATACGCCTCGAAAAGTCTAAAAGAATGAAGTGTAGACTCCAGGTGGTATCGAATGAAAAATACGCCTCGAAAAGTCTAAAAGAGTGTGGTGTAGAGTCCAGGTGGTATCGATTGAACAATACGCCTCGAAAAGTCTAAAAGAATGAAGTGTAAACTGCAGGTGGTATCGAATGAACAATACGCCTCGAAAAGTCTAAAAGAGTGAAGTGTAGACTCCAGGTGGTATCGAATGAACAATACGCCTCGAAAAGTCTATTTTGCCTTTAATCCTAAATTGGTTAATTAAGGGTTTGAATGTGAACTCGTATGTAACCATGCTGATTGACGGCTGAATATCGGATGACCCTCCAGGTCATATATAGTGAGGTAGCATTCTGTCACCCCTTGGCCTTTCGGCTGGGACTGTAGCTAGCAGTCAAGATGTGGGAGTGTCTGTCCCGTATAGATCTATACACACAATTCCCGCTCTCCCTCCAGGAGACTCTGGTTACAAAGTGATACCACGATGAAGTGTCGTATCGAGAAGTAGTATGTCACATTCTGTTATAGTATTTAATGTTTGTATAGTGTATAGTATATTCTTTTGTATAGTGTATAGCATTTATTGTTACTCAAGGTAGTACTTATGTAGTGACTCATGAATGAACTGACTCTTGTGTGATTCCTTGCACTAGGAATAGTAAATAGTATCTCCTAACTATACCCATTATAGTTACTAGTAATATAAGTATATGAATAAATGGAAGTATGCCTTTGCTACCCGAAGGTACTGAACTGACTGATATAACTTTTATGTCAATATAGGTATACATAATATATAACTAATATTTAGAAGACCTTCGAACAAATAAAAGAATACCCTAAGTCCACAACCAAACAAGGAACATGAAATAAGGCGGGTTAGCAGTCCTAAGTCCTTTAAACATTACTTATATAACTATACCTATATAGGCATGCATTTGACAATATAACAGTTTAAAAGAAGTTTGGTAAAACATTTGAAAAGTTTAATAATAACACTTGATGACTTGATGTCAATTTATAAAACGATTTAAAAACATTTTGTTCGATATAAACAGTTGAAAGTATAAGAAATCCCTTATTTGGAACATCGTTTGAAGTACATGAAAACCTTTGTTTGAGACATAGTCATAACAAAATTTGAAAGGAAAGATGTAGTTTAGAAAACAAGTTTGATAAAGAGCTTAACGTGTAGAAGCGTTTGAGAAATCATTTTGAAGTAGTTTGCTTGATAAAATAGCTAAAAGTGTAGTAAACTCATAGTTTGATAGTTATTAATCACATATGATTGATATGATAACTATCATGATTCAACTTGTATTCCCCCCCATAAAAGCATTTAAAAACATTTAAAAGGTTAATTAAGGGGTATGAACTCACCTGTAGTGAGTGGTTTGGATGGAAGTGCCGGATAGGATGTTAAGTGTCAAGTGAGGACTTGAACACACACACAGATCCTATGTAACATTTAGTGATACATAAATGTATCTAATTAGTCATTTAACAACTTAATTAATCAAGTAAAGATATCCTAATACATGTAAACACTTTGTTTCAAGTGCTAGGAGTACTAAAGGGTTGCATCTAAAAGGAGTATGGCCTCTCATTGGAGTTTACTTCTCATTTGGTAACCCTACATGTATTTACGGTTTTTGGTCATTACCCCCATAAGTTTACGGCCGTAAACTCATGGTAAATTGTACCATTGTGTGATTTAAGGTCTTATACCCCTCAAGGAAGTGTTCTAGGTTTGTATTCAAGGCTTAGGAAGGGACTAGGGCTCAAAATGGCTCATCTTTGGAGTTTACGGTCCTTGGACCACTCCCTTAGAGTTTACGGTCGTAAACCCATGAGTTTACAGCAGTAAACTCATGGTCACTCCTACCATTTCGTGATTTGGGGTTTCTAGCTCATGCATGCACGGTTCTAGTCCAATATCCAAGCCCTAGAAGGTGTTAGTGGCATTTAAACACCACTTGATGGTGTTTACGGTTCAAGGATATCCCTTGACCGTAAACCCATGTGTTCTTGGGGTTTTTTGATGTTTTCCAATGGATTAACAAATATACTAAGCATATAACTAGTTAGGAGGAGTGTACTTACTTATAGGAAGCTTGTAAGAGTGTTTAGGGACCAAAAACACTAGTGTGTGTTCTTGGTGTTTTGAAGAACACTTGAAGATCTATGTAAAAATGAAGAATGTATGGATGAAATCGTGTATAAGCACTAGATAAAGTGTTATAACAACAAATCTAGTGAAGAAACACTTACATTTTGGAAGATTCAGAAGATGGTCCTATGATAGTTGAGAGAAAAGTTGGGTGTTCTTGAGCTAGGAAGTTGGAGAATGAAGGAAATGAAGAGTAAATTCATGCTATATGCATGAGTTCATGGTCAAAGGGAGTTTACGGCCCAAACTCCTCTTGTTTGGCCGTAAACACCTAGTCAAGGTGTTATTTGCTTATTTGTTCCACTTCACTCCTAAAAGATACTTCCTTTATTTGTTCGTTTGACGAATTTAAAATAAAAACACCCAAACGGACTTTAAACCAGCCAAAAATGTACTGACTGAATTTGACGAATATTTGTAGTGCTAGACTGTAGAGTTTATACAAATGAAAATTTCGGGTTGTCACATCATCCCCCCGTTAGAGGGAATTTCATCCCGAAATTAGAGTTTAAGAAACTAAGTTATTACAAATAACTAAGTAAAAAGATGAGGATTTTTAAGTTTCATTTGATCCTCGCGCTCCCAAGTGAACTCCGATCCTCTCTTGGCGTTCCAGCGAACGTTCACTATCGGGATTCGGCTTTGCTTTGTTTGCTTGACCTCTCGGTTCATGATCTCTACAGGTTCTTCCACTAAGTTGAGGCTCTTATTGATTTCGATCTCGTCAAGTGGGATTACAAGAGTCTCATCGGATAGGCACTTTTTCAAGTTCGAGACGTGGAAGGTAGGATGTACGTTACTAAGCTCGTGGGGGTAAGTTGAGTTTGTAAGCTACGGGGCCGATTCTAGCGAGGATCTCGAAAGGCCGTGCGTAACTTTTCCGTCGGTCACTAGAGGCTTTAATCGTCCACTAATCGGAACGATCTTCTCTAATGATGCCCTCTTTCTCTAGATCGTGAATTTCATAGCTAGCTTTTAGGGTTTCTAACTGATGGGAGGCTTAGGTAATGACCTTGCCTCGTTACATCAAAATGCAACTGAGCCCTGGATCTGGACGCATCGCCAAAGACTACAAAGTCTTTTATTCCTTTTTGGATGGGATAGCATTTGCGTGGTGCACAAGGCTCGTTTTAGCGTTTGGAATGCTCTCTCCTGCTTCTCTTCCCAGTCAAAGGCCACGCCCTTCTGGGTCAATGTAGTGAGGGGTTTCGCAATTCGAGAGAAATTCTGAATGAACCTGCGGTAGTAGCTAGCGAGGCCTAGAAATTGACGAATTTCTGTAGGCGTCGTCGGTGCTGACCAGTTCTCAATGGCTTTAATTTTGGAAGGGTCCACGTGGATTCCCTCTTCGCTAACCACGTGTCCTAAGAATTCGACTCTTCGGATCCAAAATTCGCATTTACATAACTTCGCATAATGTTTCTCTGATCGTAAGGTTCCTAGGACTTGTCGTAAATGATCGCTATGTCCCTCCTTACTTTGAGAGTAGACAAGTATGTCATCGATGAAAACGATGACGAACTGATCCAAGTAAGGACGGCATACCCTATTCATTAAGTCCATGAATACTGCGGGCGCATTGGTCAGTCCGAATGGCATCACTACGAACTCGTAGTGTCCGTAACGAGTTCGGAAGGCTGTCTTTGGGACATCCTCCTCCAGTACTCGTAACTGGTGATACCCGGACCTCAGATCAATCTTAGAAAAGTAGCTCGCCCCTTGCAGTTAGTGGAATAAATCGTCTATGCGAGGAAGAGGGTAACGATTCTTGACCGTAATATTGTTGAGCTCCCTGTAATCGATGCACATACGAAACGATCCGTCTTTCTTCTTTACGAACAAGACTGGTGCTCCCGAGGGTGAGAAGCTTGGTCTTATAAAGCCCTTGCTGAGCAGTTCGTTAAGTTGACCGGACAGTTCTTGCATCTCAGCAGGTGCTAGACGATAGGGCGATTTGGCTACTGAGGTCGCTCCTGGAATTAAGTCGATTCGGAACTCGACTTGACGTTGCGGAGGAAATCTTGGGAGTCTTCTGTTCTATCTGAATCTATTGTCTCGATCGGTGAGAAGACATTTGATTGGATTTTAAGTTTATCCGCATGGCAGTACGATTACTCGTAGTCTTGGGCAGTCTCCGTCCTAAAGTTCATATCAGAAGTCATATTTGGTTCATCAATCTCAGCTTCGTGTATACGAGTCGTATATAATTAAGACTGAAAAGGCAGTCGAATAAATGATTCTTCTTTAAGCTCACATCCAAACAAGGAAAAGAAGTTAAAGCGGAATCATTAATTCTAAGCCTATAGAACCTTGAGAATATACCACCCTTGCGTATACCTTCTCCAGCGATAGATCAACCGTATGGGTCTTCAGGTTGAACTTGACGTACTGTACGAGTGGTACTCCTGGGAGTTTTTTTTGAGGTGTCTTCGGGAAGGATACGAAACATAAGATACTCTACGCATGAGTACCTCGGAGTTCTGAAATGACGGCTTCGCTAGAAAGGCGATTTTTGGAGAAAAGAATTTACGCGTGAGACTGGTATTGTGAGGGTCGGATTTGCTCAAGTTATACGAAAATGTCGGACTACTCGGAACAAGAGGCATTAGACTTAGTTCATAAAGGTATTACAAACTAAACACAACGGTGCAACTTTTAACAGAGTTTCAGTATTTTAGTTTACTACAAGATTACTGTTGCGAATAAGGTACACTACAAAAGCAAGTATACGCAGCACGAGAGCCCCTTAACTGGCGGGATCTCGCAAAAGACAAGACTCGAGTTGCACTAGTGTTTAACAGTTTACAAATCTAATATAACAAAACGCCCTAGAATTTCAACGTGGCTGTGAT
Source organism: Lactuca virosa (assembly GCF_052849685.1). NCBI lineage: Eukaryota > Viridiplantae > Streptophyta > Magnoliopsida > Asterales > Asteraceae > Lactuca > Lactuca virosa. Next base: position 220,020,792 of record NC_136430.1, on the reverse strand, counting down.
CCTTAGTATCTTCCCGTCTGCGCCAGAGTTCTTCGTTATTGGACAATCCTTCTTGAGGTGTCCTATCTCACCGCATAGGTGACATATCTGGCTAGCACCAGCATCGGTGGTGGAAGTGATGTGTCGGGTCGGGGTTATGTGGACACGGTTTCTTTCGTTGTTCCTCCTTTTCAAACAATTCCTCTTAAAGTGTCCAATTTCACCGCAACCATAGCAAGCCTGGTTGACTCTGATGTCAGGGACTTGAGTGATGGGTCGTGCCGGTGCTCCACAGCTACGAGCATGGTGTCCTATTTTGTGGCAATTGCAGCATTGCATTTCTTGGCAAGCCCCATTATGATGAAAGCTACACTTCTCACACTTCGGAAGTTTTCCCTCGTATGGTCTGATCGATGCAGGGATGGCAGGGGTTGCCACTTGTTGCTGTTGCATGGAACGTTTTTGGGATCGCTTGCGCTCCTTTTGGGCCTGACGCTTTCGTTTCCTATTCTCGGTTTTTCGGCTTTGCAAGTATGTGGCTGTTATCATCTGTTGGCTTCCTGGATCGATACAACGATTGGAATTGTCAACCCCCTTGTCAGCCTTGCTTGTGTTGTTAGCGCTGAGGTTTGCAAGGACAGCTGTCACTGCAGCTGTTACCGTGGCTTGGAATGTAGCGGTGTCGATATGAAGGATAGGGGTTTCGTTGCTCGGCTGGTTATTTCTGGATGACGACATGATCCTGTTATACAAAAGAAAAGGAGTTCGTGAGTGATTATGGCTGAACTCAGTTGTATTTCAACCATTCATGAAAAGAGTAGGAGTAAGTTCTCGAGGGTTTGACCTACATCCCTATGATGCAGTCCTAGTAAAGAGTAGAAGTAAGTTCAAGGAATGGTTATAAGACGATTGCTATCCAACCTTCGACAAGAATTGGAAGTGATCCTTGAGCTAAATTACCATAGCTCAATAACTTGGCTAGAGTGAGTTTCAAATAGATTTCTGACGATAGTGGGATGAAAGTATTTGAACAAAGATTGACACAGAAATTAGCCGACTGTCCATATCGTTGGTATTTATGATGTAATAAGTTTGGGAAAATTGACCTTGTAGTAGGTCTTACATCGTATCTGGAGTGGAAAAGTTTTGACAGCATAAAGGTCTAACTAAAGTACTCCCGGTACTGGGGTAGTTACATAGAAAAGTGATACATAGGGCATAGACAGGAAAAACGATTTCCTTATAACAAGGAGAGAAAGATAAAGCATCTTTTACTGGTGACGGTCATCCCTCTGGTGAATTCTTAGTTCAGCCAGTTGACGTTCCATATCTAGCAGGTGTCTTCCGTACACCCTCTGGTGTACTCGGAGCTCTATGACTTCGACTCGAGTTTCAGCTAGTGCTTGCAGTAGGGCCTCATGGTCTCCCCTAGATCTCTCACGAGCATCTTCTAGACGAATGGTGCGGAGGGTATGCATTCTCGCATTGGCGTTAACTTCCTTGATTCGATGGAGTGTTGTCCTTCCCTGAATGTCGTCTCGGGCAACCCTGCGGACCAGGATTGGCAGAACCCTGTCTGCTGAGCTTCCCTTGCTCAGGTTATAGAAGCTTCGGTCTCCGTTAAACGGCATAGGTTGATCTTGCTCTTCGCTCCATGTCTCCAAACATTCTACCCAAGGAGGCGTCGGGCCTTGAAAAGCCGAACGAGGGTTAGGATTTGGATTGGGAGCCACCGGGGGTAGGTTCTCAACTTCAGGCTCGGAGTCAGAACCATCTGCAAAGCCTTCAGCCTGGTGATCATCCACAGGGATTGGGTGATCATTTTTTGGCTCTGCTTCAAACCATCCAGCATTGTCTTCGTTCAGGAAGTACGGGTCATCGTGGGGATGGGGTCCAGCCATGTTATCTACACGAGAATTAGGATATAAGAAATAAGCACGTAGTAATTTATAGTAACACAAAATACCCCTATAGTATTTTAGGTTTATGTTTTGTTCTAAGGTTTTCATTGTGGTATTGTTGGTAAGTTTTTAGACTTGTTGCAACCTCACAACCACACTTAGGCACATGCTAGTCAATCCTCGGATAATATAGTTGATCAGGCTATATCTTCCCATATTTGACTATATGTCTCTAAGTCTACTTGTGCTGCCCAACAATCATAATAATTTTGTTATGTCCTAGTGACACTGATTTTTGTATGAATGCAGGCATGTATACTTAGTTAAATATTTTATTATTTAAAAGTATAAACTCTTGGTCAGAGTATTTTAGTCCCATTGTATTTATAGTCTGTATATCTTTTATGGGTTGATATACTCGATTCACTATAAACAATGCTCTGATACCAATCTGTCACACCCCAAAACCAAGAACGGCGGAAACGTTCTGGGGTGGAGGACGTCATGTAAAGTATCACAACAGTGCAAAGTAGTAAACAAGTAACAACATCATCCATTGCATTAATAGTAAAATTTTAATACATGTATGTTCTTTCATGGTATACAACATGATAATAAGAAATCAAAATAAAAGACGAGTCTTGAAGTATGCTCCATCTTCTCAAAAGCTGATCTCTGTACCTGTCTACTGATGACCTGAGAATACAAGTTATTTTGAAAGCGAGTATCAGCATTAAAGCTGGTGAGATCATAAGCATTTTAGTGTCATTTATTTGTAAAGTTGTAAGGAAAAAGACTGGTGATTGTTTTATGAAAACTTTGTAGAAGTATGAAAAACCCTAGAAAATCTCATGTTTCCTATTAGTATAAAAGCAATATTCTATCAAGACCCGGTTGTGTTGAAGGTTTGCACCTCTGCAAAAATGAAGGTTTTTCCCCTAGTATAACTATTATTATCTAAATATAGATATACATAAACGTGTATGTGATAAAATCACAAAGTAACCGCAATAGGGAAAATAATATTTTACTTCAGCAGTGACACTGCTGGCTATAAAGTGAATAAAACATAGACTCCAGGTGGTATCGAATAAACAATACGCCTCGAAAAGTCTAAAAGAGTGTGGTGTAGACTCCAGGTGGTATCGAATGAACAATACGCCTCGAAAAGTCTAAAAGAATGAAGTGTAGACTCCAGGTGGTATCGAATGAACAATACGCCTCGAAAAGTCTAAAAGAGTGTGGTGTAGACTCCAGGTGGTATCGATTGAACAATACGCCTCGAAAAGTCTAAAAGAATGAAGTGTTGACTCCAGGTGGTATCGAATGAACAATACGCCTCGAAAAGTCTAAAAGAGTGTGGTGTAGACTCCAGGTGGTATCGAATGAACAATACGCCTCGAAAATTCTAAAAGAGTGAAGTGTAGACTCTAGGTGGTATCGAATGAACAATACGCCTCGAAAAGTCTATTTTGCCTTTAATCCTAAATTGGTTAATTAAGGGTTTGAATGTGAACTCGTATGTAACCATGCTGATTGACGGCTGAATATCGGATGATCCTCCATGTCATATATAGTGAGGTAGCATTCTGTCACCCCTTGGCCTTTCAGCTGGGACTGTAGCTAGCAGTCAGGATGTGGGAGTGTCTGTCCCGTATAGATCTATACACACAATGCTCGCTCTCCCTCCAGGAGACTCTGGTTACAAAGTGATACCACGATGAAGTGTCGTATCGAGAAGTAGTATGTCATATTCTGTTATAGTATTTAATGTTTGTATAGTGTATAGTATATTCATTTGTATAGTGTATAGCATGTATTGTTACTCAAAGTAGTACTTATGTAGTGACTCATGAATGAACTGACTCTTGTGTGATTCCTTGCACTAGGAATAGTAAATAGTATCTCCTAACTATACCCATTATAGTTACTAGTAATATAAGTATATGAATAAATGGAAGTATGCCTTTGCTACCCAAAGGTATTGAACTGACTGTTAGAACTTTTATGTCTATATAGGTATACATAATATATAACTAATATTTAGATGAACTTCGGACAAATAACAGGATACCCTAAGTCCACAACCAAACAAGGAACAGGAAATAAGGCGGGTTAGTAGTCTTAAGTCCTTTAAACATTACTTATATAACTATACCTATATAGGCATGCATTTGACAATATAACAGTTTAAAAGAAGTTTGGTAAAACATTTGAAAAGTTTAATAGTAACACTTGATGACTTGATGTCAATTTATAAAACGATTTAAAAACATTTTGTTCGATATAAACAGTTGAAAGTATAAGAAATCCCTTATTTGGAACATAGTTTGAAGTACATGAAAACCTTTGTTTGAGACACAGTCATAACAGAATTTGAAAGGAAAGATGTAGTTTAGAAAACAAGTTTGATAAAGAGCTTAACATGTAGAAGCGTTCGAGAAATCATTTTGAAGTAGTTTGCTTGATAAAACAGCTAAAAGTGTAGTAAATTCATAGTTTGATAGTTATTAATCACATGTGATTGATATGATAACTATCATGATTCAACTTGTATTCCCCCCATAAAAGCATTTAAAAACATTTAAAAGGTTAATTAAGGGGTATGAACTCACATGCAGTGAGTGGTTTGGATGGAAGTGCCGGATAGGATGTTAAGTGTCAAGTGAGGACTTGAACACACACACAGATCCTATGTAACATTTAGTGATACATAAATGTATCTAATTAGTCATTTAACAACTTAATTAATCAAGTAAAGATATCCTAATACATGTAAACACTTTGTTTCAAGTGCTAGGAGTACTAAAGGGTTGCATCTAAAAGGAGTATGGCCTCTCATTGGAGTTTACTTCTCATTTGGTAACCCTACATGTGTTTACGGTTTTTGGTCATTACCCCCATAAGTTTACGGCCGTAAACTCATGGTAAATTGTACCATTGTGTGATTTAAGGTCTTATACCCCTCAAGGAAGTGTTCTAGGTTTGTATTCAAGGCTTAGGAAGGGACTACGGCTCAAAATGGCTCATCTTTGGAGTTTACGGTCCTTGGACCACTCCCTTGGAGTTTACGGTCGTAAACCCATGAGTTTACGGCAGTAAACTCATGGTCACTCCTACCATTTCGTGATTTGGGGTTTCTAGCTCATGCATGCAAGGTTCTAGTCCAATATCCAAGCCCTAGAAGGTGTTAGTGGCATTTAAACACTACTTGATGGTGTTTACGGTTCAAGGATATCCCTTGACCGTAAACCCATGTGTTCTTGGGGGTTTTTGATGTTTTCCAATGGGTTAACAAGTATACTAAGCATATAACTAGTTAGGAGGAGTGTACTTACTTATAGGAATCTTGTAAGAGTGTTTAGGGACCAAAAACACTAGTGTGTGTTCTTGGTGTTTTGAAGAACACTTGAAGATCTATGTAAAAATGAAGAATGTATGGATGAAATCATGTATAAGCACTAGATAAAGTGTTATAACAACAAATCTAGTGAAGAAACACTTACATTTTGGAAGATTCGGAAGATGATCCTATGATAGTTGAGAGAAAAGTTGGGTGTTCTTGAGCTAGGAAGTTGGAGAATGAAGGAAATGAAGAGTAAACTCATGCTATATGCATGAGTTCATCGTCAAAGGGAGTTTACGATCCAAACTCCTCTTGTTTGGCCGTAAACACCTAGTCAAGGTGTTATTTGCTTATTTGTTCCACTTCACTCCTAAAAGATACTTTCTTTATTTGTTCGTTTGATTAATTTAAAATAAAAACACCCAAACGGACTTTAAACCGGCCAAAAATGTACTGACTGAATTTGACGAATATTTGTAGTGCTAGACTGTAGAGTTTATACAAATGAAAATTTCAGGTTGTCACATATTCTGCCAAACAGAGGAGCGCAACCCCAGTAGTACTGCTAAGAAGGCTAATTTCGGGACGAAATTCCATCTATTGGGGGGATGATGTGACAACCCGAATTGTTTTTTTAATTTTTGACTGGTAAAGCTCCGCCAGCCAACTCGACTGAGTGTCAAAATCATTTCTGCTATCATTTAGCCTTGTTTAGAGTCCATTGAAAGGTCCAAAGGTCAGTACATTCAAGCATTGAACATAGGAATGGATCGTGTACACTTCTAGCATCAAAACCGGACCTTACACTCCAACACAAGGAGTGTACGGCCGCACACATGGGTGTGCGGCCGCACACCCCTCTCCTGGCAGCACACTCTCGTGTATAAAGGAGGGACTTAGCCTCCATTCACCCCTTTTCACACTCCTAATCCTAGAACTCGATTTCTCTCTCAACTATCATCTGATATCTTCAAATCTTCATCCATTTCACCAAGAACACCAAGAACACACACTTGTTCTTGGCGATTTTGGGCCTTCTCGAGCTTCCGGATCGGAAGTACTCTTCCCTTATGCTTAAATCTTGTTAAGAACACTAGATTAAGGCCTTGAAACTGCCCAGAACTCAAGAATATATGGTGTGTGCGGCCGCACACACTCATGTGGCCGTACACCCCTCAAACACCCTCAAAATGCCATCAAAACACCCCTAAAGGCTTCTATATTGTAAGTACCATTCCCCAAGCTTGTTACTTACCAGATATGAGCCTTAGAAAACGGCCAAACCAAGTTTATCAAGGAATGTGCGGCCGCACACACACCATGTGGCCGTACACCCCTTTGTTTAGTGCTTAAGGGCCTCCAAAGTGCCTTTCTAGCTTCAACACTTGATGAGCATTAGTCCTCCAAGCCTCCTCTACCTTTGGAAAACGTTTTTGTGCACTCATTACCATGAGTGTGCGGCCGCACACTCCCTCAAGTGGTCGTACACTCCCTTAAATTGAATCACATGTGATTCCAACACTTGGACAAAGTGTTTCCTAGTCCCGTAAGGTGTTTCCTTGCATTTGGTTGCTTCTAAACACTATATTTATGTCAATATATATGCCATTATATGTCATTTAGGACTCGTTAAGTCTCGGGACTTCATTTGTGGAACTTCTCATCCTTACACACATATTCGTTGAATCACCCACACAAGGTGAGTTCATACCCCGTAATGAATCTTTTAACTGTTTTAAATGCTTTTAAGGGGGGGAATACAAGTTGAACACAATGATAATTGTGTAACTGTTGTTATAAACATCTTTCAAAATGTTACTTATGTCATTTATAAGTTGTCAAAATATTTCTAAAACTCTTTTAAAGTTATGTTACTTTATAGTTATACAAAACTCCGTTTTTAAAGTACAAGCATAACTTAGTAGATAAACGAGTCTTTTCAATAACAGTTCAAGTAAAACTTTAGTAAACTATAATAGGTATAGTTTAGGAAGATGCTATTCATTTCTTCTAGTACAATAAAGCATACAAAGAGACAATAACATACAGAGAGAATACTATTATGAGAAACAAACAATAACATACATAGAGAATACTATGATGAGAAACAAACAATACCATACAGAACAAACAAACTAGGTTGCTATAGCATGAGAACATACAGGATCTAATTATACCAATGAATCACTAACTCATTGTTTTAAACAAAAGGTGATAGTTATATTGGGTATACATGATCATATAACTTGAATGTGAATTACACGGCTTGCAAGAATTTGCAGAGGTCGCGTTTAGTTCCCTTATTCTCTAGACAGGGAGAGTGTTTAGTAGGGGTACTAGCCTTCACATTATGACCATAATAAAATAAACATGTTTTAGGTCATCAGTACATCCGTATGTCATTATAAACGACAACTGTGTACTTACATTTCCCCTTACTTTCATAAATTGACAGTACCACTTGAAAGTCAAATGCAAACTATTTTTGAATTAAGATAGTTATAAACTAGGGAAAACTTACATTTTTACAAACGACAAACATAACAGTCGAGTCTAGCACATAAAAGTAGATGCCTTGGTAGAAGGATACGTTTCAGTAGAAAGGGACCATAATTCTAACCTTATGATTCCTTAATGTATACATCAAAGGATATATATATATATATATATATATATATATATATATATATATATATATATATATATATATATATATATATATATATATATATAATAGGATCTGACAGATAATAGGATGTGTACTCTCCGCTTCACTTCCTGTTCCTTGTTTGGTTGTGGGCTTGGAACGGATTCACCTAGTCTATTATCTATTCGATTTTAGATATATATATATATATATATATATATATATATATATATATATATATATATATGTATATATGTTCAGTATACATTAAGACATCATAAGGGTACCAGGTATGGGTCAAGTCATAAGACACAGAGTCAATGCACAGTTTTCTAGTACAAAACATACTTTCCAAATCAGAACTTTTGGTATACAAAACTAGAAACTTAACCAGTAAAGGGTTTAATCCATTTTATTAAACCAGTAAAACTTAAAGGACCTTAGGTGGTTAATTCTATAATACCTTAGTTTATACACCAAGGTTATATATAATTAATATGCGATAGGTAGTTGGATGTGTGCTTTCCGCCTTATTTTCCTGTTCCTTGTTTGGTTGTGGGCTTAGGGCAGATTCACACAGTTAACTATCTGTTCGATATTAGATTATATATAACTAGTATAAACTAAGTGATTATAGAAGGAACTACTGTGGTTATCATTTTATAATAAGAAATAAGGGTTTTCTTAAAGGATCTTTTCATCAAATATAAAGGAACTATTACAGTTAACTCCGTGAGTACCGAGTGAATACGCAGGGGTTATATACAACGATGATCTAACAAACAATGGGATGTGTGTCTTCCGCCTCATTTCCTGTTCCTTGTTTGGTTGTGGGCTTAGGGCAGATACACACAACCGATTGTTTGTTTAATCTGGGTTTTATATAACTTGTATCCATTTAAAACGCATAGAAAGGACTGTTGAGTCATTTTTACTTATCTTTCATTAAAGCAGGAAATATAGGATTTTTAGGGGGAACAGGCAAACTTTTCTAAACAGGACTTACAACAACTACATTTTCAACAACATTTTACAACTTACTCACATCACTGGAATCTTATGAACTCACCAGCTTAATTGCTCATCAACTCTTTCAAATAACTTGTATTCTCAGGAGCCTATTAGACAGGTACTCGTGCTAGGAATTCAGAAGATGGGGCATTATAGCTTCAAATCTTGTTTTGTTATTTGCTTATGAATTCTATGTTTTGTGAACACACACATTGTAAACACTTTCTTTCTAAATGAAATGGTTGTTCATTACTTGCTTACTATATACATATCTTGTGATACTAAACATGACGTCCTCCACCCCTGAACGTTTCCGCCGTTCCGGTTTTGGGGTGTGACATAGATAGAACTGATATTATCACTTTTACTAAAGAAAATATTGGACTTTCTTGGAAACATGCGAAAATTTTTACAGAGTCATCAACATGTTTTCATTATAAAAACATCGCTTATGAACTCACCAGCTTTATGCTGTTACTCTTTCAAAACTTCTTGTATTCTCAGGAAATCAGTAGACAGGTACCTTCTGGAGTTTTGAGAAGATAGAGCGTATAGAGTCACATCTTTTTCTTTTGATTATACTTTTGATAAGAACAAGAATCAAACAGATGTAAATACCTTTTTATGTATGTATTCAATGTAATGGTTGTGTTTACTATGATTACTATGATTCAATTATTGTGATACTACATATGACGTCATCCACCCCGAACGTTTCCGCCGTTCCGGTTTGGGGGTGTGACAGATTGGTATCAGAGCTCTTATTTATAGTGAACTAAGTATACCGAACCTTACATGGTATACAACTATAAACACTAAGGGTCCGAAGTGCTCTGAACTAAAAAGTATACTTTTAAAATATAAGTATTTTTATAAGAAGTATACAAGTATACATGCGTACCAGAAACAATATCATGAATAGAACAAAACAAAAGTATTTGGATGTTGGACACTGTGGTTAAACCTGGATAGTTATGTAATCATGTATGGGATCAATATAGCCTAATCAACTATATTTATTTGAGACATGACCAACATGTGTCTGGGAGTGATCATGGTGTTGCAGCAAGCCTAAAACTTACCAAGACATATACATCAAGATCGATAGAACAGAGCATACAACCTAAAATACTATAGAAGTATTTTAGCTAGAGCCGAATACAGTATAGAGAGTCATTCCAAGTTGTCACACCCCCGGAACAGGGTGGCGGAAACGTCCGGAGGCGGGTGACTTCATTGTACAGTATCATAACAATTGTATATAATTGAAACATAGCAATCCAAACAGCATACATCAATATAACAAGCTTACATTGTTTTACATCATGTTCATGTTCTCAAATTTTACACAAAAGAGACATCAGTAAGCAAATCCAAAATATAGCAAAATAATCTTGATTCCGCGATCCACAACCTGCTTATTGGTTTCCTGAGAATATAAGTCATTTGAAAAGCGTCAACATAAAATATGTTGGAGAGTTCATAAGCATTTTTGTATAAAACTTTGATGATAGTTTAGAAATCCAGAAAATCCAATATTTTCTTATCAAATAGCTGTATTTCTTGTTTCAACTCGAGTATAGTTGCATGTGTGTCGTAGTTAGTTGTTTTCGAAATCATATATAATTGTTTCCCCTAGAAAATCCTATATTTTCTGATGTGTAAAATAGTAGCTTTGAAAACCATAACACTTGTGTAGAAAAGTTTCATTTGAACAATCCAAAACATAGTTGTTTGTAAACCAAAAGTGAAATATGTATAAATGAATTTCTGATATATTCTAGTGAGTCGTTATAACCATACTAATATGACGGAGTGCTCGTTATGACGTTCTTCAGGTGTCGGTTTCGTTTAAGACATTTGTCATCCTAGACTGGCCGGTCTAGCTGTAGCGAACAGCGAAGGTGCGGGGTGTCAACCCCGTATAGATCTATACACAAATTATCGTTCCCCCTCCAAGAGACACTGGTTATAACTCTTACAGGCACTATTATATATAAATATATGTATTGTAAAGATTGTCTGACTAGAATACCAACAGAATTTGGAACAATATTGAGATCTATCATTTATTAATTAAATAATGGTAGTTGTACTCGTTGACTAGATATTTCGTTTCGTTTCGTTTGTTTCATTCCGTTTGTTGAAATAATTCGCTTTGCATATCTATCGATCGACCCAATATTAGAGAAGTCGGTAAAATGGCCCTTCCCTTTATAAATTACTAAGTGAGATCCCATTTGTCGGAAGGTGTCAATTTATGATTTATGTAAACTATGACTTGTGTGCACTTATGACAGCAGCTTTATGACATGCAAAATTTTCTGTCATAAAGGCTCTATTTGTACATTTTCTTAATGAAATTATTTATATCAAATATTTATAATAATTCCTAACAGTTTGCAAATAGTCCTTAATAGAACATAAGGTTCCAATTTTCGAAAATTCTAGAAATACTATTAACATTTCAAGGTCTATTTCAACAACTTTTTATTTCTAGATATGAAGGCATGGATAAAGGGAGTATACTGGATACACCCAAAAACTTGGGAGGCTCTTTGTAAACAAGTATTCTTTATGTGGTGATTAAAATATTATTTATATTTCATGAGATTTGTGAATTCTCACGTTCATGGAAAGTTATATTAAAATAATAATATTTCAACAGACACCCCAAACATACAGTACATGCAATTATCCAAGGATTTGGAACAAGAGTTGACTTGTATTCTCCCCTAAAAACAATAAAAACTTAGAAAAAGGCGGGGTATGAAGCTCACCTTGGTTTAGCTTGTTGGGTGTTTTGAAGAAGTGTAAGTAGTTTCCAAGTTCCAACACTTGGAAGTCTCTTTGAACTTAGAAATTTCCTAAAAATAATTTTTATGTAAGCAAAATGATACCTTAGGAATATTGTGAATAATCACTAGTCAAGGAAGATGAATACTTACAAAAATCTGGGAATTTTCCTTGAAGGGATGAAACTTGGAGCTTGAAGGAGTTGAGAGCACTCCTAGGAGTTTGCTGGAGATGAAAATGAGAAGTGGGGAAATAGGAGAAGAGTTCACGTATTCTAGGTGGGGGATAAGAAGTGATTTGACATTTTCTTGGAGGACTGGTGTACAAGGCTTAGTTCTCTTTGGATAATGCATGTTTTACTGAGATTTGCATGGGAAATGAGGGATCACATCACAAAGTCAAACCTCCTTATCTATTTAGAATCCCTTTTAAAATCTTGGGTATTATTTTATAAAAATATGTTTAAAATAATAAAATTTGGCATAAAATAGGGGTTTAAGGGGTTTAAGACATGAAAATTTCGAGTTTGGAAGAATTCCCGACGTCAAAATGTCTTAAAATGAAGAAGAAATCTGAAATGGATGAAAATCCGGAGCGAGGGCTTGTTCCTGCGAGGGTCCGAAGCAATTCCCAAATTTCCGGAGTATACTCTCGGATTCCGAAGGTCATGTGAAGTCCGGAGCGAAGGGGCGGTTCGGACCGGAGGTTTCCGAAGCCAGCTGGAATTTCCAAAGCGGGGCTAGTCCTTCCGGATGAAAGGCTTATTCCGGAGTCACCCCTTCCGGGCTTGCGAGATTGTCTGAAGCAACTAGGGCATTCCGGCCTAAGAGGGTTCCGGACCAAGAGGGTTCCGGACAAGAGGTTCAAGACCAAGAGGGTTCCGGACAAGAGGTTCAGGACCACGAGGATTCCAGACCAAGAGGGTTCCGGACAAGAGGTTCAGGACCAAGAGGGTTCCGGACCAAGAGGGTCCTTTTGGGTTTTCTCCTCCGGTTTTGGGCTGTTTTCGACTGAGGAAGGTACTTAGAGAGATTTGGGAGAGATTCCACATACTTGGAGAGATTTGTGAGAGATTTCATATTCTTGGAGAGATTTGGGAGAGATTTCACATACTTGGAGAGATTTCATATTCTTGGAGAGATTTGGGAGAGATTTCACATACTTGGAGAGATTTGGGAGGGATGTCACATACTTGGAGAGATTTCATATTCTTGGAGAGATTTGGGAGAGAGAGAGATACAGTGGAAGAGATTGAGAGGACTTTGCCGGGAGTCTTTATTAATGTTTTTCTTCGTAGTTCAAAGACCGTAGACTTAGTTACATCCTATTTTGAGTGTTATACACCCTCGAAGGGCACTTAATAGTGTTTTATAGAGTTGTTACTTCCCTTAATCAGATTAGGGTTTTAAATCTTGAACATTTGAAACTTTCAAGTGTTACTTTGCATTAGGATTTATAGTTATACATTAGTAAACATAAAGAAATCCCTAACATATAAACACTAGTTGAGTTGACCAGATTGACTTGTTGACCTTGACTTGACTTTGACTTGACCAGAAGCTTGCCGGTTGTCACACAAGTGTTGCTACTTATTTCTTCCTAGAGATAGTTTACTTGCATTAGTAACCATTCTCTATTTATTGCTTAGTAGAACACTTTAACCATCGGGATGAGATATATCTTGTTTCATATCTCTTGATTTAAGATCTAGGGGACTTACCATCCTCTTCTTCCTCATTATTTTTAGAAAAAGATGCCTCCCAGAAAGAGACCTAGCAGGAAGAACAACGACCCTCCGCCGCCACCACCTCCTCAGTTCGATCCTGCCATGTTCCAGGAAGCAGTTACAACCGCCGTGACTGCAGCAATGGCGCAAATAAACCGCGGTGGGGCTAGCAGATCCGGAGGTGGTAATCATCCCCAGAATCTCAGCGATCAGGGACATCAAAAGGAGTGTTCCTATAAGTATTTTATGAATGCGAAACCCAAATCCTTCGACGGCAATGGAGGAGTCATTGCCTTAACCCGATGGTTCGAGAAGATCGAATCCATTTTTGAGATTTTCGCTTGTTCCGAGGCAAACAAGGTGAAGTTCGCCGCATGCACCTTCACCGACAGAGCACTGACCTGGTGGAATGGTCGAGTCAAATCCCTAACTTTGCCGGTAGCGAATGCCATGGGTTGGGAAAGCTTAAAAGAACTCATGCTTGCAGAGTACTGCCCAAGGGGCGAGATGCAGAAGTTAGAGCACGAGCTCTGGAACCTGAAGATGAAGGGTTCCGACATTGCCGCTTACACAACTAGATTTTGCGATCTAGCTCTTCTATGTCTGGGAATGGTCACCCCAGAAAGAAAAAAGATAGAAAGGTACATTTGGGGATTGACGCCCCCAACTCAAAGGAATGTCTTGGCTGTTAAGCCTTCTACTTTTGACAGCACCAAGTGCCCGGCGCAGACCTTGATAGATCACGGGGTTGATCTTGATAAAGTAACAGCCGCTCCCAAACCACCGAAGGAAAGTGGTGGGAAGAAGAAGTTTTGGAACAAATGAAAGGGGCAGTATTCGCAGGAGCCCTCCAAGAAACAACAAATAGTGGCAGTCCACGCTGCTACTACTCCTGCTGCTGTTCCAACCATCCAAGCACCTGCCAGTAGGTATACTGGTACTCTTCCAAAGTGCGATAACTGCAGCTTCCATCATCATGGGCAGTGCCGGGAGATGTTGTGCAACAGCTGTGGTAAGAAGGGACACACAACTCGATTCTGCAAGGTACCAGTCCAACCAACCAATCAGGCTCCTGGAGTGGGCACTGGTCAAGCCTGTTATGGCTGTGGGGAGGTTGGGTATTTTAAGAGAAATTGCCCCAAGGCAACAACAGCTGGGAACACGGGGAGAGTGCTAGCGATGGTCCAGGAGGAGGCAGTTGCTGATCCCACCGTTCTTACAGGTACGTTCCTCCTTGATAAATCTTATGCATGCATTCTTTTCGATTCTGGTGCGGAGAGGAGTTTTCTTAGTCATACATTCAAACATCTACTCAAGTGTAAATCCCAACCTTTACCCAAAACATATAACGTCGAGATGGCTAACGGAAAGAAAGAGAGCACTAACGACATATTCATAGGCTGTTCCCTTACCCTAAACAATCATTCCTTCCCAATCGACCTTATGCCGGTTTCCATAAAAAGCTTCGATGTCATCATTGGTATGGATTGGTTGAGCCCCAATCGTGCCGATATCTTTTGTTATGAAAAAGCCATTCGCCTCAATCTGCCCTCGGGTGAAGCTCTCATAGTTTACGGCGATAAACTCAACTCAAACCTTCATATCATTTCATGCATTAAGGCCCAGAAATATCTGCGAAAGGAGTGACATGCATTCCTAGCCTATGTCGTTAACAAAAAACAGGAAGTTAAGGACCTCGAGAGCATCCCCGAAGTCTGCAACTTTCATGATGTCTTCCCCGAAGATCTTCCAGGACTCCCTCCCGAGCGCCAAGTTGAGTTCCGTATCGACTTAATCCCCGGAGCTACTCCTGTAGCTAAATCCCCGTACTGTCTAGCGCCGGCAGAAATGCAAGAGTTATCCAGCCAGCTCAATGAGCTGCTCAGCAAAGAATTCATAAGACCAAGTTGATCACCCTGGGGAGCCCCGATCTTATTCGTGAAAAAGAAGGATGGATCCTTTCGTATCTGCATTGATTATCGAGAACTGAACAAGCTTACCATCAAGAACCGTTATCCCTTACCCAGAATCGATGACCTATTCGATCAACTTCAGGGAGCCAGTTATTTCTCAAAAATAGACCTAAGATCAGGGTACCATCAGTTGCGAGTTCATGAGAATGATGTTCCCAAGACAACATTCTGAACTCGCTATGGTCATTACGAGTTTGTAGTTATGCCCTTCGGTCTAACCAACGCACCGGCGGTATTCATGGATCTGATGAATCGGGTGTGCCGCTGTTTCCTAGACAAGTTCGTGATAGTGTTCATTGATTGTATACTTGTCTATTCCTGAAGCGAGGAAGATCATAGTCAGCATTTGAGGCTAGTGCTGGAAACTTTAAAGGCGGAGAAGCTATATGCAAAATTCTCTAAGTGCGAATTCTGGATCTGAAAAGTAACTTTCCTTGGTCACGTGGTAAGCGAGAAAGACATACACGTGGACCCTTCCAAGATCAAAGCGATTGAGAATTGGTTAGAACCGAAGACACCCACAGAAATCCGTCAATTCTTGGGTCTCGATGGTTACTATCGTAGGTTTATCCAGAATTTCTCCAGAATTGCTAAGCCTTTAACCACCCTGACTGGGAAAGGTGTAACCTTTAGTTGGGGAGAAAAGCAAGACACTGTGTTTCATACATTGAAGCAGGCCCTGTGCAGCGCACCTATCTTGTCCCTGCCTGAAGGGACGGAGGATTTAGTAGTCTACTGTGATGCATCCAATCAGGGCCTAGGCTGTGTGCTCATGCAGCGAGGTAAGGTTATTGCCTATGCCTCGAGACAGCTGAAAACACACAAAGTCAATTATACAACCCACGATCTAGAGTTGGAAGCAGTGGTCTTTGAGTTAAAGATTTGGAGACATTATCTCTACGGAACCAAGTGCACTGTCTTCACTGACCATAAGAGCCTACAACATATCTTCGATCAGAAAGAGTTGAACATGAGACAACGGCGATGGGTTGAGCTACTCAGTGATTACGAGTGCGAAATACGCTAGCATCCCGGCAAGGCCAATGTGGTAGTGGATGCCCTCAACCGAAAAGAGTATTCAGGTCGTAGAGTGAAGGCACTGACAATGACCATCCATTCCCATCTATCCGCTCAAATTAGAGAGGCTCAGCTGGAAGCCTTAAAACCAGAAAACATGTCATATGAAGCCTTACGGGGAATTAAAAAGAACCTAGAGGTCAAGGGAGACGGAGTTTACTATTTCATGAACTGGATCTGGACCCCAAAGTACGACGGTTACAGGGAGGTTGTCATGAACGAAGGTCACAAGACTAGATACTCCGTTCAACCAGTTTCAGATAAGATGTATTTGGATCTCAAACAACTCTATTGGTGGCCGAACATGAAAGCAGAGATCGCTACCTTCGCGGGCAAGTGCCTGACTTGCGCCAAGGTGAAGGTGGAATATCAAAAGCCCTCAGGACTACTCCAGCAGCCAGAAATACCTGAGTGGAAGTGGGAAAGGATTACGATGGATTTCATCACTAAGCTACCCAAGTCTCCGAGTGGGCACGATGCCATCTGGGTAATTGTCGACCGACTAACTAAATCCGCCCACTTCCTGCCAATCAAAGAAAAATTCAAAATGGAGAGACTCACACGAATCTACATTCGAGAAATAGTTCGTCTTCATGGTGTGCCTGTATCCATTATCTCCAATCGAGATAGCAGGTTCACCTTGAGATTTTTGCAGTCACTACAGAAGGCTCTTAGAACTAACCTGGATATGAGCACAGCTTACCATCCACAGACAGATGGGCAGAGTGAGAGAACCATTCAAACATTGGAAGATATGTTGAGAGCCTGCGTCATTGACTTTGGCATGTCGTCGGACACTCATTTATCCTTGGTCGAATTTTCCTACAATAACAGCTTCCATACCAGCATCAAGGATGCGCCGTTGGAATCCCTCTATGGCCGTAAGTGTAGATCCCCTCTGTGTTGGGTTGAGGTGGGTGACACACAACTAGTCAAGGGTCAAGTCCCCGATAGCACTCTCACATGCCCAGAAATCATCCGAGAGACTACTGAAAAGATCGTACAAATCCGAGAACGACTAAAGGCCTCAAGAGATAGACAAAAGAGCTACGCCGACAAGAGACGAAAACCCTTGGAGTTCCATGTTGGTGACCGTGTTATTTTGAAGGTCTCACCCTAGAAACACATGATACGCTTCGGAAAGCGTGGAAAGCTGAATCCAAGATACATAGGACCCTTCGAGATCTTCGCTAGGACCGGTCCCATAGCATACAAACTTCGCCTACCGAGAGAACTTAGCAACATATATCCCGTCTTTCACGTGTCGAACCTAAAGAAGTGTCTGTCCAATGAGACACTTGTGATACCACTCGATGAGATCGAATTAGACGAGAGCTTGCACTTCGTGGAAGAACCCGTAGAATCATGGATCGGGAAGTCAAACGAACGAAACAAAGCCGTATCCCGATAGTGAAGGTTCGTTGGAATGCCAAGCGGGGACCTGAATTCACTTAGGAGCGCGAAGATTCAATGAAACAGAAGTACCCTCATCTATTTCTGAGTCCATGATTTGTATTTAGTGTTTGAATTTCGGGACGAAATTCCCTCTAACGGGGGGATGATGTGACAACCCGAACCTTTTTCCGTTTCCATTAACCGATTTTCGTTAATAAAATTTGAGTTTTATTAAGTTTCCATCAAACTTCTTGGTTTAGAAAATCATCTAGTTTTATATAATTAAATTTATATACGTGTCGGAACCAAAAATCGCGCGAAAGACCCGAAGCTTCTTGAAAAAAAAATGGTTTTCGACCTAACTGAATTTACGGCCGTAAACTCGTGTACGGCCGTACACTCGTTTACGGCCAACGTTGGGTGGACCCCACACCGACCACGAAAACCCCTATAAATATGAGACCCTACCCCTCATTTACACTTTTCTGGCCGAACACTCACTCCTTCTCTGAAACGCCCGTAGATCCGGGCTAGTCAATTCAGAGATAATAGGGGTCGAAAACGACTTTTTGACAAAAGATTATTTAGAATAAATATTCTTAACCAAGTTTTAGAATACGTCTCAAGGGTTTCGTACATATAAATAACGTTGAAATCCGAGTTATAACGAAGAAGTTATGGTCCGTCGAAGTTTTATGGCAAAACCGGCACGACACCGGGAGACATAAATAGTGAATTTACGATGGAGGAATTTTTAGCCTTAGAAATATAAACAAAAGTTGTAGTATACGTTAAACCGAGAACATACAAAAAAAAGAACACCCAAATCTGACTTCGTATGAGGAAGTTATGAATTTTCTAAGATTTGGTTTAGCAGTGCACAGCCCGAAACTCGAATTTTAGATCGAGCGGTTTTTGGCCTACGCGACCTAAATGAGAATTGAAGATCTCATTAATAGGAACTCAACAGTAAAAAGACAGACGAAAACAGAGTACGTATGTAGAAGTTATGAATTTTACGCGGACATTTAACAGTATAATCTCCTCGTACTGTTAAATTTAAGATCGGTCGAGAATTAGCCAACTGAGTCATAATGAAAGTTGTAGATCTTATTTTTACCTACGCGTGGATATAAAGAACGTCAAAAACGGAGGTCGTATGTGAAAGTTACGGATTTTAGAAGTCGGAAGTGTGCTGTGCGAAAATGGGTGATGTGACACAATCTTGGCCATTGCTTTCTCCCCAAGTCTTGCCACTAGATGGTGACATGTGGCACCAAGTTCAGCCATTTTTCACCCTATAAATAGAACCTCTCCCACCCTCATTTTCTTCACACTTTTCCCATTCTTTCTTCTCTTTACTCTCTCTAGAACCTCTCTCTAGCCCCGAACCCCCTCGAAAAGCCTAGGGAACCTCCCTAGCAGGCGGAAGCCCCGGAGTGCTCGACGGCTCCGAGAAGAAGAGCTTTTCGGCTCGGGAACGCTGCTCCAAGCAAAGCCCGGTTTTCTATAAAACCCGTTGTAAGTGAGCTACGCTTACGCTATTTTTAATATAGCTTTTATTTAATTATGGTAACGTTATTAGGAACTTATAATAAGTACTTGGGCTATTATTATGGGTTATATAAGTATTGTTTAACGCTTATATAATAGTAATAATAGCTAGACTATTAATTGGTCTCGGCGAATAATAGACTAAACTCTAGTGGTAATAATACTAGGTTTCGTCGAAGGAAATTATTTTTTTTAAGAAGTGAAGCGCCGTCTGAGTTCAGAATCACCACCTTTTCAAGTGAGTGCATAGTTACTTTCATCTTACACATAGATATGAAGTATTTTATATAAACTATGTGCTATGTGTGCATATTATCTAAGTACTTGTTGTCTATGCTGGATGAACGATTTTATACATGTTTTAAATGATTTAAACTGTATATATATATATATATATATATATATATATATATATATATATATATATATATACAATAATATGTTGGGTAAAACATGGGTAGATGTAATATATAGAATATGAGTTGTATGATGAGTTGAGAGGTGTTATAGACCACGAGGTGAGTGTGAGAGGTGGACGATGTGAGAAGCCTTTCCCAAATGATGGCCCCGTCATCTAGCAGTGTATGGATGACAACCACGGACTATTCTAGACAGTCCAGTGGAACACTAGCAGGCTTGCAACCTGTAGGTGTTGTGAACGATGTGTTCACCCGGTGTACTCTAAACCCTGGCGATCATGCAGACTTGGTGCCTAAACCTTGGCGATCATGCAGACTTGGTGCCAAAACCTTGGCGACTATGCGGACTTAGTGCTTGTTGTATAAACCCTGGCGACTATGCAGACTTAGTGCCAAAACCCTAGCGACTATGCGGACTTAGTGCATGTTGTATAAACCCTGGCGACTATGCAGACTTAGTGCCTAAACCCTCGCAACTATGCGCACTTAGTGCCTGTTGTATAAGTCCTGGCGACTATGCAGACTTAGTGCCTAAATCCCGGTGACGATGGACTTCGTGCCGATTCCTTAGGATGATCCTTAGGAATGAATGAACGAGGAATAGTTGATTCTTAGGGTAGATACTTAAGAGTAAAGAAGATAATGGGGATGGGTAATTGGGTTGATTGTTTGATGTTTAAACATAATAATTATATTATTGTGGGTTGAAAACCCTATGTACTCACCAGGTTTCCCAACCGGACCCACTCCAGCTTATTTCTATCACAGGTGTCGATATGAAGTTACATTACACTGAGAGATTAAAGAGGTGTAGATCACTAGTGATAATGAATGTAAGTTCTGTTTATGCTTATGTTTCTGTATTGACGATGACATCCCAAATGTTGTAAAATGAATAAAAATACATTTCTTCAGAAATGCTTTGATAACGTAGTTATAATGTTTTACTGGGAACAAATTCCGCAACATTTTTATCAAAAGAAGTACTCTAATTTTTATAAAGCATAAACAAAATCGTGCTTTTCTGGCCGTGAAAATGGGGATATCACAGTTGGTATCAGAGCATTAGTTTAAGCGAATTAGGAATAAGGATTTATTTCTAGACTTAAACTTAGAATGCTAAGCGATGATCGTGAGGAGTGTGTCTAATATATATTAGGAAGTACACCTGAATAGACACGGGCACTAGCTCATTTAGGGAAGATGTCTAAATTGCTTTTATGTGCTTAATAATTTGTGATGCTTTATGCTATCGTTTGATCGGATCTATGGTCTGTTGCCGACCGGATCTGGAAATTTTATGTGTTCAAATTTCTAAACGTTTAATTACGATATTAGAACTGGCATATAATTTTTTTTGAAGTAATAAGGAGGAATACGCGTATAAACCTTCCTCTATCTATATTCTCGTCCCGATACACCAAACGACTGCTTTGGTGTGCAAAACATCATGGTGAAGACTCGTAGTGAATTGAGTAAATGGAGGAAATGAGAAGGCTTACGATACTGAGTGGTACCTATCAGAAGATATCATAAGAGTGGTATCTTGCCTTTAGAATATGTATGGTAAAATAACAGTGTGTTTAGAAGAGTACGGTACGTCTGAAGTACACCTTCGATCGGCGGGATGATGGAACGATTGGTGTAATTCCTAAAGTTGTCCCATCGTATGGCGTTTCCATCACCAACCGAGTTGAAGCAGAATTGATGATTGAAGATACGCATGGAAGAAGTCCTAGTAGAGTCTAGAGAAAATTTTATGATTGTTTGGACACATTTGTATGTGTTAAAATTGTTTTTGTGATAGTAACTTGGAAAACTGCGAGACAATACTTGGGACGAGTATGAGTAGGTGTGAATGGTAGTAGAGGCCTATACTACCGGAAGCACATGACTCGCACTTGGATCAGGGAAAGTCACAAGGTTACCAAGGAGCTAGTAATCGATTTCATTTTATTCAAGTATGTCGTTACCATCGTTTCGGTAATGACTAAGAAGATGATTGTTATTCCGACCCTAGTGGTCATATCAAATTGAGTCCAACTACGATGAGTATGTTATGTGGTTCAGAGAATAAAGTTCGATGTAGCATCTGACTTAAAACGGAAGATTGAAATAAAAAGCGATCAGTAGAGGTATCGCGAAAAGTTGCTTGTAGCTAGAAATGCTACCTTTTAAGATGAGATTAGAACATGAAGGAAAGTATAGTCTGTTCTGGAAGACTCTAAGAGACCCGTGTCTAAGCATTGCAGCATACGATGATAGGTCATTAGAATATGACACATCGTTCCATTTTAGTAATAAAATAACTTATCTTTGGTTTGTTAAGAAGAAGAAGCAGTCTCCAGTAAGGATCGAGATTGTGACTTGAAGGTCATAATTTGGAGTCGAACGTGAGATACGGAGAAAGTGCAAGATCGAGCACCACCTGCAATCAGGAAGTCGTAGAGTTAGATACTCGTTCGAAGAAACATCAAAGTTACGGTTATTAATTAGGATGAAGAGATAACGTATGGAGTCATCATGTGAGCCATGTTTCTTTGATGATTCTGGGACGTAATCATCCTAAGGGGGAGATAATTGTAACGCCCGTAGATCCGGGCTAGTCAATTTAGAGATAAAAGGGATCGAAAACGAATTTTTGACAAAAGATTATTTAGAATAAATAATCTTAACCAAGTTGTAGAATACGTCTCAAGGGTTTCGTACATATAAAGAACGTTGAAATCCGAGTTATAATGAAGAAGTTATGGTCCGTCGAAGTTTTATGGCAAAATCGGCAAGACACCGGGAGACGTAAATAGTGAATTTACGATAGATGACTTTTTAGCCTTAGAAATCTAAACAAAAGTTGTAGTATACGTTAAACCGAGAACATACAAAAACGCCCAAATCTGACTTCGTATGAGGAAGTTATGAATTTTCTAAGATTTGGCTTAGTAGTGCACAGCCCGAAACTCGAATTTTAGATCGAGCGGTTTTTGGCCTACGCGACCTAAATGAGAATTGAAGATCTCATTAATAGGAACTCAACGGTAAAAAGACAGATGAAAACAGAGTCCGTATGTAGAAGTTATGAATTTTACGCGGACATTTAACAGTATAATCTCCTCGTACTGTTAAATTTAAGACCAGTCGAGAATTAGCCGACGGAGTGAAAATGAAAGTTGTATATCTTATATTTACCTACGCGTGGATATAAAGAACGTCAAAAACGGAGGTTTTATGTGAAAGTTACGGATTTTAGAAGTCGGAAGTGTGCTGTGCGAAAATGGGTGTTGTGGCACAATCTTGGCCATTGCTTTCTCCCCAAGTCTTGCCACTAGATGGTGACATGTGGCACCAAGTTCAGCCATTTTTCACCCTATAAATAGAACCTCTCCCACCCTCATTTTCTTCACACCTTTCCCATTCTTTCTTCTCTTTACTCTCTCTAGAACCTCTCTCTAGCCCCGAACCCCCTCGAAAAGCCTAGGGAACCTCCCTAGCATGAGGCGGAAGCCCCGGAGTGCTCGACGGCTCCGAGAAGAAGAGCTTTTCGGCTCGGGAACGCTGCTCCAAGCAAAGCCCGGTTTTCTATAAAGCCCGTTGTAAGTGAGCTACGCTTACGCTATTTTTAGTATAGCTTTTATTTAATTATGGTAACGTTATTAGGAACTTATAATAAGTATTTGGGCTATTATTATGGGTTATATAAGTATTGTTTAACGCTTATATAATAGTAATAATAGCTAGACTATTAATTGGTCTCGGCGAATAATAGACTAAACTCTAGTGGTAATAATACTAGGTTTCGTCAAAGGAAATTATTTTTTTAAGAAGCGAAGCGCTGTCTGAGTTCAGAATCACCACCTTTTCAAGTGAGTGCATAGTTACTTTCATCTTACACATAGATATGAAGTATTTTATATAAACTATGTGCTATGTGTGCATATTATCTGAGTACTTGCTGTCTATGTTGGATGAACAATTTTATACATGTTTTAAATGATTTAAACTGTATATATATATATATATATATATATATATATATATATATATATATACACGATAATATATTGGGTAAAACATGGGTAGATGTAATAGATGGAATATGAGTTGGATGATGAGTTGAGAGGTGTTATAGACCACGAGGTGAGTGTGAAAGGTGGACGATGTGAGAAGCCTTTCCCAAATGATGGCCCCGTCATCTAGCAGAGTATGGATGACAACCACAGACTATTCTAGAGAGTCCAGTGGAACACTAGCAGGCTCGCAACCTGTAGGTGTTGTGAACGATGTGTTCACCCAGTGTACTCTAAACCCTGGCGATCATGCAGACTTGGTGCCTAAACCTTGGCGATCATGTTGACTTGGTGCCAAAAC
The DNA here is from genome assembly GCF_052849685.1 of Lactuca virosa. Lineage (NCBI taxonomy): Eukaryota > Viridiplantae > Streptophyta > Magnoliopsida > Asterales > Asteraceae > Lactuca > Lactuca virosa. The sequence goes on along the minus strand of NC_136430.1, from coordinate 219,996,603 downwards.
CTTGGCGACTATGCGGACTTAGTGCTTGTTGTATAAACCTTGGAGACTATGCAGACTTAGTGCCAAAACCCTAGCGACTATGCGGACTTAGTGCATGTTGTATAAACCCTGGCGACTATGCAGACTTAGTCCCTAAACCCTGGCGACTATGCGGACTTAGTGCCTGTTGTATAAATCCTGGCGACTATGCAGACTTAGTGCCTAAATCCCGGTGACGATGGACTTCGTGCCGATTCCTTAGGATGATCCTTAGGAATGAATGAACGAGGAATAGTTGATTCTTAGGGTAGATCCTAAAGAGTAAAGAAGATAATGGGGATGGGTAATTGGGTTGATTGTTTGATGTTTAAACATAATAATTATATTATTGTGGGTTGAAAACCCTATGTACTCACCAGGTTTCCCAACCTGACCCACTCTAGCTTATTTCTATCACAGGTGTCGATATGAAGTTACATTACACTGAGAGATTAAAGATATGTAGATCACTAGTGATAATGAATGTAAGTTCTGTTTATGCTTATATTTCTGTATTGACGATGACATCCCAAATTTTTTAAAATGAATAAAAATACATTTCTTCGGAAATGCTTTGATAACGTATTTATAATGTTTTACTGGGAACAAATTCCGCAACATTTTTATCAAAAGAAGTACTCTAATTTTTATAAAGCATAAACAAAATCGGTCTTTTCTGGCCGTGAAAATGGGGATGTCACATTCTCTCTCTAAACTCATGACCGTACACCCCTAAAACACCCTTATCCTTCCGAAAATCATCGAGAATCGTCATTGGGAGTTGATTTGGAGCATCTAGAACACATTTTTCAGCGATTCCAGCATCCTTGTTCTTGAGTGTATGGCCGTACACCCTTCAAATCTGAAAATCTTCATTGACCGCACACCAGCTTATGGCCGTACACACTTCAAACCTTCAAAGGCAGTACACCCTTCGAGAGGTCGTTCACGGTCGTAAACGATTAACGGCCGTAGACAGTTCACGACCGTAAACTCCATTCACGACCGTAAACCCCATTCATGGTCATACACACTTCCTAAGTGGTGCATTAGTTTGAAAACCCACTTTCCTTGATTCAATCAAGTTCCGGTAACATTCCTTAACCGAAAACAAGTGTTTTTCTAACACTTTATCTAACGAAATCGCTAATTTAGATACATATATGTATTTAATTGTTATTAGGATTCCGTTAAGTGCCACACACTACAACTCGAGGGTCTTCAATTCAGTCTGTTGATTCGACGCTTGTACACAACAAACATTGAGTTCATACCCCTACGCTTTTATGATTTTTAATGTTTTCAGGGGGGGAATACAAGCCAAACACAAATGATTTTAACAAGTTTTAAATTTATGCAACTGATATAGTCAAATGATTTCCACGTTTTATAAAATATTTAGATATTTTATCCCTTTGTACTATGTTGAGCATAAGGGAAATTTTTACCTTGGAAACCTAATTGCATAGTGTTCAGAAGAAATTAGAAACCAGGTACATAACATTTCAAGCAAACTATAATGGGTATAGTTTGGGGAATTCAACACACAGATTTTACTGATTCAGATTACATACGTGGGTAAATATATAAACTATGACAGATTTAGTTTATGATATACATTACTACAAAAGTACAACATTTAATAATTATTTAAGTATAATTATTACCTTATACAGCATACAACGGATTCAAATACAAGAGAACAATACAGAATCACACGTAAACTAGATTATACAAAATTGTGAGACTCTACTTCAAAGCTATACCCTTAGGTGTACAGATTAAATCCTATCATAGTATAACCAGAGTCTCCTGGAAGGAGAGCGTGAGATTTGTGAATAGATCTATTCGAGACTGATAATCCCACACCCGAACCGCTAGCTACAGTTATGCAGGCATGCCTGGGGTGACAAATGTCATTTAACCGACACTTGAAGAACGTCGTAAAGGTCACTAGGTCATATCGAGCATGGTTATACGAATCATAATAGTATAAACTAACCATTTGTTTACGGGATTTCATTCTTCATTAGTTTTATTTTAAGTGATGAAACTACTAAACATACTAGTGGTAGCCAAGTTTTCAAAGAGAACGTACCATACATACTGGTGTTAGTCAGGGTTTTCAAACAAGAAGAAACTATAAAAAGGTTTTTGTACTAGAATACACACATATTACGATTGGTAATAAACGGGCATACAAACTAATGTTTTTCCTATACTACAGCAGGACACAGTAACAAACATTCATAGTTGATTCTATAATTACTTAGTTTAGGCATCAGGGCCACGTATGGAGAATATTCGATAGACTGTGGAATGTGTGGTTTCCGCCTCATTTCATGTTCCTTGTTTTGTTGTGGGCTTAGGGCAGATCCACATAGTCAACTGTCTGTTCGATATTGGTTTATACATGGCTAGCATGAAGTAAGTAGGCATAGATAGAACTGATATTATCACTTTTACTAAAGAAAATATTGGATTTTCTTGGAAACATGCGAACATTTTTACAGAGTTATCAACAGGTTTTCATTATAAAAACATCGCTTATGAACTCACCAGCTTTATGCTGATACTCTTTCAAAACTGCTTGTATTCTCAGGAAATCAGTAGACAGGTACCTTTTGGAGTTTTGGGAAAACGGAGCGTACAGAGTCACGTCTTTTTCTTTTAATTATACTTTTGATAAGAACAAGAATCAAACAGATGTAAATACCTTTTTATGTATGTATTCAATGTAATGGTTGTGTATACTATGATTACTATGATTCAATTGTTGTGATACTACATATGATGTCATCCACCCTCGAATGTTTCCGCCGTTCCGGTTTGGGGGTGTGACAAAAGAGGATATTTATGATTTATTAATATATTATAAGTTCTAATATATTGATATGAAATCATATTATTTAATTAGTATTTATCAAGAATTAGTTTGGAATTAATTTTGTGATCAAAAGAGACTAATTAAATAAATGAGGATTGATTTGGTAAATCATTCATTCTTATAAAGTGGGCTTATGATCCATAGTTCTTCATGTTGGGATAAACCCATGTGGTGACCCATGGATACTCCATGGAGGTTAAAACCCATGGATCATGAGGAATGTGGAAAGTCATGAGTTACATGGCGTAACCCCTATGTGCACACTATATAAGAAACCCCAAGGCTCATGAAATTGGACTAGTGGAAACACAAGAGGGCAAGCCGATTTTATGAGTGCAAGTGTTCTCCTCTCAAGTTATTCCAATTGTTGATGGTGTTGTGTGATTCCATTTGAGGTTCAACACTTGGGGCACTAAGTTCTTAAAGGTCCAAGGCTTCCAACTACAAGAAAAGGTATGTCATCTAACTTATTTTATTACCCAAGTATCAATGTTTTGTATGCTAGTGAGGGTAATACCTTGGAAAGTTCAAGTTTGCATGTATAATAGAGAAAACATAGATCCAAGGTATTTAGGGTTGCATGTACACCTTAGGAGTGTTAGAATGCTCAAAACCCAACAGTTTGTGTGATAGTAGGTATGGACTGGCTGAGTCGTTTCGGTGCTATGATCGACTGCAAGGGTCAGCGTATGGTAGTTCGAACCCCAAGTGGGGGAGAACTGGTTATCTACGGTGAGGGCACCAGGTTGGGTTCAAGGTTTTGCTCAGCAGCCAGGGCTCGGCAGTATATTCAGCATGGGTGTGCGGGTTATTTGGCGTATGTGGTAGATACGCGGGTCATGGATTAGGTCTTGGTTTCTGATGTTCTAGTTGTTAGATATTTCACTGATGTGTTTCCGGAGGAGTTACCCGGAGTACCTCCAGAGAGGCAGGTCGAGTTCAAGATCGACCTTGTGCCAGGTGATGCCCCTATTGCTAAGCCGTCGTACCGATTGGCACCTCCTGAGATGCAAGAGCTGTCATCTCAGCTGCAGGAGCTGCTAGGCAAGCAGTTCATCCGTCTGAGCAGTTCTCCGTCGGAGCATCGATTCTCTTCGTCAAGAATAAGGATGGTTCACACCGGATGTGCACTGATTACCAGGAGCTGAACAAGTTGACGGTGAATAACGGTTATTCATTTCCACGGATAGATGATCTTTTCGATCATTTGCAGGGAGCATCTTGGTTCTCCAAGATAGATCTGAGGTCTGGGTACCATCAGTTTGGGGGTGAGAGAGGAGGGCGTGGAGAAGACTGCGTTCCGGACTCGTTACGGGCATTACGAGTTCGTGGTGATGTCGTTTGGGCTAACCAACACTCCGGCGGTATTCGTGGATCTGATGAATCGGGTATGCAGAACGATGCTCGATTGCTCAGTTATTGTGTTCATCGATGACATCTTCGTGTATTCCAAGACCAGTGAGTAGCATGAGGAGGATCTCCGTGAGTTATTGGGAGTTTTGAGGCGAGAACGACTTTATGGGAAGTTCTCAAAATGTGAGTTTTGGTTTTGAGAGGTTTGGTTCCTTGGACATCTCATAAATCAGGAGGGGATTTTGGTCGATCTGGCCAAGATCGAGGCGGTGATGAAGTGGGAGGTTCCGAAATCTCCCTCGGATATCAGGAATTTTCTAGGATTAGCAGGGTACTACCAGAGATTCATTCATGGTTTCTCCAAGATTGTGGTACCCCTCACTCGTCTGACGAGGAAGGGGGTAGATTTCCGGTGGGGCTCTAAGCAGCAGACGACATTCGAGACTCTACGACAGAGACTTTGCGAGGCCCCGGTGTTGACCCTCCCTGAGGGAGTACAGGATTTTGTGGTTTTCTGTGATGCGTCCATCACTGGGTTAGGGGCAGTCCTCATGAAGAGAGGACGGGTGATAGCCTACGCTTCGCGGCAACTGTGCCGCATGAGACAAGATATCCCACACACAATCTTGAGTTGGGAGTGGTGGTGTTCGCCCTCAAAATCGTCATTTACCTACCTTCAGATAATTTGCAATTGGATTACGGCATCCCTCTTCTGAATTGTGAATTATTGTGTTGGGTCCTAGCCTTAATATTTCATTTAGGTGTTATATTAAGTATTAAATTAACAAACTTGAATTTCTCCCTTGTATATGTCTAGTTCTAACAACTATGGTCTTCCTTATCCTTTTGGAAAAAGCTTTCCTCATGAAGATGATATTCCACGTGTCTATCGAGGTGAAAGATCAATACCTTCTTCGTGAATTGGTGGAACTGGAAATCATACTTCACTTCCTCCACCTCCTCCAGTGATTCTCCCTGACCCACGTATTCGTCGACTTGAAAAGTTCAAGGTCACTCAATCCCTATTGACATGTAAGCATCGATATGGAAGTCGTGTGTGTACACACGTTCTGAAGATGAAGCTGCACATTGACAGACTGGGAATGTTGGGCATCGTTTTCCCGAGGAAGTTGGTTGTTCACTTGGTTCTTCAATCACTTCCTGAGTCGTATAGTCAGTTCGTTAAGAACTACTATATGACAGACAACGATGTGACCCTCATTGATCTGACATATTAGCTAATGTTGTTGAATCAACAATGATTTGGCGCACTGGTAAAGCAAAATTGATTGGAAGATCTACCTCCCAAATTTCCATGGACGTAGGCTATGACATCGATAGTCCATAAATAATTTCCTCTCCTAAGGGAGAAAAATTGGCCAAGGTCGAAAAGTTTGATCGTAAGAGAAAGGCAAATTCTGAGATGGGTCCATATGTCACTCCTAAAGAGTCTATCTGTTTCTACTGCCAATTGAAGGGGCATTGGAAACGAAGCTGCCCTGACAACCTGAGAGATCTAAGAGACGGTAAAGTCAAAATTGTATGACTCTACTTCAGGTACATCCATTATCTAACTCTATTAAGTTCATATATATAGATTCTTAATACATGATGTAAAGTTACATTTTGATGTTTTGCAGAATCAAAGAGAAAGAAGGAAGCTTAAGGAAAGTAAAGGCTAATTCTGATCGTGAATAGATGGATATCGATCGCATGGTTCGATGTTTAGAATTTTGAGCTACTGCTTAGGAGTTATGATAGATTGCTTAGGAATATTTAGTAACATAGTTTTTATTTGTACTTGCGTTGTAAGGACAAGTTTTCCGCATTTTATTAGTAAAATAAAATTTTATTTTATCTTATCTTACGTTTCCTTGCAATGGCATTTATGAAAATTAGTGTTTATATTTCTATTATTAGAAATGATGAAAAATGGATTTATTTATTAGTTATATCGTTTGTGGTAATGTCATAATTTACCAAGTGAGGAAGGATTCTCATCACCCAAGTTTCAATTGGACAAAAACTTGGAATCATATGATTTGAATTGTATGATGTATGAGAATCTTGATCCTTGGGAAATTGGGACTGATTCCTTGTTAACATGTGTATGTGAGTCAAGTGAAAGACTAATGGATCTAGTAAACCTTGATGTGCACTGGTCAGATCCACCACAAAGGACGATAAGTCTATTCGTCATGATTTACTGATGGTTTAGTAAATATGGTTATTCTTTCAAGTTTAAGTGTAATTCTGATACATTGAAAAGGTTTCAATGCATAGCAGAACAAGTAAGAGGAATCAAATTGGACAGAAAGATAAGAGTTTCTCCAATCTGAAAGGAGAGGAGAGTACTTTAGTATTGAGTTTTATGATCATCCTAATGATTATGGAACCATGTCACGACTGATCCTCTAAGGACACCTTAGTGCATTTACATGACTGAGAAGAGGAATCAGGATTTGTTGAAATGCTTAAATCGAGAAGATCAGTCATACTTCGTTCCAAAATCGAGTCTTAGAGTCATACTCTAGTTACTCCAAGTTGTACCTTGGGTGACATGTTCTATGTAGGTTTATAACACCTCATGAAATGTGGAGTAGAAATGTTTCTTTCTCTTGCACATTTGAAATTGGTAGTTGTGATGTTTTGACTAAAACAGAGACCAACTAAGACCAAGTATATGAAGTGCTTCTTGATAAGAACCCACACTAACTCTTGAATATTTGTTTGTCAAGGAATGTTCCTTGACAGAGAATCTTATTTGTCAAAAGGTCAGTGGGAGTCTTAATGGTCTTGAATAGTTTCAAGAAATAGTCAAGAATAAACCTTTTAGTTATCACTAGCACACGACCTGAGGTTAAAAACCTATCGTGTTGACACTTTCTTATTTCTGTTCCTATTCCAATTAAATTGATTAGGCATGTGAGTTCTATGAGTTCTCATTTGATTGCATAAGGCAAAGCACCTTGATCAGTGAACGTACATTGATCAGTGTGGGTGAGCTGCTCAATAACCTGGAAGCACTGGTAGGCCCTTGTGCTGCCGGATGGAAAGAAATTAAGAATAAGGAGGTTCAGTCGAAATGAGTTTTGAATTTTTCATAAACCTTGTGTTATGATAGTGGTTGGAAATGACATATTCACATGGATAGAAACACACACACCATAAAATCTAAGTGGCAAGAGGTTTCTCTCTACTTCATGAAAATGATTGTGAGGAAACGCTTTCACTATTAGATTTTAAAGGATTAGAGTTAGCAATTATTATAATTGCATACTCAAATTCGAGTATGATTACGGCATCCCTTTTCATTGTTCGAATTGTGAGAAATGGCAAATAGTTTGAACATTTGGGACTTATCACTATAAGTTCTGAAAAGCTTTAGACACACACGTAAGCTGTCTAATGCATGGTGTATGAGCTTGAGAAGTCTAGATAAAGACTTTTCGAAGCACCACGTATCAGAAATCTGAATTTCGGTAAGAAAGTCAATAAGTATTGATTTCTAGAAGTCCAACTAATTTCTGTGTACATGTCAAAGCTAGTGGGAACATAATTGTTATGCTAGCATAAGTATAATTGTTATGCTAGTGGGAGCATAGTTATTGTACTGGGTGTTGCAAGTAGGAAATATTGGTTGTAGGAAACAAAGGTTACAAATTTGCAAAGTTGCATAGTTTGGAAATTGTTTTGCTATAGTAAGGTTTAAGGGAGAGGATATGAATATTAGATTGAAAATTTCAAACTAATCAAGCTTAGATTGAAATTTTAATAGAACTTAGTCATGGACATATATGAATATTATGTTGAAATGATTCAACATAGGAAATTATATATGTGGAAATGTTATAGCAAAAGACTGGTCAAGTATCATGTCTTTATGTAAGACATTATGAATCGTATCCCATATGCTTCGGGTATAGGATCGATTGCATATGCTGTAATATTTTCCTGTTCTGATTTTCCAATTGCCTAGGTCATTAAGAAGGAAATAGGACCAAAAATTGATATGACTAAAGTTGTTAAACAACTGTGAAGGACAATCTGATGTTTACCAAAGATTGGTTGCTTGTGGACAGTTAGAAGTATAGTATAATTTTGGAAGGACCATATTGACATGTTCTAAGAAGAGGTAACTCTTGTTCATAATTGGTGGTCATATGGGAATATGGAAATGTTTCCATAAGTGGAAGTTGGTTATAAAATCTCTATGTAAGATTAGTAACCTTAATGCAAGAAGGATGTTCAATGAATGCTCTTTGAATGTGAGACTTCGTTTCCATGGAATTGTTTTTGTAATCAATCTCCAGTGGAATGATTTCTAATATCATTGGCAAAGTCTCTGTGACTTTCATACCTTGATATTACAAAAGGATTATTGCATGTGAGTTTAGACTCTAACACATTCTATTAGTGGCAAGAATTTTGTATTCTTACACTTATAAGGATTAGAAAATTGTGAAATGAGCACCATTAGAAATATGTTCAATTGATATATTTCACAAAGGAAGGACCATAGATAAACATAGTGTGCATGCTTGGAGCATGTGATGACTATTGTTTTAATTCAAGTATTGAGTTGATTAGTCGAAACAGTAAACAATGAATAAGGTCTAATTAATATGGTGATTAAATAATAAGTGTTTTATTTATATTCAAAAGTTTTGAGACCATATTGGATTAGGTTATTCTTGTGTTTCACTTAGCATGTTTTACTTCCCGAATAATAAGATTATGCAAATATCCACAGTCGATCATTAGAAGTAAGTAATGAGGTAAGACTGTCATGAATCCGACTGTAGATTGTCTAAGTGCTTAGACATAGCAAATGTTTGCTGCAGTGTTCATGAGTACTCCTGAAACAAGATTTGAGTATTGGATTAAACCCACTCTCATTTGAATCACTTCATTGATTTTATCACGAGTGATTGTGAGACGATAATATCTTATATTCTTGAAACGAAGACATAATTGTTGTTTACAAGTCGGTTGTGCATTGATAATACGTAAACGCATCAGTAACTTGATGTTTATAAAACGTATTGTTGTGTGTGATTTGATGAGTAAATAGTACAAGCATATGAGTCGAAGTTTATCCGTTCCTTTTATCCTAAATGGGATAAAAGCTATATATATATATATATATATATATATATATATATATATGGGCCCCTCGATGATTTAGTGATGACAACCTAAGCGCTTGGCCATGCCTGGACTAAGTTGATGTGTACAATTGTAGTCTGAGTCAGTCGTCGTAAATCGGAAATCGGGAAACAAACCTTGGACAGAGAGAATGATTATAATCCATGTCTCATGTCCACACGATATCTTGTAGAACGGTGGTGTAACATCCCGTAATTTTCTATTTGTAAACGTCAACCCTAGTCAACCAAAGTCAAACTTGGGTCAACTAAAGTCTTCTTTATTGTTTTGGGTTTTTATTAAAGTTAAAATAATAACCTTTGTTTATTAAAAATCCTTAAAATAATTGTGGTTGAAATAGGAAGGGAAATGCTTAAAAACCGAGAATTTTCGCATCTTATTCTCTTCCTTCGCTTCGGACCGCAAACCTTCGGGCCGCAAAAGGTTCACGGCCGTGAACACCTCGGACCATGAATCCTCGCAGTCGTGATCATCCTAGCCGACCTCGCAGCCGTAAACACTTCTCGGCCAACCGACTTCGGACCGTATACGAGGTTCACGGCCGTGAACCCCTCGGACCATGAACCCTCGCATACATATACGTTTCTGCCGATTTTTCATCACTTTTTACACTTTCAAACACCATTCCAAATCCTTTTCTCTCAAGTATCATCAACAAAGAACCAGAAGGACAACCTCTCTCCTCAAGAACATACTAGGATTATCCTTTCTTATCTTTTCAAGTGTTAAATCACTAGTGTTTCATAAGATCTAACAGGTATCACTTCTTGATCTTGTTATCATTTGATTTCAATAGTCTTCATGAAGAACACGAAGAACACGTGAAGAACAAGCACTTGAAAACCTTTGAATCTTCATAGAAACTGGTTTAGAATCATCAAGTGTTCATCTTTCCTCAAGAACTTCTGGCCGTGAACACCTTCAGGGCCGTGAACCCTTCATGCTTTTGGGCCGTGAACACCCTTCTCCTGGCCGTGAACACCTACCAGCTTCCCTTTTAGCTTCTAACACTCCAATTTGTAAGTTATACTTACAAATTAATCCAATTTACAATCATTCTTATGATTATTTTAGCTAATTGGATGCATATACGTTATACAAATTATTATATAGGACTTGTTTTGTGCGGGATTTCACTCGTGGAACTAAACATCCTATCAAATCATCATTTGAATCACCCTCCAAAAGGTGAGTTCATACCCCTCGTATTTTCATAGTTTTTACTGTTTTAAGGGGGGGGGGGGAATACAAGTCTAACACAAGGATATCTGTGTTACAAGCAAATAGTTTCAAAATATCTTACCAAAATGGATTTCAATAATCATCAAATCAATTGGTATCAAATTGTGTTAAAATGAAATTAAGTCACCAAAAGTATTTCAAAATATTAAACTTTTTAAATGATTTTATAAATTTAATTATTTCCCCATAAATCATATATATATATATATATATATATATATATATATATATATATATATATATATATATATATATATATATATATATATAAGATTTAAAGGGTTTAGGACTGATAACTCACTTTGGTTCCTTTTCCTTGTTTGGATGTGGGCTTATAGTATCGGTTATTTGTCCGAATGTCATTTAAATTTTACTTATATATATTTGTATATGTATATAAATATAAAAGTTACATCATTCAGTTCAAATACCATTTGTAACATGTTGAGCAAGGGGTTGCATTCATAAATTACATATAAATTATAATAGGTATAACTTATGATTCATAGAAGATTAATTCACGATTCAAGTATACTAGAGTACAATACTTTACAAGAATAAAGGTTTGATTCAAAACTAATCAAGGGTATACAACTTTCAAATACATGTTAAGTATAATAATTCAGGAACATACTAACAATCGTTTATTTCAGAATGATTGGGTTTTCACAACTATTATACACGTAACGTCTATATGCTTTTTATGAGTCAATAGATTCAGGTTGTTTATTTATTTAAACAACATAGTTAAAGTCATGACATTATAACCAGAATCTCCAGTCGGGGATCGAAACAAGTGTGTATAGATCTATATTGGGATTGACAACCCCGCACTCGGACTGCTAGCTATAGCCAGGAATACACGCCTACGAGTGACAGTTGTTATCAATAGTTTTAATGCCTTCAAAGCGTTGTTGCAGGCCATCTAGTCTCAGTATGGTTATAATAACTAATTTAAAAGATATTAACAATACGGTTAGTGTATAATTAACTAAACGTAAGTACATCTTCAAAGTATTAGTTTACAAAATACAAACTATAGTAGTACATTACAGTTTACAATAACAGTTGGTGGAACCAGGCACACTCACAATTAGAGGTTTTACAAAAAGGAATACAAATACAGAACACTGGTTTACAAATAGAATGGTTTTATGTGATTAAAACTACTTTTCATATACAACAGAAAATATAGGATTTTCTGGAACAGTTTACATATTCAAGAAACAGAAAACATACTTTCAAACATAAATACTTATGCACTCACTAAACTTTCTGTTGATACTCCCTTTTCAAATTACTTGTATTCTCAGGGAATCAGTAGACAGCTACTCCCCGAGCTTTTGAGAAGATGGAGCTATTTTGAGTCATGTCTTCTTCTTTTGTATAACTATTTTGTGTCAATATACATTTATTGAACACATGTAAAAACTTATACTTATTGATGCAATGGTTGTTTGTACTTTGATTACTATAATGCATGTGTTGTGATACTACAAATGAAGTCATCCACCCCCAGACGTTTCCGTCGTCTGGTTTGGGGGTGTGATAGATTGGTATCAGAGCATCGTTTATAGTGAACTCAGTATATCAATCCATAAAAGATATACAAACTATAAATACATTGGGGCTGAGAGCTCTGACTACAAGTATACTTTTAAAATTTAAGTATTTTTACAAGAAGTATACTAACACTCATACATACAATAACAGTATCACAGTCGTAACAACATAAAAGTATTTGGATGTTGAACACCGCAGTCAAACCTGGGCAGTTATGTAATCATATCTGGAATTAATATAGCCTGATCAACTATATTGGTTTGAGATATGACCAACATGTGTTTGGGAGTTATGGTAGTGTTGCGACATGTCTAAAACTTACCAACCATACATATACATAAGAACTCTAAAACAGAACATAAAGTTAAATACTATAGGAGTATTTTAGGCAGTATATACTAATAACAAACATATGAAAACAAAAGAACCATTGTGGGTAGAGCTATAAATATTAAGGGTATATTACAGTTATATATAATTACAGTTTTATAGACTTAGAATATGTGATCTAGCTTCATTTCATGTTCCTTGTTTGGTTGTGGATTTAGAGCATGATCATTTAATCAAAGGTCGATTATACCCAAGTTATAAATAATTAGTATACACTTTGTAGTTATAGTAGTACCCATAAAATGTCATACAGATTTCATTATCTGTTAACTGTAAGTTTCGCTCGTAGAAACTTGTATTTGCAATCTATCGTTACTAATTATATTCTATATCTCTTATCCCTACTCTCGCTTAGATATCAATGGCTGGATTCCATCAACCTGGAGACCCGTACTTTCCCAATCAGGAAAATAGAGGATGGCTCGAGGATGAGCCAGAAGAGAATCATGAAATCCCCTTAGATGATGATTTTGCAGAAAATTTTCTGAAGACACTGATTCGGAATCAGAAGCCTATATTCCACCACCGGTTGCCCAGAATCCTAATCCACGACAAAACTTCCAAGGTCCGATGCCTCTGTGGGCGATAAACTTAGACAGGTGGAGTAACGAACGGGGTTAGAATCATCCTTACCAAGGAGACAAAAGCTTCTACAATTTGGACACATGAGGATCATCAGACAGAGCCCTCCCAGTGTTAGTTCTTCGTGTGGCATGTAACGATAAATAGGGAAGAGCTGCTACGACCGAGTCATACAGGTTGATGCTGCTACTGGAGTCAACAATGTTCGCATTCATAACTTAGAAGACAGTCATAACGTGACAAGTGATCGTACTAATTACTTGCTGAGAGAACTAGCGGCATCCCAAGCCGAGGTTAGAGAACTACGATAACGACAGATAAAACAAGACAGGCGTATGTATGAAATAGAACACCAATTAGAAAAATCCAGGGCCGAACCTAGTAGGAAGTAGATTATACTCTACTTGTTTACTACTTACTCTTTTGGTTATAGTTAAGTCTGCGGATATGTTCTAGCGTTATTTTTCATGTCTTTCAGTACGACCGCTTCATTTTCAGTAGGTCGGTTTAATGTCGATGTTTTCCTAGTACTTTGGTATATTGTAGACCTGCTCTAAGGTCAAGTTTTCAGATACTCTATGTAATTAATATACCAGTTCAATCGACATGCATTTTCATACTCCTTGAAAAATAATCAATCAATTTCATATTATCCTGTTGCAAGTTGTACTTGTAGTAGACTTTTATTTCCAATTCTTTACAAGATTCATGTTGAAGTAAGTGTTTTAGTTCAGAGATATCATATTCATGTTCATTCTTGATATCTTATCATGTTTTCATCTTTTAACTTTTATAGTAAAAGATGCCTCCTCGGAGAAACCCAATGCGTGTCAATGTTAATGAAGCGCCAACACCACCTCGGCCACCACCTCCTCAATTTGACGCTGCCATGTTTCAGGCGGCGGTCACAACAGTTGTTGCATCTGCTATGTCTCATATAAACACCACTGGTGCAAGTGGATCAGGAGTTGGTGCACATCCATCCAACCACGGCGAAAGCCACGGTCACTCACGAGAGTGTACCTACAAGGACTTTTCAAACGCTAAACCCAAGACCTTCAACAGGACTAGAGGAGTGATGGCGTTAAGACAATGGATTGAGAAGACAGAGGCAATCTTCTAGATATGCTCCTTCCCGGAAGGTAGCAAAGTTAAATTTGATGCTTGTACCTTTGCTGATAGAGCCCTAACATGGTGGAACGGCCATGTTAAGTCACTGAACTTAGTAGTGGCTAACTCTATAATTTGGGAGAACTTAAATACCATGCTGATGCGGGAGTACTATCCGCGGGGTGAAATTCAGAAGCTTGAGCAAGAACTGTAGGGTCTTACTATGGTTGGTTCAGACATAACAACCTACACAAATCGGTTTTGTGACTTAGCGATGCTTCGTCCAGAAATGGTTGCTCTGGAGATCAAAAAGATTGAGAGGTACATCTAGGGGCTATCCTCCCAGATTTAGGCAAGTGTCATTGCTTCCAGGCCTGTTACCTTTGACGGTGCCAAGGAGCTGGCACAGTCGCTCATTGACCATGGAGCTTGTCAAAACTGTGTGGTTGCTGCCCCATATCAACCCAAGGGAAACAATAACAACAACAAGAAGAAAGGTTGGAATAAAAGGAAGGGAAAATCTTCTTAGGAACGCTCGAAAAAGCAACAGCTAGTGGCGGTCCATGCTGCTACTGTACCTACTGCTGTTCCTGCTAACCCTGCACCAGCTAAGACTTATGCTGGTAATCTCCCCAAATGTAACAAGTGCAATTACCACTACAATGGAAATTTCCGGGAAATGCAATGTCGTAACTGCAACAGAAAAGGGCATATTGCCCGATTTTTTAAATCACCACCCCAACCGATTAACCAAGTACCCACCACTGGAGTAGGTCAAGCATGCTATGGATGCGGTGATGTGGGGCATTTCAAAAGGGATTGTCCGAAAGCAGGAAATGCCGGTGGAGTTGGAAGAATTATGGCAGTAGGTCACGAAGAAGTTGTGGCGGACCCTGCGGTGGTTATGGGTACGTTTCTTCTCAACAATATTTATGCATGCATTCTATTTGATTGTGGTGCTGAGAAGAGCTTCATGAGCCATAATTTCAAACACCTGCTAAATCAGAACTCCCAACCACTAAATGAAACTTTCATAGTCGAAATGGATAACGGGAAATCCGAATACACCAATGATATATACATAGGATGTACCCATTCCTTGAACAACTTTTCCTTTCCAATAGACCTTATGCCGGTCTCTATCAAAAGTTCGACGTCATAATAGGTATGGATTGGTTGTCCCCCAACCATGTCGGCATCCTATGTTATGAAAGAGCCATTCGCCTGAACTTTCCAACTAACGAAACTCTTGTCATCTACGGCGACAAACCTGGAACGAACCTTCAGATCATTTCTTGCATCAAGGCACAGAAGTACCTTCGCAAGGAGTACTGTGCTTTCTTGGCTGACGTGGTAGACAAAAAGCAAGAAGTGAAAGAAATCGTGAGCATTCCTAAATTCAGCAACTTTCCCGACATATTTCCCGACGATCTTCCAGGGTGCCTCCCGAATGAAAGTCGCATTCAGAATCGACTTAATCCCTGGGGATACTGTGACATCCCCTAATTTCTCGGCCAGAAAAGACTGATTTAATTTATGCTTTTTAAAATAAAATCAGAGAAATATTTTTAAAAGATATTGCAGAATTGGTCCCCAATACAAAATATGATAAAAGTTTGTCAAAACCTTTCTTTAAGAAATATATAATTTCATTTCATATCAAAACCACAGGATGTCATGTTCCGAGACAGATCAAAAACATAAACAAGACATTATAAGCCTTTCAACAGTTATTTACAACTACTGGCCTATAATCCAAAAATCTCTCATCGTCCTCCGACTATGCTCGGGGTCCACTACCTGTAACATAAAAAGTTGAGTGGGTCAGGCTTGGGAGCCTGGTGAGCATATTGGGTTTTCAACCCATAATAATAATAAACTTATTAAGTTCATCAATCAACAATAACCCTGATTACCCATTCCCGTTATCCTCACTTTACGTCCCTAAACACTTATCACAAGGTACCTAGCCTAAAGAATATCATCGGGATGGACACTACTTGCAAAGGGGTTTCCTCAGCCATACATGTCCTAAAGGCAACCATGAGGGGGATTGGAGTACAGCGAATGAATGCCCAAGTTCAT
The DNA here is from genome assembly GCF_052849685.1 of Lactuca virosa. Taxonomy (NCBI): domain Eukaryota; kingdom Viridiplantae; phylum Streptophyta; class Magnoliopsida; order Asterales; family Asteraceae; genus Lactuca; species Lactuca virosa. The sequence continues at coordinate 219,980,204 of NC_136430.1, read as the reverse complement.
TAACACCTACAGGTTGCGGGCCTGCTAGCGTTTCCACTGGACTGTCTAGAAAGTCCGTGGTCGTCATCCAAACTATCTACCCATGTTTTACCCAACATATCACATCGAGGCCTCTCATCACTTTATTTCATCACACACCAACTATCTACCCATGTTTTACCCAACATATTTGTAGATAAGAATACATATACAGTTTAAAACTTGTATAAAACATCAACTCAACAGTCACCTAAAATAAACAATTAATATATTTACACATAGCACGTATTTTAAGGTAAATACTTCATATCTATGTGTAAGGTGAAGGTGACTATACACTCACTTGATTTGATGATAATCGGGCAACAATTCGTTTCCTAAAACGTTCGTTTCTAATAAAACCGGGAGTTTTATTCAGAAACCGGGCTCTGCGAAGGTCGGGCTTCGAAACCGAAAAGATAAATTTTCCGGGCTTCTCGGGCACTTCGGGGCGTATTCCGGGTGTTATAATCGATACCGGGGCTTTGGGGGATGTTAAGATGAAGAAAATATGGAGAAAGGGGCTAAATGTGGCAAAATTCCAAAAGTAACCGAGAAGGCTCGCATGCCCTCTTATTTATAGGGTCCGAAGCTGCTGATCGGACGGCTGAGAAGCTCCCAGGTGGCAGCAGATCCGAGGGCTCGTAGGTGGGCTCGCACGTGGCTGCGCATGCGAGGGGCTCGCTGGCAGCCTCTGATTGGACCGAAGTCCGGATCCGAGGAGGGAGGCTCGTGGCTCCTGCGAAGGTTCGGACACACGAGGGAAGAGGGTACGTGTCGCACTTCTACTGGACCGCTTCGGATCATCTCTCCGGTTTGGATGACTCAGCAACATTCCGGACACGCGTCGGATGCGAAGCGAGGACACGTGGCCGAAGTCCACGTATGCGAAATTTCTCGGTTTTGGGGATATTTCTCGATTTTCGCGCCAAAACTTCTAAAATCCATAACTTTCGCATACGAGCTCCGTTTTTGACGTTCTTTATATGCACGCGTAAGTAAAATTACGCTCTACAACTTTAGTTGTCTACTGGTAAGCTGAAACTTCGAAAAATCATAACTTCGTCATACGAAGTCAGATTTGGGTGTTCTTTTTATACCTAATCTCGGTTTAATGAAAACTATGAGTTTCGTTTAGATCACTAAGGCTAAAAAGTAGTTTATCAAAAACTCACTTTTTACGACATTCGGCACCGTGCCGGTTTTGTCGTGAAACTTCGACAGGTCATAACTTCTTCGTTATAACTCGGATTTCGGCATTCTTTATATATCCGTAATCCTTGTCACGCCCACTACAAGTTTCTTAATAGATATCGGCTTTATCTAATATTTATTTTTGACGCTCATTTTTATTCTTAATTAATTAAACCCTAATAATTAAGCATAAAACACATAATTCACATAATATTCACATAATTCCTTTTCATTTCTTCAAAATTAGTTACAAAGGCTAACCTAGACTATAATGTCATTATTAATGCCTAGCCTAGAAACACGGGCATTACAATTCTCTCCCCCTTAGGATGATTCCATCCCCGGAATCACACAACAGCAAACAAATGCAGGTAGCGACTCATCATGTCACTCTCCGTTTCCCAAGTGAGATTTGGCCCATTCGTATGTTTCCAACGCACAAGCACTAAATCGACCATCTTGCGTCGCAACTTCTTAGTCTTACGGTCAACGATTGTCTCAGGTTCTTCGATCAACCTCTTGTTTTCATCCAACCTTAACTCTGAAATCGGAATTATGTCGGGCACATCTCCGGTAAACTTTCTCAAATAACACACATGAAAGGTGTTATGAATACCCTCCAGTTCTTCTGGTAATTCCAGCTTGTAAGTTTGATTCCCGATCCTCTGAAGAACTTTAAATGGTCCAATAAACCTTGGACTCAATTTTCCCCTTTTACCAAATCTTATAAGTCCCTTCCACGGTGAGACTTTAAGTAAAACCGAATCTCCAACTTCGAAGGATATCAGTTGTCTTTTCTTGTCAGCATAACTCTTTTGTCGATCTTGAGCAGCTAACATCCTTTCCCTTATCACTTTTAACTTTTCAGCAGTCTGATGGACTATTTCAGGTCCCATAAACTGCTTTTCCCCAGCTTCCAGCCAACATGATGGCGTTCGACACTTTTCTCCATACAAAGCATGATAAGGTGCCATCTTGATGCTTGAGTGGAAACTATTATTATAGGAAAATTCTACTAAAGGTAAGTGTTCATCCCAGTTACCTTGGAATTCTAGGGTACATGCTCTCAACATATCCTCCAATGTTTGAATTGTTCGTTCGCTTTGACCATCAGTTTGCAGATGCTAAGCTGTACTCAAACACAACTTGGTACCCAATTCCTCTTGTAGACTCCTCCAAAACCTTGAGGTAAAACGGCTGTCACGATCGGATACAATCGTTAACGGAACACCGTGAAGCCTCACAATTTCCTTCACGTAAGAATTCGCAAGTTTATCCATAGACCATTTCTCGTTAGCGGCTATGAAATGCGCACTCTTAGTGAAGCAATCAACGACCACCCAAATCATGTCATGACCGTTCCTTGTTCTGGGCAGTTTAGTCACAAAATCCATGGTAATGTCCTCCCATTTACCCATGGGTACAGGTAAAGGTTCTAAACTCCCATACGGTTTTGTGATGTTGTGCCTTAACCCTAGCACATGTTACACACTCTGCCACATACTTAGCAACATCGAGCTTCATTGTCGGCCACCACTAATAGGGTTTTAGATCCCTATACATTTTCGTACTGCCGGGATGAATCGAGTACATGGTTTTGTGAGCTTCTTCCATCAGAAGACCTATTACTCCTCCCATCCTAGGTACCCAAATCCTATCCTTTAATACCTTCAATCATTGACCGTTTGTATCAAACACCAACGTTTTTCCCAAACGTTCCTCCTTTCGGTCATTCTTGTCTAAAGCTTCCTCCTGAGCTTTCTTTATACTTTCCACAATTGTCGAGACGACTTTAATTCTCAACGCTCATGACCTTCTCTTTTCAAGATTTACCTTCCGACTGAAAGCATCAGCAACAACATTTGCTTTACCAGGGTGGTAAAGTATCTCACATTCGTAGTCCTTGAGTAGTTCTAGCCAGCGCCGCTGTCTCATGTTCAATTCCTTCTGATTAAAGAGATATTGAAGATTCTTATGATCAGTGAAAAGTTTACATTTAGTACCATAAAGATAGTGCCTCCATATCTTTAAGGCGAATACTACCGCCGCCAAATCCAGATCATTAGTGGGGTAGTTCTTTTCATGCTCTTTCAATTGCCTCAATGCACACGCTACACTTTATCCCTTTGGGTCAGAACACATCCTAACCCAACTCCAGAGGCATCACTATAAACTGCGAAGTCATCAACTCCTTCAGGTAACGAAAGAATTGGTGCTTCACACAATCTCTTCTTCAACTTTTCAAACGCTTCCTTCTGCTTTTCATTCCAAGCATAAGTAGCTCCTTTGTGGATAAAAGCTGTTAATGGAGTAGCAATCGAAGAAAAGCCTTGGATAAATCGGCAATAATATCTGGCTAATCCTAAAAAGCTTCGAATCTTCGTAGGACTTTTTGGTTGTTCCAACTTCATCACAGCTTCAATCTTTGCTGGGTCAACCATTATTCCTTCTTGGTTAACCACATGACCTAAAAATTGGACTTCTTGAATACAAAATTCACAGTTGGAGAACTTTGCATACAACTTCTCCTTTTTCAGAACTTCTAGCACCTCACGCAGATGCTTTTCATGCTCCTGCTTGCTTTTCGAATAGATCAATATATCATCTATGAATACTATCACAGATTTATCAAGGTATGGTTTACAAACCCTGTTCATTAAACCCATGAAAGCTGCTGGGGCATTGGTTAGTCCGAACGACATAACCAAAAATTCATAGTGTCCATTCTGAACGCAATCTTTTCGATATCCTGCTCTCTCACCTTAAGTTGATGGTATCCTGACCTAAGATCGATTTTCGAGAAATAGCTCGAACCTTGCAACTGGTCGAATAGGTCATCGATCCTCAGCAACGGATACTTGTTCTTTATTGTTGCTTTATTCAGCTCTCTGTAATCGATGCACATTCTCATGCTCCCGTCTTTCTTCTTTACAAACAACACAGGGGCTCCCTAAGGTGATGAACTAGGTCGAATGAAACCTTTGTCCAATAACTCCTGAAGTTGTGTCATAAGTTCTTTCATCTCGGTTGGTGCTAATCGATACGGTGCTTTGGCTATCGACGTCGTTCCTGGTAACAAGTCGATACGAAATTCTACTTGTCGATCAGGGGGCAATCTGGGAAGATCTTCGGGAAAGACTTCCGGATATTCACACACCACCAGAATATTCTGCACCTCCTTCTTTTCCTTCTGAGCATCGATCACGAACGCTAGATATGATGTACACCCCTTGGCCAAACACTTTCTGGCTTTCATTAGGGAAATGATTCCAGAATTTACTCTACGTTTGTCGCCTTACACCATAAACGACTCTTTCCCTGGCGGGTTTACTTTTACTATTTTCTGCCTACACAATATTTCGACATCATTGGCGCTAAGCCAATCCATTCCTAAAACTATGTCAAAACCATTTAACTCGATAGGCAATAATTCCTCGTGGAACTTATTCCCATTCAAGTCAATGAGGATGTTTTTCATACGATGGCTAACAGGTACAAACTTGCCACTAGCAATTTCGACTAATAAAGCATTAACTAGTCTATCAACAGGCAAAGCTAGTTTTCTACCAAATTCATGTGAAATAAAGGAGTAATTGGCTCCATAATCAAACAAAATTTAGGCAGGCAATTCGTTTACGAGAAAGGTACCTGAAGCGACATCGACTTCTTCTTTTGCAGCTTCAAGTGTCATCTGAAAGGCTCTCGCCTTCGGCTTTAGTGGAAGATTGGGCTTGGCTGCATCCTTCTTCTTTGGACAGTCTTTAAAAACATGCCCTTCTTCATAGCACTCAAAACATATCCTCTTGTCGGACGGACACACGTTGGCATAATGCCTAGTCTTTCCACATTTGTAGCAAGTCACCCCCTCACTACATTTCCCAGAGTGCTTTTTCTTGCACTTCTCACACCATTTCACTTCACCTCCTCCTCCTACAAACTTCTTAGACTTAGAAAATTTTCTTTTCTTGTTGGAACCTGAAGTTCCTTTAAATTTTCTCTTTTCACCAACTTCTGCCCTCTCCAGACCCTTCTCTCTGATCTGAACCTCAACATTCTTAGCAGCCCAGATGGCGGCTTTCAAAGTGGTTGCTTGCTTGACCATCGGACCAAAGTCCGCTGGTAATCCGAGGGCAAACTTGTTAACCTTAGAGAGTTCAGTTGGAACTAGGTAAGGAACAAGCTTCATCTTTTCCGTAAAGCTAGCAGCATATTCAGTAACGCTCATCTTTCCTTTTTTCAAATTCTGGAACTCATTGTTAATGTCCAGAAGATCCTGCTCAGAGCAGTATTGCAATTTCAGTTGTACCACAAAGTCTTCCCAAGACATCTTACTTGCTTCTCCCTTGGGCATAAAATCAGCTAGTAATTTCCACCAGCTCAGTACACCAGATTTTAACAGAGGAATTGCAAGTGCGGTCTTTTGTTTGTTGCTACACTTACAACTTTCAAACATCGTCTCCATTTCGGAGATCCAATTCATGACTTCCACCGGTGTCGGACTTCCAGATAGACACGGCGGTTTAGATGCCATGAAATCTTTGTATTTGCACACGCGTCCATCAACTCCTCCATCCTGGTTGTTTTGTCTAACTATTGATGGGTTGGCTTGACCAAGAGTCCCACTGTAGTTCCCTCCTACTGATTTCCCTTCATTCAATTCGGGCTGTTCAACAGGTATCGTAGTTTCTTCCCTATGATGTTGTAGTAATCGCCTTGTCTCCTCCATCTGGCGATCTAACATCGTCTGCATCATTGCTTGTACCTCAGCCATCGTCATTGGCTCAGGTGCAGCTCCTACAACAGGTACTTGCTCAACTACTTGAGGTTGAGGCTGTTGATCGCTGTTTCTGTTTGCATTTGCAAATCCACTACGACTTCTTGCCATTACAATCTATATACCGAATAAGGCGAATTTAGGTCTTTATCCTCGATAGGTATTTAAATTCCCTTATTACCCCGAAACGTTTACATGTTAGTTCTAATCTCGTAATCATACGTTTAGAATCCTATACACATAAGGTTTCCAGATCCGGTCGGCAACAGACCATAGATCCGAACAAATAATGGCACATACGGTAAACATATAACATTTAGCACATAAAGGCATTTTAGGCATCTTTCCTAAAATAAACTAGTGCTCGTGTCTAAAATATGGTAGACACTCATCTCACAATCATCACTTAGCATTCTAAGTTTAAGTCTAGAAATTCTACAATTTCTTAGTTCGCTTAAACTAATGCTCTGATACCAACTATGACATCCCCTAATTTCTCGGCCAGAAAAGACCGATTTAATGTATGCTTTTTTAAAATAAAATCAGAGAAATCTTTTTAAAAGATATTGCGGAATTGGTCCCCAATACAAAATATGATAAAAGTTTGTCAAAACCTTTCTTTAAGAAATATATAATTTCATTTCATATCAAAACCTCGGGATGTCATGTTCCGATACAGATCAAAAGCATAAACAAGACATTATAAGCCTTTCAACAGTTATTTACAACTACTGGCCTATAATCCAAAAATCTCTCATCGTCCTCTGACTATGCTCGGGGTCCACTACCTGTAACATAAAAAGCTGAGTGGGTCAGGCTTGGGAGCCTGGTGAGCATATAGGGTTTTCAACCCACAATAATAATAAACTTATTAAGTTCATCAATCTACAATAACCCTGATTACCTATTCCCGTTATCCTCACTTTACGTCCCTAAACACTTATCACAAGGGACCTAGCCTAAAGAACATCATCGGGATGGACACTACTTGCTAAGGGGTTTCCTCAGCCATACATTTCCTAAAGCCAACCATGAGGGGGATTGGAGTACAACGAATGAACGCCCAAGTTCATTAACACCTACAGGTTGCGGGCCTGCTAGCGTTTCCACTGGACTGTCTAGAAAGTCCGTGGTCGTCATCCAAACTCCGCTAGATGACTGGATCACAAATCACATCGAGGCCTCTCATCACTTTATTTCATCACACACCAACTATCTACCCATGTTTTACCCAACATATTTGTAGATAAAAATACATATACAGTTTAAAACTTGTATAAAACATCAACTCAACAGTCACCTCAAATAAACAATTAATATATTTACACATAGCACGTATTTTAAGGTAAATACTTCATATCTATGTGTAAGGTGAAGGTGACTATACACTCACTTGATTTGATTATAATCGGGCATCAATTCGTTTCCTAAAACGTTCGTTTCTAATAAAACCGGGAGTTATATTCAAAAACCGGGTTCTGCGAGGGTCGGGCTTCGAAACCGAAAAGATAAATTTTATGGGCTTCTCGGGCACTTCGGGGCGTCTTCCGGGTGTTATAATCGATACCGGGGCTTTGGGGGATGTTAAGATGAAGAAAATATGGAGAAAGGGGCTAAATGTGGCAAAATTCCAAAAGTAACCGAGAAGGCTCGCATGCCCTCCTATTTATAGGGTCCGAAGCTGCTAATCGGACGGCTGAGAAGCTCCCATGTGGCAGCAGATCCGAGGGATCGCAGGTGGGCTCGCACGTGGCTGCGCATGCGAGGGGCTCGCTGGCAGCCTCTGATTGGACCGAAGTCCGGATCCGAGGAGGGAGGCTCGTGGCTCCTGCGAACGTTCGGACGCACGAGGGAAGAGGGTACGTGTCGCACTTCTACTGGACCGCTTCGGATCAGCTCTCCAGTTCGGATGACTCAGCAACATTCCGGACACGCGTCGGATGCGAAGCGAGGACACGTGGCCGAAGTCCACGTATGCAAAATTTCTCGGTTTTGGGGATTTTTCTCGATTTTCGCGCCAAAACTTCTAAAATCTATAACTTTCGCATACGAGCTCCGTTTTTGACGTTCTTTATATACACACGTAGGTAAAATTACGCTCTACAACTTTCGTTTAGACTTGGTCGGCTAATTTTGAATTTAATTTTTATATTATTATTTTTAACAGACCGGGACAGGAAATCCGTTAAAAATTCATAACTTCTTCATCCGACGTCCGTTTTCGTCAGACTTTTTACCGTTGTGCTACTATTTACGAGACCTTCGATTCTCGTTTAGGTCGTGTCGGCTAAAAATCACTCGATCTAAAATTCAAGTTTTTAGGTGTCTACTGCTAAGCTGAAACTTCGAAAAATCATAACTTCGGCATACGAAGTCAGATTTGGGTGTTCTTTTTATACCTAATCTCGGTTTAACAAACACTACGAGTTTTGTTTATATCACTAAGGCTAAAAAGTAGTTTATCAAAAACTCACTTTTTACGACATTCGGGACCGTGCCGGTTTTGTCGTGAAACTTCGACAGGTCATAACTTCTTCGTTATAACTCGGATTTCGGCATTCTTTATATATCCGTAATCCTTGTCACGCCCACTAAAAGTTTCTTAATAGATATCGGCTTTATCCAATATTTATTTTCGACGCTCATTTTTATTCTTAATTAATTAAACCCTAATAATTAAGCATAAAACACATAATTCACATAATATTCACATAATTCTTTTTCATTTCTTCAAAATGAGTTACAAAGGATAACCGAGACTATAATGTCAATATTAATGCCTAGCCTAGAAACACGGGCATTACAGATACCCCTATAGCCAAATCCCCTTATCGTCTTGCACCTTCTGAAATGCAGGAATTATCAAGCCAACTGAATGAACTCCTTAGTAAAGGTTTCATAAGACCTAGCTTCTCACCCTGGGGAGCACCGGTTTTGTTCGTGAAGAAGAACAATGGATCATTTCTTATGTGCATAGACTACCGTGAGCTGAATAAACTTACCGTCAAGAATCAATATCCTCTGCCTCGCATTGACGATTTGTTTGACCAACTTCAAGGTGCGAGCTATGTAACATACACGTTTTGAAATCGTGTTTTAAGTAAATAATATTATGTGATATTGAGTATTGAGTTCTAACAGATAGTTTTTACTAGAAATGAAGTAAAACTATGTTTAGAATCACTCATAAATTATTGGAAGTCTTATGAGATTCCAATTAAAAGCCAAATAGTGAAATTTAGCGAAAATATAAAATTTGAAATAAGTAAAATTTTATTACTGAAAGTTGTAGATAATCTCGTTAGAAACATTTAGGCGAAAACCTCATCGAAAACCGAGTTATAACGAAGAAGTTATGACCAATCGAAGATCCGCGACAAAACCGGCACGGCGCCGAATGACGTAAAAAGTGAATTTTTGATAAACTACTTTTTAGCCTTAGTGATCTAAATAAAATTCGTAGTATTCGTTAAACCGAGAATTTTGATAAAAAGAACGCCAAAATCAGACTTTGTATGAGGAAGTTATGATTTTTCTAAGTTTCAGCTTAGCAGTAGACAGCTAAAAACTCGAATTTCAGATCGAGTGATTTTTAGCCTACACAACCTAAACGAGAATTGAAGGTCTCGTCAATAGTAGTACAACGGTAAAAAGTCTGACGAAAACGGACGTCGGATGAAGAAGTTATGAATTTTTAACGAATTTTCTTGTCTCGGTCTGTTAAAAATAATAATATTAAAATAAATCAAAATTAGCCAACGAAGTCTAAATGAATGTTGTATAGCATAATTTTCCGTACGCGTGCATATAAAGAACGTCAAAAACGGAGCCCGTATGAGAAAGTTATGGATTTTACAAGATTGGGCACAATTTTCGAGGAAATTCGCATGGAATGGAGCTGGTCACGTGATCCTCGCTTGCTTACCTCGTGCCCGACTCGCGTGTCGCATGCTGATTCGACCGAGGGTGCGGTTCAATGAACTTCCGACGCGTATCACTGCTTACTGCCCCGTGTCCGAGGTGTTGGACCAATCCGAAGCCGGCACGTAGCCTTCTCGCATCCGAGCCTCGCCCAAGCAGCCACCTGTTTCGAGCCTCGCAGACACCTGCCCTCTCCCCCTTGTTTCGGATCCGAAGCTAGCACCTATATAAGGGGTGTGAGACCTCCCGGGTAAATGTTAGAAATTTGCCCTTTTTCAGCCTTTTTCCATATTTTCTTACATTCTGACTTCCCTTGAAGCCCCGGTATTATTTCCAACGCCCGAAACACGCCCCGAAATTCCCGAGAAGCCCGAAAAATTTATCTTTTCGGTTTCGAAGCCCAACCCTCGCAGGGCCCGGTTTTCAAGAAAACTCCCGGTTTTCAACGAAGGAAGTTATGTTTAGAGCCGAAGTGCTGCCCAAATTACTATTTTAACCCCCGGTTATTTCACAGTGAGTTTAATATATAGGAACAATTGTATGTTATGTGTTATATGTGCTAAGTGCTTTCCTGAGTTATTTTGGTTTTCATACTTTTGATCATGTAGAGCATGTCTCGTATCACTTCTGGTATTGGCTTTGAGCCTCTGGCCATGTAGAGCATGTCTCGTATTATTTTGGTATCGAATTTATGCCTTTGGCCATGTAGAGCATGTCTCGTATCACTTCTGGTATTGGCTTTGTGCCTTTGGCCATGTAGAGCATGACTCGTATAACTTTTGGTATTGGCATAGGGCTATGTAGGGCTGAAAGCCTGTATATTCTAGCAAAATTATAATCAGAAATTGTATGTTTTCTGTGCCATTTGGGCCAAAGTGTTATTGATGTATATCAAGTATAGAAATTGTCATGTTTCATTGATCGTATATCTTTGAATCAAATCATTGATTGATATGGAAAGTTTATCTCGTGATTCGCATATGCTTTGTTGTTCCTTGTTCCTCTTTGCTTCTGCCATATTGAAGTATATATATGGCATAACGTTATATTGTATCTATTATTGAACTCACTAAGCTTCACCGCTTACCCCTCTCAGTGTTTAACAATTGCAGGAGATAAGTAAGCAGTATGGTTATATACTGTCGGAAGATGTAGAATAGTTTTTACTATTACTTTTGTATTTCGGTTTATGTTTGTATAAAATTACAATATCATGGGTAGTTATGTAAAATATTAGAACATAGTCGGTTTGTATCCAGTAGTTTGTAATCACTTTATCAATATAAAATATTGTTTTTATGAATATGCATGTAGCATGTTTTGGAGTAACAATTGTCAAGTATGAAAGTTTGGGTCTTTCAGAAATATGAAAGTTTAGAAAGGGGTTCTTTCAATCATGGTATCAGAGTAGTGGTTTAAGCGAACTAAATTCCACGGAGTGGTATTTAGACTTAAACTTTTGGAAGTTCAATATATGAACGGATTCATTGTAAGTATATGGATACAAACCATAAGAAATATTTAAGTAAAAGTATTAGGTAAGGATAAACCCTAATATATTCTAAAATACAATGTTACTCCATATTGTAGAGCAATGTCTGAACAAGTTAGTAGCCATACCCCTGAGGTTGGTGGAGGTCCTCAACCTGAGGAAGTGAATACTCCAGTATCTCCTCGAGAGGAGCGACTCTTAGGTAAACTTACAGGTATAATTCGACAGACTCTTGAAGAATACAAGAAGAATAATGATAAAGGCAAAGAGAAATCCACTGGAGAATTTTCAAAAGGATAGGTGAAGCGTCCCTCGTTCAAAAATTTCAAGAGTAGTGGCGCTACGGAGTTTTCAGGTGTTCTTAATCCCATTGCTGCTCTTACCTGGATCCAGAACACAGAGAAAGTGTTTCGTATTTCTCATGTGGATAATGAAGACAAGGCTAATTATGCTTCTGCTATGCTCGTCGAAGAAGCCTTGGTCTGGTGGGAAGCAACATATGAAGCTCTCAACGAGTATGACCAGGAGAATTTATCCTGGGAGATGTTCAAAACTCGTTTGCTAGAGAAGTATTGTCCTCTAGACATGAGGAGGAGATTGGAGTAAGAGTTTCTGGAGCATAAGCAAGAAGGAATGATCGTGAATGAGTATGAAACTCAATTTAATCAAAGAGCACGCTTTGCCGCAAAGTATATCCCCACTGAAGACGATAAAATTCAGTTATTCTTGGATGGACTGCGGTATGAGATCCGCGATTTTGTAGCTAATCGGGATGTTCTGTCCTTTGACAAAGCTGTTGAGTATGCTCGAAAGCGTGAGCATGACTTAGAGATACGTGGTGCCACTTTTTCTGTTCCAAAGCATCCACGTATCGATCAAACTGTTCATGTTTTCTCTATTCCACCAACTTGATCTGTTCAATTTGATTCTAATACAAGAGAGCAATCTCAGAGCGCCATTTTTGGTCGTGGTAGATCACAATCTTTTTCTCTTCAGTCGCCATCATGTATAAAATGTGGAAAGAATCACCAGGGCCAATGCATAACAGAAAAAGCGGTGACCTGTTATGGATACGGAGAAATGGGTCACATAAAGCCTGTTTGTCCAATGAAGAGTGTTACATGCTTTGCTTGTGGTGTTACCGGCCACAGGAAGCGTTTCTGTCATACTCTTACTAGTCAAATGGCGGGAAGTCAAGTTTTCGTTCAACAACCAAGGAATACTCCAAAGGAGGAGGTGCCAATAGCTAAAGGCCATGCATTTCAGATTACCACAGAAGAGGCACGCGAGGACCCGAATGATGTGACGGGTACACTTCTTGTCAAATTTTAGACCTGCCCACATCTTATTTGATTCTAGTGCCTCAAATTCTTTTGTGTCTCATGAATTTGCGCATTCTTTTCAAATTTCTTGCTATGCACTTGTGCAACCATTTCACGTAGATACCATAGGAAGTGTATCATTACTTACTAGTAAAGTCCATAGAGATTGTGTCATGGAAATTGAAGGTTATAGTTTTCTTGTTAACCTGATTCCCATCTTCTTGCCCAACTTTTATAATATTCCCAGGATGGAATGGTTATTAAAGAACACACTCAAGCGTGAAAAGTTTCTTTGTGAAAACTTATGAATGGTGACTTGGGAACTGCGAGACAATACTTAGGACAAGTATGAGTAGGTGTGAATAGTAGTAGAGGTCTATACTACTGGAAGCACAGGACTCACACTTGGATCAGGGAAAGTCACAAGGTTACCAAGAAGCTAGTAATCGATTCCATTGTTATTCGAGTATGTCATTATGTTCATTTCGGTGATGACTACGAAGATGATTTTCGTTCAAACCTTAATGGTCGTAAAGAATCGACTCCGACTAAAATAGATATGTGAAGTGAGGTGATTGGTTCAGAGAACCATGTCTCGTGTAGTGACGAAAATTTAGTCAGAGAATTGAAGAATGAGATGGTTAGACGGAAAGAACAATTCAAACGGTAGAAGATATGCTTTGTGCATATGTCTTGGAGTTGGTGCACATCAAGTGGAAACACCATCGAGGCCCAAATTATAATTAGGAAAATAAGAATGAGATAAGAGCGAAATATTCCCAGTCATTTTTATCGTTATGATTTCGGGAACGAAATCCTCAAAAGGAAGAGTTATTTGTAACATACACGTTTTGAAATCGTGTTTTAAGTAAATAATATTATAAAATATTATGTGATATTGAGTATTGAGTTCTAACAGATAGTTTTTACTAGAAATGAAGTAAAATTATGTTTAGAATCACTCATAAATTATTGGAAGTCTTATGAGATTCCAATTAAAAGCCAAATAGTGAAATTTAGCGAAAATATAAAATTTGAAATAAGTAAAATTTTATTATTGAAAGTTGTAGATAATCTCGTTAGAAACATTTAGACGAAAACCTCATCGAAATCTGAGTTATAAAGAAGAAGTTATGACCAATCGAAGATCCGCGACAAAACCGGCACGGCGCCGAATGACATAAAAAGTGAGTTTTTGATAAAAAGAACGCCAAAATCTGACTTCATATGATCAAGTTATGATTTTTCTAAGTTTCAGCTTAGCAGTAGACAGCTAAAAACTCGAATTTTAGATCGAGTGATTTTTAGCCGACACAACCTAAACAAGAATCGAAGGTCTCGTCAACAGTAGTACAACGGTAAAAAGTCCGACGAAAACGGACGTCGGATGAAGAAGTTATGAATTTTTAACGGATTTTCCTGTCTCGGTCTGTTAAAAATAATAATATTAAAAAAATCAAAATTAGCCGACGAAGTCTAAACGAAAGTTGTAGAGCATAATTTTCCCTATGCGTGCATATAAAGAACGTCAAAAACGGAGCCCATATGAGAAAGTTATGGATTTTACAAGATTGGGCACAATTTTCGAGAAAATTCGCATGGAATGGAGCTGGTAACGTGATCCTCGCATCCTTACCTCGTGCCCGACTCGCGTGTCGCATGATGATTCGACCGAGGGTGCGGTCCAATGAACTTCAGACGTGCATCGCTGCTGACTACCCCGTGTCCGAGGTGCTGGACCAATCCGAAGTCGGCACGTAGCCTTCTCGCATCCGAGCCTCGCCCAAGCAGCCACCTGTTCCGAGCCTCGCAGACACCTGCCCTCTCCCCCTCACTTCGGATCCGAGGCTCGCACCTATATAAGGGGTGCGAGACCTCCCGGGTAAATGTTAGAAATTTGCCCTTTTTCACCCTTTTTCCATATTTTCTTACATTCCGACATCCCCCGAAGCCCCGGTATTATTTCCAACGCCCGAAACACGCCCCGAAATTCCCGAGAAGCCCGAAAAATTTATCTTTTCGGTTTCGAAGCCCAACCCTCGCAGGGCCCGGTTTTCAATAAAACTCCCGGTTTTCAACGAAGGAAGTAATATTTAGAGCCGAAGTGCTGCCCAAATTACTATTTTAACCCCCGGTTATTTCACAGTGAGTTTAATATATAGGAACAATTGTATGTTATGTGTTATATGTGCTAAGTGCTTTCCTGAGTTATTTTGGTTTTCATACTTTTGATCATGTAGAGCATGTCTCGTATCACTTCTGGTATTGGCTTTGAGCCTCTGGCCATGTAGAGCATGTCTCGTATTATTTTGGTATCGAATTTATGCCTTTGGCCATGTAGAGCATGTCTCGTATCACTTCTGGTATTGGCTTTGTGCCTTTGGCCATGTAGAGCATGACTCGTATAACTTTTGGTATTGGCATAGGGCTATGTAGGGCTGAAAGCCTGTATATTCTAGCAAAATTATAATCAGAAATTGTATGTTTTCTGT
Source organism: Lactuca virosa (assembly GCF_052849685.1). NCBI lineage: Eukaryota > Viridiplantae > Streptophyta > Magnoliopsida > Asterales > Asteraceae > Lactuca > Lactuca virosa. Next base: position 219,964,991 of record NC_136430.1, on the reverse strand, counting down.
GCCATTTGGGCCAAAGTGTTATTGATGTATATCAAGTATAGAAATTGTCATGTTTCATTGATCGTATATCTTTGAATCAAATCATTGATTGATATGGAAAGTTTATCTCGTGATTCGCATATGCTTTGTTGTTCCTTGTTCCTCTTTGCTTCTGCCATATTGAAGTATATATATGGCATAACGTTATATTTTATCTATTATTGAACTCACTAAGCTTCACCGCTTACCCCTCTCAGTGTTTAACAATTGCAGGAGATAAGTAAGCAGTATGGTTATATACTGTCGGAAGATGTAGAATAGTTTTTACTATTACTTTTGTATTTCGGTTTATGTTTGTATAAAATTACAATATCATGGGTAGTTATGTAAAATATTAGAACATAGTCGGTTTGTATCCAGTAGTTTGTAATCACTTTATCAATATAAAATATTGTTTTTATGAATATGCATGTAGCATGTTTTGGAGTAACAATTGTCAAGTATGAAAGTTTGGGTCTTTCAGAAATATGAAAGTTTAGAAAGGGGTTCTTTCAATCATGGTATCAGAGTAGTGGTTTAAGTGAACTAAATTCCACAGATTGGTATTTAGACTTAAACTATTGGAAGTTCAATATATGAACGGATTCATTGTAAGTATATGGATACAAACCATAAGAAATATTTTAGTAAAAGTATTAGGTAAGGATAAACCCTAATATATTCTAAAATACAATGTTACTCCATATTGTAGAGCAATGTCTGAACATGTTAGTAGCCATACCCCTGAGGTTGGTGGAGGTCCTCAACCTGAGGAAGTGAATACTCCAGTATCCCCTCGAGAGGAGCGACTCTTAGGTAAACTTACGGGTATAATTCGACAGACTCTTGAAGAATACAAGAAGAATAATGATAAAGGCAAAGAGAAAGCCACTGGAGAATTTTCAAAAGGATAGGTGAAGCGTCCCTCGTTCAAAAATTTCAAGAGTAGTGGCGCTACGGAGTTTTCAGGTGTTCTTAATCCCATTGCTGCTCTTACCTGGATCCAGAACACAGAGAAAGTGTTTCTTATTTCTCATGTGGATAATGAAGACAAGGCTAATTATGCTTCTGCTATGCTCGTCGAAGAAGCCTTGGTCTGGTGGGAAGCTTATGAATGGTGAGTTGGGAACTACGAGACAATACTTGGGACGAGTATGAGTAGGTGTGAATAGTAGTAGAGGCCTATACTACTGGAAGCACAGGACTCACACTTGGATCAGGGAAAGTCACAAGGTTACCAAGAAGCTAGTAATCGATTCCGTTGTTGTTCGAGTATGTCATTATGTTCATTTCGGTGATGACTACGAAGATGATTTTCGTTCAAACCGTAATGGTCGTAAAGAATCGACTCCGACTAAAATAGATATGTGAAGTGAGGTGATTGGTTCAGAGAACCATGTCTCGTGTAGTGACGAAAATTTAGTCAGAGAATTGAAGAATGAGATGGTCAGACGGAAAGAACAATTCAAACGGTAGAAGATATACTTTGTGCATATGTCTTGGAGTTGGTGCACATCAAGTGGAAACACCATCGAGGCCCAAATTATAATTAGGAAAATAAGAATGAGATAAGAGCGAAATATTCCCAGTCATTTTTATCGTTATGATTTCGGGAACGAAATCCTCAAAAGGAAGAGTTATTTGTAACATACACGTTTTGAAATCGTGTTTTAAGTAAATAATATTATGAAATATTATGTGATATTGAGTATTGAGTTCTAACAGATAGTTTTTAGTAGAAATGAAGTAAAACTATGTTTAGAATCACTCATAAATTATTGGAAGTCTTATGAGATTCCAATTAAAAGCCAAATAGTGAAATTTAGCGAAAATATAAAATTTGAAATAAGTAAAATTTTATTATTGAAAGTTGTAGATAATCTCGTTAGAAACATTTAGACGAAAAGCTCATCGAAATCTGAGTTATAACGAAGAAGTTATGACCAATCGAAGATCCCCGACAAAACCGGCACGGCGCCGAATGACGTAAAAAGTGAGTTTTTGATAAAAAGAACGCCAAAATCTAACTTCATATGATGAAGTTATGATTTTTCTAAGTTTCAGCTTAGCAGTAGACAGCTAAAAACTCGAATTTTAGATCGAGTGATTTTTAGCCGACACAACCTAAACAAGAATCGAAGGTCTCGTCAACAGTAGTACAACGGTAAAAAGTCCGACGAAAACGGACGTCGGATGAAGAAGTTATGAGTTTTTAACGGATTTTCCTGTCTTGGTCTGTTAAAAATAATAATATTAAAAATAAATCAAAATTAGCCGACGAAGTCTAAACGAAAGTTGTAGAGCATAATTTTCCCTATGCGTACATATAAAGAACGTCAAAAACGGAGCCCATATGAGAAAGTTATGGATTTTTCAAGATTAGGCACAATTTTCGAGAAAATTCGCATGGAATGGAGCTGGTCACGTGATCCTCGCATCCTTACCTCGTGCCCGACTCGCGTGTCGCATGATGATTCGATCGAGGGTGCGGTCCAATTAACTTCCGACGTGCATCGCTGCTGACTACCCCGTGTCCGAGGTGCTGGACCAATCCGAAGTCGGCACGTAGCCTTCTCGCATCCGAGCCTCGCCCAAGCAGCCACCTGTTCCGAGCCTCGCAGACACCTGCCCTCTCCCCCTTACTTCGGATCCGAGGCTCGCACCTATATAAGGGGTGCGAGACCTCCCGGGTAAATGTTAGAAATTTGCCCTTTTTCACCCTTTTTCCATATTTTCTTACATTCCGACATCCCCCGAAGCCCCGATATTATTTCCAACGCCCGAAACACGCCCCGAAATTCCCGAGAAGCCCGAAAAATTTATCAGAAATTATAATCAGAAATTGTATGTTTTCTATGCCATGTAAAGCATGACTCGTATAACTTCTGGTATTGGCATAGGGCTATGTAGGGATGAAAGCCTGTATATTCTAGCAAAATTATAATCAGAAATTGTATGTTTTCTGTGCCATTTGGGCCAAAGTTTTATTGATGTATATCAAGTATAGAAATTGTCATGTCTCATTGATCGTATATCTTTGAATCAAATCGTTGATTGATATGGAAAGTTTATCTCATGATTCGCATATGCCTTTGTTGTTCCTTGTTCCTCTTTGCTTCTGCCATATTGAAGTATATATATGGCATAACGTTATATTGTATCTATTATTGAACTCACTAAGCGTCACCGCTTACCCCTCTCAGTGTTTAACAATTGCAGGAGATAAGTAAGCAGTATGGTTATATACTGTCGGAAGATGTAGAATAGTTTTTACTATTACTTTTGTATTTCGGTTTATGTTTGTATAAAATTACAATATCCTGGGTAGTTATGTAAAATATTAGAACATAGTCGGTTTGTATCCAGTAGTTTGTAATCACTTTATCAATATAAAATATTGTTTTTATGAATATGCATGTATCATGTTTTGGAGTAACAATTGTCAAGTATGTAAGTTTGGGTCTTTCAGAAATATGAAAGTTTAGAAAGGGGTTCTTTCAAGCTACTTCTCGAAAATAGACTTAAGATCCGGGTATCATCAATTACGGATTTTGGAGGACGACATTCCCAAAACCGCGTTCAGAACTCGTTATGGTCATTACGAGTTTGTAGTGATGCCATTCAGATTGACGAATGCACCTGTTGTGTTCATGGACCTAATGAACAGAGTGTGTCGTCCATTCCTGGACAAATTCGTCATAGTCTTCATTGACGACATCCTTATCTACTCAAGAAGCAAAGAATAACATGGACAACATCTTCGTCAAGTATTACAAACACTGAGAACAGAGAAGTTATATGCGAAGTTCTCAAAGTGCGAGTTTTGGATTAGGAAAGTCGATTTCCTAGGTCACCTGGTCAGTTCAGAGGGAATACAAGTGGACCCTTCCAAAATAAAGGCAATTGAGAACTGGAAAGCACCCAAAACACCTATAGAAATCCGACAATTCTTAGGTCTTGCTGGCTACTATCGTAGATTCATCCAGAATTTCTCCCGAGTTGCTAAACCGCTTACCACCCTGACTCAAAAGGGTGTAACTTTTAGCTTGGGAGAGAAACAAGAAACATCATTCCAAACGTTGAAGTGAGCTCTGTGCAGTGCACCGATCTTGTCTCTTCCTGAAGGGACAGAGGATTTTGTAGTGTACTGTGATGCTTCTAATCAAGGGCTTGGATGTGTTCTTATGCAAAGCGGAAAGGTTATATCCTACGCCTCGAGAAAACTAAAGATGCATGAGGTCAACTATACAACACATGACCTCGAGAATACTCGGGACGCCGAGTAAAGTCGCTGACCATGACAATCCATTCATATATGTCCACACAGATCAGAGAGGCTCAACTCGAGGCCTTGAAACCTGAAAACGTGGCAGGTGAAACCCTGAGAGGAATGGATAAGAACTTCGAAGTCAGGGATGATGGAGTCTATTGTTTCATGAACCGGATCTGGACACCAAAGTTTGGTGGTTACAGAGATGTGGTAATGAATGAAGCACACAAAACCCGATACTCCATTCATCTAGGTTCAGACAAGATGTATCTGGACCTTTAAGAAATTGTACTGGTGGCCTAACATGAAGGCCGAAATCATTAACTTTGTGGGCAAGTGCCTTATGTGTGCCAAAGTCAAGGTAGAGTACCAGAAACCTTCAGGTTTATTGCAACAACCTGAAATACCTGAATGGAAGTGGGAGCGGATTACAATGGATCTCATAACTAAGTTACCCAAAACATCGGGTGGTTATGATACTATTTGGGTAATCGTCGATAGATTAACCAAATCCGCACACCTCTTGCCAATCAAAGAAAACGAAAAGATGGAGAAGCTAACAAGAATTTACCTCAAAGAGATAGTTAGACTGCATGGTGTCCCAATATCTATTATTTTTGACCGAGATAGCAGATTCATCTCTCATTTATGGCAGTCTTTACAAAACTCTCTGGGAACTAGGCTGGACATGAGTACAACCTACCATCCACAAACTGACGGACAAAGTGAGAGGACGATTCAAACTCTAGAAGATATGTTGCGAGGTTGCGTGATAGACTTTAGAAAGGCATGGGATACTCATTTACCCCTTGTCGAATTCTCTTACAACAACAGTTATCACACTAGCATAAAGGTTGCTCCTTTCGAAGCCCTCTATTGCCGCAAGTGCAGATCACCTCAGTGCTGGGCTGAAGTCGGTGACACGCAGTTACCTAGAGGTCAAGCTCCTAACAGTACTCTCACTGGTCCGGAAATCATTTGTGAAACTACAGAGAAAATCGTACAAATTCGGGAGCGACTTAAATCTTCCAGAGATAGACAGAAAAGCTACGCTAACAAAAGAAGAAAACCTTTGGAATTCTAGGTTGGTGACCGCGTCTTGTAGAAGGTCTCACCCTGGAAGGGCATGAAACGCTTTGGAAAGTGTGGCAAGCCAAACCCAAGGTACATAGGACCATTCAAGATTCTTGCTAGAATCGGTCCAGTAGCTTACAAACTCCGACTACCCCAAGAACTAAGTAACATACATCCTACCTTCCACCTCTCTAACTTGAAAAGTGATTATCCGACGAGACTCTTATGATCCCACTCGACGAGATTGAGGTTAATGAGAATCTCAACTTCGTGGAAGAACCCGTAGAGATCTTATACAGGGAAGTAAAAAGAACAAAACAAAGCCGTATCCCGATAGTGAAGGTTCGCTGGAATGCAAAACAGGGACCGGAATTCACTTGGGAGCGGGAGGATCAAAAGCAACAGAAGCACCCACATCTTTTTCCCTAGTCTTTCTGTATCTCTTTAATCCAAATTTCGGGACGAAATTCTCTCTAACGGGGGGATAATGTAACATCCCGTTATTTTCTATTTGTAAAAGTTAACCCTAGTCAACCAAAGTCAAACTTGGGTCAACTAAAGTCTTCTTTATAGTTTTGGGTTTTTATTAAAGTTAAAATAATAACCTTTGTTTATTAAAAATCCTTAAAATAATTGTGGTTGAAATAGGAAGGGAAATGCTTAAAAACCGAGAACTTTCGCATCTTATTCTCTTCCTTCGCTTCGGACCGCAAACCTTCGGGCCGCAAAAGGTTCACGGCCGTGAACACCTTGGACCGTGAACCCTCGCAGCCGTGATCATCCTAGCCGACCTCGCAGCCGTAAAAACTTCTCGGCCAACCGACTTCGGACCGTATATGAGGTTCACGGTCGTGAACCCCTCGGACCGTGAACCCTGGCATACATATACTTTTCAGCCGATTTTTCATCACTTTTTACACTTTCAAACACCATTCCAAGTCCTTTTCTCTCAAGCATCAGCCAAGAACAAGAAGAACAACCTCTCTCCTTAAGAACATACTAGGATCATCCTTTCTTATCATTTCAAGTGTTAAATCACTAGTGTTTCATAAGATCCAACAGGTATCACTTCTTGATCTTGTTATCATTTCAAGAACATCATTCAATCTTCTATTACTAGACTGGAAATCATTTGATTTCACTAGTCTTCACGAAGAACACGAAGAACACGTGAAGAACACGAAGAACAAGCACTTGAAAACCTTTGAATCTTCTTAGAAACTGGTTTAGAATCATCAAGTGTTCATCTTTCCTCAAGAAATTCTGGCCGTGAACACCTTCAGGGCTGTGAACCCTTCATGCTTTTGGGCCGTGAATACCCCTCTCCTGGCCGTGAACACCTATCAGCTTCCTTTTTAGCTTCGAACACTCCAATTTGTAAGTTATACTTACAAATTAATACAATTTCCAATCATTCCTATGATTATTTTAGCTAAATAGATGCATATATGTTATACAAATTATTATATAGGACTTGTTTTGTTGCGGAATTTCACTCGTGGAACTAAACATCCTATACCAAATCATCATTTGAATCACCCTCCAAAAGGTGAGTTCATACCCCCGTATTTTCATAGTTTTTACAGTTTTAAGGGGGGGGGGGGGGGGTACAAGTCTAACACAAGGATAATTGTGTTACAAGGAAATAGTTTCAAAATATCTTACCAAAATGGATTTCAATTATCATCAAATCAAGTGGTTTCAAATTGTGTTAAAATGACATTAAGTCACCAAAAGTATTTCAAAATATTTAACTTTTTAAATGATTTTATAAATTTATATTTTTCCCTAGAAATCATATATATATATATATATATATATATATATATATATATATATATATATATATATATATATATATATATATATATATATATATATATATATATATAAATAAGATTTGAAGGATTTAGGACGGATAACTCACTTTGGTTCCTTTTCCTTGTTTGGATGTGGGCTTATAGTATCGGTTATTTGTCCGAATGTCATTTAAATTTTACTTATATATTTGTATATGTATATAAATATAAAAGTTACATTATTCAATTCAAATACCCTTTGTAACATGTTGAGTAAGGGGTTGCAATCATAGACAGTTAGTATAAATTCAGAAATTACATATAAATTATAATAGGTATAATTTATGATTCATAGAACATTAATTCACGATTCAAGTATACTAGAGTACAATACTTTACAAGAATAAAGGTTTGATTCAAAACTAATCAAGGGTATACAACTTTCAAATACATGTTAAGTATACTTATTCAGGAACATACTAATAATCATTTATTTCATAATGATTGGGTTTTCACAACTATTATACACGTAACGTCTATATGCTTTTTATGAGTCAATAGATTCAGGTTGTTTATTTATTTAAACAACATAGTTAAAGTCCTGACATTATAACCAGAATCTCCAGTCGGGGATCGAAACAAGTGTGTATAGATCTATATTGGGATTGACAACCCCGCACTCAGACTGCTAGCTACAGTCAGGCATACACGCCTATGAGTGACAGTTCTTATCAATAGTTTTAATGCCTTCAAAGCGTTGTTTCAGACCATCTAGTCTCAGTATGGTTATAATAACTCATTTAAAAGATATTAACAATACGGTTAGTGTATAATTAACTAAACGTAAGTACATCTTTAAAGTATTAGTTTACAAAATACAAACTATAGTAGTACATTACAGTTTACAATAACAGCTGGCGGAACCAGGCACGCTCACAATTACATGTTTTACAAACAGGAATACAAATACAGAACACTAGTTTACAAATAGAATGGTTTTATGTGATTAAAACTGCTTTTCATATACAACAGAAAATATAGGGTTTTTTGGAACAGTTTACATATTCAAGAAACAGAAAACATACTTTCAAACATAAATACTTATGCACTCACTCAACTTTATGTTGATACTCTTTTTTCAAATTACTTGTATTCTCAGGGAATCAGTAGAAAGGTACTCCTCGTGCTTTTGAGAAGATGGAGCTATTTTGAGTCATGTCTTCTTCTTTTGTATAACTATTTTGGTGTCAATATATATTGATTGAACACATGTAAAAACTTATACTTATTAATGCAATGGGTTTTTTGTACTTTGATTACTATAATGCATGTGTTGTGATACTACAAATGAAGTCATCCACCTCCGGACGTTTCCGCCGTCTGGTTTGGGACTGTGATAGGTGGAATATTTGATCACTTATCTAAAGGACGCGTTGCTGATAAGACCAGAGTTCGACAGCGGCTTTTGAAAGCTACGACTGCTAATCAAATTATGAAGTCATACTTTCAATAATAGTTATTAGACTTATCCAAGTGGAGACTGTTGGATTAGGTGTCTAAGCCCATAACTATAATTGTTATGTACTTTATTTGATATGTAGCATGGTCCTTTTGGGCTGCCTTCACTCATGCAACTTGACAGGATGACTAGTGGAGAGAGAGTAGGATTTATTATATGAATAATAAATTGGTACTCGGAATGATTTTATTAATATATTATAAGATTAATATACTATTTGGAAATCATATTATTAATTAGTAATTAATTTGATATTAGTTTTGGGATTATAGGAACTGACTAATAATGGATGGGCTGTTATGCAAATCACTGATAGTTGTAAAACTGGGCTTAGGACTCCTTGTAAGTGGAGTGGACGAAATTTATTGGTGACCCCATAAGATTTCGTCCAAGATCTTACTAAGGAGGTCCATGGGTTGCTTTAAGCTTAAGTTAGGAACTACGGTTTCCTTATTCAAGTGCAGCTTAAAGGTTAAGCAACCTAGCCCTATATAAACCCCTTAACCTAAGGAATTTCGGATCTATGCATTCTAAGAGAACCCTAGCCGATTTCCTCATCTCTCCTACTCATCATTTTGCATTGAGTGTTTGTGACTCCATTAGAGGTGCAACACTTGGGGCACTAGACTTTCAGAAGTCAATATCAAGCAAGGATTGTTCTGGTTATTACAATATAACAAGTGAGGTAATCTTCTAACCCAAATATATGTGAACTTCGAAAGTTTATATACTAGATCTAGGGTTATTGCTTTGGTATTCAATTTGTATGTTCAATAGAGAAAAACTTAGATCCAAAACAATTAGGGTTGCATGATCACATAAGAATGTAGATATGCTCAAAACCCATCAGTGGTAATAGAGCCTAGGATGTTTTTCAATTGAACTGATGCAAGTGTGAACTATCCATAGAACAAGAAATCAAATTTTTTGTTGTCCAGAGCTGGAACTCGACGAGTTCAGTATGAACTCGATGACTTGGATGAACTCGACGAGTTCAGAATCCAACTCGACGATTTGACTTGTCAGTTTCCTGATTTTTTTTATCAAATTTTGATTTGGATCATTACCATAATTCGTTTTTATTGCCTAAAATCGATTTTTCTGATTAGTATCATCATATCCTTATCAAAATTAATGGATTTGGTTAAATATGGATAATATAAGATTATTCTGATTCAAAGATTTAACCTAGATTTTGAAAAGTTTCAAATTACACCCTTTTGTTTTATAGTTTGAATTTGAAATTAAAAGTTTTAATTTTGGAAAATTAAATGGTAAAAACCCTAATATTTTTATAGTTTAAAAATACACCCTCATGGATTTTATTAATTAATTAATTAAGTGTTTTAATTAAAAGACGATTAATAAATCCATAGATAGGTTTAAATTTAATAAAGTTAAAAGATTAATTTATTAAAGGATTAAACCCCCTGGTATTATAAAATACACCCTTATACTATATAAAATTAAAAGTCTAATATATTATATGTATAAGAGAAAAGTCAGTCTTATCGTTAGTAGGCCTCATTCACGAAGCTGGTCTATAAGGGGTGTTTAAGGAAGCGTCCTGTAAAATGACCGTCATTGGGTATTGTAACGCCCGTGTTTCTAGGCTAGGCATTAATATTGACATAATGGTCTAGGTTAACCTTTGTAACTCATTTAGAAGAAATGAAAAGGAATTATATGAATATTATGTGTTTTATGTGTTTTATGCTTAATTATTAGGGTTTAAATAATTAAGAATAAAAATGAGCGTCAAAAATTAAATTTTAGATAAAGCCGATATCTATTAAGAAACTTGTGGTGGGCGTGACAAGGATTACGGATATATAAAGAATAACGAAGAAGTTATGACATGTCGAAGTTTCGCGATAAACCGGCACGGTGCCGAATGTCATAAAAAGTGAGTTTTTGATAAACTACTTTTTAGCCTTAGTGATCTAAACGAAACTCGTAGTATTCGTTAAACCGAGAAGTTCGATAAAAAGAACGCCCAAATCTGACTTCGTATGAGGAAGTTATGATTTTTCGAAGTTTCAGCTTAGCAGTAGACAGCTAAAAACTCGAATTTTAGATCGAGTGATTTTTAGCCGACACGACCTAAACGAGAATCGAAGGTCTCGTCATTAGTAGCATAACGGTAAAAAGTCTAACGAAAACGGACGTCGGATGAAGAAGTTATGAATTTTTAACGGATTTCCTGTCCCGGTATGTTAAAAATAATAATATAAAAATTAAAGTCAAAATTAGCCCACAAAGTCTAAACAGAAGTTGTAGAGCGTAATTTTACCTACGCGTGCATATAAAGAACTTCAAAAACGGAGCTCGTATGCGAAAGTTATGGATTTTAGAAGTTTTGGCGCGAAAACCGAGAAATTTCGCATAGGTGGCTTCGGCCACGTCACGTTCGCTCGTAGTGTGCCACGTGTCCGAAATTTCTGAGTCATCCGACCAGCTGGAGAGGCGTGTCGCTTCCGGATTCGACCGAAGTCTCGGCCCTCGCACATCCGACGCGTGTGCAGCCCCGTGTCCGAAGCAGCTTACTCACCCGGTGACGAGGCTCGTCCGAAGCGCTGGCACCTCGCATGTACGCCACCTGCCCTCGCGAAGACCGAGCCACGTGTCCTCGCTGCTGACTCGCCTTCTCGACTGACCACCGAACCTCGCCCTATAAATAGAAGGCATGCGAGCCTTCTCGGGTAATTTTGAGAAATTGCCATTTTCACCCCCTTTTTCAATATTTTCACCATTTTGATATCCCCCGAATCCCCGGTATCGATTCTAACACCCGGAATACGCCACGAAGTGCCCGAAGACCTGGAAAATTTATCTTTTCGATTTTGAAGCCCGACCTTTCGCAGAGCCCGGTTTCTCAATAGAACTCCCGGTTTTATTAGAAACGATCGTTTTAGGAAACGAATTGCTGCCCGATTTTCATTAAATCAGGTGAGTGTGTAGTTACTTTCACCTTACACATAGATATGAAGTATTTTACATAAAATATGTGCTGTGTGAATATTTATTGTTTGTTTATTTGATTTGGATGTTGAAGGTGTGATTTATACATGTTTTTAAATAATTTAAACTGTATATGTATTTTTATCTACAAAAATGTTGGGTAAAACATGGGTAGATGAAATAATGAGTGTGTGATGAAAGGTGAGTTGGATAAAGGAGATGATCAGTAATATTGATCATGAGTTGAGGGTGAGTGGTGAAATTTGAGAGAATCACTTACCCAAAATGGTGGCCCCCGTCATTCAGCAGAGTAGGGATGACAACCATGGACTATTCTAGATGGTCTGTGGAACACTAGCAGGCCCGCAACCTGTAGGTGTAATGAACTATATGTTCATTTGGAGTACTCTAAAAACCCATTGACATGTATGACAGGGGTGAATACTGTCAATAAATAAGAACTATGAATTTAGCCCCTGTTGTATAAACCCTGGTGATGGTGTGACCTTGTGTCTATTCCTTAGGATGAATCCTTAGGAAGGAGTGATAGTTGATTCTTAGGGTAAACCCTTAAGAAATAAATAAGATAATGGGGTTGGGGTAATTTGGTTGATTGATTGATGTTTAAGTACAATAAATTTATTTATTGTGGGTTGAAAACCCTATATGCTCACCAGGCTTCCAAGCCTGACCCACTCAGCTTTTTATGATTACAGGTAGTGGACCCCGAGCATAGTCGGATGATGATGATGAGTGATTTATGGATTATAGGCCAGTAGTTATAAATAACTGTTATAAGGCTTATAATGTCTTGTTTATGCTTTTGATCTCTATCGGAACATGACATCCCGAGGTTTTAATATAAAAAGGAAATTATATATTTCTTAAAGAAAGGTTTTGATAAACTTTTATCATATGTTGTTTTGGGGACCAATTCCGCAACATCTTTTAAAAAAGATTCTCTGATTTTATTTTAAAAAGCATAAATTAAATCGGTCTATTCTGGCCGAGAAATTAGGGGATGTCACAGTTGGTATCAGAGCATTAGTTTAAGCGAACTAGGAAATTTGTAGGATTTCTAGACTTAAACTTAGAATTCTAAGCGATGATTGTGAGTTGAGTGTGTCTATTATATTTTAGGTAGTACACCTAAATTGACATGAGCACTAGTTTATTTTAGGAAGGATGCCTAAAATGCTTTTATGTGCTAAATGTTTTGTGTTAGAGCTATAATGATGTTATTATTTGTTCGGATCTATGGTCTGTTGCCGACCGGATCTGGAAACCTTATGTGTGTAGCATTCTAAGCGTATGATTACGAGATTAGAACTAACATGTAAACGTTTCGGAGTAATAACGAAGATTTAACGCCTATCGAAAATAAAGATCTAAATTCACCTACGATTGGTGTATAGATCGAAATGGCGAGTACTCAAAGTGGATTCGGAAACGATAATCCACAGCCTGAGCCAATCACAATGGCTGGGGTGTAGGCAATGGTGCGTACGATGTTGGATCAACAGATGGAAGAAACAAAACATTTACTTCAACAAAGTAAGGATGAACTTACTGTACCAGTACGTCAGGCACTTACTTTGGAGGCAGCTATCTGGGCTGCCAAGTCTGTTGAAGATATGATTAAAGGGAGAGCCGCCAGCAAGGTTGAAGTTGGCAAGAAAAGAAAGTTTGAAAGGACTTCAGGGTCCAACGAGAAAAGAAAATTCTCGAAGTATGGAGGAGGAGAAGGCGAAGCAAAATGGTGCAAGAGGTGCAAAAAGAAGCACTTCGGGAAATGTAGTGAAGAGGTGACCTGCTAGAAGTGTGGAAAGACTGGGCATTATGCCAACGAGTGTCCGTCCAACAAGAGGATGTGCTATCGATGTAACGAGGAAGGGCACATTTCGAAAGACTGCCCAAAGAAGAAAGAGGCAGCAATGCCCAATGTTCCACCAAAACCAAACCCAAAGGCATACCAAATGATCCTTAATGAAGCAGATGGAGATATAAGGGATCAGGAGTAAGGACCTTATATTCCCAAAACTAAGACATAAAGTAGCAATGTAGTTAGTAACAAGTGGTTTAGCCTATTAGAGGCATAGTATAGGGTAAACTTGAACCTTTGTGTAATCATTTCAAGGAAATAATATAAACCCTGGTTTTGTCATCTGATGAATGGAATGGTTGGTGTAATTCTTGAAGTTGTCCCATCGTCTGGAATTTCCATCACCAACCAAGTTGAAGCAGAATTGATCATTGAAGATACGCATGGAAGAAGTCCTAGTAGAGTCTAGGAAAATTTTATGATTAATTGGACACATTCGTATGTGTTAAATTGTTTTGTGATTTTAGGACTTGGAGACTGCGAGACCGTACTTGGGACGAGTATGAGTAGGTGTGAATAGTAGTAGAGATCTATACTACTGGAAGCATAGGACTCACACTTGGATCAGGGAAAGTCACAAGGTTACCAAGAAACTAGTAATTGATTCCGTCTTATTCTAGTCTGTCGTTACCATCGTTTCGGTAATGACTAAGAAGATGATTGTTATTCCGACCTTAGAGGTCATATCGAATCCAGTCCGACTAAGATGAGTTTATTATGTGGTTCAGAGAACCAAGTTCGATGTAGTATTTGACTTAAGCCAGAAGATTGAAGTGAGAAATGATCAAAGCGATCAATAGAAGTATCGCACTCATTGTTAAAAAAGTTGGTAGTTAGAGATGATACATGTTGAACTGTGATTGTATCACATTAGAACTTGAAGGAAGGTATAGTTTGCTCCAAAATTTGTCCCTAGGAGATCTGAGTCTAAGTAGTGCAGTATACAATGAGAGATCATTAGAACATGACCCATCGGTTTGTTACAATAAACGAAGAAAAATACTTATTCTAAGAAGAAGAAGGAGTCCTCAATAAGGATTTATTTTGTAACTCGAAGGTTACGATTGAAAGTCCTATGGAGATCTGAAGCTTTTTAGGATTAGCTGGATATTATCGCTAATTTATCCAAGGCTTTTCTTCGATCGCGACTCCATTGACAGCTTTGACCCACAAAGGAGCTGTCTATACTTGGAATAAGAAGCATAGGAAGCTTTGAGAAGTCAAAGAAGAAGTTGCGTGAAGCACCGATTCTTTCGTTACCTGAAGGAGTTGATGACTTCACATTTTATAGTAATGCCTCTGGAGTTGGGTTAGGTTGTGTTCTGACCCAAAGGGATAAAATGATAGCGTATGCATCGAGGCAATTGAAAGAGCATGAAAAGAACTACCCCACTCATGGTCTGGAGTTGGCAGTGGTAGTATTCGCCTTAAAGGTATGGAGAAGGAATTGAACATGAGGCAACGGCGCTGGCTAAAGTTACTCAAGGACTACGATTGTGAGATACTTTACCACCCTGGTAAAGCAAATGTTGTTGCTAATGCTCTCAGTCGGAAGGTAAATCTTGAAAAGAAAAGGCCAAGAGCATTGAGAATTGAAGTTGTCTCGACAGTTGTGGAAAGTATAAAGAAAGCTCAAGAGGAAGCTTTAGAGAGAAATGACCGAAAGGAGGAATGTTTGGGCAAAACGTTGGTGTTTGATACAAACGGTCAAGGACTGAAGGTATTCAAAGATAGGATTTGGGTACCTAGGATGGGAGGAGTAAGAGGTCTTCTAATGGAAGAAGCTCACAAAACCATGTACTCGATTCATCCCGGTAGTACGAAAATGTATAGGGATCTAAAACTCTATTACTGGTGGCCGACGATGGAGCTCGATGTTGCAAAGTATGTGGACGAGTGTGTAACTTGTGATAGGGTTAAGGCACAACATCAGAAACCGTATGGGAGTTTAGAACCTTTGCCTATACACATGAGCAAATTGGAAGACATCACTATGGATTTTATGACTAAACTACCCAGAACAAGGAACGATCACGACATAATTTAGGTGGTCATTGATCGCTTCACTAAGAGTGCGCATTTCATAGCAGCCAACGAGAAATGGTCTATGGATAAACTTGCGAATTCTTATGTGAAAGAAATTGTGAGGCTTCACGGTGTTCCGTTAACGATTGTGTCCGATCGTAACAGTCGTTTTACCTCAAGGTGTTGGAGGAGTCTGTAAGAGGAATTGGGTACCAAGTTGTGTTTGAATACGGCTTACGATCTGCAAACCGATGGTCAGAGCGAATAAACAATTCAAACATTGGAGGATATGCTGAGAACATGTACCCTAGAATTCCAAGGTAACTGGGATGAACATTTGCCTTTAGTAGAATTTTTCTAGGGTAATAGTTTCCACTCAAGCATCAAGATGGCACCTTATCACGCTTTGTATGGGGAAAAGTGTTGAATGTCGTCATGTTGACTGGAAGCTGGGGAAAAGCAGCTTATGGGACTTGAAATAGTCCATCAGACTGCTGGAAAGTTGAAAGTGATTAGGGAAAGGATGTTAGCTGCTCAAAAGAGCTATGCTGACAAGAAAAGACAACCGATATCATTCGAAGTTGAAGATTCGGTTTTACTTAAAGTCTCGTCGTGGAAGGGAATTATAAGGTTTGGTAGAAGGGGAAAGTTGAGTCCAAGGTTTATTGGACCATTTAAAGTTTTTCGGAGGATCGGGAATCAAGCTTACAAGCTAGAATTACCGGAAGAACTGGAGGGTATTCATAACACATTTCATGTGTGTTATTTGAGGAAGTTCACGGGAGGTGTGTCCGACATAATTCCTATTTCTGAATTAAGGTTGGATGAGAGCAAGAGGTTAATTGGAGAACCTGAGGCAATCGTTGACCGTAAGACTAAGAAGTTGTAACGTAAGATAGTCGATTTAGTGCTTGTGCGTTGGAAACATATAAATGGGCCAAATCCCACCTGGGAAACGGAGAGTGACATGGTGAGTCGCACCTTAGGAAGGAGTGATAGTTGATTCTTAGGGTAAACCCTTAAGAAATAAATAATATAATGGGGTTGGGGTAATTTGGTTGATTGATTGATGTTTAAGTACAATAAATTTATTTATTGTGGGTTGAAAACCCTATATGCTCACCAGGCTTCCAAGCCTGACCCACTCAGCTTTTTATGATTACAGGTAGTGGACCCCGAGCATAGTGGGATGATGATGATGAGTGATTTATGGATTATAGGCCAGTAGTTATAAATAACTGTTGTAAGGCTTATAATGTCTTGTTTATGCTTTTGATCTGTATCGGAACATGACATCCCGAGGTTTTAATATAAAAAGGAAATTATATATTTCTTAAAGAAAGGTTTTGATAAATTTTTATCATATGTTGTTTTGGGGACCAATTCCGCAACATCTTTTAAAAAATATTCTCTTATTTTATTTTAAAAAGCATAAATTAAATCGGTCTTTTCTAGCCGAGAAATTAGGGGGTGTCACCGGTATTCACTCTTACCCACCGCACCCTTGACCAGTGGAGGGTCGTTAGCTGAACGGGCTTGATAGGACACTTAAACTTCCATTAAAAGTATAATGAATTTTAAAGTAACTAAACACTTTTATAAATTCCCATTCTTAGTTACTTTAGGAAAAATATGAATTTGATGCTAATCCATGAAATTGAACATTGCACCTTATTGGTTAGTTAGTGGAGCGTGTGTGGTTAACCGGCACACTAATGTGGACTAATGAAGAATGGCAATGGGTAGCTCGTAAATTATCATAGATCGATGGAGCGTGTGTGGTTAACCGACACATTTATTAGGTGATAAATGACATCGAGAGTACCAAGCTAATTTGCATGGTTATTCACACCTTGTTTGTGATCCTCGGTATCCCAGTCACAAACTTGAAGGGCATAATCGAGATTAAACATGCCATTGAAAATTTCAATGAATCTCAAAAGATCTAGGAATTTCATCTAAAACCTAATTCGTTAAAATTTTGTTTTCGTGGTGGAATTGGTAAATCGTCATTTACCTACCTTCAATTAATTTTCAATTAGATTACGACATCCCTCTTCTGAATTGTGAATTATTGTGTTGGGTCCTAGCCTTAATATTTCATTTGTGTGTTATATTAAGGATTAAATCAACTAACTTGAATTTCTCCCTCATAGATATCTAGTTCTAACAACTATGGTCTTCCATATCCTTTTGGAAAAAGCTTTCCTCATGAAGATGATATTCCACGTGTCGATCGAGGTGAAAGATCAATCCCTTCTTTGTGCATTGGTGGAATTGGAAATCATACTTCACTTCCTCCACCTCCTCCAGTGATTCTCCATGACCCACGTTTTCGTCGACTTGAAAAGTTATAGGTCACTCAAGCCCTATTGGCATGTAAGCATCGAAATGGAAGTCCTGTGTGTGCACACGTTCTGAAGATGAAGCTGCACATTGACAGACTGGGAATGTTGGGTGTCATTTTCCCGAGGAAGTTAGCCGTTGACTTGGTTCTTCAATCACTTCCTGAGTCGTATAGTCAGTTCGTTAAGGACTACTATATGACAGACCACGATGTGACCCTCATTGATCTGACATATTTGCTAATTGTTGCTGAATCAGCAATGATTTGGCGCACTGGTAAAGTAAAATTGATTGGAAGATCTACCTCCCAAATTTCCATGGACGTAGGCTATGACATCTATAGTCCAGAAATGATTTCCTCTCCTAAGGGAGAGAAATTGATCAAGGTCGAAAAGTTTGATCGTAAGAGAAACGAAAATTCTGAGATGGGTCCACGTGTCACTCAAAATTGTATGACTCGACTTCTGGTACATCCACTATCTAACTCTATTAAGTTCCTATTTATAGATTCTTAATACATGATGTAAAGTTACATTTT
This sequence comes from Lactuca virosa, assembly GCF_052849685.1. Lineage (NCBI taxonomy): Eukaryota > Viridiplantae > Streptophyta > Magnoliopsida > Asterales > Asteraceae > Lactuca > Lactuca virosa. The sequence continues at coordinate 219,946,559 of NC_136430.1, read as the reverse complement.
GATGTTTTGCAGAATCAAAGAGCAAGAAGGAAGCTTAAGGAAAGTTAAGGCTAATTATGATCGTGAAGAGATGGATTTCGATCGCATGGTTCAATGTTCAGAATTTTGAGCTGCTACTTAGGAGTTATGATAGATTGCTTAGGAATATTTAGTAACATAGTTTTCATTTGTACTTGCGTTGTAAGGACAAGTTTTCCGCATTTTATCAATAAAATAAATTTTGATTTTATGTTATCTAACGTTTCCTTGCAATGACATTTATGAAAATTATTGTTTATATTTCTATTATTAGCAATGATGAAATATGGATTTGATTCTTAGTTATATCGTTTGTGGTAATGTCATAATTTACCAAGTGAGGAAGGATTCTCATCACCCAAGCTTTAATTGGAGAGAAACTTGGAATCATATGATTTGAATTGTATGATGTATGAGAATCTTGATCCTTGTGAAATTGGGACTGATTCCTTGTTCACATGTGTATGTGAGTCAAGTGAAAGACTAATGGATCTAGTACACATTGATGTGCGCTGGTCAGATCCACCACAAAGGACGATAAGTCTATTCATCATGATTTACTGATGGTTCAGTAAATATGGTTATGTTTACAAGTTTGAGTGTAATTATGATACATTGAAAAGGTTTCAATGCATAGAAGAACAAGTAAGAAGAATCAAATTGGGCAGAAAGATAAGAGTTTCTCCATCTGAAAGGAAAGGAGAGTACTTTAGTATCGAGTTTTATGATCATCCTAATGATTATGGAACCATGTCACGACTGATCCTCTAAGGACACCTTAGTGCATTTACATGACTGAGAAGAGGAATCAGGAATTGTTGAAATGCTTAAATCGAGAAGATCAGTCATACTTCGTTCCAAAATCGAGTCTTAGAGTCATACTCTAGTTACTCTAAGTTGTACCTTGAGTTACATGTGCTAAGTAGGTTTATAACACCTCATGAAATGTGGAGTAGAAATGATTCTTACTCTTGCACATTTGAAATTGGTAGTTGTGATGTTTTGACTAAAACAGAGACCATCTAAGACCAATTATATGAAGTGTTTCTTGATAAGAACTCACACTAACTCTTGAATATTTGTTTGTCAAGGAATGTTCCTTGACAGAGAATCTTATATGTCAAAAGATCAGTGAGAGTCTTAATGGTCTTGAATAGTTTCAAGAACTAATTAAGAATAAACCTTTTAGTTATCACTAGCACACGACCTGAGGTTAACAATCTATCGTGTTGACATATTCTTATTTCTGTGCCTATTCCAGTTAAATTGATTATGCATGTGAGTTCTATGAGTTCTCATTTGATTTCATAAGGCAAAGTACCTTGATCAGTGAAAGAACATTGATCAGTGCTCAATAACCTGGAAGCACTTGTAGGCCCTTATGCTGTCGGATGGAAAGAAATTAAGAATAACAAGTTTAGTCCAAATGAGTTTTGAATTTGTCATAAACCTTGTCTTATGATAGTGGTTGGAAATGACATATTCACATGGATAGAAACACATACACCATAAAATCTAAGTGGCAAGAGGTTTCTCTCTACTTCATGAAAATGATTGCGAGGAAACACTTTCACTAGTAGATTTTAAAGGATTAGAGTTACCAGTTGTTATAATTGCATACTCAAATTCGAGTATGATTACGGCATCCCTTTTCATTGTTCGAATTGTGAGAAATGGAAAATAGTTTGAACATTTAGGACTTATCGCTATATGTTCTAAAAAGGTTTAGACACCCACGTAAGCTGTCTAATGCATGGTGTATGAGCTTGAGAAGTCTAGATAAACTTTTCGAAGCACCACGTATCAGAAATATGAATTTTGGTAAGAAATTAAATAAGTATTGATTTCTAGAAGTCCAGCTGATTTTTGGGTACATGTCAAAAGCTAGTGGGAGCATAATTGTTATGCTAGCAGAAGTATAATTGTTATGCTAGTGGGAGCATAATTATTGTACTAGGTGTTGCAAGTAGGCAATACTGGTTGTAGGAAACAAAGGTTATAAATTTGTGAAGTTGTAGAGTTTGGAAATTGTTTTGCTATAGTAAGGTTTAAGGGAGAGGATACTAATACTTCATTTCGAATCTAAAAGCTTAGATTGAAATTTTATTAGTATATTATAAGATTAATATATTATTTGGAAATCATATTATTTATTAGTAATTAATTAGAAATTAATTTGATATTAGTTTTGGGATTAAAGGAACTGATTAATAATGGAGGGGCTGTTTTGCAAATCACTGTTAGTTGTAAAGCTGGGCTTAGGACTCCTTGGAAGTGGAGTGGACGAAATTTATGGGTGACCCCATAAGATTTCATCCAACGGCTTACTAAGGAGGTTTATGGGTTGCTTTGGGCTTAAGTTAGGAACTAGGGTTTCCTTATTCAAGTCCAGCTTAAAGGTTAAGCAACCTAGCCCTATATAAACCCCTTAACCTAAGGAATTTTGGATCTATGCATTCTAAGAGAACCCTAGCCGATTTCCTCATCTCTCCTACTCATCCTTTCCATTGAGTGGTTGTGAGTCCATTAGAGGTGCACCACTTGGGGCACTAGGCTTTCAGAAGTCAAGATCAAGCAATGATTGTTCTTCTTATTACAATATAACAAGTGAAGTAATCTTCTAACCCTAAGATATATATATATATATATATATATATATGTGTGTGTGTGTGTGTGTGTGTGTGTGTATGTGTGTGTATGAATTTCGAAGATGTATATACTAGATTTAGGGTTATTGGTTTGGTATTCAATTTGTATGTTCAATAGACAAAAACTTAGATCCAAAGCAGTTAGGGTTGCATGATTACATAGGAATGTAGATATGCTCAAAACCCATCAATCGTACCCCAATCTGTTGGACGAGGTTGGTCATAGGGTGATGGGTCGGACGATGTTGATTCTGCAGACTACCGAGATGATTCAGCAGATCAGGCAGCAGTTGCAGACTGCTCAGAGTCGGCAGATAAGTTACGCCGACCGGCGCCGATCTGATTTGGAGTTTGAGGTCGATGACATGGTGTTGCTGAAGGTCTCACCCTGGAAGGGTGTGATTCGCTTCAGGAAGAGGGGATAGTTGGGTCCCCGATATATTGGACTGTTTCGTATTATTGTTAGGGTTGGCAAGGTGGCATATAGACTGGATCTCCCGGAGGAGCTCCGTCAGATTTATAGCACTTTCCACGTTTCGCAATTGTGGAAGGTTATATTAGACGAGGATGCGGTAGTGTCAGTGGATGACATTCATGTCGACGAACGCCTGAATTACATTGAGAAGTCGGTGGTTGTCTTAGAAAGGAAGATAAAAGTCTTGTGTCACAAGGAGATAGAATTGGTAAAGGTACAGTGACAGCATCGGTGGGGATCCGAGTGGACTTGGGAGCTAGAGGCCGAGATGTGGGAGCATTATCTGGAATTGTTCACCGCAGTAGGCTTCGAGGATGAAGCCTAGTTAAAGTGGAGGAGAGTTGTAACATCCCAATCTTCAGGTATGGATTTAAAGCTTTATATTTTTAGGGCAACTCGACGAGTCAGTAGATGCACTCGACGAGTTGGGTCAACATGGGCTGTTGACCTTGACTGTTGACTTTGACTTTGACCATGGTTGACCATGTTTGACCTTGAGGGTATTTGGGTATTTCGGGATTTTGATGAGGTTAGTCACTTGGTGATTGTAGGCAGTTGAGTTGGAGCTGTGAGTTGGGATTGATATTACCGGTTCAGCACTACTTGTGAGGTGAGTTTTCCTCATTATACTAACAGGGTCGAAGGCACCAAGGCAGGCCCTTTTGGATTATTATCCTGGTTATTGTATGATGCTATGTGTAGTGATCTATTAAATCCATATCCTAGTGTATAGGATGATGCTATGATTGATGATATGTTAGGCCTGTATGATTATTATATGTGCTTGCTAGCGTTTGATATCTATGTGATCATGTGATTGCGGGTGAGTTGAGGCGATCCTGCTTCGTGCTCTAGGCCAACAGACCCAAGGCGGCCTGAATAGACCGAAGGCCCATCGGGGCGTACCAGTCGGGTCAAAGGCCCGGAGAACGGTCCAGACAGGCTGAAGCCCGGAGAGGCGGTCCATACATGCTGAAGGTTTTGAGAGTGGGCCAGATAGACTGAAGGCCGGTGAGGCGGTCCAGTCATAATGAAGACTCTATATGCATATTATTTGTTTATGATATTGTTCTGTTATATGGCGTTAGTATTTTGGAGAAACTCATTAATCTTCGGGCTTACAGTTGTGGATTTTGTTTCAGGTACATCGTATGATCGCGAGAAGGCGAAGGCTTGATCGTCCACCTCCTCCTATTTTATGTTATGATCTCTGGGATTTCTCTGATTTTAAACTATTTTGAAAACAATTTTTAAACAATGGATGTTTTTGGAATGTTTAAAAAGTTTAAATTTTTCATGAACTTTATGGATGTTACAAGAAAAGACCGATTTGTTTATGCTTTACTTTAAAATCAGAGTATTCTTTTGAAGAATAATATTACGGAATTTGTTCCCAGAAAAACATGATAAATATATCCTCAAAACATTTCCAAAGAAATATATTTTATTTGTATTAAAAGTTTGGGATGTCATTGTCAATACCAAAACATAAGCATAAACATACCTTACATTCATTTACACTAATGATTTACATCTCCTTTAATCTCTCAGTGTAATGTATCTTCACATCAATGCCTGTGATACAAATAAGTTGAGTGGGTCAGGTTGGGAAACCTGGTGAGTACATAGGGATTTCAATCCCACAATGTTATATCATATATGTATATATATATATATATATATATATATATATATATATATATATATATATATATATATATATATATTAGAACTCGCAATATACAATTTCACCTCATATAAACAGTTTCACCCCACCCCGTCGATCCTTACAACTACACGATCCATACTCCCGGATCTAAAATTAACAGCTTTACCTAATCCATACTCCCGGATCCTAATCCATACTCCTGGATTAGGTATGTCTTAATCCATGCTCTCGGATCAATGACAAATGACTATGTCCACTCCATACTCTCAGGCTAGGGACAAATGACTATGTCTAATCCATCCTCTCGGATTAATAACAAATAACTACGTCCTCTCATACTCTCGAACTAAGGACGAATGACTATGTGTAATCTATGCTCTCAGATCAATGAAAAATTTTAAAGTTCGACCTTCCGTGTATATCTCACCCCGTACTCATAAGGAGATACTACCCGATATCCATCCCAATTAATTTAGGTTTATTATGTATCCTAAATCATCATGTATTATTAGATATGCTCTTAACACGTATTTCAGGCAATAACAAATATTTCACACACAAACATATATTTAATACTTTAATCAATATTGGTATTGAAATCATGTTCAAGAAAGGGACTATGCACTCACCTTACTAGCGTGATTTGATAGAATCTAACTAGAAACGGTCAACGGTTCGTGATCGTCGGGCTCGAGAAGGGAAACGGCCTTCGGAAAACGAGAGAGGGAAAGAAGGTTTGGTGTAAGGAGAGAATGGGCCGAACTTGCTATTTATAGGCTGTTTTGGGCCCTCTCATGTATTGAGAATCAATGCTCACGTTGTGATCCATGGTTGTATCATCTCGTAGACTTGTCATATGCGTTTTAGCTTCGAAAGGTGTCCGCATGACTTCTCACGCCGTGAGAATGATATGCTCACGTTGTGAGCTTCCATGAGTCATCATGTAGCCTTCCCATGTGTTTTCTAGCCTCGATTAGTGTCTTGTAGCACTCTCTCATCGTGAGAATACATGCTTACGCCGTGAGCTCTAACAAATATGGGTTTCTGCCACGTGTCACGCTCTTAGACAACTACATCTTCGGAAGATCATAACTTTTGCATAGGAGCTCCGTTTTTGATATTCTTTATATCCATGCATAGGTGGAGACGTAATCTACAACTTCCTTTTAGATCACTAAGGCTAAAAAGTATTTTATCGTAAACTCACTTTTTACGATTCTCGGTGTCGTGCCGGCTTTGTCACGAAACTTCGACAGGTCATAACTTCATCGTTATGACTTGGATTTCAACGTTCTTTATATGTACAGAACCCTTGTGACATATACTATTACTTGGTTAAGATTATTTACCATAAATAATATTCTATCAAAAAGTCATTTTTTACGCTTATTATCTCTAAATTGACTAGCCTGAATCTGCGGGCGTTACAGAGTAGATAGTGGAACCGAAACCTGAGGCTGTGAAAGTCCAACGGAAACATTCGGACATGGAGCAATTGAAATTAGAGTTGTCGTTTGAGTGGAGGTATGCTTTGGAGAAGAGGGAGGAGTAAAGCCCTGAAAAAAATCTTCAGTTAAAGGAACAGAGATGGGCATTGAAAAAGTGACCTCTGGATTTGTATGATTAGCGGATAGCTCCGAGACCATCGGTTGCAAGGTCACAGTAGTGTCATCAGTTTCGTGTTGAACTGGCTCTGTTCTACAGACATCAGAAATGGTTTAAGACTCCGAATCCTCCTCGACATCAGGAGAAGGAGATCTTGGCTTGCGAGCCTGTTTCTTTACTTTCTTCTTCGGAACTTGAGCTGGTTCGGAAGGACCAACCTTCGCCTTTCACTTACCTCCCTTCTTAGGCTTGTTCGCATCTTCAAAGCCTTTTGCATTTCATGTGTTAAAGGGCGAGGACCTGATGCAGGTTTCTTCCGATACTTGTTGATGAGCTCGTTGTTTGTCGGAACATATTTGAGCATTGCCTCTGGAAGAGATCCAATAAATGCGAACTTCGTAGGATCAGACACAATGAAGTTCAGAGTGTGAAAGATTGGAATACATGCCATTATACATCCCTCAATCACCCGAATGTTAATTTTAGCGATAGCCCTATGAACAATCACGGACCAGCCATATGAATAATGACGAACCAGAACCGAGCACACGAAATCTCCGAATGTCGTGTCGTAGAGGGAGTACTCTGAACAAGTTGTAGCCACAAGATGGAACCATAGTATAGGTTGATTCTGTGGTAAAGTCTGCAGATTATATTGTAGAAAAGCTTACTTGCACTGTCCAAGCCCGTGACCCGTTCTAAAAAACTTTTGAAGATAAGGGTAAAGAGTCCATTCCACATTGGAGATAGGTTCTTGAACTTGGATAATATTGTGAGTTTCCCACGTAACTCATCTGGTAGAACATCTCCAGAATAGCAGAAGAAGAGATTGACTCCGGATCAACCAAATCCCTAGCTTGAGTAAACCCTAGCAACCGGCTGAAACGAGACCTGGAGATTGATGTTTTGTGGGAAGCGATATCAAACGTAATCACAGACTCACCTTCCTGATAACTTGTAGTTGAGTATGCCATGGATAGATGAACTAAAGGAACACCTTCTGACACTGTGAGAGCTTGAGACAGCGGAGAGTGACAAAGACACTCGATTAAAGGTTTGAGAAATTATTCATACTTGGATGAATCGAGATCAAGACTAAGGTTTTGATTAGGCTTAATGTTCAGCAGCGCCGATTAGGCAGTTTGATCAGCAGCAGATGGGGTTTCTGAAGAAGCATCCATTGATGTAGTTGAGAAGAAGGTGAACAGTGCAGAATTTTTCTTTAGAGATTTTGAGAGTGATGAGAGAAAGCAATCGTCAATTTTTTCTTATATACGGCACGAATGGAGAGAGAAAGCCAGCTGGAAGACCGTTCAATTCCCTAAAAAGGCGCCTAAAAAGGCATTAGTGACAGGCGTGATGTCAGGCGGCGTAACTGACAAAGCGTGATGTCAGGAAAATTTGAAAAATACGCACCCAGTGTATGAAATCTTATCGCCTAGATGTCGATGTTTCAGTTTTGCACGTTTGGAGTACATCATCATTCGGAATTCAACATCATTTACCATAACCTATTCTCAGAATTTGAAAGTAATAATTCGGAGTTACGAACCAGACTTTGGAAAATCACGAGGATTTTCGTGCAAGAGTGTGCCAAAGATAAAGAAATAAAATTGAAATATCTGGGATTCTAGTGATGTTAATTATAAATTAACATGAAACAGTTGGATCCCGGGCAATGATCTCTTCCTTCGGAGTCAAGAGAGACTCGAAAGTGTCTGTTTGGTATCCCGTTGAATTACGATCATCTGTTTGTTGAGAAACAGTGAAAGGCTTCTTTTCATTAGGCTCGTAGGGTGGCTTCATCTTCAACCAAACTCTGAAACTCAAATAAGTCCGAACGTTCGGAAGAAGTACTTGTCTGACCAGTGTAGTCATAATTACAAGTATGCTTTTGAAATATTTAAGTGAGCGGATAAAATAGAAATCTCAAGAAAAATAAAAATTGGATCTAATGGGAAGAAATGCCTTAGGTTTAGAACATTTCATTAATATCTCGCAAAAATAAAATAATGAGATTTCAAGGTACAAGCCATGAAGGTGGATTTACGTCAATTCCATGGTGAAAAAGACAGAACGTGTTAATTGTTCACCGTCAATTCTGATATTGCTTTTGGTATTTTGGGTTTCACTTAGTTCGTGGTGACAACTAATTTAAGATCATAAACACAGAAGTTGTGTAACCATAAACCTTAGTGGTAATTGCTGAGAGTCTCAAGGGTTACGAATGTGAAAGTGAAGGTAATGGAGGATATATAAGATGGTTCCGAAGATAAAAATGTACCTCTGCTATGAAAGAATGACCAAGCAGTCAACTCTTAACTCAATGTGAGAAGAGTAAGGTAGCTCAATGACCTATATGATTATTAGCCTGATTGGGAAGAAAAGATTAGCATTATTGATTCATTAAGGCTTCAAACATAGAGTCTCAGAGGCTTCAGACAACATGTAGCAGCATGCTTCGAGGTACACTTAGCTAGTGCATAGAATCGTAGTTATATACATGTCCCATCTTACCGAATTGAGATGACTAAATGGTCCTTTAGATAATACAAATTTAAAAATAAGACACAAATAAATGAAACATAAAATATTTTTAGAGTTTTTAATTTTCTGAAAAGATAAAACAAAAACAAGAAAGAAAATATTTTTGTATTTTGGATTTTTCTTCAAAAGGAAATAAAAACAGAAAAGAAAAATATTTTTAGATTTTAAAATTTTTCTGAAAAGAAATAAAAATAGGAAATATTTATGGATTTTTTGGAAGGTTTCTGAAAAAGAAATAATAATAATAAACAGAAAATACATAATATACAAAGGATAGATGATGTTCCGAGTCCGAGATGAACAGTGGACTCCGAGTGACTCCGAGGGCTCGGACTAATTCGCAGTGTGAAGAGTATACTTCGAGTGACTATGAGGGCTCGGACCCATTCGCAGTTTAACATGTGCATTCTGAATACGAAGCTGGTTTCAGAACAAAGTCTGCTTCTATCATTCCTAAGCCTTGTAGAACTCGATTGGAAGTTTGGTCAGGTAAGGCTTTCGTGAATATATTAGCCAGTTGATCAGCAGATCTAACAAAGTGAATTTCAACATTCCCATCCTCCACGTGATCTTTTATAAAATGGTACCTCAGTGCTATATTTTTAGTCTTGGAATGTTGCATTGGGTTGTGGCAAATGCGAATAACACTTTCAGAATCGCAATATAAGGGGATTCTCTTCATATTAATCCCATAGTCCCTAAGCTGACTTTGAATCCAAATCACTTGCGAGGTACAAGAGGCAGCTACAATATACTATGCTTCAGCAGTTGATAAGGAGACACTTGTTTGTTTCTTTGATTGCCAACTTACGTGTTTGCCATCAAGAAATTGACATCCGCCAGTTGTACTTTTTTGATCAATACTACAACCTCCAAGATCAGCGTCAGAGAATGCTTGCACGAAGAAGCCTGAGTTGGAAGGGTACCGAATTCAGAGTGAGGATGTTCGTTTAAGGTATCTGAAGATATTCTTTACTACAGTCATATGGGGTTCGCGAGGATTTGCCTGAAACCTGGCACAATAGCAAACATAAAACATAATGTCTGGACAACTAGCTGTTAGATACATCAATGATCCTATCATTTGACGATAGAGAGTCATATCAGTTGCTGGTTTGTCCAATGACTGTGTAAGCTTTGTTCCGAATGTCATTGGAATCTTGACCTTTGAGTCTCCCACCATTCCGAACTTCGCAGGTAAGGTCTTCGTATAAGCCTCTTGGTTGATAAATATTACTTCTTGACTCTGTCTAATATTTAAACCAAGGAAAAAGTTAATCGGACCCATTGAGCTCATCTCAAACTTAGTTTCCATCGATTTTTGGAATTCAGCAGTTAATCTAGGATTAGTAGATCCGAAAATGATATCATCATCATAGATTTGGACAATCATCAGATGGTCACCATCTTTCTTACGAAAGAAGGTTAGGTCGACCGATCCTTGTTTAAAGTTAGATTGTTTTAAGAATCTAGTGAGAGTTCCATACCATGCTTGGGGTGCTTGCTTCAGACCATAAACATCCTTATCCAGAATATAGCAGTGGATCGGATATTTCTCATTTATGAACCCCGGTGGCTATTCGACATAGGCTGTTTCTTCCAATTCACCATTCAGAAATGCACATTTGACGTCCATTTGATAGACTTCAAAAGTTTTATGTGCTGCATAGGCAAGAAAAATGTGAACAGATTCTGGCCTCGCAATTGGTGCGAATGTGTCTTCATAATCTATGCCTTCTTCTTGGCAGTAACCCTTCACACCTAACCGAGCCTTGTTTCGTATCACATTTCCCTCCTTGTCAAGCTTATTGCAAAACACCCATTTTAATCCTACCACAAATGCATCCTTCGGAGTTGGGATTAATCTCCATACCTTGTTTCGTTCGAACTCATTGAGCTCTTCCTGCATAGCTTGCACCCAATCAAAATGATCAAGAGCAATCTTAACATTTTTGGGCTCAATTTTGGAGATAAACGAATTGAACATACAAAATTCCATCTTAGAAAATAATACAGTCTGATTCTCCTTTTGTTGGGCTCTCGTGAGAACTCTAGAAGAAGCTTATCCAATTACTTGTGTTCTAGGATGATCTCTGGTCCATTTGGTCAATGAAGGGTAGTTTGGATCATAGGATGGATCCAATTCGGCATTTACTTCTTCAAATTCTGATTGAACGTCAGATTCATTATTTTCATTCTCATTCTCCACCTGGAATGTTGTATGTGGCTCTTCATTCGGAATTGGATTATCCTCCAGGATTGGACTTTCCTGGGTTACTTGAGGAGTTGAATGCTCCCCCTGAACAGGTGTGTGAGATGTGGAGGTTGATGCAGAACCCTTCCCTTGAATTGGAGCATTCGTAGCTTGTGGTTGTGATGGAATGTCGGAGGCCTTCGGACTTGGTGGTTCATTTTCAAGATTCTTCACAGCATCATCCATAATTTTCATTAGTTCATCTTCCTTAGTGTTTGATTCCTTTGATTCCTAGGAGATCACCTTTTCTGGCTCATCAAACAGGTTCATGAATTCCTCGTAAAGGTTTGAAAGAGGAATTGTCATTGGATTTGTTGTGGGAAAAATCTCATCTGATTAAGAGTCAGTCTTCTGATACTTCTTTACATAATTGCCGTCAAAGTTGACATAATATGTTTCTTCTATCTTTTTGTACTTTTAGTTGAGAATCCTATATGCCTTCGAAGTCAGAGAGTACCCCAAGAAGATTCCTTCGTCCGCTTTCACATCGAACTTGTTCCGTTGCTCTTTAGAATTGAAGATAAAGCACTTGTAACCAAAGACATGAAAGAACTTAACGTTAGGTTTTCTTTTATTGAGAATCTCATAAGGAGTAATGGAAAATCTTTTATTTATGAGAGATCGATTCCAAGTAAAACAAGCTGTTCTGATAGCCTCAGCCCAGAAGTAGTGCGGTAAGTTCGCAAAAGATAGCATGGTCCTCTCAGCTTCGCACAGAGACCGTTTCGTCTTTCAACAACTCCGTTCTGCTGAAGAGTGTAAGGAGCCGAGAAGTTGTGAGCAACTCCTTTTTCAGTCAAGAATTCTTCAAACACTTGATTTTTGAACTCCGAACCATTATCGTTGCGAACGTTCCGAACTAGCTTTCGTAGTTGAAGCTCGATCTTCTTGATAAAATCCTTAAGCTTAGAAGTGGCTTGTAATTTCAGTTTAAGAAAATAAACCCAGATGACTCTGGAAAAATCATCAATAATAACTAGAATTTATTTGTTACCACCAATACTCTCGATGGCTGAAGGACCACATAGATCTATATGCAATAGTTCAAGTGGCTCAATCACTTTGGTGTTAATGATTGTTGAATGAATCTTCCTACTCTGCTTTCCCAATTTGCAAGCAGCACGGAGATGTTCATTTTCAAACTTCAAAAGTGGGATTCCTCGCACAAGATCACCAAGTACGAGTTTGTTGAGGTCCTTGAAGTTGAGATGCGAGAGCCTTCGATGCCATAACCAACTATCATTCGAAGATGCTTTCGTAAGAAGGCATATAGCAGGCTCTCCTGTGATAAGATTCAGATTCAACGGATACATTTCGACTTTCCTCTTAGACTTCAGAAGCACTTTCATGGACTTCTTTTCGATAATCTCCGATCCCTCATCATCGAACGACACTTTCAGACCAGTACCTACAACCAGTTGAGATACACTTATCAGGTTGTGTTGCAGGCCTTCCACATAGGCAACCTTCCGAATAGAGAATTCCCCATTTGTAATCATGTCGTATCCTTTGTTTCCCCCGAGTGAATTATTTCCATACTTAACACGTCCTCCATCCTTCAACAATCTGAATTCTCTTAATTCTTCTCTTCTTCCCGTCATGTGATTCGATTTGCCACTATCAATATACCATTCAGAGTCAAACTGATCGTCATGAATTACCTGCAAAAATCATAGAGATTTAGTAACACAAAGTTGTTTGGGTCCATGTAAGGCTTTCTTAGAAACAGGAAAGGTTATAGCTTCATGAACCAAGTAAGATCATTTTACCAAAGTGAAATTCTCTCCTTTCGTGATTTTGAAAACAACAATCCTATTATCTTTAGGATTCTTTTCTTTTAAAGAAATTTTTCTTTGTTTAGCTTTAATTTGTTGTTTGACAACCTTTTTCTCAAACTTCTTTTCCTCCTTTTTTCAAGTGTGTTTCAGACTTCTAGAAGAGAATTTTAGATTCCAAAACAACTTTTCCTTTGCCTTTAACATCTTTAGATGTGTTGGCAGATTTTCAAACATTAGTTTTTGGAGAGAAATTCGGTTTTGTCTTTTCCATAGGTTTCGCTTCTTTTGTAAATGATGGTTTTTGAAAACTTTTGGTTTTGAAACGTGTAGAGAGGAAGACTGTGTCTTTGAGAACCTTTTAAGATTCGGATTTGAAGAGACTTTCGCATTCTGATTTACAGATCTTTCTTGATTAACAAAGTTGGAATTTTTAGACTTCTATAAATGATTTCTTTCTTTTAAGTTTTTCTGATATCTCACATTTCTTTGACATTCTTAGCAACAAATTCATTAGCTGACTTATGAATACAAGCCCTAGGTTTCGCTTTACTGACAGGAGTGTCAGTTTGTTCGGATGACATGTTATTTGGAACATTTTTGGTTCCACTCGGACTGCCTTTCTCGTAACTTGAGTTAACCTTGTTTAGTGGTTCTGCTACATATCTTCCCTTCGTTTTCCAAGAGGTTATCTCAGAAATACCTTTGGTTTCATCTGCATTATCTATGGGAACAGACCAAAAATATTCGTCGCACCCATCAGCATTGTCATCTTCTACGAGGGACGATAATTCTAAGGTTTGTTTCTTGTTTAGTCCAGAAGTTGCGAAAACTTGATTCGAAATAATTTCAACTTTTGCAAAAACTGTTGCATTTTCTTTTAAAATCTTTGAACCTTTATTTTCAGAAATACGAACATACTCAATAGAATTTTCTAAAATCAGATTTTTCTTTGGTTCAGGTTCATTTTTACAAATTCTGAACAATCAATATCATCCTCCATGGAGATTTCACTCATGTCACTTTCATCATCAAATTCATATACATTTTTAACATCAAGAGTATTTTCTTAACTTAACTTAGTGCACAATGAGTCAAATTTCTGTACAGTATCAGATTTAATTTGTTCTTTATCTTTCTCACTCAAAATTTGTTTCAGCATGGCCTTATGTTCTTTGGACTGGATGTAAGCTTCAATTTTGTCTAGTCCAATTTTATAAGAATCAGAGACATAATCAGAGGAAACAATGGATTTGCATTTGTAGCAGTCTGCATCGATTGCGTCCTCTTTCAGTTCGAGAAAGGGCAAAATCATTTTGTGTATATTCTTTCCTATTTCACAATCAAGATGCAGCTGAGTAATATTAAAATAAAGACGTTTAGCAATCAAACATAAAATATTTCATTGTTTCAAAAGCCCTAAATTGTCCCGTTGCAAATAAATGATATCATCCCTAGACCTAGATAGCTCTAACTCCAACTTCTCAATCCACATCCGTCTCTCTTCACTCTTATTCGTTACCCTGCTGATTTGATCAGTTAAGTTAGAATTACTTAAATGGGTTCTTTTTAAGCTATCACTAAAACTAGAAACAATAAATTTCAAATCATCTAATTCAGTTTCGTACCGAGAGACAGGAATATTAAGAGACTCAAGAATAGAGTGTACCTTGCTGATCACTTTCTCGCACTCACTAATCTGCTCAGAGACATGCCACGCAGCAAAACAGTTGTCAGAAGCCTTGTCGCTGTCGGTTGCACATCCTATTTTCTCCGATGCATCATTGCGAACCATCAAACATTTTCCCTCGTACCCAGGGACTTCATACTTTGCTATGAAACACTCTACATAGGTAGGCGTGCAAACTTCTTCATCCTGTGAATCATTCGACCAAACTTCGACTCTTCCAAACTTGTCATCATATTCATACACAATCAAAGCAGGTTTAGCATTATCAACATTCTTCTTCTTTCTAATCTCCTATATCTTTCTAAGATAGTAAGCTTCATCATATTCTTCGTCGTTCTTCTCACTTGTTCTTCTCAGCATGCAGTCCTTGGCCAAGTGATTTTTGCAATGACAATAGTCGCAGTCATAGTCGGAGTCTCCCAGTACCGTTTTCTCTTTCTTCACTTCGTCCGTCTGATAGTTCTTAACGTTGTCGTCCTTAGCCTTTTCTGAACTATAGTTCCCTTGCCAGTTCCTATTTTTGAGGCATCCAAAGTTCTTTTTAGCAAACTTTTTGGGGTTTGACACCATTAGAGCATATTCCTTTTTTGAAAGTTCGCAATCTGAGAGGTCGGACTCCGAATCTTCTTCTGCTACAGTTTTTCCCTTAACAACCAGGGCCAAATATCCCATTCCAAAAACAACTTTCCCTTCCTTTGTCACTTCATCTTCGTGGGACCTAAGAATTCCCACTAGCTTTGCCAATGTATAGTTTTTAAACTGTTCATGAGCTTTTTACAGTTGAAAATACTGCTTTCCATTCAGACCTCAAACCGTTCATAAACATGACCTTTTGTTCTATTAATTCATGTTTTATTTTGTGTTTCATCATCCTATTTAAAAGGTGGTTGTAACGATTGAACGTTTGATCAAGCTTTTCCTCTGGCTTCTAAACAAAGGCACCAAACTCTGAAAGAAGCAGCGTCTGAATGGAGTGTTCCAGATCTGCATCACTTGAATAGAGCTCTTTTAATCTATCCCATATCTCCTTCGCTGTATCACAGGAACTCACCAGACGAAAGGTATCAGGGGGTAGAGCAAACATTATTATCCTTATAGCTTTGACGTTGCTCAGTAGTTTATCCTTTTCATCTTGAGGGATATCTTTAACGTCGATAAGAAGAGTATTGTATTCTTCTGGAGTTTTGATGACTCTCATGGTTCCCATGTGCATGAATGTTCCTTCTGTTATGGCTTGCCAAATAGTCGTTCCATGGTCTTCAATACCCAGAACATAGTCCTCATAATGTAAAGCCCAAACTTCATAGTCTTGTAGGAAGAGGATAGGGATCCTGGTAGTAGATCCGATGATGCTAGAAAGATTGAAAGATAGAGTATATGGATCTTCAGGCTGCATGTTTTTGATTCACTAAAACCTATAAAGAATCAGATGTGTAAAGCTATAATCGAGTTTAGGGAAAAATAAGGATCAAGATCCAACGTCTAATATCGACGAAAAACGATGAAGACGGCAAGAACAGATCCAGTAAAAGCGGAAAACCCTAATAACACTTTGAAAGAAGAGTTGCGTATGGCTTACAAAATATCTTGCTCTAATACCAATTGTTAGAACAATAAAGAATAGATCGATAGATTCTAAACTGGAATATGAATCAAAACAATAAAAGCAATGATCAAAGTTGTGCTGAATGATTAAAATCAATGCCTTAGAAGAGCTCGATAAAGAACTTCTCTGTAAAGGCACGGTAGGGCAAAAATACAATCAATCCCCTAATAAGGTGCATACGTGCACTTAAATAGTCTAACCCTAGAATCATTAAAAACCGGGTGGACAAGCCCAACCCAATACGAAATGACTATTCTAGCATACATTACAATTGGCACAACACAAAATATCCCAACAGATGTAGATTAGGTGAGATTTCATGTTGATCTGATGTAAATCTAGTCAGATCTGATGCATATATGTGGTTCATCGGAGATCGGAGATGACAGTAACAGAAGTGAACAGAGGATGTGGTGCTGGTGGTGGAAAGTTGTTGGAGTAACGTTGTTTGCCGGTGGTAGGGGCGGCAGCGGTGGTTTTCACTGGAGGAAGGAAGAAGGGAAAGATGAAAAGTGTTTTTGACGTATGGTGAAATGAAGTATCTGATCAAATGTATGTTGTGCAAAAGTGATATTGACCAAAATGCCCTTTTTCTTTTTGACCATTTATCAAAAAAAAAAAAAAAGCAAAATATTTGAAATATGAAAATACATTAATGATTGCCTAAATATATGTGGTTCTTACTTCTTAGGGTTCCTAATCTTTTTTGGTTCTCATTTGATCTATTACCTATATATATATATATATATATATATATATATATATATATATATATATATATATATATATATATATATATATATATACATATATATATATATATATATATATATATATATATATATATATTGGAAAATTTAGTATAAATATTTATATTTTTACTAACTTTAGACATATATAAATATATACATATGTTGTATATATAATTAACTCTAAGTGGGTTTGTGTTCTCCTCCGTGAGAACTTCGAAACGATATATATATATATATATATATATATATATATATATATATATATATATATATATATATATATATATATATGTGTGTGTGTGTGTGTGTGTGTGTGTGTGTGTCCAAAATGGAGTATATGTGAATGAGATATCGATACTCAGAGATGGGTATTGGAGAATAAATTTAGCAAAAATAGATGAATATGGGAATGAGTCCCACATTGGTAGAAAGACCAAACTCAACAAGGTTTATAAGCTTAAATGAATGAAAGGCTTACAAGCTTGTGTCTATGGTTTTACTACAATTCCTACCCGCACGAAGGGGGTGCAAATCTTGGATTTCATAGACCAAAAACACCGAACTTGTGCATGGACGTGACCTGAGGGCACGAATGCGGCTCCGAAAAGTGGGGCTCACACTACCCTCGTTTTTGCTAAATTTGGCAGTTTTGGTCCTTATTTTGAATTCTATAACGGATTCATTAATTACGTAATTAATGACATTTATTGGCATTCAATGCACAATCAACTCCTCAATATCGAATTGATTTGTTTTCATTATGTATTCAACTATAAAAGGAGACCTCTACCATCTCATTTGACACGCGAATGAAAATACTCTTCTTCCTCCTCCTTCTCTGTACACCTGCTTCCGGCGACTTTTTCAGGAAAGTGAAATATCCGACAGTACACACACTATTAAGGTTGGTGTACCCTAGGAACAGACGTCAAATCTGTTTAAGGGAATCGAGTCCAACTCGAGCCTAAGACACCACATTTGCTACTAATCTTTTCTTTACAAGAAAATTTCAAAAAGAAAAAGAAGTCCTTACACTAACAGTCTTAAACATATTTCTTATTTGTTCTAAATCATTCGTTTTTCTGCTCTTTTATTCTAAATCGATTTTGTATTGATTTTTTCATGTAATCAATTTAACTGTGTTTACGACTCTTTCAGAATGACTGGAACTCCCGTTGCTACTGGAACTCCTGTTGTGAACCCAAATGCAACGGTTCCAAACATCATGGCCAATCATGCTGAGAGACCTGAAAAATTTTCTGGTCTGAACTTCAAGAGGTGGCATTAGAAGATGTTATTCTACTTGACCACTTTGAACCTGGCTCAGTTCCTAAAAGAAACTGCTCCTGTTATTGTTGAGGGGCAGGTCGATGCTCAATCTGTGAATGCAGTGGATGCATGGAAGCATTCATAATTTTTGTGTCGCAACAATGTGTTGAATGGGCTAATTGATGCACTTTACCATGTTTATTGTAAAGTTGCAAGTGCTAAGGAAATATGGGAGTCTTTGGAAAGGAAGCATAAGACAGAAGATGCCGGTACCAAGAAGCATGTTGTTGCTAAGTTCTTGGAATACAAAATGCGTGACTCAAAATATGTTATGAGTCATGTCCAATATCTTCGTGTCATCATACACGATAACAATGCATAAGAGATGGATCTTAATGAGTCATTCCAAGTTGAATCAATGGTTGAAAAGCTTCCTCCCGGTTGGATAGACTTCAAAAACTACCTTAAGCATAAGCGAAAGGAGATGTTTGTGAAGGAACTGGTGGTGTGTCTTCGCATTGAAGAACACAGTCGAATGGCCTTGAAGAAAGGCAGTGAATTTGAATCTTCTAAGGTTCATATGGTCGAAGTTGGTCAAACTTCAAAGAGAAAAAACAAGGGACCTCACAAAGGGAAATCTAAGGGTAAAAACTTAGGCCCCAAGGCAGTAACTATCAATAAGAAGTTCAAGTGCGACAATTATGGCCAATTGGGTCACAAGGCTTCGGAGTGCCCGCAAACTAAGTGGGAAAACCGTCAAGCAAACATGGTAAATGATAACATGGAGTTGGTGGCCATGATAACTGATCTCACGGATATGGTTTCTGAAGTGAATCTCATGAATACAAATTCAAAGGAGTGGTGGATTGACACGGGGGCTACTCGTCATGTGTGTCATCATAAGAGTGTTTTCAACACCTACAAGGAAGTTAAAGATGGTGAAAAGCTCTACATGGGAAATGCAGTTACCTCGGATATCAAAGGTGTTGGTGATGTCATTCTAAAAATGACTTCGGGGAAAGATGTGAAACTTAGGGATGTTTTGTATGTTCCCAAACTTCGTAAGAATCTAGTGTCGGGTGGTTTGCTGAACCAATTTGGTTTTAAGCTTGTGTTTGAGTCGGACAAGTTTGTTTTGTCCAAAAATGGTATGTTTGTGGGGAAAGGATATGCCTTGAATGGCATGTTCAAATTGAATATAATGGTGACAAACAAAATTAATAATGAAAGCTCTAGTTCAGGTTATTTTCTTGAGTGTTCAAATGTTTGGCATGGTCTCTTAGGACATGTAAATTACAACAGTGACAACCGCCAATTTTGGTCAAACAAAGTCAACAAAAGTCGACCAGGTCAACTCAACTCGTATTAGAATTTTAGGAGAAATGTGATATTCCCTAATGTTACTAATGTATTATTGGCAAGTTATAATTCAAAGTACCTCTCTTTTTACCAATTATTGAATATAAACCCTAACTAGGGTTAGTAACGTAAAGATTCGATAATTCAATTATATATGATTTAAGTATAAATAATATTCATAACACAATGTAGTTGAGTTCATAAACCTTATACTACATGACAAATTCATAACAAATGTTAAATATTCAGATTTTTGGTGAATTCGTCACCAAATGCAACAAATTCTTTACCCGACTTAAACACTCAAACTTTAACGAAAAGAATTAGGAATCATCCTAACTTACGTGTAATGTGTTATTATTTTTTATGATAATGATTTTTATAATAATTTGAATTTATATGATTCAAATTAAGTAATTATACATCATTTTTACCATACTTTTTATAAAATTCACAAACTTTTATAAAAATTACCCATTTTTTATATAAATAAACTAAACACCACATTTGTCTTATATGATATTATTATTTAATTGAAAGAGTCATACTTTAATATTAAATTCAAGAAACCATTCAATGCCCCCCATACCCACCCCTCCCCCCCCCACCCCCCCCACCCCCAGTAAAACATGATAAATACGTTATCAAAGCATTTTCCGAAGAAATGTATTTTTATTCATTTCGGAACATTTGGAATGTCATTGTCACTACAGAAACATAAGCATAAATAGAACTTACATTCATTATCACTAGTGATTTACATCTCCTTAATCTCTCAGTGTAATGTAACTTCATATCGACACCTGTGATACAAATAAGATAGAGTGGTCAGGTTGGGAAACCTGGTGAGTACATAGGGTTTTCAACCCATAATAATATAATTATTATGTTTAAACATCAAACAATCAACCCAATTACCCATCCACATTATCTTCTTTACTCTTAAGGATCTACCCTAAGAATTAGCTATTCCTCGTTCATTAATTCCTAAGGATCATCCTAAGGAATCGGCATGAAATCCATCGTTGCCAGGGTTTACTCAACAGGCACTAAGTCGCATAGTTGCCAGGGTTTAGGCACTAAGTCTCATAGTCGTCAGGGTTTATACAACAGGCACTAAGTCGTATAGTTGCCAGTGTTTATACAACAGGGTACATCTAGTGAACACGCAGTTCAAAACATCTGGTGAACACTTAGTTCAAAACATATGGTGAACACTTAGTTCAAAACATATTGTGAACACTTAGTTCAAAAATACCTAGTGAATACGTAGTTCAAAAACACCTACAAGTTACGAGCCTGCTAGTGTTCCACTACACTATCTAGAATAGTCTGTGGTCGTCATCTATACTCTGCTAGATGGCTAGATCATCTTAAACATTGAGGCCTCTCATCATTTTATCACACATCAACTATTTCATCTACCCATGTTTTACCCAACATTTTCGTAGATATAAAATACATATACAGTTTAAATCATTTGAAACATGTATAAATCGTTCATCCCTCATAGATATCAAGAACACAGATAATATGCACACATAACACGTAATTTATATTAAATACTTCATATCTATGTGTAAGATGAAAGTAACTATGCACTCACTTGCTAAAGTGATGATTCCAAACTCGGACAGCGCTTCGCTTCTTAACAATATAATTTCCTTCGACGAAACCTAGTATTATTACCACAAGATTTTAGTCTAATATTCACCGTGACTAATTATTATTATTATTATTATTATTATTATTATATAAGCGTTTAAACAATATTTTCCAACCACTATGTACAGACAGGGGCCTGACATAAAACACCGGAGGGCAGCACCATTTTGGCATATAGCACTTCTGAAATCCAACAACCCTATGCGGCCCGTTAAACCAGATTCCCCGTACCGTGAGTGGTTAAAAAGATATTATAACGACACTTATATAACCCATAATAATAGCCCAAATATTTACTATAAGGTCCTAATAACATTACTATATTGAAACATAAGCTATACTAAAGTTAGGTTAGGCGTAGCTCACTTACAGCGGGTTTTTCTCAAAACCGGGATCCGCTGGAGCAGCGTTCACGAACCAAAAGGCTCTTCTTCTCGGAGCCATCAGGCGCTCCGGGGCTTCCGCCTTGTGCTAGGGAGGTTCCCTAGGCTTTTTGGGGGGTTTCGGGTCTAGAGAGAGGTTCTACCGTTCTAGAGAGAGAGGGAAGTGATGGGAGGTGTGAGGAATGAATAGGGCTTCACCTATTATTTATAGGGGCTGGAGGGTCACTCACATCATGATTTGTAAGATGCTCACGTCGTGAGCCAGCTAGATACAGCCAGGCACAGCCTGGTGCTGACGCGTGGCATCGCACACAGGGTGGAAATCAGCTGATTTTCAAAAATTCATAACTTTCGTATACGAGCTCCGTTTTCGACGTTCTTTATATCCACGCGTAGGTAAAAAGAGGATCTACAACTTTCATTTTGATTTCGTCGGCTAATTCTCGACCGATCTTAAATTTAACAGTATGAGGAGATTACATTGTTAAATGTCCGCGTAAAATTCATAACTTCTACATACGGACTCCGTTTTCGTCTGTATTTTTACCGTTGAGTTCCTATTAATGAGATCTTCAACTCTCTTTTAGGTCGCGTAGGCGAAAAACCGCTCGATTTAAAATTCGAGTTTCGGGTCGTGCACTGCTATGTCAAATATTAGAAAATTCATAACTTCCTCATACGAAGTCAGATTTGGGTGTTCTTTTTTTTGTATGTTCTCGGTTTAACGTATACTACAACTTTTGTTTAGATTTCTAAGGCTGAAAATTCCTCCATCGTAAATTCACTATTTACGTCTCCCGGCGTCGTGCCGGTTTTGCCGAAAAACTTCGACATGTCATAACTTCTTCGTTATAACTCCGATTTCGGCGTTCTTTATGTGTACAGAACCCTTGTAACATATACTACCACTTGGAAAAGATGCATCCTTCTAAATAATCTTCCATAAAAAAACTCATTTTTGATGTTATTGTCTCTAAATTGACTAGCCCGGATCTGCGGGCGTTACAATTATCTCCCCCTTAGGATGATTACGTCCTGGAATCATCAACTAAACAGGGCAGTATAATGACTCCATACGTTATCTCTTCATCCTAGGTAATAATCGTAACTTCTTTGTTCCTTCGAATGAGTATCTAACTTTTGGACTCCTTGACTGCAGGCGGTGCTCGATCTTGCACTTGCTGCCTATCTCACGTTAGACTCCAAATTATGACCTTCAAGTCACAATCTCGATCCTCATTGGATACGAACTTAAGATAAGTTCTTTTATTACTACAATGGAACGATGTGTCATATTCTAATGACCTATCATCGTATGTTGCAACGCTTAGACTCAGGTCTCTTAGAGTCTTCCAGAACATACTATACTTTCCTTCATGTTCTAATCTCATCTTAAAAGGTAGCATTTCTAGCTACAAGCAACCATCGCGATACCTCTATTGATCGCTTTGATTAATTCTTCCGGCTTAAGTCAGGTACTACATCAAACTTGGTTCTCAGAACCACGTAACATACTCGTCGTAGTCGGACTCAATTTGGTATGACCACTAGGGTCGGAATAACAATCATCTTCTTAATCTTTACTGAAGCAATGGTAACGACATACTTGAATAAAAGGGAATCAATTACTAGCTCCTTCGTAACCTTGTGACTTTCCCTGATCCAAGTGTGAGTCATGTGCTTCCGGTAGTATAGGCCTCTACTACCATCCACACCTACTCACACTCGTCCCAAGTATTGTCTCACAGTCCCCCAAGTTCTTATCTCTTAAAATCACAAAGCAATTTAACACATACGAATGTGTCCAAATAATCATTAACATTTCCCTAGACTCTACTAGGACTTCTTCCATGCATATCTTCAACAACAATTCTACTTCAAGTCGGTTGGTGATGGAAACACCAGACGATAGGATAACTTTAGGAATTACACCAATCGTTCTATCATCCCGCCAATCAAATGTGTACTTCGGACGTACCGTACTCCTCTAAACGTACTGTCTAACATATTCTAAAGGCAAGATACCACTCTTACGATATCTTCTAATAGGTTTCATTCACTATCATAACCCTTTTCATTTCCTCTATTTACTCAATTCTCTATGAGTCTTTACCATAACGTTATTTTCACGGAAGCATGCATTCATTGCATCGAGAAGAGAATATGGATAGAGATGATTTAGACATGTAATCCTTCTTATTACTCCGAAAAGTTACATGCCAGTTCTAATATCGTAATTAAACGTTTAGAAATCTGAACACATCAAATTTCCAGATCCGGTCGGCAACAGACCATAGATTCGATCAAACGATAGCATCATAAAACATCACAATTTATTAACACATAAAAGCATGTTAGGCATTTTCCCTAAATTTGCTAATGCTTGTGTCTATTCATGTGTATTACCTAAAATATATTAGACACACTCTTCACGATTATCGCTTAGCATTCTAAGTTTAAGTCTAGAAATAAATTCATATTCCTAGTTCGCTTAAACTAATGCTCTGATACAAATTGTGACATCCCCATTTTCACGGCCAGAAAAGACCGATTTTTGTTTATGCTTTATAAAAATCAGAGTACTTCTTTTAATAAAAATTTTGCGGAATTTGTTCCCAGTAAAACATGATAAATACGTTATCAAAGCATTTCCGAAGAAATGTATTTTTATTCATTTTAAAACATTTGGGATGTCATTTTCAATACAGAAACATAAGCATAAACATAACTTACATTCATTATCACTAGTGATTTACATCTCCTTAATCTCTCAGTGTAATGTAACTTCATATCGACACCTGTGATACAAATAAGATAGAGTGGGTCAGGTTGGGAAACCTGGTGAGTACATAGGGTTTTCAACCCATAATAATATAATTATTATGTTTAAACATCAAACAATCAACCCAATTACCCATCCACATTATCTTCTTTACTCTTAAGGATCTACCCTAAGAATTAGCTATTCCTCGTTCATTAATTCCTAAGGATCATCCTAAGGAATCGGCACGAAATCCATCATTGCCAGGGTTTACTCAACAGGCACTAAGCCGCATAGTCGCCAGGGGTTAGGCACTAAGTCTCATAGTCGCCAGGGTTCATACAACAGGCACTAAGTCGTATAGTTGCCAGTGTTTATACAACAGGGTACATCTAGTGAACACGCAGTTCAAAACATCTGGTGAACACTTAGTTCAAAACATATGGTGAACACTTAGTTCAAAACATATTGTAAACACTTAGTTCAAAAATACCTAGTGAATATGTAGTTCAAAAACACCTACAAGTTACGAGCCTGCTAGTGTTCCACTACACTATCTAGAATAGTCCGTGGTCGTCATCTATACTCTGCTAGATGGCTAGATCATCTTAAACATTCAGGCCTCTCATCATTTTATCACACATCAACTATTTCATCTACCCATGTTTTACCCAATACTTTCGTAGATATAAAATACATATACAGTTTAAATCATTTGAAACATGTATAAATCGTTCATCCCTCATAGATATCAAGAACACAGATAATATGCACACATAGCACATAATTTATATTAAATACTTCATATCTATGTGTAAGATGAAAGTAACTATGCACTCACTTGCTAAAGTGATGATTCCAAACTCGGACAGAGCTTCGCTTCTTAACAATATAATTTCCTTCGACGAAACCTAGTATTATTACCACTAGATTTTAGTCTAATATTCACCGTGACTAATTATTAGTCTTATTATTATTATTATTATATAAGCGTTTAAACAATATTTTCCAACCACTATGTACAGACAGGGGCCAGACATAAAACACCGAAGGGCAGGACCATTTTGGCATATAGCACTTCAGAAATCCAACAACCCTATGCGGCCTTTTAAACCAGATTCCCCGTACCGCGAGTGGTTAAAAAGAAATTATAACGACACTTATAACCCATAATAATAGCCCAAATATTTATTATAAGGTCCTAATAACATTACAATATTCAAACATAAGCTATACTAAAGTTAGGTTAGGCGTAGCTCACTTACAGCGGGTTTTTCTCAAAACCGGGATCCGCTGGAGCAGCGTTCCCAAGCCAAAAGGCTCTTCTTCTCGGAGCCTCTGGGCGCTCCGGGGCTTCCGCCTTGTGCTAGGGAGGTTCCCTAGGCTTTTTGGGGGGTTTCGGGTCTAGAGAGAGGTTCTACCGTTCTAGAGAGAGAGGGAAGTGATGGGAGGTGTGAGGAATGAAGAGGGCTTCACCTATTATTTATAGTGGCTGGAGGGTCACTCACATCATGATTTGTAAGATGCTCACATCATGAGCCAGCTGGATACAGCCAGGCACAGCCTGGTGCTGACACGTGGCATCGCACACAGGGTGGAAATCAGTTGATTTTCAAAAATTCATAACTTTCGTATACGAGCTCCGTTTTTGACGTACTTTATATCCACGCGTAGGTAAAAATAGGATCTACAACTGTCATTTTGATTCCGTCGGCTAATTCTCGACCGATCTTAACTTTAACAGTATGAGGAGATTATATTGTTAAATGTCCGCGTAAAATTCATAACTTCTACATACGGACTCCGTTTTCGTCTGTATTTTTACCGTTGAGTTCCTATTAATGAGATCTTCAACTCTCTTTTAGGTCGCGTAGGCCAAAAACCGCTCGATTTAAAATTCGAGTTTCGGGTCGTGCACTACTATGTCAAATATTAGAAAATTAATAACTTCCTCATACGAAGTCAGATTTGGGTGTTCGTTTTTTTGTATGTTCTCGGTTTAATGTATACTACAACTTTTGTTTAGATTTCTAAGAATAAAAAGTCCTCCATCGTAAATTCACTATTTACGTCTCCTGGTGCCGTGCTGGTTTTGCCGAAAAACTTCGACATGTCATAACTTATTCATTATAACTCGGATTTCGGCGTTCTTTATGTTGGATTAGTGTCTAAGTCCATAACTATAATTGGTATGTACTTGACCCGACTCGGCATGGTCCATTTGGGTTGCATGGCATCGGAACATTTGGATAGACCGTTTATGAGGAAAAGACATTTTGTGACATATTAATATATTATAAGTTCTAATATATTAATATGAAATCATGTTATTTAATTAGTATTGATCAAGAATTAATTTGGACTTAATTTAGTGATCAAAAAGAGACTAATTAAATAGATTGTGTAAATCATTCATTCTTATATATGTGGGCTTATGATCCAAGATTCCTTTATGTTGGGTTTAACCCATGTGGTGATCCATGGATACTCCATGGAGGTTAAAACCCATGGAGCATAAGGAATGGGTAAAGTCATGAGTTACATGGTGTAACCCTAATAGCCACACTATATAAGAACCCCTTTAGTTCAAGAAATGGGCACTAGTGATACATATTTTGAGGGCTAGCCGATTTGAACATGTATGTCTTCTTCTCATGGTTATTCCAAGAGTTCATGATGTTGTGTGAACCATTTGAGGTGTCACACTTGGGGCACTAGGCTCTCAAGCTTCATGGAGTCAAGCAACAACAACAAGGTATGTATTCTATCTATTTTAGTATCCTAGTATCAATGTTTTGGTATGCTAGTTAGGATAATACCTTGGATAATCATATTTGCATGTATAATAGAGAAAACATAGATCCAAGGTATTTAGGGTTGCATGTACACTTAGGAGTGTTAGAATGCTCAAAACCCATCAGTGGTATCAGAGCCTAGGCTTGTTTTCAATTATACTTGATGCAAATTGCTGAAAAATGCTGAAAAAGTCGAATTTCGGGCATTCTGGGCACTGGACTCGCCGAGTCCACTGATGAACTCGCCGAGTCCATGAAGAAAATCATCCTACTCGGCGAGTAGGTTGATACACTCGACGAGTAGGAGCCCCTGACAGCATATCTTCGAGTTTTTTGGCTAGAAATGGACTAGGAACATTACCATAAGCTGTTTTTGAACCTATAATCCTGTTTTTGATGTGGTAATGTTCATACTAATCCAATTTCAAAGATAATTGTCAATAGATTCATGTTTTGTATTAGTTTAGTGATTAGGCTAATTACATGAAAAAGTTTGATTAAATTATCTTGTTCTTATGAGTTGCTTAGATTAATAGAAAAGTTAATTGATTATGTGTTTTCAATCCATTTTAATCTAAGAGTTGATTCTAAAATGTGTTTTTGTAACTTGTCCTCAAGTTATATGAAAAGTCACATTTAAGTTTCATAAAACTCATAAAAGTTGGTAATGGTTACAAAAATGAAGAGTCTTGTCCTCAAGTTATGGAGGTTCAAGAGTCACTTCATTAAGTAATAAAATGTGTAACCTTAATTAATTCCATAAATTACAAAATAAAGAAAAGTTACATTCTTTTATTAGTTTAAAGTCTTCCATAACTTGTCCTCAAGTTATGGAACTTGAAGAGTTTTTTTTTAATTAAAACTACTTTAAACACATAAGTTATGGAATTAATTAGTTTTGAATAGTTTCAAAACTTGCCCTCAAGTTTTGGAATTTGAAAAATTTTCTCTTATGAATACTTTAATTCCAAGTTAGCCCTTAGAATTTTAAAAGTTAAAATTCAAACCCTTATACTATTATTATAATTTTAATTATATAGATATGTATAAGATAAAGTCAATCTTACCGTTAGTAGGCCTCATTCACGAAGCCGGTCTATAAGAGGAGTATAAGGTTACTGCCTATAAAATGGCAGTTTAATGGGTGTCCACTCTCACCCACCGCTTCCTTGACTGGTGGAGGGTCGTTAGCCGAACGGGTAGGAAAGGACTATAATTCTCCCTTCATTAAAAGTATAAATGATAAATACTAAGTAACTAAACACTTGTACATTCCCAATCTTAGTTACTTAGGAAAATGTGAAAAGGTGCTAACCCATGAAATTACACTTTGTACCTTACCAAGTCATTAGTGGAGCGTGTGTGGTTAACCGGCACACTAATAAGGACTAGTAAGAGTGGCAAAGGGTAACTTGACTCTATTATAGATCGGTGGAGCGTGTGTGGTTAACCGGCACATCGATTAGGTGATAAAGTTAAGGGTACAGAGTCAATTTGCATGGTTATTCACACCTTGTTTGTGATCCTCGGCATCCCAGTCACAAACTTGAGAGGGCACAATCGAGATTCAAACATGCCATTGAAAGTTCAATGTATCTCAAAAGATCTAGGAGTTTCAAATCCAATTAAAACTTAATTATATTTCGTTTTTCATGGTGGAAATTGGTAAATCGTCATTTACCTACCTTCAACTATTTTATAACTTGGATTACGACATCCCTCTTCCAGTTATAAATAGGTTGTTGGGTCCTAGCCTTAATATTTCATATTGGGTGTTATATTAAGGACTTTAAATCAACTCTCTTGAATATCTCCCAAAAGATGATCTTCCCAAATCTCTTGAAACAAGCTTTCCTAAATAAAGATGATGTCCCATGGAAATCATACTTCTTTCACCTCCTCCAATTATTCTCCCTAACCCACAAGTTCCTGAAAAGTTTAAGGTCACTCAAGCAAAGGTCTATATCTGATCACATCTTGGAGATGTAGTCAGATATTGACAAGCCGGGAGAGTTGGGTGTCAAAGTCTTGAGAAAGTTGGTGACTCAACTATTTTCTAAGTCACATAGTGAGTTCCTTTGGGACTCCTATGAAACAGACTATGACAAGACCCTTAATGATCTTATCTATTTGCTAAGATCAACTTCCTAAAACTTTATGGACATTGACAATGATATCCAGTAAAGCTCTCTCTTCCCAATGGAAAGGGATCGGCCATAGTCAACTCGGTTGACCAAATGGTAAAGAGAACGGCTAAGTCTGAGATAGTCCCATTATCAAGGGTCTATTGCCAAAGAAAGGGGCATTGGTTGCGAAGCTGCCAAATTTACCTAAGGATATTAAAGTCAATAAGTTTGACTCTACTTCGGGTAAAGTCCACTATCTAACTCTGCTAAGTTTCTATTCTGAGATTCTTGATACATGATGTGACTGGGTCACATGTTGATGTTTTAAGAATCAAAGAAAAAGTGAAGAAACTTAAAGAAAGAATATGCTGAATCTGATGGCATAGATGGATTTCTATCGCATAGTTTGAAGATCGGATTCTTGAGCTACTTCTTAAGAGTTATGATATATTGCTTAGGAATAAATAACAACAAAGTTTTCATGTGCTTTTGCATTGTAAGGATAGTTTTTCCGCAAAGTTTTAAAATAAAAGGAAAAAAAATTTTTGATTTTATTTATTTTAAAATATCCTTACAATGGCATTCGTGAAAACTTTTGTTGCTTATAAGATTCCGTTAAGAGCAAGTGTGGAAATATGAATTTGATTCTTTCATTTGTGGTAGTGTCTAAATTTACCAAATAAGGAAACATTCTCATCACCTAAGTTTCAGTTGGATAGAAACTTGGAATCATGCAAGTTGTACAACATGATGAATAAGAACTTTCAAGCATTGGAAAAATTAAGACTAACTACTTGTTCACATGGATGTGTGAGTCAAGTAAAGGATCGAGTACACATTCTTGTGCACTGATCAAGCCCACCACAAATAATCGTTAAGACTATTCGTCATTATTTACTAAAATTCAGTAAATATGGTTATACTTACAAGCTTAAGTGTAATTCTGAGACATTGGAAAAGGTTTCAATGTATGGCAGAGCGAATAAGAAGAATCAACTTAGGCAGAAAGATAAAAGTTTTTCAAATCTGAAAAGATGGGAGAGTACTTTAGTATCATGTTATATAATCATCTTAATGATTAAGAGACCTTATCACAATTCATCCTCTAAGTGCATTCTGGTAGCTAAGAAGAGGAGCTATGAATTGTTGAAGTGGTTAAATCAAGAAGATGATTTATACTTCGTTCCAAAAACAATTCTTAGAGTTATACTCTAAGATTGTAACTTGAGTGATATGTCTTAAAGAAGGTTTAAAACACTTGTCAAATGTAAGAGTAAAAGTTTTCTACTCTTGTACATTTGAAATTGGTAAGTTGTGATGTTTTGGATAAAACAAAGACCAACTAAGGCCGATTGTGTGAAGTGTTTGTCTTGATTAGAATCCACACTATCTCTTGAATATCTGACAAGAAAGTCTTATATGTCAAGAGGACAGTGGGAGTCTTAAAGGTCTTGAAAGTCTCAAGAACTAATCAAGAATAAAACCTGAAGTTCTTCACTAGCACACGACTTGAGGTTTATAACCTATCGTGTCGACATGTCTGTGCCTATTCAAGTTGGCTTTGCATAGGAGTTCTGAGAGTTCTCAATTGGTTGCACAGCTACTTGGAAGCAATGGCAGGCCCTTGAGCTGCCAAATGGCAAGAATTTAAGATTGCACAAGTTTAATCCATATAAGTGTGGATTTGTCAGTAACCTTGTCTTGTGATTATGGTTTTGACAAAATTCATATGGATAGGAACTCATACACCATAAAATCTAAGTGTCATAAGGTTTCTCTCCGATTCATGAAAAATGATGGTGAGGAAACACTTTCACGAAGTAGATTTTAGCTAGATAGCAATTGTGATATTTGCATTCTCAAAGTCGTTAGTGGAGCATGTGTGGTTAACCAGCACACTAACATGGACTTGTGAGAAGTGTTAAAGGTCTAAACAATCGAGACAATGATTACGGCATCCCTTTTCATAGTTCTTAAAATTGTTTAGACACAGCTGTGAGCTATCTAAGATAAGGTGTATGATATTGATAAAGTTTTATCAAAGCAATCTAGTATCAGAAATCTGAACTTTGGTAAGAAAGTCAATAAAGTATTGATTTCTAGAAGTCCAGCTGATTTCTGATTACATGTCAAAGCTAGTGGGAGCATGAGTGTTATGCTAATAATCATCATGTTAATGGGAGCATGATAATTATGATAAAGATTGCAAGTTAGCAATGTTAATTATAGAAAACAAAAGTTTCAATTCGTGAGGCTGCAGGGGTTGAAAAATTTGTTTTGCTATAATTAAGGGAGAGGAAATTATACTTCATTTCAATTCTAAAAGCTTAGATTGAGGTTTTAAGTCGTATTTAGTCAAGGATATATATATGAATTTCATGTTGGAATGACTCAACATAAGGAAATTCTATATATGGGTCCATTATTTGCGTTCTAAAATTCGATTATGATTACGGCATCCCTTTTCATAATCTGAATTATGAGAACTTGGCAAATAGAAATGGAAATGTTATAGCAAAAGACTGGTTTAGTCTTTATGTGAGACATCATGACTCGTGTCCCATATGCTTCGGATATAGGATCGATTACATGTGCTATATTTATCCTTTCTAAAATTTTCCAAATGCCTGGGGCATTAAGAAGGGAAAAGGTCTAGAACTGGATATGACTAAAAGGATTAAGCAATTATCGAGGACAATCTAAGGTTTACCAAAGATTGGTTGCTCAAGGACAGTTGGAAGTATAGTGTTAATTCTGGAAGGACCATATTGACATAATCTGTAAGGAGGCAACTCTTGTTCAGAAGTGATAGTCAAAATGGAATATGGAAATGTTTCAAAGTTGGAAATTATTCAATCTGTGTAAGATTAGGAAACTTAATGCAAGAAGGATGTTTCCAAGGAGTTGATCTCCTTGGAATGCTCTGTAATGGTTGTTGTCAAGTCTTTCTGACTCTGTGCTTAATCATTACAGGAGGATCAATGCATATAAGTTTAGAATCTAACAGATTTCAGTAAATGGCATAAATTTGGAATTCTTGCATTTGCAGTAAGGATTTGGGACTGTGAAAGAGGATCATTGGAGTTATGTTCAATTGATCTAATTCACAAAGTGAAGATCATAGACAAACATAGTATGCATACTTGGTGTATGGCATGACTAGTGTTTAGAAAACATAGTGTACATGCTTGGAGCATGGGACAACTATTGTTTTAAATTCAAGAATAAAGTTGATAGCTGAAACAGTATACAATGAATAATGTGTAATCATATGGTGATAAATAAAAGGTGTTTTATTTATGTTCATAGGTTTTGATACCATATTAGATTATATTATTATTGTGTTTCAATTTGCATGTTTTGACTTCCAGAATAACTAGGTCGTTCTTCCTGATTGACTAAGTTATTCAAACTATCCACAGTCGGTCATATGTTGGAAGTAGATATGAATCAAGACTGTCATGGGTTGGCTTGCAGAGGTCTAAGATGTTGGACAAGGGGCTACAACACTCATGAGTACTCATAAGTTCTGAGTATTGGATTCAACCCGCGCTCATTGGAATCACTTCATGGATTTTATCACGAGTGATCATGAGACGATAATATCTTATATTCTTCAAACCTAGAGATATGAGTTGTTACTATGAGTTGGTTGTACATTGATTGCACGAAAACGCATTCGGTAACTCGGTGTTATAAAACGTGCCTTTGTGTATGATTCAACAAGTAGTAGAACAAGCCATATGAGTCGAAGTTTATCCATTCCTTTTACCTTCGGGATAAAAGCGATATTTGTGGGCCCCTCGATGATTTGATGATGACAAATGGAAGTGCTCGGCCGAGCCAGGATTGATTTGATTTGTTCAATTAGTCAGTCGTCATAAATCGGAAATCGGGAAACAACAAATGGACAGAGAGAATGATTATAATCCATGTCTCAGTCCATATGATATCTATAATGGAGGAATATATGATCCCTTATCTAATGGACAAGTCATTGACAAAGGTCAGAGTTCATCTACAAGGTCAGAGTTCGACAGCGGCTTTTGAGAGCTACGATTGCCAGTTGGTTCCTGAAGTCATACGCAATAATAGTTTTAGACTTATCCAAGTGGGAGACTGTTGGATTAGTGTCTAAGTCCATAACTATAATTGGTATGTACTTGACCCGACTCGGCATGGTCCATTTGGGTTGCATGGCATCGGAACATTTGGATAGACCGTTTATGAGGAAAAGACATTTTGTGACATATTAATATATTATAAGTTCTAATATATTAATATGAAATCATGTTATTTAATTAGTATTGATCAAGAATTAATTTGGACTTAATTTAGTGATCAAAAAGAGACTAATTAAATAGATTGTGTAAATCATTCATTCTTATATATGTGGGCTTATGATCCAAGATTCCTTTATGTTGGGTTTAACCCATGTGGTGATCCATGGATACTCCATGGAGGTTAAAACCCATGGAGCATAAGGAATGGGTAAAGTCATGAGTTACATGGTGTAACCCTAATAGCCACACTATATAAGAACCCCTTTAGTTCAAGAAATGGGCACTAGTGATACATATTTTGAGGGCTAGCCGATTTGAACATGTATGTCTTCTTCTCATGGTTATTCCAAGAGTTCATGATGTTGTGTGAACCATTTGAGGTGTCACACTTGGGGCACTAGGCTCTCAAGCTTCATGGAGTCAAGCAACAACAACAAGGTATGTATTCTATCTATTTTAGTATCCTAGTATCAATGTTTTGGTATGCTAGTTAGGATAATACCTTGGATAATCATATTTGCATGTATAATAGAGAAAACATAGATCCAAGGTATTTAGGGTTGCATGTACACTTAGGAGTGTTAGAACGCTCAAAACCCATCACTTTATATGTACGGAACCCTTGTAACATATACTACCACTTGGAAAAGATTAATCCTTATAAATAATCTTCCATCAAAAACTCATTTTTGATGCTTATTGTCTCTAAATTGACTAGCCTGGATCTGCGGGCGTTATAATCTATTTGTGTTAGATGTATAATATATGTTATTTATGAACATCTAAACATATATATATATATATATATATATATATATATATATATATATATATATATATATATATAGGAACAACGAAATATTTATAATAAACTATAAAAAGTGTAGTTTATGGGTCATTAACACTATTATAACATTGTGGGACAAGTCGAATAATTATATATATATATATATATATATATATATATATATATATATATATATATATATATTATACACTATATTAATACCATGGAAAAGTGATATTTACACATACAAGGGTTTTCATTACAACAAAACGTAAACACGTTGAAAGAATTATGTGAGACAAACCATCTAGAGTACACACTAAAGTCGTGAATTATAACCACAATCTCGGTAAGAGAGCGTGATACTTGTGTATAGATCTATACGGGATTGACAATCTCGCACCTAAGCTACTAGTTACAGCTAGACCGGTAGGTCTGGGGTGAGAAATATCTAACATTCCGACGCCTGAAGAACGTCGCAGCAGGCCAACTTCGGTTTTAGCATGGTTGTAATAACTTACATGGGAAATCAACGATACATTTAGTTTACGGGGTAATATGCTTTCAAATGGTTTTATATAAGAATAAAACTACGTAATACTATTTTAAGTATAGAAATACTTATACAATTTTGGTCTTAGGGTTTTAAGACTACAACTTATTTTTAAAGAAATATTGGATTTTCTGGGAACAAACACTATCATTTTACAAGGAAAGAGTCATAGATTTTTCACATACAAAACTCTTATGAACTCACCAACTTAATTGTTGACACTTTTCAAAACTAATTGTATTCTCAGGAAACCGCTAAACAGGTAGTCACGAGGCTTTTGAGGATGGGACGCTACGGCGTCGTACGATTCATTTTGTCATCATAATGTAATTGGTTTTGAAACATACAACACTTGAAAACAATGTAACATTTTCAATTATATTTATGATGGTTGTGTTTGCTTTGATCACTATTGTACATTATGTTGTGATATTTTTATGAAGTCATCCACCCCCAGACATTTCCGTCATCCTGGTTTGGGGGTGTGACAGATTGGTATCAGAGCATTGTTTATAGTGAGCTAATTAAATCAAATCATGTAAGATATACAACTATAAATACAATGGGACTAAAACTCTCTGACTAAAACATTTCATACAAGTATACTTTTAAAATATAATGATATTTTTTTTGTAAAGTATAAGTACATACCTACATACTAGAACTGTGTCATAACAAGAACAATACAAAAGTAATAAGATAAGTTGAACACTACGAATAGGCCTAGGTAGTTATGTAATCAGATCTAGGATAGATAGAGCCTGATCAACTATATTTGTCCGAGATATGACTAACATGTGCTTGGGAATAGTCGTAGTGAAAAACAAGTCTAAACCTTACCAACACCCCATACAAAGAAACTCTAGAACCAAACATATAGTTCAAAATACTATAGGTGTATTTTATGATACTATAGAACCATACACCTAGACTGCTTATGTGCCTCTTATACCTCTATCTTTTCACAGTCGACATGGCCGGATTTCACCTACCAAGAGATCCCTACTTTCCCGATAATGGGAATGGTGGATGGATCGAGGAGGAGCCCGAGAAGCACGCACCAGCCACGGAGGAGGACCCAGAGGAGCGTCAAGATGATGATGACGAAATTGACGAGGACCCAATGGAGGAGGACTCCAATGTTGATTCTGAGGTCAGCGATCCATGTGTTGCCGTCTGCAACCTGCACGATGCTATACCCGAGTCGAGCTTTCAGGTATATCACCACCCATGTGGTCCATTATAGATGCGCACTCCCCGTAAAAGGATACCTCCCTTTCGTAAACCCGATATTTTTATGACAGATGTACCACTCCAGGATCCGACACCCCGTTGGGCAGAGGACCTACACAGATGGAGCTGCGAGCATGGCCAACATCCCCCGTACGGTATGTGTCGAGAGTTCTACGACCTCTTTAATGGCGGTTCAGCCGACAGGGCTCTCCCTGTCATGACTCACCGAATTTCGCACCTTGACGAGCATGCTAGGGTGTCTACCAGCCAGATCCTAGATGTTGGTGCCACAACTAAGGTCACCGCCGCCCGGTTTCGTCGTTTAGATGAAGATCATGATCAGACACACAGGATTATCGATTGTCTTCTGGAGGATGTCACGACTGCCCGAGTCGAGGTTAGGGAGCTCGTGAACAGGCATGCCGACATGGAACACGGGATGAGCGAGGCAGAGCACCGAGCTGAGGAGGCCAGGGAGGAAATAAGGTAGATGCGAGCATTCATAGCCACACTTCGAGGGCCGAAGGATGTCACTCGCCATGAGTAGTGTTTATGTTACTCAACTTTTGTTATATACTAGGTATTGTGAGTAAGTGTTGGTGCTACTCCGTCATGTATGTAGGTCCGACCTTGCGAATAAGTGATTACATTATTCTAAGGGTCGTTATGCTGCCGACTTTATTTTAGATTTCAGGTAGACCCCCATGAAGGCCAATTTTCCAAAATTATGTACTACTATGAAACATTATCAATTAAAGGTTTGCATTTTATTTCATTGGTTATTACTATTAAATTCATATATTGTTATGCAATTGTTTACTTATTATAGTAAATTTTTTTATGGCATGTTTACAAGTTACAATAAAGGCGAGACATAACAAACATATGACTGAGATGTTCTATTTCGATAATACCCGACTTATAACTATTATCGAGGGCTTACAATCATTCCATCTCTAATCCCTATAACAGAAGAATGCCACCACACAAAAGTAACCAACGTGCCGACGTGCACCAACAGTTTCACCAACACCAA
The DNA here is from genome assembly GCF_052849685.1 of Lactuca virosa. NCBI lineage: Eukaryota > Viridiplantae > Streptophyta > Magnoliopsida > Asterales > Asteraceae > Lactuca > Lactuca virosa. Next base: position 219,909,270 of record NC_136430.1, on the reverse strand, counting down.
CTCCACAGGTGGACCCTATTACGTTCCAATCTGTTGTGGCAACCACCATTGCACAACTTAGCGCTAATGGCACAAACAGAAACGGAAACAGAAATGGAAAAGGAAATGGGAACGGTGCCAAAAGTTCCAATCATGGCGAAAGACAAGGACATCAACGAGTATGCTCCTACAAGGATTTCATAAACTGCAAGCCCAAGACTTTTCATGGCGACGACAGTGTCATCGCCTTAACGAGATGGTTTGAGAAAACCGAATTTGTGTTTGAAGTCTGTTCATGCCCAGATGAATGTAAAGTCAAGTACGCAGCTTGTACTTTCGTTGACTTGGCCTTATCCTGGTGGAATGGCCATGTTAAAATCCTGACTCTCACCATGGCCAATGGGAATATCTGAAGGTCATGATGCTGGAGGAGTACTGTCCGAAGGGAGAAATTCATAAATTAGAACAAGAGTTTTGGAACCATACAATGACGGACTCTGATGTGATCGCCTATACTACCAGGTTTAACGACTTGGCAGTTCTGTGCCCAGTATGGTCACCCCGGAAGACAAGAAGGTGGAACGCTACCTCTGGGGACTATCCCCCCAGATTAAAGGAATGGTTGTATCTGCTAACCCAACCACCTACGACAGTGCCAACCGTTTGGCACAAAGGCTTGTCGACCACAAAGTCCGCCAGGGCATTATGACACCCACACCTGATCAACCAAAACGGGAGATAACAAGCGAAAGTTCTAGAACAAGAAAAAGGGCCAACCGACTCAAGAGCCTATCAAAAGACCACAAACTGTGGTAGTCCACGCCGCCACAGTCCCTACTTCCCCGGCGTGGACTAAGAAATATGTTGGGAATCTGCCTAAATGCAACAAGTACAACTTCCATCACAATGGAGCTTGACAGGAGATGCATTGCAACAACTGTAATAGGAAAAGGCATACCGCTCGTTTTTGTAAGGCGCCAGCTCAACAGACCACCCAAGCCACTAATGTTAGGGTGAGTCAGGCATGTTACGGATGTGGGGAGACGGGGAATTTCAAAAGGGAGTGCCCAAAGGCAAAGAACAAGAATTTTGGATGCATGGGAAGGGTCTTGACAATGGGGCACGAGGAAGCGATGAAGGACCCCGATGTGGTTACCAGTACGTTTCTCCTCAATAACTCATATGCATTGTGACAACCGTCAATTTTTTGCCAAGTCAAAGTCAACAAGTCAAACCGGTCAACTCATCTAACCCTTGTATATTAGGGTTTCCATTATGATTCTTATTGTAGTACTCGCAATCTTAATACAAAGTATCACTTAGATTTTCACGTGTTCGGAAATTCTAAACCCTAATCAGGGCAAGTGATGAAACTATTCGATAAAACATTATTCCATACCCCTCGAGAGCGTATAACATTCATAACAAGGCTTAACAGAGTGTAAGAACCTTGCGTTGCGAAGCCAAACACCCAAAAAGGTCACAAACGTAGTCTCTCTCAACCTCTTTCACTCTATCTCTCCCAAAACTTTCTAAGTAGGAGAAATCTCTCCAAGTATGTGAAATCTCTCCCAAATCTCTCCAAGTATGTGAAATCTCTCTCTGTATGAGAAATATCTCCAAGTATGTGAAATCTATCCCAAATCTCTCCAAGTATGTGAAATCTCTCCCATCTCTCCAAGTATGTGAAATCTCTCCCAACTCTCTCCAAGTATGTGAAATCTCTCCCAAATCTCTCTCTGAATGAGAAATCTCTCCAAGTATGTAAAATCTCTCCCAAATCTCTCTCTGAATGAGAAATCTCTCCAAGTATGTGAAATCTCTCCCAAATCTCTCTCTGAATGAGAAATCTCTCTAAGTATATGAAATCTCTCCCAAATCTCTCTCTGAATGAGAAATCTCTCCAAGTATGGTAAATATCTCCCAAATCTCTCTCAACTTCTTATAATCACTCGGGGCATCCCGACCCTCGAATTTGACGAAAACAGCTCGAAAACGGAAGTCTACGCGAAAAACAGTCTTAAGGAGCCAAACCTTCTTAGGAACCGAACCTTCTTAGGAACCGAACCTTCTTAGGAGCCGAAACCTTGCATCAGAACCGAAACCCTCTCAGCCGAAATGGGCCGAGGGTTCGGTCTATTTCGGTTCCCTGACCATTTCGAACCGAGACCTGACCTTCGGCTCTCCTCTTCCCACCTTCGGTCCGAGAGAACTCCACTTTCGGTCCGAGACTGCACCTTCGGTCCGAGAGGCGACCCTGCACAGCCGAACCCTACTCTCGGTTCCTCTTCTACTTTCGGTTCTAAGGGCTAGGACCGAACCTCCGGCCCTGAATTTCGGAAATTGGCAGTTTTTGCCCTGTTTTCAATATTTTTAGCGTTTTGGGCCCGTTTTTCGTGATTTTGACGCGAGATTTTCACCCAAACTCGTATTTTAACATAATAAACCCTAAATATTCATATTTTAATTATATTTTGGGGAAAATCATTGCCTAAGGATAAAATCTAGTAGGTAAGATTTATGGGTGGAGTGTTGACTTTGCCTTAGTGTATGACACAAGCAACCACCCCATACCCACTCAATGACCAGCCCTTGTCCTTCCACCATACCTAGTCCTTTCATTGTACTCTTTCCCACCATTTTTCCAGCCACACTCTTGGTCAAAGGCTAGAAACTCCCCTCTCTCCTCATATTTGTCTCATTTTTCCACCGAAGAACAAACTTCATTCTCTCTCACTTTCTCTCTCTAAATTTCGAGATTCAATGCTATTTTCCAAGCTTTTCTTCTACTTTTGGTAAGTAGTATCATCCTCCATATGATTATTTCACTCCTTTCTACTCAAATCATAGGCTTCTTACACAAACTTCATCATATTTGTGTTAGAACTTCGAATCTTCAAGCAATCTTCGAAGTGTTCTTGAGTTGAACACTTCCTTTCTTCATCATCCATCTACTGAAATCACTCAAGGTGAGTTCATACCCCTACATTTTGATGTTTTCTTCAAGTTTTAAGGGGGGGAATACAAATTAAAACACCAAAAACTTAACTAAACTCAAACAACAGCTTTCATCAGAAAAGTTGAGTCTTATTCACGGACTGTTTTGACTAGCTTAAGCTTAATAACTTTCCAAACTGTTTCATATGCAGATAGTTCAGCTTCATACCTTTAAAATGACTACTTGCACATCTCCATACGATATTTCTACGATTTATGGTGATTTTTACAAAATTGCCTATCATTTCAGAAACGAATTCGGACCAGTCTGTGAATATGAACATTTTAACACAAGTTAAAGACTTCTAAACATCATAATAAAAATTATGAATAAACTAGATACATTTTGTGAACTCTCAGAATTTACGGATTCAGTTTTCGACTTCGTATGATTTTTCTATAATTTTTCTAAAAGAGTGTAGAAAGGTTAAAAAGTAGTTAACAGCTTACAACTTTCATAACACTTTGTAGTATGTTGAGCAAAGTGTATAACCATAAGTTCTAATTATTGAATGTATTTTCTTGTTAGTTTATCATCATAAACTAAAATTTAGTCATTCATGATAAGGTTTACTCATTCATTTCGAACACATATAATAAACTTCAATAAGCATAGTTTATGGATTTTTAATACATGAAAAAGGTTTTACTCTCAAAACAAATGGGTTTTTCATATACTACATGATAAACTATAATAGTAATAGTTTAAGGATTTCATATCACTAATTTATTCATAAAAGGTGATTTTACTTCCTCCACGGAAGAGGTTCTAATATCAAACTATGTGTAAACTAGTTAACTTAGGTTGTGAGGCAATTCTCTCCCCGTACGTTCGAGTACGGGATCCCAATTCCTGTAAGTTATAACCAGAGTCTCTTGTAGGGAGAGCGTGATAATTGTGTATAGATCTATATTGGGATTGACACCCCACACCTCGCTGCTAGCTACAGCCGGACCAGCAGGTCTGCGGGTGACAAGAGTCATAGTATCTTAACGTCTGAAAAACGTTGTCCAGGTTATTTCTCGTCATAGTATGGTTATAGCGACTCACATAGGTAGTTAACAATCTTTCAAGTTTACATGGAAAATTCTACTTTGAAAAGGGGTTTTACTTCTAAACTAAACGAGTTTATGTCGATTTAAACTTGCATAAATTACTTTAAGTATGGTAAAATACTTGTTTATTCTCGGTCCTGGGATTTAGGACTACATAACTTTTATAAGGAAAATAATGGATTTTCTTTGGAAACATATTTCTATTAAAACTACATTTCATCTAGAATTGTTAGACTTCAGCTATAATTGCTAAGTGTATATGCTAGAGTTATATAAGAATCTAGTCACAAGCGACTTAGAATTGGTGGGACCGCCTTATCTCCTGTTCCTTGTTTGGTTGTGGACCTAGGGCAGACCCATTATATTCAACGGTTTATTTAACTTAAATTTTATATAACTTATATACGTTGGGCGATTATACAAGGAATCTATGGGTCCTTTTAGGGTTCATTATCGCATAACATAGGAGCATTCATTCCACACTTAACTAAGAAAATATTGGATTTTTTGGAAATCATACTCTATCGTTTTTACAAGGAAAACGGTTTCTTCCTCAAACAAAACTCTTATGAACTCACCAACTTAATTGTTGACACTTTTCAAAACTACTTGTATTCTCAGGAAATCAGTGAAACAGGAAAACATCAGCACTTTGAGGATGGGACGTTAAATCGTCAAACAGTTTATTTTGTCATCATAATGTAATTGATTTTGAAACATGTAAACATATACTATGGTGTAACCTTTTCAATTATATTTATGATGGTTGTATTTACTTTGAGCACTATTATACTCGTTGTTGTGATACTTTACATGAAGTCCTCCACCCCCGGACGTTTCCGCCATCCTTGGTTTGGGGGTGTGACAGATTGGTATCAGAGCATTGTTTATAGTGAACTAAGTATATCGAACCACATAAGATATACAAACTATAAATGCATTGGGACTAAGGTCTCTGATTTAACATTTTCAAATAACTATACTTTTAGAAATAAATAGTTTCTTTTTAAAAGTATACATGCATGCATACATACTAAGGTCAGCATCATTCTAGAACAAAACAAAAGTTGTGATTGTTGAATGGCACAAGTAGGCTTGGGGATGTATGGTCAGGTCTGGGAATGACATAGCCTGATCAACTATGTCTAACCCAGAAGTGATTAGCATATGCCCGGGAATGGTTGTGGCGTTGCAACAAGTCTAAAAACTTACCAATTCTATCTACAAACAAACATTGAAAAACATAAGTCAAACATTAAAATACTATAGGAGTATTTTGTGATACTATAACCAACTTACGTGAAAACTAAAGACCCCTATTAGTAGGTCTATAATGACTGAGTGCATACGCCAAGGTTATACATAATTAAAGATATTATAGACTCAGAATCTATGACTATTGCTCTACTTCCTGTTCCTTGTTTGGTTGTGGACTTAGAGTAGAGTCATTTATTCGAAGGTCTATTCCATCTCAGATTATGTATAACTGGTATGCACTATGTGATTATAGACGTGACTAATAAGGATCACCCCTATAAATAATTATAGGATTAGACGTCTATTAATTATCTCTTCTACCCCTATTCTCGCACGAGCAACGTGATGAGTAAATCTTAACGCCCGTACAAAACCTACTTCTACCCACTACCATAACTCCGTCTCAGGAACGTTAGCAGAAACACCGAGAATAGTTCAGTAAAGTGCGAAATTTATACGTGTGTATATAAATGGTAAGGATATAACTAGAGTATATCAATAAAAATTGGCATGTATTTTATTTCATTGGGAGTTTACCACACATTTCATAACAAGGTATTACAAACGATTTGCTTTGGATTACTCTAAAAGTACTTAATGTATACCTCAAGGTTATGTGTAATTAAGAGGCGATCGACTCAGAAATGGTGAGTCCGCCTTGGGTCCTGTTCCTTGTTTAGTTGTAGGTTCAAGGTAGACTCATTAAGTTCAACGGCCTATCAAACCTTAATTACACACGACTGGTATATGTCGAGTAATCTTAGGAGTAGATCAGGCATGGAACAAATCACAAGATCACATTCGAGTCACTACTGCTAAATTCATTCATATGGAATTTCGTTATAAATTGCATGCAAGATACTTTTAAGTCGAACATAATACAGAAAAATCTAGTTCAATAACAACCGACTTGTCACTGCTATTGGGAACTTACCGTCTGTTCATCTTTACAAACTTATGACAGAACTATGCCACCGAAGAAAAATTCCAGACCTTCAGGCAGCGCAGCAGCACCACCACCTCCGCCACCACCTCCACAGTTTGATCTCGCAATGTTCCAAGCTGCAGTAACAACAGTCGTGGCAGCCGCAATGTCACAAATTGGTACGAATGGTATTGGTGGTGCTGGATCTGAAGCCACAAACTCTAACCACGGGGACAGTACAGGACGTACGAGGGAATGTTCGTACAAGGACTTTACTAGTGCCAAACCCGATTCTTTCAATGGAAGCGAGGGCGTCATCACATTGATACAATGGTTCGAAAAGACCGAAACGGTCTTCGAAATTTGTGCATGCCCCGAAGTAAGCAAGGTCAAATTTGCAGCTTACACTTTCTCTGGTCGGGCCCTCACTTGGTGGAAAGGCCACGTTAAGTCACTAACGCTTGCAGTGGCTAACTCGTTAAGCTGGGAGGACTTAAAGACGATGATGCTGAAGGAATACTGCCCAAGGGGCGAAGTGCAAAAGCTAGAGCAAGAACTGTGGAATCTTAAGATGACAGGCTCTGATCTTACGACTTATACCGCCCGATTCTGTGATCTAGCACTCCTTTGTCCCGCTATGGTCACCCCGGAAGACAACAAGTTGGAGCGATACCTTTGGGGATTGTCCCCCGAAATTCAAGATAGCGTGTTGGCCTCAAGACCAACTACCTTTGACAGTGCCAAGGAATTGGCACAACAACTCATCGACCATCATGCCAGCCATGACACTACGACAACCACCCCTAATCAAGAAAGAGGAGGGAACAACAAAAGAAAGTTCTGGGACAACAAGAAGGACCAACCAGCCCAGGACTTCACTAAGAAGCAACAGATTGTTGCTGTTCATGCTACCACAACCCTCGCCACGCCAACACCTATAAAACAATACGTTGGAACCCTTCCGAAATGCAACAAGTGTAACTTCCATCACACTGGGGCTTGCCGAAAGATGCATTGCAAAAATTGCAACAGAGAGGGGCACACTGTCCGTTTCTGTAAGGCACCAGCACGACCCATCAACCAGGTCCCTGGCATTGGAGTAAGCCCAGCCTGTTACAAGTGCGGCGAAACGGGACACTTTAAAAGGGACTGCCCAAGAGCAAGAGATGCCGGTGATGGAGGAAGGGTGCTTGCGATCACCTCAGGAGAGACCACCCCGGAACCGCCCGTAAATATCAGTACGTGTTTCTAGCATCGACGTTTAAATTTTAAATTCCTTTTTATTACTGAAAGTAGCATCGATTAAAGTATATCAACCATAAATCTCGAGAACACGGCAAAACCCGAATAAGTCTTATCTTCTATATAAAAATGCAGGGTTTTTACTAGTGAATCTATAATGGCTAGTGTAAACATTGTGGCCATATATCATTAAGATTCTATGGACTTAGAATGTGTAATTTCGCCTTATTTTCTGTTCCTTGTTTGGTTGTGGGCTTAAGGCGGAGTCACTCATTCGAATGCCCTTGCAATCTAAATGATACATGACTAGTTTACACCAAGAGATTATAAAAGATCTGGTGAGACTTATAATGCAAAACTTCGTCACAAATTGATAAAGCATTCGTAATGCTAGTACTCGCTAAATTACGTTATAAAATATTCGGAGTAGTAATATCAAGAATAAAGCGGGGAGCATAAAGGCACACGTAGAATACACTATCATTCCAAAACAATAACTCCTTTTAAATCGACTCAGCTCAAGTTACAATAAGAAATTCCAAGGTCGTCATTTAACACCAGGCGGATTGTTCCCCACCATATCAATTTCTCATACTACGAAACGTTCCCCCATCTTTCCTCCAAATTCTTGAAGTCCCAGTCGAAACACTAATTTCGGGACGAAATTCTTTCTAACATGGGGATGATGTGACAACCGTCAATTTTTGGCCAAGTCAAAGTCAACTAAAGTCAACAAGTCAAACCGGTCAACTCATCTAACCCTTGTATATTAGGGTTTCCATTATGATTCTTATTGTACTACTCGCAATCTTAATACAAAGTATCACTTAGAGTTTCACGTGTTCGGAAATCTAAACCCTAATCAGGGCAAGTGATGAAACTATTCGATAAAACATTATTCCATACCCCTCGAGAGCGTATAACATTCATAACAAGGCTTAACAAAGTGTAAGAACCTTGCGTTGCGAACTCAAAAAGGTCACAAACGTAGTCTCTCTCAACCTCTTTCACTCTATCTCTCCCAAAACTTTCTAAGTAGGAGAAATCTCTCCAAGTATGTGAAATCTCTCCCAAATCTCTCCAAGTATGTGAAATCTCTCCCAAATCTCTCTCTGTATGAGAAATACCTCAAAGTATGTGAAATCTCTCCAAGTATGTGAAATCTCTCCCAAATCTCTCCAAGTATGTGAAATCTCTCCCAAATCTCTCTCTGAATGAGAAATCTCTCCAAGTATGTGAAATCTCTCCCAAATCTCTCTCTGAATGAGAAATCTCTCCAAGTATGTGAAATCTCTCCCAAATCTCTCTCTGAATGAGAAATCTCTCCAAGTATGTGAAAGCTCTCCCAAATCTCTCTCTAAATGAGAAATCTCTCCAAGTATGGGAAATCTCTCCCAAATCTCTCTCAAAATCTCTCTCAACTTCTTATAATCACTCGGGGCATCCCGACCCTCGAATTTGACGAAAACAGCTCGAAAACGGAAGTCTACGCGAAAAACAGTCTTAAGAAGCCGAACCTTCTTAGGAACCGAACCTTCTTAGGAGCCGAAACCTTGCATCAGAACCGAAACCCTCTCAGCCGAAATGGACCGAGGGTACGGTCTATTTCGGTTCCCTGACCATTCCGAACCGAGACCTGACCTTCGGCTCTCCTCTTCCCACCTTCGGTCCGAGAGAACTCCACTTTCGGTCCGAGACTGCACCTTCGGTCCGAGAGGCGACCCTGCACAGCCGAACCCTACTCTCGGTTCCTCTTCTACTTTCGGTTCTAAGGGCTAGGACCGAACCTCCGGCCCTGAATTTCGGAAATTGGCAGTTTTTGCCCTGTTTTCAATATTTTTAGCGTTTTGGGCCCGTTTTTCGTGATTTTGACGCGAGATTTTCACCCAAACTCGTATTTTAACATAATAAACCCTAAATATTCATATTTTAATTATATTTTGGGGAAAATCATTGCCTAAGGATAAAATCTAGTAGGTAAGATTTATGGGTGGAGTGTTGACTTTGCCTTAGTGTATGACACAAGCAACCACCCCATACCCACTCAATGACCAGCCCTTGTCCTTCCACCATACCTAGTCCTTTCATTGTACTCTTTCCCACCATTTTTCCAGCCACACTCTTGGTCAAAGGCTAGAAACTCCCCTCTCTCCTCATATTTGTCTCATTTTTCCACCGAAGAACAAACTTCATTCTCTCTCACTTTCTCTCTCTAAATTTCGAGATTCAATGCTATTTTCCAAGCTTTTCTTCTACTTTTGGTAAGTAGTATCATCCTCCATATGATTATTTCACTCCTTTCTACTCAAATCATAGGCTTCTTACACAAACTTCATCATATTTGTGTTAGAACTTCGAATCTTCAAGCAATCTTCGAAGTGTTCTTGAGTTGAACACTTCCTTTCTTCATCATCCATCTACTGAAATCACTCAAGGTGAGTTCATACCCCTACATTTTCATGTTTTCTTCAAGTTTTAAGGGGGGGAATACAAATTAAAACACCAAAAACTTAACTAAACTCAAACAACAGCTTTCATCAGAAAAGTTGAGTCTTATTCACGGACTGTTTTGACTATCTTAAGCTTAATAACTTTCATCAGAAAATTTGAGTCTTATTCACGGACTATTTTGACTATCTTAAACTTAATATCTTTCAAAACTGTTTAATATGAAAATATTTCAGCTTCATACCTTTAAAATGACTACTTGCACATCTGCATACGATTTTTCTACGATTTATGGTGATTTCTACAAAACTGTCTATCATTTCAGAAACGAATTCGGACCAGTCTGTGAATATGAACATTTTAACACAAGTTAAAGACTTCTAAACATCATAATAAAAATTATGAATAAACTAGACACATTTTGTGAACTCTCAGAATTTACGGATTCAGTTTTTGACTTCGTATGATTTTTCTATAATTTTTCTAAAAGAGTGTAGAAAGGTTAAAAAGTAGTTAACAGCTTACAACTTTCATAACACTTTGTAGTATGTTGAGCAAAGTGTATAACCATAAGTTCTAAATATTGAATGTATTTTCTTGTTAGTTTATCATTATAAACTGAAATTTAGTCATTCATGATAAGGTTTACTCATTCATTTCGAACACATATAATAAACTTCAATAAGCATAGTTTATGGATTTTTACTACATGAAAAAGGTTTTACTCTCAAAACAAATGGGGTTTTCATATACTACATGAGAAACTATAATAGTAATAGTTTAAGGATTTCATATCACTAATTTATTCATAAAAGGTGATTTTACTTCCTCCACGGAAGAGGTTCTAATATCAAACTATGTGTAAACTAGTTAACTTAGGTTGTGAGGCAATTCTCTCCCCGTACGTTCGAGTACGGGATCCCAATTCCTGTAAGTTATAACCAGAGTCTCTTGTAGGGAGAGCGTGATAATTGTGTATAGATCTATATTAGGATTGACACCCCACACCTCGCTGCTAGCTACAGCCGGACCGGCAGGTCTGCGGGTGACAAGAGTCATAGTCTCTTAACGTCTGAAAAACGTTGTGCAGGTTATTTTTCGTCATAGTATGGTTATAGCGACTCACATAGGTAGTTAACAATCTTTCAAGTTTACATGGAAAATTCTACTTTGAAAAGGGGTTTTACTTCTAAACTAAACGAGTTTATATCGATTTAAACTTGCATGAATTACTTTAAGTATGGTAAAATACTTGTTTATTCTCGGTCCTGGGATTTAGGACTACATAACTTTCATAAGGAAAATAATGGATTTTCTTTGGAAACATATTTCTATTAAAACTACATTTCATTTAGAATTGTTAGACTTCAGCTATAATTGCTAAGTGTATATGCTAGAGTTATATAAGAATCTAGTCTCAATCGATTTAGAATTGGTGGGCCCGCCTTATCTCCTGTTCCTTGTTTTGTTGTGGACCTAGGGCAGACCCATTATATTCAACGGTTTATTTAACTTATATTTTATATAACTTATATACGCTGGGCAATTATAGAAGGAATCTATGGGTCCTTCTAGGGTTCATTATCGCATAACATAGGAGCATTCATTCCACACTTAACTAAGAAAATATTGGATTTTCTGGAAATCATACTCTATCGTTTTTACAAGGAAAACGGTTTCTTCCTCAAACAAAACTCTTATGAACTCACCAACTTAATTGTTGATATTTTTCAAAACTACTTGTATTCTCAGGAAATCAGTGAAACAGGAAAACATCAGCACTTTGAGGATGGGACGTTAAATCGTCAAACAGTTTATTTTGTCATCATAAGGTAATTGATTTTGAAACATGTAAACATATACTCAAACATGCATGCATACTTTTCGATAGCGATGCGGAGAGGAGTTTCGTGAGCCATAAGTTTAAACACATACTCAAACAAAAACCTCAATAACTCAATGAAATATTCATAGTAGAGATGGATAATGGAAAAACTGTAAGCACCAAAGACATATACATAGGATGCACCCTAATCCTAAACAATCACTCCTTCCAAATCGACCTAATGTCTGTTACAATAGGAAGCTTTGATGTGATCATTGGCATGGATTGGTTAAGCCCTCACCATGCCAATATCATGTGTTATGAACGGGCCGTTCGACTTAACTTACAAAATAACGAAACCCTTGTCATCTATTGTGACAAACCCAACACAAACCTCTGAATCGTCTCTTGCATCAAGGCTCAAAAGTACCTGCACAAGAAGTACCATATATTCCTAGCCTATGTTGTTGATGAGAAGAGGGAAGTGAAGGACATCAAGGATATTCCAAAAGTCTGTAATTTTACCGATGTATTCCCAGAACACCTTCCAGGAGTACCACCCGTGCGACAAGTCGAGTTTAGAATCGACTTGATTTCTAGAGTCACCCCCATAGCCAAATCACCATATCATTTAGCCCCGACAGAAATGCAGGAATTGTCCAGTCAATTGAACGAACTGCTAAATAAAGGATTCATCAGACCAAGCTTCTCACCTTGGGGAGCATCAGTCCTATTCGTAAAGAAGAAATACGGATCATTACGTATGTGCATTGACTATCGGGAGTTGAACAAACTCACCATCAAGAACCGATATCCCCTACCCCGAATTGACGATCTGTTCGACCAACTTCAAGGATCGAGCTACTTCTCAAAAATCAATCTAAGGTCGGGGTACCATCATCTCAGAGTCCAGGAGGAAGATATTCCTAAGACGACGTTTAGGACTTGTTACGGTCATTACGAGTTCGTTGTGATGCCCTTCGGATTGACTAATGCACCCGCAGTGTTCATGGATCTAATGAACTGCGTATGCCGACCTTACCTAGATAAATTCGTGATAGTGTTCATCGATGACATACTAATCTATTCGCGAAGTAAGGAAGAGCATAGTCAACATCTGCGACAAGTCTTGGAGACACAAAGGGCAGAAAAGTTGTACGCAAAGTTTTGAAAATGTGAATTTTGGATTCGAAAGGTGGACTTCTTAGGACACGTGGTCAGCGAGGAAGGGATACACGTGGATCCCTCCAAAATCAAAGCAATTTAAAACTAGGAAGCGTCGAGGACACCGACAGGAATCCACCAATTTTTAGGCCTTGCTGGCTACTACCAAAGGTTCATACAGAACTTCTACAACATCGCAAAGCCACTTACTGCCCTGACCCAGAAAGGAGTGACCTTTAACTGGGAGGATAAACAATAAGCTGCCTTCCAGACGCTAAAGATAACTTTATGCAGTGCTCTGATCTTGTCCCTTCCAGAAGGAACGGAAGACTTTGTGGTCTACTGCGATGTGTCCAAGCACGGTCTACGTTACGTGTAACATCCATAAAAATCATGCCAAATTTAAACTTTTTAAAACATTTCAAAACCGATGATTATTACAAAACTTGTTTTCAAAATAGTATAATGTTAGAGTATCCCAGAATCAAATCATAAAATCATGAAATATGAGGAGCTGTACGATCACGCCTTCACCTTCCCATGATTATCAGAAGTACCTAAAACAATAATCGATAAATGTAAGCTCGAAGGCTTAGTGAGTTATCCCCAAAATACAAACGCCATAATACATATCAATAACATACAAGCAAACAACATGCATAATGAGCCTTCCTCCTGACTGGACCGCCTCGCAGACCTTCAGCCTATCTGGACCGCTCTCTGAGCCTTCGGCACGTCTGGACCGCCTCGTAGGGCCTACAGCCTATCCGGACCGCTCGTCGGGACTTCGGTCTTACTAACATGTCCTCATGGACCTGTAGTCTATCCGAACCGCCCTGGGTATATTAGCCTTCAGCACAAAGCAGGACCGCCTCAACCCGGCCCGCAATCAAATAACCATGTGCACATACTATCATACTCTAGCATGTATAACAGTCAAACCGAACTAACAGATCATTAATCATAGCAACATCCTATAACCAGGATACAGACCTAACTAGTCACTAACATATCATCATCCTATATTCCAGGATACCGACCTAACCAGGTCACTAAGCATATCACCATCCTGACTACCAGGATGTAATCAATAAGCATATCATGCAATAACCCGGATACAAATCCGAAAAGTGCCAGCATTGGTGCCTTAGACCCTGTTGATATAGTAAGGAGAACTCACCTCACAAGTAGCTCGAAATGATAAAGTCAAACTCCACCAAATGCAGCTCCGAATCCAACACCTACATCCACCAATGACCCACTTCCACAAATTCCCAAATTACCAAAATACCCCCAGAAGTCAAACTGGTCAACCCTTGGTCAAAGTAAAAGTCAACGGTCAAAGTTAACAGTCCATGTTGACCCAACTCGTCGAGTGCAACTAGCAACTCATCGATTTCCTTAAGAACTCAGAAACTCATAAAACCCTAACTGGCTCGCCGAGTTTCCAACTAACTCGTCGAGTCCATGTGTGTCCAGATGTCGGGGAAAACCCTAACTGACTCGACGAGTCCTTCTGCTGACTCGGCGAGTTCATGCAGCATCAAAAACGGGGAACCTTCATCCGAATCGCCGAGTCGGCTAAGCGACTCGTCGAGTTCATGCGTCCATATCTTATTCAGATGTTTTTAAGCTACTCCAAGGCTCCAACTTATAGATCTAGCTTCCTAAGGCACAGATTCCACGTAAAGTTGCAAACTTTACGTGCATGCAAGGTCCTACATTCCTAGAACACCAAAACCAAGTCTAGAATGGGGTTTAAGGCATGGTGAAGGGTTAATACTAGATAAAGCTAATAGCTTTCTGAATTTGGGACCTAGAGAAGTCCAGATCAGAGACCATATCTTCTGGACAAGTTCAAACCCAAGAATGACCCCCTTTTTCCCCAAAAATGACCATATTCACGCATGAGAGGAGATCTAAGAAATGGAAAGCCAATGTAAAGACTTTTTACCTTCTACTGGAGGCCAACACAATGAAGATACTGGATCTACAAGCTTCTTCCCGTTCCAAGATTCCAAATCTTCAAGCTTCTTAAAGAAATGCACCAAAATACACACTTAGCCTCTCACACACTCAAGAATAGGGTTAGATCTATTAGGGTTTGATTCTGGACGTCACAAGTGGCAAGGTGGCTGGGGGAAAGGACTTAAGGTCCTTTAAATAGGGTGCAAACCCTAAAAATTAGGGTTTCATCTCCCAACTCCTACTCATCGCGTCCGGGTCCTCCGACTCATCGAGTAGGTCCAATATCCCGCCTCTACACGACGAGTTGGGGGCAACCAACTCGTCGAGTAGGTCCATAAATTTGTATATAATGCTTTAAAACTTGTACCTGGGATTCAGAGTGTTACAATTCTCCCCCACTTGAACTAGACTTCGTCCTCGAAGTATGCTGCGACGAACAATTCTGGATAGTGCTCTCACATCTCAGCCTCCGACTCCCACCTCCACTCGGATCCCTTCCTGTGCTCCTACTGTACCTTTACCATAGGTACTTCCTTGTTCCGTAGAACCTTTGCCTTCCTCTTAAGGACAGCCACTAGCCTCTCCACGTAATTCAGGCACTCGTCGACCTGAATATTGTTTAACAATACCACTTCCCCCTCATTTTCTATGCACTTCTGCAACTATTAAACATGGAAAGTGTTGTGGATCTGACTAAGCTCCTCAGGGAGGTCTAATCTATACGCCACCTTGCCAACCCTGGCAGCGATCCGGAATGGTCCGATGTACTGGGGACCCAATTTCCCCCTCTTCCTGAAGCGGATCACACCCTTACAGGGTGAGACCTTCAGGAGTACCATGTCACCGACCTGAAACTCCAACTCAGATCGGCGCCGGTCGGCATAGCTCTTCTGCCGACTCTGTGCGGTCTACATTCATTGTCTAAATTGCTGAATCATCTCGGTAGTCTGCAGGATTACCTCAGTCCGACCAATCACCTTGTGACCAACCTCGCCCCAACAAACTGGGGTGCGACATCTCCGTCTATACAACAGCTCATAAGGTGGAGCACCAATGTTGGAGTGGAAGCCGTTATTATAGGAGAACTCTACGAGGGGTAGTGTAACAACCTGTCATTCTCAATTCAATTATAGCCAAAATCTCATTCCGATCCTTATATTTATTCATACCCTCTATTACTTCAAGTGCATAGTTATAAGCTAATAGCTAAATATAGCTTAAGTCTTGAGTGAATTATAGCTTTTATAACTTAAAATAAGTGAATAGATTAATGTTCAAATCAATAATATAAACCTCAAAATGGTTCACGGTCAAGGAGTGAACTCCAAATGGAGTTCACGACCAATAGATCACTCCATCATGGAGTTCACGGTCTAAAAGCATATCTAAGATGGAGTGCATGGCCAAAGTAAATGAAAACAAGGGGTTCACGGCCAAGCTTGGCCGTGAACACCCCCTTAATGGGCTGAAAACGTCATTTCAAGTCCATTTGTGGACAGTAAACACTAAGGCCCAATATTAATTCAACCGTAAACAACCCCTATATATGTGTTTTCACCCTGATTCAATTCATTTCCTCATTTCTCAATCGTGAACCACTCCAAAATCCTGTCATTCTTCATCCGTGAACAGTCCCATTTCCTTTCAATATTCAAAGGTTTACCCCTAGAATCTTCAAATCTTCAACCAATTCACCAAGAACATTCATACCCACATTCAAATCTTCAAGCAATATTCAAATCTTCATAATAATTCAAGATCCAACCGTGAACACCATTTGCTCCAATCGTAAACCCCATTTTTACAACCAAAAACTCATTCCCAACATTTCCAATTAATTCCAATTTAATTGTAAGTCCTTCTTATAATTAAATTATTATTTAACCCCATTATTTAATTAATATATTATTAATTTAAATATGACGTCAAATATAATTATTTTTAGGATAACGTTATTCGCGCTTACGCTTACCCGGGGATCGTCTCTACAACTCGCTAATTCAAGTTAACGCACATTTGAGGTGAGTTCATATATTTTCTATGTTTTTAATATTTTTAGGGGGGAATACAAGTAAAACACATGTACTTTTTTGTTCATTCAAACATTCTTAAATAGTTTTAAAACTTTTGCAATTGTTTTAAACCGAGCAAGTCGCTACACATCCTAAAAATATTTTATGTATATTTCAACCCTTTTGTCATATGTCGAGCATAAGGGTAATTGATTTCATACAATTAAATTGCAAATTTTTTCATTTCACTACGAAACAAACAATTAAACTAATTGACATAGTTTGGAAACCTCTACACTATTTTGCTAAGTACAACACATGGAATCAAAACATTTATTCAAACTATAATAGGTATAGTTTGGGAAACACTACTCTAATACATTGGTACAAGTATACACTACTAAATAATTATTCTACATTACAGGTACATTACTACAAGGGTATTCATACATATTCAAATACAAGAAAACACTACTACACTACACTACACGTAAACTAGTTAATACAGGGTTGTGGGGAACAACTTCACTAGTATCCATCAGGGTACGGAACTAAATCCTATACAGTATAACCAGAGTCTCCTGGAGGAAGAGCGTGAGATTTGTGTATAGATCTATACGGGACTGACAATCCCGCACCAAAGCTGCTTGCAACAGCTAGGCCGGCAGGCCTGTGGTGACAAATGTGATAAATTTCAGATGCCTGAAGAACGTCTTAGAGGTCACTAGGTGATATCAAGCATGGTTATCTCAAAACTTACAACAATATAATTTAATACATATGTTTACGGGATTAATACTACTTCAGTTATTTTATTTTATTTAATAAAATTACAGTACTCTATGGTACACTACACTACACTATAGCTGGGGGTGCCCAGGCATTCATATAAGGTTTTCATACAAATACTACAATCATACACAACTTTACACTACAAATAGTGATATCCATAAATTTATACATGGATTTTCATACACATACAGATATAATACACTATTTTCTAGTGCCAAGTACACCACTACAGTATACGTTTTCAAGGAACATACATGACTACAATTCATTCACAATAGAAAATATTGGATTTTCTGGAGAAACATACTAGCATTTTCAAAGTATAAATACGAGTTTTCCATCACTAAAACATACTTATGAACTCACCAACTTAAATGTTGATACACTTTCAAAATCACTTGTATTCTCAGGGAATCAGTAGACAGGTACACCGCGGGATTTTGAGAAGACGGAGCTTATATAGTCGCGTCTTTAATACTTTTGTTACACCCTTTTTGATTTCATACAAACTATGTTTTGAACAGATGTAAATACTTTACCTTATCAATGTAATGGTCGTGTTTGCTTTGATTCCTATTATACAATTGTTGTGATACTGTACATGACGTCCTTCACCCCCGAAACGTTTCTGCCGTTCCGGTTTGGGGGTGTGACAGATTGGTATCAGAGCATTGTTTATAGTAAACTAAGTATATCAAACCTTACATGATATACAACTATAAACACTATGGGGCCGGAGTGCTCTGAACTAAAAGTATACTTTTAAAATCTATGTATTTTATAAAAAGTATACAAGTATACATACATACCAAAAACAATATCACAAGAAGAACAAAACAAAAGTATTTAGATGTTGGACACTACGGTTAAACCTGAATAGTTATGTAATCATATATGGGATAAATATAGCCTGATCAACTATATTTATTCGAGATACGAACAACATTTGTTTGGGAGTGATAGTGGTGTTGCAACAAGTCTAAAACTTACCGAACTCTATACAAAGAAAATACAAGAACCAAACCTACATTTAAAATACTATAGGAGTATTTTGTAGCACTATAATACTAGAGCCAAACACGTGAAAACAAAGAACTCTTGCTAATAGATCTATAATTGCTTAGTGTATGCTAATAAGTTATATATAAGTAAGATTTTATAGACTCAGAATAGGTGATTTGACTTTACTTCCTGTTCCTTGTTTGGTTGTGGACTTAGAGTAGGATCACTTAGTCAAAAGTCTATTTGATTTTAGTTATATATAATTTGTGTACACTATGTGATTATAGGGGGGTCAGGCACGAATCACATTATACAAATTCATTCCAAGTGTTGCTATTAATTTCATGGCGATTGTTTACTTGTATTAGTAGACTTCCTTTGTAAATCGCTTAATAGAACACTATAACTGTCAAGTTAAGATATATCCCGTTCATTATCACCTGACTCCTGACCACTATAGAGGACTTATCGTTACTTTCTCTTTAATCATTATAGAGAAAGATGCCTCTAAATAAGTCCAACAGGAAGAAAAGCAGCACTTCGACAAATCCACCACCGCCACCACCACCCCAATTTGACACTGCTGTCTTCCAAGCAGCAGTGACCGCCACTATGGCTACCGCCATATCGCAGATCAATAACAGCGGTACTAGTGGATCGGGTAGTGGTACCAATCCTCTAAACCCCGGTGGTAGCCAGGGACAACCGAGAGAGTGTTCCTACAAGGATTTCACGAATGCAAAACCTAAGTCCTTCGATGGCACTGGAGGTGTCATTGCCCTAACTCGTTGGTTCGAGAAGACCGAATCCATCTTTGAGATATGTGCGTGCCCCGAAACGAGCAAAGTAAAATTTGCAGCATGCATCTTCACTGATAGAGCACTAACTTGGTGGAACATCCAAGTCAAATCCCTAACTCTCTCGATAGCTAATGCTATGAGTTGGGACGATTTGAAAGATCTGATGCTGGCTAAATACTGCCCGCAGGGCGAAATGCAAAAACTGGAATAGGAGCTCTGGAACCTGAAGATGAAGGGTTCCGACATCGTTTCTTACACTACAAGGTTCAGTGACTTGGCTCTACTCTGTCCCGGGATGGTCACCCCGCAGAGTAAGAAGGTAGAGAGATACATTTGGGGATTGACACCCCCAACTCAAGGAAATGTCCTAGCTGCCAAACCGCTTACCTTCGACTGCGCCAAGCATCTGACGCAGACACTAATAGATCATGGAAAAAGACAAGACAATGTGATAGTGATTCCAGAATAGCCCAAGGAGAGCGGCAGCAAAAAGAAATTCTGGAACAAGCGGAAGGGCCAATCTTTGCAGGAGCCCTCAAAGAAACAACAAACGGTGGCAGTCCATGCTGCTACCCTTCCTGCTGTTGTTCCCACTACTCCAACAACTCCCATTCGATATGGTGGGAACCTCCCGAAATGCGACAAATGTAACTTCCAACATAATGGACCCTTTCGGGAGTTACACTGTACTAGCTGCAACAGGAAGGGGCATACAACCCATTTCTGCAAAACGCCTGCGCAGCCTAAAGCTCAGGCCCCCGGAGCTGGAATAGGCCAGGCCTGTTATGGTTGTGGTGAGACAGGGTGTCACACCCCAAAACCGGAACGGCGGAATCGTTCAGGGGTGGAGGACGTCATGTTTAGTATCACAAGATATGTATATGGTAAGCAAGTAATGAACAACCATTTCATTTAGAAAGAAAGTGTTTACAATGTGTGTGTTCAATAAACATAGAATTCAAAAGCAAATAACAAAACAAGACTTGAAGCTATAATGCTCCATCTTCTGAGTTCCCAGCACGAGTACCTGTCTAATAGGCTCCTGAGAATACAAGTTATTTGAAAGAGTTGATCAGCAATTAAGCTGGTGAGTTCATAAGATTTTGGTGATGTAAGTAAGTTGTAAAATGTTGTAAGTTGTAAGTTCTGTTTAGAAAAGTTTGGTTGTTCCTCTAGGAAATCCTATATTTCCTACTTTAATGAAAGTTAAGTAAAAATGACTCTACAATCCTTTCTATGAGTACTAAGTGGATACAAGTTATATAAGACTCAGAGTAAACAAACAATCGATTGTGCGCATCTGCCCTAAGCTCACAACCAAACAAGGAACAGAATTTAAGGCGGATAGCACACATCCCATTGGTTGTTAGATCATTGTTGTATATAACCCTGGTGTATTCCCTTGTTACTCATGGAGTTAATTGTAATGGTTCCTTTATATTTAATGAAAAGATTCTTTAAGAAAACCCATATTTCTTATAATAAAATGGTGACCATAGTGACTACTTTTATAATAGCTTAGTTTATACTAGATATATATAATCTAATATCGGATAGAAAGTTAACTGGGTGAATCAGCCCTAAGCCCACAACCAAACAAGGAACAGGAGATAAGGCGGAAAGCACACATCCAACTACCTATTGGGTATTAATTTTATATATAACCATGATGTATAAACTAAGGTATTATAGAGTTAATCACCTAAGGTCCTTTAAGTTTTACTGGTTTAATAAAATGGATTAAACCCTTTACTGGTCAAGTTTCTAGTTTTCTATACCAAAAGTTATGATTTGGAAAGTATGTTTTGTACTAGAAAAACTGTGCTTTGACTCTGTGTCCTATGACCTGACCTATACCTAGTACCCTTATGATGTCTTAATGTATACTATGCATATATATATATATATATATATATATATATATATATATATATATATATAGAATCGAATAGAAAATAGATTGGGTGAATTCGTTCCAAGCCCACAACCAAACAAGGAACAGGAAATGAAGCGGAGAACACACATCCTATTACCTGTCGGATCCTATTGGTGTATATATATATATATATATATATATATATATATATATATATATATATATATATATATATCCTATGATGTATACATTAAGGAATCATAATATTAGCATTATGGTCCTTTCTTTTAAACGTAGCCTTCTACCAAGGCATCTACTGTTATGTGCTAGACTCGACTGTTCTGTTTGTCGTTTGTAAAAATGTATGTTTTCCCTAGTTTATAACTATCTTAACTCGAAAATAGTTTGAGTTTGTCTTTCAAGTGGTACTGTCACTTTATGAAAGTAATGGGAAATATAAGTACACAGTTGTCGTTTATAATGACATGCGGATGTACTGATGACCTAAAAACATGTTTGTTTTATTATGGTCATAATGTGAAAGCTAGAACCCCTACTATACGCTCTCCCTGTCTAGAGATTAAGGGAACCAAACGCGACCTCTACAAATTCTTGCAAGCCGTGTAATTCACATTAAAGTTATATGATCATGTATACCCAATATAACTATCACCTTTTGTTTAAAACAATGAGTTAGTGATCAATTGGTATAATTAGATCCTGTATGTTCTCATGCTATAGAAACCTAATTTGTTTGTTTTGTACTGTATATTGTACGTTCTATTTGTTTCTCAAAATTGTGTGTTCTCTCTGTATGGTATTGTTTGTTTTCTCTTCATTGTATGTTTTATATGGTATTGTTTGATTCTCATCATTGTGTGTTTGACTCATGTATGAACTAACTCTTTGTATGCTTCATTATACTAGAAGTAATGAATAGCATTCTCCTAAACTATACCTATTATAGTTTACTAATGTTTTACTTGGACTGTTATTGAAAAGACTCGTTTATCTACTAAGTTATGTTTGTACTTTAAAAACGGAGTTTTGTATAACTATAAAGTAACATAACTTTAAAAGAGCTTTTGAAATGTTTTGACAATTTATAAATGACATAAGTAACATTTTGAAAGATGTTTATAACAAACAATTACACAATTATTATTGTCTTCAACTTGTATCCCCCCCCCCTTAAAACATTCAAAATAGTTAAAAGATCCATTACGGGGTATGAACTCACCTGATGTGGGTGATTCAAACGGGTATGCGTGTAAGGATGAGAATTTCCACGAATGAAGTCCCGAGACACAATAAGCCCTAAATGACATATAATGACATATATTTGCATGAATATAGTGTTTATAAACAACTATATGGAAGGAAACACCTTCCGGGACTAGGAAACACTTTGACCAAGTGTTGGAATCGCATGTGATTCATCAAAGGAAAGTAGAATGACACCAACATGAGTTTACGGCCATGTGTTTACGGCCAAAGGGATTTTACGGCCGTAAACTCATGGTCACTCATGTATAAGTGTAAGTTTGAAGGCTAGGGAAGCTTTAGGGACTTTTTCTCTACACTAGTATGAGAAAGACCATCTCTATTGAGGCTTATGATGAGTTTACGGCCCAAAGGAGTTTACAGCTGTAAACTCATGACCATTTATATTTATGAGAGTAGTTTAAGGTCCTACAATCATCAAGGAAGGGTTCTGGGTCACAAGCCTTGCATCTAGGAGGGTTGATGGCCAAAATGGCAACCTTAAAGGGGTTTACGGCCTTGGGAGATGGCTTGGTCGTAAACTCCTTTTGTCCTTGTGTTCTTGATGTTTTCAAGTCTCTAAGCATGAGTCCTAACTAGATATGAAGTATAGGGAAGAATACTTACGATCTAGAAGCTTGAAATGGTCGGTTTTGGCCAAGAACACTAGTGTGTGTTCTTGGTGTTCTTGGTGAAACTTGAAGATCTAAGAAAAGAATGATTTATATGGATGAAATCATGGAAGGATACTAGATTAAGAGATGTATCAACAAATCTAGGAAGAATACTTACATCTTTTGAAGATCTAGGAAGGAAATCTTGATGATACTTGAGAGAGAACTCGAGTTCTTGGGGTTGGAATGCAAGAAATGGCTAGAAATGACCAAGGGCCATATACATACTCTTGAGTTTATGGCCACATGAGTTTACGGCCGTAAACTCATTGCTTTGTGGCCGTGAACTCCTTATGATGAGGTTAAGGTTTGATTTCTTGGACAGTGTCTCTAGCAGGTACATTCTAACACTCATTCCTTAAGTGTACTAGGCTTAAAACTCCTTAGAATGACCTTTAACCGGGCTAGAACTCATTACCAATGAGTCTAACACTCAGTTGAGTTGATTGACTGGGCTTAAAAGCAAAAATTTTCCGGGTTGTCACATCATCCCCCTGTTAGATGGAATTTCGTCCCGAAATTAGCTTTCTTAGTCGTACTACTGGGGTTGCGCTCCTCTGATTGGCAGAATACCTACTCGTAGATCTGGCAACTTTGCCCTGGTGTTCATGATAGGATTCGTACTTGGTCCATCTATCATTACCTCGTGTATACAAGTCGTATATAATTAGGATTAGTAAGACGGTCGGATGTGCGACTCTGCCCCAGGTCCACAACCAAAAAAGGAACAGGAGATAGGGCGGAAACACACATACTAAATCTACGTAATCATAATCATATACCACTCTCGCGTATACACTGAATAGTGATAGGTGGGCTGTATTCATCCATAGCCTCTGTGCTCGAACTTGGTCTGTTGGACGAGTGGTATTTCGTGACGGTCTGCGGACATCTGACGATAAGGCTTCGGAGGACAAAGTACTCTTCGCACGAGTACTTGGGGGTTTAGAATACGAAAGATAAAACTGAGGTTTAGGTCGGACTGTTGTTACAGATGACGAAAGTTTCGAGAACTTGCCGATCGAGGCGATAGAAACATATGAACTCAGTATGGTGAGGACCACGCCAACTCATGACGAATGAAAGTAACGGACTCTTTACTGAACAAAGTTTTGGTCAATTTGAAAGAAACGTCTGTTATACGATGATGTATCCCTTGCGTGTTCGACAATGTACTCCTAGTATGTTCGACAATGTACTCTTTGTAAATGTTCCAGTGTTTCTTGTTTTCTCTTTGAAGTTAACACTCCTACGTATCGTATCGCTATGTGCGCATACATACAAATGAAAGTGCTTTAATAACTGGTGATGATACTTTATATCATGATCCTCCTTGGTACCACTACGATCGACTGCCATATACAAGTTATGAATAATTAAGATGAATAAGGCAGTCGACTGAGTAACTCTGACTCAAATCCTCAACCAACTAAGGAATAGGGATCTAAGCGGAATCACTCACTCTAAGTCTGCAACATCTTAGTTATGCACAACCCTGATGTATATGCTAAACCATCATAGCTTCTCTAAACGGATCTTTTAGTTCTCTTGAATACTGTGACCTATTTCAATATGTGAGTTATTATAATTACTTTTTAAGTGTTGTCCCCAGGTTTTAATCTTATATGAATATAAACTAATTTTTAAAAGTAATTACTATTTTGAAAACGTACCGCTGCTCGTCGACGACTCCGGGGTAGATTCTCCTGCGGTGATCATCAGAATGCGTCAATCCGCTCCTGAGTTATTTATTACTGGGCAGTCCCTCTGATAGTGTCCAGTCTCACCACAGCCATAACAGGCTTGGCTTTCTTCAGCTCCGGGGACTTGGGAGATCGGTTGAGCCGGTGCCCTGCAGAAACGGATTGTGTGTCCCTTTCTGTGGCAGTTCAGACAATGCATTTCTCGGCATACTCCGGTGTGGTGAAAGTTGCACTTTCCATACTTCGGGAGGGTTCCAGCATATCGGCTGGCAGGTGCTGGAGCAGTAGGCGTTGTAGTGGCGTACATAGTACTCGCTCGTTGCTCTTGCGGGGTATCCTGTGTTGTTTGCTTCTTCTTCCTCTTGTTTCCTAACTTCTGATTATAGTCCTCTTCCCTCGATGGCTCGGGAATAGGGACTTTTACACCATGGCGGACTCCATGGTCGATGAGTCGCTGAGCCAGGCGTTTAGCACTATCGAATGTGGCTGGGTTGGAAGACAACACATTTCCTTGGGTCGGAGCAGTCAGACCCCAAATGTATCTTTCTATCTTCTTGCACTCCGGGGTAACCATCCTGGGGCATAGAGCTGCTAGCTCGCTGAACCGGTCAGTGTAGGTCACTATGTCTGAGCCGACCATAGTGAGCTCCCATAGTTCTTGTTCCAACTTTTGAATTTCGCCTAACGGGCAGTATTCTTCCAGCATTAACTCTTTTAGGTTTTCCCAACCTATTGAGTTAGCCACTGATAGGGTCAGTGACTTAACATGGCTGTTCCACCATGTTAGGGCCTTGCCAGAGAAGGTGCAGGCATCAAACTTCACTTTGCTTCCTTCTGGGCACGAACAGATTTCGAAGATCGACTCTGTTTTCTCGAACCATTGCGAGAGGGAAATGACTCCGCCAGTCCCATTAAAGGACAATGGTTGGCATTTGGTGAATTCCTTGTAGGAGAACTCTCTCGAGCGCACGAGGACCTCACCTTGAGTAGAATCAGTAGGCGTTCCACCTCCACTGGTACTGATGGAGTGATATTGAGCCATGGCTGTTGCCACAGCCGCAGCCACGGCAGTGTCTATAGTTGCCATATCGATTTGCGAAGGAGGCGGTGTTGGAGTTATCGGAGTAGTGCGTATGTTTGATCTGCGAGGAGGCATCTTTGCTAAAAGAATACAAAGATGAGACGGAATAAGTCTAAAGCAATGGACACAAGCCGAAAGCTGAAAAGACAAGGTTATCCTAGTTCTGGATGTATCGGGTCCTGACTTCCACAGGGTTCTAGAATAATTCATAAATGAGTCTATACCGAATAAACTTTATGAATTTGGAATAGCTATCCTCGAATGAATATCTGTTGCCTGAATAACTGTTACCAGTTGCATATAAGAAAATAATCTTAACATATAATGTGAGCAGTGTTTCCACTCGCTCATTAAGTTAACAAGATTATTATTTATTAGTGTGACGTGTAAGACGTTTTGGTTACTTCGGCTGATACCTCCTTGAAACTTCTCATGAACTTGTTCTTATTCCTCCTGGACTCTTCTGTTGTCTACTATGAGGAAGTGGTTACATCTATCTGGGCTTGTCGTGCGAGAATGAAAGTGACTAAAGAATCTATGAGCTTTAAGGTAGCTTTATGGGGTGATCCTTACAGAGTCCTCCTATAATTGTGCAAGGTATACAAGTTTGTATATAATTCAAGATTAAATAGACCTTCGAACAGGTGATCCTACTCCAAAACCACAACCATAAGAGGAATGGGTAGCGAAGAGTAGATCACAGATTCTAAGTCTATAAGATCTTAATTATATATAAAACTTTAGGAGTATACATTGCAAGACTATAGACCTATCCGTAACGGTCTTTTAAGTTATCACATAAGTTATTTATATGGTGCCTAAAATACTCCTATAGTATTTTAATGTAATGTACTTGGTATGTTCTAAACTTGTTATCGCGTTATCGTATCATAGAATACTCCTATAGTATTCTAACTCTAAATGTACTTGTTCTGGTATTCTCTTGACTGGTGTTCAGGTAAGTTTTAAGACTGTTGCAACACCCCATCATTCCTAAACACATGTCGGTCACATCTCGAATGAATATAGTTGATCAGGCTATATTGATCCTAGCTATGATTACATAACTGTTCAGGTTGACGACAGTGTCCAACCTTTAAATACTTTAGTTCTGTTCTCCTTGTGATACTTGTTCTAATATGTACATGTATAAGCAAGTAGGTATATTTTTATAACTTATAGTTATACTCTAAAAATATATCATTATCCAGAGCACTTAAGCCCCACTGTATTTATAGTTGTATATATTTCATCGGTTGATATACTTAGTTCACTATAAACAATGCTCTGATACCAATCTGTCACACCCCAAAACCGGAACGGCGGAATCGTTCAGGGGTGGAGGACGTCATGTTTAGTATCAAAAGATATGTATATGGTAAGCAAGTAATAAACAACCATTTCATTTAGAAAGAAAGTGTTTACAATGTGTGTGTTCACAAAACATAGAATTCAAAAGAAAATAACAAAACAAGACTTGAAGCGATAATGCTCCATCTTCTGAGTTCCCAGCACGAGTACCTGTCTAATAGGCTCCTGAGAATACAAGTTATTTGAAAGAGTTGATCAGCAATTAAGCTGGTGAGTTCATAAGATTTTAGTGATGTAAGTAAGTTGTAAAATGTTGTAAGTTGTAAGTTCTGTTTAGAAAAGTTTGGTTGTTCCTCTAGGAAATCCTATATTTCCTACTTTAATGAAAGTTAAGTAAAAATGACTCTACAATCCTTTCTATGAGTACTAAGTGGATATAAGTTATATAAGACTCAAAGTAAACAAACAATCGATTTTCCGCATCTGCCCTAAGCTCACAACCAAACAAGGAACATAATTTAAGGCGGATAGCACACATTCCATTGGTTGTTAGATCATTGTTGTATATAACCCTGGTGTATTCCCTTGTTACTCATGGAGTTAATTGTAATGGTTCCTTTATATTTAATGAAAAGATTCTTTAAGAAAACCCATATTTCTTATAATAAAATGGTGACCACAGTGACTACTTTTATAATAGCTTAGTTTATACTGGATATATATAATCTAATATCGGATAGAAAGTTAACTGGGTGAATCTGCCCTAAGCCCACAACCAAACAAGGAACAGGAGATAAGGCGGAAAGCACACATCCAACTACCTATTGGGTATTAATTTTATATATAACCATGATGTATAAACTAAGGTATTATAGAGATAATCACCTAAGGTCCTTTAAGTTTTACTAAAACGGATTAAACCCTTTCATAAAATGGATTAAACCCTTTACTGGTCAAGTTTCTAGTTTTGTATACCAAAAGTTCTGATTTGGAAAGTATGTTTTGTACTAAAAAAATTGTGCTTTGACTCTGTGACCTATGACATGACCCATACCTGGTACCCTTATGATGTCTTAATGTATACTAAGCATATATATATATATATATATATATATATATATATATATATATATATATATATATATAATCAAATAGAAAATAGATTGGGTGAATTCGTTCCAAGCCCACAACCAAACAAGGAACAGGAAATGAAGCGGAGAACACACATCCTATTACCTGTCGGATCCTATTGGTATATATATATCCTATGATGTATACATTAAGGAATCATAAGATTAGCATTATGGTCCTTTCTTTTAAACGTAGCCTTCTACCAAGGCATCTACTGTTATGTGCTAGACTCGACTGTTCTGTTTGTCGTTTGTAAAAATGTATGTTTTCCCTAGTTTATAACTATCTTAACTCGAAAATAGTTTGAGTTTGTCTTTCAAGTGGTATTGTCACTTTATGAAAGTAATGGGAAATGTAAGTACACAGTTGTCGTTTATAATGACATGCGGATGTACTGATGACCTAAAAACATGTTTGTTTTATTATGGTCATAATATGAAAGCTAGAACCCCTACTATACGCTCTCCCTGTCTAGAGATTAAGGGAACCAAACGCGACCTCTACAAATTCTTGCAAGTCGTGTAATTCACATTAAAGTTATATGATCATGTATACCCAATATAACTATCACCTTTTGTTTAAAACAATGAGTTAGTGATCAATTGGTATAATTAGATCCTGTATGTTCTCATGCTATAGAAACCTAATTTGTTTGTTTTGTACTGTATATTGTACGTTCTGTTTGTTTCTCAAAATTGTGTGTTCTCTCTGTATGGTATTGTTTGTTTCTCTTCATTGTATGTTTTATATGGTATTGTTTGATTCTCATCATTGTGTGTTTGACTCATGTATGAACTGACTCTTTGTATGCTTCATTGTACTAGAAGTAATGAATAGCATTCTCCTAAACTATACCTATTATAGTTTACTAATGTTTTACTTGGACTGTTATTGAAAAGACTCGTTTATCTACTAAGTTATGTTTGTACTTTAAAAACGGAGTTTTGTATAACTATAAAGTAACATAACTTTAAAAGAGCTTTTGAAATGTTTTGACAATTTATAAATGACATAAGTAACATTTTGAAAGATGTTTATAAGAAACAATTACATAATTATTATTGTGTTCAACTTGTATCCCCACCCCACTTAAAACATTCAAAACAGTTAAAAGATCCATTACGGGGTATGAACTCACCCGATGTGGGTGATTCAAACGGGTATGCGTGTAAGGATGAGAAGTTCCACGAATGAAGTCCCGAGACACAATAAACCCTAAATGACATATAATGACATATATTGGAATGAATATAGTGTTTATAAACAACTATATGAAAGGAAACACCTTCCGGGACTAGGAATCACTTTGACCAAGTGTTGGAATCACATGTAATTCATCAAAGGAGAGTAGAATGACACCAACATGAGTTTACGGCCATGTGTTTACGGCCAAAGGGAGTTTACGGCCGTAAACTCATGGTCACTCATGTATAAGTGTAAGTTTGAAGGCTAGGGAAGCTTTAGGGACTTTTGCTCTACACTAGTATGAGAAAGACCACCTCTATTGAGGCTTATGATGAGTTTACGGCCCAAAGGAGTTTACAGCTGTAAACTCATGACCATTTATGTTTATGAGAGTAGTTTAAGGTCCTACAATCATCAAGGAAGGGTTCTGGGTCACAAGCCTTGCATCTAGGAGGGTTGATGGCCAAAATGGCAACCTTAAAGGGGTTTACGGCCTTGGGAGATGGTTGGCCGTAAACTCCTTTTGTCCTTGTGTTCTTGATGTTTTCAAGTCTCTAAGCATGAGTCCTAACTAGATATGAAGTATAGGGAAGAATACTTACGATCTAGAAGCTTGAAATGGTCGGTTTTGTCCAAGAACACTAGTGTGTGTTCTTGGTGGTCTTGGTGAAACTTGAAGATCTAAGAAAAGAATGATTTCTATGGATGAAATCATGGAAGGATACTAGATTAAGAGATGTATCAACAAATCTAGGAAGAATACTTACATCTTTTGAAGATCTAGGAAGGAAATCTTGATGATACTTGAGAGAGAACTCGAGTTCTTGGGGTTGGAATGCAAGAAATGGATAGAAATGACCAAGGGCTATATATATACTCTTGAGTTTACGGCCACATGAGTTTACGGCCGTAAACTCATTGCTTTGTGGCCGTGAACTCCTTATGATGAGGTTAAGGTTTGATTTCTTGGACAGTGTCTCTAGCAGGTACATTCTAACACTCATTCCTTAAGTGTACTAGGCTTAAAACTCCTTATAATGACCTTTAACCGGGCTAGAACTCATTACCAATGAGTCTGACACTCAGTTGAGTTGATTGACTGGGCTTAAAAGCAAAAATTTTCCAGGTTGTCACACAGGGCATTACAAGAGAGATTGTCCTAAATCAAGAAACGTTGGCAACACTAGAAGAGTGCTGGCAATGGGCCAGGAGGAGGCAGTAGCAGACCCCTCAGTAGTTAAGGGTACGTTCCTTCTCGATAACTCTTATGCATGCATACTATTTGATAGTGGTGCGGAGAGGAGCTTTGCTAGCCACAAATTTAAACACTTACTTAAACACGAATCCCAACCACTAACCGAAACATTCACTGTCGAGATGGCTAACGGGAAGAAAGAGATCACTAACAACGTATTCATAGGTTGTACCCTAACTCTAAATGGCTATTCCTTTCCTATCAACCTTATGCCGGTCTCCATAAAAAGTTTCGATGTCATCATCGGTATGGATTGGTTGTAACCCAATCGTGGTGATATCCTTTGTTACAAAAAAATCATTCGCCTCAATCTGCCAAATGGTGAAGCCCTCGTTATCTATGGCGACAAAACCAGTACGAACCTTCGCATCATTTCTTGTATTAAAGCCTAAAAATACCTGCGAAAAGAGTGTCACACATTCTTGGCCCATGTAATCAACGAAAAAAAAAAGAAGGACCTTGTGAGCATCCCCGAATTCTGTAATTTTCCTGACATCTTCCCCGAAGATCTTCCAGGAGTTCCTCCTGAACGCCAAGTCAAATTACGAATCGACTTAATCCCTGGAGCTACCCCCGTAGCCAAATCCCCGTATCGCCTAGCGCCAGCAGAAATGAAAGAATTATCCAGCCAGTTGAATGAACTGCTCAGTAAGTGAATCATCAGACCGAGCTCTTCACCCTGGGGAGCGCCGGTCTTGTTTGTGAAAAAGAAGGACGGATCGTTCCGCATGTGCATAGACTACCGCGAACTGAACAAGCTCACTATTAAAAACCGATACCCTCTCCCGCGAATAGATGAACTCTTCGATCAACTCCAAGGAGCCAGCTACTTTTCAAAGATTGACCTGAGATCGGGGTATCACCAATTACAAGTCCAGGAGAATGATGTTCCCAAAACAGCATTCTGAACTCGTTATGGTTACTACGAGTTTGTAGCAATGCCATTTGGTCTAACCAATGCACCCGCGGTATTCATGGATCTGATGAATCGGGTGTGCCGACCCTTCCTAGACAAATTCGTGATAGTATTCATAGACGATATACTTATTTATTCATGAAGCGGGGGAGAACATAGTCATCACATGAGACAAGTTCTAGAAACTTTACAGACGGAGAAGCTTTACGTGAAATTCTCCAAGTGCGAATTTTGGATTAGGAAGGTAACTTTCCTTGGTCACGTGGTTAGCGAAGAAGGCATACACGTGGAACCTTCCAAAATAAAGGCAATCGAGAACTGGTCAGCACCGAAAACGCCCACAGAAATCCGTCAATTCTTGGGTCTTGCTGGCTACTATCGCAGATTTATACAGAATTTCTCCAAAATTGCTAAACCTCTTACTACCCTGACTCAGAAGGGAGTAACTTTTAGTTGGGGAGGAAAACAAGACACTGCGTTCCAAACTCTGAAGCAAGCCCTGTGCAGCGCACCTATCTTGTCTCTTCCAGAAGGGACAGAGGACTTCGTAGTCTACTGCGATGCATCTAATAAGGGGCTAGGTTGCGTCCTCATGTAGCGAGGAAAGGTTATTTCCTATGCCTCGAGATAACTTAAAGCATACAAAGTCAACTACACAACTCATGATCTTGAGTTGGGCGCAGTGGTCTTTGCACTGAAAATCTGGAGAGATTACCTTTATGGTACCAAGTGCACTATCTTCACCGACCATAAAAGCCTTCAGCATATCTTTGACCAGAAAGAACTTAACATGAGACAACGACGATAGGTAGAGCTGCTCAATGATTACGAATGCGAAATTCGCTATCGTCCCGGTAAAGCCAATGTAGTAGCGGATGCCCTTAGTCGAAATGAGTACTCAGGTCGTAGGGTGAAGGCACTAACCATGATAATCCATTCACATCTGTCCACGCAAATCAAAGAGGATCAGATGGAAGCTTTAAAAATAGAAAACATGGCAGATGAAGCCTTACGAGGAATGGAGAAGAACTCTGAGATCAAGGGAGACGGAGTTCGTTATTTCATGAACCGGATCTGGACCCCAAAGTTCGGTGGTTACAGAGACATAGTCATGAACGAAGTGCATAAGACTCAATACTTTGTTCACCCAGGTTCAGATAAGATGTATCTGGATCTCAAGAAACTCTATTATGGCCAAACATGAAAGCAGAGATTGCTACCTACGTGGGTAAGTGCCTAACTTGTTCCAAAGTCAAGGTAGAATACCAAAAGCCCTCAGGTTTACTTCAACAGCCAGAGATACCTGAGTGGAAGTGGGAGCGGATTACTACGGATTTCATAACCAAGCTACCCAAGACTGCAGGTGGTCATGACACCATTTGGGTAATCTTCGATAGATTAACCAAATCTCCCACTTCCTGCCAATCAAGGAAACAAACAAGATGGAGAAGCTGACCCGAACTTACATCCGAGAGATAGTACGACTGTACGGTGTGCCCATATCTATTATCTCAGATAGAGATAGTAGATTCACCTCGAGATTTTGGAAGTCACTTCAGAAGGCTCTTGGAGCTAAGTTGGACATGAGCACAGCTTACCATCCTCAAATTGACGGGCAGAGTGAGAGAACCATTCAAACCCTAGAGGACATGCTGAGAGCAAGTGTGAATGACTTTGGTAAAGAATGGGAAACCCATTTGCCACTGGTCGAGTTTTCATATAACAACAGCTATCACACTAGCATCAAGTCTGCTCCATTTGAAGCCCTCTATGGTCATAAGTGCAGATCCCCTATGTGATGGGCTGAGGTGGGTGACACGCAGCTAGCAAAAGGTCAAGTTCCTGATAGCACTCTCACTGGCCCATAAATTATTCGAGAAACCACAGAAAAGATCGTACAAATCCGATAACGGTTGAAAGCTTCAAGAGATAGACAAAATAGCTACGCAGACAGAAGGCGAAAACCCTTGGAATTCCAGGTTGGTGATCGTGTTATGTTGAAGGTCTCACCCTGGAAGGGCATGATATGCTTCGGAAAGCATGGGAAGCTAAATCCAAGGTACATTAGGTCATTCGAGATCCTCGCTAGGATCGGCCCTGTAGCTTACAAACTCCGTTTACCACAAGAGCTTAACAATGTACACCCTGTTTTCCACGTGTCAAATCTAAAGAAGTGTCTATCTGACGAAACTCTTGTGATTCCACTAGATGAAATCGAGATAAACGAGAGCCTTAACTTCGTGGAAGAACCAGTAGAGATCATGGATATGGAAGTTAAACGAACGAAACAAAGTCGCATAGCGATCGTGAAGGTTCACTGGAATGCCAAGGGGGGACCTGAATTCACTTGGGAGTGAGAAGACCAGATGCAACAAAATTACCCGCATATTTTCCCTAGTCCGTAATGTATTCACTATAGCAAGAATTTCGGGACAAAATTCCCTCTAACGGGGGGATAATGTAACAACCCGTCATTCTCAATTCAATTATAGCCAAAATCTCATTTCGATCCTTATATTTATTCATACCCTCTATTACTTCAAGGGCATATTTATAAGCTAATAGCTAAATATAGCTTAAGTCTTAAGTGAGTTATGGATTTTATAACTTAAAATAAGTGAATAGATTAATGTTTAAATAAATAATATAAACCTCAAAATGGTTCACGGTCAAGGAGTGAACTCCAAATGGAGTTCACATCCAATAAATCAATCCATCATGGAGTTCATGGTCCAAAAGCATATCTAATATGGAGTTCACGGCCAAAGTAAATGAAAACAAGGGGTTCACTACACGGCCAAGCTTGACCGTAAACACCCCCTTAATGGGCTGAAAACCTCATTTCAAGTCCATTTGTGGAAAATAAACACTAAGGCCTAATATCAATTCAACCGTAAACACCCCCTATATATATATATATATATATATATATATATATATATATATATATATATATATATATATATATATATATATATATATATATATATATATATGTGTGTGTGTGTGTGTGTTTTCACCCTGAATCAATTCATTTCCTCATTTCTCAACCGTGAACCACTCCAAAATCCTCTCAATCTTCATCCGTGAACAGTCCTATTTCCTTTCAATCTTCAAAGGTTTACGCCCAGAATCTTCAAATCTTCAACCAATTCACCAAGAACATTCATACCCACATTCAAATCTTCAAGCAATATTCAAATCTTCATAATAATTCAAGATCCAACCGTGAACACCATTTGCTCCAACCGTAAACCCCATTTTTACAACCGAAAACCCATTCCCAACATTTCCAATTAATTCCAATTTAATTGTAAGTCCTCCTTATAATTAACTTATTATTTAACCACATTATTTAAATTAATATATTATTAATTTAAATATGACATCAAATATAATTATTTTTAGGATAACGTTATTCGCGCTTACGCTTACCCGGGGATCGTCTCTACAACTCGTTAATTCAAGTTAACGCACATTTGAGGTGAGTTCATATATTTTCTATGTTTTTAATATTTTTAGGGGGTAATACAAGTAAAACACAGGTACTTTTTTGTTCATTCAAACATTCTTAAATAGTTTTAAAACTTTTGCAATTGTTTTAAACCGAGCAAGTCGCTACA
Organism: Lactuca virosa; assembly: GCF_052849685.1. Lineage (NCBI taxonomy): Eukaryota > Viridiplantae > Streptophyta > Magnoliopsida > Asterales > Asteraceae > Lactuca > Lactuca virosa. Next base: position 219,873,785 of record NC_136430.1, on the reverse strand, counting down.
CATCCTAAAAATATTTTATATATATTTCAACCCTTTTGTCATATGTCGAGCATAAGGGTAATTGATTTCATACAATTAAATTGCAATTTTTTTCATTTCACTACGAAACAAACAATTAAACTAATTGACATAGTTTGGAAACCTCTACACTATTTTGCTAAGTAAAACACACAGAATCAAAACATTTATTCAAACTATAATAGGTATAGTTTGGGAAACACTACTCTAATACATTGGTACAAGTATACACTACTAAATAATTATTCTACATTACAAGTACATTACTACAAGGGTATTCATACATATTCAAATACAAGAAAACACTACTACACTACACTACAAGTAAACTATTTAATACAGGGTTGTGGGGCACTACTTCACTAGTATCCACCAGGGTACAGAACTAAATCCTATACAGTATAACCAGAGTCTCCTACAGGGAGAGCGTGAGATTTGTGTATAGATCTATACGGGACTGATAATTCCGCACCAGAGCTGCTTGCAACAGCTAGGCCGGCAAGCCTGTGGTGACAAATGTCATAACTTTCAGATGCCTGAAGAACGTCTTAGAGGTCACTAGGTCATATCAAGCATGGTTATCTCAAAACTTACAACAATATAATTTAATACATATGTTTACAAGATTAATACTACTTCAGTGATTTTATTTTATTTAATAAAAGTACAGTACTATATGGTACACTACACTACACTACAGCTGTGGGTGCCTAGGCATTCATACAAGGTTTTCATATAAATACTACTATCATACACTACTTTACACTACAACTAGTGATATCCAGAAATTTATACAAGGATTTTCATACACATACAGATACAATACACTATTTTCTAGAGCCAAGTACACCACTACAGTATACATTTTTAAGGAACATACATGACTACATTTCATTCACTACAGAAAATATTGGATTTTCTGGAGAAACATACTAGCATTTTCAAAGTACAAAGATGAGTTTTCCATCACTAAAACATACTTATGAACTCACCAACTTAAATGTTGATACACTTTCAAAATCGCTTGTATTCTCAGGGAATCAGTAGACAGGTACATCGCAGGATTTTGAGAAGACGGAGCTTTTATAGTCGCGTCTTTTATACTTTTGTTACACCATTTTTGATGTCATACAAACTATATATTGAACAGTTGTAAATACTTTACCTTATCAATGTAATGGTCGTGTTTGCTTTGATTCCTATTATATAATTGTTGTGATACTGTACATGACGTCCTTCGCCCCCGAACGTTTCCGTCGTTCCGGTTTGGGGGTGTGATAGGTAGGTAGGAGTCCCAGCTCTCACCGAAGTCAATAACACAGGCTCTCAACAAATCCTCAAGAGTATGTATGGTCCGCTCAATCTGTTCGTCCGTCTGCGGATGATATGTTGTACTGAATTGCAGTTGTGTGCCTAGTTCCTCGTGGAACTTTTGCCAGAAATGGGAGGTGAACCGAACCTCACGGTCTGAGATGATAGAGATCGGAACCCCGTGACGAGCGACAATCTCACGTATATACACATCGGCCATCTTCTCGGCTGATGAGCTCTCCCGAATGGGCAGAAAATGAGCACTCTTGGTCAATCGATCCACGATGACCCAAATAGCATCGAATCCATTTTTCGTTATCGGCAGCATGGTGATGAAGTCCATCATGATCTGCTCCCATTTCCACATGTGAATCTCTAGAGGCTGCAGCTTTCCATGCGACCTCTGGTGCTCGGCCTTGACCATCCTATAGGTCAAGCACCTCTCAACACACCAAGTGTTGGATTACGTGTCTAAGTTCATAACTATTTATGGGTTGTACTTGACCCGATTAGCATGGTCCATTTGGGTTGCATGGCATCATGCATTTGGATAGACTAAAATGAAAGAAATAACACTTATGGTTTATTAATATATTACAAGTTCTAATATATTAATAATATTATTTAATTAGTATTGATCAAGAATTAATCTAGTATTAATTAAGTGATAAAAAGATGACTAATTAAATATATGGGTTGATTGTGTAAATCATCCATACTTGTATAGTGGGCTAAGTGCTCCATGGATTATCAAGTTGGGCTAAGGTTCATAGGATGCTCCATGGGAGTTACAAACCCATGGGTCATGGAAATGAAGAGCCATGTTACATTAGAGTTTACATGGTGTAACCCTAATTGTAACACACTATATAAAGAATATGAAGCTACCAAAATCGGACACTTAAGCAAGAGTAAGAGGGCATAGCCGATTACTAAGTGTTCTACATTTCTCTCAAGTCATTCCAATAGCATTTGGTGTTGTGTGAGAAATTTGAGGCATCACACTTGGGGTGCTAGGGTCACAAGGTTTTCAAGGAATCAAATCAACTACAAGGTATGTGATTCTAGCCATCTTTATGTTTAAAGTTTCCCATGTATGCTAGATAGGATTATGAACCTTGGAAAAAGTAGTTTGCATGTATTTAAGATAAACATAGATCCAAGTTTTATAGGGTTGCATGTACACCTTAGGAGTGTTAGAATGCTCAAAACCCAACAGGGGTATCAAAGCCTAGGCTTGTTTGTTTGATACTTGATGCAAATTTGTTCTTTTTCAAAACCAAAAACTGTCCAGACTGCAAAACTTGACGAGTTCTGGCCAAAAACTCGTCGAGTTCATGAGTTAACACATGAACTCGACGAGTTCCTTAGAGAACTCGACGATTTTGGCTTGCAGACTGCAGTTTCTCGTGTTTTGCTGCTGGAAATGGACTAGAAACATTACCTTAAACTGTTTTGGTGTTTTAAAACTTGTTTTTGATGGGGTAATGGTTGTTCTAATCCATTTACAATGGCTAATATCAAATTTTCAAGTTTTATATGGTTAATTTTATGATTCTTGAAATGGTTGATATGCATGTTCATGAACTTATGAGTTTAGAAGATCATAGGAATTATTTGTAACTTGCTTGTTAGTTTAATTCTTGATCATTATGTGTTTCAATGGAATCCATAATTTGTCCTCAAGTTATGGATTACCAAAAGTCACACTTTTAAAGTCCATTACTAAACACATAGGTTACATAAAATGAAAAGTCTCTCATTTTAATAAACCATTAACTCATAAGTTATGAAAGATGAAAAGTTTTGAAAGTTACAAAACTTGCCCTCAAGTTTTGGAACATGTAAAGTCACTTTAAAACTTTAAGTTCCAACCCTTAGAATTTTAAAAGTTAAAATTCAACCCTTGTACTTTATAATATTATAAGTTTAATAATAATTATATATGTATAAGATCAAGTTGTTTTACCGTTAGTAGGCCTCATTCACGAAGCCGGTCTATAAGGGGGTATAAGGTTGCTGCCTATAAAATGGCAGCTTAATGGGTGTCCACTCTCACCCACCGCTTCCTTGACTGGTGGAGGGTCGTTAGCCGAACGGGTAGGACAAGGACTTGAATTCTCCTTTCATTAAAAGTATTAATGATAAATATATAAAGTAACTAAACCTTTTATAAATTCCCAATCTTAGTTACTTTAGGAAAAATGTGAATAAGGTGCTAACCCATGAAATTACACTTTGCACTTTGCTTAAGTCGGCTAGTGGAGCGCGTGTGGTTAACCGGCACACTAGCTGGACTTAACAAGGTAGGCAAGGGGTAACTTAATGTTTATCATAGTATCGATGGAGCGTGTGTGGTTAACCGGCACATCGATTAAGGGGTAATACATTAAGGGTACCAAGTAATTTGCATGGTTACTTCACACCTTGTTTTGTGATCCTCGGCATCCCAGTCACAAAACCGGAAGGGCACAATCAAGATTGAAACATGCCATTGATGAATTCAATGAATCTCAAAAGATCTAGGAGTTTCAAATCCAATTAAAACCTAATAATTTATTTCGTTTTTCATGGTGGAAATTGGTGAATCGTCATCCACCTACCTTCAAATATTTTATAGCTTGGATTACGGCATCCCTCTTCCAAGTTATAAAATATTGTGTTGGGTCCTAGCCTTAATATTCCATATTGGGTGTTATATTAAGGACTTAAAATCAACTAACTTGAATATCTCCCATTGCAAATGTCTGGTTTAGACAACTGTGATCTTCCCAAATCTCATGGAAACCATACTTCTCTACCTCCACCTCCTCCATTTATTCTCCCTGACCCACAAGCCCGAAGACTTGAAAGGTTTAAGGTCACTCAAGCCCTACGAGAAATGAAACATAAAGATGGAAGACCTGTGTGCACTCATGTCTTAAGAATGAAGTCACACATTGACAGGTTGAGAATGTTGGGTGCTGTTATTTCAAGGAAGTTTTCTATTGACTGGGTTCTTCAGTCACTTCCTGAGTCGTATAGTGAGTTTATTAAAGACTACTATATGACAGATCACGAAATGACCCTAATAGATCTTTCTTATTTGCTTGTTGCTGCTGAATCAGCAATGATTTGGCGCAAAAGTCAAGCAAATATGGGTGGAAGGTCTATTTCTCAAACTTCCATGGACATTGACAATGGTAACATTGGAAGTCCAGAAAAGCTTTCCCTTCCCAATGGAAAGGGATCGGCCTTGGTCAACCCGGTTGACCAAAAGGTAAAGGGAAAAGCTAAGTCTGTGATAGTCCCATGTACCATTCCCAAAGAGTCCATATGTTTTCATTGTCAAGAGAAGGGGCATTGGTTGCGAAACCGCCCTAACTACCTGAAAGATCTAAGAGAGAAGAAAAAAATCAAGAAGATTTGACTCTACTTCAGGTAAGTCCACTATCTAACTCTGTTAAGTTCCTTAGTGATGATTCTTAATACAAAATGTGACTCAGTTACATTTTTTTTGTGTTTGGCAGGATCAAGCAAAGGGAAGGAAACTTAAAGGAAAGATATGATGAATCTGATCGCAAAGAAGGATTTCAATCGCATGGTTTGAAGATCGGATTCTTGAGCTACTACTTAAGAGTTATGATAGATTCCTAGGAAAATATGTAATAGCATAGTTTCCATTTAAAATTTCATTGTAAGGATAAGTTTTCCGCATTTATTAATAATTAAAATTTTGTTTTACTTTATTTTATATCTCCTTGCAATGACATTTATGGAAAATTGATGTTTGTATGGTTCTAGCAATAAAGAAAATGTGGATTTGATTCTATCATTTGTGGTAATGTCAAAATTTACGAAATAAGGAATATTCTCATCAACCAAGTTTCATTTGGAACAAAACTTGGAATCATGCAAGTTGTATAGTATGATGAATGAGAACTTTCAGCTTTGGAAAAAATTAAGACTAACTCCTTGTTCACATGTATATGTGAGTCAAGTAAAGGACTAAGTATACAGTTTTGTGCACTAGTCAAGTCCACCACAAAAGATTGATAAGACTATTCGTCATGATTTATAAAGGTTTAGTAAATATGGTTATACTTACAAGATAAGAATAATTCTGAAACATTGCAAAGACTTCGATGTATGGTAGAACGAATGAGAAAAATCAAATTAGGCAGAAGGATAAAAGCTTCTCAAATCTGGAAAGATGGGAGAGTACTTCAGTATCATGTGTTGTGATCATCTTTATGATTAAGAAAAACCATGTCACAATTGATCCTCTAAGGACATCTTAGTGCATTTCTATGGCTAAGAAGAGGAATCAAGAATTGCTGAATTGGGTGAATCAAGAAGATGAGTCATACTTCGTTCCAAAGCAAGTCTTAGAGTCATACTTCAAGATTGTAAGTTGAGTGACATATCTTAAAAAAGGGGGTTTATAACACTTGTCAAATGTAAGAGTAAAAGTGTATTACTCTTGTACATTTGAAATTGGTAAGTTGTGATGTTTTGGATAAAACAAAGACCAACTAAGGCCAACTGCATGAAGTGTTTGTCTTGATAAATAATCCGCACTATATCTTGAATATTTGGAAAGTGAGTCTTATATGTCAAGAGGACAGTGGGAGTCTTAAAGATCTTGAAAAAGCTTCTAGATATGATCAAGAAGAAAAACCTATAGTTTATCACTAGCACACGACTTGAGGTTTATAACCTATCGTGTTAACATATTCCTTTTTCTGTGCCCATTCCAGTTAAAGTTGGTTTTGCATATGAGTTCTGAGAGTTCTCAATTGGTTGCATAACAACTTGGAAACTATGGCATGCCCTTGAGCTGCCAGGTGGCAAGAGGTTAAGACTGCACAAGTTCAATCCATAAAGGTTTGGATTTGTCACTAACCTTGTATTGTGATTATGGTTTTGACAAATTCACATGGATAGGAACACATACACCAGAAAATCTAAGTGTGATAAGGTTTCTCTCCGATTCATGAAAATGATGGTGAGGAAACGCTTTAACTAAGTAGATTTTAAGTAGATAGCAATTGTGATATTTGCATTCTCAAAGTCGTTAGTGGAGCGTGTGTGGTTAACCGGCACACTAACATGGACTTGTGAGAAATGACAAAGGTCTAAACAATTGAGACTATGATTATGGCATCCCTTTTCATAGTTCTGAAAGTGTTTAGACACACATATGTTCTACCTAAGTAAAGGTGTCTGAATTTGATAAAGTTTTATCAAAAGCATCTCGTATCAGAAATGTGAACTTTGGTAAGAAGGTCAATAAAGTATTGATTTCTAGAAGTCCAGCTGATTTCTGAGTACATGTCGAAGCTAGTGGGAGCATAAGTATTATGCTAATAATCATCATGCAAGTGGGAGCATGATAATTATGATAAGTGTTGCAAGTTAGCAATGTTAATTATAGAAAACAAAAAGGTTTCAATTGGGAAAAGTTGTTTTGCTATAATTAAGGGAGAGGAAATTATACTTCACTTCAATTCTAAAAGCTTAGATTGAGGTTTTAATCATCTTTAGTCAAGGATGTATATATGAATTTCATGTTGGAATTACTCAACATAAGGAAATTCTATATATGGGTCCATTATTTGCGTTCTAAAATTCGATTATGATTACGGCATCCCTTTTCATAATCTGAATTATGAGAACTTGGCAAATAGAAATAGAAATATTATAGCAAAAGACTGGTCTAGTATCATGTCTTTATGAATCGTGTCCCATATGCTTCGGATATAGGATCGATTGCATGTGCTATAATACTCATCTGTTCTAAATTTTTCAAAATGCCTAGAGCATTAAGAGGGAAAAAGTACTAGAACTAGATATGACTAAATTGATTAAGCAATTGTCGAGTACAATCTAAGGTTTTCCAAAGATTGGTTGCTCAGGGACAGTTGGAAGTATAGTGTTAATTTTGGAAGGACCATATTGACATATTCTGAAAAGAGGCAACTCTTGTGCAGGAGTAATATTCAAAAGGGAATATGGAAATGTTCCCATGGGTGGAAGCTATTCATTAAATCTGTGAAAGATTAGGAAACTTAATGCGAGGAGAATGTTCAAAGCAATTAACTTTGAATAGGAGACTTTGTTTCCATGGAATTGATCTCCATTGGAATACTCTGTAATGTTTGTTGACAAGTCTTTGTGACTTTGTGCATAATCATTACAAGAGGTTCACTGCATATAAGTTTAGAATCTAACAGATTCAAGTAAATGCCAGGAATCTGGGATTCATGCATTTGCAGTATGGATTTGGGATTGTGAAATGAGAATCATTGGAAGTATGTTCAATCGATCTATTTCACAGAGTAAAGATCATAGACAAACATAGTGTGCATACTTGAGGTATTGCATAACTAATGTTTAGACAAACTTAGTGTGCATACTTGAGGTATTTCATAACTAATGTTTAGAAAAACATAGTGTGCATACTTGGTGTATGGCATGACTAGTGTTTAAAAAAACATAGTTTACATGCTCGGAGCATGGGACAGATATTGTTTTAATTCAAGTATAAAGTTGATAGTTTGAAACAGTATGCAATGAATGATGGGTAATCAATATGGTGATAAATAAAAGGTGGTTTTATTTATATTCATAAGTTCTGAGATCATAGTTGATTCGATTATTCTTGTGTTTCACTTTTCATGTTTTGACTTCCAGAATAACTAAGTTGCAATTCCTGGATGACTAAGTTATTCAAACCATCCACAGTCGGTCATATGTTGGAAGTAGATATGAATCAAGATTGTCATGGGTTGGATTGTAGAGGTCTAAGATGTTGGACAAAGTGGTGCTACAACACTCATGAGTGCTCATAAGTTCTAAGTATTGGATTCAACCCACGCTCACTGGTATCACTTCATGGAATCTTATCTCGAGTGATCGTGAGACGGTAATATCATATAAGTCTTCAAACCTAGAGATATGACTTGTTTCCTATAAGTTACTTATGCACTGATCGTACGAAAACGCATTGGTAACTCGATATTATAAAACGTACCTTTGTGTGTGATTCAACAAGTAGTATGTAGCACCTGGTTCTTGGTATGTATTTTTATTTAAGTATTTTTGCATTTTTGGCCTTGGACTCGGCGAGTTGAAGGACCAACTCGCCGAGTAAAAGCGGGATGAGGCGTGGGATTTAAGTGATGGACTCGTCGAGTCGGGTCCCGGACTCGACGAGTAGACTCTGACTGGACAAAAACCCTAATCTGAGGGTTTTCACCCTATTTAAACAATGTTATGTCGGCCATAACGTCCCTTATGCTCCCAGAACACCTCTCATTGAAACCCTAGCCGTTATTGAAGCAATCTAAGCCTTGTTGGTGGATTTTGGTGCTTGTGGTCTTAAGAAGGAAGGAGAAAGGCTTGAGGAAGCAAGTAAAGACCAAGGGAACCCGAGTTTGTGCACCTTCTACAGTTCATTGAAGGTAAAAATCTGTAACCTTGCTCTTTAATTTGTTAGATCCCTTTTTGGGGAGATTTAGGGCTTTTATAAGCCACTTTTGATGGCCAACCATGATTGCAAACATGGTTGGGGGTTAGAGCTTCGGAATCACGTCATTAAAGGAGTCACAAGGCAGTTGGGGACTGCTTTTGCACCCATGAAAGGCCCCATGCATCTTAAGAGCTTATTTTATGTCTTTTTGAGCTCAAAGTCCCATGCAAGCACGAAAAGTTTGTAACTTTACGTGCTAGATCGATTATAGAAGCTTGGATCTATCTTTTGATCAAAGGTTGTACATTAGAATTCAAGGATTTAGAGTGTGGACATGACTGACTCGGCGAGTCCGTTCTTGAACTCGATGAGTCCGAGGCTTTGAGCCTCATATCTGTTGAGAGTCAAAGGAACCCAGTTGAGTGTTAGAAGGGTTGTAATCGGACAGGAAGAGTTACCCAATGTATTGGACGTGATTTTAGACCTGGAGTTCATGGGACTCGACGAGTGCTAGAACAGACTCGGCGAGTCCAAGGCAATCTTCTTAAGGATGAAGATGAACTCGACGAGTTGTTCATCAACTCGGCGAGTCGAGGATAGAACTTGTTCATCAGATGAAGGTGAACTCGGCGAGTCGGATGAGTTTCATGCGATGTTCATGTGAGGGAGGAACTCGTCGAGTTGACGACCCAACTCGACGAGTCGGGTCGTGGATAAGGACGAGTAAAGGGTGAGGGACTCGGCGAGTTGACGGCCCAACTCGGCGAGTCGGGTCAACTTGAAGTTGACTTTGACTAGACTTTGATTGACCCTGTTTAGGGTTGTACTGGCTGTGTGTTGACTTGAAGGTCGTCGTGTAGGGATCGAGGAGTCGAGGGGAGTCAACTTGTGTGCTGAGGATAATTCAAACACTACACGACATCGAGGTGAGTTACCTTCCAGTAGGGGTGGGTCTAAGGCCACAATGCCGGCCCACCAAAGAGGAGTATTTGTAAGATGATTGTCTTTGTGATAATTATCTTGGTTTGGTTATGTGCTTTGGTCACGAGTATTATCTGCATGATATGTTACGTGTATAGTAGGGATTAGGATCCCTGACAGCAGCCCTTAGGGCCGTGGGGTAGGTCAGTACCCGGATATGCCTGACTGTATGATTGTACCTTGCTGTTGTATGCTAGTGGTAGGGGGTGGAATAGTCCCCAGTTACCGGTTGAAAGATACCGATGACAGTTACCGGTTGAAAGATACCGATGACAGTTATCGGTTAAAAGATACCGATGATGGTTACCGGTTGAAAGATACCGATGATGGTTACCAGTTGAAAGATACCGATGACGATTACCGGTTGAAAGATACCGATGTTGGTTACCGGTTGAAAGATACCGATGAAGGATAGTCCCATTACCAAAGGGTCCATATGTTTATTTTGCCAAAGGAAGGGGCGTTGATTGCAAAGCTGCCAAGTTTACCTAAGGATGTTAAAGTCAATAAGTCTGACTCTACTTCAGGTAGAGCCCATTATCTAACTCTGTTAAGTTTCTATTCTAAGATCCTCATTACATGATGTGACTGGGTCACATGTTGATGTTTTAAGAATCAAAGAATAGAGAGAAAGCTTAAAGGAAGTATATGCTGATTCTGATCGCGTAGGTGGATTTCGATCGCATCAGAATTTTGAAGCTGTTACTTAGGAGTTATGATATATTGCTTAGGAATAGATAACAACAAGTTTTTCCGTATGCATTTGCACTATAAGGATAAGTTTTTTCCGCAAAGTTTTGAAATAAAATAAAAGTTTTTAATTTTATATTTATTTTAAATATCCTTACAAGTGGCATTTGTGAAAAATGGTTGTTTATATGATTCCATTGATGGCAATATTTGAAAAAAAAATGGACTTGATTATTTCGTTTGTGGTAGTGTCATAATTTACCAAATAAGGAAAGATTCTCATTCCCAAGGCTTCAGTTGGATAGAAACTTGGAATCATGCAAGTTGAATATTATGATGAATGAGAACTTTCAAGCATTGGAAAATTAAGACTTGTTCACATGGATGTGTGAGTCAAGTTAAGGACTAAAGGGATCGAGTACACATTCTTGTGCACTGGTCAAGTCCACCACAAAGCTCGTTAAGACTATTCGTCATGATTTACTAAATTTTAGTAAATATGGTTATACTTACAAGTTTAAGTATAATTCTGAAACATTGGAAAAGTCTCAATGTATGGCAGAACGAATGGGAAGAATCAAATTAGGCAGACAGATAAAAGTTTCTCAAATCTGAAAAGATGGGAGAGTACTTTAGTATCATGTTTTGTGATCATCTTAATGATTAAAGAACCACATCACAATTGGTCTTCTAAGGACATCTTAGTGCATTCTTATGACTAAGAAGAGGAGTCATGAATTGTTGAAATGGTTAAATCAAGAAGATGAGTCATACTTCGTTTCAAAACAAGTCTTAGAGTCATACTCCAAGACTATAAGTTGAGTGACATATCTTAAATAAAGGTTTATAACACTTGTCAAATGTAAGAGTAAAAGTGTCCTACTCTTGTACATTTGAAGTTGGTAAGTTGTGATGTTTTGGATTAAACAAAGACCAACTAAGTCCAATTGTGTGAAGTGTTTGTCTTGATAAAGAATCCGCACTATCTCTTGAATATTTGGCAAGATAGTCTTATATGTCAAGTGGACAGTGGGAGTCTTAAAGATCCTAAAAAGAATTTCAAGAACTAATCAAGAATAAAACCTGAGGTTCTTCACTAGCACACGACTTGAGGTTTATAACCTATCATGTTGACATATTCTGTGCCCATTCCAGTTAAAGTTGGCTTTGCATAGAAGTTCTGAAAGTTCTCAATTGGTTGCATAACAACTTGGAAGCAATGGCAGACCCTGTACTGCCAGGTGGCAAGAAGTTAAGATTGCATAAGTTCAGTCCATATGAGTTTGGATTTGTCATTATCCTTGTCTTGTGACTATGGTTTTGACGATTCACATGGATAAGAACACATACACCATAAAATCTAAGGTTCATAAGGTTTCTCTCCGATTCATGAAAATGATGGTGAGGAAACACTTCCACCAAGTAGATTTGAAGCAGATGGAAAAAGGTCTAAACAATTGAGACTATGATTACGGCATCCCTTTTCATAGTTCTAAAATTGTTTAGACACACATGCATGCTATCTAAGGAATGGTGTATGATTTTGATAAAGTTTTATCAAAGCATCTCGTATCAGAAATCTGAACTTTGGTAAGGAAGTCAATAAAGTATTGATTTCTAGAAGTCCAGCTGATTTCTGAGTACATGTCAAAGCTAGTGGGAGCATAAGTGTTATGCTAATAATCATCATGTTAGTGGGAGCATGATAATTATTGTTAGTGTTGCAAGTTAGCAATGTTAATTATAGAAAACAAAAGTTTCAATTCGTGAGGCTGCAGGGATTGAAAAAGTTGTTTTGCTATAATTAAGGGAGAGGATATACTTCATTTCAGTTCTAAAGGCTTAGATTGAGACCTTAATCATCTTTAGTCAAGAATATATATATGAATTTCATGTTGGACTGGTTCAACTTAAGGAAATTCTATATATTGCGTTCTCAAAATTCGATTATGATTACGGCATCCCTCTTCATAGTCAAATTTTGAAAACATGGAAAATAAAAATATTGTAGCAAAAGACTGGTCTAGAATCATGTCTTTATGTGAGACATCATGAATCGTGTACCATTTGCTTTGGGTACAGGATCGATTGCATGTGCTATAATATTTTTCATTTCTAAATTTTTCCAAATGCCCAGAGGCATTAAGAAGGGAAAAGGTCTAGAATTGGATATGACTAAAATGATTAAGCAATTGTCGAGGACAATCTGAGGTTTACCAAAGATTGGTTGCTCAGGGACAGTTGGAAGCATAGTGATAATTTTGGAAGGACCATATTGACATATTCTGAAAAGAGGCATCTCTTATTCAGAAGTGATAGTCAAAATGAGAATATGGAGTTGTCTCCATAGGTGGAAGTTATCTGTGTAAGATTAGAAAACTTAATGCAAGAAGCATGTCCAAAGCAATGTACTTTGAATATGAGACTTAGTTTCCATGGAGTTGATCTCCATTGGAATACCTTATAATGACTGTTGACAAGTCTTTGTGACTTTGTACAATTCATTACAGGAGGGTCAGTGCATATAAGTTTAAAATCTAAACAAATTTCGATAAATGATAGAAATTTGAAATTCTCACATTTTTCGATAAGGATTTGGGAGTGTGAAATTAGAATCATTGAAATTATGTTCAATTGGTTTATTTCACAAAGTAAGGATCATAGACAAACATAGAGTGCATACTTGGTGTATGGCAAAGCTATTGTTTAAGAAAAACATAGTGTACATGCTTGGAGCATGGGACAACTAGTGTTTTTAATTCAAGTATAAAGTTGATAAAACCGAAACAATGAATAATGAGTAATCAGTATGGTGATAAATAAAAGTGTTTATTTATATTCATAGGGTTTGATACCATATTTGATTCATTTATTCTTGTGTTTCACTTTGCATGTTTTGACTTCCAGAATAACTAAGTCGCTCTTCCTGAATGATTAAGTTATTCAAACCATCCACAGTCGGTCATATGTTGGAAGTAGATATGAATCAAGACTGTCATGGGTTGGTTTGTAGAGGTCCAAGTTGGTGGACAAAGTGGTGCTACAACACTCATGAGTGCTCATAAGTTCTGAGTATTGGATTCAACCCGCGCTCATTTGAATCACTTCATGGATTTTATCACGAGTGATCATGAGACGATAATATCTTATATTCTTCAAACCTAGAGATATGAGTTGTTACTATGAGTTGGTTGTACATTGATTGCACGAAAACGCATTCGGTAACTCGATGTTATAAAACGTGCCTTTGTGTATGATTCAACAAGTAGTAGAACAAGCCATATGAGTCGAAGTTTATCCATTCCTTTTACCTTCGGGATAAAAGCAATATATGTGGGCCCCTCGATGATTTAAAGATGATACATGTGAGTGCTTGGCCAAGCCAGGACTGATTTGATTTGTTCAATCAGTCAGTCATCATGAATCGGAAATCGGGATACAACAAATGGACAGAGAGAATGATTGATAATCCATGTCTCAGTCCATATGATATCTAGAATGGAGGAATATATGATCCCTTATCTAATGGACAAGTCATTGACAAAGGTCAGAGTTCATCGACAAGGTCAGAGTTCGACAGAAGCTTTTGAGAGCTACGATTGCTGATCGGTTCCTGAAGTCATACGCAATAATAGTTTTAGACTTATCCAAGTGGGAGACTGTTGGATTAATGTCTAAGTCCATAACTATAATTGGTAAGACTTGACCCGACCCGGCATGGTCCATTTGGGTTGCATGGCATCATGCATTTGGATAGACTATAATGAGAGAAATAACACTTAAGGTTGGTTAATATATTATAAGTTCTAATATATTAATAAGGGTTATTTAATTAGTATTGATCAAGAATTAATTTGGAATTAATTAAGTGATCAAAAATAGACTAATTAAATATATGGGTTGATTGTGTAAATCATTCATTCTTATATATGTGGGCTTGTGATCCAAGATTCCTTATGTTGGACTAAGTCCATGGGGTGACCCATGGATACTCCATGGAGGTTAAAATCCATGGAGCATAAGGAATGGGTAAAGTTATGAGTTACATGGTGTAACCCTAATAGCCACCATATAAAAGAATCCCATGGCTCAAGAAATCGCGGACTAATGTGTGAATATGAGGGCTAGACGATTTCAAGGAGTGTTCCATTTCTCTCAAGTCATTCCATGTGCATTTGGTGTTGTGTGAACCATTTGAGGTGTCACACTTGGGGCACTAGGCACTCAAGCTTCATGGAGACAAGCTACATCAAACAAAGGTATGTATTCTATCCATTTGATTACCCAAGTATCAAGTATTGTATGCTAGATAGGGTAATACCTTGTAAAGTTCATAATTGCATGTATAATAGAGAAAACATAGATCCAAGGTATTTAGGGCTGCATGTACACTTAGGAGTGTTAGAATGCGCAAAACCCATCAGAAAAATATACCAGGAAAATATCAGATATCCCACATAACATCCTGGGAACCAACTCCCAACAAAACCATAGGGGTTGTGACTTCCTTGCTACGCGTATGGGTCCTGTGCTTTCAGTAGTACGGGCCCATACTACCTTCCACTCTTACCCATATTTGTCTCAAGTATCATCACAACGCCCTAAAACTATACATAAGCATGGAATTCACTCAATCCTCACTCCTAGAGGAAGGCTAAATATCTCATAACTGGCGGACTCATCCAAAACACCCATCCATGAAACTTCCACCAACCATGCAGCACTCGTGTATGCTAGCCATACATAACGCTGGACCCTACAGACTTTCGAATACATGATCCTACCCTAAGCCCTTCATCAAACAAGAACAGAAAATAAGGTCAAACCAAACATTCTCAGGCTATAAGATCTTAATTATGTAAACCTGTAATGCATACACTAAGCAACACCAGTAATGATGTCAATTTCATATAAGGAAAAACCCTAGGCTATCAGGCATCATATAATCATGCAATTCTATCATGAAATTCATGTCCCTAGCCTAGTACTAGCATTTTGTTCTAACATATCACATAAATCAAATAATCCGTAAGGTATTTTGGGGTCTATCCGCGAGCTCCGGCTGATCGTACACTTGCTTCCTCCTTTATTATTTTAAAAACATTTTAAGAAAATTGTTTTAAAATCTTGTCCTCATTTTGATACTGGACACACGCGAGTGTTCCCTCCAATTCACTCAAACCAAGGCTCTGATATGAACTTGTAACATCCATAAAAATCATGCCAAATTTAAACTTTTTAAAACATTTCAAAACTGATGATTATTACAAAACTTGTTTTCAAAATAGTATAATGTCAGAGTATCCCAGAATCAAATCATAAAATAATGAAATATGAGGAGTTGTACGATCACGCCTTCGCCTTCCCGCGATCATCAGAAGTACCTAAAACAATAATCGATAAATGTAAGCTCGAAGGCTTAGTGAGTTACCCCCAAAATACAAACGCCATAATACATATCAATAACATATAAGCAAACAACATGCATAATTAGCCTTCAACCTGACTGGACCGCCTCGCAGGCCTTCAGCCTATCTGGACCGCTCTCCGAGCCTTCGGCACGTCTGGACTGACTCGCAATGCCTACAGCCTATCCGGACCACTCGTTGGGCCTTCGGTCTGACTAACATGCCCTCCTGGACCTGTAGTCTACCTGGACCGCCCTGGGTATGTTGGCCTTCAGCACAAAGCAGGACTACCTCAACCCGACCCGCAATCAAACAAACATGTGCACATAATATCATACGCTAGCATATATAACAGTCAAACCGATCTAACAGATCATCAATCATAGCAACATCCTATAACCAGGATACAGACCTATCTGGTCACTAACATAGCATCATCCTATATACCAGGATACCGACCTAACCAGGTCACTAAGCATATCACCATACTAACTACCAGGATGTAATCAATAAGCATATCATGCAATAACCCGGATACAAATTCGAAAAGGGACGGAATTGGTGCCTTAGACCCTGCTGATATAGTGAGGAGAACTCACATCACAAGTAGATCGAAATGATAAAGTCAAACTCCACCAAATGCAGCTCCGAATCCAACACCTACATCCACCGATGACCCACTTCCATAAATTCCTAAATTACCAAAATACCCCCGGAAGTCAAACCGGTCAACTGTGGTCAAAGTCAAAGTCAACGTCAAAGTCAACAGTCCATGTTGACCCAACTCGTCGAGTTCCTTAAGAACTCAGAAAGTCATAAAACCCTAATTGACTCGCCGAGTTTCCAACTAACTCGTCGAGTCCATGCGTGTCTAGATGTCGGGGAAAACCCTAACTGACTCACCGAGTCCTTCTGCTGACTCGCCGAGTTCATGCAGCATAAAAAACGGGCAACCTTCACCCGACTTGCCGAGTCGGCTAAGCGACTCATCGAGTTCATGCGTCCATTTCTTATTCAAATGTTTTTAAGCTACTCTAAAGCTCCAACTTATAGATCTAGCTTCCTAAGGCACAGATTCCACGTAAAGTTGCAAACTTTAAGTGCATGCAAGGTCCTACATGCCTAAAACACCAAAACCAAGTCTATAATGGGGTTTAAGGCATGATGAAGGGTTAATACCAGATAAAGCTAATAGCTTTCTAAATTTGGGAGCTAGAGAAGTCCAGATTTGAGACCATATCTTCTGGACAAGTTTAAACCCAAGAATGACCCCCCTTTTCCCCAAAAATGACCATATTCATGCATGAGAGGAGATCTAAGAAATGGAAAGTCAAGGTAAATACTTTTTACCTTCTACTGGAGGCCAACACTATGTAGATACTGGATCTACAAGCTTCTTCCCGTTCCAAGACTCCAAATCTTCAAGCTTCTTCAAGGAATGCACCAAAATACGCACTTAGTCTCTCACACACTCAAGAATAGGGTTAGATCTATTAGAGTTTGCTTTTGGACGTCACAAGTGGCAAGGGTGGTTGGGGGAAAGGACTTAAGGTCCTTTAAATAGGGTGCAAACCCTAAAAATTAGGGTTTCATCTCCCAGCTCCTACTCATCGAGTAGGTCCAATAATCCACGCGGGTTATCCCGCCTCTACACGACGAGTTGGGAGAAACCAACTCGTCGAGTAAGTCCATGAATATGTATATAATGCTTTAAAACTTATACCTGGGAGTCGCGGTGTTACATTGCGTACTCATGCAACGGGGAAAGGTCATTGCCTATGCCTCAAGACAACTTAAGACTCACGAGGTCAACTACATCACACGTGACCTTGAATTAGGGGCAGCAGTGTTTGCCTTAAAGATCTGGAGACACTACCTTTATGGTACAAATTGTACGATCTTCACTGACCATAAGAGTCTCCAGCACATCCTCAATCAAAAGGAGCTCAATATGAGGCAACGACGATGGGTAGAGTTACTAAATGATTATGAATGTGAAATTCGTTATCATCCAGGCAAGGCCAATGTGGTAGCAGATGCCCTAAGTCGAAAGGAGTACTCGGGCCGCCGAGTAAAATCATTGGCAATGACTATCCATTCACATCTGTCCACTCGGATCAAGGAGACGCAACTTGAAACCTTGAAACCTGAGAATGTTGCAAGGGAAGCCTTGCGAGGAATGGATAAAAACCTTGAGGTCAAGGGTAACGGAGCTCGTTATCTCATGAATCGAATTTGGACACCGAGATTTGGCGGGTACATAGACGTTATCATGAACGAAGCTCACAAGACCAAGTACTCTGTTTATCCCGGGTCAGACAAGATGTATCTAGACCTCAAGAAACTATATTGGTGGCCAAACAGGAAGGCGGAAATCGCTACTTATGTGGACAAGTGTTTGACTTGCGCCAAGGTCAAAGTAGAATACCAAAAGCCCTCGGGTTTGCTACAACAACTTGATATTCCCGAGTGGAAGTGGGAGCGGATAAACATGGACTTCATAACTAAATTGCCCAAGACAACTGGTGGGCTTGACACCATATGGGTAATTATCGATAGGTTAACCAAATCTGCGCACTTCCTGCCAATAAAGGAGACAGACAAAATGGAGAAACTAACAAGGACATAAATCAACGAGATTGTACGAATACATGGTGTGCCAATATTCATTATCTCTGACAGAGATAGCAGGTTTACCTCATGGTTTTGGCAATAACTACAAAAGTCCTTGGGAACCAGACTCGACATGAGTACAACCTATCACCCACAAACCGACGGGCAAAGCGAGAGAACTATTCAAATGTTGGAAGACATGTTGAGAGCTTGTGTGATAGACTTTGGTAAAGCTTGGGATACCCACTTACCACTCATCGAATTCTCATACAACAACAGTTATCACACTAGCATTAAAGTTGCTCAATTTGAAGCCCTCTATGGGCACAAGTACAGATCACCTCTGTGTTGGGCTGAGGTGGGTGACACTCAGCTAGCTAGAGGACAAGTGCCTAACAAAACTCTTACTGTCCCTGAGATCATACGGGAAATGACAGAGAATATCGTTCAGATCCATGAATGACTAAAAGCATCTCGGGACCGACAAAAGAGTTATGCGGATAAACGACGCAAACCCTTGGAATTCGAGGTTGGTGACCGCGTATTGTTGAAGGTCTCACCCTGGAATGGAATGATACGTTTTGGAAAACGTGGGAAACTAAATCCAAGGTATATAGGGCCATTCGAGATCCTTTCTAGGATTGGCCCGGTAGCTTACAGACTTCGGCTACCACAAGAACTCAGCAACGTGCACCCCACTTTCCATATGTCCAACCTAAAGAAGTGTATGTATGATGAGACTCTCATCATTCCACTTGACTAAATCGAAGTAAATGAGAGTCTCCACTTCGTTGAGGAACCTGAAATCATGGACAAGGAAGCCACAAGAACAAAGCAAAGCCGCATACCAATAGTAAAGGTCCGTTGGAATCATGATGACCAAATGAAACAGAAATACCCACATCTTTTCCCTAGCTCTTGAGAACCCACTCGGGGTGCTAATTTCGGGACGAAGTTCCTTCTAACAGGGGGATGATGTGACAACCGTCAATTTTGGTCAAACAAAGTCAACAAAAGTTAACCAGGTCAACTCAAATCGTATTAGAATTTTAGGATAAATGTGATATCCCTAATGTTACTAATGTATTATTGGCAATTTATAATTCAAAGTACCTCTCTTTTTACCAATTATTGAATGTAAACCCTAATTAGGGTTAGTAATGTAAAGATTCGATAATTCAATTATATATTATTTAGGTATAAATAATATTCATAACACAATGTAGTTGAGTTCATAAACCTTATACTACATGACAAATTCATAACGAATGTTACATATTAAGATTTTTGGTAAATTCGTCACCAATTGCCACAAATTCTTCACCCGACTTAAACACTCAATCTTTAACGAAAAAATTAGGAATCATTCTAACTTTCGTGTAATGTGTTATTATTTTTTATGATAATGATTTTTATAATAATTTAATTTATACGATTCAAATTAAGTAATTATACATCATTTTTACCATGCTTTTTATAAAAATCACAAACTTTTATAAAAATTACCCATTTTTTATATAAATAAACTAAAGACCACATTTGTCTTATATGATTATTACCCTTTTATAAAATATTATTATTTAATTGAAAGAGTCATACTTGAATATTAAATTCAATAAACCATTCCATGCCCCCATACCCACCCCACCCCACCCCCTCACCCTCCCCCCCCCCCCTCTCTTTTTTTATTTCGACCGAACCCCCCCCCCCCCATCCCATCTTCTTCATTGTTTTGTTCATCTCCTTCCTCAAGAACAAGTTCTCTCTTAATACTAATTTTCATAAGTTGTTTCTTGATCTTTTGGTAAGTTTTTCCTTACTAATCTAGTGATTCTATACATATATACTAGTTTTGTTATAATTACACATATTAATATGTGTTAATATCCATAGGATCTTTCAATCTTCAAGTGTTCTTAACTTGAAATCTTTCATCTTCACCTCTTTATCCACCAAGAAACACACTCAATGTGAGTTCATACCCCTCATTTTCATCTTTATCCAAGTTTTATGGGGAGAATACAAGTAAACTTGTATAAGTGTACAAGTTATTATACATGCTTTACTTTCATGTTGTGTAAAAATGTTATCTACAAGAAATAATGTTATTATCTAGTATTATGAACATTTACGTGTGGTATGTTGTTTAAAATACAAATTTATGAAAAATGAGTATAAACATGCTATATGTTCTTAAGAAAAAGTCATATATAAAAAAAGGAAAAACAAAACTATAAAAACTATGGTTTTTATGAACATAATATGATTTTTTCTAGCAAACATTGTTATAACCAAGTTATTACACCATTTTTGTGGGATATAAATCAAAATATGTTATTTTGGACATATGTTATGAAACTAGTTATAAATACCAAGGATTTGGTTTTACAAAAAGAAAACCTAAGAATCTATCATCTTATGTGAAATTTAGGGTTTTCTAACAAAAATGGTCATAACCAGGTTATTGTATCATTTTTGTGAGATTTGACCTAAAATATGTTGTTTTAAACATATATGGTTAACTTGACCTAAACGTCACAAAATAGTAACAACAAATTTTACAAAGTTTGTAACTCAATATTTACCATTAGGTGATGTAAAAAGTCAAAAACTAGAAAACTGACTTTACCATACTAAAAGTTCATATACTTGTGTTAGATGTATAATATATGTTATTTATGAACATCTGAACATGTTAACCTATATATATGGGACAAGACGAATAATTATATAAAACTATATAATTATTATACACTATATTAATACCATGAAAAAGTGATATTTACACATACAAGGGTTTTCATTACAACAAAACGTAAACATGTTGAAACAATTATGTGAGACAAATTATTCACCATACATTCTAGAGTACACACTAAAATCCTGAATTATAATCAGAATATCGGTAAGAGAGCGTGATACTTGTGTATAGATCTATACGGGACTGACAATCCCGCACCTAAGCTGCTAGCTACAGCTAGACCCGCAGGTCTGGGGTGACAAATGTCTAACATTCCGACGACTGAAGAACGTCGCAGCAGGCCGACTTCAATTTTAGCATGGTTGTAATAACTCACATGGGAAATCAAGGATACATTTAGTTTACGGGGTAACATGCGTTCAGATGGTTTTATATAATAATAAAACTACGTAATACTATTTTAAGTATAGAAATACTTATACATTTTTGGTCTTTGGGTTTTTAAGACTACAACTCATTTTTAAGGAAATATTGGATTTTCTGGGAACAAACACTATCATTTTACAAGGAAAGAGTTGCAGATTTTTCACATACAAAACTCTTATGAACTCACCAACTTAATTGTTGACACTTTTCAAAACTACTTGTATTCTCAAGAAACCACTAAACATGTAGTCATTAGGCTTTTGAGGATGGGACGCTACGGCGTCGTACTATTCATTTTGTCATCATAATGTAATTGGTTTTGAAACATACAACACTTGAAAACAATGTAACATTTTCAATTATATTTATGATGGTTGTATTTGCTTTGATCACTATTGTACATTATGTGTGATATTGTTCATAAAGTCATCCACCCTCAGACGTTTCCTCCATCCTGGTTTGGGGGTGTGACAACAACTCTATTAAGCGGTTATTTAAACTAGACTACATACCAAAACTTAACATTGACTCAAATCACAAATGCCTCACATGTGTTGAAGCCAAACAAACTAGATTATATTTCCAAACAATCAAAAGGAACACCGAACCTTTTGATTTAATTCACACTAATGTGTGTGATTTAAAGTCAATTCCTACTCAAGGTGGGAACAAATACTTCATTACATTCATCGATGATAGCACGAAATATTGTTACATATATGTATTTAAGAGTAAAGATGACGCAATAGAAAAGTTTGTCTTGTACAAAAACAAAGTTTAGAATCAACTCAACAAGAGAATTAAAGTAGTTAGAAATGATAGGGGTGGAGAATATGTTTCTCTGTATGCTGGATTTTGTGCGAAAAATGGAATTCGTCATGAATTTACATCACCCTATTCACCTCAATCCAATGGAATTTCTAAAAGAAAGAACCATACCTTGAAAGAAATGGTCAACGCCATGATAATTAGTTCGAGTGTAAACCAGTCAATGTGTGGGGAAGCTATTTTGTCGGCTAACTATCTTCTAAATAAGATACCTCACAAAGAAAAGAATGAAACACCATATGAACTTTGGATGGGAAGAAAGCCATCGTATAAGTACTTACGAGTGTGGGGGTGCCTAGCTAAAGTTGTACCACCTCCTAAGGTACAAAAGTTAGGTCCTAAAACAGTGGATTGCGTATTCATTGGGTATGCACAAAGTAGTAGTGCTTATCGTTTCCTTGTGCATGATTCTAAGAATCCTGAAATACACACGAATACCATAATGAAATCAAGGAATGCTTCATTCTTTGAAGATGTATTTCCTTGTTTGAACAAGGAGGTTGAAAGCCCATCTTTACTAAACAACGAAGCTGTTAGAGAGGAAGAACAAGCTCAATCCGAGGAAGAAGAGATAGAACTCAGAAGATGTAAGAGGGATAGAGTTGAAAAATCATTTGGTGATGATTTTTACACCTATGTGGTGTAAGTGAACCTAAAACCTACCAAGAGGCGGTTACTTCTTCTGAGGGGCCTCAATGGAAAGAAGCCATAAAAAATGAGGTAGAATCTATCTTACAAAATCATACGTGGGAACTGGTGGATCTACCTCCAGGTAGCAAGCCATTGGGTTACCGCTGAATTTTTAAGAGAAGGATGAAACCTGATGGCAGTATTGATAAAGACAATGCAAGACTAGTAATCAAAGGTTATAGACAAAAGGAAGGTCTAGCTTACTTTCATACATACTCACCGGTAACGTGAATAACATCCATTAGATTAGTTCTTGCCATTGCAGCTATTAGAAACCTGTAAGCTCATCAAATGGATGTGAAAAATGCTTTCCTAAATGGGGAGTTGGAAGAAGAAATTTATATGGAGCAACCTGAGGGATTCATTGCTTCGGGACAGGAGAACAAGGTTTGTAAACTTGTTAAGTCTCTATATGGATTAAAGCAAGCTCCAAAACAATGACATCAAAAGTTTGATCAAGTCATGATGGAAAATGGCTTTAGAATCAATGAGTGTGACAAGTGTATCTATGTGAAAATCACCACTCATGGTTATGTCATCTTGTGTTTATATGTTGATGATATGCTTATCATTGGTAGTGATGACAAGATAATAAGATCCACGAAGGATTCGCTGAAATCCAGGTTCAACATGAAAGATATGGGTTTAGCGAATGTGATTCTTGGAGTCAAGATCACAAGAACCCAAAGTGGTTTGATTTTAAGTCAAAAACACTATGTGGATAAGATTCTTGAAAATTTTGCTAAGGGAGATACTAGCATAGCTAGAACTCCAATTGACACTAGTCAACATCTACGTAAAAATAGAGGTGATAGTGTTAATCAAGTGGAATATTCAAGAATTATTGGAAGTATGATGTATTTAATGAGTCGTACCAGACCTGACTTAGCATATGTTGTGAGCATACTAAGTAGATACACTAGTATACCCAATTCTGAACACTGGAAGAGTATTACTAGGTTGCTAAGGTATGTGAGATACACGCAAGAATATGGACTGCATTACGGCAGACATCCAGCAGTTATCGAAGGATACACAGATGCAAATTGGATATCTAACATAAAAGATTCCAGATCTACAAGTGGATATGTGTTTACACTTGGAGGTGTTGTTGTAGCCTGGAAATCATCCAAGCAAACAGTTATATCCATATCCATGATGGAATCTGAATTTATCGCCTTAGATATTTGTGCTGAAGAGGCGAAGTGGCTACGTCAATTTGTAGAGGACATTCCCAAATGGTCATATGTATACATTGTGATAACCAATCGACAATTGGTAGAGCTCATAGTACAATGTATAATGGGAAATCAAGGCACATTAGACGTAGACACAAAACGATACGACAACTAATCTCTACGGGGGTTATCATGGTTGACTGGGTGAAGTCAAAGGCTAATATTGCGGGTCCGCTTACAAAAGGATTAAGTAGAGATGTAGTTTATAAGTCGTCAAGAGGAATGGGACTAAAGCCCATGAATGAATAAATTCATACGAAGGAAACCTTACCCAGAAGACTGGAGATCCCAAGATATGGGTTCAAAAGGATAACCTAATTGTATAAGTGAGGCAGGTCACTATGGGGGGGTGGAGTTAACATTACTTCCTAGTCCATTCCTATATGTAGTGACAAAATTGGGATAAACATATGGTTTTTAATGATTCTTGGAATCACGTATGTGAGAGAGAAGTGGGGTCGCTTCGAAGGGAATTATGGGGAACAATTCCTAAAGCTCTTGCAGAACCACGTTAGTGTTCATGACCAAAACGAACACGTATATGAGGATATGACCTTGTCAGGGAGAGTTCTGTGAGAATTACATTGTCGTCTACACAAATGGCAGCTCAGTTCAAAGACATCGATATCTACTAACTGCTAGGAGATTAAGTGTAATTCTTAAGGGAGGGTTCAAAGGGTAATACCTACTTATCCTATGCAGGATTAAACTATTGAAAATTTCGTTTGGAAATTGGATGTGCAGAGATCGATTTCCATTCATGTGGGGGATGGTTGGGAAATTTAGTATAAATATTTATATTTTTACTAACTTTGGACATATATAAATATATACATATGTTGTATATATAATTAACAGCTAAGTGAGTTTGTGTTCTTCACCGTGAGAACTTCGAAACGATATATTATATGTCCAGTATATGTGAATGAGATATCGATACTCAAAGATGGGTATTTGAGAATAAATTTAGCAAAATAGATGAATGTGGGAATGAGTCCCACATTGGTAGAAAGACCAAACTCAACATGGTTTATAAGCTTGAATGCATGAAAGACTTACAAGCTTGTGTCTATGGCTTTACTACAATTCCTACCCGCGCGCAGGGGGGGTGCAAATCTTGGATTTTGTAGACCAAAAACACCGAACTTGTGCATGGGTGCGACCTGCGGACACGAATCGAATTGATTTGTTTCCATTACGTATTCAACTATAAAAGGAGACCTCTACCATCTCATTTGACACGCGAATGAAAATACTCTTCTTCCTCCTCCTTCTTTGTACCTCTTCTTCCTCCTCCTTCTTTGTACCTCTTCTTCCTCCTCTTTCTCTGTACACCTGCTTCTGGCGACTCTTTTAGGCAAGTGAAACATCCGACAGTACACACACTGTTAAGGTTGTTGTACCCTGGGAACAGACGGCGAATACGTTTAAGGGAATCGAGTCCAACTCGAGCCTCAGCCACCACGTTTGCTACTAATCTTTTCTTTACAGGAAAATTTTAAGAAGAAAACGAAGTCCTTACACTAACAATATATATACATATATATATATATATATATATATATATATATATATATATATATATATATATATATATATATATATATATATATATATCCATTCCTAATAATTTCCTCCCCTAAATGCCACTTGGCACTTCAATAAGCACCATCTTTCCACGTGTCCATCTCTCAATTTTCTGCAGAAAAAAATTCCCGCCCATTGCATTAAATACGAAAAGCAATTACATAAATTAAAATTAAATACAAATAAATTAAATACAAAATTTTTGAATTTTCCTACAAATTAGCAACTCTGTTGCCATATTCTAACCAATTTTGAATATTTTTGAATTGATTGATTTATCTTTTACCCAATATATATACATTATAATAGGAATCTAATTACATTTCCGATTTTATCAGTTATCATTTACATATATATCTGTATTGTAAATTATTTGTTTACCTTTGCGTCTTTCATAGTTTCGTTCTCTGTACGTCTTCTTCTATGGCACTCTGGTAATTCATTCTCGTATATATTGATTCTTCTGTTGAATTAAGTATTGTTCTTCTATTTACACTTCTCCTTCTCATCTATATTTATTCTATTTACACGATTATGCCCTGTTATGTACGGAAGGTTTTTGACAATAACTTGTTGATACCTTCACAACCGATGTGGATGTTATTAACGATTATGCCCTGTTAAGTGTGAATGTGATTAGATTAACAAAAACCTGTTGATCAGTAAACTATATACGCATAAAAGAAAAAATATTGTTTATCTTTAATAAATTGCATATTATGCCCTATGCAAGTGGGCAATAATGCTTTTATCATTCAATTATGTTTGAAAACCAAATTAATTTTACTGCAATTTTCATCTTTATAATGTGGCTGTGTATCTTATGGTCGAAAATCTTATATACTTATTCTTATTGTTGCAGAATTGTTATTTTTTTCTCTATTAACAATATTGTTTATCTTTCTGTAATTACACTATTTTTGTAAAAAAAAAATTATCTACGTCCACATACCATTAAAGTCAACTATCACAAATATTTGTTGTTAATTAAAAGTGAGATTCTTTGCCCACATATTGAAGTGAGTGTGAATCTTACAATATTCATATATACCCCGCAAACTAATGATAGAAAAATAAATATTCATGAAATAAAGTGGGGTTGCCTTATGCAATATATTATAATTCTTTTTTCATTCAAATATGTTTGAGAACCAAATTAATTTGATTGCAAGCAGGTTACTTTATAGATTTTCAGAATTTCATTTCGGCAAACATTAAAGAGTATTGATTACATATGGTATGAAACTCTTATATTTACTTATAAATGTCAATTTATATCATACCTCTTTTAGGGAAACAATATCCAAGCAACCGTCTCAACAAAAAACATCTACAAATTCAAAGATATTCTAAAAGATGGGCATGCATTTTACATAAAATCTCCAATCTTTGCATCACAAAGGATAAGTGCTTTGAGGTTAACTCGGCTTCATCATAAACTTAATTTTGTCAATAACATTGTTATTACGGAGTGTGATGACTTTTATGGACCTACATTTGGCTTTGAGTTTGTTGATTATCAAACTCTTATCTCATTGATACATCCTCAACGCATTGCTATCGGTTAGTTGATGTTAATATATTTTAATATTATATTTTATTTTACAACAATTTAAATAACACTTATACAATTTTTTTAGATCAACCCACAATTAACACATATTTTTCCGTGACGAAGCTTTTCATTAACACCGACATTGATGAAATCAATGTTTTCAAAAAAAGGTAATTTATTTTTTATCAATTTTTTTCTATTGTTACCCTTTATGTGACTAATAATGCTTATTTTTCTTATAAAAACAGTTTTGATGGAGATCATCCCCCTGATACCTCTTCGAATACAAATAAATTCATTCCATTTAATCAACTTTGTAAGCATGATGATTTCATACACAACTTTCAGTTCAAGAATGATGCAGATGTTTTGAAACACAGTAAAGAAATTGTGTAGATTACATTGTGAAACTGTTGCTAAGTTTTAATTTTAATAGCAAGTTTGAAAAAGTTTGTTTGTTTACATTCGTGGCTTAGAAGGTTGAAACATTTTTTGAACATCATTGTTTGTTTTAGTGGTTTTTTACATAAATTATGGATTATACATTTTTTTTTTCGCATATCTATCTTATAAAAATACTTTTGTTAATGTTATTAGTTTTTCGTTGTGGGTAAATTAAGGAATGGAAATGTTTACAAGTTTACAACAATACCAAACAAGATGCGAAATGTTGTTTATATGTATCAGTTTCATCAGTAACGTATCTAAATCGTTAAGTTTTTCTATATAAATGGATTAAAATAAAAAAATAAAAACAGAAATGCAGCATAACAATTACCTGATTATCATTACTAAGAAATGTAGTATTCCATAATTTTCAAACAGTTCAATAGAAGCATCGGGCTATAAGAATTACCTGGTTATCATTACTAAGAAATGTAGCATTCCATAATTTTCAAACACTCTTCAATAGAAGCATTGGGCTTTCTAGGTTAAGAACATTTTGCGATTCTGAATATAGTTCTAGCCATTTCTGCAAATAATATGAGATTATAAAGCATTAGTCTTCTCTTATAATATGAAATACAAACAAATATGGCTCTCTCCAAATATCCAAAATAACCTTCAATAATTATGAGATCCTGACTATTTATCAAAAGTCCAAACTACCCTCCAATAATGAAGAAAGTGTTGTTGACTACCAATATATTCCAATGTTTTTTGATAACAGCAACCTGGGCAAATAGCTAATTTTACCCTAAAATTCTAATAGTTACCTTTCTCCCAAGTGAAGTAAGTTTTGGTTTCTCATCTTGCAAGGCCTAAAAGACAGACAAACCAACAAATGTTATTATAAACACATTTTCTTCATTGTTTGGTTGGTTATTTACCATACTAACCTTGTGTACAACCATGTAATGCCAGCTTGTACTTCCTTCCAGCTTTAACCTAAACTTTTTCACACTCTTCACATACATTAACAAGATAATCAACAAATCCATTGGAGTAGAAATGATAAAATATATGGCATGTCACTGTAACTCAGCTCCATTTGAAGACACGCAACACTTTTATCCCTTGCAATATAAGTTGCCCTGTAAGCAAAGTAGTAAAATACATGTAAAGATGTTGACTTTTTATCAAATCATTCAATTGGAGCAAAAAATGGTTTTCTGTATTTTGAAGATTGGGAAAAAAGTGTGTTGAACGTGTGTACACAACCATGTCGTTAATTGCTACTCTTCTACTACCCACAAAAAAAAAGTTAAAAAAATATAAAGTTGTTGACTTCTGCTTAAACAGTGAATTCAGAATTCATTGCATTCACGAATTTACTCAGATTTAGCAAATGTTCTACCTTTCACAATTTACATACACGCATCTATCCCTAATCGCATCACACTGTTCTCCTTATCCCCTTTAAAAATGGTAACACACTAGAGGATGTTTGAAATACGAAAATGAAATTAGACTAGCGGGAACTAAAATTTTTCAGAGATATATTCGGGATTTACTTTTTCACATACATAAACAACTGTTATGACCTCAAAATTGAATAACGAGAAAGTATTCCACCCGATTTCAACTAATTTGCATCTTCATCTAAAAAAAAAGCCCTAATTTTTTACATGTTCAAATCGCATGTTAAGAAGCCTTTCGTCGGTTCACTATTAGCTAAAAGTTCCCTGTTTTAACCCCTGTAATCGCACGAAGTCAATCCTCCTTCGGCCACTGTCCTTCCGATTCTGCACAAGGCCTCCATCGTATCGTCTGGTATGTTCCTTTACAGTTTTATTTTTTCCATCCTCTATTATGCATCGATTTTGTTAGATGCCAAGATAAAGTTTGTATTTAGTCCCTATACTTTAAATAATACCAACTGATTCTAACCCTTTTATTTGTTGTTTTCATAAATTATTATTATTATTATTATTATTATTGAAATTAACCAATTGGTCCGGAATGGGCTTTTCTAACCAGATTTAATATTCGGTAAACTGATAGATAATTCCAACCCGTTAATATAATCATCACATAAATAATGTTTAACCCGTTCCGGACCCAGTTTTATTGCTATTGTATTATTAATCAATTCATGTATTCAAGTTTATACATGATTACATGACCTACCAGTCGTCTGTAACAGTTAGTTTAAATTATTAATTTTATTTTTAACTATATTCCATTTTTTTCATTACATATCAAACAAGGACATGAATGCAACAGACGCTAGAGAGAGAAGAAAAAACAGGAAGTTATATCTGGATAACAAAAAATCCAGAAAACAATTTCCCACATCATCGTCTCATCGTACACCTACTACGGTAATTTTCTTAATATATTTTGCATTGATTATATGTTTTATTTGTTTATTTTAAATATGTTATTAATTATTATTTAAAAAATAAAATAAAATATATTTAACTTTTATATCAGAAAATATGACTTTAAATTGTTTTATACTATTTTACAGGTTCAAATAATACTATAGAATCTACAAATGCTAAAGAGAGGAGAAAAATTAGAAAAATATATTTGGATAATAAAAAATCCAAAATATTATCTACCACATCAATCTATCAAGATTCATCTATTACACATGTTTCTTACAAGTCCAATAATGGTATTTATCTTTGTTTTTTTTTTTAATTTATTTTTTAATATTAAAATTATATAAAATTTGCCACACTATTTAATTTATTATTTTTTAATAATTAATATTATTTCTGTTATTAGTAACTTTTTTTTTCTCATTATATAACAGATGTCTGCAGTCGTCGTCGTAGATTATCTACAGATAACTATACATATGTTACCAAAGACAAGGAAAATATAAACTCGGTCAAATCATGTGTATATCAACATACAATTATTAATCCAACTTCAACAAATAGAAATGTTACAACACCCTTTTCAACAATTTCAAATGGTATGTATTTCCATATACACAAATATAAAAATATATGCTTCACATATATATAATTCATAACAATTTATAACGTTCTAATTTTTATTTTTATTTTTTCAGGCAATTATATTTTTAATAATAACGTTCAAACACCACTATCTACTAACAAAGATAAGTCTGTGTTTGGTACTGCCACGGTATCCACCAATCGTTCGACGATAATTCAGAATTTTCCTTCAAAGTAGAGAATGATTAAAATTGTTGATTTTAGAAAAGGATGGTAGACTAACAAATAAAATTTCTAATGTTGTGTATAAAGAAGTTTTTAGAAATTTGTAAAAAAATTTGTAGAATTTTATTATTCATATAAATTTCGTTATCTGTTTTTTGTTAAATTTATATTTCATTTCATAAAATTATATTTTTTTTTGCATATCTACAAATACAAAATGCCAATTGCATATTTAAACCACTATCGGTTTGTATTTTTAACCAATAGTTATGTCGTTATCTTTTTACTGCAAAACATATAAACTTTAATTAGTAAAGATGTTATTATCAATTATTAATTTTAAATAAATAATTACAATTTAATTAAAAAAATTATTTTCTAATCCGTGGTGCCCACGGGTTATAACCTAGTATATATATATATATATATATATATATATATATATATATATATATATATATATATATATTCAATACCAAACATGGTCTTAGAATTTTAATTTAAACCGAAGGAAATTATATTTTTAACAAAATCATCATTAGATGTCTCCATACAACAAAGGAATGTAAATTACAAATTTATAATAAAATTATTTTGATTGTAATCACTTTTATGTTTTTTTTTTTTTTTTTTGGTATAATAGTTTTGGAAATACAAATACATTAGTTCTTTTATTTATTATTTATTTTTAATTACAAATTCATTAATTAAATAATTATTATTAATTAGTGCACTTTGAACCGTGAGAGGAAAACAGCCTCGTGGCGGGGTTGCTACGCAAGAGAAAAATGCCAAAACTGGGGGTTTTCATATTTGTTTGTTTATTCTCTATCTTAATATGATTAAGAAAAATGTAAGCAAGGGATCGATAGGCACTATTATATTTTTGAATTTATGAAAATTTATTAGTTATATATTCACATAAAACGATCTAGAAATTCTATAATTATATTAATAACATATTTTCATTTCACTTTTAATGCCATCGATAAATTGTAAAGAAAAAGGTAACCGAAGTCATTTAATTTTCAAGACCATTTGATTACATTAGTGTTTTACGTTTTTTCCTTCGAAATGACTCATTAACGTGGCCATGGATGTAGGTTAAATCTTGATCAAACATGCAATTCTCATGTTTTTATTTTGCCTTTTGTTTTTATATTTTTGTTGTTGTAGTTTTTATTTTTTGATTGTATTAGTGTTTTTGTTTTCCTAATCTTATAGTTGTTTGTTAGCCATTTTTTTTTCTTCAAATCATGTAGCAACGTATCCTAAATTTAGAGGGTACTTGTTCAACACCCCTCTCATTATATTACATGTTACATTATATTACATGTTAAAAAGACTAATTATTAGAAAACACATATTTTGGTATTTTTTTGGTTTATAATTCATATCTACAAGATCATTGCTTTAAGGTTCACATTCTCAAAAACAGTTATTAAGTTAGAATATACATTAATCGTTAAGGGAAGTTTCATATTTGTGCATGATAAAACTAACTGATACTTTTATTTATGGAGAAGTGTTTGAAAAAATAGTTATTAGCTTTTAAATCTGTAAAATTTGTTAAAAATAGAAGTTAAAACTTCTTCTGCTGCCAAAAGAATTTTACTTTTAGAGTTTTTTCTTAAAAACTTAGGTGTTGTTTGTTTTTTGAAGCCAAAATGTCTGCAGTCTGCAGACCACATCTGCAAACCTCTGCGGCAGAAGAAGTGGACAAAATGTCTGCAGTCTGCAATTGTTTTTAACGACTGCAGTTGTTGAAATAAATTAATTTTTCAAACTTAATTTCATGTCATAAACATTAAAAATGCATTTTCAGCAAAAAAAAAAAAAAAAAAAAAAAAAACTGCACGGTTGCCCATGTTTTTTTTTGTTTAGGTTAAAATGAAATCTGAAGACTTTTGAAGACAGTGGCCCAAGTCTGCGCCAGGAAGACCTCAGACAGACATTTTTTGATCTGCACACTTTCAAAAAACAAACACTCTGCGAGGGCATATGTCTGCACGTTGTATGCGCGGCGCAGACAAAAGTGGCTGCGCAGATCTTCGAAAAAAAAAAACAACCAACCCCTTATAAAAGCACTCAAAAACTTCATTTCAAATATTTATTGTATATCACTATCATTTTTTTATTTGGTAGTATTGTAATTTACCTCTAAATTCGCCAAAATATTTATTGTAAAAAATACACCACAAATATTCATTTTAAAAAATTGAATAGATAATAAATTAAAGTATATAAAAATACGTGTGCAAATTGGCCTTAAATTCAATATTAATGGTGGAGTAAAGGTATTCTTCGCGCCACGTTCATTGATGAGTTTAAACTGGCGGACCATCCGAAGATGGTGACAAAATCATTATTTTATTCCCATATATTTTTTGATTATATTTTAAATCAAACAACAATCAAGTCCTGTATGACGTCATCTGTTGAAATTCAATGCTTCCTCTCCATACCTGTTATCATAAAAACCTTGCCGATAATTACCTCACTCTCTAAATTGGGGTTTCGATGTTATTTTCGGAAGAAACCCACTTCAATTTGTGAATAAGTCATCCAGTTGATGGTATTTCAGCTATGGTTGTTGACGACTCATCTTCTTCACCTAGCTTCCGTGAGCTTGACGATGTCTTCTTACAGGTAATCTTTGTTACCTTTTTTCGCCCACCAAGTGTTTGTGTAATTGCCTTTCACTAGGAGAGTAGTTTCTTATGCAGGGAAAGTTACTATTTTGATTATTGAGGTCAAATCTAGCAGTTTTAGATGCAAAATTGATGTATATCTCCTTGCAGTTTTAACACCAACCACATTTCTAAGTGTTTTAATCGTTCTCTGTTTTCATATGTTTAGTCTCAAGCAAGAATATGGCTTTCAGAAGTGCTGCACACAAGATTTGATGAACAAATAAGCATATGTGATCTACTTTCTGACGGCGAGCTGCTGTAAGTCATCACTTTGAGTAAATTACACTTTTGGTCCCTGTGCTATATCGATTTTTCTCCATATGCTCGAAAAAAATTATCTTTTTTGCATTTTCTGTCACTCTTTTACTCTAGCATAACCTTTTTAGTGTAAATCTATATAGAATTATGTGACTTCTCAGACATGACTTATGAGTAGAGTTTGTTTATGATTGTAATAGCCTCATTTAACTTGACAGATTTGAAGTTTCAAAACAATTATGGAATATGTTGCTTGTTAAATATATGGAGCTCAAAAATATTAAAGCTCGTATGTTTATACCAGTTGATACAAGGAAAAGCAGTGGGAGATATAGACCTTACTCAAACGTTGATTCATTTTTGAAGGCAAGCTCCTTAAAACCAGTAGTAGTCTTCAATTTCTATATTTTTCTACATTCTCCTTGGAAAAAAAAAAAACTATTTTGATTAGGATGAGGAGGGCATTTATGTCTTTTATATTTTTGTTTGTTGCAGGTATGCAAAGTTATGGGATTGAGTGGTGTGGATCTTTTCTCCCCATCTGATGTTGTGGAGAAGAGGGACACTAGGAAAGTATGTATATGTATACGATCTCTATCAAAGAAAGCTAGGTCTAAGCGATTAGATGTGAGTAATAAATATATCACATATTCTCTCCAAATTGTTGCTTACTTATATGAAATATTTTCCCCTTTCAAAATATGATGTGTCACAAAATACTACCAAGATGATCATTGAAAAGTTGGAAACATTTTTGATATAATACATGATTATACACTTTCTTGATATTTAGGTTCCCGACTTTGACATTGTCACCAAAACAGTAGCCATGTCCACAGAAGCAATTAGATGCATCAGAAGAAGTTTGGAATCATGCACATCCAGTGATACTCATGGAAGAAGTAAACATGCAAGATTGAAATTTAGGCAGGTATTCTACTTTCTAACAACAACTTACCAAAGGGCTGTTTAAAACTAAAATGATTTGTTTATTTCCATTTTACAAAAAATCATTTTTTGAAGGTCAAAAAAAGTATAATGGTTTAAATGTTCAATCACTATGTGTAGAAAAGTTCCTTTGTATCACATCAACAAGAGGATGAATTATCATGTCTTGAAGAATCCGATGAGGCAAAAAGCAGTTTCTCCGACACTCCATACGCAGATTTTCTATATTTAGATTCGGGAGACTCACCAGATATAATCGATAAATACACACCGACTCATGATGAGTTTGACTTTGACTTTGACTTTGACTTCGATGCCAATTCTGAGCCAGATGATCATACTACTTCGATTCCGTCCACTCTCGACGGGAAGGTGTCGGTTTCATGTAATCTCGAGTCTCGGTTTGAAGAAGCAACAGTACAAAATTTGGAATTTTCCGCAAGGGCTTTTTCACCGTGTTGGGATGATGCGAAATCGGATTGCTCAGTGGATCGAGATATCGAAGCACAGAATCGAATTTGTGGGACCCACGAAGATTTGGGAGATTCGTTGGTGTTGATGAAGGATGACATCACAAATGTTGCAGAAAGTATTCAAGAAATAGGGGATGATGACAATGCGAAGAAAGAAGATAACCAACTATGCACTAAAGGAAACATCGGTGTTCATTTCTATTCTGAAGATGAAACTAAAGCTGATAGCAAGGTATATTTACATTTCTTTACCGATAACAACAATGTACTTTATTTTTTTAATTGAACTGTAAAAACGAACATAAAAGTTAAAACCATTCTTGTTTAAGGAAAGATTCTAAGCGAATAGTTATCTTTAACCTTTTCAATGTTACACAGGAAGAAAGAAAAGATGAGGGTATCAACTGTTTGGCAGAAGCAAATGAAAAGAGAATAGTCAACACAGAGAAAAAGTCAACCTATATTGCACCACTGCTGAAAACCGTTGCTAAAGGCACAGCCGTTATTGGCATTTTGTTTTTGCTTCACCTCAGGTTCATTCTCAATCATTGTACTGCGTTTAATGTGCATTGGACTGGGACTGGAACTAGAACTGATGTCATGTCAAGTCAAGTCAAGTCACTAGGGCAAAAAAATGAAGTTACCTTTTGTCCCATCAAAAAAAGTGGGACAAAAATCCATGCATAAGACATGAATACCCTCACTAAAAATAGCCCTAGAAATCTTGTCCTGTCCTCTCTCACACACTATAATTATTTTTCTACTTGATTTTTACATGACTATGAACTTACATAACAGGATTAGGAGTGATGGAAATACAAACAACAAATCCAATATAGTAGGGTTGTCAAGAAGGAAAGGAGAAAAGGGAAACAAGATATATCCAGTTGACAAGTTCAAATTTGGGGATTAGATTGTCGAAAGTCTTTATGTTATAAACAAAAAGGGCATACACTAGTCATGGGTGTCCCCACCACACGCAACATACCAAATGTTAAACATAAGAAAGCCTTCGGATGCATCAAGATGGGGGGCATATATATAGCATATACTACATTTAAATACAAAATGGAATCACATTAAGGTATTGTATCTTGGAGTTAAAGATTTTTTAAATGTATATCTCATGACAAAAAGTGTACATGTGAAAAATGTAGAATGTTTTGCTCTGTTAGACCTTAGGTTTCGATTATCTTGAAATTCGGTATTAACAGAATCTTGATATCTATCGTTTGGGAGTGTTTGGCAAATGCATATAATAATGAAATCGATGATAAAAGAAAACATTGTATGCTATAAGAACATCTCCAATGGTTAACCTTACAAAGAATTGTTATTTTTGCACATCATCTTTCTACTAACTTTTAATTATTAAAAAAACTTTTACCAAATACTATCTCTAATGATTAATCTTTTCAAAAGCCTTTTCCTAAAATTAACTAATTTACTAACATATGTCAAATTTTCGGGTAATTTTCAGGTAAATTTTTCTAAATTTTTTTTTGTATATTTGTCAGGTATTTATCATTATACTAACAAATGTTGTATTTATCCTTTACAGACACATAATACCAAAAAAAACAACTTTTCCAAGTATTTTTTCCGAAATAATAAAAGATGATAAACTTCTCACATATATAGTTATATAAAAACAAAAATGATAAAATATTATGTAACCCTAATGTTTTATAATATTTGATATTTTTTATTTTGAAAGTTTTGACAATTTCTTTTAGATTATATAATATTTTATAAATTTTGTTTATTTTTATTTTGTTTACTAAATCACTTGATTAACTAATAAAAAAACTAAAATAAAGTCTAATTAAATGTGAGAAAACCTAGTAAAAAATTAAAAGTTAGAAAAAAAAAATGTTTGGAGTGAACTTTACAAAAAACTTTCCTTTTTAATAATAAAATTTTTCTAATAAGTTTTTTCAAATAATATTTTTTATTAAAGAAAACTACCATTAGATCCATTAAATTAATGATGATATTGGTATTGAAATTGTGATCAATCTTTGACGAGAGTGAGGATAAATTGTACTATATATTAAAATAAAAGTTCTTGGCAAAATTGTTTGTCACAATTTTGCCATAATATTTTCTTTTTTACAATTTGGCCATAATATATACTTTTGCTTTTTACATTTTTGCCACCATACTTACACTTTTTCCACAAATTATATTTTTGCTTTTTACACTTTTGCCACAATATTTTTGGCTTTTACAATTTTGCCATAATAGCTTTGGATGTTGACATGTTTGGTCTCTGTCTAAAAAATAAATTACAAAAACTATCCTCAGAAGAGGCCTTATCCATTTTTTTTATGTTCGAGTTTTCGACTTTGATCACAATTTTTTCATATGTTGGCAGATTTGGTTGATGTATAGAAAATCAATTAGAAAAGTTGGCTATGTAATTTACATAAAAGGTCCATATGTATTTTTTTATAGAAAAATAGTCACTACTTAATAGAAAATTAATAGAGTGCGCCACCTACAAAAAGGACACAAGTAGACTCCTGACCTGCGTCCCAGCGAAGCAGCAAAGGGAAATTTCTAGTTAATGATGAAAAGACATTATGTGCATGCATAATCACACATACAAAAAAGGGGAAATATCTAGAATATTTTACCCTAATTTACAAAAAAAAGTCTCAAATTAAAATTTGTTTACGAAAAACATGAATTACCAGTAAAAATGACGATTTGACCTATTTCTTCCGGTTTACCGGTTTCATTACTTACATGGTTCCATTAAAGTCCCATTATTTTAACATAATTTGCGAATAAGTCTCAAACTAAAATTTAGTGATGATTTAACCATTTTCTCCCAGTAACATACATTTTACGGGTTTCATTGCCAACCTGGACGCCTAATCATTAATGAGCTGATGATATGTATATGTTGAGTTATATAATGCTATGTTTACAATAAAACTTGATATCCTGGTGTATTGTATATTTTTTGGAATATAAAATGCATCCAACGAAGATTGCAATAATTATAGAAACTAGCAACAACTTCATCATTTTTTTAAGTTTATAAGAAATTTCAAATTGTCTATCTGATCTTATGTAACCCAGTATATCCATCTCATAAGACATCATCTTATTTTCCGCCCTTTTTTCTCGAAAACACACATTTTACCGGTTTCATTACTGACCTAAATACATATTAAAAAATAAGTCGATGAGATGGATATCAAATTTTATGGTAAACGTAGCATTATATAATCCATCGTATCCATCTTATCATCTCATTTAATGACTAGGCGTCCAGGTCAACAATGAAAACGATAAAATGTATGTTACATGGAAAATATGGTCAAATCATCACTAAATTTTAGTTAGGGACTTATTCGTTAATTAGGATAAAATAATGAGACTTTAGTGGAATTAGAAAAGTAATGAAACCGGTAAACCGAGAAGAAGGGGTCAAATCGTCATTTTTGCCGATAATTCATGTTTTTTCATAAACAAATTTTAGTTTGGGATTTTTTTGTAAGTTAGAGTAAAATATTAGGACTTTTTTTGAAGATTTTCCAAAAAATAAAGGTATAAATCACTTCTTATATTTTATATAGACTCATTAAAAGTTTTATCCGGTTTTGAAAAATGATGTTTTCTATTTTAGTAAATGAATTTCAAATCCTAAACATTATTAAAATGGATAACCGGTTCTCCAGACATGAATACACCATCGGTCGATCAGAAAAGTTAAGGGATGTAAACTTGTCGGTCACAAATATTTTACTAATAATATATAATATAGAGTAAATTACAGAAATGGTCCATGTGGCTTGTTTAAAATCGCATGTACGATCCAACCTTTGAAAAGATGACAGATTATGTCCATGTGGTTTAAAAAAAATTACAACGTCCGTCCCTCCTTCATCTAGACAGACTATTTCCCTTTTTCATATATTTTTCTATTTCTTTTATCTATTTCGAAGTTTAATGATATAAAAATAAGAAAACTGCTCACATCAATCCCAACCCCCATTATTCTCTCTCCATTTTTTCTTTCTTTACGTCTACTTCTTCTATGTACATGACCATCATCGTCGCATTCTCAGCCTGAATTCGATCATATAAAACCTCCATCGATTACAATTTTAAGTCGATTAACCATTAACGTCCCAAATCAAATATCAAGCTCACGCTTAAGTTTCCAGTTTTACTACAAATAATGGCGATCGAACAAACACATCATAAAAGTAATAATAACAACACCATGTGCAACCACCACAACTGGTCATACTTCCCACCGATTTCTAACCATTTTTTATTATTTTCCAAATTCACTATATTAGTCTAATTTTTGGCAATTTAAGATAGCTAAAAATACATTGTTTCTTGATAGAAAAATTGGTTATATGTTAGAGTCACAAGGAAGAAGATGAAGATTATGTGAAATATGAAACTTTACAAATGGGTTGATTGAAGGTTGAAAAGATCTCCAATTCTTTGGGTGGCTGTGTTTAGAAAAAAGATAGACCTATTGAAATCGGTCTCTAGAACTAAAATTTTAATCAATCCAATACCAAATAAAAAAATCTATTGAAATCAATCTCTAGTTCTTTGTCTTCAATGCATCAATCACAAAAAAAAAAAAAAAAAAAAAAAAAAAAAAAAAGAATCAACGTTTCTAACTAAATGAAAATAACTTAGAAGAATTTATTTTAGATGAGAGTGAATTCAATCTTCAATCCACAATTAGTTACCTTAATTTCTCAGCTTTAGAAATTGGGGATTTCTATTTAAGCATTTTCAGTTCTGACGATGAAAGTACAAAAGTATCAAAAACCTTAGATGATACGAGCAAATAAATTCTCAAAATAAAATCAATGATGAGCAAAAGAAAGCGAAAATTCCATCATTTTGTTGGATTTTAGGGAATTTTGTAAGAGAAACGACATCATTAATTGTCACCACCTTCGTTCGTAAGGTGTTGACTGAACATTCGCGATGGTAAACAACAACGTTGATGAAGTCGTAAATGCATTGGGAGAAACAATAGACATAGGGTGGCAATGAACGAAAAACATGAGGTGGGGATGGACGGCGATAACAGGGAACCGGGGGAAGGGATATATGGGAGAATGGGGGAGAATGATGAATACGATTGTGAGTTTGGAGAAAAACTAAACACGAAGGGAAACTATAGATACGTGGTGTATATGTTTTTTTTATAATATCTAAATGTGTAAATGGTGAAAAGAAAAGACAAAACTGCACAAATGGTCTCTGTGGTTAGCTGAAAATTGACACTTTGGTCCAAAAAGGTTTGGACTAGCAACAGAGGTCCAAACTTTTCATTTTGTTGCGAGTTTGGTCTAATTATCTATAAACTTTTTCATAATGACTATTTTGCCCTAATTTTTTCCTTTTCAGTTTTTTTATTATTTAAATACTTTTTTGATTAAAAGAAAAAATAAAAAAGAAAGTTTGCATTTTCTATTTTATTTTTATATTTTTTTATAACAAAATAAAAATGAAATTTCTCTCTCTCTCTCTCTCTCTCTCTCTCTCTCTCTCTCTCTCTCTCTCTCTCTCTCATTTCCAACACCACACAATCCTCCAACCTGCTGCCTTACCTCTTCCCTCTTGCCCTCCGATAACCACTGTCGACATAAGCAAAAAAGAAGCAGCCGCTAGACTGTCGGGCAGCCTCCTGCCACCGTAGAGCTACTCTTGGTCACCACCATCGACCACCTCTATTATGTTGCTGCTGCTACTATGTAAGTCCCCATTGCCATTTTTTTGTGTGAATCGCAAAGGGCCAAACCGAGGAATCAAATGACCCGTCATTTTTTTTTCTTTCATTATCTGCATCGGAGAGGATGTTCAATGGCGATGATAGCGAAGAAGCGCATGTTGCAGGTACGCTATCATTGTTGCTCCAATTGAGGGTTTTCGAGCCCTAATCACACCTAAATCAAAGTTTTCGGGGGGGGGGGGGGGGGGGGGGCAAGCTTCAATATCTGGTAAAATCACACCGCAAAGAGAGGGTAATTCGAACCCTAGAATGTAGAATGCTTTAATGGAGAAAGATGGATGGCGCATTGCTTCTATCTGTTTGTTGAACATAGTCTTAAACCCTGAAGATTCTTGCAGTAGGAGTGGAATTCGAGAAAATCAAAAGAACAGAAGCTAGAGATGGTGGCTGTGAGTGATGATGGCGGAGTGGGTGATGAAGGCAGGAGCTGCGACGACAACTTGCTGTCTGATTTTTTCTTGTGTCCGACCGTTTACGACGAGGGGGAAGGCAGCAGATCAATACAAGCTTCATTTGATAGAAGAAGAGGGAGAACGAAGGTGGTGACGGAGTTATGGTGGTTGCACGGTGGCCACACAGTCGGTGGTTTTTAGTGGAGGGTGATGACAGGTGAATGTTGGAACGGAGGCAACAGGTGGAAGGCAGCAGCGACGTTGGGGTGTTTGATGGCAATGAGTCACGAGAGAGAGAGAGAGAGAGAGAGAGAGAGAGAGAGATTCTTTTTAATTTTTCTTTTAATCATAAAAAATATTTAAATAAATAAAAAAATAGAAAAAGAAAGTACCAAGGGTAAATCCATCATTTTAAATATTTCTAAATCAAATTGGACCAAAATCGCAACAAAATGAAAACTTTGGACCTGCGGTGCTAGTCAAAACTTTTTTGGACCAAAATGACAATTTTGAGCAAACCACAGGGACCATTTGTGCAGTTTAGTCAAAAGAAAAATAAAAACTAATAATTTATATTTTTCAATTTAATATTATTAAAGATTATATATATATATATATATATATATATATATATATATATATATATATATATATATATATATATATATATATATATATATATATAAAGAAAGAGCAAAGTAGCATTTTTATATGGACAAAATGATTGAGATTGTAATTTATTAAAACCATAAGGATACAACCTATCAATTTTGTAACTCAAGGATCAAAACTGTGAATTTAACCAAACCATAGAGACAAAACTGTAATTTACTCTATAATATATATATATATATATATATATATATATATATATATATATATATATATATATATATATATATATATATATATATATATATATATTTGTGTATGATTATACTATTAGCCATTTTGCTTGGTCCATGAAATCCCTACACCTCTTAACTTATATTTTAAC
The DNA here is from genome assembly GCF_052849685.1 of Lactuca virosa. Taxonomy (NCBI): domain Eukaryota; kingdom Viridiplantae; phylum Streptophyta; class Magnoliopsida; order Asterales; family Asteraceae; genus Lactuca; species Lactuca virosa. The sequence goes on along the minus strand of NC_136430.1, from coordinate 219,831,159 downwards.
TGCTACAAATCAAAACACATTTCAAATTATGATTATTAATCGGTTCAGTGTGACATAAATGAAAAAAATATTGTTAGTATAAAAATGATTTTATTTTACTTATCTTGAAATGTGAGCATCCATTTTGAGTGGAAATTCCGATCGAAACACAAATGATGTAAAAAATGCATGATATGAGCAAAGTAACTATTCCTCATATCATATGTTGTAATGCTCAGTTTTGGCATCACACAACAATACCGTTTTATAATAATAAGGTTACTAACTTCATTATAACTTTTGCTTCTGTTTTATATTTTTTCAATCACTTTCGTTTAAAATTCTATAGTATACTTGAACTTACAAAAAGAATTATGATTTTAATTTGTAGGAAAATATGACTAATTCAATTACTATGGCTGTTGCGGGCAAGCATATAACTATTGTTGTGGGTAACAATTTTTTAAAAAAATTAGTTGAACGGTGGAGCCAAGTTAAAGCTTATGAATATCCTTCTTAATAAATCAAAATCTTTTTGTCACATGTCCTCTTCTCCTTCATTTGGACACATGATATTTTTGAATTTTCTGTTTTCCACTTTTCATTTTATTGTATTTTTCATTTTATTAAATTTAAATTCCACATTTAATATGTAAAATATTTATTAGAAATGATTTATATATGTAATATATTCAATGTATAAAGTCTCATTAATTTTAATAATTCAAAATTTTTCTCGTTTTTTTTTATAAATTCAAACTTCTCAAATTGTTAAAATTTCATATTTATTTTTTTTTTAAAATAAACTCATGTAATACATAGGTCTCACACCTAATTTTCTTAATATATTTATTTTTTCAAATACATTAATATTGTTTAATGGTAAATAACAACTCTATTTATTTTTTTAAGTATATGGTTATTAGAAATCTAGAACTAAATCAGATAATGTATAATCAATAGAAATATTTCATAGATTGATTGTCAATTAAGCTATAAATAAAAAATGCATTTACGTTGTGATTATCAATATTGTAAAAAATACAAATTTAATTACAGCTTTTATTTTAAGTAAGAAACATTACTAAGTTTCTGTTTTTTTTAAACGGGCAAATATACTAACTACTTCTAAATTATTTCACATATGTTCATTGCGTGACTTGAACCCTCAACCTCAAGGAAAGGTAACGCTGGATACCGCTAGGCTAGAAGCTCTTTTATACTAAGTTTCTCGTTAAAAAGCCGGTTTTGAAACAATCAAGCAGCAAAAAAATAATGTATAATTATAGACAAAATTATTTATAGCTATTTATTGTATCTACATTATTATTGAAATATTAATCGTATAAAATACTTTACTCCTCCCCTAAAAATAACTATAGTCCATCCTTACCTAGAACCAACTTTACAAAAAAAAAAAAAAATTCAATTTATGTCAGCCTACAACCAACCAACTTTACAAACATTGAATTCGATATACAACTTATAGTATACAACCAAATATTTATAAATTATTAAAAATAAATTCAATTTATATCGTCTGCAACCAAATGTTTATAAATTCTTATGTAAGGTTCGAAGTATGTAGTGAGGTGTCGAAGTATACTTAGGCCTGGGTTGTGTCAAGGTCGATGGTGATGTATTTCGAATGTATGTATTACGTAAGGCATCTTAGTGGTCGAAGCTTTAATGTTCGGTCCTTAGGTTTTTTTGTACGCGTCTGTATGTCCCTATATATAGGGGTAAGTATAGGAGTCGAGTGTACTTTTTGAGAGCTTGAGTGTTTGTACTATTTTGTGTTCATGTATTCTTTCAGACGTAATCAAAGTGTCAAACAGATTCTATTTACATCTTTGATCTTAACGCTTTCAGTTCTTGATTTCTTTCTTAATACTCGATTCAAACGAACTTCATTTGGTATCAGAGCAAGATTCATTAAGTGGTTTCTGGTTTTCTCATATTTTTCAAAAGTTTTGAATCGTTATTTCCAATTCAAAAGATTTGCGCACTTTTGATTAAGAAAACCTGATCTAATCAACTGATTTGTTTCGATTCTGCATTTAGTTTGACAAATCGAGTGTTCTTTGATCTTTTTCTGAAAGAATCATCCGTTAGATTTCATTTTCTGAAGCTTTTCGTCATTTCAGTCCGTACAACAATGGTGAATTTCAACATGAACACAATGTCCAGTTTCTCTCATCTTCTTGGACCTTCTACTAAAATTCCAATGCTACTACCAGAATACTACGAGCAATGGGCAGATTGCATGGAAGACTACCTCAATGGGATTGATGAGGATCTATGACGATGTATCACTAAGGGAAATTATTGTCAAGACATGTTTGTTCAAGTCGGAAACTCTGGTTCGACTTCTGGTATGGCATCTCAAAAAGATAAGTGTGAAGCAAACGAAAAAACATGCTTGCGCGAACTTCGCGGTGCTCTTCCACCGGTGGTTTACAATTTTGTTCGGGGATGCAAATCAACAAAAGAAATATATGATACTTTGAAAGAAAAGTATCAGGGAAGCGAGAAGACGAAGAAGATCTCAGTGAAGCAGTGTCTACTTGAACTCGATGAATTCAAACAAAAGGACGGTGAAACCATCTAACTCTACTACGATCCCTTGAATGAATTGATATTCAAGTGTAATCGTTATGGAGTTACACCCTCAACTCTCGAATACAATCTTACTTTCTTGATGGGACTTTGAAAGGAATGGAGAAACATCAGCTTAATGATCAAGACACAACAAAACTTTGATGGCTACTCATTGGGAGATCTTTACAATGTACTAAAATCTCACGAGAGCGAAATCAATGAAATAGCTGAATAGGGAAAGATGAATCTGGGAGGTCCTCTTGCTTTGACGTCGAAGGTGTCTACAAAAGAGTCTAAGATCGAAGTGGCTGAGAAGGTCGATTCTAAAGATGAAGGTTTTCTTGTGAATTCGGAGGATGAGGTTGTGGCGTATTATTCCAACAAAAAAGTGAAGAAGTTCTTTAAGAAGCCTTTTAATCCGAAATATAAAAACAATAATGATTTCAAGGGAAACACCTCATTTGGGAAAGGAGTTAGAGTAGAGTCGAAGGAAGAGAAAAAGGAGAGTAAGGTTGTTGTTGAGAAGGTTGAAAAGAAGCTAAAGAGAGATTCCGGGTTCGACTGCAATTACTGTAATGGTGCGAACCATCTGGCTGTTGATTACATGCTAAGAAAGAGAGAAGAGAAGAAGGAGCATGTTAAGGATGAGGCATATTATGTCGAGAGATTGGAAGAAGTGAGAGCGAAGACGAAAGGAATGTCGCTCGTTGCTAAGGGAAGTGTTTATGGGGATGGAACATACCAGATTTGGTCATCTGGTTCCGACGATGAGGAAATGAGGAACCCCATACATGGCGCAATGTATGCAAGGTTCGAAGAGGTCAGTTCTGAAGAGGAGAATGTGACTGGGAAATGCTTCATGTCAACAGGAGTGGACAAATCGCCTATGACATCGAAGGTACGTACTCTTCTTGAATCTTTTAACATTCCTTGCAGTTCTTATCTTAATGTTCTATCTGACTTTGATGATACTCTTTCTTATGTTAATGACATGCTTATTTCTGTTAGTAGCGAAGCTGAAAAATCAAAAACTTTGTTGCTAGATACTCAGAAACATTTGGAGTCTAAGAGAAGTCGAATAGATAGTCTAGAGCTACAACTGAATAATATCACTCTAGATAGGGATTTTGTTAGGGCAAAAAATGTTATGTTGATGAAACAAAGAAACATTTACTGTAACAGTGCGAAACGATTGTATGCTAAACTAACTGCACTTCATCACTCCTCTGAAATTAGCAAAGAACAACATAGGAATTTATTGCCTTTCTTGTTTTACGAAAGAGAAAAAATAGATACAACTTCCTATGATTGTGAGAAAAAGATATCAGAATTTGACAAAGTCCCTAATGATTCTTATGCTTATGGGATTGTTAGAATTGATGAATGTTTTGATGCTAATGATTTAGTGAATATTGTGAATGAGACTCTTTCTAAAACTGAACAAATCAAAATTTTGAATTTGACTGAGACTTCGACTTTAGACTCTCAACAAAATTTTGATGATATCGAAGATGATTTTGACAATATTAGTGAAATTGAGGAAGAGGAAACTGTTGACTGTTCTCAATTATCTATCATAAATGTCACTTCGATGGCCAAGGGTAAAGAAATTTTTCATGATTCAATGGAGAAGGTTAGCACTGACCAACCCTCTACATCGAAAGTTCATGATTATAATCATGTGGTTGTCGAAGATTGAGAGACTGATAGTGATGAAGATGATGTTCTGATTGAAACAACTATTCCCTGAGTTGTTGTCGAACAGGTTTATGAGGAAACAAAACAGTTCGAAAAGGTGATGAAAGAAAACGATCCTCATTATCTTGAATCCAACTCTGTTGTTTATCCGAATTTCAAATGCACTGATAAAGTTGTGTTCCCTAATCAAGTGTTTGTTACCGCTGGAAATGGTGACAAAGTGAATCCTAAAATCAACAAAATTATTGAGGAAGATAACAAAGTAGCAACAAAAAGAAGAGTTTTTCTCTAAGCAAAGCACGGTCGAAAATACCCTAAACAAGAACTCAACGACTTTTAACGATAAAAACCTAAACGAGTTTGGGAAGTTAAATCAGAAAAATCAAAAGTTGATACTCAAACAAATGAACCAATTTTGAAAACTCAGAAAACAAAAGCACAAATATTCAATAAGAATGTTCAAAAAGTTGCAAAAGAGGAAGAAGTTTTGATGTCAAAGGCACGAAACAAAGTCTATTGGAAAAATGTCAAAACTTTCAAAAGCAAAAAGTTTTTAAGAAAAAACAAACTAAATAAGTTAAGTCGTTTTCTCAAAATAAGACTTTTGATCAAAAGAAACCTACTCAAAGAAAAATGATTTTTCAAAGGGTCAATCTAAAGTTCAAAAACCAGTTCGAACACCGATTTTTCAACAACAAAGAAAGTAAACTTTTGTACAAAACCAGCGTCCAAGGAATTTTGTTCCAAATTCTCAAAGTAGATCTAGTCTTTAAGTCTCAAAGGGACCCAAAAGTTCATATTTTTCAACTTAATCCATTAAGTACAAGTCTCCAACTTTCAAATCTTAATCAAAATGATGTTTAGATGGATAAAGTTTCCAACTTTATCCATAACAAGGTCACAAACTTTCAAGATCTAAACTTTATGCAATAAAATGACGAAAAGCTCATAAAATCCAAAACTAGTTAGATCTAAAAAATGCACCATCAAGATTCAAACTTTATACCTCTAGAAGATACATCAAGGTGAACAAAGTCCACATCTACAAGCTCCAATGCAACCAAAACTTATCCAAGAAGTTCCTTCTTCTCCAAGGTGCACCATGCATACTATAAAGCACTCAAAAACACCTTCTTTTAGCACACAAAGCTCAAATAGGGTTAGGGTTTCATGGAAGGGGTGTTGGAGGGGTGGAGGCTGAGAATGGAGTGGGTTTGGGGGAGTTAAAGAGCTTAAATAGGGCTCAAACCACGAAAATAGGGTTTGGGTACAGATTGCGTACACCTAGCATACTCAGGGTGCTTCAGTATGCCCAACGTACTCCCCTATGTATGCCCGGCATACTCAGGGTGCCTCAGTACGCCCAACGTATGCCCCTCTATACGCCCAGCGTACTCACCATAACCCAAACCGACCAAACTTCAAATGGGCATAACTTCTTCGTTCTAACTCCAATTTTGACGTTCTTTATATCCATGGAAAGGTAATGAGAATCTCTACACTTCTATCAACTCATCCTTTCCTTAACACCTTCTGAAAAAAATCCAAATTTCATAAAAGCCCGAACTGACACTTTACCGAAATACCCATTGGCGCTAAAACACAAACCGAACTCCCGGATCATCCAAATTACATTACCCACACCCACATACGTCTAAATATCTTTTCCTAAAAGGCCCTAAGCCTGATGATACTCGGTCTTCGGTTCACCACCCCCACATTGGAAACGATTCAGAACAGGGCGCTACAAGGAGAACTAGAAATAGGAGAGGATCAGGGTCGAGATCAATAGATTTGTCTCGGATAGTTGGGGATTATTGACCCGGTGTGCTCGGGTATGGGTTTTGGTTTCTGGTAGGATCAGACAGATAGTTTTGGAGGAGGCACATAAGTCTCGCTTTACGATACACCTAGGAGCCACTAAGATGTATCAGGACTTAATACTATGTTATTGGTGGCCGTGTATGAAGAGGGAGAAAGCTTGGTATGTTGAGAGGTGATTGACCTGTAGGATGGTCAAGGCCGAGCATCAGAGGCCACATGGAAAGCTGTAATCTTTGGAAGTTCCCATGTGGAAGTGGGAACAGATCACCATGGATTTTATCACCAAGCTACCAAAGACTGTAAAGGTTTTTGATGTTATCTGGGTCATCGTGGATCGATTGACCAAGAGTGCCCACTTTTTGGCCATCTAGGAGAGCTCCTCAGCCAAGAAGTTGGCCGATGTGTATGCTCGTGAGATTTTTGCTCGTCAGGGGGTTTCGGTCTCTATTATATCAGATCGAGATGTTCAGTTTACTTCCCGATTCTGGTAGAAGTTCCACAAGGAACTAGGTACGAGGCTACATTTCAGCATTGCTTATCATCCGTAGACCGACGGCCAGAGTGAGCGGACCATTCAGACACTTGAGGATATGTTGTGGGCTTGTGTCGTGGATTTTGGTGGGAGTTTGGATTCCTACCTACCTCTTACAAAGTTTTCCTACAACAACAACTATCACTCCAGCATTAGTGCACCGTCCTTCGAGATTATATATGGTCGGAGATGTCGTACCCCAGTTTGTTGGGGGGAGGTTGGTCACAAAGTCATGGGGAGACTTAGGTAGTCCTCCAAACCACAGAGCTCATCCAACAGATTAGTCAGAGATTGCAGACATCTCAAAGTCGGCAGAAGAGTTATGTCGATCGTCATCGATCAGAGTTGGAGTTCTAGGTCGACGATATGGTGCTACTGAAGGTCTCACCCTGGAAGGGTGTGATACGCTTTAGGAAGAGGGGGAAATTAGGTCCCCGGTATATTAGATAGTTCTGTGTGATCGCCAGGGTAGGCAGGGTGGCCTACCGGTTGGATTTGTCGAGTGAGCTCAGCCAGATCCACAACACTTTCCATGTTTCTCAGTTGCGGAAGTGCGTGTTGGATGACGAGGTGGTGGTCCCTTTGGATGATATTCAGGTCGATGAGCGCCTGAATTATATTAAGAGGCTGGTAGCGGTGGTGGAGAGAAAGATGAAGGGCTTACGCAACAAGGAGATACCTTTGGTAAAGGTTTAGTGGCAACATCGGTAGAGGCTCCGAGTGGACCTGGGAGTCGGAGACGGAGATGCGGGAGCATTATCCTGAGTTATTTGCAGCAGCAGACTTCGTGGATGAAGTCTAGTTCAAGTGGGGGAGAATTGTAACATCCTGATGATGAGGTATTTTCAAATTTAACCCTATGTATGAAGGAATATTGCATTTTGACCCTTGTGCGTGATAAAGTTTGCAAAAATGGCCCATAGTGGCATTTTGGTAATTTTGGCCAAAGACTTAGTACGTTGGGCGGACGTTGTGTATGTTGGGCGTACTTGGGCGGACCTTAGTACGCTAGGCGTACACCACATACGCATGGCATGCGTGAAGGATCCTCAAACCCTAATTTTTAGGGTTTGGTCCATATATAAACTCATTAACTCCTCATTTCTCATTCACTCTTCAGCCTGCACTTGCCATTTGTCCATCTAGGACCCTAATCCTCCTTGAGAGTGTTCTTGAGCTTTTTTGGGTACTTTTGGTGATTTAGAAGGAAGGAGAAGAAGAGAGGACCACCTTGGAAGAGTGAGGCACCTTTGATCCAGAATCTCATCACCATTTCGCATCATTTTAAGGCAAAAAGATCTGAACTTGATGATGATTTGTTTAAGATCTTTTTAGCCTTGAAGTTGTGAACATTTTGGTCCCATTAGCTTGGCATTATGAGTATGGGTTACTCTAAGTCATTTGATCCGTCCTTTTAGACATTTCAGAGTGTTCTGATGCATAAAAATATGATCTTGAGTGTTGTATGTAACCCATGCATGTGTTAGATGGTCTTATTGGGTTAAGAACTTAGGGTTTTGGACATTTAGCACTTTATAGCCACGCAAAGTCATAAATTTGGAAACTTTATGACTTAGGACATCATTTTAGGCTTGGGTCTGAGTTTTGGACGTAAGGGCTTAATGGAATAAGCTCTTAATGGAGTTTTGGAACTGGGTTGTGTACGCTGGGTGTACATGGTGGTACGTTACACGTAAGCTGTCGGCGCCCCGTTTTTGGTCAACATCAGAGTATGATGGGCGTACTCTCCTGGTACGCAGGACGTACTCCGCTGGTAAGAAATATTGACTTTTGGACCTTGACCGTTCACTTTAACTTTGACCAGGGTTGACCAAGTTTGACTTAAGGGTATTTTGAGCTATAGTTAAGCCTTGGTCACTATTTGTTGAATTGGTGACCTGTAGAGATGGTATTCGGAGCATTGTATTATTCAGCTATTCATCAGACTGTGAGGTGAGTTTCTTCTCACTGTATCGTGGGTCAAAGGCACCAATATCGACTCACTAGATTATTTATCCTGGTTAGGATAGTTTTATGCTAGTTTGTGGCTGATTAGTAGATCCGCGTGATTATCTGTATTTGTTGGTTCTGTGTTTTTGTTTATTTGTTATATTTGTTGATATATTGTGTTGGGTTGAGGTTGTACTGCTTTGTGTTGTAGCCAACAAACCCATGAGCATTCCAGATATGATATGAGGGCCCGATTGTCATGCCAGACTCATACTGAGGGCTCGGGAGCATTCCAGATATGAACTGAGGGCCTAATTGGCATTTTAGACTCATATTGTGGGCTCGAGGGTAATCCAGTCTTTCTAGCTGTGGACCCGATATATGTTGTTATATGTGGTTGTGTGCTGGTACTTTGGGGGAACTCACTAAGCTTTAGCTTACAGTTTTTAGTTTATCGTTTCAGGTACTTTAGAGGATCATGGAAAGGCAAAGGCGTGATCATACACAACTTCCTGTTTTATGTCACTGGGTCTTGGGAAAACTCTGATTTGAAATAATTCTTTTGAAACAATGACTATTTTTGTAAACAATGTTGATTAATGGTTGATTTTGAAAATTTTAAATTTATTGTGACTTTTGAATGATAAAGATACAACCTTATTAACCCACACAAACAAAGAGTTCCTTCATATAAGAAAGCTTCATGGATTGAACATGATATCAATAAATAAAACAATGACCTTCAATGAAACCAGTAATACAACTTTCCCGTTAGACTGAACATTAACAAGATTGGTTACTTGTTAAATACCACAAAAAATAATATTAAATAGGAAAATGAAAAGATAAAGAGGATGGTTTACATTTACAAAGAGTGAGAAAGAGTTCCATTCCTCCCCAAAACATATGAAGGATTATAGCAATTAAGGCAATTAGGCATCCTAACCTTCCCAACCTTCCTGAAAAACTTAAATCTCTAGGGATCTACAAATTATTTGAGGATTATAATACTCACATTTTGTAGAATGTTTTAACAATCCTATGTGTGATGAACATAACAATGCAATACAGTAAATACATGAACATAACACTCTTATGTACGATGTTGGTCATGAAATAAAAATCCAAGGGCATTATCATAGAGAAAGAGAAAGAGGCAAAATGAACATTCAAATAGAGGCTTATCGGGTGTTGGAATGGAAGGAAACAATACAGGAATGAGTGTATCAGATGACGATTCAGTTTATATGACCATTCAAAAAAGATTATGCATTAAGTAGAGAAGTAGTGGCGGAGGTAATATAGTGGTGACCGGTGTGTTTTGTTAGAGAAAGTAAAGGAGGAAGAGCGTTATAAGGTTAGATCTAGGGTATCATGGAGAAATTATGGGAGATGGAGAGAAATACGGTGGATGGAGATAGAATTCGATTGAGATGGGGTAAGACCTTATTCATCACCAACATGTATAAAGGAAGCAGTTGATTATTTCACCCTTAGCCACCATTTTTTCTTCAGTTTTGACGTATTTTTTCTTGATACCATATTTTAGTAATAGAGAAGGAGGAGAGGATTGGGAAAAGGATTCCCTCTTTTAATATTTACCACATCTAGGAGGAAGAAGGTTGCACATGGAGTGGTTTGGGTGGTTGAAGACGGAAGAAGGCATACTGACTACATTTTTATAGTAGGAGTGAGGTGGTGAGTGGTGTCAATTTAGGTCATTGTAATGGCGACGTGAATCCATTTTTGAGTGTACATGGCTTCGAGGTAAATCACCAAGATGGGACCTGAGATTCTATTTATCAAATTTATGGTATGAGTTTGACGTCGGAAAGTGGTAGTGAGTGTCGGTGAAGAAAACGGTGTGTGATGGTGAAGGTCATCTATTAGGGAAGAAAGAAGGAGAAGAGTGGTGGTTGAAAGAGAAGATGGTGAAGCTGACTGTGGATGAGGGTGATATTTTGATGGGTTTTACATGCAATAACGCGGATAAATCCTTATACACTTAAGGGTACATGCAACCTATTAGATCTAGTCATAACACTACTGAAGTAACATTCTATTGAGCAACAAGAACCCTATAACCCCTAGCTATTACCGAAAATCATAAACAAGTTAGGGATTACATACCTTTTTTATTGTTTTAGTAAACAATCAAACAATCCTTATTGAAAAAGCTCTTGGAAGCTAGCACCAGCAATCACGTGCCTCCGATGGTTCATACCCAAACCCTAGCAACTAGGAAACTTGAAGAGAAGAGAGAGGAGGGACGGAATTTCAGATATACTCTTAGCAGTAGGAGTGATCGCCGAAATTTAGAGGCCAATGGTCCCTATTTATAGTTGATAGGAAAACTCAAGATAACCCTTACTTGATTAAAGTAATAATATCCCAAATCAAGTAATTATCTGGTTCCTAACTATCTTCAAGGCACATTCCAGAAGCTCCTAAACCTCTTAGAAAACCGTCCAAGGGTAGAAGGCTCCGGAACACCTTCATGTTCAACTATTGAACAATTACAACGTAGGTCCTTGCACTTTTAATTAATCCAATTAATCCCAAAATTAATTCTAATTTATTTTTCATTAATTCTTAATTAAATAATACTATTTCTAATTAACATATTATTCTCATAATATATTAACAAATCATTTATTGCTATTTATTAATCATATAATAAATCAATAAATCAGTCTTTCTCTATAAAAGTCATCTTATTCAATTATCAGGTTTTTAGGGCAACCCAAAAGGACTTTGTTAATAATTCAAGTATATACCAATTTAGTTATTGGCTTAGGCACTTAATCTAACAGTCTCCCCCTTGGATAAGTCTATAACTACAATTGTCAGTATAACTTCTAAATTATCGGCAAAGGGTGCTTCTCAGAGCAACTCCGGCCTCTGATCTGATCAGTCATTAGTCCTAATAAGATTGGTCCCAACACTATAACATCAACACCAAATCACCGAGGGGACCAAAGATATCATTTTTCCTGTTAGGGCAAAAGGAACGAATAAATTTTGACTCATATGGTTGTATACTTTACTTACCAAATCATGCATGACACTATGCTTTATAACATCATGTTACCGATGCATTTACGTAGCACCAATACACAACCGACTTGTAAATTACAACTCATATATCTCCATTTTAAGAATATAAGATATTATCATCTCAGAATTACTCATGATATAATCCATGAAGTAAATTCTCTGAGCGTGGGTTTATCCAATACTAAAAATACTCAAAGTCTCCCACTTGGATAAGTCTATAACTACAATTGCAAGTATAACTTCTAAAACAAACAGCAAAGGGGGTGATTTCCAAAGCAAATCCAGATTCTGATCTGATCAGATATTTGTCCTATTTGTGATGACCTCATAAGACTTATTAATTGAACACATCAATTTAGTTCTGGCTAAGCCCAACACTATAACGTCAACACCATAAGTACTCATGAACGTTGTAGCAACATAATTAATATGTCTAATCTCCATAGACAATCTACAATCTATTCACGATATGTCTAATCACCAAAATCAATTACATTTATTATATTACAAGTTTCAAACTAATCATCTAACTACTAAAACTAATGTCATCTCTCAAACCAATGCTCCTAGCATGTTGACTACGTTTAACCTTACTCAGAGCCTTTGTGAAAGGATCTGCAGGATTGTCTTTTGACAAAACTCTATTTACTATGAGACGACCTTCTTCAACTCTATGTCTTATATAATGGTACTTTTTGTCAACATGTCTTGATTTACCATGATCTATCGGTTCTTTAGTCAAAGCAACTGATCATTCATTATCACAGACAAGTTCTATTGGCTCCTAAATGGTCGGAACTACTCCAAGATCACCAATGAAATTCTTTAACCAAACCGCTTCCTTTGATGTTCCACTCGCTTCTATGTACTCTGATTCACAAGTAGAATCAGCCACTGTGTCCTGCTTGGAACTTTTCCAAGTTACTGTTCCTCCATTTAACAGAAACACCCATCCAGATTGAGAATCAACATTATCTCTATCTGTTTGAAAACTGGCATCACTATACCCACCTACTCTCAATGTATCACTGCCACCAAGTACTAGAAGCAAATCCTTTGTCCTTCACAGATACTTGAGAATATTCTATACTGCTTTCCAATGAGCTCTGTTGTGACAACCGTCAATTTAGTCAACAAAGTCAACTCAACTTGTATTTGTATGTTAAGGTTTACGTCATATTTCCTAATGTACAATTTACTATTATAATACAAAGTATCACTCGGAAGATTCTTATGTTTAACAATTTGAATCCTAAATGGGGTGAGTGATGTAACAAATCGATAAAACATAACTATGTATCCTTCAAGGATGGAGGACACTCATAACACGGCGTAGTGGAGTTCATAATCCTAACGCTACGGGGTAAAACCATAAGAAAAACTACAAACACCATCTCTCAAAAACCTCTCTCTCTCTCTCTCTAAAAATCTCTCTCCATGTCCTAAATCTTTCCCAAATCTCTCTCGAACTTCTTCATAAACACCAACATCATCCTAACCCTTCCTTGGTTGAAAACTGTAGTGGTGTTGATTATGATGGCATGTGCGGAATAAGAAAAGATCTAGTGAATCATCATACAAACTCAAGAACACATGAAGTAAATAAATTTGGGTTTTGCTCTCATTAGTATTGATAGAAAGAGTACACATGGGTCTTGCAATTTCTCTCTCTAAACTAATGCTCTCAAAGTGTTCATTACATAAATGAGTGTCACTCACTTCCTATTTATAGGAAGGACAACTCATCACACAATACAAGTGGGTAAAGCACAAATACATCCAAGCGTGACTTTGAAGTCTAACATTCTCCCCCTCAAAGTTAGGATTGGATGCCCGACTTCAATATCCAACGAGCTCGCGCGATCAAGACCAAACTCCTCCTCGAAGTAACACCGGTCTTCAAATCCGTAAATGAATACCCGAAAAACTCGCTTCGAATACCCATCATTCTGCCCCTTGCACCCTTGTATTAACAGGCGGGGCATTTTTTGGCATGAAGTGTGCAAACTTCGCAAGTGGAGCCAATTCAGAGTGAATTGTGGACTCTAACTTTTGATATTTTTCAGCGAATAATTCAGGAGAAACATTCATAGACCTCGAAGATTCAGTCTTGGCCATGAGATCTTTCAACTCACCCAACAATTGTTCAACATTCCCAAAACCCTTCACTGCATCATCTCCAAGCTTATCAACTTTCGGAGCAAGAATTGTATGCCATTCCACTACTTTCGTGATTGCAGCAGCAAGTATGTCCACCTTGTTATGAAGATTGGAATAGTTTTGATCTAACTCAGCAACTTCCTTTGCCATATCATCACGAAGTTCTTGAATCTTGAGATTAACATTCTCACGAACAGTCTTTACTTCCTGAACATAAAGAACATGTATCTCTTTGGCTACTACCTTTAAATCTTTCAGAGCATCATTAAAGGAGTCAGAATGAACTTTGAGCCTGTATTCAAGATCTCTATTCACGTTATCAATTTTACTTTGAATCCGATGCTCCTGAGCATTGAGCATCACATTCACTTCGATTCCTGATACGTAATGATTACTACCTGCATTTGCTTGAAACTGTAACAGTGAATTGAGTTTCCTATTTAGGATCTTAAGCTGCTTTCCTGACATTATCATGTGATCTGAGATTTTTTCTTCCTCAGAATCAAACTCAATTTCAGCAAACGAACCCTGAAACTCTTCTTCATCAGTTTCTGTGTCCTGAACTGGTGGTGTATCGGTGGATTGGGATGGAAATAAAGTGATAAAAGGTTGTTGTAATACAGTATCGAAGGTAGGAGAATGAGTGGAAGAAGGAATATAAGATGTATTGGGAACAATAAATGGTGGTAACGAAACTGTAGTATCAAGAATGGATGTTTCGAAAGTAGATGATACGATAATAGAAGGATTACCTTGGGCTTCATGTGTCAAAACTCCATCACCCTTGTTGACATTTGCATCTGTATTAGATACGTTTGCAGTGATGCCTGGGGTTCGAACCTCCTCATTAAATGACTCAGTATGCGAAACCTCGGGTAGTATGACCATTGTCTACTCAGGAGTCGAAATATTAGTTTGTTCACCATGATTGATGTTTGTGTCCACTGTAGAAGTTTTAACAGTGCCATCAAGAATTCCAGTCGCCTCGAAAGTCGAATTGACTGGAGAATCCTAATGGGTTTTAGGTACAATAAATAAACTAGAAAACAATTCCTAAGTTCACATGCAACCTACTTTGGATCTATGTTTTAACTATTGAACATACAACTTTGAATTGCAAAACAAGAACCTTAGAGGAGAGAGGCTAATTTCGAAATTAACAAACTAGGGTTTAGGGTTTACATACCTTTCAATTGCTATAGCAAGCAATTGATATTCCCTTGATCTTGATCTTGATCTTCTTGGAAGCTTTAGCACCACAAGTGTAATGCCTCTAATGGAATCACACCCAAACTAGCAAGAAGGAAAGTAGAAGAAGAGAGGTGAGAGGGAGTATGCAAAATCTCGGCCTTAGGGTTTCTTCAAAAGAAACAGTCACCAAAAACATGAACCAGGAGGCTCCTTATATAGCTGAGGGATCTAGGGTTTAAGGGAAACCCTAGTTATCCTTTGCTTAGGGCCTAAGCAAACCCAAGGGCCTTATCCAAGCCCCTATGGACGAAATTATTAGGGTTTCCCCTAAAGATTTCGTCCACCCTCTTCCAAGGGGGTTCTAGAGCCTTCCACTCAACTATTAGATAATTGCAAACTAGTCCCTGCACCTTATAATTAATTCTTTTAACCCCAAAATCAATTCTGATTAATTTCTGGCTAACAATTAATTAAACATAATGATTTCTAATTAATATATTAATCCATTAACATATTAATAAATCATTTATATATATATATATTAATTAATCTTATAAATTAATATCTCTCCTTTCATAATTTCCTTGTCCAGTTGCTAGGTTGAGGGCAACCCAAAAGGACTGTGCTGCTATCAATTCAAGTACATACCAATTATAGTTAAGGGCTTAGACACCTAATCCAACAGTATCCCACTTGGATAAGTCTGTAACTATAATTGCTAGTATGCCTTCTAAATTTGACCAGCAAATTGTAGCTTCCAAAAGCTGCTGCCGAACTCTGACCCAGTCAGTTACGTGTCCTAAGATAAGTGATCATATAACCCTTCGTTCTGCTTGATATCCCCAGACAAAAGACATGGAATGTAATCAATATGTTTGTCCAGAATCTATGTTTCCCGATTCCTGATTTGTGATGATGTAGGACTTCTAATCGAACACATCAATTTAGTCCTAGCTGGGCCCAGCACATAAGTCAACACCAAATCATCGAGGGGCCCACAGATATCGCTTTTCCTGTTAGGGCAAAAGGAACGAATAAACGTTGACTCATATGCTTGTATCTTTTACTCATCAAATTATGCATGACAATACGTTTTATAACACCAAGTTACTGATGCGTTTTCGTATCACCAATGCACAACCGACTTGTAAATTACAACTCATATATCTTCGTTTCAAGATTATAAGATATTATCGTCTCAGTATTACTCGTGATGAATTCCATGAAGTAATACTCTGAGCGAGGGTTTATCCAATACTCAAATCTCAATTTCTGAGTACTCATGAACGTTGCAGCAATTCTATTGCCATGTCTATCCTTAGACAATCTGCAATCCAATTCATGACAGTCTTAATTCACTACTTACTTCCAAGAGTACGAGCGACTGTGGAGTTTGAATAATCTCATTATTCAGGAAGTAAAACATGCAAAAATGAAACACAATAATAAACAATTGACAAAAGGTAGTAGCCAAACTTATAAATAATACTTTATTATTTAATCACCAAAAGTCAATTACATTTACTTTGTTACAAGTTTCAAAAACTAATCTAACTACTAAAACTAATATCATCTTTCAGTCCTATGCTTCGAGCATGTTGAATATGCTTAGCCCTACTCAGACCCTTTGTGAGAGGATCTGCTGGGTTATCTTCAGATGACACCCTCTTTACTATAAGATGGCCTTCTTCTACTCTATGTCTGATGAAATGGTACTTTCTGTCGATATGTCTGGTCTTACCATGATCTCTCGGTTCCTTTGTCAAGGCAACCGCTCCTTCATTATCGCAGAACAGTTCCATAGGCTCCTGGATGGTTGGAACAACTCTGAGATCCCCGATGAAGTTCCTCAACCAAGCTGCTTCTTTCGACGCTTCACTTGCTGCTATGTACTCTGATTCACAAGTAGAATCAGCCACCGTATTTTGCTTGGAACTCTTCCAAGTAACTGCTCCTCCATTCAGTAAAAACACCCAGCCTGACTGAGAACGGAAGTTATCTCTATCCGTCTGAAAGCTGGCATCACTGTAACCATCTACTCTCAAAGTATCACTGCCACCAAGCACAAGGACCCAGTCCTTTGTCCTTCGCAAATACTTGAGTATATTCTTAACTGCTATCCAATGAGCTCTACCTGGGTTTCCCTGATAGCGACTGACCATGCTCAAAGCAAATGCCACATCAGGACGAGTACATGTCATAGCGTACATGATCGATCCGACAGCGGAAGCATAAGGTACACGATTCATGTCATCTATTTCAACATCTGTACTCGGGCATTGAGTCTTACTCAATTTGGTATTGCTCTGGATAGGTAGCTCTCCCTTCTTGGAATTTTCCATACTAAACCTCTTTAGTACCTTATCCAAGTATGTGCTCTGACTAAGTCCAATTAGTCTCTTCTTTCTATCTCTCAATATTCTAATCCCAAGAATATAGGCAGCTTCTCCAAGGTCTTTCATGGCAAAACACTTTCCAAGCCAAGACTTAACTTCTTTCAAGGTTGGAACGTCGTTACCAATGAGTAATATGTCATCGACATACAACACCAGAAAAGTTACTATACTCCCACTAGCCTTGATATACACACAGAACTCATCTTCACTTCTAGAGAAACCAAACTCTTTGACTTTCTCATGGAAGCAAAGATTCCAACTGCGAGATGCTTGTTTCAATCCATAAATGGATTTCTCAAGCTTGCACACTCTATTGGGGAACTTTGCATCAACAAAACCCTCTGGCTGACTCATGTAAACATCTTCAGCCAACTTCCCATTAAGGAAAGCAGTTTTGACATCCATCTGCCAGATTTCATAATCATGAAAGGCAGCTATGGCGAGCAATATCCTAATAGATTTAATCTTAGCCACTGGCGAGAAGGTCTCATCATAGTCAACCCCTGGGGTTTGAGTGAAACCTTTTGCAACCAGTCGAGCCTTGAATGTGTGCACATTTCCATCCATGTCTGTCTTCTTCTTGAAGATCCATTTGCACCCAACTGTCTTACGACCTGGTGCACTATCAACCAAATTCCAAACTTGGTTGTCATACATGGACTTAATCTCGCTGTCCATTGCCTCTTTCCACTTGGAAGCCTCTGGGCCTGCCATTGCTTCCTTATAAGTGACTGGTTCATCCAAGTTTACCAGTGTTCTGTCACTTATGAATGTGTCACCATCTGAAGTAATATGAAAACCATACAACTCAGGTGGCACACTCACCCTAGTGGATCTTCTAAGAGGTAATGAGTTATCAATTGGTTCAACAGGAACTGTTTCCTCTGTTTGAGTGCTAGTGTCATCTAAGGTTCCTTCATTGGCTGACTCTTGAATTTCTTCAAGATCAATAGTGCTCCCACTGTCCTCTTTGAATATGAGCTCTCTTTCAAGAAAGACTCCTCTTCGTGCTACAAAGACCACGTTCTCACTAGGCCTGTAGAACAAATATCCAAAAGACTGCTTTGGGTAACCAATGAAAACACATTTCTCACTTCTAGCTGCTAGCTTGTCGTGAGTCTCTCGTCTTACGAAAGCTTCACAACCCCAGACTTTAATATGTGCTAACGAGGGAACTTTCCCTGTCCACATTTCGTGAGGTGTTTTGGCAACCTTCTTTGTAGGGACAAGATTGAGGATGTGGGCGGCTGTCTCTAAGGCATACCCCCAGAAGTGAATAGGAAGCGAAGCCCGACTCATCATAGAACGAACCATGTCTAACAAGGTTCGATTGCGCCTCTCAGCTACACCATTTAACTGTGGTGTCCTAGGAGGAGTCAATTGTGAGACTATCCCACATTCTTTCAGATAGTCGTTAAACTCGATACTAAGATACTCCCCGCCTCTATCGGATCTAAGTATCTTTATCTTTCTGCCCAATTGATTTTCGACTTCATGCTTAAACTCTTTGAACTTTTCAAAAGTTTCTGACTTATGCTTGATCAAGTAGATATATCCATATCTGCTATAATCGTCAGTGAAAGTCACATAGAATCGATTAGCATCTCTTGTAGTTGATCTGAAGGGCCCACACACATCCGTGTGTATGAGATCCAACAGACCTTCACCTCTTTCACAAGACCCTGTGAATGGTGATTTTGTCATCTTTCCCAAAAGACAAGATTCACACATATCATCTGATTTTAGGTCAAATGATTCCAACACTCCATTCTTTTGGAGTTGGGCTATGCGTTTCTTGTTAATGTGTCCAAGACGACAATGCCACAAGCATGCCTTGTCTACACTATTAGACAAGTCAATATTAAGTACACTATTTCCTAGGCTATCAACACAAGTCACTGTTTCATACACACCATTACAAGGCAAAGCTTCAAACATAAAAACACCATTCTTATAAATAGAAATTGAACCATTCAAATCATTAAAAGAATATGTAAAACCTTGTCTGAACAATGCATGAAATGAAATAATGTTTCTCGTCATCTCAGACGAATAGCAACAATTTATTAAATCTAATCTAACATCATTACTAAGCAGAAGCTGATAAACTCCGATCTTGGTTACTGGTGAAGACTTTCTGTTTCCCATGATCAGGTTTATCCTTCCTCGCTCTATCTCCTCACTTTCCTTTAGACCCTGCAAATCAGAACAGATATGAAAACCACATCCTGTATCAAGGACCCATGAACGAGAAGATAATGAGTTATTAGCAGAAATAGTGTAAATACCTACTGAAGATGGCTTCACTTTGCCATCCTTGATATCTTGCAGATATTGTGGGCAAGATCTCTTCCAATGCCCCTTTTGGTTGCAGTAAAAGCAAACTGCCTCTTTTGGATCAGAAACATGGGGAGTGGAACCATTGGGCTTAGCCTTTGGGCCATTATTAGATGACCCAGCTTGAGCCTTGCTCTTCCAGTTTTGTTTGGGATGACCTTTCCTCTTTTTCCCCTTTCCCTGTCCAATAGCCAAAACAGGGGCACTCGTAGGTGTGGAGGGTATACTTTTACCCTTCATCCCTACCTCAGCTGTCTGCAACAAGTTGTGCAATTGGGCCAAGGTCTGCTCAGTATTGTTCAAATGGTAAGTTAGAATAAACTGACCATAACATTCAGGAAGTGAGTTCAAGACCATGTCAATGGCCAATTCCTCATCAAAGTGAATATTGAGCTTGACCAAACGCTCTATGTAGCGTTGCATTCTTTGCACATGTGACACAACCGACTCCCCATCTTTCATCTTGCAAGCCATGAGTGACTTGACTACTTCTAACTTTTCTTGACGAGCTCGCTTATGGTACTTTTCCATAAGGTCCTTGTTCATCTCGAAAGGCCAGTAGTCCTCATAGTACCTCTGCAGTTCTGGGGACATAGTTGCCACCATGATGCATGCCACTTTGGTAGCATCATCGTAATGTTTCTTGTAGGCAGCAAGATCTTCAGGAGTAGCTTCATTCTCATCAAGCTCTTTGAGCTCCTTTTCAAGAACATATTCTTTGTTCTCGAAACGAAGAGCCATCTTGATGTTGCGCATCCAATCGTTATAGTTTGAGCCATCCATAACGACTTTGGAGCAGATATTGAGCAAAGAGAAGTTTTGGTTGGAGGAGGACGAAGCAGAAGTGTTTCCAGGAGTAGACATCTGAAAAGAAAGAAAGTTTTAGTTAGATTTCAAGATACCTTAATAGAATAACCCAAAGATATAATATCAAGGTTAGGATCCAACTATGAAGATTCACAACTTAGAAATGGGATGCCGAGATCCAAGTGCAAATTTCATAAAGGTAGGTGAATGACGATTCACCAATTCCACCATTAGACGAAACAAACGAAGTGAAATTCCTAATTCTTTTGAGATACATTGAAACTATTCAATGGCATGTTTTATTCTCAGATTATGCTCTTCTATTTGTGACTGGGATGCCGAGGATCACAAACAAGATGTGAATAACCATGCAAATGTGCTTGGTAACCTCATTGTCTTTATCATTAACTATTGATGTGCTTGTAAACCACACACGCTCCATCAAATGACAATTATGAGATACCCATTACTACTCTTTATTAGTGCCTTTTAGTGTGCTGGTTAACCACACACGCTCCACTAACGACCAATAAAGCATAATGTGCAATTTCATGGATTAGCATACTTTTCACATTTTTCCTAAAGTAACTAGAGTTGGGATTTTGAAAATAATGTTCTAGTACTTTCTTTAATATCATTATACTTTTAATGAGAAGTAGTTGTCCTATCAAATCCGTTCTGCTAACGACCCTCCACTAATCAAGGAAGCGGTGGGTGAGAGTGGACACCCATTCAACTACCATTTTATAGGCAGTTTCCTTATACCCCCCTTATAGATTAGCTTCGTGAATGAGGCATACTAGCGATTTGACTGACCATGTTCTTATACATATATAATATTAAACTTTTAATTATAATATATATATATAAGGTGTGTTTTAAAACATTTTAAAACTTCAAGGGTTTATAAATTTCAAAATTTAAGCTATTAAATTTAAATTTAAATAAACCAATTAACTAGATTTAATATTTATCTTTTAATTAACTATTAATCAAATTATTAAATCTTGTAAGGATTATCTAATTAAATTAATCCATTAATTTAATCCTAATCCTTATCCCTCTAAATTTCGAAAATTAGGGTAAGGATAATTATCCAATTAATCTAATTAAGTAACAATTATCCAAAACAAGAAACCCTAGTTATCCTCTAGCATATTTCGAAATTTACAAGGGAGGAGGCTAGGGTTTTCAAAACCCTAACCCTAATTTCGATTAGGGTTCTTTGGAGGCTAGGGTTTTCGAAAAAACCCTTTGATCCAAAACCCTAGAAATCGAAAATTTGGCCTTTAGGGTTTAATAGCTATAAACCCTAATTTGCAATTCAACAATTGTAGCAATTCAATTTAAAACAACAATGGCTCTGATACCACTGATGGGTTTTAGGTACAATAAATAAACTAGAAAACAATTCCTAAGTTCACATGCAACCTACTTTGGATCTATGTTTTAACTATTGAACATACAACTTTGAATTGCAAAACAAGAACCTTAGAGGAGAGAGGCTAATTTCGAAATTAACAAACTAGGGTTTAGGGTTTACATACCTTTCAATTGCTATAGCAAGCAATTGATATTCCCTTGATCTTGATCTTGATCTTCTTGGAAGCTTTAGCACCACAAGTGTAATGCCTCTAATGGAATCACACCCAAACTAGCAAGAAGGAAAGTAGAAGAAGAGAGGGGAGAGGGAGTATGCAAAATCTCGGCCTTAGGGTTTCTTCAAAAGAAACAGTCACCAAAAACATGAACCAGGAGGCTCCTTATATAGCTGAGGGATCTAGGGTTTAAGGGAAACCCTAGTTATCCTTTGCTTAGGGCCTAAGCAAACCCAAGGGCCTTATCCAAGCCCATATGGACGAAATTATTAGGGTTTCCCCTAAAGATTTCGTCCACCCTCTTCCAAGGGGGTTCTAGAGCCTTCCACTCAACTATTAGATAATTGCAAACTAGTCCCTGCACCTTATAATTAATTCTTTTAACCCCAAAATCAATTCTGATTAATTTCTGGCTAACAATTAATTAAACATAATGATTTCTAATTAATATATTAATCCATTAACATATTAATAAATCATTTATATATATATATATATATATATATATATATATATATATATATTAATTAATCTTATAAATTAATATCTCTCCTTTCATAATTTCCTTGTCCAGTTGCTAGGTTGAGGGCAACCCAAAAGGACTGTGCTGCTATCAATTCAAGTACATACCAATTATAGTTAAGGGCTTAGACACCTAATCCAACAAATCCCTCACTGGTGAAGAATGGCCCAATATTGTATCTTCAGGTGGTGTGTCAGGAACTACTTCTTCGTCAGTTGAATCTTCTTGCAACACCAGTTTCCTTTGTTTCTTTTGTGGCTTTTGTTTCTTTGAAATCTTCTTTGCCATATCTTCTGCTCTCCTTTTCTTGGTTTGTGGTGAAACAGGAACGGGTATTTCACAAATGAGAATCCCCTTTCGACCAATTTGTGGTTTTCTAACAAACGAAGGTGAAAAACTTCCAGACCTTTCAGGAGAATGACGAGACTTATGAGCCATTTTCTTGAGCCGTTTGAGAACACCAGTTTTTGAAGATACCACATCCTTCAAAGGATCAACATTTTCAGTAACAACAAACTTTGATCTTGATTTCAAAGCTTTTACTTTAACTATGACCTTCTTTGGAGATTTAGCTGCTTTTTCCACTAAAACAACTTTCGAAGGGCTTGGATGATCTTCCTTCTTTGAACCTCTCCTTGTCTTCGAAGGACCTTCGGTTGTCTTCTCTAACAACTTCCCAATTTCAACATCAGGATTTATCGTAGTCAAATAATTCACCAACACAGGATGCAGAGGATCAACTTTTCGAAGCATTGCATCAGGAATTCTAGCAACACTTGGAAAAATTTCAGCATCATCTTCAACAGCTTTAGGAAACTGATATAAACCAAAAGTAGCAGTTTCTTCGTTTTCAGGGACTGGAATACCCTCTTTGTTATATACAAACTAAAGAATAAGACTTCAGTATCTAGCACACGAGACCCCATCAACACCATTCGTGTTTTCAATGCTTTTGGTAAATTCTTTCTAGAGTTGTGTCGCATAATCCACCTATAAATCATAGTAAATGCCAGCCACCATAACATATACTTCCAGCCTTCCTTTGTCTAATCCCACACTTCGACCTGTCAAGCATCGAAGATAAATTCCAAAGAGAAAATTCCAAATACACGGCAACCCCGATTTCTTGAACTCACTGATCTTGGTGAGAGTAGGTTTATAACCCATCTCATTGAACATGTGAATCACTTGTTCATTCGAGACTTTGTAAAACGGCTCACAATTAGGGATGTTCAAGATTTAGGCGAACAACTTCTTTGAGAGTCTGAACTTCTTGTCGTTCGTCAATTGAAAAGTAACAATCATCATGGTTTTGCTGTAATGTTGCAGTAGAACTAGCCATAGATAACCAAGACATTGGAACATCAAAGGAGTTGAACATGGCAGTAGACAACACAGAACTCTTGAGAGCCACAACGAGCATCTGTAAGCCCTCCGGATAAACACTTTCATCACCTTGAACTTGAAAGTTTGTACTTTGAATCTTCATCAATGGTTGAGACGAAACATCTTCTATGGTTTGTGATTGATGAGCAACCATGATTAGGGTTTGGAAAAGACCTTGAAGAAACAGAGAATATGAGTGCACAAATCTTTTGAGAATAAACTGTGAGCGTAAAATTGGAATGGATCCCCCAAATCTCCTTTTATATGTAACCACAATTTGAATCCCAAAGGGTTAGCATTCATAGACTTGCCACGTGTTCCTTGAAAGTCGTACCCTTAGCCGTAAAGCACGCCATGTCAGGAAAAAGGGATGAGTTATGTACCCTAGAAAAGCGCACAGTAACCAAACCATCACATCACACGTCGTTTCGAAAGCCCCCAGTGGATAAGAACCGTTAGAAACCTTCGGAATTGAGGTTAGGCTCTTTCACTTTTGGGTTTAAAAGCGAAGTCATGTGCCAGACTTTCGAAATCATTAACCTGAGTTGGTAATACTCATAACCTCGAGGATTTCGTGAGTGCATGTGTGCCAATGAAAAAGATAACAAACAAATATAAGAAAATTTGGATCAGTGATGTCGAAAATCAAAATTTCAACATAAAGGCAGTTAGATCCCAGGCAAAGATCGCTTCGCTAATTATCAAGAGAGATAATCAACAGCTTGTGTGGTTTCCCGTGAAGTACAATCGAATACTTGTAGAGAAGTATCGAAGGGCTTCTTTTATCAATTTTCAAAGGTGGTTTAAGATTTCGTTACAAAGCACATCTAAACATAAGAGTGACAAGTTGTAAACGAAATTACTTGTGTGACCAGTGTAGTCAGTGACAAGTAGGCTTTGGAAAATGTATTAAGTAACGAAGGTTAAGAATGACACTCATACATAAATCATATTCTTCAAACCAAAAGTATTCCTGAATCCTGTCGGGAAACAAATGTCGTGGGTTTCGAAATATTGATCAAGATTACTACAAAAGAAAGAATATGATTTTGAGTATCGAAAATGGGTAGAGAAACAAAAGTTTCGTTAATATCTGGAACAAAGTTCCCCGTTAATTCCTTATGTTTCGAAAGTTTGAGTTTCACTTTCATCACGGTCTCATGATGTTAGATCATAAACACAGAAGTTTGATATGTCTAGATCCTGATTGGTGTATACCATAAATCTCTTGGACATATGTCATTGTGTGTGAATGTGAAAGAACTTTAGGATGAAAAAGATTGGTTTAAAGATTTGAAAGTACCACTGTTATTCATTGACCAAGCAGAAAACTCTAAACTCAAATGAGTTGAGTATGGTAGCTCACTGACTAATGGGAATATAGCCTAGTTGGGAAGAATCCTCAGAATGAGGGATTCATTAAGGCTTCGAAACCCATTGAGTCTTGGAGGCTTGGGTCGACATGCTGCAGCATGCTTCTAGGGACTTCCTAACTAGTACATAGTTTCGAAAGTATACCTTTCCCTTAAGCAGCAAGCATGAACCATCAAAAATCTTCGCGGATACCTACACACAAAAAGAAAAACACAAACAAGACACAAAATATTTTTGGATTTTTGAGTTTTTGAATGAAAATAAAAAAAACGAAAAATCTTTTTGGTATTTTTGAACTTTTAATAACAAAAGACAAAAATGAAAATATTTTTGGTGTTTTTGATATGAAATGAAAATGCAAAAGTAACGAAAAATCTTTTTGGTATTTTTGATATTGAAATTGAAAGACAAAACTAACGAAAATTTAAGAAATGACTAAACTAACGAAGATTTTTGTCAAACTATTTGAGCACAATGTTGAAAGCGAAGCATGTCGAAGCGTTGACTATGAACAGTAACCACTGAATCATGAACAGTAACCGTTGAATCGACATCTTTTCGACACTTGTGGCTTGTCATTCTAACGAAAGTAGTCCAGGAACTGAATTTGCATTCATCATCCCTAAGCCATTTAGAATTCTTACAAACGATTTTTCATCCAAAGGTTTTGTAAAGATATCAGCAAGCTGATCAGTGGTCTTTACAAAATGAACTTCTATGTTTCCATCTTCAACATGATCTTTAATAAAATTATAACGAAGAGCAATGTGTTTGGTTTTTGAATGTTGCACAGGGTTATGGCAGATGCAAATGGCACTTTGTGAGTCACAATACAACGGGATTTTCTTCATGTTGATTGCATAATCACGCAGTTGAGTTTGTATCCATATGATTTGTGAAGTGCAAGTTGCAGCAACAACATACTCTGCTTCTGCTATGGAAATCAAAACACATGTTTGCTTTTTCGATTGTCAGCTTACTAACTTCCCATCCAGTAGTTGACATCCGCCACTTTTGTTCTTTCGATCAAGATTGCAACCTCCCAAATCAGCATCGGAAAATGCTTGTATGAAAAAGCATGTCTTCGAAGGATACCACAATCCTAACAACGTTGTTCCTTTGAGATAACGAAATATATTCTTTACAGCAGTTAAGTGAGGTTCCCTGGGATTTGATTGATAGCTAGCACAATTGCATACAGAAAAAAATAATATCAGGTCGACTTTCCGTGAGGTAAAGTAACAAACCTATCATGCTTTGATACAATGTGATATCAACAGTTGGTTGGTCCAATGATGGATTTAGCCTTGTTCCAACAGCCATTGGTACTCTCAGCTTCGTGCTATTCGTCATTCCAAATTTTTCCAGCAGATTTCGTGTATACTTCTCTTGATTGATAAATATTCCTTCTCTGCTTTGACGAATGTTTAATCCCAGAAAATTATTTATCTTCCCCATCATACTCATTTCAAACTGGCTTTTCATTAAATTTTCAAATTCTCTTGACAAAGCAGGGTCCAAAAATAATATCATCGACATAAATTTGAACAAGCATAAGATGATCCCCAACTTTCTTTCGAAAGAGAGTGGGATCAACTGATCCTTGTTTAAATTTCGATTGTTTTAAGAACTTGGTAAGAGCTG
Organism: Lactuca virosa; assembly: GCF_052849685.1. Classification (NCBI taxonomy): domain Eukaryota; kingdom Viridiplantae; phylum Streptophyta; class Magnoliopsida; order Asterales; family Asteraceae; genus Lactuca; species Lactuca virosa. Next base: position 219,804,102 of record NC_136430.1, on the reverse strand, counting down.
CATACCATGCTCTTGGTGCTTGTTTTAACCCATATACAACTTTATATAAGATATAACAATGATTAGGGAATTCTTCGTTAATAAAACCTGGAGGTTGTTCAACGTACACTGTCTCTTCGAGTTCACCGTTGAGAAAAGCACATTGTTTGCTCGGACTGCATAATAGCGATAATTCTGTAACATACCCTCGAACAAAACGTCTTTGGATATGCCAAGAACTCGAACTATTTTCAACAGTGACCATATATCCTCCTCCTTCTTCCCAAGTACAGCATGAAAGCGAAACTTTAAACGTTTGAATTCAGTCTTATCCTTGTATTTGTCAGCAAGTTCGAATTGCTCATCCAGGAACATCATTCTATTCACTGGAAAATCTAGTTGATTTAGATTTGTGTTTACAGTGTCGAAACTTCTTCTAGGAATCTTTTCAAATTCATGCATTGCCCCTGTCACTGTCAAAGCTTCGATATATTCATAGTGATATATCTTTGTTGGATCACCTTTGTTCAGACCAGGAGGATCATTTGCATGTTGTTTCAAAAGGCTTTGAACATGCCTTTGTTTTTCTATCTCTACTTCTTGAACAGCTTTGATATCTTCTTTCAAAGGTTCAATAATGACACCTTTGCCTTTGCCTTTATCAACTTCAGTTGGCTTAGGCTTTGAAGAACCTGATTCTCCACCAGCTGACCCAATAACTATACCCTTCATTATTGGTCTTGTTGTTGTTGTGTTTGATGACGAAACAAGTGTTGTTGTTGGTAAAGATGTTGGAATTTAAGTGGTCAATACTCTTCCAACCACCTTGGCATCACCTTCCACATTTCCAGAACCACTTCCTCCAGTATTCACTTTCGAACCAGTACCAACACCATCCTTTTCGATTTCGATTCATCAGTCCCGTAGTAATTTTGACTTTTATCTTTTCGTTGACCACGATGAACACTAAATCGAGATCTGATTGTCGGTAAATATGGACCAATGAATAATAATGGATCAATTTTATTGAATTGGGCTCCATCAAAGATATCGGATTAAAAACAAATCAATGAAATTGGCTGCAAATTTGGATTGATAAACAGTAGAAGATCGAGATTGTTGTTTGGGTTAAAAAATTAACAATAAAAGGCTTAAAAATTGTGTTGAGATTTAGGCTTGATCTAAGAAAAAATGTATTGGATCACCAATGGGGTTGAAATGGATTAGATCCAATGACCATTATGAAGCAATAGATAAACGGATTAGAAAAAACGAAACACTTGCCATGCATGGTTGTTTGCTAGATAAAGGGATGTAAAGCAATGAGGTGTCACTCCATTTGTAAATTCTTTTCTTTTTCCTTTTTTTGTCTTGTGCCAAACCCGAAACCTCATAGGGTTTTTGGTCATGGGTTATTTGAGCCGAGAACCTCTAAGCAAAGGCCCAAAATTTGGTTTTTGGTTTAGCTATTAGATCATACTTGAGCTTTTTAGGGGTTGTTACAACTCGATTATTAGTGTATGCATATATGTACTCATATAACATTGTCATTTATGAATTTCAAAAATCTAATGCAACAAGGTTACATAGAGAAATTTTTTGTACATGAATACAATCTCGATCCTAAATTTGCTAGTTATGACATCTCTCCTCTCATCCTATTGCAAAGAGTGTTTGTAAGTCATTAGAGGTGTCACATTTGAGGCACTTGCTCTCAAGAGTTCAAGATCATCAAGGTTTCATTGTTATTACTACATAACAATAAAGGTATGCATCTAAACCCTAGTATTGTATAGATTTCGAAATTTGTATTAGCTTCCTAGGGTTTCTCTCTTGTATTCAAGTTTGCATGTTCAACTAGTAATAACCTAGATCCAAAGCATTGGGGTTGTATGAACACATAGGATTTGTTTTTATGCTCAAAAACCATCTATATATATATATATATATATATATATATATATATATATATATATATATATATATATATATATATATATATATATTGTATGTGTATGTGTGGATACTTTCAAGCAAGAATCATGTAAAGATGAAAGGGCTTTTACCATCCAACTAAAGAAAACAAAGGAAGAAGCTAATTTCTCTCTTTGTGTATAGATTTATTTTGAAGATCATATAATTATCCATGAATCCTAATTTTTAGGGTTTGGCCGAATGGTTAAATTAAGTTAGATAATTATAATTTAAGTTGTATAATCATGTTATTCACAATAAAATAACATTTGTTGGACTTGATTACTTAGTTAATTTTTATGAGCTAAATTTCAAGATTATTAGACAAAATCATGTAGGAATATTATGTAGGAAATAGGTTCATATGACTTGTAAATTTGTGAAAGGAAGTAATATAAATCATCAGGTTGATATGAACTTGAAATTAAAACATGGGACAACATCATGACTATGATCTTAGTTGTTATGGGATGACATAAGTTAAGGCAGTCACATGATTATATGAAATTAGTATGTAAAAATCATTTAACAAGAATATGATTAATCAATTAAATGGGAGTTGAAGGTTCAAGAATTCAAGGAAATGACAAAGAGATAATTGTTTCATAGTTAGACAACATAAGTATTAAGGTGAGTACATATATTTTTATCATGGGATACATGAAAAAACAAGTTATTCTTTTATAAACCAAAGTGCTAAGTTTCATATAAGTATGAGTATTTGCAAACTTCAAAAGTGTTAATGTTTTGTTTTGAACCAAAATCTTGAAGTATGAAACATGATTATTACCTTGATTCTTTATAAGAAACATGTTATGAGTATATAGATATAAAAGACATATGATGCTAGTTGATTTCACAAACAAGACTTAGTCTTGTAGGTTAAAGTTTTTATATTGTTATGAATTAAATTTTGAGTGTGTTTATAATTTTGGATTATTTTAGGAATCTTGAATCATGATTATTTGGAAATTTGAAACATATTATTGTTTTGTCTTATATTTTAAAGGTATGGGTTATTATTTCAAAGACATAGCATGCTAATTTATTTATATTTGACTTTGGTGAGTTTGTACCTAGTTTAAGTTTGATTAAGTTGTTTTCATGAACACATTTATTGTTTTAATGCCTAGACAAAAAGTATCTCTATAATCGGATAAGCTTGAAGGCTCTACTGGGATAGTACCTCCCATCACGAACTAGATGCCTAGACCATAGATACCATAGTGAGTTGATTTGTTCTTCTCGCTTTGGTAAGTAAGATAGAGTGGAATATGTGAAGTCACTATATTAGGTCTTTAATCTACGTACAATATTTTTATACAGAGCTAGAGATGGTGAAACCTGTAAGGTTTTCAGTTGTTTTATTTTGTGATCATGCATTGTATATTGTTTGTCTATTCAATAAGTTATTTGAGTACAATTTTATTGAAAGTTTAAATTTTGCATTGAGCTTTGCTTATCTTTGCATGAAGTTTGTTTTGAAAAAAGGTTATATTAAAAGTTTTGAACAAGTTCGTGTATTTATATTTCATTGTAAAAATTTGCAAATATTCCAAAATTTTCTATAAAATTATTTATATTGCTTTTTGGTATCAACTATGCTATTAAGGTATTAAGCTCTAAAACTTCATGATAGATAATTTACAATTCTCCCTTCTAAAAAATAGATAATTTCCAATTCTAAATACTACACATGGATGGAAGGATATGCTAACACATACAAGTTTATAATTTCTTATATAAAGAACTCAAACTCAATAACAGATAAATACGCTCTACAGTTGCCTTTAAACACTTATCCACAATTTCTCTCGAGTGTAAGTCGATCGCAAATTCGTGATGATACCATAATTAAATAAAAGAAGTTGAATCTCTTATCAACTACGCCTTCACCAATCTCTTCTTTAAGTTTTTCATTTATAACCTTATGTATCTTAAAATTGCAAACAACGTTGATTAATATAAGAATTATGTATCCATTTTATTTAGTTATTATTCTAATTACAAAATCACTTCTAACATAAAAAATTCAACTATTGATTACACAAGATATATGGCCCTTTGGAAGAACTTTTTTTTTTCTTTATTTCACTTTTGGCTGTGTATCTAAGGTGCTGTTTGTTTTTTCTGAGGCAAAATATCTGCAGTCTGCGGACCACATCTGTAGACCTCTACAGTAAAAGAGGTGGACCAAACGTCTACAGTCTGAAAAAAGAAGACTGTTTGTTTTTTTAACATCTGCGGGCTACTAAAATAAATTGAAATCTAAATAAACTGATTTTTTTAAACTTTAAAGTGATTTTTTAATATTTTTATGACTTTGTTATAAATAATTAACAAATCTAGATCAACTTTTATGTATTATTTTAAAAAAAATAAAAATAAAAATGGTATGAATTAACATATATATTTGATAAAAACCAACAACTTTGGTTGGAAAGTTATAACTAAACATTATAATTAGTGATAAAAGAATTTGATACATAAATGGATGGAAATAAACTTCGATTTTTTCAATTAAATCCATTAAAAACGTACCATAAATATTTTCTTGAGAAATTAACGATATTGTATTAAATAATGTTTTAAAAATTTTGGCAAAAAAATATAAGAATATATTATGATTTTTTTTTCATATTTATATAAACAACTTCAACGACTATTATTATAATAAATCTTTATTTATAAATTTGTCAAAAATATCATGTCTGTATCGTCGAACATTTTTTTTTTTTTAGTTTTGTAATTTTATTTTCAAATTGTTTATCGTTAATAAAGATGGAAAAAATATAAATTAAAAAAAAAACTTAAAAAAAATAAAGATATATATGTTTTTTTAGGCTTGAAGATGTTAGAAGACTTTGGTCCACATCTGCGCCAAGAAGAGGGCGCGCAGACATTTTTAGGTCTGCAGTCTTCAAAAAAACAAACAGTCTGCGAACGCTAATGTCTGCGCGTGGTCTGTACGGAGCAGACAGAAGAGGTCACGCAGATTTGCAGACAAAAAACAAACACTACCTAATTCTTCATTGTTGACAACCCCACCCTATTTCTTACATTGAAAATCATCTTCGATCGCATACCTACTGAAGTGTCTATTATGAATTGATATTAAAATAAAAATTGCAATATCTGAAGGTATATCATATTTGTAGTGTTTGTTTTTTAAATCTTTTCTAATTATCTAATGAAGTCTTGATTTTTTATAAGCAAAATAATAATAATAATAATAATAATATTAATAATAATAATAATATTATTAATAATAATAATAATAACCCCGAGTCCTATCATATAATTTGTAATCTTTTAAAAACATGCGCTATTACTTTAAAACGAATTGACAATAACATTAAATTAAAAAAAAAAAAAAAACAATAACTACATTAGATCTTTTTGTCAAATATATAAAAGATAATAAAAGTATTAAGCATATAGTTTATAAAAATATATAACAAGAGAAATACTATATAACCATTCTGAAGTTGATATTTGATATTAAAATGGATATTACAGAACATTTAATAATTGTCAAAAAATAATTGAGATTTGAAGTTTCTATATAATCAGAGAAGTACAAGTTAAGTACTATTGATAACCTTTGAGAAAGTCACAACCATTATTGAATAAATGTTTGAAATATCAAGGTGAAAGCCACAAGTATCTTTGACGTCCCTTCATTTTTGTAAGTAAAGTTGATTCTTAGCTTTTACACAAAAGGCTACTGCACTCCTCCATTCATTATTGTAAGTGCTAACTGGAGCCCACCAATGTAAGAAAGATCTTTTGAAAGCTGTCATAATCTAGCGTAAGAAACAACATCTTTTCAAAGCTGCTGATAATCTTCCACACGTCTATAATTCTCAGGTATGTTTACGAAAGAGCATAATAGCATCATCATCGTTTAACAAACTAATATTGTGTATAACATCTACCTTGTGAGCATTTAATTAATGTTCATCTCTAGTTGTGATTATTATTCGTCTTCCTTCACCGAACCAATCACGTGACCCAACCAACGTTTTTAAATTGTTAACGTGATCCACATCATCAGAAACAATCGCCCTTTCTATGGCAAAACCTAAATGTTAGCTGACTCACATGATTGGTTCGTTGTAGGAAGCCGAATAATAATCACAACTAAAGATGAACATTTATTATATGCTCACAAGGTAGATGTTATACACAATATTAGCTTGTTAGACGATAACGGGGCTGATAGGCTCTTCCACAAACATGCACCCCAGGATTATAGACTTTTGGAAGATTATAGACCTATGGAAGATTATGAGTTGCTTTCAAAAGATGTGGTTTTTTATGCTGGTGGGCTCCCGTTAGCATTTAACGTCCTCGATTGTTTTCTGTGTGACAAAGACATTAATGAGTAAGCATATTTTGTTAAACCATATTTTTATGCTGGTGGGCTCCCGTTTACATTCTTTTCCATAAATAAATTTATCTTGTAATTTTGTTAAACCACACGTTCTTGAGTCCTCTTGAATATTTTGAACAAAACAGCAACCATCAAACTTGATAGAGATTTCATCATAAATCGAAGATGCAAGAGTAGTCTTACCACCTCCCCCAACCCCCCATATTCCAATCATGCGCAAACCACTTGAGTCAATTTGTAACTTTGATTTCAAACTTTGCATACGAGCATTTGTGCTTGATTTTATTAGCTACAACCTCTGTGAAATTGTGTAAACAGTTTGTTTGACGCCCTTTGATTCATACCTACACATCAGATATACAAGGATAATTAACATACTAACATTGACAACATCAAAAGTAATGAACATATCTCCACTAGTTGTGATTACTAATCAAAAGATCAGGTCAGAGCCTTTCCTCATTATCATCAGCGACATGTAAGGATAATCAAGACATTTGTACAAAATGCTTATAAGGTACAAGTGCAAATTTCTTGTATAGCATCACATATCTTAAGCATAAAAAGTGCAAAATCAAAAAAGAAAACTACCTGTTAGCGATTTGATTCGTCTACAAGATTCGACTTTGTTCTTGTTCTCTAACTCATGTTTCACAAATGCTTCTCCGTATTTCCGTTTTTGTTTTCGCACTTAAGATGGATCCACATCATAAAATATGGGCATAACGATTTTCCCTCTCGTATCTTTGCATTAAATAATATACTCAAGTTCAACTAAACACCATGAAGAATCTGCATAGTTTTTAGAGAATACGATGATGACAATATCTGATTTTTTGATTGCCTTCTTAAAGGATGGGTCGATCAATAGTATTTTGTCATCCTTGTAAGTGTAGATCCCTTGTTGCACAAAAGTTGTGTAAACATGATCCACAAAAGTCTTGCGAGAATCTGTTCTAAAACTAAGAAAAACATTGTGATTCCATGATTGAGATGAAAAGACGGAGCTGAAGGAGAATGTGATGATGATGATGCCATTGATGTGCTGATTTATTGACATAGAATGATGTGGTTTGAGCACCTGAAATAAATATAATTGTTTATAAAGATATGTGAGCTTCCAAGAAATTTCGAATTTACCGAAAGCTATAGAAATATCAAATATCTTATCACTTAAGATTTTCAAAGAGATAGAGTTTCCTAGAAATTTCTTAACATATGACATTTTCAATTGAAATAAATTAAATAAGAAAAAATCGCCCCTATGTTACACTGACATTTCTGATATTGTCCATATCTTCCGTTCATACAATTCTTCCTCTGTTTCAGACATTTCCAAAAATAGAGCATATATAAGATCCTCAATTTCATCATATTAAATTTTCAAGGTTTAACAGACTGATTAAAAAAATGGTTCCATAACTCGATTCGATTCTCTATGATGCTAGATCTCACGTATTTACTACGGAGGTTGTTACAACCAGCATGAAATATAAAGAAATTAGAACATGTTCATAATGCAATCCGACACAAGTAACCCAGATAGTATTTTCTAGAAACTTTAATTTCAATTCCACGATTATCACATTTATCAAGCAAAAACTCGAGTACTAGAAATAATTTGATACAGCAAAAGGTAGCAGAAAAAACAGCAGCTACAGCAAGAACGAAGCATGTAACAGAGACAATTTAAATTACTTACTTGTTTGTTGATGTCAATCCGTTTGACCAACAACGAAGCATTTGATATTTCACATTCAAATCACCAATTTGCTTCAAGCACCAAACATGTGAAGTATGTGAAGATCAGCGAAGGAAGCTTCGGATCGTAGGGAGGCGTGATGGAAGCAAATCGGAGGTGGAGGCGTGATGGAGAGGAGAGTGTTTATTAGGTTAAATATACGGCCCCTTTTATGAAGTCCTGGCCCATAAGCTGCACACCATATGACCCGGCCTGACACACTACTGGCCCTTTTAGAGTTTGGGTATACTCCCTTCCTAGTCCGGTCTAAGGATGTAAATAGGTCCAAAACCAGCCTGACAGCCTCAATCATAATGGAACCGAAAATCGGATTATGTAATTATAGTAAACAAAAGATCCGACCATTTAGAAGAAACCGGTTCTGGTACGAAAAAGGAAAGAACCGTTTTTTTTAGGACATGGGTTGTTTTGTAATTGTGAGCAAATGCAGGGGATGTTATTGTTTTGTAATAATAAGTTACCCTCGTGCAAAAGGTTCATACCGTCGACTAAATTCTTATAATTTAGGTATAAGCCATATATTAGTCTTGCATAATAAAAACTTTATTGAGCGCACGTATTTTGCAACGTATTTAGTAATTCACATGGGCCTAAAATGATATCTTTAGGATGGACAGTAGGGGTCGGGGGAGAAGGACGGCGATACCATGCGGTAATAGACAATGGCGGAGCTTCAATATTTCATTTGGGGGGCCGAAAATATAATTTGTATAAAAATTGGTGAACAGGGGTTCATAGTCAAAATTTTATATTTTTGGACTAAATATGTATAAAGTTAAAGAATAGGGACTATTTATGCCAAAAAAATCAGAGGGGGGGGGGGGGGGGGGCTGTCCCTTGAAAAGATCCGCCCATGGTAATAGATCCTTCAAAGAATTCATACCGCTAAAGGGAAGACATGCAGGTATATCAAACCGCCTCTCTCTCTCTCCAACATTTGTACAATAGTCTTCAACAGTTGTACTATATATTGCTTTATATTAGTTTTTAAATAAATTTTGTATGTTTTTAGTATTGGTGAATTACTTTTATGTAATTTTAATTAGTTTGTGTTTATTTAAAAATTAAAAATTAAGTGGCATATGATGAATAAAAAATATAGGTTTCCATTTTTTGTGGAATTGGAAAGATAGAAGAGAGAGAAATAGAAGATATATAAAATCAAAAAGGTTAAGTGAGTTGGGATGCATGAGTAGTACCTTATGTCCCCTGGGAAATGTTGAATGGTTAATTGTGGGAGTTGATTTAATTTTGACTATTGTTTGGAAAATTGTTTAAAAAAAATAGGGAAGTTGAGTAATTTAATAATATTTTAGTTTATAGTTAAAAAAAATCAATCTTTTTAAAAGTAACCATTGTGTTTGGAATGCCCATTTCGGACGAGACCAAAACAGGTCAAGCATACTATTGTAGCTCAATGTTATATAATATGGGCCCCACACCTTAGTCAGAATAAACATTTTGAATTTTGAAAATTTCGAAGCTCGTGAGACCGCATTTCGGATAGAGGTTTTAACATGGATTCATCAAACCATGTCAAATTAACTCTTTAAGTAACATGCATTTAAGTTTGCAAATAATTATTTGTATTATGGAATACGTAGATCATGTCTCGGAATACGAAGAACAAGTCTGAAATATCTATTTTTTGTATTTTTTAGATATATAAGACCCATATAAATATCTTAAAATATGTAAATCATCATTTTTTAGTCAGGAATACAAGGGATTTCATAATGATAGTATCACTTCGGAATACGGAGATCAATTCCAGAATGATATTCTAGAATGACAGTCCATAATAAAAAATCAATATATATATATATATATATATATATATATATATATATATATATATATATATATATGTTAATTTGAGACCATGCTAATTTTGTGAGATATGGGGACGCGACACTCATCTTGGATATCAAAAAATAAAAAAATAAAAAAAAAATTATAAATTGCAAAATAAAAGGAAAAATCCAAATTTTTTTAAATATTATTTTTGTTATTTAATTTATCCAAAAAAGTAAATATATATATAAAAATAAAAATAAAAAATTCACCGTTTTTTTCGAAATATAAGTGAAATATTCTAATAAAATATTACATTGTAATAATCAAATCGAATTTTAAGAATGTTAAAATATTCTAATATTTTTACTAAAATTGGTAGATATGTTAAAATATTCTAATATTATATTATAATTTTTTTGAATATTTATACTTTAATATTCTAGTAGAATATTCTAACATTTTTAAATTTTGATTTGAATATTTAGAGTATAATAATATATTAGAATATTTTCATGTATATTTTGAAAACATATTTTGAAAAAAAGTGTAATTTTTTTATTTTTTTTATTTGTTTATTTTTTTGATAAAATAAATGACGAAAATAATATTTAAAAAAATTCGAAAATTTTCATTTATTTTGCATTTAATTTTTTTTTATCTTCAAAATGAATGGCTAGGATCGCGACCTCATGTCTTACAAAATATGATGGTCTCACATGAACCTATATATATATATATATATATATATATATATATATATATATATATATATATATATATATATATTTGTTATTGATATTGTTAAATACCATGTATTAGTCTGAAGACGACGTGGATGTTATTAAAAAAAATGGGTTTTACGGATGAAAAAATTGTATTCCATTTACATAAGCTTTCAGAATTACGCCCGATAAAGGTAAAATTGAATTAAAAAGAATTGTAATAACTAATTTGTAACATCCCAAAAATACGAAGTAAAATTTTCATTTTTTAAATAATCAAAACCATTTATTCATTTGTTTAAAAGATAATCAGGGTATAAAGTATTTTCAAACATCAAAGTAAAATCATAAAATGAATAGTGCATAATAAAACTCCAGGGGATGCAATGCGGCAAGTCATGCCCTTCCCTTTGGAACCAGAAATACCTGAACAATAAACGTAAACTGTAAGCACGAAGCTTACTGAGTTCTCCAAAATACAACATATCGTACATAAAGTAGGCCCAGTCCTAGGGGTATATTTCAACCCATGTGAATGCTATAATCCAACCATAGTCTTAAAATCATTTCTGTTGCTATAGCCTAATTGTAGTCTTTCATGCCATGATCCAACCATGGTCTTCCATGCAAGTCACAAAGACAGACATGTGTTGTGATCCAACTATAGTCTTTCATACATGTGTTGTGATCCAACCATAGTCTTTTATATAGGTGTTGTCATCCAACTGTTGGATTAAGGTGTCTAAGCTTATAACTAACTTGGTATAAACTTGAAAAGAAAAGCAAAGTCTTTTTGGGTTGCCCTCATAACCAGAAATAGCTAGAAATGATATTAAGGGGGGGGGGGGAGAGAGAGAGAGAGAGAGAGAGAGAGAGAGAGATAGTGAAATGTTTTGTTAATATATATTATTTAATATATTAATTGGAAATATATAATTGATATGTTAATTTGCTATGTGATTAATAAATTAACATGATATCAATAGTTAAATAATTGATTTGTTAATTTACATGGTTAATAAATTTATAAGAAATCAATTAGAATTGATTAAGTATTAATCAAAATTAATCTAGAATTAATTTATGATTAATTGGAATTAATTAAAGGTGCAAGGGGTGAATTATAATTATTCAATAGTTGAACAAAAGAAGCAATTCTAGAATCATCCAAAGGGTGAACGAAATTAGGAGTCTTTCTAGGTTTTTAGAAGCCTTTTGGTTGCATAAAAGGAAATGATTTGAATTAGGATTAAATTTATTATTTAATCAATTCAGATTCTGTTTTGCTTGCAAGTTACCTAAACTATAAATAGGACCCCAAGGCCATCAATTTTCGTTCATGACATTTCTAAGAATATTAGGAACGAAATTTTCTTCTTCTCCATCTCTCTCCTCTTCTAACTATGTTTTCTAGGGTTTTGGGTGTGAGCCATCAGAGGCACCAGATTTCTAGTGCTTGCTTTCTAGAGCTTTGTAAGTCCCCAAAAACTAAGAATCCAACTAGTGATCAACCCAAAGAACAAGCTCAAATGATAAAATAAGAAGGAGTAGAAGTAAGAACGATCCAAATTGCACACGTTTATTGGCTGCAAACGTCTGGTACAATGGACTCGAAAACACACGCATACGACTGTAAACGGGAACAGTGGCTGCAAACACGTTTACAGCCGTAAACATCACCCAACCGCAAACACCAACCAACCGTAAACCCTTACAAATACATGAACAAATACTAACACAGCCTATACAAAAGAATGCCTAGCTCAAACCAACTAAATATGACCTAACAGTCTCCTCCTTGGTTTGAGGCTAGCATGAACTCAATCTTTCTCAATGATTAGCACGTCAGATCTTCCCATGTCCCCCAACCACATCTTCTTGTTAATAATCTCAGCGATCATACTCGTAAACTCTTTGGCGGCAGTCTCGAAAATCTCATTCTTGACCACGATTTGATGTTGAGCCAAAGTGTGAATGTCACGTTCACCAAACTGTAGGAGATCCTTTGTCATAACGACACGAAGGACACCAGTTGGGAATTTGATTACAGCAGTGGTCGTGGCCTCGTCGTAAACCCAATATTCCATATCTTGAAGAGATCCATCATAGAAATGCTGAATAATGGGAATTTCTCTCATTTGCTTTGTAGGAGGCCACATCACAGTTTTCATGGCTTTGTTGGTCTTTGGGTCAAGAACATCTTTGGCTTTCTTCACAAAAGATTATGTTGTCTTAATTCCATCAAACTTCCTATTTACTTGATTCTCTAAAAAGAGTTTGAAGTCACTCCCTCGAGGATCATTTGATGGGTTGAAGAAAGGAGCATTGGCAAGTTCAGTAAGATCCACTTTTGTCCAAGAGCCAAAGTCATTCTTGTGCTTATAGTATTCCGAGTTTCCGCTCTTTCTTTTTACCACCCAAATATTTAATTTATCATGAAATCCCCACATCAGTATTCCTGATCGATCACCATATTTAGTTCTGAACCGCTTCTTTTCCAGCTCAGTCACGGTCAATTGAGGCTGGTCTCCACGAACATTCTTGTCATAATTTTTCATGAAGAGCCATTTCCTTTTCCTTTTAGTAGAGACACGCTTCTGGGCTAGCTTCAGAGTAACTCTGGGAGTAGCTTGAGCAGGTTCGTCTTCAAAGAGGTCAACAATACGAGTGGTTCTGACAGGTGGAGGATCATCAAGTGGATCTTGTTGAGATGCTTGGGCAGGGGCACTGAGAGAAGTCTCGACCGCACTAGTTTCTCCACTGGATGTTTTGAATTTGTCGCCAAATTCACTAATCAGCTTGTTCTTCAGATCAAAGTATCCAGCAGAGAGGGCGCCAAGATTAAGCTGAAGAGTTGAGATTTGTTTTGATTTTTCAAGATTTTCCTTTTCAAGATCAGAAAATCTAACGTCTAGAGTTCCTATCAAAATATCTTTCTCGATAATCTTCTGGTTTAAGATTCCAATCTCTGCACGAAGCTCAGAAATTAATGGATCAACTCCCCCGGAACTCCCTGCACCAATAGATACTCCTTTGCCTCGGGGTGCATGGTCGGAATCTTGTTGAGCTAAAAACCTGGAAAGCCTCTCCGAGGCAACATCATGCGCAGGTTAAGGAGTTGATGAGCCACCATGAGCTGAAGAACTCCCGGTTTCAAAAAGTCAGCGAGCAGAGCTGGGTTCCTCATGCACTGTTTGGCTGTCAGAGTGGGTTGGTTGGGTTGGAGTATCGGCTGCAACGGACTGTTGAATATCTTGAGATTGTTCCCTGATAAGCACTCTCGGCCTTGGATCAACCCTTCTCCTTTTAAGTGGAGGCTGGGAGGTTGGTGTCTCATGAAGATCACTCTCAAATGGCGTAATGGCTGGAGTAGCATCTGCTCGGGGAGGAATCCTTGCAGAAGAATCCAGATTAGCAATAACCTCGGCCATCTGATTAGTTGTTGTAGGTGGCACTTTAGGAACGTTAACATCTCCCCTGTCTCCATTGAAGGATTTACAACATCATTGATGTCATCAAAAAACGAATTGAGGTCCTCATTGTTAGGCTCGAAATTAAAGTTCAAATCATCATTGTCATAGCCTGATAAATCATCACCTTCAACCATTTCAGTTCCATCATCATCATAAAAAACTAGGACATCATCCTCTTAACCCATCTCATCATCACCTTCATCATCATCATCATTGTCATCTTCATTGGTCACTGGTACATGTTCTTCTGCTATAATTGCAACAGGAAGAACAACATCTTCTTCATGATCAGAAACAATGACATCATCATCTTAATCATTGGAGGAACTTTCTGATTCAAAAGCTTCACCAATCTCATCAAACTGACCAAACTTCTCCAACGGGTGCTTTCCTTGAAACACTAATTTTGTACTCTTGCGGTTTTGCTTCATTAAACCAAAAGTGTTTGCACCTAGAGATTTCAAATCCAAGGAATCACCTTTCCTTTCTAACTCCAGATATTTACTGTCAAATATCATCTGAAGGAATCTTGGATACATCAAAAATTTGTCCTTCCTTTTCCCTTGTAGATTGTTCTTCATTTCATTCAACACATATCTTGAAAAATTGAATTCAAGATCCATGATTAAAGCAACAATGGCGCTAGTGTTCAGAAGGGAAATCTCATCAGCACTTGTTTTCCTGTCGGAGATGCAAATTACAAAGGAGTGAGCAAGAAAACGCCAATACATAGGCAAAAGCTTTTTCATTGTGGGAGGGAACACTCCTTCATAAACCATTCTTTCAAGAACCTCATCAGTCTTTTCAACAGGAATTTCAGTCGGAAATCCTGGCTGGTCCTCGATTTGAAGCACATCGTGAATGGTCTGTTCTGACACCACAATCTTTCTTCCTTGGATGACAGATTCCACTATGCTTTCTCCATCTTCTCCTTCATTGATTGAAGCCTTTTCCCAAAACTGCATCACCAACTCCTGATAAATGATTGGATTCGTTTGATAAGCATGAGCAAGTTTGCAAGTTCTAAGTCCATGAATCATGGAACTAAACACTTGATGTTCTGCTGGAGGATCGGACAAATAAGCAGCAATGTTGTGACTTTCCGAAAAGTTCAAGTTAGCCATTTGATCTACATCAAAACGAGCCAAGTGAGAAAATTAAGAATTTAAGTAATTAAAAAATTCTCTCAATTACAAGTTGATTTGGCCTTAAATTAATTTTTTATCCAAATGAAACATAAGTATATAACTGGAAACGAGTTTACAGCTGTAAACATGTTGACGACTGTAAACGAGTTTTCGGCTGTAAACGAGTTTACGGCTGTAAACACGTCTATGGCGGTAAACAAGTCTATAGCGGTAAACGTTTCCAGATCGACGACGAACACCTTTTGGCATCAATAATTCTGCAAAATACGATCAAATAAAGTTAGATTTAGCATTGTGGGTCTCGCAATCAATATACCTTGATGAATCGATGTTCAATTTCAAAGAAACGCACAAACAGATGATGAATCAAAATCAGAAGATAAGAGAGAAAAGGAAGAGACGTTTGCAGTTGTATAGGGATTTATGAGGAAAGTGGGGTTTGCAGCCGCAAACCCTCCCTTTTATACCTTATACCAGATCCAGCCCAAAACCCATGGGCTACAAACCAAAAGCCTTAAATTCAAAACCCAATACATCCAATTCTTAATAAAATTGAAAAATAATTTTGAAGACATAACAAATATAAAAATTAAATAAAATCTAAAAAATTAAATTCAAACTAATATAATATTTTTTTTATTTTTAATATTTAGAAAAATAAAAATAAAAAATAAAAAATAAAATAACTCTCATAGCTTTTCACCACTTCAAATCTTATAATTTTGGGATCAAAGTTTTGAGACAACCATAACTTGTTTTCCAGTACCTTCACCTTCAAGAATAGATCTGGTCAATCGCCGGTATTATGGTCCACTTAAACACGAAAGATTGTGACAATATTTGACAAATTATAAGTGACAAGACATTTGACCCTATATACCTAAATAATATTCCTAAAGAGATCATTTGGCTGACGACGACCAAGGATATTGTTGTCCACCTAAATTTAGCAGCGAGATCTACAGACAACCAATTAAATGTTCAATTTTAGATGTACTAGAATGTGTTTCCCACTTCCTGATATACCCCGATAATCAAGAACTTCCAAAGTACTCCTTACTTTAGATGAGCAGACAATTATTAAGGAAGAAGATAGATTTAGAAATGCATATGTCATATTCCCATGTTAGATATCTTCTAATCACGCAGAGGGATTAACATATGACTAACTGAATTAGAGGAATTGAGAAATAGAATGTTGCATATGTTGTGTTCCAGGTCGGATAAACTCTAATCACACAAAGGAGACATCATATGACTAACAGACAGGAAGAATTGCATATAGAAGAAGATGCATAGAGATAGAGTTGCATATGTTGCAGTCCAGGTCAGATCTCTTCCAATCACGGAGAGGAGGCAACATATGACTGACAGAAAGAAAGCAAGAAAATAATCTTCTACAGACCTACTTTATCGGAATTCCCCAGTCGCCCTATCAGTACCGGAATTAAGGACATGAGACCATACATCGAGGAAAAGTTAATCCACAATTCTAGATACATATTACTTTAGTGTATCCCGCAAGTTCTCATGTATATCTCACTGCTCAATCTACCCGAGCGTCGTATTTTCAGACCAAACGGAACTAACTAGGTCCACAAAGTCAAGTCTTCTCAAATGTCCATCTATGTCTAGTCCTTTTGAATCTTTCGTGCCTACCAACACATTGAACATAGAGCCTAGACAATTCAGATTCAGTACTTTACACAAGTTAAAATTGCCTGTTATCACTTGCTTGATATCACTTTCCAAATAAGCACCTGCAAACGAACCATCATGAGACAATATTTTTGGGTTTTTGATTTTATAATTTTTTTTATTTCTCCCCCTAAATTTGTGCATGGGAAAGAAAAGAAATAAAATGCGCAAATTTAAACTAATAAAGTCTATAAAAAAATTAGTCTTCAAAACGGATCATTTATAGAAAGCTCACAAACACATCGAATCGAGCTTTGTTGAAAGGTTTGGTAAACAAATTTGCCACATTGTTATCAGTGTGGATTTGTTCCAAACGAATGAGCGAGCGCTCATAACAATCTCGAATAAAATGAACCTTGATGTCAATGTGCTTGGTTTTGGAGTGTTCGACTGGATTTTTAGCAAATTGGATAGCAGCATCATTGTCACAAAATATTGGAGTTTCAAGAAAATTCAAACCATAATCGAGAAGTTGATGTTGAATCCAGATGACTTGGGAGCAACAGGCAGAGGCAACAACATATTCAGCTTCAGCTGTTGATGTTGACACAGTTTGTTGTTTCTTGCACTGCCAAGACACCAACCGGTCTCCCAAAAATTGATATCCTCCCGATGTTGATTTCCTGTCAAGCTCACATCCTCCATAGTTACTGTCAGCAGATGCGTATAAATCGAAATCGAGATTTTTAGGATACCAAAGACCCAATTTAGGGCTACCTTTAAGATACCTAAAAATCCTTTTGACAGCAATTAAATGAGAAAGTTTAGGATTAGCCTGATAACGCACGCATTGACACACTGCAAACATGATGTCGGGTCTGCTGGCCGTTAGATACATCAGGGAACCAATCATTGAGCGGTAGTCTGTCTGATCAACAGTCTCCTCCTATGGGTCGGGAGACAACAACGGTCTTTCAGCCATTGAAGCCCTAAAAACATGGTCATTTCTCCCAACGAACTCATCTCAAATCTTTTCTTCATGACAATCTCGATCTCTTTGCACAGCTTGGAACTTGTCGACCCGAAAATGATGTCGTCTACATAGATTTTTACAACAATCAGGTCTGCACCAACATGCTTGATGAATAAGGTTTGATCGATCGTTCCTCGTGTATACCCATGCGCAAGCAAGTGTTCTGTAAGAGTTGCATACCAAGCGCTGGGAGCCTGATGTAACCCATATAGAGTCTTGTCCAACTTGTAGACATGATTTGGAAACTTGGAATTGACAAACCCAGGAGGTTGATCAACATAAATTTCCTCTTTCACAGCGCCGTACAAGAAGGCAGTCTTGACATCCATCTGATAAACAATAAAGTTCATGTATGAAGCATATGTAAGGAATATACGGATGGCTTCCAAACGTGCAACCGGAGCATATACTTCTGTGTAGTCTAGACCCTCGATCTGCCTGAATCAACAAACGACCAATCTAGCCTTATTGCGCACAATCACCCCGGAATCGTCTTGCTTATTTCTAAACACCCAGCGCGTGTCTAAAAACTTCTTGCCCTTCGGTAACTCAACCAGCTTCCAAACACCCAATTTTTCAAATTGATTTAACTCTTCGTGCATCGCATCAACCCAACTTGGTTCATTTAACACCATTGACACACTCTTGGCCTCAATCTGAGAGATAAAGCAAGAATAGAGACATGTATTGACATCTCCACTCTGACTTCTCGTTTTAACACCTTCGCCAAGTGGGCCGATTACATTTTTAATCGGATGATCGCGTTGAATTCTTGTTGGGATTTCATGGCTGACATCATCGACTGAGACTGGAAGTGTGTTGATATTAAAAATCTATCTTCAGCTGAATCACTCGCCTCAGACGATCTAGGATCGTGAGAGGTACTCGCCACATATTCATTTGAAATTGGTTTAGGAAAGAGAAGCTCCATGAACGATTGAGTAGCAGCGGAAGTATCCCTTGACATGACTTCTCTTTCAGCCGGAGTAAGAGGAGTGGCTTCAGCATCAGAACAGATTCCTTGACTTGGAGAACTTGAGGAAGTACTCTGAGCAGCTTCATCCACTCTAGGAGATGCAGGAGTCACTAGGGGTGGTCTGTACACGACATCTTCCTCTTCATCTTCAACAACTGTACTTGAGCGTGAGTAAGAACATGAAACATTATCAGAAAACACATTAAAGGATTTAAAAAATGATGCATAATCAAATAACCAGTCAGGTCCAACTCTCACATCTGTCTCATTCTCCTCCAGCCAATGCACGTCATAAGATTCCACAATCTTCTTGGTGGATTTGTTATATACACGGTAAGCAGTGCGTGCAACGTATCCCACAAAATAACAGTCATCGGCCTTTGAGTTGAACTTGGGGTTGGATTCGAGGTGAAGAAGGGTACAAGGACATCCAAATATTCTGAAATGAGCAACCGATGGCTTGTGATTGTATAATATCTCGTATGGGGTCTTCATCTGAGCTTTGTTGATCAGGACTCGATTCTGAACGTAACAAGCAGTGTTGATGGCCTCAGCCCAGAAGAAGACCGATAATTTGGAATCACAAAGCATCGTCCTTGCAGCGTCTATCAGAGTACGATTTCTCCGTTCTGCAACACCGTTTTGTTGTGGTGTCCGAACGGAATTGTATTGACGCAAGATTCCCTTTTCTGCACAAAAGTAATCCAAAACTGCATTCTTGAACTCTGTGCCTTTATCAGTTGTAAGCGCCTTCACCTTTTCATTCGTCTGATTCTCAATCATCACAATGAACTTCTTGATCAAGTCAACAATCCCACTTTTGTTGGATAGAAAGAAAACCCATGTGAAAAGAGAGTAATCATCAATCACAACAAGACAATAAGAGTTCTTGTTGATGCTGAGAACGTTGACTGGACCAAACAAACCCATATGCAACAGTTCAAGAACCTTGATGATTGAATTGACCGTCTTTGGCAAATGTGGCTTGCGATGATGCTTGCCCTGAGCACACACCACACACTTTTTCAAAGGTTATGAAGTTCTTAACTGGAAGACCGCACACAATCTCATATTTAGCAAGATGATTGAGGTTCTTGGCATTAGCATGGCCGAGACGACGGTGACAAAGCATAACATTGTGTTCTGAGACTTTAGAGAAAAGACAAGTGACTTGTTCGGGAATGTTATGATTCATGTCAATAACATAGGCATTCCCTTCTCTTTCAGATCGAACCAAAATCCATTCTTCAGGTATGATGATTCCGGGCTTTATAATGAGACACTCTTTATTCGTAAAAGGAGTCGAGTAGCCTTTATCACAGATCTGAGATACACTCAACAAACTGTGTTCAGCTCAGGAGCATAGTTAATGTTCTCAAAGCTAAGCACACCATTTGTCATTGTACCCTTCTGAATGATCTTTCCTCCTTCTCCTCCCGCAAAGGAAACAAACCCCCCGTTAAAATTCTAAATGTCTTACAATTGGGAGATGTCTCCTGTCATGTGCCTGGAACAACCACTATCGACATACCAAGGTCTGACGATATTCCTCTATAGTTGTTCCTGCACGATGTGCGAGATTAGTTAGATTTAGGAACCCAGGTCATAGAAACACTGGGTTTTTCTTTGTAAGCAACAAAATTAACTTTTTCATTTGACAAAACAGATTTATCACCAGATGCACACACAGAACGTTGAGGTGATTGGACATTTGAAATTTTGGGCACCCATTTATAATTAGGTTTAGAAACATTTGCAGGTGTTTTCGAAATGTTTTTCTTTGGTTTTGATCGTTTGGGTTTCCGTATAAGATTAGCCGAAGACCCAGACGATGACTTTGACGATGCCGAATTTGGCTTAACCACATTCGGTCTCGTTAAAGTACCTGTTGAATTTTTGTTTAAAAACCATTTGTTCTTTTCAAGATCAGCCCATTTTCTTTCTTTATTAATGTTCCGATCACCATCAACTGAATGAAATCTCAAGGATTTTCTCTTAAGAGATCTTCCTCGTGACTCATTCACTCCCCTTTGTGTATAAATAGGAACAAATGCACGTTTTGGATAGTTTCGTGCAATATGACCAGGGGTTCCATAGTTGAAACATGTCTGTTTCTTTACACAGAAATTGTTACCGCTCTTTTCTGGGTTAGTGATTTTATTTCGTTCTTTAGTTTTCCCACGTGTGCATGTGCATGATTCATAAATGAGTGACTGGGTTAGGTGGCGTGCATGTGCCGGTGACAGATTCATGAGATTTAGATTTATCAGACACATCACCACACTATTCAAAAACATCTGAATCATCAGTGTTCGCAACAACATCATTAGAAACCAAAACATTAGTTTTCAAATTTGAAACAAAAACATCAGTGTTCATAACAGAAACATCAGATTGCAACACAAAATTATTATCAGAAAAACTTTCTCCACCTGCTTGCTCTCCTTGGTCTAAGGGTAAATCTGCATGTAAATCAGAAACATTAGTATCCTTTACCCTAGAACTACTCTCTGGCACGAACATAGCAGGTTTGCCATATTCTAAATGTGCCTCTCTATCCATTTCTTCCTGAGTCATAGGGATAGAAAAATAATTGTGATTAAAAGGAGGAGGAACACTATCATACCCTATACCCTTTTTCTGATTATCCTTAAACTTCAATTGTTTTTCAATCATGGTATCAGCTTTCTCGCTTGACACATCAAATTTTCTGAAATGGAAGTCTGCATTTTCAAACTTGTTTTTCAATGTGTCAAGTTCAGCTGTCAAGCTAGCAAGTTGTTCCTTAACATATTTATAATTTGCACATTTATTGTTGTATTCTTCTTGAAGTTTCCTAAAGTCTTTAGTTTTAGCCTCTAATTGTTCTTTCAGGGGTTTCTGACCTATCCTAAGGGTATAGCCTTCATATTTAAGGTCCTCATTTTCTCTACGCAATAAATCAATTTGATCACGCAAAAACTTAACAGTATCAATGCATTTTTTAGAACAAGAATTGTCACTGACCTCGTTCTTCTCAGACTCAGAAGTGGTAGATACCATGAAGGCAAACTGTAGTTGTATCATTTCAGCTTCAGGATCTTCTTCATCATTTTCTTCAGGAGATTCACTAATCTGTGCCAGGTGAGCATTTTCAGGTCCTGAAATGTTCAGTGCTTGAATTTGATCTTCCCATCCAAATGTCTGAGCCACTACTGCTAAATGTGCAGTTTCACTGTTGGATGTTGTTCCTCTGTTGTTCATCACTGGTACCATTGTCCTGTCATTGTTTTCTCTTCTATCTGGCTTAGGAAAATCACGAGCAAAGTGCCCTGGCTCGTGACAGTTGAAACATCTCAGTGTTCCTTTGTTAAACCCAACCTTCTGATCAGCATTCATGCCCCAGTTGTTTTTCCCTGTCTTCTTGGCAAACTGCTTAGCCCTGAAAACCGGCATTGCAATCTGCCAGGTAATGTCCATTTCCTCCACATCCTCAGGGTGAATTTGGTCAAGATCAGCAAATGAAATTTGGGGAGGCAAGTCTCCAACTACGAAGGCATTATAGCAATTTACTAGACCATAAGCTAGAGCCATATTATCTTCAACTTCCTTAGGAGTAGGTACAGAAGTAGGAGTTTTTGAAGAAGAGGCTGAATGAGAAACAACATGGGTTTGTGCATAAGGCATGGATAATGGTACGTCATGGGTTTGTGGTACAGAAAAAGCCTGAGTTTGTGGAACAGTGAAGGATGAAAATGCATTGTTCGATGAAATTCCTAGATTGGCTGTTGAGTAGGAGTTCACATGGTTTATCTCTCTTTGCTTATCATCCAAATCGCAAGCTTTAATGACAACCATTGTTTCTGCTAGAGTGAGTCGGTTGAGATCTTTGGTTTTCTTGATTACAGATACGTTCATGTCCCATGACTTTGGAAGAGAATTCATCAGTTTCTTGTTAATCTCAGATCGTGGTACAGAAATTCCAGCTGTGCTCATTTCAGTGGTGAGTCTAATGAATCGTTGGAGTTGAGCCTCAAGAGATTCTCCAAGAACATGGTTAAACAAGTTGAACTTTTGACGAAGCATGTCTTGTCCGCTTTGTTTCATATCTTCATTTCCTTCATAGACCTCTATCAGTGCTTCCCAAAGTGCTTTGGCAAAAGTATATTCCCTGAATCCTTGAGCGATGTCAGGGGATAAAGCCATTGTTAGAGTTGCCAAAGCCTTTTCATGTGCTTCAATTTTTTCAAAATCCTCATCTGTGTAGTCTTCAAACTCTTTGTCAATTACATTTCCATTTTCAATAGTAGTAGTGATTCTAACTGGACCCTTAAGAATGTTGCGCCAAATCATGAAATCTTTCATTTTGATGTATTTTTCGATTATGTATTTCCATTCAGGAAATCCTTCGGCAGACAGTAGACGTGGAATTCTTGTGGTAGTTCCAATGATTGAATCCAACTCCTGATGAATTGCACTGTTTTGTGGTTCCATTTTTTTTTATTTTTTTTAAATTTTAAACAAAAATAAACTTGTTCAAAAATCAAAGAGAATCCCAACCGAGAAAGGTTTACAGCTGTGAAAGGTTTACAGCTGTAAAGGGTTTATAGCCGTAAAGGGTTTACAGCCGTAAAGAGTTTACACCTGAGAGGGGTTTACCGCCAATGAGGGTTTACTGCTAATGAGGGTTTACGACCGTAAACAGGTTTACAGCCAGGAATGGTTTACAACCGAAAATGAGTGTTTACAGCCGTAAATACAAGGAGTTTACATCCGGAAATTAGTTTACAGCTATAAACTGATGAACAAACTTCAACCGCAAACGTTTAGATTTTTGACAATAACGCAGATTTTGATTCTTTTAACTTTGAATTCGCAATAAGTAGCAGAAACCAAGCAACAACAGCAACAACAATGAAGATTTGCAATAAGAATCTTGAACGGTCACCAAAAATGGATGCGTTTACAGCCGTAAACTAAACTGTAAACTAAGCTTGATTCAGATTTGACACTATATTGGCTTTGATACCAATTGTAAGTCCCCAAAAACTAAGAACCCACTTAGTGATCAACCCAAAGAACAAGCTCAAATGGTAAAATAAGAAGGAGTAGAAGAAAGAACAATCCAAATTGCACATGTTTATATTAGCTGCAAACGTCTGGTACAATGGACTCGAAAACACACACATACGACTGTAAACGACTACAGTAATATGACACCTACTGACACTATATATAGGGAACAGTGGCTGCAAACACGTTTACAGTCGTAATAGTGTTTACTAAACGAGTTTACAGCCGTAAACATCACCCAACCGTAAACATAAAGTTGAGTGAGTGCATAAGTATTTATGTTTGAAAGTATGTTTTTTGTTTCTTGAATAAGTAAACTGTTCCAGAAAATCCTATATTTTTGCTGTCTAGGAAAAGTAGTTTTAATCACATAAAACCGTTCTATTTGTAAACCAGAGTTATGTTTTTGTGTCCTTTTTGTATAAATTGTAAAAGTGAGTGTGTCTGGCTTCACCAGCTGTTATTGAATACTGAGATGTAATACTGTAAAATGTATTTTTCGTAACTGTTAGTTTGAAAATGTACTCGTGTTTAGTTAATTATACACTAACCGTATTGTTAATATCTTTTTATTGAGTTATTATAACCATACTGAGACTAGATGGCCTGAAACAACGCTTTGAAGGCGTTAAAAAACTGTTGATAACAACTGTCACTCGTAGGCGTGTATGCCTGGCTGTAGCGAGCAGTCTGAGTGCGGAGTTGTCAATCCCTATATAGATCTATACACACTTGTTTCGATCCCCTAACTGGAGATTCTGGTTATAATGTCAGGACTTTAACTATGTTGTTTAAATGAATTAAACAACCTGAATCAAATGACTCATAAAAAGCATATAGACGTTACGTGTATAATATAAGTGAAAACCCAATCATTCTGAAATAATGATTGATTGTATATTCCTGAATTAGTATTCTTAACATGTATTTGAAAGCTGTATACCCTTGCTTAGTTTTGAATCAAACCCTTATTCTTATAAAATGGTGTACTCTAGTATACTTGAATCGTGAATTAATGTTCTACGAATCATAAATTATACCGATTATAATTTATATGTACTTTCTGAATTGGTACTAACTGTTCATGAATACAACCCCTTGCTCAACATGTTACAAAAAGTATCTAAACTAAATGAAATAACTTTTATATTTATATACATATACTATTATATATAAGTAAAATTTAAATGACATTCGGACAAATAACCGATACTATAAGCCCACATCTAAACAAGGAAAAGGAACCAAAGTGAGTTATCACTCGTAAGCCTTTTAAATCTTATATATATATATATATATATATATATATATATATATATATATATACATATATATATATATATATATATATATATATATATATATATATATATATATATATATATATATATATATATATATAGGGAAAGGATCAAATGAGAACACCTAAAAGGTTGAAAACGTGAGAACAAGTATATTCATTTGTGATTCCATGTATTCATTTGTGGAGAAATGAAATTTTTTTACGCACAATCAACATGAATATGCCTTTTCTCTTCAATTGAAATTAAAGGTGTAAAAATTTATCATTTCTCCACAAATGAATACATGGAATCGCAAATGAATATACTTTGTTCTCGCGTTCTCAACCTTTTTGGTGTTCTCATTTGATCCTACTCCTAGATATATATATATATATATATATATATATATATATATATATATATATATATATATATATATATATATATATATATGATTTTTGGGAAAAACATTAGTTTATAAAATCATTTAAAGAGTTTAATATTTTGAAATACTTTTGATGACTTGATGTCATTTTAACACAATTTGAAATTATTTGATTTAATGATGATTGAAATCCATTTTTGATAAGATATTTGAAATCCATTTATTTGTAACACAAAATCCTTGTGTTAGACTTGTATCCCCCCCCCCTTAAAACAGTAAAAACTATGAAAATACGGGGGTATGAACTCACCTTTTGGAGGGTGATTCCAATGATGATTTGGTAAAGGATGTTTAGTTCCACGAGTGAAATCCCGCAACAAAACAAGTCCTATATAATAATTTTTATAACATATATGCATCCAATTAGCTAAAATAATCATATGAATGATTGGAAATTGGATTAATTTGTAAGTATAACTTACAAATTGGAGTGTTAGAAGCTAAAATGGAAGCTGATTGGTGTTCACGACCAGGAGAGGGGTGTTCACGGCCCAAAAGCATGAAGGGTTCACGGCCCTGAAGGTGTTCACGGCCAGAAGTTCTTAAGGAAAGATGAACACTTGATGATCCTAGATCAGTTTCTAAGAAGATTCAAAGGTTTTCAAGTGCTCTTTCTTCGTGTTCTTCACGTGTTCTTCGTGTTGTTCGTGAAGACTAATGAAATTACCGGGTTTATAAGAATATTGAATGATGTTCTTGAAATGATAACAAGATTATGAAAAGATACCTGTTAGATCTTGTGAACAACTAGTAATTATCACTTGGAATGATGAGAAAGGATGATCCTAGTATGTTCTTGAGAAGAGAGGTTGTTCTTCTTATTCTTGGCTGATGATACTTGAGAGAAAAAGACTTGGAATGGTGTTTGAAAGTGTAAAAAGTGATGAAAAATCGGCTGAAAAGTATATGTATGCGAGGGTTCACGGTCCGAAGGGTTCACAGCCGTGAACCTCGTATACGGTCCGAAGTCGGTTGGCCGAGAAGTGTTTACGCCTGCGAGGTCGGCTAGGATGATCACGGTTGCGAGGGTTCACGGCCGTGAACCTTTTGCGGCCCGAAGGTTTGCGGTCCGAAGCGAAGGAAGAGAATAAGATGCGAAAGTTCTCGGTTTTTAAGCATTTCCCTTCCTATTTCAACCACAATTATTTTAAGGATTTTTAATAAACAAAGTTTATTATTTTAACCTTAATAAAAACCCAAAACAATAAAGAAGACTTTAGTTGACCTAAGTTTGACTTTGGTTGACTAGGGTTGACTTTACAAATAGAAAATAACGGGATGCTACATTATCCCCCCGTTAGAGAGAATTTCCTCCTGAAATTTGTATTAAAGAGATACAGAAAGACTAGGGAAAAAGATGTGGATACTTCTGTTGCATTTGATCCTTCCGTTCCGATGTGAATTCCGGTCCCCGTTTTATATTCCAGCGAACCTTCACTATCGGGATACGACTTTGTTTGGTTCTCTTTACTTCCCTGTCTAAGATATCTACGGGTTCTTCCACGAAGTTGAGATTCTAGTTAACCTCGATCTCGTCGAGTGGAATCACAAGGGTCTCATCGGATAAACACTTTTTCAAGTTAGAAACGTGGAAGGTAGGATGTATGTTACTTAGTTCTTGAGGTAGTCGGATTTTGTAAGCTACTAGACCGATTCTAGCTAGAATCTCGAATGGTCCTATGTACCTTGGATTCAACTTGCCATGATTTCCAAAGCGTATCATGCCCTTCCAGGGTGAGACCTTCAACAAGACGCGGTCACCCACTTGGAATTCCAAAGGTTTTCTTCTTTTGTCCGCGTAGCTTTTCTATCTATCTCTGGAAACTTTAAGTCGCTCCCGAATTTGTACGATTTTCTCCGTAGTTTCCCGAATGATTTCCGGACCAGTGAGAGTATTGTCAGGAACTTGACCTCTAGCTAGCTGCGTGTCACCCACTTCATCCCAACACAGAGGTGATCTGCACTTGCAACCATAGAGGGCTTCGAAAGGAGCAACCTTTATGCTAGTGTGATAACTATTATTGTAAGAGAATTCGACAAGGGGTAAATGAGTATCCCATGCCTTTCCAAAGTCTATCACGCAAGCTCGCAACATATCTTCTAGAGTTTCAATCGCCCTCTCACTTTGCAATCAGTTTGTGGATGATAGGCTGTACTCATGTCCAACCTAGTTCCCAAAGATTTTTGTAAAGACTGCCAGAAACGAGAAGTGAATATACTATTTCGGTCAGAAATAATAGATATTGGCACACCATGCAGTCTAACGATTTCTTTGAGGTAAATTCTTGTTAGCTTCTCCATCTTGTCGGTCTATTTGATTGGTAAGAAGTGTGCGGATTTGGTTAATCTATCGACGATTACCCAAATAGTATCATAACCACCCGATGTCTTGGGTAACTTGGTTATGAAATCCATTGTGATCCGCTCCCACTTCCATTCAGGGATTTCAGGTTGTTGCAATAAACCTGAAGGTTTCTGGTACTCTACCTTGACTTTGGCACAAGTAAGGCACTTGCCCACAAAGGTAGCGATTTTGGCCTTCATGTTAGGCCACCAGTAAAGTTTCTTGAGGTCCAGATACATCTTGTCTGAACCTGGATGAATGGAGTATCGGGTTTTGTGTGCTTCATTCATAACCACGTCTCTGTAACCACCGAACTTTGGTGTCCAGATCCAGTTCATGAAACAATAGACTCCATCATCCCTAACTTCGAAGTTCTTATCCATTCCTATCAGGGTTTCACCTACCACGTTTTCGAGTTTCAAGGCCTCGAGTTGAGCCTCTTTAATCTGTGTGGACAGAATGGATTGTCATGGTCAACGACTTTACTCGGCGTGCCGAGTATTCTTTTCTGCTAAGGGCGTCAGCTACTGCATTGGCTTTACCAGGGTGATAAAGAATCTCACATTCGTAGTCGTTCAGTAGCTCCACCCACCGTCGTTGCCTCATGTTCAGCTCTTTCTGGTCGAAGATATGCTGAAGACTTTTATGGTCTGTGAATATTGTGCATTTCGTGCCATATAAATAATGTCTCCAGATCTTCAGAGCAAATACCACTGCTCCTAGTATCTTTAGAAGTGTTGTATAGTTGACCTCATGTATCTTTAGATGTGTTGAGGCGTAGGATATAACCTTTCCTATTTTCATAAGAACATATCCAAGCCCTTGATTAGAGGCATCACAGTACACTACAAAATCCTCTGTCCCTTCAGGAAGAGACATGATCGGTGCGCTGCACAGAGCTCGCTTCAGCGTTTGGAACGTTGTTTCTTGTTTCTCTCCCCAGCTAAAAGTTACACCCTTTTACGTCACGGTGGTAAGGGGTTTAGCAACTCGGGAGAAATTCTGGATGAATCTGCAATAGTAGCCAGCAAGACCTAATAATTGACGGATTTCTGTAGGTGTTTTAGGTGCTGACCAGTTCTCAATTGCCTTTATTTTGGAAGGGTCCACATGTATTCTCTCTTGACTAACCACGTGACCCAGGAAATCTACCTTCTTAATCCAAAATTCACATTTTGAGAACTTCGCATAGAGTTTCTCTATTCTGAGAGTTTGCAATACTTGCCGGAGATGTTGGCCATGCTCCTCTTCACTTCTTGAGTAGATAAGGATGTCGTCAATGAAGACTATGACGAATTTGTCCAGGAATGGACGACACAATCTGTTCATCAAGTCCATGAACACAACAAGTGCATTCGTCAATCCGAATGGCATCACTACAAAGTCGTAATGACCATAACGAGTTCTGAACACGGTTTTAGGAATGTCCTCCTCCAAAATCCGTAGTTGATGATACCCGGATCTCAAGTCTATTTCGAGAAGTAGCTCGCACCTTGAAGTTGGTCGAACAGATCGTCAATGCGAGGCAGAGGATATCGATTCTTGATGGTAAGTTTATTCAGCTCGCTGTAGTCTATGCACATACAGAATGATCCATCCTTCTTCTTCACGAACAAAACCAGTGCTCCCCAGGGTGAGAAGCTTGGTCTTATGAAACCTTTGCTAAGGAGTTCGTTCAGCTGGCTGGATAATTCTTGCATTTCAGAAGGCGCAAGACGATAGGGGGATTTGGCTACAGGAGTAGCCCCAGGGATTAAGTCGATTCTGAATTCGACTTGTCGTTCGGGAGGCACTCCTGAAAGATCGTCGGGAAATATGTCGGGAAAGTTGCAGACCTCAGGAATGCTCGCGATGCCTTTCACTTCTTGCTTTTTGTCTACCACATGAGCCAAGAAAGCACAGTACTCCTTGCGAAGGTATTTTTGTGCCTTGATGCAAGAAATGATCTGAAGGTTCGTTCCGGGTTTGTCGCCGTAGATGATAAGAGTTTCGTTAGCTGGCAAGTTCAGGCGAATGACTCTTTCATAGCATAAGATGTCAGCATGGTTAGGGCACAACTAATCCATACCTATTATGACATCGAAACTTTTGATAGAGACCGACATAAGGTCTATTGGGAATGAAAAGTTATTCAAGGTAAGGGTACATCCTATGTATATATCGTTGGTGTATTCGGATTTCCCATTAGCCATTTCTACTGTGAAGGTTTCATTTAGTGGTTGGGAGTTTTGATTTAGCAGGTGTTTGAAATTATGGCTCACGAAGCTCTTCTCAGCACCACAATCAAATAGAATGCATGCATAAGTATTGTTGAGAAGAAACGTACCCATGACCACCGTAGGGTTTGCCACCGCTTCTTCGTGACCCAATGCTAGAATCCTCCCAACTCCATCGGCATTTCCAGCTTTCGGACAATCTCTTTTGAAATGCCCCACATCACCGCATCCATAACATGCTTTACCTACTCCAGCGGCAGGTACTTGGTTAATTGGTTGGGGTGGTGATTTATAGAATCAGGCAGTATGCCCTTTTTTGTTGCAGTTACGAAACTGCATTTCCCGGCAATTCCCGTTGTGGTGGTAATTGCACTTGTTACATTTGGGGAGATTACCAGCATAGGGATTAGCTGGTGTAGGGTTAGCAGGAATAGCAACAGGCACAGTAGTAGCATGGACCGCCACTAATTGTTGCTTCTTTGAGGATTCCTGAGAAGATTTTCCCTTTCTCTTATTCCAGGCTTTCTTCTTGCTGTTGTTGTTGTTATTGTTCTTGTTTCCCTTCGGTTTTTCTGGGGCAACAACCACTGAGTTTTGACGGGCTCCATGGTCGATAAGGGATTGTGCCTGCTCTTTGGCACTGTCAAAGGTAACAGGTCTGGAAGCAATGACACTTCCCTGAATCTGGGGCGACAGCCCCCAGATGTACCTCTCGATCTTTTTGCTCTCCAGAGCTACCATTTCTGGACATAGGATCGCTAAGTTGCAGAATCGATTTGTGTAGGTTGTTATGTCTGAACCAACCATAGTAAGACCCCAGAGCTCTTGCTCAAGGTTCTGAATTTCCCCTCGCGGGCAGTACTCCCGCATCAACATGGTCTTCAAGTTCTCCCAACTTATAGAGTTAGCCACTACCAAGGTCAGTGACTTAACATGGCCGTTCCACCATGTTAGTGCTCTATCAGCAAAGGTACAAACATCGAATTTGACTTTGCTACTCTCCGGGCAGGAGCAGATCTCGAAGACTGCCTCTGTTTTCTCGATCCACTGCCTTAATGCCATCACTTCTCCGGTCCCATTAAAGGTCCTGGGTTTGGCGTTTGAAAAGTCCTTGTAGGTGCACTCCCGATGGTGCCCGTGACTATCACCCTAATTGGAAGGGTGTGCGCCACTCCCCGATCCACTAGCGACAGTGGTGGTTATATGTGACATAGCAGCTGCAACGGCTGCTATGACCGCTGCCTGAAAGATGGCAGGGTCAAATTGAGGAGGTGGTGGTGGTGGCGGCGGAGGTGGTGTTGGCGCTTCATTAACATGAGTACGCCTTGGGTTTCTCCGTGGAGGCATCTTTCACCTTAAGAATTATAAGATGAAAAGACAGTCAGATATCAAGAATGAACATGAATATGATATCTCGGAACTAAAACACTTGGTTCAATATGAATCTTGTAAGGAATTGAAACTAGAAGTCTACTACAAGTACAACTTGCAACATGATAATATGAAATTGAGTGGTTATTTTTCAAAGAGTATGAAAATGCATGTCGATTATAATGGTATATTGAGTACATAGAGTTTGGAAAACTTGACCTTATACAGGTCTACAATACACCACATTACTGGAAAACATCGACATTGAACCGACCTACCGAAAATGAAATTTTTCGCGGTCGTACTGAAAGACATGAAAAATAACGCTAAAACATATCCGCAGACTTAACTATAACCAAAAGAGTAAGTAGTAAACGAGTAGAGTATAATCTACTTCCTACTAGGTCCGACCCTGGATTTAGCTAGCTGACGTTCTATTTCGTACATACGCCTGTCTTGTGTTATTTGTCGTTCTCGCAGTTCTCTAACTTCTGCTTGGGATGCCGCCAGTTCTCTCATCAAGAAATTAGTACGATCCCTTGTCGCATTATGGTTGTCTTCTAAGTTACGAATGTGAACGGTGTTGACTCCTGTAGCAGCATCAACCTGCATGACTCGGTCGATAACAACTCTTCCTTGTTCACCGTTACGCACCACACGACGAACTAACACCGGGAGGGTTCTGTCTGCTGAGCCTCCTATGTCCAAATTGTAGAAGCTTCGGTCTCCTTGTTAAGGATGGTTTTGACCTTGTTCGTTACTCCACCTTTCTAAGTTTATCGCCCACAGAGGCGTCGGGCCTTGGAAGTTTTGTCGTGGATTGGGATTCTGGGCAACTTGTGGTGGATTATAGGCTTCTGATTCCGAATCAGAATCTTCAGGAAAATTTTCTGCAAAATCATCATCTAAGGGGATTTCAGGATTCTCTTCTGGCTCATCGTCGATCCATCCTTCATTTCCTTGATTGGGAAAGTACGGGTCTCCGGGTAGATGGAATCCAGCCATTGATATCTAAGCGAGAATAGGGATAATAGATATAGAATATAATTAGTAACTATAGATTGCAAATACAAGTTTCTACGAGAGAAACTTACAGTTAACAGATAATGAATTTTGTAAGACTTGTTCTAGGTACTACTATAACTACAAAGTGTATACTAATTATATATAACTTGGGTATAATCAACCTTCGATTAAATGATCATCCTCTAAACCCACAACCAAACAAGGAACAGGAAATGAAGCTACATCACATATTCTAAGTCTATATAACTTTAATTATATATAACTGTAATATACCATTAATATTTATAACTCCACCCACAATGGTTCTTTTGTTTTCACATGTTTGTTTTTAGTATATAGTGCCTAAAATACTCCTATAGTATTTTAACTTTATGTTATGTTCTAGAGTTCTTCTGTATATGTATAGTTGGTAAGTTTTAGACATGTCGCAACACTACCATCACTCCCAAACACATGTTGGTCATATCTCAAACCAATATAGTTGATCAAGTTATATTAATCCCAGATATGATTACATAACTGCCCAGGTTTGACTGCAGTGTCCAACATCTAAATACTTTTAAGTTGTTATGACTGTGATATTGTACTTGTAGGTATGAGTGTTAGTATACTTCTTGTAAAATACTTAAATTTTAAAAGTATACTTGTCGTCAGAGCTCTTAGCCCCAATGTAATTATAGTTTGTATATCTTTTATGGATTGATATACCGAGTTCACTATAAACAATGCTCTGATACCAATCTGTCACACCCCCAAACCAGACGGCAGAAACGTTCGGGGGTGGATGACTTCATTTGTAGTATCACAACACATGCATTATAGTAATCAAAGTACAAACAACCATTGCATTAGTATGTATAAGTTTTTACATGTGTTCAATCAATGTATATCGACACCAAAATAGTTATACAAAAGAAGAAGACATGACTCAAAAATAGCTCCATCTTCTCAAAAACTCGGGGAGTACCTGTCTAATGATTCCATGAGAATACAAGTAATTTGAAAAGAGAGTATCAACATAAAGTTGAGTGAGTGCATAAGTATTTATGTTTGAAAGTATGTTTTCTGTTTCTTGAATAAGTAAATTATTCCAAAAAATCCTATATTTTCTGCTGTATATGAAAAGTAGTTTTAATCACATAAAACCGTTCTATTTGTAAACCAGAATTCTATTTTTGTGTCCTTTTTATATAAACTGTAAAAGTGAGTGTGCCTGGCTTCACCAACTGTTATTAAATACTGAGATGTAATACTGTAAACTGTATTTCTCGTAACTGGTACTTTGAAAATGTACTCGTGTTTAGTTAATTATACACTAACCATATTGTTAATATCTTTTTAGTGAGTTATTATAACAATAATGAAACTAGATGGCCTGAAACAACGCTTTGAAGGCGTTAAAAAAAACTGTTGATAACAACTATCACTCGTAGGCGTGTATGACTGGCTGTAGCTAGCAGTCTGAGTGCGGGGTTGTCAATCTCAATATAGATCTATACACACTTGTTTCGATTCCCCAACTAGAGATTCTGGTTATAATGTCAGGACTTTAACTATGTTGTTTAAATGAATTAAACAACCTGAATCAAATGACTCATAAAAAGCGTATAGACGTTACGTGTATAATATAAGTGAAAACCCAATCATTCTGAAATAATGATTGATTGTATATTCCTGAATTAGTATTCTTAACATGTATTTGAAAGCTGTATACCCTTGATTAGTTTTGAATCAAACCCTTATTCTTGTAAAATGGTGTACTCTAGTATACTTGAATCGTGAATTAATGTTCTACGAATCATAAATTATACATATTATAATTTATATGTACTTTCTGAATTGGTACTAACTGTTCATGAATACAACCCCTTGCTCAACATGTTACAAAGAGTATCTAAACTGAATGAAATAACTTTTATATTTATATACATATACTATTATATATAAGTAAAATTTAAATGACATTCGGACAAATAACCGATACTATAAGCCCACATCCAAACAAGGAAAAGGAACCAAAGTGAGTTATGAGTCCTAAGCCTTTTGAATATTATATATATATATATATATATATATATATATATATATATATATATATATATGATTTTTGGGAAAAACATTAGTTTATAAAATCATTTAAAGAGTTTAATATTTTGAAATACTTTTGATGACTTGATGTCATTTTAACACAATTTGAAACTATTTGATTTAATGATAATTGAAATCCATTTTTGATAAGATATTTGAAATCCATTTATTTGTAACACAAAATCCTTGTGTTAGACTTGTATTCCCCCCCCCCCCCTTAAAATAGTAAAAACTGAAAATACGGGGGTATGAACTCACCTTTTGGAGGGTGATTCAAATGATGATTTGGTAAAGGATGTTTAGTTCCACGAGTGAAATCCCGCAACAAAACAACTCCTATATAATAATTTGTATAACATATATGCATCCAATTAGCTAAAATAATCATAGGAATGATTGGAAATTGGATAAATTTGTAAGTATAACTTACAAATTGGAGTGTTAGAAGCTAAAAGGGAAGTTGATAGGTGTTCACGGCCAGGAGAGGGGTGTTCACGGCCAGAAGTTCTTAAGGAAAGATGAACACTTGATGATCCTAGACCAGTTTCTAAAAAGATTCAAAGGTTTTCAAGTGCTTGTTCTTCGTGTTCTTCACGTGTTCTTCGTGTTCTTCGTGAAGACTAGTGAAATTATCGGGTTTATAAGAAGATTGAATGATGTTCTTGAAATGATAACAAGATTATGAAAAGATACATGTTAGATCTTGTGAAAAACTAGTAATTATCACTTGGAATGATAAGAAAGGATGATCCTAGTATGTTCTTGAGGAGAGAGGTTGTTCTTCTTGTTCTTGGCTGATGATACTTGAGAGAAAAAGACTTGGAATGGTGTTTGAAAGTGTGAAAAGTGATGAAAAATCGGCTGAAAAGTATATGTATGCGAGGGTTCACGGTCCGAAGGGTTCACAGCCGTGAACCTCATATACTGTCCGAAGTCGGTTGGCCGAGAAGTGTTTACGGCTGCGAGGTCGGCTAGGATGATCGCGGCTGCGAGGGTCCACGGTCCGAGGTGTTCACGGCCATGAACCTTTTGCGGCCCGAAGGTTGGCGGTCCGAAGCGAAGGAAGAGAATAAGATGCGAAAGTTCTCGGTTTTTAAGCATTTCCCTTCCTATTTCAACCACAATTATTTGAAGGATTTTTAATAAACAAAGGTTATTATTTTAACCTTAATAAAAACCCAAAACAATAAAGAAGACTTTAGTTGACCCAAGTTTTACTTTGGTTGACTAGGGTTGACTTTACAAACAGAAAATAACGGGATGTTACATGCGATCAATAGAGAAAACTTAGATCCAATAGGTTGCATGTGAACATAGGGTTAAGTTTTTCCGCCACATATTTTAGTAACCTATAAAATCCATCTATGGTATCGGAGACATTGTTTTCAATTGATCTTGCACAATGTTGAATAGATCAAAATTAGGATTTATAAAAACTAAAAGGGAGGCATTTTTCGAAAATTGCTAGGGTCTTGAAACCCTAGCCTCCACCCTTAGAAATTTTGAAATATGCTAAGGGTTCTTGAAACCTTAGCCTCCCATAACCCTTTTCAAAAATTGAGGAGCCCCTTCAGGGTTCACCTTGTTTCCTTATTTGTTATTTTAAAAACCTTAAAATTTAAACAATTAAAACCTGATAAACCCTAGCCCTATTTTGGAAAATTAGGGGGCTTTGGATTAGGATTAAATTTGAAGTATTTTATTAATTACTATATGTAAATAATTATTTAATCCATAATGATTTAATTAATTTAATTAATTATTTAATTAAAAGATAAAGACAAATCATAACGGGTTAATATTAATTAATTAAAAATATTATTTTAAATAATTAATATTTGAACCTCATATTTGAAAATGTTTTAAAATATACCTTATATATATTACGATTAAAAGCTAACTACTATATATATATATATATATATATATATATATATATATATATATATATATATATATATGACAACCCGAAATTTCTATCTTGTATAGTCTTTCAAATTCAATCACAGTCGGACTCGTTTCTGCTATCTTTTAGCATTGTTCAGGGTCTGTTTGAGTGTTCTAAGTCTAGTACATTCAAAGTTTGGGTTTAAGGATGAGATAAATTAAGTTCATCATATTGCATTCGGGCCAAACACTCCCTTTAGAGGAGTGTACGGCCGTACACATGTGCACGACCGTACACAGGAGTGTATAACCGTACACATGGGTGTACGGTCGTACACCCAAGTATGGCGGTGGACCCAAACATATATATATATATATATATATATATATATATATATATATATGTTTTTCCTTCATTTCCTCTCACTTTTCACACTTTCACCTCAAGAAAATCCGATTCTCTCTCAAAGTTCATCAAGTTCTACACCTTAATCTTCAAAGATGTAAGTAATTCCTTCAATTGAATTGTTGATACATGGATTTATCTAGTAAAGATCCATGTTTTCATCCATGAAATCTTCTCTTTTTGTTAGATCTTCAAATATTCATCCAATTCACCAAGAACACACACTTGTTCTTGAGCCTTGAACTCCTTAGAAGCCTTCAAAAGTGTGAGTATTCCTTCTATCAACTAGTTGGACATGTTAAACACTTGATTCAAAGCCTTAAAACGTTATCTGACTCAAGATCATCAAGGGTGTACGGCCGTACACACTTGGTGTGGCCGTACACACCTCAAAACACCCCAAAAGGGCCTCCAAAATGAGAACCTAGTTCATAATCTCGATGAGCAATAGACCCACAAGCTTCCCCATGGTTCAAATACCCTCTTGTGCATGTTTTACCATGAGTGTACGACCATACACTCCATGGCCGTACACCCATGGCCGTACACTCCATGGTTAGGCCGTATATAACCCTTTAGTGAATCACATGTGATTCTAGCACTTAGTCCAAGTGATTAGGCCTGGAAATCGTGTCGTGTTCGGGTTGGCGTGTCACGGGTTGGCGGGTCAAAATGTTTCAAACCAAACACAACCCATTTAAATATACAGGTCATGGGTTGGTGGGTCACGGGTTGGCGGGTTTGGAACATAAACCCATATATGACCCGCCAACCCATTATTTATACGGGTTCATAGGTTGGCGGGTTCGTGGGTCAGATTCCATAAATAAAATTGACAATTAAATATGAATAAATTCTTGATGGTTGATGCAAACATATCCGAATTTTAGACACTTAATTCTTAAACATCCAAATGAAGATTTCAAACATTCATAGAAACATGTTCAAACTAAACATTAATACAAACATAGATAATTCAAGTGCTAAAGTGATTTATTATATAATACTTATTATATATTAATACTTGATACATAAATACATTTAAAAATAAAATAATTTTTTTTATTAAAAATATAAACGGGTTGGCGGGTCAACCCATTTATTTTTTGAGAACCCATATATGACCCGTTTAATAAACGGGTTGGCGTGTTGGCGGGTTAGCGGGTTGGCGGGTTGAAAAACTAAACCCAAACCCATTTATTTTGTGTCGCGTCGCGGGTCATGTCGCGGGTCGTGTCGAGAATTGCCAGCCCTACAAGTGATTCTTAGTCCCTAAGATGGTTTCTTAGCATATTTAGTGTCATTATATGCTATTAGGATCCGTTTGTGTTCAAGACTTCACTTGACACTTAGCATCCTACACCGATCTTACATTTGAATAACTTACTACAAGTGAGTTCATACCCCCGTATTTTCATAGTTTTTACTGTTTTAAAGGGGGGGGGGGTACAAGTCTAACACAAAGATTTTGTGTTATAAACAAATGGTTTCAAATATCTTATCAAAATAGATTTCATTATCAAAATAAATTTTAGTTATCATCAAATCAAATGGTTTTCAATGATTGTATCAAAATGACATCAAGTCACCAAAATGAATTTCAAAATATCAAACTTCTTTTAAATGTTTTTATAAACTTATATTTCTCCCAAAAAAATCATACTGGTATATATATATATTTATATAAATAAGATTTAAAAGACTTAGGACTGATAACCTATTTCGGTTCCTTTTCCTTGTTTGGATGTGGGATTATAAGCATCAGTTATTTGTCGGAGTGTCATTTAAATTTTACTTATATATATTTGTATATGTATACAAGTATAAAAGTTAGTTCATTAAATTTCAATTACCCTTTGTAACATGTTGAGCAAGGGGTTGCATTCATGAATACTCGGTATCAATACAGAAAGTACATATAAATTATAATAGGTATACTTTATGATTCACAGAACGTTTATTCACGATTCAAGTATACTAAAGTACATTGTTTTACAAGAACAAAGGTTTGATTCAAAACTAATCAAGAGTATATATCTTTCAAAATACATGTTAAGCATACCAATTCAAGAACATACAGTCAGTCATTTATTTCAGAATGACTGGGTTTTTCTTAACAATTATACATGTAACGTTTATATGCTTTTATGAGTCAAGTAGTACAGGTTGTTTAATTCATTTAAACAATATAGTAAAGTCCTGACATTATAATCTGAATCTCCAGCCGAGGATCGAAACGATGTGTGTATAGATCTATATTGGGATTGACAACCCCGCACTCGGACTGCTAGCTACAGTCAGGCATACACGCCTGTGAGTGACAAATTGTTATCAACATGTTTCAGCGCATTCATTGCGTTGGGCCAGGCCATCTAGTCAGTATGGTTATAATAACTCATATAAAAGATATTAACAATACGTTAGTGTATAATTAACTAAACTTAAGTACATTTTCAAAGTACTAATTTACAAGATACAATTTACAGTATTACATTATAGTTTACAATGAGAGTTGATGAAATCAGACATACTCTCAGATACAAGTTTACACAAGGATTACAAATATAGAACATTGGTTTACAAATAGAACAGTTTTATGTAACAAAAACTACTTTTCATATACAGCAGAATATATAGTATTTTCTGGAACAATTTACATATTCAAGAAACAGAAAACATTCTTTCAAACATAAATACTTATGCACTCACTCAACTTTATGTTGATACTCTCTTTTCAAATTACTTGTATTCTTAGGGAACCAGTAGACAGGTACTCCCCTAGCTTTTGAGAAGATGGGGCTATTTATGTCTTGTCTTCTTCTTTGTATAACTATTTGGTTTCAGTATACTATGATGAAACATATGTAAATACTTATACTTTTTAAATACCGTGGTTGTTTGTACTCTGATTACTATAATGCATGTGTTGTGATACTACAAATGAAGTCCTCCACCCTCGGACGTTTCCGCCGTCTGGTTTGGGGGTGTGACAGATTGGTATCAGAGCATTGTTTATAGTGAACTCAGTATATCAATCCATAAAAGATATACAAACTATAAACACATTTGGGGCTAAGAGCTCTGACTACAAGTATGCTTTTTAAAAATTTAAGTATTTTTACAAGAAGTATACTAACACTCATACCTACAAGTACAATATCACAGTCATAAGAACTAAAAAGTATTTGGATGTTGGACATTACGTGTAACGACGTAAAATTTTCAAACAATTTTTCTCATTTTAAAACAAAATATATCTCAATTCATCATTCTCAAAATCACATATGTCTCAAATGTCAACAATAAAACATAAATCCCAGAATCATAAAACAATCTCTCGCTAGTGTGTACAATCATGTCGGTGCCTTGCCGCGATCCTCGGAACTACCTGAAACACATAACACATAACACGGTAAGCATAAAGCTTGGTGAGTTCCCCAAAATACCACACACAGCTCATTAGCCACTCGAGGCTATAACTCAATAAGACCCTCCGGTCAATGTGTCTCAGTGGGACCCTCCGGTCCCACAACTCAGATGGACCCTCCGGTCCCTCAACTCAGCAACTCAATATAATACACACTAAGCATATCACAAAACAAATAGCAGGATATCTCATAACACAGTTCATTCACATAAGAACCTCTGGTCACACATAAAGTTACCACTCAAGGTAAGTATAGTGAGAAGACTCACCTCGTAAGCTAATGAATGAAAATCACGTACTCGGGATCTCGATCTCTACCCGCCGGTCTAGCCTCCTCCTAACACATAATAATTATCCCTAATTAATATTGGCCCTCAAAAAGCTAGACTAACCCTTCTACAACTCACAGAAGGGTAAAAGACCATTTTACCCCTCCAAGGCTTAATAGTCCTCAATCTTGACCAAACCCTAAAAGTCAACAAAAGTCAACAGCAGGGAGTACGCTGCGCGTTCCAACTCCATACGCTAGGCGTACTCGACTGCTATAC
Organism: Lactuca virosa; assembly: GCF_052849685.1. Taxonomy (NCBI): domain Eukaryota; kingdom Viridiplantae; phylum Streptophyta; class Magnoliopsida; order Asterales; family Asteraceae; genus Lactuca; species Lactuca virosa. The sequence goes on along the minus strand of NC_136430.1, from coordinate 219,763,111 downwards.
AGAATCGGGGGTGCTCGACCCCTACGCTGCACGTACTAGGGTTACGCCCAGTATACGCCCCAGTTTCACTCTTCTCACATTAATGGTCTTAATCAGTTAAGACATAAGCTCATATCTCATATCTGGACCTTCTGATGCCTCTTAATCCATAAAGTCACCGAATTTAAGCTTTTGCATGGCTGAATAGTCACCATCCTCCAAAATACACACTCTTTTGTCTCAAGGACCTCATAACTCATGCATGGAGTGATTTCACCAACCAAGATTGGATTTTTATGGCATAACACCACTCATATACTCAAAAGGGGTTGGTCCTAGACTATGGAGCTCAAGATCTCATAAAGACTCCACCTTTATGGGACAAAACCCTAAAATGCTCAAATAACATGCTCATAAGAAAGGAAAGGCAAAGTCTGAAACTTTATACCTTAACAAGAAGCTTCCCAGTCAGATTTGCTCAGATCTAGAAGCTTGGACTCCAACTCTCCTCCTTCAAGGCCTTCTCTTCTCTTCAAAACCACACACACACTCTCTCAAGGCTCAAGCACACACACACACAAGCTTTAGAATGAAGGTTAGGGCACTCTTAGGGTTTTCTCTCTGGAAATGGTGGCCAGAAATGAGGCCATCATGTTCCTTATATAGGGGACTCACCCCAAATTAGGGTTGCATTCTGGGCCTAGTACGCCCAGCGTACTCACGGGTACGCCCAACGTACTAGGTGGTCTCCGTGTTACATGCACGCTGACGAGTACGCTAAGCGTACCCTCAGGTACGCCCCGCGTACTCGTTTTTCACTCTTTTTATAAACCAGGCCAAAAATGACAATAGCTCAAAAGATCAAGGTTCTCTAGGTATACCTGAACACATGATGTTACAATTCTCCCCCACTAGGATTAGACTTCGCCCTCGAAGTCATGCTCCTCAAATAGCTCCGGATGCTGCTCCTGCATCTCGGACTCCGACTCCCAAGTCATCTCGGACCCCTTCCAATGTTGCCACTGAACCTGAACCAGGGGCACCTCTTTGTTCCTTAACACTTTCACCTTTCGATCCATAATCACGATAGGTCTCTCGATATAATTCAGGCTTGCATCCACCTGAATGTCCTCTAGTGGTACCACTGCTGTCTCATCGGCCACACACTTCCTCAACTGGGACACATGGAAGGTGTTATGGATCTGGCTCAACTGTGCAGGTAGCTCCAAGCGGTAGGTTACCTTACCCACTCTAGCGATCACCCTGAAAGGGCCGATTTAACGGGACCCCAGCTTGCCCCTCTTCCTGAACCGTGTTCCCCCTTTCCACGGGGATACCCTCAGGAGAATGAAATCTCCAACTTGAAACTCAAGTTCGGATCGTCTCCTGTCCGCATAACTCTTCTGGTGACTCTGAGCCGTCAGTAATCTCTGTCTGACCTGCTGAATCTGCTCAGTCGTCTTGAGCACTATCTCAGTGCCACCCATCACTCGGTGCCCTACCTCTCCCCAACAGATGGGGGCCGACACCTCCTCCCATAAAGGAGCTCAAAAGGAGGCATACCGATACTGGAATGGTGGCTGTTGTTGTAAGAAAACTCAGCCAGGGGTAGGTGTGTGTCCCAACTTCCACCGAAGTCCATAACACAAGCTCGAAGCATGTCCTTGAGCGTCTGAATCGTCCGCTCACTCTATCCATATGTATGTGGGTGGTAGGTTGTGCTAAAATGCAATCGCGTACCCAACTCCTCATGAAATTTCTTCCAAAATCTGGAAGTAAATCGCACATCCCGATCTGACACTATGGATATCGGGGTACCCAACTTCTCTGTAGAAGAGCTCTCATTAATAGCAAGAAAGTGAGTGCTCTTCGTTAACCAGTCCACAATCACCCAAATCGCGTCGACACCCCGCGCGGTCCTCGGCAACTTGGTGATAAAATCCATAGAGATTTGTTCCCACTTCCACTGGGGAACCTCCAGTGGCTGAAACGTGCCATGAGGACGCTGGTGCTCGGCCTTAACCTGACGACAGGTCAAGCACCTCTCGACTACCCATGCAACGTCCCTCTTCATACAGGGCCACCAATAGTCTCTCTTCAGGTCCAAATACATCTTAGCGGCCCCGGGATGAATCGAGAATCTCGATCTATGTGCCTCCTCCATCAGGGTACGTCAAGCTCCGCCCGTATAGGGCACCCAAATCCTTCCTCGGAAGGTCATATGCTCGCGACTGTTCGTCACAAACTCGGACACCTGCCCAATCACCCGCTCCCTCTTGCGGTTCTCCGGTCTCACGGCCTCCGCCTGGGCCTCTCGAATGATATCTAAGACTGGAGTCATCACTTTCATCCTCATACACACGTCTCGGATCGGAGCACTCTTTGCTCTGCGGCTCAGGACGTCGGCTACCACATTAGCCTTACCCGGATGGTACAGAATCTCGCAGTCGTAATCTTTCACCACATCCAACCATCTCCTCTGTCTCATGTTAAGGTTGGGCTGATCTATAAGATATTTCAAACTCTTTTGGTCCGTGTATATGGTACACCGAACACCGTACAGATAGTGACGCCAGATCTTGAGGGCAAACACTACTGCCCCCAGCTCCAAATCATGGGTGTGATATCTCGTCTCATGAGGCTTCAACTGCCTCGATGCGTATGCTATCACGTACCCTCTCTGCATCAGTACCGAAACCATACCCGTAATAGATGCGTCGCAGTAAACCACAAAATCCTCCATCCCCTCCGGAAGGGCCAACACGGGAGCCTCGCACAATCTCTGGTGAAGGGTCTCGAATGAGGTCTGTTGCTCGGGACCCCAAGTAAACGCGACACACTTCCGGGTCAAACTGGTAAGTGGGACGGCAATCTTGGAGAAATCCCTGATAAATCTCCGATAGTACCCGGCCAGTCCCAGAAAACTCCTGATTTCGGTGGGGGATCTCGGCACCTCCCACCTCATAACTGTCTCAATCTTGGCCGGATCGACCAAAATACCATTTTGGTTAACGAGGTGTCCCAGGAACTGGACCTCTCGCAACCAGAAATCACATTTGGAGAACTTGGCATAGAGCCTCTCCGACCTCAGTATACTCAGAATCTCTCTCAGATGCTCCTCATGATGCTCTCTGGTCCTCAAGTACACCAAGATATCGTCGATGAACATAATCACCGAACGATCCAACATGGGCCTGCACACCCGGTTCATGAGGTCCATGAACGCTGCTGGTGCGTTGGTGAGCCCGAAAGGCATCACCACAAACTCATAGTGCCCATAACGTGTCCCGAAGGCCGTCTTCTGGACATCCTCCTCGCGGACTCTCATCTGATGATACCCAGATCTCAGATCGATCTTGGAAAACCAAGACGCCCCTGCAGCCGATCGAACAAATCGTCGATCCTCGGAAGTGGGTAACGGTTCTTGACCGTCAACTTGTTCAATTCCCGGTAATCAATGCACATCCGGTGTGAACCATCCTTTTTCTTGACAAAAAGGGTCGGGGCTCCCCACGGCGAGCTACTCGGCCTGATAAATCCCTTCCCCAACAGCTCTTGTAGTTGTGGGGATAACTCCTGCATATCCGGAGGTGCAAGGCGATAAGGTGCCTTAGCGATTGGCACCGCTCCCGGCACCAAATCGATCCGAAACTCTACCTGCCTCTCTGGAGGCACTTCCGGCAACTCCTCGGGAAAAACGTCTGGGAACTCGCGCGCTATCGGATCCTTGGAGATAGAACTCGATCCCTCTGCAGTAGCCCGTGTATCCATCACATATGCCAAAAATCTGATACATCCCTGCTGCAGACTCTGTCTCGCTCTGGCGGCCGAACAAAATGCCGAACCTGATCGGGTACCCTCGCCATTCAATTTCATATCATTTTGTTACAAGTTGTACTTGTCGTAGACTTCTATTTCCAATTCATTACAAGATTCTTGTTGAACTATATGTTTTAGTTCAGGGATATCAAAATTCATATTCACTCTTGATATCTTACCATCTTTGTATCTTTTTGACTTTTATAGAGAAAGATGCCTCGTCGTAGAAATCCAAGACGTAACATTGTTAACGAAGCACCGACGCCACCTCCGCCACCACCTCCACAGTTCGACGCTGCTATGTTCCAAGCGGCGGTCACGGCCGCTGTAGCTGCTGCCATGTCTCATATCAATACTCCTGGTGCTAGTGGTTTGGGAGTTGGTGCACATCCTTCTAACCATGGCGAGAGTCATGGGCACTCGTGAGAGTGCACTTATAAAGATTTTTCCAATGCCAAACCCAGGACCTTTAACGGGACTGGGGGAGTTATGGCATTAAGACAATGGATTGAAAAGACAGAAGCAATTTTCGAAATCTGCTCCTGTCCTGAGAGCTGCAAAGTCAAATCCACTGCTCGTACCTTTTCGGATAGAGTTTTAACGTGGTGGAATGGCCATGTTAAGTCACTTACTCTAGTAGTGGCTAACTCGATAAGCTGGGAGAACTTAAAAGCCATGCTAATGCGGGAATACTGTCCGCGAGGGGAAATTCAGAAACTCGAGCAAGAGCTCTGGGGTCTTATAATGGTTGGTTCTGATATATCAACCTATACTAGTAGATTCTGTGATCTGGCAATTCTGTGCCCGGATATGGTTGCTCTGGAGAGCAAAAATATTTAGAGATATATTTGGGGACTGTCGTCCCAAATTCAGCCAAGTGTTTTAGCTTCGAGGCCTGTTACTTTTGACAGTGCCAAAGAGCTGGCACAATCTCTTATCGACCACGGATCCCATCAACACTCAGTGGTTGCTACACTAGAACAACCGAAAGGAAACAACAACAACAACAACAAGAAGAAGGGTCGGAACAAGAGGAAGGGCAAGTTTTCACAGGAATCCTCAAAGAAGCAACAGCTAGTTGCAGTCAACGCTGCTACTGTACCTGCTGCTGTTCCTGGTAACCCTGCACCAGCTAAGCCTTATGCTGGTAACCTCCCTAAGTGCAACAAGTGTAATTTTCACCATAATGGAAATTGTCGGGAAATGCAGTGTCGTAACTGCAACAGGAAAGGCATACTGCCCGATTCTGTAGAGCACCACCGCAACCACTTAACCAAGTACCTGCTGCTGGAGTAGGTCAAGCATGCTACCAATGTGGTGAAGTGGGGAATTTCAAGAAAGATTGTCCTAAAGCTGGAAATGTCGGTGGAGTTGGGAGAATTTTAGACTTGGGTCATGAAGAAGCGGTAGCAGACCCCGTAGTAGTCACGGGTACGTTCCTTCTCAACAACACTTATGCATGCATTCTATTTGATTGTGGTGATGAGAAGAGCTTTGTGAGCCATAATTTCAAACACTTGCTAAATCAAAACTCCCAACCATTAAAAGAAAGATTCACAGTCGAAATGGCTAACGGGAAATCCAAATCCACCAACGATATATACATAGGATGTACTCTTACCTTGAATAACTTTTCATTCCCAATAGACCTTATGCCGGTCTCTATCAAAAGTTTCGTTTTCATAATAGGTATGGATTGGTTGTGCCCTAACCATGCTGACATCCTATGCTATGAAAGAGCCATTCGTCTGAACTTGCCAACTAACGAAACTCTTGTTATTTATGGCGATAAACCCGGAACGAACCTCCAGATCATTTCTTGCATCAAGGCACAGAAGTACCTTCGCAAAGAGTACAGTGCTTTCTTAGCTCATGTGGTAGAGAAAAGCAAGAAGTAAAAGATATCGCGAGCATTCTTGAAGTCTGCAACTTTCCCGACATTTTTCCCGATGGTCTTCCAAGAGTGCCTCCCGAACGACAAGTCGAATTCAGAATCGACTTAATCCCTGGGGCTACCCCTGTAGCCAAATTCCCCTATCGTCTTGCACCTTCTGAAATGCAGGAATTATCCAGCCAGCTTAATGAACTCCTTAGCAAAGGTTTCATAAGACCAAGCTTCTCACCCTCGGGAGCACCAGTCTTGTTCGTGAAGAAAAAGGATGGATCATTCCGTATGTGCATAGACTACCGCGAGCTGAATAAACTTACCATTAAGAATCAATACCCTGTGCATCACATTGACGATCTGTTTGACCAACTTCAAGGTGCGAGCTACTTCTCAAAGATAGACTTAAGATCTGGGTATCACCAGTTACGGATTTTGGAGGATGACATTCCCAAAACCGCGTTCAGAACTCGTTATTGTCATTATGAGTTCGTAGTGATGCCATTCGGATTGACGAATGCACCTGCTGTGTTCATGGATCTAATGAACAGAGTGTGTCGTCCATTCCTGGACAAATTCGTCATAGTCTTCATTGACGACATCCTTATCTACTCAAGAAGTGAATAGGAACATGGCCAACATCTTCGTCAAGTATTGCAAACTCTTAGATCAGAGAAACTCTATGCGAAGTTTTCAAAGTGTGAATTTTGGATCAGGAAGGTTGATTTCCTAGGTCACGTGGTCAGTTCAGAAGGAATACACGTCGACCCTTCCAAAATAAAGGCAATTGAAAACTGGTCAGCACCCAAAACACCGACAGAAATCCGTAAATTCTTAGGTCTTACTGGCTATTATCGCAGATTCATCCAGAATTTCTCTCGAATAGCTAAGCCTCTTACCACCTTGACGCAAAAGGGTGTAACTTTTAGCTGGGGAGAAAAGCAAGAAACAACGTTCCAAATGCTAAAGCGAGCCTTGTGTAGTGCACCAATCATGTCTCTTCCTGAAGGGACAGAGGATTTCGTAGTGTACTATGATGCTTCTAATCAAGGGCTTGGATGTGTTCTTATGCAAAGAGGAAAGGTTATATCCTATGCCTCAAGACAGCTAAAGACACATGAAGTCAACTATACAACACATGACCTTGAACTAGGAGCAGTGATATTTGCTCTGAAGATCTGGAGACATTACTTATATGGCACGAAATGCACAGTATTCACGGACCATAAAAGTCTCCAGCATATCTTCAATCAGAAAGAGCTGAACATGAGACAACAACGGTGGGTGGAGCTACTGAACGACTACGATTGTGAGATTCTTTATCACCCTGGTAAAGCTAACGTAGTAGCTGATGACCTTAGTAGAAAATAATACTCGGGACGCCGAGTAAAGTCGTTTTCCATGACAATCCATTCACATCTGTCCATACAAATCAGAGAGGCTCAACTCGAGGCCTTAAAACCTGAAAACGTGGCAGGTGAAACCTTGAGAGGAATGGATAAAAACTTTAAAGTCAGGGATGATGGAGGCTATTGTTTCATGAACCGGATCTGGACACCAAAGTTTGGTGGTTACAGAGACGTGGTTATGAATGAAGCACACAAAACCTGATACTCCATTCATCCGGGTTCAGACAAGATGTACCTGGACCTCAAGAAACTATACTGGTGGCCTAACATGAAGGCCAAAATTGCTACCTTTGTGAGCAAGTGCCTTACTTGTGCCAAAGTCAAGGTAGAATACCAGAAACCTTCAGGTTTATTACAACAACCTAAAATCCCTGAATAGAAGTGGGAGGGGATCACAATGGATTTCATAACCAAGTTACCCAACACATCAGGTGGTTATGATACTATTTGGGTAATCGTCGATAGATTAACATAATCCGCACACTTCTTACCAATCAAAGAGACCGACAAGATGGAGAAGCTAACAAGAACTTACCTCAAAGAAATTGTTAGACTGCATGGTGTGCCAATATCTATTATTTCTGACCGAGATAGTAGATTCACATCTCGTTTCTGGCAGTCTTTACAAAAATCTTTGGGAACTAGGTTGGATATGAGTACAGCCTATCATCCACAAACTGATGGACAAAGTGAGAGGACGATTCAAACTCTAGAAGATATGTTGCGAGCTTGCGTGATAGACTTTGGAAAGTCATGGGATACTCATTTACCCCTTGTCGAATTCTCTTACAATAATAGTTATCACACTAGCATAAAGGCTGCTCCTTTCGAAGCTCTCTATGGCCGCAAGTGCATATCACCTCTGTGTTGAGCTAAAGTGGGTGACACGCAGCTAGCTAGAAGTCAAGTTCCTGATGGTGCTCTCACTGGTCCGGAAATCATTCGCGAAACACCAGAGAAAATCGTACAAATCCGAGAGCGACTTAAAGCTTCTAGAGATAGACGGAAAAGCTACCCTAAAAAAAGAAGAAAACTTTTGGAATTCCAGGTTGGTGACCGCGTCTTGTTGAAGGTCTCACCCTGGAAAGGCATGATACGCTTTGGAAAGCGTGACAAGCTGAATCCAAGGTACATAGGACCATTCGAGATTCTTGCTAGAATAGGTCCAGTAGCTTACAAACTCCGACTACCTCAAGAACTAAGCAACATACATTCTGTTTTCGACGTCTCGAACTTGAAAAAGTGTCTATCCGACGATACTCTTGTAATTCCACTTGATGAAATCGAGATCGACGAGAGCCTCAATTTCGTGGAAGAACCAGTAGATATCATGGACAGAGAGGTCAAACAAACAAAGCAAAGCCGTATTCCTATAGTGAAGGTTCGCTGGAATGCCAAGCGGGGACCTGAATTCACTTGGGAGCACGAGGATCAAATGAAACTGAAATATCCTCATCTTATTGCTTAGTTATTTGTAATTGTTTAATTGCTTAAACTCTAATTTCGGGACGAAATTCTCTCTAACGGGGGGATAATGTGACAACCCGAAATTTCTATCTTGTACAGTCTTTCAAATTCAATCACAGTCAGACTAGTTTCTGCTATCTTTTAGCATTGTTCAGGGTCTGTTTGAGTGTTCTAAGTCTAGTACATTCAAGGTTTGGGTTTAAGGATGAGATAAATTAAGTTCATCATATTGAATTCGGGCCAAACACTCCCTTTAGAGGAGTGTACGGTCGTACACATGTGCACGACCGTACACAGTAGTGTACAACCGTACACATGGGTGTACGGCCGTACACCCAAGTATGGCGGTGGACCCAAACATATATATATGTTTTTCCTTCATTTCCTCTCACTTTTCACACTTTCACCTCAAGAAAATCCGATTCTCTCTCAAAGTTCATCAAGTTCTACACCTTAATCTTCAAAGATATAAGTAATTCCTTCATTTGAATTGTTGATACATGGCTTTATCTAGTAAAGATCCATGTTTTCATCCATGAAATCTTCTCTTTTGGTTAGATCTTCAAATCTTCATCCAATTCACCAAGAACACCAAGAACACACACTTGTTCTTGAGCCTTGAACTCTTTAGAAGCCTTCAAAAGTGTGAGTATTCCTTCTATCAACTAGGTGGACATGTTAAACACTTGATTCAAAGCCTTAAAACGTCATCTGACTCAAGATCATCAAGGGTGTACGACCGTACACACTTGGTGTTTCCGTACACACCTCAAAACACCCCAAAGGGCCTCCAAAATGAGAACCTTGTTCATAATCTTGATGAGCAATAGACCCACAAGCTTCCCCATGGTTCAAACACCCTCTTGTGCATGTTTTACCATGAGTGTACGGCCGTACACTCCATGGCCGTACACTCCATGGTTAGGCCGTATACACCCCTTTAGTGAACCACATGTGATTCTAACACTTAGTCCAAGTGATTCCTAGTCCCTAAGATGGTTTCTTAGCATATTTAGTGTCATTATATGCTATTAGGATCCGTTGGTGTTCAAGACTTCACTTGACACTTAGCATCCTACACCGATCTTACATTTGAATAACTTACTACAAGTGAGTTCATACCCCCGTATTTTCATAGTTTTTACTGTTTTAAGGGGGGGGGGATACAAGTCTAACACAAAGATTTTGTGTTATAAACAAATGGTTTCAAATATCTTATCAAAATAGATTTCATTATCAAAATAAATTTTAGTTATCATCAAATCAAATGGTTTTCAATGATTGTATCAAAATGACATCAAGTCACCAAAATGAATTTCAAAATATCAAACTTCTTTTAAATGTTTTTATAAACTTATATTTCTCCCAAAAAAATCATACTGGTATATATATATTTATATAAATAAGATTTAAAAGACTTAGGACTGATAACCTATTTCGGTTCCTTTTCCTTGTTTGGATGTGGGATTATAAGCATCAGTTATTTGTCGGAGTGTCATTTAAATTTTACTTATATATATTTGTATATGTATACAAGTATAAAAGTTAGTTCATTAAATTTCAATTACCCTTTGTAACATGTTGAGCAAGGGGTTGCATTCATGAATACTCGGTATCAATACAGAAAGTACATATAAATTATAATAGGTATACTTTATGATTCACATAACGTTTATTCACGATTCAAGTATACTAAAGTACATTGTTTTACAAGAACAAAGGTTTGATTCAAAACTAATCAAGAGTATATATCTTTCAAAATACATGTTAAGCATACCAATTCAAGAACATACAGTCAGTCATTTATTTCAGAATGATTGGGTTTTTCTTAACAATTATACATGTAACGTTTATATGCTTTTATGAGTCAAGTAGTACAGGTTGTTTAATTCATTTAAACAATATAGTAAAGTCCTAACATTATAACCAGAATTTCCAGCCGGGGATCGAAACAATGTGTGTATAGATCTATATTGGGATTGACAACCCCGCACTCGGACTGCTAGCTATAGTCAGGCATACACGCCTGTGAGTGACAAATTGTTATCAACATGTTTCAGCGTATTCATGGCGTTGGGTCAGGCGATCTAGTCAGTATGGTTATAATAACGCATATAAAAGATATTAACAATACGTTAGTGTATAATTAACTAAACTTAAGTACATTTTCAAAGTACTAGTTTACAAGATACAGTTTACAGTATTACATTATAGTTTACAATAACAGTTGATGAAATCAGACATACTCTCAGATACAAGTTTATAAAAGGATTACAAATATAGAACATTGGTTTACAAATAGAACAGTTTAATGTAACATAAACTACTTTTCATATACAGCAGAAAATATAGGATTTTCTAGAACAATTTACATATTCAAGAAACAGAAAACATTCTTTCAAACATAAATACTTATGCACTCACTCAACTTTATGTTGATACTTTCTTTTCAAATTACTTGTATTCTCAGGGAACCAGTAGACAGGTACTCCCCGATCTTTTGAGAAGATGGAGCTATTTATGTCTTGTCTTCTTCTTTGTATAACTATTTGGTTTCAGTATACTATGATGAAACATATGTAAATACTTATACTTTTTAAATACCGTGGTTGTTTGTACTCTGATTACTATAATGCATGTGTTGTGATACTACAAATGAAGTCCTCCACCCTCGGACGTTTCCGTCGTCTGGTTTGGGGGTGTGACAATATATATATATATATATATATATATATATATATATATATATATATATATGTATGTATATATATATATATATGTATATATATATATATATATATATATATATATATATATATATATATATATATATATATATATATATAAGACAAGTCAGTAAAATAGCTAGTCCGCCTCATTCAATAGTCGTATAAGAAAGCGGCCTATAAAATAACCGCCATTGGATATCCGCTCTCACCCACTGCTCCCTTGTATGTTGGAGGGTCGTCAGCTGAACGGGTTTGATAGGACATAATCTCATTAAAATTATAATGATATAAAGTAACAAAACTATTTAAAAAAATCACGCTCTACTTACTTTAGGAAAAATGTGAAAAGTATGTTAATCCATGAAAATGCACATCATGATTTATATGTCGTTAGTGGAGCGTGTATGGTTAACCGACACACTAATAGGGACTATAAAGAAATATGATGGGCATCTAAAAAATTATCATTGTTGATGGAGTGTGTGTGGTTAACCGACACATCAATGTGAGATGATAAATGACATCGACGTTGTCAAGCAGGTTTGCATGGTTATCCACATCTTGTTTGTGATCCTCGTCATCCCAGTCACAAAAGTGAGAGCATAATCTGAGATTAAACATGCCATTGGTAAGATTCGATGAATCTCAAAAGATCTAGGAGTTCCATTAGATTGAAATTGGTAAAAGCCTTACCTACATAAAATATATTTGAATTTGATTACGACATCCCTCTTCAAAGTTTGAATCGAAAATATGGATCCTAGCCTTAATTTAAATTTATGGGTTAATAATTAAGGATTAAAATCAACTAACTTGAATTCTCTTCTCTCCCACTTTTAGATGTCTTATAAAGATGGAAATGGTCTTCCGGATTCTTTTAGAAATGGTTTTCCTCTTCCTTCTTCGAGAATTAGTGGATCTGGATATCATGCTTCTTTAACTCTTCCACCTCCTCCTCCTGTGACTCCCCCAATGTCATGTTTTCCTCAAGTTGAAAGATATGAGACAACTCAAGCCCTATTGGCATGCAAACATGAAGATGAAATTTTTGTGTGTGCGCATGTTCTGAAAATGAAATCGTACATTAACGAGTTGGATATAATGGGTGTCGTTTTCCCAAGGGAGCACGCCATTGCTTTGGTTCTTCTTTCGCTTCCAAATTCATATGATCAGTTCATTAAGAAATTTTATATGGGGAATATCGACATGAACCTAATCGATCTGAATCAAATATTGATTGTTGCTGAAGTATGAATGCTTAAGATCACATCTAAAGTAGAGATGCATATTGGGTCTAATTCCAAGGTTTCCATGGACATTGACAATGGTGACAAAAGTGCTCCAAAAACGATTTCTCTTCCCAATGGAAGGGGTTCATCCAAGGTCAGACAATTTGATCGTATGGTAAAGAGAAAGGCTCGTTCTGATACCGTTCCACGTGTTGACCCCAAAGAGTCCACTTATTTATACTGCCAATTAAAGGGACATTGGAAATGAAGTTGCCCAAAATACCCAAAAGGTCTTAGAGATAATAAAGTCAAGTCATGTGACTTTACTTTAGGTATATCCATTATCTGACTCCATTGTTTTAGAAGTTCCTATTCATAAATTCTTAATACATGATGTGATGATCACATTTTAATGGTATTAAAAGAGCTAAGAGAAAGAAGGAAGCTTGAGCAAGGTGAGCTAAATTTGATCATGAGAAATGGACTTTGGTCACATTGTTTGAAGATCAGAATTTGGAGCTACTACTAAGGAGTTGAGATAATTTAATAGATTCTTATTACTCTTCAAAGATGTCTAGAAACATAGTTTTCATTTTATGCATTGTAAGGACAAGCTTCAAATTTTCTTTTATTTCAATAAAAGCGAAATTTTTGTATATCTGGTTACCTTATTTTATATTAGCTTGCAATGGAATTTATGAAAGTGTTGGTTACATTTCTAATAATAGTAATATTAATTGTGGATTTTATTCTTATGATATCGCTTGTGGTATTGTCATAATTAACCAAGTGAAAAGAATTCTCATCACCAAGTTTGAAATTAGACAGAAACTTGGAGTCAAGCAATTCGAATTGTGTGTTGTATGAGAATCTTGGTCATTGGAAAATTATGACTAATCCATTGATCACATGTTTATGTGATTCAAGTAAAGGAGTAATGGATCTAGTACATGTTGATATGGACTATTCAAATCCACCACAAAGGAAGATAACTCTATTTGTCATGATTTTTTGATGTTTCAGTAAATATGGTTGTGTTTATAAGATTAAGCATAATTTTGATACTTTGAAAAAGTAGTAGAACGAATAAGAAGAATCTATTAGGCAGAAAGATAAAAGTTTCTCCACTCTGAAAAGAAAAGAGTGTACTTTAGTATCATGTTTATGATCATCTTATTGATTGTGGATTTATATCAGAATTGACCCTCGAAGAACATCTTAGTGCAATTGTATGACTAAGAAGAGGAATCAAATATTGTTGGAAATAGTTCAATCAAGAGATGAGTCATACTTCATTCCAAATCAAGTTTTAGAGTCATGCTCTATTAACTACAAATCATATAATGGAACACTTTTCAAATTAAGAATGTTGAAAACACCTCGAAATATATGGAGTAAAATGTTTTATTACTCTAGCACATATAGAATTGGAGTTGTGATGTTTTCATTAATCGAGAAACAAAAGATAAACTGAGATCTATTCTATCAAGTGTTTTCTTGTCGAGAATCCACACAAACTTTTGAATATTTGTTTTAGCGCGTCAAGGAATGTTCCTTGAGAGAAAAATCATATGTCAAGAAGTAAATGGGAGTCGTATTGATCTTGAGAGTTTCAAGAGTCAATCGACAATAAACCTTTTAGTTATCACTAGCATGGGACCTGAGGTAGATAACCTATCGAGTTTGGTTGGCACATTCTTATTTCTGTGCACTTCAAGTTGATTTGGCAATGCTTATGAGTTATATGTTTCCATTTAACACTACTAGAAAACAGTCCTTTAATGACACGCGAACAATGACACACACTGATTTACGATACACATTTTTTGTGTGTCCTAAAAATAATGCCAGCTTTCCAAAATTTGAATGATAGAGGACATACATTTGTGCGTGCCCTAAAATTAGTGTCAAACAAAAAAAAATTACAAACACGGAGGGCACCTAAATTAAATGGGTGTCATAAAGAGATGTCGTTTTATAATTTTTTTTAATACGCGCCTAACCCTAAGAGGGGAAACCAAATCCCCCAAAAATTTGAAGTACCCCGCCTTTCTTTACCTTTGTCCTCTCTCCTCTCGGTCTCAAGATTGTTTCGAGTTTTGAGCTCATTGCAAGAAACGTTCTTCTGTTTCAAAAGCTTCTCACGTCTCACAAGTCGCTTCTTCAAATCATGCTAAAAAACTCGGGATAATCCACAACTTCCTCAATTCCTTGATCCATCACCTCCACCAAAAACGCAATCCTCGATTCCAACAAGTTTTTAACACTCTAAATCAAAATCAATATCTATCGCCCCACTAAACTCGCCATCTACCCCGAATCAAACCCACAGATTTTCAAATAACCAACATTTGGCTTAAAATCTTATCCAGATCTCTACACATAACTTCCGAGAATTAATCGCTACTTTTGTAGATCCGATGTCGTTAACCTAACGAAGATATAAACTCAATTGTGGATCGTATTTGTTTCTCAACTGTATCCCATAATCGGAGTTTTTAACTAGGATTTCCCAATCATTCCGTCTTTGGTCAAACCGATGTTTACAAGAAAGTAAACTACCCCTTAAATCTTCAAATCGATGATGTAGCTTATGATTCTAGGGTTACGGGGGATTAGTTTACCGAGTTAAGTTCGTGACTCACCAAGTGACTTGAATAGTATCAACGAGGAGCACATAAAATTCAAGGTACTTTTCATCAATCATCTTACTGTTTGACTAACTTCTTAATCTGAACTCTCATTGTTCATCATTTTAACTTATTTTTGCAATATGAGAAGCACATGGTTTTTTTCTTATGTATTTTAAACTTATATCTTTAGGAACGGAAGGTGGTCTGTTGTGCAGCCGATCCTATTCTTGGGAGACGAAAATATCCCTCTTAAAGACAAAAATATGATCTTTTCCTTCAATGTTGCTGGGAATTGCAAGATAATTTCATATAGCATATAAAATAATTAAAATATGTTCCTCCCTATAAATTTCATATAATTATGTGGCACTTTTCTATAAATTTTGCATTGATGGCTTTGATTTTTACAGACTATAGATCTTGATTTCCCTAACACAATTGAAAGCTATAGACTTTATTGCCAGGTTTGTTATTATTTGGATTGGAAATTCATTTTCGAAATTGTTATAATCATAAATATTATTATTATTATTGTTATAATGATGATAATTATTACTGTTACAGAGGGTTATTGCCAGTTATATAAGGAATGTGTGTGTCGTGCCCCTTATACTCCATTTGATGGTTGGTGTCCCCTTTTTCATAGATCAATATATTTATTACGAATTTTGTTGTCCGGGTATGAAGTATGAACACCTGATTTTCTTTCTGATTTCAGACACATCTTATTCCAACATTCCCATGATAACATATGAACTTCCGGATGGACAGTAAGTTTATTGGTTTGGAATCGTTAGTGGTGGTATTTTATTGTTTTCACAAATAAGTATAGGGAAGGAATGGAATTGAATTCCTTCCAATAAATTATACTTTGTAATTTTGTAGTTCCATGCTATTTCACCAGGTTCTACCATCAATAAAATATGGAATTGTTACTGATTGGGATATTGTAGAAAGCATCTGGGATCACGCCTTCAGGTAATCATCAATCTATTATTGGCAACCAAACGCATGACAAGATTCAATTTCTTCAGATTCCAAATTATACCATTACGGAAATTGCTCATTTCTTTTCATTGTGTGACTTATTGTCATTGTTTTGTAGGGAATGCCTGTTGGTTGATCCTAAAGAGCACCCAATGCTACTTGCAGAACCTTCTTCTAACACTCAACATCAGAGAGAAAAGTAAGCAGTTACAACATTGCCATTGTTGCTTTCATACATTTTGTTTGACATATTTTCTCTTTACTTCCGAAAGTGCTACTATAAAACATCTGTTACATTAAATATGACAGGGCTGCAAAGCTTATGTTTGAAAAATACCAAGCTCCTGCATTGTTTCTAGCAAAAAACATTGTATGCTCTCTTCTCCCTCCTTTCTAACATATAAATCTTGAAGGAAAACTGAGATTTGTTGAATTCATCTTGTTTCATATTGAGCATGTCATATAATCTTGATTACCTATTTTACTTCCAGGTTCTCACGTCTTTTGCTTCAGGATGTGCTACCTCATTGGTTGTTGATTGGTATGAAAAAATATATTTTTTTGTCAACAGTTAATCTTCAAATTTCTTTCTTATTCATGCTTTTCTATCTGATAAAACTTGAATGATGAAGTTCGAAATATGTAAAGATGTTTATTAATGCATATATGAGTTTCAAATCTTAATTTGATTGGCTAAATGAAAGATATAACAGCAGACATTCATTTGTTTGTTTATTGTAGCATCCTACTTCTATTTCTTCTTACTTGAGCATTTTGTAGGTATTGTACTTTGAAAAGGTTATCTAACTATAGCATTGTACTCTCATTTTTTGTAAGACCATATACTTTGAAAAATCTATCTAATTATAGTAGTGGAAACTGCTTTGTGTTTGGATGACATTGCAATAATTGGGTGGATTTTTCAAAGTATAATATAAAAAATCAATAAAAGTATTTTTTCATTTTTTGCATTTAAACCTTAGTTTTTATTTTTCATCTAGAGTTTATTGATTTTTCTATTATTAATATTACTTGGATGGGAGTTGATACTTAGATTGGTTAATAATTCTTTAGTGGTGGAGGATCAACTATTGTTGCCCTTGTACACATGCACTGACCCATTATACAAATAGCTCTAAGGGGATGTTTATTTTTGACCTATTTGACCTTGTTATTTTTGACCATTTTCTAAATTGGTTGTTGGAATCAAGGGTAAAATGGTTTTTAGTCACATTTAGTTGGTTCATTAAGTCTAGAAAAGAAACAGAGCTTTTGTATACCCTCTTATTTTTCCTTTCTTGTCCCTAACTAATTTGTATGTTTTAATTTTGGAATAGGTTGTCTCAGCATCTCCAATTGGAGGAGAACTTCTTACTGATTGCTTAATGAAAAGCTTGGAAAGCAAAGGAGTTAAAGTAAGTTGATATTCACTACTGATTAAATTTAGACTCTGTGAATGATCAAGGTGTTTGGCTAGCTGTATAATTATATTTTTTGCCTATCTAAAATGCATATAAGGCCTCGATACTCTTTTAAAAGGAAGGAGGTTTGTCCAGGAGAGTTTCAGGTTAGCTTCAACCTTATTTTTTGAATCTTTTTTTTACCCTAACAATGAAATAAGGCTTAAATGCAAGAAAGAGAAATATACTTCCATTCATTTGTTTGCTATAGCATTATACTTTCTTTCTATTTTTTTTCTTTTAAGGTACCTTTGAAAAATTAATCCAATTTTAGCTTTGAACTGTCATATGTGGTGATATGCACCTCATACATAAAACAATCTATAATATGGTGCAGATTGTATAGGATATGATGCACATTGAGAATTATGGTTGTGCTTATGATTGTTGTTTAATTATTTTTTAGAGATGATAACATTTTGTGATGCTATTTAGGGAAAAATACAGAAAAAGCACTTATACTTTTACCATTTATTAGTTTAGCCACTTAACTGCCATATGTGGTGATTAGGCCATCATAGTTATTTTTGACCTTTTAAGTAAACCATTTTTATTAGTTATATGGTTTTGAAAAAGGGCAAAAATCAATATACATAAAAATAGAACATAATTTCAACATTTTATCAATTTAGCCACTGAACTATACTCATTCTTAATGATTAATATAATAATAGTTTGGAGGCTAAATCAATAAAACACAATGTATCAGTAGCTAAAATTTGTTGTATAATATGAGTAATGTTTTGTTTTGTTATGTACACAACAAACAGCTTGTTGGTGGCACAACTTCTATGCAACAACTGAAAGAACGTGTTGAGAAAGACTTGTTGGAGGTTCATTTTCACTACCCATCATAACATTGTACTTTTCAATTAATGGCGGGGGCTTTTATGTCTTTTTCTTGGAGTGGGTGTGGATCCCATTAAACCCCATCTTGAGTCAAATGTTTTTATGAGATTTACTTACATTTTGTATTACAATTTTTTAACATTATGTTATTGGAAGAAATTGATTGTTTTGGTATATATTTGTTTGAATATTTTTGTATCATGCGTAAATAAGTATCATAAAGGCACGTCGTATATGCATATCGTAAATGGTTGCTGAATTTAATGACACGTAAATGTGTGTCGTCTTCATTTATGACATGGGCTTTAATGATACGCAATGCGTTTCCTAAACGTGCGTCGTAAGGTTACGACACACAAATACATTTCGTCTTCTTTTATGACAGGGCCTTCCTTGACACGTAATGTGCGTTGTAAATGCGCGTCGTAAGTTTACGACACGCAAAAGCGTGTCGTCTTCCTTTATGACAGGGCGTTCCTTGACACAGATTTGCGTGTCATGTGTACCCTTTTACGACACGCAATGCGCGTCATTAAAGGGTATTTTTCTAGTAGTGTAACTACAAAAGCAAATGCCCATTGGTAAGTGAAAGTACATTAATCAATATGGGTGAGCTGCTAACAACATGGAAGCACTGGTAGGCCCTTGTGCTACCAGATGGCAAGAAATTTAGAATAATGAAGATCAGTCCATGAAGGAAAGCTAAATTTGAATTTGGTTTTGTACTAAATCTTGATTGTAGGTTGGAAATGATAGATCCCGTGGATGGGAACATATGTACCATAAAATCTAGGTGGAAAAGGTTGCGCTCTATTTCATGAGAATGATTGTGAGGAAACACTTTCGCTGATAGATTATAATATCTGATAATGATCAATATGGATGTTGGGTGTGTTAATTGCATTTTCAAATTCATAATATGATTAAGACATCCCTCTTCATATTTTGAATTGAGAGGAATGGCAAGGAATTGTTTGAAGTTTCATGACATATATCTATAAGTTTTGAAAGGTTTAAACACACACATATGTTATCCAATTAACGTGAATAAGCTTAAGAAGTCTAGTTAGAGACTTATCGAAGCATCGCGTAATAGAAATCTGTACTTCAATAAGAAAGTCAAGAGTATTGATTTCTAGAAGTCCAGTTGATTTATGGGTACATGTCAAAGCTAGTGGGAGCATAATTGTTATGCTAGTATTGCATGTTAACAATACTGTTTGTAGGGAACAATGTTTCCAATTTGCAAATTGCACAGGATGAGAATTTTTTCGCTATAGTAGACTTAAGGGAGAGGGAACTCATACTTCTTTTCGAATCTAAAGGTTTAGATTGTATAGTTTAATAGAACTTAGTCATAGATATATGAATATCATGTTGAAATGGTTCAACATATTCAATATATAGAAATATTATAGCAAGAGATTGAACATATATCAGATCCTTATATAATACATAATGAGTCGAGTCTCATATGATTTGGTTATAGGATCGATTATATATGCTATAATATTCACTTATTCAAAATTTTCAAATGCTCAGAGAATTGTAAGAAAAAGGGACTAGAATTTTGTGTGACTAAAGTTGTTAAACAACTGTCAAGAACAATCTAAGGTTATACCGAAAGGCTGGTTGCTTATGGAAAGTTAAAAGTATGATATTAATTTGGACAGACCATAGTGACATAATTATGGATTGAGATAATTCTTTATCAGAATTGATGGTTATATAGGAATAAGGAAACGTTTCATAATGGGAGATGGTTGAAGAGTCTATATGTGAGTTAGAAACTTTAATACAAGAGAAGTGTTCAAGGAGTGTACCTTGAATTAGCACCTTCATTACCATGGAATTGTTTCTACTAACAAAGTTCCAGTAGGATATTTTGTAATATCAAAGACTCGGTCTTTAATACTTTGGAATCTTGATATCACAGGAGATTACTTCATTGATTCTATCATGAGTAATTATGAGACGATAATATATTTTATTTTTCAAATGGCGATATATGAGTTGTAATTTACAAGTCGGTTGTGCATTAGTATTACGAAAACACATTAGTAACATGATGTCATAAAACGTAGTGTCATGCATGATTTGGTAAGTAAAAGATACAAGCATATAAGTCGAAGTTTATCCATTCCTTTTGCCCTAACGGGAAAAATTATATCTTTGGGCGCCTCGATGATTTGTTGTCGACATCTGAAGTGCTTGGCCGAGCTTGGACTAAATTGATGGTTTTAATTACTAGTCTGAATTCAGTCGTCATAAATCAGGAAATCGAGGAACAAGATCTTGGACTATGAGATTGATTCTAATCTATGTCTCATGTCCATACGATATCTTGTAGAACGAATGAATATCTGATCACCAATCTTAAGGCTAATGTCTGATTAGATTAGAGTTCGGTAGTGGCTTCGGAAAGCACTCTTTGTTGTTTGGTTATGCTTGCAATTATAGTTATAGACTTATCCAAGTGGGAGAATGTTGGATTAAGGTGTCTAAGCTCATAACTAAATTGGTATAAACTTGAAAATAGAAGAAAAGTCATTTTGGGTTGCCCTCATAACCAGAAATAGCTAGAAATGATAATAGGAAAGAGAGAGAGAGAGAGAGAGAGAGATGTTTTGTTAATATATATTATGTGATCAATATATTAATTGGGAGTACATAATTGATATGTTAATGTGCTATGTGATTAATAAATTAACATGAGATCAATTGTTAAATAATTGATTTGTTAATTTATATGGATAATAAATTAATAAGAAATCAATAAGAATTGATTAATTATTGGTCAGAATTAATCTGGAATTAATATGGGATTAATGAAAGGTATGGTATGCTCAGGAGTCATATTAAAGTGATATTGCTAATTAACATATGAGACTAATGGGTCACACTAACAACAACTTGATACAATTGATTATTTATTAGAAATTGGTTTTAATAAAAGTTCAATAAACTCTTATAATTAAATTGGAAATTATTTATTTCTAGGAAATAATAATTTTCATTAGCAAGTAACATTATATATAATTCATATGGTATGAATTAATAAGTCATGCACAACATTTTGGACTAGACAAATTCTTTCGTCTTTTACCAAAAAGTTAAATTTTATATTTTATAAAATTGTTTTATAAAATATAAAGCTTTTGCCTTCTTCCTTTTATATTTTATAAAATTGATTATTTAAATGAGAGAATGACTCTTTGAATATTTAAATAAGAGTATGGCTTTTTGATTATTTAAATGAGAGAATGGCTCTTTGATTATTTAAATAAGAGTATGGTTTTTTGAATAGTTTATTCAAAAGGTAGGGTATTGTTACTACTATAAATACAAGGTTTGAGGCTTGCATTTTTGGCTAGTCATTCTTTTGAAGAATGGCCAAAACTATGACCCTCTCTGTCACTCTCTCTAGTCTTGCCTTTTGCATGAAGAGAATACTTGTATTTTTCATGCCTTCTTTAAGTTCATATTGGTTATGAAATTAAAGCTTAAGGGTTTAAGAGTTTATGGACTAGCATCTACATTAAGTTGAGTCATTGTTGGTGTATCAAAGGTTCCACATTCTTCATCAACTTCCAAGCCTCCCAAGAGGACCCAAAGAACTACAAAGGTTATCATTTCTTCACCTCTTCTTTGGTTGGTGTTTAAATATTTCTACAACTTGCAAGAAGATCCTTGGTGGGTATAAAATGTTATGTTATGTTCAAATTTTAAGTATTCCGTTGCCATAATTTTTCTAGTTTATGAAACTATTTTTGAACTAAAACCCAACAATTAATTGGAATTAATTAAAGGTGCAAGGGGTGAATTACAATTGTTCAATAGTTGAACAAAAGAAGCAATTCTAGAATCATCCAACGGGTGAACGAAATTAGGAGTCCTTCTAGGGTTTTCAAAAGCCTCATGATTGCATAAAAGGAAATGATTTGAATTAGGATTAAATCTATTATTTAATCAATTCAGATTCTGCTTTGCTTGCAAGTTGCCTAAACTATAAATAGGACCCCAAGGCCATCAATTTTCGTTCATGACATTCCTAAGAGTATTAGGAACGAAATTTCCTTTTTCTTCCTCTCTCTCCTCTTCATTCTAAGTTTTCTAGGGTTTTGGGTGTGTGCCATCAAAGGCATGAGATTTATGATACTTGTTTTCTAGATCTTGTTCAAGAAGGATTTTTTTGATTATTTACAATAATAATGAAAACGTATGTAAACCCTAATCCTTTTGTGAATTTCGAAAATAGTAGAGTATTCCTAGGGTTCTTGATGTTCAAATGTTTGTTGCAATCAACAGAGAAAACTTAGATCCAATAGGTTGATGTGAACTTAGGGTTAAGTTTTTTCGCCATATATTTTTGTAACCTATAAAATCTATCACCAACCACGGGCTTTCATGCAAGAGTCACAAAGACAATGTAGCAACCTACATAGTATAGTGAGAAGAGAACGGTTTTGAAACCAAGAGCCAATGCTTTTCTCTCGGATCAGAAATATTCAGAAGAAGTTAGGTTGTCAGGTGGCTCCAATACAAGATCTATTTAGAATATAGAATGGTGTTTTAAGAATAAAAAAGAAAGGCTATGTTTTAATAGAATGGTTTTATTACCGTTGCATGGATATCAAGTTTCTTTTTAGGTTGCTTCCTATAATAGGTAAGCAAGGTTTTCATGTCTGATTTCAAGAGAAAGACTTGCTCCTGATTTTCGTTTTCAATTCAGAATTTCTGTTTATTATGTCTCTTTTTGAATGAAGAAAGAGTTTTGCTTCTGGTGTATGGAGTAGACTCCTTGTTTATATACAAGTAAATGAATATTGGTGATGTTGACAAGGCTTAAAAAAGCAATAAGAAAGTACATCAAGAGAGGGGACTTTTCATAGAACTAAAAAGAAAAAAAGGAAAAAGGTAACAACTACTATGATAGATGAAATAGGATGGTCACGTTGTTTCTAAAAGAATGGATTTTTCATTCTGATGGTAATAGCAAAAGGAATGAGAAGTAAACGATGGGTCTAGTGGGTGATGTTTATATCAATCAGAGTTTACTCAAATTATAGTTGCAATAGAAATGTTCAGCATGTAGGGTTTCACACATGCATGAGATGTCATTGACATGGGTTGGTTGCCGTGAAAAAAAGGCAAGTCAATAGAGAATTAGATGTCAAAGCATCTCTTTATTTTTCAAGGAACAAGAAGATGTTCTCGGTTTTTTATATAAAAAAGGTTGCAGCTGGTGTAATGTGTTTTCTCTCTCCCTTCATGTGTCCAACTGCATCGTAATTGTGTCCATTTGTCAGGGGTTATCAAGCCTACAAAGGAAGGATGAATTGTATATGATAAAGTCAAAGCATTGCAGATCCCACATTGAGAAAGAAGTTAAAATAAAGACGTGGGTTCATCTCAAAGTCAAAAAGGCTGGATAAAACAAAAATTTGTCAAGGGTATTATGGTCTAGAGAAAAAGGCTCAAGGTTTGAATGAAGATAAAAGAATTAGAGAAATTTTATGCGTGTGTATGCATAGCAACTATGTATTGTGATTTTCAACAAGAAGCCACACAAAATACTCCTTATGTGGGACCATGTGAGAAACATTGTCACAAGAGACAAAAGAAAAAGCAAAAGGAAAGCAACAACCATGCAGCGTTGAGTTTTGTCTCGTTGTATCTATCTATCATAAAATGAGTTGTAGGTCTCTCTCTCTCTCTCTCTCTCTCTCTCTCTCTCTCTCTCTCTCTCTTTCTTCATGTGATATACTAAAGAAAGGCATTTTGGTTATAACAAAAGACAAACGTCAAATCTATTACAATATTTTTCTAGAAATTAAAGAGTTGTCCTCATCTTTGTGTATATATAAGCAAAGTCAATGGAGGTGTGTCAGTCCTTAGTTGTCTCACTTATAGACTGCCAACTGTAAAAGCATTTGGCTATGCATGAGAGATATCTTTATCAACGTTTGGAAAATGGATCTTATCGTGTGGATTATAACTTAAAGCCAAGTTCAAGCTCTAAGGTCGCTAAACAGGTAAATAATTAATTGTTAAATACTACTGATAAGTATTGTAAATTATTTTTAAGATTTCTTCTCTATGTATATTTATATATAAAAAATAAAATAAAAAATTAAATCGTTTTACCAAAGTTTCATTTATTTTAGTTAAATAAAAAATAACAAAAGTTTTTCCAGAGTTTTAATTAGTTAAACTTTTTCTAATTAACTTTATTTAGTTTAGACATTTATTTATTTTTTGGTTTAAATATAAAAATACAAAAACAAGTGTTGTGTAGGTTTTCTTAACAAAGATTTTAAAGTGTATATTTTCTATCAGCCTTATAGAAATAGAAGGGGGGGGGGGATGCACTAAAATAGCAAAATGAAGTCAAACATTCAGCTCCGGGGGACAAATTTTAATGTTATGTCTGATGTTCAAATTATCTACGAACATTAGAAGTTATTTAGCCCCTAAAGTTCTAACAATGATATCTTTATTATGTGTACAAAGTTCTTTGGTTTTAGGCACTACCTTGCAGTTGATCAAGAGATAGCATGTATGTTAGATCACGTTATGGTTCTTGTGCTTAGAAAAGTTAGTTTTAAGTGGGTCTTGGTGAAAGTCTACCTAATGTGTCAATACACATTTGGTTCAAGATTTGCAAAATAATTGCACCACTTTAAATAATTTGACGAAGAAATGGAAAAGTGTCAAGATGTTGAAAGAAATAAACAAAAACTTACGGGAGCCATCAAGTTTGACTAAGGCAACCGAGCTGAAAATTTGACAAGCTAGTAGAAATGGTTTTTGAAGCTGAAACCTATTCTTCATCATGTATGGTCACTTGTCTTAAAATCTTTGTACCTTTTATGTTTAACGGTGGCATTTCATAAACCAAGTATGTAACTGTTAGCAAATCACTATCCCTGGAACAAATGTTGTCGCATATGCCTTAAGTCTCGTGTCTTCCAATAGTTAATGACCTGATGAGATTTCACTTCAAAAGTATTTAACTCAACATGTCATTTTCATATCCGTTAAGACTAAATAAGCCATCCATCCCTTGTGTTGAAACTGATAGCAAGGTCTATTCTTCACCTAAAGATATTTTCCTGGTTACAAACGAAAATTCTTATAAGGCAACGATGTTATCCCCTCTCTTAGCCAATATTTTTCCTCAATGGCGAACTATCATGGACTAATAAAGTGTCCCTAGAAGCATGATAATGTACGTGACTAAATTTCTTTAATTATCTCATTAGTGAGATCGTCTGCTGGTATGCAATTGAGTCACCCACTCATGTTGTTAGTCTAGCTTTGTCTAACTTTCAAGATAAGATTGCCTAGTCTTGATCAGAAAACTATTATAAGGCTTGGGTGTTTATTTTATGATTAACTATCTTTATCCAGACCTTGTCCTTGGAAGCATGCTTGTCATATGCTTCAAGTCTCATGTTCTGCTGAAACATCGAGCATTACCCAGTGGTTTACCTTAACTATATAATCATCAGAATAAGAGTTACTTGACAAAGGGTTATTCATGTCCTTGACCTCCTAGACCGAGGTATGATATAGTACCATTATCTGAATTGACGGTGAATCTTATTCTCCTAGCTCTTACTATCCCCTTCCTTGATGTTAGTGATTGGCCGTCAAACCAACAATTAATGAAATGTCTTTCCCGCATGTAAATGATCTTGCTATGACACCGATAGTGAGTGAGACATACTTTTCGCTAATGTCAAGGAATTTCCATATTAAACCATACGGTAATGGAGTTTCAACATCCCGATGTCTAGGGACACGTTGTATTATCCCATACAGTGTGCGAGGCATGACAATCAAACTGATGTCTAAGAACCGCTATAATAGAACATACAATGGTGAGCATCAAACTTCCACATGTCAAAGAACACATGTATTACACCATACAACAAATGAGACATAAACATCTCACCCTTTAACTTTATTTGATGTTTTATTTCATTTCAGGTTTCCGTTGTCTTCAAAAAAAAATAGCAGAGATTATTGACACTGTCAAAAAGGGGGAGAAATGTTTATTAGTTATGCTATGATGTTCCTTGATCATTCATAGAATAGTAGACACTCTTGAAAAAAGAAAGTTATAAATCTAAAGGGGAACAGACCTTAGATGTTGTTTATCTTAGGGGGGAGCAGAAATCAACATTTTACTTTAGTTGTATTTAGTTAATTTATTATTCCATTCTGTATTAGTTTAGTTTTGACATCATCAAATAGGGGGAGAATGTTACGGTACATATTTGTATAGATTTGATGATGCAAAAAATATACATTTAAGTTATAGTTTTACTGCTAATTGTAGACAATCAGTCTTGTCTAAGCAAGTGTAAATAATACAAATTAGACAAGCATTGTCTGTCAGAGTTTATTTATTTAGTTAATGTGAAGATATGCTGATGAGTTTGAAGACTGATATTGAAGATATAGGTTACTGCTATACCAAACACTGGAGTTCAGATGATGAAGAATAAAGACTAGATCTGAGCTGTGTTAGCTGATCAGATTTGGAACTAATATCTAAAGTTTTGGTACCAATGAAGATCATCCCCTGCTGACGAAATGACATTGAAGGTACTATTAGCACCAAAGGTACTGAAAGTTTTATCAATACAAAGAGCTTCATTCATTGAAGACTTGATTCGCTAGTACTGATGACTGATCAATGTGTCTATACACTGAAGTTCTTACATTAATGACACACTGATGATATGATATGCTGAAGACCTGATACACTAATGGTTATACACTATCTGCTGAAGCTGAAGCTACTCTAGCTGAAGCATAAGCCGATCAACGGATGACATTCTGACGCTGACGATGATGCCTTGATCAACAGATATCGTGCTAGTCCTGATGTCCAAATCTGGAGCATATCTAATTACTTTGTGAAGAAGTATTCTGAAAATCTGATATGATATGTTCCTTATTTACTAGATCTATATTTATCTTGAAGATTCAATCCCATCAAATCATGGATTTGATTTAAACAAAAGATCTAGAGAATATAGAGAACTCTTATCTCATAGATTTAGACTAGTATTTATACTATCCTCTCTCATTAGTTGGGAGTTGATGATTTGTAATGTATTCTTAGAGTTAGAGAGTTTTTGTATAGAGATTTAACAGTTCTTAGTGAGTTCTTGGAGAGGATTCAGAATATTTGTTACGTCTGAATCATTGTACTTGTTCTCTTTGTAAGAACATTCTTAGTGAAAAACCCAAAAAATAAAATTGGTTGTTGTTTGTTAAATACTTGTATTATTATTCCATGTTTCTATTAGATTCATACTCAATTGTTAGGGTTTAGAACCTTCCACGTGGCAATAACTAAATAAAACAGTCGTAAAATCCCTTTTCGCCATGTCGTGGCGGACATCATGTCACGACGTGATTTTTGACAAAACAACTTATTTTATTAAACTCTTAATCTGTTAAACCTCCTTTTCTCAAACTTTACAAAGGGCTTCTAAGGACTTCAGAGTCTCATAAAAATCCGAACTTTATGGGCATGCATGTCCATCACTCAAACTAGGTCAAATGGTAAGAAAATGACCTAGAACTTATGCAAAGCTTACAAATCCCATCTAACTTGTAGGCCAAGAAGATATTAGGCTCAAGGGACCTTGGTGAGCCATAAAGTTGCAAACTTTATCACATAACATCACTCAAACTTCATATATGGACCGAAACATGCCAAGAAAGCTAGATCTACAAGAAATGAATCATATAATTGGGAACTTGAGGACTCACAAATACTCCAAAAGATGCACAAAAGGATGGAGGTGGCTTGCTTAATGGATTCATTCACTAGAGACTCCTTATTCCTACCAAGGTAACAAAAACAGCAAAGATGAGCTGAAAACTTGCAAGGAGGCTAGGGTTTTATCTAAGGAACTTTGGAGGTGATGGAGGTTGAGGGTGGAAGGAACCCTAGCGATCACTTCCATTAAATAGTGCATAAACCCCATAAATCTAGGATTTACATCGCTGCCATCACCATGTCGTGGCCAATAAATGTCCATGTCATGGTAGCCAAGTGAAACACCCATTTCATGCAATGTTGCCATGTCGTGGTGATCCTTCCACCACGTTGTGGCCACCCAGAAACTTAAGAATCAAATATGTGAAATTTATTTTGTAAAATGGGTGTTAAAAATCTCCCCCACTTCAATTAGATTTTGTCCTCGAAACGTTTCCTTTCAAATTACTCTTAAAACAACCTCTTAACCCTTGTGGGGTTTTCCAAATCTACTCATCTCTACATGATTCAACACCACTTTGACTGTCAACATCTACATCTACGCAATCACAAGGATTTCCAAACCAATCACATAAGCCATACCCGAGCGGAACTGCTAAAGGTCGAAATCTAACTGCGGTTCTGGAACAAAACCCTAAACAGACAACCTCTTATCGACACAAAAAAACAGAATCAATCCTTAGCGAGAAACACGCAACCCAACAAAGAATGAATATCATCACGCCACAACCATCTAACATCCAAAGGCACTCTATCCTCAAACATATTTGAGAAATTTTAGATGATGCTTGACTTCCAGAAAAAATATCCATCCCACACATTAACCATGCAGAACAAAAACTCACAGATCTAATCTGTCTAAAACTTCTTTCAGCCGCCATCTTCTTACTGATAACTAGGGAATTGGAATCCTTGACAAC
Organism: Lactuca virosa; assembly: GCF_052849685.1. NCBI lineage: Eukaryota > Viridiplantae > Streptophyta > Magnoliopsida > Asterales > Asteraceae > Lactuca > Lactuca virosa. The sequence goes on along the minus strand of NC_136430.1, from coordinate 219,733,940 downwards.
TGCTAAAGCCGACAACCTCTCACTCAGACACAAGAGCAAGAACCTAAACATATACCCTAATTAAACAAAGACTAGACGAGTCTACACATCCACTCGACTCTAAAGGCCCTCAGGACTACCCATGGGAAAAGTAAACAACAATACGACCTATTTCAGCGAACGAATCTATTTCAACCCAAGTGAATGCTACAGGCCAAATCCTAGTCTTACACCACTCCTGCATTTTCCATGGGCTTCCCGATGGTATTTCAAATAAAATTCAAGAATCTAACCTATGTCTACAACCCCTCAACAACAAGCAATCCAATCATAAATAATCATTCATTACAAAACCAAAGTTGATTAAAACAATACTGTAACACCTCATTTTTGCCTTATAGTATAAACGACCAGTCACGTAAATAAATGTTTTTAATAGATGACTATTTAGGATTAATAGTCTTCACGTAAGTCGTAGTAATCGCAAAACCGAGAGCGTTGTTGGGTACAAAGTTATCCATGTATGACTTTGTAAATGGTTTGACTTCTATAGACCCACTTGCATGTGGTAAAGTAGTCTTATGACATGAGAGATAGATAGAGAGAGAGAGAGAGAGAGAGAGAGAGATGTAAACACCTCTATATAAGGTGGGTTCATACCACTTGTAGAGGTGTGCTTGAAAGATGTAGTTCATAGTGATTAGTGAGTGAGGTATTTATGGAGTTTTAGATCTAGTACATTTTTTGTACTCATTTACTATGATCGAATACACCTTTTAGCACCCAAATCATCATGTTCTTTGTGTGTTCTTTAATTCTACATGCCAAATCAATGCTCATAATTCACATCAATTGGTATCAGAGCGGGTCTTCGAAGATCAACGTGATTTTTTGAAGAAACGGTTCTCGGTTTGGCAACAATCATCACAATCGGAACATTTATGGTGAGTCTCTCGATAATCTCTTTAAATCTCTTTGATTCGTGCGTTGCGTTCTTGAATTTTTGATATTTTGACTTATTGGATCAATTTTTTTTGAAAAACCCACTTGTTATGATCCAATAAAATTTTTCATTGATCAAGCCCAATCCAATCCAACATTCATGTGTTCGTTTCGATTCTCGAATTTTTGCAATTGCTCATTTAAATCCAAAATTTAATTCTAAATGAGTTAAATCAAATATTTGATTATGTTTCTTCGATTATGAAGATTTTAATTCAAAATTTCGAACCAAACAAATTAAGCCCAACCATATGATCCATTACTGTTCATGAAATTATTGAGCCCACTTAATTTCTTTTGATCAGATAAGAACTCGATGCAAGCCCAATGACTCATTAACATTCGATCAATCCGTATTTACTGATTGTGTCTTCATCATATTGTGCTTAACTGCTTGTACCTCATGTTCTCGATTTTTCTTTCCGTGTTCTTAAGTTTCAACTTCGCTTCAACATATCAAGAAAATCGATTAGTTTTGTATGCAAATCTGAGTTGTGAATCGATTTTGTATATATTGTTTGCTAAACGATTCCATATTGTTCATATTGACTTTGAAAAATTGTCAATCAATTCTTTGATTTTGATGAAATTGATCAAGAATTTTGAAATTTTTGTGAAGAACATGTGAAGAACAGTTGGATAATCATGTTTTGATCTGAAATTCTGGGTTAGATTTATCAATATAGTTTTTGTTGACTTCCGATTTCAAAAAGTCAAACTCAGAAAAGAAAAGTCAAACTCAATATGCAATTGATGAATCAATGAATTGAATGCTGAATTTCGTGATACATGTCATATTTGGCTTGTGAATGCTGAATTTGAGTTTGATTTGCGTTTAATTTCGAAATCGGATGGGTCTATGTTCTTGATGTCGAACACAGTTCATGTTCGCATCTTTAATGATTTTTGGAAATTGAAGGTCTTATAGTCAATGTTGATGTCCATGAGTATAAGGAGGATGCGAAGTGATTAATATTGATATTCAGTTCACATGTGAGAAGGATTTGATTTGAAGTTGACTTTTTGGAGTCAAACACGTATATCTTCTGATTACGAACATGTTTGTAATCGATGATGTCGAAATTAAATCTTTGTGGTGAAAAGAAGTCGAACTCAGATGGTTGTTAGTCTGAATCGAAAGAAACTGGAGTCGATTGGCTTCGAAATCAAAACTGACTAGCTTTGGTCGTTCGTTTCGAATGGCTGGAGTGTTGAAGATATTTGGTTGATTTGATGTTGGTTTGTTACTTCGATGCTGTGAGTCGAATGGGGTGATTGATTGGGAACATACTGGCTGGGAGAGCTCGACAATTGAAGGAAAATGGTTGATTTCGAAATTGAGTTGGAGTCAGTATTTGTTGTCAATGGCAATGTGTGAAAAGCGAAGGATTGGGTCAATTAATCAAAACCAAAAAGCGAAAACTTTATGGCTTGTGATGTCGACAGATTCGTATGCGCTTGTGAATGGCTTTGATGTCGATGGTTTTGACATTGAATATAATTTCGAAATCTGGTTGGATTGGAGTCGAGACTAAGAGGCGGTATCTTAATTTCGAAGGTTTTGATGAATTGGGTTAAAAAGATTCGAAAGTTTGATAACGAGTTAGGAAATCTTCGTGATCTGGTGTCACTGAGCAACAATCGAATTGAAGAAGATAATGGAAAGTTTCGACATTGGTCCTTAAACTTTCGAAAATTTGACGGGTGTATCGAAAGAAGGATATAATTTCGAAATTTTGAAGAGTTGTGCAGATGTTTCGAAGTTGATCCCTGTAGTTTCGAAGATTTGGCAAAATTCATCCAACTTCGACATTGGGCTGAAAATTTTGAGAAATGGAATAATTTTTGAATCAGGTCCCTGCAGTTAATGCGAATTGACGCTTTCTACCCAGTTTCACAAATAGGGGAGAGTTTCGCATTTTTGGCTGTTTTGGGCGCACCGGGTCACTGCAGAAATTTGAAATTGACAATTTCTACCTAAATTTGTAAAATTTTGTTAAAGGCGGTCCGTGAACGAAGCTAAAAATTCAAAAAATTTTGGATTTTCTGGATTGAAGCAAAATGTTTATGCCATGTCTTAAGGGGGAGTTTTAGATAGAAAAATTCCGAATTGAGCACTTTCTCATTCCCTCTTTGGTTTTATAATCACTTTTCGATTATAAAAAGGGGGATAAATTTAGATATGGAACTTCGAAACAATATTGAATTTTTCATATTACGCGGACTTGAAGACCGAAGTGACATCGAGTATTTGAAGTTTATGAAATGATTCGATTGGAAATTTGGAAGTGATTTCGATTCATGATGGGTTTAGACTTATTGAAGATTTTTGGGGTGTGCTTTTATGCTAAACTTTAGGGTGATTATTTGGATATTGAGAAACTCCTAATTATCCGTTGATGCTCGGTTTGTATGGTCTCGCATTCTAGAACTCGGATTGAAAAATCATTGAAGAATTGAAGATTTGAAGTTCATCTCTACACGTGTCACGCTTGAGGCTTGGTTCGCGTAGTTGCTTGGTTTTGGAAGATTTGAAGCGGTTCATCCATTCCTAACTTTGAGGGGGAGAATGTTGGGTACAAAGTTATCCATGTATGACTTTGTAAATGGTTTGACTTCTATAGACCCACTTGCATGTGGTAAAGTAGTCTTATGACATGAGAGATAGAGAGAGAGAGAGAGAGAGATGTAAACACCTCTATATAAGGTGGGTTCATACCACTTGTAGAGGTGTGCTTGAAAGATGTAGTTCATAGTGATTAGTGAGTGAGGTATTTATGGAGTTTTAGATCTAGTACATTTTTTGTACTCATTTACTATGATCGAATACACCTTTTAGCACCCAAATCATCATGTTCTTTGTGTGTTCTTTAATTCTACATGCCAAATCAATGCTCATAATTCACATCAAGCGTGCGTATAAAGAACATCCAAATCTGACTTCATAAGAGGAAGTTATGATTTTTAGAAGTTGCAGCGTAGCAGTGCACGACACAAAAACTTAAATTAGGATCGATCGATTGTTGGGAAAACCGATCTAAACGAGAATTGAAGATCTCGTTTATACCTATCCGTCAATATAAAAACAATTAAGAACGGATATCGCATGAGAGATTTATGATTTTTATGCGGGCTTTAAAAGTCTAAGCATGTTAAAAATATATCTTTAAAAAATAAAGTGAGAATGAGCCACGTTGGAAATATTTTTATTTGATTGTCACTTGAAATAAGTTGAGTATTGATTTAGATTTTCTAACAAACATTATCAGAATGTTTCTGGTTGGAAAGATCCTTAAGATTCAACAAGTGTTTGAAGAATCAGATGTTGGAGCGCTTGAAGTTGTCATGGATCACTTGTTGTACACATGGAGAACTTGAAGCATTTGTTGTTGACATGGAGCACTTGCAGCTGACATGGAGCACTTGCTGAAAGCAAGTTGGATCATCATGATCTCAAATAGCACATCTAGATCATATATGGAGCATCAAGATATTGGTGGATCATCTGGAATATTGATGGCTCATCAGAAACATTTTTGGCTCATCTACAACTCTATGGCTCAACACGACTTTGATGGATCAACATGAATACATGGTGGCTCAACTCAAGTCAATGGATCAACATGATCACATTGATGGCTCAAGAAGATTGCACATGGCACATCATGGCACGTACAAATACTCAATGTCACATACATTTCATCCATGATCCATCTTAAACACATGGTTGTGATCTTCAAGTTCAATACATATTCCAACATTCAAGAAACAACTCAACTTGATTAATGACACTTGTGGAAGTCGATGACATCTTAGAAGACAATGGAGCAACATGATGTTCATGTTGCTCATCACACTTTCAATGTTGATCAAGAAGTCTCTAGAAATATGAAGACTCAGAACTTGGATGGAACCCTAATGGAATACTAACGGAATTGGAATATTCTATCAATTCTCCGTTAAGTAGGGCAAAGGTGTCAACTGATGACTAAGTCTTGATGATATGTCAACACCTGATTGGTCAAGCCATGTCATGGGCTTTTCCAAAGCCTATAAATAGGCCCCTTGGGATCCATTATAAAGTTGCTCAATTTTGATCATTCTGTGCTCATTATGCTCAATTGTTGTTTAGACTAGTTTGTAGAGAGCCACTTGAGAGTTTTAGTGAGTTTTACATTCAAACACTTGTAACTGAATTTTGATGAATATGAGACACTTTTGAATCATTGATCTTAAGTATTAAAAAACGTTTTTATCATTAACTTGGTTGATTCATAACTCTTTACTTTCCGCATTACTTGCCACTTGACGATTCTGAAACTCTGTTTCAGTATCTTCAACACTTGGACTCTTCTAGTTTAAGGTTTACTGGTTTTCTCATCTTTTCAGTTGATATCAGAGAAATTGAATTTCTCATCTTTTTAGTTCGTATCAGAGCAACTGAATTTCTCAAACTTCAGTTGGTATCAGAGCTCGTGTGATCGACTTTAAGACTTAGAAAAATTTTCACAATTTTTTTTTTCAATTTTCAAACTAGTATCACTTGTATTTAATGGCAAGTGTGAATAAAAACCAAAATGTTCTCTATTCAGTTTCAGTTGCAAACAGTCTTGGAGCAAGAAATCGTGCACCTATCCTTGTACCAAGTGAGTACTATTCATGGGTAGATCGCATCAAGTACTACCTGGAAGGTCATGACTCTGACATCTGGACCTTCATTTCCACTGGGAAATATACTACAAAATTTATGAAGGATATCAGAGTTCCTGAATCCGATGTCTCTCCTGAAACCTCCAAAGTTATTTATGGATCTGTTTCTACTGCTGCTCAACTTTATGAGAGGAAAATCAAGAAGTTTGAGGCTAAGGCAATGCAAGAGCTCTTATCTAGAATTCCTCATGACATCTACGAGCAACTTCTTGATGAAGAAAAGAGTTCACCCTTCAATTTCTGGAATGCACTCAAGAAACAATTTGAGGGAACGGATAAGATTCTTACAAACAAGAAGAAAGCCGCATTGATAGATATGGACAACTTCAAAATGTTACCTCATGAAACTCTCTTTGATGCATATTCCAGGTACAACATTGTTGTCAACAGGGTGAACAAACTCAAAGGTTAAAGATCACAAGAGGATTTTAGTCTAAAATACATGAACAATCTATATCCTAAATGGGATACAGTGCACATGATCATACTGCAAACTACAGGCAATTTAGACACCATGTATTTGTTTGATTTGTATGCTGAACTGCAACAACATGAGCCAAAAGTCAACAAGCTAGCTCAAGTAATTCCCTTTGATAATCAAGGACTTGCCTTGGGTAATTCAACACCTATGGCAAATCATTCTCAAAACACTATTTCACATCATAATACAATCCCAAACCAATTTGTTGATCATTTGCCAAGCAAGGAAATGGAGCGTATCCTTATCAAAGTTCGAGTATGGCTTAATAGTACAATCATAAGCCTTACATGCCAACTCAACAACCTATTCAAATAGAAAATGGGTACATGGCAAATCATCAAGATTTCATTGGGACCATAAGGGAATCTTCTCAAATCAATGAGGAAAAGGAGTATGAAGAATGCTTGGCACTCCTAACCAAGTTCAATCCAAACTTCAAGAAGTTTGTGAACAAGCCAACTGGGAACTTCAGAGTACAAAGTTATCAGCAACCTCAACACTATCATTAGAAATCAGGAAACTTCCAAGGAGGAAACAACAATCAACAAAGCTTCAACTCTCAGAATTCAAATTCTGAAAGTTACAACTCTTAGAGGACGAACACAAGGGTTCAAGATAACAAGTCAAAGTCCTATAATGATAATGAATTAATCAGGTTCCACAACTGTCAAGGTGAAAATCATTTTGCCAAGGATTGCAAAATGAAGACCAAGAAGGTCAAGGATGAAGTATACTACCTTCAAAAGGCAGACCGGATCAAGAAGCAGTCAAAAGACAAATCTTTCATGGCCATGGAGACTCCAAATGTGAAAATCTGGGAAACAAATGACGAAGTGGATCAAGCAAAAGAAACAGAAGCTTACAAGAACTACTTCTACTTCATGGCTGATGATGACAAAGAGCCTTCTCCTCTTCATCAACAAGTTGTTGAGAAGGTACACTGTGACAACCCGTTATTTTATGTCTTGAAAAAGGCCAATCATGCCAAATAAAAGTCAAAGTTATTGTTTTGTTAATTTAATTAAGTTAAATTAATAATATTAGTGTGCATATACCCTTTGGTAAAAGTGTAACAAAAATTTGAAGTGAAATACCTTAAACCGAGAAGGCTCGAAACCCTCTTCTTTCTTAGGACCGCAAACCGGAGGGCTGCAAACCGTTTACGGTCGAGAACCCTAGGACCGCAAACGTATGAGACAGCAGAAAACTACCTCGGAGGGTTTCCTCTTTGGACCGAAAACCTCACAACCTTATCCCTTCAGACCGCAAACGAGGCTTCTCGGGTAGAGTTCCCAACCGAGAACCTCCTTTCCTCGATTTGTGTTCTCGGCCGAAAACCCATAAAATATATATATATATATATATATATATATATATATATATATATATATATATATATATATATATATATATATATATATATATATATATGTTGCCCGAAAACACACCTCATTCTCTCACATTTCAGCCGAAATCATCACCTTTTCTCTCAAGAACTTCAACCGAAAACACTCTTTTCTCTCAAGTATTTTGCGAAGATCACGTGAATCTTCATACGTTCATACCGATTTCTTCAAGTATTCATCACATCTTTTGAAAATCATCACCCACTCTCTTGATTCCCAACCGAAAACACCCAAATATCACTAGTTTTCACGAAGAACACCCACACACTATTCTAAGGATTATTGATTCGGTTTTTATCACGTGTTCTAACTTGTGGATTTAGCTCTACCACACCGTATCTTCAACCGGAAACTCTCAAAAGGTGAGTTCATACCCCTGCGTTTTTACTATTTTTCACTGTTTTAGGGGGGAAGACTAGCACACGAATATTGTGTTTACAAATAAATGATTTCTAAATGTTTCTAAAACGACTTTAACTTACTAAAACTCTTTTAAATATCGTTAAACTCCTTTAAAATTTTTATAAACTCTTTTTAACTTATATTTTACCAAAATCATATTTATACATATATATTTATATAAATAAGGTTTAAAGGGCTTAGGACTACTAATTCACTTTATTTCCTTTTCATTGTTTGGCCTAATGTCCTTTCAATTTTAATTATATATGTTATATATATATATATATATATATATATATATATATATATATATATATATATATATATATGAATATAAAAGTTACTTCAAACAGATTCATTACCCTTTGTATCTTGCCGAGCAGAGGGGTACATTCATGAAAAACTCATTTCAAACAGAACGTACATATAAATTATAATAGGTATAATTTATGATACATTCACACTATTTTACTAGTCAAGTATAGAAGATTATACTATTTCGCTAAGACATAAATACAATACCAAACTAAGCACACAAGTACAATTCGCTTTACATTTAAAAAGGAAAGTACTATCATTTCATTATTTCAGAATGACTATTCATCATTATTATACTCGTAATCGTCAATATGGTTTTTGTGAGAGAAAGTTCACTCGCTTAACTATTTAAGCAATACTATTAAAGACCTGGTAATTATAACCAGAATCTCCTGAAAGAGAGCGAGACAAATGTGTATAGATCTATACGGGATTGACAATCCCGCACTCAGACTGTTCGCTACAGTTAGGCTGGTATGTTCGTGAGTGACAAATGTCGTTACAGTTCTAACGCCCATAAAGCGTTGTATCAGGCTTACTAGTCTTAGTATTGTTATAATAACTCACAAAAAGATATGTACAATACGATTAGTGTATGAATAATTAAACAAAGGAGTACAAATACAACCTACTGGTTTTACAATAATACGAATTGCAGTATTACATTACAACTTACAATTACAGCTGGAGTAGCCAGGCACACTCACAATTACAGGGTTTTCAATGAGTACAAATACAGCATACTAGTTTAAAACAAAGGAAAATATAACAATACAGAAAACATCCTTTTTATAGTTTTAATATGAACTAAAATTATGTTACACTATTTTATAGTACAACAACAATTACACAGAACGATTTTATGGTATTAAAACTACTTTTCAGTTATATTAGAAAATATTGGATTTTCTGGTACAATAAACATGATTACTATTTCAAGAAACAAACAATAAGCTTCTAAACATAAATACTTATGAACTCACCAACTTAAATGTTGATACTCTCTTTTCAAAATACTTGTATTCTCAGGGAACCAGTAGACAGGTACATTCCCAGGATTTTTGAGAAGACGGAGCAGTATAGAGTCATGTCTTCTATCTTTTGCTATATATAACTTTTGATGTCATATATGAAATGACTTGAACACTTATGTAAAACTTATACATTATTAATGCAACGTTTGTTGTACTTTGATTACTATGATGCATGTGTTGTGATACTTAACATGAAGTCATCCACCCCCGGACGTTTCCGCCGCTCCGGTTTGGGGGTGTGACATATTGGTATCAGAGCATTGTTTATAGTGAACTCAGTATATCAATTCATAAAAGACATACAACTATAAATACATTGGGGCTAAAGACTTCTGACTACAAGTATACTTTTAAAATATAAGTATTTTATAAGAAGTATACTAACACTCATACATACAAGAACAACATCACAGTAAGTAACAACATAAAAGTATTTGGATGTTAGACACTGTAGTTAAACCTGGACAGTTATGTAATCATATATGGGATAAATATAGCCTTATCAACTATATTTATTTGAGATACGACCAACATGTGTTTGGGAGTGATGGTAGTGTTGCGACAAGTCTAAAACTTACCAACTCTACATATACAGAAGAACTCTAGAACATAATATAAAATTTAAAATGCTATAGGAGTATTTTAGGCACTATAATACTAAGAACCAACTATGTGAAATCAAATGACCCTTGCTGGTAGATCTATAAGTACCAAGTGCATACATTATGGTTATATATAATTAAGGTTTTATAGACTTAGAATTTGTGGTTTAGCTTTACTTCTTTTTCCTTGTTTGGATGTGGATATAGAGTAGGATCATTTATTCGAAGGTCTATTCGACCTGAGTTATATATAATTAGTATACACTATGTAGTTATAGGGGAACCCAGTATGGGTCATACCATACATAATACATTAACTGTTAACTATAAGTTTCTTATATGGAAACTTGAAATTGTTGCTAGCCTTAATAAGTCTATTAGATGTCTCTTACACCTTATTCTCGCATAGATAACATGGCTGGATTTCATCTACCGGGAGACCCGTACGTTCCCAATCTAGGAAACGGTGGTTGGATTGAAGATGAACCAGAGGATGACCCTGTGGTTCCAATAGAAGAAGACTTCGAGGAGGAAAATGAAGAGGACATTCAAGAAGGCACTGACTCAGAACCAGAAGTCTATAATCCACCTCGAATTGCCCAAAACCCTAATCCCCGTCAGGACTTCCAAGGTCCGACGCCTCAGTGGGCAGTGAACTTAGATAGGTGGAGTCATGAGTAGGGTCAGGACCGTTCTTATAGTGGAGACCGAAGCTTCTACAACCTTGATGAGGGAGGCTCAACAGACAGAGCCCTCCCTGTGATAGTACGTCGAGTTGCTCGTAACGACGAGCAAGCAAGAGCAGCCATCCATCGAGTTGTGGAGGTCGGTGTGTTGGGGTGCAAAGTTCTTCATGTATGACTTTGTAATGGTTTGACTCTTGTAGACCCACTTGCATGTGGTGGATTAGCCTTTAGACCCATGTGTTAGTGAGAGTGAGAGAGAGACATGTAAACACCTCTATAAATAGTGGGTTCATACCACTTGTAGAGGTGTGCTTGAGAGATGTAAAAAGTGAGTGTGTAAGTGTGTGTTATTTATTTAGATGTAGATCTATGTCCCTTTTTGTAACACCATACATATTCAATACATCTCTTGAACACCCAAATCACCATGTTCATTGTGCAAACTTTAATTCTGCATGCCAAACCATGTTCTTATGTCACTACAATTGGTATCAGAGCGGGTCTTCAAGATCAAGGTGATTTTTTGAAGAACGATTCTCGGTTTGGCAACTTTTGTCACAATTTGAAGCAATTTTGGTGAGTCTCTCTCTATGATATCTCTTAATCTCATTGAATTCGTGCGTTACGTTTTTGAATTCGGATCGATTTGTTTCGTTGAATCTAATCCGTTTTTACCCCATTGGTGATTCAACAAATATTTTTTTAAGATCAAGCCCAATCAAAAGTTTTAATTCATTTAATTCATTCAAATCCAAGTGTTTCGAGTTGTTTACTGTTCATATTATTTGATTGAAAGCCCAATCCAATTCGTGATCATGATACTGTTTAATAACCCATACCATTGGAGCCCAAATTTAGATCTATATCCAAATTGATTTACTGATCGTTCTTCGTGATACATTATTATTCTTGATAGATTTGTTCTTAAGTCGGAATTTCTAAACCGCAAATTCATTTCATCTCTATATCGAGATTAATCTTTCTGGATAATCTTGAAGAACAATCGGAGAATGCTTGGAATTCCATGAAGAACAGTCAATCTAAAAAGTCAAAATCGACTATTATTTGTGTCTGAAATCGAATGAACAAATGGTTTTGTAATCAATTTCGATCTTTGAAATTGATTCTTGGAGTTGTATTTGATTCACAGTTCTTTTAGACGATTTCAATTTTTGACAAATGCTTGAGTTCAGTGCTTGAAATCGAACTCAGTTTCTTTTTCCGATTCTTTAAATTGTGTCTGATATTGATCGAAACAATTAAGTTTTCAAATTGATTTCGATTTTGGAAAACATCTTTGGAATCGATACTTGTTGATTCGTTTTGCACATGAGATCGTATTTGGATTTCGATCTGTGACACAGTTGAGTTCGAAATCAAAAGTCAAAATGATTATATTTCAATTGTTTGGGCTCAAACAGGAACCGATTGATCTGAAAGAGAATTGACAGTTGAGAAATTGGTGTCTGTGATGAATAGTTAAAATCGACGAAGATGGTTCACTGAAGGATGATTTTGTTGAACGTTTTTTAGTTTCCTTTGGGTATCAAACTAGGTTTTGATGAATTTGATGAATGAAAGGCGAAGTCGGCATACTGGATGTGTATTTGTTTTGGGAAGGTTTGTTGAGTGATGTTCGAAGGATCAATAGTTGGTCCGTGTTAGTGAAAGAGAAGATCTGTTGATTTGGAGTCATTGATGTCGATGACTAACTGTGAGGAACGAAGAACTGAAAGGAATGAAGCCTTGGTTATTTGATTGATGAATTGGAGAAGAACTGTAAGGAACGAAGGGTTAAAAACGGGACTATGCTTCGTGTGAAGGTTTGGATTGGAGTCAAGTGTTGATGGTTATTAATTCATACGAAGACTGGGTTATTAATTCATACGAAGAGTTTGGTTAAATGCTTTTGAAGACTGGGAAGATGATTTAGATTCGAAGGGGGTGTTTGTTTGGGAATTATATGAAGGATAAAATTGTGTTGATTTATACGAAGGGGTGTTTGGAATTTCGTATGAATGATAAAGGTTGGATTCGTACGAATTGAAAAAGAAGGCGAATTTTTGAAAATGGTCCCTAGACTTTTGCACGAATATGCAAAGTTTCAAAGTTTCGTATGAATGACCAAAAAGCTTCGTATGAATTGAAAAAACAAAAGTTTCAAAAACAGCCCCTGAACCTTCGAATATTTGGCACTTTGAAAATTAAATGAAGTTTCGTATGTTTGACACTTTTCACCCAAATTCGAAAATTTTTGGAGCTTCGTATCTTTGGGACTAGTCTTCGTATGTTTGGAACACAAATGGCAGAATTTTCGAAAATAGTCCCTGAGGCTTCGAATGTTTGGCGGTTCATACCCAAATTCGAAAAAGGACTGTTTTTGCTGAAAATTGAAGAAAATGCATTTCAGGCCCCTGCAGTTTGTGCAAATTGACGCTTTCTACCCAGCTTTGAAAAAGGGGGAGAGTTTTGCATTTTTGGCTGTTTTGGGCGCACCGGGTCACTACAGAATTTTGAAATTGACAATTTCTACCCATTTTTGAGAAATTTTGTCAAAGGCGATCCGTGAACGAAGCTAAAAATTCAATATTTTTTGAATTTTCCGGATTGAAGCACAAAGTTTATGCCACATGTTAAGGGGGAGTTTTGACACGAAAAATTCCGAATAGAGCACATTCTCTTTCCTTGAAGGTTTTAAAATCAAATTTCGATTATAAAAAGGGGGAGAAATTTATATGGAAATTCGAACTTGAATTTTTCATATTACGCGGATTTGAAGACCGAAGTGATCTTGAAGTTTTGAAGCTTACGGAATGATGCAATTGGAAGTTCGGAAATGATGTATTCGAAATGGGTTTGGTTTTATTGAAGATTTTTGGGATGTGTTTTTATGCGCAACCTTTGGGTGATTATTTGGAGTTAATCATTCGTTGCTGCTCGGTTTGTATGGTTTCACATCCTAGAGCCCAAATTGAAGAATCATGGAAGAATTGAAGATTGAAGTTCGTTTCGACATGTGTCACGCTTGAGGCTCGGGTCGCGTAGTTGCTCGATTTTGGAAGATTTGAAGTGGGTCATCCATTCCTAACTCTGAGGGGGAGAATGTTGGGGTGCAAAGTTCTTCATGTATGACTTTGTAATGGTTTGACTCTTGTAGACCCACTTGCATGTGGTGCATTAGCCTTTAGACCCATGTGTTAGTGAGAGTGAGAGAGAGAGACATGTAAACACCTCTATAAATAGTGGGTTCATACCACTTGTAGAGGTGTGCTTGAGAGATGTAAAAAGTGAGTGTGTAAGTGTGTGTTATTTATTTAGATGTAGATCTATGTCCCTTTTTGTAACACCATACATATTCAATACATCTCTTGAACACCCAAATCACCATGTTCATTGTGCAAACTTTAATTCCGCATGCCAAACCATGTTCTTATGTCACTACACGGTGCTACCTCAGTAGTCAACACAGTTCGCCTCCGCCACTTGAGCGAAGACCAAGAGTTAACCAGAAATCAAACCGAGGCCCTGCAAAGGGAACTGGCTACAACCCAAGCTGAAGTCAGAGAACTTCGGGAACACCAAGTATCATTGGAAAGGCGCATGTTTGGAACAGAACGCAAGTTGGCTAAATCCAGGGCGAAAACTAGTAGGAAACCATACAACACTCCTCACGAGTAGAGCATACTCTACTAACTCTTTTGGATATAGATTAAGTCTACATATATACACTAGTGATGTTTTCATGTTCATAGTATGACCTCGAAATTTCATTTTTTCGATAGGTCAATATGTTGTCAAGTTTTCCGTTATGTTGGTATATTGTAGACCTACTTCAAGGTCAAATTTTCCGAACTCTATGTATCTAATATACCAATGAAATTGACATGCATCTTATTTCCTTTGAAAAATCACTATCAATTCACATTATCACTTTACAAGTTATTCCTTGTGGTAGGCTTCTATTATAACCTCCTATCGTATACATGTTGAACTAGTATAACTAGTTTAAAGACATCTGATTTATAATCACTATTGATGTCTTAGTACCTTTCTGTCTTTTAAATCTTAAAGCAAAAGATGCCTCCAAGAAGAAACCCAAGGAATATCAATGTCAATGTAGCTTCGACACCACCTCCACCTCCGCCGCCACCTCCACAGTTTAACGCTGCTATGTTTCAGGCAGTGGTCAGCAGTTGTGGCAGCCGCCATGTCACACATAAATACAACCGGTGCCAGTGGATCTGGGAGTGGTGCTCATCCCTCCAATCATGGTGAAAGTCATGGACACCCACGCGACTGTTCTTATAAGGACTTCAAAAATGGCAAACCTAGAACCTTTAATGGGATTGGGGGAGTTATGCTTCTAACTCAATGGATAGAGAAAACTGAAGCAGTCTTTGAGATCTGCTCGTGCCCTGAAGGGAGCAAAGTAAAAATTGTTGCCTGCACCTTTTCTAACCGAGCTCTCACATGGTGGAATGGCCATGTAAAGTCAGTAACACTTATAGTGGCTAATTCAATGACCTGGGAAAATCTGAAATCGATGTACCCGAGGTGTGAAGTACAAAAGCTCGAACAAGAGCTTTGGGGACTTACCATGATAGGTACAGACATAGCAACATAAACCAATAGATTCAGTGATCTAGCGATCCTATGTCCTGGAATGGTCGCCCTGGAGAGAAAGAAAATCAAAAGGTATATCTGGGGACTATCACCTCAGATTCAAGGGAGTGTGTTAGCCTCAAAACCTGTTACATTCGATAGTGCCAAACAACTGGCACAGTCACTAGTAGATCATGAAGTGCGTCAAAGCTTCATGACTACCGTTCCAGAACAACCCAAAACAAACAAAAACAACAACAACAACAACAAGAAAAAGTCCTAGAACAAAAGGAAGGGTCAATCTTCCCAAGAGCCCTCCAAGAAGCAACGGATGGTGGCAGTTCATGCTGCTACTGTTCCTACTGCTATTCCTGTTACCCCTACCCCAGTAAAGCAGTATGCTGTAAATTTACCGAAGTGCAACAAGTGTAATTTCCATCACACAGGAAATTGCTGGGCGATGCACTGTAAGAACTGCAACAGAAAGGGGCACACTGCCCGTTTCTGTAGGTCACCTGCACAATCAATCACTCAAGTTCCTGGCGTTGGGGTAAGTCGGCCATATTATGAGTGCGGTGAAACTGGACACTTCAAAAGGGACTGTCCAAAGGCGAGGAATGACGGTGGTTTGGGAAGAATACTGGCTATTGGTCATGAGGAAGCTGTTGCAGACCCTACTGTGGTCACGGGTACGTTTTTTCTCAACAATTCATATGCATGCATTCTATTTGATAGTGGTGCTGAGAAAAGCTTCGTGAGTCATAAATTCGAACACTTACTAAAACAAAATTCCCAACCACTAAAAGATACCTTCACTGTAGAAATGGCCAACGGGAAAACCGAGAGCACTAAAAATATATACATAGGATGTACCCTTACTATAAATAACTTTTCCTTCCCAATCGACCTGAAGTCGGTATCCATAAAAAGTTTCGACGTTATCATTGGCATGGATTAGTCCTAATCGTGCCGACATCTTATGTTACGAGAAAGCCATTCGCCTTAACCTGCCAACTAACGAAACCCTTATCATTTACGACGACAAATCCGGTGCGAACCTACAAATCATTTCATGTATCAAGGCGCAAAAGTATCTTCGCAAGGAGTACTGTGCTTTTCTAGCTCACGTGGTAGACAAGAAACAATAAGTGAAGGACTTCGAGAGCATTCCCGAAGTCTGTAATTTCCCCGACATTTTCCTCGATGATCTTCCAGGAGTCCCACCTGAAAAGACAAGTCAAATTCAGAATCGACTTAATCCCTGGAGCTACCCCCGTAGCCAAATCACCTTATCGTCTTGCACCGGCAGAAATGCAAGAACTATCCATCTAGCTGAATGAACTTCTTAGCAAAGGATTCATTAGACCAAGCTTCTCGCCCTGGGGAGCACCGGTCTTGTTCGTGAAGAAGAAGGATGGATCTTTCCGTATGTGCATAGACTATCGCGAGCTAAACAAACTAACCATTGAGAACCGATACCCTCTACCGTGGATAGACAACTTGTTCGACCAACTTCAAGGAGCAAGCTACTTTTCAAAGATTGACTTAAGATCTGGGTATCATCAGTTACGAGTTTTAGAGGAAGATGTTCCCAAAATAGCCTTCCGAACTTGTTATGGTCACTACGAGTTTGTAGTAATGCCTTTCCAATTAACAAATGTGCCTGCAATGTTCATGGACTTGATGAACAGGGTATGTCGTCCATACTTGGACAAGTTCGTAATAGTCTTCATAGATGATATCCTTATCTACTCACAAATTGAGGAGGAGCATAGCCAACATCTCCGACAAGTCTTGCAAACATTGATAGTAGAGAAGCAATATGCGAATTTCTCAAAGTGCGAATTTTGGATTAGGAAAGTAGATTTCCTAGGTCACGTGGTCAGTGAAGAGGGAATACACGTGGACCCATCCAAAATAAATGCAATCAAGAACTGGTCAGCATCCAAAACACCTACAGAAATCCGCCAATTCTTAGGCCTTGCTGGCTACTATCGCAGATTCATTCAGAATTTCTCCCGAGTTGCTAAGCCACTTACCACCGTGACACAAAAGGGTGTAACTTTTAGCTGGGGAGAGAAACAAGAAACAGCGTTCCAAATGCTAAAGTGAGCCCTGTGCAGTGCACCTATTTTGTCTCTACCAGAAGGGACAGAAGACTTCGTAGTATACTGCGATGCGTCTAATCAAGGGCTAGGTTGTGTTCTTATGCAACGAGGAAAGGTCATATCTTATGCCTCGAGACAACTTAAGACACATGAGGTCAACTATACAACTCACGACCTTGAACTGGGAGCAGTGATATTTGCTCTGAAGATCTGGAGACATTACTTGTATGGCACGAAATGCACAATATTCACGAACCATAAAAGTCTTCAGCATATCTTCGACCAGAAAGAACTGAACATGAGAAAACGATGTTGGGTGGAGCTACTAAACGATTACGAATGTGAAATTCGTTATCATCCCGGTAAATCCAATGTAGTAGTTGATGCCCTTAGCAGAAAAGAATACTCGGGACATCAAGTAAAGTCGTTGACCATGACTATCCATTTACACCTATCCACACAGATCAAAGAGGCTCAACTTGAGGCCTTGAAACCCGAGAATGTGGCAGGTGAGACTTTAAGAGGAATGGACAAGAACTTAGAAATCAAAGGTGATGGAGCCCGATATCTCATGAACCGGATCTGGACACCAAAGTTCGGTGGTTACAGAGACGTTGTCATGAATGAAGCACACAAGACACGATACTCCGTTCACCCGGGTTCAGACAAGATGTATTTGGACCTTAAGAAACTTTATTGGTGGGCTAACATGAAAGCGGAGATTGCTACCTATGTGAACAAGTGTCTCACTTGTGCCAAAGTCAAGGTAGAATATCAAAAGCCTTCGGGTCTACTGCAGCAACCAGAAATCCCCGAATGGAAGTGGGAACAGATTACAATGGATTTCATAACTAACTTACCCAAGACAACGGGTGGACATGATACCATTTGGGTAATCGTCGACAGATTAACCAAATCCGCGCACTTCCTACCAATAAATGAAACATACAAGATGGAGAAGTTAACTAGAACATACATCAGAGAGATAGTTAGACTGCACGGTGTACCAATATCTATTATCTCTGACCGAGATAGTAGATTCACCTCACGATTCTGGCAGTCACTACAGAAATCTCTGGGAACTAGGTTGGACATGAGTACAACCTACCATCCTCAAACCGACGAAAAGAGTGAGAGAACGATTCAAACGTTAGAAGACATGTTGAGAGCATGTGTGATCGACTTTGGTAAAGCATGGGATACTCATTTACCACAAGTCGAGTTCTCGTACAATAACAGTTACCATACTAGCATTAGGGTTGCTCCTTTCGAAGCCCTCTATGGTCGCAAGTGCAGATCACCTCTGTGCTGGGCTGAAGTGGGTGAAACGCAAATGGCTAGAGGTCAAATTCTTGACAACACTCTCACTAGTTCGGAAATCATTCGATAAACTACTGAAAAGATAGTACAAATCCGAGAACGACTTAAAGCTTCCAAAGACGGACAGAAAAGCTACGCAGACAAGAGGAGAAAACCCTTGGAATTCCAGGTTGGTGACCGTGTCATGTTGAAGGTCTCACCCTGGAAGGGCATGATATGCTTCGAAAAGCGTGGAAAACTAAATCCAAGGTACATCGGACCGTTTGAAATTCTTGCTAGAATCGATCCAGTAGCTTACAAACTCAAACTACCTCAAGAACTCAGTAACATACACCCTACCTTCCACGTGTCTAACCTAAAGAAGTACATATCTGACGAGACTCTTGTTATCCCACTCGATGAAATCGAGATAATTTAGAGCCTCAACTTCGTGGAAGAACCAGTAGAAATCCTAGACAGGGAAGTAAAGAGAACTAAACAAAGTCATATCCCGATAGTGAAGGTTCGCTGAAATGCAAAGTGGGGACCTAAATTCACTTGGGAGCGGGATAATCAAATGAAACAAAAATACCCGCATCTCTTTCCCTAGTCTTAATGTATCTCTATAGTCTTAAATTTCGGGACGAAATTCCCTTTAACGGGGGGATAATGTAACAAAACGTTATTTTCCATCTTGAAAAAGGTCAATCATGCAAACTAAAATTCAAAGTTATTGTTTTGTTAATTTAATTAAGTTAAATTAATAATATTAGTGTGCATAAACCCTTTAGTAAAAGTGTTACAAAAATTTGGAGTGAAATACCATGAACCGAGAAGGCTCGCAACCCTCTTCTTTCTTCGGACCGCAAACTGGAGGGCAGCAAACCGTTTACGATCGAGAACCCTCGGACCGCAAACGTGCGAGACAGCATAAAACTACCCCGAAGGGTTTCCTCTTTGGACCGAAAACCTCGCAACCTTATCCCTTCAGACCGCAAACGAGGCTTCTCGGGTAGGGTTCCCAACCGAGAACCTCCTTTCCTCGGTGTGTTCTCGTCGAAAACCTATATATATATATATATATATATATATATATATATATATATATATATATATGTTGCTTGAAACCACACCTCATTCTCTCACATTTCAGCCGAAATCATCACCTTTTCTCTCAAGAACTTCAACCGAAAACACTCTTTTCTCTCAAGTATCTTGCGAAGATCACTTGAATCTTCATAAGTTCATACTGATTTCTTCAAATATTCATCACATCTTTCGAAAATCATCATCCACTCTCTTGATTTCCAACCGAAAACACCCAAATATCACTAGTTTTCACCAAGAACACCAAAAAAACCCACACACTATTCTAAGGATTATTGATTCGGTTTTTATCACGAGTTCTAACTTGTGGATTTACCTCTACTACACCGTAACTTCAACCGGAAACTCACAAAAAGTGAGTTCATACCCCTGCATTTTTACTGTTTTTCACTGTTTTAGGGAGGGGGGGGGGATACAAGACTAACACAAGAATATTGTGTTTACAAATAAATGATTTCTAAATGTTTCTAAAACGACTTTAACTTACTGAAACTCTTTTAAATATCGTTAAACTCCTTTAAATATTTTATAAACTCTTTTTAACTTATATATATATATATATATATATATATATATATATATATATATATATATAAGGTTTAAAGGGCTTAGGACTAATAATTCGCTTTATTTCCTTTCCTTGTTTGGATGTGGGCTGAGGGTAGAGTTATTTGTCCGAATGTCGTTTCAGTTTTAATTATATATATATATATATATATATATATATATATATATATATATATATATATATATATATATATATATATATATATAAGTTACTTCAAACAGATTCATTACCCTTTGTATCTTGTCGAGCATAGGGGTACATTCATGGAAAACTCATTTCAAACAGAACATACATATAAATTATAATACGTATAATTTATGATACATTCACACTATTTTACGAGTCAAATATACAAGATTATACTATTTCGCTAAGACATAAATACAATACCAAACTAAGCACACAAGTACAATTCACTTTACATTTAAAAGGAAAGTACTATCAGTTCATTATTTCAGAATGACTATTCATCATTATTATACTCGTAATCGTCAATATGGTTTTTTGAGACAAGGTTCACTCGCTTAACTATTTAAGCAATACTATTAAAGACCTGATAATTATAACCAGAATCTCCCAAAAGAGAGCGAGACAAATGTGTATAGATCTATACGGGATTGACAATCCCGCACTCAGACTGTTCGCTACAGTTAGGCTGGTATGCCTATGAGTGACAAATGTCGTTACAGTTCTAACGTCCGTAAAGCATTGTATCAGGCATACTAGTCTTAGTATGGTTATAATAACACACAAAAAGATATGTACAATACGATTAGTGTATGAATAATTATACAAAGGAGTACAAATACAACCTACTGGTTTTACAATAATACGAATTGCAGTATTACATTACAACTTACAATTACAACTGGTGGAGCCAGACACACTCACAATTACAGGGTTTTCAATGAGTACAAATACAGCATACTAGTTTAAAACAAAGGAAAATATAAGAATACAGAAAACATCCTTTTTATTGTTTTAATGTGAACTAAAACTATGTTACACTATTTTATAGTACACCTAAAATTACACAGAATGATTTTATGGTATTAAAACTACTTTTCAGTTATATTAGAAAATATTGGATTTTCTGGTACAATAAACATGATTACTATTTCAAGAAACAAACAACAAGCTTCTAAACATAAATACTTATGAACTCACCAACTTAAATGTTGATACTCTCTTTTCAAAATACTTGTATTCTCAGGGAACCAGTAGAAAGGTATATTCCCAGGATTTTTGAGAAGACGGAGCAGTATAGAGTCATGTCTTCTATGTTTTGCTATGTATAACATTTGATGTCATATATGAAATGACTTGAACACTTATGTAAAACTTATACATTATTAATGCAATGGTTGTTGTACTTTGATTACTATGATGCATGTGTTATGATACTTAACATGAAGTCATCCACCCGCAGACGTTTCCGTCACTCCTATTCTTGATGACATTGCCCATATTTCTGAAGTAATCAAATAATATGTCACCAATGTTGAATATCATGTCAGTTACTACAAAGACAAACTGAACGCCACTCAGTTCAGATTTGAGGAATTGAAATGTAAAATGGCTAAGTTAGAAAACGACCTTGAAATCAAAACTGAGGCACATCTTACGTCAGTTGAACAATATGAAATTGTATTGAATCAACATGATATCATTAGAAAAGACAATCGTGAGATGTACACCCAACTCAACACAAAAATCAATAGTTATAAGGCATCCAAAACCTTTTTTTGAAGAAAACTCACATGTCATTCTCTCTAGACCAAAACCATCATGGATCAAATATGGTCTTGGTTATGATGAAATGAACAAACAAATCATGAGTCCCAATACTCAACCAGATTTTTTGTCGTGTGATCCAAGTCTCTTCACTAGAGACAATGATGTAATTACCACCTCAATCTCAAGTATCCCATTGGAAGTCACATCACCCCATGAATTTCCAGACTTGAACACTAAGTCTAACTCTCAAGTTGAATATTCTTTTGAATGTCCCACAATGGAAAGTTTCAATCCAGAAGACGCCACTCTGAAAAATCAAATATCTCTGGCTCAAAATCTAATGGTAAATAGCCCAAATCATATGAGCCGGTAGGATATTCCAAGACTGAACCTATTGGATTCGTCAGTCAAGAAACCTTTCCATCTCTCAATGCCTCAGTCTCTGGAACAAAGGACTTAGGACATAATTACTCTAAGAAACAACAGACTGGGAAATCTCCAATTCAAGTCTGCAAGAATGAAACCTTGAAGACTATGAGTGATGAGAAAACTGTTGTTGAACTACTCAAGAGACCTTTCGTTCAAATAAAAATCACTTAACCCAGTCCCAAACAACAAGAGGCAATTGCAAAGCCAACTAAAGTCTCTAAAGATATTGAAAGAGAGAAATTTAATGTGTTTAAAAACAAAGGTCCAACTATAGTCCATTCTTCAAAACCCAAAGTGGTTAAGACTACAAATGAAGAGAAGGAAAGAAAGAAGAACAAAGTAACAAAGACCAAGCCAGGACAAGGGAAGACCAGACACACCAGTCCTCCCAAAACTCCAAAGGCCCAAAGAACCTCTCCTTCAAATCATGGTTTCTCAAAATTCTTGATTTCCAAACAAAACTAGAATCAACTATCAGAATAGTTTCAGACCTAACAATCTTCTAGATTTGTCTGAAATGATGAGACCAAGACCTGTTCCAACTAACCCATTCATGTATCAGAATAGTAATTACCCTATGAATTCTATTCTTGGTCCATATTGTGGTTTTAATCCATCCATGGGAGGGAACCACATGTTTGGGGGAAACTCTAGGTTTCCAATGACCAATTTTTTTGGGGGAAATACCCAGTTACCCATGTTTAATCAATTTGGAATGCATGTGAACTATGGATTTGTTTCTCTAGGAATTCCTACTCATTTCACCAACCCACCATCTTTCCCACAGACCAAACCTCAAAAGAAGACCTCTAAGAAATCCAAAAACAAAGTCTCTAAAAATAAAGCAAAACCCAAAGAGGTTGATGCAAAACAAGAAAAGACTGTCCCAACTCCAACAAGTCCAAAGAAAGCTAACACTCAAGGACCCATTTAGTGGCTCAAAATGTCGTTTTTCGGTTTTGTACTGGCGTGCGAACTTTTCGGGTGGAATGATGCAGTCTTCGAATTGGACGAAATTTGCACATTGTATGTATATGGTAAAACTATAAATCACTTTGTGATCACCGACGATGTTATTTCGGCCATTCAGGACTTTTTAGGGGCTAAAAAATGTCGTTTTTCGGATTTGGGGTTAACACGCGAACATTTCGGGTGGAATGATGCAGTCTCCGAATTGGACGAAATTCGTGCATTGTATGTATATGGTAAAACTATAAATCACTTCGTGATCACCAACGATGTTATTTCGGTCATTCGGGACTGTTTAAGGGATCAAAATGTCGTATTTCGGTTTTGGGCTGGCGCGCGAACTTTTCGGTTGGAATGAGGCAGTCTCCCAATTAGACGAAATTCGCACACTGTATGTATATGGTAAAACTATAAATCACTTTGTGATCACCGACGTTGTTATTTCGGTCATTCGGGACTGTTTAGGGGCTCAAAATGTTGTTTTTCAGTATTATGCTGGCACGCGAACTTTTTGGGTGGAATGATGCAGTCTCCAAATTTGACGATATTCACACATTGTATGTATATGGTAAAACTATAAATCAACTCGTGATCACCGGCAATGTTATTTCGGTCATTCGGGACTTATTACGGGCTCAAAATGTCGTTTTTCAGTTTTAAGCTGGCGCGCGAACTTTTCGGGTGGAATGATGATGTCTCCTAATTGGACGAAATTCGCACATTGTATGTATATGCTAAAACCATAAATCACTTCGTGATCACCGACGATGTTATTTCGGTCATTCGGGACTATTTAGGGGCTTAAAATGTCGTTTTTCGGTTTTATACTGGCGCGCAAACTTTTCGGGTCGAACGATGCAGTCTCCAAATTTGGCGAAATTCGCACATTGTATGTATATGGTAGAACTATAAATCACTTTGTGATCACCGACGATGTTATTTCGGCCATTCGGGACTATTTAGGGGCACAAAATGTCATTTTTCGGTTCTGTACTAGCGTGCGAACTTTTCGGGTAGAATGATGCAGTCTCCGAATTGGACGAAATTCGTGCATTGTATGTATATGGTAAAAATACAAAGCACTTCTTGATCACCGACGATGTTATTTCGGCCATTCTGGACTGTTTAGGGGATTAAAATGTCGGTTTTCGGTTTTGGGCTGACGCGCGAACTTTTCGGTTGGAATGATGCAGTCTCCAAATTAGACGAAATTCGCACATTGTATGAATATGGTCAAACTATAAATAACTTCATAATCACCGACGATGTTATTTCGGTCATTCGGGACTGTTTAGGGGCTCAAAATGTCGTTTTTCGGTTTTGGGCTAGCACGCGAACTTTTCGGGTAGAATGATGCAGTCTGCTAATTGGACGAAATTCGCACATTGTATGTATATGGTAAATCCATAAATCACTTCGTGATCACTGACGATGTTATTTCGGCCATTCGGGACTGTTTAGGGTTCAAAATGTCGTTTTTCGGTTTTGTACTGGCGCGACTTTTCGGGTGGATTGATGCAGTCTCCGAATTGGACGAAATTCACATAGTGTATGTATATGTAGAACTATAAATCACTTTGTGATCACCGACAATGTTATTTCGGCCATTCGGGACTATTTAGGGGCTCAAAATGTCGTTTTTCCGTTATGTACTGGCGCGCGAACTTTTCGGGTGGAATGATACAGTCTGCGAATTGGACGAATTTCGTACGTTGTATGTATATGGTAAAACTATAAATCACTTCGTGATCACCGACAATGTTATTTCGGCCATTCGGGACTGCTTAGGGGATCAAAATGTCGTTTTTTGGTTTTGGGCTGGCGCGTGAACTTTTTGGGTGGAATGATGCAGTCTCCGAATTTGACGAAATTCGCACATTGTATGTATATGGTAAAACTATAAATCAACTAATGATCACCGGCAATGTTATTTAAGTCATTCGGGACTTATTAGGGGCTCAAAATGTCGTTTTTCAATTTTGGGCTGGCGCGCAAACTTTTCGGGTGGAATAATGCAGTCTCCGAATTGGACGAAATTCGCGCATTGTATGTATATGGTAAAACTATAAATCACTCCGTGATCACCAACGATGTTATTTCGGTCATTCGGGACTGTTTAAGGGATCAAAATGTCGTATTTCGGTTTTGGGCTGGCGCGCGAACTTTTCGGTTGGAATGAGGCAGTCTCCGAATTAGATGAAATTCGCACGCTGTATGTTTATGGTAAAACTATAAATCACTTTGTGATCACCGACGTTGTTATTTCGGTCATTCGGGACTGTTTAGGGCTCAAAATGTCGTTTTTCGGTATTGTGCTGGCACGCGAACTTTTTGGGTGGAATGATGCAGTCTCCAAATTTGACGATATTCGCACATTGGATGTATATGGTAAAACTATAAATCAACTCGTGATCACCGGCAATTTTATTTCGGTCATTCGGGACTTATTAGGGGCTCAAAATGTCGTTTTTCAGTTTTAAGCTGGCGCGCGAACTTTTCGGGTGGAATGATGATGTCTCCTAATTGGACGAAATTCGCACATTGTATGTATATGCTAAAACCATAAATCACTTCGTGATCACCGACGATGTTATTTCGGTCATTCGGGACTATTTAGGGGCTCAAAATGTCGTTTTTTGGTTTTATACTGGCGCGCGAACTTTTTGGGTGGAACGATGCAGTCTCCGAATTTGACGAAATTCGCACATTGTATGTATATGGTAGAACTATAAATCACTTTGTGATCACCGACGATGTTATTTCGGCCATTCGGTACTATTTAGGGGCTCAAAATGTCATTTTTCGGTTTTGTACTGGCGTGCGAACTTTACGGGTAGAATGATGCAGTCTCCGAATTGGACGAAATTTGTGCATTGTATGTATATGGTAAAACTATAAAGCACTTCTTAATCATCGACGATGTTATTTCGGCCATTCTGGACTGTTTAGGGGATCAAAATGTCGGTTTTCGGTTTTGGGCAGACGCGCGAACTTTTCGGTTGGAATGATGCAGTCTCCAAATTAGACGAAATTCGCACATTGTATGAATATGGTAAAACTATAAATAACTTCATAATAGCCGGCGATGTTATTTCAGTGATTCGGGACTGTTTAGGGGCTCAAAATGTCGTTTTTCGGTTTTGGGCTAGCACGCGAACTTTTCGGGTAGAATGATGCATTCTCCTAATTGGACGAAATTCGCACATTGTATGTATATGGTAAAACCATAAATCACTTCGTGATCATTGACGATGTTATTTCGGCCATTCGGGACTGTTTAGGGTTCAAAATGTCGTTTTTCGGTTTTGTACTGGCGCGACTTTTCGGGTGGATTGATGCAGTCTCCGAATTGGACGAAATTCGCACATTGTATGTATATGTAGACCTATAAATCACTTTGTGATCACCGACAATGTTATTTCGGCCATTCGGGACTGTTTAGGGGATCAAAATGTCGTTTTTTGGTTTTGGCTGGCGCGTGAACTTTTTGGGTGGAATGATGCAGTCTCCGAATTTGACGAAATTCGCACATTGTATGTATATGGTAAAACTATAAATCAACTAGTGATCACCGGCAATGTTATTTCGGTCATTCGGGACTTATTAGGGGCTCAAAATGTCGTTTTTCAGTTTTAAGCTGGCGCGCGAACTTTTCGGGTGGAATGATGATGTCTCCTAATTGGACGAAATTCGCACATTGTATGTATATGCTAAAACCATAAATCACTTCGTGATCACCGACGATGTTATTTCGGTCATTCGGGACTATTTAGGGGCTTAAAATGTCGTTTTTCGGTTTTATACTGGCGCGCAAACTTTTCGGGTCGAACGATGCAGTCTCCAAATTTGGCGAAATTCGCACATTGTATGTATATGGTAGAACTATAAATCACTTTGTGATCACCGACGATGTTATTTCGGCCATTCGGGACTATTTAGGGGCACAAAATGTCATTTTTCGGTTCTGTACTAGCGTGCGAACTTTTCGGGTAGAATGATGCAGTCTCCGAATTGGACGAAATTCGTGCATTGTATGTATATGGTAAAAATACAAAGCACTTCTTGATCACCGACGATGTTATTTCGGCCATTCTGGACTGTTTAGGGGATTAAAATGTCGGTTTTCGGTTTTGGGCTGACGCGCGAACTTTTCGGTTGGAATGATGCAGTCTCCAAATTAGACGAAATTCGCACATTGTATGAATATGGTCAAACTATAAATAACTTCATAATCACCGACGATGTTATTTCGGTCATTCGGGACTGTTTAGGGGCTCAAAATGTCGTTTTTCGGTTTTGGGCTAGCACGCGAACTTTTCGGGTAGAATGATGCAGTCTGCTAATTGGACGAAATTCGCACATTGTATGTATATGGTAAATCCATAAATCACTTTGTGATCACTGACGATGTTATTTCGGCCATTCGGGACTGTTTAGGGTTCAAAATGTCGTTTTTCGGTTTTGTACTGGCGCGACTTTTCGGGTGGATTGATGCAGTCTCCGAATTGGACGAAATTCACATAGTGTATGTATATGTAGAACTATAAATCACTTTGTGATCACCGACAATGTTATTTCGGCCATTCGGGACTATTTAGGGGCTCAAAATGTCGTTTTTCCGTTATGTACTGGCGCGCGAACTTTTCGGGTGGAATGATACAGTCTGCGAATTGGACGAATTTCGTACGTTGTATGTATATGGTAAAACTATAAATCACTTCGTGATCACCGACAATGTTATTTCGGCCATTCGGGACTGCTTAGGGGATCAAAATGTCGTTTTTTGGTTTTGGGCTGGCGCGTGAACTTTTTGGGTGGAATGATGCAGTCTCCGAATTTGACGAAATTCGCACATTGTATGTATATGGTAAAACTATAAATCAACTAATGATCACCGGCAATGTTATTTAAGTCATTCGGGACTTATTAGGGGCTCAAAATGTCGTTTTTCAATTTTGGGCTGGCGCGCAAACTTTTCGGGTGGAATAATGCAGTCTCCGAATTGGACGAAATTCGCGCATTGTATGTATATGGTAAAACTATAAATCACTCCGTGATCACCAACGATGTTATTTCGGTCATTCGGGACTGTTTAAGGGATCAAAATGTCGTATTTCGGTTTTGGGCTGGCGCGCGAACTTTTCGGTTGGAATGAGGCAGTCTCCGAATTAGATGAAATTCGCACGCTGTATGTTTATGGTAAAACTATAAATCACTTTGTGATCACCGACGTTGTTATTTCGGTCATTCGGGACTGTTTAGGGCTCAAAATGTCGTTTTTCGGTATTGTGCTGGCACGCGAACTTTTTGGGTGGAATGATGCAGTCTCCAAATTTGACGATATTCGCACATTGGATGTATATGGTAAAACTATAAATCAACTCGTGATCACCGGCAATTTTATTTCGGTCATTCGGGACTTATTAGGGGCTCAAAATGTCGTTTTTCAGTTTTAAGCTGGCGCGCGAACTTTTCGGGTGGAATGATGATGTCTCCTAATTGGACGAAATTCGCACATTGTATGTATATGCTAAAACCATAAATCACTTCGTGATCACCGACGATGTTATTTCGGTCATTCGGGACTATTTAGGGGCTCAAAATGTCGTTTTTTGGTTTTATACTGGCGCGCGAACTTTTTGGGTGGAACGATGCAGTCTCCGAATTTGACGAAATTCGCACATTGTATGTATATGGTAGAACTATAAATCACTTTGTGATCACCGACGATGTTATTTCGGCCATTCGGTACTATTTAGGGGCTCAAAATGTCATTTTTCGGTTTTGTACTGGCGTGCGAACTTTACGGGTAGAATGATGCAGTCTCCGAATTGGACGAAATTTGTGCATTGTATGTATATGGTAAAACTATAAAGCACTTCTTAATCATCGACGATGTTATTTCGGCCATTCTGGACTGTTTAGGGGATCAAAATGTCGGTTTTCGGTTTTGGGCAGACGCGCGAACTTTTCGGTTGGAATGATGCAGTCTCCAAATTAGACGAAATTCGCACATTGTATGAATATGGTAAAACTATAAATAACTTCATAATAGCCGGCGATGTTATTTCAGTGATTCGGGACTGTTTAGGGGCTCAAAATGTCGTTTTTCGGTTTTGGGCTAGCACGCGAACTTTTCGGGTAGAATGATGCATTCTCCTAATTGGACGAAATTCGCACATTGTATGTATATGGTAAAACCATAAATCACTTCGTGATCATTGACGATGTTATTTCGGCCATTCGGGACTGTTTAGGGTTCAAAATGTCGTTTTTCGGTTTTGTACTGGCGCGACTTTTCGGGTGGATTGATGCAGTCTCCGAATTGGACGAAATTCGCACATTGTATGTATATGTAGACCTATAAATCACTTCGTGATCACCGACAATGTTATTTCGGCCATTCGGGACTGTTTAGGGGATCAAAATGTCGTTTTTTGGTTTTGGCTGGCGCGTGAACTTTTTGGGTGGAATGATGCAGTCTCCGAATTTGACGAAATTCGCACATTGTATGTATATGGTAAAACTATAAATCAACTAGTGATCACCGGCAATGTTATTTCGGTCATTCGGGACTTATTAGGGGCTCAAAATGTTGTTTTTCAATTTTGGGCTGGCGCACAAACTTTTCGGGTGGAATAATGCAGTCTCCGAATTGGACGAAATTCGCGCATTGTATGTATATGGTAAAACTTTAAATCACTTCATGATCACCAACGATGTTATTTCGGTCATTCGGGACTGTTTAAGGGATCAAAATGTCGTATTTCGGTTTTGGGCTGGCGCACGAACTTTTCGGTTGGAATGAGGCAGTCTCCGAATTAGATGTAATTCGCACACTGTATGTATATGGTAAAACTATAAATCACTTTGTGATCACCGACGTTATTATTTCGGTCATTCGGGACTGTTTAGGGGCTCAAAATGTCGTTTTTCGGTATTGTACTGGCACGCGAACTTTTTGGGTGGAATGATGTACTCTCCAAATTTGATGATATTCGCACATTGTATGTATATGGGAAAACTATAAATCAACTCGTGATCGCCGGCAATGTTATTTCGGTCATTCGGGACTTATTAGGGGCTCAAAATGTCGTTTTTCAGTTTTAAGCTGGCGCGCGAACTTTTCGGGTGGAATGATGATATCTCCTATTTGGACGAAATTCGCACATTGTATGTATATGCTAAAACCATAAATCACTTCGTGATCACCGACGATGTTATTTCGGTCATTCGGGACTATTTAGGGGCTCAAAATGTCGTTTTTCGGTTTTAGACTGGCGCGCGAACTTTTTGGGTGGAACGATGCAGTCTCCGAATTTGACGAAATTCGCACATTGTATGTATATGGTAGAAGTATAAATCACTTTGTGATCACCGACGATGTTATTTCGGCCATTCGGGACTATTTAGGGGCTCAAAATGTCATTTTTCGGTTTTGTACTGGCGTGCGAACTTTTCGGGTAGAATGATGCAGTCTCCGAATTGGACGAAATTCGTGCATTGTATGTATATGGTAAAACTATAAAGCACTTCTTGATCACCGACGATGTTATTTCGGCCATTCTGGACTGCTTAGGGGATCAAAATGTCGGTTTTCGGTTTTGGGCTGACGCACGAACTTTTCGGTTGGAATGATGCAGTCTCCAAATTAGACGAAATTCGCACATTGTATGAATATGGTAAAACTATAAATAACTTCATAATCACCCACGATGTTATTTCGGTCATTCGGGACTGTTTAGGGGCTCAAAATGTCGTTTTTCGGTTTTGGGCTAGCACACGAACTTTTCGGGTAGAATGATGCAGTCTGCTAATTGGACGAAATTCGCACATTGTATGTATATGGTAAAACCATAAATCACTTCGTGATCACTGACGATGTTATTTCGGCCATTCGGGACTGTTTAGGGTTCAAAATGTCGTTTTTCGGTTTTGTACTGGCGCGACTTTTCGGGTGGATTGATGCAGTCTCCGAATTGGACGAAATTCGCATATTGTATGTATATGTAGAACTATAAATCACTTTGTGATCACCGACAATGTTATTTCGACCATTCGGGACTATTTAGGGGCTCAAAATGTCGTTTTTCCGTTTTGTATTGGCGCGCGAACTTTTCGGGTGGAATGATACAGTCTCCGAATTGGACGAATTTCGTGCGTTGTATGTATATGGTAAAACTATAAATCACTTCGTGATCACCGACGATGTTATTTCGGCCATTCGGGACTGCTTAAGGGATCAAAATGTCGTTTTTTGGTTTTGGGCTGGCACGTGAACTTTTTGGGTGGAATGATGCAGTCTCCGAATTTGACGAAATTCGCACATTGTATGTATATGGTAAAACTATAAATTACTTTGTGATCACCGATGATGTTATTTCGGTCATTCGGGACTGTTTAGGGGATCAAAATGTCGTTTTTCGGTTTTGGGCTGGCGCGCGAACTTTTCGGTTGGAATGATGCAGTTTCCAAATTAGACGAAATTCGCACATTGTATGTATATGGTAAAATTATAAATCACTTTCTGATCACCGACGATGTTATTTCGGTCATTCGGGACTAGTTAGGGGATCAAAATGTCGTTTTTCGGTTATGGGCTGGCGCGCGAACTTTTTGGGTGGAATGATGCGGTCTCCGAATTTGACGAAATTCGCACATTGTATGTATATGGTAAAACTTTTAATCAACTCGTGATCACCGACAATGTTATTTCGGTCATTCGGGACTTATTAGGGGCTCAAAATGTCGTTTTTCAATTTTGGGCTAGCGCGCGAACTTTTCGGGTGGAATGATGCAGTCTCCGAATTTGACGAAACTAGCACATTGTATGTATATGCTAAAACCATAACTCACTTCGTGATCACCGACGATGTTATTTCGGTCATTCATGACTATTTAGGGGCTCAAAATGTCGTTTTTCAGTTTTGTACTAGCGCGCTAATTTTTTCGGTTGGAATGATGGAGTCTCTGAATTGGACGAAATTCGCACATTGTATGTATATGGTAAAACTATAAATCACTTCGAGTTCACCGACGATGTTATTTCGGCCATTCGGGACTGGTTAGGGGCTCAAAATGTCGTTTTTCGGTTTGGTGGTAGGGCGCGAACTTTTCGGGTGGAATGATGCAGTCTCCGAATTGGACAGAATTCGCACATTGTATGTATATGGTAAAACTATAAATCACTTTGTGATCACCGACGATGTTATTTCGGTCATTCGAGACTGTTTAGGGGATCAAAATGTTGTTTTTCGGTTATAGGCTAGCGCACGAACTTTTCGGTTGGAATGATGCAGTCTCCGAATTAGACGAAATTCGCACATTGTATGTATATGGTAAAACCATAAATCACTTCGTGATCACCGACGTTGTTATTTCGGTCATTCGGGACTGTTTAGGGGCTCAAAATGTCATTTTTAGGTTTTGGGCTGGCGCGTGAACTTTTTGGGTGGAATGATGCAGTCTCCGAATTTGACGAAATTCGCACATTGTATGTATATGGTAAAACTGTAAATCAACTCGTGATCACCGGCAATGTTATTTCGGTCATTCGGGACTTATTAGGGGTTCAAAATGTCGTCTTTCAATTTTGTGCTGGCGCGCGAACTTTTCGGGTTGAATGATGCAGTCTCCGAATTGGACGAAATTCGCACATTTTATATATATTGTAAAACCATAAATCACATTGTGATCACCGACGATGTTATTTCGGTCACTCGGGACTATTTAGGGGCTCAAAATGTCGTTTTTCGGTTTTGTACTGGCGCGCGAACTTTTTGGGTGGAATGATGCAGTCTTCGAATTGGACGAAATTCACACATTATATGTATATGGTAAAACTATAAATCACTTCGTGATCACCGACGATGTTATTTCGGCCATTCGGGACTGTTTAGGGGCTCAAAATGTCGTTTTTCGGTTAGGGGCTAGCGCGCGAACTTTTCGGGTGGAATGATGCAGTCTCCGAATTGGACGAAATTCGCGCATTGTATGTATATGGTAAAACTATAAATCACTTTGTGATCAGCGACAATGTTATTTCGGTCATTCGGGACTGTTTAGGGGATCAAAATGTCGTTTTTCGGTTTTTGGCTGGCGGGTGAACTTTTCGGTTGGAATGATGCAGTCTCCGAATTAGACGAAATTCGCACATTGTATGTATATGGTAAAACTATAAATCACTTTCTGATCACCAACGATGTTATTTCGGTCATTCAGGACTGTTTAGGGGATCAAAATGTCGTTTTTCGGTTTTGCGCTGGCGCGCAAACTTTTTGGATGGAATGATGCAGTCTCCGAATTTGAAGAAATTCGCATATTGTATGTATATGGTAAAACTATAAATCAACTCGTGATCACCGGCAATGTAATTTCAGTCATTCGGGACTTATTAGGGGCTCAAAATGTCGTTTTTCAATTTTGGGCTGGCGCGCGAACTTTTCGGGTGGAATGATGCAGTCTTCGAATTGGACGAAATTAACACAATGTATGTATATGCTAAAACCATAAATCACTTCGTGATCACTGACGATGTTATTTCGGTCATTCGGAACTATTTAGGGGCTCAAAATGTCGTTTTTCGGTTTTGTACTGGCGCACGAACTTTTCGGGTAGAATGATGCAGTCTCCGAATTTGACGAAATTCGCACATTGTATGTATATGGTAAAACTATTAATCACTTCGTGATCACCGACGATGTTATTTCGGCAATTCGGGACTGGTTAGGGGATCAAAATGTCGTTTTTCGGTTTTGGGCTGGCGCGCAAATTTTTAGATGGAATGATGCAGTCTCCGAATTTGAAGAAATTCGCATATTGTATGTATATGGTAAAACTATAAATCAACTCGTGATCACCGGCAATGTAATTTCGGTCATTCGGGACTTATTAGGGGCTCAAAATGTCGTTTTTCAATTTTGGGCTGGCGCGTGAACTTTTCGGGTGGAATGATGCAGTCTACGAATTGGACGAAATTAGCACATTGTATGTATATGCTAAAACCATAAATCACTTCGTGATCACCGACGATGTTATGTCGGTCATTCGGGACTATTTAGGGGCTCAAAATGTCGTTTTTCGGTTTTGTACTGGCGCGCGAACTTTTCGGCTGGAATGATGCAGTCTCCGAATTGGACGAAATTCGCACATTGTATGTATATGGTAAAACCATAAATCACTCTGTGATCACCGACGATGTTATTTCGGTCATTCGGGACTATTAAGGGCTCAAAATGTCGTTTTTCGGTTTTGTACTGGCGCGCGAACTTTTCGGGTGGAATGATGCAGTCTTCGAATTGGACGAAATTCGCGCATTGTATGTATATGGTAAAACTATAAATCACTTTGTGATCACCGACGATGTTATTTCGGTCATTCGGGGCTGTTTAGGGGATCAAAATCTTGTTTTTCGGTTTTGGGCTGGCGCGCGAACTTTTCGGTTGGAATGATGCAGTTTCCGAATTAGACGAAATTCGCACATTGTATTTATATGGTAAAACTATAAATCACTTTGTGATCACCGACGATGTTATTTCGGTTATTCAGCACTGTTTAGGGGCTCAAAATGTCGTTTTTCGGTTTTGGGCTGCGCGTGAACTTTTTAGGTAGAATGATGCAGTCTCCGAATTTGACGAAATCCGCACATTGTATGTATATGGTAAAACTATAAATCAACTCGTGATCACCGGCAATGTTATTTCGGTCATTCGGGACTTATTACGGGCTCAAAATGTCGTTTTTCAATTTTGAGCTGTCGCGCGAACTTTTCAGGTGGAATGATGCAGTCTCCGAATTGGACGAAATTCGCACATTTTATTCATATGTTAAAACCATAAATCACTTCGTGATCACCGACGATGTTATTTTGGTCATTCGGGTCTATTTATGGGCTCAAAATGTCGTTTTTCGGTTTTGTACTGGCGCACGAACTTTTCGGGTGGAATGATGCAGTCTCCGAATTGGACGTAATTCGCACATTATATGTATATGGTAAAACTAAGAATCTCTTCGTGATCACCGACGATGTTATTTCGGCCATTCGGGACTGTTTAGGGGCTCAAAATGTCGTTTATATGTTTGGGGCTTGCGCGCGAACTTTTCGGGTGGAATGATGCAGTCTTCGAATTGGACGAAATTCGCGCATTGTATGTATATGGTAAAACTATAAATCACTTTGTGATCACCGACGATGTTATTTCGGTCATTCGGGACTGTTTAGGGGGATCAAAATGTCGTTTTTCGGTTTTGGGCTGGCGCGCGAACTTTTCGGTTGGAATGATGCAGTCTCTGAATTAGACGAAATTCGCACATTGTATGTATATGCTAAAACTATAAATCACTTTGTGATCACCGACGATGTTATTTCGGTCATTCGGGACTGTTTAGGGGCTCAAAATGTCGTTTTTTGGTTTTGGGCTAGCGCGTGAACTTTTTGGGTGGAATGATGCAGTCTCCGAATTTGACGAAATTCGCACATTGTATGTATATGGTAAAACTATAAATCAACTCGTGATCACCGGCTATGTTATTTCGGTTATTCAGGACTTATTAGGGGGTCAAAATGTCGTTTTTCAATTTTAGGCTGGCGCGCGAACTTTTCGGGTGGAATGACGTAGTCTCCGAATTGGACGAAATTCGCACATTGTATGTATATGGTAAAACCATAAATCACTCTGTGATCACCGACGATGTTATTTCGGTCATTCGGGACTATTAAGGGCTCAAAATGTCGTTTTTCGGTTTTGTACTGGCGCGCGAACTTTTCGGGTGGAATGATGCAGTCTCCGAATTGGACGAAATTCGCACATTGTATGTATATGGTAAAACTATAAATCACTTCGTGATCACCGATGATGTTATTTCGGCCATTCGGGACTGTTTAAGGGCTCAAAATGTCGTTTTTCGGTTTGGGGATAGCGCGCGAACTTTTCGGGTGGAATGATGTAGTCTCCGAATTAGACGAAATTCGCGCATTGTATGTATATAGTAAACTATAAATCACTTCGTGATCACCGACGATGTTATTTCGGTCATTCGGGACAGTTTAGAGGATCAAAATGTCGTTTTTCGGTTTTGGGCTGGCGCGCTAACTTTGCGGTTGTAATGATGCAGTCTCCGAATTAGACGAAATTCGCACATTGTATCTATATGGTAAACCTATTAATCACTTCATGATCACCGACAATGTTATTTCAGTCATTCGGGACTGTTTAGGGGCTCAAAATGTCTATTTTCGGTTTTGGGCTGGCGCGCGAACTTTTTGGGAGGAATGATGCAGTCTCCGAATTTGACGAAATTCGCACATTGTATGTATATGGTAAAACTATAAATCAACTCGTGATCACCGACAATGTTATTTCGGTCATTCGGGACTTATTAGGGGCTGAAAATGTCATTTTTCAATTTTCGGCTGGCGCGCGAACTTTTCGGGTGGATGATGCAGTCTCCGAATTGGACGAAATTCGCACATTGTATGTATATGCCAAAAACCATAAATGACTTCGTGATCACCGACGATGTTGTTTCGGTCATTCGGAACTACTTAGGGGCTCAAATTGTCGTTTTTCGGTTTTGTACTGACGCGCGAACTTTTCGGGTGAAATGATGCAGTCTCCGAATTGGAGGAAATTCACACATTATATGTTTATGGAAAACTATAAATCACTTCGTGATCACGGACGATGTTATTTCGGCCATTCGGGACTGTTTAGGGCTCAAAATGTCGTTTTTCGGTTTTGGACTAGCTCGCGAACTTTTCGGGTGGAATGATGCAGTCTCCGAATTGGACGAAATCCGCGCATTGTATGTATATGGTAAAACTATTAATCACTTTGTGATCACCGACAATGTTATTTCGATCATTCGTGACTGTTTAGGGATCAAAATGTCGTTTTTCGGTTTTGGGCTGGCGCGCGAACTTTTTGGTTGGAATGATGCAGTGTCCGAATTAGACAAAATTCGCACATTGTATGTATATGGTAAAACTGTAAATCACTTTGTGATCACCAACGATGTTATTTCGGTCATTCGGTTCTGTTTAGGGGCTCAAAATGTCGTTTTTCGGTTTTGGGAGGGCGCGTGAACTTTTTGGGTGGAATGATGCAGTCTCCGAATTTGACGAAATTCGCACATTGTATGCATATGGTAAAACTATAAATCAACTCATGATCACCGGCAATGTTATTTCGGTCATTCGGGACTTATTAGCGGCTCAAAATGTTGTTTTTCAATTTTGCGCTAGCGCGCAAACTTTTCGGGTGGAATGATGCAGTCTCCGAATTGGACGAAATTCGCACATTGTATGTATATGGTAAAACCATAAAGCACTTTGTGATCACCGACGATGTTATTTCGGTCATTCGGGACTATTTAGGGGCTCAAAATATCGTTTTTCGGTTTTGTACTGGCGCGCGAACTTTTCGGGTGGAATGATGCAGTCTCCGAATTGGACGAAATTCGCACATTGTATTTATATGGTAAACCTATAAATCACTTTGTGATCACCGACGATGTTATTTCGGCCATTCGGGACTGTTTAGGGGCTCAAAATGTCGTTTTTCGGTTTGGCGCTAGCTCGAACTTTTCGGGTGGAATGATGCAGTCTCAGAATTGGACGAAATTCGCGCATTGTATGTATATGGTAAAATTATAAATAACTTCGTCATCACCGACGATGTTATTTCGGTCATTCGGGATAGTTTAGGGGATCAAAATGTCGTTTTTCGGTTTTGGGCTGGCTCGCTAACTTTTCGGTTAGAGTGATGCAGTCTTCGAATTAGACGAAATTCGCACATTGTATGTATATGGTAAAACTATTAGTCACTTCGTGATCACCGACGATGTTATTTCGGTCATTCGGGGCTGTTTAGGGGCTCAAAATGTCTATTTTCGGTTTTGGGCTGGCGCGCGAACTTTTTGGGTGGAATGATGCAGTCTCCGAATTTGACAAAATTCGCACATTGTATGTATCTGGTAAAACTATAAATCAACTCTTGTTCACCGACAATGTTATTTCGGTTATTCGGGACTTATTAGGGGCTCAAAATGTCGTTTTTCAATTTTGGGATGACGCGCGAACTTTTCGAGTGGAATGATGCAGTCTCCGAATTGGACGAAATTCGCACATTATATGTATATTGTTAAACTATAAATCATTTCGTGATCACCGACGATGTTATTTCGGCCATTCGGGACTGTTTAGGGGCTCAAAATGTCTATTTTCGGTTTTGGGCTTGCGCGCGAACTTTTTGGGTGGAATGATGCAGTCTCCGAATTGGACGGAATTCGCATATTGTATGTTAATGGTAAAACAATAAATCACTTTGTGATCACAGGCGATGTTATTTCAGTCAATCGGGACTGTTTAGGGCTCAAAATGTCGTTTTTCGGTTTTGGGCTGGCGCGCGAAATTTTCGGGTGGAATGATGTAGTCTCCGAATTGGACGAAATTCACACATTGTTTGTGTATTGTAAAACAATACATTACTTCGTGATCACTGACGATGTTATTTCAGTCATTTGGTACTGTTTAGGGGTTCAAAATGTCGTTTTTCGGTTTTTGGCTGGCACGCGAAATTTTCGGGTGGAATGGTGCAGTCTCTCAATTGGTCGAAATTCGCACATTGAATGTAAATGGTAAAACTATAAATCACATCGTCATCACCGACGATGTCATTTCGGTCATTCGGGACTGTTTAGGGGCTCAAAATGTCGTTTTTCGGTTTTGGGCTGGAGCGCGAACTTTTCGGGTGGAATGATGCATTCTCCGAATTGGACAAAATTCGCACATTGTATGTATATGGTAAAACTATAAATAACTTCATGATCACCGACGATGTTATTTCGGTCATTCGGGACTGTTTAGGGGATCAAAATGTCGTTTTTCGGTTTTGGGTGGCGCGCGAACTTTTCGTGTGGAATGATGTAGTCTCTGAATTAGACGAAATTCACACATTGTATGTATATGGTAAAACTATAAATCACTTTGTGATGACCGACAATATTATTTCGGTCATTCGGGACTGTTTAGGGGCTCAAAATGTCGTTTTTCGGTTTTGGGCTGGCGCGCGAATTTTCGGGTGGAATGATTCAGTCTCCCAATTGGACGAAATTTGCTCATTGTATGTATATGGTAAAACTATAAATCACTTCGTGATCACCGACGATGTTATTTCTGCCATTCGGGACTGTTTAGGGGCTCAAAATGTCGTTTTTCGGTTTGGCGCTAGCTCGAACTTTTCGGGTGGAATGATGCAGTCTCAGAATTGGACGAAATTCGCGCATTGTATGTATATGGTAAAATTCTAAATAACTTCGTCATCACCGACGATGTTATTTCGGTCATTCGGGATAGTTTAGGGGATCAAAATGTCGTTTTTCGGTTTTGGGCTAGCGCACGAACTTTTCGGTTGGAATGAGGCAGTCTCCGAATTAGACGAAATTCGCACATTGTATGTATATGGTAAAACTATTAATCACTTTGTGATCACCGACGATGTTATTTCGTTCATTCGGGACTATTTAGGGGCCCAAAATGTCTATTTTTGGTTTTGGGCTTGCGTGCGAACTTTTTGTGTGGAATGATGCAGTCTCCGAATTTGACGAAATTCGCACATTGTATGTGTATGGTAAAACTATAAATCAACTTGTGATCACCGGCAATGTTATTTCGGTCATTCGGGACTTATTAGGGGCTCAAAATATCGTTTTTCAATTTTGGGCTGGCACGCAAACTTTTCGGGTGGAATGATGCTGTCTCCGAATTGGACGAAATTCGCACATTGTATGTATATGCTAAAACCATAAATCACTTCGTGATCACCGACGATGTTATTTCGGTCATTCGGGACTATTTAGGGGCTCAAAATGTCGTTTTTCGGTTTTGTACTGGCGCACAAAATTTTCGGGTGGAATGATGCTGAAGGGTCCAAGTTGTGGTTTGGGCTAGGCTTTTGGATGTATAGGTCATTTGTAGTTTGAGTCTTGTAATAGAAGTGTTTTGGTGTGTTTACGGCTAAGAGTGTGTTTACGTATGTAAATAAGTTTACAGCCGTAAACCCGTTTACGGCCAAGACTAGTTTGCGGTCATGTCTATTCCCCTATATATAGGTTCAGTCTGTGTCTGTTAGTTGTTGTTGATGATCCATAGAGTTTACGGTCATTGTCAGAGTTATACCTGACGTTTTCTGATAGAAACGTGTGCAAGCTTTGATTCATTCTTCTTCTACTCAATTAACCGTAAAAAGACAATCTCCATAAACCGTAAACTTCCCTCAACCGTAAACTCCCATTAACCGTAAACTCTCCTTAACCGTAAACTCAATTCAACCGTAAACTCTCCTCAACCGTAAACTCTCTTTAACCGTAAACTCAATTCAACTGTAAAATCAACCGAGAACTCAACCGTGAATTTGACCGTAAACGTGTGACCGCAAACTACCTTTTTGGCATTTTATTTTTCAAATCAAGTCATTTTCAATTAAAAAAATTTAAAAAATGGATTCTCAAGGCCAATCACATCATCATGAATTTGATTCCATCATGGGAACAACCACTCGCATTCGACGATTGTTATCTGCAGAAGGGTTCCCGGAATGGAAATACAGGATCGAGAAATACATCAAAATGAAAGATTTTAAGGTTTGGCGAAGCATTCTCAAAGGACCGGTCAGAATCACTACTAATCTTCCGAATGGACAAATAATTGACAAATTGTACACTGATTACACTGATGAAGATTTTGAAATGGTTGAAGAGCAGGAAAGGGCACTGGCTACTTTGACTATGGCTTTATCTCCCGATATTGCTCAAGGCTTCAGAGAATACACTTCAGCCAAAGCACTGTGGGAAGCTTTAATTGAGGTCTACGAAGGAAGTGAGGATATGAAAGAGAGCCGTCAGGATATGTTAAGACAAAAATTCAACATGTTCAATTATATCGTTGGAGAAACCCTGGAAGCTCAGTTGCAGCGAATTACTGCACTCACTACTGAAATGAGTACAGCTGGGATTTACTTGACTAGGTCTGAGATAAACAAAAAGTTGCTGAATTCACTTCCGAAGTCGTGGATATGAATGTGGCTGTGATCAAGAAGACAAAAGATCTCAATCGTCTTAGTCTTGCTGAAACAATGGCAATTATCAAAGCCTGTGATCTTGATGATAAACAACGAGAGATTAATCATGTGAATTCCTACTCGACTGCAAATCTTGGGATTTCTTCAAATAACGCTTTTTCATCCTTTACCTCCCCTCCAAGTCAAGCTTTTGCCATTCAGAAACCTCAGAATCAAACCGTTGTTGCTCCATCTGCTGCACCATTTGTTGCTTCATCATCTATGTCTCATCCACAGAGTCAGTCTTTCGTTGTTCCTCAAGCTGTTTCCTCCTCAAATGTACCAGTTATGGTTCCAGCTCCCCATTCCAAAGAAAACGATGAAAACTTAGCTCTTGCCACTGGACTGGTCAATTGCTATAATGCTTTTATAGCTGGAGAGCTTCCACCTCAACTCTCATTTGCTGACCTGGATCAAATTCATCCAGAGGATGTGGAAGAAATGGATATTACTTGGCAGATAGCTATGGCAGTGTTCAGGGCAAAGCAATTTGCTAAGAAGACAGGAAAGAATAATTGGGGAATGAATGCAGATAAGAAAGTAGGGTTTAACAAGGGAAAGTTGCGTTGCTACAACTGTCACGATCCGGGTCATTTTGCTCGTGAGTGTCCTAAACCAGACAGAAGAGTAAGTAGTGATCGAACATTGGTTCCAGCGGGAAATGGTCATGGAAATGCTGCTGTCAACAGTGAGACTGCTAATCTGGCAGTGGTTGCTCAGTCTTTTGACTGGGAGGACCAGATTCAGGCACTGAATATTTCAGGACCTGAAAATGCTCACTTGGCTCAAATCAATGATACTCCTGTGGAAGAAGCTGAAGTTGATCCTGAAGAAGAGATGATGGAGTTGCAGTTTGCCTTTATGGTATCTTCTACTTCAGAACCTGAAAAGAAATAGGTAAGTCAGTCTTCTTGTTCTCAAACATGCATTGATAATGTTAAAAATCTTCTTGAGCATATAGAATTATTACGTAGAGAGAACGAGGACTTGAGATATGAAGGATATCAACTTAGGAAAGGACAGAAACCCCTGAAGTCTGAATTAGAAGCAAAAACCAAAGACTTTTCAGGAAGAATATAGCAATAAAAGTGTGAGTTATAGATATGTGACTGAACAACTTGCTGAGGTAACCGCTGAGCTTGACACATTGAAAAACAAATTTGAAAATGCAGATTTTACTTTTAGAAAATTTGATGTGCAAGTGAAGTAATTGCATCCATGATAGAAACTAATTTGAAATTCAAAGAGAATCAATCAAAGGGTTTAGGGTATGATAATGTGCCTCCTCCTTATAATCATAATTATCAGTTTAAGCCATTGTCTAAAGAAGAGATTGACAGAGAACCATTTCTTAAATATGGATTTGTGTCAGGAGGTATTATTAATGTTGAAAATACTAATGTTTCTACTTCCAATGCAGATCAATCCTTAAGTCAATCAAAGCAAGAAGTTGATGGATGTGTTTCTGAAAATAAAAAAGTTTCTGATTTTGTTGTTTCTGTTTCAAACAATGACTCTTTTGTTTCTAATGTTAAAATCAATGATACATCTTGTGATACTTATGCATCGGATCATGTTGATTTAAATTTTTTTGACATTTTTGATGATTTGTTTCATAATCCTGATGTTCCTGAATTTGATGTTTCTGTTTCAAGCACATCCACTTCACCAATCACACAACCGGATTCACCCTCATCTATCACACAATCTGATTCTTGCACATGTTCTTGTGGAAAAAGTAAGA
Organism: Lactuca virosa; assembly: GCF_052849685.1. Classification (NCBI taxonomy): domain Eukaryota; kingdom Viridiplantae; phylum Streptophyta; class Magnoliopsida; order Asterales; family Asteraceae; genus Lactuca; species Lactuca virosa. The sequence continues at coordinate 219,690,641 of NC_136430.1, read as the reverse complement.
GTGTTAGTAAAGAAAGTAAATCAGACAAATGCAGTACCAGTTACAATAACAATAAGCAAATTTGTTTTAACTGTGGTACTGCCGGTCACATCGCTAGGAATTGTCCTAATAGGGCATTTGTGCATTTTTTGTCTCAAAGAGGAGAGAACGAGTCTCGAGGAAGGTCTTTAACTAGAAAGTTCTTAAGATCTCGTCCTCGAGATGATGATTGGAAGGCTAATCAAAACAATAAAAGGGCAGTTTTTCAAAAGAACAAACAGGTTTTCAATAACAAAGTCACAAACAATTTGCCAAAATCGAGCACGGCTAAGCCAAGGTCGGTTTCGTCAAAGAGTGAATCTGGATCTTCAACCACTTCTGGTAGAAAATACGAATGCTCAAAGCAAACTATAAGGAAAAATGCTTCAAAATCACTTATGAGTTTTAAGAAACCTACACAGCAGTGGGTGCCCAAATTATCTTCCAACCAATCATCATCATCCTCTGAAAATGTTTTACACGATGACTCAAAATCTAAAAGTTCAAAGAATAAATCTGTGATTGTATAGGGTCCACCTAGGAAAGAAATTACGTGGGTCCCCAAATCTAAATGATCCCGCTCATTTTGCAGGGACAGTTGTGGAGGAATGTCGTCAGACCCTTGTATGTCGACAACGACTGCTCCCGGCATATGACAGGAGACATCTCCCAACTGAACAACATTCAAACCTTTAATGGGGGATTTGTTTCCTTTGCGGGTGGAGAAGGCGGAAAAATCACTCAGAGAGGAACTGTGACAAATGGAGTGCTGAGTTTCGAGAACGTCAACTATGCTCCCGAGATAAAGCACAGCTTGTTGAGCGTCTCTCAAATTTGTGACAAGGGTTATTCAACGCATTCTACTGATAAAGAGTGTCTGATCTTAAAGCCAGGCATTGTCATCCCAGATGAGTTGATTATTGTTAAATCAAAGCGGGATGGAAATGCTTACATCATCAACATGAATAGCAACATTCCTGAGCAAGTCACCTGCCTTTTTTCAAAAGTCTCAGAACAAAATGCTATGTTGTGGCACCGACGACTTGGTCATGCGAATGCTAAGAATCTGAATCGCCTTGCTAAAAATGAAATGGTGCGTGGTCTGCCTGTCAGAGACTTCATAACATTTGAAAAGTGTGTGTCATGTGCCCAAGGAAAGCATCATAGAAAACCACACCTGCCTAAACAGGTTAATTCAATCAGTCAGGTGCTCCAATTATTGCACATGGACTTATTTGGTCCGGTCAATGTCCTAAGTATCAACAGGAATTCATACTGTCTAGTTACGATCGATGACTTCTCGCGTTTCACGTGGGTTTTCTTTTTATCCAACAAAGCTGGGGTATCTGATCTGATCAAGAAGTTCATTGTAATGATTGAGAACCAAACCAATAACCGGGTGAAGGCGCTTCGTACTGATAATGGAACGGAATTCAAGAATGCGGTTCTTGATCACTTTTGCGCAGAAAAGGAAATTGTGCGTCAATATAGTTCAGTTTGCATGCCTCAGCAAAACGGTGTTGCTGAACGGAGGAATCGGTCGCTGCAAGACGCTGCAAGGACAATGTTGTGTGACTCAAAGTTACCAGTTTTCTTTTGGGCTGAGGCGATCAACACTGCTTGCTATGTTCATAATCGTGTTTTGATCAACAAAGCCCAGATGAAGACTCCGTACGAAATTCTATACGGTCACAAGCCATCTGTCAGCCATTTCCGCATATTTGGCTGCCCTTATACCCTTCTTCACCTGGAGTCCAACTCGAAGTTTAATGCCAAAGCTGATGACTGCTATTTTGTGGGGTATGTTGCTCGCACTGTGTACAGGGTCTACAACAAAAGAACAAAGCAAATTGTAGAATCCTTCGATGTGCGCTGGCTGGAGGAGAATGAAACAGATGCTAGAGTGGGTCCTGATTGGCTATTTGATTACACATCTTTGTTCAAATCGTTCAATATGTGCTCAGATAGTTTATCTGGTTCTACTTCTGGTTCGAAGACTGTACCTGAAGATGAAGATGAAGAAGTTGTTTACAGACCGCTGATAGTGTCTTCTGCAATTCCTACGGTGGATTCATCTGTTCCAAATCCTTGTCCAGAATCTCCAAGTCATCAACACGCTCTAGATACTGATGCAACTCCTCTTATTCTTGATGAAAGAGAGTTCATGACCAGAGATGCTTCCGCTGTTACTCAAAATTTTATGGAATTTCTGTTTCTGAGCAAATTGCAAATGAGTTTGTGGCAGATCCTACTAATGGGACAGGTTCGCCTGAAGTGGATCATTCGAAAAATGATGGAGTTATCAATATTCACAATCTTCCTGTTTCACTCAATGACATCAGCCAAGAGATACCTTCACACATTCAACGCGATCATCTGATCGATAATGTCATTGGCTAGTTGGGTGATGGTGTTCGAACAAGAAGCCAGAGTGGAGATGTTAATACATGTCTCTATTCTTGCTTTATCTCTCAAATAGAGCCAAAGAACGTTGAAATGGCTTTGAATGAGCCCAGCTGGGTATATGCTATGCACGAAGAGTTAAATCAATTTGAAAAGCTCGGGGTTTGGACGCTGGTTGAACTTCCTAAGGGCAAGAAGTCTCTTGACACTCGCTGGGTATACCGCAATAAGCAAGATGATTCCGGACTCATAGTGCGCAATAAGGCGAGATTGGTGGTTCGTGGGTTTAGACAGATCGAGGGTCTTGACTACACTGAGGTTTATGCTCCAGTGGCTCGCTTGGAGGCTATCCGTATCTTCCTTGCATATGCTTCCTACATGAACTTCACTGTTTATCATATGGATGTCAAGACAGCCTTCTTGTATGGAAATGTGAAGGAAGAAATCTATGTTGATCAACCCCCTGGGTTTGTTAACTCGAAGTTTCCCAATCATGTCTACAAGTTAGACAAGGCGTTGTATGGGTTACATCAAGCTCCTCGGGCGTGGTATGCAACCCTCACAAAGCACTTGCTCGAACATGGATATTCTCGCGGCACTATCGATCAAACTTTATTCATCAAGCATGTGGTTAATGATCAGATTCTAGTCCAAATCTATGTTGACGACATTATCTTCGGGTCTACAAGTCCGCAACTTTGCAAAGAGTTCGAAGGAGTGATGAAAAAGAGGTTCGAGATGAGCTCGTTAGGCGAAATGACCATGTTTTTGGGGCTTCAGGTCTAACAAAGATCAACCGGAATCCTGCTCCATCAAGCAAAGTATGTGGAGGATATACTTGAGAAGTTCGGGTTTCAAGACGCAAAACCTGCCTTGACGCCAATAGCCGAGAGACCCCTGCTGACTCCAGATACTGATGGCGAATCCGTAGATCAAACTCACTACAGATCAATGATCAGTTTGTTGATGTATTTAACTGCAAGCCGTCCAGACATCATATTTGCAGTTTGTCAATGCGCACGTTATCAGGCTAATCCTAAACTTTCACATCTTATTGCTGTCAAAAGAATCTTTCGGTACATCAAAGGCAGCCCAAAATTGGGTCTTTGGTATCCGAAAAATTCTGAATTTGATTTATATGCATTTGCTGACAGTAATTATGGAGGCTGTGAGCTTGACAGGAAATCTACGTCCGGAGGGTGTCAATTCCTTGGTGATCGGCTAGTGTCTTGGCAGTGCAAGAAACAGCACACCGTCTCAACCTCAACAGTAGGAGCGGAATATGTTGCTGCCTCTGCTTGTTGCTCTCAAGTTATATGGATCCAACATCAGCTGTTGGATTACGGTTTGAATTACTTAGATACCCCTATATTCTGTGATAATGAGGCTGCAATTCAGATTGCTAAAAATCCAGTCCAACATTCGAAAACCAAGCACATTGACATCAAAATTCATTTCATCAGAGATTGTTATGAGCGTTCGCTCATTCGGCTGGAACAGGTTCCTACTGCTAATAATGTATCGGATCTGTTTACAAAGCCGTTCAACAAAGCTCGATTCGATGTGCTTGTGAGCTTTTTGAAAATGCTACGTTTTGAGGACTAATTTTTGTTTTAGGTTAGTTTAAATTTGCGCATTTTAATTTCATTCTCACCCATGCACAAATTTAGGGGGAGAAATAAACAAAAACCAAACAAAAATTAGAAAATTAATAATCCAAAAATAGTGTTATTTCTGTTTTATTTTTTTCAGAAAATCAAAAATTCAAAAAACATTAGAAAATCAGAAAATCAAAAATATGTTGCTGATAGTTTCTGTTTGTAGGTGACGTGCTGGGAAGTGATATAATCATGTGATAACAGACAATCTGAATCTGTGTAAGGTACCAAAGTCGAATTGTCTAAGCTCTGTGTTTGATGCGCCGGTAGGCACGAAAGTTTTTAAAATGGACTTGACTAGGATCAGATGAACTTAAAGAATTTAGAGACCTGATGAATCTTGACCTAGATAGTTCCATTTAGCCTGACAATACGACGCTTGGGTAGGTTGAGCAGAGAGATATATATGGGAATCTGCGGATACACTAAATGATCTGTATTTAGAACTGTGGATTAACTTTTCCTCGATGTGCAGATTTTATCCTTAATTCCGGTATTGACGGGGCAACTGGGGAATTCTGATAAGTTAGGTCTGTAGGAAATTATTTTCTTTCTTTCTATCTGTTAGTTATATGTTGCTTCCTCTACTGATTGGAAGAGATCTGACCTGGAATGCAACATATGCAACTCTGTCTCTCTGCATCTTCTTCTATGCTATTCTTCCTACCTGTTAGTCATATACTGTCTCCTTTGCGTGATTAACAATCCGACCTGGTACACAGTATATGCAACCTTCTACTTCTCAAATCCCTCTAAACTCTAGTTAGTCATATGTTTCACTCTCTGCGTGATTGGAAGAGATCCGACCTGAGTGTACAACATATGCATTCTAAATCTAACTTCTTCCTTAATAATTGTCTGCTCATCTGATGTAAGGAGTATTCTGGAAGAACTTGATTACTGGGGTATATCAGGAAATGGGAAACACATTCTAATACAATTAAAATTGAATATTTTATAGGTTGTCTGTAGATCTCACTGCTCAATTTAGGTGGACAACAATACTTTTGGTCGTCGTCACCTGAATGGTCTTTTAGGAATATTATCTAAGTTTATAAGATCTAATGACTTGTCACTTATAGTATGTACAAAAAATTTATCAAAATCTTTCGTGTTTAAGTGGACCACAATATCGGCGATCGACCAGACGTGGACATGAAGACAGAAGTATCGATAAGTGGATTATGGTTGTCTAACAACTTTGATCCCAATATCACAAAAATTATTTTTAGTGTTAGAAAGAGGTGAAATTAGTTTTAAATTTACGTTAAATTTTAATTTCATTTAAAATTTAATTTTACTTTTATTTTTATTTTTATTTTTTATTTTTATTTATTTTTATTCTATTTTTGTCCTTAAAATGCTTTATTTTTATAAAGTTTTCGGGTATTGGACTTCATTCTTGTGGATTGCGGCCCATTGTCTTTTGGACCAAGTATATAAGGAAGAACATCAACCGCAAACTATTCTCTTCCTCATTTTCTCATTTTCGGCCGCAAACTCTCCAGATTCTCTCTCTCTCTAAAAAAAATTCGTGAAATTTTGTGAAATTGATCCGTTAACTTCAAAGGTATACTGATTCCGATCAAGGATATGCTCTTTTCGCATCAAATCGACGGGCTTTAAGGGCTTAATCGAAGAAAAATCATATGTCAGCGTTTACGGCCAGGCTATTTACGGCCGTGAACCCCCTTTTGGTCAATAAAATTGATTTTTCTTCGTGTGTTTCACTTAAAAGCCAATTTGAACAGCAAACATGAGTAAAACATCAATTTTAAATGTTTAAATATATTGTTTTCTTATTTGGCTTGTTTTAGTGCAGATTGAAATGGCAGAGCTCAAGTTTGCTGACAGTCACAACCTGGCTATCCTCTTGGATGATCCTTCGGCTGCTCACGGAGAATTCAAGTCAATGATGCATGGACTGCGAGAGTGTTGTCTGTCTACTGCTTTGATCGTTAATCCAGATATCTATCAAGGTTTGATCAAGGAATTCTGGAGATCAGCAAATGTGAAGAAAAGAAGTGACGGATTCGTTTCTGTTGAAGCTACAGTCAAAAATTGCAAAATCATCATCACTGAACAGTTCATCAGGGATACTCTCAAAATTGACGATCAATCAACCTTCCCTTCTGATATCGAGATCACTCAAGTTGAAGAATTTCTTCTCAAAATGGGATATGAAGGTGTTTTCCCTCCGATCATGAAGAAGTTGCTGCCACCGTTCTGGAGATTCTTAGTCCATGTCTTCGTGAGTTGCATTTCCGGAAGAAAGTCTGGTGCAGATGAAATTTCTATGAGAAATACTGGTGCCATCATCTCTCTAGCTGCGGGACTGAATTTTCAACTTCTCAAGGTTTATTCTCGAAGAACTGATTGCAAACATCCAAGGAAAAACTAGGGACAAGTTCTTGTTGTACCCTAGGTTCATTCAAGTGTTCATTAATGAACAATTTCCTGAAATGGCTAAAGCTGGAGAAATCCTCGACATGAAGTCTCTTGGGCCAAACACCGTCGGTTTAATGAAGCAAAACCGAAAGGGAAAAATTATGTTTCAAGGAAAATTTCCCTTAGTGAAGTTTGGCCTGTTTGCCGACTCACGTGAGGCTTCTGAGTCTCATGTATCATCAGACCGCGTGACCTCTGAAGATGATATCTTTTCTGAAGATGATGTTATTCCGGTTTCCGATCACGAAGATGATGCAGTCTTCGAATTGGACGAAATCCGCACATTGTATGTATATGGTAAAACTATAAATAACTTCGTGATCACCGGCGATGTTATTTCGGTAATTCGGGACTGTTTAGAAGCTCAAAATTTCGTTTTTCGGTTTTGGGCTAGAACGCGAACTTTTCGGGTGGAATGATGCAGTCTCCGAATTGGACGAAATTCGCACATTGTATGTATATGGTAAAACTATAAATTACTTCGTAATCACCAACGATGTTATTTCGGCCATTCGAGACTGTTTAGGGGATCAAAATGTCGTTTTTTGGTTTTAGGCTGGCGCGCGAACTTTTCGGGTGGAATAATGCAGTCTTCGAATTGGACGAAATCCGCACATTGTATGTATATGGTAAAACTATAAATAACTTCGTGATCACCGGCGATGTTATTTCGGTCATTCGGGACTGTTTAGGAGCTCAAAATATCGTTTCTCGGTTTTGGGCTAGTACGCGAACTTTTCAGGTGGAATGATGCAGTCTCCGAATTGGACGAAATTTGCACATTGTATGTATATAGCAAAACAATAAATCTATTTGTGATCACAGACAATGTTATTTCGGTCATTCGGGACTGTTTAGGGCTCAAAATGTCGTTTTTCGGTTTTGGGCTGGCGCGCGAAATTTTCGGGTGGAATGATGTAGTCTCCGAATTGGACGAAATTCACACATTGTTTGTATATGGTAAAACTATAAATCACTTTGTGATCACAGACGATGTTATTTCGGCCATTCGGGACTGTTTAGAGGCTCAAAATGTTGTTTTTCGGTTTTGCGCTGGCGCGAACTTTTCGGATGGAATGATGCAGTCTCCGAATTGGACGAAATTCACACATTGTATGTATATGGTATAACTATAAATCACTTAGTGATCACCGACGATGTTATTCCGGTCATTCGGGACTGTTTAGGGGCTCAAAATGTCGTTTTTCAGTTTTGGGCTAGCGCGCGAACTTTTCGGGTGGAATGATGCAGTGTCCGAATTGGACGAAATTCGCACATTGTATGTATATGATAAAACAATAAATTAATTCGTGATCACTGACGATGTTATTTCGGTCATTTAGGACTGTTTAGGGGTTGAAAATTTCGTTTTTCGGTTTTGGGCTGGCGCGCAAACTTTACGGGTGGAATGATGCAGTCTTCGAATTGGACGAAATCTGCACATTGTATCTATATGGTAAAACTATAAATAACTTCGTGATCACCAGCGATGTTATTTCGGTCATTCGGGACTGTTTATGAGCTCAAAATGTCGTTTTTCGGTTTTGGGCTAGAACGCGAACTTTTCAGGTGGAATGATGCAGTCTCCGAATTGGACAAAATTCGCACATTGTATGTATATGGCAAAACAATAAATCTCTTTGTGATCACAGACGATGTTATTTCGGTCATTCGGGACTGTTTAGGGCTCAAAATGTCGTTTTTCGGTTTTGGGCTGGCGCGCGAAATTTTCGGGTGGAATGATGTAGTCTCCGAATTGGACGAAATTCGCACATTGTTTGTATATGGTAAACTATAAATCACGTCGTGATCACCGACGATGTTATTTCGGCCATTCGGGACTGTTTAGAAGCTCAAAATGTCTGTTTTTCGGTTTTGGACTGGCGCGCGAACTTTTCGGATGGAATGATGCAGTCTCCAAATTGGACGAAATTCACACATTGTATGTATATGGTATAACTTTAAATCACTGCGAGATCACCGACGATGTTATTCCGGTCATTCGGGACAGTTTCGGGGCTCAAAATGTCGTTTTTCAGTTTTGGGCTAGCGCACGAACTTTTCGGGTGGAATGATGCAGTCTCCGAATTGGACGAAATTCGCACATTGTATGTATATGGTAAAACAACAAATTACTTCGTGATCACTGACCATGTTATTTCGGTCATTTGGGACTGTTTAGGGGATCAAAATGTCGTTTTTCGGTTTTGGGCTGGCGCGCGAACTGTTCGTGTGGAATGATGCAGTCTTCGAATTGGACGAAATTCGCACATTGTATGTATATGGTAAAACTGTAAATAACTTCGTGATCACCGACGATGTTATTTCGGTCGTTTTTTGGTTTTGGGCTGGCGCGCGGACTTTTTGGGTGGAATGATGCAGGCTCCGAATTTCATGAAATTCGCACATTGTATGTATATGGTAAAACTATAAACCACCTCATGATCACCGGCAATCTTATTTCGGTCATTCGGGACTTATTAGGGGCTCAAAATGTCGTTTTTCGGTTTTGGGCTGGCATGTGAACTTTTCGGGTGGGATGATGCAGTCTCCGAATTGGATGAAATTCGCGCATTGTATGTATATGGCAAAACAATAAATCACATTGTGATCACCGACGATGTTATTTCGGTCATTCAGGACTATTTAGGGGCTCAAAATGTCGTTTTTCAGTCTTGTACTGGCGCGCGAACTTTTCGGGTTGAATGATGCAGTTTCCGAATTGGACGAAATTCGCACATTGTATGTATATGGTAAAACTATAAACCACCTCATGATCACCGGCAATCGTATTTCGGTCATTCGGGACTTATTAGGGGCTCAAAATGTTGTTTTTCGGTTTGAGGCTAGCGTGCGAACTTTTCGAGTGGAATGATGCAGTCTCAGAATTGGACGAAATTCGAGCATTGTATGTATATGATAAAACTATAAATCACTTCGTGATCACCAACGATGTTATTTCGGTCATTCGGGACAGTTTAGGGGATCAAAATGTCATTTTCGGTTTTGGGCTGATGCGTTAACTTTTCTGTTGGAATGATGCAATCTGCGAATTACACGAAATTCGCACATTGTATGTATATGGTAAAACTATTAATCACTTTGTGATCACCGTCGATGTTATTTCGGTCATTCGGGACTATTTAAGGGCTCAAAATGTCTATTTTCGGTTTTGGGCTGGCGCACGAACTTTTTTTGTGGAATGAAGCAGTCTCCGAATTTGACGAAATTCGCACTTTGTATGTATATGGTAAACTATAAATCAGTTCGTAATCACCAACGATGTTATTTCGGCCATTCGAGACTGTTTATGGGATCAAAATGTCGTTTTTCGGTTTTGGGCTGGCGCGCGAACTTTTCGGGTGGAATGATGCAGTCTTCGAATTGGACGAAATCCGCACATTGTATGTATATGGTAAAACTATAAATAACTTCGTGATCACCGGCGATGTTATTTCGGTCATTCATGACTGTTTAGGAGCTCAAAATGTCGTTTTTCGGTTTTGGGCTAGAACACGAACTTTTCAGGTGGAATGATGTAGTCTCCGAATTAGACGAAATTCGCACATTGTATGTATATGGCAAAACAATAAATCTCTTTGTGATCACAGACGATGTTATTTCGGTCATTCGGGACTGTTTAGGGCTCAAAATGTCGTTTTTCGGTTTTGGGCTGGGGCGCGAACTTTTCGGGTGGAATGATGCAGTCTCCGAATTGGACGAAATTCGCACATTGTATGTATATGTTAAAACTATAAATAACTTTGTCATCACCGGCGATGTTATTTCGGTCATTCGGGACACTTTAGGGGCTCAAAATGTCGTTTTTCGGTTTGGGGCTAGCGCGCGAACTTTTCGGGTGGAATGATGCAGTCTCCGAATTGCACGAAATTCGCGCATTGTATGTATATGGTAAAACTATAAATCACTCTGAGATCACCGACGATGTTATTTCGGTCATTCGGTTTTGGGCTTGCGCGCGTACTTTTCGGTTGGAATGATGCAGTCTTCGAATTAGACGAAATTCGCACATTGTATGTATATGGTAAGACTATAAATCACTTTGTGATGACCGACGATGTTATTTTGGTCATTCGGGACTGTTTAGGGGCTCAAAATGTCGTTTTTCGGTTTTGGGCTGGCGCGAACTTTTTGGGTGGAATGATGCAGGCTCCGAATTTGACGAAATTCGCACATTGTATGTATATGGTAAAACTATAAACCACCTCGTGATCACCGGCAATCTTATTTCGGTCCTTCGTGACTTGTTAGGGGCTCAAAATGTCGTTTTTCGGTTTTGGGCTGGCGCGTGAACTTTTCGGATGGATGATGCAGTCTCCGAATTCGACGAAATTCGCGCATTGTATGTATATGATATAACTATAAATAACTTCGTGATCACCGACGATGTTATTTCGGTCATTCGGAACTGTTTAGGGGCTCAAAATGTCGTTTTTCGGTCTTGTACTGGCGCGCGAACTTTTCGGGTGGAATTATGCAGTCTCCGAATTGGACGAAATTCGCACATTGTATGTATATGGTAAAACTATAAACCACCTCATGATCACCGACAATCGTATTTCGGTCATTCGGGACTTATTAGGGGCTCAAAATGTCGTTTTTCGGTTTGAGTCTACCGCTTGAACTTTTCGGGTGGAATGATGCAGTCTCAGAATTGGACGAAATTCGCGCATTGTATGTATATGATAAAACTATAAATCACTTCGTGATCACCAAAGATGTTATTTCGGTCATTCGGGACAGTTTATGGGGTCAAAATGTCGTTTTTCTGTTTTGGGCTGATGCGTTAACTTTTCGGTTGGAATGATGTCGTCTCCGAATTACACAAAATTCGCACATTGTATGTATATGGTAAAACTATTAATCACTTCGTGATCACCATCGATGTTATTTCGGTCATTCGGGACTGTTTAGGGGCTCAAAATGTCTATTTTCGGTTTTGGGCTGGCGCACGAACTTTTTTTGTGGAATGATGCAGTCTCCGAATTTGACGAAATTCGCACATTGTATGTATATGGTAAAACTATAAATCAACTCGTGATCACCGGCAATGTTATTTCGGTCATTCGGGACTTATTAGGGGCTCAAAATGTCGTTTCTCAATTTTGGGCTGGCGCGAGAACTTTTCGGGTGGAATGATGTAGTCTCCGAATTGGACGAAATTCGCACATTGTATGTATATAGTAAAACTATTAATCACTTCGTAATCACCAACGATGTTATTTCGGCCATTCGAGACTGTTTAGGGAATCAAAATGTCGTTTTTCGGTTTTGGGCTGGCGCATGAACTTTTTGGGTGGAATGATGCAGTCTTCGAATTTGACAAAATCCGCACATTGTATGTATATGGTAAAACTATAAATAACTTCGTGATCACCGGCGATGTTATTTCGGTCATTCAGGACTGTTTAGGAGCTCAAAATGTCGTTTTTCGGTTTTGGGCGAGAACGTGAACTTTTCAGGTGGAATGATGCAGTCTCCGAATTGGACGAAATTCGCACATTGTATGTATATGGCAAAACAATAAATCTCTTTGTGATCACAGACGATGTTATTTCGGTCATTCGGGACTGTTTAGGGCTCAAAATGTCGTTTTTCGGTTTTGGGCTGGCGCGCGAAATTTTCGGGTGGAATGATGTATTCTCCGAATTGGACGAAATTCACACATTGTTTGTATATGGTAAAACTATAAATCACTTTGTGATCACCGACGATGTTATTTCGGCCATTCGGGCCTGTTTAGAGGCTCAAAATGTTGTTTTTCGGTTTTGGGCTGGCGCGCGAACTTTTCGGATGGAATGATGCAGTCTTCGAATTGGACGAAATCCGCACATTGTATGTATATGGTAAAACTATAAATAACTTCGTGATCACCGGCGATGTTATTTCGGTCATTCGGGACTGTTTAGGAGCTCAAAATATCGTTTCTCGGTTTTGGGCTAGTACGCGAACTTTTCAGGTGGAATGATGCAGTCTCCGAATTGGACGAAATTTGCACATTGTATGTATATAGCAAAACAATAAATCTATTTGTGATCACAGACAATGTTATTTCGGTCATTCGGGACTGTTTAGGGCTCAAAATGTCGTTTTTCGGTTTTGGGCTGGCGCGCGAAATTTTCGGGTGGAATGATGTAGTCTCCGAATTGGACGAAATTCACACATTGTTTGTATATGGTAAAACTATAAATCACTTTGTGATCACAGACGATGTTATTTCGGCCATTCGGGACTGTTTAGAGGCTCAAAATGTTGTTTTTCGGTTTTGCGCTGGCGCGAACTTTTCGGATGGAATGATGCAGTCTCCGAATTGGACGAAATTCACACATTGTATGTATATGGTATAACTATAAATCACTTAGTGATCACCGACGATGTTATTCCGGTCATTCGGGACTGTTTAGGGGCTCAAAATGTCGTTTTTCAGTTTTGGGCTAGCGCGCGAACTTTTCGGGTGGAATGATGCAGTGTCCGAATTGGACGAAATTCGCACATTGTATGTATATGATAAAACAATAAATTAATTCGTGATCACTGACGATGTTATTTCGGTCATTTAGGACTGTTTAGGGGTTGAAAATTTCGTTTTTCGGTTTTGGGCTGGCGCGCAAACTTTTCGGGTGGAATGATGCAGTCTTCGAATTGGACGAAATCTGCACATTGTATCTATATGGTAAAACTATAAATAACTTCGTGATCACCAGCGATGTTATTTCGGTCATTCGGGACTGTTTATGAGCTCAAAATGTCGTTTTTCGGTTTTGGGCTAGAACGCGAACTTTTCAGGTGGAATGATGCAGTCTCCGAATTGGACAAAATTCGCACATTGTATGTATATGGCAAAACAATAAATCTCTTTGTGATCACAGACGATGTTATTTCGGTCATTCGGGACTGTTTAGGGCTCAAAATGTCGTTTTTCGGTTTTGGGCTGGCGCGCGAAATTTTCGGGTGGAATGATGTAGTCTCCGAATTGGACGAAATTCGCACATTGTTTGTATATGGTAAACTATAAATCACGTCGTGATCACCGACGATGTTATTTCGGCCATTCGGGACTGTTTAGAAGCTCAAAATGTCTGTTTTTCGGTTTTGGACTGGCGCGCGAACTTTTCGGATGGAATGATGCAGTCTCCAAATTGGACGAAATTCACACATTGTATGTATATGGTATAACTTTAAATCACTGCGAGATCACCGACGATGTTATTCCGGTCATTCGGGACAGTTTCGGGGCTCAAAATGTCGTTTTTCAGTTTTGGGCTAGCGCACGAACTTTTCGGGTGGAATGATGCAGTCTCCGAATTGGACGAAATTCGCACATTGTATGTATATGGTAAAACAACAAATTACTTCGTGATCACTGACCATGTTATTTCGGTCATTTGGGACTGTTTAGGGGATCAAAATGTCGTTTTTCGGTTTTGGGCTGGCGCGCGAACTGTTCGTGTGGAATGATGCAGTCTTCGAATTGGACGAAATTCGCACATTGTATGTATATGGTAAAACTGTAAATAACTTCGTGATCACCGACGATGTTATTTCGGTCGTTTTTTGGTTTTGGGCTGGCGCGCGGACTTTTTGGGTGGAATGATGCAGGCTCCGAATTTCATGAAATTCGCACATTGTATGTATATGGTAAAACTATAAACCACCTCATGATCACCGGCAATCTTATTTCGGTCATTCGGGACTTATTAGGGGCTCAAAATGTCGTTTTTCGGTTTTGGGCTGGCATGTGAACTTTTCGGGTGGGATGATGCAGTCTCCGAATTGGATGAAATTCGCGCATTGTATGTATATGGCAAAACAATAAATCACATTGTGATCACCGACGATGTTATTTCGGTCATTCAGGACTATTTAGGGGCTCAAAATGTCGTTTTTCAGTCTTGTACTGGCGCGCGAACTTTTCGGGTTGAATGATGCAGTTTCCGAATTGGACGAAATTCGCACATTGTATGTATATGGTAAAACTATAAACCACCTCATGATCACCGGCAATCGTATTTCGGTCATTCGGGACTTATTAGGGGCTCAAAATGTTGTTTTTCGGTTTGAGGCTAGCGTGCGAACTTTTCGAGTGGAATGATGCAGTCTCAGAATTGGACGAAATTCGAGCATTGTATGTATATGATAAAACTATAAATCACTTCGTGATCACCAACGATGTTATTTCGGTCATTCGGGACAGTTTAGGGGATCAAAATGTCATTTTCGGTTTTGGGCTGATGCGTTAACTTTTCTGTTGGAATGATGCAATCTGCGAATTACACGAAATTCGCACATTGTATGTATATGGTAAAACTATTAATCACTTTGTGATCACCGTCGATGTTATTTCGGTCATTCGGGACTATTTAAGGGCTCAAAATGTCTATTTTCGGTTTTGGGCTGGCGCACGAACTTTTTTTGTGGAATGAAGCAGTCTCCGAATTTGACGAAATTCGCACTTTGTATGTATATGGTAAACTATAAATCAGTTCGTAATCACCAACGATGTTATTTCGGCCATTCGAGACTGTTTATGGGATCAAAATGTCGTTTTTCGGTTTTGGGCTGGCGCGCGAACTTTTCGGGTGGAATGATGCAGTCTTCGAATTGGACGAAATCCGCACATTGTATGTATATGGTAAAACTATAAATAACTTCGTGATCACCGGCGATGTTATTTCGGTCATTCATGACTGTTTAGGAGCTCAAAATGTCGTTTTTCGGTTTTGGGCTAGAACACGAACTTTTCAGGTGGAATGATGTAGTCTCCGAATTAGACGAAATTCGCACATTGTATGTATATGGCAAAACAATAAATCTCTTTGTGATCACAGACGATGTTATTTCGGTCATTCGGGACTGTTTAGGGCTCAAAATGTCGTTTTTCGGTTTTGGGCTGGGGCGCGAACTTTTCGGGTGGAATGATGCAGTCTCCGAATTGGACGAAATTCGCACATTGTATGTATATGTTAAAACTATAAATAACTTTGTCATCACCGGCGATGTTATTTCGGTCATTCGGGACACTTTAGGGGCTCAAAATGTCGTTTTTCGGTTTGGGGCTAGCGCGCGAACTTTTCGGGTGGAATGATGCAGTCTCCGAATTGCACGAAATTCGCGCATTGTATGTATATGGTAAAACTATAAATCACTCTGAGATCACCGACGATGTTATTTCGGTCATTCGGTTTTGGGCTTGCGCGCGTACTTTTCGGTTGGAATGATGCAGTCTTCGAATTAGACGAAATTCGCACATTGTATGTATATGGTAAGACTATAAATCACTTTGTGATGACCGACGATGTTATTTTGGTCATTCGGGACTGTTTAGGGGCTCAAAATGTCGTTTTTCGGTTTTGGGCTGGCGCGAACTTTTTGGGTGGAATGATGCAGGCTCCGAATTTGACGAAATTCGCACATTGTATGTATATGGTAAAACTATAAACCACCTCGTGATCACCGGCAATCTTATTTCGGTCCTTCGTGACTTGTTAGGGGCTCAAAATGTCGTTTTTCGGTTTTGGGCTGGCGCGTGAACTTTTCGGATGGATGATGCAGTCTCCGAATTCGACGAAATTCGCGCATTGTATGTATATGATATAACTATAAATAACTTCGTGATCACCGACGATGTTATTTCGGTCATTCGGAACTGTTTAGGGGCTCAAAATGTCGTTTTTCGGTCTTGTACTGGCGCGCGAACTTTTCGGGTGGAATTATGCAGTCTCCGAATTGGACGAAATTCGCACATTGTATGTATATGGTAAAACTATAAACCACCTCATGATCACCGACAATCGTATTTCGGTCATTCGGGACTTATTAGGGGCTCAAAATGTCGTTTTTCGGTTTGAGTCTACCGCTTGAACTTTTCGGGTGGAATGATGCAGTCTCAGAATTGGACGAAATTCGCGCATTGTATGTATATGATAAAACTATAAATCACTTCGTGATCACCAAAGATGTTATTTCGGTCATTCGGGACAGTTTATGGGGTCAAAATGTCGTTTTTCTGTTTTGGGCTGATGCGTTAACTTTTCGGTTGGAATGATGTCGTCTCCGAATTACACAAAATTCGCACATTGTATGTATATGGTAAAACTATTAATCACTTCGTGATCACCATCGATGTTATTTCGGTCATTCGGGACTGTTTAGGGGCTCAAAATGTCTATTTTCGGTTTTGGGCTGGCGCACGAACTTTTTTTGTGGAATGATGCAGTCTCCGAATTTGACGAAATTCGCACATTGTATGTATATGGTAAAACTATAAATCAACTCGTGATCACCGGCAATGTTATTTCGGTCATTCGGGACTTATTAGGGGCTCAAAATGTCGTTTCTCAATTTTGGGCTGGCGCGAGAACTTTTCGGGTGGAATGATGTAGTCTCCGAATTGGACGAAATTCGCACATTGTATGTATATAGTAAAACTATTAATCACTTCGTAATCACCAACGATGTTATTTCGGCCATTCGAGACTGTTTAGGGAATCAAAATGTCGTTTTTCGGTTTTGGGCTGGCGCATGAACTTTTTGGGTGGAATGATGCAGTCTTCGAATTTGACAAAATCCGCACATTGTATGTATATGGTAAAACTATAAATAACTTCGTGATCACCGGCGATGTTATTTCGGTCATTCAGGACTGTTTAGGAGCTCAAAATGTCGTTTTTCGGTTTTGGGCGAGAACGTGAACTTTTCAGGTGGAATGATGCAGTCTCCGAATTGGACGAAATTCGCACATTGTATGTATATGGCAAAACAATAAATCTCTTTGTGATCACAGACGATGTTATTTCGGTCATTCGGGACTGTTTAGGGCTCAAAATGTCGTTTTTCGGTTTTGGGCTGGCGCGCGAAATTTTCGGGTGGAATGATGTATTCTCCGAATTGGACGAAATTCACACATTGTTTGTATATGGTAAAACTATAAATCACTTTGTGATCACCGACGATGTTATTTCGGCCATTCGGGCCTGTTTAGAGGCTCAAAATGTTGTTTTTCGGTTTTGGGCTGGCGCGCGAACTTTTCGGATGGAATGATGCAGTCTTCGAATTGGACGAAATCCGCACATTGTATGTATATGGTAAAACTATAAATAACTTCGTGATCACCGGCGATGTTATTTCGGTCATTCGGGACTATTTAGGAGCTCAAAATGTCGTTTTTCGGTTTTGGGCTACCGCGCGAACTTTTCGGGTGGAATGATGCAGTCTCCGAATTGGACGAAATTCGCACATTGTATGTATATAGTAAAACAATAAATTACTACGTGATCACTGACGATGTTATTTCGGTCATTTGGGACTGTTTAGGGAATCAAAATGTCGTTTTTCGGTTTTGGGCTGGCGCGCGAACTTTTCGTGTGGAATGATGTAGTCTCCGAATTGGACGAAATTCGCACATTGTATGTATATGGTAAAACTTTAAAATAACTTCGTGATCACCGACGATGTTATTTCGGTCATTTGGGACTGTTAAGGGGCTCAAAATGTCGTTTTTTGGTTTTGGGCTGGCGCGCGGACTTTTTGGGTGGAATGATGCAGGCTCCGAATTTGACGAAATTCGCACATTGTATGTATATGGTAAAACTATAAACCACCTCGTGATCACCGACAATCTTATTTCGGTCATTCGGGACTTATTAGGGGCTCAAAATGTCGTTTTTCGGTTTTGGGCTGGCGCGTGAACTTTTCGGGTGGGATGATGCAGTCTCCGAATTGGACAAAATTCGCGCATTGTATGTATATGGAAAAACTATAAATCACTTTGTGATCACCGACGATGTTATTTCGGCCATTAGGGACTGTTTAGGGGCTCAAAATATCGTTTTTCGATTTTGGGATAGTACGCGAACTTTTCGAGGGAAATGATGGAGTCTTCGAATTGGACGAAATTCGCACATTGTATGTATAAGATAAAACTATAAATCACTTCGTGATCAACAACGATGTTATTTCGGTCATTCGGGACTGTTTAGTGGCTCAAAATGTCGTTTTTCGGTATTGGGATAGTGCGCGAACTTTTCGGGTGGAATGATGCAGTCTCCTAATTGGACGAAATTCACACATTGTATGTATATGGTAAAACTATGAATCACTTCGTGATCACTGACGATGTTATTTCGGTCATTCAGCACTGTTTAGGGTTCAAAATATCGTTTTTCGGTTTTGGGCTGGCGCGCGAACTTTTGGGGTTAAATGATGCAGTCTCCGAATTGGACGAAATTCGCACATTGTATGTATATGGTAAAACTATAAATCACATCGTGATCACCGACGATGTAATTTCGGTCATCCGGGACTGTTTAGGGGCTCAAAATGTCGTTTTTCGGTTTTGGGCTGGCGTGCGAACTTTTCGGGTGGAATGATGCAGTCTCCGAATTTGACGAAATTTGCACATTGTATGTGTATGGTAAAAGTATAAATCACTTCGTGATCACCGACGATGTTATTTTGGTCATTCGGGACTACTTAGGGGCTCAAAATGTCCTTTTTCGGTTTTGGGCTGGCGCGAGAACTTTTTGGGTGGAATGATGTAACCTTCGAATTGGAGGAAATTCGCATATTGTATGTATATGCTAAAACCATAAATCACTTCGTGATCACCGACGATCTTATTTCTGTCATTCGGGACTATTTAGGGAATCAAAATGTCGTTTTTCGGTTTTGTACTGGTGCGCAATTTTTTCATGTGGAATGATGCAATTGTCCGAATGGGACGAAATTCGCACATTGTATATATATATGGCAGAACTATAAATCACTTCGTGATCACAAACGATGTTATTTCGGCCATTCGGGACTATTTAGGGGCTCAAATTGTTTTTCGGTTTTGTACTGGCGCGCGAACTTTTCCGGTGGAATGATGCAGTCTCCGAATTGGACGAAATTCGCGCATTTTATGTATATGGTAAAACTATAAATCACATCGTGATCTCCGACGATTTTATTTCGGCCATTCGGGATTGTTTAGGGGATCAAAATGTCGTTTTTCGGTTTTAAGCTGGCACGCGAATTTTTCGGGTGGAATGATGCAGTCTCCGAATTGGACGAAATTCGCACATTGTATGTATATGGTAAGACCATAAATCACATTGTGATCACCGACGATGTTATTTCGGTCATTCAGGACTATTTAGGGGCTTAAAATGTCGTTTTTCGGTTTTGTACAGGCACGCAAACTTTTCGGGTGGAAATATGCAGTCTCCGAATTGGACGAAATTCGCACATTGTATGTATATGGTAAAACTAAAACACACTTTGTGATCGCCGACGATGTTATTTCGGCCATTCGGGACTGATTAGGGGCTCAAAATGTCGTTTTTCGGTTTGGTGCTAGCGCGCGAACTTTTCGGGTGGAATGATGCAGTCTCTGAATTGGACGAAATTCGTGCATTGTATGTATATGCAAAACTATAAATCACTTCGTGATCAACAATGATGTTATTTCAGTCGTTCGGGACTGTTTAGGGGCTCAAAATGTCGTTTTTCGGTATTGGGCTAGTGCGCGAACTTTTCGGGTGGAATGATGCAGTTTCCTAATTGGACGAAATTCGCACATTGTATGTATATGGTAAAACTATAAATCACATCGTGATCACCGACGATGTCATTTCGGTTATCCGGGATTGTTTAGGGGCTCAAAATGTCGTTTTTCGGTTTTGGGCTGGCGTGCGAACTTTTCGGGTGGAATGATATTGTCTCCGAATTGGACGAAATTTGCACATTGTATGTGTATGGTAAAACTATAAATCACTTCGTGATCACCGATGATGTTATTTCGGTCATTCGGGACTGCTTAAGGGCTCAAAATGTCGTTTTTCGGTTTTGGGCTGGCGCGAGAACTTTTTGGGTGGAATGATGTAGTCTTCGAATTGGAGGAAATTCGCATATTGTATGTATATGCTAAAACCATAAATCACTTCGTGATCACCGACGATCTTGTTTCTGTCATTCGGGACTATTTAGGGGATCAAAATGTGGTTTTTCGGTTTTGTACTGGTGCGCAATTTTTTCGGGTGGAATGATGCAGTCTCCGAATGGGACGAAATTCGCACATTGTATATATATGGTAGAACTATAAATCACTTCGTGATCACAAACGATGTTATTTCGGCCATTCGGGACTATTTAGGGGCTCAAATCGTTTTTCGGTTTTGTACTGGCGCGCGAACTTTTCGGGTGGAATGATGCAGTCTCCGAATTGGACGAAATTCGCGCATTTTATGTATATGGTAAAACTATAAATCACTTCGTGATCTCCGACGATGTTATTTCGGCCATTCGGGACTGTTTGGGGGATCAAAATGTCGTTTTTCGGTTTTGGGCTGACGCGCGAACTTTTCGGGTGGAATGATGCAGTTTCCGAATTGGACGAAATTCGCACATTGTATATATATGGTAAAACTATAAATTACTTTTTAATCATCAACGATGTTATTTCGGCCATTCGAGACTGTTTAGGGGATCAAAATGTCGTTTTTCGGTTTTGGGCTGGCGCGCGAACTTTTCGGGTGGAATGATGCCGTCTTCGAATTGGACGAAATCCGCACATTGTATGTATATGGTAAAACTATAAATAACTTCGTGATCACCGGCGATGTTATTTCGGTCATTCGGGACTGTTTAGGAGCTCAAAATGTCGTTTTTCGGTTTTGGGCTAGAACGCGAACTTTTCATGTGGAATGATGCAGTCTCCGAATTGGACAAAATTCGCACATTGTATGTATATGGCAAAACAATAAATCTCTTTGTGATCACACACGATGTTATTTCGGTCATTCGGGACTGTGTAGGGCTCAAAATGTCATTTTTCGGTTTTGGGCTGGCGCGCGAAATTTTCGGGTGGAATGATGTAGTCTCAGAATTGGACGAAATTCGCACATTGTTTGTATGTGGTAAACTATAAATCACTTTGTAATCACGGACGATGTTATTTCGGCCATTCGGGATTGTTTAGAGGCTCAAAATGTCGTTTTTCGGTTTTGGGCTGGCGCGCGAACTTTTCGGATGGAATGATGCAGTCTCCGAATTGGACGAAATTCACACATTGTATGTATATGGAATAACTATAAATTACTTCGTGATCACCGACGATGTTATTCCGGTCATTCGGGACTGTTTAGGGGCTCAAAATGTCGTTTTTCAGTTTTGGGCTACCGCGCGAACTTTCGGGTGGAATGATGCAGTCTCCGAATTGGACGAAATTCGCACATTGTATGTATATGGTAAAACAATAAATTACTTCGTGATCACTGACGATGTTATTTCGGTCATTTGGGACTGTTTAGGGAATCAAAAATTTGTTTTTCGGTTTTGGGCTGGCGCACGAACTTTTCGTGTGGAATGATGCAGTCTCGGAATTGGACGAAATTCGCACATTGTATGTATATTCTAAAACTGTAAATAACTTCGTGATCACCGACGATGTTATTTCGGTCATTTGGGACTGTTAAGGGGCTCAAAATGTCGTTTTTTGGTTTTGGGCTGGCGCGCGGACTTTATGGGTGGAATGATGCAGGCTCCGAATTTGACGAAATTCGCACATTGTATGTATATGGTAAAACTATAAAGCACCTCGTGATCACCGGCAATCTTATTTCGGTCATTCGGGACTTATTAGGGGCTCAAAATGTCGTTTTTCGGTTTTGGGCTGTCGCGTGAACTTTTCGGGTGGGATGATGCAGTCTCCGAATTGGATCACATTGTGATCACCGACGATGTTATTTCGGTCATTCAGGACTATTTAGGGGCTTAAAATGTCATTTTTTGGTTTTGTACTGGCACGCAATCTTTTCGGGTGGAAATATGCAGTCTCCGAATTGGACGAAATTCGCACATTGTATGTATCTGTTAAAACTAAAACTCACTTTGTGATCGCCGACGATGTTATTTCGGCCATTCGGGACTGATTAGGGGCTCAAAATGTCGTTTTTCGGTTTGGTGCTAGCGCGCGAACTTTTCGGGTGGAATGATGCAGTCTCCGAATTGGACGAAATTCGCGCATTGTATGTATATGGCAAAACTATAAATCACTTTTTGATCACCGACGATGTTATTTAAGCCATTAGGGACTGTTTAGGGGCTCAAAATATTGTTTTTCGATTTTGGGATAGCACGCGAACTTTTCGGGGGAAATGATGCAGTCTTCGAATTGGACGAAATTCCCACATTGTATGTATAAGATAAAAACTGTAAATCACTTTGTGATCAACAACGATGCTATTTTGGTCATTCGGGACTGTTTAGGGGCTCAAAATGTCGTTTTTCGGTATTGGGCTAGTGCACGAACTTTTCGGGTGGAATGATGCAGTCTCCGATTTGGACAAAATTCGCACATTGTATGTATATGGTAAAACTATAAATCTCATCCGTGATCACCGACGATGTCATTTCGGTCATCCGGTATTGGGCTGGCGTGCAAACTTTTCGGGTGGAATGATGCAGTCTCCGAATTGGACGAAATTTGCACATTGTATGTGTATGGTAAAACTATAAATCACTTCGTGATCACCGACGATGTTATTTCGGTCATTCGGGACTGCTTAGGGGCTCAAAATGTCGTTTTTCGGTTTTGGGCTGGCGCGATAACTTTTTGGATGGAATGATGCAGTCTTCGAATTGGAGGAAATTCGAATATTGTATGTATACGGTAAAACCATAAATCACTTTGTGATCACCGACGATCTTATTTCTGTCATTCGGGACTATTTAGGGGATCAAAATGTCGTTTTTCGGTTTTGTACTGGCGCGCGAACTTTTAGGGTGGAATGATGCAGTCTCCGAATTGGATGAAATTCGCAAATTGTATGTATATGGTAAAACTATAAATCACTTAGTGATCACCGACGATGTTATTTCGGCCATTCGGGACTGTTTAGGGGCTCAAAATATAAATTTTAGTTTTGGGCTGGCGTGCGAACTTTTCGGGTGCATGATGCAGTCTCCGAATTGGACGAAATTCGCGCATTGTATGTATATGGTAAAACCATAAATCACTTCGTGATCACCGGCGATGTTATTTTGGTCATTCGGGACTGTTTAGGGGCTCAAAATGTCGTTTTTCGGTTTTTGGCTTGCACGCGAACTTTTCGGGTGTAATGATGCAGTCTCCGAATTAGACGAAATTCACACATTGTATGTATATGGTAAAACTATAAATCACTTTGTGATCTCCGACGATGTTATTACGGCCATTCGGGACTGTTTAGGGGATCAAAATGTCGTTTTTCGGTTTTGGTGTAGCACATGAACTTTTCGGGTGGAATGATGCAGTCTCCGAATTGGACGAAATTCGCACATTATATGTATATGGTTAAACTATAAATCACTTCGTGATCACCGACGATGTTATTTCGGCCATTCGGGACTGTTTAGGGGCTCAAAATGTCGTTTTTCGGTTTTTGGCTTGCACGCGAACTTTTCAAGTGGAATGATGCTGTCTCCGAATTGGACGAAACTCGCACATTGTATGTATATGATATAACTATAAATAACTTCGTGATCACCGACCATGTTATTTCGGCCATTCGGAACTGTTTAGGGCTCAAAATGTCGTTTTTCGGTTATAGGCTGGCACACGAACTTTTTGGGTGGAATGATGCAGTGCCCGAATTGGGCGAAATTCACACATTGTATGTATAAGGTAAAACTATAAATCACTTTGTGATTTCCGAAGATGTTATTTCGGCCTTTCGGGATTGTTTAGGGGCTCAAAATGTCGTTTTTCGGTTTGGGCTAGCGCGTGAACTTTTCGGGTGGAATGATGCAGTCTCCGAATTGGACGAAATTCGCGCATTGTATGTATTTGGTAAAACTATAAATCACTTTGTGATCTCCGACGATGTTATTACGGCCATTCGGGACTGTTTAGGGGCTCAAAATGTCGTTTTTCGGTTTGGGGCTAGCGCACGAACTTTTCGGGTGGAATAATGCAGTCTCCGCATTGGACGAAATTCACACATTGTATGTATATGGTAAAACAATAAATCACTTCGTAATCTCCGACGATGTTATTTCGGCCATTCGGGACTGTTTAGGGACTCAAAATGTCGTTTTTCGCTTTGGGCTAGCACGTGAACATTTCGGGTGGAATGATGCAGTCTCCGAATTGGACGAAATTCACACATTGTATGTATATGGTAAAACTATGAATAACTTCGTGATCACCGACCATGTTATTTCGGCCATTCGGGACTGTTTAGGGGCTTAAAATGTCGTTTTTCGGTTTTGGACTGGCGCGCAAACTTTTCCGTAGGAACGATGCAATCTCCGAATTGAACGAAATTCACACATTGTATGGATATGGTAAAACTATACATCACTTCGTGATCACCGACGATGTTATTTCGGTCATTCGGGACTGTTTAGGGGCTCAAAATGTCGTTTTTCGGTTTTGGGGTGGCGCGCGAACTTTTCGGGTGGAATGATGCAGTCTCCGAATTGGACGAAATTCGCACATTGTATGTACATGGTAAAACTATAAATCATCCCGTGATCACCGACAATGTTATTTCGGTCATTCGGGACTTATTAGGGGCTCAAAATGTCGTTTTTCGGTTTTGGGCTGGCGCGCGAACTTTTCGGGTGGAATGATGCAGTCTCCGAATTGGACGAAATTCGCACATTGTATGTATATGGTAAAACTACAAATCACTTTGTGATCACCAACGATGTTATTTCAGTCATTCAGCACTGTATAGGGGCTCAAAATTTCGTTTTTCGGTTTTGGGCTAGTAGGCGAACTTTTCGGGTGGAATGATGCAGTATCCGAATTGGACGAAGTTCGCACATTGTATATATATGGTAAAACTATAAATCACTTTATGATCACAGACGATGTTATTTCGGTCATTCGGGACTGTTTAGGGGATCAAAATGTCGTTTTTCGGTTTTTGGCTGGAGCGCGAACTTTTCGGGTGGAATGATTCAGTCTTCGAATTAGACGAAATTCACACATTGTATGTATATGGTAAAACCATAAATCACTTCGTGATCACCGAAGATGTTATTCGGTCATTCAGGACTATTTACGGGCTCAAAATGTCGTTTTTTGGTTTTGTACTGGCACGCGAACTTTTAGGGTGGAATGATGCTGTCTCCGAATTGGACGAAATTTGCACATTGTATGTATATGGTAAAACTATAAATCACTTAGTGATTACCGACAATGTTATTTCGGCCATTCGGGACTGTTTAGGGGCTCAAAATGTCGTTTTTCGGTTTTGGGGTAGCGTGCGAACTTTTTGGGTGGAATGATGCAGTCTCCGAATTGGACGATATTCGCACATTGTATGTATATGGTAAAACAATAAATCACTTCGTGATCACCAACGATGTTATTTCGGTCATTCGGGACTGTTTAGGGGCTCAAAATGTCGTTTTTCGGTTTTGGGCTAGCGCGCAAACTCTTCGGGTGGAATGATGCAGTCTCCGAATTGGACGAAATTCGTACATTGTTTGTATATGGTAAAACTATAAATCACTTTGTGATCACCGACGATGTTATTTCGGTCATTCGGGACTGTTTAGACGCTCAAAATGTCGTTTTTCGGTTTTGGGCTAGCGCACGAACTTTTCGGGTGGATGGATGCAGTCTCCGAATTGGACGAAACTCGTACCTTGTATGTATATGGTAAAACTATAAATCACCTCGTGATCACCAACAATGTTATTTCGGTCATCCGGGACTTATTGGGGGCTCAAAATGTCGTTTTTCGGTTTTGGGCTGGCGCGCGAACTTTTCGGGTGGAATGATGCAGTATCTGAATTGGACGAAATTCGCACATTGTATGTATATGGTAAAACCATAAATCACTTCGTGATCACCGACGATGTTATTTTGGTCATTCGAGACTATTTAGGGGCTCAAAATGTCGTTTTTCGGTTTTGAACTGGCGCGCGAACTTTTCGGGTGTAATGATGCAGTCTCCGAATTGGACGAAATTCGCACATTGTATGTATATGGTAAAACTATAAATCACTTCGTGATCACCGATGATGTTATTTCAGCCATTCGGGTCTGTTTAGGGGCACAAAATGTCGTTTTTCGGTTTGGGCTAGCGCGTGAACTTTTCGGGTGGAATGATGTAGTCTACGAATTGGACGAAATTCACACATTGTAATAATAAAGTCAAACTATAAATCACTTAGTGATCACCTTCGATGTTATTTCGGCCATTCGGGACTGTTTACGGGCTCAAAAGGTCGTTTTTCGGTTTGGGGCTAGCGCGCAAACTTTTTGGGTGGAATGATGTAGTCTCCGAATTGGACGAAATTCGCACATTGTATGTATATGGTAAAACTGTAAATCACTTTGTGATCACCGACGATGTTGTTTCGGTCATTCGGGACTTATTAGGTGCTCAGAATGTCGTTTTTCGGTTTTGGGCTGGCGCGCCAACTTTTCGGGTGGAATGATGCAGTCTACAAACTGGAAGAAATTCGCACATTGTATGTATATGGTAAAACTATAAATCACTTTGTGATCACCGACGTTGTTATTTCCGTCATTCGGGACTATTTTGGGGCTCAAAATGTCGTTTTTCGGTTTTGGGCTGGCGTGCGAACTTTTCGGGTGGAATAATGCAGTCTCCGAATGGGACGAAATTCGCATATTGTATGTATATGGTAAAACTATAAATCACTTCCTGATCACCGACGTTGTTATTTCCGTCATTCGGGACTATTTAGGGGCTCAAAATGTCGTTTTTCGGTTTTGTATGTATATGATATAACTATAAATCACTTTGTGTTCACCGAAGATGTTATTTCGGCCATTCGGGACCGTTTAGGGGCTCAAAATGTCGTTTTCGGTTTGGGGCTAGCGCACGAACTTTTCGGGTGGAATGATGCATTGCCCGAACTGGGCGAAAGTCGCGCATTGTATGTATATTGTGAAAGTATAAATCACTTTGTGATCTCCGACGATGTTATTTCGGCCATTCGGGACTGTTTAGGGGGTTCAAAATGTCGTTTTTCGGTTTGGGTTAGCGCGTGAACTTTTCGGGTGTAATGATGCGGTCTCCGAATTGGACGGAATTCGCGCATTGTATATATATGGTAAAACTATAAATCACTTCGTGATCACCGACGATGTTATTTCGGCCATTCGGGACTGTTTGGGGCTCAAAATGTCGTTTTTCGGTTTGGGGCTACTGCATGAACTTTTCGGGTGGAATGATGAAGTCTCCGAATTGGACGAAATTCGCGCTTTTTCTGTATATGGTAAAACTATGAATTAGTTCGTGATCATCGACGATGTTATTTCGGCCATTTAGGACTGTTTAGGGGCTCAAATTGTCGTTTTTCGGTTTTTGGACCAGCACGTGAACTTTTCGGGTGGAATGATGCAGTCTCCGAATTGGACGAAATTCGCACATTCTATGTTTATGGTAAAACTATAAATCACTTAGTGATCACAGACGATGTTATTTCGGTTATTCGGGACTGTTTAGGGGCTCAAAATGTCGTTTTTCGGTTTTGGGCTGGTGTGCGAACTTTTCGTTTGGAATGACGCAGTCTCCGAATTGGACGAAATTCGCACATTGTATGTATATGGTAAAACTATAAATCACATCGTGATCACCGACGATGTTATTTCGGTCATTCGGGACTGTTTAGGGGGCTCAAAATGTCGTTTTTCGGTTTAGGGCTAGCGCACGAACTTTTCGGGTGGATTGATGCAGTCTCCGAATTGGACGAAGTTCACACATTGTTTGTATTAGGTAGAATTATAGATCACTTCGTGATCACCGACGATGTTATTTCGGCCATTCGGGACTGTTTAGGGGCTCAAAATGTCATTTTTCGGTTTTGGGCTAGCGCACGAACTTTTCGGGTGTAATGATGCAGTCTCCGAATTGGACGAAACTCGCACATTGTATGTATATGGTAAACAATAAATCACTTTGTGATCACCAACGATGTTATTTCGGTCATTCGGGACTGTTTAGGGGCTCAAAATTTCGTTTTTCGGTTTTGGGCTGGCGCGCGAACTTTTCGGGTGGAATGACGCAGTCTCCGAATTGGACAAAATTCGCACATCGTATGTATATGGTAAAACTATAAATCACCCCGTTATCACCGGCAATGTTATTTCGGTCATTCTGGACTTATTAGGGGCTCAAAATATCGTTTTTCGGTTTTGGGCTGGCGCGCCAACTTTTCGGGTGGAATGATGCAGTCTCCGAATTGGACGAAATTCGCACATTGTATGTATATGGTAAAACTATAAATCACTTTGTGATCAGTGACAATGTTATTTCGGTCATTCGGGACTGTTTAGGGGCTCAAAATTTAGTTTTTCTGTTTTGGGGTAGCAGGCGAACTTTTCGGGTGGAATGATGCAGTATCCGAATTGGACGAAGTTCGCACATTGTATATATATATGGTAAAACTATAAATCTCTTCGTGATCACCGACGATGTTATTTCGGTCATTCGGGACTGTTTAGGGGATCAAAATGTCGTTTTTCGGTTTTGGGCTGCCGCGCGAACTTTTCGGGTGGAATGATGCAGTCTCCGAATTGGACGAAATTCGCACATTGTATGTATATGGTAAAACCATAAGTGATTTCGTGATCACTGACGATGTTATTTCGGTCATTCGGGACTTATTATGGGCTCAAAATGTCGTTTTTCGGTTTGGGGCTGGCGCGCCAACTTTTCGGGTGGAATGATACAGTCTCCGAATTTGACGAAATTCGCACATTGTATGTATATGGTAAAACTACAAATCACTTGGTGATCAGCGATGATGTTATTTCGGTCATTCGGGACTGTTTAGGGGCTCAAAATTTCGTTTTTCGGTTTTGGGCTAGCGCGCGAACTTTTCGGGTGGATTGATGCAGTCTCCGAATTGGACGAAGTTCACACATTGTATGTATTAGGTAGAATTATAAATCACTTCGTGATCACCGACGATGTTATTTCGGCCATTCGGGACTGTTTAGGGGCTCAAAAGTCGTTTTTCGGTTTTGGGCTTGCGCATGAACTTTTCGGTTGGAATGATGTAGTCTCCGAATTGGAAGAAATTTCGCACATTGTATGTATATGCTAAAACTATAAATCAGTTTGTGATCACCGACGATGTTATTTCGGTCATTCGGGACTGTTTAGGGGCTCAAAATGTCGTTTTTCGGTTTGGGGCTGGCGCGCGAACTTTTCGGGTGGAATGATGCAGTCTCCGAATTGGACGAAATTTGCACATTGTATGTATATGGTAAAACCATAAATCATTTCATGATCACGGACGATGTTATTTCGGTCATTCGGGACTTATTAGGGGCTCAAAATGTCGTTTTTCGGTTTTGGGCTGGCGCGCCAACTTTTCGGGTGGAATGATGCAGTCTCCGAATTGGACGAAATTCGCACATTGTATGTATATGGTAAAACGACAAATCACTTTGAGATTAGCGACGATGTTATTTCGGTCATTCGAGACTGTTTAGGGGCTCAAAATTTCGTTTTTCGGTTTTGGGCTAGCAGGCGAACTTTTCGGGTGGAATGATGCAGTATCCGAATTGAACGAAGTTCGCACATTGTATATATTTGGTAAAACTATAAATCACTTTGTGATCACAGACGATGTTATTTCAGTCATTCGGGACTGTTTAGGGCTCAAAATGTCGTTTTTCGATTTTGGGCTACCACGCGAACTTTTCGGGTGGAATGATGCAGTCTCCGAATTGGACGAAATTCGCACATTGTATGTTTATGGTAAACTATAAATCACTTAGTGATCACAGACGATGTTATTTCGGTTATTCGGAACTGTTTAGGGGCTCAAAATGTCGTTTTTCGGTTTTGGGCTGGCGTGCTAACTTTTCGGGTGGAATGACGCAGACTCTGAATTGGAAGAAGTTCGCACATTGTATGTATATGGTAAAACCATAAATCACTTTGTGATCACCGACGATGTTATTTCGGTCATTCGGGACTGTTTAGGTGCTCAAAATGTCGTTTTCGGTTTTAGGCTGCCGCGCGAACTTTTCGGGTGGATTGATGCAGTCTCCGAATTGGACGAAATTCGCACATTGTATGTATATGGTAAAACTAGAAATTACTTCATGATTACCGACGATGTTATTTCGGTCATTCGGGACTGTTTAGAGGCTCAAAATGTCGTTTTTCGGTTTTCGGCTAGCGCGCGAACTTTTCGGGTGGAATGATGCAGTCTTCGAATTGGACGAAATTCATACATTGTGTGTATATGGTAAAACTATAAATCACCTCGTGATCACCAACAATGTTATTTCGGTCATCCGGGACTTATTAGGGGCTCAAAATGTCGTTTTTCGGTTTTGGGCTGGCGCGCGAACTTTTTGGGTGGAATGATGTAGTCTCTGAATTGGACGAAATTCGCACATTGTATGTATAAGGTAAAACTATATATCACTTTGTGATCACCGACGATGTTATTTCGGCCATTCGGGACTGTTTAAGGGCTCAAAATGTCGTTTTTCGGTTTTGGGCTGGCGCGCGAACTTTTTGGGTGGACTGATGCAGTCTCCGAATTGGACGAAATTCACACATTGTATGTATACAGTAAAATCATAAATCACTTTGTGATCACTGAAGATGTTATTTCGGTCATTCGAGACTATTTAGGCGCTCAAAATATCATTTTTCGGTTTTGGGCTAGCGCGTGAACTTTTCGGGTGGAATGAGGCAGTCTCTGAATTGGACGAATTTCGCACATTGTATGTACATGGTAAAACTAAAAATCACTTCGTGATCACCGACGATGTTATTTCGGTCATTCGGAACTGTTTAGGGGGTCAAAATGTCGTTTTTCGGATTTAGGCTGGCGCGCGAACTTTTCAGGTGGAATGATGCAGTCTCCGAATTGGACGGAATTCGTACATTGTATGTATATCAAAAAACTATAAATCACCTCGTGATCACCAACAATGTTATTTCGGTCATTCGGGACTTATTAGGGGCTCAAAATGTCGTTTTTCGGTTTTGGGCTGGCGAGTGAACTTTTCGGGTGGAATGATGTAGTCTCCGAATTGGACGAAATTCACACATTGTATGTATATGGTAAAACCATCAATCACTTCGTGATCACCGACGATGTTATTTCGGTCATTCGAGACTATATAGGGGCTCAAAATGTCGTTTTTTGGTTTTGAACTGGCGCGCGAACTTTTCGGGTGGAATGATGCAGTCTCCGAATTGGACGAAATTCGCACATTGTATGTATATGGTAAAACTACAAATCACTTTGTGATCACCGACAGTATTATTTCGGCCATTCGGGACTGTTTAGGGGCTCAAAATGTCATTTTTCGGTTTGGGGCTAGCGTGTGAACTTTTCTGGTGGATTGATGCAGTCTCCGAATTGGACGAAATTCGCGCTTTTTATGTATATGGTAAAGCTATATATCACCTCGTGATCACAGACGATGTTATTTCGGCCATTCAGGACTGTTTAGGGGCTCAAAATGTCGTTTTTCGGTTTTGGGCTAGCACGTGAACTTTTCGGGTGGAATGATGCATTCTCCGAATTGCAAGAAATTCCCACATTGTATGTATATGGTAAAACTATAAATCACTTCGTGATCACCGACGATGTTATTTCAGCCATTCGGGACTGTTTAGGGGCTCAAAATGTCGTTTTTCTGTTTTAGGCTGGCACCCGAACTTTTTGGATGGAATGATGTAGTCTCCGAATTGGAAGAAATTCACACATTGTATGTATAAGGTAAAACTATAAATCACTTTGTGATCACCGACGATGTTATTTCGGCTATTCGGGACTGTTTAGGGGCTCAAAATGTCGTTTTTCGGTTTGGGGCTAGCGCACAAACTTTTCGGGTGGAATGATGCAGTCTCCGAATTGGACGAAATTCGCACATTGTATGTATATGGTAAAACTATAAATCACTTTGTGATCACCGACGATGTTGTTTCGGTCATTCGGGATTTATAAGGTGCTCAAAATGTGATTTTTCGGTTTTGGGCTGGCGCGCAAACTTTTCGGGTGGAATGATGCAGTCTACGAATTGGAAGAAATTCGCACATTGTATGTATATGGTAAAACTATAAATCACTTCGTGATCACCGACGTTGTTATTTCTGTCATTCGGGAGTATTTAGGGGCTTAAAATGTCGTTTTTCGGTTTTGGGCTGGCGCGCGAACTTTTCGGGTGGAATGATGTAGTCTCCGAATTGGACGAAATTCGCACATTGTATGTATATGGTAAAACTATAAATCACTTCTTGATCACCGACGTTGTTATTTCCGTCATTCGGGACTATGTATGGGCTCAAAATGCCGTTTTTCGGTTTTGTGCTGGCGCGCGAACTTTTCGGGTGGAATGATGCAGTCTCCGAATTGGACAAAATTCGCACATTGTATGTATATGGTAAAACCATAAATCACTTCGTGATCACCGACGATGTTATTTCGGTCATTCGAGATTATTTAGGGGCTCAAAATGTCGTTTTTCAGTTTTGAACTGGCGCACAAACTTTTCGGGTGGAATGATGCAGTCTCCGAATTGGACGCAATTCAGTCATTGTATGTATATGGTAAAACTATAAATCACTTTGTGATCACCGACGTTGTTATTTCCGTCATTCGGGACTATTTAGGGGCTTAAAATGTCGTTTTTCGGTTTTGGGCTGTCGCGCGAACTTTTCGGGTGGAATGATGCAGTCTCCGAATTGGACGAAATTCGCACATTGTATATATATGGTAAAACTATAAATCACTTCTTGATCACCGACGTTGTTATTTCCGTCATTCGGGACTATTTATAGGCTCAAAATGTCGTTTTTCGGTTTTGTGCTGGCGCGCGAACTTTTCGGGTGGAATGATGCAGTCTCCGAATTGGACGAAACTCGCACATTGTATGTATATGATATAACTATAATCACTTTGTGATCAGCCACGATCTTATTTCGGCCATTCGGGACTGTTTAGGGGCTCAAAGTGTCGTTTTTCGGTTTGGGGCTAGCGCGCGAACTTTTCGGGTGGAATGATGTAATGCCCGAATTGGGCGAAATTCGTGCATTGTATGTATATTGTAAAACTATTAATCACTTCGTGATCTCCGACGATATTATTTCGGCCATTCGGGACTGTTTAGGGGCTCAAAATATCGTTTTTCGGTTTGGGCTAGCGCGTGAACTTTTCGGGTGGAATGATGCAGTCTCCGAATTGGACGAAATTCGCGCATTGTATGTATATGGTAAAACTATAAATCACTTTGTGATCACCGACGATGTTATTTCGGCCATTCGGGACTGTTTGGGGCTCAAAATGTCGTTTTTCGGTTTGGGGCTAGCGCGTGAACTTTTCGGGTGGAATGATGCAGTCTCCGAATTGGACGAAATTCGCGCTTTGTATGTATGTGGTAAAACTATAAGTCACTTCGTGATCACCGACGATGTTATTTCGGTCATTCGGGACTGTTTTGGGCTCAAAATGTCGTTTTTCGGTTTTGGGCTAGCGCGCGAACTTTTCGGGTGGAATGATGCAGTCTCCGAATTGGACGAAATTCGTACATTGTATGTATAAGGTAAAACTATAAATCACCTCGTGATCACCAACAATGGTATTTCGGTCATTCGAGACTTATTACGGGCTCAAAATGTCGTTTTTGGGTTTTGAGCTGGCGTGCGAACTATTCGGCTGGATTGATGCAGTCTCCATATTGGACGAAATTCGCACATTGTATGTATATGGTAAAACCATAAATCACTTCTTGATCACCGACGATGTTATTTCGGTCATTCGAGATTATTTAGGGGCTCAAAATGTCGTTTTTCGGTTTTGAACTGGCGCACAAACTTTTCGAGTGGAATGATGCAGTCTCCGAATTGGACGCAATTCGCTCATTGTATGTATATGGTAAAACTATAAATCACTTTGTGATCACCGACGTTGTTATTTCCGTCATTCGGGACTATTTAGGGGATTAAAATGTCGTTTTTCGGTTTTGGGCTGGCGCGCGAACTTTTCGGGTGGACTGATGCAGTCTCCGAATTGGACGAAACTCGCACATTGTATGTATATGATATAACTATAATCACTTTGTGATCACCGACGATCTTATTTCGTCCATTCGAGACTGTTTAGGGGCTCAAAATGTCGTTTTTCGGTTTGGGGCTAGCGCGCGAACTTTTCGGGTGGAATGATGTAATGCCCGAATTGGGCGAAATTCGCGCATTGTATGTATATTGTAAAACTATTAATCACTTCGTGATCTCCGACGATGTTATTTCGGCCATTCGGGACTGTTTAGGGGCTCAAAATGTCGTTTTTCGGTTTGGGCTAGCGCGTGAACTTTTCGGGTGGAATGATGCAGTCTCCGAATTGGACGAAATTTGCGCATTGTATGTATATGGTAAAACT
This sequence comes from Lactuca virosa, assembly GCF_052849685.1. NCBI lineage: Eukaryota > Viridiplantae > Streptophyta > Magnoliopsida > Asterales > Asteraceae > Lactuca > Lactuca virosa. The sequence continues at coordinate 219,655,728 of NC_136430.1, read as the reverse complement.
ATAAATCACTTTGTGATCACCGACGATGTTATTTCGGCCATTCGGGACTGTTTGGGGCTCAAAATGTCGTTTTTCGGTTTGGGGCTAGCGCGTGAACTTTTCGGGTGCAATGATGCAGTCTCCGAATTGGACGAAATTCGCGCTTTGTATGCATATGGTAAAACTATAAATCACTTCGTGATCACCGACGATGTTATTTCGGTCATTCGGGACTGTTTAGGGCTCAAAATGTCGTTTTTCGGTTTTGGGCTAATGCGCGAACTTTTTGGGTGGAATGATGCAGTCTCCGAATTGGACGAAATTCGTACATTGTTTGTATATGGTAAAACTATAAATCACCTCGTGATCACCAACAATGGTATTTCAGTCATTCGAGACTTATTAGGGGCTCAAAATGTCGTTTTTCGGTTTCGGGCTGGCGCGCGAACTTTTCGGGTGGAATGATGCAGTGTCCGAATTGGACGAAATTCGCACATTGTATGTATATGGTAAAACCATAAATCACTTCGTGATCACCGACGATGTTATTTCGGTCATTCGAGATTATTTAGGGGATCAAAATGTCGTTTTTCGGTTTTGAACTGGCGCGCGAACTTTTCGCGTGGAATGATGCAGTCTCCGAATTGGACTCAATTCGCACATTGTATGAATATGGTAAAACTAAAAATGACTTTGTGATCACCGACGATGTTATTTCGGCCATTCGGGACTGTTTAGGGGCTCAAAATGTCGTTTTTCGGTTTGGAGCTAGCGCGCGAACTTTTCTGGTGGAATTATGCAGTCTCCGAATTGGACGAAATTCGCGCTTTTTATGTATATGGTAAAACTATATATCACGTCGTGATCACAGACGATGTTATTTCGGCCATTCAGGACTGTTTAAGGGCTCAAAATGTCGTTTTTCGGTTTTGGGCTAGCACGTGAACTTTTCGGGTGGAATGATGCATTCTCCGAATTGCACGAAATTCGCACATTGTATGTATATGTTAAAACCATAAATTATTTCGTGATCATGGACAATGTTATTTCGGTCATTCGGGACTTATTAGGGGCTCAAAATGTCGTTTTTCGGTTTTGGGCTGGCGCGCGAACTTTTTGGGTGGAATGTTGTAGCCTCCGAATTGGACGAAATTCACACATTGTATGTATAAGGTAAAACTATAAATCACTTCGTGATCACCGACGATGTTATTTCGGCCATTCGGGACAGTTTAGGGGCTCAAAACGTCGTTTTTCGGTTTGGGGCTAGCGCACAAACTTTTCGGGTGGAATGATGCAGTCTCTTATATGGTAAAACTATAAATCACTTCTTGATCACCGACGTTGTTATTTCCGTCATTCGGGACTATGTATGGGCTCAAGATGCCGTTTTTCGGTTTTGTGCTGGCGCACGAACTTTTCGGGTGGAATGATGCAGTCTCCGAATTGGACGAAACTCGCACATTGTATGTATATGATATAACTATAATCACTTTGTGATCACCGACGATGTTATTTTGGCTATTCGGGACTGTTTAGGGGCTCAAAATGTCGTTTTTCGGTTTGGGGCTAGCGCGCGAACTTTTCGGGTGGAATGATGCAGTGCCCGAATTGGTCGAAATTCGCGCATTGTATGTATATTGTAAAACAATTAATCACTTCGTGATCTCCGACAATGTTATTTCGGCCATTCGGGACTGTTTAGGGGCTCAAAATGTCGTTTTTCGGTTTGGGCTAGCGCGTGAACTTTTCGGGTGGAATGATGCAGTCTCCGAATTGGATGAAATTCGCGCTTTGTATGTATATGGTAAAACTATAAGTCACTTCGTGATCACCGACGATGTTATTTCGGTCATTCGGGACTATTTAGGGCTCAAAATGTCGTTTTTCGGTTTTGGGCTAGCGCGCGAACTTTTCGGGTGGAATGATGCAGTCTTTGAATTGGACGAAATTCGTACATTGTATGTATATGGTAAAACTATAAATCACATCGTGATCACCAACAATGGTATTTCGGTCATTCGAGACTTATTAGAGGCTCAAAATGTCGTTTTTCGGTTTTGGGCTGGCGCACGAACTATTCGGGTGGAATGATGCAGTCTCCGAATTGGACGAAATTCGCACATTGTATGTATATGGTAAAACCATAAATCACTTCGTGATCACCGACGATGTTATTTCGGTCATTCGAGATTATTTAGGGGCTCAAAATGTCGTTGTTCGGTTTTGAACTGGCGCACAAACTTTTCGGGTGGAATGATGCAGTCTCCGAATTGGACGAAATTCGCGCATTGTATGTATATGGTAAAACTATAAATCACTTTGTGATCACCGACGATGTTATTTCGGCCATTCGGGACTGTTTGGGGCTCAAAATGTCGTTTTTCGGTTTGGGGCTAGCGCGTGAACTTTTCGGGTGCAATGATGCAGTCTCCGAATTGGACGAAATTCGCGCTTTGTATGTATATGGTAAAACTATAAATCACTTCGTGATCACCGACGATGTTATTTCGGTCATTCGGGACTGTTTAGGGCTCAAAATGTCGTTTTTCGGTTTTGGGCTAATGCGCGAACTTTTTGGGTGGAATGATGCAGTCTCCGAATTGGACGAAATTCGTACATTGTTTGTATATGGTAAAACTATAAATCACCTCGTGATCACCAACAATGGTATTTCGGTCATTCGAGACTTATTAGGGGCTCAAAATGTCGTTTTTCGGTTTCGGGCTGGCGCGCGAACTTTTCGGGTGGAATGATGCAGTGTCCGAATTGGACGAAATTCGCACATTGTATGTATATGGTAAAACCATAAATCACTTCGTGATCACCGACGATGTTATTTCGGTCATTCGAGATTATTTAGGGGATCAAAATGTCGTTTTTCGGTTTTGAACTGGCGCGCGAACTTTTCGTGTGGAATGATGCAGTCTCCGAATTGGACGCAATTCGCACATTGTATGAATATGGTAAAACTAAAAATGACTTTGTGATCACCGACGATGTTATTTCGGCCATTCGGGACTGTTTAGGGGCTCAAAATGTCATTTTTCGGTTTGGAGCTAGCGCGCGAACTTTTCTGGTGGAATTATGCAGTCTCCGAATTGGACGAAATTCGCGCTTTTTATGTATATGGTAAAACTATATATCACGTCGTGATCACAGACGATGTTATTTCGGCCATTCAGGACTGTTTAAGAGCTCAAAATGTCGTTTTTCGGTTTTGGGCTAGCACGTGAACTTTTCGGGTGGAATGATGCATTCTCCGAATTGCACGAAATTCGCACATTGTATGTATATGTTAAAACCATAAATCATTTCGTGATCATGGACAATGTTATTTCGGTCATTCGGGACTTATTAGGGGCTCAAAATGTCGTTTTTCGGTTTTGGGCTGGCGCGCGAACTTTTTGGGTGGAATGTTGCGGTCTCCGAATTGGACGAAATTCCCACATTGTATGTATAAGGTAAAACTATAAATCACTTCGTGATCACCGACGATGTTATTTCGGCCATTCGGGACAGTTTAGGGGGTCAAAACGTCGTTTTTCGGTTTGGGGCTAGCGCACAAACTTTTCGGGTGGAATGATGCTGTCTCTTATATGGTAAAACTATAAATCACTTCTTGATCACCGACGTTGTTATTTCCGTCATTCGGGACTATGTATGGGCTCAAGATGCCGTTTTTCGGTTTTGTGCTGGCGCACGAACTTTTCGGGTGGAATGATGCAGTCTCCGAATTGGACGAAACTCGCACATTGTATGTATATGATATAACTATAATCACTTTGTGATCACCGACGATGTTATTTTGGCTATTCGGGACTGTTTAGGGGCTCAAAATGTCGTTTTTCGGTTTGGGGCTAGCGCGCGAACTTTTCGGGTGGAATGATGCAGTGCCCGAATTGGTCGAAATTCGCGCATTGTATGTATATTGTAAAACAATTAATCACTTCGTGATCCCCGACAATGTTATTTCGGCCATTCGGGACTGTTTAGGGGCTCAAAATGTCGTTTTTCGGTTTGGGCTAGCGCGTGAACTTTTCGGGTGGAATGATGCAGTCTCCGAATTGGATGAAATTCGCGCTTTGTATGTATATGGTAAAACTATAAGTCACTTCGTGATTACCGACGATGTTATTTCGGTCATTCGAGACTATTTAGGGCTCAAAATGTCGTTTTTCGGTTTTGGGCTAGCGCGCGAACTTTTCGGGTGGAATGATGCAGTCTTTGAATTGGACGAAATTCGTACATTGTATGTATAAGGTAAAACTATAAATCACATCGTGATCACCAACAATGGTATTTCGGTCATTCGAGACTTATTAGAGGCTCAAAATGTCGTTTTTCGGTTTTGGGCTGACGCACGAACTATTCGGGTGGAATGATGCAGTCTCCGAATTGGACGAAATTCGCACATTGTATGTATATGGTAAAACCATAAATCACTTCGTGATCACCGACGATGTTATTTCGGTCATTCGAGATTATTTAGGGGCTCAAAATGTCGTTTTTCGGTTTTGAACTGGCGCACAAACTTTTCGGGTGGAATGATGCAGTCTCCGAATTGGACGCAATTTGCACATTGTATGTATATGGTAAAACTATAAATCACTTCGTGATCACCGACGTTGTTATTTCCGTCATTCGGGACTATTTAGGGGCTTAAAATGTCGTTTTTCGGTTTTGGGCTGGCGCGCGAACTTTTCGGGTGGAATGATGCAGTCTCCGAATTGGACGAAATTCGCACATTGTATGTATATGGTAAAACTATAAATCACTTCTTGATCACCGACGTTGTTATTTCCGTCATTCGGGACTATTTATGGGCTCAAAATGTCGTTTTTCGGTTTTGTGCTTGCGTGCGAACTTTTCGGGTGGAATGTTGCAGTCTCCGAATTGGATGAAACTCGCACATTATATGTATATGATATAACTATAATCACTTTGTGATCACTGACGATTTTTTTTCGGCCATTCGGGACTGTTTAGGGGCTCAGAATGTCGTTTTTCGGTTTGGGGCTAGCGCGCGAACTTTTCGGGTGGAATGATGTAGTGCCCGAATTGGGCGAAATTCGCGCATTGTATGTATATTGTAAAACTATTAATCACTTCGTGATCTCCGACGATGTTATTTCGGCCATTCGGGACTGTTTAGGGGCTCAAAATGTCGTTTTTCGGTTTGGGCTAGCGCGTGAACTTTTCGGGTGGAATGATGCAGTCTCCGAATTGTACGAAATTCGCACATTGTATGTATATGGTAAAACTATAAATCACTTTGTGATCACCGACGATGTTGTTGCGGTCATTCGGGACTTATTAGGTGATCAAAATGTCGTTTTTCGGTTTTGGGCTAGCGCGCAAACTTTTCGGGTGGAATGATGCAGTCTCCGAATTGGAAGAAATTCCCACATTGTATATATATGGTAAAACTATTAATCACTTTGAGATCACCGACGTTCTTATTTCCATCATTCGGGACTATTTAGGGGCTCAAAATGTCGTTTTTCGGTTTTGGGCTGGCGCGCGAACTTTTCGGGTGGAATGATGCAGTCTCTGAATTGGACGAAATTCGCACATTGTATGTATATGTTAAAACTATAAATCACTTTGTGATCACCGACGATGTTGTTTCTGTCATTCGGGACTATTTAGGGGCTCAAAATGTCGTTTTTCGGTTTTGGGCTGGCACGCAAACTTTTCGGGTGGAATGATGCAGTCTACGAATTAGAAGCAATTCGTACATTGTATGTATATGGTAAAACTATAAATCACTTTGTGATCACCGACGTTGTTATTTCCGTCATTCGGGACTATTTAGGGGCTCAAAATGTCGTTTTTCGGTTTTGGGCTGGCACGCGAACTTTTCGGGTGGAATGATGCAGTCTCCGAATTGGAAGAAATTCCCACATTGTATGTATATGGTAAAACTATAAATCACTTTGAGAACACCGAGGTTGTTATTTCCGTCATTCGGGACTATTTAGGGGCTCAAAATGTCGTTTTTCGGTTTTGGGCTGGCGCGTGAACTTTTCGGGTGGAATGATGCAGTCTCCGAATTGGACGAAATTCGCACATTGTCGTATATGGTAAAACTATAACTAACTTTGTGATCACCGACGATGTTATTTCGGCCATTTGGGACTGTTTAGGGGCTCAAAATGTCGTTTTTCGGTTTTACGCTGGCACGCGAACTTTTTGGGTGGAATGATGCAGTCTCCGAATTGGACGAAATTCACACATTGTATGTATATGGTAAAACAATAAATCACTTCGTGATCACCGACGATGTTATTTCGGTCATTCGGGACTGTTTAGGGCTCAAAATGTCGTTTTTCGGTTTTGGGCTGGCGTGCGAACTTTTCGGGTGGAATGATGCAGTCTCCGAATTGGATGAAATTCACACATTGTATGTATATGGTAAAACTATAAATCACTTCGTGATCACCGACGATGTTATTTCGGCCATTCGAGACTGTTTAAGGGCTCAAAATGTCGTTTTTCGGTTTTAGGCTAGCACGCGAACTTTTCGGGTGAAATGATGCAGTCTCCGAATTGGACGAAATTCACACATTGTATGTATATGGTAAAACTATAAATCACTTCAAGATCACCGACGATGTTATTTCGGCCATTCGGGACTGTTAAGGGGCTCAAAATGTCGTTTTTCGGTTTGGGGCTAGCGCAAACTTTTCCGGTGGAATGCTGCAGTCTCCGAATTGTACGAAATTCAAACATTGTATGTATATGGTAAAACTATAAATCACTTTGTGATCACCGACGATGTTGTTTCGGTCATTCGGGACTTATTAGGTGATCAAAATGTCGTTTTTCGGTTTTGGGCTGGGGCGCAAACTTTTCGGGTGGAATGATGCAGTCTCCGAATTGGAAGAAATTCCCACATTGTATGTATATGGTAAAACTATAAATCACTTTGAGATCACCGACGTTGTTATTTCCGTCAGTCGCGACTATTTCGGGGCTCAAAATGTTGTTTTTCGGTTTGGACTGGTGCGAACTTTTCGGGTGGAATAATGTAGTCTCCGAATCGGTCGAAATTCACACATTGTATGTATATGGTAAAACTATAAATAACTTTGTGATCACCGACGATGTTATTTCGGCCATTTGGGACTGTTTAGGGGCTCAAAATGTCGTTTTTCGATTTTAGGCTGGCACGCGAACTTTTTGGGTGGAATGATGCAGTCTCCGAATTGGACGAAATTCACACATTGTATGTATATGGTAAAACAATAAATCACTTCGTGATCACCGACGGTGTTATTTCGGTCATTCGGGACTGTTTAGGGGCTCTAAATGTCGTTTTTCGGTTTTGGGCTGGCGTGCGAACTTTTCGGGTGGAATGATGCAGTCTCCGAATTGGACGAAATTCACGCATTGTATGTATAAGGTAAAACTATAAATCACTTCGTGATCACCGACGATGTTATTTCCGCCATTCGCGACTGTTTAGGGGCTCAAAATGTCGTTTTTCGGTTTTAGGCTGGCACGCGAACTTTTCGGGTGGAATGATGCAGTCTCCGAATTTGACGAAATTCACACATTGTATGTATATGATAAAACTATGAATCACCTCGCGGTCACCGACGATGTTATTTCGGCCATTCGGGACTGTTTAGGGGCTCAAAATGTCGTTTTTCGGTTTTGGGCTGGCGCGCGAACTTTTCGGGTGGAATGATGCAGTCTCCGAATTGGACGAAACTTGCACATTTTATGTATATGATATAACTATAAATCATTTTGTGATCACAGACGATGTTAGTTCGGCCATTCGGGACTGTTTAGGGGCTCAAAATGTCGTTTTTCGGTTTGGGGCTCGCGCGCGAACTTTTCGGGTGGAATGATGCAGTGCCCGAATTGTGTTAAATTCGCGCATTGTATGTATATTGTAAAACTATTAATCAATTTGTGATATCCCACGATGTTATTTCAGCCATTCGGGACAGTTTAGGTGCTCAAAATGTCGTTTTTGGGTTTGGGCTAGCGTGTGAACTTTTCGGGTGGAATGATGCACTCTCCGAATTGGACGAAATCCGCGCTTTGTATGTATATGGTAAAACTATAAATCACTTCGTGATCACCGACGATGTTATTTCGGCGATTCAGGACTGTTTAGGGGCTCAAAATGTCATTTTTCGGTTTTGGGATAGCATGTGAACTTTTCAGGTGGAATGATGCAGTCTTCGAATTGGACGAAATTCATGCATTGTATGTATATGGTAAAACTATAAATCACTTCGTGATCACCGACGATGTTATTTCGGCCATTCGGGACTGTTAAGGGGCTCAAAATGTCGTTTTTCGGTTTTAGGCTTGCACGCGAACTTTTCGGGTGGAATGACGCAGTCTCCGAATTGGACGAAATTCACACATTGTATGTATATGGTAAAACTATAAATCACTTCGAGATCACCGACGATGTTATTTCGGCCATTCGGGACTATTTAGGGGCTCAAAATGTCGTTTTTCAGTTTGGGGCTTGCGCACAAACTTTTCCGGTGGAATGCTGCAGTCTCCGAATTGTACGAAATTCGCACATAGTGTGTATATGGTAAAACTATAAATCACTTTGTGATCACCGACGATGTTGTTTCGGTCATTCGGGACTTATTAGGTGCTCAAAATGTCGTTTTTCGGTTTTGGGCTGGCGCGCAAACTTTTCGGGTCGAATGATGCAGTCTCCGATTGGAAGAAATTCGCACATTGTATGTATATGGTAAAACTATAAATCACTTCGTGATCGCCGACGTTGTTATTTCCGTCATTCGGGACTATTTATGGGCTCAAAATGTCGTTTTTCGGTTTTGGGCTGGCGAGCGAACTTTTCGGGTGGAATGACGCAGTCTCCGAATTGGACGAAATTCACACATTGTAAGTATATCGTAAAACTATAAATAACTTCGTGATCACCGACGATGTTATTTCGGTCATTTGGGACTGTTTAGGGGCTCAAAATGTCGTTTTTCGGTTTTAGGCTGGCACGCGAACTTTTTGGGTGGATTGATGCAGTCTCCGAATTGGACGAAATTCACACATTGTATGTATATCGTAAAACTATAAATCACTTCCTGATCACCTACGATGTTATTTCGGTCATTCGGGACTGTTTAGGGGCTCAAAATGTCGTTTTTCGGTTTTGTGCTGGCGTGCGAACTTTTCGGGTGGAATGATGCAGTCTCCGAATTGGACGAAATTCGCACATTGTATGTATATGGTAAAACTATAAATCACTTTGTGATCACCGACGATGTTATTTCGGTCATTCGGGACTGTTTAGGGGCTCAAAATCTTGTTTTTCGGTTTTGGGCTGGCATGCGAACTTTTCGGGTGGAATGATGCAGTCTCCGAATTGGACGAAAGTCGCACATTGTATGTATATGGTAAAACAATAAATCACTTTGTGATCACCGACGATGTTATTTCGATCATTCGAGTCTGTTTAGGGGCTCATACTGTCGTTTTTAGGTTTTGGGCTAGCGCGCGAACTTTTCGGGTAGAAAGATGCAGTCTCCGAATTGGTCGAAATTCGCACATTGTATACATATGGTAAAACTATAAATCACGTCTTGATCACCGGCAATGTGATTTCGGTCATTCGGGACTTATTAGGGGCTCAAAATGTCATTTTTCGGTTTTGGGCTGGCTCGCAAAATTTTCGGGTGAAATGATGCAGTCTACGAATTGGAAAAAATTCGCACATTGTATGTGTATGGTAAAACTATAAATCACTTCGTGATCACCGACGTTGTTATTTCCGTCATTCGGGACTATTTAGGGGCTCAAAATGTCGTTTTTCGGTTTTGGGCTAGCGCGCGAACTTTTCGGGAGGAATGATGCAGTCTCCGAATTGAACGAAATTCGCACATTGTATGTATATGGTAAAACTATAAATCACTTCTTGATCACCGACGTTATTTCCGTCATTCGGGACTATTTATGGGCTCAAAATGTTGTTTATCGGTTTTGTGCTGGCGCGCGAACTTTTCGGGTGGAATGATGCAGTCTCCGAATTGGACGAAATTCACACATTGTAAGTATATCGTAAAACTATAAATAACTTCGTGATCACCGACGATGTTATTTCGGCCATTTGGGACTGTTTAGGGGCTCAAAATGTCGTTTTTCGGTTTTAGGCTGGCACGCGAACTTTTTGGGTGGATTGATGCAGTCTCCGAATTGGACGAAATTCACACATTGTATGTATATCGTAAAACTATAAATCACTTCCTGATCACCTACGATGTTATTTCGGTCATTCGGGACTGTTTAGGGGCTCAAAATGTCGTTTTTCGGTTTTGTGCTGGCGTGCGAACTTTTCGGGTGGAATGATGCAGTCTCCGAATTGGACGAAATTCGCACATTGTATGTATATGGTAAAACTATAAATCACTTCGTGATCACCGACGATGTTATTTCGGTCATTCGGGACTGTTTAGGGGCTCATAATCTTGTTTTTCGGTTTTGGGCTGGCATGCGAACTTTTCGGGTGGAATGATGCAGTCTCCGAATTGGACGAAAGTCGCACATTGTATGTATATGGTAAAACAATAAATCACTTTGTGATCACCGACGATGTTATTTCGATCATTCGAGTCTGTTTAGGGGCTCATACTGTCGTTTTTCGGTTTTGGGCTAGCGCGCGAACTTTTCGGGTAGAAAGATGCAGTCTCCGAATTGGTCGAAATCCGCACATTGTATACATATGGTAAAACTATAAATCACGTCTTGATCACCGGCAATGTGATTTCGGTCATTCGGGACTTATTAGGGGCTCAAAATGTCATTTTTCGGTTTTGGGCTGGCGCGCAAAATTTTCGGGTGGAATGCTGCAGTCTACGAATTGGAAAAAATTCGCACATTGTATGTATATGGTAAAACTATAAATCACTTCGTGATCACCGACGTTGTTATTTCCGTCATTCGGGACTATTTAGGGGCTCAAAATGTCGTTTTTCGGTTTTGGGCTAGCGCGCGAACTTTTCGGGAGGAATGATGCAGTCTCCGAATTGAACGAAATTCGCACATTGTATGTATATGGTAAAACTATAAATCACTTCGTGATCGCCGACGTTGTTATTTCCGTCATTCGGGACTATTTATGGGCTCAAAATGTCGTTTTTCGGTTTTGGGCTGGCGAGCGAACTTTTCGGGTGGAATGATGCAGTCTCCGAATTGGACGAAATTCACACATTGTAAGTATATCGTAAAACTATAAATAAGTTCGTGATCACCGACGATGTTATTTCGGCCATTTGGGACTGTTTAGGGGCTCAAAATGTCGTTTTTCGGTTTTAGGCTGGCACGCGAACTTTTTGGGTGGATTGCTGTAGTCTCCGAATTGGACGAAATTCACACATTGTATGTATATCGTAAAACTATAAATCACTTCCTGATCACCTACGATGTTATTTCGGTCATTCGGGACTGTTTAGGGGCTCAAAATGTCGTTTTTCGGTTTTGTGCTGGCGTGCGAACTTTTCGGGTGGAATGATGCAGTCTCCGAATTGGACGAAATTCGCACATTGTATGTATATGGTAAAACTATAAATCACTTCGTGATCACCGACGATGTTATTTCGGTCATTCGGGACTGTTTAGGGGCTCAAAATCTTGTTTTTCGGTTTTGGGATGGCATGCGAACTTTTCGGGTGGAATGATGCAGTCTCCGAATTGGACGAAAGTCGCACATTGTATGTATATGGTAAAACAATAAATCACTTTGTGATAACCGACGATGTTATTTCGAAAATTCGAGTCTGTTTAGGGGCTCATACTGTCGTTTTTCGGTTTTGGGCTAGCGCGCGAACTTTTCGGGTAGAAAGATGCAGTCTCCGAATTGGTCGAAATTCGCACATTGTATACATATGGTAAAACTATAAATCACGTCTTGATCACCGGCAATGTGATTTCGGTCATTCGGGACTTATTAGGGGCTCAAAATGTTATTTTTCGGTTTTGGGCTGGCGCGCAAACTTTTCGGGTGGAATGATGCAGTCTACGAATTGGAAAAAATTCGCACGTTGTATGTATATGGTAAAACTATAAATCACTTCGTGATCACCGACGTTGTTATTTCCGTCATTCGGGACTATTTAGGGGCTCAAAATGTCGTTTTTCGGTTTTGGGCTAGCACGTGAACTTTTCAGGTGGAATGATGCGTTCTCCGAATTGCACGAAATTCGCACATTGTATGTATATGGTAAAACTATAAATCACTTCGTGATCACCGACGATGTTATTTCAGCCATTCGGGACTGTTTAGGGGCTCAAAATGTCGTTTTTCGGTTTTAGGCTGGCACGCGAACTTTTTGGGTGGAATGATGCAGTCTTTGAATTGGATGAAATTCACACATTGTATGTATAAGGTAAAACTATAAATCACTTTGTGATCACCGACGATGTTATTTCGGCCATTCGGGACTGTTGAGGGGCTCAAAATGTCGTTTTTCGGTTTGGGGCTAGCGCGCAAACTTTTCGGGTGGAATGATGCAGTCTCCGAATTGGACGAAATTCGCACATTGTATGTATATGGTAAAACTATAAATCACTTTGTGATCACCGACGATGTTGTTTCTGTCATTCGGGACTTATTAGGTGCTCAAAATGTCGTTTTTCGGTTTTGGGCTGGCACGCAAACTTTTCAAGTGGAATGATGCAGTCTACGAATTGGAAGAAATTCGCACATTGTATGTATATGGTAAAACTACAAATCACTTCGTGATCACCGACGTTGTTATTTCCGTCATTCGGGACTATTTAGGGGCTCAAAATGTCGTTTTTCGGTTTTGGGCTAGCGCGCGAACTTTTCGGGTGGAATGATGCAGTCTCCGAATTGAACGAAATTCGCACATTGTATGTATATGGTAAAACTATAAATCACTTGTTGATCACCGACGTTATTTCCGTCATTCGGGACTATTTATGGGCTCAAAATGTTGTTTATCGGTTTTGTGCTGGCGCGCGAACTTTTCGGGTGGAATGATGCAGTCTCCGAATTGGACGAAACTCGCATATTTTATGTATATGATATAACTATAAATCATTTTGTGATCACCGACGATGTTAGTTCGGCCATTCGGGACTGTTTAGGGGCTCAAAATGTCGTTTTTCGGTTTGGGGCTCGCGCGCGAACTTTTCGGGTGGAATGATGCAGTGCCCGAATTGTGTGAAATTCGCGCATTGTATGTATATTGTAAAACTATTAATCACCGTGTGATCTCCGACGATGTTATTTCAGCCATTCGGGACTGTTTAGGGGCTCAAAATGTCGTTTTTCGGTTTGGGCTAGCGCGTGAACTTTTCGGGTGGAATGATGCAGTCTCCGTATTGGACGAAATTCATGCATTGTATGTATATTGTAAAACTATAAATCACTTCGTGATCACCGACGATGTTATTTCGGCCATTCGGGACTGTTAAGGGGCTCAAAATGTCGTTTTTCGGTTTTAGGCTGGCACGCGAACTTTTCGGGTGGAATGATGCAGTCTCTGAATTGGACGAAATTCACACATTGTATGTATATGGTAAAACTATAAATCACTTCGGGATCACCGACGATGTTATTTCGGCCATTCGGGACTATTTAGGGGCTCAAAATGTCGTTTTTCGGTTTGGGGCTAGCGCACAAACTTTTCCAGTGGAATGCTGCAGTCTCCGAATTGTACGAAATTCGCACATAGTGTGTATATGGTAAAACTATAAATCACTTTGTGATCACCGACGATGTTGTTTCGGTCATTCGGGACTTATTAGGTGCTCAAAATGCCGTTTTTCGGTTTTGGGCTGGCGCGCAAACTTTTCGGGTCGAATGATGCAGTCTCCGATTGGAAGAAATTCGCACATTGTATGTATATGGTAAAACTATAAATCACTTCGTGATCGCCGACGTTGTTATTTCCGTCATTCGGGACTATTTATGGGCTCAAAATGTCGTTTTTCGGTTTTGGGCTGGCGAGCGAACTTTTCGGGTGGAATGATGCAGTCTCTGAATTGGACGAAATTCACACATTGTATGTATATGGTAAAACTATAAATCACTTCGGGATCACCGACGATGTTATTTCGGCCATTCGGGACTCTTTAGGGGCTCAAAATGTCGTTTTTCGGTTTGGGGCTAGCGCAAACTTTTCTGGTGGAATGTTGCAGTCTCCGAATTGTACGAAATTCGCACATTGTATGTATTTGGTAAAACTATAAATCGTTTTGTGATCACCGACGATGTCGTTTTGGTCATTCGGGACTTATTAGGTGCTCAAAATGTCGTTTTTCGGTTTTGGGCTGGGTGGCAAACTTTTCGGGTGGAATGATGCAGTCTCCGAATTGGAAGAAATTCGCACATTGTATGTATATGGTAAAACTATAAATCACTTTGAGATCACCGTCGTTGTTATTTCCGTCATTCGTGACTATTTAGGGGCTCAAAATGTCGTTTTTCGGTTTTGGTCTGGCGCGCGAACTTTTCGGGTGGAATGATGCAGTCTCCGAATTGGTCGAAATTCACACATTGTATGTATATGGTAAAACTACAAATAACTTTGTGATCACCGACGATGTTATTTCGGCCATTTGGGACTGTTTAGGGGCTCAAAATGTCGTTTTTCGGTATTAGACTGGCACACGAACTTTTTGGGTGGAATGATGCAGTCTCCGAATTGGACGAAATTCACACATTGTATGTATATGGTAAAACAAGAAATCACTTCGTGATCACCGACGATGTTATTTCGGACATTCGGGACTGTTTAGGGGCTCTAAATGTCGTTTTTCGGTTTTGGGCTGGCGTGCGAACTTTTCGGTTGGAATGATGCAGTCTCCGAATTAGACGAAATTCACGCATTGTATGTATAAGGTAAGACTATAAATCATTTCGTGATCACCGACGATGTTATTTCGGCTATTCAAGACTGTTTAGGGGCTCAAAATGTCGTTTTTCGGTTTTAGGCTGGCACGCGAACTTTTCGGGTGGAATGATGCAGTCTCCGAATTTGACGAAATTCACACATTGTATGTATATGGTAAAACTAAGAATCACCATCGCGATCACCGACGATGTTATTTCGGCCATTCGGGACTGTTTAGGGGCTCAAAATGTCGTTTTTTGGTTTTGTACTGGCGCGCGGACTTTTCGGGTGGAATGATGCAGTTTTCGAATTGGACGAAATTCACACATTGTATGTATATGGTAAAACTATAATTCACTTCGTGATCACCGACGATGTTATTTCGGTCATTCGGGACTGTTTAAAGGCTCAAAATGTCGTTCTTCGATTTTGGGCTGGCGTGCGAACTTTTCGGGTGGAATGATGCAACCTCCGAATTAGATGAAATTCACAGATTGTATGTATATGGTAAAAGTATAAATCACTTTGTGATCACCGACGATGTTATTTCGGTCATTCGGGAGTGTTTAGGGGCTCAAAATGTCGTTTTTCGGTTTTGGGCTAGCGCGCGAACTTTTCGGGTGGAATGATGCAGTCTATGAATTGGAAGAAATTCACACATTGTATATGTAAGTTAAAACTATAAATCACTTTGTGATCACCGACGATGTTATTTCGGCCATTAGGAACTGTTTAGGGGCTCAAAATGTTGTTTTTCGGTTTGGGGCTAGCGCACAAACTTTTCGGGTGGAATGATGCAGTCTCCGAATTGGACGAAATTCGCACATAGTATGTATATGGTAAAACTATAAATCACTTTGTGATCACCGACGATGTTGTTTCTGTCATTCGGGACTTATTAGGTGCTCAAAATGTCGTTTTTCGGTTTTGGGCTGGCACGCAAACTTTCCGTGTGGAATGATGCAGTCTACGAATTAGAAGAAATTCGCACATTGTATGTATATGGTGAAACTATAAATCACTTCGTGATCGCCGACGTTGTTATTTCCGTCATTCGGGACTATTTAGGGGGTCAAAATGTTGTTTTTCGGTTTTGGGCTGGCGCGCGAACTTTTCGAGTGGAATGATGCAGTCTCCGAATTGGACGAAATTCGCACATTGTATGTATATGGTAAAACTATAAATCACTTCTTGATCACCGACCTTATTTCCTTCATTCGGGACTATTTATGGGCTCAAAATGTTGTTTATCGGTTTTGTGCTGGCGCGCGAACTTTTCGGGTGGAATGATGCAGTTTCCGAATTGGACGAAACTTGCACACTGTATGTACATGATATAACTATAAATCACTTTGTGATCACCGACGATGTTAGTTCAGCCATTCGGCACTGTTTAAGGGCTCAAAATGTCGTTTTACGGTTTGGGGCTCGCGCGCGAACTTTTCGGGTGGAATGATGCAGTGCCTGAATTGTGCGAAATTCGCGCATTGTATGTATATTGTAAAACTATTAATCAATTCGTGATCTCCGACGATGTTATTTCAGCCATTCGGGACTGTTTAGGGGCTCAAAATGTCGTTTTTGGGTTTGGTGCTAGCGCGTGAACTTTTCGGGTGGAATGATGCAGTTTTCGAATTGGACGAAATTCGCGCTTTGTATGTATATGGTAAAACTATAAATCACTTCGTGATCACCGACGATGTTATTTCGGCCATTCAGGACTGTTTAGGGGCTCAAAATTTCGTTTTTCGGTTTTGGGATAGCATGTGAACCTTTCGGGTGGAATGATGCAATCTCCGAATTGGACGAAATTCACGCATTGTATGTATATGGTAAAACTATAAATCACTTCGTGATCAGCGACGATGTTATTTCGGCCATTCGGGACTGTTTAGGGGCTCAAAATGTCGTTTTTCGGTTTTAGGCTGGCACGCGAACTTTTCGGGTGGAATGATGCAGTCTCCGAATTGGACGAAATTCACACATTGTATATATATGGTAAAACTATAAATCACTTCAGGACCACCGACGATGTTATTTCGGCCATTCGGGACTGTTTAGGGGCTCAAAATGTCGTTTTTCGGTTTGGGGCTGGCGCGCAAACTTTTCCGGTGGAATGCTGCAGTCTCCGAATTGTACGAAATTCGCACATTGTATGTATATGGTAAAACTATAAATCACTTTGTGATCACCGACGATGTTGTTTCGGTCATTCGGGACTTATTAGGTGATCAAAATGTCGTTTTTCGGTTTTGGGCTGGCGCGCAAACTTTTCGGGTGGAATGATGCAGTCTCCGAATTGGAAGAAATTCCCACATTGTATGTATATGGTAAAACTATAAATCACTTTGAGAACACCGATGTTGTTATTTCCGTCATTCGGGACTATTTAGGGGCTCAAAATGTCGTTTTTCGGTTTTGGGCTGGCGCGTGAACTTTTCGGGTGGAATGATGCAGTCTCCGAATTGGACGAAATTCGCACATTGTCGTATATGGTAAAACTATAACTAACTTTGTGATCACCGACGATCTTATTTCGGCCATTTGGGACTGTTTAGGGGCTCAAAATGTCGTTTTTCGGTTTTACGCACGCACGCGAATTTTTTGGGTGGAATGATGCAGTCTCCGAATTGGACGAAATTCACGCATTGTATGTATATGGTAAAACAATAAATCACTTCGTGATCACCGACGATGTTATTTCGGTCATTCGGGACTGTTTAGGGGCTCTAAATGTCGTTTTTCGGTTTTGGGCTGTCGTGCGAACTTTTCGGTTGGAATGATGCAGTCTCCGAATTAGACGAAATTCACGCATTGTATGTATAAGGTAAAACTATAAATCATTTCGTGATCACCGACGATGTTATTTCGGCCATTCAAGACTGTTTAGGGGCTCAAAATGTCGTTTTTCGGTTTTAGGCTGGCACGCGAACTTTTCGGGTGGAATGATGCAGTCTCCGAATTTGACGAAATTCACACATTGTATGTATATGGTAAAACTATAAATCACTTCGAGATCACCGACGATGTTATTTCGGCCATTCGGGACTGTTAAGGGGCTCAAAATGTCGTTTTTCGGTTTGGGGCTAGCGCGCAAACTTTTCCGGTGGAATGCTGCAGTCTCCGAATTGTACGAAATTCAAACATTGTATGTATATGGTAAAACTATAAATCACTTTGTGATCACCGACGATGTTGTTTCGGTCATTCGGGACTTATTAGGTGATCAAAATGTCGTTTTTCGGTTTTGGGCTGGCGCGCAAACTTTTCGGGTGGAATGATGCAGTCTCCGAATTGGAAAAAATTCCCACATTGTATGTATATGGTAAAACTATAAATCACTTTGAGATCACCGACGTTGTTATTTCCGTCAGTCGGGACTATTTAGGGGCTCAAAATGTTGTTTTTCGGTTTGGACTGGCGCGAACTTTTCGGGTGGAATGATGCAGTCTCCGAATCGGTCGAAATTCACACATTGTATGTATATGGTAAAACTATAAATACCTTTGTGATCACCGACGATGTTATTTCGGCCATTTGGGACTGTTTAGGGGCTCAAAATGTCGTTTTTCGATTTTAGGCTGGCACGCGAACTTTTTGGGTGGAATGATGCAGTCTCCGAATTGGACGAAATTCACACATTATATGTATATGGTAAAACAATAAATCACTTCGTGATCACCGACGGTGTTATTTCGGTCATTCGGGACTGTTTAGGGGCTCCAAATGTCGTTTTTCGGTTTTGGGCTGGCGTGCGAACTTTTCGGGTGGAATGATGCAGTCTCCGAATTGGACGAAATTCACGCATTGTATGTATAAGGTAAAGCTATAAATCACTTCGTGAACACCGACGATGTTATTTCGGCCATTCGCGACTGTTTAGGGGCTCAAAATGTCGTTTTTCGGTTTTAGGCTGGCACGCGAACTTTTCGGGTGGAATGATGCAGTCTCCGAATTTGACGAAATTCACACATTGTATGAATATGATAAAACTATGAATCACCTCGCGGTCACCGACGATGTTATTTCGGCCATTCGGGACTGTTTAGGGGCTCAAAAATGTCGTTTTTCGGTTTTGGGCTGGCGCGCGAACTTTTCGTGTGGAATGATGCAGTCTCCGAAATGGACGAAACTCGCACATTTTATGTATATGATATAACTATAAATCATTTTGTGATCACCGACGATGTTAGTTCGGCCATTCGGGACTGTTTAGGGGCTCAAAATGTCGTTTTTCGGTTTGGGGCTCGCGCGCGAACTTTTCGGGTGGAATGATGCAGTGCCCGAATTGTGTTAAATTCGCGCATTGTATGTATATTGTAAAACTATTAATCACTTTGTGATATCCGACGATGTTATTTCAGCCATTCGGGACTGTTTAGGTGCTCAAAATGTCGTTTTTGGGTTTGGGCTAGTGCGTGAACTTTTCGGGTGGAATGATGCAGTCTCCGAATTGGACGAAATCCGCGCTTTGTATGTATATGGTAAAACTATAAATCACTTCGTGATCACCGACGATGTTATTTCGGCCATTCAGGACTGTTTAGGGCTCAAAATGTCGTTTTTCGGTTTTGGGATAGCATGTGAACTTTTCAGGTGGAATGATGCAGTCTTCGAATTGGACGAAATTCATGCATTGTATGTATATGGTAAAACTATAATTCACTTCGTGATCACCGACGATGTTATTTCGGCCATTCGGGACTGTTAAGGGGCTCAAAATGTCGTTTTTCGGTTTTAGGCTTGCACGCGAACTTTTCGGGTGGAATGACACAGTCTCCGAATTGGACGAAATTCACACATTGTATGTATATGGTAAAACTATAAATCACTTCGGGATCACCGACGATGTTATTTCGGCCATTCGGGACTATTTAGGGGCTCAAAATGTCGTTTTTCGGTTTGGGGCTAGCGCACAAACTTTTCCAGTGGAATGCTGCAGTCTCCGAATTGTACGAAATTCGCACATAGTGTGTATATGGTAAAACTATAAATCACTTTGTGATCACCGACGATGTTGTTTCGGTCATTCGGGACTTATTAGGTGCTCAAAATGCCGTTTTTCGGTTTTGGGCTGGCGCGCAAACTTTTCGGGTCGAATGATGCAGTCTCCGATTGGAAGAAATTCGCACATTGTATGTATATGGTAAAACTATAAATCACTTCGTGATCGCCGACGTTGTTATTTCCGTCATTCGGGACTATTTATGGGCTCAAAATGTCGTTTTTCGGTTTTGGGCTGGCGAGCGAACTTTTCGGGTGGAATGATGCAGTCTCCGAATTGGACGAAATTCACACATTGTAAGTATATCGTAAAACTATAAATAAGTTCGTGATCACCGACGATGTTATTTCGGCCATTTGGGACTGTTTAGGGGCTCAAAATGTCGTTTTTCGGTTTTAGGCTGGCACGCGAACTTTTTGGGTGGATTGCTGCAGTCTCCGAATTGGACGAAATTCACACATTGTATGTATATCGTAAAACTATAAATCACTTCCTGATCACCTACGATGTTATTTCGGTCATTCGGGACTGTTTAGGGGCTCAAAATGTCGTTTTTCGGTTTTGTGGTGGCGTGCGAACTTTTCGGGTGGAATGATGCAGTCTCCGAATTGGACGAAATTCGCACATTGTATGTATATGGTAAAACTATAAATCACTTCGTGATCACCGACGATGTTATTTCGGTCATTCGGGACTGTTTAGGGGCTCAAAATCTTGTTTTTCGGTTTTGGGATGGCATGCGAACTTTTCGGGTGGAATGATGCAGTCTCCGAATTGGACGAAAGTCGCACATTGTATGTATATGGTAAAACAATAAATCACTTTGTGATAACCGACGATGTTATTTCGAAAATTCGAGTCTGTTTAGGGGCTCATACTGTCGTTTTTCGGTTTTGGGCTAGCGCGCGAACTTTTCGGGTAGAAAGATGTAGTCTCCGAATTGGTCGAAATTCGCACATTGTATACATATGGTAAAACTATAAATCACGTCTTGATCACCGGCAATGTGATTTCGGTCATTCGGGACTTATTAGGGGCTCAAAATGTTATTTTTCGGTTTTGGGCTGGCGCGCAAACTTTTCGGGTGGAATGATGCAGTCTACGCATTGGAAAAAATTCGCACATTGTATGTATATGGTAAAACTATAAATCACTTCGTGATCACCGACGTTGTTATTTCCGTCATTCGGGACTATTTAGGGGCTCAAAATGTCGTTTTTCGGTTTTGGGCTAGCACGTGAACTTTTCAGGTGGAATGATGCGTTCTCCGAATTGCACGAAATTCGCACATTGTATGTATATGGTAAAACTATAAATCACTTCGTGATCACCGACGATGTTATTTCAGCCATTCGCGACTGTTTAGGGGCTCAAAATGTCGTTTTTCGGTTTTAGGCTGGCACGCGAACTTTTTGGGTGGAATGATGCAGTCTCCGAATTGGACGAAATTCACACATTGTATGTATATGGTAAAACAATAAATCACTTCGTGATCACCGACGATGTTATTTCGGACATTCGGGACTGTTTAGGGGCTCTAAATGTCGTTTTTCGGTTTTGGGCTGGCGTGCGAACTTTTCGGTTGGAATGATGCAGTCTCCGAATTAGACGAAATTCACGCATTGTATGTATAAGGTAAAACTATAAATCATTTCGTGATCACCGACGATGTTATTTCGGCCATTCAAGACTGTTTAGGGGCTCAAAATGTCGTTTTTCGGTTTTAGGCTGGCACGCGAACTTTTCGGGTGGAATGATGCAGTCTCCGAATTTGACGAAATTCACACATTGTATGTATATGGTAAAACTAAGAATCACCATCGCGATCACCGACGATGTTATTTCGGCCATTCGGGACTGTTTAGGGGCTCAAAATGTCGTTTTTTGGTTTTGTACTGGCGCGCGGACTTTTCGGGTGGAATGATGCAGTTTTCGAATTGGACGAAATTCACACATTGTATGTATATGGTAAAACTATAATTCACTTCGTGATCACCGACGATGTTATTTCGGTCATTCGGGACTGTTTAAAGGCTCAAAATGTCGTTTTTCGATTTTGGGCTGGCGTGCGAACTTTTCGGGTGGAATGATGCAACCTCCGAATTAGACGAAATTCACACATTGTATGTATATGGTAAAACTATAAATCACTTTGTGATCACCGACGATGTTATTTCGGTCATTCGGGAGTGTTTAGGGGCTCAAAATGTCGTTTTTCGGTTTTGGGCTAGCGCGCGAACTTTTCGGGTGGAATGATGCAGTCTATGAATTGGAAGAAATTCACACATTGTATATGTAAGTTAAAACTATAAATCACTTTGTGATCACCGACGATGTTATTTCGGCCATTAGGAACTGTTTAGGGGCTCAAAATGTTGTTTTTCGGTTTGGGGCTAGCGCACAAACTTTTCGGGTGGAATGATGCAGTCTCCGAATTGGACGAAATTCGCACATAGTATGTATATGGTAAAACTATAAATCACTTTGTGATCACCGACGATGTTGTTTCTGTCATTCGGGACTTATTAGGTGCTCAAAATGTCGTTTTTCGGTTTTGGGCCGGCACGCAAACTTTCCGTGTGGAATGATGCAGTCTACGAATTAGAAGAAATTAGCACATTGTATGTATATGGTGAAACTATAAATCACTTCGTGATCGCCGACGTTGTTATTTCCGTCATTCGGGACTATTTAGGGGCTCAAAATGTTGTTTTTCGGTTTTGGGCTGGCGCGCAAACTTTTCGAGTGGAATGATGCAGTCTCCGAATTGGACGAAATTCGCACATTGTATGTATATGGTAAAACTATAAATCACTTCTTGATCACCGACCTTATTTCCTTCATTCGGGACTATTTATGGGCTCAAAATGTTGTTTATCGGTTTTGTGCTGGCGCGCGAACTTTTCGGGTGGAATGATGCAGTCTCCGAATTGGACGAAACTTGCACACTGTATGTACATGATATAACTATAAATCACTTTGTGATCACCGACGATGTTAGTTCAGCCATTCGGCACTGTTTAAGGGCTCAAAATGTCGTTTTACGGTTTGGGGCTCGCGCGCGAACTTTTCGGGTGGAATGATGCAGTGCCTGAATTGTGCGAAATTCGCGCATTGTATGTATATTGTAAAACTATTAATCAATTCGTGATCTCCGACGATGTTATTTCAGCCATTCGGGACTGTTTAGGGGCTCAAAATGTCGTTTTTGGGTTTGGTGCTAGCGCGTGAACTTTTCGGGTGGAATGATGCAGTTTTCGAATTGGACGAAATTCGCGCTTTGTATGTATATGGTAAAACTATAAATCACTTCGTGATCACCGACGATGTTATTTCGGCCATTCAGGACTGTTTAGGGGCTCAAAATTTCGTTTTTCGGTTTTGGGATAGCATGTGAACCTTTCGGGTGGAATGATGCAATCTCCGAATTGGACGAAATTCACGCATTGTATGTATATGGTAAAACTATAAATCACTTCGTGATCAGCGACGATGTTATTTCGGCCATTCGGGACTGTTTAGGGGCTCAAAATGTCGTTTTTCGGTTTTAGGCTGGCACGCGAACTTTTCGGGTGGAATGATGCAGTCTCCGAATTGGACGAAATTCACACATTGTATATATATGGTAAAACTATAAATCACTTCAGGACCACCGACGATGTTATTTCGGCCATTCGGGACTGTTTAGGGGCTCAAAATGTCGTTTTTCGGTTTGGGGCTGGCGCGCAAACTTTTCCGGTGGAATGCTGCAGTCTCCGAATTGTACGAAATTCGCACATTGTATGTATATGGTAATACTATAAATCACTTTGTGATCACCGACGATGTTGTTTCGGTCATTCGGGACTTATTAGGTGATCAAAATGTCGTTTTTCGGTTTTGGGCTGGCGCGCAAACTTTTCGGGTGGAATGATGCAGTCTCCGAATTGGAAGAAATTCCCACATTGTATGTATATGGTAAAACTATAAATCACTTTGAGAACACCGATGTTGTTATTTCCGTCATTCGGGACTATTTAGGGGCTCAAAATGTCGTTTTTCGGTTTTGGGCTGGCGCGTGAACTTTTCGGGTGGAATGATGCAGTCTCCGAATTGGACGAAATTCGCACATTGTCGTATATGGTAAAACTATAACTAACTTTGTGATCACCGACGATCTTATTTCGGCCATTTGGGACTGTTTAGGGGCTCAAAATGTCGTTTTTCGGTTTTACGCTCGCACGCGAATTTTTTGGGTGGAATGATGCAGTCTCCGAATTGGACGAAATTCACACATTGTATGTATATGGTAAAACAATAAATCACTTCGTGATCACCGACGATGTTATTTCGGTCATTCGGGACTGTTTAGGGGCTCTAAATGTCGTTTTTCGGTTTTGGGCTGGCGTGCGAACTTTTCGGTTGGAATGATGCAGTCTCCGAATTAGACGAAATTCACGCATTGTATGTATAAGGTAAAACTATAAATCATTTCGTGATCACCGACGATGTTATTTCGGCCATTCAAGACTGTTTAGGGGCTCAAAATGTCGTTTTTCGGTTTTAGGCTGGCACGCGAACTTTTCGGGTGGAATGATGCAGTCTCCGAATTTGACGAAATTCACACATTGTATGTATATGGTAAAACTATAAATCACTTCGAGATCACCGACGATGTTATTTCGGCCATTCGGGACTGTTAAGGGGCTCAAAATGTCGTTTTTCGGTTTGGGGCTAGCGCGCAAACTTTTCCGGTGGAATGCTGCAGTCTCCGAATTGTACGAAATTCAAACATTGTATGTATATGGTAAAACTATAAATCACTTTGTGATCACCGACGATGTTGTTTCGGTCATTCGGGACTTATTAGGTGATCAAAATGTCGTTTTTCGGTTTTGGGCTGGGGCGCAAACTTTTCGGGTGGAATGATGCAGTCTCCGAATTGGAAGAAATTCCCACATTGTATGTATATGGTAAAACTATAAATCACTTTGAGATCACCGACGTTGTTATTTCCGTCAGTCGGGACTATTTAGGGGCTCAAAATGTTGTTTTTCGGTTTGGACTGGCGCGAACTTTTCGGGTGGAATGATGCAGTCTCCGAATCGGTCGAAATTCACACATTGTATGTATATGGTAAAACTATAAATACCTTTGTGATCACCGACGATGTTATTTCGGCCATTTGGGACTGTTTAGGGGCTCAAAATGTCGTTTTTCGATTTTAGGCTGGCACGCGAACTTTTTGGGTGGAATGATGCAGTCTCCGAATTGGACGAAATTCACACATTATATGTATATGGTAAAACAATAAATCACTTCGTGATCACCGACGGTGTTATTTCGGTCATTCGGGACTGTTTAGGGGCTCTAAATGTCGTTTTTCGGTTTTGGGCTGGCGTGCGAACTTTTCGGGTGGAATGATGCAGTCTCCGAATTGGACGAAATTCACGCATTGTATGTATAAGGTAAAGCTATAAATCACTTCGTGAACACCGACGATGTTATTTCGGCCATTCGCGACTGTTTAGGGGCTCAAAATGTCGTTTTTCGGTTTTAGGCTGGCACGCGAACTTTTCGGGTGGAATGATGCAGTCTCCGAATTTGACGAAATTCACACATTGTATGAATATGATAAAACTATGAATCACCTCGCGGTCACCGACGATGTTATTTCGGCCATTCGGGACTGTTTAGGGGCTCAAAATGTCGTTTTTCGGTTTTGGGCTGGCGCGCGAACTTTTCGGGTGGAATGATGCAGTCTCCGAAATGGACGAAACTCGCACATTTTATGTATATGATATAACTATAAATCATTTTGTGATCACCGACGATGTTAGTTCGGCCATTCGGGACTGTTTAGGGGCTCAAAATGTCGTTTTTCGGTTTGGGGCTCGCGCGCGAACTTTTCGGGTGGAATGATGCAGTGCCCGAATTGTGTTAAATTCGCGCATTGTATGTATATTGTAAAACTATTAATCACTTTGTGATATCCGACGATGTTATTTCAGCCATTCGGGACTGTTTAGGTGCTCAAAATGTCGTTTTTGGGTTTGGGCTAGTGCGTGAACTTTTCGGGTGGAATGATGCAGTCTCCGAATTGGACGAAATCCGCGCTTTGTATGTATATGGTAAACTATAAATCACTTCGTGATCACCGACGATGTTATTTCGGCCATTCAGGACTGTTTAGGGCTCAAAATGTCGTTTTTCGGTTTTGGGATAGCATGTGAACTTTTCAGGTGGAATGATGCAGTCTTCGAATTGGACGAAATTCATGCATTGTGTGTATATGGTAAAACTATAATTCACTTCGTGATCACCGACGATGTTATTTCGGCCATTCGGGACTGTTAAGGGGCTCAAAATGTCGTTTTTCGGTTTTAGGCTTGCACGCGAACTTTTCGGGTGGAATGACACAGTCTCCGAATTGGACGAAATTCACACATTGTATGTATATGGTAAAACTATAAATCACTTCGGGATCACCGACGATGTTATTTCGGCCATTCGGGACTATTTAGGGGCTCAAAATGTCGTTTTTCGGTTTGGGGCTAGCGCACAAACTTTTCCAGTGGAATGCTGCAGTCTCCGAATTGTACGAAATTCGCACATAGTGTGTATATGGTAAAACTATAAATCACTTTGTGATCACCGACGATGTTGTTTCGGTCATTCGGGACTTATTAGGTGCTCAAAATGCCGTTTTTCGGTTTTGGGCTGGCGCGCAAACTTTTCGGGTCGAATGATGCAGTCTCCGATTGGAAGAAATTCGCACATTGTATGTATATGGTAAAACTATAAATCACTTCGTGATCGCCGACGTTGTTATTTCCGTCATTCGGGACTATTTATGGGATCAAAATGTCGTTTTTCGGTTTTGGGCTGGCGAGCGAACTTTTCGGGTGGAATGATGCAGTCTCCGAATTGGACGAAATTCACACATTGTAAGTATATCGTAAAACTATAAATAAGTTCGTGATCACCGACGATGTTATTTCGGCCATTTGGGACTGTTTAGGGGCTCAAAATGTCGTTTTTCGGTTTTAGGCTGGCACGCGAACTTTTTGGGTGGATTGCTGCAGTCTCCGAATTGGACGAAATTCACACATTGTATGTATATCGTAAAACTATAAATCACTTCCTGATCACCTACGATGTTATTTCGGTCATTCGGGACTGTTTAGGGGCTCAAAATGTCGTTTTTCGGTTTTGTGCTGGCGTGCGAACTTTTCGGGTGGAATGATGCAGTCTCCGAATTGGACGAAATTCGCACATTGTATGTATATGGTAAAACTATAAATCACTTCGTGATCACCGACGATGTTATTTCGGTCATTCGGGACTGTTTAGGGGCTCAAAATCTTGTTTTTCGGTTTTGGGATGACATGCGAACTTTTCGGGTGGAATGATGCAGTCTCCGAATTGGACGAAAGTCGCACATTGTATGTATATGGTAAAACAATAAATCACTTTGTGATAACCGACGATGTTATTTCGAAAATTCGAGTCTGTTTAGGGGCTCATACTGTCGTTTTTCGGTTTTGGGCTAGCGCGCGAACTTTTCGGGTAGAAAGATGCAGTCTCCGAATTGGTCGAAATTCGCACATTGTATACATATGGTAAAACTATAAATCACGTCTTGATCACCGGCAATGTGATTTCGGTCATTCGGGACTTATTAGGGGCTCAAAATGTTATTTTTCGGTTTTGGGCTGGCGCGCAAACTTTTCGGGTGGAATGATGCAGTTTACGAATTGGAAAAAATTCGCACGTTGTATGTATATGGTAAAACTATAAATCACTTCGTGATCACCGACGTTGTTATTTCCGTCATTCGGGACTATTTAGGGGCTCAAAATGTCGTTTTTCGGTTTTGGGCTAGCACGTGAACTTTTCAGGTGGAATGATGCGTTCTCCGAATTGCACGAAATTCGCACATTGTATGTATATGGTAAAACTATAAATCACTTCGTGATCACCGACGATGTTATTTCAGCCATTCGGGACTGTTTAGGGGCTCAAAATGTCGTTTTTCGGTTTTAGGCTGGCACGCGAACTTTTTGGGTGGAATGATGCAGTCTTTGAATTGGATGAAATTCACACATTGTATGTATAAGGTAAAACTATAAATCACTTTGTGATCACCGACGATGTTATTTCGGCCATTCGGGACTGTTGAGGGGCTCAAAATGTTGTTTTTCGGTTTGGGGCTAGCGCGCAAACTTTTCGGGTGGAATGATGCAGTCTCCGAATTGGACGAAATTCGCACATTGTATGTATATGGTAAAACTATAAATCACTTTGTGATCACCGACGATGTTGTTTCTGTCATTCGGGACTTATTAGGTGCTCAAAATGTCGTTTTTCGGTTTTTGGGCAGGCACGCAAACTTTTCAGGTGGAATGATGCAGTCTACGAATTGGAAGAAATTCGCACATTATATGTATATGGTAAAACTGCAAATCACTTCGTGATCACCGACGTTGTTATTTCCGTCATTCGGGACTATTTAGGGGCTCAAAATGTCGTTTTTCGGTTTTGGGCTAGCGCACGAACTTTTCGGGTGGAATGATGCAGTCTCCGAATTGAACGAAATTCGCACATTGTATGTATATGGTAAAACTATAAATCACTTCTTGATCACCGACGTTATTTCCGTCATTCGGGACTATTTATGGGCTCAAAATGTTGTTTATCGGTTTTGTGCTGGCGCGCGAACTTTTCGGGTGGAATGATGCAGTCTCCGAATTGGACGAAACTCGCACATTTTATGTATATGATATAACTATAAATCATTTTGTGATCACCGACGATGTTAGTTCGGCCATTCGGGACTGTTTAGGGGCTCAAAATGTCGTTTTTCGGTTTGGGGCTCGCGCGCGAACTTTTCGGGTGGAATGATGCAGTGCCCGAATTGTGTGAAATTCGCGCATTGTATGTATATTGTAAAACTATTAATCACCGCGTGATCTCCGACGATATTATTTCAGCCATTCGGGACTGTTTAGGGGTTCAAAATGTCATTTTTCGGTTTGGGCTAGCGCGTGAACTTTTCGGGTGGAATGATGCAGTCTCCGTATTGGACGGAATTCATGCATTGTATGTATATGGTAAAACTATAAATCACTTCGTGATCACCGACGATGTTATTTCGGCCATTCGGGACTGTTAAGGGGATCAAAATGTCGTTTTTCGGTTTTAGGCTGGCACGCGAACTTTTCGGGTGGAATGATGCAGTCTCCGAATTGGACGAAACTCACACATTGTATGTATATGGTAAAACTATAAATCACTTCGGGATCACCGACGATGTTATTTCGGCCATTCGGGACTCTTTAGGGGCTCAAAATGTCGTTTTTCGGTTTGGGGCTAGCGCAAACTTTTCTGGTGAAATGTTGCAGTCTCCGAATTGTACGAAATTCGCACATTGTATGTATTTGGTAAAACTATAAATCGCTTTGTGATCACCGACGATGTCGTTTTGGTCATCCGGGACTTATTAGGTGCTCAAAATGTCGTTTTACGGTTTTGGGCTGGCTGGCAAACTTTTCGGGTGGAATGATGCAGTCTCCGAATTGGAAGAAATTCGCACATTGTATGTATATGGTAAAACTGTAAATCACTTTGAGATCACTGTCGTTGTTATTTCCGTCATTCGTGACTATTTAGGGGCTCAAAATGTCGTTTTTCGGTTTTGGTCTGGCGCGCGAACTTTTCGGGTGGAATGATGCAGTCTCCGAATTGGTCGAAATTCACACATTGTATGTATATGGTAAAACTACAAATAACTTTGTGATCACCGACGATGTTATTTCGGCCATTTGGGACTGTTTAGGGGCTCAAAATGTCGTTTTTCGGTTTTAGGCTGGCACACGAACTTTTTGGGTGGAATGATGCAGTCTCCGAATTTGACGAAATTCACACATTGTATGTATATGGTAAAACAATAAATCACTTCGTGATCACCGACGATGTTATTTCGGTCATTCGGGACTGTTTAGGGGCTCTAAATGTCGTTTTTCGGTTTTGGGCTGGCGTGCGAACTTTTCGGGTGGAATGATGCAATCTCCGAATTGGACGAAATTCACGCATTGTATGTATAAGGTGAAACCATAAATCACTTCGTGATCACCGACGATGTTATTTCGGCCATTCGAGACTGTTTAGGGGCTCAAAATGTCGTTTTTCGGTTTTAGGCTGGCACGCGAACTTTTCGGATGGAATGATGCAGTCTCCGAATTTGACGAAATTCACACATTGTATGTATATGGTAAAACTAAGAATCACCATCGCGATCACCGACGATGTTATTTCGGTCATTCGGGACTGTTTAGGGGCTCAAAATGTCGTTTTTCGGTTTTGTACTGGCGCGCGGACTTTTCGGGTGGAATGATGCAGTTTTCGAATTGGACGAAATTCACACATTGTATGTATATGGTAAAACTATAATTCACTTCGTGATCACCGACGATGTTATTTCGGTCATTCGGGACTGTTTAAAGGCTCAAAATGTCGTTTTTCGATTTTGGGCTGCGTGCGAACTTTTCGGGTGGAATGATGCAACCTCCGAATTAGACGAAATTCACACATTGTATGTATATGGTAAAACTATAAATCACTTTGTGATCACCGACGATGTTATTTCGGTCATTCGGGAGTGTTTAGGGGCTCAAAATGTCGTTTTTCGGTTTTGGGCTAGCGCGCGAACTTTTCGGGTGGAATGATGCAGTCTATGAATTGAAAGAAATACACACATTGTATATGTAAGTTAAAACTATAAATCACTTTGTGATCACCGACGATGTTATTTCGGCCATTCGGAACTGTTTAGGAGCTCAAAATGTTGTTTTTCGGTTTGGGGCTAGCGCACAAACTTTTCGGGTGGAATGATGCAGTCTCCGAATTGGACGAAATTCGCACATAGTATGTATATGGTAAAACTATAAATCACTTTGTGATCACCGACGATGTTGTTTCTGTCATTCGGGACTTATTAGGTGCTCAAAATGTCGTTTTTCGGTTTTGGGCTGGCACGCAAACTTTCCGTGTGGAATGATGCAGTCTATGAATTAGAAGAAATTCGCACATTGTATGTATATGGTGAAACTATAAATCACTTCGTGATCGCCGACGTTGTTATTTCCGTCATTCGGGACTATTTAGGGGCTCAAAATGTCGTTTTCCGGTTTTGGGCTGGCGCGCGAACTTTTCGAGTGGAATGATGCAGTCTCCGAATTGGACGAAATTCGCACATTGTATGTATATGGTAAAACTATAAATCACTTCTTAATCACCGACGTTATTTCCTTCATTCGGGACTATTTATGGGCTCAAAATGTTGTTTATCGGTTTTGTGCTAGCGCGCGAACTTTTCGGGTGGAATGATGCAGTCTCCGAATTGGACGAAACTTGCACACTGTATGTATATGATATAACTATAAATCACTTTGTGATCACCGACGATGTTAGTTCAGCCATTCGGCACTGTTTAAGGGCTCAAAATGTCGTTTTACGGTTTGGGGCTCGCGCGCGAACTTTTCGGGTGGAATGATGCAGTGCCTGAATTGTGCGAAATTCGTGCATTGTATGTATATTGTAAAACTGTTAATCAATTCGTGATCTCCGACGATGTTATTTCAGCCATTCGGGACTGTTTAGGGGCTCAAAATGTCGTTTTTCGGTTTGGTGCTAGCGCGTGAACTTTTCGGGTGGAATGATGCAGTTTTCGAATTGGACGAAATTCGCGCTTTTTATGTATATGGTAAAACTATAAATCACTTCGTGATCACCGACGATGTTATTTCGGCCATTCAGGACTGTTTAGGGGCTCAAAATTTCGTTTTTCGGTTTTGGGATAGCATGTGAACTTTTCGGGTGGAATGATGCAGTCTCCGAATTGGACGAAATTCACGCATTGTATGTATATGGTAAAACTATAAATCACTTCGTGATCAGCGACGATGTTATTTCGGCCATTCTGGACTGATTAGGGGCTCAAAATGTCGTTTTTCGGTTTTAGGCTGGCACGCGAACTTTTCGGGTGGAATGATGCAGTCTCCGAATTGGACGAAATTCACACATTGTATGTATATGGTAAAACTATAAATCACTTCTGGACCACCGACGATGTTATTTCGGCCATTCGGGACTGTTTAGGGGCTCAAAATGTCGTTTTTCGGTTTGGGGCTAGCGTGCAAACTTTTCCGGTGGAATGCTGCAGTCTCCGAATTGTACGAAATTCGCACATTGTATGTGTATGGTAAAACTATAAATCACTTTGTGATCACCGACGATGTTGTTTCGGTCATTCGGGACTTATTAGGTGCTCAAAATGTCGTTTTTCGGTTTTGGGCTGGCGCGCAAACTTTTCGGGTGGAATGATGCAATCTCCGAATTGGAAGAAATTCGCACATTGTATGTATATGGTAAAACTATAAATCACTTTAAGATCACTGACGTTGTTATTTCCGTCATTCGGGACTATTTAGGGGCTCAAAATGTCATTTTTCGGTTTTGGGCTGGCGCGCGAACTTTTCGGGTGGAATGATGCAGTCTCCGAATTGGACGAAATTCGCACATTGTATGTATATGGTAAAACTATAAATAACTTCGTGATATCACCGACGATGTTATTTCGGCCATTTGGGACTGTTTAGGGGCTCAAAATGTCGTTTTTCGGTTTTAGGCTGGCACGCGAACTTTTTGGGTGGAATGATGCAGTGTCCGAATTGGACGAAATTCACATATTTTATGTATATGGTATAACTATAAATCACTTCGTGATCACCGACGATGTTATTTCGATTATTCGGGACTGTTTAGGGGCTCAAAATATCGTTTTTCGGTTTGTACTGGCGCGCGGACTTTTCGGGTGGAATGATGCAGTCTCCGAATTGGACGAAATTCGCACATTGTATGTATATGGTAAAACTATAATTCACTTCGTGATCAACGACGATGTTATTTCGGTCATTTGGGATTGTTTAGAGGCTCAAAATGTCGTTTTTCGATTTTGGGCTGGCGTGCGAACTTTGCGGGTGGAATGATGCAGCCTCCGAATTGGACGAAATTCACACATTGTATGTATATGGTAAAACTATAAATCACTTTGTGGTCACCGACGATGTTATTTCGGTCATTCGGGAGTGTTTAGGGGCTCAAAATGTCGTTTTTCGGTTTTGGGCTATCGCGCGAACTTTCCTGGTGGAATGATGCAGTCTCCGAATTGGATGAAATTCGCACATTGTATGTATATGGTAAAACCATAAATCACTTCGTGAGCACCGACGATGTTATTTCTGTCATTCGGGACTATTTAGGGGCTCTAAATGTCGTTTTTCGGTTTTGTGCTGACGCGCGAACTTTTCGGGTGGAATGATGCAGTCTCCGAATTGGACGAAATTCGCACATTGTATGTATATGGTAAAACTATAAATCACTTTGTGATCACCGATGATGTTATTTCGGCCGCTTCTACTGGAAGGTAACTCTCCTCAGTGTCGTGAAGTGTCCGAGTTGTCCGAGCTGACGAGATCAACTCCTCTCGATTCCTACATATAACGATCTTCCTAAATTACCATTTCATGGTTAACTCGTGTCAAATTCAAAGTCAATGTCAACACCTTGGTCAAAGTCACCTTTGGGTCAAAGTCAACATTTGGCTGACTCAACTCGCCGAGTTACATAGTCCTTAGAACACTAAAAGCTTCGACCCTACCCGCCGAGTCTTTCAAGAACTCGCCGAGTTCTCCTTCATACGAGGTCAGGACTTTCTACCACTGACTCGCCGAGTTCATCCTTGAACTCGTTGAGTTCTTCTTCATGCAAGAAGGCACATCTAGTCCTGGACTCGCCAAGTTCCTTATGAACTCGTCGAGTTCGTCTTCATGCAGTTGGGACTTAGTCTTGAACTTGCCGAGTTTTGTTCTTGAACTCGCCGAGTTCCATGATCTTCAGGTCCATATTCACATCCATCTTGTTGAGTCCTCTTCTAGACTCAACCAGTTCAATCAGAAACAGAAAAGGTTGGGGAACCATACCCCGACTCGCCGAGTCCCATGGACGACTCGCCGAGTCCCCCAAAGTCCATGTCCATACAGTTGATTTCAGTCGAGCTCAATACATCCAGAACGTAGATCTGACCTCTTAGGGTCCATATTACACGTAAAGTTACAAACTTGACGTTCATGCATGGGGTTATTTGGCTCAAATGGCCCTAAAATGAGGTTATATGATGCATGGGACTCCCATGGCCATAAAGTTGGCACCTTTATGCCATGGGAATCCTCAATGGTTCCAGATCTGAAGTTCTACCCCTTTAGAACCACAAAACCCCGAAGTTGGCTCCACAACCACTTGGGTTGTGGTGACTTGGTAAGGCATGTGGAAGATATGGTGGATAACCTATTGACCCATGTTCAAATCCTGGCACCACTCAGCCTTTGTGGCCATGAAGGTTCGCCTGCAGTGACTCCAAGGCATGAGGCAAAGTCTCATGTTTGCAGCGGGGGATTAGTCGGTGCGCGAAAGCTGGCCCGGAAACCCTCGTTAGGGAAGTTCCCTTTCTAAAAAAAATAAAATAAATAAAGCTTAGAAAAGGTAGAAATGAATCCTAACTAGAGATCTAAGAGATAGATGGTCAAGGTTGAAGCTTTTTACCTTGAATGAGTTGGAAATGAAGCAAAACCTATGGATCTACTTGCTTCTTCTGGAACCCCAAGCTTCCACTTCTTTCTTCATGCTTCAAACAACCAAAAACACACAAAAAATGGCTCAAGGACACTCCAAATGCTTTAGGGTTCGAGTTAGGGCTTTCTTGGACTGTGAGAGACGATGGAGGCTGAAATGGGATAAGTTAAGGCGTTTAAATAGGGTGCAAACCCTTAAAATTAGGGTTTCATCCAGACAAGTCTACTCGTCGAGTCGGGGCTTCCGACTCGACGAGTAAATTCTTCCACCCACGTCCAAATTTAGCCTCCACTCGACGAGTTGGGGCCTCCAACTCGTTGAGTCCCAGAGTAAAACTATAAAAATTCTTATTTAAATTACGTACCAGGAACCGAGTGTTACAGATGCTATAGGTGAACGTGGTTTTACTACGATACAAAAATGTACGGCCGCTCTTATACAATCGGCATACGACATACGGCATCGCCGCAGACGCATTAGATGAGTATCTGAAAATGTCTGAATGCATGGGTCGAGAGTGTACATATCTATTTTGTGAGTATGTTATAGAGCTTTACTGTGACATATACTTGCGACGTCCGACTAAAAGCGATGTCGAACCGTTGTATGCCACGCATCAAGCTAAACATGGTTTTTCAGGGATGCTTGGTAGCATTGATTGTAATCATTGGGAGTGGGCAAATTGTCCCAACGCGTGGCGTAGTCAGTTCACGCGAGGTGATCATGGGGTGCCGACTGTTATTTTGGAGGCGGTTATTTCAAATGACTTATGGTTTTGGCATGCATTCTTTGGTATGGTGGGGTCAAACAATGACCAGAATGTGCTCCAAGCGTCTCCAATATTTAACGATATTTTACAGGGTAAAGCACCAGAAATGCCATATGTTGTCAATGGAAATGAATATAAATATGGGTATTACCTAGGTGATGGGATATATCCAGAATAAACCACATTTGTCAAGTCATACACATTTCCGGCCGACGATAAACGAAAAATGTTCAAGTTAGCACAATAATCTGCAAGGAAGGATGTAGAACGGGCGTTTGGAGTCCTCAAACAAAAGTGGCACATAATCAAACATCCGACACGAACATGAGACAGGGAAAAATTGATGACGGTGTTGACTGCTTGTGTTATTTTACATAACATGATAATAGAAGAAGAGGGTAGGGCTATTTGTTCATATACCACAAACGATATACTTAATCCACCTGCAGTAATACAAGTTGGCAACTCGACACACTTCTCAAGGGTTTTGGAAATACAAAACCATGAAACACATCACAATCTACGACATGATTTGACCGAATACATATGTGAAAGACAATTTCAAGGGCAAAATGACGGTGAAGACGAGGATGATGACGATGTTGACGACGAGGAGGATGAGGACGGTGACGACGAGGATGATGAGGACGGTGACGCCGAGGCGGATGATGCCGGTGACGACAACGACGACGATTAGAATTTTTCTATGTTTTTTTTATGTTTTTTAATTTTTATTTTATTTAGACAATGTAATGTTTAATTTTAGTAATGTAAGTTTTAAATTTCTATGTTTTTAATTAATGAAATGTGGTTTTATTTTTTTATGTTTTCAAAAATTATTTTATGTTATAAATTATGTTTTTTATTTAATATAATGTTAAAAAAAAGTTAAAGAAAAAAAAGAATTTGTGGAGTGATAACCATTTCCAGTGTTTAGTGGGTTGGTGGTGAAGCATGACGCAGATGTGGCAACGTTTTTTCGGTGGGTTGGATGTGACCACTCCGTAGAGCCTTAAGGTGAAATTTAGTTTGAAAACCGAAATGGATGTTCTAAATTCTAAATGAGTTTTTATAATTCGGAACCATTGTCCAAAATGTGACATTTCGAATAATATGATAATTTTAGAAAATATGTTAAAAGTTTTGTTTGATAGATATAAACGTCGACCATTTTTAATTATCTATGTTATTATTATTATTATTATTATTATTATTATTATAATATATGATTTGAAGCCCATAATAACGACAAAGACCTATTAACATCAATCCAACAACATCATTTTAAAGTCTCCTGTAAATCTTTAATTATAATTTTGAACAATGAAGAATATATCATCAATCAATTAATCAAATATAAAATGCAAAATCCAAAACAAAATCTAAACAATAGAACATTTATTTATTTCAAATAAACGAAAGTCTCTTACCAGTTTTCTTGAAAAACGTTCAATTCTCCTCTTATACTAACATTTATCTCTACACTTATTATTTCCTTAAAATAAACCCATTCTCATGTCTTTGTAAATATGTGGTTAACACTTCATGCACATGGGGTGCAAAGTGTGTTGCGGTTAAAATAATATTCCAAAAAGTTTGATAGAAGGATTAATCAAAGCCAAAAACAATTATGACACTAGCATGGAGTAAATGCCATCGTTTTGGGTCTGGTTTTTGCCGGTATACGGCTGATGAATTTAATAATTTAATCTCTTTGTCTAATTTAGTAGATGTTCCTTTGGGCGGATTCGGTTTTAGCTGATTGAATATCCATGGGACAAAATTGGCTAAAACTATATCGGTTTTTGGTTGCGGAAGATGTAATTGATGTGTTTCCTTTTATTCAGGCTGTGGCTCTAGATTTTAAGTGGTATGATCATCGTCCCATTTTGTTTCACAACATCATATATTATTATGGTCCTATCCCATTTCGTTTTTATAACAGTTGGTTTGGTTGAGAGGGGTTTGAAGAGGTAGTTAGGAATGCTTGGATGGATTCGGAGCTCAATAACAATGAATTTTCTCACTATACGATGTGTGACATTATATGTTCGATGTGTGATATGTTGTTTGTGTTTTGTTTATATGGCAGGTTTTGTTGATTGAGGTCTATGTTACTGTTGGTAGATCGTAAAGTGAATGCATTAGGGGTTGTACATAGTTCAAATCACATTGAATTAAAACTCTTGATCTGACCTTATTGCATGATCCTTGTATGGTATATTGCTTTCGAGTAAGACATCTGTTCGACTATCTATCTTATCCACGACTACCTATGATTATGCATTCATAAGACGATTTGTCAATATTAGCATAGATTTCGGTATGGTTTATGTGATTAGGTTGGTTAGTCTTTTATTGTGCTATGTGGTGGATCCTATAGGAAGTTGGCTGTAAGCCTTTAGGCCCACTGGGAGGATAGTTGGAAGTCCAACAAGTCATATTGAGATAAGGGTTGTGTGCCTATAGGCCTACTGAGGTGTTGGCTATAAGCTGGCAGGAAGTCTAACAAGTAAAACGGAGATGAGGGCTTGTGCCTATAGGCCCACTAAGGTGTTGACTGTGAGCTTATTGTTGTATGCATTGTATGTGTGGTGGAATTTACAGTATATTGGGGAACTCACTAAGTTTTATGTTTACGTTGTTAAGTTAAATGTTTTTCAAGTTGTTCTAGTACGAAAGAGAATGGTGTGGTGTTAATATACACTCACATTGGTGTTATGATACTAATATGAGACTTCCATTGGTTTTTATAATTTAACTTTGTTTTAATACTATGATTTATGAATGGAAACAAATGTGTGTTATGTTATGTATTTAAAGGAATGATTTTTGTGTTGGAAATTGTATCTACGCTCAATTAGTTGTTTTGTAATATTTCTAATAATAACATGGTCCTTTTGAGTTAGCCTCATAACACAATTAGCTATATAGGAAATGGAGAAAAAATAAGTTGTTAATTTATTAAGTAATTAATAAATCAGTTGAAAATTATTTTGGAATTAATTAAATAGTTGTAATTAATTATAAGATTTAAATATTAATTAATTTCTAATGAGTAATTGGAATATTCCAGAAGCTCTTGGAAGGATGACATAGACGGTTCCGGCCTATCCCTGATAGGGATAAGGTACGTTTTGAATAAGGTGAGGATAATCCTTGAGAATTTGAATTGCTTAAGGATTTATCAAGTATCTATAAATAGACTGCTAGGGATCAAACCCTAGCTGCTAATTCCTTCTCCCAAAACCGGTCAAGCTCTCTCCAATAATCGAAAATCTAACCTCCAGGGTTTGTGATTTTCGAATAAGCCTCTCATAGGGTTGTTCCTTATTCGCTTTTTGGAGTTTTGGGTTTGACTACATTAGAAGAATTCTTCGTTAGGTCCTTCATCCACTGCAAGATCTGGCAGTTATAAGGTCTCAATCAAAGCAACAAAAGGTCAGTGTTTTATCCTTTCTTTAGTTCGATTTTAAAGTAGGCTGTTGTAACTAGTAAAACCTAGATCCTAGGATGCATGTATACATATGTATTTTGTTTTGTTTATGTTGCCTTGATCGTGTGTATAGATGCATAGAAAACCCAACATTTTGGATGTTTAATCTTGTTTTAAAAATGAAAAATTTGTTTTGAAATGTGGGACATTACATGATTGCGGCCATGCACCACGTACCTCATTAATGGATCCGTCGCGTGCAGGACATGAACGCGCCGCGTAAAACCAGTTCTCATTTAAAAAAAAAATAAATGACATTTTCTAAATTAGGCGTTACACTTAAACCTAAAAAATATTTCCTCTTACTTTAAAATAATAAATGATAGTTACAAGGTCTCAATCAAAGCAACAAGAGGTTAGTGTTTTGTCCTTTCTTTAGTTCAATTTTAAAGTAGGTTGGTTTAACTAGTAAAACCTAGATCGTAGGGTGCATGTACACATATGTATTATGTTTTGTTTATTGTAACAACGTAAATTTCATACAAATTTTTTTTCTTCATTTTCAACCACAAATAAACACATGTCATATTTCTCAAAAATCTCAAATATCAACATTAACACATTTTTCAAAAATTGTTTATCACAGATCCAGAATCCTCCAACAACATATCTCCAATGCGAGTGTGTGTACAATTAAGCCGGGTCCTTCCCGCGATCCTCGGGAGTACCTGAAACACATAACACATAACACGGTAAGCATGAAGCTTAGTGAATTCCTCAAAATACCACATACATCGCATTAGCCACTCGAGGCTAACTCAATACGACCCTCCGGTCAATGTGTTCCAGTGAAGACCCTCCAGTCCCACAACTCGGGTGGACCCTCCGGTCCTAACTCAATAAGCTCATAATAATAATACTTAGCATAAATCACAAAGACATAATGCAGAATATCGCAATACATAGATAAGCACATAAGACATCTCAGTCACACAAAGATACCACTCATGGTAAGTATAGTGAGAAGACTCACCTCGTAAGCTAGCGAATAAAAGTCTCGTACTCGGAAATCTCGAACTAGCCTCCGCCTAACACATTGGATAGTCATCTCTAATTAATACTCTATTCATACTCAAATATACCAAAGGTTGTTCTCTTTTTCTCTCTAACTCTTGGAATGGGTAAAAGACCATTTTACCCCTCCATGGTCTCCATTACTCATGTTGACCAAACCCTAAAGTCAACAGAAGTCAAACTCGAGTACACAGTCCAGGTTTGACCTGACTCGCCGAGTGCACTCATGTGACTCGTCGAGTCCACTCGTTCCCCAGAAGTCTCGTGAAGGTCCAGCTCGTCGAGTTAACCCCCAACTCGCCGAGCTACAACATAGCCAGCTCATCGGGACAACGCTAACTGAATCGTCGAGTCGGCTCATCGACTCGGCGAGTCCATTCAGACCCAAGTCGTAATCAGACGATTTCAAGGCAGAAAACCCTCTCACACTCTAGATCTAAGCTCTCAAGGCTCGTTTATCACGTAAAGCCACGAGCTTTACGTTCATGCATGGCACTTAGGGCTTGAAATGCCAATAACATGCTCTATTAAGGGTTTTTCACTCAAGGCTCTATTATGGCTGAATAAAGCAGGGACCTTTGGACTCTAGGGACCTCACAAGGTCCAGATCTGAAGTCCAAATCTCTATATGTGCTTAATACAATCAAAGCCCCAATATTAGATGGAAAAGAAGCCCTAAACTCCAATAATATGAGATCTACCCAAACTAATGAGAAAGGTATAAACTTTATACCTTTTACAGAAGCTCTTGGATGAATAGCAACAGATCTAACAACCTCCTCTAGATCCTTGCTCGAAATCCTTCTCTTCTCTTCCAAAGATGCACCAAGATACTCAATATTAGCTCAATACTCTCTCTATTAGCTCAAAGGCGATTATGGTTTCTCTCAGTGAAGGTAAGCAGCTGATGAGCCGCAAATGAGGCTATAAGTGCGCTTAAATAGGCCCTAAACCTGGGGATTTAGGGTTTCTCTTCACAGCGTCTACTCGGCGAGTCGACTCCTTGACTCGTCGAGTAGATCATTAATCCCACATGGCACAACGTGACTCTACTTGACAAGTTGTAGCACCAACTCGTCGAGTTGCTCAATAGTCCTTAAAAAAAATAAACCATATACCTAGAAGTCCGGATGTTACATTTATGTTGCCTTGATTGTGTGTATAGATACATAGAAAACCCAACATTTTGGATGTTTAATCTTGTTTTAAAAATGAAAAACTTGGTTTGAAATGTGAGATCTTACATGATTGCGTCCATGCACCACATACCTAAATTAATGGATGCAATGCATGTACGACATGAACACGTCACGTAAAACCAATTCTCATTTTTTTTAAAATAATAAATGACATTTTCTGAATTAGGTGTTACACTTAAACCCAAAAAATACTCCCTCTTACTTTTCTCTTATATTTTTCCATTGAAAAAAAAACGTTCTAAAAAATATCTTCTCATTTTTCATCTTTTATTTTCGCATAGATTTAAGATTTGTACAACATTTTCGGAAAACAAGGTACTATACCATATTTTCCTAGGAAAACATGGTGTTTTCTCCGGCCTTCATTAGCAAACACCATATTTCCTTGTGATATATGGTATTTTCTGAGGCATTCATGAGAAAAGACCATATTTTTATGTAAAAAAAATGATGTTTTCTTAGACCTTCTTGTAAAAGCATGGTGTTCTCTCAAACCTTAATGAGAAAACACCATATTTTGCTGTGAAAACATGGTGTTTTCTTATGCCTTAGCCTTAATGAGAAACACCATATATTAGACAGTTTGGATAACCTTAATATTTGTTTATATTAGAGGGTGCTTAGTTTAATTATGTTTATTATATAATCTCTTGTATTCATCAGTTTACACGTGATATACAATTTACCAAGTTTGTCTTGGTATCTATGACAACCCGAAAATTCTTGCCTTGTATAGTCCAACCATTCAACTCAACTGAGTGTCAGACTCATTTCTAATGAGTTCTAGCCTTGTTTAAGGTCATTCTAAGGAGTTTTAAGCCTAGTACACTTAAGGAATGAGTGTTACAATGTACCTGCTAGAGAAATTGTGCAACATTTAAGCCTTAAGACCACTAAAGAGGAGTTCATAGCCAACACTCATGAGTTTATGGCCATAAAGTCATGGCTGGCCGTAAACTCCCCTATAAGTCACCCTTCCTTCACTTTTCCTTCATTATTTCACTTACACCTCAAGAACATTTCCATTCTCTCTCAAGTATCATCGATATTTTCATTCCCAATCTTCAAAATGTAAGTGATTCTTCCCTCTAGTTGTTGATTACTCTTCTTACTCATGAATCACCCTTTGATTTCATCCATGGAAATCAACATTTTGCTAGATCTTCATCTTTCACCAAGAACACCAAGAACACACACTTGTTCTTGGTGGCCGTAAACTCATCTAAAGGCCTCCAAAGTGTGAGTATTCCATCTATCTTCTAGTTAACTATGTTAGACACTAGATCCTAGCCTTGAAACATCACCAAACTCATCTTCAATGAGAGTTTACGGCCAAAGAACATCTCCCTTGGCCGTAAACCCTAAATATGGCCAAGATTTGAGCCCTAAACACTTCTATACACTAGCAAACCTTTGATACACTTGAACCTTTGAAAACCCTTCCCTTTAAGACCCAAAAGGACACCATTTAGTGAGTTTACAGCCATACACTTTTGGTGTGGCCGTAAACACCTCAACACCTTCCAATAAATTAGTTTTGCTCATCCTTGTGTAGAGCAATGGTCCCTCAAGCTTCCCTATCATTCAAACACCCACTTATGCACCTTTTACCTTGATTTTACGGCCCAAAGCTCCATGGCCATAAACCCATGGCCGTAGACACCATATGATGACCTTAAACATCCCTTAGATGAATCACATGTGATTCTAGCACTTGGTCAAAATGTTTCCTAGTCCCTTAAGGTGTTTCCTTGCATTTGGTTGCTTCTAAACCCTACTTTTATGCCAATATATGTCATTATATGTCATTTAGGACTTGTTGTGTCTCGGGACTTCATTCGTGGAACTTCTCATCCTTACGCACTTATTCGTTGAATCACCCACATAAGGTGAGTTCATACCCCGTAATGAATCTTTTAAACTGTTTTAAATGTTTTAAAGGGGGGAATACAAGTTGAACACAATGTTAATTGTGTAATTGTTTGTTATAAACATCTTTCAAAAGATTGCTTATGTCATTTATAAGTGATCAAAACATTTCAAAAACTCCTTTAAAGTTATGTTACTTTATAGTTTAACAAAACTCCGTTTTTAAAGTACAAGCATAACTTAGTAGAAAAATGAGTCTTTTCAATAACAGTTCAAGTAAAATACTAGTAAACTATAAGGGGTATAGTTTAGAGGTTCAGTTCATACTAGATGCTAGAACATACTATAAAGAGAAACAAGGAGGTAGATACAATGCAACAGAGAGACATACTATACACTATACATGACAACAGAAAGAACATACCAAGATACTATAACAGAACGAACATAATAAGGTGCTATAGCATGGGACAACTACAAGATCTAACTATACCAATGAATCACTAACTCATTGTTCTAAACAAAAGGTGATAGTTAAATTGGGTATACATGATCATATAACCTTAATGTGAATTACACGGCTAGCAATTGTTTGCTGCAGTCGCGTTTGGTTCCCAGAATCTCTTGACAGGGAGAGCGTATAGTATGGGTACTAGCCTTCACATTATGACCTTACTAAAACAAACATGTTTTAAGGTAACCAGTACGTCAAGATGTCAATTCAAGAGACAACTGTGTACTTATATTTCCCATTACTTTTATATTGTGACAGTTCCACTTGAAAGTTAATGCAAACTATTTTCGAGTCAAGATAGTTATAAACTAGGGAAAACTTACATTTACAAACGACAAACAGAACAGTCGAGTCTAGTACATTCAGTAGAAAGGGGGCCTATAATGCTAACTTTATGATTCCTTAGTGTATGCATCCAAGGATACATATTAGCCAGATCCGACAGGTAGTAGAATGTGTGTTTTCCGCTTCATTTCCTGTTCCTTGTTTGGTTGTGGGCTTAGAGCATATTCACCCAGTCTACTATTTATTCGATCTTAGCTTCATATATATTCCGTATACACCAAGTAATCATAAGGGGTACCAGGTATGGGCCAGGTCATAGGACATTAATTCAATGCACATCTTTCGAGTACAAAACATACTTTTCAAATAGAACTTTTGATATACAAAACTAGAAACTTACCAGTAAAGGGTTTAATGCATTTTATTAAACCAGTATAACTTAAAGGACCTTAGGTGGTTAATTTTATAATACCTTAGTTTATACACCAGGGTTATATATAATTAATATCTGACAAGTAGTTGGATGTGTGCTTTCCGCCTCATTCCCTATTCCTTGTTTGGTTGTGGGCTTAGGGCAGATTCACACAATTAACAATCTTTTCGATATTAGATTATATATAGCTAGTATAAACTAAGTGATTATAGAAGGAACCACTGTGGTTACCATTTTTATTATAATAAATAAGGGTTTCCTTAAAGAATCTTTTCATCAAATATAAAGGAACTATTACAGTTAACTCCGTGAGTACCGAGTGAATACGCCAGGGTTATATACAACGATGATCTAACAAACAATGGGATGTGTGCCTTCCGCCTCATTTCCTGTTCCTTGTTTGGTTGTGGGCTTAGGGCAGATACACACAATCGATTGTTTGTTTACTCTGGGTTTTATATAACTTGTATCCATTTAACACTCATAGAAAGGACTGTAGAGTCTTTTTTACTTATCTTTCATCAAAGCAGGAAATATAGGATTTTCTGGAGGAACAGGCAAACTTTTCTAAACAGAACTTACAAACTTACTACCACTTAATACAACTTTCTACAACTTACATTACATCACTAAAATCTTATGAACTCACCAGCTTAAATGCTGATCTACGCTTTCAAAATAACTTGTATTCTCAGGAGACCAGTAGACAGGTACGCGCTCTGGGAATTTAGAAGATGGAGCAGTATAGCTTCATGTTTTTTTGTTATTTGCTATGTATTCTATATTTTGAGAATCGCATATTTTGTAAACA
Organism: Lactuca virosa; assembly: GCF_052849685.1. Classification (NCBI taxonomy): domain Eukaryota; kingdom Viridiplantae; phylum Streptophyta; class Magnoliopsida; order Asterales; family Asteraceae; genus Lactuca; species Lactuca virosa. Next base: position 219,610,826 of record NC_136430.1, on the reverse strand, counting down.
CTTTCTTTCTAATGAAATGGTTGTTTATTACTAGCTTACTATGATGCATGTCTTGTGATACTAAACATGACGTCCTCCGCCCCAGAACGTTTCCGCCGCTCCGGTTTTGGGGTGTGACCGATTGGTATCGGAGCATTGTTTATAGTGAACTAAGTATATCAACCGATAAAAGATATACAACTATAAATACAATGGGGCCGAAGTGCTCTGGATAAGAATATATTTTAAATATATAATTATACCTTATAAAAGTATTCATACTTGCTTATACATATATACATACTAGAACAAGTATCACAAGAAGAACAGAACAGAAGTATTTAAAGGTTGTACACTGTGGTCAAACCTGGACAGTTATGTAATCATATCTAGGATCAATATAGCCTGATCAACTATATTCATTCGAGATGTGACCGTCATGTGTTTGGGAGTGATGTGGTGTTGCAACAGTCTTAAAACTTACCTAACACTAGTCAAGAGAATACTAGATCAAGTACATAGAGTTAGAATACTATAGGAGTATTCTATGATACTATAACGCGATAACAAGTTTAAAACATACCGAGTACATTACATTAAAATACTATAGGAGTATTTTAGGCACTATATAAATAACTTATGTGATAACATAAAAGACTCTTACGGATAGGTCTATAATCTTGCAAAGTATACTCCAAAGGTTATATATAATTGAGTTTTTATAGACTTAGAATTGGTGATCTAAGCTTCACTACCTGTTCCTTGTTTGGTTGTGGTTTTGGAGTAGGATCACTTATTCGAAGGTCTATTTAATCTTAAATTATATACAACTTGTATACATTGTGCAATTATAGAAGGACTCTGTAAGGATCACCCCATAAGGTTTCACTTAATCTCATAGATTCTTTAGACGCTTCCATTCACGCACGACAAACCTATATAGATGTAACCACTTCCTCATAGTAGATAATAGAAGAACCCAGGAGGAACAAGAGCAAGTTCATGAGAAGTTTTCAAGAAAGGATCAACTGAAGTAACCAAAACGTCTTATGCGTCACACTAATAAATAATAATCTTGTTTAAACTTAACGAGTTAGTGGAAACACTGCTCACATTATGTGTTAGAATTATTTTCTTACATGCAGCTGGTAACAGTTATTCAGGTAACAAATATTCATTCGAGGATAGCCATTCCAAATTCATAAAGTTTATTAGGTATACACTCTATTATGAATTGTTTCCGGAACCTTGTAGAAGTCAGGACCCGATACACCCAGAACTAGGATAACCTTGTCTTTTCAGCTTTCGGCTTGTGTCCATTGCTTTAGACTTATTCCATATCATCTTTGTATTCTTTTAGCAAAGATGCCTCCTCGCAGACCAAACAGACGCACTACTCCGATAACTCCAACTCCTACGCCACAATTTGATTCTGCTGCCCTCCAAGCAGCAATATCCTCCACAGTGGCAACTGCTCTAGCTCACTTCGGTGAAAGTGGTACCCTCGGTTCTGGTAGCGGTACTCACTTAACCAACCCCGGAGTTACTCATGGACACCCAAGGGAGTGTTCGTATAAGGACTTCATGAACTGCAAACCCAAATCCTTTGATGGAAATGGTGGAGTCATCGCTCTGATGCGATGGTTCGAGAAAACAGATTCAGTCTTCGCAATCTGTTCATGCTCAGAAGGGAGCAAAGTGAAGTTTGCTGCCTGCACCTTCTCCGACAGAGCCCTGAGATGGTGGAACAGCCATGTTAAGTCACTGACCCTATCAGTGGCTAACTCCATAGGTTGGGAAAACCTAAAAGAGTTAATGTTGGAAGAATACTGCCCGTTGGGCGAAGTTCAAAAGCTGGAACAAGAACTATGGGAGCTCACTATGGTCGGCTCAGACATAGTGGCCTACACTGACCGGTTCAGCGACCTAGCAGCTTTATGCCCCGGGATGGTTACCCCGGAGAGCAAGAAGATAGAAAGATACATCTGGGGTCTAACTGCCCCGATCCAAGGAGATGTGATGTCTTCTAACCCAACCACATTCGACAGTGTTAAGCGCCTGGCCCATCGACTCATTGATCACTGAGTCCGCCATGGTGTGGAAGTCCCCGTTCCCAAGCCATCGAGGGAAGAGGGCTATAGCCAGAAGTCGGGGAACAAGAGGAAGAAGAAGCGAACAACACAGGAAACCCTGCAGGAGAAACAAACGAGTACTATGTACACCGCCACAACACCTGCTACTCCAGCACCTACCAGTCGATATGCTGGAACCCTTCCGAAGTGTGGAAAGTGCAACTATCACCACACCGGAGTATGCCGGGAAATGTAGGGTTTGAACTGCCACAGAAAGGGACACACAGTCCGTTTCTGCAGGGCACCGGCTCAACCGATCTCCCAAGTCCCCGGAGTTGAAGAAAACCAAGCCTGCTATGGCTGTGGTGAGACAGGACACTACCAGAGGGACTGTCCGGTAGCAAAGAACTCAGGAGCGGATGGACGGATTCTGATGATCACCGCAGGAGAATCAACCCCAGAGTCGTCAACGAGCAGCGGTACGTTTTCGAACTAAAATAAGAATTACTTTAAAAATTAGTTTATATTTATATAAGATTAAAACTTAGGGTTAACACTTAAAAGTAATTATAATAACTCACATTTTGAAATAGGTCACATTATTCAAGAGAACTAAGAGATTCGTTCTGAGAAGCTATGATGGCTTGGTATGTACATTAAGGGTTGTGCATGGCTAAGATGTTGCAGACTTAGAATGAGTGAGTCCGCCTTAATTCCTGTTCCTTGTTTGGTTGTGGGTTTGAGGCAGAGTTACTCAGTCGACCGTCCGATTCATCTTATTTATTCATAACTTGTATATTCAAGGCGATCGTAGTGGTACCAAGGAGGATCGTAGTTTAAAGTATCGACACTAGTTAACAAAGCACTTTCTCGGTATGTACGCGCACATCGCGGTACGATACGTAGAAGTGTTAACATCAAGGGAAAAACAGAAAGCACTAGAACATTTACAAAGGGTACATTTCCGAGCACACTAGGAGTGCATTAACATATAACAAACATTTCTTTCAAATCGTCCAAACTTTGTTCAATAAAGAGTCCGTTACTATCATTCGTCATGAGTTGGCGTGGTCCTCACCATACTAAGTTCATATGTTCCTATCGCCTCGACCGTCAAGTTCACGAAGCCTTCGTCATTCGTAACGACAGTCCGACCTAAACCTCAGTTTTGTCTTTCATATTCTAAACCCCGAAGTACTCATGCGAAGGGTACTTGGTCCTCTGAAGCCTTGCCGTCGTATGTTCAACAGACCTTTCCGAAATACCACTCGTACAGCAGACCAAGCTCAAGCATAGAGGCTAAGGACGAATACAGCCCACCTATCACTATTGGGTGTATACGCGAGGGTGGTATATGATTATGATTACGCAGATCTAGTATGTGTGTTTCCGCCCTATCTCCTGTTCCTTGTTTGGTTGTGGACCTGGGGCAGAATCGCACATCCGACCGTCTTACTAATCCTAACTATATACGACTTGTATACACGAGGTAATGATAGATGGACCAAGTATGAATCCTATCATGAACAATAAGGCAAAGTTTCCAGGTCTACGAGTGGATATTCTGCCAATCAGAGGAGCGCAACCCCAGTAGTACTGCTAAGAAAGCTAATTTCGGGACGAAATTCCATCTAATGGGGGGATGATGTGACAACCCGAAAATTCTTGCCTTGTATAGTCCAACCATTCAACTCAACTGAGTGTCAGACTCATTTCTAATGAGTTCTAGCCTTGTTTAAGGTCATTCTAAGGAGTTTTAAGCCTAGTACACTTAAGGAATGAGTGTTAGAATGTACCTGCTAGAGACACTGTGCAACATTCAAGCCTTAAGACCACTAAAGAGGAGTTCAGAGCCAACACTCATGAGTTTACGGCCATAAAGTCATGGCTGGCCGTAAACTCCCCTATAAGTCACCCTTCCTTCACTTTTCCTTCATTATTTCACTTACACCTCAAGAACATTTCCATTCTCTCTCAAGTATCATCGAGATTTTCATTCCCAATCTTCAAAATGTAAGTGATTCTTCCCTCTAGTTGTTGATTACTCTTCTTACTCATGAATCACCCTTTGATTTCATCCATGGAAATCAACATTTTGCTAGATCTTCATCTTTCACCAAGAACACCAAGAACACACACTTGTTCTTGGTGGCCGTAAACTCATCTAAAGGCCTCCAAAGTGTGAGTATTCCATCTATCTTCTAGTTAACTATGTTAGACACTAGATCCTAGCCTTGAAACATCACCAAACTCATCTTCAATGAGAGTTTACGGCCAAAGAACATCTCCCTTGGCCGTAAACCCTAAATATGGCCAAGATTTGAGCCCTAAACACTTCTATACACTAGCAAACCTTTGAGACACTTGAACCTTTGAAAACCCTTCCCTTTAAGACCCAAAAGGACACCATTTAGTGAGTTTACAGCCATACACTTTTGGTGTGGCCGTAAACACCTCAACACCTTCCAATAAATTAGTTTTGCTCATCCTTGTGTAGATCAATGGTCCCTCAAGCTTCCCTATCATTCAAACACCCACTTATGCACCTTTTACCTTGATTTTACGGCCCAAAGCTCCATGGCCATAAACCCATGGCCGTAGACACCATATGATGACCTTAAACATCCCTTAGATGAATCACATGTGATTCTAGCACTTGGTCAAAATGTTTCCTAGTCCCTTAAGGTGTTTCCTTGCATTTGGTTGCTTCTAAACCCTACTTTTATGCCAATATATGTCATTATATGTCATTTAGGACTTGTTGTGTCTCGGGACTTCATTCGTGGAACTTCTCATCCTTACGCACTTATTCGTTGAATCACCCACATAAGGTGAGTTCATACCCCGTAATGAATCTTTTAAACTGTTTTAAATGTTTTAAAGGGGGGAATACAAGTTGAACACAATGTTAATTGTGTAATTGTTTGTTATAAACATCTTTCAAAAGATTGCTTATGTCATTTATAAGTGATCAAAACATTTCAAAAACTCCTTTAAAGTTATGTTACTTTATAGTTTAACAAAACTCCGTTTTTAAAGTACAAGCATAACTTAGTAGAAAAATGAGTCTTTTCAATAACAGTTCAAGTAAAATACTAGTAAACTATAAGGGGTATAGTTTAGAGGTTCAGTTCATACTAGATGCTAGAACATACTATAAAGAGAAACAAGGAGGTAGATACAATGCAACAGAGAGACATACTATACACTATACATGACAACAGAAAGAACATACCAAGATACTATAACAGAACGAACATAATAAGGTGCTATAGCATGGGACAACTACAAGATCTAACTATACCAATGAATCACTAACTCATTGTTCTAAACAAAAGGTGATAGTTAAATTGGGTATACATGATCATATAACCTTAATGTGAATTACACGGCTAGCAATTGTTTGCTGCAGTCGCGTTTGGTTCCCAGAATCTCTTGACAGGGAGAGCGTATAGTATGGGTACTAGCCTTCACATTATGACCTTACTAAAACAAACATGTTTTAAGGTAACCAGTACGTCAAGATGTCAATTCAAGAGACAACTGTGTACTTATATTTCCCATTACTTTTATATTGTGACAGTTCCACTTGAAAGTTAATGCAAACTATTTTCGAGTCAAGATAGTTATAAACTAGGGAAAACTTACATTTACAAACGACAAACAGAACAGTCGAGTCTAGTACATTCAGTAGAAAGGGGGACTATAATGCTAACTTTATGATTCCTTAGTGTATGCATCCAGGGATACATATTAGCCAGATTCGACAGGTAGTAGAATGTGTGTTTTCCGCTTCATTTCCTGTTCCTTGTTTGGTTGTGGGCTTAGAGCATATTCACCCAGTCTACTATTTATTCGATCTTAGCTTCATATATATTCCGTATACACCAAGTAATCATAAGGGGTACCAGGTATGGCCCAGGTCATAGGACATTAATTCAATGCACAGCTTTCTAGTACAAAACATACTTTTCAAATAGAACTTTTGATATACAAAACTAGAAACTTACCAGTAAAGGGTTTAATCCATTTTATTAAACTAGTATAACTTAAAGGACCTTAGGTGGTTAATTTTATAATACCTTAGTTTATACACCAGGGTTATATATAATTAATATCCGACAAGTAGTTGGATGTGTGCTTTCCGCCTCATTCCCTATTCCTTGTTTGGTTGTGGGCTTAGGGCAGATTCACACAATTAACAATCTTTTCGATATTAGATTATATATAGCTAGTATAAACTAAGTGATTATAGAAGGAACCACTGTGGTTACCATTTTTATTATAATAAATAAGGGTTTCCTTAAAGAATCTTTTCATCAAATATAAAGGAACTATTACAGTTAACTCCGTGAGTACCGAGTGAATACGCCAGGGTTATATACAACGATGATCTAACAAACAATGGGATGTGTGCCTTCCGCCTTATTTCCTGTTCCTTGTTTGGTTGTGGGCTTAGGGCAGATACACACAATCGATTGTTTGTTTACTCTGGGTTTTATATAACTTGTATCCATTTAACACTCATAGAAAGGACTGTAGAGTCATTTTTACTTATCTTTCAGCAAAGCAGGAAATATAGGATTTTCTGGAGGAACATGCAAACTTTTCTAAACAGAACTTACAAACTTACTACCACTTACTACAACTTTCTACAACTTACATTACATCACTAAAATCTTATGAACTCACCAGCTTAAATGCTGATCTACGCTTTCAAAATAACTTGTATTCTCAGGAGACCAGTAGACAGGTACGCGCTCTGGGAATTTAGAAGATGGAGCAGTATAGCTTCATGTCTTTTTGTTATTTGCTATGTATTCTATATTATGAGAATCGCATATTTTGTAAACACTTTCTTTCTAATGAAATGGTTGTTTATTACTTGCTTACTATTATGCATGTCTTGTGATACTAAACATGACGTCCTCTGCCCCAGAACGTTTCCGCCGTTCCGGTTTTGGGGTGTGACAGTATCAGAGCAAGGTTATCCCACTAACCCTAATTGCCGACTTCCTAACTTTTTTTTCCCAGCTTCCTTCTCATGCTATACAATGGCCAACACTATTATCTCTTTCTCTACAAAATAAAAGACAATTCAAAACTCACACAAATTTGGCTTTACCCTTTCTCCTACAAATTATGGGTATCGGAAAACTATGCTTCAAGCCTGCTTGGTTACAAACAGGTTATTTGGTTACGTTGATGGGTCTATTCCATGTCCTTTGGCTATTGCTACAACCTTATCCTTCGACAAGGAAGGTGAAGCTCCGAAAACTAAACAACAACCTAACCATAGTCATGCCGCATGGGTCTCCAACGACGCCCACATCAGAATGTTAATTCTGTCTACTATATCTGAAGCATCCTTCAAACATGTTCAGGGAGTCACCTCTCGTGATCTCTGGACTTCACTTCAACGTGCTTATGGACCCCACACATCATCCCGTGAATATACACTCAAAACTCAATTGTTAAAAATTGAGATGAAGGCTGATGAGACTGTTTCTGCCTATCTTACTAAAGCACAAGAATACTCGGATGCTTTGTCTAATATTGGAGAACCAATCAAGGAAAAAGACCTCGTCATGCTCGTGATATCCGGTCTCCGTGAAGAATACAACATTTTGAAATCTATTTTTCTCGCCCAACAATTTCCTACTTTTTTTCAGAATTACACGGTTTGGTATCTGACCATGGCCACATGATCAAGAAGACACCTACAGATGTCTTTGTATCACTAATCGCAATCCTATTCATATTTTTTGTGAAAACTTGTTTGCTCAGATGTTCTTTTGATTATTTGTTTTATTTCATTTTTTATTTTATTCATTTTTTCGTATCATGATAAGCACAATGTATGATCTTGGAATCAATGGGAGGTAAAGTGTTTAGGTCTTAATCTTGGGTTCTGGTTAGGAGTCGGTCAAAAGATATATGTGATGTACTTTGGTGTCTTGTCATTTTGTCCAAAAGACAAACCCTCTCTTTATTTTCATGCAACGAGGAGCCATAGTGGTTGTAAGATATATTAGGGTTTATAGTGGAGATCTGGATACGAACTTGGATCGTGAGAACACTTTCCGAACTGATATTTCTACCTTATGCCTGGGTTGCAAGAAATTCAGCCCAGGATAATCTAAGTGGACACTTACGCTTCTCGGCACAGAAATCGTAAGCCAATTTGCTAGAGAGATTCTGTGAGAGTTTGATGAAAACGAGAGCTAAAATTCGTAATCTTCTTCTGAAGAGGAAGAACCGTTTATATATTAAACGAGATTAGGGTTTCATTAGGGTTGGGCCGTCATTAGTTGCTTTGGAAGCAAGTCAGGATAATCCGGATTAGGGTTACCAAAACCCCGCGGGGGCACTGCCCCTTTGGAAACCCCGGACCCAGGGGCGCTGCCCCCGGACCCCCGACTAGTCGTCGAACCGGCTTCTAATTCGATCTTATTAATGCGTGCACTCCGCACAACCCCGTACATATATTAGCGTACAAATTATGAAGCCCCTTAGCTCGCATGTCAGTTCCAGTTACTTAAAATGACATGGTAACACTAAAATCACCAACAATGGTCGACCGGAAAACCTATTGTATGAACTTGGAATCGAAACATTCAAATATGAACTTTGAACTCAGATCTGTATTTAGGATTAAGTTTCTCATCTAAGTGTTTGAGAATGAATATATAGAATTTTAATTTGAATTTTCAAAAAATAAAGTTCAAAAAATGAAAATTTAGGTTCTTATTTTGGAAAAAAATAAATATGGGCATCTTCATTTTCACAAGGCCCATTGTGGAAATACAAAAACCTTGTGAAAATGGCTAAATACTACATTTTTTGTTTTCGTAGGGAATTTTCTCTAGTTCCTATGAAAATGGTGGCTATTAGAGTTATTTATTTATTTTTTAGCTAAATCGTAGAACAAGTTTAAAGATTTGTATTAGTTCGTATTTATCTCTAAATGTTAGTATATTGTATTCGATTAATTAACTGATTAAATATTTTTCAATAAGTTCTACTTTTGGAGTAAAGTGCCCTTCTAAAAAATATATAATTTAAATACGAACTCTTCATTATCTATAAGCATTTCAACAATGCAATTTTTCCGAAAATGATAGTCGGTGTGGTCACATGAAATGTTATTGTTAAACCTCACAAGTGATGATTAGTTTCAGAGAATAATTAACTGGAACGCAAAAAGGAAATATGAATGGGAAAAAAAGCAAATAATGGGTGTCAACTTTCTTTCATCTCTGTCAATTTTAGCACCTGCAATGCATGTGCTCTCGCACACCCCACAACAACAAGGCGTGCAATCACATCTTACAGAATAATTCACAGGCTTGTTTGTCAAAGTTGTGGGTTCCAAGCAAACTACTACCCACACATACACACCTGTTCTAAACTAACCTCACCCTTCTTTTTTTAGATCAGCTTTCTTCATGTGAATCTACTGCTATTTGATGCATTTACATATTGGTATGGTGAGTGAATTCTAAGCAAAGCTTCAAAATCAACCGATTTGAGCAACCCATTCTGTAGTTCTGTTAAAAATATATACGTTCTTCTTGCTTCCAATTCAATTTTGCTAGCTTTTCGGTTGTGGGTTTTGTGTGAATTAAGTTTAGTTTGGAATTTCCCATCCCAATTTAGTAAAACTTATATAAAATCTTACGGATTTCCCGATTTTGTCAATCCACAAACCCTAATCTTGTTCTCGCTACTGTTTCACATTCATCTCGATATTTGGCTTGAAGAGGTTTCGGATTGTGGGTTTTGATTGTAATCCGGTATTGTGTACTGGGTGCCAATCGTTAAGTGAGAAAGTTTGGTTTTTAATGATTAGGATTGGTGAAATTGTTGATGAAGTGTGAGGGTGAGTGTGGTGGGGTATTAGTGTTTGGTTTTCAATCTGTTGCCGGAAAAGATGGATCGCCGGAGCTGGTTATGGCGGAGAAGGTCGTCAGAGAAAAGCCCGGGAGAAACTGAAAGCTCTGGAGGATCTGTTTCATCTCATTCTGAGCGATTTTTCGATGATCAGGTATTTTCAACTCATGAATCGTGTCCTCATTTTCATCTCATGAACACAATTGTTGCAAGTAATCTGTACAAGTATCGTAGATGATGGTACAACTTCGATCCTCATCTATTTTACACTCCTTCATGTTATAGTTAAACTTTTACAGTCAAACACATTACATATAAATCCTAAATTACTATGAAATTTACTAGAAATTAAGATAACTACATCGGAATACAAGAAAAGATGAAGATTTGAACAATTTGAGTAAGAATGTAAAACTGTTTGTAATTGCAAATCGAGTTTGAATTTGGAAAGCAATACGTTCGTGTTTGACTTTCAAAGTCAAAATTGTGTTAATTTTTGCAACAGAAATAAGATAATGCGTGTATTCTTTGTTCTTAGACAATTCAAGATTAATTAATGCCCCTGCAATTTGAATTCTATGTGGTCAATTATAGAAATATGGTTGCCTCAGAAATCTTGTTGAAATAGACCAATTATGATATCTTGGTTTTGTTATATTTTTCTTCCTTGATTTCTGCTTTGTCAAGTGTTGGTTAAAATCTTATACTTTTTCTGTTTTTGAATCTTCAAAAGATATATTCAAATCAAAGTTCCTTGTCACCCGAAGTCACATCAAAGTCTGAAGTACCACAGGAAGAACTTGAGGGTGGTGTCAAGACTTTATCCCAGAAACTATCAGCAGCTCTTGTGAATATCAGTATCAAGGAAGACTTGGTCAAACAGCACTCAAAAGTAGCAGAGGAAGCAGTTGAAGGTATCTAAAACTATTACCTACTTTATGCGTTCCAACAACACCATTTGACCATTATGCCCTGCTCCCTTTTGTGCAAAAGACATGAATGCCCTCATCATTCTCATCATCAAGAGTAGCCTAGAAAGTTTGTCAAGTCCAGTCTTGTCTATTCCAGTCTTGTCATACGTTAAGGTCAACGACCTAATTTTGGAACTTTGAACTTGAAATGGAATTTATTACTCATTTTGACACCATAAAATTTCCCATTTTTTTGTGTATGTTACAAAGTTTATGGTAGCTATCTGATTTTTTTCGAAAAGTTGAAGAATTATTTCCAAATTCAAGTTATAAGTTAGTTCTTTTGATCTCAAAAGTCAAACAATACCTCTCTTTTGTTTTGTGCAAATTGTTAATATAGTAGCCGAATCCACTTTAAAAGCGGGTTATCAAATTTTTAGTGATTTCTTATAAGATTTAATGTAGGCTAGGTAGCTATCAAATTTTATTGAAAAGTTTGAAGCATTAACTCCAAATTTGAAGCTGACAATCAGATCTTTTGATCTTGAAAATCAAATGTACCTCTTGTTGTTGTTCAAGATGAACAAATAGCTGACTAGAAGTCTATATAACTTAAGATTACAGTTTGGGAGGCTTTAGACCTGACCCATTTGACCGGGTTTTTACCTATTTTCTTTATCTTGCCCATTTGACTAGTTGGAGATAAAATATAGGGATAAATGTAAGAAACAACAATATACTTTCATTTGTTTCTGTATTATAGCATTCTACTTTCATTTCTTCTATTACAACATTGCAGTTCCATTTTTTTTGTAGTTAAGACATTATACTTTTAAAATCAACAAACTTATAGCATTATACTTTCATTTTTTTTCTTATTATGACATTAAAAAATTCACCCTGTCATAATAGTGAATTATTTTGTATCTGGATGACATTTCTGTAATTTGGTTGATTTTCAAACTACAATGTTGTAATAAGAACAAACGAAAGTAGTATGCTATAAATCTATAATACACTAATCAATGAAAGTACATTTCTATTTCTTGCATTTAACCCTAAAATACAACCCAAATCGACAAATTTTAAGCAAATCTGTTGAAATAGCAGCCTCTACTTAAAAATATTACGATTGATCTTTATCTTCATTTAACCTTTTTTTTTTCTTTCTAATATAGGATGGGAGAAAGCTGAGAATGAAGTGTTAGGTTTGAGGCAACAAATCGAGGTTTTAACACTTAGAAACTCAACCTTAGAAGATCGAGTTTGTCAGCTTGATGGAGCCCTAAAAGAATGTTTAAGACAACTTCGACAAACAAGAGAAGAAAAAGATAAAAAAATAACCGAAATTATTGAAAAGAAAACTTCAGAATGGCAAATAACAAAGTCCCAACTCGAAAACCAGCTCGCTGAATTCCGCTCCATCAAAAAAGGTGACCCTTTTTTGATCCAAAAACTCGAGAAAGAAAACTCGGCTATGAAACTTGAGCTTGCTTCCATGGCAGAAGAGCTTGAAATTAGGTTAATCGAGAGGGAATTGAGCAATCAAGCTGCGGAATCAGCTAGTAAGTTGCATTTAGAAAGTGTAAGGAAAGTGACTAAACTGGAATCGGAATGCCGTAAGCTAAACACTGCCCTTCGGAAAGCATTAGTGGCAAATGATCGCAGCCTATCGGTTGTTGAAAATGACCGAAATGCCCCTTCGATAGAGATTAATCTCATGGACGACTTTCTTGAGATGGAGAAACTCGTGGGGTTACCTAAGGTCGATCCGAGGGATTCGGTACAAACGATTGATCAAACGTCTGAAATCAAAGAGATTTTGAAAAGGGTAGAAACGGAAAAAAAGAATCTTGAGATCAAGTTGAAGGAGCGTGAAAAGGCTCTTGAGAAATCAAGAAATCAACTTAAAGAGGCTGAATTGAAGTTAAGGGAGATGGAAGCTTCGTTGGTTTCTTCAAATGATGCAAGAGAAACAACTGAGAAAGAACTGGAATCAACGAAAGGAATAGTCGAGGTGTTACACGAGAGGGTAAAAAGATCGGAATCGGAGGTGGTGGAGTTGAAAAGTCAAATGGAATCACGACTCGGGGATGCGTACGCCAAGAAAAACGAGGCGGAATCAAAGTTTAAAAAGTTAGAAGCGGAATTGGAATCGTTGATTCCGAAGGTCGAGTCGTTTGAAACAAAGGTCGAAAAGGAACGTGCTTTATCAGGGAAGATGGAAGCCAAATGTCAGGAGCTAGAAATGGAAATATCAAGATTACAACTTGAAAATGAGTACACGGGAAACATACGTACCTTGGAATTGGAATCAGAGGTGGCGGAATTGAAAAGTCAACTAGATACCGTACGCCGCGAACGAAGAGAAGCCGAATCACGAATCGAGGATGCTTACACGAAGAAAAACAAGGCGGAATCACAGATTGAAACATTAAAAGCGGAATTGGAATCGTTGATTCCGAAGGTTGGTTCTTTGGAAGCGGAAGTCGGAAAGGAGCGTGCTTTATCGGGGAAGATGGAAACCAAATGTCGGGAATTAGAAGGCGAGATTTTAAGATTGCAACACCAGAATCAGTACCCAAAAGCAGCAATCCAAAACACACAGCTTCGGGTAAAACAGGTTAGTTTATTTCATTTTTTTATGAACAACTTCAAATTATATGAACACTAAAATCTTTCTCTTACTTTATTTGTTATGCGTTGTGTAGGATACTGAATTAGCAATGGCTGGTACTAAATTTGCGGAATGTCAGAAGACAATTGCTTCTCTTAGTCATCAACTAAAAACTCTGGCAACACTTGAAGACTTCTTGATTATTTAAAGATCGAAAAGATTTCAAGCCTTCAACACTTGTAAACTTTGCTTCTATGGTGTAAAGATGTTTTGGTTATTCTTGATATACAAAAGAACGAATATTATATATAGATGCACTTGGACAACATTCGTGGGTATACATAAATCTTCCAAAAATTTGTTCATATTGTTGTATTTAGATGATGTTACATAATGGATTGCGGATTCTTTGATTGTTATTTCTTGATGTTTATTGCTCTTGATGGCGTTTGAATCTTTTATGGAGGATTTCATGACAAAATATCATATTTGTCTATTTGGCCAACTTAATTTTTGAATATTATATTTATCCTTTATAAACATTAAAAACATCATATTTGTCAAAATCTTTTCTTTTTAATATTTTATAATCATTTTTATACATCAAAATCATTATAATATAAAACAAAATTAAATCGACTATATTGTTATGTTGATTTGAGCTTTAATAAATTTGTAAGATCTAAAGCATGGGGTGTAAGCCGCTTTTGCTGTGGCATCAAGAATACACTAAAACCCACCACCTTATCACCAATGGATGATGTTCGGCGGTGGGTCTGATGTAATTTCACTTTAATCATTTTTTTTTTTAGATTTTGCTACATATCTTTCAAATTCAATAACTCGTTGTATTAACGGGAATTCCACTTAGAAATTGATATCTTTGGAATTCTCGTAATCGGTTATTTAAGTTAATAGATTTTTACTACTATTTAAGGAAACAAATTTTAGAAGGATATACTAGTTAACAAAAATAAAGATTTAAAATTATAATGAAATATATAAAATAATGATTTAGATAGATATGATATTGAAAGCTTGAAAAGGATACATGTGATATTTAAAAATTAAGTTATACATGATATATATATATATATATATATATATATATATATATATATATATATATATATATATATATATATATATATATATATATATATATATATATATATATATAAGTTCAATTGAGAAAATAAAAAAGGTTGAGAATGGGGGAATCATTCTCAGCCACTCATTTATTTTTGCCGCAAAAACCTCCGTCGTACAAGCGGAAATGGGAAAGGAATAGACATGTGTTTTCCAACAAAACATGTTTTCCAATAATATTGTGCTACTATACCTCTTTAAGTATCATTCATATATGAATATAGCATATAATAAACATAGTATAACCATATTTAAATATTAGACGATGCATTCACTTATGAATATTACATAGTATATTCACTTGATGCTATTAGAGACGAAGATATTGATGGAGTCCAAGACAAATTTGCCACCGCTCATTAATGTATTTGGATTATTTCATTAAATGATTGGCTGAGAATGGTTCCCCCATTCTCAACCTTTTTTTCTCAATTGAACCCTCCTCTCTCTCTATATATATATATATATATATATATATATATATATATATATATATATATATATATATATATATATATATATATATAGAATTGCCCATTTTAGTACATGGATTCGTTATTAAAGTTTGTATTCATGAGGCTATTGTAGAACAATATTATTAGACGCAGGGCCACTATAAAAGGTATAGTAGCACAATATTATTGGGGCGGAAAAATAGGTTAATTCCATTTTAACATTCCAAAAAGCATAATAAATTTACAATTTTCAAAATCAATCATTCATCAACATTGTTTACAAAATCTTTTTAAAAAAAAAACATTGTTTACAAAATAGTCATTGCTTCAAACACATTATTTCAAATCAGAGTTTTCCCCAAGACCCAGATACATAAAACAGGAAGCTGTGTACGATCACGCCTTCGCCTTCCCACGATTCTCGGAAGTTCCTGAAGCCATAAACTAAAATTGTAAGCCAAAACTTATTGAGTCCCCCCAAAGTACCACCACACATACATATAATCAAACAAATAACGGGTCCATAACCTCCTTTTGGTTGGAATGCCCCGGCCCACAACCTTTCGGTTGGCTTGCCCAATACATAACAGGTCCACAACTTCTTGGTTGGATTACCCCCAACCCACAACCTTCCGGTTGGAATGCCCCGGTCTGTTGACTTTCAGTCAAAGCAGTACAGTCTCAACCCCACCATACCATGTCGACATATACGTAACAAATAACATATATCCAACAACAAATAATCATATAACCAGATAAAAGACTAGCATGCAGATTTAAAGATCACTATTTTATAGCAACATATATATACTAGGATATATAACTAAAGGGGCCGACATTGGTGCCTTCGACCCACAAGAATAGTGAGGAACTCACCCTACAGTCTAAATGATAGCTGATAAGGTCTCGGCTCCGAATCTCAGCTCTACCCGTCATATCCATCAAAAGTGACCAATTCTCAAACACAATCCAAAATACCCAAAATACCCTTAGGTCGAACTTGGTCAAAAATCATGGTCAAAGTCAACAGCCCTTAATGCCAAATATCCGTCTTCACATCGTGACCATCTCTTCGTCACGTCGTGATAGTCCACTCGATTCGATTCCAACTCGACTCGACCTAACCTAGCCAACTCAGTCAAAGAAATCACCTGAGCTGACATCACGACATAGGCACACACTCTCATGTCGTGAGCTCCAAGGATCTTAACAGAAAGCGGGGCTTATTCAAATCTCACATCGTGAGCATCGTATGGAGCTAAACGTCACCATTTTAAGTCCTTATTCCATTAATTCCTCGAATCCATTTCATCCAGAAGTTACAGGGGACTCCTAAAGTCCATAAAAATGTTTCCTTTATAGCCATGCTTGCACCAAGCATGGTCCAACCCATTCTAGGTCAAAAGTGAAGAAATATGCTTCAAACTCTCATGTATGCCTCTTATACCTCACCAACTTCCAGATCTGAACAATATGATGATCAAGGAAATCTTAGAATCCATAAAGTTGCTAACTTTATGGATTTACTTCAGTCAAGCATGCTAAACATGAAGAAAATTGGACAAAATCCTAGATCTACCCATGAAATGTAATAAATTTTGGATCTTTGCTACTTACAAAGGTCCAACAGCAAGAAGAGGTGATGATAATGTTGCTACTTGTCCACTCCACCACTAGATTACTCCTTTCCTCGTCTTCTCGCCTTCTTTAAGCTAGAAATGGCACCAAAATGGTTAAGAACTTCAAGGATGATAAATCTCAGGGTTATTTGGGTCTTAGAGTTTGAGGGAGGCAGAGGGTGAACAACCCTAGCCCCCTTTTTCCTTTAAATACCGAAAATTAGGGTTTTTGGTCGTCAGACTGCTCTCGCGTTGTGAGCATTGGATTGCTCACGTCGTAAGCCTGAAAATAATGCGCGCGTCCAAATTACTCCTCAGGACGTGACAAGCATTCCTCACGTCGTGAGAAGGGCCAAAATCGAAAACTTTTAACTCATTAATAATAATAATGTGCACCTGAACCGAGTGTTACAATTCTCCCCCACTTGAAACAGACTTCATCCTCGAAGTCCATTATTGTGAACAACTCTGGGTAATTCTCCCGCATCTCTGACTCGGGCTCCCATGTCCATTTGGAACCCTGCATATGCTGTCACTGAACCTTTACCAAAGGTATCTCCTTGTTGTGTAAGACCTGCATCTTTCTCTCCACCAACGCTACCGGCCTCTTAATATAATTCGGGCGCTCATCGACTTGAATATCATCTAAAGGGACCGCTGCCTCGTCGTCCAACACGCACTTCCATAACTGCGAAACATGGAAAGTGTTGTGGATCTAGCTGAGTTCACTCGATAAATCCAACCGGTAGGCCACCCTACCTACCCTAGTGATCACACGGGACAATCTAATATATCGGGGACCCAACTTCACCCTAGCATATCACACCCTTCCAGGGTGAGACCTTCAGTAGTACCATATCGTCGACCTGGAACTCCAACTCTGATCGACGTCGGTCGCATGGACTCGAGGATCAGATTTTTGAGCTGCTACTCTAGAGTTAGGATAGATTGATATGAAATATGTAATAGCATAGTTTTTCAGTTGAATTGCATTGTAAGGACAATTTTTTCCGCAATAAAATAAATTTTGATTTTGTCTTATTTATTTATCCTTGCAATGGTGTGTATGAAAAATTGATGTTTGATTGTTTCTATTGTTAGCAATAATGGATTTGATTCTTAATTATGTTATTTGTGGAAATGTCGAGAATTTGCCAAATAAGGGAAGATTCTCATCGCCCAAGTTTCAGTTGGACAGAAACTTGGAATCATGCAACTTGGTTGCGTGATGAATGAGAAACTTCATATTTGGAAATTAGACTAAGTCTTTGACAAAGTGTCAAGAGAAGGACTAGGAGATCGAGTACACTAGGTTGTGCATTGATCAAGTCCACCACAAGAGTGATAAAGATATTCGTCATGATTTACTAAAGTTTAGTAAATATGGTTATACTTATAAGATTAAGTATAATTCGGAGTTGATTGAAAGAGTTTCAATCAATAGCAGAACGAATAAGAAGAATCAAGTAGGCAGAAAGATAAAAGTTTCTCTATTCTAAGAAGAAGGGAGAGTACCTTTTATTGTGTTTTATGATAAGTCTTAATGATTGAGAACCATATCTCAATTGATCCTCCAAGTGAGTCTTAGTGCATTTGTATGTCTAAGAAGAGGAATCGAGAATTGTAGAAATGGTTAAAATCAAGAAGTCAATCATACTTCGTTCCAATATCAAGTCTTAGAGTTATATTCCAAGATTGTGAATTGAGTGACAAGTCTTAAGTAGGTTTATAACACTCATCAAATGTGGAGTTTGGAAAAGGTTTTCTTATACTTGCACATTTGAAATTGGTAAGTTGTGCTGTCTTGGATAAGACAAAGACCAACTAGGACCAATTATGTGAAGTGTTTTGTCTTGATAAGAACTATACTAACTCTTGAATATTTGTTTTGTCTAGGAAAGGTTCCTGACAAGAGAATCATATATGTCAAGAGGTCAGTGGGAGTCTCAATTGTCTTGAAAAGTTTCAAGAACAAATCAAGAATAAACCGATAGTTAATCACTAGCACACGACTTGAGGTTGGCGACCTATCGTGTTGATATAATTTTGTTTCTGCGCCATTCCAGATGAAGTCAACTATATAATATGAGTTCTATGAATTGATTGCATAAAGGCAAGGCACCCTAATCAATGGAAAGTACATTGATAGGAAAGGGTGAACTACTCAACGACCTGGAAGCAATGGTGGGCACTCGTGTTACCATGAGGCAAGAAATCAAGATTGAACAAGTTCAGTCCATATGAGTTAGATTTGTCACGAACATTGTCTTACGATTATTGTTATGACAAATTCAAATGGATAGGAACACATACACTTTAAAATATAAGTGTCATAAGGTCTCCCTCCTTCATGAAAATGATTGTGAGGAAATGCTTTCACTAAGAGAGATTTTAAGAAGATAGCAATTGTGATAATTGTATTCTCAAATTCGATTATGATTACGGCATCCCTCTTCATAGTTCGAGTTGTGAGATTTGGCAATTAGTCTGAACATCTGGGACTTAGTAACATAAATTCTGAATTGTTTAGACACACATGTGAGCTATCTAAGGAAAGGTGTATGAGCTTAAAAAGCTTAGATAAAGGCTTATCAAAGCATTAGGTATTAGAAATATGAACTTAAGGAATTCAATAAGCATTTTTTTCTAGAAGTTCAAGTGTTTTCTGAATACATGTCAAAGCTAGTGGGAGCATAAGTGTTATGCTTGTGTGGAAATATTCTTTGTGTTAGTGGGAGCATGATTATTATTTCAAGTATTGCGAGTTAGCAATATTAATTATAAAAAACAAAGATTCACTTTGAAAAGTTGCAAGGGTTGAAAAGTTGTTTTGCTATAATTAAGGGAGAGAATATTATACTTCGTTTCAAAATCTAAAAGCTTAGATCAAGAAATGTTAATAAAATTTAGTCAAGGATACATATCACGTTCTCAAAATTCGATTATGATTACGGCATCCCTCTTCATAGTTCGAATTGTGAGAACATGGCTAACAAAATATTATGGCAAAAGACTGATAAAGTATCATGTCTTTATGTGAGACATTATGCATCGTGTCTAATACGCTTCGAGTATAGGATCGATTGCATATGCTGTAACATTTGACCATTCTAAAATTTTCCAAATGCCTAGGGCATTAAGAGGGAAAAAGGGACTAGAATTGGTTTTGACTAAAATAATTAAACAACTATCAAAGGACGATCTGAGGTTCACTGAGGATTTCTCGCTTGTGAGTAGTTGGCAGTATAGTACTGGATGGACTATATTGACATTATTATGAATAGATAAGATTCTATTAAGAATGAGTTGTCATATGGCAAATATGGAAATGTTTCCATTAATGGGAGTTGGATATTAAGAAATATGTCTAGATTAGAAACTTTTATGCGAGAAGGATGTTCAAAGGAATGTACTTTGAATGTGAGACTTCACGTCTATGGAATTGTCTTGTAACAATTTCCGATAGAATACCTTGTAATTTCATTAGCCGGGTCTTGGTGACTTTTGTGCTGTGACATTACAAAAGAATCATTGCATAAAATGTTAGAATCTAACATATTCTAAAAGTGGCAAGAATTTGGTATTCTTATACTAATAATAAGGATTGGGGATTGTAAAATGAGTTTCATTGGAAAAGTTTTTCAATTGATCTATTTCACAAAGTATGGACCATAGGAAACCAAAGTGTGCATGCTTGGAGCATGGGACAATTGTGGTTATAATTCGAGTAATAAGTTGATTTTCTGAAACAGTAAGCAATGAATAATGAGTAATCAATATGGTGTTTAAATAAAAGTGTTTTATTTACACTCAAAAGTTTTGGGGCCATATAGGATTAATATTATTATTGCGTTTCACTCTGCATGTTTTGACTTCCAGAATAACTAGGTTATTCGAACCTCCACAGTCGGTCATACGATGGAAGTAGGTATGCAGAAAGATTGTCATGAATATGTTTTCAGATTGTCTAAAGTGTTTAGACATAATACAAGTTTGCTGCAGAGTTCATGAGTGCTTTGATAAGATTAAAGTATTGGATTAAACCCACGCTCACTTGAATCACTTCATGGATTTATCACGGGTGATTAGTGAGACGATAACATTGTATATTCTTGAAACCGAGACGTATGAGTTGTTATTTGCTGGTCGGTTGCACATTGATGATAAGTAAACGTACCAGTAACTTGGTGTTATAAAACTTATTGTTGTGTGTGATTCGCTTAGTAGGTGCAAGCAAGCATTTGAGTCGAAGTTTATCCATTCCTTTTACCCAAAGTGGGATAAAAGCGATATCTGTGGGCCTCTCGATGATTTAGTGATGACACCTAAGCGCTTGGCCAAGCCGGGACTAAGTTGATGTGTTCAATTGTAGTCTGTTGTCAGTCGTCATGAATCAGAAGTCGGGAAACAATACATAGACAAAGAGAATGATTTAAATACATGTCTCGTGTCTATACGATATCTTGAGAATGGAGGAATATACGATCCCTTATCTAAAGGACAAGTTACTGATCAGAGTTGACAGCGGCTTTTGAAAGCTACGATTGCTGATCGGGTTCTGAAGTCATACGCAGAATAGTTATTAGACTTATCGAAGTGGGAGACTGTTGGATTAGTGTCTAAGTCCATAACTATTTTGGTATGTACTTGACCTGATTGTGAGCATGGTCCTTTTGGGTTGCCTTCACACAGGTGACTAGACAGGATGACAGTTGAGGAGAGAGGTTGATTAGGGCATAAATATGATTTATTTATTATATTATATGATTAATATAATAATTTGGAATCATATTATTAATTAGTATTTAATCAGAAATTAATTAGGAATTAATTTCGGGATTAAAGGAATTAATTAAAAGTACAGGGGTTGTTTTGTAATTATTTGATAGTTGAGACTTTGGGCTATTGGATCACCTTTATTAAGGCTTGAACGAAAATCCTAGAAGGATCTAGGAGTTTTCGTCCAAGGGCCTAAGGAAAGGAGTCCATGGACTTGCTTAGGCCCTAAGCTAAGGGATTAGGGTTTCCACCTTGAAACCCTAGCTAGCCTCAAGTATAAATAGCACCCTAAGGCACTAGAATTCGACCACTCCTTGGGAAAACCCTACTAGGGCCGAATTTTGGAGCTTAGTACCCTTCCTCATCTCTCTTATATTCATCCTCACACCCAAAGTGTGTTTGTGAGCCATTAGAGGTACTACACTTGTGGTACTTGCTTTCAAGAGCTAAGGAAATTCAAGGAACTAGTTGTTATTGCTATATAACAACAAAAGGTATGTATTCTATTCTCCTATGTAGATTTCGAAAATTATAGGAGCATTTTAGGTTTCTTTTTGTGTTCATAAAGTTGTATGTCTAATAGTGAAAACATAGATCCAATTAGGGTTGCATGCACACATAGGATTGTTTGTATAAAACCTATCAGGTATAGCTCTTCTTCCTACTTTGAACTGTCTGTAATCTCTGCTTGATCTGCTGGATGATCTTTGTAGTCTGGAGGACTACCTCAGTCCTCCCCATGACTATGTGACCCACCTCCCCCAACAAACTGGGGTACGACATCTCTGACCATATAGAAGCTCGAAGGGCGGTGCACTAATGCTGGAGTGATAGCTGTTGTTGTAGGAAAACTCCACAAGAGGTAGGTAGGAATCCTAACTCCAACCAAAATCTATGATACAAGCCCACAACATATCCTCAAGTGTCTGGATGGTCCGCTCACTCTGGCTGTCATTCTGCGGATGATAAGCAATGTTGAAATGTAGTCTCGTACCCAGTTCCTTGTGGAGTTTCTGCCAGAATCAGGAAGTGAACCAAACATCTGAGTTTGATAGAATAGAAACTAGAACCCCATGACGAGCAACAATCTCCCGAACATACACATCGGACAAGTTTTTGGCCGAGGAGCTCTCCCGGATGGCCAAAAAGTGGGCACTCTTGGTCAATCGATCCAAGATGACCTAGATAGCATCAAAACACTTGGCAGCCTTCGGTAGCTTGGTGATAAAATACACGGTGATCTGTTCCCACTTCTACATGGGAATTTCCAAAGCTGCAGCTTGCCATGCGGCCTCTAATGCTCCGCCTTGACCATGCTACAGGTTAAGCACCTCTCAACATACCATACTATCTCCCTCTTCATACACGACCACCAATAACTTAGTCTCAAATCCCAATACATATTGGTGGCTCTCAGATGTATCGAAAAGCGAGACTTATATGCCTCCTTCAAAACTATCTGTCTGATCCCACCAAAATCTGGAACCCAAACCCAACCACACTAGGTCAACAATCCCCGACTATCGGTGACAAATCTGTTGATCTCGCCCATGATCATCTCCTGTTTCCAGTTCTCTTTCTTAACTCCTTCTACCTGAGCCCCTCTGATCAAATCCGAAAGTGAAGAATCAATGGATATCCTCATACACATATCCCCAGCTGAATATCCAACCGACTTGCGGCTCATAATCCTTGACCACGTAAAGCCACCTGCACCGCCTCATGTTCAGGTTCGGCTGGTCTATAAGATATCGCAAACTCTTATGATCTATGTAAACGGTATAACGGACCCCATATAGATAATCTCTCCAAATCTTGAGAGCAAACACCACTGCCCCAACTCCAGATCATGAGTAGGATATCGTACCTCATATGGCTTCAGCTGCTGAGAAGCATACACAATCACTCGTCCCCGCTGCATAAGAACCGCCCCTAAACCAGTGATAGATGCATCACAAAATACCATGAAATCCTCGACACCCTCCAGAAGGGTCAACACTAGGGCCTCACATAACCTTTATCGCAGCGTCTCAAATGTCGTCTGCTGCTCAGGGCCCCATCGGAAATCCACTTCCTTCCTCGTCAGACGAGTGAGGGATACAACAATCTTTAAAAAATCCTGGATAAATATCCAATAATATCCAGACAGACCCAAGAAACTCCTGATCTCTGAGGGAGACTTTGGAACCTCCCACTACATCACGGCCTCAATCTTGGCCAGATCAACCAAAATCCCATTTTCGTTAACGAGATGCCCTAGGAACTGGATCTATCGTAACCAAAACTCACACTTCGAGAACTTGGCATACAACCGTTCTCACCTCAACACTCTCAAAATCTCTTGAAGGTGCTCCTCATGCTGCTCTTTGGTCTTGAAATACACCAAGATATCATCAATAAGAACAATACTTGATCGATCAAGCATCAGCCTGCATACCTGATTCATCAAGTCCATAAACCCGGCCAGCCAAACCTAAGAAACTCCTGATATCTAAGGGAGACTTTGGAACCTCCCACTGCATCACGGCCTCATTCTTGGCCGGATCGACCAAAATCTCATTTTCGTTAACGAGATGCCCCAGGAACTGGACCTATCGTAACCAAAACTCACACTTCGAGAACTTGGCATACAACCGTTCTCACCTCAACACTCCCAAAAGCTCTTGAAGGTGCTCCTCATGCTGCTCTTTGGTCTTGGAATACACCAAGATATCATCGATAAGAACAATAATTGATCGATCAAGCATCGGCCTGCATACTCGATTCATCAAGTCCATAAACACCACAGGCACATTGGTTAGCCCAAATGGCATCACCACGAACTCATGATGCCCATAACGAGTCTGAAATCTTGTCTTCTCTATATCCTCCTCTCTCACCCTCACCTGATGATACCCCGATCTCAGATCAATCTTGGAGAACCAAGATGCACCCTGCAACTGATCAAAGAGGTCGTCAATCCACGAAAGGGGATAACGGTTCTTCACCTTCCACTTGTTCAACTCCCGATAATCAATGCACATCCGGTGTGAACCATCCTTCTTCTTGATGAAAAATAACTGTGCTCCCCACGATGAACTACTCGGTCTGATGAACTACTTGCCTAGCAGCTCCTGAAGCTGAGAGGATAACTCCTACATCTCGACGGTGCCAAACGGTATGGCGCCTTGGCAATCGGAGCCGCAATTGGCACTAGGTCAATCCACACCGGGTAACTCCTACAGAAACACATCAACAAACTCCATAACAACTAGTACATCTGAAACAGAAACCTGCTCCCCAATCCGAATATCAACCACATAAGCAAGATAACCCATACATCCATGTTGAATATACTGTCGATCCCTGGCCACCGAACAAAACCCTGATCCAACCCTGGTACCCTCTTCATAGATGACCAGTTCTCCCCTACTTTGGATTCAAACTACTAATTGCTGACCCTCGCAGTCAATCATAGAACCAAAAATGCTCAGCTAATCCATCCCTACTATCACGTATACATCCCCCATGGGGATAGGAATCAAATCAATTAGATAAGGCACCCGAATGATCTCCAATACACAACCCTGATACACTCTGGATGTAGAAATCCCATGTTCGTTGGCGATAGAAACCCACAACGGATACTCCAAATTGCTAAGGGTCAGATCAAAATCCCTACTAAAAGACCAAAACACAAAGGACAGACTCACGCCCGAGTCGAATAACACAAGAGCAGGAAAATAATTCACTAAGAATGTACCTATTAGAAACATAAACATAAGTATACCATAAAATAATCGTCAGAATGATAAATAGAAACATACCAGTATTGACGTCTGGTAGTGCCCTGGCCTCCTCTGCCATGAGCGGAAAAGCGTGACCCCGAGCCTTCGGGGGCTCCGTCCTTCCTTGGCTCCCATCAGTGATCCTCAGAGTAGCTGGCGCTGGAGCCTGCGCCGGTCTAGCAGTAAGTAATGGGCACTGGGCCTTCATATGACCCATCTGGTCACAATGATAGCAAATCCTGGTGCTTGGTTCTAGAGTCTGCTGACGACAATCCTTGGTATAATGCCCTTCCTTGCCACATTCGTGGAAACCAGATGAAGATTGACAAACATCCTTATGAACCTTGCCACACTTACCACAAGTGTGACCCCTCTACCCTCTAGCCCTCAAATCAGCGAGCTTGAACCGCTTCTCCACAGGCTGCGTCTGAACCGGAGCCTGCCTCCACTCTCTCACCTAGAGCTCCATCTCAATCTCCCGCCTCCTCGCGACCTCTTGTAGCTCCACCAGTGTACCACAGTGATGTATGGATATGATATGTGCATATCTACATATATATTTTACATCATATCTTAATATTTTTAGTTATATTTATGCTTATTATAGAACAAAAGGTAGTTATTATGTTTAATATATGTTATTTAGCATAAAAGACATGCTCGAAAGCTGGAAGCAGGAAAATGCGAGCTTAGGCAAGAAGAAGACACAAAAAGAATATTGTTGGACAGCTTGACCCCTTATCAATGTTTTGACCATATCTCATGACTCATAACTCCAATTGACAAGATTCAAAATATTCCGAAAACCAGACACAATTTCGGACGACTTTCGTGTTTTGAGAAAATGTTAATTCTTAATAACCACGTCGTGGTAAATCGCAACTTTGCGATTCCTGACACTGACTTGGAGAACACACTGACTTGCAGAATACAGTATAAACTCGAGGACCATGAATTGGTGCCATTACCACGATGTGGTGGCCAGATTTTGGTAACTATATATATATATATATATATATATATATATATATATATATATATATATATATCAGACATTAGGTCGATTCTAGAGGAGAAAGGGTTTGAGGCTACAACTATTAACGAAAAAAATACCCTTCCAAGACCCCTTTGAGGGCAGAATTCAACTAGAGATAAAAGGATAATGTAGCAACCCGTAATTTCAAATCAATGTAAGTTGAACTTATTCGAATAAAAGTCTAAACTACAATCGTATGCAAGTAAATCCATATCATAACATTAATACCATAGGAACTTGAATACCTTAAGGACATGTTTATATAAGTTATTTTATATACATACTTTGTAAATCATACTTATTTATAAGTTATGAAAATTTATACTGAAAACTATACATTTATAACTCAATATATAAGTCAAGATAAGTCAAGGGATTAAAGTTTAAACCACAAAATGATACATACTATGGTCCACGGTCCAAAACAATCTAGAACATAAGGTTCACGGTCCATTATATTAAACAAAAGGTTTTCACGGTTGGAGTTTAAAAGAAAACCGTGAACCCCTTTGAATTAAGAAACAAACCGTGAACCCTCCTTTGGAATAAGGAGTCAAACCGTGAACACATTAGGAAATAGAAGTCAAACCGTGAACACCTAATTAGAATGAAAGAAAACCGTAAACCCTTCACCATTTGAGTTTATAGACCGTAAACACTTCATTTTGGAAGTGTATAACCGTAAACCCTCTTCAAATATCTTCAGATCTTATCTAAAGTTAGCCTCCCAATGTGATTTCTACCGTAAACCTTACATTCAACGCCTTATGAGTTTACTTTATATTTAAGGAACAAATCAAGGGTGACGGAGTTCGTTATCTCATGAATCGGATCTGGAAACCGAAGTTTGGTGGTTACAGAGATGTTGTCATGAAAAAAGCCCATAAAACTCGATACTCCGTTCATCCAGGTTCAGACAATATGTATCTGGACCTCAAGAAACTCTATTGGTGGCTGAACATGAAAGCAGAAATTGCTACATATGTGGGCAAGTGCCTAACTTGCGCCAAAGTCAAGGTAGAATATCAAAAGCCCTCAAGTCTACTACAACAACCAGAAATACCTGAGTGGAAGTGGGAGCGGATTACAATGGATTTCATAACCAAGTTACCCATAACAATGGGTGGCCATGACACCATTTAGGTAATCGTCGACAGATTAACCAAATCCGCACACGTCCTGCCAATAAAAGAAACTGACAAAATGGAGAAGTTAACAAGGACGTACATTAAAGACATAGTATGATTGCATGGTGTTCCAATATCTATTATCTCTGACCGAGATAGTAGATTTTACCTCGCGGTTTTGACAATCATTGCAAAAGTCCTTAGAAACCAATCTTGACATGAGTACAGTGTACCATCCTTAGACTGATGGACAAAGCGAGAGAACAATACAAACGATGGAAGACATGTTAAGGGCTTGTGTGATAGATTTTGGTAAAGCTTGGGATACCTATTTACCGCTCATTCAATTCTCGTACAATAACAACTATCACACTAGTATTAAAGTTGCTCCATTTGAAGCTCTCTATGGCCGTAAGTGCAGATCTCCTCTGTGCTGGGCTGAAGTAGGGGATACTCAACTAGCCAAGAACCACATACCCGACAGTACACTAACCGGTCCCGAGATCATTGGAGAAACCACATAAAAGATTGTCCAAATCCGGGAACGATTGAAAGCTTCTAGAGACAGACAAAAGAGTTATGCGGATAAACGACGAAAACCCTTGGAATTCCAGGTTGGTGACCACGTTTTGTTAAAGGTCTCACCTTGGAAAGGAATGATATCATTCGGAAAACGTGGGAAACTGAATCCAAGGTACATCGGACCATTCAAGATTCTTTCTAGAATTGGTCTGTTTGCTTATAAACTCAAACTACCGCATGAACTCAGTAACATTCATCCTACTTTTCACGTCTCAAATCTCAAGACGTGTCTGTCTGACGAGACTCTCGCAATCCCACTCTACAAAATCGAGCTAAATGAGAGTCTACACTTCGTAGAAGAACCAGTGGAGATCATGGATAGGCAAGTCAAAAGAACAAAACAAAGCCGTATAACAATAGTGAAAGTTCGCTGGAATGCCAAGCGGGGACCTGAATTCAATTGGGAACGGGAAGATCAAATGAAACAAAAGTATCCACATCTTTTCCCTAGTTCATGAATGCCACTTTAGAAACAATTTCGGGACGAAATCCCCTCTAACGGGGGGATAATGTAGCAACCCGTAATTTCAAATCAATGTAAGTTGAACTTATTCGAATAAAAGTCTAAACTACAATCGTATGCAAGTAAATCCATATCATAACATTAATACCATAGGAATGTGAATACCTTAAGGACATGTTTATATAAGTTATTTTATATAAATGTATTGTAAATCATACTTATTTATAAGTTATGAACACTTATATTGAAAACTATACATTTATAACTCAATATACAAGTCAAGATAAGTTAAGGGATTAAAGTTTAAACCAAAAAATGATACATACTCTGGTTCACGATCCAAAATAATCTAGAACATAAGGTTCACGGTCCATTATATTAAACAAAAGGTGTTCACGGTTGGAGTTTAAAAGCAAACCGTGAACCCCTTTGAATTAAGAAACAAACCGTGAACCCTCCTTTGGAATAAGGAGTCAAATCGTGAACACATTAGGAAATAGAAGTCAAACCGTGAACACCTAATTGGAATTAAATCAAACCGTAAACCCTTCACCATTTGAGTTTCTAGACCGTAAACACTTCATTTTGGAAGTGTATAACCGTAAACCCTCTTCAAATATTTTCAAATCTTATCTAAAGTTAGCCTCCCAATGTGATTTCTACTGTAAACCTTACATTCACCGCCTTATGAGTTTACTTCATATTTAAGGAACAAATGAATTCATTTGAAACATACAGTAAACGTAATTAACTCATATGCTCTCAAAACACATAGCAAAGTTCTTCGCATCTGCAAGCAGTTACCCATAAACCTTCAAACTTCATAAGAACTTCTTTACAATTTGTAAGTAGTCTATGCAATCTAGTGGTATTACCATGTTAAATTACTAGTTAGCTAATTTATGGATACAATTATGTGTAAAATATAATTAGGATACGGTTAATCGCACGTATTCTATACCGGGGATCGTCACAACCACATCATAACCAACTATGAACTCACACACGAGGTGAGTTCATACCCCCTACGCTTTCTTGATGTTTCACTGTTTTAGGGGGAGAACACAAGTGTAACACAAGAAATTTGTGTTAATATATAAATGTTTTCAATATTTATTAGTTGTTGTCGTAATAAAATTATATATATATATATATATATATATTATAATTATGATTCAACAGGCTTAGAATTGATAATTTGGCTCCATTTTCTGTTCCTTGTTTGGTTGTGGGCTTGGGGCAGAATTATTTATTCGACTGTTTGTTTAATTAAAATTATATAAATATTATATTTATAAAAGTATAAATTCATTTTTAAACTCGTTAAACAAAAATACAATTTTTGCAAACTATTTTAATACCATTTGGGTATAAATCTTGAATTACCCGGGAAAACCGTATTACAGATTTTCGATTTACATTTACCAAATTATTTATAATACATAAGTTTCCATTTCGGTAAAACACAAACATGTAAACTATAATGGGTATAGTTTATGCAACTTACATATTACTTTTCAAAGATCAGATTTCAATAAGGAAAATAAACATACAAATTATATGAGATACAGTTTGTGGATCATGTATACTTCTTTACATATTCAGGATAACTTATGGATAACAAACCTATAAACTATATTCAATATAGTTTATGAGAAAAGCTTACAGTTTATTTATTTTAAAGTAACTTTTCATTATTCTACACGTAACCGTCAATATAGCATTTGTGAGACTTACTTCAAGTACTTATCCAAGTAGCAACCAAGTCCTGAAATTGTAACCAGAGTCTCCTGGAGGGAGAGCGTGAAACTTGTGTATAGATCTATACGGGATTAACAATCCTGCACCAGAGCTGCTTGCAACAGCTAGGCCGACAGGCCTGTGGTGACAAATGTCGTACCGATAACGACGCCTGAAGAACGTCGTGTTCAGGCCATCTTAGGTCATCAAGCATGGTTATAATAACTCACAATTTGGTACTGAACAATACGATTAGTGTTAGAATAAGTAAACATCTTCACATAGTCTTATTAAATAATAAAACTATATTACAGTATTTTACAAGAACAAATACAGAATACTAAGGCAGTACAGAGAAACATACTTTTCCTGGTTTCACATGGGTTAAAACTATAGCACACTATATCAGAGTACAATAACTTTTACACATTTTGAGTACAACATATTACAATAGAAAATATAGGATTTTCTGGGAAAAACATGTGTACATTTTTAAGGAACAAACAAACAGATTTCAATTACAAACATGCTTATGAAATCACCAACTTAATTGTTGACACCTTTTCAAAACTACTTGTATTATCAGGAAATCAGTAGACAGGTACATCCACGGATTTTTGAGAAGACGGAGCTTCATTGACTCATGTCTTTTAACTTTTTTGTGTCATGTATACAATGACTTGAACACATATGTAAAACTTATACTTTTTAATACATGGTTGTTGTACTTTGATTATTATTATGCAATTGTTGTGATATTATACATGGCGTCATCCGCCCCCGAACGTTTCCGCCGTTCCGGTTTGGGGGTGTGACAGATGGTATCAGAGAATTGTTTATAGTGAACTAAGTATATCAAACCATAAATGATATATAACTATAAATACAATGGGGCTGAAGCGCTCTGACTAAAAGTATACTTTTAAAATCTAAGTATTTTATAAGAAGTATACTAACATGTATACATACAAGAAACAGTATCACAGTGAGAACTACATAAAAGTATTTAGATGTTGGACACTACAGTTAAACCTGGACAGTTATGTAATCATATCTGGGATAAATATAGCCTGATCAACTATATTTATTTGAGATATGACTAACATGTGTTTGGGAGTAATCATGGTGTTGCAACGAGTCTAAAACTTACCAAACCTATATACCAGAAGAACTCTAGAACCCAACATAAATTTAAATACTATAGGAGTATTTATAACACGATAACACCATCTCTAGATTTATTAATAACTCTTACACCCCTATTCTCGCATAGATAACATGACTGGATTTCATCTGCTGGGGGATCCGTACTTTCCCAATCAAGGGAACAGAGGATGGCTCGAAGAGGAACCAGAAGACGACCCTGTAGTTCCAATAGAAGAAGACTTCGAGGAAGAGGATATTCAAGAAGACTCTGACTCGGAATCAGAAGTCTATGATCCACCTCAACTTGCCAAAAATCCCAATTCTGACAGAACTTCCAAGGTCCGACACCACAGTGGGCAGTAAACTTAGAGGGGTGGAGTCATGAACAGGGTCAGCACCTTCCCTATAATGGGGACCTAAGCTTCTACAACCTTGATGAGGGAGGCTCAGCAGACAGAGCCCTCACTGTGTTAGTACATCGAGTTGCTCGTAACGACGAGCAAGCAAGAGCAGCCATCCACTGAGTCGTAGAGGTTGGTGCTACTACGGTAGTTAACACGGCTCGCCTCCGCCACTTGAGCGAAGACCAAGAGTTAACCAGAAATCACACCGAGGCCCTGCAGAGAGAACTAGCTGCCAACCGAGCCGAGATTAGAGAACTTCAGCAGCGCCAAGCATCATTAGAAAGGCGTGTATTGGAAACAGAACACCAGTTGGCCACATCTAGCGCTGAAACTAATACAAAGCAGAACAACACTCCTTGCGAGTAGGGCATACCATACTCACTCTTTTGGGTATAGATTAAGCCTAATTATGGACTCTAGTGTTATTTTTCATGTCTATGGTTAGACCTCGAAATTCATTTTTCGAAAGGTCAGTATGCTGTCAAAGTTTTCCCGTTAAGTTGGTATGTTGTAGACCTACTTTAAGGTCAAATTTTCTGAACTCTATACATCTAATATACCAATGAAATTGACATGCATTCTCTTTTCTATGGAAAATATCTATCAAAATTCTTGATGATATTTTACAAGTTATTACTTGTGGTAGACTCTATTTCAAACTCTTTGCAGAATACGTATTGAACCAGTGTGTATTGGTTCAAAGTCTTCTGATTTATAATCACTATTAAATTCTTACCATCATTTTCATATTTGAAAATTTTGTAGAAAAAGATGCCGCCACGTAAATCAAATAGAGGTTTCAACAACAATCGACCTATTCCACCACCACCACCACCTCCACAGTATGATCCTACTGTCTTCCAAGCAGCAGTAACCGCCGCCGTGGCTGCAGCCATGACGCAAATTAACGCCAGTGGTACTAGTGGAGCTGGCAGTGGTGCCCACAACTCTAATCATGGGGAAAGTCTTGGACACCATCGAGAGTGTTCATATAAAGATTTCACGAATGAAAAACCCAAATTCTTTGATGGCACCAGAGGTGTCATTACTCTGACACGCTGGTTCGAGAAAACCGAATCAGTGTTTGAAATATGTGCTTGCCATGAAGCAAGCAAAGTAAAGTTTGCATCATGCACCTTCTTAGACAAAGCCCTTTCCTGGTGGAACGACTATGTCAAATCATTATCTCTCCTGGTCGCCAATGCCATGGGCTGGGAAGATTTAAAAGTTCTGATGCTGGCAGAATATTGTCCCAGAGGCGAAATACAAAAGTTAGAGCAAGAACTCTGAAGTCTGACGATGAAAGACTCCGATATTGCTGCATATACGGCCAGATTCAGTGACCTGGAGCTTCTGTGTCCTGGGATGGTCACCCCGAAGAATATGAAAATAGAAAGATACATCTGGGGATTAACTACCCCGACTCAAGGAAACGTCATTGCTGCTAATCCACTTACATTCGACAGTGCCAAGCGTCTGGCACATACATTAGTAGATCATGGAGTTCGTCAAGGCTCCGTGCCAGCTGTTCCTGAAAAGCCCAAAGAAGGAGGCAGCAAAAAGAAGTTCTGGAATAAACGAAAGGGGCAATCATCACAAGATCCCTCCAAGAAACAGCAAACTGTGGCAGTACACACTGCTATTGTTCCTGCTGCTGTTCCTACTCCTACACCTACACCCGTTTCTGCTACTCAAACAACCCCAATTCGATACGCTGGAACTTTGCCAAAGTGCAATAAATGCAACTTCCATCACACGGGAGTTTGCAGGAAAATGCATTGCAGAAACTGCAACAAGAAGGGGCATACTGCCCGCTTCTGTAAAGCACCAGCGCAACCCATCTCTCAAGTCCCTACTGCGGGAGTAAGCCAAGATTTTTATGAGTGTGGCGAAATTGGGCACTTCAAGAGAAACTGCCCAAAGAAAAAGAATGATGGTGGTGTGGGGAGAATCTTGGCAATTGGCCACGAAGAAGCAATGGAAGATCCTACCGTGGTGACCGGTACGTTTTTTCTCAACAATTCTTACGCATGCATTCTTTTCGATAGTGGTGCGGAGAAAAGCTTCGTGAGCCATAAATTCAAACATCTACTAAAACAGAATCCCCAAACATTAAAAGATACATTCACGATAGAGATGGAAAATGGAAAGACCGAAATCACAAATGACATATACATAGGATGCACACTTACTCTAAACAACCATTCATTTCAAATTGACCTTATGCTGGTCTCAATTAAAAGATTTGACATTATAATCAGCATGGATTGGTTAAGTCTTCATCGTGCTGATATCCTATGTTTTGAAAGAGCCATTCGTCTTAATCTGCCAAGTAACGAATCTCTCGTTATCTATGGCGACAAATCCGGTGCAAATCTTCAAATCATTTCTTGCGTCAAGGCCAAGATGTATCTTCGTAAAGATTACTGTGCCTTTTTAGCCCATGTGGTAGATAAAACACAAGAAGTAAAAAGCATTAAGGATATCCCGGAAGTCTGTGAGTTCCCTGATGTTTTCCCCGAAGATCTATCAGGAGTTCCTCCTGAACGGCAAGTCGAATTCCGAATCGACTTGATTCCTGGAGCTACCCCTGTAGCTAAATCCCCATATCGTCTTTGACCATCAGAGATGTAGGAACTATCCAGCCAATTGAACGAACTTCTTAGTAAAGGCTTCATTAGACCAAGCTTCTCACCCTAGGGAGCACCGGTCTTGTTCGTGAAAAAGAAGGATGGATCGTTCCGAATGTGCATAGATTATCGCGAACTAAACAAACTTACCGTTAAGAACCGATACCCTCTACCACGGATAGACGACCTCTTCGATCAACTTCAAGGGGCAAGTTTCTTCTCCAAGATTGACCTGAGATCGGGATACCATCAGCTACGAGTCCAGGAGACTGATATTCCAAAGACTGCTTTTAGAACTCGCTATGGTCACTATGAATTCATAGTGATGCCCTTTGGTCTAACGAATGCACCTGCAGTATTCATGGACCTGATGAACCGTGTGTTTCGACCTTACTTAGACAAGTTCGTTATAGTTTTCATTGACGATATACTAGTCTATTCCCGAAGTAAGGAAGAACACAACCAACACTTACGACAAGTCTTGGAAACCTTAAGGGCAGAGAAATTGTATGCGAAGTTCTCGAAGTGTGAATTTTGGATTCGTAAGGTGGAATTCCTAGGTCATGTACTCAGCAAGGAAGGGATACATGTTGATCCCTCCAAGATCAAGGCTATCGAAAATTGGGCGACCCCACGAAACCCAACAGAAATTCGTCAGTTTCTAGGTCTCGCTGGATACTACAGGAGGTTCATCCAAGACTTCTTAAAGATCGCGAAGCCACTCACCACCTTGACCCAGAAGGGTGTAACCTTCAGTTGGGAAGAGAAACAAGAAACTGCTTTCCAGACACTAAAGCGATCTCTCTGCAGCGCACCGATTTTGTCCCTCCAAAAGGGATGGAAGATTTTGTAGTTTACTGCAACGCGTCCAAACAAGGGCTAGGTTGCGTTCTTATGCAACGAGGAAAGGTCATATCCTATGCCTCGAGACAGCTTAAGAACCATGAAGTCAATTATACCACACACGACCTCGAATTGGGAGCAGTGGTTTTTGCTCTAAAGATCTGGAGGCATTACCTGTACGGTACGAAATGCATAGTCTTTAATGATCACAAAAGCCTCCAACACATATTCGATCAAACGGAACTTAATATGAGACAACGACGATTGGTGGAACTACTCAATGATTACGAATGCGAAATTCATTATCATCCCGGTAAAGCCAATGTAGTAGCAGATGCCATTAGTCGAAAAGAGTACTCGGGCTGCCGAGTAAAGTCTCTAACTATGACTATCCATTCCCACCTATCCACACAGATCAAGGAGGCTTAGTTGGAAGCGTTGAAACATGAGAACATGACGGGTGAAGCATTAAGAGGAATGGAAAATAACTTGGAAATCAAGAGTGACGAAGTTCTTAATCTCATGAAACAGATATGGACACCGAAGTTTGGTGGTTACAGAGATGTTGCCTTGAACGAAGCCCATAAAACTCGATACTCCATTCATCCAGGTTCAGACAAGATGTATCTGGACCTCAAGAAACTCTATTGGTGGCCGAACATGAAAGCAAAAATTGCTACCTATGTGGGCAAGTGCCTAACTTGCACCAAAGTCAAGGTAGAATATCAAAAGTCCTCAAGTCTACTACAACAACCAGAAATACCTGAGTGGAAGTAGGAGCGGGTTACAATGGATTTCATAACCAAGTTACCCAGAACAACGGGTGGCCATGACACCATTTGGGTAATCGTCGACAGATTAACCAAATCCGCACACTTCCTGCCATTAAAAGAAACTGACAAAATGGAGAAGTTAACAAGGACGTATATTAAAGACATAATACGATTGCATGGTGTGCCAATATCTATTATCTCTGACCGAGATAGTAGATTTACCTCGTGGTTTTGGCAATCATTGCAAAAGTCCTTAGGAACCAATCTTGACATGAGTACAATGTACCATCCTCAGACTGATGAACAAAGCGAGAGAACAATACAAACGCTGGAAGACATGTTAAGGGCTTGTGTGATAGATTTTGGTAAATCTTGGGATACCCATTTACCACTCATTGAATTCTCGTACAACAACAGCTATCACACTAGTATTAAAGTTGCTCCATTTGAAGCTCTCTATGGCCGTAAGTACAGATCTCCTCTGTGTTGGGCTGAAGTGGGGGATACTTAACTAGCCAAGAACCAAATACCCGACAGTACACTAACCGGTCCCGAGATCATTCGAGAAACCACAAAACAGATTGTCCAAATCCGGGAACGATTGAAAGCTTCTAGAGACAGACAGAAAAGTTATGCGGACAAACGACGAAAACCCTTGGAATTCCAGGTTGGTGACCGAGTTTTGTTAAAGGTCTCACCTTGGAAAGGAATGATACGATTCGAAAAACGTGGGAAACTAAATCCAAGGTACATCGGAGCATTCGAGATTCTTGCTAGAATTGGTCCGGTTGCTTAGAAACTCAAACTAGCGCATGAACTCAGTAACATTCATCCTACTTTTCACGTCTCAAATCTCAAGAAGTGTCTGTCTGACGAGACTCTCGTAATCCCACTCTACGAAACCGAGTTAAATGAGAGTCTACACTTCGTAGAAGAACCAGTGGAGATCATGGATATGGAAGTCAAAAGAACAAAACAAATCCGTATACCAATAGTGAAGGTTCGCTGGAATGCCAAGCGGGGACCTGAATTCACTTGGGAACGGGAAGATCAAATGAAAAAAAGTATCCACCTCTTTTCCCTAGTTCATGAGTTATACTTTAGAAACAATTTCGGGACGAAATTCCCTCTAACGGAGGGATAATGTAGCAACCCGTAATTTCAAATCAATGTAAGTTGAAGTTATTCGAATAAAAGTCTAAACTACAATCGTATGCAAGTAAATCCATATCATAACATTAATACCATAGGAACATGAATACCTTAAGGACATGTTTATATAAGTTATTTTATATACATACTTTGTAAATCATACTTATTTATAAGTTATGAACACTTATATTGAAAACTATACATTTATAACTCAATATACAAATCAAGATAAGCCAAGGGATTAAAGTTTAAACCACAAAATGATACATACTATGGTTCACGGTCCAAAAGAATCTAGAAGATAAGGTTCACGGCCCATTATATTAAACAAAAGGTGTTCACGGTTGGAGTTTAAAAGCAAACCGTGAACCTCTTTGAATTAAGAAACAAACCGTGAACCCTCCTTTGGAATAAGGAGTCAAACCGTGAACACATTAGGAAATAGAAGTCATACTGTGAACACCTAATTGGGATGAAATCAAACCGTAAACCCTTCACCATTTGAGTTTCTAGATCGTAAACACTTCATTTTAGAAATGTATAACCGTAAACCCTCTTTAAATATCTTCAAATCTTATCTAAAGTGAGCCTCCCAATATGATTTCTACTGTAAACCTTATATTCACCGCCTTATGAGTTTACTTCATATTTAAGGAACAAATGAATTCATTTGACACATACAGTAAACGTAATTCACTCATATGCTCTCAAAAAACATATCAAAGTTCTTCGTATCTACAAGCAGTTACCTAGAAACCTTCAAACTTCATAAGAACTTCTTACAATTTGTAAGTAGTCTATACAATCTAGTGGTATTATCATGTTAAATTACTAGTTAGCTAATTTATGGATACAATTATGTGTAAAATATAATTAGGATACAGTTAATCGCACGTATTCTATACCGGGGATCATCACAACCACATCGTAACCAACCAGGAACTCACACACGAGGTGAGTTCATACCCCTACGTTTTCATGATTTTTCACTGTTTTAGGGGGAGAATACAAGTGTAACACAAGAAATTTTTGTTAATATATAAATGTTTTCAATATTTATTAACTTTTGTCGTAATAAAATTATATATATATATATATATATATATATATATATATATATATATATATATATATATATATATATATATATATATATATAATTAGGATTGAACATGCTTAAAATTGATAATTTGACTCCATTTCCTGTTCCTTGTTTGGTTGTGGGCTTGGGGTAGAATTATTTATTCGACTGTTTGTTTAATCAAAATTATATAAATGTTATATTTATATAAGTATAAATTCATTTTTAAACTCGTTAAACAAAAATACAATTTTTGCAAACTATTTTAATACCATTTGGGTATAAATCTTGAATTACCCGGGACAACCGTATTACAGATTTTCGATTTAAATTTACCAAATTAGTTACTATACATAAGTTTCCATTTCGGTAAAACACAAACATATAAACTATAATGGGTATAGTTTATGGAACTTACATATTACTTTTCAAAGATAGGATTTCAATAAGGAAAATAAACATACAAGTTATAAGAGATACAGTTTGTGGATCATGTATACTACTTTACATATTCAGGATAACCTATGGATAACAAACCTATAAACTATATTCAATATAGTTTATGAGAAAAGATTACAGTTTATTTATTTCAATGTAACTTTTCATTATTCTACACGTAACCGTCAATATAGCATTTGTGAGACTTACTTCAAGTATTTATCCAAGTACCAACCAAGTCCTGAAATTATAACCAGAGTCTCCTTGAGCGAGAGCGTGACACTTGTGTATAGATCTATACGGTATTGACAATCCCGCATCAGAGCTGCTTGCAACACCTAGGTCGGCAGGCCTGTGGTGACAAATGTCGTACCGATAACGACGCCTGAAGAACGTCGTGTTCAGGCCATATTAGGTCATCAAGCATGGTTATGATAACTCACAATTTGGTATTGAACAATACGATTAGTGTTAGAATAAGTAAACATCTTCACATAGTCTTATTAAATAATAAAACTATATTACAGTATTTTACAAGAACAAATACAGAATACTAAGGCAGTACAGAGAAACATACTTTTCCTGGTTTCACATGGGTTAAAACTATAGCACACTATATCAAAGTACAATAACTTTTACACATTTTGAGTACAACATATTACAATAGAAAATATAGGATTTTCTGGGAAAAACATGTGTACATTTTTAAGGATCAAACAAACAGATTTCAATTACAAACATGCTTATGAACTCACCAACTTAATTGTTGACACCTTTTCAAAACTATTTGTATTATCAGGAAATCAGTAGACAGGTACATCCACGGATTTTTGAGAAGACGGAGCTTCATTGACTCATGTCTTTTAACTTTTTTGTGTCATGTATACAATGACTTGAACACATATGTAAAACTTATACTTTTTAATACATGGTTGTTGTACTTTGATTACTATTATGCAATTGTTGTGATACTGTACATGACATCATCCGCCCCCGAACGTTTCCGCCGTTCCGGTTTGGGGGTGTGACAGATAAATCGATGGGAGCAAGGATTCGCATCTACACATTCGGTTTGCCTAGTTTAATCGTGTTTAGTCTAGTTTCCCTTATGTTTAAGTGTTTTCCAGCTGTGATTATGGGCTAAGAACCCTTGCTTTCGTTTAGATTATATGAACTCCTAAATACTATGTGTTGATTTATTGTTTGATGGATTAATGAAGTTGGTTTTTGCTTTAAATATTGTTTGATAAGTCTAAAATTAGCTTGTTAAAGTTTCTATCTTTATTGGATTTTCTCAAGTTTTGTGTAGTTAAACTTTAGTAAGTTGCATAAACTTGATTTACCTAGTTGTTTATAACCATTAAATTGCTAGAGCTAGAGACTGATCATATCCTAGTATAGGTGATAAGTTAGTTGCTTAACTGTGTTAGAGAGCAGTATTTGATCATAATATTTGCTCGATTACTAGACTTGACTAAAGAATGGTAGTTTGTAGATTCTATCATTCAGAGTCCAAATTATCTTTAAAATCAATTTAGTGTCCTTAATTTGCACGATCATCGGGGTTAAAGTTATTAAATTGACTTATGCTAGTTAGTCTGAATATGATGACTAGTAAATTTTATTTGGTAATTAACGGAATTAAGCCATTGTCTTGAAATCAACAACAAGAAACAGGAGGGATTTGAAGTTAAAAGTAAGTATCCTTTATTCTTGGTTTAAAATCATCTTTCTAGTTGTTTACTTTAGTAATTAGTTAGTTATTTTAATTTAAGTTTTTCTGAACTTGTAAAATCAGATAAGAAACCCCCCATTTTAGTTGTTTTACTTAGGTTAGCTTTTGGTAGTTATTTTATAAATTAAATACCGTTCCCTGTGATCGATACCCAACTTACCTAAACTATTTTATTATTCGACTAGGTACACTGTCTAGGTGCATTCTAGCTAGTTAAGTTCGTTAGGTTATAAATTTAAAACTAGATAGGTATAATCTGTGCACATCAAGTTTTTGGCGCCGTTGCCGGGGAACAACTTATTTGATTTTTAGTTTAATTGCTTTAGTTATTCGATCCTTTTGTGGGGTAAAAACCGCAAAAAGTTAATTTTTTTGCATTTATTTTTCTATGATCAGCAACCACGTCATGGGCATCTTGGCCATGTCGTGGTTACGTTACAATCTATTTTTAGTTTGGTTGTTTTTTGTTCGTTTTATGCATTTTTTAGTTCTATTTTAGCAAAAAAATGGGGAACATCACGACCATGATAATGGAGGAGTACAAACGACGTATGAGGAACGACAAAAGATGGGGTCTTGATCCACAAAAAATCCTAACCACTATAAAGTTTGAACTTCCGGAGCACATTCTTAATATGCTAAAAGATCTACCTTTTATGGGAAAGAGCATGAGGACGCATATGAGTACATAGAAGAGATGGTGCAGGTTTCACATTATTTTAATGTACCAAACGTGAGTAAAGATGTGGTGATGCTTCGAGTTTTGCCGGTCACATTGAAGGGTGAAGCTAAGGAATGGTTAAAATCACTTCCCTTTGGAGCATTCATGACATGGGTTGATTTTAGGACTGAGTTCATAAACCAGTTTACCCCTCCTTCAAAAGTAGAGAAGCTAAAGAGAAATATCTAAAATTAACAATTAGAAAGGGAGTCACTATAAGAAGCTTGGGAGCGTTCCTAGAGATTATTACGACATTGCCCCCAACATGACTTCAATGTGCAACAATAAATCTCAATATTTTATGATGGAGTCGATGTGTGCACTCGTCAACTTCTAGACTCGCAAGGGCCCATAACAAAGAAGGATCTGGGAACAAATAAATCTTTGATTGAAGAATCCGCTAAGCATTCAAGAGAGTATCACAACTCAAAGGAGGATATCACCAAAGAAAAATGAAGTAAATATGGAGGTTAAGATGCTATCAGTGCAGTTATTGTAAAGCTAGAGGCAATGGAAGAAAAGATCACAAAAATGGGAGGATCAACTCGAGATAGAAGCGGAGCTTGTGGAGGACCCCATTCTACTGAGGATTGTGAGTTGGAGTACAAGAGAGATCATGATCCAAAAGATATTCAAGAACTTAAGCATGATCTCTACCAAATAGAGCAAGTCCAAGCAGAGAAAATATATGCTCTCAAGTCAATGTTATTTAGATTCATAGAAGCTAGTTGTTAGGGATAGGATCTCAAAATTACAATTAAGATCCTCAAACCTCAAGATCCTCAAACCTCAGGATCCTCAAATCTTAGGATCCCAAGCATACTTCAGGATCCTGACTATTATTTTTCAAATATTTATAACGGTTATATACTCTACTATTTTTCTCACATGTGCTGAAATGATCAGCCAAAGACTTATTCTCAACAAATAGTCGTCATGACCATGCAAAGGACCCAAAAGACCAAGTCAAGCAACGTCTATAAGTTGATCTTGGAGGATACCAGAATTTTCGGAGTTCTTGTTGCTTAGATTTATACTACAAAAACCACTTGTATTAATCACACTACACACAAGACTTAGCAGAACAACAACACTTGTACTTGTACTCTTTACATTTTTCTCTACAATCGACATTTTCAATCAATAAAATCATCAAGACAGGTGATCATTATCACCTCCTAAGGTTTTATGCCGGAGATCCTAGCAAGGATCAAGGGATTTCCTTGTAAACAACTTGTGTCACTTTGATCAATAGTTTGTACTCGCATTGTTCTAAACATCACAACCTCTCATACACTTTGGTCGATCTTTGCTTGTTCAATTTCTGACCAAAATAATTTGGTGCCCATCGTAGG
Organism: Lactuca virosa; assembly: GCF_052849685.1. Taxonomy (NCBI): domain Eukaryota; kingdom Viridiplantae; phylum Streptophyta; class Magnoliopsida; order Asterales; family Asteraceae; genus Lactuca; species Lactuca virosa. The sequence continues at coordinate 219,568,359 of NC_136430.1, read as the reverse complement.
GCCATGGTGTTCAAAACCCTTCAAAAAACCAAGTCTACTCAATCGACTCTATTCTCTTCCTCGATTCCTCCCATTTCCTCCAAAAATCTCCCACCACCGCCGACTGGAGCTCCCCAAAAAACTCCTAGATACACCGAAGAAAAACACCTCTCCGATCATTACCCCAGGACTCCAGGATCCTTATGTGGTGATCTATAACAACGTAGTGTTTGCTATAATAAAAATACTACAACAACAAGTCGCCCAACAGCAGGAGGATAATAGGACAATTCTCAAGGTAGTGGAAAGGATGAGGACAGAAATCCATAAGCCTCAGGATGCAGCGCCCTCGATCTTGAAACCCAATATCCTGAACTTTGATAACCCGGGATCCTCAGCGGTTCATCGCGAGACTGGATCCTCAATACAGACTTCTGTTCCCTATTGGGGCGCGACTCCGAGAAACCAAGTCCATACGACCCAGGATCCCTAGGAAACCTTTGTTACTCCCAAGAAAAAGGATCCTGGTAACCCCGTCAATAATAATATTTTTTGCTACTAACTCAATGGATGTTGATACATGTTTAAGCCCGATCATGGCTAAAGAACTACGAAAACTAAGACAAATGATATCAAGCGTACCCAGAGTCGTTCAGCCTGTACCGGAAGTATCCCCCACGAGCCACAAGATCTCTAGATTCGTTCCAGCAATAGCTGATACTGAAGTACTGAAACGCTTTCAGACCCCCAGCATGACGCCTTACGATGGAACTACGGATCCTGAGGAGCACGTGTCACAATACAGAGAAAGGATGGAGATCATTCCCAGCCCCACTTACTTGAAAGAAGCTTACCTGTGCAAGGGTTTTGGTTCCACCCTCACAGGATCAACTCTAAAATGGCTTCTTAACGTCCCCCTTTATTCAATTACATCATTTGCTCATTTGATTAATTTATTTAACAATCAGTTTCCTTGTAGCAGAACATTCAAAAAGATCACTACTGATCTCTATTGGGTGGTTCAGGATCCTAAGGAATCCCTTAGGAATTTTGTGAATATGTTTGGCAGGGAAGCTCTAAGTATCCCCAACATCGATATGGTACCTGTAGTTGAAGCCTTTAAAATGGTCTTAAATAAGGATTCTCCCTTCTATGAAGACCTCGTAATGACTCCATGCATGAGAATGGACGAAGTCAGAAACAGAGCACTAAGGTTCATCAGGCTCGAAGAAGACAAAGAGATCCAAAAGAGGAGCAACCCACCAAGCTCCTATGATCAACCCAATAGGAAGGCCGATTCCTCGACCCAAATATCCATTAAATCAAAACCTTATTCCAAACCTGACCATCACAGGGTTAATGCCCTTAAAGATGAGGGAGAGGAAGAAGATTTTCCTAAGATTATTGACTATTGTTTTTCTGTGGATATTTCAGGTGTACTATTTGCTATGCAGGATCTTGGAGACTAAGCAAGATGGCCAAGAAAAGGAGAAACATCCACTACTCGAAAAGACAAGTCCAAATGGTGAGCATATCATGAGGACTTTGGTCACGTCACAGTGGACTGCATAGCTCTCAGGAAGGAGATAAGCTATCTCCTAGGCAAAGGATACCTCAAAGAAATCCTTGGAAGAAGAAAGGAAAGATCCAAAGAAAAAGACCGGGATCCTTAGAAGATCCTCGACAAACCAGGATCCCCCCTGCCGATGCCAAGGTAATCAATGTGATCTCTGGAGGATCTGACATTTGTGGTACCTCTTACTCTACAGCAAAGAGGCACGCCAAGGTATCCAAAATGGAGAACGATTATGCCCTTCAAGTTTGTGACTGGGATACCGAGGATCGCAAACAAGGTGTGAATAACCATGCAAATGTGCTCGGTACTCTCGATGTCATTTATCACCTAATCAATGTGCCGGTTAACCACACACACTCCATTGATCTATTATAAACATCGAGCTACCCTCTTCCACCCTTGTTAGTCCATGTTAGTGTGCCAGTTAACCACACACACTCCACTAACGACTTGGCAAGGTGCAAAGTACAATTTCATGGAATAGCATCATTTTCACATTTTTCCTAAAGTAACTAAGATTGGAAATTTATGAAAACATTTAGTTACTTTATAATAATCATTATATTTATTAATGAGGAATTAGTTGTCGTATCCTACCCGTTCGGCTAACGACCCTCCACTAGTAAAGAGTGTGGTGGGTAAGAGTGGATACCCAACAGCGGTCATTTTATAGGCCGCTTCCTTAAACACCCCTTATAGACCAGCTTCGTGAATGATGCCTACTAAGGGTAAAACTGACTCATCTTATATATATATATATATATATATATATATATATATATATATATATATATATATATATATATATATATATATATATATTAAGCTTTTAATATTATAATAGTATAAGAGTTGTATTTTAAACCTTTTAAAACATTAGGGTTTAGAATTTAATATTTCAAAATCAAAACCTTTTTTAATCAAATTTTAAATTCCAAAACTTCAGGGAAAGTTATGAAACTTTTCAAAACTATCTAGATCAAATTTAAAATAATTAAAATAATCATATAATTTTATCTTTATCAAAATTTGATCTAATCCAATTTTATTTTGCAACATAAATACAATTCAAAATTTACAAATAATTAGTTTATCATATAATTTAGTAATTATCTTAAATGTTGACCATTATCTTCCAATTAGATTAGGATATCCATTACCATATTAGAAAAATCAGATTTTGACAGAAAAAACAGTTTATGGTAATTATCTAAATCTAATTTAGGCTTAAAATCCGAAAATCCTGCAATCAGACGAGTCAACTCGTCGAGTCACGCTTTGGACTCGTCGAGTTGCCTCAACTCGTCGAGTCTCAATATGGACTCGTCGAGTTCATCTGTCAGAGGCGAGAAATCGATTCTTTTCAGCTTTGAACAATTAACTATGGCATTAAATACAACAGAAAAACAACATATGCTCTGATACCACTGATGGGTTATGAGCACTACAACATTCCTATGGTGTACATGCAACCCTAATGCTTCAGATCTATGTTTTTCTCAAGTTATACATGCAAATCAAGTTATCCAAAGCATGTACCCTAACTAGCATACAATTTTCAGAACTTATAACATAAATACAAAGTTAGATGAATACCTTTTCCTTGTAGCTTGTAGATCTTGACCTTCAAGAGCTTAGTGCCTCAATTGTTGCACCTCTAATGAGTCACAAACGCCAAGTAGCAAGTTGGAAGAATATGAGAGAGGTTAAGAGGCTCAAAAGTCGGCTAGGGTATTCTCTTAGAAGCAAGTGGCCGATTTCAAGGTGTTATGGGATCTTTATATAGTTGTGCAATTAGGGTATTTGACTGGAACCCTAATTCTCTGCTTAGGCGTTAAGCAATCCAGTAGATCCTTCCAGAAGGCCTCTTATTGACGAAATCTGTGTGGGCTACACATAGAATTTTGTCCATCTCTTCTTAGGGATCCACAAGCCCAACTTTGCAATTATCATATAATTCCAATACCAGTCCCCGTAATTTAATCAGTCTCTTTTGATCACTAAATTAATTCCAAATTAATTTCTGATCAATACTAATTAAATAATATGATTTCTCAATTAATATATTATTCTTATAACATATTAATAAATCACAATTAACCTCTTTCTCTATAATTCATCCTATCAAATTGCTATGGTGAAGGCAACCCAAAAGGACCACGCTACTATCGGGTCAAGTACATACCAATTATAGTTCTGAGCTTAGACTCCTAATCCAACAGTAACAACAACTATAAAATAATGTTTTGATATACTGGGATATGATAATTAAATTAATAATTGTTGTGTTCTATATTAACATGTTTAATCCATGAATAATCTTATAATTCTAAAGGTTCATAGTCGATCATGATTATGGGAGCAATTATGAAGTAAGACTAATATGAAATGGATTGGTTGACTCTCACTAGATGAAAGTAGGCAAGTGGTTGTAACCAAGTTTCATAGGTACTTGTTAGAGAACTAGTACTGAACGGACCCGCATCAAGATCAACTCATAGATCGCAGTCATGAGTAACACGTGATTAAAAGGTACTATCTTTGTATCCTTAACACCTGAGACACATAGTGGGACTTAAGTGTAGGGAGTGTTGTGCTTTGATATGACCAAATGTTGTTCCTTAACCGGAAAGTAATAAAAGTCATTTTCGTGTATGGTGTGAACTATGCAAGAGGCTTATGTAGTCAAGATGATATTTGTTCGTCTTATGTGTTGAGAGTTAGACATCTAACGCACGTTACCCAAAGTTGAATTACAAATGGGATTGATTGCGATCCAAGGCTCATGTTCAACAGAATATCTGTAACAAAGGGATAATTGATAACTTACCTTAATACATAAATTGAAGCTTAGAGCTTTTGGGAATTGGATGTTGATGAATGGTATTCTTTGTCATATGTTATTGGGGGCAGTGAAATGTTGCTAGACGTTCACCACTGTCGATATCAATCTATGATGAGTCTTGTGAAAACGGGAGATTGAAAGATCTAGTATGCCCAAGAGTCATTATAGAATGATATTGCTAATAATATATGATCCTATAGGGTCACGCCATATAACAAGTTACCGTCAATTAATTATTTATTAGTATAATTTGATTATTAATAAATATATCAACACTTGTATTTAATTGGAAAATTATTATTTTATGGAAATAATATTTTACTAATTGGGAATTTATTATTTGTGGAAATAATATTTATTGGAGAAATAACAACTTATGAAATATATCATAAAGTATGATTATTTGTAAGTTGTATTTATATCTTAATAAACTAGTTCAATTTATATAAAAGGTAGTTTTATATAAAATAAGATATTTATATATTCATATTTATATCTTAATAAGCTAGTTACAATTTATATAAAAGGTAGTTTTATATAAAATAAGATATTTATATATGACTAGTTATATATATATATATATATATATATATATATATATATATATATATATATATATATATATATATGTTGGGAATTCTTTATAAAATGATTGAATTTTTATAAAGATAATATATATGTATATGTAAATATGTAATGACTAGCCATGAGACAACTTTTGTCTTCTTTGTGACATGTCTTTTTCGAAAATTGAAAGGAGACCAAGCATGGTCTTCTTTTGAACTGTTTAATGGTGCATGCCATGATTGGAAGAGTGTTGTCCCATGCTTTTACTTTTATGTCTCATTTCACGTTTTGGTCATTATATAAGGGAGGTCATGGAAGGTTAGATTAAGGGTTTTTTTGCAAGCCTCATTCTTCCTCTTCTTAGAGCCAAAACCGAGAGCACATACTCTCTAAGAGGGCTGCCAAATTTTTGAGATTTAGGCTCTCCCTTTTCCTCCATTCTCTTGCATTTTGATGTCAAAGAATGTCCCTTTGTTTCTTCACCTTTGAATATATATTTGGTATATATTTCAAAGGCTTATAACAACAAATTACAAGTGAATACTAGCATGTTTTGATGGTTCTATTCTTGCTTGGTGGATACTTGTAGAGAACTCTTGTTTTAGAGTTTCATGTCACACTTCATCAACTTTCAACCTCCCATGAGGATCAAAGTCTTCAAAGGTTTTATGCTTTCCCTTTTCTGATTGTTTTAATCTTTCTAACTCTTGCAAAATGATCCTTGGTGGGTAAAATAGTTTTAGTTTATGCAACATTTTAAAGCTTCCGTTGTCATTTTTACCGGTTGTGAAACCAAATTTTTGAATAAAAACCCAACAGGGGGACAATGAAGATCATAGGAGACCAACAAGAGTCCAAGGAATGCTACGAGACTTCGTTGAAATCTTCGACAGTACCACGACAAGCATAGAAATTATGGCAGGGGGCACGAGACGTACTAGAAGCAAGAGAGCAAGATATAAAAGAAGTGCCCATGAACCTTGAGGATAATGAAGCCAAATTTCTCATAGGATCCTCAATGCCTGACAAGTCCAACATGACCTCATAAAGTTCCTCAAGGCTAGAAGCAAGACATTTGCATGGAAGCATGAGGACATGCCAGGTATTGATAAAAGCATAATAACCCATAAACTTAACATTGATCCATCTTTTTGGCCGATACACCATAAGAGAAGGAAATTTGCACCAGAAAGAAACAAAGTTATACAAGAAGAAGTAGAAAAACTTCTCACAACTGGTATGATCAAGGAGGTGAAATTCCCAAGATGGCTAGCTAATATGGTCGTGGTACAAAAGAAGAACGGTAAATGGAGAGTGTGTGGATTACACGAATCTTAACAAGGCATGTCCCAATGATCCTTTCCATATACCACACATAGAATCCATGATAAACACAACAGTGGGTCATGAATTACTAATGCTCATGGACACATCAGCAGAATTCCAACAGATCCAGATGGAACCCTCTGACCAAGAGGACACGGTGTTTATAACTCCAATAGGTATCTACTGTTACATTGCCATGCCATTTTGTCTTAAAATAGCAGGTGCAACCTACCAAAGATTGGTTAACAAGATGTTCAAAGAAAAACTGGGGGACACCATGGAAGTCTACATCGATGACATGGTGGTCAAGTCCAAGAAAGATGAGGATCACCTCAAGGATCTTGAAGAAGCCTTCGACATCCTGGACCAATATAACATGAAGCTGAATCCCTCCAAGTGCCCATTTGGGATAATATTAGGTAAATTCTTGGGATACATGGTAACCAAAAGAGGAATCGAAGCAAGCTCGGAGCAAATCAAGGGCATCCTTAATCTAAAATCACCATCCTCGACAAAATATATTCAAAGACTAACAGGAAGAGTGGCAGCCCTAAACAGGTTCATCTTAAGATCCTCAGAAAGATGCAAGCCTTTTTAACGGCATCTTGAAGAAGAACAAAAGATTTGAATGGACCCAGGAACATGAAGATTCTTTCCAGGAACTTAAAAGATATTTGAGTTCACCACTCCTTCTTTACCTCTCAGTATCCTCGAACGCGGTAAGTGCAGTATCAGCTAAGGATCTCAATGGAGACCGACATCCCATCTACTATGTAAGTAAAAGTCACCTGGATCCTAAGACCAGGTATTCCCACCTCAACAAAATTATACTTGCATTAGTAACAGCTTCTACTAAATTAACACATTAACTGTAAGAACTAACTATCACATTAAGAATGTTATGAGAAAACCATAAATGTTAGGATGGATGGAAAAGTGGTCCGTGAAGTTAAGCACGTATGACGTAAAATACGAACCAAGATTCGCTATAAAATCCCAAGCACTGTCAGATTTTGTGGTTGAGTTTAGTGATGATCTAAGAACCGAAGTCGAAATAGAAGCCAAACAACTTCTAGAAGAAGAGAACATGGCAAGATGGACGTTATTCAAAGATTGAGCATCAAACCAAAGAGGAACTGGATTGAGGATCATACTAAAATTGCCACAGGGGTACATCCTACCCCAAGCAATCAGTTCATGCGGCCAACAACGAAGCAGAATATGAGGCACTAATCATGGGACTACAACTAGCTAAAGATCTTCAAATAAAGGATCTTTTGGTATTTTTCGATTCTTTATTATTAACTAACCATTTTAATGGATCCCATGCAGTAAAATGAGAGACGCTTGCACTATATATCTAGATCCTCAAAAACTTGGCCTTAGAATTTGAAACATTTAGCTTAAACCAGGTTCTTAGAGAAGAAAATGCTAAGGCTGATGCTTTGGCCAATTTAGTATCATCACTAAGGATCCCGCCAAAAAACAAGATCCCTATAACCCACGTATGGATCCTGGTAATTAAGGATCCCTCCAAGAGACTGAAGGATCCCGACAATCACATGGAAACTACTGACATCACCACAATCGAAGATCCCGAATCAACGATTCAACATTAGGATCCCAGCATCAAGGATCCCTCTACCTAAGGATCCTGGATCTAACCCATTAGGGAATACCTCAAGAATGTCACGATCCCTAAGGAAGAAAAATGCGAAAGGGCATTCAGAACAAGGATCTCAAGGTTTGTTATAATCCAAGGTAAGTTATACAAAAAATCTATAGTAGGTCCATACCTTAGGTGCTTAGAAGATCATGAAGCTACAGAGGTCCTAAAATATGTACATGAAAGAGACTACGACAACCACACTGGGGGCAGATCCTTATGCTCCAAAAGTGTTGAGAACAGGATACTACTGGCCGACCATGAATAAAATTAGTTCCTTCATGCCCAGAAATGTGATGATTGTCAAAGACATAACAACATCATGCATTAACCAGCAGAACCTCTATATCCTATCATCTTCCCTTGGCCATTCATGAAATGGGGAATGGATATAGTGGGTAAATTGCCAGTAGCCCCTGGAGGAAAGGTCTTCATGCTAGTAATGATTAAATACTTCTCAAAATGGCTAGCAGTCGAAGCCTTCGCCCAAGTAAGATACAAGGAGGTAGTTTCCTTCATCAAACGTAACATCTTAACCAGGTTTGGGATCCCTGCCGAAATTATATGCGACAATGGATCCTAATTCATAAGCAAAAGGACAAGGGACTTTTGCACAAGTTAGGGAATCAAGATGGTAATGTCTACTCCTATCCACCCTCAAGCCAACAACCAAGCAGAATCCAACAATAGAATCATAGTCAATAACTTGAAGAAAAGGCTCGATGAGAAGAAAGGAAGATGGGCAGAAGAACTTCCTTTCGTATTATGGGAAAATAGGACCACTTCTAAGGTAGCTACGACCCAAACCCCATACTCATTAGTGTTTGGAAAGGAAGCAATGATTCCCACTGAAGTGGTGATCCCAACAAAAATATACCTACTTCAAAACCAAGAGGACAACAACAGGATCCTGGCCCAGGATCTTGACACTATAGATGAACTTAGGGATCTTTCCATGATCTGTATTGCTGCTCATCAACAGAGGATCACTTAGGCGTACAATAAAAATACAAAAGTCAGAAGATTCCAAATAGGAGACTTGGTACGAAGGAAAACATTCAAAAATACCAAGGATCCTAGTGTAGGTAAACTGGCACCCAAATGGGAAGGACCATATCTCATAGATGATGAAACAGGAAAGGAGGCGTATTGGTTGGCCACCCTAGATGGAAACATCTTGCCAAGATCCTGGAATGCAATACATCTCAAAGCCTATTTAATGTAAGTAAGGTTAGTTGTTTCCCATCACACTTAAGGTACGCATGCTATTTACTTTTTATCCTTTATTACTATTTATTCTCTTCAGATACCATTAATAACTTAATCATCGAAGGGGCGTTAGCTAGGCTAACGCCCACCCCTAGCTAATGTTTGCTGCGCGCAGAGACTTAAGGATCCTAACTTATAAGGATCTTGTCGCTTGAACACTCAAGGATCCTAACACTCAAGGATCCTGACACTTAAGGATCCTGACCTCTAAGGATCTTGACAGATGAATATTCGAGGATCCTGACGTTCAAAAGACCACTGGCATAAAAAAGCTCCGTGACTGCAAACATCCGGCGATTCACAATATGAATTTCCTAAGAATAGAGACTGATCATCTCTCTGACGAATAATGGTACTTAATCTCCTCTAAGGTTTAACGAGTTAATTACCTCTTTCACATGAGTTAAGGTTTATGCACCTCGCTTGGATGCATGGTATCCAACTACGGGATGTGAATGAGGGGATCATTTCACGCATTAGTGACTTAGCAACCCTCTCATTTTTGAACATAAGTTGAGATCCTATAGTTTGAATCTAAGGTTAATAACATTTACATGTTATCTCAAGTTGGGATCTTCCCCAGAAAATTCCTAAGGTGTATAACATTTACATGTTATCTCAAGTTGGGATCTTCCCCAGAAAATACATAAGGTTTATAACATTTTCATGTTATCATACGATTTAGGATTTTCCCCAGTAATTCACTAAGGTTTGTAACATTAACGTGTTACCTTGAATTGAGATTTTCCCCAAAAACTTGCTATAAAGTCATAACATTAGCATGTTATCTGAAGATGGGATACTTCCCAGAAAGTAAACAAGATTTATAGCATCATCATGCAAAGACTTTCCTCAAGTTAAATTTAGTTTCAATAAAGGATCCTCTTAAAGTTTGCTAAGATGAAGTCAAACAAGGATCCTTCCCAACGAACTTCTAAAGCAAAGATCCTTCCACATAATAGCATCAGGATCTTACGAAGATAAGGAAGTCATAACTTCAAATTTTTCCTAAGTCAAAAGATCACTAGGTTCTATTTATCCTTATTTTTGAAAAACTTTAAGTAAAGTCCGTGGATCCCAAACTTTTCAGGATCCCGGACAAATATTGTTTGGTTATCAGACATCCAATCTTTAAGTTGACTTTAAATGGTTACTTATTAAAGATGGTTTATTACTTACTAAAAGAGTTTTACCTTGGGATTATTTACAAAAACCAAGTTTTTTAGGATCCTAATTATTTAAGGATCCTAGTACCATAACAGTCATGCAGGGTAATCGAGAAAGAAATATGAAAGAGAAATACAACCATTGCATTAAAAAGGGTTGTGCACCAACCCAACAAAAAGGTAACTGTTTCACATTGCAGATGAAACAAAATACTACTTAGACTAATTTCTTGCAAGCCTAGATCTTAGCCTAGTCATCATCGGCCACATCCTTCTTTTTCTCTCCTCTACAGGCTTCGACTCAGGATCCTCAGTAGCAATGACAGGACTGCCAGTTACTTTGGCTAGTGCCTTGCGCCATCCAGCTACATTCCAAGATCCCGAGTTCTCAAGATCCTCCGCCAACTTGATCTTGGCCTCCTAGATAGCCACCAAACATTTGTTAGGGATAGGATCTCGGAACTACTTTGAGATCCTCAAGTCTAAGGATCCTCAAAGGATCAGGATCCTCGAACCTCAGGATCCCAAATATACTCCAGGATCCTGACTAATATATTTTATTATTTATAACGACTATATGTTCTTTTGTCTTTCTCACATGTGCAGAAATAACTAGTCAAAGTCTCAACGAATAGTCACAACCATGCAAACGACCCGGAGGACCAAGTCATGCAACGGCTATAAGTTGATCTCGAAGGATCTAGGAATTTTCGAAGTTCTAGTTATTAGCCTTTGACTAATAAATCGCTTGTATTCATCACATTACACACAATTTTTTGGCAGAATACTAGCACTTCTACTCGTACTCATTATATTTCCTCTGTAATCATTCATTTCAATCAATAAAATCATCAAGGTAGGAGATCATTATCACCTCCCAAGGTTTTATGTCGGAGATCCTAGCAAGGATCAAGGGCTTTCCTTATAATCACTGGTGCAATCTTGTTCTCATTTCGTTAATTACTTCACTAACAACACCACGACCTCTCATACACTTTGGTGGATATCCACTTAATCGATTTTTGACCAAAACAATTGGGTGCCCACCGTGGGGCCGTGGTGTTTAAAATCCCTCAGAAAATCATGTGTACTCAATCGACTCTCTCCTCCTCCTCGATTACTCCCATTTCCTCTAAAAACTTTCCACCACCACTGGCTGGAGCTCCCAAGAAAGTCTCTGAAACTCCAAAGAAGAACACCTCTCCAGTCACTCCGGGACTCTAGGATTGTAACATCCCATTTTCACAACCAAAATTTTTCATTTTTATTAAGGTGAAAACTTTCCAATTTATAAATCCATTATTAAGAAAACCGTTTATTCCAAATTACATTTGTTCAAAATCAGAGTTTAATAGAAAACGCAGAATCCTCCATGCTACTGATGTTTGTGTACCGTCCCGCCTTCGCCTTCCCATACGCTCCAATGATACCTGAAACAATAAGCAACTGGATAAGCATAAATCTTTGTCAGTTTCCCCCAAAATACCACCTACCATACATATCAACATATACTATGCCCCGCCCATCATCGGGCCCCACTCAATATACAGATCTGTCAGTCATCAGGCCCCGCCCGGTATAAACATATAAACATATAAACACACAACATATGCCATAATCACAGAGATAAATAGCATACAGACTAGCCTTTGGGCGCCGCCCGACATCGGGTCGTACTCGGTAATCATAAAAATACATACAAATAACTAGCATAAAATATACTCATCAGGCCCCGCCTGGCATTGGGTCGTAACTGGTAATCATAAAAACACATACAGTTCTACAGGTTATTACAACAAACAACATACTCGATACCAGAAAACAGATCTAACAGATCACTACATTATAGCGGCATACTCGATACCAGAACACATATCTACCAGATTACTATAGCATAACAGCCAGAACACGCTGGTTGGCTAGTGTTATGAAATAAAGAAGGCAAAGTAGAGCAAGTCCCACCTACCAGGTTAGAGGAGAGTGACTCACCTACCTGTTCTGAAGGAGGACTTACACGAGCACAGATCTAACAGATCACTATAGCATAGCGGCTCCCACCTCAGACATTTTTCCTCCATTATCAAAGAACCATTTCTAAACCTCACCCCTCCACATCCACCACCACCATATAAGCTTACATCTTCCAAAACCACAACCTCACCCATCCCCACAACAATTCTGATCTCATCCATTCCACCCTTACCCACAACTGCCCCAACTATAACCTCTGTTCAAACCTCACTACCCTTAATTTAAGTTCCTCTTTCCTCACCAATATTTACCAACTCCACGATCTCCACAACATCAAGTGTCTCAACTCCACCATAAGTCCCCGTATTCAAATCCGTTTCGGAGGAGATACAAACTTCAGGCATTCCTGTCAACGCATCTGATGCGGGGCAAATGTCAATATTGGTGTGACTTCCGAACAAGGCACATCAACTTCTCCTCCTTTCAACAAGGATGGAGGCATCTTCTTCAGAGACGATCAAGAAACGTTTATTGATTTTGTCTTCAGCCCATTCACTATCCACGTCAACAGTGACGATGATGACGCTCCAATGTCGAAGGGTCAATTCAAGGAGTTAAATGCAAAGCTTGACTCGATCCTAGAGCATTCCAATGCATTCTCTTCAACAAAGTGGGGGAATCTGCTCATCACTCACATGGCTACTATTGAGATGCTCACCTCCACCAATGCGAAAGTCATTGAAGAATCCTCCAAGGCCATCCATGATTTTGAAAACAAGATTTCTGAAGCGACCGAAAAAGTCGAAAAACTACATCAATAAGTGCAAACATTCATGAATGATTTCCGAACCTCTTTGGAAAAAAAACACTAGGGGTGTGTATGGGGCGGTTTGGTTCGGTTATTGGTCAAAACCGAACCATAACCATTATGATTGGTTAATGCATTTTGGTAGCCATTGGGTATGGTTAATATTGGTTATGGTTAATGGTTTTTATCGGTTAACGGTTTTGGTTAATGGTTAATACTGGTTAACCATAATGTTCAAAATAATATAAATGACGAAAGTATAGTGGCATAAAAATGAAGAATACAAAAGAGTCCTTGGAACCAATGTTTGTAACCTAACTTATATTAATAAAATAAAATGTGTACCTTTGATACTCGGAGTGAGATAACACATAGTCACATTCAAAATCAAAAACATTCAATAAAAATATAAAACATTTAAAAAATTGACATTAATAATTTCATATATTGATAATTGATATTAACATTAAAATAAAGTCAAACATTCATACACGTTCAATGCGATTAAATAAAAAACTATAAGATAAAATAGCCAAACGTTCATATTATGTGTTATCTGGATAAAAAAAAGTCAATCACTCATATACATTAAATGTGATTAAGTCAAAAACAGTAAATAAAAAAAGAAAAAAAGAGAAAAAAAAAATACATTCTTAATATATCACAAAGTCAAGAAGAAACAAAAACTTAACTTACCTAGAAGTTGTGATTATATAGTAAAAAAATCCTTCGAAAAGAACTATAAAGTCAAAACAATCTTTGATTAGGATTAACGGTGTGAGAAGCCTTCCAATTAGGATTATGAGTGTGAAGATTAAACTAATGGTGAATAATGTTTAAAACTATAGAATTAGCCGATTAGGAATTACAACATTAATCAATAATCTAACTCAATGCATGATTGGAAGATTGTTCGTCTCCTGATAAGTGATGATTAATGAATTACATTTTGAAATTTTAATAGGTCTTAAATAAGTTCGACTATATTGTTTTATATATAATCTTTTTATTTTTATATATTAAAATATAAAGTTAGCGGTTCGGTTAATAATGGTTCGGTTAACCTATAAAACCATAACCAAACCGTTAGTTATTGGTTAACAAAAATTAGAAACCGAACCAACGGTTTTTAAAATGGTTCGGTTATTATGGTTCGATTATATTGGTTAATTTGGTTATGGTTCGGTTTTTCGGTTATTATGCTCACCCCTAAAAAACACGGCTGACATAAATAAGGTGATAGAAGGATTTCGTTCATCATTGAATGCCGAGAAGGATGCTCTATCAAAGATACGTGCATACATCAAAGTTTGATAATGCCGAACACATACAACCATCTCCACCAAGATTGAAAAATTACAAGATGATCTTGCTGTTGAAAATAAGATCATGGATGAATTAGCTGAGAAAACTCAACCAAGGTTTTGACTGTCAAGCATAAGAATGCTACCTAGAACATTGCGCAACTTGAAGAAGAGAGATCTTTAGTTAAAAGGTGCATTTCCGAAATCATCCACTACTTGATGTGAATTGTTGAAACTTGAGATTCCTCGTTCACAGTCTCTTTTCGATAGAATCTCTCGAAAAAGCTTCAACCTGTATTCGCCATGCTAAATCATATGCAGGGTGTTTCGGGAAACGGGGCTTTGGCGAAACAAGGGGGAGACGAGGAAGAAAAGATAAAGGTTGAAGCTGATAGGAAGGATAATGAAGCTTCTAGATCAGGAAAAGACAAAGGAAAAAGGGATCTCTGAAGAGGAGAACGATGAAAATCCGAAAATGTATGAGTATGAAAGCATTGCAATGGAGAAAAGAGACAAAGATCTTGACGAGATCAATGCTCTTCAGAAGAAGTTTGAGGTAGAAGAAGTTGAGACCAAGAATGTGAAACTTGTCCTTGAATCTCAAAAATCTTTTTTTCCAGCTCGGTCTCATGATCGCATTCAATAAGAAGCCATAAATGATCTGAATATCTACTGGCTGGAGCCCATAATCTCTTTTGATTTAAACAATGATGTGGAATGTCAATTTGATTTTCCCATCTCTCCAAGGGCATTTCTCTTTCGGTGTTTCGAAACGATTGAGGTGCCAATCACGAGCTTCATGTGTTCATATTGGATGACTTGCCATTTATGAACCCCTACGATTGGTTATCTTTGTTCCATATTGTTGCAAAGGATGTTTGGGAATATGAGCCTATTGTTGAACACTTGAAACGAATGATCAAGTGTTATATTCTTGAATTTACGAAGAAGGATATTGAGATCACATCAGTTCTGAAGAAGAGGTCCATTCTGAAGCCAGAAGAACAACCAAAGGATATCCAACACTTGAAGGCATGTATTATTCGAAAGGAGCATTGGAGCATAGTTTACAAGAGAAAGGAAGATGAAGTGGTTCAGAACTGCATGTTCTTTTTAAGGGACAAACACCTATACTCATCATCGGCTCTCAAGACTATCTTGTCCTCTGCTGAAGCTCACAAAGCCAATACTGCTGCTGATATGAAATGTGTTTCAGATATGATACATTGGTATTTGTCAGTTCGAGGCTCACTTCTGAAGATAATAGATAATGCCGAAGATCTTTGTTGCGCAATGACAACCGTGAAGACCTCCTGCCAATTTGACACAAAGAGGGAGATTCTGAAGACTATATTTGTTGTGTCAATTGGTTGTGTTCGGAATTTCTGTGTACACATTCCGATTCTGAAATGGGCCTGTCCATCTTCAGAATCTTAGCTTAGTTTGTCTATAAATAGCGCATTGTTCCTTTCCTTTTGTATCGATCTTTTTGTAACCGTCTAGCACTCATAGAATAGTTCTGAATTGCGAACTGTTATTTGTGCTTTGTTATTAAAGATTGAGCTTGTTTCACTTCATATAGTTCTTTTTAACTGAATTGTTTTAGTATTTCATATTGAATATAGAATCTATCGGTCTTATCCAATATGAGCCTCTGGTGCTCTTGCAGACAACTGAAAAACAACCTAATCAACATCCTAGATGAGTACACGATAATTTGAAAAGCGATTATGCGTAGTCCTGACCACTGGAAAATAATATGAATCTCCATCTGTTAAACCTTATCAACCCCCACTTCCTTACCCATATCGAGACAAGCTGAACCCACTGGAACAAGAGCACAAGAAGTTTATGGAGCAAGTTAAGGGGATCTCGATTAACATACCGTTCATTAAGGCAGTTGCACAAATGCCTAAATACATGAAGTTTCTCAAGGATCTCATTAGCAATTGGGAGGAATTGGAGAAAGTTTCGAAGGGTGTCCTCAATGAACAATTTCCAACTACTGTGATAGAAGGCCTTCCAACAAAGATGGGAGATCCAGGGCGTCTAACTTTGACTGCCGATTTCGGCAATTCGACAAAGACAAATTATTTAGCCGATTTGGCGACTAGTATACATATAATGCCTTTTTCGTTTTTATAGGAAGCTCGAGTTATCAAAATTGAAGACTACTACGATGGCTATCCATATGGCGGATCGATCAATCACATATCCTCGCGGGATTGTTGAACACTTGTTGGTTAAGTTCGGGAAATTTGTATTTATGGTTGATTTTGTAGTGCTAGAATATATAAAGGAAGATGAAGAATTGCCCCTAAATTTAGGAAGACCTCTCCTAAGCACTGCTCATGCCTTGGTAGGCTCCATAATTCCAAACTTATGCTACATGTTGGAGACGAAGAAATAACATTTGGAGTCAATAAAAAGTCCACAAATTCAAAGGAAAATAAAAATGAAGTTTCTTTATGGAAGAAATGGATTACGAGATGAATAAAAAGGATGAAATAGGTCAACAAGAGGAAGAGATTATTGAGCTTGTATAATTGGAGAAAATTATAGAAGAAGAGCTACTAGTTTGGGAGAAGCCCTTGCCAAAAGATGCGGAACCAAAAGAGGAGGTGAAATGTAGCAAACCGAGAGCTCCAATTCCTATGATTTTTGAAATTTTTTCATATTCCATGACCAAAACATAAGTCCAAGAGATAAGTTATGACCTAGAGGCTGCTTGTGAATTAAAAGAGGAAGAGAGCATCAAGTCAAATTTAGATAAGGAAGATGTGAGGATGGAACCGGAAAAAGCTAAAAAGAAAGCTAAAGAAGCTGGAGTGAATGTTGGAGTCAATCGCAAGCACGAAGAAAATGCCAACCCAAGAAAGAAAGAAATTTCAAAGAAGGCATACAAGAGACTGGTGGCTTCTTATGAAGGAAAGAGATTCGAGATGAAGTAGAACAAGGAGATTCCACTCCCACCCGCATCAACGTAGAGCGGGAAGGAGTCTGCCTCACGACTCCTACAAAAGAAGCATTTCTGGGAGCCAACCCGTGTTTGGTTTGCATTTTCATTTCCTTATCTTTAAGTTTTCCTCTCATTTTTTTTGTTTAATTTTTGTCTAGGTTATTTCATTTTCTCGTCTCAATCTCTGACTTTATTCTAGTGTGGGGTTAATAAGAGCCTGTTATGGGTTATGACTAAATTGATGTTTGATGAAAAAAATGGGTTTTTGGAATTTAACTAACCCACGATGTGCACATCACCAGCCCATGACATGGGATGTGAATTATATTCGATTGAAACCCGTGACTTATATTCTCACAATGTGGATAACTCTTTGCCATGACATGACAACTAGGGGGACCAGATTAGTTCTAATCCTAAAATAAACTTTTCATATAACACTTTCATAAATACAAATCATGACGTGTGTTTTCCCTATTACCCTACACCTCGAATTTTCTGCTAATATCACATATTCTCTCCAATTTGCATGTGTAATTCATCGAAGGGTATGATTTCCTTATTCTATTGAACTTGATGTTTCTAGGTTTCACATGATCTTGAACATATGGTGTGATTTTGGGTTTCGGGTTGATAGAAATTTAAAATCATGTGCTTTAATCATGTTGCATGTTATGATTATTGTGTTTAGAAGTATCCTTTGACGATACCCTTTAGATTAAATGGGTAGATTTGGCTTGAGAAGGTCCAGATTTGAACTTGCCTCTCGACGAATGCCACAACATGGCGATTACCTTCCCACGTCGTGGGAATTGGGTTTATAAAACCAGTTTTGCTCCTATTTTGCTAATCTATTTGGCATTTTTGGTTGTTTTGTTTGCTCATTATTTTTCATAAAATGGCACCAAGAAGGGATTCCTAACAACACCAAGAATATGTCTCCAATTTACACCCATTTTATCAATTTCCACAAGACATTTCACAAGACATGTTGAGGAATTACAATAATCGACTAGAGTGGTTACATAACAGAGATTTTGCCACCGAACCTGTCATAGATTAGGTGTCATTGAGCAATAATGGTATTATGTCTCGGGTTGACCAAGAACGTGTGTATCGAGAATTATTTGTGGAGTTCTTTGCCACTGTTATCCTCGAAGAAAACATGGTGGATCTGTATTTTGGAAGAGTACTCACATTTCGACTTGCTGGGCAATACCTGGAGTGTAGTTTGGAAAATTTACATGGAGGATGGGTTTATATGAAAGAAATGAAGCAATGCATACTCAATTTTCTATGCTCTTACATGCTTCTTCAATTGATTTTATAGCCAGGTTCCAAGATTTCACGTTCTGGCAAACAATTGGAAATAAGATGTATGATTTGAAGTCTTCACAAGAGAGTTATATCCATTCTCTTATTCACCGTTTTATCTAATGCCTCATGACTTTTAGTATCAACCACAAAAGGCATGATGATAGGGTCTCAAGCCAAAATATTTTCTTTTTATGGAGCAATTGTTGGGGGTATGAAGTATGGTCCAACTCGGAGCAATTTGGAGCAATATGGAATTGAAGTTGTGCAAAGTGAATGGAAGTTGCACCATCCATGAGGAGGCTGTGCCAAATAGATGGAAGTTGTGCCATTCATGGGGGTGTTGTGCCAAGAGAAAGGATGTTGCGCCAACCTACAAGCATTTTGCTCCAAGAGGAAGGATGTTGAGCCAAAGTGGAATTCTTGCGCCAACCTAGAAGCATGTTGAGCTAAATTGGAGAAAGTTGTTCCATCCATGCACGTAATAGACCATCTTCAAGTAAGATGTTCCATCTTGGTGCAGAGTGCACCCCAATGAGTCAAATATATTATGAAATCCTCTATGATCCTCAGAAGTTGGAGATGCTCAGGGAAGATGCGCCACATGGCTGATGCATCATCTTGATGGCAGGTGTACCATTATGATGTACCATGGTGGCTCAGGATGTGTCATCATGTCCCATGATGCTCCATCATGTATCTGGTTGATGCTCATGAAGTTAAAGGTTCTAGAAGAGCCTGCATGGCACTCCATGATTGGTTGGAAATTAGGGACTCACCTTAATGGGATGATTATGGATAGGCCTAGCCCATCAAAATTAGATTTTCACATGCTTTCCTATAAATAAGCTCATATCTCCATTATTGTAAATTTCTAGAATTTTGTGAGAGCTAAAAGTTCGCCCATGGACATAGGTCACTTTGACCGAACCACGTTAAATATTGTGTTCCTTTTTTATTTATGTGTTTTAGAATTTTTATTTTTACGAGGTTCATCGAAACTTGTTTGATATTTATTTGAAGTGCTTAACTTGTTTTGTTGTCACCCAACAACATTATCACTCCTGGGATTTTCTGCAACATTCTATACATGTTGGCTCAATTTCTAGGAAAAAAGGTGGTGGGTTCAAGAGTGGGAAATCCGATTAGTAGCAGACATTTTGTGACCCGTCTTGCAAATTCAAATAGAGTTTTAACCCCGTGCATGATTCGTTCTTTAACTCTTATTCCACGACATGATCTCACGATACATAATTTGGAAACGATGCGAGTTGTGGGGAATGTTGGTTTTGGTTATGCTATTCTAGCATATGATCCCGATTTACCAATTGGAGGAGTTGATAATCCTAGACCATGAGAACGCCGACATGTGCGAATGAGAGGGTGGAGCAAGCCCCACCACCGCCCGATGTACCCATTGGAGGAGTTCTGGTAGACCCATTTCAAAATCAGGTTGGTATGTATTTGGACAATCTTAGAGGGGGCGTGAACTATATTCGGAATTCTATGTATGAGTTGTTTTCACACTTGGACATTGAGCGATCGGACCACATGTCACAAGAACTCCCTTATATTCTGACTTGGCAAGAGTTGTGGGTCGCTGGTGATTATGGTGCTGACACAAGTAGAGGACGTGTCGAGGAGAATGACGAGTGACAATTATCCTTTTATTTTTAGTTTTTATGTTTTATTTTAGTTTATGTTTGTTTTTATTATTAGTGTTTTTAGGATTTTTTTTTGAATTTATAACCGACTGATGATGTTTTTTTCCTTGTTTTACACTAGGAGTTTGTGTAATCTTTGGTTTCGAGAAAATAGATTTAGCATACATGAGAAAAAGTCGCGAGCGTTTGAAGATTGTAGTCGAGAGCCACAACTTTTAATAAGTGTGGGGTGCACATCAAGTTGGTGAGATTTTTTTAGAGTTATATAGATAAAGTGGATTTAAGATGAGCCTTATGCAGATTAGAAGTGGAAGTGAGGAAATATCATAAACTACATTTGAGCAGAAGTTGTGGAGTAGCATTTCATTGCAATTTCAGAAGACATCGTTTAGATTCCCATGATGTGGTCAACACTTTCTCAGGTAGTGGTGATCTAGTCGATCACGATAAGGTACATTGATTGCGATATGAAACTTTTCAGACTCGATTCCATGATGTGGTCTACACGTTCCCACGTCGTGGTTACTATACATTGCATACTTTTACAATCTTTTGCACCATCATTCAGAAGTCAGTGTTCTTAATCCTTTTTTTCTGGCACATTCAGAAGCAACAAAGTCTAATTTCCAGCTTACATTTCAAGATGTCAAAGCTTTCCCAGTACATATCATATTCGATATCGTCACTACTACCCGAGGGAAGTTTGTTCCTTTTTCTCTCTTTTATTGCTTTTTGTGCTTTATTTGTTTAGGCATACAATGAGGACATTGTATGAAATAAGTGTGGCATAGGGGGTGAAAAAGGATTTCAAGCATTAAAAGTCATTATTATTGAAAATATGCGAGATTTAAAAAATTATATTACATAGACTTGCAAAAATAGTTTACTATAGAAAATATAGTACATTTTTAAAATTTGATATTATTGCGTTAGAACTAGTTTGCTAGTGTTGTGCGGGATGATTTGTTATGAACTCTAAATTTCATTGAGCCTATTTATTATAGTATATTTGTGGCTTCTGGTGAAACCAGACAAAAACATGAACCTGTGTAATTTGAAGGACATAATATGTTTTGCAGTATGTACAAATTTAGACCTAGTAAAAGCCTATCAGTCGATGATTTATCTCATGTGTCCTTTCTATTAAAATAGGACGAGTCAAGTTTCAAGTATTATCTGCTTTTAAATTTCTACTTCGAGTCTACTTATATATGAAATAAGTAACAGTTCAGGAGTGGAGTCAATATGTGACCTTTGAAACTTGGCCACTAAAACCCTAGGGTTATTAAAAAATTTGTCCACCTTGCAGTACATTAACCCGGATTTGGCCGAGAAGAATTCGATTACATGGATTTTATCGAAAGTATGGACTCCATTACTAGCCTTTGAGATTCCGAGTACTACAATGAATCTACTAGAAAGCTACGAACTATAATATAGTAGCAATAAAGTTAGAAATTATTTGTTTTCTTATTTATATGAAGGTTGATAATTGAAAAAGTTTTGCAAAATGATAAAAAAAAATTGGAAAATTTTGTGAAAAAGATAAAAACAATTTAAAAAAGAGAAAATGTTCCAAAAGAGAGTTGTTGCAATGAAATTTATATATATATATATATATATATATATATATATATATATATATATATATATATAATTTTTTGTTTGAAGTCGTGTCGCTTGGAGCTTGGTAATAACCATTGAAACGATTGGTGGTAATAAAAGGGTATGGATTGAAATGGTGTAAAAAAGAATGTTATTCGAAGTGAATGAGAAATATTTATGAGGTGAGATGTAATTAGTGAGTTCAAGTTGAATTTTTTTGTGTGATTTTGATCTCCTATGTTTTGATGTGATGTATTGAAATGAGTTTTCCTTAGGGTTAATCAAAAAAGGCAATTGTGGAGTATTTTTGATATTGTTATATTTATGCATATGTTTATGCATTATTTTACTACATTTTAGCTATATTTTGGTTAATTACAAAGATATTTGGTACTTATAAAGTTTAAATTCTATTTTGTAGCAAAAAAGGGGCATTGTCAAGAAACATGACTAAAATTGGACAAAGTTGGAAACTTAGAGGTTAGAGCATGCATCAAGAGGGAAAGAAGAATAAAGGAAGTGCATAAATTGTATGCCATGTTGTGGCCTTCTCATCGCCACAACATGATAACGTTTTAGATCCAGAACCTTCCTCGGTGTTTGCATGAAGACTTGAGGCCTATACGTTTAAGTGTTTCCCACGACGTGGCATATATATTGTCATGACATGGAGACCAATATTTGGCAAGTTCAATGTCAACCATTAGGTGGTTCGAAGTACGACTGGTAATTTCTTCGACCAAAAGCAACCAAAAACCTTTTAGGAAACCCTATGCCATGGCCATCTTATCGCCCTGACGTGGTGGCGTGTTAGATTCAGAACCTTCGTCGATGTTTGCATGTAGACTTGAGGCCTACACGTTTAAGTGTTTTCCATGACGTGGCAGACATATTGCCACGACATGGAGACCAATATTTGGCATGTATAAATATCGATCATTAGGTCAAATCTGAAGTAGAGCTGCTAATTTCTTCAACCAAAAGCAACCAAAAACCTCTGAAGAAACCCTTGGAAGACAAATTTCGATTGAAGACCAAGGATTAGAGAGATTGGAGTAAAGATTCATCATTAATCATTCGGGTTGCCTAGTTTTTATAATGTTTAATCTAGTTTACTCTTTGACTATGTGTGTTTCTGCTACAATCATGGGCTAATAACCCTTTACTTTCGTTTAGGTCAGATGAACCCTAATACTATTTGTTAATTTCTATTTTATGGATTATTGAAGTTGGTTTTAACTTGTGTTTGATAGATCATTATCCTAGTATGATAAAGTTCTAAACTTTATTGTTTTTCCTTCAAGTTTTGTATAGTTGGATGATCAATTTGATTGTAAGAACTTGTAACCTAGTTGTTTATGAACACTAAATTGCTAGAGCTAGTGATCCCATAAATCCTAGAATATAGTTACTTTAATTGTCTTAGAGGGCATTATTACGTCATAATATGTGCTTGATTATTTGTCTTGATCATAGATAGATAATTCTTAGATCTAATCATTCATAGTCCAAATATATCTTAAAAGCAGTTGAGTGTTCTTTAGTTGCATGATCATTGTAATTAAAAGTTCATAAATTGATATATACTAGGTATTCGGATCAAGATAACTAGTAATCTATAATTTGGTAACTAACTAAGTAATCCTTTATCTTGAAATTAACCATACGAAAATGGGGGATTCAAAGTTAAACGAAAGTATTTCTTTCTCTTGATTAAAAATTGTCTTTTAGTTGTTTACCTTTGTGTTAAAGTATTTAGAATTTAATTTAAGTTTTTTTGAATTTGAAAAATCAGATAAAAACCATCATTCAAAGTAATTATTTTAGTTTAATTTCTAGCTTTATTTTTTTAATTAGAATTATCTTTCATGTGATCAACTCCTTACTTAATCTACTATACTACTAAACGACTAGGTACACTGGATATTATGTTATAGCTGAGTTGAATAATTAGGATTATAACAGCTTTTTAAGTGATAAAAAAACATCGGTACCCACCAATGGGTCTATTTGAATTTATTAAAATTTATTGTTAATTAAATGGTTATAAGTTATTCTAATTATATGAAAGTTTTGTTTGGTAATTCTATTATCTACTTGTAATCAAAACCAAATCATGATTTAATTTGGAGTTTACTATCAGGTTGAATTATTATTCAATATGGAGAACATACAAACTTTATTCAGGTTTCGTTAACAAGTTATTGGTTTTATAGTTTGCTAAAAAAGAAGCGAACTTTCCTTAAAAAGCGGATTACATAATATATACTTCATCAACATTTGGTGTATATGAACCAAAATAGAGAACATTACAAACACTTCACCTCATAAGTGTGCTAGAATCATGTTTATTTAACTGCTTTGTACCTGTTGCTGGATACTACAAAATTACAGATTATCTTTGTTACCACTTTCAAGCATTTTGATAATATATATATATATATATATATATATATGAGTTGAAGAGAAAAAACAATACAATTTCATCCCAATTAAAAATTTATCATTTCTCCACAAATGAATACATGGAATCACAAATTAATATACTTTGTTCTCGCGTTCTCAACCTTTTAGGTGTTCTCATTTGATCCTACACCTATATATATATATATATATATATATATATATATATATATATATATATATATATATATATATATATATAAAATAGGGAAGAGTTATATAGAAAACTAAAAATCCTAAACAAAAACCTAAAAATCATAAAAATATATAAAAAATACTTAGAGATCATAAATCTTTTTTTTGACTTTATATTCTTAATAGTTGCAGCTTTCTTTTTATAAATTCGCTGAAAAAAAATTAAAAAATTGATTTCTTTTCTTATTTCATTTTTTTTTGTTTTTTTTTTCAAAAACAATTTCAGCGTAGTTATATAAAAAAGTTACGATTTTTAAAAATATAAATTCAAAAAAAAATTATGATCTTTAAGCATTTTTTATACATTTTTATAGTTTTTTATTTTCCATAGAACCTAATATATATATATATATATATATATATATATATATATATATATATATATATTAGGTTAGAGACCCATGAAAACCACGTGTTTATAAGATAGACAACAAAAATAGATTGATAAAATAAAAAAAGAAGTTAGAAGCTCAATACTAAACAATATTGAAATATAATTGTTAATATATGATAATATTGTACTTTAATAAATAATACATTAATAATTCATAATTTTATTTTATTTTTTATTTTTTAACGGATGGTGGTTAAAATAATTGTATGATAATATGATCTAAATAAAAAAAAGTTATCATCTTTTGATTAAAGGAAATAATCTAAACATCCTATAGACCTAAAGAATAATTAGTTATTTCAACAAACTTTTTATATCGTTTGTATAAAATTATGTTTTCCAAATATCACAAGAGATAAATATTTCAAAGACTTAAGTTGTAACTTTGAAATTAGTAGCTTAAAATTTGTGAACCTTTTATCCTCAATGTAGACGACATGAAACATAAAAAAAATACATTATATTTATTTACAAGAGATAGAGGTTAGACACAAAAAGAAAATATTATATTTATTTATAAGAGATAGAATATGAAAAGATAATAATCAATGATTTCAAAATTTAAATGGCGATTTGCTTTTTAAAATGAAAATATGAATATTGATATTTTATATATATTAAATTTTAAGAATGCATAAATTATATACAGTAGCAAGTTTTCAGCTAAGCCAAACCACTTTGGTTTTTGCTTTGGTTTGGAGCTGTGGAATAATTGGCTAATATTTTTAGTCGGCTGCTGGTGGGACGGTCATCGGCTGATTGGCTATTCAATGATTCAATGATTGACGCTTAAATTTTTTAATCCCACGGCCTCTCCCTTCTTCTTCGTCACCACCCATTGAAATTTGCATTGATTGATGGCAATTTCCTGTCATCAGCTTCGTCGACACAGAGTCACCGTCCGCCGCCCGCTGGTTGCCTTCCGCCTGCCGACACCCTTTCACCAGTCTTCACGACCTTCGTTTTGCTGAAAATCGACTCGACAGTCGCCTGGTCTTCGACTTCGTGTATACTCGACTGTGTAAAATCAACTGGCGGTCACATCTCTTCTCTAAAATTGAACGGTGGTCACGTCGAATTACCGTGGAAACACTCATAGATTTTCCCACTCCTTTTACTTGCGGCTGCTACATCCCATCTGGTATGTTCTTTTGCTTTAATTTTCTATGCGATTTGGTTTATTGTTTGGGGTAGATTTCCAGATTCTGCTATACTAATTTAATGATTGCCTCTGTAACTATTTGAGTTATTTTCTTTTTTCTTTCAAAGTTACAGAGTTACTCTTCTTTTCTTTCTCCTATACTCGGTATGTAAGAAATTGAACATTCATATCTCAATTTTAATTGTGCCGTGGATTGAATTTGGTGGAAAACTATGTAGTTGTCATGTTAAAAAAGGTTTCGGCCAAAACCAAATACATACCTTCTTAAAAACCCCGAATTAGGATCAATTGAAGTTGGCTTCTAAGCTTTGTGGTCTTGTATAAAGTTTAGGTGGCATATTTTTTTAGCTTTCATATATTGTCCGCCAAATGCTCGATGAAATGTTCCAAAAATAGTTGCTAACCGTTTCCAATATAATCTTCCAAAAACTTTGTTAGGTAGAAGATAAGAGAACTCTCACCACTACCTTCCTCATAGCATAAAATTGGAACTAAAAAAGTAAAAGGTAGGAATTAACCTCTTAATTAGGTTTGTTCATAATAAACAACATAACAATCACCCATGATTGAAAGCCTCAACTAACTAACCAATACCAATCTTCCACTTTAATTTAACGGTGTCTATATCCAAGACAAAAGTAACGAAGGTTGTGCCATTGTTTGAGGGTTGTTAGACCATCTCCAACCCATCTTCATTGTTGAGGGTTGTTAGACCATCTCCAACCCATCTTCATTGTTGAGGGTTGTTAGACCTAAAATATTCCGTTTTTATAACTTATATATATTATCAAATACATCCCTCTACTAATTACATTTTAACAAATATATATTATATTTTTTCATTATAAAAATATTTCAAATTATATTATCATAAATAAAATGTTTATATATAATAAATTTAAATTAGTATGTAACATGATATTATAAATATTAAATATTGCATTTAAATTATAATTAGTAGATAAAATAAACTAGAAATGTATAAAATAAAATGAGAGAGACTAAAATTGGCAACCAAACTTCAACTCCATTTTTCGAGATATGAACAGTATTCCCTCAAATATGGGGGAATACTATTCATATATCCAAAAATGGAGGTGAAAATGGGGTAGGGTTGGAGAAAAATGGGGGAAGAAATAGGGAAAAAATGGAGTTTGGGGGTGAGTTGGAGATGCCCTTAGCCATCAGATTGCAAAAATGAAAAAAATTTAAAGACTTCAAAAACCCATAAGGTGAAAATAAAAAAGAAATAATAATAAAACATCATTCAAAAATACAGTGGTTTAGTGCTTGCAAATGAGGCTAAGTGTATATATATATATATATATATATATATATATATATATATATATATATATATATATATATATATATATATATATATATATATATATATATATATATATATAAGAGGGTTCAATTGGGAAAAAAAAGGTTGAGAATGGGGGAATCATTCTCAGCCATTAATTTATTTTTGCCGCAAAAGCCTCCGTCGTACCAGCGGAAATGGGAAAGGAATAGATATGTGTTTTCCAACAAAACATGTTTTCTTAAACTATGCTAAGCATTACCTTAATATATACAAAAACATAGTTTTTTTCGTTTTTTTTTTTAATTTTTAAGAAGTTATTTTTATCGAAAAATGATTTTAAATATACCAAAATTCATGATTTTTTATTCTCTACAAATAGACATCCATATTGATATAGTTTTAAGATAAAATAAAAAATTTATTTTTTTTATATGTTCAGCTATCGTTATTCATAAGTGAATAAAAATGAATCAGGTTTTTACTACAGGACATTCGTTATTCACTTATGAATAAAAACTATGATTAATTTTTTTTACAATTGAAGTATCATTCATATATGAATATAACATATAATAAACATAGTATATTCATATTTAAATATTAGACGATGCATTCACTTGTGAATATTACATAGTATATTCACTTGTGAATATTAGATGATATATTCACTTATGAATATTAGATAATATTTTCATATCTGAATATTACATAATATTACATGGTATATCACATGTGAATATTACATAGCATATTCACTTGTGAATATTAGATGATATATTCATTTATGAATATTACACAGTATATTCACATATGAATATTACAATGTATTTTCACAAATATATATAATTTTTATATGTTATTCACATATGAATAACATACAGACTTGCATATTTGTTTTTTTGTTTTAATAATCATATACTGATTCAGGTGAGAAAACATATTCATATATGAATATAACGTGGTAATTTAGTTTATGCATTTCATCAAACAGTTGGAGTGCATACAATTTAACTTTTTTTAAAAATTTTAAAAACATGATACTTTGACTATTTAAATCTTACAAAATAGTAGATTGATAGAGAATTATATGAAATTTTTCGAAAAAAAAAAAAAACGATTTGATCTTTTTCTAACCTCAATTTTGAAGTTTTATTTGATAATCGATGTTGAATGAATGATATGAAGTAGATTTTTTGTTGATTATCGATGATGTTGATCTAATGACGCTGGGAGTATAATTAATCGTAGATGTTGAAGATCTGATCGTATTCAAGCAGAATTGAAGGTTGGATTAAAAGAACCAAAAACGAATTTTTGTTGTTAATTGTTGAATCGTGTTGATAAACATGTTATTGACGAAGATCGATGATTGATTAACACTGGATAATGTTGATGATGGTTTAATTGAAGAAATCTGGATGATTGTTGAAGGTTGGAGGAGAAATTTGGATGATGAACGATCGATTAGAACTGGGTTTGAACTGTTATCTATTTCTATACAGTTACGTATTTGAGATTGAAGGTTATTATCATATTTACAAGTTTGCCACCGTGTCTTTTTATGCTTAGATTAAATGAGTGGCTGAGAATGATTCCCCCATTCTCAACCTTTTTATTTTCTCAATTGAACCCACCTCTCTCTCTCTCTCTCTCTCTATATATATATATATATATATATATATATATATATATATTTGCATTTCATCATTCCTCGCTAATCTGCTTATTTTTTGGAGTCATCTCACCCGTTTGGCTGATTCCAAAAGAAAAAGAATGTTTTTATGGAAATTTATTTCATCTATAGAATAATGAGTAAATTGCACGAATGCTCCCTATAGTTTAGGGTAATTTGCACGTTTGGTCCTTAACTTATTTTTTTAACTCGGAAGGTCCCTACTGTTTGTTTTTGTTATGCGTTTGGTCCCTATCTTACCTAAAAAGACTATTTTGACGTTGATTTTTTAATTTATTTAAATAAAAACACCCCCAACACCAACCACACCCCTCACCTTACCTTACCTTACCTACCCTTCCATTTTCCCTCTTTAAATAATAGTCTTTTTAGGTAAGACAGGGACCAAAAGCGTAACAAAAACAAACAGTAGGGACCAAGCACATAACAAATAACAAATAGGAGACATCATATATAATACGGATATAACAAGTTTCGTATCCTAATGGGAAATAGGATACATGATATCAAATAACCGTATTCTATTAGGTGTATCCTATGTCAAATATAAATTACAAAGAAATAGGATACGAGAATAGTAGTAGATGTATTCTATTTAGTGTATTCTATTTAAGATATAGAATACACTAACAATATCAGCCGTATTCTATTTGGTGTATTTTATTTGGTTAATTTTATAGTTTACATTGGAAAGGTAAATTTGGAAATCTACGTATGATGATTTTATGGACGGTATCTTAATCCAAAAGTGTGATATTTATAAAGATTCAATTGGGCCGATTGGCTTTACTATTAAAAAGATTCAATTTACCCAAAATATTAAAAATCCCTGCCATCCAAAATTACCCTCCTGTACCTTAAATTTGACTGGTACGTATCCTCCTCCAAAAATTACCGTCAGTTTATCCTCTCCACCAACATCGCCTACACACACGATCGACCACTAGCAAATATTCATCATTGGCGACCACTATCAACTCTCCTCCTTCACTGCCGGTGACCATCAGTCAAACCCAACCGTCAATTGGCAATAAACTCTCTATAATCGGCGACCACCGGTCAAACCTCCGCCACCACCTTCACAATCGTCGACCACCAGGTAAGTGATTATTGCAACATTCATGATCAGATAATCAGATGATTAAAGCAACTCGATAATCAGTTTTTTTTCCTATTATCCTTTATTACAGCTGATTAGTTTGACCTAAATAATTCCAGAACAGAATCATAATTAGTTTTTGTCAATCATACTAAACTGGTTATTGTGACTACAAATCACAACAATCACATTCATTATCCTTGCTCGGATTGTGCAATTGGATCACATGGGAACCATGTGTTATTGGGTAAGAGCTCGGGGATGATAAGAAATTTAGATCAGTTTATTGTGTCTTTTGTAATCAGCAAATCATTACATTGCAGATACTTAGATTTTCATTATTAGAACAAAGTTCTAGTAGGATCGATTGATTCTAAGCAGAAAAGCAATAAATAACGTAATAAAGAACACAGGAATGGTTTAACTGATGTCGAATGATTAAGCTTTAACACCTCAGAAGAGCTCGATTAAGAACTTCGACTGTAGAGGTGTTTAGGGTTACAAAGCAATAATAATAATAATGACGATCGTATCTAAGGCATACATGCATGCACTATAAATAGCTTAACCCTAATAAATAATCACGGATGGATAGGCCCAATCCGGATATACAAAACAAAGCCCATGACGCAACACAAAATACCTAACAATCTCCCCATTTGCGTCAATGGAGCCGAGAGCTCAGTTTGGTTGAGCTATAGAAGACTTCTTGATGGTCTTGAACACCTTCGGTATAATGGCCAGTAGAGTATGACGAAAAGTAATATACCACCGAAGCATGTCAGTGAAGTTCTTCTTGTCTGACTCATTGTTGTGCTTGCACCGATGGATAATATTGATTATGTGCTCCAAGCAGTCCGTTGAGAACAGATGCTTATCAACAAGAGCGAAAAGAAATCTGTTAGCTTCGCCTCTTGTGAACATCACTGTGAGATGTGTAGAATCAATTTGACCCAACTTCATCTTGTTCACATCTCCAGGCTTTACAGTTGGCTTCACAGTTGGTTTCTTCTTCAAAACACTAGCAATCTCCTGATCCATTGTAGCAACTTCATGGACATAGGAAGCCAACATCCTCTTCAGATGATCTAGGATCGGCTCATACTCCTTCGCATTAGTGAGCAAAATGTTGTACAATAAGATCCAATCATGAGGATTTAAGTTAGGAAGATCTGCCAGGGAAATCATAGAAACCGAGTTGTCTGAACCTCGGGTTATCTTAAAATTAACATTAATGAATTTCCCTGCAGGCGAAGGTTTCAACACCTTGACTATTGTAATCTTCTGTGCACTCCAAGTCAGATACTGCGGCTGACCGATCTTGAGATAATAATCAATAAGTTCACGATCAACTTGAGGGTGAGGTGAGGGAACTTGAACTGTTGAATCAAAACAGTGAAAAGTAAATGCCTTTCGTGTTATAGGCAAATCAAACTGTGAGTCGCTCGTATTCTCACAATCAAACGAAGCTACAGGTTCCAGCCAGTACGTGCTTGGAAACTCTATCGCTTCTTTGATCAGCGTTTCCCTAGTCCAAGGAGGAAACAGAGCCTTTTTGAAAATTAGGGCATCATGCTCTTCCTTCTTCTTTCGCTCCCTCTCTTCTTCTTCCTTTGCAATGTGACAACCCGAAACTTCTATCTTGTACCTTAGTCAAATTCTATCAATGTTAAACTCGTTTCAGCTATCTTTAGCATTGTTTTGAACCTGTTTGGATGATCTAAAGCCTTGTACAACCAAAGTTTGAATTAGGGATGGGTTGGTTTAAGATTTAGGGTTGTAAATAGGCCAAACACTCCATCAAAAGGAGTGTGTGGCCACACACACGAGTGTGTGGCCGCACACCCGAGTGTATGGCTGTACACACGAGTGTGTGGCCGCACACCCGAGTGTATGGCCGAACACACGAGTGTGTGGCCGCACACCCGAGTGTATGGCTGCACACACGAGTGTGGGGCCGCACACCCGAGTGTATGGCCGCACACACGAGTGTGGGGCCGCACACCCATCCTCCAGACGCACACTCATCCCTATTTATATAGGGTGACCCCCTTCGCTCATTCCTTTCATTTTGGCTGCACTCTACTTTCTCTCTCTAAAAACTTCATCCAAGAACGCTCTCAAGGCCTCAAAAACGATCAAATCGTGTTCAAGGCTTCGCTTAAACATCCAGCGTTTCGTGTCGATCCTTCATTCAAATCACTCGAGGTGAGTTCATACCCCTACATTTTCCGTATTTTCAATGTTTTAAGGGGGGGGGGGATACAAGCTAAACATAAAGGTTTTCAAAACTCATGAAATTCTCATACTTTAACCCTTTTGTACTGTGTTGAGCATAAGGGACGTTTTCACTAAACTTACATGGTTTTCCGGACTCGCTATTCACTACGTTTTACATGCAAACTATAATCGGTATAGTTTGGGATTTTCTAAGCATAACAAGTATAGAAACTTTCACTACTAAACGTATGCACTAAGACATAAATAGTTTACAGTTTGCATCACTACTTTATCGCGTT
The DNA here is from genome assembly GCF_052849685.1 of Lactuca virosa. Lineage (NCBI taxonomy): Eukaryota > Viridiplantae > Streptophyta > Magnoliopsida > Asterales > Asteraceae > Lactuca > Lactuca virosa. The sequence continues at coordinate 219,535,503 of NC_136430.1, read as the reverse complement.
TTCATAACTGTAATTATCACTACAAACGATATACATTCGGATTTTCACTACGGTAGAACGCTACTACACTACATGTAAACTAGATTGTACGATACTGTGAGGCGCTACTTCACTACTGTACCCTTAGGTGTACAGGGATAAATCCTATCATAGTATAACCAGAGTTTCCTGGAGGGAGAGCGTGAGATTTGTGAATAGATCTATTCGGGACTGACAATCCCACACCCGAACTGCTAGCTACAGTTGGGCAGGCATGCCCAGGGTGACAAATGTCATTTAACTCGACGCCTGAAGAACGTTGGAAAGGTCTCTAGTCATATCAAGTATGGTTATACGACTCACATTATGTATAATTCACCCTTTAGTTTACAACCTGTCACCCTTCAACAGTTTTATTTATACTAAATAGAACTAACACACTACGTATAAAGGCTGAAGCCAGGGTTTTCAACCAAAATCGTTTATGCAAGGATTTCATATACAATATACTTATACTTCATGATTAGCCTTAGCTAGTCACATGAAGTAGTATTTTCACATATCACTACAGTTTTCAGTAACGAACATTCATGGTTTATATGGAACGGATAACGCTACATTTTTCACTTAAAGAAAATATCGGATTTTCTTGACGCTATACAAAATACTTTTTACGAGCTCATCAACAAGTTTTCATTACAAACTACTGCTTATGAACTCACCAGCTTTATGCTGATATTTTCAAACTGCTTGTATTCTCAGGAAATCAGTAGACAGGTACCTGCTAGATTTATGAGAAGCTGGAGTAATAAGAGTCTTATGTTTATATTTTATATGTACTCTCTGATGTAATTCAAACAAGTTTCAAATTGATGTAAACATCTTCATATATGTATACACTGTGATGGTTGTGTTGCTATGGTTGCTATTTCACATTGGTTGTGATGCTATACATGACGTCCTCCGCCCCGGAACGATTCCGCCATCACGGTTTCGGGGTGTGACAGATTGGTATCAGAGCCCTTGTTTATAGCGAACTAGTATACCGAACCTTACATGGTATACAACTATAAACACTAAAGGGGCCTAAGTGCTCTACACTAAAAGTATACTTTCAAAAATATAAGTATTTTTATAAAAGTATACGAGCATGCATACCTAACAGAATTCGTGTCATTAATGGAACAACACAAAAAGTATTTGGATGTTGGGACACTGCGGTCAAACCTGGGCAGTTATGTAACCATGTTTCGGGTGAATATAGCCTGATCAACTATATTCAGTCAAAACATGACCAACATGTGCTTGGGAGTGACAGTTGTGTTACAGCAGGTCTAAAACTTACCAAAAACATTCACTAGAAAAATACTATAGGAGTATTTCGTTAGAGCCAAATTCAGTGAGGAGATTCATTCTTAGTGTTACTACCTATCTATTTCGTAGCGATAACTTAGTTACATTAGTAACATTTCTTGCTTATCGCTTGGTAGAACACTTGTTTATCAGGACGAGATATATTTTGTTTCATATATCTTGAGGACTTACCATCCTCTTCTTCCTGATTGTTTCTAGAAGAAGATGCCTCCTCGACCAAGACCCAACCGAAGGAACGACACTCCGCCACCACCACCACCCCAGTTCGACCCCGTTATGTTCCATGCAGCAGTTACCGCCGCTGTAACTGCAGCAATGACACAAGTGAACTCTGGTGGGGCTGGAGGTGGAACCGACCCACAAAGACAAGACGGAAGTCAGGGACAACAAAAGGAATGTTCCTACAAGGACTTCATGACCGCGAAACCCAAGTCCTTCGACGGAAACGGAGGAGTCATCGCTTGGTTCGAGAAGATCGAATCCATTTTCGAAATTTGCGCCTGTTCCGAAGTCAACAAGGTGAAGTTCGCCGCCTGCACCTTCACTGACAGAGCTTTGACCTGGTGGAATGGTCGAGTCAAAACCCTAACCCTGCCAGTGGCTAATGCCATGGATTGGGAAAGACTGAAGGAACTCATGCTGGCTGAATACTGTCCGAGGGGCGAGGTGCAAAAGTTGGAGCGCGAACTTTGGAACTTGAAGATGAAGGGTTCTGACATTGCTGCTTACACTGCTAGATTCTGTGATCTGGCACTTCTCTGTCCGGGAATGGTCACCCCGGAAAGCAAGAAAATCGAGAGGTACATCTGGGGACTGACACAACCCACCAAGGGAAATGTCTTGGCTGCTAGACCGACTACATTTGAGAGCGCCAAGGATCTGGCACAAATTCTGATCGATAATGGGGTTGATCTAGACGAAGTGGCAGCTGTTTCTGAGCCACAGAAGGAAAGTGGTGGGAAGAAGAAGAAATCATGGAACAAACGCAAGGGTCAGTCTTCGTAGGAGCCCTCCAAGAAACAACAAACATGGGCAGTTCATGCTGTTACTGCTCCTGCTGCTGCCCCAGCTACTGTTCCAACCACCCAAACTCCTACCGGTGTTTATGCTGGGAAACTACCTTTGTGCAAAAAGTGTAACTTCCATCATCACGGACCCTGCCGTGAGTTGAGTTGCAACAGCTGTGGGAAGAAGGGTCACACAACTCGATACTGCAAGGTGCCAGCCCAACCAACCAACCAGACTATGGGAGCAGGTGCTGGTCAAGCTTGTTATGGATGTGGAGAGGTTGGGCATTTCAGGAGAAACTGCCCCAAGGTAACGACTGGTGGCACTACAGGGAAAGTTTTGGCGATGGGCCAGAATGAAGCGGTCGCTGATCCTACCGTTGTTACGGGTACGTTCCTCTTTGACAACTCTTATGCATGCATTCTTTTCGATTCTGGTGCGGAGAGGAGTTTTGTTAGTCATGCATTCAAACATCTAATCAAATGTCAATCCCAACCTTTAACCGAAACGTTCACCGTCGAGATGGCTAATGGAGAGAAAGAGAGCACGAACGACATATTCATAGGCTGTACTCTTACCATAGACAATCACTCCTTTCCCATCGATCTTATGCCGGTATCCATCAAGAGCTTTGATGTCATCATCGGCATGGACTGGTTGAGCTCCAATCGTGCTGATATTCTTTGTTTTGAGAAAGCTATCCGTCTCAATCTTCCCTCTGGTGAAACCCTCATGATTTACGGAGATAAGCTTAGCTCGAACCTTCGTATCATCTCGTGCATCAAAGCTCAGAAGTACCTGCGGAAAGAATGCCATGCGTTTCTAGCTCACGTCGTTAATGAGAAGCAAAAAGTTAAAGACCTTGAGAGTCTTCCCGAAGTCTGCAACTTCCCTGATGTCTTCCCTGAAGACCTCCCAGGAATTCCTCCCGAGCGTCAAGTTGAGTTTCGTATCGACTTAATCCCTGGAGCTACTCCTGTAGCTAAATCTCCTTATCGTTTAGCGCCGGCAGAAATGCAAGAGTTATCCAGCCAGCTCAATGAGCTGATCAGCAAGGGATTCATAAGACCGAGTTCCTCACCCTGGGGAGCTCCGATTTTATTTGTGAAAAAGAAAGATGGATCTTTTCGGATGTGCATTGACTACCGAGAACTGAACAAGGTGACAATCAAGAACCGCTATCCTTTACCCAGAATCGACGACCTTTTCGATCAGCTGCAAGGAGCCAGTTACTTTTCAAAGATAGATCTAAGATCAGGGTACCATCAGCTGCGAGTTCACGAGAGTGATGTGCCCAAGACAACATTTCGAACTCGCTATGGACACTACGAGTTTGTAGTAATCCCCTTTGGTCTGACTAACGCACCGACAGTATTCATGGACTTGATGAATCGGGTGTGCCGCCCTTTCCTAGACAAGTTCGTGATCGTGTTCATCGATGACATACTTGTCTATTCGCGGAGTGAGAGTGATCATAAACACCACTTGAGACAGGTGTTGGAAACATTAAGGGCGAAAAAGCTATACGCGAAATTTTTAAAGTGCGAGTTCTGGATCAGGAAGGTAAATTTCCTTGGGCACGTGGTTAGCAAGGAAGGTATTCACGTAGACCCTTCCAAGATCAAAGCGATAGAGAATTGGTCTGCACCTAAGACACCCACTGAAATCCGGCAATTCTTGGGCCTCGCGGGCTATTATCGCAGGTTCATCCAGAACTTCTCCAGAATCGCTAAGCCGTTAACTACCCTGACACAGAAAGGTGTAACCTTTAGTTGGGGAGTCAAGCAAGACACTGCATTTCAAACATTGAAGCAGGCCCTGTGTAGCGCACCTATCTTGTCCCTGCCCGAAGGGACGGAAGACTTCGTGGTCTATTGCGATGCATCCAATCAGGGCCTAGGCTGTGTGCTCATGCAGCGAGGAAAGGTCATCGCCTATGCCTCGAGGCAGTTGAAGACACACGAGGTCAATTACACAACTCACGATCTAGAGTTGGGAGCAGTGGTCTTTGCATTGAAAATCTGGAGACACTATCTCTATGGAACCAAGTGCACTATCTTCACCGACCATAAGAGCTTGCAACACATCCTTGATCAGAAAGAGTTAAACATGAGACAACGACGATGGGTAGAGCTACTCAGTGACTATGAGTGTGAAATTCGCTACCATCCCGGCAAGGCCAATGTGGTAGCATATGCCCTCAGCCGAAAGAAATATTCCGGGCGGAAGGTGAAGGCATTGACAATGACCATTCATTCCCATCTATCCGCACAAATCAGGGAGGCTCAGCTGGAAGCCTGGAAACCAGAGAAAGTGGCGGATGAAGCATTGCGGGGAATGGACAAGAACTTAGAGGTTAAGGGAGACGGAGTGTACTATTTCATGAACCAGATCTGGACCCCAAAGTTTGGCGGGTACAGAGAGGTTGTCATGAATGAGGCTCACAAGACGAAATACTCCATTCACCCAGGTTCAGATAAGATGTATCTGGATCTCAAACAGCTCTATTGGTGGCCAAACATGAAAGCAGAAATTGCAACCTTCGTGGGCAAGTGCTTGACTTGCGCCAGGGTGAAGGTGGAGTATCAGAAGCCCTCAGGTTTACTTCAGCAGCCAGGAATACCTGAGTGGAAGTGGGAAATGATAACAATGGATTTTATCACTAAGTTACCTAGATCCCCGAGTGGGCACGACACCATCTGGGTGATTGTCGATCGGTTGACTAAATCCGCCCACTTCCTGCCAATCAAAGAAAACTTCAAGATGGAGAGACTTACACGGATCTACATTCAAGAGATAGTTCGCCTTCATAGGGTACCTGTATCCATTATCTCTGACCGAGATAGCAGGTTCACCTCAAGGTTCTGGCAATCGCTTCAGAAGGCACTTGGAACTAAGTTGGATATGAGCACAGCTTATCACCCTCAAACAGATGGACAAAGTGAGAGAACAATTCAGACATTGGAAGATATGTTGAGAGCCTGCGTCATCGACTTCGGCGCGTCATGGGACACTCATCTTCCCTTGGTTGAATTTTCCTACAACAACAGCTACCATACCAGCATCAAGGCTGCGCCGTTTGAAGCCCTCTATGGCCGCAAGTGCAGATCCCCTCTGTATTGGGCTGAAGTGGGTGACACGCGGCTAGTCAAGGGTCAAGTCCCTGACAGCACTCTCACTGGTCCTGAAATTATCCGAGAGACGACTGAAAAGATTGTGCAAATCCGAGAATGACTGAAAGCCTCACGAGATAGACAAAAGAGCTACGCCGATAAGAGACGAAAACCCTTGGATATCCAGGTCGGTGACCGCGTCCTTCTGAAGGTCTCGCCCTGGAAAGGCATGATACGTTTCGGAAAACGTGGAAAGCTAAACCCAAGGTACGTTGGACCATTCAAGATCCTTGCTAGGATCGGTTCCGTAGCATACAAACTCCAGTTACCACGAGAGCTCAGCAACATCCATCCTGTCTTCCACGTGTCGAACCTAAAGAAGTGTCTGTCCGATGAGACACTTGTGATTCCTCTCGATGAGATCAAATTAGACGATGGTCTACACTTCGTGGAAGAACCTGTTGAAATCATGGACCGTGAAGTCAAACGTACCAAGCAAAGTCGCATCCCGATAGTGAAGGTCCGCTGGAATGCCAAGCGGGGTCCTGAATTCACTTGGGAGCGCGAGGATTCAATGAAGCAGAAGTATCCTCATCTCTTTCCAAGTTCATGATTGTACTCTATTCTTGAATTTCGGGACGAAATTCCCTTTAACGGGGGATGATGTGACAACCCGAAACTTCTATCTTGTACCTTAGTCAAATTCTATCAATGTTAAACTCGTTTCAGCTATCTTTAGCATTGTTTTGAACCTGTTTGGATGATCTAAAGCCTTGTACAACCAAAGTTTGAATTAGGGATGGGTTGGTTTAAGATTTAGGGTTGCAAATAGGCCAAACACTCCATCAAAAGGAGTGTGTGGCCACACACACGAGTGTGTGGCCGCACACCCGAGTGTATGGCCCCACACACGAGTGTGTGGCCGCACACCCGAGTGTATGGCCGCACACACGAGTGTGTGGCCGCACACCCATCCTCCAGCCGCACACTCATCCCTATTTATATAGGGTGACCCCCTTCACTCATTCCTTTCATTTTGGTTGCACTCTACTTTCTCTCTCTAAAAACTTCATCCAAGAACGCTCTCAAGGCCTCAAAAACGATCAAATCGTGTTCAAGGCTTCGCTTGAACATCCAGCGTTTCGTGTCGATCCTTCATTCAAATCACCCGAGGTGAGTTCATACCCCTACATTTTCCGTATTTTTAATGTTTTCAGGGGGGGGGGATACAAGCTAAACATAAAGGTTTTCAAAACTCATGAAATTCTCATACTTTAACCCTTTTGTATTGTGTTGAGCATAAGGGACGTTTTCACTAAACTTGCATGGTTTTTCGGACTCGCTATTCACTACATTTTACATGCAAACTATAATCGGTATAGTTTGGGATTTTCTAAGCATAACAAGTATAAAAACTTTCACTACTAAACGTATGCACTAAGACATAAATAGTTTACAGTTTGCATCACTACTTTATCGCGTTTTCATAACTGTAATTATCACTACAAACGATATACATTCGGATTTTCACTACGGTAGAACGCTACTACACTACATGTAAAGTAGATTGTACGATACTGTGAGGCGCTACTTCACTACTGTACCCTTAGGTGTACAGGGATAAATCCTATCATAGTATAACCATAGTCTCCTGGAGGGAATGCATGAGATTTGTGAATAGATCTATTCGGGACTGACAATCCCACACCCGAACTGCTAGCTACAGTTGGGCAGGTATGCCCAGGGTGACAAATGTCATTTAACTCGACGCCTGAAGAACGTTGGAAAGGTCTCTAGTCATATCAAGTATGGTTATATGACTCACATTATGTATAATTCACCCTTTAGTTTACAACATGTCACCCTTCAACAGTTTTATTTATTCTAAATAGAACTAACACACTACGTATAAAGGCTGAAGCCAGGGTTTTCAACCAAAATCGTTTATGCAAGGATTTCATATACAATATACTTATACTTCATGATTAGCCTTAGCTAGTCACATGAAGTAGTATTTTCACATATCACTACAGTTTTCAGTAACGAACATTCATGGTTTATATGGAACGGATAACGCTACATTTTTCACTTAAAGAAAATATCGGATTTTCTTGACGCTATACAAAATACTTTTTACGAGCTCATCAACAAGTTTTCATTACAAACTACCGCTTATGAACTCACCAGCTTTATGCTGATCTTTTCAAACTGCTTGTATTCTCAGGAAATCAGTAGACATGTACCTGCTAGATTTATGAGAAGCTGGAGTAATAAGAGTCTTATGTTTATATTTTATATGTACTCTCTGATGTAATTCAAACAAGTTTCAAATTGATGTAAACATCTTCATATATGTATACACTGTGATGGTTGTGTTGCTATGGTTGCTATTTCACATTGGTTGTGATGCTATACATGACGTCCTCCACCCCGGAACGATTCCGCCATCACGGTTTCGGGGTGTGACATGCAACCCGAAGGTTTTTCATCTAACTCCTGATCCATTTTCTTCCGTTTCAGGGCATCAACAATAGTTTCTTGATCTTCATCACTATCATCATGTTCATCAACAAGACCTTTCTTCTTTTCTTGATTACCAGAACCCGAAGCTACATTACCCTTCGGTTCTGTTTTGACAAAGACCTTCGGTTCAATAGGAGTAGTTTTCTGAGCACCTTCTCCCCCTTGTTGTGGAGTAACCAATCGCTCCGTAACACCCTTCATTTCACGTAGAAGTTCAATTGCAGGAAGAAGCTTGGAGGTCAGGTGATTCCGGATTGTTAGTGTAAGAATTGGATCATGAGCATGAAGAACATTGTGCAGCATATTAAGAACGTCACCAGCACAACTTAGAAAAACGGCATGCTCAGTTTTCAACAAAGAAATTTCCCGATCGACTTGAGCCAGTTGAACCTTCTGGACTTCAACGGTAGTGGTTTGACGAGCAAGATCATCCATCAATTTGCTGTCCTTTGCTAAATCAGTATGGAGCTTTTCAAGACGAGAATTCACTGAGCTAAGAAGAGAAGTGTTCTCAGCTTGAATATCAGAACGAACAGTCTCGAATTTGGCTTGCTCCTCTTGAAGTGACTTTGAGAGAGAGTCAACCGATGCATTCAGCTTAGCTGCATTCGCAAAAAGAAAAACCAAACTGGATCTTTTTGGGAAGAAATGCCTTGGTGTTAGACAATTTCATAAAGACCACTCAAAAAAAATAAAATGAGATTTCGTTAGGTAACAAGTGAGATCTTGAATATAAATATTCACCGTCAATTCATTATTGGTGTTGGATTTTGGGTCTCACTTAGCACGTGGTGTACGCATCTAAGATCATAAACACAGATTTTGTGTAACCATAAACCTCAGTGGTAATATCTGAGAGTCTCAAGGGTTACCTTGGTGAAACGAAAGTTGATGGAGAATGTAGAGGGGGTGGTTAAGGAACCGAAAGTACCCCTGCTATATAAAAGTGACAAAGCAGAAAACTCTTAACTCATTTGAGAAGAGTAAGGTAGCTCATGACTTGAGTGAATTTAGCAGCCTGATTTGGAAGAAACGATAGGTATAGATCGAATCATTAAGGCCTTACTCATAGTCTTAGAGGCTTCGGTCTACATGTAGCAGCATGCTTCTAGGGACACTTAACTAGTTCAAATTAAAATGGTCGTACCTGCCCTAGCTCCAATTTATGTAGCAACGATGTACTTGGTACCTAGTAAAGAGAATAAACAAAGACAAACGAACCACACACACAAACAAAACAAAACAAAAAAAAAAACAGAAGATAATAAAGAGATAAATAAAAGATAAAACCTTTTGGAATTTTGAATTTTCTGAAAAATAATAAAAACAAAATATTTTTGGATTTTTGAAGTTTCTGAAAAATAATGAAAACAGAAAGAATATTTTTGGATTGTGAAGTTTTCTGAAAAATAATAAAAACAGAAAAAGAAACAAGAATAAACGAAATTAATGTTTAAAAACTCTAGGAATAAAGATAAAAGAGAAAACATAGCAAGAAAAAGATTTAAAAGAGAGTTTACAAAGTATACAGCTGAAATCAAACCTTAAAGGAATGAAGCGAAATAAGCCGAGCGATCGGTTCATTTCGGTTCCCTAAAATCCCGGAGCCGAAATAGACCGAGCGCTCGGTTCATTTCGGTTCCTGAAAAATCCGGAACCGAAATAGACCGAGCGTTCGCTCTATTTCGCTTGTCTAATTTTTAGAAAGAGGTTTGAGGGTTCAGTACCGACTCTGCTTCTATCATTCCCAAACTTTGTAAAATTTTATTGGAGCTTGCTTCTGGTAAGGCTTTAGTGAAGATGTCAGCTAGTTGATCAGAGGACCGAACGAAATAAACTTCCACGTTTCCATCTTCAACATGGTCCTTGATGAAATGGTATCTTAGTGCAATATGCTTTTTCTTTGAGTGTTGCACTGGATTGTGACATATTCTTATCGCGCTTTCAGAGTCACAATAGAGAGGTATTTTCTTCATACTCAGTCCGTAGTCTCTTAGTTGGTTTTGTATCCAGATCACTTGTGAGGTACAGGATGCTGCAGCTATGTACTCAGCTTCGGCTGTTGAAAGAGACACACAAGTTTGCTTCTTGGACTGCCAGCTAACAAGTTTACCATCAAGGAATTGACATCCTCCAGTTGTGCTCTTTCGGTCCAGACCGCATCCTCCAAGATCGGCGTCAGAAAAGGTTTGAACAAAGAATCCGGATCTAGCAGGGTACCAAAGACCGAGAGAACAGGTTCGCTTCAGATAACAGAAAATATTTTTCACTGCCACCATGTGAGGTTTTCTTGGATTTGCTTGAAACCTGGCACAATAACAAACAGAGAACATAATGTCTGGTCTACTAGATGTTAGATACATAAGAGACCCTATCATTTGACGATGGAGTGTTACGTCAACAACAGGTTTTTCCAGAGATGATGTTAACTTTGTACCAAACGCTATGGGAACCTTCACCTTCGAATCTCCCGTCATACCGAACTTCGCCAGCAAGCTCTTCGTGTAGGCCTCTTGGTTGATAAAAATGCCTTCTGGTCCCTGTCTTATATTCAATCCAAGGAAAAAGTTAATTGGACCCATTGCACTCATTTCAAACTTAGTCTCCATCAACTTCCTGAATTCAGCCGTTAAGCTAGGATTCGTAGAGCCGAAGATGATGTTATCGACATAAATCTGAATTATCATTAGATGTTCGCCTTCTTTCTTTCGAAAGAAGGTTGGGTCAACCGAACCTTTCTTGAATTTCGACATTTTAAGAAAGCGAGTTAATGTTTCATACCAGGCCCTTGGTGCTTGCTTCAGACCATATACAGCTTTATCCAACACATAGCAGTGATCAGGGTATTTCTCGTTCACGAACCCAGGTGGTTGCTCAACATACACCGTTTCTTCTAGTTCTCCATTTAAGAAAACACATTTCACATCCATCTGGAAAACTTCGAAGTTTTTATGTGCACCATATGCCAGAAAGATTTTAACTGATTCCAACCTTGCTACTGGAGCGAAGGTCTCCTCATAGTCTATCCCTTCTTCTTGGCAATATCCCTTTACCACCAGCCGAGCCTTATTGCGAATGATGTTGCCCTCTTTATCCAACTTATTCCTGAAGACCCATTTTAAGCCGACCACAGAAGCATCCTTTGGAGTGGGAATCAGTCTCCAAACTCGATTACGTTCAAACTCATGGAGTTCATCTTGCATTGCTTGTACCCAATCAGCGTGATCAAGTGCAACATTAACCGTCTTCGGTTCGATTTTCGAGACAAACGAATTAAACATGCAGAATTCAACATGAGAGAATAAGGCAGTTTGTTTCGCTTTCAATTGAGAACGTGTGAGAACTCGCTCAGATGATTCACCAATTATTTGTGTTTTGGGATGATCCTTAGTCCATTTCGTTAGAGGAGGGTAACTAGGGTCATAAACAGGATCCAACTCTGCATTTACCTCTTCTTCAAATTCTGATTGATCACCTTCGTCATTTGTATTCTCATTCTCCCCCTCAAATGGCGAAGCGTATCCCATGTCAGGTTCAGGATTCTCCCCCTCGGTTGGACTATCATTGGTTGGGGTTGGAGTTGGATTCTCCCCCTCGAAAGGCAAATCGGTTGTTTTTGGTACAAATGAACCCTCCCCCTTGAACATTGAGCTGTTGTTTGGAGGGTCAGTTGAGGGTTGACCACCAGTCGGTTTAGGAGGTTCATTTACCATATCTTTTGCAGCTTCATCGATGATCTTTTTCAGATTGTCGATTTTGTTGTCTGCTGCTTTCGCCTCTAAGTGTATAGCCTTTTCTAGTTCATCAAATAGCCTTATGTACTCTTCAAACAAGTTGGAAATAGGAACCGAGACTTGTCCTGATTCTGGAAATATTTCCCCCATGGTGCTTTTGCTTGTTTGAACTTTCTTCATGTAGTTGTCATCAAAGGTTACATAGTAGGTTTCCTCAATACACTTGGAGTGTTTATTCAAAACCCTATATGCCTTTGAAGTGAGTGAATAACCAAGAAAAATTCCCTTATCGGCTTTGATGTCGAACTTGTTTCGGTTCTCTTTGGAGTTGAAAATGAAGCATCTTGAACCGAACACGTGGAAAAACTTAACGTTGGGCTTCCGATTGTTCAGAATCTCATACGGATTGATGGAGAATCGTTTGTTAAGTAAGGATCGGTTCTGAGTGTAGCATGCCGTTGCAACTGCATCAGCCCAGAAGTATAGCGGAAGAGAAGCGAAGCTCAGCATTGTTCGGGCTGCCTCACATAAGGAACAGTTTCGTCTTTCAACAATTCCATTCTGTTGTGGTGTATAGGGAGCCGAGAAGTTGTGAGATATCCCCTTTTCAGCCAGAAATTCTTCAAAATCTTTATTCTTGAATTCTAGCCCATTGCCGCTTCTTATATTCCTCACCATCTTTCGCAGCTGCAGTTCCACTTGCTTGATAAACGCCTTCAACTTGGGAGTCGCATCTGATTTCTGTTTAAGAAAGAAAACCCAGGTGAAGCGTGAAAAATCATCTACTATGACAAGAATGAACTTACTACCACCGATGCTTTCGATAGCCGAAGGTCCACATAAGTCAATATGCAGAAGTTCAAGAGCTTCAACAATCTTTGTATTGATACGTGTAGGATGGCTCTTTCTGCTTTGTTTGCCCATCTCACACGCTGCACACAGGTGTTCCTTATCAAACTTGAGAAGAGGAAGGCCTCGAACATGATCACCAAGCACCAACTTATTAATGTCTTTGAAGTTCAGGTGCGATAGGCGTCGATGCCATAACCAGCTTTCATCATAGTTCGCCTTTGATAGCAGGCATATTGCTGGTTTTCCTTGAATTGGGTTGAGATTTAAAGGATACATTTCTCCCTTGCGTTCAGACTTCAACAGAACTCTTTTGGATTGCTTTTCAATAATTTCTGATCCCTCATCATCGAATGAAACTTTCAAACCGGTTCCCACAAACAATTGAGATACACTAATGAGGCTGTGCTGAAATCCTTCCACGTAAGCCACTTTTCGAATTGTGAATTCTCCGTTGGTTATCATTCCATATCCTTTGATTGTTCCATAAGAATTGTTTCCATACTTCACACATCCACCATCCTTAAGGGACCGAAACTCCCTCAACTCTTCCCTCCTTCCTGTCATGTAACGTGAGCAGCCACTGTCTATGTACCATTCGTCATCGAACTGCTCGTCACTTATAACCTGCAAATTCAAGCAGATTTAGGAACCCAAAGTCTCTTGGGCCCTGGTGAGTCTTTTACAGAAAAAGGAATAGCAACAGAAAGATCAACCAAATAAGTTCTTTTTATTAGAGTGGTTTCGTCTTTTCTTTTGATGGTATACACATTGATTTTGTTTTTATCTTGTTTAAATTGTGGTGTATCATATGGTTTGTTGTTAGATGGTTTTGGAATATTCTTTTGGAACCTAGGGTTAGCTGACTTTTTCTTATTATTGATGTCAGAATTTGAATCAAGCTTTCCCTTTCCTTTGATGTCCTTCACTGAATATGGCTTTTGTTGGCAGCAAAAGGGACCGAAGCTAGACTTTCGGTTTTTAGCCTTGACGTTGTGACCGAAATTGGATGTTCGGTTCTGAGATCTGGTGTTGGAACCGAAACTGGATGTCCGGTTCTGAGCTTTGGAATAATAGGAGCTTGGACTAAAACTTTCCTTTTGGTTTGGCTTGTCATTTTCTTTGACATTTCACTCTTTCTTGGAAGGAACGTGGTTAGGGTTTTGAGACTGCCAAAACCGTTTTCGCTCATTCAGATTCTTCATGTATCTCTGATTTCTTTGGCGTTTTTGTTCAGCCAGCTGCTTTTGAGATTTATGAATATTGAAGCCTGATTTTGGCTTCTCCTTTTGAGCTTCGGTTGTCTTGGAAGATACATTGGATGCATTCTTTGGTTCTTCTGGTATCGCTTTTGTTCCACTCGAGTTTGGTTTGTCAAAACTTGAGGGTTTGTTGATGGGTTCAGCAACGTATCTACCTTTTACCCTCCACGAGGTTCGCTCTGATAAGCCGACGGTTTCGTCTGCATTATCGATAGGGGCGGACCAGAAGTAATCGTCGCACCTTTCAGCATTGTCTATGTCGACCAAGATTTTCAATCCTGCTGTTTGTTTTTTCAGTGCCCCCTTTAACAACATATACTTGATTTGGCACTGTTTGAACTTTCTGATAGACCATTGCTTTCTCTTTGAGTTTCTTCGACTTGTCCTTTGACAGACGAGCATATTCAACCGAGTTCTCAGATATGAGTGGTTTTTCATTCTCGGTTTCGCTCTTTAAAAATTCAGAGCAATCAACCACATCTTCCACCGAGATTTCGCTCATCTCACTTTCCTCATCAAATTCAGACGTGTTTTCTATATTCATTTTATGTTCTGAAATTAATTTGGCGTTAGACGAGTCAAATGTTTGAATGGTCTCGGACTTAATTTTCAACCTATCATTTTCATCTAAAAGATTTTTGAGCATACATTTATGTTCCTTAGAGTCAATAAAGGTCTCTATCTTGTCTAGTCCCATTTTATAAGTGATGGAAGTCTCTTCTGAGGACATTATGGATTCACACTCAGCGATGACCTCATCCTCCTTAAATTCAAGGAAGGGTAAGATCATCTTATGAATCTTTTTCCCTATTTCACAATTTAAGTGCAACTGAGTAATATTCGTATATAAGCGTTTAGCAATTAAGCAAAAAACATTTCGTTGTTTCAAAAACTTTAAATTGTCTCGTTGCAAATAAATAATCTCATCCCTAGCTCTAGTTAACTCCGTCTCCTTCAGCTCAATCCACATCCTTCTCTCCTCACTCTTCAAAGACATCCTGCTGAGTTGGTCAGTTAGGTTAGAGTTCGCTAAGCGAGTTTGCATGAGACTACTACTTAAGTTGGAAAATTTAAATTTTAGTTCATTTAATTCTTCTTCATAATTTGTTACGGGAACTTTAAGTGATTCAAGGATGGATTGTACCTTTTTGATCAGCCGATCACAGTCGTTGATCCTCTCACTCACGGGCTTGGCTGCAAAACACTTGTCCTCAGTCAGGTTCGGCTCCTTATGCTCACCTTCGGTTGGTCTTCCAGCAGTAACCATCAAACATTTAACAGCCGAACTAGTAGCCTCCTCTCTCGCCACGTAAGCTCTTCCATGTGTGGGTTTTCTCACTTCTTCATCCTCAAAATCGGTTGATCAGACTTCAACGCCACCGAACTCATCTTCATCCACATTTTCCTGTACAATCAAGGAATTCATTGAACTATTGGTTGCCTTCTTTTTCTTTATTTCTTCCAACTTTCGCATGTAATAAGCCTCATCATCTTCACCGTCCCTTTTCTCAGCCATCTTCCTCAACATGCAATCTTTGGCAAAGTGGTTCTTTCCATGACAATAATTGCAGTCGAATCCAGAGTCACCTACAAGCTTGCTTTCTTTCTTGTCGTCATCCTTTTGAGAGGTGTTCTTCGTTTCTTCTTTCACCTTCTCAGAGCTGTAACTTCCTTGCCAGTTTCGGTTCTTATTGACAGGGAACTTCTTTCGTGCAAACTTCTTTGGGTTGGTGACCATCATTGCATATTCTTCGCCAGTAAGGTCACACTCAGACATATCTGAATCCTCCTCTTCTTCTGCTACACTTTTGCCTTTTGAGACAAGGGCCAACGATCCCACACCCGAAACTACCTTTGCCTCCTTGGTTACCACGCTTTCATGGGATTTAAGCATACCCATCAGTTTCGCTAGCGAGTATGATTTAAACTGTTCATGAGCTTTCACCGTTGAAACCACTGCCATCCATTCTGGTCTTAAACCATTCATGAAGGTCACCTTTTGCTCAATCAATTTTCTTTTAATTCCATGCTTGATCATCTTGCTGAGGAGATGATTGAAGCGATCGAAGGTCTGTATCAGTTTCTCTTCAGGTTTCTGTTCGAAAGCTCCAAATTCTGAGAGCAACAAGGTTTGGATCGAGTGTTCTAGATCCTCATCGGTTGAGTACAATTCTTTTAACCTATCCCAGATTTCTTTAGCCGTCGTGCATGAACCGACTAAACGAAAAGTGTCAGATTGCAATGCGAATCTGATCATTCTCATGGCTTTCACGTTACATAGCAGCTTGTCCATTTCAGCCTGTGGCATCTTCTCTACGTCCGCCACAAGCTGATTATATTCTTTTTGAGTCTTCACTATCCTGTTCGTTCCAGAGTGAAAAAACGGCCCAATCGTGATAGCTTCCCAGCTGAGATAACCATTATCTTCAGATCCAACTACGTAATCTTCAAAGTGATGCGCCCACACTTCATAGTCTTGAGTGTAAAGAATGGGAACCCTTGTAGTGGATCCAATGCTGTTGGAGATGTTGATGGGATTAGTTTGAGAATTGTCGTGAGACATGATGAGCCTTTCCTTGGAACTGCTAGAATCAGACCTGTAAACTTGAGATTAGGGTTTTATCAAACACAAGAGTTACCGTCGACAGGAAGAAGACGGCTTCTTTATATTCGATAAAAGCGGAAACCCTAAAGAATTCTTCAAACAGAAGGAATGTGTATTGATTACACAGTCTCCCGCTCTGATACCAATTGTTAGAACAAAGTTCTACTAGGATCGATTGATTCTAAGCAGAAAAGCAATAAATAACGTAATAAAGAACACAGGAATGGTTTAACTGATGTCGAATGATTAAGCTTTAACACCTCAGAAGAGCTCGATTAAGAACTTCGACTGTAGAGGTGTTTAGGGTTACAAAGCAATAATAATAATAATGACGATCGTATCTAAGGCATACATGCATGCACTATAAATAGCTTAACCCTAATCAATAATCACGGATGGACAGGCCCAATCCGGATATACAAAACAAAGCCCATGACGCAACACAAAATACCCAACAATTTTGTAGATATTGCTTTTAAGTTTTCACATCTTTTAACATTTAATATCCAGTATGATTTGTAAACTTTGAGTTGAGATTTGGCCAATTGCTGATCAAGTCAAACATGGACATAGTTACATTCAATTAAAGACACTGAAATCTGAATTATACATCAAAATGGCAAAATCGAAGACCCAGCAAAAACCGAAAACCGGTAGAACCGGCGGTTCGGTTCGGTTCTTGATTTCGGCCAAAGTCGGTTCCTGGGTCGGGCCGGTTCTGGCTGGTTCGGTTCGTTTGCTCATGCCTATATCAGAATATGGGAGAAGAATATGGTTGTTTTATGTTTAGGATGCATCCCAATTCACATTCCCACATCCCACATCATCACAAAAGATAAGTTGAGAGGGTCTGAGAGTTGTATAACGGGAGGGCAGTGCTAAGTAGTTTTCAAAAGCAAGTGTGGACTTGCCTTATGATCAACGTAGGTGCCCATGCATTTTGTTTTAGTACAAAATTTAATAATAATTTAATATACAATGAGTTTTTGCGGTTCGACTAGACCTGTTTTGACCAGTTTTTTGTTGAACTGTCGGGATGAATTTAAACTAATTGTTACTATTGTTTTTTCTGTTTTGTTTTTATTATATGGATCCATTATTAACAATAGACTATGTTTAATATAATAAAAGTAAATATGTGATTGCTTAATGAACAATGATATGTTTTGTTTACACTTTACAATGATATGCAATTATTAGTAACATGTTAAAAAATATTAATATTTAATTATTTAAGCAAAATGATGTTATTCTGAAAACCATTTTACTAAACTAACCTGATAGTTGCATTGAATCTGAGTTCTACAGTAACCTGCCCGCCCAACAATGGAAAATATAGAAAGGAGTAAGAGAAGCGCCACATTGATAAGGGAAAAGGCTGAAGAAAAATTAGCAACATTACATGTTAAGTTCGAAAATCATAATCGAGCTATTGGAGAGAATTAACCTAAATTTGCAACTTATTGTGGAGTCACGGCCTGGAGTAGGATTTCTATCCTTAAAGAGAGTTGGGATAAAGTATCTAAGTCAGAGCTCCATGACTTGTGGTTAGACATTAAGGTATGATATTTAGAACTTGCTAAATGTTCTTTAATTAATAATTGTTACTAATAGTTACTATACTTTATTTTATAAAACAGAATTATTGGAATATATCAAATGATGCTTCCCAAAAACAAACACTTAAAGTATGCAACAAGTCATGGAGGGCCTACAAGTCGACTCTTATTAATGATTTCATGGTTAGTTGTTATTACTATTATAATGGTCTTTTTTATCTTTCGATTGATTCGAATTTGGAAATAAATTACAAAAATGTATTTTTTGATTGGATGGGAATGAATAAAAAAATCATAATCTTAAATTATTATTGCAATAAAAAGTTATTTATGTTAAATGATTCTTTCAAGATACAAGTTAATTGTGTATATTGTCGATGTTTTCAACAGATTTGGAATATGCTATGGTAGTAACCAAGAAGACCTCAAGAGCTACATACAAAACGAGCTAGAATTGGAGATGGAAAGAAATAATCAAATGTAATTAAGATTTTAGTTGAACATAACAATACGTTCCTCATATTGAACATAACATATAGCTATTTCGTCTATATAATAAAATATTCTTTTTTATCTTGTATTGCAATTTACTTCAATTTATTAAATTCTAGTGGATGATAGATTGTTGGCTGATAAATATGATAGGATACACTAGATACACCAATTATAAATAGGATATGATATACATAGCATACACCATACAATAAGATACACCATATAGGATACGTCAAGGTATATAGGATACACCATATACAAAGGTATGTAGGATACACCATATACAATAAGATACACCATATAGGATACAACAAGGTAAATAGGATACACCATATATGATACACCATATATAATAAGATACACCATATATGATACACCATACTATACGTACAATGTACACCCTTGGATATCATGAAGTTGTTTTAACCGTATTCTATTTCTTTTGTAATAGGATACACCCCCAATAGAATACGGATGATTATCCGTATTATATTAGCAAAAATAGCCATATCCCATTCCATGTTTTCTAGTAGTGTGACCAAACATGCAAATTACCTCAAACCATAGAGACCATTCGTGTAATTTACTCTAGAATAATATGTGTTCTTTAAAGGGGAAAATGTCACTGTAGCCCCACGAACTTACACATTTTGGTTTAAAAGGTCCCTTATGTTATTTTTTTGGTTTTATAAGGGTCTAAATTCACATTTTACCGGCTAATTAGGGATTTTGGCCCAATTCAACTGGTTTCCTTGCCTAGTCATTACCCAACTCAGTTAGAGAGTCAACTCACCCAACTTAGATTACACGTCACCGACTCACGAACGAGTTGGCTTGCTTGGGCCCTAAGGGTTTAGTGGTTCCCGAGTATATAATAGAAGGGTCTAATGGACAAAACCCTAAATTATTGTTACCATTTCCATCCAAACACTAGTCGACAACCATTCGACAATACTCCTTTTTCCCTTCACTGTCTTCCATGGATCCTACCCCACCACCATCACCAGATACTATAAACTCCAAAAACTCAATAAGCTCAACAGACGGGCTTAACTTGAACGATTTGAACACGATCTTCTGTGATTATGGTGAAGTGATAGCTGAGCAACAAGGTCAGGTCGAGCGTATGAAGGAGGAGATGGGTTGTGATTACCTTCATTCCAGGGTGGATGTCCTCAACATGCAACAAAGGTTCGACCATGTTGAGAAGCAGATTAAAGCAATTACAATGTTGGTTGTGGGTGTTGTCATCGTCATGCTCCTGATCATGATTTTCATCATTTACAATTGATAATCAGCAAGTGAATCTCATGGACATGGGTTGTAGTGGTATGCTACTCTAGCGCTCGTGATCTACTATTAGGTTTAATGATGTTTCTTGTTATATATGTTATTAGGATTATGTGTGTTTCAATTGTGTTAGTGGTAATCCAGTTTGTGTAGGTAGTGGTACTCCAGTGGTGGTTGTAATGGTAATTTTTGGATGTATTTTGAAGTCCTGGTTACCTGTAACAGGCATTTTGGTATGATATTGGTGAAATGTAAATTGAAATATATGTATGATAAAATCAGGCATGAATGGGTTATAATTTCTTGCGTTCATTGGTGTTGATTTAGGGTAACTTTTGTTTGCCTTAGTTAATGTTAATTAAGTGTAAGGCGCACCAACTATGACAAATGTGCATGAGGTCAAAAAATGGGTATTTTCGTCATTTCCTCTTTATAAGTACTTTTCTTCCTTACTCGACAGTTGTGACATCCCCAAATTCACGGTTATTTTAAAATTTTTATTTATGCTTATTTGAAAATCAGATTATTTATTTAAAGAATAATATTGCGGAATTTGTTCCCAGAAAAAACATGATAAATATATTATCAAAGCATTTCCGAAGAAATGTATTTTGTTTATATTAAAACTTTGGGATGCCATCGTCAATACAGAAACATAAGCATAAACAGACCTTACATTCATTTACACTAGTGATCTACATCTCCTTTAATCTCTCAGTGTAATGTAGCTTCGTATCGACACATGTGATACAAATAAACTGAGTGGGTCAGGTTGGGAAACCTGGTGATTACATAGGGTTTTCAGCCCACAATAATAAAGTTATTATGTTTCATCATCGAACAATTAACCCAATTACCCATCCCCATTATATTCTTTATTCTTACGGATCTACCCTAAGAATAATCTATTCTTCATTTATTCATTCCTAAGAATTATCCTAAGGAATAGGCACGAAGTCCATCGCTGCCAATGGCACAGCTGCCAATGTCATCTATTGGGCACAACTTCCAATATTATCATTTAGGCCCAGCTGCCAGGATTATGACGTTCTCTATTAGGTGCAGCTGCCGATATTATCATTTAGGCGCAACTGTCAGGATTATGATGTTCTCTATTAGGCGCAACTGCCGATATTATCCTTTAAGCGCGTCTGCTAGTATGTTTAGAGTACATCGTAGTTCAAAAACATCTACAAGTTGTGGCGCAGCTGCCAATATTCATCTACATCATCTTTCATCCCTCATCATTCATTACCCATGTTCTACCCAACATATTCGTAGATATAAAATGCATATACATTTTAAATCATTTAAAACATGTATAAATCATTCATCCAACATAGATATCAGGAACACAAATAATATGCACACATAGCATGTAATTTATATTAAATACTTCATATCTATTTGTAAGATGAAAGTAACTATGCACTCACTTGTTAAAGTGGTGATTCCAACTTGGACAACGCTTTACTTCTTATCAATATAATTTCCTTTGACGAAACCTAGTATTATTACTAATAGATTTTAGTCTAATATTTATCACGACAGTTTACGAGCAATATTGTTTTATAAGTGTTAAACAATACTTTTCTACCAATATGTACAGACAGGGGCCAGACATGAAACACCGGAGGGCATGACCATTTTGGAATTGTAGCACTTCTGAAAACCAACAACCCTATGCAGCCCTTCAAACCTGATTCCCCGTACCGTGAGTAGTTAAAAGATATTATAATAACACTTTGTATATTACATTTTATAATATATATTGTTTATAAGTTCATAATAACGATAATGAACTTAAACATAAGCTATACTTAAAGTAGGGTAAGCATAACTCACTTACTAGGAGGTTTGGCTAGGAACCGGGCTCTGCGGGGGCAGAACTTCCGAGCGGAAAGCTCTTCTTCTCGGAGCCTTCTGGCGCTCCGGGACTCGCCTCTAACACTTAGGAAGTGTTAAGGAAAGGAAGAGAGGGCTTGGGGTAATGGGAGAGAAAGGATAAGAATGGTGTGAAGAAAAAGGATGATTTACGCCTCTATTTATAGGCTGTCTAGGGGCAATTCACGTCGTGAAACTTAAATTCACATCGTGGACTTGCGTGGGCACCAAGGCTTCGCCTGACGCTGACACGTGGCGCCGGACGCAGGTAAAACAATCAATTTTTAAAAAAGCATAACTTTCGCATACGAGCTCCGTTTTTTACGTTCTTTATATCCACGCGTAGGCGTTGACAAGATCTACAACTTTCCATTTGACTCTATCGGCTAGTTTTCGATCGATTTTAAATTTAACAGTATGAGTAGATTACACTATTTAATAATCGTGTAAAATTCATAACTTCTACATATGGACTCCGTTTTCGAATGTCTTTTTATCGTTGAGTTCCTATTAATAAGATTTTCAATTCTCATTTAGGTTTTGTCGGATAAACATCGATCGATCTAAAATTCGAATTTTGGTTGTGCACTGTTGTGCTAAATCTTAGAAAAATCATAACTTCCTCATACGACGTCAGATTTGGACGTTCTTTTTATGCACGCTCTCAGTTTAATGTATACTATGACTTTTGTTTAGATCACTAAGGATGAAAAGTATTTTATCACAAACTCACTTTTTACGATTCTCGGTGTTGTGTCGGTTTTGACGTAAAACTTCCACGGGTCATAACTTCTTCGTTATAACTCATATTTCAGGGTTCTTTATATGTACGGAAAGCTTGTGACATATACTATAACTTGGTTACGATTATTTATTATAAATAATATTCCATCAAAAAGTTATTTTTGACGCTTACAGTCTCTAAATTGACTAGCCTGAATCTGCAGGCGTTACAACAGTACCTATCTTTTTCCCCGTGATTGTTTGTTTTTGGAATTAAAGAGCCCTTGGAATAACAAAGAGAAAATGGTGAAATGCTTATTTGGATGTGTCTCCATAATAAGAATGTCTTCCACTCCGTCCAACCCTGGAAGACCCTTCTATGCTTGCCCCACTAAGGTGTGTGTTAGTTTCGTTATTTGTCCACTGTAGCCATAATTTATTTGTTTGTTCCATTCACAGTCTCTCACTCGAAAATTCTTTTTGTTAGGTACCTCGTAATGGTTTTATTTGTTGCGTAGAATAAGCAGACACTAAGAATATGAGTGTTGAAGCAGTTATGATTGCAGGATTGGGTAGTTCAAAAAAGAAGCTTGAATCAACGATTTGGAAGTTGAAGATGTGTGTTTAGTTGTTAGTTGGATTGTTTTCTTCGGCATAACTGTTTACAAGTTGTAATAGTTTGCTGATGTTAATTTCCTTTTAATGAAAAGTACTCTATTGTCCATGTATCTTTATTTTATTTTAATAAAACAAACAATGGGTCTGTTAGATGGGATCCCATGTTAAATTCGTAGTTTATTTGTTAATAGTGACATTGGAAATAACTTCAACTTGAACAAATGGGACCATATGTGGTTAAACTAATGTCTAAAATGGACTCCAATACCATGCACGTCCATAACTAACACACAATCATAACCACATTCAAACCATTAACATTACAAACAGTTGTACATAACACCAAACATGCAAACTTATTTCGAAACATCACAAGTACATAACACCAAACATCCACACTTAATCTGAAACATCACAATTTGATCCTAAATAACAAGTACATAATGACATACATTGAAATTTAATTCATATTCAAGTTCCATTGGCTTGTCACTAGTGTTGCCTTCACCATTCTTACCCTCAACCCTTGGAGCAAGTTTTTTCTTGATTATTCTTTCAGGCTTCTTTCTTTTCTTGGTAATTACCTTCTTACCCCTAGCTCTTTGCTCATCTTTACCATCCATTGCCTTCTTACCACTGCTTCCTTCCCCATCATTACCATTAGTGCCCTTATTACCCCTAGCTCCTTGCTCATCGATTCCCTTATTACCACTAGTTCCTTCCCCATCTATACCACCTTTTCCCTTTCTTACCACTGCTTCCCTCATAATCTTTACCATTTGTTCTCTTCCTTTTCTTTACCTTGAGTTTTGTTGGTTTTTCAGCTTGAGAAAATGTAACCTTGTTATGTCCTACTTGCTTGCATACACTACGTATAATTTTTTCCCAACCTTTGACACAGTATGTCTTGCACCCCTTTCACTTGCATCCTTTCTTCTATTAACTTTAGGTCTACCTGACATTTTTCTCTTCAATGGTGGTAAAGGTGCAATGAATTTCGTAGATGGCCACATATTGCTACTATTCATTCCACGCATTGGATACTTGTAGGTGTTCTTGTAAATTGCTCCATAGTACATTGGATCCACATCATCACCAACATTACTATTTAGGTATGAGATAGTTGCAACTGAATGCATACTTCCATACCTATTTAGTTGCCACACTCTACATGAAGAAGTCTTCTTATCTACATCCACAACATAAGACTCTGCCAAATTTCTTGTTTCAAACTGGTTTAAACCAGTTGGTAAAACCTGCCAATACATGTTTAAATTGTATACAAGTTAGTATATAGTGTAAGTAATCAATTAAAATTCAAAATTAAAGTTAATACCTTTGAGCTCTTTTCAACTGATTCAGTAGGATTGTAGTAGTTGGACATGGTTTATAATCAGGCCATGAACAACCTTTAATGGTCAGATTGAATTGCCTCTCCATAACATACTGATGGGTTTTAAGAATAAGAACAATCCTATGTGCTCATACAAACCCTAATGCTTGGATCTAGGTTTCTCTATTGTACATGCTATGAATCCAAGACTTGCAAACCCTAATCTAGCATACATAATTCAAAAATTAACTTAATACATCAGATCTAGATGTTTACCTCTTCAAATATTGGCTTAGATCTTCTTTTCTTCTTCTCTTGAGCTTAGAGTCACAATTGTAGCTCTTCTAATGGATCACAAACACCTCAAGCAAGAAGGCAACTTTGAGAGAGGAGGGATGATGCTAATTTTCGGCCCTAGGGTTTTTCTTGGAAGCAAGTGGCCGAAAATTGGAGCCTTGGGGTCTTATTTATACTGTAGGGTGCTAGGGTTTCAGTCTAAACCCTAATGGATACCTTAGCCACCAAGTAGCCCAAGGAACCTTCTGGAATAAGGCCCTTGGACGAAAACATGATGATCCCTCATCATAATTTTGTTCCCCCTTAGTCCATTAGGTTTCCCAACCCAAAACTCAACTATCACACATTTGACAGTTTGTACCCCTTTATTTAATTAATCTCTTTTAGTCACCAAATTAATTCCTAATTAATTTATGACTAATACTAATTAAATAAATATGATTTCTCCTTTAATATATTATTCTTATATTATATTAATAAACCATAATATCCTCTCTCTTTCCTCAAATTACCTTGTCAAGTTGCTTTGGTGAAGGCAACCCAAAAGGACCATGCATAACCGGGTCAAGTACATACCAAATATAGTTACGGGCTTAGACACTAATCCAACAGTCTCCCACTTGGATAAGTCTAGTAACTATATCTCACATATGACTTCAGAATCCGGTTAGCAATCGTAACTCTTATACGCTTTTGTTAACTCTGATCAAAATCCTGTCCTTCAGATAAGGGATCGTATAATCCTCTGTTCCAGATATCATACTGACAATACTCGTTGTCCAACATTTTGTTTCTCGATCTCTGATTTATTCGACATAGAATTTAGTCGAACACATCAACTTCATTCTGACCGGGCCCGACACATAAGTCAAACTAAATCATCGAGTGGCGAAGATATCGCTTTTATTCTCTTAGAATAAAAGGTACAGAAAAACTTCGACTTATATGCTTTTATCATTTACTAGCTAAGTTACACACAATAATGCGTTTTATAACATCAAGTTACTGATGCGTTTTCGAATTATCAATGCATAATCAACTAGCAAACAATAACCATATCTCTAGGTTTAAAGATTATATGATATTATCATCTTGCGATCACTTGTGATAACTTTCATGAAGTGATACTAGCAAGTGCGGGTTTATTCCAATGCTCAAAACATATTTCATAAGCACTCATAAACTTTGTTGCAAACCTTTGCTATGTCTAAAACCTTTTAGACAATCTACAAACTAATTTATGACAATCTTCTTTCATATCTACTTCCAACATATGAGTGATTGTGGACCGTTTGAATAATCTTATTATTCAGGAAGTCAAAACATGCAAAATTGAAACAATAGATAAATAATCAACAGAAGATAGTAACTTGCTTATAAATAACACACCTTTATTTAATCATCAAATGTTGAATACAAAATTATCCATTACAAGTTTCCTACCTATCTAATCTAAACTAATATCGTCCTTTAGCCCAACGCTCCTAGCGTGCTTCAAATGCTTGACCGTACTCAGTCCCTTCGTAAGGGGATCTGCTGGGTTATCTTCTGACGATACCCTCTTCACAACGAGGAGTCCCTCTTCTACCCGATGTCTAATAAAATGGTATTTCCTGTCGATATGTCGAGATCTGCCATGATCTCTTGGTTCCTTGGTCAAGGCAACCGCTCCTTCATTATCACAGACAATTCCCATGGGCTCCTTTATGGACGGCACAACTCCAAGGTCTCCAATGAAGTTCTTCAACCATATAGCCTCCTTTGACGCCTCGCTTGCCTCAATGTACTCTGATTCGCACGTTGAATCAGCTACAGTCTCTTGCTTGGAACTTTTCCAAGTCACTGCTCCTCCGTTCAGGGTAAAGACCCAGCCCGACTGTGATCGGTAATTATCCCGATCCATCTGGAAGCTAGCGTCACTGTACCCTCGCACCCTTAAGTCATCACTCCCACCGAGGACTAGAAACCATTCCTTGGTCCTTCGTAGGTACTTAAGAATATTCTTGACAGCAATCCAATGCGCTCTACCAGGGTTCCCTTGATATCTGCTGACCATGCTCAGAGCGAAGGCCACATCAGGGCGAGTACAGGTCATAGCGTACATAATCGAGCCAACTGCGGAAGCGTAAGGTACTCGGCTCATATCAGCTATCTATGCCTCCGTACTCGGGCTCTGAGTCTTACTCAGTTTGGTATTGCATTGAATTGGCAACTCCCCTTTCTTGGAATTTTCCATACTAAAACGCTTCAGTACCTTATCCAAGTATGTATCCTGACTGAGTCCTATCAGTCTCTTACTTCTGTCTCTCACTATCCTTATTCCCAGAATATACGAAGCCTCACCTAGGTCCTTCATAGCGAAACACTTCCCAAGCCAGGACTTGACCTCCTGCAAGGTTGGGATGTCGTTTCCTATGAGCAGTATGTCATCGACATACAATACGAGGAAGCTCACTATACTCCCACTGGCCTTGACATATACACATGACTCATCTTCGTTTCGCAGAAAACCAAACTCTTTGACCTTCTCGTCAAAACAAAGATTCCATCTGCGAGACGCTTGCTTCAATCCATAAATGGATTTCTCAAGCTTGCACACCCTATTGGGATGCTTCGCATCGACAAAACCCTTTGGCTGATTCATGTAAACATCCTCAGCCAACTTCCCATTTAGGAAAGCGGTTTTTACGTCCATCTGCCAAATTTCATAATCATGAAATGCAGCTATTGCGAGAATTACCCTAATAGACTTTATTTTAGCAACTGGTGAGAAGGTCTCATCATAGTCAACTCCAGGAGTTTGAGTAAAGCCCTTCGCGACCAATCGCGCTTTATAAGTGTGCACTTTCCCATCCATGTCTGTCTTCTTCTTGAAGATCCACTTGCACCCGACTGTCTTACGACCTGGTACATTATCAACCAAATTCCAAACTTGGTTGTCATACATGGACTGAATCTCGCTGTCCATTGCCTCTTTCCATTTAGCAGACTCTGAGCCTACCATGGCTTCCTTGTAGCTATTAGGTTCGTCCAGATTTACTAGTGTACTATCACTAATAAACGTATCCCCGTCAGTAGTAATATGGAAACCATAAAACTGGGGTGGAACAATAACTCTACTCGAACGTCTAAGAGGTAAGGACTGGTCAATTGGTTGAACAGGAGTTTCCTCCTCAGGTTGAACGCCAGTGTTAGAGGTTCCTTCATCTCCTTCATCTTGAAGCTCTTCAAGGTCAATCTGACTCCCACTGTCTCCTTGACTTATGAGTTCTCTCTCTCTGAAAACTCCTCTCCTAGCAATAAAGACAACATTGTCACTTGGTCTATAGAAGAGATAGCCAAAAGACTTATGTGGATAGCCGATGAAATAACACTTCTCACTACGAGGTTCTTGCTTGTCATGAGTCTCTCGTCTTACGAAAGCTTCACAACCCCAAACCTTGATATATGCTAACGAGGGAGCTTTCCCTGTCCACATCTCGTGAGGTGTCTTGGCAACCTTCTTGGTGGGAACTAAGTTAAGGATATGGGCGGCAGTCTCTAAGGCATACCCCCAGAATGAGATTGGTAACGAAGCACGACTTATCATAGAACGAACCATGTCCAATAAGGTTCGATTACGTCTCTCAGCCATACCATTCAATTGTGGCATTCTAGGAGGCGTCAATTACGAAACTATTCCACATTCTTTTAGATAGTCGTGAAATTCAAGACTTAGGTACTCTCCCCCTCGATCAGATCGAAGCATCTT
The DNA here is from genome assembly GCF_052849685.1 of Lactuca virosa. Classification (NCBI taxonomy): domain Eukaryota; kingdom Viridiplantae; phylum Streptophyta; class Magnoliopsida; order Asterales; family Asteraceae; genus Lactuca; species Lactuca virosa. Next base: position 219,507,106 of record NC_136430.1, on the reverse strand, counting down.
GATTTTCCTGCCCAGCTGATTCTCCACTTCATTCTTGAACTCTTTGAACTTTTCAAAGGTTTCTGACTTTTTCTTGATTAAGTAGATATATCCATATCTGCTATAAGCGTCTATAAAAGTCACGTAGAAGCGACAAGCGTACCTTGTGGTGGATCTAAAGGGTCCACATACATCCGTATGTATGAGATCCAATACACCCTCACCCCTTTCACATGAGCTAGTAAAGGGTGACTTGGTCATCTTCCAAAGTAAACAAGACTCACACACGTCATCGTCCCTAAGGTCGAATGACTCCAAGACTCCATCCTTTTGGAGTTGGGCTATGCGTTTCTTGTTAACATGGCCAAGGCGACAATGCCATAAGCATGCTTTGTCCAAACTTGTGGACAAATCAATATTCAACACATTATTTCCTAAATTATCTATAATTAACACAGATTCATAAATCCCATTACAAGGTAATGCATTGAAATAAAAGACACCATTCAAATAAGCATTAATAGAACCATTACTATTATCAAACGAATATCTGAAACCTTGTCTAAACAACCCATGAAAAGAAATGATGTTCCTTGCCATTTCTGGCGAATAGCAACAATTATTTAAATCTAGCCCTAACCCATTACTCAACACTAAGGAATAAACTCCGATTTTGATTACTGGTGAAGACTTCTTGTTTCCCATGATCAAGTTTATCCTTCCATGCTCCACTTCCCTACTTTTTCTTAGCCCCTGCAAATCAGAACAAATGTGGTAACCACATCCAGTATCAAGGACCGATGAAGTAGCAAGTGATGAGTTATTAGATTTAATTAAATACATACCTGTAAAGGTGGGCTTTATCTTCCCATCCTTAATGTCCTACATATATTTTGGGCAGCTTCGTTTCCAGTGGCCCTTCTGGTGGCAATAGAAGCACTTTCCTTCCTTGGGGTCAGAAGAGGGCTTAACAGAACCTGATTTGGTCCCACTAGAAGAGGAACCATCTTGGGTCTTACCCTTATGGTGGCTCTTAGAAGGAGCCTTCCTCTTCTTTCCCTTTTCTTGGCCAATTGCCAACATAGGAGCAGCTACAGTAGAGGATAATGCAATAGATTTGTCCTTGAGGTTGCTCTCAGCTATCCTCAGGAGCCCTTGAAGCTTACTTAGGGTGACCTCTTCCTTATTCATGTGGTAGGTCATTCTGAACTGGTTGCAACAGGAAGGCAAGGAGTGGAGGATGATGTCGATAGCCAAATCCTCATCAAACTGAACATTAAGTTTGAGAAGACGATCAACATACCTTTGCATTCTTTGCAAATGAGCAGTTAGGGATTCTCCACTCCCCATCCTAGCGGTGATCATGTTGGTGATGATCTCATAGCGCTCTTGCCTCGCGCTTTGGTGGTACCTGTCCAGCAAATCTTGGTGCATCTCATATGGATACATGTCCTCATAGGACTTTTGGAGTTCGAGGTTCATGGTGGCCAGCATGATGCAATGAACTTTCGTAGCATCACGCTCGTGGGACTCAAAGGCGGCCAACTCTTCAGGAGTAGCAACTTCTGGGTTGATCTTTTCGAGCTTCTCATCGAGGACATATTCTTTGTCCTCGTAGCGAGTTATCATGCGAATGTATCTCATCCACTCATTGAAGTTTGACCCATCAAATGTCACCTTTTGACACAGGTTCATCAGCGAGAATGATCCAGAAGCGTTGTTGTTTGCGTTTGCGTTTGACATCTGAAATAGAAAGGAACAAAGTTTGATTAGAAATGAATCCCCAATTAAACACCCAAATGAGAAATTAGGGCTAGGATCCAACAACATTATTTACAACTTAGAAAAGGGATGCCGTAATCTAAAAGTAAATAATTTGAAGGTAAGTGAATGACGATTCACTAATTTTCACCATGAAAAACGAAAAGAGATTAAGTTTTAAATGTATTTGAAAATTCCTAGATTTCTTTTGAGATTCATTGAACATTTCAATGGCATGTTAAATCTCGATATGCACTTCAAATTTGCGACTGGGATGCCGAGGATCACAAACAAGTTGTGAATAACCATGCGAATCGACATGGTGCACTCAATGTCTTTATCACCTAATCAATGTGCTGGTTAGCCACGCACGCTCCATTGATCTATGATAAACATTGAGCCACCCATTGTCACCAATGTCAATCCCAAATTAGTGTGCCGGTTAGCCACGCGCGCCCCACTAACGTTTGACAAGGGTACAAAGTGTAATTCCATGGAATAGCATCAATTTTCACATTTTACCCTAAAGTAACTAAGATTGGGAATTAAAAAAATTTGTAGTTACTTTGCAATATTCATTATACTTATAATGAGTAATTAAGTGCCCTATCCTATCCGTTCGGCTAACGACCCTCCACCAGTCAAGCAAGCGGTGGATGTGAGTGTACATCCATTAAGCACCATTTTATAGGCAGTAACCTTATACCCACCTTATAGACTGGCTTCGTGAATGAGGCCTACTAGCGATAAGACTAGCTTATTCTTATACATATATATATATATATATATATATATATATATATATATATATATATATTAAGCTTGTAATAATATAATAGTATAGGGTTGAATTTTAAACTTGTAAAATTCTAATGGTTTTGAAATTATTCAAAATTAAACTTTTAATCACAAAATTCAAATTTCAAAACTTGAGGACAAGTTTTTGAACTTTTCAAAACACAAGGGATCAAATAACAAATAATATAAATTAAACAATTTATTTTATGATTATCTATATTTGACCTAATCCAATTTTAGTCACAAGATAATTACCAAATAATTTAAATAATCCATATTTATCATATAAAGAAACTATTATTCAAAAGATTTGAAATTATCTTTTGTTTTGGCAGGGATAATCATTCAGATATAATAGAATTCAGATTTTATCTTGAAAAAACGATTTAGGCATTATTCCCATGACAAAACAGCAACAAAATCCCGGAATATCCTCTGTCTGACAGCTAAACTCGTCGAGTCCACATTGGAACTCGTCGAGTTCATCCAACTCGTCGAGTTTCTCATGGAAATCGTCGAGTTCATCAAACAGTTAGCACAAAAAACGATTTTCAGCAATCAAACAGTTAAAGCATCACATACAACTGAAAGCAATCATGGCTCTGATACCACTGATGGGTTTTAAGCATAAGAACAATCATATGTGCTCATACAAACCCTACTGCTTGGATCTAGGTTTCTCTATTGTACATGCTATGAATCCAAGACTTGCAAACCCTAATCTAGCATACATAATTCAAAAATTAACTTAATACATAAGATCTAGATGTTTACCTCTTCAAAGATTGGCTTAGATCTTCTTTTCTTCTTCTCTTGAGCTTAGAGTCACAATTGTAACTCCTCTAATGGATCACAAACACCTCAAGCAAGAAGGCAACTTTGAGAGAGGAGGGATGATGCTAATTTTCGGCCCTAGGGTTTTTCTTGGAAGCAAGTGGCCGAAAATTGGAGCCTTGGGGTCTTATTTATACTGTAGGGTGCTAGGGTTTCAGTCTAAACCCTAATGGATACCTTAGCCACCAAGTAGCCCAAGGAACCTTCTGGAATAAGGCCCTTGGACGAAAATATGATGATCCCTCATCATAATTTCGTTCCCCCTTAGTCCATTAGGTTTCCCAACCCAGAACTCAACTATCACACATTTGACAGTTTGTACCCCTTTATTTAATTAATCTCTTTTAGTCACCAAATTAATTCCTAATTAATTTATGACTAATACTAATTAAATAAATATGATTTCTCCTTTAATATATTATTCTTATAATATGTTAATAAACCATAATATCCTCTCTCTTTCCTCAAATTACCTTGTCAAGTTGCTTTGGTGAAGGCAACCCAAAAGGACCATGCATAACCGGGTCAAGTACATACCAAATATAGTTACGAGCTTAGACACTAATCCAACACATACAACCCAATTTCTTCTAACATTGTGATTATTGGTTTTTTTCTTGCATCTCTAATGACATTGTTAAAACTTTTAGATAATCCATTTTCAACTGAATCACACATCCTCCCCTCTTGAAAGAAAGCTCTACATGATGATTTTGGGTTCTTTTCCATAAAGTAATCAAATGCTGTAGGATTAAGTAGTTGTATTTCCTTCATGGCTGCAATCAATAAAGGCTCAGTGGATGCCTTGCATGCCTTCTACAACATCCTCTCATAATGTACACCACTGAATCTTTTCCTAAAGTTGGCAACAATATGCCTTGCACACTGTCTGTGTTCAGCAGTAGGCAATACCTCCTTCACAGCCTCCAACAACCCCTACACAATTTAAACTCATCTGTTAAGAAAATAAAATTCATTAAGAAATAACATTAAGTTGTATAGTAAGTGACATACCTTATGTTGATCTGACATCAGGGTAATACCAAAACCATTTTCCATTACTAGATCATCTTTAAGATTCTCCAAAAACCATTTCCAATTTTCTTTATTTTCCACACAAACAACTGCCCATGCTATTGGAAAAATAGGATTGTTAGCATCTCTTCCTACGGAACATATCAACTCTCCACTACATAACCCCTTTAAGAAACAACCATCCAAGTTTATTACTCTTCTACAACTTCCTTTCCAACCTTGCTTCAGCCCCTAAAAACATATATAAAACTTACTAAAATACGTCTTCCCATCAGGCATACTGTTGACATCCATTTTGACAGTTGATCATGGATTGGATCTTCTTATCTCCTCACCATATGACCACAGCTTGGCGTAATGCTCAACTAGTGTGCCTTGAATTAGTTCAATTGCATACTTCTTTTCTCTCCTACATTGTTCCATACTCACATCAATTCCAAATTTTTGTTTCACTTCTTCCTTAAGTAGCCTAACACTCATTTTTTGTTTTTGTAAGAATTGTGTTGTGAAATGACTACCAATCCATGCATAGTTTACAATTGACCCCATTTTAAAATTTCTTGCTGAATTATGCTCATCTATAAGAGACTTAATCTGGAAAGAAATTTCTTCACTAATCCATGAAGCCCACAATCTAAACTTGCATTGACCTGAACAACATTTAACTAAAAGTCTCTAACTATCATTTTTTTGTAGCACAATTGATACCCTTTAGCAACAACATAATTACACAACATATGTTTTAACTGTTTAGGACTTTCAAATCTCATTCCAAACACAAGGTTTTGCTTTTTCTAATGGACATTTTCATTAAAAGTTGTTACCTCCTCATGAATTGGCGCGTTTTCATTCCAAACACAAGGCGGACTGTCCGGAGTTGGCTGCTCCTTGGGGCAGAGCTTGTTAAAAAACACATCATTCAAGGTCTTGTTCAGTGGAATGCAATCTCTATCTTTAATGTTATCGTCCAAATTCCCTTGCACTTGCACTTCATCTAGGTCAATGCCTCCTTCTGTCTCAGCATGCAACTCTTTTATTACTTCACGTACACCAGAAAACTTGTCCTCGGTGGTGCATATTTTAGCTATCTCATCAACAATCCATTGATGAACATTAACACCAACATGATCCATGTATGCAGAAATTAAAAAACCACAATCATACCCTACTTCGATCAAATCCTGGTTGTCTTTCTCAGTTGCTATTATCCTCAATCCATCAGGGAACTCAATATCGAGCATGCAAAAGTACACATTAACACATGTCTTGTTTTCGAATCTTTGAATGAACAATAAAATTCGTTTTTGTCCATTTCAGCAAAATCCACCTCCTCAAACCTTTGCTCCGCTCCATCTGAATAATTGATCACTGTACCTCGTAAACATACCAGCAAAATGAAGATCAATCTTCATGTAGACGGCCATAGCAGAATCCAAGGGAGACTTTTTTCGAGGAATAGTAGAAGAAAAGAGAAGAAAGGGGCAGATAAAACTGACTAAAGAAGAATATATCTTGTAGAGGAAGGGTTAGATATCTCATTTAACGATACATTACGTGGCATGTGATTTGGCGTATGAGGTGACTTTTTTTTAATGACATGTACAAGATCACCTACTGATTGGGATGAGGGTCACCGGGTGACCCCTTCACTTTTTAGAAAATGGCCTTAAAAACCGGTAAAATTTGAATTCATGCCCTTATAAAACCAAAAAATAACACAAGGGACCTTTTAAACCAAAATGTGTAAGTTCGTGGGACTACAGTGACATTTTCCCTTCTTTAAAGTGTTTAAAGTTGGGCTACCTGATGACACTTATGCCAAACTTGTATGCCCTTCCCGACGCCTTTAAAACTTATTTATAGTAGAATGATCACATTATTTATAACTATCATTATAAAAATATCATTATACTATCGTTAACTTTGTCATTTTAAATTAATAATTTTGAAAACAATAAATAATATAGACTGAAATGAAGAAAGTAATAAAGAAAACAAAGTGTCGGACTGAGAAACGCTTTGTGTCAGTTTGATTGGGGATAGATGAAATTGCAATGCATTTCCTTTCAATTGTTTATAATAGCATCAAAAAAAATATTATTATACTATCGTTAACTTTGTCATTTTAAATTAATAATTTTGAAAACAATAAATAATATAGACTGAAATGAAGAAAGTAATAAAGAAAACAGAGTGTCGGAATAAGGAACACTGTGTGTTAGTTTGATAGGGAATACATGAAATTGCAATGCATTTCCTTTTAATAGTTTATAATAGCATCCAATTTTTTTTTTATTATACTATCGTTAACTTTGTCATTTTAAATTAATAATTTTGAAAACAATAAATAATATAGACCGAAATGAAGAAAGTAATAAAGAAAACAGAGTGTCGGAATAAGGAAAGGTTTGTGTCAATTTGATAAGGAATACATAAAATTGCAATGCATTTCTTTTTAATTGTTTATAATAGCATCCAAAAAAAAATTATTATACTATCGTTCACTTTGTCATTTTAAATTAATAATTTGGAAAACAATAAAACATATAGACTGAAATAAAGAAAGTAACAAAGAAAACAAAGAGTGTCGGAATGAGGAACGCTTTGTGTCGGTTTGATAGGGAATACATTAAATTGCAATGTATTTCCTTTTAATTGTTTATAATAGCATCCAAAAAAATATATTATTTTACTATCGTTAAATTTGTCAATTTAAATTAATAATTTTAAAAACAATCAAATATATAGACTGAAATGAAGAAAGTAATAAAGAAAACAAAGAGTGTCGGAACGAGGAACGCGGTTTGATAGGGAATACATGAAATTGCAATACATTTCATTTTAATTGTTTATAATAGCATCCTACCTGCTATTCTTATAGTGGTAGATTCAACAGGCTCACATCAACTGTTGAAGATAGAGGTCAAAATAATGTTGATACAACTGATTCAGCTCCTATCAAATTGGATTTTACTTTTTTCCTAAATAGATAGGATAAGTCCTTTTGTGTATCAATTAGAAAAGAATCAGTCATACATATATGTACATATAGACTCTTGCAAACATTTAATAGGAAAATTAATTGTCAAAAAATTGATTATTGATTAGACATTAAATGATCTTGAATTCTTGATATTACAAATTACGTTATTGTAATTTCATGCAAGAACTTCTCAAAAAACGATAGACCTATGCAAGCAAATAACAAAAGCTGCAAATGCTCAAGTTGCTTCAGACGCAGAAATTCATTTGCTTTTAAAATAATTGGACAAAGAACTTCAAATAGAGACATTGCTACAAGGAGCTTAGATAAGTATACACTTACTAAGGGATAATGACTTGAAAAGGTAATATATTTTTCGATTTGTATATATTTGGTCACTGAATTTTTTTCGTCCACATTTACCCCTTCAACTTGTTAAACTGTACACATTCGAGGTTAGCCGGAAAAAATGACTTAATAGAGTAATATATTTCTCATTTTGTACATATTTAGTCCTTAATATTTTTGTACACATTTAATCCTTAACATATTTTTGTTTCAAAATAAGTCATTTTTGTTTTTGTACTCATTCAGTACTTATGAATTGATAATTTCAAATGGTTGTAATATTTTTATTAATTCACACGCTAAAAATACATGGGGAGTACGTCTAATATACAATAGGAAAGAAAAAGGAAAGAACTAGAATCAAGGTGTACAACAAGGAAAGGTGGTGGTAATTAGGGACGGAAATCAATCATTTCCAATACTCCCCCTCAAGTCGGAGTGTGGAGGTTACAAACACCCAACTTGCCAAGAAGTAACTGAAGTTGCCGAGTTCCCAGGGCTTTTGTGAAAAGGTCGGCAATTTGAAGCTTCGAATCAATGTGCAACGGTTCCACCTCCTTAGACGCAACGCGTTACCTAATGAAATAACAATCCATTTCAACGTGCTTAGTTCGTTCGTGAAAAACAGGATTGTTAGCAATGTGCTTAGCGGCTAGATTATCACAGAAAAGTGAGTTGGGCTTTTCTGTTCAAGGTTTAATTCCTTTAATAGCCATCTCAGCCATAAAGTTTCACTAACAGCAGTAGCCATGGCTCGGTATTCGGCCTCCGCTGAAGAGCGTGACACTACCGACTGTTTCTTCGATTTCCAAGATATAGGGGCTCCTCCTAAAAGGACCAAATACCTACTTCTCGATCTCCTTGTGTCGGGACATCCTAACCAGTCCGAGTCGGTGTAGGTGACTAGGTTGGTTCCGCCTTCTTTGGGAAGTAAAATTCCTAATCCTGGTGTAGCTTTGAGGTAGCGAAGAACCCTTTTGACTGCTTCCATGTGGCTTTCTCGTGGATCAGCAACAAATTGACTTAGGACGTTAACCGAATAGGTGATGTCCGGCCTTGTTGCTTGCAAGTATAGGAGACGTCCAACGAGACGTCGGTATTTACTCGCATCAACGAGAGGGTCTTCATTGTTTTTCCCTAGCTTCATCTTTTGTTCCATGGGAAAGGCACTTGGACGACATCCCAACATGCCGCTGTCTTTAAGTAAATCAAGAGTATACTTCCTTTGGTTGAGAACCATTCCTTTTCGTGTGCACGTCACTTCTATGCCTAGGAAATATTTCAAAGTCCCTAGGTCCTTGATGCTAAATTTGGTATCGAGAAACATCTTCGTCGCTTCAATTTTCTTAACGTCATTTCCCATGATAATGACATCGTCTACATATATAAGGGCAATGAGGAACGATCCCCCCATGTTAAAAATAAATAATGAGTGATCGGTACGAGATTGCTTGAAGCTGATCTCATGTAGGGATGAGGTGAATTTATGATACCAGTTTCTTGACGCTTGCTTCAAACCATAGAGGGATTTTCTGAGGCGGCAAAATTTATTTTCTTTTCCGTTCCCAAAACCTTGGGGAATCTTCATGTAAACTTCTTCGTTTAACTCTCCATGTAGGAAGACGTTGTTTACATCTAGTTGATTGATTATCCAATTTCTTTTGACCGCAATTGCCAAGACCGTTCGAAGAGTGACAAGTTTTGCCACCGGGGCAAAAGTATCATGAAAGTCAATGCCTTCGACTTGAGTGAATCCCTTTGCCACCAATCTTGCTTTGTATCTTTCGATCTCTCCATTCGGTTTGAACTTTATTTTGTATACCCACTTCGAGTCTATGGCGTGTTTCCCTTTTGGTAATTCCTCAAGAGTCCATGTCCCGTTTTGTTCAAGAGCACGTATTTCTTGTTTCATTGCTTCTCTCCAATTCGAGTCCTGCACAGCTTGTTTGAAATTTTTGGGTTCATCGTGGGTACCGATGGCTGCCAAGTACGCTTTATGTGAATTAGTAAAATTTTTGTAAGAAACGTAGTTGGCTATAGAATGTACCATGGAAGAAATTTGATGTGTGACGGGTGATGCGTGGTCTATAGATGGTGGTAGATCGACGATGTAATCCTTAAGGTATGTGGGACGAGTTTTGTTCCTTTTTTCTCTAATAGGAAGTTGAGCATTAACTTCCACGGTTTGTGCCATTTCTTCACGTGTCTCCATTTCCCCATTATTTTCTTCATTTTGCATGGAAAATTCATGAGTCTCCATGTCCCCACCACTTTCTCCATTTTGCATGGATAAGTTAGAAGTTCCCATATCACCACTGTTTTCTTCATTTTTCTCAGGTAAAACTCCATGCATATCTTCTCTTTCAGTGTGTTGGTTATTTTCTTGATTATTTCTTTGACTTTCATGGTGCCTCTTTTCTTCATGCCACGACCGGAGTTTAAAAATTTCTTGTTCTTCATTCTCTGTGGGCCCCTTTTCGTAAGGAAAAAAAGTTTCAATGAATTTTACATCATGAGAAACAATTATTTTTCTGTTTTTGAGGTCGAGAAGCTTGTATCCCTTCGATCCATGGGGATATCCCAAGAATATTCCGGGCCTCCCCCTTTCTTCAAATTTATCACCTCCCGTCTCCGTGCTTCGAAAATACGCAAGGCACCCAAACACCTTCATGTGGTCGTAGCTTGGCTTTTGATCATAGACCATCTCATAAGGTGTTTTGTTGTTGATGACTTTAGATGGGAGCCTATTTATGACATAAGCCGCTGTTAGGATGCATTCACCCCAAAAGATGGATGGTAGTCTCGCTTCAATTTTCAAAGCTCTCGCCGTCTCGAGTAAGTGCCGATGCTTCCGTTCCACCACTCCGTTTTGTTGCGGAGTGTGAGGGCACGTGGTCTCGATTAGTATTCCCTATTCCGCATAAAAGTTTGTCATTCGGTTTGAGGTGAATTCCCCTCCATTGTCGCATCGCACCCTTTTTATGCTCTTGTTAAATTGTGTTTTGATCATTTTGTGAAAATTAATCAAACAATCGCTTACTTCGGACTTATGTTTTAAAAGGAATACCCAAACGGCACGGCTAAAGTCATCAACAATAGTTAAAAAATAATTGGCACGAGATAATGAGGGTGTTCGATACTTCCCCCATATGTCACAATGTATAAGCTCGAAACAATCCTTTGTTTTAATAGTGCTATCATAAAATGGTAATCTAGTAAACTTGGCCTTAGTGCATGAATCACAAACCACATTAATTGTCTTTGTGGGAATAAAATCTAAATTTGAAAGTTTGCTATGAGATGCGTGGCCTAAGCGTTTATGCCAAACCTCCCCCGTAACAGCCATTGCTGCTCTTTTATTCCTCACCATCTTCATCCTATATAGACCTTGTTGGCATTCACCCGTCCCAATCAATTTCTTCGAAATCAAGTCCTGCATAACAAAAAAATCCGGGAAAAAGGTTACGGCACATTGTAGATCTTTTGTTAGTCGTCTAACCGAAAGAAGGCTGCAAGTGAAATCGGGAATATATAAAACGTTTCGGACTGTGGTTCCATTAGGGAGACTACACGCCCCCTTTCCTTTCACCGGTATCGAGTCACCGTTAGGTATGGTAACGTGTAGCTCGTGCGATGACTCGATGCTTTCATGAAACAAGTCAGAATTAGGTGTTATGTGCTCAGTACATCCCGAGTCAATCACCCATTTGTTACCTTCATCAAATCTACCTGCCATGTTCGCCATTGGTTGAGAAGTTTCAGTGCATGACGAGCCTTTAGGAGTGAACAGGTTGATGAACTGTTTGTATTGTTCATCACTCAGCCCAGGAATGGGACTTCGCATGTCGTTAATTTCTACACCACTGGCGATGTTCTGTTGAGTTTCAACATGGGCAACCCTTGTCTTCCCTTTGTCTGGTTTTCCTTTTCCTGGCCACCATTCTGGATACCCAATACGTTTGAAGCATCCATCACGATTGTGCCCGTCTTTCCCACAAAAAACACAGTGTTCTGTCTTCTCACTTGAGCGTCCCTTGCCATTCCTTGACCCACTTATGTTAGAACTTTCTGTGGTCTTTTCATGCTTGGTGAAGGCTTGAAACGCAGCAGCCTCGACATTACCTCTCTCTCCCATCGATATGGCTCTTTGTTGTTCATCTTCGACCACAAGGTGATATGCTTCACCCAAAGTAGGTGTGGGTTTCATAGCGAGGATTTGTGTCCTTATGGTTGAAAAGTTTTCATCAAGTCCAAGTAAGAACTCATAAAGCTTCTCTTTATTCTTTAATTCTCCCAACGTTTTGCTAATACCACATGTGCATTCTGTGCAATGACATATAGGTGTAGGAAAAACAAAACTTATCTCATCCCATAAAACCTTTAACCTGGTGTAGTATGTCGACACAGATGCTCCATCTTGCCTTGTTGTGGTAAGAAGCCGCTTCAATTCATACGCTCTCGGCGCGCTTTCCTTACCGAACCGTTCACGTAAATCGTTCCAGATGTCCTCCGCTGTGTTAGCGTACTTCACGCTGATCCTTATTTCTTTCTCCATAGCAGTGGTTAACCACCCTTTTATCATCGCATCACATCGTAGCCAAGCCGTGTGATTGCTGTCAATCTTTTCTGGTTTCTTGAGGCTTCCATCAACGAAGCTTATCTTGTTCTTCGCAAAAAGGAAGTTCTCCATTTCCTGCACCCAGTCGAGGTAGTTGCTGTCGCTCAAGGCTTCATTGACGTGCATCTGCCTTGGGTAATCCGACGGATGCAGATAGTAAGGAGAGCCATGATCAGTGGTTTCATTGTTCGTTTTGGGCGGTGGCCTTGCTCCGTCGTCTCCGGCCATGATGAACCAGTGCCGCCGTTTTTGGGTCATGATGATTTTAGGTCGAGCAGTGTGTAACCTGCTCTGATACCATGATAATTTCAAATGGTTGTAATATTTTTATTAATTCACACGCTAAAAATACATGGGGAGTACGTCTAATATACAATAGGAAAGAAAAAGGAAAGAACTAGAATCAAGGTGTACAACAAGGAAAGGTGGTGGTAATTAGGGACGAAAATCAATCATTTCCAATATGAATGATTTCTTTAGGTTTTTCTCACAACATCTTACGTGGGACAACCAAAAATTTTCATTTATAAATAAGGCAAAACTCCCTAATTATAAATCCATTATTAAGAAAAAGCATTTATTCCAAAATACATTTATCGAAAATCAAAGTAATATACGAAACTCGGAATCCTCAATACTGTTGAGGAGTGTGTAAAGTCATGCCTTCGCCTTCCCACGATCAACGATAGAACCTGAAAACATAAACAACTGGGTAAACACAAAGTTTAGTGGTTTTCCCCAAAACACCCGATATAACAAACGTATTATCATGCATAACGGGCCCACACGCATCAGATTGGAATACCTTGGCCCAATCAGTCATCAGACTGGAATGCCAACATGCAACAGGTCCAATCAGTCATCGGACTGGAATACCCAGGGTTTGTCGGCATGCCGCCTTAACCCAACCACTCTTCTCGAGCCTCCGTGCCTACGGCTTACAGCCGGCCCGCACCAACTATCTTGGCTTACAACATATAGCAGGACCACCTCAACCTATCCCGCCACCATATGTCTATCCCACGTAAGATATTGTGAGAAAACCTAAAGAAATCATTAATAAGTACTGAATTAATACAAAAACAAAAAAGACTTATTTTGAAACAAAAAAATATTAAGGACTAAATGTGTACAAAAATATTAAGGACTTAATGTGTACAAAGTGAGAAATATATTACCCTATTAAGTTATTTTTACCGGCTAACCTGGAGTAGCCGGTCATAAGGACTAAATGTATATAGTTTAACAAGTTGAAGGGGTAAATGTGGACGAAAAAAAAGTCAGTGACTAAATATGTACAAATTAAAAAATATATTACCCTTTTAAGGCGTACTAACGTTTAATTTACTTTACATTTGTTTATATATTTCAAGTTCAATAGAATAATCACCAAGCCTTTGATGGGGTTTGACTGTCGATTATCTACCGTTATTATTATTTTTATCAACACATCCATCACCAATGAAATTAAATATCATGAAGAACAAATAAGTTTCATTGAAGAGAGAAGGAATGTTCTGAAGAAACTCAAACAAGATCAATTAAATTTAAAAGTACAGTAACTCCGCATTTTTTTCCCTTTAAGTGTAATTTAGATAAATAATGTTTAAAAGTTTATTTATTTATTTATTTTTGGCAGGATGAAGCTAAATGATCATTCCAAGATGATATATGGACGTATAATTACTAGATCATGATTTAGAATATATATATATATATATATATATATATATATATATATATATATATATATATATATATATATATATATATTTCTTGTGAGTTTGTAATTCTTTTAATTTTTAATGTCAATTATTTATTGATAAAGAAAAGAAGAAAAGAACGTAGGTGAAAAGTTTGAGTTCATACCCAAGGAGAAGAGTGATTTTGATGGTTATAATACAACGTGGGAGAGGATAAAAGATTGAAGCATTGCACATTATTTAGAAAAATGAATTTTTAGAGTTTATTTTCTATCGAAAAAAATAATTAAAAATATATAAATTTATTATTTTTTAACCTCTACCCATACTTACAATCGGAAAAAAATGCATATAATGTAAAACGTACACCATATTCACATAAGTATAAAAAATTGTTTGTTTTGAATTTTTTTTTCTTCAAAAAGTCACAAGGTTGTCTTAACTTATTAAAATATTTTTCATCTGTATATTAATGTGCATATATGTATATTTTTATTATGTGTATATGTATATGGTCGCATATTTTAGTTACATTTTTAACTTTTTCTAGATTTTTTTAAACGTCTTAATTGTCTAAAATAGTAATATAGAAGGTGATTCGTTAAATTTTTGTTTTAAAAAAATGAGTTTTTTTTTTTTTTTTTTTTTTTACAAAAATAGTATCTAAAAAAGTTAAGATGTGGTCAATGGATCATTCAAGGGAGTGCAAATTTAAACTAAATTTTTAGAATTTAGATTTTTTTTCTCTTAATTTGATTAAGATGTGATATATTAGTGATAATATGGAAACTAAGGCTTACTTTAGTTACAGAAAGCTTTTCTTGTTTTTTATTTTTCATTTTCAGAAAAATTAAATAAAATATTATTTTTATTTTTATTAGAAAATTTAGAAAATATGTAATTTTATGTTTTTATTTGTATAGTTTGCCAAACTTTATGGCTTTTACATAATGAGATTGATTTGCTTACGAATAGTTAAGCATAATATTCTAACGATTTTTGCTCATTGGAAGAAATATAATTGCAACTATGAAATAATCAATGTAACAATTCTAATTTTTTTCAAATGAAGTCATTGTGTATAGATTTGATGGAATTAAAGCTGAAAAAGTTATGGACGTGTTGACACAAATTTTAGAATCAAGTTAAAAGAATTCTCAATCTAAGCCATTGACCGGGAGTAGTGCGGACACCTTTTGGGGAATTAGAGTTCAAAGAAATTATAGATATGATTTTGACCCTAAAAATTCTTTAAAAAAAAATCAAATCGTTGGTTAGAGTGTTTCTTCCACATTTTTCTAGTTTTGTTTTTTGAGACACTTGTACTAACAACAAACATATACTATAGATCAATAGATGACACCAAAAATAAATTATTTGTCGTCTTACATTACGTGGCTGTGCACCTACCTAGAAACTATCCATTGAAAGAAGTATGCCGCCCCACATTACATGGTTGTGTACGTAACTAGAAACTATCTGACGAAGGAAGTATCCGACACACAACACACAACAGTTTGCCAAAAGCTTGAAAGAAATTATCTAGCGCCAAAAGAAAACTAATTGTACATGGAAGTTGTTCACCGAATATATATATATATATATATATATATATATATATATATATATATATATATATATATATATATATATATATATATATAGAGAGAGAGAGAGAGTTATGCTTATCTATAAACTATAAGTATTGTATGCATATATGACTAGTTCTTGACTAATCATTTCTAAGGGGTAAATTAGACAATTTGTAATTAATCAATTAAATAAATAACCCTAACTAAAAGCCTATAATTATAGAAGTAACACTAGTATCATGTTCATTTACACTCCACTCCCAAGTTCAATAATGAAAAGAAAAGAAAAGAAGACAAGAGAAATTAAAAGAAAGGAATTGATCTTTCTTTCCTTTCTCTCGGTTCCTTTCGATTTGGGAGGATAGTTTATAGAGAAAATTAACTTGAATCTTCTTTTCCTTTCTCTTCCTTTCTATAATTAAATGAAACTCGGGAGCAAAGATCTTTCCAAATCTTCCCTCTTCCTTTCCTTTCACTTGTTAATGAAACTCGGAAGCAGAGTGTTAGTTAGAACCCTACACAACCTTTTTCACTAAATCATAGAGGTGAACGCAATATGTAGTCCGATCAAGGAAAAACCACACACAAACACATACTTGTGTATAATATGGAATCATGAATAGAAATTAGAAAATACGAACGAGAATGAGGGAAGTATGTAGCAAGAAAAGAAGGCATCGGCGAATATATGTTGCCGCCGATGGTTTTGGTGCAGCGAAGCTGCTTCTAATGGCGACGACAGTGGTGGTTGGAATTAAGATTATGATGTACTTTTCACTTAAGAAGCCTCATACACCTCTAATTTCTACCAATTGAGATTGTTTCCTTAAGGTAATTACCCAACAATACGAGATTAGGGCTCTGCCATTCTTGTTTATAAAAATTGCCTACATTAGGCATCTTTATCTTTATCTTTATCTTCGTCTTTTTTTCTTTTAAAGTTAGTGCTTTACTTTATCTTTATTTCTCTAATTACCCCTTGCTGCCAATAACTACTAGTTACAAAGATAGGCTACTATGTCAATGTTCTACATGTATCTTTTTTAAACAACTTAACACCTGATTCCCGCATAGATTCTTACTTGCTATAGACTAGTATAGATTGGTGTTTTGTAAGAATGAATGTTAGCCATAATTCAACGTCCAAGTCATATTGACTTTTTAGAAATGACACTACTTGTAACACCCGTTTTCCAGAATGAGTCAGTGTAGGGCATAATGGAGTCAAAGACATGGTTTTTAGGAAAAACCATGTATCACGACGTGACCATAGGGAGGTCACGACATGACGTGCCGAAAATGAGAATGCATATCCGGAAGCAGGTCACAACCTGACATGAGTATGGCCACGACGTGAGGATGAGTGCATCCCAAGCCCATGATATTTTTAGGGTTTTCTCCGTATTTAAACTACTAATCTCGGATCTAGGATTCATTTTCAGCCTCCATCACCTTTTGTTCCTTGAAGTAAACGTTATGTCACACCCCCAACTGAGCGACGGAAACACCAGACTTTGCGACATAGTGATGTTGGATCTTAGGCCATAGACATACATTGAATAATATACTGGAATATCATGCAACATTACTTCATATTCATTAAATAAAATATATTACATAATTGTTCGAGATACAAGTATGTAACAAAAGCAAAGTAGAATAAAAAAAAGCATAAATTTCTAGCTGCAACACCAAGGTAACCACCTTCGTCTTCTAGGCTCAGTCTCCTGAGAACACATGTGGATTTGAAAGTCAGCATAATGTTTGTGAGTCTATAGGTTTTATTCTTATAAAATGTTTTGTGGTTGTTTAGTTATCTTAGTTATTCTAAACTCGTTTCCTCGAGTTTGAGCGTACTATCACTACCTGTTTTAGGTGGTTTCGTAATAGTAGTCTATGATAGTTAGTTTTAGTTTATCTTAGTTATTTTGAACTCGTTTCCTCGAGTTTGAGCGTACTATCACTACTTGTTTTAGGTTGTTTCCTAATAGTAGTCTATGATAGTTATTTTTGATGGGATTTATAGGTTATAATTAAAACATATGGCGGAAAAACTTAATGGTTTGTACCCAAACCCTAGCAATGGAAGACTTGAGAGGAGAGAGGAGAGGGGATGATAATTCCGACTCTTCTTCTTGTAATAGTATGGACGAAATTGTGATTCCAAAGGACCCTATCTATAGCTAATAGGAAAACCCCAGAAATCCTAATTTGAAATAAAATAATATTATTTCAAATCCGAAATTATCTAGTTTCCTAATTATCCATATTATCCATATGGAATAATCTAGAAACCCTAAGGAGCCTCCAAATTTCGGCCAATCCTAGGAGCCTTCTATAATTCGTCTCTAGTTCAACTATTTAACAATTACAACTTTAGTCCTTGTACTTTTAGTTAATCAAATTAATCCCAAAATTAATTCCAATTAATTTATTTTTAATTATTCATTAAATAATACTATTTCTAAATAATATATTAATCTCATAATATATTAACTAACTATTTATTTCTATTTATTAATCATATAATAAAGTAGTAAATAAATCTCTCTCTCGAAAAGTCATTCCGTCAAAACTAGTTTTGAGGGCAACAAAAAAAGGACTTTGCTTTTGATTAAAGTATATACCAATTTAGTTATTGGCTTAGACACCTAATCCAACAATCTCCCACTTGGATAAGTCTATAACTACAATTACAAGTGTAACTTCTAAATGAAAAAGTGAAGTGTGCTTTCCAAAGCAACTTCCAGACTCTGATCTGATCAGATATCAACCCTAAGATAAGTGATCAAATATTCCTCCATTCTACAAGATATCGTATGGACATGAGACATGGATTACAATCAATCTCTTGTCCAAAATTCTATTTCCAGATTTCCTGATTTGTGATGACCCCATTAGACTACTAACTGAACACATCAATTCAGTCCTGGCTGGGCCAACACTATAATGTCAACACCAAATAACCGAGGGGCCCAAAGATATCGCTTTTCCCGTTAGGAAAAAAAGGAGTGAATAAACTTCGACTTATATGCTTGTATGTTTTGCTCGCCAAATCATGCATGACACTACGTTTTATAACATCACGTTACTGATACATTTTTGTAACATTAATGCACAACCGACCTGTAAATTACAACTCATATATCTCCGTTTTAAGGATAAAATGTATTATCATCTCAAAATTACTTGTGATATAATCTATGAGGTAATTCTCTGAGCATGGGTTTATCCAATACTCAAAATCCCATTTTCTAAGTACTCATGAACATTGTAGCAATCTTATGCAATGTCTAATCCCCATATACAAGCTACAATTCAATTCGTGACAGTCTTGATTCACTACTTACTTCCAAAAGTATGAGCGATTGTGGAGTTTTTAATAATCTAATCATTCAGGAAGTAAAACATGCAAAATGAAACACAAGAATAATTAATTGAAAAAGGCAGTAACCATACTCATTAATAATCTCTGTTATTAATTAAAATCAATTACATTTAGTTTGTTACAAGTTTTAAACAATCAACTAACTATAAAAATTAATGTCATCTCTCAAACCTATGCTCCTAGCATGTTGGTAATGCTTAACCCTACTCAGAGCCTTCATGAAAGGATCTGCAGAGTTATCTTCTGAAGATACTCTCTATTCCAGGAGACGACCTTCTTTAACACTATTGTAAGGGTCGAAGACCTGTTGTAATATGTCGAAGACATAAGTTTATTTTACAAGGCATATTTGTAACGAAGCTTAGATGTTTAGTCCTTGTAATTTTTTGTGTGCTTTCATGTTTCCTATAAATAGGGACATTACTTAGAGTTAGATAAGAGTCTTTGTCTGAACTTGTCTATATACTCTCTGTAACATTTGAAAGCATAATAGAGTTGAAACCATATCATATTTACATCGTGTGTTCAAACTACATTCGTTTAACTCTGATTTGATTCATACTTGATTCTACACTTCATCATTTGGTATCAGAGCAGGAATCATAATCTGCGATCTGATTTTCACTCTTATTCAAAAGGTTTTTGAATCAAATTTCTGGTTCAAAAAGTTTCCACACCTTTTGACGTGAAAAAGTTCTAGATCTTCAGTTGTGATTTGATTCTGCAACTGATTTGTTGAATCGAGTATTCTACTTGAGATTTCTGATCAATTCAGCAATTTACTTTCAAATTCTCTTTGATTTCTCAAAAATTCTCAAAAATTTTCTTCCGTACATCAATGGCGAACTTCAATCTCAACTCGATGACTTCATACTCTCATCTGCTAGGATCTTCAACTAAGATTCCTATGCTCATTCCGGAATACTATGATCAGTGGTCTGATCGTATGCAAGATTACTTGAATGGACTTGATGAAGAGCTCTGGTCTTGCATCTCAGGGAATGTTACTCTTCCGACGAATCTTCAACCAATTGGATCTTTGTCTGGTACTACGAGTGTGGATGCTCAAACTGATAGAATGAAGAAACTTGAAAAACGATGCATAAGAGATTTATGTGGTGCATTGCCTCCAGTTATGTATAACTATGTCAGAAGTTGTACAACTGCAAAATACATCTGGAATAATCTCAAAGAAAAGTTTCAAGGTAGCGAGAAGACGAAAATCAATTCCGTTGAGCACTGTTTGATTGAATTGAAGGATTTCAAGCAAAAAGATGGTGAAACGATTGAAAGTTACTATGATAGGATGAACGAGCTGATTTACAAATGCAATCATTATGGAATCACGAGGTCTGCCATGGAATTCAATATCACCTTTGTTATGGGACTCCATAAAGAATGGAGGAGTGTTAGCATGATGGTGAAAAATCAATAAAGTTTCGACACATCTTCTTTGAATGATTTGTACAATCAACTGAAAACTCATGAAAGTGAAGTGAACGAAATGGCAGAAGAGTCGAAGCTTAGTCTGGGAGGTCCATTAGCACTTGTTTCTAAAGTGTTTGAAAAGGAAGCAGTCGAAAAAGATGATTCTGATGATGAAGAGGGGTTTATTATGAATTCAGATGATGAGGCAATAGCTTTTTACTCAAACAACCGAGTCAAAAAGTTTTTCAAGAAACCATTTAATCCAAAGGTGAAGCAAAGTGAGGGAAAATGAAGTTTCGTGAACAAGGCTGCAGGAGAGGAGAAGAAGCAGTATGAGAAGAATGATGGGAAGGGTGCTGAGGAGAAGAAAGAGAAGAGATTGAAAGGAGATTCTGGTATGGATTGTCATTATTGCAATGGAGCAAATAATCTAGTAAATGATTGCATGCTTCGAAAGAAGGATGAGAAAAAGAATAGAGTAAAGGACGAACCGTATTATGTGGAGAGATTGGAAGAGGTGCGTACGAAGGCGAAAAATTTGTCTTTGGTGGCTCACGGTGAACAGGAGAATGATGGCACATATCAAATTTGGTCTTCGGGCTCCGATGATGAAGAAATGTGTAATCCTACGCATGGAGCCATGTATGCGAAGCTGGACGAAGATTCGGACGAAGAGGTAACGGGCCGATGCTTTGTGTCAAAGTCTGCTGATAAGTCTACAATGACAACTAAGGTACGTAATATTCTTCAATCTTTCAATATTCTTTTGAGTGCATATGATTCTGAAATTGTTGCTTTTGATGATACTGTTGCTTATTTTGATAATTTGATTGTTTCTGCTAGCAATGAAGCTAAGAAATTAAGCAATCAATTGTTAGAGACTCAGAAGAAGTTAGATTCGAAAGTTGTCAAGATAGAATGTTTAGAATTGCAAATAACAAACATTATGTGTGATCGAGATTCGTTGTCTAGTGATGTAAAACTCTTATTAGCTCAACGAAATATCTACTACAATTCTGCTAAACGTCTATATGGCAAGTTAACTGCATTGCATCATTCGTGTGAAATTAGCAAGGAACAACATAGGAAATTATTACCTTTTCTAGCATATGAGAGAGCGAAGGTTGATAATATTTCATATGATTGTGAGAAAAATATTGCTGAGTTTGACAAAATTCCTGATGATAGATATGCTTTTGGAATTGTCAAAATTGACGAATGTCTTGATTCAAGTGAATTAGTTAACATTGTGAATGATACTTTGACAAAATCAGAACAAATTAAAATTTTGAAAAAGACTGAGAATTCAACATCTGATTCTCAATCTAATTTTGCCGATATTGAAGATAACTCTGACAATATTAGCGAAATTAGTGATATTGAGGATGTTTATTGTTCTCAGTTGTCTGTCATTAATGTTGCATCAAAATCTAAAGGAAAAGAAAAACTTAAGGATTTGATGGTTAAGATTGACACTGACAAACCTTCTACTTCGAAAGTTTGTGATCCCGAGTTTGTGGATATCCGAGACAGTCAAACGGATAGCAGTGATGATGAAAATGATGAAGACGATTCGCAAAAAAATGTCTCATCAAACAAAGATTCGAAAGAAACTGAAATTCCCCGTGTTGTTGTTGATCAAGTGCTTGGGGACACTGAAAATTTCGACAAAGTGTTGTCTGAAAAAGGAGCCCATTATTTGGAAACAAATCAAGTGGCGTATCCAAATTTCAAGTGTACTGATGATGTTGTATTTCCAAATCAAGTGTTTCTCACTACTGGAAATGTTGAGAACATTAAACCAGAATTCACCAAAATGGTCAAGGATGACAACAAGAAAACAACAGACGAAGGATTCTTTTCAAATCAAAGCATTGTCGAAAATAATCTAACAAAGAATTCATATGTTTTTCAAAGACAAAAACCACAACGCAAATGGGTTGAAAAATCGAAAATTGTGAAAGAAGTTACAAAAGAGGGTGTTGTGGAAAATGAAATTGTTGTCAAATTAAATTCCAAAGAATTTAAAGAACAAATTGACAAGTTTTCAAAAGAAAATGCAATTTCAAAAAGACAAGCTCGAAAGAAGATTTTTTGGCAAACCGTGGAGTCTCGAAAGAAACAAAATGGTTTGACATTGAAAACGACTGAAAACACAAAGACTAAATCTGTTGAGAACAAGTCTTCACATTCACTAATTCATTCAGATCAAAAGAAAAATCCCGCTCAAACAAATAAAACTAAATCTGAATTTGATCCAAAAACAAATTCTTCGAAAGTTCCAAAAACAACATTTTCTAAAGATAACAAAAATACCTCAAAGAGTGTTCAAAATCAACCATCAACACAACGATTTTCTTCTAATCAACAAACAAGGTTTTCTCAAAAACAAAAATTTCAAAATCGATTTTCTCAAAATATAAGCGTTGGACACAATGATGGAAGTCGATACGCAATGGCATTTCGACCTAAATCAAATGTTGATTTCTTCCCACAAAAACCGAATTTTCCAAATCCTTCAGGGAATCAAACCTTAAAAGTTTCGTACACAAAAGGGTTGTCTCGTGACAAAAACATCGATCATTGGCTTGAAGGAAAAGGACGAATGTATCAATCAAGGAAATATTCTCAACAACAAATTCACGAAGCTTATGAGCATTATGTGAATACTCCGTCAACTGAAAGCTCATCTTCAAAAGATTCGAATGTTTCGGTAAAAACTTGGCAATCAGTTTCGAAAGAAAAGCATGTTCATACACAATCTAAAAAGACGAAGGCATGTGTCAGTGACAATCCCAAAATAACAAAAACTTATGTTTCTGTTCCTTTACCTAGTGATGTGGACTTAATTGATAGTCTCAAAACTAAAGTTTGTGACTGGGTTAAAAGTTGTGCATTTCATTCTGTTTTCAAAACTAATTTCCAAGGACCCAAACAGCCTTGGGTACCTAAATTCTTTCATTGATTGCAGGTATTATGTGACGAGCAATATGATGAGAAATGGTATATCGATAGTGGTTGCTCACGTCACATGACTGGACGAAAGGAAAATCTGAGAGATTTTTGAAGCTTGGAAAATGCAGGTGTTGTGAAGTTCGGCAACAATCACAAGTGCCAGGTGAAAGGATATGGCAAAGTCACGAATGCAAAGTTCACTATTAATCGTGTTGCTTATGTAGAAGGTATTCAACATAACTTGATAAGTGTTTCACAACTTGTTGTGGGCACTGGCAATCAAGTGGTGTTTAACGAAGAAGGCAGCATCATTTCGAATGTTGAAACTAACGAAGTTTTGCTCAAGTCCAAACGACATGGTGACATGTTTACTCTTGATATCAAACCGATCATTGGCAAACCCTCAGTGTGCTTACTTTTGAAAGCTTCCTCAGACATCAGCTGGCTATGGCATCGACGTTTATCACATTTAAACTTTCGAAATTTGAATAAATTGGTTGTTGATGATCTTGTTCGAGGTTTACCTGTACTAAAGTTTGACAATGATACCTTATGTGCAGCTTGCGAACAAGGGAAACAACATAGGAAAGGACATCCAATTGTGATAGATTCGAAAATTGTGGAACCGTTGGAACTTCTTCATATTGACCTTTGTGGACCATCAACTGTTGAAACTCTCAACAAGAAACGGTACATTTTGGTTATTGTTGATGATTTTTCACGGTTTACTTGGGTATATTTTCTCAGGTTAAAATATCAGGTTGCTCAAACAATGATTGATTTTATCAAGAAAATTAAGATGAGTTTGAAAAGAATGTTTGAAAGATCAAAAGCGATAATGGGTCTGAGTTTAAGAACAAAGTGCTGGATTCGTACTTAACAGAAAAAGGAATTTCGCATAACTTCACTTCGCCCTATACACCTCAGCAAAATGGTGTGGTTGAAAGAAGAAATAGGTCACTATGTGAAGCAGCAAGAACTATGTTGACATATGCGAATTTTCCTTAATATCTATGGGCTGAAGCAGTTTCGAAAGCATGTTTCACTCAAAATCAATCTTTCATTCATCGTCGATTCAATATCACTCCGTATGAAATCATCAATAACCGAAAACCTAATGTCAAATTCTTTCATGTTTTTGGTTGCAGGTGTTTTGTAATGAATCTTAAAGATAGCCTTTCAAAATTTCAAGCTAAGGCTGACAAAGGCATATTTTTGGGATATTCGCACAATTCGGTTGCATACAGAGTGTTAAATAAGCATACACGAAAAATCAAAGAGACATTCAATCTTACTTTTGATGATTATTATGTCAAACAAGTTGAAAAGCAATTTGAACAAAAACCAATTATTAATGAATCATCTAATGAAACTGAAGAATCAAATTCATCTGACTTTGATTATGATTTAATTTTTGGTATTCCTGACAGGGCTGTGGATGCTGAAGTTCATGCGAATGATAATCATCACTCTGAATCTTCGAAGCATACTGATGATTTGGAAATCCCTCAAACAATTGTAGATGTTAATTCAACAACGAATTCTCCAGGAGTTGTCGAAAGTATGCATAATAATCCAGTGGAGCGGGAGCACTTGGATTCGCATACTCTGGTTGAGGGGGAGCATTCTTTCGAGGGGGAGAATGGAAGAATGAATGAAGTTGTTGAGGGGGAGCATCTAGTTGAGGGGGAGTATCAAAATGATAACCGTGTTGAGGAGGAGCATGAAGAAACTGAAACAATAAATCTTAATCAAAATGATGAGTTTCATGATCTAAATGATAATGTTTCTGTTGCAGGATCTGAAAATGAAGAGATGTACGAAGATGCACCTTTGGAATTTGATCCGACATATCCACCGTTAGAGAAATGGACAAGGACTCATCCGAAAGATCAAGTCATTAGAAATCCTCAAGATGGAGTATTAACAAGAGGTCAAATTCGTGCAAAGAATGAGGTATTAAATACTCATCAATAATTTTGCATGTTCAATGTTTTCATCTCGAAAATTGAACCAAAAATAGTTAGGGTTGCAATGGAACACTCAGATTGGGTTGTTCCAATGCAATCTGAACTGGCTGAATTCGATAGAAACAAGGTTTGGAGATTAATTCCTAAACCTGAAAATGTTTCGATTGTCGGGTTAAAATGGATTTTCAAAAACAAAACCGACAAGGATGGAAATATTATACGAAATAAAGAACGACTAGTTGTAAAAGGATATTCGCAACAAGAAGGGATTGATTATGAAGAAACCTTTGCCCCTGTTGCAAGACTCGAGGCTGTTCGAATATTTTTAGCTTATGCAGCTCAAAAGGATTTCGATGTCTATCAAATGGATGTGAAATGTGCTTTTCTCAATGGCGAACTTGAAGAAACTGTTTACGTTGAACAACCTCCAGGTTTCGTAAATTAAATGCATCCTGATCATGTGTACATTTTAGATAAAGCTGTATACGGGTTAAAACAAGCACCAAGAGCATGGTTTGCAACTCTTACCAGTTTCTTAAAACAGTTGAAATTTAAACAAGGATCAGTTGACCCCACATTATTTCGAAAGAAATTTGGGAATCATCTAATGCTTGTTCAAATTGATGTGGACGATATTATTTTTGGCTCTACTGACCCTGCTTTGTCTAGTGAATTCGAAAATTTGATGAAAAGCCAATTTGAAATGAGCATGATGGGAAAAATCAATAATTTTCTTGGCTTAAACATTTATCAAAGCAGAGAAGGCATTTTCACACACGAAGACATATGTCCAAGAGATCTTTGATTCAACCCATCAAGATTTAGACATGTCAAGACTATGTGTTAATGATCTGACATGATGAGACCGTGATGAAAGTGAAACCCAAAATTCTATCTTCGTAAGGAATTGACGGGGAACTATGTTCCAGTTTTGACGAAACATTTGTTTCAGTACCACTTTTCGAAACTCCAAATCATATTCATTTCATATGATTGGTCTTGATCAAACTATCGAAGCCCACGATGTTTGTTACCCAACAGGATCCAGTATAAATTTTTTCATGAATATGATTTCCGTGTGAGTTTCATTTGCTTTTGACGTCACTTTCAAAATAATTCAAAGCATACTTGTCACTGACTACACTGGTCAAACATGTAATTTCGGTTACAATTACTCACCTTATGTTTAGGTTGATATGTAACGAAATTGTAAACTACCCATGAAGCCTTATAAAAGAAGCCCTTCGATACTTCTATATAAGTATTCAATTGTATTTCACGGGAACATACACAAGCAGTTGATTATCTCTCTTGATAATTAACAAAGTAACCTTTGCCTGGGGTTTATCTGCTTTTGTGTCGAACATTTCTTTGTTTGACATCACATATCCAAATTTTCGTTAATTTGCTTCTTATCTTATCTTTGGAACACTACACTCACGAAATGCTTGAGGTTTTGAGTAATACCAACTCAGGCTGATGATTTCAAACATCTGGCATATGATTTCGCTTTTTATCCCAAAAGTGAAAGAGCCTTACCTCCATCCGAAGATTCCTGACGGTTACTATTCAATTGGGATAAACGATCAGACTGTTTGAAAAGACATTTTGTATTCAGTCCGGGTTTCTAGGTGATGTGACAGCTACTTTTTGACGCATGGCTATTTTATCGACAGAATGGTGCGAGATTCCAGGTGCCACGTCGAATCTCATTAAATGCCAGTCCCGCTTCAAATTCAAACACTAGGGTTACATATAAAAAGGGGAATCAAAGGGTTTTATCAGTTTATGCTTTCAAACGTAAAATTCCCAACTTTTCTCTGAAAATTTCCGATTGTTCTTCAAAGCTTCAACAAACCCTAATCATGGCCAATTCTGCTGATGTCGGTGTTCACTCACAAAACACTGAAGATGTTACTTCCCAACCGATCATGAAGATTCAAGGTACGAACTATCAAGTTGAAGAGGATGTTTCTCTTTATCCAGATAAATTGAAGATGTTGGTTGTCGCATTGAAAAGTTCTGTTCTTTCAACTGCCTTGTTCAATTCCTTTGCTGTTCCACTTTCATGGCTTTCACAAGCAGGATCCACTGCTACTTACAGCAAAGCAAAGGATATTATCACTTTCCAACTGGTGAATGAAAAGAAGATCCGATTGTCCAAGAAGATTTTTTGTCAGATTCTTGATATCCCTAATTCTCCAATATATACTGATCTTTCTTCTGCACAAGTCATCCACATGTTTAATGAGATGGGTCATCAACCCCCACTCACCAAGATCAGTGATTTCAAGAAGTCTGGACTTCCGACTGTTTGGAATTTTCTCTTTGGAATCTTTCTACGCTGCTTGACTGGTCGCAGTGTTGGCTAGGATAAAGGTCGAATGGAGGTTTATGCGATGGTAGCTGGTGTGTACTATGATATCACAATGGATTATTCTACACAACTGTGGAAGGAATTTCAGAAGAGTGTAGAAAACACGAATGTTGTTCAAGGGATTTCATGTGCAAGGTATTGGAGTTTAATTCTTCGATATTTCTATGCCAAAGAAGGAATTGAGGTGCCTGCTGGTGAAGAGACTGCTGAATTTATAAAGTATCAATTTCTGAAGGAGGTTACTGATGTTGCAGAAATCTTTACGCACATTGCAAGGATTCCTGATGCAATGTTACAACGTGTTGATCCAACAAACTTTGTTCTTATGGAGTATTTGGAAACCATCAATCCTGATGATGGGTCTGGGAAGTTGTTGCCAACAGAAACAACTGGTCCTTCGAAGAAGTCTCGAAAATCGAAGAAGGATGCAACAACTACTCCTGAAAAACCTGTTCAGGAGCCAAAGAAAAAGAAATCACCACCGAAACAAACGAAGCCAGAAGCACAAGTTTTGACTGTTGTGGTTGAGCCGGTCGAGCCTGTTATTGATGACCAAGCAAAGGAAACCATCCAATCAAAATTAGGTATTTTCCGAAGAATTAAAAAGAAGTCTCGTGGATCACGAAAGCTTTCAGATGGTTCGTTTAAGTCTTCTTCTACTATGGTTCGTAAACCATATCTGAATCACCAAGGAATTCTTATTCGTGAGGTTCCAACTCCTGTTTCTCCTTCTGCAAAGAAACGAAGAGCTGAAGATGTGGCTTCATGAATTTCCAAGAAGAAGTCAAAGAAAAGAAAGTTGGTTCTCCAAGAGGAATTATCCGAAGGGGAGAATGTTCCTGAAACACCTGAAGCTAATATTCTTAAATCCACATCTACTCCTGAGAAGACTAAGGTCACACCACCCGAAGTTTCGTTAACCGAGTCTATTGCTGAGGAGGTTCGAACTTCAGACATTTCTACACACGTATCTGATACGGTTGTAAATGTCAACATGGGTGAATGAGAGTCCAATAAAGAAGTTTCTGTTACAACTTAAGGTATTCCTGCACCTTTTGATACTTTCGTTTCTTTACCTCCGTTCATTGTTCCTATTTCGAACACTACCAATTCACCTACTTTTGAAACCATTCTCACTCAACCCATCACTACTTTGTTCTCATCTCAAACCACTGATCCACTTCAATCTACTGAGGACACTGATGTTGACGAAGGGGGATTTGGAGGTACATTTGAAGTGTTGGAGTTTGATGAAGAAGAAGAAACTTTCCCCGACAATATGTTAATGACGATGAAGCAATTTAAGATTCTGAATAAGAAGATGAATTCAATTATTCAGTCTCAAGCTGACATGGGGGAAAGTCAATCTATTTAAAGTTTGGAACTTGATGTTATGCTCAAAGCAGTCAAAGCCAGGATGGTTAGTAAAGTTTCTGGAATGATTCAAGATTCTGAATCTAGAATTTTGGAAAAGGTGGATCAAAATGATAAGTTTAATTATTTACGAGTGAAGTATCAATCTTCGAATTTTGTGGGTGAAGTTCAAGATTTACGAAGGATGGCTAAAGAACGACATGTTTTGTTTATTAAAGATGTGAAACAAGTACGCGGAGATGTCAACTTTAAGCTTCAAGAACTTCGTGAAGATATGCTTAAAGAGATTGCTAGTGCTCAACAAGACTATGCATCTCTCAATCAAAAGGTGGATATTATTTGTGATGCTGTCACAAAGTATGTCAAGATGTATGAAAGCTTGAGTCCTCAAGTAACTCAACTTTCTACGGATAACAGTCGAAGCTTTGTGGAGCTTACTTCTTTGTTAAAGGAGTTGAAAGACTTATCTACCACACCTGTTTCCTCTTCGATCATTACCCCAAAATTTTTATCTCAAAAGTTTTCTCAATTCGAAGCTATTCTACATAAACAGTTGGCCCCGTTGTCCAAATTTTCAAGTCTTCTACCAACAGATGCCCCACCTGTTGTCACAGGGGTGCAAGGGGGAGAGAAGAAGGTTGGTAATGCGAAAGAAGGTGAGGTTTCGCATGAAGCTGTTAAGACTGTTGGGAAAATTTTTCATACGAAGATTCCATCATCAAAGCCAATAGTCTCAACTGCTGGGCCTGTTACTTCAACAGCTGTTACCATAATGCCAATTTCCACGATGCCAATTCCTAGGCCAATCTCTAAAGGAATTATGATTGGGGAAGGTGGTAGTAGTTCGAAGCCCAATGAAGTTGTTGATAGTTCTTCGATCAAAGACAAAGGAAAAACAATTTTGGTCGAAAAGTCAAAAGAGGAGAAGAAAGTTGAAACTGAAGCTGAGTTGGAGAAGTTAAGAGTCGTTCAAAGTATTTTGAGTCTTCGTGCAAGTGATCCGCCTAGAATGAACAAGGGTGATCCTGCAAAGCATTACAACTACGAAACAATCGAAGCAAGAGTTGCATATAATCATATGTATGCTTTTGAGAAGAAGCCGAAGCAAAGCTATGCTGTTGTTAATTCTGATATGAAACAACTGGATTTCCCGGTGAATGAAATGATGTTCATCATGGCTCAGTACAAGATTGCTGAGAAATTTGATAATGATGATGATTACACATACATGAAGCTCAGGTTTCATGCTGTTCTAGGGAAACTTCTAGAGGAAATATGGTCACCTGTGAAGATAAAGAAGGTAATCAGTATTAAGAAGGATGTTCTGTTCGAGAACATGATGCAGAACCTTCGTTTTTATGTTGCAAAGGCGAATGGTCAGGAATGTAATTTCTCTATAGCTGATTTTCCATTAATGAACTTGTATGATCTTATACAAGTTGCATTACTTTTGAAAGATAAAGATGCTTCGCATCTTCGAGAGACTGATCCAGAAGATTTTCGACTTGGTCTTGCCCACATCAAAATATTCATAGATAACTACTATGAGTGTTTGGCACTAACAGATGTGGTGTTGGCAACTTCGAAGGGATTGGAAGTGAAAGTACCCATGGAACCAACGAAGACTCAACCTAAGTTAAAGAAGTATGCTGATGGGGAGATTTGCTTGAAGCCATTCGGTTTGGTATTCACAGGGAAGGATAAAAATGGAAAAGCCAAGAGATTCTTATTCCAAGAATGCGAAGTGGAGAGATACACAACGTCCCAGTATACGAACTTTATTGTTCGTATGAATATCTGCAAGAAGAATAACGAAGGGGACAAGAAAGAGTTGAAGAAGATTATTTATTGGTACTCTGAAATCCGAAGGGTGATGCTGTATGCTATACAGATTCTTTTGAACTGAAGATGGTCGACATTATTACAAAGGGTGAGAATGTAAGGGTCGAAGACCTGTTGTAATATGTCGAAGACATAAGTTTATTTTACAAGGCATATTTGTAACGAAGCTTAGATGTTTAGTACTTGTAATTTTTTGTGTGCTTTCATGTTTCCTATAAATAGGGACATTACTTAGAGTTAGATAAGAGTCTTTGTCTGAACTTGTCTATATACTCTCTGTAACATTTGAAAGCATAATAGAGCTGAAACCAGATCATATTTACATCGTGTGTTCAAACTACATTCGTTTAACTCTGATTTGATTCATACTTGATTCTACACTTCATCAACTATGTCTGATGCAATGGTACTTTCTATCGATATGCTGAGATCTACCATGATCCTTTGGTTCTTTGGTCAAAGCAACCGCAGCTTCATTATCACAAAAAATTTCCAATGACTCTTGAATGGTCGGGACTACTCTGAGATGACCAATGAAGTTCTTCAACCAAGCCGCTTCCTTTGATGCCTTGCTTGTTGCGATGTACTC
This sequence comes from Lactuca virosa, assembly GCF_052849685.1. NCBI lineage: Eukaryota > Viridiplantae > Streptophyta > Magnoliopsida > Asterales > Asteraceae > Lactuca > Lactuca virosa. Next base: position 219,475,532 of record NC_136430.1, on the reverse strand, counting down.
TGATTCTTAAGTAGAATCAACCAATGTTTCCTACTTGGAACTCTACCAAGTAACTGCTCCTCCATTCAACCAGAACATCCAACCCAACTGAGAACATAAGTTATCTCGATCTGTCTGAAAGCTGGCGTCACTATATCCACTTATTCTCAATGTATCACTGCCACCAAGGACTAGAAACATTTCCTTTGTCCTTCGCAAATACTTAAGAATGTTCTTCACTGCTATTCAATGAGCTCTGCTAGGATTTCCCTGAAAGCGGCTAACCATGCTCAAAACATAAGACACATTATGGTGAGTACATGTCATTACATACATGATCGAACCTAAGTCAAAGCATATGGGACTCGAATTATGTCAGCTATCACTTCATCCGTACTGGGGCTTTGAGTCTTACTCAACTTGACAGTACTATGAATAGGTAGTTTCCCTTTATTCGAATTCTCCATACTAAAAAGTTTTAGTACCTTGTCCAAGTATGTAATATGACTAAGACCAATAAGTCTTTTCCTTCTATCCCTCAGAATCCTTATCCTAAGAATATAGGCCGCTTCCCATAGCTCCTTCATGGCAAAACACTTTCCCAATCCAAGATTTCTCTTCTTGCATGGTCGGGATGTCGTTTCCAATAAGGAATATGTCATGAACATATAATACTAGGAAAGTTACTATGCTCCCACTAGCTTTGACATACATACAAGACTCATCCTCACTCCTAGAGAAACCAAAATTTTTGACTTTCTCATGGAAGCAAATATTTCAACTATGAGACGCTTGTTTCAATACATAAACGGATTTCTCAAGCTTACACACTCTATTAGGAAACTTTGCATGTACAAAACCCTCTGGCAAACTCATGTAAACATCCTTAGGCAACTTCCCATTTTGGAAACTGGTTTTGACATCCATCTGCCATATCTCATAATCATGAAAGGCAGCTATGACAAGCATTATCCTGATCGAATTTATCTTAGCCAATGGTGAGAAGATCTCATCATAGTAAATCCATTGGGTTTGAGTAAATCCCTTACCAAGTAATCGTGCCTTGAAAGTGTGTATATTTCCATCCATGTCGGTCTTCTTCTTGAAGATCCATTTGCACCCAACTGCCTTTCGACATGGTACATGATCTACCAAATTCCAAACTTGGTTATCATACATGGAATTGATCTTGTTGTCCATTGCCTCTTTCCACTTAGCAGCCTTAGGGCCTGCCATCACTTCCTTTGAAAAGTATAGTATGCTCAAGAGTCATATTAAAGTGATATTGCTAATTAACATATGATACTAATGGGTCACACTAACAACAACTTGATATAATTGATTATTTATTAGAAATTGATTTTAATAAATATTCAATAAAACTCTTATAATTAAATTGGAAATTATTTATTTCATGGAAATATTAATTTTCATTAGCAAGTAACATAATATATCATATGGTATGATTTATAAGTCATGTACATTATTTTGGACTAGAAAGACTTTTGTCTTTTAGCCAAAAGGCAAACTTTATAACTTATAAAAGGCTTGTGATTTTTTTATAAAAGTTTGACTTCTTTTATATATTAAATCTGAAACATGCTTCTAGGAAGCAAGTTAAGGACTTTGATTATTTTAAAGGAAAGTATGGCATGTCTTAAGGTGCATGGGAGACAAGTAGGCTTTAGGAGACATTATTGTCTTAAAGTGTTAAGGACTTATGGTCCATAAATTCACTTTCTGCGTATAAGAGATGAGTCTTGCACTCATCTTTTTCTCTTAATTCTAGATGGGCAACAACTACACTCCCTTTCCCTTTTTCTCTAGTTTTGGTTAGAAAACTTGAAGAACATTTGCATCCTTTGCTCTCTTTGTGTTCTTATTTTGATAAGAACATAAAGCTTAAGAGTTAAGAGTTTTGGACTAGCATCTACATCAAGTTGAGTCATTGTTGGTGTCTCAAAGGTTCCACATTCTTCATCAACTTCCAAGCCTCCCAAGAGGATCCAAAGAACAAAAAAGGTTGTTATTTCTTCATCCTTTCTGTGGTTGGTATTTTATTTTTCTATAACTTGCAAGGAGATCCTTGGTGGGTATAAAATGTTTTGTTATGTTCAAAATTTTAAGTCTTTCGTTGACATATTTTTCTAGTTTATGAAACTATTTTTGAACTAAAACCCAACAATTGGTATCAGAGCCACCTTGCAAGTTTGGTTAGATTTTTTTGATTTTTGGAAATCTTCGTTTTTGGAGAGTATGGATAATTTGTTTTTCTATAAAAATAGGTTCATACATATTTTCTATGACAACTTTATAATTGTTATTTTTTTATGTGACAAGTTTCATGCATATTTTGTCATTTAAAGTGGTCTTAGAAAAACAAAGGTTGTTTAGTGTGTATGTTGATATCTATGATATGCATAAACTAGCCAAGGACCATTGTGTTTGTTGTGTTGGTTGCTTTATAAAATGGTTGTAATAATTTATTTATTCATACGGTATGTAATAAATTAAATAGATTAGTTTTCTTGGTTTATTTTTGTGAGTAATAGATTAGTTTTTAGAATTAATTTATTTGTACAAAAATATAATAAGAGATGAAGTTGGAACCAGTTTTTGAGGACAAAAGAGCAATTTTCGAGTCTAAAAGGTGTGCAGGATTTTCAGTGACATTTTCTGAAAAGTGTCACTAATGTTGTTTACAAAGGGCTGTTGGACTTTTAGCGACTGTTGCTGAATTTTAGCCTTCAAGAAGTTTTTCCAATCCTTTGCAAGCAATTGGCGTGTACTCAAGTGGGAGCTTCTTCAACAACATTACAAAAAGTTTTTTGGTCTCCTTAAATGTCCCTTTAGGAATGGACTTGACATCTTTTGTGTTGGCTCACAAAAAATATCATTAGTTGGCTGTGTTTATGCACATATCTTTTTATGCATGTTTGTGTTGTTTATTTTATGCAATTATTATGTGTGGTTGATAAATTAGTTTTTCACATGTTTAAATAATTTTGGACAAAATAAACATCACATGGAGTTTGGGTTTTCAAATTTGGACAAAAGATGTAACAAGTTATTATTATAAAAATAAAACCTGGTTTTATAAAATCGTTAAAAAGGCAAATTTTAAAATACTCCATTATAAGTTTTAAAATGGTAATTTTTGTAACTTATACAAACTCCATATACATAAGTAATAAAATGAAGTTTTATTAAATATATATAAGGTTCAAATGCACTCAAAATTAATACAGGTTATTAAAATTGAATTGCGTCAAATTATATAAAAACAACATTTTTATATAGAACCTTTAAAAGTGATTTTCTTTTGAAAATTGATATCATGGTTTATTATATGCATGTAATAACCATGATATCATATGTTTTTAAACTAGAATTATAAAACATATAAAGACCCTTTTTACAAACCTCAAATCTATGCAATCATTTTGAAGAACACCCACATATCTCTTGTATGTACTAGTGGGGTAAATGATACCTAACCGCTTAGTGTTGTCTTTTGATGGCCGAGGTGTCTTCGTGATTTCTATAACCAAGTTATAGGCCGATTACATAAGTTTTTCAAGTTGGATGATTTGATCGGAAATCTTTTATGATAAAGGATACCTAAGCAAGAGAAATCTAAGGCATATATGGGATCAAACATGTCTAATTAAATTTGTTATTAGAGATCCCACAAATCTAGTAATTATATGGCAAAATATAATTGATAATCGACATCTACCTGGTTGAATTCAAATGGATGAGATAAAGGATACCTAACCATTTATTTGTTTTGCAACTTGGATCCTAGACTTTGATAATTAATGTTTTTGGAAACTAAAAGGGTATTAATTTTTAAAGATTAAATATTGAAAATACTAAATAAATTTTGTTAAAATTTTGTAGTTAAATAATCCATTCTCATTATCATGAATTGTCATTTTCTTTAATGACTTAATGAAACAATAACATTCACTAGATACAACTTCAATGAATGGGTTCATGTCTTAAGAGACAATCTCGTAAGAGATATGAAATTATATACACTTAAAGGTCCTAGTCCTAAACTATTTGCTTTGAGCGATAAACCTGAACATGATACCTAGTAAAGGCATCACAGTAATGCTAAAGATGCTTCTAACATCACGCTAGGAATAGTTATTCATGACTTCTAGGAAGTATTCGATAATTTAAACATATATCTGATGATTTAACAGGTCAAGCAATATTCCAATAAATACAGTGATATTTTATTGAAAAGCTACTTTAAACATTGGAATAATGTAAGGCTAAAAGAATCGCCTTGTGTGATCCAGGAGGCCCATGTTTTATGGACTGAACACCTTTAAGCCCAAGAAATCTACTAAAGCCCACATAGATGCATCTTGTTTCTTTTGTGAAGAAATTGGACATTAGAAGAGGATTTACTCCTCTTATTTGGAAAAAAGTCTGGAAGAGACTAGTACTTCTAGTATCTAGTAAATGGCTTGCATATATTTATTGAAGAGTAACCAGCTAAGCACAATGAAGTAGGAACTACACTCTCGGAGTTTAGTTTATTATTTGTGCTTAGAACATAAATTACTTGTAATGTAAAACAATATTTATTTTGGAACAATGTATGTTTCAATTTAGCATGTCTAAATTTATGTCTCAGTTATTTTATTCAAATGTTTGATCATTTATTTAATCGTTTTTCATAACGATAATATTCATATTCTAAAATGATTAACTTCCATGTATGAGACTAGATCTCTTAATAGAATAGTAAAGTAAATATCAACATTTTTATAAATAAAATCAAGTTCTATATACAAGCACTTTTGACTTAAACTTGTTTTAAATCAAACTTATCTTTGACATTGTTATCTTTATTATATAAATGGCATTCACATATTACAACTTCAAGAAAGGGATATTTGAAGGAAAATAATGTAGTTTATTTGACATATGTGAACCTTATTTATATGTAAAGGATTCCTAATGATATTTTCACTAAGGCGTAGAGAAAATAATTAAGGAACTATACACCTTGGTGTATGACTTCCTTTCTGATGAATGTTTGAGATTAAGCATAAGATACCAAGTCAACTTTATTAACAACTATAGTAGTTTTAATTATATTTTACGTGGTAAAGCATAATTGTTAAATATTTGTTGAAGATTTCAAAAGTTGAGATACAAACCAGTAAGAACCATCTAAGGCCTTAATGATAACAAAGGATGAATAAAATCTTACTTGGTATGATTTACTTTCTAATCAGTAGAAATATCCTCCTTCAATCTTTTTGGGATAATACTTCAATCACTATTAATTGTATCTTGAATACAAATACCAACTAATAAGTATATTAAACACTTTATAAGGTTTAGTATGGAAATGCTCCATCCTCATCTTACTTAATGTTTTATGGATTTGAAGCCGATGTTGGACTAAAGCTTCTAAACCCAAAATCTACTAAATACATATTTGTATAATACTCTAAATGTGGCTTAGATTATTATATGCAAACCCGTCAAGAATAAGTCCTCTTATTCTTGTGAAAGCAAAGTTAGTAAAAAGCAAGCTTCTAATTACAAAGTGAGTGGGAGGTACATGGAACTTGAAGCAGCTCAAGAACCATAACCTTATATAGTAATAGTTGGCACTAGTTTTAACAAGGATTGCTAAACTTGAATAATAGCTATTCACAAACACAAATTGTTCGCATTAATGGTAGAAATCATCTATGACTTGAGAAATGTGGAATCTCTCATTCATGAGCTTTTATTGATGGTTTCTGGAAAATCCATCAAATACCAAGATGCTATGTCAGATCTCGAATCTGATAAATGACTTAGAGTCATGAACATCAGATGTAATCCATATATGAGAATCAAGTATGGGCTTGATTAAAATTTATCCCTACAGCAAGGCTAGAAGGAGTAAATGATTCTTCTAGAAAGAATAAATTACATGGATAACCATACACATTTAAAGCAAGACTTGTAGTAAAAGGATTCTCTCATACTCATGCCATTGACTATGGTCCTCATCATACTCATGACATTCATTGTGATCAAACCTTTTTCACAAGTAGCTATGATTAGATCAACAAGGATATTATTTACTATAAATTCATATTCTTAATATGAGATATAGAAAATAGATTTCAAGAAAGACCGCTTTTCTTAATAGACATCTACTAGAAGATATCTATATAGGTTTGCCTGAAGGTTTTCTTAATCCATGTTATCCTAAACAAAATGTGTAGAGCTTAAGATCCACTTGTGGATATAAAGCAAACATCTCAATGTTGCAATCATCACTTTAATGTAAAACCACAAGGTATGTTTTTTACATCAAAATGAATAGAACATGTGTGTTTACTAAGAACTAGTGGGAGCCTAGTGAAATTCCTAATCTTGTATGAATGATACATACTTAATCATTTGACATCACATTTTACTAAGCAAGGTCGTTTTCACCTTGACTCGGAAAGTGTTTCTAAAATGAAACACTTAGGAAGGAGAAGATATATTCTTGGAATGTAAAATCTATAAGGGATAGATAAAAGGAATGTTAAAAGTTTCATGTCCTTATACATATATTGGAAATATCTTGAAAGGGATCAAGACACAAGATTCTTTTGGAGAATTCTTAGCATTGTCATATGCTACCATTTTGAACTAGCCTCAAAAGTACATAACTCATAGGTTTGAACTAGATGAAATTTTACACCATATTATGCATAGGACATGGTATTTGATCATGTTATAAGCATGTAATAGGATACTAACTGGATACATGGTTAAGTCATTGGGTGACTAAGAGAGCATTCTAAGAGTACTTTAGAAGAACTAAGAGAATGTATATGAGACAATCAGCTTAGAAAGGATCTTTATGTAAAGAGTTACACAAAATGTTAATTTATAAACAGATATAAATTATTATGAATTATAATTGGATTTTGACTTCATTATGGAATGAAATGTAAGTTTTGTTGGAATGAGGTCCAAGCAAAACATAATGAAATAATCTACTACAAAATAAGAATACACTACTTTGGAAGTTGGATTCAAATATGATTGGATGAATAGGATCATTGAAAAACTATGTTGATTTCTGCCATTCAAGGATCACATAGAAATCTTTGTGACTTCGATAGTATACTTAATCTAGCTAAGCGACTCTATGTCACGAAAGAACACCAATCATATTCTCCAAGATATTTAACTATAATTAGAGTAAAGTTAAGTATGGAGATGATAGTATTCACAAAATTCAAACAAATTAAATTTTGTCAAATCCATTGATAAAGTCATTCTTTTGAGCTAAGTATGAATGGTTACACTTCAGCTATAAGACTTTATTATTCTAGAAATGAGTTTTTGATTTGGATTTAGTATTTGGATATTGGAACATTATAACAACAACTATTAGATAATGTTATGGTATATTGGGATATAGTCATCACATTAATACTTGTTGTGTTCTATATTAACATGTTTAATCCATGAATAATGTTATTATTCTAAAAGTTCATAGTCGGTTATAATTGTGGGAGCAATTATGTAGTAAAACTAATATGAATTGGATTGTTTGACTATCACTGGATTAAAGTAGGTAAGTGGTTGTAACCAAGTTTCATAGGTACTTGTCAGAGAACTAGTATTGAATTAACCCCCATCAAGATCATCTCATGGATCGCTATCATGAATGATACTTGATTAAAATGGTACTATCTTTGCATCCTTAACACCTGAGATACATAGTGGGACTGAAGTGTAGGAAGTACTATGCTTTGATATGGTCAAATGCTGTTCCTTAACCTGGCAGTTATAAAATCCATTTTCAGGTATGGTGTGAGCTATGCAAGAGACTTATGTAGTCAAGATGGGATTTGTTACTCTTATGTGTTAAGAGATACACATCTAAGGCGCCTTACCAAAAGTCGAACAACTAATGAGATAGATCGTGATCCGTATCTCATGTTCAATGTGATGTCTATAGCAAAGGGAGAACTGATAAAATTACCTTATACACCAATTGTAGCTTTGAGCTTTTTGGGAATTGGGCGTTGATAGAATGGAACGAATTCATATGTTGTTGGGGGCAGTGAAATGTTGCTAGACATTCACCATTGTCTATATCAGTCTAATATGAGTCTTGCGCAAGTGGGAGATTGAAAGGTCTAGTATGCTCAAGAGTCATACTAAAGTGATATTGCTAATTAGCATAGATACTAATGGGTCACACTAACGACAACTTGATATAATTGATTATTTATTAGAAATTGATTTTAATAAATATTCAATAAAACTCTTATAATTAAATTGCAAATTATTTATTTCATGGAAATATTAATTTTTATTAGCAAGTAACATAATATATCATATGGTATGATTTATAAGTCATGTATATTATTTTGGACTAGAAAGACTTTTGTCTTTTAGCCTGAAAGCAAACTTTATAACTACTAAAAGGCTTGTGAGTTTTTTTGATAAAAGTTTGACTTCTTTTATATATTAAATCCAAAACATGCTTCTAGGAAGCATGTTATGGGATTTTGATTATTTTAAAGGAAAGTATGGCATGTATTAAGGTGCATGGGAGACAAGTAGGCTTTAGGAGACATTATTGTCTTAAAGTGTTAAGGACTTATGGTCCATAAATTCACTTTCTGCATATAAGAGACGTGTCTTGCACTCATCTTTTGCTCTTAATGCTAGATGGCCAAAACCTACACTCCCTTTCCCTTTATCTATAGTTTTGGTTAGAAAACTTGAAGAACACTTGCATCTTTTTCTCTCTTTGTGTTCTTATTTTGATAAGAACATAAAGCTTAAGAGTTAATAGTTTTGGACTAGCATCTACATCAAGTTGAGTCATTGTTGGTGTCTCAAAGGTTCTACATTCTTCATCAACTTCCAAGCCTCCAAAGAAGATCCAAAGAACAATAAAGGTTGTTATTTCTTCATCATTTCTATGGTTGGTATTTTATCTTTGTTTAACTTGCAAGGAGATCCTTGGTGGGTATAAGATGTTAGGTTATGTTCAAAATTTTAAGTCTTCCGTTGCCATATTCTTCTAGTTTATGAAACTATTTTTGAGCTAAAACCCAACATCCTTGTAGTTAGCTGGCTCATCTAAATTTACCAGTGTACGATCACTAACAAATGTGTCACCATATGTAGTTATATGGAAACAATAGAACTCAAGTGGCATGCTAACTCTACTAAAACGTCGAAGAGGTAATGAATTGTCAATTGGATTCACATGATTCTCATCCTCTGGTTAAGAGCTAGTGTCTTCTAAGGTTCCTTCATATGGTGTCTCCTGAATTTCTTCAAGGCCAATTGTACTCCTAATTTCCTCTTTAAATATGAGGTCTCTCTCGCGAATGACTCCCATTCGATCCATAAAGACTATGTTTTCACTAGGTATGTAGAACAAGTATCCAAAATACTTCTTTGGGTAACCAATGAAAATACACCTCTCACTTCTAGGTTCTAGTTTGTCATGAGTCTCTCGTCTAACAAAAGCTTTAGAACCCCTAACCATGATATGGGCTAATGAGGGAACTTTCCCTGTCCACATCTCGTGAGGTGTTTTGGCAACCTTCTTAGTAGGGACCAGATTAAGGATATGGGAGGTTGTCTCTAATGCATACCCCCAAAAAGAAATAAGAAGGGAAGCTCGACTTATCATGGAACGAACCATGTTTAACAAGGTTTGATTACGTTTCTCAGTCAGACCATTAAGTTGTGGTGTCATAGGAGGAGTCAATTGTGAAACTATTCCACATTCCTTCACATATTCATGGAAGTTGACACCAAGATACTCTTCACCTCTATCAGACCGGAGCATCTTTATCTTCCTGCCCAATTGATTCTCGACCTCGTGCTTAAACTCTTTGAAATTTTCAAAGGTTTTTGATTTATGTTTGATTAAGTCTGTGTACATATATATATATATATATATATATATATATATATATATATATATATATATATATATATCCATATCTGCTATAATCATCTGTAATCTCATGCATAATCGATTAGAATCCCTTGTAGAAGATCTGAAGGGTCCACACACATCTATGTGTATGAGAACCAACAAACCTTCACCTCTTTCACAAGATCCAGTGAAAGGTGATTTTTTCATCTTACCCAAAACACAAGACTCACATTCATCATCTGACCTTAAGTCAAATGATTCCAACAATCCATCCTTTTGGAGTTGGGCGATGTGTTTCTTGTTAATATTTCCAAGACGACAATGGCACACACATGCTTTGTCTATACCATTAGACGAATCAATATAAAATACACTATTGCCTAAGCTATCAACACAAATCACAATTTCATACACATCATTACAAGGCAAAGCTTTAAACATAAAAATACCATATTTGTAAACTAAAATCGATCCATTCACATCATCAAATCAATATCAAAAACCTTGTTTGAACAGTGCATGAAAAGAAATAAAGTTTCTTGACATTTTTGATGAATAGTAACAATTAATCAAATCTAATCTAACATCACCACCGAGCACAAGACCATAAGTTCTAATCTTGGTAACAGGTGAAGATTTCTTATTCCCCATGATCAGATTTATTCTTCCAAGCTCCACTTCCTCACTTTCTCTTAGCCCCAACAAATCATAACAAATGTGGAAACCACTTCATGTGTCAAGGACCCAAGAAAGTGAGCTAACATGAAAGATTTTCAAAGTTAATGGTCACCTGTTCAAACCTTTTTATGAAGGTTTCTAGGTTACAAACGCGGAAGTGGAGGTTGTTGAGGATCCAACATACCACCACTAATGAAACCAGGGAAGAACGTCGAGCCAACAATATTAAAAACAGGCAGCTAACCAGGAGGCAACCTGGGTGTTTTCGAAAGTTGGTTTTTCGTTTTTCCTTTGTTTTAGTGTGATTTTAGGATTTAATTAGTTTGTTTTTAAAATCAAATTGTGCTTTTCAAACAAGGAAAAGGGGGAGGGTTTCTGCATTTTAAAAATTCCAAAATAGGGCAATTTTCTACAAAAATGCGATCGAAATTTTCAAATATGCGATTACATTAGTGTTTTGCAGGTTTAAAATGAATAAAATAAAAAAGCTTGAAAAATTATAAAAAATGTTATTGATATATGTATCGAGGATAACACAATTTTTAGCAAACAAAATAAAAAAATCGATTGGAAAATAAAAAAATTCGATCGCAGAAAAAAGTACGATCACTGATTTTGAAAAAATGCGATCGAATTTTAACTTCGAGGATTTTAATCACTAAAAAAAATAAAAATTAAAAAAATTCGATCGGAAAATAAAAAAATTTGATCGCTGAAAAAAATGCGATCGTTGATTTTGAAAAAACGCGAACGAATTCTGACTTCAAGGATTTGATCGAATTTTTTCCATTTTGTGCTATAAAAACCGACTTCTGCCCCCTTTCTCTTTTTCCACACTTCAGAAACCTCTCATTTTGCTCTGAAAATTCAAAAACTTACTCAAATCTTCACCAAATCCTCATTTTTTGTAGAAATCAAGCGTATAAGGTATCAAAATCTTCCTTTTTTTACTTCTCCTATGCTCCGACACTACTGGAAACACGATTACATGGTTGAAATCCTCTAGAAATCTCGTGTTTTCGTTTTGAACTTTGGAATTTTTGTGAGTTTCTTTTTTAGATCTACGGTTCGTTAGAGCAGATCAGAGCGTGATACTTGGATTTTTTGTTCTACTTTCCAAACAAAAGAGGTTCACCAGAGAAAATTTTCAAAAAGTCAAAAATTTGCAGACGCGAAAAATACATTGTTGATCAGCGGCCAGTTAGTTGTATTCGTTCTGAAACTGAACCTTTTTTATTTATTGTCAGATATATATGTGTGGGATTGTGTATCCTCTTGGGATTTGTTAGATTTTTTAATCACATTTGAACTTGAAACGTTTTTAACTGTCTCATAATTCGTGTCGAGCCTACCCCTTGTCTTTAGCCTGAACCATCCCCCCCCCCCCCCCCCCCCCCCCGAGAAACCAAAGTCGGAGTTGAAATGCTGACATCCCAAACTAGCCCTATGCCATTCAAGAGGGTGAAGTGGTGGTTAATCTAAACTCACAGGCTACATTAGAACAGTTTCATCAGCTTCTTTCCAGAGAAGTTAGTTCTCAGAGGTAGGCTCCCAGTACCACTGTTCATGAGGGCCTAAACATTTATGATGGGATTTGCGCCCTCTTTGCTAATATTGGTTGGGAGGGTCTTTTGTACCTCGATTTTCCTACATCAACTATGTTAACTAGAGAGTTCCTAGCTACCCTTAGTGAAGTTAACCATGAGGGTAACTTCACGTTACGTTGTTTCGGCAACACTCACAGTATTCATGTAGACCAACTCAGTGGCCTCTTCAATGTGTCTGTCACGAACAGTTTTTTGCATCCTGTCAATTTAAATGCAACAAGTTTTTGGAAATCAATCACTGGTCTATGATTGTATCAAAATGACATCAAGTCACCAAAATTATTTCAAAATATTAAACTTCTTTTAAATGTTTTTATAAACTTATATTTCTCCTAAAACTCATATTTGTGTGTATATATATATATATATATATATATATATATATATATATATAAATAAGATTTAAAAGGCTTAGGACTGATAACCCACTTTGGTTCCTTTTCCTTGTTTGGATGTGGGATTATAAGTATCAGTTATTTGTCTGAGTGTCATTTAAATTTTACTTATATATATTTGTATATGTATACAAGTATAAAAGTTAGTTCATTAAGTTCAATTACCCTTTGTAACATGTTGAGCAAGGGGTTGCATTCATGAATACTCGGTATCAATTCAGAAAGTACATATAAATTATAATAGATATAATTTATGATTCACAGAACATTAATTCATGATTCAAGTATACTAAAGTACATTGTTATAAAAGAACAAAGGTTTGATTTAAAACTAATCAAGGATATACATCTTTCAGATATATGTTAAGAATACTAATTCAATAACATACTGTCAATCATTTATTTCAGAATGATTGGGTTTCCATAACTATTATACATGTAACGTTTATATGCTTTTTATGAGTCATTTGATATAGGTTGTTTAATTCATTTAAACAACAAATTTAAAGTCCTGACATTATAACCAAAATCTCCAGCCGGGGATCAAAACAATATGTGTATAGATCTATATTGGGATTGACAACCCCGCACTCAGACTGCTAGCTACAGTCAGGCATACACGCCTATGAGTGATAGTTGTTATCAACAGCTTTCAATGCATTCATAGCGTTGGGTCAGGCCATCTAATCAGTATGGTTATAATAACTCATATAAAAGATATTAACAATACGTTAGTGTATAAATAACTAAACATAAGTACATTTTCAAAGTACTAGTTTACAAGATACAATTTACAGTATTACATTACAGTTTACAATAACAGTTGAAGAAACCAGGAACACTCTCAGATAGAAGTTTACAAAAGGAATACAAATACAGAACATTGGTTTACCAATAGAACGATTTTATGTATTTAAAACTACTTTTCATATACAGCAGAAAATATAGGATTTTCGTGAACAATTTACATATTCAAGAAACCGATAACATTCATTCAAACATAAATACGTATGCACTCACTCAACTTTATGTTGATACTCTCTTTTCAAATTACTTGTATTCTCAGGGAACCAGTAGACATGTACTCCCCGAGCTTTTGAGAAGATGGAGCTATTTTTGTGTCTTGTCTTCTTCTTTTGTATAACTATTTGGTTTCAGTATACAATGATGAAACACATGTAAATACTTATACTTTTTAAATACAGTGGTTGTTTGTACTCTGATTACTATAATGCATGTGTTGTGATACTACAAATGAAGTCATCCACCCCGGACGTTTCCGCCGTCTGGTTTGGGGGTGTGACAGATTGGTATCAGAGCATTGTTTATAGTGAACTCAGTATATCAATCCATAAAAGATATACAAACTATAAATACATTTGGGGCTAAGAGCTCTGACTACAAATATACTTTTTAAAAATTTAAGTATTTTTACAAGAAGTATACTAACACTCATACCTACAAGTACAGTAACACAATAATAAGAACTTAAAAGTATTTGGATGTTGGACGTTACAGTCAAACCTGGGCAGTTATGTAATCATATCTGGGATTAATATAGCCTGATCAACTATATTGATTTGAGATATGACCAACATGTGTTTGGGAGTGATAGTAGTGTTGCGACATGTCTAAAACTTACCAACCATACATATTCAGAAGAACTCTAGAACAGAACATAAAGATTTAAAATACTATAGGGGTATTTTAGGCACTATATACTAATAACAATCATGTGAAAACAATAGAACAATTGAGGGTAGAACTATAAATATTAAGGGTATATTACAGTTATATATAATTAAAGTTATATAGACTTAAAATATGTGATCTAGCTTCATTTCCTATTCCTTGTTTGGTTGTGGATTTAGAGCCGGGTCATTTAATCGAAGGTCAGTTATACCCAAGTTATATATAATTAGTATACACTTTATAGTTCTAGTAATACCTAAAACAAGTCATAAAGAATACATTACTTGATAACAGTAGGTCTCTCTCGTAGAAACTTGTATCCTTAATCTATCGTTACTAACTATATTCTATATCTCTTATCCCTATTCTCGCTTAGATAACAATGATTGGATTTCATTTACCTGGAGACCCTTATTTTCCCAATCAAGGAAAAGAGGCAGAGCCGGAAGAGAATAATGAAATTCCATTAGATGATGATTTTGCATAAAATTTTCCTGAAGACAATGATTCCGAATCAGAAGCATATAATCCACCACCAGTTTCCCAGAATCCTAATCCACGACAAAATTTCCAAGGTCCGACGCCTTCGTGGGCTGAGAACTTAGGTAGGTGGATCCGTGAGCAAAGTCAACCCTTAACCTACAACGGAGATTGAAGGTTCTACAACATAAGTGAGGGAGGCTCTGCAGACAGAATTCTCCCTATTTTGGTTCGCCGAGTGGCTCGAAATGTTGAGCTAGGAGTGGCAGCCATTCAACAAACTGTGGAGCTTGATGCGGACACGAATGTCAATACGAATAGTATTCGCAATCTTGAACTTGCTTATAACATAGCAATGAGATACAATGAAGCCTTACTGCAAGAGTTAGATGTAACTCGAGCTGAATTCATAGAGCTTTGAGCACGCCTGACAGTGTATGAAAGACATTTGCTTGCTGTGGAGCGTCAGCTAGCTGAGTTGAGGTTTCGTCCAAGTGATAATCGTCGACAGTAGGAGATTCTCTACTCATTCTCTGTTCACTCTTTTGGTTATAGTTAAAGTCTACAGATATGTTCTAGCGTTATTTTTCATGTTTTTCAGTATGACCGCGAAAATTTCATTTTCAAGAAGTGAAGAGGAACATGGCCAACATCTTCGTCAAATATTGCAAACTGTTAGATCTGATAAACTCTATGCGAAGTTTTCAAAGTGTGAATTTTGGATCAGGAAGGTTGATTTCCTAGGTTACGTGGTCAGTTCAGAAGGAATACACATTGAACCTTCCAAAATAAAGGCAATTGAAAACTGGTCAGCACCCAAAACACCTACAGAAATCTATCAATGCTTAGGTCTTGCTGGCTATTATCGCAGATTCATCCAGAATTTCTCTCGAATAGTTAAGCCTCTTACCACTCTGACGCAAAAGGGTGTAACTTTTAGCTGGGGAGAAAAGCAAGAAACAACGTTCCAAACGCTGAAGCGAGCTCTATGTAGTGCACCGATCCTATCTCTTACTGAAGGGACAGAGGATTTCATAGTGTACTGTGATGCTTCTAATCAAGGACTTGGATGTGTTCTTATGCAAAGAGGAAAGGTTATATCCTATGCCTCAAGACAGCTAAAGACACATTAAGTCAACTATACAACACATGACCTTGAACTAGGAGCAATGGTATTTGCTCTAAAGATCTGGAGACATTACTTATATGGCACGAAATGCACAGTATTCACGGACCATAAAAGTCTCCAGTATATCTTCGTTCAGAAGGAGCTGAACATGAGACAACGACGATGGGTGGAGCTACTGAACGACTACGATTGTGAGATTCTTTATCACCCTGGTAAAGCTAACGTAGTAGCTGATGCCCTTAGTAGAAAAGAATACTTGGGACGCCGAGTAGAGTCGTTGACCATGACAATCCATTCACATCTGTCCACACAGATCAGAGAGGCTCAACTCGAGGCCTTAAAACCTGAAAAGGTGACAGGTGAAACCTTGAGAGGAATGGATAAAAACTTCAAAGTCAGGGATGATGGAGTCTATTGTTTCATGAACCGGATCTGGACACCAAAGTTCGGTGGTTACAGAGACGTGGTTATGAATGAAGCACACAAAACCTGATACTCCATTCATCCAGGTTCAGACAAGATGTATCTGGACCTCAAAAAACTATACTGGTGGCCTAACATGAAGGCCGAAATCGCTACCTTTGTGGGCAAGTGCCTTACTTGTGCCAAAGTCAAGGTAGAATACCAGAAACCTTCAGGTTTATTGCAACAACGTGAAATCCATGAATGGAAGTGGGAGCGGATTACAATGGATTTCATAACTAAGTTACCCAAGACATCGGGTGGTTATGATACTATTTGGGTAATTGTCGATAGATTAACCAAATCCGCACACTTCATACCAATCAAAGAGACTGACAAGATGGAGAAGCTAACGGGAACTTACCTCAAGGAAATCGTTAGACTGCATGGTGTGCCAATATCTATTATTTCTGACCGAGATAGTAGATTCACTTCTCGTTTCTGGCAGTCTTTACAAAAATCTTTGGGAACTAGGCTAGACATGAGTACAGCCTACCATCCACAAACTGACGGACAAAGTGAGAGGACGATTCAAACTCTAGAAGATATGTTGAGAGCTTGCGTGATAGACTTTGGAAAGGCATGGGATACTCATTTACCCCTTGTCGAATTCTCTTACAGTAACAGTTATCACACTAGCATAAAGGCTGCTCCTTTCGAAGCTCTCTATGGCCGCAAGTGCAGATCACCTCTGTGTTGGGCTGAAGTGGGTGACACGCAGCTAGCTAGAAGTCAAGTTCCTGACGGTGCTCTCACTGGTCCGGAAATCATTCGCGAAACTACGGAGAAAATTGTACAAATCCGAGAACGACTTAAAGCTTCCAGAGATAGACAGAAACGCTACACTGATAAAAGAAGAAAACCTTTGGAATTCCAGGTTGGTGACCGCGTCATGTTGAAAGTCTCACCCTGGAAGGGCATGATACGCCTTGGAAAGTGTGAAAAGCTGAATCCAAGGTACATAGGACCATACAAGATTCTTGCTAGAATCGGTCCAGTAGCTTACAAACTCTGACTACCTCAAGAACTAAGTAACATACATCCTGTTTTCCATGTCTCGAACTTGAAAAGGTGTCTGTTCGACGAGACTCTTATAATCCCACTCGACGAAATCGAGATCGACGAGAGCCTCAACTTCGTGGAAGAGCCAGTAGATATCATGGACAAAGAGGTCAAGCAAACGAAGCAAAGCCGTATTCCTATAGTGAAGGTTCGCTGGAATGCCAAGCGGGGACCTGAATTCACTTGGGAGCGCGAGGATCAAATGAAAATGAAATATCCTCATCGTTTTACTTAATTATTTGTAATTGCTTAATTGCATAAACTCTAATTTCGGGACAAAATTCTCTCTAACGGGAGGATGATGTGACAACCCGAAATTTCTATCTTGTATAGCCATTCAATTCAATCAAAGTCAGACTCGTTTCTGGTATCTTTTAGCATTGTTTAAGGTCTGTTTGAGTATTCTAAGCCTAGTGCATTCAAGGTTTGGGTTTAGGGATGAGTTAACGTAGGTTCTTCATGTTGCACTCGAGCTAAACACTCCATCAAGAGGAGTCTACGGCCGCACACATGAGTGTACGGCCGTACACTCAAGGTGGCCGTGAACCCATGCCCATATATAAGTTATTCCTTCATTTTTCACACTTTCTAACACTTTCACCTCAAGAACTTCCATTCTCTCTCAACTACCATCAAGAACACTCCTTCTAATCTTCAAAAGTGGTAAGTGATTCTTCATGTACTTTGTTATACTTGAAAGACCATTAGATCCAAGCCTTAATTCATCATGTTTCAATATCCCTTCATGATCTTGAAGGGAGTACGACCGTGAACCCTTCATAGGTTCATTGGCCGTACACACCTCAAGACCCTCCAAAATGAGAGCTTTGTTCATCCTCTTGTTGTGCAATTAACACACTAGTTTCCCCAAAGATCAAACACCCCTGTTTCATGATTTTCCATGAGTGTACGGTCGTACACTCCATGACCGTACACCCAATGGCCATACACCACATTGGTCGTACACATCTTGGCCCTACACACCCTTGTATGGCCGTAAACCCCTTTAATGCAATCACATGTGATTGTAACACTTCAATTCAAGTGTTTCCTGGCCCGTAAAGTGGTTTCCTATCATAATTAGTTGTAATTTACACTAATTATATCCATATATGTTTCATTATATGCTTAATAGGATCCGTTTGTGCTTAAGACTTCACTTGACACTTAGCATCATATATCGACCTTTCACTCGAATCACTCACTACAGGTGAGTTCATACCCCCGTATTTTCATAGTTTTTACTGTTTTAAGGGGGGGGGGGGGGAATACAAGTCTAACACAAGGATTTTCTGTTATAAACAAATGGTTTCAAATATCTTATCGAAATGGATTTCAGTTATCATCAAATCAAATAGTTTTCAATGATTGTATCAAAATGACATCAAGTCACCAAAATGTATTTCAAAATATTAAACTTCTTTTAAATGTTTTTATAAACTTATATTTCTCCCAAAAATCATATTTGTATATATATATATATATATATGTATATATATATATATATATATATATATATATATATATAGTTAGTTCATTAAGTTCAATTACCCTTTGTAACAAGTTGAGCAAGGGGTTGCATTCATGAATACTCGGTATCAATTCAGAAAGTACATATAAATTATAATAGGTATAATTTATGATTCACAAAACATTAATTCATGATTCAAGTATACTAAAGTACATTGTTATACAAGAACAAAGGATTGATTCAAAACTAATCAAGGATATAAATCTTTCAGATATATGTTAAGAATACTAATTCAAGAACATACTGTCAATCATTTAATTTCAGAATGATTGGGTTTTCATAACTATTATACATGTAACGTTTATATGCTTTTTATGAGTCATTTGATACACGTTGTTTAATTCATTTAAACAACATAGTTAAAGTCCTGACATTATAACCAGAATCTTCAGCTAGGGATCGAAACAATGTGTGTATAGATCTATATTGGGATTGACAACCCCACACTCAGACTGCTAGCTACAGTCAGGCATACACGCCTATGAGTGACAGTTGTTATTAACAGCTTTCAACGCATTCATAGCGTTGGGTCAGGCCATCTAGTCAGTATGGTTATAATAAATCATATAAAAGATATTAACAATACGTTAGTGTATAAATAACTAAACATAAGTACATTTTCAAAGTACTAGTTTACAAGATACAATTTACAGTATTAGATTACAGTTTACAATAACAGTTGAAGAAACCAGGCACACTCTCAGATAAAAGTTTACAAAAGGAATACAAATACAGAACATTGGTTTACCAATAGAACGGTTTTATGTATTTAAAACTACTTTTCATATACAGTAGAAAATATAGAATTTTCCGGAACAATTTACATATTCAAGAAACAAATAACATTCATTCAAACATAAATACTTATGCACTCACTTAACTTTATGTTGATACTCTCTTTTCAAATTACTTGTATTCTCAGGGAACCAGTAGACAGGTACTCCCCGAGCTTTTGAGAAGATGGAGCTATTTTTGTGTCTTGTCTTCTTCTTTTGTATAACTATTTGGTTACAGTATACAATGATGAAACACATGTAAATACTTATACTTTTTAAATACAATGGTTGTTTGTACTCTGATTACTATAATGCATGTGTTGTGATACTACAAATGAAGTCATCCACCCCCGAACGTTTCCACCGTCTGGTTTGGGGGTGTGACACAAGCGGTGGCCATGAGACCAGAAAACCGCAAGAGAGACGGGTGATTGGACAGATTTCTGATTTTGAGATAGATGGACGTGAGCTTATGACCTACCATGGGCGGATATGGGTGCCATACACAGGTGGAGCTCGGCATACTTTGATGGAGGAGGCCCATAAGTCAAGGTTTTCCATTCACCCTGGGGCCACTAAGATGTACTTGGATTTAAAACGCGAATACTGGTGGCCCTGTATGAAGAGAGATGTGGCATGGATAGTCAAGAGGTGTTTGACCTGCCGCAAGGTCAAGGCAGAGCACCAGCGTCCCCATGGCAAGTTGTAGCCTTTGGAGATTCCTCTATGGAAGTGGGAGTAGATTTCCATGGATTTTATCACCAATTTACCGACGACTCCAAGGGGTTTCGATGCGATCTGGGTGATTGTAGATCGGTTGGCGAAGAGTCCTCACTTCCTGGATATAAGTGAGAGCTCTTCTGCGGAGAATTTGGCCGAGGTCTATGTTCGTGAGGTGGTGGCACGGCATGGGGTGCCAACATCGATAGTGTCAGATCGTGATGTGCATTTACTTCCTGGTTCTGGAAGAAATTTCATGAGGATTTAGGCACTCGGCTGCATTTCAGCACCACATACCACCCACAGACAGACGGGAAGAGCGAGCGGACGATTAAGACACTCGAGGACATGTTGTGCGCATGTGTTATGGTTTTTGGTGGGAGTTGGGACACTTACTTGCCCTTGGCTGAGTTTTCATACAACAACAACCATCACTCCAGTATCGCTATGCCTCCCTTTGAGCTTTTACAGAGGAGGAGGTGCCGGACTCCCATCTGTTGAGGGGAGGTCAGGCAGAGAGTGATGGGGAGCATTGAGATAGTGCTCAAGACGACAGAGCAAATCCAGCAAGTAAGACAGAGGTTACTGATGGCCCAGAGTCGTCAGAAGAGTTACGCAAACCGGAGACGTTCCGAGCTAGAGTTTTAGGTCGGTGATTTTGTCCTCCTTAAGGTATCCCCAAGGAAGGGGGTGATCCGATTTAGGAAGCGGGGCAAGTTGGGCCCTAGATATATTGGTCCATTTAGAGTGATTGCCCCAGTAGGTAGGGTAGCTTATCGGTTAGAACTACCTGCAGAGTTGAGCCAGATCCATAACACCTTCCGTGTATCCCAGCCGAGGAAGTGTGTAGCCGACGAGACGGAAGTGGTCCCTTTAGAGGACATTCAGGTTGACAATCGCCTAAACTAAATTAAGAAGCCGATGGTGATTTTGGATAAGAAGGTGAAGGTCTTGAGGAATAAATGGGTGCCCTTGGTTAAGGTTCAGTGGCAGCATCGGAAGGGATCCGAGTGGACTTGGGAGCCGGAGTCCGAGATGCGTGAGCAGTACCCAGAGCTGTTTCCAGAGAATGACTTCGAGGGCGAAGTCTGATTCTAGTGGGGGAGAATTGTAACATCCCGACTCCCAGGTATAAATTTAAATGTGTACTTTATGCATATTGTCAGGGAAACTCAACGAGTTGGAGGCCCCTACTCGTCGAGTAGAGATTGAGATAGTCGCGTGGATTTTACAATCAGCTCGACGAGTTGGACGACCCAACTCGACGAGTAGGAGCTGAGCGTGAAAACCCTAATTTTCAGGGTTTTCACCTAATTTAAAGGACCTTAAGTCCTCCCTCATCACCTTATCACCCTGAGAGAAACCCTAATCGAGCTATCTTCCACTGTGAGAGAGAGTGAGGCTAAGAGAGTGTGTTTTGGTGCATTCTTTGATGGAACTTGAGGAGTAAAAGGCTTGAAACAAGAAGGAGTCTTTGGATCTGGCATCCATTCAGTGTTTACGACCATTTGGAGGTAAAAAGTCATTACCTTGATCACTTGTTTGTTAGATCTCTCCAATACATAGTTTATGGCCATTTTTAGCACTTTCTTGAGTCATTAGTGGTTTTGAGATTACCTTGAAGCTAAGACTTCACATCTGGACATTATTAGGCCCTTTAGGCCTAAAGACTCATGCTTTATCAAGATTTGGCCAACTTTCATGCCTTAAACCCTTCGTTGAGCTTTGTTTTGGCAAAATTGGCCCTAGATGCCATGCATGGACGTAAAGCTTGCAACTTTATGTGGTATTTCAGCCTTAGAAGGATAGATCTATAGTTTGGGGTTTTAGTCTCGCTTAAAAGCGTCTAAATGAGTCATTGGGTTGAAGGAATTCGACGAGTCGGTTAGCTAACTCGACGAGTTGGTTAAGGTTTCCCCCATTATCCTGGACGGTGTGCAAACTCGACGAGTTGGTGAGACAACTCGGCGAGTTGAGTTGGATTTTTCCTGATTTTTTTGAGAACAGGAGAAACTCGCGAGTCACATAGATGCACTCGACGAGTTGGGTCAACATGGACTATTGACTTGAGCATTGACTTCCGTTGACTTTTAGGGTTTGGTCAAGTTTGGACTTTGGAGACCGTAGAGGGGTAAAATGGTCTTTTACCCTTTTCGAGAATTAGTAAAGGGGGTTAGCTTAACATCTTTAGAGTTGTTGTTATAAAATTGTTAATTAGAGATGATTATGATATATGTAGGCGGAGTCTAGACCGACCGTTGAGTACATGGCATACTTGCTTTACCGACGAGGTGAGTCTTCTCACTATACTTACCTGATTGGTATTTACTGTGCGACCGGAGGGTCTTATTTGAGTTTACTGACCGGAGGGTCTTATGTGCTTATACTGAGTTATATGATATATTATGCATTCTGTCTTTGTGATTTATGTTGTATATTATTCTGTGCTTTGTTGAGTTAGGACCAGAGGGTCCAAACCGAGCTGTGAGACCGGAGGGTCCTCACTGAGACACATGACCGGAGGGTCCTTATTGAGATATAACCATGAGAGGCTAATTATTTGTGTGTGGTATTTTGGGGAACTCACTAAGCTTTGTGCTTACAGTGTTGTGTGAAATGTCTTTCAGGTACATCTCAGGATCGCGAGAAGGCACCGGTAGGATTGTACACACTAGCTAGTTGATTTGTGTTTTGAGGATTCTGGGATAATGTTAAACAAATTATTGTTTTGTGTTTGGAACAAATTAGAAAGTTGGGTTTTGAGAAGTGTTAACTGTGTTTTGTGTGAATTTAAAAATGAAAAATTTATTTGAAAATTTAGAGTGTTGTAAATATGTCTTTCATTCTTCACCGCAATCCAATGGGATCTGCCTAGATTTCCCTGAAATCGACTAACCATTCTCAAAGCATAACATACATCATGGTGAGTACAGGTCATTGCATACATGATCGATCCTATTGCCGAAGCATATGGGACTCAAATCATGTCACCAATCTCTTCATCAGTACATGGACTTTGAGTCTTACTCAACTTAGTAGTACTATGAATGGTAAATTACCCTTTCTTTGAATTCTTCGTACAAAAATGCTTCCGTATTCTATTCAAATATGTACTTTGGCTGAGACCAATAAGAGGATTCTTTCTATCCCGATGAATTCTTATTCCTAGAATATAGGATGCTTCTCCAAGATCCTTCATTGTGAAACACTTCCCAAGTCAAGAATTAACTTCTTTTGGAGTTGGAATGTCATTTCCTTTAACGAGTATGTCATAAACATACAATACTAGGAAAGTCACTATACTGCCAATAGCTTTGACATATACACATGACTCATCTTCACTTATAGAGAATCCAAACTCTTTGACTTTCTCAGGGAGGTAACGATTCTAACTGCGAGATGCTTGTTTCAATCCATAAATGGATTTCTCAAGCTTACACACCTTATTAGGAAACTTGGCATGTACAAAACCCTCTGTCTAACTCATATAGACGTCTTCAGATAGCTTCCCATTAAGCAAAGTGGTTTTAACATCCATCTACAAAATTTCATGATCATGAAATGCAACTATAGCAAGCATAATCCTGATAGACTTTATCTCAGCTATAGATGAAAAGGTCTCATCATAGTCAATACCTTGGGTTTGAGTAAAACCCTTTGCAACCAACTTAAGTTTATCGGTGTGCACCTTCCCATCCATGTCTGTCTTCTTCTATAAGATCCATTTGCACCCAACTGTCTTTCGACCAGGCATATGATCAACCAAGTTCCATACTTGATTATCATACATGGATTAAATCTCACTGTCTATTGCCTCCTTCCATCTAGCAACCTCGGGATCTGCCATTGCTTCCTTGTAGTTAGCAGGTTTCATCCAAATTTACAAGTGTACAATCATCGAAAAATGTGTCACCATCTGTAGTAATATGGAAACAGTAGAACTCAGGTAGCATGCTAACCCTACTGGAGCGATGAAGGGGTAATGATTTTTCAACTGGATTAACTGGAACCCCTTTCTTATTCTGAGTGCTAGTGTTGTATGAGGTTCCTTTATTGTATGATTCCTGAAGTTCTTCAAGATCAATAACACTCCCACTGCCCTCTTTGAATATGAGCTCTCTCTTGCGAAAGACTCCTCTTCGGGCAACCAATACCACGTTCTAACTAGGTTTGTAGAACAAGTATCCAATGTACTTCTGTGCATAGCCAATGAAATAACACTTCTTGGCTCTGGTATCAAGTTTTTCATGCGTCTCTCGTCCTACGAGTGCTTCACAAAACCAAGCCCTTGATATGTGCGAGTGAGGGAGCTTTCCCTGTCTACATCTCATGAGGTGTTTTGGCAACCTTCTTTGTCGGAACAAGAATCACGATATGGGCAGCTGTCTCTAAGGCATACCCCAAGAAATGAATAGGAAGAGAAGATCGACTCATCATGGAAGAGACAAGATTCACATTCATCATCTGTCCAACGATCAAATGATTCCAACACTCTATCCCTTTGGAGTTGATTGATGCGTTTCTTGTTTATGTGCCCAAGACGACAATCCCACAAAAATGCTTTGTCCACACCATCAGACGAATCAATATGAAGCACACTATTGCCTAGGTTATCAACACAACTCACAGTTTCATACACACCATTACAAGGTAGAGCTTCAAACATAAAAATAACATTATGATAAGCTGAAATAGAACCAACTTCATTATCAAATGAATATCTAAAACCTTGCCTGAACAATGTATGAAATTAAATAATGTTTCGCATCATATCTGACGAATAACAATAATTAATCAAATTAGCACAAGCCTATATGTCCTAATCTTGGTAACAGGTGAAGATCTTCTATTCCCCATGATCAGATTGAGCTTCCCATGCTCCACCTCCTCACTTTTGGTTAGCCCCTGCAAATTAGAACAAATATGGAAACCACATCCTATGTCAAGGACCCATGAATGATAAAGTTGTGTGTTATTAACATGAATAGTGTAAATACCTGAAGAGGACGCCTTGGTCTTGCCATCCTTCAAGTCCTGTAGGTACTTAGGGAAGCTTCTTCTCTAATGGCTCTTTTCACCACAATGGAAGCATGGCCTCCTTTGGATCACTGATCGTAGGGACATCAAAGTTGGGCTTTGACTTTGACCCACTGCTAGACCCTCCAACATGGGCCTTCCCTTTCCTACCGGATTGGGAAGGACCCTTTCTCGTTTTCTCTTTTCCAGATCGAATGGCCATGATAGGAGCATTTGTCACAGTAGAGGCATGATTTTTCTTCATCCCCGATTCAGCAGTTTGCAACAAATTGTAGAGCTCAATCAATGTCGTCTACGTGTTATTCAAATGAAAGGTCATAACGAGTTGATCATAACTAGGAGGTAATGTGTTAAGGACCATGTCAATGGCCAACCCATCATCAAACGACATATTAGGCCTATGAAGTTGCTCCACGTACCTTTGGATATTTTGTACGTGAGGCAAACAGACACTCCTTCCTTTAGCTTGCATGCCTTGAATGCTTGGACCACTTCAAAATGCTTTTGTCTCACCTTCTTGTGGAACTTTCCAACAAGGTCAAGAGCAATCTCGTATGGCTAATATTCTTCATAGAAATTGGCCAGTTCCGGTGCCATAGTAGCCACCATAATTCAAGCAACGTCTATGTCATCATCAGAGTGTTTATTGTATGAGGCAATTTCCTCATGAGTTGTGGTGGAATGATCGATCTCGACAAGAGGATTTTCAAGTACATATTCCATACCCTCATATCGAAGAGTCGTCTTTAAGTTCCTCATCCAATCGATGTAGTTGGGACCGATGAGTTTCTCTTTCGACAAGATGGAGAGTAGAGAGAAATTAGAATTGGAGGAGTAGACTTGAGTAGTAGCGAGATCATCGTTTCCAGACATCTATAAAATGAGACATAGTTTTTAGTTGGTGATATAAATCCTTAATATTTTAACCGAAAGTAAATATTTAAGGCTAGGATCCAAAGTAAAATTTATAATATAGAAGAAGGATGACGTAATCTAATTGTAAATTTATCATGGTAGGTAATACAAATTTACCAATTTCAATCTAGCATGAAACTCATAGATCGTTTGAGATTTAATGAATCTTATCAATGACAGGTTTAATCTCAGACTATGCTCTTCAAATTTGTGATTGGGATGCCGATGATCACAAATTAGATGTGAATAACCATGCAAACCCGCTTGACAACCTCGATATCATTTATCATCTCAAATTAATGTACTGGTAAACCATACATGCTCCATTAACAATGATAATTTTTGACTTGTCCATCACTCAAATTTATATTCCAAAATTAGTGTGTCGGTTAACCACGCACGCTCCACTAACGACATATAAAGAGTGATGTGCGTTTTCATCGACTAGCATACACTACATATTTCGGTCCAAAAGTAACTAGAGTATGGGATTTATTCAACAGGTTATGTCCTATCAAATCCGTTCGGCTAACGATCACCACCATACAATGGAGAGTGGGTGAGAGTAGGCACCCAATGGGTGTCATTTTATAGGCCGCTTCTTTATACCCCCCCCCCCCTTGTAGCATGGCTTCGTGAATGAGGCGTACTAGCGATTTGACTGACTTGTCTTATACATATAATATATTAAACTTTTAATCATATATAAAGCATAAGGTAGATTTTAAACTTTTCAAAATACTAGGGTTTAAAATTAATCTTTCGAATTAAAAAATTAATAATAATTAACTTTAAACTAAATAATAATTTAATCGTTTATCTTAATTAAACAATTAATTAAATAAATTTAAATCATATTATTTACAAATTAAACAATTCATTAAAAAATTTAAACACATGGATTAAATAATTATTTACCAATTAAATAATTCAAATTTAATCCTAATCCGTTATCCTTCTAATTTCCGAAAAGGGTAGGGTTTATTAGGTTTTAATTATTCAAAATTTAAATCATATTAAAATAATATGTAAGGAAACTAGAAACCCTAGGGATTAACATATAATTTTCGAAAATAAGGGGGTGGTGGCTAGGGTTTCAGAAAACCCTAACCAAGTCGAAATTTAAGCCCCTAGGGTTTAATTTCCATAAAACCTAATTTTGGTCAATTCATTTTAGTGCACAAGCAAATAGAAAACCTAGGACTCTGATACCATTGATGAGTTTTCTACGTTATAAAAAATTATAAGTGGCAGAAAAACACTTAAACCCTTAAGTTCACATGCAACCTAAAAAGGATCTATGTTTTCTCTATTGATAGCAACTAACTATGAATATCAAGAAACCCTAGGAGAAAGGCAAAGAAATTGAAATTCATATTGGATTAGGTTTACATACCTTTTGATTATAATTGCAAATAATCAAAGTTAAATCTTTTTTCAAAATCTTGGAAAGTTAGTACCAAAGGAATGGATGAATCTAATGGCTTATACCCAAAACCCTAATAGCAAGAAGACTTGAGGAGAGAGCAGGCTAGAGAAAACTTTTGGTTCTTATATGTGTGTATGTGGTCGACGATAATATATCGCCAAAAGACCCTATTTATAGCTGATAAGAAAACTCTAGAAACCCTAACTTGAAATAAAATAATATTATTTCAAATCTGGAATTACCTAGATTCCTAATTATCCATAAGGAATATTCCAAAAACCCTAAAAACCCTCCTTAATTTTGTTCAAGGGGTTGATAGGTTCTGGAGTACCTTCTTATTCAACTATTAAACAATTACAGCTTCAGTCCTTGCACTTTCAATTAATCCAATTAATCCGAAAATTAATTCCAATTCATTTTTGATTAATTATTAATTCAATAATACTATTTCTAATTAATATATTAATCATATAATATATTAATAAATCATTTATTTCAATTTCTAATAATTTATTAATCATATAATATATTAACAAATCAGCATCTTCCTCCAAAACTCATTCTATTCAAATACTAGTTTTGAGGGCAACCCAAAAGGACTTTGCTTCTAATTCAAGAATATCAATTTAGTTATTTGCTTAGACACCTTAATCCAAAAAATGATCATAAGACCATTGAAAACATATGTGGTCCTGATCATCAAGATAAAAAATTCCATGTTCTGGTTCTCTTATATAAGATGTTGAACAATAACCACTCCAATATGCATGGTGTGACATCCCTAAATTCACGATCATTTTAAAAAATTTATTTATGCTTATTTGAAAATTAGAGTATTCATTTAAAAGAATAATATTGCAGAATTTGTTCCCAGAAAACATGATAAATATTTTACCAAAGCATTTCCGAAGAAATGTATTTTGTTTATATTAAAACTTTGGGATGTCATCGTCAATACAGAAACATAAGCATAAACAGACCTTACATTCATTTACACTAGTGATTTACATCTCCTTTCATCTCTCAGTGTAACATAGCTTCATATTGATACATGTGATACAAATAAACTGAGTGGGTCAGGTTGGGAAACCTGGTGAGTACATAGGGTTTTCAACCCACAATAATATGATTATTATGTTTCATCATCAAACAATTAACCCAATTACCCATCCCCATTATCATCTTTATTTCTTAAGGATCTACCCTAAGAATCATATATTCCTCAATATTTATTCCTAAGGATTGTCCTAAGGAATAGACACGAAGTCCATCGCTGCCATGGTTTATATAACAGGCACTAAGTCCATAGTTGTCGATGTTATTTGTTAGGCACTAAGTCCAAAGATGCCAGGGTTCATCTCTTTTATTGACAGTATTATTTTAGGCAGTCCACCCGCAATACATGTCAAAGGGTTTTTAGAGTACATCTGATGAACATATCGTTCACAACACCTACAGGTTGCGAGCCTGTTAGTGTTCCACTGGACTGTCTAGAATAGTCCGTGGCTGTCATCTATACTCTGCTAGATGATTAGGTCATCGCTTCTCATTATCTTTCACCTCTCATCATCTATATCATCTTTCATCTCTCACATTCATCTCATCTTTCATCTTTCATCTCATCTCAACTTTAATCTACCCATCTTTACCCATCATAGTTATAGGTATAAAATACGTATACAGTTTAAATCGAATAAAACATGTATATTTTGTTCATCCAGCATAGATACCAAGAACACAACTAATATGCACACATAGCACGTAATCTATACTAAATATTTTATATCTATGTGTAAGATGAAAGTAACTATGCACTCACTTGTTAAAGTGAGCAGTGCTTCACTTCTAACAATTCTATTTTCCTTTGGCGAAACCTAGTATCATTACCGCTAGATTTGAGTCTAATATTTATTGCGACTATTTACGAGCGATATTGTTTTATAAGTTGTAACAATACTTTTCAACCACTATGTACAGACAGGGGCCAAACATGAAACACTGGAGGGCAGGACTATTTTGGCATTTAAGCACTTCTGAAATCCAACAACCCTATGCGGCCCTTCAAACCACATTCCCCGTACCGCGAGTAGTTAAAAGATATTATAATAACACTTTGTATATTATATTTTATAATATAATTATTGTTTATAAGTTCATAACAACGATATTGAACTTAAAAATAAGCTATACTTAAAGTAGGGTAAGCATAACTCACTTACTAGGAGGTTTGGCTAGGAACCGGGCTCTGCAGGGGTAGAACTTTCGAGCCGAAAGCTCTTCTTCTCGGAGCCTTCTGGGGCTCCGGTAATCGCGTCTTAGCACTTAGGAAGTACTAGGGATTGGGAGTGTTTAGAGAAATTTTTGAGAGAGAAAGAAAGGCTAAGGCGTGAAGAATATGGGAGGGCCTTGCATCCTATTTAAAGGAGTTGGCCTCGGACTACGTTGGGCGTACTCTTTGGAGTATGCTGGGCGTACTCAGTATGCTGAACGTAAAAGGCTACGCTTTGCGTAAGAGGGGGCATCTGTCATCATCTGAAGCGAAGAACGTAGGGAGCAAGCGAGGGCTGAGATTAAGCCACGTCAACCTCCTTCGCATCAACCTATTCCCAACCTCTAAATTACGTAACTTTCGCAGACGAGCTCCTTTTTTTACATTCTTTATATTGATGCGTAGGTCGAGATAAACTCTACAACGTTCGTTTAGAACGTCGGCTAATTTTGACTTTATTTTTAAAGTTATATTTTAACAAGCCTGGACAGGTAAAGTCCGTTAAAAATTCATAACTTTGTCATCCGACGTCCGTTTTCATCTGTCTTTATATCGTTGAGCTCCCAATAACGAGATATTTGATTCTCGTTGAGAATGTGTCGCCTAAAAATCGTTCGATCTAAAATTTGAATTCCGGGTTGTGCATTGCTATGCTAAATCTTAGAAAAATCATAACTTTCTCGTACGAAGTTAAATTTGGACGTTCTTTTTATGCACGCTCTTGGTTTAACATATAATATGACTTTCCTTTAGATCCCTAAGGTTAAAAAGTATTTATACGACAAACTCACTTTTTACGTCACACAACGTCGTGCCGGTTTTGTCGTGAAACTTCGACAAGTCATAACTTCTTCGTTATAACTCGGATTTCAGTGCTCTTTATATGTACGGAACCCTTGTGACATATACTATAACTTGGTTAAGACTATTCAGTCTAAATAATCTTCTATCAAAAATTCATTTTTGACGCTTATTGTCTATAAATTGACTAGCTCGAATCTGCGGGCGTTACCCATGGAGTAACAATGAAGACAGTTCCGTGAGGTAGAAGGAACTTATCATGATTGGACTTCTTTCCCTTTTGAGATGCATCAATAATTGGTGGTATAGAAGCATCATTTGGAAGAGGAACTAAATCGAGATTCCTGGCTTTGTTAATCATTAGGATAATAGCAAACTTTAATTCCTATACATGGATGCCCTTGTTTTTATCCACTCACTGTATCCATGTTTGAAAAGCATGGATACAAGAATATTTTCAAGGTATTCTCACTACTAGAAAACAGGCCTTTAATGACACGCAATTTATGATACGCAAAAGTGAGTGACCTAAAAATAATATCAGCTCTCTAGAAATTTAAAGGATTTAAGACGCGTGTTTTTGCGTGCCCTAAAGTTATTGTTAGAAAAAAAAACACGGAGAGCTCTTATTATAAAATGTGTGTCTTCAATGGATGTCGTTTTATATTTTTTTTAATGAAACGCGCGCCTCATCTTTTAATTCCTAAGGGGGGAAATGAAATCCCCCAAAAATTAAAAACCCCGCCTTCTTCTCACTATCCCTTATTTCCACCACCGAAAACCCCTTTTTTTCCTTGTTTCCATGGCCACTTTGTAGCTGATCCTTCTACCTTTCAACAAAACCGACTATCGCCGCCCACCTCTACAATCAACGATTCACCATAGACGTGATTGATTTTTGTTACTGTGACGAACGAGCATACCACCCCCTGCCATCAACACGCCTCACTACCTAGCCTCCATCAAATTTCTCTGAAAACACCTAGAGTACCAATTTCGGTTTCTTTTTTTTTGGTTTTTGTTTTACGATCTAGGGTTTCTGGGTGTTTTTGAGAACCCAGTTTTCAGAGAAATTTCGAGGGATGTAGATGTATTTAGATACCAATGGCCCAAAATGGCCAGGGAATAGACCATGTCGTACTCGATGATAAAACCAATCAACCATTGGAGTTCCGGCTAGCGAGTACCGTCTGACAGGTTCAGCTTTCAGAAGCAGAGATTTGTCAACTATGTGTTGCTGCTCGATAGGGTCGGAGCTCTACACTTTCACTTTTTATGAGAATGAAAAATATCATATCTCACAGTTCTTCTTACTTCGTATTTTTCTTCGTTTTAGCTCTTGACTCGATTGAACTTGAATTTTGGATCTTTGTCTTCAGCTTGAGTTCTTCAATCAACATTTGAACATTTTTTTGTGCTACATAATCACTCGGGTACTGAATTTGACAGTTTGTACTCGTGAAAAGCTCAAATATGTTGGTTTTTGCTTGCTTCTTCAATTCTTTGTTTACTATTTGGATCTAATATAAGGCTCTTTGTTACCGTGACGGTAACACGTGTCAATAAAAAGGACAATGTCTTGTGGGTTCAGACTTGTCGATCAAGGTTCTTTTTAAACATTCAAAAGCAAATCATTCTGAAACTCTTATTACCGCTCACACAGTGTTTCAGTACGCCATTTTTTTATTTTCTACAACCAACATCTCATATCACGGTGTTTTGCGTCACCTAGTTATAGAAGTTGCTTCTACACGTCCATTATTGATCCTGTCGCTTCGGACTTTCATTTTCCATCTTCGTAGAGCTATCTAATGTAAAGAGTATCATCATATCATATATTTTTTTCTATATGTTCAGATGAAAACGTGCAGAAAAGAAGACAATATTTTTGTTTTTTTAAAGGAAAACTAAAGCAAAGAAAATGAAAATATTTTTAGGTTTTTGACTTTTTTTTATAAAAACAAAAATAGAAAATGAAAAATCTCTTTGGAATTTTTAAATTAAAAAAAACTAATGCAGAAAATAAATATAAAAAAAGTAAAAAAAAATGTACAAGAATTTGAGAAATCCCCTCCCTAAGCATAAATCTAAAGCATTGTCCTCAATGCTTAGGGAGGAGCGAAAAGTCTATTGAGGCGGAGGTGGAGGCAAGAATCGGCAGAACATCTCCTCACGAAAGCTATGAAACTCATCTCGAAAACCTGTGAGGGTGGAATTGACATGCCGAACATCGAGGTGAAGGTTGGCGATGTCTTGTGGAGAGATAAGGTAATGTTGGTACGTTAGAGGGATGATTGGTTCAATATGACGTGGTTGTTGCGGATCTTGAAAATTAGCATGCATAGGGTCAGGATGATGGTAGTAGTCGTCATGGATGGATCGGAGAGGTGTTGCATCCGTATAATCCGGATGAACAGTAAAGTACGAGGGGGCATCAGGGTGACAGGAGGAAGAGGGGCGATTAGAATGGTGTCGTGGGATATCCGGTGCTGAGGTTCAAGTTCATAATCGTTAGATGACTGGTTGGATTCAAGAACCTACCTTATGGAATTGATCGAATCAGCTAGGGCGATTGCGGAAGGGTCGGTGACCAGAAGGTAAAGAGCACGCCTTACTTTATAGAACCTTGCGTATATGCATATGTATTAATTATTGGTCTAGACATCTATGACCTTCTGGTCACCGACCCTTCCGCAATCGCCCTAGCTGATCCGATCAATTCCATAAGGTAGGTTCTCGAATCCAACCAGTCATCTAACGATTATGAACTTGAACCTCAGCACCGGATATCCCACGACACCATTCTAATCGCCCCTCTTCCTCCTGTCTCCCTGATGCCCCCTCGTACTCTACTGTTCATCCGGATTATACGGATGCAACACCTCTCCGATCCATCTATGACGAATACTACCATCATCCTGACCCTATGCATGCTAATTTTCAAGATCCGCAACAACCACCCCCACCACGTCATATTGAACCAATCATCCCTCTACCGTACCAACATTACCTTATCTCTCCACAAGACATCGCCAACCTTCACCTCGATGTTCGGCATGTCAATTCCACCCTCACAGGTTTTCGAGATGAGTTTCATAGCTTTCGTGAGGAGATGTTCTGCCGATTCTTGCCTCCACCTCCGCCTCAACAGACTTTTCGCTCCTCCCTAAGCATTGAGGACAGTGCTTTAGATTTATGCTTAGGGAGGGGATTTCTCAAATTCTTGTACATTTTTTTTTTACTTTTTTTATATTTATTTTCTGCATTAGTTTTTTTTTTAATTTAAAAATTCCAAAGAGATTTTTCATTTTCTATTTTTGTTTTTAGAAAAAAAGTCAAAAACCTAAAAATATTTTCATTTTGTTTGCTTTAGTTTTCCTTAAAAAAAACAAAAATATTGTCTTCTTTTCTGCACGTTTTCATCTGAACATATAGAAAAAAATATATGATATGATGATACTCTTTACATTAGATAGCTCTACGAAGATGGAAAATGAAAGTCTGAAGCGACATGATTAATAATGGAAGTGTAGAAGCAACTTCTATAACTAGGGGACGCAAAACACCGTGATATGAGATGTTGGTTGTAGAAAATAAAAAAATGGTGTACTGAAACACTTTGTGAGCGGTAATAACAGTTTCAAAATGATTTGCTTTTGAATGTTTAAAAAGAACCTTGATCGATAAGTCTGAACCCACAGGACATTGTCCTTTTTATTGACACGTGTTACCGTCACGGTAACAAAGAGCCTTATATTAGATCCAAATAGTAAACAAAGAATTGAAGAAGCAAGCAAAAACCAACATATTTGAGCTTTTCACGAGTACAAACTGTCAAATTCAGTACCCGAGTGATTATGTAGCACAAAAAAATGTTCAAATGTTGATTGAAGAACTCAAGCTGAAGACAAAGATCCAAAATTCAAGTTCAATCGAGTCAAGAGCTAAAACGAAGAAAAATACGGCGTAAGAAGAACTGTGAGATATGACATTTTTCATTCTCATAAAAAGTGAAAGTGTAGAGCTCCGACCCTATCGAGCAGCAACACATAGTTGACAAATCTCTGCTTCCGAAAGCTGAACCTGTCAGACGGTACTCGCTAGCCGGAACTCCAATGGCTAATTGGTTTTATCATCGAGTACGACATGGTCTATTCCCTGGCCATTTTGGGCCATTGGTATCTAAATACATCTACATCCCTCGAAATTTCTCTGAAAAATGGGTTCTCAAAAACACCCAGAAACCCTAGATCGTAAAACAAAAACAAAAAAAAAAGAAACCGAAATTGGTACTCTAGGTGTTTTCAGAGAAATTTGATGGAGGCTAGGTAGTGAGGCGTGTTGATGGCAGGGGGTGGTATGCTCGTTCGTCACAGTAACAAAAATCAATCACGTCTATGGTGAATCGTTGATTGTAGAGGTGGGCGGCGATAGTCAGTTTTGTTGAAAGGTAGAAGGATCAGCTACAAAGTGGCCATGGAAACAAGGAAAAAAAGGGGTTTTCGGTGGTGGAAATAAGGGATAGTGAGAAGAAGGCGAGGTTTTTAATTTTTGGGGGATTTCATTTCCCCCCTTAGGAATTAAAAGATGAGGCGCGCGTTTCATTAAAAAAAATATAAAACGACATCCATTGAAGACACACATTTTATAATAAGCGCTCTCCGTGTTTTTTTTTTCTAACAATAACTTTAGGGCACGCAAAAACGCGCGTCTTAAATCCTTTAAATTTCTAGAGAGCTGACATTATTTTTAGGTCACTCACTTTTGCGTATCATAAATTGTGTGTCATTAAAGGCCTACTTTCTAGTAGTGAGAATACCTTGAAAATATTATTGTATCCATGCTTTTCAAACATTGATACAGTGAGTGGATAAATACAAGGGCATCCATGTATAGGAATTAAAGTTTGCTATTATCCTAATGATTAACAAAGCCAGGAATCTCGATTTAGTTCCTCTTCCAAACGATGCTTCTATACCACCAATTATTACTGCATCTCAAAACGGAAAGAAGTCCAATCATGCTAAGTTCCTTCTACCTCACAGAACTTTCTTCATTGTTACTCCATGTGTAATGCCCGCAGATTCGGGCTAGTCAATTTAGAGACAATAAGCGTCAAAAATGAATTTTTGATAGAAGATTATTTAGACTGAATAATCTTAACCAAGTTATAGTATATGTCACAAGGGTTCCGTACATATAAAGAGCACTGAAATCCGAGTTATAACGAAGAAGTTATGACTTGTCGAAGTTTCACGACAAAACCGACACGACGTTGTGTGACGTAAAAAGTAACTTTGTCGTATAAATACTTTTTAGCCTTAGGGATCTAAATAAAAGTCATAGTATATGTTAAACCAAGAGCGTGCATTAAAAGAACGTCCAAATTTAACTTCGTACGAGAAAGTTATGATTTTTCTAAGATTTAGCATAACAATGCACAACCCGGAATTCAAATTTTAGATCGAACGATTTTTAGGCGACACATTCTCAACGAGAATCAAAGATCTCGTTAATCGGAGCTCAACGATATAAAGACATATGAAAACGGACGTCGGATGACAAAGTTATGAATTTTTAACGGACTTTACCTGTCCAGGCTTGTTAAAATATAACTTTAAAAATAAAGTCAAAATTAGCCGACGTTCTAAACGAACGTTGTAGAGTTTATCTCGACCTACGCGTGGATATAAAGAATGTCAAAAAAGAAGCTCGTCTGTGAAAGTTACGTAATTTAGAAGTTGGGAATATGTTGATGCGAAGGAGGTTGACGTGGCTTAATCTCAGCCCTCGCTTGCTCCCTACGTTCTTCGCTTCAGATGATGACAGATGCCCCCTCGTACGCAAAGCGTAGCCTTTTACGTTCAGCATACTGAGTACGCCCAGCATACTCCAAAGAGTACGCCCAACGTAGTCTGAGGCCAACTCCTTTAAATAGGATGCATGGCCCTCCCATATTCTTCACGCCTTAGCCTTTCTTTCTCTCTCAAACATCTCTCTAAACACTCCCAATCCCTAGTACTTCCTAAGTGCTAAGACGCGATTACCGGAGCCCCAGAAGGCTCCGAGAAGAAGAGCTTTCGGCTCGAAAGTTCTACCCCTGCAGAGCCCGGTTCCTAGCCAAACCTCCTAGTAAGTGAGTTATGAACTTATAAATAATAAATACATTATAAAATATAATATACAAAGTGTTATTATAATATCTTTTAACTACTCGCGGTACGGGGAATCTGGTTTGGAGGGCCGCATAGGGTTGTTGGATTTCAGAAGTGCTTAAATGCCAAAATAGTCCTGCCCTCCGGTGTTTCATGTCTGACCCCTGTCTGTACATAGTGGTTGAAAAGTATTGTTACAACTTATAAAACAATATCGCTCGTAAATAGTCGCAATAAATATTAGACTAAAATCTAGTGGTAATGATACTAGGTTTCGCCGAAGGAAAATAGAATTGTTAGAAGTGAAGCACTGCTCACTTTAACAAGTGAGTGCATAGTTACTTTCATCTTACACATAGATATAAAGTATTTAGTATAAATTACGTGCTATGTGTGCATATTAGTTGTGTTCTTGGTATCTATGCTGGATGAACAAAATATACATGTTTTATTCGATTTAAACTGTATACGTATTTTATACCTATAACTATGATGGGTAGAGATGGGTAGATTAAAGTTGAGATGAGATGAGAGATGAAAGATGAGATAAATGTGAGATATGAAAGATGATATAGATGATGAGAGGTGAAAGATAATGAGAAGCGATGACCCAATCATCTAGCAGAGTATAGATGACAGCCACGGACTATTCTAGACAGTCCAGTGGAACACTAGCAGACTCGCAACCTGTAGGTGTTGTGAACGATATGTTCATCAGATGTACTCTAAAAACCCTTTGACATGTATTGTGGGTGGACTGCCTAAAATAATACTGTCAATAAAAGAGATGAACCCTGTCATCTATGGACTTAGTGCCTAACAAATAACATCGACAACTATGGACTTAGTGCCTGTTATATAAACCATGGCAGCGATGGACTTCGTGTCTATTCCTTAGGACAATCCTTAGGAATAAATATTGAGGAATATATGATTCTTAGGGTAGATCCTTAAGAAATAAAGATGATAATGGGGATGGGTAATTGGGTTAATTGTTTGATGATGAAACATAATAATCATATTATTGTGGCTTGAAAACCCTATGTACTCACCAGGTTTCCCAACCTGACCCACTCAGTTTATTTGTATCACAAGTATCAATTCGAAGCTATGTTACACTGAGAGATGAAAGGAGATGTAAATCACTAGTGTAAATGAATGTAAGGTCTGTTTATGCTTATGTTTTTGTATTGACTATGACATCCCAAAGTTTTAATATAAACAAAATACATTTCTTCAGAAATGCTTTGGTAAAATATTTATCATGTTTTCTGCGAACAAATTCTGCAATATTATTCTTTTAAATGAATACTCTAATTTTCAAATAAGCATAAATAAATTTTTTAAAATGATCGTGAATTTGGGGATGTCGCACCATGCATATTGGAGTGGTTATTGTTCAACATCTTATATAAGAGAACCAGAACATGGAATTTTTTATCTTGATGATCAGGACCACATATGTTTTCAATGGTCTTATGATCATTGTTGGATTAAGGTGTCTAAGCAAATAACTAAATTGATATATTCTTGAATTAGAAGCAAAGTCCTTTTTGGGTTGCCCTCAAAACTAGTATTTGAATAGAATGAGTTTTGGAGGAAGATGTTGATTTGTTAATATATTATATGATTAATAAATTATTAGAAATTGAAATAAATGATTTATTAATATATTATATGATTAATATATTAATTAGAAATAGTATTATTGAATTAATAATTAATCAAAAATGAATTGGAAATAATGTTGGCATTAATTGGATTAATTGAAAGTGCAAGGACTGAAGCTGTAATTGTTTAATAGTTGAATAAGAAGGTACTCCAGAACCTATCAACCCCTTGAACAAAATTAAGGAGGGTTGTTAGGGTTTTTGGAATATTCCTTATGGATAATTAGGAATCTAGGTAATTCCAGATTTGAAATAATATTATTTTATTTCAAGTTAGGGTTTCCAGAGTTTTCTTAACAGCTATAAATAAGGTCTTTTGGCGTCATATTATTGTCGACCACATACACACGTATAAGAGCCAAAAGTATTCTCTAGCCTACTCTCTCCTCAAGTCTTCTTGCTATTAGGGTTTTGGGTATAAGCCATTAGATGCATCCATTCTTTTGGTACTAACTTTCCAAGATTTTGAAAAAAGATTTAACTTTGATTATTTGCAATTATAATCAAAAGGTATGTAACCCTAATCCAATATGAATTTCAATTTCTTTGCCTTTCTCCTAGGGTTTCTTGATATTCATAGTTAGTTCCTATCAATAGAGAAAACATAGATCCTTTTTAGGTTGCATGTGAACTTAAGGGTTTAAGTGTTTTTCTGCCACTTATAATTTTTTATAACGTAGAAAACCCATCAATGGTATCAGAGTCCTAGGTTTTCTATTTGCTTGTGCACTAAAATGAATTGATCAAAATTAGGTTTTATGGAAATTAAACCCTAGGGGCTTAAATTTCGACTTGGTTAGGGTTTTCTGAAACCCTAGCCACCACCCCCTTATTTTCGAAATTATATGTTTATCCCTAAGGTTTCTAGTTTCCTTACATATTATTTTAATATGATTTATATTTTGAATAATTAAAACCTAATAAACCCTACCCTTTTCGGAAATTAGAAGGATAAGGGATTAGGATTAAATTTGAATTATTTAATTGGTAAATAATTATTTAATCCATGTGTTTAAATTATTTAATGAATTGCTTAATTTGTAAATAATATGATTTAAATTTATTTAATTAATTGTTTAATTAAGATAAACGATTAAATTATTATTTAGTTTAAAGTTAATTATTATTAATTTTTTAATTCGAAAGATTAATTTTAAACCCTAGTATTTTGAAAAGTTGAAAATCTACCTTATACTTTATATATGATTAAAAGTTTAATATATTATATGTATAAGACAAGTAAGTCAAATCGCTAGTACGCCTCATTCACGAAGCCATGCTACAAGGGGGGGGGGTATAAAGAAGCGGCCTATAAAATGACACCCATTGGGTGCCTACTCTCACCCACTCTCCATTGTATGGTGGTGATCGTTAGCCGAACGGATTTGATAGGACATAACCTCTTAAAAGTATGATGCTATTAAGGTAATAGAACCTGCTGAATAAATCGCATACTCTAGTTACTTTTGGACCGAAATATGTAGTGTATGCTAGTCGATGAAAATGCACATCACTCTTTATATGTCGTTAGTGGAGCTTGCGTGGTTAACCGACATACTAATTTTGGAATATAAATTTGAGTGATGGACAAGTCAAAAATTATCATTGTTAATGGAGCATGTATGGTTTACCAGTACATTAATTTGAGATGATAAATGATATCGAGGTTGTCAAGCGGGATGCGTGGTTATTCACATCTAATTTGTGATCATCGGCATCCCAATCACAAATTTGAAGAGCATAGTCTGAGATTAAACCTGCCATTGATAAGATTCATTAAATCTCAAACGATCTATGAGTTTCATGCTAGATTGAAAGTGGTAAATTTGTATTACCTACCATGATAAATTTACAATTAGATTATATCATCCTAGCCTTAAATATTTACTTTCAGTTAAAATATTAAGGATTTATATCACCAACTAAAAGCTATGTCTCATTTTATAGATGTCTGGAAACGATGATCTCGCTACTACTCAAGTCTACTCCTCCAATTCTAATTTCTCTCTACTCTCCATCTTGTCGAAAGAGAAACTCATCGGTCCCAACTACATCGATTGGATGAGGAACTTAAAGACGACTCTTCGATATGAGGGCATGGAATATGTACTTGAAAATCCTCTTGTCGAGATCGATCATTCCACCACAACTCATGAGGAAATTGCCTCATACAATAAACACTCTGATGATGCCATAGAGGTTGCTTGCATTATGGTGGCCACTATGGCACCTGAACTGGCCAATTTCTATGAAGAATATTAGCCATACGAGATGGCTCTCGACCTTGTTGGAAAGTTCCACAAGAAGGCGAGACTAAAGTATTTTGAAGTGGTCCAAGCTTTCAAGGCATGCAAGCTCAAGGAAGGAGTGTCTGTTTGCCTCACGTACAAAAGATCCAAAGGTACATGGAGTAACTTCATAGGCCTAATGTGTCGTTTGATGATGGGTTGGCCATTGACATGGTCCTTAACATTACCTCCTAGTTATGATCAACTCGTTATGACCTTTCATTTGAATAACACGTAGACGACATTGATTGAGCTCTACAATTTGTTGCAAACTGCTGAATCGGGGATGAAGAAAAATCATGCCTCTACTGTGAGAAATGCTCCTATCATGGCCATTCGATCTAGAAAAGAGAAAACAAGAAAGGGTCCTTCCCAATCCGGTAGGAAAGGGAAGGCCCATGCTGGAGGGTCTAGCAGTGGGTCAAAGTCAAAGCCCAACTTTGATATCCATACGATCAGTGATCCAAAGGAGGCCATGCTTCCATTATGGTGAAAAGAGCCATTAGAGAAGAAGCTTCCCTAAGTACCTACAGGACTTGAAGGATGGCAAGACCAAGGCGTCCTCTTCAGGTATTTACACTATTCATGTTAATAACACACAACTTTATCATTCATGGGTCCTTGACATAGGATGTGGTTTCCATATTTGTTCTAATTTGCAGGGGCTAAGCAAAAGTGAGGAGGTGGAGCATTGGAAGCTCAATCTGATCATGGGGAATAGAAGATCTTCACCTGTTACCAAGATTAGGACATATAGGCTTGTGCGAATTTGATTAATTATTGTTATTCGTCAGATATGATGCGAAACATTATTTAATTTCATACATTGTTCAGGCAAGGTTTTAGATATTCATTTGATTATGAAGTTGGTTCTATTTCAGCTTATCATAATGTTATTTTTATGTTTGAAGCTCTACCTTGTAATGGTGTGTATGAAACTGTGAGTTGTGTTGATAACCTAGGCAATAGTGTGCTTCCTATTGATTCGTCCAATGGTGTGGACAAAGCATTTTCGTGGGATTGTCGTCTTGGGCACATAAACAAGAAACACATCAATCAACTCCAAAGGGATAGAGTGTTGGAATCATTTGATCTTTGGACAGATGATGAATGTGAATCTTGTCTCTTCCATGATGAGTCGATCTTCTCTTCATATTCATTTCTTGGGGTATGCCTTAGAGACAGCTGCCCATATCTTGATTCTTGTTCCGACAAAGAAGGTTGCCAAAACACCTCATGAGATGTGGACAGGGAAAGCTCCCTCACTCGCACATATCAAGGCTTGGTTTTGTGAAGCACTCGTAGGACGAGAGACGCATAAAAAACTTGAAACCAGAGCTAAGAAGTGTTATTTCATTGGCTACCCACAGAAGTCCTTTGGATACTTTTTCTACAAACCTAGTTAGAACGTGGTCTTGGTTGCCCGAAGATGAGTGTTTCGCAAGAGAG
This sequence comes from Lactuca virosa, assembly GCF_052849685.1. Classification (NCBI taxonomy): domain Eukaryota; kingdom Viridiplantae; phylum Streptophyta; class Magnoliopsida; order Asterales; family Asteraceae; genus Lactuca; species Lactuca virosa. The sequence continues at coordinate 219,433,068 of NC_136430.1, read as the reverse complement.
AGCTCATATTCAAAGAGGGCAGTGGGAGTGTTATTGATCTTGAAGAACTTCAGGAATCATACAATAAAGGAACCTCATACAACACTAGCACTCAGAATGAGAAAGGGGTTTCAGTTAATCTAGTTGAAAAATCATTACCCCTTCATCGTTCCAGTAGGGTTAGCATGCTACCTGAGTTCTACTGTTTCCATATTACTACAGATGGTGACACATTTTTCGGTGATTGTACACTTGTAAATTTGGATGAAACCTGCTAACTACAAGGAAGCAATGGCAGATCCCGAGGCTGCTAGATGGAAGGAGGCAATAGACAGTGAGATTTAATCCATGTATGATAACCAAGTATGGAACTTGGTTGATCATATGCCTGGTCGAATGACAGTTGGGTGCAAATGGATCTTCAAGAAGAAGACAGACATGGATGGGAAGGTGCACACCGATAAACTTAGGTTGGTTGCAAAGGGTTTTACTCAAACCCAAGGTATTGACTATGATGAGACCTTTTCATCTATAGCTGAGATAAAGTCTATCAGGATTATGCTTGCTATAGTTGCATTTCATGATCATGAAATTTGGCAGATGGATGTTAAAACCAGTTTGCTTAATGGGAAGCTATCTGAAGACGTCTATATGAGTTAGCCAGAGAGTTTTGTACATGCCAAGTTTCCTAATAAGGTGTGTAAGCTTGAGAAATCCATTTATGGATTGAAACAAGCATCTCGCAGTTGGAATCGTTACCTCCATGAGAAAGTCAAAGAGTTTGGATTCTCTATAAGTGAAGATGAGTCATGTGTATATGTCAAAGCTATTGGCAGTATAGTGACTTTCGTAGTATTGTATGTTTATGACATACTCGTTAAAGGAAATGACATTCCAACTCCAAAAGAAGTTAAGTCTTGACTTGGGAAGTGTTTCACAATGAAGGATCTAGGGGAAGCATCCTATATTCTAAGAATAAGAATTCATCGGGATAGAAAGAATCCTCTTATTGGTCTCAGCCAAAGTACATATTTGAATAGAATACGGAAGCATTTCTGTACGAAGAATTCAAAGAAAGGGTAATTTACCATTCATAGTACTACCAAGCTGAGTAAGACTCAAAGTCCATGTACTGATGAAGAGATTGGTGACATGATTTGAGTCCCATATGCTTCGGCAATAGGATCGATCATGTATGCAATGACCTGTCCTCACCATGATGTATGTTATGCTTTGAGAATGGTTAGTCGATTTCAGGGAAATCTGGACAGAGCCCATTGGATTGCGGTGAAGAATGAAAGACATATTTACAACACTCTAAATTTTCAAATAAATTTTTCATTTTTAAATTCACACAAAACACAGTTAACACTTCTCAAAACCCAACTTTCTAATTTGTTCCAAACACAAAACAATAATTTGTTTAACATTATCCCAGAATCCTCAAAACACAAATCAACTAGCTAGTGTGTACAATCCTACCGGTGCCTTCTCGCGATCCTGAGATGTACCTGAAAGACATTTCACACAACACTGTAAGCACAAAGCTTAGTGAGTTCCCCAAAATACCACACACAAATAATTAGCCTCTCATGGTTATATCTCAATAAGGACCCTCCGGTCATGTGTCTCAGTGAGGACCCTCCGGTCTCACAGCTCGGTTTGGACCCTCTGGTCCTAACTCAACAAAGCACAGAATAATATACAACATAAATCACAAAGACAGAATGCATAATATATCATATAACTCAGTATAAGCACATAAGACCCTCCGGTCAGTAAACTCAAATAAGACCCTCCGGTCGCACAGTAAATACCAATCAGGTAAGTATAGTGAGAAGACTCACCTCGTCGGTAAAGCAAGTATGCCATGTACTCAACGGTCGGTCTAGACTCCGCCTACATATATCATAATCATCTCTAATTAACAATTTTATAACAACAACTCTAAAGATGTTAAGCTAACCCCCTTTACTAATTCTCGAAAAGGGTAAAAGACCATTTTACCCCTCTATGGTCTCCAAAGTCCAAACTTGACCAAACCCTAAAAGTCAACGGAAGTCAATGCTCAAGTCAATAGTTCATGTTGACCCAACTCGTCGAGTGCATCTATGTGACTCGTCGAGTTTCTCCTGTTCTCAGAAAAATCAGGAAAAATCCAACTCAACTCGCCGAGTTGTCTCACCAACTCGTCGAGTTTGCACATCGTCCAGGATAATGGGGGAAACCCTAACCAACTCGTCGAGTTGGCTAACCGACTCGTCGAATTCCTTCAACCCAATGACTCATTTAGACGCTTTTAAGCGAGACTAAAACCCCAAACTCTAGATCTATCCTTCTAAGGCTGAAATACCATGTAAAGCTGCAAGCTTTACGTCCAAGCATGGCATCTAGGGCCAATTTTGCCAAAACAAAGCTCAACGAAGGGTTTAAGGCATGGAAGTTGGCCAAATCTTAGGCCTAAAGGGCCTAATAATGTCCAGATGTGAAGTCTTACCTTCAAGGTAATCTCAAAACCACTAATGACTCAAGAAAGTGCTAAAAATGGCCATAAACTCTATAATGGAGAGATCTAACAAACAAGTGATCAAGGTAATGACTTTTTGCCTCCAAATGGTCGTAAACACTGAATGGATGCCAGATCCAAAGACTCCTTGTTTCAAGCCTTTTACTCCTCAAGTTCCTTCAAAGAATGCACCAAAACACATTCTCTTAGCCTCACTCTCTCTCATAGTGGAAGATAGCTCGATTAGGGTTTCTCTCAGTGTGATAAGGTGATGAGGGAGGACTTAAGGTCCTTTAAATAGGGTGAAAACCCTGATAATTAGGGTTTTCACGCTCAGCTCCTAGTCGTCGAGTTGGGTCGTCCAACTCGTCGAGCTGATTGTAAAATCCACGCGACTATCTCAATCTCTACTCGACGAGTAGGGGCCTCCAACTCGTCGAGTTTCCCTGACAATATGCATAAAATACACATTTAAATTTATACCTGGGAGTCGGGATGTTACAATTCTCCCCCACTAGAATCAGACTTCACCCTCGAAGTCATTCTCTAGAAACAGCTCTGGGTACTGCTCATGCATCTCGGACTCCGACTCCCAATTCCACTCGGATCCCCTCCGATGCTGCCACTCAACCTTAACCAAGGGCACCCATTTATTCCTCAAGACCTTCACTTTCTTATCCAAAATCGCTACCGGATTCTTAATGTAGTTTAGGAAATTATCAACCTGAATGTCCTCTAAAGGGACCACTTCCGTCTTGCCGGCTACACACTTCCTCGGCTGGGATACACGGAAGGTGTTATGGATCTGGCTCAACTCTGTAGGTAGCTCTAACCGATAAGCTACCCTACCTAGTCGGGCAATCACTATGAATGGACCAATGTATCTAGGGCCCAACTTGCCCCGCTTCCTGAATCGGATCACCCCCTTCCTTGGGGATACCTTCAGGAGGACAAAATCACCGACCTGAAACTCTACCTCGGAACGTCTCCGGTTTGCGTAACTCTTCTGACGACTCTGGGCCGTCAGTAACCTCTATCTGACTTGCTGGATTTGCTCTGTCGTCTTAAGCACTATCTCAATGCTCCCCATCACTCTCTGCCCGACCTCCCCCCCCCCCCCCCCCCAACAGATGGGAGTCCGGCACCTCCTCCTGTGTAAAAGCTCAAAGGGAGGCATACCGATACTGGAGTGATGGTTGTTGTTGTATGAAAACTCAGCCAAGGGTAATTAAGTGTCTCAACTCCCACCAATAACCATAACACATGCGCACAACATGTCCTCGAGTGTCTGAATCGTCCGCTCGCTCTTCCCGTCTGTCTGTGGGTGGTATGTGGTGCTGAAATGCAGCCGAGTGCCTAGATCCTCATGAAATTTCTTCCAGAACCAGGAAGTAAAATGCACATCCCGATCTGACACTATCGATGTTGGCACCCCTATGCCATGCCACCACCTCACGAACATAGACCTCGGCCAACTTCTCCGCAGAAGGGCTCTCACTTATATCCAGGAAGTGAGAACTCTTTGCCAACCGATCTACAATCACCCAGATCGCATCGAAACCCCTTGGAATCGTCGGTAAATTGGTGATAAAATCCATGGAAATCTGCCCCCACTTCCATAGAGGAATCTCTAAAGGCTGCAACTTGCCATGGGGACGCCGGTGCTCTGCCTTGACCTTGCGGCAGGTCAATCACCTCTTGACTATCCATGCCACATCTCTCTTCATACAGGGCCACCAGTATTCGCGTTTCAAATCCAAGTACATCTTAGTGGCCCCAGGGTGAATGGAAAACCTTGACTTATGGGTCTCCTCCATCAAAGTCTGCCGCGCTCCACCTGTGTATGGCACCCATATCCGCCCATGGTAGGTCATAAGCTCACGTCCATCCGTCTCAAAATCAGAAATCTGTCCAATCACCCGTCTCTCGTGCGGTTTTCTGGTCTCATGGCCACCGCTTGTGTCACACCCCCAAACCAGACGGCAGAAACGTCCGGGGGTGGATGAATTCATTTGTAGTATCACAACACATGCATTATAGTAATCAGAGTACAAACAACCATTGTATTTAAAAAGTATAAGTATTTACATGTGTTTCACCATTGTATACTGAAACCAAATAGTTATACAAAAAAAGAAGACAAGACACAAAAATAGCTCCATCTTCTCAAAAGCTCGGGGAGTACCTGTCTACTGGTTCCCTGAGAATACAAGTAATTTGAAAAGAGAGTATCAACATAAAGTTGAGTGAGTGCATAAGTATTTATGTTTGAATGAATGTTATCTGTTTCTTGAATATGTAAATTGTTCCAGAAAATCTTATGTTTTCTACTGTATATGAAAAGTAGTTTTAATACATAAAACCGTTCTATTGGTAAACCAATGTTCTGTATTTGTATTCCTTTTGTAAACTTGTATCTGAGAGTGTGCCTGGTTTCTTCAACTGTTATTATAAACTGTAATCTACTACTGTAAATTGTATCTTGTAAACTAGTACTTTGAAAATGTACTTATGTTTAGTTATTTATACACTAACGTATTGTTAATATATTTTATATGAGCTATTATAACCATACTGACTAGATGGCCTGACCCAACGCTATGAATGCGTTGAAAGCTGTTAATAACAACTGTCACTCATAGGCGTGTATGCCTGACTATACACACATTGCTTCGATCCCCGACTGGATATTCTGGTTATAATGTCAGGACTTTAACTATGTTTTTTAAATGAATTAAACAACCTGTATCAAATGACTCATAAAAAGCATATAAACGTTACATGTATAATAGTTATGAAAACCCAATCATTCTGGAATACAATGATTGACAGAATGTTCTTGAATTAGTATTCTTAACATATATCTGAAAGATGTATATCCTTGATTAGTTTTGAATCAAACCTTTGTTCTTGTATAACAATGTACTTTAGTATACTTGAATCATGAATTAATGTTCTGTGAATCATAAATTATACCTATTATAATTTATATGTACTTTCTGAATTGATACCGAGTATTCATGAATGCAACCCCTTGCTCAACATGTTACAAAGGGTAATTGAACTTAATGAACTAACTTTTATACTTGTATACATATACAATATATATATATATATATATATATATATATATATATATATATATATATATATATATATATATATATATATATATATATATATATATGTAAAATTTAAATGACACTCGGACAAATAACTGATAATTATAATCCCACATCCAAACAAGGAAAAGGAACCAAAGTGGGTTATCAGTCCTAAGCCTTTTAAATCTTATATATATATATATATATATATATATATATATATATATATATATATATATATATATATATATATATATACAAACATGATTTTTGGGAGAAATATAAGTTTATAAAAACATTTAAAAGAAGTTTAATATTTTGAAATACATTTTGGTGACTTGATGTCATTTTGATACAATCATTGAAAACTATTTGATTTGATGATAACTGAAATCCTTTTCGATAAGATATTTGAAACCATTTGTTTATAACACAAAATCCTTGTGTTAGACTTGTATCCCCCCTCCCCCTTAAAACAGTAAAAACTATGAAAATACGGGGGTATGAACTCACCTGTAGTGAGTGATTCGAGTGAAAGGTCGATATATGATGCTAAGTGTCAAGTGAAGTCTTAAGCACAAACGGATCCTATTAAGCATATAATGACACATATATGGATATAATTAGTGTAAATAACAACTAATTATGACAGGAAACCACTTTACGGACCAGGAAACACTTGAATTGAAGTGTTACAATCACATGTGATTGTATTAAAGGGGTTTACGGCCATACAAGGGTGTGTACGGCCAAGATGTGTACGACCAATGTGGTGTACGACCATTGGGTGTACGGTCATGGAGTATACGACCGTACACTCATGGAAAATCATGAAAAAGGGGTGTTTGATCCTTGGGGAAACTAGTGTGTTAATTGCACAACAAGAGGATGAACAAAGTTCTCATTTTGGAGGGTCTTGAGGTGTGTACGACCAATGAACCTATGAAGGGTTCACGGCCGTACTCCCTTCAAGATGATGAAGGGATGTTGAAACATGATGAATTAAGGCTTGGATCTAATGGTCTTTCAAGTATAACAAGGTACATGAAGAATCACTTACCACTTTTGAAGATTAGAAGGAGTGTTCTTGATGGTAGTTGAGAGAGAACGAAAGTTATTTAGGTGAAAGTGTTAGAAAGTGTGAAAATGAAGGAATAACTTATATATGAGCATGGGTTCACGACCACCTTGAGTGTACGGCCGTACACTCATGTGTGCGGCCGTACACTCCTCTTGATGGAGTGTTTAGCTCGAGTGCAACATGAAGAACCTAAGTTAACTCATCCCTAAACCCAAACCTTGAATGCACTAGGCTTAGAATACTCAAACAGACCTTAAACAATGCTAAAAGATAGCAGAAACGAGTCTCACTTTGATTGAATTGAATGGCTGTACAAGATAGAAATTTCGGGTTATCACATCATCCTCCCGTTAGAGAGAATTTCATCCCGAAATTAGAGTTTAAGCAATTAAGCAATTACAAATAATTAAGTAAAAAGATGAGGATATTTCATTTTCATTTGATCCTCGCGCTCCCAAGTGAATTCAGGTCCCCGCTTGGCATTCCAGTGAACCTTCACTATAGGAATACGACTTTTCTTCGTTTGCTTGACCTCTTTGTCCATGATCTCTACTGGTTCTTCCACGAAGTTGAGGCTCTCGTCGATCTCGATTTCGTCGAGTGGGATTATAAGAGTCTCGTCGGACAGACACTTTTTCAAGTTCGAGACGTGGAAAACAGGATGTATGTTACTTAGTTCTTGAGGTAGTCGGAGTTTGTAAGCTACTGGACCGATTCTAGCAAGAATCTTGTATTGGATTCAGTTTGTCACACTTTCCAAGGCGTATCATGCCCTTCCAGGGTGAGACTTTGAACATGACGCGGTCACCAACCTAGAATTCCAAAGGTTTTCTTCTTTTATTAGCGTAGCTTTTCTGTCTATCTCTGGAAGCTTTAAGTCGTTCCCGGATTTGTACAATTTTCTCCGTAGTTACGCGAATGATTTCCGGACCAGTGAGAGCACCGTCAGGAACTTGACTTCTAGCTAGCTGCATGTCACCCACTTCAGCCCAACACAGAGGTGATCTGCACTTGCGGCCATAGAGAGCTTCGAAAGGAGCAGCCTTTATGCTAGTGTGATAACTGTTATTGTAACAGAATTCGACAAGGGGTAAATGAGTATCCCATGCCTTTCCAAAGTCTATCACGCAAGCTCGCAACATATCTTCTAGAGTTTGAATTGTCCTCTCACTTTGTCCGTCAGTTTGTGGATGGTAGGCTGTACTCATGTCTAGCCTAGTTCCCAAAGATTTTTGTAAAGACTGCCAGAAACGAGAAGTGAATCTACTATCTCGGTCAGAAATAATAGATATTGGCACACCATGCAGTCTAATGATTTCCTTGAGGTAAGTTCTTGTTAGCATCTCCATCTTGTCGATCTCTTTGATTGGTATGAAGTGTGCGAATTTGGTTAATCTATCGACGATTACCCAAATAGTATCATAACCACCCGATGTCTTGGGTAACTTAGTTATGAAATCCATTGTAATCCGCTCCCACTTCCATTCAGGTATTTCAAGTTGTTGCAATAAACCTGAAGGTTTCTGGTATTCTACCTTGACTTTGGCACAAGTAAGGCACTTGCCCACAAAGGTAGCTATTTCGGCCTTCATGTTAGGCCACCAGTATAGTTTTTTGAGGTCCAGATACATCTTGTCTGAACCTAAATGAATGGAGTATCCGGTTTTGTGTGCTTCATTCATAACCACGTCTCTGTAACCACCGAACTTTGGTGTCCAGATCCGGTTCATGAAACAATAGACTCCATCATCCCTGACTTTGAAGTTTTTATCCATTCCTCTCAAGGTTTCACCTGTCACGTTTTCAGGTTTTAAGGCCTCGAGTTGAGCCTCTCTGATCTGTGTGGACAGATGTGAATGGATTGTCATGGTCAACGACTTTACTCGGCGTCCCGAGTATTCTTTTCTACTAAGGGCATCAGCTACTACGTTAGCTTTACCAGGGTGATAAAGAATCTCACAATCGTAGTCGTTCAGTAGCTCCACCCATCGTCGTTGTCTCATGTTCAGCTCCTTCTGATCGAAGATATGCTGGAGACTTTTATGGTCCGTGAATACTGTGCATTTCGTGCCATATAAGTAATGTCTCCAGATCTTCAGAGCAAATACCACTGCTCCTAGTTCAAGGTCATGTGTTGTATAGTTGACTTAATGTGTCTTTAGCTGTCTTGAGGCATAGGATATAACCTTTCCTCTTTGCATAAGAACACATCCAAGCCCTTGATTAGAAGCATCACAGTACACTACGAAATCCTCTGTCCCTTCAGGAAGAGATAGGATCGGTGCACTACACAGAGCTCGCTTCAGCGTTTGGAACGTTGTTTCTTGCTTTTCTCCCCAGCTAAAAGTTACACCCTTTTACATCAGAGTGGTAAGAGGCTTAGCTATTCGAGAGAAATTCTGGATGAATCTGCGATAATAGCCAGCAAGACCTAAGCATTGACAGATTTCTGTAGGTGTTTTGGGTGCTGACCAGTTTTCAATTGCCTTTATTTTGGAAGGTTCAATGTGTATTCCTTCTGAACTGACCACGTGACCTAGGAAATCAACCTTCCTGATCCAAAATTCACACTTTGAAAACTTCGCATAGAGTTTATCTGATCTAACAGTTTGCAATATTTGACGAAGATGTTGGCCATGTTCCTCTTCACTTCTTGAGTTGATGAGGATATAGTCAATGAAGACTATGACGAATTTGTCCAGGAATGGACGCCACACACTGTTCATTAGATCCATGAACACAGCAGGTGCATTCGTCAATCCGAACGACATCACTACAAACTCGTAATGACCTTAACGAGTTCTGAACGTGGTTTTGGGAATGTCATCCTCCAAAATCCGTAACTGATGATACTCGGATCTTAAGTCTATTTTTGAGAAGTAGTTCGCACCTTGAAGTTGGTCAAACAGATCGTTAATGCGAGGTCGAGGATATCGATTCTTGATGGTAATTTTATTCAGCTCGCGGTAGTCTATGCACATACGGAATGATCCATCCTTCTTATTCACGAAAAAAACCGGTGCTCCCCAGGGGGAGAAGCTTGGTCTTATGAAACCTTTGTTAAGGATTTCGTTAAGCTGGCTGGATAATTCCTGCATTTCAGAAGGTGCAAGACGACAGGGGGATTTGGCTACAGGGGTAGCCCCAGGGATTAAGTCGATTCTGAACTCGACTTGTCGTTCGGGAGGTACTCCTGGAAGATCATCGGGAAAAATGTCAGGAAAGTTGCAGACCTTAGGAATGCTCGCGATGTCTTTCACTTCTTGCTTTTTGTCTACCACGTGAGCTAAGAAAGCACAATACTCTTTGTGAAGGTACTTCTGTGCCTTGATGCAAGAAATGATCTGGAGGTTCGTTCCGGGTTTGTCGCCGTAAATAACAAGAGTTTCGTTAGTTGGCAAGTTCAGACGAATGGCTCTTTCATAGCATAGGATGTCAGCATGGTTAGGGCACAACCAATCCATACCTATTATGACGTCGAAACTTTTGATAGAGACCGGCATAAGGTCTATTGGGAAGGAAAAAGTTATTCAAGGTAAGAGTACATCCTATGAATATATCGTTGGTGGATTCGGATTTCCCGTTAGCCATTTCGACTGTGAATGTTTCTTTTAGTGGTTGGGAGTTTTGATTTAGCAAGTGTTTGAAATTATGGCTCACAAAGCTCTTCTCAGCACCACAATCAAATAGAATGCATGCATAAGTGTTGTTGAGAAGGAACGTACCCGTGACCACTGCATGGTCTGCCACCGCTTCTTCGTGACTCAAGGCTAAAATTCTCTTAACTCCACCGACATTTCCAGCTTTTGGACAATCTCTCTTGAAATGCCCCACATCACCACATTGGTAGCATGCTTGACCTACTCCAGCAGCAGGTACTTGGTTAAGCGGTTGAGGTAGTGATCTACAGAATCGGGCAGTATGCCCTTTTCTGTTGCAGTTACGACACTGCATTTCCCGGCAATTTCCGTTATGGTGAAAATTGCACTTGTTACACTTGGGAAGGTTACCAGCATAAGGCTTAGCTGGTGCAGGGTTAGCAGGAACAGCAGCAAGTATAGTAGCGGCATTGACTGCAACTAGCTGTTGCTTCTTTGAGGATTCTTGTGAAGACTTGCCCTACCTCTTGTTCTAGCCTTTCTTCTTTCTGTTGTTGTTATTATTGTTGTTGTTGTTTCCTTTCGGTTGTTCTGGTGCATCAACCACTGAGTTTTGGCGGGCTCCATGGTCAATAAGAGATTGTGCCAGCTCTTTGGCACTGTCAAAGGTAACATGCCTTGAAGCTAAGACACTTGACTGAATTTGGGGCGACAGACCCCAAATATATCTCTCAATCTCTTTGCTCTCCAAAGCAACCATATCCGGACAAAGAATTGGCAAATCACAGAATCTACTGGTATAGGTTGATATGTCAGAACCAACCATTGTAAGACCCCAGAGCTCTTGCTCAAGTTTCTGAATTTCCCTTCGCGGACAGTATTCCCGCATTAGCATGGCTTTTAAGTTTTCCCAGCTTATCGAGTTAGCCACTACTAGAGTCAGTGACTTAACATGGCCATTCCACCACGTTAAAGCTCTATCCGAAAAGGTACAAGCAGCGAATTTGACTTTGCTTCTCTCTGGACAGGAGCAGATTTCAAAAATTGCTTCTGTCTTCTCAATCCATTGTTTTAATGCCATACCTCCTCCAGTCCCATTAAAGGTCTTGGGTTTGGCATTCGAAAAATCTTTATAAGTGCACTCTCGCGAGTGCCCATGACTCACGCCATGGTTAGAAGGATGTGTACCAGCTCCCGACCCACTAGCACCAGGAGTATTGATATGAGACATGGCAGCCGCTACAGTCGTCGTGACCATTGGTTGAAACATAGCAGCCCCCGGCTGGGAGGCATCTGCCTCATCCCGATCACAAGGAGGGGTTCACTATGATGGTGGGTATTTCTTTTTTTCGCTTCCGGAAAGAATGAAATGCATAGGGGACCATCCTTTTGTTGCGGCATGCTCCTCAGATTTACGGATTCACTGAGGAGGTGGTGGCGAAGGTGGCGTCGGTGCTTCATTAAAATGTTACGTCTTGGATTTCTACGAGGAGGCATCTTTTTCTATAAAATTTAAAAGATACAAATATGGTAAGATATCAAGAGTGAATATGAATTTTGATATCTCTGAACTAAAACATTTAGTTCAACATGAATCTTGTATTGAATTGGAAATAGAAGTCTACAACAAGTACAACTTGCAACAGGATGATACGAAATTGAGTGGTTATTTTTCAAAGAGTATGAAAATGCATGTCGATAATATTGGCATATTGAATACATAAAGTCTGGAAAACTTGACCCTAAACAGGTCTACAAAATACCAAATTCTGGGAAAAACATCGACATCATACTGACCTACCGAAAATGAAATTTTCACGGTCATACTAAAAAACATGAAAAATAACGCTAGAACATATCCGTAGACTTTAACTATAACCAAAAGAGTGAACAGATAATGAGTAGAGAATCTCCTACTGCGACGGTTATCACTTGGACGAAACCTCAACTCAGCCAGCTGACGCTCCACAGCAAGCAAATGTCTTTCATACACTGTTAGACGTGCTCGAAGCTCTATGACTTCAGCTCGAGTTACATCTAACTCTTGCAGTAAGGCTTCATTGTATCTCATTTCTATGTTATGATCAAGTTCAAGATTGCGAATACTATCCGTATAGATATTCGTGTCCGCATCAAGCTCCACAATTTGTTGAATGGCTGCCACTCCTAGCTCAACATTTCGAGCCACTCGGTGAACCAAAATAGGGAGAATTCTGTCTGCAGAGCCTCCCTCACTTATGTTGTAGAAGCTTCAATATCCGTTGTAGGGTAAGGGTTGACCTTGCTCTCGGATCCACCTACCTAAGTTCTCAGCCCACGAAGGCGTCGGACCTTGGAAATTTTGTCGTGGATTAGGATTCTGGGAAACTGGTGGTGGATAATAGGCTTCTGATTCAGAATCATTGTCTTCAGGAAAATTTTATGCAAAATCATCATCTAATGGAATTTCATGATTCTCTTCCGGCTCTGCATCTTTTCCTTGATTGGGAAAATAAGGGTCTCCAGGTAAATGAAATCCAGTCATTGTTATCTAAGCGAGAATAGGGATAAGAGATATAGAATATAGTTAGTAACGATAGATTAAGGATACAAGTTTCTACGAGAGAGACCTACTGTTATCAAGTAATGTATTCTTTATGACTTGTTTTAGGTATTACTATAACTATAAAGTGTATACTAATTATATATAACTTGGGTATAACTGACCTTCGATTAAATGACCTGGCTCTAAATCCACAACCAAACAAGGAACAGGAAATGAAGTTAGATCACATATTCTAAGTCTATATAACTTTAATTATATATACCTGTAATATACCCTTAATATTTATAGTTCTACCCTCAATTGTTCTAATGTTTTCACATGATTGTTATTAGTATATAGTGCCTAAAATACCCCTATAGTATTTTAAATCTTTATGTTCTGTTCTAGAGTTCTTCTGAATATGTATGGTTGGTAAGTTTTAGACATGTCGCAACACTACTATCACTCCTAAACACATGTTGGTCATATCTCAAATCAATATAGTTGATCAGGCTATATTAATCCCAGATATGATTACATAACTGCCCAGGTTTGACTGTAATGTCCAACATCCAAATACTTTTAAGTTCTTATTATTGTGTTACTGTACTTGTAGGTATGAGTGTTAGTATACTTCTTGTAAAAATACTTAAATTTTTAAAAAGTATACTTGTAGTCAGAGCTCTTAGCCCCAAATGTATTTATAGTTTGTATATCTTTTATGGATTGATATACTGAGTTCACTATAAACAATGCTCTGATACCAATCTGTCACACCCCCAAACCACACGGCGGAAACGTCCAGGGGTGGATGACTTCATTTGTAGAATCACAACACAAGCATTATAATAATCAGAGTACAAACAACCACTGTATTTAAAAAGTATAAGTATTTACATGTCTTTCATCATTGTATACTGAAACCAAATAGTTATACAAAAGAAGAAGACAAGACACAAAAATAGCTCCATCTTCTCAAAAGCTCGGGGAGTACCTGTCTACTGGTTCCCCGAGAATACAAGTAATTTGAAAAGAGAGTATCAGCATAAAGTTGAGTGAGTGCATAAGTATTTATGTTTAAATGAATGTTATCGGTTTCTTGAATATGTAAATTGTTCCAGAAAATCCTATATTTTCTACTGTATATGAAAAGTAGTTTTAAATACATAAAATCGTTCTATTGGTAAACCAATGTTCTGTATTTGTATTCCTTTTGTAAACTTCTATCTGAGAGTGTGCCTGGTTTCTTCAACTGTTATTGTAAACTATAATGTAATACTGTAAATTGTATCTTGTAAACTAGTACTTTGAAAATGTACTTATGTTTAGTTATTTATACACTAACGTATTGTTAATATCTTTTATATTAGTTATTATAACCATACTGAATAGATGGCCTGACCCAACGCTATGAATGCGTTGAAAGCTGTTGATAACAACTGTCACTCATAGGCGTGTATGTCTGACTGTAGCTAGCAGTCCGAGTGCGGGGTTGTCAATCCTAATATAGATCTATACACACATTCTTTTGATCCCCGGCTGGAGATTCTGGTTATAGTGTCAAGACTTTAACTATGTTGTTTAAATGAATTAAACAACCTGTATCAAATGACTCATAAAAAGCATATAAACGTTACATGTATAATAGTTATGAAAACCCAATCATTCTGAAATAAATGATTGACAGTATGTTATTGAATTAGTATTCTTAACATATATCTGAAAGATGTATATCCTTGATTAGTTTTGAATCAAACCTTTGTTCCTTTATAACAATGTACTTTAGTATACTTGAATCATGAATTAATGTTCTGTGAATCATAAATTATACCTATTATAATTTATATGTACTTTCTGAATTAATATCGAGTATTCATGAATGCAACCCCTTGATCAACATATTACAAAGGGTAATTGAACTTAATGAACTAACTTTTATACTTGTATACATATACAAATATATATATAAGTAAAATCTAAATGACACTCGGACAAATAACTGATACTTATAATCCCACATCCAAACAAGGAAAAGGAACCAAAGTGGGTTATCAGTCCTAAGCCTTTTAAATATTATTTATATAAATATATATATATATATATATATATATATATACAAATATGATTTTGGGAGAAATATAAGTTTATAAAAACATTTAAAAGAAGTTTAATATTTTGAAATAAATGTTGGTGACTTGATGTCATTTTGATACAATCATTGAAAACTATTTGATTTGATGATAACTGAAATCCATTTCGATAAGATATTTAAAACCATTTGTTTATAACACAAAATCCTTGTGTTAGACTTGTATTCCCCCCCCCCCCTTAAAACAGTAAAAACTATAAAAATACGGGGGTATGAACTCACCTGTAGTGAGTGATTCGAGTGAAAGGTCGATATAGGATGCTAAGTGTCAAGTGAAGTCTTGAGCACAAACGGATCGTATTAAGCATATAATGACACATATATGGATATAATTAGTGTAGATAACAACTAATTATGATAGGAAACCACTTTACGGACCAGGAAACACTTGAATTGAAGTGTTACAATCACATATGATTGCATTCAAGGGGTTTACGACCACACATGGGTGTGTACGACCAATGTGGTGTACGGCCATTGGGTGTACGGTCATGGAGTGTACGACCGTACACTCATGGAAAATCATGAAAAAGGGGTGTTTGATCCTTGGGTAAACTAGTGTGTTAATTGCACAACAAGAGGATGAACAGAGCTCTCATTTTGGAGGGTATTGAGGTGTGTACGGCTAATAAACCTATGAAGGGTTCACGGCCTTACTCCCTTCAAGATCATGAAGGGATGTTGAAACATGATGAATTAAGGCTTGGATATAATGGTCTTTGAAGTATAACAAGGTACATGAAGAATCACTTACCACTTTTGAAGATCAGAAGGAGTGTTGTTAAAGGTAGTTGAGAGAGAATGGAAGTTCTTGAGGTGAAAGTGTTAGAAAGTATGAAAAATGAAGGAATAACTTATATATGGGCATGGGTTCACGGCCACCTTGAGTGTACGGCCGTACACTCCTCTTGATGGAGTGTTTGGCTCGAGTGCAACATGAAGAGCCTAAGTTAACTCATCCCTAAACCCAAAGCTTGAACGCACTAGGCTTAGAATACTCAAACAGACCATAAACAATGCTAAAAGATAGCAGAAACGAGTCTGACTTTGATTGAATTGAATGGCTGTACAAGATAGAAATTTCAGGTTGTCACAGCTTGGGCCTCTCGGATGGTATCTAAGACTAGAGTCATCACCGTCATCCTCAGACACATGTCTCGGATCGGAGCACTCGCGGATCTACGACTAAGGGCACGACCACCACATTAGCCTTGCCAGGATGATATAAAATCTCACAGTCATAGTCTTTCACTACATCCAACCACCTCCTCTATCTCATATTCAGGTTGGGCTGATCAATAAGGTATCTCAGGCTCTTATGCTCCGTGTATATGGTACATCAGACACCATAAAGGTAGTGGCGCCAAATATTGAGGGTGAATACCACCACCCCCAGCTCCAAATCATGGGTGGGATATCTCGTCTCGTGAGGCTTCAGCTTCCTCAACGCATATGCTATCACGTGTCCCCTCTGCATCAACACGGCACCCAACCCCAAAATGGATGCATCCCAGTAGACCACGAAGTCCTCTACTCCCTCCGGAAGGGCTAACATTGTAGCTTCACACAATCTCTGGCGAAGAGTATCGAATGATGCATGCTGCTTAGGCCCCCAAGCAAAGATAACATCTTCCCTGGTCAATTTGGTAAGAGGAACAGCAATCTTGGAGAAATCTCTGATAAACCTCCGATAGTAGCCTGCCAGACCCAAAAAACTCATGATCTCGGATGGGGACCTCGACACCTCCCACTGCATAACTGCCTCAATCTTGGCCGGGTCAACCAAAATCCCATTCTGGTTATTAAGGTGTCCCAAAAACTGGACCTCTGGTAACCAGAAATCACACTTGGAGAATTTGGCATAGAGCCTCTCCATCCTCAACACTCCAAGAATCTCCCGAAGATGCTCCTCATGTTGTTCCCTAGACCTCGAATACACCAAAATGTCATCGATGAACACGATCACCGACCGATCCAACATAAGCCTTCACACACGGTTCATGAGGTCCATGAACGTTGCCGGTGCATTGGTAAGCCCGAAAGGCATCACCACAAACTCGTAATGCCCATAACGAGTCTGAAAGGTCGTCTTCTGGATATCCTCCTCGCAGACTCTCATCTGATGATACCCAGATCTCAAATAAATCTTGGAAAACCAAGATGCTCCCTGCAACTGATCAAACAAATTGTCGATCCTTGGTAGTGGATAACAGTTCTTGACCGTCAACTTGTTCAACTCCCGGTAGTCGATGCACATCCGGTGTGAATCGTCCTTTTTATTGACAAAAAGGATCGGCGCTCCCCACGGCGAGCTACTCGGTCTAATGAATCCCTTCGCCAACAGCTCCTGGAGCTGTGAGGATAACTCCTGCATCTCGGGAAGCGCAAGGCAATAAGGTGCCTTGGCAATTGGCGTCGCCCCCGTAATCACATCGATCCGAAACTCCACCTGTCTCTCAGGAGGCACAACCGACAATTCCTCAGGGAAAACATCCGGGAACTCACATACTACTGGAACATCAGAAATAGAAATCGGCCTCTCAGCGGCAACCCGCGTATCCATCACATATGCTAAAAAGCCCACACATCACTACTCTAGACTTTGCCTTGCCCTGGCGGCAGAGCAGAAAGCTGATCCCGATCTATAGCCCTCGCCATAAACAGTAAGTACTCCCCCACTAGGGTCTCGTATGGTCACCATCTGACACTCACTGTCAATCCCGGCTCCAAACCGGCTCAACCAATCCATGCCCACTATGACACAGACATCACCCATCGCTATCGGCACGAGATCTATCTGTTGGATTAGATGTCTAAGCCCATAACTATTATTGGTATCTACTTGAACCGAGAGCAGCATGGTCCATTTGGGTTGCATATCATCAGGACAATTTGTTAGGATAGACTCTTGAGAGAAGGTTATGTATGATTTATTAATATATTATAAGTTCTAATATATTAATATGAAATCATATGTTTTAATTAGTATTGATCAAGAATTAATTTGGAATTAATTTAGTGATCAAAAAAGACTAATTAAATCTATGGGGACTAATTATGGTAATTAGTTATATTTATATGTGTTGGGCTTATGATCCATGTTGGACCAAGTTTATGTATGGACACATAAAGAGTTGTGCCACATGAACCATGGATAATAATACCCATGGGTATGGATTTGGGTTATACCCATGACCTTTGGAATTCCACATATAAATATGTTACTTCATAGCCAAAATCACAACTAATGTATTCTTGGAGGATATGGACGGTTTTGGTATGTATGAATTTTCTCTCAAGTTTGCTCTTTCGTCCATGATGTGTTGTGATTCCATTTGAGGCTTCTACACTATTGTGGCTAAGATTTTAAAGCCCAAATTCATCAAGTTCTACAAGCTACACAAAGAGTTAAACTTCTAACTAGTATTTTATGTAGTTTATATCATTTGTATGCTAGTTGTAGGCTTAAAGCTTTGGAAACAATATTGCATGTATAGTTAGAGAAAACATAGATCCAAAGCTTTTAGGGTTGTATGTACACCATAGGATGTTGTAGTATACTAAAACCCAACAGTGGTATCAAAACCATGGGTTGTTTTCTATTATACTTGATGCTACATGTTTTTTCCAAGGTTGAAATTCTTCCATTTTTGCATCTGACTGCTCACCAGGACGTGGCAGTCCTTACCACGACGTGGTGATGCACCTGTGTGCATAATTTCAGGTATTTTGCTTGCTATTGGATGAGGATCATTACCTAAACTGTTTTTTTTTTTAACTTAGAAATCTGTTTTCCAAGAGGGTAATGTTCTTGCTTGTCCAAATGAAAGATAATTGTCATAATTTCAAGATTTGTATTAGTTTATATGTTTATGCTAATTTCTTGAAGATTGATGATATGAATTATTTTGTTCTTATGAGTTAGTTTAGATTAATAGAAAAATTATGTGATAATTGTTTTCGATCCAAATTGATCTAAAAGTTGTTCATAATATGTGTTTTTGTAACTTGTCCTCAAGTTATATGAAAAGTCTCATTTATGAATTTTAAAACTCATAAAATTTCTATAAGCTATGAAAATGAAGAGTCTCATTTTTTAATGTTTTAAAGTCTTCCATAACTTGTCCTCAAGTTATGGAACTTGAAGAGTTTTTCCATTAAACTAGTTTAAACTCATAAGTTATGGAAACCAAATTTTTTTTTGAATTGTTCAAAACTTGCCCTCAAGTTTTGGAATTTTAATAGTTAAAATTCAACCCTTATACTATTATAATATTATAGGTTTAATATTTATATATATATATATATATATATATATATATATATATATATATATATATATATATATATATATATATATATATATATATATATGTATAAGAACAAAGCCAATCTTACCGTTAGTAGGTCTCATTCACGAAGCCTGTCTATAAGAGGAGTATAAGGTTACTGCCTATAAAATGACAGTTTAATGGGTGTCCACTCTCACCCACCGCTTCCTTGACTGGTGAAAGGTCGTTAGCCAAACGGGTAGGACACGACATTAATTCTCCTTTCATTAAAAGTATTATGATAAATACTAAGTAACTAAAAACTTATAAATTCCCAATCTTAGTTACTTTAGGAAAATGTGAAATTGCTGCAAACCCATAAAATTACACTTTGTACCTTACCAAGTCGTTGGTGGAGCGTGTTTGGGTAACCGGCACACTAACATGGACTAGTAAGAGTTGCAAAGGATGACTTAATGTTTATCATAGATCGGTGGAGCGCTTGTGGGTAACCGGCACATTGATTAGGTGATAAAGATTAAGGGTACCAAGTTAATTTGCATGGTTATTCACACCTTGTTTGTGATCCTCGGCATCCCAGTCACAAACTTGAGAGGGCACAATCAAGATTTAAACATGCCATTGAAAAGTTCAATGAATCTCAAAGGATCTAGGAGTTTCAATTCACTTAAGACCTAAAATTCTTTTTTGTTTTTCGTGGTGGAAATTGGTAAATCGTTATTTACCTACCTTCAAATATTTTATAGCTTGGATTACAGCATCCCTCTTCCAAGTTATAAAATATTGTGTTGGGTCCTAGCCCGAATATTCCATATTGGGTGTTATATTAAGGACTTAAATCAACTAACTTGAATTTCTCCCATTGTAGATGTCTAGTTCAGACAACTGTGATCTTCCCAAATCTCTTGGAACAAGCTTTCCTAATGAAGATGATGTCCCGCGATTGGATCATGGAAATCATACTTCTTTTCTTCCACATCCTCCAATTATTCTCTTTAACCCAGAAGTTCAAGGTCACTCAAGCCCTATTGTCAAGCAAAGTTTGTATGTGCTCACATCTTGGAGATGAAGTCATATATAGACAGGTCGGGAGAGTTGGGTGTCAAATTCTTGAGGAAGTTGGTTGTTGACTAGGTTCTTCAATCACTTCCTAAGTCACATAGTGAGTTCTTTAAGCATTACTATATGACAGACCATGACATGACCCTTAATGATCTTACCTATTTGCTTGATGCTACTGAATCAACAATGATTTGGAGCACTGGTAAAGCAAATTTGATTGGAAGATCGACTTCCCAAACTTTCATGGACATTGACAATGGTAACATTGGAAATCCAGAAAAGATTTCTCTTCCCAATGGAAAGGGATTGGCCATAGTCAACTTTGACCAAATGGTAAAGAGAAAGGCTAAGTCTGAGAGATCATAAGGATGGTAAAGTCAAAAGTTTGACACTACTTCGGGTAAAGTCCAATATCTAACTCTAGTAAGTTCCTATTTTGAGATTCTTATTACATGATGTGACTAGGTCGCATTTTGATGTTTTAAGAATCAAAGAAAAGAGAGGAAGCTTAAAGGAAGAATATGTTGATTCTGATTGCAAAGATGGATTTCGATCGCATGGTTCGGTGATCAGAATTTTGAGCTATTGCTTAAGAGTTGGGATAGATTGCCTAGGAATAAATAACAACATTGTTTTCATATGCATTTGCATTGTAAGGATAAGTTTTTCCGTAATTTTAAAATCAAAGGAAAATTTTTGATTTTATTTATTTTAAATATCCTTACAATGGCATTTGTGAAAAATTGTTGTTTATATGATTCCATTGATAGCAATATTGGAAAATGGATTTGATTCTTTTGGTTGTGGTAGTATCATAATTTACCAAATAAGGAAATCTTCTCATCACCCTAGTTTCAGCTGGATAGAAACTTGTAATCATGCAACTTGTATTGTATGATGAATGAAAATTTTCATCTTTGGGAAATTAAGACTATTCGTCATGATTTACTAAAGTTTAGTAAATATGGTTATGCTTACAAGTTTAAGTGTAATTCTGAAACATTGGAAAAGTTTCAATGTAAGGCAGAACGGATGAGAAGAATCAAATTAGGCAGAAAGATAAAAGTTTCTCCAATCTGAAAAGATGGGAGAGTACTTGAGTATCTTGTTTTATGATTATCTTAGTGATTATGAAACCATATCACAATTGATTGTCTAAGGACATCTTAGTGCATTTGTTTGGCTAAGAAGAGGAATCATGAATTGTTGAAATGGTTAAATCAAGAAGATGACTCATACTTCGTTCCAAAACAATTCTTAGAGTGATGCTCCAAGATTGTAACCTTGAGTGAAATAAAGAAAGGTTTAAAACACTTGTCAAATGTACAGTAAAATGTTGTCTACTCTTTTACATTTGAAATTGGCAAGTTGTGATGTTTTTGGATAAAACAAAGACCAACTAAGACCAATTGAGTGAAGTGCTTATCTTGATAAGAATCCGCACTAACTCCTGAATATTTGTTTTGTCAAGGAATAGTTCTTGACAAGACAATCTTATTTGTCAAGAGGTCAGTGGGAGTCTTAAAGATCTTGAACAAGTTTCAAGAACTAATCAAGACTAAAACATGTTGTTTATCACTAGCACACGACTTGAGGTTTGTAACCTATCGTGTTGATATATTCTTATTTCTATGCCCATTCGAGTTAAAGTTGACTATGCATGTGACTTCTATGAGTTCTCAATTGTTTGCATAACTACTTGGAAGCAATGGCAGGCCCTTGTGTTGCCAGGTGACAAGAAGTTAAGTTTGAACAAGTTCAGTCCATATGAGTTTGGATTTGTCACTAACCTCCTCTTGTGGTTATGACAAATTCACATGGATAGGAACACATCCACCATAAAATCTAAGTATCATAAGGTTTATCTCCGATTCATGAAAATGATGGTGAGGAAATGCTTTCGCTAAATAGATGTTAAGAACATAGCAATTGTGATATTTGCATTCTCAAAGTCGTTAGTGGAGTGTGTGTGGTTAACCGGCACACTAACACGGACTTGTGAGAAATGGAAAAGGTCTAAACAAATTGAGCTATGATTACTGATGGGTTTTAAGCATTCTAACACTTCCTAAGTGTACATGCAACCCTAATAACCTTGGATCTATGTTTGACTAATTATCATGCAAAGTTGAATTCCAAGGTTATATTCCTATCTAGCATACATGGGGAACAAATTTTAACTTGCATGAAAGATAGAATAACTTACCTTGTTGTTGCTTATGATCCTTGAAACCTTGTGAGCCTAGCACCCCAAGTGTGATGCCTCAAATGCTTCACACAACACCGAATGCTTTTGGAATGACTTTAAAGAGAATACACACTTCTAAAATCGGCCTAGCCCTCTTGTTTCTTATGTGTCGCCTATTTTGGTGGAGAATGGGTTTCTTATATAGTGTTGACACATCTAGGGTTACACCATGTAAACCCTAATGTGTCATGACTCTTCATTTCCATGAGCCATGGGTTTGTAACTCCCATGGAGCATCCTATGGGTGGAACCCAACTTGATAATCCATGGAGCCTCTTAGCCCACTATATAAGATATGGAAGATTTACATAATCTACCCATATATTTAATTAGTTATCTTTTGATCACTTAATTAATTCTTGATCAAACTAATTAAATAATATTATTAATATATTAGAACTTATAATATATTAATAAACCATAAGTGTTATTTCTCTCATTTTAGTTTATCCAATTGCATGGTGCCATGCAACCCAAATGGACCCTACCGGGTCGGGTCAAGTACATACCAGAAATAGTTATGGACTTATACACCTTATCCAACAGTCTCCTACTTGGATAAGTCTAATAACTATAACTGCAATACTTCAGGAACCGATCGGCAATCGTAGCTCTTTCAAGGTCTCTCGGAACTGAGAAGATGATGATACGCCATTTAAGATATGTGATCATATAATCCTCTGGTCTAGATATCAGTCGGACAAATACATGGAACAATGTCTTACTTATTGTCCAGCAGTTGGTTTCCCGATTTCCGATTTGTTTGACAAAGAACTTAATTGAACACATCAACTTAGTTCTGACCGGGCCCGGTACATAGGTCAAAAGAAAATCATCGAGGGGCCCAGATATCAGCTTCTAATCCAAGAAGGAACAGATAAACTTTGACTCATATGTTTGTTCTACCACTCATTGAATTATACACAAAAGCACGTTTTATAACATCGAGTTACCAATGCGTTAACGTACAATCAATGCATAACCAACTCATAAGTAACAAATCATATCTCTAGGTTTGAAGACTTATATGATATTACCGTCTCACGATCACTCGAGATAAATTCCATGAAGTGATTCCAGTGAGCGTGGGTTGAGTCCAATGCTCAGAACTTATGAGCACTCATGAGTGTTGTAGCCATGTCCAACAACTTAGACCTCTGCAACCAATCATGACAGTCTTGATTCATACCTACTTCCAACATATGACCGACTGTGGAGGTTCGAATAATATGATATACCAAACATAATTATTCTGGAAGTCAAAACATGCAAAAGAAATATAGTAAACGATCGACAAGAGATAGCAACACTTTACTCATAAATAAAACACCTTTTATTCATCATCTAATGTCAATTACACTTTACAAATTTCAAGGTTATCTAACTACTAAATCTAATATCATCCTTCAGTCCTATGCTCCGAGTATGCTGGAGATGCTTAACCCGAGTCAGTCCCTTCGTGAGGGGATCTGCTGGATTCTCATCCGATGATACCCTCTTTGCCACGAGGAGTCCTTCTTCTATTCGATGTCTGATGAAATGGTATTTTTTGTCGATGTGTCTGGATCTCCCGTGATCCATTGGTTCCTTGGCTAAGGCAACTGCACTTTCACTATCACATAAAATTTCCATTGGCTCTTTAATAGCTGGTACAACTCCAAGGTCTCCAATGAAGTTCTTCAGCCATATCGCCTCCTTTGCTGCCTCGCTAGCTGCTATATACTCTGATTCGCAAGTTGAATCAGCCACTGTCTCTTGCTTGGAACTCTTCCAAGAAATTGCTCCTCCATTTAAGGTAAAGACCCAGCCTGACTGAGAGCGGAAATTATCCCTATCAGTCTGAAAGCTAGCATCACTATACCCTACAACTCTCAAGTCTTCACTCCCACCGAGGGTAAGGACCCAGTCCTTAGTCCTCCGTAGGTACTTGAGGATATTCTTTACCGCAGTCCAGTGTGCCTTGCCAGGGTTCCCCTGATACCTGCTAGCCATGCTCAAAGAAAATGCTACATCAGGTCGAGTACACGTCATAGCATACATGATCGATCCTACAGCCGAAGCATAAGGTATTCGACTCATTTCTGCTATCTCAGCCTCAGTACAAGGGCTTTGTGTCTTACTCAATCTGGCGTTACTCTGGATGGGTAACTCTCCTTTCTTGGAGTCCTGCATGCCGAATCTCTTCAACACCTTATCCAAGTAAGTACTCTGACTAAGTCTAATTAGTCTTTTACTCCGGTCTCTCAAGATCCTTATCCCTAGAATATAGGCAGCTTCTCCTAGGTCCTTCATAGAGAAACACTTCCCAAGCCAGGACTTAACTTCCTGTAGAGTTGGGATGTCATTTCCTATGAGTAGTATGTCATCCACATACAATACCAAAAAGCTAACTATACTCCCACTAGCCTTGACATATACACAAGATTCATCTTCACTCCTAGAAAAGCCAAATTCCTTGACTTTCTCATCAAAGCAAAGATTCCATCTGCGAGGTGCTTGCTTTAACCCATAAATGGATTTCTCAAGCTTACACACTCTATTAGGGTACTCTGTGTTGACAAAACCCTCTGGCTGATTCATGTAAACATCCTCAGCCAACTTTCCATTAAGGAAAGCGGTTTTGACATCCATTTGCCATATTTCATAGTCAGGAAATGCGGCTATGGCTAACAGAACCCTAATAGACTTAATCTTGGCCACTGGAGAAAAGGTCTCATCATAATCAACTCCCGGAGTTTGTGAGAAACCCTTTGCAACCAGTCGTGCCTTATAAGTGTGTACATTACCATCCATGTCGGTCTTCTTCTTGAAGATCCATTTGCACCCTACAGTCTTACGATCTGGTACATTCTCAACCAAGTTCCAAACATGATTGTCATACATGGACTGTATCTCGCTGTCTATTGCCTCTTTCCACTTGGATGACTAAGGGCCTGCCATGGCTTCCGTGTAACTGTTAGGTTCATCCAGACCTATCAGTGTCTCATCACTGATAAGTGTATCACCTTCCGCAGTAATATGGAATCCATAATAATGCTCAGGTACATTCCTAACCCTTGTGGAATGCCTCAGAGGTACAGACTTGTCAATTGGCTCAACAGGAGTTTCCTCCTCAAGTTGAGTGCTAGCGTTTGAAGTTCCTTCACCACTTGACTCTTGAATTTCTTCAAGGTCAACTTGCCTCCCACTGTCTCCTTGGCTTATGAACTCTCCCTCTCGAAAGAAAGCCCTCCTAGCTACAAAGACCACATTCTCACTAGGTCTGTAGAAGAGGTAACCAAAGGATTTCTGTGGGTAGCCGATGAAAATACACCTCTCACTTCGAGGTTCGAGCTTATCATGAGTCTCGCGTCTCACGAAAGCCTCGCAACCCCAAATCTTAATGTGGTCTAGTTTGGGTACTTTACCAGTCCACGTCTCATGAGGAGTTTTGGCAACTTTCTTTGTGGGAACTAGATTAAGGATATGGGCGGCAGTCTCTAAGGCATACCCCCAAAATGAGATTGGTAGCGAAGCTCGACTCATCATGGAACGAACCATATCCAACAAGGTTCGATTACGCCTCTCAGCTACACCATTCAACTGCGGTGTCCTGGGAGGTGTCAATTGTGAGACAATCCCACATTCCCTAAGATAGTCGAGGAACTCTGAACTAAGATACTCACCACCTCGATCGGATCGAAGCATCTTATTGTTCCTGCCCAATTGATTCTCGACTTCCTGTTTAAACTCTTTAAACCTCTCAAAAGTCTCTGACTTATGCTTGATTAAGTAGACATATCCATATCTACTGTAATCATCAGTAAAAGTCAAATAATAACGATTAGCATCCCTTGTGGCATGTTTGAAGGGCCCACACACATCTGTGTGTATAAGATCCAACAAACCTTCACCCCTCTCACAAGAACCTGTGAAGGGTGACTTTGTCATTTTTCCAAGTAAGCATGATTCGCAACTATCATCTGACTTTAGGTCAAATGACTCCAATACTCCATCCTTTTGGAGTTGGCCTATGCGTTTCTTGCTTATATGTCCAAGACGACAATGCCATAATGATGCTTTATCCAAGTTATTATTATTAACAGAATCAATACACAATACATTATCCTAAGTTATCAACCACAGATACAGTTTCATACACGCCATCACAAGGTAATGCTTTAAAATAAAGAACATTATTAAAGAAAGCATTAATCGAACCAACTTCATTATCAAATGAAAAGGTGAAACCTTGTTTATACAATGCACGAAAGGAAATAATGTTTCTTGCCATTTCTGGCGAATAACAACACTTATTCAAATCTAAACTAAAGCCACTACTTAGCAATAAAGTATAAACTCCAATCTTGGTGACAGGTAAAGCTTTCCTATTCCCCATGATTAAGTTTATTCTTCCATGCTCCACATTCTCACTTCTTCTTAGTCCCTGCAAATCAGAACAGATATGAATACCACAACCGGTATCAAGGACCCAAGAGTTAGAATGGGGTGAGTTATTAGATAAGATAGTGTAAATACCTGCATGGTTGGGTTTAACTTTCCCATCCTTCACATCTTGCTGGTATTTTGGGCAGTTCCGCTTCCAATGTGACTTTTCATGGCAATAGAAGCATTCATCCTCTTTTGAGTCAGAAGAAGGAGTGACGAAACCTTTCTTGGTTCCACTTGAAGAAGAGCCATCAAGGGTCCTAGCCTTGGTACCCTTCGAAGAGCTCTTCCTCTTCTTCCCTCTACCTTTCCCGATTGCCAAAACCGGGGCGGAGTTTGGAGTAGGAGTGTTAACAACCGACTTACCCTTAAGACCTATTTCTGCGGTCTTGAGGAGTCCCTGAAGTTTGCTGAGTGTGACCTTTTCCTTATTCATGTGATATGTCATGCGGAATTGATCATAGCACGATGGTAAGGAGTGCAAAAAAATATCTATTGCAAGCTCCTCAGGGAAGTTCACATTAAGCTTCAGCAACCGATCCACATACCTTTGCATTTTCTGCATGTGGCTCGTGACGGATTCCCCGTCCTTCATCATGGTTGTTACGATAGAGCATATGATTTCATACCTCTCTTGTCGTGTACTTTGATGGTATCTTTCCATCAGATCTTGGTGCATTTCAAAAGGGTAGAAGTCCTCATAGGACTTTTGGAGTTCCGCTGTCATGGTGGCCAACATGATGCATGCCACTTTTGTAGCATCCCTTTCATGTGCCCGGAAGTCAGCGATCTCCTGGGGAGTTGCAGTGGTCTCATCAATCTCCTTAAGCTCCTTGTCAATGACATATTCTTTGTCCTCGTAGCGGGTAATCATCCTGATGTTTCTGATCCATTCATTAAAGTTGGATCCATCAAAAGTGACTTTCCCACACAAGTTCATAAGGGTAAAGGAGCCATTAGGATTAGAGCCAGAAGCAGCATTGTTTGAAGACATCTGAAAGAAGAGAACAAGATTAGTTTAGATATTAAGAGAGTCCTTAATAAAACACCCAAATGTAATATTAAGGCTAGGATCCAATCACAATATATTATAACTTAGAAGAGGTATGCCGTAATCCAAGCTATAACATATTTTAAAGGTAGGTGAATGACGATTCACCAATTTCCACCATGAAAAACGAAATATAAATATTAGGTTTTTAATTGGTTCTTAGAAATTCCTAGATTCTTTTGAGATTCAATGAACTTTTCAAAGGCATGTTTCAATCTCGAGTGTGCCCTCCAAGTTTTGTGACTAGGATACCGAGGATAACAAAAGGAGGTGTGAAGTAACCATGCAAATCACTTGATACCCTCAAGGTTTATCACTCAATCGATGTGTCGGTACACCACACACGCTCCACCGATGCTATGGTAAACCTTAAGTCACCCTTTACCTACCTTGTTAGGTCCAAGTTAGTGTGCCGGTTAACCACACACGCTCCACCAATGACTTAAACAAAGTGTAAAGTGTAATTTCATGGATTAGCACCTTATTCACATTTTCCTAAAGTAACTAAGATTGGGAATTTAATAAAAATATTTAGTTACTTTATAATATTCATCATACTTTTAATGAGAATTTATAAGTCCTTGTCTTACCCGTTCGGCTAACGATCCTCCACCGATCAAGGAAGCGGTGGGTGAGAGTGGACACCCATTAAGTTGCCATTTTATAGGCAACAACCTTATACCCCCCTTATAGACCGGCTTCGTGAATGAGGCGTACTAGCGGTAAGACGACTTGACGTTATACATATATATATTAGTAACTTATAATATTATAAAGTATAAGGGTTGAATTTTAACTTTTAAAAATCTAAGGGTAGGAACTAAAGTTTTAATCAAGACTTTACATGTTCCAAAACTTGAGGGAAAGTTTTGTAAACTTCCAAAACTTTTCATTTCTTATAACTTATGAATTAATTGAGTAATAAAAATGAAGACTCTTCATTTTTATAACTCTTGTGTTCTTTTAATGGCTTTAATAAAAGTGAGACTTTTGGTTTTCCATAACTTGAGGACAAGTTATGGACTCCATTAAAACACATTATGATCATGAATTAAACTACCATGAAGGTTACAAACAATTCCTATGATCATCTAATCTTCATAAGTTCAAGAACATGAATATGAACACTTTCAAGAATCAAAAAATACACTTAAAAAAAACTTGTAATTTTAATAATTGCCATTGTAAATGGATTAGCATAAACATTACACCATCTAAAACAAGCTTTAAAACATCAAAACAGTTTAGGGTAATGTTTCTAGTCCATTTCCAGCAACAAATGTGCAAACTTTCATACGAGCAGAAAACAGAAAAACGATTTTTTTTTCAAGTTGTTTGCACACAACAAAAAAAACAACAACCGAACCATGCTCTGATACTACTGATGGGTTTTGAGCATTCTAACACTTCCTAAGTGTACATGCAACCCTAATAACCTTGGATCTATGTTTGTCTAATTATCATGCAAAGTTGAATTCCAAGGTTATATTCCTATCTAGCATACATGGGGAACAAATTTTAACTTGCATGAAAGATAGAATAACTTACCTTGTTGTTGCTTATGATCCTTGAAACCTTGTGAGCCTAGCACCCCAAGTGTGATGCCTCAAATGCTTCACACAACACCAAATGCTTTTGGAATGACTTTAGAGAGAATACACACTTCTAAAATCGGCCTAGCCCTCTTGTTTCTTATGTGTCGCCTATTTTGGTGGAGAATGGATTTCTTATATAGTGTTGACACATCTAGGGTTACACCATGTAAACCCTAATGTGTCATGACTCTTCATTTCCATGAGCCATGGGTTTGTAACTCCCATGGAGCATCCTATGGGTGGAACCCAACTTGATAATCCATGGAGCCTCTTAGCCCACTATATAAGATATGGAAGATTTACATAATCTACCCATATATTTAATTAGTTATCTTTTGATCACTTAATTAATTCTTGATCAAACTAATTAAATAATATTATTAATATATTAGAACTTATAATATATTAATAAACCATAAGTGTTATTTCTCTCATTTTAGTTTATCCAATTGCATGGTGCCATGCAACCCAAATGGACCATGCCGGGTCGGGTCAAGTACATACCAGAAATAGTTATGGACTTATACACCTTATCCAACAATTACGGCATCCCTTTTCATAGTTCTAAAAAATGTTTAGACAAACATGTGAGCTATCTAAGAAAAGGTGTATGATTTTGATAAAGTCTTATCAAAGCATCTCGTATCAGAAATCTGAACTTTGGTAAGAAAGTCAATAAAGTATTGATTTCTAGAAGTCCAGCTAATTTCTGGATACATGTCAAATCTGGTGGGAGCATAAGTGTTTTGCTAATAATTATCATGTTAGTGGGAGCATGATTTTTATGTTAAGTTTTGCAAGTTAGCAATGTTAATTATAGAAAACAAAAGTTTCAATTTGCAAAGCTGCAGGGGTTGAAAAGTTGTTTTGCTATAATTAAGGGAGAGGAATTCATACTTCATTTCAATTCTACAAGCTTAGATTGAGATTTTAATCAAATTTAGTCATAATTACATTATTTGCGTTCTAAAATTCGATTATGATTACGGCATCCCTTTTCATAATTTTGAATTATGAGAACATGATAAATAGAAATAGAAATATTATAGCAAAAGACTGGTCTAGTATCATGTCTTTATGTGAGACATCAAGAATCGTGTCCCATATGCTTCAGATATAGGATTGATTACATGTGCTGTAATATTCATCTGTTCTAAATTTTTCCAAATGACTAGGGCATTAAGAGGAAAAAAGTACTAGAACTGGATATGACTAAAATGATTAAGCAATTGTCGAGGACAATCTAAGGTTTACCAAAGATTGGTTGCTCATGGACAATTGGAAGTATAGTGTTAATTTTGGAAGGACCATATTGACATATTCTGAAAGGAGGCAACTCTTGTTCAAAAGTGATAGTCAAAATGGGAATCTGGAAATATTTCCATAGGTGGAAGTTATTCATTAAATCTGTGTAAGATTAGAAAACTTAATACAAGAAGGATGTTCAAAGGAATGTACTTTGAATATGAGACTTAGTTTCCATTGAATTGCTCTCCATTGAAATACTTTGTAAATGTATGTTGGAAAGCCTTTGTGACTTTTGTGCATAGTCATTACAAGTGGATCAATGCATATAAGTTTAGAGTCTAACAGATTTCGGTAAATGGCAAAGAATCTTGTATTCTTACATTTGCGGTAAGGATTTGGGATTGTGAAATGAGCATCATTGGAATCATGTTCAATTGGTCTATTTCACTAAGTAAGGATCATAGACAAACATAGTATGCATACTTGGAGTATGGCATACTATTGTTTGGACAAACATAGTGTGCATGCTTGGAGCATGGCATGACTATTGTTTTAATTCAAGTATTAGGTTGATAAATCGAAACATTATACAATGAATAATGTGTAATCAATATGGTGATAAATAAAGGGTGTTTTATTTATATTCATAAGTTCTGAGACCATATTGGATTCGATTATTCTTGTGTTTCACTTTGCATGTTTTGACTTCCCGAATAACTAGGTTATTCAAACTCTCTACAGTCAATCATACTTTGGAAGTATGTTTGAATCAATACTATCATGAATTGCACTTGTAGATGTCTAAAGTATTTAGACATAGCAAAAGTTGCTGCAACATTCATGAGTGCTCCCGGAATGAGATTCGAGTATTGGATTAAACCCACGCTCATTTGAATCACTTCATGGATTTTATCACGAGTGATCATGAGACGATAATATCTTATATTCTTCAAACCTAGAGATATGAGTTGTTTACTAGGAGTTGGTTGTACATTGATTGTACGAAAATGCATCAGTAACTTGATGTTCTAAAACGTGCCTTTGTGTATGATTCAACAAGTAGTTAGTACAAGAATATGAGTCGATGTTTATCCATTTCTTTTACCCTTGGAGGGATAAAAGAGATATTTGTGGGCCCCTCGATGATTTAGTGATGACAAACGTAAGTGCTCGGCCGGGCCTGGACTGATTTGAATTTGTTCAATTAGTCGGTCGTCATAAATCGGAAATCGGGAAACAACAAATGGACATAGAGAATGATTATAATCCATGTCTCAGTCCATATGATATCTAGAATGGAGGAATATATGATCCCTTATCTAATGGACAAGTCATTGACTAGGTCAGAGTTCGACAGCGGCTTTTAAGAGCTACGATTGCTAGTCGGGTTTTGAGTCATACTTGCAATGATAGTTTTTGACTTATCCAAGTGGGAGACTGTTGGATTAGATGTCTAAGCCCATAACTACTATTGGTATGTACTTGACCCGAGAGTAGCATGGTCCATTTGGGTTGCATATCATCAGGACAATTTGTTTGGATAGACTCTTGAGAGAAGGTTATGTATGATTTCTTAATATATTATAAGTTCTAATATATTAATATGAAATCATATGTTTTAAATAGTATTGATCAAGAATTAATTTTGAATTAATTTAGTGATCAAAAGAGACTAATTAAATCTATGGGGACTAGTTATGGTAATTAGTTATATTTATATGTGTTGGGCTTATGATCCATGTTGGACCAAGTTTATGTATGGACACATAAAGAGTTGGGCCACATGAACCATGGATCATAATACCCATGGGTATGGATTTGGGTTATACTCATGACCTTTGGAATTCCACATATAAATATCTTACTTCATAGCCAAAATCACAACTAGTGTATTCTTGGAGGATATGGACGGTTTTAGTATGTATGAATTCTATCTCATCTTTCATCTTTTGTCCATGATGTGTTGTGATTCCATTTGAGGCTCCCACACTATTGGGGCTAAGCTTTTAAAGGCCAAATTCATCAAGTTCTACAAGCTACACAAAGAGGTAAACTTATAACTAGTATTTTATGTGGTTTATATCATTTGTATGCTAGTTGTAGGCTTAAAGCTTTGGAAACAATATTGCATGTATAATTAGAGAAAACATAGATCCAAAGCTTTTAGGGTTGTATGTGCACCATAGGATGTTGTAGTATACTAAAACCCAACACTATCAGGAAGTCAACACCGAAAAACTCTAAAATACATCCCCTGAATACATCAGTGGCAAAAACCGCATGCTCATCGGCTATAGAAACCCTCAACAGTCGACTCAAAACCTCGCGTCTAATACCAATGCGACGACTGAAGGATAAAGACATGAAGGATCGACTCGCACCCGAGTCAAA
Organism: Lactuca virosa; assembly: GCF_052849685.1. Taxonomy (NCBI): domain Eukaryota; kingdom Viridiplantae; phylum Streptophyta; class Magnoliopsida; order Asterales; family Asteraceae; genus Lactuca; species Lactuca virosa. Next base: position 219,399,811 of record NC_136430.1, on the reverse strand, counting down.
CAATACCAAGGCAGGCACATAATTCACAAGAAAAGTACCTATATGAACACAATATAAGCATAACAAACCTCAAAATAACATGAATAAGGAGATACGTCGTCAGGTGTTGTACGGACCTCTTCCACAGTCAGCTGGAAAGCTCTCCCACGAGCTCTCGGAGCCTCGGCCTTCCCTGGCCGGCCATCAGTAACACGCAAAGCAGCATGAGCAGAAGCCTGGGCTGATCCCTGTGTGAGGTGAGGACACTCGGCCTTCCGGTGGCCAGTTTGGTTAGAATGAAAGAAAACTGAAAATCCCTTGGGGTAGTCCTTCGCCATATGCCCCTCCTTGCCACATTTGTAGCAAATCCCTGCTCGGAAAGATCCCTCATGACTCTTGCCGCACTTGCCGCAAGTGCAGTCCTTCTAGCCTCCTGCTCTCGTATCAGCGGGCTTAGCCCGCTTCGTCGCTGGATGTGATTGCATTGTTCTCCTGTCTCTCCCCTAAAACTCTCCATCCTCTCTGGTCTAAATCTCCAGCTCAATCTCTCTCCTCCTGGCAGTGGTCTGTAACTCAGCCAATGTCCGATATGATGATTTAGCCATGAACTCCCAACTATCTGTCCTCAAAATGTTCAAATATCGGCTCACACGTGCCTGCTCCGTAGACACGTGCTCAGGGCATAACAACGCCCTCTCATGAAACATCCTTCTAATCTCTGTCACGGTTTCTGTCTTCTCCTTGAGAGACAGAAACTCCTGAGCCCATCGTTCCCTCTCCACCTGGGGAACATGCTCATCTCTTGATAACTGGGTAAACCTCTCCCAAGTCACTGTAGCATGATCTGCAGGAGTAAAATCAGTCGTCAAGAACTTCCACCAGTCCTTCGCTCCCAAACGAAGGTGGTTCAGTGCAAGCCGAACTCTCAAGTGCTCCGGGCACGAACATGTATAGAAACATCCCTCGATGTCGGATATCCATCTAATAGTAGAAATCGGGTCCTGGGTCCCATCAAACTCTGGTGGCTTCGTGTTGCTGAACTCTCGAAGCAACAAAGAGTCACCCCATGTGGCCTTGCAACTTCTAGGGCTGCGGTGGCTGCAGCAGCAGCAGCCTCTGTGATAGCAGCATATCACTCATCAAAAGTCTCAATCAGCGTGGTCTTAATAGACCCAAATATCTCTGGAATGGCCTCCCTGATAGTTACGACCACTTCCTCAGCAATGATCCTGTGGATCTCCTCGTCACTAGTACCACCACCCCCGGGGTTGTTACGGGTAATCACCATAGTCTCTCTGAAACACAAACACATAATCATCAGGGACTGGCTAAAGTGCACACTCAATTACCCACCCCTACATGTTCCTTAGCATCCTAAGGTTCTTACTTGGGTCGCATACAGATCTGATGCTTTCAGTAGTATGGGCCCAATACTACCTTCCACACCAACCCATAGTCGCCCCAAGTCCTCCCCCTATGATCCTAATTCACAAGTACTCTATCTCTCACAGATATCAAACTACTCTCTTAGTAGATTCCTTAATGCACATCTAGGTATCTCTCCTAGATTACTCAAAACTCTCTCTAAAAGACTCCTGCCATGTACCCCTACTCAGCACACACAGAGAGCATATAGCAGATAATGTCAATTAATAGCATTCCCCTAGGCTAAGGCATCATGAATCAGGCAACTCTAGCTCTAAATTCCTGAAATACTTAGCCTATCATCTAGCATGCAACTCTAATATCTCATAGTTTCTCATCTCATAGTATAAACAAGTAAGGGTATTTTGGGAAATCACCGTTTGGGCTCTAGCTGATTGTACACACTACTTCATCTCGTTTTCGCTTCAAATCTTTTGCTCGTTTTCTCTTAAAATATTTTGCTCGTTTAGAAAATCATTTTTTCTTAGAAAATTTTCTCAAATCCTCAGTTTGAGTCCATACATACCCGCGGGTACATCCAAATCCCTCAAACCAAGGCTCTGATACCAACTTATAACACTCTAAATTTTCAAATAATTTTTCATTTTTAAATTCAGACAAAACACAGTTAACACTTCTCAAAACCCAACTTTGAAAATTGTTCCAAACACAAAACAATAATTCGTTTAACATTATCCGAGAATCCTCAAAACAAAAATAAACTAGCTAGTGTGTACAATCATGCCGACGCCTTCCCGTGATCCTGAGATGTACGTGAAACACATTTCACACAACACTGTAAGCACAAAGCTTAGTGAGTTCCCCAAAATACCACACACAAATAATTAGCCTCTCATGGTTATATCTCAATAAGGACCCTCTAGTCATGTGTCTCAGTGAGGACCCTCCGGTCTCACAGCTCTGGTTGGACCCTCCAGTTTTGTCTCTCAATGAGGACCCTCCTCTCTCACAGCTCGATTTGGACCCTCTAGTCCTAACTCAATAAGGCACAGAATAATATACAACATAAATCACAAAGACAGAATGCATAATATATCATATAACTCAGTATATGCACATAAGACCCTCCGGTCAGTAACCCAAATACGACCCTCCGGTCGCACAGTAAATACCACTCAAGTAAGTATAGTGAGAAGACTCACCTCGTCGGTAAAGCAAGTATGTCATGTACTCAACGGTCGGTCTAGGCTCTGCCTACATATATCATAATCATCTCTAATTAACAATTTATAACAACAACTCTAAAGATGTTAAGCTAACCCCATTTACTAATTCTCGAAAAGGGTAAAAGATCATTTTACCCCTCCACAGTCTCTAAAGTCCACAACTTGACCAAACCCTAAAAGTCAACGGGAGTCAACGCTTAAGTGAACAGTCCATGTTGACCGAACTCGTCGAGTGCATCTATACGACTCGTCGAGTTTCTCTTGTTCTCAGAAAAATCGGGAAAAATCCAACTCAACTCGTCGTGTTTGCACACCGTCCAGGATAATGGGGGAAACCCTAACCAACTCGTCGAGTTGGCTAACCAGCTCGCCGAGTTCCTTCAACCCAATCACTCATTCAGACGCTTTTAAGCGAGACTAAAGCCCCAAACTCTAGATCTAACAATCTAAGGCTGAAATACCACGTAAAGCTGCAAGCTTTACGTCCATGCATGGCATTTAGGGCTAAGTTTGCCAAAACAAAGCTCAACAAAGGATTTAAGGCATGGAAGTTGGCCAAAGCTTGATAAAGCTTGAGTCTTTAGGCCTAAAGGGCCTAATAATGTCCATATCTGAAGTCTTAGCTTCAAGGTAATCTCAAAACCACTAATGACTCAAGAAATTGCTAAAAATGGTCATAAACTCTCTAATGGAGATATATAACAAGCAAGTGATCAAGGTAATCGCTGTTTACCTCCAAATGGTCGTAAACACTGAATGGATGCCATATCCAAAGACTCCTTCTCGTTCCAAGCCTTTTACTCCTCATGTTCCTTCAAAGAATGCATCAAAACACACTCTCTTAGCCTCACTCTCTCTCACAGTGGAAGATAGCTCAATTAGGGTTTCTCTCAGGGTGATAAGGTGATGAGGGAAACGGGGTAAAGGACTTAAGGTCCTTTAAATAGGGTGCAAACCCTGAAAATTAGAGTTTTCATGCTCAGCTCCTACTCGTCGAGTTGGGTCCTCCAACTCGTCGAGTTGACTCTGAAATCCACGCGGCTATCTCAATCTCTACTCGACGAGTTGGGGCCTCCAACTCGTTGAGTTGCCCTGACAATATACATAAAATACACATTTAAATTTATACCTGGGAGTCGGGATGTTACAATATTCCCCGTTCTTAGTGGCAGTGATACGTTAAGAGTGAGTGGTTATAGTGACACCGATTTTGAAACAGACTGGGAAAAAAATTGTTCACAGTCTGGCTTACTGACTGGAGGAGCCGTTACTTGGAAAAGTTCCAAGCAAGACACAATGGTTGATTCCACGTGTGAGTCTGAGTACATTACAGCGAGTGAAGCATCGAAGGAAACGACTTGGCTGAAGAACTTTATCAAATATATCGGAGTCGTTCCAACTATTTAGAAACCCATGGAACTGTTCTGTGATAATGAAGGTGCAGTTGCGTTGAAAAAAGAACCAAATGATCATGGTAGATCCGAGTATATCGACAGAAAGTACCATTACATTCAACATCGGGTAGAACAAGGACACCTTGTGGTGAACAGATTATCATCAGAAGATAATGTTGCAGATCCTTTCACAAAGGCTCTAAGCAGAGTCAGACACTACCAGCATGCTAGGAGCATATGCCTGAGAGACGATATTCGTTTTAGTAGTTACAGGATATGTTTGAAACTTGTAACAAAATAAATGTAACTAATTTGGTGAAATAATAATAGATAATTATTTATGAGTATCGTACTGCCTTATTCAATTATTATTGCCTTATTCAGTTATTTATTCTTGTGTTTTTTTGCATGTTTACACTTCCTGAATAATTTGAATTTTCAAACTTCAATATTCGTTCATACTTTTGGAGGTAAGTAGTGAATTAAGACTATCATGAAATGATTGCATATTCTCTATTGAGGTTCAGACATTCCAATTTAAATTGCTAGATTATTCATGAGTACTTTGAAAATAGAGATTTTAAGTATTGGATAAAAATTTCTTCATGGATCTTGTCGCGAGTAATTCTAAGAGGATAATATCTTCTATTATTAAAATAGAGATATAGTTAATTGTTTACGGACTAATTATGCATTGGTTTAATCAAACGTATTTCATAACCGGATGTATAGAGAAGTCATTGGGCCCCTCGACTATTTGATTATGACTATATAGTGTTGGGCCCAGCCAGGACTAATTGATATGTTAAATTTGAAGTCCAATAAAGTCTTTACAAATTAGGAAATCGGGAAACAAAATTTTGGACAATGAGATGGACTCTGATTCATTTCTCATGTCCATACGATATCTTTAAGAACGAAGGAATAGTTGATCACTTATCTTAGGGCCAACAGCTTATCTGAATTAGAGTTTAACAGTGGCTTTGGAAATGACTCTTTGTTGTTTATTTCAAGGACCATACTTACAATTGTAGTTATAGACTTATCCGAGTGGGAGACTATTGGATTAAGGTGTCTAAGCCAATAACTAAATTGGTATATTCTTGAATTAGAAGAAAACTCCTTTTTGAGTTGCCCTCAAAACTAGTATTTGGATAGAATAACTTTTAGAGGAAGAGGCTGATTTGTTAATGTACTGTATGATTCATAAATTATTATAAATTGAAATAAATGATTTATTAATATACTATATGATTAATATATTAATTAGAAACAATATTATTTAATTTATAATTAATCAGAAATTAATTGGAATTAATTAGATTAATTAAAAGTGCAAGACTGAAGCTTTAATTGTTTAATAGTTGAACAAGAGGGTATTCCAGAACCTTCCAACCCCTTGAACAAAATTAAGAAGGTTTTTTTAGGGTTTTTTGGAATTTTCCTGATGGATAATTAGGAAACTAGGTAATTTCGGATTTGAAATAATATTATTTTATTTCAAATCAGGGTTTCTAGGGTTTTCCTATCAGCTATAAATAAGGTCCTTTTGCATCATAATTTTGTTGACCACATACATACATACAAGAGCTGAAATTTTTCTCTAGTCTCCTCTCTCCTCAAGTCTTCTTGCTACTAGGGTTTTGGGTACAAGCCATTACAGGCATCCATTCCTTTAGTGCTAGCTTTCGAAGGTTTTGAAGAAGGATTGAACTTTAATTATTTGCAATAAAAATCAAAAGGTATGTTGATATTCATAGTTAGTTGCTATCAATATAGAAAACATAGATCCTTTTTAGGTTGCATGTGAACTTAAGGGTTTAAGTGTTTTTCTGCCACATGTAATTTTTTATAACCTAGAAAATTCATCAATCTTTGCAAAGCTCCCACAAAATACTTTTTTCATCTTATGCTGGAATGCAAAGGAAAAAAAACACAAGCTCGTAGTTGTCACTGACTTGTTTCCTTTGAGATGAACAAGAGAATAGAAGATCTGATAATTGATGATTATAAATGGAAAAAGCCAGAAATATTGGTTAAAGCTGATAAAGTCTACCTTCATGACTTTCAACTGGATTAGGTTTTGACATCATCAGATTGGGATAGATTTTAAGGTCAATCCTTATAATTTGATGAGTCAAACCTATGTCAAGCTTAATTACTCATCAGTTCCATCAATCCCTGACAAGAATTCTCTACAGCGTGACATGTTTTTTTTACTTTAAGTTTCTAATTCGTTATCTTAGTAATAGGATCATATTTTGTACAGTATATATCTTTTATATATGGTATTTATCATTGTATTCAAATCCATGATATATAGGGATTTGACTCTAGAATAGTCTTTCACCTAGTATATAAGTTACACAAGGTATCGATGTAATTAACTCGCTTTGTGTATTCTCTCTTTGTGAGAGACTCTTAATCAAAATTAGTTTTTGATTAATTTCGTTCTTTGTTCTTGTTTATTTTCTATTCTTAGTCCCTATTTCTTGATATTCATTGTTAATTTTGATCCTGGATCAATTTCTTGATATTCATTGTTAATTTTGATCCTTATAATTGCGAGGACACAATGTAATAACTAACATTAAATCATGAGGGGTTAATATTCAAATTTATAAATCTCTATTATAAATAATATTAATTATTTAAATAATATTAACTAAAATATTCAAATTTAAATCTTTTGTTTAAATAATATTTATCTCATATCATATTTTGAAACTATTTAAATTTACTAATTATCCACATTTGAAAATCTTCCAATTTGAAATTCATAAAGGAAACTAAAAACTCTTGTCCAGCAGACCGCGACGTGGCCAGAAGGATTCATGCGGCGGTTGTCATTAGCATTTCGTCAGTTCAAAATTTTTACTTCTTTTTTTTTTAATTCCAAACAAGTTTTAACAAATCAAATGGATTAAAGGGTGCTAGTAATTATGAATTTATAGCTCTGATACCACTGTTAGGTTTTCTATGCATCAAATACACTTTAATATAAGTAAGGGAAAAAATCAATCTATGATATACCTAAGTGTACATGAAACCTAGGATCTAACTTTCATAATAATTACAACTACCTTATAAAAAATGTATATACAAAAGAAGACCCACATACCTCTCTTGCACCCAATAACATTCTAGCTTGCGCCCTTATGCGTGACACCCTGTTTGGATGAAAAAAATTCAAACCATAATCCTTCTCTTGGTTCACACTTAATTAACTCAAAAGAGTAGAATCAAAATATAAAATAGGGGGGACGATCTCGCTAAGAGTATGCCCATAATAGGAGGGAGAAGGATTTCGAAGAGTCAAGCCAAATGAGCAAGGAATAATGATTCCCTAAGGCCCTATTTATACCTTTATATATATATATATATATATATATATATATATATATATATATATATATATATATATATATATATATATATATATATATATATATATATATATATATATACTAGCCGTTTACCCGCGCCAAGCGACGGGTGTGAATAGTCTTTTTTCTTTTTCCAGAAATTAGTATAGAGACGATATTATAGATAAATCTATTGTTGTTACTTTATATTATAAATTCGAAGTTAATTATAGGTTTGCTTCCAAATCGGGAAATACTATTTTTCATTAAAGAAAAACCTAAGATATGTTGTAATACCATTAGGCTAGAGGTGTTATGTGGGAAAGATGAGTGGTGGTTGGAACCACACCTAGAAACACCAAACGGTGTGGTTTATGGCGTGGTTTAACAATTTTATTTTAGCATAACCAAACAAATAATGTTCGGTTTAATATTTGTTATTTCCACTTCAAAATTGCACAAAATAAAAGAACGGTTAAATGTTTCGCGCACTCATCTTAACATATTTATCTATGCTAGCTTAAACTTGATTTAAATTTGAAATTTAATGATGATAATAAAAAAATTAAATACTTTAATGATTTTAAATGAGAACTAATTTTACTATATTATTCGTAAAGTTCAGTTTATTAAAAAAACATGAATATATAAATTGGGTAAAGGTTTATTAAAAAAACATGAAGATATAAATTGGGTAAAGCATGTAGACCACTCTTGTAATTCACTCAAAAAGTCATAATATGATAACAACATACATACAGTTGCTACGATCCTTATACACAACTTTGATTAAAGTTTTAACTTTAATCTATAACATACCCTTTGATTAAAAAAATCAACTATCAAATTCAACGTTATTAGTTAACTGGCAAACTGAAAACTGAGTTGGAATTTTGCTAAAAAGAAACTATTGCATCTATTTTGGTAAAAAGATGGCCTATTTCACGCAGATAGATGTCAATCACCACCCTGTTCCTTTTCTTCACTTCCTGACCAACTAAACATCATCCAAAGCTTAAAACTCAAGGCTCTTGCCAAAGGGTTGATTAAAATCTAGGAGTTTGAGCATAAATATAGATAGACATTGGTAAAAATTAAAGTATGTTACCCATATAGGTAAAAAATGTATGTTGATATTTCCTATAATTTTCCGCTCCTTATTATTCATCATCTCCGGATGTTGTGGAAATTTCATAGAATTTCTTCCAAAATTTTTAAATGAAAACTAATTTCAACAAATACTAAGGAAAAACATGAAATGATTGTTTATAAAAGATGATGGTATCTTAAGAAGTTTACGTGAAAAATTAAAATTGTTATAAAAGTATCAAAGAATTATTGTTTTACAAAACATGAGGGTATTTTAGGCATTTTTTCATCCAATATCTCTGGGAATGGTTCCTCATATTATGAAATGTCAGCTATTGCAGCATGACACTTTTCACGCTTATTAGATAAGCTCAATTGGGAAACGTCAGCAATTGCAGCATAACACATTCCATTCCAAGAAGAAGCAAATGTAAAAGACTACCCATAAAACAAACCTCAGAAGTCAATCCTTCAAAATTGCCTACCAATTAAGAACATATAAAATAGATTACCGGAGAAAAGCCATGGAATACCTAATACATTTGATAAATTACTTTTAAGTCGATGTTACTATAAAAACCATAGAAAATAGAATATCCACCAAAAATAGAATTAAAAAAATGCAAAGTACATAAAGGAAAGAAGATAAGAACGATGAGTGGTTGTGGAGAGGAAGATAATAGTACCTTAGCAATATCAACAATTTGGTAAAGATCTCCCAAACTGATAAAATCTCTCAATCCTAATTTCTTTCTTCTAGATGACATGATTGTTACTATACTGTATATAAGTATCCAACATGCACCCAACTACCAATTAGCAATTATGCTCATATTTGACATAAAATTTTAACAAAAGCAATAGTTGGAGTGAAGTTTAATGATATGATTATAAAGGTCGAGAGTTGGTATCAAAACACTCAGTTAAAAAATAAACTGGAGAGGGAATCAATAGAGGACATGTAAAAATAGGTATCATAATAAATCATAAATTAACCCTAAACTGTAGTAAATCATAAAAAAAGCTTCATACCGGGAATCTCCTTGGGGTTGGCTGCAGAAAAACTAACATTAAAACCATTTGTGTGCAAGAGAAAGAAGAATACCCATATCTAATTTGTGTGTAAAAGAGTGAGATAGAGGCGGCAGTGCGGTGTTGAAACTCAGAATCCAAAAAGAAAAACCACCTGAGAAGACACTATGATGAGCCATGGTAAAATATTTGAAATTATAAAAGATGGAGAAAAACAACTTTACCACCTGGAGAATAAAAATGTTGAATGATGAGTTCTATTGAAATTATTGCACTTCCTAAGAGAAATATGTAAGGCATAAACCACTCCCTTGAGATAGGATTCTTGATATATGTAGTGACATAAGAACATGGTTTCGCATGCGGAATTAAAGATTGCACAATGAACATGGTGATTTGGGTGTTCAAGAGATGTATTGATTGTATACGGTGTTACACAAAAAGGATCTAGATCTAGACTACATAAATAACACACACTTACACACTCACTTTTACATCTCTCAAGCACATCTCTACATGTGGTATGAACCCACTATTTATAGAGGTGTTTACATGTCTCTCTCTCACTCTCTATCTCATAAGTCAAAAGGCTAATACTCCACATGCAAGTGGGTTTTACAAAAGTCAAACATTACAAAGTCATTCAAGGAAAACTTTGTATCCTAACATTCTCCCCCTCAAAGTTAGGAATGAATGACCCACTTCAAATCTTCCAAAATCGAGCAACTACGCGATCCGAGCCTCAAGGGTGACACATGTCGAAATGAACTTCAATCTTCAATTCTTCCATGATTCTTCAAGTTGGGCTCTAGGATGTAAAACCATACAAACCGAGCATCAACGAATGATCACGAGCATCTCAAACTCCAAATTGATCACCAAAAGTTGAGCATAAAGCACACCCCAAAAATCTTCAATAAAACCAAACCCATTTCGAAAATAAATCATTTCCGAACTTCCAATTGCATCATCTCGTAGGCTTCAAAAATCCAAGATCACTTCGGTCGTCAAATCCGCGTAATATGTTAAATTCAAGTTCGAATTTCCATATAAATTTCTCCCCCTTTTTATAATCGAAAATTGATTATAAAACCTTCAAGGAAAGAGAACATGCTCTATTCGGAATTTTTCGTGTCAAAACTCCCCCTTACCATGTGGCATAAACTTTGTGCTTCAATCCGAAAAATCCAAAAAATATTGAATTTTTAGCTTCATTCACGGATCGCCTTTGACAAAATTTCTCAAAATTGGGTAGAAATTGTCAATTTCAAAATTCTGCTGTGACCCGGTGCGCCTAAAACAACAAAATATGCAAAACTCTCCCCTTTTTCAAAGCTGGGTAGAAAGCGTCAATTTGCACAAACTGCAGGGGCTTAAAATGCATTTTCTTCATTTTTCAGCAAAAACAGTCCTTTTTCGAATTTGGGTATGAACCGCCAAACATTCGAAGCCTCAGGGACTATTTTCGAAAATTCTGCCATTTGTGTTCCAAACATACGAAGAGTTGACCAAACATTCGAAATTTCAGAAAATTTTCGAATTTGGGTGAAAAGTGTCAAACATTCGAAACTTCAATTAATTGTTGAGGTTGCCAAATATTCGAAAGTTTAAGGGCTGAATTCGAAAATTCTGCTTTTTGATCAAAACATTCGAAATTTTGATCAATTCATAAGAAGCCTTTTTCCATTTGTCAACTATTCGAAACTTGAGGGACTACATTCGAAAATTTTGCTTTTCCATTCCAAACATACGAAATTTTGCCATTCGTTCGAAAATTTTGCCATTCGTACGAAATTATCAGGTGACAAACATGCGAATCTTCAAGGACCATTTTCGAAACATTTCTTTCTTTTTCCTCAATTCACACGAAATCAGGCAACCCAAACACGCGAATTCGAAGGCATTCGAAGCCTCTTAATGAACAGTAACCTCTTAATCATCCAACCTCTGAATCGAATTAACTCACTTCGTACATTCAACCCAAAACAATTTTTCGTTCTTACGGTTCATCGTTTTTTTTTCTTGACTATCGATCACAAAAGCAAATTTCCATTCATCGATTCTTGACTTCACAGTTCTTCCAAAATCATCAAAAACTTTCGTCTTTCAAACACTAACCCAAAGCAAATACCCTTCGAATCGATCAATCCCAAAATTAGACTTCGTTTTTTCAAGCAATAACTCAAAATCGTTATCACAATCCAAACAACAACCATACAGGAACCCTTCGTTCAATCAGAGCATCCTTCATACGTTTACCCAATTCTTTGTTCTTTGAATCCAAATTATCCCAGTCGACATCGACATCTAAACAACGTCGAGTTCCCGACTCCAAATCAACAGATCCCAAATCAAAACCAAAAGACTTGACTCATAAGATCAATACCAAATCATCACCTTCGAAATCAAATCAATTTCCCAGTTCGTTCCAAAACTATCACAGATCCATCCACTACCAAATCCGATTTCCAAACTTGATTTCGAATAGAACCTTATAGCAATACATAGTGAAATCGATTCCCCCATACAGATGAATTTCCACAGTCAATTCGACACCAAGAAAAATTTTAACAGTTCTTCATTTGTTCTTGAGAAACTATTTCCAAAATCAAAATTATCAAGTATTGACCATCGATTCTTTACACTTAATCAACAGATCGCTTCCAGTTTAAGAATCGACACCGACCAATGTTGACTACCAAGCTTCAAACATTAATTGACGCCTTAGACTCCAATCGATTTCTCCGATAAAAAGAAATAAGTCAACAAATTCTTTCAAGTTCTTCATCAAAATTGCTCCAATTGTGACAAAAGTTTCCAAACCGAGAATCGTTCTTCAAAAATCACCTTGATCTTGAAGACCCGCTCTGATACCAATTGTAGTGACATAAGAACATGGTTTCGCATGCGGAATTAAAGATTGCACAATGAACATGGTGATTTGGGTGTTCAAGAGATGTATTGAATGTATATGGTGTTACACAAAAAGGATCTAGATCTAGACTACATAAATAACACACACTTACACACTCACTTTAAATCTCTCAAGCACACCTCTACATGTGGTATGAACCCACTATTTATAGAGGTGTTTACATGTCTCTCTCTCACTCTCTATCTCATGAGTCAAAAGGCTAATACTCCATATGCAAGTGGGTTTTACAAAAGTCAAACATTACAAAGTCATTCAAGGAAAACTTTGTACCCCAACAATATAGGGTATCTCTGCAAATAAAAAGGTCAAACATCGAACTAAAATTCTAGGAATAGAAATGGAAGGGAAGAAATGACTACAAAACCAGGACAACCAATTTTGATCCATTTGCAGCAAATCATCTCCATTAAATCAAAGAGTCGATTCTTTTCTCGTAATGCTTAATTTCCCACAACCATCTGAATCAAACATCAAAAATCAATAAATCTCAAAGTTTCTCTGCGATTTTGAAGGTTCAAATAATCAGAGATTTGAAGATTAAAAAAAAAAGAACCATATCCAATTCAAAACCAGTTATTTTTAACTAAAATAGTTGATTTGAATATTCAAATAATCAGGATTAGGTTTAGATACAACAAAAGACAGTAATATCACTTACTGTTGCAATCATACCAAGAAATGGGAATCAATTAAGGCCTTGCTTAAAAATAAAATCGATGGTGGCGGTGGTTGTTCATTATCAGTGCAGATGGTGGTGTCGGCCGATCCATTGGTGGTGTATATGTGTGTGTGTGCGTAGACAGAGCGAGAGGGTATGTAGAGGAGTAGCACAGGAAGCCATCATTTCCATCTTGCATCGCATATGGAATTGAGGGAGGAGATATCGAACCCAGAAGGTCGGAGAGTCGATAGCTTGGTTGTGAAAAACACAAATTCAGAAAAGGAAAATAGAGTGAAAGAGAAAGCAGTCTCGCTTACCAATGGAAGTCAAAGCATTAGAAAAATGGGTGATATATGTTTAATGGAAAAAACGATGTGAAATTAGGAACAAACATATATTACAATTCTTAATTTCGAAATCTGCTAAGTTTTCTTTGAACCACACATATAATCCAAACAAACCCATGGCAAATAAATATTTGATTATCATATTTTACAATAATATCCGTTCTTACCATCAACAAACAAACAAAGTATCCCAAAGAAGACCCTCCACCTGCAACCTATATCAAATCATGGAAACAAAATCAAAAGAGAATTTTTTTTTGAGATGGAGATGGAAAACGATTCAAACTTGGTGTTCAAATGAAGCAAATCTTGTTCTAGCTCCTATACACCTTCAATTTCGTTAATTTTTTTTGTCAGAACCTTGATCAATCGTACCTCATGCTTTAAAAGTTGTATGTTTTCTAACATGGGTAGTCATTTTTATGCTTCTTCTTCTTCCCACATATACCCTTTAGTGATATACTTTTGTCTGTTCAGGCATTAGCACCATCAAACTCTCCCTGGCAAGCATGGTGGAATTGTTCAGTCTGTTCGAGCCATCAGCTAACCCTCTCAGATCTCCTAGGTTATCCGTCGGTGTTAGTGCTCCCACTCGCTTTGAAAAACTTAAAACCCAAAAACCCATTTCATCAAACATTTCCATATTTAAAGGTTTGGAGTTGATTTTGTAAAATTTAGTACCTTTATGGAGCCAACGATAATGAGAAGCTTTTGGGGGAAATCGGATTTCTAGAGGTCATCAAGCAACAATCTTGATTAAGAGATTTCCCCATTCCACATACGTCTCTCTAAAATTCAGCCACCAGAATCACCTTTCGCCAATCGCCATCAATGCTACCATAATCTTCGATCATCGCCATGATTTACAATTTACACCACCGCCATCACGACCCAACTCAACCACCGTCGTTAGAAATCTTGCATCTAGCCTTCCCTGACCGGTCACCACTCACCCTCTCACAGTCTCACTTTCAATCTACACAATCTACAAAAATAAACCAGCTAGAGTCTGAATTTGAGTTTCAAAATGAGGAACAAAGAGAAACATAAAAGAACGAAGTTGTTCTGGGTTAGAATAGGGTTCTTTTGGAGAGGAGGTTTAGAAAGAGAAACATAGGCGGATTCTGATGACCACAGCGACAAGTGGTGCGTGTGTGTAGACAGGGAAACATACCTTGAGTAACGACGATGATAGTGGTTTAGATCTAGGATTTTGAAGGCGTTGTGGTGTTTAGCACCGACATCCTTGTTGCGAAGATTTGGTGGTTCGGTGACGGTAGTCTGGTGTTGTGATGATGGTGCAATGGTGGCAAAGTGGTGTTGGTGCGATGCTGTACATTAAGGTCGTCTATGGTTTTTTAAGGAGGAGATACGAGATTGTACATAGAAAGATTGAAAATGGAGCTGTGGTTGTGAGATAAGAAGCGTTTCCTGAGGAAGGAAGCACAGTGAAGAACCTGTTTCAATGATTTGATCTTAAGAACAGTGAAATAACATTTGGTAAATGTTATGTTTTATAATAAGGGAACGGTTGCCATAATCGAGGGATATCAGCCCAGATATCAGGATTCAACATTGACTCCGTTGGGGATTAAAATGGCTACGTCAAAGGAGATAAGATCTAGAGACCTATTCAACACATTCCTCATTTGGTGATTAGAGCTCTCTCACGATTCAACTTCTTATCATATATGCATTGTTTATTGTACATTCAGCTTAAAGTTTTGGACGTCTTAAATTTATTTATAGAAATAGTAAGGTTTGTATAATAATATAGTAAGATATATATATATATATATATATATATATATATATATATATATATATATATATATATATATATTAATTCTTAGGTTTTATCCTCCATCCCGTGTGGGATGGAGTAGATTTCGAATTTCCCTATTATCCAATAGGGATTTCATCCAAACCTATCTAACATAAGGGTTCTGGAATATTCATGATTAATCAACTATATATTAATTGATATTCAACCCTTTAATTAATTAAATTGTTAATTAATTCCCAAAATATTTTCTAATTAGTTTCTAATTAATTGTTAAATAATAGTAATTAATAAACAAATTATTTCTTTAGTTATTCTACTCAATTTGAGTTTTGAGGGCAACCCAAGAGGACCCTTCTAGAAATATTGCATAATAGTTAATAATCTTGGACACTCTTTCCAACAATCAGTTGGTAAGAATCAGTCAATTAGTGAACATCGATATATAAAAATGAACGTCGGTGTATAAAAGAAATAGTTTAGACATGTAGGAAAGCTCAAGTCAGGATGATGTGGTGAGTTTAATCTTATAGTATTAGCAGTAGGTTGGTGTCTGCAATCATGCGTTCAAATAGGTTTAGAAGTATAGACTAGCATTATCCTGAAATACTATTGAATTCAAGAGAAATGGGTTGAGTAAATAGTCTGGTATAAGGAACCAATATGGATCCAATATCAATAGAAGAGATGTGGCTTGGTGACCTAGTTTATGTTAGAAAAAATTTCAAGGACAAAATTGTTATAAGTGGTGGATAGTTATAACGTACCGTTATAATAATAATAATAATAATAATAATAATAATAATTTTAATAATAATAATAATAATAATAATAATAATAATAATAATAATAATAATAATAATTGTTGTGACATGTTCGCACAACGTTTGGATGCTTGATGGTGTAACTGCTTTGGGAATTTTCCGGATAACACAATCACAGAAGAACCGTTAGAGGACGACCAAGTGTTCTCCCGGGACGTCTCTCCGACGATCAAGTTAGTCTAGAGTAAGAGAGAAATCTTAGGGTACTCTTCGTGAGAAAGAAGATGGATCCCTTCCTTGAGGTGGAAGAGATCCTTTTATACCTGTTACTAGCGGATCATTGGGACCGTCTCTCGTGAGCGTGATACGTGGCCTCCTCTTACTGGGAGAGCTATTCACGCTAACTAACTGCCAGGTGACGTCAGTTCTGGGCGTCACCCGGGCTATTTGTAGCTTTCTCATTGGTTGTGGGTGAATGAGGAGATCACATGGGATGTTCTTCCCTTGTGATGAGAAATGAGTTGTTGCTCCGACTTTGGCTCTCTGAGGCCAAGACCGGGTCTCAGCCAAGGCAGTAACGTCTCTGTTACATTTAACGTGGCCGTTAGGTAACATTAACAAGTCCCTTAGGCCAGTAGACTCCTGCGTTCGTGACGTAGCGGAGTTGTTCTAGTCTACTTACAGACACGTGGTGGGCTGCTACTGGCAGCTTGTGCAGTTGGCAGGGCAAAATCGCCATTGTTCGGCGGTTTCATCATGAGGATGGTTTGTTGCCTCATTGATGGCATTAAAACCCCAGTTCCTCCTGGCGTTTCCTCATTGCCTTCTGCTTGTTTCTTTTTGCCCTCTTATTTTTGAGAAAACCCTTTCAACATTTCCTTCGTATTTTCCATGGCTACTGCTCGCGCTTTAAGAAGAGATCTTACCACTGAGGAATGGGAGTCTTTCGAGTTCTGATTCGGGTTCGTTCCCGAACACGGCGTGCAAATTCTCCTGTCCGACGCGTTACTGTATAGCCCGCCAGAGGGCAAAGTCGGGATTCCGATCGTTCTATTCGATGCAGGTCTTCGTTGCCTACCACCGATTTCTTTAATCTGATTATCCATGAATACAGGTTTTCAGTGAGGAGATGACTCTCATTGCTATAAACAAGATAGTTGGCTTTGAACTCCTTTGTCGTGCCCTAGGCCGCTTGCTGATCGTTCCTACTTTCAAGCACTTTTTTAACACTTCCACTCAGTCAGGGACTCGAACCCTTTCTCGCCGACGGGGAGTCCCTACTCTTATCCACGATAAGAAGTCTAAGAATAACTGGAAAGAGAAGTTCTGAAGGGTGAACAGTAATCCCGTGGTACTCAGTTGCCCGAGGACTAAGGTGTACGTCGACCGTGCTCCCGTGTTGTTTAGCGCTGACAAGGAACTGGCTAATGTCCTGGAGAAGATCAACATGACCGTTGAAGATTGGCTTGACTGTTTCTTGGCCGCCGGTGGGATGAGTGCTGCTTGGATGGCTCGTGGGAAGATGCTTGAATTCTTTGTTGAGAAAGAGGGTATCTCTTTTGCTTCTATTCTCTTCCCCCCCCCCCCTTTTTTTAATAGATTGGCAAGTCATGTTGAAAGCGGTGCTTTGGCTTAATCGGCATTGTTTCTTGTTTTTACCAGGTGTGGAGGAGATTGTTTCTCTGGAGAAAGTTCTTCGGGGTTTGCATGACGGCGAGCTTCAGGTTCGCGATGTTGACCCGGTGGAGGCTCTTCCACCTCCTTTTTCTGGCCAAGGACTCACGACGACTGCTAGTTCTGACAGTATTACCGGTGTTGGTGAGGATCCGGACCTACAGGACGTTGTCGTCACTGGTGCTTCTCAGAAGGATTCTACACCGTCCGGGTCCCCGAGGAGTCTTCGCCGGGTTAAGAGACGTTTCGTACTCTTGGAAGCCTCTTCCGGTGGTCGAACTGAGGCAGCTAACACCAGGCCACCTCTACGTAAGAAGCGTAATTTGAGTCTCTTACTGGGGGGTTCTAAGGATTCCAACCGTGCCCCGTATGAAGGTCCTTCGAAACTTCCGGAGGGAGCACAAACCTGAAGGGTTTTGAGCATTCTAACACTCCTATGGTGTACATGCAACCCTAGATGCTTTGGATCTATTTTTTCTCTATTATACATGCATACATTCAATATTCCAAAGCATCATCCTAACTAGCATACAATGAAGCATAAACAACATGAAATACAAGTTAGATGACATACCTTTTAGTGTAGTTGGAAGCCTTGAACCATTAAGAGCTTAGCACCAATAGTATCAATGCCTCAAATGGAATCACAACACACCTAGGAAAAAGGTGGCTCTTGAGAGAGAATCTTCTTGCACTCAAACCCCTCCATGAACTCCAATAACATGTTCATGGCGTTTTTAGGCTATGGAGCACATATTTATATGCAGGATTCCAAGGGTCATGGGTTAACCCTAATCCGTACCCATGGGTTTATGATCCATGGTTCATGTGGCCCAACTCTTTATGTATCCATACATAAACATAGTCCAACATGGATCATAAGCCCAACATATAAATATAACTAATTTACACAATTAGTCCCCATTGATTTAATTAGTCTCTTTTGATCACTAAATTAATTCCAATCTAATTCTTGATCAATACTAATTAAATCATATGATTTCATATTAATATATTAGAACTTATAATATATTAATAAACCATAAATAACCTCTTCTCAAAAGTCCATCCTAGCAAATTGTCCTGATGATATGCAACCCAAATGGACCATGCTACTCTCGGCTCAAGTACATATCAATTATAGTTATGGACTTAGACACTAATCCAATAGTCTCCCACTTGGATAAGTCTAATAACTATTATTGCAAGTACGACTCCACAACCCGACTAGCAATCGTAGCTCTTAAAAGCCGCTGACGAACTATGACCAAGTCAATGATGTGTCCAATAGATAAGAGATCATATATTCCATCATTCTAGATATCATATGGATTGAGACATGGATTATAATCATTCTCTATGTCCATTTGTTGTTTTCCAATTTCCGATTTATGATGACCGACTAATTGAACAAATCAAATCAGTCCAGGCCCGACCGAGCACTTAGGGTTGTCATCACTAAATCATCGAGGGGCCCACATATATCACTTTTATCCCTCTAAGGGTAAAGGAATGGATAAATTTCGACTCAAATGCTTGCTTGTACTTACTCATCAAATCACACACAACGATATGTTTTATAACACCAAGTTACTGGTGCGTTTACATATGTCAATGTGCAACTGAGTTGTAAACTACAAATCACATGTCTTGGTTTCAAGAATATGAGATATTATCGTCTCATGATCAGTCGTGATAAAATTCATGAACTGATTCGAATGAGGGTGGGTTTAATCCAATACTCGAATCTTATTCCAGGAGCACTCATGAACACTGCAACTATGTCTAAAACACCTAGACAAACCACAGACCCATTCATGACAGTCTTGTCTCAATACCTACTTCCAAATTATGATTGACTGTGGATGGTTTGAATAACCTACTTATTCGGGAAGTCAAAACATGCAACGTGAAACACAAGAATAATACTAATCCTATATGGCCAAAAAACTTTGAGTACCATATTGATTACTCATTATTCATTGTATAATGTTTCGAATAATCAACTTAATACTTGAATTAAAACAATAGTTGTCCCATGCTTCAAGCATGCACATTATGTTTGTCTATGGTCCTTACTTTGTGAAATAGATCAATTGCCAACAGTTCAACGATGCTCATTTCACAATTCAAAATCCTTTTTGTAAATGTAAGAATACCAAATTCTTACCATTTACTGTAATTTGTTAGATTCTAAACTTATATGCAATGATCCTTTTGTAATGACTATGAAAAAAAGTCACAGAGACTTGGCAACAGACATCACAAAGTATTCCAATGGAGAGAAATTCCATGAAAACGAAGTCTCACATTCAAAGTACATTCCTTTGAACATCCTTCTTGCAGTAAGTTTTCTAATCTTACACAGATTTAAAGAATGACTTCCACTTATGGAAACATTTCCATATTTTGCCTCTTTTCAGAATATGTCAATATGGTCCTTTCCAAAATTTACACCATACTTCCAAGTGTCCATGAGCAACCAATCCTTGGTAAACCTCAGATTGTCCTCAACAATTGCTTAATAATTTTAGTCATATCCAGTTGTAGTCCTTTTCCCTCTTAAATGCCCTAGGCATTTGGAAAATTTAGAACTGAAGAATATTACAACACATATAATTGATCCTATATCTGAAGCATATGGGACACGATTCATGATGTCTCACATAAAGACATGATACTAGACCAGTCTTTTGCTATTATATTTCTATTTCTATTTGCCATGTTCTCATAATTCGGTTTATGAAAAGGGATGCCATAATCAAAATTTAATTTTAGAACGCAAATAATATTTCCATATATAGAATTTCCTTATGTTGAATCATTCCAACATAACATTCATATATATACTTGACTAAATTTGATTAAAATCTCAATCTAAGCTTTTAGAATTGAAATGAAGTATGAATTCATCTCCCTTAATTATAGCAAAACAACTTTTCAAACCCTGCAACTTGGCGAAATGAAACCTTTTTTTTCTATAATTAACATTGCTAACTTGCAACATTTACCATAATTGACTATGCTCCCACTAGCATAATAATTACTTTACTAGCATAACACTTATGCTCCCAGTAGCTTTGACATGTACCCAGAAATCATATGGACTTCTAGAAATCAATACTTTATTGACTTTCTTACCAAAGTTCAGATTTTTGATACGAGATTCTTTGATAAGACTTTCTCAAAACCATACACCTTTCCTTAGATAGCACACATGTGTGTCTAAACAATTTTTGAACTATGAAAAAGGGATGTCGTAATCATAGTCTCAAATGTTTAGACCTTTGCCATTGCTCACAATTCGAATTATGAAAATGGATGTCGTAATCATAATCGAATTTGAGAAATGCAAATATCACAATTCCTAACTATTTCTATTTCTACTTAGTGAAAGCGTTTCCTCACAATCATTTTCATGAAGCGGATAGAAACCTTATGACACTTAGATTTTTATGGTGTATATGTTCCTATCCATGTGAATTTGTCAAAACCATAATCACAAGACAAGGTTAGTGACAAATCCAAACTCATATGGACTGAACTTGTTCAATCTTAATTTCTTGCCACCTGACAGCACATGGCCTACCATTGCTTCCAGGTTGTTATGCAAACAATTGAGAACTCATATAACTCACAAGCATAGTCAACTTTTAACTTGAATGAGCACATAAATAAGAATATGTCAACATGATAGGTTACAAACCTCAAGTCCTGTGTTAGTGATAAACAATAGGTTTTATTCTTGATTAGTTCTTCAGACCCTTTTCAAGATCATTAAGACTCCCAATTACTCCATGATATATGAGATTCTTTTGTCAAGAACCATTCCTTGACAAACAAATATTCAAGAGTTAGTGCAGATTCTTATCAAGAAAAACTCTTCACACTATTGGTCTTAGTTGGTATTTGTTTAATCCAAAACATCACAACTTACCAATTTCAAATATACAAGACTAGAAAGCATTTTACTCTACATTTGACAAGTGTTATACACCTTTCTTAAAATTATGTCACTCGAGTTACAATCTTGGAGTATGACTCTATGACTTGTTTTGGAACGAAGTATGACTCATCATCTTGATTAACCATTTCAACAATTCACGACTCCTCTTCTTAGCCAAACAAATGCACCAAGATGTCCTTAGAGGATAAATTGTGATATGGCTTTCCATAATCTTTAAGATGATCATAAAACATGATACTGAAGTACTCTCCCATCTTTTCAGATTGGAGAAACTTTTATCTTTCTGCCTAATTTGATTCTTCACATTCGTCCTGCTATACATTGAAACTTTTCCAATGTTTTTAGAATTACACTTAAACTTGTAAGCATAACCATATTTACTAAACTTTAGTAAATCATGATGAATAGTCTTATCGATATTTGTGGTGGACTTGACCAGTGCACAACCAAGTGTACCCGATCCCCTAGTCCTTCACTTGACTCACATATACATGTGAACAAGGAATTAATCTTAATTTCCCAAAGATGAAAATTCTCATTCATCACACAAGTTGCATGATTCCAAGTTTCTATCCAACTGAAACTTGGTTGATGAGAATCTTTCCTTCTTCGGCAAATTGTTGAACCTACCACAAACGAAAGAATCAAATCCATTTTCCAATATTTCTATCAATGGAATCATATAAACAACAATTTTCACAAATCCCATTGTAAGGATACTTAAAATAAATAAAATCAAAAATTTTCTTTTTATTTTAAAATTGCGGAAAAACTTATCCTTACAATGCAAATACATATGAAAACTATGTTGTTATCCATTCCTAAGCAATCTATCAAAACCCTTAGCAGCAGCTCAAAATTCTGATCTTCAGATCATGCGATCGAAATCCATCTCTTCACGATCAGAATTAGCTTATTCTTCCTTTAAGCTTCCTTTCTTTTCTTCGATTCTACAAAACATCAAAGTGCGACCTAGTCACATCATATATTAAGAATCTCCAAATAGGAACTTAATAGAGTTAGATAGTGGACTTTACTTGAAGCATAGTCAAATTTTTTTGACTTTTACCATCCTAGTGAACTTTCAGGTAAATAGGTCAGCTTCGCAACCAATGCCCCTTCCTTTGGCAATAGAAACATATGGACTCTTAAGTAACGGTACACGGGAATATCTCAGACTTAGCCTTTCTCTTTACCATTTGGTCAACCGGGTTGACTATGGCTGATTTCTATCCATTGGGAAGAGAAGACTTTTCTGGACATCCAATGTTTCCATTGTCAATGTCCATGTAGTTTGGGAAGTAGATCTTCCAATCATATTTGCTTTACCAGTGCTCCAAATCATTGTTGATTCAGCAGCAACAAGCAAATAGGTAAGATCATTAAGGGTCATGTCGTGGTCTGGCACATAGTAATCCTGAATGAACCCACTATATGACTCGGAAAGTGACTGAAGAACCCAGTCAACAGTCAACTTCCTTGAGACTTCGACACCCAACTCTCTCAGTCTGTCAATATGTGACTTCATCTCCAAGACGTGAGTGCACATAGACTATCCATCTTTGTGTTTGCTTGCCAAAAGGGCTTGAGTGACCTTGAACTTTTTCAAGTCTTTGAACTTGTGGGTTAGGGAGGATAATTGGAGGAGGTAGAGGAAGTGAAGTATGACTTCGAGTCCCATTAATGCACGACAAAGGGATTAATCTTTCACCTTGATCGCCATGTGGGATATCATCTTCATTAGGAAAGCTTTATCCAAAAGGATAAGGAAGACCATAGTTCTCATAACTAGACATCTATGAGGGAGAAATTCAAGTTTAGTTTATTTAAGTCCTTAATATAACACACAATTTGAAATATTAAGGCTAGTACCCAACACAATACTTAACAAATTGGAAGAGGGATGCCGTAATCCAATTTGCAAAATATTTGAGGGTTGGTAAATGACGATTTACCTATTTCCACCACGAAAAACGAAAAAGAATTTTAGGTTTTAAGTGAATTGAAACTCCTAGATCTTTTGAGATTCATTGAAATTTTCAATGGCATGTTTAATGTCAATTGTGCCCTTCAAGTTTGTGACTGGGATGCCGAGGATCACAAACAAGGTGTGAATAACCGTGCAAATTAGCTTGGTACACCGAAAGTTACAACCACCTAATCAATGTGCCGGTTAACAATACACGCTCCATTGATCTATGATTAACATCAAGCTACCCTTTTCCACTAATTGTCAGTCCCAGATTAGTGTGTCGGTTAACCACACACGCTCCACTAACGACTTAACAAGGTGCAAAGTGCAATTTCATGGGTTAGCACCATATTCACATTTTTCCTAAAGTAACTAAGATTGGGAATTTAATAAAAGTTTAGTTACTTTATATTTATCATTATACTTTTAATGAAGGGAGAATTAGTGTCTTGTCCTACGCGTTCGGCTAACGACCCTCCACCAGTCAAGGAAGCGGTGGGTGAGAATGGACACCCATTAAACTGCCATTTTATAGGCAGTAACCTTATACCCTCCTTATAGACCGGCTTCGTGAATAAGGCCTACTAACGGTAAGACTGACTTTACTCTTATACATATATATAAATATTAAACCTATAATATTATAATAGTATAAGGCTTGAATTTTAAACTTTTAAAATTCTAGGGTTTGGAACTAAATGTATTAAAAGAAGACTCTACATGTACAAATTCCAAAACTTGAGGGCAAGTTTTGAACTATTCAAAAACGTTTGGAATCCATAACATATGAGTTTAATATAGGCTTTAATGAAAAGACTCTTGGCAATCCATAACTTGAGGACAAGTTATGGACTTCATAAAAACATTTATGGAAAAAAAAACTCTTCAAGACCATAACCTATGAGTTTAACGAAGTCTTTTAAAAGGAAAACTTTTCATTTTCCATAACTTGAGGACAAGTTATGGAGTACATTAAAGGCCATAAAGATCATCAAATAAACTAACAATCATGTCAAATAATGTCCATGATCTAGATTAAACTCATATGAACAAGATAATTCATATCAAACAAATTTCATGTAACTAGCATAATCATATAAACTAATACAAAACATGAAACTTTGATAATTATCTTATAAATTCGATAAGCATGATCATTACCACATCAAAAACAGGTTTATAAGTTCAAAAATAGTTTAGGGTAATGATCCTAGTCCAATTCTAGCCAAAAACATCGAAAACCTACATTCTGGAGCATCAACTCGTCGAGTGCAAGAACAAACTCGGCGAGTTGGTCAGATTTGTGCTTGGACTCGGCGAGTCCACTGTCCAGAACAGCAAAAAATCGATTTTTCAAGGTTAAAGAACAAGTAGCATTAAGTATAATTGAAAACAACCCTAGTCTCTGATACCACTGAAGGGTTTTGAGCATTCTAACAATCCTATGGTGTATATGCAACCCTAGATGCTTTGGATCTATGTTTTCTCTATTATACATGCATACATTCAATATTCCAAAGCATCATCCTAACTAGCATACAATGAAGCATAAACAACATGATATACAAGTTAGATGACATACCTTTTAGTGTAGTTGGAAGCCTTGAACCTTTAAGAGATTAGCACCAATAGTATGAATGCCTCAAATGGAATCACAACACACCTAGGAAAAAGGTGGCTCTTGAGAGAGAATCTTCTTGCACTCAAACCCCTCCATGAACTCCAATAACATGTTCATGGCGTTTTTAGGCTATGGAGCACATATTTATATGCAGGATTCCAAGGGTCATGGGTTACCCCTAATCCGTACCCATGGTTTTATGATCCATGGTTCATGTGGACCAACTCTTTATGTATCCATACATAAACTTAGTCCAACATGGATCAAAAACCCAACATATAAATATAACTAATTTACACAATTAGTCCCCATTGATTTAATTAGTCCATTTTGATCACTAAATTAATTCCACACAAGTTATTGATCAATACTAATTAAATCATATGATTTCATATTAATATATTAGAACTTATAATATATTAATAAACCATAAATAACCTCTTCTCAAAAGTCCATCCTAACAAATTGTCCTGATGATATGCAACCCAAATGGGCCATGCTACTCTCGGGTCAAGTACATATCAATTATAGTTATGGACTTAGACACTAATCCAACAGTCTCCCACTTGGATAAGTCTAATAACTATAATTGCAAGTACGACTCCACAACCCGACTAGCAATCGTAGCTCTTAAAAGCCGATGTCGAACTCTGACCTAGTCAATGACGTGTCCAATAGATAAGGGATCATATATTATTTCATTCTAGATATCATATGGATTGAGACATGGATTATAATCATTCTCTCTGTCCATTTGTTGTTTCCTAATTTCCGATTTATGATGACCGACTAATTGAACAAATCAAATCAGTCCAGGCCCGACCGAGCACTTAGGGTTGTCATCACTAAATCATCGAGGGGCCTACATATATCGCTTTTATCCCTCTAATGGTAAAAGGAATGGATAAACTTCGACTCAAATGCTTGCTTGTACTTACTCATCAAATCACACACAACGATATGTTTTATAACACCAAGTTACTGGTGCGTGTACATATGTCAATGTGCAACCGACTTGTAAAATAAAACTCACATGTCTTGGTTTCAAGAATATGAGATATTATCATCTCATGATCACTCGTGATAAAATCCATGAAGTGATTCAAATGAGCATGGGTTTAATCCAATACTCGAATCTTATTCCAGGAGCGCTCATGAACACTGCAACTATGTCTAAAACACTTAGACAAACTACAGACCCATTCATGATAGTCTTGTCTCAATACCTACTTCCAAATTATGATTGATTGTCGATGGTTTGAATAACCTAGTTATTCGGGAAGTCAAAACATGCAACGTGAAACACAAGAATAATTCTAATCCTATATGGCCCCAAAAATTTGAGTGACATATTGATTACTCAGTATTCATTGTATAATGTTTCGAATAATCAACTTAATACTTGAATTAAAACAATAGTTCTCCCATGCTCCAAGCATGCAGATTATGTTTGTCTATGGTCCTTACTTTGTGAAATAGATCAATTGACAATAGTTCAACGATGCTCATTTCACAATTCCAAATCCTTTTCGTAAATGTAAGAATACCAAATTCTTTCCATTTACAGTAATATGTTAGATTCTAAACTTATATTCAATGATCCTTTTGTAATGACTATGCACAAAAGTCACAGAGACTTGGCAACAGACATCACAAAGTATTCCAATGGAGAGCAATTCCATGGAAACGAAGTCTCACATTCAAAGTACATTCCTTTGAACATCCTTCTTGCAGTAAGTTTTCTGATCTTACACAGATTTAAAGAATGACTTCCACTTATGGAAACATTTCCATATTCCCATTTTGACTATCACTTCTAAACAAGAGTTGGCTCTTTTCAGAATATGTCAATATGGTCCTTTCCAAAATTTACACCATACTTCCAAGTGTCCATGAGCAACCAATCCTTGGTAAACCTCATATTATCCTCAACAATTGCTTAATCATTTTAGTCATATCCAGTTCTAGTCCTTTTCCCTCTTAAATGCCCTAGGCATTTGGAAAATTTAGAACGGAAGAATATTACAACACATATAATTGATCTTATATCTGAAGCATATGGGACACGATTCATGATGTCTCACATAAATACATGATACTAGACCAGTCTTTTGCTATTATATTTCTATTTCTATTTGTCATGTTCTCATAATTCGGTTTATGAAAAGGGATGCCGTAATCAAAATTGAATTTTAGAACGCAAATAATATTTCCATATATAGAATTTCCTTATGTTGAATCATTCCAACATAACACTCATATATATACTTGACTAAATTTGATTAAAATCTCAATCTAAGCTTTTAGAATTGAAATGAAGTATGAATTCCTCTCCATTAATTATAGCAAAAGAACTTTTCAAACCCTGCAACTTGGCGAAATGAACCGTTTGTTTTCTATAATTAACATTGTTAACTTGCAACACTTACCATAATTGACTATGCTCCCACTAGCATAATAATTACTTTACTAGCATAACACTTATGCTCCCACTCGCTGTGACATTTACCTAGAAATCAAATGGACTTCTTGAAATCAATACTTTATTGACTTTCTTACCAAAGTTTAGATTTCTGATACGAGATTCTTTGATAAGACTTTATCAAAATCATACACCTTTCCTTAGATAGCACACATGTGTGTCTAAACAATTTTCGAACTATGAAAAAGGGATGTCGTAATCATAGTCTCAAATGTTTAGACCTTTGCCGTTGCTCACAATTCGAATTATGAAAATCGATGTCGTAATCATAATCGAATTTGAGAAATGCAAATATCACAATTCCTAACTATTTCTATTTCTACTTAGTGAAAGCGTTTCCTCACAATCATTTTCATGAAGCGGAGAGAAACCTTATGACACTTAGATTTTTATGGTGCATGTGTTCCTATCCATGTGAATTTTTCAAAACCATTATCACAAGACAAGGTTAGTGACAAATTAAAACTCATATGGACTGAACTTGTTCAATCTTAATTTCTTTCCACCTGGCAGCACAGGGCCTACCATTGCTTCCAGGTTGTTATGCAAACAATTGAGAACTCATATAACTCACAAGCATTGTCAACTTTTAACTTGAATGAGGACATAAATAAGAATATGTCAACATGATAGGTTACAAACCTCAAGTCGTGTGTTAGTGATAAACAATAGGTTTTATTCTTGATTAGTTCTTCAGACCCTTTTCAAGATCATTAAGACTCCCAATTACTCCATGATATATGAGATTCTCTTGTCAAGAACCATTCCTTGACAAGCAAATATTCAAGAGTTAGTGTGGATTCTTATCAAGAAAAACTCTTCACACTATTGCTCTTAGTTGGTATTTGTTTAATCCAAAACATCACAACTTACCAATTTCAAATATACAAGAGTAGAAAGCATTTTACTCTACATTTGACAAGTGTTATAAACCTTTCTTAAAATTATGTCACTCGAGTTACAATCTTGGAGTATGACTCTAAGACTTGTTTTGGAACGAAGTATGACTCATCGTCTTGATTAACCATTTCAACAATTCACGACTCCTCTTCTTAGCCAAACAAATGCACCAAGATGTCCTTAGAGGATAAATTGTGATATGTCTTTCCATAATCTTTAAGATGATCATAAAACATGATACTGAAGTACTCTCCCATCTTTTCAGATTGGAGAAACTTTTATCTTTCTGCCTAATTTGATTCTTCACATTCGTCCTGCTATACATTGAAACTTTTCCAATGTTTTTAGAATTACACTTAAACTTGTAAGCATAACCATATTTACTAAACTTTAGTAAATCATGATGAATAGTCTTATCGATATTTGTGGTGGACTTGACCAGTGCACAACCAAGTGTACCCGATCCCCTAGTCCTTCACTTGACTCACATATACATGTGAACAAGGAATTAGTCTTAATTTCCCAAAGATGAAAATTCTCATTCATCACACAAGTTGCATGTTTCCAAGTTTCTATCCAACTGAAACTTGGGTGATGAGAATATTTCCTTATTCGGCAAATTCTTGACACTACCACAAATGAAATAATCAAATCCATTTTCCAATATTGCTATCAATGGAATCATATAAACAACAATTTTCACAAATCCCATTGTAAGGATACTTAAAATAAATAAAATCAAAAATTTTCTTTTTATTTTAAAATTGCGGAAAAACTTATCCTTACAATGCAAATACTTAAAATAAATAAAACCAGCATGGAGACTAATTGCTCAGGATCTTGTCTCCAATCATGACATCGCTCTCGAGTGGTGTCAGCACGCTTTTCCTCCTGCCACGACTGAGGCCCTAAGTGTCCTGTCTGACGAGCATATGGACGATGGCTTGCGTTACGCTGCCGCCTAAGTGTCGTCTTATTTAATCGCGACCGTTGAATGCATCTCCGAGATGGAGATCCACCAGTCCGATTTGGACATAAGGAGCATTGAATGCGAAGAACTGAAGGCCGAAGTGGCGAAGTTAGAAGCCAATAAGAGCAGCTTGAATACTGGGCTGGAGTATGACATCCCCATTTTCATGGCCAAAAAAGACCGATTTTGTTTATGCTTGTTTGAAAATCAGAGTAACATTTTATGAAAGCATTTTCGTAGAAATGTATTTCATTAAAAGACTCGGGATGTCAGGTTCGATACAGATCATAAGCATAAATAGTACAATATAAGCCTTACTACATTATTTCAAATCTACAGGCCTATATCCGTAATTCCTCATCCAAAACATCACATCTATGCTCGAGCGCCACTACCTGTAATACATGAAACTGAGTGGGTCAGGCTTGGGAGCCTGGTGAGCACATAGGGTTTTCGACCCACAATAAATAAGTTTATTATTTTCAACATCCAACAATAACCCGATTACCCGTTCCCGTTATCCTCACATTACGTCCCTAAACACCTATCATAAGGGACCTAGACTAAGGATCATCATCGGGATGGACACTACTACCAAGGGGATTCCTCAGCAATAAATGTCCTATAGGCAACCATGAGGGGGATGGAGTACACCGGTGAACACATCGTTCACAAACACCTACAGGTTGCGAGCGTGTTAGCGTTCCACTGGACTGTCTAGAAGAGTCCGTGATCGTCATCCATACTCCGCTAGATGACAGAATCAACAACAACAACATCGAGGCCTCTCATCATTTTATCACACATCGTCTATTACATCTACCCATGTTTTACCCCAACATTTTTGTAGATATAAAATACATATACAGTTTAAATCATTTAAAACATGTATAAAAATCTTTCATTAACATAGACAGCAAGTATTCAGACAATATGCACACATAACACATAGTTTATATTAAATACTTCATATCTATGTGTAAGATGAAACTAACTATGCACTCACCTGAAAAGATGGTGAATCTGCACTCGGACAGTGCTTCGTTACTCTTAAAACAATTTTCCTCGAAAAAACAACGGGTTTTTATTAAAAACCGGGCTTCGCTAGAGCAGCATTTCCGAGCCGAAAGCTTTTCTTCTCGGAGCCGTCGGGCGCTTTGGGGCTTCCTTCTCGTGCTAGGGAGGTTCCCTAGACTTGGGAGGGGGTTAGGGAGGCTAGAGAGAAGTTAGAGAGAGAAAGAAGGACTTATGGTGTGAAGAAAATATGAAGAGTTCACCCTTTATTTATAGGGATTTTATAGTAAAGTAGCCCCTAAGTTTCGTCCGTATCTTCCGCGTACGAGCTCCGTTTTCTACGTTCTTTATATCCACACGTTGGTATTTACGAGTACTACAACTTTCATTTAGACCCCGTCGGCTAATTCTCCTTCTATCTCAGATTTACAAAAACTGTATCGTATTTATCGTGCACGAAGAGTAGCGTCTAAGCTTCGTCCATATCTTTCGCATACGAGCTCGGTTTCCGACGTTATTTATATCCACGCTTTGGTATTTACGAGTACTACAACTTTCATTTAGACCCTGTTGGCTAATTCTCATTCTATCTTGGATTTACAAAAGTGTATCGAATTCGCCGCGCTCGAAAAGTAGAGACTAAGCTTCGTCCATAACTTTCGCATACGAGCTCCGTTTTTGACGTTATTTATATCCACGCGTTGGTAAAAATAAAATCTACAACTTTCCGTTTTACTCCGTCGGCTAATTCTCGACCGATCTTAAATTTAATAGTAAGGGGTGATTACACTGTTAAATGTCCGCGTAAAATTCATAACTTTTACATACGGACTCTGTTTTCATCTTTCTTTTTGTCGTTGAGTTCCTATTAATGAGATCTTCAACTCTCATTTAGGTTGCGTAAGCCAAAAACCGCTCGAAATAAAATTCGAGTTTCGGGCCGTGCACTGCTATGCCAAATCTTAGAAAAATCATAACTTCCTCATACGAAGTCAGATTTTGGTGTTCTTTATATCCCTGGAATCCTTGTTTCGACCACCACCACTTTATGTAAAGATATCGGGTTTATCTCACACTTTAATTTTGACGCTTATTTTTATTCTTTATTAATTATACCTTTATAATTAAGTATAAAGGACATAAATTCACATAATTTACATAATACTCAAATAATTCATTTTTATTACTTCAAAAAGAGTTACAATAATTAACCTAGACTATTACATCATCTATTAATGCTTAGCCCCGAAACCCGGGCGTTACAATTCTCTCCCCCTTAGGATGATTCCGTCCCGGAATCATGCATCAGCAAACAGATGTGGATAGTGACTCATCATGTCACTCTCTGTTTCCCAAGTGAGATTCATCCCATTCGAATGTTTCCATTGGACTAGCACTAAGTCGACCATCTTGCGTCGTAACTTCTTAGTCTTACGGTCAACGATTACATCGGGCTCTTCGATTAGCCTCTTATTTTCATCCATCCTTAACTCTGAGATTGGAATTATGTCGGGAACTTCTCCCGTGAACTTCCTCAAATAACACACATGGAAGGTGTTATGAATACCATCTAGTTCTTCGGGTAATTCGAGCTTGTAAGCTTGGTTCCCAACCCTCTTAAGAACTTTGAACGGTCCAATAAACCTTGGACTCAGCTTCCCTCGTTTTCCGAATCTTATAAGTCCCTTCCACGGTGAGACTTTAAGCAAAACGAAATCTCCAACTTCAAAAGTCATCGGTCGTCTTTTCTTGTCAGCATAGCTCTTCTGACGATCCTGAGGTGCTAACATCCTTTCCCTGATCACATTTAACTTTTCAGTAGTCTCATGGACTATCTCGGGTCCCATAAACTGCTTCTCTCCGGTCTCAAGACAAAAAGACGACGTACGACACTTCTGTCCATACAAAGCTTGATAGGGTGCCATCTTGATGCTCGAGTGGAAACTGTTGTTGTAGGAAAAATCTACCAAAGGTAAGTGCTCATCCCAGTTACCTTGGAATTCTAGGGTACATGCTCTTAGCATATCTTCGAGTGTTTGTATCGTTCTTTCGCTCTGACCATCAGTCTGCGGATGGTAAGCTGTACTCAAACACAACTTCGTACCAAATTCCTCTTGTAGACTTCTCAAAAATCATGACGTGAAACGACTATCACGATCTGATACAATCGTTAGAGGAACACCGTGAAGTCTTACTATCTCCTTCATGTAAGCATTTGCGAGCTTATCCATAAACCACCTTTCGTTGGCTGCTATGAAGTGTGCACTCTTAGTGAAACGATCCACGACCACCCAAATCATGTCGTGACCGTTCTTCGTCCTGGGCAGTTTAGTCACAAAATCCATGGTGATGTCTTCCCATTTACCCATGGGTACAGGTAAGGGATCTAAACTCCCATACGGCTTCTGATGTTGTGCCTTAACTCTTGCACAAGTTACACACTCGGCCACATACTTTGCAACATCGAGCTTCATCGACGGCCACCAGTACTAGGGTTTTAGGTCCCTATACATTTTAGTGCTACTGGGATGAATCGAGTACATGGTCTTGTGAGCTTCTTCCATCAGAAGATCTCGTACCCTCCCGTCTTAGGTACCTAAATTCTATATTGGAATACCTTCAGTCCTTGACTGTTTGTACCGAACACCAACGTTTTATACAGACGTTCTTCTTTTCGGTCATTCTTCTCTGTAGCTTCTTCTTGAGTTTTCTTTATACTTTCCACAATGGTCGAGACAACTTCTATTCTCAACGCTCTTGGCCTTTTTCTCTCAAGGTTGACTTTTCGACAGAGAGCATCAGCGACAACATTTGCTTTACCGGGGTGGTAAAGTATCTCACAGTCGTAGTCCTTGAGTAACTCTAGCCAACGTCGTTGCCTCATGTTCAACTCCTTCTGATTAAATAGATACTGGAGACTCTTATGATTAGTGAAAAGTTTGCACTTCGTTCCATAGAGGTAATGCCTCCATATCTTTAGAGCAAAAACTACCGCAGCCAACTCCAAATCGTGAGTGGGGTAGTTCTTTTCGTGCTCCTTCAATTGTCGAGATGCGTATGCTATCACATTTTCTCTTTGGGTCAGAACACAACCCAACCCGACTCCAGATGCGTCACTATAGACCGCGAAGTCTTCAACTCCATCGGGTAGAGAAAAAATCGGTGCTTCACATAACTTCTTCTTTAGCTTCTCGAATTCTTCTTCGTGCTTCTCACTCCATGTATAAGTAGATCCTTTGTGGGTCAAAGCTATCAATGGAGCAGCTATCAAAGAAAAGCCTTGGATAAACCTTCGGTAATATCCAGCTAATCCAAGAAAGCTTCGAATCCCTGTGGGACTCTTTGGACGTTCCCACTTCATCACAGCTTCAATTTTTGCTGGGTCAACCATTATTCCCTCCTGGTTAACCACATGACCCAAGAATTATACTTCTCGGATCCAAAAATCGCACTTGGAGAACTTTGCATACAACTTCTCATTCTTCAAGACTTCCAACACTTCTCGTAGATGCTTGCCATGCTCCTCTTGGCTTTTCGAGTAGATCAGAATGTCGCCGATGAACACTATCACGGATTTATCAAGGAATGGTTTACAAACCCTGTTCATCAAATCCATGAATGCTGCTGGAGCATTGGTTAGTCCAAACGACATAACCAAGAACTCGTAATGTCAATATCTTGTTCTGAATGCAGTCTTCTCGATATCCTGCTCTCTCACCTTTAGCTGATGATATCCTGACCTAAGATCGATCTTTGAGAAACAGCTCGAACCTTGCAGCTGGTCGAATAGGTCATCAATCATCGGCAATGGGTATTTGTTCTTCATCGTTGCCTTGTTCAGCTCTCTATAATCTATGCACATCCTCATGCTTCCGTCTTTCTTCTTCACGAATAGCACCGGAGCTCCCCAGGGTGATGAACTAGGTCGAATGAAACCGTTGTCCAACAACTCCTGAAGTTGCGTCATGAGGTCCTTCATCTCCGTCGGTGCTAATCGGTATGGTGCTTTCGCTATCGGTGTTGTTCCTAGTAACAAGTCTATTCTGAACTCTACTTGTCTATCAGGCGGTAATCCAGGAAGATCTTCGGGAAATATTTCCGGATAATCACACATAACCGGTATATTCTGCACCTCCTTCTTTTCCTTCTTAGCATCGATCACAAATGCCAAATATGATGAGCATCCTTTGGACAAACATTTCCTGGCTTTCATCAGGGAGATGATTCCAGAATTTACTCTACGTTTGTCTCCGTACACCATAAATGACTCTTTTCCAGGTGGGTTCAGCCTTACTATCTTCTTTCGGCATTGTATCTCGGCGTTGTTGGCGCTAAGCCAATCCATTCCCAAAACGATATCAAAACCGTTCAACTCTATGGGCAACAGCTCTTCGTGGAATTCGTTTCCATTTAGGTCGATGACGATGTTCGTAATACGATCACTAACAGGTACGAAATTGCCACTGGCAACTTCTACAATCAGGGCATTATCAAGTTTTTCTACGGGCAATGCTAGTTTCCCACCAAACTTATGTGACACAAAAGAGTAGTTTGCTCCGGAATCAAACAGTATATTGGCAGGCAAACCATTTACAACGAAGGTACCTGAAGCGACATCTGCTGCCTCCTTTGCAGCTTCGAGCGTCATCTGGAAGGCTCTTGCCTTCGGCTTCGGTGGAATGTTGGGTCTTCCTGCCCCCTTCTTCTTCGGGCAGTCCCTCGAAATGTGCCCTTCCTCGTTGCACTCATAACAGACCTTCTTAGTGAACGTGCACTCGTTGGGATAGTGCCAGGGCTTTCCACACTTGAAACAGGTGACCCCTCCGTCACATTTCCCTTGGTGCTTCTTCTTTCATTTGTCGCACCATTTTGCTTCGGCTCCTCCTCCTCTCGAACCAGACTTTGAGAATTTACTCTTCTTTAATGGACCTCGAGGATCCATCAAATTTCCTTTTCTCACCAACCTCAGCCCTCTCCAGACCCCTTTCCTTCTGTTGGGTCTCTACATTCTTAGCTGCTCGAATCGCTGATTTCAGAGTGGTTGCCATCTTGACCGTCGGGCCAAAGTCGGCTGGCAGTCCATTTGTGAACCTCTCAATTTTGGAGAGTTCGGTTGGCACCAAGTTGAATTTCGAGACGAGAATATTAAGATAGGGAAATCTTTATTTACGATAGACATATAATTCCTCATTGTCACTCCGAAAAGTTACATGCTACTTCTAATACCGTAATTTATACGTTTAGAAATCTGAACAAATAAAGTTTCCAGATCTGGTTGGCAATAGACCATAGATCTGATCAATTAATAGCATATAAGGCATATTTATAGCTATAACATAAATCATTTAGCACATAATAGCAATTTAGGTATCTTTCCTAAAATAAGCTAGTGCACGTGTCTAAAATATAGCAGACACTTATCTCACAATCATCGCTTAGCATTCTAAGTTTAAGTCTAGAAATCCTACAAATTCCTAGTTCGCTTAAACTAATGCTCTGATACCAACTATGACATCCCCATTTTCATGGCCAGAAAAGACCGATTTTGTTTATGCTTGTTTGAAAATCAGAGTAACATTTTACATAAAAGTGTTGCGGAATTTGTTCCCAAAATAAAAATAAGATAAAGATTTATCAAAGCATTTCCGTAGAAATTTATTTCATTAAAAGACTCGGGATGTCAGGTTCGATACAGATCATAAGCATAAATAGTACAATATAAGCCTTACTACATTATTTCATATCTACAGGCCTATATCCGTAATCCCTCATCCAAAACATCACATCTATGCTCGAGCGCCACTACCTGTAATACATGAAACTGAGTGGGTCAGGCTTGGGAGCCTGGTGAGCACATAGGGTTTTCAACCCACAATAAATAAGTTTATTATTTTCAACATCCAACAATAACCCGATTACCCATTCCCGTTATCCAAATATTGCGTCCCTAAACATCTATCATAAGGGACCTAGACTAAGGATCATCATCGGGCTGGACACTACTGCCAAGGGGATTCCTCAGCAATAAATGTCCTATAGGCAAGCATGAGGGGGATGGAGTACACCGGTGAACACATCGTTCACAAACACCTACAGGTTGCGAGCGTGTTAGCGTTCCACTGGACTGTCTAGAAGAGTCCGTGATCGTCATCCATACTCCGCTAGATGACAGAATCAACAACAACAACATCGAGGCCTCTCATCATTTTATCACACATCGTCTATTACATCTACCCATGTTTTACCCCAACATTTTTGTAGATATAAAATACATATACAGTTTAAATCATTTAAAACATGTATAAAAATCTTTCATTAACATAGACAGCAAGTATTCAGACAATATGCACACATAACACATAGTTTATATTAAATACTTCATATCTATGTGTAAGATGAAACTAACTATGCACTCACCTGAAAAGATGGTGAATCTGTACTCGGACAGTGCTTCGTTACTCTTAAAACAATTTTCCTCGAAAAAACAACGGGTTTTTATTAAAAACCGGGCTTCGCTAGAGCAGCATTTCCGAGCCGAAAGCTTTTCTTCTCGGAGCCGCCGGGCGCTCTGGGGCTTCCTTCTCGTGCTAGGGAGGTTCCCTAGACTTGGGAGGGGGTTAGGGAGGCTAGAGAGAAGTTAGAGAAAGAAAGAAAAACTTATGGTGTGAAGAAAATAAGAAGAGTTCACCCTTTATTTATAGGGATTTTATAGTAAAGTAGCCCCTAAGTTTCGTCCGTATCTTCGGCGTACGAGCTCCGTTTTCTACGTTCTTTATATCCACATGTTGGTATTTACGAGTACTGGAACTTTCATTTAGACCCCGTCGGCTAATTCTCCTTCTATCTCATATTTATAAAAATTGTATCGTATTTATCGCGCACGAAGAGTAGCGACTAAGCTTCGTCCATATCTTTCGCATACGAGCTCCGTTTCCGACGTTATTTATATCCACGCGTTGGTATTTAGGAGTACTACAACTTTCATTTAGACCTTGTTGGCTAATTCTCATTCTATCTCGGATTTACAAAACTGTATCGAATTCGCCGTGCTCGAAAAGTAGAGACTAAGCTTCGTCCATAACTTTCGCATACGAGATCCGTTTTTGACGTTATTTATATCCACGCGTTGGTAAAAATAAAATCTATAACTTTCCTTTTTACTCCGTCGGCTAATTCTCGACCGATCTTAAATTTAACAGTAGGAGGTGATTACACTGTTAAATGTCCGCGTAAAATTCATAACTTTTACATACGGACTCCATTTTCGTCTGTCTTTTTGTTGTTGAGTTCCTATTAATGAGATCTTCAACTCTCATTTAGGTCGCGTAAGCCAAAAACCTCTCGAACTAAAATTCGAGTTTCGGGCCGTGCACTGCTATACCAAATCTTAGAAAAATCATAACTTCCTCATACGAAGTCAGATTTGGGCGTTCTTTATATCCCCGAAATCCTTGTTTCGACCACCACCACTTTATGTAAAGATATCGGGTTTATCTCACACTTTAATTTTGACGCTTTTTTTTATTCTTTATTAATTATACCTTTATAATTAAGTATAAAGCACATAAATTCACATACAACTCAAAGAATTCATTTTTATTACTTCAAAAAGAGATATAATAGTTGAACTAGAGTATTACATCATCTATTAATGCTTAGCCCCGAAACCCGGGAGTTACAAGGAGGCAGTGTTACGTGAGAGGGCAAGCTTGGCGGATTAAGCAACGAAGTTGGTGAAAGAGGTGGAGGGCCTGAATGCTCATGTGGGGGTCCTGACGTTGGAAAACGCCGGTCTAAGCAAGCGGACAGCAGAGATGGAGGTTGATCTAGTGACTGAGAACGCCGCAAGGGGAGCGCTGGAAAGGGATATTTCTTGGGTCCTTCACGACGGGCTCAGCCGGGTTGTGGAAAGGTGGATTCGAAGTCCACAATTCCTCCAATGCTTGGGTCTTGTGAAAGAAGCTTGTGTCGTTGCTGGTGTGGAACAGGGTAAAGGATTCTCTGGGAGCATGTATCCACTGGGGAGGCTGACCCAAAGTCTGAAGAGAATGTGGCCGCCAAGACTCAAGAGATGGAAGACACCTTGGTGACCTTCATGGAGACGGACTTTGATGTCCATCTTCGCTTGAGTGCCGTGGACATGGTTGGGCTTCGTGATCTCTGTCTGGTGATGACAACACTCCTGTTGATAAGTAGTTTTATGTTTGGCTTGTTTTGATGTAACTCCCTTTGAAAATATTTTCCTTATTTGTTTGTTGTCTTTGCTGCCCTTTGTGGCCACCTTTTGAGTCCGAGAGTCCGGCTGTTTGAACAATGTTTGCTTTTTATGGGCGTGAATGTTTCTTTTTATTGCACATACTCTTTGGCCTGGTTACTCTGTGTACGGTTTATGTTGGCCATCACATGATATGTACACAGGGTTTGCTTACACCCCTGGTCAGAGTTCTCTTGCTAGTGAACTCTTTGTGTTTTACTGAAACTGGTCTTTGAGAGATTTGTTCTAATTTGTTGCTTAAAGACCCTGGGTGTAGCCAAGATTTTCATCTTGAGGCTCAATCGGTTTTGTTTGCTTTGTTTTTTATATTCGTGGAAGGTTATGACCCTTCTACACTTATGTCACATGTTCTTTAATTGATGAACATGTTTTGGGAGGAAGGTTATGAGCCTTTCTGATGTAAACTCCCTAAATGCCTTCTTGTAACGATTTCGCTCGTGTGACATTGGATGATCAGTCCTTGTTGTCACACGGTAAATGTACACAACCTCTTTGTTTCTTAGATTTGGATAAAAGGAGCATCTGAATTGCCCTTTCTATTTACTCTAGTTTTGTTTAGAGCATAATATGACTGAAAATAGTAAAGTAATTTATGCTGATTACATTTACATATTAAAATTGACACACAATGCATTAGCTAGCACTGGTTCTACCTTTAACACTTGTTTTAAGAGTAGAAGTGATGCAGGCTCTACGCATTCCACGTTCTTGGAATGGCACGCCCGTCTTGAGCTTCTAGGACATAGGCACCATTCTGATGTGCTCCTACGATTTTGTATGGTCCTTCCCACGTGACACTGAGTTTCCCCAATGGTTCAGCGTGGCTAGACTCGTTTTTTCTTACTACCCATTCTCCAACTTTGAAGTTCTTGGACCGGACTTGGCGGTTGTAATAGTTCTCGGTCTGTGATTTATACAGTGCTTGGCGCATCTGTGCTGCCTCACGTTTTACGTCGAGCATGTCCAGGTCTTGGCGTCACCCTTCTTCGTTGGCCACCTTCTCGAAACTCTATGTTCGCAAGGAGCCAACGATTATTTACAATTGGAGGACCGCCTCCGTCCATAGGTTAGACTGAATGGCGTTTCGCCCGTGCTTGGCCTTGTTGTGGTGCGATAGGACCATAGCACTGTTGGGAGCTCATCTGTAACGCCCGTGTTTCTAAGATAGGCATTAATGATGATGAAATAGTCTAGGTCAACCTTTGTAACTCATTTTGAAGAAATGAAAAGGAATTATGTGATTATTATGTGAATTATGTGTTTTATGCTTAATTATTAGGATTTAATTAATTAAGAATAAAAATAAGCGTCGAAAATAAATATTAGATAAACCCAATATCTACGAAGGAAGTTGTAGTGGTCGTGACAAGGATTCCGGATATATAAAGAATACCGAAATCCGAGTTATAACGAAGAAGTTATGACCTGTCGAAGTTCCGCGACAAAACCGGCACGGCGCCGAATGACGTAAAAAGTGAGTTTTTGATAAACTACTTTTTAGCTTTGGTGATCTAAATGAAAGTCGTAGTGTTCGTTCAACCGAGACTATGTATAAAAAGAACGTCCAAATCTGACTTCGTATGAGGAAGTTATGATTTTTCTAAGTTTCAGCTTAGCAGTAGACAACTAAAAACTCGAATTTTAGATCGAGTGATTTTTAGCCGACACAACCTAAACGAGAATCGAAGGTCTCATCAATAGTAGTACAACGGTAAAAAAGACAGACGAAAACGGACGTCGGATGAAGAAGTTATGAATTTTTAACGGATTTTCCTGTCCCGGTCTGTTAAGAATAATAATATTAAAATCAAA
Organism: Lactuca virosa; assembly: GCF_052849685.1. Classification (NCBI taxonomy): domain Eukaryota; kingdom Viridiplantae; phylum Streptophyta; class Magnoliopsida; order Asterales; family Asteraceae; genus Lactuca; species Lactuca virosa. Next base: position 219,359,163 of record NC_136430.1, on the reverse strand, counting down.
TTCAAAATTAGCCGACCAAGTCTAAACGAAAGTTGTAGAGCATAATTTTACCTACGCGTGCATATAAAGAACGTCAAAAACGGAGCCCGTATGCGAAAGTTATGGATTTTAGAAGTTTTGGCTAAAAAATCGAGAAAAGCACGAAATCCGAGAAATTTCGCATGGTCCGGAATAGGCCACGTCACCCACTCCTCGCTGGCGCCCCGTGTCCGATCTCGGTGAGTCATCAGACACGTGTCTGATCCGGAGAGCCGTCCGAAGCGCGGTCCAATAGGCGTCCGACGCGTGCCCGGTGACTCCTCGCTTCCGAAGCCGCCTCGCCTCCGTCCGACGCGTGTCGCACCAGGGGTCCGAGCTTCGCATGCGCGTCACCTGCGTCCTCGCATCTGCTGCCGCGTGTTCGCTTCTCAGCCCTCGGATCCGAAGCCTCCCCCTATAAATAGAAGGGTGCGAACCCTCCCGGTGATAATTTGGAAAATTGCCATATTTCACCCCTAAACCCATATTTCCTCCATTCCAACTTCCCCCAAAGCCCTGGTATCATTTCCAACACCCGAAATACGTCCCGAAGTGCCCGAAGACTCGGAAAATTTTATTTTTTCGGTTTTCAAGCTCCACCCTCGCAGGGTCCGGTTTTTTATTAAAGCTCCCAGTTGTATTAGAAACGATCGTTTTAAGAAACGAAGTGTTGCCCGATTATCGTCTTATCAAGTGAGTGTATAGTCACTTTCATCTTACACATAGATATGAAGTATTTTATATAAAATACGTGCTATATGAATTGAGATGGATGATGAATGAATGATTTATACAGGTTTTTAAATAATTTAAATTGTATATGTATTTTTATCTACAAATATGTTGGGTAAAACATGGGTAGATAGGTGATGTGTGATGAAATAAAAGGATGATAGGCCTCGATGTTATTGTGATCCAGTCATCTAGCGGAGTATGGATGACGACCACGGACTTTTCTAGATAGTCCTGTGGAACGCTGGCAGGCTTGCAACCTGTAGGTGTTAATGAGCTTGGGTGTTCATTTTCTGTACTTCATCCCCCACATGGTTGCCTTATTTGACATAAATTGTTGGGAAATCCCCAAAGCAGTGTTGTCGCCCCGATGAAAATCCTTAGACTAGGTCCCTTGTTAAAGTTGTTTTAGGGACATAAAGTGATGATAACGGGAATGGGTAATCGGGTTATTGTTGTTCGATGAAATTAATAAATTTATTTATTGTCGGTTGAAAACCCTATATGCTCACCAGGCTCCCAAGCCTGACCCACTCAGTTTTGGGAACAAATTCCGCAACTCTTTTAATCAAAGGATTACTCTGAAATTATTTTAAAAGCATAAATTAAAACCGGTCTTTTCTGGCCGTGAATTTGGGGATGTCACAGTTGGTATCAGAGCATTAGTTTAAGCGAACTAGGAATTTGTAGGATTTCTAGACTTAAAATTAGAATGCTAAGTGATGATCGTGAGATGAGTGTCTACCATATTTTAGACACGAGCACTAGTATATTTTAGGAAAATGCCTAAAATGCTTTTATGTGCTAAATGCTATATGTTTGCCATATATGATATTATTTGTTCGGATCTATGGTCTGTTGCAAACCGGATCTGGAAACCTTATGTGTGTAGGATTCTAAGCGTATGACTACGATATTAGAACTAGCATATAAACGTTTCGGAGTGATTAGAAGAATCTAAATATCGATCGTGAATAAAGATCTAAATTCACCTTAATCGGTGTATAGATAAAAAATGGCAAGAACACGAAGTGGAATTGGAAACGCAACCGGGAACAGGAATCAACAGCCGCAATCCCTAGTACTTGAGCAAGTACCTGTTGCAGGAGCTGCACCTGAGCCAATGACGATGCCTGGGGTACAAGCAATGATGCAGATGATGTTGGATCGCCAAATGGAAGAGACAAGGCGATTACTACAACAGAGTAGGGAAGAAACTATGATACCTGTTGAACAGCCCAAATTGAATGAAGGGCAGTCAGAAGGAGGGAACTACAGTGGGACTGTTGGTCAAGCCAACCCACCGATAGTTAGACAAAACCATCAGAATGAAGGAAATGACGGACGTGGATGTAAATACAAGGATTTTATGGCATCCAAACCACCGTGCCTATCTGGAAGCCCGACACCGGTGGAAGTCATAAATTGGATCTCCGAAATGGAGACAATGTTTGAAAGTTGCGAATGCAGCAACAGACAGAAAACCGCTCTCGCGATTCCTCTGTTAAAATCTGGAGTACTGTGCTGGTGGAAGCTACTAGCTGATTCGATGCCTAAGGGAGAAGCTAGTAAGATGTCTTGGGAGGATTTTCTGGTACAGCTGAAAATGCAATACTGCTCTGAGCAGGATCTTTCGAAATCAATAATGAGTTCCAGAATTTGAAGAATGGAAAGATGAGCGTTACTGAATACGCTGCTAGTTTTATGGAAAATATGAAGCTTGTTCCTTATCTAGTTCCGACTGAACTCTCCAAGGTCAACAAGTTTTCCCACGGATTACCAGCGGACTTTGGTCTGATGGTCAAGCAAGCAACCACTTTGAAAGCCGCCATCTGGGCTCCTAAGAATGTTGAGACTCAGATCAGAGAGAAGGGTCTGGAGAGGGCAGAAGTTGGCGAAAAGAGAAAGTTTGAAGGAACTTCAGGTTCCAACAAGAAAAGCAAAATTTCAAAGTCTAAGAAGTTTGGAGGAAGAGGAGGAGGCGAAGCGAAATGGTGTGAAAAGTGCAAGAAAAAGCACTCTGGAAAATGTAGTGAGGAGGTGACTTGCTACAAATGTGGAAAAAGTAGGCATTATGCCAATGAGTGTCCGTCCAACAAGAGGGTATGCTTTGGATGTAACGAGGAAGGGCACGTTTTGAAAGACTGTCCAAAAAAGAAGGATACAGGAAAAACCAACATTCCACCAAAGCCGAAGGCGAGAGCCTTTCAGATGACACTTGAAGCTGCGAAAGAAGAAGCTGATGTCGCTTCAGGTACCTTTCTCGTAAACGAATTGCCTGCCTAAATTTTGTTTGATTCTGGAGCCAACTACTCCTTTATTTCACATGAATTTGGTAGAAAACTAGCTTTACCTGTTGATAGACTAGATAATGCTTTATTAGTCGAAGTTGCTAGCGGTAAGTTTGTACCTGTTAGCCATCGCATGAAAAACATCTTCATTGATTTGAATGGGAATAAGTTCCACGAGGAATTATTGCCTATCGAGCTAAATGGTTTCAACATCGTGCTATGAATGGATTGGCTTAGCACCAATGATGCCGAAATATTGTGCAGAAAGAAGATAGTAAAAGTAAACCCGCCAGGGAAAGAGTCATTTATGGTGTATGGGGACAAACGTAGAGTGAGTTCTGGAATCATCTCCACAATGAAATCCAGAAAGTGTTTGGCCAAGGGATGTACATCATATCTAGCATTTGTGATCGATGCTAAGAAGGAAAAGAAGGAGGTTCAGGAGATACCAGTGGTATGTGACTATCCGGAAGTCTTTCCCGAAGATCTTCCTAGATTACCGCCTGATAGACAAGTGGAGTTCAGAATAGACTTGTTACCAGGAACGACGCCAATAGAAAAAGCACTATACCGATTAGCACCAACGGAGATGAAGGAGCTTATGACACAACTTCAGGAATTACTAGACAAAGGTTTCATTAGATCTAGTTCGTCACCCTGGGGAGCTCCAGTGTTATTCGTAAAGAAGAAGGACGGGAGTATGAGAATGTGCATAGATTACAGAGAGCTGAATAAGGCAACGATAAAGAATAAATATCCATTGCCAAGGATTGATGACATGTTCGATCAGCTGCAAGGCTCTAGCTATTTTTCAAAGATCGACCTAAGGTCAGGATATCATCAGCTAAAGGTGAGAGAGCAGGATATCGAGAAGAGTGCATTCAGAACACGATATGGATACTAAGAGTTTTTGGTTATGTCATTTGGACTAACCAATGCTCCAGCAGTATTCGTGGATTTGATGAATAGGATTTGTAAACCATTCCTCGATAAATCTGTGATAGTGTTCATAGATGACATTCTGATTTACTCGAAAAGCCAAAAGGAGCATGGCAAACACTTGCAAGAAGTGTTAGAAGTCTTAAAGAAGGAGAAGCTGTATGCAAAGTTCTCCAAATGTGATTTTTGGATTCAAGAAGTCCAATTCTTGGGTCACATGGTCAACCAAGAAGGGATAATGGTTGATCCAGCAAAGATTGAAGCTGTGATGAAGTGGGAGCAACCAAAAAGTCCCACGGAGATCCGAAGCTTTTTAGGATTAGCTGTATATTACCGAAGGTTTATCCAAGGCTTTTCTTCGATCGCTACTCCATTAACATCTTTGACCCACAAAGGAGCTACTTATACTTGGAATGAGAAGCATAAGGAAGCTTTTGAGCAGTTAAAGAAGAAATTGTGTGAAGTACCGATTCTTTCCTTGCCTGAAGGAGTTGATGACTTCGCAGTTTATAGCGATGCATCTGGAGTTGGGTTAGGTTGTGTTCTGACCCAAAGGGATAAAGTGATAGCATATACATCGAGGTAATTAAAAGAGCATGAAAAGAACTACCCTACTCATGATCTGGAGTTGGCAGCGGTAGTATTCGCCTTAAAGATATGGAGGCACTATCTTTATGGCACTAAATGCAAGCTTTTCACTGATCATAAGAGTCTACAATATCTCTTTAATCAGAAGGAATTGAACATGAGGAAACGACGATGGCTAGAGTTACTCAAGAACTACGACTGTGAGATACTTTACCACCCTGGTAAAGCAAATGTTGTTGTTGATGCTCTCAGTCGGAAGGTAAACCTTGAAAAGAAAAGGCCAAGAGCGTTGAGAATTGAAGTTGTCTCGACAATTTTGGAAACTATAAAGAAAGTTCAAGAGGAAGCTTTAGAGAAAAATGACCGAAAGGAAGAATGTTTGGGAAAAAACGTTAGTATTTGATACAAACGGTCAAGGACTAAAGGTATTCCAAGATAGAATTTGGGTACCTAAGACGGGAGGAGTAAGAGATCTTCTGATGGAAGAAGCTCACAAGACCATGTACTCGATTCATCCCGTCAGCACAAAAATGTATAGGGATCTAAAACTCTACTACTGGTGGACGATGATGAAGCTCGATGTTGCTAAGTATGTGGCCGAGTGTGTAACATGTGCTAGGGTTAAGACACAACATCAGTAACCGTATGGGAGTTTAGAACATTTACATGTACCCATGGGTAAATGGGAAGACATCACCATAGATTTCGTGACTAAACTGCCCAGAACAAAGAACGGTCACGACATGATTTGGGTGGTCGTTGATCGCTTCACTAAGAGTGTGCATTTCATTGCAGCCAACGAGAAATGGTCTATGGATAAACTTGTGAATTCTTACGTGAAGGAAATTGTGATGCTTCACGGTGTTCCATTAACGATTGTATCAAATCGTGACAGCCGTTTTACCTCAAGGTTTTGGAGGAGTCTACAAGAGGAATTAGGTACCAAGTTGTGTTTGAGTACAGCTTACCATCCACAAACCGATGGTCAGAACGAACGAACAATTCAAACGTTGGAGGATATGCTGAGAGCATGTACCTTGGAATTCCAAGGTAACTGGGATGAACATTTACCTCTGGTAGAATTTTCCTATAATAATAGTTTCCACTCAAGCATCAAGATGGCACCTTACCAAGCTTTGTATGGAGAAAAGTGTCGAACGCCGTCATGTTGGCTGGAAGCTGGGGAAAAGCAGTTTATGGGACCTGAAATAGTCCATCAGACTGCTGAAAAGTTGAAAGTGATTAGGGAAAGGATGTTAGCTGCTCAAGATCGTCAAAAGAGTTATGCTGACAAGAAAAGACAACCGATATCATTCGAAGTTGGAGATTCGGTTTTACTTAAAGTCTCGCCGTGGAAGGGACTTATAAGATTTGGTAAAAGGGGAAAGATGAGTCCAAGGTTTATTGGACCGTTTAAAGTTCTTCAGAGGATCGGGAATCAAGCTTACAAGCTAGAATTACCAGAAGAACTAGATGGTATTCATAACACTTTCCATGTGTGTTATTTGAGGAAGTTCACGGGAGATGTACCCGACATAATTCCAATTTCTGAATTAAGGTTGGATGAAAACAAGAGGTTAATTGAAGAACCAGAGGCAATCGTTGACCGTAAGACTAAGAAGTTGCGACGCAAAATGGTTGATTTAGTGCTTGTGCAATGGAAACATACGAATGATCCAAATCTCACCTGGGAAACGGAGATTGATATGATGAGTCGCTATCCGCATTTGTTTGCTGATGTGTGATTCCGGGGACGGAATCATCCTAAGGGGGAGAGAATAGTAACGCCCGTGTTTCTAAGATAGGCATTAATGAGGATGAAATAGTCTAGGTCAACCTTTGTAACTCATTTTCAAGAAATGAAAAGGAATTATGTGATTATTATGTGAATTATGTGTTTTATGCTTAATTATTAGGATTTAATTAATTAAGAATAAAAATAAGCGTCGAAAATAAATATTAGATAAACCTAATATCTATGAAGGAAGTTGTCGTGGTCGTGACAAGGATTCCGAATATATAAAGTATACCGAAATCCGAGTTATAACGAAGAAGTTATAACATGTCGAAGTTCCGCGACAAAACCGGCACGGCGCCGAATGACGTAAAAAGTGAGTTTTTGATAAACTACTTTTTAGCATTGGTGATCTAAATGAAAGCCATAGTGTTCGTTAAACCGAGAGTATCTATAAAAACAATGTCCAAATCTGACTTCATATGAGGAAGTTATGATTTTTCTAAGTTTCAGCTTAGCAGTAGACAGCTAAAAATTCGAATTTTAGATCGAGTGATTTTTAGCCGACACAACCTAAATGAGAATCGAAGGTCTCGTCAATAGTAGTACATCGGTAAAAAGACAGACGAAAATGGACGTCGGATGAAGAAGTTGTGAATTTTTAACGGATTTTCCTGTCCCGGTCTGTTAAAAATAATAATATTAAAAATAATGTCAAAATTAGCCGACGAAGTCTAAACGAAAGGTGTAGAGCATAAGTTTACCTACGCGTGCATATAAATAACGTCAAAAACGGAGCCCGTATGCGAAAGTTATGGATTTTAGAAGTTTTGGCTCAAAAATCAAGAAAAACACGAAATCCGAGAAATTTCGCATGGTCTGGAATAGGCCACGTCACCCACTCCTCGCAGGCGCCCCGTGTCCGATCTCGGTGAGTCATCAGACGCGTGTCCGATCCGGAGAGCCGTCCGAAGCGCGGTCCAATAGGCGTCCGACGCGTGCCCGGTGACTCATCGCTTCCGAAGCCGCCTCGCCTCCGTCCGACGCGTGTCGCACCAGGTGTCCGAGCCTCGCATGCGCGCCACCTGCCCCCTTGCATCTGTTGCCGCATGTTCGCTTCTCAGCCCTCATATCCGAAGCCTCCCCCTATAAATAGAAGGGTGCGAACCCTCCCGGTGATAATTTGGAAAATTGCCATATTTCACCCCTAAACCCATATTTCTTCCATTCCAACTTCCCCCAAAGCCCCGGTATCATTTCCAACACCCAAAATACGTCCCGAAGTGCCCGAAGACCCGGAAAAATTTATTTTTTCGGTTTTGAAGCTCCACCCTCGCAGGGCCCGGGTTTTCATTAAAGCCCCCGGTTTTATTAGAAACGATCGTTTTAAGAAACGAAGTTTTGCCCGAATATCGTCTTATCAAGTGAGTGTATAGTCACTTTCATCTTACACATAGATATGAAGTATTTTATATAAAATATGTGCTATGTGAATATATATTGTTTAGTTATTTGAGATGCATGATGAATGAATGATTTATACAGGTTTTTAAATAATTTAAATTGTATATGTATTTTTATCTACAAATATGTTGGGTAAAACATGGGTAGATAGTTGATGTGTGATGAAATAAAATGATGAGAGGCCTCGATGTTATTGTGATCCAGTCATCTAGCGGAGTATGGATGACGACCACGGACTTTTCTAGATAGTCACGTGGAACGTTAGCAGGCTCCCAACCTGTAGGTGTTAATGAGCTTGGGTGTTCATTTGCTGTACTCCATCCCCCACATGGTTGCCTTATTTGACATAAATTGTTGGGAAACCCCCAAAGCAGTGTTGTCGCCCCGATGAAAATCGTTAGACTAGGTCCCTTGTGAAAGTTGTTTTAGGGACGTAAAGTGAGGATAACGGGAATGGGTAATCGAGTTATTGTTGTTCGATGAAATTAATAAATTTATTTATTGTGGGTTGAAAAGCCTATATGCTCACCAGGCTCCCAAGCCTGACCCACTCAGTTTTCTTTGTATTACAGGTAGTGGTGCGAGAGCATAAGTTGAACGACTTATCAAGATATTTTGATTATAGGCCTGTAGTGTATATAACTGTTGTAAGGCTTATAATGTGTCGTTTATGCTTTTGGTATGTATCGGAACATGACATTCCGAGTTTTGTTATATAATGAAAATACATTTCTTTAAGAAATGCTTTGGTAAATCTTATTTTATCATATTTCGTTTTGGGAACAAATTCCGCAACTCTTTTAATCAAAGGATTACTCTGAAATTATTTTAAAAGCATAAATTAAAACCGGTCTTTTATGGCCTTGAATTTGGGGATGTCACATCATCCACCCAGGCGGACTTTGATCTGAATATCCGTTTCTTCAAACCATTGACTATGGTTTTGTTCGATATCTATGTCTGTCCGTTAGCCTGAGGATGCGTTACTGATGTGAACTAGCGGTGGATTTTCTTGTCTTCACACCATTCCTTGAAGGGACTTCCTTCAAACTGAGTGTCATTACCACTTATGACGATCCTAGGGGTTCCAAAGCGGGCCAAGATGTTCTTTGTCATGAACTTTATCATCTGCTTGCCAGTGACAGTGGCCAATGGTTCCGCCTCTATCCACTTGGTGAAATAATCCATGGCTACCAGCAAAAACTTTACGCCTCCCGGCGCCGGTGGAAATGGTCCCACTATATCGATCCCCCATTGGTGGAAAGGCCAGGGGCTAGTGATGCTTGTCAATGACATGGATGGTTGATTTTGGAAAGGGGGAATGCTTGGCATTCCTTGACTTTCTTGGTTAAGGCTACGACATCGTTGTATATGTCCGACCAGTATACTTCTAGGCGAAGTATCTTACCTATAAGTGCGCGAGCGCCTTCATGTGCTGCTGTGTCCCCGGAGTGGCTTTCTTCGAGAAAAGCCTTCCCCTCTGTCTTAGAAATGCATCTGAGCCATGGGTTTTGATATCCCCTTCGGTACAACTAATTGTCCCGTATCGCAAAATGCGGTACCCTGACTTTGACTTTTCTTGCCTCATGTGGATCGTCCGGAAGCACGCCATGGCGCAAGTAATCAACAAATGGTTTTGTCCATTCTAGGGAGTTGATATGGTACTGACTTTTTGGTTATCAATACTCCTTTCTGGGAGTACTTCGACTAGTACTTTCTTTGTGAGCTAATCATATGAGGTGGAGGCCAGTTTGCTGAGGGCGTCCACCCTTGCATTTTCCCCCCGGGAGATTTGCTTTATTGAAACACTTTTGAACGTGCTGGCTAAATTACGGACTGCGTCTAGATATTTCTGCATCCTAGGATCCTTTGCCTCGTATACTCCATTTATTTGGTTTGTGACAAGCAACGAGTCGCTAAGAGCTACTAGTTGTTTTGCGCCAACCTCCTTGGCCAGCCTTAGTCCTGCTAGGAGTGCCTCGTACTCTACTTCGTTGTTTGATACTTGGAAGTCGAACTGTAGTGCGTAGGTGATCTCTTCGCCTTTGGGGCTTTGGAGGATTAGGCCTACGCCTGATCCTTCTTTGTTTGTTGCGCCATCGATATACAACTTCCAAAGTTCCTTGCCGGCCTTAGGCTCTAATGGGTCGACAGAGATTGTCGTCGGTACTCCCTTGATGGTTCTGGGGTGGTACTGGATGTCGTGTTCACCCAACTCTATGGCCCACTTAGCTAGGCATCTGAACTTTTTCGGCCTTAGCAGCACTTGTTTTATTGGGTAACTGTTCAGAACCTCCACCTTGTGGGCTTGGAAATATCTCTGTAAACGTCTCACTGCATAGACCAAGGAGAGGACCAATTTTTCCAAGGCCGGATAATTTACTTCTAGCCCTTGTAGGGCCCTGCTAACAAAGTGAATGGGGATTTGCTTGCCTTCCCTTTCCATCACTAACACAGAGGAGATAGCCTCTTCAGACGCTGCTAAGTACATCTGTAGAGTCTCCCCTAGAAGTGGGCAGACGAGAGTCAGGAGTTGTTGCAGTGAGTCTTTTAATTTTTGCAAGGCCACGTCCGCTTCCTCTGTCCATTTGAGTTGCTTTGTGTCTAGACATCCCTTTAGTGTTTGGTACAGAGGAAGCGCCTTCTCTTTGGATTTGGCAATGAACCTTCCACGATCCGTTAACCTGCCGTTAATCTCCTGCACTCCCTTAAGGTTGTGTGGGGTTTTCAACTCGAGGAACTCTTGTATTTTGTTGGGATTGGGTAGAATCCCTTTCCTGGTCACCTGATAACCAAGGAATTACCCTTCCTCGACTCCAAAAGTACACTTAGTCGGATTTAACTTCATATGTGCTTCGACTAGCGTTTTGAAGGTTTCTTCCACGTCTTGGAGTAACATTTCTTCATTACGGCTTTTAATTACCATATCTTCGACGTAGAATTCGATATTCCGTCCAATTTTGTTGGCCAATACCTTGTCCATCAGCCTCTGGTAAGTAGCACTCGCGTTTTTTAGCCCAAATGGCATTTTCTTATCGTAGAAGGTGCCCTTTTCGGTATGGAAAGCTGTTTTTGCTTCATCTTCTCGCTTCATCTGCACCTGGTGATAGCCCTTATATGCATCGCGGAAGCATTTGAATCGGAAGCCTTCAAGCGATTGGACTTTCTGATCGATCTCCGAGAGAGGATAACAATCTTTTGGGCGGGCGTTATTGAGATCTGAATAATCTATGCACATTCGCCATGCCTCATTGGATTTCTTTAACATTACCGGGTTTGCTATCCATGTTGGGAACATTACTTCCCTGAGTATGTCAGCACTCACCAAATTGGCCACTTCTGCGTTATAGCCATATTGCGGTCTGCCGCCTGTCCTCGCTTCTTTTGCTTTACAGGGTTGCTCCCAGGCGCTATGTTAATACTGTGTTCTATGATCTGTTGATCGACGCCTGTCAGATCCGTTGGCTTCCAGGCGAAGACTATGGAGTATTGCCTCAGAATCGCCACCAGTCGTGCCTTGGTTTCGTCTGTTAAGTGAGCGCCGATTCGCACGAGCTGCTCTGGATACTCCATGTTTATCTGGTGTTGCTTTGTGGAACATCCCTCCTTGGACTTCTTTGGCGCGCGCACGAGTTTTAGGGCGGCTATGATTTGGTGGCAATGTTGTGCTCTGGTGTTTGTGGCGAGGACGACCGCCGATACCTGATGCATGCTAAATTTAATGATGCCATGTATCGTCGATGGTACGAGATGTAGTAAAAACGATTGTTGATCGTCCAAGCAGAATGTCCTGTTCTGTTGGGTATCGGATCACAGAGAATTTGACTGTCCTTGTGATTCGGTCCCTTTCGTCGTGGCTGACCAACGTTAAGGCAGCTGAAAAATTCCTAGCGGCCACAAGCTATGCCCGGTGAATCCTACTAATGGTCCACCGGTTGAGGGTCGGAGCCCCTCCTTCCACATGTCAGGTAGCTGTCGGAAGCAGTGCTCATAGAGTATATCAGAGCAACTACCATTGTCAATGTATATTCGGTGGACCTTTGTGTTATGAATGAATCCTGATATGAGGAGTGGGTCTCATAGATCCCAGTTTGATGGTATGGGATCGCTACTCGAGAAATTGATGTTGAGTAGGTTTCTCAAGAGTGCCTCGATCTCGTTTTCTGCGTGGTGATGTGTGTTTCTCTTACAAGAGTTAGAGATAGTGAATACATCAGTGCCGTCATACGGATTCGTCTGCAACAAATTGGGATGTGATATCACCATCTGAGGTGATGAGACATCCGATGACGATTGCCGGAAATTGCTATGGAGCCCTGGTTCTGTTGTTTTTATCGTAATTGGCGGGATCTGTGTCATTGGCACCTGGAGTGGTTCGTACGTTCTGAACAGAGCTTCTACTGCCATCTCAGATTATGTTGGGTCTAGATCCCCCTTATGCAAGGAACCAACGTCGTCTATTGGTTGTATCACTCTGAGGATACGTCCAGATGGCGCCAAATGTTGTGACATATTCGCAGATCATTTGGATGCTTGATGGTGTAACTGCTTTGGGAGTTTTCCCGATACCACAATCACAGAAGAACCGTTAGAGGATGACCGGGTGTTCTCCCGGGACGTCACTCCGACGATCAAAATAGTCTAGAGTGAGAGAGAAATCTTAGGGTAATCTTCGTGAGAAAGAAGATGGATCCCTTCCTTGAGGTGGAAGAGATCCTTTTATACATGTTAGTAACGGATCGTGAGGACCGTTTCTCGTGAGCGTGATACGTGGCCTCCTCTTACTGGGAGAACTATTCACGCTAACTAACCGCCATGTTACGTCAGTTCTGGGCGTCACTCGGGCTATTTGTAGCTTTCTAATTGGTTGTGGGTGAATGAGGAGATCACATGGGATGTTCTTCCCTTGTGACGAGAAATGAGCTGTCGCTCCGGCTTTGGCTCTCTGAGGCCAAGATCGGGTCTCAGCCAAGGCAGTAACGTCTCTGTTACATTTAACGTGGCTGTTAGGTAACGTTAATAATAATAATAATAATAATAATAATAATAATAATAATAATAATAATAACAACAATAATAATAATTTTGAAATTGATTACATAGTGAAATTATACTTGGAGTTACAAGAGTTTAAGTTATAAAGATAAAATACCATTGAAAGGTGTAACATATGGAAATAATTAAAAAAAGATGGGTAAATTTTGGAGAAAGAAGCAGATAAGGAGTGGATAGTAGAGTAAATTCATGTTATATAAAGGAAAGCCATAACCTCCTTCCCTCCATCTCTTTGTTGACGACGACCACAAGCAAGACAAGAAGAAAAGGGGAATTTTCGGATTTCCTTTCTTTTAAAATATAGCCTTAGTGTTTGGATGACCCCCTTAAATTGAATCGTTGGATCACGGTGATGTTTATACTTAAGCATCCAAAGACATATATGAAGGTTTTTACGATAGGTTTTTTGATTTCAAGATCTGAAAGGTGGAGAGGTTGATTTTTGGGCAAGTTTACGCTTAGATCATTCATTCACATCACTTCAAGGAAAGTTTTCATCCCGATTGAGTTTATTTCAAAAGTGAGATCATGAGTATCTTTATGGAAAATCATAATAAATAGTAGAAAAATCATATGAGGTGAAGGTCAAGGTCGTTAGAAATGTTTGGGAGTTTAATTTTTCCCCTCTATGGACCACTTGACCTGATTACAAATGATAATGGGGTGAAAGATGCATTATTTCCAGACTGATTCGGTAAGTTAGCAGATTGCAACTATCAAATTGCATAGGAAATCATAAAAAAAAGTCATATGAACATGTGCTTAGTATCCCCAGAAAGTTAAGAGAGTCTACTTTAATCCTTTTTAAGAATCATTATGAGAAGATGCTTATAAGTATGGTAGAATATGTCATGATCAGAGTGTTGTACAAAAAATATAACTAAAAGAAAGTACTAAACAAGTATTATTAAGTGCGGATTAAGTGTTATGAACTAAGAAGTAACTAGTGTTACTTTATGTAAATTGATAAGGTCTTGGTTGGCTTATAATGCACATCCTAGTAATACTTGCAGAAATATTTAGTTCAAGTGAGTTTCACTTCTCCATATGTGACACTATGTGCTACATGGGTATGTGATTATATGGTTTATGTGTAATGTATGATAGATGTAAGACTATAACTATCTAATGTGGGTGCCACGCTATTGTTGGATAATAGCATTTAGATGGGGATATATAAGTATCTATAGTTCGTTGTGGTTACATTCAGATAGGGATGTACGACTGTTGTGTTCTTCGTTATATATAGTCGAATGTATAGTTTATTGTTCTCACTAAGAGTTCGTTTACCCATTAATAATTAACATTAGAGATCTCATGGTTTGTCAAGAGAAAGAACACAACTGGACTGCTAAGAGCTGTAGCATACATGTTTTAAAGAATTAGTTTTAGTATTTTATGCTTTTAAAGACTTTCAATGAAATGTTTTAGAAATTTCCATGATTTAAAAAGCTTTTGCACAGTTATTTTAGAGCCTTATTACTTTCCAAATGAAATATCATGTTTATTTAGGACTAATATAAGAATTTTTTTCAATTATTTAAAACTTTAAATACAAGATTTAGGTGTTACGATATTAAACAAAAAACATAATTTATTTTAGAATGACAAACACACACAATTCCTACGGTAATGATATACTACTATTTGGTCTCAAGCAAGACTTGCACCCTCAACCTATACATGATGCACATATTTCCAACAACTCGGCTACCAACCCTTTAGTAAAAGATATATATATATATATATATATATATATATATATATATATATATATATATATATATATATATATATATTGTGGACCACATTGATTTAATCGTCTAATTACAAAAAGATATACAAATATATAAGTATCTAAAATTATTGAAAAGCATAATAAATTGGGGCAATTACAATATCATGGAATTCATGCCGGTGTCCAAAAACTCATTTCATGATGTTAGGCAATTAAATGTGTTTTTCTAGTCAACATCAAGACATAGTGAAAGAATTCTTTAGTGAGTGTTGTTGACTATAAAAGTTCAGACCATCCACAGCGCCTATTGCAAATCAAATTTGCAATGCCACAAAAGAATCAATTCAATGCCACATGCACTTCATCTTGCAAACTGTGCAAGGCTTTCAATCTTTAGTTTTAATATTTTTTTAACCGAACCATTATATATATATATATATATATATATATATATATATATATATATATATATATATATATATATATATATATATATATCAATGTTTTAAAAACCGCTTCGAATCGGCCAGTTGGAGCGGGAAACGGAGATGAAAGTGGTTCAATAAAACAAATTTTATGTCATTTTTTAGACTGGATCGAACTGGACGGTTTCTTAAAAACCAGTTTGATTCGATTTATTATATTTGTATAGTTGGATTTTATTTAGCCCGTTAAAAACACAACACATTTCTAAAGGAAATTGAACATTTTCAAAGTGCACATAACTCGAATGCCGACGCACACCACATCAGATATAGGGAATTTTCTTGATTGAATCAGCGGTCGAAATAGTTGAACCGACAGTCAAACCGAGAACAAGTCATCAGAATAATTCAACTAAAAATCAGTTTATATATATATATATATATATATATATATATATAAAAGTTCTTAGACCATCCACAGCGCCTATTGCAAATCAAATTTGCAATGTCACAAAAGTATCAATTCAATGCCACATGCACTTCATCTTGCAAACTGTGCAAGGCTTTCAATCTTTAGCTTTAATATTTTTTTAACAGAACCATTATATATATATATATATATATATATATATATATATATATATATATATATATATATCTCAACAAGAAATATAGTTATTAGGGGCGACCCCATTAGAGACGACAGGTAGTATTAGGGACGACATGTGACAAGACGCGGTTTGTCGTCGCTAAAAGCTTGGCGTTGTCGCTAAAGGGTCGCCTCTAATAGTCCACGTCGGCGATCCGTGTGACTTCGCCCAGAGTGAATTGTAGCCGTTCGTTTTTTATATGATCCAACGGGCAGGGTTTCTCCGTACCAGGGCAATAGCGGCGACGGTAATAGAGACGATGTTGTCGTCGCTACTAGTAACCAAAAAAGACGCGGGATATCTTCCCTCCAACGTGTCGCCCCAATTAGTGTCTTGTTGCCGCAAATAGCGTCGCCGCTAAAGGGTACGACCACTTTACCTCCCCATCGTCTCTGAGAACAGGTTACAGCTTCACTTCAAAAATCTCTTACACGATTTCCGGCGATTTTCCGGCCAAAAACACCCCGATCCTCTCGATTTGATCGGCGACCATGACCATAAACCCTCTCATTTCTCCATTCCTCTTCACTCCTCATCTCCCCCTCATTTGGCCGACGCTGTGATACGTTTTCCGGCGACAAACTCCAATTTTCCGGCATCTGCAGCAACGGTAGGTGCTCCCTTCCCTCATTTCTCTTTCAATTTCTTTTCTAGAACGAATTTGTGTGTTAATTTTGGATTTTGGTGGTTTCACAGCAACATCTCCGGTGACACCACCTCTTCTCCGGTCATACCACATTTACTCCGGCGACCTCAACCATAACACCACCACCTAAACGATTTGCAGTTTTTTTTTCTGTTTTTAATGTAGGTATAAGAAATGTTGGTATTTGTATGTAAAATATATATGTATATATGTATTTGTATATGAAATGTATGACTATGTATGAAAAAATGTGTGTATAAGAGTATTTGCATGTGAAATATAAATGTATATGTGTATTTGTTTATGAAATTTATGTGTATGTATGAAAAAATATGTGTATAAGAGTATTTGCATGTGAAATGTATGTATATGTGAAAAATCTATGTATATGGGTGTAAATATATGAAAAAATCTATGATAAAATGTATGTATTTATATGAAATGTATGTATTTGTATGTGAAATGTATATGTATATGTATGAAAAAATGTATGTATATTTTTGTATATGTATGTAAAAATATATATGTATGTATATGTGTGGATATGTATGTAAAAATGTATGTATTTGTTTGTATATGTATGTAAAAATGTATGTATATGTTTGTATATGTATGTAAAAATGTATGTATATGTTTGTAAAAATGTTTATGTGTATTTGACGTTATAATGTGAAATGTACATGATTGTATAATTGGAAAAAAAATTAGAAAAATATGAACTTGTACACTTGTGTTATAATTTTTCATATTATGTTATATATATATATATATATATATATATATATATATATATATATATATATATATATATATAGTGTTATAATTTTTCAGGATGTTATTTTTTTGGGTTGCATTCGTTCATTTCATGGCTGCTGTGATGGGCCATGGAGGTGATGGTGGTGACGAGCCACCACATCCGTTCGGTGGAGATTTTGGTGTTCACCAGATTGATGGTAATTAATATTTATTCTAATTCATTGTATTTCATATTGTATGTATATAAAAAACTATCTTTACTAATATTTTTTTGCAGCTATACCTCCCAGACGAAGAGGTATGGCAGTAAACAAGAAAATGCATCGGCTATATGAAGCAAACGGCAGACAACCTCTAAAAATAATATTTGACAGAAATACTTTTGTACCGATTCGGGATGTATATGAATGTTTCATTCGGGAGGTTGGAAGTTATATCTGGCGTGACATAGCTTTGGATAAGAACACCTGGAAAGAAGTTCCTGAAGCCGATCGGAATGGCATGTTTACATATCTTTCGGTAAATTATTTATTATTTATAAAGTTATATTTAACATGTTTAATTTTGATTTATTTTTAACTTCTTATTTTTTTGTAGACATATTTTGATTTTCAAGTCATTTCAAATGATCCCGATGCTAGAATTTTATTGGCATCACTGAACCATCGGATATGTCAGCGGTATAGAGGCCGCAAAAATATTGCAAAAGGTAAATTTATAGATATGCTAGAGGGTGCGGAGGCAGCAAGGGCTCGACCCCCCATGGGTATGGATTCAGCGCGTTGGAGTGCTACTATTGACCACTTCTTAACTGATACACATTGTAAACGATCCAGTGTAAACAAAGAATGCCGGAAGAAGCAAGTAGTTAAGAATCGTGGAGGGACGTGCAGCTACGGTAGTGCTTCTTTCAAAAATGTAAGTTACATTAATGTTTATTCAGTTATAACATATTTTGTAATGTTTATTTAAGTATAACATATTTTTTAATGTTAAATAGAATTTGAATAAACTTGAAGTATTTCACCGTGCACATGTCAATAAACAAGGGGAATTCGTTGACCCGTTAGTTGAAGAACAATATGTAAGTTATTATTACTTAAAAATGAAGTAGAATGTTGTTTTTTTGAGTTTGTTTTGAAGTATATTAACAATCTTCGTGAAATGCAGAATGCTTTAGTTGCTAAGGTTGCTTTACAAACTCAGCACATAGCCGACTCCGGTGGTGATCCGAACTCCATTGATTGGATAGCCTTATTTGAGAAGGTGTTAGGTGCTCGAAGGGGACATGTGAGAGGCATCGGGCCTAAGCCTTCCGTAGCGGGTACAAGTGCTCCCACCCAGTGGCAGTCACAGTCACAGACACCACAACTAACACAAGTACTTATTAATTTGTTGTAAATTTTGTTGTTTGATAGTTTGGTAGTTTGTTAGTTTGTTAAATTGTTATGAATTTGGTTGTTTGTTAAATTGTTAAGGACTTAATGTGTTTGTGACTTAATTGTTAAGTAATAATAATTTGTTTTTATAGTATGATATATTTTAACTTATATTCTTACTTTGTAGGATGTGGATGTTAACGCTTTTCTCCGAAACCCGGCGTTTGTGACGGCAATTGGAGATATTATCCGGTCATTTACCAAGCAAGTCGACAATGCGACCAACGACGACGAAGAAAACGATGATGGGGACGACGATTAGTATATATTACTTTATGTTATGGATGATGTTATTATGGAGTTAGATGATGTTAATGTGATATATTTTATGTAATGTTATTTGATGTTTTATGTAATGCATATTTTTAAATTATAAGTTTTATAATTGTATAAATTTTGTATTTTTATAATATAAACTAATATAAAATATAAATTTTATCTAAAAAAACAAGCATTAGTGGCGACACCTTTAGGGACGATCTTAAGCATTAGCGACTACACACCCCGCCGGAATATTTGGCCGGAGTAACACTGACCGGTAGCCGGAATATTATTAGGGACGACACCTTTTGAGACGACGACTGCTATTAGCGACGACATGTATTAGGGACGACACTTTTAGGGACGACTTTCGAGTATTAGCTACGAGGTATTTGCGGCGACCCAATTGAGACGACATGTCGTCCCTAATACCTTTAGGGGCGACAATCTTGACTATTTGCGACGCGTTTTGTCGTCCCTAAAGGTGCATTTTCTTGTTGTGTGTATATATATATATATATATATATATATATATATATATATATATATATATATATATATATATATATATATATCAATGTTTAAAAAACCGGTTCGAATCGGCCGGTTGGAGTGGGAAACGGAGATGAAAGTGGTTCAATAAAAACAGATTTTATGTCATTTTTTAGACTGGATCGATCTGGACGGTTTCATAAAAACCTGTTTGATTCGATTTATTATATTTGTATAGTTGGATTTTATTTAGCTCGTTAAAAACACAACATATTTCTAAAGAAAATTGAACATTTTCAAAGTGCACATAACTCGAATGCCGACGCACACCACATTAGATATAGGGAATTTTCTTGATTGAATCAGCAGTCGAAGTAGTTGAACCGACAGTCAAACCGAGAACAAGTTATCTGAATAATTCAACTAAAAATCAGTTTATTAATATATATATATATATATATATATATATATATATATATATATATATATATATATATATATATATATATATATATATATATAAAGTAATAATTGATGTTGTAGTGGGGACCACTTTTGAAATATGAATGTTATTGCATTGATGTGAATAATCATTGTTGATGTGTCACAATTGAAAGATTAGTCCCATTACACTATTGCACTGATGTGAATGATCTTATTCAGACATGTGGATATTGTGAATAGTAGGAAAATAATCATGGGGTTGAAAATTACTATAATGTCATAATTTATGGAAGAGACTATATGCACATATCATTAAATGAAAAACACACCAATTAGAATAAATACAAGAATTATTACTTCCATGAAGGTAAATCATGTGAACTTAACCAATAAATGTATCACATATAATTCCTTAATAATTCCATCAGTTATCTTCCTCAGTACCCCAAGGAAAACGATGTTATGCACCACCAATGACATTGTGTTTGACCTAAAGAAGTCCCATTCTTTCTCTTTTAAAGGATATAATCATTCTAGTATATTGATGCTGAAGTTTTTTAAAAAGAAGGGAGAAGGGGAGGGATAGAAAGGAGAAGGCCAAGAAGAAAGATAAGTGCAGCGGCAATAGCTAATAGAAGGAGAGCAACAGAAAGAAGAACGGGAGCAGAAGGAGGATGAAAAATAGAAATGATGAAAAGAACTCCTGCAGCAATCAAGAGGAGAAGGATGCATACAACATCAGCGATGATGAGAATAATTTTCAAGAAAAGAAGGGAGCCAATCCCCATTTTCAAAAGACTTAATGTTTTTTCATTTTCCAAAGAGCTATTAAATTGTTAAGATACGTAAAACATGCATATTCTTTTTTTTTTCTCATCAAATTTGCATGTCATAATAGTCGACATTTTTTCTATGTACAGTCTTAATAAAATCTCTTTCTTAGCCTCTTTAAGTTGATGTTTTATTGAAGAATATTAAACGTGTCAAATGTATGTTGTCGTATATACAAAATGTTAAATGCATGACATTGATTTCACTGATAGTCAAATATTGTCAATAGTTTTTTCACTTGAATGTGAGCTTAAATTCGTTTTAAAAGAATATTATTTTACTTTTTTAATTTTTTTTTTTGTATTTTAAAATCTAGTTTTGGAAGTATTACAATATATTTATGGCTCTTATACAGAAAACTCTTATTATTTTAGGAAATTTTTTGATAAAATCCTAAATGGTTTTTTAACAAAAAAATCTCGTTATTTTGAGAAAAATCACATAATCTTTTATTTCTTGTTAAAAAAATTATGTTATCATTAATTTGGGAAAAATGTTAAATAATCGAGACTTTTTATTTAAAAGATATTTAGGACTTTATGAAAATATTTTTTCGAAATAATAAGACTTTTCTGTATAAAACTCATATATTTATAACACTTATTAAACTTCTCACACATTCATTAAATTTCTTGAATCTATGAGAAATAATTTATTCATGGGTATTGATTTGGGATCAAGGTTCTAAATAATGTGAGACGTGGGCTTGATGACAAGGTGAAAATTAAGCAATGACGAGCCATGACGTTTTTCAAAGAGTAACTATTTTATATAAATTAAAAAAGATAAATCATATTATTATTGAATTTTATCAAATATATCAAGTTTTTAGAAGTGTTATATTAATATTTAATATAAAAAGTTAACAAAAACTCAATTATTTTAAGACCGATCAGAAAATAAATAAATAAATAAAGAAAACTCGTGCCTTGAAAAAAACTCGTGCCATAACGTGATAAGGCGTCTTTACACGTTATTTGGGTGTCACACTTAACAAACCCGCATTGGACGTTTTCATAACGGCTAGGTCACATCTCGTGCCATGGCACACCTTGAGACGCGCCATAACGCGCTTTTTAAAACCATGGTTGGGATATAGGAAACTTACTTAGATTACGTGGCAAAAGTTCATGGCTAGTAAAGATAATAGTGGATTGGAAGTAACATTTTGATTAGAGAATCCATATATGCTTTATAGTGCCAATAGTCCTAGAGTATTTATGGTCAAGACAAGAATTAGAATTGGTCTACTCCTATGGGTCATTCTGGAGCTCCTTGGGTGGATATTTTTAGATCAGTCAAACAACAAATTGAAAAAAAAAAAAAATAAAAAATAAACTCATATGTTTTGGTAAAAAAAAAAAAGCTTGATATCAATAAGAATACATGCTTTTGGATGGATTATTGGCTAGGTGAAGACATGTTACATGTATGGTTCTCACGGCTCGCTAATTTACACACTAATTTATAGGTGCTTGTTAGTTAGCAATTACCGATGGATGTGTGATTGACATGCCTTCATCAGCTGTCGAGAGTGTTTTGGAGCATGAATAATGGGTTGAACTTACTAACTCTTTGTAGGAGGTTACGAGTTACTTTATCGAAACATCAATACAGGTGGAGTTGGGAGTTAGATTCCAGTGGTGACTACTCATTCAGTTTTTACATTGGCTAAACAATGGTTTGATGAAAACATGCTTCCGATAGATGATATAGAAATGAGATGGAATAAATTTGTGCCTATCAAGGTTAATATTTTGTTTTAGAAGATGATGTTGGATAAGATTTTAGTTAATTTTAACCTTCGTAAAAGATGCAATTATTTAGATTCTATATCATGCAACATATGTAATAATGATTAAAAAACGATTAGCTATACTTTTTCATGTCCGACTTAGCAAGAGGTATTTGGTCCCAAATGGTGAGGTGGTGGAGATTTTATGTGTGACTTAGAAAGAGGTATATATTTAAATGTTCTATTAGGTCACCTCATGTGATTTATATATTTGTTAACATATGTTATAACTTTGTGGATAATTTTTTTCCAAAACTATAAAAGATGATAAATATTTTCAAATATGTAATTATAAAACTACAAAAACAATAAAATATTATATGGCCACAATGTTTTATATTTTTGGTATTTTTAAAATTTTAACAATTACTTTTAATGATTAATTTTTTTTTTTAAATATATTCATTTTTCGTTTGTTAAATCAATTGGTTAACAAATAAAAAACCTATCATTTAAATATTAGTAGGGTATTAGGTAAAATGTTTCTAAATATAGGGTTCAAACATGACACAACTTTTATATATATATATATATATATATATATATATATATATATATATATATATATATATATATATATATATGATAATATAAATAATATAAATAATAATTATAATTATAATAATAAGTGGTTGAAGTGAAATTTTGAAAAGCTTTCTAAAAGTTATAGAAAAGGTAAAAAGCTTTAGAAAAAACTTACCATTAAAAATCTTTAATATATATTAAAATAGAAATCTTATGACATCATCTTAAACAATATGGATCATTGATTTTATTTTAATCTTATGTTTTTCACCCTTAATCAAATTGTTTACATCATCTTCCTCAAATTGAATGTATTTAATTCCAATAAAATCTTTCCAATTGTCAAACAAAATTAACGTACATCCGTTAAAATTGAATGTATTTAATTCCAATAAAAGTTTCCCATATTTTAAATCTTGAATTTCTAGTTGTAAAGGTTTTAATATGACCAACTTTAAAACCATATTACTAAAAACCATTTCAATTAAGGCATTAAATGCCAACCATTAATATAAATCCGTTCATATTTGTGAGAACAAGATCGATGCGCAGGGACAACGTTTGAAAACTCAAACCTTGAGTAAATGCTTGAGATCAATGTCTACTTGCTAATGGATGTTCAAGTCTAGACTGGAAAGAGCAGTCAAGTCTTAGATAATCAGTTCAACAAATGATCAAGACATTAATTGAGAACAAGTAGTCAATGATCAAGGTAAAGTTAATAAATGAAGAACAAGAAGAATGTTTTAAATATGATAAGAGTAAATGCCAAAAGTGAGTGAAAGATCCGTTCTTGACTTGTATTGAAAGCTCCTATTTAAATGAGTGAATGTACAGCGAATTAACCCAGGTGTTTACATAAGACCGGACAAAAGACATAAGTCTGACATTCTGATTGTCCTAAAACAACTTTAGACTAAGTCCTATGAAACGTTACATCAAATACAAGACAAAAGTAATAAATGCACAAAAGACAAAATGACTTCATTCCGAACAAGTATTATTCTGGAGATGAAAGTTTGATACGGATCAGCATACATTCCGGACATCAGGATCAGCTCCGGAATGTGTTCCTCTCCAAAATACTCCTCCTCTTCTTCTCTTCAGCTCCGGACAGGTTCCGGATCACTTTTCCCTTCGGAACCAAGACACTTCTGAATATGTACTTAGGATTGCTAGAGGTTCACTTTCAGGTTCCAACAATCTCCCCCTAAGTGAACTTAGCAATCCAGCAGGATTAGTTCATTTCTTCCTTGATGAAGGGGTATGCTCTGAACAACCATTCTCGCACCGCAATGTACCAAGCCAGTTGACTTACAAACTTTGCCTTAACCTGTTCCGGAGCATCAGACTTGGACGCCCGAGATATGAACTTCTTCAGAGCTTTGGTCGGTACTAAGTGTTTATCAAGGACTCGAAAGAAGTCCTTCTTATTTGTTCTTCTGGTGGTGTAGACAAACCCTAGAACCGGTTCTTCAATCGGACCACCTGCAAGAATTTCAGCTTCCGGAAGAACAAAGTCGATCTTGGCAACGAATTGTTCGGTTCCGTAGAGGTGTGCAAGTTCGTAATCACATCGGCAGAACTCAGCAACATAATCTTTGAGAAAGCTGAGAATTGCGTGGTAAGCACCCATACTGATGTCATCCTTTTGATTTTCTCTGAAGTAAGCAGCTAGGGTAAGGATGTCGTTCGGATTCATTGAAGGAAAATCCGCATCAGTAACGGTCCAGGGAGTTGGCTTGTTCCGGAGGAGATGGAAACGAAATAGAGGACAGTTCAGCTCAAATTTTACTAAAATTTTTCTTCCAAAGCCTTGAACTTTGGTGATCCTCTTCCTTGTCCATACTTCCTTGCAGGGTTGAGCATTCTTTGCATAGAAGGTTTTGAGCCTTTCACGCTCTGTCCGGATGATCACTTCCGGATTATCGGTTGGGTGGAGCGGAGCAAACTTCGTGTAGAATTTGCTGTAAGGAGAGAGAGGAAGATCCAGTTGATCAGTGTCATTGGTGGGAAGGTCATAGTAAAGTGTTGGGATGATTTCATGTGCTTGAAGGATGCCTTCATGGCAAAGAGGAGAGATGCCACGCATCGGATCGGGATTGTCTTTTAAGGCTTGAATCCGGATGCTGTCCTCTAGTGCCTTATGAATTTCCTCCTTAGACCATCCATATTTTTGTTTGAGAGGAGGTCCGGAGTGGAAGGCTTGTTGTTCGGAAGTCATTGGTTTCTTCCCTTTGTCTCTTTGAAGCGCATCAATGACCATCTTCATGTTTTCATCAATGATGAATTCCGGAGTGGGAGTTGGAAGCGGTTCTTCCGGAATTTCATCTGGGGTCCGGAGAGGAGAGCCCTGGTCGATTGGGGCTATTTTTGGTTCCAGAATGGGAGTGGGAGACAGCATAGAAGGAGTGGCTCGGAAAGCTTGAGCTGTAAGAAATGATTTTGCCTTAGCCATTTTGATGGCCATATCAAAAGCTTCCGGAAGAGAGGATGGCCAAGAGACGGCTGACTAGATCCTCTTTTGTTCTTCAGTTAATTCCTTCGGAGTGGTCAGCTTTGGAGCTTGAAGACCAAGAACTCCTTTGGGAGCTTCATCCGGATTATATATACTTCATCATCTTCATCACCTTCACTTCCTTCAGTGATTCCCAAGATTCCGGAGACGATTTGAACGTCTTCATCTTCGGAATCCATGTCCTCATCCCTGAGTGTGAATTCCGAGGCTGGTTTCCATCTTCTGCTTGGGCCTTCTCCCCCTCTTGCATCGGTGAATCTTGAGACCGGTGCAAGCGTTAACTCTTCCTTGATATCATCAAGTTTGGAGAAAAGCTTCTGAAGACCTGTGGAGAGTTGAAGAGTGAGAGTGTCATAGGCTTCGACAGTGGGAGCTTGTTCGGAGAGATGCTTGAATGTGCTGCTGAGGATGGCAATCATCTCATCAAAATTCCTGTTCGGAACATCAACAATGTTCCAAGTTGAGCGCAGGAGTTTGATGAGGACTTGTTGAATAATGAGGTTCATCTCATCTTTCTTCCGGATCTCCTTCTCCAGTCGTTAAATTTGTTTCTCATGACGAACATGGGGCTGCTTGATTAGGTCGTTCATGGCAGACACCAGATCGTCATTAACCTTGAGCATTGAGGAGATGGTGTTGAGATAATTTTCCACCAAAGCGTCATACTTGGAGTCAATTTGCTCAATTGTGTGCTTCAGCCGGATGGAGATCAGCTGATCAAGGTGGGCTTCTCTTTCTGCAACTGATGGTCCGGACTGTTGGGTGAGAGACTGGAGAATGGCATCAAGTTTCGAATCAATTTCGGAGACTTTTTGATCCAATTTTGAGTTTAGCTCTGTTACTGATGCCTCTACAGATGACACTTTCTGCATGGTGTCAGAGACATTTGTTCGGATCTCTAGAAGAGTGAAGGGGTCAACGTGGTCACCAGCTGAGGATTCTGTATCAGAATCAGAGTGTTGCGGAGGAGGTTGGTGTACATTCGGATTTGAGGAGGGACCCGGTTTGGTTGCATCATCATCTTCTTGAAGTTTTGAGTTGGAACAGTCGTCCGGAGTGGTAGTGGAAGAGGATCTGAAGTCATAAGCAGACTTGGATACGGATGCTTTGGATTGGTAGTGAACGGAAGTCATGAGATGTGCATCCGGAATGGTTGTTGCTTCTTCTTCCAACATGACTTCTTCAGATATTTCTTCTTCCGGATCGGTGTGGAAGATGCTTTGATGAGTGGTGATTGGGGGTAGCTCCGAGGAGAGTACATTGATAGCATCATCGTCAGTGGGAGGGACATAGGGAAGGTTGCTCTGGACGGCCCTGTTCCTCATGGAGATGAGAGTGGACTCCACTTTAGCTTGAAAAAGGCCCGGACATCGAGATGAGGCCCTGTTAACATAATCTTCCCAAAGAGGATCATTAGTGCCTAGTCGTCATGTACGCCTTCCGGGTATCAAACCAGTTGTGGCATCGGAAGTTGGAGAGACTGTTCCTCCTTCCGGATGTTTGGGGTCCGGAACAATGGTTCCGGAGTGTGTTCGTGTGGAAGAGATAATGGGAATATCAAATTTAACACGTGAGTTTGTTCCAGGGGGCTGCAAGGAACTTTGTTCAACACCGGCATCACCCTTTTGGGAGGGTGAGGGTGGATGATGTGGAGACTCCCCGTGAGTGTGTGCTTGTGATGATGAAACATTGAGGGGTACCTCAGATGAGTGGGTAGGAGGGGTGTGTGGACGGCCAGAATCAGCCGGAATGTCATGGGTGCCCTCCTGTTGAGAGGGGGCACTGACTTTCGTTTTCTTTTTGGCCTTAGGTTTGGTAGGAGAAGCCTTTCGTTTGGCTGGTTTCTTGATTTTGGGTCCGGACTTAGTAGGATCGGCATCTTCCGGAGTAGGCTCAACAGAGACCGGGGCAGGTTGTGTTGGGTCGAACACAACCGAAGTCTCAAGATGTTGTTTTAAATAGGGAGCGTCGGAAGGAATGATGGCCAACATGTTGTCCGGAAGACATCTGACCGGACCAAAAGATGATTGTTCCGGAATTCTATATGCCTTAACTATTTTAAAAGAAACACATACCTCCCGAGGAATGGTGCTAACCGGAATTGGTACTTTGAGCTCCTTGAAGATTTGTTGAATCGTCAGAGCCCAAAATCTAGGGCTTGAAATTTTGTTCGGCTTCCTTTTGATGGCGAACTTGCAGAAGTCTTGCCACAAGACTTCAGGAAGACCTACAACATTATTGCGTCCGGAGTAAATGCTGAAGACTACATTCAGCCAATCCTTGCTCAAAGTATCAGTACCTCCATGCTTGCCAGATAACCCACAGATGATGAGATGCATAAGAACGGTCTAGAGTCCAGAAACAACGGTTTTCTTGAAATCCTTCTCCTTGAAGTCTTGCGTGTAGCCAATGAAGTTTAGAAATGTCTGAAACTCTTCAGCCATTGGTTCAACAACTTCGAAACCAGTAGGATTTGGTGTGACATCAATCGCCTTGAGAAAGGTCGATTTGTAGACAGGAATGGTGCGATCACCAACAATGGTGGTTGATAGAACTCCATCTTCAAGTTTGATGCTTGTGAATGCGCGATGAAGATGAGCGAGTGGGAGTGGAGGATCAGGGGTTTTGGTAAGTGGAATGGATAGAGGATGATTATCAATGAACTTAATCATTATTCTGATGGATTCATCGTAGTCTAGAGGATTTAGGGAGAACAGTTGGGTTGTATCCCTAAGAAAGGGTTCTTGATCGGCAGAAGAGGATGAGCCCTTTGATCCTTTTGATGATTTCCTGGCGATTGATTTCTTTGGAGTTGATGCAATTTGAGTTGGGTTCTTTGAAGACTCCATTGTTGAACAATGAAGAAAGCTTGATGAACACGAAGAACAGTGAGAGATTTTTGGAGGTTTGAGAGTTGAGAGAGCATAAAGAGGTAAAAGGGAATTTGAAAGAGTATTTATAGGTAGGGAAAGATGGGTCGGGTTGAAAAAGGTAATGATGAGGGTCCAAGATCAATTGGGTCGCATTTAATGTTTGGGAATGAGATTTGACAGGTGAGGTGAAAGGGCAAGGCAAATTGGGGCTAAAAATGGAGAATTCAACCGTCAATTCGATTTCTAGTTTAATGGGCATGCAATCGTGTCACGCAAATCGATGATGATTGGATAAAGATCCTCCTGAAAATTAACCGTTGAAAAAACCGTTTCGCCTTATTACCTTTTGGTATTCCGGAAGAGTTGTTCCGGACAGTGTATGATCCGGAGGGTAAAAGTTGTGTTCCGGAGCATATATGTTTGAAAAAGGGTTCCGAAGCAAATTTTGAGAATTCCGGAGCATTTTTGAAAATTCCGGAGCAGATTTGAAAATTCCGGAGCAAATTTGAAATTCTGGAGCACATTTGAAAATTCCGGAGCAGATTTGAAAATTCCGGAGCAAATTTGAAATTCCGGAGCACTTTTGAAAATTCCGGAGCAGATTTGAAAATTCCGGAGCAAAAGCGTTTTTGAGATTCGAAGAAACTTTCAGAAAAAGATTTAGGAAACATTTCGGAACAAAGATTAAGAAAACTTCCGGAGAGGGTTTTGAGAGAAATTTCGAAGTACAGAGAGAATTACCTTTCCGGAATTCCATTATGAAGTGAGTTCCGAAATAAAGATTCGGATGATGGTTGAACTTGATAATCGTGATGAATAAGATGAACTGTAGAGCTTAAAACTCAAGGGATAGTTAGAAATAAAGAAGTAAAATGATCCTATGTATTTAGAGAGAAGATAGTTCCGAAGCAAAAAAAATTGAGATCGGAGCAAATTTTCTTCTGAATACTTTTATCAAAGAGAACATGTCTCATGAAAGAATTGAGGATCAGGCATCATCATATCCATTTTGTTCAGAAAACCATTAAATTTGGTTTCGTCTAATGCCTTAGTAAAGACATCAGCAATCTCATCGTCAGATGGAACAAAAATAAGTTCAATGTTACCATTTAGAACATGATCTTTCATAAAATGGTACCTGATGTCAATGTGTTTCATCATGGAGTGCTGAATTGGATTGTGAGAGATTGCAATGGCACTTTGAGGGTCACAGTATATGGGAATGCGTTGAAATCGGTAACCATAATCCAAGAGTTGAGATTTCATCCAAAGAACTTGAGAGGTACAGTTGGCAGCAGCAATGTATTCAGCTTCGGCTGTAGAGAGAGCAATGCAGTTCTGTTTCTTAGATAACCAGCTGACTAATCGACCACATAGGAATTGACATCCTCCTGATGTACTTTTTCTATCGAGTTGAAGACCACCATAGTTTGAATCAGAGTAAGTTTGCAGAAGGAAACTTTCATTTGCTGGATACCAGATTCCGAGACTCTTTGGACCTTTGAGGTATCGGAATATTTGTTTCACAGCAAAAAGATGAGACATATTCGGATTGACTTGAAATCTGGCACATAAACATGTTGAGAACATAATGTCCGGGCGACTTGCAGTGAGATAGAGTAAGGATCCAATAATTCCACGATACTTCTTTTCATCAACGGAAACACCCGAAGGGTCGGCAAAGATCTTGTGTCCGAAGCCCATAGGTACCTTGGCGGAGGCACAGGTGTCCATTGAGTATTTCTTGAGAAGTTCATAAATGTACTTCTCTTAATGAATGAAGATACCTTTGTTAGTCTGTTTGACTTGAAGGCCAAGAAAGAAGCTTAATTCTCGATTCATGCTCATTTGGAATCGACTGATCATAAGTTTGGCAAAATCAGCAACCATAGATGAATCCGTAGATTCAAAAATGATGTCGTCCACATAAATTTGTACCAGCATGAGATGCTTTCCATTTGATCTTCGGAATAGAGTGGGATCAAGAATTCCTCTTTGAAAACCTGAGCGTTTGAGAAAATCGGTGAGAGTCTCGTACCAAGCCCGAGGAGCTTGCTTGAGTCCGTAGATAGCCTTTCGGAGTTTATAACAGCACTTTGGAAAGGAAAGGTTAATAAATCTGGGGGGTTGTTGAAGGTATACTTCAGTGTCAAGTTCGCCATTAAGAAAGGCACTCTTAACATCCATTTGGTAAACTTTGAAGCCTTTGTGAGCAGCATAAGCAAGAAAGATTCTGATAGCTTCAAGTCGTGCAACAGGAGCAAATGTCTCGTCGTAGTCAAGGCCTTCAATTTGAGTAAAACCGTTAGCTACCAATCTTGCCTTATTTCGGATGATAACTCCTGCATCGTCTAGCTTGTTGCGAAATACCCATCTTGTACCGACAATGGGGTGATGTTGAGAAGGAGGCACGAGAGTCCAGACTTCATTTCGGTCAAATTTTGCCAGTTCTTCTTGCATGGCTGTAATCCAATCAGCATGCTCTAATGCTTCCTTGATGGATTTGGGTTCAACCATGGATATGAATGCTGAAAAATGACATTCATTTTGGATGTTGGTAGCTGAGCGAGTTTGTACACCAACATTCGGATTACCGATCACTTGGTTCGGAGGATGATCCTTTGTCCAAACATGTAATCGAGGGAGTTCTTGTGCAGCCGTAGATCCTACATCAACAGTGGAATTGATTTGCTCCCCTGAATTATTTGAATATTGGGATGATGCTCCCCCTGAACTTCTGAACCAGAGAGGTTAACATCATCATCAGAAGGGAACTCAAAGAAGTTTTCATTTTCATCAATGTTGAGAGGATTAGAGTCATCGAAATCAGCAGCTGCATCTTGGAAGCCATCCACATTTAATTCAAGAGAGGGATTTGCATTATTCTCCCCCTCAACCTGAGAAGGTTGAAACGGTTCGGAATCAAATGGAGGAAGGCTTGGAAGTGGACCGGAGAGGTTGTGAGAAACTGGAGCTTCCGAAGGAGGGATTGCAATTAGAGATGGTCTTGATCGAGATTCCGAATCAAGAGCGGTTTCGGAAGGACCAAAGAGAGTTTCAAAGTCAACCTCAAGAATGGTTTGAGGGTTCGGACATCCTGGCGGAGGAGCATCAGACTCCATTATGTGAGTTGTGATGTGAGTGGGGCCAGAATTCCGTACGAAGTTGTCATCAAATGTAATATCAAAACTTTCTTCCAGAACACGAGTTCTGCGGTTGAGAACTCTGTAAGCCTTTGATTTGGGAGAGTACCCAAGGAAGAAGGCTTCATCA
This sequence comes from Lactuca virosa, assembly GCF_052849685.1. NCBI lineage: Eukaryota > Viridiplantae > Streptophyta > Magnoliopsida > Asterales > Asteraceae > Lactuca > Lactuca virosa. The sequence continues at coordinate 219,327,675 of NC_136430.1, read as the reverse complement.
GCTTTAGGTTGAAACTTTGTAAGCTTATCACGGTTGTTTTTGATGAAGCATCTACATCCGAAAACATGCAAAAATGAGATTGTTGGCTTTCGACCATTCATTGCTTCGTATGGTGTCATGTTGAGACGTCGATTGATGATACTTCGATTTTGAGTGAAGCAAGCAGTGGATACAGCTTCAACCCAAAGATAGAGTGGTAGATTTGCATAGTTCAGCATGGATCGAGCGGCTTCAACGAGTGTTCTATTGCGTCTTTCAACTACATCGTTTTGTTGTGGAGTGTAGGGAGCTGAGAAGTTGTGATCGATTCCTTTTTCTGTGAGAAATTTCTCAATGGTGGAATTAACAAATTCCGAACCATTATCACTTCGGATTCTCCTGACCGGGAGTTTGATAAGAACTTCTATTCCTTTTATAAAATTGATGAGCTCAGAGGCTGTTTCGGATTTCAGCCTTAGGAAGAAGACCCAGGTGAACCTTGTAAAGTCATCAACAATCACAAGAATGTATTTTTTATGATGAAGACTTTCGACAGTGGATGGTCCACAAAGATCAATGTGTAGAAGTTCCAATGGTTCCGAGATGGAATTTTCTATGATAACAGGATGACCCTTCTTTGATTTCTTACCACACTCACACACAGCACATAAATGATCATTTTCTAACTTGAGAAGAGGTAAACCTCTTACCATTTCGCCTGATACAAGATCATTCATGTACCGAAAGTTCAGATGGGCGAGCCTTCAGTGCCATAACCAACTGACGTCAGGAACAGCTTTGGAGAGAAGGCAGAGTTGCGGTTTGCCAATAATCATGTTGATTTCAAGCGGGTACATGTTCTTGTTGCGAAGTGACTTTATCAAACATTCTTTTCGGTCTTCAGTCATCACATAGCTATACTTCTTGCAAAATTCCACACGACGACTTGAGTCAGTGAGCTGAGCAACACTTATCAAGTTATGTTTCAAATCAGCTACATAAGCAACATGTGAAATAGAGAAGTTTCCATTGGTGAGAGTTCCATAACCACGAATTTGAGAATTGGAGTTGTTGCCATATGTCACGTAACCAACATTTGGAGAAAGCTTTAAATCTCGCAGAAAATCCTTCTGCCCCGTCATGTGCATGGAGCAAGAACTATCAATATACCATATTGTTTCTTGCTCCGAAGCAGAAAGTACCTGCTGAACGATGCTTCGACCTGGTGGATCGTTAGTGGCCATGTAGCAGTAGTGAGGTTCAGCAACATCATCTTCATATTCGGACCCAGAAGACCAATAACCTTCATCACATTCAACCGTTTGTCTTGCCATCAGACACATGTTTCTTCCAGTCACCAAGTCATCATCATCTCCGGATGACCAATATCCTTCGAAATCTCTTGAAATCGTAGTAACAAATGCTTTCTCACTTTCAGCCATTTCTTATGCTCTTCGGACATAGTAAGCTGAGTCTTTGACTTTTTGTTTTTGTGGAGCATCAGCTAGACAATCTTTGGCAAAGTGGTTTGCATGACCACATTTATGACACAAGATCTTTGGTTTGTCTGATTTGGAATTTTGAGAAGATTCTGGAGCGAAGTTTGGTTTAGTGAGGTTAGGCTTGTATGCAGGAGGATTTTCGGAAGTTTGTTTTGGTTCCGGAGAGGAATATGGTTGAGGATGGGTTTGGTGAGGAGCACTGAATCTGTTTTGGTATGGTTTGTAAGAGGGATTGAAATGACGTTTGTATTTCATTGAGAGTAAGGCAAACTCTTGTTGGAAACAGAGTTCAGAATCCAAGGTTTCGGAATCATCATCAGGATAGATGTGTGTGGGTAAGGTAGGTAAGGATGACTGAGTTAATGGAACAGTGGGTTTGTAAGGTTCCGGAGCAGGTGAGTTCGGAATGGTTTTTTTAGGATCCTAGTGGGAACAAAAGAATTTTGACTATGAGTGGAGACACGAGAATTCCGGAATGAACTTGGTTTAGAGTTAGCAAGGAACCTGGAATTTTGTGTAGTCTTGACTTCCTTTTTGTAAGCATTTCTAGCTTCTACCTTGGGATCTACAACATTGTTCCTATTTAACATTGGTTTTCTCTTAGAAGTTTGTCCTTTGGATGGATTCGTAAACTCAGGAGTAATGGGAACCAATTTGGTCTTTGAAAGCACTAAGGAGTCCGATTCACATGAATCAGAGGACACATGGCTTGAGACTTCAACTTTATCATCTAAAGATGCCCATACAAACTCAGAGACATTGATTTCAGTTGTTTCCGGAATAATTTCCTCAATCACACAGTTGTTCACGTGATTACTTTTAGGAACATAGTCTACACAATTTGGAAGACTATAATGGTATTCCATGGTCCGATTCAGGTCCAGGTTTATCAGAGGCGAAAGAGGCGTGGAATCAGGACACTTGACAACTATTGGTTTGAACTCAGGAATTAGGGACTCAAAAGGTTCTTTAGTCTCCGGAAGAGGTGAAAAGGGAGAAACAGGGGTGTTCGAATGTTTGATCTTCGGAACTTCTCCCATGAATGTCAAATTTTGCAATTCCTTCAGGGGACTAACAATTGGTTTTGGAAACTCGCTTCCGAGACCAGGAGCTTTGGACCATGGATGACGAAAATTATGAGTCATCCGCATGCCAGCTTCAAGTATGTCTACAGAGTTATGCAAAGCATCTATCTTAGCATTGAGACGTTTGTTATCAGAAATCAAAATATTGCGTTCAGAATAAGTGATTTCACATTTATCTTTCAAAATGATACATTCATCTTTTGACATTACAAGTTCATGCTCTAAAGACTCGATTTTCAATTTCTTATCCTCAAAACGCAACCTAAGACGACTTAGTTCACATTCCTTCTTCTCACTAGCTTCTATGGCAGACTCATAGGCTTTATAGATGGTGTTCATATCTGTTTAGATCTGGGTCAGATAAGGTTCACATAAAGTCAAATCAAAATTATTATCAGAGATGGTGTGTTGGTTTCGAAGGGAAAAGTGATTCGGAACCTGTCCGGAGCTGAAGAGAAGAAGAGGAGGAGTATTTTGGTTCCGAAGGGAAAAGTGTGTTGGTTCCGAAGTACATATTCAGAAGTGTGTTGGTTCCGAAGGGAAAAGTGATACGGAACCTGTCCGGAGCTGAAGAGAAGAAGAGGAGGAGTATTTTGGAGAGGAACACATTCCGTAGCTGATCCTGATGTCCGGAATGTATGCTGATCCGGATCAAACTTTCATCTCCGGAATAATACTTGTCCGGAATGAAGTCATTTTGTCTTTTGTGCATTTATTACTTTTGTCTTGTATTTGATGTAACGTTTCATAGGACTTAGTCTAAAGTTGTTTTAGGACAATCAGAATGTCAGACTTATGTATTTTGTCCGGTCTTATGTAAACACCTGGGTTAATTCGCTGTAACATTCACTCCTTTAAATAGGAGCTTTCAATACAAGTCAAAACAACAGATCTTTCACTCACTTTTGGCATTTACTCTTATCATATTTAAAACATTCTTCTTGTTCTTCATTTATTAACTTTACCTTGATCATTGACTACTTGTTCTCAATTAATGTCTTGATCATTTGTTGAACTGATTATCTAAGACCTGACTGGTCTTTCCAGTCTAGACTTGAACATCCATTAGCAAGCAGACATTGATCTCAAGCATTTACTCAAGGTTTGAGTTTTCAAACCTTGTCCCTGCGCTTCGATCTTGTTCTCACAATTGGTATCAGAGCTTGAGTGGTTGTCCTTTGAATCCATAAGATCAGATTATAGTTGGCTTGAATTTACCTTGGTATTTCAACCATTTCTGTGTTAAGGATAAAAGTTCTTCTATATACCACTTAAGCTTGAAGATATCTTGACTTCAATGGCTGCTTCTAATCCTCAGCAAATGATTTCAATGCAAATCGCAAATAGCGTGGGTGGCCCTAAACATGCCCCGTTGCTAAATGTGGAAGAATATGATCATTGGAAAGTTAGACTGGAAAGGTTTTTACTAGCCAAAGATAAGGGTGAACAAATCTAGAGATCCGTCAAAGAAGGCCCTCATGTTCCTGTAAGAACAGTTGTAAGAGATGCAGCTGCTCAGCTCATGCGAGAAGATGAAGCTCGTCCAGCTCCTCTAACTGCAAATGATATCAAAAAGCTGCATGCTGATCAAGTTGCCTTCTCAAAAATGGTGTTTGGTGTTCCTCCATCACTCTTTGAGCATATCAAGCTATGCAAATCAGCCAAAGAGATTTGGGACACTCTTCAGGATCTGATTGAAGGTTCCAAAAATATGAAGGACAAGCGCCTCACCTCGGTTGTCAATGACTTTGACACCTTCACCACTACTCCAGGTGAATCTGTAGCCTCAGCCTCCAACCGCTACCGAATCGTTGTCAACAACATGACTGCTCATGGGATTGTTCGAACTCCTCTCGAGTACAATCTTAAGTTCATAAACAGTCTTGGTAAAGGATGGGGAAATGTAAAGTCTTGTCTTCAAAGAAATGGTTCCTTGAAAAAGTTAAAACTCTATCAACTTTTTGATGAGCTTCAAGGACATGAATCAAACCTTGCTCAAACCATAAGGGAACTTTCCGGAGGTCCACTTGCTCTTGTCAGTTCCTTTGAATCAACCATTCCGAACTCTGACCTTTTCCACTCCTAACCTTTTTCAGCTTAACCCATTTTCCTAAGTGAATTCATTTTCATTATGGATCCACCCTCTAACCCATTTCTTTTCAAGTTTTTTTATTAACACCGATTTATTCCTTTTTTTAAAACCAATTAATTTTATTTAACACTCATTATTTTTTTAAAACCCATTATTTTTTATGCCAATTATTTTATTAAAACCAATTATTTTTATTTCATACCAATTATTTTTCTTAAAGCCAATTTTTTTTATTAAAACCAATTATTATTTTTAACATAAATTTTAGCCCTATAGTTCAAGTCTTCATTCTTTTTGCTGATTATGAGTGACGACACAGTTGGTTCAGAGATTATTATTTTTGTGTCTCAATTCTACCGAGCTACTCGCATTTTTACTCCCTTCGGATTATTTACATATCGTATCGGACCATTATTTTGGAGTTCGGGTTTGTATTTCGGTTATCGGCATTACTTCGGTTCAGCATTATGATTTTTCAGCAGCAGGTTTTATGATATATATTCTACAGTGTTTGTTCAGTTCGGCAATACATCACCATGTCTACCCATGACCGAAAAATAATATCCTCGTTTTTACGGGTAGATGCTCACATCAAGGGGGAGCGTGCGATGCTCCATCATATCTGACATATTTTCTTTCCCGGTTTTATGATTATTTTTGATCTTTATTGCATGGTCGATCAAAAATAGGGGGAAAATCATGAGCATCCATTATGGTTTATTATTGGAGTTTTAACGTTAGAGACATTTGAAGATGAAGATTCATTTAGTAGTGTGATGTGGCACTGATTTTTGGTCTTCACAGATCGAATTTTTGGCATTACTTGATGTTCTTCGGATTATGATTATTTATCTTCAGACTCTACACTTTGGGATGTCTCATTTGTGTTTGTATCCGGTTCAGATCTTATGATTGCCTGAGTTTGGATTTGCGATATTTTGAAGACGATGATTATTTTAGCAATGCGGCGTGGCACTTATTTTTGATCTCACGATCAAATTTTTGGATTGCTAGACCATGTCTTCAGATTCATATTATTTATTATTAGGACTTCACTTTTAGATGCTTCACATTTTCAGCAGGTTATTCTTCAAGAGATTATTTGGTGCATTATCATTCGCTTTCGGAATATTGAAGACATTGTGTGATTCGAGATTGTGATCTTCGGTTCTACGGTCGAGGGGGAGACTGTGAACATGATTGGTTTTTGGGGACTGATCACATTCGAAGATTGGGATTTCATACTTTTATTCAGAGATTGGGGTTTCTCTGTTTGTTATTTGATGCTAGAGATTCCATTTCCAGATTCCGAGATCACGACTGCTCCAGCTTTTCCGAGACACTTCAGCACCAGACTTACCGTACCTGCCTGTCGGATGTTCTGCCTTTTATCACTGCTTTACCCTCACCATTTCCGAGCATTTAGGGGGAGATTGTTGGAGCATGAAAATGCTCTACAATGTTGAGTGTTTGTTAGGTTAGAATATTCCCTTGTATGAAAAGCATATTCCCTCCATTAGTATATAAAGTGGAGGTGATGGTCATTTTATTATTAAGTGTTCACTATGTAGACTTTGTAGTTTAGAGAGAGTGTGGTGGGATCTCTCCCACCATGGGAGAGTTATCTCTCCCAACCCATGAGTGTTCTTGTAATATTTTATATCTCTCTATCTATTTATTACAGTTTTACTCACATATCTTGTTCATCATGTTCATACACGATTATCTTCTTGGTAATATTTTCCGCACGGATCCAATCGATAAAATGGGCACCTACAATATTAGTAAACCATTAATATAAAATTTGTTTTTATTAGGAAACCATTAATACCAAAAATCATATTCAGATTATTAAATACATATATGATTCATCCTTGAATTCGTGACTCACACTTATTTTTAATCGTTGCTTTTCTTCAAACCTTCTTCTACAACGTCATTCTTATTGCTTATAACTTCCATCATCATTCTTTCCTTCAAACGTTTGTTGTTGTGCACTAGAAGGTCAATACCTTCTTTCACTTTTTATATTTTTTTGATTATTCATATATTTCGATTTTCTATGTCACAAATTACATGAAATCGGTTAACTACTTTTCTGAAACTTTCCAAATAAACAAGAAAATATATTACGTACATTTCATCTAGGAAAAAAATAATGTACTTTGATGGAAACCAGTTAAAACACATTATAGCAAAGTACTTTGTTGGAATGACAAGTGCATCCCTACCCATTTTACCGTTCATGGTAATCATTTTTTTGTGTATTCATTTAGCGTGATACTTCCATTTTTTATCCGAAGGGTAAATCATTAATTCAATATGTACAATTTTCATCAGAAGGGTAAATCATTAATTCAATATGTACAATTTTCATCAGAAGGGTAAATCAGTAATTTAATTTAAACATGGATCAAATCGTGAGTTGTTACTATTTCTGTTTATTTGATTATCTCAACCTAGTTACGATTTTTAATTGTATATAATATCTTAAATTATTGGCTGAATTACATGGATTGGAATCTTGATATAGAACTCAAATAATCTGTTAAGATGAACATATGGTAATACCGAATGGAAACTGGCGTATAAGGGTATAATAGGAATAAAGAGATATTTTTTAGTGTTTGAATGGAAATTAATATCCTAATATGATGGTTGAATTACAACACTTATATATTTAAATTCAAATAGTAACTAAAGGGTATTGATATTGTTGGATGGATTTTTTTTAAATGTTAAGTATGATTTTAAGGTTTAGGGACGGAAATGTAATTTTATTTAGGATAGAATAAAGAAGGAAGATTTGAATTTACCTTTTGAAGGTAATAATAAACTCCTAAATTTATGTGATTTATTTTAATTTGATTGCAAATTAGATGGAGGAAACCTTTAAGTAAGGAAATCTAAGGGCAAAAGCGTAATTCAACTTAGGAAATTAGAAAAGCATTGGGCTGGAAAAACAACTCGGCAATAGGTATTGAGATGAGACGTGTACTAAAATGATTCTTTTAGCATGATACTTCCATTTTCTATCCGAAGGGTAAATCATTAATTTAGTATGGACAATGTTCATAAGAAGGGTAAATCGGTAATTTAATTTAAAAATTGATCAAATCGGTTGTTGCTACTATTTATGTTTGTTTGATTATCTCAACTTGGTTACTAATTCTGAACTTATTGTCGTATATAATAACTTCATATTATACCATTTTTAGGAATGTACTTTTAAAGTACATTGTTATAATATTTTTAACAGTAACCTGTAGTGGTTTTTTAGTGTTTTAAATGTCTCTTTTAATTTATCTTTTATTCACTATTAAGGGATGAATTTTATAAACAATTTAATCCAGAAAGGGTTAAACTATAATTATTCTAATTTGTATATGTTTATGTACAGTAGATATAACCTTTCAAAGATTGCTTTCTGTGACTAATAAAATTATGTTTCTATTTTTGAAATCTCATAAAATATTACATAAGGTTTTTTGGCTTAACATATTACATCATTCAGTCTAGATTAAGTCAAACAAAACAACAATGTATAACTTTTCATATTAAATGCTTAACCTAATAACTAGGACTCGATCCTCAACAACCTCTGCAAACTGCAATAGCAACATATGTTTCTTTTTATACATCAATAGCTATGTGATTTTTTTTACAAATTATTGTAACATACTTACCATGAAAAAAAACTTTTAATTTTAAACTACAACTTAGTTTTTTACCGGTAACAACAATATACAACACTTAATATTAACATCGTTGTCTACCGGTTTCTCTAAATAATAATACATGAACCATATCAGAAATAGGCTAACAAGTTAGAATATGAATTAGGAATGATCTTATTTCCTTGAATATTAGATTTACGGTATTATAGACAATTTTTTTTATTTGATTCTTAAACTTTCTATGTGGTCGTATTTATATGGTATAATCAAATTGCATAATTACAATTAACATTTTTTTCTTAAATTTGTATGTAGGTATGCAACAACAATAATTATATTTTTGAAGGAACATTGTTCAAAATAATTTACATAATCTAAATACATGTTAATTTAGTTCATTTACTACACTTTCTCGTAACATTGTATTTTTTTTGTCATGTTACATTCAAAAGATGGGTTATTAGAACATGCACCTTAGGTGTCTGACGAAATGTCTCAAAGAATCTGACACAAGTTCTCTACGCTCACCTCACAACCAGGTATAAATTTTGATATTATTTTTTTCTAGATTTTTAGCATCATGTGTTTTTGTTGTTTGGAACTTTGTAGTGTTACGTGCTTTTTTTGTCCCTTCCTCAGGCTTTTCTATCTCTGATAGGGCTTCATTTTTATTGTAAACTACTGATTCAATCTATTGTACTTTGTTATGAGTTTTATCAAAGTGATAAGATTCTAATAAATTGTCTATTTCTTGATCTTTTAGAAAAAGCTGTTCTAACTAGATTACCATCTATGACTGTGGTATTCTATTTTATTGATTAAGCGATCTCTGATTTGGCTGGGATGGTTAAGGATTATGCTTGGCCTGATAATTATTCCTGCCATCAGAAAATACATCCAACAAAAAGTGAGGATGATTTTTTAAATTAATACCCTCATCTAACTTTAAAGGATCTTTTTTCAACTTTGATTGCATGTAACATAGTTTTGGCTGAAATTTTCAATTTTGTCGGCATGTAACAGGTTATGTTTTAAATAATGATATTGGATATTTGGGCAATCAGTTTTTTTTTCGGTGCTTAAATTATTTTGCAAAAAGTGGTCCAATTTGGTATTATTGATCTCACAAAAGGCAAGTCTCATGTCTCTTTTAGCATATCCCTTGAGTTTAATAGTTTATTGTCTATATTTGTTTTTAAAAAATGTTAAATCTTGATTTAATGAATGCAGGTCAGCTGATAGTAAAGGTGCAAGAAGAGCAAAGTATTAAATATGAGATGATCATGGCTATGTCAAGCCAAAATAAAATTTTAAAGTAACAAATGCTAAATTCAAAACGTAAGCACTTGTAATGCATAATACATATTATACTTCCCAAATAAATAACCAAAAAATAACATTTTCCCCAAATAAATTACATTTTAACTAACATCAATAAATTATGATTACATTGTCTTGATTTTTAATTATATATTATAGAGAGTCGGTTAATATATAGTCAGTATTTTTATATTCATATCAGTTTTGAACTATAAAAACTGTATTCAAATAATAATAATGAAATGGAACATATACGGTGGTAATAATGCGAAAATAACCTTCAAATTTGGTCTGATACAAAAAATAGTCTATAACTTATTTCTAAAAGCAACAAGAAATAACAACGAACTTTCAAAAAGAAATGAGAAATTGCAAAGAACTTTTCAAAACTATCAAGAATGTATAATATATGATGATAATAATGCTAAAAAACACCGAGTTTGGTCTGATGCGATAAAGAACAATTTTATATGAAAGTAGGATTGCAGTAATACTAAAAGAACCTATATGTTTTTATCTGATGCAAAAATGGTCAAAACATACTTGTAACACCCGTTGCCAGGTATGTTATTTTAAGCCGTTGAAGTTAATATAATTTTTCATTTTGGCCACTTACGATGGGCGTACTAGCCATGTACACCAGACGCAAGTCTTTGACAAAGTCAAGGCGGAGGAGAGAGTACGTTGGGCGTACGTATGTGTACGTTGGGCGTAGTCGCGCATATGCAAAACCCTAAATTTTAGGGTTTAACACCCTTAAAAATACAACCCGAAAATTTCATTTTTAAGTTGATCAATCATAGCATAAACCATATTGTCTTTCCCAAAACCATATAAACATAAAATAGTTTAGTTGTGCAAACCAACAATACATATAAAATCATCATCATAGTCAAAATCCCAAAATCACTAATACAGAAAATCATGGGGTGATGCGATGCGATCAAGCCGGCCTTTTCCCTGGAAGTACCTGAAACCAAAACTGAAATCCGTAAGCACGATGCTTAGTGAGTTTTCCCCACCATACCACATACAAATCATAAACATACTGTCAGGTATATCTGGGTGCCCGACCTACCCTGCTGAGCATACCTGGGTGCTCAACGTACCCATGTCAAACATACCATGGTGTCCGGCCTACCCCTGTCAGGCATACCTAGGTGCCCGACCAACCCATCGGTTTTATTCCAACTGATTACGGGGTCTATTTCACCCCTACCACTACCACATAAATCATGTATTTCACACATAAGCATCAAGCAATACATACCACCATAATAATTATCACGAACACAATTACTAAGTCATATCAATACTAATGGGTCGACATTGGTGTGTTAGGTGTGTCAAACCCAACAAATAAAGGGGTACAAATAACTCCAAAACCACTACTACTTTTCACTAAAAATGTAATACAAGGTAAGCAGGGTCGATCCACAGAGACACGGAACAAATGTTTATACCTTTTTGTGGAAGGTACAATAATGGTCACATAAATGGGGGGTTGGTATGCAATGATTTAAACAAGAGGATAAAGCAATAAGTAAATGATCAATTAAGTGAAACAAATTCAGGATTTGTGAGAACTCCAACTCTATGCAAGAGAATTTATCAATGTGATTCCAAGGATGAAATGATATCTACTCATTTCCACCTAAGTTGGTACTTGAAAGTGTTAACAAGCTCTAACACTTCCCATTCACCAAGTTGTCAAATTCAAAAAAGCTCTTTGAAAATAACCTAACCTTCTAATTTAAGTCTAAACAAGCTCTTAGATAGAAATCAAAAGGTTGCAATAAGATTTATGTGAATGTTCCCAACAACACCCAATACTCCTCACAAGCTTGGGAGCGTAAGAGTATGTGAATAAGATTTACACTAAATTCATTCAATGGAAATCAATTTAGTGTTTGTTACTTAGTCCAATTCACAAAACAATTACCAATTTTGCAATTAGATAACTTGAATGACCTAACCCTAATTCAAATGGTAAATAAGAATCACAATTAGAATCAAACATTCAATTGAAATAAAATCAAATTCACTAAGTAGGAATTGGAAGCAAACATCAAATCACATGATTGAAATCACAACTAAAAAGTCAAGACATGAAGTTGGAGAAACTAGGGTTCTAGCCACTCATGACTAGAACAAGATCACAAATCTAGAAAATGAAATTAAAGTTCTTACAAAATGAAATCAAATGTTCCCAAGTGTTAATCAACTCCAAAATCTTCAAGAAAATCGCATTCTCTGATCCAAAAGTCGAACCCCCAAAGTAAAAAATCGGTTCCCCCTTTTAAGAAAGGTGAAAAACTGCTTTAAAACCCACATTTACGTTTACACGACCCACATAAATTAACATCGTCGTTTACGCGGCCCGCGTAAACGCAAAAAGTAGAACGCTCAAGAGTCTTCGTTTACACGGCCCGTGTAAACACAAGGCTTCCATTTACGTGGCCGTGTAAATCTCTGAAAAGCCAAAATCTTTAATTCTTTGACATCTTCCTCCTCGGTGCTCCGCAAGTCCCGAAATTTTGTCCGCAACTCTTATTTACCTCCTCCAACAAGATTCTACCTCAAAAAGTCCCTGAAATATCACAAAAATGTGTGAATGAAATTGCCTCATGAAAAATCCCGAAAAACGTGCAAAATGCATGAGTTTAAGCCTATACGCAATACACTTTTATGAAATAAAGCTACAAAATAGGTGCATAAAATGCACCTAACAAATCTCCCCAAGCTTGAACCTTTCTTGTCCCCAAGAAAGAACAAGAAAAATTGAGACCAGAGAAAATAAAATAAAATAAAAGAAACAAAAATCAAAATCAAAACTTTTGAACTTAATGCAATAACCAAAACAAATATGAAAAAGATCCAACCCAATTAACCTCGTTTTTGTAGCATAGTTGAGAATGTACCTATCGTGCCTTGAGTTAATTTGGCATAACTCCCAAATATTATATAACAACAAAAACAAGACTTTTGGCCACTCCCTAATGCAACTCAACAGAATCAAAGATCACAACACTTGTTTCCTCTTAATAGCATCAAGTCAATTCTTGGAACAAATTATGGTCTTACTCTCTTGAAAATGTATGTGACAAAACATGCTCAATCATTTTTTTGTTTTACAAAAATGTGACAATGACCGACTCCAGCTATTTGTTGATTAACAACAATCTTTTTGTAAAAAATCTGTTCTAAGAATTCCCTAACATTTACCCAGATTGGTTACAACTTTCAAACCACTTACACCAATCAAAGTAATAAACAGGCAGTCCCAATGTCATAAGTTCAATTTCAAGTCCAAAGGAATCTTTTGGCAGCCAAGCATTTTTCCTAAACATATTATTCAATTAAACTATAAACATAAATATATACAAACTATCTAATTACATTTTCCTACAAATAAAGCTCATGGCTTTCTTTGAAATCTGTGTACCAGGCTTCCAACCAACACATCCAGATCAGATGACCTTAGTGTGCTAGATTTAAAAAGATCCATCGGGTTTACTTGCCCGAACCTCAAAGGCCACAGATTAGCTTTATTTGAATACCTATACATATCTATATTTTTTTTGGTTATTATTAAGTTCCTGACTTTCTATGGAACCCATGTAGCGAACTTTCAACACAATCAGTCCCAAACAATTCACCTTTAGGCGTTTAGGTGTGGAACACCCCTCGGAGTTTACTCATTCGAGTCCCAAAGGTCACAGATTAACTTAATAATAATATTTTTTTTAACTAAGATAACACATAACACTCTTATCAATTTATTTGCTAGGCTTATTTCTTTATATTTTTGTCCTTGACTTTTCTATTGTGGGACATCTCACGGTCTATTACTGTGAGAGGCTTCTAAGACATTTTCCGGGGAACTGAAGTCAACAAGCAAAGACCCGTAAGTATAGTTGGAAACTATGTCCCCAAGCAGGGTATATAAAAGGGAATGAGTATAAAGGACTTTTTAGAGCGCTGGAAGGCTCGGGACATTGAAAGTTTGTATTCTTTGTATGATTTCTTGAATTTGGCACTTTGGGTTCAGTTGAGCACTTACTACTCATAAGACAGTCATGTGTCCCAAAGATTGACTCATAACTACTGTTATGCTCCAATGTTGACAATCTTCTCACTTTTGGTTTTGCACAAGTAACTTCGGGAGGTGTTTCGTGTGTGATTAGCTTGCTTTTAGATTTTCAATAAAAAGAGCAAGTCTAATCTCAAGGCATACGACTCACTTACCAGCTCAACTGTTTTGAGAAGATTCGGCTGCTCGGGATTGGAATTTTTTTTAAATGAATGTAATGCAAAAATTTAGATGCAAAATGAAAAAATATTAAAAATAGACTAGAAAGAAAATATTTTTGGTTGTCGAAAAATTTTATATGCAGAAAATAAAAAAAAAAATAAAAAAAAATAAAATTATGCAATATGTACAAAATGCAACCTACATGCAACGGGATCTATGCATGGATGGATGTCCCTCCCTAAGCTTAAAATATAGCATCGTCCTCGATGCTTGGAGAGAGGCATAGCCGGCCTATTGAGGCTTGGTGGAGGATGGTAGCCGAGTTGGGAATGGGTCCAAAATAGTCACAAATGCACACCAGTTGGATTTTTAAGAAAAATATGAACGATTAAAGATATGGAAAGAATTTAGCAAATCGTTCTTGGAGCCTTGTAATTATGGTGAGAACCTCCTCTTCATCCCCCCCAAGCTATCCGTGAAATATTTTTGGAGCCCGAGACACATTTTCTAGGCATAAAAAACAAGTTTAAAACCATTTGGGACATTAAAATTTTGAAATTTACCAAAGACTAAAATGTTTTAACAGAAAGGAAAAAAATACTCTCGGGTTGCCTCTTGGTTAGCCGCCCTTTTTTAAAGTCGTTGGCTCGACATGGCCCCTGAATGTGCATCAATCTAAGTATGTGGGGGCTCTCCAATACATCAACCCTCTCGCCACTTCCTTCAATGGAACACTTATCTTGTACTTGACTTTCTTTTTGCGTGGGAACCATACTGGACATAGACCCTTAATGACAACAATCGTCCAACTGACCCCTTTCTTGTACTTGTCTAGTAAGGTTATCAAATCTTCCTTATTTGATAGGGTGGTCGAGTTGGTAACCGGTTAGGTGTCTTCCTTCTCGAGATACATGTCCTTTGAAGGTTTTGGCAGATTTTTCATTTTCGACTCTTGTGGTTGGTCTACAAGTGAAAGGAGTTTCTCATTGGTAATAGGTGACTCAGCCTCTCTTTTGTCAACCTCCAACACCTCCTCTATAGCTTCCTTGACATCCTTCTCCACTTCTACTTCTTCCTCATCTTCAAATTGCAATTTTGGGTCATCAAATTTTTTCCCATAGTTCAATGTAATGGTAGAAACGGTATGGCTAGGGTCCTCTTCATTTTGCGATGGTAATTTGCCTTGAGCTTCCATTAAACTCATAGATTGAGTAAGTTGTGCAATTTGTTGCTCTAAGGTTTTGAGGCTAGCTTTGGTTGTTTCCTGGAAGATTTGGTTAGTAGTGGGAATGCTTTTGACAATGTATTCCAAGGACATGCTCGAAGTTTCAGTTTGTTGGGGAGGTGGAGGATATGGTTGTTGGAACTGTGGAGTTGGTTGGTATTGGTCATTTCCCCAAGCTTGGTAAGGGTTTTGGCATTGGTTGTTTCCCCAAGCTTGGTTGTTTTCCCACCATTGATCATCTTGAGGTTGATCACAACTCCATTGGTTTGGCCAGTAGTAGTTTCCCCTTTCTTGCATTTCTTCCCATTCTCCTTGTAAATATGGACACATGTTGGTATGAGGTCCATTTTGAGTGCAAAAATCGTAAGAAATAGGTGCGGGATGCACACTTAGGTCATTTTCGATCATCATAACTAACTGGGATAGCTCAGAAAGTTGGTCTTTACTGTAAGGAGTGATCATTTCTAACACACTTTTTTTTGTTGGTTTTTTTTGGAGATGTACCTGCTCACAAAATGCTTGGCATAAACAGTTAGTAACATCGTGTCCCCGGCAAAGGCGTCAATTTGTTAGGTGTGTCAAACCCAACAAATAAAGGGGTACAAATGACTCCAAAAACACTACTACTTTGCACTAAAAATATAATACAAGGTAAGCAGGGTCGATCCACAGAGACACGGAACAAATGTTTACACCGTTTTGCGGAAGGTACAATAATGGTCACATAAATGGGGGGTTGGTATGCAATGATTTAAACAAGAGGATAAAGCAATAAGTAAATGATCAATTAAATGAAACAAATTCAAGATTTTTGAGAACTCCAACTCTATGCAAGACAATTTATCAATGTGATTCCAAGGATGAAATGATATCTACTCAATTCCACCTAAGTTGGTACTTGAAAGTGTTAACAAGCTCTAACACTTCCCATTCACCAAGTTGTCAAATTCAAAAAAGCTCTTTGAAAATAACCTAACCTTCTAATTTAAGTCTAAACAAGCTCTTAGATAGAAATCAAAAGGTTGCAATAAGATTTATGTGAATGTTCCCAACAACACCCAATACTCCTCACAAGCTCGGGAGCGTAAGAGTATGTGAATAAGATTTACACTAAATTCATTCAATGGAAATCAATTTAGTGTTTGTTACTTAGTCCAATTCACAAAACAATTACGGATTTTGCAATTAGATAACTTGAATGACCTAAACCTAATTCAAATGACCAATAAGAATCACAATTAGAATCAAACATTCAATTGAAATAGAATAAAATTCACTAAGTAGGAATTGGAAGCAAACATCAAATCACATGATTGAAATCACAACTAAAAAGTCAAGACATGAAGTTGGAGAAACTAGGGTTCTAGCCACTCGTGACTAGAACAAGATCACAAATCTAGAAAATGAAATTAAAGTTCTTACAAAATGAAATCAAATGTTCCCAAGTGTTAATCAACTCCAAAATCTTCAAGAAAATCGCATTCTCTGCTCCAAAAGTCGAACCCCCAAAGTAAAAAATCGGTTCCCCCTTTTTAAGAAAGGTGAAAAACTGATTTAAAACCCACATTTACGTTTACACGGCCCGTGTAAGTTAACATTGTCGTTTACGCGGCCCGCGTAAACGCAAAAAGTAGAACGCTCAAGAGTCTTCATTTACATGGCCCGTGTAAACACAAGGTTTCCATTTACACGGCCGTGTAAATCTCTAAAAAGCCAAAATCTTTAATTCTTTGATATCTTCCTCCTCGGTGCTCCGCAAGACCCGAAATTTTGTCCGTAATTCTTATTACCTCCTCCAACAAGATTCTACCTCCAAAAGTCCCTGAAATATCACAAAAATGTGTGAATGAAATTGCGTCATGAAAAATCCCGAAAAACGTGCAAAATGCACGAGTTTAAGCCTATATCCAATGCAGTTTTTTGAAATAAAGCTACAAAATGGGTGCATTAAATGCACCTTACATGGTGCCTTCGACCCACGGTTCTACGAAGGGAGACTCACCTCGCTGCGCATGCCGAAATCGTACTCCTCGTTTAGCTCGTAACTGCTCTCCCTAAAGCATAATAAATTCCCTAGTCAGTCATTGGGTCCAAATAGAACTCCCTTATGGCCCAACTTCTAATTCATGTCCCAAGGCAAGGTTTCCTAATCCTTGGCCTATTGGGCCTCTTTCTCTCAAGGACCAACTCCTAATTAAATTAAGGCCCAAGTTTATTCATTTAAGTTTTAAGGCCCATTAAGGCCCAATACCATATATCCTAGGTCTTGGCCCAGAAGCCTTACTCCACAGTGGGTCATGAGGCCCAACTATTTTTAGGCCCAACATCCTAAGCCCAAATACCCATTTAACCATTCTACATGCGTACGCGTGGCGTACCTGGCACATACGCCCGACGTACGCTGGTCTTGACCACTTCGGGGAGATTCACCCAGTACGCGCAACGAGGGGTACGCCCATCGTACTGGCCAGTTTCTTTAGAACTGCTTTTGTGACTTAATCCATTAAGTCCTAACGTCCAAAACATAGATCCAGATCCTTTAAGACATCCTAAACCATAAAGTTACAAACTTTATGTCTTTTCATGCATGGATGGGGGTTAAGACATGATTTAAGTCCTTAATCACATTTTGTAACCATCTAACACTTGCATGGTTGTGGCTTAACCATCAAGGCCCGATTTTTATGACTCTAAATGCCTCCAAAAGCTCAAAAGGACAGCTCTTATGGGCTGGAACTACCAGAACACAAGAAATCTCAACTATAGAGTCAAAATGTCACATAAAACACCCCAAAACTACAACTAAGCATGCAATGGTCAAGGTTGGAACTTGATACCTCAAATAAGTCAGAAAAGATGCCAAACTTCTGGATCTACAAGCTCTCTTCAAGTCCTTGCTCCTTCAAACTCCTTACTCTTCAAAACCACAAAAACAACACCAAAATGCTCAATGTAAGCTCAGGATACATGCAATGGAGTTAGGGTTCGAGTTGGGCATTGTGAGAACAAGGGAGGCTGAGAGGATAGGGGTTTGGAGGGTTATAAGTTGTTTAAATATGGGGAAAACCCTAAAATTTAGGTTTTGCATCTGATCATCCTACGCCCAGCGTACGCATGGGGGCTCCCCACTCCACGCCTCTTATATGTACGCCGTGCATACACAACCTGTACGCCCAGCGTACGCTCCACCCCAAAATCCCAACATTTCATAATTATAACTTGAATAAAAAGCAATAAAATACCTGACGAATTCCGGACGTTACAAATCTCCCCCACTTGAATTAGACTTCGCCCTCGAAGTCTATTGTTGCTGCTAGGAATAGCTCGGGGTAATGCTCCCTCATCTCGTCCTCTGGCTCCCACGTCCATTCCGAGCCCTTACGGTGCTGCCACTGCACCTTCACCAGTTCTACTTCCTTGTTTCTCAAAACCTTCGTCTTCCTGTCAAGAATGGCTACAGGCCTCTCGATGTAGTTCAGGCGGTCATCCACCTGTATGTCCTCCAAAGGAACCACCGTGGAATCATCGGCTATACACTTCCGCAACTGCGAAACATGAAAAGTGTTGTGGATTTGTCTAAGCTCTTCTGGAAGGTCCAACCAATATGCTACCTTGCCCACCCGGGCCACCACCCTGAAAGGTCTGATATACTTGGGGCCCAGCTTACCCCGTTTTCTGAAGCGGATGCCACCTTTCTAAGGTGACACCTTCAGAAGGACCATATCCCCGACCTGAAACTCCAAGTCTGATCGGCATCTGTCGGCGTAGCTCGTCTGCCGACTCTGGGCCGTCTGGAGTCTACTCCGGACCTGATGGATCTTCTCTGTCGTCTTGAGTACCACCTCGGTACTCGCCATGACCCTTTGACCAACCTCACCCTAGTATATTGGGGTCCTGCACTTCCTCCCGTAAAGCATCTCGAAGGGAGGTCGGTCGATACTGGCGTGGTAGCTATTATTATAGGAAAACTATACCAAGGGAAGGTAGATATCCCAGCTACCACCGAAGTCTAGAACGCACGCCCGCAGCATATCCTCGAAGGTCTAGATGGTCCGCTCGCTCTGACCATCTTTCTGCGGGTGGAAAGTCGTACTGAAGTGCAGACGAGTACCCAACTCGTCATGAAATGTCTTCCAGAATCTGGAAGTGAACCGCACATCCCTGTTAGAAATCACAGAAACTAGCACCATGTGTCGAGCTACTACCTCCCTGATGTAGATATCTGCCAGCTTCTTGTCTGAAATACTCTCCTGAATCAGTATGAAATGGGCGCTCTTGGTCAATCGATCCAAGATGACCCATATCGCGTCAACTCCGCGCGCCGTCCGAGGCAACTTCATAATGAAGTCCATGGTAATATCCTCCCATTTCCACACAGGGATATCCAACGGCTGGATCTTTCCTTGAGGTTTCTGGTGTTCGGCCTTGATCTTCCTGCAGGTCAAGCACCTCTCGACGTACCAGGCTACATCCCGCTTCATGCAGGGCTACCAGTAATCAGGATAGAGATCTCTATACATCTTCGTCGCCCCGGGATGGATGGAAAATGTGGATATGTGTGCCTCATCCATCAGGATTTGGTGCACACCACCCGTGTACGGAACCCACACTCTGCGATGGAGTGTCAATAGCCCGTGGATATCATAGTCGAAGGAAGAAATATGACCCACGATACGCTTACTCTTCCGTTGTTCCTCCTTCATAGCCTCCTGTTGAGCCTCCCGAAGCCGCTCCAAAAGCGGAGTCACTACTGTCATCATCAGGCAGATGTCTCTGATCGGGCCCGCGAACACCTTGAGGATAAGTGCATCGGCCACAACATTGGCCTTCCCGGGTGGTAGAGGATCTCGCAATCGTAATCCTTAACAACGTCCAACCACCATCGTTGTCTCATGTTTAGATTCGGCCGGTCCATCAAGTACCTCAGGCTCTTTTCATCCGTGTAATTGTACAATGGACCCCATAGAGGTAGTGTCGCCAAATCTTGAGGGCAAAAACAACTGCCCCCAACTCCAGGTCGTGCGTCGGGTAATTCACCTCATGAGGCTTCAACTGCCTCGAGGTGTAAGTGATGACGTGCCCTATTTGCATCAACACTACGCCCAAACGCGATATAGACGCGTCACAATACACCACGAAATCCTCAACGCCCTCTGGCAAGGCTAAGATCGCGCCTCACACAACTTCTGCCTCAAAGTCTCGCACGCTGCCTACTGCTCAGGCCCCCAGTGAAAGACAGCAGCCTTCTTCGTCAGTCGGGTCAGGGGTACCGCTATCTTGGAGAAATACTGAATGAATCTCCGATAATAGCATCCTAAACCGAGGAAGCTCCGAATCTCGGATGGAGACCTCGGAACCTCCCATCTCATCACGGCCTCCACCTTGACCGGATCGACCAGAATACCGTTCTGGTTGACAAGGTGCCCCAGAAACTGCACCTCCCACAGCCAGAACTCGTACTTGGAGAACTTTGTGTACAAGCTCTCCCTCCTCATGGTATCCAACACCTTTCTCAAGTGCCCCTCATGCTGCTCCTGGGTCTTAGAGTAGACCAAGATATCATCAATAAACACTATCACCGACCGGTCTAACATCGGGATGCACATGCGGTTTATGAGATCCATGAACGCCATCGGGGCATTGGTGAGCCCGAAAGGCATCACCGCAAACTCATAGTACCCATATCGAGTCCGGAAGGTTGTCTTCTGCACATCCTCCTCCGTGGCCCTCATCTGGTGATATCCTGAGTGCAGATCAATCTTGGAAAACCAAGACGCCCCCTGAATCTGGTCGAATAAATCATCGATCCTCATGAGTGGGTAACGGTTCTTCACCGTTATCTTGTTCAACTCCCAGTAGTCTATGCACATACGGTGCGACCCATCCTTATTTTTCACGAATAGGATCGGCGCACCCCACGATGAGCTACTCGGTCGGATGAACCCCTTGTCTAACAAATCTTGCAGCTGTGTAGACAACTCCTGCATCTCTGGTGGGGCCAATCGATATGGTGCCTTGGCTATGCGAGATGCATCGGGAACCATATCGATTTGAAAATCCACCTGCCTCTCCCGAGGCACCCCAGGTAGATCCTCCAGAAATACATCCAGGTACTCACGAATAACCGGTACCTCATCAATCGTCGCTCTAACCTGCTCCCGTGTATCCATGACCTTAGCGAAAAACCCCGAGAAAACCTTATGGAGATAATGTCAGGCCCTATCATCCGAACATAAAACGGGTTCGTGTTGAGCTCTCTCCCCCTAGACCACCAACTCTCCCCCACTTGGGGTCTGCACTCGTAGCAGCTGGTGCTCACAATCAATCACTACCCCATCGGGGCTCAACCAATCCATCCATACTATAACTTTGTTCCCGCGCAGAGGGATGGGAACCAAGCCGATAGCGTAGCACTCATCGTACATCCTCAAAACACAACCTCGATGGACCCTCAATGCCTGAACGGACCGCTCATCTGCAATCTCCACCTCTAGTAGGTAGTCTAACATGCTCGAAGACTCCGAAAACTTCTTGTTAAGTGCAAGTGATACGAAAGATCCGGTGGTCCCCGCGTCAAATAATACCCAAACAGGAATATCGTTCAGGAGGAACGATCCTAAAACACGATATATAAAAATGTAAGTACTGTCATAACGTAAAATAAAAGTTAAGGGAAAGAAACATACTTGTCACCACATCTGGTGCGGCCCGCGCCTCCTCGGCGGTCAACTGAAAGGCTCGGCTCCTCACTATTGGAGCATCCGTCTTGCCCTGTCGGCTGTCTGTGATCCGCAGAGTCGTTAGAGCTGGCGCCACCACTGACGCTCCTGATGCTAAGCTCGGACAGTGGGCCTTCTTGTGGCCCTTCTGATTGCAATGGAAGCAAATCAGATCTAATGATGGAATGGTAGGAGCGGGAGCTGTACAATCCTTGCTAAAGTGCCCGGTCTTGCCGCACTTGTAGCAGCCTGAGCTCCCCAACCTACAAGCTTCCTCATGTGGCTTCCCGCATTTCCCACAGCGGCCCCGAACCTCATGTCCCTTCGACCTCGAGTTGATTCCTTGGGTTTCTTCGCGGAAACCCCTCCTGTCTGCCCAAACTCCGCCTTCCTCTTCCCTATATGCTCCATATCAATCTCCCTCTTGCGTGCCCTGGCTATCATGTCGTCCAGTGTCGGGCACGCCGAGTAACTAACAAACTCCCTGATATCTGGTCTCAGCATATCGTGGTATCGAGTCTTCTTCATCTGCTCATCAACTCCATACTGGGGAACCAACAAATCCCTCTCCCTGAATATGGCGGTGATCTCTGCCACAGTCTCAGTCGTATGTCTCATGTCCAGGAACTCTTTGGCTAATTGCTGAATCTCCACAACGAGTGCAAACGCGGCTCGGAATCGGGTCACAAAATCCGGCCAGGTCATTGTCGCAATGGTTGGGCCTCCCATTGCGTAACCGACCTCCTCCCACTAGTCACTAGCTCAATCCCTCAACCACCCCGCGGCAAACCTGACCTTCGACCCCTCAGGGCAGAAGCTGGTCATTTGAGCACACTCGATATCAGCTATCCATCGTTTGGCCAGGTCCCATGTCACTCCTGAATGCCCTAAGGCGATCCTCCATCAGCTCAATGATACCCTCCTTGATCGACCTGAAAATCACCGGGGTCGACATAAGGATACCTCTCGTAATCTCGGATGTAATGAACTCGCGCAATCCCTCATCAATCGGCTCGGAACTCATACCCGAACCAAACCCAGATCCTTAGCCTCCTGCTCCATGATGTGTCACCACCATTCTTAAACAAACCATACAATTGTCAGGATTATACATTATCATCGAAGGATCTCACACTCTGACATGCGTGGTTCCCCGCATCTCTCCAAGAGTCGAGTACGGATCCTCTGCTTTCAGTAGTACGGGCCCATACTACCTTCCAAATTTATCCATACTTTCCCTTGGTTTGCATTAAGTCACCAAAGTCACTCCCTATCCACACATACAACTCGCAATCAGATCACTCATGTTACGAATCTCATCCTAGGCTTACCCTAGGGTAATCTCCAACCCACTCTCTGCCATCAGCTGCGTAAGATGCCCCTGCTTCCTCTCCCTAACTAGCTCGCGAATACCATTACATATTACTGAGACCAAATAATTCTTAGAATTAGAGGTCTCTCTCTACAATGGTTGGACTCAAACAAGAGCTGCGCAATATGGCTAAACGTAACCTTCTGAAATTATTTAGCCCTCGCAATATGTAACTTAGCGTATTTGGTTACTAGTTAGTTAGAGATAACTAGAACTCTTAATAGCACAAAGCAAGCAGCATTCGAGCATTGAGTAACCAAAACCAAGCATATCATAATCAGCACATCGTATCACTGAATAATTAGCACTAGCATGCAGTTCAAGAGACACATACAGCAGGCATACAAGGCATCCTTCCTAGATCCTTAGCCCTAATCTAGCATGCAATTCTCATACACATATAGTAGGCATACAAGGCATCCTTCCTATATCCTTAGCCCTAATCTAGCATGCAATTATCATACACATAACATATATCATAACGAGGAACATGTATGGTATCTTGGGGAAAACTTACTTGAGCTCCGCCGATTGCACACATCACACTCCTTGTTCTTTATCTAAAACCCTTATTTTAAATTTTAGAAAAATTATTTTTCTCATGTAAAAATCTCTCAAATTCTCGATTTGAGTCCAGACACCCCGGAACGTGTGTCCGAATCCCTCAAACCAAGGCTCTGATACCAACTTTTAACACCCTTAAAAATACAACCCGCAAATTTCATTTTTAAGTTGGTCAATCATAACATAAACCATATTGTCTTTCCCAAAACCATATAAACATAAAATAGTTTAGTTGTGCAAACCAACAATACATATAAAATCATCATCAGAGACAAAATCCAAAAATCACTAATGCGGAAAATCATGGTGTGATGCAATGCGATCAAGCTGACCCTTTCCCCTTCGAGCTGGAAGTACCTGAAACCAAAACTGAAAACCGTAAGCACGAAGCTTAGTGAGTTTCCCCCATCATACCACATACAAATCATAAACATACTGTCACGCATATCTGGGTGCCCGACCTACCCAGCTGAGCATACCTGGGTGCTCCAACTACCCATGTCAGACATACCAGGGTGTCCGACCTACTCCTGTCAGGCATACCTGGGTGCCCGACCTACCCATCAGTTTTATTCCAACCGATTACGGGGTCTATTTCACCCCTACCACTACCACATAAATCATGTACATCACACGTAAGCGTCAAGAAAATACATACCACATTGATAATTATCACGAAGACAATTACTAATTCATATCAATACTAGTGGGCCGGCATTGGTGCATTCGACCCACGGTTCTACGAAGGGAGACTCACCTCACGGCGTATGCTGAAATTGTACTCCTCGGCTAGCTCGTAACTGCTCTTCCTAAAGCATAATAAATCCTCTAATTAGTCATTGGGTCCAAATAGAACTCCCTTATGGCCCAACTTCTAGTTCATGTCCCAAGGCATGGTTTCCTAATCCTTGGCCTATTGGGCCTCTTTCTCTCAAGGCCCAACTCCTAATTAAATAAAGGCCAAAGTCCATTCATTTAAGTTTCAAGGCCCAATAAGGCCCATTAAGGCCCAATACAATATATCCTAGGTCTAGGCCCAAAAGCCTTACTCGACAGTGAGTCATGAGGCCCAACTTCCTAAGGCCCAAATACCCATTTATCCATTCTACATGCATACGCGCACCGTACCTAGTGTTAGAAAAGGTGTCTAAGCTCATAACTATAATTGGTATGTACTTGACCCGATAGTAGCATGGTCAATTTGGGTAGCATTCATCAAAGCAATATGTTAGGAAGGATATTTGGGTATGAGGTTAATTATGATTTATTAATATATTATAAGTATAATATATTAATTGAGAAATCATATTATTTAATTAGTATTGATCAAGAATTATTTTAAGAATTAACTTGATGATCAAAAGAGACTAATTAAATTGATACATATGAGTTGAGCTAATGATCCACGGTTTGATTTGTGATGGGCTTATGGGTTAATCCATGAAGTATTTATCCAAATCAAATGGGTGGATCATAAGCTTATGGGTATGGATTAGGGTTACACATGACCCTTGATATTCTACACACACACACACACACACACACATATATATATATATATATATATATATATATATATATATATATATACATATATATATATATATATATATATATGTATGCATAAGCTAAAACCGGTTACCACTTGCTTTCCAAGAGTAGAATCCGATTTCTAGTCTCCATAACCTCTCAATATTCATCCTAAATTGTTCTTGGTGTTTTGTGATTCCATTTAAGGCATCGCACTTGGGGTGCTAAGCATTCTTGAGGCCAAGTTATTCAAGCTACTACACAAGGTAATATTCTAACTTCTTTTATGATTCAAATATCACCTTGCATGCTAGTTTAGGCTTCATGCTTTGGAAAATGTTTATTGCATGTATAATTAGAGAAAACTTAGATCCAAAGCATTAGGGTTGTATGTGCACCATAGGAATGTTAGAGTACATAAAACCCAACACTGGTATCAGAGACTATGATGTTTTCTATTGTATTGATGCAACTGTGTAATTTTTAAAGTTGAAAAAACTACAAAACTGGATTCTGCCAGGGCCTACTCGACGAGTCCGTACATGAACTCGATGAGTAGGTGTCTGATGATGATGAACTCATCGAGTTCATAAGTGCACTCGACGATTTGGACTGTCTGTGGGCAGAATCTTCGAGTTTTTGGCCTGTTTTGGATTAGGAACATTACCAGAAACTGTTTTGGTTTATAAAATTCGATTTTAATGATATGGTAATGTTAATCCCCATCCAATAACATGATGTTTGTCAAATTCTAAGATAACTACTTGATTTTTGTGAAATACTAGTTATGTAAAATTTGAAACTATCTTGAATATGAATCAAATTATGTCAAATTGGTAAATGATCATCATATCATAATTGGACTAGTTAATTTGATCAATATGTGTTCTTGAAATGTTCCATAACTTGTCCTCAAGTTATGGAATATGAAAAGTCCTTATTTATGAAACATTAACTAATGTAAGTTATAGAATTCTAAGAGTCTTGGAAGGTTTCATAACTTGTACACAAGTTTGGAATTGGAAAGGTCTCATTCATGGAACATAAAAGTTCTTAAGTTATGAATTTCAAAAGTCATGACAAGTTACAAAACTTGCCCTCAAGTTTTGGAACTTGAAAAGTTACATTAATGAAACTTTAATTCAAACCCTAGAGTTGTAAAAGTTTAAAATTCAACCCTTATACTTTTATAATACTAAAGTTTAATATTCATATATATATATATATATATATATATATATATATATATATATATATATAAGACAAGTCAGTCTTACCGTTACTGGCCTCATTCACGAAGCCGGTCTATAAGGGGGGGTATAAGGTTACTGCCTATAAAATGGTGGTTTAATGGGTGTCTACTCTTACCTACTGCTTCCTTGACTGGTGGAGGGTCGTTAGTCGAACGGGTAGGATAGGACACTAATTCTCATTAATAAGTATAATGAAAATTATTAAAGTAACTAAAATTTTATAAATTCCCAATCTTAGTTACTTTAGGAAAAATGTGAAAATGGTGCTATTCCATGAAATTGCACTTTGCACCTTGTTAAGTCGTTAGTGGAGCGTGTGTGGTTAACCGGCACACTAATTTGGAACTGACAATGTGTGGCAAAGAGTAGCTTGGTGTTAATTATTGATCAATGGAGCGTGTGTTGTTAACCGGCACATTGATTAGGTGATTTGTAACATCGAGAGTACCAAGCTAATTTGTATGGTTATTCACACCTTGTCTGTGATCCTCGGTATCCTAGTCACAAACTTGAAGGGCATAATTGAGATTTAAACATGCCATTGAAAAGTTCAATGAATCTCAAAAGAATCTAGGAATTTTAATTCATTTAAAACCTAATCTTCAATTTCGTTTTTCATGGTGGAAATTGGTAAATCGTCATTTACCTACCTTCAAATATTTTGCAATTGGATTACGGCATCCCTCTTCCGAATTGTAAAATTTTGTGTTGGGTCCTAGCCTTAATATCTCGTTTTGGGTGTTATATTAAGGATCATTATCTAATCTAAACTTTGTCTTTCTTTTCAGATGTCTACTTCAAACAATGCTTTCAACCCAATCCCTGCTGGCTCTTTCTCCCTCATTAACTTATGTGGGAGGGTCATCTTCGATGGATCGAATTTCAATGATTGGATTTGAAAACAAACGAATGGATATTCATTATGAGGACAAAGAATATATCCTTGATAAAGAGCTTAAGGAGATTGATGAAACTATTGCTACTCCCGAACAGATTGTTGAGTACAAAACTCATGAGAGGGACGCGACCAAAGTGTTGTGTATAATGATTGCTACCATGACTGCTGAGCTCTAGAAGTCCTATGAGGAATTTTGGCCTTATGAAATGCACTAGGAATTGGTGGAAAGGTACCATCAAAGTGCTCGGTAGGAGAGGTATGAGATCATTGCCTCCATGATCACGACCAAAATGAAGGATGGAGAGTCTATCACGGCCCACTTGCAAAAGATGCAAAGGTTTGTGGACCGCTTGCTGAAATTGAATGTTAACTTTGACGAAGAGTTGGCCATAGATATCATTCTACACTCTTTACCTCCTTGTTATGATCAGTTCTGTATGACCTATCATATAAACAAGGAGGAGGTCACTCTAAGCAAGCTTCAAGGTCTCTTGAGAACTGCTGAAAGCAGTTTGAAAGGCAAATTTGTTGTACCTACTCCTACTGCAACCACCCCTGTCTTGGAAATTGGACATGGGAAGGGAAAGAAGAGGAAGACTCCTTCCAATAGTCATAAGGGAAAGTCCAATCCTGGATCCTCTTCCAGTGGAGCCAAAGTTGGTTCTGTCACACCCTCTTCCAACCCAAAGGAAGCCGAGTGCTTCCATTGCCATGAAAAAGGGCACTGGAGACGAAGCTGCCCAAAATACTTGCATGACATAAAGGATGGGAAGATCAAACCCTCCTTTGCTGGTATTTATACCATTCTATCTAATAACCCATCACATACTAATTCTTGGGTCCTAGATACAACATGTGGCTTACACATTTGTTCTGATTTGCAGGGACTAAAAAAGGTAAGGATGTGGAGCACGGGAAGATGAACTTAATCATGGGGAATAGGAGAAAGTCGCCTCTCACCAATATTGGAGATTGTTCTTTATTACTTAGTAATGGTTTAAAATTAGATTTGAATAATTGTTGCTACTCGTCTGATATGGCGAGGAATATTATTTCCTTTCACAGTTTGCTTTCTTTTAATAATGAAATTGGTAGTATCAATGCTTATTACAATGGTGTATTTTATTTTGAAGCGTTACCTTGCAATGGTGATGAAGCAATGAATCGAGTATGAAATGAATCTGAGTTTAATGATTAAAGTAGGATTGCGAGATTTGAACACAGATGTAAATATGATCTTGTTTTAGCTCTATTACGCTCTCAAGTTTTACAGAGTACAAATGTCAATTCTGTAAAGACTCGTTACTATGACTCTAGTAAACACTCCTATTTATAGGAGAGGAAAGCGTACAAAAAAATATACTAAGGCTTTGACTCTAACGCTTCGAACATAAGTGCCCTAGTAAAATACATTACAAAATATTCGAAGGGAACAAAACATACTTCGACTAATTACAACATTTAGACCCTTACAAATGGCATATATGAAACTGTGATGGTTGTAAATAACTTAGGAAATAATGTGTTGCATATTGATTCATCCAATGGTTTGGATAAAGCATGCTTATGGCATTGTCGTCTTGGACATGTTAACAAGAAGCGCATAGCCCAACTCTAAAAGGATGGAGTGTTGGAGTCATTTGATTTAAATTCAGACGAGACTTGTGAATCTTGTTTACTTGGAAAGATGAAAAAGTCACCCTTCACTAGCACTTGTGCATGGGGTGAGGGTCTGTTGGATCTCATACACACTGATGTGTGTGGACCCTTCAGAACCGCCACAAGGGATGTTAACCGCTTCTATGTGACTTTTACTGATGATTATAGCAGATATGGCTATATCTACTTACTCAAGCATAAGTCAGAAACCTTTGAAAAGTTCAAAGAGTTTAATCAAGAAGTGGAGAATCAAATGGGCAGGAAGATAAAGATGCTTCGATTCGATCGAGGAGGAGAGTATCTTAGTATCGAGTTCCACGACTATCTTAAGGAATGTGGAATTGTTTCACAATTGACGCCGCCTAGGACACCACATCTTAATGGTGTAGCTGAGAGGCGCAATCGAACCTTGCTACACATGGTTCGTTCCATGATAAGTCGAGCTTCTTTACCTATCTCATTATGGGGGTATGCCTTAGATACTGCCGCCCATATCCTTAATCTAGTTCCAACTAAAAAGGTTTCCAAAACACCTCACGAGATGTGGACAGGGAAGGTTCCCTCGTTAGCACACATCAAAGTTTGGGGTTGCGAGGCTTTTGTGAGAAAACAAACTCACAACAAGCTCGAACCTTGTAGTAAGCGATCTATTTTCATCGGCTACCCACAAAAACCCTTTAGATATCTCTTTTATAGACCGAGTGACAATGTTGTCTTCGTTGCGAGGAGAGGAGTTTTCCGCGAGAGAGAGCTCATATGCCAGAAGGACAGTGGGAGACAAATTGACCTTGAAGAGCTTCAACAGTTAAGTCATGAAGGAACCTCAAATACTAGCGCTCAACCTGAAGAGGAAACTCTAGTTGAACCGATTGACGAGTCCTTACCTCTGAGGCGTTCTAGTAGAGTTAGATAGACACCTGAGTTTTATGATTTCCATATTACTTCTAAGGGTAATACATTTATCAGTGATAGTATACTGGTAAATTTGGATGAACCTAACAACTACAAGGAAGCCTTGGTAGACCCCGAGTTTGCAAAATGGAAAGAGGCAATGGACAGCGAGATTCAGTCCATGTATGACAATTAAGTATGGAACTTGGTTGACAATGTACCAGGCCGTAAGACAATCGGGTGCAAATGGATCTTCAAGAAGAAGACCGACATGGATGGGAAAGTACACACTTATAAGACGCGATTGGTTGCGAAGGGCATTACTCAAACTCCTGGAGTTGACTATGATGAGACCTTCACACCAGTGGCTAAGATTAAATCTATAAGGGTTATGCTAGCCATAGTTGCATTTCATGATTATGAAATATGGAAAATGGATGTCAAAACCGCTTTCCTTAATCGGAAGTTAGCTGAGGATGTTTACATGAATCAGCCAGAGGGTTTTGTCGATGCAAAGTACCCTGATAGAGTGTGTAAGCTTGAGAAATCCTTTTATGGATTAATACGAGCATCTCGTAGATGGAATCTTTGTTTCGATGAGAAAGTCAAAGAGTTTGGTTTTTCGAGAAGTGAGGATGAGTCTTGCGTATATGTCAAAGCTAGTGGGAGTATATTTAGCTTTCTCATGCTGTATGTGGATGACATACTGCTCATAGGAAACGACATTCCAACCTTGCAGGAAGTAAAGTCCTGGCTTGGGAAGTGTTTTGCTATGAAGGATCTCAAAGAAGCTGCTTACATTCTAGGGATAAGGATATTAAGAAACAGGGGTAAAAGACTAATAGGACTTAGTCAAAGTACCTATTTAGACAAGGTTTTGAAACGTTTCAACATGCAAGATTCCAAGAGAGGAGAATTACCTATCCAAAGCAATGCCAGTCTGAGTAAGACTCAAAGTTCGAGTACCGATGCTGAGATAGCAGAAATGAGTCGAATACCATATGCTTCTGCCGTTGGCTCGATCATGTATGCTATGACCAGTACTCGCCCTAATGTAGCCTTTGCATTGAGCATGGTTAGTAGATATCAAGGGAATCCTGGTAAAGCTCACTGGACTGCGGTAAAGAATATTCTTAAGTACCTGCGAAGGACTAAGGACTGGATCCTTACCCTTGGTGGGAGTGATGACTTAAGAGTGGTAGGGTATAGTGATGCCAACTTTCAGACCGACAGAGATAATTTATAGTCTCAGTCGGGATGGATATTTACCCTAAATGAAGGAGCAATAACTTGGAAAAGTTCCAAACATGAGACTGTAGCTGATTCAACGTGCGAATCAGAGTATATAGCAGCGAGTGAAGCATCGAAGGAGGCGATATGGCTGAAGAACTTCATCGGAGACCTTGGAGTTGTACCAGCTATAAAGGAGCCCATGGAGATTTTCTGTGATAGCGATAGTGCAGTTGCCTTATCCAAGGAACCAAGAGATCATAGAAGATCAAGACACATCAACAGAAAATATCACTTCATAAGACATCAAGTAGAAGAGGGACTCCTCGTGGTTAATAGGGTATCGTCAGAAGAGAATCCAACAGACCCTTACGAAGGGACTGAGTTGGGTTAATCAATTGCGGCACGCTAGTAGTGTCGTGCTGAAGGACGATATTAGTTTTTGTGATTAGATAGAATTTTAGAGACTTGTAATAGTCAAAATGTAATTAACATTTGATGATTGAATAAAAGGTGTGTTTATTTATAAGTAGTGTTACTGTCTTGTGTCAATTATTTACTATTGTTTCATTTTTGAATGTTTTGACTTCCAGAATAATAAGATTATTCAAACTAACCACAGTCGATCATACTTTCGAAGTAGGTTATGAAAGAAGACTGTCATGAATGGGTTTTTGTATGATTGTCTAAGGTGTTAGACATAACAAAATATTGCTACAAACATTCATGAGTGCTCTTGAAATAAGATTTGAGTATTGGACAAACCCACGCTCACATATCACTTCATGGAATTTATCACGAGTGATTCTGAGACGATAATATCGTATAATCTTCAAACCAAGATATATGAGTTGGCGATTATTTGTTGATTGTACATTAATAGTGCGAAAACGCATCAGTAACTCGATGTTATAAAATGTGCTATTATGTATGATTTAATGAATAGTTAGTACAAGCATATAAGTCGAAGTTTATCTGTTCCTTTTATCCTAAGAGGATTAAAAGCGATATCTTGGGCCCCTCGATTATTTTGTTTTGACTTATGTGTCGGCCCGGTCAGAACTCTATTGATGTGTTCAATTAAGTTCTATGTCAAACAAATCGGAAATCGGGAAACAAACTGCAGGACAATAAGTATGACTATGTTCCATGTATTTATCCGCAAGATATCTTGTAGAACAGAGGATTATATGATCACTTATCTAATGGACACATCAGAGTATGTCAGCGGCTTTTTGAGAGCTACGATTGCTAATTGGATTTTAAGTTACATTGGCAATTACAGTTATTAGACTTATCCAAGTGGGAGACTGTTGGAAAAGGTGTCTAAGCCCATAACTATAATTGGTATGTACTTGACCCGATAGTAGCATGGTCCATTTGGGTTGCATTCATCAAAGCAATATGTTAGGAAGGATATTTGGGTAAGAGGTTAATTATGATTTATTAATATATTATAAGTATAATATAATAATTGAAGAATCATAATATTTAATTAGTATTGATCAAGAATTATTTTAAGAATTAATTTGGTGATCAAAAGAGACTAATTAAATTGATACATATGAGTTGGGCTAATGATTCATGGTTTGATTTGTGATGGTCTTATGGGTTAATCCATGAAGTATTTATCCAAATCAAATGGGTGGATCATAAGCTTATGGGTATAGATTAGGGTTACACATGACCCTTGATATTCTACACACACACACACACACACACACACACACATATATATATATATATATATATATATATATATATATATATATGTATTCATAAGCTAAAATCGGTTACCACTTGCTTTCCAAGAGTAGAATCCGATTTCTAGTCTCCATAACCTCTCCATGTTCATCCTAAATTGTTCTTGGTATTTTGTGATTCCATTTGAGGCATCACACTTGGGGTGCTAAGCTTTCTTGAGGCCAAGTTATTCAAGCTACTACACAAGGTAATATTCTAACTTGTTTTATGATTCAAATATCACCTTACATGCCAGTTTAGGCTTCATGCTTTGGAAAATCTTTATTGCGTGTATAATTAGAGAAAACTTAGATCCAAAGAAATAGGGTTGTATGTGCACCATAGGAATATTATAGTACATAAAACCCAACACCTAGCACATATGCCCAACGTACGCTGGTCTTGACCACTTCGGGGAGGTTGACCCAGTACGCGCAGCGTACCATGGGTACACCAAGCGTATTGGCCAGTTTCCTTAGAACATCTTTTGTGTTTTAATCCATTAAGTCCTAACGTCCAAAACATAGATCCAGGTCCTTTAATACATCCTAAACTATAAAGTTACAAACTCTATGTCTTTGCATTCATGGATGGGAGTTAAGACATGATTTAAGTCCTTAATCATACGTTGTGACCATCTAACACTTGCATGGTTGTGGCTTAACCATCAAGGCCCAATTTTTATGACTCTAAATGCCTTCAAGAGCTCAAAATGACAGCTCTTATCGGCTGGAATTACCAGAACACAAGAAATCTCAACTATGGAGTCAAAATGTCACATAAAACACCCCAAAACTACAACTAAGCATGCAATGGTCAAGGTTGGAACTTGATACCTCAAATAAGTCAGAAACGATGTCAAACTTCTGGATCTACAAGCTCTCTTCAAGTCATTGCTCCTTCTTTAAACTCATTTCTCTTCAAAATCACCAAAACAATACCAAAATGCTCAAAGTAAGCTCAAGATACATGCAACGGAGCTAGGATTCGAGTTGGGCACGGTGAGAACAAGGGAGGCTGAAAGGATAAGGGTTTGGAGGGTTATAAGTTGTTTAAATATGTGCAAACCCTAAAATTTAGGGTTTGCATCTGATCATCCTACGCCCAGCATACGCATGGGGCTCCCCGTTCCGCGCCTCTTATATGTACGCTGTGCGTACACCCTGTACGCCTAGCGTACGCTCCGCCCCAAAATCCCAACATTTCATAATTTTAACTTGAATAAAAAGCAATATGATACCTGACGAATCCCAGACGTTACATACGGTGTGACCCCCCCCCCCCCATCCCTATTTAATCATCTTATCCCTCCCTTGTACATCATCTTATCCAGCCTCCATTCCCTCTTAACCCTAGATCGAAACCCTAACCTTGTGGGAGTGTTTTGATGCTTGGAAAGTGATTCTTAAGTGTTTTTTGTTAGAAGGAAGACCATTCAAGTGGTGGTGGTGCATTCTAGCTTGTAGATCCAGCAACTTCACCTCTTTGTGCACCTTTCCAAGGTATAAAGTTTAAATCTTGGAGTTTATTTAAGTAGATCTTTTTTAGTCTTGCATTTTGGTTCTTTTTTTCCCAAAGCTTGGATCTTTGTGAGTATGGAGTACTCAAGAGCTATTAAGTCGTCCTTTCAGACATTCTAAGATGTATTGACTCATAAAATGCTAGCTTGGCCAACCCTTTTCTCCCATGCATGAGTTATAGGGTTTTATTGAAGTAGAAAGTTTGAGTTTTGGGTTTTACCTCCTTGTAGCCATGCAAAGGCTTAAAGTTAGAGACTTCATGGTTTACAAAGTTATTTAGGGGTCAGATCTTTATTTGGAATGAATGTCTTAAGGATTAATACGTTTTGCATGAAGGTCTTGAGAACAACTTACGCACGCTGAGCGTACGCCTGGCTACGCCCCGCGTAGCCAGATGCGAGCCGTTTTCTAGTATTACACTCTACGCCCAGCGTAGAGTTCAATACGCTGAGCGTACTGACAAAGGTTGACTTTCGTTGACTTTTGTGGAATTTGACCATTTGAGTATTAAGTGGAGGGTGAGTGGTAAAATGGTCTTTTGACTCTAAGTGTGGACTAGACTTGTCTTTAGCTTAGTAGTATGAGTGCAAATACCTTAATTATTATTTAAGGTTAATTGGTGTATTTTAATAAGCGAAGTCTAGTTCTGACAGTTCGGGTGTGAGTTTTATCAGTGATCAGTGCCATGTGAGTCCCCTCACTTATTCTTACTTGTGTGGTAGAATAGCTATATATATGTGATGACCAGCTGGGTCCAGATGTTATTATTCTGTTTGTGTTGTTTCTGTGTGATTGAGACTTAGGATATTCTTCAGGGTTGCTAATAACCCACAGGACGTGTTGTTTGCCCACTGAGAGTTCGGGTAGTCTCCTGGGTTGCTGATAACCAATAGTTGTTAATGTGTTGTGTTATATGGGATATCTTGGGGAACTCACTAAGATTTGTGATTACAGTTTTCGATTAATGTCTTTCAGGTACTTCTGAGGATCGCGGTAAGGAGAAGGCTTGATTGTACACATTCGCCGGGATATCTTGTTATTGGATATTTTCGGACACCCTTATATTTTGATGTGGAATTGTATTTGACATTATGACTTTTCTTGGGATAGTTTTTATGAAAAATGTTTTTCTGTGGATTTAAAAATGAAAAAAAAAATTGGTTTGAAAATTTGGATGTTACAATACTTCAAAACCAACAAGAAATAGCAATCAACTTTAAAAAACAACTGATATATAGCAATGTACTTTTAAACCTCTCAAGAATGTAAATTACAGAATGGTAATGATGATAAAAACATTAGTCTGGTCAAATGCAAAAGAGAAATTTTTTGTATGAAAGTGAGGATGATAATAATGCCAAAGGTGGTCAAATAATGCAAAATTTGCTACAATTGGTTTATGCCTGATAGTCGGAGGTACATGATATACTCATTTGACAAATTTCATTCCTTCTAAAAACATTCAATTCCATTCCTTACAATTGATACTTCTTTCCATTAATCATTTATGATCGTTTCGTGTTGTATTCAAGTATCTTCTTAGTAGCTGATTTTCATCTTAAATCGTTTAATAGATCCCTGATTCATCCAATTGCAGGCTATCGACACCTTCATCTTTTTAGCATTCTCATCAATTCGGCCCCATTTCATTAATCTCTATTTGAAAATTTTAACTTTTTTGATCTGTTTAGGGTTGTCCGTTGAACCCATTGAGGCAGTGATGAAAGAATTCGAGCTTTTAACTGCATTTCCTGGTATGTCTGTACCTTATCACATGTTTAAAAAATAGAACCTCAATTTACCAATTTCCTTAATGGTTTTGTCCCTGCTTTAATTACGTTTGGCTAATTTTGTACTAAATGGGTATATAATGAAAAACAAGTTTTTTTTGTTCTTTTATCTGTTTAGCATCGAAGCAACAAGAAAAAAATTGTTTTTTTTTAATTCATCTTGGATAACCAATTAATAGCTATATTTAAAAGATACGAATACTCAGTAGTTAAGACCACATACCTTACTCAAACGTACGCAAATGTCTTGAAGTAAGCATTCATTTTTCCATTATTTTATCATTGTCATAAAATAAAAAAGACATCCTTATGTGTTTAACTTGTTTTTTTTGAACGACAATTTAACTTGTTTAATCCGTCTCATAATAACAAGTAAGTTGTGTGCCAATTCTGTCTTTTGACATTTTCAATGAGTCACATGCAATATCTAAATCGAGCAAACATATCTGTTTTTTTTATTTATTGGTTAGAGTTTCTTTATATTTAATATTTTGGGGGTTTTATGTGGTTCATTTTAAAGGAACATAAATAAGTTGCTATTTTTTGAAATAAACAGTTCTATTTCGCAATATAACCATAAAATAACAATGTATTTTGAAAGTACATTGTCAAATATTAGTTTATACTTGCGTAGACTCATTTTCACGCATGGTCAGCTATATGTAGTTGTTTCTCATGTCACAAGTAAAAAAGGTTTGAAAGTACTCATATGTGACGATGAAGGCCATTTAACTAATAAAACAAAAAATGTTGTCTACAAAGAGGTCCTTCAGCGACTATATATATTTACCGATTTCAATGTATTTTCTACACATTTCAATAATACCAATAACCTTGATTTTTTATAATTATTTTGCAATATTTATATACCTTTGTATTTTATTTATACGTTCCCTACGTTTAAACGCGGGTCATAATCTAGTTCAATTAGAAAAGTCAATGGTTGGACATTTTTTCTCTCAAATAAGGAAAGGTAGGAGGTGTAGAAAATATTGTTTCTTATATAAGATCATATTTCTTATTTTCTTTACACATCACTCTTTCATTTTCTTTTATACTAAACAAAAGTTGTAACTTTTTTTTAGAATTATTAACACGTAATTCCTACTTTAGTCATAAACTATTCATTGTCTCATTCGAAAATTGAACCCTTAACATATGGTTAATTGACATATTTCCAGTAACACCTAATACTTTTTTTTGGAACCGGTGGATTTTATTAAAACCACGGCCTAAAGGAAAAAGACCGGGCACAAAAGAAAAAACAAAAACAAAATGTCAAAATGTCAAAAGGGGAACAAACCCAACATTCCCATCTACAATTTCCAAAATTACTCCTATATTTCAGCCAACTATAAACCATAGAAATCACATTATCCACCAACTTTGAAGAGTTCACTTGGATTCTGTTAAACCAAACGTCGTTCCTTGCTTTCCACATACACCATAAAAACTCATAGCAGATAGCAAGAAATATTTTTCTCTTTTTTGGACAGTTCCCCCATGAGGCAGCAAAATTAACAAAATCTGAAATCGAAAGGAACCTTTGAATAGAAATGTCACACCAATTGAAAATCCAGCGTAGAGAATCAAAAGCAATCGGACAGTCCAAGAGAATATGATCTGCAGTGTCCACACCACTAAAGCACATTTGATAGGAAATAGAGGACATGTTGATACCTCTCCTGGAAAGAGCTACTGCAGTAGGAATACGCCCCATACAAGCCCTCCAAACAAATCTAATGCACTTGATAGGAACTAAGTGAAGCCAAACCGTGGGACTATTTATCGGGATAGTCAATTTACTGTCAATGAGGGCCCTAAGATCGCATACACGGAAAAAACCATCGACAGTTAACCTTGATCTCCAAGTGTCGGGCCTATTGGATCTCACAACCATCCTTGTAACATCCAAAATAGATTTCAATTCCAGCAGCTCCTGAGAATTGTTGGGTTTCCGCTTCCAAGCCCACGAGAAAGCGCCATTCACCCATCTGTCACCTAAAAGGCAAGTTTTCCTCTTGTCTAACGCATATAAAGAAGGGAATTTCACTGCCAAAGTCTCATTCTTTAGCCAGTCATCTAGCCAAAACAAAATTTTCTTTCCGTCCCCAACCTGAAATTCAAAAATATCTGAAACATCAATATCAATATTGCCAAGTGTCGAGAAGACATTGACAATACTACTCCAAGTGCTCGGGAGAGATTTTTTAGCCCAAGAGTGAATAGGTTTCCTTTCACATCTATGAATACTACCAATCACTCGCCTCCAAAGAGAGTCATTTTCCGTTTTAAACCTCCATATCCATTTTGTCAGGAGGGCCCAGTTAAGCGAGGCCAAGGATCCAACCCCGAGCCCACCGGACGATTTTGGCCCAAGCACCACCTTCCAAGCGACCCAAATGATTTTTTGTTTTTCTTCACTTCCTCCCCATAAGAACCGTCTTCTCATTTTCTTGAGGTTATCAATAATGGAAATCGGGGCTTTAAAAATGGAAAAATAAAAAAGAGGGAGACTACCCAACACAGGTTTAACCAAAGTTAGGCGACCGCCAAAGGATAAAGTTTTAGCTTTCCATAAAGAAAGTTTATTTTGAACACGATCAATGACGGGTTGCCAGCTCCTTTTTTGGGACATATTTGCTCCAACAGGGACTCCAAGATATTTAAAAGGAAGAGAGGTAGCCTCACAACCGAGAATTCTAGCGCAACCAGCAATTTCATTCTCCGAAACTCCAATGCCATAAACTTTGGATTTGTGAAAATTAACTTTGAGCCCCGAAGATGCATGAAAGCATCTCAAAATTCTTGCCAAGTTTATGAAGTTGGAGCTTGTCCAATCTCCAATAAACATGGCGTCATCGGCGTAAAACAAATGAGACATCGTAGGGCCTAAAATTGAACCCTTAACATATGGTTAATTGACATATTTCCAGTAACACCTAATACTGCATCGATACGACCCCTTTGGTAAATGATATTATATATTATGGAACACAATGATTTATTTGTCTTGTTACAAAACTATATACAAATTTATAAGTATCTTAAATTACGAAATGATGTAATGAATTTGGTT
This sequence comes from Lactuca virosa, assembly GCF_052849685.1. Classification (NCBI taxonomy): domain Eukaryota; kingdom Viridiplantae; phylum Streptophyta; class Magnoliopsida; order Asterales; family Asteraceae; genus Lactuca; species Lactuca virosa. The sequence continues at coordinate 219,288,292 of NC_136430.1, read as the reverse complement.
ATGTCATATATCATGGAATTCATTTTCGTTGATGTCCAAATTCTCATTTATTGTTGTTAGGTAATTAAATATTTTTTTCCATGAAGAAAATAGAAAAATTCTTTAGCGATTCTTGTACATGGATACACTATAAAAGTTCCTACGCGACTACTGTACTAGGTATAGTAGCACAATATTCCTGGGTAAACACTATGCTAATTCCATGATTCGTGGAAGAGTATATACACATATCATAACCTAAACAACAAAGCAATTAGAACAAATACAAGAATAATTACGTCTATAAAGACGAATCGTGTGATCATAACCAATAAAGATATCACATATAATTCCTATATAATTGAATCAGTTATCTTCCTCATTACCCCCAGGAAACAAGATGTTATGCGTGAGGTTGTGGTTGACCTAAAGAAGTGTCATTCTTTCTCTTTCGAGGGATATAATATTTGTAGTATATTGATGCTAAAGTCATAAGAACCTAATGTTGAGAATAAAAGTTTTAAGTAAGGAGGAGTCCAAGGAGAAAGACAAGGGCAGTAGTAATAAGAAATAAAAGGAGGACAAGTGAAAGAAGAACGGGAGCAAAAGGAGGAAGCAGAACAGAAAGGAGGAAAATAACACCTTGAGCAATCAAGAGGAGAAGGATGACCGCGAGGTCAGCAATGAGGAGAATAATTTTCAATACTCGAAGTAAGTCAATCCTCATTTTCCACAGACTTTGTGTTTTTTATTTTTCAAAGAGGTATTAAATTGTTGGGATACGTAAAACATGTATATTCTATGTTTTCTCATCAAATTTGCATGTCATAAATAGTCGACATGTTTGTTGGTCATTTAGAGTTGTAGAACTTTTATCTCTTAGCCTATTTAAGTTGATGTTATATATATATATATATATATATATATATATATATATATATATATATATATATATATATATATATAAAAGATCGGGTGATGACTCATTTTAAAGTGAGCACTAGTGAGTATACCTTAAAAAAATTGAAAAAAAGTCTTAAAAAATACAAATCATAAAATCGAGCATAGATTTATGCCTGGGAGAAAAAAATTGGAAAAAAAATTTAATCATTAAAATTGAATCATGGATCATAATGATGCAAAATAAAAAATTAAAATTGAATCATGGATCAATTTAAATGATGCAAAAAAAAAAATTTCTCCCGGACATTGATCTATGCTCGATTTTATGATTTGTATTTTTTTTAATTTTTTTCAATTTTTTTAAGGTTTCCTCACTTTAAAATGAGTCATCACAGAACCAGACCCTATATATATATATATATATATATATATATATATATATATATATATATATATATATATATATATATAATAAATTTTTTACAGTTATATCAACTCTCGTCATATTTATATTCACATATGAATAAAACATGTATTAGCTTTCCTCACAAGTTATATTCATATACGCATAACACATTTATCATAATTTTGTTACAGTTAATCTGTTATTCATATATGAACAAGTGGTTCAAAATTTCAAAACACTTCGTTTAACATACTACTTATTCATATATGAATAACAAATTAACTGAAACAAAAATTTGATAAATGTTTTATTCATATATGAATATAACATATGACGATAACTAATACATGTTTTATTCATATATAAATATAACATGTGACAAAAGATGATGTAAAACAAATATATTTTAGGTAAAACTTTATTACGTGTTATATTCATATATGAACGATATTTAAACTGTAAAAAAGTTAAGCATACGTTTTATTCATAAGTGAGTAACAAATGTACTGTAATAAAAATCTGATGCATTTTTATCTACTTATGAATAACGAGAGCTGATACTCTAAAAGAAATAAAATTTTTATTTATCTTAAAACTATATCAATATAGATATCTATTTATAGAGAAAAAAAAATATGATTTTTGATATATTTAAAATAATTTTTCGATAAAAATAGTTTTCTAAAAATTAAGAAAACAAAAAAGTATGTTTTTGTATATATTAAGGTAATGATTAACATAGTTTAACGAAACATGTTTTGTTGGAAAACACATGTGTATCCATTATCTATTTCCGCCGCTACACCAACGTGTTTTACGGCAAAATAAATGTATGGCCGAAAATGATTTTCAACATTTTTTTCTCAAATGAACCCTCATATATATATATATATATATATATATATATATATATATATATATATATATATATATGGTGAGGTTGTATAGAGAACCATTATTAATAAAGAACCAATGAACCAATCGTGAGCGTCAGAAATTATAATGATCAACGGCCGAGTTAATGGATATACATTTGTTCATTAGACGCACATACACTATATTATACCAAAAAACTCACATTTTTTTTTGTTTAAATTTTTTTAGAACATGTTTTTTATCGAAAAAAAACCGAATATGTTGTTGTTCACGATTTTTCATCCTCTTTCCATAGAGATCCATATTGATATATAACAAATATACTTTTTTTTTTTGAAAAATACTCATTTCGTTTTGTTTTTTTTTTCAATATTTAAGTTTATTTTTATCCAAAAAAACTAAGTATACCAAAAATCTCAATTTTTTGCCATATATTAATTAACATCAGCATTGATTAAAAAAAACTTCGATCAGTTCAAATTCACTGTTTGAATCTGAATAGTAAAATTTCAATTTTAACATTCACAATATGTATCTGACTTACTATTTCAACTCTTTCATAATTCACAAATTAATTTAATGAAATTTACATATGAATCATAATATATTTTAATGTAATTTTATAATATTTTAACATTTTGATTAGTAATAAATTAGTTTTGAAAAATCAACAATCGGATTTATTCACATTGTCAATCTGAACTGTATATAATTTAGTTTTCAGAATTCACAATGTTTATCTGACTTACTATTATTCACACTGTGAATCTCAGCGGATTCGCAATGTGAATCTTAGTAGATTCGCAATGTGAATCTGAGTAGATTCGCAATGTGAATCTGAGTAGATTATGAATGTGAATTTGAATTGAAAATTCAATTTTTCACGTAAATATGAATGTATATTTAAAGAGTACTTAAAAATATGAATTGTGATATATATATATATATATATATATATATATATATATATTAAATTTTTTCGATAAAAAACAGACGTTAAATTTTCAAAAAATAAAGAAATGAAGTGGTTTTTTTTTTGAAAAAAATCATTTTTTGTCTATCAATATGAAACTCTATGGAAACATGATGAGAAATCATGAAAAATGGTATATTCGTTTTTTTTTCGATAAAAAACATACCCTAAAAAAATTATAAGAAAAAAAATCAAGTGAGTATGTTATAATCTAGTGCAAGTTCGTCTATTATAAAAGTCTTCAACCATTCATTTTACCGTTGATCGCTTTGAATTTTGACGCTTTGGATTGGTTCATTAGTTCATTGATTAATAATGGTTCTGTATTGAACTTTTCTCTCTCTCTCTCTCTCTCTCTCTCTCTCTATATATATATATATATATATATATATATATATATATATATATATATATATATATATATATATATATATATATAAATACTTTTCAGTTCTCGTTATTCATAAGTGAATAAAAATACATTAGATTTTTATTAGAGTACATTCATATTTCATTTATGAATAAGTAGTTCGAATTTTCAAAACATTTCATCTTTTATTAACATACTATTTATTCATATATGAATAACAAATGAATAGTAAGAAAAGTTTGATAATTTTTTTTTATTTATATATGAATATAACATATGGCGGGAGCTAATAAATATTTTATTCATATATGAATATATCATGTGATCAAAGATGATGTAAAAACATATATTTTAGGTAAGAAACTTTGTTATGTGTTATATTCATATAAAAACATACGTTTTATTCATAAGTGAATGACGAATGTACTATAATAAAAATATATAAAAATCTAATGTATTTTTATTAACTTATGAAAAACGAGAGTTTAAACTATAAAAAAAAATTATCTCAAAACTATAACAATATGGATGTCAATTTATAGAGAATAAATTTTATTAATTCTAATATATTTAAAATAATTTTTCGATAAAAATAGCTTCTTGAAAATAAAAAAATTAAAACTATGTTTTTGTATATATTAAGGTAATGATTAGCATATAAAGAAACATGTTTGGTTTGAATACACACGCATATCCTATTCCCATATCCTCCGGTACGCCCAAGTGTTTTGCGATAAAACAAATGTGTGGCTAAGATCGATTCCTCATTCTCAACTTTTTTTTTCAACTGAACCCTCATCTCTCTCTCTCTCTCACTCACTCACTTTCTCTCTCTCTCTCTCTATCTTATATATATATATATATATATATATATATATATATATATATATATATATATATATATATATATATATGTTCAAATGTTTCTAACAAGTATTGTGTACATGTAGGAGCCAATAGGAATTTAGGAATAATTAAATAATTAAAAATTGTTATAAGGGTAATTATTTAATTTTAGCATGATAGTTAAAATAAAATCCCTTAATTAATGGAAATTACCATAAAAATCTCTTTGACCAACTATTTATGTAACCCCCGCAGATCCGGGCTAGTCAATTTAGAGACGATGAGCATCAAAAATGAGTTTTTGATGGAAGATTATTTAGAAGGATTAATATTAACCAAGTTTTATTATATGTTACAAGTGTTCCGTACATATAAAGAACGCTGAAATCCGAGTTATAACGAAGAAGTTATGGGTCGTCGAAGTTTTACGGCAAAACCGGCACGGCACCGGGAGACGTAAATAGTGAATTTACGGTAGAAAACTTTTTAGCCTTAGTGATCTAAACAAAATTTGTAGTATACATTAAACCGAGAACATACAAAAAAAGAACGTCAAAATCTGACTTCGTATGAGGAAGTTATGAATTTTATAAGATTTGGCAAAGCAATGCACGACCCGAAACTCGAATTTTAGTTCGAGCGGTTTTTGGCCTACGCGACGTGAATGAGAGTTGAAGATCTCATTAATAGGAACTCAACGGTAAAAAGACAGACGAAATCGGAGTCCGTATGTAGAAGTTATGAATTTTACGCGGACATTTAACAGTATAATCTCCTCCTACTGTTAAATTTAAGATCGGTCGAGAATTAGCCGACGGAGTCTAAATGAAAGTTTTAGATCTTATTTTTACCTACGCGTGGATATAAAGAATGTTGAGAGTAGAGCTCGTATGCTAAAGAAATGGACGAAACTTGGTCCGTACTCTTCGAGCGCGATAAATTCGATACAGTTTTGTAAATCTGAGATAGAATGAGAATTAGCTGACGGCGTCTAAATGAAAGTTATAGTACTCGTAAATACCAACGCGTGGATATAAAGAACGTAAAAAATGGAGTTCGTATGAATGAGTTACAAATTATAATAGCATATTTACGTATTAAAATAAAGTATAAATCATATATACGTACACATATATATACAAATGTATATATCATTAGAAAGGTATCGATGATGCGGTTATTATAAGACTAGTGTTGAGTACTTTCGACATTAGTTTAGTACAAATATCGTTAAATCTATTTAAAATAGTATTATGAAGGGTGTTTAGTCGTTTATATAACTATAAGGTCATTAAGTAATTATGGAGGGTAGTTTTTGTAAATTCAATTACTATAAATAAGAGGCTTGGGCTCTCATATTTCTTGCACCATTCTCTTGATTCAAGAGTCTTTCTCTTCTTATCCCCCGAGCATTTCGGTCCGTCGTGATTCGACTTCTCTTTTTGTAGTTATAGTAATGTAAGGTGAGCGTTGAAGCGCTGCATGAATCATTCTTAGAAAGATTCAGCGACGAAGTTCTGCCCCTGCAGAGCCCGACTCCTAGCTAAAACCCCCTTGTTTCGTCGAAGGAAATTATTTTAAAGTAAACGAAGCGTTGTCCGAGTACCGACTCACCACCTTATCAAGTGAGTGCATAGTTACTTTCATCTTACATATAGATATGAAGTATTTTATATAAACTACGTGCTATGTGTGCATATTATCTGTATACTTGCTATCTATGCTGGATGAACGATTTTATACAAGTTTTATATGATTTAAACTGTATATGTATTTATATCTTCATAATATGTTGGGTAAAATATGGGTAGATGAAATATGAGTTGGATGATGAGTTGAGAGGTGATATAGACCATGAGGTAAGGGTGAGAGGTGGACGGTGTGAGAAGCCTTGTTCCCAAATGCTGGCCCCGTCATCTAGCAGAGTATGGATGACAACCACGGACTATTCTAGACAGTCCAGTGGAACACTAGCAGGCTCGCAACCTGTAGGTGTTGTGAACGATGTGTTCACCCGGTGTACTCTAAACCCTGGCGATCATGCAGACTTGGTGCCTAAACCTTGGCGATCATGCAGACTTGGTGCCAAAACCCTGGCGACTATGTGGACTTAGTGCCTGTTGTATAAACCCTAACGACTATGCAGACTTAGTTCCTAAAACCCTGGCGACTATGCGGACTTAGTGCCTGTTGTATAAATTCTGGCGACTATGCAGACTTAGTGCCTAAACCCCGGTGATGATGGACTTCGTGCCGATTCCTTAGGATGATCCTTAGGAATGAATGAACGAGAAATAGCTGGTTCTTAGGGTAGATCCTTAAGAATAAATAAGATAATGGGGATGGGTAATTGGGTTAATTGTTTGATGATTAAAGCTAATAATTATATTATTGTGGGTTGAAAACCCTATGTACTCACCAGGTTTCCCAACCTGACCCACTCAAGCTTATTTGTATCACAGGTGTCGATATGAAGTTACATTACACTGAGAGATTAAAGAGGTGTAGATCACTAGTGTAAATGAATGTAAGTTCTGTTTATGCTTATGTTTCTATATTGACAATGACATCCCAAATGTTTTAAAATGAATAAAAATACATTTCTTCGGAAATGCTTTGATAACGTATTTATCATGTTTTACTGGGAACAAATTCCGCAACATTTTATTAAAAGAAATACTCTGATTTTTATAAAGCATAAACAAAAATCGGTCTTTTCTGGCCGTGAAAATGGGGATGTTACAGTTGGTATCAGAGCATTAGTTTAATCGAACTAGGAATAAGGATTTATTTCTAGACTTAAACTTAGAATGCTAAGCGATGATCGTGAGGAGTGTGTGTAATATATTTTAGGAAGTACACCTAAATAGACACGGGCACTAGCTCATTTAGGGAAGATGTCTAAATTGCTTTTATGTGCTAAATGATTTGTGATGCTTTATGATGCTATCGTTTGGTTGGATCTATGGTCTGTTGCTGACCGAATCTGGAAACTTTGTGTGTTCAGATTTCTAAACATTTAATTACGATATTAGAACTGTCATATAATTTTTCGAAGTAATAAGGAGGAATACGTGTCTAAAACTTCCTCTATCTATACACTCGTCTCTATACACCAAACGACTGCTTTGGTGTGTAGAACATCATGGTGAAGACTCGTAGTGAAATGAGTAAATGGAGGAAATGAGAAGGCTTACGATATTGAATCGTACCTATCGGAAGATATCGTAAGAGTGATATGATGCCTTTAGAATGAGTTTAATAAATAATACGTCTATTATGGGAGAAGCACACTTTCGATTAGCAAAAAGAACGATTATCCATGAAGTTATCCCATCGTCTAACATTTCCATCACCAACCGAGTTGAAATAGAATTGATGATTGAAGATACGCATGGAAGAAGTCCTAGTAGAGTGTAGGGAAAATTATATGATTGTTTAGACACATTTGTATGTGTTAAAATTGTTTTTGTGATAATGACTTGGAGAACTGCGAGACAATACTTGGGACGAGTATGAGTAGGTGTGAATGGTAGTAGAGGCCTATACTACCGGAAGCACAGGACTCACGCTTGGATCAGGGAAAGTCACAAGGTTACCAAGGAGCTAGTAATTGATTTCGTTTTATTCAAGTATGTCGTTACCATCGTTTCGGTAATGACTAAGAAGATGATTGTTATTCCGACCCTAGTGGTCATATCAAATTGAGTCCGACTATGCTTAGTATGTTATGTGGTTCAGAGAATCAAGTTCGATGTAGCATCTGACTTAAGACGGAAGATTGAAATAAAAAGCGATCAGTAGAGGTATCACGAAAAGTTGCTTGTAGCTAGAAATGCTACCTTTTAAGATGAGATTAGAACATGAACGAAAGTATAGTCTGTTCTGGAAGACTCTAAGAGACCTGAGTCTAAGCGTTGCAACATACGATGATAGGTCATTAGAATATGACACATCGTTCCATTGTAGTAATAAAAAAAACTTATCTTAAGTTCGTATCCAGTGAGGATCGAGATTGTGACTTGAAGGTCATAATTTGGAGTCTAACGTGAGATAGGGAGCAAGTGCAAGATCGAGCACCGCTTGCAGTAAAGAGGACCAAGAGTTAGATACTCATTCGAAGAAACATAGAAGTTACGATTATTACCTATGATGAAGAGATAACGTATGGAGTCATTATACAAGCCATGTTTTGTTGATAATTCCGGGACGTAATCATCCTAAGGGGGAGATAATTGTAACGCCCGCAGATCCGGGCTAGTCAATTTAGAGACGATGAGCATCAAAAATGAGTTTTTGATGGAAGATTATTTATAAGGATTAATATTAACCAAGTTTTAGTATATGTTACAAGGGTCCCGTACATATAAAGAACGCCGAAATCCGAGTTATAACGAAGAAGCTATGGCCCGTCGAAGTTTTACGGCAAAACCGGCACGGCACCGGGAGACGTAAATAGTGAATTTATGGTAGAAGACTTTTTAGCCTTAGTGATCTAAACAAAATTTGTAGTATACATTAAACCGAGAACATACAAAAAAAAAACGCCCAAATCTGACTTCGTATGAGGAAGTTATGAATTTTATAAGATTTGGCATAACAATGCACGGCCCGAAACTCGAATTTTAGTTCGAGCGGTTTTTGGCCTACGCGACGTAAATGAGAGTTGAAGATCTCATTAATAGTAACTCAACGGTAAAAAGACAGACGAAATCGGAGTCCGTATGTAGAAGTTATGAATTTTACGCGGACATTTAACAGTATAATCTCCTCCTACTGTTAAATTTAAGATCGGTCGAGAATTAGCCGACGGAGTCTAAATGAAAGTTTTAGATCTTGTTTTTACCTACGCGTGCATATAAATAATGTTGAGAGTAGAGATCGTATGCTAAAGATATGGACGAAACTTGGTCCCTACTCTTCGAGCGCGATAATTCGATACAGTTTTGTAAATCTGAGATAGAATAAGAATTAGCTGACGGCGTCTAAATGAAAGTTGTAGTACTCGTAAATACCAACGCGTGGATATAAAGAACGTCAAAAATGGAGTTCGTATGAACGAGATACAAATTATAATAGCATATTTATGTATTAAAATAAAGTATAAATCATATATACGTACACATATATATACAAATGTATATATCATTAGAAAGGTATCGTTGATGCGGTTATTATAAGACTAGTGTTGAGTACTTTCGACATTAGTTTAGTACAAATATCGTTAAATCTATTTAAAATAGTATTATGAATGGGTGTTTAGTCGTTTATATAACTATAAGGTCATTAAGTAATTATGGAGGGTAGTTTTTGTAAATTCAATTACTATAAACAAGAGGCTTGGGCTCTCATATTTCTTGCCCCATTCTCTTGATTCAAGAGTCTTTCTCTTCTTATCCCCCGAGCATTTCGGTCCGTCGTGATTCGACTTCTCTTTCTGTAGTTTTAGTATAGTAAGGTGAGCGCTGAAGCGTTGCACGAATCATTCTTAGAAAGATACAGCGACGAAGTTCTGCCCCTGCAGAGCCCGACTCCTAGCTAAAACCCTTTTGTTTCGTCGAAGGAAATTATTTTAAAGTAAACGAAGCGTTGTCCGAGTACCGAGTCACCACCTTATCAAGTGAGTGCATAGTTACTTTCATCTTACACATAGATATGAAGTATTTTATATAAACTACGTGTTATGTGTGCATATTATCTGTATACTTGCTATCTATGTTGGATGAACGATTTTATATAAGTTTTATATGATTTAAACTGTATATGTATTTATATCTTCATAATATGTTGGGTAAAATATGGGTAGATGAAATATGAGTTGGATGATGAGTTGAGAGGTGATATAGACCATGAGGTAAGGGTGAGAGGTGGACGGTGTGAGAAGCCTTGTTCCCAAATGCTGGCCCCGTCATCTAGCAGAGTATGGATGACAACCACGGACTATTCTAGACAGTCCAGTGGAACACTAGCAGGCTCGCAACCTGTAGGTGTTGTGAACGATGTGCTCACCCGGTGTACTCTAAACCATGGCGATCATGCAGACTTGGTGCCTAAACCTTGGCGATCATGCATACTTGGTGCCAAAACCCTGGCGACTATGTGGACTTAGTGCCTGTTGTATAAACCCTGGCGACTATGCAGACTTAGTTCCTAAAACCCTGGCGACCATGCGGACTTAGTGCCTGTTGTATAAATCCTGGCGACTATGCAGACTTAGTGCCTGAACCCCGGTGATGATGGTCTTCATGCCGATTCCTTAGGATGATCCTTAGGAATGAATGAACGAGAAATAGCTGGTTCTTAGGGTAGATCCTTAAGAATAAATAAGATAATGGGGATGGGTAATTGGGTTAATTGTTTGATGATTAAACCTAATAATTATATTATTGTGGGTTGAAAACCCTATGTACTCACCAGGTTTCCCAACCTGACCCACTCAAGCTTATTTGTATCACAGGTGTCGATATGAAGTTACATTACACTGAGAGATTAAAGAGGTGTAGATCACTAGTGTAAATGAATGTAAGTTCTGTTTATGCTTATGTTTCTGTATTGACAATGACATCCCAAATGTTTTAAAATGAATAAAAATACATTTCTTCGGAAATGCTTTGATAACGTATTTATCATGTTTTACTGGGAACAAATTCCGCAACATTTTTATTAAAAGAAGTACTCTGATTTTTATAAAGCATAAACAAAAATCGGTCTTTTCTGGCCGTGAAAATGGGGATGTCACAATTTAACCCTAGCCTCTAATATAATACATATTCTATTTCTGCCTCCTCCCATTTTCTTATTGACGAATGAACATCGTTTGATCAAAAGAGGTAGTCGAAACCTCTTGTTGCAAATCTGTTTCCCCGTTCCTTTGATTAAGAAGAGTCTAATATTTAATATTTATCGCTCCCACCGATTTGTACACATGGTACTGACCAAACAAGATGAAGATGTTATTCTCGGCGGCTCCATCTCCAATCGAAGCTAGCTTCTATCTCCAATCAACTCGATTCCATAACAAAATAGCCACGTTCTCCGAGTTTAATTTACCAAACTTGCAATTCCATTCCATAGAAAACAGGTTTTTACCTTCGTTCTTCCAACTAACCAATTTCTACAATTTCAACTTTTATCTTTACATTTTTATATTGGTGTTGAAATATTTTGTTGTTCATATGAATTTGATGTTGATGGTTCTGAATCGGAGTATTTTTTTTCATTCATGATTCATAGAAAATGTGGTGATTTAGGGAGCGCCTTTAAAGTGTTTGATGAAATGCCAAAGAGAAATATGGCGGTCTCAGATTGTATTCATGGTTTGTGATGGAATGTTTATTGTTGTGCATCTCATCTCCAAAGGTAAACAAAATCAAAACATAGAATTATGTTATTCTATCATACTTTAAATTTAGAATTCCTCTCATTTTCTTTCAATATTGAAAGAGAGGAAATCATTTTTCGATTATCAAATATCTCAGGTGCTGGTTGGATGATTAGAGCTGGGGTTTGCATTCTTGAAGGTATAGTTTCTAGAGATCATTTTGGCCCTGCTCTAGCCTTTTCTTTCCTTATTGCTAGTATTAATTTGTACTTTAAAATGGGTTTATTTTTGTGAAATTTAAATGCATTCTATATTTTATTCCCCTCAACCTAATTAAGCTAATTCGATGAGAATGACTTTCTTTCCTCATCATTGGGTGTTTATTCTTATCTCCAATTGTTTCATTCTTTAATAATAATTATTTCATTCTTTAAGAATATTCTATATCTAATGTATTATTCTATTTGAATAATGTTTAGAGAGTATTATAATCTTGGAGAATCACAAAAGAATGATTTTGCCAGAATTGTATTTCCGGTATAATCACATAAGAATGATTATGGTATAATCACATAAGAATGGTTTTGCAAGGGTGTATTGCAATTGGCTGATGTTTTAACATGATTTTTGTTTCTTATGTTTTTCAGATGTTTCAAGTTTTACCTAGGGATCACTTACCATCCTCGAGTTTATCTCCTTTTGCAGCTCCTTGTATTAAATCATTCTCATGCAATACAATTCTGACAAAATGCCAATCTCACAAAATGTCAATCTCATAGAATGCTAGCATATTTTAAAGTGGATTAGTGGTCAAACATATACAAGACATCTAGGAACGAAACAAGTAAGTGAATGAGGATTCTTTCAAGAATGCCGATCTTTTTTTCGCAAGGGATGTCAAGAATGAATGTAATTTATGTTCATAGTTGTATTCTTTAAGAATGAATGTAATTACTTATTCTAAACTATTAAACTTCGTCTTATATAAAATTTGTATTCATTAAAAATCATTGGTCTTGATAATATGTGTTTATAATATTATGTTCATAGTTGTATACCATTCTGACAGAATTACAGAACATCATTCTAACAAAATAACATTCTGATAGAATAAAATCGGTTTATGCTTACAAATTACGTTTGAAATTGAATTAATTTGAAAAAAAATCAGATTTTTTAAATCAAAATCATTAATTATCCAATAAATCTCGATTTTTCCTTTTTTAAATTTGTCTCAATTGACTAAAATGCCCTTATGCTGAAATTTGTGTGATTATATGGTACATGTTACCCTATTGTAATATCATAGACCCTCAGATCATGACCTTTGATCCTATTTCATCCGGTGGTCCAGATCTGTGTATTCTGGCACACAATAGTTAGTAAAAACAAAATAAACTAAGCATATATATATATATATATATATATATATAATTTTATAACGTATAGAAAAATGAATTTAAATAAAATCTTTAGAATAATATTAACATTTTTAGAATAATTTTAGAACATATAGAACAATGAATTTAAATAAATTCTTTAGAATAATATGAACATTTTAAATGAGAAATAAATTCAAGAAAATAATGACATAACAAGAATTGAAGAAAGTACTTTAAATAATACATTTTTTGGTCAAACTCCGAGTATAATCAGTACATATATTTGGAGAAATGATGATTTGGAAATATAGAGATTTTGAACATCTTGAAGTGGATAGAGAAACTCTAGGGGCTTTTTTAGATATAAACTAAACATTTGAGAGAGTGAAAATTTTGTAATGCCTCCACCACTAAAACTTCAACTCAATTTATAGAAGGTCTTGAGTTAGATATTGGTAATCGGCTGTTTACCAGATCTTTATTTTTGAATACTTTCAATCTTCTTTTTCTATAATTGTCTCTTTTCATAATAGTCATTCCTTCTTTTAGCTATCTTTTATCTTCTAGTAATAATTATAATCTTGAAATGGTGTTATGGCCGACATAGCAAATTCTACTTTTGGTAAAAGCTTTTGTCTTCATATCATGATTGAGATTAATCAAATAGATTCAATAATGATTTGTAATTATTTTCTGGATAATATTTTGAGAATTATTTGTAGACACGCAGTGTTTACACATATTTTTCCCACACTTTTGAAAAACTACTAATCTTGAAAACATTGAAACGAAATACCTTAAATTGAAGGTATACACCAAACTAAAATTTAAAATATTTTAATCTGAGTATGGATCATCAAACAGGTCTTGAGCGTCTTGAAGTAACTGAGTTCTTGGAGTAGATTCATTTGATTATGTAGGGGGTCTACAAATATCTTGTAATAAACGTTGAAGGTATTCTTGTGATGAACCGACAACGTTTAGAATTCTAGCTACTAGTTCAGTGTCAGAATGAGGGGGAGCGGTCTTGGTTAATTCTATTTTTGATTCTTGTGACTGATAGACTTCTTGATAATACTTGATTGTTGAATTTGAATTGGATTGAGGAAAGTTGAATTTATCCTACCATTTTAATCTATATTTATAATTTAGCCAATGAGGAGATGTAGATTTTGTTTCATGATCCATGGGATTTTGAATAACATGGTGAATTGTGAGAGATACTCAAATTCAGGAATTGGTTGGACAAATAATTCTTTGAATTTGTGAAACCCTTTCATTATTTCTTCTGGTAAGCAACTTGGTATTGAATCCATAAGCTTAAACCAATTAACAAACCATCTTGCGTATTCTCAATCAAATTTTAAATCTAATAAGATAAACCAGGAATGTGAATAACTTCATAAAAGAAATGTGTTAAACCAAGCCTCTTGATAATCATAATAACAAAAACTAGGATAAGAACGATATCCTACCAAAGTTTTCTCATAATAGGGACTAATATCCCAATCGTATGGAGAAATGACTTTGAGAATTTGAGCTTTGCTGAAATCAATTGTTCCTTAACGTGAGTTGGAATAGTGAGTGAAAATACAGAACCAGAGTCTTGAAGAACAGTTAGGTAATATTCTCTAGTTTTGTAAGGATTGACATAAAAAAATTTTCCACGACCGAAAAGATAATCGTTAAGAATATGAAAACCTTGATTTAGTTTAGAAATTTGTGAACCTTCTATGAATTGAATTTTTTGAACATTAGGATTTTGAATTTATGGAGTCTTAGCAGCAGGGCTAGAATGAGGTTTTTGAACTTCTAAAGAGGATGAAGAAGGGGTTTTGTTAAAAGGACTGACAGTTTTGATTACAGAAAAATTTGGTGGGACAAGTTTTGAATTTTTATTTTGAACAACATCAGTAAAGAGTATTGATTTATTTTTGGGGTCAATGGACATAATTTATTTGGACGATGAGGGAACGGTTCTAGTTTTGATGAAATGGGTTTCTTGCTTTCTGTTTTTGAATAGGAAAAGGAAGAACTCGTTTCCCTTGTAGAAATTCACGAGAAAGAAAATCAGGAAATGAATTATTTTATCCTTTGATAAATTCTATTTCAAAATCAAATTTCCTAGGAAGGGCTTTCCATCTAGCAAAAATTTGTTTAGAAATAATTTTTTTTAACATCTTTCTCTAAAATAGATTTTGCAGATTGACAATCAATTCTTAATAAAAACTATTTTATAAATAAATCATCTTCAAACTTTTTGATTCATAGAACAATGCTTAAAATTTCTTTTTTAACCATTGAATAATTTCCTTGGGTGTCGTTCTAGGCACCAGAAAAACATCGAACTAGTTGTTAATGTTTTGAATTTATCATTTTTTGTTTTAATATACCTCGAAACATATATCACTCGCGTATGTTTTGACAATAATTTTGGCATTTGATTATATCAGTATGTTTTTTAGTCCATGGTTCTGGATTATTTTTAACCTATTATAAACTGGTTTACATATAATTCCTAAATCTTTGAAAAAAATCATGTATATAATTTAAACATCCTAAAAATCTTTGAATTTGATTTTTCTTTAATTTCATCAGGAAATTTAGTTGAAAATTCTAAACTTCTTATTATTGGTTTGATTGTAATTTTGATAATATCATGACCTAAGAATCGAATTTGTTCTTCAAATAAATGCAATTTTGTTGCTGAAATAGCTAAACCATTTTCGTAAATTAATTCATAAAACTTATTTAGATGTTAAACATGCTCATCAACAGATTTTGAGAAAATAAGAACATCATCAATATAAACAATATCAAAACTTTTTGTAGGAACAATAATATCATTCGTAATATTTTGAAATTCTGAAAGAGTATTTTTTTTAATCCAAAAGGGCATAATATTCCATTCGAAATGTCCAAAAGTAACATTAAAACATGTTTTATATTTATCAGATTCGTGAAGTGGCATCTGCTAGAAACCTGATTTCATATCAAATTTTGAAATATTTTTTGAATCATAAGGTTTTTTCAATAAATTTATTTTATTGGGAATATGATATCTAATCTATTCTAAAACTTTGTTTAAAGGTTTATAATTGATAATCAATCTTGGTGATCCTCTTTCTAATTCTGTTGCATTCATAACATAAAAGGATGACAAGACCATGGTGATTTTAAGGTCGTATAAGTTTTTTATGAAATAAGTATTAATTTTTTTTACAATGAATTTTTAATTCATTATTCATGTGAATGACTCTTGATTTTGAAGGAATGTCTTTCTCATTGAAAATTTTAATATAAGGTAATTTAACAATATGTTGTTTTCTATTCCAAAAGGCATTTGGAATATTAGAACAAACTTTATTTCAAATTTTAATTTTAAAGTTGTTATTTTGTCTTGAATATGCTTATCTTTCAGTTGATTAATTATATGTATGTCATTTATTTCATTAATAAGATAGCTTGTTTTGTTTTATAGTTAGAGTATATTTATATTTTAGAATTGAATTGGTTCACTGAATTTGAACGTGATTTCTTTGCAAAGAATATTAGTTTTAATCCCGTCTTCATGAACATTAAATGAGCATATCATAGTAATAAATAGTGTTCCTAAAATTAAAGGAGAAGTGAGATTTTTACTAAAATTAAATGTGTTTTAAAACAATTGTCTTAATCGTTGCAAATATAAACATCTTAAACTTTGTAATTTACAATTAATTTGAGTCTCATGCTCCCTTTAATCTAGAAGAGGTTTTTTCATAAAATTGGGTAGATATTATTCTTTCTTCAGTTCAATTCATATCTACACCACTATCTATTAAGGCTATTAAATTGATTTGAAAATTATCTTTTACTAGAGTAATCTGAGTATTCCATTTTCGAGAAAGTTGTGAATGTATTATTTTTCCAATTAGTATTTCTTCATTTTCTTCTTTCTTTTCGATTTCTTGAAAATCATCTTTAGCTGGTAGGGATTGTTTTCCTTTTTCAATAATAGAAGTCTATTTTTTATTTCTTTTATTTCTTGTTTAACTAATTTTAAGTCTTCTTGAAGTACTTCAGTAGAAATTGGATTTTTTTTTTATAAAATCTTTCAAAAACGATATTGAGATTAAATAATTCAGTATTATTAGATACTATAGTGTCACTTTCTTTCTTATTATGCATTTGTTTAATAATTAATTATTGAATATTTTTATCTTTAATAGAATCTAAGTTTTTGAGTAGTTCTTTATCATTCTGAGTAAGAACATTAATTGAATCATACGTAATAACATTAATTCAATTACAGTGATATTTACGAATACATTCACATATATCTGAATCATAAGTATCTCTAAAACGTTTAAATCATTTGTTTTATAATCAGAAATACTTTCTTCAGAGTCAGAATCTGAATTTAAAACAATTTTTCTTATTTGTTCTTTTAACTCTTCAAATCATTTATTTTTTTCTTGGCATAACAATTGTTGGCTGCATGGTCGGTACGTCCACTTTTATGACAAATAATAATGTTTTTTGATTTTCCTTAAGTTTTTTCAGATGCATTTTTGTAATACTTTTAGAGTAGTCTTTTCTTTTATGAATATTTTCTGAATTTTTATATTTTCTATTTTTCTTAAAATATTTTGAGGGTTTTTTCTTATAATTTTTTGATTTTGAAGTGGATGATCCAGATAAGGGTTGATATCCATATTGTTGACAAAAATTTCCTAATTCATTTTTACTATTGATTCTATCCTTTTTAAGTTTTTCTTTAAACCTAAGATCGGCGCAGACTGCTAATCCTTCTTTATTAATATAATTAATTAGATCTCCATAAGTTAGATTTTGATAAGGAATTTAATTATTAAACCTTCTCTTAGTTTTTGTCTAATTCTTTCTCCAAATAACTTTGAAAGACTAGAAATAAAATGTTTTTTCCAATAAGCTTTTTTGTAGTCTAGTCTTGAAAAAACTTTAATAACATAATTATCTTTATACCATCTAAAATCGATGAGTTTTCTACAATGTAAATTCATTAGTATTTATGAAGTTTTTTCTTGAAACATAGTAGGATCTCCAATAAAATTTTGATAATAGCAATATTTAATTTGATTTATTGCAAATGTGTTACGTTCATATTGATTAATTTTATTTAATTTAGAAAAATCATTAGTAAGTTTATTAATATCTTGATCATTTGTGAATTGTTGAGCAAGTGTATTAATATCAATATCACTATCACTATTAATTTCTTCAGATTCATCGGTTGCTATAGTATTAATATTTTTAATATTTAGTTTTGAAAGTCTTTTTTTCTAATTCATCTATTAGATCTTTGTTTCCTAAATTAAAATTTCCTTCAATTTGATAAGGAACAAAACTAATATCTGAATAATTACTAGAAATTGCTTCATCTTTTTTGTTATCAAGACTTATTTCGTCTCTTTTCTCATTTCTTTTGAATAGTTGTAATTCCATATTTTTTAACGTTTTATTTATCTTTGTTGTTTCTATTTCTAAATTTGTTAAAACCTTTTTTTTTCTATTCTGTATAATTGTTCTCCAATGGTTGTTAAAACTTCATTTGAATAATTGTTTTGATAAATAATATTTTGCAAACCTTTTTTAGTTGTTTGTTGATTTGGAACCTTTACATGAGGAGTTCCTAAAAAATCATTGTCACTAATAATTCCATTTTTTGTGGATAATTTGAAATAGTTTCTTGATTATAGATAATGTCTCTACATTTTTTTTATGAAAAATTGGAGTAATGGAATCATTTTTGAATAGATAATCAATTTTATGTTTAGGGGCATAAAATAATTCAAACCATTGAAAAAATGGAGAATGAGTCTTGTTTGATAAAACATAATCTTCTCAAATTCCTAAATGTAAAAATCTTATATAATATGAAAAGTTTTCTTCATGCCAAGCTCTCTTTTTAGCATCATATTCTTCATAGAATTCAACATCTTTTAAATAATCATAACTAAAATTATGGTATCATAGCCAAGAAAGATTTGTTGGGTAGTTATGTGTGATAGATTTATTTCAAATTTGATTACTTTTAGTTTAAATTTTTTTAAGAAAATTATGAGTTTTAATAAGTATGATTCAGAGTTAAGACCAGTAACTGGTTGGATTAGCATAAGACATAGAGATAAGGATGTAAGTCATCGTGTCGGACCACAGTTATCGTTGAGATGATTCCCCTCTGTTCATCATCATTAAAATAAGTAAGTTTTCTTATAAGATCTTATAATAAAATTAATAAAATATGAGTAAGTTTTCACGTTTATTATTGAAAAGATATATTCCTGGTAAAAATATCCGTGAAGAACAAGATTATGATAATAATCAAATAAAATCTATCGAATAAATTATTAATGGCATAGAATAAAGTTTACATGATTGGACAATACCAAAAACAAATATAAATACATTATGCAAAATAGGAGCATTCGATTACTTTTAAAGTTACTCAATCAAAATGACTGAACAAACTCTATCTATCGGTCAAAATCAACAAAATTTAAATCTATTATCATTAAGATCCATCTTAGAACATAGACAAAAATATAAATTTCTTCACATTGGTCTAGTACAAATTGCTATTAAACCTTTATTTAGAATTGGTATTTATGCTCCACTTTTCTTAATTTTAAGAGATAAAAGACAAATATTTTCAAAATTCTAATTTAGCTATGGCAGAAACAAATATTGCAAACAGACCAATTTATTTCAATTATTATCCAAAATTTAGTGTAGGATTATTTGATAAAAATATTACTGTAAGTCCCTAAAATCACTTGACGTATCAATCCGATCCACTTGATGGTGTGGAATCACAATCAAGTGGATGATGCAAGATCAAATGGAGAAGAAGAAGAAGAAGAACTTGATGAATCTTCAATGTATTAATGATATGAATGATGTTCCAATACACAAGATCCAAAACACACATTAGTTCTCTCTCACTTTCTCTCTCTAGAACATAATATGAATGAATGAATGTAGGGTTGGCAAAATTGTACCACGGAAAACCAACCAACATGTTACCAACCGAACCAAGAAACTTGGTAGTCAATACATTTGGTAGCCAACATGTTTGGTTGGTAGTACCGTACCAATTGATCAATGTTGGTACGGTAATGGTACAAAAATTTGAATACCATGGTAATACCGTACCAACCAATTCATTTATTATATATATATATATATATATATATATATATACATATATATATATATATATATATATATATATATATATATATATATACTAGTGGTGTACCCGCGCGATGCAGCGGCAGTGATTTGTTTCTTTGCGGCAATTAGTTTCAGCAGAAAATTAGTTTCGTTTTTATATTCCTCAAATTGTTTCCTTTTGATGTATAGTTTCCTTTCGATGAATGTTATTCTTGGGTTAAAATAAAAATATGTTGCTATTTTATTTTAAATACATGCAGTTTTTAGTTAAAAATGAAAATACGTTGTTTTTTACACCAAATTACGGAATAACATAACAATGTACTGATCTTAGTGTAAATTTAATTTACTCTTAGACTAGTTCTAATATACCAATGGACCAGAGAATTTCTATCACAAAATATAAAATATCACATAATACCGTCGTAGAATTAAGTAAGATAGTTCCATTGTCTATTTTAGCGATTTTTTATAATACTAAACAAAAATCGAATTATCAAATCATTAACAACTAATAAACGTTCATTTACAAAATAATCTTTTTATATAACAAATAATTATTATGATATTTTGAAAATTATAATATTATTTTTATTATAAAAGGATGATGATATAATAAATACATTGTGAAACTTTGTAAGAATTAAGTAGTGAAGAGTATATTAATTGTATATGTACAATACAATTAATAAAGTGTGATAGTAACTGTTAATCATTAACTCCACTGTTTAAAAAAATTATATATCTACAATTCATCTTTTTAAATTCTGTGTGAAAAATATTTTATTTTATTATATCTTTTTCTTGAAATGTCATATTTTATCAAATTGAATATAGTATACTAACGACATTACCTATTGATTATATTTTGTTTGTAATTGTGATGTCAACGGTGGTGCACCGATAAATAAAATGACTTAAAAAGAGAGAGGTGTGTCGGCGTTATAGATTTGTTGTTTTCTTAGAAAAAGAAAGAATGAGAGAGATGTACGCTGGTGAAATACAAACAGTAGTAGCAATGTTAAACAACGGTGAGTAGTTGTTACTCGGAGTTTTAGATCAATGGTTAGTTACAGCTACATGTGTGGGTTTTTGATATCGGAGAACGATGACATAGGTGATGTCGGTTGTTGTGGCCAATAGTAGCGGCAACAGAAGTGAAAGAAGAAGATGAGAGTGACAACATTAGGTTTTATTCTCAAATAGATGAGGGTGCAGTGGTGGTGGCTGAATCTCGTGAGGCACGAAAGATGTTTGAAGTTCTAGGGTTTTTCAGCAAAAGTTGTTGATTTGTGTCTTATTTTATACTACAAAAGACTATTTTTGATTGGTTGATTTTTATTCATTTGGATTACCATCTTATACCATTGAAATTTGATCCTAAGGCTAATATTTAAGCTCCTTGTTTTTAAGACTTTAGTCTTAAAAATTATGGGACCCATAATTATATATGTATTATAAAGTAGTAAGATATATATATATATATATATATATATATATATATATATATATATATATATATATATATATATATATATAATTTTAATAACTACTAATGATTACAAGTAATTTTTTTTTATATATTCTCATTTTAAATAATATCATCGTTTTAGACATTATTTATAGTCATTTGAGTTTTATTAGTATATTTTATTCTACACAAAAATATAATATTAATAGCTTTTATTTTTTATTTTATAGATATATATTGAAAACAATTTATGTAAAGCATTTTGATGTTATAATTGTGACAAAATATGATATTAAAACCTTATTTTTGGAACTGTAAACGTCTTTTGGTTTTTCAAAGCATCTCAACCGTCATGTTTATGTCAAAATTACAATATAAATTAAAATAAGCTTTCATCTAATATTAAGATTTTAAAATTATAATTAATTAAAGATAATAACTTTTTTTCCTTTACAAAAGAAAGAAATAAATACTAAAATATATTCATTTTGTTGTTACATTGATTATTCTAATTAAAATGTAAGGGTATTTACAATAACATTATTTTATAATTTTAAATTAAATAAAAAAAACTAACCTAAAGCCAAATAATATTAAATTGAACTTGTATTAAAAAGACATATTAAGTTTCCCAATTAAGTTAAATTTTCAATACATATCATTAGTAACCAGTTAATTTTGATTCGATGGTATACAAAGATAAAATTAGAATAAACATTATATCTTTCATTTAAAGGTTTCTAAAAAGAAATATAAAAGATATATATATTTTTTTGGAAAAACAGAGTTATAAAATATATTTTAAAAACCTAGAAAACTTGAATTCAAATTTACAATTTTAGATTACAAAAACAAAAACATTCTAGAATACAAAACACATTATATAACAACCATCACACAAACTATGTCTACTCTTAGTCAATATCATCATCTCCCTCGAACAACCATTCACGAAATCTATACAAACATTTCTTTTGACTTCTGCAATATTTTCCTTTATAACACCATTATTACAAAACTTATATAAATGACGAACTCCAAAAAGAAATAGCATGATAGCTTTGTAGAATAAACTTCAATCGATTTTTCTTTTAAACTGCAAACATATATATTAATATAAAAAACAATAATCAAACTCTACACAAAAACATATAGCATCACAAAACTATAAAAGGTTAATCGTATCTCATATCCATAAGGAAGTTATTATATGCAATATTTCAAAAAATTAAAACTCACAGAAATTTAACACTTATATAATATGTATTTAACAATAATTTTTTCTCAAATCTATACTACTACAACATAAAATCGAAACATTTTGCTGAAAATCTAAAAAAAATACGATTTATATGTAAAATATATAAATAAAAAAACTTAAAAAAAATACATCAAATGTTGGATCTTGTTTTCTGCATCTTCTCCGTCAACATTCATCAACAAAAGAGATGGAACGATGTGTCTAAATGAATCTGTTACCACAACAAATCTTGGTTATAATAGATTAAAGAGATAAAGATAGAATAGAAAATGAGAGAGATAGAGACACAACTTGTACGAGGTAGTTGTGGCTGTAAAGGTTGTGGCTGTAAAACCATGGAGTTTAGAAGTGGCAATAGCATTGGCTGTAACATGTTTTTGGAAGCAGTGACAGCGACAATAATAGTGATGGTATGTAGGTGAAGTAGAGGTGTCGATGTTGCAGAAGCGTTGGTTGCGGAGTTGTTCGTCAGAGAGAAACGATAACAGAGAGGAACAATAACAGAAAGGGGAACCAATGATGCTGGTGGGTGGTTAATGAAGCGGTAATGAAGAAGGCGATGGTGAAAAGTGTTTATGCTTTCGTTCATTAGGTTTCCAGAGAGAAAAAAGAAAAAAATTTTGACAAATAAAAATAAGAAATATGGTGTGGTGGGGTCATATGTTTATATAGAGTGTGAGTATGTATGTATGGTCATGTGTAATCCGAACGAATTGTGTTTCTTTAAGCATGGTTTGTGATACTTAATGCTTTGATAGAGGTACTATAAAAATAACTTGTTTTAATTGGTTCATTTTTGTTTACTTGGATCATTATTTTTCAATCTACACCATCCAAATTAGATCTAAAGGTTTATAATTGTCCTCCTTGTTTTTAAGACTTTGGTCTTAAAATTAAGGGGTCCCACTATTATATATACATTATAAAGTAGTAAGATATATATATATATATATATATATATATATATATATATATATATATATATATATATATATATATATATATGAAATCGTATATTTCAACTATTAATTGTGTTTAGTGTTTACAGTTTTAATAACATTATATTAGTCATTTGATTGTATTAGTCAATAGTTATTACCACGTCAAAGCACAAAATTAAAACGTTACTTTAGCATTACTTTAGTATAATTCTTTTGTAAACAAAAAGAACTACGTAACTAATTTCTATACTAAACATCAAAATCCCGATGTCTTTGCTTTAGTAGAATTCTTTTGTAAACAAAAAGAACTACATAACTAATTTCTATACTAAACATCAAAATCCCGATGTCTTTGCTTATTTTTAAATCTTACAATAGAAAATTAAAAAAAGTTAGTATATACCATTACCAATTTGTACCAACTAAACATGTTGGTAGCCAAATAAATTGGTACCAAGTATACTTGGTACAATACCGGTAGAAATTTTTTTATACCAATTATAGTTGGTACGGTACACGGTTTAGAGAAAAATAAATTGGTACCGTACCAATTCCACCCCTAAATGAATGAATGCTCCTCAAGTACACCCCTCCCCCTCCTACACTCTAGTGTCACTCTATTTATACCTATGGACTAAAACACAATGCCCAAACCCAAATGCTAGACCGAAAACATATGGGTTTTTGGTCCAAGCTACAATTAAACCCATGATAGTTTTTGGCCCAAGACTGAAAACTACAAAACCTAGAAAAACAAAGTATAAACCATATTTTAGACCCAACAATTCTAGATACCTTATTTTTAATTGTAGAAACAAAAAATTTAGAATTAAAAGTTAACATTAAACCTTTAGCAATAATTTATCATGTTTGTTGTAAGATTATAACAACCAATTTAGAACTAAGAACCCGTTTATCAAGTCCAAGAAGTAAAAGAATTATTTTTGAAGAAAATACAAATCATACTAAGGTCCATATGCCTAAAAGACTTAAATGGTCAGAAATTACTCAATCATGTAATTGGAATTTGCAAAACATATTGAACCAAAAGCTTTAGATTATTCAAAACAATTTTCTAACATAATTGAACATAAGCATGGATCAGTTAATGTAAATTTTTCTTCTATAAATTTTTTATCATCACGTTTTTCAACAAGTTCAATTCCAGAAGTTAGCACTTCAAAACCTTCATTTTAAAAATCAAGGTCTTGAAAGCTTAAAAGTGTTGATTATACTAATTCTATTTCAAAACCACTTTATCAAGATGAACAAAATAATGAAACTAGTTTAACCAGTCCTACTAAATCTGATTTTTTAGATGAACTTCAAACTTACAAACAACAATTCTAAGTAATAAAGTTGAGATAAATTGTAATTCTTGTTATGTCATTATTTTCTTAAATTTATTTCTCCTTTAAAATTTTAATATTATTCTAAAGAATTTATTTAAATTCATTGTTCTATATGTTCTAAAATTTTTCTAAAAATGTTAATATTATTCTAAAAATTTTATTTAAATTCATTGTCCAATATGTTATAAAATTATTGTAACATATATAATGAATTTAAATAAAATCTTTAGAATAGTATTAATATTTTTAGAATAATTTTAAAACGTATAGAATAATGAATTTAAATAAACTCTTAAGAATAATATTAACATTTTAAAGGAGAAATAAATTCAAGAAAATAATGACATAACAAGAATTGAACAGAGTACTTTAAATAGTACATTTTTTTTATTAAACTTAGAGTACAATCAATACATACATTTGGAGAAAGATGATTTAGAAATATAGAGATTTTGAACATCTTGAAGTGGACAGAGAAACTCTAGGGGCTTTTTTAGACATAAACCAAACAGTTAAGATAGTCAAAATTTTCTAATGCCTCTAATACTAAACTTCAACTCAATTTGTAAATGGTCTTGAGTTAGATATTGGTAACCGATTGTTTACCGGATCTTTATTTTTGAATACTTTCAATCTCCTTTTCAATAATTATCTCTTGTCATAATAGCCATTCTTTCTTTTAGCTAACTTTTGTCTTCTAGTAATAATTAGAATCTTGAATTGGTGTTATGGCCGACATAACAATTTCTTCTTTTGGCAAAAAGCTTTTGTCTTCATATCATGATTGAGATTAATCAAATGGATTCAATAATGACCTGCAATTATTTTCTTGATAATATTTTGATAAATATTTTGAGAATTATTTTTACACACGCTTTTTACACATGTAGTGTTTACACATATTTTGCTCACATTTTTGAAAAACTACTAATCCTGAAAAACATTGCAATGAAATACCTTACATTGAAGGTATACAACAAAATAAATTTTAAAATAATTTAATCTGAGTATGGATCATCAAACGGGTCTTGAGCATCTTAAAGTGATTGAGTTCTTGGACTAGATTCATTTGATTCTGTAGGGGATCTACGCATATCTTGTAATAAACGTTGAAGGTCTTCTTGTGTTGAAGCAACATCGTTTATAATTCTAGCTACTAGTTCAATGTCAGTATGAACGGGAGTGGTCTTGATTAATTCCGTTTTTGATTCTTGTGAGTGATAGACTTCTTGATAATACTTGATTACTGCATTTGAATTGGCTTGAGAAAATTTGAATTTATCCCACCGTTTCAATCTATATTAATAATTGAGCCAAGTAGGAGATATGGATTTTGCTTCTTGGTAATTATAGGTCCATGACATGATCCATGGGATTTTGAATAACATGGTGAATTGTAAGATATACTAAAATTCAAGAATTGGTTGGACAAATAATTCTTTGAATTTGAGAAACCTTTTCATTATTTCTTGTGGTAAGCAACTTGGTATTAAACCTATAATCTTAAACCAATTAACAAACCATATTGGGTATTCACAATCAAAGTTTAAATCGAAGAACATAAACCAGGAATGTGAATAACTACATACAAGAAACGCCTTGAACCACGCCTCTTGATAATCATAATAAGAAAAACTAGGACAGAAAGCATATCCTACCAACGTTTTCTCGAAATGGGGATTAATAGCCTAATCTTCTGGAGAAATGTCTTTGAGAATTTGAGCTTTTCTGAAATCAATTGTTCCTTCACGTGAGTTGGAAAGGTGAGTGAAAAATACAGAACCTGAGTCTTGAAGAATAGTTTGGTAATATTCTCTAGTTTTGTAAGGATTGATGTAGAAAGTTTTTCGACGACCGAAGAGATAATCAATAAGAATATGAAAACCTTGATTTAGTTTAGAAATTTGAGAATCTTCTAAGATTTGGATTTTTTGAACATTGGGATTTTGAATGTAGGGAGTCTTAGCAGCAGGGAAATAATGAGGTTTTTAAACTTCTAAAGAGGATGAAGAATGGGTTTTGTTAAAAGCACTGACAACTTTGATTAGAGAAATATTTGGAGTGAAAAGTTTTGAATTTTTGTTTTGAGCAACTTCAGTAAAAAAGTATTGATTTATTTTCTGGGGTAAATGGAGAGAATTTATTCGAACAATGAGGGAATGGTGCTAGTTTTTGAGAATTGGGTTTCTTGCTTTCTATTTTTGAAGAGGAAGAAAAAGAACTCATTTCCCTTGTAGAAATTCACAATAAAGAAAATCTGGAAGTCAATTATTTTCTCCTTTGATAAATTCTATTTCAAAATAAAAATTTCCTCGAAGGGCTTGCCATCTAGTAAAAATTTATTTAGAAATAATATTTTTAACATCTTTTTCTAAAATAGATTTTACAGATTGACAATCAATTCTTAATAAAAAATGTTTCATAAACAAATTATCTTCAAATTTTTTGATGCATAAAACAATGCTTAAAATTTCTTTTTTAACCGTTGAATAATTTCTTTAGGTATTGTTCCAGGCACCAGAAAAATATCGAACTAGTTGTTAATCTTTTGAATTTATCATTTTTGTTTTAATATACCTCCAAAATCTATATCACTCGCGTCTGTTTCGACTACAATTTTGGCATTTGGATGGGGTAGATTTAAAAAAGGTAATGTTGGATTTTTTTCTTGATAAGTTTGACTATATCAGTGTATTTTTGAGTCCATGGTTCTGGATTATTTTTTAACCTATTATAAAGTGATTTACATATAAATCCTAAATCTTTGAAAAAATCATGTATATAAGTTAAACATCCTAAAAATCTTTGAAGTTGTGTTTTGTCTTTAATTTCATTATGAAATTTAGTTGAAGATTCTAAACTTCTAGTTGTTCGTCTGATTGTACTTTTGATAATATCATGACCTAAGAATCGAATTTGTTCTTAAAATAATTACAATTTTGTTGCTAAAACAGCTAAACCATTTTTGTAAATTAATTCATAAAATATATTTAGATGTTTAATATGTTGATCAATAGATTATGAGAAAATAAGAACATCATCAATGTAAAAAATAGCAAAATGTTTATAGGAATAGTAATATCATTCATAATATTTTGAAATTCCGAAGGAGCATTTTTTAATCCAAAGGGCAGAACATTCCATTCAAAATGTCCAAAAGGAACATTAAAACCCATTTTATATTTATTAGATTCGTGAAGCTGTAGCTGCTAGAAACCTGATTTCATATCAAAATTTGAAAATATTCACTAGTACAAATATGACCTACGGTCACACTTTCCGAAAAACGGCCTGTGACACTTTTTATTAAAAGTGTGGCCAAAGGTCACTAAAAAAATTTAGAGACTGTTTTTGGATACATTTAAATTAGTTTGTATGGCCATTATATAAATAATCAAAACTTTAACCACACTTAATTATACCAAATGTGACAAATATTTATCACACTCGAACATTGAGGCCATAGGTTACAATCCGCCACATGTATCGATTAACATTGTCATACCTTTTTTATAAGAGACAATAGATAAATGTATTGTGACATGAGGCAATTGTATGTGTGTCTATAGCCTGGTGACTTTCTAGACACATAACAGACAAATTAGCTAAAAGGTGATACATATGGTCACACTAAATATTTGTGTGTCCATAAGGCGGTTCTGTACTAGGTGTACTTAGTAAACGCAAGAAAACAAGCTAGTATTTGGTTGTTTATGGTCATGCACCTTTTATTATGTGTGTCAAAATATGATGAATTGGCTTTGAGAAGAAACAAATATTGTGAGTGTAGGTAACATTTAGTTATGATTACAGTTATTCTATGTGTCTATATGTAAATATAACTATAAAAGAACAATAATGTCTTATCGGTATAACTATGGGTCGTTCATTGAATATGTTACTATATTTATGTAATGTTCATTCTGGTTGTACTATTGTATTTGTAAGTTTAAAGAATAGTCTTCATAAAATGAAAATTTGTTGCTATAAAACTGAAATTGTTTCCTCATTAAGTTAATATACAAAAAATGACAATTTTAGACTTGGACAACTCGTAAATTTGACCATTTTTTTCTTTGATATCATTTGGCAGAATTAAAAATGAGCAAAAAGGTCAATCATGCCATTTTACAAAAATACATTGCTTTATTTGCATTTAAAGGGATGTATAAATAAATGAAAGAAATTGAATGACAGTTTTGTAAAGTTACCTTAACAGAAACAATTTCTGAAAAAACCAAAAAAAAATAATAAAAACAAAAACAAATAACAATATAGTTGTATTGAATAACAACTATAAGAAAGGACCAAATTGCCCTTTTTGTCATGTATTCTTTTAATTGCACCAAATCATACACCATTAAAAAATGAAAAGAATACAACTTTCTTTAACAGAAAAGTATGATAAATAAATGAAAAGAATACAACTTTGTCTAACATTGCATAACGAAAGTACATTGCTATAATATGCAGTTTATGTTATATCATGTCATCCACCATTACAATAAAAAACTGAAAAAATTAACTTTGTGTTATAATAGTATTACACCAGAAAAGTTTGATGATATAATATGGTAAAAAGATATTAAAGAAAGTACATCGTCATTTTTTATCATTTGAGTAAAAATTAAGTGTGTCATTACATCATCATTTCTAAACTTTAAAACAATAAACAATAAAAAATAATAAACACACTGATCACTAAACCATAGATGAAAAAATAACAATTTTCAATGAATGGTTGTTGACTATGATTTAACTTATAAGAGACGTGTTATACATATATCATCGTGTTTATGCTCTCCATCTTTATCAAGTCGACGTACCATGCTTTGAAAATCAAGGAACTTCGAGATCATAAATGATGAGATTTATTCAAAACTCTCCATACTTTGTTTAAGTTTCTTCTTGTTTTGGCATGCTCTTCCTCAAGTGTATATAAGAACTCAGGATTTTTCCAAATCAATAGCTATAAAATCCACCTCTTTGTTTCTCTCCTTGTCAAATACACACATAGAAAAAAAAATACAAATGTTAGTAGTGTCATACCAAGAAAACTTTTAAAGAGAGGGAAAATTTACAAATTTTTTTTTAGGGGACATTAAAATCTTAAATTTACAATTTTATACTAAATCTTTTGAATTTACTAACAACAAAAATTGGAGGGCCGCTTGCTAGCACACCTCAACGTCTATCATGTTCATATAAATAATAATAAAAAATATTATAAATAAGAGAATTGACTAACAAATAGTTGTGTACAAAGACAAACCAAGAAGTGAAACTGGATGAACCTTTAAGTTGAGGTAACTCGTTAAAAGTTATAACAAAAATCAATGAGGATCATCAACACATGTGTACACATATTCATACATGAATATTACAATCATATTATAAAAAAATTAACAACCATAAATATAACATAGGTCTAACCTTAATGATGAGCCTTTTTCATGATGTATGTGCTTCTAAATAGCTTCCAACTCCATACCAAAGGTCTACTCCATGGACAATACCCTCTATAATAAAAGATAATAGTTAACAATCATATAAATGGGAAACACTTTATCAACACTAATAAAGAGCAACTTCTAAAGTGAAACATATCGGTCTTAAATACTTTTTAACCACAACACATAAAGGGTAAATGGAAACCACTTACAAGCTTGCATAGCTTCTTGATCAAAGTGATCAACTTCTTGATCAAAGTGATCAATGTCTTGACGCTATATGAAACATGGGAATACACACAAACCTATAACCAAAAAGAAAAATAAAAATATGATCTTATATAAACAAGAAATTAATATTTAGGCATACAACCTGAAGAATGTATGTGCCCTTCAACGAGACTGGCAATAAATAACTTTCCCCTTTAATGCAACCAACCTTTATACATTATAACAATTATTATATTTTACATTCAAAGCCCAAAAATAATCAAACCGTAAGTAAAAAAGATGTAAGAGAATCAAACGAGATTTTTCTCATTGTTTTGAGTCTAATATATATCAAGAACTTTTGGATATTGTCAAAATACAACCAGAATTTCTCACATATTTCAGCCTCACAAGTCACAATTTAAGCATCACAAATTCACAAATTTTAGCCTCACAAGTCACGAATTTCAGCATCCCAATTCTGAATATTCTACAAATACAACCTGAACTATGACTAATAGCATGAATAAACAACTAGAAGGCTAAAATGAAAGAAACAAGAACTTGTAATTAATGCGATGGTGAAGGTGGTACATGGTGCCGCTACTATGGTGGAGCTTCATCAATGTAATGGTTGGGATACGTTGTTGTAACTGGGGGCATGTGCCACTGTAATGCGGTGTTGTGGTTGTGTCGTGCTGTAGAAGCGGAAAAGAAATGGGGCTTGCCAATGGCTGCGAGAATATGATGTCTGCAATAATCGAATATGCACAAATCGATTGCAATCTATAGCTTGAATCCGGTTTTGAATAGTCATATGGTTCTTTATGAAGAGGTATGTGACAAATGGAGGAGGGGAAACGGGGTATCAGGCGAGGGTTAGGGTTATGGTGAGGGTGATGCGCGTTTGCGGGTGAGTACGAGGGGTGTCAATCACTAGTGAGGAAGGTGGAGTTGGCCATCAGATTATTAGAGCCAATTTTTTTTGTGGGAAATAAAATTAGGGCTTCTAAAATTTTATGGGAGGGAGGGAAATTATGCCGGTCAACTCAACATAAAATTTTCAAAGGAAAGTGAAAATAGTTTAGAATAATTTTAAATTGAAGTTTTTGAGTAAATTTATGTGAAAAAGGTTAGAAAGGTAAAAAAACTAATGAGATTATATATATATATATATATATATATATATATATATATATATATATATATATATATATATATATATATATATATATACTTGTAATCATATTAATCATGTTGTAACTTATTTGTAATTTTACAATCCAAACTAATTTTATATGTAAATTAGTTTTAATTAAATTTTAATTAAAAAATTTTCAGTTTGTAAGACATAAATTTCTCGAAGCCATACATGTAAAACACATGTCTTGTACGTATCATGTCAGTCGAGTCATGGGTCAAATTACCAAGGCTCGGTGATGACCACCTTTTGGTTTAAATCCTACACCATCTAATTGTGTGTTGTGTATTTTTATGTGAAAATGTATTTATTTGTGTAATTAATGTGTATATGTATACGTATATGATCATGTGTATGTATATGTATATATGTCTGTATATGTGCATGTATGTGTATGTGTATGTGTATATGTGTCTTAAGCCTTAAGTCTTAAGGCCTAAGACATAAACCTTAAGCACTAAAACCTAATCCCCATTCCATAAGCCTTAAGCCCTAAGCCATAAACCATAAACAATAAGCCACAGACCATAAGCAATAAGTATTAAGCCCTAATATGTAATTCGTTATCTCTAAACCATAAGCTCCACTCCATAAGCCCTAATCTGTAATCATAATCCTTAAGCTATAAGTCGTTAGCCATAAGCCATAAGCCTTAACGCTCATGGTTTGTGACTAATGGATTAGGGCTTAAGGCATATGGATTAGGTCTCTGGGCAGAAAGCATAAAGGCTAGGGTCATAAACACTTAGGCTATTAATCGGGTCAACCCCGATTGGGTTTCGGGTTAATCGGGTTTTTAAAAATTAAAACTCCACCCAAAACCTGACCTATTAAGCTATGGGTTAGTCATGTTAGGGTCAATTGGGTTTCAAGTTAATAGGTTAATAGGGTCAAATTTGTTGGGTTAGTCGGGTTTAACCAAACAAAAAACAATAAGTAGTTTTTAACGATAGTTATCAAGTTTTTGGTATTGTGCATTCCATGCTAACGTATAAATAATCATAATATGATTAGGTTATTCTATATGAGTTTGGAGAATTACTTGATTCATGCATATCAAATGGAAAAAAATTATTCATTATCGTTAAACACCTACCCTACCGCCACCGCCAACACCAACGCCACTGACACCACCACCCGCCACCACCAACACCTACCACATCCACTACCAACACCTACCACATCCACCACCATCGCCACCAGTACCACCTACCGTTACTGCCACCATGCACATACAACCATCACCACCCACCCACCACCGCCACACCACTCGCCACTGACACAACCACCCGCCACCACCACCACCGCCACCGCCACCGCCACCACCACCTACCGCTACTGCCACCACCACCGCCACTACTTACTGTCATCGCCACCGACACCACCACCACCCACCACCGCCACAACCACTACAATCATCACCACTCCCACCCACCACCACCTACCACCACCACGACATGAATGCTCAACTAATAAAATGAAATTTTTACTATATTTATAGTTCATATAATACCTACCACCACCACCCACCCTACCGCCACCGCCAAAACCAATGCCATCGTCACTACCACCACCACCCGAAACCACCACTACCAACACCTACCACATCTACCGGCACCGCCACCAACACCACCTACCGTCACTGCCACCATGCACATACAACCATCACCACCCACCCACCACAGCCACACCACCCGCCACTGACACCACCACCCGCCACCCACCATCACCACCACCACCTACCACTACCACCACCATCACCACCACTACCACCACCACCACCACCACTACTTACCGTCATCGCCACCGACACCACCACCACCCACCACCGCCACAACCACTACAATCACCACCACTCCCACCCACCACCACCTACCACCACCACGGCATGAATGCTCAACTAATAAAATGAAATTTTACTATATTTATAGTTCATATAATATATCTTTACATATAGTATAGAAAACAAAGTAAAATTAAGCAAAACAGACAAAAAAATGTAATTCTGTCATTTTACATGGATTACAATTCAATTTCTTATCAACCGACTGAAATTAATTCCAATCCAATCTACTGCCAACCAAATAATTTATGAAATTGGATTTAATTACAGATATATTCTTTTTCCAATTTCAATTAATTTTTTTTTTTGGAATTTTTTGCGAAATCACAAAAAACCTAAATTAAAAAATTCTTATTTGTTGACTAAAAAATGAATTTAACCAATTAAAAAGAAGAGTAATTATCATGTATATTCAAAGAGTTGTCCTTTCTTCCCGGCCTTTACGTCCTGAATTTTAAATGGAACTAAAAAAACTCTAACCAATGAAACTACTAACAAATTTCATTTAATTTGTTTTATAACTTTTTTTTTAAAACTTATTTTAATATATTGATTATTTTAATTTTATAATGTTACCTTAACATATTTATAACTTTATATATCATTTAGTATGTAGTATATTTTTAAAAACTCTATTCCCCGAAATTCAAATTTTTTTTTTCCAAAAACTTAAATTTTCCCTCCACCATCTAGGTTTACATAACCAAAAGGAGAAAAATAAACCTCTTTTTCCCCATGATACGACGTGTATTAAAACGAAAATCACCACATTCGCAATTGATCAAGTCTCCCCCAACCAAAATTGTTGTAAACCTAATTTTGATTAGAATTGCATTTTCTTGCCCTGCATTTTCTTTTGCCTTCAGCCATGGTTCCATGCTTGATGCTCCGCCTTCACTCTTTTATTCACCTTCTACCATGAGGCATGAGCCACACCTTCTCCTCCTTGATTCGACGTGCGATGCTACTGGATAGGTTCTCTATCCTCAATCGAAGAAGAAGAATATTATGCTCTCCCTAGCCTAATTCCATCTACAACAATTTCAACCTCTCAGTCGATGTTTCTTCTCCGGAAGAAGGCAACCTGAAATTGAAAATTTTTAGTCTGCCAATATCATATACATTTCCCACTCTTACCTTCATCCTATAGTATTTATCACAATTTCATATCATTACCCTATTTTTGTGTACGATTATAAGTTTCCAATCTAGGGTCAACAACGGAAAAATAGTTCACAGCTTCAGGAATAACAATGTAACAACTTATGTTGAACGCCTTTTCACTCATCTCTTGTCTCCCTTAGGTACTCATCCCCACATTCCTTTTCGAATTGTTTTTTGTTTCTTTAATCGATTCCTGTTATTATTTTTGCTTGTAGTTGAAATTTTATGTACATTAGATATGTCATGGATCTCTGTTTATAGGATGATATTGTTTTGCTCGATTGATGTACTACATAAATGACAATATATTTGTCTTGCAGATTGTTCATGGTGAAGTATTTGGTGCAAGCTAGATTGATTAATCAACTTCGAAGGTATTTTCAACCATAATTTGCCCACTCAGTATACCACTGTACATGCCAATTTAATCCAATCAAAACCTGCGATGCTTTAACCCAAGGAGGTTCTTGATTTTATTCTAATCATTAACCACATCCATTCTAAGCTTCAACAATTGTTGATTATTTTACATGGAATGACTATATGGTGTATAATAATCATGGTTAACGTTTCTTATTTGTCGTCCACTAGGGCTTTAGGGCTGGATTAGAAAAGGAAATCCTTTTCTTATGGAGGCATCAAGGTAAATTATGTATGTACTTGCATAGTTTAGTAAATTCTTATCTCCAGGTCCATGTTTAGTAAATTATTGTTGTATGAACCTCTGGCTCCCTTGCTATACAGGGAGGACGAGCTCTCACACTAGACCAACATGTTACCCAATTAAAATATTTATGGATGTTGGAAAGCCAATATATAACTTCCATCTATAATGGCTAACATATTATGTCTGCTATGGTCTCCTCAAGGTAAGATTATGTCCTTTTAAAAATATCTAGCTTCCATCTGCCATGGCTAACATTTGCATATATTTTACACACTAATAGATGGTTGAATAAGAAAATAAAATTCTGATTCATCAAAATCAGTTATTTACATTTCTTTAGTATCAACAATTTCAATTATGTATGTTTTCAGGTGTGCCATTCTTTTGGTGGTAGAAAAATAGTTGGAATGGTAAAATTATGATATAAAAGATCACAGAAGAGTATCCTAATAAGAATGATGATGACCTTTTCTGTACATTTCTAGAACTGTTAAACATATAATGTTTCTTCTTTTCTTTTTGCATACAGTGAAACAATTTTATTCTTTTGAAATGTTGAGTTGATACAAGCCATCAGGTTTATACAAGTCATCACTCATCACTGGGAAACATTAATGGGCAAGTGATCCTCAAGGTAATATTCAATTTACTACGGTTGTTAATTAGTATTTTTTTTTGGGATTTTATGCTTTATCTAGCATATTTACTAATTTATTAAACAACATAATTTAATTTTATTCTTTTTGTGAACTTGGTGCAGCTCCTAATTTAGGTTTTGCTGATTTGTCAAACAAGTATTGTTGGAATGTTTCAAGAACTGTTGAATGCTTTATTTTTATTGTTATTTCAATATTGAAATGACTAGCAACTTAGTTTTTTTTTCATTTAAAATGTTTTTTTGGTTATATCTTTTAAGGGATATGTACATTTGATTCATACTATGTATCAGACTAGTTATATTTTATGGATGTGTGTCGATACACCACTTATATCTATGATTTGATTGGTTTGAGGTGTCTAAATTATAATCAATAGCCACACTGAAAACTATTGGTGAGTTCAAAGGATAACAAATCTTATGACTATTATAAACTTGTGTGGCTAAATACTAAACAATAGGGACGATAAGCATTAATTGTCTGTCTATAATCATTTTATAGTCATGTATACAGTTATATATACGTGACTAAAAACTAGATAATATTACCAATGATAGATCATTATGTGTCAAAACAATAACAATATGTCATATATTATGTGACTACAGGTTCTATAATAGTCACAATTGTAAAAACATCATGTGACTATAAGATACCGAATAGTGCTTAATTTTAATTAAATGTGTGCCTTTATAATACTTATGATTGTGTTTCACTTAATTGTGTGATAGGCAATAGTCACAAAAATTGATTGTTTTTGTGACTAATTATTAGCAAATCGTCACTTATGGAATTAATTACATGTGGCTATTTAGCGAATATGGTCATGCTCATCGTAATTACATGTTTACAGAAAATACACAATAGTCTTAATAAAATTTAAAATGTGTGACAATATAATAGAAAACAACCACACTAAAACAACATGAATGTCGCAAGTTGGTGATATACAGTCACTACAATTACTAAATAAATGTGTCTACTAACGGTTTAACGCTACAATATTGGATATTTAAGGAACAAAATTTCGTACACATTTGCCACACTTTTATAATACGGCCACATGTTTTCATATCATACGGACACTATATTTTAAAGTGACCATAAGACCCATACGATGGCGTCACCTTCCGTCACACTTTCAGTGAAAAAATAAAATGTCACTATACGCATATGGTCACACTTTTTTGGTGTGTCTGTAGGTCATTTTTGTACTAGTGATTTTTGAATCATAAATTTTT
Organism: Lactuca virosa; assembly: GCF_052849685.1. NCBI lineage: Eukaryota > Viridiplantae > Streptophyta > Magnoliopsida > Asterales > Asteraceae > Lactuca > Lactuca virosa. The sequence continues at coordinate 219,250,579 of NC_136430.1, read as the reverse complement.
TTCAATAAATATCTTTTATTGGGAATAGGATATCTAATCAATTCTAAAACTTTGTTTAAATGTTTATAATTGATAACCAATCTTGATGATCCTATTTCTAATTCTGTTGCATTCAAAACATAAAAGGTTGAACAAGATCATAGTGATTTTGAAGGTCGTATAAGCTTTTTATCTAATAAATCCTGAATTTCTTTTTTATAATGAATTTTAATTCATTATTCATGTGAATGACTCTTGATTTTGAAGGAATGTCTTTATCATTTAAATTTTTGTATAAGGTAGTTTAACAATATGTTGTTTTCTATTCCAAAAGACATTTGGAATATAAGAACAAACATTATTTTCAAATTTTAATTTTAAAGCTGTTAGTTTGTCTTGAATTTGCTTATATTTTAGTTGATTAATTATACGTATGTGATTTATTTCATTAATAAGATATTTAGCTTGTTTTGTTTTATAGTTGAGTATATTTATATTTGAGAATTGGACTGGTTCACAGAATTTGATAGTAATTAATTTCTTTGCCAAGAATATTAGTTTTAATCCTATCTTCATGAACATTAATTGGGTATATCATAGTAATAAAGGGTGTTCCTAAAATTAAAGGAGAAATGAGATTTTTTACTAAAATTAAATGGGTTTTAAAACAATAGTCTTCATCATTACAAATATGAACATCTCAAACTTTGTATTGTAAAATTAATTTTGAGCCTCTTACTACATTTAATCTAAAAGAGGGTTTTTTCATAAAATTCGGTAGGTATTATTCCTTCTTGAATGCAATTCATATATGCACCACTATCTATTAAGGCCATTATAATATTTATATTTGCCGGTTCAAAAAAAAAATCTATTAAGGCCATTATAATTATTTGAAAATTATCTTTTACTAGAGTAATCTGAGTATTCCATTTTTGAGAAAGTTGTGAATTTATAATTTTTCCAATTAGTACTTCTTCATTTTTCTTCTTTCTTTTCGATTTCTTGAAAATCATTTTTAGCTGTTAGGGATTGTTTTCCATTTTCAATAACAAGAAGTCTATTTTTTATATCTTTTATTTCTTGTTAAACTAATTTTAATTCTTCTTGAAGTTCTTGAGTAGAAATTGGTTTTTATTTAGAAAATCCTTCAAAAACGTTGTTGAGAGTAAATAATTCAGTATTATTAGATACTATAGTGTCACTTTCTTTCTTACTAAGCATTTGTTTAATAATTAATCCTTGAATATTTTTATCTTTAATAGAATCTAAGATTTTGAGTAAGTCTTTATCATTATGAGTGAGAACATTAATTGAATCATACGTTATAACATTAATTGAATTATAGTGACATTTACCAATATATTCATATATATCGTAACTATTTGAATAAGAAGTAGTATGTTATAAAACATTTAAATAATTTGTTTGATAATCATAATTACTTTCTTCAGAGTCGGAATTTAAATTTAAGACAACTTTTTTATTTGTTCTTTTATCTCTTCAGATATATTTAATTCATTTATTTTTGTCTTGCCATAACAATTATTGGCATTGTTGGCGGTACGTCCACAATTATGAAAAATAATAATATCTTTTGATTTTCTATTAGATTTTTGGATGCATTTTTGTAATATTTTTTAGAGTAGTCTTTCATTTTATGATTATATTTTGGATTATTATATTTTCTATTTTTCTTAAAATATTTCAAGGGATTTTCTTATAATTTTTTTGGTTTTGAAATGGATGGTCCAAATAAGGGTTGATATCCATATTGTTGACAAAAATTTCCTAATTTATTTTTACTATTGATTATATCTTTTTTAATTTTTTCTTTAAACCTAAGATCGATGCAAACTGCTAATCCTTCTTTATTAATATAATTAGTTAGATCTTCTTTATAGCATCTAAAATCGGTGAGTTTTCAACAATGTAAATCCATTAATATTTCTGAAGTTTTTTCTTGAAACCTAATAGGATCTGCAACAAATTTTTGATAATAGCAAAAATTAATGTATTAACCCTATCTTCTTCTAACGTTGATATATGATGACCATTTTCTTGTTTTATTATGGTTTTTGTGGTAGTTAGAATTCCGTTGTTTTCTTCTGATGTAACATAGAGATCCCACCGGCCTTTAAGAGTGCTAGTAAAACCAGAAATAATGATATTAACTATTTAAAGTTGAGTATTGCCTTTTGATTTGTAAGCATATAGTTATTTCTTGAACAATAATCATTATTTGATGTTTAGAGCAACCATCGATATTCCATTCGTAAACAGAAGTTCCATCATATGCAAAACGATCGTACTAAAATGTTCTTTCTTCAATTTGAACATCAAGAAGAGAAGATCTATTCCAATAATTTTGAGGTGTTGGTTTTTGATTTCTTCCAAATGTGTTACGTTCAGATTGATTAATTTTATTTAATTTAGAAAAATCATTAGTAAGTTGATCAATATCTTTATCATTTGTGAATTGTTGAACAAGAATATTAATATCAGTTTCACTATTACTATTAATTTCTTCAGATTCATTATTTGTTATTGTATTAAAAATTTTAATAATTAGTTTTGAAAGTATTTTTTCTAATTCATCTATTAGATCTTTATTTCCTAAATTAAAATTTCCTTCGATTTGATAAGGAGCAAAACTAGTATTTGAAGAATTTCTAGAACTTGCTTTATCTTTTTTGTTATTAAAACTAATTTCGTCTTTTTTCTCATTTCTTTTGAATAGTTGTAATTTCATATTTTTTCGACGTTTTATTTATCTTAGTTGTTTTATTTCTAAGTTTTTATATTTTTTTTTCTATTCTGTCTAATTGTTCTCCAATGATTGTTAAAACTTCATTTGAGTAATTATTTTGATAAATAATATTTTATAAACCTTTTTCAGTTGTTTGTTGATTTGGAACCTTTACAAGAGGTGTCACACCCCAAAACCAGAATGACGGAAACGTTCTGGGGTGGAGGACGTCATGTGTAGCATCACAACCGATTAGTAATAGCAATCACAACAACACAACCATTACAGTGAATAATTAAATAAAACGTTTACATCAGTTTGAAACTTTGTCTGAAACTTGTTTGAATTACATCAAATAGATTTGTAAGGTATAAACATAACACTCTTATTGCTCCAGTTCCTCAAAAATCCAGCAAGTACCTGTCTACTGATTTCCTGAGAATACAAGCAGTTTGAAAGAATATCAGCATAAAGCTGGTGAGTTCATAAGCGGTAATTTGTAATGAAAACTTGTTAATGAGCTCGTAAAAGTGTTTGTATAGTTTCAAGAAAATCCGATATTTTCTTTAATGAAAATGTAGTGTTCTTAATTCTGTATGAAATCGTGAATGTTTATTACTGAAAACTGTAGTGATGCACAAAAATAATACTTCACGTGACTAACTAATGCTAGTATGATGTATAAGTATTTCGTACGTGAAACCATTGTATGTTCGGTGCTGTTTGAAAACCCTGGAAATCCTCCAGTTGTAGAGTGTATTAGTTCTATTTAATAAAATAAAACTGTTGAAGAATGACAGTTTGTAAACCAAGAGTGATTTATACATATTGTGAGTCGTATAACCATGCTTGATATGACTAGAGACCTTTCCAACGTTCTTCAGGCGTCGAGTTAAATGACATTTGTCACCCTAGGCATGCCTGCCCAACCGTAGCTAGCAGTTCGGGTGTGGGATTGTCAGTCCCGAATAGATCTATTCACAGATCTCACGCTCTCCCTCCAGGAGACTCTGGTTATACTATGATAGGATTTATCCCTATACACCTAAGGGTACAGTATTGAAGTAGCGTCTCACAGTATCGTACAATCTAGTTTACACGTAGTGTAGTAGTGTTCTACCGTAGTGAAAATCCGTATGTATACTGTATGTAGTGATAATTAAAGTTATGAAAACCATGATAAAGTAGTGATGTAACTGTAAACTGTTTTTTGTCTTAGCGCATATGTTTAGTAGTGAAAGTTTCTGTACTTGTTATGTTTAGAAAAATCCCAAACTATACCGATTATAGTTTGCATGTATAACGTAGTGAATAGCGTGTCCGGAAAACTATGCAATTTTAGTGAAAACGTCCCTTATGTTCAACACAGTACAAAAGGGTTAAAATATGAGAATTGCATAAGTTTTATATTATTAAAAACATTTGTGTTTAGCTTGTATTCCCCCCTGAAAACATTAAAAACATGGAAAGTGTAGGGATATGAACTCACCTGCAGTGAGTAGTTTGGATGAAAGAGTGGTATAGGATGCTAGATGCCAAGTGGATACTTGAGTACACACACAGGTCCTAATAAGCATACAAGTACACAAATGGATATAAATAGTGTTTACCCCACTAATCAAGTTAGTGAAGCATCTTAGGGCTAGGAAGCACTCATATAGAAGTGTTATGACCACAAAGGATTGCATCTAAGTAGTTTAAGGCCAAACTATTGTGTTTACGGCCAGGGTTCACGGCCAGGTGTTTACGGCCAGGTGTTTGCGGTCCATGGGTTTACGGCCCATGTGTTTACGGCCGTAAACACTTGATGAGGAATACGATTTTTGGTGTTTCAAGGTCGTTTCTAGCCTCCTGAAAATGTTCTAAGCCTCGTGCATAGCTAATGAGGGGTGTACGGCCGTACACAGGGTTTACGGCCGTAAACCCTTCGTGTTCATGTCTTTTGGGTCGATTTTTAGGTGAAAACCCAAAGTTTCTAGCGGATGCCAAGCATAGGGAGCAGTTACTTACTGCAAGAGGCTTGGAATGAGGTTTTTAGCCACCAAGAACTAGTGTGTGTTCTTGGTGTTCTTGGTGAGAGAGAAAATGTAGACAAAGATGAAATTTAATGAGATATGAACATGGATTTACCACTAGATAGAGGAATGAAGCAACAATTAGAGGTGAAAAACACTTACAACTTAAAGATCTTGAAGACTTTTCGATGAAGGTAGAGAGAGAGAGAGTAGAGAGAGAAAGCTCCTGTGATGTGTAAAGTGAGAAATGAAGGCCACTTATCCCCTTATATAGGGGTGAGTTCCCGGCCAAGTGCTTGGTGGGGGTTTACGGCCGTGAACAGGGTTTACGGTCATAAACTGAGTTTGCGGCCGTAAACTGAGTTTGCGACCGTAAACTCCTCTCGAAGGGGGTGTTTGGCCCGGATGCTATGCTTTGACTTAGGAACCTCGATTTTGAACCCAAAACTTAGTTGGACCGAGCCTAGAATAGTTAATTAAGCTCAAAATAATGACGGCAAGAGTAGAGATAAATTCCAAATTGATTTATTTTTAACGATTTGAACGAAAGAAATTTCGGGTTGTCACAAGAGGAGGTGCCAAAAAAATCATTGTCAATAATAATTCCCTTCTTTGTTGGATAATTTGAAATAGTTTCTTGATTAGAGACAATGTCTGTATATTTTGTTTATTAAAAATTGGAGTAATGGTATCATTTTTGAATGGATAATCAATATTATGTTTAGGAGCATAAAATAATTCAAACCCTTGACAAAATTGAGAATGAACCTTGTTTGATAAAAGATAATCTTCCCAAAGTCCTAAATGTAAAAATCTTAGATAATATGAAAAGCTTTCTTCATACCAAGCTCTCTTTTTAGCATTATATTCTTCATAGAATTCAACATCTTTTAAATAATCATAATTAACATATGGTATAAGATTAGGATAAACTTTTGTTCTTTAATTGTTCTTTCTTGTTTATCTTTGATCTACGAATCTACTAAGGGTTTGGGACCACCAGGTTAGAACATTCGTTCTAGGATCTGTTGAATATTAAGAAGTTCATTAACTATTCAGAAACTCGAAAACTAGAAGAAGAAGAATAAGAATATATCTTATACAGTCATCATATATGAAGAATACATCAGACATTCAGGAGAGAGAGAGGGAGAGAGAGAGAGAGTATGGTATGTTTCCTTACCTTTCGTATTATCTAACTGTATCAGGTATGTTTGGTCTTTATAATGTCTCTCAACGGAGAGAAGAATTTGTAAGTGGAAGTATCAACAAAGATACAAATTTTCTTGGTGAAGAAGAATACAAGGGAAGTTTAAAAAGTAAAAGGACTTTGATGCATGTCCTTTATCTTGTTTTCCTGAACTGATGTATGATCCAAAGGCACCTCTATATGTGTTCTTCATTGCTGAACCGGATCTGAAAGACAAGGTCACCAATTATAAACAAGAAGATATTGAAGTGTTGAAGAATGTTCTGATTGAGTGGGAGAATGAGATATCAGATCTGAAGGAGAAGATTAAAGAAAATGATGTTCAGAAGAAAAGTTCTTCATTTTTAGTGTTCAAAAGGAAGGAATAACTGATGAAAAACCATTTTCATGAAACCCTAGTTTTCACCCTGATAAACACCACATCAACTCTAGCACTACCACGACTCACATTGATAAGCCTCATGCTAGTAACTCTGCTCGTCCAGAAAAATTTGTTCACACTTCCAAGTCAGTTCATGCTGACAAATCAGCTCACATTGATAAATTTGTTCATGATGACAAGAATTTTGGCACTGTCAAGCTATCTCAACATGTGAAGTCTTCATATTATCTTGTGAAGACTTAACCTATAGCTCCATCTTCAAACATCAGGAGATCTCATGTTGGTAAATTCTTTAATATATGTTCTTGTTCAAACAATTCTTTTTACATGGCAAAACAAACAAAGAAAAGGAAGCAGAGGCAACAATCAAAGAAGACTTGGGTTCTAAAGAAATCTTTCACTGAACCCACAAAGGATTGCATCTAAGTAGTTTAAGGCCAAACTATTGTGTTTACGGCCAGGGTTCACTGCCAGGTGTTTACAGCGAGGTGTTTACGTCCCATGGGTTTACGGCCCATGTGTTTACGACCATAAACACTTGACGAGGAATACGATTTTTGGTGTTTCAAGGTCATTTCTAGCCTCCTGAAAATGTTCTAAGCCTCGTACATAGCTAATGAGGAGTGTATGGCCGTACACAGGGTTTACGGCCGTAAACCCTTCGTGTTCATGTCTTTTGGGTCAATTTTTAGGTGAAAACCCAAAGTTTCTAGCGGATGCCAAGCATAGGGAGTAGTTACTTACTGCAAGAGGCTTGGAATGAGGTTTTTAGCCACCAACAACTAGTGTGTGTTCTTGGTGAGAGAGAAAATCTAGACAAAGATGAGATTTAATGAGATAGGAACATGGATTTACCACTAGATAGAGGACTGAAGCAACAATTAGAGGTGAAAAACACTTACAACTTGAAGATCTTGAAGACTTTTCGATGAAGGTAAAGAGAGAGAGAGAGTAGAGAGAGAAAGCTCCTGTGATGTGTAAAGTGAGAAATGAAGGCCACTTATCCCCTTATATAGGGGTGGGTTCCTGGCCGAGGGGTTGGTGGGGGTTTACGGCCGTGAACAGGGTTTACGGTCGTAAACAGGGTTTACGGTCGTGAACAAGGTTTACGGCCGTAAACTGAGTTTGCGGCCGTAAACTGAGTTTGCGGCCGTAAACTGAGTTTGCGACCGTAAACTCCTCTCGAAGGGGGTGTTTGGCCCGGATGCTATGCTTTGACTTAGGAACCTCGATTTTGAACCCAAAACTTAGTTGGACCGAGCCTAGAATAGTTAATTAAGCTCAAAATAATGACGGCAAAGTAGAGATAAATTCCAAATTGATTTATTTTTAACGATTTGAACGAAAGAAATTTCGGGTTGTCACATCATCCCCCCGTTAGAGGGAATTTCGTCCCGAAATTCGAGCGTAGAATACAATTCATGGATTAGAAAAGAGATGCGGATACTTCTGTTTCATCTGATCTTCGCGCTACCAAGTGAATTCAGGTCCCTACTTGGCATTCTAGCGAACCTTCACTATCGGGATGCGACTTTGTTTTGTTCGTTTGATCTCTCTGTCCATGACTTCGACCGGTTCTTCCATGAAGTTCAGGTTCTCGTTAATTTCAATCTCATCAAGAGGAATCACAAGTGTCTCATCGGACAGACACTTCTTTAGGTTCGATACGTGGAAAACAGGGTGGATGTTGCTGAGCTCCCGTGGTAACTGAAGTTTGTATGCTACGGGACCGATCCTAGCAAGGATCTCAAATGGTCCAATGTACCTTGGGTTTAGCTTTCCACGCTTTCCAAAGCGTATCATGCCTTTCCAGGGTGAGACCTTCAGAAGGACGTGGTCACCAACCTGGAACTCCAAGGGTTTTCGTCTCTTATCGGCGTAGCTCTTTTGTCTATCTCGTGAGGCTTTTAGTCGTTCCCGGATTTGTATAATCTTCTCAGTTGTCTCTCGGATGATCTCAGGACCAGTGAGAGTACTGTCGGGACCTCAGCCCAGCACAGAGGGGATCTACACTTACGTCCATAGAGGGCTTCAAACGGCGCAGCCTTGATTCTGGTATGGTACCTGTTGTTGTAGGAAAATTCAACCAAAGGAAGATGAGTGTCCCATGATGCGCCGAAATCGATGACGCAAGCTCTCAACATTCTTCCAATGTCTGAATTGTTCTCTCACTCTGTCCATCAGTCTGCGGATGATAAGCCGTGCTCATATCCAACTTAGTTCCAAGAGCCTTCTGTAGAGACTGCCAGAACCTCGATGTAAACCTGCTATCTCAATCGGAGATAATGGATGCAGGTACCCCATGAAGGCGAACTATTTCTCGAAGGTATATTCCGGCGAGTCTCTCCATCTTGAAGTTTTCTTTGATTGGTAGGAAGTAGGCGGATTTTTTCAATCGATCGACAATTACCCAAATGGCGTCGTGCCCATTCGGAGATCTGGGTAACTTGGTGATAAAATCCATGGTTATCCTTTCCCACTTCTACTCAGGTATTTCCGGTTGCTGAAGTAAACCTGAGGGCTTTTGATATTCTACTTTTACCTTGGCACAAGTCAGGCACTTGCCCACGAAAGTAGCAATTTCCGCTTTCATGTTTGGCCACCAATAGAGTTGTTTGAGATCCAGATACATCTTATCTGAACCTGGGTGAACGGAGTATTTAGTCGTGTGAGCTTCATTCATGACAACTTCTCTATAACCACCGTACCTTGGGGTCCAGATCCGGTTCATGAAGTAGTACACTCCGTTTCCCTTGAGCTCCAACTTCTTGTCCATTCCTCGCAGTGATTCATTCGCCACATTCTCTGCTTTCAAAGCTTCCACCTGAGCCTCTCTGAGTTGCGCGGACAAATGGGAATGGATGGTCATTGTTAGTGCCTTTACCTTACGTCCTGAATACTCCTTTCGACTGAGGGCATCTGCTACCACATTGGCCTTGCCAGGATGATAGCGAATTTCACACTCGTAGTCACTGAGTAGCTCTACCCATCGCCGCTGTCTCATGTTTAACTCCTTTTGATCAAAAATATGCTGCAAGCTCTTATGGTCGGTGAAGATAGTGCACCTGGTTCCATAGAGATAGTGTCTCCATATTTTTAATGCAAAGACCACTGCTCCCAACTCTAGATCGTGAGTTGTGTAATTGACCTCGTGCGTTTTCAACTGTCTCGAGGCATAGGCGATAACCTTTCCTCGTTGCTTGAGCACACAGCCTAGGCCCTGATTGGATGCATCACAGTAGACAACGAAGTCTTCTGTCCCTTCGGGCAGGGACAAGATAGGTGCGCTGCACAGGGCCTGCTTCAATGTTTGAAATGCAGTGTCTTGCTTGGCTCCCCAACTGAAGGTTACACCCTTCTGTGTCAGGGTAGTTAAAGGCTTAGCGATTCTGGAGAAGTTCTGGATGAACCTGTGATAATAGCCCGCGAGACCTAAGAATTGCCGGATTTCTGTGGGTGTCTTTGGTGCAGACCAATTCTCAATCGCTTTGATCTTGGAAGGGTCCATGTGTATTCCTTCCTTGCTAATCACGTGTCCAAGGAAATTTACCTTCCTGATCCAGAATTCGCACTTCGAAAATTTCGCGTATAGCTTTTCTGCCCTTAATGTTTCCAACACCTGCCTTAAGTGCTGTTTATGATCATACTCACTCCGCGAATAGACAAGTATATCGTCGATGAACACAATCACAAACTTGTCTAAGAAAGGGCGGCACACCCGATTCATCAAGTCCATGAATACTGTCGGTGCGTTGGTTAGACCAAAGGGCATTACTACAAACTCGTAGTGTCCATAGCGAGTTCGGAATGCTGTTTTGGGCACATCATTCTCCTGAACCCGCAACTGATGGTACCCTAATCTTAGGTCTATCTTTGAAAAGTAATTGGCTCCCTGAAGTTGATCGAAGAGGTCGTCGATTCTAGGTAAGGGATAACGGTTCTTGATGGTCAGCTTATTCAGCTCTCGATAGTCAATACACATCCGAAAGGATCCATCTTTCTTTTTCACGAATAAAGATCGGAGCTCCCCAGGGTGAGGAACTCGGCCTTATGAATCCTTTGTTGATTAGCTCATTGAGCTGGCTGGATAGGTCTTGCATTTCTGCCGGTGCTAAACGATAAGGAGATTTAGCTACAGGAGTAGCTCCGGGGATTAAGTCGATATGAAACTCGACTTGTCGCTCGGGAGGGATTCCTAGGAGATTTTCAGGGAAGACGTCAGGAAAGTTGCAGACTTCGGGGATGCTCTCGAGGTCTTTAACTTTTTGCGTCTCATCAACAACATGAGCAAGGAATGCATGACACTCCTTCCGCAGATACTTCTGGGCCTTGATGCATGAAATAATACGAAGGTTCGAGCTAGACTTATCTCCGTAAATCATGAGAGCTTCACCAGAGGGAAGATTGAGATGAATAGCTTTCTTGAAGCAAAGAATATCAGCACGATTGGAGCTCAACCAGTCCATGCCGATAATGACGTCGAAACTCTTGATGGATACCGACATAAGATCGATGGGAAAAGAATAATTGTCTAGGGTAAGAGTGTTGGGTTTTGAGCATTCTAACACTTCCTAAGTGTACATGCAACCCTATTAAACCTTGGATCTATGTTTGTCTAAGATACATGCAAAATATTATTTTCCAAGGTTTATAACCTATCTAGCATGGCATGGGGTACTTTTAACCATAAAAGAACTAGATGAATTACATACCTTTTGTTGATTGTTGATTCCTTGGAGTTTGAGAGCCAAGCACCAAGAATGTGAATGCCGCAAATGGAAATCACAAATCACCACACACTTGGAAAATGTATGAGAGAGTATACTAACTCTTGATTTTGGCCACCACACTTACACACACATTAGTGTCTTTTTCATGCAACATAAGCTTGTTTATATAGTGTGCATGGTTAGGGTGAAACCCTAATAACCCATGTCTTTTCCTCTTCCAATGATCCATGGGTTAAAAGCTCCATGGATCATCCATTGACTTCCATATAAGCTTAGCCCATTAACAAATGAGCATTAGCCCACACCATATAAATGCAATAGCCCATGATTTAATTAGTCTTCCTTTTAATCACTAAATCAATTCATAATTAATTCAAGATTAAAACTAATTAAATAACATGACTTTATATTAATATATTATAACTTATAATATATTAATAAATCGTAAGTATACAATTCTCATAAAATTATCCATAAACAGTTTGGGTGAAGTGCAACCCAAATGGACCATGCCGGGTCGGGTCAAGTATATACCAAATAAGTTATGGACTTAGACATCTTATCCAACAGACTCCCACTTGGATAAGTCTAATAACTGTATTTGCGTATGTTACTTCAGGAACCGACCAGCAATCGTAGCTCTCGAAAACTCTGTTGAACTATGAAGCGCCATTTTAGATAAGTGATCATATAATCCTCTGTTCTCATGATATCAGCCGGACAAATACATGGAACAACGTCGTACTTATTGTCCAGCAGTTTGTTTCCCGATTTCCGATTTGTTTGACAAAGAACTAAATTGAACACATCAATTAGGTTCTGACCGGGCCCGGTACATAGGTCAAAACAAAATCATCGAGGGGCCCAGATATCGCTTCTAATCCTCCAAGGTCTAGAAGGAACAGATAAACTTCGACTCATATACTTGTTTCTACTACTTGTTGAATTATACACAAAGGCACGTTTTATAACATCAAGTTACTGATGCGTTTACGTGCAATCAATGCACAACCAACTCATAGGTAACAACTCATATCTCTAGGTTTGAAGACCTATATGATATTACCGTCTCACGATCACTCGAGATAAATTCCATGAAGTGATACAAGTGAGCGTGGGTTAATTTCAATACTCATAACTTATGAGTACTCATGAATGTTGCAGCAACCATTGCCATGACTAAACACATTTAGCCATCTACAAACTCGATTCATGACAGTCTTAATTCATACCTACTTCCAACATATGAACGACTGTGGAGTGTTTAAATAACTTAGTCATTCGGAAAGAATAACCTAGCTATTCTGGAAGTCAAAACATGCAAAGTGAAACACAATAATAATCGAATCCAATATGGTCTCAGAACCCTTTTGAATATAAATAAAACCACCTTTTATTTATCACCATATTGATTACACATTATTCATTGTATAATGTTTCAAATAATCAACTTAATACTTGAACAAAAACAACAGTCGTCCCATGCTCCTAGCATGTACACTTTGTTTTTCTAAACAATAGTTATGCCATACTCCAAGTATGCACACTATGTTTGTCTATGATCTTTACTTTGTGAAATAGATCAATTGAACATGATTCCAATGATGCTCATTTCACAATCCCAAATCCTTATTGTAAATGTAAGAATTCCTAATTCCTACCATTTACCAAAAAAAAAAAAAACTGTTAGATTTTAAACTTATATGCACTGATCCTCTCGTAATGATTATGCACAAGGTCACCAAAATCTTGTCATCAGTCATTACAGAGGATTCCAAAGGAGATCAACTCTATGGAAACGAACTCTCATATTCAAAGTACATTGCTTTGAACATCCTTCTTGCATAAAAGTTTTCTAACTTTCTCATAGATTCTTAATATCCAACTCCCAATATGGAAAATTTCCATATTCCTATTTTGATTATCATATCTGAACAAGAGCTACCTCTTTTCAGAATATATCCATATGGTCCTTCCAAAATTTAACACTATACTTCCAACTGTCCCTGAGCAACCAATCTTTGGTGAACCTTAGATTGTCCTCGACAATTGCTTAATCATTTTAGTCATATCCGGTTCTATTCCTTTTTCCCTCTTAATGCTCTAAGCATTTTGAAAAAATTTAGAACGGATGAATATTATAGCACATGTGACCGATCCTATACCCGAAGCATATGGGACACGATTCATGATGTCTCACATAAATACCTGATACTAGATCAGTCTTTTGCTACAATATTTTTTATTTGCCATGTTTTCAAAAATCGACTATGAAGAGGGATGCCGTAATCATAATCGAATTTGAGAACGCAATATATATAGAATTTCCTTATGTTGAACCATTCCAACATAAAATTCATATATATATCCTTGACTAAAGATGATTAAAAACTCAATCTAAGCTTTTAGAATTGAAATGAAGTATAATTTCCTCTCCCTTAATTATAGCAAAACAACTTTTTCAACCCCTACAACTTTACGAATTGAAACTTTTGTTTTTCTATAATTAACATTGCTAACTTGCAACACTAAACATAATAATCATGCTCCCACTAACATGATGATTATCAACATAACACTTATGCTCCCACTAGCTCTGACATATTTCCAGAAATCAGCTGGACTTCTGAAATTTAGATTCGTACACCCTTTCTTAGATAGCTCACATGTGTGTCTAAACAATTTCCAGAACTATGAAAAGGGATGCCGTAATCATAGTCTTAATTGTTTAGACCTTTGCCATTTCTCATAAGTCCATGTTAGTGTGCCGGTTAACCACACATGCTCCACTAACGACTTTGAGAATGCAAACATCACAATTGCTATCTACTTAAAATCTTCTTAGTGAAAGCATTTCCTCACCATCATTTTCATGAATCGGAGAGAAACCTTATGACACTTAGATTTTATAGTGTATGAGTTTCTATCCATGTGAATTTGTCAAAACCATAATCACAAGACGAGGTTAGTAACAAATTCAGCCTTACATGGATTGAACTTGTTCAATCTTAATTTCTTGTCATCTGGTAGCACAAGGCCCACCAATGCTTCCAAGCTGTTATGCACACAGTTTAGAACTAACAGAACTCATATGCATAGACAACTTAATAGGAACAGACACAGAAACAAGAATTATGTCAACTTAATAGGTTTCAAACCTTAAGTCGTGTGCTAGTGATAAAACTCAGGTTTTACTCTTGATTAAATCTTGAAATCCTTTCAGGATCTTTAAGACTCCCACTGTCCTCTTGACATATAAGTTTCCCTAGTCAAGAATCATTCCCTGACAAAACAAATATTCAAGGGATAGTGCAGATTCTTATCAAGATAAACACTTCACACAATTGGTCTTAGTTGGTCTTTGTCTTATCCAAGACATCACAACTTACCAATTTCAAATGTACAGGAGTAGAAAACATTTTACACTACATTTGATAAGTGTTTTAAACCTTACTTTATGTCACTCAATGTTACAATCTTGGATTATGACTCTAAGAGTTGTTTTGGAACGAAGTATGATCCATCTTCTTGATTTTAACCATTCCAACAATTCATGACCCCTCATCTTAGTCATAACAATGCACTAAGATGTCCTTAGAGTATGAATTTCTGATATGGTTTCATAATCATTAAGATGATCATAAAAACATGTATGATCCATCTTCTTGATTTTAACCATTCCAACAATTCATGACCCCTCATCTTAGTCATAACAATGCACTAAGATGTCCTTAGAGTATGAATTTGTGATATGGTTTCATAATCATTAAGATGATCATAAAAACATGATACTAAAGTACTCTCCCATCTTTTCAGATTTGAGAAACTTTTATCTTTCTGCCAAATTTGATTCTTCTCATCCGTTCTGCCATACATTGAAACGTTTCCAATGTTACAGAATTATACTTAACCTTATAAGTATAACCATATTTACTAATCTTTAGTAAATCATGACGAATTGATCTTTGTGGTGGACCTTGACCAGCACACACCCAGTGTACCTAATTCCTTAGTCCTTCGATTGACTCACATATGCATGTGATCAATGAATTAGTCTCAATTTTGCAAAGATGAAAATTCTCATTCATCATACAATACAACTTGTATGATTCCAAGTTTCTGTCTAACTGAAGCTTGGGTGATGAGAACCTTTCCTCATTTGGTAAATTCAGACACTACCACATATGAGAGAATCAAACTCATATTTCCAATATTGCTAGAAACATACAAACATCAATTTCCATAAATGCCATTGTAAGGGGATATAATATAAAATAAACTAAACAAAACTTTTATTTCTTTATTAAAATGCGGAAAAATATTCCTTACAATGCATCTTCAAATGAAAACTATGATATTACATATTTCCTATCAATCTATCATAACTTTTAAGTAGTAGCTCAAAAATCCGATCCTCGAACCATGCAATAGAAATCCATCTTCGTGATCAGATTCAACACACTCTTATTTTAACCTTCCTTTTGCTCGATCCTGCTAAACATCAAGATGCAACCTAGTCACATCATGTAATAAGAATCAACAATTAGGAATTTTAACAAAGTTAGATAGTGGACTTACCTGAAGCTGAGTCAAACATTTTGTCTCTACTTGCTTTCAAATATTTCAGGTATTCAGGGCAGCTTCGCTTCCAATGTCCCTTCTCATGACAATAAAAATATATAGACTCTTTGGGAATGGTACATGAGACAATCACAGACTTAGCCTTTCCCTTTACCTTTTGGTCAACCGTGTTGACCAAGGCCGATCCCCTTCCATTGGGACGAGAAAGCTTTTCTGGACTTCCAATGTTATCATTGTCCATGTCCATGGAAGTTTGAGAAATAGATTTTCCATCAATATTTGCTCGACCATTGCGCCAAATCATTGCTGATTCAGCAGCAACAAGCAAATAAGAAAGATCTATTAGGGTTATGTCGGGATCTGTCATATGGTAGTCTTTAATAAACTCACTATATGACTCAGGAAGTGACTGAAGAACCCAGTCAACAGCGAACTTCCTTGAAATAACAGCACCCAACATTCTCAACCTGTCTATGTGTGACTTCATTCCTAAGACATGAGTGCACACATGTCTTCCATCTTTATGTTTCATTTCTAGTAGAGCTTGAGTGATCTTGAACCTTTCAAGTCTTCGGGCTTGTGGGTCAGGGAGAATAAATGGAGGAGGTGGGGGGAGTGAAGCATGATGTTGAGGGACATCATCTTCAAGAGGAAAGCTTGTTTCAAGCGATTTGGGAAGATCATAGTTGTCTGAACCAGACATCTACAATGGGAGAAAATCAAGTTAGTTGATTCAAGTC
Source organism: Lactuca virosa (assembly GCF_052849685.1). Classification (NCBI taxonomy): domain Eukaryota; kingdom Viridiplantae; phylum Streptophyta; class Magnoliopsida; order Asterales; family Asteraceae; genus Lactuca; species Lactuca virosa. The sequence continues at coordinate 219,234,193 of NC_136430.1, read as the reverse complement.
CTTAATATAACACCCAATATGAAATATTAAGGCTAGGACCCAACACAATATTTTATAACTTGGAAGAGGGATGCCGTAATCCAAGCTATAAAATATTTGAAGGTAGGTGAATGACGATTCACCAATTTCCACCATGAAAAACGAAATAATTTATTAGGTTTTAATTGGATTTGAAACTCCTAGATCTTTTGAGATTCATTGAACTTTTCAATGGCATGTTTCAATCTCGATTGTGCCCTTCAGGTTTTGTGACTGGGATGCGAGGATCACAAAACAAGGTGTGAATAACCATGCAAACTCACTTGGTACCCTTAATATTATCACCTAATCGATGTGCCGGTTAACCACACACGCTCCACCGATCTATGATAAACATTAAGTCACCCTTCGTGATCCTTACTAGTCCAAGTTAGTGTGCCGGTTAACCACACACGCTCCACCAACGACTTGGTAAGGTACAAAGTGTGAATTTCATGGGTTAGCACCATATTCAAATTTTCCTAAAGTAACTAAGATTGGGAATTTATAAAAGGTTTAGTTACTTTATAATATTCATTATACTGAGAATTTAAAGTCATTGTCCTACCCGTTCGGCTAACGACCCTCCACCGATCAAGAAAGCGGTGGGTGAGAATGGACACCCATTAAGTTGCCATTTTATAGGCAACAACCTTATACCCCCCTTATAGACCGGCTTCGTGAATGAGGCCTACTAACGGTAAAACGACTTGATCTTATACATATATATAATAATTAACCATTAATGTTATAAATAGTATAAGGGTTGAATTTTAACTTTTAAAACTCTAAGGGTTTGGAATTAAAGTTTATTAAAGTGTGTGAAACTTTACAAATTCCAAAACTTGAGGGCAAGTTTTGTAACTATCCAAAACTTTTCATTTCATAACTTATACATTAAAGGTTCATAAAAATGAAGACTCTTCATTTTTATGTAACTTATGTGTTTAAATGTGTGTTTAAAAGAAGTGACCTTTGGATATCCATAACTTGAGGACAAATTATGGACTCCATTAAAACACATAAATGATCAAGAATTAATCCTAAACAATTCAGCAAATAATTCCTATCATCTTCTAAATTCATAAGAACATGAACATGATCATCAAAGTTTCAAGAATTATATGAACACATACAAAGTATGAAATTTTGATATAAGCTATTGTAAATGGATTAGAACTGCCATTAGACCAACTAAAACAAGTTTTAAAACACCAAAACAGTTTAGGGTAATGTTTCTAGTCCATTTCCAGCAGCAAAAGTCGAAAATCTGCATTCTGAGGCTCCTACTCGCCGAGTGCACGAACCTACTCGGCGAGTAGGATGAGTTTACACATGAACTCGGCGAGTCCCCCCATGGACTCGGCGAGTTCATCAGTCAGACAGCAAAAAATCGACTTTTTATCACTATTTTGCATCAAGTATCAAACAAACAAGCCTAGTCTCTGATACCACTGTTGGGTTTTGAGCATTCTAACACTTCCTAAGTGTACATGCAACCCTATTAAACCTTGGATCTATGTTTGTCTAAGATACATGCAAAATATTATTTTCCAAGGTTTATAACCTATCTAGCATGGCATGGGGTACTTTTAACCATAAAAGAACTAGATGAATTACATACCTTTTGTTGATTGTTGATTCCTTGGAGTTTGAGAGCCAAGCACCAATAATGTGAATGCCTCAAATGGAAATCACAAATCACCACAAACTTGGAAAATGTATGAGAGAGTATACTAACTCTTGATTTTGGCCACCACACTTACACACACATTAGTGTCTTTTTCATGCAACATAAGCTTGTTTATATAGTGTGCATGGTTAGGGTGAAACCCTAATAACCCATGTCTTTTCCTCTTCCAAGGATCCATGGGTTAAAAGCTCCATGGATCATCCATGGACTTCCATATAAGCTTAGCCCATTAACAAATGAGCATTAGCCCACACCATATAAATGCAATAGCCCATGATTTAATTAGTCTTCCTTTTAATCACTAAATCAATTCATAATTAATTCAAGATTAAAACTAATTAAATAACATGACTTTATATTAATATATTATAACTTATAATATATTAATAAATCGTAAGTATACAATTCTCATAAAATTATCCATAAACAGTTTGGGTGAAGTGCAACCCAAATGGACCATGCCGGGTCGGGTCAAGTATATACCAAATAAGTTATGGACTTAGACATCTTATCCAACAAAGAGTACAACCTATGAATATGTCGTTAGTGCTCTCCTTCTTTCCGTTAGCCATCTCGACGGTAAATGTTTCGGTTAGAGGTTGGGATTTACATTTGATTAGATGTTTGAATGCATGACTAACAAAACTCCTCTCCGCACCAGAATCAAAGAGAATGCATGCATAAGAGTTGTGAAGGAGGAACGTACCCGTAACAACGGTAGGATCAGCAACTGCTTCCTCATGGCCCATCACCAGAACTCTTCCTGTATTGCCACCTGTTGTTGCCTTGGGGCAGTTTCTCCTGAAGTGCCCAGCCTCTCCACATCCATAACAATTTTGACCAGCGCCCGCTCCCGGAGCCTGGTTGGTTGGTTGAGCCGATGTCTTGCAGTATCGAGCTGTGTGGCCCTTCTTCCCACAGCTGTTGCAATTTAACTCACGGTAGGGCTCGTGATGATGAAAGTTACACTTGTTGCACAGGGGTAGTTTTCCAGCATAACCACTGGTAGGAGCTTGGGTGGTTGGAGCAGCAGTGGGAGCAGCAGCAGGAATAGTAGCAGCGTGAACCGCCACTATTTGTTGTTTCTTGGAGGGCTCCTGCGAAGACTGACCCTTCTGTTTGTTACCAAACTTCTTCTTCTTCCCACCGCTTTCCTTTTGGGGTTCGGAGACAGCTGTCACCTCATCCAGATCGATTCCATGATCGATCAGAGTCTGTGCCAGATCCTTGGCGCTTTCAAAAGTAATCGGTCTAGCAGCCAAGACATTCCCTTTGGTTGGTTGCGTCAGTCCCCAAATGTACCTCTCGATTTTCTTGCTTTCCGGGGTGACCATTCCCGGACAGAGGAGAGCCAGATCACAGAATCTAGCGGTGTAGGCAGCGATGTCGGAACCCTTCATCTTCAATTTCCAGAGTTCGTGCTCCAACTTTTGCACTTCGCCCCTCGGGCAATATTCCGCAAGCATGAGTTCCTTCAGTCTTTCCCAACCCATGGCATTAGCCACTGGCAGGGTTAGGGTTTTGACTCAACCGTTCCACCAGGTCAAGGCCCTGTCGGTGAAGGTGCGGGCGGCGAACTTCACTTTGTTGGCTTCAGAACAGGCGCAAATTTCAAAGATGGATTCGATCTTCTCGAACCATCGAGTCAGGGCGATGACACCTCCATTTCCATCGAAGGACTTGGGTTTTGCAGTCATGAAGTCCTTGTAGGAACACTCCTTTTGATGTCCCTGACTTCCATCTTGTCTCTATGGGTCGGTTCCACCTCCAGCCCCACCAACATTCACTTGTGCCATTGTTGCAGTCACGGCAGCTGTAACTGTTGCCTGAAACATGACAGGGTCGAACTGAGGAGGTGGTGGTGGTGGCGGAGTATCGTCGTTCCTTCTGATGGGTCTTGGTCGGGGAGGCATCTTGTTCTAGAAACAATCATGAAGAAGAGGATGGTAAGTCCTCGAGATATACAAAACAAGATATATCTCATCCTGATAATAAAAGTATACTACCGAGTGATAAGCACAGAAAGTTTACTAATGCAAGTAAGTTATCGCTTAAGGAAGAAGAGGTAGCAACACTTAGAGTGAATCTGTATACTGAGTTTGGCTCTAGCTAAAATACTCCTATAGTATTTTATGTGGGATGATTTTGGTAAGTTTTAGGCCTGCTGTAACACCACAGTCACACCCAAGCACATGTTGGTCATGTCTCGACTGAATATAGTTGATCAGGCTATATTCACCCTAGACATGATTACATAACTGCCCAGGTTTAACCGCAGCGTTCCAACATCCAAATACTTTTTGTTTTGTTCTACTAGTGACACGAATTTTGTTATGTATGCATGCTCGTATACTTTTTATAAAAGTACTTATATTTTTGAAAGTATACTTTTAGCGTAGAGCAGTTAGGCCCCTTAGTGTTTATAGTTGTATACCATGTAAGGTTCGGTATACTAGTTCGCTATAAACAAGGGCTCTGATACCAATCTGTCACACCCCAAAACCAGAATGGCGGAAACGTTCTGGGGTGGAGGACGTCATGTGTAGCATCACAACCAATGAGTAATAGCAATCACAGCAACACAACCATTACAGTGAATACTTAAATAAAACGTTTACATCAGTTTGAAACTTTGTCTGAAACTTGTTTGAATTACATCAAATAGCCTTGTAAGGTATAAACATAAAACTCTTATTGCTCCAGTTCCTCAAAAATCCAGCAAGTACATGTCTACTGATTTCCTGAGAATACAAGCAGTTTGAAAGAATATCAGCATAAAGCTGGTTAGTTCATAAGCGGTAGTTTGTAATGAAAACTTGTTAATGAGCTCGTAAAAGTGTTTGTATAGTTTCAAGAAAATCCGATATTTTCTTTAATGAAAATGTAGTGTTCTCAATTCTGTATGAAATCGTGAATGTTTATTACTGAAAACTGTAGTGATGCACGAAAATAATAATTCATGTGACTAACTAATGCTAGTATGATGTATAATTATTTCGTACGTGAAACCATTGTATGTTCGGTTCTGTTTGAAAACCCTGGAAATCCTCCAGTTGTAGAGTGTATTTGTTCTATTTAATAAAATAAAACTGTTGTAAACCAAGAGTGATTTATACATATTGTGAGTCGTATAACCATGCTTGATATGACTAGAGACCTTTCCAACGTTCTTCAGGCGTCGAGTTAAATGACATTTGTCACCCTAGGCATGCCTGCCCAACTGTAGCTACGAGTTCGGGGGTGGGATTGTCAGTCCCGAATAGATCTATTCACAAATCTCACGCTCTTCCTCCAGGAGACTCTGGTTATACTATGATAGGATTTATCCCTATACACCTAAGGGTACAGTATTGAAGTAGCGTCTCACAGTATCGTACAATCTAGTTTACACGTAGTGTAGTAGTGTTCTACCGTAGTGAAAATCCGTATGTATACTGTATGTAGTGATAATTAAAGTTATGAAAACCATGATAAAGTAGTGATGTAACTGTAAACTGTTTTTTGTCTTAGCGCATATGTTTAGTAGTGAAAGTTTCTGTACTTGTTATGTTTAGAAAAATCCCAAACTATACCGATTATAGTTTGCATGTATAACGTAGTGAATAGCGTGTCCGGAAAACTATGCAATTTTAGTGAAAACGTCCCTTATGTTCAACACAGTACAAAAGGGTTAAAATATGAGAATTGCATAAGTTTTATATTATTAAAAACATTTGTGTTTAGCTTGTATTCCCCCCCTGAAAACATTAAAAACATGGAAAGTGTAGGGATATGAACTCACCTGCAGTGAGTAGTTTGGATGAAAGAGTGGTATAGGATGCTAGATGCCAAGTGGATACTTGAGTACACACACAGGTCCTAATAAGCATACAAGTACACAAATGGATATAAATAGTGTTTACCCCACTAATCAAGTTAGTGAAGCATCTTAGGGCTAGGAAGCACTCATATAGAAGTGTTATGACCACAAAGGATTGCATCTAAGTAGTTTAAGGCCAAACTATTGTGTTTACGGCCAGGGTTCACGGCCAGGTGTTTACGGCCAGGTGTTTGCGGTCCATGGGTTTACGGCCCATGGGTTTACGGCCCATGTGTTTACGGCCGTAAACACTTGATGAGGAATACGATTTTTGGTGTTTCAAGGTCATTTCTAGCCTCCTGAAAATGTTCTAAGCCTCGTGCATAGCTAATGAGGGGTGTACGGCCGTACACAGGGTTTACGGCCGTAAACCCTTCGTGTTCATGTCTTTTGGGTCGATTTTTAGGTGAAAACCCAAAGTTTCTAGCGGATGCCAAGCATAGGGAGTAGTTACTTACTGCAAGAGGCTTGGAATGAGGTTTTTAGCCACCAAGAACTAGTGTGTGTTCTTGGTGTTCTTGGTGAGAGAGAAAATGTAGACAAAGATGAGATTTAATGAGATATGAACATGGATTTACCACTAGATAGAGGAAGGAAGCAACAATTAGAGGTGAAAAACACTTACAACTTGAAGATCTTGAAGACTTTTCGATGAAGGTAGAGAGAGAGAGAGAGTAGAGAGAGAAAGCTCTTGTGATGTGTAAAGTGAGAAATGAAGGCCCCTTATCCCCTTATATAGGGGTGAGTTCCCCGCCAAGGGCTTGGTGGGGGTTTACGGCCATGAACAGGGTTTACGGTCATAAACTGAGTTTGCGGCCGTAAACTGAGTTTGCGACCGTAAACTCCTCTCGAAGGGGGTGTTTGGCCCGGATGCTATGCTTTGACTTAGGAACCTCGAGTTTGAACCCAAAACTTAGTTAGACCGAGCCTAGAATAGTTAATTAAGCTCAAAATAATGACGGCAAGAGTAGAGATAAATTCCAAATTGATTTATTTTTAACGATTTGAACGAAAGAAATTTCGGGTTGTCACAAGAGGAGGTGCCAAAAAAATCATTGTCAATAATAATTCCCTTCTTTGTTGGATAATTTGAAATAGTTTCTTGATTAGAGACATTGTCTGTATATTTTGTTTATTAAAAATTGGAGTAATGGTATCATTTTTGAATGGATAATCAATATTATGTTTAGGAGCATAAAATAATTCAAACCCTTGACAAAATTGAGAATGAACCTTGTTTGATAAAAGATAATCTTCCCAAAGTCCTAAATGTAAAAATCTTAGATAATATGAAAAGCTTTCTTAATACCAAGATCTCTTTTTAGCATTATATTCTTCATAGAATTCAACATCTTTTAAATAATCATAATTAACATATGGTATAAGATTAGGATAAACTTTTGTTCTTTAATTGTTCTTTCTTGTTTATCTTTGATCTACGAATCTACTAAGGGTTTGGGACCACCAGGTTAGAACATTCGTTCTAGGATCTGTTGAATATTAAGAAGTTCATTAACTATTCAGAAACTCGAAAACTAGAAGAAGAATAAGAATATATCTTATACAGTCATCATATATGAAGAATACATTAGACATTCAGGAGAGAGAGAGGGAGAGAGAGAGAGAGTATGGTATGTTTCCTTACCTTTCGTATTATCTAACTGTATCAGGTATGTTTGGTCTTTATAATGTCTCTCAACGGAGAGAAGAATTTGTAAGTGGAAGTATCAACAAAGATACAAATTTTCTTGGTGAAGAAGAATACAAGGGAAGTTTAAAAAGTAAAAGGACATTTGATGCATGTCCTTTATCTTGTTTTCCTGAATTGATGTATGATCCAAAGGCACCTCTATATGTGTTCTTCATTGCTGAACCGGATCTGAAAGACAAGGTCACCAATTATAAACAAGAAGATATTGAAGTGTTGAAGAATGTTCTGATTGAGTGGGAGAATGAGATATCAGATCTGAAGGAGAAGATTAAAGAAAATGATGTTCAGAAGAAAAGTTCTTCATTTTTAGTGTTCAAAAGGAAGGAATAACTGATGAAAAACCATTTTCATGAAACCCTAGTTTTCACCCTGATAAACACCACATCAACTCTAGCACTACCACGACTCACATTGATAAGCCTCATGCTAGTAACTCTGCTCGTCCAGAAAAATTTGTTCACACTTCCAAGTCAGTTCATGCTGACAAATCAGCTCACACTGATAAATTTGTTCATGATGACAAGAATTTTGGCACTGTCAAGCTATCTCAAGATGTGAAGTCTTCATATTATCTTGTGAAGACTTAACCTATAGCTCCATCTTCAAACATCAGGAGATCTCATGTTGGTAAATTCTTTAATATATGTTCTTGTTCAAACAATTCTTTTTACATGGCAAAACAAACAAAGAAAAGGAAGCAGAGGCAACAATCAAAGAAGACTTGGGTTCTAAAGAAATCTTTCACTGAACCCACATTAATGAAGAAAGTATGAGTTCCCAAGAGTACATCTCTTGGACTGTAACAAAGATAAGAAAAGAAGTTAGAAAGATAAATGAGAACTTCATGAAAGAAGGGAAAAGTTCAAAAACCTGAAGTTGATGGTTTTTCATTTGATCAGAGACATGTTAAAAAAGTAAGATATGTCCAACCACCCAAATTTATTTTGGTTCCTAAAATCTCCTGTTAAGTTTTGTCAAATGATAGGGACTCCAAATATTGTCAAGCTCACATTTTCTTGTAGTTTCTCTCTCTTTCTAAAGTAATAATAATAATAATAAATGTGTATATTTTTTATTATTATTTATGATGTTACAAGATTTTTGGAGTTTGTTTTGACATGTCTTGTAAGTAGATGTGGCCTTAAAAGATCCTACATGACAACATGCTAAAGATGTTACAACATGCTAAAGATGTTACCTTTCGGCCTGAAAGGGCTCACATTCTATAGACAACAAGAGAAATAGAGAAGTAATCATAAGCTAATATGAAAAGAAAAAAATCATTGTTTATTTGTGGTGGAATGTTGCAATAATTATTGTGAATGGAATCTTTTCCTCATGATAGTAAAATATATTTCACGCTGACTACATCTTCTCACTGGTTTCTCAAGTCCTTAATAAATGATGTTTAATTTATTTTTGGCTAAAGAATCAAGTTGTGTATCTCAGGTGATTCCCGAAAGCTATATAGTCTCATGGCCTATTTTCAGAAACTAAAGCTTATATAACTGTGATCTCTCACTGCCTCAAGAAGATTAATTCACTGATTGAACTATCAGGCTGGTATTCTTCTCTAAATGAAACTACTCATGTCACAACGACAGTGTTGTTCTAGAATTAAGGTGGTAATAAGTGTGTGATGATAAAAACAAAAGATGTGAGTTATGCATCAGAATTCGTACATCAGAAATCATACATATAGGGTCCTCATTTTTTAAAGGAAAGCTATAGTTTCATGGAGTATAAGTCTGAAAAGCAAAGACAAGCAAAAAAGAAGGGTTGCAGCAGGAGTCACGTTTGTTTCTTTGAATTGTGCAGGTCCCTTTTACGTGGGTTTGCTGGTGCGTTACCTAGAAAAGATTCAAGAGATTAAAACGACTAGAAATCATCATAAATTGGTTCTGTTGTTGAAATGTTAAGACCGTGTCACAACATATCGTTTTTGCTAAGAATTATGGAATTCGTGAATGAATGTAGATTTGGAAATTTGGAAATTTGGAAATTTGGATGATGTAAAAGCAGGAAACATGCGTATTTTAGTCGACGGGTGTGTATTCTCTAGGTTAACAGAAAAAAATGAGCAATAGATGTTGAATCTTTTGGCTTCACGTATGTCTCTCGAGCTGTATCCACCTACAACAACACGTCTCCATCATCCTTCACAATCACCAAGCTTAAGCCACCGGTTTCACCTTCTACCAATTGTCATCTACTTTCTTTTTTATCTTCGGCCTTAATAAAGTTTTTCTTAAGTATTTTAATATCTAGTGTCTCCCTCCAGCTTCATCCTCAAGAACTAACTTTCAAAGTATCTATTTTTCAAAGAACAAGAAGACGTTCTCATTTTTAATGTAAAAGAAAAAGTCTACAACTGTAGGACGTGCTCTCTCTCTCTCTCTCTCTCTCTCTCTCTCTCTCTCTCTCTCTCTCTCTCTCTCTCTCTCTCTCTCCCCACAATATTGTCCATTGTAAAGGGTTGTCGATTCTGCAAGCAGACTAAAAAGAAAGTCAAACTCTATAAAATTGATGATCGGTTGAGACTCATAGTTTCCCGAGAACCTGAGAACTAAAGGTGGAACGTTAGATCAAAATTAACTCATTAAGAGCATGATCATCATCTTACCAATCTCATTTAATGTATAATTTTTTTGTTATTGGAAATATTAATAAAATGTTCTAAAAATTAACGTAATAAATCAAATTTCAGATTTAAAAAAAAATGGAAATATTAATATATGCATATTTTTTCAAATGCATATATGGATATTTCTTATACTACAATATTCGTAAGTAAATCATAAAAAATCTAATTTTTATTAATCAATCTATAAACATAATAATACAAGAATTTTGTTTGATACAAAATAAAATAAAAAAATTAAAAATGCTACAAAGATTCACAGTGTTGTCATTTCTTTATATCAAAATTTTCATATTTTCTTCAATGTATCACTTTTCACATCTTTAATATTTTCCACAAATTCTTCAAAATCTACAATAAAATAAAAAAAAATTGATTAATGCAAGAACACTCACAAAAATGCATATGTAGATATATATCATGTAAGATTCACATGTGATTATATAATGTAAGATTCACATATTGATTATATAATGTGATATTCACATGTTATTGTATATTTTAATATTCAAATGTGAAATTGACAAGAAAATTTTAAAAAATAATTAACGAAGAACACACACACAAAATCAATGTGTGCATATAGACGTAATTCATATGTGACTTACTTGTGATTTACATATGAATCACATGTAATTCATATGTTATTCACTTATGATTTGCATGTGAATCACATGTAATTGATATGTGATTCATTTGTGATTACATGTGAATTACATGTGATTAATATGTGAATTACATGTGAATCATATGTAATTCATATGTGATTTACATGTGATTTATATGTGAATTACATGTGAATCACAGTAATTCATATGTGATTTACTTGTAATTTACATGTGATTCATATGTGAATTACATGTGATATACATGTGAATCACATGTAATTCATATGTGAATTACATGTGAATCACATGTGATTCATATGTGATTCATGTCACACCCCCAAACCAGAACGGCGGAAACGTTCGGGGGCGGAGGACGTCATGTTCAGTATCATAACAATACACAATAGTAAAACAAGCAACAACATCATCCATTGCATTAATAATATAGTTAATACAAGTGTGTTCTAAATGTATTTGTAAGACACCAAATATATATATATATATATATATATATATATATATATATATATATATATATATATATATATATATATCAAAATGAAAGAGTTATCATGAACACGCTCCGTCTTCTCAAAACCTAGTCCAGTGTACCTGTCTACTGGTGACCTGAGAATACAGGTTGTTTTGAAAGAGTAGATCAGCATTAAAGCTGGTGAGTTCATAAGTATTTTAGTGTCAAATGTTTGTATATGTTTCAAGAAAATGTTTGTAAGTGTTTGATATAAAGTTTGTAAATGTTTGATGTAAAGTTTGTAATTGTTTGATTTAAAATTTTTAAATGTTTGATGTAAAGTTTGGATACTTCCTAGAAAATCTTATATTTTCTACTAAAATGGAGAGTAGTCTTCTACCAAGACCCGACTGTTCTGTATGTTTGTTCTTTTGTAAAAGTAAGTGTTTTCCCAAGTATATGACTATTATTACCAGAAAATAGTTTACATTACCTTTTATGTGAGAAGATCACTATATGAATGTAATGGGAAAATGACAGTGTACAGTTATGTTGTAATAAGTAACTACTGAAGCACTAAGTACCTTAAAACCAATTTGTTTAATTAAGGTTAAAATGTAATGTGGTTATAACCATACTGATTGACGAGTGTTTAACACGACGACCATACTGATTGACGAGTGTTTCACCCATTGGCCGGCAGGCCAAACTGTAGCGAACTGTCGGGATGCGGGATTTTCAGTCCCGTATAGATCTATACATACAATGCCCGCTCTCCCTCCAGGAGACTCTGGTTACAAAACGCGACCTAACAAGTATATTTCTATGCCGTGAAGTAGTGGTTTCACATTAAAGTTATCTTGTTCTTGTAAAAGGATGTATGTTCCTTTCTGTTCTAGTTATTGTATGTACCTTTCTATTCTTGTTATTGTATGTTCCTTTCTGTTCTTGTTATTGTATGTTCCTTTCTGTTCTAGTTATCGTATGTTCCTTTCTGTTCTTGTTATCGTATGTTCCTTTCTGTTCTTGTTATTGTATGTTCCTTTCTGTTCTAGTTATTATATGTTCCTTTCTGTTCTTGTTATTGTATGTTCCTTTCTGTTCTAGTTATAGTATGTTTGAACTGACTCATGTATGCACTGACTCTTGTAAGTTTCATTGTTCTAGAAATAGTAAGTAGTAATCCTCTAAACTATACCTATTATAGTTTACTAGTAAGCTATACAGTTGAATGACTGATCATGTTTGTACACCTTTGCTACCCAAAGGTATTGAACTAATTGGAAGAACTTTTATATCTACATACATATACATAATATATAACTAAGATTCAAACGAAACTCGGACAAACAATCGATACCCTAAGTCCACAACCAAACAAGGAACATGAAATAAAGCGAGTTATCAGTCCTAAGCCCTTTCAACCTTATTTATATAACTATATCTATATAGACATGATTTTTACAATATATAAGTTTTAAAAGAGTTTTGTCAAATGATAAAGAGTTTATCATATAAAAGAGTTTTAACCATTTGAATGGTTATTGATGACTTGATGTCAATTTATAAAATGTTTTGAAACAGTTTGTTTGATTACACAGTTTTGAAATATAAGAAATCCTCTTGTTTGATAGTTATAAATCACATGTGATTGATACTGTAACTAAATTGTTTTCTACTTGTATCCCCCCCCCCCATAAAAGCATTTAAAATCATTAAAAGATAAGTTTAGGGGTATGAACTCACCTATAGTGAGTGATTCGAATGAAAGATGGATATAGGATGCTTGAGATTACAAATGAAGTCCCGAAGCACAATTGGATCCTATTAGGCATATAATCACATATATAGACATACAATTAGTGTATATAACAACTAATCATGTAAGGGAACAACCTTAGGTGCTAGGAAACACTTGAAATGAAGTGTTACAATCACATATGATTGTATGAAAGGAGTTCACGGCCACACAAGGATGTGTTCACGGCCAAGAATGCTTAAGTGTTTACGGTCAAAGCTTGGTCTAAGAAGGTTTTACGGCCATGGGTTGAAGGGTTCACGGCCACCTCATGAACTAAGAAGGGTTTACGGCCCTAACAAGATCACTTGAAGGGTTTACGGCCACATGAAGGGTTCACGGCCGTGAACTCTTGAAGATGATGCTTTAAAAGGTGTTTGTTTCATGGGGATTCAAGAGTTCCTAATGGATAACAAGTATATGGAAAGGATACTTACTTAATGGAAGTCTTGAAGGTGTTTACTGCCCAAGAACAAGTGTGTGTTCTTGGTGTTCTTGGTTAAAAGATGATGATCTTGAAGATCTAAACCAAAAGTGTGGAATTCGTGGATGTGATTCAAAGGATTCATATGATTAAGAAGATTAACTAGAAAAAGGGATGAATCACTTACGTTTTTGGAAGAGAAATGATGATTTCCTTGATGATACTTGAGAGAGTTTGAGTGTTCTTGAGTTGAAGATGTGAGAAATGAAGAATAATGAAGGAAAACTATACTAGTAGAAAGGGGTTTACAGCCAAGCTTGGGTTTACGGCCGTAAACCTACCTTGGGCTGTAAACATCCCTTGATGGATGATCTTGGCTCAACTTGAAACTCATAAATTCCTTACTCACAATACATAGCATTAAGTCCTATGTGTACAAGGCTTAAAAACTTCTAGAATAACCCTCAGCAAGTCTAAAAGGTAACAGAAACAAGTCTAACTTTGATTGATTTGCTTGGCTTATAAGAGAGAAATTTTGGGTTGTCACAATTCACTTGTGATTTACATGTGAATTACATGTGATTCATATGTGAATTCCATGTGATTGACATGTGAATCACATGCAATTCATATGTGATTCACTTGTGATTTACATGTGAATTACATGTGATTCATATGTGATTTACATGTGAGTCACATGTAATTAATATGTGATTCACCTGTGATTTACATGTGAATTATATGTGATTTACATGTGAATTATATATAATTCATATCTATCTTCATCAAATTGCCATGATAATATTGTAACACATTTTCTAGAGCTGACATCAACTAATTCTGAGGAGTCATGCAATGAGAACTTATACACAAGGCAATAGCAATTGTACATTTCATGGAACATAAAGTATCAAGCAATTTAAATTAAAGTTATTTATTTAAATTATGAGATTTTACCTGAGGGTGTTTCGTTAGGAAAGGTGCAAGTCAAAACCTCCACAAAGCCGACATTTTCTGCCGGAATTCACGGCCCGAAAAAATTACTCATCCAATTCTTTAATAATCTCCAAAAGGTCCTGTTAGAAAAGAATATAAAATAAACATAAACAAAAATCATCTTGCATCATCCAATCAAATCAATGAGAATTAAGCTATCTGACGATTAATAGATCCACCAATGTCTCATGTCAATTTTCACTCAAAACTTCCAAAAAAATCTCAAATTCTGTTACATGGATGAAATATATGATTTTATATACTTTCAAATTGCACGACAATAATAAAATACCAAATGATTCATAATTTCTTTCAGAAATGTACTTCTGTAATGAAAAAAAATAAGATTAATGGATCATGGAATATTTTTCTATAACAAAATAGCACAAAAAGGTTATAGTTCTTTACCAACATAATGTTTCCGAATTTTTATGTAACCAAAGATTCAACTTTTTTCTTTCCAATACAACACCAACTTAGAAATATATATATATATATATATATATATATATATATATATATATATATATATATATATATATATATATATATATATATATATATATATATATATATATATATATATATATATATATATAAAGCACCAAGACCACTTACAACTGTCCTAAACTGGAAAAGTATGTATTTTTTATTCCAATTCCAAATTGAAAAAAAAAAGAAAAAAAGAAAAGAAAAAAAATTGCAAAAGTTCTTACTGTTGTTCTACATGATGTCATGAGCATAAATCCAGATATTGTTCCAGAATGATAAGAACTTGCTAAATATCCATGATCAACATTTTAATAATTGCTTGAATCTATTACATCAAAAAACCAAAGCAAGATCAGAATTTTTTTGGACAACATAGTAGTTGAGTTTCTCCATCGGTGTCAATACCTCAATATGCTGCAACCATAACCATTTCAAACATTTACAGGATATCTCTTTTTTACTAAGTTTCAATGATTTAGGATCCTTTTCTTTTAACTCAATCAATCCAGACAGCTATTATGACTTTCTTTTTTACTTAATCTTAATCTGGACACAATGTATTAATAAGTTATGTAAAAGAACCAGGATTAATGTAACAAGACACTAACCTTTAACATATTTGATGAATATCATGAAGATTTATCCAGTCATACAACACTATAAAAAAACAATAACTCAAATTTCAGCCACTTTAGGTAGAATGATATAGTTAGTACCTGTGTGATGACTTTATTGGCAACGAGTTCATCGACATTTCCGATGTTGACTTGGACAGAATCCTAAATTGGAATTGGTTTATCATTCATGAAGTCAAAGTGAAGTTAACATGTGATATTTCTCATTGAGGCATTTCATCGAACATGTTGAGTGCAAACAAATATCTATATTTTTCAATAACACATTTGTCTATTTTTATACCTACAATCAACACAAGGTGTCACACCTCTGAAACCAGACGGCGGAAACGTCCGAGGGCTCGCGTGACTTAAATTGAATATCATCACAATGAATATACATGAATCATAACATAAACATGACCATGCATCAATACATTACAACTGATATTGTTCACATCCAGTACATTGTTTTAAATATTACACATCCACAACCCTAAATTGTTTGAGAGTTTTCAAAACATAATATCCTAACATACTTGATATTACCCTTCGGCTTACCTGTTACCTGAGAATACAAGTTATTTAGAAAAACGTCAACATACGAAATGTTGGTGAGTTCATAAGTAGGGTTGTGATAAAAATGATTTGTGTAGTTTGTAAAACCTAGAAAATCCGATATTTTCTGAAAAGACAATAGTTTATCAAAGTGTGAAGATCCATATGTTGATGCATGAATGATTTCAAAACGTGTATAAAAGGAGGTTTTCTATTATAGTTATAGAAAATTACAAGCGAGTGATGTTGATTTCCTCGAAAAACCCGATGTTTTCCGATGACGCAAAATATACTTGTTTACGAATTTCTATACCGCCACAACGAATGATTTTTGATTACTCTTCCTTGATTACTCGGATGGTATTGGATTAATCAATTTTAGTGAGTCGTTATAACCCAGCATGATAATGACTAGTTATAACTACTGACTACGAACGATCCTTAGAGGCGTCGCCCGTTATTACTCACTTAATCGAAACAACCTTGATTACTATTGATTAACAACCTGAATCTGTTTACTTTGATTACTCATAAGCCTAGCAAACGAGGAGAAGAGGAGTACAAAGTCCTGCTACTTTCGTGAGTTATTTTAGGCTGTTGGGTATGCGAAGGACACGTTGGCCCATTTCGCATTTGATTACTTCGACCTTACTAGCATTACTAATGGCTACTAAGGCCCAATAGCACTTAAAAGCCATTAAAGGTCCCTTTAATATGGAATTGGGTCATAGAAGGCCCAATAACATTTGTTATCATTATTCCTTGGGCCCAAAGATCATGTTAATGGATTACAAAGGTCCAACAAGCATGATTGGAACTTTCAAGCCCAAAGTTTTGAATGTTTACTGGTTTTAGGTATTGCATAATTGTTGGAAGGTTTGATTGAACGATTGTTGTTTTTGGATCGGCACGAGACCGTTCGGTCGTTTATATTGATGTTTGAGAATATAGGTATACTCTTCATTCTGTTTTCGTAAGTTGTAAGTTGGTATTCTTTTGACTCAAATATCTTAAAATAAAATAATTGGTTCAAAATATTGGTTTGACCTTTTCAGCCCTTCTTTAATAAAAATAACAATTTTTGCCCTTTATACAAAAGAAAAGACATTTTAAGCCCTTAAACCATTTTCTTGACACTTTTGAATCATAGACTTGTTCAAATGATATTTTAGCTCAAAACTTATTCTTTGGCAGTTTCAGCCCTTCCAGAAAAGTGTTTTTCGGTTAAAACCCAAACCTTTTGCAATTTTTACAATTTTAGCCCAAAATCCAAAACTTTACATTTTTGATCCTTTTTGGAAAAGAAAAGCATTTTTAACCCTTGAAATAGTTTTGTTTAACTTTTTATCCCCTGTTTTGAAGAATTTACCATTTCAGCCCTTTGAAAGTCATATTTTCGCAACTTTGGGCTTAATGGGCCGAAAAGCCCAAAAATTGGCCCATTTAGCTAATATTTACATTTCAAGTCCTTTGAAGAGCATAATATTCATAAAAACTTTTATTGTAACTGTTTTGACTCTTTTTACCTTTAAGAAAACCGTGAATGACAATTTTTAACCCAACTTTTGTTTATTTGGCAATTTAAGTCCAAAAATGGGTTTTATGTTGCAATATGTTTATCATAATCTTAGAGGTTAATATTCTTGACTTGTTTAGTGTAATGTAACTTAGATCATGTTTGTATTCCTTCTTATGGCATAGATCTTGAGATTTGTTCCCTTTTTGGTTACATATTCACCACAAAAACATATAAAATCACACATACATGCATAAAATCATACATAGCACACACATACACATAGATCTACACATTTTACTTGTATTCTCCCCCATAAAACTTGTGAAAACCAAAAAGAGAGGGGTATGAACTCACCTTTGCTTGTTGTTTTTGATTTAGAAGGAAGAAATGAAGAAAATTTGGTCCTAGCAAGCCTTCTTGGAAGATCTCGAACTTAGAGGTTTCTAAGATGGTGATCATGAGTTTAAATGAGTTAAGAAGAGATTTTTGATAAAACAAAGAATCTAGATCATGGATCCAAGCATGAACTTACCTAAGATGATGATTTTTGTGGAATAACCTCCTTGGAATGCTTCTAATTCTCGAAAATTTGATGAATAAGAAGGAGTGTTTCTTTGAGAGTGTTTGAGTGAAATGTGTGTGTGTGTCTTTCCCTTTGTGGTTCTCGACCGAAGAAGAAAAAGAGAGAGGAGAAGAGAGAGATAAGTGAAGTGATGGTGTGCATGGAAGACCAAAATATAATAAGGAGGTGGCAAGTGGAAAGTCAACTCTTCCCCCCCTCATTTGTGTAGTTGGGCCGAGAAGAAGAGAAGAAGAAAAGAAATTGGGCCTTTTCGTGCTTAAGTCCATTTTATGGCCCAATTAGGTGATTTTTGGCCCAATTGGTATTGGGAGAGCGTTCACGGCCCAAAATAAATCAAGGAATGATTTTTATGGCCCATTAGGGCTAATTAGATTTGTTATGGCCCAGAAAGGCCCATTAAAGATAACCTAGTTCATTTCAGGCTTATAAGGCCCAAAATATTAAGTTTCATGTATATGGGTCCAATTAGGGCCCATTTAAGAGTTCTAAGTCCAAGATAGTCAAATTGGAAGCTTATTGGCCCATTAGGCCCAATAAGGAAATCCTAGTCCAAAATGGACTTAAACCGGGATTTTCTAGGGTTTCCAATTCTTTGTTGATTAGTTGTAGTGCTTGTGTAAAGTGTTTGATGGAAGTTTTGTTGTTATTGAATAAGCATCATACATGCTTTCACATTGTTGGTTCATAATTGTTATAATTGTTGTTGTTACAAAGCATCAAAATTCCTAGTTGTGACACAAGGATTTAACTCTTTATAAAAACTTATTGACTAAACAGGTTCAACTTAACGATTAGGCAAAAAAAAATTCATAAACGTCAAACAAAGGTCAGGAGTTAACAATAGAAACAGATGATACCTAAATTTTAATCGATAAGGGATCATCTTCTTCGTTCAGGTCTTCAATCCACAGTGGAGGCCGAGATGAAGTCGACGATTACAGTGTACTCTGGAGAACGAATTGATGGAGGATAAAACGATTCAAAATCAAAGAATCTTCATTGGAGTTTTTTATATGAAGAACGTGAGATCAAGGAGTTCAGCAACAATGAAATTCGATCGTTGGGGGATTTCAGATTTCATATAGATTGATGATCGATGATGATAGTTTGATCGATTGGGATCTGGAAATCGACGATAAATCATGTTCGTCGTTTATCTTCACCGTATTCGTGTGAGTAGAAGCAATTTCAAAATCAAAAGCATGGAATTTGATGAAGGATTAGAGGCAATTCGACGGAGGTGAGTCGTCGGAGGATGGATCGTAGGTTTGAGCGAGAGAGGAAAACGGGGAGGAGAGAGAGAGATGAAAATTTATTTTATCAGATATTAGATTTAAGAAATCATTTAATTATACTTTTATTCCTATAATACCCTTGACTGAATTAATTAAGATACCCTTCCTTCTTTTTTTGTCTACTTATTTACAAAAACGCCACCTTACATCTCGACCCTTCATTTTTTTGATCTAACGTTCCACCTTTAGTTCTCGGGTTCTCGGAAAACTTTGAGTTCTCAAATGATCCTTCCTCTCTCTCTCTCTCTCTCTCTCTCTCTATATATATATATATATATATATATATATATATATATATATATATATATATATATATATATATATATATATATATATATATATATATATATATATATATATATATATATATATATATATATATATATATATATATATATATATAGGGAGTGGTTCAAATGAGAACCACAAAAGATTAAGAACTGTAAGAACCCCAATTTATAAGTAAATATATACACAATACTTATTAAACATGTTAAAATCCCGATTTTTTTGTAGTTTTGGTACGAAAAGGGCAAAATTGTAATTTTTGAAGTCTAATATTTTCATTCATATCGATTCATATTTTAACACAAAAATTACACAAAATACAAATTTAATACAGTCTATTCATAGTTTAGTACACAAAATTCACATTTTAAGTACAATCATAATATCACTTATTCACTAATTTAGGAGAATCAAACCCAAAATCTACCACAACCACCAACTACCACATGCCAGTAACAACCATCTATGTCAACGTCGTAACCATCATTCATTTCAAACAAAATCTGTTTATAAAAGCATTGTTAGTGTCACACCCCCGGACCGCAACGCCGAAAACGTCCGGGGGCGGACGACTTCATGTACAGTATCATAACAATTGAATATGAATGAAACATAGCAACCAAACATCATACATTGGAAATACACACTTACATAGTTTACATATTGAACTTGTTCATCAGTTACACAAAAGTAAGAAAAATAAATTTTTTTGAAGTCGCACCACTGGATCTCCTAGTTGAGCTTATTACCTGCTACTGGACTCCCTGAGAATACATGTCGTTTTGAAAAGCGTCAACTAAAAAGTTGGTGAGTTCAAAAGCATTTTTGTATAAAAGTGGTTTTGTATTTGTTTAGAGTAGTTCTCATAGTGCTTTCAGAAATCCGATATTTCTATGAAAATAATTTGTAAGTCTCGTTCTAAAACTGTGAATATATGCATGCATGTCCTTTGTTATCTTTTGTTTGTAAAAGTAAAGCGAATGTTCTCAGAAAATTCGATATTTTCTAAAAAGAAATGGTTAGAAATGTTTGTTTCTGATCTTATATTAATAAATATGTGTTAATGTTTGCGAAAATAAAAAGAGAATGATCCCAGACAACCCGATGTTGTCTGCGTAAGAGAATCCTGGAATCACAACCACTGAGGTTGAGTACCAGCGCATATAGATTACCGTTTTATCCAAAAAGAAGGTTTTCCGTAAATTTTATAACGTTAATTCCTCTAAGTGAGCCACTATAACCATACTTGATAATGACAATTTTGCATGTCATGACGTCTTTGGGACGCCGATGGAATAAGGTACGGTTTGCACCCTAGACTGGCCTAGTCTAACTGTAGCGAACAACTCAGGTGTGGGGCGTCACCCCCATATAGATCTATACATAAACTCACACACTCTCTCCAAGAGACTCTGGTTATAACTACAGGCTACGATCGTACACTCAATAGGTGTCAACCGACACGTCTCACTAGATCCTTAATCAAATTTACGCGGAAAAAGAAGGAAGAACATATAATATATATTCCAGGCCCAATAAACATGTAAGTGGACAACTAAGGCCACCTCAACATGTATATTATTTCCAGGCTCAAAAGGAATGAGAAGGTATGTTTCGGGCCCAATATACATGTAAAAGGACAAATAAGGCCCACTAAACATGTAAAATGACACTAAGGCCCACTAAACATGTAAAAGGACATTAAGGCCCACTAAAAATGCAAAAGGACACTAAGGCCCACTAAGCATGTAAAAGGACACTAAAGCCCACTAAACATGTATATTATTTCCAGCCCAATAAGGACGTAAATATATATATATATATATATATATATATATATATATATATATATATATATATATATATATATATATATATATATTAAGTACATATAAGTTAACATGCAGATGTTTTAGAAGTATATATAAGTTATACAAACTTGCATCTAACACATGTATAAGAGCTTTTAGCATGATAAAAATAATTTCTTGTTTTTGACCTTTCTGTCCCTGTTTTTAGAAAAATTATAGAAAAATCATCGTAAGTCAAAATTCAGATCCGTAAACTCTGAGGGTTTGAAAATGAGTCTACTTTACTCATACTTTTTATTAAGATTTTTAATGGCCTCAAACCAGTGTGAAAATGTTCATCTCCACAGACTGGTCCGAAATCATTCCTGAAATGATAGACACTTGTGTAAAAATCGCCAAAAATTGTGGAAAAATCATATGAACGGTTGAGAGTAGTCATTTTAAAGGTATAACCCTTAACTATTTGCATGTAAAACAGTTTTGAAAAACATTACCATCAAGGTGGTCAAAACAGTCCGTAATTAGACCAAAACATCCCTGTTAGAAGCTGATTTTTGAGTTTAGGTTATTGATGTTTGAACACAAGACTTGTTTTTGCTATTTAGAGTGTATAATCTCAGATCTACAAGTTTTAATGTAATATATAAGACAAATCATACTTTTATCATGGTTTTTATGAAGATCTAAGTGATAAACTTCATGTTCAAGTAAAGATCCAAAAGTTAAACACTTAACACAAAGGTACATGAAAATATCCAAAGGTTAAACGAGAGTTGACTTGTATTCTTCCCCGAAAACATGAAAAATACGAAAGATATGGGGGTATGAAGCTCACCTTGGAGGGTATTTGAGATGTAGATGAAGAAGAAGAAGAATCTTTGAACCTAGTTTGAGTTCTTGATGAGATTTGTGAAGTTTTGGTGTTCTAAGAGCATAAATATGAAAATGAATTGTATGAAGAAGGATTCTTAGTGAAATCTTGGAAAAAGGTAATATAGTTTACAAAAGCTTAACTATTTTGTGTAGTTTGAAGAGAACTTTCTTGAATAACACATTCAACCTCACAATTTTTAGAGGAAGAGATGAGAGGAAAAATTGAAGTTTTGAGAGGAAATAAGAAGTGAAATGGAGTTTGAAGTGATTTGTGGGGTGGGAGGATGTTGGTCGAGAGGTAGAGAGGGAGGGGGGATAAGAAGAGTTGACTTATGGAGGGGGTGATAGTATGTACATGGAGGTTTGGTGGTCCAAAGCATAGTTATTTGTTGGTTAATATTGAGGTGGCAAGGCAATTGTCCAACCTTAATCCCCCTTTTTTGTTCTTTTTTTTAATTAAGGCTATAACCGAGTAGGGGTTCTCGACCCAGGAGGATAGCCCAAAAATAATTAGTGTGTTCGATTTTTGACTTGGCCCAATAAGGCTAAGTGAAGAGGTTATCGGCGCAATAGCGCCCAATAAAGAACTCTTGGCCCAATTAAGGGTTTTGGGCCGAGAATTCTTGGGCTAAGGCCCAAAATTGATTGGACTTGGCTTCTTGGATCTAGTTTTGGGCTTATACAAGGTTGTTTCGACTTGAATCACAATGTGTGAACGTAGGAACTTAAATAGCACTGTAGTTCCATTTCCACTAAATGGATTGTTGCAAGGTTATATAGAGGAAATTGTTGTGAGCAAGCTTCACATCTTAAACCCTAAATTGCTAGTTGTGACATCATCCCTCCGTTAGACGGAATTTCGTCCCGAAATTCGTTTTAAAACAACTCTCAAGTACTAGGGAAAAGATGTGGGTATCTCAGTTTTGTCTAGTCTCTTCGTTCCTATGAGAATTTAGGTATTTGTTTAGTGTTTCAGCGGACCTTCGCTACTGGCGGTTGACCTTGCTCGTTTGGTTTCCCGGTTTATTACTTCTATGAGTTCTTCGACGAAATGGAGGTATTCGTTCCCTTCAATTACGTCAAGCAGGACAATGAGAGTTTCGTCGGATAAGCATTTCTTTTAGATTGGACGCATGAATGACAGGTTGTACTTTGCCGGGTTCAAGCGGTAGCTGGAGTTTCTAAGCCATTGGACCAATCCTAGCAAGGATTTTCAAAGGTTCGATGTGTCTCGGGTTCAATTTCCTACGCTTTCCCAAAGCGTATTTTC
This sequence comes from Lactuca virosa, assembly GCF_052849685.1. Taxonomy (NCBI): domain Eukaryota; kingdom Viridiplantae; phylum Streptophyta; class Magnoliopsida; order Asterales; family Asteraceae; genus Lactuca; species Lactuca virosa. The sequence goes on along the minus strand of NC_136430.1, from coordinate 219,210,670 downwards.
TCTTTCTAATGGGGACTTTTAGTATTACACGATCACTGACTTGGGATTCCAAGGCTTCTGTCGCTTACTTGCATAGTTCTTTTGTCCATTTCTAGATATTTCTAATCGTACTCGAATTTGGGTGATCTCTTCGATTGCCTCTCTGGTGATTCCGGGGCCGGTGGCAGTGTCGTAGGGCACTTGTCCTGTGGCTAGCCGTGTGTTGGTCATCTCAGCCTAACACAGCGGTGGCCTGCATTTGTGTCCTATATGGGGAGGTGAACGGAGGGTCATGGGAAATGAGGATTGTGTACTTGACGCTACAACAGTAGTGTCTCTAAACCTTAGGGCGAACACTATTGTCACTAAGGTTAAAGTTTCGTGCGGTATAGTTGGCCTCATACTTCTTTAGTTGGCATGGGAGTTTCTTACTACATGATCCTGAACTAGTGGGAGGTCTATTTTTTCTTGTTCCTGAGGGCAGGTCGAGTTGAAATAGGGGATATTAATCTTTGTTGATGAGTTTGTTTGACTCTTAGTAGTCCGTGGTCCTATGGGCAATTTGTCTTTCCTCTGTATGGGTGCTCTCTGAGATCCGAGTCCTGGTCTGATAACTTTCTTACTTATTGAATTGTTCCGTTGACCGGACACTTTTGTGTTTTTGTTGGTGCTAGGTGGCATTGGGCATTTGGATACGGGAATGGCTCCATGAGTTGAGTTGATTCTGAACTCAACTTGGCATATCGGTGATATCTCCGAAAGACATTCTGGGAACTACTTCGGAAAGATTATAAATTTCTAGGTTACCCTCGGTGTCCTTTGCTTCTTGTTTCTTATCCCTTTTATGGGCTAGGAAAGTGCATGGTATTTCTTGCATGGGTGCCTAAGGGTCTAGATGCCTGGTATAATTCGAGGATTGTCGTCACAAGTTGTAGGGGTTTCGTTAATCGATTGGTTAAGGCGAAGAGCCTCGTTGGCACATGAATTTCGTATGGTGAGGTGTAACGCCCGCAAATTCGGGCTAGTCAATTTAGAGATAATAAGCTTCAAAAATGAGTTTTTGATGGAAGATTATTTATAAGGAGTAATCTTAACCAAGTTATAGTATATGTTACAAGGGTTCCGTACATATAAAGAACGCCGAAATCCGAGTTATAACGAAGAAGTTATGACCCGTCGAAGTTTTACGGCAAAACCGGTGCGACACAGTACCACGTAAATAGTTAATTTACGATAGAGGACTTTTTGGCCTTAGTGATTTAAACAAAAGTTTTATTATACGTTAAACCGAGAGCGTGCATAAAAAGAACGCCCAAATTTGACCTCGTATGAAGAAGTTATGATTATTATAAGATTTAGCCTAGCAGTACACGACCTGAAACTCGAATTTTAGATCGAGCGGTTTTTGGCCAACGCGACCTAAATGAGAATTGAATATCTCATTAATATGAACTCAACGACAAAAAGACAGACGAAAACGGAGTCCGTATGTAGAAGTTATGAATTTTACGCGGACATTTAACAGTGTAGTCACCTTCTACTGTTAAATTTAAGATCAGGAGAGAACTAGCCGATGGAGTCTAAAGGAAAGTTGTAGATCTTATTTTTACCTACGCGTGGATATAAAGAACGTCAAAAACGGAGCTCGTATGCGAAAGTTACGGATTTTAGAAGTCGGAAGTGTGCTGTGCGAAAATGGGTGATGTGGCACAATCTTGGCCATTGCTTTCTCCCCAAGTCTTGCCACCAGATGGTGACATGTGGCACCAAGTTCAGCCATATTTCACCCTATAAATAGAACCTCTCCCACCCTCATTTTCTTCACACCTTTCCCATTCTTTCTTCTCTCTACACTCTCTCTAAACCTCCCAAAACACCCCTAGCGCTAGAAGAAAGCCCTGGAGCGCTCGACGACTCCGAGAAGAACAACTTTCGGCTCTGAAGTCCTACCCCTGCAGAGCCCGACTTCTATCCAAACCCCCTCGTAGGTAAGATACGCCTACCTAATTTTTAATATAGCTTTTATTTAAATATAGTAACGTTATTAGGACCTTATAATAATTATTTGAGCTATTATTATGGGTTATATAAGTGTCGTTATAATATCTTTTTAACTACTCGCGGTATGGAAAATCTGGTTTAAAGGGCCGGATAGGGTTGTTGGATTTCAGAAGTGCTATATGCCAAAATGGTCCTGCCCTCCGGTGTTTTATGTCTGGCCCCTGTCTGTACATAGTGGTTGGAAAATACTGCTTAAACGCTTATATAATAATAATAATGCTAAGACTAATAATTAGTCACGGTAAATATTAGACTAAAATTTAGCGATAATAATGCTAGGTTTCGTCGAAGGAAAATAGAATCGTTAAAAGTGAAGTGATGCCCGAGTTTGGAAACATCACTTTAACAAGTGAGTGCATAGTTACTTTCAACTTACACATAGATATGAAGTATTTTATATAAATTACGTGTTATGTGTGCATATTATCTGTATACTTGCTATCTACGTTGGATGAACGATTTTATACATGTTTTAAATGATTTAAACTGTATATATGTATTTATATCTACAAAATATGTTGGGTAAAACATTATTGATGAAAGCTGATATAGAGGAATATTAGCAGTATAGACATAGTGCCCTATAGGTGAACATTGGCAGCAATGGACTTAGTACCCTATAGATGAGCATTGGCAGCTGCGCCACAACCTGTAGATGTTTATAATCTACGATGTACTCTAAACATCCTAGCAAGCTGCGCTAAGGATAGTATCGGCAGCTGCGCCTAAGAGAGAACATCATAAGCATGGCTGTTGCGCCTAAACGACAATACCGGCAGTTACGCATCATAGAGAATGTCACAATTCTGGCAGCTGCGCCTAAATGATAATATTAGCAGCCGTGCTTGACAACTACGTCATTGGCAATGATAGACTTCGTGCCTATTCCTTAGGATAATCCTTAGGAATGAATGAACGAGGAATAGCTGATTCTTAGGGTAGATCCTTACGAGTAAAGAAGATAACGGGGATGGGTAAGTGGGTTGATTGTTTGATGTTTAAACATAATAATTACATTATTATGGGTTGAAAACCCTATGTACTCACCAGGTTTCCGAACCAGACCCACTCAAGCTTATTTGTATCACAGGTGTCGATATGAAGTTACTTTACACTGAGAGATTTTAAAGAGATGTAAATCACTAGTGTAAATGAATGTAAGTTCTGTTTATGCTTATGATCATGTATTGACGATGACATCCCAAAGTTTTAAAAAGAATAAAATACATTTCTTCGGAAATTATTTGATAATACATTTATCATGTTTTTCTGGGAACAAATTCCGCAACACTTTTATTTAAAATGTTACTCTGATCTTCAAACAAAGCATAAACAAATCGGTCTTTTCTGGCCATGAAAATAGGGATGTCACAGTTGGTATCAGAGCATTAGTTTAAGCGAACTATAAATTTGTAGGATTTCTAGACTTAAACTTAGAATGCTAAGCGATGATTGTGAGATGAGTGTCTACTATATTTTAGACACGAGAACTAGTTTATTTTAGGAAAGATACTAAAATGCTTTTATGTTCTAAATGATTTATGCCTGATAGTCTATTATTTGTTTGGATCTATGGTCTGTTGCCGACCGGATCTGGAAATTTTATGTGTTCAGATTTCTAAACGTTTGATTACGGTATTAGAACTGGCATGTAACTTTACGGAGTAATAAGGAGGATTACACGTCTAAATATTCTCTATCTATATTCTCGTCTCGATGCACTGAATGCATGCTTCCATGAACATAGCATCATGGTGAAGACTCATAGTGAATTGAGTAAATAGAGGAAATGGAAAGGCTTATGATAGTGAATGACACCTATCGGAAAATATCGTAACAGTGGTATCTTGCCTTTAGAATATGTCAAGTAAAATAACAGTACGTTTAGAGGAGTATGGTACGTCCGAAGTACCCCTTCGATTGGCGGGATGATGAAACGATTGGCGTAATTCCTGAAGTTGTCCTATCGTCTGGCATTTTCACCACTGAGTTGAAGCAGAATTGATTATTGAAGATACATATGGAAGAAATCCTAGTAGAGTCTAGGGAAAATTTTATGATTGTTTGGAAACATTTGTATGTGTTAAAAAAAATTGTTTTGTGTCAGTAACTTGGAAAAACAGCGAGACAGTACTTGGGATGAGTATGAGTAGGTGTGAATGGTAGTAGAGGCCTCTACTACCGGAAGCACAAGACTCACACTTGGATCAGGGAAAGTCACAAGGTTACCAAGAAGCTAGTACTTGATTCCGTTTTATTCATGTATGTCATTACCATTGTTTCGGTAATGAGTAAGAAGATGATTGTTATTCTGACCCTAGTGGTCATATCAAATTGAGTCCGACTACAATGAGTATGTTACTGGTTCAGAGAACCAAGTTCGATGCAGCATCTGACTTAAGCCAGAAGATTGAAATAAAAGATAATCAAAGCGATCAGTATAGGTATCGCGATAGTTGCTTGTAGCTAGAAATGCTACCTTTTAAGATGTGATTAGTGTTGGATATAGTGTCTAAGTCCATAACTATATTTGGTATGTACTTGACCCGACCCGACATGGTCCATTTGGGTTGCACTTCACCCGAACAATTTATGGATAATCGTTTGAGAATAGTATAAGTTATGATTTATTAATATATTATAAGTCCTAATATATTAATATAAAATCCTATTATTTAATTAGTATTGATCTATAATTAATCTAGAATTAATTTAGAGATCAAAAGTATGACTAATTAAATATGGGCTCTTGTATTTATATAGTGTGGGCTAATGCTTATTTGGAATGGGCTAAGCTTGCATGGAAAGTCCATGGATACTCCATGGAGCTTTAACCCATGGATCTTATGGAAATGAAAAGACATGGGTATTAGGGTTTACATGAATGTAACCCTAATCCACCACACTATATAAAGGAGGCTTTGGTTCTTGAAATATCACTAGTTGATGTGTGTAAACTAAGAGGGCCGATTTCAAGAAGTTTGTGACTATTCTCTCAAGTTTCCAAGTTTGTGGTGATTTGTGACTTCCATTTGAGGCATCCACATTATTGGTGCTAGGCTTTCAAACTCCAAGCAATCAACTACTACTACAAGGTAAGTAATTCTACTAGTTTTATTGGATTCAAGTACCCCATGCCATGCTAGTTAGGATAAGAACCTTGGAAAAATAATTATTTGCATGTATCTTAGTCAAACATAGATCCAAGGTTTCTAGGGTTGCATGTACACCATAGGAGTGTTAGAATGCTCAAAACCCATCAGTGGTATCAGAGCCTGGTTTGTTTATTTGATACTTGATGCAAAAAAAAAAAAAAAAAACTTGAAAATCGAAGTTTTGTTCAAAAGCTCGTATCAAAATTTCAAGTTTTGTATATGTACTTACGATTCTTGAAATTTTTGATATGAACATTCATAAACATATGAGTTTAGAAGATCATAGAAATTATGTGCTAATAATTGATTAGATTAATTCTTGATCTTTATGTGTTTTAATGGAGTCCATAACTAGTTCTTAAGTTATGGATAACCAAAAGTCACATTTATAAATAACCATTAAAAGAACACATAGGTTACAAAAAATGAAGAGTCTTCATTTTTAATAACCATTAACTCATAAGTTATGAGAAATGAAAAGTTTTGAAAGTTTACAAAACTTGCCCTCAAGTTTTGGAACATGTAAAGTCATATTAAAAACTTTAGTTCCAACCCCTAGAATTTTAAAAGTTAAAATTCAACCCTTATACTTTATAATATTATAAGTTTAATAATATTTATATATGTATAAGATCAAGTCGTCTTACCGCTAGTACGCCTCATTCACGAAGCCGGTTTATAAGGAGGGTATAAGGTTGTTGCCTATAAAATGGCAACTTAATGGGTGTCCACTCTCACCCACCGCTTCCTTGATCGGTGGAGGGTCGTTAGCCGAACGGGTAGGACACGGAATTATAAATTCTCATTAAAAGTATAATGATAATACTAAAGTAACTAAACTTTATTGAATTCCCAATCTTAGTTATTTTAGGAAAATGTGAATAAGGTACTAATCCATGAAATTACACTTTACACTTTGTTTAAGTCGTTAGTGGAGCGTGTGTGGTTAACCGGCACACTAACTTGAACTTAACAAGGTAGGTAAAGGGTCACTTAATGTTTATCATAGTATCGATGGAGCGTGTGTGGTTAACCGGCACATCGATTGAGGGGTAATACATTAAGGGTACCAAGTAATTTGCATGGTTACTTCACACATTGTTTTGTGATCCTCGGCATCCCAATCACAAAACTTGAAGGGCACACTCGAGATTGAAACATGCCATTGAAGAAAGTTCAATGAAACTCAAAGAATCTAGGAGTTTCTAAACCAATTAAAACCTAATTAAATATTTCATTTTTCATGGTGGAAATTGGTGAATCGTCATTCACCTACCTTCAAATATCTTATAGCTTAGATTACGGCATCCCTCTTCTAAGTTATAAAATATTGTCTTGGGTCCTAGCCTTAATATTACATTTGGGTGTTTTGTTAAGGACTATCTCTATATCTAATCTAATCTATTCCCTTTTCTTTTCAGATGTCTTCCAATAACAATGCTTCTGGCTCAAACCCTACTAGCTCCTTCTCTCTCATGAATCTTTGTGGGAGAGTCATCTTTGATGGGTCCAACTTTACAGATTGGATCAGAAACATCAGGATTGTCACTCGATATGAGAACAAAGAATATGTTCTCGACAAGGAGCTGAAGGTACCCGAGCCAACTGCTACTCCTGAAGAGCTTGCTGAATATAAGGTGCATGAAAGAGATGCTACAAAAGTGGCATGCATCATGATGGCCACTATGACAGCCGAGCTCCAAAAGTCCTATGAGGACTATTATCCTTTTGAGATGCACCAGGACTTGATGGACCGCTACCATCAAAGTGCTCGTCAAGAGCGATGTGAAATAATCTCCTCCATGATAACAACCCGAATGAAGGATGGTGAACCCATCACGGGCCATATGCAGAAAATGCAAAGGTATGTGGACCGTTTACTGAAGCTGAATGTGAACTTCCCTGAGGAGTTAGCAATAGACATCATTTTGCACTCCTTGCAATCGTGTTATGATCAATTCCGCATGACATATCACATGAACAAGGAAGAAGTCACCCTCAGCAAACTTCAAGGACTCTTGAAGACCGCCGAAAGTGGTCTAAAGGGTAAGTCGGTTGTTACTACTCCTACTCCTACTCCAACTGCGGCCAATGTCTTGGCAATCGGGCATGGCAAAGGGAAGAAGAGAAAGAACCCTTCTAAGGGTACCAAGGGTAAGACCCTTGAAGGCTCCTCTTCAAGCAAAACCAAGAAAGGTTTTGTCACTCCTTCTGCTAACCCTAATGAGGCTGAATGCTTCTATTTCCATGAAAAGTCACACTGGAAGCGAAACTGCCCAAAGTACGAGCAAGATTTGAAGGATGGGAAAGTAAAACCCAACCATGCAGGTATATACACTATATTGTCTAATAACTCACCTCATTCTAAGTCTTGGGTCCTTGATACAGGTTGTGGTATTCACATATGTTGTGATTTGCAGGGACTAAAAAGAAGTGAGAATGTGGAGCAGGGAAAGATAAACTTGATCATGGGAAACAGGAAAGCTTCACCTGTCACCAAGATAGGAGTTTATTCCTTAGTGCTAAATAGTGGGTTTACATTAGATTTGAATAAATGTTATTATTCGCCAGAAATGGCAAGAAATGTTATTTCCTTTCATGCATTGTATAAACAAGGTTTTACCTTTTATTTTGATAATAATAATGGTAGTATTGATGCTTTGTTTAATAATGTTCTTTATTTTAAAGCATTACCTTGTGATGGCGTGTATGAAACTGTATCTGTTGTAGATAATCAAGGAAATAATGTATTGTGTATTAACTCTTCCACTAGCTTAGATAAAGCATCCTTATGGCATTGTCGTCTTGGACATGTAAGCAAGAAACGCATAGGACAACTCCAAAAGGATGGAGTCTTGGAGTCATTTGACCTAAAGTCAAATGATAGTTGTGAATCTTGTTTGCTTGGTAAAATGACAAAGTCACCTTTTACTGGCACTTGTGCTAGGGGTGAAGGTTTGTTGGACCTCATACACACGGATGTGTGTGGACCCTTCAGAACCGCCACAAGAGATGCTAATCGGTTCTATGTGACTTTTACTGATGATTTTAGTAGATATGAATATGTCTACCTAATCAAGCATAAGTCAGAAACCTTTGAGAAATTCAAAGAGTTTAAGCAAGAAGTGGAGAATCAGTTGGGCAGGAACATTAAGATGCTTCGATCCGATCGTGGTGGTGAGTATCTTAGTACTGAGTTCCTTGACCATGTTAAGGAATGTGGGATTGTCTCACAATTGACACCTCCTAGGACACCACAGTTGAATGGTGTAGCTGAGAGGCGCAATCGGACCTTGTTGGACATGGTTCGTTCCATGATGAGTCGAGCTTCGCTACCAATCTCATTTTGGGGGTATGCCTTAGAGACTGCCGCCCATATCCTTAATCTAGTCCCTACAAAGAAGGTTGCCAAAACACCTCACGAGGTGTGGACTGGAAAAGTTCCCAATCTACACCACATCAAGATTTGGGGTTGCGAGGCTTTCGTGAGACGCGAGACTCACGATAAGCTCGAACCCCGAAGCGAAAGGTGTATTTTCATCGGCTACCCACAGAAATCCTTTGGTTACATCTTCTACACACCAGTGATAATGTGGTCTTTGTAGCAAGAAGAGGATTCTTTCGAGAGAGAGAATTCATGAGCCAAGGAGACAGTGGGAGGCAAATTAACCTTGAGAAAATTCAAGAGTCAAGTGGTGAAGGAACCTCAAACCCTAGCCCTCAACCTGAGGAGGAAACTCCTGTTGAGCCGACTGAAGAATCTATACCTCTTAGGCGTTCCACCAGAGTTACGAATGCACCTGAGCATTATTATGGTTTTCAGATTACCGCAGAAGGTGAGACACTTATCAGTGATAACACACTGGTAAATCTGGATGAGCCTAACAACTACACGGAAGCCATGGCAGGCCCTGAGGCTGCTAAATGGAAAGAGGTTATGGATAGCGAGATACAGTCTATGTATGACAATCAAGTTTGGAACTTGGTTGACAATGTACCTGATCATAAGATAGTTGGGTGCAAATGGATCTTCAAGAAGAAGACCGACATGGATGGTAATGTACACACTTATAAGGCACGACTGGTTGCAAAGGGTTATTCTCAAACTCTGGGAGTTGATTATGATGAGACCTTTTCACCAGTGGCCAAGATTAAGTCTATTAGGGTTCTGTTAGCCATTGCTGCATTTCATGATTATGAAATATGGCAAATGGATGTCAAAACCGCTTTCCTTAATGGAAACTTGGCTGAAGATATTTACATGGTTCAGCCAGAGGGTTTTGTCAGTACAGAGTACCCCAGTAGAGTGTGTAAGCTTGAGAAATCCATTTATGGATTAAAACAGACACCTCGCAGATGGAATCTTTGCTTTGATGAGAAAATCAAAGAATTTGGCTTTTCAAGGAGTGAAGATGAATCTTGTGTCTATATCAAGGCTAGTGGGAGTATAGTCAGCTTTTTGGTACTGTATGTGGATGACATACTACTCATAGGAAATGACATCCCAACCCTGCAGGAAGTAAAGTCCTGGCTTGGGAAGTGTTTCGCTATGAAGGACCTTGGAGAAGCTGCCTATATCCTAGGGATATGGATTTTGAGAAACAGGAGTAAAAGACTAATTGGACTTAGCCAAAGCACCTATGTGGACAAAGTGTTGAAAAGGTTCAACATGTATAACTCCAAGAAAGGAGAGTTACCCATCCAGAGTAACGCCAAATTGAGTAAGACACAAAGCCCTTGTACTGAGGTTGAGATAGCAGAAATGAGTCGAATACCTTATGCTTCAGCTATAGGATCGATCATGTATGCTATGAGATGTACTCGACCTGATGTAGCCTTTGCTTTGAGCATGGTTAGCAGGTATCAGGGGAACCCTGGCAAGGCACACTGGACTGCGGTAAAGAATATCCTCAAGTACCTACGGAGGACTAAGGACTGGGTCCTTACCCTCGGTGGCAGTGAGGACTTGAGAGTTGTAGGGTACAGTGATGCTAGCTTTCAGACTGACAGGGATAATTTCCGCTCTCAGTCGGGCTGGGTCTTTACTCTAAACGGAGGGGCAATTACTTGGAAAAGTTACAAGCAGGAGACAGTGGCTGATTCCACTTGTGAATCAGAGTATATAGCAGCAAGCGAGGCAACAAAGGAGGCTATATGGCTAAAGAACTTCATCGGAGACCTTGGAGTTGTACCAGCTATAAAGGAGCGAATGGAGATTTTCTGTGACAGCAATAGTGCGGTTGCGTTAGCCAAGGAACCAAGAGATCAGGGGAGATCCAGACACATTGACAGAAAATATCACTTCATTAGACATCGAATAGAAGAAGGAATCCTCGTGGCAAAGAGGGTATCATCGGATGAGAACCCAGCAGATCCCCTCACGAAGGGACTGACTCGGGCTAAGCATCTCCAGCATGCTCGGAGCATAGGGCTGAAGGATGATATTAGTTTTAGTAGTTAGATAATCTTGAAATTTGTAAAATGTAATTGACATTTGATGATAAATAAAAGCTGTTATTTATGAGTAAAGTGTTGCTATCTCTTGTCAATCGTTTACTATTATTTCTTTTTGCATGTTTTGACTTCCAGAATAATTATGTTATGGTTTATATCATATTATTCAAACTCTCCACAGTCGGTCATATGTTGGAAGTAGATATGAATCAAGACTGTCATGGGTTCGCTTGTAGAGGTCTAAGATGCTAGACAAAGCGGGGCTACAACACTCATGAGTGCTCATAAGTTCTGAGTATTGGATTCAACCCATGCTCACTTGTATCACTTCATGGAATTTATCTCGAGTGATCGTGAGACGGTAATATCATATAAGTCTCCAAACCTAGAGATATGATTTGTTGCCTATGAGTTGGTTATGCATTGATTGCACAAAAACGCATTGGTAACTCGAAGTTATAAACTGTGCTTTTGTGTGTAATTCAACAAGTAGTAGAGCAAACATATGAGTCGAAGTTTATCTGTTCCTTCTAGGATTAGAAGCGATATCTGGGCCCCTCGATGATTTTGTTTTGACCTATGTACCGGGCCCGGTCAGAACTAAATTGATGTGTTCAGTTAAGTTCTATGTCAAACAAATCGGAAATCGGGAAACAAATGTTGGACAATAAGCAAGACCATGTTCCATGTATTTGTCCGGATGATATCTAGAACAGAGGATTATATGATCACTTATCTAAAATGGCGCTTCATAGTTCAACAGAGTTTAAAGAGCTACGATTGCTGATCAGTTCCTGAAGTCATACTTGCAACTATAGTTATTAGACTTATCCAAGTGGGAGACTGTTGGATATAGTGTCTAAGTCCATAACTATATTTGGTATGTACTTGACCCGACCCGGCATGGTCCATTTGGGTTGCACTTCACCCGAACGATTTATGGATAATCGTTTGAGAATAGTATAAGTTATGATTTATTAATATATTATAAGTCCTAATATATTAATATAAAATCATATTATTTAATTAGTATTGATCTATAATTAATCTAGAATTAATTTAGAGATCAAAAGTATGACTAATTGAATATGGGCTCTTGTATTTATATAGTGTGGGCTAATGCTTATTTGGAATGGGCTAGGCTTGCATGGAAAGTCCATGGATACTCCATGGAGCTTTAACCCATGGATCTCATGGAAATGAAAAGACATGGGTATTAGGGTTTACATGAATGTAACCCTAATCCACCACACTATATAAAGGAGGCTTTGGTTCTTGAAATATCACTAGTTGATGTGTGTAAACTAAGAGGGCCGATTTCAAGAAGTTTGTGACTATTCTCTCAAGTTTCCAAGTTTGTGGTGATTTGTGACATCCATTTGAGGCATCCACATTATTGGTGCTAGGCTCTCAAACTCCAAGCAATCAACTACTACTACAAGGTAAGTAATTCTACTAGTTTTATTTGATTCAAGTACCCCATGCCATGCTAGTTAGGATAAGAACCTTGGAAAAATAATTATTTGCATATATCTTAGTCAAACATAGATCCAAGGTTTCAAGGGTTGCATGTACACCATAGGGTTGCATGTACACCATAGGGTTTCTAGGTTTGGAGTTTGGGGTGCCTTGGTAAATTGTCCCTCGTTGGTTTCCTTGGTTGTTACTACAGTTGGGATTATCGACACCGTTGCCATTTCCATTTAGGTTTATGGCGTTGAGTTGTGCCATGACGACTGTCACAACAGCTGTTATAGTGGCTTGGAAGGTTGTGGGGTCTATCTGTAGAATGGGTGTTTCGCCGGCTAACTGGTTGTTTCCATGGTAAGACATGATTCTGTTTCACGATGAGAAACAAGTTTGTGAGTAACTATGGTTATTTCTAGTCGTATCTCATCTATGAATTTAGATATGAACTTATGCATGTATGCATATAAATCACATGTTTTGTTGCACGATTCTCGTTGTCTCGACCTACATCCCTATAATGTATTAATGGTATTATGTAGAATTAGGTATTGTACAAATGTTAAGTTATCCTAATAGATCATAGATGTCAGATCCTTAAGTTGGCTCAGGTTACATGAGTTCTTGTAGGGCGTAGCTCTCTTGATTTACTACTACTAGTTGTGAAGAATTACATGGTAAACCTAGGACTTTGTGCGAATAGGGTAGTTACTCTCATATGCCTAATTAGCGTACAAGGTGTCCAACCATTTCGCTCATTTCATGAGTGACCTCTTCCGCTCTCTGCTCTGCTAAGGCTGCCTTAGCCTTGACTTTAATGAGTTGTCGCCTTGGGGTGATCACCTCTTCCTCTAGAGGGCGTAGTCGGTTGGTAAGGTCCTCCTATACTGCTTGTTGGTTCGGTATTGCTCCCGAAGGGTAAAGCTCGCTAAGGATCTCTCTGGCTTCTTCACCCCTGTCTGATTCCTCATCAGAGTCTTCTCCCTCGTTGTCCATCACTTGGTACTCTTCGGGGCCCACTTCGGGGTTCTCCCCTAGCACTTCTTCTGGTTCTTCCTCGATCCATTCGTTGGCTATTACTGCAGGGTAGTAGGGGTCTTCAGGGTGAAGCTCAGCCATGTTACCTTTGCGAGAATGGAGGTATGAGATACATGTAGAAGATTTAAGTGTAGAGGTCATATGGTTTTCTAAAATGCTACTATAGTATTACATGTTTGATCCTAGGGCTTCCTCATGTACGAAATCGATAAGTTTTTAGACTTGTTGTTATTGTTTAGTATCATAAAATACCCTTATTGTATTTTAAACTTTAGATTTTGCTCTAATGCTCCTTTGCATGTAAGGTCAGTAAGTTTTAGACTCGTTGCAACGCTACCCTCACTCCCAAGCACATGTTGGTCGTATCTCAAATAAATATAGTTGACCAGGCTATATTTATCCCATATATGGTTACATAACCGCCTAGGTTTGACTGTAGTGTTCAACATCTAATTACTTTTGTTTTGTTCTTATTATGATACGGTTCTAGCAAGTATGTATACTTTTAGAAGATACTTATATTCTTAAGGTATACTTTTAGTCAGAGAGTTTTTAGTCCCATTGTATTTATAGTTATGTATCTTGTATGGTTAGATATACTAGTTCACTATCAACAATGCTCTGATACCAATCTGTCACCCCGGAACCGTGACGGCGGAAACGTCCGGGGGCGGATGACTTCATGTACAGTATCATAACAATTGAATATGAATGAAACATAGCAACCAAACATCATTCATTGGAAATACACACTTACATAGTTTACATATTGAACTTGTTCATCAGTTACACAAAAGTAAGAAAAATAAAATTTCTTGAAGTCGCATCAGTAGATCTCCTAGTCGAGCTTATTACCTGCTACTGGAATCCCTGAGAATACAAATCATTTTGAAAAGCGTCAACTAAAAAGTTGGTGAGTTCATAAGCATTTTTGTATAAAAGTGGTTTTATATTTGTTTAGAGTAGTTCTCATAGTGCTTTCAGAAATCTGATATTTCTATAAAAATAATTTGTAAGTCTCGTTCTAAAACTGTGAATATATGCATGCATGTCCTTTGTTATCTTTTGTTTGTAAAAGTAAAGCGAACGTTCCCAGAAAATCCGATCTTATATTAATACAGATGTGTTAATGTTAGCGAATATAAAAAGGGAATGATCCCAGACAACCCGATGTTGTCTGCGTAAGAGAATGCTGGAATCTCAACCACTGAGGTTGAGTAGCAGCGCATATAGATTACCGTTTTATCCAAAAAGAAGGTTTCCCGTAAATTTTATAACGTTAATTCCTCTAAATGAGCCGCTATAACCATACTTGATAATGAAAATTTCGCATGTCATGACGTCTTTGGGACGCCGACGGAATAAGGTACGGTTTGTCACCCTAGACTGGCCTAGTCTAACTGTAGCGAACAGCTCAGGTGTGGGTGTAACACCCGTAGATCCGGGCTAGTCAATTTAGAGATAATAGGGGTCGAAAACGACTTTTCGACAAAAGATTATTTAGAATAAATAATCTTAACCACGTTGTAGAATATGTCTCAAGGTTTCCATACATATAAAGAACGCCGAAATCCGAGTTATAACGAAGAAGTTATGACCCGCCGAAGTTTTACGGCAAAACCGACACGGCACCGGGAGACGTAAATAGTGAATTTACGATAGAGCGAGTTTTAGCCTTAGGGATCTAAATGAAAGTCGTAGAAAACGTTAAACCGAGAGCGTCCATAAAAAGAACGCCCAAATCTGACTTCGTATGAGGAAGTTATGATTTTTCGAAGTTTCGGCTTAGCAGTGTACAGCCCGAAGTTCGAATATTAGATCGAGCGGTTTTTAGCCGACACAACCTAAACAAGAACCGAAGATCTCGTTAATAGTAGCGTAACGATAAAAAGACAGACGAAAACGGACGTCGGATGAAGAAGTTATGGATTTTTAACGGACCAATCCTGTCCCGGCCTGTTAAAAATATAAAATTTAAAATAAACTCAAAATTAGCCGACAGAGTCTAAATGAAAGTTGTAGAGTACGTTCCCGCCTTCGAGTGGATATAAAGAACGTCAAAAACGGAGCGTGTATGCAAAAGTTATGATTTTTAGAAGTCGGAGTAGAAAATTACGAAATCTGATGCGAGATAGATGACGTGGCTCGATCTGAGCCGTCCGATGAAGGCCAGCCTCACATCTGATGAACGCCACATCGCTTCGCACTACGCCCCGCGTACGAGGTCCGGTACGCCCCGCGTACCTTTGGTCTTATCCGGGTCCTGTCCGAGTGCGAGCCAACTGGAACATGCCAGACAACCCTATCCGAGACTACGCCCAGCGTAGCTGCTGGACGCGCAACGTAGTTGGAGGCTGCTGGAGGCTATAAATAGCATGCGAGCCTTTCCGAAATTTTCACACCTTTCTTCATTTCTTCTCACAATACTTTCTCTCTCTAGGGTTTTGAACCCCCCTAAAACCTAGATAAAACCCCTAGCACCCAAAGGAAGCCCCGAGGCTCCCGGAGTCCCGAGAAAAAGGGTCTTTCGGTTCGGAAACGCTGCTCCGAGCAAAGCCCGGTTTTTAATAAAACCCGCTGTAAGTGAGCTATGCCTATGCAATTTTTAATATAACTTTTAAATAATTATAATAATGTTATTAGGTCCTTAAAATAATTATTTGGGCTATTATTATGAGTTATATTGAGTGTTATTTAATGCTTATATAATAATAATAATAGCTAAATTATTAATTAGTCGCGGTTAACGGTAGACTAAATCCTAGTGGTATTGATACTAGGTTTTGTCGAGGGAAATTGTTTTAAGAAGTAACGAAGCGTTGTTCGAGTGCAGAGTCACCACCTTCCAGGTGAACGCATAGTTACTTTCATCTTACACATAGATATGAAGTATTTTATATAAACTACGTGCTATGTGTGATATTATCTGTATACTTGCTATCTATGCTGGATGAACGATTTTATACAAGTTTTATATGATTTAAACTGTATATGTATTTTATATCTACAAATATGTTGGGTGAAACATGGGTAGATGAATGATGAGGGATGAAAGATGATGTGAATGAACATTGACAGCTATAGTCTTAGTGCCTACATAATATCGGCAGTTATGGACTTAGTACCTGATAGACAAACACTGGTAGCTATGGACTTAGTACCTGATAGATAAACGTTGGTAGCTATGGACTTAGTACCTGATGGATAAACGTTGGTAGCTATGGACTTAGTACCTGATAAACATTGGTAGCTATGGACTTAGTACCTATTAGATGAACACCGGTAGCTATGGATTTAGTACCCGATGAATAAACTATAGCAGCTATGGAATTAGTGCTTTACGAACGAGCGTTGGCAGCTATGGATTTAGTGCCAGTCCTACAACCCTGGAAGCAAGGGACTACGGAATGAACGAATGCAGGATAGATGACTCTTAGGGTAGATCCTTAAGAGGAAAGAAGATAATGGGGATGAGAAATTGGGTTGATTGTTTGATTGTTTAAACATAATAATTATATTATTGTGGGTTGAAAACCCTATGTACTCACCAGGTTTCCCAACCTGACCCACTCAATTTATTTATATCACAGGTGTCGATATGAAGTTACATTACACTGAGAGATTAAGGAGATGTAAATTACTAGTGATAATGAATGTAAGTTCTGTTTATGCTTATGTTTCTGTATTCACGATTACACCCCAAACGTTTTAAAAACGAATAAAAATACATTTATTCGGAAATGCTTTGATAACGTATTTATCATGTTTTTCTGGGAACAAATTCCGCAAGATTTTTATTAAAAGAAGTACTCTGATTTTTATAAAGCATAAACAAAATCGGTCTTTTCCGGCCGTGAAAATGGGGATGTCACAGTGGGGTGTCACCCCCATATAGATCTATACACAAACTCACGCTCTCCCTCAAAGAGACTCTGGTTATAACTACAGGCTACGATCGTACACTCAATAGGTGTCATCCGACACGTCTCACTAGATCCTTAATCAAATTTACGCGGAAAAAGTAGGAAGAACATATAAGGTATATTCCAGACCCAATAAACATGTAAGTGGACAACTAAGGCCCACTCAACATGTATATTATTTCCAGGCTCAAAAGGAATGAGAATGTATATTTCGGGCCCAATATACATGTAAAAGGACAAATAAGGCCCACTAAAAATGTAAAAGGACACTAATGCCCACTAAACATGTAAAAGGACACTAAGGCCCACTAAAGATGCAAAAGGACACTAAGGCCCACTAAACATGTATATTATTTCCAAGCCCAATAAGGACGTATATATATATATATATATATATATATATATATATATATATATATATATACATATATATATATATAAAGTACATATAAGTTAACATGTCTAGATGTTTTAGAAGTATATATATATAAGTTATACAAACTTGCATCTAACACATGTATAAGAGCTTTTAGCATGATAAAAATAATTTCTTGTTTTTGACCTTTCTGTCCCTGTTTTTAGAAAAATTATAGAAAAATCATCGTAAGTCGAAATTCGGATCCGTAAACTCTACGGGTTTTGAAAATGAGTCTACTTTACTCATAATTTTTATTAATATTTTTAATGGCCTCAAACCAGTGTGAAAATGTTCATCTCCACAGACTTGTCCGAAATCATTCCTGAAATGATAGGCAGTTTTGTAAAAATCGCCAAAAATTGTGGAAAAACCGTATCAATGCGTGAGAGTAGTCATTTTAAAGGTACAAACCTGAACTCTTTGCATGTAAAACAGTTTTGAAAAATATTACCATCAAGGTGGTCAAAACAGTTCGTAATTAGACCAAAACATTCCTGTTAAAAGCTGATTTTTGAGTTTAGGTTATAGATGTTTGAACACAACACTTGTTTTTGCTATTTAGAGTGTATAATCTCAGATCTACAAGTTTTAATGTAATATATAAGACAAATCATACTTTTATCATGGTTTTTATGAAGATCTAAGTGATAAACTTCATGTTCAAGTAAACATCCAAAAGTTAAACACTTAACACAAAGGTACATGCAAATATCCAACGGTTAAACAAGCGTTGACTTGTATTCTCCCCCGAAAACATGAAAAATACGAAAGATATGGGGGTATGAAGCTCACCTTGGGGGGTTTTTGAGATGTAGATGAAGAAGAAGAATCTTTGAACCTAGCTTGAGTTCTTGATGAGATTTGTGAAATTTTGGTGTTCTAAGAGCATAAATATGAAAATGAAGTTGTATGAAGAAGGATTCTTAGTGAAATGTTGGAACAAAGTAATATAGTTTACAAAAGCTTACCTAGTTTGTGTAGTTTGAAGAGAACTTGCTTGAATAACACATTCGACCTCACGATTTTTAGAGGAAGAGATGAGAGGAAAAATTGATGTTTTGGGAGGAAATAAGAAGTGAAATGGAGTTTGAAGTGATTTGTGGGGTGGGAGGATGTTGGCCGAGAGGTAGAGAGGGAGGGGGGATAAGGAGAGTTGACTTATGGAGGGGGTGATAGGATGTGCATGGAGGTTTGGTGGTCCAAAGCATAGTTATTTGTTGGTTAATATTGAGGTGGCAAGGCAATTATCCAACCTTAATCCCCCTTTTTTTTTTTTTTTTGATTAAGGTTATAACCGAGTAGGGGTTCTCGGCCCAAGAGGATAGCCCAAAAAAAACAGTGTGTTTGATTTTTGACTTGGCCCAATAAGGCTAAGTGAAGAGGTTATCGGCCCAATAGGGCCCAATAAAGAAGTCTTGGCCCAATTAAGGGTTTTGGGCCGAAAATTCTTGGGCTAAGGCCCAAAATTGATTGGACTTGGCTTCTTGGATCTAGTTTTGGGCTTATACGAGGTTGTTTCGACTTGAATCACAATGTGTGAACGTAGGAACTTAAATAGCTCTGTATTTAAATTTCCACTAAATGGAGTGTTGCAAGGTTATATAGAGGAAGTTATTGTGAGCAAGCTTCACATCTTAAACCCTAAATTGCTAGTATTGACGGTTAGCTTAAATATTATATTCATGGTTTAATAAACATATTATTTCACTACTTTAGAGTTTATTGCAACAATTATAAAAACTAATACATTTTTACATATTTACTTCACAAAAAATACTCACGAGAAAATTAATACAAATATTCATATTTTAACATAAATTTCATAAATAAAATCACAATTTAATACAATCAATTCACAACTTAAGACCATCAATACACAAAGTTATGAAATAGTAATCGGAGGAGCATCAATGAGCTTCAGAACATGATCTGTGAAGGTCAAATATCCATAAAGAAAAATGGTAATCATATCGGTAAAGGCAAAGGTAAAGCTACCAAAAATGGCATGGGCAAAGGAAAGGGTCAACGAAAGCTTCTTGCTACCAACCCAACTCTTAAGCCCAAACTTGTTGCTGAATCTGATTGCTTTCACTGCAATAAAAAGGGACACTGAAAACACAAATGTCCAAAGTACATAGAGGAAGTTAAGAAAAAAAGGCCAACCAGGTTGGCACCTCAGATATATATGTGATTGAATTATATGCATTCCATACTAATTCTTGGGTATTTGATACTAGAAGTGGTGCTAACAACTGCAATGATTTGCAAGGACTAAAGAATGTTAGAGAACTCAGAGATGGTGATTTGGAACTCCATGTGGGAAATGACACTCGAGTAGCTGTCAAAGCCATATGAAAGTATCATCTTTTGCTTCAAAATGGTCTTAATCTTATTTTGAACATTTTTTGTTATGTACCTAGTATAACTAGGAATATTATCTTTACTTCTATTTTGTATAAACAAGGTTTTCCTTATAAGTTTGACTTTGATTCTGAAAACATCTTTGTGTTTAAAGATATTGTGTTCTATTTTTAGACTACTCCTCCCAATAATCGAATATATAAAATCGGTTTAAGTGGTTCATACCAAAAGGACAATTCAATGTACAATTTAAATAAGAAAACACAATAGGACGTAAATAAACCTTATTTATGGCATTGTCGACTTGGGCACATCAACAAAATTCGCATTGCTAAGCTCCAAAAGGATGGAATCTTAGAGTCAACAACCTCAGAGTCTTTTGATGTATGTGAATCATGTCTATGTGGAAAGATGACCGAAGTGCCTTTTTCCAGTGTTGGTGAAAGAGCTTCAGATCTGTTAGGACTTATACATACAGATTTATGTGGACCTTTTAGGACAATAACAAGAAACGGTGAAAGATACTTCATTAAATGTACTGATGACTTCAGTAGATTTGGATTTGTGTATCTCATGAAACATAAACATAAAGCATTCAATGTCTTCAAGGTATTGCAAAATGAAGTACATAATCAACTTGGTAAAAAGACAAAAACCATACAATCAGATCACAGTGGTGAATATCTAAGCTATGAGTTTGATGAACATCTAAAGAATTATGGTATAGTGTCACAACTCACTCTCGGGAACACCATATCATAATGCTGTTTCAGAAAAAAGAAATTTTACTCTACTTGATATGATACGATCGATGATGAGTCATACTTCCCTTCCTTATTCCTTTTGGGGTTATGCCCTAACTACCACAACTCGAATTGTAAACATGGTCCCAACTAATAGGTTAGTAAGACTCCCTACGAGTAATGTCATGGAAAGATTCCATTAATGTCTTACTTAAAGATGTGGGGTTGTGAAGCATATGTTAAAAGATAGACTTCTAACAAGCTTGACCTTAGATCTCAAAAGTGTATCTTTGTGGGATACCCAAAAGAAACCATGGGTTATTACTTCTTCTAGAAAGAAGAGAACCGAGTGTTCATAGCCCAGAAAGTAGTATTTCTTGAAGATGACTTTATCTTGCATAAAGAAAGTGGGAGGAAACTCCTGTTGAGCCGACTGAAGAATCTATACCTCTTAGGCGTTCCACCAGAGTTACGAATGCACCTGAGCATTATTATGGTTTTCAGATTACCGCAGAAGGTGAGACACTTATCAGTGATAACACACTGGTAAATCTGGATGAGCCTAACAACTACACGGAAGCCATGGCAGGCCCTGAGGCTGCTAAATGGAAAGAGGCTATGGATAGCGAGATACAGTCTATGTATGACAATCAAGTTTGGAACTTGGTTGACAATGTACCTGATCATAAGATAGTTGGGTGCAAATGGATCTTCAAGAAGAAGACCGACATGGATGGTAATGTACACACTTATAAGGCACGACTGGTTGCAAAGGGTTATTCTCAAACTCTGGGAGTTGATTATGATGAGACCTTTTCACCAGTGGCCAAGATTAAGTCTATTAGGGTTCTGTTAGCCATTGCTGCATTTCATGATTATGAAATATGGCAAATGGATGTCAAAACCGCTTTCCTTAATGGAAACTTGGCTGAAGATATTTACATGGTTCAGCCAGAGGGTTTTGTCAGTACAGAGTACCCCAGTAGAGTGTGTAAGCTTGAGAAATCCATTTATGGATTAAAACAGACACCTCGCAGATGGAATCTTTGCTTTGATGAGAAAATCAAAGAATTTGGCTTTTCAAGGAGTGAAGATGAATCTTGTGTCTATATCAAGGCTAGTGGGAGTATAGTCAGCTTTTTGGTACTGTATGTGGATGACATACTACTCATAGGAAATGACATCCCAACCCTGCAGGAAGTAAAGTCCTGGCTTGGGAAGTGTTTCGCTATGAAGGACCTTGGAGAAGCTGCCTATATCCTAGGGATATGGATTTTGAGAAACAGGAGTAAAAGACTAATTGGACTTAGCCAAAGCACCTATGTGGACAAAGTGTTGAAAAGGTTCAACATGCATAACTCCAAGAAAGGAGAGTTACCCATCCAGAGTAACGCCAAATTGAGTAAGACACAAAGCCCTTGTACTGAGGTTGAGATAGCAGAAATGAGTCGAATACCTTATGCTTCAGCTATAGGATCGATCATGTATGCTATGAGATGTACTCGACCTGATGTAGCCTTTGCTTTGAGCATGGTTAGCAGGTATCAGGGGAACCCTGGCAAGGCACACTGGACTGCGGTAAAGAATATCCTCAAGTACCTACGGAGGACTAAGGACTGGGTCCTTACCCTCGGTGGCAGTGAGGACTTGAGAGTTGTAGGGTACAGTGATGCTAGCTTTCAGACTGACAGGGATAATTTCCGCTCTCAGTCGGGCTGGGTCTTTACTCTAAACGGAGGGGCAATTACTTGGAAAAGTTCCAAGCAGGAGACAGTGGCTGATTCCACTTGTGAATCAGAGTATATAGCAGCAAGCGAGGCAACAAAGGAGGCTATATGGCTAAAGAACTTCATCGGAGACCTTGGAGTTGTACCAGCTATAAAGGAGCGAATGGAGATTTTCTGTGACAGCAATAGTGCGGTTGCGTTAGCCAAGGAACCAAGAGATCAGGGGAGATCCAGACACATTGACAGAAAATATCACTTCATTAGACATCGAATAGAAGAAGGAATCCTCGTGGCAAAGAGGGTATCATCGGATGAGAACCCAGCAGATCCCCTCACGAAGGGACTGACTCGGGCTAAGCATCTCCAGCATGCTCGGAGCATAGGGCTGAAGGATGATATTAGTTTTAGTAGTTAGATAATCTTGAAATTTGTAAAATGTAATTGACATTTGATGATAAATAAAAGCTGTTATTTATGAGTAAAGTGTTGCTATCTCTTGTCAATCGTTTACTATTATTTCTTTTTGCATGTTTTGACTTCCAGAATAATTATGTTATGGTTTATATCATATTATTCAAACTCTCCACAGTCGGTCATATGTTGGAAGTAGATATGAATCAAGACTGTCATGGGTTCGCTTGTAGAGGTCTAAGATGCTAGACAAAGCGGGGCTACAACACTCATGAGTGCTCATAAGTTCTGAGTATTGGATTCAACCCATGCTCACTTGTATCACTTCATGGAATTTATCTCGAGTGATCGTGAGACGGTAATATCATATAAGTCTCCAAACCTAGAGATATGATTTGTTGCCTATGAGTTGGTTATGCATTGATTGCACAAAAACGCATTGGTAACTCGAAGTTATAAACTGTGCTTTTGTGTGTAATTCAACAAGTAGTAGAGCAAACATATGAGTCGACGTTTATCTGTTCCTTCTAGGATTAGAAGCGATATCTGGGCCCCTCGATGATTTTGTTTTGACCTATGTACCGGGCCCGGTCAGAACTAAATTGATGTGTTCAGTTAAGTTCTATGTCAAACAAATCGGAAATCGGGAAACAAATGTTGGACAATAAGCAAGACCATGTTCCATGTATTTGTCCGGATGATATCTAGAACAGAGGATTATATGATCACTTATCTAAAATGGCGCTTCATAGTTCAACAGAGTTTAAAGAGCTACGATTGCTGATCAGTTCCTGAAGTCATACTTGCAACTATAGTTATTAGACTTATCCAAGTGGGAGACTGTTGGATATAGTGTCTAAGTCCATAACTATATTTGGTATGTACTTGACCCGACCCGGCATGGTCCATTTGGGTTGCACTTCACCCGAACGATTTATGGATAATCGTTTGAGAATAGTATAAGTTATGATTTATTAATATATTATAAGTCCTAATATATTAATATAAAATCATATTATTTAATTAGTATTGATCTATAATTAATCTAGAATTAATTTAGAGATCAAAAGTATGACTAATTGAATATGGGCTCTTGTATTTATATAGTGTGGGCTAATGCTTATTTGGAATGGGCTAGGCTTGCATGGAAAGTCCATGGATACTCCATGGAGCTTTAACCCATGGATCTCATGGAAATGAAAAGACATGGGTATTAGGGTTTACATGAATGTAACCCTAATCCACCACACTATATAAAGGAGGCTTTGGTTCTTGAAATATCACTAGTTGATGTGTGTAAACTAAGAGGGCCGATTTCAAGAAGTTTGTGACTATTCTCTCAAGTTTCCAAGTTTGTGGTGATTTGTGACATCCATTTGAGGCATCCACATTATTGGTGCTAGGCTCTCAAACTCCAAGCAATCAACTACTACTACAAGGTAAGTAATTCTACTAGTTTTATTTGATTCAAGTACCCCATGCCATGCTAGTTAGGATAAGAACCTTGGAAAAATAATTATTTGCATATATCTTAGTCAAACATAGATCCAAGGTTTCAAGGGTTGCATGTACACCATAGGGTTGCATGTACACCATAGGGTTTCTAGGTTTGGAGTTTGGGGTGCCTTGGTAAATTGTCCCTCGTTGGTTTCCTTGGTTGTTACTACAGTTGGGATTATCGACACCGTTGCCATTTCCATTTAGGTTTATGGCGTTGAGTTGTGCCATGACGACTGTCACAACAGCTGTTACAGTGGCTTGGAAGGTTGTGGGGTCTATCTGTAGAATGGGTGTTTCGCCGGCTAACTGGTTGTTTCCATGGTAAGACATGATTCTGTTTCACGATGAGAAACAAGTTTGTGAGTAACTATGGTTATTTCTAGTCGTATCTCATCTATGAATTTAGATATGAACTTATGCATGTATGCATATAAATCACATGTTTTGTTGCACGATTCTCGTTGTCTCGACCTACATCCCTATGATGTATTAATGGTATTATGTAGAATTAGGTATTGTACAAATGTTAAGTTATCCTAATAGATCATAGATGTCAGATCCTTAAGTTGGCTCAGGTTACATGAGTTCTTGTAGGGCGTAGCTCTCTTGATTTACTACTACTAGTTGTGAAGAATTACATGGTAAACCTAGGACTTTGTGCGAATAGGGTAGTTACTCTCATATGCCTAATTAGCGTACAAGGTGTCCAACCATTTCGCTCATTTCACGAGTGACCTCTTCCGCTCTCTGCTCTGCTAAGGCTGCCTTAGCCTTGACTTTAATGAGTTGTCGCCTTGGAGTGATCACCTCTTCCTCTAGAGGGCGTAGTCGGTTGGTAAGGTCCTCCTATACTGCTTGTTGGTTCGGTATTGCTCCCGAAGGGTAAAGCTCGCTAAGGATCTCTCTGGCTTCTTCACCCCTGTCTGATTCCTCATCAGAGTCTTCTCCCTCGTTGTCCATCACTTGGTACTCTTCGGGGCCCACTTCGGGGTTCTCCCCTAGCACTTCTTCTGGTTCTTCCTCGATCCATTCGTTGGCTATTACTGCAGGGTAGTAGGGGTCTTCAGGGTGAAGCTCAGCCATGTTACCTTTGCGAGAATGGAGGTATGAGATACATGTAGAAGATTTAAGTGTAGAGGTCATATGGTTTTCTAAAATGCTACTATAGTATTACATGTTTGATCCTAGGGCTTCCTCATGTACGAAATCGATAAGTTTTTAGACTTGTTGTTATTGTTTAGTATCATAAAATACCCTTATTGTATTTTAAACTTTAGATTTTGCTCTAATGCTCCTTTGCATGTAAGGTCAGTAAGTTTTAGACTCGTTGCAACGCTACCCTCACTCCCAAGCACATGTTGGTCGTATCTCAAATAAATATAGTTGACCAGGCTATATTTATCCCATATATGGTTACATAACCGCCTAGGTTTGACTGTAGTGTTCAACATCTAATTACTTTTGTTTTGTTCTTATTATGATACGGTTCTAGCAAGTATGTATACTTTTAGAAGATACTTATATTCTTAAGGTATACTTTTAGTCAGAGAGTTTTTAGTCCCATTGTATTTATAGTTATGTATCTTGTATGGTTAGATATACTAGTTCACTATCAACAATGCTCTGATACCAATCTGTCACCCCGGAACCGTGACGGCGGAAACGTCCGGGGGCGGATGACTTCATGTACAGTATCATAACAATTGAATATGAATGAAACATAGCAACCAAACATCATTCATTGGAAATACACACTTACATAGTTTACATATTGAACTTGTTCATCAGTTACACAAAAGTAAGAAAAATAAAATTTCTTGAAGTCGCATCAGTAGATCTCCTAGTCGAGCTTATTACCTGCTACTGGAATCCCTGAGAATACAAATCATTTTGAAAAGCGTCAACTAAAAAGTTGGTGAGTTCATAAGCATTTTTGTATAAAAGTGGTTTTATATTTGTTTAGAGTAGTTCTCATAGTGCTTTCAGAAATCTGATATTTCTATAAAAATAATTTGTAAGTCTCGTTCTAAAACTGTGAATATATGCATGCATGTCCTTTGTTATCTTTTGTTTGTAAAAGTAAAGCGAACGTTCCCAGAAAATCCGATCTTATATTAATACAGATGTGTTAATGTTAGCGAATATAAAAAGGGAATGATCCCAGACAACCCGATGTTGTCTGCGTAAGAGAATGCTGGAATCTCAACCACTGAGGTTGAGTAGCAGCGCATATAGATTACCGTTTTATCCAAAAAGAAGGTTTCCCGTAAATTTTATAACGTTAATTCCTCTAAATGAGCCGCTATAACCATACTTGATAATGAAAATTTCGCATGTCATGACGTCTTTGGGACGCCGACGGAATAAGGTACGGTTTGTCACCCTAGACTGGCCTAGTCTAACTGTAGCGAACAGCTCAGGTGTGGGTGTAACACCCGTAGATCCGGGCTAGTCAATTTAGAGATAATAGGGGTCGAAAACGACTTTTCGACAAAAGATTATTTAGAATAAATAATCTTAACCACGTTGTAGAATATGTCTCAAGGTTTCCATACATATAAAGAACGCCGAAATCCGAGTTATAACGAAGAAGTTATGACCCGCCGAAGTTTTACGGCAAAACCGACACGGCACCGGGAGACGTAAATAGTGAATTTACGATAGAGCGAGTTTTAGCCTTAGGGATCTAAATAAAAGTCGTAGAAAACGTTAAACCGAGAGCGTCCATAAAAAGAACGCCCAAATCTGACTTCGTATGAGGAAGTTATGATTTTTCGAAGTTTCGGCTTAGCAGTGTACAGCCCGAAGTTCGAATATTAGATCGAGCGGTTTTTAGCCGACACAACCTAAACAAGAACCGAAGATCTCGTTAATAGTAGCGTAACGATAAAAAGACAGACGAAAACGGACGTCGGATGAAGAAGTTATGGATTTTTAACGGACCAATCCTGTCTCGGCCTGTTAAAAATATAAAATTTAAAATAAACTCAAAATTAGCCGACAGAGTCTAAATGAAAGTTGTAGAGTACGTTCCCGCCTTCGAGTGGATATAAAGAACGTCAAAAACGGAGCGTGTATGCAAAAGTTATGATTTTTAGAAGTCGGAGTAGAAAATTACGAAATCTGATGCGAGATAGATGACGTGGCTCGATCTGAGCCGTCCGATGAAGGCCAGCCTCACATCTGATGAACGCCACATCGCTTCGCACTACGCCCCGCGTACGAGGTCCGGTACGCCCCGCGTACCTTTGGTCTTATCCGGGTCCTGTCCGAGTGCGAGCCAACTGGAACATGCCAGACAACCCTATCCGAGACTACGCCCAGCGTAGCTGCTGGACGCGCAACGTAGTTGGAGGCTGCTGGAGGCTATAAATAGCATGCGAGCCTTTCCGAAATTTTCACACCTTTCTTCATTTCTTCTCACAATACTTTCTCTCTCTAGGGTTTTGAACCCCCCTAAAACCTAGATAAAACCCCTAGCACCCAAAGGAAGCCCCGAGGCTCCCGGAGTCCCGAGAAAAAGGGTCTTTCGGTTCGGAAACGCTGCTCCGAGCAAAGCCCGGTTTTTAATAAAACCCGCTGTAAGTGAGCTATGCCTATGCAATTTTTAATATAACTTTTAAATAATTATAATAATGTTATTAGGTCCTTAAAATAATTATTTGGGCTATTATTATGAGTTATATTGAGTGTTATTTAACGCTTATATAATAATAATAATAGCTAAATTATTAATTAGTCGCGGTTAACGGTAGACCAAATCCTAGTGGTATTGATACTAGGTTTTGTCGAGGGAAATTGTTTTAAGAAGTAACGAAGCGTTGTTCGAGTGCAGAGTCACCACCTTCCAGGTGAACGCATAGTTACTTTCATCTTACACATAGATATGAAGTATTTTATATAAACTACGTGCTATGTGTGATATTATCTGTATACTTGCTATCTATGCTGGATGAACGATTTTATACAAGTTTTATATGATTTAAACTGTATATGTATTTTATATCTACAAATATGTTGGGTGAAACATGGGTAGATGAATGATGAGGGATGAAAGATGATGTGAATGAACATTGGCAGCTATAGTCTTAGTGCCTAAATAATATCGGCAGTTATGGACTTAGTACCTGATAGACAAACACTGGTAGCTATGGACTTAGTACCTGATAGATAAACGTTGGTAGCTATGGACTTAGTACCTGATGGATAAACGTTGGTAGCTATGGACTTAGTACCTGATAAACATTGGTAGCTATGGACTTAGTACCTATTAGATGAACACCGGTAGCTATGGATTTAGTACCCGATGAATAAACTATAGCAGCTATGGAATTAGTGCTTTACGAACGAGCGTTGGCAGCTATGGATTTAGTGCCAGTCCTACAACCCTGGAAGCAAGGGACTACGGAATGAACGAATGCAGGATAGATGACTCTTAGGGTAGATCCTTAAGAGGAAAGAAGATAATGGGGATGAGAAATTGGGTTGATTGTTTGATTGTTTAAACATAATAATTATATTATTGTGGGTTGAAAACCCTATGTACTCACCAGGTTTCCCAACCTGACCCACTCAATTTATTTATATCACAGGTGTCGATATGAAGTTACATTACACTGAGAGATTAAGGAGATGTAAATTACTAGTGATAATGAATGTAAGTTCTGTTTATGCTTATGTTTCTGTATTCACGATTACACCCCAAACGTTTTAAAAACGAATAAAAATACATTTATTCGGAAATGCTTTGATAACGTATTTATCATGTTTTTCTGGGAACAAATTCCGCAAGATTTTTATTAAAAGAAGTACTCTGATTTTTATAAAGCATAAACAAAATCGGTCTTTTCCGGCCGTGAAAATGGGGATGTCACAGTGGGGTGTCACCCCCGTATAGATCTATACACAAACTCACGCTCTCCCTCAAAGAGACTCTGGTTATAACTACAGGCTACGATCGTACACTCAATAGGTGTCATCCGACACGTCTCACTAGATCCTTAATCAAATTTACGCGGAAAAAGTAGGAAGAACATATAAGGTATATTCCAGACCCAATAAACATGTAAGTGGACAACTAAGGCCCACTCAACATGTATATTATTTCCAGGCTCAAAAGGAATGAGAATGTATATTACGGGCCCAATATACATGTAAAAGGACAAATAAGGCCCACTAAAAATGTAAAAGGACACTAATGCCCACTAAACATGTAAAAGGACACTAAGGCCCACTAAAGATGCAAAAGGACACTAAGGCCCACTAAACATGTATATTATTTCCAAGCCCAATAAGGACGTATATATATATATATATATATATATATATATATATATATATATATATATATATATATATATATACATATATATATATAAAGTACATATAAGTTAACATGTCTAGATGTTTTAGAAGTATATATATATAAGTTATACAAACTTGCATCTAACACATGTATAAGAGCTTTTAGCATGATAAAAATAATTTCTTGTTTTTGACCTTTCTGTCCCTGTTTTTAGAAAAATTATAGAAAAATCATCGTAAGTCGAAATTCGGATCCGTAAACTCTACGGGTTTTGAAAATGAGTCTACTTTACTCATAATTTTTATTAATATTTTTAATGGCCTCAAACCAGTGTGAAAATGTTCATCTCCACAGACTTGTCCGAAATCATTCCTGAAATGATAGGCAGTTTTGTAAAAATCGCCAAAAATTGTGGAAAAACCGTATCAATGCGTGAGAGTAGTCATTTTAAAGGTACAAACCTGAACTCTTTGCATGTAAAACAGTTTTGAAAAATATTACCATCAAGGTGGTCAAAACAGTTCGTAATTAGACCAAAACATTCCTGTTAAAAGCTGATTTTTGAGTTTAGGTTATAGATGTTTGAACACAACACTTGTTTTTGCTATTTAGAGTGTATAATCTCAGATCTACAAGTTTTAATGTAATATATAAGACAAATCATACTTTTATCATGGTTTTTATGAAGATCTAAGTGATAAACTTCATGTTCAAGTAAACATCCAAAAGTTAAACACTTAACACAAAGGTACATGCAAATATCCAACGGTTAAACGAGCGTTGACTTGTATTCTCCCCCGAAAACATGAAAAATACGAAAGATATGGGGGTATGAAGCTCACCTTGGGGGGTTTTTGAGATGTAGATGAAGAAGAAGAATCTTTGAACCTAGCTTGAGTTCTTGATGAGATTTGTGAAATTTTGGTGTTCTAAGAGCATAAATATGAAAATGAAGTTGTATGAAGAAGGATTCTTAGTGAAATGTTGGAACAAAGTAATATAGTTTACAAAAGCTTACCTAGTTTGTGTAGTTTGAAGAGAACTTCCTTGAATAACACATTCGACCTCACGATTTTTAGAGGAAGAGATGAGAGGAAAAATTGATGTTTTGGGAGGAAATAAGAAGTGAAATGGAGTTTGAAGTGATTTGTGGGGTGGGAGGATGTTGGCCGAGAGGTAGAGAGGGAGGGGGGATAAGGAGAGTTGACTTATGGAGGGGGTGATAGGATGTGCATGGAGGTTTGGTGGTCCAAAGCATAGTTATTTGTTGGTTAATATTGAGGTGGCAAGGCAATTATCCAACCTTAATCCCCTTTTTTTTTTTTTTTTTTTGATTAAGGTTATAACCGAGTAGGGGTTCTCGGCCCAAGAGGATAGCCCAAAAAAAACAGTGTGTTTGATTTTTGACTTGGCCCAATAAGGCTAAGTGAAGAGGTTATCGGCCCAATAGGGCCCAATAAAGAAGTCTTGGCCCAATTAAGGGTTTTGGGCCGAAAATTCTTGGGCTAAGGCCCAAAATTGATTGGACTTGGCTTCTTGGATCTAGTTTTGGGCTTATACGAGGTTGTTTCGACTTGAATCACAATGTGTGAACGTAGGAACTTAAATAGCACTGTATTTAAATTTCCACTAAATGGAGTGTTGCAAGGTTATATAGAGGAAGTTATTGTGAGCAAGCTTCACATCTTAAACCCTAAATTGCTAGTATTGACGGTTAGCTTAAATATTATATTCATGGTTTAATAAACATATTATTTCACTACTTTAGAGTTTATTGCAACAATTATAAAAACTAATACATTTTTACATATTTACTTCACAAAAAATACTCACGAGAAAATTAATACAAATATTCATATTTTAACATAAATTTCATAAATAAAATCACAATTTAATACAATCAATTCACAACTTAAGACCATCAATACACAAAGTTATGAAATAGTAATCGGAGGAGCATCAATGAGCTTCAGAACATGATCTGTGAAGGTCAAATATCCATAAAGAAAAATGGTAATCATATCGGTAAAGGCAAAGGTAAAGCTACCAAAAATGGCATGGGCAAAGGAAAGGGTCAACGAAAGCTTCTTGCTACCAACCCAACTCTTAAGCCCAAACTTGTTGCTGAATCTGATTGCTTTCACTGCAATAAAAAGGGACACTGAAAACACAAATGTCCAAAGTACATAGAGGAAGTTAAGAAAAAAAGGCCAACCAGGTTGGCACCTCAGATATATATGTGATTGAATTATATGCATTCCATACTAATTCTTGGGTATTTGATACTAGAAGTGGTGCTAACAACTGCAATGATTTGCAAGGACTAAAGAATGTTAGAGAACTCAGAGATGGTGATTTGGAACTCCATGTGGGAAATGACACTCGAGTAGCTGTCAAAGCCATATGAAAGTATCATCTTTTGCTTCAAAATGGTCTTAATCTTATTTTGAACATTTTTTGTTATGTACCTAGTATAACTAGGAATATTATCTTTACTTCTATTTTGTATAAACAAGGTTTTCCTTATAAGTTTGACTTTGATTCTGAAAACATCTTTGTGTTTAAAGATATTGTGTTCTATTTTTAGACTACTCCTCCCAATAATCGAATATATAAAATCGGTTTAAGTGGTTCATACCAAAAGGACAATTCAATGTACAATTTAAATAAGAAAACACAATAGGACGTAAATAAACCTTATTTATGGCATTGTCGACTTGGGCACATCAACAAAATTCGCATTGCTAAGCTCCAAAAGGATGGAATCTTAGAGTCAACAACCTCAGAGTCTTTTGATGTATGTGAATCATGTCTATGTGGAAAGATGACCGAAGTGCCTTTTTCCAGTGTTGGTGAAAGAGCTTCAGATCTGTTAGGACTTATACATACAGATTTATGTGGACCTTTTAGGACAATAACAAGAAACGGTGAAAGATACTTCATTAAATGTACTGATGACTTCAGTAGATTTGGATTTGTGTATCTCATGAAACATAAACATAAAGCATTCAATGTCTTCAAGGTATTGCAAAATGAAGTACATAATCAACTTGGTAAAAAGACAAAAACCATACAATCAGATCACAGTGGTGAATATCTAAGCTATGAGTTTGATGAACATCTAAAGAATTATGGTATAGTGTCACAACTCACTCTCGGGAACACCATATCATAATGCTGTTTCAGAAAAAAGAAATTTTACTCTACTTGATATGATACGATCGATGATGAGTCATACTTCCCTTCCTTATTCCTTTTGGGGTTATGCCCTAACTACCACAACTCGAATTGTAAACATGGTCCCAACTAATAGGTTAGTAAGACTCCCTACGAGTAATGTCATGGAAAGATTCCATTAATGTCTTACTTAAAGATGTGGGGTTGTGAAGCATATGTTAAAAGATAGACTTCTAACAAGCTTGACCTTAGATCTCAAAAGTGTATCTTTGTGGGATACCCAAAAGAAACCATGGGTTATTACTTCTTCTAGAAAGAAGAGAACCGAGTGTTCATAGCCCAGAAAGTAGTATTTCTTGAAGATGACTTTATCTTGCATAAAGAAAGTGGGAGTCCCATTAATCTTGATGAAATTTGAGAGACACAACCTTTAGTTGAGAATGATAGTAAACAAAGAATTACTGAACATAAAATTATTATTCAGATTCCGGAAACCAAACCAATTGTACGACGCTCCAGTAGACCTCATCAGGAACCTGCCAAATTTGGATTTATCATTCCTGAAGAGGAAGTCTTCTTGATGGATGAATGTGAGCCCATCTATTACAAGTCAGCTACTACAGACCTACAGTTTGATAAATGGCTTGAAGGCATGAAAGTTGAAATTCAGTCCATGAATGACAATCAAGTATGAGACTTGGTTGACTTACCTCCTAACAATAGGACTGTTGGAAGCAAGTGGATGTTCAAGAACAAGATCGACATGTAGACAAACTTTCAAAGCACGAATTGTCGCGAAAGGGTATAATCAAATTCAAGGTGTTGACTATGAAGATACTTTCTCGCTAGTTGCTAACTGTAAATCTATTAGGATTTTCCTGGCCATAACTGCATATTACGAAATGGATGTCAAAACCATTTTCCTTGATGGATATCTTAAGGAATACGTATTTATGGAGCATCCTGAAGGCTTTATCAAACCATATAACCTAAAGAAGGTGTGCAAACTGATGAAGTCTGTTTATGGATTAAAATAAGCATCTAGGGCCTGGTACACCGTTTTGATGAGAACATCAAACAATTTGGTTTCTCATAAAGTCCCGATGTACCATGTGTATACATCAAAGCAAGTGGGAGCCAAACTGTTTTTCTAATTCTTTATGCCAATGACATATTACTGATCGGGAAAGATATCCCAACATTAAAGGAGACTAAGGCCTACCTTAGTATGTCCATTCAAATGAAAGATCTAGGGGATGATGCATGCATGCTCGGTATTAGGATCATTAGATATCGATCCCAAAGACTCATTGGTTTGAGGTAGAGCACATACATTGACAAAGTCTTAAAACGCTTTTCAATGGATAACTTAAAATGAGGAATTGTACCCATAATTCATGGCACCATTCTTTCTAACGCTGAAAACCCTAATACTGAAGATGAAATCAAAAGAATGAGCCCCATCTCATATGGTTTAATAGTAGTTTCAATTATGTATGCTATAACATGTACAAGTACAGATGTAACTTATGATATTAGTCTTACTAGTAGGTATCAAGCTAATGCTGGCAAGAAACATTGGGTGGCGGCGAAGAACATACTTAGGTAATTGATAAAGACTAAATACATGTTTTTGGTTTATGTAGGAGTTGAAGAAGAGCTTACTATAAGATTTTACACTAATGTTGGTCTCAACATTGATCGATATAAATCACGATCATAGTCGAGATATGTGTTCACACTTAATGGGGGAGCCATTGCATGGAAAAGTTCAAAGGAAGAAGTAGTCACACTTTCTACAACAGAATCAGAGTATATAGCTACGTGTGAGGCAGCTCAAGAAGTTGATTAGATGAAGAAATTCATCGGTGATCTGGATGTTATTCCAAGCATCAAAAATTCCATTGAGATGCTTTATGACAACAATGGTGTTGTGGTTATCACAAGATACCCGGTGGTTACCAAGACGACTAGACATTTTCAACGGAAATTCAATTTCATTCGTTGGAAATTGGAATTAGGAAATTCACACATTAAGAAGGTTCATACATATTATAATCTAGTAGATCCATTCACAAAGGCTCTATCTCAAAAACAAGTTTGATAGTCATGTAAAAGGAACCAGTCTTTGATTAGCTAGTGATTGGATTTAGATATGTACTTACCTAATATCTAGATATTCATAACTGTGTGACAATTATATGTAATATTTTTTGATATATGGGATATATCCTCTTTGTTAAATATTATTGTGTTCTATGTTAGCATGTTATTTGATACTTGAATAATGTAATTGTTCAAAATTGTCCATAGTCAGTCACTATTGTGGGGGAAAATATGAATTAAGAGTAATATGAATCGACTTGATTGATTTCATGTGGTTATATAGAAAAGTGGTGCATCCAAATTCATATGTACTTGTTAGAGAACAACTATTGGATATGACTCGCATCAAGAATCACTTCATGGATCCTTATCATAAGTGAATCTTGAACACATGTAAATATCTTTATATCTTTTGACTTGAGATGCATATTGGAGAACTCAAGTATGGAGATTGTTATACTTTGACATGGTTAAATGTTGTTCGTAACTGTGCAGTTATAAAAGATGTAGTTGGGTATAGCATGAACTATATAAGAGTGTGTATTGTCACACCCCAAAACCGGAACTGCGGAATCGTTCGGGGGTGGAGGACGTCATGTATAGTATCACAACAAAGCATAGTAGTAAACAAGCAACAACATCATCCATTGCATTAATAGTATAATTTCATACAAGTGTGTTCTGTGAAGTTTATAAAACACCAAAAATGTAAATCAAAATAAGAGATGAGTCTTGAACGAGCTCCATCTTCTCAAAACCTGGCCTCGGTACCTGTCTACTGATGACCTGAGAATAGAAGTTATTTTAGTGACATTGTTTGTATGAAAATGTTAGTAAGTACTTGATGTATAAGTTTGTAAATGTTTGTAAATGTTTGTAAGTGTTTGAATCACCTAGAAAATCCTATATTTTCTACTAAATGTAGCCTTCTACCAAGGCATCAAATGAAATGTATGTTTGTTTCTTGTAAGAGTGTATATTTTCCCAAGTGTGACTATCATTAACCAAAAATATAGTTTTACATTACCTTTTATGTGAAAAGATCACAATGTGAATGCAATGGGGAAATAATAAAGTACTGTAGTGTTCTATTATAGTAACTACTGCTGTACTTTCTACCTTAAACCAATTGATATTTAAGGTATGATGTGACCTGATTGTACCATACTATCGACTAATAACACGACGATGTAAGACGTCGGAAGGTATGACATTTGGCTCCCGTAGACTTGCAAGTCCCACTGTAGCGAACAACAAGGTGTAGGATAGTCAATCCAGTATAGATCTATACTCAAATTCATGCTCTCCCTCTAGGAGATTCTGGCTACAAATCGAGCCATGACAGGTGATGCCATGCCCCGAACGATGGTTCACATTTATGTTATTGTATACTTATATATGTAATGTATGAACTAGCTGTATTGTATGTTCTCTCTGTCTAGTATGTATGTATGTTCTCTTAGTTTCTCATAATAGTATGTTTTCTTGTATAATGTATAGTATGTACTAGCTGTATTGTATGTTCTCTCTGCCTAGTATGTATGTATGTTCTCTTAGTTTCTCATAATAGTATGTATTGACTTATGTATGAACTGACTCTTTGAATGTTTCATTGTTCTAGTAATAGTATTAGTAACTTACTAAACTATACCTATTATAGCTTACTAGTAATGTTGTTTGTATGAATGAACATGATTGTATACCCTTGCTACCCAAAGGTATTGAACTGAATGGAGGAACTTTTATATCTATATACATATAAATAATATATAACTAAGATTCAAACGACCTTCGGACAAACAACCGATACCCTAAGTCCACAACCAAACAAGGAACAAGAAGTAAGGTGAGCTATCAGTCCTACTTATATAACTATATCTATATAGATACACATTTGAAAAAATATAAGTTTAAAAGAGTTTAGTAAAAGTATTTAGCATGTAAAAGAGTTTGTAAAACGATTTGAAGTAATTTGTTTGATAACACAGTTTGAAAAGTAAGAAATCCACTTGTTTGGTAGTTATTAATCACATGTGATTGATATAATAACTATAATAGTTCAACTTGTATTTCCCCCCATAAAAGCATTTAAAATCATTTAAAAGGTTGATTAAGGGGTATGAACTCACCTGTAGTGAGTGGTTTGGATGAACGGATGGTATAGGATGCTAAGTGTCAAGTGAAGACTTGAGCACACACACAAATCCTATTTAACATATAATGACACATATATGTATCTAATTGGTCAATTAACAACTAATTGAGCAAGTAAAGACACCCTAGGACATGGAAAACACTTTAATTCAAGTGCTAGAAGTACCAAAGGGTTGCATCTAAGGGGAGTATGGCCTCTCATTAGAGTTTGTGGCCAACATGGAGGCATCACATTAGTTTACGGCCAAGGGGTAAACCCCCATGAGTTTACGGCCGTAAACTCATGGTAATTTGTACCAAGTTCTGTTATAAGGTCTTATAAGTCACAAAGAACTGTTCTATGCTCAAGTCTAAGCCTTAGGAAGGAATAGTTGCACATATGCACCACTAACTAGTGTTTACGGCCCAAGGTGATTGCCTTGGCCGTAAACACCATATGTTCTTGGTTCTTTTGATGTTTAAGGCCCTATACTTTTCTTGGAAGTGTTCTAGACTTGGTTCCAAGGCTTTGGAAGGGACTAGGGCTCATTTGCACCCTTAATTAGGGTTTACGGCCCAAGGAGATTGCCTTGGCCGTAAACACCTTTTGATCTTGTTTTCTTGGTGTTTTCTAAGTGTAAACTAAGTGATTCAAGCATATAACAAGGTAAGGCAAGAGTACTTACAATATAGAAGCTTGTAAGGGTGTTTAAGGTCCAAGAACACTAGTGTGTGTTCTTGGTGAAATGAAGAACACTTGAAGATCTATCAAAATGAAGAGATTTTCATGGATGAAATCATGTACAATCACTAGATATTGAAGTATATCAACTAATCAAGGAAAGAATCACTTACAAAGTTGAAGATCTTAGTGAAAAATCGGATGATACTTGAGAGAGAATGACTTCTAGGCTTGAAAATGGTAAAAATGACTAAAATGGATAAGTGTCATATTTATACCTTAGAGTTTACGGCCGTAAACTCCATTTTATGGCCGTAAAATCCAAACTCTTGGAGTTTTGAGACTTAAATGTTGCACATTGGACTCTAGAGTATACTTCCTATATTTACCTCTTGAAGTACTAGGCTTTAGAACACTCAAACAGGCTCTAAACAGTGCTAAAAGTTAGCAGAAATAAGTCTGACTTAGATTGAAGTGAATGGTTGTATAAGATAGAAATTTCAAGTTGTCACATCATCCCCCCGTTAGAGGGAATTTCGTCCCGAAATTAGAGTTTAAGCAAATAAGTAGTTACAAATAACTAAGTAAAAAGATGGGGATATTTCAGTTTCATTTGATGCTCGCGCTCCCAAGTGAGTTCGGGTCCTCGCTTGGCGTTCCAGCGAACCTTCACTATCGGGATACGGCTTTGCTTCGTTTGCTTGACCTCTCGGTCCATGATCTCTACAGGTTCTTCCACGAAGTTGAGGCTCTCGTTGATTTCGATCTCGTCGAGTGGGATTACAAGAGTCTCGTCGGACAGACACTTTTTCAAGTTTGAGACGTGGAAAGAAGAATGTACGTTACTGAGTTCGCGAGGTAAGTTGAGTTTGTAAGCTACCGGGCCGATTCTAGCGATAATCTCGAAAGGCCCTATGTATCTTGGATTTAGCTCTCCACGCTTTCCGAAGAATATCAAGCCTTTCCAGGGTGAGACCTTCAATAGAACACGGTCGCCCACCTGGAATTCCAACGGGTTCCTTCGTTTATCTGCGTAGCTTTTCTGTCGGTCTCTAGAGGCTTTCAATCGTTCACGAATCTGAACGATCTTCTCTGTCATTTCCCGAATGATCTTTTGATCGGTGAGAGTGCTATCAGGAACTCGCCCTTTAGCTAACTGGGTGTCACCCACCTCAGCCCAGCACAGAGGGGATCTGCACTTTCGGCCATAGAGGGCTTCAAATGGAGCAGCCTTTATGCTCGTGTGATAACTATTGTTGTAGGAAAACTCGACAAGGGGTAAATGAGTATCCCGTGCCTTCCCAAAGTCGATCACACAGGCTCGCAACATATCTTCTAAGGTTTGAATAGTCCTCTCACTTTGTCTGTCGGTCTGTGGATGGTAGGCTGTACTCATGTCCAGCCTAGTTCCTAGGGAACTTTGTAGCGACGGCCAGAACCTCGAAGTGAATCTACTATCTCTATCAGAGATAATGGATATGGGAATACCATGTAGTCGTACGATCTCCATTATGTAGGTTCTTGTCAGCTTCTCCGTTTTGTCCGTCTCTTTGATAGGCAGGAAGTGTGCAGACTTTGTTAGCCTGTCTACGATCACCCAAATGGTATCGAGACCACCCGTTATCTTGGTTAGCTTGGTTATGAAGTCCATCGTGATCCACTCCCACTTCTATTCTGGTATTTCCGGCTGTTGCAGTAAACCTGAGGGTTTCTGGTATTCGACCTTAACCTTGGCACAAGTAAGGCATTTACTTATGAAGGTAGCAATCTCTGCTTTCATGTTAGGCCACCAATATAGCTTTTTAAGATCCAGATCCATCTTATCTGAACCTGGGTGGACGGAATATCGAGTGTTGTGAGCTT
Organism: Lactuca virosa; assembly: GCF_052849685.1. NCBI lineage: Eukaryota > Viridiplantae > Streptophyta > Magnoliopsida > Asterales > Asteraceae > Lactuca > Lactuca virosa. Next base: position 219,171,167 of record NC_136430.1, on the reverse strand, counting down.
CGGTCATGATCAAGTCTCTGAAACCACCGTGTTTTGGTGTCCAGATCCGATCCATGAGATATAAGGCTCCGCCACCCTTGACTTCCAAATTCTTATTCATCCCTCTCAGGGATTCACCCGCCACATTTTCAGGTTTTAAGGATTCGAGCTGAGCTTCGTTGATTTGTGTGGACAAGTGTGAATGGATAGTCATAGTCAAAGTTTTGACTCTACGACCAGAGTATTCTTTCCGACTTAGGGCGTCAGCTACTACGTTGGCCTTGCCGGGATGATAGAGAATTTCACATTCGTAATCACTGAGTAGCTCGACCCACCATCGTTGTCTCATGTTGAGCTCCTTCTGGTCGAATATATGTTGTAGGCTTTTGTGGTCTGTAAAGATAGCGCTTTTTGTACCATACAGGTAGTGTCTCCAGATCTTCAGAGCAAACACAACTGCTCCCAGCTCAAGATCGTGAGTGGTGTAGTTGACCTCGTGTGTCTTCAGCTGTCTCGAGGCATAGGCGATGAATTTACCTCGCTGCATCAAAACACAGCCGAGCCCTTGATTTGACGCATCGCAATAGACCACGAAGTCTTCTATCCCTTCGGGGAGGGTTAGTATCGGTGCGGTGCATAAGGCTCGCTTTAGCATTTGGAACGCTTTCTCTTGCTTCTCTTCCCAGTCAAAGGCCACGACCTTCTGGGTGAAAGTCGTAAGAGGCTTCGCAATCCGTAAGAAGTTCTGAATGAACCTGCGATAGTAGCCAGCGAGGCCTAGAGATTGACGAATTTCTGTAGGCGTCTTTGGTGCTGACCAGTTCTGAATGGCTTTTATTTTGGAAGGGTCCACGTGTATTCCTTCTTCGCTAATCACGTGTCCTAAGAATTCGACTCTTCGGATCCAAAATTCACAATTCGAGAACTTCGCATAGAGCTTCTCCGATCATAGTGTTTCCAAGACCTGTTGAAGATGTTGACTATGCTCCCCCTTACTACGAGAGTAGATAAATATGTCATCGATGAAGACAATGACGAACTGATCCAAGTAACGACGACAAAACCTATTCATTAAATCCATGAATACCGCGGGCGCGTTGGTTAATCCGAACGGCATCATTACGAATTCGTAGTGTCCATAACGTGTTAAGAAGGCTGTCTTCGGAACATCCTCCCCTAACACCCGTAACTGGTGATACCCGGATCTTAGGTCGATTTTTGAAAAGAAGTTCTCCCCTTGAAGTTGGTCAAACAAATCGTCTATACGAGGCAGAGGGTAACTATTTTTGACGGTCAGGTTGTTGAGCTCCCTGTAGTCGATGCACATACGAAACGATTCGTCTTTCTTCTTGACGAACAAGACCGGAGCTCCCCAGGGTGAGAAGCTTGGTCTTATAAAGCCCTTGCTGAGCAGTTCGTTAAGTTGACCGGACAGTTCCTGCATCTCTGTAGGTGCTAGACGATAGGGCGATTTGGCTACTGGGGTAGCCCCTGGAACTAAGTCGATTCTGAACTCGACTTGACGTTGTGGAGGTAATTGTGACAACCCGAAACTTTTATTCTGTACGCTTGGTCAACTTTATCAACATTGAACTTGATTTCCGTTACCTTTTAACGCCGTTTAAAAGTTCGTTTAAGTGTTCTAAGCTTGAGTACAGCCGGGAATGAGATTAGGAATGAGTCCACAAGTCGTATAGAGGCTAAACCGGGCCATACACCCTCTTGGGAGGTGTGTACGGCCGCACACCCATCCGCACACTCATCCATATATATATAGGGTGACCCACTTCACTCATTCCTTTCTTTTGGCTGCACTCTACTTTCTCTCTCTACTTTCTCTCTCTAGAAACTTCATCCAAGAACACTCTAAGGGCCTCAAAAACGTGAAGTGCTCCATAATTCAGCTTGTTATACTGGTAAGACATCTTGATCTAAGCCTAAAACTCTTCATGTTCTTCGTGTTCTTCATCACTTGAAGGTGTACGACCACACACCTTCATAAGGTGGCCGTACACACCTCAAAGACCCTCCAAAGTGAGAGTTTTACCCCCTATCTTCTAGTTGGAATTGGTTTGAACCTTAAAACACTGGAAAATCGACTTTTGGAGCATAAATGAAGAGTGTACGGCAGCACACCCCTCTGTACGGTCGCACACACCCTCTGTACGGCCGCACACTCCTGTGTGCAACCGCACACACATCCTGGCCGCACACCCTGGCCGCACACACACTCTAATGGCCATACACCTCCCTCGTTCGATCGTTTATGGCTCTGACACTTAGTTCAAGCATTTCCAAGTCTTTAGGGTGGTTTCCCATCATGTTTTGTCATGGAATACCTTAATCTAATACATATATATGTTACTATATGTTAATAGGATCCACTTGCGTACGAAACATCAGTTGACACTCAACACTCGTAACCGATCGTACACCCAAATCCTACGTTAAACTGTGAGTTCATACCCCTACGCTTTTATAAGTTTTTATAACGTTTTCAGGGGGGGAATACAAGCCAAACATAAAGGTTTTCACAACTTAAAAACTGATGCAATTACAATGGTTTTACGTTAAACATTTAGATACTTTATCCATTTTGTAAAATGCGGAGCATAAGGGGAGTTTTCTAAACATAATTGCATAGTTTTCAGAACAGTACATGAACACAACTTACTAGTCAAACTATAATAGGTATAGTTTCGGGATTTCATTACCGGTTTTACAGAATCAAACTCCATGCAAAGTCAAACATATAAACTATGACAGATTTAGTTTGTCCATACAGATAACTAAAGTATTTTGCTAATAATTATTTTGTGTATAATTATTTATACTCTACACCATTTACAACGATTCCAAACTCGAGAACAACCAAAATATATGTAAACTAGTTAATACAGGATTGTGAGATCTATCTTCGTTATGCCCTTCGGGGTACCAATAAATCCTCCCCGGTAGTATAACCAGAGTCTTCTGGAGGGAGAGTGTGGAATTTGTGAATAGATCTATTCGGGACCGACAATCCCACACCTGAACTGTTAACTACAATTAGGCGGGCACGTCTGGGGTGACAAATTTTGTAATCGTACGACGCCTGAAGAAACGTCAAGGAGGTCACGGGTCATATTAATATGGTTATACGACTCACAATAAGTATAAACTAACCTTTGTTTACAAGATTTCTTTCTTTAATAGTTTTAATTAATTAATAAAACTACTTATCTACTTACTGGAGGATACTCCAAGGATCCAACTCTTGGTTTTATTTGAGTAATAAAACTACTATTCATACTGAAGGTAACCAGGGTTTTCAAACGGAACATACTTTTCATACAGTAATCTACAAACATGTTAGAAAATATGGGATTTTCTTGGAAAGCATGCATACATATTTCAGAACTGGATATCAAAGGTTTTAGTCACGAATCATATTTCAGAACTAGTTTTCAATACAAAAACATGCTTATGAACTCACCAGCTTTATGCTGATACATTTTCAAAACCGCTTGTATTCTTAGGACAACAATAGACAGGTACCAGAGCCAGTTTTTGGAGAAGACGGAGCAATTTTGGAGTCTCGTCTTTATCTTTTGCTACTTTTGAATATACTGATATGTACAAATTATGTTTTCAAACAAATGTAAATATTCATATTGTAATGTAATGGTTGTGTTTACTTTGATTGCTATGATACGATTGTTTTGATACTATGCATGAAGTCACCCGCCCCCGGACGTTTCCGCCGTCCGTTCCGACGGTTCGGGGGTGTGACAGTAATCCTAGGAGTTCTTCTGGAAAGATGTCAAGAAAATCGCGTACTACTGGAATGTCCTTAATGTATTTCGTTTCTTGGCTCACATCGACAACATGAGCAAGGAATGCTCGACATTCCTTTCGAAAGAATTTCTGGGCTTGAATGCTCGAGATGAGGCGAAGTTTAGTGTCGGGTTTGTCGCCGTAGATTACTAGAGTTTCGCTAGACGGCAGATTAAGGCGAACCGCCTTTTCATAACACGTGATGTCGGCGCGATGCAGACTCAACCAATCCATGCCGATAATGACGTCGAAACTTTTAATTGAGACCGGCATGAGGTCGATTGAAAATGAATGGCTATCTAGAGTTAGAGTACAACCTATGTATATGCAGTTAGTACTCTCTGTCTTTCTATTAGCCATTTCTACTGTAAACGGTTCTTTTAGTGCATGCGATTTATTCTTAAGCAAGTGAGCAAATTTCTGGTTCACGAAACTCCTCTCTGCTCCACTATCAAACAGAGTGCATACATATGAGTTATCGAGGAGAAACGTACCAGTGACCACTGTGGGGTCGGCAACTGCTTCCTCGTGGCCTATAGCCATAACTCTTCCCACTCCGTCGGCGTTCCCTGCCTTTGGGCAATTCCTTTTGTAGTGGCCCACTTCGCCACAATCGTAGCAAGCTTGGCCCACTCCAGCGCCGGGGACTTGGTTGATTGGCCTTGCCGGAGCTTTGCAGAAACGGGTAGTGTGCCCCTTCCTGTTGCAGTTTGAACACTGCATTTCCCGGCAGGCTCCAGTGTGGTGGAAGTTGCATTTGTTGCACTTGGGCAAACTTCCAGTGTACTGCTTTACCGGAGCAGTAGCGGCAGGTGCTATCGCAGCATGAACTGCCACGACCTGCTGCTTTTTGGCAGCCTTCTTCTTCTTCTTGTCATCCCAGAATTTCCGCTTGTTATCAGTGGCTTTGGAGGGTTCTGAGATGGCTAGGGTTGTTGTTGCTGATGGGGTACGGACCCCATGGTCAATGAGCCGCTGTGCCAACCTCTTGGCACTATCGAATGTAGTGGGGTTTGAAGCTAAAACATTCCCCTGAAATGGAGGCACCAGCCCCCAGATGTACCTCTCTATTTTCTTTCCCTCTGTGTGAACCATGTTGGGACACAGGGCCACCAGCTCGCTGAATCTGGCGGTATAGGAAACTATGTCGGAGCCCTTCATGGTTAGGCTCCATAGTTCCTGTTCTAATTTCTGGATTTCGCCCCTCGGGCAGTATTCTTCAATCATGAGCTCTCTGAGAGCTTCCCAGCCTATAGCATTTGCCACTACTAGAGATAGTGACTTGTCATGGCTATTCCACCATGTCAAGGCTTTTTCCTCGAAGGTGCAAGCAGCGAACTTGACCTTGCTCCCTTCTGAACAGGAGCAGATTTCGAAGACTGATTCGGTCTTCTCGAACGATTGCGAGAGAGCAATGAGTCCGCCAGTCCCTTTAAAGGACTTTGGCTTGAAGTTGGTGAAGTCCTTCTAGGAGCACTCTCTCGAGCGCACGGGGGCTTCACCGTGAGTAGAATGAACAGGTGTCCCACCTCCGGTGGCACTTGAAGAATGATATTGAGCCATGGCTGTTGCCATAGCCGCAGCTACTGCAACATTTAGAGCTGCCGTATCAATTTAAGGAGTAGGTGGTGTTGCAGTTACCGGGGGATTGCGTCTCGTTGATCGGCGTGGAGGCATCTTTTAACTAAAAGTTTACAAAGATGACGATACTGGTAAGAATAGAGAAATTAATGAGAGTGACTCATGGACTAACTCTCCATAGCCCAACAACACAATTGAATAGTATGATTGAATGTAGATCTAGAACTAACAGATGATAGGATTTGGATATTAAATTCCATGAGATTAGATATCTGTCAATTATACTGGTATTACAGATGTAATAAGTTCTGGAAAAGTGACCTAGAAGTAGGTCTTACATCAAACCAAGATGGGAAAATTTTGACAGAACTAAGACCAAATCATGACTTAACAGATCTAAGGTCTTCACAAAGATAGGAAGTTAAACTAGATTTTTTACATAAACTAAGTTATATCCAAAAGAGAAAGTTGAGTAGGCTCTATCTACGATGAGAGCCACTAGAGTTAGTCCTTGATTCTGACAGACGGCGCTCCATGTCTCTCATGCGCCTTTCTGTCATTGCCTGTCGAGCTCGAAGTTCCCTGACTTCAGCTTGGGTTTCAGTAAGTTCTCTCTGCAGGGCTGCATTCTGGTTCTGAGTACTTTCATAAGCAGACTCTAACTGACGTATGCGGACTATGTTAACACCAGAGTTGGCGTTAATTTCCACGACTCGGTTGATGGCTGCTCGACCTTGCTCGGTGTTACGAGCAATCCTACGGACCATGATGGGCAGGACTCGGTCAGCTGAACCTCCCTCACTTAGATTGTAAAAGCTTCGGTCCCCATTGTAGGGCATGGGTTGACCCTGTTCTTGACTCTATCTGTTCAAGTTTGTAGCCCACAGAGGTGTGAGTCCTTGAAATGCTGGTCGGGGGTTGAGATTTGGGATTTGAACCCCTTGAGGTAGGTTGTTGACTTCTGGCTCGGAGTCAGAACTATCCGAAAAGCCTTCAGCATGGTGGTCATCCAAAGGGATTGGATGATCATCTTCTGGCTCTTCTCCAATCCATCCAGCATTGCCTTCGTTTGGGTAGTATGGATCTCCGGGGAGATGGAATCCAGCCATGATATCTACACGAGAAAAGGGGTATAAGAAATAACTAAATAGACGGACTAATTAGATAATTATATTATGATCTTTATCAGTTACTTCAATACTTGTTTAGTGCATACAAGTTACATGTAATCAAAACAGGATAGACCTTCGAATAAGCGACCCTAACTCAAAATCCACAACCAAACAAGGAACAGGAAGAAAAGAAAAGATCACAGATTCTAAGTCTATGTCATCCTAGTCACAGATAACCTTGGCGTATCCACTGAGCAATTATTGACCTACTAATAAAGACCTTTAGTTCTCAGATAAGTAATTATAGTAACACAAAATACTCCTATAGTATTTTAAGTTTATGTTCTGTTCTAATGTTTTCATTGTAGTAGTGTTGGTAAGTTTTTAGACTTGTTGCAACCTCACAAACACTCTTAGGCACATGCTAGTCACTCCTCGGAAAATATAGTTGATCAGGCTATATCATACCCAGGGTTGACTATATGTCTCTAAGTCTAATTGTGTTGCCCAGCAATCGTAGTACTTTTGTTCTGTCCTAGTGACACTGATTTTAGTATGAATGCAGGTATGTATACTTAGTTAAATATTTTATTATTTAAAAGTATAAACTCTTGATCAGAGTATTTTAATCCCGCTGTGTTTATAGTTTGTATATCTTTTATGGGTTGATATACTCGATTCACTATAAACGATGCTCTAATACCAATCTGTCACACCCCAAAACCGGAACGGCGGAATCGTTCGGGGGTGGAGGACGTCATGTACAGTATCACAACAAAGCATAGTAGTAAACAAGCAACAACATCATCCATTGCATTAATAATATAATTTCATACAAGTGTGTTCTGTGAAGTTTATAAGACACCAAAAATGTAAATCAAAATAAGAGATGAGTCTTGAACGAGCTCCATCTTCTCAAAACCTGGCCTCGGTACCTGTCTACTGATGACCTGAGAATACAAGTTATTTTGAAAGAGTTTATCAGCTTTAAAGCTGGTGAGTTCATAAGCATTTTCGTGACATTGTTTGTGTGAAAATGTTAGTAAGTACTTGATGTATAAGTTTGTAAATGTTTGTAAATGTTTGTAAGTGTTTGAATCTCCTAGAAAATCCTATATTTTCTACTAAACGTAGCCTTCTACCAAGGCATAAAATGAAATGTATGTTTGTTTCTTCTAAGAGTGTATATTTTCCCAAGTGTGACTATCATTAACCAAAAATATAGTTTTACATTACCTTTTATGTGAAAAGATCACAATGTGAATGCAATGGGGAAATAATAAAGTACTGTAGTGTTGTATTATAGTAACTACTGCTATACTTTCTACCTTAAACCAAATGATATTTAAGGTATGATGTGACCTAATTATACCATACTATCGACTAATAACACGACGATGTAAGACGTCGGAAGGTATGACATTTGGCACCCGTAGACTTGCAAGTCCCACTGTAGCGAACAACAAGGTGTAGGATAGTCAATCCAGTATAGATCTATACTCAAATTCACGCTCTCCCTCTAGGAGATTCTGGCTACAAATCGAGCCATGACAGGTGATGCCATGCCCCGAACGATGGTTCACATTTATGTTATTGTATACTTGTATATGTAATGTATGTACTAGCTGTATTGTATGTTCTCCCTGTCTAGTATGTATGCATGTTCTCTTAGTTTCTCATAATAGTATGTTTTCTTGTATAATGTATAGTATGTACTAGCTGTATTGTATGTTCTCTCTGTCTAGTATGTATGTATGTTCTCTTAGTTTCTCATAATAGTATGTTTTCTTGTATAATGTATAGTATGTACTAGCTGTATTGTATGTTTTCTCTGTCTAGTATGTATGTATGTTCTCTTAGTTTATCATAATAGTATGTATTGACTCATGTATGAACTGACTCTTTGAATGTTTTATTATTCTAGTAATCGTATTAGTAACTTCCTAAACTATACCTGTTATAGTTTACTAGTAATGTTGTTTGTATGAATGAACATGATTGTATACCCTTGCTACCCAAAGGTATTGAACTGAATGGAGGAACTTTTATATCTATATACATATACATAATATATAACTAAGAGTCAAACGACCTTCGGACAAACAACCGATACCCTAAGTCCACAATCAAACAAGGAACAGGAAGTAAGGTGAGCTATCAGTCCTAAGTCCTTTCAATCCTACTTATATAACTATATCTATATAGATACACATTTGACAAAATATAAGTTTAAAAGAGTTTAATAAAAGTATTTAGCAGGTAAAAGAGTTTGTAAAACGATTTGAAGTAGTTTGTTTGATAACACAGTAGGGATGTTATTCGGGTCGGAACCGAACCGAACCGACCCGAACCCGAATAAACCGAAAACCGAATAAGGGTAATTGTATGAACCGAAAACCGAACCAAACAAGCAATACGAGTTCGGTTCGATTCGGGTATTATTCGGTTCGTTTCGGTTCCTGCCCGAATAACCCAAATAACATGTACAAGATGATTAAGGAGCCGAATAACCCAAATAACCCAAATAACATTTACAATGTGATTATAAATATTGTATGTTGTATGACTTTTGTAGCTTCTGATAAACACGAATAACACGGATTAACTATTCTTGATATATAAAATGTAAAATCCAACCACCACAATCTTAAGATATAGTTATTAAGCAACATATTAAACACTAAACATTAAACATCCAAAACACCAAAAAATCTATCTATAAATATATAAGTTAAACATTAAACATTCCACACCCAAATTAAAATATGAATCTTAAGTTTTTATCCATATCCAAAATAATATTTTTCAAACACGAATTAACTATTCGGGAATATAAATTGTTTGTTTTCCCTTTCCATCTCCGTTCTTTATCGCCTCTTCTAAAGCTTTTGCGACCCCATCGTCTTTCAAAATTTCATCAATGTTGTCCATAATTAGCTTTCTTGATTTCCTTACCCAATCTTGAGTGCAAACCAAAGCCTCTACTATATTTGCAGACAAATTTGTTCGATATGGATCCAATATACGCCCGCTTGTACTAAACGCCGCCTCTGACGGCACGGTAGTGATTTGCAGTCCCAAAATATCTATCAACATAAACATAGAAAATGTTAAAATATAATTATAAAAAAAGTAAACACATAATAAAGTTATACCTTTTACCATACGGGATACAATAGGGTAATGTCGTCGATTTGGTGTAATACGCTACTCTCAATCGATTTCGTTGATTTTTTTTGGTGTATTTACATGGGTATTTTGGGTAACGATCGATAGAACACAAGACCGATTAAGCAATTGTGCAAGGGGAAAAAATGTGGCTTTTCATATTCGATTCGGTCCTTTTGGACCGAATAAGCCCTTATTCGGGTAACCCGGACCGAATAACCCGAAACCCGAATAAGCCTTATATAGATACCCGAAAACCGAATCGAATTTCTTATTTGGGTATAATTCGGTTCGGTTTGGTTCGGTTCTCGGTTCGGTTCGGGTTTTCGGGCCAAATTCTCATCCCTATAACACAGTTTGAAAAGTAAGAAATCCACTTGTTTGGTAGTTATTAATAACTATAATAGTTCAGCTTGTATTCCCCCCATAAAAGCATTTAAAATCATTTAAAAGGTTGATTAAGGGGTATGAACTTACCTGTAGTGAGTGGTTTGGATGAACGGATGGTATAGGATGCTAAGTGTCAAGTAAAGACTTGAGCACACATACGGATCCTATTTAACATATAAAGACACATATATGTATCTAATTAGTCAATTAACAACTAATTAAGCAAGTAAAGATACCCTAGGACATGGAAAACACTTTAATTCAAGTGCAAGAAGTACCAAAGGGTTGCATCTAAGGGGAGTATGGCCTCTCATTAGAGTTTATGGCCAACATGGAGGCATCACATGAGTTTACGGCCAAGGGGTAAACCCCCATGAGTTTACGGCCGTAAACTCATGGTAATTTGTACCAAGTTGTGTTATAAGGTCTTATAAGTCACAAGGAAGTGTTCTATGCTCAAGTCTAAGCGTTAGAAAGGAATAGTGGCACATATGCACCACTAACTAGTGTTTACGGCCCAAGGTGATTGCCTTGGCTGTAAACACCATATGTTCTTGGTTATTTTGATGTTTAAGGCCCTATACTTTTCTTGGAAGTGTTCTAGACTTGGTTCCAAGGCTTTGGAAGGGACTAGGGCTCATTTGCACCCTTAATTAGGGTTTACGGCCCAAGGAGATTGCATTGGCCGTAAACACCTTTTGATCTTGTTTTCTTGGTGTTTTCTAAGTGTAAACTAAGTGATTCAAGCATATAACAAGCTAAGGCAAGAGTACTTACAATATAGAAGCTTGTAAGGGTGTTTAAGGTCCAAGAACACAAGTGTGTGTTCTTGGTGAAATGAAGAACACTTGAAGATCTATCAAAATGAAGAGATTTCATGGATGAAATCATGTACAATCACTAGATATTGAAGTATATCAACTAATCAAGGAAAGAATCACTTACAAAGTTGAAGATCTTAGTGAAAAATCGGATGATACTTGAGAGAGAATGACTTCTAGGCTTGAAAATGGTAAAAATGACTAAAATGGCTAAGTGTCATATTTATACCTTAGAGTTTACGGCCATAAACTCCATTTTATGGCCGTAAACTCCAAACTCTTGGAGTTTTGAGACTTAAATGTTGCACATTGGACTCTAGAGTATACTTCCTATATTTACCTCTTGAAGTACTAGGCTTTATAACACTTAAACAGGCTCTAAATAGTGCTAAAAGTTAGCAGAAATAAGTCTGACTTAGATTGAAGTGAATGGTTGTATAAGATATAAATTTCGAGTTGTCACATGTATGAAGTCAATATGAGATTTTTTCTCTCATGTGTTGAGAGTTATACATCTAAAGCGCCTTACTTAAAGTTAGATGTCATATGACAATGATTTCGTTCCTTGTCTCATATCCAGCATGATATCTGAAACAAATAGAATATTGATATGGTTACCTTATACTTCAATTGTAGCTTGTGAGTTCCTAGAATCCGATGTTGATTGATGGCACCCCTTTGTATGTTGTTAGGGGTAGTAGCCCATTTCTAGACGCCAACTACTGTCCATGTTAGTCTTTAATGAATCTTGTGCAAGTGGGAGATTATTGGATCTATATGCCCAAGAATCATTATTGAATTATATTGGTAATGACATATGATCCTATAGGGTCACATCTTAATCATGTTGGTACTTATTGAACATTTATTAAGTATTTGATACTAATAAATAAATTCAACTCTTGCATTTAATTAGAGAAAAATTATTATTTTATGAAAATAATAATAAAAGAAGCAACAAACTAGTTATTTTTTTGATATGCTATGATATAATAAATCATGTACAAAGTTTTGGACACTTTGGTTAACCATGGTAAGTTAGTTAATTGATATTTGGTTAAAATAACTAGTCATGCAATTTTGTCTTCTTCCTTTTGACCTATATGGCCGAAACTTCATTAGGCTATGGAGGTTGCTTGTTAACCTCTATGTCTTGCACCCATGCCTTGTCTCCCACACCTTTATGCTTTATAAAACTTTAGAGTATTATAATGAAAAGGCTTTACTTTTTATGGGACTATATAAGAGACACTTATTCATGAGAAATGAGCTAGTTCTTTAAGTCTTTTTCTTCTCTTTTCTTGAACAAAGTCGTAGCTTTTTAAGGCTTTTCTTCCTCTCTTCTTTTGAATTTCAAGTGTGAAGATTTGGTGCTCACTTTGTGTCTTCTTTTAGTTTTTAAGTGTTTAAGAATTTAAGGCTTACAGAACAAATTAATACAAGAAGATCAAGCTTCTTGTTCTTGTCATCTACTTAAACACCCAAAATCCAAGAGGGTCCAAATGCTTCAAAGGTAAGAACCTATGGTTGTTTTAATGTCATTCTAACCTCTTTAAAATGATCATTGATGTTTTGGTTTTGTTATATACATGAATTTACTAGAAATTTTTAAAGCTTTTGTTGCCGGTTTTTGTGAAAAACTCTCTATTTTATGTATCAAAACTCATCACTAATATGACCTCAGAACAAAGCCTTTTTTTTCATAAATATATATATACTTGCCTTTCGTATATAATTATTCTCATGCATACACATATGCTTATTCATATACATTTCAATATACATATGTGATATACTTACTCTTATACATATGCCAATAGTTATTCATAATAATATGTATTTACTTGTCTTATGCAAATATGTTTTCTTATGCATATCCATATGCTTATTCATATGCATATGTTATATACTTATTTTTATGCATATACATACGCATATAAATATACATAAGCATAATCATATTTATTTAATTACCTTATACATATACTTATGATTATGCATATGCATATAATTATCCATATGTATGTAATTATTCATATTCAAATACATATACTTATTCTTATGAATATTTCATATTATGCATATGGATATGCATATACTTATGAATATGCATATGCACATGTCATATATTTAGTCTAATGCATCTTAAAAATTAATATATGTTTATTCCTATGAATATGCTTATCTTAAAAAATGTCATATGTATTAACTTTCATTATGCATATACTTATTCTTATACATACGCATATGCTTATTCAAATTTCATATGAATATGCATATGCATATGCATATACATAAGCATAATCATATGTATTAAAATGGCATGTTTGATTGTATACTTAATTTTGTTCATGTGGATATGCATATGTATATACTTATTCATATTTATGTGCATATTCTTATTCGTATGCGTCTACATATGCATATACTTATTCATACGCACATGCATATATATTTCATATGCATATGCATGTACTTATTCTTGTGCATATGCATATGTAGATGTATATATATGATATACATACTTATTCGTATGTAAATGCATATACTTATGAATATTAATATAATTATTAATATGAATATGCATATACTTATGAATATGCATATGTCATATAAATAACCATAATCATATTCACTTAATTGCCTTATACATATATGTAACATCCCCCTCAGGCACGTATCACAATATTGTCCGCTTTGGGCTCCTGGCGCGAAAAATTCACAGGGGGTCACCCATCCGTGGATTGCTCTAGCCCGGGCTCGCTTAACGGCAGAGTTCTTATGGGATCTGCTGCACTCACGACTTTAAAACGTGTTGTAACAAGGAAGGTATCCACACCCCTTATAAGCAAATGTTTCATTCTCCTTCCAAGCCGATGTGGGATAAGCTGTACCCCACCTTCACCCCCCATTATAGGGTTTGACGTCCCCGTTGAACACATCGATCCGTGCCCCAACTCTGATACCAACTTGTAACATCGTAATTTTTCACCCAAAATTTTTCTTATTTTTTTAAAACATTTATTTAACAGAATATGTTACAGAAGACTTATTATGCTTATTTCAAAACATCACCAATGTTACTTTCATGTTAAAATGTCACACCCCAAAACCGAGAACGGCGGAATACGTTCTGGGGTGGAGGACGTCATGTACAGTATCATAACAATGCATAATAGTAAAGACAAACAACAACATCCATTGCATTAATATAATAATTGTAATACAAGCGTGTTCTGTACAGTTTGTTAGACACCAAAAGTATAATAAAAATAAAGAGGAGTCTTGTATGTGCTCCATCTTCTCAAAAGCTACATCAGTACCTGTCTACTGATGACCTGAGAATACAAGTTATTTTGAAAGCGAGTATCAACATAAAGCTGGTGAGTTCATGAGTATTTAGTGTCATTGCTTGTATAAAAATGATTACAACCATGTAGTATAATAATTGATCTCAATGTTGGAAAATAGTATGCTCCCTAGGAAAACCCTATGTTTTCCAGTAAAAGTGGTCTTCTACCAAGACCCGGTTGTATGTATGTTTGATCCTTTGAAAATGTAAAAGCTTTCCCAGAGAAACTATTAGTAGGAAAATATAGTTTGACTTCATTCATGTAAAGTAATTAGGAAAATAGTGTTTTACCCCAGCAGTATCACTTCCAGCTAATGAAATGAAAATGCAGACTCCAGGTAGTATTAAATGTACAATACACCTCGGGGAATCTGTTTTGCCTTTAATTCTCAATGTATTAATTAAAGGTCGAAATGTGAACTTGTATGTAACCATGCTGATTGACGATCGAATCCCTGATGACCCTCCGAGTCATCTGTAGAAATGTGACATTTTGTCATCCCTGGGCCTAGTCGGCTCGGACTGTAGCTAGCAGTCGGGATGTGGGAGTGTCTGTCCCGTATAGATCTATACACATAATGCCCGCTCTCCCTCCAGGAGACTCTGGTTACACGGTGATAGCACAGTGAAGTGTCGTATCGAGAGATAGTATGTCACATTCTGTTGTAGTATGTTCTCTTTGTATAATGTATAATGTACTTTCTGGTATATTGTATAGAGTGTTCTCTTGTATAGTATATAGTATTCTCTTTTTATAGTGTTTAACATGTATTGACTCATAACTGTTCGGACTCTGGTAGGTACCATTGTAATAGTATACACGAGTAGTAATCCTTAACTATACCTATTATAGTTAAATAGTAAGGTTGGTTGCATGCCTTTGATACACAAAGGTATTGAACTGAAGTGAAGACTTTAATATTCAACACGAATATATATAATATATAACTAAGAATTCAACGACAGTCGGACATATAACAATATACCCTAAGTCCACAATCAAACAAGAACAGGAAGTAAGGTGAGCTATCAGTCCTAAGTCCTTCAAGTCTTACTTATATAAATATATTGGTGTAGATATGGTTTGGGAACAAAAGGAGTTTAAAAGAGTTTAGAAATATTTTTATAACAATTTAACATGAAAATGAGTTTGATAAACACTTAAAGCAGTTTTGTTGGTAAAGCAGTTAAAAGTATAAAAATCATTTTGGTTGCAAGTTATAAATCACATGTGATTGATACTATAACTTGATTGATTCAACTTGTATTCCCCCCCATAAAAGAATTTAAAAACATTTAAAAGGTTAATTAAGGGGTATGAACTCACCTGCAATGAGTGAAGTGGATGGAAGTGTCGGGTAGGATGCTAGGTGTCAAGTGAGGACTTGAACACACACACAGATCCTATGTAACATGTAGTGATACATAAATGTATCTAATTAGTTATTTAATCACTAATTAGGTAAGTAAAGACACTCTAATGCATGAAGACACTTTGTTTCAAGTGCAAGGAGTGCTAAAGGTTGCATCTAAGGAGTGTATGGCCTCACTATGGAGTTTACACTTCAATTGGTTACACTTAAGTGTGTTTACGGTTTCTGGACCATTGTCCCCGTGAGTTTACGGCCGTAAACTCATGGTAATGGTGCCATTGGGTGTTCAAAGGTCTTAAACTACTCAAGGAATTATGTTAGACTCGAATCCATGGCTTAGGAAGTGATTGGGGCTAGAAATGGACACTTCTTGGAGTTTACGGTCCTTGGACCACTCCCTTGGGAGTTTACGGCCATAAACACATGAGTTTACGGTCGTAAACTCATGTTGGTTCATTTCTCTTGTGTTTTGGTGGTTCTAGGCTATGCATGCAAGGTTCTAGTCACTTACACAAGCGTAGGAAGGTGTTAAGGGTACTTAAACACCTTTAGAAGGTGTTTACGGTTTTGGGAGGCCTTCCCAAACCCTAAACTCATGTTTTTCCCTTCTTTTCATGTTTTTGGGGTTCTTA